>NC_139800.1:43021301-47821301 GCF_965231275.1 Zosterops lateralis
TCTACACAGAAGATTCACACAGCTATCAAACAAAACTCAGTATTTCTTATCATTTTTTCCTTTTACTCTTCCTTCTCACTGGTTGGTGGACTAAGACTGTCGTTTTCTCAATTAGTGGTCAAACGTATTTCCATGCCAATGCCTGAAAGCTATTCACACCTTAGGCAAAGTGCAGTGAGTTTAGAAAAAAGATCAGCTTTTCTGCAAACAACTGAAAATTCACTAAATTGGATTAATTTGCCTTGTCTCTCATCTCTTCCTTTTCTTCCAGCATCTTGCATTTCTGTGCTGTTTACAGCAACAAAGAGATTAAGGGGGAAAGCGCAATTCCACTCCAAATGCTTAATTTAATTGAGACACTCAAGGGAAAAAAAAAAACCTCAGTGCCAACTCTTGACCCAAAGATAAACTTCATCACTAAACTAACAACTTAATTAACGCTAGAAAGGTTTGATTAAGATTTGACCTAAAAATAGTTAATGTGGTCAATGTTATTTATTAAAAGCTATCAGCAAATTCCTTGTACTTAAAGATGTATTAACTTTCATCAGATGTATCTGTGTACAATTTCCAGAGCTGAATCTTTTTTATTGAAGTTAGGTTGAAGATACAGCTAAATCTTATGTGATTTACAAGATTTAAGAATTTTATAACTTTCTGTCGTTTGGCATTTAAAGGCATTCAGAAGTAATCTTTACGTGTATTAATTTCTCCACCAACACTGCACTCTCAGAAATTCGAGGGGGTTTCCTTTATGAAGTTAGGTAGAAGTTTACGAATTTCAGAGCTTTCAAAATCATAGGCATGAGTTACCATTATCATTCCTTAATGTTCTGTTGACAGAATTTTCATTGTGGTTTTTTTTTTAACCGCTGCATTCTGCATATTTTTCAAGTCACATGAGCATTAACCTCCAGTTGACTAAATGGCAAGGGGGCAAAAGTCTGTAAGTCAAGTCCATTTTGCATCACCATTTTCAACATTGCCTCTCACCTGGCCATAATTCTAAAAGTGAACACTGAAAAGGCTGAAGTAACATTTTCAAAAATAAATCTTTAAATGAAATGTAGATTAACAAGTACTCTGTTTACCATTAAGCAAATCTAATTAAACAGAAGAATACCCCTCAACAACAGAAGTACACAAGAATTTATTGCTGTGATTATAGGCTCTCAACCATTGTGCTGCTTATTCAGAGAAGGAAATGGAGTCTCGAACTTCATGCCTATCGAAATGGATTGAATCCACACTTTCCACAGGTGGTTGGGACGATTGTCACAAGCCTGTTTAAGGGATAGAGCTAAATATATATATGTATATACACTTTTAATGGTAATTTATGACTTTATACTGCCTCTGAGAAGGTTGAAACTTGACATATCTCCTTAGAGCATACACAAGCAGACGGGGCAGAACAGTGCCCACAGAAGAAGAGGGAGAGGTGCGCGGCCACACTCCCAGCGCCTTTCCGGCCCGTGTTCCCAACGCAGGGCGCTCCACCCCTGGGCAGCTCCGCGCTCGGCCAGAGGTTCCCGGGAGCCCGCAGCCCCCCACCCCCCGGGAAGCCGTGGGGAGGCTCTGGCAAAGCAGAGAGAGTCAGGCCGTGGCAGATGCACCAGCGTCGGTGTTCTCGAGCAGCAGCGGGGGACGAGAAAACGAAGGAAGAAAAGAAAAAAGTTCACGGGACACTCGTGCACACCTCCCTTCCGCTGCATTCGAAAAACAGATAGAGCTGCTCAGAGTAAAGGGAATAAAGCGGGGACGGGGACAGGCAAGCGGCATGGTCTCTCACAGCCGTCAGAGGACGATCGCCATCCTCCCTGCGGCCCCGGGGGATCCCCGGAGCCGGGACCCCGCAGGAGGGGCAGAGCAGCGGGGCAGCCTCTTCAAAGGGAGCAATAAAGGCTCTAGGAAAAATAAACGCGACGGGAACTGACCCCAAATCCGCGAGCTGTAACATGCCCGCCTCCTGCTCTCGCCCCGGAAAGCTCCCAGACCTCTAGCTTTCTGCTGACCCTCTCCCTTCACGGCAAGGCAACAAATGGCAAGACCTCGGACCCCGGAGCTGAATAACAGGAAATATAAGCATCTGTCACCTCCCGGGGAGAGCTAAATAGATTAGCGAAAGCAACAAAGGGAAGAAAAGCTCTTTCAAACGTGCAATTGATTAACAAGTCCCCTCTAATCTGCAGCATCACTGTTTTTCCTTAAAGACATCATCGGTCTCCTCCAGCACGTCGGGGCAATTAAGTTAAAGCCAGGAAAGGTGGGGGAGGAAGGCACTGCTGACCCGCCGAGCGCCCGCGCTGACCGGGGAGGACAGAACGGGAAGGGTTACAATCCTGGCATGGAAACGGTGCAGCCTTGTCATCTGCTCTCAGTCCCTGGGCAAAGACTCCCAGGAGGGACTATGGGAGTGAGGTTTATCTGCTGCAGAGGGGGAGAGGGCAATTTTCCAGAGAATGGCTTCATGAAAGATCAAAGAGCTGAATCCGGCAGCTCCTACCTCGACGGTGCATTTCACATCCCAGAGAAAACGAAAACGTTAAGCCTCCCCTTTCCTGCTTGAAAGCATCACACAACTTAGGCGCGAGTGGAGGAGGGAAAATTTAAAAAAAAAAAAAAAAAAAAAAAAAAAAGGGCGGCTTTACAGGAACCATGTCTTAGACCATCGTGACTCTCACCCCACACGTCCTCTTAAGGTCTCTGTAAATCACGGCGTTACCTCAGAGATGCCGGACAAACTGGCATCTATTCAGCAGCTGCACCGTTGCTGCCACGGGGCAAGGTCAGATCTTAATAGGGACAGTTTATTCAGCCCTAAAAACAATCGCGGAGTTCCCTGAACCGCGCGTCCTCGTGTTTCTTGAGCCCAGAGTCTGACCTCCTCCGTCCCTGAGGGCCGGCCAGGTACACAGGGAAATTGGGACCCTCTAAAGCTCAAACACACACAGAAAGAAACCCCGCAGAGCCTCCATGAGCTGCAAGCACGGCTGCTGCCCCCTCGCCCATTCAACTTTAATCCCCTCCTGGTTCCCGCTGAGATTCTGGCAACAGTCAACGTCCCAAATAATAACGCATTATTATAACCATTCCGAGGAAAGGGCTAGAGGGCGGGCAGAGCCAAGGAGGAAGCTCCACTCATTGCTATCCACCCTCGGCTATAACAAAACTCCGAACTTCTCCTTTGTTTTCTCCTTCTTTCTCTCTCCACCCTGCCTCCCTTCTACCAAACAGCCTCGGAGCGCTGAACCAGCCGAAAGAAGGCACGAGGCGCCTGCTGCCCGAGTGGGGCAAAGGCTCTGGGATGCGCTCGGGGTAAAAGTTTTAGCTGCCCTCGCCTCCTGCCAACCCCCGCCCCCTCGTAAAGAGCACAACATCAGGTTTCCATTGTGCCAAGAAGAACCGAAGGGGAAAAAAAAAAAAAAAAAAAAAAAAAAAAAAAAAAAAAAAAAAAAAAAAAACAAAAAAAAAAAAAAAACCACGGAAAAGAATGGCGGAAAGAAACTGAGAAAAGAAAAAGGAAAAAAGAAAAGAAAAGAAAAGAAAAGAAAAGAAAAGAAAAGAAAAGAAAAGAAAAGAAAAGAAAAGAAAAGAAAAGAAAAGGAAAAAGAAAAAGAAAAAGAAAAAGAAAAAGAAAAAGAAAAAGAAAAAGAAAAAGAAAAAGAAAAAGAAAAAGAAAAAGAAAAAGAAAAAGAAAAAGAAAAAGAAAAAGAAAAAGTAGCCAACATGAATCACCACCTGGGGATGCTGGCGGGTCCGCCGGTCCCAAATGGATACGCGCAATTCTCCTAGGAAGAGGAGCAGCTTTCCCTGCCTCCCCTCTCCCCACACACCCCTACTCGAAAAGCAGAAGCATCCTCCCCCAGCCGGGGTCCCGCTCCTTACCTGAGGCGCGGAGGCGAAGGAGCGAGGCGGCCGCCAGCAGGAGCAGGAGGCGGCCCGCCCGCCCCGGTCCCGCCGCCGCCGCGGGGTCCATGCTGCCCGCCCGGCCCCGCAGGGAGCACGATCCCGCAGGGAGCCGCAGGGAGCAGCGCCGGCTGCGGGCGGAAAGGGCTCCAGTGGCGCTCCGCAGACTCGTCCCGGGCACCGCCGCCCCGGCCCTGCGCTCCCGCTAACGGACCGGCCCCGAGTGGGGGCGGAGGAAGCTGAGCTGCTTTCCCCTCCTCCTCCGCCTCCTCCTTCCCCAGCATCCGAACGTCACCCGGGACTCGGCAAGGGGAGGGGAGCAGCACCGAGGGGCGGACAGGACGGGGACAGTCCCTTAGCTCCGGCACCCTCTGCCGGGGGCAGCCTCCGGCCCCGGGACAGCCCGGACACACTTTTCCCTCCGCACTCGACCATCACCAGAGGCCAGCAGGACTTGGGCCCCCTCTGAAAGGCGAGTCCTGATCCCAGAAGCCTCAGAAGCCTTCTTCACAAAACCTTCCTCACAAAAAAAACCCCAATAAAACAAAAAGAAGCGGGAGAAGGGCACATCGGCCAAAACAGCTAAGGCTTTTCTCCTTTGCCTTCTTCCTTGTCGCTGCAAAAACTGAAGAGTTTTTGCATCGCTACAGCGTTAAAAACAGTTGGTTGAACACAGTTTCTCCGGCACCCAAAACGCCCAGGGGCATCAGCTCCGCGGCACGTACTCCGAGAGGCCAGAACCACCCCGGCTGGGATCTTCTTTGTGCTCTACCAATTCTCTCATGATAGGGTGTCAAAAGTAAAGTTTGCTTTCTATCTTCTGCAGGCAGGAAATACTCTGCTGCCAGTAAAGTTTCAAGATACTTTCAAGTTATTTACTACCAGAAATAAGAGCATTCTGAGCATAATTTAAGTAAGCTTTTCAAACTGATTTGGGGCAGGAGGGGAGGGAGGGAAGAAGGAGTTGTCTTGGTTTGGATTTGCAGTTCAAAGAAATCAGTATTCTGAGATAATGCAGAACTGTCTGCAGGCTTCTTTTAACTACCTCATATAAGCTCCAGGAATACAGTTCAACCAAATTATTGCTGTGTCATAATTTAACAGCATATTTAATTAGACGTCTTCTCTGCAAATATATTTCTATTGTTTTAGATTTCATTTCTAAAGATCTGAAGCTGAGTAATACTGACTGCATACAAATACCTTTAAGTTCTTCTCCAAATCAAGCTCTAAATTCAAAATAGTTTTAGTAGAATGAATTTTCCATTAAATTTATTTCTTAATGCAAAAAGAGCAAACTTTACAACATATTCTTTCTTCCTCCTTTTGCACCCTGTTTTTTTCCTCTCAAGTTCTCAGTTCCATCTTGAAAATTCTTCTGGCACCTAAGAATGATGAAGGGAGGTCCTGATCCCTCTTTGGCAGGAATGTAGGACTGACTTCAACCCCTTGCCATCACAACAACACATTTTAAAATCCCTTTCATAAACACATGAAACCTAAGGTAAAAGTAGTGATGATCCTTTTTTATAAACTCCATTCCTTGGATTGAAGGAATCCAGACTTTGCCTCTTTGATAGTTAAGAACATGCTCCTAATTTCCAGACTATATGTATTCAGATCAGTTTATATTCCTTCTCTCTTGTGCCACAACTCCCCACTTGCCCTCTCTATAACATAAAATGACAGATTCACACCTGAACTTTTATGTTGTTACACTATAAAAACTTAAATCTTTTCATTTCCTTTGAAATTATCAGTTATGTGTTCCCTCACCACCATAATCCTTTTTCCTGCCACACTGAATATCCCCTCATTTCTCCAAAATTTTGAAAGTCTGATTAATCTTTCTGATGATGAGCGACTTGAGCTCAACATTGTGCTGGAGATGCTTTCTTTACTAGAGCAATATTAATTTCCTTTCTGTGGTGAAAAGACTGATTCATACCATGATTTACCTTACTATATATATTATGATGAGTTAGAAAATCTACTTCCCTCTTTCTTTATCATTTCCAGTGCATAAATAACAGCAGAGACCTGCATCAAAATTCTGACCTCACAACTCCACCTCACCCCCTTTTTTTGTAGCTCAGCTCAAGATCAATTCCTTCTGCACCTACTTTGATTAAGAATACCTCTTAGCTCTCCATCAGCAAGAAGTTTTGATTTCACACTGATAAATAAAATCAGTGTGAAGAAGTGTCCCCAAAAAACTAAAATTGAGAGTGCTAGGCCTTTTAAAACAAGGTTTAGGTGGTTAAAAACTACAACAATTACTTGCCTTAAGTGTTACAAGTTCAAACTCTATTGCCTCTGAAATTTATGATAGTACAGCTCTGTTACTTGCCTTCCAACCTTAATAGGAAATAAAAAATGTCTACATTTTGCATAATTGTCCCAATAAATAATATTTTGGCTTTTTCTCTTATACTCTCAAAGACCTCACAAAATAACTAGGATACAGATCCACTTTTTAAAATTTGGGAATAAATTAGCATTTGATAGAACCTTTGGTTGTGAATAATTTTTCTGACTTGGGAGGGGAAACTGGCTGTGTCATGAAGGTTAAATGACTAGGCCAAATCAGATACCGAGAATTTAAATCAGCTTCAGCCCCACAAATTATTTTGTCACTAACCACAAAACCTGCTATTCATATTTCACATTGCAAGTAAAGTCACTACAGTGAAGAAACCACAGTACAAATTCCATCTGTATTATAGAAAAACATGTACAGCAAAGATGCATGGAACAACTGCACATTCTGAGCTGGTTCCCCCAATTCATGTAAGCCATTAGAGAGATCACTTGTGTTGTGCAGCATATGGTCTCAAACTGTTTTGTCACTATTTGAGAAAGAAAAAGCTGTGCACGTATTTGTTTGCATGACCATATGGTATGTGCCTGATAGGGGCAGTTCAGAGCAATGGGCAAAGCTGGAATTCAGTGTGAACTTCCTTGGGAATTCCTGACAGAATTTGAGTGGATCCCCTATGCCAATTTTTTCTGCTTTCATAATAAATATAACAAAAGTGACTTTAAAGAAAGTGTAAGATTAAATGTGGTTACAGCTTGAAGGTCTTAGTGTCTATAACCACATATATATCTATATAACATATATCTATAGCTTAGATAAGTTTTAATTGGTACACTATCTTTAGTAAAAAAATAATTCTCCACCTGATCCTTTCACTCTTGTGATAAAAGCAGCACATAAAACATTACCTACATGTTTCACACTTTCAGGATCAACTCTTGGGCTTTCTTCTCCACTATTAAAGTACATCACACAGATTCCCACTATTGGCCAAAACTAAAAAAAAAGATTTGGGCATAAAACATAGGATTCAGACACTAAAGTCCAAATTTCTAATGCAAAAATGCACCTGTTTAAGTCTTGAACATTCATTCTTAGCTGAATTCTGTTAAGTGTAAACATTCTTTGTGTGATCAGTTATACATGTTCAGAACGGTCCCAGCCACAGCAACTGAACAATCACTTTCACAGACATCCAAAGAGAAACTTTCCTGCCACTATGCTTGAGATTCTTGACAAACCATACCTGATTCTGACCACTCTTTAGGCACTGCCTTCTGAAAAGCAGCACATTTTGGAAGAAAACTGAGGTGATTGTGCCCAGTGTTATGTATTGGCCCAGTAGATACCAGCCTAACCCACGGAGAGCTGGGCTCTTAACCTTTCTCAACATCTAGGTCCTCAGGGAATGACTTGGTAACAATACATTGTGCAGATGAGTGAGACACTCGTTCTACTACTTGTTCTACTCCACTTACTCTGCCATTGTATGCAAACAAACTGGAGAGTTTGGGATGGAAGTGGGAAGCCCAGCTGGATTGCCCAGACACTGAGCATAGTGTAGGAATCTGATAAAACTCTTGGTCACCTGATAAATTTTACAATTACTGAAAGACTGAGGAGAAAGAGAAGAGTTTGGAGCACCTATTCACATTAAGAACTGCATCTTTACAGTTTACCTGCGTATTTCTGGGGTTTGTTGTTTTGTTGTGTTTGTTTGTTTTTTTTTTTTAATGAACCAAACCTGGTAAATATTAAAATAAAACACAAGTTAAAAACACTCATTAGAAAATCTTTTTCTTAAAAAAAAAATCAGATTTTGATCCACACTTTTAGTCCACTGTTTCTCATGCTTTAAATATTCATGATTTTGAGAGATATATATGTATAAAATAGCCACAGTAAATATTTTGAAGTAATTTTTTTACCTTCAGAAGGTGACATCCATTTCTACATAGGCTCAGAAGCCATCTCCTTGCTTTTGTTTACAGGTCAACATACACAAACATGTCAAGTAGTACTGGTACAGGAGCCAACCCACTACAGAATAAACAAATCTGCAAGTACTCATACGATCAACACTTGTATTAAAAGAAGATCACCAAGGATATTTCTCATGCCTAGAACCACAGGAAACAATAAACAAAGTGTTTCATTTGTTTCATGAGTTAGGATGCAGACACACTCCCAAAACCAGAGGCAAATGCCCTAACTTGTAAAATCAGACTCACCTGATGGTTTGAGCATCCTGCAGTGTCTTCAAACTGATGCACCCTCAAACCTCTCTAGTCATAAAAACTGAAAGAGGGAAAAAGCTGCATGTCTCTTCTGCATCAATTATTCTGACAAGTGAAACAATTACAGAATGACTTATTGAAGATAAAAATCTGAATAGGGACTAGGGTTTAGGTTTTGACTACATGAATTAAAGAAGAACATGAGTGTCTAATTTAATTTAATTTAGGACTCAAATACTCCTTGAACTTGTTATGATTATACTAAAGATGATCTTGGTATTTAGTCTCATGTTCAAAAAAATAAAACTGAGGATTTTTTTTCATGCAGTTTTCATTATCATCTTGTTGGTTGTACTGAATTACTTACATGCATTTATTTTACTTGTTTATCTCAGCCATCCCATGTCACTAGCCTGCTACAGTTATGTAAATAGCATGTGAACAATTAAAATTGTAGCTATTTAACCTATGTAAACTCCAAGGCAAGTTCTGGCTATCAGATTGGAGCACCAACCATCAGACATTTAACTGACTGCAAAGTAAAAAAAAAGCTGTCTATTCATCCTTGACACCCTAAGTTACTTGCAGAGTTCATAAAGAACTATAAATGTACCACACAAGCTCACAGTACTGGGATAAAATGCTAAGTACTGCAGTTTACAAGCCAAGACCAAAAATACATCATTATGTCAGTGAGACGGACATAACAACATCAGTGGATCCTACACCAGAGATTCATACACTATGCAGAATAAAAATACAGTTCAATTTCAATATTGCATCAGATTTTTGCAAGACATTAAAAGCTATATATTATTTCATTTTGAAAGACCATGTGGATGTGAAGGTGTCAAACCCTGAACTGAACCAAGAATTTAAGTCAGCACTCAAGGGGTACTGACTATGGAGAATGTTCTTTTGAGAGCCTGGATGTGCCTGTCAGTTTCTAAAAGACATTTATGAGAGATATTAGGAGAGGGAAAATAATAAAAGATGAGGATTTTTTTTTCTAATTCACTGCAGTCTGGGGGTATTTTGTTGAGTTTTTTGTTATTGTTTTGGCTTTTAAAGGTAGCCTTAGCTAGAGAACAAGCAGTCTTCAGGATTAGAGAACATGGATGTTCAAGTCCAGAGACAGATGGATTTACTTGAGAAAGAGGTAAAATTTGTAAGGAAACCAGAAGCAGTCATCACAATTTTTTTTTTTTTTTCTTATGTTATAGACATGAAGTTTCTTGCAACTCTGCCTTTGGAGTCCCATAAAGCCCCCAAATAGACAGCAAACAGTCTAGGAGAGGCAAGCTAAACACAGTACAATCCTGTAGTAGGGATCAGCCATGCAGTAAAACAAAGACATTCCCTCTTCTCCCCCAGACTTGGGGGTTCATATTGCATGCACACATAATGGAGCAAGAGCAGCCACAGGAAGAACTTCAAAGACAACATACCAACAGTAATGGGAACATGAATACATCTACAGTCCCTTCTGTGCTGCTGTGTTCTGCGGTATGGAGCAAGTGGGTGCTGCTGGCTCTCAGTACACATTCCCCAGGTTTTTCCCTTTGTTCTGCAAACATGAGGAGGGCAGTCTGTCACATTTTTACCTTCTCTTACCTACAGTCTGGACTCCAAAACATGTGGAAAGAACATTCAGTATACTGATGAATATTAAAATATTTGGGACACCATAAGGTAATAATGTATTTTACAGCATTCACAGAACATTATGCTTAAAGAATAGGAACCTGTGAGAGTGATGGGCTCAAACAGATTTACAAGTTTGAATAAAACTGCTTCACACACACAATTAGTTAACAACATAGAAAATAAAGAATTTGCACATAAAGCATATGTGATTATATTGGATTGTACTTTTGAAACATTTCAAATACAACTTTTTTCCTCAGAGAGATTTACAAAGCCAATCACCTGGAACAAAACCAAAAATTGTGTTCTGAGCTCCCACATGAATTGTTGAGCTTTATTTCTATTTAAAGGAGTTAGCATTTATAATGCTAAAAAGTAAAATTATTTTAAAATACATTTTTTCATTATATCCAATTGCAAGGTTAAATTGTGTCCTAGTTGTCTCCCAAATCAGTTTGATTTTGCAGTGTTGCTACCTTCCATATAACGTTTTTCCTTCTTTTTGTCTGTTTACCAAAACACAACAGTAAAGTGAGGTATTTCTGTTTATTTAAAGAGGCTTTATACCTCCTCTCATTCCTTTTACTGGCATTGGAGCAATCTGCATAACTACAAAAAGTAGTTTGTACCTTTTCTGTACCTATTTTAGAACTGTTTTGTTTTCTTAAAGTGAATTTTTAATATCTAATTGTCCCATCTCTTTTGTGTACAAGCAGAGAAACTTTATCTAAATATATCTTGCCTTCATGATCTTATCATCATCTCTTTTATGTTCTGTATCTTTCCTTCACAGAAGAGACACAACAAGATTGGAGACAAGTAATAGAAAAATTAATCATTTTGTCTTAGGTTTAATTGCAAACTCAGTCTGACCTACCAAGGGAGATAGGCAATTGCCTCAACCTAAGGGCAGATTAGATAACTCTCCTGAGTGCAAAGGTCTTTTCTCCATACACAAGAGGCAGAGGAAAAGGGATTTCAGTCAGTAGGTTTTTTCACCTTTTTTTAGGAAGTCAATATTTTTGTAGCTGGTCTGCTATTTTGATGACACCATGTTCTGTGTCACTTCAGAACTTGTGAGAATACATTTTGGGGTCCGAGTCCCAGTTATGAAACTGAATTTCTGCCTGATCTGAGGCTCTGCTTACAGGGATCAGTACCCCTCATCTGGCATCAGTCAACATTCCCACTTCAAGCAAACAGGCAAGGATGGATTATCAGTTACTGTTGTCCCCAACAGCTGTAATTTTACCAAGATAAGCAGGAGAGAAAACTAACTTTGGTTTCTGTGTTGTTTAGAAATTTCTGAATCATAGATTTTGATAGAAACTTATCTTACTTGCCCCACATCAGCAGCTGTGCTACACAAGTGTGTATCTGCCTTATCAGAAAGCCTCTCAAATGAACACTTCTTGATATCTTTCTTTCCCAACCAACCGTAGCAGCAGCAGCCAACACATCGCAACAAATCTGTAATTATATTAAATAGCACAGTTAAATTAGACTCAGATGCTCTGAACTATTGCATAGACTTAATGATATTTCCAAGATAGCAGTGTAATTTTTGTGGAGAAGAGTTCATATAAAAGTCCCCAACATGTGCCAGGCTCTGCCTTGTGCAACAGCCAACACTAGGCAATGCTGGCCCAGTGAAAATTAGACACTGTGCACCACTGTCTTCTGTCAGATTCTCAGCAACTGCTCTATCAAGCAGTGTGGGAATCAAGCCCTCTAAGAAAAATACCAAGTGGAGAAACAGGACAGCTCATTTCCAACTCTTAACTGAAGCCCTCTGAGAATATCAAAGATAAATATGAAGAATCTAAACAGCACATTTTATGTTGCCTGCAAGTTGTGGATAATAGGAAAAACGAAAGAAAATGGATGGTGATATTAGTTCTCTGTGTGGTTTGTTCTGAAGTACTTGCTATTTAATATTAGCTAAGTCAGACAAGGAGTAGACTGATTTGGCAGAAAGATTGCTCTAATATGTAACATAAAACATATGAAGGTGATCAATTTAACCTCTGCATTTCTACCTTCGCACAGCTTTCAATTCAACAGGAAGTGGGGAAAGATAGCTCATTGTCTTAGTTTGAAAAGACAGGAGTCTGTAAAGGAAGGCAAAAGCCTTCTGTGAAGTGGAAAAGGTAAACCCCCTCCCTCCTTCCGAATTACCACAATTTCAAAATAAAAAAATAAACAAACAGCTCTCAGGCAAAGGTATGGGAATGGGAATAATAGTTATTTACTAGAAAAAACTAAAATAAAAAAAAAGAACAACAAATGTAATTAGTACAAACAAAACTACTGATACAGTCAGAAAACTTGACACCCTGAGGAGTCAGGGTGTTGGTAAAAGTCCAGTTGGATGGTGGCTGTGCCTCCTGCAGTGGCAGATGAAATGCTGCTGAAGCAGAGATCCTGTAGAACTCTGTGAAGGTCTGGTGATAGAGTAGATGGGCCTGGTCCTCCTCTGGGAATCCGGCGGGGAAGAAGCTGCTTTTTTGGGAATCCAGCGAAGATGGCTGCTCCTTTGGGAATCTAGTGAAGAGAAACTGACCGATGGCTTAGACCAAGCTTATTTTATGCAGGTAGGAATGCTTGGTTCCTCCTTCTGGGTGGAGCATCTCACAATGGGATGATGTACCTTATCAGTCATGCAGTGAGTCACTTAATGGCCCATTAGCAGGAGACATCTCCCCGGAGGGAGACATTGTTCTTGGAAGAGATAAGATAACTGCCCCCCACCTCCAACAGATGGCAAATAGAATACATTCTTATTTCCCAAATCCAGGACATTATCCACCCCTTATTCTATTTCCATCTGCTTCACAATGAAATCTTACACTTATTTCTCACTTAAGACTAGGTTTCCTTGTGGTACACAACGGGTTTCTCCATCTTTCTGCATTACCCACCAAGTATAACTAGGTTCTTGAGCAAAAACAATTCCACGGATGGGTTTGTCTTTGCCTGAGGTGGGATTAATCCAAACAGTTTTTCTTAAAATACCTTTCATATGTACCACAGGGACTTTATCTCCATCTACTGTGTGCACGGGTTCAGACTGGGCAGGACTAGCTCGATTGATGGACTCTCGGGTGTTGACTATTCAGGTTGCTTTTGCCAGGTTCATTTTCTAGTTTCTAAAAGTTCCACCACCAAGTGCCTTCAGGGTGGTCTTAAGGAGTCTGTTGCACCGTTCAACTTTGCCGGCAGCTGGAGCATGATAGGGAATATGATATATCCATTTGATACCATGTTCTCTGGCCCAGGCGTTGATAAGGCTGTTCTTGAAATGGGTTCTGTTGTTCGACTCTATTCTCTCAGGGGTGCCATGTCTCCACAGGACTTGCTGTTCTAGGCCTAAGATGGTGTTCCGGGCGGTGGCATGAGGCACAGGGTAGGTCTCCAGCCATCCAGTGGTGGCTTCCACCATGGTCAGCACGTAGCGCTTGCCTTGGCGTGTCTGGGGCAGTGTGATGTAGTCTATCTGCCAGGCCTCCCCATACTTGTACTTGGACCACCGTCTACCATACCATAGGGGCTTCACTTGCTTGGCCTGTTTGATGGCAGCACACGTCTCACAGTCATGGATAACCTGAGAAATGCTGTCCATGGTTAGGTCCACCCCTCGGTCTCGTGCCCACTTGTAGGTGGCATCTCTGCCCTGATGACCTGACGCATCATGGGCCCATCGAGCCAGGAACAACTCCCCCTTATGGTGCCAATCTAGGTCTATTTTTGACACCTCTATTCTTGCTGCCAGATCTACTTGCTCGTTGTTTTGGTGCTCCTCATTAGCCCGACTTTTGGGGACATGGGCATCTACATGACGGACTTTCACTGTTAGTTTCTCCACTCGAGAGGCAATGTCTTTCCATATATCAGCAGCCCAGATGGGTTTTCCTCTGCGCTGCCAGTTGGCCTTTCTCCACCTTCTCAGCCACCCTCACAGAGCATTGGCTACCATCCACGAATCGGTGTAAAGGTAGAGCCTTGGCCACTTCTCCCTTTCAGCAATGTCTAGGGCCAGCTGAACAGCCTTGAGCTCAGCGAGTTGGCTCGATCCACCTTCTCTTTCGGTAGCCTGTGCAACCTGTCGTGTGGGGCTCCATACGGCTGCTTTCCACTTTCGGTTTATCCCTACGATGCGACAAGAACCGTCAGTGAAAAGAGCGTAGCATGTTTCCTCTGCTGGTAGTTGGTTATATGGTGGCGCTTCTTCAGCCCTTGTCACTTGTTCCTGTTCCTCATCATCAGTGAGACCGAAGTTTTCACCTTCCGGCTAGTTCGTAATTATCTCCAAAATCCCAGGGCGATTCGGATTTCCAATACGGGCACGCTGGGTGATAAGGGCAATCCATTTGCTCCATGTAGCATCAGTGGCATGGTGGGTAGTGGGAACCTTTCCTTTGAACATCCAGCCCAGCACGGGGAGTCGGGGTGCCAGGAGGAGTTGTGCTTCCGTGCCAATCACCTCCGAGGCGGCTTGAACTCCTTCATAGGCAGCCAAGATTTCTTTCTCTGTTGGGGTGTAGTTGGCTTCGGACCCTCTGTAACCTCGGCTCCAGAATCCCAAGGGTCGGCCTCGAGTCTCACCAGGCACCTTCTGCCAAAGGCTCCAGGACAAGCCATTGTTCCCGGCTGCAGAGTAGAGCACGTTCTTCACCTCTGGTCCCGTCCTGACTGGGCCAAGGGCTACCGCATGAGCAATCTCCTGCTTGATCTGGGTGAAGGCTTGCTGCTGTTCAGGGCCCCAGTGGAAATCGTTCTTCTTGCGGGTAACCAGGTAGAGAGGGCTCACAATCTGGCTATACTCGGGAATGTGCATTCTCCAAAATCCTATGGCACCTAGGAAAGCTTGTGTTTCCTTTTTGCTGGTCGGTGGAGACATCGCCGTGATTTTGTTGATGACCTCAGTGGGAATCTGGCGGCGTCTATCTTGCCATTTCACTCCAAGGAACTGGATTTCTCGGGCAGGTCCTTTGACTTTGCTCTTCTTAATGGCGAAACTGGCTTTCAGGAGAATCTGGATGATTTTTTCTCCTTTCTCAAACACTTCTGCCACTGTGCTCTCCCACACAATGATGTCATCGATGTATTGCAGGTGTTTTGGAGCCTCACCCTTTTCTAGTGCAGTCTGGATCAGTCCATGGCAGATGGTGGGGCTGTGTTTCCACCCCTGGGGCAGTCGGTTCCAGGTGTACTGCACACTTCTCTACGTGAAAGCAAACTGAGGCCTGCATTCTGCTGCCAGAGGAATGGAGAAAAACGCGTTAGCAATGTCAATAGTGGCATACCACTTTGCTGCTTTGGACTCTAGCTCGTACTGGAGTTCCAGCATGTCCGGCACGGCAGCGCTCAGCGGTGGAGTCACTTCATTCAAGCCACGGTAGTCTACAGTCAATCTCCATTCTCTGTCGGATTTGCGCACAGGCCAGATGGGGCTGTTGAAGGGTGAGTGAGTTTTGCTGACCACCCCTTGGCTTTCTAGCTCACGAATCATCCGGTGGATGGGGATCACAGCATCTCGATCTGTCCGATATTGCCGGCGGTGCACTGTCGAGGTCGCAATTGGCACACGTTGCTCTTCTACCCTCAGGAGTCCTACTGCAGACGGGTTCTCTGATAATCCAGGCAAGGTGTTCAACTGCTTAATGTTCTTTGCCTCTACAGCAGCTATTCCAAAAGCCCACCTGAGTCCCTTTGGGTCTTTGTAATAGCCGTTTCGGAGAAAGTCTATGCCTAGAATACATGGAGCGTCTGGGCCGGTCACAATAGAATGTTTCTTCCACTCCTTCCCAGTCAGGCTCACCTCGGCCTCCACCAGGGTCAGTTGCTGAGATCCCCCTGTCACACCAGCAATGGAAACAGCCTCTGCCCCCACCTGTCCCGATGGTATTAAAGTACACTGCGCACCAGTATCAACTAGAGCATCATATTTTTGTGGCTCTGATGTGCCAGGCCATCGGATCTACACTGTCCAGAAGATCCGGTTTTCCCGTGCCTCTCCCTGGCTAGAGACAGGGCACCTCTAACACTGGTTATTATTCCCTTTCTGGGCATACATACTAGAGGTTCTTTCAAGGGGATCTGACACATCATACCCGGCAGCTCGGTCATGGGAGGTCGAGGCTACCTTCACCTTGGTGGAAGTTCCTCGGTTAGAGTTTCCCTCTTTGAGCTGACGCACCCGTGCTGCCAGGACAGAAGTGGGTTTCCCATCCTACCTACCCATGTCTTCCCTATGGTCACGCAGGAAGAACCACAAATTGGCCCTTGGGGTGTACCCTCTGTCTCTAGCTGGGGAATGTTGGGCACTGAATTTGGGGCCTGTAACTCGCACAGGGGCTGCATTAACTTTCTTCATCTCCTCCCTCATCTCCCTCATCTTCTCTTTGAACTCCTTAATCACAGCTGAGATATGAGCCTGCATTGGGCCATTGATCATGCTCTCATAATTCCTCAGCTTGTTGGCAACAGAACCCACGGTCTCTCGGTTAGTATCTGCATCAATTGTTGCAATAAAAGTGGTGTATTGAGATGGCCCAAGGTTTGCTAGGCTCCACAGCATTTGCCCTGTGCACCTGACTTTGTCGGGGTCATTGTCATGCTGTCCATCCCTCTCGAAGAGTACCTCCAATATTGCTACTTCCCTCAGCTGTTGGATCCCTTCCTCAAGGGTCTTCCAGCGCATCCTATGGTGGTGCTCTTGCATTCTTTCCCTGTGGACAAACCTCTCTCTGACACTCATTAAAAGCCGCTCCCAGAGAGAAAGAGACCCTGGCTCCCTTACAAAAATCTGATTCATACCTGAGTCCTGGGTCAAGGGTCCCAAGTTCCTTGCCTCACCACCATCCAGCTGCACGCCTGTACCCATAAGATCCCAGACCCGGAGTAACCAGGTAGTATAAGCCTCACGTCCCCGTCGCACAATGTCTTTGTGCAGGTTACGGAGACTTTCGTACCTCAGGGACTCGGTGATGATTGCAACCTCTGGCTCCCCTGTGGGTTGTGAGGTTCCTCCATTCCTATCTTTATCTGGGTGCTCAGCTTTCATCTTAGACCTCCTTGTTTCTACCGGGGCAACTGCTGCTGGCTGTGACTGCCTTTGTGGTTCGGCTGGACCCTGGACAGTTGTAACACCTGTGGGTTCCACTGCTGTACTATTTGGCTGTCCCTCTTGAAGGCAAAGTGAGGGTTTCTCAATAGCTGGGGAAATGCACTCCTTCAGCATCTCACGTATCTTCTTAACCAGAACCCCCACCCAATCTGGGTGGTTCATTTCTGAGACAGACTGTGGGGCAGGGTCAGGCTCTGGAACAGCAGCATCTCTAGTCTCTGGGGCAGGTGTCAGGGTAGTTCTCCATGTTAATCTTCCCTTATCTCTGAGTGCTAAATATAACAGGCATATCAACAACACCACCCATTGTATGACATCATTAGCATTCAGAGTGGATCTTAACCCTTCAAAAACTGGTGGAGCAGACCCAAAAAGATGGTTAAAAGGTTGGGAGAAAATCTCTCCTGGTGTCATTTCTTCACAATAGGTACCATTATTAAGGTAACCCCAAAAACACACAGTTAGTGTATGATAGCTTTGAATCCATGTACCTGCCTTCCAGAGGAAGTTAAAGATCCATGAATTCCTCACCTTATTAACCCATAAGCCAAACTGGATAACAGCCACAGTAGCCTTAGTTATAGGACCCATATCTAGATAAGGGCCTGCAAATGGGAGAAATACAGCCACGATCACGTGCCACCCAAACCAAGGTAAGCTAGACCACATGGTGACACTCAAAGATGTTTCTATATCAGTACACACAATTAGATTACTTAAGAACTATTATTCCCTTTTTCCTTTCAATGCCCTCGAGCCCCACGTTGGGCGCCAAGATCTGTCTTAGTTTGAAAAGACAGGAGTCTGTAAAGGAAGGCAAAAGCCTCCTGTGAAGTGGAAAAGGTAAACCCCCTCCCTCCCTCCGAATTACCACAATTTCAAAATAAAAAAATAAACAAACAGCTCTCAGGCAAAGGTATGGGAATGGGAATAATAGTTATTTACTAGAAAAAACTAAAATAAAAAAAAAGAACAACAAATGTAATTAGTACAAACAAAACTACTGATACAGTCAGAAAACCTGACACCCTGAGGAGTCAGGGTGTTGGTAAAAGTCCAGTTGGATGGTGGCTGTGCCTCCTGCAGTGGCAGATGAAATGCTGCTGAAGCAGAGATCCTGTAGAACTCTGTGAAGGTCTGGTGATAGAGTAGATGGGCCTGGTCCTCCTCTGGGAATCCGGCGGGGAAGAAGCTGCTTCTCTGGGAATCCAGCGAAGATGGCTGCTCCTCTGGGAATCTAGTGAAGAGAAACTGACCGATGGCTTAGACCAAGCTTATTTTATGCAGGTAGGAATGCTTGGTTCCTCCTTCTGGGTGGAGCATCTCACAATGGGATGATGTACCTTATCAGTCATGCAGTGAGTCACTTAATGGCCCATTAGCAGGAGACATCTCCCCGGAGGGAGACATTGTTCTTGGAAGAGATAAGATAACTGCCCCCCACCTCCAACAGATGGCAAATAGAATACATTCTTATCTCCCAAATCCAGGACACTCATACACACACACATATATATTTATATGTACTTTTAAAAGGGTAGGAGAGGAAGCGGAAGATTTTGTTCTTTTGTGACTTACAGAGCTGCTCATACTGAAAAGAACCTCAATGGAGCAGAGGGCTTCTGAGCCACCCATAGAATAGAAATAAAAACAATTAAATAAATATATCTGGGTGGAAAGAATAATGAGGAATCATTTTTTTCCACTGTAAAATGTGTATGTGTGTGTCTGTAGTGTCAATATTTTTTAGTAGAATGGCAGCTAGTGGAGAATGACAGCTTTCCCCAGATATTAACCTCATCGAGGAATTTTCTCTGTGGACAAGAGCTTGAGTTCCTTGGACATACCGACCATGTACTGGGTATTTTATTAATGATGTACCAGAGATTTGGTTTTATACCAATGTGTATGTTGTTGAAATAAAGAATCTTACAAGATCTTCTAATGCAACTAACCACCAGTATCCTAAACCCACAATTTTTTTTCCCTTTTGTTTTAATTCTTTGGAAACAATGCAATTAAATCAAAAGGCATTTGTGCCATTAACAGTGCAGTAAAGAAATTCATTCTATATATTCATTCTACAATCAGTTTCTGTTTACATTTGGAATTTTATAAAATTCTGTTATTGTATTCCCAGGCAATAAAATTCCCACAAAAAAAATTAGCCAAAACATAAATATTTTTCTCATATACAATATGACTGAGATATTGCTACTCTTGGAAATTTAACTTTTTCTGTTTACTTTTAGTTACAACTTCAATATTTTAAATAAAACAACAGAAGCTACTGGTGTTAAGAATTCCAGGGCAAAGCCTAATTGAAAAACTCCTGTTTTTAGCATTGATAACAGCCAAAGAATTGTGATGTTTAAGGCTTTAAAGTTAGCCTTCCTATTACCTACAGTAAACTCCATGGCATTTATTTTGCTTATTTAGTGGTATATAAGGTTGGGGTGACTTCTGGACAACTTGAAGCCTACAACTTTTTCAGATTTCTTTAGTGTTTATGGGCATCACATAAATGCATCAGTGTCAAGAAAAACTAAAAGAATTAATTTTTAAATTAGAAGGCACATTTAAAGACAGATTTCTATCTGCATTGTACATGACTATGAAAGATTTTGATTTCATCCACACTCAGCAGGGGTGCCCATTATTCAAACCATGTGGTATCTGCTTGGTATGCAGGGCATAAATACTGCTGCTGTCAGCATTTGCTTTAAAATCTGATGAAATATATTACAAAGAAGATTTGAACAATCGTAACTAAAATTTGTTGGGAAGACTTGAAACAAAGGTTTGAATGAAGTTGAAAACTTATGGAAACAATAAAAACTGAAATGTTATAAAAAGAAACTTAGTATCCACATGGGAGCTATTCTACAACCTTCTTTGCAAATTTTAATCAGACATGTCTAACAAAAGTAATACAACCAACTTCTATATAAACAAAAATATGCATACCTTCCAACAAAGGGATTAAACATTGCAGTTTACATTTTTTAGAACTACCATATATAGGAATACTTGGTGCAATCTTATGGCACTAAACTTAGGGAAAAATGCAGAGCCAATTAGCAAAATAGTTTCCAATACATATCTGTTTATCTGGTCATTTTTCACTATTTTTCACTGTGAAATCTGTATTTACATTGACATTCACACAATGTAGTTCTAACAGTTTTATTCCATCTACCTTTATTGGGTCTTCTTAAACCTTATGAGAGACTCTTCTTTCCAAAACACATACACTGATAACCGTAACCACCAAAACCTGCCATATTTAAATTTATTTAAAGTTTTACTATCAATATTGCTCTAATTTGATATTTAGACAGGTCTGTCAGAAATTATGAAGGAGTTCAGATTAAACAGTCCTTTCCAAAAGAGATCTAAAGGTGTACTATAAATTACACAGCAGACACAAGACTTTAAAACAGAGATCTGTGTCATAACAAATATTTTATACTGCAAAACTTATTGGTCCAGAGGATTTCAAAGTCTTATGAAAACATTAATATATGCAAGAAAAAGTTAAATAAATTGTGTTAACAACTTTTTAGAGATGAAAAATTCATGGGGACAGTGATCAACATTTTACAGAAATTGTGACAATAATAGAAATAAAACTTCTGTCTCTGATCAGGATATTAAAACTTTTACCACTTTGACATTCAATCTGTGCTTCAGAAGACTGGTCTTCATCTAAACACTCCAAATAAGAAAAAAATCCTTATTTTTCCACTCAAGTAGTGAAGTCTTCTCTTCCAAGCTTCAGTTGCACTAATTTTAACGTATTCAGGGTTAAAAAGTAATGTGGAAGCATAAGGGAACACCTAAATATATAGTATGCAATGTTCCCAAACATGGAAAGAGCTCCAAGAAGGATATTTGAGATAGTAAAATATATTTTACATTGTTTATATGATATTAAGTAAAGGAAATGAGATCAGCACTGCAGGATTTGACTAATAAAAATGTTGTCTCACACATTTAAGATTATCTGTATCTTAGGAAGCAGAAAGGATACCCTTAACTGAAATAAAGTCATCCTTCTTATAGGTGTTCCTTAGTCTGCTGTAGACAGCAATCTGATAAGTTCCTAGGCAGACAGACCTGGATCCAGTATGATTAGTCTTTAATTAACTGTGTTCAGAAGTATTCTAGTATCAGATTAAGACTAGACTTTACAGCCAACTACTGATATGTATTTGATTCTGTTTTGAAACAGATTGCAGGGCCTTTTGAGATCCTTTCCAAGATAATTTTTATAAAAACAACAAGGTGGGTTTTATTGTTAATACATAAAAAAATAAAAAATCATTCTGTGACCACATTCAAATGCTAAATTCTACCACTAGAAAAGTGTTTTCATTGACATAAACACTGAAGAATCAAAGTTTGTTTATGAAAATGAATACAAGGAAGTTGAATCTGAACTGACAACAATCATCATACATGCCACTATCAAGTATAGATTCTATTCCAAATCATGAAAATAACTTTTAAGGGACATGTTAGCCCAAATATTCTGATGGCAGAAGAAAAATGTATCTAATTTGTGCTTTTGTCACTTTTTCACTTCCTCTTTTTGGCTTCAACACAGCCAATTCTGTTTGCCAAGATGGTGACATATCCCTATGGACACATCCACAAAAGGAATACCTCAAAACAGAAAACTCAAATATTTTCCTCAGTTTAACCAATGGCAAAGATTCTACAGAAACTTTCAGGTTTCGGGTCTGTCTCTACTACCTGAAACTTTTCCGTTTCAGGTCTCAAGTCTTTTGCTTCCATTTATATGGATTATTTATTATTTCTTAAAGAAAAAGATGGTTTATAAAAAGAAAAGATAGTGCAATAATAAGAAAACAACAATGTAGTAACAGTAAAGTCAACTGTGCTCTATTCACTGCTCCACTCTCGTCATAGGAAGCCAGCTTCTATAACATAAAAGGACTGGCCAGGTGTGGGAAATTTGGGGTTTCTTTTAAGAATTTTTCCCTGCCTACTGTGTATCTAGACTACTGATGTAACATGGCAAACATTTATTTTTGTGTTAGACAGATAAATGATGGTATTAGAGCACAAACCCTTCAAGAGCAATGTTGTAGGGACTTCACTGACCACAAAGAACAGAACCATCTGTCAGACATGGTACCAGAATGCAATAGGTTGTGTATTTCTGGCATTAGCTTTCTATTCTTTTTGACTACCTATCAACACACCACCATATGGTAAGAAAGATATCCAAATTCTTCTTGCTGTAAGACATTATGTGCAAAAGCAGTCAGGTGATTTGATGATATAGTCTCCATAAGCAGTGATTATTATCTAGAATTACAATCCAGTCAAATTCTACAAACAATTAAAATTTTTACTACATGAACACAATATTCATAATATTTCCTTGCTTTGATGGACCTATTTCAGTTTTATCCCTAATACTCGACACCTTGTATTTCAGTACTTCACTTCTTATTCTGATGGCCAGAATAAATCACCTAGAGCTAACTACTTTACTGATATTTGAGATGCCATTTCAAAGTCCGTTAAGTATTTCAGAATAATAGTTTGATGAGCCTGAGCAGAAAGTTCAGGCAGGAAACACATCCAGTGGGATTCTGAGGGTATGCAGCATGGTATGTGGGTACTGGTTAAATTTCCAGCTTTCCAGTACTCTACACTCAGATAATACACATTTCTAAACATTACCATCCAACACAAATCCCTAAGTATAGTATTGGGCACATATTGGCTAATAATGTGATCTGCATATTCTTCAATCCTTTCATAATTTTGTATTTACAATTACAGATCTTGTTTCAAATCAGGGCCCTCAGAAGCTGGGACAATGGTGGTAGAAGTTGTTTTTTAGGTTTTTAAAATCACAAGAACTGTGAAAAGACTACAATTGAAGCCATAGTTTGGGTAAAAATAATGATTCAGACAACTGGTTTTTATTTTCATTTTTGTTTTCACTGACTGAGAATGTAAATTGAACTTTAGTGCTATTGTGCTTTGTTCTCCCTCTCTGAAAAAATGTGTTCTGCATTAAATTGCATGGATAAACTCAAACAGCTCCAAATATCACCCTTCAGCTTTTGTATAACACAAGAGCCAAGAAAAGATAGAGAATGTGCTTTTATGACCAACAGATGGTGTAATTGGTATCATAGATGTTTTTATGTCAGGGGGTCATAGGTTCAGTCTCCATCTGGAGCCTTCTCAGATCTGATGTGTAGCTCAATGATTAAAGAAGCTATATTGGGTCAAAGACACAACCACCTGCCTGAGGGTAAAAGAATTGCTTTCTTCATCTAGCTGTACAGTTGCCTCCCATACTACTTTTCAAGCCAAACACTGGAGCAGTTAATAACAACAGGACTGCACAAAATATTCATCACCAATTTGTTCCTATCCTTCAGGTTTCTCAGGATCTTTTGACAAATCTCATAAAAGTAAGTATTTTCTTGCTTACATGAGTGAAAAGCTAGTCTAACTCAGGATGATAAGTAATTGCAAAAGACCAACACAAAAGGAAACAGGTAGTCTGGATAAGCCTTGAGAGATTCAACATTGCACAGTTGGCCAAGAGGGCTCACACCTCCCAGTCAGAATTAGACACACTTGTACTCTGATGGTAAAATGCAACATCAATGCTCAGCACATTTAGTCTTAGCTACATTTTACAGATTAGGATCAGAATACTAAAAAATGCTTTAATCCTACAGTATTAAGTTTGTATATGGTTTACCTGGCAAAAGGGTGTACAGACAGATCAAACACAGTAATTTATGCACACAATGAGATCATCAGTTTACTTCTCTCATGGGGTGAGTATCAGCAGTAATAAATGCACAAAACCAGTGAAACTGCTTCACTAGAAACAAGTACTGTCACTTCTATGAAGCAGGGATTCTGCATACTTGGAATTATTTAATGATTTAGCTGCTCTCTGCAGAACTAGTGCCAACCTGGCTAATACTGGAAACAAGCAGAATACTTCCATCTAATTAAAAATCACCTTGCAAATTACTAGCTTCATGAAGTTTTGCCACAAAGAATCCTATGACTCTTCACAAACTCTGGATAACAGTGCTCCTGTGCTAGACAGAAACCTATCCAGGATCAAAATTTTAAAGATAATGACACAAGCTGAGTAAAATGATTTCATTTATCACATTTCACGTGTTTACAAATAAAAGAACAGTAAAGTTAAACTCTTTCAGAATGCAAAACATTCCCTTATATTCTGTGTTAAGGATTCTCTCATACTAATGATAAACTTGGTCCATACTGGTACTTTAAAATAAGCTTTAAAATAAATTAAAAACTAATATTAAATAGACAAGTACATTTACAAAATTTAAACACAATGCCTATTATTTTAACTGATTGTAAATACAAAGAAAATAACATGTGATCTTATTACAAGCGTTAAAATTTCTCTTCCCTTATATGACTGAACTGAAAGCCTGCTACATCACTGTAATCATTTAATAAAGACTTGTCTGGCAAACCTACATCCCTGAGGTCGAGCTTCAATATCACAAATTTCAGCTGTTGATAATATGCAAGATTATACGCTTCTTTTTGCAAAAAGAAGCACATAATCTTGCATATTATCAACAGCTGAAATTTACATATAATGTGTCTTCAAAAAAACAGTTACAAGTGAAATTTAACTGTATTTTCTTCAATGCTAAACATATATTCGCATGGGGTGTCATTCACATGATACATCTTTGCTGGTATAAGAAAAATTGGAGATGCTGTAAGAGGGGGAAAAAAGGTGTATTTTCTCACTCATATCACAAAAAAATATGCATTTCTACTTATTTTTACTTACCACAAGCAGTGAAATATTTTTCCTTTAACACAAAAAAACATATTCTTTCTGCTGCAAAGCACTCTTCCTAATAGACTATGCTATGGGAAAGAAAATAAGTACCACTTCAAAGTAATAATATATATCTCCATTCCAGTCACCTTTATGTTGCTGAGACATTTCAAGCAGAGGCAGGATTTATAAAAATGAGTAAATTTAACTGACCAAAATACCTATAGTTGCTACTGAACGTTTGCTTAGACATTTGAGTGCGGACAAGTGGGAAACATCATGAACATAATCATTCAGCAGCCAAAAACCCAAGCTGTTAATTTAAATACTTCTATGTGAATTCACGTAGCTGTCCTCATGGGTCTATTATGTCCTCTTCTTCCACTTACCTCCTCAAATCCATCAATACTCACTATAAGGGATGACAGACAAACACACAACATTGTGTACTAGCAGTCAAAGATTCTTCTGAAACTACTCTTGCTCACTGAAAGTAATGGGCTGTGTCAGTCAGCCCCTTCAGTCATCAACTAAGTTATTCAAATGTTAAACAGGTTTGGGCATTGTGCAAGTTTCATGCTGCTCAAGAACAGTCCCACAGTAAACTGCACCAAAGACAAATGCTTTGCTGCCATTTTATTACCCATTACAACAAAAACTCCTTAATCCATCAGTTAGGTCACTAAATATTTCTTCTGTCCTGCTGACTGCACAAGGAATCTCTTTAGCTGAAACTGAACTTCTAGTGTTTTTCCATTTTAAGGCTTGAAGTGGCCAATACTTGTTCAAAGCCTGCCATTTGATAAACCTTTATATCTGGTCAAAACTATAAGGAGGTTAAGGAGAGGGTTTTTGTCTAGATGTTTTCAACAGCTCCTGTGGGATTATGCCAGGCTGATGACTGGTTGCTACTGGGGTTCCTCGAGGTTCCACCTTAGGCCCAGCTCTCTTCAGTATCTCCATGAAGGATTTGCACTCAGGCCTCAAAGACACTAAGTCTGCCAGGCGGAGGAGCTGTCAACTCCATCAAAGGCAGAGAGGCCCAGCAGAGACCTAAACAAATCAGAGGTCTGGGCAACCAGCAACTGTATAGCATTTAACAAGGGAAGGTGCTGGATTCTGCTCCAGGGACAGGTCAACCCTGGATGTACAAACTGAGGAACAGGATGCTAGAAAATAGTGCCACAGAAAGAGATCTGGGGGTCCTTGCTGAGGGCAAGTTGAATGTAAGTCAGCAGTGCCCTGGCAGCCAGGAGGGCCAGCTATATCCTGGGGAGCATCAGGCACAGCATTGACCAGGCAAGGGAGGGGATTGTCCTGCTCTGATCTGTTCTGCTCGGCCTCACCTTGAGTGCTGGGGGCAGTTTTGGGTGTCACAGTATAAAAAGAATACAAAGCTATTAGAGTGTGTCCATAGGAGAGTAATGGAGAAGCTGAAGAGTCTAAAGCAGAAGCCATACAAAGAGCAGCTGAGGTCACTTGGTCTGTTCAGCCTGGAGGAGACTGAGGGGAAACCCCATTGCAGTTCAACTTCCTTGTAAGTGGAAGAGCAGGAGCAGGCACTGATCTCTCCTCTGTAGTGACAGTGGCAGGATGCAAGGGAATGGCCTGAAGTTATGTCAGGGGAAGTTTAGGCTGGGTGTTAGGAAAAGGTTCTTCCCTGAATGGGTGGCTGGGGAACAGGCTCCCCAGGGAAGCGGTCACAGTACTAGCCTGACAAGAGTTCAAAAAGTATTTGGGCAATGCTCTCAGGCATATGGTATGATTCTTGGGGCTGTCCTGTGCAGGGCAAGGAGTTGGACTTAGATGATGTTTGTTGGTCTTGTCCAACTCAGAATATTCTGCAATTCTGTGATCTCTTTTATTAGCCCAGCATAAAAAATGTATTTATAGAAAGATATATGAATACTTAATAAATTCCCCTTGATATCACACACCAAACTGTTCCCTCAGGTTGTAAAACATACATGTAACTTCACTCATTTGCTAGTTTCTTTGTGATGCAGTTGCATCTAATTTTGCTGTGAGGTAAGACACTATTTTATCCTGCAAACAGTTTCTGATTATGCGAGAATTTGCAGTACAAGCTCACCATTCTCCAATGTACACTGTTACTATCTAGACTTTGAAGAGATCAGCAATGGGTGAGCAAGAATTACGGAGACAAAACTTTTAACTTGTAACAATTGATTAGTCTCATTACTAATGATAACAAGGATCCTGCTACTTTCGTCACTGCAGCTCTACTGCAGCACCTTGCAATCAACTTACTATTCTTAACCAGCATCTAATGAGCACTTGTGTTTTGTGTTCAAATTGAAGGCTCCTCAAATACTACTGAATTCCACCTTTGTAAAAAACACCATCTTCCATCAACTTCACCTCACAGTATTCAAAAAATGTTTCCATTTTTGACCTGTAACTCCAGCATATCTGACAATGCAGCTGTGATATTTTACCCACACTTAAACTCTGTTGTTTCAAATTGGAAAAAATATTAAAATGGAAAAGCTGGCCTTCTGTACCTAGAGAAGATCATTGACACCTTGAGTATTTGTTTCCACAGACCTCAGCTTACACTTAGCATTTACCAGCACTAAGCACCATGGAAACAGGTCATTATATTTTCATTGGCTTTATTGAATAAGTCAAATTATTTTGTAACATCATATTAAAGGAAACACTCATTACTTGTGTAATGTTCAAGCATCTAGCAATGCATTTAATGCTGGTGTCTGTCCTGAAAAACGGAGGAAAAAAAGCAGGAAGATGACAGGAAAACAAAAATACAGGAAATAGCAAAAGCTTCAAGAAACAAGAAAGCAACCTATTCAAAAGTTCTATTATTTTAAAATCCTTAAACATTTTTAAAATCTTATTCTAAAAACAATCAAGCAATCAAGGTTAAGCAGTTTTTAAAGTTGAGCAGTTAACATATTTAAAATTTATTAAAAATTTTTAATAAGCAAATTTTAGTAAAACCATCATGCCTAGTTCTTTTATCCATAAGGAAGTCAAGAAATTTATTCTTGCAAATGCAGATTACTGTTCAGTAGTGATTATTTTATGTAGCCTTTGAAAATCTAAAGATGCACAAAACTATAGTATTTCACCAATAAAATATTCTTTCAGAACTGTCATAGATAGGAATTTTATTATCACTGAATATTCCTTACTCTCAGCTACTTTAAAGGCTCCATAACACTCCCACATCTTAAGCCTAAAGGTTGCATACAAAGGTAAAGGAGTATTGCTGCCTGTTTAGATTCTGTAACTAAAGTTCACATTCACTCTTGACATTAAGGCAAAATATTTACTCTGTACAAACATGATACACAGAACTGAGGCTAGTTTTTTAAAAAGTATCATGCTGGAGAAGGTTAAAACAAAAAAAAAAACCTGTATTTGATCTTTCATCCCTTAACTGTTGAGAACAGCCATTTCTTTACCTCATTATGGGAAAGAACAGAAAAAGTCCAAACCACTAAAAATAAAGAGAGGAATTCAAAATCACCACTCAGGTTATCATGAAGTGCTTGGTGTGACCTTCTATTCTCTTAGTCATCAGCCTAACTTGCACTTACACTAATGCAGAGAGTTTAAATTCTTGCTCATGCACTCTCTCAACACGTATTGTGACATTGGTAATTAACAATGAGCTTGTTCACAACAAAATCCAATTTAAATTAGATCAAATGTGAAAAATTATTTCCACTTCCTATTCTGAGGTACAGTCACAGAACTTGTCAAGGCCAAGCTTGACGGGGACTCAAAAGGTCATCTGGTGTAACTCTTTGTGAGAAAGAGAGTCTTGATGAAATTACTCAGCACCCTACCCACCTACATCTTGAAAATCTCCCATAATCCACGAGGAGGTTGTTTTCTAGTGATTGACCATTCTCCTCATCATAAAAAAACTATGTCAAGATGAAACCTTTCCCCATGCAACTTGTATGTATCAGTTTCCATGTGACTCACCTTGAGAAACCAGGTCTACTGGGGGTTGATGGGGTCCATCTGTCAGAAAAGGAGAAGAGCATCTTTGCTCATTAGCTTGCCAAGCTGGTAGAGCTGTGCCAAGGGAGGCTGAGGTTGGGTATCAATAAGAATTTCTTCATGAAAAGGGTTGCCAAACATTGAAAGATTGCTCAGGGATGGAGTCACCACCCCTGGAGGCATTCAAGAAATGACTGGACATGGCTCTTAATGCCATAGTCTAGTTGACATGGTGGTGTTTGGTCAAGGACGTACTTGATCTCAGAGGTCCTTTTCCAGCCTTCCAACGATTCTGTTCTATTACACTGCACATGTAATCTGTGGATGCTCCTTCTCTGGCAATGTTCAAGGCCAGTATGAACAGGGGCTGGATCAACCTGGTCTAGTGGAAGGTATCCTTGCTCAAGGCAGTTGGTACTAATTTATCTTCAAGGTCCCTTTCAACCCAATGCATTTTATGATTCTATTGCCCTTTCTATTCTTCATGTGGTTTATTAATGAAGAGAGCTTCTGCTATCTTTGTAGACACCATGTAAGTACTGGAAAATTGTCCTTCAGCTTTTCTTTCTTCACAGGACATGTTCTCCAGCCCTTTAGTCATCTTCAAAAAGTCCTCCTTTGAACCTCCTCCAATCTGTCCCTGTCCTCCTTGAATTGTGGATACCAGAACAGAAGCACAGTCTGACAAATGCTAATTAGAGTGAGACAATCACTTATTTTTGGCCTACATAAAATGTAAGTTAAACAGTGGATTAAATAGATAGATATTTCCAATTCTACTTAAGCTACTCCTTTGACTCCAATCCTCACTGGTTTTTGCCAGCTCTGAGTCCACTGCTGCAAAATCCAACTTGGCTATACAAACAGCATACTGAACTAAGTGGTAATACCTCTAATAGAAAGGGAAGATAGAGAAATCTTATTCATAAAATATGGTAGGCAAAATTGCAGTATTTTATTCTGTAAAGATGTCTCAAAGCTGGGGCACATGTCATCCAGACTCAAGTTTGTTGATACACCAGAAATTATTCTGAGTCACAACAAAACTGTATCTCGCCTACTGTCTAGCTTCCTATAACAGTGGTTTTCAGCAAGTGTGTGGTACCAAAGTATCAGAAATCAGACATTTAAAAACTGTCCTGCCCTGATAGGTACTCTTCAGCAGATTTAGTAGCTTCTGTGACTTCTACATATATCTTGCAATTACCTAGCACACAATGGACAGGAAACCAAAACCTGGAAAATCTATTAACAGCAAGACAGAGTAAGTCCATTACCTTATTACCATGAAAACTGCCAAAGAACATAAAAACACAAGAAATGTTATCCAGACATTTCCTTTTATTAGGACACTGAAACAGTTTAACGTACAAATGCTTTGTGTTAGTTGTAAATATTTCCTCTGTTTAGGAAGCATTTACAGCTCTGTACATTTACATGTGCACTTCTCTAGTCATCTTAAGATGCAAGACACTTTTGCAGTAGCAACTTCATAGATCAGTGAATGCCAACACTCCACAACCCTGTTCAAAATAATGAAGTCCAGATGGAGTGACAGAAAGGAGACAGTACACCATTCTGTGCATTGACTGGGTTCATATTTCAAAAGTGAAAAAAAATAAAATCAGTTTTTCAGCCATACGTCTCTTTCTTTCTTAATACCCTCCTTATGCACTTCACCTCCTATCCAAAAGTATTGATTACTATAATAAACAGAAAAAGCATCTGTAGTTTTTTGTATAAAAACCATGAAACTACACAAATAGCAATCAATTATTTTTAAATATTCAAGGAAAATAAATCTCTTTGTTTAAAACAGGAATATATATATCATGTAGACATGTTTCTTTAAGATAAAATATTTTAAAAGTATAAATTCTTTCCATTCCATCCTAGTCCTCATATATTGTAAAAAATTGGTTTCATCAAGACAGTTTCAACAAATGGCCAACTTCTTACAGTTAAAATGCCCTCCTCTCAACTCCCAGATAGTAATAGTAAATTTTTTAAAAATAACTATTTCTGATCACTATTTAAAATACTGGATTTATTATCCACTTTGCTGAAACTCTATTCCAAGTATGTGGCAAAGCGAACTACATAAATTAATTGAAACAAAGTTTATTTTCAAAAGATACTTTGAAATCTGGGATAAGGTCCTTGGGTTTGATTCATGTCACAGTATCCTACTTTTAACAGCTTTACACTAAACTCCAGTCTCATGCCTACATCTGAAGAAATGGATGGAAAAATAACAATTCATCCAAATGTAACTACAAAGCAACTAATACAGATTTGTTTGTATATTTATCAGCCATGAGCACTGGGCAGTTAAGCACCTTAACAGGCTTCTGATTTTTCAAATGTCAGAAGCTTAATCAGAATCACCTGCTGTCTCCCTACCCCCAATCAATATTTTTCCCCAGAGCCACCCATTTCTTCATCTGCTTACCATGACAGAGACATTTATCAAAAAAGTCAAAATGAAGATGAGCCAGACATGCTTGAACTGACCACGGATATCCCTCTCCACCAGTTACATCTCATAAGTGTCTTAATTTCTCACAGACAGCATGCATATAACCTGTCAGTAAAACACATATTACAAGAGCACTTCAGCTCCTGTCAACCAAGGTATTCACTTTACTGCGATCTAAATACTTCTTTCCTATTTACTGGTGAACAGTAACAAAGGACAAAGGCAGTTTTACCAATATTTTAATGGTGGGTATGTGTTCGGCAAATGAATCAGATTACGGCATCTTTTAGCAATGTTTTTGAACTTTTATTTCATTATTTTCATTTCACTTAGCTTTGAAATTGCTAGAAATTCCACTCTGTTTCTTGCTACCTTAGTTGTTATCACTTCACTTAAAAGCAGAAATACCCAACAAACCAAGAACAAAAAAAACAACACAAGTCCATGTATCTAAAAATTATTGCTAGCTCTCTAAGCACAACAAAAATTACACCCCATTTGCAGATAACCTAAAATAAAACGAGAGAATTAAATATAGATTCTGCAACCTAGGATTTCAATGCCAATGGTTATTTGCTTACCTTCCCAGGTTTATCTTAACTCCAAAACCATTTAATACGCTGCACTGGAATCAAAGTACCTCATTTGTTCCAAGTTTATACATCAAAGGCTTGACTTCACTCAAATTTGCAGGTTTCAATTATCCAGCCAAAAATGGCTCAAAAGCTCCAAGTAGAGCGGTAACATTTAATTTCCATTTCTTGCAGCCTGTGAGGGTCTTCAAAATGACTATTCTGCACTTCAGTTCTAGTCTGTAAAATGGGAGTCCGTTTCATTCTGCATATTTTTTTCTCTTTTAAATTGTTGGCTTCCCACTGGCTTTTACTCACAGTTAACAGAGAAAACATAAATGTCAGTGTAATAGGGATATTCTTTCACATTGGGAAGAAGGTTTTACTACATTGCAGAGATAATGATTTGGCTATTTCAAAATGTTAAGCAACAATCACGGAAGTGCCCCAACACAACTTTAGATTTCTGTCTGAATGTACACAGATGAAAAGTTTTGAAAGCCAGCATAGAAACAGTCTCTATGAACTGGAGGCAACATAGACTATGCTCAGTTAATGTATTTAACAATATATGGTCGACCATGCTACAAAATCCAATTGTGTAAGTAAAAATCTGAATCAAACATGATTAACTTTATATTAAACAATTATGTTTCTCAAAAATAGTCCTGTAATCCTTGTAGTAGCAACTAAAAAGGCACATAAGTACAAAACAACTCAACACATACTAGGCAGAATACAAAATTTTTAGACAGGCATTCTTAAAGCAAAATTGTGAAATAAAAAGCTGTACTTTTTGTTTTATAAAAAAGTACATAGTTCCTCACCAGTTTCCTGATTGAAGTAAAGTGTCTGTATATGTAATGTCCATCTGTGCTTACTTAAAATCCTGACAGCACAACCTCCAAATATTACATTCAAGTTACTTGAGAATTTTATGTGCACAGATGGAGTTGTGTTTCAGTAGTATTTGTACCATCTAAACTCTTAGTAGCTACCTGTGTGTTTCCCTTCTAAGGTATAGATGTTTACAGATAAAACTAAGCACACATTTTTTTTGTGCTTAAAAGTAGTTCGACTAAGCTAGTATTTAGTTGCTGTTTCAAAACCTTGGTTCATTTTCCATATTGCCTATTATTCTTCTTCAAGACTGGTACAAAGGTCCCGTATCTGAACATACTACACTGGAATTACATCAGTTCCACAATTCAGAGGTTGGAATCTAGATATTTTAAAGTTAATAATAGGAAAAACCTCACCCATAATATCAAACATGCATATAATTACATATGGAATGCAAAAAGCAATTAGTATTTGATATGAATTTACTGTCTGGCCAGGCTTTCTTAAAACCTGGCTGCCAAAAATGGTTAGAGAAAGATATATAAAGCAAAAAGAATTGAAGGTTCCCCCTCCTATAATCCAATAATAAATGACATAATATAGCACAAAATTATATCTTAATGTGTTATCCTTTTGGCAGTATTAGGAACGGTTCCTTGAAATTTATTTGAAGTTCCCGTGTTCTGAGAAAATGGAGAGAAAACATTTCACATGGTTTGGGGTGAAACTGAATGTTTATACATATTTCTGAGAATTTTTAAGGGTTTGAAAAAATAAATTTGAAACTTTTTATACTAACTTACGAGAGAGTCATGAATGCAATAGTGATATCCCCATTTTAAGTAATGCTAGTAAATGGTAGAGTTTGAATTGAAACAACACTCTGCCATTCACCAACTCAAAAATTCAGCATTCTTTCCCTCACTGCATTTGTAGCACTCTAGAACAATTTTGTTGGTCAGGTTTCAATGTGGAAGAATCTGGAAGTCACTATACAATGTAAAACACTTATCCTGATAATGTGGGAAAGAGGAATCCAAAAACAGTAGTCTAATTCAACACCGACTGTGCAGCTTCCTTCAGAAGTGATGCAGCTTTGTCCAGTTCTTGTTCTGTTTGTTCCACTGTTATCACTACTCGAATACTAGAAAAAGAAAACCAGAACATACACAGTAAACTCTACTCCTAGCCTTCAGCTTTAGAATTGTTTCATACTAGTTTCAACACTTTAAGATCACTATCTGTAGGGAAATTATTACAAATTCAAATTCAACCAGAAACAAGACAAATGACTAAACAGATGTGGTCAAACTACTTTTTGCCCCTCCTCTGCCACACCACCACATACACTCCAGAAATACGTTATCTTTTTTACCTGTAGAGGTGTAGCTCATGGAAATGTGCCTGCTAACAGGCTACATGCTGATCCCCAAGATACAGGTGATTTTGATACAGTTATTTCATGATACTAGCAACCAGGAACAGTCACTGAAAGTATACCTCAAAAATGGAGCCACTCCCATTTTTTCAAGAACCAACTATTCAATCCAGTCTACTGAACAAATTGTATTTGTTGACAAGTTTCCATCATTATATGGAAAAGAGATGGAGAGCCATATCCAAAAAAAATGAAGTAATACATTAACTTTCTGCTAACCTGGGTGGAGGAAGACATTTTTCTTCTTTCTCCAGATAGCGAGCCTGTGTTAACGCAATACCACTATTCATGCACTACAAATAAAGAAAATACAGCAGTCAACCTGGAAATTTCTGATTGCATACCCTTTTGATCACCAAATACATATAACTAACTTTTATTAATCTAGTGTCAAGATAAATACAAGTTTTCTTCCAAATGGAGGCTGTAAAGGTTGTGCAAAGTCATCTCTAATTTCAATACAGCTTTATCACATAAAACAGCTTAGGGTGCAGTGTCATTAGTTTTCACCTCCATGTAATCAGACAAACCAACCATATTTTATCAGGCAATTAAATCATATTTTCAAGGAAATTAACTTCAGAATTTCTTTTCGTTGTGTTGTCTTGTTTACCTGCCACCTGATATATAAAGCTTTCCATCAACCCTCACATCTTCATGTGAGACAAAAAGAACCAATGCATAATGAAGAAGGAAAAAATACTACAAATAGAATATAAAAATGTTCACACACAAAATAAGCAAATTCATGGACTCAAAGAAGCAAGGGTTGACCTTAAATGGTTGAAGTGCACCTCCAGAATACTCTCCTTATTAACATTATAAAAGTTGTCTAAGCACTTGCTTTATATGCAGATTTGAGCATTAAAATAGATAATAGGAAATAAATATTTCCTGAAGTAAATAGTCTATTTTTTAATCCAGAGCTACAGACCTAACTATAGGCAGTAAGAAAGGGTTAAAAGATGATCTTTAGTAGAGATGCATAATTAGCAAAGAAATTAAATTTCTTGCAGTATTCCTGCAAGATATTTCAACAAGTTACCCAACAAGCCTCCCTACCCTTCCTTCATTATTAACATTCAAAGGCAATATTTTAATGACTATGGGCACACTCACATAATCCACAACTCTTTTGAGTAACTTCACATCATTTTCTCGAGATCCACAGCTCTCCTCCAACTGTAAGTGCAATGCTGGAGAAAAAGATTCTCCCACTACTTTTAAACCTGAAATCCTAAAACAAATAAAAAATCTTTGATGTATACATCCTACTTGAAGACATGTGTTGAAATTCTAGATAACAAGTGTTTCTCCTTTCTAAGTGGTGAGTGAGAAAAGATGGATATTTCATTTTACTGAGACTAATGCAGACAAAACATATGTGCATTTCAGCTTGCATTACATTAAGAAAATGAAGTTATCAAGCCTTTTCTAAGGAGTTTCAGTAAGTTTGTACAACAACAGTTACTCATCCTTTTGCAAAAAGGATTTATAGTTCAGAAATTTTTAAAGAATCCTTATGAAGACATAAGAGAAATGTCTGTGTTGGGCCTGTAAGTTGCTTATAAAAAGCCAGCTAGCTAGGTCAAGTCACCTTTTTATCCTTAAGGTATAAGAAAGAACAACAGTTTTGCTGGGGGGATTCATAAGATTTGGCAGGATTTACGATTTTAAAATATTTCCTTTAGAAACACTTTACAGCATCATCTGTCACTTAGTCAGAAGCTCCTCTAAAATTAGTTATATGACTATAATGGTTCCCTCATCTGTACATAGAAACAGTTGTTAACGGGCTTTAACTGGCTAGAATTTGACAGAATGACAGACATTCTGGTTGTCACTGTCCTGAGACATCACACACACTTAGGAGTCAGTTATTCCCATCCAAAAATCTGCATTCAATATCAAAGCAAGATCTCTGGTCCCCAAAATTAACAGGTCACATAAATGCATATCAACTATCAGCTGTAATTTTGATTTCTAGACTTTGATAAGCTTGCCTAATACACATTTTAAGAAGATCAGGCTCATACTGAAACTGTATCAATCATGCATTGAGATTTGTATCAGTGTTTTTAAAAGTTATTAACTTCTGTATAATGGAACACAAAATTGAGGGAGAAGAATTGTAAAATACAATTACTGCACAATTACTGCACATTAAATGGCTGTTAAATATCACATCAATTTCTGTATCTTTTTAATATCAAAACCTGACAGACAAAAAAGCAGTTAGTCAATATTACCATCTTTTAAAACAGCATAGTGTTAGGAAATTTTGAACCTTATTTTTCAGATAAATTCTAGCAATTTTCTCTGTACCTCCAGAACAACAGGTACTTTATTACTATTTTAACATTCAATCAAATACATAGGAATATTGTATTCAAGGTGATTGAAAGGTGCGATGAGTTCTCTGAAAAAGTATTTACTAAGCTTCATACCACATTTTTTTATTTAGATAATTTTCAAAACACTCATCAACACTTTGTGTCATTGAGAGCTATCACACTCTCCTAAAGATTTTAATATGTAAGAGATTGCAGACTTCCTCAATAGCCTTAGGATATAATCTCATTTCAAAACCTGTAAAGGACTTAAAAAACTTCAACTCTTTTTAGTAGTATAACAGAGACAGTTGGGAAAGAGTAAGTTTTCTCCTTTAATATATACATAATTGAATGTACATATCCCAGTCTAAGCAACTGTAAAATCAGAAACAGATTTGGGAAGAATTCCTCTAAAGTTGGCATTATAAAGGCATAGCCAAATAAAAGCCAAAAAGCCCCAAACCCCACACCACTTACCCCTGTAAAGCTTTGTGAATCCGTTCACATTTAGTCCGGAGAGTCTGAAAGATGTCTACACACAAAAAACAACAACAAAACAAACAAACAAACAAACAAAAACAACAAAGAAAAACACACCAAAAAAAAATAGAAAAAGAAAATGCTTAGATTTCCTCCTTCTACTTTACATTTCTCTAATATTTCAAATACAGCATTTGAAATCAAACTAAGGTATGTATATCCATTGAACTAGTAAGTCTCTTTACTACTCTTCTTAATGTTTCCAATTCGTATTTCTGCCAGGAAATGACAAGCTTTTAAGTCTTGACAAATGCACTACTTCCCTTTATCTCATTACTCCAGCTGCATATGGAGTGCTGCTGTTCATGACCATATGGAAGGGATGACATAAACACTTTGTAATGGGACTGAAATGGCAGGTCCAATTTATAAATATCCATAAATATCTATTGCCACGCAGACTCTGCTCATTGATCATTTCCCCAGCTCAGTGCAGATTCTTAAAGACAAAACTGACTCCTCAATTTGCAAACCATGTCTCTTTTCCTTGGTGAAGGCTAACCCTCCATTACACCTAACAGTCCTGTAACTTATTCTTAATTTTTTCTTGATTCTATATGGCTTCAGACAACTGGGCATGGGCTACTCAGTAATTTTTATTTATTTGTCACAAATTAAATACCACATCTTTCCAGATGTCCTCCAATCTGTTCATGCAAGTGAAGATTAACATTTCAACAATTTTGTCCTCATGTGCCTCTCAGCCCCTCCACTTAAAGAAAAAAAAAAAAAAAAATTCCAGGTGTTTTAGTAGCTGGGATTTTGCACTGCTGTGGCCTGGACTTAACGTCCAGTCAGCAAAAAGATTTTTCAAGGCCAGGTTGGATGGAGATCCTGCCCTAGGTGTCCCTGCCAATAGCAAGGGTATCGGAACTAGGTGATCTTTAAGGGCTTTTCTAGTTGACTCCTAGAGCAGAAACTTCTGTCTGCCAACTTTATACAAATGTCCTGTATCTGGCCCTGCAAATTGCAGGCTGTTTGCTCCCTGATCATTCCTGAGATTCTTATCTGAATGCTTAGCTAGAGAAGGAAAAAAAAAACCCTAATTACATAGTGCAAGTGGAAAGGAGAGGGTTGCTCTGTCCTGAGGAAATCTATTATCATTTGTTTCTACTTACCTTTCTCTTCCTTCATTTGTGCTGAAGGAATATGGTTTTAAGGAAGGGCATATCATAGATCTAAACAGCAGAATAAAAATTTCTTATTTGCTTTTTAAAAACTATCTGTGTCCCTCTTAGCCTCAAATAACTTGCTTATTTTCAGCTGGAAGATGGACAGGGATGGAGACACTGAAGAAAAGCAGAGTGGGAGGTACCTTGAAAAAAAACCTGCATGTAACATTAACTAGCAAATAAAGATGACATCAGAGTAAAAAGGTGAGGAATCAAAGTAGGGAGAAGCCCTAGTTATTAGTTTAGGATGAAGAAAGACTGAAGGATAACATTTTCCTGAATTAAGTACCTGGATTATCTTCCATAATATTCAGAGCCTCAATAGCAGCAGCGGCTAACAAAGGAGGTAGGGAGGCAGAAAAGCAATAGCCTTGACCAGACAATCGCTATGGGAGAAAAAGAAAAAAAAAATTCTATAGTAATGTAGACAATGTTTTAAAAGTCAATTCATGTATATATTAAAGCCTCTCCTCTACACCTACAGTTACATCTAAGGATCTAAAAGTAGGTCTCTGATTCATCTACAATCTTTCACAGGAACCAGACAGTTTCTGTGTAGAATCAAATATGGCATAATCAACTATATAATATTTGCAAATTGATATTAATAATTAATTCTCACATATAAGTAACTAATAGTGCCAGATTATTTAAAAAGAGATCTCTCTTACCTGATGGTCAATAATAAAAGATCTTCCACAGCAAAATCCACCAATAGAAGCGAGTGAATTTTCCATGTTTGCACTAATAAGATCTATATCATCAATCTGTCAGTTAAATTAACAAATTATTAAAATACGCTTTGGATTGCATTAAAAACTATAAGTTAATCCTTTAAAGATACACCTTGTTTCATACTACAGAAGATTCACCAAACTATGACATAATAAAATGAAAGTACAACTGAAATAATAATTTTAAGCAACACAGAAAGGACTTTTGAGGAATTGAGATTTATGCATCTGTAAATAAATTGCATATGATCTCTCTCTTCCAGGCATTGCAATATGAAAGCAATAGCATTGCAATATAAAAAAAAAATTATTTAGATCCTGGTGACAATTCCATAATGCACTCAGTGTAGCAGTGCCCTTTAAGAGTGTAAGTAGCCCCACTGCAGTCAGTAGGAGGTAGAATGTGATTAAAATTAAGCATAAACCTAATTAAAATAGTCTGAACATTCAAGACACAATTGTCTTATTTCACTTGTCAGTTGCAAATATTTTCTTTTGGGAAGCTTCAAAAGATTTTGTCTGTAAATTAATTCAATGTAAAAATCAATTAATTGAATTTAAGAATTTAACATAGAAGTCAACTAATCAGATAGCAATTGGAATATACAACAGTAACCCTGTGACCTTTTCTAAATTAATTTTCTCTTTTCTACATTTGGCATTAAGCGAAAACAACAAGACAAAGGGGAAGACAGAATGAATTCTCTGAATTTGTTATTTCACTTCCAAGCTGAATTCAGACATTGTCAGAATGCAGTGAGAGATGCTGCACACTAGAATACTAGCCAACAAAAAGCACTTCTTCCGTCCCCTCAACCCCAGGGGACTGTGGTAGTAAGCAGCTGCAGGGATACCATTTTAGATTTCCAAAGTACTCCTCAGCTGCATAAACACCACGAAAAGTAGACCTTTGGAAAAATAGTTTGGCTTAATCTGCTGGTAAAGTACTACAATAACACCTTTGAAAGAACCATCATGAAGTTTTATCTTATTTTTCCACACTGGAGTAAAAGACAATAAAGCAAAATAGGATGGCTGTATACTGCAAAGATTTTTCTTATTTACTCCAAGACCTCAAATATCTTTGTGTCAGAATGACACTTTTAACTGTATGTAGCCACAAAAGACAGCATTCATTATCACACTGAGTGTCCAAAGAAAGGATATAATTATGCATTGTAAAAATTCTTCTTTTATCTTTGCCATTAAAGTTAAGTAAAACTATTTCAAGTCAGCACATGAAAGACTGCCAAGACCTGAAACTCTAGGACTGCTAAGAAAATATTTAGAAATACATATATATTTTAAAACCCTCTATATTTAAATGTCTACTGTACACTAAAAAACTATCTGTTAATGCCAAAGGTATCACAAAACAATTGCACAACTTGCTTCTGTACAAATTGCTCATTCACAACAAAAAAGTGAAATACGTTTATTCCAAAGTGTTCAGTAATTCCTCTTCCGTGTTCTCCAAGGACTCCAAAGGAAAGGCTCTCCTCCAAAAATATTCTAACTTTGTATTTATACTTCAATTTAATCTAAAACAAAGAAAAATTTATAAAATACAAGTCAGAATTTGGTGACAAAATGCATGGATGGGGAAGATAAGGTAAAGAAAGACAAGGACTGCATTCTCAACACTGCATAAAAGTGAGTTCTATAGTTCTGTTCTGTCATCAACACATTTTTAAAACCTTCAAAATTATTCCACCATATAATATTGAAACAAATTTCATAAATGTTCATATATTAAAAACCCTCTCTTTTTTAACAGGTTCTCAAGTACTTTCAAGACAATGCATTTTCACAAAATTTCTTCCATCGTCTACAAGAACACAGTCTGCCTAAAAAACGTTTTATGCAGAATGGCAAATATTGTCCTTGGAGTCACTATTTGTGACATTACTGTGAAGGTTTCTTTGAAACTTTTTTCTTTTTTTGAGATATAACCTGGTTTAACTATCTAGTATCATATCACATAGCTGAATATTTTACAGTATATTTTACAGGATAAAAATTAAGACCACAGCTGGGCATTATTTCTAAGCCTCAATAGCTTCAGAATCCTAATCAGAAGTTTCAAAACAAGGTTAAGGTTTGGAATCACCATGTCATGAACATGTGAGAAAGCAGGAAAGTAAACAAAAAAACTGCATGCAGAGTTTTTCTATGTAGGGTAATTTACACAATACTATTATTTCATTAGCCAGATGTGTTCAAAAGGCAAACTAAAACCACTTACCAGCTCTGGAAGAGGGCAAATGTCTCCTGTGTTCATATACAATCCTTCCACTACTATAAACCTTCGAGTTACACGGGCCTTGCGAGGATTCTTCAGAGAAAGATAGGGTTTTAGTTTATATCAATTGTCACTAAACAAGTAAAGCTCTAAGAATTCTTTTGATAGGGAAGATTTTTCTGAAGAGAATAGATTCTTTTTCAAATAAGCTGTTACTTAAGTTTAAACTTCGTATTTTTCATCTGTAACAAAAGCTTAAATGCCTCACTGGAGTACTTTTGTGTTTTATTTTATTTATTTTGTAATAATTCCAAAGCTTTTGACTTCTACACATGTTTTAAGAGGCCTTGTTTGCAACAAATCATACCAAATCCATTTGAACTTTATGAATAAAAGACAACCAACAGAACAAATACTACAAATCTTGGTCTCTATTATACCCATCATTAGTCTAAGCATTTAGAAGACTTTTCAACAAGCGTTTTGAGCACGAGGATTCACAATGCAGCATAAACTTCTTACAAGTAGTGCCTTTGTAAAACATAATGCAAAAGTATTCATAACACTCATGTTACAAAGTCTTTGTCTGATCTCTGGATACCATACAGATCACTAAAATATCTTTCACTTGTTTCTGATAAATTTCAATTAGAATTATTTCAGTTTTGCTGTTTTAAAATGCCATTCCTGTTATTTACTTTGAATCTTATTGGTACTTTCTGAACAAAGGTATTTAGTCACATTTCTTTCATTTTTCAGATTTAGAAACATCTATTTAACTTTTCTATGTGGTAGGTACCAAATTAGTCACAGTAAGGCTCTAGAGGCCTTTCCAACTCTAATGATATGACCAATCCTTTTCTAGTCAGTATGTCTTAATACACACATGGTCTGTATTAAGCTCTTGCCCACCAATTTTATGTTCACATTCAGCTAATTACAGTAAGAAACTTTAACCATGTAGCTAATTCAAAGCACTCTGCTCCAACAAACCAAATGTGTTACACAAATTAGCCTGAAAACCACATCTAAAAACTCATGTAAAGATTATCTGACAAAATGTATTGTCCATGAAGGTACATTAACTAATATGTCATCTATATATCTGCTATTAATCAGATCCTTTACTGATTTACACTGCTGTTAAGCTGATTGACAGTTTATCTATTTTACTTTTTCTAAGACTCATCACAAAATCAGCTTTCTTTCAACCGTCTGTAACTTGCCAGCCTTCTGTGAACAAACCATACAATCATGATAGCTACTCAGTAATTCTTTTAAAACTCATTTAATCAAGTTATCTGTACTTTCTGATCTTGATCTTAATAACTGCCTTTGGACATCCTTTCATATTACTGTCCAAATGAGAAGCAAGCCATCACACTGACTCAAATTTTTCAAGAGAGAGAACATCTTAAGAGTTGAATGCATGATAGGGGAAGACTGAGAAAAAAACCAACCATATTGATTCTATAAAGGACTAGTCATTTTTGTGCTAATTTTATAGTGTGGCACTGAAAGTGATAGTTAACTTGTATGATGTATTAGGTAAATACAGTTATATAAATTTCTCAGAGATCCAAAAAAAAAAGCTCTGTAATAGTTTTAAAAGAAAAGAAAAACATTATCTCACGTCAGTCAGCTGCCTGTAAAGATATTCCCCTGCTACTAACGCCTGTGAGCTCAGTTCTAAGGGTTAAGAAGACAAATGCAAATAAATACTTTTTTAAAAAATAATCTTAATTAAATAAGCAACATTGACTGCTCAATAGAGAGTTATGAGAACCAAGTAACTGCCTTTAAGCACTGCACCCATTCAATTACACGACTCAGTAAAAAAATGTGGGGGAAGTGGCGCAAAAGACTACAAAAATTTCTTCAAAGGAATAGTACCTTTTGATCTTCAGTCTCTTGTTCTTTCAACAATCGCTCAAGGTCAGCCATATCGTTATGCTTAAATAACTTGATGTTACTACGAGATGCTTGTAAACCCTTCTGAATAGCAAAGCAGGCAGCTTCATCTCTGTAAATATAGCAAACCCTGCTAAATTTAACTGTTAAACACAGAGCAATTATTCAAAGAAAGCTGGCTATTAGGTCTTGTCTTTCTTTTGAGCAGATATTTGTACTTAGGTGTAGACAAAACCAGATGTTTTAAAGCATTGTATATTTTATTTACATTTTGAAAATTCATTTCAAATCTTCTCAATTTTACATGTATTACAGACACTAAAAACAAGCCAGCAGGTTTTTGTCTTTTTTTTTTTTTTTTTTTAATCTACACTCATGCTCTTGTTTGTATGTGACAGCAGTTTGAGCACAGTATTCCATGGACCCGGTAGAATACCACAGTAATCATCCCAGAAATCTCTCACTTCATTTGCTCTGGGTCTTAGAAGAAAAGTGCAAAGATATGTCTGTAACATTTACTGGACTCCTCCAAATACTCAAACACTCCATTTTAATATCCTTTGAGAAATAATATTTCCATGTCCAAAAAACCATCCTCCATTTCTAAGTGTTGGAACATCAAATTTCCAACTATGATGGGGTATGCCATTTCACAGCTGCTTAGGTCAACTGATCTTGTGATTTAGTTTGCAACTAAAGCAAACCTGCATATGGTAAATGCAGTAATTTCAAACAAACTGCTTTCAAATACAGGGAGATCTTTTGCAATGAGAAGCTAAAACAGTATGAGATAACTAAATCCAGGGTACACTGGCATCCTCGACTAGTGTGTGCACAACCCTGGTCATTTGTCTCAAAAATGTTGATCCAGAAGATAATCAAAGACAATCAAAAACATGATTAGATTCTGAAAGGACTTCTGTAAAGAGGTCAAATAGGCTGCAAGCTTTACACTTAGAAAAGAGAGCACCAAAGAGATTTTGGCAGACAAATATCAGAAGTACCATTGTGTTGTAACTGAACCACAGCAGGCAGCTGAGCCCCACATTGACACTCACTCCATATCCCAGGGGAAAATCCCTATCTAGAAATCAAATGCATCAGTAGAAACCGGTAGGTATTATATTTAGAGCAAGTATTTTTTATATTCATATCATATTTATCATAAAATTAACCATGTGCATGTGATTGAAACACTGAAAATACTGAAAGAATTAGAAAACAAGAAAAATCCATCAACTCTTGCTAAAGCCAAGCCCTGTTTTTGGTGCAGTAAATTGCGTATTGTTACATTTTCTCTCATTTCTTGAATCCTCCCTTGACAAATCATACCTGGCTATTCCTAGGTACCAGATACTGGGCCTGCCAAATCATTTGATTCTGCATAGCTATTCTTCTGTTACTTTAATATGCAGCAATATTTATCCAACTAATCCATTGCAAATAGGCATGAGGGGAACAACTTTCCTTGAAGAAAGGTGAAAAGCCAGCAGTAGACAGGAGAAAAACAAGTATAACTGTATCATTTAAGAAGAAAATTAGTTAGCATTACATTAGTATTTGAATGCTCAAGTTATTTTGCTTTTTTTGCACCTGAGTGCCCACCTCTGAGCTTTCATGATGAAAGCGTAACTGATTTGTAATATTTGGCAAAGAAAATATATTTGAATTTTGTACTACATAATATTTGATCAAAAGCCAGCAATATTTTAAATGTTCAACAATATATTATTTTATTCAACAATATATTTATGTCCAACTTATATGATTTAGCAATCATTAAAAATAGGAAGAAAACAATTAGAAAACAATACTTACACAAACACAATGTCCCCTCTCTTTGAATATGCAGGGATAGCACTGGCAATTGTTGCAAATCCATATGAGTATATAATAGCTTCCTCTGTCCTCATGAATTTTGCTAGCCTTTCTTCTAATTCTAAGTGCACATCTATTTGAGAGAAAAATCAAAAATATATTAGATAGCTACCTTGTTTTTATATCAAAAAGTCAATCATGACTTTCAGAAATCATCTAATTAAACTAAACAAGAACATTTATTTGTAGGAAGAGTATTAAAACAAGCTACTTCCCAAAACCCAGTAGCAACCAATCCAACTTCACTTAAAGTGACAAGTAACCAGTTATTAATCATAAGTTTTGACAGATCTGAAAATATTTATGTAACATGTTTCTCTAATGTTCTTACACCCAAGTTGCTATAATCTACTTGAGATTAGACCACAAATGATGCCACATTCTTGGACTGTGACTACAGAGCAGTTACTACTGTCAAAAAACAAATTATGTGATTTATAGCAATTAATGAGGTCCTGTTGGCAGACCATCAGTCCTTCCAAGCTGAAGAAGAATGTTATTAATATAACAGAACACTGCTCTTGTCAGACTACAAGTCACAAACAATCTCCTGAACACACTTCAGCCCATTGAAAAGGTCACACCTCCAAGCCAGAGATTATTCACCCTTAAAATATATTGACTCAATCACACACACAGCATTTCCCAAACCAATTTGATCAAAGTGACCCATTGTCAAAAATCGAAGTATTAAAAACTGTAATACCACATGGTGGGTGGATTGTTGCTGCAGAAAGGTAACCACAGCATTAAGTATTCTGCCTAAGCAAAATAACCTGTATCATGCAAACTGTTATTTTGATTCTCTAACTCTTGCCACTATCTCCTTCTGCTAGCAATAGACAAATAACTATGTCTTTTACCAACTGGAAATAAATAAGATTAAAATGGAATCATATAAGATTAATTAATATAATTATATAATTAAATAAGACTAAAATGCGACTTGAAAGACCATCTCTGGCCAAGCATTATCTTTTTGCAATTACGAGAAGTTCACTGAAACTAAAATCAAATAAAGCAACATCAGTTATACATACAGATTCTTCCAATAGAATGTAGGACATAGTTATGTCAGTGTTGCTCTTTCTGACCAGACACCAAAAGAAAGAGTGTGTAAAAATCCCAACTTTGCCATACTAAACATATCTACCATAATCCTTCCCGAAAAGAACACAGCCATCTGATGTATTTATTAATAAAAGCAAAGGGTATTTATTCAAACTGCCTCCCAATCACAGTAAAGAGCAATTTTATCCATAGCATGCAAAATAGAAACCTTCAACAATCCTTTCCTGATATTTATCTGGGCATCAAAAAATAGAACAGAAAGAAACTGGTTTTCCCACTGCTTTTAAATGAAAACACAGTTAAGCACTCATGATCTGGAAGTTTTCTTTTGCATCCTATTATTTTGATCCAGTTACACCACATAAACCAAAGTTCAGAGGTATCTAGAATAGCCTTTCCTCTCCAAAGACTTCAGGAGGAAGGATACTGACTGGAATTATCTCATCTACTTTCCGATTGAGATTGTTTATTGATCCTGAAATCCGTGTAGCAATGACATGAAAGAAAGACATAAAGATTGTGGAAATGGACTATTTACAATCTTCAGTTAGGCTTCCAAAAGGTGGGATCACCTTTGATTCATTGAACTGTTGAAAAGCCCAACAATGATTAGCAATAACATAATTTAAAAAAACTGACTGGTCACACAGCATTTAAAATATACAATATAAACAACATTCAATCCAAAATGCTTCTTTTTGAAGCCCTATCAGAGAATAACAAATTAGGGGAAATAAGAACTGAACTGCTATTTTTGAGTGGTGAGCTATTGATACCTAATGAGGAAAAAAGTTTTGAGTGACCACTTACACAATTTAATTGAAAAAGATGACAAGGACATCACTGTTCAAAATCAGAACTTGCATTCTTCTCACTGAGTCTTATTAAGAAACAACCACTATTACACTAAGCAAGGTCTACGTAAAAAACAGTGGGCAAAAACAAGTACTCTCAGCTTGTTAAGGCAGCTAAGGAATATATTCAGATTTGTGCTATGGAAAAACGTTTTGCAAGCCTAAGAACAAGAACACAAGTTCAAAATTACACACACCTGGTATATCATTACATAAGGGTATGAATACTTTGTTTAATCATGAGGTTGAAAAGTGCTAAGGCAATATTAAGGTTTCATTGCAATAAAATCCGAATACTGTATGACTTTCCTTTATTGCAATCATTTGCTTTAGTCTAGTAACTCCACTTGGATTAGCCTACCTTAACTGAAAACTGTAAACACCACCTGAAGTACATTTGCACAGAGGAAGACAACACTGGAACAGCTTTCTATGCAATTATGAAATGTTAATAAAACTAATATTGTTAATAACCATTATGAAATGCCTGTTTAGTGCCTACTATATGTTCATATGGAAGTCAAAACCAGAAGAAATGGAGAAAATACCCACACATATAAAAGTATATGTAAATATACAAATATTTCATGCTCTTTATAGGATAAAGGGACAGATACATATTTCAGGGTTACAACAAAAGTAAAAATGTCTTTAAAGGGACTCACTAAATCTATTAATTACCTTTGAAGTGGCATAGATATGAAGAACCAAATCTCCATTCAAAATAAATTATGACACAATATCTGCATTTCAAACAGAGATCTCTAATACTGATATAAAATATCAGCTCCTAAGAGGGGATAAATCTGAGCGGAAACAACAAACAACCATCAGTTAAATTCTACATAGGAATGAAAGAGGAACCCATGTATAGTTCTGCACAGAACATGACCCATTTACTGTATAAAATTTTTCACAGTACATGAAAAATTGTGTGCAAAGTTTAAGGCACACAGTGATGCAAAAAGTGCTTCTTCTCATAGATTCATAATCCTGCCACACTAAAATGTTTAAAGTTAAGTGAAAATGGGAAGACAATTTCAGATTGAACAAATAGAGCAGGAATCTGGCTTCCATTTAAAATGAAGTCTTCATTACTTTATGTGTAAGAGATGATACCCCAAATCGGTGAATATAATATCACCTCTTCTCTACTGATGTCAAGTAGCAATGCCACAGATTAGATTCCTTGCTCTATGAAATGGAGTGCTTACCAAAAAAATTCAGGAGCCAATGAATAGCAAAAGCTATAGTTTATATTTTAGCATTAGTCCTCCAAAGAGGGCAGGAAACAATTGGAAGAATCTCTCACTTACCAGAAAAAAAACAAACAACCTGTTTCAAACAATTACTAGAAACAAACCAAGCGAAAGACTTCACAAAATTTAAAATCAGCTTGGATTCAAAAGGTTATTATTATTCCACAAGGTTTCTTGAACACTTCACTGTTTTGGAGGGAAGGGAAAAGTCTATATGGATTCCAACAGACCATTGCTGAACTGTGATCACTGAGGGAATTTAGTTTCCTATAAGCTCCTTCTGTACTAATCAGTGGGCCGCCAGTACATTCCTTAGAAACAAATTATGGTGCTAAGTTAATGAACAATTTCTAAGACTGATATTAAGACTCAACCCTGTTCTGATAGACTTCTATCAAATCAAATTAGGTATAGCAATGAGTTGATCATTATAGGACTAGTTTGATTAACCAAGAAAAGCTCAAGTTTGTCTTGAATTCAAGTCAAGGCTGCAGGAAGCTGACTCTGAAATAATTTGAGTATAGACTCTCTCAGAATTCCATCATCTCTGGGGAGAGACTAGAAAGTTCACAAAATGAGTTGATAGTTTTAGCCTGTAACTGTGCACCTATTCATGCATAACTCTTTGGTTTACATGCAATATTTCAAAATATAAATGCCTGTCAAGAACTATGTCCAGAGCCCGATATTTAACAACTTACTACTTCTTAAAAAAGCATGAAAAAAACCCCTTACCCTTACCTTTATGACCTGCTCTGGTCATAAAATCTCTCAATTACAACATTAAAGTTACCAGTACTGGAAAACTTTATTCTGGCTACAGCATTAGTAGTCACAGAAGTCACATTAGTCACAGAAATCAGACTGCCCCCTTGTGGTGCCCGTGGAAAGTTTAATTCACACTTACATTTACACTTCCAGTCACCGTGCATTATTAAATTCGAATAGGTTTATTTTCTCTTTCTATTATGGTTACCAGAACTACAAGAGATTATATATAAACTTTGCAAGTCTCCTCAAAGACTAACATTAGAAAAAGTAAGAAAATAGATAAAATAATAAGAAACAAAGCCAGGAAGAATAAGTGCTACCAATCCCCAACAACTACAGTAAAATGTGCATTAGAGGCTAACTGTTCTTCAGAGAAACAGAAATAACTTTTTGCTTATATACTGGAATATTGTGACTGGCTTACCAAACTATTCTGAACACCTTCAAAGTCAGATCAAAGAAAGTTACTCACCAAAAGTACCATAGAATCCTCTGGGTCCACAAGTGCCAACACCGTATTTCTTCAGAGAAGCCTGGGCTGCACTCTTTAATAGGAAAGAATCACATGAAATATTCCTTTATTAGCTTTCCTATACTCTTCACATTGACGATTTTACAGCCCTATACAGAGATGATTTTTTCTATCATGCAACATGACCTGCTTCACAGAAGTATAATAATGTACTGAATTCTATAACTAATTTCACCTCAAAACTATTTTAGACAAGTGTTTAAGCATCATCCATTTTATTCTAATATTTAAGGGCATAAAATACTAATCTAACTTGATAATCAACTAGGTGTGCAGTAAGTGCACTGGATTAGAATTCAGTAAAAGTACAAACTTCAATAGCACAGCCTTATGAGATCTATAATCTTACTTCCTGCTTTAGCAGTGTGTTATTAATGAAGTTTATGCTTTCTGTATTTTTTTATCCTGAAATAACATATAAAGTAAAAGAGGAATAATCACACAAATAGAGTAACTGGGAAAACTCACCTTAACTTTTTCATTATTCAAAAGTCCAAGGAAATTAAATGATGCAAAGTTTATACATTCCTTGCCATTAACAGTGATTATATGGGTGGGAGGACTGAAAAAAAATTACAGACCTATTGTTATGAATGAACAGTTATCATTTTCATAAACATGTAATATAAGAGTTCTGTTTTTCAACAATAGAAGGCATTAAGGTTTTTCAAGATTCCTTCTTTCAACTTATTCTGTTGCAGCTGCCAATCAGTATTTAAGTTCAGTGTCAAGTCACAAATATCCTCAACCAAACCTACATTCCTGTAATTTAATAAAGAAATTGTAAGTAGTTTCTTGAGATATTTAATGATTCCTTGTTGAAAACTTAATTCATAGAAAGATGATCTCTGAAGAGATAAATGAAGCTTCTCCTTTAAAAGCAAAGTGATACCTATTTTCAAGAAGAAATACTAAAAATGAAAATAATACCTCTTTGCTCTTACTTCCAAGTGAAAAACTAATCCAAACTCAATGTTTCTGTCATAAAGCAACCCCAAAATACCTATCTTGTACTGATATGGCTGTTGAAATATAGGTAGTGGCTGTAAGTGGACAAAACTACTGTATTAGTTACTGATTACTATCATCTCAAGTTTCCAACTCAGTTTAATCTGTAATGGTTTGAGTAATTTATGCAAAAATTACAGTAAGTAAACAGAGAAAGTCTGGTACACACACTACTAGCAAATTAACAAGAGCATAATATACATGAAGCAAAGGGCAATATTATCCCTTTAAATTCAAGCATCATGTCTGTATACTGAGTTCTATGAGCAGATCTGTTTTGGCAATTATGCACATCAATACAACAAGTTCAAAAATTTCCATTAATCACTTGGAGAGTTAAGAAATCTCAAATCTAAGCCAAAAACAAAACCCTGTGTCTGCCCATTTCTGTACCTGCTATCAAATACTACAGTTGAGATTCTGTGCTATTCCTCAGACACAATAATTTCCACAAGCTTTTCCCATGTGGAAAACTAGCAGTGGGCAATTTTCTTGACCAAAATTAAACAGGGCTGCTCAAACATCAAATGCCTGTGCATGGCTGTTCCAAATCTGGTGGCTGAAAGTATTTCAATGGTACATTTGGTGTGCAAAGCAAACAACTTTTAAGTCCAAGCTATTCACTGCAAATAAAGAAAAACACTGAACTGCCTGAACTTCACTCAAAAAACTCCATGATTTCACGTTGTATCTGTCCATTTGAGAAAATGGAGCATACATTAATTTAACTGAGCAATTGCAAAAGTTTACTAAACTTTGGAAAGCTTTACTAAACTTTGGAAAGTTTTCTACTAACACAGTGCAAGGGCATCTTTTGAATACTGAACCTGTCCCCACAAAGGAGCTGTCCTGCATTCTGCGCAGTAGTAGCACTACAGAAATGTGCAGCACACTGTGCTGGGAAACTGACTGCCATTAAATATATACCTGGATCTGTTCCTCTGTCTAGCTCATCAATGCGCTGTACCAAAGTCTGTATGTCCTACTAAGTGAAATAATTACTTAGTTTCACAGATATCCACCAGAGCAGTCCTGTATACATATATACATATATATATATATATACACACATTTTGTCACGAACATGAGATTCAGTATATTCCCAGCATACTATCAAATCAGGTAAATTTACAACAATTTGCCCCACGGCTTCACCTCTCCAACCTAGAAAACACACCAATGTTCACCAACAACTGGGCCTTTATAAAGCTGTAGCCTTCATGAAAACTTGGCCACCTTTTGCTATCAGAATTTCACCCAAACTTCTATAGAAACAATAAGAAAAACATAAATGGAAAAGGTTATTTCAGCCAATAATTATAACCAAAACATGGATATTGACCCCATTGTAAACCCTGCCTTGCAAGAACAGTAAGTCTTTGCAAAAATAAACCCTGAAACATTTGAGGTTTTAATCTTTTCATGTATCTCCCTTCCCCTAGTATAACAGCACATGAGGTATCATGGTTAGGAACAACAGTTATGAGATACAAAGTGATCCAGCTTCAACAGTAAATAAAAATATCATTTCAAGATATATTCAAAGTACTTGCAAGCAAATCCTTCAGAAATTGTCTTTTAAAGATTGATAGCATGCCCACTGTTCTTGGGCCTCTCACTTAAATGTTTCATGTATTGAAAAAAATCATTCACAGAAGAAAACAAAGTTAAGAAATTACTAATGATGTGACTTTTATTTGAAAACAGAACAAAAATTAGCACGAAAAATTTTCAGAATACTGTTTTAGGAAATAGATTTACATTTTCTGAATGAGATCTTGTACAACTAAGCTATCTTGAATATATTAGTTCTCAGAAATGCTACCACAAGAAGTAACTAATTTCTGAACTGTGAAAGCTTTGTGGGTACCTTCTTCAGAATTGGTTCAAGGTAGATCACTTTTTTTAATTAGGACATGTCTGAGTTTTTGGCTTTCCTCATCATTTGGCAATGTTACTTGACTATGCAGAAAGAAGAATATGAACACAGGGCACAAACAGCACAGCCTACTGAGGGAGGAGAAAAGCTGCCTCACAAACACAGCAAGTCAAAAATTTTACTTAGTTTTCTGTAGTGGTTATGAACTTTTATAATCCCCATATTATACCATAAACACCCAGTATTATAAAGATACATGACAGTGGTGAGGCACTAGAACAGGCTGTCCAGAGAAGATGTGGATGTTCCATCCCTCAAAGTGTTCAAGACCAGGCAGGATGGGGCTCGGAGCAACCTGGTCGAGTGGAAGATGTGCAAATGGCAACAGTAAAAATGAGATAACCTTTAAAGGTTCCATCAAAGCCAAATTTGATGAGTAGGATTTTTGTAAATCACCACGCATGACAGACATTAAGACAAGAAAATAATTGAAAGACTACCTCAATAGATAGGGTCTCCCTAAAATACTGGTTAAAAAGGGGAAATAGTCTTGAGCTGAAATCAGGATATAGACATTTTTCTTCCTGTATTAATTCTGAAACATGTTTTAATTTTACAGTCAAAGTTACAGTCTATAGCTGTTGAGCAACTTGTGGGGAAGTAGTCGGTCTCAAATGCCAAGTTTTCCCCACAGCCACTATTGAGTGGCTACACTATTGAAGCATACACTATTGAGTGGCCACAACACATCAACATTCTGTCACAATACATTTCCTAGCTGTAAGCACTGGAAAGTTCTAATAATTTAAACAGTTTCTGAATCATTCTAAATCATATATTTGTTCTGGTTTTTTTAAACAGCCAACACTTCCTTTAACCCCACAGTACTGCTTGCTTCAAAATTCTGAAGAATAACATAAGAATTGTTCACATCATAGTTGATTAGAACAGGCATCACCTTTACACAGCAGACTTTTCTGTAGTAGTGGAACCATCAAAAAAGACCTCACTATGACAGTAAATAAAGTACTGCCACTAAATTGTTTCAAATTATTAGTGTCAATAGAAGGATATTACAAATGCTTACAAAGTAAAAGTTACTGACATGCAAACCTGAAGATTGTAAAAAGAAGCTTCAAATTAATTTCTGAAATATTGTGACTCTTGCCTAAGTCATCAAACATTTTAAAAGCCTTGTAACACAGAGCCACAGATATCCTCACAAAACAGCTTTACCATCCAGCATTTCCAATTCTGATTCTCCAAAGGAAAACACCTTTTCATGAAGCATGTGCTGGGTTTGGGGTAGAGTCAATTTTCTTAACAATGGCTGGTATGGGGCTGTTTTGGATTTGTGCTGAATGCAAGGTTGATAACATAGAGATGACTTTGTTTTTGCTGAGCAGGGCTCACACAGAGCCAAGGCCTCTTCTACTTTTCATACTGTCACATTGGCAAGGAAGTTAGAGGTACATGGGAGGCTGGGAGGAGATACAGCCAGGACAGGTGACCCAAACTGACCAAAGGGACCAGACCATCTGGCATGCTCAGTACATAAAGTGTGGGAAAGGAAGAGGAAGGAGAGCATGTTTAGAGTGTTGTTATTTGTGTTCCCAAGTAACTGTTTTATGTGATGGGGCCCTGCTCTCCTGGAGATGGCTGAACACTTGGCTGCCCATAGGAAGCACTGAATGAATTCCTCACGTAGCTTTGCTTGTTTGCATGGCTTTTGCTTTCCCTATAAAACTCTTCATCTCAACCCATGACCCTTCAAACGCTCTACCCAGTCCCACTGATGGGGGAGTGAGTGTCCGCGCGGGGCTTGACTGCTGGCTGGGGTTAAACCACAGCAAAGTGCCAAGTGGCTACAGACAAAATAAGTTTCTTTTGAAGTGATTAGTGATGATGTAAGAAGATGGTATCCACTTTTGGAGATCTAAGTCCATGTCTTCAGAAAATATGAAACAAATTAATACCAAACAATAGAGAGTCACAATGAAGGCAAAGAGACAACAACTCCTTCTCCCACCCCCAATATTAAAAAAAAAATTTAAGGACAACATTTAAAGTCAGAAAGATTTTCTTAGTAACATAGTCTTGATAACGTTACAAAACCAAGACCTTTTCAGAGGCAAATTCAATCCTGGTCTCTAAAAATGCAATGCAATTCATTCACAAAAGGTTTTAAGGATACGGAAATGCTTAATGAGCAATATGCTTTAAAATATGGCTATCAAGTATTTGAGTCAAAATAAGTAAACAGAATTTATTTTAGTTACATTTACCCTGAAACAATGTTGTAATTGAGAGCTGGGTGATCTTTTGGCACAGAAGGTACAAGAGGCTCTGGCTGCCATTCTTCAATCAACTCTTCTTTTTCCTGAACAGGAGAAAAGAAATACTGTTTGAGAAGGGAATTCCTCTAGAAAATACATTATGTACTAATAAACCTGTACCTAAATTTAGGTTAATCTTAAAGTGGAACCACAACCCAAGAGAAAATTCCATCCTCGTCTCATAACATTAGTGGGTATCTCTATACCAGTAATTAATATTACTATCTGGGTGGAAAATAAAAAATCAAACACGTAATTTTATATTAAGGGTGGTGATCAATCACACTGCAAGCCAGCAGCTGCTACTGTGCAGTCCTCTCCTATCCAAACATTCTTGCTCCTTGTGCTGGCAGAAACAGTTACAAAACCAGACAAAAGCCTTATTCAGATCCAGATGAAAACTAAGTCAGCAAAAGCAGGATGGGATATATATCTAAACTAGAACCCACAACAAGAGTCCCAATCCCAGTCTAAACTGGCTGATGGTACTGGGAAACCACATCCCTCATCAGTTGCAGGTGCCCAGTTCCACAAGAGTTCAAAAAGGTGTTCTGACAATCATAAAGCAGGACATATGCTCATGCAGCTTTCACTCTGCTGCTACAGCACTTGTTGAAAAGTCCCAAATCCCCAATGTATAGTGTATCTATATTCTGGAGCACAGGGTTGTCGGTTGGCGTTGTGTTTTGGTTCGGTTTGTGGTTTTTCCAGAGGAGGGTTATTGGTTTTTTTTGTTTTTTTGTTTTTTTTTTTTTTTAATTAGGCAGCAGAATATATCAGGTGAGAAGTGAGTGCAGCCTCCCAGTTATGGAAGGATAAATAAGAAAAGCTTTATTTGACATCCAATGCCTTAGAGGTAAGGACTTCAGACTCATGGTGTTTTTTCTGTTTGAGACTTGAACACAGAACACTTGAAGAGCTTTAAGGCAGAGCAAGCAACATAAAATTCATTTTCTTCAAAGAAAGCAGAATTAAAACTGTGGAAGCATGTACTTAGCTTTTTCATTAGTCTAAATTTCTTAGCTAAGTACACAAAATATCATCAAATGGGTTAGCTACTGAGGACACAAGCCCAAAATACTTTTGTCAAGGAGTTTAGCAGTAAGAAAAAGGTATGTATAGATGGAAACTGTAACTACAGTAAATTAGCACATTTCAATTACACAATGAGCAATTCCTAATTATTATTCCTATTCCCCCTCACACTAATTCCTAAGAAGTTTCTCTCCTTCCCTTTAAAAATCTTTGTTGCACACAAACTTAACAGCATAGGTCACAAGCCACAGATGAGACATGGCAACATCTTAATTCTTCTCATAATACAACTCAGAATATACAGGAGAAGTGTACCTTTCAAACAATACCATTTCATTAATTCCAGCTCACATTCATACTCCTCATGCATTACACAACATTTTGCTTTTTTGTGGACGTAGACAAGTATTGCATACTCACATCTTATGTCAACTCTTTCCATGAGTTCTTAGCAGAGGACAGCATTGGAGACATTGATGATTAAAATAAGCACCAACCTCAATCTAAACCAGCCACCCACCACTGCAGACGAGGCAGTATAAACCCTTTCTTCCTTCCATTCACCAAATACTGCAGTACACTGGCCTGTCCTTCCAACTGCTCAGGGTAAACACCACCATCTGCCTCTGAACAAAAGGGCAGGGCAGAAGCAGACTTACATGCAGTGACCCAACATCAGAGTACTTTTATCTTATACCTCCTAAACAGATAAAACTTCACACCAATATAAATTTTAAAAAGTTAATTTTCAAGCATACAGAAAAATAATCACTTTAATTCACACTGTAACACACTGTAACATCCACTTGATGAAAAGAATGAACTCAAAACTTTCAGTTTCCACTTTCTTTGACTGCAGTGTACATGAACTCATCCCTTGACTATTTAATTTATATAAGCAATAAATAAAATATAAGAAACATTATAAAGTATATATATTATTTTATGACTAATACATAATAAGCATGAAAATAAAATCTATAAAGTGCTTATAACTATATTTTATAAATTACAATAAATACCTTAGTTTTAGGCTTTCTGGCTCTCTGAACCCTAACCCTACATGTAATAGAATCTTGTTTGTCATATATATACATAGAAACATCTTAAATCTGTTTATCTAATTACACACAGATTCTCACACATACATATACAATGGTTTTGGGTGGTTGTATTCTGTTGTGGATTTCACTTTTTAATCACTATATACCTTGTGTAAGTAAAATACTTGAGTGCAAACACATTCAATCCAAATGATTTAAGAAGTCACCTTGTTTACCCAGGTTCTTAAGAAAAGGTAGCAATTTTGTTAATGAAGACAGTTCTTAGTTAGCACTAGTGCTTGAAACAATGTTATACATGCATATCTTACATCAATATCAAAAGATTAAAAAACCTTTTTATTTACTGGTCCGCAAATAAGTCTTTAATTTCACAGTATTTCCAGACTCATGTAACATAATGGGATAAACTGGCACAAATAATGAGCAGTTAGAAATTTCTCTCTTTCAAAGTATGTATGTATGCTACTACATAAGAAATTTTACTTACCTAGGGAGTCTTGGCTCAGAATTACTGAAAACCTTTACAAGAACAGACTACCTCTGTTACTTCCTATAGAAAAATATCTGATTAGTCTGTGAATGCAGTTCTTGCAAAACAGAGCTCTTGAGGTCTATGCATTTCTCAGCTGCATATTAAACATTTGTCTCCAATAGGAACTATCCAGCTTTCTGACTAGTATTAGTCAAATAAAATGCATCTCATGCTACTACTGCAGTGGAAATTCTAAAACCAAAGAAAAAATGAGAAGATGTGACTCTTCATATTACTCCAGAGATTTTGAGAGAAAAGCTCAGTGTCATCATCATTTACTTCAAGTAAAAGACAAACAGACCTGTAAAGCACCTTCCTTTCACACGTAGCTAAATGCTGCCATGCAAACTTCCACAGCCCACTCCAGTCCTCACTGTCACTTTCACTTTCTACAGATTTTATTTTGTGTGAAAGCCCATAATAATCTATGTCTAGCACCCTGTCTGGTCACAAACCTGTGTCTCCTAAAACATTGAACTATCAGGAACTTACAGTATCAGAAAAGCACTCCATCTTTCTAGTTAATGATTTGGGATATACCATTTTCTAAAAGAAGCAGTAGAATACTTACAAACACTATTACCAAAGCATAAGAGTTGAAAGGTAATTTCACCACTTGAGAGGTGATTTCTGCACTGGTTTTTCTAGTATTCTTGCTACACATTTGAGTGAACCTAAAATCCACCTTCAGGGTGGATTTCTTCACGGTTTTAGAAGCATGACTCTAAATTCACTAGGTTGCACAATATATCGTCTGCTTCTTGTTCCCTAGGACTGACTTGTCCTAACAGATCACTAAGACAGCTGTGCAGAAATTGTATTCTTCATTAATATTTATTACATGGAGCCAGGTCTGCTCTGGCAGCATTCCCAATAATTCACAAAGAAACTTCAAGTACCATTACATGAGTGGCTGGCATAAAGGCCTGCTCTATGACCTGAGCAGGCCTGTCTCCATTGGCTGTACCTGAGCAACCTAGTATTTCTTTCTGGTGTGGTAAAGACTGGACACCACAGGATGACTCAAACTAGAACAAGTCAGAAAGCAAATCAGCTGCAGTCTTCTTGCTGAACAGCTGGCATGTTTCTACATGTAGATGAACACAGACACAGATCCCTGGCTGTATGGGATCCCGTATTGTATGAAAAAGACTGTACTGGGTCTGGCTGTAATGGTGGGAATTTTCTTCACAGCAGCTCACACAGTGCTGTGACTAAACAGTGTTGGTAAAACACTGAAGTTGTATCTCTTGCTGAACAGTCTCTGCACAGTGCTAGCAATGTCTGTTTCACACTCTCTTCCCACAGTGAACAGACTAGTGCATGCCTGAGAGATTGGGAAAGGACACAATCAGGCTTGAACCAACCAAACATAGATTTCATAAGGTATGATGTCACATGGCAATAAAAGGGAGAAGAGGAATTTAGGAATTTAGTTTTAAGGAATTTAGTCACCTTTTGCTCGAGAACTGTCTGATACTGTTCCATCCACGAGAGGTGGCGAATGAGACATCACTTGTAATGTTTTCTGTTTTCTTACACTTTGCTTATTAAATAATTTTATATTCACTCATAAGTTTTCTTACTTTTACTCTTCCTTTGCCTTGTGAGCAGCTGTGCAATGCTCAAGTCAACTGGGGTTAATCCACAACACAGACTAGTGCCAATTAGGTGTAGATTTTTCATGAAGTTTAGGGAGAAGGCACATCTCTCCGTGTTTGCAGCTATTCCCCTACAAAAATACATTAGCTCTCTTCACAAGAATTATCTACACTGTAGAAAGTGTAGATAATTTCATCTCCACCTTCAAAAGTCAGCTTTTCTGATACAGTCAGCTATTCTAACTTGCATCACCTTCATGGCTAGCCAACTTGAACATGGGATCAGAACGAAGAGCATTCTCCCATGCTATTTTTTTATCACTGAGATAAAGGTAATAAGCTGGTGGTGTCTTTAACAAACCCTTAGCTGCAATAGGGCTCACAGCACCCTGTAACTTTCTGGGTTTGTAATCTGCAATGTGAATCAATGTATCTAGTCTATATACAAGGTAATTCTTCGTTGGAGTCCAGGACATCCCCTTGGATGACCTGGGACCTGAGGAAGGGAATTTGAGCCCTGGACACGGGGGTGTGGAGCCGGTTCAGGGCAGTCGGAGACCTTGGCACAGAGCCCAGGAAAACACTGGGTTTGATTTTAGCCCATGGGTGAGGCTTCCAACACAGAGAGGAATTGCAAATCACCAGGAAGTGAAAATAGTAGTTTAGTACAGTAGAAGATGCAAAATTCAGTAGTTTTAGGGTTTTTAGAATAGAGGTAAATGGGGGACAAGATGGTGGAATTTGGGTGATACCGCTTGTTCCTCTCCTTCTCCCTCACCCTCCATCTTCTGGGGTGGTGATGACAAAAGGTAGAGTGGATTGGGTCAAAGTAAAAATGACCCTTTTAGTGTAAGCACTAGGCATTGGCGTGAAATAGTAAATAACCTACACGTAGTTATCTGTATCAATGTAAGGTGACGTCCCATCGGGGGGCAGTCGCCTCATGTCTCAGCCGCTGTCCAGACCTCGGCTGGGAGCGGAGAAAAACTCTGAGATATCAAATAATAAACAACATGAGAAACCTGAAAACAAGGCCTTGAGGACTCCGCTTTTTTATACCAATGCAACTCGGGGCTTTTAGAGGGCCAAGGACTTTAAACAACCTAAATCTCAGGTGAAGAAAACCAACCCAAGAATTCTTGATCCCTAGTTTCATCTTTGCTAGTATTTTGCTAGTATCACCCCTCAACCTCAGAAAAGTTTGTATAAATCTCAACAAAAGTATCACAAATAACATGCTTCTATTTTTCAGAAAGCCTGTTAACTGCTGTCCTGACAGCGATATCCTGCAAAAGTAAGGTTATTTAAGCCTAAGCCATTTCCACATGTTTTTTCCCCTGACACCCTTCTAAACCCTTGCTTCCACTGAAATGTAGCAGACTGGCTACACGTGCAATCTCCCAGTTGTTCATTGCCCTCAGTTAAACAGACACAGAACAATTTTCTTCCCCACATAGCACTATTGGAGATTTGTCTGAATACTTTCCTCAGCTTCAGCAAAGTGGTCAGTCACAAATTAAGATGATGAGCTGCAACTGCATGATAAAACCCAAGATGCATATAGAGATATGCGTGAACTTCTTACTTTGTAAGGAAAAGACAAGGTTTCATCTTTTTCGGGTCACCAATTTTCCAAGAGTTGCAGAGAGCCTTTTCCTGCCTTATACTACAGAGAGAATGACTCTCTAAAACAACAAAAAAAATCCATATCCTCCAAAATACTAGAGATGAGAACTATCTGATTCAGGAAAACTCTAGTAGGTGAACTGTAGTAGTTTCTGGATGGACAATCAGCCTACTTTAAGGCTGCAGCATGTCTTCCTAGATGATATGACCACTCAGTGTTTCATTATACTGGAGCTCCCTTTGCATTCATTCCTCCTCTGTATTCCTACCAAAGATGGCAAACTTTGAGTAATCCAGGATCAATTCAGACTCTTCCAAGCAAAACTGAACCGGCCATTCCTGACTCCTCACTTCCTGCCTCCGGTCATAGAAGCATTTGGGTTGGAAGGGACATTAAAGTCCATTTGATTCCATTCCTGCATTGGCAGGGACAACTTCCAGTAGCCCAGGTTACTCAGAGCCCCATGTAATCTGGCTTTAAACACTTCCAGGGATACGGCATCCAAAACTTCTTTGGGCAATCTCTGCCACTGCCTCACCATGCCCAGTAAAAAGTTCCTTCCTAGTATCTAATTCAAACCCACCACTCTGAAGCCATTCTCCCTTGTCATGTCACTACACACTCTTGTAAATATTCTCCCCTGATCTTTCTTGTAGGCTCCCTTCAGGTGCTGGAAGGATGCACACAGGTCACACCTAAGCCTTCTGGTTTCTAGGCTAATCAACCCCAAGTAATTCTCTCAGCCTTTTCTCATAGCAGAGGTACTCCATCACTCTGATCATCTCTGTGTCCTCCGCTGGACTCACTCCAGCAGTTCCATGTCCTTCCTGTGCTGGGACCCCAGAGCTGGGTGCAGGGTTCCAGCTGGGGTCTCACCAGAGCAGAGCAGAGGGGCAGAATCCCCTCCCTCCCCTGCTGCCCACGCTGCTCTGGATGCAGCCCAGGACACGTTTGGCTTTCTGGGCTGGGAGTGCCCATGGCTGGGTCATGTCCAGCCTCTCACCCACCAGCATCCCCAAGTCCTTCTCCCCAGGGCTGTTCTCCATCTGTTCATCCCCCAGCCTGTGCTGATATCAGAGGTTGCTCTGACTCAAGTGTAGTATCTTGCACTTCACCTTGTTAAACCTCATGAGATTCCCATGGACTGACTTTTTTGTCCTGTTCCCTCAGGTATGTCAGCCACAGCTGACAGCTTGGCGTCATGTGCAAATCTGCTGAAGGGTGCACTTGATCCTATTATCTAAGCAATTAATTATAAAATTAGTTAATATATTAATTGAGATATTAAATAATAGTGATTCCAGTGCAGATTCCTGAGGGACATCACTTGTCACTGATGTCCATTGAGACTCGGAAACAATGGCTGCTACCCTTTGAGTGAGACTATTCAACCACTTTCTTACCTACCTAGCAGTCCACCCATCACTGCCATTTCTCTCCAGCAGAGAGAGAAGGATGTTAAGGGGGACCATGTCAAAGGCTTTACATAACCAGGTAAATGACACCTGTAGCCCTTCCCTTGTCCAACAGTGGAGCCACTCCATCACAGAAGGCTATTAGGTTGATCAGGCAAGACTTGCCCTTTGTGAAGCCATGCTGGCCATCTCAATGAATACTTGCTGAAGTGTTCTCTAGAACACTCTAAGCACGCTTAGTAAGTGCTCCCCAAATGAGGACACTGCTTGCAGTTTTGCTCAGAACTGTAGACTTGTGCCTACACTACAGTCCCTGCATCCACCTCAATGATGAATTACACTAAGCACGCATCCTTTGATCTTATTCTCATAAGATCAAAAAGCATACAAACACATGACATAGAAACTTTCTTCAGTATCACGAAGAAATTTCAGTATTTTATCCTATTTATAAGGGATATCACTACTCTAAAGCTCAAATAAACTAGTTCAGAGACATCCTCAAAACAAACTTTACTCATTTCTGATAGTCTACAGCCAGAAGTCAGGAAGAAATTCCAGTCTTCACAAGTACGGCTTTTTTATTTTCTCGGGATGACATTGCAAAAGAAGAAAACTGCTGCTAAACTACAATTTTTCTGGAACCCGCTGTAAACTCTCAGAGTTATTACTCATAGACACCATATATACAGATTGACCATTTTCCTCCTATCTAGAATCTTACAGTTCATTTTGCCTCATGGGCGTTTTTAACATAGCTTTCATCTTTAAAATAAAGCCCTCCATTGAGTAGAACTAATGACAGCTTTTCATAGCTTAACAATCACTGCCTTAACAGTTTTTTTAATTTCTCAGACTTTCAATCACAATGCTACTTTAAAAGCACACACTGACATGTTTAAGCAATAAGCAGCTCCTGAGTCCAAAGTAAGCTCACCCTTTGAAGCTAGAGAAAAAAAAACCAGAAACATTTATAATGCAGCAGAGGTTCAACACCCAATAAATACATCAATTGCTATGACCTGTTTCTCTAAAGAGAAATATTTTTTCACCATACCTTAAGTGTTAGATCAGATCGCTCTTGAAGCTTATATGTCTTGGAGAAAAGAAGTCTGACTATCCATAGTATTAGAATTCCTTCTAAAATGAGATGGTAAGCAGGAGCCTGTAAACAAAAGTACAAAAATTAGTCCAAAGAGAATTGTATTTGAAACACTGTGACACAACACAACTATTCTGACCCTACTAGCACACTCAGAAAAAAACTCAAAGCTGATCACCAGCTGACATATTTCTAAATCAGTAAAAATTTTAATTATATTAAAGTGGAATGTTTTGAAGCTATTATTTGTAGCTGGTAACTTGAGTTTGAATGGATTTGGTCTGTTGTTCATAAACAAAGCATGTTCTAAATTGATAATTGATTTCAGCTCCACACATAATTAAAAGTAAAGGTGGTTAAGTAATACAGGTTGCACCAGTCAGCACCCATGAAGGCAGGCAGCTTTCAAAACAAGCAGAAGTATCCTGAGAGTCTGAAGGTCTGTGTCATCTATACAAAGTCACTTCAACTCGCCATTTTTGTAACTTACACTCCACCAGCAGGGATAGCCATTTACAAAGAAAGCCAATTCTGTTCTTACAGCCAGCTTCTGTCAGTTTTACAGGCACTTTGGTCAGGTATAAACTGAGTCAGCTCGAGCAGTTTTGTTCTTGTGTCCTTTACTCTCTTGTGCGGACACCAAGTGTGTGTGTCCACAAAGCAAACCAGAGTTGATCCAAGTTAAAGTTAAATGTCTGAGGGACAAAAATCAGTTTGCTGTGGCAGCACAGCTAGTTTGAGGAAGATGTGGAGTTATGGCATCAGCACAAGACACTTAGTATTAATGCTGAGTTTAGTTATTCCATTTCAGAAAGGCTCCTGCCTACTATTTTTAAAAGACTTTAGTCTTTTAAAGTGCACACAAATGAGCATAGTCCCTCTTCAAGTCAGGGGAATTGCTCCCACACATCAACATTTTTGGCAGCATCTGACCTGCTGACAAAGTGGAACTTACCACGCATCCAGAAACTAAAGTAAATTGGATGCAAGCTTTTAAAATCAGTAAAGAGTCCTATGGCATATCAAACTGCAAATAACCAATGTTACCTATTGCAGAATACTGTTCAGTTTACCTAACGTATTAAGAATATATACACAACAATATATATATACATACATATATATATGTATGTATATATATAATATATACACAATATATATGTATGATATGACATCTAAAGAACACACAGTATACTCCCACTGAGGTCTGTGCTTTTCAGTGCCTACAATTATCCTCAGTGCTACCTGCTTCCTTAGCTAAGCACTTCTACATTTGGACTGCAAATCTTGCATACATTCTTAAAAAGTTACTACCCTTTGCCAAAGGAAGGGACACAAAAACACCGCCTATCATCAGGACATCCTTTTTAACATCACCAAACAAAGCCTGGGTACAAACATGCACAGCTGATCTCCACCAGGAGGGAATTCAAGCCTAAACATTTAAACGCCGTTTTTTCCTTTGTAAACGACATTTGTAAGTTACAAACCTTGACCCCAGTAAAATACCGTGAACCTTATGCCTTAATGCTCTTGCTACACGCCTTAAATGTCTCTTTATAGACCTGGCGAAACAGGACGTGCGTGTATATTTTCACTATCCAGCCGTGGGGCACTCCAGTAACACTCACGATTCAGCGAGTGCAGCCCGACCCCGGCAGCCCCGACCCGAGCTCAGCCCCCGATTCACCCAGCACCGCCCGCCTCGGGGCAGCTCCGGCGATCCCTCCCCGCTCTCTGAGCCCCCAGCCGCCCTCACGCCGCCCCGCCACGCTGGAGGCGCCCGCCCGGCCGCACCTCGTAGAAGGCCTGGACCATCTCCACCAGCACCCACTGCTGCCCCACGCCCGCCGCCGCCATGGCCGCGCCGCCGCTTCCGCCTCCCCGCCCCCGCGCGCCGGGCGGGCCGCGCCGGGCTCCGCAGAGAGCGCCCCCTGCGGGCCGCCCCGCCCCGCTCAGGCCGCAGCCGGCGGGGGGCGGCGCCTCCGGATCCCAGCGCGGCCTTCCCCCGGCCCGGCATCGTCCGTCATCGTCCGGCCTGCTGTGTCGTGTCAGGGCTTGGCCAGGGAGTGAGGATAGACTAGCAAGGTCACAGAATCACTGACTCTCAGAATCAGTCAGATTGGAAGGGACCACAGCAGGTCATCTGGTGCAACCTCCCTGTTCAAGCTGGGCCATTCCAGAGCAGGGGTTGTGTCCAGACAGTTCTTGGCTCTCTCCAGTAAGGGAGGCTCCACAGCTTCTTTGTGTAACCTGTTCCAGTGTGCAGTCACCTGCACAGTAAAATTTTCATGTCCAAGTGGAATTTCTGCACTTCAGTTTCCACGCATAGCCCCTTGTTCTGTTGCGCGTCATCCCTGAGAACAGCCTGGCTCTGTTCTCTTCGTGTCACCCTCTTTAAACACTTATGTGCACAGATGCACCTTTCAGAGTGGACTAAACGAAATTAGCCACAAACTGGACTTGCCTTAGAAGATAAACATGGATGTGTTAATGTGTACTTCCTCACTGCATTTCAAGCCTGGTCCCATTTGTTGAACTTGCTGGAGTTAGCTTGGTGTTGCTTCCTCCACACTCAGGCTTCCTCAGCCCCATGCTGCCCTAGGTGGAATGGGGCAAATGGCAGATCCTGTGCTTTTGTGCCTCATCCACACCTTACACTTAACACCTCTATGTCTGTAACTGGTGAATTTGTTGCTTGAAGGAACAATTGCTCAGATACTTGGCTAATGAAATGAGCAGCAAAAGTAAAACCTGAGTATAGTGGAAATAATGGGTAAGTTCAAATAAGAGCAGAAATTATTACTTCAAGAGTTTTGCCAAACTGAGTGGCCCTAAAAGCCAAAGATTGTTGGGGAGAGAGATAAATGCCATGATGAAAAAGAGTAGTGTTGAAAGCCTCTCCTCACAGATGCACCTGGGTGTGGGAAGGTGACTGAGTTGCTGTGCGTAGCTGTGCAGGACCTGAGCAAAAGTCAGTCATTCCTAAAAGTCAGTGGAGAAGAGGGGAAACTTGAAAGAAGACTGCTTGGGAAGTGAGGTAGCTGTTAAATGCAATGCTTGAGAATGGTTTCCCTGGAGCTACACAACTGTGGAGTGTTTCTGATGGTCTTCTTGGACAACACAATGGAAGCACACTCTTTGGGGTTTTACTCACTAGCCTTCACCATGGCTGGGTGAGAGAAACCCACGGCATCAGTGGATGAAATAGTGGCTAGCAAAAACCTTGTGGCTGTTGCTAGCTACAGACAAACAGTAGCTTACAATTTTACAGTAGTGGAAAGTTAAAATCAGTGAACTTCACTTTCGCACTAATTGAAATGCATAGTAGTTAATCTCCCTGAGTTTCTGAACTTAATGATATACTTATCAAATTCCAGTCTCTGGAATTTGAGAATATAAGAGAATACAATAAGAGAATATGTGGTTTGAGGCTCTCTGAAAACTCAAGAGAGACAATAAATATCACTTTTGGCTTTTAGCTGCATGAAGACTCTTATCTTCACTGTTAAGTACTTCTGTGGCCATTGTATCGTGCTGGAGTCTTGGACTCTTGGGAGATGGCTGCTATTACCAGCCTCAAAGAATGTGTCTGGTATGCAGTCCTGCCCCCAGAAGAGTAGGCCGCATGAGTTGTATTGGTGGGCAGCAGATTGAGTCTCAGCTCTGCTCTCATCAGATTGTGACTTTCAATATTTGACATATATATGTACAATTGGGAGACTAAGAAATAGATTTTGTGAAACACTAAATGAATTGTTTCCAACATGAAATGCAGTGAAGTTAATAACATACTAACCAGTAATTCTTCTGGCAATGGATTCAGAGTTCCTGGTCTGAATTATTGAAGTGCTGGGTCTGTCATAATAATGAGCCTATCCCTATTGCTCAGCAGTTTCATTGTTTCAACACAGGGCAACTGCTGCTAATTGCTTAAGGCTGCTTTACTTCTGACAGTAATAAAGCGGGGGAGGTAAAGGGATAAGTCCTTCTCAATGGCCGTTTATGACTGAAAAGAAAGAGGAGAGGAAAAATATCTCTGAAATTAAAGACCTGATGAAAGTTATTGAGATAGTGCCCTATAGAAATTCCTGGTCTGTATGTTTCAAATTCTCTATTCCCCCCACATTCTCCATTTGCACAGTATTTCTAAACCACTCTTACTCTGGATCTTCCTTACAAACCCACTCATTTCTCACACCCTGCTTTGAATCCCCAGATCAGTTCCCCTGGGTCAACACTGGCATTCCAGCTATCTGCTATAGTTCTCTGGTCACTTCAGAAACTGAAAAATAGGACTTGGTATGGCTAAAAATATTATTTTTTCCTGAATGTCATAGATGTAGCCAGTGCTGGTTATATTTCTGTTCTCTTTGCTCTATTGGTTATTCCTTTGACTTCTTTATTTTTGCTTTGTCAAGTATAAGGCAGTCAGAACTTCTATTGACCTGGTATCAGCTGAGAAGGGGAGAATGACATTGAGAAGTGGCACATAACTGTGAAGGGATGGTGGTACTTGCTGCCATCCTAGTTCTTTTGCTGTGTTAAAGGTATGTGTATGGTAGGCAGAGAAATGTAAGAACTAGTGGAAAAAGTTCCTGAAGTTCATTTACTCCTCCCCTGCCTCCTCCAGCCACACACACAGAAGGGAGGTGATGGTGTTGGAGATTAAGGGCGTTAAGGGAGGGTTTGCAGCTATTCTCACACATTCTAGGTGATGAAAGCTTAGTTTAGATTATTGTGGGTTTAGTGTGCGTAGTTGTAACATGTTGGCTTTGTGGCTACCTTGAAAAAAATTAAAAAAAAAATAAATAAAGTATTGGGAAAGCAATCCCAAAATGGCAAGAGGAATAGCAGGATAATACTAGTTAGTGTTTTCTTGTCTTTGAAACTTGATGCTCCACTGAGATGATGCTGGCAGCATGCACAGAAAACTTTCAAAGTCAGTTGAAAACTATCTGTTAAGCCAGAAATTGTGTCTCAACTTCTAGTGGGAAGCCCAAAGACATTGCAAAACTACTGTACAAGTGCCAAGAAGAACTAGAATATCAAGTTCTGTAGTTTACCCAATATGTGGAGCAGTAATTGTGCACAAGGCAAGCGGAGCGTGGGATAAAGTTAGTATTATCTAAATCTGTGCACCATTGCATCTCAGAAATGTGCTTAATCCAGGTTCTATAGTGAATTAGCTGTGAATTAATTATTAAGTTAGGCAGCAGAAACCTGTCTCAAGTCTGCATGGGAAATATCTGGAGATCTCAAGCTTTGACACAGGATTTGTGAAAGAATGAGAGTACCTAGTGGTCAAAGTGTGGTGCATTCTAGCTATTCCTAGCTCTTACATGGCACCTTGAACAGCTGTAATGACTAAGTGGCATAAAGTGGAACTGCTGTAGTATTTTCCTGGCATACCATGAGGACCAAATTTAACATCAATTGTTTGCACTTAATGGCTAGTGCAACCATGTAAGAATGACCAGAATCTTCTTTTTAAAGTGTTTTCTGCCAAAGATGGACCTTTGGAATTAAAAGCTAGTTTATCAGAGAGGTGGATATAGGCATAACAGTCTGCCTCCTGTCTACACCTCTTTTGACTGCTTGTTCCCCATGCGGGCTTGGCAGCACTGGACTAAGCACTTTAATTTCCAACACATGGCTGAGCTAATCATCTTAAAATGGAATTGACACCAGATAGGCCTAGTTCTGTGATAACTAAAGAAAATTTGTATTAGAATCTTGTGAGAGCTGTGGGGACCACTGACAGAACCTACACTATTTAAATGAAATGTTTGCCTTGCAAAGAACCAGTTACCATATGTGGTGTTGCAATATTTCTGTTGCGGCATTAGGCTTTGTATGCTGTGTGGTTAAATCTCAGATATCTCTCATTCAAAACTTCAGGCATATTCAGATTGGAGATTTTCAGCCTAGAGCTTCTACCTGGGTTGGTTGTCCCTGTTGCAGAACAAAGTAGATATGTGACTGGTTTGTTTCACTCCTTCACCTCAATATGCAACTGAACCACTGTCCACCCTCTACTTCGAAACCTTAGTCCAAACAGCACATCATTTATTCCATATTGTGTCAGTTTAATCTCTTTTATTTTAGAATCATAAGCACTGTATTAATAGAACATTTCAAATTTCACTTCTTCTTGTCCCATTTTTTGCTTATATTGAATTGATTAATTGCTGTTTCTCTTAGTATATTTGAATTAGAAACACAGCAGACTTTATGAGCAGACTTGTACTCAAGATACTTTTGATGGAGTTAAAACAGGTTGACCATAATGAAGTCACCACAGCAAGAGTAATTCATTCAAAATAAATAATGCACCATGTTTTGAAATGCTGTCATCTCATCACATACAAAATGTTCAAACTGACTTCATTCAATATGCAGAGTGATAAGTAATAACATCATGTGCCTGCATGAGACTGAGTTTTTCTAGGCTGAAAAGTAATTTTCATATACTCTTTCTAAGAAATGGTCTAATGGACTAATCTGATATAAATTTTAGGTGACACATGACATGCACTGTATACAAGACAGACCTTGAGACCTGCAAGATGAGAAATAAAAACACAATTGGCATACATTCTAACTGTCAGTAAGGTGTCCAACAGAAGCTCAGGAGATTTGTCTCCAAAGGTTCACATTCCACATCTCCTTTAGCTATTGTGTTGCAGGCCTCCTCTCTTAAGAATGAAACTAGACAAGAAGCAAAGGGATATCACTCCTGTCAAAAATTACATTTATTTATCTGAAGAATTGGACTCCAGTCTCATACAAAGTGTCTTAGAAACACTCTTGTGATCAGTGTTTTCCATACTTACTGTTTTGATGGAGAAATTTCAAAAGAGTATTTAATCTGCTGATGCTCTGACTAGGTAAAGGCCATGTGCTAATGGAACCCAAATAGACCCTTAGCCTCTGTGTGGTTACATGAGGGTCACACTAGTTTGTACAAACCCCTCTACTTTTACAGTATTGCTATCCACTTCTTGTCTGGCATAAAACTGGGCTCTCTAATGACTTTTTCTGGAACAACAAACAGTGGTTCCATTACTTGAAGGTTTTTCTGAGGCATAGAGCCGTAGAAATTTCTGTACTAAGAAACATGAAAATGTGATGTATGCAGTCTTCACAGAGTCACAACTAGATGCCTCAGAGAAGGATACACTAGAAATAAAGTGAGATTAAGTAAGAATTTGGTTGTTCTTGTCAGATACAAGAATCTTTTGAAGCAAGATAATTAATTTTTTTCAAAAATTCTGCATTGTGTATTGTAGATTTCATTTGCCTGCAAATAATAGGAAAATGAATAGTCAACTACACTATCATAGTATTATAGGTAGTGGCTACATCCTGCTACAGTTACAAGAGATCTTACAGAGTCTGTGAAAGGTGCTTATCCATATCAGAGACAAGCTGTTTCCTGTACTGGACTCTGTAAGTGTTCCCCAAAATCAGGTTTTGGGTGTGGTTCAGATGTAGCAAATCTCATGGGAACAGTGTGTGAATTTAAAGCTGAATTTTTAAGATTAAAGTGGCAACTTTGTCCTCTTGATACACAGAAATGCAATACATACCTGTCTTCCAGAACCAGTCTTAATGAACTGGTTTGGCTCAGAAACCACAGACTGTTCCTAGCCTAAATTTGGATGCATGTTAAATTCATTCAGTTAGCTGATCATATTTAAATATTAACAACAGATTTAGCCTTCTCATTCTACCACAGTTAGTTAACAACAAATCTTTATGATGAAAAATAGAAAAGAATTATTGAACTTCTTGAGGCCTACAGTATTGCAGAACTCAGATCAAGATCAGGATGAAATTGTACTCTGTGCAGTGGCTGTTTTGTCAGCCTTAGAAAAAAAGAATAGAAAGATGGCAGATAATTGCAAATTTTGCTGAAAGCAAAATCAGCTTTTGATCGTATCAGCTTTTTTTTTCATGGTGGCTCACACGGCTCAATAGCTAGTGGCTTCTTACATACATGTAACACTGTGAGGCATTGAAGCATTTTAGAATCCCATTCTGTCTTAACCACCTCAGTCTAAATGTTTGTTTCAAGTTAAGCACTTAAGCAAGCTGTAAATCTTCACAAACTGTTTCCAGGAGCTTTGAGAGTAGATTAAGCTGTCTATGATAACACAATCTTTTTCTCCATAATGACTGGGTTTCACCACTGAGTTAAGACAGAATAACGTGCTTTCAGTAACACCACTGTGCTGACTAAAGCAAGCATTGATTACTAGCGCATTCCCTGACACCTTCTACAGATGGTGAGACTTTTTGTCTTTGTGTTTTCTTCAGTTAAGCTCCTTTGCTGTTTAGGTGGCTCAGCATTTTAATGGTAACAGTGCTGTCTGCAGTGTGTGATTGTAAAACTCTTACTAGCATAGTTGATTTTAGAAATAAGATAATTCAGGTGATGTTATCAGAGTAGAGAGAAGTTTGAAAAGTCATGGAAACTTCAACTTTTTAATGCACAGGGTTCGCCATGGAGTTTGCTTCCCTGAAGTTACATATGTAAAAGTGCCTGTGTAAGAAGCAACGAAATTTCATCCAGAAAAATACAAAGTATTCCTTTGCCAACTCATCATTCTTGCCAATCTACTGAAGCACAGAAAAGCACTATCTTGTTTGCAGATCCATGTAATGCATACCAGAGCACTAGTTGAAATTCTTTGTGGTTATAGGTAAAATGTGTGTGCGTGTGTTGGCAGAGGTAGTCTAGTCTGACACACAACACCTTGCATATATTTGTTACTCAGAGAGTTACCACATAACTTCTACAAATTCAGACCAGATGTGGCTAAAAACATTTTTTAATTGGTAGACTCATGCCCTTTCAAGCACTGAAATTCTTACCTGGCTTTTAAACCATATGGTTTTACCTGAGCAAGGCCTGAGTAAAAGCATAGTTCTGCATTCAACTGCTGTTTCATAGCAAATTAGTGGCATACAATCTCTGTTCTCCATAATCACCCCAGGTATTTCACAAAACTAAATAATTGTAAGCTGTTAGTATCTAAAAGATAAAAATAAACTAGGTAAAATTATAATGTTGAAGAATAAAGTGACTGAGAACCCCTCCACACACTTTCCAAACATAGAGAAATTGTTGAAACATACCTTTCAGAGAGACCTGAAGAGGGTATTCAAACAACAATGCGGTCCTTGTTAATGGGTGCATATTGGTGCCTTTATAAGACAGAATCTTAGCTTTCTGACAACTCTGAAAATCTAGGTCTGTTGAAATCAAAGAAGAATAGCTTGGTTTTTTGAAGCTTTTCAAGATTTCACAGTGCATCACAAATCAGTGGGTTTACAGCTTTACTTCTGTAAGATATTTTTGCTGGAAAAACAATTTGCTATATGCAATTATGCCAGCAGCTGAAGCTAGTAAGCAGTTTCAAGTGAAAAAATTGTCACAACATACTTGAGCTCTGTCTGAATATTCTCCTAATTATTCCTGAATTACTGGAACAGATTTTCCCGCCTGTAGTAGCATCTGTGGATGGCAGGGACAAGGAACTCTGCAGACCTGAGATGTTCTAGAAACCTTTATTACAAGGGTCGTGGGTAAAGAGGGCCTGCCTTCAGCCACCAGCCTCAGCTGAAGGGAAGCCCCAAAAAAGAAAGAGGGGAGAGAGAGAGGGTAGAAGAGAGCTAAGAGGTAGAAGCAGGGTAAGAGTAGGAGGAAGAGAGCAAGCAAGAGAGTAGGGGAAAAAAGGGCGGAAAGAGAATGAGGACCTTGTTACAATACATTATATCTCTTTTTGTGTTGAATATTCTAATTTACAGTGACCAACCAGCACAAAATACAAGACCTACAAACTTTCCATGCAGCCTATGAGAACTACTATATTACCATATCATTTTATATTCTAAACTCTAAAGACTACTTTCTTATGTACTTGTTCCCTGATGCCTTGGCAGGGTGGAAAGGCAACATTCCTGAGTCCTTTTGTTTTCCTGTCCTTCAACCCATCTCCAGCTAATCACTGTCTTCCTGCCTAGCATGCCTGCATCTCAAAGCTGGCTTTCATTTCTATTTCACTCACAGGTTTTACACCTCCAGTATTTCTTACCAGACAATCATATCCGTAAGTCCTTCCTGTCCCATCTTTCCCTTCTCTTGAAGAAAATGGCTGCAATTTTGTTGTTCCAATGGTAGGATATTTTTAATAAAAATTCCCATTTATACCACTATTTCACTTTAAAATTAACATTAAAAATAGGAGTGCTGATGTGTTAGCATGGTCTTCTGAGAAAAGCAGTGGGCTGGAACTCATGTAGCTTGTGCCCTTTTGGTTTTGAAAACAAGCAAGCTAGCTTTCAGTTCCTAATTCTTCTTTGCAGCTTTTATTTCTATACTGATTATTATGGGGAACATACTGTATTAAATAATTTGTGCTGAAATAAAATAAAAATAAAAAGCAATAAGCAGATACCGGTTCCGGGAAAACTAGGTTTGCATTCAGGAATGGGTGGCTCCGGCAAAAGAAATCAACACCTGAAAAGAGAGTCCTGGCCTTGGAGAGGACTATTAATGGTGATTAATCAAGTATACAAGCCTCAAGGACTGGGCGGCCCGATGCTGCCATCCTGGAAAATTCATCAATTCATCAGGCTCTGCTCGAAAATCTCTTCAGATGAAAAACTGTTTCAAAAGAGGACTCATGAATACACGGTCCGAGCAAAGGTGGACAAAGGAACCCGGCCTGGAGGAAAATAAATGGTATAAAAACTGGGCTCTTGGTGATTGGATTTGTGAACGGGGAAGGATAAGTGCGATAGAGACTTGTCCATACGTTCACCCACTCTCGATCCCGGGGTCGGGGCTGTGCTTTTATCGTGGCTTTCTGTGTTCACTGTTACGCAAAAAATAATTTTTGGGGTTTTTATTTTATTTTTCAAATCTGGCTGTCTCATTTATAACACTTAGGAATTAGATTCTGAGATGATTTTTAAAGACAACTGTAGTCTTAATTAATGTGTGAGGTGAAAAAGCAGCTTATAATCAGTTGATCTTTGCTTAATTACAGTAAATAGAACTCCAAATATAAGGACTGATTTTACCAGAAGACAGGAAAGGACAAACATGTTCACTATTGGGGCAGTTCACAAGTAGAAAAGAGTGTGAGATGAGAGCTTACTTTCTTCAACTAGTACCAATAACAGAGACCACTAACTGATCCAAATGCTTATATCCAATAGTTGATACTTTGGAGGAGGAAAAAAAACTGGAGAAAAGTCTGGTAAATTATTCACCCTTGGAAAAGATACTTTTTGCTAAATTTCCATGCAAAGAAGCTGATCAACAATACCAGCTCTATTGGTTGCTATCAAAACCAGGAAGTAAAGTAATCCATTCACTTTCTGTCCTCCTAGGCTTGCCACATTTTTCCAGTTCTAAAACATTTACATTTCGTCAAAACCAGAAAACAAAAAAAATTATAACATTTAGAGGTACTTCTAAGCAAATCTTAGTTTCCTCTGTACCTAGGAGGTAAAAAGTCTTGGTATGATTCATTGGAATGTGTTTGTAGTTATGCAGAAAGAAAAGAAAGCCACTTGTTAAATTCTGTGGTATTTAAGTAGTGCCTGAAAATTCTGTGTTCAGTTTTGTGATGGTGTAACATTACCTGTGTTTCTTTCTGCTCTGAGCACAGCTGATGAAAGGAGAGTAGCACATTGTTTAATTGTCAATAGTCTTATCATGAAATGGGTGGGTTTTGCAATAGGAGTTTTTACAGTCATTTCCTATTTCAAGGCTTTTCATATATGGATCTCATCAGGAAGTGAGCGAGACAATAAGAATGTGGAATTGTGGCACCAGCATTCCCAGACATATTTCTTTATTCCATATGGAGAAAAAAAATGCTTTAAAATCATTTGCAAAATTACAGTACATTTCCCAAGTGATTTTTCTGTTAAATATTTTAACCAAAATCAGACTTATGTGGCTAGCTACAGAAATGAGGCTTGTCACTTCACCCCTTCTCTGCCTTTAGCCACATGTATGTTTACTCATAGAGAAATTCTGCAAAATTTCTGTAACAGATTTTTGTCCCTAAGACTGCGAAAGTACATAGCAGGATTTGAAAAAGCATCATTGTTGGGTAGATCCTGAGATCTCACCAACAAAGCAATTATTGAGTGCTGTAGACTTCTATAAGCTCACTGAAGTAGCTGTAGCAGCTAACATTGGTTGCTTGCCATCACTGCCTTAGGAGGATTACTCTTGCTCCCACTATGTTAGAAGAGCTGCAGTGTCCTGGTATCCATAGTAGCAAACTTATGCTTACTTAAGTAGTTCACAGGTGGAAATTTAGTTACTGTCAAAAATGCAGGGTCAAGTAAAAGACATAAAATCTAAACTTTTCCAATTATTGTACTTGCTTTCTGTTTTGAATCCCTAATCTGCCAAAACCAGAATGTGAGAACAGATATTTAGGCGACCAACTACAAAAATTCAGGTTCTGTGTTAGAGATGAAATATATTTCAACACCAATCAAGGAATCTCAGAGAAGATTGATTCATTTTTTTTGTCACAAATTGGAAAAGTAACCTTAGAATAATCCTCCTCCTTTTATCTTTGTTTGTTTATTTGTTTGAAAGCATAAAGTAAAAACGGAATTGAGATTCACAGAATTTTGATATTTTTCTCTTGATCCTTCAATTTTACATTTACACAAACATAGAAGCAACCTATTTTGCCTATTCCCCGGCCTTTGTGGAAATGAGTGAAGTAATATTATGCTGCTCAGCAGATGAAAACTGTTCATGCCATTTCACAACTAGCCTTCTTAACAAATACGAAGTGTTGGTCACAAGGAGACCAGCAAGAGGCAGTGCACTGAAGGCATTTGAACATTGAGTTCATGCAACAAGATTGAAGGAAAGCAAAAGTTACAGATGTCATCAACCATCGCAACTAAATTATTTTTAGATTAAATGGAACTTGTGTGGAATTGATTAGCAGAATTGATCCAGTACCTAGAAAATACATCATGGATAAAAGGCAAGAGTAATACTAACATACTTCTTAAAAATATGCTCAATATGGAAAATGAGTCAGAGTGATTGTCCGGGGAATTTTAGATTGGGGCATAGTAATATTTCACTGGACAAAAGCGGACTATTTATTCTTGACATAATGTCCAATTTTAGTTGGGCAATTTTCATAAAACACTGTTATGCTGGTTTTCCATTTGGAAAATCTGTACCACACTGTCTATCATTAGTTAGACAGTTGCTGAAGCTTCTTTCAAATATACATTTCTCTATTTTTATGGTGTTTATCCTTTAGGAGGCTAAGGAAATGCCTTTCTTATCAGTAAGAGTATCCCTATTAATTTGGAGCATTTAACCTAAAAGTCAAGAAACAAACAATGTACTGTAAAGACAAAACTGAAATGTTAAATATAATTGTGTTGCTCGTATCTTTCATAAGGATTTTTCAAATATCTTTTTACTTCTGAGTGCAACACATCATTAGTATGTTCACTATTACAGTTATAAACACCATCCCATGCTTTGTTGATGAAAATATTGTGGCAGTCGGGAACTGCTCAAGCTCAGCTAGTTAAAGCAATTTCAGAGAAGGCAAATCATAATAGTCACAGGGATCAAAAAAAAAAAGTGAAAAACGTACCAGAGCTCTGAACTATATGGGCCGGCTCTGTTTAAAGAAATCCAACAAAACAAAAACCAACCAACAAACCAACCAATCAAATAAAAAACATAAAACACAAAAGGTTATAGGAGGAGACTCAGAACAGCATGCATGACCTATTTTCTAGACTGCATCTATGATTTAGTGTATTAATGTCAGAAAAAATATGGATACACCATAAATGTAGGCTACCATGCACACTATACATAGATCTTAGCCTTAATAGTGGTCAGAAATTGAACATTTCTCTGCTTGGTGACTTGGACCAAGTCCATAGGTAATAGTGTCTCTTGACTGGTGTGTTTCCACCTGAAACTCTGGCTATTGGAGCATTATCTCTGATTCTGACACTCCTGTGGATGGGATAAGACCATCTCCCACCCACAAGGTAATACTTCAGTTACACCTAGAAGACTCTTGAGTTGTGCTCTGCCACCCACCGAGGGAACACTGCTGACTCAGTTTGTCAGGATGAGCCTGAAAAATTTATCTTTTTGGACCAAATCTTTGATAAGATAATTTTCCACCTGGGCCACAAAAACCCCACCTCAACAGTAAAAGCAAACAGCTTTGAAAACAGAACTCTTTACGGTACATTTCCTCCCTGGGGGAAGGATGAAAGTACAAACAACATATGGTTGATGTTAGCCATGCTCTTTTAAGCCCTAGCAGAAGCTCAGACAGCATGGGAATAGGTGCTGAGTGAGAATGCGTAAGCAGTGGAAGAGTGGTCTTTAGGTAATTTCTAAGGGGTGTTGCAAGGTGCTGAAATGGAAAGACACACTGATGTTGCAGAAAACATTTTTGCTGGGATTGTAGGAAAATAGACTGTTGAAGGGGAAGCTTAACATGTGGTGAATAATCCATTACCTGTTTTTTATTATTCAGGTTACGACAGTTGGCCCTCAAATATTTATTAGCTATTTAATGCACCTAAATTTACTATTAATGAAAGGTTTTTCTTGGTTTCATTGCTGGGCTTTTTGAGGGAGGAGTTTGTGGTTTTTGCAGTAGCAGGAGAGGTTGGATGTTTTTGCTTTTAGAACTATTGATCTATGTTCAAGTCAAGGGATTAGTAAATATTTAAGTTGGTGAGGAAAAGATTGCAGTTCCCAAATTTCATTTTTAACATTGAGTGGAGACCAGAAGAAAAACCAGGTTATAATTCTGGGCCCTGTTTTGGAGAGTTAGACAGTCAAGACAATTTTCCATTCTTATGAACTGTGCTTTATATTTTCTTATAAGTCAGTAAACATGAAAGTCCTAAAGCAATGAAAATCCCCCAAAGGATTATCTCTTGTTATTGCTCAAACTTCCAATTTTATTATGCTGTTCAGCAATTTTTCTATCAGAGTTTAAAAATAAAAACCAACTAATTTATGGAAAAAAGATCAAGCCAGAGAGGTTCAAATGCTTACACTAGTACACTGGAAAAAATATCCTTCCTGTATCTGATACACAGTCCTAGATCCTTCCTGTGGCTAGTCATTCATTCCTGACTATCCTGCTGTGGAGAATGTTGTCTTAACCATGAGGTCTTCCCTCGCTTCTCCACTGCTCAATATTCAATGTTTCTACTTTTTGTGATCACCACTTACTCTCTCAGGTTTAATACAAATGTCTTACTACAGCTTGACTCCCACATGAAAATCTTAGTTTGCACATGTGTATGTCTTCCACCTTATTTCTCTTTGACCTCCAGCAAAATGTTCTGAAATTGTTCAGAATGTTTTGAGAAATTTCTGCACTGAGTTATGCTGTGAGCAACACTGGTGTGACTCTATTTTTCCAAGTTTTTTAGAAATGCTGCAAGTGTGTCTGACCCAATGCTTCCTAAAAGCATTATCTTACAGTTATGGGATACTACATATGCAAAGCAGTGACTTTGGACAGGTTAGCAAAGAACAGTCTTTTATGCTTAACGCAAATCTTTTATTGCTATGCAAGTACATTTAAACAAAAAGGAAAATTACAAAATGGTAATATCCCACTGTCAGAGAGTGTGAGTAGAAGTGGAAATCCTTGGTTAATTACAAAAGGTGATGTGTATAACTCAGATTTGAGCTACATTGTCACCTTATGAGAGCAGAGCATGAAGTTTGTACACTTGTACACTTATCATGTGTATGTACACAGATCAGCCAGGGAACTGCAGATACATGTGTTTCTTTATCACTTAACTGTCCTGGGTAGTCCAGTGGAAAAATTCAGGTAACTTTTCTGAACTGTTTTGTAGCAGTGATTCCATAGGAAATAACCTCCAGATTTTTCTTAAAATTTCAAGTCTCAAATTGTATTAAAATTTTGTCTATTTGAATTTAAAATCCATCCTGATGTAAATATTTCTGTATTTAACTGATATCCTTTGACATTATGGTATGACTTTAAGCCAGGACAGATTTAAATTTAGTGCTGCTGTTTTGGGTTTTTTTCATGCTGTAATATAATATTGTGGGAAATAGCACCAGATGCTTGGGCAGTGGCCACCTAAGATATATCTGGAACAGAACAGCAAAAAGTCCTGTTCTTACACAGTTGAACAGCTTGCTTCCCCAGGAACAAGTTTGCCGCAGCTACTGTTTTATCTTTACACAAACCGAAATGCCTGTGTCTACTTCACCCAGGCCTTTGATTAGCTTTGTACAGCAGATTTGTCATAGCAGAAATCTGCAAGTACTGCAAAATACAAGGAGATTTATGCAAACACGGAACAATTTTATTGCCCCTCCCTAAGTCTCCAGGGAGAGCATCTTCTACACCATGGCAGCATAGCATGTTTTTGTTAGTTAGGAGACTGCTGCTTTGTGATGGCTTTGGTTATAGAGACCAGTCTGTCTGTCCCACTCACCCTGGTAATTATGTTCAGCAGTTGACATATTGGTACCTTAAATTGCTATCTGTTTGGGGCAGGGATCAGCTGGCTTTATTTGGGGGGTCTTCTCTAATCAAATTATAAGGAGTATGCAGCAAAGAACTTTTGTGCCATAATGAAATATTGAAAATGCTGTACTGAAGAACTGATGAAATATATCAGGGGGAAAGTGCTAAAGGACCAGCTATTTATAGCTATTCTTGGTAGACAGGTGTACAGGTTAGAAATCTGTTTACATTACATATATAAATGAGAAATTAGTTTCTCTTTTGAAAAACAAGAATCAGGACTTCAGATGGTACTTTTTGCTTTTGCTTCAGTGATTAAAAAGAGAACTTCCAAAAACTGTTGGTCTTCCTTATCTTCCCAAATGTAAGGGCTGGCAATTAAGAAAGTCAGCATGCTCTGTGAAGTCTCTGATTGTTATGAAGCCTCATTTTTTTACTTACTTTTTTTCCCCCACTCTTTTTTATTTTCCTTTTACTGAACATCTGAGAAACCCACCAAACATCATACAACTTCATTGATATAAGGAAAACTCCAGATATTTCTTAGGACATTTAAATCCTCTTAACTGTTTATAAAACTCAATTTTATTCTACCAATATGCTCAATTTTATTCTGCCAATATGCTCTCAAATATCAGGTATCTTGGAGACTATGGCAGAGCTGGTCATCACCCTTTTTTTTTTTTTTTTTTTGTTCCAGTAAAAAATGCACACCTAGCTGCTGAATTTCTGTGTATTAAAATGGCCATTGTTGGGTAGCCTTTACTGCCTGGACTGGAAACCAGTAGTTCATTTCTCACCCATGTATCTATTTCAGCCAAGTATTGACCTGTGGAAGTTGTGGCAAAATTTAGTTATTCTGCTGCAGTTTAATCTACCAGTGTTCATAAGTAAGCGCACATCTATGTGGGAATTACTAAAGTGAAGAATGAAGTAGCTGACAAGCTGGAAAGGGTTGTGATAGCCAGTCTAATCTAAACAGAGTCATGAGGTCAGGAGCTAATAAGAAGGTGCAAAAGTCTTCACAGTGAAATGAGCAGGCTCTAAATTCACTTGCATTCACAGTCTTTCTTGAAGTCTCTCTTGGAAATGTCTGCAAGGAAAGATGTAAATAGGAAATTATTTAAATGATCTAATGACATTGTTATCTCCTGTTTCTATGGTTACTTCCTAGTCTGAAGAGGAAGAAATGTTACTGGCAAGTAATAACCTGCATGTGCATTGGCAGTTGACATTCCTGTTTTACAAGCTTTCAAAATTCAAATCTGCTAAACTCATTCACCATTTATGCCAGTAGTACCTTAGCTTCTTTGGGTTTTTTAGAATTTGTTATATTTTTTCTTATGATTTTCCATTGTACCTCAATTGTATTTTAAGTTATATTAAAGGAGATTGATCTGGTACTGATAGAAAATTTAACTAGAATTATCAGATCTGAACAGAATTACATACTCTCAAGTTCAGCCACTCAAATATTTATTTAATTAATTTTTGTTTTAATATTACCCACTCTACAAAACAACAATGAATTTACTCAATTACCTCAGCATTAACTAAGAATTTTTCTATAAAATTGCTGTGGTAGTTTGTGCCACTAGAGAGCAGATTTGCACCATAAAGAGTAATGCATGCTCTCTTGAGATGTCAAAAGGCTGGGAACAGCATCCTGTGAATAGAACTTGGTAATATGCATGTATTAATATCTTCTTCCGAAAGCTACTTTAGATTCTTCCCTGATTATTATAGTTTCTTTCCAAAACTATAATGGTTAAAAGTTACATGTGTTTGAGGACTTCAGTGAAATTCTGCAATTCTCTTCACGTTAACCTGAAATTCAGGAAGGAACAAAACATTAATTCGTACTGTTTCAAGTATAATACCCTGGTAAATGTTGTATGAACTGATGGAAAATAATTAGCTCAGTTGAGTTTATGTCTAATTCTTAAACGTTTCACTCTCTTAAATCACTTTACTTGGACATTCTTTTAAGGTGTATTTAGAAGCAACTTAGGAACCTTTTGGCTATTGAGATATTGCAAAGTACCTGTAGTACCTGTGGTGGGGCAGGGCAGGGCTTTCACACTGTTTTCAAGCTTTCTGACCATCTGAGAGGAACAAGGACTTGTCAAAAGTGGAAAAGAAAAGCTCAGAAACCCTATTATCTGTCCAAATACACCACAAAACTGTAATATTCAGAGTCTGTTAAAATCAGTAATTGTGCTAATTCTTTGATAAAATTAGGTATAAACCCAAGATTTACTGCAAGGCAAGTATTCATACAGTGTTTCATCCTTCAGCTGAGGACAGTTAATAGATATCAAAAGTGATATTTGGTATATAATTTGTATATGCGTTGAGATACTATTTTTATATACAGTATAACAATGCATTTTTTTTCTTGTCTCATTAGCACATGGTGGAGGAAAGTCCTGAACAAGGTCAGGACAAGGTCACAAACCAACATGGTCAGTGCGACAACCAAGAGTCATGGGCCAACAGTGGTTTATCCCTTACATTATTCTGGTAGTACATGCTCTTATATTAGGTGGTACATATTCTTCAGGTGCAGTTTGCTAGCTGAGGTAGAAGCCCAACCTGCAATATGAAATATATGCAATATTCTGTGATCACTGCAGGATGCTTGAAGAACTTGAACAGTTAATTTTTTTTCTACTCAATTTTCTTTGTTGTGTTCTGTCAACTCAAATGCATGTACAGTTGATAAAAGGCAGTGTTATAGCTCTGAAGAATTGAAAAAATAATTGTATCAGAGGGACAGAATGTTTTAAATGTCTTATGATGTCATTTAAGATCATCTTATAGATTCTAAGTACAGAGAATCTAGCCTATATAACAGCTCTTTTATAGCTCTTTGTGAGGTGTGGCTTGGCTGTTAAGAATCACAAAAATTTCAAATTGAATTTTAATCACCTCTGAGTTATGTGACAGATCTCTTCTGTGAAGGGACTGAGAGAAGCATGTATTTCACTTCACTTAATCCTGTTATATTAAAAAAATGGATGAATATATTCTCGGACATTCTCGCCATATGTTTGTTTGGTGTTTTGGCTGAAGAGACTATGGAAAAGCAGATCAAACTGAGATGTGTAAAACATGACTAGGAAGAGGAATTCAAATGCATGTCCTCAGAAAACTTCAACCATTAGAGCTTATGTAATTCAGATATTCTAAAATGCTGCTGCTGCTGCACTGCATCCATTCTCCCACCTGTACTGTCACTACTTCTGCCTTTGTGATATCCACTTGTTACTGGAAAACAAGGTGATGGGGAACAGAAGATGTATCTCTCTACCTCCCAGAAAGGTACAACTTGTTGCCTGCTGTACTGTACATAGCAATTATGTAATTGTTTTTTAAATATTAGGGTTTAATGATATCCTAATATCATTTAAGCAGGATTGAAGATTCCTATGAGTAAAAGAGAAGAATGGTGAAATCCAGTTCTCTTCAGTATTTCAGAAAGGAAATATGAGAATGATCAGATATGGCTCAATCTTGTCATATGAAGTGCGATGATATGATGCCTCATTTGCTTTCTTCCAAAACAATCAAACAATATGTTCACTTCGTCATTCCATGTGGTTTATTTCCCTAGATCTCCTAGGAGTCTCAAATATACTAGGAGATGTCACTGTCCTTGTCAAGCAATTTCTCCATCTGTGATGGGGATCTGAGTATTCCACAGCCAGCACTGCAAATATAACCCTTGCTGATGTCACCTGGATGATGTCAGTTAGGGTTCAGAGAGAAGACTGTACTCTTCAATAGCTGCTGGCAGAATCCAGCTCAGCAACTCAGTTCATGGCTGCTTCTACTCCTTAAGGGCAGCTATATTATTATAAACATTAAGTAAGGAGAGAAGCTTCAGCAGAATTTGTGCCTACTACTACATCTAACTTAGCTATGCTAGGACTCTCAGCTGGATGTACATGGTATGTTTAAGTATTATCCCTTTGGTTAATTGCCATGCATATAGCCCTACTAGAAGGAAGGCAGAAGTTGTCCTAAGCATAGCAAACACATCAGAAACCAGCTGATCAGAAACCAACTGTTGCCCTGAAATATTTATCACAGTATGAAAGTGTGTTAGGTGTAAGTCAAAGAGGTATTTCTTTGGGCACTAATGAAATCAGATTTATAGTGCTGAGTAGGCAGTGTATTACTGGGCTTAATTATAATTACAGTATGTGCAACTACCATTTCTTCCCCATTTTATCATTAATGATAAGAGAGTGAGACTAAGAGGAAGTGTCCTCTGATCACTGGTTTTATAATTCTAATTCTATTTATTGGCATCAACACAGTGGGAAATTCTGATTTCTCATATCACATTGGAAAAGAAGGAAGCAAAACACCTCTTCCTCCTGCCTTAGTCTGTCCAACTGAATTTCCCAATATTTGCAGCTTTGCAGGAGCTGATATGCTAAGCTTTATGCTTTACTTCTGCTGACAGAGTACAGCTATTTTTTTGAGGCTGACAGGAGTCAGAATAGATCTTCTACCATTTGATTTAAAAAAATCAGCCTAGATAATTGACTATTTAGATATTCACACTTACAGCCTAGACAAGTAAGTTGTTGCACAGAGTGATGCTAAGCACTGAAATACAGTGGATCATGGAGAATGGACCAGCATATGCAGTAAGTTTTGAAGCTAGCTGGAGTTCTTGCTTCTCTTCCTTCTAACCCATTTGCAACTTCTTCTATCCTCCTAAGTGTAGTTTTCCTCCTGTTTAGCATGGAAATGCCAAGCTCATACACCCACAGATTTTGGAAAAATAGATCTGTAGCTAGTCAGAAGCTTCTGCTTATTGCAGGGAAGTGTGATTTATTCCTGTAGTTTCAACTCCTGCTATTCCAGAATGATCTTTGAGATTCAGGGGAAAATAGTTGGGACTATTTTAAATGTTGAAGTGTTAATCAAGAGCTACCATCCAGTGACCTAGTTCCAACTGAAAACAGTCTCAAAGTATTTCTGATTCTTTCTAATAAACACCTGATTTTTCCTGTGTGCCAGAAATTTCTAGGAATATGTCATATTTTTGATTTTGTGCTTCTGTCTTAGGACATATGGTTTCACAATGTGAAACAGTATGTTATAAGCCTCTGAATAACAGCACTTAAAAATTACAACTCTGACTTTTTTCATGGGCACTCTTCAAGAGTATCTTCAGACAGTGGCTAATATTAAATAATCAAACCAAGCTATCTTGATGTATTTTTAGTGTTAAGATGCCAAACTGCAAAGATAGACAGGCAGTGAAATATAATGATGTATAAATATTGGATTATATTAACTAAATATGTTGTAGATGTTCAAATTAAATTGGAATAGATGAACTTTAATTAATATGATTTATGCAGATTTTTTTAGGCTGGTTGAAGATTGTCATGTCAGTTCATTTCTTAAACTAGGGAAGAATCTAGCAGTAACTTAAGTAGGATCCCAGCCATATTTGCTCTTCTCTAACAGCCTTCAGATTTCAAGCATAGTAAATATGTATATTTAGTGCAGTACTTTCTTCCAGCACTGATGACTCTTTTTTTAACCTTTGTTGATGCTAGATAAAGGAAGGTTTGTTGTGCATGTGATACTGCTTTTCGTTCCTGTGCAGCAATTAACACATTAGCCTGGAACCCAGGAAAATGAAGTTTGATTCTCAGCACAAATGAACATTTCTAAGTGTCTCAATCTCACGTCTCTTTCAGAGAAGTGCAGGTAATTTTATTTCTCTGGTATTATTCATCTTAAGATTCAGAGGTTCTCACATGCTAAAGAAGCAAAAAATATATAATATTGAATGCAGAATTTAAATATTTGCACAGAAATTCTAGCAGAGTAAAGATAATTTTTTTCTCTTTACCTTGCAGATGTTCAAGGATGCTGAAATGAGCCTCCTATATTAATGCGAGAAGAAAAATACCCATACATGATGTATTTCCTACAAATTTTCTTAGTATTCATAGCACACAAAAAGAAAATTGTAGTTTTGTTTATGTGACATACCAGTATATTTTCACAATGTTTTTCGAATATTAACAAAGTGTTAATAAAATAAAACAATCATTAACAAAGTGTTAACAAAGTGTTAATAAAACACTCAGCAAAGTGTTTCTAAAATATTTCCTAGGACAGAAATAAGTAAATAAGTAAAGAAGAAATAAATAAATAGAATTTTATGACACTACGAACAGTCATGTTGTTGGCACACTTCTTTTAATTCATTGTTTATTCACTTATTTATGTAAGTTTAGATTCTATACATTTTCCTCTGAAAATAGAATCTATGGCATTGTTTTGCCCTATGTCTTAGACTTAAACAATTGCCTAGTATTGAAGGAATTTAGTTCCTTACTGTAGAGCTAATGAATGTCGTGGTCTTTTTCCTTTGAAGATAATGGAAGAGTTATCTTTAAACCAGTAAGATGATTAAAAAGCACTGTGAACTTCCTTTCAAACGATTCCAGTTTAATTTGTCCATATAACTTCTTTGTTCTTTTTATCACTTGTTAAAGACACATGATTTATGATATTTATTATTACGCAATGCTCCTTTTGAAGAAATGCATTAGATTTCTGAAAGTGATTGCAGGAAATAAAAGACCATCCGCCTCTTGGGGTTCCTTCATAACCAGAGCATAAGTTGAAAAAAATTGTCTTCTTTTAGACATCTCTTATGATGTCTGTGTGTCACAGAGTCAATTCTGCTTTGTCTGGCCCAGCTGACTTCTTCCAGGAGAGACCTTGGAGAAAGGGCAAGTCTCTACATGGGTAGTTTTGGGAAAGTACCTAAAGACTTGTGCTTAGGCCCCTAAATAAAGATCAAGAAAGAAAGAAAGAAAAAAAAACCCCATCCTTTGGGACGTTAATGTCTTTACTGATTGAAACCCTTTACATTTGTGTAGTGTGAATGATTCGTTATCATAATTCCTTTATATAAACCCAGGGAAGAGAAGAGAAGTGTTTATTCTCTTACTATTGAGCTCACTTGAACTAGAGATCTCATATGTTTCAGCTTTTTGGAGAATCTATGGCTCTGTGCTTTAGGTCTTCATTGCATTTAAAATAAGACATATGTAATCAGCACAAAAATCCAGAGCCTTCTTTATCTGGATGTTGTGTAAGTAAAGAAAACCCGACCTCAGTAGGATGCTTTCACAAATAAATACTTTGAAAGTAGAATGTATATTTGAGAAACACACTGGTGCCAATGGCTCAGCTGGTATGTTGAAACGAGCTGGGAAGCCTGGCCTGGTAAGGTTGTTGAATGTAGCGTTTGGGTTTTATGGCAAACTACAGGGTCAGTTCAGCTGAAACCCTTGGTGATAGGGAGGTCCACCTTCCCCTGCACTGTTCCCTAGCCCTGAACTTTAGAATTGTCAAAGAAAAAAAAATCTTCATAGTACTATTTACCTCCTCTGATAAGCACAGAGAGCAAATGAGTGAAGTGCAGCAGTGCAGCAGAGCGATACACCCTGAAGTACACACCAAGCCAGGATGTACATTGCAGGCCTCAGTGGGGAAGAGGATTCTGCCAGCACAAAAGGAGTGAATCTGGTGCTGCTTGCTCTTATTGTAATGGGTGCTGGTGAGAATTGTCATCAAGTAGCAAGAAATACAGGACCAAATCCATTTCTGGAGATACTGGAAGATCAAAATAATCATGACACACTGAATTCAGAGTATTCTTCTTCTACCTTGTCTGGTGCTGCCACTAAGCAAGGAGGAAATTCTATTGCCATAAGAAAACACAAGAAGGATAAATGGTGATTGTCTAGTTCTGATTGTGAAAAGCCGTTGATTACAATTCTGTTTCAAACCGCTGGGATTTTTTTTATTTGGTTTGATTGGGATTTTGTTGGTTTGTTGATTTGGGGTTTTTTGGGAGAGGGAGGGAGTGTAATTTTGTGGTTTTTTATTTATTTGATTTTTGTGGGTGTTTTATTTATTTGCTTTTAATTTTGTTTTTGGAAGTGTTTTGTCCAAAATCAGGTTTTAATGTGAAATTGTTCTATGAAGGACAGAGTAAGCTAGAAGACATGCTAGAGTCTTGATGTGCTCCAGAGGAACTAAGAATTGAGTAGATTTTTAGTTGACATCCTACTTTTTAGTAGTTTGTCAGCTATTACAGAAAAAAAACTATACAAAAACCAACATCCTTGTTTCCTCAGGCCTACTCCTTTGAGAAACTATCTAAAGTATGATTTTATTTCATTGCAGACCTGGAGGCCCTTTTTCTTTCTTTCTTGAGTTCCAAGTACATGTGGGGTTTTTTGGCAGGCTTCCATCCTGTGCTGGTTTCGAAAGGATATTTGACTGAAATTTAATTTTGTCTTGCATCAGCATGTAATTAACCTTTGTCCCTCTGAGATGAAGACTTAAAACTGTCAGGAAGTCTGTTATCTATCTCAGTTTTCACAAGTAATTGCTAAATGGAACTGACAAAATACTCCATCAGAATAATGTCAATTTTGGTAGCAATCTGTAAGAAACTCTTCAATACTAGTAAGTCTGTAGAGGCAGGAACTGGTAAAAAAAATATAACCATCTCACATTGTGTTTTCAGCCTCTACTGATAACTCAAGCCCTTTTCCTACACAGAATGAAGTCACAATTATTGGCTAAACTACATATGTCTTTTCCCACCAGGCACAGGACTGTAGCTACTGTTTAATGCATAATCTGTGGAATAAGATGCTGCAAGGAACAAGGCCGCCTCTCTATCCCTTATTTATTCTAGCCAAACCACATTAAAGGATGGATGGATAAAATACTGAATCAAGATATCCCTAAATTATATCACCATTATGTTACAGACTTGTGTCAGCAAAGATGACTCAGCATTTTAGTGGTGAACTAATTTCCTAAATTGTAACAGAGCTATAGAACATAATGTAGATTGCCCAGAAAGTACAGTGGAAGGCAGAAGGCAAGAGAAGTGATGCAACTATTTTTTTTCTCTAGATTTCTCCCTGGTTTTTTGTTTGGTTGGTTTTGGCAGTCTCCCGAGATGTTTCTGTTCAGCTAAACACTAGGTACTTCGTTGCCAGCGTGCAAATCTCACTTCAATGACTTCAGGCTCTGTCTTCTCAAAAACTCTGAGGTCAGCAGTCAGCTACTGATCTTGGTGACAAGTCTGCAAACCTAGATGGATTGTGTCAGCCACAATGGAGCCATTCCAGAAAAGCCGTGTTTTAATAGATTGGAATCTGGCCTCTTACTAATTCTTTTTACTGTAGTATTTGTGGAAAGAAGAAAGAGAAAATGAGAGCATTCTCGTCCAAGGAGAAGAATTTCCTGGGTTGCCTAGTACAAATACATAAAGGAGGTAAGTAACAGGACCTATTTTTTGCCTCAATTGCAGCATCTCAATGTCCTGATGCAGGAAAACAACAGAATTAATCACAGAATATGCTAATTACTTTCTTCTAAATTGAGATTTTACTTAAAGACTTTATTTGGTCAGATAAAAATGATTGATCTTTAAATTGATGTATTTCTTTCTTTCCCTGCAAAAAAAGATCTCAACACACACATGTTCACATAGACTTTCAGGGTATCTGTCTGTCATAGTTTAGTATGTACATCTTGAAGCTTTAGTATTTTATGTGCATCTTGAAGCTGCATTATGCACTAAATTTGCTGTCCTTGGAGCATCAAGGCATTCCCAGCCACCATGCTGTTCCCCTCAAAGGCCACTTTGCAACATGTAAACCTAGGAGTCCAGCAACTTGCCACACTCCACTTTTCAGTCTTCACTATTTTGCAGCAGATTTGAGTGGGTCGATTTTACTTATTCAGACTTTTTTTACAGCACTTTACTCTTTTTTACAAGAGTCTTTTGGTTTTCCAAGAATAAAGTCAGGAAATTTCTACTGCCTTCTCAAGCTCTGTAGCTCAGAATATGTTACGTAGAGCAATTTTAGTAGCCATATTCCTGTCCTGCTTCATTATTCATAGCACATGGTGTTTTTCCACACTAGTCACATAATCCAGGAACAGGTGTCTGTTAAAATCTGCAAATGTTCTTTCTTAATGAGAACAAAGACAATAGCACCTATTGGGTTACGATTATGTGCTCCTTACCTTCAGGTAATACTTCTGGATACATAAAATACAGGTGGGCTTGAGGGGATACTAAGTAAGTCTGCAGAAGGAAGGCAGAGAGACATCAGAGAGCTGGGCAATCACCAACTGTATGAAGTTCAACAAGGGCCAGTTCTGAATTCTGCACCTGGGAGAGGGCAACCCTGGATGCACTGGCAGACAGGAGAATGGCATGATGGAGAACAGTGCTGCAGAAATGGACCTGGGGGTCCTGGTCAAGGGAAAGTTGAATCTGAGTCAGCAGTGCTCTGGCAGCCAGTAGGGCCAATTGTGTCCTGGGGCATCAGGAACAACACGACCAGCCAGGCAAGAGAGGGGATTGTCCCACTCTGCTCTGCACTGGGGCTGCCTCACCTTGAGTGCTGGGGCTTTATATTTTGGCAGTTTTGGGTGCCAAAACATAAAAAAAGATATTAAGTATTTAGGGGCAAAAGAGGGCTACAAGGATGGTGAAGGGCTTCGGGGAGAGGCTGTATGCAGAATGGCTGAGGTCACCTTTGGTTTGTTCAGCCTGGGGAAGAGAAGACTGAGGGGAGACCTCATTGTAGTCTTCTACATTCTCATGGGGGTAGATGGAGGGGCAAGCACTGATCTTTTCCCCTGTGAAAAACAGTGTCAGGGCTTGAAGAAATGGCTTGAAGCTTTGCCAGGGGAGATTTAGACTGGATTTCAGGGAAATAGTATTCTTTGATACTATATGTATTTACTGAGTACTTTACTGTCTCCATCTTTCCCTTACTTGACACTAAGATCTGAAAACTGACATTGCCCAGTTTGAAAAGCACTTTAATACTTGGATTCTTTAGTGGTTTCACAGGTGCACAGAAGGAAGACCAGAAAGAAGCTTAAGGAATGAGGAGAGCAAATAGGAAGGCCTTGAATGAAAAAAAACATTTTAAAGTAACTAAATAGTGAAACTCGTAGGTAAGAAATGCCTTTTTCCTGAATCTATTTGTGGCAAGAAAATCCCTGTCTGAAATGGTGGTCTTCTCTGTCTCTGCCCCATGCCATTCCCATTATTGCTTTGTTGATAACAGCTTGTTGATCATAAGAATTATCAGTCTAAAAGCTTCAAAGAGTGCTTGTGCAGCACTACCGATTTTCTATGTACTGCTGCCTGTTATGTGGAGTACCAATCTTATGATAAGCCTGATGCATGCCCTACAGGCAGGAAAAATTGTATATTTCAGATGCATTTGCAAAAACACCAACCATAAAACCCAAACCCCAGCTCCCCACTTCTCTCTCAAGATGCTCATTTTCCATCAAATAATACCAGGCAACTGTTGTGTGGGGGCATCAGCATGAAGAACTGGACATTTACAATGGGGTGTTATAACTTTTTAATTATCATCACAAACTTTCTTTCTGATGCCAGTGAATTAGACTGCCATTTGGGATTTTTTTTCAGATTATGACTCAGAAAAATAAAATATTACAACATAATGCTGAATTTTATAGCCCTGGCCAAATGTTTTTTCTTCAGATGCAGTTTTCAGGATCACACATACTGATGTTGTGCTACAGGAGAAGATCTCTTAGCATCACATGGGAAAAAAATAGCTCTTTGTCCTTCCTCAGTCTGATCAGGAGCAAAAGCATTCTTTACAAGGAGTGATTTGTCACTACAAGCCCTAATGAGCCATACTTTTGAAGTTAGGCAGTCTCAGATGGAAGAGTAGAACTAGTTCTTTACACGTAATTTTACATGGGAAAAATAGGTTTTCTATACATAAAAATCCTGTGTATCTTAGACCTGTAATAACATTTAAGCAACGTAGGTGGGAATCCGACCAGGGATTTTGTTTCTCACAATATATATGGTATACAAAGACAAAAATGTGGAATATCCCAATTCTTGCCAAAGCACATTTATTTAGTGAGATGGAGCACAGAGCTTCAGAGTCTATTCAATGCGTTTTGGCCTTACAACCAGAAATTAATTGCCTACTGCAGTGGTAAGGATTCTTTTCAATAAAGACTTCAAAACAATTTGAAAGTAATTCTGTTCAACTATAGTGAGTCATTTTCTGTAGAGAACGATTGTTTGGGAAACTGGGAATATATTTCTCAGTCTGTCTGAGCACAGAACTGTGAATCAGTATAAAATGACCTGGTTATATCCAGAGCAGACCACAGTTCTGAGGATTTTGTGGGTCTGGCTCCTTTATCCAAGATTGCCATGAACAGAGTTGGGTAGGTGTTGATGTTGTGTAACCAGTGCTATTGGGTAACCCTGTAACCAGTGCGAATTGAATAGGTTGGGCAAACTCAGTTCTCCTGAGCAAGACACCTGCGCTGCAAAACCTCCTGAATGACTCAAGAAGAATGATGAAAGAGTGAGTAAGTCAGTGAGTAATTAATATAACCTCAACACTTGGAATAAATTTCCTTTGGACCAGCTGTGGTGAGTTGACCTGGATGTCAGGTGCCCAGGAAGCTGCTCTAACACTCCGCCTCCTCAGCAGGATAGTGGGGGAGAAAATCAGATGAAAAAGCCTTGTCCATCAAGACAAAAGCAGTTTAATAAAGATTAATTAAAGGCTGTGCATGGTAGCAAAGGAGAACAAAAATTCTCTCTATTTCATCTGCAGGCTATGTCCAGTCAAGTAGGGCCTCAAAACACATAGCAGTTGGTCCAGAGGACAAACATTCAGAGAATGAATGCTTCCCACTCCTGTCTCTTGTCTTTTATTGCCATAGTTTATGGATTATTCCTGGGTCAGTTTGTTCTCAGCTGTCCTTGTTGAAGGACATCCTTGAGTGAAGGGCAGCCTTGAGTCAAGGGCATCCTTGATGCTGCTGTGGGAGCCCTGCAGCCAAAACACTGATATGTCATCAACAGCCTCTAGTTCCCAATACAAAGTACAGCACTATCAGTACTGCTATAGAAAAAATTAGGTCCACCCTCTACAGACCTAATACACAAGCTGGACTGTGGTGGACAGTAACAGGAACTTCAGATGCCTGAGAAATGTATAAGTAACTGGAGTCCGTAATGTAAAGGAAATCATGAGGGAAAAAAAAAGATTCCTGATTAGTCATGAGAGTGAGGAAGAATAATTACTTAATTGTTATTGAATATATTGAAACTGGAACAGACTCACAACTGAGTGTCTTAGGAAAAATTTGATCTCATGTTCTAAAGGGATGGAAAAGTCTGACAAAAGGTAAACAGTGCCAAGATGGAATTATTCTGAAGTGATAGGAAATAAAATATTTGCAGAAACAGCCAAACACAGACTCCCACTAAATTTACTGAGCAAGTCTCCTTGGCCTTCTAGGCAAGCCCTTTCCACAAAACTGCACTCCAGAATTTGAAATTTCATTTTACTACTACTAGTTCTGAAAAGGAAAAATAAACATGTAAGAAATTGAACCAGATGAACACTGCTACTTGAAGCTCAAGAATGCTGACTCACCATCACAAGGAACTTCAACTTCAGTGGCTGATTTCTCTTCCTCCCTTAAGCCTTCCCCAAGGAATATTGATCCCAGCACTGCAGGAGCATGCAGTGCAGACATGTATCTTCTCCCTGTTTTCTTCAGTTCATAATATAAGCTAAGGCTATCAGCAATTTATACATGTCAGGCTGGAAGCAGTGTTAGGACTGTAAAGAATATGCCATCCTCACTGTAGAAGTGATGGGTCCATGGATATCTGACCCCAGAGCAAAGCTACTGGTTTTTGTTTGCTTTTTTAAGAATTAATAGGAACCTTAGTCAGTTCCTTGGTTTTGTCAATTGAGGCTTTAGAAGCAATCTCACAAACTCCACAACTGTCAAAAGTGGGGAAGAACGACAGGGGGAGGATGCCAGGGACAGGGAGGCAGGAACTGCTGGCTTTGGTTTTGCCAGGAAGTGTCTCTGTCATCATAGCCAGCAACAGGGCAGGGGAAGTGTTGATTGTGGGGAACAGGAGGTATTTCTGTGACTGCAGCTGAGCCTACTGCAAATAGAGTTTAATAATGTCTGTCTAGACAGCATGTGAACTCCATGATTTGTCTCAAGGATAAACTGTCCCAGAAGTCTATAGCAATTTGTGTCACTAGTCAGCTGTTCTGCAGAGTACCTTGGTAATCTTCCTAGCCTCATTCACAAGTACCTTCTAGATGTTAAACTAGAATACTGGACTCAGAAACGGTGTGTTTGAGCACCATCTTTAGGATTTCAGTGTTAAACTCCGCATCATCAGTACATAAATCAGTATATAAATAGATGAAAAAACAGAAAGCACACTAGAAATATTATATCACTGTACACTAATTAAAAAAAAAAAAAAAAAAAAAAAAAAAAAAGCAACTTAGTTCTTAGAAGTGTCTGAAGTTCTGCCATGTAATGGTGGAATGACTTTTAATTTTCTTAAGCAAGTTGATTTTACTCATGAGACCTGGAGCCCTGGTCAATACAGAAAAGCTTTGCTACAAGGCCCTCTGCCAGATTCCCATAACCTGTTTAACTGAAAAGTTTGTCTGTCATGTCAAAGCTGATGTCCTTTTCCTGGGACTTGTTATCTAGCCTGCATAGCAGGGCACACTACATTGTGCTTATATATAATTGAGGACAAACACAAGCAATTCCTGACTTTGCTATATGTGAACTTAGACATATTGGCCTTTTTATAATTGCTGCTTCACACTGTATAGGTGATGAAGGTGCCATGTTCTGTGCAAATACCTATGAGAAAAAAAATCCCGTTTCTGCATCACTTGGAAACAGCTAACCATCAAATTATCAAAAAATGAGTTACAGGGGAGTCAGGGGAAGAGGAGAATTTTACACCTGCTGAGCAAACCATTGTCAGGCTAAGTCACTATATGGTCTTTTGTTGGTAGCTAAATATTTAAGATAGAATAGTGCTTACTCCACATTTGTCGTCAGGAAACAATTTTGTTATGTGGAAGTACCACAAAAATTGACGAGGATGTGCAGTTTAAGATACAATAGCTAGATAATAGGCCTTCCACACTCACAGTGCTGCCCAGAGTTTTGATTTATCTCTACAAGGAATGAATGCAGTGTTACCACTAACACTCTATGTGGTCCCACAAGATAAGTCTTTGCTGTCTTGGACCAAGCCTCTGTCTGATCAGCATTTCAAACCTATCTGCAAGTGCTGGGTCAGCAGGTTAATTGGAAATTTGTGACTGGTTTGACAATCCAAGAAAACTAGAATAATGTCTTACAGGTTTGTATTTGTAAGACACAAGTATGTTGAGGTCAGTAAGTCAAAGGCCTTAGAGAAGCATCTCCAAATTTTTTCAATTCCTGTGTCAGCAGAGCACTCTTACTATTTAGTATTTTGAGATTTACTGCCAACAGGAAACCTCTAATGCAAAAACTCCTGGGGCTTGTGATTGTATAATTCTAAACAGTATAACAATTGTAGCTTTTATCACTCAGGTGCCTGAGGCCAACAAACTGCAGTTCTCAGAATGATTTTACAGGGTATTTGAGTAGCAGAGATGAGAGTGATCTGTATCAAAAAAGAGAACTGAAAGTAAAGGAGTTTGCTTGGGCAGACATCTCCTTCTATTGCTTTCCTCCTGCTGCTGCTACTGTTTTCGTATACAAACCAACAGGCTGCTTCTGAACAGTGATTTGCTGCTCCTGTAGCTCTCCCAGCATGTTATTCATTGTTTCTGGCATATCTTTTCCAGCTGTTGCTTGGCAAGAGCCTTCCTCTTGTCCTGTTAGTGTCTCAGTGTCTAGTGGAATGTTTGAAACGTGTATGCTTTTAGAAAGGCATATATAATGATGGTCTAGGCAGCCCCTTGATGGTAGCTTTGGGCAAAAAATAGTGACTAACACCCAGTCCATATTTTGTACTCTTACTATACACCACAGAACACAGTAATGCCTTCAAAATTTCTTATATCTTGCATTAAAAAATTATATTTTAATTTCTGTTACAAGATTCCAGAATGTTCTTTTGTGTAACTGCAAAATATAGTATAAGCCTTTTTCTTTAAATTTATCTTCTGCATTCTGTATGGATTATTTTATAGACAATATTATATAGACAACTTTGGTTGTCTTTAACACCATAAGGCAGATACCATAAATTGTTAGGGAACTAAATATTTTCATGCTGAGATGCAAAGTTCCCCTCTTTTTTTCCAAGCTTTGTGTGTCACACTAGGCCAGATTCTTTAATGAAGAAGTGCAAAGGAGATCAAAATCCTTGTGGTCCATCCCAAGACAAACAAATGCCTTAAAAGTCAGATGCTTTTTAAATCTGCATTTACACATCCTTTAAAACCTAACCCAATTTTCTGTCTGTAGAATTTCTCTGCTTCAGAGCAATAGTCACATGGGAAAATGTTTCCACTGCATGGTCCATGCTGTCATGTACCTTATTTTTCAATAACTCTACATAGAAGAGGTAATTCTTGCTACCTGCTGAACTTGCTCTGTAACTTTGGGCTGTTTCCTGTTCCCTCCTTAATAGTTCATTAAATCATCAGTTTCTGCTAGTTCTTATATGTGTCGTATTTGGTTAGCAAAATGGAAAACAGATTTAATTCTGTTGTATAAGATTTCCTTGGATATGGTCTGTGTAAGGAGGAAAAAAAGATCTTATGCTGTCCCTACCGGAAACTTCTGCTTAAGGAAATTTAAAAAAAAAAATTAAATTGTCAAAAATCATTATCTCATTTCTTGGAAGAAAATAAATGTGGGTAACTGGAGTGAATGGCTGTTGAGTGAAAAATATTTAATTTCTCCATTTTAATCTTTCATACTAAAATTCAGTGCTCAATTTTTAACAGTTCTGCTGAGAGTTCACAATAAGAAAGGACATTTTGGTGGGACAGTGTCATTATTCCATCACCAGTGTGCATGATCTTAGCCCAAAATATTGCTATCTTTGTTCTTCAAGATATACAACTCCATTATGGCTTGATCTGTATCCTTTTTAATATTTTACTGCAACATAGAAACCAGACCCCCCAGAGAACTGGTTCCTCACATTTTCTTTCTTCATCAAATTCCACAAGTCAATTCCTGCTAATAATGCAACAAATCTTATGATTTAATATATCTCCAGATTTGTAACAGTTTTCTTGATGTTCATAAAATGCACATTTTCATTAGCTTCTGAATTTTGTCTAATAAAATTAGAGAACAAATTGTTTGGTTCAGCGTTTTTTGTTTTGGTTTCATTTAGGGTCTTTTGTTTGTTTGTTTTTGCTTTTCCCTTTATAATCCTATAGATTCAAAAGAAAACTGCTATACCTAATATGCAACACTTGTAAATTACCTAGTATACTGCTTTGGAACAAATTATGATGACATTCATGACATTTTCTCCCTTGCTAAGTTGCTAAAGATTTTTCTGACAAATCTGAAATGAGTACATTTTGGCATGCATTTGTTTATTGTACAGATATGTACCTGAAAATATGGAGAAGCTTGTGTTTCAGCAACCTGCTCAGTGTGCTTTCACCTTGCATTTTTTACATGTGTGGAAAGTATCTCTTTGCACACATGGGAATAATTAAATCTCTTGTTTGCAGTAGCATTTTTTGCTGACTGAGAGGTGCAGCATGAGGCAGACTTGCTCCAGCCTGTGAAAAACTTGCCAGTCAGTAGAACAACTGACCTAACGTACTAAACAAACAAAACCTTTACTAAGTGAATGTTTTTCTGCCTTTCTGTACATATACTCTATTATCTGAGTAAAAGCTACATATGACTCTTTGTTGAGCCTTTCTTCAGCCTTAGGACTTGGGCTCATGAAATGTCATTCTTCCTTTAGTCTCCCTCTAGAAGAAACACCTTACTGACACCATTTGTGCATGGTTAGCTCTACCTAAGCTAGGCAAAAATCACTTTTTTCTTTAGCAAAGGGGTTTGGAAGGGCAGAAATGCTTTGGTGCCTCTGAACAAGAGAAACATGACACACTGGATCTCTTGATGTCATAAGGGGAAACGGAAGAAGAATGTTTGCTATGAGGTTATTCTAACACAATTGTGTAGTAAAATAAAGAAATAAAACATAAGGAAATTATGAGTGGAATGTACATCAGATCTAGCAGATATGAGCAGATAATACACTTTTGAAGAAGGCAAGTTATTTTCAGATGAGAAAGCACATTGGAATAGATATTCCCTTATCTAGCTCCTACTTTTTTAGTAGCTTTCTTCCAAGGAATATTTTTTCATTGAGAAGGACTCCCAAGAGCTATTTCTAGGAGGAATGATAGAGAAACCAGTGTGATTTTCTTTTAAACTAGCATTTAATTACATCAGATGCCACCTACAATGTACTAAGCCATCTGGCTTGTATTTCTTTCATTACTGTAAGTTGGCTTATGGAAAAAAAGAAAACTAGATTAATGGCAGTTTGAAGTTTGGACTGGCATTAATCTATCACCTAGAGAAAAAGCTATGGTGATGATATTTATCCAGCAATTATTATTGAGTGTGGGCATGGGTTATATTCTGTAATAGAATGGAAAGGGAGCACCAAGCCTTTTTTTTTTTTTTTTTTTTAACATGTTTTTAGGACTGGTAAAAGAAAATCACAAACTATTTCTGCAGAAATATTTCCCAGTTTGACCTGTTACTTCCTTCACAGGAAATTATGCCATAAGCTGAAGGCGCTACATTTTTGGGGGGTGAAAAAGGGAGATTATTTATGACTCCCAAAAATTATGTCTTTTCTCTTGTTTTTTTTGGTTCTGATTTCCTTGAAGAGCTTATAGTGACTATACTGACTATTCAGAGCCTATACAAAATGAGGTTCTCAGACAAAGCTGGAGCCTCTAGGTGTAATTCTAATTTAAAAAAAGAAAAAACCCCAAACAAACAAAACCCCCAAAACAGCAACTACAACAACACACCAACCAACCAACCAACCAAAAAAACAACTCCAGGGTGAATTTGTAGATATCCTAGAATCATTATAAGTATACTAATTATTTAACAAACATGACATTGCAGATGTAGTCTGCAAATTGCTGCTAATACACTTCTCTGTCCCATTGGCCACTGCCTGTCCTTAAGGGAATGCATGCACTATTCATGCTTGTAAGTCAGGATGGCAGCCTACTCTTCTGACATTGTTTGAAGGTTTAGTTGGCTTGAGTAGTTAAGAAAGATTTATAGTTGAGCAGAGACTTCAGAAATGTACCAACCCCATCATTAGCTAGGGACACTATGCTCTTGTATTTTGGGTTTGCTTCTAAGTGGAAAGAAGAGTGGAAAAACACAGAAAAGGTCAGAATGACCTGGCCTGACTCAGTTCCTCTCAATCTTTGTCCTACACTTCTTCCTCTACAGTCCCCAAAAATGTCAACAAGAAACAGTCTCCAAGTTTCACTTCAAAATAACTATCCCTTCTCAACCTGCTGTTAGTTTAAAGCCAACATTCCAGTATTCATGCTTGCACATGATAATGATTTGCTTAATTTGGCAAGATTGATTATAGATATTTGTTAAAAATGTAGGCTGGTACTGAAAGTGTAAAAAACCCCAACAGCTACTAAGGAAAGGAAAAAGCAAAGCAAAGCAAAACTTCACTTTTCACATTCTTGGGAGGAACTTATTTTTCTGACCCTTTGGCTGCTCTTTTGACATAGACTTTTTTGTCAGCATGTTCTTGCAAAAACGTCACAAAAGGTGTGCAACACTTTCAGAAGTGTCTGTAATTACCATGCACTGTTTATGGGAGTACTGAGAGCTCAGAGGATATGTGGATCACACACGTTTCTTTTTTGCTGCATTTACTGCTACAAGTCGTGGAAAAGAAATTAATGGGTGCTCCAGCATGTTTTCAAAAACTGCAGCAGTCAAGTTCCTTTTGGTAGCAATTGCTTGCTTACATATGCATATTGTACATAGACAGAGCATTTTGGTCTACAGCTTAAAAACAGAGGGAAGATATCTCCTTGAAGACAGAGAGCCAAATGGAGGAATACCAAATATAGGCATGTGGTGCCTTGTAGTCTCATCAGCTACTGGCCAGTGAGTGCATACTTTTTACCAAGCTGTTCAATCCTGGCTTATAATGACAAAATTATTTTAAAACAGTTCACCCATATATGAATGACAGAAAAGAAATTAGAGAAGCCTGACTATCCCTGATGGCATTTTCCCATTGTTACTTCCTTTTGAGTCCTCTCATATATATATATATATATTTATCATGAAGTTTGGAAATTTTTGTTGTTACTAGCTGCAGGCTGCACTGAGTCCCTGTTTTCTCTTAGCTGGCATCAGGTTCCACATAACCCTCAGCCTCACAGCTGAGTTCACAGCTGTCCTGTACATTGTGCCTCATTTATTTGTTCCTATGAGATCCACTGCTGGAGTGCTGTTTCCTCATCCCTAGTAAAACTCTTACCTAAAGAATCGAAACAATAAAAAGAAAGTACAGGAAAATTTGACTGTATACTTAGGAGGTTGTTTTCTAACAGGCACATTCCCTTCACTACTGCCTGCAGAAGAGCTCAGCGGGGGTTAAGGAAATCACCATATTCTGCACAGTATGCTTGAAGTACAAGTGCAAAAGCATTATCTACAGTGCTATTGCTTTGTCAGTCTCTGTCCTATGTCATGGATTTGGGAATTCTTAACATTAAAACTTCCTTGCATCTTTCAAGTGTATATCCACTTCTTAAGTACTTAAGAAAAGCTCATAGATTGAGTATAAATAATCAAGGCACCCTTAAATTTCCACCTCAATATGCTCCACTTCCTGAGACCTGCCAGCCTGAGGAAGTTCCCTTACAGTAGATGGGACCCAAGAGAAGCTTACTCAAAGGAGATAATGATCTGTGGAAATAACTCTAGTGAGTTGGGTGAGGTGAGGACATATTTCACCAGAGACCAAAGTGTTCTAGTAGCTGAAATGTTTCTCTGCAGAGCAGCTTTTGCCCAATGCTTCATTGCTATAATGAAGAATCTTAATATATGAGCAAGAGTTGTGGGATATCTCTTCTAGAGAATCTAATTATAAAAACCTAAAGAATGTAGTTGCTGGTAGCTTATCACACTTATGGGACAGTGTACCAATGTTCCTATTATTGTAGTTCCAGATGTGACATTCATATGCTCATTCATTAATCTTCCTCCTCTTTCCCTTGCTTTTTTTTTTTTTTTCCTCTCATTTTTTCTATGTCAAAGGCTGAGAAAATAGAGTTTTGCTTTGCACTGTCCTTTTGTGGTCATGCAGAGAGGAACTGGAAAAAGGGACACATCCCACAAGGTTCTGCAACAACACCAGAATAAAATAGGGCAAAAGAGAGCAAACAGAAAATCACCATGTGGACGAAAAAGTAAGGGAACTATCACAGCATGGAGACAACAATGCATAAAGAGCATAAGGTGATAGCAGTAGCAGACTAGACAGAGCTTTGGCCACAGGGTCAGACCTGAGAAGAGAGGAGATTTGAGAGTGGCTCCTTTTGATAATGCTGACCCAAGCTCAGAGTTCCCATTCAGACTACAGCAGAGCTTTCAAAACACTCCTGTTCTGGTGCTTTTGTTCAAGCCAAGATGGCAGAGCTGCATGAAGCACAGAACAGCTACTCCCTTTGTAGCTGAGCAGAATAATATCTTCAATGTCAATGGCTTAATCAAGAATTGCAACAACGCCCTGTAGATTTGCTAGGCAGCTTTCACGTCTGCTCTCAAAATGTATCTGCACAGCTGGTTTCTTATCCTAAGTGACGATTTGGAGAAGCATGTGTATGAGCTTTGCTGTTGCACAAAACATATATTCCTAGGGCTGAGGGATGGGGAACTTTCTTTTCCTGGGAAACTTCTATATGTGGTGCTAGAAACCATGTCCTCATGGAGCAGCATTTCAAGGCAAAGCAAATGCAGAGGCCCAGAGTGGGAAACACTCATTCACTCTGCCATTCCTTAGTGAAGAGAGACTGGAGCCTTCCCAAGGGAAATGGCAGTACCAAAGCAGCATGAGGCCCTTGGGATTATTGCAGATATGATGTGCCCTCTGTGGGGCTCAGTCCTTATGCTTTGAGCTGTTTGTGCATCTTGGTCCTGCAGATCCTACACTGCTAGGATCAGCTTTAGGACAGGAAAGATGGAGTGGGATATGATAACAAAGCACTGCAGGAAGACCTGAGATGAGGCTGGAAGGGTAGTTGTGCACTCTTACTACTTAATCACATCTCATGTAACCATTCTAAGAAGCAGCTTAGAGCCAATGAAGTTTTGAAAATCAATACCAGGCTGTAGGTTGCATGACCTAAGAACCAGGCACACTTAATGCATGTACTGTTTTGGCCTGTGCACACTCTTCTTGTGCAGCATGTTTCAAAAAGAGTATATTTCCTATCTAGTTCAGAATTGCCTTTATTCCACCTAGGCAGAATAAAGGTGGTTGCACAAACAGCTCTTTGAATTTATTTATAGGGAAGTAATAGAGATGAAAGATGTCAAAAACCAACAATGGTTTCAACAATGCTTGCCAGGTCAACTGCTTGCTGGGTCTAAGAGGACACAAAAGATCAAGAATGCAGCCAGACTCGTTGGAAAATTATAGTATCATAGTTTGAATAATGCATTTTCTTCTGCCTCATCCATATTTTTGTGGTAACTGAGGCTCATTTCTGAGAGCCAAATGTAGCAAAAAATGTGTAACTTTTTCTTGGTCATGCACATATTTATTAGCATTTGTTTGTCTCTTGCTGTGTGGGAGGGAGGAAAAAGCACTATGTCTATTATTTCTTTGGTTTGGTCCTCAGAGATTTGGAAGTCTTAAGGGACATGCAGAGAAGCTTTTGTATTTCTGAGGTGGTAAATATCTTAGGGCAGTAAAGTGGTTTTTTTCAGTGTGTCTGGTAGGAAATGGGTAGTCTCTGGGTGGAACTGGTGCTAAAATGCCGGAGAGCAAGGCTCATAGCTACAAGAGAGGAGACACAGTGCAGCAGGAGGTAGGGCTGCCAGCAGAAAGCCGTTGGCACTGCCAGTCAGGATTTTCAGCTTTAGCTGAAGCAAAAGATTAGAGCAGACAGTAATATGGTACATATGGCACTGTGTCAAACAAGCAACTCTGTTTTACCCTTTAGAAGGGAACTTGGGCTTTGCTGCCTTTTTTTGCCTCTCCTTTGAGCTGAGGGTTCTGTGAGGGTCATCACCGAGCTAATGACAGTGGGCACTAAACTCTGCCTGTGCTGCCGCGAGGCACAGCCCAGAGGAAGAGGGGCTCGTAGTGCAGATGGGCACATGGCAGGAGTCCCAGTCTCACTCAGCTCAACCAAACCACCCACTGTAAGCTGATTTGTAGCAAAAGTGTATCAAGTGTTTGGGATCTAGTGGACAAGGAATGTCACACTGCGGTTTTTCTTAATTTACATGATTTTTCAGGACTTTAGACCGTTTTGAGACAGACAACCAAATGCTGTGATAAATGGGGTTGTCCTATGTGAGACTCCGTGAAGCTGCAGAATGTTCTGAAATGGCAAGAAAGAAAAGTCAAGGGGGAGAAAAAAGCATATAGGGTTTTACTCTGTCTTAATTCACATGTTTCTATTATTCTCTTGGAATGAGAAACCTATATACCAACCACATTGATGTGCTTCTCATCTGTTTGTGATGCCTTCATCCAGACAGACATGCAGAGGACCAAGGGCAGCAGCACACTACAGAGATTTACTCCCACCACCACTTGCAGTAGGCCAGAGGACCTCTGAGTCCTTGAGGTTCTGCACCAGTTAAAATCACAATTATATTCACAGAGGTAGGTCACCTGTTAATATGAATTTTGGTAGCAGACATCTTACACCACCTATTCTGTGCAGTGTTCTGAAGAAAATGAAGGTTAGCACTCACCAGTTCACCTTGTCCAAAAGAGGATAATGTCTGTCCACCATATTTTTTCAAATAAGCTCTCAGGTATAAAGGAGAGCTTAATACCTGGAGTGTATTTGGGTTTATGCAGCAAGGTTTTGATAGAAGGGAGGATTTCAGGGATGGCTCCTGTGAGGTGATGCCAGCAGCTGCTCCCAACAGGCTCTCAGATGCACCCACTGCTGGCCAAAGCTGTGTCCATCAGGAACAATGGTAGCAACTCTGTGATAGCATAATTAGGAAAGAGTGAAAAACACCTCTGTACAACAGTTGCTGGGAGAGAGGAATGAAAATATGTGAGTGAAAGAACTCTGCAGACAGCAAGGTCAGTGAAGAAGTAGGGGAATGAGGTCCTGCAGACACCAGAGCAGAGATTCTGCTGCCCCTACTGCCCCTGGCAAAGACTATGATAAGGCAGTCTCTCCCCCTGCAGGTTGCCCCCCTGAGGATGTCCACAGCAGAGCAGGTATCCAACTGCAGCTTGTGGAGACTCCATGCTGGAGCTGGTGGATCAACCTGAAGAATGCTGTAACTCTGTGGAAACCCATGCAGAAACAGAGTCTTGTCAGAACCTGTGGCACCATGGGGGCCCACACTGCAGCAGTTTGCTCCTGAAACACTGCACCATCTGGAAGGGATCCAAGCAGGAGCAGTTTGTGAAGAAAAGCTGCAGCCTTTGAGAAGGACCCATGTTGGAAAAGTTCATGGAGGACTGTCTCTTGTGGGAGGGACCACACACTGGAGCAGGACAAGACTGCAAGAATTCATCTCATTGAGGAGGAGGGAACAGCAGAGACATGTGATTAACTAACCCCCTTCCCTGTCTCCCTATGCCACTGCAAGGGATGAGATGGAGAATTTGAAGGTGAAGCTAAGTCTGGGAAAAAGACTTAGCTAAATTAAACTGATTTCCCCAAATTGAGCCTGTTTTGCCAGTGATGGTAATTGCTGATGGTCCTTGACCTTCTCTTGATCCATGTTATATTTTCTTTCCACTGCCCAGCTGAGGTGGGGAGGGATAGAGCAGCTTTGGTGGGCACCTGGTGACCAGCCAGGGTCAACCCACCATAGCTGCCAAACTGACACAATAGTCAAGAGAAGAGGGAATGGAGCTGGACAATATAACTGTTCTTCAGTGTTATGATTCCTCAGACTACATGGCAGGGTAGAAACTTGAAAACTTGATGGGAAAATCAGGGTTGAAAAAGACTCCCACAACAGCCAAAATATTCCCATTCATAGGAAATACCACTATGTCTTTCACTTTAGTCACTTCTGCATCAAACCCACCACTATTCCTCCTGAAGGCAGCTGGTGCAGTTCAAGGTAAATTTCCAGTTTCCTGTGAGACTAAAGAAATTAATGTCACTTAGCCTGCCATCTTCCTTGAATGCTCTCTTGAGTTGCTGTCCCAAAAATGTTCCTTCCTTCAGGGACTAGGTCTGGGACCACTTCAAAGACTTGTCCCATTTTCCTCTATCCAGGCAGTTTTACCTGACAAAAGACAGTGAAACCTGAAGTACAGTAGCTGCTGTATTTTCCTTTTCTCACTCTGAAAAACTGCTGCCAAGGCTGGCTTGTATTTGTGGGCTTTTGAGAACTGTGCTCAACCTCAAAGCAGTTGGACAGCTTCACTGTGGGTCTGGCTTTTAAGAGAACTGCTGATTCTGCAACACACACCTTTTAGTGCACTTTCACCTCCAGGCAGGCTGGGATTTTTCTGTTGCTTCCCATAACACATGAATGCAAACATCAAACCCACTTGTTGATTAAAGAATCTCAAACAAATCAAAATCAATATTGAAGCATTTAGCTCTGAGGAGTACATGGTGCCATGACACGAAAGTATTCCTCAGTTAATCACTCTCTCTGTAGTGAGAACAGGTGTATGTTTCTCACACCTCTGTTCTCAGAGATAGAGCTGAAGATAGTATTACATCAGTGACAATGTTGTGTCATTGGAGCTAAGAGGATGCCTTAGTGTTGTAAAGAACTTCTCTGATGATCATATGTAGGCATAGGGTCAGAAATATTTGTCAAAACCATGCAAAGTTGCACAGCCAGAGAGCTCTTAGTCTTACATGGAGCTGGTGATATATTGTGACACTGTTTGAGCATAATGCCAGATGAGCAGCCCTTGTGGACAGAGCTCTCAGTTGCAGCAGTCATGACTGTGACAGCCACCCTTCTGCTCTTCTTCCCTTTCTCCCTTGAGGTGTTATTTATAGGAATCAGAGGAAAAATAAGTATCCCATCTACCTGTGTAAGTTGCTGAGACTTACCCCCTGTGTTTTGGCGTTTCTTCCATTGTGTCAAGATGTCAGTTAACAGGACTGTCTCTGCAGGAGCTTGGCAGAGGACAGATCTTGTTCCTGTGTCCCAACAAATGAATACTTGAGATAGATGTCACTGAAAGCTGTATCTGAAGCTGTACTAGAAAAAGAAGTTTATTTCTTTTTTAATCAGATTATTCAAAGTTCTCTTACTGTCGTAAATGCACAAAGTAAAAGTAAGTTTCAGTGACCTCTGGTAAGACAAGTTGTCATAGCCTGGCTTAGTTCCTGCAGTCCTTGTTCAAATAAATCTTTTTATTAGAACAAATGAGGCGTTTTGACAAGAATGCTGTGACCCGTTTTACTTTTCTCAGAGGATCTATTTTTTCTTACATCGTGGTAATTGCTTGAAGCAGCAGAGAACTCTCTTGTTACCCTGCTGCTTCTGCAGCAGTCTTATCTTTCTGACTACAGAACACAGGCAAGGGACAAGACAATTAGTATATGGAAAAAAATGGCTGATTTTATGTAACTATTACTAAAGAAAATAAACGGGTTTTTCTTTTTCAAGGTCTATTGTACCCTGTGTGCTTGTGCATCTCCCTAGGAAGGTCTGAAGTAGCCTTGCCATAAGTTTACTGATGAAGTCAGGATAAGGCATGGGATGCCAGTCATTTGATGCTGTTACAAAAGCAGAATGTGGCAAAATCTGCCTTTTAGAAGGTTTTAACTACCAAACAACTTTCAAAACACTGCTGGTGCTACTGCTTTAAGAGCATTGTAGAAATTCAGGGGCAGTGTCCCTGCATTTTCAAATCTCACTTAAATTCATTCGCTCCAGCTGCATACTCCTGACAATACACTGAGATACGGCTATCATGCCATTAATGGTGGGAGAATAAGACATTCCTCATGTGTGAAACAAGAAACACAGTCTTTAGAAATAGTTCTCAGGAGCCCCAAAACCTTAAGTAGTACACAATGAAGGAATAAAAATGCAGACCTTGCGGTGTACCTGACATTTGGGCAAGAGGTTGTGCAGAAGAAAAAGCAAAGAATTGAAATCCTGAACCACAGAAAAATATTCCTAGTTCTGTAAAATCCTCTACACTCTTTGCATCTCTCTGATTTCGGATTCTCTTGGTCTGCTTAGAAAAAGCCATTCTCATTTGCAGGTTCATTCATGGTCAGAGGATTGGACTGTAGATTTCTCAACCAGGAAATAGTCCAGTGTGCTGTGAAACTGGCTTTACCATGAGACAGTATGGAACCTAAAGCAATTGCCCATCCAGAGAGGCTAGTGCCCACTTTCTAATTACCTAAATATTTGTTAAAACTTTTAAAACATATTGTAATGTGAATACCAATGTTGCAAATAATGGGGCAGGGCAGAAGAAGGTTATGGGCCCTTTGGCATGGTTTGTTGGACAGGATTGTGGAAATTTCTTACTTAAAGACCTTAAATTTAGAAGGCATGTCTATTTCATCATGGGTGGGGATAGCCAAAGGACTTTTCATCATGGGTGTGGATAGCCTTCCTCAGTGAGAAAGCTATTCAAATGAGCAGCTGCACACACTTGATCACAGTTTTCCAAGCAGTGACAGCTCTGATTATTGTATTGATAATAGCCAGCTCCAGCTGCACTTCCATTAGCTGACTGTGCTGGCATAATCCTGCTTTATGGGGGCAGGGAGCAGGAGAATCTGACCTTCTTTAGACAGAGTTAACCAAGTGCCCTTTCTTAGGAAATGTGATTTGAAAAGGATTTTCTTAGTGCAGTACTGTGCAAATTTGCACTTGGGAAGACAGCAGTGCAGTCCAGGAATGTGATGTAAATGCCTTACTTAGTGTATGGGGAGGCTGGGGGAGTTTGGGGCTGTCTCAGCTGCCCTTTGAGTAGGGCAGCTGTTGGGGTGGCACATTGTTAGCCAACCCTGCAGGCGCACTGAGCTGGGGGCATGGCACTTTCATCAGGCTTTACCTGCTGTAAGCACTGACAAAAATAGCTGCAAGTCTCTTGCACAAAATGGCTTTGGCACTGGCTTGGGATACCATGTCCATCCTATCAGTGCTGTGTTGGCCTCCACATTGCTGTGGGATGGATGTTTGAAGTGCTGCTCCATAATGGAGGACTCACACAGCAGCTGAGAAGTGCCTGTGCTCTCAGAAATTGCTAGGAACTCTTAGAGAAGAAATTATGTCTCCTTATGGCATATACATTGCAGACAGTATGGGCCATTGCATCTACATAGGTCAGAAAATTTTAATTTTCTTCTACGACACTATGCAAGTGTACTGTAGGAGGCTGAAAATACTACTTAAAATCATTTTAGTAAGCAGTCATCTTCACATAACTTCACAGTTCAAGGTTTTACAAAGCTGTTGGTTTAGCCACAGTATTTCTTTCTCTCATATATTTCCAGTGCTCTGGTTGTGATTCAGAGAATGAGCAAGGAAGCTCTTAAATTAAATCATGGCATGGAAATTTAATTCCCTTCCATGGACTGGGCTGGGTGCATTTTGGCAGTCTTTGAGGAAAAAAACATCTGCGCAATTGCAGTTAGATATAAGGAGATAGAAGTGGGTGGTTCTAGTAAATAAAACTAAATAGTGGGACTTTAATCTATAGCAGTAGGTTCAAGTATTATCTTGATTTTGTCCAGGTTCAGTAAATGAGTTTGGAAACAGACTTCTGAGTAAGTTTTAAAGAGATGTGAAGCTGCTTGGCCATCCATTCACCATCCTATGTATGTTCACAGTAGGAAAAATAGTTTACATTTAATATGGACTATGAATATTGTCAAAATGAGTCTCATTTCCCAGCTCTGTTCACCATGCCCTGTTGCCCTGGCCTGCTCCTATTCCCGCTATGAATCCTGATTATGCCAGCTGGAAACCAAACATCCATTGCAACTTTCAGAAAGAGTAGTTGTCTTGGAACCTACTCCCTAAAACAGTAAAAAATTAACAACCTTGCTGCACGGCTCTGGTTTTTGTGGTTGTTGCCAATGGTTCCTTCTTGAAAGCAATGCCATGGGGAATACATACAGTGCTTGGTAATTTATCAAGGTTTACCCTTCTCCCCACTTATTCTTCTTTCTTTTCACTCACCCATCATTCATATCTGCCATCCCTGCTGTCCCCCATTCCTCCAAACCGAATACTGCTTACTGAAATGTGATTTTTTTATTCCATATTTCCACCTTTGGAAATGTTTTTTTCTATTATAAAAAATGTGAAACAAAAAATGTGAAACATTGCTGCACAATGCCCCATTGCATTACTCTATTGCTTCATGCATATACCATACATATTAATTTTACTGTTCCAGAAGGTGGAATTTTGACAAGTGAAAAAAATCCGTGGAGTGCCAAAATGTCCTTTAGGATCAACCAGTACTATTTTCCAAGGTGTACGGTTCTTTGAAAGTTTTATTGACAGTGTAAAGATTTCCTAAGGAAAACTGTTTCAGAATAGCTATTTCTCTAGTTGTCGCATTTCAAGAAGGCTGAGGACTTCAAAACCAATTTCAAGCAGTACTCATCTTCCTCCTTGAAGCAATGTTTTAAGAACTGGCCTTGCACAATGACAGCCAATCTCCCTGATGAGGGATCACGATGAGTGACAGCAGGTGCAAAAGATAAACCCACACTCCTCTGTGGTGCATGAGGGCTCCTCACACCATTGCCCCATCAACAAGAGTCATTCACCTGGTGCATCCCACCAGGAAAAGCACAAATTTGATATATGTTGATTTTGCCTGGCAGATTATTTCAAATCAGTTAGGACCTACAAAAACTGATGTAATAGCGAGAGATTTAAAAAACTGAAAGCCAACAACTCCTTCCTGCAACTGAAGGCATAGTATGGGTGAAACAAACCATATTCTTGGGCAACAGAGATACGCCATGGACTCTAATATGCAGAGCACTGGTAAAAGACTAGTAGTCCTGGAATGCTGACATCAATATATAAAGCCTTCTTACTGCTTAGCACTTGGAGGAAACGTGACATGTATACATAGTAGGTGTCACTGTACCATGCTCCTACCCTCAGTCTCTTGTTGGACTAACAAAGCTTATTATGATTCTTACAAATATCAACATCTTGACCTGTTGGAAAATCAGAGCTCCAGCCCTGTTTTTATGCCTGTCACAGCATACCAGAAGTCTCTTAGATAGCTAACCAAGTCCAAAAGTGATATTCACTTCACTTGAAAGAACTGATAAACCAAAGATAACATTCTACTTTTATTTTATGCTGATAGGTTCTGTGACTGTCATGTATATAAAAACACATCATTAAATTTCTTGAAATACACTCCCAACAGACAATAAATTTGTCTCTAGACAATGAATACTATAAGCTCACACAAATGCCTAAATAGGCACGAATGAAAGCCTTTTGCATGACAACTTATTCATAAACAGGGTTATACCATTCATTCTGCCTCGTATTTAAAGAAGCAAGTTTGGTATTCAGCAATTTATGTCCAACTCAACCAGCACTTTGAGTTTTCCAGGCTTAATAGAAAACTTGCTTGAATTCTGAACTTCTCATTTCTCTTGGCATGTGTGAAGGTAGAAAGTTATTTCTTACGCAGTGCTGACAGATGGAATTACCACTGATAAGATGAATTAATCATACTGCATGAGGATGGCTGACTCTTGGTGATGATGTGGTTGTTCTTTTGGCAACGTGCTGTGCCTCCAAACCAAACAGAACAGTCTAGACAAAGCTGGTGAGCACAGTACATGGAAAAAGAACTTCCAAAATCTGGAATTAGTCTTTCCAGTAGATCTATTCACAGCTGTGAAGGCTGAATGCTGTGGTTTGGGTTGGTTTTCATTTTGGTTTTGTTTGGTTTTTTGTTTGTTTGTGGTTTTGCTCAGGATGTTTGTTTTGGTTCTATTTTTTGTTTTGTTTCTTGTTTGTTTGCTGGTTTTTGTGTTTGTTGCTTTGGGTTTTTTTTTTTTGTTTTGTTTTGTTTTTGTTGGTTTTTTTTTTTTTTTTTTTTTTTTTTTTTGTTTTTTGTTTTTTGTTTTTTGTTTTGTTTTTGTTTTTGTTTTGTTTTTTTTTAATTCAGAAAAAGCTTGATGTTTTTCCATAGCCAGGTTAAGCTATCTATGTTCCCCGTCACAGATCATCTCTGATCCCATGACACTCACTCCCATACTTACTCTGAATAAGCATTAAGAAACTGATCCAGGTTGAAACTAACCAATTTGGCCATACAACCTCAACCTTTACTGTAAGTCAGTATGCAACAGTTAGGTGCCAAACCAGCAACAGGGCTAGTATGGACTGTCAGGTAAGTAGATGGGACCAGTCCAAATCAGTTTCACTGACATGCCTTTTAAGCAATCCTACTAATCACTGGCAGAACCAGCACGGAATTTTTAGTAAGATTTAATGTCAGTCACTGAATATGCCCTTACAGAGGAACATCTGGTCTTCAAGATACACCTTTGTAGACAGTTTTAAATGTCTATGACCTCAGCATTTTAAAAAAAGAACCCCTTAGTTGATTGGTATTCTCCTGGATTTATCTCCATCTTTATTTTCCTTTAGAATCTTACTTCCCTCTAGCCATCTTTTTTTCCTCAACTGGCAATTTAATGGACTTGGCGTGAGCTAAAGAATTCATTGTCAGTCTTTAGAAGAATTTGGCATGAAATTTAAAGTAGTAAGTTAGTGCTTAAGGTTTAAACTTTGAGAGTGTCAAATATAAAAATTAACTGACCCAAATAGAAGGTAGGCAATATTATGCCTTGCAGGTGCTTTTAATGCAGATAAACATATTATGGTGACAAGCCTTTTTCTCATCACCACAGTAACCAGCAGCACAATCAGGAAAGTAACAAACATACGAGTTGCAGTCAAAAGGAAAGATTCCAAAGTGTTTTTAAGACACCCTTCCTTGCAGAAGCCCTGGCAGACACGTTAAATCAATGCAACAATAATACTGATAAAATTATGGTTTAATTTCTTCGGCAACAAAAGGGTCAAGTGACATGAAAAAAACTCAAGCCTGCAAATTATTTATTGACACTAATAGGTTACTCTTTCCACCACAAATTTGTCTGTAAGATGCAAGTGTTTTTCTAAGGCAAATACAATTTATTGAAAGGAAAAAGTGTAGGCCACAAACTGAAAGAAAACATTTATTGAATCAAAGTCAATACTTTCCTTTTAATATCTACAAGCCAACACTGAACTGACTTTATTCAAGAATGAACACAATGTACAAAAAAAGTATGTCTGTTATAAAAATATGTAAATTTTTTTTCTGGCTATTGAGCTGAAAACATTTTGGCAAGTGCAAGATAGGTTTGGCAAGCAAATTTAAGCTGCATTCCCAATAACAAAGATCAAATAATTTTGTAACAGTTTTGTAATATATTTAAGAGTAATTGTTAAAGTGGCATTGGAAATGCTAACCCCTTAAAAAAATATGTATCACTGCACCGCCATGTGTTTATGCATCCAGACAATTGAACATCTCACCAGGAATCAGTATCTTTATCACTGAATACTAATCAACCTAATTTGAACTATTCAACCAGATAAGCAACATCTACCACTGAAATATAACCTAGGGAAGGCAAACTACCTCCATGGCTGTGTATTTTACGTGTTGTTTACAGAGAGAGAAGATTAGCTAGGTTCATACATACTTAAATCAACCAGACAGCTGTTGCAATGTGAAACCAGGGAAAGAAAAGAAATAGAATAAAGAATCATTTACAACAACAGTCTACATGCATGTTTGCATATAAAAATGGATTTGATTAGGCTCAGTTACACCATATTTGTTTGGATGGCTTGGGGTTTTTTCCCATATAAACATTTAATGTAACCAGGCCTCAAATAATTGACTCCTCTAAAACCACCAGCAAGAAAAAAGGGACCATTTATAGAGATAATCTGAAAACAGTGCAATATTAAAATGCAGTTTCACCACATGTGAAAGGAACATGCTTTGGAACCTGAGCAAAAGGCATTTTACTGACTTAGTAAAAAGTCACCCTGTATGTTGTTTTCATTGGCACCTGTTCTGCCAGATTAGTATGTTGCTCTTAGCAACTTCCATGACCCTTAAATATTTAGTACAGAGAAACTGCCAACTACTTAGAAAGGTCTACTAAACTTTTCAGCCAATATTGCAGGCAGTCTGACATGCCGCTACTGGAAATGACTGTACAGGTGTAAATTAAGAAAAAGCAGCAGCCAAACATGTTGCTCTTCTGTTTAAATAGACTAAAGCAATTCCACAACACTTAGATACGTTACTACACTGGTTTCAGTCTCAAGGTCAGCTCTTTCAAAATAAATATACTGAACATTTACAACAAATGCCTCATGAATGCAAGCTCTCTCTTTATTATTTCAAGACCAATTGGATAAAAACTAAAATAAAGACATAACTCTGAAGCAGCTAAGTTACAAGTTCTTTTTCAGAAACAGGCATGACTTGGTGCCACAGCAAAAATTTTCACATCTGCAGTAAGCAATTTTTTTTTTCTTTTAGCACCAAGCAGGCCACCATAAAAAGCAACCTCACAAAGCATGCGGTCATCTACTCTGTTGATTTTGTATGAAATAATTATTTGTGCTTGCAGGTCTCAGACCTTTCAAAAATTGGGTGAACATTAGGCAATTAACGACATTAGTGGAAATTCATTCATTTCTAAACTACTTGAGAAAAGATTAAAAGACTAAAAAGCAACAGAATGTTGTGCATTAGTATTTCTGAGGAATGAGGAAAGCTAAGGTCGGTGCTTTAATTTGCCTTAAAACAACCAAAAAGGAACAACTAATCCTAAACTCTACAGCCATGATACTGATAGAGGCCAATGCGTGCATGCCACTGAAAGGCACAGTTGGACCAATCTGATAAATGTCATCATCAGAGCAGAACAGCAACTTTTCACTGGACTAATCGCAAAGGGTGAACAATGAGCCATCACTTCTCTTGTCATGAGCACAGAAAGCAGTCACCAAGGCAAAAGGGAGGACACAGGAAAGAAGATTCAGGAAGTCACATAAACCTAAAAGACAGAAAACACACATTAAACCAAGCTTTGAGCATTCTGAGTGATCTTTTCCAATTGTAATGCTATATATTGACTTAACGCTATACATCTTAGGAACCACGGCAAAAAGTGTACAATAATCCCATTACAAATTTCTTATGAGATTTGCTTTACAACTTCACCTGCAAAGATTGACCTACAGTATCACCTTTGGTTAAAACATGCTTAAGGTCAGACTGATAGAGTCAGAACAATCTGCTGTCCATTCTGTGAGAAATTACATTCTTACAAGATATCTACATTTTTACTCAGAAATGGATTTTACTACTGGTCATCATAAACACACATAAGTTTTTTATAAGGAGACAATTATGAAGCAGTATGATTGTTTTTCATACTGCTCTAACAGTGCCTAAAAAATAGAACAAAATACTTACAGGAAAAATATCCCCAAGGTTATCCTGCCTTTGTATCTACGAGCTGCATTTGAACATTTGCAGATATGCCACCTCCATAGCCGCCCTTGGATTGCATCTGATTCTGAATGGAGCTGACCTGGGGATGGAAGGGAAAACCAGAGTAGAGGAAAGAAGAAAGACAGTGAGTTGTAGCATCTTCTTGCTTTCTAATTTTTTCTTCTAGATTTAGTTTCCAAGTGCTCCTTTATTACCAGTAAAGCTACATTATTCTTGCACAAAGACACGTACATCCAAGGCTTGCTGAAATTTTAACTTCAGCCTGTAGCTCACCAGAAGAGATGAAAGAAGTGGTGATGAGGCAAGTTCTTCCTCCCTCCTAAAGAAAATTTGCTGATTCATGGTTTCACTTGATTAATCAAAAAATAAAAATATCTCTTACTGGTATCGACTCCACCTGACAAACTAAAATTTATCTTGTTATATGGAAAATGTTCTCCAGCAAGTGTGATGAACCGTAAGTTCATCAATACGTTAACATCATTATACTAAAAGTTTAATAGCCAACTTGCAAATCTCTGTATGGATAATTCAGATTATTAAAACAGGGCTAAACTAGGATATTCTAAATCAAAAAGTACCTTTTGGTTTGTGGAACATTTTTGATTTATCTACTTACGTGATGACATACAATGCTTCCCTGAATTGATACTGCTCCTTCAAATGGAGGGCATTTATTTTTTAAACCACAGTCAATCTGAACTTCCCTGAATATCACAGATTTGAAGGTATTTTTAGCTTGATGCATATAAATACCTAGGGACACGCTCTGTGCCCCATGTTTCAAGACATGCACATCCTGCTATGATTTTCACTGCCTCTATCACCAAGCAAAACAGGAATCCATAGTTCTTTCCTGTTTGTGTTGAATGAGTCAAAATAATCATGTCCAAGTACCTGCAGGAAGACAACTTGAATCTTAAAGGTTTGGCCCTTTTTTCTCTGCATCCCAGAGCACACATAACAACTACATAAAGAGTGGAAATTAACATTCACTCAGGCTATGTCTGCAGGGCACCACTTGAAATTATTTCATCTATGCTCCTCCTTTACAGAGATCTAAAAATACTCCTGAAAAGCTGTATTAAAACAGCACAGGAGAAATATTTCCAAGCAGCTTGCACAATATTCCCTGTCTACAAAGACAAAGGTAATAATTTCTTTTTTCCACAGCAAGCAAAACACATGCACATGTACAGAATACATCAGCAAACTCATTCTTCCACGCAGTTTTTCAAACCTATGTGACAAAAGAGCTTGTTTTTTTTTTATCTTTATCTTCAACAATACGGCATATTGCAAGGCTATGCAAAAGATTGTGTTTTTATATATTTAAGCAGTGCAATGTAAAACCATTTTATACTTCAGCCTTTTGCTAAAATAAGTGATACAGCTGCAGCAAAGCAATATTACCATCTTATTCTTCTTCAGGGAAAAGGGCTCAGAACCAATTTTCTAGTCCATCTGACATCAAAGACTACAAACTCAATAAAAGAGTGTCCCAAAGTGCATGGGGATGTATTTAAGAACTTTCGCATTTTACCAAGCTGCTCATCTTCCTCACCAAGCATCTTTTGCTGCCCAAGGAAAAAAACAAAGTTTGAATTTAGTTTTTTTCCTCAGAAAATAATTAATATACACATAAACGTATTCACAAGAGTGAATATAGGATGTTGTTAATTTTATCTGAATGAACTCTGACTCCAGCAAAAAAGAACTACAAAAATCTCCAAGCCACATCACCTTTAACCCTAACAACTTGCTTAAAAGACTTGAAAATTTTGGAGAGCAGCAAATCAACACAAATTGCAAAGCTAAAGTATAAACTTTTATGAGTATTTCTAAAAGTTAGACTTATTTCTCTGGTTCATGAGTCACACCAGTTACTGGATAAGGCAGTATGAGTCTTAAATGCAGACTGCTGCCCCTAAAACAGAGAATGCAACAAATGAAACTAATCTGCATTAACAGTTCAGTAGCTATTTGGTATGTGAAAATTTTTGTAGGAGACATACAATGTTTAAATTGCTGAGCAAAAAAGGTCGCATTTGTAGGTTTATAAGGTGGCATTCTTTCTGAAGCACCCTCCTTTTGAGGCAGTTTGAGCAACAAGAATAAGCACAGTGAAATGCAATTTTTGTATTTTTCTTTCCCAAAGACGTCATTGCCTTTCTTTGATGATATGTAACAGCAAGGCTCTCCTCTCTTATGTCTAATTTAGATGGGACTTAAGGATTTTAAAGTTTTTGGAAAGAGGATTGTAACCATTAAGGATCATGCAAACTATTATACTGCTTATGTAGCTTATTAGATTTTCTTCTTTCCTTTTCTTCCCCTCCCTTTCAGAACTAGGAAACAGCACAGACAGACCTTGAGAAAGAAAATAAAGGAACACTACATGAAATACACTAAATCAAAGACTGAAGAATATGAGGCAGCAGAAGAAAGAGATTTCACCATGGACTGTGAAAGCAAAATAGGGAGAAAATGGAATGAACAAGAAACAGTGCACAGAGGGCTCCTGCTGTTTAAGTACACCTCTGAAAAAGGAGCAAGGCACTCTACAATGAAGGCAAACAAAAACCAAAAATAACTATTCAGTCAGAATCGCAAATATGTATAACAAAGAATAATGCTGATGAAAAAAGGCACAGGGCAGACAGAAAGTGAATAAAGAATAAAATTTAAATGTGAAAGCAGTAATTAATTGCAGGTATTCACCTAAGCTATTAAAAAAAAGAAGGCACAAAGAGGTTCCTGAAGGAATATAATGTCCATACTATAAAGGAAACTATGCAGCAGAAGAACATCCAAAAGTTAATGCTGTAATCTTGGAATTTACACTGCAAAGAATGAATGCGGAGACCACTACAGAAGAGGCAGAAAATACGCAGTGTGAGAAAGCAGAGATTTGAGCTTCTGAAGCAGGGGGTATGGGAATGATTCTTTTTTACATTCAGATACTTTCCATCTAGGATCAGAAACGTCTCTCTGGTCACTGATGCAGCATATTATCCAAATGAAAAAAAAAAGAAAAAAAGTGAGAAAGAGCTACTTAGAAGCATTCAAAATGAAAAAATTTACATAGAAAGACAATAATGATTATCTAGTATCTAGAAATAAACTCTGTATTATGCAAGACAAAAGTGAGGGCAAACAGGCAGAAAGTGAAAAAAATAAAGCTTCAGGCCATCTACACAAACCTCAAATAAGGCATCTCAGCTGTAAGAATGAGGAAGGTTCCCTCAGGAGAAACAACAAATATTGAAAAAGCAAAAGCCATGCTTAAAAAAGTAATCAAACAAGCTGCTCACATTATTATCAGTTTATTATTTCAATTTATCCTGGCTTTAAATATTAATGTTAATATATTGCATTAAATAAGGAACTGGCTTCAACTAAATTTTATCAAATGGAATCTGTGTTTGGCCATTTAACTTGCTTATAGAGGTTTTACTAGAAATCATTTCCCGTCCACTATGTGGTTTCCAGGAAAATATAATGCATTTTTTGATGTTGAATTTTCTAGCTTTGCCCTTCCTCATCACATGCTGAATTACAAAAATTTTTGTCTGATCTCAATAAGACCAACTTACACTAGTTGAAACTACAACTGCCCTCTCTTGCCTACATTATAACTGTCTTTTTTAGCTCTGCTTTCTAATCTGATACCTCTGACAGAGATTTTTCCTCTATGTCACTAAGTGTTTGTCATCTCCCAATGTTTTCCTTTAATGATGACTAATAGAGACAAAAAGTATTTTTCATCTACATACAACCATTTTCTATATTTTATATTATTGACTTCAGAAACAGATTGACATTTCACAGAAATTTGAAGCGGTACAAGATACATCTATTTCCATAAGCTCGTTTTCATTATCTACCTTACCTTCTGTTTTTTCACTTACAAAGAGCTAAAAATATTTATTGTGCCTATCTCCTACAGGAAGCCACAAAATCTTACTTGTGACTCTGCTTGCTCTGGAAATAATTCACACTGCAAACAGGGCTACAGAATATAGAAAAAGCTCGGCAAGAACACCCGAACATAAATTTGTGTGCACCTTAAACTGAGCTTTAAGTTAGGTTTTACATAAACTATATTTAAAACAACTTGAGGCATTTAAGGTAAGAAACCTAGTCAACTTGGATTTTTCTATATAATACCTGAGTATATTTTCAAGTATATATCTATTTTGGTTCATACATATAATCAGAGTGAAAATTTCCTTTAGAAAGTATTCTATATCATTTATACACCATCTAAAATACATTATCAATAACTATAGGAATTAAAAAATCAAATTCAATTTTCTTGAATGCAAGCTTTCAGGACTTGAAATTAAAATGCTATCAGATCATACTTCAGTTTCATACAGATTTTTTCTTATAGTTGAAAGACTCATTGCTTAAGCTACAATGTACAAATACAGTGTTCCTGTATTCTGTCTAATATGAAATTATGTTCATCCATTCATGCTTACTGAATTCATTCCACTGAACAGGTCTCCAGATCCTACATGAGCTGTGTGAACGAAGTTTGTCGGCTCCCCAATCATGCTTCGATCAATCCGCCGTCGTCTTTTCTGAAAAGAAGGTAAAGAAAACATCTGAGATGTTTTTCACTGAAAAGGCAAAACTAGTATGTGTCATAAATGCAGAAGTTAACCATCTGTAGAAAGGATATTGCATACACTGTAAGATATTTCAGCAGAGTCAAAAAACAGAGACCAAATTCTGAGGTTAACCAAAACACTAGTATTACTGTCTTTTTACTTGCAGGATGTGTACCAGACAAGCACAGATACCACTCCTAAAATTTAGGCCAACAAAGCATTTGTAAACAACCTTACTAAATTCCACATTTATTAAATGGTATTTGCAATGTTTCATACAGTAACTTCTGCCTATATTTGTATTCAAATCATCAGATCAAATTTGAGTCATTCAAAACAAGACTTAAGGATCAAAGTGTGTCAGAATAGTCTGTGAAGCCACTAAATTAGTTGCATGCCCTAATGTCACTATTTGTAATATACTTCATGGCAATGTCCAGAACAGTGCCTTGACTGTGATCAGGGTTAGTCACAGACATATCTTTACTGAACTCTGAACTCATACACTCAAGATAACTTCTAGTCTGCATGATTCTTGACTGTGAGCTGAAGGGGTACAGCGCAGTACTAAGTCAAAATGCCAAGTCAGGGACTCTTCTGATTCCTATACTGTGTGACAGAAGACAAGAACTGCTTAACCTCTGCTTCCCAATTTTTAGAGTCACAGCTTCATTTTTTAATTTTCATCTAATAACACATAAATAAAAAAAAAATTAGAGGCAGTAAAGAATTTCCCTAATTAAAGCTGCTTTGGTTGCCTGCCTCCAGCTAAGCATTACATCTGAAGGAGAAAAATAAGAAAACCCTATCCGCACTTCTTAGGCCAGAGCCAGGAGCTTACACAGAGCAATTCATGCAGTGTGCAGTCATTATATGCCCATACTCTGAAAAATGCCTGCATCTGGAAAAAAAGGAAAAAAAAACCCACTAGAAACAGATCCAATATATCAGTTGAAGGCATATTGTACAAACTAGAGTTTAACATAACAGCTAAAGTGTTAAGAAGGTTTCACTTGAGCTCAACCTTAAAGTTCACTCAGTCTTGTTTTTAATGATCTCAATTTCTAATTGGCTATGAGATTTTAAGACCACACAGACTCAAGGCACAAAGGTATATGCCTCGACTGGGCTAGCTACTATTTCAGTAGCTACAGATGAAATCTTCATGAATCAGAGCCCACAGCTATGAGATACATCATAGGGTTTAGTCAGCAAGTACAAAACATATTTAATCCTGTCCTGCACCTTTTCCCTTTCACAGATTTCAGTAGGTTTCAGTACCTTCTTGCATGCTATGAATAGCTGGGATGACAAGGAACATATAAAATTCTGTAAAAACAGCTAAATACAATGATCTGACCTATGCTAAAACTACTAGTGAATTCTCTAATTCCAAAGAATTTTTAAAAATCAATCAATCAATCAAATAAAGTATTCTATCCATAAAAAAGTTGTATTTACACATCCCATACTCTAATAGGCTGTGATGTTGACATAGAAAGATGATCTAGACAGCTGTATGAAAATAAACTGCCCTAATTAAACACTTAAAATTGTTTCATGTCTGCAGCAGTTGCCCCTCTCCCTCTTTTAAAAAAATAGCAGCCAAATTTATGTATCCAAACCATACATCCATAATTTCTTCTTTTTAATAGAGTTTTCATGCAGAGAAGATGTAGACACACCCAAACATTTTAGATTTTTCTTATCTTGTTTATGAGCTTTTATGACAATTTAACTTCTTTTTTTGTGCTAAGTAACTTATTTTACTCCTTAACTTGTTGCTAAGATCACTGGCATGCAAGAAACAAAGTGCTGGATCTTGTGAATGACTGTAAATGATTCTCCACTAATCATCAGCTAGTCAACCAGTAACCATTAGTTAAATTGCACTGCCAGCAAACCATGTCTCTTATCTTAAGTGAGTTCCTTATCAGAGGCGATCAGACTGTTATCCCCTGACATGTGCCCACTGATGTGAGCTCCATGAAGCTATCGAACAGTATTTAAATGCAGTGCCACAATACAGTTCACTGTGAAAGCAAATATAAAATTTATTTACTTTTTTTTTTTCTCCTGCAGGAGTACCCAGCTTGCATTTCCATTACCATTTTACCTTGGATCCTGAGAATGCTTTTGAAGCAACCTCACCCATTCTCACTTATCATGATTCAATTCTAATTTCAGACTAACCTTGGAATGCACAAGTTCTGTTTTTTTAGATGAAGCTGAATGGAAGACTAACTGATTCTCCTCCATTGCTAAAAGACATTGAGGTGAATGAACCAGATGAGCTAGGCTGGAGTAGATCACAAGACATCTAATGCACATCATGACTCCCCAACAGCAACTATTCTGCCATCCTACACAGCTGAACCTACTAGAATGTGCTGTTCCTGTATAGACATGGCCTCAGCCAGAACCAAAATGACCAATTAAAATGTGTAGAAGGACATAGGGAGCACTGTAAAAAAATCACCACTTTATGAGGAACGTAACAGAAGAGAAAGCAGTAGGGGAACATGCCTGGAAAGGTTACAAAGCTTTTACATAGAACACCATAAATATCAGCTTTGCCAGGATTTCGTTTTGAAGTTGTATTTTTTGAGATCTTTTATCTGTAAGAATACATGCATAACAATGTTTTATACACAGTAAGAATTAACACAAGACCGATTTTTTCAGTAAGTTGAATTTGAAAGAAGCTGAGAAGCAGTACATTCACCTCCTACTTAGGAAGAAATTAAACGTAGTTATTATGCTCATTTCCATCTAGCATCTGTGGCTTTCCATGCTCCATCCTTGTGCAGCTCACAAGCCTTCTTGTGTGACTGACTTGTGGTGAAGGAGTGACTCTATGTTCTGGAGTTAAAAGTACTGTGCTTGGGAAGTGGCCCCTGTCTTCTCCAGGGCCAGAGAAGCCGTGGCTGATCAGCTGAGTTAATCATGACTTTCAGGAAGGGAAGACATTAATATACATTGTGTTAAAAGGAGATAAAAAATGCTGACAGGGCTCAGCAAAATTTAATCCCACTAGGCTTCACGCATGCTTCAAACCACTTGATATCATACCATAAATAATTACCCTTAGAATACATTTACACACCACTAATCTAGTAATAAGTAGTGACTAAAGGTCATCTATAAAACAAATAAATGTTTATGATGCTAGTGCAAAGAACTTCAACACACACATACACACCTCTGAGTACCATCTAAACTTTTGTCTTCAAGATGCTTCTGACAAAACAAATGCCCCAACCATGTCAGCCTAAATACAGTGAGTCCTGTCTACTCTATTTGAGTTCCTTGTGGATTTTTTTCCGAGCAGGAGGGGAACAGAAGTAGGTTGATATTATTATTAGCTAACTTGACTTATTTTTCTTGGCAGTTTAGGTCAAGTTACTAAAACTCTTGGTATCAATGGACTGAAAAAAAAGTTTTTACTGCTTAAAAAAAAGTTTAAGATCTATTAAAGTATTTTTCCCCTCTGCCTTGTGCCAAAGCACTTCCCCTTTTACTAGGAGGGCAAGGAGTGACAAGGAGCACAACAACGATGAGATGAGAGGAAAAGACCTGTAAAAGGATCCTGAAAATGGAATATGAAGTGCCATCGTTTAATGGCTTTTCTCAGTTTGTTCCCTTGACAAAAAGTTGAAGAATTTGGACTGTAAACTACACAACAGACAATCTTTACATCAAGAAAAGAAAAACTGATCTTGAAACTGAAGCAGAAGAAGGCTTACGTTAAATGTCTTGAGGGGAATAGAACTAGTCTGAAGACGCACCTAAGAAGCCTTGCTTTGAATGTGCACTAGATGCAGTAAAACTGGATCACATTTCAGTTACCATAGAAATGAAGTAAAAATTCATCTTTTCTATTCTTAACCTGCGAGTGACGCTTTGCACCCACATGCATTTCCTTTGAAATACCAGATCAGAAATCAGAAAGCCTCCAATAGTTGCATCACACAAAATATTTTAACTCTGCAAGTTTCTTGAAACTTTAAACCATTTTAAACCTTTGCCCAAAAAGTTAAACTAATTATACCATGTATTTAACCTGCCCTCCAGCAAAGCGACAAATACTTCATTGAAATGCTGTTTTTCAATGTTCCAAAGACTACTTGTTGCAAGAAAGTCAAAACTGTAATTTATTTTTTTTAAACACACAAATGCCACTGATGGGTCCAGAAATATGTAAAATTTGCTTTCTACTCCCCTGTATTTTTTGCTTTCAGGGAAGAAGTGATCTTTTTTCATTATCTACAGATTTTGTCCAGAGGTCAGGCTGCGTTTCTTTAGCTCGAGCCCTTTTCATAAGCAATAGCAACACTTGTGAATTAGGCAAGCTTTAGAATTTTTTCTGCTTTCTGCAGTACCCTCTCTGCTCTTCATGAGAGTTCCTCTCCAAAAAAAAAAGAAAAGGTTAAGACATGCAGAGTAACACCAAGGTCTCAAACATGAAAAAAAAAATAGTAAGTGATATCACTTAAATCATGGGAGGCTGACAATTACTTTTCTGCTAAAAGTTAAAGTTGCAAGCGAAGTCAACCTTTGTATGAAGTCTCATACAAAGATATTCCAAAGTCAAGTGCCAGCCTACATTTCCTGGGTATCAAAAGCTAAAGAATCTGTTAACCTCCAGAAGAGCATGTTCTGCTAATTCTACACCAGATATTTTGAGATGGCTGACATATCAGAAATCCAAGTCTATGTGAAATGTGACACACAGCATTGCAAAGGACCTTACAACACAGAAGTCTGCATGTATTTTACCTGCAGCAGGCTGCCCTCAAATGAAAGTAGCATTGCAGGTGTAGATGAGGAATGTACACTAAAGCATAAAACAATACATGGTGGAAACCGAAAAAAAATCATTTCAGGGGATGATATATTATTGCCATATTGTGAATTCAAAATCTCTGAAAACAATGCTTCTTTATTAAAATTCATACATATGGCAACTTTCTTGTATTACATATCTATTTAATTTATCCCAATAATTTTATTTATTTACAAAATAAGAAAAAGTGACAACTGTCTTTTTCCACACAGAAATCTTCTTTATTCAGCTGTATGATGTCCCAGCTTTTTATGTCTTAGGATCTCAGTAAAGTAAACTGTAAGAAACTAGGAAACAGAGTAACTACTGTACGCATGGACATCTTCATGTTAGAGAGTTGCTTTGCAGAATGGTTTTTTGTGGTCAGAGAATAATCACTTAATATTTACTGCCTCCAAAAAGTTTTCTTTTTTAAAAGCAAAATGATGACTGTGCATTCATAAACACTAGAAAGTTACACAGCTTAAAATACTTGTCTCCACAACATCAGAGTCAATTTTGACTGCTAGCTCAATCATTACAATGGCATCAAATACAGTAAGAAACAATTCACTCTCTGATACTTCTTCACAAGCTTAACTTTTAAGTATGGTATTTAGAATGTAATGAAATATAATAACTTTTAACCACATCATCTAACCCTTTTTAACACTAGGAAATCTAGTGCTAATACATCTTTCCATACTAAACTAATCCAAATCCCAAGCTCTCATAAAGCAAAATAAATTCCAGTAGAGTCACCACAACTGCCATTCTTATGATAGACTGGGCAAATGCAAAGAAGGAATATGCTCCTGGTTTTCCTCTGTACCTACCCGCTATATTTGTTCTCACTGTATTTTATTTTCACTCTCTATGGATGCACTGTTTAGATACCGATAATACGGATATGACATGGACTTTTTTTTAAAAATTAAATAGGAACTATCAGACTACCAGGTCTCACATCTGTTGCATTTGATGTTTCAGAAACAACCCTCAATCAAGAAGCCTCTTTTGGAGAACTTCTGTTACCACTTATTCTAGTGCTAATTTCAGGATTACCCAATGCAAAAAGCAAACTCTTAATCTGCAAATTCACTTCGGGTTCTTTCTATCAATCAAGATATGTGTTTCCTATCTCTTCCCTGAGGACAAAGCAAAGTGACATTTCATAGAAAGAACTGTTGAAACACAGCCATTTGCTAGCTTTGTATTCAAAATTTCAGCTGAAACTTCAAAAGCGGTGCAAGCCAAAGGAAAGAAAAATTCCCAAGACAGAAATCTAAGGGAAGGATTTATTCAAAGTCAAGATAGTGAACTGTTTCAGAATGGAGGATTTGGATGGCTAGAAGAGAAACTGAAATCCTTCACTTTATTTTCATTCTTTGACCTTTCATACTTTTTGCATCTGTTCTGAAAAAATAGCAGCAGCAAGACTCTCTCTGCTGTGGCACCCAACCGACCCCCCAGATGCTAACACACAGGAAAGGCTCGGTACTTACTCAGAATAGGAAGTATCAGATCACCCTGTAGAGGTAGTTTTCTGTCCTCCCACACACATGCTGTTCTACTTCTAAAATAGTCTCGTGCACAGAATGTCTGAAAGTGTCTTAAGACAAGCTGTGTTCCCAATACTGACCCATCAAAATTGCCTAAAAAGGTTGTAGTGTCTTGCATCAAATTCTGCATAAGAGGGTTGTATGGGCAAAGGCATGCGTTTTTGTGCACTGTGTGTTTAAGATACATTTCTTCACACTTTCCACTCTAATTAGGAACTAATAGATTCATGTAAAAAAAAGAAAAAGCATGTATGCATGTAAAGCTGGAAAGCTAACACCCATCTCTACCAACTAGATCATTCAGTAGCAAGCTAACAGCAAACTGCCAAACCAATATATATATAGGATATATTGGTCAAACCAATATACATATAGGATCATGATAAAGTCAGTGTGATATTTTTGAAGAAGAAAGGTTGCAAAACCCCTATACATTTCCCTGAATATTGTGGTATTCTCATTTTTTTCATGTTTTATATCTGTGAGGTTGCACTGCAGAGACCATCACTTATACAATCTCCATGCACTATGTAAGTTGATGAAAGAGACACCATACAGCGTAATATTAAAATTCCAGTCAGCACTAGCGTATATTTAACATTTCAGTGGTTTAGTCAATTTTTGAACCATAAAGTGAGACAATGACCATTTGAAGTGTAGGAGATACTCTCTGAATAAGCAAGAGTAGACCTATGAGTTTCAAATGCCTCAGGCCGAAACATCTTCCACACAGAAGAAACACAGCGATGCACAACTAAGGTAATGTGCAAGATAAATTGAAATGCTAGACACTGCCTCCAAACCCCTGAATTTCAGTAACAGATTTATTCTAAAGCAGTAACATCTGATATCTAAACCCAGCATAATGATGTTCTAACCAATGCTATGATCTTCATCAACTATAAGATACCAAAGTTTCTGCCCTCACTAAAACATATTTTTCCCAAGTCTACTACTTGGGCAGTTTTTATCAAATTGTTTAAAGATTACTGAATGATTAAGGGTCTTGCAAACTATGGCTTCATCAGAACAGAAGCAGAAGGAAACTGGCAAAGGCTTTCATGCTAGCTCTTAAGCAACAGAGGTAAGTAGGAGGTCTCCAGCACACACACCTTTCATTAAGTTTCCAAAAGTTCATGATGCCTCATGATTTCTCTAGTTAAAGGAGTTAGAAATTGAGACAAAGGACTGAAAAGAGCAAAGTTTTTTAATAACGTGACCTGTTACAACTAGCATCTAATAAGCCAATTATCAAGTGTACACTGGATTTAGCTTTTACAGCAAAATCACTTGGCATGCACTCACGGACTCAAGCAGAAAAAAACCTATGAAATCCAATTGTCCAAGCTCCTCAGCAAAACAACTAGCAGTTCTATTCATATATAGAAGAAAGTAAAATTGAGGGAAAAATAAAAGAATCTAAAATGTCAGCAGAGCAAACACCATGAAATCTTCTAGACTGATTTTAAGTTTCAGCATCTCATCAAATTAATCTATTTCATAACTTTATACATCAAACCTGATTGTATATTCTCTCAAAAAGCTCCTTTTTCTTTAACAAATTCACCCCCTTCTTCCATGTTTTGAAGTATAAGCTTTTTTATTTGTTTACACAACATTCCATTATATTACAGTGATGTTAGTCATCACATGACAAAACTGGCAATTGTAGCCTACGTTTTCTAAATAAACAGGAAAAAATTGCCAGATGAGGTCAAATGATTCTGAAAGACAACAGGTCTTTCAAGAAATGTGTTTAGCTCACACATGAAAGGGAACTTGTTCCATGCCAGATGCTTAAACCACCTTTAAGTTAAATAGTAAATCCAAATCTATTCCTTGGCATTAGCTAGAAAGTACTGTCCTTTTCAAAATACACATTAGTAAAATTTTCAGATTACTTCTACAATTTTTAACTTGGCTATCATTTTATCCACAAATTTACTTATCTATTTTTCTTCTAGTAATTCTATTTTTATTACTTTGGGCGGTTTAAGGTCTCTTAAACATAATTTATAAAAAAGGTATTTAAAACCCCCAGTAATCTAAAAGAATCACACTGGTTTTCTACTACAGTAAATATACTGCTTTAATGTTTTCAGACTGTGAAGTCGGACTGTAGATTAACAAGTAATCAATTAAAGGACAGTAGAGCATGATGAAAGCAACAGATCATAGACTCAGAGAATAGTCTGGATTGCAAGAGACCTTAAAGACCACCCTCTGCCCCTCAAAGTTCCAACCCCCCTCCCAACACCTTCCACCAGACAAAATGTCCAAGTGCTCCAAGCCCCTGCCAAGGATGTGGCAGCAATTAACTTCCCTGTGCAACTTGTTCCAGTGCCTCACTATCCTCACAGTAAATAATTTCTTCCTAATGTCCAATATAATTCTACTTTCTTTCAGTTAAAAACCATTTCCCCCTTGTCCTACCGTTACTGGCCTTTGCAAAAAGTCCCTTTCCAGCCTTTGTAGGCAGCCTTGTTTGTGATACCAGCTTTAGTTTCTCAGCAAAAATCAGAACATTATCATATTAAGTCTATCCTTGCGACTGCCCAGCTGAGTAACTTCCAATAGTTTAGCTGTTGCTTGGATCAAGTGCTTATTACCAGCCCGTACAGATGAAAATTAAGTTAATCACTGAAACTTCAGAATCAGTCTAGATCTAGGACATGGATAAGGGACAAAACTCTGCTGTAACATAGAACATAGCAGGTTCATTCCCCCATAAGAAAAGAGACATCTCCTTGTGGTGTTAATGGTCTTCCACTACCTATACAGGAGGGAACAGAAGACTGAAGCTGCACAGTGGCAGGTTGAGAAGCCACAGCCCAAAGTTACAATATAGGAAACACTGACCAACATACAAATATAACAGTTACGTAGGTGGTCAAACACTGGACCAAAAACCCAGTGAATTTGAATGCCCATCCTTTGAGATCCCCAGAATACAACTGGTCCTGACTGTGCAGAGGTCAAGTGTAGCTGCTTGTATTTTGAGCAGCTGCCTTGCACCAATCAGACTGCATCCAGAGGTGTCCTGTCATCTAGACTACTTTAAAAGCCTCTAGCTTCAGATGGTGATAAAGAGCATCCTTATTTCCTGTAAATTCTCCTCAGTAACTAAAAATGATAATAACTTAAAACAGAGGTTAAACAAATGATATAAGGACTCATCACATTATAAGGAAACTTCTAATAACTTCTTATAAAAATCAAATCCCAAAGTTTCGGTAAGAACATGCTATGAACAGTATCATGTTGAGCTTTCTTTCCATTCACTTGCTGACCTTCCCCAACAAGAACACAGGAAACACCTGAAGGATGATCTGGCACAATGAGAGATGTAGTTCTCTAGAGGACATTGCCAGGATTACAACATGTAGCCTCTCCTGCTCAGCCAAATCAATGTCTCTTTACCCACAGATACAACATAAACAAAAGCTTTAGATGTGCTTAAAAACACTGACTATTGAAACAGTTTGTTAAAGAATTATTTTCCATGCTGTAATAAAACTTCCAAGAGCTAGCAGACTAATATAAAGAGGTTTGTTATGTCCTGTGTGTGCAGGTGTCTGAACACATTTGCATCTTGATGGAGGTACACATGTTGCATAAGGTACATTATATGCAAATCTCCTGTACTCCTTTGTACTCTACTCTGTACTCCTGTACTCTGCATGATCTTGTACATCAGAATGATATACACATACCAAATTCCAGCACAGAAAAGTAAAAGAACAAAAAATTACCTGAAATATTACTTCCAAACAGGTAATAGCCACCGTCAGACACAGGATCCTCACAGTCACCATACAAAACCAATCCCTTAGTAAGCCTAACATTTTCTCTGGACCAGCTAAAGCATCCAGCTAAAGCACTGCACTGAAGGTAATACCCCTAAAGGCATTGCTATATGTTCTCATAAGCCTGCACATTGTGATTCACCTTTAACTATGACAATAAATCAGTGCCCATGTGGTATTTTCAGAAAATCTTGTTATGCAACTCATTGTAATTCCCTTACTGGGAGGCAATGGATTTCCATGAGTTATGGCACTGTTTATTTTTCAGCAGTAGAATTAATGAGTGGAAGATCTAGTACTTTTGCTGAAGGCAAAAACAAAGCCACAGTATTTAATAGCAATATCCTCAGGAATCAACAAACACACACATAGTGAATTAATGAGTTTTTAAACACCTCTGTGAGTATCATCTTAGAAACTTGGCATTACTTTTGTTGGTATACATATATATGCAACAAACCCCCTAAATATTTCCCTGTTTTTTTAATGATGTATTGTACTACTACTCAGTGAAGTTTTATCAAAATGAACTTGCTCTAAATGTAGATACTTTTTTCTTGGTACAAATCTCTTTTTAAGGGAAGTAACCCCTCTACAGCTTTGCGTGTCTCAGTCTATGAGACACATTTCTGGCAGCTGATCTTTCTGGAGATCTTCCCACCTCCTTGCTAAGTTATTTGTCACCTGAGTGACCTCAGCGTAGTCTTGGGATTGTCCCTGCTGCTCCAAAGGCATACTGATCAGTTAGATCCTCAGCATGAGTGCTGACACATGGCCCTGGATACCCTGATCTGCAGTAGGGGAGAAGAATTCCTAAGCATGGAATCACAAATTTCCTTCACTGGCCATCTCATTTTTTGCTCCAGTGAAGACTTCTGCAAAGGTCCCGAATTCGACTGTCAGTCTGTTCATCCACTTTATTTTAGGCAAATAATTTTGTAAAAAACGCATCCCATAATACATTTAATGTGACAGTCTGTCTTTGATTGTGCTTGAGGCTTCAAAGAAAAAAGGAGTTATAACCTACACAAGGAAAGCAGGAACAGCCTCCTATGTTCTTCCTATACTATGAAAAATAGTTACACATTTGAAAGGTGATCTCATTAGTGGACGTAGAAATGGTGACACTATATACAAAATTATAAAAAGCCAATACAAGCAGCCAAGACAATTTAGCAAGGGATAGCCCAGTAGGTATTTTACACATCAAGCCCACACAGCATGGCTAGAAGCATCTCTGGAAAAGGAGTCTACCAATAAGTCTTAAGTAATGCTCAAATCAGCAGCTGTGCTTAGACTTAAGTTAGCTTTCTACTCAGCTTTTGACATATTCAGAATAGTAACTGACACAGAGCAGCAACACAAAAGCCTATGCCTGACGTGTGGCAAATATCCCAAACGAGAGAATGGAAGCTGTTCAGGAACTAATTAACAAGTTCCAACAGAAGCATGGCAGCAAAGGAGGAGCAACATGGTGTGCCATAGAAAATCTGTAGGTTCAAAAGACAGACAATAAAGACAAAAGGCCATTGTGCAGGAAAACTAGTCAAGCACTGTAAGCCTACATATTTTGTTACAACAAGGAACATAAAAAATAAGCCGTTTCAAGAAGTGTCTTGCTTTCCTTGGAGACACAAAGGAATCTCTACTGCCTTGTCCCATGTCCCATCAAAAGGAAAATACCAGTTCCAAACATGTACAGACCCTTTTATATAGTCTTGCTGAGGCATGCCACAATTTCACATGTCTTGAGTGTAAACAATCATTGCTATTTCAATTTCATCAAGTAGGGAAGTATCCCATATTGCTAACTTATTTGTCTCATTCTACTCCTCTAAATTCAGTGTTGTTGAAAAGATGTATTCAGAAGCAGTAACAAATATAGCTTCTTACTCTTCCAGCAGCTGGACTACAGAAATTTTGGAAAGTTAGGTACACTCACTAGTCATAATTTACTGCTAGACTCACAAGTAGTATCAAGAACATCACATCATCATTTCTAGAGGTAGTGTTGGCTGTTCATACTATTCAGGAGAACCTTCTTACTTACTAATTCATTTCTGCGGCAAGCCTATCCTTCCTTATCTTCCAGATATTCTGCACCAAGTTATCCATGATAAATTTATTCCTGCAAAAGCAGGTTTTTCTATTATTGTCTATATCACCTACTTGCATATTTTTTGATACCATTACATATAATTCCTTCAACCTAGTACTGGCAATTCTGAAGCTGGATTCACTATAGAAATCGAGGAAATATACAGTGTGGTTTTCTCAGTGTGTCAGATCTAGTGGTCTTGCCAGAATAAAACCAAATATTGGAGCTTCTTATGACAGAAAGAATAGGAAAGCATGTTCTTTGACAGCTGAACATGAAGCTTTGGCATTGCAACACTGACCACTGTGAAGATATTTAAGATCCCTCCAGGTTAATGTATTACTGGCAACTTCAGGGCAACTGCTTCCCAGTTCCACAAGTGTAGTCAGCCTCTACCAAAACCAAGATATAACATTAGCTTTTGGCTACAGATTTACAGTGACTGGGGGTTAGAGTCAGAATAAAGAGTAGAAAGAACAATAATCATACAGAGCAAAATCATGTCTTCTGAAGAGCTGCAGGTTGGGAATTTCTAAACTGGCCACATAATAATAAGTGTAGATTATTTATAGTAAATATTTTTCATTTTACTCTTCAGCAAATGGAACCATCTGATTTCTAAAATACTGGACATAACTCCATCTTCCTAAAATCTAGAGCTATGAATACAGAAGTGAATAGCAATTTTTGGTAGTGAGATACACATTGTTCCTAAATTAAAGAAAAACACCAAAAACTAAGCTAAAATATTACCACCACCACTCTGTGTTTCATAACCTAAAACAGCTCAGGTAGCAACACACAAGTTTTCAGTGGATTATGGCATCTATGCCAATTAAAAAAAAAAAAAAAAAGTCTTCAACCATTGGCTTGGCAGCATGGCAACTGCCAACCCTCGATCATATCCAATTATTTTAAGAGTACCCTATGCCAAACTGTCATCAGGCTGTACCACCTAGACACACACTACCATGATCAAGGCACAGAATTTTCAAGAATTTAATTTTATTCCCAGATTTCCTGCACAGTTTCTATGCCTTAACCTTGCTTCACTATCTCTCCAGGTTTTCTCGAAGGTCTGTTAATATCCTTGAACAGAGGCATTAGACTAGCCACCTACAACTGCTGTCATGTATAGACATTGACATATGAATTTAGATTATGGAGAGATGTGTACTACATCACAATAATTTAAGACAAGAAGTGATTCTGATTTTCTCTTTAACATCATTACAGACAATTTTAAACAATTTTTTAAGCTTTGAAGTTCATTTTAATGCGTACCAAAAATGCAAATACATTTTGAGTACAACTTATGAATCCAATATTTGTCAAAACTCAAGGGAAAACATTCTCCACTAAGAACACCTCAAAAGTGTTTACTTTCCAGTTTCAGAGCTAAAAACAAAAACTCAGGATTCAGCATTATCATGGCACTCAACACACCTTCTTAGGGACTACTACATAAAAATATTGAGAAATTCAAACCTTTCTGCCCTTCCCAATTGTTTCCCAGCAAGGTTTACTTTCAGACCACTCTTCTGTGTTCAGAAATTGTACAGTTATACTTAGTTTTATTTTTAAGAAACTAAACCACATTAACTTGCATAAAACCACAATACAAAACTTAGACGTGGCTTTTTATCTGGGATAATAGTAAAAGCACACACCATACCACAGTCAGTGCATTCTACAGCATTTCCTGTCTTATGCATTATAAAAATAAGTGTCTCCTATGTTTGGTCATAAAAAATAATTTGTCAGTAATGCTCACCCCTAATGCCTGCAGAGCCAACACTGCCAAGAATCTAAGCTGAATTCTATTCCTTCTTGGGCATGACCACATTATTTACTAAATTCCAGTGAGCTGAAGCAGAGGGATTGTTCAGGGAAAGCTTACTGTACCAGTGTGGGAAAAGATTTAGCTTGACTCTGAATACAGAGCCGGCAACTGAAGTTCAAAAGTGATTTCTTTTAAGAGTCAACCACTTACATACATTTTAGTGATCAACAAACAACTCTAGGGTAAAATAGGTTTTTGAGCTCAGAGCATCCTTCAAAGAGAAAGTTTTGCGGGTCTTTTTAGGCAAAAGTTACAAACACACCAATACCAACTAAAATGTCACTCCCTTTATCATTTTTCTTTCCTTTTCACTGAGGAATAATGTGAGCTGACTAATTCTGCAACATTAAATTATGTAAATTGTTATGTGATGTAAGGTACTGTAGAGAACCTGGTCACTTTTCCTACCATAAAGATAGATCAGACTGGCGTAAGCTCTTCTGTTTTCTCTGACTAAACAGTGTGAATATTATTTACACTGGTGTCTAGTTTAGAGGCACTGAGAAACAGACAAAGATATTGCAAAACATGATTTTGGTGATACGAAACATGCTACTACTATACCAGGAGAATAATTTCACTGTCTTGGGGGATGATTAAGACACCATCACATTTGTAAGGTGTTACAGCATATGTTTTGCAGCAGTTATGTCATGTGAATATTTGTCCCTTCAGAAACCCTTCTTGTTTTATAATATCTTTAGATACGAAAATGCTGTTTACAATGAACATCTAGTAGGAAAAAAAAAACCAACAACAAAAAAACCCAACTTCCTCCCCACTCCCCCCCCCAAAAAACCCCAAACAAACAAACAAAACAAACCCAACAACCAAAATTACGTAATCCAGAATTAGCACTATCCATTTTAAAATCTAGCTAGAATAAATTTTTGCCTTAACACTCAAGATGAGCTGCCTTCAAAGAAAATCATGATGCTTATACATGCCCCATAGAAACTATTAACAAGCATCCAAGACTATCTTGGCAGTCAGCAGGATACCAGAAGCAGCAACGAAAATACTCTGGCAGTTGGGTTTTGCTGTAATTCAGCAGATTATCCCAAAACACACAAAAAAGGACCCAAAGCAAACAAAACCCCTCACCAACTAACCAACAACAAGAAGAAAATCCCAACAACAGAAAAAACCAAAAAACTCACCACCACCAAAACGCCAGCCAAAAACCCCCCAAAACCAACAAAACCCCCAAACAACTAAAACAGATTAAAAAAAAACCCTTGACTAAACACCAAAATCCAACCCACGATGCAACAAATATTTTCACAAATAAGAAAAACTCTCTTTGCTATGTAAAAGAACCTGAAGTTTACAGCCTGCAGAAATCCCCACAGTGTTCAGCTCTTTAATCACTAAATCAGCTAACACACACCTATCTTCATGCCTCAGTCAGTTTTTTTCTCATGTTTTAATCTAGGTGTGTATGTATGAAAAGGTATAAACATCCTCTTTATTGTCTTCTCTGTGTAGGAATATTAATCTCCTTTAATAATGGAAGTGTTGGCATTTTACTCCTGAACTTAAAAGAGCAGCCGAATCTCAGTGATGTGAGATGCATAGCATATTTTGTTTCTTTAGGGGTAGGACCATGCAAAGAGGCCTCAATTACATCATTTCTAGTTTTCCAGCACTCAGTTTAATCCATACTTTCATCACAACCACATCTTTTAAAGGTTTTTAAATAGTTTTTAAAAGCAATAATTAAATAGCTACACACGAATCTTGTTTCTTTATTCCCTGAAGTACCCACATTGCAACTTTCTTCCTTTCTCTCCCAAGTTTTCCTTTCTTTGCATTATGAACCCAAGTAATTTTATTTTCAAAGTTTAGTTCTGATGTTAAAAAGAGAAAACATGCATTTGATATTCTTCCATAGAGAGTGAAAGGCCTGTAAGCTCTTTTGCCTGCTACTGTGTGGATCAGCATGCCTATTCTTGTGTTGGCATTTTTCCACTCTTCACAAGTTCAACAATGCCAAGCTGCTGCCACAAACACAACCAACCTAGTACACTGCATACGTGCACGTGCACGTATGTGTATGTGCCTTTACATATCCAAGCAGATTCTTTGGAATTGTGCCTGACAGGATTTATTCTCCCATTTTAACAGTAATCCATTATTTGTCCACCATCCAAGAGCCTCGGAATTAAATGGGGTTTTAGAAACTGCAGTACAACAAGCTATATTTAAAGTAGTATTTGTTCTAAATAGAACATATCCCATATAGGTTTTACTCTAGTCTTTCAAGAAATCAATCTACTTGAATTGGATTTTAGCTTGTGTGCCATCTACATTTAGAATATATATCGTAAGAGCAATTTTGTTCCGTAAGTAATGCACTCTGTTGATACAGAGCTCCAATTCCCAAACATAGGCATACATGCTTTCTTTAGGCAATTTAATCCCCAAAAGCATCAGCTTTTCAGTTTGCAAAATAAAAAAAACCACCCCAAAATATAAGTTTATGCAAATACACATAATGAGGCAAAGATAATAACTACATTTTATGCAACTGTCTTTCTTAAAACTGATTGTGGTATCACCTCTAAAATTCTATCATTTTGGTGTCATCTCCAATTAATATCTATTCATAAATCCTGTTGGAATTATTTTCCTCCATTTTATTCAAATTAGATACATTTTTCACTATGTCACCCTGTACAACTCAATTTTTCTGTTCTTTCCAAATTTAAGATCACAGGTTCTGAAGCCACTGACAGACCGCCATGCAGCTCTCCAAATAACCTGCCTGACATCTTACAGCTGTAAAACAAGAATTGCAATGACGAACCTCCAGATGAGTCAAGTTTGAACTGCAAGAAAACGGAACTCAGCATCAGTGACAGAACTGGAGAGTTTTAGCAAAGGCAAGACTTAAACCTACTTGGAGCTGCGGACAGAATAAAATAATGCTAAATTTCCAGAGCATTTACTTACACTCAGCTGTCATGACACACTGCTCATGGGAAATATTTTTACTTTTTAACTAAGTACAATACTTTCAAATGTCACAATTTCTTTCAACAAACTTGAAGTACAAACCTCTGTGTTAAACCATATCCCGCTCAGAGAGGTGGACATAAACCAGAGGGAATGCAGATGCTGATAAGCAACAAGCAATAACTATTTCCTCCTATGCACCAAGATGAGACGAGCTCTGTATGTCTGCTCCAGAGATGGAAAACTCAAGCTGGCTGAACAGTAGAGCATAAAATATCACCCTGTGTCAGCAAAGAAAGGCTGGTCCAGGCAAACTTAAAAAGACAAATCTCAATTTGGTCTCAATTAATTTCTCAGTCTCTGGAGATAAGGCAGCCACATACTAACTTGCAACCATTTCATGTAGATTAGAAACACATAAATTGTAATGCAGTCCTGCCAAAGATAAGGCAAAATTAAAAGCCTTATTTGAGAGCACCCCAATATCTAAACTTATTAACTATGAAGTAGGTAGTTCTTTATGATACACTATCAAGCAGAACATCAAGGGTGGTTATGTTCACCCTGAAAATTATACAACAAGCCAGAAAAAAGCAATTATTAAGACCCTCTCCATGCTAAAGACAACATATTATAAACCCAGACTATTTTCTAAGTCTGAACGAGCTGAATTTACAATTGCAATAAGACAGATAACATAGTTTAAACTGTTTTAAAAAATTCCATGTGAGCCTCATCCCTTTTGATGTCAAATCACTTTCAGAGCATGACATATTAACAGTGTTACACATTTGTTTGAGAGAGTAAACATGAAGAGAGATGGTATCTTTCCTTGGCTACAGTTAACTACAGCTCTCTTGAGGATACATCCAAGCAACTAAGATTATCTGAGAAACAAAAAATACCCGACGGGTTCAGAGAGTCATCACTTCCCCGAATCTGCATCCAAGTGCAGTTGACAGCTTCAGCTTTTCTGCCCTGCCTCCACTCTTCTATTCTCTTCACTCTAGAGAATATCCTTCTGTGGCAGGATATTAACCCAGAATTACAGAACTCAGCATTTTGGACTGATCAGCTAAGCCACTTTGAAGACAAAGGCAAGAAAATAACTGCAAGCGATTACCTATTAAAGTCTGTGGCCTAATGGATACCTTATAAATTCAGGATCTTTGAGAACAGTGAAGAACAGTATTACTGTAAGTAAATGGGAATTTTGGTATCATGCATATCTCACGCGTTAGTAAGTGTCATGACAGGAACTGCAGAATCAGAGGTTTGAGGAACAGTCTGAAAAGAGAAAATTTTCAGCATTGCAAAACGCCAATGTTGCGAATCAAAAATATAAATGCAGGCAAAGATCTTTAAAACAGCGATTTAAAAATACATATTTTTTGAGTTACATATTGGTCTTAAGAATTATCACCACCAGAATATCTGAGATCCATTCCAGAAAAGTTACAATAAAAATACAGTAAGATATCAGCAGAGGAAGTTTCTAGTCTCAGTACTCCCTTTCATATCAAAAGCAGTTAAAGCCAAAAGGCTGAACACTTAGCTTCAGGGCAATAACTGACTTCTCTATTCACTAACACAAAGCATATTTCCAAATAGTGTTGGCGAAAGTGCACATCTCTCAGGCTATGTCCAGACCACTTCTGCCTCTAGCTGTTGGCAAGTAGAAATGCCCCTAAATCTTCATGCTTCCCCATCTTTCCAGCTCTGACAAGAAAAGCAGGACAGGATAAACCTGAATTTTAGCTGAACTGCTAAAATTAGAACTAAGGTACACCAAAAATACCAGGGCTTTATAGCTTCAAGTTCCATTAGAAAAATTACAGAAAAATTACAAAAAAAATGCATTAGAAATGCAGTCTCCACAGATGTTTGCAAAACTACCAACTTGTGCTAGGGATTATCAACTAGTTCTTGTGGAAGCTCATGTGACTCATACCAGGGTTTTGCTCTTGAAAATGTCTTTTCACTGAAAAATCTGGAAATTTTAGAGAAACAAGATACAAGAAATTCAAGGGCTCTAGCACTGGTGTCCAGATCAACAAATAGCACAATTTACTTCCTGCCCATGTTTAAGTGGAAATAAGCTCTGTGGAGCCTGCAGATATTAAAAGCGTACTACGTCCTTCTTCAAGTATGTTGATAATGGCAAGACATACTTTCATCAACAGAAAGCTGGCATAATTCTTGTTTCCAACCTCTTCCAAAGAGCTATTTTCCATGTCATGAACTAATATTATATTAAGTAAATAGCATCAATGCAGCTAAATGAAGGGCTAAAAATTTCACAGCCATAAAATATTCAGGTAATTTTCATCCGGGTATTTATACGTAAAGTGCTTTTTTTTCTTTGTAAACACTTTAATATTTGAACACCACAAAAAATATGTTAAGATATATAGTGACTAATTTAAAGGTAAAAGAAAAACCTAGAACAGCTCTATCAGGCTGAAAGCCATACAAGCAGATCATAAAAGCCAAGCATTTTGCTGCTTATTTGATTCTCCTCCCTTTGATAAGGTGCTCCCTCAAGCTGCTTCTAACAACAGCACTGAATAGGAAAAAAAGAATTTCAAGTATCTAAACTGGTAGCTCAAAATGTAACTCAGTAGGGTAACTGAAATCTGAGGGCTCTCTAAGGTTGTCATCTTTTACATGAGTCTTTCATAGGCTTTACTGAATGGAGCAGATTGATTAAACTTAATGAAAAAGAGAGCCTGAGTTTTAGATATTTTAAGCAGGAAGCTGCACTTGTGCAGAACTGCTGTACTGAACATGGAGCCCGAACCAGTACCTCTTCAAGAAGCAAGGTGGTACATATGCCTGCTGGGGGGGGGGATCAATTATGCACCTGTAAGGCACAGCGAGTATTTAATTCCTCTTTTTCAGAGTTGCACAAATTGCAGTGTTAGATGTAACCTTAGCTGTATCTATGACCCTTTCTCCAGAAAGGAAGCTAGGGCTGACAATATCCATCCCGTGGATAATTTCCTTAAGTAACCGGGGTTAAGATCATTTACATCTTCTGAAGCATCCAGCATTCAGTTACACAGCAGTAGGTGCAGGGTTTTTCCTTTCTCTCTTTGAAGATTTGCCTCCCCACTTTAAATACCTATCTGTTGATCCTCTTTCATACACCAAAAGAGACACTAAACAAACCACTTTCCAAACCACTTTAAACATTTATGGTGTTGCATGCAACAAAACTTCAATAGCCCCTCGACAAAACACAAAATGGAAATCATCTTAACAAGAGACAAGCAACAAAACATCAACAAATTAACTAGGGAAGGAAGCCTGAAGCCAGAAGTAAGAGAGCATAGCTTATTCTTTTGTAGCAGGGCAGTAATTTTACTGCAAGTTCAAAGCAAACTGAAAAGCTCTGCTGTACTGATCTTTGGCCCAAATCAGGTGGGAGGGCATCAGATCATGACCAAAGGCTTCTCAGAGCAAAAATTAACTTTGCAGGTTAAAAATGGACAGACCAGGAAGAAAGCAGTATAAGAAAATAACAGATTCCTAGTGTAGGCGACATGCTTAGCCTAAGAAAGAAACCACAGACACTTTCTCTGAAAATCTGCAAGATTTCTAAACTTCTGTTATCAAGCAACGCATCTAGTAGTGGGAATTTGGCAGAATTTAATGAAACAGCAGTGGATGAGATGATAGCACAGTGGAAGCATGATAAAAATGACTGATCTTGCACTGGGAAATGCAAAATCAGCTTACAGAACCAATAAAGGATATCAGTGGGAGGTGTAAGAAAACTGGTGCAATCACAGGAAGTGCTGCTTTTCCCAAAACAAAGGTCAGATCATAGGAAACTGAGTTCAGGCTACTTAAACCACCTAGAAAATCTGGACATCTTTATTAATAGATTAGTATCTCCTCCTTGGTATCACAAAAAGAGATATAAAAGCAACCAGTTGTCTGAAATCTTCATTGTGGTAAAATACATTATGAATAAAAACAAAAACAACAACTTGAAGAGTGATACAAGAACACTCTCCCTTGGCTTTTGTTCAGATTCTATTGTGGTAAGAACCTCAGGGTATTAGGAAGCCACCATCAGGAACATGCTTTCTTCAGCTGCATCCCTAATTAGTTTTGTTGATTTGAATACTTGCTTTCTTCATTTTATCACTCTATTTCAGGAAACTTTAGAGACCCAGCTTCCAACATGTGCCTCAGAAGTACTGCCGTTTTGAATACACCAAGTGAAATATTTAGCAACCAAAGTAACATTTAGGAGAAAGGGAACAACACTGCTTTCTAAGACAACTGTTTTATTTCACAGCAGCAGGGTGCATTCAGTTAGCACTGACAAAAGACTAAAAGCTGTGCCAAGATACATTTCACTAAAATATGATGGTAATACTTGTACACTGTCTTTGATTTAAGGAACCTCAAAGAACACAAGTATATAACTGCAACGTTGTTACTGTTCTGCTCTGGGGTATGCTATTAGAGAAGTAATGGCAGTGAAATTCACAAAGTAATGTGTTCTTATTGTTCTTCCATAAAACTGACTGAAAGGACTCGTGCATCTGCAGTTCTCATGTTAAGTGCACTATAGCTGAAAAGAATAGAGATGCTGTATTTGATAATTTCAAATATAGTATGCTAGAATTTTGCCAGCAGAAAGCAGAGACAATTCTGGCATCCTGGATTTCAAGAGAGAAGGAAACTCCTTAGCTCAATGGATGCTAAAAATAGCATAGAAACATGCGACTTTCTTTTTATTTCCCCCTCTAGCAAAGATGGTTAACATTTATGTCCCTATCCATGACATTAAAGGTACCTCATATATCAGCATCTGCCAAAGATAATGAGAAAAAAATCATTTCAGAGAATGCCCCCCTGGCAGAAGGAGGGCACCTAGGAGATGCAGGGGAGAATGGAAGCAGGCTACTACTGCTTGTGGTGACAGGCCAGTTCCCTCCCAAGCTGTCTCACCTTCCCAAGTGCCTTTACACAACAGGCATGAGGCCCTGGAAGAGGATGGGCAGACAAGTGATGATGTGGACAAGGTTCTCCTGCTGTGCTGATCCTCCTTTCTCTGCTGAACAGTGACCGGACTTGACTGAACACATGAAGATGTGCCAGGGAAAGCATGGGCTGAATGTAGGAAAAGAAAAAGATTCTTCACTAGAAGGTGGCTGGGCACTGGAACAGGCTCCCCAGAGAAGTGGTCACAGCACCAGCCTGAAAGAGCTCAAGAAGCATTTGGATAATGCTCCTGAGCACAGAGAGCAAATTTTGGTGCTGTCCTACACAGGGCCAGGTGTTGGACTTCATGGTTGTTTTGGGTCATTTCTGACTCAGGATATTCCATAATAAATGTAAATGTTTAAAAACAGAAGGAACATTTTAAACATTGATCGGAACAAGTAGCAAATTAACTTCCTGCTTTCAAGGTCCATTTCGAGAGACTGGTGGTTCTTGGTGATGCTACAAGACCATATTAGTCCTTCCAAAGAAGAAAGCCACTCGACATGTAATGGCTGAACATGAAATGGCTGGGACATTGTTAGGCAAGCAATGAAAAAGTTGAGATGCACAAGTTAAAATGAAAGAAAGCACGTGAGACTGGGTAGATTAGGCATTTCTCCTTAGAAACTGGACTCAACTGACAAGCTGAACGCACAGCAGGGGACAGACACAATTTTTATCCAAGTTTGCGTGTTTCACTTAAGTTTATGATACAATGGGGAAATATGTAACAGCATTTTGGGACAAAAACTAGCATGTTTTTCAGTACGTAAGTCTCTCAAACATGCAATCATACAACACCTGCAGAGACAGGGAAAACTGCTTCCTTATCACTTGTCTCATTTATCAGATGAGTTTGCCTCAGACCTACAGTACATGCTTTGCTATTTGTCAGAAATGGAAAACATTCCTGCACTTACTCAGAGGTATAAGTATCTGATTAAACACTCCACTTAGTGCAACCAAGCATGGCAGAACAATGGCTGTACAATACAACACAGCAAAATCAGATGAGTAGAGAAAAGGGAGAGATTGCAGGGAAAGGACAACTAAGTGCCTTTCATCAAGTGTGCCAAGAAGGGCATGCATCTCTTTTTCCTGAGACATATCCTGAAGAATTTTGGCATATTGTAGCAAGCAAGTCTCCTACAACATTTGAAAGACACATTTCAGAAACCAGGTTAGTGCTCAACTCCATGTTACTAGTATCCTAAGGATGGTTTTAACTATCAATCCAATGCATACCACCCTATCAGAAGAAACATAGTGGGTTGCTTCCCTTTCCTCCACTTTCCATGTACAATTTCCACCTGCCTCATGAGCCCACAGACTGCTGTATTAACACATGTGGATTTCCTGGGCAGTAGCTTAAACAGGTTATAGAACTTGAGTCAAGATTTTGTAAGGACTGAGCCTTGAGATTCTCAAGAACAAACAGAATATGCCATTTTTCTATCTGAAATATTTTCAACTGTCACATCTTATTCAAATATATGTTCAAAACCTGAGACAAATAACTTTGGCTCTATATAGGTAGAGCTAGCATTTTAAAGGATTACATGGTATGGAAGAGAGAGGACCACAGCTTCCCATGCTGGTATCTCAGAGTTCATCTCCCACAGCTCTGCTTGACTAAGATTGAGATAAAGCTGCACTCATTAGTTCAAAATGTAAATGGTCACACTTTAATATTTGCATGCCAACAGTCTGGCATTCAGGCTTTGTACAACAACAGTGCCTAATGTGAGGCACTTTTTTCCAATTCTTTGGTTTCCCTAAAGCCAAATATTAGCAGCTGAGGATATTAATGTGAGGTTTCTTTATTCACTCTGAGTTTCTCTTGGTTACAGTAATACTACCAGTAGTAACCGGTTTGTTTTTTTCTAACATATTTGTAAAACTACTGTATGACCACTGTCATTTCCACATATTAATTTGATCTGGATGTCACACCATACAATGAATGATCTTTTTCACAATTCTAACCATATTCCTGGTTAATTTCATGTTCATGCAGGCAGAATTTCTTCCAACAGCACCAGACTCAGAAACATACTCTAAAGGTACTTAAAAATATATGAACACAAAGAATTTTTCTGTATTTTCTGTTTTCCTAACACATGCTTTGAAATTTTCTTTTATCTAACCGTTCACTATGTACTTTTTCACACAACAGCCATTTTAAATTCTATTAAGAAAAAGGTATTTATAATATGAGTGCACTCCTTCACTCTTCTAAGAGTGAACAGTTAAAGAGGAAACTCTTTTTTAATTAAGGTGGTGGAGGAATGGATTTCACCTTGGACTTTTTACGTAATTATTTTCTTCTACCGTCATTGTCTAGCCATACCCAAAGGCAGGCCTTAAGTCATTTAGAAGTGAGGACATATACACATCTCCACTAAAAAATTATTTACTCTAGAATGACAGTCTACATCCTCATCACCCTTTCCCCATCCCCTCCTTTTCAATTCCAACAAATATAGGCTCTTTCCAAATACTTTGGATAGATTTGATCTCAAGGACAGGAAAGAAACAGCAGTTTAGAACAGACTTTTTTTGATCCCCACCAAGGCAGGACATAAGTAAATTGCTTAATTCTTTCCAAGCTTGGTCACACAGCCCTAATTAAAAAAACAAACAAACAACCAAACAAACAAAACCCCACACAACCAAAAACCCCATAAAAACCCAAAAATTATGAAAAAAATAGTTAATTATCTAAAACAAAGCAGTGCCAATATTCATACTTACAGGCTGAGGCTGTTCTGCAATACAGCAGTTGAAACACAACCAGAACTCACTCATTGTTTACAGTCTGAAGTGGGAACACGGATGAAAAGCAGGACTCAACCTCTGTAAGTCTATCTGCAGGTATTAAGTTTTTTGAACAGGTTTGTTTTTAATGGCTCCAATGTGAAAATCTTCTTTTCTTTTGAGCTCTTCTCCAAAGACAAGTCAGTCCCAGGATGAAGAACTTGAAGGCAAAAAGATATTTTAGAGTCTTCTTCCAGAAGGTTGATCCCAGCACCAGAGAAATATTACGTACGCTTCTTTGGTCCCTAGCGTTATGTGAACCTGAAAACAGAAGTATTTAAATCAAAAAGAGAGAATATAAAGAATCTCAGGATCCAAACCAGCCACCCACACCACTGATTTCTTGGTAATAGCCTGAATCACAGACTGAAGAGACATTAGTAAACATGTGCTTTTTTTCTACATTGACTACCGAAAATGGCATATACCATAAATCCACATAAGATTTATATTACAGCTTTGGTTAGACAAACTGGTATCAAGAACAGGTGTCCAATCTTTTGGCAGACATCTCAGGTTTTTTTTCACTTTCAAATGTCATTGACAAAAAATGGTAATTGCTCATACCTCCCTTTATGCTTCTCAAGGAATCACGCCTGTTGATACATCGTATTTCTCAATGGGAGAGCTACCCAGTCCATTCACAGTGTGAGATTTAAATGGTATTTAACCTCAACCCTGTAACACAATTGTCAATCTAAGTTATGCTCTCCTAAATGTTGAGGAAACAAATATATTTCTGTACATGGAAAATCTGCAAAATGGCTGGACCTGGTCAACATAATGCATTTTCCTTCCACCTTCTACCCTGTGCTTCATTTACAGTTGACTTAAAAATAGGGTATTAGTTGTAGACCTTGAAACTGTTTCCTTAAACCTTTAAAACTCCTCAAGTGGAACAAATGAGGCTCTAGATTCCAACCATTCCTTTGCTCAAATAATGTTTGTTGGTAAACCTCCATTCCGGTTTCTTTCAGTAGGAGTGCAATAAAAATTCCTGTGAGACTTCACGTATCTTGCATATCATAAACTTTACTTGCAGAGAAAGCGAGATAATGAGTATTCAGAAGTTTTTACAGGCATACTCCTTAATAATGCTTTATATGACTGCATCTTCACTCACACAGGTGTTTGCACAACTATTACTTCTATGCAATTCCTCACAGAATGAAGTGGCTTGGAGGCTTCATGCAATCCATGAAACTACACATATATATGTACACACGTTCTCTGGCAGAGCAGCTCCACTTTGCTACCACCTTCATTAGTTCTCTAGCCAAGCACACGAGCAAGGACATCCCTCATCTACTTGATATGTGCCAAGCCACTACACTGTGTGGCCATGACTAGGCAGGTACTTTCCAGGACTGCTGTCTACAACGCACACGAAAAGCATACAGCAGAAGCTTTCCCATACTATACTAAAAGCCTTTGGGAAGCTTTCACACTTCTTAGCTTTTAAGACACTAACTGAAGCTCTCAGAGAAATAAAGGCATGCTGCAGTAATGACATCTAAATAGCAAAACCCCAGCCAAAGTACTTGCACCTCCTAGCTTTGAAAAATCAACTGATAGCGTCAAAATTAGTTTCATTTCCCTGTTTCTGGCATTCCTTGCTTAAAGATCAGGATAGGAAGAGGGGGGGAATATGATTTGCTAGGTAATCCTATTGCTAACACCATATAAAACAAAGCAATTTTATTTAACAGAATACCTTGAGGGCAAGAAAACTAAACAAGCAAACAATCCCCACTCTGAAAAAAATACTTCCTCAAAATACAAACTTTTGCTTGTCAGGCACTTTAAAAAAGGGTCTTAGGACAGTGCTAACATGACATATTTCCACTACTTTAAAGACATTTTTCTTGCTTTAAAGATCACCATCTAAATCCCACAAATTAAGCAAGAAACTGCAATAAAACTCAGGACTCAAAAACCAGTAATTTGAAATCCAAGAATGAAAATAGAAGTCTCTAAAGAAGTTCTCACTCCATAATTAGGTGGCTTCACATGCCTTTTCTCAATTATTCTGGTGACTGAAATTTCATTAACTTTAAATATCAAGAGCAACAAAGAAAACCTTGACAGAAAAATACTCTGCTGTTCTCTGCAGGCTCAGAATGCTACACAATTATTTTCTAAATTTAATTCAGTATGTTACAAAATCAGAAGTAAAACACTCCTGTTAAGCACGTTAACATTTGACAATTCTAGTCCAGTGTCTATACAGCTTATGCCTCCTTAAGACCTGGCTGATTTACTTCTAAGATAAGCATAAAGTTATTCTGAAACATAGCAATGCATCCTCAATGTCAGCTGTTCAGATTATGAGAAACTGAGAAATCAAATACTCAAAGTCAGCATTTTGAAGTTTGATATATTGTAAGCTGCTAGAGCAAGAAATGAGTATCATGCAGTGGGCTTTTCTTGCTCTGTAATGCCCCAACATTCTCATTTGTGACTCCTAAAATTGATACTTGTTGTTTTCTTACATTCTCTTTTTGACAAAGTCCAGAACTGACATATCAAATTCGTCTTCTCTCGGAGGGTTAACTTTGATCTGCCTGTTACACCCAAATATGGAAGACATACACTGAAGGGCAGGGAGATTGCTAGTTGATCTGTCTCTGTGTTTGTTCACTGGTAGCTGGCACACTCCTCCAGCTCACTGCACGCAGAAGCCCTGGGATCAAACCTGAAGGGTTTGTGTGGGCACCTGTGAGCCTGGAAAGCTCTTCCTGTTTATAGAATACATAAGGGTGCAGAAGTCTTGCTCTACACAGCCAATCCCTGTGCAGGACTTCTGACCTCCAGAACTCTCTGCCTAAGATCTAAAGCTTTTGAATGACAAAGTCAAGCTAAAGATTGTAAATAATGATCTCTGATCACGTGTTTATTCTTAAAAAGATATTTTTTAGTTCTACAGCCTGTGAAGTGTTACATTTGCCTTCAGTTTGGTAGTTCTGCCATCACTAGCACTTTCTCAATCTGTTGACTTTTAATTAAAACACACAAGTGGCATATCAGCATGTCTGGAGAAAACTGACATTAACTGCCACCTCTTAAAAGGGAAACAAATGCTTAGTAGTACTTGTTAGAGCTCTGGAATTTCATATGCCTTCCCAGTGTGCTAAACAAATGATTTTTACAGGAATCAAGTTAATACAAATATCAGATATAAATATATTGCACCAACATGGAAAGAAAAAGCAATTAAGCTGAAAGCACAAAGGTGCATTGGTGCTGTGATGATAATGTCAACACACTAGAACTTCTCTTACACTGTCAATTGCCTGTTTAAAGAACAAGTTGAAACAGGAAAATTCTGCTGCTCTTTTCCAAAAAATTGGTTATAAAGAAAGAAGGAAAGCAAATATCATAGTAGCCTACAACTTCTAGTCAGGTATTTATTTAATATCAGCACACTAGCAATCTCATGGGACACTGTTCTTGCAAAGCATGAACTGCACCCCAAGCCTAGCTGCAACTAACGAGGCCTCAAAATATATGCAATATTTCACATCTAGTTCTCTGCTTTTTCATAGGATTAAGATTTGAATCACACATAGAATAGTCTGGGTTGAAATGGACTTTAGAGATCAGCTTGCTTCAGCCTCCCTTCCACAAGAACACCTTCCACCAACCCAGGTTTCTCAGGGCCCCATCCAACCTGGCCTTGAACACTGTCAGGGATGGGGCATTCACAACTTGTCTAGGCAACCTCACATGGCCTCATTTGCAGCATTGCTGCGTTTGTCTGCGCAGACCTGCCAGATAAAGAGCACAACAGAGGCTGAAGAACACACCTCACAGTAACAGCTCTGCCACCCTTTGGTTTTGCTCTTTGCCCTGTTTATGGTGCTCCAAGTGGCAGCATACCATAGAGTTCACATTGAGAAGACAAGACAATTACTCTGCCTGAACTAGAAACTTATCAGAGTGATGAGTGGTGAAACATTGATTTGCTTTTCCCATGTAAACTTTCTGAACTCTGAAAGCAATTTGTTTTAGAGTGGATGATTCACATTACAAAAATGCACAGGATTATCATGCTAAACAACTTCGTTACATTTTAAGGCTCTTATACCTTAGTTACAATATCAATTTCATAACATTTATAGAAATTCTAAGTATGAAGAAATTAAGATTTAAAAAATAATACATTGTTTAAAATTTAAAGTGAAACACCAATAAAGTAATTTTTGTTACTCTAAGATTTATTCCACAGTGGCTGATCTAATGCAAAAACCAAAACTACTGCTTACTGTTAAATACCAGCCACAAAAGCAGTAAATACAATCACTGCATTAATGAATAGTGGGCAAAGCACATTTTGTTACAGTATCATCCATTTTTCTAACTAAAGCAGTATTAGCTTTTCTGTGAGGTATATACAGAGTAGGAAGGGAGGAAAGGTAAACTAAGACAGTTTTCCCTCTGAGCTTTTCACATTTATTGATATAGAGCAGGTTAGACAGCATTTACCTTATCTGATCCAAACAGGAATATGCACTATGCTGTGGAGAGTCAGTTAGAATAAAACTGCTTATTAATTATACAGCTTGAGAACAGCCTGCTCTTTTTAAAAAGGCATCTATGTAGTTCCTTTAAAGGGTGAACTTTCTATATCCTTTGACTGCATACCGTTCACTGTGGCTTTAAACACAGGAAATATGGTAACAACGCTTTTTGACAATCACTTGAAGCAAATAAAACCACAGGAAGAGAAAAAAAAATTACAGGTGTTAGCATCTGAATTTGCTCCAAAGCTCAGACTACAATTTAAGGAGAATGGAGAAAAAAGGGCAAGAAAAAAAGGAAAACAACAAAACATGAACAAAAATCATGGCATGCCATGGTATGTCACAACAAAACATGATGTACCATAATAAGCACATGCAGGCACAAAGTCATGACCAAGCCCACTACTAGTATTTTAGTCTCAAGTACTTCCTAAAAAAATACTTTACAGTTATACTTACTATGGGAGATTCATCCCATGAAATACATGGGTATTTTGGGTTTTTTGCCTTAAAGGCTTTGAGAAGCTATCATTTCTTTCAATCCTGCAAGCTGGAAGTAGAAAATTATCTACTGAGTGTAGATCTACTGTGTATCTTTCCGAGTGTATTTTTAAGACTCCTTTCACGTTTTGCATTTTAAATTTCTACTGTAGCCATACTATTTCCTCTTGATGATGACTAAATAAAGTCATGTGGCAACCAGAAATGAGGGGAGGAGGGGACTAAGGTGTGTCCAAACCAAGAGAGAGAGGTTGGCATTGTGCACACTTATATACACTTACAGCTGTAGGAACTGGAAGACCCGCTCTAGCTCTCAAAGGAAGTGAGAGGTGTTAATTCATTTGCCAGCCTCAGTTTTTGAAATTAAACAATCTACAAGAAGCAAGACATTTTAAACAAAGACAAATTCCATTCATGAATTTTGTATCAAAACTTTACCTCATCAGGGCACTGAACTTACAGAAGCACTGTTTCTCTGTTCCCCACTATAAGAATAGACATTTCTGGACACTTTGACACTGATTTTAATGCAGCAATTATGCTTTGCAGTTTCAAATCCTGAGAAACTTGAGGTGCAAGTAACTCTTGCCACACAAAAGACACTCACCATCAACATAGCCTGATTAAGGCTGAAATCCTCTTTTCATTTCCTCATAATCTTCCCTATTGATTCTGCCTTAGTGCCTCCCAAGTGCCTTAGGGTTTAGTTTCAAGACATTTAAAAATCTTCTTCAAAGTCTGAGTTGGACTTTCCTGTATATTTTTAAACCCTGAATGCATATGTCCTGACTCGATAAAAAGGTTATTTTATTCATGTCTTTGTGATGCAGTTTTGCACATAAATACTAAAGTGGTAGGACTATAGGGCTTTATTTTGAGATTATTGGTTCATTTGGAATCAGTTCTTACTTTCTGCCCCTATTAATACTGAAACGGTTTTCATTAGTATATTTCCTTAAACAACTTAGAAATAGGTAATACTTCAAATCAAACTAAACAAAACTAATAGCCATAAACAATTACTACTATAAGAGAAATTTGCTTCTGAGTTAAAGGTTTGAAAGACTGATGAAAACAAGAGAATAGGATGAAGGTACTATTTACAACTTACTTAAAGGAGACAGATGAGGTAATTATTTAAAATTGTTGTCGTTGCTAATAGTACAGAGTCTAGCTTTAGGAACAACCACATCTTTCACTTGGAACACCTCCAGTTTTTGTGCTTTCAATCTGGAGGAAGCCATCACAAGCTCCCCTGCAATAAATGTACTCGCCTGGAATAATACATGGGAGGGCAGCAAAAGATACATGAAGGAAACCACAGCAAATTTCTAAGGAGAAATACTAGGTTTTCCTTATCAGGTTGCTGATGGCATGAGAGAGAGCTGAAAAAAAGGGGACAGCAGGAAAGCACACAATTCGATCAAGGACAGCACAGCACTCCAAGTGCAACAGTAAACATGTGCAAGTGCCACCTGTGACCTTAAAGCAGAAAGCCTTTAAACATTTTTACTTTTTATTTTATTTTACACTCCCATTGGCAACTGCCCGAGTTTTATTTTGTAGCTGTTCAGTTACACATATTTAATTCACCCGAGAGATCCAGCCCTTAAAAGGTCCTTACTATTTTATGCACAGAACCAACAATTGAGGCAGTACCACCTAGTCACATTAAAATTCTTCACGTCCAGTTCCATATCAAAGCTTCCTCTTGTCTTTAATTAATAACTACCTTTGATATATATGGGTTCAATGCATCTTTCTGAAACAGCCAATTCATAGCTCATATTATTCCCCAAACTTACATGCCCACAGCAGCCTACTTCTCTTGAAACCACAGCACTGAATATCTAATAGTTCTGCACTATGAAAATACAGAAAGACTAATAGAAAATTAATAATCCAAAATTTTTTGCTAAATAATAGGAAGGCAAACCAAAGACTTAATAAATATGTTCCATCCTACCTAAGACATAGTCTAGGCATATTTTGCCCTACTTCCAAAAACAGGCAGCTAAGAACAAGTGAGAAACCTTTGAGAATTCACTCCTGTGGTTTAGAAAATCTGATTTCATACTGACTTTCTATTTGCATCAAAAAAAAATGCTGTTAGACAAAGTTTTAATTGATCAATAACATTTTCTTCTTAAGCAGCAAGTCCTATAGTTGGAAAAAAAAAGCTTTTCTCAGCTGGAAAAAATGCTTTTCTCTTTGTTACTTCTGATAGGTAATACCACTCAGGGAGGAAAAAAAAAATAAACAGTAAAGTAATGGTTCAAGGCAAACCATCAAAAATGTATCATTTCTGTAAAGAATGGAAAAAAAGAAACATCCAACCTTCCTGAAGAAAGCCTAGTTACTACTTCTACAGTAATGATGGGGAATCCTTAAGATTGGCATCCAGGGAGACCATAATTTTAAAAATTATGCAGCATTAGAGACAATGGAACAGTCTATGTTCATGACATACTACATAGCAGACCATGCAAGACACCGAAGGGACCCTCATCTGCTTTTAATATGACAATAGTTAAAAAGCATTACTTACAGCATTTATAATGGTATTTTTTCCACAGGAAGCAAGCACAAAGGAATTTCCAAGGAAAGTTTGGGACAAGGAGTAAGAGCGAACAAGAGAAGGAAAGGGTCATTCAAAGTGGAAGGGTTCACAGAAGCAAACGCTTAACAGTACAGTAAGTGTTTCATGTAAAAAAAAAAAAAATGTCACTATGGGACACCACTATCGCAGATTTTAACCAGCTATTGTAAAACAGCACTGCAACTCAAGTCTGATGTTGTACCTGACTTCAGTAAATTATTGCTGCCACTTCTGTGGTCCCAAATGCCCGGTGCACAGTGCCAATCTACACACTGAGACAAGGGATCTCTATTTTTTTTATTCTAGTTTGTGCAAAGTATAAGCTAGGCGGCAACCCACAAAAAGCTGACTCCCCCATCATCAAAACTTTACACCATTTATACATTTTAGCACACAAACAAATCACAGCTCACTGACTACAAGTTTCACAGTTCTCTTTAATTAGCATTATGCCTTCTACTGATTAAATGATTCTCATGCTAAGTACTTCACATGCTCACACCTTCTCCTGAGTTGGTAGGTTTCTTTAGTTGGTGGGCTGTGAGCCAGTGGTCCTTATCTCCCTCTGCTAGAATTAGTTTTTACCCAGTTGGAGCTGGTCTCAGCACAGTTGCTGTATTTGCTTTATTAGTTTCTTCCTTATCATAGGAGCTGTGCCTAAAGTCCTTGTGGCACATAAATTCTGCTTTGTTTTTCTTCACTATCAACAACACGTTCTTCTTCCCAAGCTTTGTCAACCTCCCCCTGGGTCTGAGATCACAGAAGAAGGTCAAAGCCTAAATCTTAGCAAGGCAATTCTACCTACAAGTAATTTATCTAACACCTGGACATCACTTCTCAACCTCCCATTCAAGTAAAAAACAACTACGAGACCAAATGCAGTAAGCAAAAGCAGCCTCATACTTTGTGGGACTGGCTAAGACAATTTCACTCTGTTACCCTATGGAACTGCCCAAGATTCACACGTGGCCATCTGAAAAGCCAGATGAATCACCTCTCTTCAAGTCCTCCTTGGCATGTGACAGTGCATGCTTAAATGGGAAGAGTGCATCAGCAGGATGTCTCTGCTCTAACTTTCAGTTTCACAGTCTGCAAACAGCGAAACAGAAGCAGGTCTTTGTTCAAAGTGCAACAGAACTGTGTATTTTTAATCTGCTGTAATTTAAGGTCTCACCAGTTATTAATATTTGTTCTGTAGCCCTTTTATAACTTCTCTATTATTAGTTCATTTAGATGACTTTAACTCTGTGTATACATCCACATGTAGGCATACAGGAGATGGCTTAAAGAAACTTAAAAGTTAAGACAAATCCCATTTTCATAGATACTTTGGGTCACTCTAGAGTAGAAGTGCAATTCAGGACTTCTGGAGTAGGTACTAAGAAGTTGTAGGCAGAGGCCTGTGAGTTCATGCAGTCAATTTTTTTCAAGTGTACCAATTCCCAAGAAGCAGTTTCTTGTTACTGCCCAATGTATTGTACTTTCAGAACTCACTTAAATGACCATTCTGCATCTTAATAGAGGTGACATCTCTTGGTTTCAACTTCTACCACCGTTACTGTTTGCTCATTTGTAGAGCACTCACACAAGAACCACACATACACAAGTCTAAATTAGGTATTGACTGGTCTGAAGTGGTATCAATTTTTCCCAACTAGGCACTTGAGAACAGTGTATTAAACACTCAGTTTATTTTATGTGCAGTCCATCTTCAGACAGAAAATGGTGCAGAAATACGACCCAAATTTGGCAGTAAAAGACGGATGTAATTGTGGCATATGGCAGAGCCAGAAAGCAAAGAAATTTTGAACTTGTGAGTGGTGGCAAGTGCTAACTGGGCCTGTTTAGATTTTGCTCTAAAGATAAGCATGGGGAGCAGCAGCAGTAGACTCACAAAGCAAGTCTCATAATGAATGCTCTAGTCAGAAACCTGCATTCATGTAAAAATCCTTACCATAGAAGCATTATGTGTGGTTTCAGACCAGATCATGTGGAAAAGAAGAAAATGGGTAAAATGCTTGGCTTTTTCCTCTTCTCCATCAATAGCCAGAGATTAGCTAGCACATTAATGTGTAACACACAGCACAAAGTGATGCCTAGATAGGAGGGTCAGGTTTCATCTTTTTTCTAGCAGTTTACAGCAATAGATTTTTTTTCCCCCTGCCTCCAGACATTTCTTAAGTCACTAAAGGGAAAGGAAAATCCAGACATACCCATAGCAACAAAGAAATCCGGTCCAAGTACTGTAATTTAAGTATGCCTTAATGCATGTAAGAGTGTCCTAATTCTGTAACACTTAAAGAAGTGCAAAGAAAACGATGAACTGAAATCCAGCTCCTGAAAAGCGTGCACAAAGACTCTGTATGCTTCCACAGCACAGAAAACCCCCTTCAGCCAGTTCTACACATAAGAAACCTGCATGTGTGTGCACATGTCCATATAAAGCCACACACACAATCTATGATTAGTGACTTCAACAACCAAATTATTTCATTTCTATGGCTAAGACTCTCATGCTATATCCAGCAAGTATGAAAAATCACCAACCGGAAAGCTAACAACCTTTTACCTCTACAAACTTCAGACAGTCAGCCTGTACTAAGAAGAACAGCTACAAATTGAAAAAAGTTTCTAGAGACACCTGGTAAAAAAAATAATCATATATTAGTATTGCCATCACTATGAAATAACATTTTTCAGGTCAACAGCATATTTTGGTTTTTGCTGGAAGGACCACTCCTTTTTCAAACCAGAATGCAATTTAGAAAAGAGATAAAAATCAGAAACTCTTCAGATTTTTTATACACACAGTTACTCACACTCAGACATTACACATGCATAGAGTTATACCTCATTACTAGCAGTAACACTAATATCTATACAGGATTTTTTATCTTAGAAGAAATACTGTCATTCTCAAAATATCTTCTTTTGTGACTATCTTCAAATTTCAGCTTGATTCAGATAATACACATTAATAATGTACATTAATTAAAAGAAATTACTACTCTTTGCTTCTCCTTTTCCCAAACTGAAATTCACTGGAAATGATCCTTAATATGGAATTGAATTTGTGTATTTACTTTACTCTTTAAAATAAGTACTTGACCACAGAGAGTTCTTGCTGCTTACACTGATAAAAATGTCTACCTCCACAGAGTATGAAAATATGTAACCACAAACAAAATCTTGAAAATACTCACTGGCATTCATTTTGTGATGGATAGATAGATAGATGCTTACAACTTCAAGTCAGGAATCTAGGCCGTGTCTACCACAAGCTAGCAGAACCAGTCATTCCCTCAAGCTTTATCTTCTCCAAGCTGAACAAACCAAGTCACCTTAAGCACTCTTCAGAAGTCTTGCCCTTGAGACCTACCACCATTCTGGTCACCCTTCCTTTTCTAATAGCTTTATGCCCTTAAATTGTGGCATCCAAACCATCCCCCAGCACTCGAGGTGAGGCCGCCCCAGCTCAGAGCAGAGCAGGACAATCTCCTCCCTTGCCTGGCTGGTGATGCTGTGCTTGATGCACCCCCAGACACAGTTGGCCCTCCTGACTTACAGGGCACAGCTGACTCATGTTCATTTTCAACTTGCCATAAAACCTCTTTCCAATTCTCTTTCTGGATGGCTGCTGTTCAGACTCTTCCTCCCCAGTTTGTATATTCAAGCAGCATTACTTTGGATCAGATGCAGAATCTGGCATTTGCACATTTTACATTTCATATGGGTGGTGATAGCCCAGCTCTCTAGTTTATCCTGACTTCTCTGCAGGGCCTCTCCACCCTCAAGGGAGTCCACAGCTCCTTTTAATTTAGTATAATTGGTAAAGTTACTTCATGTAATGCAACTTACTCAATATCTGCATTCAGACCATTTTTAAACATTAAAAAGCACTGTCCCTAAGATGGAGCCCTTCCCCACAGAGCCCCATGGAGCCCCAGAAGTGACAGATAACCAGTCTGATGTCACCCTCCATTCACTGTAGCCCTTTGCGCCCAACACATGAGCCAGCTGCTCACCCATCACATGATGTGTTTATCCAGCTGTGGGCTGGACATTTTGTCCAGAAGGATAATGTGAGACAGTGTCAAAAGCTTTACAGAAATCCAAAAAGATTGCATCAACTGGCTTTGCTTGGTCAACTGGGTAAATTACACTGTAAAAGAAAATTAAGTTTGGCAAACAGATCTTTCCCCTCATGAACTCATGCTGGTTGCGACCAATGACTGTGTTGTCCTTAAGATGTTTTTCAATAATTCCCATACCAAGTACTGAAGTGAGACTGACAGGCCTGTAGTTACCAGTCTTTCTCACCTTGAAAATCGGGTTAAATCACTGCTTAGTTTGCATTCTGTTACTGCCTAATTGATTACCATTTAATTTCCATTCAATCATTGATTAATAGTCATTTGATCACCACGTAATCACTAATAAAAGCCATTTCATTAATATCATAACCATGACTTCTCATAGTTCCCCTGCTACATATGGTATTTTATACACTGGACAATATGAACAACTTTGCCAAATTAAGTTCAATTATAAGTTATTAAAATTTAAAAAAATAAAATAGGAAACCAGGTAGAGATGATGTCTAGTTTTAAGCCCAAAAGACACTATGCTATCTTTCCTACATATGCAGAAAAATAACTAAGTTCAAATAGTCAGCTTAAAATAAAAACACATGGTGCACAAACTTTCAACAGTTCAATTCAATTTCATTGAAGATATCAAAATTATTGACCTAGTTAAGAAACAAAGTGCTATACAAAAAAGGGAGTTTCAAAATGTTCCAGAAATATTTTAACAAAGCACGATTCTCAGCAGAACAGTTAGTACTGTTCTGCAATCTGAACCCAAAGAAAACTAGATGGTCTCCTCAGAAATCAGCTGCCTATCTTGCCAAGGAACACTGACTTCCGCTCCCTGTGTACCCATAAAAAGGCCATTATTGTTTAAAATGTCCATTTGGGAAATATCCGTGGGTAATATCTCAGTGGCTGGGCAAAACTCACCTGGAGCTCTACAGCCACTGTAGTAAAACCAGTGCAACCCTTGGAAGCATCCACATACACAGTGGTGTATGGTTTACCTGCTTTGACAGGTATCCAGGGAAAGGAAAACCTAGAATAAACATGTCAAGACCACAAGTAATTTTTCCTATGAGCTTTAAATTAGCTTGTTCATACCAGTAAATCTTGAACAGATTCATTTCAGCCCCCGAAACTGAAAGCTGCTGACAAAGCCATAAACAACTTGCAGTACTTTTTCACTAAATATGGAAGAAACCTTATGTATCTCCATTCTTAGCTTCTCACTATGGGGAAGTAACTAAATAATACAAAAAGAGTACTCATATCAAATAACCACAGGACAACACTATTTGAACTCCACAGTGAACTCCTAGTTATATTAACAACATCAAAATTGTACTGTCATACAGTAGACAGAAAATACAAGTAACATCCTCTTAAAAAACAGGCCTATTCATAGACAGGGTATAATCTGATAGATGTAAATTCAGTGTGCCAACAATACACTAATAAATTGCAGATTATCCCATGTCACAAACTGTCCTATCTTATCCAAGAGCCTATTAACTGAATTTGTTTAAATATGTTTAAAACATGCTTCATGAAAGAGCATAAAAAATGCTCTTTTCTGAGTTTTGGAATTTAATAGTAAAAATAAACAAACAAACAAACAAACAAACCAAATCTCAATTTCTTAAACTGTCAAAACCACTTTCCTGTGAAATAAATAGTAAAAAATATAATTTATCAGCTAAAGAACCCTCTGTTCTCTGTGACGCAAAGTATTTTTTGTAAGTTACTTTAATGAGCATGAGAGGACTGAGACATTACACCTGAACATTTCCTGTTTTGTTCTCAGAACACAGCCAGAGGAACTTTCCAGGATACATCTGGATTCAGCATGTGGTCTCTTGCCTGCCCTCAAGATAACAACTTTCTCGGTGGTGCCTATTTCACCATCAGCTCAAAAGTTCTCTGTGAAATAGAAGCATTTGGTTTGTTTAAGATCCGGGCTGTGTGACAGCAGGGGACAATAACCAGATCAACAGATACACTGCAAGATCTGGAGCAGGTTCTTGGCCAAGGATGCAGCCACTGGGTATCTACCTGGCTCCAGACTTCACCCCAGGAGGCAAGCCTGGGGTCAGGGACCTCACACAGCTTTCCAGCCTCCATGTACAGCCTCATAGATGTTATGTACCTCTGCAAGCACCCTCAGTGCAGGTAGCTGACATTTTTAAAAGCTGAAGGAAAAAACAGATGGATATGTAGATTATTCAGGTTTTTTTTTTCTCCCCACAAACAAAATCTGATTCACCTGAATTACATTTAGTCATTCATTCTGACTGCAGAAGTACTTCAGCTGTCTTTGATGTACTCATGCACCTGCTGTTTAGTTCCTTCTCTTAAAAATTATTTTTGTTTGCTGTTAAGCATATTTTGCACCAGAAACACCCTTACTATTATTCTTTTCTCAAGATGTTCCAGATTAAGCTCATGTCACACAATAAAAATTATATTCACTGGAGGCAGACCATGACATTTGCAAAACTGAGCTAGCCACTAAATACAACCTCTTTTAAAGAGGATTTAAATTACAATTTTTTTTTTCTCAATTAATCCAGGGACTGCGAAGGTAAACTGTTAATCTTATTGTTGGTAGATGTTTTCTGTACGCTAAAACTCAACTCATAACAAAGTTACCTGCTTCTCAATGAAGAGCAATTAGAAAAACTCTATATCCTGCTACCCAGTGTTCTCAAACAGATATTGTGAGTGCAGAGTCAAACACAGTGCTTGTGCTATCTAGGGTCTTAATTAGACCCCAATTCCATTGAACAAAAATTAACAAGGTGCTTATTATCAGGTTCATTCTCTTGAACTGATCAGAGAGTTCTATTCTGAACTAGTAAGTAGCTATCGCAACAACATAAGATGTTCCCAAAAAATCTTAATCACATAAAAAAGCACACAAAGAACCACATCACAATCCTCCCTGCCCCCAAATAAGGGTATGTAATTATTTAGTTCAAGGCCAGACAGCTTTTGCTGCTTAACTCCTTTTAGCTTGCAGTTAGTCATGTTCCTACACAACAACTTCTGCCTTCGAATGTGTTCTTATCATAATTCACAGATTAAAGACCAATTTATCAACTAAGAAATCAAAAACCATATTCTGGAAAGGTGGAAAAAAGAAGAAGATTAAGAAGGCAATGAGACTAGATCTGCCTGTGGTTAAATACACTATGCCTACAGAAGAGGTAGGTGCTTACTGTCTGAGACACGATTTCATGATAATCACTGTGCTACACTTCATCCACATCCCACAATGGCACCTCAGACAAGTGTGTCTGCATGTGAGGGAGCTGACTTGCACAAGAAGAGCAGTGTTAGCCACACCAGGCAGAATTCTGGAGCACACTACAGAAAGTAAGTCTGGACCAGCTGCTACAGCTCCCATGGACAGACATGATCCATACTGGCCAAATCTAAGAGCATGACCCCTCCCAAAATGCCTCCCTGGCCCTCACACATTCTTGTACCTCAACCCCTCCATGGCCATCTCTGTAAGGTTGACATCCAGAGCTAAATCTAATTGTTTTTAAGATGTGCTAACAGCAAAGCATAGTCATGGCACACAGCCTAGCTAAAAATCAGTCAAACAAGTGTTTTTTTCTCCTGAAAAAATGCAGAGTATTGCTATCCAGCACAAAGAAATCAGAGCTGCATCATGTCAAAACTAAAAAAACTATTTCCATAAAATGTAACAACAACCAAAAAACCAGGGACATAAGAGATTTTGTGTTTGGCCTAAGTAAATGCTTTACAATAGCACTGTGCTCATAAATGGCTTCTATTCTAAAATATTGAGTTACTTATCAATAGCTACAACGCAGCACAAACAAGCTCAGAACATATTGCCAAGTCAAATACCTTGTATGACACCTGTCTGTCAATTTCACAGAAAGACACTGTTGCTCTGAAGGGAAACAGAGGTGCCTAAGCTGAGCATAGATGCATACTTCTCATTTAGTTGCTGAGAGCTAGAAAGTCCTCTCCTAAAAGAGTATTTTTAATCACTGTGAACAATGAAAAGACCAGTACAGTGTTTTCACCAATAAATAAAAAATCAAAGTTACATTACAAAGGATAAACATGAGATCACGTTATCTAGCTTATTTACCAAACATAGAAGGTTCGTATTTGCATGGTCATGCTTTCATATGAAAGATGGAAGTATAAAACACAACTTTAATTGGAAAAATAATTATTATGTCCAAAACACAAAGGATATTGTTGATATAAGTGGGTTATTACTTTCTACAGCAGGTTTGCAAAACAGCACTTTCATACTCTTGATACCCAGACTTCAGGCCCCCCTTACTACTCTAATACAGACTTAACCAATTTATCCATTAAATCAAGTTAAGTAGTACAGAGGACAAAACAGAAAGCTATTACCAAAAAAAAAAAAAAATTAAAAAAGGGGCTTTTTTCTAAATTGTGCAACAGTCTCAGTAGGCAAGTAGTGGAAGTTTCAGCACATTATTCATTGATATATGCTATTACCAACCAACCAACCAACCAACAAACAAAACAAAAACAACCCCAAAAAACGACAACAACAACAACAAACAAAACAAAACAAAAAAAAAACCACACCCAACTTTGAGAAATAGTACCAAGCAGGTAAGCAGCCTATAGTTTTTTTTTTTCCCTGAACTGTATATATTCCCAGCATTCTAACACAGGCATGATTCATCATCTTAGATCTAGTGACTTCTTTGATCTTTGAAGCATTGACATTTGTGATGTCAATTTTGAGATCGGATTGTCACAGCAAAGGCTGGTAGTTACTGTAAAAAAAGCCCCATAATTTCTAGTATTTAACAGGAATTAGTTTAACTGCTAAAACCAACCAAACAAATAAACAGGAGGCTCATGGCAGGTATAGGCTTTCATGAAGTCTCCTCACCTCTTCCTCTTTATACCTGTGGGAAACTAAGGCATGCAACAACTGTATTTTAAGACAGTCAAGGACATTCACAGTCAACTTTGTTCTAAGTACACACATTTCCACCATTTTAAGGATTGCAGTGTGCATCTTCTCACAGAGGTGGGGCATTGAAACTGCTCACAGATGCTAAAGACAGAGACCCTTTCAACACACTAGTAAATATCTACTAGTTTTTGAAATTCTGTATGTTAATCTTTTACAATTTTATGAACAGACATAACAAAAGTAAAACATGTTATCTTTTCTTAGAAAGCAACAGAAGCCTCAGCAAAAGTTTTTCTGTACTCTGCTCACAGAACTCTGCAGTTCATTGGATAGTATGCCTTGAAAAAACCACACTGAATATGCCGTGCTGATTACTTTAATCTGTGATGGATTTAAAAGGAACTCTACACATCTGCCTTGGTATCTGTTTTCATTGCATTCTAGCAATACAATTATAAAGACATATGCAGATAATTTCATGACAAAACCGTATTATTTTTAAAGGTGATTGTTTCAGCTACACAGTTTTACTGCTCAGAACAAACATAACAAGTGGTCCTCTGCATGTCTGGTAGCAACACATGTTGCTCCTCAACATAATTTTAAGAGAAGACCAGGTTTAATCCTTCTTTAAGTGGAAAGACTGACTGAAGTCAGGATATATAATGTGAATATACTGCAGTGACTGCAGTGTGCAAGTAAACAACTTCTCTACCAGAAAGGCAAAATTACAGTATCCACACGGTGAGTGAAGAGTATATACTTGCCAAGTTTTATGTACTCTTAGGAGTGTCATTCTGCTTATGGCAATCTTGTGTATTTATAAAAACTCTGCAGTATCCTCAGCAGGTCTCTGACAAAACTCACTGTACCACGTAACAAACCCCTAATGGATACAGCGAGTCTGGTCTTTAGGTAACACTAATAAAACACACACACAGTTGTTAGGAGTTATCAACATTCATTTGCCAGGTACACACCAAGCAAAACGTGAAAGCAGATTTGTTGTCTTTGCCACTAATAGGCAACAATACTATAAGGGCTATACTAAAGGGCTATAATGGCAACAGATAACATTTCATTTCTCTCTATTAACACAAGGGTTTGTGCAAGTCACTAGAATTTTGTATTCTATTTTGAAAGAATTCTCATATGACATAAAAAGATTTTTAAATGCCTCATTTTTTTTCTCAAGATACAGACTTTATACTTATAGCTTGAGATAACAAATAAGAGTCAAAAACCTTGTAAGTGAGACAACTTGCAGAAGAAAAACAGGTTAAAAAAACAAAACACAGTTTGGAAAGAAACCTCAGTTGCTAATGCTGACCTACTGAAGTTAGTACAAAAAAACTAGTAACATCCTGTTTTCTGATGGATATATTTGCTAGAACTGCATTTCTTTGCATAATTGCTCTTTCCCAAGTATTATTAAGTTGAAAGTATATTTTAAAACAACAAATAAATGCATAGTTAAGTCATTGGTTGATTAGTGGCCATTAATATGTTTGTACTGCTTTGTATTTATCCTGACTGAACTTTCAGTCTTCTTTTGTTTGTTTGGGGCTTTTCTTTTATTTTGTAAACTAAGAAGCAGAAAAACCCTCCCTGAAGTTTGCAACTTCACTGTGTAGATAAATGCTAGATTAATTAAAGGTAGCCTCCTTTGGAATTTCTAGTTACAAACAGAAACAGTGATAAATGGACAGGTGTGCTTCCCATCTGAAAAGGCCTCCAGAACACCATTAACAAACACTTTATACAAAGAGGTATTAAAGTAATCATTTAAGATCTTGAACCTCTAGTCCATTGTATAATTTATTTTTTAAATGCCATTTGAAGAAAACAAATGATGCAGCATCCATTAGTGCCCTTAGAAAGTTATTCTGATTATTAAGCCATCTAAGTCTGAAAAATATGCCCCTTCATTTCCTTACAGTTCACGAGCACTTTCTCATCCTGCCCCGTGTTCCCTTAATGTTTCCCCCATCTTTCTCAAAGAACATTTTCTCTACCTGCTCACTTGTAAAAAGGCAAGATACAGGAAGAAGTACAAATAAGCAACTGGAAAGTCTGGAAAGTATGCATGTTGGGGAACTAGTGCATCACTAGCCTTTTACTATTATTTTCATTATGAATGACATTCCAAGCAAAGACATACAACACATGGTTTTCTTTTAAAACAAATAAACTAAAGATTTGTAGTAATTTGCCCTATTTCACAATTTACCTTGACATTTTTGCCATGGATGCATTCCATATGTTTTGAGTTTTAAAAAAATTAGTAACTATTCTGTTGTTCTTGTCTATGTATCTGGCTTCTGTAGGATGATTGAACTGGTACAGCTCAAATCTCAAAGAAATTAAGATACTAGAGTGACAGAGGACACAGAACTTGGGAAAAGTGAAGTCCAAACTACTAGGCATATTCCTCAAGATACTTAAACTAGTATGCTGCTGTTAAGGCTGAAACTGATGTTAGAATTCTGCACAACTTTTATCTTTCTGCTGCTATTTCAAACAAAAAAACAATCACTCTCAAGGTGTGTCAAGCTACACAATTCTCAGTCTCTGGTGCTTTTCCTTTTGTGCTGTCTCTGTTCTTCCTGTTCTGCACTATGAAGCAGGCATGTTAAATCCTGGGGACAGTAGGGGTAGGAGCAATAAGTTGGAAAACAAAATAGAAAGAACAAGCCAAGTAGCCTCTTCATGCTGTGTTCACTTCTTTATGCAGTGACGGTGAAAAACGGCCTTTGAAAGAGAACTAGGTTCTTCTTGCTACAGAGTCCTTTTATGTTCCTACAGCTTCTGTTAATAGAGGAACCTGTGCTTTTGCTTTCTGCTTCTGCTCTGTGTTGTCGAGGTCTCTACACTAGCCCAGCACAGTCTTCAGACATTTCTCTTACTTACTTCTTGCTTTCTCTTCCTTCTCAAGAGTATCTGTACTTCTCTCCTCCACTGAACACACATGACAAGGAGAAATGATCCACTAAATATTAAATTCTGTACTGGTCAAAATAGTATCTACTTACAGCAGATGTTATCAGCATGAAATGAAATCTTATTGCTGTAAGATGGCAAATCAATTAAGTTACATTCTTTTCCCCATTGTGGGGATTTCAATTTGGCCATCATGTTACCTGTCAATATTTGCTTATCCACGCTGAATGAACACTTCCAAGTACAAAGACCTAGATCTGGAGAATTTGTTTGGTAGGGAGGAAAGGGAAGGAATGAGATTATTTGTAAGAAAACATACTTGAAAACAGTATCAGCAACTGTGATACATACAGGCACACTGTATCTAAGCAATCTCTCTTGCATTATTTTAGTTAGCTACCTGCTTGCCAACAGGTAAGGAAGGCAAATGAAATGCACACATAACATACCTCCCTCTAGTTCCCAACCTTCTGACCTAGGCAGAAACCCGAAGTGAAGCCTAAAAAATAAACAACACTTTGCCACAGTATTTCTCATGCCAAAACAATCACAAGGCATGGAGTACTTCTGCTGATAACTTGAAAAGTCCTGAATAACAAGTGTGAAGTATAATACTTGTGCTGCCTCACTATGAAAAGAATGCTGCTTCCACACAGAGTAAGAATCTCAATAAATATAAGCATGAAGACTCAAGTGTTTCTCACATAATTCAAAACCATCTACCCACTTGAAACAGGGAAGTACAAGTTCCTTCACCAAAGATAAATTACAGATTTTTCAGATAGCCAACACAACACACAGTTTTTTGTAACATACATGACAAAGTCATAAGGAAAATGGCAGGGATGACTATTGCAGCTCTTTGTACCAGGAAGGACTGCCAGGTTTCTTCAAGACCCAAACCAGCCACAGACAGCACAGTAAATTACAAGGCTTAGCTCCTGATGGACTTCAAAATCTGATGCTTTAAAGTTTATGCCTAGAGAATAAACATTTTTCCAGAACCTTATACACTACTTTCACCATCTGGTATCTTATTCTACTCTTCTGACAGGTAAACTTAATTAATCAGTTATTTCTCTTGGCGCTTACCTAGTTCCTTAGAACCACAAGGTAAATATTCGGAAGCACCATCCTGGCTCCAAGTGTTATGGATAAACAAGTCATACCATAAGAATTTCCTAATATACAAATCCATTACTTGTACTGTTACTGCCATGGTCAGCACACACTTCCCCTTCAAAACACAGACGTGGTCTCATTTAACACAGGAGAACTTGTCCTATGCCCTCACCGCAGCAATGTAGAGATAGAAACCACTGCCTAGTACAACAGCTTCATTTTTTCTCAATAACTACTGTGGCAAATGACCACAAAACAGGCATTAGACAAGTTTTGAAAAGACAAAAAAAAGCCCAAACTAGAATACTGCCTTTTATAAAAGAGGTACAATGAGAGATTTTTTGACTTTGAGAGAAGATGCACTATTTTCTTTAGTTCTATGGAGACACTTTCCCCTATCTCCAGTTGCCTTGAACTCCTAAGAAGCTTTGCAGACACTTTTGAAAAAGACATTGTAATATCTTTGAAATATACGATTGATGTTTACAACTGGTAAATATCCTCATATTGACATTCACAAACTGCAATTTGCTTTAGAACTCTGTCTGTACACTACAGAACTGCTGTGAAACTCCATTATCACGATAAGTTAAGCTGTAAAATTCAGTGGAAGCCTCTCCATGACAGAAAAAAAGAAAGCTGTTTCCTGCCTTCACACTTGTCTTAATTCTGTCTGGTTTTGTTTGTTTGGAGTTACTTACTAACATAACAGTATTTCATTTGTATAATCCTTCCCAGTGAAAGATCTGTTGCTAAGTTATTAGTTTTGCTGGAAGGTGCAATCAAATCTGCATGTGTAATTTTCAGTAAATAAACTCAAATCAAAGAAGCAACTACTTTGACTAAAAGCTGCATGGTGACAATTCAATTTACCATAAAAAGTTTCTCTGTTTTGAACAAGGTCCTATCTCCCTCAATGTCACACAACTGTTCATTTTTTCTTCTCTGTATGTGGGTGGGGTGGGAGACATTTCACTTGTATCTGCTGACAAAGATTTGCTCTGTATATTTGGAAACAAAAACCCACAAACCACACACCAATTCCTTTGTTGGGTGGGATAACAGTTTTTATCTGAAAGCGTAAGGTGTAAGGAGTATGCATGTCGATAAAAATTGCCCTTGAACATGTTTTTCCTTCTCAAATAAAGGAAAAGGACTGTTAAAGATGGTGTCAAACTTTAAATCTGTAGCTTTGATTTCCTTGGCAACTTCTGAAAAGAGCATAAGATGTAATTACTAAATTAAGTTTTTAAGTACAGTCTCAAATTCTCTCCCAACCCAAAATATTTCCCTCATTTTTCTTACCCCTCACAAAAAAAAAAAAATACAGAGAATTCTACAATTTGAGTATCAAGATGTCTCCAAATATTTTAACACTTGACCTTTCCCTTTGCACTTCACAGCAAGTAAATAAAAATACCTAAATATAAGGAACATGTTCTCCTTAGCTTTCACCTTCAGTGCTCAGGTTGAGAAGCAGAAAAAAGGGAAGCCGAAGAAATTAGAAGCTCATTCATTCTACCATCAAGCTTCATTAAATCTTGCTTGAACAGTTTAACATGATGATAGCTTTTCACCCAGCTCCTGTGCAGGACAATAGTGCCTGTGTAGCACAGCCAGTGACAGTGAATGTGGTCCTGGACTTGCAGCTGCCTCAGGTCAGCAGAAAACATCCAGGAATAACCACATCGGCTGCTCCATTTGCTCTGGGCTGTGACTTACCATAAGCTTGTAGAACAAATATTACAGACTGCATCGAGGGTGTATGCAAGTGTAAGGGAGAACAAAGATAGATCCGTACATAAGTTGTTATCAAATGTCTATTGCATTTGTCAAAAGACTGGAAAACTAAAACTGGAGAACAGAAGACTGGAGAACTAAAATAGCCAAAATTTCCTCGTTACAGTAACTAGATGAGCATCGTGCAGTCAGTGACAGCACTTTCACTGGCAAGATGCACTTGCTTCCTAACTGGATTTGATTTCCCCTTTTTCTCTGAAGAAAGGAGTGATGGCTCACATGCAAGATCCAGCACGCAGGCCAGATATGGTTGTGGTCCTTTCACACGGAATAATCAGTCACTGCCCCAAAGCCCTCTTTGTCTGCCACTCAGACACAGATCATTTGGTTTAAGGTATTCATTATTCAGTCTCTCCCTTGAACAAACGCCCCCTCTCTCTCCCAGACATGCAGCCCAAACTGTGGCTTGTGAATCCCTATCCACAGCTAAGTAATTATTGAAGCCTATCGTATTCTCATCAGTGGAGTTATCATCCACTCATTCACGGAACTTCCCATGGAAAGAGATCAGACTGCTGCACCTTAAAAATAAAATATTTAACATCGGTTTCTCTAGAAAACATCTGTCACAATAAGCATAACCACTTTAGAAGCATCAATGCAAAGAACCTTTTAAATTAGTACACTTTAAAAAATAAATTCCTTTCCTAAACCATTGCATCTTAAAGGATTTTCTGCACTTACATTACAAAAATCAGCTCAAACTGACTTCTTTCGTGCTCTTTAACCAGTGACAATGAACTGCCAGCACCGTACCAAGCAACACTATGAATTCTTCAGAAAATGCACTATCAACACTCTCAAAAGGAACAAAGACACTGGCAAGTCTTAAGTCATTGATTTATCCATGTACTAAAAGATACATGGATATATTTCAGCCTAAGGATCAAAATCAAAACAAAAAAATATATATATCCCTAGGAAGAATAACAGGCACACAGGTTCACCTAAATACTATGTTACCCATTCAATTTGCTCATCCTTAACCCCCCAGCCATCCTGTGCTGGGAAGCTGCCCTCATTCTTTTCCCTAAGCCTGTGTTGCTAGGGTTGCAGCTGCACAGCTCACTGCTGTTGAAGCACATGTCTCTAGAGAGGGGCACAAAGGGTTTCATTATCTGCTCCTCCCAGCCGCCAGATAAGAGCACGCCCCCCTCTCTCCCCGGCAGAAAGCAGGCAGGCCAGCCCTCGCCAGACGTGACCACGGGCATGAGGAGCAGCAGAAGGCAAGTGCCCTGGCTCAGCGACCTGTCATCACCAGCCTGCTCCCCTCCAGGGATGCACTGCAGAAGCTGCTTATTTATGATCCAGTCTTCACTCATGACTCGATGGGGAGCTCACACTGCAGTTCAACTTAAGAACTACTGAAACGAGACCTCTCTTTTTAAAATTAGCGACAACAGTCTAATAAACCCAGTCTTCCAGAAAGAGCTCTGTTTATGAGATGTGGCCTTCTCTGGGGCATACAGACTGAAGACAGAAAATAGAAAAGGACTCAATGACCAAATCAGCATACTGTGCTGTAGTCTAAAGCACTGTTCACTGCATTCACACTGAAGAACCTTCCCATGGTTTAATTTAAATCTTTATTGGCATTAAGAGCTAGATTCATTCTGTACACTTGTGAAGGAGAGGGCTATAGACAGTGTTTCCATTCAGAAAATGTAGCTAAATAAATAAAATCAGAAATATTTAAGAATTAATTATTTCTTGGACAGGTTTTGGAATCTTCTTGCTTGTAAATGCCAGAATAAATAAAGAAGTTATTTAGCATTTCTGGTGTCAGAAGAAAGAAAACAATTAAAATTAATTGCTTTCATTTTGGATTTCTCATTCTCAGGGCAAAAATTCACTGCTGAAAAGTAGAAAATTGTTAGAGAAGAGAAAGACATTAACGCTTCATGAGAACCCTGAGTATCAACACACAGTAATTCATAAAACAAGTTTTTGTGGCTATGTACCGGTAAGAAGTTTACAATGGAAAAAGAATATTTATTTCATGTACATCTCACACATACACTTTAATTAAGTGATTATCAGTTCTACATTAACAGCAGGGCTTAAATAGAGTACAACAGCATTCCCACACAGAGTCTCAGACAATCACACAGCAGAAGGTGGAAAGGAAATCACAGTTTATCTATGCCTTTACTAAAGGCCAGACTAGCTTTTCCCTTAATGTCATCAAATCAGTAGTCCTGTACCTGAAGGTCTGTTTGCTTACAACAGTGGACAGTGGAGGAAGCATCTAGGATCTGTGCCAGCTCTGAAGAAACCAAGTCTCCATAGAAGGCAATATGAATTACATTGTTTCCTGCCTGTGAGATTACCAGACCACGCTGGCAAGGCTGCGCACTCCTGAACAGCCAGGGGATGATGCCTTCCAGATACACTCCAAAACCAAAAGGCTAGTAGTACTTGTGCCATGATCTGACAATAGTGACTTGGGACTGAAAGGGCCATAGGCAGAAGCATGCTGTTTTAACTCTGCGTTAACAAAGGACTGCCCAGTCTAGTCCATGGTAACTTTCTGAGAAACAGGCTAGATCTTCCCTCTCGTGTTTCCCCTTGGTAGTTTTACCGACGTCTTAGAGCCTCATGATTATTTCTGAAGGGCACAAAGAAAGCAGAGTTGAGCAAACCTAACTTCCTTTAATGAAATAAAAGTTCACATTTAAAAAAACCCAGCATATTTACAATTAACTGTCTCAGTTCCATGTAAAGCACCTAATCCCAAAGAATACAACTGATGATATTCAAGGACTCTGAGTGAAATACTTCTAGTACAACAAAAGGTTTCTTTTTTCCTTAACCTACAATTGTGGGCTTTTTTCCATCATGTGAATATATCATAAATATTTAAAGCGGGACCAAATTAAGATCAAGAAACAGGGTACAGGTACCACTGTTTACTTGTAATACTATGTATTTTTCAGTATTTACTTCCATCTGTTATTTCACCTAGCCTATCTCATATCTCTTTCTCCCCCTCCTGTTGCATAGCTCTGTAACTGGGATGACAGAACAACTGTAGAAAGAACTTCAATTTCTATGTTAAAGACATACCTCAGCTCGAGTCCAAGAAAAAAAACCAACAAAACCACCAAAAACAACACATGTATTTTACATTAGGCAGCCCACAAGGCAGAAGCAGCTAGAAAAATAAAAAGGGATAAGAGAGGAACAGTAGAATAACACACAGTGATACTGAAATAAGTGCACTTCTTGAACATGCAATGTAGTGAATAATGCTGACACCTGTCAAAAGAGAGTGAATCTTCTTTTTATGTCACTAATACATTATTGAGTCTGAAAATAACCAGCAGGTGTGTATATTTTTATATAGCTAGACAGATATCTCAAGCATTTCAACTGCTCTAGTGAGATGTGCACAAACCTATCACTCTCAAAAAAGAAAGCTAATTTAACTCATTTCGTAATATACTGATATCCCAGAGAGCTGCAAACTTTAGACAGGGCTGGTAACACCAGTAGTAACAGTCAGTGCATAGTGGTCATCAACTTTGACTAATACAGTACTGTTATTTTAAAGGAAAAAGGCACAGTGCTTAGGATTTTTGCAAAAACTCTGAAAACAATAGTCTAAAATACATTTTTTCACTTTTTGATTAATATCCTATTTTACTGTATTATTGAAAATGCAGTTTATGAAAAATTAAATATTCTTTAAGTGTACCAATACTAAGAGCACAGTCTTTTAGAAGCTTTTCTGAGAAGTTATTGCTCTTAATTTGTCAAGTGATGGACTTAACTGTGTTATTAAACACACCCTCAGAACATCAAAAGCTTCTGCAAAACAAGCTATTATTTCTGGATATATGTGAATTTTGCTTCTAGAGAATTCTCAGCTATTTGAAAAAAAAAAAAAAAAAGGCAGTGAAACAAACAAAAAAACCACTTCCACACTGGAGCTCAACTTGAACTACCAAATTAGCAATAGCTGCAGTGCTACTCTACTGTAAAGCTTCCGGTGAGTAAATGCTACGTGACTTCTCTAAACACATAGGGAAATGAAAGTATATCAACCTCTAGACACTGGAAAAAGCACATGCTTCTGTAACAGTTTGTTTTGGGACATACAACAGAGATTCTGCTACAAAACTTTACACTGGGGAATTAGATGTCTATTTACAAGGGGTTACTAGTCACAGCAAACCAATATACAGGACAAATATACAGGTTAACAAAGAATATCCGTGAGTCTCCAATACTAACTTAAAGACCCCTTCTAGCTCAAACCATTCTGTCTTTTACAACACATACCAACTCCCCTTCCCATAAATGGCTCTACAGTTAGTATTTGAAGAGCTATCAACTCTTTCCTGGGCTTTAAAAACAAATAGTTACAGTCTTTCTCCTGTAGCACCCACCAAAAAGGACTTCAGAATCACAGAATATGTAGGTTGGAAGAGACCTTCAAGATCATCGAGTCTTAACACCTCAACTAGGTCATGGTATCAAGTGCCACATCCAGTTTCCTTTTAAACACATCCAGGGATGGTGGCTCCACCACCTCCCTGGGCAAACTATTCCAGTATTTAATCACTCTTTCTGTGAAAAACTTCTTCCTAATATCCAACCTGTATTTCCCTTGACGCAGCTTAAGATTGTGTCCTCTCCTTCTGTCAGTTGCTGCCTGGAGAAAGAGACCAACCCCCAGTTGTCTACAACTACCCTTCAGGAAGTTGCAGAATGATAAGGTCACCTCTGAGTCTCCTTTTCTCCAGGCTAAACAACCCCAGCTCCCTCAGTCATTCTTCATATGGCTTGTTTTCCAATCCCTTCACCAGCTTTGTTGCCCTTCTCTGGACACGTTCAAGCATCTCAAGGTCCTTCCTAAACTGAGGGCCCAGACTGGACTCAGCACTTGAGGTGTGGCCTCACCAGTGCCGAGTACAGGGGAAGAATGACCTCCCTGCTCCTGCTGGCCACACCATTCCTGATACAGGCCAGGATGCCATTGGCCCTCCTGGCCACCTGGGCACACTGCTGGCTCATGTTCAGCTGCTGACCAGAACCCCCACATCCCTTTCCTCCTGGGCAGCCACACAGTCCCCAGCTTATAACGCTGCAGGGGGTTATTGTGGCCAAAGTGCAGGACTCGACACGTGGATTCATTAAACTTCATTTTGTTGGACTCTGCCCATCAACCCAACTGTTCCAGATCTCTCTGCAGAGCCCTCCTATCTTCCAGGTGGTCAACACATGCTCCCAGCTTTGTGTCATCTGCAAATTTACTAATGAAAGAGTCAATACCCTCATCCATGTCATCAACGAAAATATTGAACAGAGCTGGTCCCAGCACAGAGCCCTGAGGAACGCCACTGGTGACTGGCCCCCAGCTGGATGCAGCACCATTCACCACCACTCTCTGTAACACCATCCCCATCAGCCTTCAAATTCTGGATCAAACTAACAGAATCACCACAGTGGAACCAACCACTACAGCTGTTCTGAGATACAAGCAGCAGAAAGGAAGAAGCAGAAAGGTAACAAGAAGGGTTAGTGCTATAGTGGAGGTAACAGGAAAGGCTGGTGTTCTAATGGGGGAAAGAGATGAAGAGGAGAAGTAAGGCAGAGCATAGCAGAGAAACTACACTTATGAATCAGGTCTGAAGTTTGCATATGATATAAAATAACTGGGTGGAAGATTTGTTTGGTTTTAAACAAAAAATCTAAGAATGGGAAGTAAAAGCACAACAGATAATCTATTACATTAAAAAGCTTTGCTGAAATGTATCTATTCACAGGCAAAGATAGTCGCAGGAGATAGGGAGGAGCTAGATGGAGAGCAAAAAAACAGGGTACAGAAACAAAGGAACCATTGTATTTATGAGAGAGCATCTGTAGGCAAAATCATTCTTTAGACAGGGTTATCTGAAGGTAAATAATTTTTTTACAATGAGTAGTGTTTCTCTTTCACAGCAATTTGGTTAACAATGAGAAATTTCAGCAGACTTCCAAGGATTTGTTTTCATTATAGCAAATCAAGTACTAACACCTATATACAAACTAGTCTGGGGATCTGCACTTTAAAATCAGTGGGGACCAGAGATTCATGTCACTGTGTGGCTTTTCATTTACTTGTTAAATCACAGTCCGTTACAAGGCAGAAAACATTCAATACAGCAATCTCTTGTGGTTTCTCAAGTTAGAGCCCTTATATTAGAAACATCTCAAAACTCAGAAAGTCAGGTTGCTAGACTGTCAGAAGTGCCAAGTATCCAGCAGTTTCCACTCAACGCCTGAGAGATTTTTTGAGATGCAGGTGCTACTCAATTACAGATTTAGCTTGCTGCTTTACAAATCAAATTATTCCTCTGGCGCTCCTGCCTCCCAGGAATTAATTAATTAATTACAATGCTTCTCTGTGCCTCCCACCCCTCTTCTGCCTAAGGTTTTTTATACATATACGTATATGCTATAGCAAGTAACTATCACCTGTGTAGTCTTCTTTAAGAGGAGACATTTCACGCTTCCTCCTTACCATAGTAAAAGCATCTTTCCCACAATTCTAGCACTAACTTGAATACACTACTCTTAAAAAGGGAGCTAGGGTAGCCTTACTATTCTCATTTTTTACTTCACTCATATTAACTAAAAAAGCAAACAAAAACCCACTGAAGCTACTGCTGAAACTCCCCACTACTTTCCTGCCTGAGAAAATTCAAAAGCAGCATTCCCCTTCTGCCTGTCAAAGGGATTTAAAGAAGTTACAGCTTGAGGCCATCCACTCTTACAGGTCTTCCAACTGTGCACCAACAAGTGAATGTGCCCAGGATGTTCAAATGCAGTTCAGCCTCTGAAAGCGACTCATACTTAAGGTCCAACATGACTGACAGTGTAACTGTTGACAAATACTTGAAATGAAGTCTAATAAACCAGCCCCAAACGGAAGGTCAGTCATGCATAATACAGTCAGAGAGAGGCAGATCTATTATGCAACAGGAATAATGGAAATACTGGCCTACTTACCCTTCCTCCCCAATTTGCTCAGTAACAGAAAACATTCCTGGTAGGATTAATAACTGGGAATGAAGAAAGACTAGAAGGATTAAAGACTGATATACATTTCAATGAAGAGAAAGACTGAGAGACAAGACACATTTCTTTTGAATTGCCTTGGTCAAAAGAAGAAATTGGATTCTTGAAGAATCTATAGCTACTAATTCATGCTAAAGGGGGCAGGAGCAGCAAGATACGGCTTCACTACTTTTTTTTTTAATTACATAACTAAGTGGTGTCTCGTGATAAGCATAATATGACTTGAATTAAGCATATTCCAAGAAACTGGATCAGTGTCTCCTGGACATAAGGCAGTACCCAAACAGCCCAGTCAAACAATTCTAGATATAAGCAGACATGCAAACTAGGTCTCTGTGAAATAACAAAAAGGAAGCAAGAAGTCTGTAAAATCTGCACATCCAAAGCAAAACATTTTTCAAGACAGTATTCTGAATCTATGTGCCAAAACTCTGAACAAGTGCATATTGGAACACATCACTCCTTCAAGGGACACAGGCACTTTAAAAAAAGCACTTTAAAGTGCTTTTCCTAATAAATGAGTATGCAGTAACCTGCACATAATGCTAACAAAGCTAGACTATAATCCATTCAACACCCTTCAGTGTGCTGTACCAACTGCTCTCTCGAAAGACAACCTCCAAGACTATTCTGTGTGGCAAAGATAGATTTAAAAATTAAATTCTGCCATTAGTACAAGACTTGAACAGTCTTGTTCTTTCCTTCTTTGTACTAGATCATTCATATGGGACAGAATAGGATCTTTTTCTTCCCTTTCACGAAAATGGACAGCTGCATGATTAGAAGCTCCACCCACAATTCAAGAACATTTAGATATGTTAACAGAACAAATACATCTTCCCGCTTGTGTTCACTTTCAGCCAGCTCTTAGATTTCACAGGAGCTTTTCTCTGCCTCTGAGCTACCTAACTTACTAGGTTTTCAGTATTTCAAGTAACTTCGTGCTGCAGGAGTCCTTAATTATTTCATTCCTACAGCAGTCTAATCTGACTGTGTTAACATCCAATGCATTGTCTGACAGCTCTAGAGAATGGACAGCATAGCACATACAAATCTGATGTACAGAAGAAAAACAGTAAGCACTAAGCATAGCAAGGACTATTAACACTCAGCCCAGGCTCTCCCAGGAAACAGGATGTCGATGTTCAAGTACACACCCATGACTTTTGTCCTTGGCATTCTCTCTGCAGAGAGGACATTATCTCAAACATTAAGTATTGAATGGACTTTAGGGCATTTTCTGTGGAGATGTCGCTATTCAAGGTGGAAAAAGCCAGAATTATACTCTTATGCTTCTTGGCTTTGTGTCATAACTACAAAATGGCAGATTTTTTTCCAGTATAAAATCACATATTTAAAAAAAAATGGTTGCAAAGTACAGTGTAAGAGGGCAGGAAACAGGTTTTTCAGAAAGTCTTATTTCCCACATAAGATTAGCCAATTTAAGAAAAAGATTATAACATATGACTTCCAGAAAGGAAAAAAAAAAAGTCTTATACAAGAGAAATACTCAATCTGTAATATAAAGTAGAGTCTTTAGCAAATTAGAAGTCTAATTATAAAACTCCAAAAATGAAAGACCTCTCAAGTGTATATTCAGAATTTCAAATTACAGAAACTGGACATCATGCAGGCATATTTCCCAGCATAATTCCTTTGTGCATCTTGTGCTTTCCTTTACTTCCCCATTACAGCACAGAGGGAGATAAGCCAGTTTAAGCGTATAATTTAGACATCAGCCAGTATTCCAAACACTCTTTTCTGTCCTACTTTTTGTTTACTATTCTCTTCATACGGACAGGTATAATGACATTTGGCTTCCATGACTGCAATTCTCTTATTAACAGACTTTAATTCCTAGCTTTGATCTGTTTTATGGCTTCCAATGCCACAAAGCTTCGGAGAATTTGTGCTTCATGTTCCACATAATGTGAAAAATGAGAACAAAAGGACTGTGGACATTCACATTAATATAGTTCAGCTGGATCAGCTGTGTTGTTCTGCCTTGAAATGCAAATAAAATGTTTCAGGGAAATAAACTAAACTATTTCTGAACACTTACGTGAGACGCTGGATCAGCCACATAATTCATAGTGCACCCCAGTGATTTGACCCAATTTTAACAATGAAGGAAGTGGAGGACAGTCAGATAGAAATACAGATGGTACAAGAGTCAGCAGTAATGAAATGTGTTGCACAAATGGGCATCTGAAACGGAGTAATAGAAGGAAAGTTTTCTACCTGTGTTACTTTAGTTATTCTACAGGATTAATATGATGATACAAGCTCAGAAGTTAAAAGTAGTTAAGCTGCACTGAAAAACAAAAGTCCTTCATGAAACAAAATGCTGAAATACAATATCTTATGTCTTAGGCGAGTTTTTTTCCTTTGCCCTTAAAGTAAAAACCACTGAATTAAATTTCAATTACATAAACAAACTAAAATTTCTCTTTATGGCATTGCTTCAAATTAATGAACCAATTATTTAACTGAAAATTAGAATCATAGAGAATTAATGAAAGTGTGGTGGATGAAGTCTAAACATTTCCTTGTGCAAGAAACTAAAATCTTGCAGAGAAAAGCCAGCCCATGAATCAAATTTGAAAATAAATGCTAGAAAAGCAAGGAAACATAAAAGAAATAATTGAGACCTTGAAGATGTGTGGTTTTTCTATGGTGGCACTAAGATGTGCACACAACATATGAACAGTCCACCAACATTTTTAGGGTATGACTTCTGGATGCAAAGAGTAATGCAGGAACATTGCACCAGCTTTTAGTGCCAGACATGAAGGCTTCCTTGCCAAACTTAAATAATTTACAGTTTTGACACTATCCTTACAAGAGAGAAGTTTTTTTTCCATCTTTTCCCTCACCCCAGTATTTTAGAATTTTGGTGAATTACCAATATGAGAATGGAAAAATTGAGAAAAACATATTTTTGGGTTTGTCTTTTTTTGTTTTGATTTTTTGGGGTTTTTTTTTTTGTTTTTAAAAAGTTTTCTCTAAACAGTTGGCAAGTGGATATTTAAGAGTACCACGAGGCCAGATGAGGAATATACTAACTATGAAGAAGAGCCACAAGCCTAAATGCTTCTACTTTATATGACTGGAAGTACATCCACAAAGCACATGGTCAGAGTCATGCGACAAAAAACCCTGGCATGTGAACAAAGATGCAAGTCCACCCACACAACTGCAGTGAGGAAGTGAAAGGAAAAGTTGCAGGGTTCTAGGAAAAGAGGCAGCAGGAAATGGCACTAGAGCACCGTCCATCACTATCTTATAGTCTTTCAATTCCTGAACCACAAAAACTTAAGATAAATGAAGAAAAATACTAGGATCTAAGGCCTTTTTTTTTTTTAATCTGGAGTAGTCCACATCATAAGGTGTTTATGGAGATTTTACTGTCACCAACTTCATAGCTGCCAGTAAGGCAAGTCAGGAAGGCTGTACTTCCTGATCTATGATTGAAGATTCCTGCAGGCACTCCTGGAGCTCGTAGAGAAAGGCCTGCCAACAGGTTGGAAACATCCATCACACTTCACTTGTTTCTGGCACAAGAATGAAATACACATTTTTCAACTGTGGAGTTCTCTTTGCTTCCTGTCTGCTCCTGCTCCAGTGGGGATCACCACTCACTGAACCACTGCTCCAGAAGTTGTTTCTTCCCCTCTTGCCTTCCTGCACCGATTGTCATCCATCCCTGTGCCCTTCTGCTGCAGCTGACAGTACAGCCCTTGCTCGCAGTACATCCTTTACTTCCCTCTGGTTTTAAATACTGCTCTTCTTTTCCTCCGAGTCTTAAGACTCAGAGGCTAAGATGATGTCTATTTGAGACTCTCTCCTCAAATAGACATCATCATCACCTTTTACCTGCTTTCATCACACCTACACATGCTACCCAACCCCTGCCTTCCTTCTTCCCCTTTCCATCCACACTCACTGGACATGATTTTTCTGGTTGTGAATTTTTATGGGGTTGGCAGTTCTTAAAACTAAAAATTACCTTAGGGTTAAGGCTACTTACTATGACTGGGCTACTATTTCTCTCTCTCCTCCCTTTCCTGACAGAGTCGGAAGGAAGGAGATTCCCCATCTGCACAGCCCATTCTCATTCTGCAATAAAACATTTTTTCACATGGTGGGCATATGAAACACCTGGGAAAACCCTGGAGTTCCAGCAGGAAGCAGCAAGCTAGGGGAGGAGCTGCAGGGTCAGCAACAGAGTGCAGCTCCTGCTCCCAGCATGGGATGCCATCTACATTTCAGTTTCTCATGCTAATAATACAATCGCCTTTCTATCACATGCTTCTCCAAGGTAAATTCTTGTGCAAACTTTCTTCCCCAGACTCTCTGGCAGACACATTTTACAAATAATAGTGAAATGAGAGCTCAAAAGATCAGGTGATAATGGAGAGGAAGTGCACAACATGAAGGATAAGCCCAAACATGTCTGATATCATGAGTCATATCGAAAACACTCCAGAGTTGTCAAAGGCGCATGGGGGAAAGGAGATAGAAAGAATAAAACAGAAAGTGTAACACTAACCAATATTTTAAAATGTAAAATATAATTTTGCCAGTATTTAAACAAGATTCAACGTACTTTGAGTATTTTTGGGGTAAAGCATCATTTTTTACTGCTGCTTGAATTTACATAGCACCTGAATGGTGATCGGAAGCAGAGAGTTAGGTAAAATAGAAAGATACTTAGTTCCTGAAAAAGAAATTGACAAGGAAGCCTGCAAAACACTATATGAAGAATTTTTGCAATGTGTTCCACAAGTTACATCTCCTTCTGAGGAAAGTGTGTAAGAGATTTTTATGTACATTTCCTAAGGTACTGATATCCAACAGAATCCTTTTCCACAAAGTTTATTTGGATCTTTAGAAAGTAAAATATGAAAACAGTAAATAAAAATACTAAAGGAGAACTACAAGCTTCTAAAATTAAAACTGCTGTGTAGAACTGAGCTCATAAGAAATCAGCAATAGTTTCAGAGTTTAACTGTTCCACTGGTATTCATGTAATATTCATGTCATCCACAGCAACTAACCCTACATAAATGTGCTACAATCAATGACTGAAGTCAAATAGGAATAGATCTATCTGGGAATTTTGGTGGAGGTAAATTTAGGTAATTAAAACCACTGGGCATTCCTACACATTACTTAACACTGCACGAAAACACATGTACTTGAAGGAAAAACTAGAAAGTAGTGAATTAAAGTTGGATGGATCCTTAAAATTAGACCAAACCAAGACAAACAACACGGTATTATATGCAGTTGCAAAATAAATTACTAAAGCCATGGAAGTTATTACACAAAGAACAGCAAAAGAATTTTGTCATCTTATATAAGAATTAGGTGTTGGAGATCTATTTAGAGGCCTTAGTTGAAACAAAGGAAGTGAAATGTGAAACAGATGTAATTAGCAAATCCATCAAAAATTTTCATTGATAAGAAAATTGAGAAAAGAAATTGAAGTGTATGTGACTGCACATACCATGAATATCAGAGTCTATTGGGGCAACAAGACAACGCTGTCAAAAATAGTTTGTTAAATTTATTGAGCAATAAAAAATACCTGGACCTCCTATTATATTAGATATGAACATTAATGTATTTTTATTATGAGTACAAAGAACACTTGAATATCGTAAGTCTGTTGAACTTCTTATCAGGGGCTTATCAGGAGATGCTTAAAGTTTACAAAAGGTGCCCTGAAACCACATTCAATCTTAGTAAGGTTAAAATCTCTATCATACTTCGATGGTTTTGGTACCACAATGAATATTTATAGATCTGTCATTCATATTTGCATCAACATTTAAAGTGAAAAAGAAACTGAAAGTATTGCTTACCTGAATTTCCCAACTTCTGTTACTTTCTTTAAGCAGCAAGTTATTCAGTGAAGATATCCCCAAAACTAGAGAGTAAGGAGAAACAGAAATAGCATTAAATTACTATCTGTTACCTAATCCAAACTATTCACAGTAAAGAGCAATGTAACTTCATGGTTCCAGGGGAAAAAAAAAAATTACCAAGAGGGAGAGTCAGGTGTTCCTCCAAGGCTTCTCCTTTAGGAAGCACCACAAATGTCAGAGTGATTGAGCTACTTCCACTTCCAAATGACTTCAGGGATTACAGACTACCTTGTTTACAGCAGCGCTGAAAGGAACTCTCACTCACGTGTTCACTCTCAGGCCCTCTTAATTCTTATATCCCAGAATGTTTACACACTGTTTAAAATATACAAATAATTTATATATATCTACATGCATTTGACATGAGTTAAATGAACTAAATAAGGAAGATGGGTACAAAAGCAGTACCTAGTTGGTTTTGGCTACTTCCTTTGCTAGGGTCAGACTTTTATATTAGCTGTGGTGTGTGGGAATTGTATGTATATTCCAACACTATTTTTGCAAGATTAGCTGAGTAATCTTTCTTAGTGATCAGATTTAAAGTTCAGGGAATAATGTTTTGTACTAGCTCCCAATAAAAATGTGTAACTTGGCAGTTAAATACTATTAAGTGTGTGAGGTTTAGCGAACAAGTTTGTTATTGAATCACGTCCCTGACACCTGTTACAGAGTGCAGCAGTTCTCAGTAAAAGGAAGGATGGATTACAAGTACTGCAGGCAATAACAGAAACACATTCATAAGAGCTGGCTCTGACTGACAAGAAGAATCACTGCTACACGAAGTAGCAGCAGAATATTTAGTGTTGTTAAACTTCTATTCAAAAAAATTCAACAAACCAGAACACCCTGGTATTCATAGAGCCTCCACCTGCAATGACAGTCATGACATGACAGCATTGATATATCAGAACTGGGTTTCAAAACAGACATAAGACTTGAGGAAAGCCGAAAATACCAATCAATCTAGTTCACACTTCAAATGTGCATATAAAAATAAGGTAAATGTGGTAGCAAATGAAATTTTGTACATGACCTATGTCAGGGCAATATTTTGCAGATTTATTAAAATAACCAAAATAAACCAAAAAAGAGTAAAAAAAAAAAAAAAAAAAAAAAACCCAGACAAAAAGTTCCACCTCCTTAGTACACTTGAGATCTCCAATGTTTTAACCTTCACGTTATATGGCGAGGCATTTGCTTGCTGACTTTTACTGGGGGCTTTTTTCTCATATCTGAGCCCTTCCTTGCTCACAAACTAGGCAACCAAGTCTTCTCTTTCTCCTCAGACTGACATAAGACAGATTTTAAAAGTAAAATAAATGGGTTTTTATCTTTACATGGTTTTAAGAAAAGACTGTCAGAAAAAATATGAACTAGAAAAAAGGGCTAAGGCAGACGAGAGCAGGTAAAACAGACTATAAATGCAGAAAAATGGTAAATGAAAAGAAAAATGTTGTGAAGGAAAAGGGGTACACCTGTCTGCATAATATTTAATGCAAAGAGGTATGAAAGCAAATAAAATCCTTAAAGTCAGAAAGGCAAGCATGTTTTTTTAGAGCAGATGTCAATTTTATAACAGAACTGTCACTGAAAGTTAACGATCTTTTAGTTAAAAACTTTGTGGACAATATCTGATACATAGATAGGAGAAACAACTAATTTAGCTGCAGTTAAACATAGACCTCTTCACTGGAACGCAACGCAACAAAGCAAAGTGGAGAAAGAGTCTTATTTTCACTGAGAGAAAACTGCATTATGAGAAATTAGCAAAAAGAATGCATTAGCACACATAACATTCCAAGCATGTAGAGACCAATTCTGTATAAACAATTTAAATATGTAATAACATTTATACAAATGAGGTAACAGTAAACATAAGAATATATTGGATTATATGTATATTTACAATCTCTAAGCCAAATGTCTTCCTCCATCCCTCTCCTTAAAGAAAAATAGACTTCATGACTTTCCTAAACTTCAGCATTACAAATCTATGGTGATGCTGAATGACCAGCAGGACAGAATAAGGAAAGCCATCCTTGTACAATAACATCTTAAAAAGGCAGTCATAAATGAGATGATCTGGACCAGTGGTTTAAAGTCATCGTGCCACAGATATTTAGAAACCCAGATGTATGAAGCCTGTGGACTAAACCTAATGGACAATTTAATTTAAAAAATAATTTCTATAAATGGTAGACTTTTGGCTTGCAAGGCTATTAAATGACAGCGGAGCGGAAAAAGTAGTTGTTTGCAGGTACTGCCAAGGCACACTACTAATCAAGCTGTGCCAACTTTCTATGAACTCTGAACAGCTTACTGCAGACTTGTCCACATCACATTCATTTAAAAAGCCAGCTATAACAAGCATTTACCTAAGTGGTATCATTTGTGTGAGAATTTGAAGCTGTATGCTTGTCTGAAGCTTTGTTTTCAAGCCTACGTTTCTAAATAATAATTACATTACTGATTTAACCAGTTACAAGAAATCACTAATGTTGCCACATTAACAGGTGATTTCATTGTCATCCTGATATTATCTGCTCAGATGATTTCTTATTTTACTTAGCCCATCCCAGCTTGCAAGTCACATTAGCCTTCTATGAGGAGTTCACTATAAAACCTGTGTGTGAAAACAAAGATGACAAAAACCAAATCCATAGGGTAAATGAGACACGGGTTCCCTTAGAAAAGTGAAACATTTCTATTAGTACAGTACTCCTATTAAAAAGAGACACATTATCTTAGAGAATCTCAATGCCAAAGAAGTTTATTTTAGCGAAACAGCTATAAAAGCACCAAAGAATTGAGAAAAATAATACTATTATTCCTAAGTATCAAATTCAGAGAGTAAAATCATGAGTGCAGCTCCGTAACATTTTCTAGGATGTTTTCTAATTACACAAAACAGGTTGAAATTGGATACAGAACTTGAAAACACTACACATGTACAGTGTAAACTTTAAAAATGTATTCATACCATAAAGAAAAATTTTTCTAAGCAAAAAGCCCAGGAATTTACAATACATGAACAGTTAAATAGCCTGCAAACATTCAGTTCTGTCCATTGGAAGAAATAAAACCAGTGAACCTCAGCAATTTCACTGTTTTATCCATTAGAATATAAAAATCTAAAGTTCGCATTGGATTTCACTGTCTTCATTAGAACTTCATCATCCTTTTGAAGCTCTTAAAAACCAAAATGGAAAAAGTACCAATGATTAATCTTGCACCTAAGTCACTTTTATCTCCGTAGACATATACCTTATATACACACAGATTTACAAATCTCCTTCTATTCTAGCCAAAGGCAAAGTCACATACATACAGAAAATTAGACACCCCATAGACTATATTTTATTATTTCACTATGAAGCTTGTAACTGACACTGCAATAATTACACAGAACCATAATGAATGGAGTCAGTGAAATGCCAGTGAGCTCAGAGGTGCTCGTATTTGGCACCAAAAGAGCTCTAAGTTATATACCTTTAAAGATAAGTTGAAAAAATTGTGAAGGTTTGTTTTAGGTTCTCTCACTCCTATCAGAGGGATATAAATTTCAAAATTAAGAGTTCCCTAGAGGATGAACTAGAGATGGAACTTACACTTAAGATATGTCTTTAGGAGAAAGACACAGTTTCTTTAGGAGAAAGATACTTCTATTCACCAACTTAGCCTACAGAAGGACTTGGGACAGTAGCCTACTTCAACTTACCTCTGAATGCCTTTTCCTCATTTCAAACACTATTCTCAAGAGATCCTTAGAAGATAGCAACACCAAGACATCTCAATGCTTTATAATGTTTGCATTTATCTTGACTCCAGAAATCCCTCCAAGGCAGAAAAAAAAGGCAAATAATTCTCCCAGAAACTACTAGGAGTCAGCCACCCAGAACACTGGTGTCAAGGTCATGTTTATCTGTGCTGGCTTCAGGCTTTCCTATTTCTTCTCTTTCTAATGAAATTCCTTGGCTCACCAGAGACACACATGTCTGCTTCAGAAGATGAACACATAACACTGTATGAATACTCTAAGGAGAAGACTGAAACATACCTTGGGATCAGAAGCAGAAAGTGCAGAAATACAGCTACTTAAAGGGTGAAACCTTGTATTTAACTTAGACACACTGAATTTTGAGCGTGGCGAAACTCAGTGCGTGTTACGAAGTTTGAGAGGCTAAACTTTTCTAAAGTGAAAGAAAAAGTATCTGTGTACCAATATTTCTTTCTCAGATTATTTTACTACCATAAAGGCTTTTCGTTTTTTCTAAGGAGTACAAGGAAGGTGCATTTAGTAGCATGCTTTTCAGATGAGGTACTGTTTTCACACTTGCCAATACAGACTTTAAAAACCTGACATGAATAACTCCACTGATTCATCAGATAAAGGATGTAGTTTACTTAAAATTTTTGTTCAAAATCTAATATGAAGAATCCCTTAGCTGTCTGTTTTAAATCACCCAGGTGACAATCAACCTGTGTGCTACTACAGATCCTTTATGTAACAGAAGTACACAGGTCAAGAGAATGATGGAATGAAAAAATTCCCACCCAAAACTACAACAGTTCACCATCTGAAGCCCTACTGATGCTGAAGTTTTGTCTTTTAAAGAACTAGAGATAGCCGAGCGGATGGTAAGTATCTTCCTCCTCAAAAAAGCAAAAAGAGGACCTAGCAAATCACTAGATATACAAATGACTACACTGCGTGCACAGTGATGTTCAGCCCTCGCAAAAATAGCCTTGAAAAAACATCTTGTTTTCCTAAGGCAAATACTGTCAAAGTCATCACTTCCCACACTTGCACTCTCAAAAGGAGGCCTGGCATTTTGAAAGGAAAATATCACAGTAATAAGCGTTATTACTGTGACAGATTGCATACAACAAGTGGATAGCATTGTAAAAACAAAATGCACCAAGTAATGTGAATACAGGCACAGATGGCTGAGATCTCCAGATGACCTCCCAAGTTCTGGACAGTCTGAATGTTCACATCACGCCAGGCTAATAACTCTGCTCTGCTGGTGGCAAAGGCAGCTCTGGTGAACATCCTGACTCATGTGAACTCTGATGCAGCAAGAGCATTTCAACTTCCCATCCTTCTTGGTTGTTTTGCTATAAGGTTTATTTACGCAATGAAAAGGTTAAGAAGCCCACTCTCTCAGGCCATCTAACAAAAGTCATAATGACTTAGTCAGCATTTTGAACCCGTATCAATGCCTATAATTCTCAATAGCAGTGGGTCAGTATTCTTAAGCTAGTAAGTTACTGCAAGTAATTAAAATTTTACAGAATCATAAAATACGCCGCACTGAAAGGGAACCACAAGGATCATCATCCCACTCGTGGGCCTGCACAGGACAGCCCCAAGAGTCACACCATGTGCCCAAGAGCACTATCCAAACACTTCTGGATTCCATCAGGCTTGGTGTTGTGCCCACTTCCTAAGGGAGCCTTTTCCAGGAACCAATCACATTCTGGGTAAAAAACTTTTCCTAATATCCAACTTAAGCCTCTCCTAGCACAGCAGCTTTGTACCATTCCCTTGGGTCCTGTCACTGGTCATCAGAGAGATCAATGCCTGCTGCTCCTCTTCCCCACACAAGGAAGTTGTAGCCTGCAATGAGGTCTCTGTCTCTCCTCAGTTTCCTCCAGGCTCAGCAAACTGAGTGACCTCAGCCACTCCTCGTATGACTTCTCCTCTACATCCTTCGCAGTCTTCACTGTTGCCCTACTTTGAGATTTTAGACAATCAATACAGTAGTGGAGAAAGAAATCATTCTTTGTCCAAGTCTCCAATATTCCAAGTTTATTTAGACTGCAGTAATAAAGAGACAAGAAAAGTCAGCTTTAATTTTTCTCTCATCAACTCTTCCTACAAACTCACAGGCATTTATAAGTTTATCCATCGTCAGCACTAAGGGCAATTAAGAAACAGTTTCTGAACAGAACATAGTTCTTCTTTATCAAAAAAAACCAAAAACCCACAAACACACAAAACTAAACTAGCATCGATGATACTTCAGACGTAATTCTGTGTCTGAGAAAACAATTGCAAGTACAAAAGAATCCAAATATGCTTACCTAAAACATTAAGCACCTTAAACATGCACATTTTGGCAGAAATCACCAGGACATGCACTATTAGTAGTAACTGCTATTGGTAGATATCTCTAGCTGTAACACAATGACTTTTAAGTCTATCTGTAAGTTCTCAGAGAGGGAACAAACAAATTGTGGAGATTTTTTCTTAGCTTACAAGATTATCATATGCCATTTTCTGAACAGAAAGATGATTCCACAATTACCCACATCTGATTATTTCAGTAGGTTTGTTTCAGAAACACACACACACAAAAGATTAAAAATCAGACAATAGGGGCTTTAATTCGTCATATTACTTTGTTTTTAATTAAGCAAAGAACACGCATGTCAAAGAACAAGCAGTGCTAGTGCCACAGAGCATATGTAATATTAACATATTCTGTTAATGCAGATTCCAACTAGCCTTCCTCCCACATGCACATTACCATGGTGATTTGCAAAATTTCCTGCCTGGGACTTCAGAAAAGTACAGCATTTGAAATGCCCTCAGCATCTTTGAATACATGCAAACACAAGTTACATTTTAAAAGACACTAAGTCACAAATAGTATGATAAAAATGTCTGTAAGAGAAGAACACTGACAAATATATCTGAATATGATCTCAACCAGTAGAAACAAAGCAACAAAGCTTTCAGATCACACTTTCTGTCCTTGAAAGAAAAAGAACAAAGTTTAAGAATTTGAAAAAAGAGATAGCATATATACAGTATAAAAAGCATAATCTAGAACCATCCATTACCTCTGTCAATATTGGAGTCCCTATCTGAGCTGTGGAAGTGTCACTTTCAAAACAACATATTTTCTTTAATGGAATTCTTAATTTACATACTATTTCAGTAAAATGCCCACTTGTTTGCACTATCACAGGTCTGAGCCTGCTGTGAGATTCTCCCAAGCAGGATCACTCTTGATGCAGTTTCCTTTTATCTATTACAATTTTCAAGTAAACTAAATAATAATTTAAAAAATCTTAAGAAATAAAGGTCATCTTACTGTGAATACATACATATTCTGACAACACAGAGGTCAAAGGACTGGAAGTGAAGGTGACAACTGTGGCCCAACCAAATAATAAAAATGTTAAAAACAAAATCCACCACAACCTCTAGTATCTGTATTTTTCTATAATTAAACTGACAATGCTTTGGTTTGTAAATACTTTTGAATACAGCTATCTGCAATTCTACTGAAGAAATATAAGGAATAAGACTCCACCATAACTGGTAACAGCTGGTTGATGGCCAGTATCACCCTTGCAAATGCATTCTTGCAGAGATGCAGCTAACTTGCTTTGCAGAGTTTAAATTGAAATGAATTTACACGATCCATGAAAGCTTTACCACTAATTTAACCACAGACAGGGTTTGACCTGCAATGCTTAGAGCTGAAAAGAGGTCACTATTCCTGCTGACTTCCCAGGAAAGGCCTGTGCTAAGTGAAAGTGCCACTTAGCAATCATTCACGGAAAGTAAAGGCACTAGTGCAGGAATTTAGACGTTCTCCTACAGAAAAAGGAAGCTTGAATTCAGTAGTCCCTAGAGGATGGTCCACACATTTTACTACAGAGTGAAACTGGCTGTACTTACATACTGCCCCTTCAAATTCACCTCAATACAGTTTCAAGTTGAGCTAAGATTTTTGAAGAGTATCACAAGGCTTTGCCATTTCAAGAAAGCTTAGAAGAAAACAAGGTACAATTATAAGAAATAGCAGAGCTGAACACACCTAGATGTATGTTTTTAAAAAAGTCCCTATTTCAACACTGAGATAAAGACTTGATTACATAGCAAACCCTGGCTGCACCAGTGACATGCTCCCACTGTGAGCACATCAGCTAAACATTCGTGCAAGGTGAATTTTTGATAGGACAAAACCAACCAACCAAAAAGAAGTAAAATAACGGAATTAGTTCTTAGCTCTCTATTGCCTCTGCAAATTATTCCTCCTATATGCTTGAGGATAAAACAAAACAAAACAAAAAAAAATCAGATGACCAAGCAGTGCATGAAATACTAAAAATAACACAATTGATGAAGACTGTTCCCTGCTCCCTTCTTCCTCCCCTTAAAAATTAGATGTTACTTAAAATACACATTTTAAGCCTTTCTTCCAGTCCACCATACACTGACCTCTTGAATATGTCTACATCAAACAAAATGGGTAAATTCCCATTTCTGAAATACTTACCTGTAATTCTGGCTGGAGGAAACAGCTTCTACTGTATCTCAAAACCTGTTTATACAGTTCAAGTGAACAGGACTATTTAACTTGAAACTACATTCTTACATCAATTTTAGGGGGTTTTTAACTATATCAAGCCAGAACAAACTTTATAAAACTCAGCTTACTAGAAAAGAATTTGAGTGCAAATATATGAGGGCAAGACACCATTCACTTGAAGGGTTAAGAGAAGAAATAGGTAGTTGAGCTCAAGTGAAAAATTGTTCTCAGGAAGCTTTAAAGGAGTAGGTGGAATTCCTCTAGCAATTGGTGTTTGATGCTAATAGCTTCATCATATGGGGCCAATTAAAAGAGATGTTATCAGACAGCAGAGGATTTATTGAATATCAGCTGTAAGATAAAAGCAACCAATAAATGTAACAAGACACTTCTTGCATGTAATATTTCAGTACTAAGCAGTGTGACTGTTGTGACAAGGAAGCCAGCTGCAAATTAGAAAAGTCCTATTTTTGCATGAGATTTAACAGTTGGTCTCCAAATTCAGTGAGTGAGTACAAAACAGATGATTAAAGGTCCCACTCCAAAAATGAAGCATGGAGAAAGTACAGCAAGTCCATACAAAGACAAGCCAAAACTTTAAGACAGAAAAAGTACTAAATTTGAGACAGAATTCACAAAGCTCATTCTGCGGGGACAGCTGGGATTTTAACTGGGGAGGCTTTGATGGCAACATGCTTTCTATTCTGTGAAAACAAAGTTTTCCTAAGGAAACATTTTTGAATTCTTTGTAATAACTGATAAAGTTCAAGGCACGTACAGTGAGAAGGAAACAGGTTGAGTTGTACAGCGATTAGTAAAAAAGTACAAGATAGTAAAATACCCAGTGAACCATGATGCAGTCTGTAATCAGTTACTTGGTTCATGCACAGTTTTGCCCTTGTACTATTTATACTTCGATAAAACAAATAGCTCTGTCTTTCAGCCTAAATGGATAGAGATACTTACAATATTTTAACCCTGCTTGCCTGAAGCACAACTCAAAGCACTCCAACTGTTTAGCTGTGAAAAATTATTAGATTAGAGATGTCATCTCCATGTGCAATGCTCTCCCAGCACTACAAGCCCCTTACTGCTTAGTTCAAAGTTTCTCCTTTTCTATAAAGATCAACTGCTATTTCTCCTCCAGCACCTCTTTCCAACACAGAGGCACTAGTGCAATCAAACCTCATCACAGGCCAGCACACTTCTGTTACAACTTATGTATGGTGGGGAAAGGATTCAACTCTGTCCAGTGAAGAACTGAGGTAACTGTTTTCTAGTAACTATGGTATCAGATCAAGGGCTCAGGTAACTGCAACTCAGTAGACCTTCGACATTACTAGATGTGAGCCTATAATACGATCTCTACTTTGAACATGAGCCAAATAAGTAAACCATTGAACACAAATTACATAGACCCATCTTAGTTGTTTGTTGAATATAGTTTAGCAGTAACACAGAAGCCAGCTGTATAGCAGTTCCTAGCCCTTCAGGGAGTGCAATGATCAGCAGACTGCCTTCTCCCGTGCCCCACTTGTGCACTACTGCACATGCAGATGGAAGGTATCACAGAATATGCTGAGTTGGAAGGGACCCCCAAGGATAATGAAGCCCAGCTCCTAGCTCTGAGCAGGACAGCCCTAAGTCACACAAGCAGCTCTCCTGACACCTCGCAACAAATATTGGAAATCTGACTGGACAGAAAACTAAATAAATTAAAAGAGGAGTTAATATAGCTCAGTTATGGCATCTGGAAAGATGCCTGCAAAACCTGCTGACAATTGCATTTGACACTTGACGTCTTCCTCCTTACACCTCCTCCCTAAGCCTTTCTGTTAATGTGATACTGACAAAGAATATGTACGACTGGTTTGAAGTAGGTCTGCACTCCCTTAACTTTGCCTTCTACATGGATAAGAGAGCTCCTCTTCCCCTTGGAGTTGAGGTGAAGCAGTCAACAAACTATTGTTTCTCTTACAACTACCCTAGGTCTGGCAGTTTCATCTCACACATTCACTTTTAAGCACACACGAAACATTCAGTATGAGAAAGACCAAAGGAGTCCTCAGGCAGAGTTACCCATCTATGCAATGGGCATTGAGCCAAGACCTCTCCTAGAACACTCACCAGCCTAATTTTCTACATTCTCTTTGCTACTAATAGGCAGCTTTCTCGCTGCTAAACTTCCCTTCCAATCTGTCCGTTATGCGAAACCCCCACTTAAACATACTCAGTGCAGCTGTTTGATTGCTCTCTTACCCACATTCAATTGCTTCAGGTTGCTTCCTCCTTGAATTTGTTATCATTTCTTCTCATTGCTAGTCATACAATAAAATGAGACACTCATCATGCAAGACAGCCTTGCTTCATCAAAATAACACGAAACCTTAGGTTACTGTGAATACACAAAATCAACTTCACATCAACCGATGTTCTTTAAAGAAAAATTAATCCAATACACCCATCTCAAGACCAGCATCCTTTAGAGCAGCCCTCTTCCTCCTCCCCCTCTCTCCTTTATTTTCCTCTGTGGCTTTGTTACAGAAAGGAATACATTTGCCTGCTTTTCTAGCACATCTACACCTAGCCTATTCAAAAAAAGAAAATAATTTATTTGTGCAGTCATCATATACACATATATACATATAAACACTTTTTTTTACACAAAAGTAATACAGCAGCTATAATATTAAAATAATTCCTTCATGCTAACCCTGTTAAGTACACTTTGAGCATTGATAAAATTGGTTTGAAACATGCATTCATGTTTCAGCAGTCAATTGTCTACAGCACTTCAGAATATATAAGAAAGCAATTCTCTCACTTTAAAAGTACGAAAACAGTGACTAACACTTTCACAACACCCTAAGTTCCTTTAAAACTCTTACATTCACTATACAATACAAAGCCAGCATTAAAACTCAGAGACTCAAGATAACTAGTATTACACAGATATAGTAGTGACAAACACATTATAATGAATATGGCATGAGGAACAAGGGCCACACTAGCCTTCATCCACTTCTCTATCTACACGTACACAGAGACACAAAATGTGAAACACACACCCAGGGGTAAGGCGACCAAAGATAAGTGTTTACATATGTTTACGTAAGGTAACAGTCCATAATGTTTGCTAGAATCGTACCCAGGAAAAACATATATTGCAATAATTAATTATATGATAAACTTCTACTCACTACCTGGACTCAGGCTGTCAAGTGTAATCAAGAGCTGCAACTGAGTTGATGAGAACTAATGTGACTAGGAGAAATATATCACTCAAAAGTGAAAATTAGTCATATTTGAATTCTATCCAAGCACTCACTGACACTGACCAGAGCCCAGTGGGTTCCTGTCCAGAGCTAAAACTAAACATGTCAGAGTATGCAAAATCAACTGGCACAAGATTTTCCTTAGTAGTATGGTATGCTAAGTTTACATTTAATTTGTCAAGCTAAGTTCACTGAAAATGAAAGTAACAACAACAACAACAACAACAACAACAACAACAACAACAACAACAACAACAACAAAAATTCCACAAGAGCAGTATCTCCAGAGAGTACTTCAACACCAGGTTTCTTTTTTTCCATTATTGAGTCATTTAATTTCACGTTATGCTTTATGCCTAAAAGGTAGGTCTATAAATCACATTAAGCAAAGCAAGTATCTCAGTGCTATCCCTATTAGTTTGAAAAAAAAATCCTGAATTTCAAGAAACTGCCACCTCAAAGATATATCACAGAATATGTTCTCCTTGTCAGCAGTGTAAAGGATAAAGTATTTTGTTAATAGTGCACTGTGATTCTAGCGAGGAGAAACTCAAGAGGCAAAAAAAGAAGCCCCTTCACATCCCACCTCAGGGTCAAAAGGTCTGGTACAAGTATCTTAAGGGTTTGTGCAAGCTTCTTCAGTTAATGGGTGTTACATGGACTCCTTACGTAGTGGACGATCAATTACAGCAACAACAGTTAATTAGTGCTGTTTCACCACCAACAACCATTACTCCTAGAAAAGCAACTTACTGCTGGGGAAAGAGATGAAATGTGATATTTAATCCTTCTTGTTTACTGTAACAACTCCATGGCATACAATCTGATTCTTTGAAACCATTTTAGAGTTAATATTTTATCACTGCAATGAAAGCTCTGATACACAGGTTAAAAAAGGACAGTAAAATATACGGAAAGAAATCTGGAATATACACTCAATTTCTCATCTCCTTTTCCTGTTTCTAAATCAACTCTTCTTTTTTTTTATATGATGGGATATTTGAAATATTTCTAAGTGTCTTTTCCCAACTGAGATCAGTCACCATGTCCTTAAGAATTCCTACAGACCAGCACACTGCACAGTAAGCCACCACAGAACTTCCAAAACACTCACAGAGTCAGAATTACTAGCAGGTTTCAAAAGAAATTTATTTTGTGCAGTTATACAACACCACAAATAAATTGACAATTACCTTTTGGCAAAAACAGCCTTTGAATAAAAGATAATTTAACTGTAATATTTCTGGGCAAGCTATATGTAACGACAGTTTCAGAGTTCTTTGTTTCTCTGTTGCACAAATGCCACATAACATTATATGGACTGAGTGACGTAATTTGTAGGCTACACAACTCTGGCCTATATACAGGGAAACTTCACCAAGAAGTGTCTTGATCATTGAATAACTCATACTTGTTAGCAAAATCACTTTAGATGCCCGGACAGCTACATCCAGGTTCCAGCTTCTTACTCAAGCTAACAGGAGAACCCAAATTTAAAAGAGCAGTGATGTAGCTATTAACATACAATGAAGTTTATGTTTATATTAAATTTGTACAGTGAACTATCCCATTGCTTATCTGCTACTTATTTCATTAATGGTTGTAGTTATTTGCTTGACCACTTTATGCAGTTTCATCTACAACAACCCCCTTCACCCTTCAAAAAAAATCCCATTATTACAGTAGAAATTTAGTATTTGATTACATCTTTCAAAAATGCATCTATATTTTAACACCATAAAAAACAACCCAGAAATTTATCTACGCCTTCAAGGAGCTGTTATTAATCAGATCACCTAAGTAGAATACTTGACTAAACATGCCTTATGAGTGAGGAAAAAGCAACATCTAATCTCAGCTATTTTTGTCAAATACAGGGAAACACACTAGTATTACACTTACAGGTATTTCCTATACACTGATTTAAGTCTAAAAGGCTGACTGTCAGCCCTGGAGGATTAAGTAAGACCCAGCACCATAACCATACCTAAAACAAGCACTTAAGGCATCACTTTCTCCCAGATTTTCTTTACTTTTCTATTTTTTTACCAGTTATTGCAGTCTAGGAGAGACATATATATGCGACGGGCATGGGAAAAGTCTGGCTAGGGTCTCACAAAAATTACTCTTCAAGTTTTTGTCTCACAGACACGAAATAATCACTCCGTTCATCAAGCCAAGTTTAGAAGCAAAACCGGATAACTTACAGTTTAATGCATATCAGCTTCACAGTTAAACGTCACAGGGCCTCACGTTCTCCTGGAACGTTCTCCTGGGGAAGAGTGACAATTCTGGTCACAATTCAGGGTCAGCACACGGAGCGCCTGCCCGAACACCACGCGCTCACCCCGCACACCAGCGCCGCATCTCACACAGCCGCTGTTCAGCTCTGATTTACCTCTCTGAGCTGGACGAGCACGACAGTCACTGCTGCTGCACCCCAGCGCCTTCCTTCTCCCCCTTCCCCTGCCGGGAGGGCCGTACACCCTTCCCGCGGGGCTCCCTCCGCACGGCGCTCGGGGACACGGTGGGAGGGCGGCCCGGAGGCGTCGCGGCATTCCCGGCTCGGCATTCCCGGCTCGGCATTCCCTCCCGCCGCGGCACCACGCCCTCCCTGTGCCGAGCCCGGCCCCGCCGCACCTGCCCGCCCGGGCCATGGGGCGGGGGTGCACGGCGTTAGAGAAGAACCCAAAAAAACCCCCAACCCACCCTCTAAAAGCCTCATAAACCTCCAAAAGATCAAAAAAACCCCAAAACCTAGGAAACCCAAACCCCTCTTCATTATTTTTTTTTTTTTTAATAGCCCACCACGAAATTTGTTGCTCGCTCCTCTTTGTCCGAGCGTCAGGCGCGATTCCGGCCGAGCATCCCCCGCGGCACTGCCGCTCCCGAGGCCGGAGTCTCCCCCGCACCGCATCGCATCGCCCCGCCCCGCCCCGGCCCCGCCGCCCCGGCACCGCGCTCGGCCCGGCCCTGGCTGCCCGCTGGTGGGGCTGGCGGTGCGGGGAACACCGGCGGTGCTGCAGAACCCCCCCCATAACCATAACCCCCCAATCGCTGCCGGGAGGAGCCCCCGGGGAAGGCAGCGGCCGCAGCCCAGCCCAGCCCGCCGGCAGGTACCGGGAGGGTGCCGGGAGCGGCGATCCGCTCAGCTCTGCCCCGCCACTCACCGTGCCCACGGCGGCGCCCGCTCCTTTGTGTGCCCGCCGCCCCCCGGCACCTCCGTCTCCCCCTGCCCCGCGCCCCCTCCCCGCCGCGCCGGGGGCGGAGGAGGACGCAGCCGAGATCCGCGGAGGAGGCCGCTGCCGCCGGCCGGTCACAGGCAGCGGGCACAGGCGGCGGGCACAGGCTCCCGGCGGCTCCCCGGGCGCCCGGCCGGCAGCGGCGGAGGCGAGCTCGGGGTGAAGATGGCGACCTGGGCGGCGCGGGGAGGGAATCCCCAGGCCGGCCCGCTCCGCTCCGCGCTGCCGGCTGGGCTGGGCTGGGCTGGGCTGGGCGCGCCGGGGAGGGGAGGGGACAAAGAGCGGCTGCCGCTGCCCGTCAGCGCTATCGCCGTGCCGCCCGCTCCTCCTGCGCCGCCCCCGCCCGTCCAACCTCCGCCCGCGCCGCCGCGCTTCCTGCCCGCCCCGCCCCGCTCCCGCCGCTCCCTGCCCGCCCCGGTGACCGCCCCGCTCCCGCCGCTCCCCGGACAGAGTGTGCTGCCATCGCCACCGCCGTGAGGAGCAGCGGAAAGCAGGTCACGAAAGCTCTTGTGCTTTGGTCAGACAAGAAAATGAGAAGGGGATTTTTCTCCTGACCCCCAGCTCCTGACAGCAGCAAGCCCGCTCTGTGCGTGTCGGTAAAATTTCAGCGTCCCACATCACTCGTTCCTCCGGCAGTCACTTCAGTTGCTGACTGAGAGGTGGTGAGTCATGGTGGGCGCTCCACACCTGTAGCTGGTTTACTGATTCAAAATAGGTGTGGTACCACTGCGACCCTCGGAAAGCTATCTCTGCTCCATTCCAACAGATGCCTTTTGAAAGTAAAAAATAAGGAAAAAATGCTGAAGGTGGCAAGCATGACTCAAATATGAAACACGATGAGCATGCAAGATCAGGTACTCCTTGCTGGGTGTAGAACTGTGGCTGGAAGCCATACCCAGTGACATCGTATTGCTGTCAAGCCATGGTTCTTCACAAGGCGGTCTTAGGTTGCCATCTCTCCCCTGCACTTTTTCTGGTTTTGCACGTCATCCTTGATTCAGTGGCATGAGTTAAAGTAAAGAATGTGGCAATATAATTTTTTTTTTTTGACTGCCAACATGTTTATGGTTTATTATTTCTCCAGACTGTGTTGTTACAATTTTGGATATTTTTCTGAAAGGGTTTTGTGCCCAGCAATATACTTGTGTCTAAATTGCCTTCAGAAGAACATAGTGTGAGGAGCGCCTCCATCAGCCATGCCCTGACACTGATCTTCCAGTCACTGAAAACGAATTTCAGCTCAGTGCCCTGCAGATGGTGTTTCTGCTGTGTGTGTTTAGATTATGAACACCCTTATTTAGAACCCTAGAATCATCAGGGTTGGGAGACACCTCTTAAGATTGCCAAGTCCAACCATCAACCAGCACTACCACTGTAACCCTTAAACCACTAACCCACATCACCCAGCACCAAATCCAGATTCCTCTTAATCACCTTCAGAGATGGTAACTCCACTACCTCCCAGGGCAATCTATCCCAATGCCTAACATGCTCTAATAGGAAAAAAAAATAATTCTAATATCTAACCTGATTCTTCTGTCTCAGCTGAAGGTCGTTTCCTCAGGTCCTTTCACTGCAGGCACAGTGGAAGAGAGCTCTGGATGCTGAATGCGAGAAATCAGGCAGCAGAACAGTGTCTGTGGGAAACTAAGTCACACTGATTTCTCATACTGGCCTGAGATACTGTGGCTTGAGAAATTGTAATGAGGAATTCAAACAGTCCTTGGAGAAAGTAAAACAACCTTTGCAGGTGTTGTTTGTTTCCCTGTTGTTTACTTGCAAGAATGATTGAGGGCTGTTGTTCCGAACTGTCCAATGATAGTGATGTGTTAGTTTGCTGTTCAATGAAGTTTTATTCCATTGGAATTGTCTATAAAAGAAGATTTCAAAGAGTAAAGATTGCTGTCACTTGCTAACAAGCCTGAGAGTCTGTGTGTCCTTTTCTACTGCCTTTCCTAATCAGAGCAACAGAGACCAACCCCCACCTCACTGCAACCTCCTTTCAGGGAGTTGTAGAGAGCAAAGAGTTCTCCCCTCCTCTTCTTATGGCTAAACAAACGCAGCTACCTCAGCAATAAGACATGTTTTCTAGTCCTTTTACGAGCTTTTTTGGACTTTCTTCCAGCACTTTATTGTCCTTTTTAAAGTGAGTGGTCTGGAACCTGACTTGAGGTGCAGCCTCAGCAATGCAAAGTACAGGAGGATGATCACTCCCCTTGTCCTGCTGGCCTCACTGTTCTTGGTTCAGGCCCAGATGCCATTGGCCTTCTTGGCCACCTGGGCACACAGTGGCTCACACTGAGGTGGGTCTCAACAAGCACCCCCAAGTCCCTTTTTGCTGAGCACCTCTCTCTCCCAGCCTGTAGTGTTGGATGGGTTTGCTGAGACTCAAGTGCAGGACATGGCACTTGGCCTTATTTTATACCTGCAAAGAACAGCTGCAACTGTTACTTCCATTCTGCTGAAGATTATCATTACTCTTCATGGACTTTACTTTATAAGAATCCTGTTACGTAAAGAAACTGTTATTATCCCTGCTTTCAAAATGAGAAATTGAAGCATAAAGAGACAGTATACCTTGCCTCAGGTCATGTATATATAGTATATGGTAAAACCAGAAACCTAATCCAGAATTTTGGTATGGATCCAGTTAGTTTAAAACCACAAGTTCATTTTCTTTCTCAAGTTCTCTTTCTCAGGACTCCACTCATGAAAAACTATTGTGAGAAGTAGCAAAGCGATATTGAAGAAGACACGCTAAAATAAATTTTGTTGAATTTGCGCAGAAAACAATTAGTACTTACATGGAAATGTTGAGAGTAAGCATATTTGCACATAAAACATCAGCAAAAAATGTCTGGTTTCATAAGCATATGAACCAATAAGGGGAGCACTATACAATGTGTTGTTTCAATATTGTACATTTAAGGTATGTGATGTAAGAACTTCCAGTTATATTTCATGCAGGAGCAAGTGAACTGCAGAAACATAAAAATCTTTGGCCAAAACTGCTAGCACAGTAATGGTATCTTGACGGGCTGTCCACATTAGTACTACTATTATATTCTAAAGAGTTGTGATTTTCATCAAGCACTGTGATAACAGTTTCAACTGTTCCCCAAGCAATTCCTCTCAAGGAACAAAGATATGTCAAGCACATCCACAGTCATCTGTGCTAAATGCTTCTGGTACCACTTCAGAGTTTCAGGCCTCTCCGCTGTCATGTGTCTCAACAGACACTGGTGTGCCCAAAGTGACATTGTGTAGCCAACAGCATGAACTTGTAAGAAGCCAACCCTTTCAAACCAGGTCTAGCAGCAGAGCCAGAAGATTCTGCATTGTGAAAGCATATGCCAAATGCTTGTCAAAGGACAGTCATGTGCCAGACTTCTTCTGGCAGCAATGGTACGTTTTCAGCTGCCATCGTTACTAACAAAATACTAATCATGTTGCGTGTGAGAACAAACTGCGTATAGAGCCAGCCGTGCTTGCAAATGAGGTCAAGCCTTCAGAAGATTGAACTGTGTTGGACAAACATGCTCTGACCAACAGTTTTTATTCTGCTTTATTATAGTTAGTTCATCAAAAGTGCAGTTGTGGTGCCTTTACCACTTTCCAAGTATCTCTCTCATGTCCTTCTGATTAAATACTGACAATTCTCCTGATTTCTTTCTTCAGTGACAGTCTTGCCCATATTACTGACTACTTTTACTAATTACTTCTCCTATATCCAAAGATAGGCAAGAACTTAATCTTTCAGAAATGTCTTCCTCTCCTGCTGTCCTCAGGGCCTCATGCCAAAACCTGAAAGAAATGGTCAGGCAGAAATAACTCAACATTTATATGAACTTTTCATGGTAAATTACATTCTTCCCACTCTGTGGTCCAGAATGTTTGCTAGTTAATATACCAAACAAAACAGATACAAAAATCTAACATTACTGGGATTGATGATGTCTGTGAAAAAAGAAGAGATTGGTTTTAAAAGGAAAAATCAGCTTATAACTATCGGCCATTGAAGGAGAGACGGGGAGACCGACCATGATTAGAATCCGATTTTACTCAGGTTTTCCAAGAACTTATATACCGTTTCAGTGAGGTTAATAATTTCTACTACAATAATTAGGTTAAAAGATCATACAAACAACTCATACATTTTTCAACATATCCATGTAGGGGGTTGATTGAATCTTCTTCTCTTGAGCAGATTTCTAACCCCATCTTCTCATGAGCTCAAAGTTCTGTTTGTTCTTTCCAGGGCATCCTAGTCACCAGACTAGATATGCTAATTAAGTCTGTCTTACTCTCGTGAATCCCCACATATAACTTTAAAAATGTGTTGTCTGTTTTTTTCGAATGAGCAATAAAATGCACACTAGCTGTGACTAAATAATAGTGTGTGGGTATAACACTCATGAACACAGCAGGATTCATTTCTGGTGTAGCTATATACATGTCAGTCAAGGTGTGTACCAGCAGTTAAAACTGGTGAGGACAGCTACTCACTGAGTAGCATTAGCTGACCTTGCCTGTATTTCTCACCTGTGGCAACTGTCTACCCTCACACCTTCATAATGCATTTTTTCATGGAAAGAGTTGTTAAACATTGAAATGTATTCAGTGAGGTAGTAGAGTCACCATCCCTGAAGATGTTCAGGAAAACACTGGGAATGGCACTCAGTGCCATGGTCTAGTTGACAAGGTGTTGATCAATCAAAGGTTGGACTCCATGATGTTGGAGGTCTTTTCCAAGCCAAGTGATTGGTGATTCTGATTCATGATAGCAGCCTAGGCAAACCTAGATTCTTTTGCAGCTGCCAGAGGCAAGGAAACAGAAATAGGGTCTGTTAATGTGGCTCAGCTAACAAGAGGCACTGTGTTATGCCCTGATTGCTCAGTTGGTTGCATGGGTCTGTTTTTGGCCAATGCAGAAGGAGACTCCAATCACAGCTGCCAGTTTTAAGGGGAGCTCTGCCCAGTGAATGGGCTTAATTTATAAATGAAGAAATTTTCTTTTGTTGCACTTGCTGCAAAGCGGTCATCTATGACAAACAGCTTGCTGTATCTAAGTTTTTAAAAATCTGATCCTTGAATGATTGTACATCTAGATTGTTTTAACTTGTCGTTTGCATTCCATTTTGATATTTTTGTAATTAACTCTTTACACTGGCCTCAGTGAGTGGCTTGTGTCTGAGACAGAAAATGGGAAATTCTAGGTCTCTCTCAGGTTTCTGGCAGCTGATAAAATCTGAATCTCTTTAGCTGGACATAGGACTTGAGTGCAGTTAATTGACTTTCATGTATTAAAACAAAGTATTTACAGACTTCCTGCTCCCAAACCAGGGTACAATTTGGTTCAAGGCATACTCACTCCATTTCTTCATCTCTTCTGAGATGAGGGGTTGGATTAAGTCTTTGAGCACTGCAAAGGCAGTAAGCCAGTTATCTCTTAGGTGTTCTCTCTTTCTTAGGACAGCCTTGGCTGTTGTAGATGTTAGCTTCTTTCCAGTAACACAGAGTTCAAACCCACTTGCCCTGCTCGTATAAAAAAGTCATCTAAGTTTCTGCAGTTTGGCAAAGGCATAGGAAAAAAGACCAATGAGGGGGATTCATCAAATACACAACAATTATATTTGAAGAAGGGTGTTAAGGAAGGCTTTGAGTATTTAGCAGTCCACTGTAGATCTTGCAAGCAATGTGCAGTTGATGAGGGACACCTTACTTGCACCTTCACACCTTCACTGCACATTTAGCACCAGGGAGCTGTTGAACTCAGAGAAAAGCCTAGCTGATAAGATGCTGTATGAGAAGAACTGGCAAAACTGGATGATAGCTAATTTTTACAGTACGGAATGAGAAAGGAGACTCAGTCATACTTAAGGAAAACTACAAAAAGCACATAAACTAGTTTCAAGCAATTTAAAAATTTATAAATAGTTGCAGTGAGTGATCAGTAGTCATGGTGATACTAAAATTAAAAATTCTGCTCTATATGTGGCAATATACATCAAATATTAGGTATGCAGTTGGTTTATGTTAAGAATTCTGGCAGACTTTTGTTCAACCTCTGTTTAAATGAGCTGTGAAGTCCCAACAAACTCTTAATCTGTATGTGGCTTGATAACTACTCATGTGGAAACTGATATGCCATGGATGCTCCCTTAAGGCTTCATAGGTACTGTATGTCTTCTTCTGAATTAGATCCAGAGACCTGAAACACAAGATGAGGTGCTCTTTCACCAAGTGGTGTCAGGCAGATTTACCACTCACCAAAATATTGTGAGGAGAATGGAAAAGAATGTATGTCCTCTTGACTCAGTAACTTCTCATTCGGCATGTAAAGACCTGAACTTGGCAAAGTGGCTCTGAGTTTTCTGCATAATAAAACGAAGATCCTTAAACAAAAGAAACTCACCAAATGGAAATCCAATGGGATTTTCTCAGATAATAGTACTTTTTCTATCAGAAGGGAACTTTGCTAAGTAGCTGCAGTGATATAGTTGCTTCATTGTGAGCCTGGAATTGAGTATCTCCAAACCTTCAATTCATTTTTTTTTTTTCTGACAGAAATGAAACTCCACAAACAATAGCATTTTCTACACTTGCAAGAACCCTCATGGTAATTAGGTTTCTATTGTATTTTCTGTAACTTCTTTGGTTTTTATTCTGGCTTTGGAAGTTTTTAATTACTTAGCATACATCTTTGTTTCCTCTCGCAGCCTCTGGCTGTCTGGTTTGTTTAGGTTGCATATTTCTGTGATGTTTGTGCTATGTTTGCACATTGCAACTTGAAATTTGGCTTCTCTACTTGCAATTATGATACAAATGATAAATAACTCCACACTTTTAAAAATCATTATTATTTCTGAAGCTCTAGGGATTAACTTTAATTTCCTGTTTTATGAAAATTGCAGTTTTGCTGGGTTAAGCAGAGATCAGGGGCATTCCATTAGGCACAGTAAAAAGCAGGCTTTACATTTTATAGCTTTGCAACATGCTACTATGAAAACAGGTAGGATGGTCTGGGAATGGGAGGAAACACTCTGGTATCCTTTGTGACATCTATTTTTCTTCCTGTTGCTGTTAATATTCCTAGGGCCTTCCTAATGGCACAGAGAGCTTTACAAGCTTTACAGACTTATCTCATTAGTGCTGCTAGCTAGGTTCAAGTATTTTCCAGGGAAACTTTTATTTGTCTGGGGAAAGGTCCTCTGACGTTTTAGCATCCAGCCAGCACTTTTTGAAAGCTGACATGGATTTAGTTCTTTCCTGCTACATTTTTTTTTCCTTTTAAATTGCCTTTTCCAGTAAAGGTTTATATTCATTTGGTTTTTTTCAATGCAACTGCATCAACCCTGTACTGAACTGCAGACCAGGTGTACTCATCTTCTAACTGCTATTAAACTACCTGTCTCTGCAATAAACCAACCCAGTGTAACTGAGGATTAATGGCAAGTTGGTAAGCCTTTGTATAATAACAATGTAGACCTCCACCGTTTTTTCTTACTTCAGGCTGTTTAAACTCATTTTTCCCCAACACCAAAACAAAGGGAACATCAAAAGAAAACCAGCAATCCCTGTACATTCAGAATAATTCTATTTCTGACTTGTAAAAAATAAAATAGGATGGTGTATCCAGTGTCAGGGGTATTTTGTGCTTGTAAGGTGCATTCTGTCAAATCCATTAAATATTCCCTGGTTCTTAAACACAGGGAAGTAGCTCAGTCTGATCCCGACCTTAAAACTTGAATGACTTAGTGGAAGACATACCACTGTCTTCAGTGAGGCCAGTTTTTTCACCTTGTAAAAAACTTCAAGTCTTAACAGAGGGCTGTGTGAGCTTAGGTACTTTTTCTTTATACCAGGTCTTTCATGTTCAGTTCTACCTTATGAAATACAGTGTATTTTTTTCCTTTGATTTTGTTTTTCTTCTCCTACAGTATTTACTGTAGCTAGTTAAATTTAATTATTTGATGTTAGGCAAGTGAATAGAATCTTACTCAGCTAATGGAAAGGTAACCAAAATGATGGGTTAACTCTAAAAGCCTCTTGTAGTAGTGTTTGCTGTCCAATCAATCACTCCATTAGGATGCCTTCCTGGTTTATGTAACTGGCAGTAAGTTGCATCAGCTCATACTCTTGGTATTTTTGATCTCTTGACAACCTGCTAGATTAATTTGGAGTTGTTTTCAGTCCCAGGCCACCACAGATTGCCAATATTTATTTTTAAAAGGATATTCGTATTCATGAGAAGAAAACAACCGTCCTCAGCATCTGAATAGTGACTGTAAGCCTGGAGCATATACTTTGAACTTGCATCTGGGATTTCAGACAGTGATGAGTACAGGTGTTTATTTCATGTCCACAGTACTGGCCTGAAGATGTGGGGCTCATAGCAGATCTAGCTGATGTGCTTGGAAAACAATACTGAGCTTTTCCTATAAAAGAATCCCACTAACTGCTAGCAGAGTTGGAAGTCTTCTGCAAAACTCTCAGGTCAAGCCAGAATATATAAGAAGTCAACTCAGAAATTGAATTCAGCTATTATTCACACCCCAGAAAATGTGTGTGTGAGGTTACAGAGGTTTTTTATCATCTTGCCATCAGCCTCACTGATTCATTCTTGGGCAAGGTGCAGTTTTGCACGTCCAGCTGCACTGCCAGACAGACAGAATTTGCCACAACAGGGCATGGATGTCTGCATAGGCCTGCACCCAAACACCTGCCTTTTCATTCCTGAACCAAACAAGCCCACTGATAGCAAATAACATTGACAATGTGTGACAATATGTCTGAGTAACTTAGGCCATTCCCTGTACCAGCCAAACTGTTTGTAGATAAGAAGACACCTGTGCAGTCTTGTTTTTCAGAGTTCTCAGGAATTCATCAAGGCTACTGGAACAACAACAGGTCTAAAACAAGGACAAAGAGCCTGAGAAACTGTCTACAGAAAATGCAAAAGTTAGAGAGAGGACACACAACGTGAGGATGGCTACTTAACCAATTAGGTGTCCTGAGGGATGTGTGCCTGCCTGATGGACAAGTGGCTTAGTTAGTCGAGAGACACCTGCACATGTGGACAGTAGTGCTAGAATCTATAACTATGGTTTAATATAAACAATAAATGGGCTTCTGTTGGAATCATATTGATTCATTTATTCAGTGGCTCATTTCTCCCCTGCCACAATGGTGTAGGAGAACATTTTCCTGAAGTTGAAATGGACATTAGTATCCATTCTGAATGCTAGTCTCAGATTTGCCAAGGGAAGAGATATCTCAGTCTGTGCCAAGAGATATCTCAGCCTGTGCAAACTACAAAAGAAGACAAAAGTATGCATATAGGTTGAAACACGACTAAGATGGACTATCAGTAAGAGAACAGTATGAAGTTCCATGAATTCTGTAATCCATATATTCTAGTTTCTTAGACTTTCTATCCTGTGATTGATTCCCCGGTGTGTGGTAAAAAGTCAGATGACTAAAGTATTTAGTGTGGAGGAGACACTCAAAAAGTCCCTACTGTGTAATTTCTCCACAGTCTAGTAAAGGAAAACAAGATTCTGTTGGTTTCTGTCTCCTGGACAGTATTTCTGTTATCTTTTGGGCTACCTCTTTTGCTCAAGCTTGCAGAGTCTACAAATCTGTGACTTTATCTTTTTATGATAAACGCCCAGATAGTCACAGCATGTACAATTTGAAGTAAGGTAAGAGGAGCCTAACTTAAGCAGACACAAAAAAAAAAAAAAAAAGGAAGAAGAAAAACTCTACCATAAAACTGAGAAAAAGAGCAAATAGAGTAAGAGAAAAATAGCTGTAGAGAAACCTCTTATTTTCACATTTATGCATTTGGGAGAATTGGCCTAGAAAGTGGGTGTACCAAATCACTCAAATGACATGATGAAAATCACACCTACCACAGGCAGCCAGAATACATTTTTTCCAGCTTTATGCCTTTAACAATATATAGTGGCAATAGAATCTGCTATCTAATCACACTGGAATCCAAATATTCTGTTAAATTCTATTTCGTCTGTGTTTTGAGTGACTGCCTTTTCTCCCCTATGGTACAAAGTTGAGAAGACATCATTTAATCAATGGTTTTCTTTCCCTTTACTAGATAGTTAATTTATTTCCTTTTGTCAGAAAACCATGCAAAAGGTGGGAAGCTTTTCTCAGATGTAACTGCTGAGCTCTCAGTAGCATCATTTCTGTCTAACATATCACAGCATCATATTTAACCTGAATTAAGTACAATCTTACTATTTTGAAAAACTAAAGAAAATACAAAAATATATCTAAACTAAGAGGATTTAATGCCTTATGGAAGTTCTGTTGTTTGAATTAATTGGTTCATTGCAAACTAGAAGATAATCAATTATGCTTTCCTGAGAAGTGTCGGAAGAAATGGGTTTCAGAAGTATGAGCATTCAGTGAAAGCAGTTTGCTGCTGTGCCTTCAAAGTTCTACCTGGCAGCCAACAACAGGTGCAGTGCAGTAGATTGGTACTGGTGTAATGAGAGGGAGATGACCAAAGCTTCCTTCCTACTGCACTGGTATTTGTATCAGGTATTCATGCAGTGAGACAATACTTTAAATGTGTTTTATTATGATAACAAACACTTTGAATGGCACAAAAGTTGTTTTAACTGACATGTACTGCTCTCTGTTGTATTGCAAGTATTCCTGGAATCTCCCTTTTTCTGTGGCACATCAACAGTAGCACAGCGGAGGTGATTGCAGTGCTGAGAAACATCTGCCCTTCCATTCACTCAGAGAAATCTTGCAACATTCAGACTTCACAACTTGTCTCACAGAATTCTTACCTCCATCTTGTTCTGGAACTGTTTAAAGAAAATATTTGAGGTGAAAGTAATGAAACAACCACACTACCTCATGCAATTCAGTTTCTGTGGAAAAAAAAAAGTGAAGGAATGCGCACCTGATTTTCCCCTTTAAATAGAAGCATTCAGCTCCTGTTAATTAGCAATTTGAGTGGAGCTTGGTGGACTCTGAGTAACTGCAAAGGAAAAACAGGCATTGCATGATAAGACTGGGTGAACAAACTTAAAAATAATTTATACTTTAAATGGATAGTAAATGTAATTCATGTTCCAAATTTGATCTGGGTGGTGCTCCAGATATTGAACTCCCACTGAAATTTACAACAACTTCAGGAACATCTTGTATTAAAAAGCAATAGAATTTTCATTGTGTCTGAGTAGATTTCAGATATTCAATCCTGTATGGTTCATTTTTTAAACATAGCACTAGTGTATATGAATACCAGTTAGGTATTCTGCCAGACCAGGTTCAGCAGTTTAACAGTCTACCCTTTGCTAAATAGTACAAATGATACTTTTTTTAACCTCCCAAAAACAGTCCAAGCAAATTCTTCAGGAATTGTGTTTCCAGTTTAAACCTCAGACAAAGAGACTGATTACAGTGCACATAAGAAACCAAAACCAAAACTAGACAAAATAAAGAAGAATTATAGTGAAAATGTGAAGGACGGCAGCAGGGAACAACTATATAAAATATCCCACTCATTTATATATGCAGGAAAACATTCCAAGGATTTCTGTGCTGAATACCTGACTGAAACTGTAAAAGGTCTTTTCCTCAAACAGCCCACAGCTGAGCCGTACATGGCAATGATATCTAAATAGGACTGTGTCCTGGAGGATATAAGGATGTGTAATTCTGGAAAGTCAGTGTGTATTCTGGTGCTTTGTCTTCATCACCTGATTCCTTCCCTTTTGGTTTCTGTTTCTCTAGCCCTGCAGGTCCAAATACAAACTTGGAAACAGGTTAACCACCACTTGCTTCAGCCAGGGTATTGCAGCCTACCTGTGGGGAAAAACGAGAACCAGCTGTTCAACCATCCTCGTTGTTAAAACACTACATTGCCTTGTCCAGGAATGAGGAATTCAAAACATCAAATAGTATCACACAGGCTGTTATGGGCTTTATTGGGTGGAAGAGGATGTGTAGAATACCAAAAGCAAGGGAGTTGTGAGAGTAAAGCTGGGAATGATGTTCTGCTTCATAACTCTTGCCCTCAGTGTTCACAGTTTTGTCAGCATGTGGTTATGTATTATGGTTCGATTTTGGGGCCCTGTCCCCATGGCACTTCAAGTACTAATAGCCAGATCTCTGTTTAAACCACAGTCTTGTTGAAAAATAGCTCAATTCACTCATGCAAAGTGGGATCATGCCTAAAAACTATTTAAATCCTCTCAGGCACTTAGATTTTGTTTAAAGGTATTTTTTAACCTGCTGCCAGTGCTAGAGCAACTTCCGTAATGCAGAAAACAAGTGGCAACAACAGCAAAAATATGTTGCTGGCAACCAATGCTGCTCAAACCTGTTCCACGTAGTTGCCAGAGCTTTCTGTGTAATGTTACACCAGCAGATTCACACCACTCAGAAAAGGCTGGGATTTTTTGACAAAAAAAAATTTCTAACCTCTAGCAAAAGTTTACAGACTGGTACTGCAAGATAAGATATTTGTAGGGGCAAATCAAGTTTAATATCTAGACATACGTTAATGGGTGTTTAAACAAAAACAACGTACTAACTAATTTGGGTTACAGGACAGATTTGGAGGGCTCCTCCAAGTTTTTTTCCCCCAACTCATTTTAAATTTGGAAAGTAATGTGAGCTTTCCTGGGAAATGAAATTCTTTATCTCCTATGCCACTTCCTCAAGAATGCAGATGTACTTATAATGACATAATATGATGAAATAAAAGGAAATAAATAGTAATGGAAGGATGTATCGTAAAGGCCTATTTCTGTTCCCAGTGAAATCAATTTAACAATTCCCATTTACTTCAGTGGGAACTGGGTTAGGCTTTGGTAGCTTTTAAGGAACTTTAAAGCTACTTTAAAGGAACTTTAAAGGAACTTTAAGTTCTCTACCTTGGGCGAAAAAGAGAATGAGGGACTTTTAAAGTATCAAGTTCAAGACATGGGGTTGTATTCTGTTTATTATGCCTGGACAATCTGGCACAGGAACAGAATAACTAAATGTTCTCTGGTCTTCCTTTACAACTTTCCTAATACCACTTGTCTCAAATGAGACTTAATAAGAATACAAACACACACAAACACAAAACCCTAAACCCTCCTCTTGAAGCTATAAAATTCCTCCCTCCTTTCCAAAACTACCTCTGCATCAAACATGGAAATTTATAACCCAGGAACAGGACAGATTCAATTCCAGAAAATGTTTTAAAAAAACATCTAGTGCTGGATCCTCATTTGTCAGTACAAAAAGAAAACTTCTTTATATATACTTGTTCAAGTTTCAGACAAACCTATTATGACACAGAGATCTCAAAAGACAGTAGAGTGCCCTAAAAACTGACTTAGGCCACCTGAATTCACTGATGTACAATAAAAGATGTAAATTGAACAGCTATGCATAGAATATTTCACTTCACTATTGCTCAGAAATGTCAGACTGCCAGACCCTGGCCATAAAAGGACTGCTTAATTGTTGTATTTATATTCCCTACAGAGAATTAATAAATATTTAGATCAAATCCACGTGCATACATGTATGGTGACAGAGAGAAAGAGCCATTTCCATGAGGCTTCAACAGCTCCATACTCCTGTGAGGATATAAAAAAATGGAGAAATGCCTTTCAAACTGAGTGAGTAGTATGTACTAGCAGGAGCACATTTGCAAATAACAGTGTATAAATACAAAGTAATCATAAAAATAACCTTTTAAAACTGTCTGAAACAGACCAGGTGGTTGATTAAAAACATCCCCATTGTTGTTGTTTATTCCCTTTTGTATCAGTGGTTCTGCTGCAGGTCATATTGTATTTTTGAGTCATTGCCAATGCTGCTATCTGGAGAGAAACAACTGAAGCAACTTCAGTGATTGCTGTCTTTATATAGTCACAATATGCCAATACTGCAAGGCTGCCAATTCTGTAAGATGACTTTTTCTCATTTTGTGCTTCTATTATCCCAGATAAAATAACTACTGCAGAAAATGTTGAGAATAGCTCTGTAATGTCTCCTCAGGCTGGCAGCAAGTGCTATAGAAAGCTGCGTTCTTAGCTGCTCCTTCTCCTACATATCTTTCCTAGTTGTCACTTCACTATGCTGTCTTTGGTGAAGTGGGTTTGCAATTGCCAACAGTTATAAACCTCTTGCAGCAATGCAGAAATGAAAGAAAAAGCTACTGGAAGGGAGGAATGAAAGTACCCATGGAAGAAAGGCCCTTCCCTCAGTATCCTCTTCAGCAAGAGAATAATCTCCTTGGCTTGTGATTTTGACTGGGTTAGACTGAATGAACATCCATTCTTTGATGATGCAAAGGGTCCTCATATCTGTTAACCAGAGAACAAGAATAAAAAACAAATTCCCTAACTTCCTTGAAACAATATGTTGTGGTGAACAGACAAAATGCAATGCAAGCAATCCTCTGTGATTCAGGCCTGCAAACAAACTCAGAAAGATGGTGTAGCATGTTGCTTATATTTGGGTCTCAGGAGATTTTTTGTAGGAATTAAGCTTTCCCTTTTAATTTTTCCCTGAAAATGTAATTGCAATAAGAATTACATTGCTAAGGCCATGGCCCTTCACACATCCATGTCAAACTTCATACAGACAAGGTGTCTCATTCATTTAACAAGTCTGAGAGTGCTAAGCCACTCGTGTCCGACGCTGCCTGTCACCGTGCTCTGGGTTTGTTCTGCCTGCATTCAATGTGCCTGTGCTGAAGGGAAGGCAGGTAGCCCAGCAGTTAAATGCTGCCTACATGACCTGGTAGTCCACCTCCAGAACCTGCAATTTTGCCTAACAGATTGCCTGTGGATAACTCTAGACTGGCAATCTGCCTCACGAGCTAAAGAGACATATTTTTCTTCTTTATCCCCTAGTATGGGAATACTTAGATTGCCTTCAGTAAGACTGTTGACAAATTTGAATGCAGACTGATGTCCTGCTGTGCATGGAGAAGAAAATACAAAGTGCTGATACTGCTCTATGTTGTTTCACTTCTCTGTCTGATAGAACAATTCAGATTAAGAGTTTAGTGTTGTATTGTTATTTTAAACTCCAGTATGAAGAGAAATTAATTGTGGAGAGAAGAAGCATTCACTCCATTCAGAGTTGAATTGCTGAACATGAGAGGAGGCTCAGGATGTTGCAAATGTTTTAAGTCTTAAAATGTCTTGTTGCTATCCAGAAGATTTTACTATGCAAATAAATACTTTTCCTGCCTCATGTAATCTGATGTACTTTATTAAATGTCTAAGTTTAACAAAGCTATTTTTATTTTCAGGAAGTCATAGTCTATATGATTTAAAACATGAATGCATGGAGGACAGCCCTGGGGAAACTCAGCCCATATCTGGAAATGCAGCAAAAGATCACTTGTGCCAGTTTTTAGTTTAGCAAATTCTGTTTGGAGAAGCCAGAATGAGTAGTGTTCATTCTCCCAGTTTACTCAACATAGGGGTCTCTCAGCACTAAATGTCCTACGTTTTATTAATGATTTTAGCTTTGTTCTCATAATTTACTATTTCTTATAGTTCTCTTTTCCTGTAATTAATCATTATTAATTGTAATTATTAATTATACAAAAAAACAGGTGTGAATAATAAGATGCCTTCCAAAGGGTGTCACTTAGATCAAGGTCATGAGAATTAGTCTTGAAATACTCTCAGCTCCACCACCAACTTTATCTGAGACCTTCAATAAACCATTTAACCTCTCCACATCTGTTACTCCACCTGTCAAATGAGAATGGCAATACTTTCCAAACTTGCCAGATACGTTTTACTATGAAAGTACTTTTGAAATTCATTAGTAGAGAACATCTCTCAAGAGCCAGGAGTTGCTGCCCAGACCTGGATGGACTCAGCACATGTATGAGGAATGGGCATAACCCTGGTCTGAGCTGGGGGTTTGTGCAGGTCGCTGACCATGGCTACTTTGCACATTGATACTACAGTGATGGCTTATAATCACTAATTGTGGAATTTACCTCATAGGTTTGTAGGTCTGAGAGTTATTTTAAAGGTAAATTTGTTGGCAGATGTCCTACACTAATCTGGCAGAGATTAGTTTAGAAACCCCATAGTAAAAATATAAGCAATTAATTTTTTCCCCAGTGGTTTTAATCAATTAAAATTATCTGGCTCATTCTTTTTGGTGTATCTTGAAAATGAACACAATTTTTAGTATATATACAATTTGACTCTTGATTTAAAGATTTTCTGAAGTTGAGAAACGTAGAGCATTTGGGAAAAGTGGAAAATGATCCTGAGAAGAGGTGCTTGCCAATCTCCCCTTCCCTTCCCTTCCCTTCCCTTCCCTTCCCTTCCCTTCCCTTCCCTTCCCTTCCCTTCCCTTCCCTTCCCTTCCCTTCCCTTCCCTTCCCTTCCCTTCCCTTCCCTTCCCTTCCCTTCCCTTCCCTTCCCTTCCCTTCCCTTCCCTTCCCTTCCCTTCCCTTCCCTTCCCTTCCCTTCCCTTCCCTTCCCTTCCCTTCCCCTCCCCTCCCCTCCCCTCCCCTCCCCTCCTCTCCCCTCTAACTGATGGTACAGTTCCCTTTTGCTAAAACACTGCCAATCTTCCTGACATTAGCAATTAGTTTCAGCTGTTAGGACCTATATTACCCCACTGTGCTACAACACTAGGGGGTAACAGCTGGCTGAATAAAGGATGCATCTAAATTTCACCAATTTTTTAAACTAAAACAAAAAGACAGTTTACATGTGGGCTGTTTTATGGAAAGGAGTCAGGAGAGGTAGATAGTTTCTTGAAGGTCCAGTGAAAGATAAAAAGTCACCTAGCTGAAAGGAACAGCCTAACCTTGGCACTTGGTTTCTTCTTATGTAATTCTGTGCTGAGAACTTACTAATGATGGCCTCTCTGAGCCCCACTTTTTAGCCCATAGTTTATCTCAAGCAGGGATGAGAAAGCTGAGGGTACAAACTCCATTCCACCACTAATTACACATCAAATAACACAAGGGATACAAGATTCAGAAGTGCAATATCTTTGTCCTTCTGTCTAGATGCCTCTAGTTTTTTCGAAAGTGGCAATAGCTGGAATATCTCCATCAAGCAATCTAGGCCTTATTTGGGTACCTTATGATATGGAAGGGAGGAGAATAAGGAGAAAAAACCAATCACGTATCAGTCATCAGAGTAATAAATTTATTTTTATAATTGATCTAAATTTCGTATTATTGGTATTTAGTACCAGTAACTTCTATATAAAGAAGCAGCTGTTATTTCCTTTAATGGGCTTATTTTACTCCTCTGCCCACATACTTCCTTTGCCTCAAGCATGTCTTCCTGGCAACACTGATTATGAATCAGTTTACTTCTGACAACTATTCTGAGTACAGCTTTTAGAAAGTCATGAAATCCTTCCTTTCCCAAGGTGTTTTAGGTACAAAACAAGTGCTAATAACATAAAAAATGATGGTTTTAACCAGCTTGTCTTCAGTGAATAAAGAGAAACTGGTTCATACTGTTATGAAGGCAGAGACAAAGTTATTTTTGTTCAATGCTGTTCACCACAAGGTAAATGAAGAAATTTTATGTGATAGATATCCATAATAATTCTCTGGAACCAGGCAGGCAGAGGACATAAAGCAAGATATCAGCTCCAGAAAAATGTATGCTCAGATAATTTTAAAAGGGAGTATGAGTTGTGACAGCTGCTGGGAGGGCCTAGATCTAATGTTCATTTACTTTCCTGCCTTTGTTTTCCTTCAATAATGAGCATGCAGCAGTACCAGTTTAGTGAAAATTTCCATGAAGACTACTAGTAACTTAGAGGACTTGAAGCCAGTCTGCAAATGTCCCCATCTATAACTTAAAAAAACCCCAAACCAACAAACCAAAAAACATTCAATTAATGAGAGTCACATCCAATTCACCTAGGAAAAGCAGGGGCATAAATTGTCTGTGGCTTCTTTAAGACTTTTTCAACCCAAAAGAGAGTTTGCCCCTATGAAACAGGACAGTAGCTCTTTCTGTCTACGTGCTCTGTTATCCCAAGAGTCAGCATTGAGTTGATCCTGAGTGAAGCTCCGATTTCAGTGTCACCCTGATGTCATCTTAGGCCCTGTTGCTGTTAAATGAAGCAATTCTGCTTCTCCTGTGCTATCCAGCTGCTCAAGCTTGCCATGTTTTGCACGTTTGTAGGCATGAGACATCAACTCTCTGATCTTACTGAAGGAAGATATTTCTTTCTTGAAGGCGCAGTTTTCAACCAGATCCACAGGCTTATTTCGCTTGCCAAATAATTTCTAATTTTGACAGGAAAGACAATGTATTCCTGAGGGCAAGGCACAGTCCCCCTTTTCAGTGGCAATTCCATCATGGAGAAGCTTAACCCAGCAATGATAAGTAAGCATCTTGGACACATTTTGCACCACGAGAACCAATTGGTTTTATGTCTTCAGTGTTTCCTTATGGAACTTCCTTTATCATTATGGGTGTTGAAGTGTAATTTTGTCAAACACAGCCTGCCAGTGTCAGCAACTGGTTAAACCAACTTCAAACACAACTATCACAGTTGCATGAGAACTCTGCACGTTGCAGCAGGGAGTGTTTGGGTCTGTCCTTGTGCCCCTGCGAGAGCATCAACCCTATACTTAGGCAATGTCCAGTTTGTGCTGTGGGGCAAGAAACACACAGACACAGTTCAGACCTTGTGCTGAGCTCAGCACTGACAAGAGCAGCTACCCAATGTTAGAGCCTCATGGTCTAAGTCTCGCCTGATGGCTCAAGATGTTCAAGCATTACCTGTATATAAACACGCAAACACACAAGATCATGAACCGTAATCTAGGCATTTTATTTACCACACATCATACTTTTCAGAGCTTCTTCTAGGACAAGCTGAAGGCAATCAGGCTGTGGTTTTTTTCTTTATGTTGTAGGAGTGTATAACATCAAACACAAGCACACACAGCAATTATTACAGTGATTTATAAACTTCTCACAATTTTCTATAATCTTTCCTATCTTCTTGAGGAAACCAGCAAATTCTCCTCAACTTTATTCTGGATAGTGCATGTCTAACAGATAATTATTGCTCAGAAAATACATTCCATGTAAAATATTTTGTAGCACAGTGATGCTGTATGCAGTTCATCAGAGAATTGTAGCATTGCACTGGGATTGACTTTAATAAGTGACTTCTAACAAAAATTTCTGCTGTGAGAAGCAGAAAAATTGGAGAAGTATCGGTCCCTGCAGATGTATTCGTCAGATCCCAGACTTCCTATTCCAGATACAAAGCCCTAAAAAGTAGTACTGTTTCATGTAAAAAACAGTAGAAAGTAACTTTTCAACTTTATCAAGCCTGACCTATGACAGGATGACATTAGGGCTATCAAGACTTTTCCTGTATGTGTTTGTGAGTGCATACACAAACATGCAAATAACATGCATAGGTATCAGTCTCCTAAAATAAGGGAGGAGGGTTCTAAAACTGGGCACTACAAAGTGAATAAGACAAGGTACAGTTATTTGTACAAGAAGTAGACTAAAATAACAAAGATATGACCTATATGAGTGGGGCCTTTCTCCCTCAATAGTATTGTTACGTCCATCTCCAACACACAATATGAAAAAGAGGACTTGACTTCCACAACATTACCCAAAGTCCTAGACCTTTGCCTTTCCTCCAGATCTTTATATGCCGGTTTTAGGTCTACTGAAATGTCATGGAAAATCAGGTTAAAGAGGCAAAGGCAGGTATTCTCTTCTTACCAAACTAGTGAACCCCCAAACCGCCCACGTCCCCCTCCCCCCCCCCCCCCCCATTTTTCACACATTTTTCCTCTTTGGGGGCAAATTAATTTAGAGATGAGATATGGGAGCTGCTTCTGCTGATATGTCTTCACAAAGCTGTGCAGAGAAGGCCACCCAGGTGCATGAGTGGAGTGCATAGTGAAAAACATCACTTTTAAAAGATAGCCTTATTCCTGTGTCCTGGAGGACCAGCCCCTTGATTCCATTAATATGGAGGAGACATTTCCCCCTATGGAAACTCTGCAATGCCACTATAACGTTTCTCTTTTTCCTAGCCCCCTTTCACATGTCTACTTGTAGCCAGCTGGAAGGTGGTGCTATTCTGCTCCTTTGGCTATTCATGTTGCATATTCTGTTCTGGTTTAAGAAGTGTCCTCTTTGTTGTGATAATGTGCATAGATGCTGATCACCCATACTCCCTTTTCCTTGGACTATCTCTCACCCCATCTCACCCGTGTGCCCTGACATTGTACAGGGTATTTGGTGAAAACCAGAGCAATCTCTGGTTATTCTCTACAGTCACTGTTGTGGACACTCATCACACTTCTGCTTCTGTGCTGTGGATTCAAATGTACACCCTACTCTGCTGACTTTTGAAGTGGTCCTGTTCCTGCAGCTAAATGCAGAAGACAAAGTGAGATACAGTCACTCTGGAAAGCAACTGTGGTGTCAGGCAGATGGCAAAACCTGACTCTCTGGCTAGCTTTCTCTGCCTTTGGGAACTATAACCTGCTCTAGTCCTTTCTGCTGACAGCATCTATTTCTTTACCCTCAGTTGCCTCTAATGCATGGGCCATTAATGCACTGCAGATACGCAGCCAACATTCATCTGCTCACTCAGCCAGACATCTGGAGCTCAGCAGCATTTGACCTCTTCCTCACTCTGGACCCAGCAGCGTGAGCAGCTTTCATTACACTCCCTGGTGCCTTTATGTTGCCACAAAGATGGACACTCCAGACCCTGACGTGGATAACTCAGTCCTGCCTTGGCTCCAGATATTTTCTTCAGACAGTATATATAAGTAAAGGAATCAACAGCTAATTTCATGAAGGGAGGATAGGAGGGGAGTTATTACTATGAAAACAATATTTTGCTTGCAGGGAAAATACTTTGGACATAGGAACTTCAAAGTAGGACAAGAGTGATAAGAAGCAGATCTCAATCAGAGCTTAATTTCCGGTTTTCTATTCAAAACAGTCTTATGTCATAACCAGTGCAATATTTTTATCCTAGCTACATCAGGGAGATTTTATCCTAAACACTACCAATTGCTATGATCAGAATGTGAAGAAATAACAGCACACAAAGTATTTTTTCTACAAAAGATTTTGATCTGCTCTCTTTCTGCTGTTCTGGTAACCCAGATGTGAACATGGATTCTGACAACCTACTATCATGATTACTAAAACTTCTTTCTCTTTGGCTCCCCACTGTCTCTTAATCTATAAAGGAGATCTTAAAACTGTTCAACTTGTCTATCTATAAACCTGGCTTCGTCAAACCTCTTCATTAGCTTTAGCTCAAGACTGCCATTCTGATCTCCCAGTTAAGAGAAAACCAGCTCTCCTCTAGGAATTCAACCTCTAATGTATCTCATCCTCTACACTACCAGGCTGCTACCCTCACAGCATGGTTTTCCCTCTCTGGAAGTGCCCTCAGTCTCTTTCTGGCCATCTCTGGGTTCTCCATGAAAATCACAGAATCACACAGAATATATTGAGTTGGAAGGGACCCATAAGAATCATCATGTCCAGCTACTGGTCATGCACAGCATGTTCCCAAGAATCACCATGTGCCCTAGAGCATTATTCAATTGCTTTTTGAATTCTGTCAGGCTTGGTGCTGTGACCACTTCCCTGGAGAGAAGTTACACTTCCCTGTTCCAGTTCCCAGTCACCCTCTGGGTGAAGAACTTTTTTCTAATACCTAACCTAAACCTCCCCCAAGACAGCTCCAGGCCATTCCCTCAGGTATCCCTGTCCCTGGTTGAGGAGAGGAGAGGAGAGGAGAGGAGAGGAGAGGAGAGGAGAGGAGAGGAGAGGAGAGGAGAGGAGAGGAGAGGAGAGGAGAGGAGAGGAGAGGAGAGGAGAGGAGAGGAGAGGAGAGGAGAGGAGAGGAGAGGAGAGGAGAGGAGAGGAGAGGAGAGGAGAGGAGAGGAGAGGAGAGGAGAGGAGAGGAGAGGAGAGGAGAGGAGAGGAGAGGAGAGGAGAGGAGTAAAAAATAAACCAAAATAATTTCTATCCTAGAGTACTGTTCCTAGCAACAAGGAAGAATGAAGAAATTATCAGTATTCTAGAACTGCCACTAGTCCTCAGTCTCTATATTGGCATCAAGATGCAAATGTAATCTGCATAGTTATAAAATACTATACATGTCTACAGCTAATGAAATAACAGGGACAAATCTGGGCTTCCTGAACTGATTGTGGTTTGCAAGCAGTTCAGCTACAGGCAGTACCTGCTGCTGACAGATTGTTCAACAAAAGAGGGCTCTGTAGGCCCAGAGGCTGTTGGATCACATCAAATTCTTTAGCCAAAGGGAAGACTTTCTGTGGCCAATATAAATAACTTTTCCTAGCTCTTCCTCTGGTTGTTGCACTCACCTGGAAATTCCAGGCAGGAAGCTCTTATGCTACTGGAGGGAATTAAAACACCCCTGTGGATTTACAGGGGTCTGGAGGCAGCTATTGAGGAGCATTATGATCTTTCCAGAAATCCTCTGCAATGTTTTCTTACACAGCTCTTCACGTTGGGGTGATGTCCATCTCCCACAAAACACCAGTCACCTCCCATGCCCTCCCCAGTACCTCCTCCCTCTGCTCATGCTCAGGCACTGGGAATGGCCAATGACCCTGAGGCTGGTCACTGCTACCACTCCTATCTTGGCCAGCTACTGACCAAGGCGCTAGATGATGCTGGGAGCATCCAGTCCTTCCTGTTACATTATGGGAGAGGCAATCATGGCAGCAGCATTGTTTGAGATATTGAAAGTCTGGGGATGACTGTGCAAGGAGGTCAAGACCCTGAAAATTGCAGCACTACCAAGTCCTGCACAGCCCACTCCCAAAGTGCCAGTAAGAGCAGCTGTGGGCTGAGCATGGGTACAACTATGCCTCCCTGCTCCCATGCCATGCAGTTCCCTGAGCACTGCCCTAGGGACTGCCTCAACTGTCCCTCAGCTGGTTTCATTCACTGGGCTCCTTAGGATCAGCTAGAAACACACAAGAGTACTGTCTGCCATTTGGAGCTCTGAGAAGGCACTTCTCATGGAATCAGGCTTGTCGGAGTCCAGGGCATCCCTCTGGGCACTCTGGAAGGTCACAGACTTTGGTAGAGAGGCCTGGGACCTGAGAAAGAGAGTCTGGGGTCTGTGCAGGGGGGTTTGCCTGGCACAGAGCCCAGGAAGACACAGACTTTGATTTTGATCCATGAGAAAAACTTCTAATACAGAGAAGAATTACAAGTCACAAATGTGTAACAGACAGTAGTGTAGTTATCACCAGATAGAAGATTTTGTAGTTTGGGGTTTTTAGAATGTAGGTGCAAGGGGACAAGATGGAAGAATTAAGGTGTTGCCCTGAGTTCTTCTTCTTCTCCCTTGGAATCCATTTTCCGCAGTGATGTGGGCACAAAGTAGTTTGAGTGGGTTGGGTCAAAGTAGAAATGATCAATTCTCCAATTACATCTCTAGCTTTCCTGTCTTTCCTGCAAGGACACATTATTACATATAATAAAGGAGTCAAGAACACAGGTGAAAGCCGTAAGACAACTATGTGTTAGTCCAAATGTCCATCTAAGGTAATCTAAGGGTGTTCAGGTACAGAGATGGGCAGAAAACTAGAATACTTTATTGTGTCAAATGTATGGTTCATAATAACAAACACATTGTTCAAACTACCCTTTAAGTCAGGTGATATCTGTTAAAGCATTAATATGCCATATGTAAAGGCATAAAGATGAGCATAACAAATGAGGGAAATTAGAACACTTGACACAGTGTCTAACTTGGCTTTGAAGCAGCATGTCCACAGTTGCACAGCTGTGCAAGCATTCTGTAGTGTGAAGCTTTGTTGAGTTTCTTGGACAATTTTTTTTGCTCCATACCAAGATGCTATGGGTAAGTACAGGTTAGAAGGTCTGCAAATGGCTTGGTTGGTGCTCTCTGCAGTTGAATCTATGACTATCTTTTTGGACTGATTCATTATACACACATATCTATATATATAACTGTATTAAATATACTTCTTAGATAACAGCCACATTGTCAGTAGAGATGAAACAGATGAGATATGAAGCACAGAGCTGCTTTCTTTGAAAGTAAATCAATCACTGTGTTGAAGATCTATAGAGATATTTACCAGGGTAAAATTTAAAATGGCTTCAGAAATAAAATGAGTGATTATGTATTCTTTCTATTGATTTCTGTATTGCTTTTAGGCTACTGCATACCCAAAGGCATGCAGTGCACACAGGAGCTTGGCATGCTTTGAAGATTATGCCAAATTTTGCTTGCTTTATGCAAGAAGGTGAGTTCAATGATATTGCTTCTGTATGTAAGACAGAAAAAATTTAGTCCTAAGTTCCTTATTTCCTTGGCAAACTGTCCTTATAAAGCATGCTGCCAGTTCTGCAAGCTTTTAAGCAGCAGATTTAATTAGGCAGTTTATATAAGTGGAAGCATGTATTTGTTCAAATGCTGCCCAGTCCACATTCTATGCCACAGCTGAAATTTTCATATGAAGGCATGCTTTAAAGTAGACAGTTCTTACTGAAAGCCCTCCCCCACTACTGTGGCAGTAATGGTGTGGGTGAGGGCCACACAACCAGAGGCTTTAAAATTGTATTTCCATACAGCACCTTTCTTCCTCCTTCTTGTGAGATTGATAAGAGAAAGATAAGGCAACAAGAAGCACCTGCCTTTCTGGTTTTAATGGACTCAGGATATCCACAGTGATTTACATGTTTCATATACAGCTATCTGGCATGGAGTAAGCTGCTGTTAACTCTTTTCATAATTCAGCAGGGGTAGCAGAAATCATCAAGCACTTAAAAAGGATAATTTGTGATATTTGGTATATAGTTAGCATCAGTCCCTATATATTGAAAAAAAAGGGAATTTTGGTTCTCAGCAAGAAAATTATAAAAATCTTGACAGAAGAAAGACAAAACAGTGACCAACACACAGAAAAGATAGAGGAAAAAGACTTCTCTGTACATAGTCTAAGTCTGTTCTGATTATTGTACCCAAGTTGTACCATCTTTTTTTGTTCTCTTTTCTTGTCTCCTCATTTTCTTGTAAGCAATGGTGGAGATGTAGGAATGTCCTTCCCTTTCAGCTTTTGCTGCCTTCAGTGTGGTTGAGCACATTGCTTCTAAATTACTTTAACAAATATATGATATAGCTGGTATAATACATTGTTTCCCAAACCTCCAGCTGAATCCTCATTCCTACTCAATCTAATGTTCTGACTGAACGTGCTCTGGCACTGTGGGTGTTAAGATTTCAAACATCCTTACAAAAAGGGTGTCTGCTTTACAGGAGACAATACTTCACTGTGAGAAGTCACTTATGACAGTCTAATTGACATCAGTGAGAACTGTGTTTCCTGCTCTTCCTGATATTCTGGCTGCATTTTCCTCTTAGTCCTGCTTATAGCTATTAAATTGTCCCAGCATTACCTTACTTTCTGAGGGCATATATTTGCAGAATAATCGTATCACACGTGTGCTATTTTACACCAGCCAGCACTACAGCTTATTCTTCTTCATTTCCTTGTGTATATGGAGACTGCCTTGGAGATTTATTTAAAAACTGTTTAGTTTATCTTAGTGTATTTCTAAATTCAGATTGGAATGAATACAAAATTATTTCTTCACCTGTTTAATAACTTTTAAGGTAGCTTTTCCACCTCTATTTAATAGCCTTTAGCAATTTTCACATATTAAACAATCCTATAAATAAAACAAAAATAAATACATAAATAAAATTAAACACAAAAATCCTAATTTTTTTTTCTTGTTGCTAAAATTTGCAGAGCCCCATTACTTGCAAAAAGGTGGGGGTTTTAGAATTAAATGGAATTTTAGTTTCAAATCTGTTCCAGATATTACATCCGGTCCAAAGCCATCCAGTTCAAATGCTATTGCAGGGGGTTTTTGTTTTGTCTTTTTCTTTAAAATTTTGTCTTTCCGTAATTATTTTCTTTCTTTGATATGGAGTAGAGGAAACAGCACTTAGGATAAGTCCTTGAGAGACCATCTGATTTAACTTTTGTGGTTTGAGTTACTGTATATTTGATAAATTACTTCACCTGTTAGAAAAGTGAGTTTTAAATGAATGGAATTGTACAAGAACAAAATTATGAAATCTGCAGCAAGCTTTACTGGATGTCTTGATCACAGACACAGTGTTGTTTACTCTTTTTCCCACGTTTGGAAGGCTTTTTTTGCACTGCTTTTCTCCTGCATATTTGAGGTTCTGCCCTGAAATGGAGAAAAAACTTGTGCCAACATTTGCATGTTTCTTCTCTATTTTAAGTGTTGTAGTTTCAAGTACTCATTGGAATGTGATTTAGCACATAGTGAAAGAAATCGCAACATGCATCTTAAAACAGAATTTCAAACAAATCTCTCTTAGGGCAATGGAAAGTACATCAAACAGTATGCTTTAAAGTATGATTCATCATTTGATGTAGCTGGTGCATCATATCATGTTTTCCATCTGACAAAAGAAGGTAGTGCACCCTTCACAATTGTGTGACAAGTGTTTTGTCACTGGAGCCACAAATTCCCTCAATTTTGCCTTTTGCCCAGCAGCTAAAGCAAAGCAGTACTGAGAAGCATACTTGTCACAGTTCTGCTGCCCACCTGAGACCTTTCTACGTGGCTTCTTCTCTGAGCACACATTAAAGGCATTGCAAAAGGAACCTCACAATTTCTAGTCTTTTTTTCTTTTTTTTCCTTTGCATTGTTAGTCTGACATAAGTTGACATGTTTCATTTTCTCATACCTAACAAGCTTATAATGATTTAATTATGTATTTTGATGAAATTGTGAGAAGCTGAGAACTTCCTACCTAATGTGTGCTTATCTACAATATTATCAGAAAGTAATATGGGTAAAGTTTTGATATCATCTTCCTCTTTATAACATATAAGAGGTTTATAGTCCCCTTATAAGGGAAATTTTCTTCCTTAATTCTCCATAAGGAATAAAACATACAGTCAGAAATCTCCACAAGTCATTGTAACTGAGTAGTTGTCTATCTAAGTCCCACCGAATGCACCTGAAATAAAGCAGAAATAGGCAAAATTACCCAGAAAAATTACTGCAAAACAGGTAATTGACCCTCAACCTTTCTGCTCAAAGAAATTACTATCTGAACATGCTGTACTTCTAATTATGACTGCAATGAAACCAGACCAAGAACAAATTAATATACTCTTTGCCTTCACTATTTCTATATTCAGTTCTCTCTTCCTCCTTAGTCCAAACATAATCAGTCTTCTTTTCACCTCCGGTCTGCACTGCAGACTATAATTAAACAATGAAAATCTGACATTCATCTAGAGACAAAAATTGTTTAAAGAATCACTTAGTACATGGAAATTTTTGCTTCACTCTTGAAGAATTAGTCCTTAATATTCCTTTGTTCCATTTACTCTTCCTTCTATGCATTTTAACGCTCTTGCTCTCATTCCTATGCTCATTCATTTTGGGCTTCATGTATTGGTTTGACAGAAGCCAGACTTATCTCTGTGGCTATTGGACAATACTGCAGGGTCCAGTGAGACCATTTGTCTGCTTGTATTTCCACAAAGCATGCTTGGAGGAAAATTACTGAGGAAACCACATGCATAATTAAATAACAATGACCAAAAAATTTAAAAATCTGGCATATTCTTAACATTAAAGGGAAATTCCTTCAGGGGCTATTTTCAGCTAGATAAGAATTCCTTCTTTGTCCTCTCTTGATACTGTATCTGAGATATCCTCCACTGATACAGTGTGATATGTTACAGAATAACAAGGCAAACTGCTACAAAGTACTATATATATTATGTAGCCTTTGAAATATTATCCAGGGGCATCCTGAAAGCCACGCTCTTCCCCTTGCCACACAGATAGACACTGCTATGTGTGAAAAATGCAGGCTCGTCTTTCCCTTGTTCTTAAAAGCACTTTTTTTTTTTTTTTTTTTTTTTTTTTTTTTTTTTTTTAATGGGTAGTTTGTGCTGAGTCTCCAAAAACCCTCCAAGAAACTGACTTCAGACTGTACCTCTAAACTTCAAGAGAAAATCTGAAGCAAAGGATAGAGGCTTTTCCCAAGGACAAAACACACAGATTGATGGACAAAAGATCCACACAGCAACATCAGTGCTGGCTCATGTCCAGGTGGACAGCAAAGCAACAGACCACTTAATAAATGCACACTTGGAACAGTAAGGAAGCATTGCAATGACCTTTTTGTTTTTCCTTTACAAACTTACAGGGAAAAGTGTAACAGGTCACTGCCTGCTTGTTTTGACTACCACAGTTCTGGTGCACAGTGAGCAGAGTGACAAAATTCCCATGCTCAGTTATGGAGATGTCTTTCAGCTGGAAAAGGTGGTTCAGGGTGGCTGAGTCAATCTTCACCCACAGCCACCGACCCCAGGGAACAGGGCTGCCACTGCTACAGCAGCAGGTGTAACAGCAGAACTCTTCCTGCTTTTATGGCCTAACACAAAGGATGCCATCCTCTCTCCCAGGTTCAAGAGGCCATCATTTCACCAGCTATTTAAGCCTGACTAATCCTGGATTCAAGCCACAGCCTTTTATGTAGATGAGATGAAAACCTGAAGGATGTACCACAAGAAAAAGGAAAGCATAATTTGAAAAGAAGGTGCTTTTACTCCTCCATCTTGAGGCAAATGAGATTACTGAAGCTAAATGGAAATATTTGTTTATAAAATGAGCAAATTATTTAAACTTATTGCTATTTTTCAAAGTTTAAAAACATGACCTTCCTCTTTTTTCCTCTCCACAGACTTATTCTTGCTGGCAGAAAAAAAAAAAAAAGTCATGGCATACAAGCTTCACTAGTGAATTCATTCAACGGAATTAGGTATTTGGATATCTACGCCACAGATTTAGTCTCAAAGAAGCTTCATATACTTTATGCTCAAAGATGACTGGATTTCTACTATCAAAATATCAGAACATCAAAGCTTTGTAACTGTAAAATCCTAGAATCATCAAGGTTGGGAGACACCTCTAAGATTGCCAAGTCCAACCATCAACCAGCACTACCACTGTAACCCCTAAACCACTAACCCACATCACCCAGCACCAAATCCAGATTCCTCTTAATCACCTTCAGAGATGGTAACTCCACTACCTCCCAGGGCAATCTATTCCAATGCCTGATGTGACCTAACAGGGAATTTTTTTTTTCTAATACCTAATCTGGTCCTCCTGTCTCAGCTGAAGGCCACTTCCCTTGGTTCTTTCCTCTTTCCTTCTACTGCAGGCACAGTAGAAGAGAGCAACCCCCACCTCACTGCAACCTCCTTTCAGGGAGTTGTAGAGAGCAATGAGGTCTCTTCTGGGCCTCCTCTTCTTGTGACTAAACAAACCAGCTACCTCAGCAACTTTCCATAAGGCATATTTCCTAAACCCTTCACAAGCCTTGCTGCCCTGCGCTGGACATGCTCCAGCACTTCAATATCCTTAATACCAAACACCAACCTTGATACTCAATTTGTGTTCCTATTTGTGCTTTGTTTTAAGTAATTATTTTCCCATAAAATTAAAGATCAAAGATTTGACAGCCTACCAAACTTCGGACTTAAGGACTGAATTTTGCAAGTAGTTTGGAAAGAGTTATCTAAAGCTGGTCTCAGTAGTATTGGGTCTCTGCCCTTCCTGTAAACTGGTCAGCCTTTATTTTTAGTTTTCAATTGTCAATATTTCTTTTCCTTTTGCAAAGGAAGTTTAAAGAACTGCCAGTACTTGAAGCTGTATTTACAAGTCCAGTGTGATACAAACAGGGCTGATAATTTTATGCAGCACTCAGACTACTTCAGCTCCTTCAGCTGGCAGACCTCTAAGAAAAAGACTAAATTCCTTATGTCACTGAAGTTGCCACAGGTTTGCTGATCCCATGTTACCTGAAAAACTGAGAACTTAGCTTCTTAGGGAAGGTACAAGCCACATTTCCATATTAAACTTTAATGCTACTTCCAGATCAAGTCTTTGTAAAATCATTTTGTGGTTTAAAAGCACTCCCTGTAAAATTAGCAACTAAATGTTTCTTTTACCAAAGTGCACAGGAACAAAAAAGGGGATTAATTTTCCCCTGTTAAATTAGAACCACCTTGTTTCACCTGAAACCACTAAGAGTTCAACATACATCCTACCCACACAAACAAAATCAATTCATAGATTAAATCTATCACCCGTGTTTTATGAACATCAGGCCATAGAAAACATACTAATACCATGCTTGATCCCTATCCTGATCTTGAAGGAAAAAACAATTGAAGAAACCTTTTATTTTGAAACTGTTAAATAAAGGTGATTAGCACAAGACCAAAACTTGGTATTTAAACCAAAAATACTCTCTGGATGTATTTAATGCTCTCAATAAAGCTACAGTGTATATGAAGTCAACACTACATGAAAAAGAATACCAAGGCAGAAGGCTCTAACAGCTGCATCTCTGGTAGATGATGCCAAAAGCTGAAGTGCTTAGAATTTTGCTACCTGGAATCACTGAAATTACATATGTTCTGCCAAACTCTGTACACATGTGACTACCTTGAGGAGACCTCAATCTTGACTGCAAGATACCAGGTGCTGCTAAGCAGTACTGCTGGTGTCTCTGTACAGGTCACAGACACAGCCCTGCCCAGCAGTGTATGCTGGTCAGATCACATTGACCTCTTGGCTGTGGCAGCTCAACTGCAGCAGATCTGAACAAGCACCAAGGCTTTTCCAACAGCATCTTCTGTTTGCCTACAGAACATCTCTGGGTGTTTTTTTTTTTTTTTTTTTTTTTTTTTTTTTTTTTTTTTTTTTTTTTGATACAGACTAAACAGCTGAAAGAACTATTACCATTACCTTTAAGGCATATTTTTATGACTGATGATACATACTCTAGAAGGAAAGGCACATGCATTTGTTTTCAAAATTCTGCTGTTCCAGTAAACTTAAAAAAATGTAATGTGATTGAACTGTATTATTATTCAACTACAGTTTCTGTTGTAAACAATCACTCTTTTCCCCTCCTAAGCCATTAAGTGAAAAGTCATTACCCCTTAATGACTTAAAAAGTTTCAGCCAAGAATTCAAACTTTGCAAAGAGAGATTGCAACAATAGTTCCTTTTTATTTATTATTATTTGTATTAATTAAAAAAAAATAAAGATATATATGAGCATGAAACCAGCAATATCAAGAAGATATTCGTACCCAAAGTGAAATTAAAAAGGGAAGTGAAAAGTGGGGTGATGGCTGGGTTCTGGAGTGCAAACCAACAGGTAAGCATGAAATAAGGGGAAGAGGAATAGTTATGATCAACCAGCATAAAGCTTTTAATTACCTTAATAGGCAGCTGCTCATTAAGCATGTTTGTGAGATTCTTTCAAGACTGAAGTTAAATTTAAAGAAAGCAAACACCTACAGGACCTAGACAGCAAGCTGTCTGAGATAATTTTAGGCTCAGTAACATAAGTTCCATTTACCCCGGTCTAGATACTCCCTGGATTCCTGTTTAAGATCACATTGAGTAAAAGCAAGGAATAGGGGCCTGTCAGCCTCTTACATAAGTAGCCTTTTTTGTATCATCGTGATTTTCTTCATTTCAACGCTGCAGAATTCAGTTTGTTTTGCTGCCCAGGAATGCACAAGGACAGCAGGAACATGGAATATTAATGCACACACCATAAAGATACTGCACAGGTGTGTCAGAACAATCATTCTGAAGACCAGTAAACTGTATCAGCTATTTTTACAATGTACTTTATTGTGTATGTTACCATACACCAGTTATGTATGTTATTCAGGTGGCTCATTCTGTATTTTTATTATAAGTATTCAAGACATATGTAAGATGAAGGACACAAATACCCATCAAATCGCAAGCCTGATCCTGTAAGCTGACACTTCCATACTATATTTCTACTGATGTATTTTTACTAAAAATAAAACCTTGAAACACATGACAGCAGAATACTCACATGAAAAAATTCTCCACTTGAGCCTCCTCAAACAGCATATAGAAGATCACCACCTACCACTGACATCACTTATGTCTTTCACTATGTATTTTCCATGGTAACGGGCTATACTGCTTTACATCAGTAGTGAAAACTTACCTGGCCTCAGCTCTGTAAAATCAATCTGAAGAGTAAAATCCCTAAGGCTATACCCACAGCCTAAAGCAGCGGCTAGGAGAGGTGAATTCCCGCCAATTTCAACACGTCATGGGATGTACACCTTAATGGTTATATGATTTCGCAGTCTTGCCAGACCTGTTTAATTACTTCTAATTAAAAGTTAGTCATTTCACCTGAGGTAATGCTTTGCCACTACCTTGTATTTTCTCTTTCTGGGATATGACTCTTACACCCCTTAAAAAAAGTCAATGTAGGCAGGCTGCAGAAGGATGGGAAGCCAGACACAGAATATAGCTTGTCCTTAGGGAAGTAAACAATACCAAGGGCTTAGAACAGAACATACCCTACAGACAGAGACATCTGTTTTGTAGTGGAGCCACTAGAATACAACAAATGGCAAGAACTGCAGTAATTCCACTCTATCTCATATCATGTGCCTGCTGCCTTTTAGCTACAGTGTAAGGAGTGTCACTGCAATTCAAAGAGGGTTATTGACACCTGTATTTGCTGCTGGCCGCCCTAGCCATCACGGCCAGAGGCAACAGTTTTAAAGAAAAGAGTATTTGACAAAATGACATGCTTTGTGAGAAAGAGACTGGATGAAGGCACTAGTCTTCTGGTTTATTCAGTCAGTCAGGCCAAATCAGTACACACACAGACCTGCATTTCTGACATCTTGGAGACTGAAAATAAACAGATACAGCGGGACTCATGAGGTGAAACGTATTATTGGACTACCTCACTCCCCTGTAAGGTACTTAGATCCTAGTGCCTGCTATCAATTTCACTAAGATTCTATGTATCACTGCAGGTTGTACCTCCTTCCAATTAAAATGGAAGTGAACAGATCATTGTGATGAATTCCACGAGAACCAAGGAAGTATCCTCAAAAAAAAATGCAAATGATTAGGGCTTACTAATCAAACTTCTCCTATATTCACTCTAGGCAAAATCACTTGCAACTAAACAGCAAGGCCCTTTCTCTGAAAAAAGTTTCAGTCACTCACTGATTATAAGTTAAAACACAAACCATAAATTCATAAACCATATGATCTAAACCAACATCCTTAGGTTATGTTGTGGCTGGGTTCTCTTGTGCTCTGAGAACTCAAAGCCTAACATTCCTGCTCATTCCAGAGTGTGTAGGAGAAGAAAAACACTAGACATCCTCTACCATCTGTAAAACACAAATAATTTATTCAGATAAACCTTTAACAGCTCTCTCAAGCAGAGAGTATCACAGTATACTAGGGTACAGTTAATGACAACTTCAGAAATCATGCTTTTGGTGCATAAATGCCATAAGATGATTTTTCATTACTTCTAAGAAGCTTATGATTGACAATAAACTTAAAAATAAGTATTATCAGTATTAAGTACTCCACTTAATTTTGACATAGCTTTGACAAAGCTCTGGATTGCTGGGAAACAATCTCTGTCTGATAGTTGTCATAATCAGAAAAAATCCTGGCTGAATAAGACAATTCAGCAGTGTACTTTTAAGTTCTGTGAAAGTATTATTATCTTCCACAGAACAAGTGCACGATGATATCCCAGCACTCAATAAAATCAGTGAGCTGGCTGCAGTCTCTTTTTTCCTGGTAACAATACTTCCTCAGGATTCTTGCTTTTTTGTTGGTTTATCTATGTAAGGAGTGTTGTCCTGTAGCAGATCTTTCCTGGGTATGAGTACTGAAATAGAAAAAAAAAAACACCAGTAAGACTATAATCTTATGGAAAACACTATTTTAAATTCTGAAGATGTTTTTATATTTAGAAACAAAAGATCTAGTTACTAAAATGAGGATCTGAACTTCTGGTAAGTGTACAGTAGTATTATGATATCTACCTAAAACAAAACCATACTAAGATTTCACTTTCAGCTGTCACAATAATATTCTCCCATCTCCTTTTATAAGCAGTGAAAATTTTGATATTAAGAAGCCATAAAAATTCTAAAGTTTTGCAGTAACTTTTAGCAGGGGAGTGAATGGCATTTTTTTCAAGCCTGAGTCATATTATCCTTACTTCAGCAGTTTCAAAATTGAATACTGGGTTTGACTTAGCTCTCTCCCCCAAGTCTTGGAATCTAATCTGTAATATTTATCTTGTCACACCTATTTTAAAGGCCAACAGGAAAAGAAAGCACCTAGTGAAAGTTACTGCCACTATGTTGTCACAGAACTGACTATTCTGTGTCCCTCATTACCAAGTCCCCTATCCTATTCAGCTGCAGTCCCATGTTTTCTCTCTCCCTCCTGTTGCTGATACACCTGACTGTCCTAAACCCATCCCTACGCACTCGCACAGGATTAGAGCACAAACTGGTATTTCAACATGAATCCATGTGGCTTTTGCAAGGGAAGTTCTGCCTTACAGTCCTTGCTGGAGTTGTCTGAATGGCGCTTCAGAGGTTACCACAACATGTTTGGATTCCTGAAAGTTCTTCAGTCAGTGCTTTTATAAAACAACAGCCTTATTACGACAGAAGTCTTCCACAGGTAAGTAACTGGATAAATGGTAAGACATGAACAATAAATGATCAGGTCATCCATTGGAGTGATGTCAAATGTGGAGTTCTACAAGTATTTTTGTTGACACGTTACTTACATTTGTAAGTAACCTGAGAAGAAAAGGTTTTTAATGGTATAATACCATTAAATGGTAATACCATCCTGAACAGTTTCATTAAGAAAATGTCTTACAGTGAAAAATAGCAAGACATGCTTAAGGCTTGACTGAGCAAATTGATGGACAAAATTACACCTAGAAACGTGCAGTGCACACAGGTCAAGAAAAATACTAACTTTACAAAGTAAGTGATAAATTCAAAATTGATTATGATCACTCTGATAAGTTTAATGAGCAGAATTTTGTAAAAATAAATACATAATATGTATTTTGGCTTGGCAGCCAAAAATTAAATTTAGAATTAGCAGTGACTATTAGCAGCAATTTAGTTGAAAATGAAAGAAAAAACATTATTGTGCCATATTGTGTGTACAAATGCCTCTTTGCCCACAGTGTGCAGTGAATAGCAAGAATAACCACAGGTATTCACCTGTTGTTTCTGAGAGCTGTTTCATAGGGGAAGTGAATAGAAAAGAGGCAATAAAGAACTTAAAAATTCATAAACAGCTTGGTGAAAACAAAAAATAATCGAAGAGAAGATAATTTGAAGATAATTAAACCAGAAAACACCTCTGACTCAGGAAGTGTTGCCAAGTGTGAACCACTGAAAGAGGTGCAAATTCACTTTGTCTGTTCTGATTCTTCAACTGTTACCTGCCTGGAATCACCATGGGAGACTTGACACTGGTCCAGACTTACCGTTGGCCTTGATCGTAACCGCTGTTTTAAAGTTAAATGTTTTACCAAACCTAAATCTGAAAATTGCTACAAAACTTAACAGACAACACTAAACAGAAGTAAAAGGAAACAATGTACGCAGCAGAGATTTCCTTTATTCTCTATCACACTCAGGAGGCTCAGTTGTATGCTGAGCCTACCTACTACTTCTGTTTTTGACTGCAAGATAAAAGAACTTCTAAACCAAGAATCGGGATTTCAGAATTTGATTGACTTCGCATTGAGGTAATCACTCTGTCACAAATCTTATACAGCATAACCCGAAAATGAAATTGCTGGAAAAAAATTTTGGAAATGAACACTCAATCGTCAAAGAAAAGGCTGTTCTATGGTCAGTGTACATACTGCACTTGCTAATGGTCCTTAGGCAGCTCCTCCCTATTTGGTAGAGCAAGCACCTTCAGCCACATACCATGGCTACTGCCTTTAGATATTTGCTGACTGACTACTCTTTACACACATGCTGACTACCTATCTCATTGCTGACCTTCCTAATAGTTATAGCTAGTTAAGGACATTAGAAGTAATCACTGTCTCTTTTCTACCAGCCTCCATACTTCAAAACACTTGTATGGAAACTTTGTACCTTTGAAGCCTTCACCTGTCCTAGGTAGTGACATTAATGAACAGCTTACATTGACAATTTCAGCAGAGAATAACAGACAGGGTATTTGCCTCACTACTTCTTTCCTTACTTTTCATATTCTATATTTATTTACTAAACCATACATATTTAAGTAACTTTTTAGCATGCAGGCTTACTCACCTATTCTGTCAGAATCTGTGTGAACTGCCTGAATAACAGAAGTTCTGAGAATCACTTCAACATCTGAAGCTATTTTCAGAAGCTAGTGAAAGGAATAAGAAGAGAGGAACAACAAAGTAATTTAAATTATATTTGACTATTTCTGAAAGTATTTTCCATACCACACAACTATTCAAATAATAAAGTCATTTGGTGACTACTCAGTTACTTATGTACAATGTATACATTGCTTTTGCCCTGGGGATCCTGGAGTAACTTACAGATTGATATGTAAGTGACCTTGACATGGAGCACATAGTGAGGGGAAACTCTGGCTCAGTAACATACACTAGTCCATACATCTACATACCCAATTAAAACTGCAAATGAATAAGGTTAAATGCAACTACAAAACCAATTAACTGGTTTCCAATGATCAAAGACACTCACACCTCAATAACATTTTACTTCCCATAGTGAAAGAGCAATTTCATTCTTTCAACAGTACTACTGAATATAGTACTACTACTTTGAATACTACTGAAATAAGGAGACAAAAACAAAGGCAAAATATGACAAGAATTAAGAACACTGAGGTTTCACAGAAGACTGTGCAGAAACAATGCACTACCTAAAGACTACCTGAGGTATTAGTATTTGGCAAAAGCCTAGAATTCCTTCTCTCACTACGAGGGTAAGTTGAAGAACCCTTGGTACCTTTGCTGAGCCATTTAGAAAACTCTAATACTTGTCTGCAAGACATCTGTGTCAGAAATAAATGAAATTGCTCAAGTGAGACATTTCAGGAGACATGCTCACACTAGGAAATGGATCTTTACAAATACTAGAGTTCAATACTTGACACCTACACTGCTTTTCTCCTTTGAGGGCTTGCAGCAGGTATCCTCCAGTTCTCCCAGCTGAAAGCCCATTAGCAGCCAGGCTGCATGCTCCTGCAGCATAGGATCTCCTTATGTCACTGCAAGCTTGACATGTACAAGTACATACAGATACAAATACGTGCCATAGAATACACTGTAGCTTTCTATTCTGGCTGGTCAATATTCCATTTCTTAGTTGCTGTCCAAAGCAGAATACTAACAGCACCACATCAATGCAAGCAAGCACCCAAACTTTCTCAAGTCTTGTATAAAACTTGATTCAGCTCCTCTGCAACCAAGTCAGTGTATATATTCAGTGTGTATATGTAATAAATATCACAGCTTCTGTGATGTTCTAGGAGTGTGTAGCTGGGATGGAATCTAGTATTTTTTTCACTGACAATCAAGTACCAGTTAACCCATACTAAAAAATCACATGTGTATTTTGTATGTTGCCTAGAAAACAAATATAGATTTCAGAATTGCAGCAAATATTTTTCCTGTACATCTATTAAAAAAAACCCCAAACAACTCCAAACACATAATTTAGCTGATCAGACAGTGGTAGTACAAACACTGAATATTATTATAGGAGGCTGATAACAAGGTGAAATTGAGAAAGCAAATGGTCAGAACTGTTACTGTTCAGTGACTGGTATGAGGAAAAGGTTTACATTTTTATTTCTTCAAGGGACAGATGTAGGCACTTTTTTCCAACCAGTGCCCAGTGACAGTGCACACTCTGATAAAAGGCTGAATGATAAGGAATAAGTTATTCACTCTGTGTGGATGTTGATAACTAAAATTACCTAAAATATGTAAGTTCCCCTTTGGTTCACAGAAAGCTTTCAGAAAAAACGACTCAACAAAAAGTGTTTAGGTGGCAATTGAGCAAAGGTAACTAACAGTGAGTTAATAGAATGCTCTTTTTAATGCATGATGAGGAAAGAAGCAGCAAAAAAATGCCTGTAGTATAATTAATATATACTACAACTAGACTATACTACAATCAATCATAATAATTTTGCTGTTTTTTGGCTTCCACAAAGATGGTGACTAACTGTGATCTGTTAATAAGTGAGCATATTGCTTAATTTCTCTCTTTGTTTCTGTTTGCCTACACAACAATGATTAGGTAAATGTAAGTGACCACAGTGCAGGCAGACATTATGAGCAAAGCATATAATATTAACATGAAAATTGCAACTTTAAATATTTTCTCCTATAATTTTATTATAAACTTCAAAATAATCACATTGAACTATCAGAACACACTTTCTACTTACTTATTTTTGTATGTACAAAATTCTGTAACACAGTATTAATACCATTGGAGGTATCTATACATTTATAAACAAAGATCCATGTAGAAGTCTTTCTAAACCAACCTGGCTTTCATGATGTCTCAGTGTGTTTACAGTGGTCTAGAGATCCTTTAAATAACAGATTCATTTCTAAATATTCTTATGTAAAGTGAAAAAAAACTCCAAACAACAGAAAGCAAGAAAATACCTCATTAATCTTCTCTTCAGATGTCTCGTCTCGGTTATTTTTGAATTCTTCATTTATCTTTTGTCTTGCAGCTAAATAAACAAAAAACTAAAGTGTGAAAAAAAATTGTATTTTGAAATTGTCACTGCCCCAGAGTTAAGAATCCTAAGTCCTTTATAGCACCTTCCTGGGACACTCTGATTGAAGTATTTCAATGTAAGATTTCCATGCAATTCACATGATGTCACATTTTAAGTTGACTGGTACACAAATAAAATAAGATTCCCAATTTAGCCTTCTGTATTGCATACATAAGGTAAAAGAACACAATTAATCCCTTGAGGAAAAACCATACATAGAGAATTAATCAGTTACAGCTAAACATGCTCTGGCTGGACTGAAGAGAAATTAAAAAACAAAAGAAAATACAGAAAAAATCTCCCAGGAACATTTAAAAAAGAGGTGTTTCCAAAATATGTGTTGGGTGCTTGAATCTAAAGGATCATTTTTTTGCTTCAAATTAAAGGATATCTGTTTATGGACATGAAAGTTTTCCCAATTACTACCTGAAAATTATGGGAGTAATTTGAAGAAAGATTATGTTAAGAATTCTCCTTCTCTGTATTCTGAGAAGAAAGTTCCATGAAATATAGGTAAGCAAGCACACAGCACACAAAACAAGTATCTCACCTTCAAGGGCTTTGGTATCATTTTTAAAAACTTCTTGCCGTGTTCTGTGTAACAACTTAAAAATCTTCAAAACCTGCCAATACAACATCAACAGAATTTATTTATTTGCCAGCATGATTGTTAAAATGAACATGGTACAAATGAAAATGTTTTGGTTGAAATGTCATGTTCTTTACATTTAGTACAGAATTTGATATGGAATTGGTATCTAAGAGGCTTTACTTAAATTCCTGATTAAAACACTTGCAAACCAAGCAGATGTGATGTCATCAAAATCTTAGACAGGTCTAGGTATTTCAAATTACTCCAAGACGCTGGCACCACAATCCTAAATAATTATTTGGCATGATGGGAATATAATCTTGAAAATACTTGGGCACAAGCATTATTTATTCTGCCAATGTCAAATAAACCCAACAGAACTGGAATAACTCTAAAAGTCAAGTCAGTTGAAGGCATTATCAAGGTTCTATCAGTGGATATTATCCAACTATTGAAAAAGACAGGAAAATAAATGGCTGAAGTATTCTCACATAAAAATCTTCCACAGGTGGTGTAGCAAAACCAATGCAAAGTCCTTTCCTGAAATACAACTGCCAGGTCAGCAAATGAAAACTTCAGTAAAAACTCAGAAAACTCAGAAAAACTCATAAAGTTAATATTTACAATGTAGAGAAGACACACCTGACTATGGATGAAAAGCAAACCCCCTGAGAATCACAGTTCACACTCCCATGGTTTTGATAGATCATTCACACAGGCTGCAATGAATGACAGAAATCCTCAAACCCTCATGAGACTTTTTTGGTGTTTGCCACAGACTGAAAAGAATCTCTGACAAGCACCAGAAAAACACGATCTTGATAACAATATGCCTTTTGAAGCTCCTTCTAGCCCTTCCTATCGTGTTTTGGCATCTCTAGAGGGAATAATTCCAGGTACTCAATAATAACCTCAAACTGTTTTCTCATGATTAGTATTCCAAATATTCTTTAGAAGGATATAGATGAAACACAGGCTGTAACTCAGCAAATACACAGAGCCATGTTGCCTTTAACTACACTGTTCCCTAGATGGGTGAATCTGTGGAAAGTAAACTCACAGAATTAAACCACAACAGATAAACTTCTTGCTTTCCAGATATTTTAATATCCTAAATTTTTTTTACCCCATAATATACATGCCATCTCTGGAAATAACAAGTTAATATTACAAGCAGTTTTATGTTGAAAACACGTATGGTAAAACTTTAAGTTTTTATGGTTATTTTGAACAATTTGATGAGCCATATTCAGGCATCCTCCTACCCTTACAGCAGCCCACAGCTTCCTCACAAGAGCAGAGGAGGGGCAGACACTGATCTCTTCTCTCTGGTATCCAGTGACCCAAGGGAGAGACCCAAGGGAATGGCCTGAAGTTGTGTCAGGAGACACTCAGCAGGGGTATCAGGAAAAGATTCTTCACCCAGAGGGCACTGGAACAGGTTATCCAGGTGAGCGGTCACAGCACCAGCCTGGCAGAGCTCAGGAGGCCTTTGCACAGCTCTCTCGGGCACAGGGTGTGACACCGGAGATGTCCCGTGCAAGAGCAGGAGCCGACTCCACCATTCTTGTGCTTCTCCTCCAACACAGAATATTCTCTGGTTCGATTTCTGCAAACCTCTCCTGGAAACTTTTCACCACACCAGCCACAGAGTAGATGTAATAGACAGATGGTCTTGATCAGGATACATTAATGCAGACACCTCTGACCTCTAAAGTCATCTCCTTTAACAGAGAGCCCCACAAATATCTGTCGACTGTACCCTCAAAACGGGGCTTCGAGACACTTCTGAAAGAGGTACTGACAAAACATTACACCGCAGTAATGAAAGGGTTTATTTAATCCTAGGTCCTTGTTTTTCCCTATCTTACTCTCACGAGACGTGCTTTTGATGTATTTTAACCTCTGCTTATCGCACCTCGCTTCCTTTCCCCGCAATGGCCTTTGCGTGCAAACTGCTACTTTATTTTACCTAGTTTTTTGTCTTTCTTGTCCTTAACTCTATGTCTTTTGGCTCTACAAAAGCTACAAAGCTCCAACCGCCCGGCACGGATAGAATGTGCGCGTCACTCGCCTGCCCGCGGCTCGCCATGGCGCCCGCCGCCCGCACCGGACACCGCCGGAAGTGCCGCACCGGAAGTGACGGCACGTAACGAGCCACCCTCTCCGCGCCACGCTCCCACCGGTGCTGCCGCCAATGCTGTCCCCCGGGCGCCGCCCGCCGCCGCCGCCGCCGTTCCGAGCAGCGTTCGTACCCCAGCCCCGCTGCCGCCGCCGGCCTTCACAAACTCACAGATGGGACTTCCAGCTCAGCGTGGAACGGACCACAGTGGCTCATCTGGTCCAACGTCCCTGCTCAGGCAGAGCTATCCCAGAGTCCATGGCATAGGATTGTGTCCAGACAATTCTACTCCCATTGGGGAACACTCCACAACTTCTCTGGACAATCTTCTCCAGTGCCCGCACATCCGCACAGTAAAGAAGTTCTTCCTCGTGTTCACAGAAACTTCCTGTGCATCGGTTTCTGCCCACTGCTTCTTGTCCTGTTGCTGGGCACCGCTGAGAAGAGCCTGATACCCTCCCCTCACACTCTGACAGACATAGGTGGGGTCCCCTCTCAGGTGTCCCTGAGCTGATCAGGCCCAGCTCCCTCAGCCTTTCCTCCAAAGACAGATGCTCCTCCTCCATTGCCCTCTGCTGGACCCACTCCAGGAGCTCCATCTCTGTTTTGCACAGAGGAGCCCAGAACTGGACACAGCACTCCAGATGTGCCTCACCAGGGCTGAGTAGAGGGACAGGATCACCTCCCTTGACCTGCAGGCAATGCTCTTCCTAATGCACCCAGGATCCTACTGGCCTTCTTGTCTCCCCAAATAGTGCCAACCCTCGGTACGGCACGGTCTGGCAGGAGGAGCTGAAGGGGGTCCATAGCAGGCAGGCAGTGCTGCCCACGGGCTCCACTGGAGCTGTCGGTGCCCCGGGGACCCCTGCCCTCCAAGGGCAGCCGCGGTGGGGACCAGGGGCTGTGCTCCCTGTCCAGCACCCCCTGCCAGAATCTGCAGATTGCTGCCCAGGGTAGGACAAAGACCAGTGTGTTCTACTCCTTCTTCTGAACAAAAATATAATTGTTTCAAATGGGTAACTGGACAGCCATCAGTTTCTGTGCAACAGCTAGAATGGCCAATAAATGATAATATCTGCTGCTGCTCCAAGTCAGTTTTTATTTTGCCAGGCTGTTTCCTTGCTCTTGCAGTTAGAACAGGCAACAGCAGTTCAGAATCCTTTCTTACCTAGGATGCCTTCTTCTTTCCCAGTCCATTTCTTCACCACTTCAGAAGAAAAGTTGTGGTTACAGTTCCTTGTTTCTGTGCTTAGCAGTAGTATCTCAGGACCCCTCCACTTTCTAGGTACCCAGCTCTACCTAGAAGACGCTGGCTGTACTTTTCAAGGACACTTTTGGTTCCCAGGATCAAAGCTGCCAAGCTGGCAGGCTTTTTTCTGCTGGTGTTATCCAACAGGCGTTTTTTTCTGTTCAGTAATTTCTCCTCTCTAGTCAGGTCAGGTCAGGCTACATCAAGTTCCCCACAGCCCTGGCTTGCCTTACTCACACGCTCACCGCCACGTCATGGCCATGCCTGGTACATCTGTAAAACTGAATTGCCATTCTCTTGAAAAACAAGCAAGTTTATTGTTCGCTAACACATCATTCAGCATTAGCTGAAGGCAGCATAAGGATTTTCTGTGTAATCACTAGACCTCTAACTTCAATACACAGTCTGTTTAATCGTTTAACTGCAATTACATTCTAAGCTAATTGAAATATGGGAACACTAAACTATTACTCAAGAATTTTAATATTTTCATTAATTCTTACTTGTAAGCATCTGTTAAATACTTTTTTTTACTATGTTACTCATAAACTTGATTTGTTAGCAGAAGTGATGTTTATTCATAATTTATTTCCAAGAATAATTATTGCAGATGTGAATGAATTAGACCCTTTGAAAAGAGGGTCTAATTCATCCATTGTTTTATTAAAAATAATATAAAACTTGCTGTTTAATGGTGAGACAAAAATATATGCTGAAGTCAACTGTATTAAAAAAAAGCTTTTGCTTTTTCAGAGAAACTTCTCAACTTGTCTCTTTATGTCTTCTCTTAACATAGAAATATGCTTTCTTCACAGTAGCCCATGGAACTACTTAAAATATATTACCATATAATTGGATCCTAAATAATATACCATATAATATGGATCCTAAATAAGTTTTTTATGTTAAACTCCTGAGTCCGTTTAGCTAGTGATATCAGATCTTCTATTCTTTCACAAAATACATTTAATTCCTGAGAAATTGGGGGAATAAAATTAATCATATATTTGCTGAATAACCATGGTTTGACAATAATATAATTCAAAGAAATTTGTCCCTGAAGCATTTCTTTTAATGGTCATAAAGGTTCAATACCACCTGTAGGATATACATCTGTCAAATATTTTAATCGAGAACCATCATCTAAGGAAGTGAATAAAATTTCATTGTTTAATGTGCTTTATCAGAACTTTTTTTAGGGTATTTAATGATAAACTATTTCAGAGTTACTACCAGAAATACATGAAAAATTCTGCTCTTTTTTGTAACATGTTCAGGTAATCAGCTGTGAAACCGTATTAGGTTTAAGCCGCTTAGCAGTATTTGTTCCCTGAGTCTTTCCAAAATGGTTTCCTGTAACATTCTTGTCTAGAGACAAAAAAGATATAAATATATATATATTAATATCCTCCTAGACAAATCTTCAGGGAAATCAATCTCTTTTATTCATGAAGTTTAGAAAATCATAGAATCTGGAATGGTCTTGGTTGGAAGGGACAATAAAGGTCATCTAGTTAATGCCCCCGTCAATGGGCAGGGACACCTCTCACCAGACCAGGCTGCTCAGAGCTCCATCCAGCCTGGTCTTGAACACTGCCAGAGATGAGGCACCCACAAGTTCTCTGGGCAGCCTGTTCCAGTGCCTCACCATGCTCACAGTAAAGACTATCTTCCTCATATCCAATTTAAACGTCCAGTCTTGCAGTTTAAAGCCATTCCTCCTGTCACTACATGCCCTTGTAAAAAGTCTCTCTCCATCTTTCCTGTAGGCTCTTTTCAGGTACTGCGAGGCTGCAATCACATCATTCTGAACTCTTTTCTTTTCAAGGGTGAACAATTCCAATTCTCTCAGCCTGTCCTCATAGAAAAAGTGCTCTGTCAGTCTGATCATCTTGATGGTCTCCTCTGGACTCACTCCAGCAGCTCCTTGTCCTTCTTGCTGGATGCAGGGTTCCAGGTGTGGTCTCACCAGAGCAGAGGGGCAGAATCCCCTCCTCCCCTGCTGCCCACACTGCTCTGGATGCAGCCCAGGATACGTTTGGCTTTCTGGGCTGGGAGTGCCCATGGCTGGGTCATGTCCAGCCCCCAAGTCCTTCTCCCCAGAGCTGTTCTCCATCCCCCAGCCTGTGTTGATAGCAAGGGTGGTCCCGAGCCAGGCGCAGCACCTCGTGCTTGGTTTTGTTAAGCCGCATGAAAATGAAGCTTTGTTGTTACTCTTTAAGGTTTGTGTTAGTTTCCCCCCCCTGCTTTTTCATTTCCCCTATTTCATGACTAGTGCCATAGATATATAAAAAAGCATTTATAACTAGATGTACAACTGTGTAACTTTGTGTTGCCCTCTGCAAATTATTGCTTGGCCATATTGATTAGTTTGTTTCGTGGTTACGAAATTACTTACGTGCAGAAGGGCTGACACATCAAACTGCCCTTCTGCAGGATCCTCATTCCAGGAGCATCAAACACCTGCAATCTTTGATGGAAAAGCTAACGGCAGCCCAGCCTGGTGCAGTCTGCAGGAGCTTGTCCCAAGAAATCACCCAGATATTTGGACCCAGATATTCGGACTGGATTGGATAAGCATTACTTCTGCCTACAACAGCCCCTCCGGGACTGCACTACTTGCGCAGACTCGCGTTTCCCTTCGCCGCGTTGATCCCTGCGCGGAGCCTGCAGCATTTCCGCCCCCGGGATCCCTCCGCGGCTCCCAGGTCAGCGAGGGCGCGCCAGTGCAGTGGGCGGGGACCAGCGGGTCAATGACAGGCGATATCGCCAATCAGCCGGGCGGGCACGGCCAACTGCCGGTGCTGGCCCAATGAGCGCCGCGGGAGGCGTGGCCGCGGGGGAAGGCGGGGCTGAGGCCGGCGGGAGCCGCGCGGGAGCTGCCGCCATGGCTGACGAGATCAGCAAGGCGCAGGCGGCGCGGCCCGGCGGGGACACCATCTTCGGGAAAATCATCCGCAAGGAGATCCCCGCCAACATCATCTACGAGGATGAGCAGGTGCGGGCTGTGCAGGGGTCGGGGGCGCCGCGGAGGCGCTCGGGAGCGCGGCGGGGCGGGCGGGCGGGGCGCCCCCGCGCCTTCCTGAGCCGTCCCTGGAGCTGCTGCATTGGGCTCCTTGCCAGGGGTCGAGGGTTCTCACAGCTGCTGCGGGAGCGTAGTCGTGAAACCTTTACCTTGACCCGCAGGCAGCCGAACAGAGCACCGCGACTGGCTGCTTTTGGTCCCAAAGTACCTCTCCATGGCCTTACACAGGCTGTGCAGCCCTGCCCGCTGGGCTTTCGCAGTGAACCTCCCAGGGGGATTGCTGGTGCATCACAGAGGGTTAGGGCCGAAATGAAATAATTAGCTTTAGGAAAATGTAGTGGTTATAACCAAATTGTAAACTAACTAGTATTTAGTATAAGAGCTCCTGCATTTCCTCCCCGCCCCCTGCCCGCCCAAACCCTTTAGATTGAATTACAGGAGCCCCATTAACAGGGGCTTTTGCTTTTGAAATAAGGGTTTATTCTCAGTGTCCAATACGGACTTGGTGTATGGATGCTGTTTGTCAGATTTTTGTGCTTATAAATCATGCATAGCTTGAAGCAATGTTTTCTTAATGGATGGCAGAGTTGTTGCAGTTACCATCTGCTCTGAAGAATATTGGAAATGTTCACTGCTTTCTGAAAGTCATGCTGTTCTGTGTTTATGGGAAGGTGTGTGTTCTTTACCCGGGTCAAAGCAGTGTGAATTTTTTCTTCAGCTGCAATGGTTGCAGCAGAGTAAGCTGAGCACTGCTTGATTAAGAATCAGGCCACTGACTCCACTGAGTGTATAACCCACTGTGACAGCCATTTGTGAAGAGTATTTTCTGGAAGAGTCATTACTTGCAGTGTCTCACTTGATTTTTACTTCAAAGTGCACAGAAATATAGAACTTCTAGATTTCAGCTGACTAGTGGGTGATCTTCAATTAATTTTGTTGACTTTGTGGAGGTCTTTTTAGAGGTGGCAGGAAGTGTTAAAAGGAGAAGAGTAAGGAAAGCCACTAGTCAATAACTGACTTTCAGAGAAAGGGAAATACTGAAAAGTATAAAGTCTCTGTGGGATTATGCCTTATCCCTGTTTCTCCAATTAAATCTAAACTTGCTGAAATGAAGTTTGGTTTCCCATGCACTCATGAATTTCTGTGATGGTGCTTTTTCTTTAATGCTACATCTGCTTTCTGTACCATAGAAAACTATTTGCTTCCAATCTTTTGCTCCTTAAATTCTTTGACGAGGTTTGGCCATTTGCATTCTGCCTCTATGGGACTACATATAATAGAAAAGCTGCTTACAACATGGTCAGCTCTAATGATTTGTTTAATTGGGTGCAAATCATCAGTTGTTTACTTACTACCTTTTCCTGTTTGGAAGAAATGAGCAGTTCGTCAGAAACTCAAAACTGGGTGTTATCTTCTTAAAGATAGCTTTAAACCAGACAGATGTGGTGTATGAAAGATTGGTGCAAGTTGAGTTTGGGCTTTTCACCAGCTTTACTCTTGACAAAAGCCACATTTCTTCTTAGAATAAAAAAGCAGTATAGTTGCAAAGAAAATTAACTTTATTGATTCACAAAGAAAAGTGAATAGGAAATAAGTATTTCCTATTCCTATAAGATTCCTGTAAGAATCTAGGTATGTGCTTTTAAGTATCCACTGTCTGTGACTTAACCAATAGCTACCACGTGTTTTACTGTTAAACATGACGGGTAAGTCAGATGCCCTTGGATTAATGGTGGTAGGAGGAGGGTGCCCTCCTGGAGGCACATTTGCCTCCTGGGCATCTGCACATTTGTCGAGGTTCCAGTAGCAAGTCTCAGTTCTGTGGTTGGCCATTTGTACAAGGACACATAACTTCATTTTCTCTTGCCTATTGGTAGTTCTTAATTTGAGATTTAGGTGATGCATGCAGTGTCTGATTGGTTGTAATTTTAGTATTTAGTCAAGATTCAGCTAGTCACTACAGACAGATGTTCATATTTCAAAAACCTTTCTCTCAATTTCAAAATTGAGCCTTTCTCTCAATTTGAGAATGTGTGAAGCAAAGCCACTGTTAAAGCATTACTCTGAAATACTTGGTGCTGTTGAGAATAGAAATTTAATATGGCCTCAATCACATAACCAAAGGAACTTTGGAATTGCCTTACTGTCTTTGACCAAGGAAGAATTCAGGCATAACTGGAAGATGATTACCAACTCTTTGCCATTTATTTTATGAAACATGGTGTTAATAGGAAAAAAAAAAAAAAGCATAAATGTACTTTCTATAGGCATGCATGCCAACAGCTCTACTAGTTGTTATGCATATGTTGCAATAATAAATCTTAGACCTGATTGCATATTGCTTTGCTGAGGAGGCTGTGGCTTTTAAACAGTACTTTACAGAGCAGTGATTTTTTCAGCAGATCTTGGCAAGTAGTGTTTTATGTTTATGTTTAGAAATTAACGGATGTAGAGTAATTAACAAGAAAAAATTAACTTCTCTGCCTATGTTTAGGGTAGCTGGTAATCTGCTGAAGTATGTATTTAGTGGGGCATATTGATTACTGAAACTCTTACTTTTCTCCAAAGCAAATTATCTGCTTAACAAAGTTTAAATTAACAAATTTTATCTGTTTTCTGTTCCTCCAGTGCCTCGCGTTCCATGATATTTCACCCCAAGCTCCAACACATTTCTTAGTGATTCCTAAGAAGCCAATTGTCAGGTTGTCTGAAGCAGAAGATTCTGATGAATCTGTAAGTATTCTGAAGGTTTTCTGTACACCAAACTGTGCTTCTCATTACTTCATAATGTACTAGGCTGTCTCCCTTTTCCTCTTGATATTTCAAAGAGGCAGAGTAGTTTTATCATACTAAAATCCTTGTCCTCTAGCTTAAAAAGATAATGGAGTTAGGGTTTTCCAGTAAAATTTCACAGAGAAAGCAAAGTATATCCCTGTGTGTATTTTCCATGCAAAATGGATTTGTTGTCTTATAATCCTGATGTCTGTTTTCACTGTTTGCATGCAATAGTACTTATTCTAATATGGAATTGGGGGTTTTTAGCAGGTCAGAGATGAAGAAAAGGAAAGTTAGCTGAGAGGTGCTGGATATTTCATTTGTAACTAAAAACATCAAGCTCATATTGTCTGAAGAAGTAGTGGGGGCTTTAACCGTGAAGTAAGTTTAGCTTCTGTGACACATTTGTAGTCTGTTACAGCCTGGCTTGAAAAAAATCAGTTGTTCTATTTTCCCCCTATATTATGCAGAGCCAGTCTTTATCATTTCTCTTGGAAAGTGTCAGTGCAGGCAGACAACAATTTGAAGAGCAGGGGCTGAATTTCTGAGAATGAATTTCTGAGAATTAACTTATTGGTTTATTGGTTCTCTGCTCTCATTCCTTCCCTTCCTGCCCTTTCCCCTTTTTTGTGTGTTTTGTGTTTGTTCTTTTTTGTTTTTTTTTTTCTTTCTCCTCCAGCTTCTCGGGCATTTAATGATTGTTGGGAAGAAGTGTGCTGCTAACCTGGGCCTGACCAATGGATTCCGGATGGTTGTGAATGAAGGGCCTGAGGGTGGGCAGTCTGTCTATCATGTACATCTCCATGTTCTGGGTGGTCGCCAGTTGGGCTGGCCTCCTGGCTAAGATCTGTACACCACAGGAATTAACTGCATGCATACAAGTTACCACCAAGTAGATTTAATATGTTGTCCATCAATCTAGCCACTGTTAATGTATTTTTTTTTTAAATGTGTGTCTACAGAGGGTAATAAATGCTCTGAACAGTATTCGCACAATAAAGATTAAGCATATGGGAGTTGTCTCTGTCTGGTGTGCCTTACTGATGGAAAGACTTCTGAAGTTAAAATTGTGTTCTCTGGCGTTTAAAGCACGAAACATGCTTTGGTCTGCTAACAAGTCTCTAGGTACTGATTTGCTGAGGCATTCAAAACCTAAAGGTGCAACCACGTATCAGACTTTCATGTCTTTTGGAAGGAAATCTTCTAGGCTTTTTGAATGTGGTATGTAAATATTTGTAAAGCCAGTGTAGGCTGCTGCTGAAACTTTTTTAAAAAGTGAAATTCCAAACATGCTGTGCAAGGGCTTTGTCAGTACAGTGCAGTATGTTGGGGACAGACATTTTAAGGATTCATTATTCCAGTGAGAATGGGTAAAATGATAGTCTTAATGGCAGCTGCTATAGTTCCATGGTGCACATATATATCTTTTAGATTCCAGATTTTAGTGAGCAGATCTTCTCTTTCAGTTAATGGTACTTTCTCTGTGTTGCTGCTTACAGTTTTTCATGCTACACAGTCATCAGATCTCCAAGACAATACATTTTCTTTAAGTTAGGGTTCACACACATATGTCGGTCACACACACAGATGTGTCTGCCAGGGTAAATATAGAACAGCTGTTCTTTCTGATAAAATTAAGTCACAACTAACTAGTTTTTATGATGAAAGATACCTAAAAGCCTCAAATGCCTTGATAGAAGCTGGTTACTTGTGACCATCAAAAGTGTTAAAGAAATGTGGTATTGTGTGTAAAGTGTATACAGGTAAAAGCAGTGAATTGTATTTTCTGTTCAGATAAAACCTGCAAGTTTGGTAAACCTATTTGAGTTCATTCAGCCGGAAAATTCACTGTAAGTACTTCAGAATATTCTGAATTTTAGAGTTTTACCCTAAGACATTACTTAAATAGGAAAATCAGCTAGTGCTTCTGAAGGAGGTTGGTCTATAGTTGAGACAGGAATAGACACGTTCTGTAGTGGCAGCATAATGGCTCTTCTCCTGTGTAATTTGCATAGAACTGAAGAAGAAAACCACACAGTCGCCAGAGGTACAGTGTCCCTGAGCAGAAGCTGAATGCATATCGCAAGAATGAAGTATCACTAGCAGACACAGTGGGGCTGCAGTAAAGGTTTGTGGCTGGGAAACTGGCAATCAGAACAAGTTCAAGGAAGGCCCTTAAGGATAGTGAGATGAACTGTTGGCATCTGGATGTGGGAAAGGGCATGTGGTGTGTGTGTATTGCTTTGATTTCACTCATTTCTGTTGTACATGTGTCCTTTTTAACAACACTGGCATATGTAATTTGAGACATGGCTGATGAAGTTTTCTCTGCTGAACCCTGTATGAAAGTAACCAGTAAAACTTCTCTTGCTTTACTTGGAGTCTTCGATATATGTGGTTTGGGAATGTAAGAAGACTTCCAAGTGAGGGCAGAGCCATGAATCTTGCAAAAGTAGCCGTGAGGCCAGCTTGCTAACCAATTTAATTGTTAGGTTTCAGATGAGTACCTTTTGGATTGATGCTCAAATGATGAGTAGTTTGATATGCTCGATGTGGGAAAAATAAAATTGAAGGAGAATTTTTCCCTAATTTGTGCATGTAGGAAGTCTGGGAACTTCATGTAGGAACTCCTTGCCAGTTTGTTGCTAAAAGGCAGACCAGCCTCCTTGTCATCAATTTTCTTCTGCTTGCATTGCTTTTACTTCTGTGGCGAGGTGATTACTTCAGTACAGCTGCTCTGTCCTGTGATTTCTAAGGGCATTTATTTAACAAGGTGAGATGTGTTAACTGCGTCACAGGGAGACAGCAAACTTCATCTTGGCAAAAGCCGGGGCAGTGGACATAAGAAAGTAGAGATACAGTACATATCGTTTTACTCTACATTAGTAGAGTACTCTACATTCAGGTAGATCTGAAACACCCAGTGGAAGATCTTGATCTCTCAAGTAGTCAAATATTGTTGACTGAAAAAAGCCTGTGATCATTCCAAGGATTTCAGCTCTATGTAATCTTCCTGGGCTGAAGGTAGGAAGAATTTACCTGACTGAAGTACAGGCTAATATATAATCTGTGTCCACTTAATGGAATGATTGAGCTGGGCAACATCTATTGTTAATCTCTGTAAACTCCCCCAAGTATCAGGAAGTTGTTCCAGTTTATTGGAGATAAGAATGGAGTAGAGTGTGTTTGGAAGCAATGGGGAATTTTAATGTAGCTTGTCATTTCGGGAAGACTGTTTTATTACTGTAAGCTGTAGTGGTCTCTGGTGGAATCTGTGTCTAATCTTCCAGATAATACCACTGTTACATCACTCTTAATCAGAGACAATGTGACTTTGAGAGAGAGAGTTACCCTGCATGTGTGAAATTTATGTAATTTTTTTAAATGTCAGAAACTGAGTTTGAAGTAACACTTCCTAGGTACGAAAATTTGCATTCTTTTGAGTACTGTGTTATCCAGTCTACTTGTGCCAAGCTGTACACCTGGACCCATGGAGTTCTTGAAAGTCACAGTAAAAATTGCAGGTTTGGATAAGTCATCCTGACTGAGGCTGCAGTTGTCTTACTTTTGCCTTTCTGTTTGCTGTTTTCTTGCATGTTAGAACTAATTTTAGTGGATCACACTCAATTTTTGTGGAATTTCTCTCGGGAACAGTGTGTTATTTTATTTGATTATGTTGCTGTGGATTTAAATACAAAGTTCTGTCTTGATTTATTTTCTGCTCTAGTTACTAGGCAGAAAAACAGCCATTGCAACAATTCCTTTACTTCTTAACAGATAGGAAATGTCTGGTAGACTAGGCAAAAGTTTATCTTGTTTTATTGTAATTTCCAATTAATTTCTTTCCTTTTGAGAAACTGTATGTACTCCAGCTACTTCACGGCTGAGCTTGAAAGAACTGGGGAAAATCAAAACCTAGGCTAATGGTGTTGGGCAGAGCTGTTTGCCAGTTTTGGCCATTAGGTAGGTGCCCTATACATATCTGTCATCAAGGATTTCAGGAGGAAATGTGGTTTTTCATTGGACTGTGATGTGGTTACACATGACACTTGACTAGTTACTTTCAGGTAGGAGAAAAAACTTGAATCTGAGTCTAAAATTCAGTCTTTTAGGTAGAAGTTGAAGAGGGAGCGATGATTTAAGAAGTCACTGCTTTAGTAACTGGGTTAGGACCATGACTCTTTGGCAATAGAAAAGTTGAGAAATACTCCTTTTGAGTGTGAAGCTTCAAGACAGCAGACTGCCCTGAGAAACAGAAGATCTTGAGGGAAAAAAACATCTAGAGATTCCAGAAGAAAGTGACCATCTCTTCTCTACTTGTGCTAAAAGTGAAAGAGAACTGGCAACTCTGCGTGCAAAGGATAAAAACTCTTAAGTGGGGGTGTTCTGTATGTTGGAAACCCAGCAACACCTATGAAGATTGTTGTACATGATGGTCTTGGAGGTCATGTCCCATCTTGATGATTCTGTGATTCTGACATGTTACAGAGTAGATGCGAATATGGTTAATTTGGTCTTTCTAAACTTCCTCAAAACACAGTCTCACTGGAGAGAATGCTTTTAGGATGTGGATTTGTACTGCTGATTTGGCTGAAGGTCAAGGACCAGTCAATCTCTTACAGACTTCAATATCAGAGAAGACAGTTGAGAATAATTATACTCAAAATCAACCAGGTATTTTTATTTTTTTGTCACAGTAGCTGTACTTCTGTCAGATTTTCACAGAGCAGAGTCATAGAATATCCTGAGTTGAAAGGGACTCATCAGGATCATGGACTCTTGGTGCTGTGCAGGACACCCCAAGAATCACCCCATGTGCCTGAGAGAATTGTCCAAATGCTTCTTGAACTACACAGGCTTAGTGCTGTGAGTACTTTTTGAGGCCTTTTTCAGTGCCCAGCCACCCTCTTGGTGAAAGATCTTTTCCTGGTATCCAGCCTATATCTTTCCTGACTCAGCTTTATGCCAAATCCTCAGGACCAGTCACTAGTTGTGAGAGTGAAGAGATCGGTCCCTACCCCTCTGTTTAACCCTGTGTGGACGTTGAAGACCTCAATGAGGTCTCCCCTCAGGCTCCTCCAGGCTGAATAGATTGAGGGACCTCAGCTGCTTCTCATACAGCTTGCCTTCCAGACCCTTCACCATGCTTATGGCCCTGCTTGGGATGCACTCCAACAGCTTTTTCATACTGTTGCACTCAAAACAGGCCCCAGCACTCAAGGTGAGGCTGCCCCAGTGCTCCAGGGCAGAGCAGGGCAATCCCCTCCCTTGCCTAGCTGATGCACCCCAGGACAGGGTTGGCCCTCCAGAGTGCCAGGGCACTGCTGACTCTTGTTCAGCTTCCCACTGACCAGGACCCCCAGGTCCCTTTGGTCAGCACTGCTCTCCACCCCTTCGCTCCAAGGTCTGTCCATATACCCAAGGTTTCCCCATGCCAGGTTGTCCTGGGTTGACAGTGCTCTCTATCCCATAATCCCATATCGTGGACTCCCTTGTTATGTCTAAGAGGTGTTCCGTCCCCTTTAGGGGGGGCGGGCACTGGCCTGCTGGCTTGCTCGGCTGCTGCTTTGGCTTTGCTTTGGCTTCCTGCTTCTAGGCGCTTGCTGTCTCGCAATGTTCTGCTAGTTTCTTGCCCTTTCGTTCTTTTGTTTTTTTTCTTCCTTTCTTTCTGCCGCCTCTGTGCTCTGTTTGTTTTTTTTTTCCTTTTCCTCTTCTCCCTTCCCCCCCCCCCCCCCCTTTTAAGATTTAGGACCGGCACCCGGAGCTGATCTGGCTGGAGGAGTCTGAAAGAGGATCGCCGGGGCTTGTAAAAGAAGCTGCGCGCCCTCCCCCTCACAGTAACCTGAGCTTTTTCTGTTCTTTTTTTTTCCCTTGTGTGGGGGGGGGGGGGTGTTTATTCATTTGTTAATAAACCGGTTTTTTCCACTTTGTGTTCAAGAGATTCCTTCCCAAACCCAGGGTTGGGGGGAGGGGTGGTAGAGGTTTTGTTATTAGGGGATTCCTTGAAGGTTTTCCCCTAATTCAACCCAAACCAGAACACAGGTGCAGAATATGGAACTTGCCCTTGTAAAACTTAATACAGTTGCTGATTGCCCAGCCTTCTGATTTGTCAAGGTCTCTCTGTAGGGCCTCTCTCTGCACTTGAGGGGGTTGACAGCTCCTCCTAATTTAGTGTTGTTGGCAAACTTACTTATTCCTTCGAGTCCTATGTCTGAGACATTTATGAAGATGTTGAAGAGAAGTGGGCCTATTGAATTTTGTCAATGTAAAAATTCCATTATTATGAAGAAGAAAATAAATTTTCTAGAAACTTAATAAAACATCATCTTAATGTTTGAGGGATGGAAACTATATGTGCAAAATTCCTATCCTTCTGTGTCATAGATGAGGAGAGCATTCTGCCTTGCTTGTATTTTGTAGAAAACTCTAAATGGCCTCAGCATTGTATCCTCTTGCAAAATACAGGTCTGTCAGTTCATTCATGAAATACACATCTTCAGGTACTTTATTTTTCTTCTCTGAGAGTGCCAGTCTTTAAGGGCTGTTTTACGTAAGAATGTATGATCAGTATTTTAGATAATGTCAGTTAGCACTTTCTGAGGCGTCTGGTTGGACCCCCAGGCTTTAGTCTCTTACAAGGTCATTTGTCCTTGCAGACTAGGGATACTGCTTTATATCCCTATGTTTCTGTTTTATTCTTGTAGTAAGATCTCAACTACAGTGTGTGGCATGTGTGGAATAGCAATTCCAGAAGCACAATTTCAGGAAGAAAATATCTGTTGGGAAAAGGAGAAGGAGAGTTATAGGAAAAATACTCTCTTTTTTTGTATGGCACTGTATATTTCTGATGTTTTTCTCTCTGGGCACTTTGCTAAGTGCTCAGGTGTAGGAATCTGGAATTAAAGTCGTGTAGCTCCCAAGAATGGTTGCTCCTCCATGGTTTAGCTCCATGCTAGGTAGGGTGCCCTCCTGTCAAATAACTTGTTGGCAAGCCAAGGGAAGCTCAGTACCTTGACTTTCATCAGAGCTTATCCACCTATCCATAACATTTCTGTACTCTTGCATAGAGGTGAGGTTCCAATGAGCTGTGGTGGCAAACCTAACATTGCAATACTTTGGATAGGTCTTCTTTTCTGTCATCTGTTGATTGGAATGCATTCAATGATTAAGTTGCAAGTTGTGTTGCTACTTAGTAATAATAGTAGTTATTTTTTTCTTCATAGTATTTTCTGGAAAAGGATTTAACTTGATTTCATTTTTAGTCCAAAAGCTATATCCCATAAATTGTGTCTGGATCTTAGTTTGGTTAGAACAGTTTGATTTTTGCTTGATGGAATTAATCAGCTCATTACTGCCTTTTTTTGTAGTTAGAAAAAAAATTTGTGTGATTCTTAATATTGTGAGGTTTTCTGTCATTTAGCAGCCCAGCAGCATCCACAAAATTACTTCTGTTTTTATTCACAGTTGAGAAAAACATGCATTTGCTTTTCCAGCTGTGACATGACAACATTCAAGTTTTGAATTGGAAGATGTGAAGTAAGTGAGAGTCATGGTACAGTTCATTTTCTGCTCTGAGGCACCTTGTTGATTTCATCTTGGTCCCCCTGGAGACTCTACTTATCATTAAGTCATAAGCTAGCCTTGGGCCTTCCTCTGTTATTTCTGCACAAGCAGAATGGAATTGCAGCTTCATGGCCAAACAAGGCATTGGACTGTATCCAGTGGTTAGAATGCTTATTTATATTCAGTGAAGCTTAGCTTGGAGAAATGTGAAAAATACTGTCATTGTGGTCCCAGAAGATGAGTCGAACATTAAAATGATTATCAGAGTAATGTCTTGCAGAGGAAGATGGGAACAACAAGAGGGTAGAATTATATTCCTGTATTTGAAACTCAAGTCCTCTATCTTCTAGTAATGGCACTTGGGATAGAATATGGTGACTGTTTTAAGTGCAAAGTAGGATTTAAGTGCAACATAGGAGGCAGGGGTAGACATTTTAAATTATTAACATTTTCCTTCAGACAGCTTTTCAGAAGAAAAGATTCTGACTGTGTGGTATGTGTCCTGATCTTGCTGTGGCAATAGTATGTGATGCCTGACTATGTGTAAGTTATGCTGTAATCAAACTTGATCTCTTTGAAAGAGTATAGGTAAACACAGACCTTCATGGAGATAACCAGATAAAATAAATTGGTTCCTTGAACATTTAAGCACTTGTGTTTCAAGGGTGATGTTCTGTCTGGGGTTTTTGGACATGGGTGAGCTGCACATCTCTGTCATCTTTACTATCATTATCTTCAGACTTGAGAGACAGGCCATGCGTGTTGCAGAAACCATCTGCTTAAGTAGTATCCTTTGAATTGCAGAAAAATAAAAAAAAAATATGAAATTCTTTCAGACCTTTACAGCAGCACATTTACCTTTGTAAAGAGGTTTTAGCTTAGATTGGTTATGATTACTACTTCTTCATCAGATGTTAAGAAAGTGGTTTCCTGAGTTTATCCATGTATTATTTCTGGAAAAAGAGAGAAAATGTAGCAGAATAATGATCCTTGTCTTTATAAGAACAGACTTCTTGAGTCAGCTTGTAGATGAGATCCCATGAGAGGTAGCTGTGGAGAGGACTAGGAGAGCTTTTTGATTGTCAAGAATAGCTTCTTTTGAGCACAGTAACAGTATTTTGAAGTTCACAGACTGAGGGGATGTGTCAGGGGGTCCACATGGTTGAATGGGCAGCTCTGGCTGAACTCAGGTGCAAAAAGCGCTTGTACACCAGTGGAAGGGGGTATGGGCTGCATGAAAGAAAGAAGATTCTCATGTCATGTAGAAGAACCAAACTGAGGTGGAACTAAAATTTGTGATAGATGAGAAGGCAGCAAGGGCTGTTACAGCTGCTTAAGCAGCAAGAGCAGTCTAAGGAACATGTAGACCTGCTAAAAAGATGAGGTGGTAGACCTGGTGACACAGGAAATAGAAAAGGCTGCGTAGCATTTTTTGCTCTTTCTTTTATTGGTAAGGTCTACTGTCAGGTCTCCTAAGCCTGTGTACACAGAGGCCGGGTTTGGGCTATGGTGAAGAAAGATTGAGTTAAAGACTTCTTGAGCAATCTAGACTTACGGAGAAGGTCATGGGACTGGGTGAGGTGCATCCAGTGTGGCTAAGGGTACTGGTGAGTGTCACTGTGAAACCTTTCTCTGTGACATTCAAACAGTTATGATGGCTGGGTGAACTGCGTTATGACTAGAAGAACACATCACAGCTAGCCTGAAGAAAGATGAGATAGATTTGGGGAATTTCAAACCTCAATTGCAGTCTCCAGGATGATCATCGAACCAGTCTTCCTGGAAATGATTTCTAGACCCATCAGGAAAAGGTGATTGGGAAAAACAAGCACAGAGTTACCTATTCAGATTGTGCCTGACCAACACTGCCTTATACAATGGTGTGATTAATAGTGTGGGTGTGGAGAGAAGAAAATAAGTGACAGCCTCTTTGTATATGAAGGGGAGAAACATGACTGCATTGGTAGAATTCCAGGTCAGTGGAAAACTATCTGGACTCCTGCATTCAGAGAGTAGGGATTCAAATAGTAGCTGATTAGGCATAATGTTCCTCAGGGTTTTGAAATGCTAACATTTACTGTCTTCATCAATCACCTAGAAATTGAGATGGAGTACACCCTCAGGGCATTCACAGGTGACTTAAAATTTGGAATGGGAATGATTGATGAGCTGGAGGTCAGAATTGGTATTCAGAGGCACAAAAGGTTTAAAGAACACACTGATGGGTACCTTTTGAAGTTCAACAAAGATGCTGAGCCCTGCACCAATCTCATGCAACAGATACACTGGGGATTGACTTGTTTTCTTGCAAAGCAGGATCTCAGATGTGGACAAAGTGTTGAAAAAAAGTCAGCAGGATTCCCTTTGGATCCATGAAAGCTAAGCCCACCTTGTGCAGCATTAGAAACAGCTTAATTGAGGGAATTCAGTAATCTCAATTTAGCATTTACGAGGTAGTGCCTGGAGTGCTTTGAGCAGCTTGGGCTCAATAGTACAAGAAAGATGCAGATGTACAGGAAAGAGCTTAGTGGTGAGCCACTGAGACAGTTGCTGAAGTGCACAATATTCAAAGAGAGTCTGAAAAGTTGTGTTCTTTTGTCTTGAACAAGGAATGGCTTGGAGGGGGCTTTATCTTTGCAAGCTTTTAAATGGGTAATTGTAGAGAATTCAGGCTTCTGGAGGTGCAGAGGGAAAGGGTAAGGATCAGTGGGCTGACGTTGCAGCAGGTGAAGTTCTGGGTAGGAATATTAGGAAAGATATCACAGTGAGAAAGGTTAAATGCTGGAGAAGATTGCTTAGAGAGACTGTGGAGACTGGAGATGCTCAAAGGTTGACTAGACAAGACTCTGAGCAACATTATCTGACTTAAAAGTTGGCTCTCATCTGAGCAGAAATGTGAACTAGAGAGTCATGAAAGATCTCTTCCAACATTGTTCTGTGGTTCCATTAGCAGCAGCATAAACACCTAAAAAGAATCAAAATAAAGTGATGGAAAGAAAGCCTTGAGGCAAAAGCCCGAAACAGTCAAAATTACAGAACTGAAATTGAAAAAAAAATGAGGAAGAAGAGTTGGTTGTATCTGAAATCCTGTAATTTTGAAATTGAAATGCAATGAGACTTTATATGTTTGTATAGAATTTATGACATATCTTATCCTTCTGTCTTGAGGCAGAGAGAAATGCTGTATTAAGCTGCTCATTGTTAGCCACAATTAATTATAAGTCAATGTCTGGAAACAATTAGAATGTGGAACACATTTCTTGCAGGCACAAAAAAAAAGAAGAGAACCCAAATAAATGGAACAAAGGAAAATTAGAGCTCTTTTGCAGTTATGAGCAGATTGGATTTTCTGTATTGAAAGATGCATGATTATTTCTTGTTTTACAGGATATAAATTTTAAAAGAGGCATGGATAATGTGTCCCTACTCCCCTTGCATTCCCTCATGGTTTGCAGCTATCTTGGGATGTTAGTCAGCCACTGTTAGTTCCCATGTGAACTCAGAAAAAGCAGATTAATTTGATATTGTATTAATGAACTATGTGGTAGTGCTTACAGACAAACAAAAAGCTGTTCTGTAGGAGGTCTGAAGTTCAATCCCCAGACTTATGTTTGTATCTTAGTCCTCTTATATCTTCATAAGAAAAAGTGAAAAAATGTAAAAAAAAAAAAAAAAAAAAAAAGTGAAAAATTATACTTGTTACTTACCTGCCAATACTGTAAATCTTGCGGCAAAGATTAACAAAGTTAATTTGTTTAGTTGGTGCTGTGATGTAATCAAACAGGAAAAATTATCTTATTCTCTGTCAACTAGATTTTTCTAACTTTTGAAATTACAATACAGGAGGATCGAGGAATTGAAAAATGACAGTACTTTGTGGGCACAAATGTTTAAAATTATCTTCATGGCCCTGGCAAGAGGTGACCTGCAGCAGTTAGCTGTCTAATCTAAGCACTGTGGCCAGACATTAAAATCCTTCTTTTAAAATCCTTTCTTAAAATCCTTTTTTTTTTTCCTAAGCAAAATAAGTTATTGATGTCTAGCACTACAGTTTCATGACTTGCTGTGGCCAGTCTGAACTTTTTGTAGCTCTCATTTGAAAAACACTGGGATAGATATAAACAAAATAATTCTAAATTAGGCTTTCACAAGGAAATTTTTTAGTAGTAGTTTATCTTGGACTTCTAGAATGTTATGAAATATATCTGATGTGTTTCAAAAGATATGACAAAATGAGGTTTAAAAATTGAATAATTTTTTAAAATTTGATCCATTGTAAATGAAACAATAAATAGCTGAACAAAATAGAATGAGAAAGACTGACAATCAAAAATTTAATAATTATGAAGTGTAATGGAAATGAAGAAGGTGAATCTCAAAACAGGTAACAGGATAATGGGATGCTGAGAGAAAATTAAATAAATATGACTTACTGACCATGACTTCAGGTCCAGATACTGAGTATTGCAGTAAGTGTAATTTTTATAATTTTTATGTGTGTTTTATTGAAGTGTTTTTCAGATGCTCTTAACAGACATTTACCTTTGTAATTTACACTGGTTTCTGTGGGACCCACATTCACCCCTTCCTGAGCAGGTGTAAAAATTCCGTATGTCCTGTCTGACTACATCAGGGCATATTAAAATACATAAAAAGCATTGCAGTAGCAAGAAATACTGCTTTCCAATGAAAGACATCCTGATTCTAGTGTGCATTCTGTAACTGAATTGACATGGGCTTTGTAAGCGGGTGCAGCGAAGAATGCCACACCCGGGTATCCACAGCGCAGCGCCCTTGTCTCTTTGTTAGAAGCAGCGTGCTGTCTTTTCAGCGGCAGGATCCTGCCTTGGAGCGGCGGGTGCAATTCCCGAGCCGATGGCCGCACGTGTGCTGCCCGGGCTGGCCACGCGGGGGCAGCCCAGGACCGCGGCTGGGCTCGGCCCCTCTGCTCGGGCGGCTCGGCTCCCCGGCATGACGGCGGCTGCGTGCTAATGGCCAAAGTTGTAACAAAAGAGAAGAGGTACGGGCTTTTAAATGGCTGCTTCTCTGATGCACATTGTTTCTGGCTTGCAGAACAGCATTCGTCACTTCAGGGTGGTGTAGATTGCCTTTTTCCAGAGTTTTAGTTTTTAATTAGTTGGCTAGAATCTTAAGAACTGCAATGTGTTAGTTTAGGAAGAAAGTCTTGCTGGTGTCCTTGTGCATCATGCATTGGTTTCCCCTAAGAATTCATTACATACACTCATGTTTATATGAACTTAATATTTCTGGAGGGTTCTTTCCAAGAATTATCAATGTAAGTGCTACAAAGACGACACATATTTCATACTTTGAAGGTGGCATGTGTAGATACTTATCTTCACATCTATTGTATAGTCACTGCAGGGACTATAAAACATAGGTGGTTGCATAACCTTTACAATAGAAATCCTGCCTTTGTTGTCTTGTGATTCAGACAAGTACTGGATTGTTGCAGTGTATCATTACATTTCTAGAACTATATGAGAACCTTTAGTGGAAAAGGGTCATTGAAAATCTCTGAGTAATAACTCAAAATAGCTAACAACCACTTAGCTGTAATTATATAACAATGAAATCTTTTTTTCAGAAATGCTTTGGATTTATACACAATACTATAAAAGACCCTACTGAATAATGCCGTACTCACTTAACATTGACTGAAAACACTTACCAGTATTTTTAAATCACTCTTCAGGTAAATTGCATTTCAGTTTGGAGGGGCATTAAGGTACACAGTGGGGATTGAACACCAAATGTTTTCAAGGATATTCTGAGTTGCACTGGTTCTTTCATTTTGCTGTGTTTATTTTGTTTGTTGTGGTTTTAGTTATATGTTTTTCCCCTGCAAGAGGGATTTTTGTATCTGATTCACGAGCTCCTTCCATATGTTTTCATTTAAACTACAACTGGTGCCATGCATGCCTCAAAAGCTTACTGAAGCAGGAAACGATCCTGTGTATGTCATGGACAAACACTTAAATTAACCCAGAGAACTCACAAGGTGAGGTCCTTGAAAATTCTTGTAGTCAGAGGCATCTGTTTGTTTGCAAGAGCATTATGAGTATGTGTGGCACTGAATAAATCAATCCAGATTAGGGTAAAAAAAAAATCCAGCAGTGCTATGTTTCAGTTATCTTTTGATTTCTGCAGAGATATGTTGGAATAGAAAGCATGGTAAAAAGTGTGTTACAATTTTAAAATAGTTGTGGTATTAAGTAGTGGAAACTAATGAGAAGGTTTTTACTTCAAGTTACTCTGCTTCATCACTGTAAATATCCTTTTCAGTCTACAAGAAAAACATCTGTTTTCTCTAGTGTTTTTCCTAGTAGCTGCATATATGTGTATGTCTGTACATTGCTGTTGTTAAAACAGTGAAACGAACAACACAGAACTTACTCATGGAATCATAAAACAGATGAGACCCTTAACACAGTATTAATCTCATTTCAGGCTTTAGGCTGCTAGTGATCTAAAAAGGTGAAAACGAAGTAGAGAAGTATTTTTTGAATCTTAACATCCAATTCAAAATAATTTTGAGGACATCACTTTCAAGTGGTAAATTGTTTTAAAGACTTTTGATGTGTAATTCCAAATCTTTTAGGAATACCTCTTTCCAGAAGCACATTGTTTGAAGGGTTTTGTTATTTAAAAAAAAAAAAAAAAGGTAGTGAAAACTGATTGATATAGTTTGGCTCTTGTATTGGGTTGCATCCCAGGTTTTGGTAGGGGAGCTGTTTGTGGGGGTCCTACAGAAATGGCTTCTGTGAGAAGCTGCCAGAAGTTTCCTTGTGTTCAGCAGAGCCAATCCCAGGCAGCTTCAAGATGGGTGTGTGCGACCCCAAGCCTTTAGAGGGGCAACACGTTGTGACGTGGGAGTGGACCTTGACAGAGGACAGCAGGCAGCAGCTTGGTGAATCATGGAAAGCTCTTTATTATCTGACTCCAAAGGCTTATATACATTTTGTACAGAGGGCCAAGATTGGCCCAAAGAGGTTACAACCTCCTGACTCCATTGGTCAATATGACCATCAGTCAAGTTCTCTCTCAGAGAACAAGAATGCAAAACATAGAGATAAATTCTAAGAATACATATTGTTTACATGAAGCAGCGTGAGAAGCTGCTGCAAAGACTCAAACACTTGAAAGCAAGAAATGCAGGGATGACAGGTGTGCCACTGGCCAAGGCTGGGCCAGTTAGAAGTAATGGTAACACTTCTTTGATAACTTCTTTAAGAAGAAGGAAAAACCCATTATTGCACAGTTATAATTGTGGCCAGAGAAGAGCTAAGTGAGAGGATCAAGAGGTTAGTGCAGAGGGATGGCAGGAGCTGCTCCAGGCACCAGAGCTGAGATTCCCCTGAAGCCTCTGGTGCAGACCACGGTGAAGCAGCTGTGCCCCTGCAGCCAATGGAGGTCCATGGGGATCCACCCACAGCCCCTGGAGGAGCACCATGCCAGAGCAGGTAGATGTCTGGGATCAGGAAAGCTAAGGCACATCTGGAGCTAAATTTTACAAAGAGTGTGAGAAATACTAAGGGCTTCCACAGGTACGTCAGTCAGAAAAGAAAGACACCACTCCACACACTTAATAAATGAGACAACTGACATGGAGACACTGAGGTGTTGAAGGACTGCATTACCTGAGTTTTCATTGATAATTCTCTTCCTGCTGCCATCAAGTCCCTGTATGTCAAGGGTGGAACCAAGGGAATGAAGTCACATCTCCCATACAGGATCAGGCTCAAGACCATCTAAAAACTTAAAAATATGAGGCAGAATTAGATGTATCCTAGAGTCCTGAGGGAGCTAGCAGATGTAATTGCTAATCCAAGAGCTCAATGTCTAAACAGAAAGAAATACTGAATGCTATCCTTCACGAGTCCATATTGGGATCAATACCGTTCAGTATCTTCATATCAACATAGACAGTGAGTGGGAGTAAGTACATCCTTAGCAAGTTTGCAGATAGAGATGGAGAGAAGGCCAAGTGGAAGGTCCTGTACCTGGTTTAGGGCAGTGACCAATATAGTATTTGTTGGGAGGTGACTGGATTGATGGCAGCCCTCAGAGAAAGACTTGGCCATGTTGATAGATGAAAAATTTAGTGTCAGCTCGCAATTTGCACTTGTAGTGCAGAAAGTTAATCATATCCTGGGCTCCATCAAAGTGAGCATGGTGAGCAGGGAGTGATTTTTGCCTTGTGCTCTTGTGTGACCTCACCTGGAGTACTGTGTTCAGCTCTGGGGTTCCTACTACAAGACATGGACCTGTTGGGAGTGGGTCCAGTTGACAGCCATAAAAAGAATCAGGGCTGCAGCATCTCTCCTGTGAGGAAAGGCTGAGAGGGATGGGGTTGTTCAAGCCTGGAAAAGAAAGGGCTGCAGAGAGAACTTACAGTAATTTTTCAATATAAGAAGGAGATGAGTTAGCAGACAGAGGAAGGCTTTCTGAAATTGAAAGAGGGTAGATTTAGATTGGATATAAGGAAGACATTTTTTGTGGTAAATTTGGCAAGACACTGAAACAGATTTCCCAGGGAAGTAGACACCCCCATCCCTAGAAGTCTCTAAGATCAGGTTGGATGAGGCTTTGAGCAGCTTGATCTGATGAAAGATGTCCTTGCCTTGGGCATGGAGGTTGGACTAAATGAAATATTAAGGTCCCTTCTAATGCTAGCCAGACTATGATTTTGTGTTATTTGCTGGGAACAACTCAGTTTCCTACTTACATTTTGTGACTGCCCATCTGAAAAGGTACAAGATTATACTTGCTTTTTCTCATTGGAATATGCAAGTCATATGGAATATGACTGTGCGTCAGTAGATGATTCTTCTTTCACAGGCTAGGTTAGATGCTTGCTTGATTTTATCACCCATACAACAAAGATCAGCCCTTTATGAGCATTTATAGGAACAGAGTTTAATCCTTGAATTAATAATATATGAAAAGTCAACATGAGAGAATCAAGCATGAGTCAGAATTAGCAAAAATGTTAATGGCATCGTATTCCCACCATGTTGCTCAGTACGTGTGGGTTGTGATTGCCTTAGCTGGAAAAGTGTCAGCTCTGGTTTCCTCAGCCTTGCAGTAGTACTAGAAGGAAGTCAATGTATTAGAGTTACTGTCTAAGTGTCCTGGGTTGCAGTGTAGGATGTACACAAAGCATTTATTCTATCACCATCTTCATGAACTGTTGAAAACAGGTGGGCTAGTGTTTTCCCAAGCCCCCTGCCTCTTCTGCTAATGGCCTTTGGAGTGTCTTCTGCTAATGGCCCATTAACGCCTTTGGGGTGTTTTCTGCTAATGACTTTTGGGGGTGTCTTCTGCTAATGGCCCATGAGTCACAGGTAACTCCCTCCAGGGGTTATCTCTGTTTAATGGGCCATCAAGGACCCATTGCACACTTCTCATGCTATTGTGAGATGCTCTGCCCAGGGGGAGGAGCCAAGCATTCCCACCTGGATATAAGCTGGTATGTGGGACAGTGCGAGAGCACTTACCCACTGGATTCCCAAAGGAGCAGGGCTACCAGACCTTTCTACAGGATCACTGCTTCAGGAAGAGCACTTCACCTGGACTGCTTCCACCATCCTGCTCAGGTTGTATTCTGACCTTGTCAGTGATCCTTTGTGTTATTGCATTTATTTTATTTTTGTTTCTACCTTTTTACCTTTCTTCTTATTAAATTATATCTCTGACTTGGAGCCTCTCACTCGTTTTGCTTTCAAACCACAACACTAAGAAACATATTTTTAAATAAGCTGTTTAATGAACTGCAAATATAAAATGTTGTTTGTATTTTCTTCCTTAGATTTCTACTTTAGATTGACTAAATGCAAGCTGCTGGGGAAAAAAACCAACAAAACAAACCCAAACAACACACTGGCTTAGCTTTGGCACTTTCAACCAATCTAATAGAGACATTATTGTTCAGCTGCAGCTCAGTTTATTTTTATATTTTTACAGAGAAGAGATATGGATGAGAGATGGGAAGTGGAAAATTAATTTGATAACAGTCACTTTTAATTTTTTTAGGATTTCTAAAGGCGTTATAAGGGCACTGAATCCCTAGGGAAATAAAATGCAGCTTTGAGATGTTTGGCAATCCAGGCAAGAGGGGTCTCATAAGAGGCAGTGCCTCTGTGTGCTGACCTGAAGAAGCACTGCTTAAAGTTCTGGCTTCTCTCCCATGAAAAAAATAAGTCAGAAACCCACAGATGTATTTTCTGTCTTTCTGGAATGTGTAAGTTTCCATGTTGTTGCTCATTTCTGTCTCATTTTTGAAAAGCCCTGACTTTGTCTGTGCTCTAGTGGTTTCAAGAGTTGATGGCTAAAACTTAAAGACACCAGACTTCCTTTCTTTCCCTAGACTTCCACCACTGCTTGCCATTCTTTCATGTGTACTCTGAATCAAGGAACGTGGATTGTACTAAGCCTTACTCCTTTATAGGAAACTGTTTCCTATAAACTGATTAAAATTATTTTAAAGTGGAAATATTTCTGGTAAGCTTTTATCACTGACTGATAATTTCAGGAATCAGTTTTTCACTAGGCAGCCTTTGGATTCAGTATATATTTTAATATATAAAATACTTCTTCTTATCCTTGTAGGTCCTTCTTATCCTTTGAGGTAATTTTGATATCCAGCTATTAGCTGATTCATGAGTTTTGTATTTGAATATAGCAGAGTGCTTCTGTGATAAAATAGGCTTCATTCTTCCTTCATATCCTGTTGCCAGCTTTTATGAGGTTACGTCTGTAAAAGTGCTACAAAAAATGGGCACTTATGGGTAGAAAGGTGATTTGAGCTTAGAAAAGTTCTTTGTAAGATATTTAGAATGTAGCTCTGCTAATACGTGAAAATAACCAACACCCTAATAACACTTGATCCTCACAGGAAATGAGATCAGAAAGGAGGCAGAATTAGCTTTATAAGATATTTGTCTTCTAAGAGGAAGTTAGAGACTTACAATAACAAGATTGTTAGTAAGGTTACGGCTTTTTGCCTGTTACTACTGTTGCTGCTTTTTCCAGAAAAGAGCAAATAGGTCTTGTAAATAGGACTTTTAAACACACATGAAACCTATGGGTTATTTTCTGTTTATTCTTATGCTGCTTTATTATGAGCATTAATATATCCTTATCCACCAAAGTATCAGGTATTACTGTGAAAGCTAGGTGTGTAATGTAATATTACTTGCTTCACTGCTAATTTCTGTTTATATAACTAGAATTAGTTGGGAGTATTTTAAAGACACTGGCCAGAATATTGAGCTTAACTGAAAGATTTTGGTTAGCTATATTAAAATATATATATTCATGTGAGCTTCTCTACATTGTTTCCCAGTATACCTGAGCATTAGAGGGCATAGTTAGTCAATACTTCAATTCTCAACCTTGTCTACTACTGCTGGCAATGTAGTGTCAGTGATAAAATTCGCCAGTCTGTTTGATAGAGGTGAGTTGGTTTTGGCTATCTGTTCAGGGATGTAGTCACAAAAAAAGTAGGAAAAGCAAGCAAATTCCTCTGGGCTTGAATGTAGTGAGTGGAAGGGTCAGGGCAGCATGCAGAAGCCTGTGTCAGACTGAAAAATGTCCTTGTGAGGTAGTTTATGCAGGTACTCCATCTAGCAATATTTGGGATGAGCCAGAGGTGGGGTTGGGAATTGGGAATGCATATCATGAGCAGGCTCTGACCTAAAAACCAGCAGTTAGAGAATCTTGGTGGTACTGCTCTGAATTTGAAAATAAGGACTGTCTAATTTATGGAAGTTCTTGTTAATCTCTGGTGAATAGCAGAGAATCAGAAGGTTGCAAAGTGCTCTCGAGTCATTTTAGCATCTTTTCTCAGTGTGTTTGGTTACTATTTGGATGATTCTGCATCATGCCATAGAGGAGCTGTGCTGCATCTTGCTCTCTTTCTAAGGTCACCCTGTATCTGCCTGTGTTGTCATTGTTTTGACAGCAACTTTCTGAAAACACATTTTTGTAAATGAAGTCCAGTGATAATAAGAAAAGAGATGGTGACTGCGATATTCCAGTAAGACTAATGGCAACTGCATTTTCTAATCTGGGAAGAAATTTATTCCCTTTTTATGCTGGCAGAAATGGAAGAGTTCCATAATTGAGAGAAATATTCTTTCTATCTGTATGATAGACCATGACAGGTGCTTTTCTACAGACACAAGTGAAAGCACTAGGCAAAGGCGATGAATAAAACATTAAAGCTCAGGTTTACTGTGTGGTTCTGATATGAAAATTTGTTCGTTGTATTTCATGAAAATAAATTAATACACAGGAAGAAGAGCTGATTCCTGATTGCTCATACACGCTGCAATCTCAAGGTGGAAATAAACAAAATAATTAGACAAGCTTTAGTGTTATGGGAAAAAGGGTAACATTTGTTTATCAGTATTTCAGCTATACTCCTACCATCCTGAGAGCTGAAATTTGCTGTTAGACAAAAGCTGGTCTCATCCTTCTGACATGTTACTTTGAGGGGCTCCATAGACAGTGATTATTTGTTTGTACTGAACCCACTGTAATTAACTGCCTTGGTTTTGTGATCCAATTCTGTGTGCAATATACACCAGAATTCTGCAAAACAATTTTTTAAAAAAATTGTTTCCTTCTGTTAGTTAAGCTGTTGAAGTAGTCCACCTGGTTTCCAATGCCTAATTGCAAGAATTGTGTTTGTTGGTTTATTGTGCTAAATAGATTGATGCATTGATGATTGTTTTGTTGGCTCTGGACTATTTCCCTTTGTAAGGCTGTGTGTTGTTCATACAACATCAAAAACAGAGTCAGCCTCCACTGACACAAGGTAATTTCAGCTCACATCCCAGTTTTCCTCTATGGAAAGTTTTGCATCCTTTACAAACAAGAGATAACCATCACCTGAGTTATGTAATTAGTTTGTGCCTTTAAACTTTTGTTTATTCCCATTTGTAGAATGGGAATAAGTGGTTAGGATAGATAGATAGATAGATAGATGGATAGATAACCTAATTAATAAATAATTTGGTTATATAAGCATCTTATGAATGTTGCCATGACACTTCTATCAGAACTGTAAGATATTCCTTTCAGTTCATTATTCTTACTATAAAAATGAGAGTTTGACTGCATTATGTTTTTCATACCCCTGTTTTACTTCTGTGAAGACAGTATTTTGCTCACAAGCAGGAGACCAAACTCAAACTTTTTTTTCATTGCTGATTTTTTTTACACCATATAGTGGTCTAACATACAGTGACACATTTAAAATTGCTTGAAATCCTCTTAAAATGGGAACTCTAAAATGAGAATAAATAATAGACTATCTTTTTAAGATTTGGATGTGTCTTCTGTACTTATGCATAAACTGAATTCCAAATATGAGAATAGTTTTATTATTATTTTTTTCTTTTTTTGTAAACTGCTCCATTTTTTTCCATTTTAGGAAAGTCTGGTGTTTCATGAGAAGCTGCATGATATCCACTTAACATAAAAATTAAATTAGTCTTTTAAGAAAGAGAATTACGCAAAAGAAAGTAAGAGGATTTTGAGTTATTGTGTTAAGGGGTGATTCTTTGTAACATTAACCTGGTGGTACTCAAACTGATGAGATTTTAAGGTGCATCTGTAATATCCAAGTGTTTTCTCACAGAGAAAAAGGAATACTCACTCAGAACACAGTCACCTTAGGACTCTTTTTATTATTACTCTTTCACATTTATTCAGTGAGCCTAATATAGCTCTGTGGTCCTCCTGTCAAATGTAGGGGTATGACCCATTTTTGAGAAACATCAGTCAGAAATTTTAGGAACTCAGGCAAGAACTGATGCTCATCCTTACTTTGACATACTGTTCCAACACAGGAAATGGCATGGTGACTTTTAAAGAGTGTAATAGGTAGAGTATTAGGACTTCCTGTACTTTGTTTTCATTAGTGTGTGGTGGTGCATTTGATAGTTTTCTTCTTGTTTTCTGTAATTCTGTTATATTTCTATGTGAGTTGGTTTGTTCTGTGTAACCCCCTCTCACTACTCCCCTTTGGTTTCTCCCCAGTTACAGTTAGTTGTCAATCTTACGTTATATAACTCCCAGGTCCTGTCCCTCCCTCCGGGGCCTCTCCCTGTGCCTGGAAAGTTCCAGGGAGAGCGTTGAGTGATTGGACAGGATCCTGGCTTCCCCCTCCAACATTACCCCGATTGGTTACTGTAGTTATCAGTTATGTTCCGGGCCGCTCCCCTGTTGTCTCTGATTGGACCTTATCTGAACCCATCCCCCTGTATCACCCCCACATAAAAGTTGCTGCACAAGGGTGCTCCTTGGCATTGCCGAGGCTGCCATCCTGGGCTTTATTTGCTCCCCCTGTGGGACAATAAACCTGTTTGGTTCACCTCAGCAGTGTCCCCTCTCTTGTTCCTTTGCCATCGTTGCCTCAGCTAGGAGAGCTTACAGACAAGCCAAGACTCACAGGGTCCGGAAGGTGGTGTGCCCACCGAAAGGTACCTGACTTGCTGTGGTGCCAGGGCTGGCCGGGGGAGGAAACCAGAGCACCACGACATTAGTGGAGGCCAAAAATCTTTCACTCTAGCCTACTCACAGATCCTTTCATACCACTAATGACAGTGAAACTCCTGCTTGTATTTTATATGTTCCTGAAGACAAATACTTAAAACAGCTCTAAAACACTGTCCCAGTCAAATCTTCTAAAAGATGTTGGGTATCTCCACGTAGTAGTAAATTAGATGAGATTTGGGAAACAATGGGACACAATTGAGAATTCAGTTTGTAATACTGCAGCTGTTGTAAGCATTTTATTTGCTTCCTAATTTTAAATCCTACAGTCATATATGTTTCTTCCAGGTATTTTCCAAGACATCACAGTTTGTGTTACATTAACCCTCATTTCTCTGTGGATCTGCCATGTCCATATTTTACTGATCTTCTTTCTCAGTGTGTAACTTAGTGCCTGGACTAACACTGATGAGTCTTTTAAGCAGGACAGTCATGCAGAAGAAAGTAAGGGATGTTTGGGTGTTGAGGTTTTTGTTTGTTGGTTTGGTTTTGATTGGAGTTATTTGTTTTGTTTTTGTTCTGTAAAAAAAGCTCTGAGTTGATGTCAAGGCACTGAGATGGCCATTCTAAGTTTGACTCAGATTTTCTATGTTCCTTTGGGAAAACCACAGACTCTAGAGATGCAGTTATGAAATTTGATTTTAGCCAAAACCAACAGTTCATGTGCTCCATGTCACATGCCAGCTACCTCAGGTGTGCTGGTACAAGTCCAGAGCAATTTAAGCCTGTTGCCCATCTGAACTATCACAAATTTTACCTGCCCCTCTTTGTGCCTTCTTGTCCTTTTTCTTGTGCTAGTAACTACGTTGTTTCTATTGCACAATGAACTAGGAGGTGACTAGGGTAAAATATTTTGCTATTGCCACCACTAAAATACATGTTTTTTACCCAACTTGCTTCCTGCAGCATCTTAACTACACAGAGCCAGTGCAGAAGACAAAGTCAGAAGATGGGCCAGGAAGGGAGCTTCCAGGATTTTAAATGCCTGAGGCTTGTGGCACCATACTGCAATCTTTGCCTGAGCTGTAGACAATAAATAATACATGTTATACAAGCTGTGTAATTTCCTGTTTTTGTAAAAACTACAAAGACAGAAGCGTTAAAACTCACTAGGTGATATGTATTGGTAAAGCAATGTCAAGGTGACAAATTATAGCCTATATTTCATCTGTTCTCTGGTTTATGAAACTTCCATAAACTTTCATGTTTATGAAAAGCTTTCATAGAATCATAAAATGGATTGGGTTGGAAGGGACATTAAACACCATATGGTTCCAACCACCCAGCCATGGACAAGAACACCTTTCACTAAACAAGGTTGCTCAGAGCTCCACACAGCCTGGCCTTGCAGGAATGGGGCGTCCACAGCTTCTCTGTGCAATCTGTTCCAGTGCCTCACCACCCTCACAGTGAAGAGCTTTTACTAGTACCTAATCTAAATCTACTGTCTCTCAGTTGGAAGCCATTGCCCCTTATCCTGTCACTTCATGTCCTTGTAAACAGTCTCTCCATCTTTCTTGTAAATTCCTTTCAGGTGCTAGAAGGCTGCAATTAGATCATCTTGAAGCTTTTTCTTTTCAAGATTGAACAATCCAAATTCTCTCAGCCTCTCTTCATAGGAGAAGTGCTTCATCCCTTTGATTAACTTGGTGGCCTCTTCTGGACTCATTCCAACAGTTCCATGTCCTTCCTGTGCTGGGACCCCAGAGCTGGGCGCAGGGTTCCAGGTGGAGTCTCACCAGAGCAGAGCAGAGGGGCAGAATCCCCTCCCTCCCCTGCTGCCCACACTGCTCTGGATGCAGCCCAGGACACGTTTGGCTTTCTGGGCTGGGAGTGCCCATGGCTGGGGTCCTTCTCCCCAGGGCTGTTCTCCATCTCTCAGCCTGTGTTGGTAAAAGCGGTTGCTGTGACCCAGGTGCAGCACCTTGCACTTGGTCTTGTTAAGCCTCATGAGGTTCCCATGGGCCCAGTTCTTGTGTTTGTCCAACTACTTCTGTACAGCACTTGGACAAGCTTGTCTGGTGTCTACAATGTTTTCATAATGCCAGATTCATGTGAATAGTTGGGGTAGTCATAGGCTGTGGATTCCTTTCAGACTCATTTTCTGTTTTGTGTGTTTATTGTCACTTCATCTGTCATTAAGTGAATCATCTTTTGGGTGATAGCAGAAGGGAAAGGGGAAGAATTACATCAACTTCCTGGATCCTTGTTTTTTTTTTTTTTCTGAAGAAAGTGAAAACTTTAATCTGAGAAGAGTTGGGACAAAAGCACTGTTGTCTGGTGGGTCAAGGCACGTGGCTGGGTAAACTAGAGTTAACCTAATATTCTCCTTTTGTTTTCTATGGGATTTTGACTAATGTGCACCGTCGTTTTTGTGCACCATCTCCAGCCATACTGGTTAGGACTTAACTCTATGTTAGTAGGACCTATCTCTCTTCATGCATTTATACAGTGTGCAATGCAAGAGGGTGATGGTATCTGTCTGTCTGTCTGTCTGTACACATTGCTATAATGAATACCTGGTTGCTTCTTAGAGACTCAGTCACTATTTGACTAGATGATGACTGGTAAAGTAGTGTTAGTGTTAGGTTAAATTAAAATCTTAATCCCTTGTAAAATATTTCCATGCAAGGTCAGGCATAGGGACTGCATCTGAGTAATTCTCTACCTCAATTACTTGACTTTCTTCATTTAAATAACTTTCGTTATTTTCTTAAGCCCCATCTGTTCTTACTTCCCTTATGTAAGATGAAAGTGCTTTAATTGATTTTTTTTCCTTCAGAGCTCTAGTGAAAAAAATTAGCGAACTCTGCTTTCCATTGAGGAGAACTGACTATGTGCAGGACCATATGCAGGTCCTGATCCAACTGAATGTATATTTCCTAAGTCAGGGGTAAATTGCACTTAAAATTAAAGAAATGCCTTTCTGGTTTGAAGTTTTAAATATCAGAGTAATTTTACCTCAGAAACCCTTATGCTTAAAAAAGAAAATTTTATTTTCCAAAGACATTGGTTAGTTTAATCATTGTGAACATTTTTGCTTTCATTTGGTAGTGTGAAAGAATGTGTCGCTTAGCCTTTTTTCTTTTTTGCCTCAGGGAGCAAAAATGTAATATACTGTACATCTTGAGGTTATGTCTTGCCTGTCAGAATTTGTTCTAGTTCACTAGTTTGCCTGATGCAAAATGGGGTCAAACCACATATAAATGAAAAGTGTCTCAGTTGCCAGCTGCAGTAATAAAACTAATATTCAAAAGAAAAGAAATGTGAGAAATCAGACTAGATTATTAGTATTTTTGTAGCTCCTTGGAGTTGATTTCTGAATAAAGACAAACCTTTTTTAAAGCATATTGCATAAAAGAAAAAAATCTCATTTTCATTTGACACATGGAACAATCTTGGCTGTTGTGGCCTCACTGTTTGAAATGAGCAGGGTGTGTTTCATTCTTGTCCTTATTGGCTAATGATGGACAGAAATATAGAAACAAAAATGTTTATGGGCTAGAAAGGAGGAAATAAAGTTAAGATATTTCTCAAACAGCATAATGCTGGAGACATACTTGTGCTTGCCATACTTTCTCACTGAATGTGAGAATTTCTGGATAACTGTGAGGAAGACATAATCTTCTTTCTGGCTTCTTGACATCCTTGCCAAGTTAATCCAATCTGCACTGGTGTCTCCACACCTGTGGAAAAATTTGACTTTTAGAGAAGGATTTTTGTGTGGACAAGGTTAACAAAGGTTAACAAAGCAAAGGTTGAAGAGAGTAAATTATTATTCTCTGACTTCTGACTGAGAACTATTGTCTGGCCACTTGAAATGACATCCTGATGTCTTTCAAATATAATAATAGAAATATAATAATAAAGGCACAAAGACAAAGGTTCTTTTTGAGGATTTTATTTTCAGAACTGACAGTGAACACATCTTACATGCATTTGTAAAGAGAGGGAAATATAGTTTTTATTACATGTAGGTAGAGCAATGCAACCTGTGATGGAGCTAATAATACTTTCCTGTGCACCACAACTGCATTTGTGGACAAAGTCAGCAGCAAATTTTAATTACAGTTTTTCTTTTTCCAGTGATATACTATATTGTTACTCGTCTTGCCATTGAACTATAAAAAATAAGGCTGTAAAAGCCACAGTAATTTACACAACTCTGCAAGTTGTTCCTAGTGCTGCATAATATTAATTATAATTTATCTAGGAGAATATAAATTCAACCCAATGCTCCACAGCTTCTTTGGGGACCAGGTTCAATAGGAGACAGGAAATATATAAGAGGTTTGCCTTTCCCACAGAGGGAATTTGGCAGGGAGAGAACTGCAGTGGCTCTGCCTGTTTTCTTTTGAGCTAGTTCTGGCTCACTAATGAATTGTCTGATTACTGACTCCTGTGTGTTGTCAGAAATGCAAAATGAGCAAGAATAAGATGCTTGCTACCTGTTCTCTCTGCCCTACAGAATAGGCAGACTATTTGTGGATAGAGGCAAAAGGGTGTTGATTTTATGAGGGGTAGATGATCTGAGCTTTGTTTCTCTGGACAATGTCTGTGTGGTGATGTCTTGTGTGGCTTTCTGCTCAGGTCGGTGTGCCCTCCTCCACATGCTGCTGATGTGCTGGCACACATACTAATTAGTCTGCACCCAGCGAGTTGCAGTGGAGGACACTTCAAGAGACTCAATAGCTCAATGCTCTTAGATAGCTAATAAAACAACTTCTGCAGGTGCTAAAACGAATTGGTGTGAATTCCAGATGCTTAGCAAACACAGAACAGAAAAAACAGTAACAGAAAAGAACCCTTTTCTGATCTCTGTGTTGTGCATGTTTTTCTGAAAGGATATTTCACAAGTCCAGATTCATACATGTACATGACTCATTATTTTTATGAAAAAAATGTGAATAAAATCAATTTGACCTCAGTGTTCTGAAATGTCTGACTTAAATGTGAGCTGGACTGGATTTGCTTGTTTTTTCCCAAATAGACCATTTGAGATTTCAATGACAGTTTTCTGGTCTTCATTCCTATAAATGTTTTCTATGGATATTTTGGCAGCTCTTCAGGTTATATCTTGGTTTAACCACTAATGAACCAAGTAGCATGAACTATTTGCTCACTTCCCCACCTGCAGGTTGGGAGAGAAAATCAGAAGGGTAAAATCTGAAAAACTCATGGGTTGAGAGAAAGATAGTTTAACAGGGATAAAAAAAAGTTGTTTACTCAAGCAAAGCAAACCAAGGAATCCATTCAGTGCGTCCCATGGACAGGCAGGTGTTCAGCCATCTCCAGGAGAGCAGGGTCCCATCGCAAGTAAGGATTACTTGGGAAGAGAAACTCCAAATGTTCCCACTTCTGCGATCTTGCCCCCTACTTTGTGTACTGAACATGATGCCACATGGTCTGGAATATCCCTTTGCTCAGTTGGGGTCACTTGTCCTGCCTGTGTCCCCTCCAAACCTCCCATGTATCCCCAAATTCCTTGCCATCGTGGCCATGCAAAAAGCAGAAAAGGCCTTGGCTCTGTGTGAGCCTTGTGTTCTGTTCAGCAGTAACAAAACCATCTCTCATTATTAACCCCATGTTCAGCACAAAGCCAAAACAATGAATACCAGCTGCTGTAAAGAAAATTAACTCTACCCCATCTGAAACCAGCAGAGAGTGTCTTCTATGTGATGATCTTGCCCAATTTTTTTTTTGGAAACTGCAATCATTAAACTTTTCTAAACAAATTGCCTAGGTATCCTCAACACATCTAAGAACCAAGTGTGTAAGGTCATCCTTTTTCCATCTTCCTTGGGATTTTTCTATTATAGTGCCATTTCTTCAGCCTAGAGGACTGTTAAACTTTTCAGGATACATTTATAGTTTCAAGTATTGGAATAGTCTGTTATTCAGTGTTCTGCCTCTGGAGTTGGTCAATGCTTGTGAAAACATAAAGAAAGGCAGGGAGAAATGTAGAGATACTTCCTCAATATATTTTTCCAGTATAGACTTTCTGGCCCAGAAGTAGGATTTGGGTTTTTTGCCTCCACTTAAACTTTTCTCCCAATGTACTTGTCCAATTCCTTTTTGGATTTTAATATGCCTCAGATATCCACAACATTTTGCAGCTGTAAATTCCAGAGAGAGGAAGGAGACCATACAACTTGTCCCAGATGCATGGATTTGCAGCCGTTAATCCCAAACAGAAGACAATACTTCTCTCTAGTCTATGGTTAGACCTTTAATATTTCCTTCTGAATGGGATTAGAGTCTCTTTCCTGCCACATCCAACATTTAAGGAGCAGATTGAATCAATTTCAATAAAGATAATTTTTAGGTTATAAATTTTACCTATATATGACATAAAAGAAGTATAAAAGAAACTGGGCACCAGCCATCTATGAGCTGGATATTGCCTAAATTCCACTTGCAAATCTAGTCTATAAACTTGAAGAAGACATTTTGACCTACGGAATGTAATGTCTCTTCAGACATATTGCGGGTCTTCAGAATTACTCTTATATTAAGCAAGATATTTACCTCTGAACCCTCTTTTCCTTCTGTTTTTTAAGGGATGATTTTTCACTTGAACTTATATTAACTTTCTTTGTGTGTTGTTTAGTAGTATTTAAAAAATATAAACCAGAATTTTTTTATCTACTTTCTTGTTGAGAGCATCACAAAAACTCACTATGTCAGTATGTAATTTCATTATGATTCCATATAATGAAAATTGCAGTTGAGACAAAAGGGAACTTTTGAATAACTCAAAAATAAAATCAAAGGCAGACAGTTTCTTCTGTAAATAAAAAAAGTAAAAAGCTGGTAGGGATAAGATAGAGGCCAGTAAAATAATGAGTTGCTATAAAAAGATGTGAATATTCCCTATTCAACACAATATAGAACCCTAAGGGCGTCAAATTAAACTACAAAGTGTCAGGTTCTGAAAGTTGGGGGAGTTAATTGCTTATGAGAGGTATTTTATCACCTACCTAGCAGACCTGTGTCTTTGTATTTTGACTTTGGGAGAGGTTAAGAAACAAATGAAAGGCTATGAATTGACATAACATAATTTCTGATCACATAAACTTTTGCATTCAAGAATTGTGAAAGACTGAAGCAAAACTGCTGAATAGCTTTAGGGAAGATCCTGAAACTGCTTACATTTGTTCAGATTAGCTTTTCCTCCCTTAAATGAAGGAAATTAAACACCCAACCACATGCTTTTGTAATATTCTGAGATCTTGTCCCTGTGTACATAGTCACTAGTATCTAAACCATGTAGCAAAGTGGTTCAAGTTTGGCCTTTATATGCTTTGCATTCATTGCACTGCTTGCATTTGCTTCTGTCTTGCAGGCATGTTTGTCCAGTTCTGTGTTTGCTTGGGAGGATGGCTTTAGGTCAGTTGCTGTGTGTTGGACAGTCTTCCTGGTTTTATATGGGTGTGGTGTGAAAACAGAAGAAGCAGTATGATAAGCTGCTGCTTTTTCAATTTCACTTTTTGTTGCAGTGAGCATTTTGGGTTTTCTAAAGTTTGTATAATTTTTGTATCTAAGTTTCTGTAATGGTTCATTCCTACCACCCCTCCCCCGCTTTCCTCAATCACCATCGTTAAGCCTCATTATAGCCCTGGCTCTGCCCATTGTAGTCCCTTCAATAGCCCTGGATCCCTCCATTGTATTTTCTCAATACCCTAGCCCAGTGCTTTGTCTCTGCTGGATAGCCCTGGCTCCAGTCTTTGAGAATCTATTGTATCTTATCATGGGCACTTGATGGCCAAAGCTTTGAGTTTCTCCACACCCATCTCATCCCTAAATGGCGAAGTCACACCCCCTCTTACCTGTATATGGCCATGCCAAACCCCCTCATTTCCATGAGTAACACCCCTGTTCATAAGAGCAGGAGAGACCCAAAATCATGACTCATACTCTGGAGCTCACTCACACACACACACTCAAGCCGGGAACACCTGGGCTTCCGCCTCGCATAAACATCTTCTTTACCACTGAGTGTGAGTCGCTCCTTTCTCCAAAGCAAGCACTCTTCTGCTTGGGATCCAGACCTGCCTAAAACTTCACCTTATCACGACAGAGCCCAGCTATCCGGTGGGCTGCTCTGGGAACCGTTGTGGCGGTGTGGGATGAGTTCCGTTTGCATGGCTGGTTTGGATAAGTTCTGTTATCAGATTGTTTGTTCTCTGTACCCCCCTTTCCTGTTTTTCCCTGTTAGTTTCTGCCTTGTTCAGTTAATTGTCAATCATATGTTATATAACCACTCGGTTCTGCCAGTCACTCTGAGGCCTCTCCCCACGCCTGGAATGTTCCAGGAGAGGCTTCAGGTGATTGGTCAGGGTCCAGAATTCTCCTCCCAAGGTTTCCTAGTTTGCTGTTTGGTGTGTCTGTTATGCCCCGAGCCACTCCCCGACTGTTTCCCATTGGTCTCTTGCTCTACCCTCCCCTGAGATCTGCCCGCCTTTAAAAGTTGCTGCATCCAGGTATTCGGGGTCTCTCTTGAGGCACGACCCTGGGTACAGGAATAAAGCCCAGTTGGTTTACCCTCCGAGAGTCCCATCTCTTGTTTTGCCTGTGCCTTAGCTGTGGCTCTGCTCCGAGCTTCAAGACCCCAGGTGTTGCCATGGTCCCAGGGCTGGCCGAGGCGAGCAGCGCAAGAAGGCAACCACGACAAACCGTGATAAGTTTTTTAGTCTATGTTAATGCATTTATTTACTAGGATCCTTACCCTGTAATATAGAAAGCAGATGCTATAAATCCTGTGCTCAGTTTTGTTTTGTTAAATGTTAGGTCTTTGGAGTATGGCCTGTGTACTCCTGTATTTTATAGATTGCCATGTATAGTCTTAGTGAAATTGAAATCCATTATTTTTAATGGAAGAGGAAACTATGAAAAAGAGCTGTGAAGAGATCTGTGCACCTGGAAGCACTAACTTTAGCAAAGTTCCCAATGACATTAACATTTCTAATATCTAGAGTTAATGTTCTTGCTCAACATGGGTTTCAGCTGATATTCTCTGGTGCTCACTTTCCAAAATGAATCATCTTTGGGGCTTGAAAGACAATTACTTTGTTTTCAAGGAGGGGTCTCAACATCTCAAAAACAATTTTACAGACAGAATAGATCTATTGATGGATGGCTATGGATCAGTTTCATTTTCTCTGCTGTATGTTTCTTTTTTCAACTGCAAAGATGCTGCTCTGCTCCAAAAGAACTTGATTTTAAACAATCTTTAAACATTATAATTGTAAACAAGCAGCTGTATTCTTTAGAGCTCTCAAATTAGTTTAAGTGTTACTATGCTTAAAAGGTGCATGTGTATCTAATCTGCATAAAGCTGCCCTTTTCCTCTCATTGTCTTCCAAGAAAAAGTATGTCTGCTGGAGAAGGTAGTGACAAGAAGTGCTGCTTCAGCTGGATAAAAAGTGGGAAAGACACATGAGCTGTGGAGTCTGCTTTACTCTTGAGTTGATTGCATCTTCCCATAAGTAAAAAAGTCCTTTAAGAGCCTTTAGGAAATGCTGTACAATCTGGCTGTCTCTCTGCCTGAAAATGAATTATCTTTTGTTTGGACAGGTGTAAGGAGAAAGTTGCCAGCACACATATACCTGAGAGGCATCCGTCTGTCTTGGGGATTGACTATGAACTTTTAGGGACTAAAGATGTGGTAAAATACTAAAGAACAATACTCTTTCAAGTATACTGAGATATCTCTGTAAAAATAAACTGGTTGTCTTTCTTTAGGTATATGTGTAGGTATGTGTTACAGAAGTATATATAGTAGGTTGGAACCCTGGGTACTGAGAATTTTAGAATGTCTGTGTTGACAGGCAATGACCCCCAAGAAAACACTACATTTGACCTCAGGCCTTGGAAAGGGCTTCCAAAATTGAATAATAGCACTGGGTGTACAGTCTGAATTGAAGTGTGTTATATCACATGGTGGAAAACTTAGAGTTTAAGATTTTAGTATATAATAATATATATAAAGCAAGATGGAGGTTTTAGGGCGTAAGCTAAGTCCTCTTTTCTCACCTTCTTCATGGGTTTGGGTGGTATTTTGTAATTGGATAAAAAAATCTGTATTGTGGACCATGGGTGGTTGGTTATTGGGTTAAAAGTAAAAATAATTTAGGCGTAATTTCATAATTGGACAGTTTGGTCTTAAAAGACCTCATAGAGAGATAGAGATGGAGCCATTTTTTACTTCGTTAGGTAGAATTCACAGCTTTTGAGACTGTAACATAGATGAGAATTAATAAACATCTGAGTCCAAACATGAAACACTGTCTCTTGAGCATTTAATCTTGGCTCTAACAGAAAAGAAGATAGGAAACCCACAAAAAACACTCTGTTGGAAGGCTCTACGGTTTGACATCACTCCATAAACATAATGTCATATGGGGGATGATTTATTTAGGCTGCCTTCGATCTCATTGGTTCTGGGTGTTTTCATAGCCAAAATACCCTAATATCTTTTTCAGCTGCATTTATTCTCTAAAAACTGTCTTTCCTTTGTTTACTGAATTTTTAATCTTACAATTTGGAAAGCTGGAAGTTCTTCCTACTGAAAGAATCCCTTATATGATGAATACAGTGCTACTAGTGTATAATTATACAGCTTTGATAGCATAACTTTCACTGAGTCTTGATTTTAGTTTTTGATTTTCTCCCTTACTGGTCTTTGAGCATCAGATGCTTGCCAATCCTTTCGGTGAAGAAATTTTTCCAATCTAAACATCCCTGGTGCAACTTGCAGCTGTTTTCTCTCGTCCTGTCACTTGTGACTGAGGAGAAAAGAATGACTCCCATGCCACTGTGACCTTCTTTCCGATAGTTCTAGAGAGAGGTAAGATCTCCTCTGAATCTCCTTTTCTCTAGAATAAACACCCTACAATTTCTTCAGCTGGTCCTCATAAGACTTATGCTCCAGATCCTTTATCAGCTCTGTTGCACTTCTCCGGACTTGCATGAGCACCTCAATGTTTTTGTTGTAGTGAAGGGCTCAAAAGACATTCAACACATCCTGGATCCAGGATTGGATTATGGAAAACAAATGTTTATGTTCTCATAAACAAATGTTTATGTTCTCATTATATTCTCTCAGAGTATCAGCTCTGCTCTTGCTGCATGGATGTACAAGACAGTTTTGAGTTCCATAGTGTACATAGTATGATGTTTGTTTCCAGGTAAACTTCACATTCTGGTTGCCTTTGCATCTGCTGTTTTAGCATTTTATTGGTGAGCAATATGATTTAGACAGAGAGGAAAACATCCTAATCAACTTTCAGAGGCTTTAGCGCTCTCCTCTTTCAGTCATAAATCCCTGTGAATACCAAGTGAAACTGCATTTATTGTCTATGTATATAATAGCACCCTCATTCCTTATACTGGATGTGATGATGCACTTGCAAATCTGTGCCTTCCTGTGTCTTGTTTCTCTTGATGTCTGAATTTACAGAGACTGGTAGTGTAGCTAGGAATGCTCACAAAGAAACCATGGGATGAATATTGGAAGCAAGGAGTCTAAGGCACCTGTTACTTACAGTTTGTCATGTGAGGGGTATGTGTTTTTGTGGGGTAAAATTCTGTCCAAGAGAGATGTTCAATTCCTGTCCCCAGCCTGTTCATGACTACCTCTCCTGGGCTGCAGTCTGCAACATATTTTCACCAGGGCTTTGGAGTTGTGGTATTCAGGTTTTAGGAACTGTAAAGACCCATGTCGCTGTAGAGGGAATAGGACATAAGGATTTAGAGAAAGTAAAACTCTCTTTGTATACATAAGTGAAGGACATAATTCTTGGACCTGGAGAAACAGGTGAGTGGGAAATGACTGGCTTCTTCAGCAAGATGAGAAGCCATACCAGCATAACTGAAAAAATCATTCAGGAAAAAAGATCCCATCTCAAATGTCCTTTATTTTGGCATGTCATTTAACACTGTGATTGTGACATGAAGTAATTTTTCCATGGCAATAGGCATATGAAAACTTGTTCTCTCAAAAGCATAGAGAAAACCATAGTGTGCCTTGTACTAAGACACAAGATCATACCGTGAAGACACTGGGCAAACAGAAAACACGTCCCAAAATGGTGAAAATTTGGGAGTTTCCTAACAGGTTTCTTTAGCTCACTATATCAGATCAGTAGCAGAGAAATTTCTGGTTTGTCTTTAAAGACTGTAACTCAGTATAGTGAGTGAAGGGACTAGTGTATAGATGGCCCTGCTCTGCCTGTCATGAATATTTAGGATTTAAAGTGATAAAAATGTAGCTGTGAATGGGTTCAAGAACAAGGAAAACACACGTGTGAATGGCATACCAGATCTCTTAGAATTTTTATCAGTGACACTGTGCTTGTGCTTGTGAACGCTTTTTAGTCAATTTTGGAAAGAGAGTTGTAATAAAGACTGTAAACCAACATCTGTCTGGTAGCTGTTTTTTCCTCAATGGTAAGAGTTTTTTTATTGCTGTGTTATCTTGGCAGATAGAAAACAAATCTTGCTGAAGTTTACCTCGAGTTATGTACTGATGTGTAGCAACATTTGACTGTCATTAGACTAATATTTTAATACTACTTGAATGCTGAGATCATTGAATCTGTGTAGACTTGGGCAGTGAAACTATAGACCATGCAGATACCTCAAGGGATATTTAATATTTGACTAGATCTAATTACTAATTTTAGTCTTTTCTTTAAGGTCTGCCACAAGAGACACGGACTTTGCTTTTAGGTGCTTGTTTCTAGAAAGATAAAGGTCAGATGAGTGTAAGCCGAGAGACACAAAGGGTAATGATAACTTAAGGCATTTAATATATATTTTAGAATGAGTACCACATTGTTACTGTGTTCTTTGAAATACCCTAAATTTTCCTTTGCGCTAAAAAGTAATACATCACATGAGTGAAATCCAGGTTTATAATGTAATCTTCATTATGAAATATGCCTTTCTCTTGTTGGTGTTCATAATAGTCTGTAGCATTGAGTGGCTACAGTGTTCATCCTGTCCAGGAAGGTTATAGATGCCAGCAGGGAAACAGAGGAGACAAGTCTCTGTTTTGTTAAGCAGGAGAGTCCATTTTATTTCCCCCTCCCCCCCGAGCCAGGAAGGGAGGAGAAGCCAAAAAGAGAGAGAGCGAGAGGGAACCCCACCCCCATCTCCCCTTAGGTAGAGGGTCTGGGGACAGGGCAAAGGGCAGGTGAGGGCATTGACCTGAAGCCAGTGGAGACACACTGAGGGGGAAGGAACCACATGGCCAAGGTCATTGGGTGTGTGGGGGGGGCAGAACTGACCAAACCATTGTGTACAGAGCACAAGGGAAATGTCCCCTCAGGCAGGAGGGGTAGTGGGGTCTGTCTTGCCAAGGCCAGACCCTGGGGATTACACTGAGTGGCTGAAGGGACTTCACAATAGTCTTTCTATATATGTTGGGAAAACAAGTGCATATGTGCTGCTTTTTCTAAATACCATTTCCTAGTTTAGTATGGTAATTGTGTGGAGAGCACTGATTGATCATACAAATAAATATCAAACCACGGCTACTTTTGATACAGAATATGTCCTTGTGGAAGAACTACCTGTAGGGCAGAATTGCAAGCATTGAACATATTTGTGAAATTCCCAATTGCATTACCAAAAGTACTGACAACTCTTCTTCCTTTGCTGATAAAATTATGTGATTGAGCACTTTCTTCCAATAAAGATGAATTTGTAATCCAGGTTTTGAATGGAATTAAATGTTTTCCTTTTCTGAACCTATAGTTATGAACTAGATTTCTTTTAATAACTAGCTTACTGAGAACCTTAAAAAAGCATGGTACTTGAGCAGTGTACAATAATTTAGCCCTTTAAGTTCTATGATAATGTCAGCCATAGAGCATAATTCTGAAAAACGCAACTGTTCTACATGCAATCAATAAAACTAGACTTTAAAATTATTCAGAAAAATACTTATCTCTGAATGAACCCCAAGGATACAAGCCTATTCTTTCTCCTCAAAAAACCTCATATTAGTGTGGATAATACATTATTTGATTACTCCTTAAATATGAATAATTATGATTTACAGTGGTTTTCTCATCATCCTGTGACAGTAGAAATATATGAATCATCACACCTGCACAGTCCAGTTGGGGATGTTTTTGGAATTTGGTACTTAGTGGTGATTACTGCAATGACTTAGAAAATGAAGGGACTAAATTTTGCCCATCAGGTTTTCCATTGCAAACACAAAGATCCATCTGTGAATCCTAAGTAAGCTTTTGCCATTTTACCATCTTAGGAGGTTCAGTAGCCAAACCACTGGTGTGTCATTAATACCTTTCTAGCTACCAGTGCAAAGCACAGCACCATGAGGTCTGTTATGGGGAAATGAATTCCAGCTCTGGAAGATTTAATGTAGTATACTGTGTAGAAGAAGAAAATACAGTTTTGTCCTTGTCTTTGATGGACAATATTTTCAAGTGTTTTGACAGTTTATTATAAGATAGAGAACGCTCATCAATCCATCCATCCTTCATGTGTATGCCCAAGAATAGACTTCTTGCAGCGAAAGACATTGTGAGAGTCATTATGTTATAGAATTCCTGGTCAGAACAAATGATCGCACCCAACTTGTATATTACAACTCCTGTAATGCTGTAATTTGAAAATCTCCCACAGAACATTATTATCTGTTCTTTTTTTTTCCATTTACATAGTTTCCTCTGAAAAAAAGTGGTCAAAACCACCAAAGACTTACTTTTTAAATAGCTGTATTTTTTAGTGGGATAATGCTGGAATGGGAAAGATTATGTGCCTTATGCATTTATACAGCAATGAGGTACACTTTCTCATTAACGATAGCTCATGAAGATTTTTTTCACCTTTCTCATCAAATTGTGTAAATTTTGAATGAAAGGGTGCATGGGATCCTACTGTCTTGAAATTAACAAAAAAGGAAAGACATTTTGCAGCGTTGTCTGAAATTTCTCATTTTCTACTTGACTCTTGAGGCACTATGTTGACTGGCTCATCAAAGAGATTTTCTTCTGTCTTTGTCCTTCCTTTGAAATTACTCATTCATCATCAAATCTTAATGCAAAATGCAACTTGTCACGGTGCACCGGTCTTCTCGCCCCAGCCAGCCCTGGCACCACGGCAAGTCAGGTACCTTCTGGTGGTCGCACCACCTTTCAGACCCTGTGAGTCTTGGCTTGTCTTCCGGCTGAGGGCAACAATGGCAAGAGAATGAAAGAAGGACACTGCTGAGGTGAACCAAAGAGGGTTTATTGTCCCACAGGGGGAGAAAATAAAGCCCAGGGTGGCAGCTTTGGCAATGCCAATGCCAAGGAGCACCCGTGTGCAGCAACCTTTATTTGGGGGTGATACAGGGGGATGGGTTCAGCTAGGATCCAATCGGTGGCAACAGGGGAGCGGCCTGGAACATAACTATAACTACAGTAACCAATCGGGGTAATGTTGGAGGGGGAAGCCAGGATCCTGTCCAATCACCTGACGCTCTCCCTGGAACTTTCCAGGCACAGGGAGAGGCCCCGGAGTGAGGGACAGGACCCGGGAGTTATATAACATAAGATTGACAACTAACTGTAACTGGGGAGAAACCAAAGGGAAGTAGTAGGAGAGGGGAACATGGAACAAACCAATTTACAGAGAGATACAATAGGATTACATACAACAAACAGAAAACTGGAAAATGCACCACCACAGCAACTGAAGTTCAATATGCAATCAAAGGGAAAGCTGAGTCTTCACTGACTTTGTGTACAACAAAATTTGAGAATCTATGACTTGAGAACAAAGAAAATATTTGTCAGTCAGGCACAGAACTGTACTGTCCCAGTTTCCTCATACCAGTCCCAAACCAGTATTCCCAACAGCCTTCCCACTTTTTTTGGTGCACACCCTATTACCAAACTAAGTTACGACCTATTTGTTTCTACCCTTCTCTTTCTTACCATACTCTATTCTCTTGCAAAGCATCCCTGTGCTTACTGGCCATGTTTATGGCATACTGGGGAGCATAGAGTATGATATCCATTCCTGCAAGTGTGGTCATATCAAGGAGAGAGGCTGAATCAACCACTGTACCAAACATGAGGAAAAACCCATCCCCAATATCAGTGAGTGTGTAAGTTACAGAAACTGGAAGGCACTTATAAACATCCCTCTCCCTATCTTTCAGGTAAGATGTGTGACTTTGAAGCCAGGGAGCTTCTGAGCTGGAGATGAACTTAAAGCAACAACTTACTTGTTATCCCCACTCTCGACAATTTTTAAAGTAGTCTTCCTTTAAAATTTTCTACTAACATTTCTTTCATATGGGTTATCTTCACACATTTCCAAAGCAGATGTTATAGCACATTAGAATATGAACTTGAGAAATGCAGCAGAAAATATGAAGGGGTTTGCCTGTCTGAAATAGCATTGCTTCAAGAACAAAAGTAAGTTCTGACCACAGCTATTAATGGTTTTTCAAGGCAGTGATATTCCCTCTGTGATCAGAAATTCAGCAACCTCCTAGAAACAGCTGTTAAGACTTCCTACAAAATAACTGTAGGATTCTGAGGTTTCTGGAAAGATTTATCATCAAAAGCATCTCTAGGACTCTCTTGGTAGCCACTGGAATAGAACTGCTGCTGGTATTTGTGAACCTATGCTCCTTGAAATTTATGCTGTTAATGACACAACAGTATGCTGTGATCGTGATGATACATAAGTAGGAATAAGTTGCCTTTATGGATTTGCAGTGAAGTAGCCGATCAGGCCAGCATGTGTTTGATTTTGAGTGATTTAGAATGCAGAGCTGTCTCAGAGATCTCTTTTCAATGCAAGATCCTCAAAGTATAAAAAGAAATATACTTAACTGCTGAAAATAACTTCAAATCAGTATCTGCCTCCTGTAAACTGAATATAACAGTTTTTTTTTTTCTGAAGAGGACTTCAGGAGAATTTCAGAAAGTGTCAGATTTTTAAGTAGTGAACAGATTGCAGGCAACTACAAGAAGGAAAGGCCCTGAGAGAGGTCAAAGACAGTGGCTGATGTAACACAGGTACAAAAAGAGGACAGAAGAATATAGTTCTGTATCTGGCAGTTGTGAGAGTATGCTTGCAGAAAGGAATGTTGGCTTACTTGGATGACAGATGAAGCAACATCACCATTCAAGAAGATATTGCACAGCATGGAACTAAACTTTTAGAAAGATAACTCTGCCTTCTGAATTGCTACAAAATTGAAGTAGGATCATGTTTCTGCAGCATCTTTATGAAGCTAAAGTTTCTTCTTTCCATTGCTGCTACTGAAGAAAAACTTCTGCTGACCAGAGTTTCCTGGTTTTGATGAATGGAACTCCAGCTTGCTTCCCTGTTAACTAGAAGGAGAATATCAACATTGCTATCTCCTATGAGACATTCTTCTGCAGAGGACTAATTTGATCACTCTCTTTCATTGTCTAGCAGCCAAATGCCTCCAGAACTTAACAGTATTTAAATATTCTCCTAATACCATTTTCCTACATACAACACTGGTAATTGCTGGAGTATTTGGGTACAGGGATTGTTCATTTATGAAGGAGAAGGGAAGCAGTCACTAGGGAATTTTTCCATTAAGAACTGCTTCTCCTCACTAACACAAGGAACCTTAAAAAAATTAATGGATTCCTCCCCCCCACCCCCCCTCCCCCCAGTAGGCCATGAAAAGAATCACTTCAGACACTCTGACTAGGAAAATAGGCAGAAAGATATGTAGGCTTTTTTTTAGGTATAGCTTTGCTGTTCCTATGTAGAGAAAACCAGAATGCAATTTTACAGAACCTCTAAATGAATAATGACTTAACAGAAATCCTGCCTTCTGCCACAGAAGAGCAAAATCTCTGATACACCTACAAAAAGGTTAATTAATATAGTTATAAAGATTGGTCGCTTAAAGTGTTCTCAGACTGTTGTTAAATAGTTTGATTGTTTTGACATTATTATTTATGACATGAGTAAGTGCACGTCAAATTATTTGAAAGAAATCCAGCAAAAAAAAAAGACTTGTTTATTCCTTGATGTTCTGCCGCATGAACAGGCATGCAATTTACAAAGATGCCTCCAGATGGCTCTTGGAGCAGGTTGGACCAATTTGCTGTGGAGAGTGTGTGAAGTGCTGCCTGATGGTAATGAGAGCAAGTCAGATGGAGTGACCTAAGCCGTGTTCAGGTACTGAAGTAAACGCATTGCAGAGCTTGCAAACTTCATGTAGCTTAGTGCTGCAAAAAGACATGAAGGCAGCCAGTTTCTATCAGTGGTTAACCAGTGTTACAGATATTGTGGTGCCTTTAGTCTGATCCAATAAAGAAAACAGCTGGTTTACCACTTTTGGATACATTTTTTATCCCAGTGGTTTTCGAAGACCTTTCTGGGGCCAGAACATCCCTTTTTTTTTTTTTTTTTTTTTTTTTTTTTTTTTTTTTTTTTTTTTGCAAAACTTGTATTAATCTCTATGCAGTTGTAGATCAGCAAGTAATTTGTTTGGAAAGTTGTACTCTTCCGTCTTGATTTTTGCTGTCTTTTGATAGTATTTATTTTTGGACTTTTCCTGAAATGTTTTGGGGATAAGTGATTTTTCCTTGGGCAGAGTTTGTGTTAATCTTCTGAAGTGTTTTGGAATTTAAAAGGCATCAGTGGAGCATAAAAGAATAATGTAATGATAATAGCAGTTTGGGGAAAGGATTTAACAAGATAAGAAGTAGCAGTTTTTCTTTTGTTATTTCTAAAATGTTGCATTAAGAACTTGCTCTGTAGAGAGAATGCCCAAGTAAACCATAACAGAAATGTCTGCCCATGTGCATTCCTGCTGGTATAAGTCCTCTGACTGCTACCATGTACAAATTTTGCACAGCTTGCAATTATCTGTGCATCTGGAGTAGCCTTGTGCTGGTCTGAATCTTGATCTTGGGCAGGTTGTTCCTTTCAGGTTTATGAATTATGTGATCATGAGCATGTTTGCCTTGGCAAAGTATTCCTTCTGCTATGGGAATATGTTACACTAACAAACTACTGATATAAGAATTGAGGGGGTTTTGGAAAAGAAAATATCTTTTAAGGCTTTACAAAGATACTGTAAATCTGTGTACCTTTTAAATGTGTTGTGACAAAAGAGGTTCTTAAAAGATATTTATTTGGGAATGCAAAGGCAGATTTAACTGACCCTTGCTGTTTTAATTTTTGTCCAAATCTGACAGATACATGCTGAGGCACTGCTGCATCAAATTTCAAACCAATCTGAGTTTAGGCTTCATCTGACAGATAGTCACATTAATAACATAAAAACCTGAATATCATCATGGAACCTGCTAGGGCTGCAGACATTGCTCACGTGAGTCACATTTTACTTACTTTTCTCTGCTGGACATTTACTTACTGAACATGGAGAGCATTAATACCTGCATGAGAGGGCAGCTGGTTTGAAAAATTAAAATGGCATTGAGTGGCAGAGGAAGGGTGGAAATACTGTTGCCTTCTGTCTTTCTCTACTCTACAAGTAGCACTCAGGGTACTCAGTGTAGCCCTGCTCCCTTGATGGGCTGAAGCCATATATTTGTCCTGTTCTCTCTTCTATTCCACTTTGACCCTTCTGAACTGTTTACAGGCCTCTCAGCAATGTCAATGTGAATCTGGCCAAACCAAGAATGAAGACCAAACAACAGAAAAGCTGTATCAAAACAAGTATCTGGGACAAATGGCCATCTGAGAGCTCAGAAACCTGGTTTCCTGCTTCTAATGCTGTGGAGGAGGATGTGAAAGGCAGATTTTGCTTTTGAGAGAGACCATGGTCTCATCCACCTCATTAATGTAGAGGTGGAAGCAGCAGCTCTACTCAAGCCTTCTGTATTTCGCTGTGCAGATAGGAGACAGAGAATGACAATAAGTGCAGCATATGTTGTCTGGTTGTACGAAGATCTAGGTGGCTGGAATAGGCAAAGAAGTAGTCATTATAGAGGTGCATTGAAGCAGTATTTATGTTTTAATTTGCCTGTGCCTAAGTGTATTTTGAAGCTCTGTTGCAACTTACCAAATACAGAAACAGGCTCCTTCAGAATATTTTTTTTTTGTGACTCCAGGTTGAGTAGTGCTTTTAGGACTTTTGAAAATTAATATAACACTATTGATGTACTGCATGATAAAAGAATAATGTAGCTAGGTTGGATGGATTGTATGTTATGCCAGAAACTTCAGCTCTGCAGCAGCAGACACTTGTATGTTGGCAGAGCTGGAAAGAACCACAACAAAGCAGATTTTGGTGTGGGGCATGTAAATTCCTTGTTTTGAGCATATGCTCAAAACATTATAAATAAATAAATATAAACAACAGTATCATAAATATTAAAACAACAGTGTTCAGTGATTTATTTTATGGAAGGTGGATTTACTTATGGATAATGAGCAGGAACTTAATTTCAAAAATATCTTCTCCTTCAGCCAAAAATGGCTGCTTATGATGTTCTTTTTTATTCATAGGGTGGGTGTATTAGAATGTTGGGAAAAGATGAAATACTTCTTTATATGAGGATATCCATACTTCCTCATTTTTGTCTAGATACCATTGAAAAATTAACATTTGATAGAAAACCCCAGTAAGATACCACTAAGGCCATCTTTGCAATGAAAAGCTGTCAAGGGTTTCTAACTCATGCATTGCCAGCTGCATGTGCGTGGTCAGATTAGGAAATTCAAATTACTTTCAAAATCATTTTCCTGAGTGAGAAAATTTCTATTCAGTTCTTGAGCTATTAAACATGATGATGTACAGGTTTGAGAGTTGCAGTTGCATTAAGGCCATGTTATATTGCTTAAACATCAAAGAGAGTATAACTGTAATCGATTAACTGTATTTAAGTACATAAGGGAGAGCAAAAGGCAGGCATGTCCGTCATTATGGTTTGGGGTTCTTTTCCCATTTTGGCCTTCTTTTTTGTATTTCATCCAATCCCCAGTCCTGCTAATTTTCAGCATTTTTAGATTATAACTGGTTCTATTCTACCTAACTGGAGTGTTTTCTGGCTATCTAATATTAGAATATTCTTTGATCATCCTCTCACACCTTTCTTAAAAAAATGCTTGAATCAGATTTGTTCACATGCAGATGTTGCAGAACCCTTTGAAGTTGTTGATATGTACATGCTGGTGGTTCTGAATATATTTATATATGTTTGTGAGTGTTTGTGTAGCTTTTGCCACTGTCTGGAGCCAGCAATTTGAGCCATCATTAGAGTTTCAGATAAACTTCTTTGGCTGTGGTGCATAAGGCATGCAACTCTGAGCAGGTTAGTTACAGGTGCCAGATCTCCCTGTCTTCCTCTGACCAATTGCACCAGAGAGACAGATAAGTGACCCATGAGTCAGCTCTGGAAGTGCTACACTTATAGTGCAGTGTGTCACAGGATACTGGCTTTGCTCCAGCTGTTATGGCTCTTTGGAGCACTGGGCCAGTGTTGCTCGGAGGCTGAGGTGTGAGCTGTTGGGGCAGTATCAGCAGATGGGGCTGCCAGCTGAAGCTGCTGACCTGGCACACCCACCAAACATCCATCCTGTGTTCTTACATCATCTGCTTGATGTTCAGCTTGTTCACATGAACCCCTATCCTACACCAGTTTCACAGCTGGATATCCAAAACAGATGGAGAATTGCAGTCTTGCAACTCTTGCAGTCTTGTTTTCTCATTTTGCTTTAAGTAGCATGTACTATTAGCACCTTGGGGAGTACTAAATAGAGACATCAACATTTTCTAAGGATGTTTATCAGAGCTTGCCCCTGACTTCTTCCTATGATTCTTATCTACTTTAAGATGCTGAAGTACTGATTGCACACTTGCAGCATGATTGCTATAGGTCCTAACATCCTTTTGAGGAGTGAGAGAATACTTCATTTGCTTTCTGAATAGATATTTTACTATTAGAGGTGAAACAAAGGCTTTCTTTGTAGCTCAAATTCTGCTGTCCAGTGGGAAGATAATTTCACTCTATTAGTGTTAAAAATGGGCGGAGATAATATTTTTCTCCTTAAAATGCCTTTATTAATCAGCTCTTAATTGGGTGGCTCGAGGGACGTTTCAGCCCTTCTGGGTTCACCTTGAGGAGGAGGGTCTTGTTCAGCTTGGCAGCTTCGGTTGCTGCAGAGTCGGGAGCCCCGCCCTCGTCGGGGGTCGTAGGAGTTCACTTTTTGTTGGGTTGGTCTGGGGTCTGCTTCTTCTTGGGTACTTTTTAGGTTACAGTGAGTTGCAAAAAATTGTTCATTAATACTTTAGGGTATACACGGTTTATTACTGTCCCCTGTGGGTCCAAATTTTACATCGGTTTGTCTTGGTAGGGGGCTTTTGGTTTTAAAAGTGTCCCAGGGTACGCCGGGGTTTCTAATTTGCATGTTGGTGGCACAGGGTCGCCTAGGGAGGGTCACGGGTGCTGCGGCTTGCAGTTTCATGGCGGTGACCGGGGTTTTGCCATGGGGCGGGCTCTTGATGGCGCCTGCACCGGCAGAGTCTCATGGCGGGAGTCGGGCCGGGGTCCGACGGCAGCGGCGCTGGGAGCGGCCCACTCCGGGAGCCGCGCAGGTGCTGGGAGCCGTGAGCCACCCACTCCGGGAGCCACACGGAACATGGGGCCGGGCCGTGCCGCGCTGGCCACGCGGGACATGGGGACCGCCCAGGCCACCCGAGGCGAGCGGGCCGGACTGGCCTGTCGGCAGAGCGGGCAGCCCGGGAAGGGTGGCACGCTGGCAGGCGCGGGGGCTCCTTTTCTTTTCCAGCTGCTCGGGGCGGGGGGCTGCTGGCCTTCAAAGAGGCCCCCCCCCCCCACTCCCACTCTTCCAGGGGAGTATACACGTGGCTTTCTACTGCCACACCACAGAAATTTACAATTATAAAACATTTAAAACATTAATACGCTTATTATACAATAACCAAGGGTGTTAACACTCTAAATTTTCAATATATATTTAGGAGTTTTCTAATTTTTATTCCTTTCAATTAGCAGCAAAATTTCTTCACCTGAAATCACCCCATTTTGTTATAGGATGCAGACCAAGGAAATTATGCTGTTTTCAGAAGTATTGACAATACCAGTTGAAAGAATTACAGAAGATTTTAACCAGGATGCTCCAAAACTTAATACTTACTCTTTGTAAGGTGCTCTTCATTTAATGAACAGGATTTCTATCCTGTAGAATTATTCAGACAACAAAGTGCTTGGACCTGAGCCCCTAATGTTTTCAGTCATTGGGATTCAACGGGGTACATACACCCTTGAGAGCTCTCAAGATAGAGATAATCTTGGTTCCAATATATATGCCCTTGCATTTGGTGGTGGTGATGTGTATGCTACCAGAAATAACAACAAAAAGTTTTGATGTATAGCTTATCCAGTTTTTGCATTTTCTTGCCATTTAAGCAGGACACGTCATACCTTAAATGTGCTTTATTTTAGTTAATACATCCTGAAAAAAATTATTATTCCTTCCAGATTACAATTTAGGTAAGTTATAGATAAGAATGTAAATAAAATTAGTGTTAAAATTTATAAAATGCCCCTATTCCTAATATAAATATTTACATGACAACAAATGAAAAAATATGAATGGGAATGTTTTCAGAATTCACAAACAGGACTAATCTGGCTGTATATTAGAATCTCAGAATCATAGAATGGTTTGGATTGGAAGGGACCTTAAAAATCATCTAATTCCAGTGCTCAAAACATCATCCTACCCGTCTTTGAACAGCTTCAAGGAGAGGGTATTCACAACATCTCTCAGCAACCTGTTCAGTGTCTTACCAACATCACAGTAAATAATTTCTTCTTAGTGCCTAATCTAAAACCCATACTCTGTAAATTTAAAGCCATTCCACCTTGTCCTGTCACTACAGGCCATTGTAGAAAGCCCCTCTCCAGCTCTTTTGTAGGCCCCCTTTGGAATCTTCAACGCTGCTGTAAGATCTTCCTAGTGCCTTCTCTTCCTCTAGCTGAACAACTCCAAGTGTCTCAGCCTGTCTTCATAGGAGAGGTGCTCCAGCACTCTGATCATCTTTGTGGCCTCCTGTGGACTCACTCCAACATGTTCACATCCTTCTTATGCTGGAGGCCCCAGAGATGGATGCAGTTGTCCAGGTGGGGTCTCATGAAAGAGGAGTAGAGAGGGAGAATCGCCTCCCTCAACCTGCTGGTCACATTTCTTTTGATTCTCCAATACCCCCAAATCCTTCTCCTCAGGTCTGCTCTCAATTAGTTCTCCACCCAGAGTTGTTTGTGTTTGGAATTGCCCTGACCCAGGTACAGGTTTGACCTTGGCCTTGCACTTGGCTTTGCACTTGGCCTTGTTGAACGTCATGTCATTCACACAACCCCACCTTTCCAGCCTGTCCAAGGCCCTCTGGATGGAACACCTTCCCTCCAGCGTGTTGACTGCCCTACACAGCCTAGTGCCATCAGCAAACTTGCTGAGGGTGCCCTCAATCTTGGTCTCCATGTTCCTTTTAAACAGTTCTGGTCTCAGTGCCAAGCCCTGGGGACACCACTCACCACTGCTCTCCACTTGCACATTGAGCTCTTTGTGCTTGACCGTCCAACCAATTCCTTATTCTCTGAGTGGTCAATACCTCAAATCCATGTCTTTCCATTTTAGAGACAAGAATGTTGTGTGGAACAACATCAAATGCTTTGTAAAGGTGGGTCACTTTTCCCTTGTCCACCAATGCTGTAACCCTGTCATAGAAAGCCACCAAATTTGTCAGGCACATTTTGCCCTTATTGAAGCTATGTCAACTGTCACTCCTTATTTTCCATATGCCTTTGCATAGTTTCCAGGAGGATCTGCACCTTGATCTTGCTGGGCACAGAAGTGAGCCTGGCTGGCCTGTTCTTTTTGTTCCCTTTGTAAAAATGGGGGTTTATGTTTCTCCTTTTCCAGTCTGTGGTAGCCTTACCAGACTGTCAGTACTTCACAAATATGATGGATGGTGGCTTAGCCATTTCTTCTGGTAGTTCTGTCAAGATCCGTGAGTGCTTCTTACCAAGTTCCATGGACTTTTGCACCTTCAGACCTCTTAGATGAGGTCTTAATTCAGATCTTCTCTTTTCACTCTCCCAGTCCCACCTTTGCCTTCTGTAGCTTGATGTGGCTAGGTGTGAGGACCAGGCACATGTTTTGTCTCAGACATTCTAACTTATGAAAAAAAAGTTGTGATTGGAAGAAAGATCCAGTGGAGGTGGGACAACTCTGTTCTAAGTCAGCTTCCTTTTCCACCTAGAGATGCCCATCCTGACTCGTCTCCTAGAGATCTGGATGCTCATGGGTGAATGAACTGGCACAAAAAATTTAGTTTGCTTAAGAGGCATGCACCAGGCTAACTATGAAAATTTGGTCCCCCCTGCCCCCACTTTTCTTCTTTTTCTCTTTGTCTTGTTATACCAGATCTAGACTATCTGTGCAGCAGGATCAACATGGAACTATGGACTGGTGAACTTCTTTCTTCTCTTTCTCTCTTTTATGTCCTTATTTCTCTCCTACCATACTTTGCCTGGGCAAAATGCACCTTTCATATTCTATCCTTGGAGTTTGTTGCAGGAATCGGAAGCCTGTGGAAGTGTGTTGTAAAATTTAAGGGCTTGTTAACCAATACTTTTGAGACTAAATATTGGACTACTTGCCAGAGTTAAGATGACTATATAAAAGCATTAGAGTTCTCTATCACATGGACTGGTGTCTTTGAACAGCCTGATGAGAATTTATAATGAACATCACCTTCCTTACTGATGGGTCATGACACGGAGTACTCACCTGCCCTCCTTGCTGCCCTAAGGACCTGTGGGCTTCACATACCCCACCAGCCCTTCCTTATCGGTGAGAACAAGGTCCAGCCTAGCATCTCTTCTTGTTGCTTCCTCTGTCACTTGGACATGAAAATTATCATCAGTGCATTCCAGGGACTTCCTGATTTACTTATGCCCTGATGTATTTTCCTTCCGCCAGATATTGGAGTGTTGGAAGTTCCTCATGAGGACTAGGGCTTGTGAATGTCTGACTGCTCTTACATATCTATAGAAGTTCTCATTTGCTTGTTCTTCCTGCATAATTCTCTGTAATTTGAAGCTGTATGGAAATTTCTGTTAGGCAAGTCGGTTAGCAGCTGCCTCCAAAGATGTAAAAGAGAATACAAAAATAACCAACCACACCCTCCTCCAACACTGCTTTAGACAGGAGTTGTGATCTGCAAAGTGAGGATCTGAGGTAACAGGACTCCTCATCTTCAGGACTGCAGATAAAACTTATGATAGCACTTTGGAATCACAGTTATCATCTCCAAGTCAAGGGAGAGTCCTAGACATTTATGGGGAGGTAGATAGGTATAAGTGGGGTATGGATCAGCTGCTGCATAAACAGATGTTTTCAATTGTGATTATTATTTGGTGTATTATGAATATGACATAAGAAGATTTTGTGTGTAATGTAATAGTCGGTGTGAGGAAAGCAATGAATGTGAGAGGAGATTAAATAATTCCTTGCTTACACATAGTCTAGAGAAATGGGAATAGATTTACATTTAAACTAAATGTCGGGTGTAGGAGTAGGTTTTGCGGAACTTTCTCCTGGTGTTTTAAGTAGAGATATGAAGTTCATGCCAAAAAGGAATTATGACTTCATTGTGGGATACAGAAATACGTTAGAGGTAAAGAAAAGGTGGATATTGCTTTTGGCACTTGAGCCAAATTTGTGTAAAGATCAATTTATTGTGAAGAGCTGTGCTCTTCTAAGATGTTGGTGTGTCTTGAATGCTTTGTTTCTCCAAAATGTGTTTATTTTATCTGCTCTGTCTCAATGAGCTTTTTCCAGTAACTAATTGTGTATATATATGTATTTTCAAGTTAATCTTAACAACAGAAAAGCTTAATCCCTCACTGTGTTCCTAACCTGACTGAGTGCAGATAATGAGTCAAGTGCAAAAGTACAATACTTCATTTTTTGTTTTATAAAATGTAGCTTGTTCCAGAAAAATACTCTAAATTTAAATTTAGTAGTTTTCTAAATTTAATAGCTTTTCTAAATTTTTAAATTTAGTAGTTTTTTCTGTCATAAAACACATGCTTGAGCTGTAGGGAGATATCAAAGTCAAGATGTCATAGGAAGCCTTCTACCAACTTAGACACTATCCTGTGAATGTTCACGTATTGTGTAATTTTATGCACATATAAAATAGGATTGCTTCTGTGTATGAAGATCTTAAGACAGTGAAAAACCTCTTAAACTATGATGATTTAAGAAAATTATACCTACAGTATAACTTGAAATGGGTGTCACTTATAATTCATGAAGAATCACTCAGAAATATACTATCATTCAGAAATGGAAAGAGAAAAAAAATGCTAGATCTGGTGTTATCTGCTAGAAAAGTCTGTGTCTTTTTTTTGCCTACCTTGTATCAACATGAACTGCCTTTAATTCCTCAAGTCTGCATTACCCTAGAAACATCTCTGCATCTTACCTAACATTGACAAGAAATTATTTTCTGAGCTTCTTAATATTTCCTCTCAACTGGAGGACCAAGAGCTCTTTTTTCATGCTTTCAGAACAATTCAGAGATACAGAAGTGCATCCTGTCTCTGACATGTTGACCACTAACCCTTACCAAATACCCTTTTCAGTTTAGTCTTTCCATGTTTTTTAGCCATGTATTGAATTAGGCATAAAACTATAAGGAAGGTCTCAAGTAGAATCTAATTATTAGTAAGGAAAAGCTGACCATAATTTTGGACTTGCAAAAATGTTGAAAAATGTGCACCTGATATTTTTTAAAATTTTGGAATTAATTATTATCTTGTACGCTTGCATTATTCTGTAAAAGGATTTTGCTTTTAGGAAATGGCTTAGCTTTTAGGGAGAAGAATGTGTAAAAAGCCCTGTTTTGACAGGACAGCCTTTTAGATACACTTTTGTATGTATTTTCAATGATAAAAGTGTCTTTGTAATCATAAGGAAAGCAGATAATCAGGATCCATTGTGCAGTGTGAAAGAAAATACTTATCCACATGTGAAAATAACTTTGAACTGTTTGACTGGATAAAAATAGTGTATTTTCATATTTGTTTACCATATCACCTTAAAGCTAGACTTAGAAAAAGTAGAGAAGTTCTGGTCTAGCAGAACTTTTGCTGCTTGTGGGTTTCCAGCCTGATGCTATTTTGTGTGAGGGGTTGGTAATGCAGGATCTATCCTGCTGCTTTCTTTCTCCTCATCTCCCTACCTTTTCCCTGTCACCTGGTTTGAGTGTGCTGTGAGTCCTATCCTTTACAGAGGAAAGAAGTGTAGAACAGAGTAAAATGCAGAGTCACTGAGGTTGAAAGGTACCTCTGGAAATTGTCTATGAGAATCCTCCAGCATGAGGAAAAGGTCAGCTGAGGCAGGTTGCCCCAGCCATCTCTAGCTGAGTATGGGATATCATCAAGGATAGAGATTCCACATCATTTCTGAGCAACCTCTGACAGTGTTTGATCACCCTTATGATAAATAAAAAAGAGAGGTTTGTTACACCTATGGGGAATATCCTGTGTTTTGGATTGTTCTCATTGCTTCTTATCCTGTCACAGGACACTGCTTAGATTTTGGCTTTATCATCCTTACACCCTTCTATCAAGTATTTTTACAAATGCACAAGGTCTTTCTGAGCTTTATCTTCACCACGCTATAGAAGACCCAGCTACTTCATCCTCACCTTCTGTGAAAGGCATGCCAGTATTTTGAGATTTTTGTGGTCCTGCAGTGGATTCTCTTTCAGTATTTCCACATCTCTTGTACTGGAGTGCTCAGATCTGCACCCAGAACTACAGAAGTATCTTACCAATTCTGTGAAAAGAAGAGGGACAGTTTGTTTGACCTGCTGGCAAATCTTTTCCTAGTGCAGCCCAGGACATTGCTGCCCATCTTTGCCATAAAGGTGCACTGCATTGCTCATTTTCAGCTTGTTCTGTAGGACTGAGATCCTTCTTCATAAAGCTACTTTCCAGCTGGCCAGCCCCCAGCACATACTGTGTCTGCAGTTATTTCTGCTCAGGGACAGGACCTTAAATTTCCTTTTGCTGCATTTCGTGAGGTTTCTGTTTACCCTTTCCTCCAGCTTGTAAAGTTCCTCTGGATGGCAGCACACATCAGGTATATTAATTATTTCTTGTTGTTTTCTATCACCTGAGAATTCTCTGAGAATGCATTCAGTCATGTCATTAATGATGATTTTAAGCAGTGTTGTTCCCAGTATCAATGCCTGGAGTACACTGTGGGCAGCTGGCCTTCAGCTGCTTTCCGTGACACTTACCACAGCTCTCTGTGTCTGTCAGGTCTTTCAGTTTTTTCAGTCCACCTTGTTTGCCACTTACTTAGTCTGTACTTCATCACTTTGTCTGGGAAGGTGTGATGTGAGACAGTGTGGAAAGCTCTGTTAAAGTTAAGATAAAGTAACCTCTCTCATTCTCCATTCTCTCCATGCACCAGGCTGCCCATCTCATAGAAGGCTATAAGGTTGTTCGGGAATGATTCACCTTCATAAATCCATGCTGACTGCTCCAAATAACCTTCTCGTCCTTTATATGTTTGGGTTGTCTAGTCCATCATCTTCCCAGGAGAAAAAGCAAAGCTGATCAGCATGTAGTTTTCCAGATCCTTCTTCTTCCTCTTCTTGTAAATAGGAATGGTAATAGATTTCTTTCTTTCTCTGATTGCTGTGATGACTGGGGCTGTGGCATTGTCCAGTGCCCTCAGCACTACTTGGTGCATCCTGTCAGTTCCCATGGACTTGTGTATGTCTAGGTTGTTGAAATGCTCTCTATCCTAGTCAGCCTCTACAAGTTGTAAATTTTGTTGTGCTGTGCTTTACTGGTGGTGTCCCCACAACCTTCAGACTGGCAGATTTCCACAAGGTAGTAAACCAGCTCATTCCAGCACAAGGAAATGATTGTTGTTGGGGTACTTCACTGGCCATGGTATGAGGGTTATCTGCATATCTCACCATGAAACTAGGAGCTTGTGTGCTGCTTCTCCGTAGTGTAAGAGCCTTAAAAATCATATTTGTCTAAACACTGTAAAGACCACTGAAGGGCTTTGCCCACTGTGGCAAACTGGATGAAGAATCTGTGACCACCAAAACTCAACACAACCAGATATGCCTTCTGGGTTCTGGGAACTTGATATAAGATAAAGGCGGTACTATTGACAATTATTTCAGATTCAAGGAGAAGTAAACACAGCTACAGGAGAAGAATGTATCCATAAGGAAAATCAGCTCAGCAGCTGTGCTAAAAATCATCTCTGGCTGGGCCCGGCAGGGGGAGGCCATAGCCCACCAACCCATTTGCTGAGGTCAGGTTTGCATACTGGAATTTGGGGAATTTTTAATACCCTCCACCATGAGGGAAATACAACTGTACTGGGTTTGTCTCTGGGGCAGAGAAAATTAATTCTTGTGTTGCTGTTATTTGTAAGTGTAAAAAAGGTACTTAGAAAAGTAGTGGAAAATCATCTTGGAGGTATGCCTAGGAGATTCATGTATTAAGAAAAAGTATTTTACAGCATCTCAATTTTTAGAAAAATTGTTCCCAGTGGCATCCTTTATATGACTTACTGTGCTGTCTGTTTCCCTGGAGCAAATCAGTATTTTCACCACAGGTGAGAAATCTGGCACTGAGTTGACCACCCAGAGATTGCAAGGAGCCTGCGTTGGCAAAGGGACCACCCAAATACTGACATTTCACTGTGCTCAAATGAGCAGCAAGAAACATCTGTGGCAGGCACTCAGAAATACATGCTGGGAATATGAATCTTTTTGGAGAAAGAGAAGGAGGAGAGCTTGTAGTTTGTAGAAGAAATCTGGTAAAAATATGTGACTGTTGACTAACATATGGAACACTATGTATTTTAATCCTCTATACATATGAATGAATGAAATGGAAGCCAGGACAACACACAAAGGTTGTAGATCAAAGAGCTGTCTGTTCCTCTGTTTCTAAAGGCACTATGAGAATATAACAAAATGAGTTCTTTGCAGAACTATTATGGCTTCAGGGCTGCCCACTGGCTAGCTCTGCCCTGTCCGTGATGTGATGGAGGTTTTGGCAGGTCTGGAGTTCCGGCAGGAGCAAGGTCAGAGACATGGAAGAAAGAGTGGACTCTTGCTTAGGTTTTACTGAGCTTTATTCCAGTCCCGGCTCAGCCTCGTGCAAGTGATGGAGTCTGGGCTTTGGGTTTCCCCTTTTTACCCAGGGGGCCTCCCCCAGGAGAGGGGAGAACCCAGAGCCAATGGCAAGGGAGCATGGGTGTGACCCAGAACAGGGGAACTTAACAGAACGAAAGAAAAAGGTGTTGCCTTCTCACTCAAAATGAATCCCAGGGCTTTCTGCCCCAAATCTTCCAGATCTAACAGGGTGATTGACAGAGCATCTCAAGGAGAAAACCATTAAGGGGTACAGGAAAGGGGTATTAGGAATAAACCATTTTTAAACAAACATAAAACCTAACAAAAACCATACAGAACTTCAGAAAACTCAATCACACACCACGACACAGAGCAATCATATAGGCAAAACAGAGATGCTGCTGTGGTAGCATTGGCACAGACCAAAAGGGCCTGCATCCTGCTAAAAGTGCTGCTCATTGGTTTAGAGCTGAGTACACTTGATTCATTCAAGAAATGATGTTTCCCTGTTCAAACCCCACACCTCTGAGTTTTAGGTGTTTCCAGCTCTAGTTATTCTGATGTGGATTCTCTTCCCATTGCAGTTATTGTGTTCAGTTGTGTGTGCAGTAGAAGGCTGAGACTGAAAATTTTAAGCCAGACCACTGCGGATGGATGAGCAGAGTGAAAATTTGTCACCAAAATTCTATTGTGGCTGCTAAGAAATAGTACGTGCTATGTTTTTTAAGCTTCTAAGTAAATTTAGACATTTCATTTACTCCCAGAAACATTAGACTACTTAATAGCATAGTTCTCCTTTGTCTCTAGGTATGCCTTCTTATATTATGTATATAACTTTACAGCTTTACAACTTTACTTTACAAGTTTACTGTATTCCTACTGTTAAAGATTGTGAAATGCTCATGTCTGAAATATTTTAACTGAGAGAATGGAACCCTTAAAACACTTATTGAAAAAGAAGTACTACCTGGGACTTAGAAGAAACTGGATTCTGCAGGTCATGGACAATTATTTCCTGTATTAGCATCCTACTGTGTTCAGTGACTGTTTTTGGTGTGTTTTTGAGGATTTGGACTTTAAATATTTCCCAGAGAAAAGTCTTGTGGTATTAAGTAAGGAATACCAGGACTGTGCCCAAGTGGTAGAGAATTTCTGCAGGGTGTTTATGGGAGAACTGTGTGGTATTTTTGCAATTATGATCATGACATAGTACATGTATTATGACAAACAATATAAAGGTAAGTAAACTAATTTTCACAGATTTATGAATGTTCACTTTATTTTCCCCTGCATTAGTGTCTTGTTTGCATTAAGAATCTTCATAAGATAGTTTATCCTATGAAATGTCCTGAATTATCCTGTCATAGGGCATCATGGCTGCTCTTAGGACTTCTTTTTCCTCAAGGACATATGCTGATGGCAATCAGCACAGACACCATGTAGATCTGTGTTTACAGCCTGTAACACCCATTATAAGTCTAAGTGTTTCTAGGCTGTAGCAGTGGTGGACTCTGGACTTAAAAGAGTTTTGGGTGTATGGGAGTGCATTTGGGAATGTGCTTCCAGAGCTCTCAGCCTCTGAATTTCACTCCTGTTTGTTATGAAATACAGTTATATTTTTTGTGCTGTGTTGGACCTATGTGCAAATGTTTGTGGTCTCATTGGATTTCCTCTTTCCTGTAAGTCAAGATGAGGATTTGAATGCCTCTGAAAATAATGTAACACAGGTGAAAAGTAGGCATAGCTTTGTATTTGACCAGTCTGTTTTACAACAGGATCTGTCCATAGTTGTCATGCAGCCAGCCAGTGAACTGTTTTGTCTCTAGCACTTACCTAAACAGAAGTTTGGAAACCTTTATGTTCATTGGTGAAAGACAGTTTGTTCCTTTGATCATTAGTACTGAACTGATACCATGCACTCTGAGAATGACTGTGGAAGTCAGGCAGAATATCTCTTGGAATCTGATGCAAATTTAGATTATGGACTGCAGTTCTTCATCTCTTGGACCAAATGTGAGAACAATGTTCAGGAGAACTAGTTGGAGTGTTTGGTTTGCAGAGCCCGATTTTCTCTCCAGTATCAGCCTTCTTTGAGACATTAGATTAGGAATTAGCCAATGCACAACGAAAGTGACCCTAACTCTGTTTTTCCTTAGTAATGTCAGCTCGTTACTTTATAAATCTCTTCTCTCGCTTGCCTTTTTTTTTTTTTTTTTTTTTTTTTTTTTTTTAATTTTTAAATCAGTTGAGGTTTATTTCCATATTCTCTTTTCCCATTTTTTCATACTTTATCTTTACAGCTTCCTGATTTTCTTTCATGAATTCTTTCTGGTGGTGCTATAATTTATGTATCTTGTAATATTTTAACAGATGCTATGTTGGAGATATCCAAACTTATCTAAACAGAGCTGGAATTTAACCTCTTGGCATCATAATTTCACTTGTTTTTGAATTGCAGAAAGTGTTTGAGGACTCCAGGTGAATTATGACCTTATTGTCCAAAGCAGCTGATGTGCTTACCCTAAGAGACAGATCAAAAAGTCAGAGGTTGATTTTTTTAATGTATTGTTTTTAATGTATAAGGCAGTATGATGCATATAGAGAGGCAGGAAATATATCTGACAATATTGAATTATTAGAAAGGAAATAAGAAGTTGCAATTTCCTTTATATCTCTTACACTTTGGTTAAATATCTGTCTCTTCTAGGCTAGTAGATAATAACATTGTCATGAGATTGTTGACACAGACTATTTTTATATGTTTTGCAATAAACAAGTACAGATTTATGGATATTTTATGTTTTGCATATCTAGGGTTCATATTAATTTCTTTAATTGAAATTATTTGTCCTGAAGGTTTTCTTAGCCACCAAAAACCTCTATCAAGATAGCCATTCTCTTAATAGAACTCATGTTCAAAAGCATGTGGCAATGTCAAATACAGTTCCTGTATCTTTCTTTTTTTTTTTTAGGATTGTCCTGTTAGGTCATTAGATATTGACCCTACCTAGTATGACCCTACCTATATACAGTTTGTGAATATAGTTCAGACACATGGTACAGAACATACCATAGAACAACATGATAAATAGTGCAGAGTAAGCAGACTTTTCTACTCACCTATGTGAGTAGTTCTATTTTTTCTCTTAGTTAGTATGAAAAATAGAACCTGATAACAACTTTATCTCAATTTATGTTGCCATTTCTGGTAAAATATTATTCCAATTTTATGCCTCTTTCCAGTCAGCATGCTGAGAGCTCTGACAAATGTGATGCTATTCTTAATAGTCCTAAGATTTACTTCTGATTTTTTTCCTCAACTAAAATTTTTCATGTGTTTATTTTGCTATTTTCCCTGAACAAAATACAAAATCATGGTGGGGCTGAGGTTGGAAGGGACCTCAGGAGGTCATCTGGTTCAACTTCCCTCTTCCAGTAAAGAGACCTAGAGCATGCTGCCCAATACCATGTCTCTCGATGATGCAGATTCCACCATATCTCTGGCCAATCTTTGCCAGTGCTCAGTCACCTTCTCAAGAAAAAAAAAAAAAAAAAAAAAAAAAAAACCCAAGAACATTTCCAACTGTTCAAAAGGAACCTCTAGTCTTTCAGTTTGGGCCTGTTGCCTCTGGTTCTGTCCTGGGGAACCCCTGGAAAGTAGCTATTGTTAGTGCCCTCCCTTCAGGAGTGTGTACAATATAATGAGATTCCTCTGAGCCTTTTCTTCTTCAGGCTGAACAATCTCAGGTTTCTCTCAGGTCTTCCTTCAAAAGAGAGATATTCCAGTCCCTTCATCATCTTTGTGACTGTTTAGTGCACTCTCTCCAGCATCTCCATGTCCCTTTTGTATAATAATCCCACAGCTGGGCACAGGACTCCAAATGTGGTTTCACTGGTGCTGAATGGAGGGGCAGGATTACCTGCCCCACAACCTGCTGGCAACTCTTCATGCAGCCCAGGGTTCCATTAGCCTTCTTTGCCAAGAGGGCACAGTGCTGGCCTGTGTTCCAGTGGGACCACAGTGATGTGATATTACAAACTGGGTCATTTCAGATAGGCTGATTTCAGATATACATGTCCATGGGAAGAAGTAATTTGAGTATAAATTTTCTATGATATTTTAGTCTGCATTGTTTTTAATCATACGTAGCAGCCTTATTGCCCAGCTGAGGTACTGAATGGTTGACATCCTTTGTTCTTGAAATCACCCAGTCTTTCACTCTGGTCTCTTGACAGCAAGCTGAGAATTTACCACTGCAGCAATGAAAGTGGCTGTATGGAGATACTAGAAACTCCCACTCTGCTCTCAGGAGAGATGAATCTCAGCTCTATGAAGGGTTAGATTCAAACCCAAATGGGGCTCAAATTCTTGTCTTGGCTGTAGGGCATGTTGTGTTCTTGCCAGATGAACTGTTTTTATATCTTTTGCGTTAATACAATGCTCATTCTTCAGAAACCACCAGCCTATGGAACCACACAATGCTTGTTCTGGAGGATCATGTTAAACATTAACCGTAAGGAAGAATGGGAGAGTAATCAGCCCAGTTACTGGAAACAGTGTGAATGAATAAAGAAACAAAACTGTATCATAACTTTCTAGTCAACCACTGAAATCTACATACACTATCTGATAATTTCCTACATTGTATATTCTGTATGAGAAGCAGCAGATTCCTTATGGCAGTTCTGTTAGTATTGGGAGAATTTTCCATTTCTGTGATTAGCAGCAGATACTTTGGCTTTTATGGACATGCTTAGAAGAAGTGGGCTCTGAATGTCCTTTGAAAGACCTGCAGGTTGTTCTGCTTTCTGACAGAACAAACTCGTTGTTTCAAAATTTCTATTTCTAGCTCTTCAATACAATGTCATAACAGAAATCAAGATTTTTGCATATTGATGATCTGGTTTTTCTTTGGGATTGTGTCTTACATCTTTTTGGCACCCATAAGTGATATGAATTTTAAATTTTGTCCTGCTATACAAGTAATGGAAAATGCTTCACATTTGATTAAAAAAAAGAGACAAGTATTTGTAGTTTCCATGAGCTTTGAAAGTTGAATCTACTATATAAAGTGTGAGAGAAGTATGATAATCTTTTTGTTGTGCAAGGATTTTACATCCAAATTACATTATATTAAAAAAAAAAAAGGGCACCAAAATATTTTTTAAATTTGCACATATATTTTATATAGAGGTCCACAGACTTGGAATTTGAAAACTTCACCAGTTGAACAGTTTATTCCTATGAAGAGTTACATTCTGTGTGCATATCTACAGGGTATGAAGTTTCAGGACTATCTTCAGGATTGCATTTATATATGAAATCTTTTAATATATGTTTGTACATAAATACATCAGTTTGTAAATATATATGTGTACATATATATGTATACACAAATATATTGTACCCTTATTTACTTTTCTTGAACTGTAAAGACAGCAAGCTATAGAGCCATAAAAAACAATTTATACTGATATCAGTGTCTTACTCACCACAGATACACCACAGAAGGCACAAGAGAATGTTTCTTCATACACCTTCTGAGTAAGCCTCCATTTGCTAATGCATCTCTAAAAAAAAATCTGAAATTCATGGACCCTTATTAGAACTCCCTCTGCCTTGATATTGCTTCCATTTCTGTTGGAAGCTGAGATCCTTTTGCTACCAGTTTTTGTTTTATTTAAGAATGAGCATACTGAAGGATCAGTGCTGCTTTCTGAAAAAAGCCTAGCTGTGTACTTTTATCTTTCAACTTAGATGGCTCAGCAGGTAGTTGACTGGCCCTCCTGCTCACTTTAAATTTTAAGTGCATCTTATTTCCCAAAATGATTTATCTTTTCTATATGACATTTTCTTTACTGAATCCACAAGAGAACAGAATCTTGGACAGAGCTGGAAAATGAAGGGATCTTTTCCTCGGGGTAATGTACATTTCCAGCTTTGTGAAACACTGTTCCATCTATTCCAGCACAGTATTTTCTAATAAAAAACATCCAGTGAACTGTCTGAAGCCTACCTTGGTTTTATTTTTTTTCCCCTAGGAATAAACTCCTTTGTTGTGTATAAAGGTATAAAGATTTCAAATGTGCACGAGGATCACAAAGTGCAGCACAGCACTGTTTGGGTATCGTGCCTTGTTCCTGAAAACATATAATGTCTTGCATATAAAACCTTAATCCTATTAATGGGTTACCATGGCACTGTGCCCAAGCTAATGGCTCTTGCAGCTTGTGGAATAAAATGTGCTACAGCAGCTATCCTGTACTGACTTCCCGTAAAGCCAGTATCCTGTATCCTGTAAAGCCAGTGTGGTTTTCACTCACTGTTGTCTATGCTTGGTGTGATATAGACATGACTTATACCATTTCTTGGTTTTGGAGGCTTCTAGCTAGAACTGTTTTTCTACATTGAAGAGAAAACAGTAATTTGACATAAGTGCAGAAACCCTTTTTTTTCCTTCTTTTTAATTCTGCTTGTCTATATGCTATTTAAGTAAGACCACAGTATATTGCAGTCTTCTTTTACTAAGCCTTTGTTGTGCCTTGAATACAAAATTGTTTTTAATTTAAACACAGAACGTACTCCAAAGCACATCAGATCCACACACCTGAGGTCTTAGACTCAAATGAGGCAAAATTCTGTATATTTTTAATTTCATTAGAAACTCAAATACACATCATAGCTTTGAAGGATGAAATCTCATGAACTAGTCCAAAAAAACACAGAACATCTTCCTCAGTTCATGATAAACAGTTTTAAATGGATTTCTGGAATATTGCAATGTGTAATATCAATGTTTTCTGATCCTCATTGAGTTAGCATTTCTAATATTTTTGTTACAGCACCTTGCCTTCTGGCAGGAGATTCAATCATGTATGCCAAATGCTAAGAAGGCTGGCAATTCTGTAAGCATCAGTATTCCTTTAAGAAGAATGGAAAAACAGCAGAAAAGCTCAGTGTTGTGCTCAGGATTTTACTTACGTTGTGGAGCCAACAAAATCGTTTGCACTTAACACAAAGTTCTCCAATATTTCTCCCTGCTTCAAGTGGTTTATGTTACTTTCTCTTCAGGAAAGAAAATGTATTACTTTGATAGAAATTGATAGAAAATGTATTACTTCAGATATACTGCTACGGTCTTATTAAAGCAAACGATATTGGGAGATTTTTTACTAAAGCAATGGAGGATTGTTTTTTTCTTTGTAGAACTTTGCCAATTCTGTTGCAATCCTGTGGATTACAAGTATCTCCAAATTGAAAATGGCTGTGTGTACCTTTTACTCTGTTAATACCAGTAGCTGTCTGTTCCCTTGCCTGTGGGAGCTGAAACTTGAAATTAGGTTGTTCTTTGAGCAAGATTTTCTTAATGTGTACTGTCTTTGCTTGGCAAACTTGCTGCTGATAAACAAGCAGACAGCACAGCAGGATGAGATTATGAGTATTGTATAATAGACTTGTTCTCTTTCTCTTCATTTTCCTTTTTTTTTTTTTTTTTTTTTTTTTTTTTTTTTTTTTTTTTCTTTTTTTTTCTTTTCCCTCATTCTCTGGGAATAGTGCTCCCAGGCACTCTTGTAAAGCTGCTAGTCCAGAAATATAAACACTTGTGAATTTTTTTCCAGTCTGACGTTTCTGACATGATTTTTGTGGCATAGTCAAATCAGAAAGGATATCAAGTAATTCTGTGGAGGATGTCACTGGAGAAGGGAAGGCAGAATCACTCTGAAGATCCCAGAGACATGAACTTTAAGATATAAAAAAGCTAAAGCCATTAGTACTTTGTGTGACTGCTGTGGGTACTCAAAACTGCATGAAAGACAGAGAACGATGGCAATCATTCAAATACATGTTTACTACCTCTTTACTATGCTTCTTCTGTGTTTTGATGGGCTTTTACATAATACTTCTCATCTGTTCAATGTTATCAGCTGCTAGTAAAAGCTATCTACTTAATACACATAATTTAGGATGCCTGAAAATAAAGGACCTGTGAAGTCTGTTGGGTGTAGTGGTTGTTATGGGCTTCAAGGCTTAAGGGATGCTAAAAATCTTTAGATTTTCAGCTTTAACATCTACATTCATCTGTTGATTTGTTAGGTCATCCCAAAGGCCCAGCTCAGTAGAATGCACCTTGTTTATACGCATTCCCTGAATGTTACTCCAATATCTATCCCCAGGGACCTTGGCAAAGTAAATCTAATATTTGTTTCAACCCAAACTGCTTGCTTTTGGCCTATGTGTGTGGGCCAGAGTGATTTATGCCACAAATTTACCAGCACATTGTAGCAAGAGTGGGGATGTATGGGAATCTATCCCAGTGCTCCCTCTTTGTCTAGAGGCAAAACACATATAAGGTGATACACCCTAACATGTGCCAGAAGAATATTTTGCTCTTAATTTTCACAACAGAATTAAATTTTATTTTCCCATTTGCAGGCATTGTGAGCAAAGAAGATACTCTACAGTCTAGCCATCATGTAGCAATCACAATGGGCAGAAAAAAGCATCTCCTGTCTTAGTATGTAGTCCAGTTTGGGCCCTAAAGCAATCATCTGAAGGCCATGTGTCCAGCTAGTTGTTCTTCCTGGGTGATACAGGGCAACTCCAGTAGGTACAGAAGCACTTTTAACATCATGATTCAATCCTCAGTTCTCATTTGTGTAGAGCTGAAGTCATGTGAGATCTGGCTTTTCGAAATGTTTAAGTATAGGTGCAGTAACTGCTGGTGTGGTCTTTTTTTACACATAAGTCTGTGAGCTCTCAATGGGAGTTTTGTCTGACTCTGTTTTCTACATAGTAAACAGTCAAGTATGCCTTGCAATTAAACCACTGTTGCATTTACCATTGCACTTTGTAAACTCATAGTTTTATATTAATTAAGTATATTGTTGCTTCTCTTTTATGAGTGAAGTACATAATTCCCTCTGTGGGGAGGCCTGTCCTAGATACAGTGAGCAATCACCATGTGCATTCAGAACATCCTGATCCAGGAGAGAACATTATCCAAATTATTCTGAAGATAAAGGGAACTTTTGTCTCCTTCCTACAGACATATTTGTTACAGCAGTCTCACTTGACTGCTATGTGAGCACTTTGAAGGTGTCCCTGGACAAGGATGGGGGACTTTTGCTTCAGCTGCAAATTAAATTAGGAAATCTGGCCCTGTTCCTGGCATATTATGGTGATTATGAAATGGATGATAGAGAGACATTCTCTATGCAAGGGCAGTGCCAAGCCTGTGCCTCCTTTCCTCCCTTTCTGCCTGCTTTCATCTAGAAGGTACAGTGCAAGCCAGCCCTTGGCCTCAAGAAGCCATCTCACATGAAAGTGTCTGCCTGCATAATCAGTAGTGCTGGCTGTGGGCCTTGGATGATGGAGATGGACAAACACCAAGTGAGACTGCAAAGAGAATGTGCCATAGGTGTGAACTTCATGTGTTCATGAAATAGATAGGGTGGTCTGAGGAGCACTGAAGGTATGATGCTGACATCCCATAAACATGTTGTCCTTACTTTTGGGCAATGAAAGAAGAGCTTTGTGGGACAAGGGCAGCGTGGGAGGCTCTGTTTCTGTGTGCTCACAGATGTACTGCCTGCTCCAGTTGTGAAATAGCCCTGTTAAGGGTCTATTCAGGCAATATGCTATCCTTTGCCCTTGATGCTCTCTTTCAAAAGATGTAGCTTGGAAAAGTTTGATTTTATATGCAAGGGTTTTCCATGCTGTCTTATTTGTTTTCACTATTCAATAATGAGCTGAAGTCTCATAGTGGTCTATATGCACCTCAGTGGTTCTCAGAGCAGCCTGGTTGGAGCACTGTTGTCCCAGACGCCTAGGGAGTTCCAGTGCCATGACAGTGTGAGTGAGGATTTCACCTTGAGAGGTCCCACTGGCTGCTTATAGTGCAGTGGTTGCATGGCATAGACAGTCATATATTGTGATAATAGATAAGGACCATTTGGGCTCTGACAGCTCCATTTAGCTTTTGGAAAACTATTTTGAGATCACCATGTAGTGTAGCAGAGAGAGTAGGTGAGTTTGGGTTTGTCTCACCAGTTCTTGCAGTGCACTTTCTTGAATGTTTATTCTGCTGGTAAAAACATAGAAATGGGCTAAGATTCTGTCTCTAAATTAATAACTGTGAATTCAAAATGCATTTTGGAGGCAGTGTGTCTTTAAACTACTACTTCATGAGAAAACATGTTACTTCCAGCTGTCAGTGAGTGTGCTGTTAGTTCAGGATTGTGTTTGCCTGGTTTGCCTCTGCCCCCTTACAGGGTAAACTGGTGACCCCATCACCTTGTCTCCTGTCACAGTCCTCTAAGTGAATAATGGCACTGCTTAGCTGTCAGCTCATCATAGAGCAGCTGCAGGCAGAGAGAGGCTAAGGCAGGATGCCTGCCAATCTTTTTGCTTTTTTCCACTCAGATTTACAACTGGTTTGGGGTACATTTTATTTTTGTAATTGGGAAATCTAATTAGATATCCTGGAGTTCTAATTAAGTGACTCTGGGTTATAAGATATTTTGAGAATAATCATCTGTGAAGACTTGGGACCCATGTTCCATTTGCATGTGCAATTTTTATGACTGTGTGAATAAGTTCTGTAATTGCCGGTAGGAATTTAGAGTGTTTGCCCAAATGGAAGAAATTACAAATACTTCCTAGCATTCAGTTTTTAAGCCTCCAACTTTAGAATTAGGAAAAAAGCTGACAGAAAATGCTGTAATTGAATAGAAATGCAAGAACAGAATTCACATTCTGTTCACATAAACTGTCTTTTTTGGCAACTTGTGCTATCAGTTGGTGGAAAGTTAAAATTTTGCAGTGATTTTAACACCTGGTTAACCACCACAGAATGTCCTTGGTAATGAATAAGTACCATGGTATAAAATATATGCTAATTGTGTTTCCATTAAACAGCATTCACTGCAATTACATCTCATTAGGTAAATAATTTCTGAGGGAGATATACTAATTAAGTGGTTTTACTCATTATGTATTTCATGATTAAGATGAGTTTACTAAATTTACAGCTGTGCAACTAAAGCTATTTAGAACTAATATATGCCAATATTTACAAAACACACAGAAATTGCTTATGATCTGTTTTCTTTGTTGCTAATTAGGAAGGGTATATAAGGTTTCCTTGGAGCTCCTGCAAGGATCAAAGTGCTCTCCAAGTGTTTTGAGACCCTCTGGAACATAAACGATTTTATAAATTTAAAATACCATTTTTATTCAGTTCTCTGAGCTACCTGCTGCTGTCCAGCAGCTGATTTGCTTATTTAAAATAATAGTAAGTTGTCCGTTTTAACATTATTTTGTCATGTATGTGGTGTGTTGGCCCTGGCTGGTCACCAGGTGCCCACCAAAGCCACCCTACCCCTCTGCTCCTTGTCTGGATAAGGTAGGGAAAATATGACCAAAGGCTCGTGGATTGAGATGAGGACAGGGAGGGATTGCTCACAGATTACCATCAGGAGAAAATTAGGATGAACTTGGAGAAATAAGCTTATTTTATTTCCAATCAAATCAGAGGATAATGAGAAATGCAAACCTAATCTTGAAACATCTTTGCTCCAGCTTTCTCTTCTTCCCAGGTTCAGCTTCACTCATGATTTTCTCCACCTTGACACAGGGAGACAAGCAATGGGTGTTGTAGTCAGTTCATCACATGTCTCTGCTGCTCTTCCCTCCTCAGAGGAAGGGTTCCTCACACTCTTCCCTTGTTCCAGTGTGGGGTCTCTCTCACAGGAGACTTCTCCATGAACTTCTTCAGTGTGAGTCCTTCCCACAGACTGCAGTTATTCACAAGTTACTACAACAGGAATCCCCTCCACAGCGTGAATCCCTTCCTTTGGGAAGGCTGCTCTGAAGTGGGTCTCCTCTGGGGTCACAAATCCTGCCAGCAAACCTGCTCCAGCCTGGGCTCCTCTCTCCATGGGTCCTGCCAAGAGCCTGCTCCAGCACCGGTTTCCCACAGGGTCATGGTGTCCTTCAGGTGCTTTTACCTTCGCCAGAGTGGTGTCCTCTGTGGGCTGCAGGTAGGTCTCTGCTCTGCTGTGGAACCATATGGACTGCAGGGGCACAGTTGCTTCACCATGGTCTTCCCCATGGGCTGCAGGGAAATGTCTACTCCAGCACCTCTTGTTCTTCCTTCTTACTGACCTTGGTGTTTGCAGGACTCTTGCTGTTATGTGTACTCACTCCACCATTCTCTGGCTGTGATTGCTGCCACACAGGTTTTTCACCTTTCTTAAGTACATTATTCCAGAGGCATTACCACCATCACTAGTGGGTTTGACCTTGGCTAGTGATGGGTCTGTCTTAGACGCAGGGGAAGATTCTGGAATCTTCTCACAGAATGCCTCTCTGCTACAAAAAGTTTGCCACAAAAACCCAATACACCATGTAAAGCTCTTTATTACAAGTTTGCAGTCAGCTGGAACACTTAGGGTCAGAAATTTTTTATATCTTATGACAACTTATTCCTTGTTTGCATTATGAGCATTTTGTTCCTTCTTGAGCAGAGCCCATTTTGTTAATTTTTTGATTGCACTTTCCTAGAAGCTCACAAAGGATGTGTAATAAATATATAGCAAAGAGAACTTATATTAAATGTTAGCTTTTATATACAGCTTTACTTCCAACAAATTATGCTTCTATACCACGCACACACATGAGCCGATCAGAATAAAGATGTTTTGATGGTTATCATTTGTGCCTGGCTAAATACAGCATTGATTCTAACTCCTGTTAGAAGCCAAGAGGGGTGGAAAACTAGCAACTTAACACAGAGACTCTTGACCTTACCAGATGACAGGCAGGATTGTGATGGATCATGTATTTGGAATCAAGAGACAAAGTTCAATTCCCGTTCATCATGGCTGTTTGTCAGACTCCTCCTGTAGAATTTTCTGACCTATGCCATTTTTTATGGCTCTCATACTGTTTTGGTAGCTTAATTCAATTTAAATGCCTTCTTTTTCCTGATTTCTCCTTTTGCATTTCATAATGATTTGTTTTAAGATGAAATGGTAGATGTGCAGAATTTTTCAACAAACTAAATTACTTTCTTTCACTGGTTCTCTGTCCTGTGGGCTCTTTTTTTCACCTGTTCTCCTCTCAGTGAGATCTCTGAACCCTGGGAAACACTCAGAAGCTCAGAGGCCAGAAGGCTTATTCTGCTCTTGTTCCTCTCTTGAAAACATAAAGCTATCACTATCCAGTCTCCTCTTCTCCTTGTAGCCATTCCTTTCTTGTTAGCACACAAGCAATTCAATTATTCTCTTTTTTGCCTTCACTCCAGTATATTTCACAGGAGCATCCGGCCAGGTGTTTGTTTAACTAACATTTCTGTGTAGTCTTGAGGGATATCTGAGCTGTTTCTCAAGGCAGTGAGGCTGAGACTGTATAAGGTTTCTGAAAGGCACATGAAGTTTTGCAAATATTGTCCTTTCAGGGGTATTCTGCTGCCATTGCAAAAGTCTTCATGGATGCTCCTGACTGTGACCTCTGGAAGGAGACTGGAAGGTCAAGGGAGACACTTTTGAATCCTGGGCTTCTTCCTGAAGGTGCCTCTGGAAAGCTTCATTATCTATGTACAAACAGAATACAATTGGGTGCAAAGTCAGGAGAAATGCAATCATCATTTTGATGTTTCTTACTCTGACACTTCAGACTTACTAGCGAGGTTGAAGAATACTGGAAACCATTCTAGTCTAAAGAACTCTAATTTCCCTCATCCTCAGTCTATATACAGCACCTTTCCCCTCAAGTTCCAGAATTTTCAAGCAGACTTCTGAAACATGTATGCAGGAGATGACATGTGCCTTACTATGAGGAGATTATCCAGAGATTGAGAAGGTTAATAACTTCCACTTGTGCTGTCCAGATCAAAGGGCACAGTCAGGCTCAAGCACCTCCTGTGCCAGTGCACCCAGATTTGGTGTTCCTTCACTGTTACAATTAATCCACTTTTCTTCCTCCCTTACTCTTTCATGATAAGTGAGTGGTGAAAATGTTTAGCTTCCAATAATGAGTTTGTCTTGTCTGAGCAGAAAATGACCTGGAAGTCAGATCTATCTGTATTAGTTTATATAACTGGGTGACATAGGGAGAAACAAAGATTAGATATCTAACAGATTAGAAAATTGACTTGGGCATAGTTTTGTAACTTTTTTTCTTTTCACAGTATTTTCAATAACATGGAAATAAAATTCTGAAACAGTTATAACAGTTTTAACAGTGGTCTCAACAATCTTCAAGCTTCTTTTTTTCTCTCACCTCAGAAGTTTGCCTCTTTAAAGTGAGAAAGGATGGATTACATTTTAGTGTAATCTCTATGCATGTACAAGAAAATAGGAACAGCAAAGCAAATCAAAATTGATCCAAGTGTGTAGGCAGGTGGAGAAGGCATTTTGTGAGTTTGCTTGGCAAGTCATTGACTTTCTAATCTTGATATTTTTCTACCAAAAATTCTATTGCAACTTGGTGTAGCAACAGGAAATGGCATTTTTAATATTTCAGACATATTGCTATATAAATTGGAAGGAGTTACTATGGCTTAATCATAAACTGACCAATTAAAAATTAGGGCCAGCAAAACTGCAAAGAACTGCAGGGTAATTTCCATCCTTGTTTTGTTTGGGAGGAAGGTGTTTAATGTGCAGTCATAAGTTTTTATTTCTCCTCATATTTCTTTTATTGCCTTTTAAATTTGCTTGCCTAGACAAGCAAATTTGTATTTAGGTGTTTGTTAGTGATAAAGCCCAATGAAATAATTCATTTAATCGAGCTTAGAAGTTAGATTTTCAAATATTCTCTAACTTTTTCAGTTCTTCACATTTGGAATTACATTTACAGTTTTGTTGTGTCAGAGAGAATGGTCTTAGGAATCATGCAAAAAAATGGTAGGTGAAAAAGGCCTGAACCTCTCCCTTTAGCTATTCAAGAGTTGACAAATGTGTCCGGAAGTTTCTATATTCAAACGGACAGCATATGGCATTATAAAGCCAAAACCAAATATTTAATTCTTTATGCTTTGTAAACAAAAGAACTTCAATGTATTTTGCCTTATTTAGTGACCACAAATTACCCAAGGATGTAACTTAAGCTGAGATTTGAAATGTGGCTGCAAATTAGTACTAAGTTAACTACAGTCAGCGACTGCATTGATGGAGTGATTTATTGCTATCAAGTAACCTTGCAATAACAGTCATAGTCACAGTTCACAGATACTTTGTTGGCTATTTTATTGCCTGAGTGGCTTTTGTCATGTACATCAGAAGCTTATCAGGCCTTTTATGCAATAAAGAAAAGTCAGTTGAACCTCAGCCCAAGGAACTCTCAGATGGCAACTTCATGATGGGTCTGGTCTTGTTTTTTTTCTAGCACTTGGATTTTTCTTAGATTTACAGTTCGACTACTTTAAACATAATTTCTTTCAATCAGCAGCATACAGACCCCTGATATCAGGATCCCTTACAGATGATCCCCTGTCACACCAAAGAATGGTTTGTCACAAATTTAATCTAATTCCAACTCTTGTTAGACTTTTCATATGCCTCATCTTTTTGCAGAGTTTCTTATAGGTTAATCCATATTGCCTCATTGAGGAATATACCCCTTTTCAGTTATGGCTTTGTTACCCCACGCCTTTAGAGGGGCAACATGCTGCGACATGGTGTGGACCTTCATAGAGGACAGCATGCTGCAGCTTGGTGAATCATGGAAAGCTCTTTATTATCTGACTCCAAAGGCTTATATACATTTTGTACAGAGGGCCAAGATTGGCCCAAAGAGGTTACAACCTCCTGACTCCATTGGTCAATATGACCATCAGTCAAGTTCTCTCTCAGAGAACAAGAATGCAAAACATACAGATAAATTCTAAGAATACATATTGTTTACATGAAGCAGCGTGAGAAGCTGCTGCAAAGACTCAAACACTTGAAACCAAGAAATGCAGAGATGACATGGCTTCATACTGTCCAAAGGTTTTAGTCAGGGTTGAGGCTGTCAATGAAAGATGTTTGATGCTGCGTGAGCTTCTGTTGAGCTGCTATTTATGGTGCCAGATATTCTGGGTTTGATTTCCTAGAAATGACTCATTCAGCATCGTGTGCTTCAGCAGTGTTGAAAACTAGAGTTATTCTTCTACCTGTGAGGTACTTTTCACAACTGGTTAGTTGAAATACTCCAGTAAGATCCCCACAAATGCATCATAGAGACATTAATTTGCTGTGGAAACTGAGCCCTGTGCTTCTATCTGTCAAGGCTATCTGTCAAGGAAAGCTTGAAGAATTAACAGCCCTGAGAGTAAAGCTGGGCTAAACATCATGTACTTTCAGAGTTTTTTCTGCGAACCCAAACAGTAACTGTCTAAATTTTTGTCATTATTGTCACAAGTCTAACTTCTTGCCACCAAGTTATAGTGCTTAATGTTCTTTGCCATGGCATTCTCAAGATACCTAATAGCAGCATGAAGGCTGCTTTGGAATGCTCTTCAAGAATTTTGGTGTTTTCTGTCTAGGTCAGTGGTCTCAGGTCGTTTTTCAACTAAGGTGATGTAACATCAAAGGTATAGAGGAGCTGACAGACAGTCAGATGCCATGAAGACTATTTCTGCATCTTCTCAACCTCGGCTGAGTTGATTAACCTTACTTGGACATTTACAGATGATGCACAGAAGTTGAGGATCTACTTCCTGCTGTATTGTGATTATTTCCCCCATTGCTAATCTTTCAACTTTCAGACAGTATACTTTTCTTTAAGTGTATCAGAAAGTTTTTACTGACCTACTTAGTGGAGTGACAAAGTCTGACTTTCAATGCTAGCTCCAAGGAATTACTTTTACTATCAACTTCTTCCTCTTACTTTACAATTTTAATAAATTCCCACAAGAAGAATTTAGACAAATTACCTTCTTGAATTAATATTTTCATTCTTCATATCCTGAAACTGGCTTTATCAGCTGTAAAGGAAATTGTTGGTGTTCTAAATCTGAAACAGACTAAAAGCAAAGAATGTTTTTTAATGAAGATATGGACTTCAGGATATGTTACTATAATCGCTTACATATGGCCACTTGTTAAAAATATAATCAGTGAGGTTATAGCTTTTCCTTCTCCCACACCTACACGTAACACTATAAAATGAAAAGCCCTGGGGTTTTTTTTTCCTTTTAGCATTTTTCCCTTTCTTTTTTCAAGTTAGTAACACACAGTTCAAGTGATATTTGTAAGTCAGAAATGTGGTTCCTTGTCTTAGCTAACAATAGTACTGAAAGATTGCATTTTAAAATAGAAATATTCCAAACTGGAAACTTGAGAGGTAAGTCCCCTTCCTAATTTTAGTTGAATTGAAGGATTCAGATCTCTGGTTGCATAGTTGCTTGTACACTCTATTTCTACTTCTACCTAAACTCAGAGAGACGTCTTTTTCCAGTTATGACTCTAAGCTAATACCTTACAAGGACAGTATGTCTGTAAGGTTTCATTGCTCAGGAGTATGTGCAATTTTTTTTAGATTTATGAGGTTTCAACCAACATCAGGGTCCCCTTGTGACAGAAAATACACAGTGGGAATCTTGGGTTTCAGGAATTTGTACTGAAAAAACAAAGCAGACTCTGTCTTAAACTAGGCAGTGTGCCAAGGTAGAGGGCAGCTCAAGGGCTTGCTGGAGCTCAGACAGGAGTTGAGCTGAGCTGGGCAGAACAGAGCTCAGATTTTCACAGTGCTAAATCACAAGTTTAACTGCAAAGCTTCAAAGTACTATTATAAAGTTTTGATTCTGCTGAAGCACAAATCCTGATGTTGATTAGGCTTTAAACCTAGGCCTAAATACTAGACAAGATAAAATCTAGTGGTACATCCAAGACCTGATTCCTCTTTTAATATCCATTAAAATATCTCTGTGTTGGCTCAGATGGTTTAGAGAGGCTAATGAAAACACAACATTGCAGATTCTTGAGACTTTTCAAATATTTTCTTATCTGGTCTTGAGTCCTATGTACTTTTTGCTAGTTATAATGCAGAAAAAACTAATGCTTGCAACAGAAGTATTAAATTTCTTGCAATTTAAACAGAAAAATCAGATTTCATTATCTTGTAAACTGAGGACAAAGATAGAAACAAAGAAGGAGCTCCATAAGCAATTTAAAAGTGAGCTGAGGACAGCTAAGTTGTTAAATTAAATGGTCTGAAGAAATGTGCAGTTAGGTACCTCTGTGATGAGTAGCTGAGAAAAGCTACAACTGAAGCATGATCTATTAGACAGTTTCAATAGAGTTAATGAATTTAATACTAGAGTTGATGAATTTTTCACAAAGTATTCTAAATGGACAATTTAACGACATAAAGCTGCTTCTTAGTATTAATATTTAGTTTTTGGCTTACAGTTTAAATTCAAAGATATCAGCATGTGTTTACTTCTGCCAAGTACATTTTGGTGTTGGTTTTTAAGGTGGAGTAAGTCTGATGAACATATTGATAAGCTACAGCTTACAGAGCATGTACAGAGATAATGGGAATAGCCCATGAATATGGGGCTCCTGGCTTAAATCCCTCTATTCACAAGTGTGCCATTCTCCTTTAGATTGAGTGAATCCATTCAGCCTTCATTACCGATCTCAGTTGCTCAGTAGTGTTGAGATGAAATCTGACGAACTCTTCAACATGTAACATTTCTCCCTGCTAGCCTGTGTTCAGTCTTCGGCTGCTGAGAGCTGGATTATGTCAGACTGTGGATGTTTCTATCACCCACCAGAAGGTTCTCAGTGTCTCCAGCTGGCTCTTCCTTCCTTTTCTGCTTTTAGTTTAATCACAGACATTCTGGCTCTGTTTTCAGAGTTGTAATACTCAGCACGGCAGCAAACTTTCAAGCAGAAAACATCTCTTAGTTGTTTTTGCCTCATGGAGCTGGGGACATTTCCTCCACTGTTTAGATTAGCAAGGAAACCTCTTTTCCTCTTCCTTGCTGCACATAAGAGGGAATGTGCTTTACGAAGACTCAGGCTGAGTGTCCTGCAGAGGTATGCTGTGAGGAGATTCTGTTGTGCAAATACTAAATCAAAAGCTTTTTCCAAGGGGACTCCAAATTCTGTATAGTCCAGAGTGAAATTCTGTTTCCTCTTTGTCTTCCTTCACAAGCACTGTTTTTATGATTTATCTGGCAACTGCAGTCAAATAATAGTACTGTTAGAAGCTATAAGAAGTATTAATTAGAAGCAATGCTAATGGAAATAAATAGAATAACAATTATATTAGTTACAGTAAAAGTCACTATTAGGGCTGTTACACAGACAGAGAATGCTTCCTTTTCTGTCTTGAGGATACAACAGAACCCATGTAACTTTTAAATGTTCAGAAGACCTACAGTAATATAAAAACACATTGTGAGATTAGAGAAGAAATCAAGTCTTTAGGAGCTAATGTCTATACCTCTAAGATTATCCAGATGCAAACCTTCTGACCTTTTAATGAGTGGCACTTGGGTGTATTGAATTGCAACAACCTAGAGTGAGTGGAGGTAGCTCCTGTCCTGAATAATATGTATTCACAGAAGTTGTAACTTAGCCACAGAACTAGAGGAAAAAAAGTGCATGAAGGAAGTAGAAAAATAATGTATTAGGAATTCATTGCAAAACATCTATAGTTTATTTGCTTTTACACCAGTTAGAATGAAAAATGTGCTGTGAATTGAATGAGATAGAATTCTAAATGGAACCCTTACTTCCTTCAGCCTAGCAGGAATTTTTCAGACTCATTGATCCAACTCCAAGGCTCTGTATGTAATTTCTTCCTCAGTCTGAATGTAAAAAAATGACTAAAGTAAGCACTGAAAATAAATAACTTTGCAAAAAGATGTAAATGTTTTAAAACTTAAGAATCTATTACTGCAATTTTTAAGGTATAATTTTCTTCCTCCAGAAAAAAAAATCCCCAGTTATTTCTTTGTTAAACTTCTGGGTTTGTATAATCTTCATGAGTTAGTGGCTGTTACGGGAAGCCAGATATTTTATCAGTTCTGATCTTGTTTGGGTGCTTGAGGATAGGAGAACGTAGGGGTGGCTGAAAAGCAGTATTTGCTCTCAGCCAGCTATTGTCAAAGATGATGATCTAATTTCCAGTAGCTCTACTTGTGATGGTCAAAGTTATTAGTCAAAGAACAGCAAACATGCCTCTGTATGCCCGGAAGCCAACAGAACAGACTGAAGTGGGACACTCCAAAGGGAAGTTATGCAGTGGGTACTCTAAATCTGATCAGTTTCTTAGCCATAGAAACTACAGAATAAGTGGTGATCCACTTCAGAATTAAGATGAGTGTAAAAACAAAAGTAAGGGAATCAAAAATTGCATGTTGTTCTGTGTTACGGGCTACGTTTTGTTAACATATATAATTTCATGTGATTACTAGTGGCACAAGAGTTTAAGCTTGAACGGGGTATTCCTTGTCTTTTATAAATTTGTGCAAGCTTCCAGTTTCAGTAGGAGGTTTATTCAGAGTTTGTCAGACCCATAAGCAGCTGTTCTGTCTTTCTCAACGACTACTTGCGTTATTCCTTCTTAACAAGGGGTGAATCACAGACAAAAGTTGCCCTAAACTAGGTTCTTCTATTTTTCTTTTTTCTCTTTTTTTTTCCTCCTTTTTAAGTAACTTTACAAAAGAAGCAAGTTATAAATAAATATCAGTAAGTATCATGTATAGTGGATATTTCTAAGTAGTGCATTCATTTATAGCTGGTCTGCGGGGCTTCGGTGCTGCTTTCCGGCTATCTCTGGCACCAAGCTCCCATTTCAGGGTACAGCTTGGTACCTTTCCCATGTTGTGAGTCTGAGCCTCAGGCAGAAGTGTGGCAATGGTGAGAAAGAAAGGAGGACTTCACGTGGGTTTCAGCTGGGTTTTATTTTACCCAGAGGGTGGCCCATGTAGAAGTGAGTTTTTCCCTCTGGGTTTCACCTTAAGTACAGGGCGTGTGGAGAGGGACAGGGAACAATCTAGAACCAATCTCAGTGGGGGTGGGAGTGATCCAGAGTGAAAGGATAACCAGTAGAACAATTCCATTCATAAAAAAGGGAGGGAAAGGCAGGGATTCTGCCAATCACTTGGCCCCCCCACTAGAACTTTCTAGTCATCTGGGCAGGGTTGCAGAGTGATGGACAGGACCCATAATTCAGGAAAAACCAAAAAGGTTTAACATGGGGGCATAGGGACAAACGAACGTACAGAAATTTGGTAAATTCAAAATGCACACCACAACAATATCAATGATCAATATCTACCACAACAATGATCAATATCTCTTCCTTAATGAATATGATGGTAAACAGATTAGCATAAAAATATCTGCAAAATAAGTATTTTTCCATTACCATCTTCGGAAAAATAGTTATGACAGCATTTGCCTGTAGGAAGAATTACCAGTATTTAATCCAGAAGCTCTGTAGGTTTTTGTGAACAGTAATCAATGATTCTTTATTTCTGCTTGTATGCAGACTAGCTGCAAAGTGTTGATATTTTCCTGTTGTTTTTGATTTAAAGAATAGTCAGTGCTGTTAATTTTTGGTATCCACTGGAGATCATTACCTATATATCTTCACAGGGATCTCTATATACCTGAAAAATTAATTATTCAATGGCCTTACCTCAGTGCCTGGCTAAAGTCAAAACAAAACTGAATTCTCACTTTACATACCTGTAGAGAAAGTATTTCAATAGATTTGTGTAATCTGCATTAATGAAATATAAGAAGAAAAGCAGTGCTGTGAAGGATATTGATCAAGATAGTTTGATTGTTGTCAGAATCAGGAATAGAGCTCTGATCTCCTCAGTTCTTGCCAAGGTGACTTAATTGACATGCTATAAAAGATTTATTGGATGCTTGAGATTTCTTTCCGTTATTTTCCATCCAGCATATCCCTGTTAAGGAACAGATAACATATTTGTGTTTGGTGGATGTCATGACAATTTTGCAAGTCAGTAATATCTTCTCTATTCCTTGAACTTTGTCATGACACTGGATATGAAGAATACTGCTGCAAATTTTCTTGATACAGGAGTAAATAATAATCTGTCTCAGGAAAGAGTTATGCATTAAAAATGTCAGAAAGGTGGGCTTTTTTCATACAAAGGGCGGTTTTTTTGTTTGTTTGTTTGTTTGGGGGGTTTGTTTGGTTTGGTTTTTTTGTTTGTTTTTCTGGAGGGAGGGGAGTAGATTGGGAATTAATTTATGATGGAAGATTTACTGAGGCATGAACTTTTGAGGGGGCTTGTATGTCAAAGAGACTATATTTTATACGTTCATATGTCAAACAACCCTGAGAAATGTAACCCATTACAAATCTTATTACAGTCTGCTAACATAGCATGCAGTTGTGATAACTGTATAGGGAAAGGGAATAAAAGTAGATGTCTTAAATACTGGCTTAATTAGCTGACACCCCTATTTTCTTCAGAAATACATACTGCATTTCTTTTATTGCATTTTTAATGAATTTTTTTAATGCAATTGACCTAAGGGCTTAATAAATAGCTAAGTACTTGCAATAAATGATATCAAATACAGGCAAAGAACTGTAGTGAAGTCGGTTTGTGAGGCCGTAAAAGATTCTTGTGTAGCATGATGACAAAAAAGGCTGTAAAGGGCTAGAAAATTTTGTTTACTCTAGACAGGTATTTGTTTAATTTGTTCTTTTAAAAGCTTTAGTTTTTCAGTTAGAAATCCTATTGTTTTGATATCTATCATAGTACTTTCCTATCTTAAACTTTATAAATTCTTTTTCATTAAGTTTTTCAGTTTCTCTTATTACACCACTTTTTTTCTTATTGCATCTTTTTTTTCTTTCTGTTGTTGCCACCAAATACAAGAGTGTATGTGATTTCTTTTTATTTCACATTTGAAGAAGTCTCTTAAATACTTAAAGACTTTTATCATTTTCTCTCAAGCCTGTCCTTCTCTACCCCTCTGTGCCTCTGGCTTATATAATCTTTTCAACTTTAGACTAAATAAACCAAATTATTTCAGTCTTACTTAATTGCTGGTGTTTTGCAGATGCCTCATCATTCCTTTTTCTCTACTCTGGATTGTCTCCAGTTTGATACACGTGATTATTTTGAAGTGCGGTATATAAAACTGGGCATTAATCTTTAACTCTAATTTTAGTAGTGCTGAGAAGAATGAAAAAATTATGGTGTGATAATGCTTTTTCCACTTAAATGTTTGTCTAATATTTGAATTTTTTTAAAAAAAATATTGTTTTTTCTAATATTATCTCACTGCTCACTCACCTGCAATTCATAGTCTGTTGTAGTTCATGGGATCTGTCTTGATGACCTATTACCTTGTCAGTCCTTTGCCATCTGTTTTTTCCTGTTTGTGGAAATGGTTATTCCTCCAAAGTACAGAGTGCTACAATAAACTAACTGAACTACATCCTCTTTTTATTTATTTTTTTTAATGACCTTTTTTTGGTCAGCCAAGGTCCTTGTGAATACTGACTTTGTCCTCCATGAGACTTGTAGAGATTCTGTCTTAGCATCATCTTAGAAAGCAGTATACTTTCAGAGACCTGTTGGCTTGCTAATGGCTGGTGGAGTGGTGTCTACTTGGTCTGAATCAAGACAGGACTGCAGCATCTGGACTTTGTTAATCCATTGATAGCTATGGCAAAAATGCTATGCTGAATAAATCTGTTGGTTTGCTCCTGGGGGTGTGTTCTTCTTAAAAATACTGGTTGGAATCTGTGTAGTTTTTACTTTCAGTTATTTCATTTCAAGATTAAGTGTCACAGGTTTATAGTTTTCAGGTGGAAATTTCTCCAAAAAAAAATCTTACACCTTGCTTTAGGGCAGAGGCTATCTGGCAAAGGAGGACCACATCTGCAGTGAATTGTAATAATATACTAATTACTTAGTCATGTCACAAAAAATTCAGGATTCTGATCTTGCTTTCCGCCAAACAGTTCTATAAAATTTGAGATTCTTTTGTCTTTTCTTATTCATTGTCTTTTCTTATTCATTGTCTTATGGAGCTAACCAACCTGGAAGGGGTTTCAGACAGCATATTTGATTCCAGCACTATTCTTTCAGTATTTGAGATTTATGGGTTGGTTAAGACTTAGTCACTGAAGGAAATTGTGAATCATTCTGAATAATGAATAGATTTGATTACATACAGTTTGTGAAAAAGAACAAAATGAGAAATAAATTTTAAAAGTGTTAATTTACTCAGCTCTAAGAGGACTTAAAGCCATGATTTAGACCTTTATAGACCACGGAACAGAAATAAATGTGAGGGCTTAACAAGGAGTCCAGAGTTAGGATTAGACTTCTTAGCTTTTTATTTTTTTGGTTTGGTGATGGCTCTAGTTTTGTTTCCGCATTTGTTTGTGCATTTAGAGTTCTTGAGGGTAGGGGTATGGATGGAGGGCCTTAGAGAGCCATACAAATCTCAAATTGCAATACCAACAGGCTTACCAATGAAGGGGAAAGGAAAACAATGACAAGAACAGCAGTGATGACAGGTTGAGGCTTAGGGTGCAATATGTGAAATTGCTTTGCAATTTGCCTTGACTGTGAGGTTAGACACAATTACAATCCTGTTGCACTGACAGCTAATTCCAGAACACAATACAGTACAGATTTGTCATAACAGAAAGAATATTAAATGCAGGACATAAAGCACTAAGCACCTTGTAGGCAAATCAGAATGGTAGGCTGAGAACTTGATGAGTTAGGGTGTTTATATTGGACTACTGTCTTCAGAATTAAATGATGATTTTTTATGTAGATCTACCAGTGGGAAATGCCAAAAATGTTTGAGAAGAAAGATTATCCACAACCCAAACAGTGGGTGCAAACACAGAAAATCAAATAAAAAGAGTAAACTTTAGAAGTATGAAAGACAAACTTGAGGAAAAGAAGTGGGAAAGCTGAACACTGATAGTCCTTATATTCAGCTGAAAGTCTGATTTCATCAGTTCTCTCAAAAGCACAGATCAGCATAAGCAAGTCTGTAGTAAAAGAGGCTGAAGAAGGTCCACAGTAAAGCTTTCAAAGTAAAATATAAATAAACCTGTAAGGTTATGAACAACAGTAGAAAATAGACCCCCAAACATTTTACCAGAACATGAGATTTTTCACATAAGAGAATGAGAGATTAATAGGCATTAATTACATGACACTGGGAGTTAATACTGTTGCATTCTAGCATTGGGTGCTTGAGGCAGCAGTTTTTGCTTCAGGTTATTTTAGAACAGCAATATTAGGAAATTCTGTGAATTTCGGTTTACTTCTGCATGCTCACTTGCTTTTGCCTTCTTCCCATTGGCTCTGTCAGGAAATATATATATATATGTTTGCTCTGTCAGGAAAGATACTCCAACTTTAGAAGAAAGGAGGTTTTTGACTTTTCAGAAGTGGTTTGGTGTTTCTAATGAACTGATCAGAACCCTCTGCATCTTTTCTGTGCATTTCTACATCAATTTGTAACTTTGTAGACTACAATATAAAAGTGAATTCTGTTGCTCAGTTGTTTTTTAACTTGAAATATTTTGGGTATTTTGTGACTAGGCTTGTTGCTATGGAAAACTTCACTTGATGGTATTTGCTCTTTGTTATTAGTAACAATGGCTTTCAGATTACTTGTTCAGTTACAGCTCGCATCACTATGACTCACCAAAAGTCCTGCCTTGCCTGACTGGAGTGCTAGACAGTTTGAGCAAAAACATTCCCAGCTTCTTTCTGGAGGCTGAGCCTGTGGTTTTGCCTTTCTTTTGTCTAGATACAGAAAGCTCATGGGCTGTAGACGATGCAAAGATCTCCCTCCTAAAGTTCTGGTGAGATTACTACTATATGAATGTCAGCTACACAGCACATACTTGGCCAAGATGAGACCTCCCACAAGTGCTGACTGTATGAGCAGGGTTTATGGGGTTGAAAAGAAATATTTTCCTTGGAAAACAGAAACTGTGAAAATCAACACTAAAATTAAGTAAACTCCAATTTAAACTAATCCAGATTTTTTTTTTTTACACTGATCAGATACTCCTCCTATGGTGGGCTGTGAAAGCTGGAGTACACCAGGCTGATTTGAATCACCTATCTGAAAAACAGTTTCACAAGGTGTTGTTGCCTGAATTTGAGATACCAGTTTCAAGTTCAAATGCATCTATTTTAAATTCTTTATACTTCTCTATTGTTAAACCTGGTTTTCTGTAATTGAAAAAGATTGAAAACTACTTGATTCTGGCAGAATCACTCAGACATGAAGTTTGGTTCTGTCATGGTTAGCCCAAGAAACAATCTGCCTTGGACTGTAAAATACTTTGAGGGAAAAATCCTGTATTCAGCTACCCTGCATTACTTGCTGAGGTTCTCAGTAAATCAGCCTTTCTCTGCAGTTTCTGGTCAGATTTTGTATGCAATGGTGTGTTTCCAAGATAGTCAAATGAAAGCCAGTGGCTTTCTGAACCTGTTTTTCAAACATATTATCTTCATCTTCTTGAAAAAGCATTTGCTACACATTGTGCAGCACCACTGTCTCTTCTTTCTACACCTGTGGAAAGCATTTTTTCAGTAGTGTTTCATTTGATTTGTTTGGTTGTTTTTTTTTTTTTTTTTTTTTTTTTTTTTTTTTTTTTTTTTGTTTTTTTTTGTTTTTTTTTGTTTTTTGTTTTTTGTTTCTACCTAAATATTCTTATCTCTGCTTGTTTGAACTAATTTCAGTGAAAATAGGCATATTCTATATTCATTGGAAACTCATTAGACAATTCAAAAACTTGAGTCTACCTTTAGGAGTCCCATCTGATGTAGCACACAATAGATACTACCACAGCAACAAAAGACCCCCAAGCCTTTCTACAGTAGTCTGAGGTATTTTTCATGCATTTGAAAATGGCTAGAAGATAATTCACAGTTTCAAAATTGTGATTTTAAATAGCTTCACTGCAGCACCAAATGTGATGAGAGTATCATCTGGATGTGGGTGCAGTTATATGCAGGATCTGATGTGAAAGTTCCAGTTCAAGAGTGTTTGTGCACTCTGTTCTGTATCTCAAAATGTGTTGACCCAATTTCAGATTATATTTCCTATCTAGGCTTTTTGTATTACCACAGATGAAATACCAAGCAAAAGCTTTGTTGTCAGCTGCTGATAGTTATCCCTCCCCAAGCCACCAGGAGCTGCTGGAGCTTTTGCTAAGCTTTTCTCTGCCGCAGCTTACTTTTCACTCAGCTGTATATCTTGCAGCATGCCTGCATCTTCTTATCTAAAAACAAGATTCTGTCAGTAAGAAAGGTGGACGAGAAGGATTGAATCTTGTGATGATTTTATTACATCTGCATCTACAGCTTGCAGTTGATAATACTGAGGATACTTTTTTTACTCAAAAAAGGTAGTGAGTTAGAAGATTATACCAATTCTTTTCTATCATTGACAAAATTGTGATTATTTTATCTTGAGCTCATTTCTATGGCTTTTAGAAGAATAACATTGTCCTCAAAAGAATGAGTTCAACAAACATAATAAATTAAAATCAAATAGAAAAGGAAGTCTAATAAAAAGAGGCTGATTTCAGCCTTCCTGTGGAGAAAGTCTGTACCTTAACCCTTCTGATCAAAAGTTTTCAGCCCAGAGGCTATGTCTGCTTTATTTAGTGATGCTTAGCTCCTGCACTGGGCTATTATTTTTTACCTTTTACTGTTTGGATATATTCTTTATTCTTATGAGTTATCCACATTTTATTGCATGCATTTATATATTGATTGGAGACATCATGACTATAAAAAAAGTTGACAGAAGAGATTTTAAAGGTTATATTTAGCTCCTGAGAAATATTCTTCAGACTTTCTCTGAACTTACTGATCCCCGAATCACTTCAACATATGTTTCACATTGCTGTTTATCATACTGTCCACAGTGGTATACAATTCTATCTGTGCCTTTTTAATAATAGGGATTTAAGAAGACATCATTTTGGCTCGCTTCTTTTCTCCCTGAATTACTACCTGTTTGTTTGTTTTTTGTTTATTTTTTTAAAATACATAAGCTTATGTAATCTTCCTTCCCTGTGCTTTTTGTCAGTGTTTTCATTTTATATAAAAATATAAGATGCAGTTGTGAGTACTTTGACATCAGGCTATTTCTTTTTTTAGTCTAGTTGTTGGTTCCTACTGTCTCTTTTTTTCTTAACAGCTGCCTCCTGAAATAATAATATCCTTTATTCAGCTACTTGTGCATAGCCTGTATGAAAGCTGTTTTTCAATTTCTGTAATAATAGTATGCCTGACTGGCGCCTTCTTAATCCTCACAGCATTATTTTTCAAGAAAATATTTTCTATCATGTGTAAAATGTATGAAGATTTCCTTCTGAAGACATTTCATTTGTAAATGCATTTTCTGTTTAGTGTTTAGGAGTTCTTTCTGTTCCATTTTCTACCACTAACAACATAGATTGAAGATGTATTTATTTGTGTCTTATGTGATCCCTTAAGAGTTAACTAGTATAAAAGCAGTTGTGGTTTTGTTGTTTGGTTGTTGTTGTTGCATTTTTTTTCTTCAGTCAAAGCATTTTAAGGTATCTGAAGCATTGTAGGTGACAGAAGAAAAAGATGATGGTGGCAATCTCATTTGATTGATAATTCTCTATTTATCTCCATTACCTTTTAATCCATTTATCTTTAAAATATGATGTCACCAACATGAAGAAAGAATGGCAAACATCTGATTAGATGGCAGAAATAAAGCTGCTTTTGATATCTAAACTTATTTTTTCTGGAAGTGAAATAAATAAAAATTTGCCATAATTTTGCAGAAACCATACAATTGAAGATTTCTGCTAGAAATGGAGCTTCAATTTTGAATATGTCAGTAAAACGTAAGAGATGGATATAGGTGCCTGACAGCAGAATTTGCAATCTGGGTTTTTAATTTATTTTTCTTGGGTAATTTTCAACCTTTTGTTCTACCAATGCCCATTTCCCCATAGTCTCTTAATACCTCTTTCTGTGGGGCCAGAAAGGATCCCAAACAATTGCCATGTACTTTTCATTGAGGTATTTTTTGCCCTTGATTGGCAGCAGTTTTTTAGTTTGACAGGCATGCTGCTAACTTACTGGCCTATGCTAAATCTCTCTACACTAACTCTGAAGTAGAAGTGCATCACAACTGCTGGAGAATATGTACTTAACTTGATAGTGACCCAAGACAAACTAGAGCATTTACTCTAAATACTGGCCATTTTAAAGATGCAGTATGGAGCAGAGAACTTGAATGGTCCCTCTTTCTCTTTTCTTCTCTTTGTTACATGGGACTTATGTATTTACTATCCTGAAAGATGCCTTGGCCAGAGGTTCTCATTTTGAGATCAGAGGTTTCTGATGTCCAGCCCCAAATATCAAGACTTCTGCTGTTGGATTTTTTTTTCCTAAATTTCATCTAAACATAATGAATATTCTTACTTTCCAGTAACACCTTTCGCTGTCCCAATTTATTTTCATCAGTATTTTATTTATACTGATTTTTACAAAGTTCAGACCTGGACAGTTATTTCAGTCATCAGGAGTAGCTGGCTTTTTGTCATATCAACTGTAGGTATATGGTGTAATCTAAAGCCTTGGAATTTATCCTAAATGTCATGTTGCATCCTTGGGCTCATTCACAAAATGAATTGAAAGCAGATTTAGTGTGATTTTTTCTGTCATTGAATCATAATATAACCCTCAAAAAATCAACTAATCCAGCCTGTCATGGGTAAGGAAGCCTAGATGAGGTTGCACAGCACCCTGTCCAATTTCATCTTGAAAGCCTGAAGTGAATGGGACTCCACCACATCACAGGAAATTGTTTCCTGGAGTGAAGGATTGTTCTTGGTGCAAAAAAATATATTTCTTAAGTTGAAATGAAACCTGTACCCATTGCACCTTTTCTTCTCTCTTTCTTTGTAAAGAGAAAGCTTATGCTCTCTTTCCAACATCCTTTAAATACTGAAAGAATCTGATGAGGTTCCCACTGAGTTTGCTCTTCTCCAAGGAGATAAGACTTGAATCCTTCAATCTTCCATCACGGGCCAGGTTCTCCTGCCCTTTAGTCATCTTCATGGTCCTGCTTTTGAACTATCTCCAGTTTGTCCACATATTTCTTGAATTGTGTGGGTCAGAACTGAGCACAGCACTCCAAATGCAGCATGACAAATGCTAAGATTAGGATGATCATGTCTGTGTCTCTGTTAATAAGGCCCCTGTAGACACATCCCAGGATCTATTTGCCTTTGTTGCCACTACTCAGCTGACTCAAGTTAAGCTTGTTGTCCACCAGGACTCTCAGCATTGTTACTGTGGCTCTTCATCCACACAGATCCTGGTCAGTACTGGGCTCTTTGGTTATCCTGACCCAGCTGCAGGACTTTGCTCTTGCATTGGTTAGACTTCATGCAGTTCTGTTCTTGCTAGCCCCCTGTATTACTTTCAGCCTGACCAGATCTCTCTGTAAGGTGGCTCTCCCTTCTGATATGTCCACTTCAATACACAGTTTAGCATCATCATCATACCTAGAGAGGGTGTTTTCAACCCCATCATCTGAGTCATTCATGAAGATGATGAAGATTTGAACCATGTGGTACCCACTACTGATCCATGGAGGACCACACATGACAGGCTACCAGTGTGAGAAAAAAATCCCATATTATTTCTCAACCTATACATCTAAAAGTCCATACCTAGCAGGGTTGGTGTTGTGTTGGTTTGGATTTTTTGGTTTTTGTTTTGTTTGTTTATTTTCTTTTTTCCCTTAGAATGTTTTAAATATAGTCAGTAAAATAGACTGCAACTTTTTCTGGTGGAAGGCAAAAGAGGGGAGGATAGATCTGATGCTATGATCCCTCAGCAATTTTGAAGGCAGTAGTCATTGGGAGGATTGAAATTCAGTCTTTTTTCTTTCAGTTATTGGCTGGACAGAACTGTTGCTGTAAGATTGAGATTAAGGAAATTTAATGTGATTTCCCAATAAATCTCTATAAAGAGAGTCGGTATTTTGATTGGCTGCTATATTGTCTTGCTTTATTTTTCAGAACAACATGAGGATGCAAACTCAAGTAATGCAAATTATTGGGCCAAATCTTTCAGGTGAAAGAAAAATGGGGAGTCCCCTCTGCTTTCCTTTCCCTCCCACATGTCCTGTATGCCCGGGGGGACTAGGAGACAAAGTGCATGGGCCTTCAAAACTTTCGAACAAGTGGACAAGTGACATTCTCAGAAGCAGTCTGGCCACCATGACAGTCCATGTAGGAGAGATGGTGAGGAGCAGGGAAGCACTCCAGTGGTGTTTCTGCTTTTTCTGTGAAGAGGCCTGAATAACTCACAAATGATTGATATTGGTTATAGATATAGATATAGATATAGATATAGGTTAGATATTGGTTAGCTGCTTGTAACTGGGAGGTAATGTTGCTTGTGTGGTAGTTCATTCTGGACCATGATTCTCCTGTCAATTAAGGGGTATAATAAACTACTTCATTCCCTCCCTCCCACAGAATTGTAGAATAGTTTAAGTGGAAACATCCTTGAGAGGTCATCTAAGATCATTAAGTTCACCACTAAACCATGTGCTCCACCTACACACCTTTTAAAGACTTTCTGGGATGGTGACTCAGCCATTTCCCTCAACAGCCTGTTCCAGGGTTTGACAACCCTTCTGGCGAAGAAATTTTTCCTAATATCCAATTTAAAACTCCTCTGGTGCAACTTGAGGCCATTTCCCCTTGCTCTGTCACTTGTTACCTGGGTGAAGAAACCAATCTTCACCTGGCTACACCTTTCATTCAGGGAGTTGTGCAGAGTGATGACACCAACTTGAGCCTCCTTTCTCCTAAACAATCCCAGCTCCTGCATCTGCTCATAAGGCTTGTGCCCCAGACTCAATGCACTTTGAAAAGATACCCTGGAGCCTTCTCTTTTCCCATCTGAGCTGTTCCAGCTCTCTCAGCCTCTTCTTACATGAAAAATAAGCTGGTTCTGCAACGATCTGAGTTGCCCTGCACTGGACACTATGTCCATCTTCCTCTTGTACTGGGAAGGCCAGAACTGGACACAGCACTCCCAGTGTGATCTCGAAGGATCTCTCACTTGACCAGCTGGTGATGATTTTCCTAATTTCCTGGCTTGTAAGGATGTAGGTCTTCTTTGCTCTTAGGGTGCATTAGAATTGTTGTTTCATGCTTGAAAAGCAGGAAGGCCTGCCCGGTAGTCAGTCTTCTGACCAGCTGTTGAGAAAGCTGTTCAACGGAGTTGAAAGCATATTCTGCTACATGAGCTGATTTTCAAATGCACTAGGGCTTATGCTCTTTCATCTTGCTGTCAGGACATTCTACCCAGCACGGAAAGCAGCTCAGCAAGCAAAATATAAGCCCCAAGTGGCAAAGCCTGAAAAATGAGTTAAATATAACTTAAGAAATAGCTCTAATGGCCATGGCAAATAGTACTCTTATGTTTGGGGTTTTTTTCTGAGCCATGCCCACACAGATACATCATTGTTACTTATTTTTGCATCTTTCCATCACCAACAGGAAATATAAAAGTGCTATTGTGCGAATGCCTCTGTTCTCACACACTTCTCTGGGAGCAGAAGTATAAGTCTTCTAACATTACTACATATTTGGGAAGAGTAAAACATGCTCTAAAATAAAATAATATTTAAAAATAGCAGAATAAAGCATACTAACATTTTCCATTCTTAAAATATTTTGCACCCTTTAAAGAGGCAACATCCTGAAGATGACTGCTGGGGCCCTTTGCAGCACTACTGATGGAATGTGGGCATTCTGCAGTTTCAGAGGACCACTGCCAAGTTAAACCTTAGAGAAACTTTGCTTACCTGTGTAACAATTTTTCTTCTGTTAATTTTTCAAACTAATATAATACATGGTGTTTGCTCACAATGAAAAGATAACAGCAAGATTTTAGGAGGCTTTTGGAAAAAAGTGGGCCAGAGGATCTTATAAAATGGACAACAATTTTTTTATAGATAACCTGTAGCTGCAGCCACTGTAACTCAAGATATAGCCAATCTCTTCTCTGTTTCTCTGTGATAATTATGACATACAGGAATTTAAAAATACTCAGATCTCATCCTAGTTAGATTACTGAGTAGCAGGAAGGGTGTAGTAGAAGTTTTCAGATGTGTTTTAATATAAATAATATTTAAAAAAGAATGGGAAAACCAAGAAAAATTAAAGGAAAAATAACATGTAGGAGCAAAAATTTAGTGGACTGTCATAACAAAAGACCTGACAAAAATAATAAATAATTTTTGGTTGTGAAATTATGGTTATGTAAGAATTTGATTTCTCCTTGTTACAGCCTTCTCTGAGCAACCAAGAGCATGATGCCATCATATTGAAATGTGGCTGAATACAGAGCCTTTTCTTCAAAGGTTTAGTTTGTGTTAAAGCATTATGAAACAATTGAGGTTTTCATTGTGAAGTAAATGATAGTCTTAAAAGGTCATCCTGTAGCTCAGTTCTCAGATTAGAGGGACTGGTTTAAGATGAGGGATGGAGCTCTGCTTGGAAGATATGATGAGCCCACTATGGAAAAAACCTTACAGAGTACCAGCCAGAGAATGGGTAAACCAGAAAATAGTAGGATTTACAGTCAGCTATCACCTTACTGATGACAGCATATAGGAAATAGTTTGATATTAATACATAATGCTGAAATACAACCTTAAGCAAATCATGGTCTGCTCTTAGTTTCAGAGTTCAAGTTATGAGAACATAGATTGTCTGTGGACAAAAGTAGATGATTTAGACTTTAAACCTGAGAAGGATTTTCTCCTTCAGTGGCCTCTGATGAATTAAAAAGTCCTTGGAAGCTCAGTTCTAAGGAAATGGTGATTACTATAACCTGTATGTTTGCATTTTAAGGAGTAGCCTCAGAGAGTCCATGCCAGAGCCATTCTTCCTTATCTGTAAGCTATAGAAAAAAAAGTGCCATGTTGTTTCTAGCTTCAGTTTTGTTCAGCATTAAGGAAAGATGAACTGATGAAAGCGGGAGTAGAGAATTGGTTACAGATTGCTATGAATGGACAGATTTTGGAGATCACAACTTGGATGTAAAAGTGGTTGAAGACTAAATGGTTTCCCTGATAGTAAGAACCATGTTTGTGGAACAAACGTATCAGCAAGCATCACCAATTTCATATAGATCATGTGTGTTTTGTATTTATATTTAGTCAGATTAGCCAGAGGATACACATGCTTCCTCCATGCCTGTTTTATGCCATCTTTAAGAAAATACATGAGGCTGATCGCATAGAGCATATTGTTTGAAAATACCTTGAATAAATATAAAATAGCAGACTGTATTAGAAGAGTGCAGTATTTTTAATTCTCTATTGGCAGGCTGAAATTTGGATTTGTAGTGTTCTAAAACTCTAGTGTGTGAGCAGATGCAGATTAGCAGATGGAGCTGAGAGACAGGGGATACACATTGGGATATTGGGCAGGTAAGCCTAGCAATAAAAAAAAAAAAATATTTATCTATATATTGTCCATGAATATAAAGTTATTTGAAACACTCTTTGGAAACCCTATTGCACACAAAGCACTGAAAACCAGGATAACAGTTTTAGCACTTTAAGTAAAGTTTATTTCAACATGAATTCTTTTCCTATCTCTAAAAGCCTACTTATCCTGAATACATAACTAAGGCAGAAAACCCCAAAGAGAATTATATAATAAGAAAATAAATTGAATTATTTTGAAAGCATTTCTTGTTACTATCTTTCTCTTTCATCTCTTAGATTCTCTGTGACTTAACCTCGTTTCTCAACTTCTGATTCGTCTGATTCTTGCCTGACATTACACTGAATCGGACAGTGTGTGCATCAAATACCAATGTTAACTTTAGCTGTACTTTATGTAAGAAAGGATCTTTTTGTAGGAGCTGTACAGAAGCTTGGCAGGAGTTCAGACATAACATCTACAGCTCCAAAAGAGAGGATCAGTCTTTATATTGCCAAGTCCTTGAGGCAGAAACATTGTCCCAATTTGTGCTCACCCAAGAGTGCAGAGGCTTCTTCTGTGCTGGAAGCAATTTGAGTTTGCCTCTAGGAGTATTAGTCCATGTCATAGATTATCTAAGAAGATGACCTTAATGAATATCTAATAAGCTTAATTTTTTCATATCTGAACTATGTTTAATGCCATGTACCTACCCGTATGTAGCACAGTAATGCAGGAACTGTAGTTTTGCCATAGTGCTCTGCAATAGTTTCGGTTTATGTTCCTGAATCTTCAGTTAGTTTCTCTCTTGTCCTGATGTCCTCATAATAAAAAAATCCATATTTTACAGAAAGAGCAAGAGAAAGAAACCTTTTAATTTTTCAAACAAGCACAGTATCTTACTGAATCCCAAAATGAAGCAAAAAGTAATTCTAATTTAAATTAGCTGAATTACTGGAAATTCCGAATTATTTTTATCGCCTTGCTTTTCATTAACATTTTCTGTAGGTGTATTTTTGGTTTTATCAGTTTTATGTGTATATTTGTTCCTTGCTTTTATACTGTTTTGTGTAAGTTATAATGGTTTGTCCCTTGTACCCCCATTTTTATCTCTTTATGGTTTACCTCGGTTTCTGTCATTTGTCCATCATCATGTTTTGTAAACCCCAAGTCCTGTCAGTCACTTCGGGGCCTCTCCCTAGGTCTAGAAAGTTCCAGTGATGGCACTGAGTGATTGGGCAGGATCCCTGTGGTCCCCTCCTTTACCTTTTTGATTTGTTCCACTATCTGTCTTTTACATACAGAGCCATTCCCTCCTTCCCCTGATTGGTCCCACACTGTACCCTTCCCTTTGCCCCTCTCCTGAATTTAAGTTGTTACACAAGGAAGATCTGCGCTCTCGTGGGCAGACTTTCTGGTGGACACGTGGTCCCACGTGGGCCTCAATAAACTCCAGCAGAAGTTCCCCATAAGAGTCCTTCCTTTATTCCTCGTCATTGCTCATGCTGCCACTGCGGCAAGGGCCCACAGGATTGGGGAAGTATCTCTGCGGCGGCTCTGTGCTTCTCTGGGACCTTGCGTCCCACTCCTGGCTAGCTCTGCACAGGTGCTGCAGTAATAGTTCAGTTTTGTATCCAGTGGGTTTTTGCCTCCGGCAGAAACATGAACAGCGGCGAGGAAGAAGGGAGGACCCTCGTGAATTTCAATTGGTGTTTATTCAGCCTCTGTGGGACTTGTACACACCCAGAAGGACCCACAAAAAGTGAGATTTCCTTCTGGTACTGTACCTTAAGTACTGGGGTGGGAAAACGGGATAGGGGCAACTTGGAACCAATCCCAAAGCGGGGGAGTGACCCAGAACACGAAGGACAGACAGTAGAACAATTCTATACATAAAAGGGGAAGAGGAGAACCGAGACCCTGCCAAATCAATCAACATCCTCACTAGAACTTTCCAGGCATCAGGGCAGGGCTGCAGAGTGATGGACAGGACTCTTCAAAGTGATTGCTACCTGCCAATCACTGGGGTAAACCAAAAGGGTTTAACATGGGGGTACGAGGAGAAACCACTGTAATTTATACAAAACAATAAAAAACAAAGAACACCTGTATATGGGAAACTGCGAAACCTAAAAACACACCACTACATATCTCAGGATACTGAACCGTACCTTCACTGCAGCTGGTGTCAGGGCTGGCCAGGCAATGCAGGACAGGGGTCCCAAGACACATCAGACCACCACAATTTTCCTCAAACTACAAACCGTTGTGCAACTCAGGAAGATCTGGTCAGTGTTAAGTCAGCTCATTTTCTTCTCCCTCTAACGGGTAGCCTGGCAGTTTGGTCAAGGATGACTGTCAAAAAGAAGCTACAATTCTCACAACCCTACTACACAGGAGTTAGTAACAGGACAGAGGACAGCAGCTGGGCACAACAGGCAATGATCGACATGGGGTGAAGTTTGAAAGGAAAGAATGCAGCCGTGGGTAGCAGTCTCAGAAGAATTTAGGATCTTTAAGCAGATCCTTTGTAGAAAACACTAAATGAGTTAGTACTTAATGTCCCATATAGTTTATTTGTTATGGTTTCCTTTACAACTTAGCAATTATAAAGCATTTAATAGTTGTTTGCTACATCATTAGATCTCATGTCAAATGACCAAGTACAGAAGTAAAACATGATCTTCATTTTACATTTCTGATGCATTAAGTAGAGGTGGTGTCACTACAAAGCATGATCTCTTTGCAATAATTATATGTGCTTCAAAAATTAGTTTGAAGTCTCAAACCTTTGCCAGATGCCTTCAGGAGAGTAAAGGTAAGTCTTAAAATAGACACAATGCTAATTTAGAGTTAAATACTGTGGGAGTAAAAGGTCAGTTCTGTCTTCAAAAGTTTAATAGCAGTACAACATGTGGCTCTGTACTTACGCTATTTATAGCATCTCTAGATCATATCAGTAACCTCCGTCAGTCTGAAGATTAAAACAGGGGTCTGGTATGGCCAGGTGCCACGATTTGAGGAATTATCCCTGTGTCTGTGCAGAAGCCAGCCAGCACCTCATGTAAGTGAGCAATGAACAGGAGTGTCCCTCAGGTCTGGGCGACTGCCATCGCAGCAGCACATGGGAGCTGCTGCTTAGCAAGCTTTGCCAGTGCTTGGGTGGGAAAAGAGACAGTCCAAACTGGGTCACTGGTGAGAACCAGCTACATTTTTGGAAACCAGTACCAAAGTAAGTGCGAGTATTCACTGTGGGCATAAAATAGTGCATAAAAGGCACAAAGATAAAATGCAGTAGCAGGTGCAAAGCAACACATATGGTTGTTAAGCTTTTGTACCTTTAAAGATGACTGTAAATTCAATTTTGAAGACAAGGGAGCTTTTTGCAGCTCTTCACATGGATTTTTGCTGTTTTTCAAGTGGATTTTACATAAGACTAAGCTTTATGTAAGTAATATTTAGCAATGAGAATATTCAATGTTTTCCTGTATTTTGTCTTTTTTATTGAGCAAATTGTATTTTCAGAAAGCAGTATTTTATACAAGATCTTTTGATACAGGATACAAGATCCTGTATTGACCACATTTTAAGGTAAAATTTTTGAAGTCCTCATGAAGTTTTTATCTACTTCTTGTTCAGGTTTCCTTCCTAATTACAGAATAGATAGAATATAGAAGATTCCAGGAAAATAATCCTCTCCAAAGCTTAATTTCTCTTTTTTTGCAAAGGTGTTGAATGGATTCTGCAAAGGCCTAGTCAAGTTCCCAGTATATTATACATAAGTCAATTTATAATTCTTCCTGCCTTCCATGTTATTTCTGGTGCTCCTCAGGCAATGGGAGAAGTGACAAGTAAGTTGAGTTTAATAAAGTCTGTAGCTCTTCTCCTTGCCTCACACTAAGGAAACTGAAAAAACATCTGTATTTCAGATCTGTGTCCTGGTTCCATTTCCTGTTTATTGTCCTAGAATCTGTGGTGAGCATTTTTGTAAGTGAGTACTTCTCCCTTTTTGTATACATTTGTTATTAATGTTATTGCTGTTACTATTCATTGTCTTAACTAATTTCTGTTTCCAGTAAATTGCTCTTACCTCAACCCATGATCTTCACCTTTTCTGCCTCCAATTCTCTTCTCTGACCACCTGTTTTGGGGTGGGAATTGAAGAGAAGGAAGGGGAGGGAGAGAGTAGTAGTGTTGTTTGGAAAATCTCAGTGGGAGAACTAAATTGGGGAGTACCATTCCTAAATGATAACACTTTGCAAAGAAAAATGTTATTTTAAAAGCTATTTAAACAGTATTTAAAAATTCCAAGGAAAGTCACATTTTTTAGAAAGCCTATAGATACTGTATAGGATTAACAGCACACCAGTCAGACACCAACTGTTAAATTGAGCTTTGTATTTCCTCTTAACCTTGACTGGGTTCTTTTGTAATTCCTTGGTGATTAAATTAATTTTACAGTTGCATAAAATTAGTCGAAGATCCAACACTGTTTCTACTTTGTCTTTCTTTGCAATTTTTGAAATACCTAATATTTTTAATCTTGGTTATTTGTAAATTATTAAAAAAAAGAAAATAGTATTACCTGGCAAGTTAACTGTGGAAAGTCAAGTGTGCAATAAAGTGTTTAACTAACCCAAAAGAAACTAGCCAGGCTGCAATAAAGTTTTCAAATCTCTGCTTCCACAGAAAAGGGGAGAAAATCTCCAAGATACTTACTGTCAAAACAACTGGAGTTTTTTGAAAGACCACTGAAAATTAATGGTCTTATGTGTACCATATAAGGTACTAACGCCTTTCTTCTCTTGCCCTTGTATATGTCTCTGCTGTCTCCATGAAATACACTGTGATACTTGCTCTTGGATCACTAATCATGTCATCAGTAAGACAGGGAGAATAGTCCTCAATTTCCCTCAAAGCCTGGATGGTTACATTGAGTTCATGAAGGTGAGCTTTTGGGCAATTTTTGGACATTTCTTCCTGCCTTCAAATGCATTTCAACAACCTAAACAACAAATGTAGTGTTGGCTGTGAATATACACTTCAGGGATGTCAGGTAGTAATTATACGCATCATAGGCAGTCAACTTTATAATTTGCCTCTCGATAATTTAATTTAATTTAATTTAATTTAATCTGGCCAACAATGTCCTTTGCCATATTCTTTTTCTTTCCATCTTTTATGAATGTTAGGGTTTGCACACTGCAGCTCTTACCTGGTGGTGGGTAAATCCCAGCATGTTTACATAGTGCTTGTGCTGTTCCTTCAGTGGTCAGCCCTGTAAAAACCAGTTGTTCACTCATCCAATCACATCTGCCTGCAGCCCCTGCTTCTTCTTTGGGGGATGGTTAAATGCCTCAGTGATGGTAACTTTTGAGGGCTGGGCACACCTGATCATTAAGGAGCTTTTCTATGGTGCCAGCTGAATACCCCATGCAACTTGATGCCTTCTTAAACCCATCAAAACACCTGAAAATGACCTGCTCTTTTATAGCAGGAATCTATTGCTTGAGCTCTGGCCTTTCAGTTGTATGGGCACTAGTACAGAAATGTACATCAAATATGTAACTATGGACCATGTATATTTGTAGTAAATATATATAGTATCAAGGGCTTGAATTCTGAGCTGAAACTCATCCTAATTATTATCTGATCACATCAAAGACATGTAAGCACAGACTGCCATTTCTCTTTGACCATATGTTCAAGTACTTGTGTGTAGCATCCTGCCTTGCTTTCATATGCCCATCTCAGTATCTCTGGGTTTGTGTTGGTGCTCATATGTGTTTTGGCATTCCCAAATCTTTTGTCCCTTTTACATCTCCAGCTACTCTTCCCCTATTGTCTTCAGTCCCTGTAAACTAACTGTGGACATACCACTCACAGCAGCTCCCAGGCAGGCGCAAAGGTGATTCTGGCAATTTTAGCCTGGCTGGATCATCTGACCTCATCTCCAAGCAGAATTACCACTACTGTTGAATCATAGTCCATGCTGTTCAAAGGGTCTCTATTGCATGCATTGTGTAAGAATATTTCCCAGCTGAGCATTTTCCAGTGAATTAAGATGTATTGTAAAATCATAGCTAAATAATTCTAAATGTGTACTTTTTGGGAGATATTTCATAATTAGTAAAAAAACATACTTGAGAAACATGTACAACAGCAATTTAAAACAAAACAGAGTCCTTTTGTGTGATTTATCACCCAGGACTTTTGTCTAGACTCTTTTACAGTGGAAACTTAAAACACTTACTACTTTAACCAGTAAAAAATCATGGTTTAGTACATTAATGATTTCCAGGCAAATTAAATATTAAAAGCAAACTCTGTGAAGTGTAGCTTAAAATGTCTGAAGATAAGATTCAAAAAGAGGGGTATTATTTGTGAGGTGTCCATGTGGGGGTATGTGTGTGTGTTTGTGCAAGCCTGCCAGCACAAACAATTCAGGCTTGTTTAAGAATGTGCAAAATATTAAGAACAAAGAAAGGGCTGAGGAAAGATTTATCAGTAATGATAAAATCAGAGGAACATGTCTTGCTTTATCTTTAATGAAAGGAAATAATTAAAAATGGCAAGAACTGACCTCCAGCTTTCAGTCCAAACCTAAAGAATTAGACCTGAAATATCAGCACAAGGAAATGTAATTATAAAGAGCCACAACAGATGCTACAGAGCCTTTTGCAGACTGCTGAACACTCCCCAGGCAGAGAAAAAATTCACATCAGAAGAAAATGAGACAAGATGGAGAGAAAGTGAGTCATGTCTTGCAAAGTAGGTCCCTGTAGGCTGCTGTGCAAATATAAGGCAGTAGATAAAAAACATGGTAATTTTTATCTCTCCTCTTTCTTGGAATCATTTATTTGTTTACTGAAATGAATTTTGGCTCTTCATTCTTGTGAAATTTTAGTAGCAGAACTGCCTTTTAATTCTTTTTAGACAAAGCCTTGAAAGACCTTCAAACAGAACTTCTTGCCTCGAAGCAATATACAGCAGTGCTCAAAAGAGGTGTGTTGCCAGCTGTTGTCGTACAGCAAAATGGTGGTATAATAAATATTCATTGGTAGACTGTTGCCAACCTGAGAATAAAGTGAGAATAAGTTTTATTCTTATTATTTATATTTAAAATGCCAAACTCTTTGTGTCAGTAAAAAAATTGTTTCCTTTAGGTTTATCTTTCTGTACATCCTTTGGTTCTTAAGACAATGATGTCAAAGTAGAACAGGTCTAACCTAGGGGTTAAAAGAGTGGCAGTGCTCTTTGTTACTTTATTACTCCCTGAGTAAGTCACCAAGGCCTCAACCCTAGAAAATGCTTGCCAACAGTCTGGGACAGAACTCACATTTTGGAAAATGAGTAATGCAGAGAGAGAAAAATTGCTCTTATGCAAGCAAACCTCACAATATCATCCTCAAATGATGCTGAGATTTAGGAAGCCTTTTTAACTAAAAAACCCCAATTGTTCTAGCACTCTTCCAAATACTTTGTTGGGTTTAGATGTGTTAAGTGCCCTAGGGCAGCACATTGTTAGCAAGGGACATTTCTTCCTCTTTGATTGCAGTAATGTTAGGTGTCCATTTCTTAGCCTTTGCAGGAGTCTGCGCAGAAGCAAGCAGCATAGAATTGGCAGAAAGGACTCCTTTGGATAATTCACTGTGGTCAGGAAATCCATGACAGTGTTCTGGTGAGCAGTTTGAAATGGTACACATAGTAAGCTGTAGAATAAAATTGTTAACTCCAGCAGGATTAAAATAAACTGAGTTTGAGAAGATGGGTGATCTTAACCTCTTCAGTATTTGTTTCAAGACCTGGAACCTTATAGGAACTATATGATTTGGATTACATACATAGTTCCCTCTGCTTAGCATTGCTGCATGTCTATCCATTTACTCCTGATCTTCAGCACTGTGCCCTGCAGCACTAGGAGTGCAGAACATGCTGCAGACTCCACTGGTATTTATCCTGAAAATCAGTCAGTTAATTGCTTCCTAGGAAGGACATACTCCCTCAAGCCTAGGAAAACACACCCTTTCTACCTGAAGCTACCTTCAAACTGAAAGGAAATGTCTTTCAGGTGTGATGGTGCCTGTTCTAAAATCTGGACCCACGTGGTGGACAGATTCAAGGGGAGCAGAGGAAGACTGTGAGGTGTGGCCCCACAAGAAATCTGCCATGTGCTGTGGGATTCCCTGTTTTTTCTATAGTCTACACATGTGCTACAGTTTCTTGCTGTCAACTGTAAACCTCTCAGAACAGGTGCCAGCAGGGAAAACCACACGTAACCTGGTTCTGGTTTTGTACTTCCTTGCACTGCCCCCGTTCAAAGATTGCATAATCAACCAAGAAATGTTCTGAGTCCTGGGGTTCTCTCTGTTCTTTTCTCACCCAGTTTGCTATCTCAGCTGCAAGTCCATTTTAAAGAATCACAGAATACCCTGAATTGGAACCACAACAGTCATCAAGTCAAACTTCTGGTGAGTTTTGGGTTTCTTTATGCTAGAAATCTCCGAATGTTTTATGTACTTCTCTATTTACAGACGGATTTAAAGGAAGATGCGGCCCAAGTTCAATCAGTATTCTGAGGGTGTTTGAAGTCTGTCTCTACTGCTGCTGTGTATCTTGTGCAGTAGCCCTGGGATAATTCTGGCAAGGCAAGGCAAGGCAAGGCAAGGCAAGGCAAGGCAAGGCAAGGCAAGGCAAGGCAAGCTCTTATTCTCTGTTTTATCTCAGTGCTCACTGGTGCTCTTATTTGTTCTTTTAAAGAAGAAAGGTATTTTACCCACACCAAAATGAGTTTTCTGCCTGAAATTTGTTATGATCCATGTTATATGATACTTCCTGACACTAGGAAGGCCTGGAAATGAAAAATCTCTTATTTCCTTTGCCTCTGCCCACACCTCTGCTTCCTGGTCTTCTGTTACACTTTCTTCATCACCAGCAGTCTAAATATTTCAAGGAAAATAATTATGGTTGCTGGTCAAAAATCTAAAGGTCCTCTTCTTACTCTTTTCTGAGTTCATATTTTCTCCATGTCTTCTGTATTGTTCAAAGAGTGATATCAGAAAGAAGTTCAGGGTTGATTCTGCAGTTTCTTAGCTGTCTGAGCAAACACAGTGAAGCTAAGTCCTGTGAAGCATTCAGCATCATCAGTATTTGGGTATGTGTATAGGAAACCTGTGTAAGGAGACTTCCTTATGAGTGGATAACTTTATAAATACATATATGGCAAAACCCTGTCCTTCAAGAAAGACCTCTGCCACCCAGCATCTCATTTGGTTTCAGAAAGAAAATATAAGAGTGAAAACCAAGTGGTAAGCTGGCCATTTCCCTTCCTTTTGGGAAAACTCAAATGTTTAATTGTATGAAACATATTTAATGTATACTGGAGTTTTCCAGATTGCTTTGTGTATTGTTGTGAGACAGAGCTGATGCCTCAGACGTCTTCTCATCTCTTTCAAGATTTTCTGAAGCATTATAAATAGAATTTAAAAAAATCATATTACTTTTTAATTTTTTTTTAAATAAACACAGTTATAAACTCTAGAAAGTGGAAGAGTAAACAGTAAAAGAAATATAAAGCAGAATATAAATATATTGTGTATAATGGAATAATGAACATAACCCTAAGCCTACACTAAAAACTAAAATGAAGTAAGAAGTGTTTTGTTTTCTAGTGGTCTTTTGGATCTGTTCAGTGTTTGTGTCAAAAGAGAATGCAACTGAATGCAAGTGCAGCATAAGCATTAGACACTACTTATTAGGTGGAATTTTTCAAAACCTAGTAAAACATTATCTGCATTTTGAGGAGGTTTAGTTTAGAGCTAGAAATGTTCAAGTATAGGTGCAGAGAAAAAAGCACTACTTCGGTTATTTTACTTAGAGTCTTTTTTTTTTTTTCCTCAGAATTGTTATTTAAACACTGCTTAAAGATCTACAATGCTGAACTAAAAGTCCACATGTTTAACCAGTGATGTAATTCACTTTTCAGTGAAAAGTCGGGTATATCAGTATATATAGGTTTTCAAACTCTTGAGTTAATACTGTCTAACCTTTTAAAAGCAAAAGTCATGTCATCCATTCTTTTCTTTACAGAAAACAAATACCTATGCTTAGTATAACAACACTACTTAAGACATTCAGTTAGCCCTGGTCACTGATGAAAGAGAGAAGTGGCCAAAGCTATACCTTTATACCAATTTGTGGATGGTAGCCAGTGCTTTGCAGGGTTGGCTGGAAAGGTGGAAAAAGGCCAACTGGCAGCTTAGGAGAAAACCAACCTGGGCTGCTGATGATTGGAAAGACATTGCCACTCTGGTAGAGAGGCTACCTGTAAAATGCCCATGTCCCCAAGAGTATGGCTAATGAGGAGCACCGAAACAACAAGCAGGTAGATCAGGCTGCAAAGATAGAGGTGTCAAAGATAGACTTAGATTGGGAACACAAGGGAGAGTTGTTCCTAGCTCAATGGGCTCATGATGCCTCAGGTCATCAGGGCAGAGATGCCACCTATAAGTGGGCACAAGACTGAGGGGTGGATCTTACCATGGACAGTATTTCTCAGGTTATCCATGACTGTGACACGTGCTGCAATTGAGCAGGCCAAGAGAGTGAAGCCCCTATGGTATGATGGGCGGTAGTCCGAATATAAGTATGGGGAGGCCTGGCAGACTGACTACATCACCCTTCCCCAAACCCGCCAAGGAAAGCCCTACGTGCTGACCATGGTGGAAGCCACCACTGGATGGCTGGAAACCTACCCTGTGCCTCATGCCACTGCCCAGAACACCATCCTGGGCCTGGAAAAACAAGTCCTGTGGAGACACAGCACCCCTGAGAGAATTGAGTCGGACAGTGGGACCCATTTCAGGAACAGCTGTCACGACCCGCTCAGGCCTCCCGATGGATCTTCAAGGGCCGCGACCTTCCCTGGCGAACCGCCCTTAGCAAGGCAGCCCCAGCCCAGGTAGCACGGGCACCTCGGGGAAGTGATTTCAGCTCTGTTGTGAGGTGGAGCCTGGCAGCTCTTTCCAGGCTGTGCTGCTGATGCAGCTCCTTGAAGCAGGTCTCAGGCAGTGCCGAAGAATGACAGGAGCCAGGAGTGATCTCCAAGGATCTTCTTTACTCAGGAACTCAAAGGCTCGAAGACTCGAAGACCCCACATGGGGCCAACTGCCAGGATTTGTACACCTGGGGAGTGGGCGGGGTATCACATAACAACCAATGGGGTATAGTTTGGAAACTTTCTAACGAATGAGGTTGAGAATTGAAACTTTTAACCAAACAGGGGGGAAACTAATAAACAAATTAGGGGATCAAAACTGAACCAATAGAACTGCAGAACCATAGCAACCAATCATAGAACAGCAATTAACATAAACTCCTTCAAACACTTGTGGCCCTCCAAGGGAGGGCTGAGCGCACCACTTTATCTAAGTCCTTTTCAGGGGTACAGTCCTCCACAAACAGCCTTATAAACATCTGGGCTAGAGAACGTGGTATTGAATGGATATATCACATTCCTTATCACGCACCAGCTGCCGGAAAAGTTGAACGGTGCAATGGACTACTAAAGACTGCCCTGAAGGCACATGGTGGGGGGACCTTCAAAAATTGGGGAATGAACTTATTAATGGCCACCCAAATGGTCAACACTTGAGGCTCCATCAATCAAGCTGGTCCTGCCCAGTCTGAACACTTGCACACAGTGGATGGAGATAAAATCCCTGTGGTACACATGAAAGGTATTTTAAGAAAGACTGTTTGGATTAGTCCCACCTCAGACAAAGGCAACCCAACCATGGGATTTTTTTGCTCAAAGACCTGTTTACACTTGGTGGGTAATGCAGAAAGATGGCAAAACCAGGTGCGTACCACTGAGAAACCTAATTTTAAGAGAGAATTGTGTGTGAGGTTTCACTGTGTATGTATATATTTATATATAAAGAGAGAGTTTATTCATTTGGGTATGAGGTAGATGGTAATAGAATCAGGAGTGGATAATGTCTTGGGTTGCAATGCAAGATGTAACCAAAAGTCTGTTTTCTATTGCCAGCTGTTGAAACCAGCTGGGGAGATGTTTTCTTTATCTCTTGAATAACCCATTCCTCATAACTCTGGGGGGAGGGGGCAGTGCCTTCTGTTAGTGGGCCAGTTGTTAAAACCAGGTGGGGCAGTGTTTTTTATCTCTTCCATGACCCATCCTCCCTCCAGGGGGTTATCTCCTGTTAATGGGCCATTAAGACTCACTGCATGACTGAAAATTAAAACATCCCATTCCAAGATGCTCCACCCAATGGGAGGAGCCAAGCGTTTCTACCTGGATAAAACCTGCAATTCAGAACTGCAGGACCGCCTGTTTTCCACTGCTTCTCAGAGGAGGACTGGACCCATATCACCAGCACTGGACCTTCAGAGGAAAACTACACCCTTCTGCAGGATCATTTCTGCTCCAAACACATCTGTCACTCCAGGAAGACTTAAGTGGACTACTACCAACATCCTGAGCAACAGGGTGTCAGCTAGTATTCTGACTCTGTCAGTGTTTCCTTTTTTGTTTGCTTTTTTATCCTACTATGTTTTTATTTTTAATATTTCTAGTAAGCAACTGTTATTCCTATTCCCACATCTTTGCCTGAAAGCCCCTTAATTTCAAAATTATAATAATTTGGTTTACATTTTGCATTCCAAGGGAGGGTCTTTCCCTGGCAGACACCTGTTTTTCCAAACCAAGACACAGAGGAAGAATTTTTCGACTGTTTGGGGCTGCATAGCCATTATTGACAGTTCCTCTGCTATGATATGGCTGCTTTTTAAAAACCATGAGGAATTTGCTAAAAAGAGCTGTAGAAATAAGAGTACATGTAAATTTCAGCCTGAGATGTGTTAGCTGCTGATGAGGGAGCTAACACAAGCTCTTTGCAATAAACATGTGCCCAGGGCCTGACTACCTTCAAATATAAGGATGTATTTAGGGATTATTGCCTACATTAACAACAAACGAAGAAGATAGTTTTAAACAATGTCCAGAATGTCTTAGATGTAATTGTTCCAAGGTTGGCATTATCTTTGAAAACGATTCTTTTGAGTGCCTTCCCATTTTATCAGGACAGATTTAGTCCCTGTTGGAAGGCAATCTGAAAGTCTGGAATTGGCAACAGGCAAGATTTGGGTGAAGTGATTCCTTTCCTCCTATGGGAAAAATGGTGGCTCATGGTATGCCTTGCCATCTCAGGGAGAAAACATGATGTTTTAATGTTATTAATCCTGTGATGTGGTGAACTGCTTCAGTCACTGGAATTCAGAGGTTCTAGCCGTGGTTGAAAGGGGTTTGGATGATAAAGCTGGTGCTGTCTACTGTGAAAGAACTTCAAATAGGAAAATTCTTTTAAGCTCAGTCAATCCTTGGGCTTGATCCAATTTTAAAGAGGGAAAAGGAGAAGTTTTTCCATGGCTGCATGGGAAGCAAGATCAATACTTTTCACTCTGCAGACCTTTCAATTTTTTCTGTATCCTTCAGCTTTTTCTTCTCACCACACTTTTCCTTTATTTTAAGTTGCATATAAAGGCAAATTTTGGGATACTTCAGTGAAAAAATCTTAGAACCACACAAAGCAAATCTGGCTCTAATGTTAATTTATCCCTATAGAAGAAAAGCTTCATTTATAATGAGGAAGCAATTTGCATGCATGAGGAAATTCAGGAGCTGAAGATTATGCTGGTAGAGGGGGTACTTTCCTTGCAAGTTTACTGCACTGTTTTTCTAATAAATTGTTTTAGCCTTTAATCAATCACTTGTGATTTAATTTACACTGACAGCAATCCTTTTGCTTTTTGCTCTGCTGCAATTGTATCTAGCACAAATCTGATTGTACTTAGAGTGGGCCCATTTGTTTGTTTTCCAGGAGTGCAAAGCCTCATCCAAAGCCCTTAAGTTTTCTTTAAATTCTCTCATTGAGTATTATACTAGAGTTAGAAACACAGGGACATTAGTTTCATGGCCAGCTGACAACTTGTTAAATTAAAAAAAGGTAAATACTTATCATTTGGGCTGTAGCATTTGCTAGCTGTGGATTTGAGTATATCTATATCTATATCTATATTTTGAGTATATCTAATATTTAAATTAGTTGTAAAAATGAAACTAATCAATTTTAAATATTAATCTGTGACTAAAACCTCACAATTCTCAGGAGAAAATGTATCATTCTGCTTCTTATGTTGCTTAAGAAAGCATGGTAAGGTAAAGCATTGCAATTGTTTTTGATTTAAAGATATTGTAATTTATTTTATCCTGACTTTGAAAATTAACTGAAGCAGCATTTGGCTATACCATGGGAGTATGCTGTGCATCTTTATCAATGTCTTAACATTAAAGCCCTTCTGACAAATATCTAAGTGTCTTGCATAGCATATTGAAATTCTCTTCTGAGTTATGCTTGTACTTACTGTCCAGCATCTATGCTTTCAAAGCTGTTAAGGCTGAAAATTGATGATAGTAATGCTCAGCTCTTGTACTCTTCATAAAGTGTCTCTTCAGTTCATTGATAAAGAACATGAAACACTGAGAGGCTAAATGATTTATCAGTCCAATATCATCTGATAAGTCACTAGCAGAACCTTATAGAATAGAGACTCAAGTCACTTTTTCCAACCACCATACTTCACTTCACTCCTTGCCTCTTTATCCATCCATCACTGTGTCAAATTTGTATCAGTATGGTAAGGAATCTTTGAAAACACAAAAAAACATTCAAAATTAATATTGGAAACAAGTTCTGTGGCTTTGCCACTTTGTTTTTCCTACACTTCGTTTTTATTAGTGAAGTCAAAAGTTGTTTACATGAAACAGATATTGTTCCTCTGGATTTTTCCCCAGATGTTTTCCTCTTGTGCAAGATACTTTCTCTGCTTTTGACGTCAAATTTTTTTCATGGGAGCAGATTTAGAAGTTCTCATCTTTGTTGCCTGACAGGTTAAAATAGCAGTTGATGTCCCTCAGTATGGTACCCACACAGAATTACATTCTGGGGGTGTTTACCTTCTATCAAGCTTAAATGAGGATAGAACTTGTCTTGATTTTGAGTTTTACAGCAGCAAGTATCAGTGGTTATGCCTCCTTTCCAACTTTTCTTTCCTTTTATCTCCTAACTTGACGTTCTTTCCTCTGAGGGGCTTGATCTCAGTATTTATCTCTGTGTGGGCTGGCTTTCCACAATGACATTTTAGCAAAGCTCTTGTATTTGTCCAGCTGGTGTTATCGCTCCAGGTGTTTCTGAGCAAAAGAGAAAACATTGACATGCTGGGTTACTTGTTTTCAGTCCTGCTACCCCTGTTCCAGAGACTTCAAGCAGGCCAGAAGCTGTGCATCTTTTCTGGAGAGGGCAATAGTGGCCAGGTTTAAAAAGAGAGACAGGCATTTTCTGGGACTTTTGAGGACCTGGTACGAGTTACAGAACTCTGCACTGACTCTGAAGCCTCAGTAAAACCCACTGCCAGCATTTTGTACAAGATCTTTTTTAGTACAGAGGAGGCTAAGGTGTGGTGTTACACTATGAGTATACCCAGACACTCTGTGCATGTGATACCTGTGTGGGGAATGTATTTTGAGTCTCACAATGAAGAGATACCAGAGTGCTGCCCTAGTGCCAGGCCAACCATGCCAGGTAGCAGAGCATGATGCAAGGTAGCATATCCCCTTGACTTTGCCAAAATCTTTGTGCTCCCTGCTGGGATAGATGTCACAGAGGACTATGCCACCTATGTACATGGTGGGGGATTCAGGTTCCACATAATAACAGTGAAGAAAAGGAGAAGCTTTTAGGTATGAGTGAAGAGGATTCACTAATTTGTTTTGTAATGTATCAACTTAACTCAGACAAAGGGATATTTTCTTGTAGCCTATAAAAATAGCAAAATACAGTTTAATTTCTAAATGACATATCATTTTGATAATGGAATTTTACATTGTCAAGTACATGAAGGGTTAGAAATCCTTTTTCTTGCCACATTGAAAGATTTTGCTGTTTGAAACCAAATCACAGACTGCTCTAGTAGTTCCATTTTTAATTTATGTATTTATATTTATTTATGCATTTACTGTTCAGTGTACTCCTAAAGTGGAGAATACTGAAGCATCACAGGAGAAAACCAGGACATGAGAGGATTCTTAACTGCATGCTATTACTTTTCCCTTTGTTAAGGACTTCTTTCCTAAAATACACTGCCTTGTGTTCAGCAAGGGTTTCACTGTGGCAAAATCTCATTTTCTCAATTATCCTGCAGTCTATTCTAAAAACATTTCCATGTGTCCATAAATAGCACAAAAAAAGATACTTAATACTGACCTTTTTGTACCTCCTTATCCCTTCATTCTGGAGCAGACTCTGTGACTCTGTGATTTTTACCACTGAAACTATGTAAGTAAGGTGCAGCCAACATACTACCCCTCAATTTTCTGAAAAGTGTCTTTAGCTGGATGTGTGGGCTTCTGCATCTCTCTCATATCCTTCCTTTTATTGTGTTTCAATGAAGGAAGAAATTGAGACAAAAAGAAAGAAAAAAGAAAAAATAGAAAAAGAACAAAAAAAGAAAAAAGAACAAAAAAGAAAAAAGGGCATAAGAATCACTGCTGTACAAACTGTAGGTAAGTGGAGCTGTGGAAGAAGCAGATGGTGGGAAGATAGAGAAATAATAATTTGGAAAAATTTTCTTCTCCTGACCCATATGCCTCCTCTTCTTGTCAATCTCCTTTCCCAAAGGTTGTTGACGTAAGCCCTGGGGATCTCCTGAGCAGTTAATAGTGCCTGCTTTAAAGTAATGAAAATGTATCTCAGTAAAAATGGGTGACAGTAATATTAAAAGTACATAAGGTAAGCAGAATTCTGAACAGAACTTTAAAAACTTTCTCCAAACTACTGATGAATTCCTTAAAATGCTGAAATTGTGAGAGGTAGGATACTATATCTTTCTGTTTGCTTCACATCCAGCATCAAGCAAGATTTGCTTCATGTGCTATTTTTCATGAAGAGTCGCTGAATTTTGCATGCAATCTTTCATTGTAAAATATTCTGACATTTTTTTCCTGGCAGCAGTATCAGAAACAATAGAGCGAAGTGTTTCTTCCACTGCACTTTGTTTATTCCTGACTTAAGAGGTCTGCTATTATGAAAATTGCACCTAATTTTCATGATTTTGGCTCTTGGAGCTTGTTTTCAACTAAGCGTTCTAGGCTCTGCTTAGCTAATGCACCAACAGATGTCATATCCTGAAGTATGTCAGTATGTCAAAACAGAGATACTCACAGGCATATTCCTCAGTAGTTTACTAGTGGGAATCATGGCATTAGTAGAGGTAAATGAGGCTATAGGGAAGATCAGGTCTCTACTGGCAGTATTTTGTGCTGATTGTGTTTTCTGTTGTTTGAGGAGAAAGTTAAGTCCTACAAAATGAAGAGAAAAATTAAAAGGGGAAGATAAATCCCAAGAACAGATTGAAAAATAAGTTTTTATTTTCCTATTTTATTTTCCACAGATCTCATTATTTTTATTTTCCACAGATGTTTATTCATTTATCATAGAAAAATAAAAAGCGGGGAACATTCAAATGTTTGACCCGTCTCTGGTAGTAAAGATGTTAAACATCACAAGCACATTTTATGTCTGTCCAGTCAGAGGGCAGGTAAATGTGTTTTAGAATTTCATACCCTACTTTGCTGGTTCAGTTGGTTTATGTTCTAGTTCCTGTGCTACCTAACAGTCTATTATAACTTGTTTTATTGCTTGGTGACTTTTGTTGTATAGCTTGAAATTATATATAGCACTGCAAAAAGAAATAGATTAACTGTGGAATATTAAGTTAGTACACCCTTGCTTTTTAATTATTTTGGTTTTTTACAGTATATTGCAGACTTTTGCTTCTACTATTCAAAATCATACAGAAATGAAATATTGGTGAAGAGGGGATTATCAGGTTCCAACAGTAGATAGTGAAGGTTTAATTTCTTATGTCCAATCCAAATTCTAATGTGACCTTCTAATTCCAGAATGAAATGTTGAAGTTGTTAGGGGCTGTGGCACTAAACACCTCCCTGCCACTGGCCTTTTTGGCAAGCACCACAGTGTTTTGAAGAGCTCCCTCTTGCCCTACTCAGATTTTCACAGTTTTCTCACCCTTATAATTATTTCCCTAAGTCTTTGAATTAAACAAATGCTTCGCATGAAAAAAGCCACTGAAAATTTTATTTGACCTGTTTTTCTAAACACTTGCTCCTAAGAACTGGGTCTGTGCTCTCATAGGAAACCCACTGGTTGCCCTTTCGTGTCCTTGGAGTGGTCCTGGGGCAAGTCCATGCCATGAAGGAGCCGCAGGAATCCTTGAAGGTAGGTACCAGGATGAAGTGTTTTCTGGATGAAGTGTTTTCTTAATTCACTGGACACAGCCTAAAGGAGTTTATTGAGGTGGCTTCACTCTGGCCTCAGGTGATAGTTGGCTATAGTTTTTCTGAATAAGCATCAGCCCTGGACAATATCAGCCATCTCCCCACAGCTTCTCCAAAGTGATGATCTTTGCTGCCTGGAGTTGCTGTGATGGAGAAAACAGAAGCAGTCCTGAGGCTTCTGTGCATTTCCTTCTTCATCAAATACCACAGCTGAGTGTCTCTATAGTCATGGTTTCAATCCAGTAGATTTAAATACATAAAAGACAACAGCTTCTTTGTCAAGTTAAAAGCAACTGGAAGGGCTCATTTGAAGATGCTGCTGCTGCTGTTTTTTGGGTCTGCATGGTCTACTCGCAATCATCCAGAATGAGAGAAAAGTTGGACTTTTTCTCATAAATTTAGTTCTTAGAAAAAATCTACCTTCTCTTCAGGCCAACGGAATTATAGAAAATTACAGTGTAAATATATATATATATTTCATAGGAATAAGTTTTGATAATTTTAGACAAATACCCAAACCAAGCTGATGTGGTCCATCACTAAAAGAAGCAAAAGAGCAAGGGAGATATCAGGGGCTGACATGACAAAAACTGTGAATTCTGGCAATACAGCTACTTTGGTGTAAATCTCTATGTGGACCTATTTGCTTCTTGATCAAAATGTAAAAAAACCAGTTTACTGAAAGTCATTAGCAAACTACCAGGATTAATTTTAATTTTGTTTTGGTTTTGTTTTGTTTTGTTTTGTTTTGTTTTTGTTCTTGAAGGCTTATGCAACCTATTATTTTGTTCTTGCTGATATTCCATCTGGAGTAAGCCTTCTATATTTAGAACCTTAAAAAGCATTATTTTTTATTTTTATGTCTCAAAATAAATTGCACTAAGTTCAAACAGGGTGCTAAAGGTTATTTTAGTTCTTCGCTGGTTCAGAAATTTCCTAAAAATATGCTTAACTTTGTCTGGAGGGCTATAGAATTTGATGTTACTATTGAACTTTTGCATCTCAAAAGTGAGTAATTTTTGTTCTTCAAAGTAAAGCTCTGCAGATCTGAACTCTGTGCAGTTAAATGCTGCTGATTCATCATGCTTACATATTTTTACATAAGTAAGAGTGACTGCAGACATCAAAACTGTTATTGCTATATTGTTGTATACTGTGTACGGATTGCAATGTTATTTTGCATTTGAGGTTAAACTTCAGGATTTTATCTTCTAACTATCAAATCCTATTCTTGAATTTAATCAACAAATTTAATGTGCATTCAAATGCAATTATAAATTAATTTTCATGTTCTCAAAGAGAACACTTTGCCAATTTTCTGCATTCAGTTCTTGAATTCAATTTTTGTTAGCGGATGCTCTGTCATGCCCCTTTAAGTTTGGATGCAAAGTAAATAGAAAAGAAAATTTTTAAATATCTCCACCCCCACAATCTGTGTTTTACAAAAAAATGGAACAACTTCTTTCTGTGAGCCATATCTAGTCTGTATTTTCACTGCTGCTGAACAATGAAAATAGTGGAGTAAAAATGGAAAAAATGGAGAATAATTAAATTTGAAATGGAGAATACACACATAATCAAGGAATAGTTCAGATAGCTAAGTAATTTTCTGAGTTTATGCATAAGTCTATGCATTATTTCTACAGGACTTGCTGTCTATAATTAACCACTGGATATAACTCCAATGAAGTTGAATAACTATGGAGGATAATTTAGTTTCTGTAGATTCAGATACTGTGTTCTTTACCTGTCTGCTTAAAAAATTAATGTCATACCTTTTCTAAAAGCCTTTTCCTGCCCATTATTTAAACCTGTCAATTTGTCCAGTCTGCTCTGGTATTTTTTTTTTCCCTTGACCAAGTGAAGACCTGCTGTAGCTGCACTGATGTTGCTTCTTGTGTGACAGCTAGCTTTTACTGACAGAACTTAACCTGCAACTGAATCCTCAAGTAGACACTACTGATATAATTTGATGGTATCCTATGGTTCATTAAATACTTCTATTTTGTCATTATGCCAAGTGTGATAAGTAGGATATCTTCCATAAAAGAAGTGTCCTAAAACAGTGTCTGGATACTCTGCTGGAGTACCTGGATACTTGCTGAACTACTTGTGATGAAGCATTTTGTTAGTTGAGCCTGACAAAGAAATGGATATATTAACCTATTATAAACTAATCAGCTGGATTGATAATAAAAACCCCACATTTTTTAGCATAACAGCAATCTCAGAAAAGCCACAATAAAAAGGACAACTCCAATCTCGGGATTGGAGCCGGGTGAACCTCGGACTGGCTTCTATCACACCAGTCCCCTCCTGTTCACAAATCCTGCCACCAAAGGTGCAATTTAAATACCGTTTATTTTTCCTGAGGCAGGGTTTCTTTGTCCATTTCTGCTCAGATCGCATATTCATGTGTCTTCTTTTGGGACTTCTGTTCTCCTGGATAGCCTTCCAGGCAGAGGTGAGGGATTGATGAGATTTCCCAGAAGCCAGTATTGAGACGCTTAGTCCTAAGGAGCTTGGGCATCTTGTCTTAGATGCATATCTGGTATCAATAATCTAGGCATAACCTGGCTCATCACCCTTCATTGCCCATCTTCATGGCTGCAGCTCTTTTTCTATTGTAAATTTGTGGTTCCTCCTCGAAACACTTGTCCTCTTACAACTGCAAATAAACCTTCCCTGGTAGCTGCTGGTGAGTTCTCAATTCTATGTTTCTTAATTTCCAAGCAAAAATTATTTTATACAGACATTACCCATAACATAACTCATTTCACAGACAAGCCTTTTCCTAATGGAATTATAAAGTCACTACAGGATGCTTATGCAATTTCTCAAAAATCACAGCCTTAATTCCAAATTCAGGGTAGGAGTGGTGGCACTAAAAATATACTTTTTCTTTAAAAAGCTGTAGATAAACTTTTTGGCCATAGTTTACTGTTAAGGGACTTCAGCAGTTGTGCAGGTCACTGTCTGGGTGAAAGCAAGAACGTGAAATTATACATTTTGGTATTGCGTGTATAATTGAAACACATCTCATCTAAGACTACACTGACAAGAGACGGATGTGCCAATATCAAAAGATTTCAAGAATTCATCTGTTCTTTGCTGATTTTTTTTGTTCCAAATTGTTTAGTAAAAATAATCTTCCAATTTAGTCTTTAAATTAAAACAATGGAGTTTTTCTAAAAAAAAAATCAACAAAATCCCCAACTGCATTAAGAAACCCCATTTAATATCTTCCAGATTATGCTTGCTTTGATTTGCTATACTTTCCTCAATTTTTTAATTGACAGAAAAAGGAAAAAAAAAAAGGCTGTGCACATGCTTTTTGTTGCAAATGTATTTTTCCTGTACATGCTGTTGTTAAAAATGGGCAGAGATAATATTTTTCTCCTTAAAATGCCTTTATTAATCAGCTCTTACAATGGTTGCTCAAGGGGTTTGGCAGCCCGGTGCGCTGTGGAGGAGGAGGGTCCTTGTCAGCTCTGCTGCAGGAAGTTCAGCAGGGCTGGAGAACTCTTCCCTCGTCAGGAGTATTCCCGGAGTTCTGAATTCCCTTTGTTTGCCTCGGGGTCTCACTCCTGGTTTGGTACTTTTAAGTCACAGTGAGTCACAAAAACTGGAAAAATCAGTTCCACTGATCCTCTAGGGTTCACACGGCCTAGTATTGATTCTTGTGGGTTTAAATTTTACTTAGGTTTATTTTTATAAGGGGTTTTTGGTGTTAAAAGGGTCCTGAGATGCACCTGGGATTTTTAATTTGCATGTACGGGGTCGCCCCGGGAAGCAGGGGCTGCAGGCTCTAACGACTGCATGGCAGTTTCGCAATCAGTTATGGCGTTTTGGAGGTCTTGATGGTGGCGGGGCTGTGAGGTGGGGACGGAGCATGGCGGGCTACTCTTATCGGCTGTGCCGCGCTGGAGTGGTTTGGGAGCTGGGAGCCGCGGTGCTGGGGCTGTTTCGCGGCGGCTGGCTTGGGCTGGGACCGCGGGGGCGCCGGGAGCCAGACCCCGTGGCGGCGGCAGGTGGGCGTCGGGGCCGGGCGGCCCCGCTCACACTTCTCAGCTTTTTCGGCGACTGGAGTCCCCGCAGTAGGCATTGAGGAGCAGCCGGCTTTCCCTCCCCTGGCCCCAGCGGCGGTGGCGAGTGGGCAAGCTTTCCCTCCCCCGGCCCCAGTGGAGGGAGCGCCCAGCGTCGGGGGTGGGGGTGGGGAGACGCAGTGCCGGGCTTCTTTGAAGGGAGCGGGCGAGCCCGCTCCCGAGGTTTGTTTTTAAGGTGGTCCGGGGTCGGCGGGGGGGGGTTGCAGGCTCTCTCTCTTTCAAGGTGGCAGGCAGTCCACTCTGGGTCGAAGAGAGGCTGCCTGCGGGCGGCTTCTAAGCGATCAGGCAACACCCCCTTCACCCGGGGCGGGGGCAGGCCACGGAGGTGGCCTTTTACTGTTACATTACAAAATAAACATTCAAGATATTAATACACTTATTACATAACAATCAAGGGTTTCAATTCTCCAAATTTCATTCTTTTCACTTATATGGAAGGATGTTTCAGCTGAGATTATCCTGCCTGTCAAACTGAAAGATTTAGGCAGTTAAGGATTCTTAAGTGCATTACCACTCAGTCCTCAATCAAAGTATCTCCAGATTTCTTGGGGGCAGGAGATTGTTATGTGAATTAGAAACAGGAAATGAATACATTTCTGTGTAAATGGTGATTTCTGCCATCGACAAAACTTTGCATGAGTAAATTTCCTTGTAATTCCCTACAGGTTTACCCATAATTCATATGCATTGGTCTGACCTCTCCCATTTATCCTTCTAATGACCCTGTAATTTATCCTTCCTCGTGTTCTTTCAAGTGTTAAATACTACTTTCTGGATATCAGCATTTGCTCACTCTTTGTCTTTAGCTTAAACATATGCACTGCAGGAATAAGTTTAAAGAGGTCTGGGTTTAATGTAAGATTTCCCAATTGTTTAAATACTAAGCTTGCAGACTGGTCTCACTAGCTGCCTTGTTCAAGACCAAAGAGGTACAGCATCTTAACAGCACAATGGCTGCACTACAGCAGTGAGCCTGGAGATAAGCAGGAAAGAAATACTCCAAAACCTGAGTAGAGCAGCAATTGGTTCTGCTTTCAAAACTGCCTTTGATGCTCTGGGCTCTGGTTAGGTAGGAATGTTGTTTCCTGAATAATTCCTATGACCTACCCTCCCTTCAGTTCATCTTTGTAGGAAAAGCAAGGAGATGCAACATGTTAAAGAGATGGCTGTGGCTGGGTGCTGTGTAAGGCTGGTGACCTCCTGACATCCTTGCACCTTGTCCTGAGGCATGAGCTGGTCTTTATTTCACTTCATTGTCTTTGGCTTTGTCTCTTCAAAACAAATGCCCAGATGTTACAGCCCAAACCCAAACCAAAAAGTCAAGTTGTAAATCAAAGCTGATTCAACTTCACTAAGAATTCTTCCAGTCTCTCTATTTTTTTTTTTTTTTTTTTTTTTTTTTTTTTTTTTTTTTTTTTTTTTTTCTTTTTCCTTATTGACTTTAAGGCATTTTGAGTTAAGGCTGTAAGGCCTTTGATTAATGGATGCCAGAATTATGGTATTGCATTATGTATCATCTATTACTTAATCATGCCAGACCTTGCAAGGTATCTAAACTTAATGCTCAAAATTAACTCTCCAGTAATAGCAGTAGTGCTCTTCAATTTTATTGTCCTTTGTTAATATACTGTTCAGAACTTATTCGTGGCATTTCCACAACCAGCTACATGGCAAATATGTATAGGTGAACTGGTGCCGAGTCTTGTCAGAATGAGAAAAAGAACTTGTTCAGTACATAGTCATAGCTGTTTTTGCTGTTCAGAGTGTGAGAGTGGCTGTCCTTGGCTTATGACGAGATTGTCACAGTGAAGTTAAAATGTGCAACTGCTTTTGCTGTAGTTGTCTAAGCCCACTTCTTTCCTTGTTCTATTTTGTTCCATTCACCCAGGATCTATCAAACCCATCTGTATCTTTTCTGTGTTTGTGTGTCTTGTTGTCACCTGATCTGGTTAATTTTGTTCAATTTTTGTCTTGGTACAAATTAAAATTACACTGTTGCTGTCTCCAAGCTGACCTACATGATTATTTGTTTCAGATTGCAGCAAATACTGCTCTGTCTAAAAAACCTAATCTCTGTGATTTGCTATGTAGGTGAAAAGATAAGGGCTGTTATTAACTTTGTGCTGTTCTACCTAATCAGTTGCTTTGAATATAAACATATGCATTCTATGTTCTTGGTAACTTTTAGTCAAGAGTCAGCCAGTAAGGCTGAAAGGGTTGGATTACTTGTTTAGAGAGAGATGCTTTAGCGCTGCACTGTGCTTTGTTGTGTTGATGTGAATGGACTTGCTCTGAAGTAATCGTGGGCAATAGATCATTTTATGTAACTTGCAGAGGGATGTGGGGAGATGAATCATCCTCCAAAGTGACACCAGTGCAGCTCTATTACTTTGAATATGTCTGTACACTTGTGGCTAGGGCTTCTGGAGTAAACTTTTGTGACTTGATTTTCTAACTCTGATATAAAAAGTGTTCGGTATTTTCTTTTATTTTTCTACAGTTCCATAGTTTTACTGCTGATGAGGAGTGATAATGATCTGATACTAATGCACTTAGGTGTGAGCCACAGGAAAACATGAATTTTGTGATGGAACAAGGAATATTGCAAATTAATCTGTATTTCTGAAAGGCAGATTAAGAGCTAAAGGTAGCAGCCCTAAAATATATTTAAAAGAGCTGCAAATACTTAATATATATTTCCTCAGTATATAAGATACTATCAAAGGGTTATGACAAACAGGGGTTTTATCAAGATTGTTTTTATCTCCTTAGAGATGGAACCTTCCGTTTGCTTTTGAGTATGCCTTTTATTTGCTTTTCTGTAGGTTACTTCAAATCACTTTGAACACTAAAGCTCAAATTTTCTAGTTCAGAATAATAATGAGTTTTTGACATTTTAGTTTTCATTTAACAGCTATTCCAATGACTTTAGTAAAGGCAAAGCCTTGATCTTGCGTGCAGACCATTCAGATGCTGAATTATTCCAAATCAAAACACCATTAGAAAAAAAGGTCTTCCAGTGAATAGCAGTGAATAGCTCATAAACTCCTGAAGAAGGCTTTAGACTCTATCCATTTTTCTGTCCAGGATTAGAATTTGGCTGGCTAATCCTCTTCTTAATAAGTATTTGCTAATTATATTGCAAACCAGCCAGTTGTCTAATTTGATAGACTGTCTTCTGGTAGAGGCTTCACAGTTTTCATGAGTGCCTTCAGAAGATGTCTCCCAAACACATTATTTGTGTCAACCATCCAACTAATATCTGTGTCACATTAATAATGCCCATTTTACTTTCTGTAGGGTAGAGAAACCTGCACAACCTTTAACACAAAATAAACCCTCACTGATGTAGTGTAGAATGCGCTTGCATCTGACTCAACATATGTTACAAGGAGATTAAATTATTTGCTTTCGTGGATGTAGCATTCAATTCCTGGTAAACTCCTTTGCTGCTTATAAACCATTACTGTCAATATGCTATGTACAACCTGAGTGAATCATTCATCCAAACAGTATTTTCTTCCAGTGCCAGAATTTCATCTGATGGACTGAGCATTGCCCATGAGTCCATACTAATTTCCAATTTATAGCCATACGTTGTTTCTTAGATAAAGTATCCCTTTAAAATAGAAGACACAAGCAAAACTGGGAAATAGCTGTACATGTTCTTTTCTAGAAAATATGTGCTGGTTTTCTCTATGTGCTGGTTTAGGATGGAAGTGATTTTTTTCCAGGGAAGTTACAGCAAAGCATTGACAGCCTGGTTGACCAATTAGAGAGCTAGAAATGCCTCTGGACTATATAGGTTAAAAATCAGAGAATCTTGAGAATTTCCCTCTTTGCCATCCTGCCTGCCAGCAGGTAACAACCAGCCTGGCCTACTCCATGAAACTAACACAGAGGAAAAGCCAGAGTGGGACATGTAAAGTGACAATATGAAGATAACAGGTAAAGGGGAAGTTGTTGAAGGAGAAGTTACATCTTAGATGAGAAGATGGAGAAGATGGAGAAGATGGAGAAGATGGAGAAGATGCCTTGGTTTTTTGGGCTGAAAGCCTTTTGTGAGCTGTGGTAACACTGTAATATGTTAGAATATCCCTTTAAACTGTGGAAAAATATGTATTGGGGAGATGACAAGAGTATTTAAATGGTAGAGATAAGCAAAGGTATTTGTGATGGACTAAGTAAATATTGAAGTAGCTGTGATCTCATGAGAAGCTTGAACAGAGAGAGAGAGAGATGAGATAAAGATGAGGATCTGCCCTAGAAAAGACCTCTGTTTCTTGAGACGAAAAATCTTTGCTTTTTGGAGCTGTTCGACTTTAAAATGATACCCCATGAGTATGCAGAAGTATCCATAACTCATATGCAGTTGTGGGAAAAGCTGTGAAATATGGGAGGGCCATCACAGTTACAAATTCTCCGGTGGCTGTTTTTGTGAGAGTTTAAAGCCACAAGCAGACTGTTCTTTCTTGGGGAATGGTACCATAACAGATCAAAAAAGACTTCTCTCTCTAAATGGACTGATGAAAGACTATTGTTTAAGTGGTACTGACCTAGCATTCCAAGTTTTGTCTTTATATGTTGTCTGTGAGAAAGAAAAACGTTGTTGGGGGAGAGGGAAGTGTTTTGAAGGTTTTATTCTGATTCTTATTTATTTTTTCTCTCTTATAGTTTTGTTAATAAACCTTGTCTTTATACCTTTTCAGTTTGACCCTGCTTTTCTTTTCTCTTAATCCTATCTCACAAAAGAAAAAAAAGTAAATAATTCTGATAGGCATTCAGACCACTACACTAATTTTGGAAAACAGAAATTGGTGAAAGTGAAACCACTACACTCTAGGAAAAACATCAAATCGTCCCAGTGAGAGGGAGATTTATTATTTTAGCTGTCTTGACCAAAAAACCAGCCTGCACCATTATGCCTGGGACTAGGTCTAGGCTAATCTCTAGCTGTGTCTCCTTAGTCTCAGCTATTTGAAGTACTCAGATTTAGCAGGATATTAAAAGACAGACATCTGATAGTGGTGGACATGAGAGACATTCAGAGCATAAGCAAGCTTGCCTTCTGTCTGGAGCAGGTCACTATGCTGGGGCTTCCCATTCCCTTTGTTAAAGCTTCATACCAACACACAGTGCTTGCTCTTTCTGTTGCATTCTCATGTTTCTCATTGATTTAGGGCCCTCTTTTGTCATCTTTAGTATGTTCTTGTTATTAGTGACAGCAATTTTCTTATATTTTTATTTCCAGCTTTAAAAGTTGATGAGGGAGAACTTCAAGGAGGAAGAACGTGTCTGTGGGTACAGAAGGCAGAAATGTAAAAGAATGTTGAAAAAATTAATAACCCTACAGCCTTTTCTTTTCTGAACTGGAAATCAGGAAATCCCAGATATGCTGGGGCTGAATTGCCCCACATATTGAAATATGGATATGTGGGTCATTATCTGTACAATTATGTATTTCCTTATGATATAATCCTTGAAGATATATTTAAATTTCAGAAATAAAAATTTAATGTACTCCAGAGATTCCTTCACATCTCTTTCCCTGCAGGCATGAGAAAGCAAATTTTTTTTTTTCATGAAGTAACTGATGGTGTTGTATTTGCCTTCCATGGCTCATTAATATGAACTTGTTTGGTCTCAGTAATTTTCTCTTGACACAGTGCAGCAAAATACACACAGCTTCACTACGGATGAAAAGGTTTTCCAGAAAAGTGAGAGAAAGCTAAAACAGGAAACCCAATTTGACATTATATAAACAGGCATGTGTCTGTTCTACCCACAACACTTCATTAAAGAACTGAGTGTTCTGTCTGGGAAGGATAGAGAGAAACACGTTTTGTGAAATACATCAGTACATATTGCATCTTCACTGCTGGTATCTGGTGCTTGATTGGCAATCCAATCGCTATCATATAAATAAAGGGTACTAGACTTTTCCCTGGCCTTCTTATTTAACTGGAAATACTTGAAGTAAAAGGGAAAGCTACTGCACTTTAATACTATTTTGCTTGTGCTGTAATCTGTAGATTTCTGTCATGTTAAGATCTTTCCAGAGGACATGCTTCTGGCCTACATTCTGGTAGTTTTCATGCCAGAAATAATGTCTGCAAATGAGAGAAGTTCTCTGATGCTCTGTGAACTAGTATGAAATACTGACTTGATAATTCATAGATGTTTCAATGTTGTTTTGTATGTGTGTTGATACCACTCAGTATTTAGTTTGGTTGCAATTCCTGAATTAATTTATATCCATATCTTCTGTAAAATACTATGGGAAGCTGAATCAGTGAAGAGCTGGTTAAGATTAATTTTTAATATACTTGGGTTAAAAATTTCTTGGGTGCTAGTTATGGTCTTGTTTGGGACTGGATAGTCATACGGAGCTGTAATAATCAGTTGCCTATTTTAAATCTGTAATCTCATAATTTACATGGTGACAACTATCTGATTCAAGTGCTGGCCCTTATAAAATCTTTTGACAGTCTCAGTCAATTCACTAGCATAAATTTACATTTAGGAAACCAAGAGAAAATTACCAGATATGAATAGGTCTCATTTTTGGCAGACTTTGCAGATGAATCTGTACTACAAAGTCTGACTCACTTTTCTAGTTCCTGGAGAGACCTAGCAGCTGAAGGGTGAGACAAACTGGTAAAATGAGGAGATCAAATTACCGCTTCACAAGCTGTCGGTGGTGTGTGGAAATATCAAAAATTGTTTTTTCAGAGTAGACAGTCTTTTTCAGGAATTAAAAGTATTTTTAAATTTAGGAGAAAAAAATCCCATATTTCTAGTCAGTAGTGCTTTATGCAGCTTATCTGTGCTCTTCTGTGGGATGTCCTCAGCATCAAAAAGAAAGCTAATCCTTTATCATCTGTGGGTTTAAAAATTAAAAATTTTAATTTAAATTGTTGGCCATGCAAACTTCATTTTTGCATAAGAGGAGAAACAATTTAATAGCATCATGAAAGAATTTTTTTTTATATCCCAACAAGTGTCTATAGCTATCACACTTAAATGGTCTAACTTACATTATTTAAATATAAATATCTAACATTTTTAACTTATCTTTCCTGAACCAGCAAAATTACCTTATATTTTAGAAAGTGACCAAATAAATCCTGACTTATTCAAGTATGTTTTACAACTCTTCGAAAGGTTTGATATCCATTGAGAGACAAAACATTAGGAGAAGCAGTGTAAAAAAATTAAGTTGAAATTGTTAAATGAAAATTGAACCTCGCTGATTGTTTGCTTTTGAAAGAAAGTATGATGTGAAGTAGTGACTGCAGTACTACTGATCATTGCTGGACTTGCTGCAGTTAATAGTAACTTTTGTAGAGAATTTTGTATGAGAGAGATGAAGGAGCAATTTCATGCCTCTGAGTTGAACTTGTTCAGTTGCCAAAGCACAGCTTTCTTTCAAAACAGAGATGACCAAGGTCAATGGTCAGAAATCACTGTGTTGTATTATGGTGATCAAAAAGGCATTTTATGGGACCACATATTTTTGGAGATACCAACAGCCAAGAAAATTAGAAGTATTAGGAAACAATAGAAACACCCTGTACCAAACAGGATCTTCTGGCTCTATGCTCCGTTGTGCATAGCACATGATTTTGCATTTCTGAACACCACTGCAATGTAAGATTTCTTTTGGTAAGACATGTAGTTATCATCATAGATACTGAATGGTAAGATAATGTAATATTTTCCTATAAGAGGTCAACTGGCTAAACCTTGGTGAAGCTTTCTTGCTGTAAAGAATCTTATGTAAATCTCCATTAATCTAAGAGCACAAAGAAGAGCTTTCTCTGTCATCTCAACTTCTTTGCATACTTTGGTTTCTTTAGAAATTGCCACTGAGATCAACCTGTTAATTTACAGCTTATGGTTTTGGGGATTGCAGGAGACTTTAGCGAGGTAACAATAGAAGAAGACAAGAAAATAATTAGTTTTAAAAGGGGAAAAATATAGAAACAACAAAAGAAACAGTGACATTTCACAGCCATAAAAGCTCTAATTTGACTTCCTGGCATCTTGTCAAAACCAAATCCTGCTCCTGTGTTTTAAAATAGTACCCTTCATTGAAAGTTGCCAGTGTCAAGGCAAAGGAGACGTCTGTGATTGTGACATGCCTCAAGTATCTGTGTGTAGGCCTGGCAGCAAAGACATGTAGATGTATAAGCACCCAAAATTTTTGAGCAATGAAATTAGACTGTGGTGTGCATGGTGTGCAGTTTGATTTCTCTTAGATCCAGATGAAAAGTGCAGCCCTAGGAGAGGTCGAGATGTCTTTCTCTGTGAAATACACCATCACATTTAATAGAGGGAAAGTCATGGCTGTGAAACCAGAAAAATTACTTTAGAATTTCAATTTCTTTATTTTTGTTTGTCAGGTAACATCCCTGTCATGTTCTACTCATGTACCCAACCATGTCAGGGCAAGAGACATGAGCATTTTCTTCTCCCATCTTTTAATAGAATTAATTGAATTTAAAAGAATCAGAATAAAGTCCTGAGTGTGACTAATCACCCAGAGTAGAAAGTGGCCATTATTGCTGGGCATGAAAGAATCAAATTTATGTATCCCAGTGTCATCAAACTCAGGCATGTCTGAAGGTGGATCGAGCTCTTATATTCAAATCTTCTCTAATAGTGCTGGTTTTGTGCCATTTGTATCAATAGGCAGCATATGAGCACTGAGTGTTCAACACAGAAAAAGGAACTTTTAGGCAGATTTTAACAGCTTTTGTAGAATACACTGCTGGTCGAAATCACCTCATAAAACAATGGATAAAAGCCAATCTAATTAACTAGTCTGCAATTTTGCTGTCTAGGACTTTGTGTCAGTATTTGTTGAGAGCCAGGAAATTGGATCTGGGCTTCAATATGGACTGTACTGTAAACTGGTGTACTGTAGCTGTAAACTTCCATAGACCAGTAATAGTTAAAGGATTTAGACATCCATCTATGGCACATAAGGGGAGACTGTGTGTATTCTTATTATGGTTTGTAGGAAAGTCAAAAGGGATGAAAAATGCAAAAAATATGTCTAAAATTTTCCTCCAGCTTTTTGAAAAATTATTCAAAAACTATATGAGTTTGTTTCATCCACCAAATACACTCACCAAGACTTCACTGCAGATGCCCTGAGTCACTTCAAGGCATGCCAATAGACCAGACAAAATGGATTTTTTCTGTTTCTGATTCCAACCTTCCCTCCTGTGCAACACATTTGGTTTTGCAGCTGCAGAATGCCCTCCCCAGGCCTCCTTTTGCTACAGATAAGGTGGTGACGCAAGCAGATGGAGAGGGAAGCAGTGAACCTCTTTTGCTACATTCTGGAATATCTGCCACTGAAAGGACTTGCTAAAGGATTAGCACTGAAGACAACAATTCTGGCTTCTTCCTGGTGAGAGAGTTTATACCCCTGTCTTTGTCTGGCCTGCCTCTGCATCCCTGAAGGCACAGTTGTGGGATATCTACATGATCCCCTTCAGCAAACACTGCTGCCACTCTCACTGGAGCTGCCATTTGCACCTTTCACTGTGTTCCTCTACAAAATGGCAGGAAAATATTAGCCAGGGCACTGTCTATGGCTTCATAGCCATGGAAGTCTTACCTCTTTCCATGCTTCCTTGCCTTCGTCTTTCCCAGCCATCCACTGTTGTTCAGTTAAGGATCTGAAAAGTTACATCCCTGTTTCCTGTGACACCTCTTTATGGATTTACAGACCTGTGATGGATTCCTTTGTGAACCTGCTTATGCTGCCTATCTTCATGAGCCACCCCAGCTACAATTTTCCAAAGATGACCAAAACCTCTAAATCACAATGTGCTGACTACCAAGATGGGGAGTTCAGCTCCCCTCTCCCACACATTTTCTATCTTTGGGGTATAGAGGCCACACAGGTAAAATTTCTCCTACTCCTTTTTAAGCCAGACTTTCCAAGGAGGTGAAAGTAAAATGCTACATTGAACAGGCACAAGAGAAGGAGGGAAAAATGGGGTCTTTTTCTATCCAAGTAATTTTGTTTGTGCTTAAAACTGACATTACAAACTTATTGTTGGGGGCATTTATTATTTGCAATCACATCTTGGAGGAGTCTGTTTTTAAAATGGATCTGCAAGATCCATTTAGCCATTGTTGGTATGGAAAAATAATTTCAGTCATATGTGAGTCGCATTAGTTTCAGTAGAAAGGACAGCCCCTTCTCTGTGGAGAGTGTTACTGTGTGCCACATGTAAGAGGTTCCTACTTTACTACTACAGCCGGAAATGTTCTTCTCAAGGTCAAAGACAAAAGTATATCCAGCACAGTCATGGCTAGTCATTTGTCATTTCCTACTTCATTAAACAGGAACATGCTGTTAGAAATCTGCGGAACTGCCAGTTTTGGAATGTAATTTTTTTTCAAAGTCTCTCATTTGACTATAGAAATTTACTTTTCAGTAAAGTTCTCTGAGATAAGAATATTAAAAAAGTACAAGCCTGTCCAAAAATCCAAACAACAGTCAAATACAGTTAAAGGAAACACTAACTCCTTTATACTACAGGAATTATTTACTTCTTTGCATGTCTCAAGCAGTTTTCTCTTCAGTTACCCGCTCCTGCACCCACTAAATTTAATGGAAGAAAACCCACCAAAGTCAATGAGAAAAGCATAGTATGCTAAGAACTCTGTAATTAAACAAACCTGGCATCTCCAGTCAGTCTTAGGCTTCAAGCAGCTGGTACTTGGAGTTGCTTATTTTTGCTTATGATAGTGTGATGCGTTCAACAACTTTGAATCTCTTTTTCACTTCAGTCTGTGATAATATTTGCTAGCACTGAGGAATTCCTACAATGAAGCCAATTACGTTTGGATTTGTTTTTTAATATGTTAATATGTTTTCTAGTAGGAGTGTCTATGTCCTAGAGAGTGCAGCTGGACAGAGCCCTGCTCTGAGCCACCTCAAGACTTCCTTGGGGTGCAGACCAAGCTGGGAGCCCACCAGTGCCTCTGCAGCCACCCATCACAGGTGTGCTAGGATGAGGATGGACAAGCAGAGGAGCAGCTCTGCATAATGAGTCTACTGCTCTCAGGAGACAGAAACATCCTCCCTTTCACAAGACCAGCCAGTCTGAGCCCTCTTTGACAGCAAAGTAGGTTGTGGGTCTGTTTGATTCCCCTGAGTTAATTTAACTCCTGTAAAGTAAACCAATTGCCTTGCTGGTGCCCAGATGTGGCCCATTTCAGATGACTTGGTTTTTGGCAAAGTAATAACATTCCTATTTAATTTTACTTAATTTTCCAACATTCCTTTTTGGGGGGAGCTGCAGCAAAAAAAAAAAAAAAGCACAAGATTACTAATGGGAAGAACTGGATATTATATGAACCATTAAAAGAACAAAGTGCAAAGTAGCATGAACACTGACATTATAAGAATAAGAACATTGTATCATGCTTCTAGGTAATTTGAACTTCATAATTTGCTCAGTTAATACCTAATACTTATTTAATGTACTTGCTAATGTCTCAAGCTTTATGTAAGCTCAAGTAAAAAAAATCATAAGAAAATAATAAATTAAAACCACCTTGTATATCTGGAACTCTAGTCTTGATCCTTGAGAAAGCCCTCTGTGGATATATGCCATCATGTCCTAGGCCATATGCAAAGTGGGACTAGCTGCCCAACTATAAATTATACTATGAGGTTGCTTTTCATGAAGATGGCTTCAGCTCTTTCTTCCCAAGCACTCTACGGCACTGGTGTCTTCTGTAGTGTGTCTTCTGTGTGCACTCTGGATGCAGTCTCAAAATATTTGTGGTCATTTTTCTAAGCTGCTGGGCACTGGGTGCTATGTTTTGTCAACAGCTTTTTTTCTAAAGTAGACCAAACAGAGGGATATGTCTGTAAATCCTATTAATTAACAGTAGATCTTGAACTCACACCTATTCATTGAAGATATGTCTTTAAGATCCAGTTAATTATTCAATGTTCACCTAAGCTATCTCAGGGTGTAAACCTATTAAATAAGTAAAAGCTCACTGGTTTTGAGAACTTTTATGTCAGGATTGCTTTATGTCTTTTGCTGTACCTGTAGAGCAGGTTAAACATTGATGCTGAAAGTTGAAGATGATGGCCCTGTCACATGCAGTTTATGCCAGGGCATGTTGTAGTTTCAAATAAAAACACCTGAGCTTATGCCTCTTCCAGAGATGTTTACCCAGATATCGTCTTACAAGGGCTTAATGAATTTCTGTGTTTTTTTCAGCAGCTTGCATCTGTAAAGGCAGTCATTTAGTACATTTAATGCTGCCTGATCCCACAGTAACCTTGGTAAGGTCTGGAGCTTCAGGCATTGCCACTTTCCTGAGATGAGTCATGTAGAAATTTTGTCTTTCTATTTGGTTTAGACAATCCTCAGCTCATTGTGACTTCTGGCTCTGCCATCTGCCCTGAGCCAGGGACATTGGAACAGGAATGCAAGTCTCTTAAACTGTGGGACTACTCATCAGCTTTCAACTCTCTGCTAAGACTGAAGGGAATTTTAGGCTTTATCTCAGCTTGATGCTAACTGGCATTTTGGATCAAGTTTGTACTTTATAATACATGTATCCTTCAGTTCTGTTCATGCAGCCTGTGTCTTAGTTTGCCTGCCAGGACTCATTTGCCATCCTGTGTCTGCAAGTGGATGACAAGCAGCAGTAAAGCCCTACTTCCATGTTATAACAGCTTTGCAGGAACTGTGTATCTTAGTAAAAAATAAATAATTCGGACAGACACATATGGATTGTTGTATCTGTTGTATGTCTACTGTGAAACTCTTCTGCTGGACACTACAAAATAATAAAAATGCCAAACCAGAATTTTTTTCTGTTTCAAAAGGCCTCTAAACCCTCAATTTTATTGGGAAATTCTTGATTAGTTGTATCATAGACCAAGTTTGGCTTCCTAGTTCTCAGCCTCTGTGGTTCTTAGAGAAAGTAAAAAATGGTCTTCGAAGGGTCCTATGTTAGTGGAGACTCATGGGTGCTTCTTCTTATTTGTCTCAAGTTGCCTAACATCACTTACAACAAGAGGAAAACAAACATAAGGGTAGGTCTCTAGTGTTCAGATATTTGCCTCTGACTAGAAATACTTTGTTGGGAATCTTTACATGTAAGTGGATTGTAAACTATTTGCATATTTGCACAGGTCACAGATTTTAACCCATGATCTTCATCATAACAGCTCTGCTAGTGAATGTTATATGCAGAAGGAAAAATTTGTCTTTCAACCAATAAAAAAGTCACTTGCAAACCCCAGAAAGCCATGAATAATACAAATATGCACATATGTGTACATTAAATGTATATTGGTGGAGTGAGTGATAGGCCTTGCATGTCTTTCTTAATCAGATTTCCTCACTGAATTAAAGATCAGGTTCTGCCTACCTGCTATTAACAGAAATAACTCTAAACAGTTAATTTCTTCTCTGGAAAAATGGTGGTGATGCATTGATAGTTTTTTTATTTCTTAGATAAATACAATGGAAAATCAAAAATTTCTTGGGGGCTGCTTCCATTTACAGTATATATGGGATCCTTAAATATAAAAAAAACTAAGGAATACATTCACTTCATCCCTAGCAAATCAGAGGGTCACTGGAAGAGAGAAAGCTTGTAGCAGTGTCATTCCACGCTCTTGCTAAATGAGACTGAAATGAAGAAGTTTATTTTGGTGCAGAGGAGTTATTGACTACTCCCTGTGCTTTCCCCGCACTTGGCACTGCTGGAGGCCCATAAGAAATGAGTGCAAAAATGAGCAATTGAAAACATGTCCCTGTGCAAAGGCTAAACACCCCTCACCTCTCTGTGCAACCTTGACTTGTGTGTAAATGACTGGAGTGAGAACTGGAAAGACAGGAATCAAGGAGGCTCCTGACTCACCAGCACCAAAAACTGACCAATATTGAGAGTGATCCTTTGAGGCATCTCTGTGGCACAGGGAATGCGAGCATACCTCTGCTTTCCCTAGGATTAGCCCCCTCACAGGGAATTCTCTGTATGAGCCAAGACGATAAACATTTTGTGTGTGTTTCTGGGTGTACACTATGGACATAGAGAGCCATTAGTTCTTCAGGTATGAAATTTATCTTCTTTGCATAACTTGTGTCGTGATTTGAAAGCAAAGTGAGTGAGAGGCTCCAAGTCAGAAATACAATTTAATAAGAAGAAAGGTAAAAAGTAAAATAAAATAAAATAAAATAAAATAAAATAAATGCAATAATACAAAAGACCACTGACAGAGCCAGAATACAACCTGAGCAGGATGGTGGAAGCAGTCCAGATGAGGTGGTCTTCTTGAAGCAGTGCTCCTGTAGAAAAGGTCTGGAAGGTCTGGTCCTCTGGGAATCCAGTAGGTAAGGGCTGCTTGTACTGTCCCAAATACCAGATTATATCCAGGAGAGAATACTTGGCTCCTCCCCCTGGGCGGAACATCTCACAATGAGATGATGAGTTGTGAAATGGGTCCTTGATGGCCCATTAAACAGAGATAACTCCTGGAGGGCGTTACCTGTGAATCATGAGGCAAGGTGTTGATGGGCCATTAGCAGAAGACACCCCAAAGGCAGGGGGCCTGGGAAGAACAATGCCCCACCTGGTTTCAACAGTTCATGAAGATGGTGATAGAATAAATACTTTGTGTACATCCTACACTGCAACCCAGGATGAATTTGTTTTAGCAAAAATCATTCATTTTTAAGCTCATCCAAATCATCAAAATTTGGTGATTGACTATGATGATATCTCTTCATTCAGCATAAGGTGTAGTTCTCCCATTTAAAGACAACACCATGTGTGAAGTGCTGCAGAATGAGGGTCATTGCATAAAGCAAAAGAAGAAAACAAGAGTTCACATTATGTCTTCATCTCCCTTCCCATTACAAAATCCAACACACTGCAGCCAAGTGTCCTGGTGAGTCACTGTCCAGTAACTAATCTCTGCTATGTGAAAGGCATTCAAACCCACAGAATTTAAGCACTCCGGAGAATATTGTGCTAGCTGGAAATTTTAGGTTTAAAAGGTACTGATTGTTTTGTTTCTCTTATGGCTGATTCTTTAAAAATATTTCTAAATGGCAAGTGGGAACTTGCTAATATGAGAAGGAGAGAAAAGGGGGAAAAACTATTCCTCTGTAAATTAAAATGGTTGTTGGACAACAAGAAATGCAGGGCATATTACGATACACTAATGTATTAAGTGTCTCTAGAAAATTAACTGCTTATTAGGCAAAGAAGAAAATGTTATTCCTATATCATTATTAGGAACTAGTTCAAATGGGAAAATATGAGTCAGGTAATTGTATCTCATTTATGGCTTTCTTAATGTTTTTTTTTTAATGCAGTGGACATGGAAACTCTTTGAATTATCAATGCTGAACGCAAGATGGCCTATGAGATTTTAAGTTTTACGCTCTTGGATGTATTTCAACTAGGATAGAAATCTTCTTGTCTGCGGGCCTTCTCTGCCAGGTGAAAGAGGTCCTGCATATTCCTCTTTGTAGTTCCTAAATGCAAGAATACCTTGGCAGCACATCTGAGTTATGTCCCTATGTTTATTGCCTTAAAGGTGACCTCTGCTGTTTGTGTGGATCACCAGAGATGCAACATAAATGTTTTCTTGAGAACTGGGTTGGTCTGCAGAGATTGTTCAAATCTCCTGGGAAATCTAGATCCATTCCCATGAACATATCCTCTCTCTCCTTCCCAAACTAGGAATAGAACACTTTCATTTCTTTTATGTTTCCTTTGCCCTTCTCAGGAATGGCTGAGGAGAACTGTATGCTTTTCAGTAATCACCTGGAGCCAGAGAAATTTTTATTTACCATAGAGGTTTCATCTGGATGGCTCATTGTAACACAGAACACCCCATCTTCCCTCATGCCCTCAACACAAACCTGATGCCACCTGCTTCCTGTAGTGCTTTTCAGAAAGGTCAGCTCCCTGCCTGCTCCTTTTCAAGCAAAGAGCAGTAATGAATAATAACTGCAGAGTTTGAAAATCATATGAACAGCTTTCTAACTACCACTGTGTGTCCAGAGCATGCTGGAACAGATTTCAATATACTTGGGTTTATGTGGTTTTTTTAGCTCATATCCTCAGTTTCATGAAATTTGGCTCTAGTTTTCACTGTTATTTCCTTAGCTGCTCCTTAGTACTATTACCAGTATTTCTGGCACCACATTTGGACATTTTCCTGCAGTCATTTGGACATTCATGAACTGATTTGCTTGCAGGCTACTGGAAAATTTCCTCTGACCTCACAGTGAATGTTGTTGCCATCACCTTTGTCCACGTGGTGGTGTTGCATGCTCTGTTACACGGTGCCGTAATCCTTGACAGCTGTATTGCTTCACAAATGCTGGGCATTTCTTTGGCCTGTGCTGTTTGCCAGAGCATGTGTAGCCCCACGTGATATGGTTATGTTTGTTTAACAGAAGCTCCACATTCTGTTCTGCCTGAGAATTCTGATTTGTTTTGTTTTAATGGACATTGTTAAAACAGAATCATAATTTCAGCAGCATAATATTATCAGTCCTCCCTTTCTACATCTTAGGGCACCAGTTATGGGATGCCAGCCTCAGTTGCAAAGTCAGTTTAAAGTTTTGTGATGCAAGTATTTGGATGTTTTTAGAAAGAAAGGAGTTACTCTTTACATTAATTATTTAAATGATACTGTCTTGGTGTATGCTCTTACTCTGCCTGGACTGTTTTTAATACATTTAACCTAACACCATGCCCTTGTAAGAGCCTACAATTTTAACGGCAGTTTGCTTTATCCTTTGCCTGAGCTCAGGCTTCTGAACACTGTTCCTCAGCTAAGCACAACCACTTCCAGTTGGTTTCTGTGAAAAAGGTACAGTTCAGTGAAGTTGTGGACAAGTCTCCAGAGAAAAGGAGTGGAAACTTCGTGTGCCAGATTTATTCTTTGAGACAGCAGTTCAGGAAATTATGTCTTCTGTCTGGACTGGGCAATTTCTCTTGGTTAGCAAATCTTACTTTATGAAAGACTAGCTCCCTTTCAGGAGCCTCTGTCACCTTTAGAGTGCAAAATCCTCTCATCCTAATCTAAACCAGAGTTGCAGAGGGAACCTAGTCAGTCTTCAACCCTGGATCATCTAGCACAGGCTCTTCTGAACTTCCATCTTTTTTCTGTTGCCATTGAAAAAAATTTACAATTCTTTTCTTCCTCCTTTCCTTTCCTTTCCTTTCCTTTCCTTTCCTTTCCTTTCCTTTCCTTTCCTTTCCTTTCCTTTCCTTTCCTTTCCTTTCCTTTCCTTTCCTTTCCTTTCCTTTCCTTTCCTTTCCTTTCCTTTCCTTTCCTTTCCTTTCCTTTCCTTTCCTTTCCTTTCCTTTCCTTTCCTTTCCTTTCCTTTCCTTTCCTTTCCTTTCCTTTCCTTTCCTTTCCTTTCCTTTCCTTTCCTTTCCTTTCCTTTCCTTTCCTTTCCTTTCCTTTCCTTTCCTTTCCTTTCTCTCTTCTCATTGTAAGGACAGCTAGCCATTCTCTGAGGCTGCCTGGTGTTTTAACATCAACTGTTTTCCAGCCATTGGTTTCCAGATGCTGTTGTTGTGCACAGTCACTTGGAGACAGCATCAAGAGCTGATGTCTTCTCCGGAGTATACGTTCAGTGATGCTATTCTTCTTTTCTGTAGATTGTTAATTAGTTGTCCCTCATACCATGCCCCATTCAGAGATACTTGGAAGCAGAGTTTGATACTTCTTTGCTTCCTTTTCTTTGCTTTTATTTTTCCCCTGTCTGAATGCACAGCAACCACGCCCAGGTAGCTGCTCCAAGTATTTCAAGGTACAGTTATTTAAGACAGCAAAAAATATTTTCTTGGAGGCAGGTGAGACCTTTGTAAGGAGTTCCTATCTTGATTATCACCTCCTTCTGTGAAATTTTCAAAATACTTCCAACTTCAGTTCTCACTTCCAGCCCAAAATGCAAGTGAACAAAATTCACTGATTGGCTGTGGATGCTCATGTTCCCATTGAAGTATGGGGTATATGATTTCTTTCTGTGCTGTGAAAATGTCAGCAGTCTCTATGGGTGATTTTAGCTGGCCCAGGGGGTCTGCACAGGAGTATGAATACTCTAATGCAGGAAGTTGGCTGCTCTAAACTGTAGGTGTAGCTCAATGCCTAAAAGTAAATGTTAGAGATAGGATAACTCTGAGTTAAGATTTCAGAATTTGGCTCCAAGTAATAGTTAAACAGAATCAAAATTTTTTCTTGGGAGTTGTCTGTGCTGTTCATGACAAATGGAAAGCAGAATCTGGGCTTATTTATAGATATGATGTGAATACTTCTCTGACAGAATTCCTTTGAAAGTAGAGGTGAACATGCTAAATGTTTTCCAGAGACATCTACTAGCCTTAGTCCATCAGGTATGGTTCAGTCTTTGTGTTTGATTTCTACTCCTCTGCTTAGTATTGCCTCCCAAAGCACACAAGAGTAGGAGTGCACAAAAATATGAGCTGTATGGCAAATCAAGGAAAAGAGTTGCTTCATGAGCTCTGACTGTTGTTTTTATTTGCCTGTAATTTCCCTGGGGAAATGGGGCCTATATTCAGAAAGGAATGTCTCTGAGAAAGTTCTCCTGCCTCTCTTTGTCCCTTACCATCAGGAGCAAGATAGAATTTGTGCTGTGGCCTGGCTCCAGCCCATGGTAACAAAGCAAAACCTCGGGTGGTAAACCAAGAGAGCCTGTGCTAGAAGCAACATGAGGAACAAAAACCACATGGGTGTCTTTGCAACTATTTTCGCTGCACTGTTGTGACACCTTGGAGTGAACACCTCTGGGCACTGTTACAGTTCCTCTGATTATGAGAAGGAACCAGAAAGAAGGCAGGTAAACCTGTTTTGGCTCCCAGGGTAAACTTGCCTCACAGTGAAGAGGGGTGGCAAGAACCTACTGCCAGAGGCAATGGCTCACAGCCTGCAGTTCCAGGGATGTTTGCTCCCTCTCCCAGTGCTGACAAGCTGCTCTCCAATGCCTAATGGTCATGAATGCCTGGAGACAGTTTCTCCTGGCACTCAGCATTTCATCTATATCCATCTCCCTTGTTCACACCTTGGGGAGAAGCATCACGCCCTTCTGGGTGTAGAAACACCCTGACTCTCAACTGGGTACAAGGCTCAGCTGGAAGCTCAGCTGGAAGAAGTCTGGGCATTACATTTCTGCTTGAAATTTCATAGGAATTGAAACCTGCTGTAAGCTTGATGAGGTTTGAAGTCAGGCTGTGAAAGTGTGGGGTGCTTTGAAATTGTTAAAGGAATCTGAGTGTCTTAAATACAAAACATTTCATTACTGATATTGGTCTTGCTGTTGTTTCAGAGTTTGGGGCTGAAATTAATTCTCAAGAGGAAGCCAGACCTTGTGAGTAAAACTTCATTAGCACTGTTTCTCTCAGTTAGTTTGTAGCCTATTCATCTTTCCTGTTCTTAAGTCATTTGTATGATTGTCACATTTCTGCACCTCTTTCTTCTTTATTGTCCTTTCATGTTGGCTAATAGCTTATGCTATTGTCTTTCTTGAGAGTGTCCAAAAAAGTTGGAATTCAAGTAAATATTTTTGGGTTCTCTCTCTGGAGTACAAGAATCATCCAAGTACACATTCTTTATTAAGAGCTTCTTCCTCTGGGTAAGGAGGCCTTGGGATGTTCTCCATGGAAGTGCAGTAATTTAAATCCTTGGGTCTATCCTCAATCACTTGCCAATTTCTTGTATAACATAAGAGATGCTTTTTGCTTGCAATGAGGAGCAGTTATGAACATTTCTGCCTTCTCCCTCCTCCAAGCTATGCTCTTTCTATCCCCAGAGCTAGGCAGTGTGCCCTTACACAATGCAGTAGAAGGATCACTCACTTTGTCCCTTCTTCGATAGGATTTTGGTGATTCAGAATTAGCAATACGCGCGCAGCAGGGAGGCTAGGCAGAACAGGCACCTTACACAAGCTTTAATCAGGAGAATTTCTGAGGTCTGTTATCCCTATATGCTTATGTAGGAACATCAGCATTTCCTATTTCACCACACAGCATAGAAATTTATGAGCTGTTTTTTCTCTCTCAGAATTGAGAGAAGAGGAAATTGTCTCTTGTTTATTGCACAACACAGCTACCCTGCTACCTTGGATCTTACTAATAAAGTTTGATTCTAACATGCTTTCACTCACAAAGCTATTTTTTAGTATCATAAAATGTATTTATTCAGTCATCCCAATCTAATAATAAGCATCAGGACAGAGGACTTCTGCTAATCTGAGTTTACAATTAAAAATTGAGAAGACATTGATACCAATATGGGACTATAATTGGATGTGTGAACAGTATACAGCCTATGTGGAGCTACATGCTATGCAGGCAGCTGGGCTCAAAAGTAAAGGGTGAAAGTGTCTTCTCTGGTGCTCTGCAGGTGTCTGGCACAAAAGAATGAGGAAGTCTAAACTTCTCTCATGACCTCCCTGACATGAGTGAGAAGCAGAGTCCTGCTAGGCTCTCTGGTTAAATGATGCACCCCACTGTACCTGCTGTAGTATCTCTTGACTCCTGTTTCATTCAGGAGGACACAGATGAATGGTTGGGCCAAAGGACTTTCAAATTGGTGAGAAGAGTTGGTGTGCCATAGTGCTTTCATTCATTTTCTTCCAAGAGCTGATTTATCTTAGCATTGCATCTCTACTGCTTTCAGTGTAGCAGAGAAATGTTAATGCTTGTTAATGGCTAAGCTAGCATTTGCTGTCAAATCTTCTTTGCTGAGAGAAGTATCTAAACCAAGACATAAACCAGCAAAATTGGTGCTTGACTCTTTAAATAAGAGAGAGGTTCAGAAGTTCAACAACTATCATCTGGCTAGGAAAATTCTATATATTGAGAACAATTAAGCTGTGCTGATTGCTCACTTGTTTTTAGCCACACGTGATTCTCAGGCAAAGGTAGTGTACTGTACAAATCCCTTCTGATGCAGCTCTTGCATGTTCTCATGCTTTGCTGTCTAACCACAAACTCCCAAACCTAGCTGAGAAGAGATGTACTTAAATTCAATGTAAAACACAATTTTCTGATTGCTCAAAGGCACTAATTTAAATTACATTAAAGTTTTTGAATTTGAATTTCTGATATTAGGTACAGCATCAGCTGTCACCTGTTCATGCGTATGGAAAGCTTGTGGTTGTGTTAGCTATCAGCAATTTTGTTCTGCTTGGTTTTAGCATCTAAGACTGACTCACAGTTAAAAACTGGTCTGGCTTAAAAGTTTAAAACTTGGTCTGTTATTTGCTGGGGCATGCAGTAGGAACCTAGCTAGAGGTCTTCCCAGAACCTGCTTTTGAATCTTATTAGAGATGTCATGAGCCCTAAAGCTAGAGGACTGAAGTTTCACACACTACAGCTTCTAGGGTTCTTATGTGTTCACTTCTACTTGAGATTGACCAGCATGTGACAACTCTCAAAACCACTGAATAGACAGCAAAGTGTTGGGGTAGTGTCAGATATATGAATATCACAATCAAAATGCTGCCAGCCAGATTACTTGAATTTTGTAGAAAATTTTTTTCAGCTCTGTAAATTACACCTACTTAAAAAGAAATAAAATAGTGGTTTCAACAACTCAATTTAACAGAGTCAAATCTCTGTATTATCATAGTTACATCAGCTATGGATTTACATATCAGAATTCAGTATGGTAAAACTTGGCAATTTTCTACTTACTGAGTTGTCTACTTACTCCTAATATTCTGATAAACACCACAACATATTTCTTGTACTGCTGAAACCTGCAAATACTAATGATGTTTGCAGAGAATGTAAGATAAGTTATCTCTGGTGCCAGAATTTCTCATTGTACTGACCACTCCAGAGTGATAAATCTGTGTGGGTTTGTTTTGCAGAAGAGGGTGTACTGGAAAAGATGAATTAAAGACTTTTGTTAAAGAACCTTCTGAGATAAAATCATTCTTAGTATTTTCAATCCTCTGGAGCATTTTGTTTTACAAAAGAAAATTAAAATAGTGACAATTAAATTAGTGACACTTTAAAGGCTGCCATTCAATAGAATGGAACAATAACAAAGAGTATTAAATATTAGTGTTATGGCATATCAAGGTTATATTTTTTAATTTGCAAAACATTAAAACTTTTATGTTGTTGTACATATTTTATTAACTTTAACTGAATAAAATATTAAATTTACTTCAGTTGCATAAATAACTCTGGAGATGAAATAATCAAATCAAGACCCAAGGCAATTATATTTAATCAGGTTAGAGTATATGTGACACAGATGGCTGATATTAAAGCAAAATTCAGTTCATCACTAGTTATACCAAAGAATGGATAAAAGGAAACAACTGATCTTCCTTCTTTATTCTGGTCTTTCTTCACAGAATTCATCTGGGCTACAATTCAGACATTTATTTATTTTGATAAATTTAGTGTCAACATGTGCTGTCCTGGTATTCTAGGAATCAGTCTGCGTATGGGTCCATCATTATGCATTTTTGCAAAAACTTTCTGGTAAGGTAGCTTAACTGAGCAAGCACTAAGACAGCCTGGGTAATAAGTACTGACAGTGTAGGAATACCTTCCTGAGGCCATGCTCCCTTAGTCTCCTTATAATTTTGAGTAAGTCACAGGAATGAGTGTTGTGCTTTGCTTTTGATGTCTATTGGAAGTGCTGGCCAGCTGTCTAGTGGAGGTTAAAAACTGCTGCTATTAACTTGGAATGAAAAGTGAAAAGCTCTCTTTGATTGAAAGTTAAATTATACAGCCAGAAATACTGGCTAGAATATACGGCTAGAAATACTTCTAGCTGCCTTCATTTTGAAATAGGACTCAGTCAAAGATATAACTAGTTGTAAGAAATTTGCCTGGAAGTGAAACACTTTCCTCGATCCTCATGTTTGGACTTTGTTTCTGACCTGTTCACATACCTCTCTCTGTGATTCTATGATGCCACACATACCATGGCATACAATACAGTAATATAAATCAAGCAATACAAACTATAGAATACAACATGCACAATATCTAAAATATAATACTTGGAGTACAATCCTAAAATATAATAACTGTATGTATCAAACAAAAAAAAAGAACTATATACATCACAATACATAACAGCCCCAAAAGAGTGAACAATAAGCACCATAGAATGGATAAAGTGATATGTTATACAATAGAATGGATACTGTTATATGCCATGAAACACAACACACAGTACAATACATATGATACTGCACAATATAACAAATACCAGGCCTCCCCACACATAGAATGCACAGTATGTTCAATATAACTCAAAGTATAACACAATACAAAAGACAATAAAAAATATAGAACATAATGCATTAAAATGTACAGAACACAATGCAATACATATAATATCACCAACAAAAATAATACCCATTATGCATGCAGTATGCACTGGACAATAAATACCAAACAATACTATATTTAATAAGACCAAGTGCAAGGTGCTGCAGCTGGGTCGGGGTAACCCCTGCCATCAGGACAGGCTGTGGGATAAAGGGATGGAGAGCAGCCTTGCAAGAAGGACTTAGGGGTGCTGGTGGGTGAGAGGCTGGATGTGACCCACCTGGCCTAGCTGCATCCAGAGCAGTGTGGGCAGCAGGGGAGGGAGGGGGTTCTGCCCCTCTGCTCTGCTCTGCTCTGGTGAGACCCCACCTGGAACCCTGCACCCAGCTCTGGGGTCCCAGCACAGGAAGGATATGGAACTGTTGGAGAAAGACAAGAGGAAAACCACTACTTTGATGAGAGGGATGGAGCACTTCTCCTGTGAGGAAAGGTTGAGAGAACTGGAATTTCTCAGCCTGGAAATGAGAAGGATTTTGTGTGATCTAAGTGCAGTCTTCCAGTACCTGAAGGAAGCCTACAAGAAAGACAGAGAGGGATTCCTTTCAAGGGCATGAAGTAATAAGGTGGAATGGAATAATGGAATAATGAGGTGGAATGGCTTTAAAATGTGAATCAGTTTACAGAAGGTATTAGGAGGAAATTCTTTACTGTGAGGTTGGAGAGGCACTGGCAGAAATTGCCCAGAGGAGCTGTGGATGCCCCATCCTTTGGAGTGTTCAAGGCCAGATTATGTAGGGCTTCAATCAACCTGGCCTAGCGAAAGCTGTGCCTATCCACAGCAGGGCATTTGGAAATATATGATCTTTAAGGTCCCTTCCAACTCTAACCATCCTATGATTTTATGACACTGTATCATTCAGGAAATGCCAGGCTTTACAATACTGAATACAAGGCATTCCAAAACACAGTACTTTACAACTAACATAACTGGAACGCTTTCTGTACACACACACACCATGAAAAGGTTTTCATTGGAGGTGACAGAGGCAGATGGTGATGGACACCAGCAGTGTGCCATTGCATGGATCTGGAACAGCAGCAGGGCCAGCCAGCTGGTTGCCTGTGCATGGTTCCCAAGAGGTGCTGTGTGTGTGACCCTGCTGTGTGTGACCCTGCATGGTGCCAGAGCTGAGATGGGAGGTGCACTACAATGCAAAACATTGAACAATACTACAGCACAACACCAAACCAATGACAGTACAGTATGAGACATATAATAAATAAAATGCATAAAATAGAGTGAAAGAAACTATACAACAAATACTATATGACACAGTATTACTGTCTACAGTTCAAAAGGATCTACAATGCCACACTATATGCAAAATACAAAATAAAAACCACAATGGAAAATGTAACACCTAAAAGTACAATACATTCAATACAATAGGCAAAACAGAATGCAGTGTGAAAAAAAAATCCCAATACAACACAACACATCACAATGAATCCATAAGTCACATCCAGTGCAGTCAAGACTGTACAATGTGATATAAACAATACCATACAACACATCCTACATGTAGCACAATACAAAAGAGAAACTATTGCAAAAAATACAATACCAAACACTCTAAAATACATATAGTTCCATAGAATATGTACCTGGGGTTGATCAAAAGTTAAAGGCCATTTTGAAGGGGATTGTCCAAATGCCTCTTTTTAAGGTACTCTCTGGCATGGGGTATCAACCACCTCACTAGGATGTCTGTTCCAGTGTTTGACCTTATGCTCTTGGTAAGGAAGTGTTCCCAAATGTCACAGGCCAGTTTCTCACCTACTAAAATGTGCACCTGATTGTGTCACAGATAGGCAACTTATCCAGAAATATGCTGTAAGAGATAGTGTCAAAGGAATTTAAAAAATCTAGAAATGCCATGTCCACCCCTGTCCCTTCACCCACAAGGCTGGTGGCTTTATTCCAGATTTGTGAGACAGGGCTTTTCCTTTGTGAACTTGTGCTGACTGTGCATGATGATTGCATTTCCTGTCTGTCAGAAGCATACAGGCAATCTTTAGAATGTTTCCAGGCACTGAGGTTAAACTAACAGATCTGTCCTTTCCCGAGTCTTCCCAGTAACACAGTGTGGAAATGGCTCAAAATTGTGGCAGGGGAGGTTCAGACTTGACATTCACAACATTTATTTTGCATTTTAGAAACTATTATTCTCCTTACTATCTTTTCATCTCTTGTGTAGGATACATTATTATGTTTTTGTATTTTTTAATTGCTATACAGAGATTTAATATTCCAGCTTTCAGGGCTGCATAAAACCAGTTACATATTGCAAATCATGAAATATGTCTTCACTATGTCTATATAAATATTTTAATTTTTAAAAATACATTAAATATGTCCCACACAGCATGTATGCTAATGGATTATATATTGTATTGGACTGTGTGTTTTATGGTATTTATTGTCTTAGTTTCTTAGTCTTGTGTGTGTCATATTCTAATGGATTGAGTGGTATTTTGTTCTGTATTTGGAATTTTCTGTATTTGTATTGTATGGCACAAGACTGTTTGTATGTATGACCTGCACATATTTCATTGTATTGCATGGCATGGGGTTGTATTATATTGCACATAATGTGCCTTGCACTGCATTTTGTGCCATGGTATGTATGGTATGGTGTGTATGAGATTGTACTGTGTGTACAGCATTGCCTGTTATTTATTGAACTGCAAGGTGTTTTGTTTTGTGTGCAAAACTCGTGACTCGTGGGGTATGGTATAGGTATTCAACTGAACCTCTCTGGAAATGACCAAACCACTGGGTTACATTTCCTCCCTTACATCAGCACCCCAGAACTGCAATGGTAAAATGAAACATAGGCTAATGCATACCTATCTGTTTTACTCCCCACCATTAACACTCAGCAAAGAAAAACAAGGCAGCATGTAGCTCCTTCAAATAATCTCAGGCTGCTTTTATGCCCCACTATCTCATATTTTGTAGTGACTGCCAAATGCCGTTATTCCCATAATCAATGGAATGAACCGATATCGTGATTCCCCACATGCTCCCAACCCCCTTTCTCCCCACTCCATAAATTTTGTGCTTACTTTACTCTGTCTAGTATTCCATTTGTATTTATACCATCTGGATTAGACTGCCCACTGGAGACACTGATACAAATGAGAACAAAGTTGTCTTTTATTCCAATGCTCTTTAACTAAATCTTCTCAGAACTTGAATTGTATAATAAAGGCCAATGGGGAGACCTTGTTTAGGAGTGTTTTAAAACAATTTTTAAAAGCCTGTTTCACTTCTTTGCACACAAATAATAATGAAGTCCTACAAAAACAAGATTTCTGCCACATAATTCTTGCTGTGGAATTACTGACACCAAAGAGCGAAATGAAAGTGATACAACTTGATTTAAGATGGCTGTGACTTTCACAGACCATATGTATTTCACATGTAGTTTACAGCATAAATATAGCTAGTATACAGATTTTTGAGGAGTTGGTGTTGTTTCATTTTTGTAGTGTGAGTGTGTGTTCAACTCTTCATCATTATTCATTATGTTTTTGAACTGCTGCGTTCCACAACAGCTTTCTGTTTCTGGGATTTCTTAATTTTCAATAATATATATGTAATATCCTGGTTATATATTTTTCTTTTTGAAAGCTGGATTTTAAAGGTGTGTAGTCAAAGCATTTTTCCCAGCTTCTTTTAAACTGTGTCTTGGGACTTGGAAGACCAACTTCTTCCTTCAATTTTGCTAAACTTCAGTTGCCAAAACAAATTCCAAAGGATGTCTTGTTTCCAATTTTATGGCTGCTTCTTAATACCATTTATGAGCACAATATGTAGTGCATTCTTCTGTTAAGTCATGACTATCTTTGTTGAAGCAGTATCTGAAAACACCATGTGCTGATAAAGTGCAAGAAGTATTTTTAAAGCATGTCAGGGCTGGTGAGTACCTGCCAAATTTCTAATCTGTGCTAAAACTCCCTTTGTGTTAAAATGAGAAAAGGAGATTTAGATTAACTAGTGGATAAAACAACAGTATTTTGTCGTGATGTGGAATTTCAACAACCTTGAGTGAAATTCCATGATCTCAAATCTTCATGAACAAAAAGCAAACACCTCTATGAATTCTAGATGACTGAAATGCATGTAGCTTCTTGCTTCTTCCTTATATCAGCTGTGAGCTGTGTTCATTCATGCAGTCTTGCTTGAATTTATTACCCCTTTCTGTTAGTAATTTACCTAGCTAGCTAAGCTTGGTTTAGGACGTCAGTAATTGCAGAACTTGGCGGAGGAGAAATGCACTCCTCAAAAAAGTACTGTTGTTATCCTTTTGCTGTAGTGTAGTTGAAACTGAAAAGGCCACCAGTTTACAGAACAGTTGTTAGAAATGGCTTATGTTCAAGGGCAAATGGAAGGCTTAAAATCAACCCCCCAGTAATTTGCAAGGAAAAAATTAAAAGCTGAATACAAATGTGCATAGGAGATTCCTTAGAGGAGGGCACATGAACTGAGCATTTGAAAAATGTGCAGTACATTTAGGTTCAGGATTAGGTTATACATATGAAAGCATATCTTTAGTTGCCAGTTTTACAGAGGAAATGTAATGTATGTCTGCTGAGGAGCAATGTTCTGCCATTAGGGAATACAGCTCTCCTAGGTCAGGATTTTGTTCAAAGTAGTCAGTTGCTGATAGTTTAGAAGTGCAGATAAACATAGTACAAAGACTTGCAGAGACTCATCGAGAAAACGAGCTTCCCTTGGATTTTTCTGTAAGAGAGATCTCTTACTTGCTGTCCACTCTGTTTTCATTAAAAGTTCCTTTTCCAGCTTTCTTGTGGGCTCCTTAGGCACCAGAAAACTGCTATAAGGTCCTGTTGGAACCTTCTGTCTCCAGGCTGAACAATCCCTGCTGTTGCAGCCTTTTATCATAGGATGGGTGCTCCAGCCCTGTCTTTGACATACATATGAGGCTGAAGAATACTCTGGAAACCAGAGATGCAAATCCAAAATTAGGATGACTAAAGAGAAGGATTACAGTTTGAAGTCTTAAGTGAACTAGGTCTAAGACAGGAAAACAGGCCTGAGAAGCTCACTTAATTCTTATTTTCAGAGGAAGCTGAGAGGTGACTTGTACTAACGCAGAAGAGGGATATTAGGGAGCTTATAAGACAAAGAAATAATGGGATTCAGTGGCTAGAAGCTGAAATTTGACAATTTAAGTATTAAAATAAGAAACAAATCTCTAGCAGAATAATCAAACATTTAAAGAGCCTATCAGAGGGTAGTGAACTTGCTATCATTTGACAAGTATATAAAGGATGACATGTCTACAATGTTAAATTGGATTCTATGGCTTGAATATGTGACTCAGACTTTGTTAGTAAACCCTGAAAACATTAAACACAAATTATATGGATACAGATCAGTACTTCAGTGAACTGATACATGTACATATAAAAGTAATTTTGGGCATCATACAAATATTAATAGTATCTCAACATTTAGGCAAATTAAGAACAAAATATTTAGATGGCAATAAGAAAGCAATAGAAGTCATGTCCAGTGCATTCCAGGATGGCACTGACCTTATAAGGAAAAAAATTATATCATGTGCTATCCATACTCTAAATATGCTGAAACCAAGGAGAGAAATCTTGTTGGTTAATGACAGTTCCAGGTTGTGCAGATACTGGACAAAAGGCCTTCTAGAAATGAAACTGCCAGTCTCTGGCAGCTCTCAGTTCTGTACAGAAATGAAAAAGAAGATGTAGTGGAGTGATGGATTATAACATCATGGAAATATTATAATCATAACATCATTTCCATGGAAACTTTCCTGCATACTTACCTGGATACTTTTTGATTGCCCCTGTTTAGGATTAGAATTTGTGAAGAGAACAAAAAGCCACCCCGAGGTTTTGGGGATGTATATAGCCTAGTAGGGCAACAGAATATTACTTCTTAGTTAACACTGTTGGTGTGGTTTCTGCTGGGCACAAACAAAATGTTAATAATTAGTATGTTTAATAAAAATCCTTTTAATACTCATCATTGTAGTTCACAGGTTCTTCCAAACTTGTTCATTTGCTTTGCTTCTGCTTCTGTGTTTTTGCCTGGTATTTTGAGAATCTTGTGTTCAGGAAAACCAGGAAGGAAATATAGGAAGCAAAAGACCACAACAGGGATATAGGAGGCAAAAGACCACAATAATAGGATATAATTAAGTTCATGGCCTGATTCTGTCATGAAAAGGATAATTGCTCTGGAGAGTAACAGTTCAAACACTGCAACTTACTCACTGAAGAGAAAAGGTGAAGTGTTTGTCTTGTGCATATACAGTAAAGAAGGTGGAGAACTCTAGATCTTTAGACAACATGCATACCATCATTTGCTGTAGCAGTGTATTTTGTGTGAACCTGCTAGCCTTCCAAAGCTTCAGCAAGCTGCTGAGGACTCTTTACAATAAAACTGCTTCCATTTAAATGTCAGTTATCTAACATAATTTAGATGGAACTTAAACACATGCCTTTTGCTTTTTTTCTTCTACTCACTTCTAGACCTATTACAGGCACTTTGTATAATCCACAATGATTGCTTGAAAACCCCATCAAGTTATCAGCAGGGCACATTTGCAGGGCATATTCAGTCTAGATGTTATTGTTCAATTCAAATAAAGGTGAAATGGTTTTTAAAGGGTATAACCTAGAACCTCCTTCCCACAGAAGTTTAAATAATGATAGTGTAGTATAGTAAATATAGAATATTCCAGGTGGGAAAATAGGATACAGAAAGTCCAAAGAACAGGCAAAAATTATACCATGGTGCTGTGCTTGGTCTTGCAAATAAAGGTGCTGCTAAAACAAAGGGATGTAACAAACAATAGAAGTGGAAGCTGATGCAGCTCAGTGGTTTAAATGCTACAAAATTCAGGACTATGCAGACAGAATAATCCTGGGATAGGTTATTTTGGTTTGGAATTAAAGGCATTATCTGCAGATTGTTCTTTGTTCTTCTCAGTCCTCCCTTATATTTTACTGAATCTGTCTGGGGAATGTGTTGCCATGGCAACCTGCAAGTTAATCTTGATGTCTCAGACTTAGAAGTTAAGTTACTATTAAAACAGAATTCAGGAAACATATAAACACAATTTTGTTTCCTAAATACCATTGTAGACTTCTTTTTTGATCACGGAAGTATGGTGTTCCAAAGAAAAAAGTCAGGCATACAAAACTGATATTAAATAATGTCAACTATGTGTAGACAACTTTACCACTGCTGTGAGAATGGGAGATTTAGGTGGAAGGCATGCAGAGAGGGTTCTTAAATGAGGAGGAAGAGAGTAAGAAAAGCCTTGGAGACTTTGAGAAGTGAAGACTAATGCTGCTGAGTGAAGCTACCCAATCTAACACTGACTCCTGCCAAATTCAGAGCCTTTGGTGTTGTCTTTTCTTGCTGGAGACGACATTCCCAAAAGCCAGGATGTCTGATACTGTCACAGGAAAAAGTAAGCAAGGGTCTCATGCAGTTTTGATGTCCTGCATATGTATATGTTTTGAATTTACCGGGCTGTGTCCTCCTTCCAAGATCTCATTATGTCATACTTTATTGCTGCAGCCTTCAGAGGTTTCTCCCTGCAATGAGGCCTCCAGCATGGTGTATGTCTCTATAAAAAAGGAGAGACAATTGTCACCTTGATCTGAGTTTTATATTGCATGTGGTATTGACATTCTGGAATGAACGAAAACCTTGCATTTGTTATACGATTGCTGGGCTTAAAATTATTTCTGTGGGCAAAGAAACAGTACACCTTCTGTAAAGGTAAGAGTCTATTTTTAATGGAATTGGGAGTCTAATAATTGGGCATGGGGAGATGAACAAAAATAAATTAAGCCCAAATTCTTAATTTAGGACAATTTTTCTTGGTGATTTCCTCCCTTTCTTCTGGAAGTAAGGTTAGTAATTTCATCCTGGTGGTGGAATCTGTGTATCCAGGTCTTTCACCATCAGTAATATGATGTTTATGTGATTTTTCTTCTCTAGCCTTTCAGTTGAGATAAGTTTTCACAAAATCACAGAATCATTTAAGTTGGAAAAGACCTCCAGGATCATCATGCCCAACCTTTGTCTGGTTACTCACCCTACCACCTTGTCTACTAGACCATGACATATAGTGCCATGTCCAGTCATTTCTTGAACACCTCCAGGGATGGTGACTCCACCACCTCCACTCCACGCTCCCTGTGTAGCCCGTTCTGTCATGAACACACTTTCTGTAAAGAAGTTCTTTCTATGTCCAACCTGAACCTTCCCTGGTATATCTTGATGCCATTTCCTCTCATCCTGTCACTTGTTACTAGGGAGCAGGGACTGATCTTTTCCCTACTGGCATGCATTTTCAGCTTTGCTGTATTTTCATTGGTCTGCAATAACTGTGTCTGAATTTACACTTTTATGGTGCTCATTCCAGAATTCTTTTTTGTCTTTATAACCCTAAACCAAATTTTGTGTGGGTCCAGGGTATTTCTCTTGGTGATTTTTGCAAAGTTGCTTATACCCAAGAGGTGAGTGCCAAGGCTCTGCCCTATGTCTTCTCATTTCATGCCTGTGAACTCTACACCACTTCCCATGTCTCCACTTCTGAAGCCTCCTGCTTTTGTACCAGGTCTTTATTCCTATTTACAGTCTCATATGCTAGAGCCAGAAGTTTCATAGTTATCGAAAATAAGGATTTGTTATTTCTACTTGCATAATGTCATGGCTGTACTGTATGAAGAAAGTAAAATAAAACAGCAAGCTTGCTAGAGGAAAACTGGCTGTCCTCAGTCCTGAGGACTTATAAATTAAGTACAAGAATTCTGACCTGTAGACAGCAATGACAACATTATATTACATGTGCACATGGTTAAAGAAGGCCTGAGCTATTGCACTAAAACTCTATAGAATATAGTTCCTATTGTTCGTCTCCAAGTTTATCACCACTAGCATTTCAGTCTTTAAGCTGTTATCTCATGATTCTATTATTCTGGGAATTGGTCATCCTTATTTTGGAATTTGTTTGGATGTGTTCTTGAGTCTATAAAAAATACTCAGTCTTCCTGGAAGAATTTATTCTTTGTCTCTCTTCATCTGCTCAGAAGAACAATTTTTACTTTGCTATTTCATTAATAAAATATTGTTAACTTTCACAAACTATGTCCAGTGGTTTTTCCAGTCATACAAGAATAAAGCAAACACTGACACTGAAGACTTCTGATCTTCTTAAAAAAGTTACAATCTGATATATTCTTACAAAATATATTGTTCATTTTACATTAAATCCTCTGGCAGCTGAAGTTAACCATTTTGATGCAAGATGTGCTTTGCATCCAATTTTCCTTTCCATGGGGACAATGAAACCTCACACTTCTTTCCTTCTCACTGGAAGAAATCTTTTGGATTTTTGCATCAATTTCCAGGACAGGAATACATGTTTGTCAAGCAACAGGAATGATTTATGGAGGTCTGTTTTAGAGCTGTACTGTTCATGCTTGAATAGGAGTGGGCCTGCCACCTCTCTGCTCTTTCAATAAAGAATATTGGTTTGAATATTCTTCCAAATGTTTGTGCAAAAGAATAAAACCTTTTCTCCCACTTGTGATAAATTTAGGAGAATTTTTGACAATTTGCCGATTTAGTTCCCCAGTGAATCTGCCATGCACTGCATGGATTTTTCACATTAATCTTTGGACTAAATTATGTCTGGCCTTTAGGAGACTCTTTACATTATTCTGTCACATATCTGCTTTAACAGGACTCGGCCAGTTACATTTCATGTACACACTGCATGATTAGGAGGAATTGATGTATAGAAGTAGGAATGAACTACAAAAGAAGATCTTAATCTCATACCCCAGGTGCGTGCTTTGTGAAAGCTTTGAAACTGTTCATCACTGTAGGTTCAAAGATTCACTTTCTGCTTCTCAGCTTATTCCATCAAAATTCCCACTTATTACATTGTGGAAGAGGAAACTAAACCACCAACATGAACGAAGCTTCAAGTTGCACCTGTCACATTAAAGACACTTTGTTAAAATAGTGGTAAAAAAGCATCCCACAGGGGATTTGTTGGATTTATCCAGGAAAAGATAGGTTTACTTTGCCTGTGGAGTGGATGATTAGCAAGCCATGAGCACATGGAGGCAGAGAGAATTCATTAGATCCAGGCCCCAAGTAAACAGGATTCTGCAACATTAGATCTCAGTTTGTGGCACACAGTGGTATTAGCTGGTTATGTGATGAACTTAGGCAAATTAAATTTTTAAAGCTCACTCTACATGATTTTTCAATTAATTTTTTTCTTTTTAAAATACCTTGGCACACACACTCACCCTACTGTTTTGCCCCTCTTGTATATGTCCTTAGTGGTTTCTGAAGTGCAGCTACATCTAAATGCATTTTCATCTTCAATATCTTCATCTTTTCATCTTCTTTAAATATAGCAGCTAACCCTGCTCTCTGAGGGAAACTCACTCAGCCTGCAAAATGCCTGTCTCCAATGTAGCTACACTTCCATATGTCAGAGGGATTTCACTCACTTCACTTCACTTCACTCACTTTCACTCACTTCCTTCCTATTTTGCAACCAATTGCTACATTTTCTTAGTATTGTTTAACTATTTCCTCAAGCCTAATGTTTAAAGGTTCTTTTCCTATATATCTATGTCTGGACAATTTTTCTGATTCTCTCATGTGTAAGAGAAAGGTGTCTTAAGAAACAGGACAACCCAGCATTTCTTAACTTGGCCAAAAGAGCTTGCATGTATGGTTTAGTTGTTTTTCAAGGCTACTTTCAGTAACTTATAATAGACAGTAGCTTTCACAACAAGAAGGAGTATAATTTCTTCTGTTAGCAAGGTACTGCTGTTAAACATGAAATGCTATGAGTCCAATCCTGAAATTATAGAACTATTGTTATTTTTAAATACCATGAGAACCAACTGAGAAATCTTCCCATTAGCTTTGATGGGAATTGAACCATGTTTCCTGCATGCTAATTGGCAGAGAGGCAAGATAAATGGTTTGATTACTTCAAGTTTCCAAAGGTTACTGTGGAGACTAGATTTGTAGCTGTCGTGGTTTGACACCGGCCAAATGTCAGGCACCCATGAAAGCTGCTTACTCACTCTCCCCTGTCACAGCTGGGCAGAGGAGAGAAAAAAATTAACAAAGGGTTCATTGGTGGGAGAAAACATTCCAAGGGCAAAACAGGCTCAACTTAAAGTTGCAAGGTGAATTTATTGCTAACAGAGTCAGAGGAGGATAATGAAAAATAAAATAAGCCCTTAAAAACACCTTTTTTCCCTCTCCAGCCCCTCCCTCTTTCCCACCAAGAGCACAGGGAGACAGGGGGTGGGGGTTTGGTCAGTTTGTCACCCAAGGTTTTCTTCCACTGCTCAGGAGAGGAGTCCTTCCCCTGTGAGACCATGGAGTCCCTTCCCATGGGAGACAGTTCTTTGTGAACTTCTCCAGTGTGGGTCCACTCTCACGAGCAGTAGTGTCCCAAAATTGCTGTGGTGTGGGTCACTCTTCCATGGCATGCAGCCCTCCAAGTACAGGCTGCTTCAGCCTGGGGAGCAGGGCCCCTCTCTCCACTGGGTCTCCCGCTGGATCACAGCCTCCTCCAGGCATCCACCTGCTCCAGAATGGGCACTTCTCCCACAAGCTGCAGGTGGATCTCTGCATTCCCCATGGATCCCCATGAGCTGTGGGTGGATCTCTGCATCTCCCATGGATCCCCATGGGCTGCAGGGGCACACTGCTTCACCATGGTCTCACCACGGCTGCAGAGGAATTTCAGCTCCAGTGCCAGGAGCAGCTCCTGACCCTCCTCCACTGACCTTGGTGCCTCCATGTTGTTTCCCTCACATGTTCTCACCTTCTCCTCTTTTCTGACTAGAAGAGAATACTGTGTGTGCCTGACTTTCTTTTAATTTTCTTCTTAAATACATTATCACAGAGGCATTACCAATCTCTCTCATTGGCCCAGTTTTGGCCAGCAGCACGTCCATCTTCAGAGCCATCACTGATTAGCTCTGGTGGACATACTGTAAGTTTCTGTCCGCTGCTCATAGAAAACCAGCTCTGTGGCTCCCCCACTGCAGAAACCAGGCTGTGCCAAACCAACACATTCCACTCCTAAAAAGAAAGCATGGGAGAGATCTGCACAGGCATGAGCTAAAGAGGAAAAAAAGTCAGTCTCCACTTCCCATCAGCCGTGATGTTTGGACACTTCCTGGGAAGCAGGGCTTCAGCATGCATGATGGTTCCTCTGGAAGGCAAATATTTAAAAGTCAAGAATGCGCCCCCTTCCTCCTCGCTCCCTTACCTTATATATCTGAACTGACATCATATGGTGTGGAATATCCCTTTGCCTAATTTGGGTCAGCTGCTCTGGTTGTGTCCCCTCCCTGGATCTTGTCCCCTCCCAGCCCCTTGATGTGGGGGAATGTCAGAGGGACAGAACTGCTCCACAGTAGCCAAAGCACCAGCGTGTTGTCAACACCCTGCTAGCTACCAATGCAAACCACAGCACTGTGAGGGCTGTGAACTTTAGCTCAGTCAGACTCAATACAGTATCAGAAAGGTTTTTGTTTCTGGAATCAGAAGTGTAAGGAAGAGTACTAAGAAAAAATACTGATTTTTCACTGACATTTGGGGACAGCTGAAAAAACTCAGTTCTCGTGATGTTGCTTAAAAATTGTTCTGTATTTGCTCACAAGACAGCATGGACCATCTACACCATTTTAAGCCCTGGGCAGCCTTTAAGAGCTGACCAGCCCTCAAAACTGGCTTTTCCAGGAGGCCTGTAAGCCATCTCCATGCTGGTTCAGAATTCCAACCAGTTGTTTGTTCTGTTTTATTCTCCTCTAAAGCACTTCTATGTCCAGTGACTTACAGGCAGATTTGCATGACTCCTGTCCTGGGACAGAACTCATCCATCCTACAGTTCCTGCAGGGAATGCTTTACCACAGAGACAGCAATCAAACAGTATATTAGTTACTGAGCCTGATATGTGAGTTAGACAGTTTTGAAGAAAGTAAAGGTTTTGAAGGACGCTCAGTTTCATTTTTCTTCTCACCATTAGTCTTTGTCTTTTTTGGTACTTGGGCCAGACCTGAGCTTCACCTCACTCTACACAGTGAGTCATAGAATCATGGAATATTCTGAGTTAGCAGTGACCCACATGGATCATTGACTCTGACTCCTAAGTGTGTGGCCCATACAGTGATCAAAATCACAACCTTGACATTATTAGCACCATGGTCTGACCAGCTGGAGTCAGTTCAGTCTTCATGCCTAAGATGATAAATTGGATTATCATGTATCGAGTCTTAATAATTAAATTCTTCTCTGTCCCTTGGATGTCCAGTTAATTAAAGAATTAAGATTTAGATTTCTAGTTCACTGCTTCCAGGACAATGTGAAATTTTAGAACTGCCCCAGGCTGAACTTTCTCTGGGTACTGAGCAAAAGCTGCTTTGTGATGCCTGTTTAGTCTTTTTAGGGCCATATGCATAGCTCTACAGCAGAAGTGATGCAAAATTCAAGCTTGATAGACTTAGTATTATTTATGAGATTATGATTTGGATTATTTAGATTTTGGAGCAGTTTTGCCTTGCTCCAACAACTCTTATATCTGAGGATTTGCTGGGTTTATTTAGGGAGGAAAAAAGCAAAGACTCAGAAATCTCTTTTGCAGAAACCTCCTCCTGCCCTGGCATTTTTTTTAACATTAAAGTTAGAAGGGCTGTGTCTTGGTTATTTACTGGGACAGACCAAAAATTCATTCTGAATTGTTTTAGTAGAAAATTTAGATCTTGATACTGATCAAAAGGGGGATTCTTTATAAGACTGACTGCCATATATAATGATAAGTAAAACAAAACTGCATATATAAATAAAAATTAACAATTAATTTACCTAAAACAGCAGGAGGAAGATTTGCTTGTGACACAATTGTAAAGACACATTTGTGATTGCAGAAAATGAGGCTCATACTATGTCTGGAAATGCTTGAAGCTTTTCTATATGTGTCCTAGCCATGGCACAAGAGTATCAATCTCAAAGTGACATCTACTGCACAGCATTTATAATGTGTGAAGAAGTGTTCGTTGTTGGGGAAGCAAAAGCAGACCAGTGTGAGAGCTGTGAGGTGGTTTAAAGGTGAGGTAGCACATGGATGTCACTTGAAATGGAAAGATTAAGCAAGCCACCAGTCAGTAAAAACTGCAAAACTGTATTTTTCCTTTGAATGTGTGGAAGAAAGTCAGTTTGGGAAATGATAATGTTTCTGTATTTCAATAATGACAGTGCTATGTAGGTATATATGGTGATGCTGCTAGCATAAAGCTGATGCAAGATATTTCAGCACTGTGCACTAGGTTTGTAAAATGCACTGCTGTGCTGACTGCTGTGGAGCACATTTTGGCTGAATCTGAGAAACAAGTAAACAGGTTAGACCTATGTTCACTCAACTCAAATTTTGACTAACCCAGGTCACTCCAAAGCCTGATGTGTGGTCGAAGCAGTGCCATTAGATCAAAGTGAGAGCACCAGTAACCTGGACAGGAGGCCATTGCACAACAATGACCACCTACAACATGCTGGTCAGCCAGCAATCATGGGTCTGGGTAATTAACACTAGAGAAATCTTGTGGGCAGCCATGTCCACCAAAGGTAAGGTGGTCCATGTGGTAAGAGCAATAACCAAATTGGCTGCTTCTACATGGTTAAAAGGGAGAAGCTTTCACTTTAGTGAAAACTTTTTCATTAACCAGTAGCTGCAGGTATGGTTATCTGGGAAATGATATCTCACCTCTCTGTAACTCAGTTTAATCCTTAGCCTAAATCCAGTCAGTACTTCTAGTAATGAATCTCCTAAAGCACAAAGCAAGGTCCAATCTCACAATCTGTCCTCTCTGAGAGAAGGATTTAATGGCCTAATCATCCTCAAAGACAGTGCTGAGATGTCTGTGTACAGATAGCTAGTGCTATATCTAGATGCCTTAGTTTAACTTATAGCAATTAAATTATTTGGGGAATAACATATGGCTTATAAAACTGAAAGAAAAAAACGTGCATATGTTCCTTGTTGGTGGCTCCAATAAATCATTGATACAGGCAAAATAGCACAAGCCAGAGTATAACTACTGCTCAGAGTCCTCATTACTCGTATTGCCAAAAATCGAAATGGACTTGGGAAAAGTTCAATGCCACCATTTCTCTAGCCATGTAGTTCCACTACATCTATGTCTCTACTAGGGTCAGGTTTGCTCTCCCAATTTAAATTTAACATGCTAAAGGCTGAGAATGTCTTTTATATCTGTTTGTATCTATTTATATCTATCTATATCTATAGCAATGTATCTATGTATCTATCTATGTCTGTTAATGACTCATAAATTATTCTTTGAATATGCTGAGGACATCTTGAAAACAGTTGCACTCCTATATTTGGAAAACTGGAATAAAAGTTAAATGAGTATTTTTGATCATCTACTCCAAAATTTTCTCCTACAAAAAGACATTGTCACTGAAGGTTATTGTTACGCTGTGGTCTTAACACAGGAATGGAAACAATAATAAAAAATTTACATAGTTCCCTGAGGTTTTGCACTAGAAACAAGAAGGCAGTGGAGGCAGCTCTGATTAGGTTTGCAGTAGCCACTTTGAAGAAAAAAATTAAGGAAAATGAGAGAAGTAGCAGACAAAGAACAAGAGAGTATCAATTAGCAGGAAGTAATGCCGGAAGTAATGGCAGAAATAGCTAGGGATTACTTGAGACTGAACTGAAGTGATAGGCAAGTATTTGTGTGACAGACTTTCTGGTTAAATGGATGAATGCGGCGGTGCCTGTTCCGCAAAGCTCAGGCAGCCCCGGCAGCAGTGCAATGCGGTGTGGGACTGGCTGGTCAGGAACGTGAGCAAGACGAAGGCAGGAGAAAAAAAGAGGGAACTCTTGAGAGGTTAAACAGCAGCAAGTTTATTGGAGCTCCTGCACCAAGTCCTCACTTCGAAACATCTGCCTCAGGAGAGACAAGACTTACCCCAGGGCAGCAACTTTTAAAGGGAGGTGAACACAGGGGAGGGTTCAGCCAGGGACCAATAGGATAGAACAGGGGTGTGGCTCATGGCATAATGGACACATACAACAACCGTATAGCAAAGGGTGGGAGGGGGCAGCCTGGATCCTGCCCAATCACTCGACACCTCTCCTAGAATCTTCCAGATGCAGGGAGAGGCCCCCAAGTGATGGACAGGACCAGGGGGTTATATAACATTTGATGGGCAACTAACTGAAACAGGGTAAAGCCAAGTAGGGAAAAGGGGATATGTGGAGCAAACCAACTTAGAATGCAACATTAACTTATGAAACAAACATCAAATGATAATACCAAAAATGCACCCCCGCAGATGAACTTTTGGGCCCTCAAGGATTAAGATTTGGACACCAATTATATAACCTTGATGCATTATGTTGATTGTACCCAAGAAGTTATTGATGTCAGTGCTAACAGCAGCTCTGGTCTATTGACGTATGAATGACTGTTGGCAATCTCTTGGTCACCGAAAGGATTTGTGTAGAAACCTGTGGACCTAAATTTCTCTTCTCTGGAAACAAAAGGAAGGCAGGACATCTACTAAAAAATGCCTTTTTTCCTTTTAGTAGGCATTTATCTAGAAGAAAACGAGACCATGTATGGCAGCAGGCATGGATAAGGGCCAGTTTCTTTCATTCTGGAGAGAAGTAAAAATAATCTGCCCTTATATCTGTGGGCTATTTACATACACAAGATGGCACATTCAGGAAAATATTGGTTGATTCACAGTTGAAGTGGAATTCAGGTTATATCACCTCTAAATTATAGCCTTAAGATGTAACTTAAGAATTGGTTCTCTGCTTACAGAAATAGAGAATTTATGATTATTTTGCAGTAGAGAGAGAGGTCAGCTGTCTGGAAGAATACAGGCTGGCAGCCTCATTGCTGTGGAGCCTTGTTACTCCATCCCAGGCACCTCTGCCAACCTCCTCTGGTGCCACAGCTGCTCTGCAGTACAAAGAAGCCCAATCAAGGGCCTGCCTGCTCACAGAGATCATGGGTTACCTTCTGCTGTTCTCCTTCATGTTGTGATAGGTTGCAATCTGAGCCCAAACGATTCTTCATTACTTTGTCAAGACATGTAATTGTTTATTAATAATTCATTCATGTAAAATTCATTTACGCTTGAAGACTGTTTAGATGGGCTGCTCCTCCCAGCTTCTGTGCTATGCCTTGGAGAAGAAAAGAAAGTGTTTACCAAAGAGAAAAACTGTGTATGCTTCAAAAGAAATTTTTCAAAACAGGTATTAAGGACACTTCAGTCTCTCTATAGGGACAATCTGCTCTCTGCAGCATTGTTCAGTTTGGCATGACTTTGCAGTGAGGTACTGCTGTTTGGGGGAGAAAAAATCATGCTGTAAGGAAAGCATCTGAAAGCTTTTCAAAATAAAAATACAGGTGGTACACATGTCCTCTGAAGAGATTTGTAAGTTATGAGAAATGCAAACTTAAACTGTGCAATAGTTTCAGGAGTTCAGAAGATGCTGTGGTTACTCTTATGATTTTTTCTTCTTTTTAACTAGCTCTCTAGAACAGCCCATCCAAATTTATCCTGCTGAACATCTGTTTGGGAAACAAGTCCCTGCCTAATGCCATGAAGGGAGTTGCAGACTTGGGACTACAGTTTTTACTGGCTTTAGCCCTTGTGTAGACTGCCTGCCCTGTTGTGTGTGACATTTAGAAGCACCAGCCAAAATAATTGATATCACATTTAGAGGTGAGTACTGTGTCCTCTATGCTTTAACAGTACACTCCAAAATCTCTTCTTCCAACTGGATGAATATTCCCTAAAGGGAGAGATCATCCTTGTTGCTACATTAGGATGGAAAGAGTAGGCCTCATGTTTGCAGAAAACACATGCAAATGAGCAGGAGAGGACACTGGAGAATTGTGCCGTACTCTCAGGACCCTTTACAAGCTTAAAAAACTGTGAGCAATTAAAATGTTTCTACACTGATGTCAAGATTTCCCCAGGCTACTTTTTTTTTGAGAAGGCTTTCCTAAAGGAGGTTCTGCATTATATGTTTGTTTTCCCAGCACCTTGACAGGGCAATCTCTTTATTCTGATAGTCTGGCAAGTTTGATGTGGTTGATTTAGAGCAGAAAGAGCAAAGTAAAATTTGCAGGATAAAACCAGAAAAAAATCCCAAATGAATCAACTATAGGAAGGGACAAACCTTCTTTGTCACATCATCTCTTTGCATCTCACATTGTCATGTTTTACTTCTCAGCACCATTGTCTTCAAGGCTGAATCAATGCAGTGTGGTCTCCATCAAGATCTTTTTTATTCAAGAGTTCAAGACTTGTTCCTTGACTCTCCTAGACTGAAGAACTGAACTTTGCGAAACTGTTGGTAAAACTTAGAAAAAAAATAACTGACAGATAAAACACCTCTTCCAGTCTATCTTAAGTTCTCCATTTGTCTTTTTCAGCATGTTTCTTTGATTAAATTCCGCCAGCTCCTTGGACCATGAGAATTACTAATTTTTAAATGCAAGAAATTTTTCACAGAGAAAAACTCTTTTAAGATTTCTGGACATATCAGACCAAGAGCCAAATAGTCCTTTAATTTAGCAGTAGGAATTTGCTGTAAAAGTCATGACCCTGATAAACTTGTCCGGTATTAATGAGAATGTCCTGTGTTCCCACAGGAGACCTATTGCAATTCAGCAGTAATTAATGTACCATTGCAGCAAAGTGTCAATGAAAGGTCATACTTTTTAGGACTTGTCTTTTCAAAACAATTAAGCAATTAATTACTGTTCCCTAACATCTGTCAGTTAAATGTCTTTCTGACAAAAAAAAAAAAAAGTTGCTTCTTCATATCCTGTCACTCTTGTCAAATTACCAACCCATTCTCTAAGAATGAACATTTTTCTTGGTATCACAAAAGTCTCACGTGGAAGAAGGTAATTGAAATTAACAGACTAATAATTCAGCCTGTAAATTTTGCTGCTAGGAGGTCTTTGGTTGTCCTAATATAAAATAGTTACCCTTTACAACTGGCAGATAATATTAAGCCTGTGAAGCTGCAGAGCACTTTCTGTGTATTCTTGTGTGCAGTTCTGCAAGAACTTGCTTTTGAATGAATGTTTCTATAGTTTTGTACCATCTTCTACATAAATATTTTTAGCCAATGACTTATTACTAGTTTTACCTCAGCTGATCACTCCAGTGTCTACATTTGGACAGGATGAGAGTGTTCCTACATGAACAGCTACTTTTCACTTTAATGTAGAGATTTGGAAGTCACAGTACAAATCTAACCACCATTTTCTATTCATAATGGACAACTTTCGTCTTTGGGGAAGGTTTTTTGCATACCCTGAGAAATGCAGATTTGTCAACTTCCATGCATGTTTTGTTGAATAGCACATAGCTGCAGTTGGAGGAGAAACTTCCTTGCAGCTCAATCAGAACTTAAAAAAATTATGCAAATTCCCACCAGGAGCAACATATGACATGTTACTATCATGGAGCAGGATCAAGCTGGCAGTGAAAAAGCTGCTATTTTCAAAAACAATGAGACACAAGGTACTGGCCTGGAGAGAACATTGCTTAGCTCAAGAGCAGTGGATCAGTTGGAAAGCTGTTTATGGATCTATTGATAGATCCAGAATACCACAGCTCTTGAATAGTTTACCCACTGAAGTAATTTCATGGTTGCTTAGCTTTTAATGAGTTAAAATGACTAACAGACCTAACCTGTGGAGGAAATCTGAGTTCACTAGACCATGGTATTCTATAAATGGTCTTGGCATACCTTGTAATTTATCCTAAAAAGAAATAGATGTGCTTTGTATACAGAAAAGCCTCTCCTGTGGCAATACATTCACAGGCTTATCATTGTCTTCAAAGGTATTTTAGCATGGGCCACTTTGCTGTTTTGGCATTCTTCCCCATTTCATGTATGAAATGTGTATCTGTTTGGAACAAAAAGTCAAAAGTTATCTGTCACTGGAGAGGTTTGGTGCAGCAGATGATTATGGAGGCCCAGAACTTCCTCTAGGCAAGTTATTATGGTTGAGGAAGGCTCTCCAGAATGACAGACCTCTAACTGAATAAATTTTACTGCCACAGCTCAAATTTTGGAGTGAAGATAGGATTCCCATGAAAAATTTTCCCTGCAGCACTTTTTCTGCCTGAGTAAATGCTATCTCCAGTCCTCTCTGTTTCTTTCTGTGGCAAGGACATTCATGCAGTTGGATACCTGAACCATGTTCAGTACCCAGCATTTGTATGGATATCTAACTGAGGAAGAATGGACAGAACGTGCTCCATAGAGACATGCAAATATGTACTCAAACTATCAATGTGCTAGATCTTACTAACAAAGTAAGGTCTGTATTTATAGGACACCTGAGTCACTAGCAATAATGAAAGCAATTTGCCTAATTGCAAATTTGTGCTAATTTGATATGAATATATTGATGTTTTGAAAATATATTGTAATGTATTCATGCATGGAGAGAAGACTCTTTCTCCAGAGTCCTTCACTGGCCATCCAGAATAATATGAGACTTAAATATAGGTCTTTCTTAAGTTTAAGCTTGTCAATTTTTATCTTCACAGTTCACCTGTACTTTGGGTATCGATATTTGAAGTATATAGTTTATATACCTGCTCTTTTTCTCTTTGAAGCATCAAGAAGCAGGGGCAGGACATCTAGCTTTTCAACTGTATTTCCTCTATTTGGTTTGTGTGGCCAGGTTTTGGTAGCAGGGACTAAAGATGTCAAGGTCAGGGAAAAGAGTCTCTGCTCCAGCGTGGGGTGCCTCCCATGGGAGACTGTTGTCCATAAACTTCTCCAGTGTGAGTCCATCCCATGGGCAACAGTTCTCCACAAACTGCTCCAATGTGGGTCATTTCTTCTGAGAAGCTGCAGAAGCTGCCTCCATGTCTGGTACAACCATTGTCAGAAAGCTCCAGGACAGGACTGCCTCTGGACAAGGCCAAGGCAATCAGAAATTGTGGTAGTACTTCTATGGTAACATATTTAAGAAAAAATATTATTGCATAGATGTAATTGCAGACAGACGAGAGTGGAGTGAGAATGTGTGAGAGGAACAAGAGCCCTGCAGACCTCCAGGTCATTGCAGAAGGAGAGACAGGAGCTGCTCCAAGCCACCAGAGCTGAATTCCCCTGCAGCCTCTGGTGCAGCCCATGGTGAAGCAGCTGTGTCCCTGCAGCCCACAGACATTCATGAGGATGCAGAGTTTCCCCTGCAGCCCATGGAGGTGCCCCAGGCTGGAGCAGGTGGATGCCTGAGAGGAGGCTGTGACCCCTTTGGAGGCCCATATTGGAACAGGCTCCTGGCAGCAACCTGCAGACCTGTGGACAGAGGAGCCCAGATCTCCTGGCAGGACTTGGACCCTGTGGGGGACCTCCAGAAGCAGGCTGTGCCTGATGGACAGCACCCTGTGGAAGAGTGACCCACATTGGAGCAGTTTGTGGAGAACTGTTGCCCATGGGATGGACTCACATTGGAAAAGTTTATGGAAAACAGTCTCCCGTGGGAGACACCCCACGCTGGAGCAGGGACTCTTTTCCCTGAGCAGCGTCAGGAACAATGTGTGAAGAACTGACTATAATCCCTATTCCCAATTTCTCTGTGCCACTGTGGAGGAGGAGATATAGCCCAGGAAGGAGGTAGGGATGGGGGAAAGGTGTTTTTAAGGTTTATTTCAATCCTCATTATCCTGCTCTGTTATTTTTTAGTAATGAATTCAAATAATACCCCAAGCTGAGTCAGTTTTGCCCATGATGATATTTGGCAGTGATCTCTCTCTGTCCTTATCTCAATTCATGGACCCTATATTCTCTCCCCTGTCCACTTCAAGGGGAAAGTGATAGAGCAGCCTTGGTAGGTGCTTGACATCCAGCCAGAGTCCACCTACTACATATGTACCTTAATTTCTTCTTCCCATTTTCCATCTAGATGCCATGTTAAGGAGTTAAGACTAATTAAATTACCAGCCTCTTCTGAGAGGAAAAAGGAGAAGATGAAAGAATTTAGAGTTCATATAACATGCCAAGACTATTCTATTCCTGTGCCAGAGTTAACCAATGTTTTGATCTGGTAAAAAAAATTAGCATATAATCTGCTACTACAGCATTTTGCATAACTTCTCCATTTTTGTCACCTTGTTTGTTAGATTTCTGGATTTAAATAATTGGGGTTTTAGTAACTGTTAACTTCCCAACATGATGTTGTATTGTTTTTTTTCCAGAATTAACATCTTAAAATATATTAGAGCACTGGTTTTACAGTCAGTATTACCTTATCTATTGTTCCTGTCAAGTCAGTGACACAGCTTAAGCTAAAATGATTCAGCTGAAGGGAAAGGACAAAAAGTCTGCTTCAAGATATTTGGTTCTCAAAGAATACTAGACAATCACCTTTCTTTCCCAAGCTGCTTAAGTTGGAATCTGGCTAATTATAGCCTGTGTAAGCCAAGAAAGAAAGGTTGGGTGAATAGATTTTTTGGACAGACCCTTCCAGATTGGCTGAATTCAAGATTTGTTTGCTCAAAATCCTAAGTAATGGTTGTAGTTATTTATACCAAGAGTCATAAACCTCAAAACGTATGTGCCCTCTCAGTACTAGTGTTACATTATACTTGTGGTGAGGTTTGCACTTCCACCTTGTCCTGTTTATCAGAATTGACTGGTGATGCAGATGCCTGAATTTAGCTGTTTTTCACAGTTCAGGAGTGCCCAGAGCAGCCTGTGAACTGCTTTGCTTCAGTGAGGTAGCAGGGCACAGATTCTGTTATGTTAACAAAAGAGTAGGAATTGTTACATCTATCATCGTTAATATATTGTCTGACTTGCCTGTCTTCACAGGACCTAAATTTGTAAATATGCTTTCTCAAGGGGTAAAATCACCACTTGCAGCAATAGGTGCTGGACATCTGCAAACCCTGTTGATGCTCAGTAAGGTGCCTACATGGATAATGACCTAGCAGCCACACTTGACAAGCCTTAAGCCCCATTATGGGCACTTATATACCATGTATTCAAAACCTGTTGTTCTGCACAATGCATAAATGTTGCTATTTGTTTCTGCTGGTCTGCCAGTTAGAGTTTTTCTACATACAGCTTTATTTTCTAGTTTCAATGGATTTTCATCTGTCTTTTAGGGCTTTTGCTCTAACATTTTGTGATTCTGTTGGAAAGAAGATTCTTCAGCAAATACCTATTTTCCTGATGTTTTTGCTTAACCACAGTTAATTTTGCACAACAGAGAGACTTTTCTAAATGAGGTGTGAATGCTGAATCTTTCTGACCATTTATTTGCTGACAGAAGGCAATCATAACTTGCAGAAACTGGTCTGAAAGAGGCTAAGATTAGGCAGACACCGCCTCTCTCCTGATTACTATTCTTGCTTATCAGAGACACAAGAGTGTCTTAACCATCATGTAGCAGCTCAGTCAACACTCTGACTATGATGATCTTGTTTCAAAGGGGAAAGCATTTATCAATGCTATTAACTTGAACTTCATATTTTTAACAATCCAGAAAAAATAAGAGAACTATTTATCTTACAGTAAAATTGGGATTGAATGCCTTTAATTACACTGCTGTAAAACAAAGATGACATGACGGGAGATGAGACTTCTGATTTTCCCTTTATATTTCTTTGAACTTTCCTAGTTTTGGCTGATAGCTCACTGCTCATCGGCTGGAGTTTCAACCTGGAGATCTGCACGTAAAATTGTACTAAATGGAAATTATGTTTTCATACATTCTCTTTCATATACTGAGCACATGAATTTTACATATGCATGGAGGCTGCAGTACTGGAGAGTACCTGAGGAATATAAAGTAGATCAAATGCATCCATAGTTGCAAACATGGGAACTGGAGGACTGTTTTCTGCTGATAAAACAAAGCAAACAAGTTTGGCTTTCAGGAACTGGTACCTTGATGACTGTACTTTGATTAGCAATGGATGGCTCTCAGGTAGCTCTGAACTCAGATAAAAAGCAAACTTCTATACATGGAACAAGTCTGAATTTTTTTTTTAGTTAATTATGTAATAGTAAATTGTTAGAGAGAGGAAAATGGGCTTTAGGCAGCTGATGGCAAACATTTCAGCTGATGGCAAACATTTTATCAACAATGTTTTTCCTACATTTTTGGTGGTTTAGGTAGGCTCAGAGACAATCTGTGAAATTTAAAAAGCCTGCAAGGTTTAAAATTCTTAATGTGTAAAAGTTTCACAGGAAACTGTGCAAATCAAGCCCTTTTGTTCCTTTTACCTTACACCTCTTTCTTAGGAGTAGCTGCTCCAAAAAGAAAGGCAGTAAGTTTACACAAATGTGTATAAATTAGTGAATCATATCAGCATCACCTATAATTAATAAAGAAATTATTGCAAGGGACAGAGCTTCAATCTTCTCTTAGAATGTCATTCTGGAGAAACTCTGAATTTACTCATCTGTCAGAGGAACTGAAAAATCCTCTTCCTAAGAAGCCCAGGTGTGTTGTGGACTGGAACCAGACCTCAGTGGGAGAGTGGTTGTGCTGCACTTGATAGGGGTAAAAATGCTTCACCTTACTGGGGCTGATTGGTAGCTGCCTCCTGGAGTACATTAGTGGAATTAGGTACATCTCAGAGCTATTTCAGTTCCTTTTTTTGCCTGTGTTTAATGGCATTTTAAGCTTATTGTAATTGAACTGTGAAATAGTTACAGAATTTTTCGAAGTGTCTTTTTTTCCATTTTCTCCTAACTATATCCACTTGAGATATACTAGACTATTTAACAATGTTTATTGTCCAGCTGGTTTACTTTATGGTATTGTCTTACACTGCTGTGATGCCTCTAGCTTAAAATGGTAATTTGTAACAAAAATATGGATCTAACTATCAATTTCCATCAATATGAAGTTCAGGTGTAAATGATCATTCTATGTTCACAGAAAAAGTGTGAGTTTCTTACATCTCAAAATATGATCAGTACTTGTTTTTCTTCAACAACGGGCAATGAAATCTAGTTAGAAATCTCTGGTGCCATAAAAAAATGCATTTACCAAATAATATGGTATTTCCTTTGATTTAACCTACATGATAATGTTGCTATGCTGTAAAGAAGTTAACAGAATTATTAGAAGATAACTAATCACATATAAAATATTTGAAAACAATTAGGGGGAACTAGGGAGAATGGGTGTCAATAGAAGCTGGAGGTTTCTGTCAGTTCTGTTTGCATTTATCACACAGTTTCTATGCTTGCCACGAATTCATCTTTTTCATTTAGAAGTATTTTTTCACACTTTTTTTTTACTTCAAAATTGATATCCATCACAGTTGTGGAGATTTTCAGCATTACAACGTACACCTGCCCCAAGATTAAAGGGCTGGACTTCCGTGCACAGAAGGTACCATGCACCATTTTTCCTGCAGGAGCAAGACTGGAACATTCATGGCTATATTTTAACTGCTAGTTGCAGGCTGATTGTGAATGCCCAGTCCACCATTTAGTAAGAAAAACAGCAGGATATAAGTGTCTTTGTGAATCCACTTTTTCAAACTCTGTTACTTTGTAAACTTTTAAACTTTGTTGCTTTGGCAGCAAAAGAGCGTATTGAATTGAAGACAAAACTTTTGTGTGAACCACATTTCCTAGCTGCCTCATATTATATAAACCTAGTTGTCCATTCAGTTGTGGAAGATGCTGATGCTGGAGTTGAGAGATTCTGATTCCCTTCAGACTCCTGACATCAGACAATCAGCTTAGATTTTTTGATTCCATGACTAGGTCAGTGTGAAAAAACAGTATTGATTCTTCCTAGGTGGGCAGATACTATGTGAATGTTTGACTCAGGAAAGTTAAACAAAAACTTCTGTGCAAGGAAGACCTTTCCTGCAGAATAGTGAATATAGTTGTTGTGTGGTGGCTTTGACTTAAGATGTTGTGACAGATAGCGTGTCCCAAGAAGCCCAGTAGGCATTATGTTACTTCAGCAATCTAATCACTTTGAGGCATATCAATATTATGTGCAGTGCTGCTCTGGAAAGACATTGTTTAGGATGAGGAATTTGTGCTTACATTTCTATTCAGAACAGACAGAAAGGTCCTGCTGTTTTGTGGGATGGGATCTGTATGTTTATAATCAGAAGCAGTGATGTACATGCAAGTGGCGTACAGGAGAATTGTGGTGAGTACTACTGAAGATCCAAAGGCTTCTTTTCCCTGAACCACATGTTTATGGCAAAGCACATATAAATTGGATATGTTTCAAATAATAAATAAATACTCTCTCCCTTGAAAAGTGAAATATATATTTCTGTATGAATTTGTGGAGGTGATAGTAACGGATTAAAAATGCAATGTGCAATGTGCTGCAAGCCTTGAGGAAGACAACACATGCAAACAATTAAAAAGAATGAATTGCCATTAGTCACATCCTATGTGAAATGGAGCTGATAAACTTTCTGTGTCTTAGTTTGCTATCTGCATTTCAAATGCATTCCCTTCTGCCCCTAGGAAAAAAAAACATTAAATATTCATCACTAAAAAGGCAGTCTGATGGGAACAAGGAGGTATGATGAAAATGTGCAACTGGTACCACACTATTACTGTAGGGAAGAAAATAAAAAGACTGATATAAAGTGAGAACAGAGTTAATTCCCCTATCTTCTGAAGTGACAGCCTGCTGCAAAAGATGTTATTTTAGTCTATGAAATATTAAGTAAGTCTGCTCTCCAGCAAGATCACTGTATCTATGAATAGGAAGGAGAGGTAGAAAGCTCTGATGGTATGCTCTAAGAACTTGTTAATTGTTGTCTGATTATCTGAAAAATCCTTCTGCAAGATTTCTGGGAAAAATTGCAGTTGCTATGGTTCCATCACAGGGGAAGTATGCTCCAAGAGCTCAATTTCTAATGGCTGGGTTGAGAAGGACAGACATGTCTGGAATAATTCAGAGTCAGTTTGAGTTCCTGCACTGTCTTTTGAGGTAAGATCCTGAATACTCCACTCTGCTGATCCCTCCCTTTGTATTTTATTTTTGTATGAAATTAGACCAGACTATTGGACTTTGTCATGCTCAAACAATTGAGCCAGAGAGTTAATATCCCTGCTGTAGGAAATCACTTTCCAAGAGATTTCTCAGGTACACTGTTATTCTGAAGCGCAGTAACTGACGGTGAATATGTTGTGAAGGATTTCCGTTCTTCTGTGATGAAGTGAGGTTTTCAGCAGAGCGAAGCTCTAGGAAAAAAACTTCTGGGAGGAGCAGATGGACCACAAAATTTGTCTGTTTCAGAGTTCTAGTCTTCAAGTAACAACACACTCCAATACTACATTTTTACAAGCATTTTGAGATACGCCTTATCTTGGAAAAAAAAAAAAGAAAGCAAAAATATGGCTGTTGCTATTCTTTCTCATCACAAAGGAAAAAAAAAAAAAAAAAAAAAAAAAAAAAAAAAAAAAAAAGCACCAAGCTTATTGAATAGCAAATTCTTAGAAGCCAGTTGCCAGCCTCTGTTTTCATTCATTAATTCATTCTGTCTAACCAGCCAGATTTGAAATCGGCTAACTAAATGAGGAAGGGATGCTGCTATTGAAAAGCCATTAATTCTGGCTGCAGCCCCTGCAGAATGGATCCTGGGCTTGGCTGCTACAGCCCAGATGCAGGATGCTGGGGTGCACAGCAGTGTGCAGAACTTCCCAAGGTGCAGTCTCTATTTACAGTCATGGGCTGTCACAGTTTCCTCCTGGTTCCTAGGATTTTCTTTTAAAAGTGCCCTCAACTAAATTGGAGCAGCTAAGGATCTGGGCATACCTAGACTATTGATGACTAAGTCAGAGTGGAAACCATTAGCTCTTTGATGAAGTAGGAAATTCAGCATCTGAGGAACCACTGAGATAATATTTCCATAACCTGTTATCTGATCTGAAATCAGGAGGAGTTTGTGTTGAGTGCTTCAAACAGTTTCTTAAAAGGCTGGAAATATTTGCCAATAAGTCACCTCTTTTCTCTCTCCTTCTCTCCTTTTTTTTTTTTTTTTTTTTTTTTTTTTTTTTTTTTAAGCTGTGGCTTCCTAGATGCTAAAAATTGAGCTAGTTACAGACTTACACTTTTGCAGATAATTTTTCTGCTAAACTGCTGTATTTTTATTCATCATCCCTGTTTTAATAAACTAAATTCTCAAGCAGTCCCTTATGGCAATAAAGCAGATGGAAACAATAATTTGCATATCTCAGGAGAACAACATACAGGCTATTCAGAGATAGAGGGGGAAACCACAGAATATTGTACATAAATTACTGTATTTTAACATGTAGTAGACAACAACTGTTTAATTTTATTTAGCTATCTATTTATTGAGTTCTATTGCAAACTACCTTAAAGTAAAATAACACCATTAAGATTTCAAAATACACAGTTATGATTATTGGTATTTAGTTCAACTACTCATCTTTCCAAATGACATAATTATTCTTAGAATCATAGAATGATTTGCATTGGAAGATAATCTAGCTCCAACATCCTTGCCATGGGCAGGGATACCTTCCACTAGACCAGATTTTTCACAGCCTCATCCAGCCTTGGTCTTGAACACTTCTAGGGATGAGGCATCCACAACTTCTCTGGGCAACCTGTTCCAGTAGCTCTGCACTCTCACACTAAGGAATTTCATCCTAGTATCTACTGTAAAACTACTTGTTTTCCCTCCTTGTTCTGTCACTACGTGCTCTTTTGAAAGCATGTAGTGCTTTTAAAAGCTCTCTTGTCTTTTTGTAGGCTCCCTTTAGAAGGAAAGCTGCACTTAAGTCAATCCAAAGCCTTCTCTTTTCCAGGCTGAACAACCCCAATTCTCTCAGCATTTTCTCATAGAGAATTTCTCATAGGTGCTCCATCTCTTTAACCATCTTTGATGCTTCCTCTGAAGTCCAACAGGTCCATGTCCTTCCTGTGCTGGGACCCCAGAGCTGGGTGCAGGGTTCCAGGTGGGGTCTCACCAGAGCAGAGCAGAGGGGCAGAATCCCTTCCCTCCCCTGCTGCCCACACTGGATGCAGCCCAGGACACGTTTGGCTTTCTAGGCTGGGAGTGCCCATGGCTGGGTCATGTCCAGCCTCTCACCCACCAGCACTCCAAGTCCTTCTCCCCAGGGCTGTTCTCCATCTGTTTATCCCCCAGCCTGTGCTGATACTGAGGGTTGTCCTGACCCAGCTGAAGCAGCTTGTACTTGGTCTTGTTAAACCTCATGAGATTCCCATGGGCCCACCTCCCAAGCTTGTCTAGGTCCCTCTGGAACTTCAGGTGTGATCCTCTCATCCTTCAGGTGTGACTGCACCACTCAGTTTGGTGTAATGTGCAAATTTGTTGAGGGTGCACTTGATCCCTTTGTCTACATCATGGATGAAGCTATTAAATAGCACTGGTCCCAATATGGACACCACTTGTCACTGATGTCTATCAGGACTTTAAGCCATTGACCACTATCCTGTGGAAGCAAAATCTTCTGAGTTGATTTATTTTGCAACTTAGAAATACATTTTTTTCACAGAAAGTTAATGTGATAAAACAATCTTAACAGGTATTAATAAGGGGCATTTTAGCTTCAGATTTCACTAAATAAAATCTAAATTAGTCATAGCTGTAGTGTCTGACATTTATTTTCTTAAGACTTTAGACTTCACAGCTTAGAAAAATGAAATTTCTCTCAGGGGTTTGATTTACATTTAAAATGTGCTTAGGGATAATGATTGTAATCTGATGACTAATCATTAGGTCTTAGATGTTTTTGTCTAATTCAAATATGACCAAGACTGACAGCTACAAAACATCTCAGCTGACTATCATGGGTAGGATTTTAGTCATTTTTGTTTGTTTCTTTATTTGGCTTGGGGATTTGTAGGACTCTTGTTTTGTTACTGATTTGGGGTTTATTACATATTTTACCAGCACGAATCATCACAAAACGCATTCTTAGTCTTATTTTGTACAGAAAGGGAAGTTATACCATAGTAGATAAGTGCTTGTATCAGCCCTTGGTTGTAAGGAGGTGGCCTGAAATCAAACTGAAAGACTCCTTTCTCTGTCTAAGTGAGCTGTACTAGCACAGTGGAAGGTATTAGGTGAATATAATGAAGCAACAACATCATCTGGTATTTCCTCTGTAAACTGATAGTTTATCAGCAGAAATGCTTCACTGTGTTTAAATTATCATTTATATGAGAGTGAAATGTATGTTCTGTGAGACTTCCTTGAGGCTGTCTGGGGATGTTTTGTGCAGGTTGGGTGGCTCGACATTGTGAGCAGATGTATGTTCTAGTTCTATGACTGCTTTTATAAAAGAAACCTTGATTTTGGGAAATCATTAATTTTGAGAAAGTCCTTGGGAGATTTCCAGTTGCTGCTGTTGGTCCTGACAGAGCATTTTCTACTTATACATTTGTCTTCCCTTTGTCTTCAACCAAGAAACAGTTATTAGTGATAAGACAGTTCCATCAGTGTTCATTTCAAAGACTGCAGGGAAGTGTTTGCATGGGTTAACACCAGAAGGTTTTGACCCTTACATTTGCCATTTAGAAACACACTTAAATAAGGAGTAGATGTAAGGAAAAAACTGTATGTAGAATATTTGTATTTAATCCTCATACGAGTTCTGATGTTTGGGCCTATTTCAGTCCATTTTGACCATTTTCTTTTCTAAACCAGCACTGAATGTTTGTAAATTATACTGTATATCAATAGCTGCCAGCAGGAGTACCCAAATCACAGAAACTATTTTGCTCTTGTCCCTGCACCACGACATCCTGAAACTGCTGCGGGGAAGGGAGGGAATGTACAGACAGGTGAGGCGTACTTCTCCTTCACCTCTGCATAAGCAACCAGGAGTTATTGTGATAGCTGCATCTGGCTTAAGTTGGACTTGTCAGACCCCACCTAGAGCACTGCATTCAGCTCTGGAGTCCTCAAGACAGACTGGACACTGACTGGTTGGAGTGAATCCAGAGCATGCCCCTTGAGTGGAGGGGTCACTCGGGGTTAATCCTTGTAGCTGAGACATTCCTTCCTGCAACAGATTCTTGGTAAGTAATTAATAGCATGCTAAATTTTGAGATTTTAGCTAAGTGATATAAAGCATTATATACATAATCCTTTAGGTATAAACCACCAACCACATCTAAGACTAAGTCTGGATATACCCTCATGTAAGCTGAAACAGGAATTTAGAATGCAAGGAGTTTCTTTCTGAATCTCATGACCCAGTGGGAAGGTCTCACTAAGAGTTTTGCCTGACCCAGTTCTCTATCCAGCAAATGTTCAAGTGTAGCTTGCCAAAAAATGTTAAATCACTGTAGCAGTTACTGTTGCACTTTGTTAAATCACTGTTTTATATCAACAGATATATTCCTACTTCTCTCTTACAAGTGGCACTCATCACTCATTCTGTCACATGGCAAAAGACTGGCTGACACATCTGTCTTTTCCTTTTTCCAGAGTACTTTCTAGGCTGAACTGAGAGAGGTTGTGATATAAAACCCTTTAAATCCCTTATGCTGATCAAAAAGGCACAGTATTGAATACTTGGTACTGTGTTCACTTGCTTGACTCTGATGTATATGCATACTTATCTTCTACTTTTGTGATTTTATCCAATCTTCTAATACCAGTCTGTAATATGAATATCCATACATATATGCTGTTTATTTCCTTATCTTTTCTCAAAGAAACTGAATTTTCCTCTATATACAGTGTATTGTTTTTGTGAAGGTAGACTTTAAAGGGCATGAATGTCTTTGTTTTCCACTGCAGTAAAGCTGTCATGAAGCTGAGATTAACATGGAACTATAACCAGTTTTCATTGAGCTACCTCAGTCAGCCAATTTTGCATTTGCAGAAGAAGAATATTACACAAGACTTTCTAGATGTTCAGTAAGTAATTTTTCTCAGATGCACGTATTGTATATGAGTTGAATCTGTCTCTTAGTACTCTTTAAATTCTCTTGAAATTGATCTATGGGCTGGAAAGATATAAGGAAAATACAAAAGCCTAATTTCTTCTTCCCAGGAGGTAGTGTGTATACAGGGTATGTATCTACGTGAGAAAGGAAGACCGTATCTTTCAGGAAAAAACCAAATGATGCAGTGAGATGATGCAGAGGTCCTCTTAGACAGACAATCTCTCTTGCCTTGATATATTGGTGTTTTTGAATGCAAACTGCATGCTTTGGGATTTGACTTATTTACACCAACTGGAAAAGACAGTTTCCATTTTGTTGCTAAACAGCTTAAAACTGTTAATACTTAATACAGGGGTTTCCAGCTGTGTGAACAGATTGAACTAGGAGCAGTTTTAAAGTTCTTTTAGTTTACTTGTTTCTTGCCTATTATACTAAGTATACTATTAAGAGAAAGCTCACACACTGTGGGAACAAGAGATGCACAGTCCCCAGCAGATCGCAGCTGCTACAGTGCATTCAGTGAACGACATTTATTACAGTGATTTGTGGTTTCTTATTTCATATTTGGTGCCCAGTGAATCTTCATTTCCATGGAATCACAGAACAGGTAATGTTACAAGAGACCACTTTGGACCATCTGGTCTAACCGTCCTGTTCAATTAGAGTCACCCTGTGTAGAGTATTCTGCAACCAGGTGGTACTTGAATATGTCCAGGGAGACTATACAACTTCTCTGGACAATCTGATGCTCACTCACCCACAGAGTAAAGAAGTTCTTCCTCATGTTCAGGTAGAATTTCCTGTGCATCAGTTTTCTGCCCTTTGCTTCTTGTCCTTTTCCTGGGTGCTACTCAGAAGTGCCTGTCTCCATCCTTTTGGCACCCTCTCTTGTAGATGTGATGCGATCCACCCATCTCTGCCCATCTCTCCATCCTGTTGAAGTCCCTCTGAGGGTGGCATAGGCCTCTGGCTTATCAGCCACTGCTCCCAGCTTTGCTGAGAAGGCATCTGCCCCTTCATCGAAATTGATGAAAAGAACACTGGGCCCAGTATGGAACCTTTGGGGACACCACCAGTGAGAGGCCTCCAACTACACCCTGTGCCATGGACAGGCCCTCTGGAACTTTGGTGTCTGGTCAGTTCCAAATCCGCCTCACTGTTCACACATCCAGTCCCCACTTCCTGAGTTTGCCAACAAGATTGTTATGAGAGAGAGAGTTGAAAGCCTTGTGAAGTTGAGGTTTGCCAATCTTTTGGATGTGCAGGTGTTCAATGAAGAAATCAAACCTAGAAAGTTTAACAGAATAAAATGTGCTGGAAAATATGTGACAAAAAAAAAAAAAAAAAAAAAAAAAAAAAAAAAAAAAAAAAAAAAAAAAAAAATGCACTGACTTCTCTTTTGCTCTTCTCACTTCCCTTACCCTGAGAAAAACAGTATCTAAGAGTTAAAGAAACTGTGTATGCATAATCTCCCTGTGGTAAAACAGCTTTCAGGTTTCTCTGAATGAAGAGTTAAACCTCTTACATTTTCTCTTTCCCACTGTATGTAGCAACATGTGTAGTAGATAGGCTTATAAAACACAATACTTACAAAAGTGGGATGAATGAATTCTAGAATAGAAGCCTTGGTGTGAGAAGTGTTCATGTGTTTTGGCTTTAGTTAGTACCTTAACATATTCTGTATATGATTAAAAACAAAACAGAGAAGTTGCTGCTGGGAGTATCCATCGGGCTTACTGCATGTGGCTGTTCTAAAATACAGAAAAAAAGGAACACTGCTGTTTCACATGAGGCAAAACATGGCTAAGAGAAATAATATTGTGGATACAGTAAAGAAACAACTGTCTTGGTAAATTAAGCTCAACTGTGAAAACGCTCTCTTTGGTAATCTCTCTGTTGATATCACTAACAGCCAAATAGATTGTTTCTGTTTTGTGGACGTGTTTCTTTCAGGCTTAGCTGAAGTCTGGGTGCTGGGAAGGGGACCAAAAATTAAGAGGATTATACTCCTGGTCTGCTACTGTGACTCACAGCTCCTGAAGAAATAACTTAACTGTTCTGATTGTGGAGACAGAGGTGGAAAAGTTCAAGCTGGAGTCAGTGGAACAGGAGAGTGCTCACTGGTGATGCTTTGCTTAAGGGAGCTTGTTGAAATGTTTCATCATTTATTTTATTGTTTTATTTTATGGTCTGGTTTGGTCTGTTTTTTTAATAAATATGCCAGCAAGTTAAAAGCTTGAACCATTTGGTCTTAGACATGAGCCAGAAGATTTGTGGTGTTTGTGGGGTTTATGGGCACCTGTGAGTCTGTTACTTGGAGAATAGATCTCCACGGCACAAAGGCTTGAGGGTGGAGGCTGGCCTGACTGAGCTATACTCATAGCAGAAATAGGAGATGTGCTTGTAGTGAAACATACAGAATTTGGGACAGGTCTGCATTTCTTTTAGCAGGCTGTTCTGATTTTCCACTTGTGTGTTTGAAACCTGGCTTACTGAGATGAGAAAATTTTATTGTTTGTGGAGTCAGTTTGTCTCCTTCTTCTGGTCAGCATGTCTGCAAGAGAGTGAGGAGCAGCAACATGTGACAGATGGATGTCGTAGTTGAGACAGCCACTGCACTCAGAGTGCTTCTTTAAAAACCTCAGAGGGCTTCAAGTATCAGCACCATGTTATCTAGACGTGTTTCATACTTTTTCTACATAGCGCTCCACACAGCTCCTATGGGCAGCTCCACACAGCTCAGGTTCTTTCTCTCCTTCTCTCTTCTTTCTGTAGTCCCAGCTCATTGCTTCCTGTCCCTAACACAGCCACCTAACCCTGTCTGTCCCTCGTACAGTGGCTTACCATATCTGTCCCTCACACGACCTCCTGTCTCTTCCTCCTCACAGCACAGCAAGCAGACTCCAGCTGACTCTCTATCAACTAACTTACTCTTTATCACACCCATAGCTGGGAGCAAGGCTGTTCCCACTCTTGACTAATTAACACAGCTGCAATATATCAGAGGCAGGATTGCCTTTAGCACTGTCTTACCACAGGTGGACAGTTCTATGGTTTTGATGGGAATGTGTGTCCTGGTGATTCCGAACTCTAGAAATATCAGAAACCTTGCACCATTTCTGTTAGTTTCCACTGTCTCAGTAATGTTAGGCATGAAGGAAGAAATGATCCCTCTGGCTGAGGCAGTGCCAGGGACTGAAATGGAAAGGGGCAGTCTCCAGGCACCCTGACCTGCTCAGCACTGCTGCAGAGATGCCTGGCAAGCAAAACTGCAGGCTAGTTGGTGCCACGGTGGTCGCCCTGGGAGTGCTCTCCCAACTTGCCTTGGCTAGCCCTGCTACCAGCAACAAGCGTGGTTACAGCCCAGTAAGCTGGCAAAATCAAGTCAATCTGGTGGCACCTTTTACCTGCGTGGCTGAGCGTGATGATGGTGAGGACAAAAGGAGGACTCAGCTGAGGGTTATCCATTGAAGTTTACTGGCACTCTGTAAGGAGCCACCTCACTTCCAGGGTGTCTGCTTCAGCAGAGCGCAGATCACCCCATACAGCAACTTTTAACTGGGGGTGGAGAGAGGGGAAGGGTAGAACAAAGGACCAATCAGGTAAGGATAGGGAGTGGCTCTGCATAACACACACAAACCGAGGGACAAATCAAGGTGGGGAAAGAGGGAACAGCTGGGATCCTGCCCAATCACTTGACAACCACATTGGAACTTTCTAGACCCAGGATGAGGCCTCAAAGTGACAGACGGGACCCAGGGGTTATATAACTGATGGTTGATAGATAACTGTAACTGGGGTAAACCATAGGGAACAAACTTGAGGGGGGTACAAAGAATGAACCATTATAACTTACATAAACAGTATATGAACAAAGAACAGCTGCATACAATAACTGTCAGAACTAAAAACATGGCACTACAGGTTGGGTTGGTGCCATGGTCTGGCTGGGCTGCTGCCCAGCCCAGGATGGACAGGGCACAGAGCAGAGTGGTTCTGAGCAACCCTACTTAGATGAACACTTATTTCTGATGGCCAGTGGGTTCCTGCAGCCTGTCATGTCTACGACATTGATAGGGCTCTTTAGTATGGAAGATATCTCACTGAACTCTATGAGCATTCTGTGAGCAGAATGAAAATATTTTAACATCACATATTTTTTGCCACCCCTGCAAAATACTTTGGTTCAAGAATGCATCAACTCACTCCTCCATATTGTTTTTTTTAAGTAAATTTTCCTAATTGTGATGCATGTGGAATTTGGATATGTTAGGATCAGCCAACAGCCAACATCTGCCTTTTCCCAAAGTTGGGTATGTTTTCCCTTCTATTACAAATTAAATTTTGTTTTCAATTTCCAAGTGGGGAATTGTGCCAGATTCTTTGTGCAGTATAGCTGGCAAGTAGCTGAAATATTTAATTACTTTTTCTTTCCCAGATCATTAAAAAGTCCAGAAATATGTTCTAAAACTTTAGCTTTGGCGTATTTAATTTTTCAAGCGACTTTCTCCTATATGGATTGTATACCCATGTGAGTGAAATGCTGATGTCATCTAACTTGAAAAATTTGCACAAGAGTATACAAAATTGCTATCACTTCCACAAACCAGATGCCTCATTAAGCTTCACATACTTTAAAGTAACTCCACAGTAAGATTCTTATAGAGGAGGTTAGAAGCCAGTTCTTTTAAGTTCATTCCTATTTTAATACATTTTGCTTCCATATTCGATACAGTTGAAGATTATTCTTAGCTCCAAGATGAACATATGACTTCTATAAACTCTGTATTGATAGAATGTACATAGGCATGACTCTTGGCAAGTAGGAAAACCCCCAGGCCTGATTGTCAAGTCTGAGAAAAACTGGATGCAGTCTGACTTCCTCCCTATCCTTATAACTAGACACAGTATTCCTGTGAAACAGATCAAACAATTTGGATGCTTTAAAAAAAACACTTTACTACTTAGTGCTAGGACATTTTTTAAAAATATTGACATCAAAGTAGATATCAAGGAATTGATTTCTATTTTGCTGGTCAGATTTTAAAAAATGTGCTAACAGGAGATGGTGGAACTCAGTGGTAGCTTCGCAAGGTAACTGAAGTAATTTAGGAGGAATATGCGCTACTTTTATTGTTGTACTTCAATGAAGAGAACAGTGTTGCAAAGAACAGTAATGATATGGGAAAAAAATCCCAGTGAGTTTTGTGAACTGAAATCTCTCTCCTTGTGAATTAATGAGTTATTTCAGAAATAAAGAATAACTCTAATGGCCAGTTCTGCTCTGAAATTTTAAGTCATTGGAAGCAAAAAAAAAAAAAAAAAAAAAAGTGACAGCATTTACTTAAATAGTTGATATATCTATAGCGGCAGGCAATAAATAAGCTTTGCACTTTAGAGGAGGACTGTTTTGCAGAAACAGATAGCACGTTTATATTTCTTCACATGGATTATGAAATCTATGCTTTTAGATGTGCTCATATTGTTTTCTTTAAAAGCTGCTGTGGACTCAAAGTTCATAGGCATTTTAGCACATTTATTTAATTGTTATCTAGTAAGGAAAAAGTAAGATTTCAACTATTTGCTCTATCAGAGAAAATCATGTAAGGTAAGGAAAAGGTTTATTGAACACAGGCTATATAATAGGATTATTCTTAACGTAACTCCTGAGGCTAACCCATTATTTCAGCATCACCGTTTGGCTAAAAAAAAATGATGCTTCAGGACTCCATTCTCCCTCTTAGCTCTTGAATGACCAGATGGATGAGTTTTTAGATTTTTCTCTGTCACACATCCTCCTCCCTAAGAGCCATCAAACTGAGATGAGGTAAACAGAGACTGATGCTTAATTTTAGATGATGGGTCTTGCCTATCTTGTCTACTTCTATTTAATTGCCCATCTTCAGAACACAGGCTTCTAGGAATAAATGAGTGACTATTCCTGAGCTAAAGATGCCTCAGATGAAATTGACACTTGTCCTTTCCTAAAGGGACCCACCTGGACTCTATGACTTTCTAAAATCAAGCTTACACTTTATGTGAGCATTATCTGCTGTGAAATTCGAAAAATTCTCTTCCAATCGGCTGGAGCATGTCCAAATAAGAGCAAAAAAGTTGATGAAGGGTCTGGAGCACAAGTCCTGTGAGGAGTGGCTAAGGAAGCTGGGATTGTTTAGCCTGGAGAAAAAGAGGCTCAGAGGTGACTTTATCGCTCTCTACAACTGCTTGAAAGAAGGGTACAGCCAGGTCGGGGTCAGCCTGTTCTCTCAGGTAACAAGTGACAAGACAAGAGGAAGTGGTTTCAGGTTTCACCAGGGAAGGTTTAGATTAGATGGAAAAGGTGGTCAAACATTTGAAGATTTCCCAGGGAAGCAGTGGAATTGTCATCCCTGGAAAGTCTGTGGGGTGTTTAGGAACATGGTTTGGTGGCAGACCTTGCAGTGTTAAGTTAATGGCTGAGCTCCATGATCTTAGGGGTCTTTTCCAACTTTAATGATTCCATGAATCGATAATCACACAGAAATTACCACAAGAGTGTTTATTTCTGTCCTTTTGATGCTTTCTATTCCACTCTGAATTGAAAGAGGAAAAACATATTAATTAAAGGGCTTCAATGCAATGACTACATAACTAGAAAGAGTAAGGATCTCCCCCATCTTCCAAAGTTACTTACTTTGAAAGATGTGAGCTGTGGTGACATATGCCTTGGAAGGTTGCATTTTTGAATATAAAGTATGATCTGGTTGGTTATGGGTTAAACCCAGTAGGCAGCTTGGGCCCACACAGCTGCTCAGTCACTTCCTACAGCAGAACAGGGGAGAGGTTAAGAAGGGCAGAAATAAGAAAACTTGTGATTGAAATAAAGCCAGTTTAATAGGTGGAATAGAGAAAGGAAAACAAATATGAAAAAATTCAGGTGATACAAGAGCAATCACACATCACCACTTGCCTGCTGTTCAACAAATCTCTGAACAAGGTGCACGCTGGGAAACATCCATTCAGTTTAATTGCTGAACATGATGTTAGATATGAGATATCCTTTGATGACTTGGGATCAGCTGCCCTGTCTGTGTCCTCTGCCACTCTCTTGCCTGCCCTCAGTCTACTTGCCTGGAGGGAAGAGAGAAAGAGCAGGAAACAAAGAAGGATTTAGCACTCTAAGGCACTCCAGCAGTAGCTAGAAAAAGGGTCTGTTATCAATGCTGCTCAGAGTGCAGGGCCACATTTGCAGGATCTAGCACCATAGGAGGTGATGTGAAGAAGATCAACTCCACTTCAGACAGACCCAGTAACTGATTAAATACTCCAGTCTTCCCTCAGCTAGGGGATTTTTAGCTGTTCAATTGCTAATGAAAATGATTTCAGTATTTTCTTTTGTTCTGCTCTTTGTGGAAGGTGTAATGAAATTCACTGCAGAGCTGTAACTGAAGATGTCCTGATACAGTTCATCTGGGATAGAAGAGCATTACAACAAAGAGAAAAACTATCTCTTTCTCTATGTGGCAGCTGGTGCTAAGTTACTTGTTTTCAGAAGAATAGTTTGCTTTTTCTAGTATTTCTTTTCACACTGCTTTGGGGAACTTTCTTGTTGGGCCCTATGTACATTTTCAAAGCAGTCTCCATCCGATATTCAGCAAAGGCATATGTACCACTCTGCTTGAAAACATTTGAATGACTAGCAATCTCCCACTGAAACCTGTGAGACACTGGCACTTGGGTATCCTTGAAGATTTGAGCTTTGGAAGCCTAATAAACAAACTTTCAAGTACTCCTGAAATGAATAGGAGTTGTGTTACTTTCAGTGGGATTTGAACTTCCAAGTTCAGAAATTACTTCAGAAGTGGAACTGTGGGGCTTTTGAAAATGTTATCCTGGCTTCACTGAAAAGTAATTGATCTGATCTAGCTGAACTGTAACACTGTTTGAACTCATTGTCATTGCAGTTGATATTCTAGAAAATATTAATTCATGGATTAAAAAAAATAATTGTAAAGATTGTTGCCTGACCATGAAGGTCAAGGCCTAAAGAACTTTCTAATATACTGAGATATATTATCTTCATTTATTCCCAAAATTACCTATGCTGACTCTATCAAAAATCTAACAGGGACTTATGTCTATTTCAAGGTGGTCAATTATGCTTATGTACTCTTTAATTCTTCTTCATGATGCAATACCTGTAGCCTAACTTTCCCTGTTTAAAAATAGTTTCTAATATTACTGCTGCATGACAGATCTTTTTTGAGATCTCTCCACAAAATTAAAAGGCAGAAACTGCTTTTAAATTCTATGTACTACAGGTGTTGTGTTCCTTATTTTAATTTTTATTGTATAATCTGTAACTCTAAGGAAAAAGAGATACTTAAAATAATATGAGTACTGCTCTGTATAAGTTTTGTCCTAAATTCCTCTAAAATATGTGTGTTCAAATAAATGAGAAAAAATTAAAAATTTAAAATAATTCCACAAGGGTCACAGATGTTCTACATGGCCCACAAAGTAAAAAGCCACTTTCTGAGCTCTGACAGACATCCCTTACTACACAGATCTTCACATATAATGACACAGAACTTTCATAGCTGGAAGAGCCATTGTTGCACAATATACCACTCATATAGATATTCCTCAGGATTAAAGTATTTGCCTCTGCAAAAACATGTTTGTCCTTGTTTTAGGAGGATTAAATGGCCTGGTGCACTAAAGTCTAGACAGAAGAAGGATTCTAGAATTGAATTGGAAGTAAACCCATGGCAGGCAAACTTGATAACTCTGGCTACTTTGGGGAGGAAAAAAAAAAGGAGAAAAAGTAAAAAATGTCTCTTTCCCAGACTTTCCCTGAGTCTTTCCCTGCTCTCCTAGCAGGACAGTATGCTTGTCATCCATCCCTTTCTTTCAAGGCCCAATTCTACCTGTACCTGTACAAAAAGGAAAAGGAATTAATTTAGAAATTATTTTGTTGTAATAGAATTGCACCATCCTAATGCTGTGTACAGGACTTTGAAAGCTCTTGCAGGTTAGAGATACCCAGATACTCAGAACCAAGAAGCTAAAAGATGATCCTCAAAAATAACTTTTTTTTTTTAATTTTAGATCTGTGCTTGGCACAGAAAAAATATGTCAAAACCAAAACAACTCATTACTTTCTCTGCCTTCCTATTTCTGTTTGGTTCCAGATTATCTAGGGAAAGAAAGGTATACAATTTCTGATACAATTTAAGAGTACCAGTATGACAGTATGTATGATTGGTACTGAATTTAATTTTTATAACTATAACACTCTCCACAGAAAAACAGTGGGTTGCAAAAGCACAGACTTCTTACAGAGAAATCAACTCAAAATGTCCCAAAAGATGGCAGGTTTTAGTGATGATTTGTACTCATGACATTACAAGCAAAATAAGCTCTTGTAAAAATTTCCTCCTGAAAAACACAAAGATGACACTGAGCGCATGGAATTAAGATCTTATTTAGGCACATACAAATACTGGGAGAAAGTTTTTTGAACAAAAGTGATTCTTGTGGAGTAAGCACCTATTCATTGACAATTTACAGCCAGTATGCATGGGAATACAGAATATGTGAACTTTTTAGCTTAGAAACTCCTCTATTACTAAGCTAATGCACCTAAGTGCCAATTGCAAACCCAAAATATGAAGTCACATTTGGACTGTTGTGTCTGATTTTGAACTCCATGGTGCAGGGGAACGTGACATGGAAAAAATTGAAGTGGGTCTCACAATGGACCCCTAGATGAGGCACCTGTCGTATGAGAAGAAGTTGACAGTGAGATGGGTTTGTTCAGCCTGGATAAGAGACGTGTAATTGGGAAAGTTCATTGCAGTCTTCAGATATGTAATGGCAAATATAGAGAAGATAAAATGCTACTCCCGTTTAAGGTCTGCAGTGGTAAAAGGAGAGGCAACAGACAAAATCTGCAAGAAGAGAAATCCTGACTAAACACACATAATGTTTTCTCCATGAAGATGACAAAATACTTGAAGAGGAGCCCAGAGATTCTTCATCTTTGCAGATATTCAGAATATGACAAGTCACAGCCCATCTAACTGGTCTGAATAAGGTGTTTGAAGTAGATGACCTCCACATATCCCTTCCAACGTATTCTGTTCTGTGGCTTTGTGGTCACCTTAATGATTTTTTAAAAATCCCACAGTTATTTGGGGTATTTTGATTTATTTAGACAGTGGTTTCCTAATATCCATGCTTTTATATTCTTCCATTCTGGCTTTGCTTTGTGCATATGAGTTTTGATGCAGACTCATTGGAGGATAAGCTTGTAAATCTATGAATGATTGCTTACGTATTCCCGTTTCTTGTGCTCAGGGAAAAAAATTATCCTGTAAATGTCATAGATAATTCTTTTTAAATTGTCTCTGTAGTAATTTAGCTTCTTCTTCAGCTCAGCAAATGTCTAGAAGTAGAACATTATTTCTTCAATTAATTTGCTACTCTTCATTCAAAAATACTTGAGTTTTCTTTCTACTGCTTGTGTTTGATAGTCAGCAGTGGGGTTATAAATGTTCTATACTGCATATTCAAGTTACAAACTTGACAAACTATTGCACTGACCTTTAACAGGAATGATGTGAACTGGGAGTTGCAGAGCTGAAAGGGATTGATGCTTCTTAGAAAGACTGGAAATTACTGTTCCACTTGCAAAGGTTAAGATTTCAGTTCCTACTGCAGCAGCACTTCAGCAGACTTGAAGGAATAGTAAACACAAGCTGATGTGAGTGAGTCTCTGAAATTCAGAGAATGTGGAGACTTGACTTGACCTGTCATCTGTTTTCTTATTTCATGTTTACCTATCTATGACTGCAACCTTTTTGCTGCACAAATAACAACCAGATCTTCAGAAAGCAGTTTGTGTTCATGTTGTGTGTGCTGTCTGACAGGCCTTTAAAGGCTAGTTACCATCCTCGTCCGGCAAAGCCTGCAGAGGACCAGTAGAGATAATAATTTATTGAAAATGTTATATGACAACAATTCTCCTGGGCTCATGAGTCTGTCTAAAGTAATTTTAAATAGATTTTTATAAGAAAATGAAGTAATATCTTGAATGACAAAATATCATAATGAAGAGGTGCAAGTGGAGAGTTGCTCTTGCTTTTCGCCTGTGCAAGCACCTGTGTATGAATCAAAGTAGCATTCATCTAGATCCATCACATTTTAAATAAAACACATCCACTACTCAAGTGACAATAGGATACTGGACTCTTTAACCATCTTCTGGTGGTTTGTGAGAAACATTTTGGAAAGTCCTATCTCCCATCTGTGTTTAGATTTGCACTGTTATATGCATTAAATATATACTCCCTTGCTAATTCTTCAGTGAAAAACCATAGCTACATTTGTGATTTAGTACTTGCCTATGAGGTAAGGACCTGAAGAAAGGCCTCTCCATTTCATCCTTGGCCTGCAGACCACAATAGTTTATGTCTACAAGAAGTAGGAATGATGATGAGAAAGCAGAGAATCCCATCCTTGGGAAAACATAAAATAACCAGCATTCTTACTGTATCTGAGAAGACTGATACAAACCTGTCAAGATACTGGAATGTTTATGGAGTAATCATGGTGTGAAGCCAATAGCAGCCTAAGAGCTTGTGTGTCTGCAGTGGTTCATATGGCTTCAACAGACAAATCCTATCACTTACTTAGCTTTAATCTGGACGAATTATCATAAGCAGGTCAGTTTTAATTTTTACAGTAGTTAGTATGATAATATTGATGTGGGTCTGCTACTAAATGCAGAGGGGATCCTGTCAACAGGACATGGAGAAGGCAGAGTTACTGAATACCTACTTTGGATTGGGCTTCACTGACAGGGTCAGCCCTCAGGAATCCTTGACTCAGGAGACCAGGGTAAAGGAATATTGGAAGGGACACTTTCCCTTTGTCAGGGGGAGTTGGGTTCACCTTGAGAGAACATCTAGGCAAATCAGACACTTAAAAATCCTTGGATCCTAATGGATGGATCCAGATGTGCTGAGACACTGCTCATGATCCTTTTTGAAAGCCTGGTTTCGGATAAATTATAAGGTTTGGATATAATTGAGCAAGGAAGTAAGACAGAGGGAAAGCAAATATATGAATATTTGCAAAAATAACAAGAACAAGAAGGTACAACTAAAACATGTAACTTAGGATAAAAAATAGATCTGAGCAGCAAGAAAAATCCTCAGGAAAATGTTTCAGAGGAAGTGATAAAAAAATCTATCTGTAAATGACATTTCACAGGCAAGATGTAAAAGACTAACTTGTCTGTTTTGTCAGGTGGATCTGCACTCTCTTGTCCCTATTCACTGAATTTTCGTGGTTATCCTAAAACTATCTGAATAAAATAGTAACTTTAAACGTGAAAAATGTAAATCCAATTTTAAATGTAAAAAAGTAATTTTAAAAGGCTCTTATCTGACCTTTCAGCTGAACTGTTTTAGCCAGATTTCCACTTTTTGCTTTCATCTATAGCAGTTGTCATCAAGGTCAGATGCCCAGAATAAGGTCCTGCTTTCTGCATGCTTCCTTCTGATCTCCAATCCCTTTTTTTCCTTCTCATAGAGTACCCTTCACTTTTTATTTCCAGGAGTGTTACACTGCTAATTCCACTGACAGAATTGTCAGCAAAGTCTTTCCTTGTTTTGTCCTCCTTCATTGATATTGTCCAAATCTCTCAATTCTTTATCTTCCTTCTCTGTGATCAGCCCCTGGGATTTCATCATCTATTCCAGAGTTTCAGCTGCTACATACTATAAAATGTACTGCTTTGCAAGTAACAGAGCAGTCTTCCATCTGGAAAACTGATTAATTCCATTATCTTCGGTTATATATAGATATTGCCTGTGTTATGGTTAATTAAAAAAAAATACCCATAATTTTTAACTCATAAGATGTTTAGAGAAGTTTTATTACTCTGCCTCTGATTGCTCCTCATTTCTCTTTCCCACCTCCTTCTCCCCTTCTCTCAACTCCCTCCTCCCCAGACTTCCTTTTCCCAATGAGTTGAATTAATGACTTCTCACCACTTGCAATGTAAGGTTGTTTTTTTAACCACTGTAAAAACTATTATTACAGAAAAAAATTCTATTTAAATGCATTTATAATGGTACAATAAATTGTACCATTTAAATAATTTAAATACAATTGAATTTAAATACAATGTAAATAAATACAATACAAACCTTTTTCTTTATTAGACTCTTGTTTTATGGGAAATGAATACTGTATTTTAATGTTGGATTTTTGAGTATTTACTTCAGTGATGTTTACATTATTTAAAAATAATCAGGTAACTTCTTATGTTTGTTTTCGTCCACGAGAAACACTTTCCAGTACATAATGAGAGGTTCTTTTAGACAAATGTAGTAAGTTCAGTTGTAGGAAGATGTGAAAGGTATTTTCAGGACATGGTCTGAATGAAATTAAAATGACTGTAGCTCATTCAATACACATCTAAACTAATATGGCACTGATCGTTTATGCCATGTAATAACTCCTAAACATTTTAAAAAGAGTTGGTGACTCAATAGACAACTCTTTCCTTGGAAGCATTGAAAGAATTCATTAATAAAAAGGTGACCTTATAATTGTTCAGCTGATTAAAAATTTCCAAAGCAATGCTAACCCTACTTAATGAGTCCAGCTATTATTTTTTAGGAAACTTGACATCCTCACTCCTTTAGAGCTGAGCATAAAAATAAACTGATGTAAAGCAGCATCCAAGGATATGAATTAAACATCTCAATACTTCAACAACCATTTCAGAAAGGTTAGATTTGATCCATATAGGTGGAAGCCCTTTTAAAGTCTTATTTCTAGTATTCTCCTGAGAAATGGTAATCCCAAATGTGTCATTTCCAATTTTTGATTTTACCGTTTCTCTTATTAATATATAAACATGCTTCCTCAGCACAGGAACCACTCAACAACTTTGACATTAAAACTGCCCAATCAAATGTAAGACAGAGACTACATGCAGAACTTGTCTGTAAATTAGAATGGCAATTCTTGTCAAATAAAAAATGATAGTGTCAGACAGAAAATACTTGCTGGAGCTTTTGTTCAATTAATTCGTAAATGGGCCAAAAGTTGTATATGAAAGTTTCCAATACGTGAGAAGTGGATGCCCATTGCAAATGATCAAAGAAATCAGATCTGACAAGCTTTATTGGTGTGGTACCTCTTTGTAAAATCAAATAGTGAATTTTGAGGCTCACAGTAATTCCTGCTCCTTATTATAAAAAAAAAAAAAAAAAAAAAAAAAAAAAAAAAAAAAAAAAAAATTTAAATCCTGCTGCATAACATATTGTTACTGAGTGTTACTTATTTTGTTTGTTTTTTTCTTTTTGTTTTGCTTTAAGGGTTTTTTTGGGGGGGGATGGATGTGTGTGTGATTTTTGTGTTCGTTTGTTTTGTTTGTGTATTTTAGATTTTTATTTGCTTATTTATTTTTAATCATAGAATCATAAAATATTTTGGGTTGGAAGGAACCTTAACAATCACCTAGTTTCCCTTCCCTGCCCTAGGCAGGGACACCTTTCACTAGACCAGGCTAGTGAACCATGAGGATTCTCAGAGCCTCATGAAACTTGGCCTTAAACATGTCCAGGGCTGAGGCATCCACAACTTCTCTGGAAACCAGTTGCAGTGCCTCACCACTCTCACAAGTGAGGAAGTTCTTCTCAATATCTAATCTAAATCTACTCTCCCTCATCTTAAGGCCCTTCCCCTTTCTCTTATTGCTCCATGCTTTTGTGAAAAGTCCCTCACCAGCTCTCTTGTAGACACCCTTCTGGTACCAGAAAATGCTATAAGGCTTCCCTTCTGTACCAGAAATTACTTTAATTTTAAGTATTTTAAAAGCTTTTAAATTGGAAGTTTAAAAAGATGAATAATTATCACTTTCCTGTGCTAAAGTAAAACCTTTATTTTAAGTACTACAGTTATTACTCTCTTTTTGAGGCTTTTTTTGTCTGTGTTTTTTTTATCTAAATAATGGAAACATCAAGGTTAACTGTCAGTACTTTTACTGGGCTTCAAAAGAAATGGCTAATCTATATTCAGTTATGTTAACTGTTGGAAGAATTGAGAATTAAATTGCATAATCTAAAGAATAATGCTGCATTTTAACAAAGTATTTCAGCTAAATAGAGGAAAGAGACAAGTTGTAAATTAGAAACTGAAATTATAGCTTTGTTGACAATCACCTTTGGATTGTGATGGGGTCATTGCATATGTAGCTATGATTTTTCACATTACTGAAGCATTTTTGGTAACAACCCCTCCTCCATCTCCTTTTCGGATGCCATTATGAATAACAGGAACTTTTACTGTTTTGCAATGGCAGAAATTTCATAAGAACAGCTAATCTCATAAAACTGATCTAGAATAGTAGCATTTTTATATTTCCTGATCTCCTGAAAGATTCCCAATCCTCTTTTACAACTTGCTACCAAAATATTCAGCTGTATTTAAACATCATTAACCCCACAGCTGAATCTCAGTGGTTATCTGGCTCAGATTTCAAGCATAACTGTAGTCTAAACAGTCTGAAAAAATGCTGAATCTCCGCAGAGTGAAAATTATTCCCCTTGATACCACAGAAGTGGAAATTCCTAAGATGTGAAAATTGCTACTGGCAATTCAACAAATGCCACCCCAGTTTAAGGAAGAGCAGATGATGTAATTATATTACAGACTCTAGGGGAGCAAGACAGAGAAACTCAAGGACAGTGAGAATACTGGGAGTTTTGGGGCCATCCTAATGGTCTGTGTGCCCAAACCAGGTCAAGCAATGCCACCAATCTGGTGCCTTTTGGTGCAGCCTGAGATGGCTGTTGTGGAGTCAGGATAGAGGGATGTAGTTTTCCCATTTGTAAATTGTTTGCAGAAATCAACATTCCTCTTAAACTTTTGCAAATATAGCTTTTATTTTCACATGAGACCTTTCAAGGACTGCTTAGGATTTAGCAGGATTATCATTGCTTGGATCAGAAATTTAGAAGGCTGTGAGATCTGAGGACTATTTAATGTACTGGTTTATTTCATGATAGTAACAGATGCTTTAGAACAGGTGCACAAGAATCATTTCTTGTAAAATTTGAATACCTAATTTTATTATTTTCTTAATGTAGCTGTCTAGTAGATTTATTATGCACACTGTCAGGTTACTTAGGAGTAAAAATGAATAAAGATAAGGCCTGCTATTTCCAAAGGCATGATTGACCCCATTTGGTTTTCCTTTTAATAATATGTATATATTTCTCCCTGATTTTCAATATGCCTGGTGCCTCATAATTTCAGTCAATGTTCACAGAACTTCTGCTCCCTGCCTCTTTAAAATGTTATCTGATCTTCTTTGGAGAAATATCTTTGGTATGGTAGAATAGCAAAGTAAAAAGTAGGAATGCCTCCAGGGTCATAATATAGAGTTTAAATGCCCAGGACCTTCAGGTGAGAGTGAACAGCATTCCCCAGAGGTGGGAAAACTGCAGATTCAAATGATAGGTCAGCAGAGAGACAATCCTACAGCACAACAGCGATTTCCATGACAACAGGCTGTGGGCAGGGAGGATGACTCAGAGGCAGAGATAATCCCACAGGATTGACAGTTACTGGTGATTGCTCTTTTCACACTCCTTTTCCATCACATTCTGGTGTGATGAAGAAGAGGATAAAAAACTTCTGTGGAAACTGAATCAGAAGGGGGAGAAGCCAATAATGGTCTGAATTCTCTCAGGCTGAGAAAATTAGTCACAGCATCAGAAAGTTCAGTCTTTTCCACTAATTAGCCGCAGTAGGTTTCTGCTTTCCACAACATAGTGCCCTTAAAATTACCTGATTAGCAATCATTGCTGGCTGTGTGTGGTTAAATGAGGATTTAACCACATGTGGCTATTGCTAAGTGATATCTGGCAGAAGACTTTATAAGATGGAGTGAGGGCAACAACTGGGTCAGTCTAACCATGTTTTTCATGGGTACATTGATAATCGGTTACCCTTAAAGTCAGAAAGGGTTCATCTATGAATTAAGAAGACTATGCTAGGCTGCTCCTGTATTTTCCATAGCTACATGCCTGTTCCATGCATGTGATAAATGTGACACTGGGGTAAAAATTCATGATGAAAAATATAGAAATATATGTTAGATTGGTGTTAATATAAAAATGTGAAAAGGTATAATCTGTTTTAAAAATTCTTCCCAAGCCAGGCAGCTGCCCATACAGCAACCGCTTCTCAGCCTGAGACAAAGAGCAGGACAGGGGCCATCAGGATGGACAAAGGAACTGGCCAACCAAGATAAGAATCGGCATCGTACCCAGACAGAGAAATTCCTCCCCTAACGAAGAGGAATTCCTTCCTGAGAGTACACATTGGAGTAATCGTGGACCAGAGAGCCCGATCTGCATGTGAAAAGAACCTTCCCGGAATACAATTTGCCAAGTTCGAGGGATCCGGGAAACCCATTCAAAAATGTATTTGGACTATTTGTTGGATTATGCCCCATACCTGTTTTGCCTCGGGATACAAAAGACCCTATAAAACCCCAAGCCGCAGCCCGCTCTGTGTGGATTTGGGAGAATCTGTACCTTAGGGTGCAGATCCCTGTCCACCCAGCGCTGCGCTGCCCGTCCTATTTGTGGTTTTTCTCTTTGTTGGTGATTGGGATCGTTTTTCTAATAAATTGTTTCTTTATTAATTTGATTTTTGCCATTGCATTTATAACATACACATACATATATTTAGGTTATGAGCTTACAGGAGACTAGAAGAATTCTGAGAATTCTGCAATAAATTTGGCTTACATGAAAGTGGTACAGAGTGGAGGATCCGGCCATATCAGGGGTGCAATAGAAGAGTCCAAAAGTGGTACGTTGGAAAAACTGGTGGACAAATGCTTTGCATTTGTGTCTATTTCCAGAGGAGCTTTGGGAGGTTCTTGACCCAGTATGTGTTTCATACAGATTTATCTCGGTAATTTGACTCATCACACTCATCAACAATTTTTCCTCAAAATTTGTCATGGACGCTTCCCCAGGCATTGCACAGGAACTTATTTTGTGTGAATTCTCAAATATTGTATTTAGTTTTTCAAACTTACATTCTTCACAATTGTTTTGGTTTGTTCATATGTGTGTGTGAGAGAGAAATATCTGAAGTTTTCCTCTCTAAAACTGAACAAAGAATTATGTTATAGAGGACTTACACATATAATACGTTAAATTCAAGTCAGAAGACACTGTTCAAATCAGAGGTCTTTTCTGTTTAAATTGTTACTTAAACCTGGCCTTGGCACCTCCTGCCCCACCCAGATAAAATCTCTAGAGCTACCCTGTATATAAATGTGATGCTAATAGAATGGCTTGAAGTCTGACTAGTCTATTTAAAGCAGTCTATTTTTAACTGCATTCCTAGGTTTTTTTGGGTTTTTTTTTTTTTTTTTTTAGCTTTTCTGACTCTGCTGCTGCCACTCAAATTTAACCTTGGACAACAGGATTTATCAACCATGCCAGTACTTAACTCCCACTGCTGAAGTTGTCAAATAACTATTCATGCAGTTCAAACCCTGAAAATATTACCAGACCTTTTTGCTTCCAGACCATTGGCAGATAGATGAAAAATACCCAGGACTATGCAAATGGTGAGAGTTTATTCTGTCTCACCATTGATAAAGACAAACAAATCACAGTAAATAAGGTCTCTAAGCTGTAAATTAAAAAATGTCTAAAAAGTCAGTATAATTCCTTTTTTGCCTCCTCTTCTGTTCTAGTGGCTTAGACAGAGCTTAGTGGCTGCCAGGCCAGCCTTCCTACACTGGTGCTGGCATAGCTGAAAACCTTTTAAACTCTTTTCAGTTAGCTGGCTGATGCTATTGCCAAACTTCAGATTCATAATTTGGGGACTTGCAAGTCACTTTACAAGCATTCATAGCAAGTTTACTAGATACTTTTCTTCCTGTTTGCAGGGGACCAAAGATTGTAAGACTACTTCCAGTTAATGGAATTATGTTTTTAGGATTCTGTTCTAGTTCTCATATGCAACATATAAGAGATTGGTTTATACATCACTATCTTTAATTAATTTAATTTGGTTTATTGCATTTGTCTTATGATTTATACAAATTTTAAAAAGTATTCTCCTTAATCAGTGTTCAAATAAAATCTCTTCTTTAAACCAGAGCAGTCTTAATACAGAAATAGTCATAGTGACATGTTATTTTGTCTTTTGGACAGTTCATTACACAAGCCTCTTCTGGCACACAACTATCTGCAACAGAAACAGCAAAAGCCCCATGTAGAGTAGCTATGTAATGCAAGAAGGCAGACAGCAGGTGCTAATGTCTCAGAACTCTTCTAATATTACACCTATTCCCTACTTTCCTCAGTCTCATGCTTAATGCTTCGAGTAGGTTGGCAGCGACTCTGATGTAATTATATTTTTAGTTCCAACCCATAAGTTCTTTAGAATTCTAAGACACCGTTTTTCAAGCTCTGTGTGTGCACAGCATTATCGAGACCCATTTTCATTAAATGTGACAGGCAGGATCCTGAAATGCTAAAGGCATTGTGCACAAAACTTTCTTGTTCTGGAATCCAGAGAGGCACCCAAAAGCTGTAGCTATGTGACATAAGAAGACTCCAGGATGTGTTGCCAAGAACAGGTACTCCTCCTCTGTTTCCATTTCCCACTCATTCCTCAGGATCAAACTCTTCTGTGTGCCATGGCAAACATTGTGTGACCTCGTGACCAAATGGATCAGTGACCTGAACTAGCAGAAAGGAGCCAAGATAAATTAACTAATCTGCCCTGACACTGAGCCTAATGAATCCTGGGGCTGATATTAGAGAAAAGACAAAGATGTGTAAGTCAAAATAGTGGGCAAGGTAAAAAACATTAATCAGAAAAAGCCCATGAAAAATGATACTCTCAAATGCTCTCTTCTCACTTTTGCCGACCAGATATCCTGGGCTGCTGTACAGGACCATTTCTGGGTTAGTAATTCCACTCAGTCATTACAGGTGTCTTGCCATAAAACTGACACCAAGTCAAACTAAGAGGCAAGAACCATCACCAAAGAAGCAGTTAATGCTCTCCACCTCCCGATCTTTCCCAGATCCTTGGCTTTAATGGCAACAGGAAGACCAGTGTTACAAATCTTCTTCCCTGTGACCAGGGAAGCTGACACTGAAAGAGCTGATTTCAAATAGGAATATTGCCCCATAGATTTCCCTTACCCTTTCCTTTCTGAACACGATTATCACTGTTTTCCCTTGCTGGAATTGACACTCTCCTGTGGGTATCACTTTGTTGATTCTGATCCTTTCCTGAATGTTCTGGATGCTGGATATGATGTGTTTGAGAAAAAACCCTAAAATTCTGGCCATAATTAGGAGCACTTTTGGATGTGGTTACCTGGGAAATATGCACACTCCTGTATGTTTTGGGCTGTCATAAATCTTGAATGAGACTAGGTGCTTTAGGAATTAACAGGTATGTTTGCATCATGGGAGGATATTTCTGTTTGAGCAGTAACAAAAAAGGACAATGGACAAGTGAGAAATATCACCACTTACATATTTAAAAATATGTAAAACTATTTCAGAAGGTTTTAGATAAGGACTCCAATATTTGATAATTAGGAAGGAAAAAAAACCCAAATGCCTTCTACTATCATCATTGAAATCAGTTTATCTCTTGCCTGGGGAAAAAAAGGTCGATAGGACAAATAAAGAACAGAACAAACTACTATTTTTTATAGGAAAAAAACCCCAAAATTGGTAGATTCAGGATTGTGCAGAGAAATTACTTTTTCTCATTTGTGTGTTGGTAGAACTTCAAACCAAACCCACAGGGCATAAAAATTTGTTTGTTCTTACTTTTTTGTTCTTACTGGAGCTTGAGTGGAAGTTAAAATTTTCCTTCTGCTTTTCTACTTTCCAATGGGATTCATTTATCCTCTCTCCATTCTGCTGGAAAATTTTTCAGCAAAACCCAAAACTATTGCTATGGTTTAGATATTCCTGATTTTTTTCTCAACAACCTCACTTCTGCTGTGTTGAAGTAGCTTGTACTCATACAATAAAAGATTGGTATGGTGTGGAAAATGTGGAATACAGACAGATGGAATTAAAATGGAAAGAAATGGTGTAGTGATGCACCTCACACCCCCAGCTGGTGCTTCTAAATAGGGAAAGAGGTTCACTTTACCTTTAGACATATTAGGAAGTTTACCTAGAAACTTCCATACCTTGCAACACAGATTGGCTCAGTGCCAGCACATGGGCATGGATTGGGCTGTGAGAGTGTAACTCAAAGCCTCTTCATGATCTTAATGGCAACAAGCCAGATTATCCTTCCTAGAATATTCAGTATTTAGGAAGGAGCACTAAGGAAGTGAGGAGGCTTTTTGGAGATGTCTTAGCAAGGTGCAAGAGGTTTTCTCAAGCACCTGTGTGCGGCTTTTTATTTGTTTTGCGTAACATTTGTTATTTTGTTATTTTTACTCATTAAACCTTTTGATCTACAAAACACCTTCAAGGAGCAGTCTCGCTCAAATTAGTTTTTAGTCACTTCTCTGCCAAGCTGGCCCTCAGAAGTGTGGGTCAAACCCATAAAAGGTCGGCCATTCGTGGCTTGTTTGTGTCATAGGATCACTGTTCGCAAGTAGCAAACACTCGGCAAATGTTTTCATACAGAAGCAACCACAGTAATAGTAGGTGAGTAACCAGGCAATAGAAAGAATTTTCTGATTGTTGTTGATGAATATACCAGAAAGAGCTCAGTAGAACAAGTTTTTAGGCACTGCTTTTTTTTTTTCCTCCTCCTCCTTCCCCCAGATGGCCAATGTCTTATCTCTAGCTTTCAATCTATCAATGTGTGTCTATTTCTCTCTAATTATCTTTACAAGCTTAACAAATGTGAGGTGAAACTTGCAAAGAAGATTAAAAACAGAGTATCAAGTTATTAAATTTACAGGTAAATTTTTTTTTGGTTCATGTTAATCTAGCTTGAAGCTAGTACAAGTATTGCAATCAGTAGACATCCTAGTAGCAATCAGAGGATGACCTTGTATAATTTCAGTCTCTTCTTGTGGAACTTGATTTGTTTGAAAAGCAGTTCTTAACATTTCACAATTTATTTCAGGTGTAGCTATCATATATTTTACATCGGTGATTTTTTTTTTTTTTTTGGCCAAGAGAACTGCTTTAACAAATATTTTTTTAAATAGTGAAAATTATAATAATGTTTGGCATATAAGAAATGTATGGATTGTTGCACGTTAATTGTTCATTGTCTAAATGGCTCTTCCAAATTTTAAATAAATTATTTTCTGTGTTGTTCAAGTTGGCTTATAAAAGGTGACATTTAAGGACATTCAAATAAATAATAAAGTGCTATTACAGTATGAACATTTGAATGTACACACTGCATATTACCACAGATACCTGTTCATTTCTACAACTGCTAAATTGCTTCTGGTGACCAAATTTTAAATATGATGTGCCTCCAACAGATGGAGTTGTAAAGTAAGAAAACTCAGATGTGAATCTAAGCCCAGATGAGTAAACAAAAGTTTTGCTATTGATTTTTAATGGAGCAAGGACTAACTCTTAAGAATTTACTGCAGATAAATGAAAACTGAATTTGACTTAGAAGGATTATGTAAGCAAGTCAAGTGGTGTGAAAATCCCTAGGGAAGGGAATCATGACAGTAACATTAAAAGAAGTTTGAACTTTGAAAAATTAGAATTCTTTCTACCATCCTTCTCTCATGATTGTAAGACATTTGCTTAAAGAATAAAGAAAAGATCTAATTTTTTAAAAATTGAGATTGATTTCTGTTCTTTATATAACCTGCTAAACTTGTGATTTCATGTCCTTATCAGACATATCTTTGAAAATCTAGAAGATGCAGTTAAGTTTGTAAAATCTATATGAATTAGAAGCTATTAGGAGTAGGTCTCTAAATCTGCAGCTGTGCTGAGTGATAATTAACTCCACTGCATTATTTGTATTACCACTGCATTGTACATAAAAGCCCACTATCAAAGCCTAGCTTTGTTTCAGATGCCAACACCTCTTCAATATCATAGGCCCTTTTTGTCTTGGGCATTAGCATGCCTACATGATTATACAAAAATGTGTGAGTTTTGCTACTTAATCCACTAAAAAGGAAACATAAACATTGTAGAACAACTAAGTTTTCTAAAATTTCTCGTACTGTTTCCTAGATTTAATTAATCTTGTTGACATACTCTTGAATATTATTTACATGTGCCCATTTGAGTGGGTAGTGGGAGCTCTGTGGAAGCTCCTCCTTCATTCTCAGTCTGCTTATGCAGAAAAATAGTTGATAAAAAGCAATGTCAAAGCAGTTGCTCTGCATATATGTAACTTCAGCAGGTTCAAAACAGTAAAATCTGTAATCCATGGAAGAAAACTACAGCTAGTCTCTAGAAATTACTCCTCTAGAGTAGGTACATCAGGCTACTTACTAGCAAGTTTTCTCTGAAATCCATTCCTGTTGGGTCTTATTTCTTCTTACTGAGGTTTAAGCACAAGAGTTTATCTTTTCTGGGAAACATAAAGAACTTGAATCCAACTTTGTCTTCTTGTTTTTCTAGAGCAATGGCTGGGGTTTGGAAGTAGAGCCTCTGCTATGCATCTGCTTCTGACTTTGGCAGGAAATTAAACTTCTAGAATCACTGAATCATTGAGCAGGAAGGGATCTTAACAACAATGTAGTTCCACCCTGCCTGTAATGGTCAGAGACACCTTCCACTGGACCAGGCTGCTCAGGGCCACATCCAGCCTGGCCTTGAGTACTCTCATGGACAGGGCATCTACACCTTCTGTGGGCAGAGTTCCAGTGCCTCACCACCCTCACAATAAAATATTTCTTCTTAATAGCTAATTTAAACCTACTCTTTGTCCATTTAAATATATTACTCTTTGTGCTGTCACTTTATGCCCTGATAAATAGCCCTTCCTTATCTTTCCTGTAATCCCCCCATGAGTGCTGGGAAGCTGCTCTGAGGTCACCCTGGAGCCTTCTCTCCTCCAGGCTAAACAACCCCAACTCTCTCAGCCAGTTGCCAAATGGTAGATGTGCTGATGTTATTCTTGGCCCTTCTCTGGATCCACTAGCACAGGTGGGTGTATCTTTTTTGTGCTGGAGACCCCAGAGTTGGTCCAGGTGGGTTCTTACCAGATCCCTGCTGGCCATGCTGCTTTGAATGCATCCCAGGACAGGGTTTGCCTTCTGAGCTGAGAATGCACATTACCAGCTCATATCCATTTTTGAATCCACCAGCTATCTCAAATTCTTCTCCTCAGAGCTGCTCTCAATTAATTCTCTGCCCAGACTGTACTTGTGATTGGGATTGCAGTGACCCAGGTGCAGAACCTTGCACTGACCTGGTTTCACTTCATGAGTTTCACAGAGGCTCACTCTCCAGCATGTCCAGGTCCCTCTGGATAGCATCCCTTCTCCCCAGCATGTCAACTGCACCATGCAGCTTGGTGTCATCAACAAACTTGCTGAGGGTGCCTTCAATTCCCCTGTCCATGTCAATGAGGATGATATAAAATAATATTGGTCCCAGTGCAGGCCTCTGAGGGACACCAGTTATCACTTGTCTCCACCTGGACGCAGAGCTATTGACCACACCACTATGAGTCAGATCAAGCAGCCAGTTTCTTATCTACAGTGCTCTACCTGTCAGATCCATGTTGAGACAATGATGTTGTGAAGGACTGTGTGAAATGCTTTGCACAGTTCAGGGCTGATGATATCAAGTCACACGTCCCTCCTCCATAAATGCTCTAACCCCACTGTAGAAGGCCACCAAATTTGTCAGGCACATTCCCCCCACCTAGTGAAGCCATGGCTGTTAGCAATGACAAAATTTCACCAGGACATGATCACTGCAGCCCAGACCACCTACACTGTTGACATTTCACATAAGTTTTTCTGCATTAGTGAGCAACAGATCCAGCAATGCTCTTTGGAGTCTCCGCTATCTAGAGATAGCAGAGACCCATTCTAGAAAGCTGTCTTCAATGGAGCTGTTTCTTGGACTACATGCAGTTTGTTGGGCCACTTTACCAGATATCATAGTTGGTTTAAGTCCCCTGCCAGGCTCAGGGCCTGCAAGAAGGAGGGTTCCCAAGGCTGACAGAGGAACTCCTCATTTCCCTCCTCGATCAGACAGCCTGGAGTAGACACTAACAACAAAATTTCCTTTGTTGACTTGTTCTCTAATTTTCACCCAGGAGCTCTCAATCCTGAAGTTCAAAGAGCTCCATGTGATCAAACTCATTGACACAGCAGGCAACTTTCCCACTTCTCCTTCCTTAGAATCTTTCTCATGAGGAAGATTTATAGTGATTTCTTTTGAAGTATAGAAGCTAATAGTGAAGGAGTCCTAGGCGAGGTTGCTGCTATTTTTAACCCACTTCCCAGCCTTACATTGTCTCTTGTTCCATGAGTTGCTAATTCTCCTAAAGCTTCCTTCTCTTTTTAACTTAGTCTGATGGGACAAGAATGGACTTCAGACTCCACCAATGAGATATTATTGCTTCTGTAAAATAAAATTTTGCACTGACTGCCCTGTTTTTATTAAGCTTCAAAAAGAAAGGCAAAATATATTCCTGATGTTTTAAAAATCTGTAATTTGTTTGTTTAGTCAATGAGTAATGCTTGCTTTCTATAGCCTCACTGATAAAATAATCTATACTTCCCTGCTCATGACCTTCAACCAGGCAACTGTATAATGGGAGGAGAAATATGAAAAACAGGGATTTAAAAGTATGAATAAGAAAATAATTCACTACTTTGCCCTTCATTAGACTTCATAGAACACTGCTGCCTTTTTCCTAAAGAAGAAATGCTATAGCTTTTACTGTTTTACACCTGTTTTTATGCTATACCTTACCCTACCCCAAATTAACCATGCTTATAGTCACTAGAGGAGCTTATAAGCAAGTTCACATCATACTTTCATGTCATGCTATTACAGCAGTAGTTTATTTTTGTGAAGAAATGCATGAATAATGTAATCAAGAAACCGTTGGACAGCCTTTATGGCTAACAACAGCAACTGCAACAAAGGAAGGCTGGCTCTATGAATAACAGTTCTGTGAAAAAGCAGATGCTTGTACTTTTTGCATGGAGTTGCATTCAAAGGATTTAACAACATATTTAAATAAGAATTGCAAGAATGTAAATACAGATTATTGAAAACTGAGGGTCATTTTCCATTTTCACTTTTCCCTCTTGTAAACTCTATAATATGTGAACATGTAAAAAATATATAAATTATCACTGGGGAAATGAATGCTAAACTTTTGAAAGCTTTATTTCTAATAGAGCCACAAGTACCCATTAGGAGAGGATCTTAAATATTATCAGAGTATAGTTGAAGGTATTCAAAATTTTCTGTGACTGGTGATGAGGCTATTTTATCATTAGCCAAATTACTCTTCATTACAATTTGCTCTTACTAGAAAAAATTGCTCTATTTTATTGAAAAGATGCTTGTTATGGGAAATGCAGTTTTAAAAAGTTACTACAACAACTGTTGTGAATTTACATTAGTTAACGAGACTCAACCTGCCCAAACGAAGTCATCAGGAGGATATTCCTCTGAGAAAATTGCTGTCCCTGAATAATGTTACTTGTACAACTTGTCCTTTCCCCCCACTTTCTAATAATATGACATGGATTGGACATTACTGTACATTCATCAGTCTGGGGTATTTTCTGCACAGGAAGTAATTTGTCTAGCAATCATAAATCAGGTTCTTTCTGGTACCTAAATTATGTTTTCTTTCTCTCTTTTTGATTACTCCACTAGTTTTATTCCTGTTAGAACCTGTCCCTTTATTTTTTGTGTTTCTAGGATTCGGATAAAGCTAAAAGTGCTGAAGCAGTTTTTTAGTAATATGTAAGTAATATGTAATTTTTAGTAATATGAAGACTGGAAAGTCTTCAAGTACAAAAAAGAGCCCAGTTTGGCTGGTTGCCTTAACAAAAGACTCATTTCAAATCTCTGATCTGTTGTAGGAGTTTTTTTTCTCTTTCCCGTTCTTCCCCAAATCAAAAGCCACTTAATAAGCAAGGTATTTTTGTCCAATTTCAGTTTGAGTGGTTTGAGGCTGTGCACTGGCAGGAGCTATGAATCCATCAAATTTTATTTCAGTATTTTGAATTGCTCATCACTGTTAATCCATATTGATATTTCTAGCCTTGGGGTCTAAGAATCAATTCTCTTGTTCTCCAGAAGCTTCCTAAGAAGATATACTTGCTCTTTTCTCTTTTCTCAGTCTACCTTCCTGCACTGAGGTATGTTACTCTTATCTTTCCCTTAAAAGACACTTTTCCTGAAGATACATGGCTGAAAGGACTGCTAGTCAATACCTTGCTGGTTTTTACCACAATAGAGATTAATCAAACAATCCAACAGGAATCAGCTTTTATAATTATATGGCTGCAATATGTTAATTAAGAGTTGTAGTTCCTTCTTGTCATGTAACACTTATTTGATTGTTATTCATACAAAACTCTCTTACCTATACATATGCCTTCTTCATTTTGTGTATTTCTGCAACTGCCTTCCAAGTCATACAGGCAAGTACTAATGTAAGTCCTCATTGTATCTGCTTAGACCCGAAGTATGTGCAAAAAGGCTTGTGGAATGAGGTGACACATGAGCAAGCTGCAGGCTGTGTTGATTGTTATCAGTGTAGATTGTAAGCTGGAGGCCAGATATTCTTCACTTGGTTGCTGAGAAATGTCAACCCAATTTCTTCCTCTAAATGCAGAGGACAAGAATTTCTAAGACTATTCCATAAAGCTGTGACTGTTTAGCCTGGGGAAGAGAAAGTTTGTGACAGGGGTTTGTATATAAATCTCTGAAGGGAGGGTGAGAAGAAGATGCAGCCAAATATTTTCTAGTGGTGCCCAATGACAAGATCACAAGTGGGCACAAACTGATAGTCAGGAGGTTCTATATGAGCACTCTTTTTTTGTCAGGGCTACTAAGCACTAGCACAGTTTGCCAGAGAGATGTTGAAATCTGCATCCTTGAAGCCACCCAGAAGCTGACTACAAACACTTCCAGACAGCCTGCTCTAGGTGCTCCTGATTTAGCAGGAGTTGGCTCTCCAGAGGCCTCTTTCAGCCTCAATAATTTTGTGAGTCTGATTTCACTTTACAGTTAATGAATCAGCAGGAAAATCTTATTTTGGGGGTGCTTAACTTACACAATTATCTTTCAGTACAGAGATAATCATCAGGTTAGCTTATTCTGACTATCTTTTAATATGTGAACTATTTAGACACCAAAAATGCCTCTGTTGTTTCATGACAGCTGATCTCCCAAATACTTCTCAAATACCAGCAACCAAGCTGGTGAACATATATATCAAGTAAGTGTTTACAATGGTCACAAAGATTACTTTGGGCTTTGAATGAAAGCCTTAGGGCTGAATAAAAAACATGGCTGTGGTAGGTCTGCCTTCAGCATCCCTTAGGATGTTACAGGGATATGTTGAGTGAAAGATAGAATGGAAAGAGCTGTGCCATAGATCTTTAGATCACTCTATTTAATTGAGACACCAATTTAAAACATAAACAGTTTATGATAGGATGAATAATCATTGGTATTACCCTTTGAGAACTTTCTGAGTATATTTATCATTCCCTTGTCCTTAACTTTCGTGATTATATAATTATGTCTGTGTAATATCTATGGACTTGAAATAATGAAAATCATGAAAACTAGATTCTCTCAAAATTTCCAAAAAAAAAGAACTAGAGTCAGAAGAGGAGTAGTAAGTTAAAGCATTTATTGCTAGAAATTTAATTTATTCAAGACAATGAATAAACACCACATGGGCTTGACTGTGATTCTAGGTGAAAGATTGGATACAAATCCAGCATAAAAATGCACAGCAGAGGCAACTATTTATTAGTTTTGCCAGATCATTAAGTTCTTTGTCTCATGCTAAATGCTTTGCAAAAAAATTATAACACTAATGCTATTGTGATACACCCTGAAATGTGGAGGTTGTCAAAACAAATTTGTCTAGTTGGAGAAAGTATCAGTGTAGCAGAATAAATAAATTTATTTTCTGTCTTGAAACTGTCAGGAATCTTCTCTCTCTGCTGGTCAAATCAGTTGACACAAATGTTGTTCTGACAGATTGACTTTGCTTGTACCTAACCTCCTGATCAAATCTTATTTGAGTGAAAGAACAAGGCTATAAGGAATTAAAAATGAATGATAAAAATGTAAAAATGTAGTAGTTTCACATTCACTGAATTTCTATTTTGCCAAATTTTTAGCCTAATGGTTTGAGTGTCTACTCTCTCTTCCCTCTGGGAGACAGGAATTTGGAGAAAAAGGCAAATAGGCCCAACTTAAAAGTAAACAGATAGATTTTATTGGCACACACTGAAAGAAGGAGGGGGAAAAAATGAAACCTTTAAAACCCTTTTCTTCCCCCCACCAAGTGTTTGCTTTTCTACAAAAAACATAGACACAAAACCTATGATTTTCAGTCAGTTTCTCCATTTGAATATAGTCTTTCATCAATTCTTTAGGAGAGGAATCTCTCTTAGTTTACCATGGAATTTTCCCCCACTGATAACCTAGAATAGTTCTCTTGTGGGTAGGAGCTCTCACAGAAACAGCCACCTGGGGAGACCCTGCTTCCATGTGGTCTCCTCCCATGAGTAGTTTCCCAAGCTGCTTATGGGTCATAGGAACTCAGGCATCTGGGGTGTCACCTTTTAAAAATAAACTTCAAAGACAAAGAATTCTTCATCTCAAGGAACAGAGACGTCTTTTCAATTCTTTCACTGGTGCAGGGGGCTTCTCATCTCTCTCTCCCTCTCTCTGTCTGTTCAGGCATCTCATGGGACCACAAGAATCACAGGTTCTAATGCAATATTACTCAGTCCATCAAAAACACCTTTGCTCAAAAATCCACAAAATCATCTCCCCAGATGAATATTTTTTCCCATGATTTAAAGGATAATCTACCTATAGAGTTCATTTCCACAGATCAATAAATAAATAAATCTGCCCAGGCATCTTCTCTCCTGGCTGCTGCAGACTTCAAGGCCGTGCAGATGGAGGATGGAGGAGGGGGGGACTCAGCCGAGAGATCAGAGCAGCTCAGGCAGTCAGGGATCTCAGCAGCCAGGATCACAGGAGGCCTTGTGCCCACCCCTGGTCTCATGGGGTTGAGGGGAAAGGGAACATTCCTCCCGGCCCTGGCCGGCTCAGGAAGAAGCTTTAAAAGGTCACTAGATGTTAAACTGCAGCCTCCACCCGAGGCTCAGCCAGACCAGGGCCAGCCTGGAGCATCCCCCAGAGCTGTTACCTTCTCCTCCAGCCCGGAAAAAAAGGGTGTTGGCTGGGGCGCACTCAGCTTCATACGGGCATTACCAACAGTCATCTTCAACTCTCTTAGTGGTCAAATCACACGCAAATAGAAAGAACAGGCTCCTGATGGGTCTCCCTGTCCTTTCTAAAACAAAGTGCAAGGTCCTGGCAGGGAAATATTCCATTAACCAAAAAACCAAACTGTGTTAACCTATGACAATACTTCAGGCATAAAGTGCAACATTTGAAGTTTAGGATAGTACAGCTTAATTATTTTTGTTCCACGCAACTGGACATTCAAAGAATTGGAAATTCTGCTAAGATACCAAATGGGAAATGACATTACCAACAACATGAAGAGTATGAGACAAGACCAGAGGTGATATTTCTATTCAGATGAATGGTTGTTTAAATAGAACCTGGTAATAAAATCTGTCTGAAAAAAGCATTATATCTGAAACAAATATGTTGTCACTTTCTTACCCAGGTGTGAGTGGCACCTTAGAATCCATCCATATGTTTATTTCTCACACTCTTGCTTTAGCAGCTATATAGGCCCATTACTAACCAGAATTATGCTGGTTGGCCAGAAGAGTTGCAGGGAATACCTGATACATGCAAGAATTCTTCTTGATATAATCTTGGTTATTATGCAATTTAAAATGTAGTCTAGTTTGAACAGGAGCAATGAATTTAATGTTTATATAAAGAGAAAATCACAAGACAGTGTCAGAAAAGAGAGATTTTCCATTGGAATTGATATCCTTTAACAATTTTAGTTACCAGAAAAAATGAACTTGTGTCAAATGAAGACATATAGCAGGCAAATATTCCCTGTGGTTCTTGACCAACTTTTGAGTTAAAAAAAAGGTACATAGAAAATAAATCATGTGCAGGTTTTTTGCTGTTGTTGTTGTTTTGCTTGGTGTTTGTGTTTGGGACTTTTTTATTTGTTTGTTTGGGATTTTTTATCTGACTTATTTCAGCCATATTCAAAATGTTTAAGTAAAGAACTGGAGCAGCACTATGTAGTACAGCAGTATATTTATTATTTTACAGATCACAACAATTTGCTCATATGATTCTTTCATTGGCAAAAGATACCAATTGATCCAAATCCTCATGTTTATTGAATGCTGCTTTTTTCTCCGCAAATTCTGAACTGGATCAAATTATTGGAATCTGAAATTATCTTTCAAATACTGTTGGGAGCTATAAATGTGTTTCAGGAGGATCTACATTATACTGAATCCTGAGGAGAGACAAATGTCTCATTCAAATACAAATGAAGATTCTGCATCTGCAAATTTGTTAAAATGGATTTTAATTACATGGGAGAAATTTAAATGTAGTTTTTTGTGGGTTTTGTGGTGTGCCATTTCATATAGTAGAAAAAGGAGGCCAGACACAAATACAGAAGACCTTTTAACCTGTTCTGTGGTCCTTTTTTTTTCCTAGATGTACGATTCTCCCTTTTAAAATGTTAATATAAATTATTAACATATAAATGAAAGAAAAACACACAAACTGTAATTCTAGTGAAATGATTCTACTGTTCTAAATTTCTGCTGTCATTTAGCTGTTTGAAGTCTCTATTGGTGTTGGGTTTTTTTCATGTGTAAATCTTTTACAGAAAAAAAAATTATATTAAGACATTCTGCCACATCCTAAATATAACACTCAAATAACTTTTTCATCTTCCTTATTTCTTACATTCTTTTCACTTATCTAATTATGTAGTTCTTTGCTCAACTGTCATCCAATACATGGATTTTGGCAATGTCATTTCTGATCTCTGATAGTACTTAAATTTCTCTCCTTCTGAATTTCTTATTTCAGGATAGCTGCTTGTGCCCAACAGATGATTATCTCTGGAGCAGGAATCTCATACTGAGTTTGCTTTGCCATGGCATAGTGAGACCAGCCAAAAGAGGAGGAGGAGAAAACAGTGCTAATGAAATGAAAGCAGTAAGAGGAAGATGACTCAATAAATCAGAAAATATACTTGCTCACATGTCATTAGATTCTTTATCTCTGTTTGGCAGAATTGTTTGCAAAAATAAAAACAAGAATAATTCAAACAGAAAGAAATGGACAGGGAAAAAAGAGGAAAATAGTGACAAAACCCTCCCATAGCAGATTACTGGGCAAATTACCTGTAGCAAAGTACCACCACTAGGAAGTTGTTCCAGACTGGAGGATGGCCTTAGCAAGCTGAGCAATGTGAACATATTGGACATTATAGGCAGTGTTTACTTTTTTTCTCCTCCAAAGGGAGGCATGATTCTTTCTTCCCTCAGTGGCATGTTACTATCCATTTACTGAGATCCACTTTGGAGAACTAGTTCCAAAAGGCATGCTGATTTTTGACTCACACTGCAAAGTGGTTGACCTTTTGAGTATTGTTTGCAGTGGAGTTTGCTCCTATGCAAGCCTTTTGGCATTTGAAACCCATGGGGATTTGGAGAGATGGCTAACAACAGCAGCAGGGGTGTTATTTCTCAAGTATCCAGCCATCTCTGCAGCTAACATTACCCTAATCACGACTTTCTCCTATTATATTTCTGTACAGTTGGCAGGAATGAACAATGGCAATATGTGTTTGAGATGGGAGTTGGAAATGGTTTGCCTAATTCTGTTGCATATGTAACTTTTTTTAAAACACCCTTTTCATGTATTTATACAATACACTATTGCTTTTAACTAGTCTCATCAAAGCAAACGTGCCTTCACAGCTGGAGCCCCATACTGGATCTTCTATAAACTGCTGCTTTCTGTAGTTTTTGTGAAATTACGAAAACAACAATTTATAGGTCAAAAATGGCAGGAAACACAAGAAAATGCAAAGCTTTCACACTTGGCAGGAGGCAAGAAAGGTTAAATGATACCGGCTGGTCTCCTGTAATAGCTACAGAGTCAATTGGCAAGTGCTTCTGCATAAGAAGTTGCTGGTCACTTGGTTCAGGTCTGAGATGGGGGGATATCACCTGATATGGAGATTGCTTTAGCTGGAGGAGAGGAGAGGAGAGGAGAGGAGAGGAGAGGAGAGGAGAGGAGAGGAGAGGAGAGGAGAGGAGAGGAGAGGAGAGGAGAGGAGAGGAGAGGAGAGGAGAGGAGAGGAGAGGAGAGGAGAGGAGAGGAGAGGAGAGGAGAGGAGAGGAGAGGAGAGGAGAGGAGAGGAGAGGAGAGGAGAGGAGAGGAGAGGAGAGGAGAGGAGAGGAGAGGAGAGGAGAGGAGAGGAGAGGAGAGGAGAGGAGAGGAGAGGAGAGGAGAGGAGAGGAGAGGAGAGGAGAGGAGAGGAGAGGAGAGGAGAGGAGAGGAGAGGAGAGGAGAGGAGAGGAGAGGAGAGGAGAGGAGAGGAGAGGAGAGGAGAGGAGAGGAGAGGAGAGGAGAGGAGAGGAGAGGAGAGGAGAGGAGAGGAGAGGAGAGGAGAGGAGAGGAGAGGAGAGGAGAGGAGAGGAGAGGAGAGGAGAGGAGAGGAGAGGAGAGGAGAGGAGAGGAGAGGAGAGGAGAGGAGAGGAGAGGAGAGGAGAGGAGAGGAGAGGAGAGGAGAGGAGAGGAGAGGAGAGGAGAGGAGAGGAAAGGAAAGGAAAGGAAAGGAAAGGAAAGGAAAGGAAAGGAAAGGAAAGGAAAGGAAAGGAAAGGAAAGGAAAGGAAAGGAAAGGAAAGGAAAGGAAAGGAAAGGAAAGGAAAGGAAAGGAAAGGAAAGGAAAGGAAAGGAAGTTGCTGTAAGATACAAAGTTAGGGCAATTCAAAACAGAGTTATATTTACAGACATGGACAATCAGGATAGTGGAAAGTATCGAGGGCAAGACCTCCGGGGGGTGGCTGAGGCCATTTGTTTTGTTTAGCTTGGCAAAGAGAAAACTGAGAGATGGCAGTTTATAGCTTCCTAAGGGGAAAAGGTGGAGGGGGGAGCAGGGAGGGGAAATATGTATCTCATGTCTGTGATGACCAAAGATAGAACATGAGGAAATGAAATAAAAATGCATCAGGGAAAGTTCAAAATTAATTTTAGGGAAAGGTTCACTGAGAGGAATGTTGGTCCAAGGAACAAGTTCTCCAGGGAAATGGTTGTGGCACCGACCTTGTCAAAATCAAGGAGCATCTGGATGATGTTCTTAGTCACATGATTTAGTTTGAGGTAATTCTACAAGGAGCAGGGTGTCAGACTTGATGATCCTTATCAGTTCCTTCCTATTTGAGATATTCTATGATTGTACAATTTTATTTGTAGCAACCTCCACAGATTATTTTGGAAGGGGAAAACACCAGACCACACCAAGTACTTTGTTATACTCCTGACTCCCATTCACTCTCTCTCTTGTTTTGCTTCATTAAAATGTGCACTCCTTCTAATGCTGCCTGTATCTACTAATAATTAAATTACTCACCAATGCTTACTTGATAGATGTTATAATTTTCTGTTACTCCCTTTTCAGGCTTTATATAGGTAGACAACCAAGGTATGTATGGTGTACATATGGCATTAGCCAACCCTAAAAGAGTAATTTGTACTGTGATTTTCATGCAGCCCATGTCAAATATACTGTTTCTACGGGGCACCTGGGCTTGGACAAATACAAAACACACCACTTTGTCTAGATGTTACTTGATAATTCATGTTTAACATCATGACTGAAATATAAGACCATGGTTTAAGAATGGTAAGTCCCAGTATAGTGCTCCCACTGGCACTCATTTCCACTCCCTGTAGTAGGAAGTTCTAAAGTCAAAGGTCACAGGAACAATTTACTGGAAACAGCAATGAGAGAAGAAACAATTTGTTATTACAAATAGTACAAAGAGAGGCTGTTTTATATGCCAAGTGCTCACCAAGCCTAGGGCAGTAAAAAACAATGGTGGCCAGATTTCATTACCTCACCACACATTTTTTTTGACTGCAAGTACTTTAGGGTCTTTAAATCTATATAAAGCTTTTTCTTAATTCTTTGACTAATTTTTAATGACCTCTCCAATTTTTCTCCAGTTTTTTAGTGTATCTTTTTTAAAAACAAGGCCATAAAAAATCCCTGTGGAACTCCAAGCCTGACACGTTAATGTCATATAAAGAAGTAAAAAGCCTTCTTCTACTTCCATTTCCTGCTATTAATATATCAAAGGACTATTGGCTTTTTTAGTCAAAACATTGCAAAGGAATCTTTTATTTTGTGAGTTTTCCCCTCTTTATTCTGAAGAATATTCCCCTCTTTTTGTTATACCTGTAAATTTACACTGTGTCATTCTAATTTCAAACACACCACATTGAAAAAAGAAATCATACTGCTCTGTCTTCATGACTGCATAACCATACGTATAAGACTGCAGACATTTGTTGTGCCTTTCTTACATCCTAACATTAGGATGTAACTGGCATGGCCCAAACACTTTTCTATTACTAGAGATATTATTTTCAATGGTCCTACTGATCAGAATATTTTTTAGGCAAAATTTTAAAAATGTATTTTTTTCTCCACTTGCATGTTAACATAGAAAAAATGGTTATACAAAGCCTGAATGCTTCTCAGCATTTTTAATTCTCCCAACCTTCATTGGACAGTAAGTCAAAGCCAATATCCCTTCTCTGAGTGCTGCAAATGTTTAACTTTTTGTTGGAAATTGAGACTACTTAAAACATAACATGAAACATAGTTACTAATTGAAAGCTTTAGAAGGACTTAAAGACTTCAGACTTAAATGCAAGTTTACACTTAGTGAACAATCTAGTATATTATTTTTTCACTAAGTCTGTCGGGCTATAGAAGGTAGCAGCAAATGTATTCCATATCATGCTAGCTCTCTATGTGAAAGCATATGGTACTCCAGTGTCAAAAGCCAATAACATTTAAATTCTTTGCTGAGTTTTTCCTTCTATGGCTTTATGAGTTTTATCTCTGAAGCATACTACTCCTTTTGCATAGCTTTCAAATTCTTATTCTCCTGGACATATTTCTTGTGTTCTGTTTTCATTAAAGTATTATGTTAGTCATATAATGAGTGATTTTTCTCATTTAAATAAGCTAATTTTCCTTGGTTGTAATTCTTTATTATTTTTAATTGATTGTTTCATTGACACTGTCTATTGTCAAGTTCACTGGCCTTGCTTGGATATAGGAGGCTGGGGAGGAAGGGGATGGGTTAGCATACAGCTTTCTTTGACTGTGGATCCTCACTCTACTGTGGAATTTATTACATAGACACGGCACAGTTATCTTCCTCCAGAAAAACATTATATGTAAGTGATGAAATATTGTGCAAAAATCCCAATTTCCTAGAATACTCTCATTCTCCTTCTAACGAGTAACCTACATAATTCTTCATGGTTTTTTTGGTTTTTTTTTTTTTTTTTTTTTTTTTTTTTTTTTTTTTTTTGTTTTTGTTTTTGTTTTTGGTTTTTTTTTTTTTTTAGTCAAATCCTATGGTATCTTTTAAAGATTAACTGAAGGCAATTTGTGTATAGCCAGTTTACACATCCCCTATATTTTGTGCTTCAAGTTTAAGTGCTTCATTTTAGGAGGCTGTGGTCAGTTATTAATTTTTCAGTTTGTTTTTTGGTATTTTGAGGCCTTAGTTGATAATGTTAAACAGTATTTATTTTCTGGTTTTCTGTGACTCTACCACTAAGAACAAGTTAATGGTTTTAAATAAATAGAAAACTACTTGACCAAAAGCCACATGTGTTAAAGTTATTAACAAGTTTACTTTTGCCCTTGTTCTGGACTGAAGCAAAAATCTCCACCAAAGTATGGGGAGAAAAAAAAATGAAGTTGGAAACACAATGTTCTCAGCTGAATGTTCCACAGGAATATTGATCTATTTTAGGAATCTATAAATAAATGTATTTTATTAGTAGTGTCAGCAATATGTTGGGTACCCAATAATGAGCTACATTTAGATTTAATCAAAAAACATCTCAATGTCACAATAGATGCTCAGTTTGAGGTCAACATATCGAAAAGATTCAAAATGTTCTGGAAAAATTCAATAAGACCCCATCACCTGATCTTCCCATGAACGATTAATGAACAGCCATCTGAATAAACCAAAACTTTGCTACACAGAGCATAGCTAACCAAGGATAAGTTGTTGAATAGATAAATGTGGATGTGGGCAAATTTTTCAAGAGTTATCAAAATAGTTTATGTATTTTATTAAAATCTGCCCTAATCTGCACTTCTTTATTACTGGAATTTGCCTTGTACTGTTCCTCAAGAGGCAGGCTCTCAATGGATACTCTTTTTACTTAAAGTCATGGTATAATTAAGCTTTCATGTTTCTTTCTGGTTTATGTATACTTTATATATAAGTATTTACATATTTAATGAGCATTCTCAAACTTGGAGTTACGTCTATTCTCTTCACATAGGCTTTTTTCTTGGCTGATCAGGTGATCTTTTTCTGCTTCTGTTTCTTTCTTGTGGTAAAAAACTCCAGTGATTTCCTTTGGCACAATGGACTTTCTATTCCTCATGAAGTGACACTCTGTCTTTTCAACCCAGTTGTGGACTTAAAAGATAAGACTGTGGTGTAGGTTCTTCACAATGGTCTTAGTTCAAGAAAATTAAAGAAGACAAAAAACCCCAACAAATAACAACCCGTTTCCAGAATTTCAAGCATGTTGAAGCTCAGAGAAGAGAAATGCCAATTGAACTATGATGTAACAGTTTTCCTCTGACTTCAGGTTTGTATAATTTAGTATTTCCAAGGATAGAAAATCACATTTATTCATTTACAGGGGAAAGATGAATTCCTTCTCTGCTCTACAGATTTTCCATGTGAATTGGTTTTAAAAATACATATGCATTTGATACCAGAAAACAACATGCCAACATACTCTGTTTCTATCTACTGTAATCTGTGGGTGTTCATTTAGAACCAGTTTATTGTAAGAGTTTAAAATGGCTTCCTTGTAATGTTCTGTAAGTTGTTTTTTTTACCGCATCTTGGTTGCTCCCCTCTCCTGAGTTATTCTTAGCCCTCAGTTGTTACATTGTATGCCTTCTCCCCTACCCTGCCTCAGAGACAGCTCCCCATTGGTTTTCCTTTCCTACCTTTGTTAAATGTCAATCTCTCTTGGTTACTTTATGACCCGTGCCAGTCACTCTCAGGCTTGTCCCCCAAGCAGGAGAACCTCCCCCAGGGACAGTGGGTGATTGGCTGGGTCCCAGCGCTCCCCCTCCCAGTTTGTTATGATTTGTTCCTGTCATGCATACAGCCACTCCCTGAGTTGATGTTATTGGTTGTGTTTGTACCCACCCTGAGTTAGCCCTGCACTTAAAAACCCCCTTCATCTCAGGCTCGGGGTGTCTCCGAGGCACTGGGTCTGGAGGTGAGGGTCTCCTGTGTCCCAATAAACTCCTTTCCAGTTCTACCTTGGAGAGTCCCCTCCTTCATTTGCCGCCATAGCCAGATGGGCCAGTGGGGTGGTTGCAGAAGAGCCCACTGGAGAGCTGCTGTCGAGTGTGCCGGGGCTAGCCGTGAGAAGGCGCACCGCGACAGAGTGGTGCCCAACGTGGGGCCGCCATTTTCACCCACCTGTGGAAGCAGCGTGGGAACTGACACGGAGGCCCAATCTCCCAGACCCCGTGACAAAAGGTTTTTGTGAGACTGTCGCTTTGCTGTAGTCCGGACCTTTCGGAATTCCACGTGCCGCCAGTGAAAGCAGCCCTTGTACAGAGTGCACTCCTGGCGGACAAAGAGGGCAGCTCCCGACACCCAGGGAGTCCTTTCTGGCGGCGACTTCCCGTGATCCACCGTTTCTGATGCCCACCACTGGAACAGGTGAGTACCAACCTCACCCCTGGAAGATTGTGGTATGCCTCTACTGAGGGTGCTTCACTTCTTTTGGAGCCACCTCAAGCCCTCCGCTCGAGGAAGTGCTCAGGCTGCGTAGCTCCTGGGGGAGGGTGGCTTGCCTTTGCCCGGGTTTGATTGTGTTTCAGCAGAGGATCTTGTGTTCTTTCCTTTGCTTTGTTGGTGGCTTCACGAGGTGGGTTGAATTCCCATAAAGCCATGGGTGCTAGGCTTTCTACTGCACAAAGGGTTTTTGTTAAGGTTAAGTGTTTTCTTGTTGTTTCGAATTTTAAGTTCTCTAATGGAGAGCTTAAGAAGTTCATGCAGTTTCTCTTCCTCCACTTCCCCAAAACAACCCCTAATCTAATCAGCAGTGTGCCCTTTTGGAACACTGTCTGCACAAAATTTGCTAATCTGTCCAAGACGGGGGATTCTAAGGCTATTAAATTCTTGTTTTGGTTGCAACACATGAAAGCTGCTGTTTTAAAAATTAAGGGAGTGGAGAAAGGGCAGCCATGTCGTTCAAGAAGTTGTTCTCCCAGTTCTCGCACTAATCCCCCTCCTCCCCAACCCCCTTCTCCCAGGCCGGGAATTCTCAAGGGAGCAGCTAGCCCTGGCTCCCTGAAAAGCCCAAAGTCCCCCCACCTGAGCTGACTTGGCTGGACTGCTTCGGACTCCTGTGGTGGCCCTAGCCAGGTGGCCCAGGAGCTTTCCCTTCCCCATCTCTCCCCAAGTTGTATGCCCCAAGTTAGGTTTTCGTTTGCAGAGGGAGAGCCACAAAATGGCACCCTCAACCCCAGTTTGCAAGATGGCAGCCACCGCATGGCGTGTTCGTTGTCATTGTCTTCCCTGTTTTCTGCCAAAACCTTTTCTTCTTCCCCTAATCCCCCTCGCCGTTGTACCAACCCCTTCCTGTCCCCGACTCCTCCCCATCCCCCGACTTCTCCCCGTTCCCATGGAATGTCTCCTCCTCCTCCTCCTTACCCTGCCCCAAAACAGTTCACACCCTCTTGAACAACCACTCCCTATGCCCCTCCCTTGGAATGGCCCGCGCCCCTCCCCTCTTCCGGTTCCCATGCTCCACCTTCCGGTTCCCACAGTGGGGGCCCCGGCGGGGAGGAGTCGGAACCCAGAAGCCCAGACCCAGGCAGTGTGCCTACCCTGACCCCGGTTACATACCAGAGGAACAGGGGTGGGCAAACCACAACAGCTACCTGGAGGCCCTTGCTGCAGGGGATGGTAAAGGATCTGATGAAGGCCTTGCACGAGTACAGACACGATAATCTGTTCTTCCAAGGATTGTTGTCATCTTCATTGGCGGGTTTAGTGGTGGTCCCTCAAGATCTAAGGCAACTTTTCTGCTGCCTCTCCAGCAAAACTGAGTTTAAGCTGTGGGAAGCAACGTGGAAAGACTTGCTGCGATGCACCCTGCCCAGCCTGTTAAAAGATCCTGCCACCTCAACGGACAATGGTGGGGACCCAATCACCATGGACCACTTAGTGGGAGAGGGTGATTGGGAAGGGGCTTCATGGATTGGATCAAATCAATACTTAGTATTCAGCACAAACTCAACTAAAGTAACAGGAGGACTCAATGCCTTGTGTAGCTCCGAAGAACAAAAGGATCTTTTCAATGCTGTTGGAACAGTCTTAACACAGTTCATTTTTCCCTACTTCCCATCAAAAGTCACACTGAAGAAGACAGATCAGAAATACTTAGCACAGCCATTGCATCCTGCAGCACAAGCTCATACTAATTGACTAACCCCCTAAAAACATATCCTCTATGCACTTTTCCTTATTCATGAGAGAGTGATACTTTTCCCAGTTAAATGTTATACTTTGGAAGATGGTCCTAACCTCCACTCATTATTTCTTGTCTGACTTTTCCTATGCAATATGAACAACCACTGTACTCCCTCTCTAACACTCTCAGGCACCTTTTTAAAGAAGACATTTCAAACAGTCATGCTTTGTGTGGCCTGCCAGCACAATTCCAGCTGCAGATGAAAGCAGGGTCCAATCAACCTGACTCATGTAGACTTGTTTTTGTCAGCTGAGAATCTATCCCAGCATACTTAAAATCCTTCTACCTTCCAACAAGTAGAAGGATTGTTTTATCAAATTAAAAGCTTTTCTGCTGCACCAATAATAAAACCAAAAGAAGTGGCACAGTTTTGAGGGAAGAAGCATCTATGAAAAGCATGATAGATGGGGAATCAATAGGACATTAACCTACAAATACAGAATTGTATATTTACTTGCAGATTCATTATGTGCCATTTTTTGGGGGGAAAAAACTCCAAAACAAACCAGATTAATTTATGTTTTATTATTACATTAAAATAATCCATGATAGTCATCAGAATTTTCAGATTCCAGATGATCTCCATGTAATCTCTCCAGGCACACATGTACGTTCCTAATAACAATACATATTTATATGATGAAATTACAGTCTTCAGATTTGAATGTAATGAAGAGAAGTGGTCTATCTGATGATTTTACACCGTTTGCTTACTATCAAACTTCCTGATTAGAATTATTTTGACAATTGATTAACAACTGAAAAACACAAAGAGTAGGTAGCAAAAATTGTTATTAATATTATAATTTTCACATAACAGGTATTCTATAATAAAAATAAATTCTGACACAAGGCATATAATGCACAGCAATTTATCAAGTTAGTAAAAGAAAATACGCAATACTCATCTCCTAATGAAAAATTAATCTCACATCACTTAGATCAAGTACTATTTTAAGCATACTGACGAAGTCAGCATTTTTGAAAAAATAAAAAATAAAATTAAAAGAAATCAAGTACACGTGGATTATTTACTAACTATACATAAAGCCAGGTCACAGAACATGCAGGAATATGTTAAATGAAAGCATCAGTCTGAAGGCTTTTATTTCTGCTCCATTTTTGTCTCATGTTCTTAATTGGTGTGCTTCACTTATCTTTTGTTAGATGGTTGTTGTGGTGGGATTTTCTCTATATGTCATTTGTTTGTTATATAAAAATCTAGCATATTTCCCTAGAAGAGACACTATTTGAAAGGCAAAATAGTTGAGCAATTGCAGGTTCTTTTATTGTGCACCAGAACATAGCTAAAGCCTGGAAGCTTTCTTTAAAGTCTTTATAGGGGGAATGTTGTTGAATACCCTCTTTAAGTAAAGAAATAATGATGGCTTGTTCTGTTTCTGTTCCAATATCAACGTCGTTGTGATAACAGACTATATTTTCATTCTTTTTGTCATGTCTTCATCATCATTAATAATGTAACATCTCAGAAAATCAAATGATGATTTTAATTAGGAGAAAAATAAGCACGATTTGCATAGCTGCACAAGAAGAAAATGTTTCCAATTTTTGGGCGTGAGGCAGTGAAAGTCTGATCTCATAGAGACAAAAAGACTGTAGAAACATATCTATACTAGGATTAGGTTGGATCGTGGATAAAAGTGTTTTTTTACATTGCATCATGCCTTCATGAATAGCACTGACAGTAATGGCATTTAATAGTGACAATAGAGTAACAGGTTGTATAATTTTTGTATGAGGTATTTGAATTAATTTGCAGAGAGTTCTCACAAAAATTTTAGTGTTTTTACAATGTGATTGCAGAAATGACCAGGGCACTTGTGCTTGTACAGGGAAGGGAAGGGCAGTAGAAGTCTTAAGCAGTTTGTTTTATGAAAATTACTTACTGGTATCAGACATTAACAAAGAAAAGTAATGCTCAGCACTGAATTCTGTTCACTTAAACAGTGTTTAATTATTTTTTTTTTTTTTTTTTTTAGTGAGTGAAGTTATTTCCATTTCACAGATTCAAGAAAAGAGACAAAACCTAAGAAACTGACTTGACCCAAATGCCTGAAGGAGTCCATAGGACTTCAGAAAGGCACTATTACCTTGAATGCAGCTTTTGGGAGAGAGACAAGTAAAAATTATGCCTTCAGGTATTGGATCCCTAGGACATCTTCAATAACAGTTTTTATTTTGAAAAATATAATAATATCCACTCTTTTGAAACTTTTTCTCACCAGTCATATTTACAACAGTAACCACTGAAGCCATCCAGCTGAGTTGGTAAGAACTGTCCAGTCGTAAGGAGGAAGGGAACACTAAAACTCAACCTGAGAACAGATATGTCCCCTGAGTGAAAGAACCTCTTTTTGGGCTTCTGCAAGGACCATGCCAAAAGTGGTTGTCTCTCTGATAAAACCAGACCAGGTTTTAGCTAAACATCTCACTGTTTTATTGATTCTATTGTTTAACAGAGGTGTTGTTTCAGGATGGATAGCATTTCCTCTGAAAGCTTTCTGGTCGTTAATTAACCCTTTCTTTGCCTCAAATGAATGCACAAAGAGGCATGACACAAGCTTTGAAAGAAAATACCTTTAGGTGCTGGCTAGCAGCCTCTAAGGGAAGCAATTATAGGACATGCAAAGAACAGTTAATTTGTGGGAGAGAGAGACACATGGTTTTGTTAATTTCTACACATGCAGTTATACATCTTTTCTGTAACCTGAAGTTGCTGAACTGGAAGCCAGGGCCTGAAATTATCTGCCCTCCCAGCAGGAGTTAAGCATGGTGAGTCACGGGTAGGCAGGTGCCAGTGCTCCTTTGCCCTTTTAAGTTTCAGCCCTGCCACTGAGCTCACTGAGGTCTCACCTCATCTCTTCCCCTTGAAATCATCTTTCAGAAAATTTGTGCATGCACACTTTCCCTGACAGACAAAGTTAAAATCATAGATTCATCAATCCACATAGAAAACATGTTCTTTTTCATTTAAAAACCTTTTCTGACCAATGTGGTTTCAATTCCAAACATACAGTTGGTAGCATTCCCAGTAGCATTGGATTACTTTCAGCATTTGGAAGTGAAGTCCACCTGGGAGGTCTAAGATGAGTCTGTGAGATCTGATCCCCAGACTTCAAGCTTTAGAAATTTTGATTGCCATTACCTCAGTAGTCAAGGACTAGTTTATTGTGACTACTGGATTTGTAGCTTTCAGTCCTCAGTGAATAAATCATGAATTTCTACACTTGGCAGGATGTTTTTCCATTCACTTTCATCTGTTCTAAAATACCAATTTAACATAATATCTAAAAAGATGAGTGCATTGCCTTCTTAAATATACCCAGGTGTTAGCCTCCACAAAGCATTTAACTTCAACTGGTGCTAAAAACCAAATTGACCTAGAAGGATATATCAGGATTTCTAAAGAAATGTATGCTAAATTACTTTGGGGAACTGAATTTGTAGCTCAGCTCAAACAGTAATTTTTTCTATTGGCTGTGGCATAAAGAGACATCCACTTCCTCCATAACATATGCTCTTCTGGATGACCTTTGGCAAGCTTCACTGGATCATGTGAATGATGTAAAAGAGCGTGACAGCCATAAATAAGCAAACAAATCCCTGAAGGGATTTTATTTTAAAATTTTCTTTCTGCAGATCAACAGAGTTGGAAATACTGACACACACATTGAATATTCCTTGAATTGTACATCAGTGCCATGATTATTTACATGCAGAAATCTATCTGAATTTCAATTACTTCATGGTGAATGAAGAAAGGAAATACACCAATTGTTTCTTGGTCAACCTGTGAGATATTTTTGGTGATCGCTTCATTTTGCAGAGAAGCCATTTCACAAGCTGGCCTGCATTAATGTTTGTATGGCTTCCAGACTATAGCAAAACATCAGCCTGGAGTTTTGCTGAGCATTTTTTGAAATTCGTCGATCATCTATAATGGTTCCAAATGCAGAAGCAGCTGAATGACAGGTACTGGTGGAAACCTCAAGAGCTGTTTTGACTTTGCAATGATTTTTACTTTAATAAGAGATAAATATCATTCTAACTAATGCTATCTTTTCTAAATGTTATATTTTTATTTTAAAACCTGCTTGCATGAGCTTAAAATAAAGGGAAGAAAACCATACTCAGAGCTTAATTTTGAGTGAATTCAGCAACTATTTTTCTGGAACAGACGAGATTATTTGAAATGACACTTTACAAAATCCCATGTCAAACTCTTACCATGTATAACTCTGTATGAATAGGTACTAATTTGGCTTGTAATTCTGTTACAGAAAGACAGTGGATTTCTGTTCAGTGGGTTTACAGACGTTTGCAAATTGTATTATGACAGATGGTACTGATGTTCATTTGGATTAGAGATTTACAAGGAGAATACAGAAATTTGTAGTTCCTTTGGAAGACTAGCACAGGTTCAATATTGCACAGAAATGCTCCAGGGCTGAGAAACCCTGAACAAACCCCATCTATGTCCATTTACCCCTTGTAAGCAACAGAGCGGGATTTCTCTGTAGCTTTTGAAAGCATGTAGTGACAGGACAAGAAGGAATGGCTTTAAAATGGAAAATGACAGATTATATATTAGTGAGAAATTCATTACCGCGAGGGTGCTGAAGCACTGGAACAGGCTGTGTGGAGAAGTTGTGGATGGCGCATCACTGGAAGTGTTTAAGGACAGGCTGGATAGAGTTTTGAGTAACCTCGTCTAGTGGATGGTGCCCCTGCCCATGGCAGGAGAGTTGGGATGTGGTGTTCTTTAAGATTCCTTCCAACCCAGACCATTCTAGGATTTATGCTAATAACCATCTGCAGTTGTAGATTTGCAGCTAAGGAGATACAGTACTAGGCCTCAGCTATGGAGCAGGTGTACTACATTCATAGCCAACACACTGGTGTTTGTTCCCATCCTTCCCTAAATGTCTTCTGTACAAGAAAATTTTTATCTGCATTGTAGTATATTGATAACTTTAACTTGATCACAGTAAGTTCCAAAGTAAATAACAAAGCCATTTAACATCTACCTTGCCCTCTCTGGTCTCTCTCTCTCACAAGTAATTTTTATCTCAAAATATATCAACAAAAAGTCCAGTCTTTTTCTGCGAAGGGGAGATACGTATTCCCATTGTGGTGGATTTAACTCAATTGGAGGAGTATTTTTAGATATAACTTAGAGAAACATTACTAAGCTTCCTAACATGACTTAATTGCCTAGGAGAGAAGTAAATATTAGAAGGTGTAATGGTCATTCATATGTTAAAAAAATTCTATGATTCCAAGGAGTACTTACTTGTAAAAACTTTCTAGTGCAATAAACCATTCCAGGTCCCAAACTTCTGAAAGGAGTTAATGTTCAGATTACTATGATTTGTGCTTCCTATTCCCATCATTACCAGGAAACAGAAGAAAAGCTTAAAAAAGAGAGAAAGCTTTAAAAGAAGTGTAATATCAGGCAATGTTTTCTGTGTTGTACAGCATTGCTGTGAAACACAATTTCTAGCAAATCTGTAAAGTGATTTATTTCATGATTTGATGGAAACACAAAGATTAAACCTGCATTTTATTTGGGATTCAAGAGAAATAATGGATACCTTTCACTCCTAATATCTGTAGCCAACATTATATTCTGGTCTTCAGAGTGTACACATATCACATAAAATTGTGGGTCATCCACTACATCACTCGCACTGGGTAAAGATCCTCTTGTGAAGATCTCTAAGAGGAGGTTTCAGATTAGATGCTAGTAAGGAGACCAAGAAAAGCAGTTTCCTTTTTAATAACTCAAGAAAATTAACACATAAGTGATGCAGGACCTCGGTGACATCTCTTCGTTAATTAATTCCAAATCTTCCCCAGCCCCACAGTTTGGTGCAGGGATATCCAAGGTCACAGCAACTGAGATTTGTTTTGCAAAGGATAAAGACCAACCCTTGCTGCACATAAGAAAATTCATGGGTAGAATATCCCAAATTCCCTATTTCTCCTTATAAAGGTTTATCATTTGGAAGCCTAATTCTGCTGTGATTTGCAAAAGTGTAAGAACTTTGAGCCAGTGTCCAGATATTCCGTTCTTTCAGCAGTGTGAAGACAGAATCAGCACTCACTGAAAAGGAGTAGTAACTGCACCAAATCAGTTTAGGTTTTCCCTACATGTATAGCAGGTCAAAGGACTTTATTGTATGTTTTGTTGCTTCTTCTAAAATTTTAGCTGCTGAGCAATTTTTCTTGATTTAGTGCACATGGAAATAATTTTGAATTATTGAATTACTGGTTTATTGCAGCATTGTGTGAGAGAGTGCAAGAGGATCTACAATGCTGTGTTTGCAAGACAGGATAAAGTTTCTAAGATACAATAAAAGAATATCACCATTATGCTTGAAAAAACTATATAAACCACATGTGAAATTTGCACAGCACTTTGTTTTCAGAACATGTTATGAACATTTTAGCATATTTTAACCTGAGAGACACAGGACTAATTTTGAATTTAACGTGAGTTGCAGTCTTCTGATACCTCTGAAATATCCTTTATACCTAGAATCCTTGTGAAAGACTCCTATTTACTGAGCCAATATCATATGAGTATGTACTTCCACAGAGGAGAAAAAGTGAATCTAATACTATCAGAAATCAGTGAAAGGGGTTTTTTTAATTCTGACTTGCTGTTTGTAAATCAATGTTAAGAAGCATATGAGGAAAAAGTAAAAAGCAACCATAGGTTGTGGCACTCTCTACCACAGAGAGCTTATTTGCTATGTCCATCAGCTGGTGTATACAGGTGAAATAACCCAGGCTGGACAGATGCCCGGCAGGGAGTTATCTCTGACACCAAGGGGGTGAGATCTCCAGCTGAGAAATAAACATCTTTGCCTTGAAAATGAGATATAGAGAAAGACAAGTTAGGAATCATTGACTGAAAAACACTACTTTTACACTATAAAAGCTACACAACTTTTCACAGAGGCAGAAGTCTCCTACATACCCTCTAGAAACATGTAGGGTTCCTCCCCGAAGCATTGAACACATCTTCGTGGTAACTTTTCCAAAAAAGTGGAGTCACCATCCCTGGAAGGATGGTCTTAAAAACAGACTGGATGTGGTACTCCATGCCATGATTTAGTTGAGGTGTTAGGGCATGGGTTGGACTTAATGATGTTGAAGGTCTCTTCCACCCTAGTGGTTCTGTGATTCTGTGATTCTGTCATTCTGTGAAATTGAGAATACAGGATTTGGATGGTAAGATACATAGAATCCTAATCTATACTATTTCTTCACTAGCTGAATATAACTCTATTATTACAGTGCACTGAATTGTTTATCTACTACTAGTGTTTCTTTTGTTTATCCTGTGTAGTAAGCCATCTTTTAAACTTTACGTCTGTTAAATTGGTGTCTATTAAATAAATAATTAATTTTATAATAGGCCTAGTTGGCCATTATTAAGAACTTGCAAAGAAGAGTGGGTTTTAGAGTGCTAGCCACCTCAATAAACTACTGCCTACTATCAGAGGCCTGGGCAGAAGCAAAACTTGTTTAAACTGCCCTCTCCATAACAAGATTCAGAGATATTTTTCTGATAAGGTTTATAAGTAGACTTTAGTTCTCAATAAATTTACATCATGATACATTTAAAATTTCAAATTTATTTTGTTACATAAAATGTGTTGGTTTAGCACAGACAGTGAAGTACAATTGGTGATTTTCTTTGAATTAACAGCCAAAATAGCCAATTGCATGCAGGGATACACTTCTGAGTGTTATAAATGCAACGGCAAAAATCGGCTTGATAAAGAAACAATTTATTAATGAAACAATCCCAATCACCGATAAAGAGAGAAAACCACAAATAGGATTTGCAGCGCAGCGCTGGGTGGACAGGGGTCCGTACTCTAAGGCACGGTTTTCCGAAATCCACACGGAGCAGGTCGCAGCTCGGGGTTTTATAGGGGTTTTCGTGTCCCAAGGCAAAACAGGTGCCCAGAATAGTCCAGCAAATAGTCCAAATAATTTTTGGATGGGCTGCCCGGATTTGTCGAACTTTGCCAATAGTATTCCGGGAAGGTCCTTTTCACACGCGGATGGAGCTCGCGCCCATGTTTATTTCAACGTGTATTCCTCGGCAGAGAATTCTCTTTTCCTCGGGGAGGAATTTCTCTGTCTGGGTATGATGCCGATTCTTATCTGGGTTGGCCAGTGTCTTTGTTCCTCCTGATGGCTCCTGTCCTGTTCTTTTGTCCCAGGACTGGGGGACGGCAGAAGCCTGGCTTGGAGGAAAGTTTTCTACAGACTGTACCTTTTCACATTTTACATTAACACCAATCTAACATATATTGCTATATTTTTTTATCACGAATTTTTACCCAATGCCACATTTATCACATGGGTCACACAACTTTAAAAGCTAGAAGGAAGCTGAGATCGCTTTCTCAGAAGACATTCCGCTCTCACAGGAGGTCAGGCAGTCCCGGCTGTTTCTTTTGGAGGGGCCCGGCCTTCACGGGAGGCCCCGGGCCCCGTGACTCCCAGGCCGGGGAGGGGATGCTGTGTCCCCATCCCAGCTTGGATGGGATTTAGCAGCTGGAAACCCTCTGCCTCTCCCCTGTGGGGGGCTGGGCCCTTTCCCCAGCAGGGAGGGGAGTCTGCAGGCGCTCCGAGCTGGGCCCGCCCTGGAGGAGACCGAGGGCTGGGAGCAGGAGCCTTCCATCAGCCGGGCTCTCTGAGATCTGCTCGGGTTTTCCCCCCATTCCCGCGGCTTTGGAAAATCCTGGCAGAAATCACGTGAGCACCGCAGGCCTGGGCAAGCTTTAACTCTCTCCTGCCAGGAGCTGAGACTTCCAAAGCACTGGCTCTTCCCAGAGGAAGAACAAAGTAATTGAACATAGAGAAACCTTAGCATAACAGTCAGATAAAAAGAGTGAGAAAAAGATTAATTAGAGAAAGGATGAAAGAGTTGCCTGCTGGCTGGACTTTCTTGTTCGAGCTATGAAAATGAACTCTGTTAGTAGATTGTCCTTTAAATCATGGAAAAATATGCATCTGAGGAGATGATTTGTGGATTTTTGAGCAAAGTGTTTGTAATGGTGCCATGAAATGCCTGAACAGAAAAAAAGAAATAAGAAGCTCTTGCACCAGTAAAAAAAGTGAGAAGACATCTCTGTTCCTTGAGATGAAGAATCCTTTGCTTTAAAATTGCTTATATTTAAAAAGTGACACCCCAGATGCCTGAGTTCCACAACCCATAAGCCTAAGAAACTGCTAATTAGAAGAAACCACATAGAAGCAAGTTTTCCCCGGGCAGCTGTTTCTGTGAGAGTTCTGACCCATAAAAGAACTTTTCTAAGTTGTCAGTGAAAAAATTCCATGGTAAACAAAAGACTCCTCTCCTGAAGAACTGATGAAAAACTTTATTTAAAGTCACAGATTTTGTCTCTATGTTGTTTATAAAAAAGTGAACACTTGTGGGGGAGGAGAAAAGTGAAAAGTTTTAAAGTTTAATTTTTTTTCTTTTCCTTTCTCTGTGTTAATAAACTATGTGTTTACTTTTAAGTTAAGCCTGTTTTGCCTTTTTCTCCCAAAATACTATCTCCCACTTAACAAAAAAAATTTAAATAAACGTAAAACCACCACAACATAGCCATGGAGTTAAGGGATATACTTTTTGAGATGTGAAAGAGTAAGAGTAATAGCTTGTGAAAGTTCAGATTTCATTAAAAAACAAAAAAAAAGGTTCCTTTTTGAAACAGTTTCATTGGTTTTTACTTGGGTTTTTCTTTGCTGTATTTATACATCAATATTCCTGCTAAATAAAGGGGCCTATGTCTGTAATACTTTGTGGTTTCCTCAATTCCAGTTGTCTTTGAAAACACTGGGGCACTTTTCACTTGCTATAAAACATGCATACAGAAATAGCTTACGGAAGGAAGTCAGAGTTAACATAGATTTCATGGATGGCAGCCAAAAAATATAGGAAGATCAAACATGTACAGGAAAATTATGACTGGGAGGATGGGACGGCAGCAGGGCATGAAATACTTCTGTTTTCATATGCTACTACAAAAGGTAAACAAGCAAGCAAATGTGCTCTTGTATCTGTAGAGAGATGTGTTACAGCTGGAGCACTCAGAATGTTTTTATGCTGAATGGTTTTGCCTCTGTGCATATGAAGCATCATTATGCAGTGGAGGTATTGAGGACCTGGGATATTAATTCCCAGATATAAGGCATCCAGAGAGAAAAAAAGACATTAGAAATTCTATTAACTGACTGATGACTTTAATTTTCATTTTGAAGAGAAATAATGGCAACTGACAAACACTCTGAAGAAAAGCTGTACTGAGCCCAGATCCTGCACAGGAAAAATCACCCAAAATATTTCTGAAACAAAGATAATTTGGAACTCCTGACCCACCTTTGTCCCTAAGGAAGGTCACAGACAGCAGAACCAAATTGTGTCTTGCCTACTTGCTGCCCCACTCCAATTACAATTTCTGCTTTTGTATTTCCCAGTGGTCCTGCAGGATTAAGACATATTGCTAGAAAATAGGAGCTGTCTGTTCAAGTACTCATAGAGTGGCAAGAATCACTTTAATCTTGATACTATAGTTTGAGCAGTCAGATACATCTGTATCTATCTACCCAGTATTATTTTTTTTCAATAACATGCCTAAGGAAGAGAGCAAGGACAGGTTGAACATACCAGTGTATTTCACACTGTCATCCATTGCTGTAAAAACTGAGGTAGTCAGGGCAAGTCACTAGCTGTGCTTTGAGCTGAATTCAGCACATATGTCATACAAGACTTGAGCTGCCTGAGAGTTTCAGAGATGCTCAGGCTGCCCTCCACACAAAACCAAATCTCGGGCACTCATCCTGGTCACAGTGAAACAAGCAGCACAGACCACATGGTGATCTGCCACAGAAATTTCCTCTCCAAAACTGGCCTACTAATTTTCTTTAAAATGCTTAGAAGGACAGGCAATCTTTCACAGTTGTTTGAAATGTCCTAAGAAATAAAAAGGCATTACACTGACTTAAATAATCTATCTGCCTGTCTTAAAGAAAGACTGCAAATGTCACTTAGAAATGTATTACCTATGATGATCTAATACGTTCAGAATTCAGACAAGTGGGATTTCAGCTCTGTTTGTGTCCCCAGAACTTCCTGGTGAATGACTGCAATAGCTCCAAGCTGTATGTAATTCACCCTGAGGAGTTCCATGCCCTTTTTGCTAGCTCTGTTATACCCAGGGCTGAGATGCTGAATTCATCTCAGTGGTAAAGTTCTGACCCTGGGCAGCCATCCCTAACCAGTTTTTAGATAATCAGACTGGCAAGCAGCATTTCTGAGATCTCTATTTACCAGCAAGCCTACCACCATTTTCCAGTAGTGATTGCTTCCTCCAGCTAGACCACATATTTGGGACACTCCAAAAAGTTGAAGATGGGATTCAGTTGGACAGTTTGTCAGCACACATATCTCTTAAAGGGATGGGGGGGCCACATGCCTTTATCATTTTTCTAGGTTAATCTTGAGATAAAGAAACCCTGCTAAAACCTATCCCCTTCCACATGCACCTCATAATCCAGCCCTGTCTCCCAGCTAAACAAGGCACCAGGCAGAGACAGGGGTCAGCTGCAGAGTTTAAACACGCTGCTTTGGTCTTCCCCCAAACCTGTGCATGATTAACTGCTCCAGATGGATCCTTATAGCTTTGGGAGGCCTAATGAGATTAATCAAAGGGAAAAGAGCTGGCTGATGTCATCATGAGAGTTCTACCAGTCCATTTTCAAAGTTTTGGGGAATCTAGATGGGTCCCAGTTACCTGCAAGTTGGCAAATGTGTTCATTTTCAAGATGGGGAAGAAGGATGACCTTGAAAATAGCCATGTCTTTAAATCACAGGAGTTCAGGAAAGTGGCCTAACTCAGGTCATATATTCCATAAATCAGACATCTCTCTAACTTTACTGACATGTAACTTTAGCTAGCAATCATTACAAAATAAATTATACAATTTAAATATTTTTGCGTCTTTTGAAAGTGTACTAAGTCCATAGAATGTGTGAATCTTTGCAAATACTTGAAGAATTAAGATTTTGATCAAGCGAACACCATGGGAACTGAGGGACTTAGCATTCTTTTGGAAATACATATTTTTTGTTTGGACTTCATGGAGTTCATACATGAAACTCTGGGATGCACCACCACTGGGATTTTAAACTTCAGATAGAGCTGTCAGCAGCTCATTAGCTGTGGGATGCCATTAGAAATTAGGCAAGCGACCACTGGCACAAAATAGGATTTAACTGTTTACTAACACCTTGGTGAGGGCTTGAAGGATGTCAGTGGCATTTCAAAAATGGCAGGAACAAATTAGGAACATTTTGCACTAACTGTAGCTCAGACATTTGCTGGCTTGAGATGCAGTTCAACACAGCAAAGAATGGGCATAACAGAGAAGTCCATACAAAACATTAAAGCTGATTTCTTTCAGGATGTAGCTGACATTTACTGATCAGAACAGATTCTGAGTGCTTTCTGGTTTGTTGTCACAGAGCTAGCCAGAGGGAAAGACCTATGGTGCATAGTCCTTACCCACATTCCCACAAATGTGAACCAGGCCCCGTGTGTGCAAGGTAAATTCTGTTCTCATCAAGAATATTAGGTGTTTAAGTGATTAACAGATACTGTCAGACATTATATTATTACTTTTTTTCCTGAGTATTGTAGAGCTACAAAGATCAGAGCAATCAAGAAACTGTCTACAGGTGTTCAAATATGAGTTAAGAATAGCTGTGTTTGCCAGGGTCAAGAAAAGGACTATGTAGCCTGATGTACCAAGGCTGAAGATACTCTTGCTACAAGAATACCATGGTACAGTATGTGGCATGCTTCGAAGCAAGTGGCTTAATAGATTTTTCTGAGTGTATCAAGTGGAAATTAACCAGTGGCCTGGATAACACATCTCTGGAGCTCTAGAGCTTAGCTATCCAACTAAACAACAGAAACATGAAAATGGTGGTCTCCCTGGCAACAAGCATAATTGTGTGTTTGCCTGAAAAAATACCTATAGGTTCAGGGCTAAGGCATATCACTACTAATGCTGAATGTTTCATTTTAATGTATCTGACATTTTCTTTTAATAAGCAGCAGTGTCATAAGTGATGGCAGATGATCAAGACTCAGAATTCTGCAATAAACTGAAATAATAAGAGATCTACTGTAAAGTTCTAGTGACAGAATTGAAGTTTTAGTAAGTATTCAAGACCAGGTGACGTGGGGGAATGGGTCTAGTGGAAGGGGAGTTGCAGTGAGATGAGTTTTAAGGTCCAGACCATTTTATGATTCTATTGATTCTTTGGACATCTTACTTTATTGATAAGAAATAAATACAGACACAGCGAGGTATCATTACTGTCACTAGAAACCTCAGACCTTTACTCAAACACATAGTTAGCATTAGTTTTATTTGTTGAAGGCCTTTGTTTGTGCTTCGAGGAGTTCTGTTTCCTTTCTTATCCAAAGGACAATGGTCCTTCAGCTTCCTGTCTGAAGCTGAGTTTTCTCTGTCTTTTGCGAATGTTACTGTGGCATAATGATAACCAAGAGAAGTTGAAGCAGCTGGTGTGTTGTTTACATACAATCTGTACTTTGCCTCCTATCCTAGCTTAATCTATCCTATGACCTTTTTTAACTAGCAAGCTTCAAGCAGCTACAGTTTGAAAAACAGCAGTGAAGTAATTTATGCTACATCTCAGGAGTCTGGCTCTTAGAAGTCATCATGGAAGATTCCTATTTTAATACATTCCAAGTGCTGCTGCAATATCCTTCTTCCAGACACCAACACGTGTCCAAATTATCTGACAAAGTGTTGAAAGATATCCAACCGCCATATTCAGGTGAATTAAGATGTTAATTTCCACCCCTTCTTTTTGTTAATCTCCACAGTCTGTTGTTCTTCTAGCCTGGGAAAAACATGGCAGGCAGGAAGCTTTGAGTGGTATTTAGTAAGAGGTTGTCTTTGTTCTGCTCCCTCTATATCTTCAGTGACTTTTCTGTTTCTTGCAACTTTTTTTCCCTAGTGCCCTGGCCATATGGCCAGAGATGACTGCACTGTATAAACAGTATGAGGCACACAGCAAAAAGAAGCCATTCACAATTTAAAGACGTCAGAAATGTTTCCAATGAGTCTTCAGACCAAGGTGTGCTGTACCGCAGCGTTCTTACATTGGTGCAAACTGCAGTGAGTTTGCATAAACTGAGGTACAAAACTAAGCATGGTGAACAAAACTAAACATAATCAACTGCTGGCAGACATTTGAGATGACCTATTTGAAGAACAACAGAATATAAGCACACTATGAGACAGGCAGACTGTAAGGTATTATATATTAATAGAAAGGCATTCAAATCTATTTGGTTCCTGCATAACCTGCATACAACATAAATATACGATAGATGAAAGCCATTTAATAATTGCAAGTAATTACCAAAATTACCTTCCCTGTAGATGGCAATTGCCTGCTTGAGGAAATATTTGCAAATCGGTTTGGTCTATTAAAAAAAAATCAGATTTTTTTCTTCTTTTTCTTCATTTTTTGTTTTCCATAGGAAAACATCTTTCTACTTATCTCTTTCCCTTTGAGTTTATTTGATAAGTTTGTCAATACAAGTGCACACAGCTGCAGTTGAAGAGCATCTAAGAGGCATGCCTGTGCCAATGCATGAAAAGGGGAATTAAATACATTCGGAAAAGGCAAAGTAATTGAAGCTGCCAAAGGTTTGATTATACAAGCTTTGATTTTCAGCTCATAGTAGCAGACTAAACTGACAGGATCAGAGCACTTCTCAAGTTTGCTTTTGGGGGGGAGAGTGGGGAGGAGAAGACATCAAGTTATATGGATTGGAGCTAAAAGACAAGTTTTTAAGAATAAAATGCACATCTACCACCAAACTATTTAAATAATGGATTGTAAGTGCCTTCCAAATAATCTAGAATAGGAAAAGGTCTCCTAAAGGCTACATCATACAGCTGAAAATTTCTATTGTCACCTTCAATGCAAATTTCTTTCAATTGTGTATGGTTCAGTGTGAGCCACTTTCTCTTCTCTATGTACCCAGGATAAATTAAGAGGCACTGAATTGCAGAGATCTTAGATTTCCAAAGCATGTTTCCTTAACTGTAAAACTGAATTACAATACTTACCTGCCTACAAAAACACAGCTCTTCTGCGGGGTCTTCCAGGCAAAGTGTGATGACTGCATGGTGCTGCATGCGACACTGAACTGCTACATCTTGCCATAAAAAGTTCTTAGCTGGCAGAGAGCATGAACTGGATGTTACTTATAACCTTCCATCATCCTGAGCAGCCATTTTTCATGTGAGACCATTCCCTCTCCAGTCAAGCCTGAGCATCTATCTATTTATTTAAGCTAGTTTCATGGGGATTGCATGCTGCAGCTGGAAAAGTCTTTGCTGAAGGCTTTCACTGTTTTAGAGGTTTTCTTTCTGCCTAAGTTGGGTTTTGCAATTAGAAGATATGATCTTTCTTAAACACTAAGTAATTTTAAGCACACTCACCAAAGTGTTTTCCTCACTAGAAACTGGTGTCTTTCTGTACGTAAATTCCTTTCTCAGCAGCATTGTCAATGGGATTATATGTTTATTAGTTATTGCATGAGCTTGATTATCTGAAAGCAACTTTAAAATGTTCCAGCAGCTGAGCAAATTTGAAAGTGAACCTTGTAATGTTTTGCACATGGAATACAGCACTTTATCAAGAACTTAGTAAGTAGACAAGTACAAGAAGCCCCAAAAATGTGCTATTACTCATCACCCAGACCAAAAGTTACAGAAATTATCCATTGTTACTTTTCATATTCCATTAGCAGTAACAATAGGTCATAATGAGTATGACTACCAAAGAAAGTGGTGGTTAGAGAAACATTGTTCATTTATTTGTTAAAACTACAGCCAAACACATGATGAGAGAGTCTCTACACTATCTCCTCCCCATAAGGAAAGGTCAGGTTAAACCTAAGTTTTTGTTATTCCTCAAATACAAATTTGATCACCCTTTCCTTGTTAAGTCTCCTGGAGTAAAGGTCCTGGAATAAGGGTCAGAATTGTGCTAAGTGCGCTCAAAAATTTAAAGATTAAATAATGCCTGCATTGTGGCATATCAGTGCTACAGTCCATAAGTCTCTGCTTTTGCTACTCTGCATAAAAGAAGTCAGGTATCCAAGAATGCATATACCTGGGGCTGATCTTCCTCTGAATCTTTGCTGGACACCCTTCCTAAAGACTTCCATCCTTGACCAAATAGTCCTTAGTTGTAAGTCATTCAGGAAGCGAGAGGTGGAGCTCCCTGTGTTGCTGAGTGGCCCATTATAAGAGGTTTGTAGGGAGCAGGGCGAACAGGAGCGGGCAAACAGGGGCATGGCAGGTCTCTAGGGCGTGGCCAAGGCAGTTTGCACGGCAGTTCACGCAGGCAAGGTTGCTAGTTCTCTTGCTGGCAAGGAGTACTGTGTGTTGTGTTGTTCGAGGTGTTTCTACTGGCTGTTTGGTCTTGTGGTTTCTGTTAGTAATGGTTTCAACATGGTCAAAAACTGTTGTTGGTATTAGTGCATGTGACCAAGTGGAGCCCTCCAAAAAGGATGCGTCTGTACAAACCTATTCCTGCCCAGAGTGTTTGAGCTTATCAGTTGTTTCAGGGGATAATGTGCAGGAGTATGCCTGAGGTGTGAGCAAGTGAATGGCCTTCTTTCACTGGTGGCTGAGCTTAGGGAGGAAGTTGAACGATTAAGGAGTATCAGGGAAAGTGAAAGGGAAATAGACTGGTGGAGTTCAGCCCTTCCGTCTTTAAGGGATGCCCATCTGGACTCAGAGGATTTGTATGACTCCCACTCCCAGGCTATAGAAGAGCACCCGGTAGATGAAGGGGAATAGAAAAGGGTCCCTGCTTGGGGAGGTAATAGTAAAAACTTCTCCCAACCTCCATCTCCCAGCCAGGTGCCACTTCAGAATAGTTATGAGGCCCTGGCTCTAGAGAACCAGCTGGATGATTTAGATGATTTAGAGGGACATTAGCTGCCCAGTGAGCTTCCCTATTTGCATTCATCTGTAAGATGGATCTCCAGCTCTAACATCAAGAAGAAAAGAAGGGTAATTGTAGTAGGTGACTCGCTTCTGAAGGGAACAGAGGGCCCCATATGTCGCCCGGACCCATCCCACAGGGAAGTCTGCTGCCTCCCTTAGGGCCTGGATAAAGGATATTACTAAGAGACTTCCTGGGTTGATTCAGCCCACTGATTATTACTCACTGCTGATACTCCAGGCTGGCAGTGATGAGATCGAAAAGAGGAGTGTCAAGGCAATTAAAAGGGACTTTAGGGCATTGGGTCATGTGGTTGATAAGACAGGGACCCAGGTAGTGTTCTGCTCAGTCCGTCTGGTGACAGAGAAAAATGATGGAAGAAATAGGAGAACTCATTAACAAGTGACTTAAAGGTTGGTGTCATTGAGAAAATTTCAAATTCTTTGTTCACGGTGCAACTTTCACGGCACCTGCTCTGTTGGAACCAGATGGGATACATCTCTCTGTTAAGGGTAGAAGGTTCTTGGCTCAGGAGCTGGCAGACCTCATTGAGAGGGCTTTAAACTAGGTTTGAAGGGGGAAGGAGATGCAGCTAGGCTGCCTGGATGCAGGCCCAAGGGTACTAAGCCTGAGTTAGGGTGAAATCAGTAGCCCAGCTGAAGTGCATGTACACCAATGCACGCAGCATGGGTAACAAACAGGAAGAGCTGGAGGTCATGGTGCCACAGCAAAGCTGTGATGTAGTCGCCATCACAGAAACGTGGTGGGATGACTCACATGGTGGAGCACTGCACTCGATGGCTACGGGCTCTTCAGAAGAGACAGGAAAGGGAGAAGGGGTGGAGGGGTGGCCCTTTATATTAAGAAGGTTTTTGACTCCATAGGTATTGAAACTAATGAAGATGGAGTTGAATGCCTATGGGTGAGAATTAAGGGGAGAGCCAACAAGGCTGACATCATACTGAGAGTCTGTTATCGTCCGCCCAACCAGGAGGAAGAAGTGGACAACTTATTCTACAAGCAGCTGGAGACTGTTTCAGGATCATCAGCCCTTGTTCTTGTGGGTGACTTCAACCTGCCAGACATCTGCTGGGAACTTAATGCAGCGGAAAAGAGACAGTCCAGGAAATTTTTAGAGTGCATGGATGATAACTTTTTGTCACAGCTGGTAGGTAAGCCCACCAGGGGAAAGACTATGCTGGATCTGTTGTTCACAAATAGAGATGGGCTGGTGGGAGATGTGGTGGTTGGAGGATGACTGGGCAGAGCGATCATGAAATTATAGAGTTCTTGATAATTGGTGAAATCAGGAGGTACATTAATAAGACTTTTACATTGGACTTCCAGAGGGCAGACTTTGGCCTTTTTAAAAGACTTATTCAGAGAGTTCCATGGGAAGAAGCCCTTAAAAACAAAGGAGTTCAGGAAAGCTGGGTGTTCTTCAAAACATAGATTTTGAGGGCACAGGAACAGACTGTCCCTGAGTGCCAGAAGACCAGATGACAAGGCAAACGCCCAGCCTGGATAAGCAAGAAGGTTTTGGATGAACTCAGGAATAAAAAGAGGATGTTTCATTTTTAGAAGGAGGGCCAGGACCCTTGGGAAGTATTTAAGGGGGCTGCTAGAGAATGTAGGAAAAAAATTAGGGAGGCCAAAGCTCAATTCGAACTCAAAATGGCAACTTCTGTAAAGGACAATAAAAAGTGTTTCTATAAATAAAATAATGGTAAAAGGAAAGGTAAGGCTAACATTTGCTCTCTATTGGATAAGGAAGGGAACTTCGAAACTGCTGATGAGGAGAAGGCAGAAGTGCTTAATGCCTTCTTTGCCTCAGTTTTCAGTGGGCAGACAACTTGCCTACAGGACAACTGTCCTCCTGGGCTGGTAGATGGTGTCAGGGAACAGAATGGTCCCCCCATTATCCAAGAGGAGGCAGTCAGAGAACAGCTGAGATGCTTGGATGCTCATAAATCTATGGGCCCAGATGGGATTCATCCCAGGGTGATGAGAGAGCTGGCAGATGAGCTTGCGAAGCCTCTCTCCATCATTTACAACCAGTCCTGGCTCACTGGTGAGGTTCTGGAAGATTGGAAACTGGCCAGTGTGACACCCATTCACAAAAAGGGTGGGAAGGAGGATCCCAGTAATTAGAGACCAGTCAGTCTGATCTCAGTACCTGGCAAGATAATGGAACAGTTTATACTGAGTGTCATCATGCAGCACCTACAGGATGGCCAGGGTCTCAGGCCCAGCCAACACAGATTTAGGAGGGGTAGGTCATGTTTGACCAACCTGGTCTCCTTTTATGACCAAGTGACCCGCCTGGTGGATGCAGGAAGGGCTGTGGATGTTGTCTATTTGGACTTTAGCAAGGCTTTTCACACTGTCTCCCACAGCATACTCCTGGAAAAGCTGGCAGCCCAGGGCTTGGACAGGAGCACTCTCTGCTGGGTTAGGAACTGGCTGGATGGCCGGGCCCAGAGAGTGGTGGTGAATGGTGCTGCATCCAGCTGGGGGCCAGTCACCAGTGGTGTCCCTCAGGGCTCTGTGCTGGGACCAGCTCTATTCAATATTTTCATTGATGACATGGATGAGGGTATTGACTCTTTCATTAGTAAATTTGCAGATGACACAAAGCTGGGAGCATGTGTTGACCACCTGGAAGATAGGAGGGCTCTGCAGAGAGATCTGGAACAGTTGGGTTGATGGGCAGAGTCCAACAAAATGAAGTTTAATGAATCCAAGTGTCAAGTCCTGCACTTTGGCCACAATAACCCCCTGCAGTGTTATAAGCTGGGGACCGTGTGGCTGGACAGTGCCCAGGAGGAAAGGGACCTGGGAGTTCTGGTCAGCAGCTGAACATGAGCCAGCAGTGTGCCCAGGTGGCCAGGAGGGCCAATGGCATCCTGGCCTGTATCAGGAATGGTGTGGCCAGCAGGAGCAGGGAGGTCATTCTTCTCCTGTCCTGGGCACCGGTGAGGCCACACCCCGAGTGCTGTGTCCAGCTCTGGGCCCCTCAGTTTAGGAAGGACCTTGAGATGCTTGAACGTGTCCAGAGAAGGGCAACAAAGCTGGTGAAGGGATTGGAAAACAAGCCATATGAAGAATGGCTGAGGGAGCTGGGGCTGTTTAGCCTGGAGAAAAGGAGACTCAGAGGTGACCTTATCACTCTACAACTTCCTGAAGGGTAGTTGTAGACAGCTGGGAGTTGGTCTCTTTCTCCAGGCAGCAACTGACAGAAGGAGAGGACACAATCTTAAGCTGTGTCAAGGGAAATACAGGTTGGATATTAGGAAGAAGTTTTTCACAGAAAGAGTGATTAAATACTGGAATAGCCTGCCCAGGGAGGTGGTGGAGTCACCATCCCTGGATGTGTTTAAAAGGAAACTGGATGTGCCACTTGATACCATGACCTAGTTGAGGTGTTAAGGCTGGGTTGGACTCGATGATCTTGAAGGTCTCTTCCAACCTACACATTCTGTGATTCTGTGATTCTGTGATTCTGTGATTCCTCTATCACCTGAACAAGCAGAGTTGAGGAATCTTCTAAAAAGTCAGTGACATATAAATAGGTAGATTAGTAGGCAGCTATACAACAGAGACTTCAAGACAATTGTTCAAATATTAACTACAGCTTCAGTTGGTGAAATGAATCTCTACCCCTTTTGTCTTACAACAGTATTTGTAGGCACTACTTTTCTGCTATGACTAGTACCTATAGTGAAAAGTAGCTTGCAGACTATAACTAGTACAGATCACCTTAATTTTTTTACCTTAACCCTATTGCTGAATTTGATAATATAATTTTGATTTATTTTACAGTGCTGTTTTTTCTTTTCTTTTATCTTTGTGGAGCTTCAGAGTTTTTTGCAAATATTTAACCTTTTTTAGAGTATAAGATGTCCCAGTAAGTTGTTGTCCTAAAATTATGTATTCAAAAAGAATTTTTATTAAAATAAAGTACTAAATGGTCATATTGATCATATGTCATTGTACCATAGGCTTAAAAGCTCATGGTTTCTGGGTTTGAATTTTTTAAAATAATGGTTAAGGTTCTTGGCTTAACTAAGGACGTAGGTTTTAGGTTTTCATTACAGAGATCCTTAATTTAATGTAAGGTATTGGGAAAGGTTTCCTGATATTGTCAAGATTTTTTATTTTTTTGTCTATTTCTGTAGTTTCTTGTCAGACATGTTCTTACCTATCTCTGCTTATTGCCTATATAATAATTTCAATCCTGCCTTACATTTCCTATAAAATCCCATTCTCTTCTCTTTACCACGGGATTATCAAAGTATCATAGCCTTGGCATTGGACTCACATAATTTCAATCAGTTCAACTGATTATGGAAGTGGAGTCCAAACAGGTTTAATAGTTTTAAAAGTCCCGTGTAAATATTTTAATTTTATTTCTGATAAAGATTTAGAGCTTACCAGACTCATTAAAGGCTGAAACATGCACCATTCCTTTTATGATATGTTTGTAAATTTCCAGTTAAATGAAATGTAATTTTTATCATGAAAATAAATAAACAAGAGAAAGTAGGAAATTAGTTGAGATTGGCTTGTGTGGAGATCCATGGTCAAACTGTTAAAGCTGTACTGAAACTTCTTAAGAATGGAAGAGTGATTTTATCTGCACAATAATAATTATGGCATTTATTTTAGCTAACAATATAAAGAAATCTTTAAATAAAAATCTGCTAATTTTATATTAGCACTATATAATAATTCTGTATATATGTCAATATTTAAATAAAACAGGACTTTTAAACAAATTTCCAATAATTTTAGATTTTGACAAGTTTTTTTTCTTTTGCTTCTTTTGAAATTACAGGTGATTTCTTAAATTCTTGCAGTTTAAAGTCACTCAAGTAATTCTCTTCTCTCTTCATCTTGATTGTGTTGCAAGCTTCCAATTCAATACCTTTTCATAAAGTTTGCTTTCTAAAATAATTTTTAAATGCATCATTTGCTTGTAAAGTGGCTTTGTAAATGCTAGTAGATCAAAATAATCCATGGAAGCAGGAAAATGTTTTGTCATCCTAGATTGTTTCAGGGAAGGTAAAAATGAGCAATGTTTCTGCACCACGTTACACTCCCTCTCAGTGAGGAATCATCTCCCTTACATACATCTGCTATGGCATACATAAGATAGACTATCCAGCACACATCCTACTCAGGAATTTAGATGCATATGGGATGTGCCTACATTGTCTTCCTCCGCCAGCACTCACAGCTCTGTGACTGAAGTTACTGCAAGCCAAATTTTATCCTGAAATTAGAACATAACCAAATTTCACAAGAGTTTGGCTCAAGACAAAACTTTCAGTTTTAACATCACCAAACAATTTTTATGCCCAGATATTGTTAAAAAGTGATGCAGAAAAAAATCTGTTTCTGGATATTTTCTTCACCTAATAAAAACTGCTAGCTCTTACATCTCCCTTTTAACCCCATATAGAACTTGATGCCTTATATTTTTTATTTACAGGATTATCAACAAGATTATAAAAGACTTAGTTCCATGTGCATAATTGTGAAACATGTTAGTAACACTGCTTCTCACTAACCTTTTTCCAAAATAATTATTTCAAGTGCTATGTATTTTTTTTAATATTGCAGTGCAAAATATTTTGCCTGAACACAAGTTAATCTGAAAGATAATAAATCTTTTCAAAATGCCAAAGTGGTTCCTTATGTATGAAATCCCATAATAAACTAATATAAGAAAAAGAGGACATATTTTGTGCTATTTATCAGGCAGAAATTTTGTGAGGAATGTGTGATACCTTGCTAGATGTTCTGCTGATTATTTAGTAAGGGCAATTAGCAAAGCAGATCACAGCAGAGCACATGTGCAGTCAAAAAAAATCACTGTTCATTGGTGGTTCACTATTTGGACTAAATTCATCATTTACAGTGCTTCACTAGAATATTAAAAGAGTCAAAGATACTAGGCTCTGTACTAGGAGCTCAAAAGCAGAAATAAACGCAACAAGATACATTAAATGCATCTCAAAGTTCAAAACACATGACTACATCCATAGTTCAAGAAGTAAGATATAGAAGGAGTTTCAGCTTTTGAAAGAATGTGCTGCCATTTTGACTGCACCAACAGGACTACTGGGAAGGGATAAGCAACAGATGTGACATTATCTTCTAAAAATTAGTTAAATTAAGTTGAAGATGTCAGTAGAGACACGGATTTCAGACCTGAGCACATGATGCTGCAAAAAGGTTATTATTGGTGGTTAGCCTAAAAAAATCATCAAAATTATAGTTTTCTATGTTACAGAACTGGTGAAAGTCTGACATTTGTATTCTTAAATAGCAGAAAATGGAGGGAGGTAGTCTGTAGCAACAGAGGTGAGGAGTTTTGTTGGCTTGCTTTCTTTTTGCATTTGCACACAATAAGACAACATTAGCAAAATGAACATCTATCTTCAATGCTAAGTAGCATAATGTTCCCCTATCCAAAAATAAGGTGGGTAAAAGCTTCAGAATTATAAACTCCAGTTCACACTCAAGTTCACAATCAAGTTCAAACAAATTTTTATAATTTTTGATAAACTCTTAAGGAAAGCGGAGGAAGTTCCTGAATTTTCACAAAAACAAGCAGAGGAGTACATAAGCTAAAAGCCTGTGAATCATCAAGGGATATCAGAGACATTGCTAAAGATGAACCTTATTAAAAGCCACTGGAATTCAGTATATGACAAAAATCATATGCTCTCACACTACAACCAGTTAGGAGACAGTACTCTCAACCAAGAGGAGATCTTCTTGAAAGATATCAGCATGGCAATTCCTCAGCTTGACATGAAAGAAACATTTTAAATGCACATTAAAATCAGCAGTGATCCAAAAAGTTAATAACTAAATAAATTTTTCCCTAGGTTCAAATGAATAGAGGCACTGAAAATGCATACAGCCAAAAATAAGCCAGGCAAGTAGAAGAGATTATACTCCCAACACTGTTAAAAATAGTCCTTGGAAGAAGAAGCAGTTTATTGTTGCCAGAAAAAAAAAATCTATTAACTTCCCTGAGACAGTCTTACCAAACACAAGTAAATAGGAGATTATGCTTATCAAGTGTTTCATTTTTAGATGAATCTAATAATCTATCTGTTATGAAATTACCTTGGAGACACATTTTACAACAAAATGCAGGTGAAATCCTATTTCCCATTATTCCCATGCAAAATGTCTTAGTGGAAAATAGCAGGAAAATAATAAAATACCTCCTACTAGAATGATGCAGACAGCCTTTGATGCTTATTCAGTTAAAAAGCAGAATAGCACTTTTGAAATACAACTTTTCACCACTGACTTTTTAAGACCTGCATTAGAAATTAACATCAGGATATCTATTGACCTGCTGCTGTGTATTGACAAAGAAGGAAAAACAATATACTCAAAATATGCAATTCCAGGAATTACCAATATTTTTTGGAAAGCTGATTGTATGGTTTATCTGTTTCTCTGGTGGGAAACAGCTGTCACTAACAGCAGAAGCAGGCATAGATGGGCACCTACAGCACCTAAGCGATGTCTGCAGATCCCAGCAGGCAGAGAATTTAGCTGTCAAGATGTTTGCTCAAGAAATCCTCACAGACACAAGTATTACATTAGGCTGTAATAAAGAAGTCCCAGAGCATACCACAGCTAAAAGCAATAGATTAAGCAAAGGTAAAAAGTGTGCTGACATCCACAAAGCACTTCATATAAAAGCACTTCAGGCTCGCTCTCTGGCTATTTATAAGATTTATTATACAGTATTGATGTTTATTAGCTGTTTGTTACTTTTGGCTGGGAGGAAAGCGACAAAGAATGGTAATTTTTAAGAGCATGCAACCTAAGCCAGATTGATTAATAAAAACTTCTTGATCAGCAAGATAGCTAATGATCCAAGTGTGTTTTGAATTCCCAGATTTAGAGTGGCTTTTCATGTTGAGACAACCTTTACACTGTAAAGACATGACTTTCCCAAACTTTCTATTTTCTTCCAGAAAAGTGCACAGATTTCTGTGCGTTTCATACCACTACAGGGAAATCAGAAGGTCTCCCTCTTCTCAACTTCACTGCTTTTAAAGTTTAATAGACTGTTGAAGGGATGGAGGAGAAGACAATAAAATGGAGAAAGGTGTACCTCACTCTCTTGAGTTCAATGCCAGTGTATGTTCACCAAAAGGCACATACTGGAAGATTCCTTAGTTGTAGCCAGAACATACTGTACAAAATACATTTAGGTTTCATGCCATATATGCCTTATTTATATTTTGACACTGGGCTTCAGCCAGAGTCCTCTGAGAACAGGAATATTTTGTTACCAGCCCACAACATAACAGTGAGTCACATGGCTTTTCTACACAGTAACACAAGACTTGTCAGATTCAGTGAAGCATCTGACCAACTGTTCTCATAACTCTGCTCTATCTTCATGTTCTTGGAGTAAGTAAATTCTCTGCTTTTGCATGTTTCCCTGTCAGAGTCCTTCATTACTCTGATAGAAATTTACCTGTGCCAAAATAAGTGGAGGCAACTGAAACCAATCTTAATAGTCACACCAGATTTGTCTCAATGCTATTTTCTCCTCCACTTCACAAGCTCCACTATGGACAAAGGAACAAGGGCAAGACCCAGAATTCCACAGCATTCAGGGTTTTCTGCAGGTGAACCTAATATATTTCCCATTGCAATTAAAAAAATAAAATAATTGGGATTGTGACCTATGACCTTTCCATGTCTCTTCAGTAGCAATTCATACACCATGATATGCTATATTTCTGCTTTCATAATTGGAATATTAATAAAGCCATAGAGTATCTGAAGAATTCTCACAAGAGTTATTGCACTGCACACTTACCTTCCTGTCTTTTACATAGTATTCTGATTCCATGTCATATTAGAAACACTGTTGTAAATACATGTGATAAGTGTAAAGGGAATTGATTTAAGATGATTGATATTACATTGGACATGAAGAAAATTTTCTTCAACAATAGAATTACCAAACATCAGGCTTACAAGGGATGTAGATGAGTCACCATCCCTGGAGATATTTAAAAGACCTGCAGATATGGCACTTCAGGATCCCATAGTGGTGGATGGTTTAGTGATGGACTTGGAACTACTCCATGTTGGTAAGCATGTTTCAGAGCACAACCACATTGATTTTATCTTCTACTGACCTTTTTTCCTGGACAAACTTTTTTTAAATCACTCCCACAGATTAATCTGATATAGGATCATGTGTTTTGTATTTAGAACTGTAAGACGGTTGTGAGATATGGCAAGGAAGAAAAAATTCTACTGTAGAATAATAATTTAAAGTATCATATTGACAAAAAGCTCCTCATGCTCATGCACCATCTCTTTTAGTACCTCAAGGACTAAATCTGATGTTGTCCTCTTGCTTTGCTTTTAGGCTTACTGACTCAAGTGCATATTTGAGGAAGAAAAACTCAACTCTAGAGATTTCAGCAGCATAGGCTACTGAAGTTTCTTTCTCTCTCTCTCTTTTTCTCTCTCTCTCTCTCTTTATCTTTCTCTCTCTCTCTTTCTCTCTCTCTTTCTCTCTCTTCCTCTCTCTTTCTCTTTCTCTTTCTCTTTCTCTTTCTCTTTCTCTTTCTCTCTCTCTTCTGAGCAAACTCCACTTCCATTACATAGTGGACTTCTTGTATTGTAAGGGCTGGCAAAAGGAACGCATTCTTTCTGAAGGGAAAGTAGAGCAGACGAAGCAGGAGTAAGAGACTCTATATCATGCCAACCTCCTCTATCCAGGTTTTCCCTTTCCTTAGATGACCTGCACCATGTTACCCATTGCTCACTTTGAAACCATTGCTCACTTTGTTCTACCCTTGAAACAGCTGTTTTCCAATGAAACAAACTCAGCTGTTTTCTGTATGTCCAATTGAAAAATCTGTGGCCAGAGAGATTATTAAGGCACATAAAAATAAGAAGTCTGAAGCAGCAAAGCCATCTGGGTATTTGTCCATAGAGTAGGTATAGTAGAATAGGAAATGTGGAGTAGTAAGTGTTATTCAACTAAAATCAAAAGCCACTCTGGAAGCACTTAAAAATCCAATTCACATTCCACACCCAGTGTCAGATGTTAATGGTGCAGACCAGCCCCACTTTGGGGCACCCACCCCAGGGCATGACCATTATAAGCTCAAACTGGTTTTCTCTGGGTGGATGTTGAATCTATGCCATGGGATGCTGATCTTCTGACCCATGTCTTGGTGGACCCCTCAGACCTCCATCTCAGGCCCAGCTCCTGCTTTGCCATTGCCTAACAGCACTGTGAAAGCTGCAGACCCCAGCTCTGACCGCTGCTAAGACCCAGAAGGGTGGACATGACCTGTGTCTATGTCTCACCCCCTTATGGGCAGGTTCTTGATGCTCCCTAATGCTGACTTACCATGCCAGGATTCTTGGCATTAATACCAGGGATTCAATTGTAAGCACAGCTTGAGATTCATAGAAACATTTTAAAATTTTAGCCAGTACTCCAAATTTGGGATTATCATATATCCAATGGCAACAATTAAACCCCCTTTTTATAAATCATAATTAAAGTTGAGCCTCCAAGTGGTTCCTCATTGCCTCAAGCCTTTTATGCCTTTCCCAACAATACAGTAGTTCCTAGAATCGTTCCTAGTTGATGAAAATGTGATTATTATTAACATTGTAATACTTCTTTAAAATATCTTTTTAACTAAATAATATCTTCACATGGATATATTTCTTTACATCCTCATGCACATTGAGGGCTCCTTTAATAATTTTGCTTACTTGTCTCAAATATTGAGAGAGTCTTTAGTAATAACCTTTAGTACTTTGATTGCTCAGCAAAAGATATATTTAGATCTAGTGAGCACCGTACACAGCCAACCCAGTTAGAAAGAAAATGTTGGCAATATGAAATGGTTATTTCTTCCCTATGGGTGCATAACTAATAAACATGCAGTTGTAGTCAATGACAACACTGAGACTTCATTGGCAGAGGCACGAACACAGGAAAAGAAATGGCAATGAGCCAATATATTTATATTGAAAACTGTGATATCCCAAATCTGGATTCAGGAAATAAATATTGAAATCATTAAATTCAAATAAATGTATTTACAGCAAAGAAATTTATGGTCAAAGGATTGCATGACTTTTCAGTCTCATCTAGGATTCCTACTCATAGGCAAGAAAGCCATTTTATGTTGAGATCTCCTTTGCACAAAGACTGGATTATGCTCTTCAAGTTAAATTTAAGTTGACCCATCAACAGACAAAGAAAGCCTACACAGAACTTATGAATTCCCAACTATAGTCTACCTTAAGGTGAGCTGCTTCTGGCACATGTGATCTAAATGTCAAATCAGAGGCCAACAAGATGCTCTAGAAATCATTGGGCTATCTATTGAGATGGGAAGACAGCTTTCATTGGGTCAGTAGAGAGAAGTGTCTGAGGAGGGCACTATAAATAGTTGATTTGAATTTACTGGCTTCATAGAATCACTCTTTTTAAATTACTGCTGGACATTTTCAGGCATTTCACATTTCTGCTTTCTTCCTATGATTATACTTACTTTTGCACCATTCACAAGTATTTCTGTTCCACAAATCTCTGTATCTGCATAGGTTCTGACTTACTAAAGGCAGTTCACCTTTCTGAGATACTGGCATTTTGGTTTTCCTCACAATTTAATTGTTTTAATTATATATTCTGACACATAGTAATTTTATGCAACAAAGCCCCAAAGAGAATAATTAATGTTAAAACACGAAAATACTTTATTTTCAACAAAACATTCTCATTTGACTTTACAATGCATATCCGACACTGCTTTCTAGGAAGAGAAAAATGTTTCCCTATGAAGTATGCAAATCCTAGCCTGCCTTTCTTTCAAGAAGAAGAGTACAGTTTTCTATTTCTATGACTAAATCATCCTTTCTGTTTTGTGATTAAGTTCATTGCTCATATGAATGGCTTTGATAGAAGAGCATCACTACAGTAATTTCCTGAATAGGTACAGAAAAAGTGTTTGTTATCACATTTTTGTACCCATGTTTCCCAAACAGAGTGATATTGTAGGATACCAAGTCCTTATGAGATAGTAAATAAATAGTGGCAATAGAAAATAACTATTAGTTATTTACTACTAAAAATATCTGCAGTTAAGTTGGAGTTCTGTTTGTTGGCAAGTATACTCGATGCCACCTTAATCCTCTGCTCTGTTGCAGGGTGACAGTGGGAGGACCTTTGTTTGCAGAGACAACCATGCAGACTTCTGACAAGCTGTCATGACCAGCTGGAGAAAAGGCTGTGCAGAGCCAAACTGCGTGGAGACCCCACCTTCAATAAATACTTCTACAACTGGATCCTGGTCCAGATGACCTGAGGCTAGCACCCTCTACAATGCCAACACCAGACTACACCTTGACTATTGTTGTAAGTTAGCCTAGACTCCATTCTTTCCATGCAAGAAAAGCCAATTCTTTATTTTCACAACTTATTTTATACAGTTCTTACAGACTTTGTGTGCAGCACCTATTGGTAGTTTTCTTACTACTTCGTTTATTGATCAGAAGGTGATTTGTGTATGTGCTAAAATTCAGGTTTTCTTTATGGGTTCTCATGAACAGATCATATTGTTTACATAGATGCCTTTATTTTTCAACCCTAGAATTGGTTATTATGCTAATGAATTTTCATACCAAGACGATTTTCACATGAGAATTTGCAAATTATTTAGAAGAAATCACAGGCTACCTTTGGCAATTTAGCAGAGCAGGCCTGACTTTATGAGGTCTTTCTTTTGTAATTCCTGTCAGAACACTCAACTGTCACGGTCTGGTCCGGTGGTGAAGGTGCCATGACCTTCCTCACTAGAAGCGTCTTTAAAAAGACACCCAGATCCACAGAGGCACAGGCACTCTGAGGTGCAGAGTGATTTGCTCTTTGTGAGGCTGCCTGAGCATCAGAGCCATGTTTGCCACCCCGGGCAATGCAGGAATAAAAGCAGCAAGATGGGGTCTTTCCAACCTCCAGGAGAGCTTCTTTATTCCAGGTCCAGAGAGAAAACAATTATATAGGGTAGGCAGGGGCAGGGTTTCACAACTTGGCGAGTGGGGAAAGGAATTGGGAAAGGGACCAGTCAGGGGAAGAATCCAAAAAGAACCAATCAGGGGGGGTAAAACCAACCAGGAACAAAGAGAATAACCAATGGGGTATGAAACATTAACATAGCACTGCAAAGGCTCATGGGTCAAAGTATATTTTCTCACCTTGCGCCACAAGGAGAACTGTCTAAGAGACTTCCCAAAGGAGAATGCTTGCAAACTGAGGCAGCCTAGGGGCTGCACATGGATTGAAGCACTTTTGCTCATCCTGAGCTCTAAGGAAATCTCCCAAGATGACTTCCCAAAGGGGAGGCAATGCTAACTGGGGACACTTAGGGGCTGTACACTCTCCAAGAGAGTGAGTTGGTGTCTGTGGATGGTCCAGCTGCCATCTCACTCACCCATCATGCCAACACTGTGTACAAGACTATCGCAAACCTGTCTGTTTCCAGGTGAGAAGTTGCTGCAGTTCTTCCATCTGCTGCAGGAGCTCTTGCAGTTCCTAAGGCAAAAGATGTCTTCAGCGGCACAATGGATCAGCTCTGGTGCATCCTTCAGTGTGGACCACAACCCTTTCCTTCTGGGGTAATGCATACTGATACAAAACTAGTCTCAGTCCAAAAACCTGCTCTATACTGTCCACACCCCTCTCTGCATCCATGTAAATGCTTAGTTGTTATAACAAAGTTGCCTGTTCTCACAGCTAACTAACTACCTTTGCAATCCTACTCAGTCTCATGACGGTTTTCAAGTGTTGTTTTGTATGATTGATCTGCATATAACCATGCACTATATATTTTAGCAAATAGTTCCTTTGAAAAGATATGAGGTTTCATGTCTCACATATATTTATATTGAAAACTGTGATATCCCAGTGAATGGATGGGAGAAAAAAACAAAAAACATTTTAGCTTTACAGTTACAGCATGCCTCTGTATGTGAATTATTCAACAACATGCTTTAAAGAAAATAACAACATTTTTCTTTTTCTGCACTAAACCATCATCTTTTTTATTTCACGATCAGCATTATAGTAGTTTTTAGAAAACTGAGAAGTAAAATCACAGGCCATAAACCTGCCTTTGGAAAGGGTAATATGAAAAGCAAACTGTTCCAGATATTGCTCCCAGAATTTATCATTAGGAGACATATACTCATGTATTCTTCATGCAGTGGTAGTGACAGTTAACATTCTTCTTAGAAGAATGTGCTTTTAATCAAATAAGAAAATGATTTGGTAGCTATTTACTCACTCTAAAATTTGTAGAGATATTCTTCCGAAGAATCATATTGTTTCATGAGATGCATATGCTTTTAGCAGTCTTAAATCACTCTAGTTAAAAACTATATTTTCACATGAAATACAGAAAAAATATCCTCTGATCTGTTGCTTCAAAACATGTTATCTAAAGCAATTTTTATTTCTCCTATATTTCTTATTTTAGACTTTTGTATCAACGCACAAATAAACAGTTTAAAAGAAAAAGCACTTCCAGAGCTTGAGACTTTTACGGTTATCCATTAGCTAACATAATAGCTAAATCATGTCCAGAAACAACAGACAGAAAAAAGATTTGACTATGGAAAAGAAATATGGCAATAGACCACTCATGAAAAGAAGTTTACATTTATGCTTTTCAGATTTCATAGTTTTATATGTACTTGTCATTGTTACAAGCTTGGTCCCTTCTGACCACAGTATTATCTAAATTAAAACTGACTTTTAATTCAGAAATTTAGATTGTTTTTCACTAGGAAGAGCCTCAAAACCTTATGCCACATACTCTGCACATTTCCACTGACTTTATCTCACTGCCTTCAGTTCTGCACTTTGTTACAGCCCTTGTAAAGAATCTCTCAAATGTCAGAGATTGCAATCTCAAAAAAATTCCTTACACAAGGATGTGTGCACATTTATGTGTGAAAGGGAGAGAAGAATAAGACTTTAAGACTCCTGAAAGAACTGCAATCTTACAAGATACTGAATTTTCTAACACTTGCAAAAAGTGTTATGCTGGTTTTAAACTGAATCATAAAAACATGAATGGAGAACCACCTAAAGGCACAGAAAACAGAAAACCAAGTAAATACAGTTATTTTCATTTATTTGTTTAATTACTACTTATTCCATGCTTGAATATAGGGAACTGTCTCAAGAAAGACTAATACTTATTTACTTTTAGAATTTGATTCATTGTATTAGCACTGCATCTGAATTCAAAATCTTCCTGTAAACTGATGTGATGAGTCTTCCACTATATTTGATTTTGTTCCTGTTGTGGGGAAGATATGACCACAGAGGTGAGAGGCACAAGAGGCATACAGCCGTTAGAAAACATACTTCTTATACCACACAGCTTAGACACAATGTAGTTCTCAAAAAAATTTAGCCAGTTATAGAATAATGTTATCAACCATTTTATGAATGATCCTGAGGTTACAACACTGTTTTCCCAGCATAAACTACCTTTGTATTTTCCTCTGCTTTGAAATAGTGTTTATGCCAGTTTTGGACTGATAATGACATTTTCCATAATTCTGGCATGTGTATTCTTCATTCCCATGCTTAACTTTTCATCACATACTAACAATTCACCATTGATAGTATTTACTTTCCTTGGGGTGGTCCAACAACAGCCACACATTTTGTTTACAAAATCTAAAGGCTGAAATACAATCAGTCCTGCAATTATAGCTGAAAAATTCTCAGGAGAAAATGAAGTATCTTTGGATTTTTTCACTAAATCTTCTGACCAAAAGTATACACTACATTTATTGAAGATAGTGTTTCAAATTGCTTTATTGTTCACTGGGACACAGAAAAGATAAGAAGCTGTCGTAAAACCCCTCTACAGAGGGATTCACCACAGTGGAGGTGGTGAATCAAAGGTAAAAAGACTAGAGAAGCATGGAGACGAACATCTGTGGCAGAGCAATTCTTCAGAGTGTGCCTCCACTCCCTGACAGCACACAGAGCTTTTTGTAAACAGCACATACTGCAGAATTCCTCCTTCACACTACACAGACAAACTGTACAATTCATCCAAGCCAACCAGGACAAATGTTGTTTTTTCCATGAATTGAGTCCGTATTCAAAAAAATCTTTCTGGATGAATTAACCTAGTTTTGGATGCCTTATTCCAATCTAGCAAACACCTCTTTCATAAAGTCGCTTTATAAATCTTGGCTAAAATTATGTAATAATGAGTTTAGGGCCAGCAGCTAAAAGGGCTAGTTTTAACAATGAAGTCAGTAAGAGGGAGAAGATGATGACGTATGGTTTGGTGGCCCAAATCCAGTCCAAATAGTCAGTAAAGTAAAGTAAATACTTCTAGTCTGGCTTTGGTCTGCTCTTCCTTTGGTCTGCACCTGCTGAAAGACTTATTGATGTACAGTATATGAAATTATTATGTTCAGTGTGCACTATTAACATGTTCAGCAGTCACAAGCAGTCACAAGATTGCAACATTTAATCTGTTTATTAAGAAGCTAGCCACCTACTCGTTACAGGAGATATTTAGGATTTGTTTCCACTGTGCAGGTTGCACTTCAATACTGTCTTAAATAATAAAAAGTATAGTCTTTAAATATTATGACAGAACCGTGCAGAAAAAAAAATCCAACATTTACATTTATTGAACGATAGCCCTATTGTACATCAAGTTCCTAAACAGAGAAAGAGGTTAAGGAAAAAAAACTAATGCTCCCACTGAGTTTCCCTGAATTGCATGTATCTTTGCTGCTATAGTCAAATCATTCAGTTCATGGTCCTTAAGAAAACTTGAGGAAGCTGCTACTTTGAAGCAGTCTTTCCTGAAAATATAATAACTCACCCACACAAATATATAGTTGATATTCAAATTTCAAGTCTCATCTTTTAAGTACTTAGGAGATAAAGCACTGGTGTTTGCATTGAGTAGTTCCTTCAATTCAGAACTTTCCTTTCCTAAATACAATGATTCTGAGTGGCACATGACATCATCAGAGCACCATGGAAGAAAAAAGATTTAATTACAGGTAGGGCTAAAATTCCAGAATAGGCAGCCATTATCACAGACTATTTTGCACACTAAAAATAAATTAGAAGAGTTGGTTTCCTTCTGAAATAGCTCTTGGAACACTCCAATAAAGCTGCGGCTTTACAACTTTGGCTATACCTAAATATGCTCTATCATGCAATGAAGTAAAAATAAACCAGAAATAGTGGTCTTGTAGTAGTCTACACTGAAAGAGAGCATTATCTTTTCCTGTGAAGTTAATTTTCCACTAATATCACCATTTGAGTGCATCTTTGCCACCATAAAAAGTGATTGCAAGTTTGCAGAGGTAGGCAAGAACTTGGGTATTTCTCCAAATCTACTGCAAATTCCAATTTTGCAAAGAAACGCTGAAAGATCACCATCTTTGTCTTTTTCACATGTTCTGACTGATGCCTGCCATGACAGGACTACTGACTTCACATCACCAGACATTTCTTTTGAAGTGAGAAAGTGTGGAGAGTGGTCAAATGCCCCTTTGAAATGTTCAGGATTAATTTTCATAAAGTGTGAAAAATGGGATTTTTAAAGAAAACAACAACTTCAAGGTTCTATTTGAAATTATTCCCAACATTTAAGGCCTGTAGTACTTCCCACTAAATTCAGTGCTGGGAATCAGTTGCTGTCTCTGCATTTTTGTGATTAATGTCTCATAACTAATAAAATGGGCCTTGAGGGGCCACTGAAACTTTCAGCAACTAAGGTGACCTGGACACTGGAGAAATGTTAAGATATTTGCATGCAATTCCCCATAACTGTATTACACATAAGGTTGGGGAGGAACTATTCTCTTAAAGAGTCTGTTATAAAAACCTCTTAAATATCTCTCAGTAAATAATTCCCTGTAGGCTACAGCTGTAACTTTAATATATAGCAGAGTTGCTGGGCTGTTTCCCTCCACACTACAATGGACTAAACACTGCGTAATTCCTGTGTAAAAGGTGACCTGTCTCTTGATTTCCATGCTGTACGCAAGATTTTGGCTAAGTTATATCTACAGCAGGGACCACAGACGCCATACCATCTCACTCCTTAGTTACATAGTTATTAATAAAAAAATGCTCATCATGTCTTCAGTCTCTAGCTAGAGACGTGTATCTTGAATATAATTTCATAAGACGTCGTGAATTATCAATGTTTTTCAAGACTACTGCACTCCTTAAAGGAACTGTTCTTTTATTCACTAAACAGCAGTTTTGTCCTTGAAAGTGTTAAATGCAAATCTAACTAAAGACCTCAGTTGTTCCAACATGAATGAAATTGAGCCATTATGTGATTCTCTATCTGACCAGACAGGAGAGGAGGAGGATAGAACACAGTTATTGATAGTTTATATTTAATCTTAGGATCTTTGGGTTCATCTCTTTCTATTTGCAATTTGCTGCACTACCTAGCACCACAGACTTGGTCCAAATAAAGATTCCTAGGTATAATGAATTTTAGTATTGAACAGATTCTTTTTCCTAGTATTGTTTGCTTCCAATACCTCACTGAATAGGATGCTTTAGAGGAAGCAATGCAAAAAAAAAAAAAAAAAATAAAAAAATTGTCCAAGTCTTGTTGGGGTTTCTAGTAAATTAAAAAATGAGGCATGAGGCATGTCTAAGTGGAGCTGGTCTTTACATTACTTTCTGTGGGTCATCCCTATGCCATCTGAATAGCCTTTCAGGATCCAGAAAATGCTTGGTCACAAACCTTTGGATGTTGTGAAATAAAGTCCACTATTAGGACAATTGTAATAGAAAGATAAGAATAAAATTGGTCACATGATGTTTACTCTCTAAATCAGACTGATCATCACAATGATTCGGAATCATAAAGTGATGATTCTGACAAATGAGACATGACCCTACCAAAGAAATTCTTGTGATAGAAGACCAGAACAAGCCCATTCAGATATTTCACCACAAAGTAAATCGATCAAAAGTTAAACAACCGACAAATTCAGAAGCTACAATGGACCTGTAGCCATGCAGCACTAGCAAATGTATCAGTATTCCTTCTTTATAAAGGAAGTAATATTTACATCTAATTCTAACAAGCAAATAATCTGTCAGCATCCAGAGACAGACATCACCACTGAGATGATATGGGTCTTGGAAGATTATTTTTGATTCACAAAGTTATCAATCTCTGAGTACAAAGGTCTCTAAAATGAACAGTCACTACACTAAATCTCATTAGTTCACAGACAAGAATGAAAATCAGACCATGCTGGACATCCCACAGAGTAAGTCTGATAAATTTCAAGCTATCTGATCTGGCAAGACATCTTACAATAGCTTTTTATCTTTGAATCCTCTTTGATTTGCACTGTTAGGCTGAACAAAATGACTAGGAAGAATGAGTGGATGAGGCCTCACACAGATGTGGGTCCACAGGCTCCAAGGGACTTCAACTATCCTAATGTGTAGTAGCAAGAGAATATGAGTAGTACATAAGCAATCCAGATGGTTCAAGGAGAACATCAAGGTCAAATTCCTGACCGATCTGTAAAGAAACCAACCATGACAGGTGCAGGACTGGTTCTCGTATCCAAAACCAGGAAGGTCTCTTTGGGAATGTAATGGCTGAAGGTAGCCTTTTCTGTAGGGACTATGACATGGTGGGGTTCAGAACTAGGAGACAAGAGAAAGTAAGATCACACCCCTGAACTCCAGCAGAGCAGAATCTGATGTCTTAAAAATTGTCCTTGGAAGAGTGCAACAGAGTGACATCCTGGAGGGAATAGAAGTCCAGGAAATCTAGTCAATATTCAAGGATCATAATGTGCAGGCTCAAGTGCAAGCCCTCTTATAGAGCAGCTAACCAGGCAGAAGTGTCAGAAACCCTGTGTGAATGTATGATATGCTCTAGGTCCATGAAGGAAGACAAGGTGATAAAGAGTACTCAGCATGGAATCACCAAGGAGGAATCTTGCTTCACCAACTCAACAACCTTCTATGAGCCTTCATCTTACGAGGAAAGCCTGGAGCAAGCAGGGCTTGAGGAAATCTTATCAATGTTTGTATATACACAGAGAGGATACAAAGAGGATGGAACCAGACCCTACCCTGTCGTGCCTCGTGACAGGACAAGGGCAATGGGCACAAACTGAAAAACAAGAAGCTCTGCAGAGCAATTGTGAAATCCATGTCTACTGAGAGGATGACTGAGCACTGACACAGGCTGCCCAGAGACACGATGGAGTCCTCCTTCTTGGAGATCTTCAGAAGTCATCTGATCATGATCCTGTGTGAGTCATTCTGGGTCCATCCGATTCAACCCCCCTGCTCAGTTCAAGCAAGTTGGACCAGATGAGCTCCAAAATTCTCTATTAATCTTAGCCCTTCTGAGTTCATGCACACATGTGGGTCTAACAAATGGGCTTCTGTAGATGTTACAATAAAAATAAAAGGTAGGCATATATTGAATTCTGATGAAATTACATTCTTTTTTTGCAGGTCACATGTTCCACAGGAGGGTGTGCAGATGTCCATTGATACTTTTTCTAGATGTATTACTACCTCCATGGTTTTGTGTTCCTGCATATTAGTCCTCTGCATGAGTTTTGCTGGCTATACTCATGCTTAAGGGTGAGTATGTAGCAATATGGGCTGAACACAAAATAGGTGTGTAGAACTTGGGAACGTCAGGAAACACTTCTACTGTGAGCATGAAAAAGCACCAACACTTCCATAAGCAAGTAATATTTGAAAACTATCCCTACGAGGTAATATTTTAAAAATTGGATTCTGTTTACTAGTGCATAAACAAAGATCACCAATAAAGCAAAGAAGCAGGGAAGAAAAAAACAAGATGCAAAAAAAACTTTTAAAGATTTACGTGACTGGAAATAAAATCTAAAATCTTTCAGGTGGCAGCTCACAGCCGCAATGGAGAAAGCACAAATCTCTTCTGTTTTCAGCACCGTACATATTGATAAGCAAAACAAAAGAAGTGTTGTTAGACAGTCTGATGATGTAGGAGATTGTCACTGAGGCAGCAGAGCATACTTTTAGTGACTTCTTGCTGTGCTAGTGAAAAATACCTTTACCTAAGACTGGAAATTAAGCCACCCCACCAGAGAAAAGGAGTAGAAAAGGGGAAAGGGACATTTTGTCAGTTGTCTGATATAGATTCCCTTACATGATCTCACTTCCCATGAATACTGGGAGTGCTGGTGCAGAATGGCAGCTAGTGCTCCTCAAGGTTGGCAGCAACAGTGTTTTGAAGTAGGAGATAGGCCTCTTTAAACCATTCAAACTTTCCTCACAATTCTGTTTTCATAACCTAGATAACATTATGAACTGCAATGAGTCTGTAGGAATGGTAATGCTTCATTCAAGGATATGAGATATGATTCCAAAGCAAGACCTGACACCTGTGTGCTCTGAACAAATACAAGATTCCAACTCTCTGTGTCATCAAACTGACATTAAGGAACAGTAAATTCACCTACCGAAGGCAGGGTGAAAAATCAGCTTTGAGTAATAATGACTTTTTCTTTTTCACATTGGTCTAGCCTTCTCAGTTTGCAATATGTTTTTCAAAAATCTAACCAAGGAAAAATAACACAGTTTTCAGTGATACAGTGTTTTATAAACTTGGACCACAGTAGAAAAACCATCTACATATCAGTGTATTTTCCCTTATGCTCTTAACTGAGCAAGATATTTAAAAAAAATATTTTCTACAGGGAGAAAATGCAGCATATTATACAGAGAATGTAGAGCCCAAACCACAGTTCTTTAAAAGAAGAATTAAAATGAGTTATTTAATGAGTCACAAGTTTATTATGATGGATAAAATTGTTGCATTTTCCAGGATGAAGAGAAAGATTCCTAAGAAAAATACCTAATACCTAATACTAAGGAAATACCTAAAATTGTTAGAAAGAACTTGTGCTTGGTGTTCCAGTCCCATTCTCCAATAAGTACATTCTTTCAATATATGCACAATATTCTTGTTTGCCTTTTAGTTACCACTTTTGTGTCTTGCCTGTGCACTAATATGAAGTGACAACAGTGTATTAATGCAGGATCCATCTGCCATTCATTTAGAAGAGGCTTTTTTTGTTGTTTTTAAATGATGGGATTTTTGAAGGAAAGCTTGTTTTTTTCCTTCCTTGTTCTGCAGAGAAGCATGCAAAATACATTCATGGCATCCTCTTTTACAAGTGCCATACACTGGTCTTTACCATTATCTGTTCTGCACTTGTGCAGAAGAGGACAGGAATACTTGTAAGACCTGATGCCATAATTACAACAACCACCACACAGAAACAGAAGGAGTATGAATGAAGACAGACAGAGAGAAGGGAGAAGGTCCTTTTGATTTTGTTAACTATTTTTTGCCATTCAAATGCTCAAGTTGCAACAGAGAATGTTTAAATTTGGCCTGTGTTTAGACTGGGGTAAAGAGATAGGAGGAGAACTGGAGACATGTTCTTTGCACATCGGTTGTTAAGTTCCTAAAAAATTTATTTTAAATCCAACATTTTAAATAAGCTCACTATGGAGTTTGATATAGAGGTATAGAAAAATGGATGGAAGCTCTGATCTTTGATCTAGAATGTGAATACTGAGTTTTATTTGGACTAGTTGAATTAATATTCTCCATTTGCTATTAACAACGGAACTTTTGGTGTCAAAGCAGTTGCCTTTCATTCTCATTCAGAATACACTTTTTGGTTTGCATGTATTCATATTTAGTGCACTAACCATTGCCAAAGTTCATCAATTAAAATCTGAGCTTATCCTTTTAGTTTTCGCCACTACATTGTCAATTCTAGAATACCTACTTAACATAATTAAATAAAAGATCATTATTTGTTGCTTGGGTGTTTTATGAGGATACTGCAGGATGTGTAATAATAAGGATATTCTTATTATAAGCCACTTCATTTTTTATCTTAATACTTTCCCATTATTACCTCTAGCAAGAGTAAGAGCATATTACAGACAGCCAGACAGACAAGCTGTAATAGAAGACTGTTTCACCCGTTTGTAAGTTGTACAACAGTGAGCATTCTGGCTGATTTTTTCCATAAGCCTGTTAGCATTGAAACACATAATCACAGAATGATTATATGCAGGTGCTTTTATTGAAGAGCTCTGGGAATCAGGGGTACAGGGTACAAACCCAAATCTGACTCCAACATGGATTTGAGATGGACATGTTTTTATACCCTTTTGTTATGTAACTACATACTAATTATTAAATCCATATTGTTCTATTGTATGAATTCTTGTAGTTTTCATCAGGCCCCCCAAACATGGCTTCTCATGATTCTTGTTACGAATAAACAATAATCATATTCAATTACCAAACAATCATTGCAATTAACAATCATATCACTGATCATATGATGATTATGCAGGTGCGGTTTCACATGATTTAGTAAAGACAAAGCCCAACCTTCGTTTCCAGGGCCTACATAGTTTTGGTTCCCTTTCCCAGGCCTATCCAGGCCCAATCTTTCTTTCTACCTCCCCAGAATCTATTCTATACAATTCCCATGATTTTTAGAAACATTTTAGCCCTATGCTATCAAGCCTCACATTCCGTCCTTTTCCTGCTAAACTTTAAACTTTATAAAGAGAAAATGCCACTTCTCTTATTGTTGCACAATTTTTTCTTTGGTTTAAGAGTAGAGACACTCTATGTTAAAGAATGTTTTTTTCATATTGGTGGTGTTTATTTTGTTAGAGGCATTGACTATATATAACTAAGTTAAGAGCTATATTAAGACAGGTGAAACTTCATAAAATTTGAATGTCATGATAAAAAGAAATTCTAGACTTTGTGGGCAGCAGGTATATCAGACCTGGACATAGTCCAGGAATGGACCTCACCTCTTCCCTTTATTGCTCTTACATTTGTAAGTAGCTTTTGGAACCCCTTTGCCATAACTTTCAAAATAAAGTCATGCTACATGCTATTAAACTTTATTATTATTATTATTTTATTTTTTGCAAAATACTCTGCCTGGAAAATTGGTTTGCATTTCAGTTTTTTGGGTGTGCATCCTCAATTATGTTATAGGATATGCTGGTCAAATTATAGTGGGCTACCTAAGACATCTAAGTCGTACTTTAAAATAACCTGATTTAATAATTACTTTACTGTTTCTTTGTAAGCTACACATCCAGCCCAGATGAACCAGTGACTTGAATGTGGAATAACAGATATCTAAAAGAAACTTCATTGAGAAGTTTGCAAATGAAGATCCATCTGTACAATTTTTTTTTCAGGAAATAGTTCCAATAATGACATATATTATAAAAGTTATAAACAATCCCTGGGAAAACAGAATTAGAGGCTGAATGTCACTGTAGAAGTTATTTACTGGAAATATGCAGTGTAACTGCAGGAATAATATTAAAATCAAGTATATGTTCATCAGCCCTCACTGATACTTCATATGCAGACATGCACATTAGTTCTCCTAATCAAGAACTGCCCGGTGCTAGTTTGAAAACAACTGGCAAAATGTCTTTTCTTCCATTCCTTTTGGACAATAGGACTTCACTGGTAAATGTTCAGGTGAGCAATTTGTGCAGCTTACAGTGTGAGTCCTTATAATTAGAAAGATTTTGTGATACTGTTGACAGCATTATATCTGTTCTTTGTCAGAGAGATTCTATTAATCTCTGAAATAAATAGTTTAAATAAATTATTAGATTCAAATGTATGTCAGAGAAGTTCTTTATCTGTCCTGAAATGCATGACTGTATATTCTAGTAATTTAGTTCCATGGCCCCATTGATTTTACGGCAGTCAATTAAATATTATATCTTGTGGACATGGTTCCTTCAGATATCTCTTTTTAACCATAATGGACTCACTCTTTCCTGAGAGTTAATTTCCAGACTTAATCTGATCTAGAAAAACAGTCTTCTCTGGCTGTAATGGGAGTAAAGTTGTCAAATGGTACAGGCTGAAACCTAAATTATGTAGGGACAGAAGAATTAAAGCTGTTTTGCTTGTTTTTAAAGAGATTTTTTTTAATGTTCTATATTTCTGAATTACTGACACAATAACCAGCAAGTGATCTAGCAATCTACAATGATTAATTATTTTTTAACATCTCTTGATAACGGACAGAAATCTCCTTTAGTAGGTCACAGATTACTATGAATGGAGCTTAAAGATATTAACACCAATCTTATTGTGAAAGCTGTGAAGAACTATGCACCTACAGAAAAACTTTCTTCCACATTTTTTTCCATTTACGTGAGATAATTTAATATTAAAAAAAACTCAGGAAATTTTATTAAATTATTTCCTGCGTGTACAACAAGAAGAATGCATGAATCTTTCAACTCAGGTAATACCTATTATGTTGAATTTAAGACTACAGAAGTAATTAGCGTTTCTTATGATCAATTCAAATGAATTATTTTGAAACTTTTAAGATAATTTATCCACATTTCAGTATATATGTAAATGAAAGTTGGATGAATCAACGAATCAAATGAGTAAGATGTGAGTGACAGCAGTTCTGGAAAATTTCAATCAGTTCTTGATTTCAGTCAAGAACTGACTGAAATCAAGAAATCTGCCTCTGTCATCATGTTTGTTACAGAATTTGGTTATTTGGATTTTTTAATTATGCCTTATAATATAGTATTTCAGTATTTTTTGTGGCACAGAGTGTCATCACATTTTCTTTTTTATTCTACTCTTAATTGAATTTAAGTAGGTGTATTTGAGACAGGCAGTGGTACTTTTGGAGAGCTGCAGATGTGATGGCTTGGATCCAGCATCCTTTGAAGTAAATGGAAACACTTCAGCTGATTTAATGGGTCTTGGATTTGATCCAAGGTGTACTTTGACTTAATTGGACTATTCCTGGGAGTAAGTGCAGTATCTACTTGAGAACTCATATACAATGAACATTTGTGAGATCTAATCCTTAGAAATGAGCATCTGAGAGGCAAGAAGAGTTGCTTTCATGATAAAAATAGTTAAAAAAGCAAAAGAAAAACTGTGAAAATTTTGCAAAAGTGAAAATAGCTTTCTATAAATGTAGCAGAACAACACAATAAGAATGTACTTTTTCATAAGTTAATACAAGCTAAACTCCCAAGGGATTGGAAAAAAAAAAGATGCAAAACTCAGTTGTATGATGTAACTAAGGACAGTAGTTGATCTTATCATCAGGGTATATAAAATATTGAAAATGTGCCTTTGTATAATCTCAATCATAATGTGTTAGACACTATTAATCTGAAGGGGTCTCTACAAAATTATAATGCAATGCTTTTCCCAATTCTCTATCCACTGCAAATGCGAAATGCCGTCACAGGGATTCATTATAAGCCATCTCCACTTGGTCTTGAAACAAAAGACTTTTAAATAGTCCCTGTACTAATCTCATATATAAATGTATATCTATTTTTTTTCGTTTTGAAACAATGGTGTTCTGACCTCAAATCTTAATTTGATTTCACACACATACACAAAAAAACCCCAAAACAAACCAAAACCAAAAAACCACAAAAACCAAAACAAACCCAAACAAAACAACAACAAAACAAAAAACCACCAAAGACCTCTCAAAAACTACAAAACAATAAACCCACAAAAATCACCAAAAACAAAAAAAACCACCAAATCAACCAACCAAAATCCCCCAACAAGATTGTAAGGTGTTCATAGTTAGTAAGATAATCAGAGTTTTCTACTTTCTCCTTCAAGGTACCACACATATTAATCAGTGTTTCCAAAAGCTCTGAAAGTGCCACATTCTGTCCTATGACACAACAAAGAAATTCAGTTCCTATCTATAGTTTTTGAGAGTTAGTACTGAACGTTGATGCCATTGCATTTCCAAATAACGAATCTGCCTGAGCCACAGTGCACACTTCATCCCAACAGGAACCTCACCTGGCTGAGGTTTTGGGGCTGGTTTACAGTGGTGACTTCTGCAAGACTCTGACACAGCCAATCCCTGTCAGCTCCAAGACAAATCCAAAGGCTGAGGCCATTATCCACAGTGGTAGCATCCCTGGAGTAACACATTCAAGAAGGAAAACAATTATTGCACAGGAGTATTTGCATCCAAGGAACAGAGAAGTGAAACACATCAAAGCAAGAGCCCTGCAAACACCAAGGGCAGTGAAGAAGGGGCAGGACGTGCTCCAGGTGCTGGATGACTAGAGGTTCCCCTGGAGACTATGTTGAAGACCATGGCTAGGTAGCTGTGCCCTTGCAGCCTATGGGGTGCACAGTGGAGCGAGATCCATCTGCAGCCCACAGTGGGACCCCATGCTGCAGAAGGAGGACATCTGAAGGAGATTTTGAGCCTGCAGGCAGTTTATGGTGAAGCAGGCTTCTGTCAGGATCCGTGAAACTGTGGAGAAGAGCTTGCACTGGTGCAGGACTAGTGACCTCACATGGGACACATGCTAGAACACTCTGTTGCTGAAGAACTGCATCCTGTGGGAGGACTGGAGCAGTTCATGAAGCACTGGAGTCCAAGGGAAAAACATATGTTGGAAAAATTCATGTAGGCCTGCATCCCATGGGCAGGACTCCATGCTGGAACAGGGAAGGGATGAGGAGTCCTGCCTCTGAGGAGAAAGGAGCAGCAGAGACAATGTATGATAGAATGATATTAGTCCCCATTCCCTATCCTGTCCTTATTTCAACCCTAGAGCCTTTCATTGTATTTTCCCTCCTCTGTGCAGTTGAAGAGATGAGTAGCTTTGGTGGCCATTTGGCTTTTGGACAGGGTCAACTCACCAAATTTGTACAACCCAGAGGGCTCTAGAAAGCCACCATTTAAAAGCCACCCTCCTCTGTGACATACTCTTATAGCATGATTGTACCAGGTTGGTATGTGAAAATCCACTGCATGAGACACAGAGACATCTTTTGGCCCCAGATATATTCAGCCAACTGTCTGGGCAAGTTACACATGAACACATCAATTGCCACAAAACAGCAGAATAAGCACTACAATTGTGTATGTTTGAGCAAAAAGGTAGGGGCTCTGGGGGTGAGGCAAAGAAGTGCCAGAAATTGCATCTATTTGAACTGCAAAGAAAGAACTTCAGTTCAGAGCAAAATTACTCCAAACATAAGGTTTAAATTTTTTTCCTATTTTTCTTGTCTTCTCCTGCCTAATTCCTTCTTCTATATCTTTCCTTCAGTCTTTTTAACATTTCCTAATTTGATACGGTCTCCCAATTCCCTTTTATTAATGCAACTTTATATAAGTATTTTTCACAGTCTGTCTGTGGCTCTTCATTTATTTTACACTTGTCTATTCTATCAGTTTGGACTTTCAAAGAAGTATGGTAAAATAAATTACTGAAGAGACATGTTAAGTTGTTGTTCTCAAGTAACTCAGCTCTGTGCAGCATTGAATCAAAGTCGTTCGGTTAGGAGAAATCTGCATGTGTTACCTACACAGCCAGTCATCCCTGCAGCACCCCCTGGCTCCAAAACTGCTGTACAAGCATGTTTTTTGGGTACATTTTCCCAAATATGCAAATTCAGAAGGAAATTTTTCTGACCAAAATCAAAGTTACAATATAATCTAACAATGTTTTTCCATCCCTTTTCAAGAGATCTGTTTCAAGTGTTTTTTACAAGTCATATAATTAAAAATTAATTGGTGTCCAGCCATCCTCTGCCAAAGATGCCAGTAATGTATAATTCTAAGTTACGATTTATACATCTTAGCAAACGAAGGAATTAATGCTCACTGTCTCCACAGTTCTCTTAAGGTTAAATAATTCCCTCTCTTATGGTAATTAGTGTACATACCTGGTCTTTCTCTTTTCAGTTAGTGGGTTTGTTGAGTAAGTGGTCATAATCTCCCCTTGACAGAATTACTTTTTACACTCTTGGAGCTGATTTTAGCGCAGTTGGCTTTCCTTGTGGTGCATTCTTTTGTGTGTATCATCAGTGAACCATTCTTCCCCAGAAGCTTTGTTAATCTCCTAAGTCTGGGAAAACACCTGGACAATAGTACCACCTTTATCTTACCTCAAGTTCCAGGCATGGTGGCTTATTCTACAGTCCAAGTTCCAGGTATCCATGGAAGCATATTTAGGGGAGGGGGCAAGGGAGAGGGGTCATTGATGGTCACAGAGGGCATCTGTCCCATATGTTGAAGTGATCTTTGTTTGACCAGTGGTATGTCTGTGTGTGAGCAGCTGCTTCTTTACACAGTTTGCAAAGATGGAAATTTTCGTCTAGATTAATAACTCAGTAGTTTCTATCCAGATCTTGCCTCCATCAGGCCTGGACATAGCACCGTCCTGTCACTCCCTTCTGTGCTTATCTCATGGTAAAGTCCTCCTGTGGTCTTAACCACAGAAGTGGTTAACTGTTTGAAAGAAGCAACTGTGCTCTTTACATCCTAACAAGGCCCTGATGCACAAAATAGTAGGTAATATGACAAGAGTTAAATGACAAAATCACTGAGCTCCTAATACATATCTTTTAGTGCAATTCAGTTATATACATAACAGGCTGAGTGCTAGCTTCTCTCTGTAGTTCTTTATGTGGCTAGACAATAGAAGTTGGTTGTATAGCAGCAACCAGCCATCTAAGTTTTTTATCCTGATTTACATATTGACCTTGCACACATTAAGAATTAAAAAAAAAATCCCTTGGACAAGATTATTTAATATCTCTGGAAACCTTGCCTCTCTTCTTACTCTTCTTCCTATAGAAAGAAATACATGAAATTTATGTAATTTTATCTTTGGGAATGTGTAACACCCACAATCTCTTCTCTGCTTTAGAAGTATCATGTGAAAAGTGAGTACTATAGCTATGGCCATAAAACATACAGACAAAAAAGTCTGATGAGACCACCAGGCTTGAGCTCCTGGATATATCAGGCCAATAAACATACCCAGACAGAGTACTGCAGTGCTGCGCTGTAGCATAGGGAGCAGCATATGCATACATGTATGTATATATCTCAAACGATTTGGTGACTGAAAAATGCAAGTTGGAAGGAAAAAACAGGTGATATCAAGTGTCACAAATGCACAGCTATGAAGGAACCTACTGGCAATGTCTGTACCCACAAGACCAGCAGCTTCACTCAGAGCTGTAAAGGGAGCATAACTCCTGTCACATCTCTGTCACTCTACATGGAAAGAAAGTCATTCCACACCTAGAGTACATCCACCCGCTTTACTCAAAACAAGGCACACAGCCATGTAGTTATAAAAGCAAGGTGCCTGCAGTGTCACTAACTTCTTCCTTTAGTTCTGTAGCAGATAAACATTATAAATTTGCAATTCTCTATGTAAGCAACATACAGAATGTATACAAATATCAAAATTTAGTAAGAAAAATACATGCAGGTTCTGCAGCTCTGGAGTAAGATTACTGCTTCTTTTTGGACCCAGATAAATATATCACAGGCCCATGCATCACCTAAAAAGAGAGTGATCTTGAACATACTCTGGCTCACCACAAGGACACAAGAGAACACAGGTATTATTTAATTCCACCATTTCCCCAGGAGCCATGATTTCTCTGTGGACATAGAGTAAACTAGCTTGTAAAATGCTAAATTGAGTGACTCAAAGGAATTGCAAGTCAATTCAAGTATCTTATTTTCTAATTATCCTTATCCTCTAATTTCTCTGTTGAATTTGATGAAGCTTTAGAATTTTGAGTTGTCATGAAAGAGGACAGAAATAGCCCTCGCAAGTATTTTCCATACCGAAGCATACTTGGCTGTAATAAACATTTGTACCAGCTTGTAATAAAATTCTGTAATTTGATACAGTATCATCAGCATCTAGTAATTGCTGATACTTAAACTCTGATCTTGCAAATAGTTATGTCTATTAAGATAGTGCTGTAAATTTTAGAAACACCAAGCTTATTAAATTAAATTATACTATCCATATGACTGATTACAGAATTGGCATATCAGCAACAGAAAGCCAATACCGCAAAACTGCATTAAGGAAAATTCATAATCCCTAAGTCCTTGTTAGAGCAATCTGTCTTTAACAAACAAGATTTTCGTTTTATATTTCTTGGAGTTTATGAAGATGATCACCTTACCTTCTGAAGTACTATGCTGGCAGTGATATTTTGCCACACATATTTTTGTGATGCAAGTAAAATCTTTAGTGAGCTAGGTGAACAATTACCTGAATTAGCTTGCAAAGATATAGAGCATTTTCCTTAAAGTTGTAAAATACTAATTGATGACAAAAACATTTTCTATTCCAACAGTTGGACAGCCTGATTAAAGGCTCACTTGTACTTTGTTCTTGATATGAAAAAAGTGCAATCAATTCTTTTTATTTTTAAGAACTGGAAAAAGGTAAATAAATTCTTTCAGAACAGATGATTAATCACTCAAAACACTAGAGAAAAAAGAGTGTTATTATCAGATAAGACTGGGGAGCCTACTACTGAGAAAACAGTACTTTTCTAAGAAAAAGTAGTTAAAAGCAATCTAAAGGCAATGTAGTCCACTAAACTAGTATCCTGGGCTCCATCTAAAAAGGTATGGACACAGTAGGTCTAGGGAGGTGATTCTCTTCCTCTAGTCTGCCCCAATGAACTTCACCTGGAGTATTCCACACAGCTCTGAGGTCTTGGCACAAGAAAAGCTTGCACCTACTAGGATGAGTCTAAAAGAGACCACAAAGGCAATCCAAAGGCTGGATCTCCTCTGCTGTGATGGGAGGTTGAGACATTTTGGGTTCTTCAGCCTGGAGTGTGAAGGCTGAAGGGAGACCTTAGCCCAGCCTCGTGTCTGAATGGGGCTTACAGAAAAGAGCAAGAGCAAATCTTTTCATGGAAACTGATAAGCCAGGGGGAAACATCTTAAAGTAAAAGAGGAGATATTTAGATTAGATGTCAGGAAGAAATTCTTTCCTCATGTCATGGTGAGGCACTGGAACAGGTTGCCAGAGAAGCTATGGTGCCCCATCCCTGGAAGAATTCAAGGCAAGGTTGGATGGGGACTCTGAGCAACCCAGTATACTGAGAGGTCTCCCAGGATGAGGAGGGGCTAGAACTAGGGGATCTTTAAAGCCCCTTTCAACCTAAGGCTGAGTAATCAAGAAAGAAGCAGTATCAACATCTTAAAACGTGCATAATATTTAGTCTGAGCTAATACAGTCTGAAGTCAACACTGAACTCTGCAGCTTGTTTTTTCCTATTTTGTTTCCTTTTTCCCCCCTTAGGTGGCAATTTGTATTCACTACACAAGGCTTTGTAAGAGCAGCTCACTGTTAGTAGTTTCTGCACTGGTCAAGAGACTTGCTAGTATAACATGGTGTTCACCTTTCATTTCAGCTATTTCTTTATTATTTGTATCCATCCAGCTCTATTTGATAAAGAAAAGTCTTCTTATGGTTCCTCTGTGGTTAAAGAAAGTTGAGACTAAACCTCTCAACTGTTTCGAGAAAGAGCATGTAATTTGACAATTTACATATCCATTTTCCCTTACCTTACCAAGGCAGTCCACAATCTTATAGCTTAATAGATACAGTAAAATCTGGCTTAAGTTTTTGTAAATAAAGTGGTCAATGCTTCATATAGAGGTCAAACGTACTTTTTTTTTTAATCTCTTTACAACAGAACACTTATTTTAGCATTTTATTCTTGAGTTGAGAATACTTAAACCCTGAAAGATGAGAAACACGAGAGGGGCCAATTTAACGCAATTCCTTAAGTGGAGTTCTAACCTTGATAATACATTTCATTCTTTGTGCTTTAAATTCTTAGGAGTGAATTATATCAAACTTACTGGAATAGCTTGTTTTACCCTGCCATTCAGCTGTTGTCACTTTCAACAATGGACTGGAAATTTACCAAGTCTTTTAAAGGCTGCAGAGATTCAAGATTCATTTATAGACAACCAACCAACCAAGAAATCCCCTCCAAACCCCACAAAAGCACACAACAAAAAGTCTCAAACCCAGCTGCACCTTTGCTCCTTACCACAGGCAGTACTGAATTCATTTCAGCAAGCCTTTTGCATTTACAACATTTCAGCATTTACTTTTACTAATTTTTTTTTCCTGGCAGGAAGCCATGATGTCACTCCTTTATATTTCTAGTCACTGCTAACTCAACCATAAAATAAATTATGTGAGCTATTTTAGAAACACTGAAGTGGTAGAATGTTACAGTAAAAAAATGTAGTAAAATGTCCCCTTTTTAATCATCCAAACCAGCCTTGCCAGAAAATGGAGCTGGAGGAAAATTACTGCTGCATATAAAAGCCATTTTCAGGAAGAGACAATATTTGGATTCTGAAGTGCTAAATAAGTTGTAAAACTTTATTATTCTTTATTTAAACTTTTTATTCTCTCTAAGCAAATGTACTTGCTCATTGAAAGAACAGAAAAACCTTTAAGAGGCACACGTTTCTGTAAGATAAAGGCAATTGCAGTTCACCAAAACTTTTCAGAACACAAAAGGTAATGTTCCTTTTTCTGCTCTCCTTCTCTACTCTCTGCTTCCAGGACAGAGAAATACTACCTCTGCAATAAACCAAGGAACTTCCCCATAATAGATTTCAACTCTCAAACCTTCATTTTGCCATAAGACATTATCAAGTAGCGTACAGCCCAGCATAGTGGAAAAATTGTTTTCTTTCTGGAGCTTCCAATCTACCTGCATCATGCAGCAATCCCTGTAAAAAGACAGTAAGATAGAAAAGAGGTTTATTTTCATTGCCGTGGTGAATTCAAAGCTATTACTTTCCAGCCATCTGAACCACATATCACAGGTAATGTGAAACAGAAAAAAAATCCCCAAAGAAGTCACTACTTCATACATCATCACTACATGTATTTATTTTAAAGTTATATATGAGCAGAATTTACTCTGTAAACATAAAATTCAATAAACATGGCGACAATTGCAAGAGTTATTCTAACATACTAAATTCATGGTAGTCATGTATATCACCTTATTACTGGTGGAAAATTGACAGAATAAGAAAGCCTTTCTCCTCAGACAATGAAAATTTCTAGAGTGCCAAAAAAAAAAAAAAAAAAAAAAAAAAAAAAAAAAAAAAAAAAGTAAGAAGTGTAGATGGCCCATTCCATTCTTAATAACTGAGAATTTCACAACTTAAAAAATATCCAGTCACGCATCCTCAGATTTCCTACCTTTTTAAACATTCCTTTTGTCCTGAAAAGAGTCTAAGCAAACATACACCCAACAAGAATTTTAGCAGTTCTATTTACAATTTGCTCTTACATTTCATAAGTTAATGATTTTGCTCTGTCTTTATCAGACAGTAAAGTCAGTTAAGAAAAGAACATTGGAAAACAAAAGACCAGATTGCTCATTCAACACAAAGGAATGCTTTGATCACTGATTTATCATCTAGCGGCGTACATTAAATATCTTACTGCACCACTGTTTACAAGATATCAAGGCAAGTAGACATCTTCTCCTCCTTTTCTAACTGCTGAAAAAAAGCAGAGAAAGTAAAGCAGACTTTGATTTTGTGCCTGGCAACAGAACAACAATAGATATCTTACACTCCTTTTCCTAGGGAAAGTTCTTTCATTTCTACTAGTTGGCAGCAAGAAACATATCACAGGTGACTGCTCTCTTGTACATATGCTGTTTGCTCTGGTTGTTTGTATATTCACTAGGATGAATGACACACCTGAATGACCTCTTGAGAACATTCATAGAATTAGTGGCATCAGCCTAAAGAAATCATACACCTGGCTAGAAAAGCCACTGCACTGATAGGAGATCTTATGCATCTGTTCATGGCACACTCATCTGTGTGCTGACCAATTTGTATTTCTGTAACTGGTGTGACATTCCAGCTGACTCAAAAATCTGAATATATTACTTCACTAGGCTACCAAGGTACAAGAACCAATAAATTAGAAACAATTTTCACTTGTTTAGCCATTCTATAAAGGACAGCACTGCAGGATAAAAATTTATGATCCAGGGAATAGAAACATACCACTATTTTGAGTCAAAGTGCCTCAAGGTAATTTAGAAAACACATTGCAATATTATGTTGAAGAAGCATAAGAATTCCACAGGGAGGCATTATATAATGCTACACTTTTCACCCTAAGACAAAATACTATACAGAAAAAACAGATTGTCAGAGCTAAGTAAGTAGAAACAAAACTAAGCTAGAAACTGAAACAAAATTATATTTGTTTTTAAGTCTTGTGAAAGGAAAAAGCAAAGGTGCCATTCTTTATACAGACTTTGTAGCTTTGAGTAAGGGGTGAAGCACAGCTCTGCCTTTGTGTAATTAGATCTTTGTTTTGCAATTAAGATTACAATTTTAGTATTGTAGTAGTAATCTGCTGGAATGGAGAGGAATAAATTGTCTTTAGCATGGAGTAACCTAGTTCCTAGGGTAGGTTTGGTAAAACATACTGAAGGAACAATTTAAGCTACCTTGGTGACATCAGCATCCACACACGGGACCACAACAGAAGACAAGAAAAACTCTGGGATGACATTTCTGGTAAAGTACTTCTAGTGTTTCACATGGAAAATAAAATCTCAGGCATAAATGAGGAACTTGCTTGGGCTGTCACACTGCAGGTTTGCAGGTTTCCAGATCTGCTAAAAAATCTAGTGAGCTGTATTATGCTTTCAGACACAAGCAGTGTAGGCTGCTTTGTAACACTTCCATCCCACACTTGGAAGCTCTTGGGAACTAGGCCTACAATGCAATTGATCAACAGTCTAGTTCTTTCAAAATGAGAAATGTCTGATATTCTAGCTTCAGATGCAGTTAAGTCTTACCTCCAATGCCATCTTTGCAGAACTGAAATTCTGCATTCTAGATTATTTATCTGTATGAAGCAGAAACCAAATATAATTTCAGGATTTACCCAGCAGTCCCTCCTGACTCTGACTTCAACTTACCTGTAATGATATTTGCACATTTCAGGCTTAGTTTTGCTGTCCTTCCCAACCCCTATCTTAAATTCATTTACGCACATTTATTGACTCACTGTCCTACCACGAGATGCTTCAATCATTATCATTATCATTATAGAGGGTACACACAGAGGATGTATTTCTACAAACTGTTTAATCTAAAGCTAGTATCTTCTGTTGATCTGAACCCTAACTCCATCCTAGATTTTACCTTTAATTGCAAACAAAAGGCTTAGATATACTACGAGGCTTGTGTTGAAGCTTTGTTTAATCTAGCAGCATTGAGAATACAGCTGTCTTGTAACTAACAGAAGATCCTAAACCAAAGCCATCACCTCAGCATCAGGCCAGGCATCTCTGTGGTCCTAGCCTGGTATTTATATATCAAAGATACATAAATAAGAGGATAATCTTTGTAGCATAATCTGTAAAAACTGACTTATTTACTCCTCGCTGGACTGTAGACAGGTCACTTACAGTTGTGTTCCCTTTTGAAATTTGGTACCAACAGAAATATGCTGTTGTTGATGAGCTGACATCCAGCTTGTTAACTATGCAGTCATTTGTTGTAAGCACTGTGGAACAAAAAGGAGCTTTAAAGAAAGTATAGGAAAATAATTCCTCTTATTATAGGATGCTTGTGTCTGTTGCATAAAACAGATAAAGAATGGAGCTATTTTCTATTTGGCTTTAATCAGGTGATGCAGTGCCAAGAAGAAAGGAACATGAACTGAAATGGCCTTAAAGAAAACCAGAAGGGGAACTTCATGTGCAACTTTCTCTTTTTGACTGCCTATGTGTAGATCTCTCCTTGAGATGTAAGCTACCCTTCTAAGGACTCAACTGCCCCAGTTGTGTAGTACCAGAAGCTTATCCATCATACATAAAGATTTGGATATGACCACATTAAATGTCACTCCCTTTTGCTTTTTGGCATGGTAAGATTTTAATTCCTTAATGCTAAGAACATAAGATGAGCTGTGTTGTGCATAATGACAAACTATACCATGTACAGCTGATATGTCTATAAGAGACTATGATCAAAAATTCTAATGGTTGTGGGAGAATGTGGGTAGGTTGATCCTGGCTGGATTTCAGGTGCCCACCAAGCCACTTTATCACCTTAACTCTCCCCCTCAGCTGGATAGGAGAGAGAAAATAAGATGGAAAACAAGTTGTAAGTTGAGATATTGCAATTTATTAAAGCAAAAGCAAAAGGTACACATGCACAAGGGAAGGGAAAATAAATTATTCTCTGCTTCTCACCATCATGCGATGTCCAGCCACTTTCTGGGAAGGAGGGCTTCAGCATGGGTAGTGGCTGCTCCAGAATGCCACTGTTGGAAATAATGAATGCCACTCCTTCTTTCTTCTCTTCTTAGCACTTATATCCAAGTCAGCATCATCTGCTATGGAGCACCCCTTTGTCAGTTTGGGTCAGCTGTCCTGGTTGTTTCCCCTCCCAAGGTCTTGCCCAACCCCAGACAACTGACTGGGGTAGAATGTTAGAGAAACAGTGTTTATGCTGTGCCAGTAGTTTTCAGCAGTAATGAAAATTCTGGTGCATTATCAATACCCTTCTAGCTACCAGTGCAAAGCACAGCTCTGCGAGGCTGGCCATGCACAAAATTAACTTGATCCCAGCTAGACTCAGTACAATGACTACAGAAATATGTCCCTGGAATAAACAAATGAAAAGGTATTTGTGCAACAAAATTTATTGAATTTTCTGGGTTTCTGAGATGATTCAGAAGGTGAAAATAGGACTGCAGTATCTCAACAGCTGTTGCAGCTGTGTTATTTCTGGAATAGCAGTAAGGAGGCTCCTCTGGCATATGAACTTCAGGCAGGAATTTTTTCTCTTAATCTGATCAAATCTCTATATATGCACTGGAAAAATTCTGTCCCAGTTACACCTAGGCAACTCTTCTGACCTACTTACTCTAGACACTGATCATCCAATGAATCTAGTCAAATTGTCCAGCCAGCAGCTGGCAAACATGGTCCAGTTGCTATACTTTGCTTGGGTGCAGCCAGGGGAACACTGGAAGGATGTTCCTATACCCTGACAGGTGCCCATTTTTCTGCACTTATCTTCAGTCTATTATATATATATTAGTTTGTATGCCTCCATGAAGTGAAGTGCCCAAGTTAAATTGTATGAAGCTAAGTGACGCAGAGTCTCCAGGCAGGTGCAAAGGAGAGCAGCTTTATTGCAAAAACCTGGCCTTTTAAAGCAGTTAGCTGGTTATCAGTTTACATAGTTCTAAGGCACAACAAGCCCAAGTCAACCAACCACCACACACCCTGATGTGGACATGCGGCAGTCACACAGCACGTCTCTCACATTTCTCACACCTCTCTACCCCTATCCCAGCTGAGTCACTCTCCCATAGTTCCCTTCTATTTAGCCTAAGAAGATCAGGCCTGAGCCATGATCTTACAAGGGTAAAAAAGTCCTTATTTTTATAAGGCTTTACCTATATGCAATGCAGAACCATATTTCTTCATGTAGCAAATAACATTTAAAAACTGTTTCTCAGGATGTAGTGGTCTTTTGTACAAACCCAAACTCTGCTGAATTTTTCACATCAATTGAGTAGACCATAGCGGAAGTCACCCTACAAAGCTCCAAAGAGTCCTGTAAATTTCGGCAGGAAAAATTTCGTTCAGGAAATAGCAGTTTTGTTTGGATATGTTAATTGCATTCAAAGTATCACATTACAAAATGGTATATATTTGGAGTGATTTCAGAGATAATTATACAACAACATAACTGTAGACATTTTTCTAATCCATGAAAATAATAAGGTAGGCTTTTTGGCAAACAACTGAGAAGCAGCTGTTTTCCACCTGTGGAATTATCAGCCCTGGCTAATAGGTTTACCTGTTCCTGTTTGCTTTCATATATTGTTATTCCATAGCCTTTTCAGTAGCTACTATGTGAAGAGAGAACACACTATTTCTTGCATCCAGATAAAAGGTGATGTACCAGGTTCTCCAAGATGGGAAAGCACAGCTTTCCCTACTGTTTAATTTCCCTGTCCTTACAGAATCCTTCTGCCTCCCTGCCCCCATCCTCCAAATCATGAGACTTCTCAGCAGTTTGGTTTCTGGAAGTTGTGGATACTTTGCTGATACCTGCTGCATCTGATAGTTTCGTCCTGACTTCTTCAATCAATCAAAGTCAAACCTGAAAGCACAACAACGTGTGCTCTCTTTGGGCATCCAATCAGTCTGAAATGGTATTTTTGTGAAACAAGCAAAGCTTTTCAGCATGAGGCTTGAGAAGATAGGTACATGTACTGGGTGTCATCAATCAATGAATTTTCCTGCAGGTCATTTGTCAGAACATCCATTTTCCTGAAGGCAGTTCCAGGGTTTAAAAATTAAACTAAATGCATTCTGAAAACAAGATTACTTATGACAATGTGTCTCTCTTGTATGATATTAATATTTAGGATCTGCACCACTGTTTAAATAGAATAAATTAACCAAATTCTGTCTACAAAGTGGGGAAAAGGCTACACAGCTAAGCTATGCAAAGGCCTATTTTATTTCCAGAGTCCCATAGCATGTATCAATGAAGAGAAAAGCTAATATCATTGCTGCTTTTAAGAAGTCTTCTCCACTCTACATACAATTTGTCAAAGATCTGCTGTCTATAGGAGATTGTCAGTTATGAATATAACAGGAAGAAAATCCTGACCATTTAAGAGAGCCTCACCAGATTAATTTTTGCTACTATTCAGGTCTGCTTTGACTTACTTCAGGAGAAAACACATATGGATTGAAGGAAAGCCAGTCAGCAGTAATCTGCATTGTCTGGAAATCTCTAACTCGGAATCATTCCAGTGAGTATATGTGTAGAGAGAAGGAATAAATTCTTTCATGGGTCTCAAATTTTCTAGCAAAGTGTCACTGAGATCAGTTCAACCAAAAAGAAAATTAAGAATTCCTACTCTTTTACACAAAGGACCAATATTTTTTCTTATGAAACTTTCCTAGCTCCTGTTTTTCATCCTCTGGGTGAAAAGTGAAGCACAGATTTTATTTCTTGACTGCCCACAGTGTTACTCTGAAGTAGAGCAAGAAGAGAACAGCAATTAGATAGATCACGTCTATACAAAAACTTTTAATTTAACTGAAACTGGGTCAAAACCAATAGCTTCACTCTGCAGTTCTCCAATTTCAAAGCTGAATTTGTAAATTGGAGTTATCTATTCCTTTCATGATGCAAAATCAAATTTTAAAAAATTGCATGGGTTGAGGTAAACCTGTGCACTGAAAAGACACTTTACAGTGAATGCCATAGGTCAGCTGAGGAGAAAAAGATAATGTATCTATTTAATGTGTGCATTTCTGAATTTCAAAATCAGAGGTAATGAGAAAGAAAAAGAAGTCTTTTTCCTAGGGGAACTGCAGAATCTGGGGCTTGGCCTGGGATGTGGATATAGCAGACAGACTTGTTTCCAGATCCCTTGTTTTGCTTCAACCACAAGATGAAGACTGCTTTACTGCAGAAGTTTATAGGTTTAGTTTTGGCTCCTAACACATCTGATCAACTGCAATCTCTTTCTACAGCTTGGTGTGCTGACAGCGATAAGCCGGTCCAGGCTTTCACTGAGATGCGCCCTCAGAACCCTAGCTCAGACAACCCCATTCTGGTTCATTTATCATCAGAGGTTTTCTGTATTGCTTTTGCTTACAAGTTTAGTTAAATGTATTTATTTTCTACATTAAAACATGTGGATCATTGTGGACAAAATTTTAGTGAAACATTTCAGATGTCAAAGAACAAGTCCTGAGCACAGGTCAGGCTGCTCTCTGTCACAACAGCAATTAGGAAAAAGCTTTATTCAGGGTTGATTAAGACCAAACATTGATGCCAATAGAATTATTGTTCTCTTGTGAGGATGAAACAAGAAGAAACTTTGCTTTTAGATCAAATGAGAAAGTAGCCTTCAGTGGGTTTTGAGCTAGGTGCATAGACTTTGGTTTTTGGGGCCTGGGACAACCAGAGAAAATCTAGTTGTCCAAAGGGACAATCTTTTTTTGTTTATTCCTTGTAAAATGTCCAAGGTGTGATGAGTCCTGCCAGCTTGAAAAATAAATTCTAACATGTAGGAATGATTGAAATGTAAAACTGCTCTAATTTGGAGGATAAATGCAGCATTGCTTCAGGTCTTTTATTATCTGTCACTTATGCAGGCATCTAATTTCTGTCTTCTGTTCATTAATGCCACAGTTCTCATCCAGTCAGGCTCAGTTCTTACCCTCCATACAAAACCAGGGCAAGGAAGGGCCTTATTCTGAGCAATGACTTAGCAAATCATGACATTTGGCATCTCCACTGCTGCCCTTGAAGTACAGTCTCTCAGAAAATCAGCAAGAAAATAACAGCATTTCAGGCATATGAAAAAAGAAAAGAACTATGCTTTAATTAGGTGAGATGTTTATGAATTTAACTCATTCATGAATGTCTCACTGCATATGATTCATTGTGGCTCTGATTCTTTAGTTATTTCTCTGAGGCAAAGGATTTTCATATCTAGTCGTATGGTTCAGAAAAACACAGATAAACAGAAAAGCTACCACAAACATTCCTGTATAGATTTCATTCACCTCACTCATACACATGAAATAGGTGACCCTTTTTTCTGACATAATTTACTCTATGCCACTGATTAATTTTTTTCTGAATTTGTGGGTCCTGTGCTTTTGTGTTCTCCTCTCCTGAATATTGCCAGGTCAGGATAATTGGAGAACTATAAATCTCAGCCATCTGCACTGTTACACTGCTCTCTAACAAAGAAAACCAGAAACTAGTCAGTTATGCCAATTCCCATACAGACATGGAGATTTACCAAAGCCCACCTCCTGTGGTACTACACAGTTGGAGGCTGAAATACTCTTTTAAAAATGGATCTTATTAGGCACAACTGCTGTTACTTTCAGGCACACCAAATTCCAGAGCAAGCTTACTTGCACAGCAAAGGAACCTGGATAACATAGTGTCCTTAGCTTGAGAAGAATACCAGGTTCAAGAGCAAAGCAGCCCAATGAGCGAGAAATCAGGCAAAGGGAGCAAGAGACCTGCATAGATGAAAAAAACCTCTGTCATTATGCAGCGTAAGTGATAAAGAGATAAAAGCAGATAAGAGATAAAGAGATAAAAGCAGGGTCAGGCCACTTGGAATGGATACAGAAAAGTTTTCAGAGTAAGTGGAAATGAGGCAAGGAAGGCCAAGGCTCATCTGGAATTAAATCTGTCCAAAGATATCAAGGACAATGAGCTTCTTCAAATACATCAATAACAAAAGAAAAACATAATATGGGACCATTACTAAACAAAGGGTGAACCCTGATAACAGGAGGCAGAGAAGGCAAAGTTACTGAATGCCTCCTTTGCACTGGTCTTAACTGACAGGATCAGCCCTCAGGAATCTCTGACAGAAGAGACAAGTTAATAAAAAGCTGGAAGGAAAAACTTCCCTTTCCCCAAGCCAAACGAAGATTGGACTATGGAACAGCTAGGCAATCCTGACATCCATAAGTGCATGGGCTTTAAATGAGATGCATTCCCAAATGCCGAGAAAGCTTGTAAACACCATGGCAAAGGTTGCCTTAATCATCCCTGAAAAGTCATGGCAATTCAGAGAGGTTTCTGAGGACTGGAAGAAAGAAATTAAAAAAAAAGAAATCTATCCAGACACAAGCGTGCACTGTGTTCTCCAGGATGGCCCTGTTTGACCAGGGAGGTTGGACCAGATGGTTCACTGTAGTGCCTTAGACCTGTTCTGTGATTCTGTGAAAACGTGACTTGGAGATGAGTGATCATTCTAACATGTAAGCATTGGTATTAAAATTAAAGAGATAAATCTCGTTTATCTGACACATGTAATTTGTTACTCTAATAGAACAATAACTATATAGAAATTTATTGTAGTTTTTTTTTTTTTTTTTTAATCTTAACTCACCTGCCAGTCAGGTTTGCACTTTGACTGTTGTTTGTTTTATACAAATAAAGTTAGATTGCTATGATTCAGTTTTTGCAGCATTTAAAAGACAGTTCCTAGGAAACAGTGAAAACAAAATGCTGCATGTGATAGAAAAAATACAGCAACATCTGAAAAAATTCTGGCTAGGTAAGAAAGTAAATGTAGTATAAATAAAACTGAAAAATTGTTACTTAGTTACAATTATTTCACCAAAACCTACATGGCTCTAATTTATAAAAGGAATTTTCTGTCAAGTTCAGAAGAATAGTGATCATCTGGATGTTTCAAATACAATCACTATGCTCTTGTATACATTGCTGAGTGCTATATAGTTGTATAGGGCTCAACAATATATCCGAGAGTAAAGTAATTTCTCTCCTACAAAATATTTGCAATACTAATGCATTTAATGAATACATAGATGCTTGAACCATTTTTTGCAGTACCAGGAATAATTGATTTTGGAAATATTTTTTAAATATGGCATTCCAATGTTAACTTTTTTGTGATTTCATTTAATCAGTTTTGCAGTACAGACTTCTAACTTGGAACATGCATTAGCACCTGCAAATTTCTTCTGAACTCTAGTTGTGGGTTTACTTGTTATTCTATTAATACTGAATGCCTTAAAAACTAATTTCATTAATTAAATATATTGCACCATTTTTTGCTGCAGAGATGTCGGAAGAGTGACAGTGTCTGATTTTCTTAAGCAACACTGATGTGGTGATTCATTGAGTGACAGGAATAAATGAACAAGCTGAACAAATGTGATAGTTAGGAGGAATATTCCTGTACGCAAAACCAGAAATTTCAGTTTATAATTACGCTATTTTATTTTACCAATTACTGGCACTTTCAATGTCATCTGTTTTAATGGTCTCCCTTTCTGAAGGGTTTTTGAAGAGCAGTGTGGTCGATGAAAGAAATGAAGTTTAAAAGACTCCTGGTTATATGTTAAAAGTTTAAAGTATTAAAATCCTCTTAATTGTTGCATAATAAGTGTATTCATGTTCTAAATGGTTTGTAATTGTAAGTCCCTGTGGTGTAGCAGTGAAGAGCCACCTCCTCAGTCTCCCTGCAAAGGCAGGGAGAAAATTTGAAACCGATGGCCCCGCGCTCCTGACAGTGGGGTCTGCCCCAGCCCCAGCCCCAGAGCTGTGCGCCCCCGCCGCCGCGCCAGCTCTCCAGCAGTGCCAGTGCCATGTGCGCCCCATCGGCATTCCTGCCCGCGTGTGTCCCACCGGCATTTCCTGCTGGCATGGAAATCAGTAGAACACCCATGAAACCCCGCTGTAAACCAGAACATAATGGGCACCAAAAATCCCCAGCCAAGACAAACCGATGCAAAATTCGGACCCACAAAGGACAGTACTGAACTGGCTATGCCCTAAAGCGTTGGTAAACGTTTTTTTTATATCTTGCTGTAACTTTTAGAGTGTCCGAGAAGGGGAAGACACCCGGGGAGCAGGCCAACCTGTGTGAGCTCTGGGAACACCTGCGAGGGCGGGGCTCCCTGCTCTGCAGTGTTGAACAGTACCTCCTCCTCAAGGGTGAACCGGGAAGAGCAGCGAAAGGTCAAACCATCCCTCGAGCTACCCCTTTGAGAGCTGATCAATGAAGGCATTTTAAGGAGATAAACATTGTCTCCTGCCCATTTTTAACAGTAGACATGGCATTTGATTTAAAATTTGTTTTTTGTATGTGACTCAAAAACTGTAGGGGATTCAGATGAATTTCTGAACAAAGATTGTTGCTGGATTTTATCATAATGATAATGACACTGACAGGAAGTAAATATTAGCTAGATAACGAAGAAATGAAGCTTATAAGAATCTATAGCTTGCCTCCTGAGGAAAACTGCACATTGCCTGTAAACAGATTCATATCTGTCCACAGCTACAAACTCTGTCCTGAAAAAAAGACCAAAAAAAAAAAAAGGACTTTAGCACTATAAAAGAGTAAAGGGTTACTATTAGAAAAAGAAATAGAAAAGCAATTGGAAAGACAGCAAAGCAACAGCAGAGAAAAAGAGCTTGGAAAAGAGATGGAAATACAGACACACCACAAACAGTGATGCAGCTTTGGGAAGGAGACACTGAGACACTGGGAAGCGAACAGATGTGAAAGCAAGGATTAAAATCAGGTTATGTAAGGAAATAAAGAATGGTCTTGAAGAATATAAGTAGAACAATGGAGAAAGTGATGAAACTGCACACAATAGTAAACAGGTCTATCCTAGAGATATAACAGTTATTTCATGCAAATACTTAACAATTTTGTAGAGCGATTTTAATTATCTATTGAAAGAGAATAAGCTACAGGTAGGCAGACAAAAAAAGACATGAAAGAGCCAGATTAATATCAAACTTAAGTTGATTACTGTCTCATATAAAATGCACCTGAAACTAAATGCAAGCACATCTCCTTGGAAACTAGAATCAGAAAGAACATCTCTCTACTCACTAATATAATAATTCTTTTATTATTATTATATAAGAATTGCATTCATTTACATCTCAGAATCTTCCAAGAATATTTAGTTAAAATAGAGTTCCTCTGAGTGGAGGTGGTCTGTGCTTCACAGATTTTTGAATTATCACAGGTAGGAATGGAATGCAGACAGACTTCTATTTCTTCCATTTCTTAGGGGAGAAGGGGATATGCTAGTTACCAATTCGTAAAAGATTCAGGGAAACTACCAACATCCAACAGATCAAGTTTAAAAGGCCACAGCCTGGTACCCACCTTGTTTCCTAGAATAAAACTAAATGCCCCGTTCATAAGATAATTCTTAGAGCATACCAGCAAATAGGCAGAAACTGGCTGGTAGTTTTCCTGTAGGACATTGGCTGAATTACTTCCACTGGACTTATCTTTTCATTCATTCTCATTCATTGATTCCTTCACTTATTCAGCGAATCATTTATTTGTTAGAGCTCCTATTTTCTGGTGATTGTCTTTTCTATTACCTGTTTGTGTCTCCTTAACATCTCTTTATTATAACAGGAAAAGAAGCATTCATTCCTTTTAAGTTCACTGCTCTGCCATATGACTATAAAAAGTGTATGAAGAAAGACAGCAAATGTGGTGCTTTTGTACATAACTCAAAATAGATTCTATTAGTCTCAAAAACAAGCAGTTGCCTAAAGGAGGTCAGAATTATTTACCTTATTGTATATTGAAGAAATTGGAAGAGCCAAAGGAGAAAGAATACTAGCTTTCCTAATCCATAATAAGATCACAAGAAGGTAATAAAGGACTTATAACTGTTGTTCGTATTCGTAGGAATTTTATGTAATCTTCTAAGGGAATAAAAAAAAATCCTCTTGATGATAAATACAGAAATTATTTTAAGTACCAAAGTCCTACTAAATAAATTTTAAAAATCACTAACAAACCTCTTAAATTTCAATTGTCACAGATTATTTTCAGAAGTGAGCTCTGCTCCAGGGTGCCTCAAAATTTTGGACACCAAAAACCAGGCATTCTGAAACACCTTATTCCTTTAAATATGGATGTCAAACACACTTTTATGGAAGAGATAGAATTTTAAAAATAATTTATCTTCTTTGAAAATTATGGTCTATGCAAAATTAAGTATTCAATGTGTCTAAAAATGGTTAGATATATCCTAGAAAAGAGATTTGTAATGACATATAAGGTGGCTTTCTGTGCTGATAAAGTGTGAGGGAAACAATAGAAGTAAATAGTTATTCCTAAATTAAGACATGTGTCTTCAATAAATTATGGATTTGACTAATGATCAAAAGGAGTCTTAATATGCTGGGCAACAAAGAGTGAAGTGAAGAAGGCTCTTGTTTCTGTTTCACAGTAGTTCTTTGTCATCACATAAACCTACAGATAAAAAAATCCAAGGTGACATATATGATCCACAAGATTCAGTTCACTTCTTTTAAAAAACAACTGGATTCTCTGCGGTTTCTACTTTTCTGATCCTGTTTACAAAAAGATGGTAAGTGAACAACTCTATTCTTGAATGGAAGGAGAGGAAAATCTTATTATAAACAGCTAAAACCTTTGAGAGACAATCACACACAATCATTATGTCTGGGATTAAGTTATTGCAATTTGATTGATAAACCACTGAACCAATTCCTTAGAACCAGCAATGTAAAAAATTAGTATCAATGAAACATGCCTGTATTCACAGTCCAAAAAGCAGGAAGTCTAATAACCAGTCTAACTAGACCCAATCTTGATGCACAGTGTCTCACTGCTATGGTAGGGGAGCTCCAGCTGTGCAACAGAGCTGCAAAACCTCATAACAGAGAGCCAACATATACCTTTGTTCGCCGAAGTATCTCTGACATTCATTGCCTGAGGGGACCTCAACAGAAAATTTTGTAGTACATGTGTTTCACATGTATGAATAATTATTATTAAATATTTTGTGAAGCAAAAATACCAGAGTGCAGTGGTTGCCTTTGTGCTGCTAGCTCTGGCCAGCCCTGGCACCGCTGCAACACTTGGGGTCTTGTAGCTCAAGGAGCAGAACCAAAGCGACGGTGCCAGAAGAAAGGAGATGGGACTCTCTGAGGTGAACCAACTGGGGTTTATTAGCACCCAGGGCCATGCCTCGAGAGACACCATGAGCACTTGTGTGCAGTCGCTTTTAAGGAGGGGAGGATCTCAGGGGAGGGCAGAGCAGGGGACCAATAGGGAAGGATCAGGGAGTAGCTCGGAGAGTGGCAAGCAAACACAGCAGCCAAACAAGTAAAATCAGGAGGGGGAACCCCTGATCCTGACTAATCACCCAAAGCCTCTCCTGGAACTTTCCAGAGGTGGGGTGAGGCCCCAGGGTGACTGGCAGGACCAGGTGGTTATATAACAAAAGATTGACATTTAACGACTTTGGGGTAAACAACTTAGGGATGAACCAAAGGGAAAGCAGGAGAGGGGTACAAGGAATGAACCAAATAACAATCTATATAATAAAATATGCCAAACAAATGTAGAACAAGAATCAGGACTGATCGATGCACTGCCACACCAGAGGGTTTTCATTTTCAAGATAGCAAGGTGAAAAATATTAGTTGTCACATGTAGGCAATTAAAAAACTTCCTTTGACTTACGAAGAATTTTGGGCATGCCTCCTCTGTGTATTTTGTCATGTCAGCTCATACTGTCATGTATCCACACCTGAGCATGGGAATAGCCAGCCATTCCCATGTAGAGGGCTATTATGCAGGTACAAAACATCCATGGAGACAATAATATACACAAATACTGCTTAGAAAAATCACCAATGAACACCTGCCTCCATTCATATGGAGCGCCTGACCTAAAATAAAATGCAATTTTATGAGAATCCATTACAGAATATATTCCTACCTATCATCTTTCTGTTAGGATCTACAGAACTATCTATATCTTATCAAAGATTGGACTCAATCGTCTTGGAGGTCTTTTCTAATATAAATGACTCTGTGATTCTGTGAACCTATTTCTTAAATTCACATGTGTGCATGAACTCAGAAGGGCTAAGATTAATAGAGAATTTTGGAGCTCATCTGGTCCAACTTGCTTGAACTGAGCAGGGGGGTTGAATCGGATGGACCCAGAATGACTCACACAGGATCATGATCAGATGACTTCTGAAGATCTCCAAGAAGGAGGACTCCATCGTGTCTCTGGGCAACCTGTGTCAGTGCTCAGTCATCCTCTCAGTAGACATGGATTTCACAATTGCTCTGTAGAGCTTCTTGTTTTTCAGTTTGTGCCCATTGCCCTTGTCCTGTCACAAGGCACGACAGGGTAGGGTCTGGCTCCATCTTCTTTGTATCCTCTCTGTGTATATACAAACATGGATAAGATTTCCCCAAGCCCTGCTTGCTCCAGGCTTTCCTTGTAAGATGAAGGCTCATAGAAGGTTGGTGAAGGGTTGGGTTGGTGAAGCAAGATTCCTCCTTGGTGATTCCATGCTGACTACTTGTTATCATCTTCTCTTTCCTTCACAGACCTGGAAATGGGCACCCTTCTAAGGACATTTCTGAAGAGGTAAAATTCTGTTCTGTGGCAATGTAATGATTGCCACAGGGTAATGATATTACCTTTTGTACTGTTCCTTCTATTGTCTCCTGTTCTGAACGCCACTATGTCATGGTCCCTACAGCCAAAGCTACATTTGGCCTTTACATTCCCCAAGAGATCCTCACAGTTTCTGAGTATGAAATCCAGCACTGCATCTGTCATGGATGGTTTCTCTACAGGTGGGTCAGGAAATTGTCATGAATGCCTTTCATGGCAATCCTCTTTGTTTGCTTATGTCCTCCTAGTTTTTCTTTCTAGTAGACATAAAGTTAGTTGAAACCTCCAGTAAGGATCTGATCCTGAGAATGTTTGTTTTCTGTCTGTATAGGCTTCATCTTCTTTTTCTTCCCCAGAAGTTGGCCTACACGAGAGACACTCCACACTGTCACTCTTACTTGCCTTCTCTTTAATTTTCATCCATAAATTCTGCTGACTCTGTTGAACTTCAAGCAGTGTTCCATTCACCCCAGATGCCTTCTCACATGAAGGGCAACCTCCCCATCCTTATCCTGCTGATCTGTCTTTCCTATAGTGTGTGACCCTCCACTGAAACAATTCATTTAGGGAAAGTCATCCCATCTCTGTTAGCCCAGCAAGATCAAAGCCCTGCAAATGCCCCGAGATCTGAAGGTCATTTGTTTCTTACTCTTGCTCCATGCTTGAGTATAGAGGTTCTTCAGAGAGGCACTCCAGAAAACTGATTTCCCAGAAATTTTTAAGATTTCTCCATAATGGTACCTTATAGGCATTTCCTTGCTTACTAGCAAAGTGGTGGAGGCAACCTGCTTAATTCCCATTTTGTTGATTTTGTGATTCGTTCTTACCACATCCCTCTGTGATCCTTACTCATTAAGCCTGTTCATCATTCCTTCTCACAGTTGTTAGTAACTCTTTTGCATCCCTATCATTCATAGTTTTAAGCTCTCCTTGCCAGCTCAGGCATCCTGCTGGCAAAGATAATTCTGATCTTCTTAGTGAGGTGAAGTCCATTTCTCTCAAGAAGGTTATAGTCTGCATAAAGTGCCCAGTGGCTGTAGAACCTAAATCTCTGTCACCAGCAATAGATCACAGTCAGTTATCAACTTAAGTTATCAGTGCCCTCCTCCTTACTACTTTACCCTCACTGTCAGGATTGAGGACAACATCACTTGGCCCCCATGCCCTTAACCTCAAGAACTCTGAAATAACTTTTCATACTGTCCAGGTTCTTCCTGGCAGCATCAGTGGTACCCACACTGAAGAATGAAGGGGATAATATTTTGAGGGTCAGAAAGTATTTGTCAGTCCCTCCAGAATATCTCAGATCTGAGCTCCCAGCAGAGAGCAAACCTGTAGATGGTACGTTAGTTTGGCAGATTGGTCACTTTCTCTCCTGCAGCATGAAATCAGTCATTTCAATGACTTGCTACTTTTTCATGACCGTCATGAATGGCTTAGTGTCAGGAAGGTCAGTTCATGGACACATCTGGATCCCCTTCAACTCCAAAGGCAGTGAATCTACTTTGTAGCTGTAAGCCCTTAGGCAGGGCAGAAGTGTTCCTCTTTGTGCCTGACGTCACCAACTTCATCCTTTACCTTCCCACAAAGTTTGACTTATGCTAGAGATGGACAGTGCCTGTACCTCAACAGTAGGGGCATAGTTATTCTTGTAAAACATCCTTGTCTATCACCTTTTCACCTTCTGTGATGCTGTGCAGACTGCTCACTGTCCCCTACAGCTCCTCCATTTGGAGGCACAGTTCCTGCAAGATGGCACACCTCCCACAGGACAAGAGCCATCCTTTCCAGTCAGAGAGAGTCTCTAGGCACTCCCTGGGGCATGAGGCATGAAAGGAATGCTTCCACCATCTGAAGATCTGCCTGCACTTAAGCCTCTGTCCTGACAGAGCTTTTCCAACGTTTGTGAGGGAAACTGCTCTGTAGCGTGTAACCTGTGCACCTGACAGTTTACACAGGTAGAAATTCAGCTGACGTTCCCTTCTTTATGCCTCTCTGCACCAATGCTGTATCAGTTGGCTGTTTTCATCTTCCATGCTCTAGGGCTGATTCCAATATAGGCTTCTTCTCAGCTTTGGCTAAAAGTTTCTTGATTCTCCCTAATCACGGGCTCACGTAACAAAGGCTGTAGGGACCCTAGCTCAAAGGCAGCTGACTGCATTAAGTAAAATCTGCTAGAACTGCTTCAGTCCCACACATAACTGATGTGATTTTGGGGGATAAAATTATGGGCCTGGTGGAGAATGAGATTCCCATTAACTTCCCAGAGATCAAAATTTTAAATCTTGATAACATTTTTCATAGGCTCACAGGAAAGCGAGTATTGTATAATTTCTTTTTTGTGGGAACTGATGCTCCTCAGGCTCCTTGGTTTGAGGTAATGAATAGGGATATAAATACTTGAGGAATAGCAAGACATTCATGCTGTCTCTTCGCTAAGAATTCTCAGCATGTTTATCAGACTTCTTAGCAAGGATTTAAAAAAGTAAGGAAACATACTGAACTAAGCCATAGCTAGGTATTTAAATGGTAATTTATAGAATTACCTGAGAAATCAAGAGCATGAGTCAGCGGCAGAGATTGTGACAGTAAGAAGTACATGGGAGATGCAGAAAAGTGATGTGCATACAGATGAGTGATTCCTAAATTTCCCAGTAGCAGAGAAAACCCAGACCCAGACTAAGACATACCAGTCACAGTTGCTTGGAGTTAATGGTAAATACAGTGAAAATATGTCTAACTGCAGATCCTTAGGTCTATGGACCACACATAAATAAAATAACTCCTGCTTGCAGAGGAGAAAATTTAATGGTAGGGAGAAACCTCTGAATATGTGTTTCAAGAAATATCTTATCTCCATCCTGTAGAACTCTCTATTCAGCTAGTTCTGTATTTATTTATAACATCCAAACATAGGCAGTCTCAGTGAAAGGGCTGAATAAAAGTCTCTTTATAGAAAAGTAGACACTTTTCCATTTATAGGGCAGCTGCAGAAATTTGTCACACTAGTTATTCTATATAAAATGGAGCTAAAATATTGAGGGAAAAGTCTGTACCATGAGGAGCATTAATAAAGCTAGAACATCCATGATAATTTCAGGTAGACTAAGGAATACTTAAATCCTATGAAGATCACTGATTTCCTTTTTTCCTGTGCATTCTTTCAGTTATAGATACATCAGCTTCAAGCTAATGTAAAAGAAAAGAAAGCAAACATTCTTTTTAGAAATCAAAAAGATCTCTAGGATCTGAGGTGTATTAAGAAAGGATACACAAGACATTGGAGTACATAAATTTGAATAAAAACATCATGCAGAATTATATGCTGTGCTAACAGCCTTTAAATGGTGCAAATTATCTTGTTATTATACAGAAAAAAATTTGATTAGCCCACAGAGTATTCACTAATTTGGCCTGATTAGGAGGCTTTGCACTCTGCTGAATGCAAAGCAATTAGTAAAAACATTCCATACGCTGTTTGTTTTCTACAACCAACAAGGAAATTGATGTTATTAATCCTTTCAAATACAGTTGCATTTATTATAAACAATTATAGTTTTTAAAGAAGTCTACTACATTTTCATATATACTCATCACGTATCTTGCATACTACAATCCATAGGACATATCTAGGCATTTTTGACAGCTAATGTTTTCGTGAATTCGAGTTCTGTAATGTATTGCAGGTCTTCATAGAGAAAATGCTAACTGAGCTCAAATACTACCTTTAGTTCAGAAAAAAAAAGTTCATTTTTTATGTTTGCCTCATTTCTTTGTTCAAGTGCAAGAAACACCAGAGTAAAATACAGTGAAAGCACCGGTATATTTTAAGGAGTAGCTCCTTACAGAGGCTGTCCATCTCAAAGGTATTAGTTAAAACTGATAATTACATTATAAAATAAGCTCAATGGAAGAATTATTTTGACTGGTGTTTAATCTGAATGGGAATTCTAGCATCAACACAGTCTTGCACTATGCTAATTAAAAGTTTCATCAGCTTTAAAACAAGATGCACATTTTGGTTTTTAAGCTTGATAATTAATATTAATTTAATCCAAAATTGTTCTGTGTCATGTATTACTTAAGATTTAGAATTAACGAGTTTTGTTAAATATGCTAGAATTTCTTGAAAAAATATAGGTTTGATTCACGTATCAATGAAGGAGAATGCAGATTAGCAGTACAGCAAGGAGGTAAGCAGTGAAGCCCTAAAGTGCTGTGAAATGTGTTTAAATAACTGGATACTTGCAAGTAAACAGCTGAGATTAAGCTAAATGCTCATTTTAGACTTGCTATTTGAACCCCAGATTACAAGGGTAACCCTTTTTTCCTCAAAGGATTCTCTTTTTTTAAGCCATCCCTCCTGGGAAACACTGAAATTACAACAAAGATTTGGCTGACTGCATTTCACTCCAGATTTTGTTTTTGAGAGGTGTGAAAAATATATTTAATTAAGGGAGATCAAATTATCAAATTATGTAAATTAGTGAAATTCCTATATCTAACTATAAAGAAAATAGGGGAATTTACACAACTCAAGAATCTTTTCTTTCCACTGAGCTGTATGACTATTTCAAGTGCTTTAATTCACCATATCGCTAAAGCATATCTTCAGGCATATACAATATATATTCCCAAGCCACAGATTTGCTAGTCTGCTAAATTAAATTAAAAAAAACTTCTCTAAATGTTTCAATGAATTATGTAAACATCAAATTTTTGGATTGTCAATGAAGCTTTTATTAATATTACTGAAAAAATTTTCATGTGAGTAGAAACTTCACTTGAAGATGTACTCAGATGTTCAAAATTGTTACCTACTATTCAAGGAAAAAGTTGATTATGGAGTGTGTCTCCAAGTAGAGACTCTGGGTTGATGCTGCTTTTTTATTCAGCTGTGGTGTTTAATTTTAACTGTGTTTACTTTACTCTTATTGCTGCCCACTTGCTAAAACTTCACCACAAAATAATAAGAAAATGTGGTCAGTTTATCTACAATATTTTCCCATTTCTCAGTCTTTCATTTTAGCTTGTGTTGGTTTTGCACTGATTGACATTTGGTGAAGAAAAGAGGCCACTCATGGAAGTGATGTGTTCTAAGAAAAGCTGTGGCAAAACCAAGCAGTGACTAGTTTTGAATATTGACACCTTGTTAGGCCACTGGAAAGTTGATACACCTCTGTAAATACCTATGTTAAAACCTGAGAAACCTCGGGAAAATTCTTTTTCCTTCCAGGAAAGAGGTAAGAGGGTGCCCCGGTGGGGTTGGCCCCACTCTGCTGGGGTTGGCTGCACTCTGCCATGGCTGGGCCCCTGGCAGGGCCGGGCCCAGTGGTGCCGGGCACGAGGAGGGGAAGAGAGAAGGCCCCATCCCAGCCAGATTGGCCCTCAGCAGCTGTTAGCATCCTCCTGCTTAGCTGTTCATCCTCCCAGTGCCAGCAGCTGCTGGGCAGAGGAAGGGGGGAAGCCCCAGCCATTGCTACCAAGGCACCGTGCCGAGGGAGTGGGTCCAGCCGTGTGAGAGATGATGCGGCCAGACAAGGGATGGCTCTGCAGCTGTGCAGAGTGGCCCTGCAGCTGGAATTGAATTGAACTGCAGCCAGAGCCCCCGAGATCCTGGCACAGCCCAGGGTGGACACTGTCCAGAAAAAAATCGTCATGACACTCTGCAGGCCCCGGGTGAGAAATTAACTCTATCCTTGCACAGATGAAAACTGCAAAACATTGAATCTTCTCTGAGTGAGAGAAAAGGACAGAGTGAAGACATCACTCTGATGATTGAGTGATGAGAGAGAGCGACAATATGAAGACATCAATGTTAGTGAAGAAGTCACATCCTAGATGGAAGAAGAACAAGAAGATGCCTTGGCTTTAGACTGAAATTCTTTTGTAAAACCATGGTGATGGACTGTGATATACTATATATCCCTTTAAGTCATGGAAAACATGTACTGGAGAGATGAAGATGTGTTCAAACTACAGATATGAGCAAAGGCATTTGTGGTGAACTAAGTAAATATTAAAGTAGCTGTGATCTTACGAGAAGCTTGAACAGAGAGGCAGAGAGATGAGATGAGATGGAGATGAAAATATGCCTCCAGGAAGAGAAGAAGAAAAGCTCTGTTCCTAGAGATAAAATGATCTCAGAGAGAGATAGAGAGAACTTTTGCTTTTGAACTGCTCATCCTTAAAATGGTGCCCCATGAGTTTACATGGCCTATAATATAGCTGTGGGAAGGCTGTATGACACGGGAGGGACTTCACAAATGCAGATTCCTGAGTGGCTGCTATTTGTGAGAATTAAAAGCCACAAGAGAACTGTTTTTCTTGTGGGGGAGTTTCCATGGCAGACCAAAAGAGACGTCTCTCCCTGAGAGAATTTTTGAAAAACTATTTTTAGAGGTGGTAAACTGACCTAAGTTCCAAATTTTACCTCTGCACATTGTCAATGAGAAAGAAAAGAAGCTATTGGGGAAGAGGGTTTTGAAGGTTTTATTCTGACTCTGATTTTCTGTCTTGTAGTTTTTTTAGTAAAGTTTTCTTTACACCTTTGAAATTTTGAGCCTGCTTTGCTTTTCTCCTAATCCTATGTCACAGCAGAAAAGGAGTAAATAGTTCTAGCGGGCACTCACGCCATCACATTTAAATTGGTGCATTGGCTGGGAATCAAAAATATGCAAACTGACACCACTACATAGCTCTAGATATTTCCATTGCTTTTATAATAATTTTTAAAATTAACTTCCCTTTCAAAAAAAAAAAAAAAAAAAGGGAATCCAACCATAAATACGTAACAATTGCTTCTTAGCTGTCTGTTATCACTGTATGACTCAAAAAATATCTAGACCTAAAGGCCTTTGAAAATATCTACTTATTTCATTATAGTAACCAAAGAAAAATGAACTTAGAGGAAAAGACAGAAAACAAAATAATTATACCATACACTTTCCCCTTACACTTGCATTTTAAGTTCTGCATGTGAATCTATCAAAAGGATACAAGTACAATAAAATGAAAAGGTGCCAAGATTTATTAGAGTTGTAGAAAAATTTCCACATAACTAAACAAAGTTTTGTTGTCCTAAGAAGAAGCAATTGAGGAAGATTTTGCCAGATGTGTACCAATTCCTGAAGGAGAGAAGGAAGAATGATTGAAGTTCTTCAGAATGCATATGTTGTAATCTTGTGAACTCACTGTTGCAAGATGCTCAAGACACCAGAACATAAGAAGGTTAATCATCAGTTAGGTGAGTGAATGGTAGAAAAATCACAGAGATATTGAGTATTGCTCCAACTCCTAGCTCACAGAGAGCTAAAAAATTGCTGGAAACTAGAATTTAGCTCTAGAAATAGAGTGAAGCCTCTCATTTTACAGTTTCTTGTCTGTAACCAGTGAGAAGCACAGCTTTCAGGTACAGATGCTCCTGTGGATTGATGGCACATGGTCTTAATTTGGCTTTGTTAACAAAAACAACCAAACTCCTTTGATAAACCTGCTCCTCCCAGTATGAAATCTAGACTGCTATGCCATGTGTTTATAATAAAAATATATGATCTTGTGTTAGAGGGTATTGTTCAGCAGAGTTCACTATTCTAAACCTTGCTTTGTAATTTTTTTTTTCATAGTTGAAGCCAAGGTAAAAAAAAAATTAAATTACTGGAGTTTGATCAGTCTGCATGAGGACAGAACACAGAAACCCTTTTGGATCTTAAATAGAGAAATATTTTCTATATTCTGGTCAACAATTTAGAAAATTACTTAGAAAATAAATATTGTCAGTTTATGTTGTTGCTCAAAATTAAAGAAAAATAATTAAATTTGTAGAGAAGGTACCTAATGTCTTCATAAGCAGTCAAATCTTGTTACAGGGTACAATGGAAATCTCAAGTGCTACTGACAACATTCACAATGGTGCATGTTGAATACAGCATCAGCTAGACTCAGAATCTTGTTTTTCAGGTCACCCACATCCCTACTGGTCTCATAATGACAAGAAGCTACAAAATTATGTATCACAGGATAGAATCACAGAGTATCCTGAATTGGAAGTGACCCACTAGGGCCATCAAGTCCAACTCCTGGCGCTGCACAGGGCAAAGAATCCCAGAATCACACCCTGTGCCTGAGACAAACACTTGCCCAAACACTACTCAGACTCTGCCAGGCTTGGTGCTGTCACCACTTCCGTGGGGAGCCTGTTCAGTGCCCAGCCGCTCTCTGGGTGAAGAACTTTAATATCTAGCCTAAGCCTCCCCTCACTCAGCTTCATGCTGTTTCCTTGAATCCTCCTCCAGACAAAACAGACCAAATGACCTCAGCCACTCCTAATAAGACTTCTCCACCAGACCCTTCACCATCCTTGTAGGCCTTCTCTGGTCACTTACTAAGAACCTATTGTCTATTATATATTGTGGTGCTCAAAACTGCACACATTACTCAAGTTGAGGCTGCACGAGTGCAGAGCAGAGCAAGACAATCACTTCCTTTGACCATTTGGTGATGCTATGAAATCATTTAGCTCGGAAACTGAAGGTTTTTATTTTACTTCCTTATCAAAACCAGCACTTAGAATTAAATTCTTTCTTGTCTTATTGTAGCTATCCAAAAGTGTAGAGAGAATAAAACAGGAAGACTCTTGAATTTTGTTTTCCTCTGTAGGTAAGTTCTTCAGTGACAAATGACATGTCAGACGAGATTGGTAGAGATACAATTTTTGCAGTGATTGCTTCAATCCTCTGAGAAACCAAAGTTCTTATTAACAAACTGACTACATTCTGGAAATTAATAAGGGGTTGCAAAGCAGTTAGATAATTACAGCTATTTTAGCTCTCTGACTCACAGGAAGATCAAGTAACAAGCTGGCACTTCTTAAATTATGCCTTTACATAAGGGCAAGTAGACTGGCTAATAAGCAATATGCAAGAACCGTACAACTGTCCCTTATTTTCATATAATTTGAAAATTGGAATGAAAAGTATGACTTTAAAGAAGCTGTTTCTGTGTAACAGAAAGTGAAAATAAAATTTTAAAAACTGGCCAGCAGAAACAAAAAGAAGCCCAAATAAGGGGGAAAAAAACCCACAAAAGCAACAAATTAACCAAAAAAACCCTCCAAAATCCCAACCCCCCCCCCCCCCAAAAAAAAAAAAACCCAAACAAACAACAACCAAAAAACCCCACACTAAACAACCAAACCTAACCAAAACAAAAAAAAAGATAAAAGAAATAGACTGTAAGGCAGGCCTGTACACCCATGTGCCCTGTCTTTACATATGGAAAACTTGTGTAGTTTGTTCTGCTTGGTTCCCCACCCCCAGCCTCTGCAGTCTTCTTGTGTTCTTTCAGATTCATCTTGATCATCACTCCTTTGTGTGGTATTACTTGAAATCAAATTAAAATCTGCAGTCTAAAACTTAGAGGCTCTAAAGCCTCTAAGTGTCTCTGCAGAACTCCTACTTTGGCACTCTATGAAACACTACTTTTCCTAGCCAAAAAAAAAAACCCAAACCCAAAAATGCTTAGACCAGAGCAACAACTGTATTTATTGTAATGATCATAAATATGCAGCAACTGCACAGCTTTTTTATCTCTTTGGAAAGAAAGGCAGCTACACTGCAATATGAGAAACCTCATAGACTTGGGCAATGCCTGTGCCAAGTGACAATTATTTAAGAGTATTTTTTAGAATTAAAGTTCTGAACTATTTTTATAGCAACTTGCAACTGAACTTATAAATTTCATATTCCACTTTTTTTTACTTTTTTTAATTGCTACTAAAGGTACAGCAATAAAAAGTCATTCAAAAGCTGGAGAAGCAAACCACTGAATGCTTTAACAACAAAATGATTATTACTGTGATGTATTTGGTACTGTTAGTAAGAGGCTGATTTCTTTTGAAAACCATACCTTTCATTGCAGCACTATGGCTTTGAGGATTTTTGTAGATTATGCTTATCAGCCACTTTCCACACATGAAGAATTGTACATTGAAAACAGATTATAGTTAGTTTTGTATCAGAAGTTATTTTTGTGGTACAGTTTTAAGCTGGTGTATTAATTCCCTTTCTTATGTCAAAGAGGAAGAAGTACCATTCCTGGAGGTCTTGAGTTTTGAGAGGGTTTGAACACTTACATGGGGATAATGAAAAAATCCTAACTGTAATTCACATGAAGAAGGGGAATCATGATGTCTCTGGTGCAACAGAACAATGTCCACAGTTTCTGTCTTTAGAAATATTTCTGTTTTAGAGGGAAAAGAAGGAAAAAGCTTTGCTGGTGACTTAAGGGTGGTTTTGGATGATAATTCTAAAGCCATGTTAATAACTCTCTGACTTCTTCAGCAGTGTGATTTCTAAAGGTACTCTGCCAAGAAAGCTATTTGATTGCTATGTTCTCCTAATATTGAAAATCCTCTCAAGAGCTTATGGAAAGTTTTTTTTTTTCTTTAATTATTCTAGCCTTCTGTTTGAAGCCTCTATGAACTCCCTACAAAAGCTGTTATCCAAACTTCTGAATGTGTAAACACTGAACACTTCTATGAGTCAGTAAGTCAGTCCTCTCCAAGGCTTGCTCTTTTCTGGAAAGGAAAGGCCAGCCAGCCTGTTCACACTACTCTCAGCAGAAAAAAGTCTTTTTCCTTACCATACTGAATACCTTTCAGAGAAAGCACAAGCACAATTCACCATCCACTCCAAAGGTGCTGTTAATATGCATCTTTTGGGCATAACTAATTAATTTCTCTGCTGTGCTTCTCTGCTTGAATTATTTTTAGTCTCCCAAGCATTTATAATTTGTGTTTTCAGGCTTTAACAAAATGAAATCCTGTGACAGTTTAGATCTTATAATTTGGGATAAATGTCTCAATGTTCTAACATCCAGAGAAGTGAGACAGGACTTTGCGGGCAAAGCCCAGGAGAGAAATTCACATACTCCAATGGTACTGGCATCTGGTAGATAAAACATTTATGTCTCAGCTCTCCTGCCCTAAACTTGTCTAGGTCAGAGATGGGTCACTACATTCACTTGAAAAATAAAATGTTTCAATATCCCACTTGCTAAATCTTTCCTGGTTTCCAATGTAGCAACCCACATTTTTAGCCTTCAGATGCAAAAAAACACCTTGTATAGTAAGAAAGCAATGGTAAGACTTAAGGGCCTTCCAACAACTTGGTACTGTCAGATTCATTAAGGATTTTGAATGAGAATCTTGATTCTCTCATTTTCTGTTATTTAGCTTTCATGGTAGGTGAAGACTTAAATGATTGTAATAAGTAAGAGCACAGTATTAATTTAGTGTGCTATATTCAATGAAGATTATTAGATAAAAAGACCTAAATTTTCTAAAAAATTTCTGAACATCTTGAGGAAATCTACTTTGTCCTGTGGTTTATCCAAGAAGCGTTATTTTTTTGTATATTTCTTTCATCTGAATGTGAAATAACACAGGATGCAGTCCAGAAATATTACAGGATACAGTCTAAAAGCCCCTGCTTTGGGGATTGATAGTTAATAGGTGAAGAGATACAGGATGTGAGTTTACTAAGTTTTCTGAACATATTTCTACTTTGTCATCCTTTTAGTCTTGTTTGAGGCTAAAAATGGGCAATAGCTGTTCAAAGGGATACCTTGATGGGAAGCTGAAATGAAAATAAAAAGTCCATTCGTGTCACACTTTATATTTTTCCTCAAATATGATGAGACAAGGACTTAGAAATCCAAGATGCAGGTTTTTGTTTCTTCGCAAAAACAACAGTGAGAATGTAATGTTTAAGATGGTAGTTTAAGTGGAGCAAATGGAAGGCTTTCAGAGGTTATTGCAGTTTCTGATCTTTAACCAGATATTGACATTTCACATGATCTGCACATTGATTTGAAATGGAGAGTAATTTAAGCAGTTCAGTTTTAGTTTTCTTTTATTTCTGGTTTGTTGTGTTTGTTTGCTGAGTTTTCTGGTGGAAAGCAATTTCTACTGATCTTTGTAGCGCAAAGTCAGTCAGGTTGCAATCACTTCCAATGGACTTGGACTTTGACAAGTATTTTTAAAAAGGTGTATTCTTGCAGCCTCTGGCTCTGCCTTCTCCTGCTGCTCAAATTCCACACAAAAGGAGAAGTTTATAAATATTTTTTTTTCCAATCTGGGATCTGAATTAGCTTCTGTCTGTATCAGTACAGAACATACTGTGTGAGCCTCTACACTATGTTTCAGCTTGTTAAAATAGGAGAGGATAACTCAGAATAACTGTTTTTTAAATTTGGTCTAGTAGTTCAAATAATCAATTTCATTATATGCACATTCTAGATGAAGAAATGATAGCAATCTCTGGAACTTGTGCTTTGCAATGTTTTCTATTTTTTCTTGTATAGGTACTTATTTTGTTACTGACTTTGTTTACATTAGTCTTGATACTATTTGAGTATTTCTTTATCATAACTTTTAAATTCAGCATAAGAAAGAGTATTTCTTAAATGTATATAAGTAATGAAAGCATTGTTTAGAAAGTACTACACTTACTTTTAAAAAGACATCCAAAAATATTTTAATATCTGGGTTATATAGCCAGATGCAGGGGAAGTTTTTATTCTCATCCCAAACAAACCTAACTGCTGACAAGCTCAGACTAAGCATTACTTCTGTACATACATTAATGAATAGACAATAAAGGTAATTTCTGAACTACTCATTATTTCATTAATATTCCATTCTTCATCTTATCTACTGCAATTGTTTTAGGTTTTTAAAACCACATTCAGATAGATGGATAGGAAGATTCCTATTGAAACATAAAATCTTTAAATAAGCTCAGAAAGAGTTTAAAGTCAATCTATTTCAGGAATAAATTCAATAGTTAAATCAAGCAACACAAAATTTAATTACTATTACTAAACTTGTTGGAAAAACATAACGTAAATCAAAAACTAACCAACCATAGCTATAATAATTATTTCCAAGTGAATTGCAATCATTTGGAGATTTGATGTTTTTATTATACATATAATTTGCACTGCCTGTTTTTCCAAGTGCTTTGTCTGTATAAATGACCACAGCAATGACCTCACAGTAATTTAATGAGGAAAAAAGAGGTTCTCATGCAAATTGCTGCCACGTATATAAAATTATGAAGTCTCCTGGCTTGAGACATATGGTTTTCTGACTATCTGAAATAATAATAAGAGTCATCTGTTTATAGTAATAAGCATCTGTTGCTGCTTACACAACATTGAGTGGTAATCAAAATTCTCCTATTGCTCCATTAATGTTAACTGATTAAATGCCAGGCTCCCCTCTGAAGAAGCACTATTTGATACATCGTGGTAGCAGGCCTGATCAGAAAACAGTTTAAAGATACCTAACAAATACAATTTCTGGTATGTGCAGAAAAAGCCCCTCAGGTACACCCTGATTAGCCTGCACCCTTCAGCTAGGAAAGCAGATGGACCATTAGGATCTGATGAACCTCACAAAAATGGATACCATGTCCCAGTATAAAACAGATTGTTATAGTTATTTTGGTGACTATAGGTTATCCATTCTTACCTAGAAACCATGAGTATTCAAATGACGGGTAAAATCTCCCCTAACATACTAGGAGAACAAGAGCTTTGAGAAGAAAATTGAAAGAAACTGTAAGAACCAGAATTTCTACAGTGGAGATCCAATTTGTTTTAAGGGAATCTGGCATCAGATCCCATGCATCAGTCTTTCCTGCCATTACGAATTAGATAGATTTATTTATATACATTTATTACTGTAATGTTAGTTGTTGACTTTATGGTGTTTGTAGAGGAAACAAGAATGTTTCTTTCACATATTCAGATACCACTGTGCCACAGATATGCAGGTTAATTAGCTGGATCGAACACCCACCTCAGCATTTGAAGGAGAAATCAATTTTGCATAAATGCTAAAGAGGTAGATTAAATCAGAAAACTTTAAACGGGTATTACTAAAATCAAATTTAAGACTCTGAGAACAATTTCTCTCCAGTAGCAGTTCAGCAATACAGAATGAAAATGCAAAGGGGTCCATATCAGATACTTCCAACAAAAAAGTGGTTATGTTTTTATATCTGATTTTTCGGGGTTTAGTTGAAATACCAATAAATTTTCAAGTGATAAGAATTTGAATGTATGCATGCAGGTACTAAAACAAAAATAAAACTAAATGTTAACTCTAACTGAGCCACTAGGCTGCTCTTCGGAAGATAAAACTTTATTAAACCTACTGAAAATTAAAAATGCCTACCCCCAGGACATGGTCATGGCCCCAAGTCTTCCTGTGTTCAAGAAGAATTTCTATAGTGGACTTAGGTGTGAAGTAGGTTGCCTTGCATAGAATCAGGAGTTGGACTCAGTGATCCCTTCCGTTTCAGGATATTATGTGATTCTAAGTGGACATATTCTGCTTTTTAGTATAAAGCATAACTTTTTTTTAATCAAGTTTTCTTTCATATTCAAACATAACTCCTTTTTGTCTCTCTGTGACTCCAAATTTTATTAACTACAATAGATAATACCTTCTTGAATGTATCTTTAAACTGCTTTGTGAACTTATTTTAACATCTTTAAATAAATTTTAAAAATAAAGATGATTATAAATAAAATTTAAAAGCTATTTAAAAGCAAACTATCCTAGAAGACAGACTTGCCCAGTATTTCCCTGTACTTATTTCCCAGAAGTATTTCATATCGAAGTAAATATGAAATGTCTCCTTTGGTACCTTTTAATATATTTAAAAAGAAAACAACTAAGCTTTCAGTTTAAAAGCTGTAGTGAACTGATATTTATAGAAACAGAGATGTTATACCTTAGAAATATTGTTTCCTTGAATTTCTTCTGATATCAGTAACAACTAGTTATTTCTCTAGTCATCAGCAAGTGCCTGACAAGTGTTAGCAAATCAGATGCTGACAACAGAAGAAGAAGCTCTAGGAATGGATCTCCTCTATTACTGGATTATTCATATCTCAGTTAAGCTTCCTGTGAAGTAATTAAATGCTAAGGCGTTCATCTAGAGGATAAATCATTTCTGCAAAATAGCAAGATGAGAGCAGAAGGAGAGAAAGGACAGGGTGAATGCTAGATAAATAGTTTGAATTTTTTTTTTATTATGCATTAGGTGTTAAAAAGGATTATGGAAATGAGATGGAATAGAGATGAATGCTCTGTTCTTGTGTTGAATGACTTTCAGGACAGGCCTTTCAGCAGTTAATGGAGCTGTTTATCACACTGGAAGGTCACATGAAACATGGCTTTCAGAAGACTTCAGAATAAAGTGCACTATATATGCTAAAAATAAAAACAGACCCCCATTATGTTTTTTTTAAATTCCAATGTTGTCATTTAATGTCAAAGGGGAAGTAATCATCATGATCATGGCAGCACTACTGAAATGAGAAAGTCAAATCTGCAACATTTATCTGCAACTTAATGAGATTTTTTATATAAAAATAGTCTTGGGGTAAAAATTAGATTGAGTGATTTTTGTGAGGGAGAAGAACATGTGGCAAAATAAGAGTATATTTTAAGTAAATTGTCAAGGTTATTTTTACACTGCGACAATTAATATCAGTAGTACTTATTCAAAAGCATTCACCATAAGACTTCTATGCACACAAAGATGGACTGTTTGGTAACATGTGAGGCAGATCAAAATGAAATTCCTCTGTTGTTGCCATGAGCAGGCACCACACACTTACAAAAATTGTTATAAAAGTATAGCTTCTCTATACTGCACAAGCACCATTTCCCTGCTCAGACAGATCTAAAGGTTAGAACTTGTGCTCATTCTGACTTCAGTGCTGAAGCTTCCAACAGGGGCAACCCTGAAGCAGACAGGCTCTTACTGATAGGGTCACCTGGTCAGGAATAACAGGGCAAAATCCATTTCACATATCACCAGAAGTAACTTTGCACTGTGTGAATCATGCTGTGTCAATACAACAGAGCTCCTAGAAACTTCAAGAGAGGTGACAGGGTCTTACACCAAGTGCACTGAGCTGATTACCAGCTCCCAAGGTGGAAGGCTGTCAATAAAGGAGGTATACCCTTCTATTTTCTCAGCATTTTCTTAATGCTCTGCCAATGCCTGCCAATGCTAATGCCATGGCAAACATCTTGCAGGCAGGACATGCTGATTAAGAAGAAATAATTACCTTAGGGTTTTTGCCTTTCCCTCATATTACTGATTTCTAACTGCAGTGTCTGCAGGTAAATTGTGTAAATTAAGATTCTTCTGCAGTTTTCTCTGGGATCGACAATACTGTGAGAAACTTAGAGTGGGTTTTGCTGGAAAGGAAATATTTTGACAAACATCCCAGGCTGAACAGTTTCTCTTGGGAAGAAAAAATACTGCCAGGGAATATCAAACTGAGAGTGCTTGCTCTCCCTCATCAAATCATTCAGTCAGTCTTTTGTCGGAGAATCAGAACTATCCTTTTTTTACTCACTTTTGCATGCATAAACAGTTCTGCCTACAATGAATACACACGGATTTCTAAAATAAGGTCTTTTTGCAGTTAAGATCGTTTTATTTCAAAATAAATCAACTCAGTTTTGACATGCATTTAAACCTAAGACTTCTTTCCTAAGAATATTTCAATTTGTACTTTTAAAAAAACAAAACAATTGATTGCTTTGATCTTTTCCTTAATTGTACTTTCTGCTGAATGTACATGAAATGCTGCAGCTCTGTATTCGAGTACCTAAACTTACTCAACTAAAGGATGATAACATTCTGTTGTACCTAACCTAGTCCTTTTAACAGGAAGTTATATTTCACTGAGCTTGTTCTTGGAGGCTATGTCTTCGGGAATGGTTTTTTTAGTATGTTAAGTAGCACTTGCAATTATCTTCAGTTTTGCAATGTAACAATGTTTAGCTACCTTCTCCATTCTGTGAGGGTTTTCCAAACAGCAGGCCATATAATGAGCTGAGGAGTCAGCACACTGTTTGAGTGTTCATGAATTTAGGGACATTATTTGCCCTGCAGTTACCTAAGCATCAAGCTAACGAACTACAAGTCAGAAGGAGTCACAAGATTCTGGTTGTGTCCAGAAGCCGCAAAAAATAACCCTTTTTGCTGATAGACAAATACTGTCACGTTTCAAATGCAACTTCCTGTTAAAGACCTAATTAACAAAAAAAGGAAAATAAATAAAACTTTAAAGACCAGCAGGCAGAGAAAGAACCATTAACTCCTTGGGCTTTTATCTGATGCTTCCTGTCTGACCTGGCTGTCAGCATCCACAGAGCCTTTACTAACTCTTCACCTCTTTTTTTAGCTGAAATATTATGCCTTTCTAATTCATTTAATGATGGACCCTTATTATGCTGCCTGTGATATTGCTCAACCACTGCCTTGGATAAAGGTTAAGAGAATGATACATAGTTAGTCCCACTGGTCAAAAGAGAAAATTTTCACCTTAAAAGCCAGCACACAATATTTACCACTTCCTCAATATTTGGGCTGATCAGAAATAAAAACTAGGTCTGTTGTCCAGTCCACATATATTTTCATAAAAGGTCTTCTCAAAGAAAGTTGTTTTCATCTTTCTGCTATAAACAGCAACCTGCCCTCTTTCTGTGTATTCAGCTGCCTTAGGTAATGCTCAAGTCAGCCTCAATCAGACACCATTTCTTTTAATTAAGGTTTCTTTATAATACCGCAAATACTTAAAATATAGCAAACATAGTGAAAAGTAACTTCTCTTTCTTAAAGACATCAGGTTTATTATTATATTTAAAAGATCATCAAACAACCCATGGAGGAAGTGGTTTTATTTTTAAGTGCTAATAAGCAGTAAAAATTCATCTCAACTGGAAGTAATCCATTCTTATTTTAATAGCATCTGGTTTTGTGCACATCTGCCACATTTTGAAGTAAGTATTTTATTTTCTAGGAAATTCCACAATACTTCTAAGTGTAAAATAACAAGTGCAAAACACATTACACTGCCACAAGGTTCAGACTACTTATTTCAGGACTGCATTCCTAAGAAAACTGGTCTTTGAGCACCAGACTGCTATGCTGGGGCTGTCAGAGTAGTTGTGACACTTAAATTTTGGCAAAGGAAACACTACACCCTCCTTTGAGGCCTATTTATCTCCTTTTCCAAAAGGCCCTGTGCCCATGCAAAAAACCAGATGCAACACATGGAATTTTTCACAATGAAAGGACAAGAAATATCCACGTTTTCATGGGATTTCCTGTTTTGAGAGGGCTGTTTCCCAGAGGAACACCTTTGGAAATTCCATACAAAGTTTAGAGTACATGCAGTACCGTCTAACACTGAATTACTTGAACACTGCCAAGGAAATTTATTCATGTATTTCATAATGAAAATCATAGACTGATAGAATGCTTTGAATTGAAAGGGACCTTAACAATCATCTAGTTCCAATCCTCCCATGATGGGCAGGGATGTGACACATTAGATCATGTTGCTCAAAGCCCCATCCAACTTGGCCTTGAACAGTTTCCAGGAACAGGGAACTCCTGTTCCCACCATTCCTCTGGGAATACTCTTCCCATGTCTCACCACCTCACAGTAAAGAATTTCCTCCTAAGATCTAATCTAAATGTCTCCTCATTTAGTTAAAAACCTTCAGTCTGCTGTTGTATCATTCATCTTTTTTTTAAAAAAGCCCCTTTTTGGTACTAGAAGACCTCAGTGGGGTCTCCCTGGAGCTCTCTCTTACCCAGGCTGAACAATGCCAATTCTCTCAACCTGTCTTTACAGGAGAGGTGCTCCAGCCCTTGGATCATCCTCATGGCTCTCCTCTGGACTTGTTCCCAACAGATACACATCTTTCTTGTCTTGGGGACCCCAAAGTTGGATGCAGTACTAGAGAGGCAGAAATTACTCTCTCATCCTGCAGGCCATACTGCTTTTACTGCAGCTCAGGATATGGTTGGTTTTCTGGGCTGTGAGCACAGACTCTTACTGAATTCTCACCACTTTTAAGAAAACAGTGTCTTCTTCCTATCACTCCTTACAGATAACCTCCAGCTTATATTTCACACAATAAAGTTTTAATTCCTTTTTCATTTTTAACTGGTACTATTGTATGAAGAATTTCATGGGCATTTCTTTTTCTTTATTGCACAAGAATTTCTTGGGTTTCTATGATGTTACTATATTCTACTGATTGAGCAATTACCTCCTAATCACAGAAAACTTGAGAAAATCAAAAGCAGAAGCTCCAAAGGATTCAATCATACAAGAAATTGTAGATATGGTAATTTTTTAGAGTCAAGGACTGTGCACCCCCTCAACACCTCTGGAAACTGTTCTTGTTGACCTTAGTTTGATTCCCGCTTTCTGTTTCCATCTACAGCATAACTGTCTCAGGGGGAAACTCTGACAGCTTCGTGTCTAACACTGAGCCAGCTGTGCTACAAGCAGCCTCAGAACCTCTCAACAACATAGAGGTTCTGGGGTCTTGAACCTGCCAGAACACCTTCAGCATTTTCTCTCCACAGTGTAAAATCCAAGGGAGCTGCAGTGACCCAATTCTGCAACTCCTGACTGAAATGAAAGCATAATATGCTGATCTAGATAGGGAACAATATACTCAGAGGCTTTGTTGTGCCTGTACTGCTGCTGTATCAGGGCCATGACAGAATGGCTTTGCTAACAATGTTTCTTCTCTGTAAATACCTAAAATTTATAACTCTATTCCACCTCAACAGAGCCCAATTGCTGCCAGTATTATGAGTGTCTTATGAAAGCCTAGCATTTTCAGGCTATAATAGCTGGCTGGAAAGGACATGATCTGAAGTAGTTTTCACATTTCTCACAGAAAGGCCAAGAAGGCCAAATTCTATCTGAAACTCCATTATGTGGACAGTTTAATTTAACAAGTAGCCATATTTCTGCTGTGTGTTTTCTGACCCTCATTGCTGTGTTTTGTTTCCAGTGTGAATTGTTTTTATTGATATTGTGTTGTTTTGTCTAATGAATTTTCTTTCAAACCCCACTGAATATGATTTATCACCCTTATTCCTCTGCCATAAATTCAGTTGCCAGATGCTTACTCTAGCAATAGATCAATTTTTCTAAACATTAGGTAAAGGGTCTTCTCAGCAAATTTCTCCATCATACTTTAGAGGTGTCCTCTGCCTCTTCTTCCTCCTGTCACTGTCTATTCAACACCTTTATGTCTTGCTGTGCACATGCTCCTGTTTTGAACATACTTTTTAGAAATGGACTTTGAGGATAAGGTATCTGGGGGGCATTCCACTAGGCTACTTCTTTTCACATTTAGTGTGTAGTTGACTTAATTTGCTTCTATATAGCCCTGATAGTTACAAAAGCCATCTGTGGATGGTTTAAACCATTAAACTTCAGAAAGGGTTGTCAATCTGGTTTGACTTACCATCTACACACCTAAAAACAAAGGAACAATCAAAACAGTGACAAAGCTACAGTTTGAACTGTACAGTCTTCTCCCTCACGAGCCCAATAAACTCAGGCTACAAGGCAGTTTACATTGTTTCTGTCATCTAAAGCTAGAGATTTTAAATCTAAGTCTTGAAATCAGCAATCAAGTAATTCATCCTTTCATCTGTTCTTCCCAAGTTTTAGAGCTAAAATGTCCAATCGGTAATCTGTGTTCAAGGCAAAAATATTTTTGTTGCTTTAGTCCAGGGAAGCTCTCATTCATGGCTTCTCTGTTAAAAGATAAAACAAGAAAGAATCCTGATGCTTCCTTGTAATGACATATGACTGCATAAAACAACAAACCTTATGGTACACTAAAACTTTATGACACACTAAAACCTTCTGACACACTAAAAATATTTTTCCTCCCTTCCGCCCAAAGAAGAAAATATAACATATGGCAGGAAAAACTGATACCTTTTTGCTTTAGTTTAATCACCAATTCTAAGCTGATTTTTGGTCTAAAACCCCTGCTGTGAATAAAATATCACATTTAAATCAGATTACACAATAGAATAAACCAGGTATTTTCATTATTCAACTTCAAAGAGTGTGTATTAAGAACTTACAATCAGGAAAAGCATTAACCACAAGATTTAATCAAGACTTACACCTATTTTAATGGTGTAAGTCATAGTGGAGGTAAAAGAGGCTTTCAGAATGTATCAGAACAAAGACAGATAAATCTTATTTCCCATTAGTTTGATGGAGCAGAGGTGTTCAAGAAATACTAGATAAAAAATATTGTACAAAAATAGCCTCGTAGAGGTGTCTTGTCTCTGCCTCGGCCAGCCCTGACACCTCGACAGTAAAGGGCACGGCTCGGTAGCAGGACGAACCTCACCTACCCCTGTGAGTTCTTGCTTGCCTGAAGGAGTGAAGCAACAACAGCAGGAAAAAAGAGGAGGCTGTTCTGGGTTAACTGCTGGCTTTATTCATCAGGGTATCTGCCCCAGCAGACACACCTCAGCAGAAGCAGTGGGGGGAAAAAGCGAAGGAAAAAAAGCAAGAAACCCCTTTTATTGGGGTATATAAAAACACCTTTTATTGGGGGGAGGAACTCAGGGATGGGTTTAACTGGGGACAAATCAGGGGCCAAAGGGGCATGGCTCTCTACGTAAATGACATACATTGTAACAAATCAATAACTCGGGTGGGGTGACAAGTCTTGTCCAATCACTTGGGGTCCTTACTGGAACTTTCCAGACTTTTGGGAGAGACCCCAAAGTGACAGACAAGACCCAGGGGCTAGATGACTTCTGACTGACACATAACTGGGGTTGCGGTGAAACCAGTAGGGTGGAACAAGGGTGGCATGGGGCAAACCATTATAACTTATAAAAATGAACTTAATACAAGGAACAAATACATACATAAAACTGATAAAACCAAAACCACACCACAAAACCAAGACTTGTCTGCAAGGTGCTGCCATTATATTATGGTGGACCATTTTCTGTAAAATCTTAACACTGACAATTGCTTCAGTTTTTTCATGGCTTATACCTGAGAACCAAATAAAGACAATGGAGTCAGAAGCATGAAAGCTATAATTTCCATATAACTACATCCAACTCACACAATTTCTGGTTGCAAAATTTATTTTATCAGTCAGTTTTATATGCTGCATGGCATATGTTCCAGAAACAGATGCAGACACAGTCATGAATTTGCTTTATTTCTTCAGCTTGTATGTGGATGGATTTCTTGTCCTCTGCTCAATAGATTCATTGCAAGTGGCTGGTGCAGAGCACAGTGACAGGAATGCGCCCATGTACTGTGTATTAGGTATCTTTCTTTCTGAAACAGGCACAAAATAACGCTGCCCTTGCATTTAGGCAAAATATCACATCGTTTTGATCAGCACATCTAATCCTAGTCTCAGCAATGTTTATCAAGCCTCAGTCTATAGAGAAAGGAATAAGCTTCACAGTAAACACACACAGCAATTTGTGTTTACTGTGTCCTTAAGGAAAAGAGGGGTTAATGCTCATTTATGACTTAATTAACCCAAGTAGGTGCTAATAAAACTTAATTTGTGGAATTTTTCAGAATTATTTTAGGTCTCAAAAACAAAAGATTGGATAAACTTCTCATAATCTCCAGGAACTAACTGAAGAATGTTATTTTATTCAAAATCCAAGTACAGAGGACAAATATGCTCACATCATGTTCCTTTCCGCAATCCTCCGTGATGATGGTTAAAAAAAATACAATAGCATTGGTTGTATTACATGATTAATATCTCTCTAAGATTAATTATTCTTGAATAATTTATCCATCGCCTGGGTCAAATAAAGACATGTCTTCAAGAGTAGGGAAGCGAAGGTCCTTTCCCAACTATACCCTTGCCTTCTTTGTTTTCTGTGTGCATGGCAGGTGGAGGTGTGTGCCTGATTCTTTGGAAGAACTGATGCACTGTTTTGTAAGATAGCTTTCCCTAGAAGCTGTCCAGCTGCATCTCAGAGCAGGCAAGAGTGTCTGTCTACTGGCATCTGTCTTACTCCTACCTCACCTCACTATTTTTATCAGGCTTCATTAAAAGATTGTACAGATCAATCTGACTTGGAAGGCGCTTGCATGTAAAAGCAGAAATGCACTAAAGCTGTGTCCCCAGGAAAGCAAGTCCTACACACTCCACCACTATAGACATTCGTAAAAAACATGTACCCTGAAAAGTGCATTAGCCCATCCATAATTCTGGCCACACACGTATACCACCAGGCTCACACAATTGCTCTAGGAGAATACTACACAGCCATTTAACCTTCACCACAGACAGACTTCACATTTCTGGCAGGCTGCAGCCTGAGAATCACAGAAACTCCAATGCTAAAATTCGGCAATTCATTTGCACAGAGATCCAAGCTATTAGAAAGTTATCCTTCAACAACTGATACATCAAGATGTATAAAGTGAGTAATCTTACATGAGGTAGATCTTCAGCATGACAGGAGACCAATACAACAAACAAATAGAAAAAAGAGATCTGTTTTGAGAGCCAACTACTTTTATTTCCAAAATGAAAAGGGTGTGAAATACCTTTGCATTAACTACTACTAAGAGAAAACCCTTTCTCTTTAGAGACTATGTCTTTCTAACCCAAAAAATAAATTAACACTGCTAAGTTGATGTGTTTACAATAGATGAATTATCACCTCACCTACATTTCACTACAGTATTCTAGTACAATGCTCATTACAGATTTGCTATGTGATACATCAGTTTTAAACATTAATCTGCTTATACCCTTGAAGCATCCTGATCTCTGCTTAGTATAGTATGACCAGACCAGGAGAGACAGCATGCATCATTGCAAGATTACAAGCATTTTTAAGTCTGTCACACTGTTCCAGCAGTGAGTTTAAAAATAGCTGAAAAATGAATTTTCAGTGACTGGATGGATTGCAATTGAAATTTAATTGTCCCTGGTGTTTGTATAACTAAGAACCTCACCTTGTCAATGCAATGGTTTTGGTAGCACCAATAAACAAAGTGCTTTTTCAGCTTTGACTGTTACACCTGAGAGCAAGGATTGAAAACAAACTAGTTGAAAGAACCAAATATATTAGCTTCTGTTTTGAAAAAGAGAAGTATTTGATATTTCTTACATAGATGTATCTTCCAGGATGTGTACTTTATTTGTTTCCAGTACTTCTAGGATATTGAAAATACAGTAACTCATTCATAAACTACTAGCATTACATTTGCATTAAACACTGCTGTGCCAACCCACTGTTATCTTGGCCTCCCAAAACCCAGTAACTGTCAATGAACACCTTCCTGCACTGACACACGTTGCTTAGTTCTTCAGTCTAAGACATACTGGCACTTCAAAAATCTGATGATATTAAATTATCAAATTATTAATTCAATTAATTTCATGAAAAAAAATTGCAGTCAGTAACAGACGCACTTAATCTTTAAAAATAAAGCCAGAAATACAGAGGAAGGATGCTTGTAAAAAATACTTTGGGGACATGCACTACACATGTTTATCTTCTGATTTTTCAGGTTAAAGCAAAAATTCTGTCTTAAATCTTGCTAATTGTTCATTTAAATTTCAGTTAATAACTTAAGGTCAACATTATAAAATATAACTTCATGATTTCCTGACAATGACATGTAGGAAAAGAGGAGCAGGAAGTTTTAGAAAACTAATTACAATGAGAGATATCGCATTTTATGATCATAGCATCACACGTGAACTGCACAAAGAACAAATGTCAATCTACAGATTGTCAATTTAATGAGATCCAAGTATGCCGAGTCTCTCTTGTGGTTTATTAAGTGTTGGAACAGGCCTGAAAGTACTGAAAATACTTCCACAGCAGAAAGGATCTTCAAGCTAGAAGTAACTTGCTGACTAATGCTCACAGAAGAATGAAGGTAAACTCCTAGAGCACATAGAAGGAGGGCCCTGCTTTTTGCTAAATTCATTTTGTTGAGCAGAAAACCTAGTAGAATTTTAATGGAAGGAGATGTGAGGGAGAAAACAATTCCTTCTACAGAAGGAATTTAAAAAGACTGGTTTTTATCACAATTTCTGTTCCCATACCTTCCCAGTTTGTGTCCTATTCCAGCTAAATGAGGAATCTCACTGTGAAAGACATTATTGCTTTTTTTAAAATGAGACTGCTTCAAAATTTATAATCAAGATTTTAACCTTTTTCTAATTTTTTCCCCCTAGACTAGACACACAGCAACAATTAGCTTGTTTGGAACTCAGAAAAATATAATAAGTATTGCTGGGATTCTTTTAAGTATTGCTGGGATTCTTTGCAGTGTTGCAGATGATCCCTTTGTCACTACATCCAAAAGCAATTTTGGGAAGTCTGGAAAGCTGAGTTTGTTTTTTACAGTTGCAAGTCATTTTGGGAATAAGTAGAAATGCATTCTATAATGGATACAACAGGAAAGCTCATGAACCTAGATGTGCTTAGCACATAAAGATCCTGAATTTAATAGTCATCTACTGACTCCTAACTAATTTCAGTTGAAGAGATTACTTATAATTTAAAAATAAGAAAAATCTCATCGGTCGATTTCTAATACTACCACACCTAAAGGTAACTGAGAAAAAAAAACTCCCACTTTTTCACAAAATCCAACCCACATCTCCAAAACTGCCAGTGAAGTATAGACAAAGCACACTATAGAAGTAAAAACCTTATATCCTTTCTAACATATGTCTCTAAAGCTGAGAAGAAAACGATAGAATTAGAAAGGCAGTTGTTGCAATATGGGTCAACCTTCCAAAAGCATCTCCATGAAGAAGGTGTTTTGGCAGGTGCACAGCAATCATTCACACACACGTGCACCACAAGTAACTTACTGACAACAGAGGATGGCAAGGTTCTTTGCATAGAATTCCAGAGGTTTTTTTATTGCACCCAGATACTGAAGTGGTCCAGAGGCAAAGACAGTCACAGTTAGAGGGTCCAGGCTTATATAGGTGCACAGGGGGATGGAGCCCATGGTAGCAACCAATTACCAAGAGGTATGGATGGGAAAGTGGAGTAGACTGACCAATAGGAAAACAGGAGGGTAAATGGCTAGGGGTACAATCCAATGGGGTTACAAAGAACAAGGGCACTGCTCGAAACTGACCACATAAGGTCAACCAGGGGTGTAACGGCCAATGGGCCAACAGGGGGGTGTGGCATTGTGGTTGATTGACAACCTATCAGTTAAAAATGGGGTCCATAAAAGGGGTTGAAGTCTAGGGGGCATTCTTCCAAGGCATAGGCCCAGCAAGTCCTCTAACAGGCCCACAGGTCTCCACAAACAGTCTTGACTAGCTTTAGGAATCTGTGAGAAGAAGCTCCTACCAGGTAGAGGGCTTATGCAGAATGAAAGCAAAATTAAAATCAGTAGAGACCAGATAATGAATGTTGTGGATGCCACCAGCATTCCTGTGAAACATCCATCTCTCTGTTCCCAGCCTTGGTAGAGGATTTTTTAGAGGTATCAAAGGGACGGTGCCTGAAAAACTTTAAGTATCTTTGAGAGGTGAATTCACTGGTTTTGTTTTTTGGTTGGTTTTTGTTGTTTGTTTGTTTGTTGGTTTGGTTTGGTTTTTTCCCTTAAAATTAATAAAAAATAAAGAAGGTCAAGTTATACTGCTGTTTTCACAGCTGTCACATGAGGTTCAAATATTGTAACAAGACCTCCTGACCTCTGTAGTTGTGTTGGCTCCTCATCAATTACAACACAGCAGAAAATAGAGTGAAGGCAAGACCCCAGGTACAATGGTTCTCTCCTCTTCCATAAAGATCCTAAAATAGTCTATGGAGCCTTTTCTTTAGGCCCTTCAAGTGTCTGTAAGTAGACTCAAAGCTCTCTGGAGTAATAAACTTTCTAAGACATCATCTCATTTAAATAATAGAAACTTAAAACCTAAAATTTCAGCAGTGCTTGTCTAATGGAGATAGGCACCTAGAGCCGTTGCTATTTTAGGTGACATCACCTGAACAAGCTAAGCCAGAAATTCCCAACTCTAGCAGAAGCACAACAGAGAGTAACAGGAAAAGTTTTTGAATCACTCACAAACTTTCTAAATCACCCAGACAAACAAATGAATCACTTTCCCAATGTAAGATGTGTCTATACAAAATTTTCCATTCATAATTGCATTTCCATAGTAGAAGGGCTTTTGCCTGGGAAAAAAATGCCTTCCGACCTATAGTGTTTTGATCTAGTATTAAGAATCATGGAACAACATAAACTAAAGCAATGTGAAATGAGCATTATGCATTTATACAAAAACACATTGATAATTCCACTGAGATAAAAAATAAATTCATTACTGCCTAAAATGTATTTATATTTTTTCCAGAGTTATACCAGATTTGACATTTTAAATTATAAAATCATAATAATTTATTCAAAAAAACTCAAACATGTAATGAAGAACTTCAATCATAAAACTGCTAATGCTTGATGTCTTTTCATATTCCAAACTTAATCCAAACCTTCCAGTGTTATTGCCATAAGCCAATCTGCAGAGGGGCTTAATTGTATAGTAAACCCATGAGTAAGTATGAGATAAGATTATTAATAAAAGCTTAAATAACAGAATAATGGCCCAGTTTGTCCATCCTTCTCCACACAAGAACACTGACTCGAGATCACCTTTTACTATGAAAAATTCCAGGTTTGGTCCCAAGTTACTGGTCGTACTTGTAAAGCAATTGCCATTATTTTGCTCTCAGTTACTAAAACCTGTGTTTGTACCATGTTAGGGCATGCATGTCCACCTCCACTAGCAACACGGCATCTGCCATGCTGCAAGCACTCCCAGAGGCCAGGTTCCATCACCCAAGACCCTCCATCCACTTCAAATCACAAAAATGCATGCTGGGCTATCATGATTGGCTTTGCATGCATTGAAAGCTACCTCTTGCTGCCCCTTGGCACTTCGGCCATGCCTCTGACAGATCATCAATAGTTTCTGTGAGAACACAGTCATCTAGATCAATGAAGAGAATAATAAGCCTTAAAAGAAAGAAAAAAGAAAAAGATGTGTGACTTTTTACATTATCAGCTTGCTATATATTAATTTAACCAGCTCCTCATAGGCATTTCTAACTAGGAATGGAGATAAGACAAAAAAATTTCTCTGTCATGGCTCCTGAGTCTCAGTTAGATCTTAATTTACAACACACTGCTTTTATACAACATAATAAAACATCTAACGATAATACTAATTCTAATTAAGCAAGATGCCCATTACACTGTAACACAAAATGAGATTGATGAGATTAAAGCAACTTTACTTCTAGAATATTAGAACTTAATCATGTAGATTTAAGTTGAATTGAAAACTTAGCTTTGGCTCAAAGTTTGAGACAGGTAAATTTCAAATGAACTCTGTTAACATGAATGGCTGAGCAGGGGAGAAAACACAGGTTTACTTTTCAGACAAGACTTGTGACCCCAGCGTGCCCAAAGCCTATCCCAAGCTGAAAGATAAGAACAATTAATGGCCCGCCTGTGTGAACATGGAGGAGGAATCCAGTGGTGTTAGAAGACTCCTGACCATTAATCTGACCTGTTGGACCAAAAGATGCGTGCAGGGCATGTGTAGAGCCTGAGAATCAAGTGCAGAGACTGTGGGGGCATAAAGGGCCACAGATTTCCTTGTTCAGGGTCCCCCTTGGGAGGCACTGACATCAAGCTGAAATAAAACTGACTCTGCCTCAGGATTTAGGGCCTGGAATCTTCTTTAACAAATTGCAGTAATTAAGAACAGTTGTCCCTATGGGCATACACAGACAATGCTTTTGTACATGGAGAATCATTGGTAAGCATATCTTATATTTGAAAAATCAAAAGAATTAAAGAATATGGTTAAAAATTATAAGAAATGTTTTGCATTTTCTTAAATGCAAAACTAATTCTGTCTAAAATCAGAATCTATTCAAGGCAATGAGTAACCATAAAGACAAATTTTTACTGAAATTGCGCCAAGAAAACTATAACATAGAAAGAATCAGAGGACTAATCCACACACATTTTCTGCGTGTAAACATTGACATGCATATTTGCAATGAACCTTTAAATGCGTACTTGAGAAAACAAACAAAAGAGGATGAAGTCAAATTCCTCATTTTAGTCTACTGTTCTGAATACTGACAGAAATTTTGCTGTCTGTGTACATGTGTCAGGTCTCTGATCTACCATGGATTGTACTCTACTTGATTTTAAGGAAAATCTCTCTCTCTTTTCCACTTCCATAAGGTAATCTTAAATCTATTCATCTTATTTTCATTATATTTTGCATAGTTGGCCCAAATCAGAATGTTTTTCTTACTGATATTTACTTTTTATCAAACTTTATTAGGTTTTCACATAAATGGCAGAAGGACAATTTTATATCTATTAACTAGGCACCCCAGATAAAACAGATTGAGTGGTAAAAAAATATGTTTGCATAAAATTAATTATCTTAAAATTAAAACTAAGTCTTGCCCTATTTATTAACTTTGAGGATAGTTCAGGGACACTATTAAAATAACTTTTATATCTAGGACTATAACCATTAAACTATCTGTTCTCTTATTTTTCATATCTAATAAATACTTGTTGGTACTAATGCAGTTGAATAACATTTCTGCTTTATATCTAGCTAGCTAGCTAGCTATCTCAAAATCATCTGGTAGAGCAATTCACATATCCTAATCTTCAAATTCCTCTTAGTTTAAATATGATTACTCTTGAAGATAGCAGAAGACAAAAGGAAAAGAAAAGACAAATACAAAAAAGAGAAAAAAAAAGATAAAGAAAAGAAAAACCCCAAACAACAGACACAAAAGCAAAATTCATGAAAAAGGTGATGCTCATGTGTGTCAATTAAACAATTTGGTACAATTTTGCCTCATTGTGAATATTTCCCACTCACTGTTGGAATTCTGGAGGCTTAAAATTTCAGGCTTTCTGTGCTAAAAGGCCCTGATCACAGGAACAAACAAGGCCAAAACAAAACAGTAAAAGCCCTTTGTGCCAGGTGTCTCTCTCACGTCCTTTAAACTAAAAACATAAATCAAAAACAGTTTTCTTTTTCTGTAATCCTGATATCTTCATTCTCTTTTGGCACCTCTCTATTGAACTGGAGCTCCACTGCATCCCTTGCTGGAATACATCTTATCTGAAATAATGGACAGCTTTCCCAGTAAGTGTTCTCTTCAACCAGTTCAAGTGGGAAGTAGCTCTCAGAAACACAGCTCATAGCAGAGCATCAAATGTGTGGATACACATTCAGACAAGCACTGTAGCAAGATTAATCTTCAAATAGCTGCTTGAGTACTTGCTTCAAGTTTAAATTAAGGTGGTCAGAGTTAAATCATAAGCAGCTACCTTTAGGAAAAGCTAGCTTTATCAGAGATAACAACCAAATAGACTTTGTCTAGGGGAAGTGATATTACTGATCACCAGTCCTTGATGATGCAAGATGGTCTGTTCACATTTCTCACAAGCAGCAAAAGTGCAAAAAAACCACATACCATGTTTTGGGGTTGGGCATTTTGTGTGATGAAAGAGAAAATGAAACTTGTTTTTTGCTGTTTTCCAATATCACTGCAACAGAATGGTCAGATTTTGCCTGTGCTGTGCAGAAAATACCACAATATAATGTATTATATCTTCTAGCTGTCTGGAGCTAGCAATATGAAGAGATTTGGTATGATTCTCATACCTAACACTCTGTTTTTCAAAGAGTAACAGATGTACAGGTATACAAACAAGGATGTCATTCCTTACTCCATGTAAGAATTTCCTTATTCCAAATGGGCCCATCTGATTCTGTTCTCTTGCTATTTCATTGGAAAAAGAACTGTTTACACTGGAAAAATACACAGGACTGAAACTGAAAAAATACAAAGGATTGCTAATACTCTTATTCTCCTTAAAATCCAAGGTGTCTTATCATTCAGGATATTATGCTGCTACTAAGCTGTTAGATTTAGGTCAATGTGCTTTTCCTTTTGAAATTATATAACCATTCTGACCTGGATTTTGATAATACAGGGATTTTCCAGAGCAGTTCCTGTAGCTGGCAAGCTGCAATGTGTTAACATGAACATTCCTCAAGGCTTTGCTTTTAGATATTAGATGGAGCTTGAGGAAATTATGAGGAAATTATTCACAACATGCTTTCAAACAGTATACTGTAATCTTCAACATATGTAGCAGTTTACCCTAACTGCTTCCTGTAGGAATGGGAAGACAAAATGTCACCAGCAATTACATATTCGAGTCTCTTTTACTCTATGCATCTACAAATAAGAAGAAAGTTAACATAGTAGTAAGGAGAAAATCAATATTGTATTATTTTATATTACATGCTTGACTGGTGAAGACATCAATACTATAATACACAAGAGCTATTCTTTTATTTCATACAGACCCCAAACTGTGTTAAAGTTCTTTCTTAAATAGGACAAAATACTTGGTCTTGGCTTTTGACCAGCTCCATTGAGCCAGGAAAGAATCTGCTATCCTATATTATGGTGTGGAAGCTATAATATGCAAAAATTTATGAGCCAAAAATGAGAATAAGAAGGACCAAGTTATCAGAGTTATTTGCTAGATAAGGAAGACTGCATCTGTTTATGCATCTATGTTTATCAAATGTGAGCTGAATATTAGAGTAAGATCTTGCTCTAATAATATGTTTCTTATGGAACATTGAACACACAACTTAGGAAGAAGCAGAAGAAAAAATGGTTCAACATCCTTCACTAAGGAAGACAGAAAAAGAAAAAAAGTCCTTCACATGTGTTCACTTTTCTCATTTCACCAGGAGTGAGAAAATTTCACTAAAAACTGATGTTTGATACATAAAAATAAATGACCCTGCATAAGAAGGCAGGATTGTCAAACTCAGTGTTATATATATATTTGTGGCTCTTTTTGTTGGCTGCAAACTGAAGCTCTTATTATTTCATTGACAAGACTCACATGTTCATGAATCCATGAATGGCAGCTGAAGAGAGAAAACCCATCAAATGCCATGAAACTCACAATGAATTGTCCCAGGCTAGCATTACTCTAGGAGGCTCAAAACAGCTATAAGAATTTACATACTTCAAAGGTTGGAGATTTTCACTAGGAAGCTAGACAAAGGCTGTACATTGCATTTGTATATATTTTACATGCATTTGGTGAAATTACAGAAAGGAACTGCTATTGCACTTGAGCACCTAAATATTTATGAAACTGTACATAACTAATCTGTATAATTTTTTTATCTTAATCAATGTTAAGCTTGTATCTGAAGAATTTGTTCCATTTTTAAAACTATAGACTTTTTCCACTGTAGAGATGGCATCTACCTAAAACTTTTTCACAGTTAAATTTTATTTATTCATATGTAATACGAACCACAACACCTCAGGCAATTTTGCCTTACTTCCAGCTTGATAGATTCCAGTATCTCTGTTACCAGACTGTATAACCAAGTCTAACTGCAGGTATGGAAAATGACCTGATTTAATGTGCAGAAAGCAATCTCTTTTTTAACAGCATGAAATTGGGCTGCTTACACTAGATGCTAAGATTCTTGAGAGTGAATGCAGTGTCTGCCTGGGTATATTAGTGTCCGGTTGCAAAACCATGACGACAACAAGAGGAAAACTGTTTGTTTCAGAGCATTATTGCCAGATGGGCACCAAACTGGCAGCTGGGAGGCCGCTCATCACAGGACAGAACGTAAGATTTAAACTGGATTTCTAAAGGGTTAGATACTCAAAAAAATGTACCAAATATATCTTCAGCACATCTTTTATTTTTACTAGGCAGTGTCTTTAAAATACTTAGGGTGTACTCATGTGGAATCTCCCGGTGCAGATGCCCCAAATACTTTGAGGGTATAAAGGAGTAATATATATGGTAACTTAGTGTGACGTTCCTTTGCAGAGAAGAGTGACAATTGCCTTGGGACACAATTTTTATCTAAGTGGTATCCATATGCAGGGCATGACTTTGGAGTAAAAAGAGTAACAGTGAAACAGAAATTGAGTGTTTTGTCAAAGAAATACTTCTAAAAATAATTTCAGAGTGTGAAGAGAGTTGGTAGCAATGTTTGGAGGTTTCATCTGTTCTTTATGTATGGCAAAGGCTATTTATTCTAAATTTGTTTTTCATTTTCTAGGACTGTTTGTTGCGAAGTAGGAATGAAATATCAAAATGTCACAGGGTGCACCACAGATATAGCAATCAGCAATTCTTTTATTTATTTTCACTATACTCTTGCTCTAACTTACTAAGAAGTTATATCCTTCTGGATATAATACAGCCAGCTGTAAAAAGTTCTAAAAAATCATTCCCTCAGTAAATGCTACATTTGAAGAGATAGTTTGCAGAACACTTAGCTGTTGTATTAAGGACTTCAAGACTTCAATGTAGTCACACAGCTTGTGCTTTTTTTTTTTTTTTTTTTTTTTTTTTTTTTTTTTTTTTCCCCTCGGGTGAGCAGGTCAGAAAAAATATTCCAAATATTCCTTTAATCACAGTTTTAAAATCTGCACTGCAGTGGGTCACATCTTCATTTGATGTATGGCACTCAATCAGTACAATTTTAATGCAAATCTGTATTGCAGAACATTGCAGGTATGCTATTATATTCTAAATACCAATAAGTTCCATGGGCATCATTAGCAGTCAAACATGCTTACAAAGGTTCTTTTTTAAAATTTAATTCCATGGTTTTACTCTGTGACTAATAAAATTATGCAAAATCACAGTACATCAAAAGATGCAATTACCTTAAATGAAGTACTCAACCATAATACAGAAAAAACCCAACTAGACAATGTTTCACATCAAAGCCACTTCAGAAATAAATGTGACATTTTAGAAAAGGAATTTGTAAACTAACAGCTTGGAAGCCACAGAGGAAAATGGCCTTCCCAAATAAAAATCCTTGAAATCTCATGTTTTTGGCACCATAAGAACCTACTACAGTGATAAAAGACATTCTCCTCATATGCTTTTCATTATATATAATTTCTATACTGGTTTATGTTTTGTGATGCTCTCTAAATTTACTGCCATTGCTTTTTCTTCTGGAGAAAAGATGAGGTGTTCACAGGTGTAATTCTAGCTTCTCACCTCATTTTTGACAAAATGGAGAGGACAAGTAGGGCTCTCCCTGTAGACCTTTATTCTCAATAGAGGGCAAAATATGATTTGATGATATATCATCTTTCCTTCTCTTGATTGAGTAGATAATACTGAATTTCTCATTTCAGTATGTGATGTAAAATAGTTCTGGAGATATTGTGAATAGAAATACATGAAATATTTTGTAGCCTTGTGCTGCTGACAACCATGACTTTAAGGAAAATGCCTAAAAGAATATAGGTTAATGGAGATTAACATCTTTAACTTTTGGAAAATTACATATACATCCAGACACTTGATGTTTATCATAACTGCCTTCCATTACTTTGTCTAAGTGCTATTCCAAATGTTCCTGTACTCTGTTCCTCCACAGCCTGATGACTAAAGATTTTGTCCTAGGCTTATAGGACCCATGGTTGTATACACACCACGTTATTCTTCACTTAATTTTTCTCTTCTTCTTTCCCAGGAAAGCTCTGAGCTCGCTTCATCCTTTTAACCAATTCTGAAACTGCTCCTAAGAGAACAGTTTATAATGGGCCCATGTTTTTTTTTTCTTAAAGGTAACAAGTAATTAGAGTACCTTATGAAGTGAAGATAAGGTTAGTCTTACTTGAGTGCATTTATTTGCATTTATGGATGCTGAATTGGATTTGCCCTCTCATTTGTAGTCATACAGGATAAACCATACTTTCTTTAGCTCTTCCTGGGAACCTTAAATGCAGCTGTTTGGATAATTTTGTGCTATCTGCAAAGAACTAGTGTAGAAGGTATGTAGTTGTGTTTCAATACTCTCAAGTTTCTCTACACAGGCAAAAGCCTAGACCCTGTCAGGCACTGAATGTGATCAAGAAATGATATAATATTATAAGGGAATGAAAGGCCTGAAAATGATATCTCTGAGGAATTGGTAAATCTAGATCTGTTCTGTTCCTACTTATGCTGAAATTATGCTGGGTTTGTGTCTTAATTTACATTCTCATTTCAAAGGCATATCTTGTGTCTTTTGTATTGTACAACTTATTCTTATATTTTAAATTTTCTTTAAAGATTTATTCATAGTAAATTCCAGCTAGATACATAATTTTCATAACCATTTGTTAACAAATATGTTTTGCATTTGATATTTGCTTTAGCTTTCCATCTTTTGGATAAAAAGAATTTATAGATGAAGGATTTTCATAAATCTCAAGGAACTTCTACAGAAGTCACTGGAAAAATCACTCTTTCATTCTTTGTTTCATTTTTTTACTGCCTAGGCTTTTTCATGTCTTTTTTATCCTTCAACGAGTCATGGTATACTTTCCATTTCTGCAACAAAGAAGGACATTACTCAGGAAAAATCAGAGACACAAGTTAAATAAATCACCAGTGCAGCTGGTAATTTGGTAAATTACTTCATACAAAGATATTGTTCCTGTTTCTATTAATGTCCTAATAATTTTTTCCCTAATGTTACTAGCAGATTTTTTGTAGAATAAGAATTTTAGTGATAATATGTTCAAGTGTTTTTATACCCAGCCACTTTTTTTTCTCCAATTTGAGGTGCATTACCAATATAAGCAGCTTTCTCGAAAGCTAGAAGATGTATAAACACTTCTGTGTGGCTCTTGGTTTCCATGCTGAAGTGGGGGATTGGAGCAGATGATCTCCAGAGGTTCCCTCCAACCTCAAACATGCTGTGATTCTGTAACGTGTGTGTGTTTTAAGGCAAAAAAACCCCAGATATAACAAATATATGTATTTATCAGACTTAGTTTCCCCTAAAGGCTGTCAAGCAGGCACAGTTACCTCACTTAGGTATTACTGGATATCTTCTATACAGACACAAGAAAAATTAATTTACATGAAGCAACTAACAGGACTTAATAGCATCCTTTGGAATAATGCCAATAAGTAAAATCCAAGAGCCTTGTCCTAGACAAAATGAAAAACAAACCCATTTTTAATTTGTTTCACTACTTTTCCAGTAATTAGGGAGCATTGTGTGGGAAGTTCTAACAGTTTATTTGAGAAATCATCATGGTCTCTCTGCAGTGCCTACATGTTAATGCAGGTAAAATGAGGGAGAGCAGAAGCAATTGGAGATTTGTGTGCGCAGCAGGGCTACAGTCCTGCTTGCATCACAGAAACACGGTGGAAAAACTCCTATGGCTGGAGTGCTGCAATGGATGGACACAGACCCTTTTCAAGGGACAGGCTGGCACTGAGAGAAGGACTCTCGTGAATGGGAAAGAGCAGCAGGGACACACAGAGGACAGGTGGTCAACTTTCTGGGAGTTTATGGTCAGAATTAGAGGGCAAACCACTGTGGGCAGCATTGTGGTGGATGTCTGCTACAAACTTCCTGAACAGTGAGACATGCATAAGGCTTCTTCAGCCAGCTGGAAGAAGACTCTCACTTGGACGCTCTGGTCCTCATGGGGGATTGGAAACACCCAGATGATCTGCTACAGGAACAAGATAGCAGAACACAAGCAGTCATAGGGGTGTCTGAAGTTAATGGACTCCTTAAGACAGGTGACTGAGGAGTGGATGATGAGGTAAGGTGTTTAGTTGGATATGATTCTTACAAACAAGGACAATGGGAACATAAGGGAAGTATGGACTGAAGCAGCCAAGGGAGCCTGGAGTTCAGGGACCTGAGAGGAGAAAACATTGCAAATATCAGGATCACAACCCCTCACTACAAAAGAATAATCTTGGACCTGTTCAGGGACTGGCTTGGAAGAACCCCATGGGAACTGGACATAGAAAACAGAGGGTTCAGAAGAATTACCTGGCTTTCAAGGACATTCTTCAGGCTCAAGAAATCAAGCAAGACTGACAGGAGAAGTGAATTCATGACTAGAATCAAACAAAACAAGGAAGCATACTGGAGCTAGAAGCAGGGACAGGTGACCCAGAAGATGTATCTAGATGTATCTACACTGTCCAAGAGTGTAGGGTTGGTGCCAGAAAAACTAAATCTAAAGCCATTTGCACCTATCCTGCTTTAAGCAGGGAGTTGGATTAAATGATCTCCAAAGATTCCTTCCAACTTCAACCACACTGTTGTTGTTTCCATATGGCTGTTTTCAAGCAGTCACTTTTAAATCACCACTTTCACTTCATTTGAGTATTTTGAATAAGAACTATGTCAAGAGCTATTCCTCAAGTACAGCACATGATGCAAGAAATTTTAATAAAGGCAAAGACTGCACATAGCATCTCCTTGACAGAAGAAGAAAACACATATATCAGAATGCATTAGTCTTATAACAAAGAATGAACCATAGAACACGACTTTATGCAATATTAAACATAATCTGAAAAGATAATAAACAGCTCATTATAGACAGTTTTCTACATTTTAAGTAGATCACAGGGCATGTCCTCAGTCCTGGGAGTCTGATGCTGTTCTAGTTCCTGCTTATTAGAGGTGTAAACACCACCTCACATCATGAATGAAACCATAATTACATTGGTCCTGTTCATCTTTTACGCTGTGTGTGTTTCTGTGACAGTAGAAGTTATTGTTCTTTGTTACACTGTAAAATGTATTGCAATAAGGCAAATAGCCTACTGAAGTGTTGCTCTTCTAAAAATAAATGAAAAATATGCATTTATTGTTCTTTTGGGCAGATCAGTTGGGCACTAAAGCAGGTCACAGCAATCAAGGCTTAAGTTATAATTTCATTCTAGCTGTGCCTTTTCATTTATTTTCTCATGTCTTAATGCCTTCATGAATACTTGTCTTTGGGACCAACATTTCCTATGCTTGGTCTCTGTTTAAAACTTCAATGTTCTTTAACAGTATAAGCAAATGTAGTTGCTTTCTGAGTATATAACAGTGAAAATATTTATTTCCTTATATATTCCAAAAAGAAATGGCATGTTCAGACAGACCCATAACTCAGAATCTGGAAAATGCCATGAAAACTAAAGTTACTTATTTCATACAGACAACTTACCAAGGATGTAGTATCTTCAGCTTAATAATTGTTTAAATTATCTGCTTCACTATTGACAAAAGTTTTCCTCTGTGATTCAAGCCATTTTAAGGTCCAATGCCCACTGTTTGGGGAAGCAGGACGTGTTCTGCCTCAAAGACATCTGAAAATCCATAGTTTTATTGGAAGTGGAAAGAGGTAAGTCTACGAAGGACTGGGAGTCTCTAAGTTCTATAAATTCTTCCAGTAGAAGTATGAAATCAACAAGCCATCAGCAAACAGGAGGATTATTGGAAAAAAGCTTCACAAATGAATTTCAAAACAAGCCACAGTACTTTGTTTTTATCCCTCTCCACTTAATCTTAAAAACCTCAGAAATACAGAGCCCAGAAAGAATTCAAGTATTACTAGTAATGTAATGTAAAGCAGTAGCTTCCACTACAGTTTTCAGGAAATTTGTTTTGGACAAGTAGAGTGATGAGGTAGGTAAAACAAATTAATTACTGTGAGGTCAGGTATTTGGTTTCCAAAGCATTGTAGGGAAAGAAAAATCTCTAAAGCCTCAACACAAAACAATGGAATAATATTTGGGGAAGAAACAGATCAGTAACTTGTAGCTGACTTCTATAGACTCAAAATTAAGGTGGGGGAGCCACAGAAGAGGGAGATTTGTAGATATCATTCTCTGAGCATGCTTAATCCAACAGTTTGAAATTGTTTGAAGCACTAAATGGAAAGAGAGAGGTGGGTATTTTCTTCTTCTCTTGGGCTAGATGTGTTCAGCCAAGACTTTCAGATGGAGAAGGATTCCTCCCTTATATAGTGGCTCGTGAATGTAGAATAATGGTCTAAAGAAATATCAAAATGGAATTCATGATTTTTAACACTTCAACTTCCTTGCTTGGCCTGATTTTAGTTTATTGTTATTAGCATAGTTCATACCTCCCAGGTACATGAGATGTTCTCAGATATGCTTTCTGACACACATATGGAGAAAGTCTAATTAACTTTCATGCAAAATTAGCAACCACAATCTGAAAGGTTAGATTTGTTTCTTAAGAGTTTGTTTACAGCAAAATACCAGTGTGACATCAAGGGAAGGAAATGATTGGCTACAAAGAAAAACAGGGCCAAACAATTGATTATCTAACTCGCTTAGGTCTTAGGACATTCAGTGGAATTTCTGAAAAGATTCTATTAGTAAAGAAAAAAAAATTGAAATATCTTTTTTAACATTTTGGAAGGGATTTTGATTAAAAGTGGACAACACAGTCCTTGGCTCTTTGCATTTATAATTTTTCAGCCAGCCTCTCTTATTTGATGAAGGACTTCAAAAATCTAGCTGAGAGCAATTAAAAGGAATAATTATATCACTTCATCAGTTAAATCTCACCACTGCTATTTCCAGCAAATTTGACAAGCAGAGAAAGCAATGGGAGCTGCACCGAATTTCCAGTGAAATCCTATGTTTACTTTGGGAGCAGATATTTTCAGCACATTTGGTTTAATTCATTGACACAGCCCCAAAAAACAAAGGTGGACAATAATGAGAAGTGGACTAAAAGCTAACAAAAAAACCCCCCAAGATTGTTTATTGTTCTAAGTAAACATATCATCCAATTGTTATGCAGGGTTCTGTTTTGTGTTTTAAGCCTTCCGCCATATATGTGGTTGTAAAACCAAAACTCATTGAAGTTCTAATTTACATATTTCATAACATTGTAAGGTCATAATCCAGGCAGAGTCATGCTGAAATCAAGTATGTCAGTGTGCAAACCTTAAGGCGATTTTCATAGCTACAGCTGAATCACTAAGGCAGCTCAGCCACTCAGTGAAATTAAATATACTAAATTAAAAGGTACATGTAATTGGCTGTCTGTATTTATCACTCTTTTGCTTTTCATTGCATTTGATTATGCTCAAGCTTGATTTAATAAAATCTCCTTTGGCAGAATATCTCTCTTTCTTTTACTTTCCTGTAAAAAGAATCTTTGTAAACATAAAACCCCACAGATTACAACTAGTATTAAATGAAGTATAGAAACAAAATGGTTGTTTAGGGATTTTCAAGTTTCTGTACTATTTGTTTGCTTTATTCTACAGGGGCTTCAGAGGATAAGAAACTGATCATTATGACCTGAACTGAGTTTCTGTATGCCTTCTCACACATTTGAGGCATTAACTTTTTAATTTTTTTTTACTGCCTTGGTAGAAGTTGGCAATGAAAACAAATATGCACCATTTAAAGCTATCTTTCCCATAAACAGACATTTTTTTGATGTCAATAACCTGCTAAAATCTGCCATCAGTGCTGTAATTACAATGGCATTAAAAGTGCTCCTCTTCCATTGTCCTGATGTCTGACACATCTGTTACCAGTCCCACCAATGTGCCCTTGCACTGCCCAGTTATCTCCTAAATGGCGAGGTAAATCTTGGCATATTGGTTGTTGCATGCAGCAAGAGCCCAGGAAAAAAAGGTACTGTTTTCATCATTAGAGTCTTCACAACAGTGGGTGATCAAGTGCAGCTACAGCCAGCCTGCCATCACAGGAATGGCTTTGCCATAATGCTCCTCTCCATCCACTCTTCCTTAGCCAACACCAACCATTCAGAGGTGAACTCGGACACAAACTGAGGTCCCCAAAATGACCAGTTCCAGAGATGGCCCCACCATCACCTGTGCTGTCATGGCAGTGCTCTGTTGGTTTAAAAAATGGGGCAGACAAAGGACTGGCAATGCCGTACCAGTCTACTATGACGTATTTACTGCAGGGAGGAAAGGTTCCCTTAGAATTCAGATTTGCAAGAAGCTGTTTTGAACTGCAGTGGATGCCAGCTAACAGACCTGTGTGCAGTGAGGTGGTGTGGACTCCTTCCCAGCAGCTCAGGTACTTCCTCAGTTGTAAGAGATGGTGAAGTGAAAGTGCTCAGGCTTAAAGAGCATTTCATGTCATGAAGAGCATGTCTCCACAAGTAGACACAGCTGTAACAGGATGGTGTAAATATGAAAAAAACCCCCACCCAACAAAAAGTAAATAAATATTCAGACAAATGAATGCCCTCCCTCTCTTTTTTTTGTACCTGCATTCTCCTAGATTTCAGGTTGTTCTGTGGCAACTCTCGAAGAAACTCAAAAGACTGAAAACCTGGTTTGTTTATTCCTATGCTGTGTAGCAGGGAGGTGGATGCTTCAGCTCCTTCCAGAAGAAGCACTTGTTAAACTCAAGAAGAAGTAATTCAGTGATATGTCCATAAAATCACCTGAGTCTGTCAAATGCAACATAGCCTGAGGGGGGCATATATCCTGGACTTTATCACTCAGCATTATAGGGACAGGGCAGGACATTGAAACTTTCACTACATAGAAGTTAAGGGACAACAGCACTATATCCTCATCTCTACACATCCTTGGTTGTGAACAAGTACAGAGCCTTCTTTCTCACCAATTTTTTGTAGAAATGATAAAATACATTAGTTATTCCATATTACCCTGCTAGATATCCCAAAAGGCAAAATCACCCTGCTGCAAAGCTCAAGACTTTATATGGCCAGCTATGAATACAAAATCTACCTCTAATGCTGCTCAACACTGCAGTAGTTCTTTGCATTTCAAGGAGAAAAGAAGACTTTACCTCGTTAACATTGGGCTAATTGCTCCAAACAACTTTAACACTCTTCATAAAGAAAGGAAGCCTCTGCCGTTTATAAAATAGATAGATTGAACTGATACCAAAGCAAATCAACCAACACATAAAAAGCACACAGAAAGTAAAAGGCACACATCTAACAGATTTAAAAGCCCCTTTATAAACAAAGAGGACTTTAATTATCTTCAACTTATTGGAATTCAAAATGTTACGAAAAACACATTGTTTCTGACAGATTCACATTAGTTCTCCAGTATGTGGAGAAGTTGGTATTTGAAAGGCAATTAGCTCTTAATTTTTTAAAAAATATGCAATTCAAAGCAATTAAGACCCTATCTTCTTTCATATCAGGTGGGGAAAACAAGATGACTTCTTTTTCTTTCTATGCAAATTTGACTGCAGAGGTGTCAAAAATTTCTGAGAAACATGATATATTGCAACAAAACTGAAACTTTTACCAAAAAAGAGAAATTTTAAAAAGACAATAACATAATGTTATATATCACAATTTTTTACCAGATTATTCTTAACCCTACAGTCCAGCAACATCTCTAAAGTGGTCAGCTTAACATAGGTTGATTTAACTTGCTCTCTAACTCAGCTGGTACTAAGTGCTTAAACCAGCGACTGCAAGCCAGGTTAAGTGCTGAGGCTCTCACTGAAAGTTATCTCAACCTAGCCATACTGGATTTGCCCATAGGAAAATAAGGCAAACACAGCAGAGAACCTTCTAAGGACCAGAGTGGCCACCTGTCCAAGTACTGGAGTTCTAGACCTGGAAATAAGTAATCTGTTTTCTTTTCAGAACAGATGAACCAACCAAGTGGGGGAAACAGGCTTCTAGGACAGGAAGAGGTGGCTCACTCTACCACTTTCATTCCAACTTTACAAATATTTTGCTTAGACTTACTCTATTAATTTACAACTTTTTGCCTCTTTCTATTTCTGCACATGCAGATTTCTCCTGCCACCTTCTGCTTCCTTTTTAAGTAGAAAAGGTGAAAAGATATGCTTTTACAATTACTGAAAATGCATGGAGAAATATGGGGGGGAAAGTCACATAAAAATGGCAGGAAGACAGTATTTCAAAGGTAGAATTGCTGAATCAATTGTATTGCCAGCTTTAATTCTCATGGTTCATAATTTCCAAGAGATTGATTTAGCAGCCTTTCCAGTATTTGGAAATATAATGACTCAATGTTACATTTCTTATGTTGCCCTTGGGCCATTGCACAGGATGCAAAATGATCCCTGGGCACTCCTGGCTGACCATCAGATTGGGGTCCTTCACAAAGGTGTCTTGATGTGTTTCTCTGTTTCTCTTGGAAGGATAACTACATAGCTTCAGGCATCTGAGCTGTCAGAGAGACTGAAACCTTGAATTATCAATGACTTTCCTCTCTCTCTCTTTCTCCACCTGCCCCCAGTCCTCCATTCTCCAGGAGGAGAATGTCAGTTGACCTGACAAGATCTTTCCCTTAATTCCTAGGGAAAGATGATTTGTTTTATCTTCATATGAATCTGCCAGTCTCAATTTATCGGCTTACTATAGCACAAGTAAATTGGTGCACTTGCTTCAAAGAAAGACGTTAAGCTCACTTAAATAACACATTTTGCCAGAAGGGGACAAAAGAGATGTAAAGAAAAATATCTCTCCCCTGCCTTTCTCTGGCAGAGGTCTTGGCTGGAGATAGGGAGAGATCAGGTTAGGTTTGAGGCAAGTGCTAGACCTACATGAGCACTTTCTCAATTCACTTGATCCTGAGCTGGGCCAAAACACTCAAGTTCTCTCTTCACATGGGACCATGCCTAGACATGAAGAGGATGATTCCAGATCTACTGACAGATCACAGTTATCTCAACACATCAAAGTTATTGCAAAGTTACTGAAAAGAGCCACTTCTCATAAACCAGCTGTTATGACCTGTTGCAGTAAACGTATTAAAGATTTTTTTTAAGTTTTCTGCCATCTGCACTGCCTCATTCAGGGGCAACATACAATAAATTTTGTCTGTATCAATTCTTGACTTTTATTTCAGATGTGAAATTTACATATATCATAATATAATATATAAATATAATATATTTATACTTACTTCCAAATACTTAGGGAGAGTATAGAAGGAAAATATAGAAAATGGTGGGAAACACAGATCTGGGGAAAGATAGACTGCAATGGGGATTATTTTAGGGAAAATCTTACACTAGAAATCCTTTATTTCAATTGATGCATGTACTATGAACCATACAGTCAGTAAATTTGATGAAAATTACTCTGGCAAAAATAGCCATCATGCCTTTGAAACATGAACAGTTTTGAATAAGCCTACATCTGCTGTAATTAAAAAGAAAAAAGTAGGGTTAGCTGACACAAATGGAAGAGACTGAGTATTTGGAATGAGCAAAGAAATGTTTTTTTTTCTTTTTTTGTCCAGACACTCTCAGTATGTACCTACTCTAAATGGTTATTCCTTACTTCAGGAGATGATGATGTCACCACTCTTTCGGGATAATTTACCAAATGTTCATACTAAAAAAGTAAAAAAGCCATGGAAATTGCTTTTTTGAATATCAAAAGCTATTACAACAATGTATGAAAAATAACATTTTGCCACTTGGTGCTGAGGGCTGACCTGTGAGATGAATAATAAGGGATAATTTTGACACGCATGTTGTAACCCCACTTTGGTTCCACAGTCCCCACAGGTATTCTCATCACGTTTGGTTTTTCATATGGACACAGTTTTTTGAGATTCCACCAACCTTTCAGAAGTTGATATTTAAGGATCTTGTTCTCCAAGTTCAAAAATGATCCATCACATCAAGTAGGAAATTAAGCAAAGGTGGAAGGAGGTCTACTTGAATGAGCAAAGAGCTCTTGATTGGACTTGGACATAAAAAAAAAAATTGTACAATAGTTGGAAGGTCCAACAGGAGGAGTATAGAGTTGCTGTCCTATCTTGTAGAGATGAGGATATGAAAGTCAAGGTCAATATGAAAGGAGCATGGGATGTGAAGGGAAAGAAGAATATTGTTCACAAGTACATAAGCAGCAAAAGGAAGACTAGGGAAAACATGGACCTGCTGTTGAATGGGGCAGGGGAGCTGGTGGTAAAGAACACAATATAGATCAGCATATTAATCTTCTCTGACTCGGTCTTTATCATTAAGAAAAGCCTTCAGTAATCCTAGGCCCCTCAGACCCCAGGCAAAGTCTGGAGCAAGGAAAACTTATCCTTCACAGAAGAAGACAAAGTTGGAGAGAGCTTAAAAAACACTGGATATACAGAAGTCCATGGAGCCTGAGGGAGCTGTCTGATTTCAATGCAAAGCCGTTCTTGATAGTATTTAAATAATCATGGTAACTGGTGTGGAGGAACATATTCAATGCAGGTGGCTCAGAGTGCAGTTGAAATGAGAGCTGCAGGTTGAGCTCTGGGTGGGAGCCTGAGACAAGAGGTCAGGAGCTGCCAACTTTTGGCACAGCAAAGGGCACAGGGACTGGACACTGAGGCACTGCAGGAGCCCACAAACCCCCCACTTTCCCACTATAAGACCACACAAATATAAAACTCAGGGTTGCTTTTGTTCTGAGTGCCTCCTCAGAGGGCAGCTCGAGCTGTTATTCTGTTATTTAATTGCTGCATCAATTTAATTCTTTTAAGAACTAGGACATCAGAGACTCTGCTGTGGGAAACGTGGGGCTGAGCCAGTACGGAAACCTGATCTGACTGTGTGAGTGTGGGGTGTGTGCCAAGGGGCTTCAGTGCCAACTCAGGTGGTGCGAGTGTGGAAGTGGCTCCTGGGTGGTTGGAAAGAGAAGTTCCCTTAACACTGGTATTGGTGATCAAGGACTGGAACAAAGCAAATGTCACACTCAGGTTAAAAAATACTCAATTTTATTCACATGCAATAATATTAACTGACAGCATCCCTTATGTCAACCAAACAAAATAAATTTGAGATCTTAAATCATTAATACAGGAAGTTCCAGTTTATTTATTTTCACATTATAACAAAAGATTGAAATAAACTATGACAAAAGATATATTAAATTAAAGCAGGAATACATTTTTCTCCATAAAATGAATTTGAGTTTGGCTTTTCAACATCAACCATATGTGTATAGTGATAGTTAATAATGTGAAATACTACCAGAATCCTCATGGAACGTACAAAGGTGCTGCTTCAAGATAGACTGACATGCTTTTTTGTGAATTTTACTTCTTGCCTTTCTAAAATTGAAGTGTTATCTGCTTTGGAGTTGTTGCAAATTTTTTGTTTGTTTGTCTAGTTTATATGGATAATTGCTTTAGCAGCAGTAGCTCTAAATGTAGCAATTAGTAAGGTCATATTTTTCCTCTTTGAAAAAATATTCCAGCTGAGAGCATAGAAAGACATTATAAAAGAAATTAAAGTAAAGGTACTGAAGGCTTCTCGTAGTATATTTCATTTATGTTCTCATTGAATAGAGAGAGATTAGGATGACATTTATTTTTGAGTTTAGCATGGAATCTTGAGAAAAAAAGCCCCATGACCACATGAAGGAAGCATACAGACCACAAAATATTCTTTCTTGTCTAGATCATCTGTTGTACACCAAAACAAAACCTTGATTTTCCATTTCATACTTGCCTTTATCCTGATGTGCTGCTTACCTAAAGGCAGGTGAGTGACAACAAAGCTTAAGGTTTAGGCAACTACATAATCTCCTATCATCTGCACTACAATTTCTCTACTTTCTCTTCTTGTGCCCTCCCTCTAGATTGGTAAAGTAACTGGGCAAAGAAATAAAGAGCGATTTACATTTTAAAAGAGTCTTCTGAAATTTTTCTAGGAATGTGTTACATACCCAGCCTGTCCCAATTTTGCAAGGTAAATTGCATCATCAACTGCTTCCATCCTCTGAGGAGGCAGGTAATGACAGAGCAGGTCTATAGCTCCTTCTCTTGACCCATCCTCCATCTCCACAAACAGTAGTGACCTGTCAGGCCAATCTGGGTAGTGATACTCCACCTCCTCCACCTCAGTGAAATGCCATGGACAGACAGTGTATCACTTCCACAGGGACGTCACTAGTCAGAGGAGGAGGACAATGGCACAGACATTAGCATGTTTCTTGCAAATACAGTTCAAACTATTCTAGGTAAATTGCTGGAGCATTTTTCACTGATTCTAGGCATGCAACTGAAACTAAATCATGCCAGCTATATCAGCTAAACTAAAAGAGGAATATATTTTAAAGTAAGATTAAAGATACTAGGCAGCTGGGTGCCCTTTAGAGGAATTCCTATGGTAGTCCTAATACTATTCAAAGGCTCAGGATCAGATGTTATTAATATTTTAACCAGTTGCATATTTATGCCACTTCTGCTAGCCATACAGACTATACCTCTCTAGCAGTCTAAGTGCAATTTCTTCTTTTCAGCTAGTGTGTAGCATATTTAATAGTCTATTATATATCCTGAGGTAGTCCAAGGCTATATAGAGTATTAATTGGGAAATCCTGATTTTCAGCTAAGTATCTCTTTCCAGCCCATCACATTTTAACACAAGATGGCTGTTGTCTTTTGAGAAGAATATTGCCAAAAGACAGAAATATGTAACTACTTGAATTTATGCATTAGAACGTTGAGATTTTCACTACATTTCTACTTTTTCCCTTTATGCTCCAGCAAGTGGGACACAAAAAGTGCAATTAATATCTGGGTAGTTTTTCATGTACTTGTGGCAGTACTTTTCAGGAAGAAAGAAAGCAACAGTGAAGAAGTTAGGTCTCACTGTTACAAGTAGATAGAAATATTTTCTTTGCAATAAAACAGAAAGTCAGTGGCTGGAGGCCAAATCACTATCTGGAGAAAAGACAAAAGGCAGAAGACAGTTGAAAGGAAAGCAAAGCCATGAGAAACAAGAAATTGGTATATAGTTGACAGAACTGTTGATCAGAGAAAAGAACAAATAAAATATGTATCTTAAAAAAAAAAAAAAAAAAAAAAAAAAAAGCATAAATGAGGAAGATAAGAAAATTCAATTATGTCTCCTGGATACCATCTTTGAGTGTTTTATGTTTTGGTCCCCCTTTAGAAAAGGCCTACTATCATCAAACTTTCACATGAGAAGGTGTAGACGTAAATGAAATCCAGTGATAAACTAGAACCTAGAAAAACTTCTGCTGAAATTGAGTTTTGGATGTGAAATGCATACAGGATCAGGAAGTGATTCAGTTAGCAGAATTTTGTCTTAACCATCTGTTCCATGTCTTGAATTAGTATTAGAGTCTTCCCTGGAGATGGTTTTGGAGTCTTATACATTTCTCAGTCAAGAAAACAGTCAGAACAGTGATCAGTTGGGATTGTCCCTGATCAACATGAGTGATGTCCAAAATCTTTTGCTAGGGGTAGAAGCATCCAACACTATGCCTCTTCTCCAAGGATAGCAGATGCCAGTCTTGTAAAGAGAAGCAAACCACATTATTATTGCCTTCTGATACCACAGCAAATGTAAAAAAGGAGCAGGGGAGCAGGGGAGGATAGAGAAACACATTCATTTTAAAGTCTTTTTCTAGTAAAGTTGTTATTATTGTTGCAGAAAAAAATCCTCTAGATGACAAAATATGATTTATTCTTTGCCAGTTTTATTTTAGGATCTTTTCAAAGAGAAGAATTTTAATCAGGATAACTTGGCTCAGAGTCTCCTTCTCTGGAGACATTCAAAATCCACCTGGTCACAATCTGGCTCACTCTGCTCTATGTGAACATGCTTTATCAGGGGGTTTGGATTAGGTGTCTCCCCAGGTCCCTTCCAATCCCAATCATCCTTTGTTTCTGTGAATCCAGCTGAACTAAAATATCTAGCAGCTGAGTTCAGTTTCCTTTATCAATCATTATGGTAACTAAAGGGCAAGATACACAATACATTTGTGCAATCAAAATATTATGTCTTGATTCCAGTTAGGACTGGGTTAATTTTTTGCAGTGATCAGGAGGGGGCATATCTAGGACCAAGAGGTTATTGTATACCACTTCACCTGACTGCTGGGGGCAAGAGGAAAGGAGTCTCTTTTGGAGAAAGGAGGGTCCTGCTTTTTGACTAAATGTGGTGGAGGAGGCTTTTGGGTGATGCTGGTTCTCAACAATCACATGTGAATTGTTCCCCTCTCTTGGGCTTTTATTACTAATATTGTTGCTGTTACTGTTCACTTTCTTATCTCATTGTTGTTTCCTCAACCCATGGTTTTCCCTTTTGGTGCCTCTCCAGCCACCTTCAGGAGCAGAAGGGAGGAGGATGGGGAGGAAGGGGAGCAAGTATGTGACACACAGTTTGGACAGTCTCAGTGGGATCACTGAAGTAGGGAGTACCTTTTCTAAGCCACGAGATATTAGTTCAAGTTCAGATTTTCATTAACAAGTCTGTGTCATGCATTTAACTTGTAAAAGATCAGCCATTCATTCCTGTGCATAACATCCTCTGGAGAGCTCTTCCTTGCTATGACCTTCCCATTACACTCCAAGAGCTCTCAGTCATTAGTTAAGCCCTGGCCACTGCATCCTTAATGGAAACCATAGAAGCATAGCCTAGAGTATACCTCAGCTATGAATTTCAGTGTACTGAACCTCAGTGCCAACTTCAGGAGCACTGTAGAGGTCAACAACCATTACCCCCTGTGGCAATAACCATGGGTTTTCTCTTCATTAGAGAAGAGATGTTATATTAGTGAGGGCCACATGGTGACATTCTCCTCCCTTGTGGGAGTTTCAGTCTGCCCTAAATTTTCTAAAGGTTCCTGGACCTCTGAAGAATGGTGTGAAGATAGATAACTGAGGCATCATTTCTGTATTTCTTCTGAAGATTTTTCATCATATCATGGCACTTTATTGAATGTGTGGTGAATTAATACTGTGAATACCTAACATGTTATCCTTTTGCACTTAATGAGCAATTGTAGCATCTTTGCTTCACTTTATCTTGACAGTGAGTTTGCCTCTGTAAGCTCATTCCTTTTATATTTAATTTTCTGAATTGTTTCTTAACGTCATCCTTGTCTAACAGAGAGCATCAGGAACTATTCATGGCTTAAAAGTCAGGATGTTCACAGGATGCTGACTTCAGTTGGATTTTAGCTCTTTTGCTAAGAGCCAAGAGTCTTTAAGCTGCTAATGTCCACAAAATGAGACTATAGTGTTAATGAAGGTGTGTTGGACTTAGGCACTGAATTGGTATGAAACCACCAATAGTTGTGGCTGATTTGTCTTATTTCTGTTTGTTGATATTGTACATAGTGGAATTTGCTTCTGACACTTCTTAAAAGGTAGAATAGATATTTTAACTAAGGACACTTAGGAAAGTTTAGGATTCTTTGTATATCTTTAATACTAAGCTTTAATACTAGACTGATTTACCTTACTGTAGACCTACAGGAAAGAACATTACAAGCAAAGAGTTTCTAGACACCTAGACAAAATTTTGTTACAATATGAATCTCTTCCAGTAATTTTTATTCTCTCTCTTCCTTATTATTGCACATTAAATAAAACCAAGTCTGTGGAAATAACTAACCTACAAATCCTGTGACAGATCTCTGGCAAGAGCAGCTGCAAAACAAATTCTATTCATCTCAGCTTGGAATCAATTTTAAGAGATTTTGAGAGCTTGTGAATATAATATCATCAATCATATCATAATATCATATTATCAGTGATACTTACAAACAACCCCTTATGTGTACCCAGAAAAATATGTGACTTAATTTATTGAGTCGCTGTATTCAGCAGTATGGAATACTTCTCCTTGTACATTTGCTGCTCATCCTCAAGGGACTCTGATTTGAGTAACAAACCCTACAGAGCATTGGGGGCACAAGGGTTTAAGCCACTTATGTTCCCAAGAACTCCCTGAGGAGTTACTGGAAACACTATTTTGCAGAGATCTGGCAGATATCTGAATAATCACTTACCTGGCACACTTTTCATACTGAGGAGCTCAAACTAAGGGATATTACAGAATTCTTACCATCCTATTTTGATGTGTATGCCATGAATTTCATAAGCTTGTCTTTATAAACCAGTAGATTATTCAGTTCCTTTGCCATTTAATTGAATTTTTAAACTGAGGAAGAAAAGTGTTTTAAAGTATGCTTTAAAGTATGTGCTTTAAAGTATGACAAATGATAATTTAAAAAATGACACATGAAAAGTCACATCGTCTTTTTCATTATTCAAAGGAAGGACAGGATCTGAACAAAGCCACTTGTCAAGAATTTAGCCTAAATATTTCATTATGAAGATTCTCCTGGAATTCTGAATGAATTCTGAATTCTGTGAATCTTCCTCCCCACATTCACAGTGGTCATTTCGTAGCTATTGAACTACAGAAGACCTGATACCTGTCTAATTGCTCCAGCAGCGAGTGCTGACTGGTGGAGGGCTTCATGGCAGTGAAATCTAGAGATTGCACAGCTTTATTTTGTTGAAAATTGTTTGTGACTGGGAATTTAGATATTGTAAGAGAATAACAAGTATTTCAGAGTTTTTGTAACAAATTGACAGGGCTAACAAACATGCATATGATATTTTGGATTAAAAGGTTTCATGTATTGCAGAGCAGGGAATTATGATTATTGAAAGTTCTAGAAAGTACTTCTGATATACGGAATTAGGCCTCTGAAAAAAACAGTATTATTTTTCTCCTGCTCTCTTTACTTAAAAAGTGACACATGGTGATGAATTCTTTAAGGAAAGGTATTGATAGGCTGTATTCAAAGGGCTTGGTATTTGCCAGTGTGCTAACAGATTCTCCACCAAAAAAAAAGTCTTTAAAAGTAGATATTTTCATTGTTGCAATATTAAAATGATGATTCTTCTAGTACAAATGGTTAGGATGAATGGGTGACTTCTCACTCTTTCAAAAAAAAAAAAGATTGAAGAAAATTAGCAGTTGCCGAGAAATACTTTTTACTTTTTGTGTACTTAGAGATGTTTTCCCTTCAATGATTTTAAAGGCTCAAGCTAGTCTTTCACAAACACAAAGCTTTTAAAGCTTGTCTGGACACTTGACAAATGTTATTTATAAAAAAATACACAATTTAATCATTGGAAGTTATGCAATCTTTGAGGAGTGAAATTAACAGTAAATCTCAATAAATGTCTTCTTTTTATAATATTCTGCTTTGGGATTAAGATGATGTTTCCTAGCTGTAAAGACAGAGTCAATAGCCGAGGCATAGCTTTTAAATATGAGCTTATACTGAATAGAGAACTCAAACAATCAAGATACAGTTTTAAAATAATTGTTATCACAATACTGTCATAAATTTTTTGTGGTACATCTTTTTTCCTGGGGCTTTTATTTGCTAGATTTCATTATTATTTGCTAGATTTCATTAATATTTTTTTCCAAAACTTAACTTTAAAATAGTCTATACATGTATTCTAGTATTTACAAAATAATTTGGTTCTTTAATCAATAGCCCATGATAACTACAAAGAAAAAAGAGAGGAAGCATTGCTTCAGGTTGAGCTTTCTTGTAAATTTAGAGCACATGTTGGCAAACACTTTCTTCTTTTTCCCATTTTTATTCATCTTAATATCAATTTTTTATATAGCACAAGAAAATCTGCATGCAAGGAAAATCAATCTGTGTCACATCTTAAAGAAAAATCAGTAATCAGACAATGTATTTCTGGGCAAATATAACAAGCCTGTAGTGGTAGTGAAAGGCAGGGGAGCATAACACAAATGGCTGAGAAATGTGTGCTGCAGAGCCTCAGGAAATGATCTTGTACATACAAAGATTTGCAGCAGTCAGATTTGCCTGTGTGCTCAGGAGGTCTTGTAGATGTAGTTATGAGATCATCATCAACCAATGCAAAAGCTTCACACCTATCACACACCTCATGCCTATCACATGCTTTACTGTGTTCCCCTACACAGAAAGTAATTTTCAACTAAGCAATGTAAAGAATTGAGAGAAAGGGCAGCAAAGACCATTTCTACAAAAGAACCTCAGAGAGTTTTGTCCTGAGGGCAAGCACAGATTAGTGCCACCTTGGTGTTGGGACCCCAACTACTGCTGGTGCTGAAAAACCCATACTTCCCATACTCCGTGGCTGGTGAGAGTTTGTGTATGAAAATCCATGATGCAAATTTACTCTTAAACTTCAAATAAACTTCAAGTAAACGTCATAAACACAGGTTTCCACTGTTTGGTCTAGAGCAGTCAAAGAAACTCTCCTTTGTAATTTCTACACATTCAGGGAAATCAGGATCTGTTATATGCCAAACAATAATTTTAGTATCTTCTTACTTGAAACATTGTATGGAAAGCTATTTTACAGCATAAGCATGAAGGCCTTAGGGCTTGCACTTGTTTCCATTGGATGGAACTGAAGTGACACTTGAAAAGGATCATACATGTTTTTTTCAATGCAAAAGAATGAACATGCATTTCTCCTGAGTAATCTGAGTTCACTGAGAAATAAATGAGTGTTCATCTGTGGTTTCTACAGTCATGTTCAATTTTCCTTGAATCTGCAATAGAGGTGTAAGAAGTTTCAAGCAATACGAGCACATCTGGAAAGTTTCTTCCTTTTTTTAGTCACCTTTTTATCAGTCTGCTGATAAAAAGTCATCTTTTTATCAGTCTGTTGAATATTAGTGATGAAAGTAATTTAGGAGCTTCTCAGGTGGTGATACAGGATGTAGTTACAAGATATTCTGATTGAAGAAGATTTTTGCAATAAATTATCTTCATTTTCTGATGGTGATTCAAAACAATTTCTTTCAGTCTGTGGGAATTATGTCAATTTTCATATATATGATTTAAGAGAAATTAAGATAATTAAATATAGCATCACACTATGCTTCTACTTCATGCCCAGAAATTTTAAGTGTTTTGGGCTGGTTATTGGGGAGATTTTTTTCCCAACCAATTTCCCAACCAAACAGCCTTGACAGGAATCTGAACCTCAGGGCACTTCACCTAAACTAGTAATCCTTTTGAGGTCAGCCCTCCACTAATTTTTTCTAAGTAATTCTTATATGTACTTTGAATGGGAGCATGGTTTATAAGGGCTGGGTTTTTTTTTTTTTGGCTTTTGGTGGTTGGGGTTTTGATGGATTTTTGGAGGTGGGGTTTTTTGATTTTTTTTTTTGGGGGGGGGGCAGGTTGGTGGCTTGTTGGTTTTTTTGTGGTGGTGGGGTTTTTTTGTTGTTGTTTTTTGGGGGCTGGGTTTGGGTTTTTTAGTTTGGTTTGATGGGGTTTTTTGGGGGGTTTTGGTGGTTTTTTGGGTTGTTGGTTTTTGGTGTTGTTGTGGGGGGGCTTTTTGGTTTTGTTTTGGTTGGTTGGGTTTTTTTGTTGTTTTGGGGTTTTCTTGGGGGTTTTTTTGTCAACAGAATTGCAAATAAATATAGCAAATTTAACAATTGTATTGTGCTGATTTATCTAATTTTTAAGTCTGTTTATTTTTCCCCAGAATAACTCAAGCTGGGGTTTCAAGTATTAAAGTAATGAGTATTAATTTTGATTCACATTATCTAGATATTTTAATGTTGGAAAAATTAACCCAACATTGTTAAGTAATGTGACCACCATTCAGTTCACTAAGATTGTACTGCCCATAGGCCAGAACAAAAATATTTTTGTTGTGTTTTATGTCCAGGAAATCTAGCATTCTGGCAGTGTAAAATAGTGAAATGTGAGAGAACTGAGCCATGAATGTTACTGTAGTCACAAAAAGAAGTGTCCGGATGAGTGGCTAAAACTCTTCAAGCTAATGTTCTTAAAATGGAGATGGAGTGTGGATCTTAGTAGCATGGGCAACTCTGGAAACATGTTTCTGTCATCCTTTGTACTCCCCACTTTAAGCTGTATGTTTTTATCCTTTGTGTGGAAATTCTGCATTTTTCCCAGACTCTCTTGTATGTGTTGACTGTCAAACACATTGCTCCACAACAAAACAAATGCACAGGCTTCTTAACAGCATTCCTGTCCAAGAAGAGCTGGGTAGGGACATATCAACCTGGTTTGTAAATGAATGATCTTGACACATGTTGTTGTGCTCTTATTAAGTAGAAAATAACATATGGAAAGGCTCTAATATAACTACATTTAGATTTCTAAAATGGAAAAAAGGTAACTTTTAATTTGTCAGACTGTAAAAAATTGTCAGGACTTCCTGAAATTCAAGAAGACCATTATGTGTCTATTTTTCCCATAGTTCCCATTTCAAGGACTTCTGAAGCCTTTCATCAAGCAGGTTAATCAAGGTGCCATACTGGAAATGCTCCATGCTCAGGATGGAAATTTCTGTTCATTTTGTAAGCAAAATATGTTACAGCATTACCACTTAGGACCAGCACCAGCACAAAGAAGTTAAGAATTAGCTACAAAGGGGTCACAGAAAAAGTATGCTGAAGGTTTCCCCTGCTCCCTTGCCCTTCCAAGGGCCTGTCTTGCAAGTATATCTAATTCTTTCAGGTACTGCCAACCAACTGACACTGCAATGTTGTAACTACTTTTCTTTTCAGACCTCACTTCTTGTAGATACAGAGGCTGTCTTATTGAAGGGCAATATGCAAAGACTAAAAATGTCAGCACTAACTACTGTGACAACTCTGAAAATTCTGATGTTAAAATTAAACACTTTTATTTACATTTGCCCTTTTCTCTGAATGGAAAAAAACCCAACATCACTTGCTACATCTAACTTATCTAACTTATAGAGAAAACACTTACATACATATGTACATTTTTTCCCATAGAAAACCTTTAAATCCAAATAGGAATCCCCAAAGAACTGATTGTCATCTGAACTCTGTGCAAGATTGTAAATATGAAGTGAAAATACTGCACAGATAAGTTTGTAGGTAGAACTGAAAAATGTGATTTGGAAAGTATTTAGAAATTACCTTCAATTCTTGTTTATCTCATCATTTATTAAAATGCTTTATTTCCAAAATAGCAATTAACAAAGATCTACGTGGACAAATAAAAGCTTGTAACACCCATTGAAACAATCAAAAGAATGTCAATGGTGAACTTGAGAGACACAGAGCATGTTCTTTGATGGCTTAGAAATGAAAAATAGGTTTTAAGACAGATTTATCTGGGAAAGGGGAGAATAAAAATTTATAATCAAATCAAACAACATACACTAAGGTTCCCACCTTGCTATCAGGACTCCAGCTGAATCTAGCATGGTTTCAGCTAAAACCCTAAGTTATTCTAGTATGTAAGAGAGAATTTTAAATTAGAGAAACTTACAGATTTTCATTTCTAGACACTTTTGAATAGCCTTTCCTACTGCTTTAAATTAACATGGAAATGAAGGCTGTAAAGTCATGAAATCAAGTCATTTAGGATAGAGCAGAGGACACCAATAATGATGCCAGGTCAGTAGAAAGGGCAGCCCTGCAGTGTTTGCTTTTTCTCACACACGTAGCAGCCTGAGCTGGTCACCACAAGGAACTCTCTAAGAAATACCCATGGCTCCCTCCAGCCACTGGTAGGTGAGCGTGGAAGGAGAATGACTACATACATTAATCTTTTTTGCACTGAGTTCTGGGATAGGGCTTGAATGTCTTCCAAGAGCCTAGGGATACATCAAAGCCCCTGGGTGTAAGCTGTATGAGAATCAAGCATAAAATAAATATTGAAGACCACTGACTTCAATAGAAATTAGCTCTGGTTCACCTGGTCTAGATACCTGATTCAAGTCTCAAAACTATAGGTCTAGCTTTGAGACATAATCCTCCCATAATTGAATGTCTCTTTAATAGAGTCAAAGTAAACACATTCTCAACAGAGACAGAGAAAATAAATGTTACAAGAAAAGAATTTTCTCATTTTTATGTAGTCAGGTATTGCTCAATGAACAGTTAAATTCAGTACTAAAATGGTGAGAGCATTTTTGCCTTTGTTCTGTTGAAAGTAACAGCAATCAAAGCAACTAAATTTTTACTGGCTTTAGAAGCCTCTGCAAGAGTGGTGAGAACGCTAGGGGGAAGCTATTGTTTCATGGGATGAAAGAAAGACACTGTATCTGTCACTTTTCATAATGAAAACCCATCAGAGTTTGTGACTGCTTACAGACTCAGAACTACAACACAACAAAGATATGCTATGCTGTCTTAGAGACAGCAGTCTCTTCACAGCACATGGAAAATGTCTGGGAGGTAAGACAAAGTTGGTACTTTCAACAGAGCAGGAAGCTCTGCTCCTTAACAGGCTTTGCCTTCCCTCTCTCACTTGGTCACAGTTGTTAGCTCATCTCAAATTATGGAAATGCTTTCAATACACTTTTTTTTGCATTAGTCTGTCATTAGTATTACACTTGGTTCTTTCATGAGTGGCTCTTAATTACTGCAATTTTGTTCTGTGGTCTCTGATAAATACATACAAGACTCCCTTTTTTCACTCTTTCATCCTATTGAATTGAAGGTGATGACTCCAGCAGCTGCAAATGAAGTTAATGCAGGACAAAAAAATAACCCACTACACAGATGATTAGGTACCTGCCATGGATCCCACTTCTGTTATTTCAGGAGATAAGGTTTGACATGAGTTAAAGAAAGGTAAATGTCCAGCACAGAATCATAGACTATGCTGAGTTGAAAGGGACCTACAAGGATTATCAAGTCCAACTCTTAGCCTTGTGTAGGACACATCAAGAATCAGCACTTGTGGAGGGAAAGGAGAACAAAACAGACTTCACTGCATTTTATTTGGAGTGAGTTGTGGCTTCAGTCCAGTTACCTGGACAGTTCTCTGCTGCCTGAGTGGGTTCCCAGACGCCCAGTGCCCTGCCAGCATGAGTGGCCTGCAGGAAAAGCTGTAGCTGTGTAACACTTAAAGAGGGATGATACATTTACTAATTTCCAATGGATAAAACCAAAATGCTGAACTGAGTTAAAAACACAAATATTGTTCTGAGGATAACTTCCATTAGACAGCTTCAGAACAAGTAAGTTCAAAGGCAAAGTGACCTTAACTAAAGACAATTGCCATAGCACAATTGTATTTCCAAGGTTTTCTTTCTTTGGGGTTTTTTGTTTGTCGTCTTGTTGTTGATGTCTTTTGTTTGTTTGTTTTTTAAACTGAACCATGAAGATAAATTCCCTCTGCTAGTGTGGTTTCTCTCCTTTCTGTTTCAGGCAGAACTCATGAAAGTCAAAAGCGTGCAAAGATTTTATATGACCAAATTAATTGCAGTCTTAAGCATGTGAGAGGGACACTTAAGATGTGAGGTCTACACAGTGGCAGGGGTAAGCTTCTGTAACTATACACAGAGAAGAGTTTTCTGGAATGTATATATTTTGTTACTGAATTCTCAGGTACAAACTCCTAGACTTAGAACCATTCAATTGCACTTCAAATTGCAAGGGAACTGAGCTGCAGAACTCATTGATCTTACTGTGAATTGCAGGGTAGGAAAGGATACGTTTCTCTACAAGCAAATATATTTGGTCGTCCAGTCATTTCTTTTTTGTTTTTCAGTATTTCTAGTTACTGAAGTATTTTTATGTAAATTGAAACAATTGGAAGTTTCTTGTCCTGGGTTGTAGTATAGGATGTGCACAAAGTATTCTATCACCATCTTCATGAAGTGTTGAATTCAATTGTTGGAGCAGTGTTTCTCAGGCCCACTCCCTCTGGGCTATCTCCTGTTAATGCCCACTAAATGCCTTGCTGCATGACTCATAGATAACTCCCTGCAGGGAGCTATCTCTGTTTAATGGGCCATCAAGGACCCACTTCACAACTCATCATCACATTGTGAGATGCTCTGCCCAGGGGGAGGAGCCAAACATTCTCACTTGGATCTAATCTGGGATTTGGGACAGTACAAGCAGCCCTTACCCACTGGATTCCCAGAGGACGAGAGCTACCAGACCTTTCTATGGGATCACTTCTTCAGGAAGAGCACCTCATCTGGACTGCTTCCACCATCCCGCTCAGGCTGTATTCTGACTCTGTCAGTGGTCTTTTGTATCATTGCATTTATTTTATTTTACTTTCCTTTCTTATTTTTAAATTGTATTTTTGACTTGGAGTGTCTCACTCATTTTGCTTTCAAACCATGACATTTCTATAACAGAACTTTTGCTTATGTTCATATTCCTATTATTAAGGTTTCCATAACTTGCAAGAGATTGGAGGCTATCATACTACAGATAAAAACATTATCTCTGCAAATGTGGCCTCCTAAGATCCTGAATTAATATTTAATTCTACTGGAGGGTGAAACACAAATACAATATAAGACAAATATCACACTAGGGTTTTCTTTACTAGGGTTCATTGAAACTCATGAACAGACTTGGCAGCCAATTGTACATAGTGTAAACACAGGCTGAGAAGTAGAATGGATCTCAGAGACCCACTACTCATGTGCCAACTAAGAGAAAGGAATTAAAGGAAGATTAAATAGACAGTAGTGGCAGGCAGAATCCACTCACAACTGTACAAGATTCTTGTTTAAAAATATAACAATAGAGTTTTGCAATACTATCTTAGGTTGATGATGAAACAGGTATGATTTGTATGAGGGTGAGGTCAGCTCCATAAGAGCAGAGAAGCAGTATCCACGTTAGGAAATACAGAAAACTGGTGGCTAGCATGGTGCTAAGTTCATTACTTTTGTTTACAGAAAGTACATAATGAAAAAAGGCAAACTCTGCTTTGGATTTACCTAGATTTTCTAACGCCTATCATCTTAACTCTGACTTCTACCATGGCTTCCACCAAATTCATTAGGTTCCTCAAGTCAAAAATAAGGACATTCCCATTATGCTTCTCCACCCTTTCTCTGTGTGATAGATTTGGCCATATCAAAGGATCTTCTTCTAGGTAAAGGAAAATGCACAAAATCTTTATAGCAATTATTTCTCTCTATCACCCTGTGTTTCTTCCAGATCTCCTGCATTCAGATCTCCTGTATTTCTTTCCTCTTCGAAGCACAACTTGCCTATTTGCAAATGTAGTGCCATAGTTGCCTGTAGGGTATCAACAGTACAAGAAGTGACACAAGTGCTGGTATAAATTAGGGCAGCTATAGGATAGCTACCATGTATACTCACCAGCTGTGTGAGCCTAGCATAGCAGTTCTCTTGTCAGTGGCTCCATAGGGTTTTCTAGATCCATGCCATTCACAAGAAGTGAAGATTTGCCCTAACAACCTCTGACAGCCCCCCTGTGGTCTGTTAGGAACTATTGTTCCTATTCTCTTGCTCTACAGACACTGTAGAGGCAAGGCACTGCCAACCTTGCTGCTTTCTCTAAGCCTTTTAGATGTGGATTGTAGTCCCAGTAACAAAACTTACCCAAGTGGATAGTTCACAGTCCTCCTCTTACAACAGCTGCATAAATCCTGCTGCCTGCAAACCTGTTCAAGCAATCTGCCATCCTTCCCCTGAAGCTGGGAGCAGCCTTTTATAACCTCAGAAATCACCACCCTCTTACCAGGCTGCAGTTTTATAAAGAGCTCCTAAAAGCATGTAAAAAATTTGCTTTATTTTTTTTATTTAACTTTTCAGCATAATTATGTTCAGTAAGCCAATCCTTTGCATTCAAAATCCTCTTTCTCCTAGATGATGATTTTTACACTTTTACAAAAGTTGGTCTTACCCATGCCACAACAGCAAAGACACTGCAAAGCTTTTGAGAAAATGTAGGTGTTTCAAATTGTCTCTAGTGTACCTTTAATCATCCAAATAATGTCATCCAAATGACATTCATCCCTTACTCTATTCCAGTTTTCTGCAGACTTCCATTTTAATAAAAAAACTCCCTACAGAAAAACATTAAAAATCCTCCATTAAAGCCTTCTGTAAAGATGAGTTTATCTATAAATGGCCCATGAAATAATATAAATTCCTTCAGTCTTACTCTCAAAATGAGGGCATATGAAGAGGCAACTGTGATTCACTTTCATGGCTGAATGACTGTGGTACAGATTTAAAAAATCCTTTCTAAAAGTTAGTGTGTTTGATTCTTTTAAATATTGTATCACAAAGCTATGGTTTATGTAGGGTATGGCATACTGCAGTTTCTTATCAGTCTGATTCATGAATCCTATCTCACAGTAATTAGCACTTTCTGAATCACTTCATTTTGATAGAGACCTTCTTCAATATCGAAATGAGCATGTGTATCAAAATAACATAAACATATCCTGCTTTGAAGGACTGCTTTTCAGTTTCCCAGAAACTGATTGAAATTTTAGAAAAGGCAAGTTGTTCCACAATTTTCTCTCTTTGTGCCCAATGAATCTCATCCATTCAAGGTGTGTGAGAAAGAACAGGAAACTGGTTCACATCAAATTTTGTTGAAGGACAAAATGGAAAATACTAAATAATCATAAGGTAATTACTACTGTTGTAATACCCCTTAGGCTTCTATGTTAAGTAGCAGAAACTTCATGCCACACTGATTTTGCATTTGGGCAGGAATCACATTAGCATTGTGCTCTTTCTTTAGATCCTGAAGTGCTCTCAAAGACTGTTTGGAAGTCAGGTTATGGCTTTATGTGGTCTGAATCATATCAAAAATTGGTAAGTGCACACAGACAAAAAGATAATGTGAATACACCACTGTGGTGATAGGGAAAATCTCTCTAAATCCAGAGACATGTTAAACACAATCTCAGTTACTGATATGACTGTGTGAACTCTGAAATTGCTACAGTAATCTGGAGTGGAAAGTTTGCCATTATAAGATTGCTTGTTTTTTAGGTATAGGAAAGATGAGAGAATATTTTATACTGAGTTCTGAAAAGTGCTTCAGTCTTACAGATATTCCTTAATAGCTTCATAAAACTGCCATTTTTCTTTGTCCTAACTGTCAAATGCCACTAGCAATAATTTAATTGGTCACTTGCTGCTTTCCAGAGATTTCACCTTTACTGATCTGGTTTGACAGCCTTATAATGATAAAAAATTGGCATATATTTGTTACCACTACTGTTGACCACCCTATTCAGCCAGTTTAAGCGACCCATAGTAGACAAAAAAGGAAGATTATATAGAGCAGTAACAGAAGGAGCCATTTGTTCCCTTTCATCAGAGGAAATGTCACTGCCCTCCCAAAAAAACCCCTCAAGAACTGATAAAACACGGATTCTCTTGTTTCTATAATTCTAATAGATAGCAGTAAATTTTCTATCAGAGTCAGTGAGATTTGCCTTAGTATATTTTCTTTTGCCATCAGGAAATTATAATTGCTCTTTGGTGCTTTAGGTGTGTTTTGCAGGAACTGAAGTTAGCCAAAGTCTTGTCTATAATTACCTGACATTTTAAAAGCACATGAAGGGGGCAAATGAATTCACTATTAAATAGCAGTGTGATCACAGTCCTGAGTGTTTAAATCCCAAATATGCAATAGCTCAGTTTATCAATGTAAGTATCCCAGGATTTAACAGAAAGCTCTGGGCACACTGGTAGGTTAACTTACTGTCTCAGTTCAGTCCTTGGCAGTAACTGAATTCTTAACAATGGCAGCACAGCAGTTTATCTTAGAAATATCAATAAAAAAGCTTCTCTGAGATGCTCCATATCTCTTCTGCCTGCTTATTGTTGGGTCTTGCCCCTGTAACATATTTGTATAATTGAGTATTCTAGTGACTGCTGCAGGACAAAGCAGATATTGGACAGAAGCTTTTTTGCAACTGTTTTTGCTCCACAAATGTTTTTCAATCCAGCAGAGTTCTTAGCCATACAAACAAATTTGGACTACTAAGTGAAAGACGAATCAGTGGATTCTACCCATCTTTGAGCAGGGTTTGGGGGAGAAGATAATTCAAGAGAGCCAGCATGACTTCACTTCCTGCCTGACCAACCCACTGGTCTTCTACAATGGAGTGACTTAATCACAGGACAAGGAAAGAGCTATGGATATAATCTACCTGGACATCTGTAAAGACTTCTACATGGTCCACCTTGTTCAACATCCTTTGTTCTAAATTGGATTGGATGGCTGGACTGTTTAGTGGATGAAAAGTTGGTTGGGTGGTGGCATCCAGAGGGTAGCAGTCAATGTCCTGATGGAGACAAGTGGTGTCCCTCAGGGGTCCATACTGGGACCAATGCTATTTAATATCTTCATTAATGACATCGATGAAGGGATCAAATGCATCCTCAGCAGGTCTGCAGATTGGTCTGGCTGACATATGTGAAGGCTGGGATTCCTTCCAGAGGGACTGGGACAAGGTCAAGAAGTGGGCCCATGGGAATCTCATGAGGTTTAACAAGACCAAGTGCAAGCTGCTGCACCTGGGTCAGAGCAACCTCTGATACCAGCACAGGCTGTGGGATGAACAGATGGAGAACAGCCCTGGGGAGAAGGACTTGAGGGCGCTGGTGGATGAGAAGCTGGACATGACCCAGCCATGGGCACTCCCAGCCCAGAAAGCCAAACGTGTCCTGGGCTGCATCCAGAGCAGCGTGGGCAGCAGGGGAGGGAGGGGATTCTGCCCCTCTGCTCTGCTCTGCTCTGGTGAGACCCCAGCTGGAACCCTGCACCCAGCTCTGGGGTCCCAGCACAGGAAGGACATGGAACTGTTGGAGTTGGAGGATGTCCAGACATGTTCAGAGGGCTGGAGCACCTCCTCTATGAAGACAGCCTGATAGAATTGGGTTTCTTCATCCTGCAGGAGAAGGCCCCATGGAGACCTTACAGAAGCATTTCAGTACCTGAAGGGGGTCTATAAGAAGATGGGGACAAACTTTTTGCCAGTTGTGACAGGATGAAGGATAATGGTTTTAAACTATAAGAGAGTTGACTTAAAATACACATAAGGAAGAAGGTTTTATTTCAATGAGACTGGTAAATTACTGAAACAAGTTACCCAGGCAGTGGGAGATACCCCATCCCTGAGAACATTGAAGATCAGGTTGGATGAGGTTCTGATCTAGCTGATGATATCCCTGGTCATTGCAGGGAGTAGGACTAGATGACCTTTAAAGCTCACTTTCAAGCTAGACTGTTCCACGATTCCACAATCTTCAGAGGTCTCTCCCCATCTCAGCCATTCCGTGATTGTGCATGATTTCATAAAATGGAGTATCTGTGGAGCTAGGCACCCTTCCGCTTCTTCAATGTTTTCCCTCTGTTTCCAAGACTTTTGCCTTCCTCTGTCACTGAGCCCTTTAGTATTTGCTGCATCAGTGAATCCTGTATACTTCAAACCTAATTCTGGAGATGCATTTTAAATCTGGGAAGGTTTTGTGTTTCTGTTCCTGGCAATAAAGTCAAGATGTCATAAGAAGGGGCTGAGGGAAGTGGTAATAAAATTCAGAATTTAAAGTGAGTGACAGGCAAATGGCTTGCAATGGAGCTGGGAACTAATGCAACAAAATGCTGTAGTTCTGCAGTTTTACACACCAAGGACATCATTACATTGCCTAACTTCATATTTGTATGAATAAACTAGAAAGACTCTGAAAGATAATTTTATCTGGGATATATGATTTTGGTTTAAATCCATAAACTCATAACACTTTTTGTGTGAAAAATTAAGTTCATTGGTACGAAGCTATTAAAAGGAGATAGATTTCCTTAGTTCTCTGTATCTGTCATCAGTACCTAAGTACAGCAGATGCTAGACATTGAAAGTGTGAGGGAATAAAAGATGAGGCAAGACTGAAGAAGTTTCTCCTGATTGCCAACTTTTCATAATTGGAGGACATTTTAACAACTAAAAGATAAATCCAGATGTGTGATAGCATTGGTACTGCTATCACTGCTTTTGTTTATTAAAGACATCTCCCATATTTTTTACTGAGTTCAAAAACATCAAATCCCAGCAACACAGTATCTGACTAGATATTACAAGCAGGGCGGAGGCAAAACAAGAGGAAAACAAATGTAGGTATTTTGGGCTCTGATAAAAAGCAAAGAAAACAAAGAATATTGTAGTATTAGCTTGGCATTTGGTCCCTCATCCACACTCAGGTAAAGCAGTGGGATGCAGTGCTACAGAAATGTTTTTCATGTTTCCCTTGTTTCTTGAATGGCACTACAAAGTATCCAGTGTGCAGGGCATAAGTTGCATCTATGCTAGTCCTTCCGTTGCTTTTTATTAAACCTCTTTCAATTCTTTCTTTCTTCCTATGGTTTCTTTCCTTCTATTTCTTGTGCTTTTTTTCCACGTATACTTTAATGTCTACTGTAATTAAATTTTGTGTTTAGACATGTACTCTATTTCTTGCACTGTATCATCTCCTTCCTTTAAAATCTATGTCCTTTAATTATTCAGTTTTGCCCCTACATATCAGGGCTAGTAAAATAGCTTACACACACTATCTTTCTACTTCACACGCAAAAAAAATTCCATTCTCTTGATTCCTTATATGTTTTCCCACAAACGTTCTTTCCCATCACCTAACCAGTATCTGGTCCTGTCATATACACATTTATGCTTTATTTTCGTGCTTTGTTTGTCTGGTGCCAAGCTCACTCCAGGAAGACCTGGTGGCTTGCTGATGAGCACAGAATGATGTCAAGCCTAAAGAAAAAGAAGAAAGGATTCTCTTTGAGTTCTTGCATACTCCTTTCTTTGTCCACATCCATGCTTCTTTCAGACTGGACTATCTTCTAAGGTTTTCCAGGTTAAATCTTGATCTCTCTGGTCCCTTTCACACATGAGGGTAAGATCAAGGGATCTGCCCTTGCGTCTGTCCCTTAAACATCAGTTGACTGTGGCAGAAGTTATGACTGATATATTTTTACAGGCAAGATAAATCTTCTGTTACCAGCTGTTCTGAAGTGCAAAACAACATTTCCCATTCAGTTTTACTTGAAACATCTCCCTATAACCTTTTTGGTTAGAAACACCTGTAGTTTCTGGATGTCCTCCAGTAACAGCACATGCTGGAGGAATAGCTCATTGCTTGTTCCCATTTAAACAGATTTGCTCAGCTTTGTCAACAAAAACTATTCAATTGTAACTAATTTTCATTCTGAATTTTCTACCAAACAAAGCCATTGTAAGAATCCAACAAATAAATTACCATAGGTAAATGTACTTTGTTTCAGCCACACAGCTGTGGTTGCAAGGTTACATCAGCTGAAAACTTCTGTCCAGAAACCTTTGTTTAAAGGAACTTCATAATTTAAAGCAGTGATGTATCATGTAACAGTGCAATACATGAATATACCATGGAAAACGAAAGCATCTTAAGCACAAAGCACTAGAGCATCTGTGACACAAAGCTGTCAAAGATCCCACTTAGTTAAATAATAATAAAGTATGTCATATCTAAAAAGGGAAGAGGAGGGACTAAAAATTACTATCTCAGCTATCACTTCAGAAAACATGGGCTTGCTGGTCAGAACAAATCAGGTGTGGAAGGTATATAGTTTTGATACTGCTCCAGACTGTCTCAACATTTGTATCTGCATGTAAAAGTGGAATGTACAAGGGGAGAAGCTTTCAGGAAGAAAGTAAAGCAGAGTTCTTCTTTAAAAGATGTTTTATCTTCTACTCTCTTAAAATCATTAAAGACACATACCTCTCTGGATCTACATCCTTACTATCTATCCTATCACCTGTGAAACATTTTTTACTGTATTCCTCGCTTTTTTCTTCAAGTGCTGGTAGCACTGTAATCAGACTGCACCGTGCCTGCTCCTAGTAATCACTCACTAACCATTAAGATGGATCCCCAGATACCATGATGCCTTGCACAAACTCAGGCTTATACTTCTTATGCTGAAATTTTCCTTACCTGGTAGCAGGTCTCAGTTTTGGTCTCAAAGTTGAACTACACCAAGCAGTTCTCTCTCTGGCAGTTCCGAGCAGAACTCACAGTTCAAGTTTCACTACCATCTTTAAAGCAGTTAGTTAGCTTTTCTTTCTTTCAGCCAACAGTGTATGGACAGATGTGAAAAATAAGCATAGTTTGCTACTCCATATTACCCTAATCAAGAATGAGAGTAAGTGATGAAGGCTTCCCAAATAACAAGTAGTAACAATGTTAATAATCTCAAGCATAAGTATTATTATTATTATTATTATTATTATTTTAAGGAAATCACCTAAAGGCAGTTTACCTGCTCTAAGTAAGAGCATTTGGCATCAATGTTAATTAGAATACACATGTTTTAGGAATATCTCCATTGAACCTACTACATTCCCGGGGCATCCTTTTTAAAGGGGTGCTTACGGTGAGCATGCCCAGATGTTGCAGCAGCAGATTTATTTAGTCCACTTGTCTACCACCTGATTATGTCACCAGTCTCCGAATCTGAAGGTCAGTCTCTCATGTGTTCAGATATGCCCAGTAAATCTTGCCTGCTGTATGAAGCTGGAAGCCGATAACTTTGCAGTCGCTTAAAATCATCACTAGACATAGCTGATTTGTGAAGAATACTATCACACTGCAGGCATGTTATTAGAGCTGAGGAGATCTTCCCTCCAGCCCTACAAAAGAAACAAAAATCAGCACCCTACAGTATATAGTACATCTTCGGATCTCTGGCTACACGGTTAAGCTCTCCACTAAAAGTAGGTAAATACTGAACTAGCAAGAATGCTTTTAATTTATCTTTAAAGTTTCTATAAATAGCAACATCTGTTGAATAATAAGGTGACTAGAAAATAAGGATGTAAAATAACAGTTTGTTGGGTGAAGCTAATATATGTGCTGCCTTACATCTAAATAACTTATTTCTTTTATTAAAATTACAGAACTGGTAAGTAAGGTTCTGAAATTTGAGATAAAAGACTTGGAAAAAAAAAGTATATATCACACAAATCTTCAGATTCTGTTAATTTTCTAGATGTAAGCATTACGAAGTTTTTGCATTTCCTTGCTTTGGTGCAAGCAAGGAAAGTTTTTGCATTTCCTTGCTTTGGTGGTATGAAGGAGACCAGAGGAAAAAATGAAGCAATAATATTCAGAACACTTTTAACTTACAGTGACAGGAAATGGAAACAATTTGAAGTAGGCTTGGAAACTCATTCACTAAAATATTCTAGTTCAGCAGTTTTGAATGGCAGTGAAATCATAAAACTGTAACAGAAATATCACTAGCTCAGAAAGTTTGAATTCCGTTGTAAGATATACTGCAAATGGGAAGACCCAAGAAAAAGAAAAATAGGAAATTGAGAGTGAGTCATGAAAAGTCATCTTATTAATCAAGTGAATAACTGCTGATGGAAGAAAATTAAAATTATTCTAAAAATTAATGAATTAAAAATGGATTACACCTGTTACTTACAGATGTATAACAGATGATAACTTTCAGTGATACTCAGTTATTGTAAATAGTTAGACTTAGTGAAACATCTCATTTTGCTGCAGTTTAGGACCACAATTATCACTACTACTTAACATCATGGCTGATTTTTGTGTGGATCTAACACAGTAATTTTTTTTCTCCTGATTTGATTCTCCTTTAAAAATACAGCAGAAACAGAAACCTTTCCCCCAGTCAGTGACTCACCAACTTCTAGTCCCTGGTTTTTCCACAAACGTTAACTGATCTCAAGTTGCAGGAAAATAAGATATGGATTACACGTGTAGGGTTTGGGTTGGTTTTTTTTTTTTGTATCTTAAAGCTGGCATCATTCTTTGAAGCAAACATTTGATGTAGCAAACTACATCTTAAGAAATAATTGTAGTGATTAGTTAAGAAGAAGTTTAAATTGTTTATTTGACTCTGTTTTAAAAAAGTGTGTTTTAACTCATGCTGCTTGCAACTCTCCACAGTTTCTGAGGGTGTGCAGTACACTCCTAGGAGTCATTTTACCAGCACCGTAATTTTTTGCAACAGTCTTGAGGCATTATCAAGCACACAGTAGAGCAAAGGCTCCAGAAGGCAGTTTTGTACACACCTGGTCTTTGGTGAGTGCAGAAGGTGCCTCTCTCTGTACTGCATTTTGGGAAGACCATGTGGCACCTTTTCCCCCCACATATCCCATGGATATGGGAGGACCCAAGCATATGATGAGGCCCACAAGCCTCATGAAGTTTTGCCCCTTCCGTCAATGCCCTTTGAGAGGAAACAGAGATGATGTGTGGGAGCAGGCTCTCTTTTCCCCTGGGGATAGTGAGAAACATGATCTGCACGAGACAACCCACCACCCCACCCAATGAATGAGTTTCTGACCCTCCTTTCACGCCTCCCTGATTAAAATGGCCCTTTTGCTTATCAAGAGCAGCTGGTGGCAGCAAGCACCACCCTTTTGTGCTGGCTTGAGTTGCCGACTCATAGCTCCAAGATAGGTAGCAGCACAGGTGGCAGCACAGGGATGACTTTGGCACAAGGTGCCAACTCCTGTGGCTGAGCCTCACACCTCCCCCCGACCTTCTGCCTTTCTTCAGCTGGAGGACCAGTATCTTGATGCACAGTAACACTCATCAAGTCTTAGAAAGCTCAACATGATGCTTTTCCTTCATTCAGGAGATGCAAATGCTCTCCATTAGATTAAGAACTTTGACTGGAAAAACAGGCCATGATGCAGTGGTTTGGGATTTCTGAGGTTTCTGAGTATTGAATACTGAGATTATTTCAAAGAATGGCTGTGTCGGAAAAGCCAAAGTGCGAGCTGTTCACAACCCACTTCCCAGCAATGAAGCCAGGAAAGCTATTCCCAGGGGAGGGAGGGGGGGAGGGAGGGAAATATTGGTTGTTATATTCTTTGTGAATTCACTTGTCACACATTTACAAAGGGACATTATACACATAGAAAGTTCATTTTACAATCAAGATTATGATTCAGACTAGACAAAAGCAAACAGTTGATTAACACACATATTCCCATCTTAATCTATACATACATAACATTACTCTAACACTTTTGTGCTTTTTTTCTTCTTTTAATATGATCTCCTTAGAAGGCATATTATTCCTTAGACAAACTAACACAAGTTCTCAAGTTATCTCAGGATAGTTATTTCAAAAGAAAATGCAGTATTTCATAATAAACATTTATAATCAGGATTTTAACAAAGTAATTCATCATATAAACAAATGAATCAGTCAAGACACTAAATAAATATTTGTACTGGTAAATACTAGCATTTTGCTTATATCATGTAGGACCTGATCCTGCAAGCCCTCTGTATATATCTTTATCCCCACTGAATGATTGGTTTCATTGCTTGTTCTAATCTACTATTTTACTTTGTGCTGAGCAAATACTTTCTTGCCACTAAGTTTAGTAATTGAAGTAATTACTGGAATACAGCCCAGCAGACAACGATTTCCTTAGATGTCTTTGAAAGTTATTAGGTTTTTTCTTGTTTATGAAATCATCACAAAGATTTATCAACAGACAATCAATTTTTGATATTTATAATCTGAGTTGCTTGGTTTATTGAGATTTTAAAAATATATCATATTCCTTGTTCTTGGCTTTATTTAATTAACAAAGTGTGTCTTTTGCACTCAATTTGAAAAGCAATTTCCAATATTATAAGTGCTACTGAATTTTTCTTTTGTCAGACATTTGAGCTAAAAATACTTTGCTAGGAAGGCAAGAGCCTCCAGGAAAACAAGCCAGGAACTCTGCTTGAGGAGGGCTGGTGCAAACATGAATTACTCTCTCTGTTCTCATCTACCACAATTACTACCTTGTCCAGGGCAAGGGAATGGCCTTTTTTAAAGCACATCACAGACTATGGCCAACTGTTTAATTCTGAATTTACTCAATCCTTGTCAGAGTTGCCTTTTTCTTTGCTTGGTCAGTCCAGAACAGAGAACCACAGATAAGAGACATTAACTGACCTACAAACCTCCCTCTTCATGCCTTAGGAAATTATCTGGATATCCTAACACAAACAGATGTGCCAGTGAATTCCAATATTAATTGTTTGGGGGGAGTTGTGGTTTTTTCGCTTGGGTTTTTTTGGGGTTTTTTTTTGTTGTTTTTTTTTTTTTTTTTTCTTTTTAAGGAAACACAGAAGCAGTCAGTTACAGCTGAAAAGCTTAAAACTTTTTCTTGCCCAGCTCTGTTTGAAATATAGTTTGAAATCAAGGGTACTGAGGTTATTAGATGTATCCAATGGAATTAAGTTTAAGCTTAGCTGAATTCTGATGGCTTCCTGAATGTCTCTAAGCTGTTACCACAGTATAACATGAAATGTTCCAAGCATGTGGCAAAAATAACAGCGATTGTAACGAATCACTGCCTGAACTGAATAGCGGAACATACTTTGAAATTACTCTCTCTCTATATATTTATATATAGGGATATACACACACGCACACACACACACATATATATCCCTATATAAACATTTCTTTAAAATACAGAAATTTATTTTATTATTTTTCCTGTTGGTATTACTTTAAATACTTTACTTCATGAATCCACAATATGATAACTTCAGGCTGTTTGGAGAGATAAATCTGAAGACAGTCTTATAATCTCCACTAATATAAATATATTAGCAAGGAACTTTGACCAGCAATAGTAAATTTTGAAACTTAAATAACTACTCTACAGTTTCTTTTGTTTTAACAAGTTGCTACTGAGTACCAATATTCATGAAAAATGTAAAACAAAAAATAGAGCTTTAACATTTAACACTGAAGTGCAGACTTAAAAAAGGAATGTAAAAGAAAATGATGTATTAGAGACTCATTCTAAATAGAAAAAGAGCAACTTATACTATGTGTTTCAAAGTAAGAACACTGTATGCTTGCACTTTATCATAAATGACTATGTTGAGTCATAATTTCTTCTTGCCTGCAAATAAAGGATGTTGGCTCAAAAATCTTCAAAGTACACATGAGCATTTGATTAATTCCTGTTTGTTGTGAAAATAAAGTTCATTTACACTTTGACTGAATAACAATGAGGAGTTAATTTTAATAATAAGACATTTAAGGACCTTGGTAGCCAGTACCAGTTGTATTTGCAAGTAGCTCCTCGGCTTTACTCTTTTTTTAAAAAATAAAGGTACAATTATAGTTATTCATTTACTTTAAAAATTCTAAACATGAAGAAAAGTAGCATTTATACATATAAGTCCTCATATAAATTATAAAACTCAAGTTTATCTTATAGAGTTCCATCCCCAGAAGAAGCATAAAGCACTTTTGTGGTACCTTCACCAGTAAATATTTGTATCACATCAAATCTGAGAAATGCAAAAAAGATGATACTGAATCCAAAAGCTGAAAGACAACATTTTTCTAATACAGTCTCTTGTGACGAATATGCTCCATGGGCTTGTACGATTTACATGACTAGACTGAATTTCAAATAAAGGAAATATGAAGGAATTCACTTCACCAGTTCAGTAGGTATAAGAAACATCAGTGAACAACAGAGTCATCCCATTTGAGGTCAACAGTCTTTGAGGAAGACTACAAGGAGGGAGTTTAAAATTACGACAGCAAAATCAAATAATAGCAATGAGGTAAACTCCCCTAAAAAGGCCAAATAGGCTGAGTTGTCAGGAGAGAGTCCAGTTGTACCTGACACCCAAATGTTTCTGTAGCCAGAGTCCAGCGAGCTGCATGGTAGAGGCAAATGTACTTGCTTTGGACCCTAAGCACATTTTATATTGTTTCGGATCTAAATTGGGGTCACACTGAACAGGATGAAAAATATGGACAACTCCTACTTCCTGACTCCTGAAAGCCTTTAAGCCAGACGTTATCACTTTAGTAAAGAGATCTACATCCTCAAGTCCCCAGCCTTGAATCGAGGTATCAAATCCACCAGCAGTAAGTAGATCACTTTTGTAAATACAGGTAATTCCAAATCCATACTCCCTCCAAAATCCAGTTCTTTTTGTGAAAACAAAACTACTGTCAGCTGGAGGGTTGCCTCCATATATTACTTTTGGATCATATTGGCTGAAGATGATAGGGTAGTAAACCTGTTCTCCCTGAATAGTGTTATCTCTGCATCGCTGGAGGAAGTCTGATGTGAATACCAGATCTACATCACAGAAGAGCAGCAAAGTGTCATTATCAAACTGAGATGAGGCCATCTCAAGACCTAAACCTCTAGAAAACTTTCCTGACATTGGAATGAGGGTCATATCTGCCTTGGGGTACTTAATGCTGTATTCTTTCACAAGCTCTATGTGTTTGCTAGAGTCTTGTCCCGACTCAGAGCTGAAGAGAATTATTGCCAACTTTACATTCTGCTTGGGAATCAGACAAGTCTTCTCAAAATTATCCATAAATCTAGAGAAAGTATCAAATCTTCCCGTGATAGGGACAAGAATATGTATTTTCTTGCCACTGTGTCTCCCAGTGTCTTTGGTGCCTTGGAACGTCGAGGAAAAAATCTTTAAAGAATTTGAAAGGAAAGAAAAGGATTGAGTGTCAGTGTTGGTGTTCTCCAGCAAGCTTTTTACATCCAGCTCCTCTGCTTCTTTGAAGAAAGGTTTGCTAAACAATTGCTGAAGGTAAGCATGGCGTCTCACCGGAACTGTAACTTTCCTTCCTTTGTGCCTTTTGTACAAAAGCAGTAAATCCAGGATGTACTCTACTCCATGCAGAGGGTCTACCCTGCGGTACCCATACTGTATTTCCTTGAAATCAATGAGCCTTCCTCTAGATCTGGAGTTCTCATTTATCATTTCCATGACCTGCATCACAGTATCATCCAGCGCAGCCCGGAGGACACTGCTCAGGCTCTGCCGGGGTGGCTGGTTCTCCACCATGGAGTAAAGAAACTTTCCTGTCAGGAACTCCCACTCAATGACTTCATCCCTTTCACGTGGCTGGAAATTATTGAAAGACGGCACCACTCCCAGTTGTTGATCTTCCTTATTTACTTCAGTGTTACTGAGCTTGCTCATCAGAACACTTTCTCGATGGAGCTGGATGGTCCGATGGCGCAGCTCGGAAATTTTGCGACTCAGTATGTAGTTGTGCAGCCTATATTGGTAGGCTGGTCTTTTGTTGGGATGAAGTGTTATGGCTGTGTGGATCTTGCTGTTGTGAAGATCTTGAATGTAACCCTTGCGGTTGTGTTCATAGTTTTCGTGGAACAATTGCTGCATCTAAAAAGACAGAGAGGGGTGTGGGGGAAAGAGACATTAGGTTGAAGTGCTTCTACCCAAAAAAAGGACTCACATTGGTACTAGTATCATTACCAATTCTTATAGACCATGGTTATTTTTAGGCATAGAATTTTAAAGCATTCAGTAGAAAATAATTACATTGTTTTGGTCTGAGTTTCAGTAGTGCCCACAGTAAGCAAATATTGTCCTCTGTCTAAAGAGAAGGTCAGCTATCTTGGGTTATCTTCACTTCATCCAATCACAGAACTAAGGGAAATGCCTAGGCATAGGTCTGTGGGTAATATTTCTGCATTCATAGGTGCTATGCATGAAGTAATGACTTCACTTCAATCTAAACCCCAATTAATACAGATCTGTAATGAAAGGATAGCAACATTCACCATTTTTAAAAAGCATTTGTGTCTTTGTGTCTATGGAGCACAAAGCTGATTGGACTGATATATGAAAATAATTAATGCTGCTTAACATTCAAAAACTGAATGGCCTTAACAAAAGTCTTTTTTTTATGTTGACAGAGAATTCAATAATTGAAATAAAACTATTTGAATATACATTTTGTAAAGTACACATATAATAGAGTATGTCAATAAGGCAGTTGATTGTGATAGTGATTTCCAATTTATTCCCGTAGCAAGAAAAGACATTCTACTTCTGTCAATTTAGTAGTGGTGATATAGTGAATAGATACATTTTATGGCTGACAGGTCTAGGATCCAAAATATCTGGCCTTCTTACTTTCTATGATGACAACTGAACTATCAGCAAATCATAAAACTATTTTTGACTCAGCTTCCTCCAAAGAAGGCAACTTAGCTCATTGTTAATGTGATGAGTATTTATTCTTAAATGGGAAATTATACCGAGTAGTAAAATATTGATATCATAAACATATTTAAAAACCGCTGTTCCTTGCTAACACCTACTAACTCCAGAGCATTGTTTCCCATGACTAGCAGATAAAGGAGAAAAGACTGGAGTGTTTTTATATGCAAACAGATGGGTCTGTAATTTATATATAAGGAAAATGTGCTAATCAGATAGAAAATGTTCAGGAATGTGTGATAAACTTGAGCTGTAATCAGATTCTGAGATGGGTACTGAAGTTTGTCTTTTATACACTGAAGAAATCAAGAGAGCTAAGTTCTGATTGCAACATTTAGCTCATTTTACTTCAATTCTTTCATGAATGGAAGTTTTGCTATGGGAAAGGGCAATAAATGTAAAATAACACCTAACAAAGCTAAGAATTATGAAAGCTATGTAAAATTCATTAGCATGTACAAGACATAGACATTGTCACATTTAGAAAAACAGAATTTTAATATAAAGCTTCTAGAGTGCCCTTCCCATCTCGTTCAGACCCCAAATGCCTCTGCTTGAGCAAACATGGTTACTACTATTACTCAGATTAAAATTTTTAAGGTTAGTCATATAACATGTAGAAAAGCAATAGACATATTCTGAGAAATACTTTAAGCTATATTAAAATTGCCTCCAATAAAATAAGTACCTCTGTTATATTAAAGTGAAAATGAATGTGAAAAACCATACAAAGTTACAACATGACTCATTATTCACAGAATTCCTACCTAAAGCTGTCTGAGAACATCTGTTCTGTCTTGAAATGTGGGTGTTTTGCTTGTTACATGAGAGAAGATGAACAAGGGACATGAGGGTTTGGGTATTTCATTGTAATCACAGAGATCAGGAACAAACATCATCAGGCCTGTTAGTGTTTTAACTAGCAGTGCTGGAAAAACTGAAATACTTCCTTGAGGACTAAGAGATGGTCACTGCCAGGACAGGTGGATTAGAGATTGAAAGGGAAAACAGTGTCTAGGAAAGAGCTGGGTGATGATATTTGCTCTTTGGAAAAACAGTTTTCTCGCTCTACAATTTACATTTTGAATAATAAAAAAGGAACAGCTGATCTGGCTAGATTTCCATCTCTCCAGTTATGAGTAACACTTCCTTTCTGGTCTGTTTTACTTAAAATTGTATGCTGTGAACTCTGCAAGGTGAGTATGCTTTTGTATTGTCCACTTTTTCTGCAAAAAGCTGAACACATGATTTTTACATCTACAATTCCACAGTAAAGTCTCCTTAAAGGAAAATAAAGAAAATATGTAATGTCGAAAACAAAAGAAGAGGAAGTGGTTTGGGTGGCTTTCTCATCCAAGTTGTCTAATGAAGAATGCTATTTGAGTATAAATAAAACAACCATTAACTTTGCACATTTACAAACAGTAATATCCTTATAAATTACCTTTAAAGTATGTGATTTTACATCGTTAAGTACATGAAAGTTTTATGTAAAGTAGTAAAATGCCTGTTATCCAAGAGATTTGCAACAGATGACATTTTATTGCAGCAAAGCTAAATGCTGTCCTCCAACTGTGCAAATTCTTCTGTAACCCTTGACTTATTATTAAATCAGCTTTACAGAAGATTCATTAGCAGCACTTATTTAAAAGAAATATTCTGTTGACATAAATACTGCATTTTTCGCACATTCCAATTTCAGATGCCTGTGTTCATTTGATATGCTTCACTGAAATCAGAGAGAAGATATGCTCCATTATAATAATGATTTCACTTTTGAGAATCAACAAGAGATTAAAAGTAGCAATGAAAAAAAAATTCAATCAACTCAGTAATGCAGTACTCTCACATATATGCAAAACTGTACTAATCCATTTTCAGTTATGTTAGTGAAAACTTATAATAGATCCCAATTTGGAGAAAACAAAACATGACACTGAAAGCATCAACACTTCCTGAAGATAGCCTGCTTTAATGTTGGTGCAGAAATTTGTTCTCAATGTTGCAAGAAAAATAAGTCTTTTTACAATTCAACTTATTAACATCTAAATGAAAGCAATTCAATTTGATCCTAACTTTGCTTTGAAATTTCTAAGCAAGGTGGTCAAGCCCAGGAGGCAAAGGGAAAGATGACTAAATTTCCTGGAAAAATGGATTTGCGTGAGAGTCTAAATTGAAAAATGCAGTCATAAATTATCTGGCAAAGGAGGTGGGTTTGGGAAGTGGCAAAATTTATTGAGTATTAAGTAAAACAATTCAGCATGGTTAAAATAAACCTTCCTGCAAAAGTTTTCATGATTTTGAATGCCAAGGTAATAAAGCGCCAGATTAAATTCTGTGTAGATGAATGCAAAGCACATGTGAGGAACTCAATCCTAACTCTACCTGAAGAATGTCAGACTGTGCAAGCTGTTAGGACTCTGGAAAGAGAACCTAGTCTACATAGTATGCAATTCTGTGTAGGTGTCACATGGAGGTACAATAGTGATGAAAAGAAAAGCAAATAGCATGAGGACAAGTCTAGAGTGAATCAGAAGCTTCATTACATGGTTGTGTCCATAGCCCACCAGCTTCTTGAAGACTCTGACCAGGCACCTTGTCAGTATCGTCCCACCTGAAACTGATAACGCAGAATTATAGAATGTTAACGGTTGGTAGGGACCTTCAATATCATCTAGTTCTAAGACCTGTGCCATGGGCAGGGAGACCTTCCAGTAGACCAGGTTGCTCAAAGTATTATCCAGTGTCAGGATAATACAGTGTCAGGGTTGGGACATCCACAACCTCTCTGGACAATCCGTCCCAGTGTCTCACCACCCTCACAGGAGAGAATTTCTTCCTAACATCTAACCTAAGTTTTTCCTCTTTCAGTTTGTACTCATCACTCCTTGTTCTATCAATACAATTCCTGAAGAGTTGCTCTCTGGCTTCCCTGTAGGCCTCCAGATAGTAGTAGGCTGCTATGAGGTCTCCACAAAACTTCCTCATCTCTAGAATGAGCAGCCCCAACTTTCTCAGCCTGTCTTTGTACCTCTTATCAACTTTGTGTCCTCATCTAGACTTCCTACAATAGTTCCACATCCTTCCCATGCTAGGGGAACCAGAACTGGCACTCCAGGTGGAGTCTCACCAGAGCAATGGAGAGGGGCAGAATCCCCTCCCTCCCCTGCTGCCCACAGTGCTCTGGATGCAGCCCAGGACACATTTGGCTTTCTGGGCTGGGAGTGCCCATGGCTGGGTCATGTTGACTTCGTCATCAACCATCATGTGAGTACAAACACACTAACCAAGGCTAGCCAATGATTACAAATTTGGATCATTAAGCAAACAAATAAATAAGGCAAAAGGGAGTAATCCAAAGAGGGCAAACCCTGACTTCAATGGAGAAAGTGAGCACCATAAGAAAAACTAATAGGAATGGTACCATCTCTTCTCACATAAAGAACTATGACACTTATAAGAATGCACTCAAGATTCAGAAACAGAAAAGGAAATAATCACATAGCTCAAGCACAGATCTTACTGGCACAGCAAGCTGCTGATGGTAAAATTTTGAATCACTTTAAAGAGCAAGGCAACAGCTTAGTGACAAGCTACAGTCATTGTTATCTAGAACTTCTGGAATTCCAGCTGAATATATATCACAATATTTCCTTATTGTCCTGTACCCCTGCCTCAGCTTCTCCTACTAATTAATGCAGAGAGAGAATATTTTGCCAAATGAACATTTAGTTTGACATGATACAACGAACTTACATTCACTGAAAGCAGTGAATGGGAGACTTTGTCTTCAATTCAATATAATACATGGACGTCCAACATTTCATCTTTTCATATTGCATGAATTTTTGACTTTTCTGTCACAATAGAATAGTGAATAGTTTTCTGTCTTCTGACTGATTCTTACAGCACAACTAATGCAAGAGTTGGCACAGACTTCTGCTTGCCTTTTTCCATGCCAGCTGAAACTAGAAGTTGGCAAGAAATACTAATGATCTAATCATGCTCTGAGGAACTCTGAACTACAAGTAGGAATTAAAAAAATTATAAGAAAGAAATCAGAATAAAGGCAATGATTTATTATTGTGGCAGAAAAATACACAAGCACAAAGTTATTTGCATTGCAAGCTCTGAAATCATTGTAATCACTGTGATTTACTAATGTAATAAAAAAGGAAATATCTATTACATATACACAAAAGCCCAAACCAACCAACTTTATTATTGCAAGACTATCATACAGTAAAAGAGTGAATGAAAATGGTGCTTTTTAAATTAAAACAATTTTCTTTGAGCATTAAGAACAGTTCCTCCCATTTAACAGAGAAGACATAAAGCTTAATCCTCCATCTACTTGATGTTCTTAAATCCACAATAGTGCTAAAATGTTGACCATTTTATCTAAACTGAATGTTTAATAAATGTAGAAATAAGATGAACACGAATTATTTGTGGTCTTTCTTCCCTCTGCTCTTTAGAGTTTAGCTCTGCTAAAGATGAATCTAGTTGATGCACTAACTTTCAGTGAGTTCAAGGCACATTTCATCCATATGAAGTACACATGTAAATCTAATGCGTTTGAGATGATACTGTTTTGTTGAACAGCAGGAATTTGAGTGCTTAAAAAATAACTCAGATGACTAGAGGCACATTAGGATGGTCTCAATAATATGTACTATAATAAAATGCAACACTAAGCTGCAGGTAATCTAAGTTTCTGGACAAGAAGACTTGATCTGAGCAAGTCAGTTTTGGTGCTCTGAAAAATACTATCAGCCTGGAGAAGATAAGGATTAAGACTGGAATTATGAAATCCATAGGATCTAGATAACAGAGAAGCAATAACAAAAAAGCAATAACAAGCTATGTACAAGTTGGGAATTATCAGTTCCAAGGGAAGTTATTACAGAAGCTTCTAAGGAATAATGTTGTACCTAGTGATGCCAGCACAAAATCTGGAACACTGCTCATGAAACACAGTCAAAGACATTAAGACTAAATGAGCAGATAACCCATAAGAGCCAGAGAACTTGAAAATTAAGAAGTTATGGAAATTAAGTTGTTACAATAAAATAACAGATATAATGCTATATCCATGGTTGTAAGAGGTGAGTGACTATCTTAGGAAAGCTGACTTTTTAAACTGGGAATAATTGACATACAAAGAAAACATAAGAATATTAGCAGACAGTAAGGTGACATGAGCAGATTATGAAAATTCATGTGCATCCTCTACAGAAAAGGGAAACAAAACTCAATGTTGCATCAGTCAGAATATTTCGGAAAGATGCAACAAACAATTTCACACAATTCTGGACCTGCATTTTATTAAATCTGTGGGATCAAAACAATGCAAAAGAAACTTGTCAGGGCTTTTCTAATTTAGCTTATAAACAGACAAATGAAACAGCACTGGTATACAAGGACAGCAGCATGCGTGGAAGGAAACAGAAAAATGTCTTAAATTACCCTGGGCATTATCTAAGTGGAACAGTTGTGGAAAAGGCTGCATTTTAATAGTCAGCAGATTTAAGGAAGGTAGGCTGACAGTCAGGACTCCTCAGGTTTGGACTGCCTGGTGTCACTAACCCCCTTCTTTGGAACAAACCAGCCTTCAGAAGAGAAGCACCAGGGTAAGGTGGAAGGGATGACAGGTTAAGAAAGTGGTAGTAACAGATCCAGTTACAATGAACAACAGCCCCCTAAGCACTGCCAATCCTTCCACAAGGATGTGAAATGGAAATGGCTGACTCAGCAGTTTTGATAACGCCAAATATCTGACCCATTTCCTGTTCTGGATGATAAAGGATGACTGATCATGGAGAAGATATAAGTAATTTTCCTGTCATAGCTTAAGCTTCATGTAATTCAGTGGTGTTCAGACTCGTGGTTGTTCCTACACACTCAATCACTGAGAAGCTCAGCAGAGAAAAGCAGGTTCTCATCATCAGGGAGCTACCCAGGGAAACACCAAAAAGTGCACTGAGACCAGCTACATGTATACACCATGAGTCTTGGGAGATGAACATGGCCTCCATGGCATTAAACTAATACCCCTGCAGGTAGAGCCATCTGTGGGTTTGCCATTGTTTGCCTCATTACAGAAGGTGATTTACCACAGTAGCATTGCCGTTATCACATCCAGCTGACAACCCTCAGCATATGTGTACTTCATGTCCTTTTGAACATCTTGGTGGGGCATGTGTGCTTCCTTAGGTAACAGCTTGAAGATAAAAACTTTTCCAAATGCTAAAATTGTTCTCTGACTCCCAAACATCAAGCAAAGGAGCAATCTACCTGCCTTGAAGCCAAATCTCCCATGACCTCAGGGGCATACTTCCAAACCGGCTCGTGCCAAGGTTACTGCCCTGCTGCAAAGGGTGCTTCAGCTCCCTTACAACCAAATATCCTTCCCCGGCATATCTCATAAAGTATGAGACAGACAAAGAATTTATTAATAAATGGTATTTCACCATTTTAAAGATAATAAATCAATAATTAATATTTTCTGCATTTGTATCAAGTCACTAAAATACTCCATTGTTAAAATAACACAGACTACATTATTGTCTACTAGTTAGTTATAAGCTGCATGATGTTATAAGAACTGCACTCTATAAGAAACCCTAGCTTTTTAGGGTTTTCTATAAGAAACCCATGCTTTATTATTTACAGAATTCATACTATATATTAAAAACATTGTAAAATTTGACCACAAAAGTAATGTCTAAGCTTTTATACCAACACATCTTCAGTGCAAGACACCAAACCTTTCTGAAAGCTCATATGCAGCAATGCACCAGAGCATTTACCAGTATTTCTTCCTATAAAACACATACTTTTTTAATATGCATTTGAAAAAATTGCTTAATTATTAACTTAAAGGAGCAATAGAAGAGGAAGTTATTTTGCCAACCTCTTAACCCTTAAGCATAGTTCTGAAAGGAGTTTACAATGATTATTGAAACAGAACACACATACAAATTTTTTTGTGTTACCAAAATAAGAATTACTAAAATTTTATTGTGCTTATGGAATAATTCATTAAGTTAAGTGAACGTTACAATTAACTCTATTACATAGCACGTGTATTCAAAGTGTGTAAGTACTTTTATTTCATAATCTGTCCCTTTCTCACTATGTGACACATTTGGCCATATAGAGGCAAAAATATTAAATCTGTCAAATATTAGTCTTCAATGTACACAACAGACAAAATGGAAAAAGTCCTTAAGGTTATATATTTAGACAGAAATACCAAGTTCTGCCCTCTGGATGAAGGGAAAAAAACATGAAAAAGTGATTTGATGACTAATCATAATTTCTAAATTGTTTCTATGTGTTGTAACATAAAGTAGTATATTTGTTTAATAATAAACTTTTCTAAAACATGGACTCATGCATTTGGGTATCTGACTAAAGATTTGAATATTGTAATTATTCTCTGAAGTGCATAAGCACAAAAGCTGATTCCACATATACAAATTATATTGAAACTGGAAATTTTGCTTCTTTTGGGTACCTTGTGGGTAGTACCAGAGTTGAACAAGGAACACACCCCACTTTACAGAATTTCCCCAGAAGAAATTTTAACTGAGAGATTTCCCTGTTGTTATAACAATAAAAATCACGTCCTTTTCACTTCTACTCAGTAGTGCTCATATGTTTACATTTAGCTTATCCTCAAAGCCTTCCCTCCTACAAAAAAACTCCACATATCTAAAGAAAACATCCAAATACTAGCAGCTAGTGTGGTGAACACTTTTTAGCATGGATATACTCAGCACTCTTCACAGTGTTACAGAAGAGAGTAGTTTGGTTTATGAAGATGCCTGGGACAGTATTTCATTCACACTTGGCTAGAGCCATTCCTAAAAAATAACAGTGGTAATGTATCCTTTCTGTTTTTCACTTGTTGAGACCATGTTTGAGAGTCTTTGTCCATCCAGACCCATTTCACAAACTAAGCAAGCGAAGTTGAAGCCACAGAATTAACACCCTGTTATGGCCTGAGGCTGTGCAACCTGCTTCATGTGATGACTTCACCCCTATCACACCAGCTGATACCAGTTCGGATGCTCAGCACACCATCTGCACTCCTGTCACGTCGCCTGACATGGGAAAGTAACCTGCTTCACTCAGAAACCTGCTATGTTCAATGCAGGAAACCTCTTCCACTGGATGAAGAATTGGAAAGATTTTCTCCTGCAGTGCAATATATAAAACTAATGTTTCTACAGCCTTTATGCTTCAAGTACTCTGAGTGGGTAATCTTAAAATACTGGGAGAGGACAATTTCATACAGCAGGAGAAAGTAGCTCTCTGCATGCCCCTGCCCCAGTAACAACACTAGCTATAAAAAGTATGAGGTTCCTGGCTCATGAAAAAATCCTTATAATGTAGAGATATTTTACAAGACACAATTCTTCCTACTGGGAGATGACTATTCTGCAAACAACAACAGCCTGACACAAAGGGTTCCCTAATATTTATGACTTCCCTTAGAAGAATCAATCTTCCTGAAGAATCTGCATGCCTGTGCCTTCCTAAACCTGTTACCTGCTACAGAAAACATACATTTTACTTTGCTCATCAGGAGCTTGAAAGAACTTTCTGAGTCCTAAGTATCCTTACTTTTGAAGTAACTCACCAATTCAAATGCTGAAGAAAACTTTGAGAAAAAGCCATTTTAATTTCTAATTATTCCAAAAAATTTTTAAAAGATCAAGCTTCAGGACTATGAATACTGAGATCTAAGTGTTGAGTTAAACTGCAGTACTTCTCTGCTATCCAAGTTAGTCACATTTCTCTCTAAATGAAAAATTCTAATTGAAAACAATCATTTGAGTTTACTAATCACAGTATATTTATCATTATAGTCTACAAAATGGAAATGTTGTGATCTACTACCCATCAGTTAAGTCAATTAGTGGAACACAAAAGTTTTTTCCTATTATTCTAGGAGTCTTTAATAGTATTACTGTTTGAGACTAAAATTTGAGGATAAAATGAAAGTAATTAATATTTTTCTCAGCTGTTTTTATTGTCTTTCACCCTCAGATTTACCTAAGTTTCCATAAAATCCATTTTGATACAAGACAGCAAAACCAAATAGCCCTATCCTTCCAGAAGTCCACAGCTATTTGGAAACAGAACTTCACTTTTAATTAATACTCAAAGAAATAATAGAATCATCTTTATTATAACTAGAGGATTTATCTATTCAAGTCTTGTACCAAAAAAGTTCTCCTTTTAAGCTTATGTCTCAAATATTAATAAAGAGTTAGTAAATATGAATTACTTTTGCACTCTATGGGCATTCTATCACATCTGTTTGTCACCTCCTAACACTTATGTTTGCAAATACATGAAGTTTTGGAACTTATTAAGTAATGTTAATCCAGTGCAACCTGATGGAACTTTGATTTCCAGTCTTGAAACAGATCCTGCTTGAAGACCAACGGACTGGACCGGACAATCTCTGTGTTCTCTTAAATTTACATTACTTCACAGCCTTACAATTCCATATTAATTAGTAAACTTATATTACAAATCATAGTTGGATGAGGAACAGAGTGGTAGCAATATCTACTGTAGAATCAATATTAAGGACTCCGCACCTGACCTCATCCAAAAGTTTTTCACAAAAATATAAACTTTGAGAGACTGGAAACACTGACAATTCAGCATAGGTTTTAATTTGTATGATATGACCCATATTATACAGCATGTATGCAAAGGCAAATACATAGCATGATTCAAAATTATTTTGAGCAACTCAGCCTTAAAGAGATGCTACTTTGCCTGTTCATTTATCCTTTTTTCCCATTATTTTACAGTTAAGTTTTTCACCTGCCTCTTTTCTTGGGACTGTCTTACTCTTCTGTAGATTTGTGAAAAGTACATAGACATATTAAAAAAATAATAATTCCTCTGTGTTTATTTGATACCCTTCAATTTATTCACATGTATTTTTTTCCCCCCACATGTTCTATATATACCCAAAATTATACACTGGGAGCCCTACAAGATGAATACAACATACCTGAAGGTGAAACACATGGTCTCAACAACTGTATTGTACAGTCCAGTTAAACAAAATGACATCAACAGCAATTTCTTTAGCTGAACTTTCATGCATTTTAAAAAGCTGGCAGATTGGTTAGAATCACACAGGTAATGCCATAAAGAGTGCACTACAACATCTTGTGGAGAATATAGTGTTTCTTTTTGGCTAACAAGACCTGGATGCACACCTACCATACAAACAGCAAATGAGAATACTCAATGCTTATTTCTTAGGCAAAGTAAAGCTGTTAAAGTTCCACCTGAAGAGAAACAGCAGTTTGCTTATGTTGTCTGAAAAGGCCAAAAACCCATAGAAGTTAGTAAGAAGGAGTAATTTCACAAAGTCAAAATAGAAAGCATGACGGGAGGAAACAGATGGGATGCCAGCCTATTCTGGGGAGTAGTGAGGATCAATTAATTAACTTATATGACCATGCTGAAGTTGGGAAGATCAGATAAACTGAAAGGAACTTCTTGATCAGGAAATATATCTTGCCACATATAGAAGAATGCAGTGCACCAGCAGATCTCTTCTTTGATAACAAAACACTTCTGAACAGTAAAGACAACAAGGCAGGGTACTGCTGCATATAGGGCTTGCTTTGTCAGAAACTGTATTTATGTCAGCAAGTGAATACTGATGGTGTGCTGTTACCAACACTGCAACATAAGTCTTACCTACACCCACCTCCTCCCACTGGGAAATTGAGCCATATCAGGAATGTTCGGGTAGCCAGAATAGGGGGGTTTAGCTACAGGGGACCATAATAAAAAAGCACTAGGTTAATGAAAATCGCAAATTTTCTATAAACTAAACAGAAGATCAGCCCAAAAGTGCCCAAGGACCCCTAGCCAGAGCAGCAGCAATCCCAGGCAGAAATGCTAGGAGACTGAAGTTTGCCATCCCCTGCAGACTAGAAACAAAAAGGAGGGAATTTGGTGAGTTTCTCAATACAGAGTTTGTTCAGATGTCTTATCTAAATAGATCTGCAGAGCAGAAACAACAGAATGTTGTCCTTGCCTTCACTGTCACTTGCCTGATACTTCTAGAGATATTTTCCTCTCAGTACAGGCAGATCTGAAAAGAAGTCTTTTCATGTCTGAAATAATTGTAACTCCTAACAGTAAATCATATTACTAATAAAAATTACTTCAAGCACTGAAATGACAAAAACTGTTTAAAATGTCAAGAAGTCAAGAAAAAATAAGACTGCTTGGAAAAAAAAGTCTCATAACTCCCTATATATTTCAACACAAACCATAATTATGCATCTAAATTTTTATTTCTTTTGAGGCACAGGCAAGCAGTTTACTTCCCTTGCTATTGTTTACCAGCTACAGTTTTCTATTTTCTTTTAATCTCAAGAAGTTATCACTCTATTGCGAATACACTTCAGAAACTACTGGGTTTACCCTTTAAAGAAGGTTTTGAATAATTTAATTATTCAAAGAAAAATTCAATAAATGCTTGCATAGCCAATTAAGTAAAGATTTATATTCCAGCACTATCACATAACACTGAAATAATGTATAAAAAATGGCATCCATAACTTCTATAAGTAATACCATAAATTCTGTTTAAATACTCCATCAATCAAACAAATTAACTGTCTGCATACATTACACAAGTTTTTACAATAATGAGTAAACATCTACAATAGAAACAGTGTAGGAAACACCTGGCCTTGGATGCCTTTGCTTATTCATAATTAGCAGTATTTCACTATTAGTTTATGTATTTTAATTCCTTAGTCCATTGCCTTACTTGGATAGATTTTTTCCACACAAAATAAAGAAACGATAAGCATTATCAAGAGATATACATAACTGGAAAACACAGAAGCTTAGCATAGGAGTGATACTCGATTATACCTTTTAAAGACGGAGAATAAGAATTCAATCTGCAGAATCCATTTTAAATTATATTCATCTAGGCAACATCAGATAAAAACTCAGTGCCACCTTTTAGCAGTGCTGATCTAAGGATGGAGCCAAGAATGCGAGACAGAGGTAATATAAGTTTCTAAAACTACCCAGCAAAATGGACAATATAAATACGTTTATAGGGGAAGCAAAGTTTTGGAGACCTAAAGCTACCTTGAAGCCTTTTGGATACCTTAAATTGCTGACTAGTCTCTTTCCTTCAAGGTCAGGCCAAGCTGTTTCACTTCCTGTTTTCTGGTAATAAATCCAACATACTGACAAAACCTGAGGTAGCAAAAGAGATAAAGGGTAATGGAAATTGGCAGACAAAAAAGAGAAAAAAATCAGGACTAGTGCCTATCTAGGACTTACAAGGAAGAACATATTAAGATAAAAACAGGCAATCACATAAGATCAACACTTGTAGCAGAGCAGTGACTTTTTGTTTAGAACTCTAAGAGCCTTAAAGTTACTTGATTTGCTTTGAAGTCTGCATATTTATTCAAACTGTCATCAAAATCTGGCTTTATAAAAGCTGTTGGGAAGATTAGGTGATAAGATAGGGATGTGCTGGAGCACAGAATTGAAAGACAGCATCCAAGGGGGAAAAAAAGTGTTATTTCATATTAGCTAGGACAGACAGACTAATAGGGTAACAAGGCTGATGAAGAAGGGCCTAGAACACAAGTTCTGTGAGGAGTGGCTGAGGGAGCTGAGGGTGTTTACCCTGGAAGTAAGGAGGCTCAGGGTGAACCTTACCACTCTACAACTCTCTGAAAGGGAGGTATAGCCAGGTGGGAGTCAGCCTGTTCTCCCAGGCAACCAGCAAGAGGACTAGAGGACACAGCTGTAAGATGCCCCAGGGGAGGTCTCGGCTGGACATCTGGAAGAAGATCTCCACAGAAAGGGTGATTAGCTATTGGAATTGGCTGCCCAGGGAAGTGGTGGAGTCACCTTCCCTGGAAATGTTTAAAGAATGACTGGATGTGGCCCTGGGTGCCATGGTCTGGTTGACAAGCTGTTGTTTGGTCACAAGCTGGACTTGATGATCTCAAAGATCTTTTCCAACCCACTGATTCTGTGTGATTCTTTGATATAGATTACACAAGCACAATGAAGTGTGTTTAAACACTGAGCCATGACTTAATTTATTTATATTTATTATGGAAAGGGCCAGGGAGACTTAGAGCTATGATAAGGGGTTACCCACAGCAGAAAATACTGATGAGTGGTAATCTTGAATCATTAAAGCAATGATCCAGTGAGAAATGCCCCTCTCTGGGTCCTGTATCTTTTTATCTGTAGGAGATAAGAGGAAATTATAGAATTACAGAATAGTTGAATTGCAAGGGAGCTTTAAAGGCCACCTAGTCCATCCCCCCCCATGACCAGGGATATACTCAAGTAGAACAGGTTGCACAGAGCCCCATCCACACTGACACTGAATGTTTGCAGGGATGGAGAATCTCCCAACACCCTGGGCAATCTATTACAGTGTTCCATCATCCTCATTGTAAAAAAAAATTCTTTCTTATATCTAATCTAAATTGAACATCCTTCAGTTTCAAAGCCATTCCCCCTTCTCACACTCCATGCCCTGGTACATCTCCAGCTTTCTTGTAGGCTCCCCTTCAAGTACTGGGAGGCTGCTCTAAAGTGTCGCTGGAGCCTTTTCTTCTCCAGGATGGACAACCTTAACTTTCTCAGCCTCATTAGGAGACATGCTCCATCACTCTGGATCATCTTTGTGGCTCTCCTCTGGACTTGATCCAAAAGGTCCATGCCATCTTTTTGGGTACCTCAGAGCTGAATGCAAGGTTCCAGCCGCGGCCTCACCAGAGCAGAGCAGAGCAGAGCAGAGCAGAGCAGAGCAGAGCAGAGCAGAGCAGAGCAGAGGGGCAGAATCCCTTCCCTCCCCTGCTGCCCACGCTGCTCTGGATGCAGCCCAGGAACTCGTTTGGCTTTCTGGGCTGGAAGTGCCCATGGCTGGGTCATGTCCAGCCTCTCACCCACCAGCACCCCTAAGTCATTCTCATAGGGCTGTTCTCCACTTGTTCATCCCACAGCCTGTGCTGATACCAGAGGTTGCTCTGACCCAGGTGCAGCAGCTTGCACTTGGTCTTGTTAAACCTCATGAGATTCTCATGGGCCCATCTTGATCTTGCCCAGGTCCCTCTGGATGGGATCCCATCTTTGGGTGTGTCAACCAGACCATTCAGCTTGGTGCTATCTGCAGACTTGCTGAGGGTGCACCTGATCCTGATGTCAGTGTTATTAATGAAGACATTAAATAGCACAGGCCCCAATACAAACACCTGAGGGACATCACTTGTCACTGACCTCCTTCCATCAGGATCCCGAGGTACTGACCACCACTCTTTGGATGCCACCACTCAGCCAATTGATCCATCCTTACCCATTGATCCATCTACCTATCTAATCCATCTCTCTCCAGTTTAGAGATGGCATCTGACTGTCACAACTTTTCAAAAATCATGGACAATAGCTTGGCAGCTGTATCAGCCAATTCCCTCTATGTTCCCCTCTTTGCTCACTCATACAGTGGTGAGACTTTGTATTCCTGCTATGCACAGGTCTTGCTTGCCTGGGTGGAAGATATATCCTTCCCAGCCAGAAGCTGAAAACTGAGTTGGATACTGGGAGCAAAGCCTCTAAGAATTGCCTCCAGTGAGATTTTTTTAGTGCTAGGAATATTAACTTTATGGAGGAAACACAGAGTCATGCAGTAACAATAAAAGAAAGATGAATAATTTATAAATAACAATTAACATAAATCAGACATATATTTCTTACAAGGACAAAGAAATAGAAAGTCAGCAGATGCAAAATCTGAGAAAACAGAAATGTGTGTGAAAAAGTACTTAAGGGAGATCAAAATTATTTAATTTTAAAATTATTGAAACTCAGAACTTACCATGCAGCTAAAAGGATTAAACAGATAAAAAGAATATTCAAGATGATATTATAAGGAACAAGAGCAATGAGAATCCTTACTGATTCAGGGTAAAAACAATTTGGTAGTTCATAATGGCCCATAGGAAGGTGTCAACACAAGCTCACCACAAAGATCAAGCCTACAGAATACAGTGTTAATAGCTTCTCCAAGGAAATATATTTAATAAAAAAATGTATCACATCATATATCACATCACATTAACATTCTTAAAACAGGATTTTCAACATCTTTGGACAACAAAACAATAAACACAGACTGGTGAAAAATGAACTCTTTTTTGGTAAACACATTGTGAGAACACTTAAATGCATTGCCAAGTCACATTTTAAGCTCTCATATTAAGTAAGAAAGCAGAAGTGCCAGCAGATCTACCTAATATGGACCAAGGATCTCTAATCTATCCCTACTAATTAAATATTCCATCATTCTTATAGGAAAGTTAACCATAAAATTTGTAACGACTTCAAAATTTGGGAATGACTAACCTGGTTCTGGTGGCTGGTACACCTAAAAGTAGTTTCTCAGAACTCACCAGTGGGGAACTAATGACTGAACTAGAGGACACAAGACATCCAAGTTCTTCCAAAGAAAGAAAAATCAAAATCAGTACAGTAAGATTTCTGGTAATACTGTGTCAATCCCTTGACTATAAAGCTTTTCATCAGTCTTCATCCTGGTCAGATTTCTGCATGATAGGCCAGATTTAAGCTGGTTTTTAATTTAATTTTTTTTTCACTTGTACTACATTGAGTCATTACCCAGAGACACTGAACAGCATGACCTGCTTGTCAACCTGCATGACCTGCAGTCTTCACTTCTTGCCATGTCAGTAAAAGAATATTAAAACAAGGATGTCCAAATTAGGATTTAATTTCTTATGGTGTAATCAGGGAGATAAGTATGGCTTCCTTCCAGCTGATGATATTACCATTAAAATTTATGCTAAATTATGAACGCCCTTGAGCTAAACATCCAATTAAAATAACATAAGCATGGCAGGATGTCTGTTACAATGTTTTCCTTAGACAAAATCCTAATTATATTTCCATTATACTTTTCCACAGGCACAGCTTTCTGACTGGACGGTATGAAAATACAACATTAATTAATATGACTGTGTTCTTATAGCATCACCGAGAATTGCTCTTACATTAAGAATAATAAAAAAAAACAATCCAAGCCTACTGAGTTATATATTTCAGGAGATCTAAGATTGAACAGTGATTCTTCATCTTCCCAGTATTATTAAATATCCTTAACAAGATACTTCATTGTTGGACTTCTGAATTGGGAAGTGTAGTTGATTAGTAAAAAGAAAATGTCTTTCAGCTAGACAGTGATAATTTGAAGCCCATTTTATACTATCTCATGTCTTTTCATGGCTGAAAATGTTAATGCTTTTAATGGGGATTTGAAGGCCTGTGTTATGAAAAAAGTGGTATTACCTTCCTATTTAAGTCATAGATTTGAAACTATTTTCTTTTCCAGGCAATGAAAGACCCATACATTCACTGATTGGTTCTTTGGTAATAATAATCTTCTCACAAATCACTGAAGTGTGTCTAGCTTGGTGATTTAACTTATTAAGGAATTCGTAATTTATATGCACTATGTCTTCTTTTACATTATGTCACTCTTTTCACACAATATTCTGTCACAGAATAATCAAATATATAGAAAGCAGTTCTGTCTTCACTATAGATTTTCAAATCAAACAAGGCAAAACAAAAAACTCCAAAAGATAACAAATACAGAGGTGCCATGGAGTACAGAAAATAGATGAGACTTATATATTTGGAAAATTCTGGGGGAAAATAATTCAGAAAAAGTATTAAGGACTTCAGATTTTTAAACCTCAATAAGGACCTCAATCCAATTGACCTAAATAATTCAGGAATTGATTTCTTTAGTGTTTAATAAATTGTTGATTGCCTTGAGTTGTGCTTAGAATGGAGTACATAAGACAGAAGAGAACAAGGAAAGAAGAGTAAAAAGTGAAACAAAGCACAATAATCCATTTTACTGTTCTCTTGTCTCTTACTGTAAAAGGTTAGAATACCCTGAAGGAATGAGGACAGAACTATGCATAGGTGAGGCTATTTCTGTAGGACAACATCACCTTTTTTTTTTTTTTTTTTTTTTTTTTTTTTTTTTTTTTTTTAATAGGATGAATATTAAGCAAATAACTACTCTGTCATGGTGGCCAATAGTTCTATTTTATAACAATGGTGACACCATATATTAAGAGAAACTCTTTCTTACACAATTTTCATTTATGATCAGGTTGAAGTAACATTTGAGAGCTACTTGAAACCCACCTAATGTGTTTATTACATTTATCTGCTTGGATGTGTGCCTACAGAGAGCTGTTACTACTGTTACTACTATACATATCAAATCCTGTAAAAAGTAAAATTAGGCAGTCATAGAATCATACAATGGTTTGGGTTGGAAGGGACCTTAAAGACCTCCTAGTTCTAAATTTCTGCCATTGGCATGGACACCTTCCACTAGACTAGGTTGCTCAAAGTCTCATCAAATCTGGCCCTGAACACTTCCATGGATGATGCATGCACAGCTGCTCTGGACAACCTGTTCTAGACAACCTTACCAACCTCTGAGTGAAGAACTTTTGTCTAACATCTAATCAAATACTCTCTTTAGTTTAAAACCTTCCCCCCTTATCAAATTATTATCTGCCCATGTAAAAAGTTGTTTGCCCTCCTTTTGTAAGTCTCCTTCATGTACTGGAAAGTGAAAGGAAGTCTCCCTGAAGACTTCTCTTCCCCATACTGAGCAACCCCAGCTCCCTCAGCCTGTTATTGTAAAATAGGAGTTCTAGTCATCAGATCATTTTTGTGGCCCTTCTTTGGACTCCCTCTAGCAGGCTGATGTCTTTGTTCATGAAAGACAGAAGACTGCTGAAGACTCCAGAGCTGGACACAGTACACCAAATGAGACTTGCAATGGCAGAGTAGGGGGAGAATCACCTCCCTCAGTCTGCTCCTGAGATTGACAATGCTTGTTCAGAATACTGAACAAAATGGAGAAAGCGCCAAAGAACTTTTGGGAGAGACGATAACAGAAATAAGTTCATTTAAATATGTGGCAAGAAAATTACTTTTCCCTTACTGTGACTGAAGACAGATGTAGAATGCAGGCAGTAGTTAGGTCACAAAGGATATTGATACTCAAGTAGTAGTTAAGTCACAGAGGAGCTATTGATGGGTTGATGAGTTGAGGTATCAAGTGTATCTGCCTCAAAACCAGGTAGCCTTTGCCTTCTGAGAATGATATACTAAAATGTGTAAACGACCTCACCCATATATGAGGTTCAATAATCCTATCAAAAAGGAAGAAAGAATAATGTTCTTACTATAAAAATATATTAAAAAAAGTTCTTACTAGAAGTTCCTCCTAGTAAGCCAAAATGGACTAAAACTAGAAGTTACAGATATAATCATTAGTATTCCTACCACTATAGTGAATATGCTGATCTGATCAGTTGTTTCCCGAGTTTCAGCAAGCAAGAATAAGAAACAGCTATCTTTTATTTGGAAATTAAATTTGGTCTCTTTCTCTTTAGTGTCAGTGGGTTCTTGAATGTTTAAAGCATCTATCAATGGTGACATTCAGAAGGCGATGGTCAATGGCTCGATGTCGTGATGGTGATCAGTGACAAGTGGTGTCCCTCACTGGGACCAGTGTTGTTTAATGTCTTCATTAATGACACAGACATCAAGACCAAGTGAACCCTTAGTAAGTCTGCAAGTGACACCAGGCTGAGTGGTGTAGTTGAATTGACACATCTGAAGGACAGGATGCCATCCAGATGGACCAGGACAAGCTCAACATTTGGGCCCATGGGAACCTCATGAGGTTTAACAAAGGCCGAGTGCAAATCTGAAAAGATTCCAAAGTTAGGAAACACAGGCTCCTTTAGAAAAATACTACGTTACTGTATTTTAGAAGTATATAATATAATTCAATTTTCATCCTCTGTAAACAAAAAGACCACCCATAGCACAACATCCCATTGGAATAAATTATCACATTAATAAATAAATAATTATCACATTAATTAATAAATAAATTAACACTCCCTCCTACTCACTGAAGTTTTTCTTAGCCAGTCTAAATGATTTCATGTAATGAAAGTGCCAAATAATTATTTTCAAATTGTACTTAATTGGAAGTTAATGTTGTATTGCAGACTTGAAGGGGGTTTCTATGACCAAATTTTCTCACCTATACTGAGTAGGTCTAACAAAAGCTTTATGTCTCTCTTCATACATACCTTTTCTCTTATAAAAACTCAAAAACATTGATGCAATGAAAGAATTAAGCCTGACTTTCCACAGTCTCTAAGCATAGGAAATTTCAATGCTTCCATTCTTTACTAAATTATGTGTGTAATTTTCTGTTTCTTGCCAAAAAAACCCCCAAAAATTAAAAGCAAGTACCCATTATTCCATCCATCTCTACAGAAATAATTGCTCTTATCCAATTTTGCACTTTACAATAAAGTTAAGGATCAAAGGTGTGGGACATGGCAACCTAGAGCTGGAAGATTAGCAAGTTAAAAGCAGAGAGGCTCAAGCCTGGGTCAGAAATAGTCAGGTAGGGCCATTTAGACTCCTGGCTGCTACTATTAATGAAAACAATTAAATCCTCTGAATGTGCTTAATTTTTGAATTAATGAAGGCAAATTTGAAAAAACCCTTTCAGTTTGGTTTGAGTTATGGATGAATAGAAAGGAGTCAGGAATGAAAACTCTGACTGTCTGCTGCAGAAGGTGAATGCTCTAAGCCCTACATATCTTCTGTCCCCAATTCTGTTGGTACTTGTGGTCATTCCTATTGTATTTTCTGCTTAAAGCCCTGGCCAAAGCTCCTCTGCCATTTGCAGTGCCTGCTTTGTCATTCTCTTCCTATCCGTATTCTCATGTGATTTTTTCTCCTCTCCAGTCCCTTCCCCTTCCCACCCTTAAATCACTGCACTGAAGTAACGAGTAAAGTTAACCCAAATATAAATGTGAAACAATTTTTCTGTTAGGAGGAGTATCTGTTTTCAGATCAGCAATATAGTTCCCCTGATGCCTTAAGCTTTAGCTTTCATGTTTTTTGGATTCTGTGCTGCCTAGGGATGTAGTTCTGAGCCTCATATTAAGTGCTAGCAAACTCTCTTCACAGAGTAGGTAGACAAAACAAATCCTTTCCTGCTAAAGACCGAGGACAACTTTCAGGCCAAAAAAGCATTAATAACAATGGACTGAAGGGAGGAACAAGAAGGATGAGACTTCACAATCTGAAGCTGTAACTGGAAAATTAAACTCCAATATGCAAATGGACCAAAACTTATAAAAGTGTGCGACCTTGTGACCAGTGGTCCATTTTGTGACCACTCTTAGTCCACCTTGGGTGTAGCCCTGGTCAGGGTCTTGTCCTGCCCAAGTCGTGCCCTAAAGGCCTTTCAATAAATACCTGCTTTATTCTCTAGCTTTGTCCAGTCTCTGTTTCAGGTCAGCCTTCCTAAGGCATCACTGCTAATCTTGTTCCTCAAAGGACAATATTTTTTACAAAATTTGGATAAATCTGTTCATGGCATAGAAAATTTTAGATCTAATGGTTCAAATCTAACAGAATTATAAGCAAAGAAAAGAAAGCCTTTTCATAGGAAGATTTATGCAGCCCATAATTAACATCAAAACAATTAGTGCAGGCTATACTAATTGCATAATTGCATATGCCTGTGAAAGAGGAGAGCTAACTTGGGCTTCTTATACAGAATTAACTTTTCTTTCTGCTCTAAAGGAAAGCAAAAGACACACAAATGCCTGATCAAAAGTCTAAGCATGATGACTGAGGCATTCTGTTTGCAAAATTTTCCTAGCAATTTTGTCACTATAGATTCCTCAGGGTCTGTTACTAGATTAGTAGCTGTTCTAGTACTAATTAAATTGTGTAAAGATTTTAAAAACTTTGCTCAACTTAAAAAAAAAAAAAAGATTTAAAATACTGAAATTTTTCATACCTTTTTCAGCATTTTACTTATATATGCTTCTCTCTTTTGATCTAATTTTCTATTACTTTTTGTTGTTTTAATCTTTAGCTTTCTAATGATTGTTTACATACTTTCTTTTGCAGTCTCTTAAAACAATGGAGGTTGTTTTCATTCCTCTCTGTGATAAACTTCTGAATTGACCATTGAAGTCAAAGAGATGTTCTTTTCACCTACCAATCCTCAACCAAGTTCCCAATCCTACTTAAACCCTAAACCATAATAAACTGTCTCTTTTTCCTCACTTCAACCGAACGGGTGAGTGTAGTCTTTTCGTGTCCATAATTGCGACAACTTTTATACTGCAGTCATGGGAGGTCTTTTAACCCATTAAGAGAAAAAGTATTCCCTGGCATCAGCCAAAATTTGGATCAATCTAATGCTTATTTCACATCAGAGAGTTACATGCTTTAGATAGGAAAACACAAAAATTATTTCCTTCTATTAGAAAAGTAAGACAATTAGACATTTTACTGCAGATAACAGTTAACTTGAAAATTTAGCTATCCTCAGTTTTGGCCAGATATATTCTGAGAGGAACCTTTTGGGTACCAGCTGTGTTCCTAAGTATACAGAAATACATCGGCCACTTCAGGTACTACAGGCACTAGATACAAAAGTGTGTGCATTTTTCTTGCAATGCATTACTACAGATTTGAACTGTGATGAAAATGTAGAAGAAAACCTCATAATCTGACAGTTGAGGAAAACAAGAGGGAAAACAGCTTCCCTGGACTATGGACTTATTCGCTGGATAAGTTTAAGTCCTTGAAAGACAAAAAAATCCAAGAAAGGTAGAAGACAATGATCAATATAGTGTTGTGGTGCAACATATATATATATATTTTAAATATAAAATATTTATATGAAAATTTATAAAAATATAATATATTGATGTATTATATATTATGTATTATATATTATATACTACACATCATATATTACATATTGCATATATTATATATTATAAAAATATATTAAAATATCTATAAAATATAATAGATATATATATCTTGCTAAGCAAAATCTGGAAGAAAATGAAATGTAATAAAAATTATTTCACAAAATTAATTCCTACATACTGTTTTCTTCAGAAGGCATGTTTATGCAAAAGAGGACTGTTCTCATGACCTTCAGGCAGGATGTGATGAGGAGACAGGAGCCTGCACTAATAAAACCCTCAAAGCAGAACAGCAGCACCTCTGTAATAAACTTTCGATGGAAGCATTCCAAGTTAGACTTGTGGGCTCAGCAGTGTTTGTATTGCATTTACAGCCTTCTACTCCTGTAAATGAAATATTTGCTGATAAAAGCAAACCCATCATTACTTACACTAGTAAAGTGTTTTGCACAGATGTTCAAGAGCTATAAAAAATCTTACGAGTCAAGCTGATTTTATACTTGGTTGTATTTTCTTTTAAAACAAATGGGTTTCTTTCTATGGCTTGTAAAGCCAATTTTTATATATATTTTAATTATCTCTATTCCATCTGTGCAGTTTAATTACTGATTTATTTCCCTTTTTAGTAAGAGATTCATCCATACATACTGAATTTGTGTCTATATTGAGGAATGAAAATAACTTCATTTTTTTAATGAAAGTGGTGATGTTTAAAGACAGCACAGCTAGGACATGTCACAAATAACTAAACAAACTGCGGAGAGTAAGAACTGTAACTGCAGTTCCCTTTACTAGCCTCTATATTTTATCAGCTAATTATAAAACTCAGTTTTGTTGATGCGACAAAATAGTATTAATATTAAATACATTAAGTAAATATCTGAGTCCACCTCATTTTGCATAAAACTTGCCAAATGCATTGCTATTGTCTTTGCATATTTACAAATTCTATCTCAGGGTCTTAGAAAAAGTTTGTCACATTTGTTTGTAACATTATGATATTAGTAAAATTCTCAGTTCCAACACGGACAGACTCATTCTGATTTTTATGTAATCCTGCAGATGCAGAGAAAGTGGCAGCACTTCCCCTTTAGAATGTGTCTTTTTTTAGTAATGCTGCAAAACCTTAAGTGGGTCCTGCTATGAACATTCTTTAACATAAGACTTTAACATAACCCTGTCTAAATTACACAGGTGCTTTAACAGTCATAAACAAGCACAGCAACAGTAAAGACATAGTACAATGGATTCAGTTCACAATTCACAGTTGGAAAGTTACTTATGCGAATATATATAAAATTGAGGAAAATGGTATAGTTAACTCCTTAGAACTGCTCACCAGGATTAGTAAAACTGCTTTACCAGGCGAGATATTTTTTGATTTTTTTTTAAATCTTATGTTTTCTACATAAGTGAGGCAATTTCAGTGGAGTATAAAATGTCATAAGCACTTATTACTATGTTCGCAAATCATATCCTTCTCCAAGAACAACTGTTGAGAAATAACTACAATTAAATACTGACACTCCTAGTATAAGCAACAATGTACAAAGCTGCAGTACAAGCAGTAATAATACCACAAACTAATATGTTTATCAATCCAAATTCTGAAAGGCCTTCAAGAACGCACATACCTTTTTAACTGGATGACATAAAAGGAATTGAATTTCACTCAAAAAAGGGCATTTTTACAATTGACCAAGCAAAATCCAAAAGAAAGCAAAAACTATTATACCACTCTTCGTAAACAGCAGCTGCATTTAATTCATAGCAGAGCTGCTGTGGAAGATAAGAACTCATAAGCCACCTTATGAGAGCTGAAGTGTTTCATTAGAAAGAGAAACAACTTGAGAAGATCCTTCTGGAAGAACTGGCCAATTCATATGCTGAACTGCGTCACTGACCAAGAACACAGGGTTTATTATAACTAAATTATTATCTTTTTCACTGCAATTATCAACCAAGGAAAAACTGCAAGTCTGTAGATTGTTGTGCTGCATTGGTTTTACGTGGCATGATTTTGGTAGTGGGGGAACTACATGGGTGGCTTTTGTGAGAGGAATGCCAGGAGCTTCCCACCACAGAGTCAGACAGAGCCAGTGCCATCCAGCTGCAAGACAAGGCTGAGCCCATCAGCAACGGTTGCAGTGCTTCTGGAATAACATCTAAGAATGGAGCAAAAAAACTGCCCAACTGCAGCCAGAGGAGAGGAATGAGAACATGTGAGAGAAATAGCCCTGCAGACACCAAGGTCAGTGAAGAAGGGAGGGAAGAAGGGGATCCAGGTGCCGAAGAAGACCACTTCCCATGCAGGTTGTGGGGAAGACCATGGTGAGCCAGGCTGTGCGTCTGCAGCCCATGGGGGATTCCATGTCATAGCAGACAAATGTGCCCAGCAGAGGCTGTGATTCCATGGGAAACCCATACTGGAACATGCTCCTAGCAGGGCATGTACCATGCATGGAGAGAGGAACCCACACTGGAGTAGGCTTGCTAGCAGGACTTGTGACCCTGTGGGGGACACACAGTGGAGCAGCCTGTGTCTGAAGGAATGCACCCCCTGGGAGAGGCCCATGGGAGCAGCTGGCAGAGAACTGCAGCCTGTAGGAAGGACTTAGGGAAGAGTGTGAGACTCCTTCTCCTGAGGAGGAATGTGTGATGAATTGACCGCAATCCCCATTGCCTGTCCCGCTGCATTACAGCGTGGCATGATGTAGGGAATTCGGGAGTGAAGTTCAACCTGCAAAAAATGGAGGGGCTGGGGGCAAGACTTATAAAAAAATTGGGATTTATTTCTCATTATTCTGACCAGATTTGATTTGTAATAAATTAAATTAATGCCCTTGAACAGATACTTTTGTCCATGGCACTTTTGTAATATGTTCAGTGATCCTTCCCTGCACCTCTGCTGATCCGGGAACTTTCAGTCCTATTTTCTCTCCCATGTCTAGCTGAGGGGAGGCATAGAGAAGCTCTGGTGGAGCACCAAAGGGTCAACCCACCACTTGTACTTGATCTGTATTTTAGATTAAGAACACGTTTTCCTAATGTTATATGATAACATCAGTTATCAGATAGCATTAGTAAGTCTTCCAAAAATAAAAAGATTTACCAAGCAAATTTACGTAATTTGGCTTTGTCAAACCAAATTGGTAGACTTTCCTGGAGTAGTTAGTTCAGGTTATTATACCTCAATTACTCTCCTTAGTCTACTCCAAGTGAAAGCAGTTATCCTATGAATCAATACTGAAGCAAGCATGATTGATTGAGATCTCAAGCACTTCTTTAGCTCTAGCTTCCAAGACTTCCTTCAATTACTGTTAAGCTGTCAGCACTCTGTGGTTTTTAGGGCTCCCTTTCACATGTTGACCTGAGCTGCATGACATTAGTTTAATGATCGCTTAACTTAAATCACAAAATTTTGTGCAGAAAATCTGTAAAAGGCTAGACCAATGAGAGTCCTCTTTCATTACCTCAAGTAATGGCATGAAAGAGGATTCCTGCAACAAAAGATAAGGCAGATCACACAGGATTAGACAGCAACAAGAATGGGGGTGTGTGCATATGCAGTGGTGTTGTGTGGGTGTGCTTCTGCATGGGCCTGTGTGCTGATAGCTGCAGGTTTATCAACCCAAGCATCAACCGCACTGTCTTGAAGCAGCTGTTCCACTTCACCTGGAAGCCACAGGGATGTATCTGTGAAGGCACTGGAGCAAGTACACCTTGCCTGCCCTGAGCCAGCTTGGCAGAGGATCAGCTCTGTGCCCTATGCAATTTGCAGGTGAGTAATTCAGTCCTGAGTAACTGAAGTGAGAACTCTGCCCAAGGGCTGGAGCACTGAGAAGACTCTAAACCAGCTCCAAATCAGTGGTGTTTCCTGTTGCTCGCAAAATCACCATTTATTGCACCATTTCAAATCTGATTTCTGAAGGATTTCTTTTTTCCAAGAAGTTCTCATTCCACTTATTTTAGTTGCTAAAGCCATATGTTTTGCTTCTTTTTTGAGACATCTCAGCTATTTAAAGCAACATGGTTGGGTTTCCTGTGTTACCTAACGTAAAAGGATACTAAAGTTCTTATTTCCCTACACAAGTCCTTCTTTTCCTAGGTCTTCTAGACCTAAACATGAGATCATAGCTTTCCTTACTTAAATAGCAGTAAAACACAACCATCTTCTTTGAGATTCTTTAGAAATCTCAATACTGAAGTAAAAAAAAAAAAAAAAAAAGAAAGCAAGATACCAAGAAAAGACAAACACATAACAGATAAAGTATAGCACTTTGCAGGAAACACTTACAGAGATGCTCAACAAGATAGGTCTCACTGACAAACAAACAGAAATATAGTAAATTCCAGCATGAAAAAAAACAGAGAAGAGCATTTAGAAATCCAGCATTTTTAAATTAATAATTTCTCAAAATAAGAAACTGATTTAGTTTAGGTGATCACTCTGGCCTCAGATGATAAGACTTAAGAAACATCCAGATATAAACAACATTGCTTATGACCATTGCTGCAGATTTGTGATGTCTCACTGCAGACACAGGACAATCAATGCACAATGGTGAGCTGCATACAGGACCAAGTTCTGAAAAAACAGGAGTTCCAGGAATAACTGAATAAAATTATTCCAGATTTGAGACTATTTCAGAAACTAGTCACAACAAAACACTGGTTCTATAATGATATCCTGGTAAAACAAATATTCAACACCATTTTCAACTTCTAAACCAGAAAATCAAATTTGCCCTGTATAGCCCACACAGAGAGTAACCTGGACTTACTTTCAGCTAAATGTGGGATCAGATTTTCAAATAATGCAGATGAAGATAAAATATATTACAAAAAACACACATTAAGTTTATACCAGGAGCTAATTTTTTATGAAAATGCAGAGCAGCCCAAGCTTGAAGCTAAAGCTAGTCTGACACTTTCACAGACTATTACATAGAAGCATGGACTTCTCTCATTCTTTCCCTACATACCTCAAGTCAAAACCTTAGATAATTTGTTCAATATTCTGCAATTACTGTAGCTAAATCAAATGCAAAACTTTCAAGAGAGAAAATTAGAAACCAGGAGGAAGTGTTCCAGTTAGACTAGAAGATAAATATGACAAGAACTAATTAAGATAAACTTTAACATCATATCTGGAAATACTAGCTATCTATGAATCTCATAGGTCATCACTTCCCTTGACCCCTACTTCCCCCTTTGCCTTTTCTTGGGGTTGCTACTGTAACAGAGCTGCCTTTTAGACACCCATTCCTTCTTTTCTCTGTCAAAAACATTTAAAAAGAACATTGCAATTTAAGACATCATAAAATTGAAGGGGGATTCTTGCATGCAAGATCAGAATTATTTAGATTTGTTTTGTAGACTCTGATAACCTTAAGGAGTGACACCGGAGCTGGAAATCTGCTGAAGTGGTTGTTCAACATACAATATAAACAACTGGCGATGCTGTAACATATGGTTAAGCCCACACTCACACACATCAGTCTCTGCTTATAAATCTCTCCTTAAATTACTGTTTCCTTGAAGGAATATCTCAAATAAATAATACAGGAAGTGTAAGTTACTGATTACTTTTATTATGAAGTTAGATGGATAAACTTAGAAAACTAAGCACTCAAGAACTTTAAAGGAAATAGGCTTATAATGAGCACAGATCATGTTAATTTGAGCGTAACCACACACATACACACAAAAGCTCAAGAAGAACAAAAGCTGATAAAAAGAGCTAAATTTTAACAGCCATTTCAGTCAGACATCTTCAGATACTATTAGATGTTATGGTTAAAACACAGTGTTGTATTTCACTTAGTTCCCTTGTTATAAATACAACCAACAATGTTGGAAAAAGAAGGTTTATAATGAAACTATTTTGCAAAAACTCTGTATTAGCTGCTATACCTAATCTGATCAAAGCATGATTTTTATAGTCATATTTTTTCACCTCCTTATGCCTTTTCTCAGCTTTTGCTTCTCATATGCAAAACACTGTAAGAAAAAAAAAAAACCCAAACAACCAAACTATTTTCTGGAAACTGAATTTTCTTTTCAGCTAAAAGATAGCTGAGAGCAACTAATAGTCCTCCAACAATATAGCAATCATTATTATTGTATTGCAAATGTAACTTGAGATACAGCAATCTTGTAGATTGTATTCACAATTGTTCTTTAATATCATCTACAAGCAAAATAATGCAACGTATTGTTCAAAACTGTTTTCCTTGTGTTCTGCAGACTTTTGCCCCACAAAAAAACTCTTGGGTTTTTTTTAAAGAAAAAAATTAAATGCTTTTTCATTGTAACCACATTTTCAACTATTTGCATTGTTAATAAAAAAACTGTAATGGTAACACAAGACTGGAATTCATGTGCTATATTGAAAAACTGATGTAAGGAATTATGCTGAAAATGAGTATTAGTTATATATGCATTATATTAGTTATATATATTAGTTATATATGCATTAAGTGTCAGAGTTTCCTATCTTCACCAAAGAATAAGGATTATTTAGGAAGAAATTGCTGGTTTCAGATTTGAAAATCCTATGTGTTTTCACATTTCCAGGTTCATACACAAGAGTACCTCACACTATGTTTCAATACTGAGATATACCTAATGGAGATACTTAATCTAATATAAATTATACTCCAAGCCTTAAGAAAAATAACACAGCACAATAAACATCTGGTGTTAACCCACCAAGAACAGTGGGTTGCGGATATTCACAAAATCTCATAAGGAAACATGAAGGGGCTTGGTTCTCTCTAATCATAAAATCATTCAAGGACCACACCTAAGAAAACTCCCATGTTTGTCTTATGTCTTCACAGCCAGACGCTGTAGTTTCCTCTGTTAAATAGGCTGAATTTGTGCAGCAGAAGCATTAGGGATGAAATCTCAGCCCACTCCACCTAAATGATTTTGCAGAGAATCTGCACCATTTCCGCAGCAAAAGGGTCCCAGTTACGTGTGAGCAACCACAGGCAAAAAGAAAACCGTGTTCTATTACCTTTTGCCTTATCATCTGCTTCCATTATGAAACTTTAATAGTAGAGTTACTGTGCTTCAATCAGTCACCTCCACATTTGTGGTGAAAGGAAAGAAAAAGAGAGGTGATGCTTTTTTTCGCTTTTCCCAATTATGACAATATTTCTTATGTCATCTGACTAAAATAAAGGCATCAGAAGTTATCTGACTTTTCTCTTGAAACTCAAACACAAGTTTTCAAGACAAAAACAATTCTTAAATGAAACACGGGTAGTTAGAGGACAATCAAATTAAAAAGAAAAGAGAATCGGGGAAAAATCATATGCATTGCCCCATATGTCCACTGCCAATTCGCAGTTATATTCATGCTGGAAAGGAGCTCATTCAGCTTTTCTGATTAGCTTGCTGTACTAACTTGGCTCTCTGATACCATCAAAATGTGTCACTGAAGTAACCTAACAATGAGTAAATATATTTTTCATATATTCAAAAAAATATTTTTTAACATTTCAGGTATATTTCAGGTATATTTCAAAATCCTTTCCAGCGTTCACAGCGCAGAAATACTGTTTGGAATAGTTCTCATTATCACTTTCTCTCCAACTGTGCTAGAAATCACTAAGTAAATACTAGCTCACCCCAGCAGCAAGTATCCCTTACTGGACTCCCATCCTTAGGCAAGGTAAGGGGCTAATGGCTCTCCATTACAGCTGTTGTACTGAAAATGGCTCTTTTACAAGTAAAAATGCAGAATACATAAAACCGAACCTGTCATCCATGTATCTATTTTAAGTGTCACCTTCCATTAAAGATCACAAGAGTTTTTTCAACACAGAATATAATACAAAGTATTTTCCCCAGAAAGCAATAATATCTACGGAATTTATGTGAATTTATGTGAAAACTTATTTCCCGTACACACTGTTTTAGTGTTTCAGTACCATAAACAACATTCTTTTCTCCAAGAACATTTTCATCAGGAAAAGACACATAAACAATCTGTACCTCCCAAAAGGTTTATAGTTATCTACCTCTGTTTTTTCAGGACTCTAACATTGGGTGCCACAAAGGAAATTCTGAAAAAAATTTTATTGTGCAACTAACCTCTACTCTAACATGCCAAAAACATATAGAGAAAAACATTTTCAATTACTCTACACATGGAAAAGAAAAATCAAAAAAAACCATCATTGCATTTACAGATTTTCCACTGGAAGGAGAACACTTCGGGTTTTCTTTCAGACTTCCTAACACAAATCATCAACTTTTATTAAACTTTTTCTGCAGTCACGCTCCAGCATATCAGATTTGTGTGACAAACGTGGTTAAGAATTAATAACCTCAAGTTTCCATTAGGGAACACTTCACATGTACAGAATGCTTACCAAAATAAGTGTGCTAACACATCACACTCCCTACTGGTCCCCTGCTTCTTTCACAGAGAAATCAGTCATGTCTTTCATTTGCTTTAGGCAGAGATCTGATGGTAAAACCTTTGTGGCTTCATAGAAATGTATTACTGCAAAATCTGTTGTTAGAGATTGTTTAATGAGTGTCTTGGGGGCACGAGGGTGTGAATGTGCGCTTGTTTGCTTTAGAATGGAAAAAAGTGTCTTCAAAATTTTGAAAACTACCTATATTCATGCCAGAAATGGACTGGGTTACAAAAATGCTGATCTTCTCCATTGTAGCTGAAGTATTCATTAAGCAGGGAATAAGAGCAGATAACCAAAAATGAAAGGAACCTCTGTTCCATGATTCAGTCACTACAGTTTGAGGAACTCCTGTACAGTTCCTTATGTCACCACAAATCTACTGGTGACACTTCACACCGGTCATATGATGACAAAACTGAAGCAAGATGGCACTAAACAGAGATCTGGGCCTCCAAAATATCCCTGAAATTAGTTTCAAACTTATGCTAATGCCTACATATAAGGCAATACTTCCAGGCACTCATCCCAGCCTTGTTCTGTTTGCGTAGAGCAATGGCAACTGCAACAAGATATTTAATAAATAACATCAGCAGCAAAGGGCACTGTGTGCAAATACATATATACCTCTAGATGCACCATGATACTGTTTGGCCATCACTACACTGGCTCCCAAATATCTGACAAGCTTAAGCTCATGCAAGGGTTTCTCCTAAATTCAAACTACCTCAAGGAATGTGAGACTTTAGTGTTTGTTTCCTTTCCCTGTCTTTTCCTGTTCCTCTCTTCCTCTTGTGTAGTTGCTCTTTTACTTTCTTGCTTCTTGTCTGGAAGTGAAAGGAAAGTCATATTCACAGAGGTAAGACTCAAGCATAGCTCAGGTCAAAAAAGTTCCTCCCTCCGTGTCTAAGATTTTCCAAAAGAATGTTAAGAGCAGTCTCATTAAAAACAAAACAAAAAAACTCTTTGAAGGAAAAAAAATACAGGAGGCAGTAAAAAATGCAAATCTTCCTTAAAACCTGGAAATATTTAGTAGTTTCCCTCATTTCTGTATTTTAATGAAGTAATGGAAAGTTTTAAGAAGCAATTATTTGACAGATGCAAGTACCTGAAAACCCAAACCCTGTATGACTGCTTAGTCCTTTTCAGTGAGAGGCTGACACTAATACAATTGAATTTCTTAGCTCATTTAGTTTACCAGAACTAAGACACTTGGAAAAAAATAATTAGACATTGCAGTGTATTAAGGAAAGTATTGTTTAAACACACAAGAAATCTGTCAGTTATTGCCAGAAATTAATTGTACTTGTCTAAAACAGCAGAAAGCTCTACAATGGTTTGTAGTGTACTAACAACCACTTGGATATACTTTCACACTATCTTTACAGTAGCTGGCATAAGTGAAACTCAGACATTCTCTCTTGGTCAGTTTGTCTGACGATATTTAACAAAACAATGGATTTAACATTTCCTTATGCACCCTGCTAGGTTTTTCTCCCTATGATTTACTTTCCAAGGCCAGCTCTAATGATGTCCTTGACCACCACATTATCATGATTGCCACCAGCAGTTTTGGGACTCGAGTGAAACAAAGCAATGCCACTAGTTTTCAAATCAGATGCTGAGGAACTCTGATATGCAGTCACAGGGCACTTCAAAGTAAAGATGAGACTATACGACACTATCAATTGTGGAAATGGATTCAGGAACCACTTTCCTGAAAGTTGTTGAGATGGTACCTCGAACAGCCTAATAGCAGTCCTCATCAACCTCTCCTTGTTCCCCCTTCCAATAGGATCTCAGATACTGAAGCTAACCAGCACCATCGTGACAATCTGCCTTCGCTTTCCTGCATATTTGACAACACCTTATGTGGAAATTCCTGAGCAAACACAATAAATTTCTAATTAAGTCACAGCTTTTGAAAACACTGTAAAGCTTAAAAGATATGGAGGAAAAAAGCTTACAAACACATAACAGGTGTTCAACAGATCTGTTTCAACAGAAAAATGCCTTCATTACTAACCACTGTGCTTTGTTTCCAGTCTAAATCAATCTTGTTTCAACTTTTGCTTGCCTTTGTAACTTATGACGCTTTTTGGGATTGAAGAGTGTTCTCTCACTATCCTAAAAATGCTAGAGTATCCTACCCACACAAGATTTGCAGTATTCACAGAAAAGGAATCAGGAATGCCTGAAGAATGTAAGATGGAGGTACTTCTGTGTATATTCTGTGCTTCCCCCAGAACGACTTAAAATTTGTGGGTTTTAACACATTATATATACATATATAAAACAAATAATGCTGGACATTCTGAAAGTAGGAAGAACCAATGAATAGTTAAAAGAAGGGAAAATTATTTCTTCTGTACATAAGATGTGTTCAACATTCTGTTTCATTGTTCATGGCTTATGTATTTCTAATTCTCTCTTGTGAGTACACAATTGACAGTTATTTAGAGGAGACCTTATGTTATCATTTAACTGCACCTTTCTTTAGTCTTCTTCACCATATAGAACAGTAATTTAAAAAGCAGAGAATCAGTCTGACTTGAATGCTCCAGGAGCCTACTTATACAGCTCTAAAGAGGACTCAGAACCAATCGAACTTCTAAAGCGATTACTTGGAGAAAGTGCAACACATTTCCAATTTTATCAAAGACCAAGACTGACAGCTGATTCAGACAATGTTTTGTCCTGTGTTTTACCATCTTCTGAAGTAATATAAGGAAACAAGCCTCTATGTTTTAAAACCAGAAAACCAAAAAATTGGTCACTATGAAACCCACACAACTGTCGCTGGGTTTCACAAGACCTTCAGTCAGACCGTATACACTGCTAAACATGAAAGATGTATAAAAATACTGTCTGACATCTAAATCTATTGGTTAACCAATGGAGCCCAAATGATAGGAGACTATAACCAAAGTCTATCACCAGTTACTCAAATTGGCATTATTTGCTGAAGTTTTGACAGGCTACACTTGAGACTGGGTACCTGGTAGGAATCTGACGTCAAGAAAGGCTTGAAATCAACAAGAAGGCCACAAGCATCATTCCACACAAGGGAAAAAAAAAAAACAAAAAACAACACAGAAAGAATGAGGGGGAGAAGGGAAGTAAAGACAGATCTGTAGTAGAAATTGTAAAACAAATTACTTCCTATTCTCAGCTGTGCAGAGGAATTACACTCTGAGGAAGGGGAAAGAAGTGCGGGAGAACAACAAGAAGTAAACCTGGAAATATGTTTCAAAGCATTCAGAAGAATTCATTAACTTCTTCCCAGAAAACAGAGTAAGAGACAAAGAAATGCAGACTCTCCTTTGTGAGATAAGGTGACAGGTGTTTTGTTTATAGAATACAGCTGAGCCTGATATCTTTTTTTTTTTTAAACTCTGCACCTGTCTTCAAATTATGAAATGGAAAATTTTTAGATTTTCTCAGTGTGTAGACAGTATAGACATTCTAAACAGAGGAGGAACAAAATCTCTGTATATAAAATAGTATATTTAATCTGTTAGTTCCTATACATTTCTCTGTTAAAATTTTGACACATTGTTAGTTGTATCTTAATAGCTTTACCATATACTCTGTTCATATCATACAATGCAATTAAGTAAAATTATACCAAGTGGTATTAAGCAGTTAATAAAAGTCTTTAGCTCCACACAATTTATCATTATTAATCAAATCTGAATCTTATCAAGGGATGCAAATGAATCTGGCTGAGAGTTTTCATTTTCCTTGTAACAGTTCTGATTAATTTTAACTACATTCTTCCCTTTTAGCTCTAATAAGTTTTTCTTCCAAAAAATAAAACTAATAGTGGATTATTAAACAGAAAGATGCTAATGTGACTCCCAAGAAAATACACTTACAAAAACAAGTTATAGAAAAATTTGCTCCACAACAAAGGCGCAAACAGGGACTGAGAGCTGCCAAGGTATCAGCTTGCAGAACCCCTCAGAAACAGCCCACAAAACAAGCTATGCTCAAGACATTATGTTGATGTTTCCAAACTTTGAAACGAGTTTAAAATGAGAAGGTTGCAGGGAAGATGACTATCTACTGTCATTCCTTAAACAAAAGGACAAAACAAGACAACCTTTCCATGGGCATGCAAGAGGAAATGACCAGCAATATATGAGACAAATATCTGACAACTGCAAAACAGCTGTCCCCAGTCTACAGCAGACATGATAGGATCTAAAACAGAAAATATTTCATAAAGTTACTAATTAAAAAAAATTAAGGTCTTATCAAACCACTAATGGAAGTCCTTAAAAATTTGAATGAAAAACTTTTCTTTTTGCCTGAGCAAAAGCTTCTCCTTCTCTGTAGCCGCCTTTAAGTACAGTATCAACCTTCAATGTTATATGAAATGCAGAGAGCATTGTGCTACTCTCAAGCACAGTAATCTCTCACTTTTTGCTGCAGACCTATCACAAAATATCTAGGCTATAAAGACAAGAACAAACAGAATGGCCACAACTTGTGCAAAGATCAAATGCAGATGAACTGCAACCATGAAACCTCCAAGGCGAACAAAGTTTCTTCTGTTTGGATAAAACTGACCAAGGCCAGCAGCCAAAATAAGCAAATAGTCTGTGCTTTTACAGTAAATGACGTAATTTCACATTTGTAGATCCTATTATGAGATGACATAATATTTTTGAGCTAATGCTTGAAAATTCTGGCTGAAATCTACTACCGTGAGCTAGTCAAAAGTCCAACTAACTGTCCTTATGTCTAACTCTGTCCTGGAATCTTATACTGTGTTTTACAATGCATCAGAAAATGTACAGGTCACTATAAAATGGTCATACACTATAGTCATACAAAGGCTCCTTTTTACTCAGAAAGTTAAGTATTAGAATCAGGTATATGCTACCTATGAAATAATAATAAACAAACCACCATAAACACAGGGCTTGCTGCATATGTTAGCTAGGAGATGACAGAAAAACACCTGCTTTTTGAAAAATAAACTGCAGTATAATTACAACAAAATAAGACTATAGTAATGAAATGCATGGAATACATTTGTCACATAATATATCACTAGGAAAGTGTGAATCAAAAGACAACCTTCAGTCATCATACGAGGAAACTACCAGTGGTCACACGAAGTGATTGTAAGAACAAACTCTAACACAGTAGCCACTAAGAGGTTCAGCATTTACTGGGAGTCACAGAAATAAAACATACCATAAACTCTCATCAGTGGCTGTAAGGCAGGGATCATGACTGACTCAATTCAGAAAACAGTGTAATATGGGGCTGTTTGTGCCTACATGTTTAAGAGGATACTACTGACTCATTTAAAAAGTATATTTTATAAGTTTTTGCCTTTGACTTGACTCTTAAAAATGGAGGTGGAGAACACTGAAATTTCTGAGAGCTTAAAATGAGAAAAAATTGGAAGAACTGAACAAGTAATGATGATAAAATAAGAAGAGACAAAGACAAAGAAATAAAGCATTAAGAAAAAGCTAGTAAGAGCATATGATACTACTTAGCCAGATTAATGTTTATTGCACATTATATAAACATCTGTGAACAATATAAACCCATACATATTACAGTAAAGACGATATTAAGGTCTTAAGCGTGTATACAAGAAAGCCTCCACAAAAAAACCCAAGGACAGCAAAATAAATAGGATCATTAAAAAAATATTCTGGAAAGGGGTGAAAGCACTGTCAAATTATTCAGCTTATTTCAATTTCTAAGGCAGTTTGCAAGATTGAAGGCAAATCTATCATTCTTGGTAGATATCATTCACTGTTTATAAACAGAACAAAAGTATTTAGGGCAACATCTGCCTGAATTTACCACCAAATACTCTTTCTAGCCCAAATTTGTATATAAATCTCCTTCAGTTTAAAAATTAAGATAATTGACCTCTTCCAGATCTAAATTTCAATAGTGTCCATATCCAACAAGTGTAAAAGCGCAAATGTATTTTAGCGCACTCTTCAAAGTATTTAGTTTATTTTTCAGAATCTGTGTCAATCAATAAACAAATGTTGCAATTCCCCTGCTCAATTCTTACTTTACTTCTCTGCCCTGATTACTTTTCAGTCCTATTAAAAATCATCACTAGTTTGACTCTTTCATCCAGATTCGATTCAACGAAATCTAATCTTTGTGTAATCTTTCTATGTGTTGGTTAGATTTCAGACTCTAAAAGACTAGGCTATATTCTAACATAGTATCTTCCTAACCTTTAAACCTTACCACACAGTTCCAGTCTACTAAAAGTGCTTGACTATAACAATACAGCTAGTGTGTTAAGAAGGCACAGAGAAATAGCTGCAGATTTTATGGTAGTATTATCAGATACCAGAGTTTCAAATCTCAAAGGAGGAAAAAAAATTACACATAACCACTCTTTTACATTACCCCTTTTCCAGACACAAGAGCTCCCAGAATACTAAATATATAAACATACATAACAATCTTTTGCAATTACAAGTACTTTAGCCATAAAATTACAATTCAATTCTGTGTATGTATATATACACATATATGTACATATGCATATGTATACACACACACATTATATATAGCATCACTATAAGAGGAACCAGATTGATTCTGCTGTTCGTTTTTGTCAAATCCATGGATAATCATACCTGCTTTGCTATCAAACGCACAGGATGAACACAATAGCAACCAAAGACAAAAATCAATTACTTTACAGGCAGGGCATCTAGGCAAACAGCAGTTTCATAAAAACAAAAAGCACTCAACATCTGAGGCATACACACTTTCCCTAGAAGATTCACTATGCAACAGATAAGCAGCAGCTTATCCCAGGTGTTTTTCATTTTTCCACTCGGAGGTAAAAAGTAGTTGGTTCCAGAGCTTCAAGCAGAAATTCACATGGATCACCTAAGTGATTTAAAGAGCATATAACAGCCTCTGACCCTACACACTCTATATCTATGACATTAAAAATACACTTGCCAACTGTATGTCTCAGGATAGGACCTGCTTAGTTAGACTCCCATAATCCTGCAGTTACTCTGCTTTTTCAAGCATCTGCCATTCACCATTTTATTCATCCTGCAGGAATGACCCGCAGCTGCTGTCTGCAGAACCTGACAGTAAATGACAACACGCTCAAATAACACATGCTGGACATGTGCTATGCAAGTGCTGCCTATTTCTGTATGCTTTTTACAGAATTCTAAGGAAAAAAAAAAAAAAAAAAAAAAAAAAAAAAAAAAAAAAAAAAAAAAAGTTTCAATTATTTAAAGGCGCTAAAATAACACATTAGAAAAATGAAGTCTCACTCTGTCTCCCAGAAGAGACAAAGACCTTGCAGTTCAAAGCAGAGGTCCAACTTTTAAGAGCAGAGAGCTCAATAAATCAGGTTGCATTTATCCACAGTTAACTTGAGATATTAAAAATACCTTAAAATATCATAAAAATAGGCTTACAGAGGGCCCTACCAATAGTAATGACCTCTGATAGGATTATTAGCAATGATATTGGTGGAGAGTCACAATAATACCCATCCTAAAGCCAGTACTATGGTGATAACTGCAAACTTATTACTTGAAGAAATCTCTAAATCAATTTATAATCTGTCTGTTGTGGAAAAGCAAGATGATCAGTTTTTAAGCATGGAATAAAATGTATCTTTATAAACAGAAAAGGATTTCCTTTCTCCCATATGAAAGCTGAGCAAACTTGCATTGTGCTGTTAAAAAAACCCCACCAAACAGCAAAACCAAAAAACACCTAAAAGGAAATTCCATACAGCTTGCAGTCTTCTCTCTGCCATAAAATCATAGTGTGCTGTGGGGATTCATGATAGTGTGCTGGCTCCAAAGCTGGGCTCTTACACAACGTAGTAGAGTCTGCATTCTGGGATTATGTGATGTCTGTGTCAGTGTTGGTGGCAGAGGGCTGTGCAGAGCCATGTGTCTGCGGGGGCCTGTACTGGCAGTTCCAACCACCCCCAGCAGATCCACAGCTTCTGGTAACACTGTGAAAGCACGTTTAAGGACAGGCAAAACCACTGGACAGAGAAAGAGGTAACCAAAAGAGTTAGAAGCAGCAGGGAGAGCACGAAGGTCAGAGAAGGAGGTGTCTTTTTAATTGGCAGTAAATGAAATTAATTTCCCTCAAGCTGAGTTTACTTGGTTCATGATGACAACTAAGTGATCTCACACTCTTGGTCTTTTCTCCCCCCACTCACTGAGGGAGCAGCGTGAGCTAGCAGCTGGGTGGGATTTTGTCCTCAGCCAAGGCTAACCCACTACACTTTATCGAATGCTAACAAACGTGGTTCTGGTTTTACAAGAGTAACTACCAGAACAATACTGTCCAAACACTTTCTCAGCATGAAAATCTTCTATATTCCAGGCAAAACAACATATTTCATCACAAAGCCTGTTCATGACCTCTTTTTCTACTTTTGTCTGTAGACAGCTGGGCCAGTTAGCTAAGGGTAAGCTTGACCCTAAAACTGCATATTGCACAAACTTTTACTCATTGTGAACATACTGGGTTTACTAAGCTATACAAAACTGTAGTCAATAGGTATATCTGAGCAAAGACTTAAATTTCTCCTGGTGTAATTCAACTAAAGTGCAATCCACTGAGTACTTGGTTGAAACAATAGGCTTAGCAAAGAAATGATGATGCAATACTCACTTTAGATGAAAGAATGAATTTAATATAAGCTGGTAAAAAAATTTAACTGATATACGCAGTCTGTATCTTTTTCAAGACACCTTGAGAGATGGCTGACTTCCTCATCTTGAAAACATGCAAATCTACAAAGCATTCAGACACAGAATTCAGCAACCAAAAAAAGGATAGATAAAAAAATGAACAGTTGTTCCTTAATTATCTAAAAAACCAGATTTTCACTCAGCCACTCAGTTTTGGAAGTATTGGTATTTTAACATGTCAAAAACAGATGAAAGCAAAAATTCTTTAATAGTTATTTGCATCCAGTGCTCTAGACCCAGTAAAGCAACTGTTGCATAGTGGCCATCAATAGTCTTTTAAAAAATTCAGAAAACTCAAAGCCAAACCACCCTTAAAACACGCCCCACTCTTGCCCTTCCAACACAGGGTAGCTGCATGTTGTCTGGAGCTAATCTGATGATAGCATATGTGATGATATGGAGAAGAAATGTAGATTTTGGGAGCAGTGAGATGCACACAGAATTAATACCTTTTTTTTCAATATACTTGAAAATAGTTTTTTCCTCAAGAGAGCAGCTTTGTCCAAAAATCAGATTTCACGTTTATTCTCAAGATGTTTTAGTTAATTACATCAGAAAGCATTAACAAAGTCACTTAGGCCAGTGGGAACAGAATGATGACAATGGCCTTTGTATCTGTTGAAAACTGAAAGCTCTAACAAGAAAGCAAATAGGAAGAATAGTAGACATTAACCAGAGCAGAGGATGGAGAAATGGAGGAGGTTACACAGACATGGCATCAAAAGGAGAAAAAAATGTCAATATATCACATGGGCTATATACAACATCATGATTCTTTCTCACAACTAAAACTCAGTGTCCAATCTTTTCATAGAGTGGTAAGGGAAGAAGAAAGCAACAAGCAATTTAGTGATCTAGGTGCAATCAATTACTCTGCATAATACTGATCATACTGTTTTCCAACAAATCTTTCAAAAGCCTAAATGAGAGAGTAGAAAATAATTTTTACAGAACCCACCATCAGAAATTCTAGTTGAGGTGCAATCCTTAAATCTAACACTTTTCCCTACTTGAAATAAAACCAAGAAGAAACATGCTGTTGGATGCAAAGCAATATTCCTTATCTCCACAGTGGATTGGATATTAATATTAAACCACAGCACGGGAGAAACAAGGAGAAAAAAAGCAGGAAAATGAACTTGGATTATTACTGAAATAGACTTCCTAATAAGGTTATGGGATGTCCCTAAAAGGAGGCATCTAAAAACAACTTAAGCAAAACTTTATTGGGAATAACACAGGAATTGATCCTCAAAGCACAAACTAAGTGATCTTTTGGGGTTTGTACAAGCCTTATTTTTCTAAGAATTAATGTTGAGAGTTTTCCCTATCAAGGCCAACAGCAGTCAATACAGGTGATCATCTTCCTCATGGAAGAGATAATACATATAAAGAATCCTTTTTATTTATGTAGGAAATAGACAAAATTTGTTTGAGGGTTTTTTAATTTAACTGATTCACAGCCTAAATTGCTGTTGTTTTTACACATGCAGCTTTCAGAAGACAGAACATATGTGCTATGCTGACCATCATGTTTAGATATAGGTAAAGGGATCACAGGATCTAAAAAAATCCATTCTGAAACATACTCTGTTGGGTGAGTTTGACTGTTATCTTCAGGTACGGACATCAACTTTTCAGTGAAGCTACCAACTACCTACTGACACTGGGGAAAGCAGAAACTCAGCTCATGCTGGAAACACAATCTAACTGAAGAAAACAGAAACTACGAAGAGAAGAATAAGTGAAAAATAAGAAGCAACCTTCCAGCACTCAAGAAAACCACTGTGAAGAATGTGGCTAGCAGCTTTCCCTCGTATTTACTGGGCCTCCAGGGAAAGACTATGAGGAATGGGATTCAATCTGCAGCAAGGCTATTTTGCTTGCGCATTAGAAACAGGCCTTTCAACTATGCATACAGTGGAAAAATTATATGATGTCATGAAACATGATATGCTAAGACTGCTCTAACCAGGAGACTTTTAAGAACATATTTTCATGATCTTAAATTTACAGAGGAGGTGGTCTAAGTCGACTTAAGAAGGCCCCAATGAACTGAATCCTTTAAGGTCAGATGACCTTCACACAGTTGTATTTCTGTATCTTAAATTCAGCCATTTAAAATTTATGTAGCCATATTAAAAGGAAAAAACAGAATAATAAATATATTTTAAGAGGGAACTAGGTAAAAATATTACCTATTAATATAAGGTATAGTTCCCTAATATAAGAGGGAACTATAAAAATATCCTTCTAAAAATGTCTGAGGGCTCATCTGATAATAATTTCTATATAGAAATGTCTACTTTTATAGAGATACAGTTTAAGAAAAGCTTCTGAATTTTAAGTAGTATCAACAACAAACAAGACAAAACAAAACAAAAAAGATGACCAAACCAAACTAAATCCAACCTGTTGGAGCCCAGGGCATCCCTCTGGGCACCCTGGGAAGTCACAGACCTCGGTAGAGAGGCCTGGGACCCAAAAAAGAGGGTCTGGGGTCTGTGCAGGGGGGTTTGCCTGGCACAGAGCCCAGGAAGACACAATCTTTCATTTTGGTCAATGTGAAAAACATCTAACAGAGAGAAGAATTGCAAGTCACAAATGTGTGATAGAGAGTAGTGTAGTTTATCACCAGGCAGATTTTGTAGTTTTGGATTTTTAGAATGCAGATGCAAAGGGACAAAATGGAGATTTTAGGGCGGTGCCCTGGGTTCTTCTTCTTCTCCCTTGGCATCCATCCTCTGTAGTGACGTGGGCACAAAGTAGTTTAAATGGATTGGGTCTAAGTAGAAATGACCCTGTTAGTATAGGTGATAGACATTGGCATAGAATTGTAAATAATGTTAGTTATCTGTATAAGAGGTAGCAACCTCCCATCACGGGGCGGGGGAGTCGCCTCATGTCCAGGCTGCTGAGAACATCTTGGCTGGACACAGGAGGGGAGTCACATCTTGTCCAGGCTGCTGTGAACATCTTGGCTGGACACAGAGAATTTTAAGAAAAGAACTAATAAACAACACAAGAAACCAAGAAAACCAAGACCTTGAGACTCCTCATCATTCTCGTGCCGAACACCGAGCACCAAGCTCAACACAGAACACAGAGTCAGACAGCAGGCCCTAAATCCTTCAGGGGTCAAGAGGGAAGATCACTCCCTCGAGCCCACATGAACCACCAGCTTTGAAATCTCGGGCAAGAGAAAACCATAAAAAAACTTAGACCAACCAAACCAAATCCCCTCAAACATGTGAATAAGTGGTATAAATCATTAGTATCTGGAAAAATACCCTGTTTCTTCTGGAGGACTTCCAGTAAACTTGGAGTTTTTTGAACTGTTCAAACCCAAAAGTCAGCAATAAAAAATTGGTACTAACTCAAAGGCTATATTTGTTTGACTCTAAAATACAAAGACAGGTCAAAAAACATCATGGTTTCCCAGAGGAATGCCTTTCATGCATTAAGAAGTTCTGAATCTACTCTTGAAGTAATCAAAGCCTTTACACATCAGCCAGAACAAAGTCTCTCTCTCTCTCTCTCTTACATTTGTTCTCCTGAAGACCACTACAAAACTCTTGTTCAGAGGCACTAAACTTTGTTTTCTAACTCCCATTGCTTTTTTTGGCCCTGTTTACTGACTCTTCTGTAAAGGGGAGAAACCAAAGTTTCTTCTTTAAAACAATCCCAAGGACAGACAACATATGGCCATTCATTCATAACCAAATGGTAAAAGGTCTGTAATATTACATCACCCACAAGAGCTCAAGCTCTCCAGCATATGGGCAGCAGCCATACAATCCAGCACATCCTGCCCAATAAGACATGAGAAGTCTAAGGTGAACCATCATGATATCAATGGCAAGCAACAGCCTTCTAGGTGTTGAGATAACACCTGTCAGAACCCTTCTTGCAGCTCATGTTCAGAGAGGGACTATTACATTCAGGTTAAGGGTGCATCGGGGAGGTTGGAAGCACCCACTTCAACAGGGATACCTGGAAATCACACTTACAAACTCATCACTATAATCTCCCCATTTCACCAATTTTTCCGCTCTTCTCAGGCACTAATGTCACTCTCATTCAGGATTCATAATGACACACTATTGTGAGTTTCTTCCATTCTGTTCTTTTATAAACTGATTGTCAGTGATAAAAGCTTCAGCCATTTTATCCACATTTTCAGGGTGATGTAAAAACGTCACAATGTGACTGTCATCATGGAACACAGAGCACTCATATCGTACAGAAAACAGCCTTCATGCACTTTAGTGTGCTCCAAATCAATGACCAACAATTGCAGGTAAGGTCTGGACATTTTAATAGGTACTCTAATAAAACATTCAGCTATTCAGCTAAGGCAGGTAGAATCTGGATTTATAGCTAACTAATATGTTTATGTTACTGGCATGGTTATTGTCAGAGGGCATATTTCTTGGCTCATTCACCCGACACAGGAATGGATTCAGACACATTACAAACATTCCACTTTATTAAAACAGCAGATGCTTTCTGTAAAAGTCAATTTTAACAGTTTGGTGAAAGTGCTAAAAATACTAGCAGGAATTCAGCCTATCCAAATGCATTCCTTATTAACAGAGGCTATTGAAACCGAACTTCACTACAACCAAAATAAAAATTCATAAAGAAATTTAGGCTTAACTCAACTTAAACCACTTTAATTATGAACACCAATAGGCCTCAGATTTCCCACCCTCCCATCATTTCAGCCCACTCTGAATGTATACAAACACTGAACTTTGACAGCAAATCAGGTCTGCACTGTGCAAGTAGAAGTCACAGCTACAGAAAAGGCCATGTTCTAGAAAGAAACCAGACATTGCCATTCTTTAGGTCTAAGAGAACCTTTGTGAAAGAGCATTAAGAGATTTTGCAGTACTGCCATATTTTTCTAATGTAGTATGGTTTGAACAGCATTTAAATGGCATTTTGCCACCTCTGTACTGTGAGTTTAGACCAAGTTATAGAAGTCTCTATAGATCCCACTCATGGCCACAATCATTTACATATAGGTATTTATCAAATATTTTCAGAAAACATGATTACTCTAAATTAGATGACGTTTCAATCATCTGTTACAAGGCTGGTAAGACCTTAAGAGGTCCCACAGAAGTAGGATGTTGGTACAGCAAAGCCTGTCATTGTGAAGGCCCCTGCTCTAGCAATCCCCAGCCTGAAATGGGAGGTGACAGAATCAGAAACAATTACAAGAAAGAGTATAAGGGCCTGTCACACTACCAGCATCTAATTCCTTATCATCCTTGACCAAACAGATTATAAACTCATACAGTGGGTAGAACAGGAGTGGAAGGAATCAGAAAAGCACCTCTTAAAGACAGACATTGGAATTAGGCCTAAATTTGAGGCCGAATTTAGCCTCCTTCCACAAATCACCTTAAAGAATACGGAGACCTCTTTTTCCACCCAGTACAGTACGAGTCCAAGAAGCTGAGTTGATGAGGCTGAGGCACAGCAAGCCATTATGCAGACTCACAAGTATGTGACCACAAAATTCCCACCTGTACCTTTCCATCTCTGAAGATGTTCTCCTTTGCCTATTAAGCCTATTCTGCACTTTTGTAAGCAAAAAAGGAACGTAAGACCTTGTTCAGAAGTGCTCACCTAAAAGATCACGCTACTTAAAACTTGCACTACACCATTAATCATCCTGATTTATTTGACCCTCCAGTATTATCTCACTTTCAAGCTTTCCTGATAAGATATGCAAGCAGACAAATACCAATTTGAATACCAATAGGTAGCATGCCTGTAATAGTTATAGATGCTATATTTAAATGAAAGAAAAAATCTATCATAAAGACCTCAAATATTGAAAGCAATTAAATATTGATACAAAAATTAGTTGAAATGGAAAGCTATTAATATAGATTAGATTCTCAAGGTCGCATGTGAAGAGACAAAATTATGCTGGAACTGTTCACGAGCAAATATCATGGTCTGAATACTGTCTGACTGAGTTACTACTGCTTCAGTGAAAGAGATTAGGAAGATGGTGCAGGAAAAAAATATTACAAAGAGCAGCTGAGACACCACATTTTGTGTGTCCAAGGAACTTTTTTTTGGCTTATAGAGAACAGGAAATTAAACACACTGATGAATCAGATAAAACTGAGAACAACTGGATAAAATAGGTATCACTTTAAAAGAGAGTTTTATTTGCTGTGTTCCATTTTGTATCACTAACAGAAAGAATTGTTACTGTTCTCTGTAGATCTCAACATGCAAAATATAAAAGATTCATGGTTTCTTTAAAAATTGAATATTTTAATATTAGAGATGGTATTCAAGGAAGGGCTACTATAAACCAGTCTGACTCTAGTATCGTCTCCTGAAAAAAGAAGCAATAGACTATGCACTGTGTATTGCAGCAGTTCATAGTTTTTAAAGTAATTTGAAACTCTTCCGAGCACATATTTTCAAGCTTCCTCCCAGCCTTTTTCCTCGCTTCCATTATAGCAAAACATTCAAACATGCTATTAATATACCAGCAGTGAATCTTTAGGAGTTCCACTCAAACTCACTAAGCCTGAAATGTAGCTTTTACTTGGGGCAATTTAGGTAAGGCTGTAACTACTGTGTTGTCTTAGATTCATTTTGCAAGCTATTCCTCCCTAAACTTTGAGAGGAATTAATTAAAAAAGATTTTTGATCCTTTGAAGTTCATTTGGTAGCTCTGTTTTTCTTCATATGCTACTATGAGCTGCAGAAAGAGTGAACTTGCTTGACCTGAGAGTAAAAATAACAGTTCCCACTTTCCAGTGGGAAATTTAGGATCAAACAAAGCTAAAATGAAATCAATGACCATCACTCTGATGTCACCACTAACTTCACACAAGGCAAGAATTTGTTTTAAGGATGAACAGCTCCCATTAGGGTCAATGAATAAAAGATCTACTTAGCAAAAGATATGAGGAAAAGTGTTCAGCTTAGGTAAGAGTGAGAACTGGTCAAACTCTGGATAGGCCGTTTGGTCATAGAAAACTGTTCCTAACTCTTTATTACCTAAAACAGGATTCCTTGCTCCTCTTAGAACATTGGTCCTCTACATGCATTAATTTAGAGGCTCATTCATCCTCTATGTGAATTAATATAGAGAAAGCTGAGTTCCTTCTTTTTCATTCTGTTCAGCATACAAATCTCTCTAATCCACCAAGAAAGATATTTGCAACTGTATCTCATGCAAGAATTTGCCAAAGGAGATCTACATGCCCAGTGAACATACAGAAAATAACATTTTCTGTTTCCTGCCATGCTGAATATTGCTCTGCAGAGAAGATTCACATTAGGCAGAACAAAGGCAGGTGGAGGCAAACAACTTGTGTCACACTCTCCTGCTGATAAACTTCAGGGTTTTTTTGCTTTTTGTTTTGTTTGTTCATTTTCTCCTGGCTGAGTGTCTTGCAGAGAAGTGCTTCCATGGCTTGGGCATTTCCAAGCTTGGGCTTGGACTTTTTCAAGTCTTCCTTCTGGAGGACAACATGTTTGTTAGGGATTTATTTGTTTTGTTACAAAAGAACATCTGTAGTGAACCACTGGGACCTTAAAGCTAAATTTCACCTTAAACAAGCTAGTTTTGAGCTAAAGCAGAAATTGCCATCAAGCAATTCATCCTGCAGAGCAAGGTCAGTGTTCCCTTTAATGCTGGTGTCTTTTCCACACCGTGAGCCACCACAGAACAGCCACAAAATTCAGGGTGTACTCTGAAATACTGTCCAAGCACACCCAGATAGACAGACAGACATACACTCATCCTCTCCTCTCAACACCACCAGACTTCCAGAATCTTCTCCTATCTTTTTTTGGTTTTCTCCTGGCAATTTTCTTCTCATAGGGTGATCTAACACCCCAGACCACCCTTTTCCAGACAATTATGGTTTTTTCCAGTTACATTGTCAAAGCAGTTGTTCTACTAAAGTTTGTTTTTGTTCCTTTATTGGTTGTTTAGAATCAATTTGCTTTAATCCACCCCAAAGGGTCTGTGAACAACAAACCTGCCCTAGAGGCAGGTGACAACATCTAACTTGCATGTAACTTACTTCTTTGAAATCAATGGAGCATATGATACCACCTTGCTGATATATCACCAGAATTCCATCATGTGGTATCACAAAAATTTGAGTTTGGGAAAAAAAACCTCTACACAATCTCAAAAAATTAACTAAAGAAAAAAAAAAAAAAAAAAAAAAAAAAAAGCTTCTATCTCAAGAATACAAAGTGCCGGGCATTCTGTGCACAGTTATCTTCTAAAATAAAATACTATATTTGGGAAATTAGAAATATTTTTTTGTGGATGAATACACACACAGGAAAATACATAGGTATAGAGTAACGTTTAGTGCTGAAATTTTGAGTAGGTATTTTAGTTACTCATCTTATTCCCAGTAAAAATTAACTCTAAATACCTAAATCTATGGATTGCTGCACTTATTATTGCACAGATCAACAGGACTTATTTGTGAGAATGACAATAAAAAATAAAACAATTTTCATTTCCAATCCACAGTCCTGTTACTTAAGGACCTGCCCTCTAATGTCTGTAGATGCTGTGGTAGGTACAGAGAGAGTCACACTTCTATGGCCTGCTGCTATTTGGCTTCTGCATAGCTGAAGGAGGAGGCTCAGTGCTGTGCTCAAGACATTGAAGCAATTCTGCTGACAGCTCTCTGGTTCTGCACCAGAGCTACACCACCTGCTGTTGATGTGCTTTGCTTCTGGCTGCAGCATTACACCAGCTAAAATCCAGACAGGTGTCTTAGCAGGCAAACTCACACTCTGGAACCACTAAGCATAACCTAACTCCTTTTTGTCAAGCTTTCAGTCAGCTGCAGGAAAAGCCTGAGGCAATGGCACAGAGCTATCAAGCTGAAAATTACTCAACATAAAGCTCTGCATTTGCTGTATGTGTATACTGGCCAATATATTATATTAGAGCTTTTCAGACCTAAAAAATAATATTGCATGATTTGTCATGGTAGTTATAACATATTAAGTCGGGAAGGCAATGATGCAATAGGTAGCTGTGACTGGAAGACTCACTTTAAGAGTATACTCTTTCCACAATTAAAATCCTGACTGGAGGGGAATGAGAGTATGTTTTTAAAAGCTCAATATCAGTGGTTTGTTGTTAATTATAGACATGTAATCAAGATTTATGACCACAGAAAGGGTTTTCCTGTTAAGGAAACTTCCCAGTCTGACCATTGATGAGCCTCTGGCAGTGCAGTCCCAGTGTCAGGCTGTCACTGTTGGGACCAGAGTCCCTTTGCAGGGTGGGGCTATACTGAGCCCACAGTAGCCCCACCTGAGTCACCCCACTCTCACAGAGACTTCCCAAGGCAGGGCCTCAGATGCCTCATTCCACAGAACAATTTATTCACAGCACAGTAACACACAAACAACCTGAGCTGGTGCCACCAAGGAGGATCCCGAGCAAAGGAACCCCGGGGCTTTTGCACCCTCACAGTCCAGGCTGTGTGCAAGTCTCAAGTCTCCCAAACCTCCCTCTTCCCCGAGCCCTGGGCTCCTGCCGTGTCTCCAGTGTCCCTCCCTCTGGCTGGTGGCTCCTGAGCTTTGCTGTGCCAAAAGGTCAGCAGCTCACAGCTTCCTGTCTCTGTGGGCTCTCACTCAGAACTCAGCCTGCATCTCAGTCTGTGTCCTGAACTTGCAAAGTGAGCTGCCTGTGCCAGGTGTATTCCTCAACGTTTCCCACAGTTTTAGGCTTGACACAGGTCTACCAGGCTTCCGGGTCTCACAGACCAAACACATTATTAAAATCACAGTGATTCCTTATAGCTATTGCAGATACTAAATAAATCTAGATCTATTTAACTAAAACTTTATTATTAATAATTATTATTATAATTAATTGCCATCATACTAAACACAAAATATGATAAGAAAATCAAAGTAAGTTGTGTATGTTTTTTGAAAGCTTGGAGGAATTAATTTTAATCTCTAAACGCAATAAAGACAATTCCCTCAAAGGACAAAGAATTATTTCCAATGTATTATTTTTAATCTATGGTTCCAATATTCCCGTAGACTAAGGTTGATTTTTGAAAGTCTGTTACATTTATTTACAGTGAATTTTCTCTCATAAAGTGTTTTCAACACAGAAGATAATCACATCAGACTGCCATGCATAAATAATAAATAGAAACACTTCATTATAATTGTGACACATACATAACATGGAAATCTAAAGAAGGATACCTTGAGGGTTATTCCACTTGTCTGACATCTACCTTCGTCAAATTGTACAAGGATTTTATATTATGAAAGAGACTGCAGTTAAATCCTATATATTTTGGAACCTTTATTTCACTGTATGTTCTGCTTAACAGGTAGATGACCCCAGAAAACAAACTACCTAAAGTCCTGAAGACTGTTTATTCAAAAATGTTATTTTGAATGCAACACTCAGAACTCTTATTTAAACACATACATAAGTGCATCATTGCCTAAACGAGAGCAACATTAGAATAAAGCAATAATGACAAAATCCCTGAAGAATAAGCTCTTTCAAATTTTTACCCATAAAAACATTACAGCAAGGTTTGATTAAAGCAACACATTGACTGCCCTAGATGAGTATGAAAAGCACAATCAATTCAAAAGCAATTGGGGAAGTCTAACATTTAGGTTTAGGGTTTGTGGGTTATTGGTTGGTTGAGTTGGGTTTCATCTGAAGTTTAAAAAAACCCTAAAATAACAGAGACTAAAAAAAAATATTATAGGAGTGTTTCTAATTAACTGTCACACGTTAATAATCAGGTGAGTAAAAATTAAGTCACATGTAACCCTTCATGTCTGTTGCCATGTAATACAGCTGTCCTTGACTTGTGTTTCCTAAAGGTATAGTTCCATCTGTAAACTTCTTCTGTATTTCTTTAAATACTTTGCAAATCAAAAAAAGAGGAGGAAAAAAAAAACAACAAGTTTTTTACAGGTGTGTACTAACAAAGTGTTAAAAGTCAAATTCTGACATATTTTGTTATCAGGAGAGTACTTTATCTTAATCTGGTAGTTTTGCAGCTTAAAAATTCTTATTGTTCTAGCATGAAGTCACTAAACAGACAAATGTTAGTAAATATCCAAAATGAGTTGGGTGTAATGCAGAGAAACAGAGCACTGAACTAGGCCATAAAATTGGTACATGTATATTTAAATGTCTAATTGAAAGAATTTGTGCATAAGAAAGTCACAGATGAAAAAAAGACAAAAAACTAAAGAAATATATGAGTTTTAAGAGAATTTATTTTTATACAGAAAATTCCATTAAAGAATTTGATGTTCTTTTCCTTAATGAATTCAGAGTTTACATGTGTCTTAGAACTGTTACAAGTGTAAAAAGTAAAATGTACTGAAGACTAAAATATCACAATACTACTAGAAGCACAGGAACATAGGAGGGAATTAAAGGGATAGATTGCAATTGTGAAGTATAAACATAATTTTTCTTTTATCATAATCTTTTATTACGTTTTTAAAAAATAGAACCGTGCCCAAATTCATATTTCCTTTCATATCTGACTTTACAAAAAGTTCATCTTAACATAACCTTCTACATGCAACTTTCTCTGTCTGCATTTCTTTTCCATCTGCCAATTCAGAATTGCTTCCAAGAGCACACAGGCAGGCGTGTTTCAGGATTTCCCCCCACCCAGTTCCTCTAATGCACCACATTCTCAAAAAAAGAAGGACATGAAGATGAGATCCACTATTTGAGTAAGTTTGACAACAAGGATAATACACATAAGGTACATACAGGGAAATACCTTTTACTCACTATGTGCAGAAAACTAGATGGTACTAATAGGAGACAACTACTAAAAATAAAATGCCTATAGATTGTATGCATTCAAATAATTTGGAAAATAAAACATGAAGTAAAACTTTCGTACTAAATTGGAATATAAAAATCTATAAATTATGTAAAATCTAGTTCTTAGGTAGTCATGCAAAGCCAACATGAAAACTATTGGATCTGACTAACCTTGGAAAGTGGTTTCTCTTCCACATCTGGCAGCAAGGCAGCACTGCACACAGTACAGCACCATCTGCTTGTCCTCACAAGGAAACAAGACATTGTCTGTAGACATTTAATTGAGCTTTAACTAATATGTGTAATAAAGTTTTATGGTTAGTTATATTAAGATATAAGTAGGTACTTACTACTATATAACTTGAAAGCTTTATGGGGAAATTCTTACCTGTGAAGAAAGTAAGCTAAGATATGAGATAGTGAATAAATACTGAATTTTCAGCCCCAGCTGTAATAATTCCCAGTCTTCTGTTGATGTTTACTGACAAAAATGTTCAAGATAACATAATTCATAGATTATAGCAAAATTAATAACATAATCCTAATAACAAGATAAGTATTAAAATCCTAATAACAAGATAAGATATTAACCCTATTAGCAGAAGATAGGAGAGCAAAGAAAAGAATCCACAGGGAAGTAACTCAAGAGGTTACAGATTACGGTAACTGAGGAAGCACAAAATACCATATAAAGCAATGATTAATTTCACAAGACCAATGGAAAGCAGCAAGAGAATGACACTGACTTGACTTTCCAGAATGCTGGGAAAATAAGCTTACAGGCTTCATAGAATCATAGTATAGTTAGAGATCATCTAGTCTGGAAATCATCTAGTCCAACACGACTGCCAAAGCAGGATCACCTAGAACAGGTGACAGAGGAACGTGTCCAGATGGGTTTTGAATGTCTCCAGAGAGGGAGACTGGCAGCTGTTACAGTTCTCTGACACTGTCAGTGCAAAGAAGTTTAGGTGGAACTTCTTGTGGTTTGGTTTACGGCCATTGCTCCTCATCCTGTCACTGGACACCACTGAAAGGAGTCTGGCACCATTATCTTGGCACCCACCTTTGAAACATTTATATTCACTAGTGAGCTGCCCACTCAGTCTTGTCTCCTCTGGACTAACCAATTCAAAAGCCAACTTACACTTTCACCAAACCTGTCCCACAAGCAAACAAACAATCATCAAAACAAAACAAACCCCCACCATTGCTCATGTTTCATGTTCCTGTCCATGTTCCAAACTCATTATAATTTATCTTCTGGTAAAACATCAATTTCAAGTAGTAAGACTGCCAACTGCACTCAGAGGTTGATAACCTGGAAACTAGGGTTGCCATGCTTTAAAATATAGCAGTAATGTTCACATATTTTATTTAAGATGAGGGACATCTTACCTTTGTAAAATGAATACTGGTTGAGTATTCACAGTTACATTCAGGTTGCACTTATGCTACTGTACACCTTACAAATGAAACTCAAATGATATTTCACACATGCCAAGCAATAGTGAGGTTTTGAAGTAAAACCAATAAAATCAGATTAAAAGAGCCACAAACCAAAAACCAACAGTAGAGAGTAAAGTGCCAGTGTAGGTTATATACAAGAGGCCTGAGATATTGTCAAGCCATAGTTCATCCTGTGAGCAAATCGTGACAATTTTTTTTCCCTTCTCATAGGTGTCTGGGAATATGCAGCAACAGGTCTATTTCCTGTGCTATGTAGCTCAAGCAGCTCCTTCATGGAGGGTTCTTATCTTACCTCACAACCTGTTCCAGCTCCCAAATTTCCTTTTTTTTTTCTCTGAATTCACTCATCAGTTTCCTCTGAGGCAAACAACAGCCTTGTTCCCTGGCTTGAATTATCAAGTAATCTGCTATTAGTAAAACAAAGTGAAGAGGAGGTATGTACTGGGGGAAGGAGAGTACATGTATCTTTACATGGAGATAAAGAACTCTAGCCCCTTTGCAAGGCAACACCACTGTTGAAGGGATTCAGCCTGTGAGTGATAAGTGTCAGAGGATGGAAACTCATACTGTTTATCAACATGGGAATGGACTCTTGATATATATAATCATATTCAGTAGGTGATTTAAAATTACTTTTTTAAACACCATATTAATTAATCTTCACCACATTTTCCTCAGCAAGTACAGAGGAAAAATTCACAATTTTTTAGTGTGTGTTATGAGAATAAGTTGGTAATTGTCTCTCTTATAAGGAATGAACTATGGCACAGACATTAAGTTTCACATTGCAAACACTTGGTTCACTCTGCTAGTTTCAGTGACTAGGGTTAAACCACAGCAGTCACTCATTACGTGCTATCCTTTGTTCCATCTATGCATTCCTAAGTACTATACATTTCCTGTGTCTAGGTAAAAAAAGTACTTGGATATAACACTGGAAATTGCATGACATGCACAGGATAAGGAAACAGTTTCCACTAATGAAAATTCCACTTGATTCCGATTGATTAATGTTGAAGCCAACAGAACAAATCTTCTGCAGCAGTGAAAATATTCCTCTCTGTTTTCTCAACAGAGGATAAGGCATTAATTTAAAGATTACAAGAGTTACAACAATATTGAATGACAATTAAGGCCAAAATTTGAAATAGCATCAACAACTTTCTTGATGTTTTTCTGTAAGTCCTTAGTCTATTGTAGCAGCATCATGAGATCACTTTCCCCTAAAGAGATAACACTGGCAAGTTGTGAATAACTAATTGGAAATAGAGGGAAGTGGAAAATTTAAAATTATGTTCTAGTAATTGGGAGGACATTAGAACTGAGATACCTTTTGCATTTGCTAAGGATACATTTGTGACTACAAACATCACTAAATTGTGCAGTGAATATACAACTGAGAGCTAAGGTAGATTTTCTGGAGAGTTTGTTTATTTTAAGGCTGTTGGCTGTTGCCTGCAAAACAGCAGGCTTTCTCAGGCATGCATTTCAATAAATCTTAAAATATACTAAAGGGGTTTCTTTCAATTTGTTAACAATAAAAAAATATGCTAGAGGGAAGACTTACTGGAAAGAATACAGTATGCCAAAGAAACAAATACTTTTAAAAATTAATCACCAGGTTAACATCACCATTTAAGAACTAATATTAAGGCTTCCTTATCATCACATCTACATGATCCACTCAATGGATGACAAACTTAACTCTACATTGATAAAAGCCTAAATTTAGAGTAGGAAAACAGGAAATGTTATTCAACCTCATAGACTTCTATTTTGCAGACACTTCCATATTTACTTTATCCAATCTGAAATTTAAATAAAATTATGCAGGATAAAACTAGCAAATGATTGAGCAATTAAATTATGTCTTCTTGTAAAGACAGAAAAATAGTTATTCTATGAAGCACGAACTTATGTTGTTTTAGTACAGCAGGTTAGAAATATAGTTCTTTCATTATTCCTGCAGACCAACTGATAAAAGAAAGAATTTATTTAAGCAAACTTAACCACAGACTTTCTCTGAAAGTTTAAAAGATTTTGAAAATTTCCAGTAAAAGTTTGAAGTGCATTACATCATTTCAATTAACTTTATTTGAATCCTGTACTCAGCTCTGTTGTTTTTATTCTACCCAAATATCACTGTCAAAATTCCTACACCTTTTTAATATGGTACAATTATACTCTGCACAACAGAGGCCTCTACCATCATGCTTAAAGCATACCAATAGATGACTGAGAACAATGTACTATCCACACAAATACAGTATTACCGTAGCAAATTGCATTTAACCATTCTATATTCTAAAATATTATACATTTACATTGCTTGTAGATGAAAAATCCTGACAATGCAACTGTACAGTAAGTAATACAATCTCTTCCTGGGTGTTTTCTTTACAGATGTCATAGAGAAGAAGGGCTAGTTGAGATTTGTTACAGTGCTCTGAAATATGCTGAAGGACTTTCTTCTGTTCAGTGTGTTTGCATAGATTGATCTGGAAGATAAAAGCTGTAAGAATCACTTCACATAGTTCTTTTCATAAAAATCTTTAACAAATGTCTCTGAAACCCAGCTACCGAAGGTACACTAAATATACAACCTGACATTGTGGAAATGAACAGGTACATTTCTACTATTCAAAATACTTCATGTCAGAGTACACTCAAGGACAATTGCCAATTTTAGAAAGCAGTTAGGTTAAACAGAGGAGCAACACAATCTCCTTCTAAAATTAATTTTAAGATTTTCTTCTGCCTTCTATTGGCAAGTTTAAGAACCTGTTGACATCAAATTTTAACATTGCTGAAAATAGTGGCAAATAAAGACAGATCTGGTATTTCTTATAAATCAAAACCAAATGAACTCTCCCTACTACAATCATCATTCTCTACACAGACACGAAGACAACTACAGTATTTTTAAATTAACATTTCAGATGTCCTTACCAGTACTAACACTGAAAAACAGTTCTATACTTCTTCCACAAGGTACTTTTAATGTTGAAAACTCTAGGCATTAAGCATTTTTATGATCAGCCAGTATATTGAAAAAACTATCTCACTGCAACAGCTTTAAAGAAAATCAATTAAAAACCCATACAAAATCAGACAAAATAACGGACATCCTACAGATAAATTTTTATTTTACATACGTAACACCAAATAATAGGAAGAATCATGTTTCTCTGCTTTCCTTCTATAAGGTGTCTTAAGATCAAATATTGACAGACTTGCACAGAAAAGCACAGGAGCAAAATTTTTGCAGCAAGACTGGGAATGGTCAGAATTCCATGTATTTATCTGCCATGAAGTCTGAAAGGCTACACATAAATTCCTAAAGTAACATACAATGCACTACAACCTTCCATCTGGTTTTAAGAAAGGATTTTTTAATTTATTTTTTTTACCACTATGCAGATTCTGAAAGCTGCCAAGATATTTGATATCTAGGCTGACTTGAATTGAAGTGATGCTTTCAAGTTAACACAAAGCAGCACAAATGCACTTAAATTTAAGGGCTTATGGGGTGATCTTCAAGGGCTAATAATAAAAGCATTCATCCAAATTTAAGCAGAGCTAGGTAGGCTATAATTAGGCTAATATTATCCCTTTTTGATTTGCAAAAGTGACACTTCCCTTAAAAACCTATTTAGTCAAAATGCCATTTGTTTTAAAACTTTAACAGTGACCAAAATACTTACTTTCGAGTCATCTGGCTATTTCAGTGTCTGTGTTCTCTCACTGAACTAACATCATCAGTAGGATGAGATAAACTGGCATTTATTGATGGAAGGAGCCAGCAACAGGAAATATTCTGTCCTACAGAACAGCCTAACATCCCAAAATCCAGACTGTCTGAGTATGGAGGTGAACTGGACCACCACCAACCTAAAAGTGGGGAAAACATGTCTCTGTACTGAATGACACTGCTTTATAACATACATCAATAAGCCCTCACACTTGTTTTCCAAAATCAAGGTGCAGTTTATTTTTTGTAGCAGTTATCACTGTTCATTGCTTCTCACTGCTACCAAGCAAGAATTTAAATAAGAATTCTTAATAACAAAATTTACAGTTTACATTTTAAAAAGCTACCAGAAAAATTATGTTCTTCAGAGAGCATATTCTTCCAAAATGAGAATATATTAAGGATAATTTGTACTGTATTGAGTGCTATGGGTTTATACTATTTACTAGTAATCCTCAAAAAACTTCTGTTAGCAATATATGATGTATTCTCTGTCTGATGCCAACCTACTTTCTTCACTGTCCTAAGAACAAGAAGCTCCCAGTGCCTTCCCACAAGAAACAGTCATCATTCAAAGACGCAAAGAGAACAGACATGAAGGGCTATATTTGCTACCTAAAACGTGGATAGCTGCTGGACAGCTTTGCCTATACAGAGAAATCTGTGTATACCATAGAGCAGACAATTATCCAAACTCCATTTCTGTAGAAATAGCTAATCCGTAAGAATTGAAATTATGTATAAATTGCAAAAATGGCCCTTAAGCTTTGTTGACAACTTCAATAATCTCTGAAAAAAGACTATCTTAAAAATTTCTCCTCTGGCACTCTCGACACAATGCTTCTCACAGTTTCTACCCACCAAAAACTCTTTTCAAGGCTGTAGGACAGTAGCTGCAACATGACTACTGAAACCTTTCTGGCTCTGAAGTTTCTGCTCTAATCTGCTATTGGCTTTGCAAGAATCTTATCCTTACTCTTTCCAGATGTGTCTTTCTGTCACTGTTTTGCCTTTAAAAATTTTAAGCCATACCTTGCCTCTCCTTAGCCTACATGGCTTGTGATAAAAGATACAGTTGTTCATAGTGACAGTCATGCTCAAGGAGTAACAGCAACACAAGTATTCTGCAGGTCTTCCCTATCAAGAACTGCTGCTGTAACATAAAAATTTTATTGCCTTTAAGGTTGGTGACCAGTAAGACGGAGAAGAAACCACAAAGAAGTTCTCCACTAATACATAACATCTTCAATTAGCAGACAAAAATATATCAGAAGATACCTTTTAAACCTCCTTGCCTAGGTTCATGTTTTCTATTTAACTTACCTAATGTCATCAAGTTAAGATTTTGCCAAATACATGTGAAATGGGGTGATATAATATTACCATAACAATTTTGGCAAAGAATTTCAAGTTACTCAGTAGCCAAACTTTACAACATTCATTCCCAGAAGTTAAAATTTAGTCAGTCCTTCCATAGACCAACAATACAACAGAAGTTTTAAAAACATCAATATTAGCATCCCTTATTAAGCGGCAAGGTAAATGAGATGTTCCTTACTCATCTCTTTATAAAACAATCAGATCTCATGCAAATGAATTCTGCAACACAAAAGGGCAGGTAACTAAGCATGAAAGAATTCTTATGTGAAGGCTAGACACAAAGATACCTAAATTTGATATCTGAAGCAATATTATTATCCTACATGTGGTGATGTGGCAAGGCTGAGATGTAAAGTTTAGGCAATGTACATCATGTTATAAACCTAAACACAAAATGGTTGAAGAAACAATGATTGGAATGAATGGCTCTGCAACTGACAAATATAAATAACCTTCCTTACATATACTAGCACAGAAAACAGGTGGAAGACTTATCCCACTCTGGAATTAAATAAAATACTTTTCCACTAAATTTCATTACATATATACCAATGAGAGAGGGAAAAAAAGGACATGCATAGAAGATTTTTTTTTCTTCCTCAGTTTTTCCTAAGAGTTGACCTGGAAATTTTCAACTTTAATCATAAGAGTCACTAATAAATAAATAAATAAATAAGAAACAAATCTAAACAATTGCAGCTCTGATGTTGTTACTGTCCCTTTCATCCTAACAGTACAGAAGAAGGAATAAGTAACAAACTGCCATGTGTCTGACCTTCATTGTTTCTCACTCTCCTTATTTTCTCTACTGTGGAACCAGCTCAAAACTACCCAGAATGCTTGAAGAACAAGGAGTACCACCTTTACAACAGCTTATCATCATCAGTAATATCTCTATAAAGATAAAGGTAAAACATGACAAGTTTTAGCCAATAAAAGGTGCTACTTCATAATACTTTCTAATAAAAAAGAAAAAATTAAACCCATAAACCCATATTTTTATTTCATTTGTAGTTGACTATTACTTCAGTCTTTGAGAAAGAAGTTCTAGGTAAAAAAAATTCCAAATTTCCCTATCTGGTCTCACAGGAAAGGCATTTGATTCAGCAACTCTTCTCAACAGAGTATAAAAAATACAACCTTAATTTAATGCTACAAGTTTACCAGGGCCACAGAGATGAACTATGTATCCAAAATAGAAATTAATTATGCTAGGAAGTTCTAAAAATATTCTAAGATTAATCATCCTCTTCATTCATCCAGAGAGGTCAATCTACTCAGCTTTTGCTCTTTATGTTCCAAGTATGCAGTTTACACATCAAGAGGATAAACCAGCTGTTAACAGTTGAGACAGTAAGAAACTGATTTGTGTCAGACATTGTCAATCATGTTACTTAACAAGTTTACAAGAACAGCAAGGATTCATACTTATGAAGACAGTAAAAACCAAGCAGTTTATGAAGACATTGATTGTGATTTATTTTAATTTTTTCTTTAAAAGCTTCACTATTTTTAAATTTAAATGTATGTTTTGTTATATAATTTCTGTACTGAAGCCTTTATAATACCACTGTTAAATATGCACAGCCTTCTTCTAATTGCATTTCTTAAGATTATATCAACTTCTTCATCTTATAGTTCATGGCAACTGTGAAAACATTTAAGAAAAAAACTCAGTTTGTTAAGTCATTTCCTAGAAGTGAACCATTTCATCAGACCACTGTCTATTGGAGTAAGTGCAGCCTATATGCTGAAGCAGCTATGCATTTTTAATGAATTAGGCTATTGATAAGACTGAAAATACAGAAATAAAACGTCCTTGAGAAGGATCTGGCCATTCTTTACAAAAGTACAGGGGAAAGCAACAGAAAATACTATCTTTTGAGATCTACCTTTTTCATAACTGCATTTTTACAAACCACATTCAGAACTTGCTCCAGGGTTGTTGCAATTTGGAGATAAAAGCAATATATCCTATACGCAACAAAGCAGAAATGGAATAACATAAATTGCAAAAATATTCTTGTACTTCCTATAAATGCCATGCTGTTAAAGCAAATAGTTAATAAAAGTGGAATATCGCTGAGACTAACCAGATCACCCTCAACAAAGAACTAATTCTCAGTTTATGACAGTGTATTGAAGCCAAGTCTACTGATTAAAACTAGTATTTAAAAAGCACTGTTCTTATTTAATTTTTTGTATAAAGTATAAACAGGCATGCACACACACACACACATATATATTTATAAAAATAAAAATATGCTCCTTCTAATCTTCTTTGGAACTAGATTAAAATAGACACACACAAATAGCAGGGGTTAATTAAGAGATTCCCCCCCTACAGGTAAGTTCTTAAAGAGTATTTCACATTCATATATCTGAATCCAGACATTCATTATCAAAACTGCCATTTGAAATAGTTGTCAAATACAGAGATTTTGTAATTATAAACAATATTTTTATCATAACTAATGCACTGAATTTACATCCAAGTGGTAAACAGCTAAGAGTTGTTAATCATTAAAATTAATTTCAATTACATAGAGATTTTAGATCAGTTATTTGAGAACTAAACAAGAAGACACTTAAGCACCTTCTTAATATCAACAAATAAATATTAATCTATACCTATAGCAAAACCAACAATGTGTGTACCTACTACTCACAGAAAACTTGCTTCATTGAATGTAAGGACTTAACTTATGAAATGTTCTCCTGTTATTTTTAATTTCCCATTATTATTTTTCAGGCTGCCTTACAGATCCTAGATGGAGAAGAACACTACAATTGCTTCTACATTGCAGATATTTATCTAAATAGATATGAAAGCCCAACTTTCATAGAGACTTGTTTCTAAATGAAACAAGTAAGTCTTGTTCCCTGCAATTTCTCTCTACCTGTATATCTGTAAGTGTTTACAGGCTAATGAGCTGCTCTAACCTGAAAAAAATCACGGATACAATAGTACTAGTTTCTAGGAAGCACAAACTTTCAATGTTTATACTCTGACTAGCAAAAGGAAAATCACTATCTGCTAAGCAGCTTCATCCTTGTAAGGCAGTATAATCAAATATATCAATTTCTCATGCTGTGTATATCAAGTATGACTGACAAAGCTAACAGCCAGTTTAGGGTCAGACCTCCCTTTAAGGCTAGCTAATCCAGCTGACATGACTGCAATACCACTTCAGTGCGTCCATCACTGCCAGAGACTTCTGACCCCTTGATTTATCAGGCTGCTTATTTAAATTTAAGTGTACCCAGCTCATTTTCATTAAAACAGGACAGGATACAATTCCCATGACAGCATACTCACACAGAGAAGCAACCTTACCTGAAATGACAACAGCAATAGGAAGTAATGGCCCTCAGCCCACACACTTACAAAAATCTCAACTTTTCAAAATATTTTAATCTCAAAAACACTGCACAAGTGAAACAGATAAAGTATAAAAACCACAAAAGTACTATCATGCAGATGAGGTGAAGGTGTGGGATGGCACTGTAAAGCCTCTGCGATGTCATAATTTTCATTTATATTTTAAACAATTGTGGGTTTCATTCATTTAATTAAAGTTTTCATTATTAAAAACATAAGTAGTGTAAGATAAGTAGACATTAAGAAGCTGAAATAAAAGTAAAAAAGTGGAAGTGCATTCCACAAACTTGTGCTTAGTTCAGTTGAACGTATTGGAGAGAATGCTTTTCCACAGAGTGCATATAGTGCAATCTAGCACTGGATAGTAAATATTTAATATACAGTATAATAAATGACATGAGCTCAAGTGTCTGAAAGATGAGGTTTCCATAAAAGGGTGGCTCAGGCTTCTAATCCTGACACAGTAAAATTAATTTCAAAAGCAAAAAGATAGCAAATACATACAATTTTCTGCAACGTGTATTTTGTTGCTGCATAGTTATTTAATGATTTAGAAAGTTATTAAGCACAGATTAAGCACAGAAAGTTATTAAGCACCTATCAGCCTGTGTAGCTTTAATAGCACCAATGTCTACTGTCAAAACATTCACCTTCATCAAGTAGTTCCTTAGAAGAGCGCTTGTTTTTATTATGCTAATAGCCTAAGCCAAACACATAAGTAAAAACAGCTATGGAAAAAAGAGGCAGAAAAGAAGCCTCTGCTACAGAAAGCAACACACCACTATTTTTTATCCTTTATCTTTTCATGAACAACGTACTGTCAGCATTTTCTCCCTCATCTTTCATGGGGCACAGCTTTAATTGGTGGAGGTTTGCTTCAAGTACCCAGTAGCTGCCATCAAAGCCTTTCTGGGTCAATGAACTGTATTCACTGCTGTGAATATAGGATGTGCTCAGAAATGAAACAAAAGCACATGATTTTCAGGACATCTTGGCACAAAGATCTTGATCTGTTAGATTTTGAAAAGCCTGAAGCAAAGTTTTCAAAAGAGAACTTTTGACCTATTGCAGTATAAGTATGAACTAAATTACTGTTTAGGTCTTCTAGACTTATAGTAGAACAAAGTACTTCAATCCAGCTGCAGCCCAGACATAACGCAGTTCACCTCTTTTGATGGCTCATGAATAAAGGAACAGCTACCCTATGGCAGTTATCTAAATAGCATTGCCTCCTCTTCTCAAAATATCCCATGCTCCAGTCTTAACGTCGAAAAACAAAGTGTACTTTTAATTGGATAATTCCAAGGGCTAATATTCTAGACTGCAAAACTGCCAAGTCACTTGGGCAAAGTTCCTTTCATGAACTGATTAACATGTCAAGAAACACACTTAATGAAGAGGTAGTGTACTGAAGAATACTGACTTTCACAAGCCCTTCATTAATCAGAGACTGATTAATTAGGCTGAAAAGCAACAACTGAAGAAATAAAATGAAACAGTTTTGTATGGCTTCTATCACATTCAAGTATAGATTACACTATCCTGATTCTATTTCACTGCCTTTTGCACTTCCACACTAATATTTCTTAGCATAAATCAAATATTATTTTTTTTTCTGGGTAGTAAGCAAAGATTAATTATAATGCGAACTTTTAGCTTAATTCACTGATGTTTTATGTTTAGACTGGTTCTCACTTAAGAAGAGGTGGGGAATGGAGTAATATGGTAAGATCAGCTTTGCTGTAAGTTTTTTCAAAGGTCCAGTTTCCTCTTCTTTATTAGTCTGACCACATGCAGATGGTTCTTCACAAATATGTGACAATGCTTAAGTTTTAGGGGGAAATCATTACATTATTTGGTGTGTTTCAATGAAGAAAAATTTTACATACACTAACTAATAAAGGAAAAAAAAAAAGGACAAAAACCCAGAAAATGTTTCAATCTGTATTGTACTTAATATCAGTGATTATTCTTGGATACACAATAGCAGTTGACACCAAAATACATTTAAAAAGTTAACCCTCCATAATATTTCTTTCTGTCCTTCTAAAAAAATCAAAGCCTTCAAATAACTAAAATGTCCAGACCTCCAGCACTGTTCACATGGTCACGCCCAAGAGTATTTTAAAAGCCTGATGACTGCATGTCTTTGGCATTTACAATTAAATTCTGCCTTGGAAGGAGCTAAGTTTTGCTCCCAGCTCCACAGCTTGTCCAGAATTTCATTCCTGCAATTCTAGATAAGAATTTTAGGCATGTGGTCTGATTTAATAAAAAAGAACAAATCAAAACAAAAACCAACCAACAAAAAACACAACCCAAAACAAAACAACACCAAAAAAAACCAAACCAACCAACCAACAAAACCCCACAACCAAATCAACAAACTACATTCTACATTAAAACAATATGAAATGTTAAGCATGGTGTGAAGATAATTATTCAAACTGTCAGTGCCCATACATGTTTGCCTCTAGGATGTTGAGCTCTATTTGTTATCTATAATAGAAAAGCTTCAAACTGCACATATTCTTAACTAGAATACTGTATGCCTGTATATTTTCTAAAGTATCCAGACTCATCCTCCCTTTCTCTTTTGCCCATGTAGTACACAGAATTATTATTTAGATGGTATGACTGATTTTACAAGGATTATAAACATTCAAAGATTCATTGCCATGTTGCATATTCTCTTCTTCTATGAACATTTCTTTTTCATCTAGAATTTTCTATGGACAACATGCAATATACAAAAAAAAAAACCTCAACAAAACCACAACTAAGCAAAAAAATAAGCAGAGGAAACTTTGCTACGATCTAGATGCTGTAGGGAGAAACACTTACAGGAACACCAGTTATTAGTTTTGCTCTGCTACTGAATATTAGTAAAGAAAACTCAAAAAAGACAAATATTCCCTTAAAAGAAATAAATATCCCATAGTAGTTGAAATACTGCACAAGTTTCATTAAATACATTAAGTATACTATATATAATATAGCAACTATCTTTTTAGTTTCTGTTACACTTTCCTAAAATTGTGAAATTGTATCAGGAAAACATCTTCTCATAGCTAATTCTTAAAAATCAAATCGAACACAATTCTGTAAAACTACATTTTGGGACATAAATTTAAAAAGCAAGAGTCTATCCAATTATCCTGAAATCTCTTAAATGTATTGCAAAGACTTGCAATAACCTGACAACAAATACAATTGAGGTTGAGAAAACATATATTCACAAATTTTTTTTAATCTGTTCTGTAACAGCACGCAGAAACATGCTCCTTTTTGTGGATCATTTAAGGAGTTTTACCCAGTACTGCGATTGCAAATACCAAAATACAATTTTAATGTAGCAATCAAATTAATATGGAGCTCACCAGCCTTTTTAATAGATAATGAAAGTATGATGCAACATCGTAGGCACTCTGTATGCAGTTCAGCTATATTTAAAGAAAATCTCATTTCAGCTTGCTATGAAAAAATAAAACTGTGTTGCTTTTATACCATCAAAATTCTTTCTAGAGCACAGCATTTTAATTCAGTGGAGCAGGAATCCCTGATCTATCTGAGAAGCAGATTGAAAAGGCAGAAATGAAATGCGAAGAAGTGTACACTTTTCATTTATTCTCAGTTTTGTCTGTGCCTTTCAGAATTGTAGAAGCTTGAATAAATGAAAAGAATATAAACCCAACCATTTATAATTCTACAATTACTGACCAAGAGTTCATACAAAGTAGCATTCCAAATTTCATTTCATGCAAAGGATTTTGTAGATGACTAGAGAAACACAAGCATCTAGCAAACCCCTGGATACTTTATTTCTTTTATTTTAAATTGACTTTACTTGGAACTTCCAGTGATTTACTTTCATTCTTTTTAAGATATCCTACAAGATTCTTGATTAAATTCAATTAAGAGGCCAATGCTTGGTTTTTTGTAAGAGATACGTACAGTAGTTTGAGAAAGGTGCTGTGATACTTTTATAATTCAGTATGTGAATAAGCATTACAGTGCCCAAGTTACCACAGGTTCACACGAAGGTTATGATCCCTTCCAACTGAAAACAGTGAAAAAGTTAAAAATAATCCTTGTTTCAGTAATAAGATACTGCATTTAAAATATTCAAACATTTGACAGTTCATGAAGATCTGTGAAAGAAATTTAGAAATTCAGCTAGTCTGTATAGCTTCAGACAAACCTGTTTCATGTGGAAATTTAAGTTCGGATTTCAGAGGCCTGAGCATGTAACACTCACTGAATCAGAGTCTGGCTGAATCAACAGGACATGGCCTGAATAAATGATCTTTACTTAGGTCTAACTGAACAATAAAACCTGTATCATCTGTATCAAAACCAACAAACTCCCTTAAGCATTTTGACCTATTCACAGCAAATTTATCTATTGTGGTAAATCCATATGGTAACTACAAACTGAAAAATGCAAACTCTCAGGAGTGATAAAAGTGGTAAAACAGTCAAGCAGTCTATGTAAATGCATTACACACAGCAGGTTGCAGTGGCACTGCATTTTAGGCTGATTTGAGTCCAGGCAGCCTTAGCCTGACCACCTGTGTCCAAATCCTCCCTTCCATCAGCAGATGAGCAAGTTACTCCTCCTCTGGCCATTCCAACATCAGAGGCTCCCCTGACTCTGAGACAAAGGTATACACTTGCTGTTGAACCAGGGTACAGTAAAAGCTACTTGCAGAACTACACTGATTTTAAACATCTAAATTAGGGAAACCGAATTACATGAGAGACAACTTCTAAACCCTTGAATACCAGCTGAGTTGCTAAATAAATTAATTTTCTGTCTTACTGTTTGGTTTTCCTGCAGATATGGAATGCTATGGTATGTGACATTTCAACTCTATTTAACAAAACATTGCCAATTTTTAAAATCCCAAATAAGTTTCTTGATGCTATAAGAAACATGGTAGGCAATGTGGCAAAAGGAGATCAAGTGTAAGTGGAGGAGGTTTTTATGTATATATTAATATTTAAACAGAAATTAATGGTAATTAATGGTACTATAATAATGCAATTGAAAAAATAACTATGTAAAGAATCTAAATGCAGAATTAATACCTCAAACTCATATGTTGCCTAGCTCAAAATAAGTCACAGTTAATAGAGATCTTATATTCCTTCTCTTCTAGTCTTTTGTGTACATATCCATGGGTAGGGAAACCCCCAGATAATCAGACCTACATCCGCAGACAGTAATAGTGGAAAAAAAGTGCCAGGTACTGGGCAGTAAAATAGTCATTACTTACTTGATGCAATACAGATACAGTCAAACCTCTAAACAATTTTCACTGAAATATTCTTTTGATGTTAGCGTATTTTACCTGTATTTGCAGAACAAAATCAAATTTCAAAGGCTTGACAGCCACCATGAAATGAATTCTAATCCTCTGATATGTCACCAAATACCTTCACCTCTCCTGAGAATATGCAGGCTATTCTGAACATAAAAATAAATGTAATTCAGACGTTAGAGCCATGCAATCTCATATAGTTCACTCATAAAAAGTGATTCAGAAAAAATAATGAACAAAAATCAACATTTCAGTTTAGCTCAGTCATGAAGTATGTACAGGCTTGACACTGACTTTGGAATTGATCCTTGACCAAGATTTGACTGGAATTTAAGACTGGTTTCTTCTGACTCGAAACACAAACACACTATCATTTCTCCATGCAGAAAATACACAGGAATTTTTTATCACTTTTCTCTAAAATTCCTTAATACTCTGTGAGGAACACAGACACTCCACATTACAGCATTTCAAGGGTGACCTGCACAACCAGCAATACACCCATGACAGCTATTTTAACATGATGCCTAGAATAGCAGACAGGTTTTTTCAGTCATCTCTGGGGCAATATGCAGAGCCCAAAACAACAAAGCATCAAAGGGGCTTATGCAGCATGATTGCTGAAATGGGTCCTATTTAATAAAAAAATGCAGGATTCAGCTGACAGAAGAGATGCTACCACTTATCTGAAATAAGTGGGTTTGGGTTTACTTTGGTGCCATTACTTGAAGCTAGACAGAGTATTCTGCTGCCGGGGGTTGAAGCCTCAGTTCTTGTGGCAGAGTTTCTCTAACTCCCTCGTAACTGCTGATGGGCTAGCAGCACCAACACAGAGCGACCTCTCATGAGGAGCAACTTACAGGGCATTAACCACAGGGTTATGAAGGGCACAGACAGGCACTTATTTTTCTGGGAAAAAAAGCAGACATCAATCATAATTCTTCAGAAGGCCAGAAAAGCAGCAACCACTTTAGTACGTTACAGAAAATTGCCAGTAGTTTTATCACAAGCTAACATATAACTGGTGCTGATTTGACACACTCACAGCACCGGCCTTCAAAGAAAAGATCTGACAGGTTTTTCTCTGACATGTACAGTCAACTTCACCCTAGATTTTATGCAAACTGCTTTTCCTTAAACAATATTCATATTTAATCAAATAGGGAAATGCAAGGTTTCCACACAGTTCTGTAAATACCAATCAAATTTAATGAAAGTTTCTATACTTTGAATTTCTACAAAATGTCTCAACAGAAAGTATGAAAAAGAATGTTACTATTGTCTTCCTTGAATCTTTGAGCTTCATGGAAATTCCTCACTATCCTGTCCACCAGACTTAGTGTCAGTCTCATAATCACCTCTGTGTTGCAGTTGTGTTACAGGGATGCCTGCAAAAATCCTACACCTACCCCTACAGAAAACAACTAATAGCTGAATTCTCTGTGCTAATGGTCCTTCACCATCAATACACATTAGGTACAAGTTTGACAGAGAGGCAACTACTTCAGTTTTTGCTTTCAGAAATGGTGAAGCCTGAGATACAGCTTCATTGAACACAGGCTCTTGCATCCCTAATGAGTTGTTCCTTATGCTCTTTCCATACGAGCAAATGCTTGTCATATCAGTGCTGAACATCATCATATCTTTATGCAGAAACAATATTAAAAGGTAATAACTGCATATTTGATTTATTGAAGCAAGTATGTAACAAGGAATCAAAGAGTCAGTTTTAAGATGCATAATTTGTCTTGAACATGGTATAAACAATGGCTAATTTTAATTAATAATATGTATACCTATATACACAGAGATACACATACAGTATTTGCAATAGTTCTTTAGGGAAACACACTTTGCTGGTTCTCTTACTGCTCTGGTCTTACTTATTAACCCTGAACCTGAATCTGAATACTGAAAATCTTATTTTCAATAGAAACTTCAAAGCATTTTTAGTGAGATGATATGTAGATGGATGTATCCACAGTGTAACAATTTCTTCTCATCCTCAAGTCCCATTCAGTCAATGCTCATGTAGCAAAACTGGCTGCAGAAGGAAAATGTTGAAAAATCATATATTTTTCAGAAACAGTTGTCAAGGTCAGGAATTAAGGATCAAGTATGCCACTAAAGCCCGGCTAAGTTGTACCAGCAGTAAACATCATCAGAGATTATGTTCAGATTGAATCCCAACATTCAATTTCTACATCGGTATCTGTGCATTTACAGTGCATCTAATCCAGCTACACAGCAGACTTAATTAAAAAGCAGATTCATTCCTTTCATGCCCTCTCCCTTTTAAATCTAGCAAAATCAGTACCCCAATCCCAACTCCAAGCTGAATCAACATATGCTGTAGCATAAAACAGCCCTTCCCTTTTAACTGTAAAGTTGTTTTTCCATTTTCTGTACTAAACTGCTGTGTGGTACACCAGTAACCAACTTCATTCTAGAAGCTGGCAAACTACTACACTTATATACACACATATATATGCACACCATGTATATATACATATGTACATAAATACATACAGTCCTTACAAGCTATTTGCTGAATCAGCTTAGTGCTAAAAATAAAATTAAAACTTCTACCACATATAAGAAAATAAAAATTTTAAAATGTTAATTAACAATAACATTCCTAAAAAGCAGAAGGAAACATATAGTAACTTCTGGGGATTAAACTGAGAGATATTAAATTACAGTAAAATCTTTACCTGCAGATAATATGAATGGCTGAAACCAATATATTGCACATGGACAGTCATGCAAAAAAGTTAGGATTGAAAATCAAAGTCTGTTGAATGAACACAAACGATGCAACATGGCATCACCAAAACTTTCAGATTTGACTGTTAATTTCTGAAACTTTATTATTCTGACTAAGTGTCACATCTAAATGTGGATTCTGCCCATGTCTGACAGACTGCTCTTCTCGAACTTTCAGATGTCCCTTGGCTTCTTAAACATCTGACTCTAATAATTTTCCTCATACCAAAACTCTTACCATTTTACTTTGATCAATCCCACAACAAACAACAGAACTGTATTTCCTAGCCCGTTGACAGTTAAGACACAGGAGTTTTGTTAATTTTGCAGCTAATCAGAATTTCCAAAGTAAGGTCATAAAATATATGTTCCTTGGATTTTCTTACCCCTACTGAAGGACTGAACTTTTTAAAATGTATGCAGGCTAACAAATGCTGCTCTGCAACCTCTGGCAAACAGCAGCTCTGCAAAGCAGCCCCATATCCTCTGAATCTAGACCTGTGACTGCATAATTTTGGTTACATCTAGAGATCTTCCAAGTTTGGAACACTAGAGAACTGGGCACTGTCCAAACACAATGGAAGTCATGATTTTTTTCTTTTTTTTCACAGCTATTGTAAAGTCTTTTTTAAAAGCATACCCCTATTGTCAAGTATTCAGCAGGATTCCTCAAAAGCAAGAAAAAAGTAAATAAAAGAAGTATATGTAAAAAACAAGACACTATCTAATCTTGCACCTTCTCATTATTATAAGTAATCATCAGACAAAAATTAAGTACATCTTCCCAAGCTTGCTTCCAAATAATTTAGACTATTACAGAGGAAGTTGATGTAGGAACTGAAAAAAACCCCTAGCAACTGTCATCAAAGAACATTTAAAATACAAATACATATAAAGTTGGGGGAAAAAAGTTAGTGTTTCTCAACGTGTAAATAAAAGGAGGAATCTGCCAAGCTGCACAAGCTAGCTGATCTCCAAATCAAAGTGGTGAAGAAAGGTAGATTAAAATGTAAAGTTATTGACTGCGGGGACATTTTCACTCTATTCCTATACTTGATTTTCCTGTGACTCTTTTCATTATTATAACACTTTTCTTGCAGGATTCATAGTCATTGGCTGTAAGAAAATACAGAATCTGATTCTTTATTTCAGCATTAAACCAGAAATATCTGTCAAGTGTCTTTTAAAATCCATGGTTACAAATACTATTTATTAAAAAAACCTCCATTTGAATTTTATAACTGAGTTTTTAAAGGTTCTGTAGAATAAATCACGATTAAATTCAATTTTCCTAGGAGAAAACAGGGAACTGGAAATTATCATCTGTACTTTGAGAAAGAAAGCAAGAGCAGATTTTCTGTTATCCTGAGGCAGCTAGGTTATTGAAATCATTCAAACTGAAATAAAAATCTTAATAAGAAAGGTATTATTTGCCTTTACACCAAGGAAAAATAAATATATTTTTTTTATCAAACCTACTATGAACAAATCATCTATTGCTATTATTTGTAATTGACACTGAAGTTACTACAATTCTCTTTAGCAGAATGCTGCCTTTGCGTGTGCCTTTTTTTTACCTTTTTTTTTTTTTTTTCCCTGTCATATCTTAATGTTTTGGTCCCTTTTCTTTTACTGAAATTTTCTTTGACTCCTCAATTCATTTCCACAGAGCTATGAATATTTTTTAAGGAGACTCAATTCAGACTCCACATTTAGTCTGTGAGAGAAAAAAGTGTGACCAGACCAGACTAAATTGAAAAAATGCATTCTTAAAAATAAAGTTAGGTTTGAATAAAAGTAACTGTAATTAATATTAAAAACCTTTAATTATAACTGCTGAAAACAGAAAGTGCTTAAAATCCCACAGCTTATCCCTTAAAAAGCACATACTCCAGACATTGTTAACACTGTGAACCAATATACCTAAATGCCCCTTCTGCATCTACAAGGGCACCTTGAAATTATTTAATATAGAGAACTTCTTTATTTCTCATTTGGCTTATGGGACAAACAATTTACCTTCTTGGTGCTACTTTGTGTATGGGGCTCAACCACATAAATGAATCTGTGTACTTTGAAAGAGCTAAGAGTAATAAATTATTTTATTGCACAGTGTTTACTGACCATTTCTTTTCCTTTTTTCAGTGCAAGAATGAATGCTTTGCTGGCGAATAAGCATTAACACCAATCACTCAGGTTTTTTCTTTCTAAAAAAGGAGTCCTATTCCTTTAAGGTTTCGAGAAAATCCAGGAGAAAAGTGGTGAGTTGCAGATATCCTGAGCTGTTCTGCAAGGACAGTCAGGACATCAAGCAGTGGCTCATGTCTCCTTCTGCTCACTTTGTTAGGGCTTTGCCCGGCCACAAAATGAAGGTGTGGCGTGTACAGGGGGTTTAAACTGCTTAAACGGTTCCAGAGATAATGTGCTGCTTACAGTCTCAGTAGTCAGAAATTCAATGCGTATCAAGACAAGAAAGAAAAAAAAAAAAAAGACAGTGAGCATCGCACGCCCCTCCACTCAGCCCAACCTGCCATGTACAGGGATAATGTGTATCCATGTTCTCTTCCCAAAGACAACTCAATACAATCAACACCACCTGACCCACCATCCTTAAACACACATTTCTGACTTGCAGGATATGAAGTCAAGCTCTGACATTTTGAAAAAGGTTAAAAATACGTAAGAAGACCTGGGTCTTAGTTTCAGAAATACGAGTCAAAAGAGGAGCCTCAACTGCTAAGAGAAAAAAAATATTAGCTTGCATTTACTTCAAACTCTGTCAAATTCAAGTCAGAATTATAAAATTTAATGCTTACTATCTGTTAGCCTGATGGTCAAGACTAATGGGTTGCATTAAAAAATAGTTACAGAAATCTTAATGCAAATTTGAAAATTAATTTCACACAATGATATGAAGAAAGGGTTTGGGGTTTCACCTCTGCCAAAACCAGCAGAACCAACAGTGGAAACTGGAAGGAAATTGCCTGTACTAAAAATAAACAGTCTGATAAAAGTGGGAACATATTTTGTTATTTGGATAGATATTAAGCTGGGGAAAATTATAAATAATAAAAATACAAACATATTAATTCAAATTATTTTAAAAGGAAAGAAATAATTTTTCCTTTTTTTCCTCTAAAGTTCATTGGAATTTTCAGAATTATTTCATGGCATGAAACAACAAGCAACAGACTTCCTCTGGTGCACAATCAAATTCATGTATATGTGCCTATTTTTCATATTTTTCAACCAAGCAATAGTAGAGATATGAGTGCTTTATAAATTGCTTTCTATTTAAGATACCAGACAAACTAACAGATAATATTTTTTTAAAAAAGTATTATAAAGGCACTTTCTTTTTTTTTCTAATACTGTAATTTAATTTGAAACTTTCTGATGCAAGATATATCAATGTATTTTATTCATGTTATTGAATTTTCCATCTTTTTCTAAATATTTTGTCCTTAAATCAATTCTGTGCAAATGTGCTGCTTTATGCTGCCTCTATAGAAATAAGGACAGGTGGAAACCCTAAATACTTATGCAGCCTGTCATAGTTAACCAATGGCCCATGTGCTAGACACTGTACAGAGAGCACCAAAACTACAATGCTGGAAGTATTTAATACCTTAAATGAATATAGACACAAAAGAGGAGTTTTTTAATAGCACCAATAGTCATCCAAATGCTAGAAAAAATTTGATTTTCAGGAAAAGAGTTTATTTCTCCAAAGTAATTATAAATTAAACATATGTCCTTTCAAAACATTAATATAAAGCAGAAATACTTCTGTCACTAACCATCAACAAGTAAAGCAATGCTGTACTATGCAGTGGAAGGCCATGAAATTCAATTTATTTCTGAATCTATTCAGGGTACAGCTCACTAGCAAAGAACAATGAAATAAATTATTTGGCAAAATGCATCTTCTTCTATAATCTCTGTGCACATAACTTCAGTACATCAAATATCTGATAGAAATAAAAATTTAAATATCTGATTTTAAAAAACCCTAAAACTACACTCTTCCTGAAAGACTACATTTTCAACTTCAACTTTTCAACATTTTCAACTTTTTTGAAACTGAAACACTATCTTAAAAAGAAAACGAAAATTAAATTTTTATATACCATAAAATTTGAATGAAAATTTAAAGACCAAACAGAATGCCCCAAGGAGATAAAGTCCACAGTACAAACTTCATACATCATGTTTTGTTTTGATATAGACACTCTTATATCCACTCTAATATCAAATCACTCTTCAAGTAAGGATATTTAAATACAATAGTAAAAAGACTCTTCTGAAGTGAAAACTAATACAATTTTAATATATGGTAGTTTTGTCTTACCATAAATGAAGGACAATACAACTCTTTCTAACAGGCAATTCCACAGAAAAGTAATAAAAAATGTCATTCTGAATTAATGATGTTCTGAAATACTTCAACCACACTACCCAGAAAACAAATTATAAAGCAAAATACAAAACTATTCCATTTCTGCTAATTAATAAGGATACTTTTTTCCCAGGTTTTTGGGAACAATGTTTTCAAGTGTAGGATTTCTTATTTTTTTCAGTGTTAGGAGAAGAAAAAAACAAAAACCAAAAAACCAAACGAACAAAAAACAACTCAAATCAAAACAAACAACAAAAAAACACCCCAGCAAGATCAAGGGAAAGAAAATAGTGAAGGAAGAACTACAAGGACATAAATTTAGAAAATATGAAGCCAGCTTGAAAAAGCCTCAAAATGGAAGCTTTAAATTGTTGTTTCACTTTGTTTTAAAATTCAATCCAAGAGTCAGACGAATTAATTATTCTCCAGCATTTAACTCTGCTGCTTTTATACTCTTTTCATGATAATGGTAATATAGCTGCCATAAAATCTCGAGTGTGTCTTCTGTGTGCTAATACAGTCTTTAAAAAGATGTAAAAATCTCAAGTGTTTTATTTTTCAAGATATTCACCAAACACCAAATTAGCCACAAGAAGTTTTCCTCTACATTTGATGGGGGCTGACATGTATTTAAGAAACAACTCAACTCAACTACAGACTAAATAACTAATTAATTAAATCCCATGCCACTGAGTTTCAGGTTCAAAAATACAAATAATTTGAGAATCCAAAAAAAGAGGGCTGTAAAATAAAGTTGTTGTATCCTAGTAAACCTAGTAGTGTGGAAAAAATGGATTAATTTTCCCAATGCAAAAAAATGTAGACAGACCAAGTAAAGAGGGCAGAAAGAGTAAATAATAAAGTAGTAATGAAATAGTAAATAACAAAATATTCATACCTAAATGTTTTACTCAGAGAGAAAGTCTAAAACACTATATAATGAAACAGAAAGCTCCAGGGAGGAAATAATTAAATTAGAAGAACTGTCGTGTTCCAACTAAAGCAGTATGCTGGACAAAAGGAGGTTGAGCCCAGTCTAGACATCAACTTCGTAAAATTTTGATCAGGCATCTACTTTGACACTGTTTACGTGGTTGAACAATGTGGTAGTTGTTTCAGTACTGACCCCCATGCCTACCATTTCACACCTCGCAGCCACCAACTAAGCTACTTTACAATAATCATACAAAATAACCAATGAATCTAGCTGCATCTTAACATTCAGCTAAGAAAACTAAATCTGACATTTAAAGTTAATATCTGCACAAAACACACAAAAAAAGCAAGCTTTAAAAAAAAATTCCCTTGAATATATTCTATGAGATTTTTTTACATTCAATGAAAGCCTCCGTATAAAGCACTTTGCTACTAAAACTTGAAGATAATAGCAATTTGGAAAAAAAAAATCTTCAGAAAAGTTACGAAGCCTTTAAAAAACTGTTAAATCCTCGTGTCATTAAATAGCTTTCCCTAAACTGTGTCAAGTCAAATTCAAAACATTTTAGTGGAATATGCATATTTTTGAGACATTCATTTCTAATTAAAGAGATTTCAAGTACATCTTTGAAACTCAGATGATTTTTTTTTTTAAAGTTTGAGCAATATAATGCTGTATTGTGTACTGCATTAAGTATCAAAAATATTTCAGCAATCTAGATGTCCTGGAGAGAACAGGAGATTAAATAATAGGACATTTTTGCTTTATGCTTACATCCACAAAATTTTAGGCATTTTTAATTGCTTCAATAAGTTCTCAATAAACCACATATCATTATCAATGTATTCAGTTTGTATAATTATATATTTTTAGTTTTGTCTAGGTTACTCACAGATTATGTTATCTTGCACAGGATAATAAACTAGATCAGGTATGACAGAAGACTGTGCTAAGACATTGCTGTAGAGTCAATGACAAACTTTTTCAGCGCTTCTTTAAAATCCTCAGGAATGGTCCTTTTCAATTTGTATCTGGAAAAACCAACTTTGAGTCCGATATTTATTATTTCTTGACTTGTTTCTAGATGGAAAGAACATGCCCTTGATTAAGCCATTGGAAGAAAAAATGCCAATATTTTTGTACTTTTGTTTCAAAAAGTAGCAGTGTGTTGGAGCTGATTAAAGAGACAACTCAAAAGAAGGTGTGGAATGAAATGCTTAATGAGGCAGCCAAAAAAACCAAATCCCTCTGTCTCTCAGAGAAGCACAGCACTGTGAATCCTCTTATACCTACATCTTCAAAGAAACAAGCAGCCAGAAAATATTTTTTGATGAGTCAGAGCTAGGATTAAAAAAAAAAAAAATTAGCACTAACATAAACCACCTGAAGAGCTACTAGTGTGAGTAGCAGGGTATTTTTTTTAATCAAAATATATTTTAATTGTAAAAGTACCATTTCACTGTAATTTACACTTTACAGCAAATAAACATTTTACAGATTATAAGACAGTGTTTGCAACCTACACTGATAATTGCTACAAGGGAGGCAGCACAAATGAAAGCATTTAACACTTGGAACTATTATTGTTTATGGCAAGCAGTCAAAAAAATAAAATCAACCCCCCTCAAAAAAGCAGCCCTGCAATAACCTACTACAAAGCTTGACTGAAATTCCAGTTCCTGTTGAAACAAGCAGATTAATAAACAATCAGTGACTAGAATTTAGGTTTAACAAATTATCAAATCTCAGTGTTACATAACATGTAAGTGTCAAAGATGCACAAAAGATGTGCGAAAAGTCTACAATCGCTTCCTGATGGGAGGAATATCAGTAGAGTGGAAAAAACATAGAAGCAGATTTAGCTAAAATGTTATTCTCCTAGGAAACAACACGAAAAAAACCAACAAACCCCCGCAAACAATAACAGCAAAACAATCATAAAAAAAAAGCCTTCTGTCTTCCTAAAGGTAGTAAGTCAGAAAAACACTGAAGTACACATATTAAAAAACAGTTCTGAAAAGGAAATGCATACTTTTCAGGACTTTACAGAGGGAAGACCATACAGTCCCTGATTCCAGAACAGGCTTCAATGTCTTCATTCACTTCAACGAGAGGAATTGTAGGTAGAAATAAAGAACTTGATAAAAGGATAGAAAAGTGAAATTAGAATAGTTCTTGACAAATAATATGAAATGAAGTGACAGGAGATTGTTGACTACATAGAATTTAGGCAAACACTGAAGTAAGAAAGAGCATAAGAATATAGGTGAAGTCAGCATGGAGAATGATAAACCTTTTAATACTACAGAAAAACTTCCTCACCCTATATGAAACGGGAGGCAAAATAGACAGGAATCAGATTGTCAATGAAAAGCTCTTTCTTTTATTTTTGCTACACAGTTCAGAATTGTAGGGGTATATATGAACAGTATCAGAGAAGACTGACACATTGAAAATAATGTAAGTTGATGCAGATCACGAGAAACAGTACCATAATATAAACTCGCAATTTTTTTAAAGGAGCTAGAAAGAAAATATACCAAACCACAAGATAAAGAGGAGAGGAGAAATCAGAAGACACAGAATACTGACAAGGTCCTAAAGACTGACAAAAATACAGGCAAGAATAAATAAAAAAAACCCACAGAAAAAATAATAGTGAAAAGTCAGAATAAATGCAGAGTAATAGCGGAAGTAATATCCAGTTTAAATATGAAAATAATGGAAAAAGGGAACTTGAAAAAATACTTTATAAAGCTCTTCCCTGATATCAGTCTCTGATAAAAGAAACGTAGTGTGACAATTCCAACACCAATTGCACTTGAAGTACTGCACACTGCAGTAAAGAATCACCTTCAAATGAACAAGGTCCAGAGGAAAAAAAAAATTCTTTGTTTTTACACAGGGGAAAGAAGAAAAAAATAAAAACAACCAAGTGCCAAAAACCAATAAAATAAACAATAAGGATAATTTAGAGATGGATAGGAAGTATGATTTGATTAACCAGACAAAGAGCAAAAGCAGGGAGGGGCATGAAGTCCCAAAACAGCCCACAGAATTAGAACATATAGGAGAACACACAGAGGCCTTAAAGATTTTCAAATATGTTAAACCAAAAACAGTATCGGAAGTCAGTGTAGACATAGCTGATATACTGCAGCTGAACACACACAAAACAAGGAAAGGATTATAAAATGTTATTAGGTATGAGAAATACCCTGCGTTTATATGACAGAATGGATAAAGAGACCACATATTCTATAGCAAAAAGAGTTAACAGCCCAATTTCTTGGACAGAAATGTAATAAATTAGCAGATTGAAACAAACAGCACGCAAAATACCCAGAGCATTAGCATGGCTTCAAAAGAGAAAACATTTTTTGTTGAATCAAATCACCTACCATTTTAAATACATCTGATCACCTATCACCTACAATCTCAGAATTATGAAACCAGAATTCTATGTCTTAAAAATATGATTATTCCTAAGTACCACTTGTAAGAACAAAACACAATAGAAATTACTTAAATTTAAAAGTTTGGGTGTTTTTTCCTTGTGGAAACGTCATCCCATGGTGACAAAATCTAAGGCATAATATATACTTCTACAGATGGTATGAAAAACAGTATTAACAAGAAACTTGATACTGAAAATGAAGTTCAATATAGTTGCCATAATTATTTAATACACAAAAGCATTTTTCTCTAAGGGAAGGCACAATATCTTGTTTTCAAAATACAATGCTGCTTCTGGGAATAAAGCCATATTTCTGTTTGTGATATCATGAAGATAGAGCTCACTGTGTTAGTGATTACTGTACTCTGAGACTGAAGTGGTTCATGAATTCTTTTCTAATGCAATGGCTGGAAGCAAGGAGCAAGCCAGTCACCATAATATGATGTTAAAAACTCCTTACAGTTTTGGTTCAGAGAAATTGGGGAGGAAAAGCACACCATTGTTTTAATAATTTTAGCTGTTCTGTTTGTTTTCTTATCTACTGCTAGATCCTCTTGACAATATACATGAAAGAATCCAAGTGTACTTAGTATAATCAAAGCACTAAAATAACTTATAAAGAAAATGTTACTGAATTACACATGATTCATGAAGTAAATGTACTTGCTCAGATAACTGGATAAAGGACTGGAAGATAAGGTTCATTGAAATTAATGTTTATTCACACTGACCTCTATTTATTGACCCAATGTGTGCATTTACTTAACTAATACAAAGTTCTGGGTTTCCTACTAGTTAATATAAAACTTTACTATGTGATAAAGCGGTATTAAAATACTATGTTGCCTTAAAATTGCCAAAGCTTCAAGTTTCACAGTAGATTTAGCTACCAACCTCACTGATTCACAGATTTCTCCTCAGCAACACTACAAAACACGACAGTATGAAATCTGCATGACTATCAACCAATACAATGATTTTGGATTGCTAGGACCAAGAATTCCAGGGGTTTTATATGTGCTCTGTGAAAAACAAAACTTGCCTGGAATACTGTCTGAAGTGACAGTGCTTGGATAGAAATAACCACTCCTGTTCAAAACAAAGTTGAACAGATGTGGTAAAATGGAGAAGCCATTTCTTAAATATTACCTGCATCTATCTAAGTAACCAAAGAAAGTCTTCTGTATAAATACATTCTATTTCATCATGAAGTGGACAAAGGAAAACAGACAACCTGGCAGCCGTTAGTGAAAATCAATTTGAAAGCATGTTTGTTTTGCAGTATTCAAGTGCTTCTGTTCTTCAAAAGGAAAACTGGAACTCATCAGGATCTTCTTGGCAGGCAAGGGACTAAACTGCTGAATGAACAAAGTATGGCTCTGTAGAGCTGAATTACAACAAAGTGAGCCAATGCCTCATTACAAAAATCAGAATATTTGAAGAGAGTCACTACTTCAAATTCTGATGTAAATCCAAGAACAGCCATGAAGATTTGCCCATCCAGAATGTGTCAGAAATTTACGTTGCACTGTGTACACAGTGGACAACAAGCTGCTTTTAAAGCAGTAATCCTGAAAAATGGGTTCATCTTAAATAAAAAAATAAATTGCTAATTCTATTTTCATTCAGTACTAAGTTATGCTGTTCTAATATATCTCATAATATTGAAACACTGTTAAAATTTATTTGATTTACCAAAAAAACTAACTGCAATGTACCCAAAAATGTAACTACATTTAAAACAATCAAATACTTGCCTTATATTTTATTTAAAACATGTATCACTTACAAGATATCCAATAAACTGACACTGTAATTAGCTCCCTCATTTTAAAACTTGTGTTTCTTCTCTAGTCATTACACACTCTTCCTTCTTCCTACATTTAACTGTTTTGATTCTGTCATTGTTCAGAATAACTTATCAGAGAGTAATTTTTCTGTCCTACTTAACTAAATTAATAGTTATCTACCATCAAACATAATGGCCCTTTCTCTCCTTTCCCCTTCACAATTCACTCACCTCTAACTGCGTACCCACTGCTTACCTTGGTCTAATTCTGATATCTTTCCAAGCAGAAGGTAAGCCAACTGAACTCTACTAAGCCATTTCATAATATTAATGCTTCAATGTCATTACTTTGATGCTTCCAGTGAGCAGACATAGCTTCTGACTCAGAGTAACTTAAGCTGGACCAGAACAGGATGGGACTGCTCTCCTAGTACAGTGACATTGATTGACCACTCAAATTATCCGAATGTGCAACTACAGTATGTAATGGCACAAAGACATTTTTAATGCAAATCCCTGAAGAGGTGGTGGTGAAGGTATACCTGAAATGAAGGGATAATAAAAAATACGATCAGGTCTTTTCCCTGGTGCCCAGTCGTAGGACCAGAGACAGCGGGTCCAAACTGAAATATAAGAGATGCTGCATGAACTTTGTAAAACACTCTTTGCTGTGAGAGTGACTGAGCACCTGAGCAAGGTACCCATGGACTTGGTGGAGTCTTCAACTTTGAAGATCTACAAAGTGATGTCAGTGTGGTCCCAGGAAAACAGCTCCCCTGTTTAAACAGGGTGGTTGGATCAGATACATCAATGTTTCTGGGATTCTGAGTTCAACTCATTCCTCTGTGCTGGCTGGCTGTGAAACAAAAGTTACTCACTAACAATCTTAGAGTTGATTCTTCCTGAAGTTTCTCTTGAATATTTATTTTTTCAATCTTCACTGATTCATTCTTTTTTACCAGACTGAACTTCCTACATTCCATTTTTATTTCCCAGGAAAAAAAGCCTATCTGGTAGCTATAGTCTACCAGCTCTCTCAATAGCCCTCCATGACAGTGACTCTCATACTCTATCATTTCTCACTTTGCATTATTTTCAAAAAATATTGAGAAAAGTTCTTTTGTCAAACTTCATCTTCAGTTAAGAAGCAGCTACCAATGATAGTGCCAGACAACAGAAGAGTAATTGATATTGTCTATCTTGACATTAGAAAAGCTTTTAACACTATCTTATAAACGATCCTAAGAGAAAAGCTGATGAAATATGGGCTGCATAAGCAGATAGTGAGGTGGATGGAGGAGAGGCTGAACCACCAAGTTTCTTGCAATACACTTTGTTACAAGTCTTAAATACTTCTACATTACTTGCCATTAATACGGTGGTTGTTTTGATCCTATAAATTTAAGGAATCCAACTAAGAGCTGAGATAAGCAGCTTGAACACACACCAATCCCTGACAGGAAAGCTACTAATCATAGACTTTTTTTAAAAGTATTTTAAGGAAGCATACTCATTTAAATATTTACAATATAATTTACTGTAAAACTATTTATTAAAAATGCTAGAAATATTTCTTCAATTTAAAATGTAAAGATAAATGTCATATTAACAGCAAAGTGCAGGAAACCAAAGTCAAGTGAAAAGTAAGATAGCCCAGTGTAGAAGCTACTAAATATACCACTTATATTTGCTCTATTGTTAAGAAAATATAAACCAGATACTTTATCAATAACATTATGTTTACCATCTTGAATATTATATGCTGATACAGCACCTTCTCTGCTCTTTAGTGATTAAAAGACTACCTAATCCTGCGTAAAGAATCATACAAATCAACTTGATTTTGTCTGGTATACTGACAAAATTTCCAATATTTTATTTAATTTCCAATATCTTATTAACTGGATAGAAAAACCTGTAAAGAAAAGTGCACAAAAAACCATGCTGTGGATGTTGTCTGCATGCTCAGGCCACACAATACTTCAGAAATCCATCTGTGATTTGCACATTGGGATTGATGCTGGTTTTGCTGTAGACGAAAGGCCAATACAGCCACCTGGCTGCTGTCATGCCACTTGCACAGTGGTGTGTATTATCATAAAACACTACTAATAAGGAACACTTAGCTCACCCCTTCCTCCCTTGGAATATAAGTTTAGCCAACTCTTGATCGTTAAGTTTCAGCATGAAAATTGTCAATGCCTACCTCAGAATAAATGCTTTCTGTAGAAGAAGAGAAGCCAGACAAGGGAAAGGTCATGCCAACTAAACAAAACACTGTTTGATCGTATCAAAATACTTGAGAACTGCTTTAGCAAAGCTGAAAGCAGAAAATAGATACTTAAAATCCAGCAAAAACTGAGTGAATGTGATGTTGCTTTCTGCTATCCTCTAGGAAAAATTACTGTGCAAAACAAGACCTCTTAAATGACAAATATTTTATACTATATTTTAAGGACTGCAGTAGCAAATCCAACATTCCATAAGATCACAAGGAAATAAGAGTATGCAGGTTCCTTAATTTGGATCACAGGTATTCACAGAATACAATCTTGGGTATACAATTCTCCTAAAGGGCTCACATTTTAATGAAAGCACAAAAGGTACTGTGGTTGTTGAAAAAATAGGATGAAAAAATACTACTTTTTTTTTTATCCTTATGTTTTACAGTGTAACCCATAAATTATGTTCTCAACTAAAAATGATTAGTTTTTCCTATGCTCTTCTGCAATGAGCATAGCTAAAAGAACACCTCGCACACATTAATACCTTTGTCCCTCTCACAATAGACCCATAAAATTTTCCACTTTAACAAGAGAAGGAATAAAAACAGATTAAGACCCTAAGGATGCACTAGCTCTGAATTTCTAGCTTGAGAAATGTAGATCTAATTTACAAATGATTAAATATAGAAATCACTGCACTCATGCTAAGGCAATGTTAAATTCAGCAACCACAACTACCATAGTAGAGTCTGGTTGATTTTGCATTTCAGTTATTTTTGGTTTAGATAAATAGACTGTGTATTCATTAGACATAATGTTAAAAGACAGGCTGGTCTTTTCACACCGAGAAAACCCCATTTTTTCCTTAAAAATTAAAAAAATGGATGGGTATTTGCAATGGCAGAGTCTGTCATATGAGAGTATGTATTTTTACAGCAATCAACTACACACAAGAAGTTAGGTTTAGATAATATTAAGGCACTAGAAATACTCCATTTTTTGATACACAAATTAAGTTTATGCACAAACCTATGTTAAAAAACATTAGAGAGAACTATTTCATCCCAATAATTAATTATTTGTCATTAATTTTTAGTTATGATTTTGTCCTTTATCTCAGTCACGGAGCAATTTTTTTCTAAGTTTTACAAAGACCTAAAGATTAAATTTAGAAATTACATCCTGAAACATGAGCACCAAGTAGAAATTCTAGCTTTTAATTTTCACTTTTCTTCACTTCTTCATACATGATGAGCTCATTAGAGGCTTTAAGTCCAGAGTAGTCTGGGTGGCCACACCCTTGATGAGTTTGTGATCCTGAGGAACACAGGCCTAGCAAAGAGCAAAGTCAAGACCCAAAATTTGGAAAGAGTAGAATTCCAGGTGCTCAAAGAATTAGTGGGTGAGATCCCTTGGCAAATTATCCTTAGGGACGAAGCAGCTGATAAGAACTGGCAATTTTTAAGGACACTTCTCTTAGAGCACAAAAACCCTCCATCCTGATGTTCAGGAAATCAAGCAACACAAACTGGAAACCTGTAAGGTACAAAGGAAAACTGAGGAATAAGAAAGAAATGCACAGCCAGTAAAAGCAGGTACCTGGAAAGGTAGAGGGATATGGTTCAGATAGGTCGGGATGGGATAACAAAAGCTAAGGCACAGATATAATGGGACTTCGCAAGAGATGTGAAGAACACCAAGTGAGGATTCTGCTAAGGGTGTTGGTCAGGAAAGAAAGGCCAAGGAGAATATACAATCTCAGTAAACATGAAGGCAGAACTGGTGACAATGGATATGGAGAAGGCTGGGGTTTACCTCAGTCTTCACTGACTTCATTAAACCACTTCAGGCTTCTCACTTCTCTCCAGCCCACGAACGTCTAAGTGGGTATCGGGGGAGTGAAATCTCTCTCACTGTAAACAAAGAACAGGTTTGGGACCACGTGAGGAAAACGAACACCCACAAGTCTGTGAGGTCTGATGAGATGCATCCCAGGGTCCTGGCTAAGGTTGTTGCCAAGCCTGCAACACCTCTCAATCATATCTGACAAGTCATGGCAGCCACCTCTACTTTTAAAAAACATAAAGGGAGACCCAATGACTACAGACCGGTCACTGTCCAGTGACAGTGAGCCTGGGAAGATCACAGGGTAGATTCTTACAGAAGCCTGTTAAGGTACATACAAGATAAGGAAGTGATCCAAGACAGCCAAAAAAGCTTTTAATAGGCCCCAATTTTGCCTGACTAACCTCTGACGTAGTGGCCTTCGGTGACTGAGGAACTGCAACAGCCAACAAAGGGAAGATCAACTAATATAATCTTACCTAGATTTCTCTAAATCCTTTAACATACATTTGAAAGGTAAACTATTTGGGGAATAAGGAACTGGCTGGATGGACACAGCCAGACAGATGTGGTATAAAGCTCTATATCCAGATGCAGGCCAGTGGAAGTGATGTCCCTCAGGGCTCTCTCTTGGGATGGGTGCTCTGCAATATCTACATCAATGAAAAAGGCAGTGGGATTGAGTGCACACTCAGCAGGTTTGCAGATGACATGAAGCTGAGTGGTGCTGTTGACATAACAGAATGATGGAATGTCATCCAGAGGGATCTGGAAAAACTTGAGAAACAGGCCCATGACAATGTCATGAAATTCAACAAATCCACATTCAAGATTCTCTGCCTGGTTCAGGGCAATCAGAGTCATGAGTAGAGACTGGAAGTAGAACTTAGAGCAGTCCTGTGGAGAAGGACTTGAGATTATTCTAGATGAGCCAATGGTGTGCACTTGCAGCCCAGCAAGGCAATCCTTCCCCTCTACTCTGCCCTTGTGGACCTTACCTGGACTGCTGTGTTTAGCATAAGGGCCTCCAGCACAAGAAAGACATGGATTTCTTAGAGGAGGGTCCAGAGGAGGCTATGAAGATGACTAGAGGGCTGGAGCACCTCTTGAACAAACACAGGCTGAGACAGCTGTTGGTACTTCAGCCTGGTGAAGAGAAGGCTCAAGGGAGACCTTACAGCAAGGATCTGCTAGTATTTAAAGTATTCCCCTTTCTTTGTAAAGAAAAAGCAACTTTTTACACAGGCAGAGTGTGATAGGACAAGAGGGAATGGTTTTAAACTAAGGAGGGAGAGATTTAAATTAGAAATTAAGAAAAGAAATTAGGAAGATATTGTGAGGGTGGTGAGGTGAGGCACTGGAACAAGTTGCCCAGAGAACTGGAGAGGGCCCAATTCCTGACAGCGCTCTAGGCTAGACTGCATGTGGCTCTAAGCAACCTTTTCAGTGAATGGCATCCCTGCCCATGACAGGGCAGAAGACCTTTAAGGTCCTCTCCATCCAGACCATTCTGTGATTCTGTACTGGATGACCACGGCAATTATAATTATAATATGAAGATTTTATGTCATGCCACAGATACCCAGATGTATTTTACCCTTAACTTTGCCAGCAGTTTCTCTAGAATGAAATTATTATTATTTTTACTTTTAATACACTTTACTAAAGAAATAATAAAATTAATGGCTCTTTAGCCTTTTCAGTAAGAGCACCTGTAAAGATACATTTATCTTCCAATCCTTTTCCACAAAACAAAGCTTGTGCCACAAAGAGGTATGCTAAAAATACTAATGTCTCTAGTGCCAAACATCCCTGTCAAACATCAGAATACTCTGAAGTGCTGCCTGTCTATAACAGTGAAATGGTTGCGTTCAAATGCTTCTGCAAACTGCTTTTCCTTCCCTTGACCACCAAAGTCAGTAGGAGATTGCTAAAAAGAGCATCCTTACACAGCTGTTTTGAACTAGTAAGCCTGCAGACACATGATCAATTTACTGGCTCCAAAAGCTGTTTTTTTAAAAAGCACCTACACAGGCAAACAATTTAAAAGTAATTTGAACAAAAAAAATTTGCATCAAGGTAATGTACTGAACAGAACAAAATTCTCTAGATTTTTTTTTATATTTAAAAAAAATAAAAATAACTTCAACTCCAGGGGGAAAATTATGACTCTCACTACCTCTGGACTCAAATGGTAAATTAGCATCTTACAGACTACATTGAATCTCATGAAAGATATCAAAGGAACCAAATCTAATATAATGAAGAATACAACACCAGCATATACTTTACATTTGCTTTGTACATGAACATATGTGCATATACATTTTTTAACACAGCAAAGTAGAGAAAGACCGAACTACAAAACAAGAAACTATTTAATTTACTGTGATGTATAGTCAGCCTCCAAAGTCCATATGAATTTATATGATCAAGTAGAAATATATTAATGCACTTGCCTGGAAAGGCTGAACAATATTGTCCAAAGTTTTATGCTTCACTAAAAGACTTTTCTGGTCTTGGTGTTCATGTTTCATATTACCTAGCTGCCACCTCTTTTACCATCAATTCCTCTCTCCTTAAACATACATTAAAAACCACAAATATTTTATTTTTTTTTTCTCTTTAGATCTGGAGCTCAGCTAATTTCAGAAGCCTGATTTTGTACTAGTTCTCAGGACAGGTAACTGACTCTTGACAGCACAGTGTAACTTCTTGAGTAAGTAAAATGTGTAATTGTGTGTTCATTAGAGTAGATGGGTGCCTGTAGCAGTAGATCTCCTTCCGCTACCACTGAACTGCTATTGTTGATAGAGACATATTTGTGATTTGCTATTGTTGATAGAGACATATTTGTGATTTAGTGCTGAGAAAACAGCACTAAACCACTGTTACTTGAAAAGCCATGCAATTCCCAATCTAAACATGTCTGTGAACAGGTTGTGTGGTCTCAGAGAAAACTTCACAACATGGGTGCTTGGATGGAAAATAAGACTGATTACCATAAAATAATAGTAAAAGTAATAGCAATAAAAAGTTAGGATGTTTTCAGAAAGTTTGTGTTTATCCTGAAAGAAGATACTACTTATTTCATTTATTTTGGGACTTGGACCCAAAAGGGGGCAAAGTAACGTTACTAAATGTTTTTCTCTTCTGAGTGCAACCCATTTGGAATAAATACAGACATCTTCAACAATCAGCAGAGAAATGTATCATAGAAAACTCACATTCTGTGATACCAATCCATTAGTCATGTTTAATATTATGTTGCATATACAATCATGAGTAAAGCTCCAAGAGCCACTTGTTGCAGAATCTAAGCAGAAAATACTGTTGGGCTGTACAGATAGTACATACGTAAAATTATTAAGTTCCAGGCAGTCAGTAAAAGGCCCTGAAGAAGACACTCACAGCCTGCAGTTTTAAACTTCACCTTTTCAGCAATTACAGAACTGATGGATCTAATCAGCAGTTTCAGATGCAGAAGCTCCAGTCCATGATATGCATTTTTTAGAGGAAGAATAAATAGATCAGACAGTCAGTTATTAACAGTAAGGCTTCTCTGAAGTCTTTTGCTTCTAAAAACATTACATTAAACTGAGGCTTTAGTTCAATAACAAATGAGTTCATTGAGGGGAAAAATCTTTTAAAAATTACCCAAGGAAAAAGGAAACATAAAGTGCTACTAAAACTTGCCTCACTTTGCTCAATCTTAAAGGAAAACAAAATTTTTGTATGACGCAATACCCCAATTCCAACATGATGCTTTTGAGAAAAAAGTTTAGCATGGTCTAGCGGCTGCCAGTTACTACAAGTATATCAGCATCTTCTAGAGGACAAAAGGACTTAAGTGATTAAAGACAAACTTAAATATTATGCTTGTGTTCTGAGCAATAAAATTAAACCTCAGGAACTGGTTATCAAGATTAAAACATCTTGTTCCTTGTAGTAACTTAATGAAGTCTAATCTTGCCCTGGATCTAACACAGGCGGAAACATGGCAGTGGATGTCTCTGCAACTGCAACTGTGTGTCCTGAAGTAAAAGGAAGATTTGAGGGGATCACTTGATAATTCGTAAGATTTACCAGGACTCTTATTAAGCCAGATGTGAACACATTGATTTTCATGCCTTCATTATAAATGGACCAGCATAATTACAGACACAACTGCTTGAAAAGCAGTCTCCTACACCTTTCCGTAGTGCTGGCAACAAAGGGGAAAGAAGAAGGATCTCAGGATTTCTCTCCGTGCTGAAATTGATTGTGAAAGAAGATCACAGGAGTTAATTACTATACATCACAGAAATAAGGAATATAAATGGTTATCTTATTTTCTCTCGACTGCTCAGGTTCTTGCCGTACTTTACTATAATTCTGGTTTTATACTGCACCAGCCCCAAACATAACTGGACATTTCTGGCTTACAATTACAGTGCATTCTATGATACCCTCCAATAACTTACCAAAACTCATGTGATGCAGGCTACATTACTGCACACAAACTTCACGCTGTCACCTCTGTTATCCTAGCTACTTCATGGAGCTCTCTACTATCCTGAAGTCTGCAGTACAAAAGAACTTATATACCAAGGTATTTGAATGGAATTGGAATATCGTTATAGTTTTGAAACATGTATTGTATTGCTCTGCAAGAAACACAGTTTTGCACTGATCTAAATCCTCAGAAAGGATTGCTCAAAAAGTAGTAATTATACAATTGTGTCAGAGGGACACAGTTAAGTTAAGCTCCAGCAAGATTATATAAGAGGATTACTGAGTTATACTTAACAATGTTTTCACATATTTTTCTGCAAAATCTTCTCCTTACTGAGGAGTTAGCCAAATAGGAATTAAGCCACTAATATTCAAGAAACGGTATTTGAAAATTATGAAACATCATTAAGATTAAATTATTTTCTAATTCAGCTAAAATAATCACATCTTTTACTCATTCAGGGAGCATCCAAAAGAAATTTTTAAAAAAGGGAAAACCCCAGCTGAGAAACAATATATAATAGTTGCTATACTAATCATGTAACATCTATATCCTTAATTATCTAGAAAACACAAGAGACACCTTGAAATAATTTAAACTTCAAGTTACCTTGAAATAATTTAAAATGGAATAACTCTGAAGACACAGGGCTGAACTTAAGAAACACAGAGGGATTACAGGAAAAGGAAAATACCATTCTTGCAGCAGAAGAAAATGCTCACATCCCAGACAAATGAGAGCAGATGTGTGTAAGATTCCTGAAAATGAATTTGTCAGAGTTTGCAAAGCCCAAGTATCTATACCAATTATACCCAACAGAGCCACAAAAGAAGATTATGTATCCATCTAATCAAGTAAATGTGAATACTATTCACGTAGCACCCTCTCGCAATCCTAGTCCCAATAGACATCTCACTGAATTCTAGAGAATCAAATCAGGCACCCCAGGTGCTGGGCCAGTCCCTGGGATTAAAAAAAAGGGATGAAAGGCTGACAAATGAGAGACCTTTTAGAAGGAATGGAAAAAAAAAATCTTATTGCTCTGTAAGAAAAGACTGCTCTTCTGCAGAAGTGTTTGATCCATGGGAAAAGTGAAAATCAAAATCCAAAGGCCAACTGGAAACACTAAGATTCTGGAAAGAAATTAATTTTCATTAGTCTTCAGTCCCATCAATACCCATTTTTCATTTTCAATTGCAGAAACGCTAAAAAAAGCTTATATCTAGTAAAAAAAATAAAAATCAATATGTAGATATTATTGATATAAATCAGTTAAATCAAATAATGGAACTTATTAGTAACATGGTTTATACTTTCTAAAAATGATGAAATTTCCCACATTTATAATAAATAGTGCAGTCATTCCCAAAACTTTTAGCAATAAAATTTGTTACAAATGCTACAAACAATTGTTAAAAATCAAAGCAATCCCTTGATATATGCAATGACTAACTACAAAAAAGGAAAAAAATATTCCAAGCAAGAAAATGTCTAATAAAAATTAACTTCTTTATTTCTAGAGAAATATCTCTGTAAGAGTGAAGTAAGGACAATTTGTCACTGGACAGAAGTCACTGACACACTGCTCCATGAAAAATGTCATTGGCATAGCTGTAGCATAATTGTTGATACAACAGCAGCAGCAGGCAGGATTATCATTAAGGTTTAACTTTTTATTTTATTGAGCTGAATGAAAGATCAATTTTCCATCTGCTTCTACAATATAGTAATTTGCCAATGTCCTCAGCTGGATTTAAAATTTGCATGCTCTAATATCTCACTCTCTAGCACGTACTAAAATTAAAAGTGATAGAAAAAGCCACGTTTCTAAATTCCATTCCATGGTGAAACTAAAAATAATCTAATCAAATGAAATTAATAGTAGTAGCTATGCACTGTGTTGAAGTACTGTGATTATGAAATCACATTGGAAATATCTGTCCTTTAACATCAAGGCAAATATTACTTAGTAAAAGACAAAATATACTATTTTCCAATTTGAAGCGTCTCCTCTAGTTAAAATTGCCTTCAGTATTCAAGATGAGAATAATTTTGGCTCATGTGAGTTTCCTGGTTTTTATGCAAAAATGTCACAGATTTTGGAAAACAGCCTGCTTTGGATCTGTGTTTTTTGGACAAACTTCATGGTCTTTTCCTGGCAGAAGCTTTGCACTGTTTAGGGGTATCCAATGTCATCCAGCAAGCGAAAGTGCAAGACATGTTAACAAGAGATTTATTCTCTATAAGCACGATGTTTTAAGGTCAAAATAATCATACAGCATTTCAAAATTCAGTTGAGTAAAAATTAATTTTTTATCATTGAATAAAATAATTTTTTAATATTTCAGAGTAAAATCAAGAAATCACATGCAGGAAATTGCTATTCACCTAGAGAAAACTGCTTCCTTTTGATCCTCCTCTTCCCCGAGTTAGTATTTTTATGCTTACAATTTTAAAATGCAAATTTGCTACTTTTCACTCACTGTTACTTAATTATTGTCTTCATACATAATGAATGAAATTCAGTGTTCTTCCTCTTTTTATTTCACTAGTTTTTCCTTCACTTCTGATATACACATACAACTTTTCTAGTATTACCAAAGCCATTAACAGACACATGGGTCACAAGACACAGCTGCAAGGCTGTCACTTAAAAAGTCATTGCTTTATAGGCTGCTTCTCTAAAAAGCTGTAACTAGTTGATAGAGACAGTTATTAAGAACTTCATAAAATGCACCATGGAAGAGATTCAAATGAAAAATATAAGTCTTCCCAACAAAAAACAGGAGTAATTGTTTAAATAGCAACAGGAGTAGCTGTAAATATAGGAAACCTAAGGTGTGTGTTTCACATTCTTGAGAGAAGTTTCAGATTCAAAAAGTTTTTAAAATATTAATAACTTTAACCTAGGTAATAAGTAACAGAGAAACACACTGCTAGAAGAGTAACAAAATTCAGTTTTGAAAGAAAAACAAGTACATTACAAACAACTTCTGCAAGACTTGACGAAATGTATCAAAGACCAGGTTTAAAGGTCCATAATGTCATGCTGAACTTGCACAGTCATCCCATTATTTTGAATACTTCTTTCTTTACCTTACCCTACTGGAAAAACTTCTCAAAAGTCTTCTGCCTCATACCTTGCAGAAAACTGTTACTCTATTTCCTACCTTTCTTCTTCCTCTTTTCTGCACTTTAGGACTTGCATTCCAATGCCAAAAGCTATCATCTTTGACCTTAGTGACTAGTTGCCCTTGTACACCTAACTGTATGGAGGTCTGTGCCAACTAATAACATACTCAAGAAAGATGAGGGACATATTTGGAGTTATTGTTTTCTCATCAGACTTTAATTACAAGGTTTCAAGAAAGACACCTTCATTAAAAAAAATAAAATTACTCTGACCATAGAAGTGACTCTCTTGGGCTTCTAACATCATAAAGAACAAGTTTTCCCAACTTGTGGAAAAGTTTTCCTGCAAGTTTTCCAACAAGTTTTCCTATGTTCACCGCACAATTCATCAAAAGGACAAAGAGCTTAAGGAAAACAAAACAAGAACTGCAATATCAAAAATTTCCCTGCTTTCTCCCTGCCTCAGTATGATAAGTCAGTCAGATAAAACACTAAGAGAGTGATATGCCTGAAATCTTACTGTGACAGGTTTGGCATTAAAAGTAATGCAAAATTTGCATAATTGAAACACACTATTAAATCCAAACAGCCTCAATTATGAATGACAGCTACTAAGGTCTGCCAATATAAATGCCTTCAGACATGAACCGTAACAAAGCAAGCACCTTAGATCAGGTGATTAGGGTATTTTGCTGACCTAGACACATAGGAGAGAATTCACATCACAGCCTTTAGCATATGTTCATCCCACAGAGAATCCAGACCTCAGTTTTTGTGCTAAACATAAGAGAGTTGATGTTTAGTGTTGAGGTTTCTGCAAAAGAAGCCAACAGCTGTGAAGTATCTGCTGTCAGACAAGCCTTGAGTAACTATAGAAGGCCACAGATTTAAAAATTAAAAAAAAAAAACAAACCTCTTTTGTTTCTCCTTGGCAGAGATCACAAAAAAAAAATCTCTACAACATGTGTAGATGTTTCTATAAAAAGCTGTATTGTAACAAAGAAGAATATACTGCAGTTTTGTGCTGCATATACACAAGTAAAGCATAAAATTCCAAATTAAGAAATAAATAAACAAAGACAAACATTCTGAAATTATACTTGAAGAGTTATTGTGGTTTGATAAGATACCAAGAATCACATGACTACCTGAATATTTTTTCCATATTTCAGGTCATAGATTTGCTTTAACCAGGTCTTAGTGTTTCAAAATACTGACCTCTTATTAACTTGCCATGATATCAAAGCCAAATATTGCAGTTAAAATATTCAAATTGTGTTCTGATTGCCATACTCCATGTTCATCTTTCAGTACACTGACCTGTGACATGGCTTGAACAAGAGGAAACAGCATATGCTAACTCGAACTTTTGGATTAAAACAGTGACTTCCAATTTTCCATATAACTAGGCCAACCTTGTTTTAAGGTGCATACTGTCAGGAAACTACAGAATAACTTCACAAAAGTCCATAGAAAACAGCAGGATGTGGTTCCCAAAAGATTGATGGTGAAGCGGTAATTTCTAAAGTTGTCTTTGAGTGGCCAATTTTTACAGTACATCTCCATTTGAAAGTGCTCAATGGACAATTCACACAATTAAGACTGCCCTGCACAAATATCAATGAAGGATTAAAGATCTTTCGTTGATGTCTTTCCTGAATATGCCCCAATTACTTAAGTGATAAAATAATTCTACTTCCCAGATTACAATGGATTTTCAGTTGATTTAGGGACCAGTGAGCACAGATCATTCCAGCTAAAAGCAGGAGAGGCTGTGGCTGACTGGGGAAAGCCCACAAGCTTTTAAGAGCTGAAAGAAGCTTGAAACCTAATCGTACTACAATCAAGCTAAAAATTCTACAATGTACCTGCTTCCATCTCTCTCTGTATAATCCTGAGGTTTTACTAATCCTATCTGTGGCAAGCACTCTTTCTCTTTCTGCCAAAGCAGAGTCAGTTATCAGAATGTGGAGTTGCTTCACAGAAGTAACCATAAAACTCAGTTCTCAAGTGCACAGAAGCAAACCACTAACAATCAGTAGCAGTAAAGATAGGCACTACACATGCAGTTGCTCAGTCTTCCAATAATTACTATTATCACCTCAAGGCTGTCAGAACAGAATTCTAGTATCAAAAATAGTTGCAATGTTACAGGAGTTGGATGTTTTAATATCCAATTATTATTGTTTCCATAATATGTCTTCTCATCAAAGGGAGTAGACTAGAGATTAAAGACAATTTACAAAACTTTACACATAAATGGCTACATAAAATTATAATAGTTCTTCAAAACCTTACAAATGTAATTGTTTTAATCTGACTATCCTATTTTCATGCACAAAAATGGAATCATTTCCTGCCACCTCAATTTAAATAACCAGATTCTCTGGCATCCAACATTGCTACATCCTCTTAAAAGATGTCACAATATTGGACTAAGCTTCAACCTTTGAAGGCCACCACTAGTGACAGGCCTCCAACTAGACTCTGTGTCACTGATCATTACTCTCTGAGCTCTGCCACTCAGTGATTTATCAACCCATTTCACCCTCTACTGGTCCAGCCTGCACTTCTGGGTTTGTTTATAGGGCATTGTGGGAGACTGTCAAAAGCCTTGCTGAAGTCCAGGTAGGCAACAACCACTGCTCTCCCCCCTCATCTATCAGTTGTCCCACCATAGAAGGCAATCAGGTTGCCTTAACAAATCTCTGCTGACTACTCCTGATCACCTTCTTGTCTTCCATATGCTTAGACATGGCCTCCAGGATGAGCCATCCATGGTAAAAGCCATTCCATCAACTTTCCAGGGTCTGAGGTGACGGCTTTTTTTTCATTTTCCCCAAAGGAAAACGTCAAATGCAGACCATGGCTGTATTTAGTTTTAGACTGAATGATACACCTTGTTTGACTGAAAGCTTATTTTGGCACACTACATTCTTTTTACCTAATGCTGAAATTAGTTTCCAAATGCCAATTCATTTGAGAACTCAAGAAACAAAAATGTCACAACTTCCTGATTTAGGAGCAGAAGATGACTCTACCACTAGCTCAATTAACTAAGTGAAAATTACGTGAACTCACCAAAAAATGAAAACCACACACTATAAACCAGAGTCTGCATACTCATAGCTAAGCTACTTGACTGGAAAAAAAAACACAACACATGCCCTGTTCTGGCCCACAAAATATATTTAAGTACTTTTCAGTTCTTCACAGTATGCTGAGCACTCCTTTTAAACAGAGCAGGAAAGATCTACTGAAATTTTTATATCATAATGATCCAAGCTGATCAGTTCCTGCAATTTGATTTTTCTTCACGAGTCTAAAATACAAACTTCCCAAAGACCCACTACTCTAGTGAAAACATGACATTTGTGTTAGATACTTTGCTTTAAATCCCAGCACTATGATTTAATACAAAATATTAAGTGCTAAGGAAATACCAGTTGATCAATGTTGCTGGAAAAACACTGTCTAGTCAGTCAACAACCACTGTGACTCCAGCCAACAGAAGTATGCTACTGTCAATTTCCCACACATACTTCCAGTTGACCAAATTGAGACTTGCTTAAAATAGTCACATACTGGATCAAAATATTAGAATTGCAGTTGTTGGGGGAAAAAAGTCTCCCAACACTATTTATGTGCCACTTCACAAGAGAGGGTGAATTTTTCTGACTATTTTTTCTGTTAAGAAACTCATTGAACCTTGGGAAGAGTCCAAGGCTGGAAAATGGTAACGTCTACTTTAGCATTATAAGCCTCTCTGTGGCTTACATCTCAGCTGCAAGTGATTAAAATGCTTTGGGTCTCCTCATTCTAAACATAATATTAGAATTTATTTTGAATCTGAGTTTATACAGCTGTTGTTCTCAGATCGTAACTGTGATTCAATGCTGTGCTTCATTGTTTTCATCAGCTATACTTCTCATGTAGGTATTCATTCCTCAGATGTAAAGAGATCACTTGATTTTTATTTTTTTCTTTCTATTCACGGATATGAATGAGCTACACACAAGAACTGAAAGCTCAAATATTACAAAATTTAGCTCACTGAAACAATTTTGCAGTATTTCAGATGTAATCCCTAAACCCAGTGTTGACTTTTCCAACTGAAAACCATGCGGATGAGGATTATGATTATACGAAGAAATGACTTTAACTCACAATCCTTCAGAGACACAAGCCTCAGAAAGAAATTACCTTTAAGTGTGACTCAAAAGCATTTGGTGCTTTGATTTGGTGATTGGGTAATGTGACTCAGAAAAAGCATTTGGGTGTTCGCTGTATCTTTTTTCACAGATTCCATGGAAAGGCTGCTCAGATAGTAGACCAAAAGCTTTCCTAGCTGAAAGTATTGCAAATTTAGTCCAGGTTGAGAGCCAAGATAGGCACTATCCATCTCCAAAATTACTATGAAAAATAAGATTATCTCCACTCAGCAGCATTTATTAAATCCTCTCAAATCTGTTGCATCAAAAATTTATTTCTTCCAGCAAAAGCCCTTAAAATAAGGTTCCCATTTTTCAATCCTGATACTGCTTTCAGAGTTTTTCACTAAGTTTCCAGGCCACATTCTTTGTCTTTTCAGGCAAACAGAGCTTCTCCATTACTGAGGATCCTGGTGCTAGTGGATACAGTTCTCAGACTTCACCCCATCATCTCTGAGCTTCTGTCCAGATTCAAAGTAGAAAAACAGTGATCCTAGCAGAGTAATGTGGAAACCAAAGGTAACGCACAGTCACAACAGTTTTCATTAGAAATGCAATTGGGAGGCTATTATTTTTCTGCAGAACTTAAGGATCACTGCCAAATACAAACAACTGATCATATAAAAAGAGCCATGATGCTCTGCAGATTAAAAAAAAAGATTTTTTTAATAGAACTTTACTTAAAGGGTCTCATCAGTATTTCTTTTCTTCCAACACTCTATTTCCTCTTTTTTTTAGGCAATAAATTATTATGCTATTACTACCAATTTACAGTATGGAAATGAAGATGCATCAAGAGTTCTTCCATCCACCCCACATTTTATTTTAAAAAATAAAGGAAGAAGAGGAAGGAGTGTCCTATCTTTTAGTACCATTTTTGTTCTTTACTTTGCCCTTTTTTTCTAATGCAAGAGCAGATTTAAAAATACCATTAGCAAATGTTCTTTCAAGCTCAAAGGCAACATGTCACCTGCACTTTATTGAGTTCCCAAACTTCTTTTTTTATAACATAATACAATCTTAACTCATTAGGATTTTATTCCTTCGTACCAGACCACACTGCTGTTTCATTTGTCTTTGCAACATAACTAGTTTGCCTAAAATTTAAAGTAGTTCATTCGTAACTCTGCAGCCTACTTTATATCGCATCTATAGTATTTCATAAAATCATAGAATTTAGTTGAAAAAGACATTTCAGATCATCACGTTAAACTGTTACCCCCACATTGCCAAGTCCACTTAAACACATCAACCGGTACAGAATGATCATATCAAGACCTTAGTAAGCATATTTTTTAGGGCTTACAACCAGTAACAAGCTATCTTTGCCCCTGCTTTAAACTTTCCACCTAACTCTCCTTATGCTGTGCCACCTAAAGTCTTGAGCCTTCCAAGAGATTTGTAGAGTGTGATAATCCTACTTAGTCAGTACATCCTTATGCTAAGAAAACACTGCCTTTAATATATGATTCCTTGAAATTTCAGCTGAATTCCACTTAATTGAAATTTTAAATTATTTATTATTAGGTCATTAAAAATATACCCATTTCCCTTTAAAACCATACAGCATAATCAAGTTTAAATATATAGCCATAGCAAGTACAAAATAGAAAATTTCTCACAAATGATGTGGCTAACCAGGCACAGCATACTCCTTGACACATTTTTATAAATTGTATAATTATATCCTGAACTGCATGCCTTTAAAACACAGTAAAATATTACAGTATAACTCACAGTGGCAATTTTTAACAGCCTTTCAGCATCACTTACAGCTTGGGTAGAATTTAATATTAACAGGCATCTATTTGTCAGGTTTTACACATCTTGAATTCTTATTTGCTGTTTTTCATCTATCAGAATATAACAAAGATTTTGAGATAAATGACTTCACAACAGACTAAATAAAAAGGATTCCAAATAAAAGTGAAAATTTTGGCTGTGACCGTTCAGGCCTTTATCATGGCAAAATTTAAACTTTCTGTTTAATTAAGATCTGCCAATGAAAAAATGCAATGCTTAAGGACAAAAACAGCTGTCTAGACAGTGTGTCTTTTTACTATCTTTTATACATTCACCAAGTGTCTAGTGTAAAATCAATAGCTGTTTCACAAAAATCACAAGCCCGTTAAAGATATACAGATAAAGGCCTAAAAATGTCTACTGTAATTCTGTCTTTTTGACACTTAACATCCTTTTGCTAAGGAACTCCCAACACATTTGGCTTGTCCTAATAAACAGAAAAATTTTATATCAAGTGAAAAGTGGTAGCAGGTGGCAGAAAGTAAGCATCTTAAAATGGCATCAGTTTATAAATTCAAGAGGAAATCTTTCAAGATTGTGTTTATATCTTATTTAGTGATTATCATCAGCACTGAAGAAATGATGGATAGACTTACAGCAAGAAGATTTGCTCTGAAAATACACAGGACTGTAGTAATGCCAACAATACTGATACACTACAGAAAATATTTCACTGTGAATCACAGAAGCAAACAAGAGTCTAAGACCAGGAGGGTGCAAAATTCACTTTTGAAATTCTAATGCACTAAGAACTTCTATCTCCAATCTGTTATTGGATATCACATCAAAAATGTTTTGAAGTTAATATCTTTATAACATTTTTTGCAACATTCCACCAAAGCAGGCTACAAAAGCTGGCAGCACTGCTGCAGACAAAGACTGCATCACTGCGGTGTTCAGCAGCATGAAGTAATGTTAGTTAAATCTACAATTTACTTATCCCAAATCCAAGAACAAAAGCAGGCTGTATTCAAGCAGATCTGAAAGAAGTTAAAGGCTAAGGCTAGCTCATAAAATTTAATAGAGGGTAAGGGAAGTGGTGGGATGGAGAGAAACAGAAAAAAAATGAAAACTATTTGTGTCCTGAATCAATCCAGATTACCAGATGCTAACCAAGCAGAGTAGGGAGGAGGAAGAAGGGGAAAGAAAAAACAGGATGCTGCAAATACAGAGCAAGAGCCTTCATTTTCCTAGGCAGGTACTCCCCCCACACTCTCAAGTCTCAGAAGTTTAAGGCAGGAACAGGGCGAGTCGATTCCTCTTTATCATTGTAAGATCATTGGAGGAACTCAAACATGCAGAAGACTACAGAATTCAATAGGATGAACCTCAGGTTCTTGAAGGAAATGGCTGATGTAGACACCTATCCATTCTCAAGCATATTTGAGTAGTCCTGGCAGCCAGATGAAGTGCTCTGTGACAAAAACAGAGACACATTGCACTCATTTTTAAAAGGAGTAAAATGGAGATCCTCAGAAATATCCTAAGCCCAGTAAGATCATGGAACAGATCCTCTTGGAAGCTATGCCAAGGCATATGGTAGACACAGAGGTGATATGAGTCAGCCGACTTGGCTTCACCAGTGGAAACTGTGCCAGACTAATCTGCTTGCCATCTGCAACAGAGTGACTTGTGTTGCTGGATAAGGCAAGAGTAACAGTATCTCCCTAGACTTCTGCAGACCTCTGATACAGTTCTACACAACATCCTTGCCAAGAAACTGGAGAGAGACACAGATTTTCTGCATGAACTATTCTACGGACAAGAAATTGGCTGGACAGCAGCAACTAAAGAGAAAATACTGCAGTCAATGGGTCAATATCCAAATGGAGATAAGTAACAGAGGCCAAAGTCTCTGCCCCATGCATTTTGTTCATGGTTCCATCACATGCAGGCTCCAAGAAGGCCTTTGGCTTGCCAAAGTCTGCCATGGGAGAGAAAAGCCAATCTGGGCATTGTGTAAAGTGCTTCTTGGTAGCCAACCACAGCAAGCACAGTCAAGTGCTCAGACCTTGGTCCTGCTGCTGCTCTAACATTTCCTGCCTACACTTCTTCCTCTTACTGGTAAAGAGAGCAGCAGGTAACCTGATCACTAATCCCTTTCAATCATACAGCCAGAATTTCACCATGTTGTTTGATTCTGCCCAAGTCCTGGTTTGCTGTGTCATTCATTCTATGTGAGAGAAGAACAAAGCACAACAACCTCTGTTTCTACTAGGTTGTGGTGTCTTGTGACCACATCCCAAGCCATAGCACCTGGAAGGCAGCAAACTTCAGGTAAATGCCTACCAGGCTGACAAAAGGGTCAGTCCTTTGCAGAGAGATACTCACAATGAGCACTCATCATTTCTTTTTATGGTTTCTAACGTGTGCTGTGGGTGTGGTTTCTCCTTCTAGAGGTTGCTCATTGGCATCTTCAAGGGTTAGGATATTCTAGAATCAAAGAATGTTTTGGATTGGAAGGTACCTTGAAGACCATCCAGACCAATTTCCTTGTCATGGTCAAGAATGCCTTCCACTAGACCAGGTTGCTCAAAGCCCCATCCAGCCTGGCCTTGAATATTGCCAGGGATGGGACTTCTTCAACTTCTCTGGCAACCTGGGCCAGTGCCTCACCACCCCTACAGTAAAGAATTCTTAGTATCTAATCTAAACCTGCCCTCTCTTTCAGTCTAAAACTAGTCCCCTTTGCCCTGTTACTATATGCCCTTGCAAACAGTCTCTTTCCATCTTCCTCGCAGACTCCTTTGACGTACTCGAAGTCAGTACTCCCAGGCCGAACAATCCCAATTCTTACAGCTTTTCTTTGCAGTAAAGGTGCTGTGTCCCTCTGATCATCTTGGTGGCCTCCTCTAGACTCACTCCAACAGGTCCATGTCCTTTCTGTGCTGGGATCCCACAGCTGGATGCAGGGCTTCAGGTGGGGTTTCACCAGAGAGAATCACCTCCCTTGACCTGCTGGCCACACTGATTATATTCTCACCTCATCCAGGAGAGTGTAGAGTGCACAAAAGTTCTTGCTCTTGTGGGTCACCAGGATCTGTGGCACCTTACTCAGAGTAGCATCAACCATCAGGGACTAGTCACAAAAGGCCTCCTCTGTTTCCTCTTCAGCCTGTCCAGTACCACATAGGCTTCTGATTCTGCCTGGCCTCAGCCTGCATCTTTCACAGGTACTTGCTTGAGCCTCTGGAGCAAAGCCTGGACACTCATGACAACCTCAGGGCCACACTGCACTCCTCCCCTAGCACTTCTCCTTGGGAGAAAGGCCTCCAGACATCTCAGAGGTTCTCTCAGTTTTTGCTTGGAGATGAGCATCCTGCCACACACACTGCTAGCAGCATGTTTGTAATTAATTACAAATACATGAGTGGGACTTACTTAGAACTTGCCACAGAAATCAATTCTTAAAAGGTGAGGAGAAAGGGGAAAGCGATGGCTGTGTTTCCACATATGAACAGTTTTTGCCCTCTGTGCCTATCACACATCTTCAAATGCAGCAATGGGTTATCAGCTACTTGTACTGGCTGAAATACCAGTATGTTTCACACTTCCCACAACACAAATGGAGGCCTGAATTGTTTAAAGAGGAAGAAAGTGTAAAAAAAATCCTGTTGTTATAAATACCAATTTGCACTGTTTGGAAAATTGCTTGTCCTCATGGGAAAGTCTACTTCACATAGTAGATGACTTACCAAAACTCTCATGTTTGCCTCAAGTGAACACAAGAACAGCTGAGGCATGATTTTTGCAGATGATGAATAACTTCAGGATTCCCAACAAGGAAGCCAAATCAATTACAGTTCTGCAAACGTTGTATTGTTGCCACATAATTCTTAAAATCACTGATGGCCATTATGCACACACCAAAAAAGATTTGTGTATCATTAAACCTAGGACTATGCTGAGATTGTTTAAGTTAGACATTATAGAAAGTTTAGTTATCTTCACAATCCAGGAAATAATTGCCATATTAGCTCAATAGATCAGCCATCATCCAAAATAAACTGGTTGGGATTCTCTTTTCAGCTCAAGGAATATCCAGTCATCAGGATTTTTTTCCTCTATTAATAATGAAATATATCCGAGCACACTTTTTAACAGACAGCATAAAATGCCAGCATATTACTAATTAGCATTGCATTTGACATGAATATTCATCTTCCATAATTCTTCTAAAAATATTGTTTAAAACAATGAGATGCCCAGAAAATTTCAATGCAAGCAGAGTTTGTGGGAGAACAGAAAGAATTCCATAGTGCTCATCCAAGACACGACATTTTCAAACAGGACAGATACGAGGTTTTGCAAATGGGACATCAGGTATCATCCTTCCAACTTAACATAATTATATTTGTCTTGCCAAAAATGTAGGTGAGTCAGAATGTGCCACCAGAAGAACTCAATTATTGTAATGCATTGTTGTCAGCTTTCTGAAATAACAGGACAACACAAAGAAATCTTAGAGGAGATTTGCCTCAAAGAAAAAAAACCCTCATAATCTCTGCAGCACAGAAGCTGGAGATATATATATATATATATATATATTTTTTTTTTTTTTATTATTATTATTATTTTTTTTTTGGGGGGGGGTGGGGGATTGTGTTTTTTGTTGTTGCTTTTGGGGTGCTGTTTGGGTGGATTTTTTTGGTTTGTTGTTGTGGTTTGGGGTTTTGTTGTTGTTGTTGTTTGCTTGGTTGGCTTTGGTTTTTAGGTTTGGGGGTTTTTTTGATCACTTACTTCAAAGAAATTCCCTTAGAAAAAAGTCAGACAAATATGATGAGTGTCTTGAAATCAGTGAAGCTAAGAAATACTGACCTAGGAGAAAATGTATAGTAGCATTAAACATTAATAGATATTAGGCATGCATATCTTTATATACCCAAGTATTCCTAATCACAATATAAAAATATATTCTTCTCCACAGAAGTCTAGAAAAATTAGGAACCAATATTTTAGTATCTGTTTTAAGATTTGGAGATATATGAAAAAGAAATATTTTCTTTCTTTAGAGCAGAAGCTCTTAGGACCTCTAGTGTAAAATCATTTATTTTAATAAGAGCCACTGTACATACACAGATATATACATGCATAGATAGGTAAATAGGCAGATAAATATACATATCTAAGATGGTTAAATACTTTGGTCACAGGAAGTACGTGTTTACTTTCTTGCATTTTCCTGCCAAAATTGCTTGGTTTAAGGCTATTTTATCCTTCAGATTTCACAAGCTATTTCCTTGATTCCTTCATTTCAAAATGGTGGTAAGAGTGCTAAATATTTACAAAATGGTTGCTTCATGTTTCCAGCATTCAGACTGCCAAACAGAACACACATGTACTGCCACAAAAATATCTGGATTGTTTTCTCAAGACTGCACAAGTCAATTCATTTTAGTAATGGAAGATAAGTCACTGAAATCTGCAAGTTCTCTATCACTTTTTGCTTTTTTTTTTATTAAAGAACTGTTTCACTTGAACATCTAAGATAGACATCAAGTAACGAGAACAATAAAAAGATAGAGCTGAGCATAAGGCATAATCGGATACTTCGAATGTCAAAAAATCATGGTTTGTTGTCTTCATTAGTAACATTATGTTAGTACTAAATCAACACATAACTTCTAGATTGCAATCTAATTTTAAAAATATCAATAATTAATGTGGAAATAAATCTAAATCAATCAAGGGCTTGCAGGATCTTGTCCTGCTGGGGTATTTCAACCACCTTGAATCTACTGTAGAGGTTGCATGGTGAGCAATCCAGGAGACTTCTGGAATGCATGGAGGATAACTTCTTAAGAAATGCAATCAATTCTCCTACCAGAGGGCATAAAAGGCTGGACCTGGTGGTCACCAGTGCAAGTGGACCACTTGGGAGCACCAAGACTGGAGACAAGCCTGGAGTGAAGTAGAGATGCACTGGTGAAGTTTGCAGACCTGAGGGCGAGATGGAGAGGAAAGAAAGTCTTGAACTCCACAAAAGCAAATTTCCATCCTCTAAAGGAGCTAGTCAATAGGACCCCAGGGAATCTGCCATCAGGGACCAGGATGCAGAACAGGCCTGGCAGATCTTAAAGAACACATTCCATAGAGTGCAATCCCCGGGAGCAAGAAATCAGGCAAACAAGCCCACAGACCAGCATGGATGAGCACAGACCAGCTGGTCAAACTAAAGGGCACAAAGCAAATGCAGATGTGGTGAAGGCAAGACCAGGTTTTCAAGGAAGAACATAGAGAAGGTGTCCAATTATGTAAAGATGGTGGACTTAGCAGTGTTGGGTTTACGGCTGGACTCAATGATCTTACAGGTCTTTTCCAAATAAACAACTCTGTGATTCCACACAGTTACCAAGCCCCTCTCCATTATACCTGAAAAGCCATGGCAGTCAGGTGAAGACTCTGGTGAAAAAAAAAACTGAGAAAAACTGTACTCATTTTTAGAAAAGGTAGCAAAGAGGATCCTGGGAACTACCAACCTGTCAGCTTCCTCTCGGTGTCTGGGATGATCCCTCTAGAGGCTATGCTAAGGCACATGGAGGACAGAACGGTGACTTGAGACAGCCAGCACAACTTCATCAAGGGCAAGACCTGCCTGACCAAGTGGTGGGTGAGAGGCTGGACATGACCCAGTCATGGGCACTCCCAGCCCAGAAAGCCAAATGTGTCCTGGGCTGCATCCAGAGCAGGGTGGGCAGCAGGGGAGAGAGGGGATTCTGCCCCTCTGCTCTGCTCTGGTGAGGCCCCAGCTGGAACCCTGCATCCAGCTCTGGGGTCCCAGCACAGGAAGGACTTGGAACTGCTGGAGTGAATCCAGAGGAAAGCCACAGAAACAACCAGATGGAACACCTTTCCAATAGCTTAAGGCTGAGAAAGTTGGGTTGTTCAGCCTGGAGAAGAAAGAACTCTGGGACCACTTCATTGTGGCCTTCCAGTATCTAAATGAGATTTACAAGAAAGACAGGCACAGACTTTTTAAGCACAGCTTGTGGAGATACAACAAAGAGTAACAGTTTTAAACTAAAAGAAGGTAAATTTAGGCTACATGTAAGGAAGATGTTTGTCACAATAGGGTGGTGAAATACTGGAGGATGTTGCCCAGAGAGGTGGTAGATGCCCTCTCCCTGAAAACCTTCCAGGTCAGTCTGGATGGGGCTCCTGACCTAGTTGTGAAGATGTCCCTTGTCATTGCAGGGAAGCTGAAGTAGATGGCCTTTAAAGCTCCCTTCCAATGCAAAGTATTCTTTGATTATACAATAAAGTAGCTTGCATTTGTGCAAGACTTAGAAAAATTAAATTCTTAACTGTAGCCAAAACAATCCTTTAAAAAGCTGCATCACCGTGAGATCATGAAGGAAAGTGAGTATGTGAAATAATAAAACAGACACACAACGTTCTCATAAGAACATGGAAGTATTCCCAAGGTGATTACTGCTTACTGATTTAGCAAGCAAAAGATTAGGGGACTGTAATACTGAAATTTGATGCTTAGACACAGAGATGAATGTCTTAAATACTGTACTGCTAAAACAAACAGCTTTAAAATGCATTGATTCCAGTTCAGCATATAGATTTTTATAAAAGGTTATACATCAAAAGCTATAAAACTATAAAAAATATACATGCGTTTTCACTTGTTTCACAGTAATGTTAGTCTGCAATACTTTCTTAATTCATTTTTACTAATGCAGCCAAAAGCAAGTAATTCAGCTATGCTGAATGTGACACCTACTTAAATGAAACATCTATACCTAAACTTTAATCCAATAACACAAAAATTGTTAACTCCTCAAAAATATCACTGGCTCTCTATTCTAACTCATTCTAACAGTGCAACACATGTCACATCATCTAGCTGGAAAAGCTATTGTACAGTCCTCCACAGAATGTATGAATAAGAACAATTTTCTCCTTTAGCATTGCATGTTTCTAAAGTTTGCTGGACAAAAAAAAAAAACAAAAAACAAAACAAATTTTAAAAAACCAAACCCAAAAAACAAACAAACAAAAAACCCACCAAAAACCCCACAAAAACAACAACAACAACAACTAAATAAAATAAAATAAAATAAAACACAGGACAAAAGTAAACCTAATTTGGCCAATTATTTTTAAATTTATCTCCCATGCAAAGAAGCAGAAGAATGTATTTTCAACCTGCTGAACACTTTTCTTATAACAACAAAATTTTATTGTTTTACAGTTCTAGGTTGGACAGAGACAAAGCCCTCAAATGAAATAAAATAAATGTACACATGTCTGAAGATACTGTTTTATGAAGGAATAGTTCCAGCTATTTGAGAATACTCTACTGTTATAACCAATACTCAATTTCCTCTAGCTTGTAAAGCATTATCTGAAGGGCAACTCAGTAGAATTGAATGCAAACAGAAGTGACGAAGCAGATTGTAGTCAGTTATCTTTTGAGATGCAGAGACCTGCAGCACTTCAGTTTGACACTGTCAGCAAAGAGTGCCTGTTATACTTCTGTAGAAGTAATTTTACATTTATGAGCTGTCAAAGCTATAATGTGTTCAAAAATTCAAAGTCAAGAAATATATAATGATTCATCACATGACACAGGAAGTGAAGAGATAAAAGATCAACTTTAGATGATGTGATACAAATTCTCTATTTTATTCAAAGATGCAGCTGACTACAAAATAATCAGTGGTCCACAAACCACGGCTGATAGATTTAATGTTTTAATTTGAAACATCATTAGACAATTAGTCCACAAAGGCATTTTTAAGTTACCTAAACCTATTCAGAAAGCATGTTATTAAAGCCTGTTTTTATAGTCTACATAACAAGATGGTTGTAATTTGTTATGAAATGTCTAATAGAGACAAAAGAAATCCGATGTGCTGCCTTACCAAGGTAAATGTAACTGTTCAGCAATGAATGCTCCACCAGCTTGTGACAATTTTATTAAAATCCTTCAAAGCAAAATTTTACATTTTTCCACTGAAAGAACACCTACATGCAAGTCTATAATTAGAAATTCTATTTTAACACAAGTAAGATGCATTTAAATTGCATCCTGGTGCTTCAAGTTTTAAGTGCTTGACAAAGCAACCTTAATTGTTTTTAATAGATTTCATTTGCTTTGTATATATGCTTTTATTTCACTGCCAAATGAAGAATCATTTTAGAAAGCAAACTAATTCAGAAGCTTCCAGAATCAAGTTTCAAAGAACAGTTTAAGAAGGATTTCTAAGTACACTAAGTTGCTTCCTTTTGCTCTACTGACAGTAATTTAGCAACACACCACAATAACTGAATCTAGTGCAGGGCTCAAAAATGCCAAGAATACAACACAAGCCTTTTCACACTAATTTGTCCCAGAATTTGGTAGACACCTAAACTGGCTACTAGGGAGCCAAATCCCATACTGGAAGTAATCTCTAGACTGAGCAGCAGGTGATGTAAATATCTAGCCTTGATTAGGATCATGGTCACAAATTCAATTAGAAATTCATTATCACAAATTCAATTAGAAATTCCTGCAATAACATATTGCACAGTCCCTTCATGACTCTTCCAGTCACATCACTCTATTACTCTTCCAAGCCTATAAAAGTACATCAGCTCCTTAACAGCAAATGGCAGTTTTTTAAACAAGCACACTTGTGGACACAGCTTTCCTAATTTTATTATATGAGACACAAAAGTAAAAATCAGCTCCATTGGGTTTTGAAACATTTTTATGTTCCCTTTATGTTTTCACATCAAACATTTATTATAAGTCATATTACCTGACCACATTTCATTAAATGGTCCTTTTATGCTGAAGGATTATTTTAACTGGCTTATATACCAGAAGCAATCCATTTAAAGGGAGATAAATCTCGTAAGTTTTTTACTGATCTCAGAAGTGTATTGTTTCACAGCAGTGCCTTCATTTCATTCTTCTGTCTCAACACACTCTAGAGGGAGGCTGCTGCTACAGCTACAGTAATTTGTACAGCTATGTAGCATCTGCTTTATTTCAAGAGATGATGTAGATCCCTGTTGTATAGGAGATATAAAAAAAATGGAATCAACCCGAGTAATCCTCAGTAACTAGGCTATATTTAATCAACAGGGAGTTTGTAACAGATCACTCCATCCTTTTTGAAGCAACTTAAAATACTGTTACTTTTAATATATTTTTGATTTTCTTTTCAGAAAGTGATTAGAATGGATAGAACACCTTTCAATAACTTTCAAATAACTTCCAATTTGCAAAAAGCTTTAAAAAAGCATACTAAGTAAACTACTTCAGTAGAGTCATGTCTTAAAACATTTGTGTGTTCAACATTTGTGTGATTTAAAATATAAGTCTGAAATACATGGCAGCACTTAGTACAAGACTCACACTCCTGCTTCTGTGTATGTATGCAGTTAAGAAAGATCCCTTACTGTAAGTTTCATTACAGACAGTAATTTATAATCAATACATATACAGACATTTGCTGTCTCTAACAGCTAACCAGTCACCAAAAGACAACAGAGGACAATGTCAAAGCATTTAGTAATGATGAAGTTGGATCAGCCATCTGTACTTAAAAATGCAACAGCTGGCACTTACAATATCCACCTGGAACAAACATTGATGTCAATAACAGATAAGCCCTTTTGAACAATTTAAAATAGGTTCAGCTCTGAAAAAGAGAAACCACACTTGATGTGCTCACTGAAAGAGCTTCAAACATAAGCTTTTCTAGTAACTCAATTTCAACTAATTAATCTCTTCTTATTAAATGCACACAACTCAAATTTTGATCAAAATTGATGTTTTCTGTATTTAAAGCCCTTCTTAGTCTTCACTTCCTCAGACTAATTTGTAAAACACATACATAAATTTAAGTAACACAAAGATTTCCATAAAGAGGCGATCTGACTCATCTACAGAGTCAGCGTTCTTGCTCACTCAATCTTCACCAGACTTGTGTCTGAAATCAAGTTATAACAGATTTCAGCCTGTACAGTACATTAGTGTGGTAAATTGTGCCTGAAAATTTCTTTCCGGGTAGTGTAGCAGGTTTTTTTCTTCTCCTTTAGAGAGGAAAAAGAACTATCTTTGGAGCACCACACCAATCAAGTGAGGTTTTTCTGCATATATCATATATCAAAGTACACACATTATTTGAGGCTTGGAGATTTTGCTCCTGTAACAAGAAAAATGTAGTTCTTATGAACCATCCTGTTCGCTTTTTTTTTTTTTTCATGGTACTCACTACATATGATAAAAATATGCAGGCATCTTTCTTAAATCTTTTATTATTTATATAAACAACACTATTATTTCTGAGTAATAAGGTATGAAGCTTTGATAGAGGAAATATTCATACAGAAATCATACACTTGGGATCCTGTCAATAGGATTTAAGAATGTAACTGGGGTGCTAGGGGATATGAGGGACAGGGGATAGGATATTCTCATGGGGGGAAGGGGAAGTGAAGCTCACATGTCTTCAAAACAGCAAGAACAGTCATGAGTCTGATATCTGATCATCAACACTGCATAACCACACCCTAAGACGATTAACTGTCAATATATATTACTGACAGGTAACATGGTTCTGACAGGAAGTCTTTCATTCTGATGACAACTTTGCATTGTCGTATTTTAAAACACTTGAGTTTGCTGCATATAATGACAACCATTTTTGCTAGCTGTACATCCTAATAGTCTTGTGAATTAACTACATGTTTTCTCTACAATGCGAAGAAAAAAAGACGACAAAATGGACAGAAAAATACCCCTGAGTCTATGATTTAAATCCAATCTGACAAAGAGAAGTCTGACCAACTTCTTAAAGACAAAATAATGCTGCAATTTAATATCAATAAAATGTTCCAAGTCAAAGAGTTTATACAACTGACACTACTTTTTACTTAGAGAACACTAGCAATATTTGAGATAAAAATATGAAACAGTGGGTCTGTTGGGCATAAGAGCACAGGAAAAATACTATAATCCTGTCTCATGCTTGAACAAAGTTTATGAAAACTATAAAGAAACATCCAATCAACACAACCCAACAATGTATGCCATTTAAAACCATTACAGAAAATTAGACATTTTCATGTATTTTGTACAAGACTCCACTCTAATTTAAAACAGTATTTAAGCTACTAACTTATATCATTCTGCCTTTTTCAAACTTAAATCACATTTATTTTCTGTCTGCTTATGGTTTAAGAATGCTGAAACTTCAATTTTTCTAAATATCTTGGGAAATTCTAATGCCATAACTTTAATGCTACAAATATTTGAAACTATGAAGATAACCCATTTTTTCCTACTTTTTTTTTTTTTTTTTCAAATTACTTCCTGTCCTGGTCCATAGCTATCTTTAGCAAGAGTAAATGTACTTAAAGAAACATGCCTATTAATGTACAAATATTTTTATACCATGATATATTTGTGCAGGAGAATCATCTATACTTGAAAAGATAGAACTGATGTTACGACATTTCACTCAAGTAAGGAATAATACGGACGGATCTCCCCAGCATCAGGCAGCATCCTTGACAGTTCAGCATTTTATTGTCTTTTTTGAACTAAATCAAAATTAGTTCCTACGTACTACCTACTGTCTAGTCACCAAAACCCAATGAATTTTAAAACTGAAAACTAACATGATATCAAATATTTAAAGTGTGCATTTTGTTATATACTTCTTCTTATAAAATAATTTACATTACTAAATAAGATTAATATTGAATTGCTACAACTGAAAATATAAATTTCCTTTTCTTGTTAAATAGTAAATGACAGGCCTGCACTTGTAACTGACAGAATAGACCTCTACTGATTACTTCTTTTCTGGTAAAGGAAAAAAAAAGTGCATCTTTTTATCCACTTTTTCCACATATTCCTTAACCCTGAGTACTTCCATTCAAACAGGATTACAATCCAAGCCTTCTCCATCTTTTTTCTTACTATTTTACTGTTTTCCCCATTCATCTACCACAGGCAGATGAACCAAACCTGCTTTCAGGTACAGGTAAAACCACTTTTTACCACATTAATTTACTACCTACAGCCATATTACTACTCATGATACAAGCTGATAAGCATAACATTTATTTTTCCCTCTCCAACATTTTACTTCTGTAGACCAACCAGTCCTGCAGGGCCCTCACCAAGCCATGATCCTCTGACTAACCCCAGCAGTATTTAATGCGATTTTGTGGTCAAGGAAATTAACAGAGAATACATTGGACTAACTGCCTTCTGCATATAGACTTAAACTGAACAAATAAATCTATGTTCCTTTAGGTATTTGTTGGAAAGTGGAAATTTCCATTACAATATCAAACAAAAATTTAAAAGAGATGTCAGAAGAAATATGCTTCCTGGAAATGTAAAAAACGGCACTGCACTATCATTATCAAATACAAATATTACAATTCTTTTTCAAGGACTATAAATTATTAATTATCATCATGCCTCCATGAGAACTATATAATCTGCTGTAGCATGACAGATAATGAAGTACAAATCCAGCATAATAATAACAAAAAAAAAAAAAAAAAAAAAAAAAAAAAAAAAAAAAAAAATCCTAAAAATACTCACAAACAAATCAGTAGTTCAGACCTTGGAGAAAATATCAAGCATGTAAATTTTGTCAAGTACTGACAAGTGTAACTTTCAATATAAGCTTGAATAAGAAAAAAAACAAAAATCTTAGACATTTCTTAGAACCTGAAAATTATCATCACCAGTTTACATTATGTTGTCAGATCTCCACACCTATTATGAGCCTGAAGTTTAATTCCAAGCAGATATTAACCAATAGTGTTTTAATACTGAGAGAAATGCAGAATGAAGGAGGAGTTTATTCAAAAACTTTGTTAGTATAAATAAATATTGACAAAATATTGAGAAAAATAAATTTGCAAAGGGAGAAATTCATAAAATTACAGAAAACACTCTTTTTAATGTTTGGTTGTTGGTTTTTTTTTTCCAAACTCAACATTGAAAAGCAGCTTTCACAATTAGGATTGCCTGAAACTATTTAATCACTGGGAGAAAACATATAATAAACAGATTATCCTTGCTATTGTTTTTGTCATATAGCTTTACTAAATTTCCTGCAATAAATAAGAACTGTCTCACTTGAAATCAAATATTTAAAGTGCATTTTTCTAATATATCCTACCCTTATGCCATAGTAATGGACTGAAATAAAATTCACTTTGTGTATGCAAATTAAAGCAACAAAAACATGACTGTTACAGCCAAAGGCTAAGTAGATACTGCAAATAACATGCCTTGAAACCAATTTAAACATGAACTGCTTTCTGGGAAGAAAGAGGGCTTCTCTCAAACTTTGATCTTCCCCTTTTTTCATGTAGAGAAAGAAAATTATTTGCACTTGTAATTACTTTCTGAACACAAAGAATATTGACATAAAGATCACCTTCAGTCTTTACAGGAAAAATTTCCATTTTTTTTAACACTTGAAATTGCTATAAAGTATTTCCATCTTCTCCAGCAACAATGTAAACAAATTAATTAGATTTATGTATTCCTCTACTTTAAAAAACATTAAAAAGCAAGTTTCTTTGCACACTGAAACAAAACAACGTAACTAAGAAGAAGCAGCAGAACTCTTACAACATAAGAACATAAGCATGGACACAGAAAGCAAACTTCAAAGCGTATGTAAGCAAAGTACCAAGAAGGTTAAAAGCTGAGAACAGGTAGAACAATACAGAAAAAAGTTTCTTAAATAGGTTTTTACTTTCAGTCTTTTTAAATTCTGTAATTGAAAGTAGTATGAGAATAGCCATTTTTGCAACCTTCTCAGAGAACACAATCATAATGACAACTCTTTCAGAGATGGCACAGGAAAAAAAAGCACATGATACTTACTAACTATGAACTGCACTGCAAAATCAAACTAATCTAATTATAATAGCTAAACTACTGCCAGTGAATTAACCTGATAAATTGTAGAGAGAAAGCTGATAAATTCATTCTTGTTCAATTCTTGTTATAATAAAAGATTCTGTATCAAATATTTAAAGATCCTGGGAAACTGCTATGAAAAGTGTTAGGCACAGTGGAAGAACACTTAGTATTTAAGAACCAAAAGAAACACAACAACAGATGGGAAAAATTACAGCACTTTGTCCCAGGGATCAGAAGAAATAATAAAAAATAGCATCCAAAGCACATTGTCATTCCACAGTAGTAAAACTCATGAATGCTAGGGGTTTGAGTAAGGCAATTACCATGCGCTGCTTGTCTTTGAACAAAGTATATTTTATTAAAAGGTTGAAGGATTCCTCTTCGTAAAAGTAGCACATGGTCACATAGTAAAGCCTAGTCTATCAGTAAAGCTGCTGAAATCAAGACACTACTCATGTGGTACTAAACTCTTCAATGCAGTTTGTCATCCATACAGAGGGTTTTTTTTACAGGGTCTCACTATCTTGGGGAAAAAGTGTTGGACTACAACTTTTTCAGGAAGAACAAAATGTCATGACCAGTACAAAATCTATGGAAAAGAAGTTTGGAACAAAAAGTCAATGAAGAAATGACATAATAGATATTTACATATGCAGTCACAGAAGTACTTTTCCATAAATAGCATGTTCATTATATATACATTCATGTTCTTCTTGCACCTGGACAGAATAAAATAACTGTTACTGCTCAACAGAGAAATCTTGCCTCTTTTAAATTACATTGGCTTACATACTTCCTTGTCAAAGGAAGTATGCTGGTAACATGGTTACCATTAGTATAGACTACAAATAAAAGGTGGAAATAAAACTTCAAATTAATCGGTTCTGATAATGCAATCATGAAGCAGAAAAGTTCTCAGAGTATTCAAACATCGAGGAAAATATGTATGCTCTGCATTTAAAGGATATCCTGATTCCCCTACACTTTGTGTGACAAAATGGCACAATAAATGTCTGTAAAAATATTCAACTGAAAGTCAGTCAGGGACAGAAATGCCATTTTCAATATTTTAAAGTATCTAGGATGTATATGATGCAGATATAGTTTGGAACCAAAAAATAAAATCCTAATTCTTATGGAGCTGACAATTTTCAAGGCAAATCATACCTGCCTTTTTTTGATTGGCAAAGCCAGGGAGTTGCAATGTCAGAGAATAAAGAAAAATGCATTCAGAAAAGCCTCTATTTCATGGTCCTCCCCAGTTCCTTCACAAAGGAATACTTAATTTTCCTCCTGTGTTACAGCAAGTGAAAGACTGTCCAGATTGTAACGACTCTCCTGTGAGCAATGAGGGTCTCAGATGATGCCAATGCACGGGCAAAAAGGAGGAAAAACTACCACATACCAGTCTACACCTGGCATGCCTAGAAAGGCAAAACACATTCCTTCCCCTCTCCAGCTGCCAAAAAGAAGGCTCTTGCCTTTTCCTTTGCATTCCTCAGACAGCTGATGATGTATCCTACCACTTCCTAAACTGACAGATGTGCTGATGGAGAGTTTCCTCACAGTGCTTCCTCCCAAAGAGCTTTCCTTGATAGATGAACAGGCATAATGGAAGTGTTGTGGACTATAACAATAGGGAAAAATCACAACTAATTTGTCTCTACTTGGCTTTATAGGCTTTTTGGTTTAGGATATAGTAATTTGCTTTCATGTTGGGTGGCTATTTCCATTATAATGCTCTTGAATTGCTGGGATGGAGAACAGACAAATTAACATCATCTGTCTAGCAAATATTTAAAGGAAATTACATTTTATTAACTGTACGCAGAGAGGAATTACTAAAATTGATTATGATAAATCACACACAATTGATATATTTAAAGCAACTATCTTTAGGCAAACTACTAAAAACACTGTAAATCTGTAAACTAAAGACTTCTCAACAACAGCTGTTCTGAAGTTGGTTTGCCAACTACCTCTGTGCAGCACACAATAGTCTGCAAAAACCACATCTGCCAAGCATCAAAATTTTACCTTTAGCTCACACTGGCAGAACACTATGCTACATTCTAGAACACTTATTCTAGAATGTAGCACAGTAAAAACTGAGCTGCTTTCCCATAAGTTTACTGAAAATAACTGTTGATAGAAATGAAGTACAAATTTCAGCTGAAAGCCTTTATGAAATGATAGTACATAGCATAACATACACACTGGTTTAAAAAAAAAGATGTGTCAAAAAAATCAGTAAGTAGAATCAGAAGGTGACTGAAATTCGATTATGAGACTGCCAAGCGGCAAAACAGTAAATCTAACAAAATAAACAGGAACATATTTTCCAGTTCTTTTATATTTTTCTATTGACATTCTTCATAGGAAGAGAATAGATTGACTGAAAACAAAACGTATCTCATGCAAGATGGGAAGCATTCAATGAAGAAAAGAAAAAAATCCCATTAATTTGAAAATCCTGGCTACAAACACCATATTGCACCCTGTGGTCTGAGAAGCCTGTTTGAAATGGTTGGTACCAGAGTCTCTGCACAGAGGTGCTCTTGACTTGGATTACGCATTTAGACTGTGGAAGAAGAGGTCCAGTTTTATCCAGCACCTGAAAACCACCTGAGGGAAAACATGAGCCTGACAGGTATTTAATATGGGCTAACTTCCACTTATAAATGATTACCCTAAGTTGATAGGGAGTCATAAAAGCTGACATTTTTATACTTTTCCCCTGTTGCACACTCAGACTGGACCCATACCAAAACTTTTACAGAAAATTAACCTAATCAGGTGTAGACCTAACAGGACAGACACTGTCCTGTCTGACTTAGCTCATGAGGCAAGCAGGTGCTGGAACTCAGTGTTTCAGTCCAGCACCCAACTAGGAAGCAAGACACAGTGGTGCATTCTGAAAGTGAAGGTGATGAACAACAACATCAGCCTAATGCACAGACTGATGCGACTTCCTGTTGGTAATCTAGATAATAGTGAAAGACTGAGGATTTATTGTCCCAAGAAATTACAGACCAAGGATGCCTGAGTACTGGCACTAGTCCATTAAACCAGGGGAAAAAAATAACACAACACAAAAAAAAAACCAATAAAAGGAAACAAACAAGCAAACAAAAAACCAAAACCAAACCCAAAAACCAACAACAAAAACCAAACAAGCAATTGTAGCAAATTCCTATAAATATAGGTTCATACACCTAAAATTACTCTCACTCTTGCACATATCAATCATTGCCTTTTGTAAATCTTTATTAATTTTGTGTTGATTTGTGTCTATCACATAAGCTATAAAAATAAAAATTAATTATAAAACAAATAAAGGAAATTAAACTAACCAGGAGAACTGTAAAAAAAAAATCACTTTTTAAAAGCTGTTTAAGGAGAAGCCTTTTTGTTATTAAAACTGCAGTTGACTCAAGTGTCCTTTAAGTTTGGCATGAACCCTCAATGAACAGGATCTTTCAAAGAGTGAGAGCACATTAGCTTCTTCCATAAATATATATCATGTCTGAACTATTGCAACACTAATTTTGCTTGAAACATCCCATCATCACTACCACTACATTTTGACATTATTAGCATTTAGTAGTTCTTCCAATTTATCCTTTCTTCATTTACCTACAAGAGCCCCAAACATATTTCCTTAGCTGGAAACAAATCATTCACAAACACAGAAAGCCTCCCTCTGTTTTCAGCTCTAACAGCACTTTGTTCAAAGTCCTCAACTTCAAGACCCTATCACAAGACTATACATGTTACCCCAGACTGGATATATTTGGTCTTAGGTCTCTGTAGATGAGCACATTTTTCCTTTCTGTCCACTTTCCTTTTTCACGCTCACTTTGTCACATCTATCTCTCCCTATACAGGAGACTGGTAAGACTGTTGCATGTTGCCCTCTTTTTTATCTCTTCAGAACTCATAGAAAATTTTTCAGTTGAGCATCTGTTCAGGTATCCTCATTTTGCCTAATAAAAACATTCCACAATCTTGCCTCCCATCTTCAGTGATGATTGTGCAGATGTCCAAGCCAGGCATGTGAAGCTCCATCCCTTCCAGCTCTTTAACACTGCAGGGCTTTGCCAGTACCTGGCCTTGAGAGCATATACCCTCTTGAAGGGTGTATTTTTTTCTGTACCTGCATTTCAGAAACACTTCACAATCCTGTTTTAGAAACTCTGCAGCGAGACCAACAGCACGCACCAGCAGATCACAATCCAAACAAACAATTCAGCTTTGCCTACTACTGATTATTTACAATGCAGACACAGAGTAAAAAGTCACCTCGATGAAGACCATAAACCATTTAAACACTGGAATATTTTCTAATCACTTCTGTAGAACCCTGAACAGTTCGGCTCTTGAACAGGACAAGAATCCATCTAGCTATAAAATTAACATTGTTAATAATGTGTGGCAATACTGCAACAATTTTCAAAGAGATTTATGTAGGCTGACCATAAAACAGAAAAAGTTAGATGAAGATTGTCAAGCAGATTAACATGGGATTTCTTTGGGTCATTAGTTGCCCGAACCACGATTGATAGCTCTTCTAGAGGAAGTATCTCAGCAAGCAGTACCCCAGGAGCTTCACTCTTCACTGCAGGTCTGCAGGCATTCCCAAGTGTGGATTAAAGAAAGTGAGAAATGCACCACGTACTGCCAAGATCATTTCTTTCAATCACCTAATGTCTTCCATAAGTCTCCCATCCAACTAATTTTGAGAACTAACCACATTTAACTGATTGCATCTGAAAGATTTAGAACAGAGAACATGGCTGCAGGCATTCAGGGAGACACACGCATTACCACGGTGAAAGCATTTTTATTGCTTTGTGATTTCACCATCTGGAGAACATTATGGTATTAATGTGTATGAAATTATTAAACATTAAAAATGCTTTCTAAAAGCTATTACTGCCCTCTTATTAGGCAAAACTTTGAAGATGTGTCCCATGAAGATTACATTGTCCAGGTTTTGAAAATTTGTAACAAAGAATGCTATGTGTCATTAATATTTAAGAGCTGAAGAACTAAGGATAATGAGTGAACAAAAAGGGTAAGTATAAAAAATTTGGTCTTATGAGTTCAGCAGCATTTTACACAACCTTTTGCCACTGAAAAAAGGTACTGAAGATAAATAATAATAGAAACAATAAAAAAATACTCAAGACATAGGTGCACAGGAAGCCCCAAGAAAATTGAGTTTATCTTAAAATCTGTCTGATGTCAAAGCAACACCTCAGGTAATGGCATTCAGCTGCTCAGCACTATGGGGTAGCAAGAAAGAAGGAAGAACACCATCTTCAATGCCATTATCACTGTGTGAGGAAAAACAACTTGGTGTCTCTCACCCTTTCAATTCAGCATAGAGTGCACCAGATTGACACAACATTAGCCTATACTCCACCCAACCTCAGAGAATTACCTTCCAGTTGTCAGCTTCCTACAAAACTACAAAACCTTTAAAAAATGGTAAGACTTTCTCTGGAAATGGTGGCAGTATTCTGAAATACATATATTAATTTAAAAAGCTGAAGATTTGAGGAAGACAATATAGCTGAGAAGTGTCTATGGACATATTTATTGACTGAAGAAAGCAGCTTACTTAAAAACTATTTTTCTGAGACCTTGGTGTAAAAAAAGCTACAGAAAAAACATACTCTCTCCTTAATAACCTCCAAAAGTGATTAATGTTTCATGCACTGAAAATGACATCTCCCCTTTGTATGTGTGTTCAAACCACTGAAAAAAACATTAACAGCCCACATCATTCCTTTAAAATGTGTGCCTTGCACATCTATTTCATTAGCAAGATTTTTTTCTTTTCATAGACAGATCACAGCTTTTACTGAAACAGTTTCACTTCCACAGTACCACAGAGCAATTTTGTATGGTTTTATAGACTTTCATGTCATTTCAAAAGTAGAGGCAACAGTCAGAGGAAAAATTTTACTGCAAACAAGACCAAGTGGCAACAAAACACAAAGGGCAAATCCATAGAAAGAGACAGCAGATGAAGGGAATGTAAGCTCTGAGCAAGGAAGCAATTTTATGGCAGAAAATAAGTCTATATTCAGTGTGTGACATACATTTAATCGAACTCTAAATTGAAGAGACTTCCCACAAAGTAGGCTAAAGAGATGCATACAGAGAGTAAGTGCAGCAAGGTAGGAGAGGAGACAAATTCTCCCCAGACGAGAAATGAGTCCTCTTAAACCAAATGCATTGGTCAGTTTCCTGCCCCTACATGGTTTTCTGTCACCCAAAAGCAGAACACAAAAAAGCTGCTGCAGACTACGACAAATCCAAGGGCCGCCTCTCTCGTACAAGCCACAGGCTCCTTGCTACAGCTGTAAGTGAAGGACATAAAAAGATAGTGATTTCTATCAGGACAAAGAGAGAATGTGGACTGATTTCACCTCAGCTCAGAACACCCTTCATCGACAGGAGCTTTAACACCTGCACGTACTAAGGGCCCTCAGAGCTTCCTCAAGTTTTATGGCTCTTCTTATCCTTTGAATGTCAAAAAGGCACTGAAAACATATCTTTTCATACCAAAGGATATATCAGCATGTAACACAGATCACTGCATGCAGACGCCAAAGGCAGTTTTAGGTCTACAACTTGCATTAATTTATTTACTTAGGAAAAGCTAAGTTCTGCAAAAGTTGACAACTCTCTTCCAAGAAAGCTGCCAGAGCTGGCAGGACCAGACTGCTTCTACACTGCAATGACTGAGCCATTTGATTGGTATCAGTTGCAGGACTGATGCCAACCTTAACACATAGGCATGAACTAAACTGCCTAAGGAATAAAGGCGCACATAAGATTTAACACATGTATACTTACTACTTATTACTGAAGTTTAAAAGCTCTGAAGAAGCATCAAGACTGGAAAAAATCCATGCATTTATGCAAGTCTTGTTTCCACAAGAAAATAACTGCCAACCTAGCCAAAAAACTCTTTTAAGATTTTGTATATTATTTTAGGTATTTCAAGGAAATCACCTCAAGCTGTTAAATTGCAAAGCAGTGGCACACCCTTTTAGTGTTTGTCATATATATATACATATCTACATACACACACACCTGTGTGTCCACACATATACATGCTTTTTCAACCTTTATCATAAACAATTAATTGGAATCTTCCACTTCAATTCTTCTGAATGAATGCATTCATGAACAGTACATACAGGATTTTTTTCTAAATTAGGTACAACTTCTTAGCACAAAAGGACCTGTATTACACAGTCAACATGCTTTAACCAGAAACATCAACTCTGTCAGCAGACTCCAGTATTCATTTATTTTTTCTCGCTACAAAGGGTGCAGAGCAAAATGGGAATTACTGTATGTTTGTCTTCTATAGATGCTCAGCTTTAGATTCACGTAATAGATTTGAAAAAGGAAGTCCAGTGTTCAAAGATAATCCTTTGGGGGTTTCTGATCATGTTTACTTGGAGTCATTTAACTAACAATGAACAGCAGAAAAGAAAGTGGCAAATGACAGAGGATAAAGTTGAAAAACCAAAAGGTGACTTCCTTCTAAAAGGCACTGAATTACTTCCTTTAGTTGGAATTAAAGCCCTCAACAAGTACCATAATGCAACTTAGCTGTTTATGAAATGAAACCTTTCTTGTTCACTAACTATTGGCCTGCCGGGAGGTACAAGTAAACTGGACACAACAGCTGGCATTTTCCACATGGGACATGGTCACACAATACATTCCCTCTCACACAGAATCACACAGAATATGTAGGTTGGAAGAGAACTTCAAGATCACAGAGTCCAACCCAAGCCTAAAACCTCAAACAAACTATGGCATCAAGTGCCACATCCAATCTTTTTTTAAACACATCCAGGGACGGTGACTCCACCACCTCTCCCTCCAGGCAGACCATTCCAGTACTTTATCATTGTTTCTGTAAAAAACCTTTTCCTAATTCCAACCTATAATTCCATTGGTGCAGCTTAAGACTACTGAAGTATGACTTTAAGCTCATACTACCATAGCATCTGCCTTTGCTGTGGAGGTCACAGAGGGAACCAAGAACATTCCCTTTACACAAGAAAAGGCTGTTTTTGGCTGATATAGCAACATGATGTTTAGGATGGCACAGTTTTCCAATAGCAACAGGATTAAACAATGCAACTACTATACTAGTAAATTTTAACACAACTGGAATGTTCTGCCAGTCAGAAGTTCAGTAGGTGAAAAGAGCCAAAGATGACACTGACCTGGCAGTACTAACCAACTGAAAAATGGTGATGAATTCACAGAGTGACAAAGCCTTAAAAATGATAAATGGAATCCAGAGACACAGTAGAAGTTACACGTAAGTTCCCACACATAGTACCATACATATTCCTGATCATACTTTTAAATAAATAAAAAAAGAAACTGAGGCAAATGAAAGGAAGGGTGATTAAGGGAACAAGAGGATTGTGAATCCTTATACCTCATCAAAGTAAAGCTCAGTAGTACCTTATCAACATAGATACAAGGGGAAAAAACCAAGAGCTTTTTAAAGTAAATAACAGCTCATTGAAGAAAAAAAGGCTGCATATTTGCCTCAAATAAGTTTGAAGTGCTACTTATTGAGGAAACTGCATTTATACAATATTCCAGAGGCACAGTACAACTAAAATGGAAAATCCTATTATTTTAGACAGAGCTCAATGTGTTTATAAAAAAGTAATTGTAGGATGTGTAGAAGGTATCTTAAATACCTCCTCAGAGTCTGTGAATGAATGGAAATTTCAATCTGTTAATTACAAGAGAATTACTGGTTTATTATCTGTATTGATTAACAGATGCCAAAAACTCTGTTTAACACCTCTCATTGTTACATATTTTTCCCCAGCAAACAATGAGTACGATGAAACATTAAAAATTTTCTTTCAACTGTTTATAAAAACGTAACAGAGCAACTCTTTACAATTCCATTTTTATAATACTCACTACAGCTTCTTTTCCCATATAACTAAATACTTAACCCAGCAATTATTTTTGTTACCTATCTACATGGTCATTATGGATACGACAAGGGCAAAAAGTTACTTCATTTGTACAGGCTAGTATCTCCTTTGCAGAGAAGGTTGGACCAAACTGACTAATATAATTATGATCAGACAGAAATAACCAAGTAAAACTCAACAAGGAAAAAAAAAATCCCTGTCTTCCCCCAACTCAGGGCATCACATTTTTTTTTATTTCAAGTTGGAAAGAATACAGAGTGTACTTACACTGAAGGTAACATGGCTATTAAAACTAGTAAAAACATCAGATCGTTTTGTTTCTGTTGGCCATGTCACAGATTTATGACAGAACCTTCAAAAAAACCTTTTTGGAGGCCATTTCCAAGGAAAGCAGTAGATCCTCAAATTATGTTTAGCAATGAAAAATTAACAATAAAGTGTTTTACTAAAACTATGAGTTTAGTACTAAACTAAACATTCCAATAAGCAACAGCAAAGTTCTTTTAAATTGAGATGTGCAATAAGCTCCTGCAGTTCTGGACTTGCCCTGCAGGAATGCTACTTCTGAAGCATATTTTCATATAAAAAAGAAGGTACCACCAGGATTCAGAACTATGAAAAATTTGACTGTTCCTACATTCAGGAACATATTTTAACATGATTATTCTGAGGTCCTCAGTTAGATTTTTCCCCTTCTGAACTAACAAAATTTTACCAGCATTTTATCAACACTATACATAGATAATGGAACTCCTATTCTGGTCAGTGTGGATGATTAAGTACTTTCACATCCCTCAACACACTATTAAAATACAGGCAGTAAGTGAATACTATAGAAAATAACTGCATATTTAACAGAAACATAACAATATTCTAATGCTGTGTTCTCAAATGGGGATGAGGGGCCTATATTACCAGATAGTTCTTGGCACAACAATTGCTATAGTAATAAACAGTCCCCAGAAAAAGTTGGTAACAAACTGACAAGTATTTAATGGTCTTTACCATTATTCGCTCCCCAAAGTGGAGTAAAAAGACAAATGCCAATAACCTGCATTATACTTAAAAATATAAATAAATACCTCCACAACATATATATATGGAAACATCTACACAGAGAGAGAGAACACTAACAGCACATCCTATCTTCAGGCAAAAACTCACAAAAGAAGTCCTACTTGTGTGAATGAAACCCAGTCACAAGCAGCTGATTAGTAGTAGCTGTTTTCTAACTTGCCAAACTCAAAAGCAAGTCAGTCTGTCATTCCAACCCACCTCCTTCCAGTATTTCCTTCCCCTGCTTTGAGCATTCACACAATCAGAATTTTCATGGTTGGAAAAGACCTCCAAGTTCAACCATCCACCCAGCACTGTAACCCATAAAGCACACCACTCAGCATCATACCCAGATGTGTCTCAAGCACCTCCAGAGAAGCAATCTCACCACCTCACAGGATAACCTATTCAAATGCCTGAACACCCTAACAGTGATAACTTTTTTCTAATATCTAATCTGATTCTCCTGTCTCAGCTGAAGGCCATACCCTCTGATCCTCTCACTGCAGGCACAGTAGAAGAGACCGACCTCCACCTCACTACAGCCTCCTTCCAGGAGATGCAGAGGCTTCCTCGTCCTGTGATTAAACAAATGCAACTTCCTCAGCCATTCATCATAAGACGTGTTTTCTAGTCCTTTCAGGAGCCTTGCTGACTTTCACTGGACAAGCTCCAGCACCTCAATGTCCTGCAGGTGTGGAGGGGGCCAAAACTGGACTTACGGTGCAGCCTCAGCAATGCCAAGTACAGGAGGATGATCACTCCCCTTGTCCTGCTGGCCTCACTATTCTTGGTTCAGGCCCAGATGCCATTGGCCTTCTTGGCCACCTGGGCACACACCGGCTCACTCTCAGCTGGGTCTCAACAAGGACCCCCAAGTCCCTTTTTGCTGAGCACCTCCTAAGCCAATTCTCCCCTAGCCTGTAGCACTGCCTGGGTTTGCTGAGACTAAAATGCAGAACCCAGCATTTTTTTGCCTTAATGAGCCTCATGTCCTTGGCCCATTTACCAAGTCTGTCCAGGTCTCTGTAGAGCCTTCCTACCCTCGAGCAGATCAACACTTCCACACAGCTTTGTGTAGTCTACAAATTTACTGAGGGTGCCTTCAATCCCCATGTCCAGACCATCAATAAAGAAGTTAAACAGGACCAGCACCAAAATCAAGCCTGTGGGAACACTGCTAGCAATCAGTCACAAACAGGATTTACCTCCATTCACCACAACAGTCTGGCTCAACCATCCAGTGTTTTACCCATTAAAGCGTTCACCCTTCCAAGACATGGGCAGTCAGTTTTTCTAGGAGGACTACAGCCAAAATAATAACTGTTCAAAACATTTTTCCAGCCATGAGTTAGAAAGCTCAGGCTGGACGAGTTGATAAGCATACTGCAAAAAGAAGGACAATCTTAGCTCATTCAAGGCTCTCTGCCCCACAAAGACTATATATCTTTTATAATTCACTCCAATGATAGAGTTGCCACGTTCAAGCATACATGCCAGCACCACACCATAGCTAGGAATTTAAGAACAGAAATGTGTTTATTCTTGGACTTCACAGACTAAAAACTAAGGCTAACAGATTTGGAAGAGGGGACATGAGCACCAACTTCTATGGCAAAGATGGAGCAATGCCCAGTGCACAGTTTTAGTACAGAATTCTTTCTTGAAAGTAAAAACAATAATCAATTTTTGCAAGGATGTAACAGACACACTCCATAACTCTAAGCAAGACTCAAGCATTAAATTTCACAAAAGAATTGCATATACACTTATATGGCCCTCTTGGACCCCTAAGTATTATATTATTCAAAATTATTTTGTACCATTTGACCATATTTTCTATTGTAGTCAACTACCCTCAGTTAGGTGCAGTTTTTCCCCCTACCAAATGAATAAAAAAGAAACCACAAAAATACAGCACAGAAGAATGCAGAATACTAGCATTTGCTTCCCTTCCTTTTAGCAGGACAGATTCATACCTAACAGATTATTTAAAAGGAACAATTAAATATATTAAAAGAACATAACAAAACTGTTTCACATGCCGAGTTAAGCACTTTCCTAAAAGCTTAGTCATCAGCTATGTTTGCTATAGCTAAATTCCCTGACTTCTGGAATTCACTGCACTTTCCAATTAAAGTTTTGCCCCAAACCGATAAAAAATGGCATAAAAATTAATTGCGTTTTGTCATGTCACATGTCAACAATGTGAACTTGTGCAATTCTAGTAGGATAAGAGTTGGTCCACAAGATGGGCCCTTTCTGTGATGAACAGTCATTATGAGGAAAGGTGCACTACAATCTGCAGCAGTAAAGAAAATACTTTCAAGGAAGGCTAAATAAACTATGTTAAATTGAAGGCAAAAAAATACATATACACAGAACAGAAAGACACAGATCTAACTGGAAAGATAGAACAATCTGAAAGCTAAATTCTTAAGCTTTACAGTAGACAGACTGCACTAACGACTTAGAAGCACAGCTCATTCTCCAAAGGACTTTCACTGATGCCCCAGAAAGCTTGGTTGTCACCTACGCACAAGCTTTACACATATGCATATGTATATCTGCACATTTCCGTGCATGCAGAATTACAGTGTATGTCTCATGTAGCAGCAAAGGATACATATATTTCCACTGCATTGCAGCCACATATACCATAAAAGAAATGCTGCATTTCTTCAATGCATTTGTTCATACACCATGAGGAGCTTGTTCACAAATGCTGTACCCAGAAAGGATTCCATGAACAAGCATCTCTCTTATACTACCAAATACAAAGTTAAAACAAGCTGTGTCCCCGGTGATCAGATTTTTGTCCTTCAGATGTTAACTTGCCATTGAATGTTTGTAAAAAATAGTAATTTTTTAAAAAAGCAAAAGAGTTTAGGGACTCAAATATTTTAAAAGCACTGAAAAGCACTTTAAAGCACTCCTGAAAGCATAAAGTCCTTCAAAGTAACAAGTACACGCACACGAAAAAAAAAATCCCAAACCAACCAAACAAAAAGCTTACCATCCTATTTTAAACTTATTAAAATGAACAGTTTCAAGTTTCTAAATAAAATATCACAAACTAAAAATTAAAACCAAATAGACAATCTATCCAGTCAGAACCTCTGGTTTTAGTTTACAGTATTCAACTGTATGGTTAAACCAACATACTCCAGAAGACTTATTTTAAAACTTTTTTAAAATATCTTTAAGTGTTCATTTTACTAAAGGTAAAACTTCAAATAATGTGTTGAAAGTGTATCTCAAGAGTACTACATAAAAGATAATGGAAATGTATCTCAACACCACTACATTTTAAAAAAGCTAACTCCTTTCCTAGGTTCATTTTAAGACTAAATCATACATAAAACAGCATTCAAGAAGTCTGTATCAGCTACCAGGCAGCTTATCCTCCTCCAGAATTTCCTAAAATTATACCTCTAGTTCAAGATGTTCTTTTTTTTCAAAAGTATATGAATGCTTTAAAGGATTTCTTACAGGCACGCCAAAAATCTTTGCTTAGAGTAATACCAGAAGCTAAAAATATTGCAGTGCGGGTGGAACTACACATTTATTTGCTCCCCAGATCCAAATATGCACTAAAAAGTGACCAACCTGGCACTCATCTTGAGCTTAAATCAGCATCCAGCACTGGTCTGATGGAATAAACTCCTCAAAGCTGGCAATTCTTGCTACAATTTTAATATATGAGGTATTCTTCAAGTATTTTGTGTTATGCAATGCAATGAAGTAACTAAATAAAAAAATATTGGAGAGAATATGGTACAGCAGCATATGCTGACAATGAGTTAATATATGCCTTCTCACCTAAGAACTGAAAAGAGCTGGCAAGTGCTTTGGTAATGAGAACTGTAAAATAAAGCAAGAAAACTTCAAATGATCCAGTCACGTTTTATGCCTAGTTGTCTACCTGAAAACTCCCAAGAAAGATACTCTTCCCAAAGAAGAGTAGCTACAAAATGTATTCTTCTAAAAAAAGACATATCGTACTGTAATATGCCATTAAGTTTCAAGAGTACATTTAATTAGCTTTTATTTCAAATAATTTTTGTAACTCCCTTTGTTTACAACTTCCAGCCTCTCTCTTTTGTGAGCATTTCCTGTTACAGTAGAAGTATGCCTTTTGATCTCAAAAGACCTGAAGTTAGAAAGTCAAAGTCAGGAAAACGTTAGCTCTGTGAGATTTTTCTAAGTTGGGATGAGAAGAGATAGAAAGAATAGCTCAGAATAAGTAACAAAACCAATCTACCCTAGAGGTCAGGAGGGAGCAGAAGGAAACAACTTGTGGAATATATGTGTCTTTGAGAAGCCTAAACACACTTTAAGTAAGTCTCTACTATCTCATTTCAACTAACCATCTTCAGAAAGGCTGAAGTAGGACTGTTTAGCAAAACTGTCAGTCAAACATGACCAATTACCATGATCAGATCTGTGCATGTGCAAAGAAACATAGTTATTTTAGAACTTACAGGAAAGTCAAAACTTTGAAAGCATAGGTAAGTCTGGAAACATCTATACAAACTAATGCTTCCTGTGTGGTTAGGTTTACTTGATTTTAAGATACAGAAAACTTTCAGGGAAAAAAGTAAACAAGAGTTTCATCTTGCTTTGTTTCCCGAATTCAGTTAAAGCTGACACTAATGCAGTTATTCATCTGTTACTCTCATTTTAAAAATCAAGTTTATTCCTTGTACAGTAATAGGGCACTGTAAAGACTGATGATCTGGTGGGTTTAAATGAAATATCTCTCACAATAATTGTGCCACAATTGCATCAGCTCATGACAGACAATTTAAACACTTGAATACCTAGACTTCTGCACTACACATCTATGAAAGTACCATCCATATATATTAAATAGCACAAAAATCTTGAGGAAGTATTTCCAAGATAATGACAGCAAACTTGAGGGCAAAAAGTCAAACATGGTCAGTTTTAAATATTCAGAGACACTGAGACATGGTTCAAGATACCCATACGCAGAACTAAAGACACATTTCTAATAATTTAGAAACCTTTTTTCATCTTGTCTGTGGGATGCTTTGGTAAATGAAACAAGAGCTTACTCTTAAAGAGGAAAATTTTTGAAATGCGTGCTTTAAGAATATTCAAACATTTGCAAGTGAAACAAAAGCTGTTACCTAGACCACTTAGTCCTCCACATAAAGGGCTGCTGTTGGATAAAAACACATTGGAAGGAAGGTGTAGCCACACATTCTTCACACCAGGAACATGAAAATGATGCCCTAGAGTCTTTCAGCAACTTGGTAACTCAGCACCAGGTGTCACAAATACACAGCTGTAAAACTCCAAAAAGGCACAAGTAATATTTCCTCTTGGGGAAGAGAGGAAAACACAGGATGCTGAACTTGAAACCAAGACAGAAGCGTAAGAGACCGTAACACTCAATTAGAGCAATGGCCCTCTTAGATCTTGGGTCCAAAGATCAGATGCCCTCACACAGTGGACCAAAGCCATAGGCTTGTGTGATCTCCTGCACATCTCTGTGGTAGCTATGGGAATGCCATCTGTCACAATAAAGACACCAAAAAATGGTATCTCCAGCTCTTGTTCTTGTGCTGAGCCACACAAAGAAACACTTATGAGTCAGAAACATGCAAGTACCAGGGATGACTGCTTTCTCACCATGACGTTCCTCAACTTCCCAGCCAAGCTGACCATGGCAGGATCAAGAAGGGCTAAGATGACAAGGAGCCCCCAGGGTTCATGAACCCAAGAGAGGCAGTGCCCTCAGGCAGTGTCCCCAAATTCCCCACATAATAGAGTAAATTAATGACAGGAGGTTATGTAGAGAGGCAGAGAAAGTCTGCACAGCACAATCAGGTCTAGCAGCTCAAGTGAGGACCAGACAGAGCCACACAGGGCAAGAGTAATGACCCGATTTAGCACCATGGTTACAGCAACAGGTTATGCAAGAAAGGACCTACAGTTATTTGCATCATATACACACAGAAACACTATACTACAATAGTATGAAAATAGAACTCATTTTTCTAACCAGGTGAGAACCACATTTCTAACCAGGTGAGAACCACATACAGAAATCTGAAAAGTACAGTTAACATCATTAATCACCTAGATATTGGTAACAGTTAAGCAATCCTGTATCAGAAAACGTCCATTTATGCAAAAAAGTTCTAAGGCCTCTGGGATCACCTGACTTCTCTTCATATAGCCTCAGGGATCCCTACTGCAAGGGTCCACTCTTCTGCGCATTTTTATTCTAGGATCATTGATAGCTCACTCTATGCTTTCATGAGGTTTTTTTTAAGTATTGGCTGCATTTATGTAACTACCTAATGATGATGTCCAAATTCAACAGCTTAAGTGGAGGTGGGCACTGCTGCTTCAAGACTGATCATTCCAGTACACAAAATGAGCAAAATACTATCCTATCATCATCAAAGGCACACACATCTCTAATGCTTCTGTTTGGTGCAAGGTTGAACTCAAAGCTTAGTACTGATCTTCACCAAGGAGAGAGATAAAGCATCAAATGAGAGATTAAAATACATCAGGAAGGAAAACTTAAATTAAAACAGAAAATATAAAGTATTTTTAGAGGAAGACACATTAAATGGTTTACAAAGTTTTAGTACCACCAGAGACAGTCAAAATACCAATGCACTGTAAAGGAAAAGTTTCTGAGTACACAGCTTGATCCAAAGAGGCATTTTCCCATGAAATTTACTGCAATATTTACTGCAACTACTGGGAATCAATAACAAATAGGATAATAGAGAGCTTTTTTTACTAAAAGAATGTTGCAATAATGAGACTGTGTATATGGTTGTCCTTGAACTTTGGAAATAAAGGGCAAAAAAAAACAAATGGAAAAATACATATATCATTTATGTGGACTATTTGTGTGTACAAAGTACCATATTTTCTTTCAACATCAACCTTCACAATACCAAAGGATCAATAGGATAGGACATATCCTGTACAGGATCCTTTGGAGGAATACAGTTTTTAACTCTAAAGTGAACATAGCAAGCACTGGACTTGATAATCTGTATGGATCTCTTCTGTCTTAAGATATGTGATGTGATTTTCATCCATAAAAAGAGGAAAAAGGCTATAAAAAGAAAAGCTTTGCAATCATTTGAATATATGTTACAAATACACCAATGAATTTTTTTAAATGTTTTATGCTGCATTCAACACTTTTCATTTTCTAAAAAACCCGCATTCTTTGATAGTATTTACACCCTGAAAATATCTTCTTAAATTGTTACAGCCACTTATTTCATACATAGCATTTTATTTAGTCATTTTATGGAACTACGCTATTTGATCTGTTCAAACCTCAGGTTTTAAATTACAAAATGGTCTTCTGAAACCCAAAATATATTTTAACAAAAGGGGGGAAGTAAAGAGAGATAAAGCAATCAGCCCTTTATTTCAACTCATCCTCTATACTAAAGTCCCTCTTAAACAGCAAAATGAGGAAGTACACAGCATCTCAGCTTTTAAACTATATTTTTGTTTTCAAAAGAATAGAAAATATATGACTAACTAAAATCAAGTTGATTTCTTCATTCCTTTAAAATAAAAACATTTGAAGGCTTCAAAATTAGTGGGAGAGAGTGATAGTTTGAAATATGGATTCTGAAAACAAATCAAAAGGCCCTTTTAATCCTTACTTTCTGATCTGGGGAAGCAGAAGATGCCATGACCTTACAAAAGCTAAGAGACTTTTTACAGAGATACTTTGGACAAATTTGTCAGGTTTATTATACCTCAATAATTACGGCATTATCAAAACTAAGGATAAATTAAAACATAATCGAAAAAATAAACTAGAATAAGGGTGGATCTTCTGTAGAAAGAAAACAATCCATCCAAAATACACTCCTAGCAGATACCTTCTCATGAAGCAAGGAAATGGTTGTGATTCAGGCTACCATTCAGCTGTTGCTTCCAGACAATTTGAATCTAAGCTGCTGTCAATACAGCAGTTTGACACTTTTCTAGCTATAACCACCTCTTTTTCTCCTGATGCTCATGCTCAGAAAAGTGGATCCTGCCTCTTTTTCAGCTCCACACCAGGCTGCACAAGTCCAGCAGAATAGGACAGCAACCAAAAAGAGACACTAACCTGAGTGCCCTCCTCCTTCTGTCCTCCATTTTTTGCAAGGACTCTAAAAACATTGTCATTAGATTCACTCCGTCAGCAATCTAACAACTAATTCTTTATTTAGAGTGGAGCTCCATCATCAGATGCAGAGAGAGAGGCTCATCTCCTCAGCTGTGAGTCACTTGGTATGTGGGAGACCCAATCTTTAGCCCTGGCTTCAAATCCAGAAGAATTAGAATTTAACTCTAGAAAGCTCAAAATGTAAGAATGGCTCACTTCAGCCTCATAAATTTCTTTTTTTAAATTCATTCTTACAACAACAACAACAACAACAAAAAACTTTAAAAATTTTAAATGTCAAAGTTGTTACCCTCTTCTTGTCAGCAAGCATATTATGCATATAAGCTACCATATGCTTACTGGATAACCCTAAGCAGCAGCAGAACAAACTCTGACAGGCAGCCAGTCAACTCCACCAGCTGAGCCACACAACAAAAATCAAGCATTTCAGGTTTTCTCAGCAAGTCTTCGACTTTCCAGTCCAGTTTTTAGAAAAGAAATCTAGTAAAAAATAAGGCAACAGTGTTCAACTCTTCTGGAGCTACAAAGCTCCTATGAATTTTAATGTAATTGTTTCCAGTTTACATTGGTCTTTACCAATACATACAAAATTATCCATCATAAATACAAATTATAAATACAAATTATCATCATAAATACAAATTATCCATCTTATCAAAATCAACTAAGTTCACAATAATCTTGCAGCTCAACGGGACTCAGTTTAATACTACATAGAATAAGAGGACTTCAGGACGAAAGTGCAACTGGTTACACAGGAAGTCCTGGCCCCAATCTTAGACTTTGTACACATGTATCTGAAGGAATATTCCCCTTCTAGCACACAGAGAGTGTTTCTGATCTAACACAGGAGTGAAAAAGCACACAGAAACAGTTTCAATGCCCCAGGGGAAAAAAAAAAAAATCACTCTTTTCACCAAATAATGTAGCAATCTGCAACCGATCCACTCAGGTAGAGTATCATTCTGTTGCAAAGCACAAACCATGTCAAAGCACAAATGCAGCTTCTCTTTCCAGACACCCCATTTCCCTCCTTCCCATCTAAATAGGTTTAATGCTGGGATAACATCCTAAGCAGCTTTGTCTTAATCATCTGCATTTCCCAAGCAGCTTCTGCATTGGCAACAGAGTCAAAGATTCTTCAGAATCAGACAGAAATACTGGCCAGAAATTAGTAGGGGCTATTGCAATGCTCAACACTTTTTTCTTCTATTCTTTATCACATAGACCTAGGTCCTTCAAGAGCAGCTGACAACTAAGTCTGGTGTCTCTCTATTCCAGATCCCATACAAGCATGAGTTTTTTTCAAAAAGTTTGTTTTCAGGCCTCAATCTTACCATGGAAAGCTGAACTTCGGGGCAGTCATACAAACCAGTCTCTAAAACTGTATTTTTTTGTTCCATCCCCCTTAAGATCAGTGCCTGATGCCAACATGTCCTGACATTCAACATCAAAATAAATTATAACCATTGTAACAATACTATCAGTTTCCTTCCCTTCCACAGATTTCTCAAGACAAGCCATAAAAACAAAACCAAAAATCCCTTCCATCATACAACTGCCAAGGCAGAATCTTAATGCTGTCACCTGAAACAGACCGCAAGCATCACCTGCACAAAAGGATTGGAAAATAGCTTTGTACAGACAAAGCCCAAACACATCAGTGTGTAAGGTTAGGCTGCCAACATACCATAGAATTTGGATGTCTGATTAGAAACCACTGGTCCCATATAGTTCTGCATGGATTTTCATCAACACCATAAATGCCTTCCCTGCTCTGCCAGAGCAACACATTATCTCATAGAGATGTGTATTATCTCACAGAGGCATTTACAACATATAATGAAATCATCTCAAAAAGCATCTCCCTGTTGTGAAGTAAAAAGGATTTGCCTCTAAGATTTCTACCTAATTAGTACGAAGCATGTAGTATTTTCTTTCGTTAAAATGAAATTACACAAAATTAATTATTTTTTCTGACTTTTTGACACTAAATAACACATAATCTCTTTCTGTGGCCCATTAAAATGGATTTTTCCTGATTAATGAGGGAGTGCCACAAAAGCAAGCACATAATAATACTAAAGAATTGGTCAAAATAAGTGAAATAATATTCATCATATTAGGTTTCACCCTTTACCCTTTCTTGTAGTTGTATGCTCAGCCTATTTTTATCTACAAAGATGGTCATGCAAATAACCACAATAATTCCAGAGAAATCAGCATGAATTTTAGTTATGGCATTGGAGATAATTTTTTTGGGTACTGCAACAGATCTCTATAACTTTAGAAAATGCTACTACTGAATGAAGTAATTTGTTCCTAAAATTACTTCAGCATAGGAAAATTTGTTACACTGCACGTGTTCTTAATCCATTTTAACACTATGTTCTATGCTAAAAAAAATGCTATTAAAGTTGTATCTTAGAAAGGCAGTGTAACAAATTTCATTTCTGTACAAAAAAAAAAAAAAAAAAAAAAAAAAAAAAAAAAAAAAAAACCAACCAAACACCTCTTTCTGCTTTTGTCAATAATGAACTTGAATAAAATACATCTGAGTAATTAAGAAAATACAGGCAATTCTTCAAATGCCAGAATATATTTTATGATACTGTGATGCAGATCAAGCAAATATGACTCATGCTTATCCAAACTTGAAAATATCTGCCTAAAACAACCTGTCCTGAACAGTATGTATATCAAATACAACAGTTGCCTATCAAGGATTGTTTTGAAACTCTCTAGGTAATGCTGTAGCAAATTACAGCATAGCAACGCTTACAACATAGCTGCAGTAATTGTTACCAACAAAAACTATAAGACGCAACGCAAGTAGAAAAAATATGATTACAGCAGTATGTCGTGAATGTTTTCCTCTCTTTTTTCCTTAGAATCTGCAGTTCGCATTCTGATGCAAGCACTGCAAGATAAGTAAGGTGGAAAGAGATTACAGATACAGCTACTTACCTTGCAAGATGAAAAACTCTGTGAACAAAAAGTACGCTACAATTTACACTGTCACTTACCTCATAGGACCAAACGCACTGAGTTCCTCCAAACCTGCGGACACACCTGCCCACTTCCACGTCCTCATGAGTGGTGTACATTTCTCGAAGGCATTCACCTATATGTGGCACCATCCTCCGGAGAACCTCTCGGCTGAAGATCATTCCTGGCCCTCCCATGCAGAAATTTTCTCCAGGCTCCAGCCCCAGTTTTCCAAGTTCTTCAATATTACCCAGACCAGTCTGCCCCAAATACAGAGGTTTACTGCTGTTCAGTGAGCGAAGAAACTCCTCCAATTTTTCACCTGACAAAAAGACAAGATCACTATTATGTCTCTGACTACTCTGCCAGCCACCTGTACTTCAAGATTTTATAAAAAATATAACAAGTACTTGAGACTGTCAGAGGAAATCACCTCCAAAACAATATCCTACACCTCACAGAAAATATTCTTGGAAAAGTTCATAGGTTGTTTTAAATTAACATTACAATGACATTTTCCTTACAGCCAAAAGCTGGAACATGGTCAAAACTTAATTTTTAAAAGTGAACTTTGTTCCGTTCAAACAATACTGATGGAAAGCACTCGCTAGCATAAAAGTCCCTAAAGTTGAACAATTTGGACAATATAGCTCCAGGCTGGAGAGGAAATTGAGTGGATGGGAAATATTAGGTAAGATTTTAATACGATTATTTTTTGAAAATACCAGAGCAAAGATAAATTAACTAAGAAAAACATGTTTGATTACAGAACTAATCCTTGGAAATAAAGTAAAACTCTTGCTAGTTTCAAATAGTTCCAGTGCTACAAAGCTTATACAGTTTCCTCCAAATACCTTAGCTAGTTATTTTAGGAAACTGTTTAATATTTATTTGAAATTAAAAGTTTCTGGACAAGTTTAATTTGGGACCATGTAATCAATTAAAGACAGGTTCAGTACAACTTCGAAATGAGGTCAAAGAAAACACAACTTTACATTTGTGACTGAATGCATATACATATATACATGTGGACATCTGCAAATATTTGACAGGTGAATGACAGCTGATGAGCAGATAGCCTATTAAACGACTCAAAATTAAGTGACAAACAGGGAAGGGTATAGCCACCACCAACGAACTCACAACAGTGTAAGCAAGCAAGCCCACAACCTGGACTTATGCTTTCAACTTCACCTTCCGTTTCTTCAGCGCGGGACACAGCACGAACGCGGCCAGCCCCGAGAGCAGACCAAAAGGAAGCAGGGTGCAGAACATCACGTCCTAACCGTGCTATGAAACTCGCAAGGGAGCACGGCTGGTGCTGCCCGGAGGCACCCGCTGCACTCAGCAGCAGCTTCACTCTGCGCTCGCCCAGCCCGGGGTGGAGGCAGGCGGAGAGCTGATAACGCTGACAGCAGCACCGCTCCCGGGGCGAGGGGAGATCGCCAGACACCCCGCAGGTCGTGGATCCTGCACGGCCCCGCCGGCCCAAAGCGGAGGCTCGTCCGGAGGATCGCCACAGCAGCGAGGGCGGGGACGGCGGCACCGGACCACTCGCCCATGCAGGGGACCGCTCGCCGTGCCCGGTGTGGTCCAACCCGCAGTTCTGGCTCCCCAAAGAGTCGCGGCCTCCGCAGAAACGGCCCGCCCCGGGCACGTCGGGATTCCCTCAGGGATGGGGCGGCTCCCCATGCCCCGCACACCGGGGATGGAAGCAAACGCCGGCGGGGCAGCGGGAGGTCAAAGAACCCCATGCTTTCCCCGTCCCAGGCGCGAACCGAATCTCTTCCCGACCCACTGTGGAACTCCGCCACGCACGCAGACACCGCTCCCCTTCCTCCCTGCCTCCCGCGGGCAGGATGCACCCCGGTCACCTTTTATGTAGACGTCGTCGTCCGCCCGCATGAACCACTCGTACTTGTCCAAGTAGTGGTCGTGCATGTACTTGATCATCATGAAGGACTTCTTTTGCGGCGGGTAAGAGTCGTCCACTCCCGGCAGCGCGACGACAGGCAGCGGGGGCATCCCGGGGGGCGCGGCGGAGCCCTGGCTGGAGAAGAATTCCACGCGGCCCGGCACCGAGGGCGCCCACGTCCGCTGCGCCGCCACCGCCCGACTGCCCAGGTACTTCTGGGCCGTCATCACCCCCACGTAGAGGAAGTTGCGGGGCTTGGCGCAGCCCTGGGCGCCCCCCCAGTCCCCGCTCCCGTTGTGGCTGCCGCCAGGCCGGCCGCTCCGCTTCTCGCCGCCTTCGTCCTCCTCCTCCGGCTCCCCTTCCCCGCCGGCAGCGGGGCCGGAGACCGTGCCCTCGGCCGCCGCGGGCGGCAGCTCCCAGGGGCTGCTCCTGAAACTCGTGCCGCCCAGCACGGCCGCTGCCCCCGCCGGCGCCTGCTGCCCGCCCGCCGCCGCCGCGCCCCGGGCCGCCCCCGGCCCCGCCGCTCGCCCGTAGTAGGAGCAGAGGCTGGCGCCGCGCCGCTTCTTCTCGCTGAGCTCGGCCACTCTAGGGGCGATGAGCCAGGAGGCGGCGGTGAAACCCAGCACCAGCCCCAGCACCACGCTCAGCCAGGGTCTCCGGGATCGCGCAGCCATGTCGCGGGCGGGGCGGCTCTCGGAGCGGCGCTGCCGCCGCCGGCGTCCCGCTGGAGGCGACCCCCGTCCCGCGGCGGCCTCGGGCGCGGCGTCTCCGGCCGCGGGTCCCCGCCCCGCCTCGGCGGCCCGGGCGGCTGCGCCGCTCCCCAGTCAAACTTCTGCGGGCGGGAGCGCGGGCGGCGGCGCCTCCGCTCCGCTGGCACCTCGTCCCCGCCGCGGCTGGTCCCTCCCCGCCCCTCCCACCGCTCGGCTCCACCGCCCCGGCCCCGCGCAGCGCCCGCCCGGCTCCGCGGCTGCCGAGCGCCTCACCCCGGAGGGCGCCGCCGCCGCCGCCCCAGCCGCGCCGGAGAACTGACGGCCGCCGCCGCCGCTCCGGAAGGAAACGATTTTTTTAGATGCCTCTCGAGGATCCCCCGCGCCGCGGCCTCGGCACCCGGACCGGCCCCGCCGCCCGCCGGGGACCCTCCTGCCCGCCGGGGCGGGGGCGGGGCGGGGCGGGGCGGTGGGGCTGCCCCGGCAGCCTCGGTGATCTCTGGATGCCCCGGTGCCTTCGGACCCGCTGTCTCATCGCCGGCCGTGGCTCCGCACCATCCGGGACGGGGGCCACGGAGCGCCGGACCAGCCCCGTTCCGCCCGGGCGTCTCCTCCAGAGGGGAGGGCGTGCAAAGGAGGTCCGGGGTGTCGTGCCGACAGGATGGGAGCCCTCTCCGTTGCCCCCGCTCTGGCCTCTGTTTCTGCCCTCGACAGTTAACAGCTCCCCCGCTAAGAGTGCCTTTTCCTGTGGCGTGGGTTCCCACGGCCTGAGTATATCATTAGTATTAGTAGTGTTAATATTATTGGTGTTGTTAATATTACTTTGGTTCTCATGAGCTCCAAGATCCTGGAGCATAGCTTCCTCATCCTCCTGACCTCCGGGAAACCTCTTGGTAATGGCACTCTCCACAGTCCAGGATGACTGACAGCAGGAATTAAAGGTTCAGGACACTGCCTATAGGGGCAGTTTTAATTCTGAAGTTTAAGGTTGCCTCCGTATTTATATTTATCATCTATTTAATTGTGCAAGGTGTCTATTCCAACAAAAGCCATAAATTGGTCCTCACATCCATTTGTCTTTTCAGTGAAATACATCAATACAACAGAGCCAGTACCAGATATTTAATAATTTTCAGCAAAACCACCCATTTTTGTGGCTAATCTGTGGCATTGTCTATCACTTCTTGTGACTTTATCAATTGTCAGACACATTGTCAAGATGGGAGGAGGAGTATGGAGGCTGGTGTTCTATGATGTTGGCAAAAGTATGCAAATAGTAAGAGAAAAATTTCAAGCCTTTTTGGAAAAATACAGATGCAGCTTTACCCACCTAGCAAAGCAAGTCTACTCTGCATAGTCTTTAGCTGTGAAGAGGTTACTTACTGAAGGAATTTGCAGTTTTTCCATGTGTCTCCACCACATGCAGTGAGCAGGCTGTGTGCTCTTTGTGTTTTTGAGATGTGGAAGCATCAGGCTCAGGAAACATACCCTATGGCTTCCCCATGCTTTCCAAGCAGCCCATCATTAATTTCCTCCCCATGCGCATACAGGCTGGCACATTTATAATATCAATCAGTAAGACACTAGGCATTCCATTCAGCTGTCACCAGTAAAAACAGCAGAACAAGAGTTGTGTCTGGACATACCAATGCTATCAGAGATGCTGTGTGAGCAACAAGGTAGCAGATCCTGGGCCTGTCTTCCCCAACCTAGTAACAGACAAGCTAAGTGAAAAGGATGTCCTCCAGGAAGATTTTACAATGGCATTGGGAATTACCAGTGTTACGAGTGTCTCAATACGAGTGTTTTTGTATAAGCCTTATATTTTAAAATTCTACCTCCCATCCCTTCCCCCTTGCTCCTTGCAAACAGTAGGAAGTTGCTGGGCTGTGGCGAGTCATGTGCAGTACAATCTCAGTAGTAAAGGCTCCTTGAGACCTACACAGCCCCATCATAATGGTGTCCTAAATTTTCAGACAACTAACTGCTCTGGGATTGCAGAGGTACAATGTATGACACTAAGCCACTTCCCTTATGCATATGCATATACTGAAATTACTCCAGTCAGTGTCAGCTGCACCAGCTCCTCAGATCTGACAGCTCTTATTTTTGTCAGAAAAAGAGCAGGTAAACCCATGAGAGGTGACTATAAAGCCTTTTACACACTCCTGATTTGAAAATGGACGCCAAGGTGTTGTGTATTATCAACATAATCTATAAATGAATTTAATATAAGGTGGGTATCAATCTGCACTTATATTTTTTGTTCAATATTATTCCACTATTTTTATACACTGCAGAGAAATCTGTTCAAGGTTTGTGAGATTTAATGGACACAGACATAGACTGGACCACTTTTATAGGAGCAATGGTGGCATCTAGTGGTTACCAATAACTGTCCTGTATCTGTGTTCAGAAGCCTTTAAAATTCACATAAAGGGCATCTAACACACCATATATAATATCTTCATAGCAGCCATAGGTGGGAAGCACTGCCTAAGTCTAGCTGCTCTTTAAGTGTTCCATTAAGGAGTTAAGAAAGAATAATAGCAGTGAATGCCATTTTCAAAATCAAAAATAAAAGCCTAAAAAAAGTGGTGGCAAGTGGATAAGCTCGATGCAAGAAAGGAGAAAATTAGGACTGGACTTACATTAGTTATTGAGAGGACTGGAGCTATTTCTATCACTAATCAGAGAAATCTGAAAAATATGCAGTAGGGTGGCAGTGTTCAAATCCAAACCCAAACTTTTTTCACTGTTTTTTTCACTATTCTTTAAATATCACTACAAATCGTCTAACAACTCCCTTTTAAGTGTATGAGATTTTAAAAAAATAAAAAAATTAGAGCATTTAGTTCTAAGTGATGGAAAATAATGTGTTCACCCCACAAATATAGCTCATTTCAGAGCTAGCATAGCCACCTTCAAAAGATAAAGAAATATTAACTGGTTTTGTAGAGCTAACTTACAGGAACTCTTAAGCTTGAAATTCCTCTTGGGCACTTGATTTCATTAGGGAGGCATACAGACATCATTTACAGAGCAGTAGTTGTAACTGCCAACCATCCTATAATATTTTTGTAGGCATGTTCATTAATACACCTGGGTAATCATATATATTAATGATACCTTAACAAATAAATAGTCTTTAGCCTTTGTCTTTATTCTTACGTTCCAAAACTCCTCAGGGTTTATGGCTGAATTTGCATTTTTACATTGTGTTTCCATTATTGCAACATCTGGCTCTACAATCATTTGCATTTCTATGAAATATGCATTTTATTTTGGAATACATGTCCAATCTTTTAACCCTCACAGACATCCGACTGAATATGGTTAAAGCCTTTTCTATTTATTTTACTGAGCACTGGACCCAGACAGATCTTGGCTAAATATGCCCCTTTCTTTCAAGAGAGATCTGCTCCTTATGTCCTTATGGTCTGCCTCAGTTTCAAAAACAGGTGTCTGCCAAGGAAGGCGGGAACCTCCCTCGGAATGGGGTGAAAAAAAAAAACCCAACAACAAAAAAACCCACACTTTCCCTCTCAACTATTATGACTTTGAAATTATAGGGCTTTCAGGCAGATATGGGAAAAGAAATAACAGTTTTTTACTAGTAGGTATATATGTGTAACCAGGCAAACAAACAACAACAACGGCAGCGACAAAAAAAAGAACAAAGGAAATTGGTTGACTTTTTCACCCCTTCTTGCCAGTGTCCCTGGCAGGTGGGTTTTGGTGGGAGCAGGGAAAGTGACTTCCCAGTTGGCAGCACTCTCCCTGTACCTGTGGAAACCCTCGATCTCAGTATCTCTGTTTATACAAGGTGGGTGCAATTTATCTAAATAATATCAGACTTCCTGGGGTTTCAAACTGAAATGGATAGGATAGAGCTAAATAACATCTCACGCAACCCCTTTTCCTGCCTCCTGTAAAGCAGCGCTTGGGAAGTGAATCCTGCTTGCCAGTGCCACAGGAAGCGCTGAGGGGGGAGAGGCTCAGAGGTCCCGGGGTTTCCCTTGAGGGACCCGAGCAGTTGGTGACAGGGTCCCTTTTTCTATCGAGGTAGCCGGTTAATGAGTTCCCGGCGCAGGGGACCTCACGGTAGAGGAAGGCTGCAGGAGACGGAGCCTGGCAGCGGTGGCGAATTCTCCCCTCCAGTGACCGCAGCCTCCCTCCCCTTCGATGAGAGGGAGAGGAGCTGAGCCCAGCCCCTGACCGTGGTATCTTTGCCCTTCCAAAGAGAAAACTACCCAGGTAAAGAGAGTAGCCAGCCTCACCCTTCCCCCTCCTCCTCCTCCCAGCCACATTTTTTTTCTCTCTTAAGTATCGGTATTTTAAGTATCGGTTATTGTTTCGTAGCAACAGATGGCACAAAATTCCATGAGAGAAAGATACAATAGGAATAAACCTACCCCCTAACACAGTCTTACGAGAATTTCCTTGCAGAGAAATTACAACTAGTGCAGCAGGAGGCCAAGTGCTGCAAGTTCCTTCACTACTGTCCACAGAGCCTATTCTGATGCTCAATTCAGTCCTGTTCCAGACCGAGATCACTGAAGTGCAACAGGTACCACTAAAAATAAAACCTTTATATCTGCTAGAATTATTTGCAATTCTGAAAATCCATCAGCAATTAAAATTTTAGATTCAAGATGATTTTGCAACATCAACTATTACTAAACCCATCTTTCAATTGGGGAAAATGAACAAACTACACAATCTGCAATTTAATTAAAGAAAAATGTGGAGCCTCATACTCAAAATATAATACAAACAAAATTTAAATAAAATGATAGACTATGCTGGGAAATCTGTACTTCTGAAAATCCGTTTAGATTTAACATTTTCTCCATTATTTATGAAAAAAATATTATTACACAAAGGTTTACATGGGCAATTTATATGAAAATTTACTTTACCTGCTTTATTTTACTGCTAATTCAATTGTTTACCTTGTCTGTACTTTGTAGTTGTTTTCCCTCTCTTCTTAAAAGAGAAATAAATGAGACAAAATCACTCTCTTTTATGAATAGAACACCTCCATACATAGCTTCCACCTCTAAGTGGTGGACAGCAGCGTTTACTCTCTTCCTTCTCAGGTACCCCCATAGCCATGGACTAGAATGGAGGACAGAGTCAAGTGCTTTAAACAGATTTGTCTTATCACTTTTGTCACACAATATTGTTTACTATTCTAATGAGAGATGAAAGCATTTTAAAAAAATCAGCAAAGTTGCCATTTAAAAGAAAGTCAGCAAGGTGTTGTATCTCCAAATACTTAGAATCGACAGAAATCTCCTGTATGTCAATTGTGGTAGAGGAAGCTACAGCTGTAATGAGAACAGAAAATTTCTCTTTTAAAGACCTCAGCAAACACATTCTCCATGCACCCAGAGAACAGCCTGTATGGAGGAAGATCAAGGTTGAAACTAAAAACCTTTCTTGCTTAGCATAACTTCCCTGTAGTATCTGCAGTAGGAAAATAAACTGTGTAGGGTTTTCTTTCAAAATTATAAAACATGTTCATAGGACTGAAAAAGTTTTAGTTGTAATAGCTGTTACTAATTGTTTCACTACCAAAGATAATAGCACCATTTGATTAACCTGGCCACAAGGGGTCTTTTTCCTTTTTCCACCTTGGAAACAAAAGAAGGTAATATAGAAGATTAATTTCTAATAGCAATAGCAGTATCCTATGTACACAAATACCTTAGTGGTTAGTCTGCAGATTGCAGCAATTCATGCCTGGAAACTGTGTGACATACTTTGTTGTGCAGTTTGGGGAAGGTAGAGATCACTGCTCTAAGGCTGCTCAAGCAATTTGAAAAGAAAGATCTAGAAAAGTAAATAAAAATCTAGGTTAAGTTTTTTTAAAAATCCACTCAGAAGAAAACCCTGAAAAGTAAATAGCATGATGTCTACAGACATGAACAGCTATTGCTCCCAGAGGAAGAACTGAGTAGTTGTCTTTCACTATAAACCAACCAAAACAGAAGTGACAATAAACACATACACATCCCCTCTTCCAACATCCAGTGTCAGTGAACCAAGTGACATCTTAAAAGGAAAAACTAGGAGAGAACTGTATGGTCAGAAGTCTGATCCTCAGTGTGTTGGTTTCATGCATTTATGCAATCCTTTTTAAAGGACTGTTGAAGAGGTAATAAACAAGCTGAAAACAAACAACATTTTTCCAAGTTTCAAAATTCCAAGTAGGAATTTTACTCAAATATGACTTTTACTCAGATTTGACATCAAAGTCACCTAATGGAATATCCTTCCAGTCTGTGACTTGAAATGTCTGGATGAAGGACAAATAATGATACTTACAAGACTCACCTTCTTCATTAAAAATTGCATTAACATTATTTTGCAATTGTTACATAAAGCCAGGGAAAAAAAATTCTTTTGTACATTATGTCATTTCTCTCTCTCTATCCTAGAGACAAATTTCCACAGTCTGAATTAAGAATACAAATAATTATACTTAACATTAAGAGAGCAAAATATCAAGAATTTTAATTGGAATCCACTCTTTCATCCTGTCAGTATTCTGAATCTATGTAGAAGCCATACCATTGAATTTGGTAGCATTATGGATGTGTCAGCTTGTTGTTCTTACTACTAGATGAGTGTATTAGTAATCACACTAAGATTTCTAAAAAGCCAGATGAAAACTAAGCATTATGAGATTATTCTTCCTGAGCAGTTTAATATGTTGTCCGCTGTGGCTAATCACACACAGGATTAGAAAACATGGCAGGAGAGTTTAAACATGCCATGGATAAAATATTAACTTCCTATCAAGACATTGGAAAACCACTTATGATTTTAACAAGCTTTGGAATGTCCCTTGGAATGTTTATGCCTGAGACCTTTCTTATACTTGATCTGAATATAGGTAGGTTCTTTTATACTTATACTGGGAGCCTATATTAGATGCTGGTTGAAGAAAACATACGTGCACAATATGAAGAGTACTTGTGCCACCTTGTGAAACCACACCGTGGTTGCAGTCAGATGGTTTCTGGCAACATTTCACTATAATTCAAGCTATCACATAATGTCTTCAGGACCAAGTGATTATTACACTGTTTTATTTTATACCTTTTATTAGAAAAATACTTTAAAAGAAGCAGTTTCTCTACTCGCTTTCTGATTTATTTGCTGAAAATGCTATCACAGTTTTTTAAAAATTATCTTTTACCTACTCGTTTCTGCCCTATGTAGCTGCAATACATTGTCTAAAAGAGTAGATATCTCTTGATAGCAGAAGTTTTTCCAAAATAATTATATCTTTCTCAAAAATAATAGCTAATTTGTATGAAGTATTTTGCGTTAAGTATTTTGTATATTGTATGTTCAGAGAATCTAGATTTTTGAGGGGAAACACGAACAAGCAAACAAACAATCAAGCAAACAAATTTTCTAAGAGGCATAAGGGATTTCCCAAGGAAAAAGTTGGAGGTTTTGTTTTATCTTTCTATGATTGTATTCAAAGACTAAAAGAAAATTAAAGCAATTGAAAGAAAGCACTTTTAAAATATAAAATATATTATATTTCTGTGAGTAAAAAATATGTGCATGAAATATCAACCACAAAATCCATTCAACAAATTTCTAGAAGAAAACCATTGCTCTGTTTTAAAAATACATCATATAAAATATATATATATCATATTTTTTTACTAGCATTGTTTACTTACAATACAAACGAGAGATTTGATTAGTAATGTTGGAAACCTTCACTTGGCTGAAGATCACCCCACAGCTGATAAAAAAAACCATCCCTGATTTCCATTCTATCATTTCACTTATTCAATGAGTAGTTTGTGTTGTATTTTCCCTACTCAGTTACCCAGTACATGATGGCCCAAATTCAGCAGAATATATTCCTTTTAGCATGGAAGCTATCCTAATAGAACTAGGACAATTAAACTAGAAGTCTCAAAACAAAAATTATAAAAGGTTAACTTTGTACATAAAATAAACAACAGCACCACAATATTTTCCTTTAAAATGGCTATCTTTTAAGAGATGCTACAAGGTGAAAGTACAGGTTTGCATTTAAAAGCACTGTCCCTAAATCACTAAGGTGGAAATTAAGCTTGTTGTGATTATGGAACTAAAGTGCTTGAAATTATGTCCATTTTAACTTCTTTTTTTTTTTAAGAAAGTTTATAATTTTCTTATACCTAAACACATTCAAATGTAGCTCAAAATATAGTTTACCAGTTGAATGTATTTTTACAATTAAAAGTGGCTATAGTGAAGAGAGAAACTATGAAATTCGATTTGTGACTCATATGCATTTAGCAACTTAACATTCTCAGGGCAACAACATCAAGCATGAAGTCTGGCAAATTTGCTTTACAAAATCACACTACTTGCATAGCTACCTGTATTTCATGGAACATTTGCAAAGAAAAAAGTTTAGTTGTTGAGGAACTGGCATTTACAACAGTAATCAGCATCAACATATAACAAATTGCAGAAGGATTGTTTATCAATTTAGATTTTGGCTATTAGGTAGGAGTGCAGATTGAGGTAAGAGTGCAGAAAATTTACAGATTTACAGTCTCATGCCACAAGATTCTATGAGAAATTTTCTCATGGGTAAGTTTCTAAAATTTCAGATGATCATAAGACAAATATAGATTAATTTCTCTGATGATAAATAAGCACATGTGTCTTACTTTCTTTTGTATTATCCTGACTATGGTTGTCTCCAAAAACTGTGTCTATGCAAAATCTACCTGAAGTGAAAAAGGCTTTGCATTTTAAAAGTAGGGTAGTCAGGGTTCTGTCTGACATGGGAACCTGTCCTTCCAGGCTGGAAGATGCCAGATCAGGCTGATCTTGATGAATTTTCATTTCATTTATATTAGGGAACAATTTTTATATGCTTTGTGACTCCAAGCTGCCACGGCATATGTGGCAGCCATGGAAGAAGAGACTGTTAGGATCTGCTGAGTGCTCTTTGGACAAAGACATGAAAGTTCTCCTGAGACAAGGAGGATAAATTGCTGATTATTCTTGATTAAAACATGGAGGACCTAGGAATTCCTCAATTCCACCTCTTTCATTATGTATAGTTTTTTCCACATGGCTGAAACAAGCAGGACTGATACAGAGAGATATCACCGTATCACCCAAAGGAAACAGCCATAAAGAATTTACCGTGAGGGCATGCACTGCTAGTTTTGGCTGGACTGGTAAGACTGGCTGCTGTGGACATCAAAACTCACTCTCTATCATTTTTCTCACTATAATCTTTTATAAAGCAGGAGGGAAGGAAAGGAGAAGCCAGCAACCAACTGAACCAAATTTTGAAAGGCTGGAGATAGACCTGAAAGCATAGCTGTGCAGCACAACACAAAACTTTTGAGGAGGAGAGACAATCCCATTCCTCCCTATTCCTGGGACATGTACAGCGAACAACATTTGATGTCATTACCTAAAGATATTTTTATATTAAATTAGTGGTTCAAGCCTATTGTTAGCTATATTTGTCTTTATTTCACCAGTAATTGTAAAGAAGAGAGCAAAGAATCAGCATTTCTTTGTCCTTGCTCTGTGTGTGTGTCCCCAATCCTTGTGTCTGGCTCCTTTTATTCAAGTAAGCGCCACTAGGAATTTTAACACTAGGACTTATATTTTTTAGCCAACTAATTATTTTCCCTCAATAATATTTTAAACAAATTTCAGATACTTAGCAGCTAGTGCAACAACATAGCAAATAAAACCGTACCCTGCCATTTGCAGCATTTCTCTTCTGCCATGGTATAAAGGGTGATTAATATGCTAAACCATTGATGTTTGCTAAATAGAGCTTATACGTATTTTTCTCTGTCAAGCACACATCAAGATTCCTGCTACTATGCTGAAAGTAGCATTTCTCAACAGCATAAAGCTGCAGAACTTATTTGCTGGAGAACATTTTCTACAGATTGACCTCTTTGTTCTGATATAAATGTTTAGACCTCAACTCTTCTCATATTCTTGCCTTTACCCAAAGTGTGATTTCCTGAGCAGAGGGGAGTCAGAATATTTCTTATCTGTCTCTTGCAGTGTCAGGCAAGATTTATAGATCTTATTGAAGATCTAAAATTTGCCATTCTCTTCAATTTATTTAGTTTCGTTCTTTTAAACCAGAGACATGGGAAAAAAGTCCTATCTTCGCCTTCAATACATTCAATGATTCATCTCTTCTGTTTTCAGAGTTGTATTTGAAAGCCTTTTCACACTGAAGAGTGCTCAGCATGCTGCTTTATGCTTAAACAGTAGCTGACAGATCCAACACAAGAAAAGAATCTCCTTTTCAATGCTTCATTTTCAATGAAGCTGAGGCTAGCATGGGAGCATATTCTTAGAAGAGAGCTCACCACTGACACCAGTTTTCAGCACAATTATACATTACAGAATAGGCAGGCATGAGTAAGTTTAGAGCACTGCCATGCAGAAATCCCTTGGGTTTTAAAGGAAGAAAAGAAGTGGTTTCTCAAAGAAACAGTGCCAGCGCTAAGATAAAGCAATTCTTGTTGTGTGCATTTACAGTGGTAAGTGCAACAACTGAACCAACCTGACTTCATTTTACATTTTTTAATGCCTGAAATGAAAGAAAGAAGTATGCAGAATGTGAAAAATAAGTACTGAAAGTAAGGCTGGAAATTTAATAAAGTATCCAGAGATTAAAATTGTGCAGGATAACAGTAGGAATCAGAGGTAACATGAACTTCTTGTGTAGATACAGAAAAAGCAGTGATGCTCAGCAGGTCAGAGGGCAGATATGTGAGCACTTGTTATATCTTTCCTTTAAAATGCCATCATATTTTTCATTAATTTTAACTGAGGAGACTATTTTTTAAGTGGTTGATAAGACAGTCAGCACCAAAGACATAGCAATTCTGTATAGAATAGGGCAGGAACACATCAGAGAAAACCCTTAGGGAATTTAGATACTACAAAGGTGAAGCCTAGGATGCTTGAACTGGGTTGCTGCTGTAAAACCAGAAATTACCTCTCATAATAGGAAGTTTGGTGAGGTTATACAAAAACAAAATAGGATCAGAGCTAAACTGGTTTAAAGCTTAAACTTTAGTTTTTAAAATCTCATAATTTGCTTAACTATGACTTCCATAGAGATAACCCAAAGCAAATCCAGCAATTTCCTGTTATGTAAAAGCCTAACAAGAGCTAAAATTAGAAAGTTCTCCTCAACTTGGGGCTTTCTTGAGCATAGAAAGCTATGCTTGGACCATATCCATTTTTGACAACAAAAGCATGATCTGAGGCTTCAGTGTGCTTTACAGAATCAAATCAGCATTTCCTGAAGATGACTCAAGTCCAGTCACTCAAAAATTCTAGATTTTTGAGCATGGCACTCAAAATTAGAGCAGGGACATTTGATGCCTTAACTTTAAAAGCCTTCTACCATAGTTCTGATCAGGAGCTTCCATCTGCTCCCTGGATAAGTTCAGTGACCTCAGTTTCTCCTTCTAGTTCCACTGCACACCTCCATAGCCGTTCTGAACTCTCCTGAAGTTGAATCAATTTTTGAAAATATTTCTGCTGAGGTTGGCATATGTAGGCTCTATTGCCCTGACAGACAATGGGATTTTCTGCCATGTCAATTCTGTACACACCACTCTCTAAGCCTGTGCAATAAAATGTCCTAGTTGTGATTTCTTAGCAAGAAATTTGCTGGTACACTTACAGCAATGAATTCTTTCTAAAAAGTTACTTCTTTGAATGCCATTTGTCTGTCTAGGTCACAAGCGTGATGATGGCAATAATGCATTTTAACAGTGATCTCATAAAGGAAAGCCACCAAAAAAACTTGGGGTTTTTTGAAAATTTTATTTCTGGGGTGCAATGTTATGTTGTCTTAGGAGAAAAGCATTGGGTTTTTATCTGTAGCTTGTATTAGCAGTAAGTTTTGCCAGGGTGCATTTCATACCAAAATATAGTTCAATTCACAATAGCATACTTAAATTATTTTGTTGAGGGATTTTTTTGGTGATTTTTAAATAAAAATAATAGAAAGATAATATCAAAGCTCAACCCTCCAAAATTAATGACAAACATTTTTCTTCATGGTTCTTCAGTTATTTCTACTTCCAAAAAATCATCAAATTGAACTTTGAAGAAAAACATACGGTTTTAGACATAATTTAATAAATTTTAAGGCATTAGACAATATAACAGTAATCACACTTATCTTCCCTGGTTTGCCAGTATTTTAATCAAGGCAGTAGATGTTTGCTGAAGACCTCACTTTTTTTTAATGTAAATTGTCATCTGAGCATTCTAGCTTTAGATGGAGAGGTTACAGTAAGTGGAAAGCAAATTTATGTTATATCATCAAAAAATGTACTTTCACAATGGAGCTTTTTGACTGCTTTGATGTGTTAATATTCTCTGGAAGAAAAGAAGTGTTTGTAAACTAGACCCCAACCTTGCAATTCTATTGCATAGTAGTTATGGTCATTTACCTTATAAAACCAACTTGTGTAGTCTTAACTTTTTTTTTTCCCTTTCTTTTCATTTCATTTGAAACTCCAAAACAGGAGAACTTAGAAGACAGAACTAGGTTAAAAGTCAAAGCCATCTACTTCTACTTGCTAGAAATATTTATGTTTTGGGCATATTCTGCCAGCATAATTAAACTAGAACAAAATTCTTATTTATGAGCAACATTTACTGAGAACTTTCTTCACTTTCTTTTTCTAGAAGAGATAGTAAGTCATTTTGTGATTTTGTGTCTTAAGATTACCACATTGAAGAAATGATGTGCCAGATGAGTCAAAATTATTCACCTCTTTACAGAGAGTAAGGAAATTTTTTTTTTTTTTTTTTTTTTTTTTTTTTTTTTTTTTTGGTAGAAACCAGCTACTTACTTTTTGCAGAAGCAGCATGGTGCTAATTTAGTCAGTGTCTCTGTGCCAGGCAGCTCTCAGCTCCTGCTGTGTTCCTCAGGAGTAGGATCTGCTCACCCAGGAATTGGGTTATGGTTTAGTGACAGCCACCAACTCCCAAGGAATTCTCAGCTTCCCATTTCTTAAAGCAGCCCAGGACTGTTGCTTAACAACACCTGGTCATCTGCATCCTGCCTCTGAAAGCATCATATTTCAGAGTCTACATGTTTCCATCAGTCTTTACTCATTCATTTTGAAGTCTGTTTATTTAAATGTATAATGGCCACTTTTTGGTGTCCCTAGCCCTAATGCAAAGCATGACTCTGATGTAGGTGCTTGTGCAGCTTTTGCAGATAGTATGACACTGGCTGAGATAGCTCAATGTGCCAAGCCAGCCTCCAAAGAATATTGCATCACCTGTGGTGTAAATGTGGAACACTTAAAAATATGTCAGAGGGAGCTGCAAAAATACACTGATTTATTTTGAAGCTGGATGGAAACTGTCTAGAAGCAAGCTGTGGATATATCTGTCTCCATAAACTTGAAGTATGTCCAATAACCAAATACGATGTTGGTATATACAGATATAACAAGGATGGATCAGCAGGAGCTAACTTTGTGTCAGAAAAGAAACTTGAGTAGAATCTCATAACTACACTGTAAAAGAAGGATTTGTCTAACAACACTGCTGATGTTACAATGAGCAACTTCCAAGGCATCCTGACATCCTCTGTGAATGCCAGGTATGAAAGGAAAAAAATTCCAAAATCCTAAGCCATTGAACTTTTTTTTGAAAAGGGTGTTATTCTGATTCATTAGAATGAATCCTTAAGACATGACCCTTATCAAGCTTTAAAGGTATAGATGTGCTGGAAGCACACCTCTCAAGAGAGAGCAGGCAAGAAAAGCCTCCTGGACTTTAGTATTTGTCAATCAAGTGTACTATGCCACTGTGCTACTAGTGACAGAATTTAGCTCTCTTTAGGTTGCTGAACTTCATAATGGATGTCTTCCTCATCATCTCATTGATCAACAGGTTTCTCCAATCAATTCTGCTGAAATCATCAGTAACAACTTGTTCTTTAACACTTCATAAGCATACAGCACCAGTTTACTCAATTACTATCTTTAAAACTGATTTTGGACACTAATCCAGCCCTGCTAATTCACATAAATACCTATATTTTTGGTATTGGTGTGCTGTTACTGTATCTCACATCACCATGCTGAATAATGAAGTTAAAATGGATTAAGAAAACAACAGCAGAAAGAAATTTTATTTTCAGCAAGCATTCAGTCCCCAGTCATAACATCTTAAGACATATGCAGAGGAGAAAGTGGGGAGGATCTTTTTCATTAAAAGAAAGGGTCATGTCTCGAGAGTGACCTGATCCCACAAGAAGTTTCAGTGGGAACCAGCAGAGATGACCAAAGCTGCCTGCGCAATTACCCCAGTTGCAGGGCTGCTCCACTCCCTAGGTAGCCAGGACAGCCTGCTGAGCTGCTTCAGTGTCCAGCTCCTTGTCTGAGCTCCCTGTCTGACAGGCAGGGTGCCCACACCCCTAAGTGCCCTTGGCAGAGCCAGCTCAAAGCTGTGTGAGAAATGCAGCTTTACCGACCTCTGTTTAATTCAGGATTGAAAATACCCTGAAGAGCATGCTTGGAGCAAGAGGTGTACAACTGAGGATCCAAGAAACATTACAGGTGTCAAACAAATGGAAAGGTCACTGATAGCTGCTTGCTGCCAGGATGCAGACAGAGGAAGGTCAGGCACTTTGGCAGCATCTGACTGAGCCATCATCACACCTGTTGTGTCCAAACTCAGGGGTGCAGGGACTAATCCACTGTAAAGGAAGGAGATCTCACTTGGAATGGAAGCAGACTTTCTGATGGCAGAATTGCCTTCTGAAAACAAGGTCACTGACTCCTCACTTGTCATTGGGGTGGGGACACAGCACTGGGGGAAGTATCTGACCAAGGCACATACTCTTAAATGTAGTCACTAAGGTAAAATTCAATGGACTTCACTATACAGATCCTACCATCAAATGCCTTTATTTTTGTCAAAAAACACCCAAAGAAGCTGATTTCTCACTTCAAGGTCAGATATGCATTTAGGCCCTTAGTGAATTCTTCTCTCTCTCGGCAGTTTGCAGTGTATTGCAACATTCATTTCCGTACAACATTACTGCTATAAACCCTTTTACTCACTTGTTTTCTACTGCCTCGAGATTTAACAACTTGCCAATTTAACACACTGCCTTCCAGGCTGCAAACAATATCTCTACTCCATGTGTCTGGACAACCCATTTCTCTCTAGCTTTGAGCTTTGCATAAACTTATATTTTCAACTTAATTACTTTTAATATTCAGTATTTTGACCCATATGTAAAAAGCCAGATTTGTTGAATCGGCTCGTTCAATTCTAAAAGCCTTGCCCAGGATTTATTCTTGTCCTATGTCACATTTCAATCAGGGATTAAAGCCTGATTTAATGTCATAGCTTTCTCTTTATCCTCAGCTTAATCTTAATAAATTAGGAGGCTTTCCATTCCATTTCTTGTTGTTTTATTTTTAAACAATGTCTATAAACTGTGCTATAAGGTAACTTAATACTGCAGGCATTTCAGAAGTGTTTATGGGGTGCAATAACTTGTCAGACCTTTAGAGCAATACAGACCATTTCAGATAACATGGAGCTTCCAGATTCCTTACTTGAATGTTTTCCCCCACAAATGATTCTGAAACTTGATGCAGTTCATATTAAGAAATGGACATTAAAAAATGAAAGTAAAAATAAAAATTTAGGCCCTCAACTATGCAAATTATCCACATGCTAGTTTACTAACACTTGGTTCAGTTGACATCCCAATGAGCTGAGAAAATATTTATGGCATTGCTCATTAAAAAGCCAGAGAACTAATGCAAATTTAAAGATTGAATGCCCTGTGCTCATTTTAGCCTAAAAGCTACTTTTATGAGGCACACAGTCTCTCCTCTAGCAATTCACCAGCAGGGCTAGTCACACACAGAACATTATTCACTAATGGCTTCTGTATCCAGATTATTTTATATCCCAAGCAGTTTCACAATGTTATCATTCTTACAGTTCAGAAAATAAAAGACCATATGTATGGTATATGGGTACCATATGGGTATAGAAAAGAAGAATCAGATTTTGAACAAAACCAAACACCTCCCACAACAAAACCATCCCCTGTTATTTCCACTATCTTTATCACTTCCATTTCTAAGAAAGGACCAAGATATTTAGAAGAGAGACCCAAACAGTTGAACAAATAAACACTTCAGCATGCATACTTATATGTGGGTTTTCAGTATTCAGTTGTGCCTAGAGAAAAGCAGCTTTAAAGGCTGAACAGCCACGCACACCCACAGGTATTAAAAATAGCAGTCTGCCGAATTTGAAGCAAATAAGCCAAATACTCAGTAGATTGGTGCTGTGTATTGAACAATAATTGTGCTGCCATAAAGCTTTCTGCCTTCCACCTTAACTCCACAATGCTTCCTCCAAGAGGACTAACCTTACCACAGGCAACAAGAATTCCCACAGATGAACTCAGCTACAATAGTTTCAATTTACTACAGCAGCTGCAGCAAATTGATTTCTGAGCTGACAGTGGCCTATTGGAGAATTTCCAAAAAGAGCACCATCAACACAGAGGAAACTCCAGAGAGAAACAAGCCCTCTTCAGGAAGGCTGCTTCATATACTGAGTTGTCTGCGAAGCTAAATACATGGATGGAAAAAAATAATGCACACCAACTCAAGATGTGTGTGTTTTCACGAAAATGACATAGCAAGTCATGCTGCTATGAATTAACCATTCTTCCCTCTCAGCCTAAAAGTTGCCTGCCAACTGGTTACAATAATACATTGAAAATATAATTGTGTACAGGATTTTGTTGTTGGGTTGCCTTAATAAAATGTAATATATCAGAGGAGTCCCGCATTTTTTTCCACAACCAAATGATTTACAATAGGTCCGGTGAGGAAAAAGAACTCTTAACAGTATGTAATTTGTAGCTGAATATTTTGACTCTTGGATTCAGTGTCTCATAATCAGCATTTAGCCATATCAGGAACATTGCAACAAATTTCCCGTTGCAAAGACTCACAAAGTCAGCTTCCATGTTTAGAAAATCCTGGCAAGTATCTCTGTCAGGAAGAGGGTTGCCTGTCAGGATGCACTGTCACCACTGACCAGACTGGCTGCTCCCAGGCAGAAGCTCACTAAGAAACAGCTGCAAAAGGAAGAAATCAACAGGGACAGAGGGATCTGGTCAAAAGCTGCTTACCTAAAGTACATGTTCATTCAAACTCCACCTCAGCTCAAACTTGAACTACATCTGTTCTCCAGCAGACATTTGCTTGGAATGTGTTTTTGTTTGGAGAGGAGGGGAGGGGACGATTGTCCCACAAATCCCAAATCTTGAAGTTAAATCTTTTACAGATTAAGATTAATGTAATTACATATTTCTTCTTACATGAAGAAAATTATTTTTCTCTACCATCGTTCTGTTGTCCTCCTTTCATACAATGGACTGTAAGTGGGCACAGGCCTATCAAACTTGGCTTACAACTCTGAGTTTGCAGTGCCACTAGGTTGCTGAAAAATTAATTGAACCATGGAACATTGCATGACTAATCAAGGAAATTTAAAAAAAAAATAAAAAAAAAAATCCTAAAGGCATTTTTCACAAAGGAAGCTATATAGGAGGAAGTGCTGTTGCTAAATTAAAAAGTGTACTCCACTTAAAATACTAGATGCTAAAATCTATCTTGTGCAACGAAGATATGATACATTTTATCTTACACTTGTTACTTTTTACAGTAGATAACTGCTGGTCTAACTTTTCAAATCTAGATACATCTTCTAACCAGTAAAACCATATAAGAAAATAGTTGACAGAAGCATTGCATTTGTTTTGCTGGATGCTGTCTGATGGCTGATTAGATCCCCATAAATTTGTATTTCAGTGAATTACTCAACTTACAGGAGCATAACCATGTAGACACACGATCCTTAGAGGGTATTCGGCAGCCTGATCTGCTTCAAAATATCTCTATTGGACTTGGGTAGGGAAGTTTGTGGCAGACTTTCCTGACCTTTCAGTGATAGACAGTAGAGATGCACAGCATCCACATAGGCTGAGCTATTATGGTTATTCATTCACCATTCATTAACCGAAGTATCATAATTAAAGGAGTAACTTCTGCCCTACCCAGAGATATTTATAGTACATTACTCACAAATCACATTGCTTCTTTCTTTTTCAAATCCTGATGTGACCAGCTGATTTTACTCATGGCAAATTCAAAAATGTCTCTTTCCCTCCCCCTTTTTTCTAATTGACCTTGCCTTCTGTAATAGGTGCATTGGAAGGAAAAAAATTAGGCTAGAAGATGAAAACATGTACCCTGCCAAATCAAAAAGCCCTGTTAGATCCTTTTCATGGACCAAGTCTGTGCTGAAGAGGAGTGGTAGATGCAGTTTTCCCAAATTGTGCCTGTTGAACTGCCAGAACCAAGCAGGACTCTGTTTTCAGCAATTTTACAAGCCAAAATCAAATAAAATGAGAGCATGGTTGCATATATCTGGACATGTTTGGCATGAAAAGAATGAAGCAAAGGAAGAGAAATGCGGAGAATTTCCTCAACAAAATCTTCCAACATGTTCTAATTAATTGGGAGAATAGTTGTAGTGAAAGCCAGTAAAAAAGGTCGATCAATTAAGTGATTTTAAAAGCTAATCCTTATTTACTGGAGAAAAGGTAATTTCTCTAAAATCACTTGTGAAATATAGTAATTGCCAGTGCAATTATAAGTGGGCACAATCTGCAGAACTCTTACTTGCTCTCCAGGTTGCTGCTATGCAGTCCATAAGAGAAATTCCTGCATGGTATTGTAAATGCCAGTTTTCCCAATAACAGCTAGTATTCTACAACAGTTATACCACTGTCCTACATCTTTTTAGAGGTGCTGGTAAGATATTGATGAATCAGCTTGGTGTGGTATATTAAGAAGTTTCACTGACTACATAGGAATCTTTGCTGCTATGTGAGCTGATTACTATTGGAATAAAAATTTTAAAATCATGCCAAGGTTTGTTTATGTTCTGATGCCAACCTGACTTCTTTCTTATCTTTAAAGTCTTGTTGAAGATAAGTTTTCCACAGGGCGGCAGGAAAGGGACCTGGGGGTCCTTGTTGCAAGTTGATCTTGAGCCAGCAGTGCCCTGGCAGCCAGGAGGGCCAGCCCTGTCCAGGGGTGCATCAGGCACAGCATCGACAGCCAGGCAAGGGAGGGGATTGTCTCACCCTGCTCTGAGCTGGGGTGGCCTCACCTCGAGTGCTGGGGGCAGTTGGGTGCCACAATACAAAAAAGACATTAAGCTATTGGAAAGCATCCAAAGGAGGGCTGTGAGGATAGTCAAGGGTCTGGAGGGGAAGATTTATGAGGAGTGGCTGAGGTCGTTTGGTCTGTTCAGCCTGGAGGAGACTAAAGGGAGACTTCCCTGAGATCTTCAACATCCACACAAGGTGAAACAGAGGAACAGGCACCAAACCCTTCACTCTTGTGACCAGTGACAGGACTTGAAGAAATGGAATCAAGCTGAGTGAGGGGAGGTTTAGGTTGGATGCCAGGAAAAGATTTTTCACCCAAGGGGTGATTGGGCACTGGAATAGGCTCCTCAAGAAATTCTTCACAGGTTCACAAAGGTTTTGGACAACAGTCTCAGGAACATGGTGACATTATTGGGATATCCTTTGCAGGCCCAGGAGTGGGAGTTGATGGTTCTGATGGGCTCCTTCCAATTCAGCATATTCAGCATATTCTGAGATTCTGTGAAGGTATGAAATTATATGCGTAACTATGCTCATAGGGCAGTGAATGTAGATCACAGAGATTACTTACTGGAAACTTACCTAGTAGAGTTGTTTCATCCATGGAATCATATAATGATTAAGGTTGGAAAACATGTCTAAGATAATCAGTGCCAACTCTTAAACCACGATGACTGCAATGGCCACTAAACCACGTCCAAACAAACCATGTCCATATGTTTCTTGAACACTTCCATAGGTGGTGACTCCATCACTTCTCTGGGCAACCTGTTTCAGTGCATGACAACCATTTCAGTGAAGAATTTTTTTATAGCCATGCCAAACCTTCCCTGGCACAACTTGAGGCCATTTCCTCTTGTTCTGTTGTTTGCTATCTGGGAAAAGAGGCTGACACCCATATATGTAGAACTTCTTTTCATGTAGCTGTAGAGAGCAACAAGGTCCCCCTGAGCCTCCTTTTCTTATAGTTTTTTAAGCACTTTTGGAATACACTAAGCATTCTGTTCTCCAACCATCAATACTGATGCTAGTTTATTATGTTGTCTGATGACTTATGTTCTTCAGTCTCTGTCACTAATGAATTAAAAGAACCCCAAACTACCCAAACCAACAAAATCAAAAAACTCACATAACAAAAGAAACAACACACAGCAGTGTCTATCAAGCAAAATTTTAATTTTTTTCTACAATATTTGTAAAGTAATGCTGCATCAAGTGGTTAAAGAAGGGGTGTCTAATGTATTGTTTTTAGAGTTAGCACATACTACAAAGGATCCTGAGGCTTCACCACTCTCCCCTGAAGAATGGTCTTTGTCTCGCAGTCTCTTGAGCTGGTTGGTTCCTCTCAAAATATTTGAGTGTTGTTTATTTTCCCATTATCAGGAGCACAGTTGGCTTTTACACAGACAATGGGCTCTCGCCACGCGAGCGCACTGCGAAGGGCGCAGCAGCAAGCCCCTTCCTTCACGGGCGGGTAGACGCTCCCGCAGGGCACGGAGGAACCTTCCCATTCCCTGCTGGGACCCCGCAGGCTGCGCCCCTTCCGGGGAGCCGCTGGAGCCGCGGTGTCCCTCCGCCCGCCGCGCTTGGCCGCCAGGGGTCACCAAAGGAGCCCGCATCGCCACCGCACCCCCGGAGCGCAATGAGACTGCCGGCCCTTCCCCTGCATCCGAGAGAAACAGGACATTATTTAAAAAAAAAAAAAAAAAGTCCAAACTGCGATGTTCGCGCCTGACACGTTTTTGGTCTTTGCTGGCTATCCGCTAGGTGACAGCAGTGAAATCGGACTAAAACAGCCCGTGGTGAACTGGTGGAGAAAACGGCTTTATCCTTTCAGCTAAGCCTTCGCAGAGTAATGCAGTTGAGAAACTCGCGTTATTGGCTGTTTTCCTGGAAATTACAGAGCTCTTTGCTTTTAGGCTTCTAGCCTGCAGGCCTCAATAATTTACAAAAGTACATCTCTGCATTATATGCAATGCACTTAAAGCAAATGTACTTGGGCTGGAAAAAAGTCAAGTATTGTTGGTTTAATGTGAGTAGTTACTTTATAACGTCAGTTATTAGTCTTGTAAAATACTCCCAAGCTCTTACTTTCGTAAACTGAATGGGCCTGATCTTTCAGACAAGAGCCCCCATCTCACTGAAACTGCAGGAAGACAGGAGACTGAGTTCCCTTGTATATTTACAGTAATGTCCAATTTTGTAACAGGGATACTAACTTTATTCACATTCATTTAAATGCTGCTACTCTTTTGCTGTTATCTGCACACCAGATTAAAGCAGTAAGTTTTTTTAACTTGAATTTTTTAGGTTGAATCTTCATACTAATTATAGTATAAGTGAGAGTAAGGTCCAAGAAGTCACAGCACACACAAGAATCAGTCATGGACTTGATGAGAAAGAAGGAATGAAATACACTTGTCTGAAGATGAATTCATCTTGACATGAGTTAAAAAACTGTAAACCTGCGGTAAGTAGGGCCCATTCTAGAATTCAGAGAGGACAGTACAAACTTTCTACCTTAGTTCTATTCCTGACTAATCCAAAGCACGTTCTGTGGGACAAGAAGCAGACCTGGTACAACCGCAACTTTCCAGCTTCTGTGCATCTGTGAGATTCTCTTTCAAAAGGGAAATCTCTATCTCAATATTATTCATAGGTCCTTAAACACCAAATACAGAGGTATAAAGGGTTTGTAGCACTCAGAGTATCTTTTCAGAAAGGAAATAATTGCTTAAAATTCTTGTCTCCCTGTTCGCTCACTTTTTATTTTGTCATTTTATCTAATGTTTTGATTCTCCTGAATTATTCTGAGGTATATTAACTTAACTGTCTGTGCTCTCTAAACATTTCATTTTGTTCCTTTGATTCACAAAGATCCTTTTTCACAGCCTGGTTATATAAGTTTAAATTTTTAAGGTGCATTTATTCCAGTTTATATGACAGTACTCCCCAGATTTTGTTAAAAAAGCAAACAAACAAAAAAAAGTCACTCCATCTTTTGGGATGACAGAAATGTTACACATTGAAAGAAGATGACCTAGTGATAGAAGAATTTTGTCACAAGTCTCAGGGAATATTTTTGATAGAAACTCAGTGATCTAATTTTTGTTTTTCTTCTCTGATGAATGCAAGAAAATATTTATGCATTTAGGCTGGTTTTTACTACATGCTGCATCGTTGCACCAATGGATTCAGTCACTAAGTAATGTGTTAATTTTTCTTTTATAATGCTTTTTGATATCTTGAATGATGCATTAAAATGCTTTTCTGTATTCTAAAAATGGCTATCATGAAAAGACAAAGAGGATGGTAGGTGTTTATTAGAAGAAATAGTCAGCTGGTTGTCTATACATACAATATGTAATATACCACACATTATGACTTAAATCGCTAGTCCAAAAAAGGCACTAAAAGAGATGGAGTTTTCTTTTTAAATTACACTTGTAAGGAGACATTCAGACATGCTCAGAGTATTTGTCTCTTTTCAGGGTCAAGTCCTTGTGCTGTACAGGAATGTTTTAAAGAAGTGATGTCAAATAAATTGTGTTTGTGATTAAAAAAAATGAAATTCAAGTAAAACTATAATTTTAATAAAAATATTTATTGAAAAAGGTTCCACAATCATTTGGCTATACTAAATAAGTAAAACACTAAGTGTGATTACAGTAATTAGGATGCAAATGGCTAGTACCATGAGCAGAATGATTCGGCAATATTTTGAATGCTTTTTTTCTCTCTCCTTTTTTTTTAGCAAGGTATCATACCCAGGAGTATAAATATCCCCCATCCAGAACTGTAGATCATTAGGATTTTCCTAGAAAAAAAAAAAAAAAAACAGAAAATGAAATCAGTTTCTCTGTTTTACACAGAAATTCATTAGAACATACCCAGAAGTATTTTGGCTATCATCAGATACTGATTAATGAATTTAAGACATCACAACACATATGCAAGACACTTTCACTTGAATGTAGGTTGTGCTACTTTCCAGATGCTGCAAATGTTCCACTGGGGAAAATTAAAACCACACTTTTCATCCAGGAACCAAAACTAGGACACCAGCCATTGAAATGTGTTTAAAAAACCCAGAACAAACCATGTTGTGTTCTCAAGAAGAGATGTCATTGTATAAACACAGGTCTGGCTCCCTTTTCAAAAAATGGAAAAAAGGAGGGAAAAAACAACCAAAACCCACCACTACCACCACCACCAAAAAAAAAAAAAAAAAAAAAAAAAAAAAAAAAAAAAAAAAGTAATCCTAAAAGTGATTTGTGCCAACCCACAGGGAGGCAGGATCCTGTGTAGTGTGGATGAGGCTGAGAAAAATATAGGTAATTTGAAAACAGAATTTTGCTATGAACAGTTATTAAAGTGACTACATAGTAATTAAATGCCACATTTGTAGTTCTTCCCTGTATAAACATGGAAGCTGAGTTGTACAGTGTTGTGGTTTAAGAGTTTTGTTTTTTTTATCAGGGGTCATGTACTCTAAAATTTAAATTCCTGGAGTCTCTCCAGATATGTAGACTTCTTTCCTGATCAGACTCCTGTTAGTGTCATGTCTGTACCACAAAATACCTCCATATTTACTTCTGTAATCCCACCTAAAAACCTGCACAGTGGTTTATGCATGCACCACACAGCCCACAGCAATTCACTTGCTCAAACACAGCACATCAGCCAATTACCTTCATGTGGCTGGCCAAGTTAAAGTGCAGTGACTGTCTGTCATAGTCTTGCACAGTCCAGGAGGGGCTCTTTTTCTTCTCCTCCCAGTCATCATCCACATGGATATCACTGTACAATGGGTTGCTCTTGATTGTGGATTTCAGGGTGACGGGAGTAATGTGTTTCCCCAGAGATTTGTCTATTATTTCTTGACTCACCATGTTCAAGTCTAAGCCTGGCAGCTCAGTGACAGTTTTCTTTTCTCTCTGTAAGACACAAGTTAGATCAGAACCTGGCTTTCATTTGCATTTCCTACAATACAGGCCCCCTTCCAGAATTATCACTTATAATGCAACAGAATCATTTTAAAACTACATATGCAACCATTTTTCTCCTTCTGGCAAACTTCTACAGTGAGGGAGATTGAGTGCTCAATCCAGACAGATTTCCTCCTTCTGGGGAAAGCAGGTGGGTACAATCTGAACATTAAGTTCTTTTGCAAATGTGAACTGACATTATAATGCCTGCTGGAAGAAAGCCTCTGCTTAGTGCTATGTGAACTGCAGTATGAAACATTGCTATGGAGAACTGCAGTAGAACATTATGGCTCTGGTGAAAGCTGTGGATGTGTGATGCAGAAGCAAAGATGTAAGGACAAACAGAATGATCACAGGGGCAATGGTGTGTAAATGATAACCTCAACTGGAAATGCATCTCTGATAGCAGGGGCGTGACTCACAGTTCTGTTCACATTCTGAAATGCTAGACCCATGTTAGGATGTTGAAGAGGCTCTTCATTCAACTGAGGGCACTGTCAGAATTCACAGGTAATTAAATATCTGAGCAGTCTCCCAATATCAAAAGCTATTAAATAAGATCTTTTAGAATATGTGAGTATCAAAGGAGGAGGAAGAACAGCCTGGTGGGATCATAATTTTTGAGAAATCACAAGCTGCCTCTTAAAACAGCACTAAGGGCCTCTTTAGGGGTCTCTAAAATAGTAGTTATGACAATTTTCAATCTGTAATTGCTTGGAGGAATGCAATCAGACTCTTTAGTCCAAGCTATTCAACATTTGTCCCAAACTTCTGTCCCCAAGACTTTCAATTGTCCTTGATCTATGGTACCACAGTGTGTTGGCTACCTAAGACCTGCTTTTTGTAGATTACACTAATATGTCTCCCATCTCTCAGGATTTTAAAACCAACACAGAGCAAAGTTATCCTTCCTCGTAAGTACTTTTGTCCTTAGGAGCTTTATGTTGAGTCAAGGGGAGCCTTGGCATGACCCAGCGGTCCTGTGTCAGGTATGCTGGGAGGGGGCAAACTCACCCCTCTCCTGCTCTCAGAAATCACAAAGGTGTGGGCAGCACCTGCTGCAAGATGCACATAAAGTAAAATGCACACAATAAACAGCCAATGGAGAACCAATGGAGAAGCTGAGTCTTGAGAAACTTACTTCCATGTAAGGATGACTTTCTCTGAATTTGTCACTTTTACTGAGACCTACAGGTTTTAAGATACTACAGGGCTGGATAGACTTCAGCTGCAAAAGGGCTAGAGGCATGTCCTGCTGCTTCTTCCACCTTTCTGGTGGGAGCTCAGGGCATCTGATCTGCTGTGCACTGCCTTTGGGAACCTCTTGGACACTTCATCAAGTCAGTAAAGGTCCCTAAGATGATAGCAAACTGTTGGCTCCTTCTGCTTGAGTAATTTTCTGTCCTCTTTATGAGCTGGTGAATCCACTTTCAGTGGAAGTCAGCTGCTATGTATGTGTCATCACCTACTCCATGACTACAATATCTGTGTGCATGTATAGACTTGTATACACTGGTCTGAGGCTGGCAGGTGTAGAAGGAAGTATAAGGACTGATTTCTTTCAGAAAGTGAAGGTGGAGAAGAGAAAACAACAGACTTTGTTAAAGAAATTCTAGGAGGAAGCATCATGCTGGCATTCCTATCACTAAATCCTGCAGAAGTGACTAAGCATGTTTCCCATTAACAATAGTCATTAGCAGGCAGGTGGATCCTTAGTGACCTCCCATCCTTCTGTTAATTCATAATTTCCATATGTCATTCCTTAGCCTTCATGTATCCCCTGATAATATTACTCTGCATTGCAGTTAGAGCTGGCACTGAAGCCCTATGGGCTGTACTGGCCAGATTTCAGCTGAGCTGGTGTTTTTAACTGCCTTTTCTTTCTGACTGCATTTTGTTATATTTATTTTATTTCTTATTTAAGATTTGTCATTGACCTTAATGACTCTTCCCTCAGGCTTGCTAAATAGTTGAACTTGGAGAACATTTTGTTGAAGAACGTGAACTGTGTCACCAGGGGATGATTGGTCTCCCTAGGCTAAAATGTTGTGAAAAGAATGTGACTTGACAGTAATTTTTAAAGCTGTTTTAGATAAAATTCTCCAAAACGTGTAATAGGTGGCTTGATGTAAAAATTTGTTCATAAAAACCGTGCTTTGTGGCAAAACTTTTTTCCCCTGCTGCCTGAAGTACCTTTCTTTTCATGGCCATGAGGAAAATGTGGTGGTATGGAGCAGATTAGAGAGGGAATAGATTGGGAAGGGCAACTGGGTTTTATCAGGAGAACTGGACTGAATTTGGGGTAGGAAATAGTTTGCAGGAATTTTGGAGAACAGACATTGAAGTAGCAAACTGATTGGGAGAATGTACTTGAGTAGAGCAGATGCTTGATTGTAAAATTTCTGCAGTAGACATGTCCTACAGACTAATTAGGGAAATGAAAGGACACAAACTGGAATCACATGCAAACCCCTAAAGTTTTAGGTCAAAGAAATCATACAAAGAATTAGAAACAATATTGCACTAAACTTACGCATTTCTGGAGGCAGAGAAACTTAAGATTAGATAACAAAAAATATACTTGCTACTATTAATTCTTGCAAAAGCTACTTCTTTACATTTTCTTTCAAGATTCAAAACACCTCCCAACCTTCGTCGCAGACTCTGATTCATGCAGCAAACATTCAAAGAAAGAGAAAAGTATTGCAAATTTAGATACCAATATCCATTACAGAATTCATACAATACACACTGAATATAAGAAGACAGAGTGAATGAGGCTGGAACAAAACAAATTAAAGGTAATTTATGTTATTATTCACTGAATGGAAGGGGTGAACAGCAAAAAATCAAAGGAGCAGTAGTTATGAACAACATTGAAAACTGTAGATGAAATATGTGAAATACTTATTTAACAAGATTAAAAGTGCTCAACTTTGAAACACATGGCTGTGTTTGATCTATATATAGTTCAAGTGTAAGAACACTATTATAACTGGTTAATAACCCATTTTTCACTGAGAAAAGTATGTCCCTCTTTGACAGACCCAGAGAGATGTCATGTACAAGTACTAGTATTTTGTGAAAAGCCCAAAGATCTACAGAGGGTCAATGTTAGTTCCATCACTGAGTTAGTTTCATCACATGTGCCTACTCCATGTTTTTCTCTTGCTCATTATTTTATAATGCAATTCATGCATACATCACAATACATATAGCTAAAATTATAATTTAGTCTTTATTACTAGGAAACATTTTTATCTCATTTGTATCTTGGCTTCAGCCTCCTGTTCCCACTACTATTGTTGTTGATAGCACTGAAACAACCCAAGAGCCCAACCATTCTTTTCTCAGCCTGGTCTCACCCAGGACACCAACAGTTAAGGCTAGACCTTGGTTTCAAGCCCATCTACCTGAAAGAAGAGAACAAAGAGTCAGTTAAGCAATTGAGGAGATTTACTTCCTGGAAATCAAGCTTTTCTTTCCTTTCCCCACAAGACAGAACCTTTTGGGGTCAAAGAAAGCCTTGAGCTAAGGCCATGGGCAAAAATCCCCATGCTCAGAGTGAGAGAAATCTCACCTGCAAGACCTCATGGGAGCTCCCTATGTAGATTAGAAAGTTCTCTGTTCCTCTTGGTTACTTTTCACCAGAATAATTTGCATATTCCTAATCCTCTCTCCTGATTGGTTCTCTGCCCTCAGACTCTGCCCTTATCCTACCCTATCTAAATTACTGTAACCCCCTAGCCCTCACCTTTTTTGGTGCATTCTATTCTGAGATGGGTGTGCTGTTTGTTGTTTTGCTTCTTATTAAAATGGTTCCTTTTCCGGGCACCAGATCATGCCTGTTTCATCTATTTCGCCATTAAAGGGACTTTTGCCCCTAAAATCCCATGGTGACACCCGGCCTTCCTATCTGGGCCCAGGCTGTCACAGAACCAGTTTCTCTGCTCCCCTAGCCAGCCCCACTTTCCACCTGGTGTTGGCGATGATGTTCAGGGAAAGTAAGAAATGCTGTTGGTGGGCAGCTACTGCTCAAAGTTTTAACCAAGGCAGTCCTACAGAAACCTACAGCCACTATTTACTGCAGGATTTGTTTTATAACAGCTTTCTCAATCCTAATGAAACTAGCATGGTGGTCACTATATTTGTTAGTAGTTTGTTTAATACTATAACCCTCTGTTGTGCAAACAGATTGTAACAGATTGTGGAGGACTCCTCCCTGCACTCGTAAGGACATTTTTTGGATGTAGAGAACTATTTTGAAGGCAGACAAAAGGTCTGACAGACAAAAAACTGCCAGGGTGTAGCCAAGAATCCCTGTGTTAGGTGTATCAACTGTATAGGTATTGCTAGACATTTAGAAAATAAAAAAGCTTTTTTGCTATGAAGAATATTAGCACTTGAGAGCTTTGTTCAACAAACCACATTACATAGGAGATGCTATGGAAAAGCAATAGGGAAGGCAAGCATTAACCAAAGGTGCAAAAGGAAATATGAAAGACAGTAGGGCACACAGCTCATATCTAGGATTCCTGAGAAAGCTGAGCAGGTCCAGACAAGGCCTCAAAGGTGATCAGAAAATGTCTTCTCCTGTGAAGACAGCTTGAGTGGGCTGGGTTTGTTCAGCTGGGGGAAGAGAAGGCTACAGGAGTAGAAGGCCATGTAGCAGCCTTCTAGTACACACATATATCTTGTCAGATATCTGATGAGAAAGCTGAAGAGAGATTTTTTACAAAAATAAGACAAGGGAAATGGCTTTAAACTGAAAGAGAGCAGGTTTAGATTAGCTATAAGGACAACATTCTTCCCTGTGAAGATGGTGAGACACTTGAACAGGTTGCCCATAGAAGTTGTGAATGCCCTCTCCCTGACAGTGTTCAAAGCCAGGCTGACTGGGGCTTTCAAGACACCTGTTAAGTGGAAGACATCTCTGCCTATGACAGGGGAGTTGGAATCAGATGACTTGTAAGGTCCCTTCCAACTCAAACCTTCCTATGATTTCATGATTCTAGGAATGAATTTTTTCTTAAGGAAGGAAATGGAAGGAATCTGGATTCCTTGTCAGAGACATTAAGGCAGCCTCAGGTACTGCAAAACTGAAAAGCCACCTGACAATGACAGGAATGAGATCAGTAGATGATAAACACTTCAGCCAAAGTGACAGGGGTATTTAGAGAAAAGTGAATATTCATATGGACTATTTTAATTGTGCATCACTGATAATACTTGTAATGAATTGTTTAGTTAAAAAAAAGTGTTTTATCTGTCATTGGTAATGCCGTTCTGCAGGGCTGTGAGTTCATTATATAAAAACTTTTGTACAGTCTCAGACCAAAGCTCCTGCCAACCTTGCAGCTGGCTCTTATTGTGGCCAGTTGCAGATGTCTAGGGAAGAATAAGGGAGAGAATGGAAATACATAATGCACGTATGAGCCAGGGAACAAAGAAGTGACTCTAACCCAGCACCTAACTTACAGATTTTATAAAACCCTCTTGTCCTGGTATACTGAGAAACAAGCAAAGAAAGGACATAGGCGTTAACTCATATGTAAGGCCAAAAAAACACCCTGCCAAGAAGTAGCACGCTGCTAAGACTGAATGCTCTCTGCTGTCTTCCAAAAATGGGGGGGTAAAGGGAAATATAAACAAGACTGAGAAGTCTGAGAACTGCAGAAAACTACCAGGCTGACTACAGGGGAGACACGCATGAGAAACAGATATGGAGGATTAATCATTGGGTGTGTGCTGGGCATTAAAACATATTTGTGGGGCAAAGAGTCCAGCAGGACTGGAAATTGTCAGAAGAGCAGGATGCGGTCAGCAGTGATCCATTTGCAGGAGAAAGTCTCTGCTTTTTATGCTGCTTTTCACAAGGAAGGGCCAAAATTCCTGGACTACTTTATGGTTTGTTTTAGTCAAAGTAGACGATGAAAGTACATGCCAGGCAGAGAAGGTGTTTAGTTTGCCTAATACCAAGGAGGAAAGTAAGAAGAAAGACCAGCAGCTTTTTGTCATTACATGAAGCTGCTTTTTATAATGGAAACAAATTTTAAAACTTACAGGTGGAGAAAACACATAAGCACTTCAGTGCATTTGAATTTAAGTGATCTCATAATAAAGGTTTGGAAGAGACCACAAACATACCACTGAGCAGTCACTTTGCATAGGGACCTCTGAGTAGCATTAGTTTTTTAAAAGAATATTAACTTCTAAAGAGGGAATTTAGGCTACTGTCAAGGTTTAATGACTTTAGGAATCTTTCAATCATGAACACATGTTCTGAAATTAATTCTCTCCCCCTCCCACCCCCCTTTTTCCATTTCTGAATTAACTAACCCTTAACCCCATTATCTCTTTCATCTTGAAGTGAAATATGTTATTCCTGCATCATTAGTTCTCCACCATGCCATCGTGTCTCAGAATTCTAATGTCTGGAATTCAGTACTTTTCCCTTTTTTTGATTGTCAGCAAAAGGGGAAAAAGAAGGTGAGCTCCTAAGGGAGAGAGAATGGCACAATGAATCTTATCTCTACAGCTTGAATTCCCTAATGACTACGCTTAAAAGTATAGATGGTGTCCTAGGTTTAACACTTATAAAATATACCAATTTGTGAACTCCATTTTTGGAGGCATGGTGAGTAAGTACAGACATTTCCTTTGAAACAGCCATCCTGGGGCTGGGACACAGAGTTCCAGGAAAACCTTTTCGCTGGTGGCAAAAAAGCAGAGCACAAGTCAAAAAGCACAGGGCTCCCTACACATTTTTAATCCTCCCGCAGCTCCGCAGCTCTGGCTCGGTGACAGCGTGTCCTGATTGACAACAATGGGGAGAAGGATCCCTGCTGCGGAGGAGGCTCTGTGTGTGGCTGCTTCCCTCCCTTCTGCACAAAAGAGGGGCTTAGGTGGGGGGGGAGAGGGTGAGGCCAGCATTGCACCATACCCTACAGTTTGGGATCCTTCAGGCTCCGTCCCTTGGTTAGGGCTGTTTGCATGGGACACTACGAGCGGCCGCGTGTTCCCGGCCCTAGCGCTCCTTGGGGAGCCGCCAGCAAAGATTATACAACACGAGCGGAGTGGCTGGAGGTGCTGGAGTAGGCAGAGGGAAGGGTGTCTGGGCTAAGGAAGAAGCTAGGGAAAGTAAGGGGGGAGCATGGAAGCGAGTGTCACGGGCGGAGTACTTCTGCAACTGGACGAGGATTGGAATGGACTCCGGGAGAGAGCAAAGGAGTTTAGAGAGCTGATGGGGAGAAATGTCTGAAAAGGGAGAAGTGCAGCAGGAAATAGCTGTGGGAGACTTTCAGCATCATTCTCCTTCCTTCCTCCACGTTCAAGCTTTTTGGCTCTTCATTCCCCTGAGGAATCAGACCCCCACCCTAAGGATCCTGAGAATGTAGACCCTTCTCCATCACCCCCCTCACCCCCCAACCACTTATGTATGTCTCCATCCCTTGACAAGAACCAGACCTTGGAGCTTTTGCTCATGCTAGGCGTGGGGAAAGGCGACTGGCTCCCCGGGCAGCAGGGAAAGAGCACTGTGGAGCAGCAAATGGGGCCCAGAGGGGTGTGAGCTGATGCAGCTGTACTGCTGCTGATCCAGACGTGAACTTCTCCTCCGCCAGCTCCAGGGCCTCTGCTAGGCAGTGCACATTTACATTTTTACTAAGGAACTGCTGCTACCTCTATATAATAACCTGGATTAATGCAGTCAGCATGTTTCACATTTTCAACAGTTGTCTTCCCATGTAACAGGAAGGCCAAAGTTAAATGAGAAAAAAAAAAGGGGGGGGGGTGAAAAGAACCATGAAGTTATGGTGAGCTATGTAAATATATGTTTATAGCAAGAATCTCTAACGTTCCTCTAATGTGCTTTTTCATCAAGTTTAAGTTTACCACTTTCAGTTTTAAATTTGAGGGTTTTCTTACTTCTTCAGAGAGCATATTCCATGCACACCTTTAGTACAATTAAGTGGTATTTCACTTCCGTAGACTTTCTAGAAAATGCAATGAAAATGTTACAAATAGCAGTAGAAAGCCTAATACACTGAAATAAAGTCAGTGGACCCCCCTGAAAAGAGTAACTCTTCCATGGAGCCTGATCCTCACTGAGGTCAATGGGAAAATATACAGGAATATTAACAATGCCCATTAAGAGACGCAGGAATCTGAAACTACAGCTGCTGTGTCAATGTCATGTAATTTTTCTCATGATCTTTAAAACAAGGTAGGAAAATCAGGAAAATGTCAGCCTCTTTTAGACCTTACCTGTAAATAGATCCTGTTGTGCCACCGCTGCACTCCAGGTAAAGCTGCTTCTGGGAATTTTGCCCAGTTGGCTGGTAGAAAGGCAGAGCTTTTCACTAAAGATTTAACCTCCAGTTGCAGGAATTTATCAGGATGGTTGTTGTTTGGCAAAACGGAGAGGTCCATGTTTTCTGTGTGGTAGAGTAATAACAAAAACAGCCCCAGCTTCTGCTTCCTGACTGTGCATGCTCTATTATTAATGACGTGAAGAAGGATACGACAGTTTCCTGAAACTGTATCTGACCCCTGTTTGGTATCAGGCTCGCTTATATCATCTACCAATGATAAAAGATTGTTTAGGAGTGGCAGAGCAGACAGGACAAGTTTCTGTAAGTGCCTGGCTTAAGTTTTCAGGTTCAAGGTCTATTTTGATAGATACATGTGTGCTCATTTAAACTAACTGGGTACCAGTGAGTGCAAGACACTTAAATGCATACCAGCACTTCCTCAAGTTATATGCCAAAAATGTCAAGCCTACAATACTTCAAAGTAACTTTTTTTTTTTTCCCCCGAGAAAATTAGAAGCAGCTTCCAGTCAAAGCAAGTCCTCCTTTTCTGCAGCAGTACCAAGAGGCTCCATTGTGCTGTGTGGGTTGGTAGCATTTACCACAACAGCTATGACATGCACTTTTTTTAGGGTCAGGGATTTCTTTCACAGTAAATTCTTCTTGACCCTGGGAAATATTAGATTGTTTCAAGTAATTGATAACAGAAGTTTTCAGGGAATTGATTCTGCTCCCATTCAAATGAGTGGAAAAATTCACTGTTACTGACTTGAATGGTATGGCCTCAGTCCCATCGCTTCTATTATTTTATTTTGAGATTCAATATTTTCATCATCATTTTATGAGCCTTAAGTCCTTTTGACTTTCAGCTGATGAAATTCCCCTTCTCATTATGGCCTCTGTGTACAACTAGCAGAAGTAGCCTCCTCATTCTTATTTTAACCTTTTCTTAAAATATATATGTTTTTCTAGGATATGTTTCATTTTATTCACTCCACAGAAGATAAGCTTTTCAAAGTTCGTGACTTTAAATCCAGAAAAACCTTTTTTGAATCAAATTTGTGCTAAGAATTAGAGCATCACAAAAAATTTAGCTCTGTACTTAGACCACAGATGCAAACCAATCTACTTACCACACAGAAAATAGCTGAAACATAGAAACTAAATAAAAAAATAGGAAAATATTTTTTAAATCCTAAAGTAAAAATTAGTAGTTGGATATACATGTAAGTTAAACCCTTTATTTACTTAGAAAGCTCAAGTTTCCTTGCATGTAATTATTGGAGATTATTTTACAGCATATCTGCTTAAAATTATTAATACGACACCTTTCAAGTAGATGCTCAAACAAGTATCCATGAGTAGCCACAAGAGACAGTAGTGACTGTGTTTCTGAGTGGACATGCATGCTTTTGGGGAACCTGGTGATAATTTACAACTATGTCTCTCCAGTCTAATGAAGCCCTGAAACACTAATACACCTTTCCAGTCTACCCAAGGGATTACCATGAACCTGCTGTTTTAGACTTACCATGACACATAGTTCTCACTTTTTCCCTGTGCACTAATAACTAAGAGAGTAATAATTTGTGTTCTAAAACGCATGGGTACATGCAACCATGACTTCTTAAACATAGACTTTCCAGGATCTCTTGAAACACAGGGCTTTTCTGTGCTACTGTAGCCTAGGATGTTGTGTGTGCCTGTATGAGTTCATATAACAATACTACTCCATTAGACATAAGAACATAAAAGACATCTTAATAAATCAGACCTCCCCCAATCCCAGGATCTATCATTTTGTTTGAAAAGGGCAAAACCAAGATGCTGTTAAGGGAGACAGTGTACACCTGGCTACTTTTTGAAGTTAATTCTTTTACTCCCTCAGAAGCCACAGTTTTTATTTGTGCTGAAGTATCTCTTTCCCAGGCCTTTTATTAACTATTTATAAATTGTCAATAAAGTTGTCTAACTGCTTTTCAATTCTTCTGATAGTACCTCCTCCAGGAGCAAGCATCAGAACCTCATGACCACCTGCCTAAATTGCTTACTTTTATGTCTTTTTGTTGCGGTGCCTGTGTCGCACGGCTCGGCGAGCCCTGGCACCACGGCAACACGGGGGTCCCTGGCTGACCAGGAGCAGGAACGCGGCGATGGCAGGAGAGACAAGACAGGACTCCACTGAGACTGAGCAAACGGAGTTTACTGGATCCAGGGATCCCCACCTCAGACCTCTGCCTCAGGAGAGACCCCAAGCATCTGAGTGGAGTGACTTATATGGGGGGGGGTGGATCTCAGGGATGGGTACAGCAACAATCCAATAGCAGACAAGCAGGGAGTGGCTCTCAACATAATGTTCAGATACATCATCAAATCATAAGAAACTGGGAAGGGACCACCTGGATCCTGCCCAATCACTCGACGCCTCTCCTGGAACCTTCTGGATGCAGGGAGAGAGAGGCCCTGGAGTGAGGGACAGGACCAGAGGGCTGTGTAATAAATGATTGGCACTCGACAGCTGCAGGGCCAAACTGAAGATTGACTAGGACAACTGCTTGGTAAACAACTTGGGGATGAACCAAGGGAGAAGAACAGGAGGGGGGTACAGAGAACAAACCATTTTACAGAGAACCTTCTGGAAACAAATTTATACAACAGGAACAAATAAGGTAAAATCCAATCATGCAACACCACATCTTTTAAATTAATTTTTCCTATTAGCCATATCATGGATGCAGTACTTTGCAGTACTGCAGGGTTTTAAGAAGAGCTCCCCACGCAGCTTATCCATCACCTTAATTTTTTAAACTATAGATACGTCAGTCTCTTTCTTTTCAATCTGAATTATCAACATTTTTAATCTCATCTTGTAAGACACCTCGTCTATCACCTTGCTAATTTATTTTCCATTTTCAATGTGTTAAACTGTAATTCCACTACATTCATAAGAATACAGCAACCATAAATGAATACAATGCTCATGTTGTGTTTACACCAGTTCCAAAAATGGGAAAAGTTATGTTTTCTGACAACATTAATCAGTTTTTGGTCCTTTTTACCCTGCTATTCTCACAGCACTTAGTAACTCTCATAGGGCTAGGAATTTCAGTTCTGTGACTGCCAGTTGCAAATTCAATATCTCATGGGAATGGTTCAGGCTATTTTCATAGCTATAATACTTGACATTTACCTACATGAAAGTTTTTCATTTAAATGTCTTTCTTGTCTAATCATTTAGTTTTGTGTTTCTTGCCAATAGAGGCAGGAGTTAACCAGAAGAGCTTAATGTCACTTGTGTAGATGGAGAACTCAGTTTTCACTCTTCCTCATGCCACAGATGAAAATGCCAAAAAACCTAACTCCATAGGGAACCATACTGATGACTTCTTTCCATCCTGAAAGATGACAGTTTTGCTTCCAATCCTTTAATCACCTTTCAGGCCATAACGATTGTTCCTGTAGTCCTGTATGAATGCAGTTTCTTGAATATCCTGTAACACTGAACTTCATCAGAGATTTCTGTCTCCAGCAGATCCTCTTTGCTCCATTCACAACTGAAGCCATGTTGACTCTCACCCAAGAGCACATGCTTATCCTGGTACTCAGGGATCTTGCTTTTTTCTCATTGGCATTTATGGCAACACTCCCTAACCTGTAGCCCAAGGGGTCGGCTTTTCCACAGGCAGGAATTATACTGCAGTCTGCCTGTCCTCTGGCAACAACAGCATGGGCACCCCGGCAAGTGCCTCTGATACCAATTTCCCGGTTGCATTCTTCCAGTATTCTCAAGTGACTGGAACTCTAGATACTATTTGCATCTAACACCTAACTAATACTTATTTTGTCTTACTTTCCTGTGTATTTCCTCCGCCTTGATCCAACATCTCTGACATCTCTGCTATAAGGAACTCTGTCGCAGTGCCCAATCCGGATGCCTGGCTCGGCCAGCCCTGACACTGCAGCAATCCGGGGCTCTTTGTGCCTATGGAGCAGAGCTACAGCTACAGTGCAGGATAAATGAAGGATGAGACTCTCTCGAGTGCAAACACAACCAGGGTTTATTGCAGGGGGAACCTGCTCCCAAGGTGGTGCCTCAGAGAGAGAGACACCGAGCCTCTGGTGCAGCAAATTATAAAGGGAGGTGGGTCATAGGGTGGAGCAGAACAGACAACCAGTAAGGAGAAACCAGGGAGTGGCTCAGGGGATGTCAATCAAGGGGATAACAAATGGGAATATAACTGGGAGGGGAACCTCCGGACCCTGACCAATCCTCTGAAGCCTCTCCTGGAACTTTCCAGGCGTGAGGTGAGGCTCCAGAGTGACTGGCAGGACTGGTATGTTACATAACATATGACTGACAACTGAACAACAAGGGGGAGGGATAGGAGGGGGGTACAAAGAACAAACCATTAGGACCAAACACAATTAAGACATCGCCATTACCCTTGAAACTTTTTCCAAACACCCACAAAACTCTGCAACATTTCATCTGGAAATGGCAACACATGTAATTCACTGAACTTCTCTTTCACTGCTTTATCATTCCTCAGAGTCCCTTTCACACAATGTGCTATCAGATGGTCCCACTGTCTCCCCATTTGGCTTCCTGGTTTGGATGTATTTCAAGTTCCCTTTCTATGTGTTTGCACATCTTTTTTACAGGCCTCTTTAAATTCTTTCTGAGTGCTTCTAATTTTCTTTTTATAATTGATTATGGTAAGGTTTTAGGGCCTCCATTGGTCTCATGATGCAGGCAAACTTTCTATTTTTTAATATATTTTTTGAATATGCAAATGGCTGCTTTTCTGTCACTGAAGAAGATAATGAAAACTCAGTGGAAAAAAACCTGAAACAACCCAAAATGTAACCCACTTCCTCCAGAACAAAATAGCAATTTCCCTTCATAATAAATGATAATACAATTAAAATGCAGGTATTTCTTTAAGAGAGTTATGAGAAGTGCTAACTGTTGTGAGTTTTGGTCAGTACTCTAACTGGCCAGCAGGTATGTGGGAGGAGGAAGTAAACCCGCTGTGCACCAGCCTAGCACAAGCCCTGTGTACCATTTAAATCCTACTTAATCCAACAAAATAGGGTATAAGTGGTATTTAATTAGCAGAGAGGCCTACTCTAGCCCTTAGGAGCTGAAACTGATTTTCACCTTTACATGCCAGCTGAAATTCTGAAATTGACTGATTTGACACTCATTCGTTGAAATGTTACATATTAATCAGGCTGAAAGAAAAACATATTAATGCAGAGGGAGTGTTCTTGAAGAAGAAAGAACAACAACAACAACAAAATAACAATAGAGTTAACTCTGGATTGCCTGTGCCTGCATAAGACTATGGCTTGCCTGAACACAGCGGGAAAGGTCTTCCTGCTGCCACCCAGGTCTATGGAAAACTCTGCAGGGCTGGCACATGCCTGCTCTCCACAGCATGCTGCAGCTTAAGCCATAGCCTGGGCACATTTTCAGAATGTTCTTATAATCTTCTGACCAAAGGGGTATTTCAGTCTGCACTGCTCCTCTGAATGATGACAGACTATACTGAAGCAGTAAAATTAACTTGCTTTCATTTTCAGAGGTATATTTGCTACTTAGACACAAAACTGCTTCAAATTTATTCACAGACATTTGACTAATAGCTTTGTACTACAGATGCTAAAGGAATCAGAACCAGACTTATCAGCACTATAACATCCTAATTTCACTCATTACATTTTTTAAAAAATGTCATTTTAGACCACAACTTTCCCTCCCTGTCTCCCAATGAAAAGTACTCCCTTTTTATGATTTTCTTATAGAGGTAATAGGAGGATGATTTCAGCAGCAGTCACTGATTTGTTTTTGACAGACACAGGTAGAGTTAAAACACATTTTTAAAATTTTATTATTAAGATTACATTCTTGTTAGTGAAATATTCAAAATCAGCAGAGCATAAACATTTAGATCTGTAAGGATATCACTGGCTGATAAAAAAATTTGCTCTGGTGCCTAGTCTGGAGGCATCTTTTCTTTTGCTTGATTTTCAATTGTGATTCAAGTGAGTATAGGAGTATAACCAAGATCTAGTGCTAAATATGAAGAAAATTTAAAATAGTAATTGCTTCTTTTGCCTGCCAACTACAATAATTCTATTAGACTTTCTTATGTGCATCTGTGACATTAAGGAGTTAATTCCCCAGAGCAACAGCATTTTCTATGCATTGAAACGTTTTAATTATGCAAAATATAACATTCCATGATAGCAAAATTATTTTTCTTTTTTTTTTACTTTTCAAAACCAGAAGGTACTTTAAAGTCATACACTAGCTCCTCATTAAAGCTGCAGTTTTCAAATGTAGAGCAGTAAGATGCCAAACCAAAGATTTCAATAGTAAAACTATTTGAAACATGTATGTTGATTTCAGGGAGCTAAGACTTCATCCAAGTATTCTTCCTGGAGAGAATCACAATCTTGACGGAGGGCCATAGTTTATTGTCCATGAATATCTGTGGTCATCTGTCTGTGGAAACTGTGTGGATACCTGCATCACATCAATACTCCAGACTCTTTGCAGAGAAGGAAAAAAAACAATCACTTAAATAAAGCTGCATTCTCTTTTTGCTTTGAGTAGAAAATATGCCTTTCTGGCTTATTTCTACAGCTATCTTGCCTTCAGGTTTTGCTCTTCTACATATTTTCAGAAGATACTTAAAGGCTTGCATCATGAAATGGGGGCAGAAGACCTGCTGCTGTCCACTTGCCAAGTTCAGCAGTTACAGGACTCACTTGACATAAATACCTACCTCCCCCCAGAATGTTACTTTGTTATTCTTAACTTTCCATGTGTATCAAAGCTCACAGAGTGACATGTCTGTCTGCAGCTGCAGAGTGGTGCCTAAATCAAGAGGCAGAAGGTACTCATACTGTAGCTGTACCTGCTGCAATGCAAGGCTCAATGCATTAATCTCTCAGACACAGACACACAAAAAAAGAAAAATTCAAATAACAAAAGGAGCTTTACTTTTTATTGAAAATGTAAAAATCATGTGAATCATGTACAATATTTTCTCATAAGGAAAATCTTAGCTGTTTCATAATGTTTCACAAAACCGTAAAACATTTAATTTTTATAAAGACTTTTTCATTAGACAAAGATAAAACTAAAGTAGTATTACAAAGCTATTTTCTAAACCATCAACAGAGAACTGAGAATGTTTAACAGATTAATTCATACAAGTGGCAGGAGAAAGGACTCTTCCATTTGTAAATCTGCAAAAGGACACACAAAGGTATAGAGGGGCATGGGTTTTTTCTTTCAAAACTTTAAAAATTAAGTGACATGTTAAAACACTACAGACATGGATTCATAGGATGGTACAAGTTCTAGAACTGCATTTCTCTACACTACCTCAAACAGTGCAACAGTGATTCAGTGTAAATCTCTACAGTGTTTCATTGATTTAATACTTGTGTTCAAGTATGTGTCCATGAGAATGATTAAAATCTCTACTTAGCTATTTTAATTTTCTTGCTTATAATATAAGTTACAGTAGAATATCCCCTTCAGTATGTTTCTAAATCAAATTAACTAATTTCACAATACATTCTGTAATAACCTGTTTAATAATGTTAGCTTGTTCACTTTGACATCTGTTGCAAAAAACACAAGATCATTCTGACTCCAAATGCCAAAAATATAATAAAATTAAAAAGAACTTTATTTCCATATACAACAAAACTATTCAGCTAAATTAAAATAAATTCAAGATAACATGACTTTTTTTTTGCAACAGATGACCTTATTGAAAATAAACATTTAAAATACTAGTTACTATTTTTTAAAAATTCTGATAAATGTATCCAAAAGTGTTCATATAAAAATTAATTATGAAAATGTCAGATGATAAAACATGTTGGCTGTCTAACCAAAACCATTAATGATGTCTGGCAGGCAAAAATAAATTAATTTGATTAAATTATATGTCATCTGATAATATTTGGTCTGAAAAAGCCTGTGTGTGTGTGTGTGTGTGTGTGTGTGTGTGTGTGTGTTTATAAATAATAAGATTGCAAAGAGCTGAGAGCCAGCCAGCCTGACAGAGGTCAACTCTTTTGTTGCATTTTTTGCGCATAAAAGTCCCTGCACGTCTCGCAGCATCGCTGATACCACCTCATGTCTTGACAGAGGTTCTTCTCTCTTATCACTCTGCAGTACACAGGCCACTGGTCTCCTAGGCACTTGAATGTTAAAGCAGCTGTGAAACAACAACAGCAAAATCAAATATACATTACTGTTGCTTTTACCAGTGAAGAATCATGTAGCAAAAGAGACAAGGACATAAGAAGTGTATCTGGGGAAGAGAAAGGGTTATAGATGTAGATATTTAACAAAAGAAGGAATTCCCCTCGTCCTCCTGTTGTCAATATACACAACATCAAAATATTTTAAGGCCAGCTTTATTTACAAATTGGATTAAATTGCATTGAACTTAATTAGTTTAATGTCCTGCAGCTATCTTTTCAGGAGTGAGTGGAGCTTATCTTTCTGCCTTGTTTCACTTATGAAAACCTCTTAGGTTATCACAGAAGGACCGTGGTACTAGAGTTGGAACTTTTCACATTTAGTTATACATATCAAGTATAAGAAGTACTTGCATATGTAGTATGGAATTAAAACAGAAACCTAGTGAAAAACAGGGCACAAGAACAAAATATTGTCCAAAACTCATCACAAACACTGGAAAAAAGAAGTAAATCTCAGATTTGAGTTAACTTCCAATGCTACACAAAGGAACAGAAATTTGTAAAAGAGCTGGTGACACAATCCCCATCAGCTTTCACTAGCCCTACCCCAGAATCAAAGGATCTCTACTGCATGATATGAATGGAACCAGAGGCCAAAATTATCAATCTATTCAAGAGAAGCATTGCTTTATGTATTATAGAGATGTTAAGGTTTCTACTGGATTGGATTTTGATTCCATGCTGGATGACATTGACTTGTAGATTACTGTAGATATCAGTGCTACATAATGCATACCATGAAAACAACATAGCCCAATCTTTTTTTTTTTTTTTTTTGCATTTTACATTAAGTCAGATTTTAATTGACACTGCATTTTTTGTGTGCTTTTTTCCAGTTCACTTGGCTCTGTGACACGAAACTGCCTATATAACCTCATCAGAGAAAAATCATCAATGATAGGGAGATGGCATCTTGCTTCTGAGAGACTAGCTGAACAAAGAAAGGTAAAGTACGAGTATAAAGGGGAGGAACCTTCAAACAGTGATATAGCAAGGAGAGGGCCATAAGCAACAGCAAACTGAAACAATGACTACTGCACAGAAATGTTCAAAGGTTAAAAACCTCAAAGAGAAATACCCTTCACTGTCTCAAAGGAAGTATTGCACACAGTCTGAAACGCCAGTCTTGTTTTCCATGTGGGAGCAATCTATTGGACAGGAAGGTTTATCTTAACAAGGGCTCTGGAAAATCAGCTGGAGAGAGTTTGCTGTCTTACAGCAAGCCTTTGAATATCCATTCAAAGTAATTTTCTTTCACATGTCCTCATCAGGCATAGATGTAGGTATTCGGACTAAAGACAAGTGGAAAGAGCTGTTTGTATTTAAAGAACAAATACAGGCTTCCGTGATCTCACAAATATGAAGAGAACATAGTTTGCAGAATTTTTAGACAGAAAATAAGGTAATTTCTTACTTTGGAAAGGTTTGATAAAATCATATTGTCTCTAATATAAATATATTTTCATTTGGGATGTTTTGTTCCCTTAATGCCATACAGTCATATGATAAGGTCCTTCCTTGGATAACAAAACCCTTCACCATTCTTAGTTGCAGTCTCTGATGTACATACTCAACACCTGAGGTAGGAAGAGGATCAGTCTCTGCATAAAATTTAAATCTCCTGAATATCTCCTGAGTTCTAGACTTCTGTTTCTAAACATCATAACTGTATGGAGAGAAAGAACTGAAAAGAGATGTGTCATTTGTGACTGCTTACCTAACCTGGGTGATGTTATTGTGTTAACATTAATTTTCTCATTGCAGGGATGGAGATGACAGGGTCTATAGGCTGCAGGCTTTTCTGAAGAAAAGCATTCATTGCCATGCCTTCCCGTGATCTTGTGCATGCACTGGATGACTCGAGACTGCATTCCTTTGCCACAGGTGACAGAGCACTGGAACACACAGAAGACACATTCATTGAAAAGGTATTTTTGCCAGCAATTATGAACATGAAATGCCAGCTCACATTAAGTCAGTGGCTGCTTCTTCAGATATCAGTATTCCAAGATTTCTGAATTCTATTCCATTAGCTAAATGAAAATCAATTTAAAAGCTACAAATTAATTAGCAGTACTAATTGAACGACTCACTCCAGCATCCTATTGCAGTCCAAATCCATTTTGTAGAGCTTGTGATGAAATTCAAATACAGCACTGTGCCTGAAGGAAGCAAAGGTTACTCTCTTTTATCAATATACTAATTTATTCTTATTAGAGGTTAAAGTGATGGAAAAAACATTCACAGATAATAGCAGAGAGAATTTTTAATAAAGCCATTAATTAACCGCAGCAAAAGTGCTCTTTCTGCTGAGCAGAGTGTATGCCTCCTGCCTTGCACCACAACTTCATGTTTTCACACGTCTCACAAGTAAAATGCACAGTGTAAGACATGATGCCTCACCTTTAAGCTTGCCATCTGGCTGCCACAGAGAATGAAGTAAGAAAATAAAACAGGGGAGTACTATAACAATTGTAACATTCTACTTCTATCACAGTAACATAATATCTTAGAGTGAAAACTGGGACAGTGATGTATATACGCTTACAAAACCTATTCCAAACAAAACAAAACAAGACAAAGCAAAACAAAACAAGACAAAACAAAACAAAACATGCTTTAGCCTTTTCTGACTTTTTGTGAACAAAATTCCATAGGATGTGAATTACTTTTCTGTCCATTTGACACTCATGCTATTGCTTTAACTACAAATCTATTAGAAATTTCATATTGGAATTTTCTCCTAGCCTCTAATGATTTTGACTCAAGTACCCAGAAATTTCACCAAGTTTTACAGAAATGTTCTACATAAAACATCTTCAAATACTAATTAATTTCTTGTAATGAATAATGTAAGAGCTCAGGCTGCAAATTTTGCCACATAATCCTGAAAATATTTTTCTAAATAATTTTCAATACATAAATGTTCTGAATATATTTCTTTGGGAGACTTTGAGAAGCAGCTGAAATAAATCTGAAATGAGAAAGACAAGGAGAAGGTGCTGCAACAAAAACTGTTTCCCAGCCATCCTGTCTCGAGATGGAGATGGAGAAGTATAGTTTTCTGCAAAGGATGAATAAACTTTGACTATAGGAAACACTAAACAAGCTTTTACCCTTTGGTTTGGTTATCTATATGCATTTGAGTGATATTTTAAACACTTACTTGAAAGAAACACATGCTAAATGGGAAATAGAAGGCTTGTGCCTCAATATGTGCAGTGAGAGAAATGAGACTCCTGTCTTTTGGATTTGTAAGACTCCAAGAGAGGTACAAGAGACTAGGATATACATGTGGATGTTTTCCCAAGGGACTGAACTTGTAACCACATGAAATCAAACACTGGCATTTTATAAAGGCAGCAAGTGGACTTGATTTTGCTCCTGTTCCCAGTGAGTCAATATAGAAATGTATCTTGCTGGGTTAATCAGATACAGGCTCCACGAGCCAAGGCATATAAAGATATTAAATTACAAATACATAGTTCTCTATTCAGTATCAACCACAGTTTAACACATGAACAAATTTACAGGAGGGAAATAAGTTAGTACTGAAGCATTTTCAAAGTATGCTATCAACTTTAAATCTAGTATACCACTGTAAAATTACATGAGAAAAGCCTCTCAACACAACTTCTTTTCTTGAATTCTCTGCCTTTTCTCTGTGCAGATAAAAATAATCTGAGTTCCTATAACAGACAACATTATGCACATGGTCGACATGTAAAATCACATATATACTGACATGAATTTTATCCTGAATAGCAGATAGAACATAAATTTGGATTTTGCCAAAATTCTGACCACTCCCTAAATTCCTCTCATCATAGTTTCAGAGGTATTTATTTTTGGAATATTTTAATGAAATTAAAATGGAGACAATGGAATAGCAAAATCAAAAAAGGTGAAAAAAATGAAACTAAAACTACAACACAAAGAGAAAACGAATTTGAGACTAACAGGAAAATTGAGGCAATATGATGAAGCTAATACATTGAAAACGTCAAATAAGAGAATCTTTAAATGTTATCATGGTGATCTTAGAGTAATATTGCATGCAGTATTACTTTTTTTTCCTTTCAAAGATTTGCATGTTTATCAACCAAAGTTACAGTATGTGTGAGCATGTGGTATTCCTTTTGTCAGCTACAGAGAAGGAGAACGTGGGCAGGTGGACCTGGTACATAATATCTCCTAAAATAATTTATCTCCCCTCAGGTTATTCTAGAGTGAGTAGGTGCAATTCAGACATCTGGAATACTGGAGGGGAGAATGGGATTTGAAAAACTCTAGTCTTTTTTGCTAAAAAAATAATGGGCTCCAGTGGTTTATCTGCTAACTGATAATGCCAAACAATTCATGTAGGAGGGTGCCTTTGTGAAGAGCACTCTGGCAGCAGTCACATCTTCTCTACATCAAATGAGCTGTGGCCTGAACGTTTGTTGTGACTGCGACTGACAAAACAGACAGATCTCTCAACTACTCAGTGTTTAGGTGCTGAATTTCTATGCAGAATCTGGCAAGATTTTATAATTAAATTCTTAATTGCTGAATTAAGATCCTTTAAGTAACTGAGCCTCCACTGGCCTTGGTGAGATATTTCAGAGTGTTATGAAGCATCACAATGAAGTTTTTCATCCCAAGATGTAGAGATCTTGCAAACAATTAATTTTAGACTTGCTTGACCTATTTAATATCACAACTTTAGAAACTGACATCAAAGGATGATTAAATAAAATGTTCATATAGGAAATATGTGGTCTTTTATTTTCATATGAATGTACTGAATTTTAACCATGCATTTATTCTTATTTTTTAAAAAGTCGGAACTTACTAAGTCTTGTGAGATGTTTGGAGAATTTTGAGAAGAAGCAGGGCTACCTCAGTGATTAGTAATCCAAAACTTTTAAACCCAATCTAGTCAGTATGCAAGTAAAACAAGAGTTTTCCAAATGCCTAGGGTTTTAAAATCAATGTGGGATTTGATAGGCATGCTGTGCTCTTCTATGTTCACACAGCAGCAGCAGCAGCAGCAGTGCTGTTGGACTTCAAAATTAAAAATTCTACTGACTGAACCCAGAAAAGAAATCTTTTTACCATAGAAGTTCATGTTACCTATTAGCAAAATTAGCTCATATTCAAAGTAATATGAAATAGTATGAAATAGGGAAAGCATCAGGCATTTAGCAGTACACTTGCTAGCTACAGAGACAAATGGTGAGGTTTCTGTGTCCATGAAGTGGTCTTAAACATGAGCTTGTCCTGCAAACACATCAGCCAACTGCTGCCATAACTGACAGCAGACACTGAATAAAAGTAATTCATATTTTTCTTCTTTATCCTGAAAGATTTGCAGACTTGTTCTGACTTCACTAGGAAACACCTCAACTTCTGCAGATCAGCTACATGCACCTTCAGAGAAACAGCTCTGACCCTCATTTTGACACTCATTTTTCTGTATATGCATGTGTACATTCAAGCTGAAGTAGACTCTTCCAAAACTGCCTCTCAAACTTACCTAACTTTCAGATTTCTCTCACTGCAAATATTCAATCTGAGGTAAATACCTTTCACTGAATGTGCAGCTGTCATGTTTTAGATAGTGCTAATGGTATGTAGTTGAAGCTGTATAAGTTCTGCATATTTCTGACTTTCAATGTTTAAAGCTCTAACAAAGCTTTCAATTTCAAAGAAATAAAAAATATTTTCACTTTTACACATGAATCAGTGAATTTAATCAGAAATAAATTTGTCTGTCAAAACTGCTTGTCTTTTTTTGTGTTTATATATATATATAAGATTTGCAGAACATGCTCTCTCCCAACCAACATGTAGCATTTGCATTTATTCAACAGGTTTCAGGTTAAACCCAGAGCTTTTATTATTAGTGAATGAAAAATACATTTCTATAGTTCTTCCCACCCACTCTATCTCCCACATGTCAGTCTTGCACATGCAATATTTTATTTTTGTGGGGGTTAATTGCATTTTACTCCTCACTATTAAGATGACCTACACTTTAAGGCCATGTAAGCTGATTAGCAAAAAATTCCTGTAGGACAACTGTATTTGTAGGTTTAGACTAAATGTTCTAGTACACAGCCAGAGGGGGTTTTTTATGTGGCTGTTAATCTGTGCATCTTGGACATGGTCCTAAAGGTACTGTAAAACCATTCAAGCAGCAAGACATGTAAAGCATTCCTGTTAATAATTACAAAAAAATCCTGTGTAAAGATAGTTAACAGCTACTTTTTTTAATCTTCTTTTTCTCAAAAAAACCCAGAACAAAACAAAACAAAACAAAAAAACCACCAGAAAGCCCCACAAAAACCCCACAAACAAACAAACAAAAAAACCCCATAAAAACTCCGCCCTGTTTTAATTTTGTCCTACTTTTGAACTTCTTTTAGATATAATTTCAAGGACAGAAAGCTAGGTGTTAAATATAACAATCCTTACACTTGGCATGCACACCCGCTACCCAAGATTCTTTCTTTCTGTTCCCTGCCAAAGATATATATTCTGGAGAGAATACATATTCCCAAGGCCAACAGCTGAGGAAGTTGCTGTAATGTGTTAGCTGCTTCCAGCTGGCCTTCATGAGAAGTAGGAATTCCTAAATTAAAGGAAAAATTGTCACTGGCAGACAGTAATGGTCAAAATGCATCTTTCTGCCAAGACAACAGGCAATCACTGAAGAGGCTGATACAATCCACAATGAAAAAGCCAATCTGTGACAGTATTAACAGAATTGACTTGGACAATTTATTTTCGAGAATAAGTGGACTGCTCAATAAAAGGTTTTACAAGTCTAAGTAGCATTCAAAGCATAGGCTGACGTGCTCCTAAGGAAACTCAGTGATGAGTTTTACTGGAAATTATTAGCAGAGCATTCCTAATCATTTATGTATAGGTTCATCAGTTCCAGCTTTTAAGCAGTTTCAACCTTTTCATGAAGTGAGTGTGAAACAAGAATAGCAAGCAATCAGACTTTAGCAGCAGGATTCATATTTGCTAACATGCTTGCAAAATCTATTTCTGTTTTGTCTTATTATGAAGCTTGCATTTGAAGGCAGGTAGTAGATAACATGGTGCATTTTTTCATCAAAGGCTTTTTACGGAGTTTGGCAATATTCTTAAAGATTACCTAAATCAAGCAAATAATCTACAGTTTATTTAAGTCATCCCCCCCCCCTTTTTTTTTTTGGTGGTTTTGTTTTTTGTTTTTGTTTTTGTTTTTGTTATAAAGGCATTTCTGAATAGTGTAGCAAAAAGAGGGACTGATGGATACAAGCATAAGATGGAGACTGAGTTCTCACATGCATCATTTCCAGGAAGGTCTTTCTGCCTCTCTCATTTCTGACACACCCAACACCTCAGTATGCCAAATTTAAAATTCAGAGCTTGTGCTAAGTTTAGCTAAAAAAAAAAAAAAAAAAAAATCTTCTGTTGGTCTCTTCTAAGTTTAGCAGGTTTGAGTTATGCTTTTTTTTTTTTTTTCCGTCTGCCTCCTGCCCCTCCATTTTTTCTTTCTAGCTCTTCTTTCTACGGTAAGAAGAGATAAGATTCAAAGAGAGATAAGATTTTAAATTAAGATAAACAGAGCCCCAGTTCCCTTGATAAACTCGAGATAGGAAACCCTCACCTCAAAAATTTGAACCTTTTTTTCTCTTTTTATCCTCTTTTCTTTTCTTTTTTTTTTTTTTTTTCTCCGAATCCTTTTTAAGGCCCTATGCAGAACAATTTGGTTGTATGGCAGACAAGGCAAAACTGTCTTAGGTATCAAGACAAGAAACAACTGGAAGTTTATAAGCTGATTATAAAAGAGAATCTGTTTTTTCTACGCCAAAATATATGCATCTATTCTTCAGACTATCATTGCCTATCTACTCTGAATCAATAGTGGGGTTGATAGGCTTGAATCTGAATGGGCTCTCTGGACTCAGCTTGGAAGTGGAAAATTCTTTGTCTCTATGTGAAACCCAGGTTCCATTGCCCAATTTCTTTCTTAGATGAATTAATGCAACACAATTGTCCACTTCACAGTTTAAAAACCAGGATTATTCCAATGATACTAGTTGGTTCTGTTAGAAACAAGCTGGAGTCCAAATCCATAAAAAACCTGAGAGTCTATTACAGCCTGTCATTTTGCCCTGATATCATGGAAGGTATCAGCATTTTTCTCTCATCATTAATGATCGATATCAAGGCATGGACAAATCCCATAATATCATAACAGAGCTAGAAAGCAAATTTCCTCTATGTGCTGCAGATGTACATGCACACCATTTTAAATTTTGTATTTATATTTTCCATAGATCTATATTTAAGACAAAAACACATTCAAGTTTTAAGGCAATTTAAGTTTACCTCCAACGTGAAATAGTTATTTATTCTTAGTTATGACTTTAGACACACTGCTAAATAGTATTTGACATCATAACACTGGTGGATTTTACAAATTTTAGCCATTTTTGTGCACCTTTATCTGGGCACTGCTGCAAGGATCCCCTATTAGCGAAGAAACGGAAATAAATTTTATCTCTGGATTTGTGGTTGTCCCAGATGCCTGTCTGTGCTGACTCACACATGGATATATTATTGCCAGTGCTTAGCAATGAACAAGATATTATTACATTTCAAACTTTCATATCTGAGATGTCACTGCATGGTATTTCGGCAGGAGACAACCATCCATTCATTACAAATATCATGCATCCAAATAAGAATCTGGAAACAGTTAGATTTCATGACAATAATTACCTTTATCTTTCTGATTAAATTAGTTAAGTACACTATTCTGGACTGATGAAAATAAATTCTTAAAATTAATTTGAAATATTACCTTTGAGTGTATAACTATATTAGCACACGTGACAATGCTAGCCTGATGCTCAGCAGAAAACTTTGCATGGAAAAGCATAGTTCAACAGCACAAACAAGTAATAAAAGGATTATGGTATTTCTAATGAAAAGACAAGTCACAGAACCCACCAAGGACACAAAGGAAGTTTCAAAGGAGGGAAAATGAAAACTCCAAGAAAAATCCTTTCATTCAAAAATTTCAGTTTAATCTATTTACTTTTCAGAAATCTAAGAAACATATGTCAAAAAGCTGTTCTGTGCAACACAGAATTAAGCACTAACCTTTAAATATCACCACACTATGTAGCACTTTCAAGTTTTTGCAGTAGGTTGAGTAAATGAAAGAGTTCTTTTCTGATAATGACTTTACTTTCAGTCACTCTATCTACCTAATTTTAAATAATGAAGATCTGAAATAGCAGGTGACTCACCTAAATGACTATGAAAGATATTAAAAACCCAAAACAAAAATAAACAATGAGTTTACAAGAAAACTGATCTCATAGGACCTTTATTTATTGGAAATACAAGAATAAAATCATAGAATCAGTAAAGCTGGAAAAGACCTCTAAGATTATTGAGGCAAACCATTAACTCAGCACTGCCATGTCCATTACTAAACCATGTCCATAAGTAATGCAACTACATGCCTGTCTTTAAATACCTCTAGGGATAGGAACTACACTGTTTGCCTGGGCAGTCTGTTCTAATGTTGATAATCCTTTTGCTGAGGAACTTTTCTGTAATATTCAATCTGAGCCTCTGCTGGCTCAATCTGAGGCCATTTCCTCTTGTTCCCTCACTTGTTACTTGGGAGAGGAGACAGACTCCCACCTCACTACAAACTCTTTTGAGGGAGCTGTAGAGACAAGGGTCTACCTTGTGCTTCCTTTTCTCCAGGCCAAACAGCCCCAGCTTCCTGAACCACATTTCGCAGGACTTGTGCTCCAGACCCTTCACCTCTGTTGCCCATCTCTGGACTTGCTCCAACACTTCAATATCTTTCTTACAGTGAGGGGCTCAAAACTAAACTTCACCTCACCAGTGCCAACCACAAGGAGACAGCCCTGGTCCGGCTGGCTACACTATCGCTGCCATGGACCAGGACACCATCAGCCTTCTTGGCCACCTGGGCATACTCCTGGCTCATGGTCAGCTGCTGTTGACCAGCACCCCCAGGTCCTTTTCTGCCGGGCAGCTTTCCAAACACTCTGCTCCCAGCCTGCAGCACTGCCTGGGGTGGTTGTGATCCCAGTACATGATCCAACACTGGGCCTCATGGAATCTCTTACCACTGTCCTCTGCTCACCAATTCAGCATGTCCTGATCTCTCTGCACAGCTTTTCTACCTTCAGCAAGTCAACATTCCCATGCAAACTGGTGTTGTCTGTGAAATTACTGAGGGTGCACTTGATCCCCCTGTCCACATCATCAGTAAAGATGTCAAACAGGACTGGCCCTACACTAAACCCTAGGGAACACCTCTCAGTGGCCAATTAGCAACTGGATGTAACTCCATTCACCACTCCTCTCCGGATCCAGCCATACAGATAGTTCTTAACTCAGCAAAGAGAGCACCTGGCTGAGCCATGGGCCGCCATCTTTTCTAGGAGAATGCTGTGGGAGAGAGTTTCAAAGGCTTTACTAAGGCCCAGGTAAAAAACATCCACAGCCTTTTCTTCATCCACTAGGTGGATAACCCTGTTTTGGAAAGAGATCAGGTTAGTTAAGAACTGTTTTTAATAAACCCATATGCTGACTCCCGCAGGTTCAGCACTTGCCATATGATGTTACTGAGGATGACATCATAGATCTTTGACTGGTCGAAGATCTCAGCACCTTCAACAAAAATTGGTAGGAATTTCTGGGAAAGCACATAGCAGATACAGGACATTGCTTCTCTTCAGGAATTCCCAAGAATGGCTTCCTTCACTTATTATCTATGTTATATGCATATGTGTGTATATGTAAATCCCCTGCAGCAGTAATGCATGGCCTAGCACTGTAAAACTCAAAACCAGAAAAGTTTGGAAATTTGTATCTGCCTGGGAATAGACTGCACTAGAATGGCTTGGAATACATTAGCAGTAGCAAAGGAGGTGATGGAAAGCTGCCAATGTACTCTTTGTAACTTCTGCATTTGTAGCTCTATGACATAACTTGTCTCCTTTGTCTGACCTTCTGAGGGATCACTGCACCCAGTCAATCATACTTCTCAATTTCAAAAAGTGCAAACAGCTGGTACAAGAAATAGCAGCCCCATTGCTTTGCTTATAGTAAAGGTTTCAGTCTGTAGGTAGAATCACAGAACATCTGGCAGAAAGGAGCATGCAGAAAATTTAAGCAGCTGCCTAAAGGTTAAAAGTCAATGACTGCATACTAACAACAACAATATTTAGCTCTGAAATATTGTTAGGCATAAATAAAAGAAAACAAAACTTATTTATAATGCTAGCAATTAGCTATTTTAGCAGCATCTTTATCATTTTACTTCTTTTACCAAGGAGTAAAAAAATCCTAGCATATTCGAGTATATTTCAGATCTCCTTTTCTTTTGGAATTTCATAGACTTCCTGTAACTCCTCAGGTTTATGAAGGTGACTTAGAAGTCAATCTTTTCACTACAGATTTGTGTTTCTATAGAAGACATCTCAATCTGCTTCCCTGGAAACCACTTTTTAAAATCATCAGAGTCCAAAACAATTCTGTTTGGTTGCTTTCTCAGTCAGGCAGTGTCAGAGACACAAGAGTGTCTCCCAACAGTGGCTGTGTAGGTGAATCTCCTTCCCTGTACCACTCCTTCAGGCAGAACTTGCAGCATGCTGTAAAATGTCTGGCAAAGCTGTGGTTGCATTAAGGTCATTTTGGAAACAAACTTGTTCACTTCTTGATGGAAACATAAAAGGTAATGTATAAAGATGGTAACTTCTGCTTAAGTCCCTTTCCTAGAACACATAGTGAAAAACAGAATATACATTATGAGGTAGATTTAAATTTTTATCTTTCTTTCTTTCTGTTCCTTTTCATTATTTATTTGATTAGTTCTCCCGTTACCATGTCCCTTTTCAAGTAAGACAGCAGGCATCTTTCAACAGTAACTGTTTGCTTCTTTTGTTCTTGCTTGTTTGTGCTTTGTTTTTCTCTGAGGCCTAGGAAGGTTCAGTCCTGATGGGAACTATTAAAATGTACCACAACTTAATTATTTTCTAATATAACCACACTTACAGATAATGCAATTTGGGAGACAACACAACACTTGTAATTACCTTTTGATTCCAATTTGGTATTCTCCCAAACTTTCTTACCCTAAAAATGCTTGAAGCAGAAAACCAACAAAGATGTCTTAGTAGATCTAAGTGTGATACAGATACTAGAATTTCCCATTTATGTGTTATTTTCTGTGTGTGCAAAATAGGTGATACCTACTTTTAAATCCCTTCTGGTCTTATTAGTGGTTTCTTTAATATGAAGGGTGGTCTCGCTCTGTTTTTCTAGAAACTAACATGACACTATATTTATTCCAGCTGAAATTCTATAGTATATCAATCAAAAAACCTCCTTTCTATGGGTGAATAGTAACAAAAGACGTTAATATTGTTAATATTATAGGACTGATTAATATTGTTAATATTATAGGACATCTCCCAATGTCATTTCACTATATTGACATCTTCCATATTATTTGCTCATGCTTCATTTCTGAAACAAAGATATACTTCATTTGCTGCAAATTAAATATATTTAATTCAATATTAAAGTTACTGACTTGATTACAGTATTATTTTAACTTCTATTATTTCACATTGCATAATTTCTTTGTCCATAAATCTACTGATAGTGTTATATTTTGACTCATGGCCAGCAGTATCCCACTCCAAAGATCTGAAAGAGCTCAATAATTTTGTATGGGGATCCAAAGAAAAAAACAAGACTAATTCCCTTGTCAGTAAAATCACAACATTAATATCCTTTTTTTTTTTTTTTTTTTTTAATGAGAGGAGATCAGTTGAGTTTGTTTGCTGTAGAAATTTAGAAGCTGTTTAAATATTTAAGCACACAATTTAAAGGCTGAACTTCCCATGCTCTTGAATAGTTAGAAAAAAAGTCAGTGGGCATTTACCTGCTCTCCATTTACACATGTTCTTTGATTGGGGCAGAAGCCAAACAATCCTTATCACTGGCATCTGCTTTCTGCACCCCTCAGCAGATCTCTCTGTGACTCTGTCTCCCTCTAACAGCTGGAGCCTTGACTTCTTTCATCTAAACACACACACACACACACACACACACACAAACACAAACACTTTCTAGGGAGCACTGCATGTACTGTCTGAGATAAATATTTTGGAATAGGCCATGAATTCTGGGATTCATTGGTGTAAAAACTAAGAAGTTGCCTCAGATGCCCTTTCGGACTCAGTGAAAAAAAAAAAGTAGATGAACTTCTGCTTTATGTTTTTGCTTCTTCAGGCTATAGACAAAGTGAACTGCATCCCAACAATTGGCACCATTAACCCAGATGTCATATTTGGGTCCTCAGCATCTCTGGTCTGACATATAGATAATATCTAGAAATTCTGCTGGTGCTCTATCTTTAGTTTCTGCAGAGCGCAAACTTTTTCCAATCTTTTTTACACTTACGCCACATCATCTTCTCTGGTCCCCTATACATACACACTATGTATCTCTTCATCTTACAAACTGCTGCTCCTAAACTCCACTTTGTTGTCCAGACTTTTGATCCTATTTTTCATTGCTAAATTATATAATATCACATCAAACTTAAGTTTTTAATTACCATTTTCAATGCCCACTTTCCAAATTAGTCTCTGTTCCAAAATTCATCTTTGTTCTCATGCTTCATTTATTCTGACAAAAGTCTGAAGAGTCTGATAGTAGCAGAAGAAAATATACCCAGTTTCCTACATAAAATGAAGTATGCTAGACATGCCCTTTGAGCACCCTATGCTGCTGCAATGTAAGTGTTTTTTTTGGAGAATGACTTCTACAATGATGTGTTCTTTAGTAAGCTGTGCAGATGTGTAAACTTGCAGTTCACATGCATTTCATTTCACCTCTCCCCGGCCTATTTGTTTATACTTAGCTGATGGATGCCTCTGAGCGTGATCTTGTCCTTGTATGGCTTTGAAATGGGTAGCCAGTGGGCAGCTTAGCCAGGGACACTGTTGCTAACATCACCTTGCTCTAGCTGGTGGTAGAATAGCTGTTATCTGTAAGCATCCCTCATCTGAAGGTCACTTGCACACTGTTAGGTAGGATATTCCATGAATGGCATTTGCTGGGAAAATACAATGTCATGAGTAATGTTGCTATGTACTGGCTCCAGAAGCTCAGTTTGAGCTTTTATTCTTTCCTTTCTCATCATAGCTATATTCCTCAGAAAGATGGAACACTGTACTGACTTAAACACCACTACAGAGTTAAATGTAGCACACAGGCCAGGTTGTACAGACTTCTTTTAGACTGAGTTTTAGAAGGATTACTGTTTATTGATCTATTGGAGCTTGGAAATTTGGTCAAATTTTCTTTGATCTGGGTATCGTTAAAACATAGAGATCAAAAACTATTTGATCTTTATGTGACTATACCAATAAAACAAATTATCTCCATTACAGCATTCCATCATTATTAATTATGTTATCTTTTCAGTAATAGTTTTATTTAAGCTAAATTTAAACCTATGTCTTAGGAGTTAAAGGGAAACAGCAAAGTGAGTAAAGATATTTTAGGCCTCTTGTTTCAATGTGTGAGAAACGTCATTTAAATTTTTCAAGTCAAGTATTGGCATTAGCTATAGAAACTTGGCTCTGCTGAAAGGAACAGACTTCAGTCAATGTCAAGAACAATCCTAAAGAGTAAAAACAGTGAACACAGGAGGCTGCACCGAACCTCTGAGTTAGAAACAAACAGAGCAAAGATTAACATTTATCTGAGCTTTTCATTTGTTCTCACCATTGCAGACATAACATGTATGCCAATCCTTCATGTTGCTATGTACTCCTTCAATGGAACAGAAGACTAACAGAGAAAAGAAATTGGACATTCAAATATATTTTAAATTGAATTTGTATCTCTGTAGAGAAATCAAGGTATCTATTTTCTAGTATAAATCTTGGAAAATCTCTGCTGCACAAGTCACAGTCAGACTGTAGGTTAATTGTTTAAAAGGTTTTGCCAATTCCATAGTTCCTCATGTCCTAATTTTGAAGTTCAAAGTACACTTTAGGTGAAACTGTTACAGCTTCGACTCTAGGAGGAGAGCAGAAAATACGAAATTGTCAGTAACTTTTAAACAGGAAGATATAAGTTTTTGTACACTCATCTATGACATGGCTGTTTGTGAAAAGTACAAGAGGAAAAAGTTGTTCTCTCCAGAGGGCACTGGGAACACAGTGTAACTGTCTCAGCATACCCACATATCCTCAGCAACCCCAGTTTGAATGACGACTTCAATTAAGAAAGCAGATGGTCATTTCTCCATGGTTTACTTCCTACTGGTGTTAGTGCTAAATGAGGCAGGTTTTAACTGTAGTTATGTAGCAGAGAACTGAAAATACTAAATGTTATTGCCAAACATATCTTCTTGTAAAAGTAATACTGCTACTGAAAGTTAGTTGCTTCTGTGGTTTAAAAAATTAATGGTTATACTATGTGCTTTTCAAGTAGCTAGTTACTCACAGAGTACTTGCAGCTAATTCTTGGAAGGCTGGCTAGTCATACACTGCTGGCTTTAGTCCTTGTTTCCAGCTCCTACATCACATGAAAGACAACTAAAAATACATTAAATACTTCTCCATACTAGCAAGTTAAAAAAATGCTGCAATAATGTTAGGTGCTGAAAGTAAAAGTGTTGTGTGCAAAGTTATGAAGAGAAGCAAAGGAAAAAAAAAATTACAATCTTTCTGCTAAAGTGTGGTCTGTGATACAGCAAGGCTAAATTCTGAAATTTAACCTTGACGAGGTTAAATTTCAGAATTTCAGCATGTTTTAGATACTCCAGAACTGTATCAGATATTCACATTCAATCACAGATCTAACCAATATTGTTTGTTACTGTTTGGCCTATGCTTATCCACCTCTCAAAACACATATGCCAAGGAAAGAATGTAATGACAGTTATGTTGAGTGTTCATAATAGTAATAAAAAAATAATAACAGAATAATAGTAATAGATGCTTTCCAGATGCTAAATGGTTTATGTGGAAATTTAATAGGCTAAAGGTGGTACTGTAAAAGGCTGGAGGGTGTACTTTATTGGAAACACAAATAAAATGTGGAAACACAAATAAAATGGGCAAACACAAATTAATGAAATTTGTAAACTGTATGGTTGGAGCTGGCTGCAGTTTCTGAATTTGCTTGCCTGCCTACTGACACGGTAAGTTTATAAAGATTTGCATTATATTGAAGATGTATCTCACACTTCATATTCCTGATTTTTTTTTATACTGTAGGCTCACTGTGACTACCAGTTTAGGGGTGCTTTTATTTTCTTTGTTTACAGCCTTGTTGTTCCCTCAGCTGGGACATCTGTACAATTTTGATAAGAGTAATTTTTATTAAAAATCAACTTGCAAAATGTATGATGCTGGGAGGCACTAATATCAAGGATTACTCACCTTAGACCAATCTCCCATTCTCCACACATAGCATTTGGAATAGTCCTCACAGTCCTCTGCCTCTTTAGGTCTTGTAGACAAAACACATTTCTTGCGTGGATTGGTGCACCTCACAGTCCGATGCCGTACTCCCTTACCACATTTTACAGAGCACTGTTGGAAAAAAATTGTTTTTCAGATTTCTACAAAATTCACTGACCCCATTTCATCCCCTTCTATAGGACTTCTGCCAGACCAGCTTAAATATTTCACAGCTTCAGTAATCTCCTAACTTCCAACCATCAACTACATCACCACTAGGTTTATTATTAAAAAAAAAACAAAAAAAACAAAACAACAACAACAACAACAACAACAACAACAACAAAAAACCACACCTGAACAAAAATTCTTTATGGGACAGAATGATAACTGATTCCTTTTTAGCTAAAATTAGATAAAAAACTTAATCACTTAAGGAAAAAATAGGCTTTTGAATAAGAAAATACCTGAAAAGTTATGATTAAATGAATGGAAAATATTATACTTAAAATATTAGGCAATCTTTCTTCTTCAAATGAAAGGAAATACAGGGAAAGAAAACCAAAATAACGTTCATAAAAATAAGATATGAAGAAACTTCAGAAAAGCTCTGTTAGTGTCCAATAGCCTTTTTTGGGAGGAGGAAAAAATGTAGAATGGAAAAGTAAATATTCCAAAACCATGCAAGAATCCAGACTGAACTTGAAAATTCAAAGTCACTATATGGACAGCATGTGAAAGCTCTTTTCATTTTGCTCAGAAGGTCCTAATCTATGGGGTTTTTTCCACCATTCTCACTTACACAGCCAAAAATGATGCCATTTCCTTCTCAAAACATTATCACTGTTTTTGATCATCCCACTGCTAACAGCTCAAAACTCTCCTCTGCCAAGCTGATTATGACTGCAGGAAGCAGTAATGGCTAGCTTCCTACATAATGGTGATAGTAAGAATGCCCACGGGAAATGCCTTACTCTTCAAAAAGTATTTATTGCTTCCAACGAAAACATGCTCTCTCATTTCTCATCTCTGAAGTAAAACAAACTGACTAAACAATCAGTGTACTTCTTCTCACCTCTGTAAATGAATGCCCTTTTTCTCACAACCGGCCCTCACATCATAAAACTGTGCACCACATCAGAAATTGCTGGTATTTACATCTCCTATCTCTACCTTGGCACCTGCTTTTCATCTTCGAAAACATTCCCTATTTGTTAGCTCTTTCTTGTTTGGGGATCGAGGAGTCCTGCTGAGTAGAGCAATTCAAAGAAGGGACTGCCCCTACATTTGAAAACTGCTATTTGTATTTTGATCATGGAGGGATCCATAGCGCAACTTCTAGTATGGCAAGCAATCGGAATTGCCTTTGCCCTTTCTAAGTTCCCAATAACCCTTTCATTTTGTCCATATGGCAGTGAGAACAATACTCTTCTTCCTTCATGGTCAGTTAATTTTAGAAGAAATCAAAGGTGAAGAAAGCCAAATGGACAAGCACATTTAAAGATGTTAAATTAATAAAGCTTTTAAAACAATAATTACATTTTACTGCAATCCTTCAGGATGCAACATACGTGAAATTGTGTTGTTTACAAGCCTATTTGCCTATTGCCGTTGCTTTGGGAAAAGAGCAGAGAAGAAAGAGGAAGGGAAGAAAATGTCTTTCTTTGACAGAGCCTCTCTGAAACAGGATGGCATCGCCCATCTGCTGATCAATATCCCTTGGTACAAAAGTACATCCCAGATGTTCCCACTCTGAATCCAAGACCTTGCAGCTGATAAATGGTGTCTTAATTCTATTTGCCCCTAGTTACCCACTACTACAGACAGGACATACTTGATATGTGCTTGAGAATTGGCCAGAAGAGACTGTTGCACAACAATAACTAGGTAAAATGCAGTAGTTCTTCACAGATGGTTTTCCTACCCCCTGAACACTTGGTCAAAACATTACATGAGGACCGTGAAAATCATTAGGCTGAGCTGCGCCACTCGATGCAGAAAAAAAAACTTATTTCCAAAAAATACTAAAGCACAAATAATGACTATGGAGTATTTGCATAAATAAATGCAAAAGCACCTCGGACCAGACTCCTGCCTCCCACACGGTCATGCAGTCCTGGCCTTCACAGCGCTGGGCAGAAGCAGGTTTTGGACCCACACAATCCCTCTCCCTAGCTCTGATCAGGGTCCCATTTCTGAGCTGCTGTGTGCAGGCTACTTGTCTGCTCTGGGTTCCTTTTCCACATGTCCTTGAACATGGTGTCCATTCTGTCATCATCCATCTGCAAAGAAACACAGGCAATATAGTAATACAAAATCAGGAAGGGAAAAATAAATACCATCATGTCTTATTCTCTTGCTCACCAGTGTATACACTCAAGACACACTTCCATATTTTCAGCCTCCTTTTACAGTAATTTTACTAATGGAGCATTTATTAATCTTTCCCGGCCCACTACCTGACGTTTTCAAAGTACTTTTCTCTAATTATAATCCCAATTAGAAAATTTCCAAAATATATATATGTATTTCAAAGAAGACAGATCCCTGATCAGCCTGCCTGTTATTCTCTGTATATCTATGTCAAGTGTATGCCAAGCATGTAAAATCCAGCACTCCTTAAAAATACACCGTTTCAAGAATCACCCAAGTGTGAAAGACTCATTGCCCTGGAAAAAGCATAAAAGCCCATAATTCTTCATATTCTTCACAGTAAGGCCTAACTGGGTGCATGGTTTAAATCAGACAACACAGTAAGGAAGGCTGATACAGTTTGGCAGAGGACACATACCTGGAGAGCAATCGTTCTAGAACATAATTTTCCCCAGATGTTCTGTAGATCCAGATTATGGCCATGTGCCCTCAAAAAATCAAACAGTTCTGCCCTGATGCAGTACACAAGTATTTTCAAGGAGACTTAGTTTGCAAATAGAGTTTTTAGGAAACTGAGATTGAATAAATTTGTTTCAGCCTTCTGTCATGCATTTGTAATAAGGAAATCAAACATTTAACTAAGGGTTTTTTTGTTATCTGTCCAGATATATAATCATACCTGTCAAGATAATTAAATAGACTTCTGGATATTTCTTCATATGCCAATAGCAAAAAAGTACTTATGTTTTAGTATGTATGCTTTAGTAACATTTCTGTTGAAGGCTAATAATAATTTGTAATGATTGCTAACAATGTATCAAAAATAGGATTGTTAAATCTTTCCACATTTCTCAGTACAGCATCCCTGAGTAGCAAAGTTTTAAAACTTTCACTTAATAAGCTGGAAAAAACACAGACCGTTGAAAATTTATGGTAGAAAATGCCTCAGAAAAAAATGACTCCATTTCTACTCATTAACTGAACAGTGATGTTAATAAAATAAAATAAACGTCTTCTCAAACATGCATATAATGAAGTATAAATAATCCTTCCACTGGGTAATGCCGTAGTTTGGGGGGAGGACCAAATGTCAGTGGTTTTGTCTTACTTAAAATATATCGTACTTCACATTTTATCAACTTCAGTACTTCATCTTTTCCAAGAAAGCTATGTCTTCTAGTTCACTTTACATATTTTCTTCAATAGTATTTGCATTTAATTTATTTTGCATTATTTTGTTTAAAAATGCCATCTACCTGTCCTCCAGATGACTGCAGCAGACTGATCCCAGTGCTTACTCCTGGGGATGCTAGCCAGCTCTTGCTAGCTTTCCTCCCTTGAAAGGTGTGGACTTGCTTTAAGTTGCTTTAAACAAGTATATGCAATTCTTGAGGACCTACTCAAGTCATAACTCTTAGCTGCCAAGCTGCCCACTGTGAAATGGGCCAGTGGGCTGGCCTGGTCAGCCAATGCAAGGAGCAGGCTGCCAGTTCAGCTACAGGGACACCAGTAGGTGATGGGTAGGCTTTGCTTGGCATGGACTGCACGTGGAGCTGCCTCCTACCTCTTGCAGTGTTCAACCACAAGAGTCTAGTTCAGCCTATTTACTGGCTGAACACAAAGATTTTCCTGTCATGGGGTGAGAAGAAAGAGAGAAGAGAGAGGCAGGCTCACTATACTTCGAGTTGCACAAATGTAGAAAGACAGATTAACAGCGGTTTATTTATTTATGTACTATTTAGGGTACCCAGAGTTTATCAAGAGCTTTAAAGACATGAAGCCTTGTTTAAAAAAAAACAAACATGAAAGCATATAATTAATTAAGGCCATGGGATTAAATCCTATCTATGTCTTTATATAAACAGCATTTAAATTTCAGTATTGTAGCGCAGATCTGTGAGAATGCTTCCTGAGGAAAGGGACTAACTGCTTTATTGAATAAGAATTGATTTAGGCATTGTGCTTAAGGATTCTCTTTCATTAAGACACAGGAGAAACAATTTCCAGCATTTCTGTCTTCCCTACATTTTGCATTGTAACATTTTGGATGAATGTATTTACTGCCCATTCACTGCCAGAAGCAGTCCACTGCAAGATTTTCACAGCTAGATATTATTTTTTAACTTAACCAAATCACTATTACCTTGTCTGGCAGGGCTGTTCGTTGCACTTGCGGATCTGCGGTTCAGGTTTTGTTAAATATTTGCACTTCTTGTTGTCTACAAGACTGATATTCTTGTTCATAATCTTTGTGCAAGAGACTGTTGTCTTCCTTTCACCTAGTAAAAAAAGAAGCAGGTTTGAGAAGAAATGAAGAATACACAAATTATTGAAGACACAGATAGAGCTATTTCTTATAGAGTTTGACTAAAAGAACTGCAAAACCAGTGCAAGAAATTCAAAGCTAGCAGAGAGCCTGAAATAAATCCTACAGTTTGTAGTGGACTGAAATAAATCCTACAGTTTGTAGTGGACATTGTGACTTTCTAACCTAGTCTTTGCACACCACCATCAAGAGTTTTTCTGCTTTACTCCTGCAACTAGTTATAGGCCAAACCCTTACTCTTGCTGGAATAATTTTCTTTCTCAATCATTGAAACCCCAGAACTGAGCAAAGCTTGCAGAAAACTACAAAGAGAAATATGGTTGTTAATTACTTCATAATATGAGGAAAGAAATGACAAATTGTGGCTGGCACTCGGATAAAGAGAATCAGCACATGTGTCCTTCAGTAGGGAGCCTGCACTATTTCCCATGAACTAGAGGCCAGATGACCTGATCTGCAGGGTCAAAAAACCATTTAGGAAGCTGGGTACTGCTGCAGAGAGCCAATGCATGCTCTGTAAAGAATCCTTGTCCTGGTGCATGGCCTGGAGCCTGGTGTCTTTTGAACATGGAAGAATAAGAAATTAAAATTTGATGGAATACCAACCACAAGCAGTAACTTGCAATAAGACTGGAGCCTAAATTTTAGAAAACTAGCAATCCTCGAATTCAGGATTTCAGTTATAAGAAAACAGACTCATAACCATTTGTTCTTATAATTACTTTTACTCTGTCTGGCAAAGGGGCTTCGTGCATGAGCAAGGAAGGCTTAAGCATGAATGTTCACCAGAGGTCAAAAATGAGCCTGTGTACGGAGCAGTTAAGTTATAAATGGACATTATGTGCATGAACACGTTGACATTTTACACAGTGCTTGTGTACGTGAGAGCACATGCAACTAATCTGTCATATCACAGCATTTGAAATGTTTGACAATTCCTTCTGCACTTATATATACATCTACGTATCCATATTCTCTCCCACGCAAAGAACACTTTTCTGCAACACAGGAGGACACAGACCAGTTATTACATATATAAAAATACACAACACCATACGGCTTCATTAATAGTGTTATCTTGACACATGCTTTGAGCATTTAAGCAGAACTATTGATAATTTTTATAATATTTATTATTCAGATTAATCAAAATATTGATGCTAAATTTTATTCACAAATATTTAGAGTAAAAGCTGCAGTATTTTATTTTCATTGTTGCTTGATATTTAGGCCAGAAAGTGAAAGAAAAGTGAAAATAATTTTGTCTAAAGTACGAAAAATCTTTCAGTAGTATTGCAGAATATTTACCTTCTAGGGAACTTTGTAATAAGTCAGCTATTTTAGACAATAACATAAAATGAAGGCCAGTTACAACAGAAAAAAATGATAAACATTAACGTAAAACATTCAAATATTTATTTAAGCATTAATGTAGAATAAATTACTAACATATTGCATTTTAGGATTTCTGCAGATGATAGAAATATTTAGAAATATCTGGGGCAATAATAATGGATTGTAGCAGCATTAAAATTGTTCTGAAAATGTATCAGAACAACTGTAAAAACTGTGAATTCACAAGTAAACAGGGATGCACTATTAAGAATCAGAGGATGCTACTACCACCATGAACAAAATACCTTCTAGGGAAGAAGCTTTCTTACCAAACCACAAAAAGCATGTTTATGGAAACTACAGCAATCTTTCATGACACCAGGATTGTTCACACAGAGGAGCTAGAACACTGTGTTCCTTATGCTGATGTTATGAAAAAGAAAAGCATTTCCAGGTTTTTCTATTTAATCACAAGGTGCAGGACAGTTTTCAGAACTGTTGATCAGAGCAACCATGATTGTCAAGGTTGTCAGAACAAAAGACAAAAATCAATACAGTGTTCACAGGCTGACTAATTCCAAAAGGTATGAACAGATCACTGTACACAGAATTTATTTAAAAAAAAAACACAAAACAAACACTCTCTGAAGTGTTTTTTAAGTGTAATTATAATTTTAAATAACATCTTATAGAAAACAGTTTGAAAGACTCTTGTTACATCAATACTGTTCATATTCCAGTATTTGTTTTCAGAATCGTTCTTCCAAAATCACATTTTTATGGTTAATAAACATAGGAAAAATATCACATCAGCATACTGTTGTAATATTTGTTCCATATGTTTCTGGATCATCCTCAACTCATGTTACTAACTGTACTTATTTGATCTGAGACTGGGATTCAGCTTTTCTGTGGTTTGAAATGTCTCTTACAGATCATTTATCTTCAGTAGTTCCAATTACAAAGTGGAATGCAATTTCTATTCTTGTTCTAGCTCTTGCACTTGTATTTCTTCTTGGAAACTGTGTCCTAAATTCGCTTGTTGGTCTAAATTTTGCTCCTTTATTACCATATTTTTCTACTTTTTATATTTAGTATGTCTTTTTCCTAGAGCTATCACAATATTTTAAATGCAATCAGAAAGCACAAGACTGACATATGTCTACATTGTATGGAAACATCCAAACCACAATGGTATTAGTATTAAATATACAACACCGATCATCAGAATAGTAATAGTATATAAACCTACAGTGTTTATACATATAGGTGCATATTGCATACACACATTTTCACTGAGTATATACATGCATATTGTATACATATATTCATTTTTGATATATGTGTGCATGTGTGTTTATAAATTTTTTTTTATTTTACCTCCACCACATACAGCATCACAGTCTTCCCAGGTAGAATGTGTCCACATGAAAAGAGGCTCTGGTACTTTAGAGCTCTGATTTTCAGGGAGAGGATCCAGTGGGATTGTGTATTCATAGTGTAAACCATAGCTCTGGTCGTGGAAGAGCAGCACCTGCAAGATACATAGAAGGAAAACCTTCCTACATACACAGACACTATGGCAGACAAACTCCAAACTGCAACTAGGTCATCTTGAAAAGCACAACAGAATGACTTGATGCTCTACTGCCTTTCAGCCCTTCTAATGGATTTGCTAGAAGAAATTTATTAATCTATCTAAATCAAGCCAATGGGAAAAAAAAATTGCTTTATTAAGAAAATTCCTTTAATTTAAAGGATTTGAATTGAGAAGTACTTCCCAATCATCTCTCTTTCTTTCTTTAGGGTGACTTAATTTTTCCCCTCCTATACTGAAATGCACCAAAAGCCAACATTTCATGGAGAACTTGGTGACTGTAATTCTGAAATGGTGATGCTGTGCTATAGTCAGCCAGGATTAAAACCATCTGCAGTAATTTTAATCTCTCTCCTTACCTGGCACATCAGCTTTTTATGATATTTGTCATAAATGCTGAGATCTTCAATCCTGCCCCAGCAACATAAAGATTGCTCTTGAATTTAAATGCATTTTTTTACAAGCAGGCTGACAGACCTCTCTCTCCTCACCCACCCCCCTAGCCACTTTTGTAGATATGTATATAAACACAAAAGCAGGTATATCTAACATAGATCTCATTCTCTTGAGGAGTCTGGAAAAAATATTAGTTGCTATGCTATCATAGGAATCAAGCTAAAAAATCGAGTTGTCATACCAGTAAATGTAAAGGTGATGTTGTGGGACCTTTGGCTGATATTTTCTCCCAGAGACCTCTCCGAACATAATGGACTGTGGTGCCAGCAATATTGAATGTTCCAGAATGCTCTATCTTCCAATCACTATTGATTGACTGTTTTCCAGCATCCCTAAGAGCTGCAAAATACACGGAAAAAGCCCAATATAAAAATGCCTGTTCAGTAGTGATTTTCTTCTCTCACTTCCTGTTTGGCTAATTTAAAAAATAGGTGAAATTCACCTAACTCTGATTGCAAAGGTGTTTATGGATCCTATTGCACATGAACTTCAGTGGGTTCAGAAACACCTGGAAGGAAGGAAGGGCAAAATCATGTGTATTTAACATTACTTTAAGTTAGTATCAGAGTTTTAATGTCTGAGAAGACTGACAGGCTCTAGCATAATTCATAATTTGAACACTGAAGGCAAAGGGAACTAATCTCTGTTCCCAGGGTGGCCATTTCTATAATCCATAAAAGCATGGGAAACAGTTTTCACAAGAGACTCTCAAGATTTGTGGAACTAAGCTAAAACTTTTAAAAAAACAAACTACTTTAGAATTCTTTCCTCTCTAATAACTACACTTGCCTTTTCTGCAGCTTAGAATGTGATAAGACTTCATACACTTCCACCACATAATTGCATGCTTCTAACAAATAGGAAAAGCTTGTTATTTTTGCCTGAATAATTTCTCATGTTGACCTAGGTAAGATATATTGCACACACTGAGAACAAAGGATTTTACATTAGTTTTCTACAGTAATTGGACTAGACTCTTCTGTGAATGATTTGTATTTTGTTTTACTTTATTTTATTCCAATCAGTTCTGAATAATCATGTGAAGTAGACTTGAAGACACCTTCTGTACAAGAAGTTTTACACGTTTGACTTCATTGAAATTGCATGTTTGGCATCAGATTGTTGTAAGAGAACCTCCACATGTTCCAAAATTTCCCTTTTTAAAGCTGTAAGTTAATGTGAGTCACTCCTGTAATCATGTCCTCTCCTATTCATATTTATACTGTTATGTTTTGTTTCTATGGGAAACAATGGCAACAGGCCTATGGACTGGCAGCAATCCAATTGACTAAGACATCACTGATGTGTACTACTGCAGCACTGTGTAATAGATGTTAAGACTATAAAATCCATTAACACTCTTGTGTAACAGTCTTGTACTAAAAAGAATCAGTGATTATACAAGACTTAAAAACTGGTATTTTAAGTTTAAGCATTCAATTGTTAATGATAATTAAGTTCTCTTTAGTGGTCAAACTGTTGGAGCTAATTTTCTTCTTGGTGGAGAAATTAAAAAAAATATACTTGAACATGCCAAGGTCCAGCAGGGTTATACTGCTCAGACGGAGCAGCATCCTCTCCCTAGGGAGCAGTATAAATCTTTCTGACTGGATTTTAAAATGACACCTGTGCCGTAGCATGCAGACATGTGCAGGAAACTGGAATACCAGCTCAGAATACAGGAATATGCCAAGTCTTGCATTTTCTGCTTTCAGATTCCTCATATGAATCACTGGTCTTAGACAAAGTCAGAATGCATGCCCTCAAGCCTTAAATTTGGACTTGGATTCAGGCACTGCAGCTTCTGTTCTTGACTCTGTCACACCCCATTTTGTAAGCAAGTTCACTGAGTTTTATTCCATACTGCACACATATTCCTATTCTTAACTTTTGACAGAGGAGGTTGCTCTGTACAAAGTAACCCAAAATAGGAAGAACATTCATAACACAAGGTGTCTTCTCTCAGGTAATTCAAGCACTACACCTACATCTGAAAAGATAACCAAAGAAAACTTGGACTGGGAAAGCCTACCACAACTGTAACCACAACCACAATTTCAGTGCTAAACCAAGGGGACTAATTACAATTGTATCTCTGTAGAGCATAAAACAGCCATCATAACAATGGTATATAATGATGGTGATGAGTGCAATGTATTTTTTAATTACTGTGCCAGGACTATATATCCTTCCAATTTCAATGAGGTGTGAGAGGCTACACAGCCAGAAAGATACAACAAATGATAATTCAGCTATTGCATCTCCCATTTCTCAGTGGGGAGCAACAGTGCCCTGGTTCTGGTCCTCCACTTGGTAAATCAGTACCTTTTTTCAGTAACCTTTTTTTTTTAATATGGACGAATCACTTCACTGCATTACCTTCATGAATTTTGTTTTCTGCTTTGTCCAAAATATAGTCGTATTTCCAGAAAAGTTTCAAAGTAATGCCATTTTGAATGATCCTTAGTTTTCCATAGAAAATATGAAAAATATGTGAAATTAAATTCTAAATGAAAGTACATTCTCTGATATTTTTTGTCAAGGAAGTAATTGCTTCACTTCAATTCAGGGTATCAGGTGTGCCTTAAGAACATTAAGACTTGAGATTTAAGTAATTTTTGAAAACAACAGGGCTAAGGCTGACTGACTGCTACTTGCCACAGTTCTCTTTATTATCCTATCCTCTTCAAAAATGGTGCAATAGTCCCTTTTCTTCAGCCACCAGGGACTTCAATGGGCTGCCATGATTTTTTCAAATATACTCGAGAATGGCTTGATAACTACATTAACAAGTTCCCTCAGGAGCATGGGATGCATCTCATTAGGCCCCATATATTTTCGTATGTTCAGTTTCTTCGGGTGGTCTTTAACCTGATCTATGATGGAAGGAACTTCATTCCACCATTCCCTGCCCTGATGCTGAGGGACTTGAAAGATATGGAAAAAGTTTTTACCATTGAAGCTGAGGCAAAAAACTGTGAAGCACTTGCAGCCTTCTCCATGCTCATTGTCATTAGTTTTTCCTTTCTTATTTTTCAGTGTGTGTTGTGGGTGCATATATTTCCTTTACTATTCCCTTTCTGACTAAAAACCCGTAGAAACCCTTATTAATCTCCCCATTCCTTGCCAAAATCAGCACTACCTGTGCCCTAGTTTTCCTGAACATATCCCCACATATATAAGCACCATCCCTCTATACTTCCCAAGAATTATGTCCCTGCTTCCACTGCCTGTGCATTCCCTTTTTACACTTTAGTTTGATCAGGAGATCCTTACTCACCCACGCTATTCTGCTGCCTTCCTTGCCTGATTTCTTATATGTTGGAAAAATCAAGAGCTATTGCAACCTAGGAAAAAATTTATCCTTAACTGTTATTAAAAACTATTGTCCTAAATCTTTAAAGAGCTGCCAGATCTGTTTTGCTCCTGTATACCCAAGGGCACTTTCCCAGGTGGTACCATCTGTAAATTCCTTAGACAACTGAAAGTTCACTCTTATAAAGTCCTGGCTTTAGTCTTCACCTGGCCCATATCCCTAAAAATCATGAGATCCAGGGCATGAACATTGCAGTCTAGGCTGCCACCAAACTCTTTACATAGTTCATGTGATGGGAAGCAACCAACAAGGTCCAGGAGCACTATTGCTCTGGTCTGTAACTTCAATGAAGAAGTTATCCTCAATACACTCTAAGAGTCTCCTGGACTATTTACAGCTTGGTGTGCTGTTTTTCCAGCAGGTATCAGGTTACTGAAATTCCCGAGCCGGATCAGAGACTGCAAGCATGATGATTCCTGTAGCTGAAGTAAGAGCACTTCATCAACAGACTCTGCTTGGTTAGGCAGCCTGTCATAACTCCCAACAAAGAAGTTTCCTTTGTTGGCCTGGCCCATAATTTTTACCCATAGGCTCTCAACCATTTCCTATGATCCTCTGTATATGAAAGGCAAACATGTTTAGTCTCGGAGGACTCTGGTCTCTGCTTTGCTCTAGGGGGCAGGGGGGAGATGAGACCAGGTTCCCTACTGGCTTCTCTTGAAATCTGAAATTACACTCTCTGCAAAGATTGCACAGATTTGGTTCTAGGTATTTTTAAACTACTAAAATTGCCAGAAATGAGGTATTCAAGATTTTTCAGACACCACATACTTTCCCACACCCTCCTGTCTCAAAATATGGCCCAACATGCTCTTTTTTTAACTAGGAAGCATTTCATGAAAGAAATCACATGGAACACGAAACACCTATAGCCTGGATGCCTATCTGAGCATTGGCAATTACAATGTCATACTGTGTTACACTGCAGATCTGAAAGGTCTACACCCCTGACGTAGCCTGATTACATATCTGAGAATAATGACAGCTAATCCACTTCTTTAGCTCAGCTGAAAATGAACAGTTTCTCTCATTTCTGACTGGCACAAAAGAATTTCAGGGTTAGGACTGTAAGTAATTTCTGTAGTTATATTCCACTAACCCATCACATTATTTCATTATAAAGCCTGTATCTTCATGCTGTTATTCAAGTGTCTCATGAATGAGCTCTCTTATTTCAATGCCTAGGGCTTCTAAGACAGAAATATTTTAATTTTCCTTTTTGTATTCTATATTAATTTTTTTTGAAAACTTGTAACACTTGCAAAATATAGATGAAAATTTAGCAACCGAAAAGGCATTATCTTACACCATAGAAATCTAGATAACGCTTGAAACTTTTTATAGCTGTTCTTATAATTTTTTTAAAGCATCTGATAGTGAACCAGGTCTCAAACTGGTATAAACAGTGTTAGCACTGCTTTAAAAATACATAACAATCTTATATCTAAAACCAATAATTCTTAGTTCAAAAGTTAATAAGTTTATGCTTCAGGAAATATTCTTTACTTAAATAAACAATCCCCATCCACTATACTGCTACATATAATACCCACTTTTGAATACTGTACTGATAAAAGAAAGATCACAAACTCTTCTGCTATTTCCAATAGCATAATTTCAGCAGGCAGGAATACCTAGTTTGGCTGTATCACTGCTCCTGCTTCTCCACAGGTGAGAAGAGACAGGAGAGTTGTCAATAGGTCAATTGGTTCAGTAAACACAGCTGCAACTTTTATCTTGTCTTTTCCTCTGCAATGCCAGAGCTCTTGTTTCCATGTTGATATACTTCACACAAAGAAGACATCTGCTCTGAACACTTGCTTCAGCAACACGATTATCCAATTATACTGCTAGTGTGGGCTGTAGTTCTACTAATCAATTTAGCAAAATAACTGCAGTATCCAGATCACGACAATTCTATTTCCTGACTATCAAGCAAATCCAGAGAAGGGAACTGTATTTTGACTCCTTCTGTATCTGACCTGTGCTGTACAAGAATGATCAGATCTATTGCCTTCTAAGCAACAGCTTCTGGTGAATGTTGAAATACGCAGTATTTACACTTTATGTCCAATTACACAATTATTACTAGCGTAGTCAGCTATATTATCTCTAAACCTTATCTTGAAATATGTTAATGACAATCGGTGAAAGAAATAGTGTTGGTCTGTATTGACTAATTTCAGGTAGAGAACCAAGTATGGTGCCAACATAAAATTAGCATAAGGAACTATAAGACAGAAACCCAATCAGAAACATGAAAGAATTTAACCTATTTTACCTTTCACATTTTTAACCACAGTATTGTGAAGAATCTTGTTTTTAAGATTAAAGACTCAAGCTCTTGCCCCAAAACTGTCATTATGCTATGCCTATTCAAAAAACATTCCTTTGCAATTCAAATTCTGCTTTCAAAATAACATATAAATGGAAAAAGTTTAAATACCTTGCGCTAGTTAAAAAAAAAAGCTGGCTGATCCTCATTCAGACATAAACCAGTCAAATTAATGAAAACAAAATTTAAGTAGCAAGCAACTGGGAGCTAATTGGTAATGTTCATAAATGAGCATCATGACTGACATTATTTCATGAGCATAAAAACCATTTCATTCTTTCTGCTTTTTGTGCAGTAAGAGTTAAATCTGTTTGCTACTCATGGAGAAGGAATAAATGTCCCTAAATGCAATGCCAGCATTCTTTTTTTTTTTTTTCATTATTCAAAAAATAGAAAATAATAGTATTTCTATTCTCCATATATGTCAATACAAAGAAACTTCAATTATTGCTTTAACACTCTTAAATATCCACGTCTGTGGTTCATTGGGGAAAAATTAAATATTCCAGGTCTCTAAATGGTGCAGGCCTCAAGGCAAACCAGCTGTCACCCACTGATAACCTAAACTGTCATAATTAAGATTCACCATCTTCAACATTCTCTCAACTGAAGTACTGAGAATATTCAAACATTTCTTAAAATGTAAATATTATTTATGAAAATAACTAAGAACAATGACCAAAACAGGGAATTTTTCATATCATTGTCCTATTTCTCACACTGTGTCTCTCACGATTTAAATTTAAGCACTGCACAAAACAATACCAATTATGATATTTCATGTATTTGCTTCACCCCTGGAACAATAATAGTAACAAAGTGTACTCTCCTACACAACTTCTTTGGACCTCATTAAAAGAGAAATACTTTTTTTAATCAGTGAAAGACAACTTTATTTAAATGCAAAAACTAAACTAAATAAATCACTGTGAGAAAGTTTGTCTATTAGAAGATTCAGACAATTCAAAACAGTACAAAGAAATACTCTTCTGCTTTTTCAATCTAATTTTAGAACTTCTGTTGGACTTTGTTAGTGAATATGTTGGTAGTGTTTGTCTTCTTGTGGTGTGAGCACAAATTATTTTATTTTTGAGAAGAAAATTATTGTCAGTAGTTTTAATGTGCTTTCCATATGAAAAATTGAAAATGTGCAAGTACACACATTTTTTAACATAATCTGAATACAGAGTTTGAAATATTTTTAAAAAAAGATGAGACAAAAGTCCAAAGCAAGACCTATATTTAAAACGATTCCGTAATAATTTGTTCAGTTCCTTAGACAAATTCGTTACAGACCTTTACTCAGAGCTTTGTTCAATGACAAAAGCATGTTTAGCTGGTACTTTTCAGTGTTGAGCAAAACATGACATTAACACTAAAACATATATAATATTTACCTAAATAACTGTGGGCTGGTTTTTCTTCCACAACTTTGATTCTCCTTGCTCCTGCAGGTATCACCAAAGCTTCCACATAACCTAAACATGAGACCAGATGTCTCAAGTTAAATAGAAAAACAGAAAAGCGTGGAAAAGTATATCTTCTATGTTTTCTCACTTCTCCTCCCCTGTTTTGCTTTTTAAATGTAGCAAGTTAAAATTTATACAGCGATATTTTGAACATTCTTGCAAAATTGAAGAAAAGCTATGGAACTGTGCATTATATTTAATATAGATACAATGCTACACAATTAAAAGAGTATAGCACAGTAAAACATAACAAGAACTAGTGAGGCTTGAAGATTTGGGCTGAAGCAGGTGAAGTTATTTCTGGTAGAATAGTTCAGTGTTATCATGATCCCCAGATGACTATAAAAGAATTTCAGTTTCACTTAGCATGAAAAGACAAATGGTATGGCACTAAAAGCAAAGCATCCTCCCACTGCTTTGTTTTTAGCTTATGTCTTTTTCGCTCCATCTCCTTCTTCTTGATTTAAACATATTCAAACCCCATTATGATAAGCTTTGATTTTGCAATCTACTTATTAATTATTAGCTTCAAAGTGAGATTGTCTCTTGATAGTGTGGGACTAAGGATGCTGAACAATTTGCTTTAAATAAAACGGTGGAAAGGCAATGCAGGTGGAAACCACTGTGCAGGCAGGAAGGTCATTAATAAATAAACACATGTTTTAGATTATCCAGGTATACTTCACAAAGGCAAAAAATATACCCATCTTTTATTATGTGTGGCTATGTGATATCCTAAAACAAAATACTTAGCATTTACAACATTTTTTCAATAAACCTGAACTGTGAAAATTAAAGCAGCACCTTTCATTTCTGTAAGTTAATAATGCTTTCTAAATATTGCTTACAGCTTCTTGAGAAGGAAAATAATTTACACAGGTGTTAAGACAGCAATGCCACAATATTGAGGATTGACACAGCACCCCGAAAAACTTCAAAGTGTGTGGATATTCACATTAAGAATAGAAAGCTGACATAACATGATTTTATTAGCAGTAACCTTCCTTGCTGTTTTTTATGTCTTGTAGTCCTCCAGACTCATCTGGGATTTGGAATCCCTGCTTTGCCTTACATTCTGCTTCAGAGAGAGTCAGACATAAATATTTTCCCCTCTTGCCTAAAGTATTATACTTCAGTCTAAAATCCACTGTAGTCCTTCATTTTTCAAAGATACGCTGTCTGCTTCTAATAAGAGTATTTTTCATGTAATTTACTTACCACCTTTAAATTCTGCAAATTTTCTACTCAAGAAACTGAAAGTGTAATGGCAAACAAATGCTGATAGTTGGTCAAATGCTGTTTCAAAGAAAAGACTTGTATACATGGTGCAAGATGCACATTATTAGGATTTCAATTTTCTACTTCTGTCAACATTATTGTGCTGGAGACAGTAAATTATTCCCATTCACAGGACAGATCATGGCAGCATTTGGATAGCTAATGTTCATTTTGCATTAGAAAATCTATTGGCTTGATATGATATGCTATGATTAGTACAAAATAATGAGTAATGAACAGGTATTAGACTTCTTCATGCATTCAGCTTTATGATTTTTCACTGCCTGGCTTAGTTTAGAAACATTAGTCTAGATAAAAAAAAATCATAATTTGGATATTAATTTGAAGAACACTAAATGAATCTAAACACTAAAAGAATTTAGTGTTCAACATTGTTTGCTAAAAATATAAACCTAATTTCTCAAATCCCTTAAAAATCAGTCTCTCCTATGAAATAGAGTGTAATGTAAGATATTTCATTCATTTTGCAATTGAAATAATGTGCAATAAATTTGCAACAAATTTTAAAATACTTATGCATTCCTATGCAATGTCTTACCATCTTTAAAAAGCTAGATCTAAAGTTCTTTTGAGGGTCTGCATAATTCTAAGAAATATAGCTTTTTTAATTTCCCAATGCTTCAAGTAATCAAAAAGACTCTGGTTTCCTTAGTACTTGAAATAAACAAACAGACATTACCTGCTCCTCTGGTATGGTTAAAATCACCTTTAATAACTTTGCATGACTTTCCATTACCATTGCATATACCACAATGATCTTCACGAGCCAGAGATCCTAATATACCATCACAGCCAAATTTCTGTGGGAGAGGAAAATAAAGGCTATTGAGACACAGGCCACATTTTTCATAAAATTGCTTTAGTATCAGGTATATCACCCTTCTGCAAGATGCCTAGCCAGCATGACCCAGCCCTGCTGAGAATGAAGGTTGCACTAGCTCGTGGCAGAGATCCCTCCCATTCCTGTGATTTTATGCAGATTGCTGCATTCACTCTTCCTACGTGGCTGGCTAACTCTACCAGCTGCTCTCCAAGAGAAACACGACTGCATTCCCATCTCCTGGTGTGACCTGTGGCACACCAGACTGTGGGTTTTTCTCTGGTTTCATGTTCATTTCAGTTTTATGTACCCCAGTTCTGTTCCCAAGATGGCTTCCCTGGCCCTGTCCTTTATCCTCCATTTTGTTGTTTACTCCAAAGTTCTTCTCCCCCACTCTGCCTACCCCTGGAGACAGCCACTGATTGGCTGCCTTTTCCCGCCAACATCCATGTCCATCACCCCTACCCCCCCATGCCAATCTCCCTGAGGCCTGGGCCTGGGGATTGGCTGGGTTCCTTCCCGCCTTTTCCCTGGTCACCCCTGAATGGATCACCCCACCTTTTGGCCACTCCCTGGTTCCTTGTCATTGGTTGCCACATGCTTTCCCCACCCCTGAACCCATGTGTATTTAAGCTGGTGTCTTTGAGCAGTCGGGGTCTCTCCTCGGAGATCCCGGTCGGAGAATAAACTGTTCTTCAACCCTTCCGTGAGAGTCCCTTCCCTTATTTCACCTGATTCCATAGCAGCTGGAGCCATCACTGAACGAGGTGGAGAGCCCCAAGTTAGAGGTTGCTGTCACGGGCACCTCGGGCTAGCCGTGAATAAAGAGGTGCACGGCGACACCAGACCATGCAACACACTCTCCACAGGCCTTCCCACTAAGAGAATGCAACGTGCCTTTCCTGCTTTCTACTCAAAATGTGGATGGCTCTTTGCTATGGCCACAATGTGGCTTCAATGTTAGCCTAAGGACTTGTTCTGAATAGGGCATAAACAGGTACAGAATACATAAATATAAATTATATCTGTGTTTTGTTAAAAAGCATTCAGTTTAAAACAAATTAAGTTTACTCAAGCATCTGTTGGACACATTTCTATGAATTAGTATCAGGGGTAGCTTGACAATAGCAATAAAGATAATAATATGCCAGCCTGATCCGAAATAAAAACATTGTAAAGTGTTAACATATATGTGTGTGCTTGGTGTGTGCCTGTATATCCAGGTTCAAAACAATTAATTCATACCTGGCATCTACCATCTGCACAGACATCTAGCCCATGCTGCCCACAGGAAGTCCCATCCATCACCTTTTCTGTTAGAAGAACAGGTTGATCCTTTCCAGCTGGTGAACAGAATAAAGCACACGGCTTTTCTGTAGCAGCGATGGATAGAAAAATGCATTGGAAATATTGGAAAAAGGGAACGTTAGAAATACAGGATTATTGTCAACACTATTGTTAAAACTGATACTTACTTATGTGTGGCATGCATCTACATTAAGATAAGAAGTTATCTTAGACACAGGGAAAACAAAAAATTATCTGTTTTTGATCCATTTCTTAGCTGTTTGAAAAACCTGAGTTTTTTTCTTCCTACAGCATGATGTTGCTATAATCTTGGCCTATATAGTGCTGATGTTATGCTCGTTGCTGCAATTAAGCATATACACATTACAGCTGTTGGAATATTTTGGTTGCAATCTACACTTTCATTCTCCTATATTTTTGGCAGATCATAAATACTGGATAAAAAAGAAACGTAACACTTTCTAAACCTCCTAACTGTGCAGGTCAAGGAGAAAAAAAATTAAGTAACTGACACACCCTGGGAAGAAAAAGATATGAATTTACAAAGTTTACATTAAAAACAACAACAACAACAAACCAAAAACCCACAGAACCTGGAAATATTATTCCTAACACTTTTATGAAGTTCAAGCAATTTTCTATGAAATTTCTAAAACATCCTGTAAATAATTTCTAATTATGAAACAGCATAAAAATGTAGTAATAGCCTATGTATCCGTATATTCCTAATGACTACATTTATAAACAATGGAGTTTGTTTCACCACTGTGAAAGTAACAGTGAATAAAAGAAACTAAGTCTCTTCTCAGTGGTCAAAATGACTGAGTACAAAATGACATATCTTTGTTTGCAAATGTACTGACTGCAACTTTTTCCTAAATCTGTGCAGATTTTTAAAAGGATAAAAGTCAATCCAGAACCTGAAACTGATTTCACTTGGACACAATCTATGCCACTCTGACTTCATACTGACTTCTAGATTCCTGGAGTGGATTTTTATTAGTAAATTAAATAGTTCTAGGAAACATTCAGGGGCACTGGAATTCTACTGTCTATACAGCTGAACTGTAAAACAGTCTGTGCCACATTTTTTTGCATGTGCTAACTAGCACCAGCTCAGTCTAGACTGGAAATTGCCATCTGCAAAGGACTGCTTTCAAAAAAGTAGTTTTAGCATGCAAAGGAGTAGAAAAGTACAGACAGAGGAGTTTTGTGCCAGCTGACTTACACAACAAAGAGTGGCCTGGGCACATTTAAATTACTAAATTTGACAGAGCCTAAGGGTATCACTAGAGGACTGGTACAAACAGATGTGATCTCTTCTGCCAACACATGAAGCTAGTCAGACACAAGCCATCTCCAGCTAAAAAGCTGCCTGAGTTTGTGTCCTCTGCATTCCAGTTATACTCCTTAAAAAGTAACCTCAAAGTTCCCTGGAGGGAACTGGGGGCTTTAAACATGTATCAGCATTTTTTAAAGGAATATATGATTGATGACCTAAGCATTATTTTAAAGACACTGAACTCAAAGAGACAGCAACTAAATAACGCTGGACAACTTCAAGAGACTACGGGAGATCTCATAAAGCAACCATTTTGGACATGGTGCAGTTAGTGTCCACTAAGAGAGCAAACAATTAAGGATTTCAGAACAGTGTATACTGAGATACTGGCACTCTCTGGCTGGTCCACTTTTGCTTCTCCTGAGGGACATCTCAAGATGACAGGATCACTCAGAATAAAGTTAGATGAAAGCAACCATCGTACTCATTAGCATGGCACAAGATAGTGTCAAGATTTTTTCATCTGAATGAAATCATATTATTCAAAGCCAGACTTATACATTTAGATTCTTTAGGATATATGTGTTCCTGTGCTAAAACAAGATTTAGTAAAACAAACCCAAACTAATTTACTTGATAAGCACCTATATAATAGTTGGAGAGAGTTCTTCTTACAATGAAAGGAGCTAACATATAAGCCTAATGAAAATAGAATCACAAATTTTCCCTTTGGCACCTTGAGAAAAGGCTTAGAAAAAAAGAAAACTACCTTCTTGAGTAGAATTCATTTATTATAATATGTGAATAGAAAAATATGTGAATTATTAGAAAAACAGAATTATTAGAAAAACAGTCTTCTATGCTTTCTAATGTTTCCTTATAAATTGTTTCAAGAGTGAAAACAATTTATAGCGATGAACTTCTTAAAATATGGAAGCACACACTTACAGTAGTCCTGTGTACTCCTTGCTATGATTTTGTGAAGTTCTCAAGTCAACTGTTTTCATAATTGATGCGTTTTTGTTGTGCTTTTTTCTTTGTTTGTTTTTAATTTAAATAAATTAAACCACAAAAACGTATAGAAAATTCAGTGGGTGGAAATTCTGATCACTTTTCTAACAAGAAGGAATTTGTTTTCCAGACACTGATGTTTTACACCAACATTACTGTTGCAGATAATGTAAGTCTGATCTTACTATACTCCCACTTGAGCATTTTCCTCATGATATGGTATACAAGCAAGTTTGTTGCATGGAAGCATGCATACAGTATGCCAGGACTTTGCGTGCAATAGGTATTAGGATTTACAGAAATCTTACTGAAGTTTGTATTATACATTATCTACACATTGTTGCCAAATCAAACACTGATATGTGAAATACAATGTTAAGCTAGAGGTTCTCTCCTTCCTCCAAAACAAAGGCTCACAACATCTGCATTGTCTTTTTGGCTTTGTAGGTAAAAACTGTAACTGATATATGCATGTTTAATGATGGAATATTACTTTAGAAAGCTGCATTTCTGAGTCACTTCATACTACAATTATGATTAAAAAGGAAAAAGCTGACTGGATTTTCATTCAAATGTAGTTATCACCTATTAAGAGGGACAAATATATTAGGAATAAATGACAAAATATTCTAGAGCATACGTAAGTACCACTAGATCTTGTCTACGAAATTAAAATAACTTACCAAAAATACTGGGCTTGAGGTTTGATTGTTTGCTTGCTTTAGTTTTAACTATAACTTTCTTGATTAACAATATGAACTAGCCATAAGCCTTAGAAGCAGATTATAAGAACAAGGGAGATGGCTTACACTTACCATCATCAATGACAGCTTGCCACTGGTGCACATGTTTCTGATATGAAGATCTGACACTGAAAGCTTGGCACTGCCAGTCTCTAAAGGCAGGCACACCAGCAGGACAAGAAGGATTTTCACATACCCTATACTGCATTGTGGGCCCATGACACTCTCCTTCAAGGCCTGAACTAGAAAAGATGGCATAATACACCCTTTACTGTTGGCAATACTTTGTCAAACTTACAGTACAGTTTACTTATGCTAGACATAAATTAAAAATAGCACGGTTTTTTGTTGACACTTAGCATTTAGAAATCACCCATGAAAAATTGAAGTAATGGAACAAAACATGTTTGCCTTTGTATTGATTAAATTTCATATAAGAAGAGATGGGTGCTAAGCCATAATTTCCACTTGGCCCCAAGAAAGCACTAGGATTAATAGTTCAGTCAGGACAACCTCAGGTACAGTTCTGATATAGTTGAGATGATTTTTCTCTATCTGGGCTGAGCCAAAGGGGCTACTGAAGGGCAGCAACACCTGCAGATTTGCTACCTCTCCTTTTTCTATAAGCCTGGTGTTACAGGGTTCAGACTAATGCTTTGTTTCTTTCTGGTCACTGCAGTTGTGCTTGCAGGTCCTAATGAACAAATGCAAAAGAAGAGAGAACTGCAGACACTGGAGCTACTTATTTGGAACCTTGCCTGGAAAAATGAATTAATGAGCACAAAAAATTAAGACATATGTAAATTCTAGAAATAGCTTTAAGGTATACAGCTGGAAGTAGTATTTAGATGGCATGAACTATGAAAGAATTCTGCATATCAAAATTTCTTTTAAACTCCCACACTTTTGTATAACGATATTCAACTTTTCCTCAAAATTCTTTATGCAAATTTATCTTTTAAAACCCTCGGTCTATCTTACCCCCAAAATCTGCTATATAGTCTTCCATAAGTCTTCATTTCCCCTTTTGTATTATTATTTTTTTAAAACAATTGACTCCACTCCTACCCACTCTAGTTTAGTTTTCCCTATAATTGCCTTACTTTCTCTACTCTGTTCCCACTCCTATGCCTATATTTTCTTTTCCTTTTCACTTAGTGTATAAATAACCCACCAAAATCCAATCAGTACTGACTAATTAAAAGGAAACCATCTTTTAGCTGGTCACTGAGATACAGTGAAACAAATTTCATTCAGGTCAAAAGTAAAAATCTTTTTATCCCCAAAAGCAAAAGGTTTTCATTTTCACAAGACAGGGAATCTAAATTCTGTTTCCTGACAGTGTATCTAAATGTCTGAGAAACTGGTAGAAAGATCTCCGTGTAAAACTTTCAGTTCTTTGGTTCTCCAGATGAGACACACAAATCAATCTTCTCTAGTTAAAAAGTTTAAAGACTAGAATTATGCACTGACAATCTGCAAGTCAAAAATTATGAATTTAGGTTTCTGTTGCTTCTTCAGGTGAATCTTAAGAAGGAAGTTTTATTCTTCTACTAATATTATCTAGGGCCTTGACAGAAGCAGAAAAGGTGAAAAATAATGTTGCCACACAATAAAATACTTGAGTAACCTATTCTTCTGAATGTTTTCAGTATTCATAAAGTATTAATTGCTTAGGTAAAGACCAACTGTATCTTCACAGGTTCCTGTACTCATGTAAATTTTGTTCAGGAATTCTGATAAACAGCAATGGAAACCTGAACTCATTTTTACCCAGGGCATTTGCGTTGTCGACTGCTGATTCCAGTGTTGCAAGTGCGGCTGCAAGTGCTCCATGCACTCCACTCCCCCTCGGTGTGCTCCTCAAAAGAGGTCCGATTGATACAGTCTCCAGCCTTACACCACTAGGGGAAAATTCGGCTCTTAGGTAAATAAATCAAGGCATATGCAAAACAATTCACTTCTCCACAAGCACACAGGAAGCGTGATGTAAACATATGGTTCAATACATAGTTTTCATATCAGTCAGGTATATTTTTGCCAAGCGCTCTCCAAAGCTTTTTATCTGTCCTAATAAATGCAACAGCCAGAGCCCTTTCTCTGTTTCAGTGGCCAAGGAGCAAATTCAATTCTTGACCACAACCTCAAAAGTAAGTTCATTTCCAATGAAGGATACCTCCTAGAAATGGCATCCATACTATGCTGTCTCCTTTCATTTTAGATTGGGCATTGTCTAAGAAAGCATTTTAGGGTCCAGCCCAAACCTATTGCAGTGATCGTTGTCCAACTGAATGGTGCAGATGATCACAGCACAGTGTTCTCAGGACTTGCTTGTTTCAGCATGACAGTTCCCACCAGCAGGAACTTCATTGTCCCTCATTATCCCGTGACAATTTCAATAGAAAGATATATTACAAGTAATAGAGAAAATGAGATTTTCTTCACCACTTGTATTCAAAGATAAAATGAAAGCTTCAAAAACTGGTGTTGAGAAAGTCCACATAATTTCTGGCATTTATTAAAATAGTAATAATACATTAAACTATCTGCATGCATATATCATTTCCCAGGAAAACTGCAATTTCTCACTCAAAAACTATGCAATCTTTATCTATGCTCTTTAACCTATGTCTATATCTTGTACAAATCATCATAAACTCTGCAGAAATTAGTGCTTTATCAAATTATATCAACTTAATATCTGTCCCATGCATTAAGAAGTAGAGGTGTTTTCCAGCCTTAACAATTTCATGGTTCAATGATTCAGCAATTACAAAGCAGACAATGATCCCTTAATGCCAGTAACATCAGTAATTTAACTGATTTCCTTCTACATTTTGAACTGTTGGTGAACCACTGTTATCAATAGATAACCGACTGCACAAACTAGCCTCATATTTAAAGCAAAACAAAAGGTGTCACTAGGTCAATAAGGACTTCTGCTTCTTTTAGAATACACATCTGTAACTTTTAGTGTCTGTGCTAAATCCTTATCCGGTAACCTTTTCACCTACGGTTTGAAGCTCATCTTTTCTGATCAATTAATCTTAATTTTCTCTCTTAAATCATCACATTACAATGAAGGCACAATTATTCCACTTTTAAAAAGTCTTCATGTAGGGTGGCTCCATCTTTATATTAGATTTACAACCAAAAGCTATAAATTCTGTAATATTTTTGGATATTTCAAACCAGAAATGCTCTTATACATTTAAAGAATTGCTTCAGATAAAATACAGATTTTTCTATCGAGATAGCATTTGCCCTCTGCACAGTCTAAGGGATGTTTATAAATCCTTGACTTAAACTCCAATCAGGTACGAAAAGCTATGCAAATGACATTTCCATAGTTTCTGAAGATCCTAAGAGGAGCACAAGACAACAATACTTCATCTCCACAATACCAATTAAAAAATGTCAAAGATTTGTTTAACCTAAACCTCATCTTGGACAGATAATAAAGCAAAGAAGAATAACTATTTCTTATCTCCTGTGATGTTTTGATGATGTCTTCTTAGTTTTTACTGCTATACATAAGTAAGTTATCTCTGTAGCCAGGCTCAATGAGCCATTTTAATTATAATCAGTAATTCTGAGTAATCACTGTAAGAGGTTCTGCTTTCTTATTCCATAGCATGGCCATTCAGCATTTCAGTCTTAATGTGAAAAATGTCATATCAAACAAAACACGTGCCCCTTATGTTCCAGATATGCCAGATATTTTCAGATACTTACTTCAGACAGTATCAACTGCAAATTTATCAGAATTAAAATATTGAAGCAACTCATTATTTTAGAGATATGAACAGAAATAACTCCTGGTTTTCCTTTCATATGTAAAATTATCTTATCTGAACACTTTATATTAATTGATTTGATTTTAGGAGAATGAGAGTCCTGGTGAATGTAATATGACTCAAAGAGTAAATCATTCCTGTGGGAAACAGGTGTCAGTACAATACCTTGAAAATCCCAAGACATATGTATAATCTTTCTGTTTTCTGTTTGAGGTTATTTATATTCATTTACAGATATATACAAAGATTACAAATAATTTTAGTTGGAAAGCTCTTGAAGGACAATTCATGTAAGTCTGACTTAGGTGGTCATTCAATTTGTCTGTGATGGCATACTATTAATGGGATCTGTCACTCTTTCACATGTGGCGACACTATAAATACTTCTTGATAAAACTTATCCTGAAAGATTTTAACAACAATCTGTATCAATTCCTTCACAGAGACTCTCTCTAAATATTAAATCATAGCTAAGAATTCTGTATCTTTGAAAGTTTAAGTTTCTATTTACAGTTGGAATAGCAACAATTCTATTCATAAATATGATACAAAATGAGAATGAATTTGAAATAAAACAGCATAAATATTAAAACATCTGTCTCTTTGGCTAATCTTTTTAATTCACTGATTTTAGGAAAATGTTTTTTTCTTATCTATATTATAAAATATATCATATATAATACATTCAACTGTACAGTTTATTTTTATGGTAATTGAGGTAAGTAGGAACTTTAAAGAAGCACAAAGACAGAAGCATACCTTTCCAGTGCCACAGTCTGTTCCATCCATTGGTGGATCCAGTTTAGTTTTGCATTCCTTCTCACTTTCCACCTTACACCACAACCCAGTGCAAATGACATGCTGAAAACCAAAGAAAAAGTAAGCACAAAATCTATCTTACGCAAAATTACTTTCTCTATGCAGTCCACTCATGTTGTCTAAATTTACTAGTTTGATGGTACTGAAATATGTTTAAAGACACATTAAACATGCAAAAAACCCCAAGTAGGCAGAGTCTGCTTAGACTTTTACTAATCATACTTCTCTAGGACTTCCAGATTCCTCTTGTTTGTGCTACCATATATGACTGCTGCTCTCATGCTCTTCAATGACTCATGATTCCTCTACAATTAATTTATTACTCTTGAAAAAAATTCCAAAAGCCATCACACCTGATCCCCATAAAGACAACACAAAGTTACCTGACAAATGAAATACTTTTGCTGGAAAGAAGGGAGATGACAGGGGTGCAAGTCAGTAATGAATTTTAGAGATGGAAAGAAAAGCTCCCTGAAGTATCAGAACACAAGAGTTTTTACTTTACTCAAAAGAAAGCCCAGACTTGCAGGATGCTGGCTCACATTTCACAGATTTCCCTGGCAGCTTTCTCTATTTTTCCCTAAAAAGTCCTCCTTCCATAGGGGTATGATTTTCAGTCACGACTGCATTCTCCTTGCTGTGTCTTCCTCCTTAACAATAAACCATGTGGAAGCGAAGAGAGGTCATGTGGGGCTGAACTGTGGCCTGATATGCACAGTGCATATGCACAGTGATCCTCCACAATGTCTATTGCCCAAAGAGGGGCAAAATGGATCAGGAGAGGAGGAGGTGTTGCAAGAAGGATAAAAGATAAAGAACAGCTGGGTTTTTTAAACCAGGGCTGCCAAAAGACCTGCTTTTTCTGAGTGAAATGATTTGTTATATTGGTACACCCAGTAAGAGTCTCTAGGCCTTTTATACTATGCATGAAAAACGTGTCATAAATCTTACGCTACCCTGAAAAAAGACTAAAAGCAGACAAAACATAATTCAACAAAAGACTGTCTGAACCAAGGAACAGGGCAGTTCCATTGGGAGTCTTACATGTAAAAATGTCTGTAATATCAGTTATCAAAAAAAGAAAAAAAGTCAAAGATTGTAGAGGTCTGAAGCATTGAACAGAAACAAGACACAGGATGGCAGCAGTCAGATTCAGTCCTGATTCATCCTTGTAACAGTTTTTTGCTGAAGCTGAGCTAACAATGTAACAACCAGCTTATGCATATCTCCAAAAACAGCTACAGATGTTCCATCGTGTTACTGGGTAATTTTAGCAAGCACTTTCCAAATAACAAACTCTAATTTCTAGTTTTGTTCATTATTTTTTAAACTATGTAGATGATGACAATAGTAGATAAGACAAAGTATCAGATATTCATGACAAAGTGCTTCCATACCAAGTAGGAAATGAGAGACATACCGTTGGAACTACTCCACAAAAATATACTTTAATCTAACAGTCCTAATTAATTTTTTTCATATCTTCAAATCCTCAATTATGAGTGAATTCAATGGTGGAAAAGCCATCCAGATCTATCCAAGTTTTCAAAAAATACAGGTAAATTTTCTCTTGTATCATCATGTTTTTAAGTATATTATCCTTTTTTTTTTTCCCTAAGTACTTTGACTGTATGCTTAATTTCATTTGTTTTTTATTGCAGAATGGCTTACCACAAACAGTTATTAACAAATCTAGAAACTATTCTTCTAAATATAGAGAGGCATTAAGTCAGATTTACAGGATTTTGGGTATTTTGGGTACCTAAACAGAGAGATGTACTTGAATCATGTACACTAAATAAAATCAAGTCAACACCCTTTGCTTGCTAATGTGCATTTTATATATCTGCATGTTTTTACAAATACCTGTATACCACCTCCCTATGAACCATGATCTGACTTCTCCAGATAGAAACTACTTTGGGCTTTAAGTGAACTGTATTCTAAAAACACTCACCTCACCAACTATTAAAATAAGCACTCCGTATTAGCAGATTTTAATATTCCCCAAACCAAAAAAAGGAGGTATGGAATTACTTAAATTGGTGGTTTACTTGTAAGTTTTTTTCCTGTGCTTTTCATTTCAGTCAATCACAAACAGACTCTTTAGTTACTGTTAAAACTGTATTTGTGTTGCAGAGGAATGAGATGTGGAGATTACTGTCAGTATCTAAGTTTTGACATTTAAGAATTTCTGTATAAGGCCAGAAAAAGACCAGAACACACAATATGGGGTTTTCGTTAGCAACTTGCAATGAAGCAGGTCTGGTCTGGTTTGAAAGCAAACAGAAATCTGGAGGCCGGTGTAAATTTTACAATAAGTCCAAAATCAGGGCACAGACTTCTACACCAGGATTTTACTCCTCTGAAAAGAAACTTTCTTCAGTCAAAATAAGGATAGCTAAGCTAACATTCACAAAGGTTTACAGTTATCTATGGTAAGTATAGTTCAACAGCCATCAGAGCTTTCTCAATGAGCCAAGGGAAGGAAGAGACATTGGAGATTAAAAGTTTATAATTGTGATATTAGACTATTCACAATCTGTAAAATATTTTTTGTGTGTAAACTGGAAAGCAAAATATTGCCAAGCACGCACAAAGGACTTTTTTTTTTTTTTTGAAACAATGTGTTAGTCATGAATTTTTAACAGCAAAAGCTTGTAAAACAAAACATAAAAGCCCCAATGTATTACAGCGGTCACTCCAGCTTTAGAATTTTGTGGGGAGTTTGTGTCTGTTTCTGTCCATTTAATTAAAATAATGAGGCAGGTCTAAGAGAATCAGAAGGATAAATTTCCAATCATGTAAGCATATAGAAAGGAAGTTAAATTGAAATTAATGACCAGAGACAAAAAGGGAATTTTAGAACAGTATTTGTGCAAAGTCAAGATTGTTTAAAATGTAGTGGACAAGATGAGGACAGATAAATCACCAGGACTATAATATTTCCATTACTTTTGTTCTTTTCATTGTGAGCTTTCCCCAAAATGCCTTAAAAATCACCATGAAATATAACCAGTCTCCTACTTCTTTGTAAAGATCACAGCTGTATTATGACAGGAACTGTTTTAGTGGAACTGGCCAGATAGCATTCACATCCTGGACTTTAATCTTAAAAGCCATTATTTAATAGTTCAACAATTGCATTAAATTGTCAAGTTTTACAACTCTGTTTAATCATCAAGAACTACTTCTGAGCCATGATCTCACTATCTGTTACATGAAACAATGTTAGGATCTAATTGATTCTTGCATGAGACATTATGGGCATAAAAGCAAACTTGGCTCCCTGACAAGGTAAGCATGGAGACACAGTATAAATCTTGAGCCTGGAGATCCACTCATGCTTTTCTAGGGTCTAAAAATTTTGCCTAGAATATGAAAAAAAAGTCTTAGAAATAACGATGAAAAGGAAAAATAAAGTCACCATATATGAAAGGGGAGTGGGACGGCCTCACTTAGAAAAATACAGTAACGGAACCTCAGTGGTTCCTTCAGCTCTTTGTCTCATTCATTGAATTAAATAATAAAGAGGAATTCTTGATAGCAAGAGAATATCATTTGTACCAGTAGTATTTCTCAGAGGTTGCCATGTAATAGAACTGTGAAGTGCAGTCCTAAAGTGCTCCTCAGTAATAATAATTGCAGAAAATTACATGTCAGCAAAAATGCACTATTGCACCACTGATATTTGTAGAATTTAGATTATTTTTCATCATTACTCAATTGTTCTCTTAGTTGGATAGCTGTTATATACGAAACACAGTTGCTTAATGTAGAAGACAGTATGGAACTCTGTTCATTAAATAATCTTCCAGTCTCAAAAAACGTAAGATTGTGACATAGTTCATAATTTATCTTTTACTCAGTTTTACTGAAGTGCATGAACAGTTCAGCAAGTAGAACATGTCCAAAAAATCCTGGGCTATAAACTGTTGGATTTACTGACATTTAAATGAACCTTTGAGGAGTGTGTTTCTCTCATTTCCTGGCTTGCGGACAACAACTATAACCATAATAAACTTCCAGGTACTGGCAGAATAGATATTAAAGGAAGATTAAAGGAAGCAGTCTGGATGTCACGGAATATTCAGTGGTTACCTATGCATAATTAAATAATTACTGTAATAAATTAAGACAGTAACTAATTATATACTGCATTCACTTTAGAAAGGTCTTCTAAATGTTGGTTTCTCCAATGCCAGCCACAATGATTTGTACAATCAACAAAGATACATTTGAGGCATTTTCATATTAAGCGAAATGCACTTATTTGCAAGGTTAGATTCAACATATTTTTTACTTGTATCTAACATCTTTTTATTTCTGAAGAAGATGATGAAATTAGCTGTTGAGTAACAGTATTTCACAGTTAGATGATGTTGATGTTGCACAGTCCATGCGCTAGAAGATTCCTGGAAAGTTTAAATGGTTCAGTTCCAGCCGAATTCCAATAGTAACTTGTTTTTTTCCCCCTTTCTTTTTATACATAGGAAAAAAACCATGTAAATGAAGGACAACTTTCTTATCTTCTGGGCTGTGCTCTATCCATTGCTCTGAGCTTCCCCTTTACCACAGAAATGTTATCTATTATTTAGAAATTCTATATCTAATTGGACTAGCAGTAAACTTCCCTAATGGAAGAGATAATTTTAAGACCCACAGCAGGGAACAAAAGAAGAAGATCTGAATATAGTGCCTAAGTTTGCTGTAAGTAATGTTTCACATCTAGAAACTGAGAATCAAGTTTCCTGGATATTTTTTTTTTTGTTGGGAGGAAGTTAAGAGTAAATATAAATATTTTTAAAATTATGCTTCCAGACAAAAGAACATGGAAGAAAATCAACAAGGTGACTTTACTGAGGTTGGGAAGGAACCTTTGGAAAACTTCTCTTCTACCTCACTACTGTCATCATGTTTTCTCAATTTTGTCCTTAGTGTCATTAATTCATTGCTAATAGATCCAAGATTCTTAAAAATTCATTACAATAACTTCTTGGTTGAATATTTCATTATGCAATTTCCAGTTCAGGGTTACCAGTTTTGCAGAGGATTTTGGGAAAACTGCAGAAAGTTCTTCCCATTGCTCTCTTCTCAGAAACTGTTACTGGGCTCTCTTTTTCTAACTGTTAAGACCATAAGGTCATCAAGTAACACATTTGGTTTTATGATAAAAAATTAAAATTGCAGTTTTTCAGGAAAAAAGTACAGTTGAAACAAACATAGGTCTTTTGTACTGTCTTGCATCATTACTATATTCTTCCTTCACAGCAAACCCACATTATATTTGTATTTAAATTACAATGACGTATTTATACTAATATTTAGTAATATTACATGTTATAATAATACTAGGATTTAATATTACAGTAAAATTGTCAGGAACTTCTTGATTTTACTGTAAATATAAATATTTAATATTTAGTATAAAGAAACGATCCATTAAGTAGGAAAAAGCAGACATATTTATTTAGCCAAAAATGAGTGATTTAGCTGAAAGGTGTCCTCTTACTGCAGAATGTCAGAAGAGAGGAACACAACTGAAGATGAATAAAACTGGACAATTAGCTATGAGCACCTAGAACCTAAGTAATCCCTGTGCAAACAGTTTAATGCTACCTCAGTAATATTCACTAAATTTAATTTCCTAATATTTATAAAATAATAATGTAAACCAAAGAAACCTCAGATTTAGGATCCCGAAAGAAAAATATTCAGTGTATCTATGAAAAAACCACAAAAGGTATAGGATGACTTGACTATCTGAATATAAATATATGAATAAGAAAAAAACACAAAAGGAATATGAAGGGAATTTATCCAGACAAATGAAAAGCATATAAAAGTATTATGCAATGGAAAATCTTGACATTTGTTTCTTTCTTCAATTACTTTTGAGAATCTTTAAAGAAGACCTACAAGAAATACTAAACATGCTACCATTTTCTTGTTCAAAATAGGCTACTATAGGCTACTAGAAAATGAAAACCAGAAATTACATCCTTCAGTTGAAAGCAATGTACTGAAAAGCAAGAAACAGGTTGAAATTAATAAAAAAAGCACTTGGAAGTAATGAAGAATATTTGTAGAATTGTGACATTGAGATTTACTGCTCATATTCAGAGTGAGTATGTCTTGAAGCATTTGAAACAGCTAAAACAAAATCCATTAAGCTTTGGGGCTTTTTTCTTTGCTCTTCAACTATACCACTCTCAGCATGCCTTAGTTGTACATGTACTGCAATATTTCCTTTGAGAATCTTTTAGATAAAGGTTAGTTTAAGTGAAAGTCTTTGAAGAAATAGTACCATATCGAAACTGAAAACAGGAAGAGAATGGAAGAACTAAAGGAGAAAGAAATTGTCTTCCTATTTAGTACTCCTAACCTTTTCAGGCTATCTGCCCACTGATTCTGATGAAATTGTATTCCACTGTTCCTCTAGTCCCTCCTCTTTCAATCCATACTCCATGTCCTTTATATATTTGTATACTGTCTTCCCATCTTGTCTTGGTTAGTGTCCTAAGGGCATCCAATATGTTTAGTCTCTCCTGTTGATGTTAAAAAAGGTTGACTTTTCTCTGTAAAAATCATTCTTAAACTGCCCCTCCAACCAGATGTCTACTAGTATTAGCTCACAAAAATTATGAAGACCTGTTCAGTTCTGTCAAGCCATCTTTTTAAGGCTAATATACAGTGACACTGCCTCACACTGGCATGAAGCAAGGTCAGCAAACTGATTTAAGTACTGGAACTCCTCTTGTCATGGCACTGTACAGCCCTGCCTGGGCTCAGAGGTGCATCCTGGGAGATGCAGAGTCCAGTTAACACCACTATTACTCTTTGCACTGTGCACAGGCACAGAATAATCTTCTGGAGGTCAGAAAAGTAAGTTCAATACCTAAAACACAATAAAATGAAACATAAATAATAAATTACAAATGTTCCACTTGCTACAACAAGGCATCTTAACGCTATGACATCTTCTGTTTCTAAACTACAAGGAAAGTATCAATAAAACATGTTTCAGGATATTCAGAGACCTAAAGCAAGAACTACAAGAAAAAACAATGAATATGTACATATTAATTTTGTGAAAGTGTAAAATTCTTACTTCAAAGGTGCTATACTCTCTATCAAACACATGTACAAAAGTTACTCTCACATGAAAATTAGATGGTAGATGCATTTTCTGAAGTACAGATACAACTTTACCTGCATTTCTTGGCAAAAAGAAGCAGTTGGTCCAAAAAGAATCTGACACTGCTCATCTGCAGTGTACGTCATTCCTGGGAGCTTAGAGGGAATAATCACAGAATTGAGGCTCTGAGGATTCGTCTGTACCAGACAGTTACTGGCCTTTGACCTGGTAATATGCCGAGATTCATATGCTGAGCAATCTGATTGCCACACCAACTTAAACTTGCATGCAACATTTGAAATATGTGGAGAATTACAATTTTTTTATTCATCAGCATTGGGCTGCTGCTCATATTTAAACTGATATGGCCTGCTTGTTATAAGTTAATGCATTATGTTACTGTACATTTGCAGAAAGACAATATAAATGATCAGAATTTCAGAAAAGTGCTGGACAACACTCTAGCATAAAACTTACTTAATGGATTAAGGTTTTGGTCGCCAAACATTTCAGTACACAGCATATTAACATATAGTAAACATACTGACATATATAAAATGTCTATATAAATACACTAAAGTATAATATACATTAAGACATGAAAATATAAAAATCCAAGTAATTGCTGAAAACAAGTTTTTATAAATCTAATATTAGATTGTGATGATTTAAAATATTTTCATGGATTTTTCAAAACAAATCTCCCACAGGAGTAAAAATAATTGAAAACTAATTATTTCTGTATATTAATTGCATCTATTTCAAAGTGACATACAGTAAGAGCTCTTTTCTTCAATTATATACCTGAGAAATCTTTCCAGATCTTCCCTGCTGCACTGAGACCATGAAACATCTCCAAGATTCTGTCCTTTAATCCATTCCCCAGACATGATATGGACACCATCTGCACAGGATGGGTGGTCATTGTCGTGGTTTATCCCCATGCTGAATTTTGAAGTTATTATAAACAAAACAAAACAAAAAGAAAGCAAATAACAAGATGTTTTCAGAATTTCTGTAAGTTAAAACTCTTGCAACGGGCTGTAAATAGCTCATATACTTCACATGTAGGTAATTATGATTTTGATTTTTTTTCCTACGTATCTTTCAAAGAAGTGCATGGAAATATGCATAGAGGAAAATTCTACAATTAAAGATGGAAGAGGAGCTGCATTTATTTGATGAGAAATACTGCATTCTAATCAGTTGAATACATACTTTGGACAACTTTTTGAACTTTCAGAACAACACAATTACTGCAAGCTTAATGAATACTATTTCTCTTGTAAATGGGCAACATACTCATTTTTTAAGATTAGTGAATATTTTGTCAGTGACTCTATCTTCATTCTATATGGAACTGATTGGTTGAAATTTTACAGAATAGTAAAATGATCATGACTTTAATGCATAATTATTGTCCTCAAAGAAAAAAAAGCACCTAAACAAGTTTTCAATCTCTTGTTAAAAATAACATTGATGAAGAAATTAAATTGACTTTGATTATAAAGACTTAGCATCCTTATGCATCCCAGCAAGTTCTCACATTCAATGCACTGCAATGAAAAATTCTACTGAATAGATTCTTGAAGCCTCTGTTTTAACTGAAGACTCACTGCCACTCTCATTCATAATTAGCAAACAGAGAGGAAGAAGCAACACTTAAACAAAACTAAGATTTTCAGTATTAGCTAAGTGGATCATGCTTGACTGATATTATAATAAATAAATACACTCAACTGTCTTCGGAGATTTACAAATGAGTATGAGACAACTCTCCAGAGAATTGGATTAAAAGCAGTGCTGGAACTTTGCAGCATTACTCTGCCCTGCAGAAAAGCAAAACTCCAGGTTTAATAAAACTCTATGCCTTGTACTGATTCTTTCACTTACAGACTGCGAAGACAGATTAAGTTTTTGCTGTGTCTGTACAAAAACTGGAGTACATCATACTTCTTATTTCTCCACCCTACAGTGGCAAATGGCAAAAAAGGGCCTGTCTCACAAAATGTTTGTTCTCTACTCCATCCCAAAATCAATTCATGACTAGACCAAATTATACATAAATTTGCAATTAGCTTTACCTTGTGTTTACTAATGATATGAATGGAAATATCATGTAGGGCTTTATCTTGCCTATAGAAGTTCTCTCACTGTTACACTGATGTGTACACCCCACAGTCTGGATCACTGCAACAGTGGCTTCTACATAAATTGGATAATTTTGTACCTGTAACCATGTAACTGTGACAGGAAAATGGGTCTGACTCTCATCTTAGCCTCTTTCTTTTCCTGACCTGCCTGAATGGCACAGAACAACTACACAGAAGTGCCTCTGCACTTGCCTTATGTTCTTCTTGCATGCTTCAAATGCAGAATTTTAAATGTCTCTATCTCCAGATTTATTTACATCCATAGGTACTGTGAAGGAAGACAGAGGAAATCTAATGATATTTAACCTAGTGGACTACATAAGAAAAAATTTGCTTATAGCTCTTTGAGTTACATGCTTCCTTAGTGCAAAAGTAATAATTTAAAAATACTCATTTGTCAGTATTATGTACACTATAAGATTTGAACTAAAATATTTTCAACACAAAATCTTGACAAAATTTATTATGTGCTTGATGGCTCCCATTTATGCAGAGTGGAATCAACACATTCATATGTTATTCATATGGTTGTTTTTTTTAAATTAAAATTACAAAACCCCAGTGATTTCTATTTATGATTATTCCCCTTCACTCTGAAGAGCAATTCTTGAAGCTGGACTTTGTCAAAAAATATTCTGTAAAGTCAGGCAGAGAAATGTGTGCTGAGCTGAACCATGATCTTGACTTCTTTGATGATCCTGTTTCAGAAAACAATCACACTAGCCACCATATATATATCAGTGTACGCCCCTTTTTCCAATCTACTACCACAGAAGCAATTTGTAAAGTTTATTGGCACAAGAAATTTGAGGAAAACATTGTATTTCAAAGCAATAAGTGGTTAAAACTGTTGTACTTTCAACAGCTGTGTATATCAGATACATAAAGAACTAATAAAAGATGTAATTCTATTAATCTTCCAATACTTCAGCTGCCCATACTTCCGTAACACTTCTCCTATCCTGCATTGACATTCAACTGTAGTTCAAAAAATCCGCACTAATCCAATGGTATTCATTCCTCAATTCTCTTCCACCTCCAAACGAAGTACAGTAAACAGTCGAAACAAGAAAACAGTAAACGCAAGCATTGAATCCTTTGCCTACCTGAATATACAGGCATTCAAAAATGCCTACTACAAAGGCAAATACAGGTTGTATATTAACATCAATTAACTAAATTGCAAGACAGTATCTGAGAAGTAAGCTAAAGAAGCAACAGAATCTGCTCTTAAACATTCTCCGGAGTATTTTCTTCAGTGAGAGCTTTTGATCTCTTCCGTATCATGGTAATGGCGGCAAATTTTTATCTGACCTAGTATCAATTACAAGACCATATAAAAGTTAGTGTACAGCAGAACTGACTTCTGCTTTCATTCCTGACGTCACATTATATGTATGGTGAAAGAAAGAAGCTGAACAGTCATTGCTAGCTTCTTACTCAATATGAGAGTAAGGAGGGTAAGCATGTCTACCTACTTCTCCATTAACAATCAAGCATATAACATAATTGCATGCTTGCAGTGGTGGTCATGATATTTTCTAGCCCCCCTTGCTGCACATGAAAGACATAACTACATCCTTTCACTGATACAGAGGTACCACAGAAACTGTGTGCATGTAAGGTGCTGTTCTGTCTCTTCCTATAGAATGAATGTATTATGATAGCACTCAGCACAGTGCTCCCTCTCCTCTCTCCCACAGCTCTGATCATTCAACCTCATACAAGAGTAAAGCAACACCATGTGCATGTGGGAGGAAGACAAAGGAGTTTGGGATTATAGGATAACTTTGTAATAGCCTGAAAACACAATTAACGAGGAAGAAAGCATTGTACTTTAACAAGTGGTACTTCATGTCTTTACATAGAAATAAATCATGTTTTAAGAAAATAAGTGTTATTTATTCAGTTTTACATAAAAATGCTCTACTCATTCTAGTTAAAGGCTATATACAGCAGATAAAATACACAAGTAGAAGTACTCTACAGACTGCCTTCCCTAAATAAAATATTAGCAACACTTAAATGCACACTATGCAATTGAAACTGTATTATAATAATCTCAGTTTTAAAGTATTTTAACAACAGACTTGGACCAATAAACTCTACTAACAGTGTAAGTCAAATCCACTGAAAAAATACTTTTATCTAAAAAATCCTCTAAAACTTGGTAAAAGATTTTTTCTGGTTTTAGTGATACCATGTATAAAGTTGGAGTAATTTCTGCTAAATTTTTAATATGCATGTAGAAATACAAAGAAACATCATTCAATTCTCTGTATTTGGAATTAATAACTCTACTTTCACTGAAAGTAGAAGAAAAATATTAGTTCAATATTTCAGTTTTAAAGCAATTATTTTACAATTACAACTACTGCTGCAATTATAGGTGTTTAGCTGGAATCAAACACACAATAGCATTTCTTCTGTCATTTCAGTGAATGGTTTAAATTCTTGCATTTAAAATGTATTCCAGTGTCAACATACCAAGTATTACAACTTAACTTGACCTCATTATTGTGGAGTATTACAAATTCAAAGCTCTTTTAAGCCTCAAAAGGTGATCTTCAGTCATTATTCTATATTTAAATAAGCTAAATAATGTTATGCACACACCTTCTTGAAATAATTAGGTCTGCATTGCTATTTTTTATTTCTTCTCATCATAGGACATCAAAATTCTTTGACATATGCTGCTTTCACAACAATATGAATTTGCTCAGTGACCTCACATGCTTCTAGGTAAAAGCTTTGTATTATTTATTCATTATTTTGTTTGTGCTTTGCAAATGGTAGGTGATGGTTATCACCATCCTATCACACTTTAAATGCAAGTACTGCAGCTGAACAAGAATGGTGCTATTAAACCAGAAACAAGCAAAAAAGGGACAAAGATTAAATAGTAATATTAAACAGATTAATAGGGACAAAAACTTAATATAGGAGCAATTAATTAGGTCATTTCAGATAGATGTGGAGAAATATTTTGGGCTTCTCTGCAAACAAAAACCCAGTGGATCAAAAAAAATTAGAGAACAGTACTGCTTAGATTTTCAGAGTCACTAACAGTAAAACAGATTAGGAAATAAGAGATACATTAAGAAAAGCACAAAAGCAAGTGCTGGGTCAAGGAACCAGCAATAGAATGTTCAGTATAATAAACAGACTCCTAAATACTAAAGGATCTATTTATTCCAAGTCATATATAGAACAAGGGAATGATGAGTGTGAACTGCAGATCAAGTATAATACTACTAGTATAAGCTCAGGACAGACTGAAAATTACTGGAAAACTTTCCCCTTGTGAAGGAGAAAGTAAAGCTCTGACTGCAGTTGCCAGTTTATATCTGTGATGTGTGATGGGATCAGGTTCCATTTGATTTATTAAGAATTCACATTAGTATAAGTGACTACTACATAGCAATTGTAAATTCACTGGAACTACTATCCTATATATTTTTCCATTTTGTGAAATAAATAACTAACATAATAAATTCTTTTACCTTAAAAATATTAATTACTTTAGAAAGTATTATTAATAATGAATTGTTATCTTCCTTATTATTTCCACTACTTTCTTTTTTTAATCATTTTGTGCAATAGTATGCTAGAATGATCAAAACTTTTGAAACTATGGATCCAGAAATTACAAGGTTTAAAAGCTTATATGGCATTTTATAGTACAATGATTTTCACACCAATTTCTCTGATCTGAAATTTTGCAGTATCACAAGGACGTATTTGATAAGTGAAAATAACGCCTCTTACGTGACAATCACAGACAGACAGAAGCTACATTACTTCCTTAGTACTTTTATCGTACTTTTTCAACAAAATGTTTTGTCACACTGCTACCTTTACAGAGAAGAATATGTAAAAAGACCGGACTACAAGCAGGATTTTACAAATTGTTATATGTTGGCTTCGGGTTTTTTTAATCTCAGTTAGTGAAATATTAAGTGTTGTATGATTTTTTTATATGTCCTTCAAAACATATGAGGGTTTCACTGGTCATTAAATAAATGGGATAAGACACATTTCAACTTGTAAATTAATTAATTAGCTAAAAGTGAAAGTCAATTCACCAGCTACAAATGGTAATTATGATGGCAAAAGGTAAAACATGATTTCTTTTTGAACGAATTTATCTTCAAAGGAAAATCTTATCAAACAAGGAAATCTCAATCTTCTTGTTAAAAATCAGATGGTCAGAAAAAGTAAAAATAAATAACTCTGTGCAAATATTATTTCCCTTTTGTGAATCATTACTCATTCTCCACAATGCTAGAAATTCAAATTACATTTTCAGTCTTAAAATAACCGGGTGAAAGTACAACATGCATATTATTATAGGGATATTAACATACACTGTACACTGCTGTTTAGGTGACTTTGCAGCTTTTCCTGAACAGCTGCTTTCTTCTCTGTAAATCCAATACTTCTACCACCATATTTCATGGTGCTGGATCTAGACAAACTACTGAGCTACAGTCCTTTGACTGAAGTATATAAATAATTTAAAGCTTTGCTGTGACAGATGTATTTAGCATAATAACATGAAAATATACGTTGCCCCTTCCTGAAGGTTTCTCACAGAGATTATATAATACAGGAAAAGCATTGGCTTCTGGCAAATATGACACCCATGCCACATCCTTGAGCCATCATAAACTTAGTGAAGAGCTACAAAAAGTTTTTGTATTAACAAGTAGCATTGACATGGTTACGATCTTTTGCCAATTTTTTTCACAGATATTTTAAGTGTATCAGACTATCAATTAAACCCTGTAGGATTTTTTTCAGTTACTAACTGTTTAGTTTACAACTGTTATCCTAAGGAAAATTTAACATAAATTCATCCTGGAGTAGTATAGCCTGGAGAAACACAATCCTTAATACCTTACCAGAGAAAGAGTTGACTAACATAAATTTCATGTAAAAAATCATTATATCTTTTTAAGTTACTACATTGTTGATGCAGTGTTTCTTTCCTGTCTCAGCTGTTTCTTCAACTGTCTTACTACTAGCAAAAGGTTGGCGATGTTATATTTCTGCCTGGCATTGCAGTGATGTGCTGTGATACACAAAGATCTTTTCATGACTAGAACTAGACCAACAAAACTAATTTTTTTTCAGGGTTTTTAATACCAGAAACATTTTGAGTACAAGTAAACAGAAATGCAAAGTATGTAATAGACTTCATTATTTTCTGTCTCTTTAATTTTAAATGTATTTTCTCGTACGATTTTCAGGCTACTGAAACTTGGAATGATACACTGGTGTATCATTCCAAACTTCAGTAAGATCCCAGGCTAATTTAAGTCAGTATAAGCATATGACTCTGGAAGAAAAATGCCTGCTTTGATAAGGATGCTGGCAAAAAAGAGATTATCAATTTTTAAAGAATTCACCCACTAAAGCATGAAAAATGAATGTAAGGCAATCTCAAGGACTTGCAAGGTTGAGCATCTAATATATATACATACTTTGAGCTTCATTAAAGTAGTTTTAAAAAAGTCCTTTCAAGACCACTCAGTGCACTGTCTGTTAAACTGCAATAGTTTAGAACATATGGATACTTTTCCTGACCAATCAAGAGAAAAAAAAAAAAGACAGTGATGGAAGTACTAGAGTGATTTTGTATAAATCATGTTTGAAATAGAGAATACGTAATGCTGAAATGCAATATAAAGCTAAAGCCTCCTATTAATTTTTATCAAATAACTAAGTATCAAGGAAAAAGGAAAGCACATTACCTTCCTTAAGAGTAATTAAAAAAAGGCAGTTTCTAATTAAACAATACTATGCTTTATAGATAAATTTCCCACAGTTTCCATATTTTTAACAATGAGGATAGAAAATGTCACAGATAGTAAAATGATACAAAAATAATATAAAAATAAGAGAATCACAGGATCATAGAATGGTTTGGGTTGGAAGGGACATTAGAGATCATCTAGTTCCAAACCCACTGCCATGGACAGTGAACCTTTCACTAGACCAGGCTGTGCTCAAAATCCAGCCAGCCTGGTCTTGATCAATTCAACATGGGGAGTGCATAACCTTTCTGGACAACCTGTTCAGTGCCTCACTACTCCTACGGTAAAAAATTTCTTCCTGAACACTAATCTAAACCTACTCATTCAGTTTAAAGCCATTCCCCCTTGTCCTGTCACTATGGATCCTTGTAAAAGGCTCCTTTCCAACTCTACTGCAGGTCTCCTTTAAGTACTAAAGGGTGCCATAGACTCCCTCCAGAGCTTTCTCTTTTCCAGGAATATCCATGTTTTATGTAGCTGTGCACAAAAATCAGGGAATTACAACTATTTCTGTGTAAATCTGTAATGACACGAATACACGCATGGGAAAGATGATTGCCTATATTTGTTGTGCATGTATTTTTAAAATCACTACAAAGCTCAATTTTTCTTACAGTAGCTGTACTTTTCAAATTGTTTTACTCAGTTAGGCTCCCATCTCTACATTTCAGTTGACTTTGATTTGAATAGAAAACTCAGTGGTGATGAAAACCAGACAAAACAAGCAAAGTTCAATATCTCTGACAGTACCTACAGATAGATTAATATCCACATCTATGTATCTTGGACTGAGAAATCCAGCTTTAGACCATTAACCAAAAGGGAGAGAAAAATTTAAGAAAGAAACAAGAAATTCTCAAGAAATGAGACACTCTGAAGCTGGCATAAAGCCACAATGACACAAATTTCCCTCACACCTTCTATCCAATACCCTAACAGCCTTTGGGGCTGAATGGAAGCGAGAAGGAAGCAAGACTATTTGGAGACAGGTTGCCAGCACAGCCTCCACTGACACTGGGGGACCCATGATAACCTGAGTGAGGCTGGGAAGCAGAAGCTCCAAGAGAACAGGACTCTAGAGTGATATTATGGCCACTACTGAATAAAGCTTAATTATCAATGGAATAATTATCCTATGTTATCTCAATACATATCCCTTTTTTGATTTCCGATTTATTTTTAAAAAAATTAAAAACAAACAAACAAACAAACAAACAAACAAAAAACCTCAACAAACTCATCCTGCTTTCCAGAATGTAAAATAAATATCATCAAATAATCACAGAAGTACAAGCAGCACAATATGCTGCAAGGCTAGAAGGTAACTAATGCAAGTAAGAAGAGAAAGTTCCTAAGGAAGCAAGTAATTTCAGCAGTATGATTCAAATCATGGTTTGTTCATCTGAACATCTTCTGGAATTAAGTTTATTCAGTTAATACAGATACCAGCAATTATAGTCCTAATATTGATATGTTTCAAAAGCAAGCTAGTCTTGTCATGAGATAGTAGGAACTACAAATTCTGTCTTTGTAATCTGTCCCAGAAAAGGGTAAAGTACATGGAAGAGGAGGAACTCTTTCATTGTGCATAAGAAATGTTTCATAAGCTGCTGTCACTGACCAAATGAAGAGTTTTCTTCCTCTATTTTTTCCCTAGCGAATCCTCTAGTCCTGGTGAAGGTAACCTTTGAGAAATTCTTGGTAACAGGTAAGGGACTCAAAATTCTTACTTGGTTTATTCCACAGATGCGTACCCAGGAAAGAGAAAAACAATGCACTAACCAGTTAAACCTCTCTACCCTTCTTTTTTAAGATAAGAAAGTCATTAAAATGTGAACAATGGGTGGTCTATCTGCAAGTATCTGCAAGTATCCACTTGGTTATGAAGTAAGGTTTCATTCTTCGGTAAGGCAGTTGAATAGTGACGGAACAAAATAAATGCTAAACAAGTACTTTGAATATCCAAGACCACAAGACAACACATCAAATGCTTTAATTTACTGATCCTCACTAAAATTAAGCTAACTGTTCACAGTTTCATCAGCAGAGGTGACCACTACTGCTCCTGAAATTTTCATTATATTAGATTTTACAGTTATAAGGAGGTCTTCTACCAAATCTAATCAATATTTTTTCTTTTCATGTGATAATCTTGTTCCTCATTAAAAACAAGTCCAGTTGTATAATTTTACTTTAACTTTATAAATATCCATACAGCTCTTTTTTTCAGTTATTTTAATGATATTCCTTATTCCACATTACTAACACATTCACAAAGGTTGGTCGACCTTTGCTTTTATAACTCATGGATTTTATTGTGTTCTGCGATCATATTTTGGAAAGTGATAAGAAAAACATGGGGTGTAACTGACTCTCCATTAGCATTTCTTTATCTTCCATTTAAAACTCTCATTGAGTTTGACCAGATTTCATATAACTTTTTAATATATTTACTAAGAATATATGCTTTTTGCTTATAAACTACTAAATAGGTGATTCAGAAATTCCACAGACTCCCTGTTCAGTACTACAAAATATGTGGTAGAATATCCTGAATTTTAGCAACAGTTATGTCTCATATTTCAATTGCTTTCAAAAAAGCATTTCAAAAAATACTTGTCAGAAGAAGAATGCAGATGTGTATAAAATTAATTCTGAGAAACTCCACCAGTCTCTCTTTTAAGTTATCTAAGACAACTTCTAAACTACATTTAGAGCACTTAGTAATTGTTAATTAATATATTTTGAGATGCAGAAATTTACATCTTTATTTCTCATCCTTCAAAAGGAGTCATAGTCCATAGAGAGCCATCATTTAAATAAAATGACATGTAGCTTGTTAACCTCAGTATCAGCAATTCTCACTCTTCCCTCTGTTCTCCATACAGAGACAATATCTTTTAATTAACTGTTGTTAGTTTTTATTTTGTAATGTGATCTCACTATGTAATTACCTAATTGCTTAGTAAATTTATTTTAATAAAAAGGATTTGTTTAATAAAACCAAATCTATTAATGCGATACAATTTTTAATGACCGATTACACAGACAGAGCTCAAAAAACAACTGTTGACTTGGATTAATTTTCAATGTCATTAAAATATCATCTGCATTCAGATACACAAGGCTAGAACAAAGACATTTCACATTGCAAAGTAAGGTTCACTCTTCCGTTGTATTTCATTGAGAATATTTCTCTTTTAACTAAAAAAAAAAAACCCCACAGCACTTAATAAACATCCATGTATCAGAATGTATTCAATATAACAATCTCTTCTCCCAGGCAAGAGCCCATGGCCTCAAGGTATGCCGGGGAGGTTCAAGCTGGATATTAGAAAAAATTTCTTCAATGAAAGGAGCACATCAGAACTGCATCTTCATCAATACAAAGACAACTAGTAATGTCTTTGCTTGTATATGCTCACAGAAAACGAGAATGAACAGCATCTATATTGCAAAAGTTCTGAATCTATTTGTACAATAATTTATGGCAAGAATAATATTTGTTGTATAAAAGGGGAAAAATTGGTTTTTGCTTTATCCTTTGAGAAGCGAAGTCTTCAAGAAAGCTTTTGTTTCTAGGCTGCTGAATTAGACTCTTCACAAGAGCAACTAGAATGGTTAAAGATATTATATTATACACAAAAAACCCAAGGTAAGTAAGGTTAAATGACCTGAAGATTCAAAAAGAGCTAGTGAAAATCTTCTAGAAAAGATGATGTGTTGAAAGAACTATTTATGATTGGTCTGTATAGTGAGCATTTAATCTCTGCTTCTGGGGCAGTTAAGAATGAGCAAAACAAATCCCTGTAACAGATACTTTAGATACTTTTGAATCTGCTCAAGTCTTTTCCAATAGGATCTACATTCAAATATTTGTCTTCAAACATTTTTATTTTGTCTCTTCACAAAGCTTCAACTACTTATAGTGTCTTCTATGTAATTGCCACGGTCTGGCTGGCAAACAGAGACATTCATGCAGAAAAAGCAAATGACTCTAAAATGTCACGTTACGCTCCATGGTGCAAGACCACTCTACTTCACATTGGGACAGCTAAGGACTCTGACTCCATCATGAAGCAGGGATCTATGCCTCTATACCTTGACATATTTTGCACTGAGAGATGTTCCTTTTTGTTTGTTTGTTTTTTGTGAGTTTTTTTGTTCTTTAGGTTTGTTTTGTTTTGTTTTATGGCAGCCGCTCATACATCTTTGGCTACCTATTCTTTCATTTTGTGGTAGTCCTATAAACTATGTGATTTGTTACAAGCCTTCATTAGTTTGAAGATTTCTAGAAGAAATGTCTGGTTCAATCAACATCCTGTCTTTTACACTGACACAAGATTTGATTTATTCTTTATTTCCACTTTTTAAAAATATCTATTACATTACACACAGAGAATTGTAAAAAATGTCTCTAAGGACATCCAAATGCCACTGCTTCTGTGAGAATATGATGGTTGGGATATACCATTATGATTTGTTTTTCCAAGTTTATCTGATTTAGTATGAAAGGATTTTAAAGCTCAGAAAATTCATATGTAGCCTTGTAACTTTTTTCCCCCAGGATTTATATATCAGCAATATAAGTTTCATATTCCTGAAGGAAGTTCATGCAAACTCCTTTCCCTTTCACAGTCCAACAGCAATGTAAAGCCATGAAGGTATTCCAAGTTCACAAACAAATTTAGCACCATTTATAGAGCCTGACCTGTGCTACAGTCTTGGAAGAACTGCTAGCAGCAACAGTGAGTTTCTCTGTCTACCTTGTTTCATGTACTGCTTGGCATCTAGAACAATTAGGAAGTCAAAGATAGATTTGACTGTCTGCTGCAAGACAAAAACCTTACCACTATGTAACCACATAAACTTTTTAAGATCAGTATCCCACATTGCAAATTTGCCATTGCACAACCAACAAAGCCCCCATAACTTTGGAAGAATTTTATGTATCACCATTTTTCAGGGAGCATAAGATGTTATATTTCTTGTTGATTGAGATGTCTCTTTTTTCAAGTACAGTACTTTTGCAGCAAAGTCTTCTATTTTCTAAAAATACATTTATTGTGTTGGGCATAAAGCAACACTTATATCTGTTATTATCTTACCTGTCTCAAAGAATTTCCAATTTACTCTACCAGCGAACTTATCTGCAGATCATATTCAGTGATTGTTTCTTTCCTCCTAATCTTGGTTTACTGTCATAGGAATAAGTTTACAGAAAATAATTCTTTCTCTACCCATTCCCTCTTCCAATACTAGCAAACACTACAGCAAAAAATAGAAATAGAATTATATGTAGCTATAAAACACAAATAAGTATACCTTTTTAGGTCTTTCCTTGTCTTTCTTTCATTGCAACTATCATGCAAGCAGGCTAGTTTATATTAACCAGTTTTTTTCTGCAGTTATGAAAACACGAGAAAACCCAGAAAAGATCAGCTTTGTGCGGCAACTTACACTTATGTCAATCTTTAAATAATAGCTCTGTATTTGCTTATTTTGCATCCAGAAAAAAAAATCAATACAAATATTTTAATTTTCATTTTTTTTTCTTGCAGTTAACTTCATGTTTCAACATTAGATGCTAGGATCTCCATTCTCAGAAATCTTTGATGAAATTTAAACCAAGTCACTTCTAACTCAAAGTGTTTTTTCCAAGATCCCTAACCACACATTTAGCAAAACATTCCTCTCTGTCATCACCCTGAAACTGACATTGTAATACAAATACACATACCTGGCACAGACACTGCAGAAAAAAATGACAGAGGAATACATACCTCCTTTTTATTTCCATTTAAAAAAAGACATTTTCTATTTCTTTTTCTTTATGAGTAGTAAAGCCAAGAATGAAGTTCAAGTCTTATTAACAGATTGTAGCATTGCAAAATAAGAATTTTTCACTTTGGGTTAAAATATTTGACATTGAATGAGTAAAAACATTCTGCTCAATTGTGAAGGACACTTACCTTCATCTTCATTTTGCCATTCTTTTCTTCTTTTAAGATGAAAAATAATCTTAATGTTGCAATGAGCAATGACTATTCTACACTTTAATGGGATCTATCCTGAGAAACCAAATTAAATAATGGTGCTTTCAACTTACGATCTCATTAAAATGTTTGTTGGCAACAATTTTTAAGAGTTCTGTTATACAATACCATAGTCAGCAAAGAAAAAACATCTTGGGGCACCTGTTTTTCCCTAGACAATGGCAGTCTTTCCAGTTAATCTATTTATTTTGCAGCTATAAAGATTTTTTATTACTTCAAGTCATAAAAATTTGCATAAGCTACACACAATATGTCAATATATGTTGTTGTTGTTGTTGTTGTTTTTGTTATTAACAGAAACACTTTTCTTAAATTTTTATTTAATTTAAATCCCTTCCTTATAGAAAGAAAGGAAAAATTGAAGGATACAATCAAATTAGTTCAAATTGTATTAGTATTATATGGAAACAAATATGAGGCTTTAATATCCACATACTTACTTGTGACCCATTTCATGGGCAATTGTAAAAGCCAGATTCAGACCATTGTCCTCTGCAATTATACATTTTCGTTTTTCACTGCACATTCCACTCAGGTATGCTATACCTAGGAAATACAAGCACCACATTTAATTATTTTTTGTTATTACTAACTTTATATATTAATTACAGCATGACTAGACCCAAACAAGACTGAAACCTTGTCGTGGTCAGAGCCATCCAAGTATATGACGAGATATCTGACAAAAGTTTACTCAATTTGCAACCAGTGGTAATATTATCTCACAGTAAAGATTACATGGACTGCAATGTACAAGAAATGTATTCTTTAAAAGCATTGCTTAGTACCTTAATGAGATGTGATAGAACACATGTATGAATGTCAGTACTGCTGTAAAGGAAAATAAATGTCTACAAGAATACGGCACAAGTTTGAACAGGTACTTTCTCTGACAGACACGGAAGAACAGAGTGCAAAGCACAGAGAAAGCACAAAGCTTGTGCCCCTACATTTATCACTACTGAGTACTCATAAAGCGTTCAGCATGTTAGTGGTTTTTAAAAATGTTAGAAGACTCAGATATCCCAGAAGAATTCATAGGAGACTGCAGCCTGTCAAACATATTTATTGTAGAGGCTATAATTCTTTTACTACATAATACCTTAGTTTTCAAAAAAACCCATAAAGCCTTAATGGTAGGGTTTTGAGTTCAAGTTCAGCTTCTTAAAAGTTGAGTGTCTGTAACTGTAAAAGCTTAAGAAATGTGAAGCTTAATTTGAGTAATGGTAAATTTTTCAGAATACAAACACATTTAGCAGGGACGATTGTCATCGCTTGTCATTTGAAATTTGGAGTAAGCAATCAAAAAACTGTTTCAAGTGTTTGGCCTTCTTCCCAGGAACTTCCTTTAAATGGAATGATGCCCTCCAGTTCAGCATGTTTGCTGGATATTTGCATGTAAAGGTCAACTTTGAAATGTTTGACAGTATTTAAAATTTAGTCATAATTATCATTCCAAGCTAATAAGATAAGTCATTCTTCTTACAGTCCAACTATCTGTCAGTCTGTGAGCACAACGCTTCATCCACAAGTAGTAACCCCATCACTATTCCGCCAGCTTTTGAGTGTTGCCCTCAAAAGAACTGGCTGAAAGCATTTGGACGTAACTCTTGACAAAAAATGTTGTCCAGGACTAAACGAAGCAAGAACAAATTAAATTTGAACAAGGCAGAGTATTTCAACTTTTACTATTTGTTTCCAAAATAGGGAATAGCCATCTGGGATAAAAAGAAAAAGCAAAATTTGGTCGAAGAAAAGAAAATTTAGTCCTTCAAATGAAACTTCATGCTAAATGTAGGTATACTAATTTGAATAAAAATCAGAGAATAAATGCTCTGAAATGTAATATTTTATTTCAAAATGTTATGCTGCAATGGCTGAAATAAAAACAAGCATATTTCTAAAATCAACAATTATACGAATCTTCTTTCAAGAGTTGTTGACCAAACTGAAAAAGATAGACTTTTAATGCTGGAGCTTGTAGTACAGCTGGTAACAATACCAGAAGAAGTGAACATCAGAGTCCTGACTTCAGCTAAGTTTAGTGAACTTAAATATTGGTCCAACAAAATACAAAAATATTTCTTGCCATAGACAAAATCCAGTACTGCATTTTGAAGTACTGGGATTGATCCTTTATTTTAATGCAAAACATTCATAAATACTTTACTTGCTATGCTTGTTTTGGCTGTGATAGTTAATTACTCTCACAGTAGCTGGTAAGGAACTATGTTTTGGGTTTATGTAAAAACAGTGAGGGTAACACAGGGAGGTGCTACTTGCTGCTGAGCAGTTTTTACACAGATTCAAGGCCTCTCCTCTTCCTCACACCACCTCACCACCAAACCAGCTGGGGCTGGGCAAGACACTTGCAAGGGCACAGCCAGCACAGATGACCCTGGCTGAACAGGAATTCCACACCTTGTAGCACTGTGCTCAGCAAAAAGACTAGGAAGGAGGCTGCCAGGGGGCTGATGCTCAGGGACTGTTACTACTGTTAATTTACTTCAACTAGGAAATTATTTTTATCTGAACCCATTGCTTTTTTCACTCTTATCCTTGCAATTCTCTCCTCCCATTTCACTGTGTGGGGAGAGAGCAAGCAGCTGTGTGGTGTTTAGTTGCCATCTGGAGCTCAGTCATTACAGTGTTGATGGCTAGTCTCAGTTGGATAAAACTTACTTGCTGGAACTAGAAAGAGAATTCCTAAACCTCCCTCTTCCTGACGATGCTTAGTACTAACAGAAAACTGTGTGATAATCTCTAGCTTTCTCAAAGGAAAAGCAGTCCCCCTAACCTTCTTCTGACTCTAAAATGGCAGGTTTTCTGTGCAACAACATAAGTACTACCAGTTGCTATCCACTATTCTAATTGGCCCCCATTTACCCCCAAAGAATTATGAGCATTTCAAGTTTCACACCTATTCTGCAAAAGAGGCAGTCAGCATTAGGAATTTTCAATAATACTCATATAATACTTAAGTAATGCTCCTATATATCCTTACCTATCACCAAAAATGGTTTTGTACTTGTAATTCTTTGAAGAAAATTGATTATGCTTGAACTTTATAAGCTTGGCAGACAAAATACAAGATTTAAATTTCATTGAAATTAAATTAGATTGCTGATTCTAGAAATGTCTGAAAACATCAAAAGCAATTAATGCTTTATGACCTCTCCTATTAAATAAATTCAACCTCATATGTGTAAGCCACATTGAACAACTACTGGGCGTAAATCAGCCAACTACTAGCTGTGAACTAGTCTCACATCTTTGATTATGAATTTCACATGTAGTGACAAAGAAACTGACTTCAGTAAGCAGCTCCTCTTGTCTGTGGATTAGGTAAGAGACAGATTTTCTTCTTTAAATATATTTATGTTCATTGCAGTTTTCTGTGGTTTATTAACATAGCTGGAACTGCTCCAAGGTTAAATCCACATTAAAAAACAAAAACAAAAAAAACAAAGACAACCAAGGAAAAAACTCACCTCAAAGCAACAACAACAAAAAATCAACGAACAATTTCTCCCTTGTTATTAAGATATTTCTAGTGAACCCCACAGCCTCAACACAGTTTCAAACTAAAACACTTAAAGTGTTACATAGTGAAAAGTATTGGCTAGAAATCAATAACTTCATCTCACTGACAATGTAAGGAAGGATATGATTATTTATCTATAAAAAGCTACATTTTGAAACAAACAAACAAAAAAAAGCTTGATTCAATACATGTCCAATGTAATATATTCAAATTACTTCCCTCTGTGGATAACTTTTTGTCAAGTTAATTCATAAAAAAATACATGCCACATCAATTAAAAGAGTAAAGCTGTAGCTTTGTGCCTGAGAAGAACCACATAAGGGACTATATTTTCTAATCAAATGTGTAAATATCCAAATGAAATAAATGCTGATTCAAAAAGGGGGAACTTTCCCCCAAGTCATAGCAGTAATTTATTACTCCTGCTATTAGTGCTACCCATAGATTTGGGCATTTCATTCTACACACTATGATAAATCTTCTTGTTTATTAATGACCGTCTTTGTCAAATCACCAACCTATTCTTTCAAATAGGTGCAAATCTACACCCTTTCTGTTGAAAAGTGTTACTTCAGCTAACAGGAACGTAACATCTCAGCAGCTAAAGTATCTGAATAAGTCTGTTAGCTTTACCTATTAATTCACAGCCAGCTGCCTCTAACAGAAACCCACTACCTATGTTAAAAAGGCTACTGTCAGCATTGCCCCCAGCAACCAAAACTCCACAGTAGGAAAACCCCAAATAGAAACACAGTGAGAGACATACAGACAAACTTACAAACATTGGTCTTCCTTACAGTGACCATAAACATGTAGGTATGACTGTAGTACTACATTCTAAAAGGCTAGAAAATGATTCTTTTCCTTTTACAGTGAGTGCTGTAAAAATAGAGTTAATATTCTGTAAGTCTAATCACTCGAATTACTTACTTATCCCACTTAAATTTCTTTTCCTCTGAACTTCCTTGGGCAAGGGTGATGTACTTATTAAGCCAAGCAAAGAACGTAGGGAATGACTGCCCTCAGCTGCTGCAAAGAAAACTGAACCCAAGAGGGACTGGAGAGCCAGTTTTAGATAAATGCCTGTATCAGTTCAGTGGATTAACTGCTTGTGGAAATGTTTATCCCTGAGTTTATCAAAAGAGTGTAAATGACTTCTTAAGTTAGCTGGCCCAGCAAGGGGTAAGTGCATGCATAGCTCAGCCAAAAGAGAGTATAAAAACTGAATAACTGACAAAATGAACTTTGAATGGAACAATGGGCTTGAGCAGGCTTTAACACACATATTCTTTCCCAGCACTGGGGAATGCTCACCATCATGACAGTGAGGATGCCGGCCAATATTGAGAATGAAATTCGTACTATGATCCCACAGTACATTGCAATTTTAGTATATTCAGTATATACTGATTTCAATATATTGCCATATCATTCTGCTAAACAAAATCCCACATAACATCAAATGTCTTCAGGTAAGTGCATTTTGTTTTAAATATTAAACCCTCCTCATGTGGAATACCTAACAGAACCTGGCCATAGAATTCTGACCCTCATGCATTTCATTGCTTCCCACTGAAGGTATTCTTTCAAAGACAGAAGAAAAAGTAATACTGTTCTGTACAGCAGTCATACAGAACCAGCCTTTTCTAAAACACATTCTCTTCCTTATTGTTTTCAGTGTGAGTCAAGTTTGGTTCAGTTGCTGGAAATTAATCTCATGTCAGAGCACATAGTAGCTCTTGAAGCTGTCAGGAAGCAAGTGGGACCACTGTGAACATCTGGACCATGTAAGTGGCTATCTGTGTTTAATAGCGCCACACGTTTTTTAGAAATAGAACACCTGACACATGAGAACAAATCTTCCATGCTGAAACAGCCTGATTAGTGTTGGATGACTTATATCTGGTATTTGTCCACTCAAAAATCTGCAAGAAATAGAAGGCATAGATTTACTATGACAAGTATTTTAAAAGAGTTAACTTCAACAAAAAGAGAGAACAAGTTCATTTTCTAGCCCAGTATAATTGTGCAAAATGTTTTCAAGGCCTGTAAACTGCAGTTTCTCCTAGAGTATGGCTTTAAAAGGGAAAGCAGGGACAACAGCTTCTAGTCTGAATTCAAAAGGAGATACCTTGGCCAAAAAGGCAAGTAAAATTTTAGTTTGCCAAGAGTACCACAGTATAAGAAATCACAGTATGAATACCAGCTACCATTAAGGAAGAGAAGTTGTCTCATTTAATGAAGACAACTCTTTCTAATAATTTGTTACAGCTTTACTCCAGATATTTTTTTGATGCTACCAGCTTTTAAATTACCTTTTTTTTAAAAAAAAAATCACTATTTAAACATATTTTTTTATAAAAATAACATATAGAAAGGTTTGGTCAATTAAAAACATATTAAATGTCTGGAAGACATTAAAACATCCCAATATTTTCTTTAAAGTATTTTTTAAAAATTCTTATCATTTGATGTCATGGGCCCTGGCTTAAAGAAATAGGAAATACAGTGCCCAGAAAGAGGATGCTGGTGAAAATGCTGATGTAAGAGCAGGTTTTAGACTTCCAGGGAACTATGCAAGGGATTTAAAAGTTCCCCTAGTTTTCAAGATCAATTCTTAGGCAGCCTTTATTTTCCAAATAGAAATTTGACATCACTTCTGTAACCTTAAAAAGATTAAAACTTATGTGCATATGTAATTTCAAGATTTAATGTCCTCCACTATTTGTAAACAGAAAAAACAAAGAAGCAGAAAATACTTATTACACTATTTTAATGCAAATGCTGTATGTTTACAACTCTCTCTTGTCTCTGATTCTGCCTCTGAAAATTTTTGACTCTCCCCATTAAAAATGTGATGACTAAATGTAGTCCTGGAATACAATTAATTTTTGTATTTGCTTCCACTACTGTGCAGTGTGCGTTCACTTTAACATATTTTAGAATACTACGAGCCTATACAATTCTATACACTTGGATCAAAATATATTAGCATCACAGAGTAAAATATATACTGGAATTAATTAAGAATTATGTCACTCCATCCAACTAGTGAAAATATTCACCCAGGTGCTTGTCTCTCTTCCTGCCTTCCTGACATCTGGGTTTCAGTTCTCACATTCATAAAATGTGCAGCTGCTAAAGCTGCCCCCATGTTCTGTACATCTACATACATTGCAACGCCTTTGAATTCATCTCCTGTCTCATTCCACAAAGTCACTTTTTTCCTGATTATGTCTCCCAGGCTTGTGTAAGTAACATCAATTCCCCTTACCAGTTGGATCTACTCATAATATAACACTGATGCTTTTCCTGGTCTTAAAAGAATTACGGCCTTGATACCCTACTAAGCTGATTCTCCTGCAACATAGTTTCTGGTGCCTTCTTCCTGGAAAATGGTTGGTACCATCCCCTATGCAACAAACCAGTAAAATTGGTCAGGTAATTTTCACCCTATAATACATTATTTAGACTTATTTTTGTTCCTGCAACAAACCATGAAGAAAACAAGACTGTCTTGCTTTGTTTTGCAACTTATTTTATTATACCAGTGTTACAGAAATGACACTCTGTTACAGAAATATAAAATTGTTCCTTGACACACAGGGCTTCTGCACAGTAAAACATAAGGAATGTTCTGCAACCTGAGTGATTCCTGTAAAACATTTCTCATTTTTTTATGATACACTCAACTTAGAAGTGATACAAAACTGATTATTTTACTGTTGCTGAGATCACACTTAAAGAAAATACTCAGGATTTTTCTTCCCCATTTTTAATGGGGTGGTCTCTTTTATGGGAGACAAGGGGTAGCTAGTGGGATTGAAAGAGGTATTAGTCTGGTTTTTCTTTATTTTTTAGCATAAGGTACTACTCTGAGGCCAAAGTTTTTGCAGTTTCAGCTATTTAAGATGTTTTTGTGAAACTGTACTTTGTTTCTGTAAGAGAGAGATGCACTATAAGAAAGTGACTTATCTTGGGGCTGTTTATAACAGAAAGTACTAGCACATCTTCTAAGAAATATGAGTTGTTCCTTCATACAGAAAACAAGGACCAGATACAGATGCACAGCTTAACTAGTATCTTTTGATAAATGAGAACAAAGGAAAAGCTATCTTGAGAAGGGTCTTCCACTGTATCTCTTTTCAGGTAAAATAATTTGATTTAAAATTACTATTGTTAACTGCAGATAATTCACCCTGTATTTTGTCTATGTTGATACAACTAAAGCTATGCTGTTTCATTCTGTATTATCACCTGTGATGAAAGCATTCATCATGCCCCAGTAAGAGTCAGTGTTAACTGATCAATGGTACTATCCAATGAGTTTCTTCAAGGCCATGTCTCAATGTTCTTGCAAATTGTTTTCAGTGCATAAATTTTTGGAGCTTGTTGGGATGATTCACAGGAAGTTTGAGATCAATGAAAGTAAGCTGAATAGATTGAGAGTATTAGATAGAGAGTATTAGGTCTTTCTTCTTTCAGGGTACCCATTATCCAGAATAACCTCTGCAAAGTCTTCAATATGCAAGGTTATTGAGAACTAGAATGCAGCATTAGCCGATGCTCGAGCAATCAGAGTAAAGGATGATTTACTTGATGTTTTATTCAGTGTAGAGTACTATCATCCTGCAAACATAAAAACTTCAGTACATACTCAAAACAAACTACAAAAAAAACTTCTTGCTTCAACTTAAACATCACAAAAGGGAGCTATGAAATGGATTCAAACTGAAAGTCTTCTCAAATATATTTAAATGGAGAGACTTGGCCCTATCCTTTTGTTCTATTCTGCTGACATTTGTGGATCACTTTTCCTTGTCTTTTAACAAGTTAGATGCAGTTGAATAAATCATCTGCCGTTCTCTCCACATATATGGAACTCTTTTTCTCTTCCTCAATTAAAGGACTCATGTAACACTGACTTCCAAAAAATGCATTTTTTTACAGTCTAAATACATTACACTGTTTTCCCCCTGCCATTATATATTTACAGGATTCAGATAAACTGGTGTATTAGTCACAAGAAGCTACCTTTCTCTCTGGAAATATTGGTCTGAAAACATTTCCACTAAAAAGTACCAAAATTTTCTAGTGCACAACACTATACAAAGTTGATTATTAATGCATAACTTTGCAAAAGTTTCTTTTGAAGTAATAAAGATACTATACACAAGCATATCTATGAAGAGCTGAACACAAGACTAATATTAGCAAAATGGATGGCTAGCTAGAAAACAGGTATTTTACTGCCATATATTTTGAATGCCTTTAATTTGTAATGTGTGACAGCATATTTTATTTTTTTATATTTTTAAAATTTAATTGTATGCACAATACGTTAAGTGAAGAACAACTATTTATACAAACTCTAATCCAGAGTATTATGGCATATAGAGTAGCTAATTATTGATACATGATTATTTACAGGTCCAACCCACAAGATTTTATATTTTTCCTATTAAAAAAAGCCATAAAAGAGGAGTAGTGAAGTTGTAAAATCCAGGAGACAATGAAAGTTATTTTTAACTGCTCACAGCTGCTTGGACCTGATCCAGTTTTTCGACAATTTCAATGAATAGAGTGACACAAAACATAATTCACTGCTTAATGCACTGAGAGGGTCACTAAATCACTCATGCATTCTTTTTTTTATCGTTTCCAATCTGATCAGCAAAAATGGTAAATTTTCTCCTGATGAAAAGATTTTGCTTGCTCTTAAGTAAGCCCACTTCTGTCCTCTGCTTTGTGTCTCACTGCCCTGCCCCATCCTTGGCATCAGCATCTCTTGTGCATCATGGCAGGATTGCTCTGAGGCTTCACTGATTCTTCACTTCTGCATCTGACATGCTTAAGTGAATGATCCCCACATTAAGTTAGAAAGTACACACTTATTCACAAGACAAACACAAATTACTGTGATAATTAACTTGCAATTTCCTTCTTTTTTCTTTAACACATAGGAAATACACACCATATAATATATAAGATTCTTTTGTCCTTACTTTGGAGTCCCTTCTTCTGATGGACATGGGAATTTTGTCTATGGAAAAACTCTGAACTCAAGTACCAGGTTGGAACATAAATATTTTAAATGCTATTCAGTGTAATGTTAAATTATTGCTTATAGTACATCTCTCTATATTTCAAATTCCTTTGAAAGAAGATTTTAAATATTTCAATATAAATTGAAACTAAACACAGAAAACAAAATAAAATTAAAGATATACCTAGAGATGAACCAGCATAATCTGTAGAAAGTGACAAAATTCTACTGCATTTCCACAGAAAGAATATGAAATTATGAGGGCCTGTGGATGGCACTGAAGCCTATTACACCATCCCTTACTCAAGCTGAGAACCAAATTCAGAGTTTGATCCTGTAGCTGAATCCACTGGGATTTAAACATACGTTAAGAACACGGATCACATGTTAACTAAATGAGAAAGAGCACAACTAAATCTGAACTGGAATGAGCAACAGGAATTAGATACAGGTCTAACATAATGGTTATTATTTCAATGTAAGAAAAAAATCACATCTAACCTCAGATATTTCAAAACAGACACTATCTGAAAAAGTTTATTTCTTTTGTAACTGAGGAATAATTGCACCTTTAATACTATCTTAAATCTAATGCATTTATTCTTTATTTAGAACTATTACACAAATAAACAGCTATTATACTATTAAATAAATAGTATCAAAGACAACCATGCGCAGCAAACACTATCAAAAAATACACAAAATTATCCTACATGTCAAATGAGCAACATGTTTCAGCCTCAAAAATTCCTTGAACTATAACATCCAGAGGCTAATCAAAATTCAATACAGAATGTCATAGATTTTCTCAGCTCTAACGTTTACATAGATTTCATTTTAAAGATCTGAAACTATATGTAGACATGAAAATTAACCTTCCCATCCTCCTAAATACACTTGAAGGCCCTACTGCTTCCTATGACAGACTGCTTACACATGCTTAGCAAGAAAGCAGTAAATGACCTCTGCAGCATAATCTGAAACACAAAACAGAAAATACATTTTTTCCATTACTTTCAGCTCCCTAAATACTTTGTCTAACTACTTCAAAGTAAAATAACATAAAATAAAGAAAACAAAGGAGTTGCCTGCATCAAGTCCCTGATCAATTGTTTAATGAAGAAAAGACCTGTTTTTTAAGTATGGTAAGGGTCTCTAATTAAAAGCTCAGTGATTATGAAATTGCCATAAAGAGTCCATTCAAACAGTTTCATTCTCTGTCACCCTACTACTGTTGAGATTTATTAAGCTTTAAACACTTTAAATAAAGCACTGGAAAATGAAACAATCTGATGTGTTGTAACCCAGTTATTTTCTGTCTGTGTTACAACATCGCTTGAAAACAAAGGTTTGTGTATCTCAAAGTGAAAACTCATCTCTCTGGTCTCACTGGCATCTTGTCATTTACTCCAACTCAGTAAAACAAGAGGTAAGGTAACACAGGACTGCCTCTTAAAAGTTTTGCTGGAAATATGAAGCTTAATGATTTTTAAAACTGAACTTAATATAAAAAGAATTGAGGTTTGTAATAGCAACGTCTGGATTTGATGACTGAGAACATGCAGCGTAGTCAGCATTCTGTGCTCCTTAGAAACTGCACCAAGCATGCATAATTCATTTGATGTTTTATGACATATGAGGTAAACTAAATTCTATTTACTTATTTTGATTTGGTTTTCCACACCTATTGGAATTCACAATTAATTAAGATCTGTTTTGCTGTACTTAAAGACTCACTGACAAAACCAAATTTTATTCTGTAGAATGCAGGAGTCAAAATTTTCCAATTTTTTTTTTAAATCTGGTGTATTAAGAGTATTTGTATACTAGATAGTTTGGACTATCGTATGGATATCACTTCCTAGGGAACTTTTGCATTTCTACAGAAGAAAATAAATGTTCAGAAGTCACATGTGAATAATGGAGCTACTGAGTCATTTGCAGATACTGGCTACACATCTGAGCTACAGTGCGCTTCTTTTAGAAGAAACAAAAGTCCAGGAATTAAAATTGAGTGAGAACTCTTTGGCTAGCTTTTCTACAAAAGCACTTAAAATATGGTCCTGCTCTCACTGAATGATGTGTTCCTCTCCATGTAAGTCTGTGAATTATTATTATGATTTGCTGTATAAGAGAATGGTGTATGAATGCAAAATTGTGTGCATTGTAGAGGTTATGTGAATGATTTAGATTAGGTTAGACATCAGGAATCTCCACAGGATATCTTCTGCAGATTAAATGGTGAGCCTAGTTCTCTGAATGCCAGTCATCTTACTGAAAAAAAAAAAATCCTCTTTCTTTTACATAGGACATCTTTTTAAAGTATCTCTTGTTGAGTGGGGCAAATCAATCCACAGAACAAAACTCAGAGCTTAAAATGTTTTTACAAATTTTGTTGAGCTTCAAGCTTGGAGATATGTCGGAGAATATTTAAGACCTACTAAATTTAACAGACTGTAGTTATGCCTTTACCAGGAGAAACTTGCTGTAATTGTTTCTCATCATCCAATCTGTCTTTCAACTGCCCTCCTCCCCACTCTGAATTCCCCATGGTACCAAGAACAGTAACATTCACAGCAAAATCAAACAAATTAACTACACTAGTGATGAATATCTGAAAAAATTGCTGGTGTATATCTCTATGTACAGGTAACCTCAGCCGACATAATTTTAAAAGGGTATATATTCAAACAGTACTCAGTTACTTAAAGCATAAGACTTTTCACCAATATCCAACTAGACTGTGGACAATGCTGAAATGTTAAAAAACCTAGATGTTGTAAAAATGTAGCAAGACTCTAATTTTTCTAACCTTAACTGATTTCAACCTCTAAGCATGCCTCCTGCACTTCTATCTGCTACACTGACTGTAGTCTGCTATGTACAGAGCAGAACTTATACACAAGTTCTATATTCCATCCTACATGGTAGTAAGTCCTGGCCCACGCCCTAGTTTCAGCTTTACCTGTCTTGGGGAAACACCTGTTTCCAAAAGTGCATCTCAACTTTAGGACAAACCATAAATGACAGGCTCTGGGATTTTTCAATTCCTGTTTGCCTTGAATGAATGATCAGAAACTTTCCTATGCCCCACAATGACAACACCTGAATAACCCACAATGTTGATTTGGAACTGCTGCAAGCGCATTTCTTAAATACCTGTGACTCAACAAAAGAGAAGAAACACGCAAAAAACCAAGGACTAATAAAGGCTAATCCTGCCAGCATGGCTTATGTCTCAAGGGCTCCTGTTGCGCAGCCCACAGGAACTTGAGCTAGGTTTGAATTAGCAGCATCGAGGGCCCACAGGAGTGCAGACACAGCAGCACACGGCTCGGCATGAGGAGGTTCACTGCAATTCTCAAAAAACTGTTACCAGCTAGTTAGGCTAAGGGCAGCTGTGTAAGACTACATTAGAGCAATAGTCTGGATAAGAGGAGGGAGTGCCAGATGAATGGATTCAGATGACGAAGCACAGGGAAACAGACCTCTTCAGTTTACTTTTGCTCTGCCACTGCCTGTGTTCTGTGCAACTTCTTTGGCTGTCTCTTCATTGGTAACTGGCCCTAAGCATTCAGCTTCAGTATTTCCAGCATTAACTCCCACTGAACATGGATATTCTGCCTGATTCCCTATTTCTATCATATCTTTTATTGCATAGGGCTGGTCTAAACCTTTGTCCCTAGGGTAAAAGTTTGGAGAAAAACCCCAAGCTCTTTGTAGTAAAGATTGATAGCTTCCATATTAGGAAAGAAAAGTAAATAAATCTATCTTTGGTATTTTTCTAAGTTGGATGGAAAATATGTTCTTTCACTTAATTTTGGTTTGTGGTCTTTATTGTGTAGATGTTTGTCTGACTCCTCATTGGTTATGATTTGTATCCATGCCATTGAGTTCCTTTGCAAGAGTACAAAGACTTCATGGTGCCTTAATTTTCTGCTGGGTTTTTTTTTTTTTTGTATCTGCAACACTAGGTGTTACCAAATTTAGAAAATTTTAATATACTGTATTTATGCCCAAAACCAATCTGACATGTTTTTAGATTGTTTGGAGATTGCATTATTAGAAAATGCTTTTTAGCAAACAGTTTGGATAGAATCACTACTTTGTTCAGCTGTTGTTTTAACTGAAAATGTTATCTAAAAATACATGACCAAAACCAGAAGAAATCACTACCCAAGTTTCAGCAGATTAACAGGGCTCCAAACTGATGCCAATACAAGACAAGCATCATTTTAGAATCTTTCCATACCTGTAACACTGCACTCTAAGAACTCTCTAGCGTAGTGTTTCCACAGAAGAGATTAGCTAGCAGCAAACAAGAAATCTACCCCAAAAGAAGTATGCCCTCAGAGAGTCATAATGTTGATTGCTGAAGTGGAAACATAGACAAGAGGAAGGGAAATTAAAATGTGCATACACTTTCTTCAAGAAATCGTCTTTCTGTGTTTGCTTGTAGAGAAAATATTTGTTGATTTCAGTGAGAAAATATGTTTATTTCCATCTCTTAAAGGCTTGTGCAATATCCCAATAACAATTTTCCCTATGAATCATTGCCCATCTCAGTTACTTCAATATGATAATACTGGAAGACTCACACACAAGAACAGTACAACATGTGCAATCCCCAGTTTACATTTTGTGCTGATTCTACTGCAATGGACTTAATTCTCTGAAAACTAATAATTGAATTATTTCTTAATTTTTTATAGAAACTCACTGAGATATTCACACTCATAATTTTACCTGTTATCAGCCCAAGAAAAAGAACAACATTCCAAATCACCACAAAATCAAAAGGTAGCTTCCTCTGACTAAGTTAACAAAACTTGTTTAGAGGAGAAATATGCTATGATCCCAAAACCCAGTCATCTTCTGGGGAAAAAGAACCTTGGACAACTGCATATGTAAAACAATGTTTTCATTACCTACATTAAATTTAATTTGTATAAAAAATCTTCATACTTTTCCACCCTCAGAAAAATCCTCTGTTGTAATCATAGGATGTCCCTGATGATCATACTGAAAAACAAGGTCTAAAATCATTCTTTAAGCTATAGATGGACTGTAACAATCAAGGGAGCAGCATGATATCTCTGCATGAATAAGGGACAGAAAGCATATACATGAGCAGAACAGGAGGGGCAAAAAGAATAAAGAATGCTGCAGCCAACCAACCAACCAGAGGAAGCTCAAGAAACACTTGGATCTGATCGATTTCAGCCTGAAACAATTGCTTTGTGGTTCTCCACCCAGAATTAATTTGACAGTGGCTGCAATGATTGGCAATGCTGAAGTCAGAATAGCTTTGCAAAAATCAATTGATCTGATACCACATGAGAGTCTAGCTTAATATTTTACAGAAATATGAGATTGGATAAGGAAGGCAATTACTCTGGAGTTATCCACAGTGACTCTGGAGTAATCCAGAGTTACTCTGGATTTACCTCATCGAGTAAGAAAGAAGACCCTCAACTCCCTGGCTACAGCAATAGGGAATATTTCAACATTTCTAGAAATAGGGAAATACTTAATATTGAAAGGCATGAAATAAATACATTCTACTTCCTAAATTTCAAGACACTTTGGGGAAATCAAATAAAATTCCTGAAATAATTCTTCTCTTTCTGTCTACTTTGCAAAACTATAAAATATGAAGTATTAATGAGTTTCAAAATCACAGAATGGTTGGACAGGACGTTAAAATCATCTAGTTCCAACCCCCTGCCATCAGCAGGGACATTTTCACTAGATCAAGTTGTACAGGGACACATCCAACCTGGCCCATCCCACAATTTCTCTGGGCAACCAGTTCCAGTTACTTCACCACCCTCTGAGTAAAAAATTTCTTATCTATATCTAATCTACACTCATCCTCTTTCAGTTTAAAACCATTTCTCTATGTTCTGCCATTATCTGCCTGCGTAAAAAACCCCCTTCTTTCTTCTTTTTGTAAGTCCCCTTCAGTTACTGGAGGGCCACAGTGAGGCCTCCCCAAAGCCTTCTCTTCCCCGTGATGCTTGGTCTCCAAGACAGACGGACTTTTTTTTTTCCTGAGAAAGAATGTAAAATTTTGACAATCGATGCAAATCATGTTTTTATCACTATAGAAAAAAAAATATTTGTATTTTTCCACCTTAAATGCTTTTCTGAAGTAATATTTAAAAGATTATCACTGCATATTTTGTTCAAAATCATTAATGAAATATAGTTCAGCATATTTCTAGGGAGGTTTCTCATATGGTTTTGATTTTGAGTAAACATTTTTTCCTGGTGAACAGAGTTCTTAGTTAATTATATCTTTAAATTGTTAAATCTTCATATAAATAACTGTTATTTTAAGAGACAATGAAAAAGTAGTTTTTGAAGACTACATAAGTTCTGTACTTTCTGTAGAACAAGACTGGAAGTACAGAAAAGTGTGTTATTTACCACCGAAATACATGAAAACTTTGTCTGTATAATAGAATACTGGCACTTTCTCTCTCTGGCTTAAGAGGATACTCATGTCCAATCTGAAAACTGTGAGTCTTGGCATGTAGTGACTAAACAATAAATCCAGTATTTGTCTGCTTAGTATCCATCACTGCAAAGAACTATTACCCACATGACAACCCTCTCCCATGATGAGGTCTGTCCTGGACATGTTCCCTTCTAACTTTCATTTCTGGATTGCCTGAAGTGCTACAAAGATCACCTTGACTGCCTCACATTCCTCTACAGTTATAATAATATTTCAGAGATAACTGATTTATTCCTGTGTTTATGGTAGAGAACAGTCTGTAATGTGCGTTCTTCTGAATGTTTTGAGAGGGGGGAATGCAAGACAAGGTCTGGACATTAGGGAATCATAGAGTGCGCTAGCATTTCTCATTTACCATCTTTGGCAAATTCTGTAATTTACAGCATGTCATACATCCTTGGAATCTATGGTCTCTTTTTGCCTATAAACTTGTTGCATAGGAAGATCAAACTAGTCTTCATTTCCTTTCAACAAACTTTTACTCATGACCTAATCTACAATATTCCCTTTGGTTTTCCTAGGGGGAAAAAAAAGTCAGAGTAAAGATATCAAAATGAAACCACCTTCTATGTTGCGGTGTGCATTTGAGGTTTTTCTAGAATTTCTGTAATTTTTGTTATTAAGTTTCTGTAAAAGGTTTCATTCCAACACCCCCAGCCTGCTTCCCTTGATGACTGTCATAAACTCACATAATAAGCCCGGCCTTGCCCATTGTATTTTCTTAACAGCCTTGGCCTAGGCCATTGTAGACCTTTTTGTATCTTATCTCAGATTCTCCCAGGTACTTGATGGCTTTGGCTAAGCCAGGTGGCTCTGCCGAGGCCTCATGTATTTCCACACCCTTTTTATCCGTATTTGGCAAAATCAGCCCCCCCTGTACCTAAACCACTTCCCCTCATTTCCATCTGTAACGCCCATGTTGATAAGGGCAATCGAGAACTCTCACAAGTCACTCACGCTTTGACCACCTGGGCTTTCGCCCTGAATAAACACCTTCCTAAGTAACACCAAGTGTCAGTCCGCTCCATTCTTCCAAGCAAGGTCATATCTCTGTCTGAAATCTGGACCCAAAGGATTAACTCATTTGTATGGTATCTGAAGAGCAGAGCTTGAAGAGCAGAGCTAGCCGGAGAGATAAGCTCAAAAGGACCATACTTCTACACGTTTTTTGAACCATTTGGCATTATAGATCTGTTAGCCTAAAAATAATTGGCATAATATATCCATGACAATGAGGCAACTTAAAAATTCTCTTCAAGAGAAATGTGCGAAGTTTTTCAACACTCTTCCTTAGATGAGCTCCAGAATGATGGTGGACAAGACTCTTGGAAAATTATGTTCTAAACAGTGAGCATGGACCCACACTACTATAAATATTCATGAAAGACCTGATACCCTACATTTATGGAAAGGCACTATATTCATCTGGGAAATAATGACTGAAATTCACAAAATAAATTATGAAACATAGGGAAAACAATGACCTTTGCTTTTGCTGCACAATTGTACCTATATGGAAAGCACTATACATACAAACTGTGGCTCATTTCCTGAAGAAACATCCAGTAGAGACACAGAGAATCACAGAGAATGGCAAAGTCCACAACAGACAATCCACAATATGCCAGATCATTCAGTCAAGGTATCTACTTCATTTTGCTTATCACAACATTAAGACTTCAAATTCTTTATTTCCTGTGCCCTTAACAATTCATAGACTGCCACATTTTCAAGTTTCATCCCAGCTTGTTCACCATCAGTTAATTACTGATACGTGAGTCAATTTAATCATATTCAATTTAAATTTCTATAGACAAATTCAGAGATAAATAGTTCTCCTACAACCTCCAAGCTTTAGCCAAAGAGCTAAACTGTTCAGGGGATATCCTTGAATATATTCACTTCAATTCTGAAATTCAGGAAGCAGCCTATCCTGATTTAGATAAACTGGAAGTACTCCAGATTTATATATCAGTTTAGATCAACATAAAATGATGAAGACTTCTCATCACATTGCTCCCACTTTCAGCTGGAAGTAAATATTTTTGCACCAGTAAGTCAAAAATAAATGCCTCTTAACAAGAAACACTCATTAAAAATTCACCTAAGACCAATATATCAATTAGTGAAAGAACACTATGAATTCTTAATCATTTACTGCTGTGAAATACATTATTACATTCTTATTTATAAGACTTTTTTTATTAATACCCATCCCACAGACACACTCACATACACTTGGGATGAAGCAGTAAAAGACTAGCAATTGGTGAGGTAATACATAAGAATTCTCCTCAAACCTTTGCAATAGAAATTAAATAGGAAAAAAAAGTCCACTTCTTCTCTACCTAGCACTGAGCAGAAGTATACAATAGTACATTATTATCATCCTAATCTTACTGAAAAAAATTAGGTTCTGAATACTTGTATTCACATACAGAACTGCTAAAGACTTCTATTAGCAAACTGAAATTCTGGTTAAGAACATGTCATGACATCCTTCAATTAAGGTCATGGTGTGTTTTCATCCAGAATTGCAACTGAACAGAACTGCTACTTTTTGCTACCTTTTCCACTAGACCTTTACACTGATAAATTGTCTTCCAAAAAGTGTGTGAACTAAACAAACATTTATAGAAAAACTCAATGTAGCCTGCACTTATTTTAACTGAAGATGTCAGAAGATGCCTTTCACAATCATTCACATTCTGTATTCCTTTAAAGAAGTTCATAGGCTTCTTACACACATAGCTCATAAACACTGTATCACACATTAGATTCTTATGGAAATTTTTTTTATACATCATAAACATATTCACACCAAAGATAAATCCATTGCATAAAAAATAATCATAAACACATTCTCTTAGTTTCATATTCAAAATTAAAAAATAATAAAACTATTTTCTATTAGTCAGTGAGACTAAAAAGAAAAAAAGTTTTAAAGTTTGCTTTATGAAAGAGATGGAAATACTGTACTAAAACATAGTGTTTTGCTAGAAGCATACACCACTCTAATAGTGTTATTAGCATTTAAGATGTATTTTGAATTTTAGCTAGCTACTGCTTTCCATCACTGATTTTGCTGTCATCTTTTAGCTTCACGTTTCTATTTACATAAAACTAATTTTATTACATAGTTTATACAGTCTCTTATGTTTATTTACTTACCAACAGTATCACATGGTTCATCCTTATGTACACAGAAATCCTTCCTAGAATTGGGGGTAAAAGAAAGAATGTTAAGCAAGTCAGGCTGTTAGCGATAACAACTGTGTAACCTATTTAGAAACATTTTTTACAGCTCAATGAACAAATACAGAACACCATTATCTCAACAAAGAACAAGGGGAAGCAAAGGCCAGGATTATACAGAGCATTTAATATCCAGTTTATTCTCAGAGCAGATTTATAGTCAGGTGACAAAACATGTACCACATATTCAAATTGCATTGCACCTAATTTCTTATTGGTTTTGTGGTTTGTTTTGGTTTTTTTTTTTTTCTTTTTATGTAAGTATCTTGAAAAGTAACAAGTCTAAAGCTAGTCTTCCTATTATTTGAAATTAAGATATTTCCAGTGCTTTACATGAGATTCAAACGCAGCATTTAAATCAGTAATAGAGTCAGAAAGTTTTTATTCCAGCAAGTCAGTGGTTAAAATGACTAATACAAGAAGTATTTCTGCTGGAGCATCCCCTTATAGTAGAGGAAGACTTATAAACATTAACTACCTTATCTCCAACGTGTATTTGAGTCCAATTATAGGACTACAAATAAGACTGCTCTATTGCATAAAGGAGAATAAATATTTCAACTGTGTATTAAACATCTGCTTGGAATTCATTTTGATTTCATACGTATCTTACTTCTTCTCAGAGACACACAAGTTATTTAAAGAGCAAAGGGAAAACTGCTTTTTACTGGAGTGTTTATAAGTGGTGTTTGTTATTTTAAGATAGAAAAAGGGCTGCTGAGGTATGCATGAATTGGAGAGGTTGGGAGGGAACCAATGGGGAAAAAAAACAAAAGAACCTCAGGTATAGCAACCCCACAAACAAAGAAGTTCTGTTTTTCTGTTGTGCCAAAGAGTAAGGGTCTCTGTTTTTAGGGAGAGACCATATGAATCAGAGAAATTCAGTTCCTACATTCTGCCTGTGAAGGTACACAGATAGACACATAGATTGATAATGATAAACATATAGAAAAACACCCATTTTCCAGGAACAAAATGCAGGAATCGTTTGGTGCTTGAAATGAAAGACACTGATACTTAGATTTTTACTAAGTGTGACTACTCCAAGAGTTTGTTTCCCACAGACTATTAGGGCTTTAGACCCAAAAGCAATTTCTAGAGGTTGGCAAATTTCTGACAGTTATTAAGTGCCACACAGATAGATGCATGGGGTTATACAGCTTTCAATTAACTTGTCACCACTGCCAGATAATTCCAAATAAGGTTGTGAATAAACTGATAAGGACAGTTTGGGAATACGCTCAAAAGGTGGCGAACAAGAAACTATAATCAAACACAGAAGAAAGTAATTTTATTTTTTTAAACCTGCAAGAAATTGCATTAATGCACTGGGTTGTAACACAATTCTTTGTTTTGTGCTATGTGACACAAGGGACTTATTGTACTGTTAAGCAACATGACAGAATGATTAGAAATATGGGACTTGAGGTGAAGCAAGAGAACATGTGTAAAGACAGTCCAAGGACATTGACTGCCTTTCATGCACACCCACCCAAACACCATAAAAATTAATTGACATAATAATAAGGAAAAAAAAAAAAGAAAAAAAAAGAAAAGAGAAAATAAATAGATCATACCTTCAACTGTAAAAGAATGTTACATTTTAAAACTGCCACTATACAAGAGGTTTCTGCTCATGTAATAGCTTTCTTCTCATAGACTTACTGAGGTGTTTTTCTTTTGTTTTCACTTCTTGGCTGAATCTGACAACAATTATATTGTGCATTCAGGGTTTCATTATGGGACTTGGGGGAAATATTACTGCTATGATTTGCCAAGAGAGAAATACAGCAAACTATTCTTGGTTCCCAGCTTACATTGAAAGGATGTAATATCTCCTTTAATTTCATAATAATGTAATTAATGCATTACATACAATTAAGACTACGCTCCTTAGTAAAGATTGACTGTTCTAGCTAAACTTACCAGTGACCCTCACAAAAAAAAAGCACACTACTAAGCCCTCAGACAGATTATTTGCCTTCGGCCCTCTCAGCAAAACAGAGCAAAGATATTAAAATTACCATTACAGCATATAGAAGCTTTAGTGGTGCCAGTTGGTAAATGAGTCTGTCAACAAAAGCAAGAAATGGTTAAAGCCCACCCACTCCAAACATTACCCTGCACAAAATGTCCATTACTCTAAATGGTTACTTTGCATGCACATGGAAAGGAAAACAGTTCCTTACTCAAGTGAAGGAAATGAGGAGCTCTCACATTACGCCTGAATTCTGCACTTGAACAAATTAGCTAACCTCAGAAAAGAATTCTAAGCAAGGATAGGTAACCACTAATGCATTGTCTCAGAAAACTATGTTTAGTTAGTAGATTTTAGTTGATTACCTATAGCATTATGAAAGACCTTTACAGCACACAAAGGGTATGTAATTTCTAAATACGAAGTATCTCAGTTCATTGTTAAAATAAATCCTGATATGTAGGTGGGATGTACAACAGAAGAGAAAAAGAATAGGAAAGGAACTAAATTAAAATCCAGACTTATTTTTTGTGAATAATTTTCAGCAATTTGCCATTTTAGATAAATTTGACTTGCTTTTGGCAAGTCAAAATAGTCAAAAGATCTATTTTTTTACTCAGGCTGGTATATAATTTCCTTCCATATGCTAGATTGGAGAAAAGAAGAAAAAGGACAGATAAAAGATTTTACCAGTCTACCAGATCTTCATTCTTGCTTCACTCTACTCCAGTTTTGCTGATGTTTGCAATTTTGAGACATGTAGCTTGAACAACAGCAGAAGTTGGACTGCTTGAAATTGCAGTTATTGCAGACTTCTGCTGTTACTGATTCCAGGGCTTACAACATTTTTGAGGCTTATTGCTCAAGCAGTAAGTTTCATCAAATCATAAGATTTCTATAAGGAATAGTTGAAATTAATGGCACTTGTGGCAAGTGACATTATCATCAAATTGCAAATGCCTTCACTCACATTGTGCAAAGTAAATAACTACAACACTGAAGATGTTCTTGTCTCTTCACAGAACAGGACACTCTGAAATAATTCTCACATATAAACCAAGCACATATGTACTAATTAATAAATCCACTTTTAATTACAATAATTAAATTTTAAATTATTTTGGTGCTAATGAACCACAAGAAAATTCACTTGTTTACTATTTATTTGGGAATTTAAATAAATGGACAATGGTACTAGTGTAAATGGTATTTCAGAAATGGTCTACTATTTTGAGGGTAAATCTCAAATGCACCAGTATGTAATGGTCATTGTATTTCAGGAAAAACAGGAAATAATATTAATAATTTTATATTATAATAATTTAATTATTTCAAATTATTAACACATCACTTGTGGTCTGTAAAGCTGAACTGAGATTAAAAAAGGTGATGTAAATAGTCCTTATAAAACTCACATTTCAGTCAGACTGAAAAACAACAGTTCAGACGTGTGGTAAGTGAACCAACAGCTGAATTGAATGTATTGATACCATACCAAAACAGATACAGAGTAGTTAGGAATAGAAGGAAGGTGTTCTTGAGTGGAGTCAAACAGAACCCAGAATCAGATTCAGCATTAGTATTAAACAATGATGCAGAAGAAAATATGAAAGCATTCCTGGTAAAGTTTAAAAATTAAATGAGTTCTGATACATACACATCAAGATAGGAAGGAATCAAGATAGATAAAATTTCAAAGATACAATAAATTTTCTTCTAGTGTAGCCAAAACTGGCCCCTGAACTTGATTAGACAAAAACCAAAAAATGACCATTTGGAAACAGGAAGTAGGAGGGAACAGCAGCCTTGGATAAAGATACAGGAAAATATCAAAATTACACCACTACTTCTTTCATGCAATATTGTGTCCAGTTTTGGTGCTCATCCTTGAAAAAATATTTTTTAAAGGTCTGGAAAGAAGTGAGAGAACAATTAAATAGAGTAACCCGTGTAAATTACTCTGAGACAAGGAAGAGCTGTGACTTGAGCACAGACTAGAAGTATTTTCTTACGGAGGAGTTTTCCAACAAATTTTAGCAGCGAAGGGTACAAAGAGATATATGGTTGAAAGCTGAAGTAAGAAAAACTAGAAATAAGTCCACCTATTCATTCAGAAAGTAAATAGCTGCCAATAATCTATTGCTGAACAGTTAATCTTCCTTTCTTACAAATTTTTGTCCAAGATTTGCCTAGCTTTCTTAACTACCAGGAAAATCGAAACGTAAAAATAACCATCTAAATTTTATGTTTGGGTCTCGCACTAGACACTCAGAGATTTTAAATTCAGTTTAAGTCCATGTATTCCTATGGAACAGATCTATGCTAGTGAATGGCACATATGTAGCCTAGTTATTAAAGCTTGAAAGAGTAAGTTGACAGCAACAATTCATGTAAATTTTTTCCACACCCATTATTACAAGCATTATCACTTCACAGACTCAAATACCTTAAACTTAAAAAGGAAAAAAACTGAAACAGCATACGATGACTTAAAATCAGTGTGATTTTTAAAAATACACAAGATAAAAATACATGACTTCAATTTTACAGGAGATTCTGGCTTTACAAACAAACTTTTTTATTTAAATATGCTCTCTTCAGGTTTCCTTGCTTTCTTCTGCATTACTAAATAACTAACAGAAAGTCATGGATTTCCTTGATGCCTACTAGTAGTGTCAAACAGATCAAATTATCAAGAGAGTTGATAAGTCAAATACAAAATTAGCAAGAGAGCTGGCAATATTGAAGTTACAGTGATGAAGACAAAATTACAAGAATAATCATATCTCTCATCATGCATTTGCAAGAATTCACTTTTCCAAAGCTGAAATTCACTAGGAGTTTAAGGACAGCAGTAGCAGCTTAAAACCTAATCTCCATCTCAAGTCATTTCAACAATTTTGACTGTCAAACACTCCAGACTTTTGGGGTGACCCTGTAATATCAGTTTCATTCATGCAGGAATCTTTCACAGTCTTCTTCCTCTGACTTTCTTGAGGATTTATTTTTGGTTCAGAAAGCTGATAAAAAGCAAAGCCAGAAAAATAACTGTATTTCTTCTGTGCATTGGAAGGTAAGAGCAGCACTTAAAAAATCTCGTCCAAGCTTTGGGGAGAGTTCTGGATGGTTGAAGCTATTGGAAGTGGAATAATATTTATGAAATTTAAGTGCTGTTAATGCCATTAGGTACTTTTACAGAACAATGTACTTTCTTACAGTGAAAATGCCTAACTGTTTCAATTATGTGTCACCCAGGGCAAGGAGATCTCAGATACTGAAGATCAGTATGAATAAATGGTGGATGCGCACTATCAACATGGAATATCACTACCTGATGAATGTTAGGAGAATCAGAGGCCTAGTTTCTGTCATAAGAACACGTGACAATATCAGTTCTGAGAAGCAGAATAAAGAACTTGGTCTTTTTCTGTATTGTTCTTTCTGCATTTGTTCAACAAACCACTGTGACACTACAGATTGACCGATGCACCGGAAAAGCATCAAAATGCCTAATTTCTTAAGTGAAGGTAGATTCTGCCTCATTCTTGTAACCACACATTTATACACTTCAAAGCTTTATCTAATTTGCAATAGAGGCTATATTAAGAACTTCAGCACAATCACACGACAACTGGGAATTCCACGGGCCTCTTCCTGCCTCATTTTCAGTTACCTAATTCAGGTCAAGCAATCTGTGCAGACAGCAACTGGTAATGTCATCTCAAGGGCCACCAAAATCAGGGCTTGTCTCTGCACACTTGGACCCTGTAACTTTAAAGGCAAGGAGAATGTTGATGCAACATGCTGCATTTTTTCCTCAGAGAAAAGTCCTGATACTGTCTATCTCCAAAGTAACTGCTAATTTAACCTGTGAATACAGTTTACTCTGACCAGTAAAACTTACCTAATAAAACACGTAGTTTTATCAAGGTAGTCCTTAAAACAATTTTTGTCTTAATTATCACATTCTCTTTATATCCAGCCTCCCTAGCAATCTTTTCTAAATACATTGAAAACTCTTTCTACCCTTCTTCTATTTCATGGCACCATATTTTAAACAGGATATTATTTCACCAAAATAAGCCAAATTAAAGGGAAACAAAACAAAAACTGACATAATGAAACAGGACCAAAGTAAATTGAAATTAATTGGTAGCAGATATGCATTATTACAGTCTATCTGGGCAGCAGAGAAAGATGCAGGGAGAAGCTGGTTTTGCTTTCTTCTTTACAAAACAATGTAAAATGAAGTTTTGAAAAATACCTTTTTCCTGAAAAGGCTATGATGGCCCTTTGGCTGCTGAATGACAGTCTCTGTAACATCCACATTACACTCTTTGTACTTAGGCATTAAAAATTAGCTCTACGGAACAGTCAATATTTCATTTCCAACTCTTTTGGATACTACACAAAACTGGCATGAGAAAGCACAGGAAAGCTTTTACAAAGAACTCTTGCTGTTCTATTATCATGCAAGACAAAAGAGGAGATGTGGCAACTTTTAGGAGGGCTGCCACAAAATGTGCTGAATACCCAAAACTTTACGCATTTACTCGAAAAACACCAAGCAGTTGGTGCTCATCTGTAGAAACAAAATAACTTCTCTCAATAAAGTAGATCTGCTGTCCAAAGATCCTTGGAAGTTGTGACAAAAAAGCTTGTTCCATGTTTCCAAAATAGAATAAGACTCTGAATTAACAAAGCACACGTGTAGAGCCATACATGGTGTCAACTATACCATAAACCTGATGATGCGTAGAGGTAGCCTGGATTAGCAAAACATCCCCAGTCAGAAAATTACTCTGGTATGATTTATTAGCAGCTAAAGCAGCTCTCAGGTGGGAGACAGTACAATCTAGAGAATAATGCCACTGAAAAACAAAAATGTCAGAAGAACAGATCTTTAATTTCTGGCTCCAGCACTAACCTAATCTGACATCTAACCAATCACCTTCAATTCCCTCTATTTCAAATTCCTTAAAACTGATCAAAGATTTAATAAAAAAAAAAATTGTACTTAAACTGACAAGTAAAAAAATGTAGACAACCCTGGAGTGAGTCCAGACAAGAGGCATAAAACAATCTGAGGGCTGAAGTACCTCTTCTACAAACACAGGTTAAGACAGTTTGGGTTGGTCAGCCTGGAGAAGAGAAGAGCTCTTACTATCTTTCAGTGCCTAAAGCAGGCCTACAAGAAGACGAGAGGAACTTTTTTAAGGCGTATGTAGTGAGAGGACAAAGGGGAATGGCATTTAACTGAAACTGGCTAGGTTTATATTAGATATAGGAAAGAAAGTTTTTAATGTAGAGGTGTGAGAGATTGGCCTAGGTTACCCAGAGAAGCTGTGAATGTCCCATGCCTGGAAATTCTAAAGGCCAGGTTGGATGGGGCTTTGACTAATCTGCACTCATACAAAGTATCCCTGCTCATATGGTAGGGGGTTTGGAACTCGATGATCTTTAAGGTCCATTCCGACCCAAACAATTCTATGATTCTGTGAAATCAGAATACCAGTATTACAAAGCAGAAAACCATCCCAACATATGATCAGACTTTTGCAAAGCTTTTTTACCATTTAGAATCACAGAATCCCAGAATTGTTAGAGTTGGAAGGGACTTCCGGAGATCATGCAGTCCAATCCTCCTGTCAAGGCAGGGTCATCCTGGTGAAACAGGCACATGTCCCAGTGGGGTATAAATGCCATCAGAGAGGGAGATTCCATGACTCCCTGTGCTGCCTGTTTCAGTGCTCTGAAAATCTCAATGTAAAGACGTTTTTCCTCATGTCGAGGTGCAATTTCTTGTGTTTTGGTTATGGCCATTGGTCCTTGTATGGTTGTTGGGGACCACTGAAGAGATTCTGGCATCATCCTCTTGGCACCATCCTCTTGGCACCTGCCTTTGAGAATATTTATATTCACTGAGATCCCCTCTCAGTCTTCTCTCCTCTAGACTAAACAGGCCCAGCTCCTTCCATCTCGCCTCACAAGAGAAATGTTCCAGATCACAAATCATCTCTGTATCCTCTGCTGGACCCTTTGCAGTGGGTCCTTGAATTTAGGATTGAATTGTGTTGAATTCTGAGGAGCTCAGAATTCAATACAATACCACAGATGTGAGCAAATAGAGGGGCAGAATCACCTTCCTCAACTTTTTGGCCACATCCTTCCCAACGTACCCCAGGATCCCATTGGTCCTCCTGGCCACAAGGGTACACTACCAGCTCACGGTCAATCTGTCACCCACCAAGACTTCCAGAAATGCTGCATTAAATGCAAAAAGCTGTGTGGCCAAAAGCACTGACAGTTGAAGATATTTCCAGACCACTGACTCTCATCAACTTAACTACTGCCTCACTTGCATCAGTTCAGAATGCCTCTACCTCTTCCCATATAGGCTCATTAAGCTGAAGATGAAACAATGATGGAAAAAAGGTGTCACATTCTTTATTTTATAGCATCTTAGTACTCATGTCATACCTTACAAGCTAAAAATGCAGCCCTAAGTCCACTCCGATGGCCCATAGAGGCTTGAAGCATTGGATACTTGCTCACACTGCTGTTGCTATTGCAGATACTGCTGGCTGCCTCAGCTGTCTCAAATAAGAGAGCCCAGGGATAAGGTTTCTAGCAAACAAGCAGAATGCTATTGCTTATTATCCTTGAACAGTCACAAGGAACATCTAGATTTAAGGAAGTCTACTCCCCTTTAGCCATCCTGATTAACCCAAGGCCATGTATGATACTCAGCTATCCTTTATGCCTTGGCCCAAGTCTACTCTTTCCTACTGCTTGCTTCTTTCCTCTCCACTTCTTTCTTTCTAGACCTTCCCTTGAACCTCACCCTAGCCCTACAATGCACTCACTACTATTAAAATCAGTTAGCGTTCCTAATCTACAAAATTTACTTCTAGTCTGTCACACTAAGTATGTTTCCTGATGAGCTAATGAAAAGTTGCTGCAGAGAACATTATTTCTTGTGTCTTCCACCAGACTTGAAAGGAGCTTGTAAGAACTACTGCTTAGCTAACATATAAATGTGTAATAAAGAATAATCTGCCCCCTCAAAGCCCCAACAATCCATAAAACTGATATACACATCAAATGGAGGACGATGACAGAGTAAGAAGTATGGGCTTTTCTAAGAAAATATAAGGGATTGAACAGCAAAACTAGCAACAAAGCACTCATCAAAGACAGTTTGGACTCCTAAATTTCCTGCTTTCCAAAGCATTTTTCTGCTTCACAAGAAATACACTATAGATATTAGAGTAATCAGAATGAAACTAATTTAAACAAAAATGCATTTTTTTTATTTTATATAGGTTCCCAGTGAGAGTGCTCAGACTGTCACAACAGGACATGAAATAGATGCTTGACTTCAGTCAGAAGGCAGTAGAAATCAGAAGGGTTTATTTATAATTTATTTAGACTTTTAATAACATGCTGTCCTAAGAAGGCACATTATTGGTCCATAGGACTGAGACCTCTCCCATTGGCTAAGTAACAGAAATAGCAAACAACATCTGTTGTTATGGGAAAGGAATATTGCTTACACTAAGTTGTTTTGGGGAAAAGAAAACTGTTGAAAAGTTTCCCTCAGGAAGAGCTAGCAATTCTCAGGCTCAGAAAATACTGGGTGCACACATCGACTAAACAGTGAAAGACTGCATGTAAGTGTAAAGATTCCACATTTTTTCAGATACCGTATTGCTGACTAGCACGGGTTTGCAAAGTGGTATTTTGCTACAGCCAGTCACAAGAATTTCCTTTGGAAGGGAGCTCTGAAGGTTATCCAGTCCAAGCTCCACCTCAAAAATGATACTAAGATCAACTCTAGGCTGGCTGAACCATCATTCTGTCCTTTCCTCTGGATCATTCCTGTATGCTGTCTGAACACCAACAAGCATCCCTTCTGCGCACCGCTTACAGACAAAACTATAATAGTACCTGCTTGGAAGGAAAGAGGTGAACCGGAGGCCTATTTCCTTCTCAATGTATGAAATGCCTGACACTTAAGAATTACAAGGAACTGCAAATCTGGAATCATACTCTTGTGGCTGTAGGGCACATACTGAAGATGTAGGTGATGTACCTTCAGCACACATTGAATCATACCAGTCCTAGGTCAGTAGGAGGGAAGCATAACTCAGTACTGTGCCTAATGCTGATCTAGCTCTGAATGGTTTAAATACGCTTTTATGTTTTGACTGAAAGTATCTACAGGGTTAGGGTGTTACCTCTTTTAAATTTAAAGGCACATGGATGAACGATTCCAACTTTTGCTATACAGATAAGGCCTTTGCTATAAAGCCAAAGAAGAAACAAGAGAATAACCTTCAGAAGAAACAAGAGAATAACATCATTTCAGATGTTTACCATCTGGGAAATACTTCTTTCTGCAACACCTTTTCCAACACTCTACCACCATCTTTGAGATCCAGATGCCTTCCTTACTACAAAATGTTCCCTTCCTCACTGCAAAATAAATTCCTACTGTGTTGGCCATCTACTTTGATCTGTGTTCACACTGGCCTTCTGCCTATTTTCTAACACTCATCTTTCACTACTTTACCTTGTAATCAGTATGGCTGCATCAACTGAAGTCATGTCTTCTCCCCAGCTTGTTGACATTTCTAAGTGTATATCATTCTTCTTGCCAAATTCTTCATGTTGCCATTTACAAAAGCTTTCCAGCATTTTTTCACCATGATGTCCAATATACATATCTGCCTGGAAATAAAAAACAATTAATGTTCCTAAAATTAGGACTATATAAATAGAATTTGGAAATTTTTTTGACTGAGCTACCAAAAATATTCTGCTTTTTATGCCATGTCTATAGCAAAGCAACTCAAACTTCAGGTGCAGAGACCAACGACCTTCCTCACGTGTTAAGGATACAAATGAAGACAATGCACTGAGAGTGTACATATATCTGTTCACCCAAACTCTAGTCTTATTTATTTCTTGATTTCTCATTATCCATGGTGAGGAAAAGTATAATGATGTTAAGATTCAGAATTTGAACATGAAATGAGATTACTCCAACTGCTGACAGGAACTGGAGAAATAAATACTTACTTATTAACTGGAAAATTACAGTATTTTAGATAAAACTATTGGTAAGGGAATCCCATTTCCTGATGAACTAAGTCCTATATCAGCTTTTGTTTGTCTAGGGATTAGACAACAAAGAACATCAGTTCTCCTTCTACAATCAATTTGACTTAAAGGAGATTATTTTTTTATTGAGATATGTGAATGCACAAAAAGCAGAGCAGAAGCAGATTTTGCTAAGATCTACCTGATTTTAACATGTAGACTTTAATTGACTTTTAATTGCAAGCACAAAAAAGTCTCAATACATGCAGCACATAAATTAGGAGAAGGTTAGTATTTACTGGAGCTGCTCATCAGGGGAAATCACTAAATAATATACAGAAGCTAACCAAGGAAATTTTTTAGCCTTTAAAGTTCAAGAATATTGCAAGCTTTTGTAGATCAACAAGCTAAGTGGCATTACCCTCTACAGGCTAAGACAAATGTCATAAATACCTACTGGAGTCTCATGAAGAAGGACAAGTTTAGTCACCCGAAGGTTTACTTGTAATCCTAGACTCTTGTGTTGGAAAAGATTAAAAACCTAAGAGGAAAAAAAAAAAAAAAAAAAAAAAACAACCAAACAAATAAAAATATGAACTTGTATTGCATGTACACGAAAAATAACAGAACCCAAAGAACCTCAAAAGCTCTCATATTCTACTGTGACTGCTTTTATTTTCCATAATCTGAGTAGAACATTAAGGTAATGTACTGTGCTGGTCTTCTGAAGTGAAAACAGAGCGTAGGCAATATTCATTCTGGGAACATAAAAAAAGACCTTTTCCTCTCAATAGCCACAATCACTTTATAAACTGTGGCCTGTTTCTTGAAATATTTGCACACACATTTAATACTGTTTGCATGAAAATTTCTATTCAGTTAAAACCATGACCTTGGACCAAGTGGTCTGAGCCAACATTTAACTCTCTAATTCTTCCTATCATTCAGAACAGCTAAAGCTCATATTAATTTTTCAGCTTATGCTTCTTCCTTAGAACAATATTTCCTTGGATATCAAAGATGCTATATTTCATTGTTTCATACCGCAAATGAGTGCACTATAGCTCAGATAGAACTGGAAGGGAATGTAATTGTCCAAGGTCATTACTTTTTCTTTTTTTCCCATCCCACCACCACTGATCACACAATCCTTTTCCATAACAATGTCATGTCCTCATAAAGAGCACAGGTCACCAGAAACTATCCAATATCCCAACCTTTCCAACAATACCATGGACTTCTAACCAAAACTCACTTCCAGGCTTCCCTGAAGTGTATGACCAGACAGTACAGACAAGCCTGCAGCACCATGGTTTTCTGCTGCAAAACATATGGACTGAATCTTGATAGCCTGCTGACAGTACTGTTCTGACTGTGCCTTACAGGTGTTCAGTCAGAATCACTAGAAGGAGCAACAAAATCAGTCTGCGGTGCATGCATTGTTGGCAAAACATCAAAATTAGTTTTAAATTTCCTACCATGTTTAAGATGGTTAGAATAAATCTTCTGGCAGCATCTGTTCCATGATATGAAACCATAGCTGGATCTGCCACTACAACAGTTTCTATATTGTACTCCTGAGGTAACTTGTAAGAGTATCGCTTTCCTCTTCCACTTTCTGATGCTTTCTGAGTCTTGGATTTTCTTTTATCTGTAAACCAAAACAGTGCTTGAGAAATTCATCCTTCAAATTACCCCTGCAGTACTTTTTAGGATTTGTTACTCTCAGTTATGCTATAACTCTAATTGTGTGGAAAGTAATAGCTATGGACTTTAATATATTATGCATATTTGCCACTGCCAATGCTAAGGCTCATCCTGAAGGTCTCTACTATGTATAAAGACTTAATAGCTCATACCAAGAAAAAAAAACTATCCATCTTTTCAAATAAAGTCAGAAAGATTATTTGCATCCTTTCGACTAATATATTTATAGAAAGAATATGTGTCTCTTACTTCGGTTTGTGGGAGAAAACTCATGTTGGGTCTGAAGGAAAAATAGTCTCACTGAGATTGCAGGATTTTTGTGTGTCCATCTTCATGAATCACAGAGAAAATATATTGATGAAATTTTATCTTAGCATACAAGACAACAAATACAGATTCTCCACAAAATCATGTATTCAGTCAATATTTCAGATGAATGACAGAGAACAACAGGTTTGTTAGAAACAAAAACTTGATTTTTTACTGACATGACTTCAAAATCAGTGCTCCTGTCATTACAAGTGGCTGAAGCAAAGTAAAAAAGGCCTGGAAACAGGCCTCTAAATCTACAGAAAGCTACAAATTGAAAACATATTATGTTTATGTGAAGGCTGAGGTTATTAATGGAGTTAATTTTCAGTTTCCCCTCCAAAAATCCAACAAAACCCCCCTTCCTACTATGATAAATATGAAATCCCCCGCACAATTACACACAAACAATTCAAGCCAGAAGGTGGTCAGATTTACATACAGCAGATAGCAATATCAATTTAAATAATCTAATTTAAAACAAAATGCAACATTAAACTCCTTGTTGTAATAGCCAAATTTTGTTAGATGCTCTTGAGAGGATGGGAGTGATCTCACTGAAACCAAGTGACATTTCTTCCAGCATTCACAATGGAGTATCAGGCTCTCTGTTTACCAAAAAAAGCAATGTTTGAGATGACAATTATGTTCTGGAAACAATCAAATGTTCAGAAATTTTGAGGAAATATCTTGCAATTAACCAATCTCATCTCTAATAGGAAAGTTCCTGCAGTGTATTTTATAATACATGACCACTCTCCAAAAATCAGTCTTCAGGACAGTGCTAAAAATGAACTCACAAAGTCAATTAATTCACAAATTAAATTTAAAATATAAAATACGAGTGGAAGAGGGGTGTGTGATTTAAATATATGTGTAATATAGATTTTAAATAAATATAATGTAGATACATATTTTTCAATGTAACATGTATAAATTATGCACATTTAAAAAATTTTGTCTATCCTTCTCTGTTATCATTTGTAAAAGATTATATATGTGAATGATTTAGTCCATCCCACTACATCTGAGAAGATCCCTGTACACCTAGTGACAGAGTTAGACTTACTAATCCATTTAATGAAAGAAAAAGTATGTGTTCTCCAGAAACAAATGTTTGGTGTTTGATGACCTAGAAGTAGAAACAGCTTATAAATTCAGGCTATCTAAAATTAAAGTATTTTATTTTGATCCTTCAGACATTTGCTTAGCTTTGTAACTTCTGCTACACGCTAGCCTTACTCATATTTGCTAACTGTGGATCTACAGCCTAGTTTATAAAACATTATGTGTGTTTTCATTGCTCTTTTGAGGATAATTTCTACTGAAACCTCAGTGTTAGTATTTCTGCCAAAAAAAACATGTCCTATAAGCTATACAACTATGGTTTACCATACAAACCTAATGCTGCAAGGGTAAGCTATAGGTCTAAGTTTAAAAACTAAACTCATGTGGGTTAAAAAACATCTCTTATGACCACCTGGTCAATCTGCCTTCCTCCTAGGCACAGTGCAGTTTCCAGCAACAGTTTATTCACTGTTCACTTCTTTCTAAAAGACAGCAGCTAGTAACTGAAAACTTTAAATTTAATCTTAGCATGTACAGAGTGTTCTCTTGACAAATCTCTCTAAAATTTATAGCTAGCAGTGCATTTCTATTCAGAACTGACATACATCATTGTGCTAAACACGAAGAACACTTTGGTCCCACAAGCTGTTGTCTCTCAGTCTTTTGGTATAGTAGTGGATGAGAAGACTAACCAGCTCTGCAGACAAGCTGTCTGCCCATCATTTGTCTTAGATACCTCTCCCATTAACAAACCAATGGACAATCTGTTCTTGGCCAGCCAACCTTTCAATTTGCTGGCAGAAATCCCCATCACGAGATCTCATTTATTTGGAAATTGTAGCTCTTCCCTCAGAACTTCAAATAAATGGAATTAGTAATTTTGGTACTACTGGTATTCAAATAACTGCCACAACTGCTTCCAGATAACAATGGAAACAGGCTTTAGGCAAAACTCGTGTTTCTTTACATACTTCTAAATAAGTAAAGATTACAAAGAACTGGTCATTATTGAAGGCAAAGTATGCAGGAGGTAACAACTGTTGCAAAAAACCCAGCTACATAATTAATGCATGAGCTAACAAGATAAAAGATTAAAGATGCATAAACAAGATAAAAGATTAAAGAAGCATAAATTCATCTTAAAAATTAATTCCATTGCCAAAATAAAAAATAAATTCTAAGGAGGGCTCTGTGCAATAAGACTTCTGTTTGTGCAGCCATGGAAAATAAGAAGATTCCATACCTATATATTACTTAAACTCAGTTGACTGAAAAGAAAGCTAGGAATACTGCATTACTTCAGCAAGAAGGCTAAAAATACTGCAGCAAGTACATTTGACATAAAATAAGCAATTTATAGAAAACAAGAAGAAATGTTAACAAAACAATAACTCCACCCTCAAAATTTTTAGAGAGATTAAAATCCAGCTACTATAATCATAGGTTACATAAAGTATCTGAGTATCTGATTAAGAAGAGGCTGTGACTACAAGACCCCTGGACACCTTCAAGTCCTCAGGCACAAAAGCATTTCCTGAGTATATGCACATGCAGCCCAGACTACAGAGGAATAACTATCACTCCCCAGGGGGTAACCTATTCATACGGAAATTGCAGTATTCTGCCTACTAGGGAATATCCAGGAGCTTAAGTCATGAGCTATACCTCCACTACAATTTGAATAGGGATTTAAATACTTTCCTACAGAGTGACAACGTTTTTCTGACCCAAGGAGTAGAAACTAGAAACTAATATCTCAAGTAGCTCCAGCCTCCATCTTATGCAATCTCATGCATCCATGAAGAAGATTGCTTGCACATTTTATCACATGACTATCACATAGAAACAGGCTGTAGAGCAAGAATCAACACAGCTCTCCCAGCAGACTGCCCAGTCTACATCTCATAAAATAAGACTTCTGCTTTTGATTCAGTGAAACTTAGCGGGCTTTTTCCTGCAATATTACATCATTCTAAGAGAAAAGCACACTTGTATCTCAGGGCAGTTTATTGGAACTAAGAAGTAGAAGAGGAATCTTCCAATCTCACAAATTCAGAAGGGATTCAAAATTCACATTTACTGTATCCTGGCTAAGAGATTTCTTTTCTCCCAATGTGCCCCATGCCTTGACCATGAGTTCAGTTCACTGTACAAACAACTTCAGTTTGGAACAACTGTTTCAGAGCAGGTAGAAGAAAAAAACCTTATCTTTCCAGCATGGCCCTTTGCTCCAATCACAACTGCTTCTCTCACATTTTTTTTCTGTAATACACTTCTGCACTGGTTTCTTTTAAAGTTTTCATGGGCCATGGGATAAAGAAAGGTGTGGAGTGTAAGGTTTGTGTATGTGCAACTGGCTCATGTACGTAAATAAATCATACACTTTCAACAAAAGGATATACATGCACACTGTCAACAATCAAGAAAGCGTCTGCTTCTGTCAGTATGATTCGCTCCCTCACCTAATTAATAAGGAAACCATCCCATTCATAAAAACAAGTTCTTTGTTCTCTCCAAACAAGTTTGGCTGCACAGCAACTTTCAATCCAGCCCTCAATAGTAACGGACAACAAACAATACCTTCTTTGATTGCCTCTGCTAGTTCCCTATGATTCACTATTATTCCCAATAGTGATCCTTCAACACATCCAGCACAGACATTCATTCCTTCTCATAATTACAATTCATCACTGGCCATACACATTTGCTTGATAGGTAGCCAGCATTTGAGATCAGTTTGGATCAAAACCAGCAACAGAAATACCCATCTTTCTTCTGACACACAAGTAGCACAGAAGCAAAAGAGATGGTTGTAAGACAGGACCATAGTGCTGAGAAGTTACTATGTTACCAAGGTTTTAGTTGCTTTATGTCACAAAGTTACACCTCTACCAAAGGCAGCTGAGACTATCTCAGCGCTCCACATACTCATCTGCTTTATTTTTCTTTAATTGATCCACTTAGCTTATTATTTGACTTAGAATTCTGAATACTTATGTAAAGGCTTATCTTTGATGTCTCTATTCACCTTTAAGGCTGTACCATGTGTGTAGAATGAGTCTGTAAGATGAATGCTTTGGTGCTACTAATTAAATTCATGTTGTACCAACAAATTGCTCTCAGCATAGACAGAGCTTTTAAGCGTATAACTTACTGCAGTCCTTCTTAGTAAAATAACCTGTAGCAGTGGAGAGAGGGACTGGTTCTGCTAGAACAACAGCACTGGTTATAAAGTGCAGCCATTTCTACTCCCTGGCAACAACATTGTGTCGGAAGATGCTATTCTGTTATGCACAGCTTGAATTATTTTGAAATTTTAAAGCTGGTAGAGATAATGAAACTTCCTTCAAGTAGATATTTGATTTTCTGTTGACAAATTATTTATAACGAATCAGAGCCTTGAGTGTAAGATTATTACAAAAGAATAAAATTACTTTCCCATTTTAGAGCATAAGAGAAAGTGAAAGGATATCTGATAATATAAAAGATATAAAATATCTGATAATATAAAAGATAACACAAAAGAATAATGTCCTTGTGGACAAGTTTGCATCTTTACTCATTTTCATACCCATTACAGTTTGCCACTTTTCCTCCCCACCTTTTGTAGTGCATACACCATGCATACTTTTCATTTTTTCTTTCGTATTCCCATACACATACAGGTATGCATACTCTAACTCACTTTTCTCTAATATGGAGGAATAAACAGCTTTACTTAATGTGAGCAACTTTTGATAATATAGAAAATTTAACTTTCAGATAAGTGTCCATGTAATACCATGCCTAGAACAGTAATAAAGAGCCAGCTGGAGGAAGTTATGGGTCATTTGTTTCATCCCACTGCAAAAAGAGCCTTGCTTTGCTTATTTATCTTTGATTTCAAACTCTGGATGGATGCTTAACTATAAAAACAATATTTCCAAAATGGGAAAAAAAAAAACATCACAAAGCCCATCATATTTATTCTGTTACTATATTAAGTGGACTGAGCAGTAAAAATTTTTAGGAAGAATCAGACTGCCATGGAAAAGTTTAGGCTGGGAATGATCTCCAGAGTCCAACCTCCTGCTCAAGTCAGGCCAAGTGTCAGAGTACGATGAGCTGTTTTAGAGCCATTTCCAAACATGCTTTATGAATACCTAAGAATGTGGACTCGATAGCCTCTCTAGGCAAGCTCTTCCAGTGCTAAGCTTTCTTGTAGAGATTTTATTTTCCTTATGGAAATTGGAATTTTCTTGAACACAGTTTCCAACTGTTGTCTGTCACAGCATACCTCTGAGGAATACCTGGCTTCATCTTTTCTCTGCAGACCCTTAGGCACCAGACAACTGCAGCTGCATCCTTCCTTAGTCTTTGTTTACCTGCTTGAAATAACTTAGCTCCTTCTGTCATAAAGCTTCATCCCAAATGTCATATAATCCAGCCTCCTAACCATTTCAGTGCACTTCTGCCATTTTCTTTGCATTTTGCCAGGATATAATCTACACATGAAAAACAACCTAAAACTGTGCACTCATTCTGATTTATCTCTTAGGAGAAAAATAATTTCTCATAATGACATTAGAAACATCCTCAGCTCATGCTGAGATCAAAGGATTGAGATGTCCTCCATCCTTTGAAGAATGATGGCTGATGATGAAGGAAAAAAAAAAAAAAAAAAAAAAAAAAAAAAAAAACCCACACACCATCTTTCACAAAAGCCACCTCTCCCTACTCCACTGAAAACTATGAAGTCATCACTATGTGCCAAACTTCTGTTGAAACCCTTCTACTTCAACAACTTGCTCTAGCTGCCCTTGAGGAAGATGCATTAGGATTGTTTCACATACATCTTCTAAGTCTCATTCATAGAACAAGAACATTTATAAAAGTTAACTTCAATTCAGACAAATTTGGAAGTTCAAGATTAAAAAAACAAAACAGGAAAAACTCTTTAACTGTGTTTTAAAACAGAGAATTAAGTACAAGCATTGCATATACTGAGTGATTAAGCAGTTCTGATGACAGAGAGAGACAATAAATAGATTTTAATTATAAAGTTGAAATTAAAAAAATGCCCTAAAGATTTCTACTTTCAAATACAAATGCATATTAAGAAGCAGCGTCTATTCCTAATGGACAATTCTCTCTCCCAAAAAGTGCAACTGCAGCCTTAGCATGCCTCCTTAGAGTCCACCATAGGGTATTGCTACAAGAATAATGTCATGCATCTGTCAAGGCCCTTCTGTAACTACTATCTACTTTTCTTAAAAATATATTCGGCATATTACAACTTTTCAGTGTGATTTTTATATTACCTGTAATAACACCACAGTACTGATTCTGAGAAGGTAGCTTTTCAGAAATTTTCTCCTCTACGGACCTTTTTCGTCTGTACACCCTGTGTGCATGTCCTGTCACAGTCAAAGTGCGATTGAGTGGCTCAATAAATATGAAGTCTTCATTAATCTGAATAAATCCCATCTGAAAAGGAAAACAAAAGGAACATATAGGAATTTATTAAGTTGAGCACAGTCCGCTGGGAGAAAAAAAATCCACAACACTCCATTTAAGAAAACACTTTGTTTTAGTAACCTTACAAGCAAAGTGAGTACCTTTGTATTTTACAAGTTTTCTACGTAAATGAACTAGAATAAATTTCATTTATTTCAGCAAAATCTGGGTGGGTGGGTGGCTACATGCCAGTAGCATATGCACCGTAAAATGTACTGTATGTTAGAAGTTTACTTTGGAAGACCCAGGGGGTCATTTATATATGTACAGCATGTACAGAAAAGTCTATACACAGGATTTACTATTTATTACTATTGCATTTTTAGATAACTATGTTTAATGAAATAACAGGAACAATGTAAGGCATATGAATACATCCTGAAAAAATCTGAGGATGGAAAAGAAGTTTTGTGGCTATCTTTTTACTCTTTTTCAAACTAAAAGAGCCCAAAAACTATTTTAAAAAGGCAGAAATCTCTCCTTGGTTTCCAGCAGTTATACCAGAAAAATATTTGAATACAGCCATTTAGTTAATTAACTCTTCCCCTGTCCCAACATATTTATACACACAAACACACATGAAAAGTTAACACACCAGATGCGCATCTAGTATTACAAGAGCGCAATTACAATTATTTTTAGCTTTTAGCCAAAGCTAAAAAAAAAAATACTATAAAACATACTTATATAAATACCACACAAATAAAACTCAGCCCAAGCTCTTAAGCTGCCAATACACACAAGTTCCTATCAAGACTAAAGCTTGAGACAGCAAGGTTTTGTGGGGGCTTTTTCCCCACATCAGCAGGACTGACAGTTAATTTATTCATTCTCTAAATTTAAAAAATCTATTCTACTGTTTTGCTACCAAAATAAAACAATGTGAAGCAGAGAACTCTTCTGTATGCTTCTATGTAGCATCAATGGAGAGAGGGGAAAAAAAAAAAAGTTTCTTCTGGAATCATGTAGATGCCATTATAACATTGGATATCCTGCCTGACAGATGAACAATCCATCCAAAAATATTCTGACCCAAGGAAGAAAACAAAATCAAAAATTTTGAGCTGTACAAACCCCAATTTTATTTGAACAATACTTCAAAAAAATCCAATAATCTTTCTGCACAATCACATGAAATAGATGTGAATATGCACATTTTATTTTTCAATCAGTTACAATAGCAAAGGAATGCTAAACAGATGTCAAAAGGTCATCATTAACACTGCACACAAACAGAAAAGTATCTGGGAGTTTGTCTGCTCCATTTCCTTTTTGCACTTACTTTTTAGGTTCAGTTCAGCAGCAGCTTTAAATGTCACACACTAGAAAATTAGCTAGTATTGCTAAGTACTTTCCATACACCTAGAAGATAGCACTTCTTGAAAAGTGTATCTTTAAAAATGCTACTTTTACATAACAATTAACTTTTGTCCTTTATAAACTACCAGTTATGTGAAATGATTTTTTATTGAAAAGCATAATTCTCAAATACTAGTAAGATGCATAAATTACTTTTCATTTGATTTTTATGTCCGATGCTGAATTTCACTCAGGCACGGATTATTTTACATTTTAAAATAATTATTTAGCATATGAAAGATGTCAATAAACTGAATATAGAAGAGGAATAGCAGCCCATTAGGTGGTGCTGCAAGTATCCCCTGTCCACCAACAAAAAGCAAGTCCTTAGTCAGTCTTGAACAGATGCAATCACAGAACATTTGTCACACTTCTTCCATCTCCATTCCATTTGTTGCAAAATGAAACCAGGGCTTTAAGCTGATGCTCCTCAGATTGCCACCATTCACATTTCTGAAAATTGGTGCTAGGATCGACACTTAATGTTTTCTTTCAGGTCCTTGCATAAAATGAAGTCTAATTCATTGGTAGAGAAGTGCAAAATTTATTGCCTGTCTCCTGAATCAGAAGTTAAAGAACTGAACAGTCATGTAAAGTTACATACATGCAAATAGTAATTCTCAGACAAATCTGGATAACCAAATAATCTCTGATAACATTTTGACTGCTTTTGGTAGGAATAATAATAATAATAATAATACATTATTTCTCCAGCTTATCTACACAGGTAGAAAGTGGTAGGTGAAACTGTAGCTTTGTCAACCACGCCCTTATATTTTCACAATCATTACAAATGGAATTAAAAAGATCTTTTAACAAAGTAAACACAGACAGTCAAAGCATGCATTAAAGTATTTCAGTTTCAACACATTTTCAGATACTGAATGCCAGAGCCAATACAGCTTTTAGATAGTTCAAAATGGCAAAACTTCCATGCTATAAAAATGCAAAACAAAGATTAAAAAGATGGAAAAGCAAAACCCTAATATCCATCTGGGAGAGAACTGTGAGTTCTGACTAACTGACACATCTTCCACCAGTTTCATGTGAAAAAAATCTACTGCTCACAGCTGCAATTGGCAAGCCTACCAGGATGCTGGACTTATCCCATGTAAAGGTAACACAGCATGCCATTCTTTCCTCTGCTTTATCAAGTCTCTTACATAAAAAAATTAAACAAACTTAAATGTAGCACACATATCTCAGGAGATTTCAAGCCCAGCCCAATCTCATTTGGAAAAAAAAAAAAAAAAAAAAAAAAAAAAAAAAAAAAAAAAAACCAACAACAATAACAAAACAAACAAACAAAACAAACAAACAAACAAACAAAAAAAAACTGACCAAATTTTGTAGTTATTGATGAACTCAGTATTTTCTCTGTAGATTATTTACTTTATGCAGTAAAGAGATATAGGAGAAGGGAATACAGGTGACCTTGCCCCTTATAAGTAACAGCTGTGTTAATTACCCAACACAGCCTTGCCTCTGATGAGCCACAGCTGTGTCCAATAAAAATAAGTGTGATAAAAGAGAGTGGGTTAGCTATTCAGAGGGGAACTGTGATGAAAGAGAAGGATCCTGGAGAGAGAATCACTGCTGTGAGGTCAGTCTGAGTCTGCAAACTAATACCTGCAATCATAGTTAAGCAGGAAATAACCAGCAGTCAGATGCTGCAAGGGAAACCTACAGTAGGAGCTTGCTGCAGCCAGAGCCAGTGACTAGTTGGAGTCAGGATGGTTAAGCTGTAAAGAGGAATTAACCGAGACCTTTCTCATGTAACAAACAAGTAGTCTGTGTCTCGGCTCATTTCTACTCTCTAACAAGAAGGCTGTTGCAACAAACAAAAATCTCGAGTATGGGGCAAACTTCAGCTGATGGGCTTATGTAATCTCATGCATCCATGAAGAAGATTGCTTGCACATTTTATCGCACGACTGTCACATAGAAACAGGCTGTAGAGCAAGAATTAACACAGCTCTCCCAGCAGACTGCCCAGTCTACATCTCGTAAAATAAAACTTCTGCTTTTGATCTTCTTATTCTAGCCAGAAAATCAATCATACTAAACTATATTTATACATCATTCATGAGTTGTATCTCAGTTTATAAAATTGAAACAAACTCAGCTAAACTCAACACGCTAAGTCAAACCAAATCTTCTCTTTATGTAATCTGCAGCATGTATTTCATTATTTTCATTATACAACCTTAATTGTCACTGCTTAGGCCCTGTAGTATTGGAAAAATAATGAATAAGACACAATGGAGAATATACAATGCAAATTACCTCTGTATTTTAATGTCTTAGATCCACACATCAAGTCCAGTCCCCTATGCATTTGAGATTTGCAAAATACAGATTTTCCTACACTTATAACACAAATCCTTCATCAGACTACACTTCTTTTCACATTTCCTTGCTGCTACTGTTAAATAAAAGTTTCAACAGAACTGCTGCTCTATTATTTTATTATCCTTATTTGAAATGTTTCCTAATTTTATCTTCTAACATTTGGAAATCTTTCCAATATTATAACTTTATTGACTCATGGCCTTTATTTTAGATCCATCTGACCCAGGGTCTACATTGCTTTCCTTCTGGGCCAGCTCACCAGGCCAGTTTTTGAAGGTCGCTTGATACTCACTCTGAAGTTTTTATAAAAGGTAATCATATTGTATTGCAGTTTCTACTGTGTGATGACAAATACACCAGCCCTTGACTGACCCTTCATTAAAGAGGCTTTACTGTAACTCTGAGATTAGCTCAGCTAGTTAGAGCCAGGTGCTAATAGCATCAAGGTTTTTGGGTTATTGAACCCTGCATGGGCCACACACTTAAGAGTTGGACTTGATCCTTGTGGGTCCTTTCCAACTTGGAATATTCTGATTATGTAATTATCCTTGTAACCATAAATTAATTCCTGTCTCTGAACATCAGCAAACAGAACTGCAAGCCATATTTCAGCTATCATTTCACTTCAAATTTGTCAAATGAGAATAAAATTTCTATATCTTCACAGTCACTGTTAGCTAGTTCACGAGTCTATAAAGCAGATCTATAAATGTATAAAATTAGTAACACACAAGTAGAAGCACCTTACCTTTGGTCTGGCTACAACCTTTGGTCTGTTTAATTCTCCTATGCCTCCCAGCTCTGAATGTGCCACTAAAGGAGAGTCAAGCCCCCAGGGACTGTTACTGACCTTACCTCTGGCTCATATAAATCATCTAAACTAGGTTTTTCATGACTACATCTCACAGGGACCAATCCTTCCAGCAGTAGAGTGGTTTACTTCCTTTGAAAACACTTCCTCATCTAAAACACTACCTTCTCTCCACATTATACAAAAAATACTCACACTGAAAACCAAGCAAAATTCATTTGAACTCTTTTTCTCACTCTGCCAGTTAAATTTGTGAGACCTGGACTTTAGAGCAATCACTGGAAGTTATACCAAAGGTACCTCTTCCACTGAAAGCCAGACAGCTTCACATGGAGAACGAAGTCTTTAAGAATTGGGAAAGCACAGAACAACAGACAAAAATATATTAGGATAACTACAAACAACACTTTGCTATTTCCAATTCATTCGTTATGGTTATACCTGACATTCCGTTTTTATAAAAATACCCTTTTGCATCTCAATTTTCTAGCTCTATCTGGTTTTATCTGTTAGTATTTGGAACTGCTTACTTTTCCTAAGGCATAAGGCAAGTAACGTGATATGGTTGTGAAAATGGTTTCACGTAAGTAATGTGCCCACAAGTTCATTACATCATGTATGCTTTCACAAGTTTTCCTTAAAAAAAAGAGGCAAATTGTAAGAAGTTTACTGTTGCTTTTTTTCACAGATTTATTGCTTCAATAGCACATTGTAAATGGACTCCACTGTACACTTTTATTTTGGCAGCAGTTATCCTGAAGTATAGTTTAGCTGTAGTTCGTTTCAGTCATATTAATTGTGTAAAAACACTGGAATGTTTTAAAACACTGAACTCATCTCAAACCCTTTAGAATCTTGCAATGAGAAGGCACAGATTAGTTTAAGCATACACAAAAAATTTCAAAATCACTAAGGCACCATAACTCAAATTTCTTGTAACTAAATGAAGATAAATAGACACTGATGTTGAGTGAAACACTATATTCCTTATGATGACTCGTTCTGGAACAACTATAGCAACCTTATAAACAATTACTACCCTACACAGAGTGTCCCATGAACTGTATTTGTGTTTGCTGTGTTTGTCTTTCACTCTGTAGATATAAGACTAATAAGACTAATCTCTTCCAGTTTGAGGTAACTGAAGTATCTTTAATAACACTTCATTGAAAACTACTTCTACAAGGCAATTCTAAGTTTTATTTTCAAATGTTTAAAAGAAAAGTAACAAATATGAAACACTAACTCCTGAAGTTAAATGTATCGTTTCTGTTGTATAGCCTATTCTTCTAAAAAAACAGATGGCAACCAAACCAACTGCATCTAGCTTCAAGTAACTTTATCACGAGGCATCACAGGAAGGTAATACTGCTATGCATGGTATGCACATACATGATATGTAATAGTAACCTCCAGAGCATTTAAAATTTTGGGGCTTAAACAGGTATGACCAGCCAAACAATGTCATCTATGGGCCAGATAAAAGCACGGAAAACAGCAGAGGCCAACAAGAATCCTAGTATCTTCATTAATGCCATAGAATGACAGAAACATGGGTCTCATGGATACCAATAATTCATGTGATCTCATTTTAGTGTCATTAAAAAAAAAAAAAAAGTATTTATGCAGTTATCAGAACGAACGTCATGAAATTCATCTACGATGAATGCCAAGCCTAGCTGGGACAGATCCACACCTGGCATTAGTACAGAATTCACATTACATGGATGGATGGATGGATGGCAAGCAGATCTGCTAAAATGGTCCTTGTGGTCCTTGAGGGCAGTAGGTATACAACATAGAATCACAGAAACATACTTGTCTGTGATATTTTAGTAAGTTGTTTATCAGTTGTCCTGAGCTCTAAATTCTAACCCAATTCTAATATTAAATTTTATTCTGTCTTTGCTTTAAGTTTTGAATTCTCATTTTGTTCTTTCATTGACTTGCAATCTAAATTTTGCCAAGACACTTACATACTCTTAACTAGCATTCAGTTTGGGGACTATATACATGTGTGCTGAATACTGAAGATCTGAGACATTCAGATGTATTTTTAAAATTTTACAAAAATCATAATTTAAAGCCTACTTTTCAATTGCAACATCTACAAAACAAAGGACTGCAGTTGCATGGTAACATGAAAAAATATTTGAAAAATATTTGACAAAAGCATAAATACTCTAATGCTTTTTTTCCTGTTACCATGTTACACAGCTAAAATTACTGTGTAAATAAGTACATTTTTAACTAAGTTGCAGATATCACTATTCTAGATACACAGCTCTAGAATAGCTTTACATCTACCAATCTATCAAGTGTTAAGGTTCTGCAGCCTTTCAAAGACAAGGGAAAGAAAAGGGGAGAGAGACTACAGAATATAGAGATGGCCTGGAAATTTGAGTTTGCAGTACATGAACTTCCATTTTCCTTCACCTGAACAGCTTCACGTTCACTCAAGAAAAGTATTCCAAAATTATATCTTTAAAATCATAAATCAAAAATTATTAATACCTGAAGATTTATACTTAGCAACTACAAACTAAGAAGTGCAGACATAGCACAGGCATGTTCTTATTTATTTTCTTTATGCAACATTCTGGAAGTTTATGAGGTACAGAAAGCCTACTACTCACAGCACAGGTAACTTAATTTATAAAACTTTAAAACCAAATTAGCATTTCTGATCCAAGTGCTACAAAGTATCGTTGAAATGAAACTCAATATATGTGACAGTCAATTTGAAACCTGCTTTCAAGACACAAAATGCATAGGATTAATGACACACTGAAAATATCCTTGATTTTTAAACTAACTTAAATTGAAAAACTATTTCATTCATTTGCTACAGGCAACTATGCAAGGATAGACTAATACTACTAAGAAAGGAGTCAGCTATTGGCAAGCCAGGCTTCATCATCAGTTGCAGGTATTGAATGTTCAGAATATCCATAATTGCACACAAAGCACGCTCTGTAATGCTTAAGAATATAAATACAATACTTTTGTCCTTAGATGCCCAAAACAATGCAGATTTTATGGCAACCATGACTATGTCACAAAAGACAACAATATGTAATGTGTCAACTCACCATGTTTTAAGTTAGTGGTCTCTTTCTGATTATTTCTCCCTTCACTCAGCAGCCTGTACCCTTTATCTTAGAAGGTTGAACTGATCTGTAAAACTAACTAAATCTTGGAATTATTCCTCTCTTTCCTGGAGTTTTGTCTTCTTTTACAGGAGAAACAGAAACTCCAAGGAAGTGCTAGAAAGCCTTAAAGGCTGACTGTTCAGAAACATAAGATAAGTTACTAAAATCATGGAACGATTTTGTTTGAGAAGGATCTTAAAGATCATCTCATTCCAACCCCTCTGTCATGGGCAGTGACACCTAGCACTTGACAAGGTTGCTCAAAGCCCATCCAGGCTGGCCTTGAACACTGCCAGGTATGGGGCATCCACAGCCTCTCTGGGCAATCTGCTTCAGCACCTCACCATCTTCTGAGTAAAGAATTTAGTCCTAATTTTTAATCTAAACTCCTATTCAGTTTTTAAGGTATTTTCCTTATCCTATCACTCCAAGACCTTGCAAGGAGTCCCTCTCCAGCTCTTTTCCAGGCCTACAATCAGATTGGAAGAGACTTTCTCAATTACAGAATGTCAAAAGGGAAGACAAATGAGGCTGTTGTTCTGTCCACGATGATGACTCTCAATCCACCCTGGGAATATGTGCTTAATAAAGCAAGATAGGTAATCCATCCCAGCTGTTTTAACACTAAGATTTAGATCTGATTTCATGCTGATTTAGATCAATGGTAGAGTTTTGATAGTAAATATAAGGTTATTTCACATAATTAAGATTCTGAATTTATGCTATGCCACAAAATCCACTGCCTCTAGCTTTGTGTTGCAAAATTAATTTATTCAAAAATTAATGCATGGAGCTAGAGCTACTAAAGAGAAGACAACTAGAAGGCAATGTTTGTGAAAAAAAAAAAAAAAAACAACAACAACTTTTTTCTCTTCACTTGCATCAAAACATCACTATTATTGTCTCAGAAATAATTAAAATTCTATTAGAAGAACACAGAAAATTTCTATACTCACAGCTCTAAATTATTATCTACAGACAGAAACTTTTTTTTTTAAAAAGGAAGTTCTTTCAGTGGTCTCCCAGCATCTTCGTTTTCAAGTTTCATATTTTGATCTGTCCTTATGAGGGATACAGAATTAGTTTTTCATTTTTCTCAGTTCTCATTTACATGTATGCATATGTTCCAAGAAGCTGGAAGTAATAAAAGGGCCATGTCTTCAGTTTGGTTCATTAAAAACACAATGATCAGAGCTAACTGTGGTTCAAGCACAGTTTCCACATGAATAAAAAGAACTAACCACCATGACAAAAGGAAGCATTAACCAACTACCAAGGCTGCTAAACCTAAAGAAAAAAACTAAAAAATATCAAATGCTTGTGTACTATGAACAAAGTTCTTCATTTTGCCCCCTGTACAATCCTGTATTAAATATACATTTTATGTGGTTGCATGACTTCAACTCCATTGTTAGTGCATGCACAAACTGACAAATGAATAAAAATACTTCCTGTCTGTTGCCTGAAATGTTCTGAAAAGTTTTATTTTGCTTCAAGAAGTATGCTGGGGCACTATGTTCAACCAACCACAGATGACTATAATATAGGCCAATAAAATAAAGTACAATAAAAATGAAAAGCAAAATACATTTCTATTTGAACAACCCTGACACAGCCCTTTACTTGCAAAATTCAAAGAAGAACTGACATAAAAATCCATTTTTAAAACAGTCACCTAACCTGTAAATTTTGTCTATCACATTGTCCTAAGTAATGCATGATGTTAAAAGTTGTTTGGTTTTGTTCCTCAAGTACATGCTATATAAAATGGAACACAACCACTGACTTACTGTTAAAAAAAATAAAACTCACAAACCCAGCCATAACTTCTTTCCAGAATAAATACAAGAGCTTCTATAAAGTGAGCCAGAATTTAAAAAACCTTATTCCATAAAACTTACGTTAAAAATTCTTTACAATGAGCTGGTTTAGTAATATTTCAGATCACTTTTTTTACAACAATGTTTGAGTAGTTATTAATGCTGTCCAAGAAAGACTGTTTGCACAGCTAAACATGACTAGTTATAGAAAAAGCAGCGCCTATGGAAACATATCACCTAAGGAAAAAATCCTTGCAATTAAAGACTCAGTGCTCATAAAGATGTTCCTTTAGAACATTTTGGTGTAATACGAGTAACTTTAGCAATTCTTGTGGCAAAACTAAAAACCACTGTCTTGGAGTTTGAATCAAAGTGCTGTACTTTAGCTAATGAAACAGCATTAAAGCAATTTCTTTAGAGCAAGCCTGGATCTTACTTCATCAGAATCTGAAATAGTAATTAATGGAAGAAAAATATAATAACAACACAAAGGATGAGCACTAAGCATTCTACACCTAGTCCCATGCAGGAGGTTAAACAGGAAATATCAACAACTGTAATCTGCATTAGATAAAACACCTAGACTAGTACCAAGAAGACCAATACAAGGGACCCAAGTTTAAATTGATTCACTCATGCAAAACCACATAAATAGTATGTACCAATGAGTTACCATTGTTCCAAGCCATGTGCTTTCATGGTAGCCATAGGAGGATATGGCACAGTTCCACAACCCACCCATGACTGTCCATAGAGAAATGTCATCTCTGCTAATCCTTACTGAAATATCCATCCACGACTCCATTATCTTGGTTTTTTTTCTGACAGAGAGGCTGAACTGCTCCTACTATTAAACATTATTTAATTCAAGGCAACACTCCATGAAACTCAGTTTCGTTCAAATCTGCAATTTGCCAAAATTACTAACTGTGGAAAACAATTCTAGAAAGGAAAATAAAATATATTTATAGGTATAGAAATACAATTCAACAAATAAAGTAAGTCCTTCTATAAAATAAAGTTATGCTTAGGGTTTTTATACCTCTATCTAGAATTGCATTAATCCAAACCAGACAGCTTTAGGAAAAATAAACAAGACTCCCACAACATTGTTTTAAAGAGTTGAAAATATATAAAAGTGGTATTCTTCTATGACTCCTAACTGATTTTTTTTTCTGAACTATGCAGTTGTTTGGTTTAAACTTCTAAACCTATTCCCTACTTTCCCTTTTTGAATATCAATTTACCCTTCCTTGCACAAAGAATCTAAAGCTCTGCTACCCTTAGGAAAGAAGGCAGAGTATCTAATTATTTTTCAAGAATTATTATTTAAACTAAAAGAAGAAACATAAATTTGGATGAAGGGTTTTTTTTTTTTTCCTTTTAAGTTAGAGACCTTGATTTTATGTGCATAAGAACACGAATGGTGATCAAAATGGAGTTTTGACATTAGCATCTTGAACCAAGTACCACCAGTCTGACTGGTCTGACTGGTCACTTTAAAACAAAGTTGGTTATATGAAATAAGAAAAGGATTTATTACCCAACATGAAACACAAAGCAAAGGAATTATTTCCTTCCATTATTTCCAATGCAAATAATTTAGTATGGGAAGCAAAAAAAACCAAACCAAACCTAAAGAGACATCCAAAAATGTGCTTATGTTTCCTTAGATAGGTTACTACAGAAGAAACAGGTAATCAGACAGAAAAAGGGAAACATGCTTGAACTGTCAGCCAGAAACTAGAAAACTAAGCTTTTTGCATACTTAATTGGATCCATTTTATTCCATAAACCCTCTTCCACTTTAAACTCACTCACTACCTTCATGTGTTCCTAAATAAATATTTGAGGTGAGATCCATTGATGCCACAAAGAGACAAAAGAGACTGGCAATGTCTTATTTAGACACAAAATCACCTAAGCAACTTCCTGTCTCCTAACTTAGAACAAGATTGTCAATTCTCAGAAGATTTCAAAAATTGTACAGATTAGAAGAGTTTCACACACAGCTTGCAATAGAAACACATACAGACCGCTTCATGTTTAAGAGTATTTTTCAAAGGAAAAAAAGTATTAAGAGAATACAATGTCCCTTTTATCTCCTGTCTCTCAGTTCTAGAAGAAAACCAAAGTACTTCATACATGCCTTGAAGCAGAGTTACATCTGAGCTTTCAGGGTTATAATCCAATTGCCAGGCTAATCAGACAAAACCAAAACAAACAAACAACCCCAAAAAACACCAAACAACAACAAAAAACCTGAACAAACAAGGAAAAAAAAAAAAAAAGAGCACTTCAAATTGTAGGCATAGTATCTGAGGCACAGTTTAACATTTTATATGAAAGATGGCATTACTAGCCATCACTTGGGCCCTTCTCCCACCCAGCATCCCCTGAAGCCCAGAGGAATGTAACAGGACATTTATTTTGTACTGAGGTATAAAAGGTTGTCCCCAGATGAAATAACATCATGTGCAGAAATATCTGTATTTTCCTTAACTTGCTGCTATCTAAATAAGCTTGCCCTGACTTGACCCAGTTAAACTTGTGACATCTAATGAGAACTTAAGGTAGCACAGCTGAGATCATAAAACGAGCATATGCAATTTTTGGAAGATAATCACACAGAAACTAAATCACTTCACAAGTCAGTTTTGGGCACATTTCTACATTTTTGGATGCAAAACTCATTCAGAAAATAATTCTGACTGAAGTACGGTTAGACCCAAGAAAAACATTCAACAGCACAGGCTTCCAAAAGAAATTTACTTCTATTCACTTAGGTGCAGATATATGTATTATTAGCAGCTAATGTTAGGAGATTGATTTCTAAATCAACTATTCTAGAATTAATACTAGAAATATTCTTCATTCTTTCACTTGCAAATAATACTTATTGCTTATTTATGATGGCATATGAGAAGCAATAAAAATAAGCAAGAAGACTAGATTGTCCAGGCAATGACATGTTAACAACAAAAGGTTAACTGAACTGTTAATGGACTGCAGATGCACATCTGATCTCAAAACAAATAGAGACATTTTGGGGTATTGGTTTATAAAAATTTGACCAACTACCATCTGGATCTGCAATATAACACAGATGCTCATGCACATGCTTGGTGTATTTCATGCTATTTCCATTGAATCCTGTTGATTCTGCAAGGAGAAACCAACCAGCTCTCCTGCTATAGCCCTGAAGTCACCTGAGAGATCTGAGTAAACCAAGGAAAGACACATACTCCATAGAAAAATTTCTGCAAACACCTCATTCTGACACAAATCCAAATCGCTTTGTCTCACTTCTTTCTATTGAGGTAGTTCTCATCATACAGCAAAGAGCTGTGTCCACCACTTGAATACTACTTCTACACAACCACTGGCTTTCACAGACTCCTCCTTGAATATTCTCACCTTCCATCAATCCCACAGATTGCACACCTAATGCTTTCTCTTTTTTTTCCCCCTATTTCCCAGCTCCCCCATTTGTATCTTTTTTAGCATGGAGATCATGGACACTACTGTTTTTTCCCCTGTCACAATCCATCTTTAACAACCAAAATAATCTCCACTCCTGCAAGAAAACATTTTAAAAACAAAGACAAAGAACAGTCCTTTTAACACAGTATTACAAGGATTGCAACATGGAGAACATTTAGTTCTTTTAAAAATCCTGGTTCATTTGCTAGCAAAGAAACAATTGGCAGATACATGAGATATATAAGCCAGGGATACATGTTCTGAAGAATATGTTGGTATCACTAACATTAGCAGCTGTAGCTGGAAGACACTCAGTGCTCTGCCTTTTCTTTTTAAAGTGGTTAACATCAAACGAGGAGGCCAAAACGTCAATAATTTACTAATTTAATTAATGGAACTACCCAGATTTTCCGATTTACCATCTCACTTCTCTATCTTGAAAAATAACCTTGATAATCTTATATGTTAACTACAATAGGTAGAGATCTAGGTTAACTACAATAGGTGATGCACAGCAATATCTTTTTTTTTTTTTTTTTTTTTTTTTTTTTAATAAAGCCACTCTGGAGATAATGTATTTCTCATTTCTAATTATCACTCAGAAATACATTGCAAAGGAAGTATTTGTACTGAAATGAAGCACTTTAGGGAGAAAATAAGCCATTATAAATAGGATTGGAATCACAAATCAAACCTGTCTCAGGATAGAGCACCTGCACGATTGTAGGATAGCTCTTATAAGAATGGAATCATTACCATATGGTCTGAGGCACGGTGGCCCAAAATCTGGCAAACCGTGCTACATTGTTTAATATTAAAGGAAACAGGGATGGTTACAGTTCAAAGGTAGTCTTGGCCTAAGTCAAACCTGATTTCTAAATCTTTAAGCTTTACATTAAAAATACTATTCCTATGTTTAGAAGACTTATCCTTCTTACGAATTAGGAAGAGTTCTCAGATACATAAAACAAAAATCCAACCAAAATATGTGCCATTCAGAAAGAAAAAGAATAGCAACAGACCGCAGCATCAGAACCTGGGATCGAAAATAGAAACAAAGAGGGTTTATTCCTTTATCTTTAAGCAGATCTTTGTTGGTTTATGGCACTCAATGACAGTAATAAAACTTTTAAAGGGATGTAATCTCCAGTACTCCTTTCCAAAGAAAGAAAGACCCCATCCCACAACCTAGATTTAATAGTTCTGTTGGTAATTAACTCCCTGTTACGCAAGTTTGTTAATAGCGTTAATAGCGTTTTGCTTGTATGTATATGCTAGTTATTTCAGCTGGCCACAGCCACTTCCTCAATTTTAGTTTTCTTAGGCTTCTCTACTGTGTGCTGAGCTCTGCTTCATTAGATTTTGAAGGTGATGTTTTAATACAGAGATTTAAATATAATAGAGAGATTACAAACACAGCAGCTAAACTTCAGCTGGAGGAAAAAATGTGGCAGATGTGTGCCTCTGCCTAAGCATGCCACAGTAACCTCATGTAAACGACTTGTTTTGTCCTGTTGGAAACCGGACTTTCTACAGGGCTGGCTGAACTCCTCTTTCCCACCTTCCACTGTCATGTAAATCCGGGAGGAATAACCCAGATAAGTTTCAACACAGACACTGAAAGACTTCGTTCATTCAGGAGCACTACCACACCTCATTGGTTTTCAACCGTATGCGGAGGTAGAAGCACTAGTATTTTGTCCAATGCTTTACCTTCCTAGGGATGCTTGCTTTCTTTTCTGAGGAAAAAAGATTCTAAACACTTTGAAAACAGAGCAAAGCTGCTTTCAGTTCTAACATTTCCTCTCATGCCCTACCTCGCTCACCAATTTATACTGATCACGAATTTTATATTGCCCATTTAAAGGAGTTTAAAACACAAATAAGGCACGCTTTAAAGTCAACAAAGCAAATCTTATTGAACCGCTGAATTCTCAGTATGAGATATTCATAGGATACCCTCATTCACACATTTATTTCTGTCCCTCTCAGTAAAGTTTTCTTCCTCTAGCAAACTCGTTATGAGACAGCAGGCAGACTGCTTCTATTTGTTCTCCCTTCATTTAAGAATCCCAGGAAGCAGAATCCCAGGAAGCTGGTTGAATAGGAGAGAGTGTGTACTTAATTTTATCCTGGCAGCCTGTAAGTATAATCCTATTCAATTTTGTAATCTTGCTTCTGCAATGTCAAACTTTAGCATGTATGTATCAATATGGACCATAAAGACTGCCAGCATTTCTTTTCTTTACACTTTTCTGAAAAATTGTTGGTGATCTGTTTTCTAATGCTTGCCACCAGCATAAAAGAAGCTGTAATTGTCTCAAATTTCTTTTGGAAAGCATCTGGTGTGGAAGTTACTCAATACGGACGGACGTGTAACTGCAAGGGTCACTGAGGTGGGGAGGAAGGGGCACTACATTTGGTTGACAAAAGGCTGGGTATTTAACCCATTCCAGCTTGCATGTTGGTACTGTACGATTCAGGACGTGTAATGGGGTAGTTGCATTCGAGCCTGATCGAAGCAAGAAGTCTATTTAAATCTCAGAGCATTACAGCAGGAGCTCACATCCTGTAGTAGCACAGCTTCCCAGGGTGATCTATGAAGCCCAAATGTTTGAGTTGTTCTGACCACCTGCTCCCAGAGGCGGACAAAAGCAGGGATACTCACAAAAGCAAGGTTTTAGCTTGCATGTCCACTGCACAGCAAACAGACTCATTACTCACAACCCATGCAAACAGCCTATTCATCCTGAATCCATCAGATCCTATGCCAGGAAAGGAGTTCCAGCAGGTGAAGTACTGCACTGCTGCTGAAAGCTGTGCAACCAAAAGGTAGAAGTTCAGTGCACCTCTCCAAAACTGTTTGAGCTGTCCAAAAATTCAAGTATACCTCCATATCAGGCACTACTCTCATTGCAGGAATCACAAGGAAGTGTAACTAAAAACTATATTCACTGGGATTTTTCCCATATAAAAATGTTGAAACACTGTGGTAAAAATCCCTGTATAGGAAGAAAGATATCAAAACACAGATTTGGCCTTTTCTTAGGCTGAATCCTATCCCCAAAAGTGAAGAATTATAGGAAAATATAAACTTCTTAATGGATTTTCTTACTATTGTTCATTCCAGTTTCATTCCGCTTGTTCTGAGACAATCTACAAAGTTAGACTGTCTTCAATGGAGAGGTACAAAATAATGATTCCTGATTTCTAGAAGCTCTACTGTGATAAATGTAAGGGACACTTGAAACCAGAATATTCTAAAAAATCTAAAATATTTTTAATCCATCATGCTAGTGTCATTCAATTACTAGCAGTTAATAACATTAATCTTCAAAATTAATCTTCACAAACTTTGTGTCAGAAGTAAAAAAAGCCATGTATTTCCTGGAGAGCTGCTTCAGGTTTTTTTCAAATCTTACTGAAGCACTATACAATCCAATCAGCCAGTAAAGGCACAGACATTTTTCACATCCTTATTTACTTGTTTTACTGTAAAAGTGGGACACTACAATCAGAAATATTCATTGAAATGTCGTTCTCCAATAATACTTGGCACATTTCTGCATGGCACAGAACAACTGTCATCCATTCTTTCGCCAATGCTGGCAGCATTGCTTTGGATAGTGATATTTAGGTGAAGTGCTTGTCTATAAACTTGATCAGACATTTAAATACCTGCTTGTTACTGGCAATAAGGCCTGATAAAAGCACCACACACTTCTCTAGAGAGAGCTCTTCCCTGGACTGGAGATATGCTAAGATTTGTTCCAACTCAAGCCACTGTGAAAATGCACATTATTTTTAATTGCAAATAGTATTTTACACAGATTCTTTAGGACCATAAATATGCTACTGCCTGATTCACTTTCTTAAGATCCAGTGAAAATCAGAGAAACTTCAAAACTTCTCTCCAGTAAAGTAGCCCAAATGTCAATATTGTCTTCTTAGCTAGAGCTCCAGAGACGTTAAGACAATCTGCAAGAAGCTAAGATGACCAGCACAGCAGCAAGAAGCTGCATTGTTCTGTCCACTCTCTCTGGCTACATTTGCTCCTGTTTGCACTTCCTGAAAGTCTAAACATATCCCATTGCTTTAGAAATAAAAAGTCATTCAGATCCTTTCTCAGTGTAAACAGAAATAGCTGTTCTCTATTTATTGCTTCAGTCAAGAAGAAACATTGAGGAAATCCCTGACTGTCTATACACAGCCATAGAGTACTACCTAAGGAATTCATTACTGAGAAAAAATTGTAGTAATACCTCTCTTTTTGAAATGAAATGAGTAGGGAATAAAGCATATATTTGCCATGTTTACAGCACTCTGGGGATAAAACAGTGAGACTATTTCAACATTCATTCTAGCAGTAGATAAAGAACTAGCAGTCTGATTTCTTAATTCTAAGTCCACAGTAAATTTCTCCTACAGCATGCTATAAAAAATTACCACATATATATATAATTACCAGCCACAAATAAAACTGTTCAATAACTTTTGACATAATTTTTTTCTTATTTCAAACATTATGTCAGAACACAAGCAAACAGAAGAAACAACCATTTAAATAATTAATGATCCAGCTCTGCAATTCACTGCTTTCAGAAGAACAGTCTCACTGGCATCAGCAGGGCTGTTTACACCCTGGTATGTGGATAACCATGAACAAGAAATAGGGAGTCAGCAGAGAGATGGGAGAATCCTTGGAAATCTCTCTTTATTCATCTTCCCAGCGCACCAGTGCTGAATCCCAAAACTTACTCAGAGTAAATCCCACTGAGCTTCAAAGAGGCATAAGCATCCTTAAGTGTTTTACCAAGGAGTTGGAGAGGACTGTCACCACTGATCATGTAAGCTCTGAGATTGCACCAAGGTCAGCATGATGAAGTTTCTAGATAGCCCATGCATATCTCCAATCTTAAGATTCTTTAGAAAATAACCACTGAGTTATGTTTCATTTGTCAAGATTAAGTGGTTGAATGAAGACACTTCCGAATGTACAGCTTTCATTTTTCAGTTGTATTTTGGCATGACTTTCCTGATATGTTAGGAGACCCATTATTATTACCCCTCCATACTGATTCGTGATGAGCACATTAACAAAAAATACACTATTTTTTAGCAAGGACTGTGAAATAATATGGGGAAGTTTTAATGTTGTTCTCTGTTAGATGCTTTACTCAAATGCCACCAGTGAAATATTTAAAAAGCATTTAAATTTCAGCCTCAGAGGGATAAGCTCCCTAATATCCACAGCAATATTCTTCTTTCTGTGTACAGAAGTTGATTACTACACTTCCCTATTTCCTGAATATCACTGGCATGTCAGGTCTCTGTGCCTTGAGAAACTGGAACCAACACCAGCATCCTACGTCCATGGTAACAACAAACTTCACCTAAGGCCTCTCTTTAATTTATTGAAAATGCAGTACCTTTTGACAAAACTAGTCCTACAGCAACAGACATACATCTGTACTATCAGGTATGACATTTCTGTGCATATGATGGTCAAACCACCACACTCCTTCACCCTTTCTCCTGCATGGTGTAATCACTGTTGTCTGTCAGACTACACCTGATTTCCTTGGTCAGTAAAAAGACTCACTAAAAGGCTATTTCTGAAGAGCAGAATGGTGTCATCTAAGCTGCATATTAGGTCACGTTTGACTTTCCAAAGTATATGCAGCTTACTAAACCTAAGGTCTTTGAAATGGGAGTCTATCTAAGACTTTTGCATTTTCTCTGAAATGTCTTTATATTTAAAATTAAAAAAAAAAAAATTCTAATTCCAGTAACTACAATAAAATATTTGTGGGGACAAGTTTCAATGTTATATTACATATTAAAAAAAGAAAATGTATGAAATGTACAAAAAAAAGTAAGAAAAGAAAATACGGCTTGGCTCTATATGCAGGATCAGGCCCAGATGAAATAGGGTGGAACATCCAACTCATGTTAGGATGGTTTTTTCAATATTCTTGGAAACTCAGCAACTTACATATGTAATAGAGCCCAAGCAATGACTGAATAAAGAATGACAAATAGCTTAGGATTTGTTATGACAACTTTGACGTAATAGCACTGTGCATTTTTTTAACTATGTCTGACACAGCAACACTCCCAGGAAGAACAGCTGCTTAACCATTTCACCACAAACAAGACAGTGCAGTTGAGGATCATGACAACACCAGTCAACATCAACAACAGTTGCCAATTTTATGTGAGATACACAGAATAGTTTACGTTTTCAGCTGCAGTTTTCTGGATGGAGAACATATGCTTAGATGGTCTAAGGCTTTGGAGTAAGCAGGTACTCCTAGTAAAGCCTAACAGAACCAAAAATTACTAATGTGGCTCTTAAGATGCTGGAATCTATACAAAAAGTCAATTTCAATTTATATAATAAATCAGAGGTGTTACAGACATGCAATGATGTGGATGGCTTTTGAGCAGACATAATAAAAAGGTGATAGTTATTTCCACCAATTTCTTTACAAAGATTTTTTAACCTAATTCTACCCAAATACAATGTAGAAGGAAGCAAAGCCCTCAAAATAAGAAGGAGCAGAAGTCAAATGCTTTTCATGAATACCAAACTCTTTTACCCGATTGTTTTCAAACCACCATCAATTGACTCAATATTTTTCTCCACAATTAATTCCACTACCATGCTTCGGAAAATCTGACAAAATATCAATAATTAGATGCCAGCCACTTAGAGTTGTGTGAAACTTGGCGGTTTCACTTTGCAGGAGTGCAGGCAAATATTTTATTTGGTGTCAATCCACCATTTTCAGTTTGTGTTGATTTTTGAATAAGTTCAAACAGGCAAATGAATAAGCAGTCAAAATTTCCACATTTTACCTGGTTTCACTTCATGATCATCCAAATAAAAAGGCATATCTTCATGAATCAACAATGGAACAAGTTAGACACTCAAATTCAGAAGGAAATACAAGAAAATATCTATCATGGGGTTATGGTGACTTACATTCAAAGCCCAGGATCATATTAACCCTCTTTAGCACCATTAATCTCTTTGTATTCTAAATTCTATAACGTGCTGCAAAAATGTTTATTTATGATGCTCTATAAAGGCACAAAGTGAGAATAACAGTAGCAATAATTTGGGGTTTTTTTTTAGATCCTGGCACTATTCTATAATATCACAGGTAAACTTCTTGTTCTTTCTACACTTTCCATCCACCTGCGACTACCTTAGGATTGCAGCTCTTTGCATCATCACTGCTGTTGTCAGTATACCCAATTATGCTATTTATCTGGCAAAAATCATGATTGATGCAACAGAAATAATAGCGAGGGAGTTTGTTTTAAATAAGAGAAATATGCCACAGAAGTAGTAACAATTGAAAAGGTCTGACTGTATTAAGATTTCTGCTGAGAACATACTCATTGCATTCTTCTGTGGAGGAGTTAAAAGGAAAAGTCCCAGATTCAAGTAACTACAGGCACCACATGTGGGAAGCTGTGAGGTAGAGAAAAAAGGCCAAAGAGAAGAAAGCAACAGAATAATGAAAAGGAGAAAGGAGACACTGGTGAAATACTGGTAGAAATAGAAAAGACAGAACAATTGAAAAACTCAGATGCAGAAGGAAGATAATACAAATGAGGGAAATAACTTTAGAATACAGGATGAGAATGAAGAACAAATGGATTAGAGATGGACTGAAGGAGAGATGATGAAACAGAGAAAAGAAAGGAGAAGGAGAATGGAGGTATCTAATTACAGAACTCATTGAAGGCAAGATAAAATTACAGATGGAGATGAGAAAAGTTTAAGAAAGGATGGTATGAGAAGATGAAAATCCACAATCAGAAAGGTACGTATCTGAAAACAGGATAAATAATATCACTATTGTACAGGCTTAAGGCAGAATTAGGATGTGAGAAATGTTATGAGAAGAGTATGAATAGGAAAATTGTTAAAAAACAAGGTTAGGTACAGAGGTAGGGCCCAAGACGCTACGAAATAAAGAAGACCTTAGGAAAGGAATGGGAATGAAAAACAATAGATGAGCAGAGGTTTGGATGGAGACCTGGGTGCTACCCCAGGTGCATGCAAGGTCATCTTACCAGTCCACCACAGGTACTGAAGGAGGCGAAGGATCCCGGGTAGCGGAGGACAGCACCACTGTAGTAACAAGCTCTCTCAGGTTGTGACTGTGCAGCACTGGGTGGGCTTTTGCCCTCACCCCCAAGCCGCTCTTCCACAGCAAAGCTAGGAGCCAGGAAGCGGCTGTCCCTCTTGAGTAGCAGATAGAGTTCCCGAGCAAAAGCTGGGATCCTCAGCAGCACTTCATCTCCATCCTCTGCAGGAAGTGGTGAGGGGGGGGATGGTGGGGTTGGCAACTGAGAGGCAGCACCAGACCCCTGGTGCAAGGGAGACCAGTGGTAAAACTCCTGAGACTCATACTCATCCTCAGTGTCCTCTTCCTCTGCTGTCTCCCCTACAGCCTGCTCCTGCCCGTCCACCGAGGAAGAGACTGAACGCACCTCTCGGGAACTGCCAGCCACCGGGCCAGGCGTGACTGGGGCACTCAAAGTGCTGCTTCGGTTCCCACTGCTGGGGTCGACAGTGCAACCACCACCACTGCCACCTGTTGGCTCCTGCTGGCCCGGGCTCCACAGTGCAGGGAAGACAATCTCCCACTCCTCAGTCTCTTCTGAAGCATGGAGACCTGCAGGAAATCCGGCAGATGCTTTAAATTAGCGGAGAACTGAGTAGCACCCAGTGCCTGCTAAAAAGCTACCTTTTGCCCATCACAAGATGGTCCTTCGGACTCCTAGACCAACAAGCATCCCACACAAAATACAGTGGGGTTCCTTTTTGTCCCTTTCATCTTGTCCTTATGCACAGCAGGGGGGCCAGATGCTAGACGGGTCTGTGCCTGTTGATGCGTCTGGAACACAACAAGGTCCTGCAGAACACTGACAGAAAGCTGGACCCTAAGCTGGGCAGAAGTTGTGTTTGTACCAGTGGCTGGGGATGTTCTTCCTTTTGATCACCACCTCCATGCAAGGAGGTGTCATTTGTCATTTAGACAAAGCAACAACTTTTTCATATAGCTAAAAAGAAAAATTGCTGGGGAAAACCTGAACAATTTTGAAAATTACAACCTTCTTCTCAGCATGCTGTGCAAGACCCATTATGCCTCCCAGAGTTCGGCCACACATAAACACACGCCATGGCTGCACGTCCAAGTGGGAATTGCATGCACATGCCGTATCATGATCATTCTTATAACGAAATTGAATTAGAATCACTCACTAACTACTGATGTCCGCATATCCCATCCACTCTACATCACAGTACAACCAAAGTCGACCATGCCAGCATAATGTTTATAAAGACCTGAGTACACACAACCTCCACTAGCCTGAGACAGGAAACAGTTTTATTTATATATTCATCTCACTCGAGGACCAGCACAGCCGAGAGAGATGACAGGGCTGCTTGTGGGAATCAGGTCTGGTACAGAAGAGTGCTGTGCAGTGCACCCTCAGCGCCGAGGTGCGCATTATCCGCTCACCCCCGGGTTACGGGCGGCGGGCGCGGTTAACAATGTCCAGGTACCGCCACCAGCAGCCGGCGGGGCGCGGAGGCCGCCCCGGGCTCGGCCCGTCCTGCGAAAGGCGCGCACTTACCTGCGCCGAGCCCGCTTGACAGCACGCACAGCTGGTAGAACACGCAGCAGACGCGGCTCAGGCGCATCCTCCCTCCCAGCGCCATGGGCTCCGCGCCCGCGGGACGCCGGACACTCAGGGCCGTGCCGAGTCGTGCCGGGCCGAGCGGGGAGTGCCGCGGGGCGCAGCCACCTGGGCGCCCGCGGATAAACTGCGGGAGAGCACGAGTAGCGCGTCCCGGCGGGGCGGGAGGGCAGCACCGGCGGCGCGGGATGCGCAGCGCGCAGCGGCCGGGCTTGTGCGTGTGCGTGTCTCTGTCTGTCTGTCTGTCTGTGTGCGTGTCCGTGCGCGTGTGCGTGTGCGGGCGCGGGCAGGCAGAGGCGCGGCCCGTGCGCGCACACAGCGCCCGGCGGCGGGCGGGCAGCTGCGCCCCGGCGGCAGCGACAGCGCTGCCCCCACCCGCCGCTCGCCCCCACGGGGCGGGACGCGCCGGGCCCCGTCCCGTCCGGCCCCGCCCAGCCCCGCCCGGGCGGGCACCCGCCGCGGCCCCCCTTCCTTCGCCCCGCCACAGCCCTGCCGGCGGGCCGCGGGCAGGCGCCCGGGCGGGTCCAGGAGCGGCCGGGTCCCAGGAGACGGCGCTTCGCACCCTGCCCGCCCCTCTCGTCCGTCCGTCCGTCCGTCCGTCCGTCCCTGAGGGGCGCGCACCGCGTGCGCCCCGGCGGCCGGAGAGGTCCCCCTCATCCCCGTCGCCAGCGAGGCGCTCGGCGGAGCCTTTGCCTAAATTCAGGGAGCAGCAGACACTGACCGCTTTTGCCTAGTTTTGTGTAATCTGATTCTAAACTCCTTTTGCCCCCACCACACAGCTCTCCGTGGAAACCCATCACTTTCCACACCGGCCCTTGTGTCAGCGGAGGAACGAGTAAATGAGGAGCTGAGCAAAAAGCTTTAGCTGCACATCTAGCCTCAGCGTGAACTGCAAAATCAACAGGTAAACACGTCCCTCCAAAAGTCGGATTTTGTCATAACTTCTGCTGCTTTACCTACTGTTCTTGGTGTCAGAGGTGATTGCTGTGCCTTAGGGGAAGGCAGAGCAATCCAGTGCTGTGAGGAAAGCCATCTGTGCCCTCAAGGGGAAGTTAAGAATTTGCAAGAATTCCTTCTAGAAGTTAGTTGTGTAAAATAAAAAGCAAAACATACAAACAAACAGAAATCACGTGTTGCAGCTCCAAATAAAAAACACGTTTAGACTCCGTGGAAGCCAAATGCAGCTGGCTTTCTGGCTTTTGGTCTCTGCTGTGCTCAATAGCTGTTTGAAAGTATGCTGCCTGGGTAGGTATTGTCAGCTGACACCAAATAGTATTTTTGATTAATTGTTTCATTTTATAGGGGAAAAAGGGTTATCATACACTGGTCTTTTTCTCTTTTTTTTTTTTTTTTTTTTTTTTTTTTTTTTTTTTTTTTTTTTGGCATTTGGGCCAACTAACACTAAGCAAAATCTGAGGGGCTCAATGAAAACAAGATTAATTGGTTAGGAAAAGGGGAGTTTTTCAGGACTGCAAACTGCTATTTGCCTGATAATTAGGTGACCTTAAAATGCATTTCAACGGAAGCTTTGTTTTCCAAATAAATAACAGCATATGTAGTAATTTACAGTGGAATTAGTTAGTAGGCCAAATTCTGCAGCCTTTTCACAGCCACAACTCTCCTTAAAACTGAGCAGGAAGTGCTTATAAACTCCTGTGAAAATACTAGACACAAATTCTGATTTTATTTTTGTTATAACAAATCAGAATGTACGGGCAACATGCAAAAATATACAGAGAGGACCTTTACTCTGCATACAGTTACATCACAAAATACATAAATGGATAGCAAGCAGGAATAAGGTAAAAAGATGTGGCATGTGAATGTGCTTACTTTAAAACTGTGAATTGCTGTAACTGTTTCCAATCTGCTGAAGTTCTTGGTTTCTTTGGATAAAATTCTGCTTCTCATATTCACATGTATAATCTTACTAAAAAGACAAAAACACTGGTTTTGACAGTAAGGTAAGGAGAATTTGGCCTTTTCAACACTAACTGCAAAGGATAAAGATGTTTTTAAAAATGCCAATTGAGGAAGACTTTAATATGTTTGACTTTATCACCAGCCAAAGAAAAAAAATATTTCTGATAATTCTCCACATATGAATACAGGGCAAGCTGAAATCAACATGGAGCTGTAACAAATTTCTTTTGTCCATTTTATGTTTTGTTTTTATCGTTTCAATAGTTAAAGTAAAAATATAGGGGGAAGTTCTCTATGTTTAAGTTTGGAAAAAGTGCACTATAAAATAGAGCCCCTACTGGTGTTCATTAGTTTTAACAAAGAGTCTGGTCATAGGTTAATGCTGGTAGATGATATTGTAGCCCACCACATGCTAACTGTCGTCATTGTGAGACTAGTGCAGGGAAGCCTAGGTCTAAGAGAGTAAGAATTAAAGGAACAAAAAATTTCTTTCATACTGCAGTTAGTTTACAGAAGAATAATATTTTATCCATGTGTACTCTAAAAAATACTATCTTCTTAATCACAAAGCCGTTCCAACTCTGCAAAATAGTTTTTATTTTACCAAAGATATGGTACAGGATGTGTTATTAGCTATGCATTTGTAAAATTGGAAGAAATAGTATCTTCAAGCTTGATACAAAGCAAAATGAGAAGAAATGTTGTTTATTCCAGTAAATTCTTAAAACTGCATTACCTATCTGAAGGCTCAAAGCTTTTTGGCATTTCAAGGGATTTGTGCAGAATCACAAATGTAAAGCATGTGAAGCATTGTAAACATTTATAAAATATAACAGTGATTGAGACCATCTCACTGACATGAGAAAAAGAATAACAGAAAATGAAGTAAAGAATATGTCCTTGACCGTCCTTCCTGACTGGGATAAATCAGCCTAATTTTATTGTAATAAGTAGAAATTTGGCAATTTCCTTTTGTTTGGTCCTCCCTGATGTTAAATTTACAAAACTGTGCCATCACTCCCTTAAGGATTGTCAAGGCAAGGGTTCTCCCAGGCCCCACCATAGTCTGACTTTTCATTTCTTCAGTATGCCAAGATCATTCATGATCAGTGATAACAAAACACAGACATCTCAAGCCATCTTTTGAGGACAACAGTATGATTCTTCAACTTCCACACCCCTCATGCAATGGTTTTATTTAAATCTGTGCTGCAGATGCTGTCTTACCTTACATAAGCAAAGGCCAAATCACTTCTTCCCCCAGAACCTCATTTCATTTACTATCTGTTAGGAGCAATTTATTTCTGAGGATTAAGGTAAGTATGGACAGATTATTCTACTGAATTAAAAATATCAGCTTCTAGCAATATAAACACCAGCATCAGTCAGAGACTTTCCTTGGTTTTTCTCCTTACTTAATCATTTAACTGTAAAACCTTCTACAAGTTTATACATACAAAAGTGTTTTAAGATTACCTCACCTCTGCATTATATACAAGATTTCCCCCAGTAATTGTTACGAAAAAACCACTAATATTTAATCCTCTTCACAAGGATATTGTTATTAATTAATTTTTGCCTATGATTTATATATAACTATTGATGATGCCATTGATTTTTTTAAAATCTTTAAGTATATTTGTTTCAACTTTTTTACAACTTAAGAAAACATTCTGGATGAATAGAAAAAATTGATTCTGTTTTGAATGGTGCTTACTTAGGGCCACATATCATATATCCACTGAGATTAGAAATGGAAAGTCACATCTTCCGATTTCTAGGGTGCTTTGCTAATGTTATCTCAGTCTAAATAAACTTGCTTCAAAGAAGATTGAATAAAGTGTCTTCTGATGCACAAGATACATGTGAACCAATGCTGCAAATTTTCTCCACCTAAGCATGACTGAAAGGAAGTATTTTCCCTTTTAGAAAATGTTGTATTTGCCCTCTTCAACTGAACAGTGAATTTCCACTGTCCATTAGCTCATGAACTCTGAACATATAGTCTGTAATTCTATACTGTTATTTACATGCTCAACATTAAGTGTTTATTTAAAAGGTATGTATTTAAGACCACTTCAAACAACTCTTTTGCAGCTCATACTACAGGGCGAATCTTATAGTTACATCGGAGCTCAGTATTACAATCAGATGACCTGCTGAGTAAGATATGCATCAAACTGTTGTGAGCTTAATGCCTCTACTGGTTTAAACTGCATCAACTTTAAAAGGGCAAAGTTAAGCCTATAGCAGCTCAATGTCATTATGCCACACTACTGCTTCTTAAGATTCAGTTGAATTTATTAAATTCAATTGAATTTACTGAACTCAGCAAATTTTACTCCCAGTAATTTAGTCCCAGTTTGTTGCCTTATGAGTTACTTCTCAAAGTCATATTGATCAATTTGTGGATAGTATTAGCTCAAAATATGCTGTCAACACAGTATTTAGAATGCTTGGCCAAGTCACCACTTAATTAGAATAGGCTTTCACAGCTCTTTTGTTATATCCTTTTGACTTAGTGATTCCTTCTTCAGGGAAAAAAAATGTTTGGCAATCGTTTACATTTTGACAGAAAGCCCACCCTGTACAGTGGAAGGTAGTAAGGTGCTCTACTTCAGCTGAAATCGCTTTAAAGACAGCAAGACACTCCATGTGAGACTGAGTTCTGCACAACTTCCCAATCTAAAATTTTCTTTCAAAGTGGAGCTTCCTCAGATTTCTTAACTGAATCATCTTACAAGCAAATATGTCACCTGATCAGTTATGGGGAATAGGCTACTTCAGAATGATCAACAAATAGTTCTCACTTTTGGAACATCTTAAAAGGGCAAGGCTTCAAATTTGAAACGTGCAGTTATCGCTTGCAGAAAAAAATGTTAATCTCCAAGAATCACAGAATCATTTAGGTTAAAAAAGAGAGATCATCAAATCAAACCTTTGCCTTAGGAGAGTATATAAAAACAGAGGCTGCTTATGGAGAATAATTCACATTTTTGATTAACATTGTGTGGTTTTTCTTGACAATTACATTTTAAAATAATACAGTAATCCTCTTTTAGAAGGCATCTTCAAAATAAAAATAGCTTAGAACTGTAGTACAATTTATAAATGTATATGAGCACATGGAAACATTACTTACTGAAAAAAAAGTAATAATGGAAAATACCCTTTAAAAGGGCGTAATGGACAAATTTTCAGAGTGGAGGTAAGTCTTTCCCCAAAATAAAGATAATGAAACTTAACTCTTCTTTCAAACTGTAAGGATAGCTTAGAAGAGCAAAGAAATTTTTCATCACCAAAAATGGTGGAAATGCTTCCTATAGGAAAATTATCTCATTTGTGGCATTGGTATTAAAAAAAAAAAAAAAAAAAAAAAAAAAACACCCACCATGAAACCTCTTCTAATTTGTATCAGAACCAGAATCAGGGAATTTGGCAAAGTGACTTCATGTTCTGTCTGCCCACATATCTCCCTACATTTAAAGGAGGTGGGGACAGCAGGCAGAAATACAAACCTTACAGGAAAATTTTTGGTAGGAGCTGCGAACCTCTGGGACTGAGCACAAAACATCAGCATTTATGATAAAACCAAAACTATTGGCAACAATATTAGTTTATTAGTGAATGTTAGGTTGATGTTTGCTATGTTTGAAATAATAAGTTTAAAATATTCAATAAGCCGGGCATCCCAGCCCTACTAGTCAGCCATTCTGTTTCAGATTTTATTCAGGTTTTATACAGAAAAATGGACCAATCATGTCAAGTGAGTTAAAAATACTTTCCATTGCTTCCGTAAACAGTTTAGATGCTAAGTGGTATTACCATCATAATCTATTTACAGCATTTTCTTTTCTGAAAAAATATCAACCCCCCACTTTTTCAGTCAGAATCAGTGTAACTCAGAAGCCTATAAATTTGAAAAAAGAAGGAAGAATGTAGGACCGGGAATGATAATATGAAAGGCAATGCAGGTAAATATGGTATGACATGAAATACGGCTCCAAGAGATGCTGAAAAAACTAAGTTCTAGAGTTTCAGACAGTTAAACTGCAGTTTATCAGTATAGATGCATTATAATTTTTATTATGTAACAATATCTTTATTATGCCACTAACTCACACTGAGAAAAAGAAGACAACACGGGGGAGAATGAATCGAGGATCAGGAGAAGCAAGTGTAGAGGTGATTGAAAACTGATTAAGGAAATGAAGTCAAGTAAAACAAGAGAGGTTACAGAGAAGATTGTGGGATTCCACTTCAAAAGCTGTAGGTAAATCAAATCTTGCTGTCCATGCAGCAAGATAATTTCCTTGCTGTTTTGTAAGGTGAGACATACCAATAGCCTTGCTTTCTGAAACAGATCTCTCTGTGTAGGTTTGAAGAAAGCACTCAATAACAGGGCTAAACAAAGGCAATCACTGATTTCTAGATATCAGCCTTCAGCTTCTTACCTGTCTGCAAGCACTGAAGATGTCATGAAACCTTAGAAATTAAGTTAACTAGTCTCCCAGTCATTATTCACTTAGATGACAGTGTGAATATCCTATTTGCACTTTCCCTTGCCACAGGAGAGAAAGACTTCATTATATCTACCAGATAAAAAGCAAACATTGTAGAAATGATTTATTTTTTCCTATCTAAAGGATTTATTCATAAGAACTGCTGTGTGGTAGCCTGCAGAACAGACTGCCTTGCTCTTTTAGCCTCTGTAACTGGGAAACCCATTAAGACCACATGAGTTGTCAAAGCATATGGTATGTTACATACTGTATGAGTACTGTCCACAGGCACTCGCTTTGAAGGCAGGCCAATGGCAAAGAGAGGCACCAGGAGACCAGCTAAAATATAGAGAAATCAAGGTGACAGCACATAAAACACAAGTTGTGCAAGACCTCTGTTAGGCAAAAAGCCAAGAACACATGGCTAAAGGATTTCCAAGCTACTCTCTAGAAGTCTTTTGCTTGAACAGAGGTGGAAAAAAAATACTATGAGATCATATGAGATGTTCTAAGTTTTGCTTAATAATTCTTAATCTCTGCTTCATGCTCTCTCTCATTATGCTGAGAGAGATAATAATACAAGTGCAAAAATTGGTGTATTTTAGCAGGATGAGGCAGTAGAAATAAAGAAATTGGCAATGGTGATTGCATCCTTGGCCAAAACCAGGAAGTGTCAGTCAACAGAGAGCTCAAAGATCTCCATTATGGAAGAGACATCAGTTTCTGTTTCCAGAGCTCCCTGAAGATTAAATGTGCTTCATATCATTACTACCTAAAAAGTTCAGTTATCCAGTAAAGTGCTATGTATGGTCAGAAAACTTCAGGATTACTTATAAATAGTTTTTCTGAACCAGCTGATGTAAGTCTGGTCCACAGTTGTTTCTGAATTTTGTCGTGGTGTAAAAGCCTTTAGACCAAGAATTTTACCTGGGTGCCTAAATAGCCATGTAAGCCTAATTCATGTCCCATATGTATTCGAAGTAAATACTACTTTATGACACCTGAGACTGATACTATATCACTGAAAAAATCAGAAAGGAATCATTATCTTGCTAAAAATGACCACCAGTTGTTCTGATAATAAGAAATACATGAAATAGTTTTTCTATGAGTAGAAGTATTTCTGATTGAACATCAAAGTAATTGTTTATTAATAATCCATTATGTTGTACATAATCCTGCTTTTAAAGGTCCTACTATCAAAGCTTTTTTACAGGTTTAATTTACTTACATGACTGAAAAATACAAAAGCATATTTTCATTGTTAATTTTTGGTGAAAAAAGCACACAGACACAAACTAGTAATCTGTTGAAAGCTACACAAGTTGAGTTTAAAGTTAGGTCCATGATTCTATACCCTTCCAAGCTGGTCTCCTAGATAGCCGAACTAGTTATTTTAATATTTAATATAGGTAAGATAATATCAACCCAAGATATTACAAATTCAGTAATTTCAGAAACAAGTAAGATAATCTGCACTTTTCCCCTTCCATCTCTCACCTTAATTTTGATGTGAAGGAGAGGAGCAGGGTCTAGGAGCATATTATCAGGGATGGCTGATTTAACTAGATCAGCGTCAGTGTGACAGTTTTTCAGAGAAAACGAAACTGACTTAATCTTTTGCACAAACCTTTTGTTCAAATTTTTCATAAATACACTTAGAGGATGGGCTTAAAGGGGAAACAGCATATTCTAAACAAAGCTTATCTGGCCTGTGCCACCAAAAGAAAAAGAGCATATACTTTAACACATAGCACTTACCTGGAAAAGGTAAATACTTGCAGAATACTGATCAGAGAATGTTGGTGGGTTGTTTTTTGCTTCAGGAAACCTGTGTTTGGTATCTGCACATTGTTGCCAAAGCAGCACCTCTTGTTTCTTTCTAAATGTAGCAGGATTTCTTTGTACTTTACTTATGCCCTCATTCATCAGTCTGTGCATATTAGAAGGAAGTCTTCCTTTGATCTTTGGAAATAAAGACATCTCTTCTTGAAAACTATTTCAAATGCAGAAAGGAGCCAAAGAAATAATTTCTGCAAAGCATCAAAGAAACCTGGTTGTGGGTGGAGAGATGGAGGTTTAGAATACAATCTGCAAGGTGCCAAATTCAAAGAGTGGGGTCCCTTGGCTGGTTAAATTGCTACCTGCTTTGTAACCAGGTGTTCCAGCACAGAAAGCCTCTTACTAATTCAGGCTGGGGGCTGTGAGGGCAAAAATTTACAAAAGTAGGACTCTTCTCATTTAATCAAAATCCTAAATCCATCTTTAAACCATTGGTTGTTCAGAGGAAAACCGAGCATTCAGATTTAGCTTAGTTCTGACAAGGAAGATAAATGTAACTGTTTATACTCATTTACCCCTGCCATGGCCTAGTGGGCCTTCAGGTGCTGCAGCAGTCCCTGGCAGAAGCACCTTTATCAAGGCACTCTATGCTCCAGGCACACAGGCACTCTCGGGTTTGGGAAGAGTGATTCAGCCCTCTTGTGAAGAGCTGCCAAGGCAGCTTTGGTCCAAGAAAGGTCAGGTGATGCCAGGAAGCGCCACATGAGATGGGTTCATCTCCAAGGGTCTTCTTTATTCAGGAGCTCCTGGGGTCGGAAGAACCCAGGGGAGCAGACTTTTATATGCTTGTCTGAGGGCGGGGATGAGGACTTGGCCAATCAGGGCTTGGATTAGGAAAACAACAAATCAATTAACAGATCCAAAATAAACCAATAGGAGGAGAAAGCAGGAACTGTAGAAACGGCAAATCAGGGAGGAACAATCTGCATTCTGCAGCAAAGACTCATGGGGTTGTTTCAGGTACCTCAGCACAACTCCCAGGGCAGTCACCCAGAGAGACCTCCCAGAGGGCAAGGCCTGACACCTTGAAAACAGCTCATGAGCTGCACACCCTCCAAGGGAGAATGATCTCCTTTGTGGCAACCTGGGGGGCTGCCCCATATCACATGATAGATAGTGGTTTTATTTCACAGTCTGTGTAAAGCATCATTGTTATTGCCTATTTTCCACTTGATATTTATAAGGTAGACTAGTTTTGATTCATTGAGGTCATAAGGGTTAGAGTGCCTTAAGGAACATATGTAGTTTCACAAGCAAGGACAACCATTTAATTCATATTATCTTTTAATATGGCTTCTAGAGAACAAGAGATGAAGGAACAGCAAAAGCAGACAAGGATATCATTGGAAGAAATTATGTGGAAACTGGCCAAATAACAAGTTCTACCTATAACTGTCCCTCCTGACACATGAAATATCTATGTCAGTAGTGGAAATGTCCCAAAAGAGCAAGTTGCTCCTCTTCTCCATTTCAGCAAATGAAAAAGCCAGTGAGAATGACCACTGCTTCATTCAGAAAAGGGCAAAATCTTTCCCTACTTTTAGGCACTGCAAGAAATATTACACTAAACTCTTTAGTACTTAGTCCACAGAGGGTCAGCTGCACTTGTTGGACAAGCAAAGCACGAATGTGCAGTTCAGATAAGATAAGGCTGGCAGTGCAGTGTCATCTTGCCCATCTTAACACATGATAATTTTTCCCAACTTACTCTTCTTCTTTCTTCAAATACTTTTCACTATTATTCCACAAGTGGCTATTCTGAGAAATGTGATTCACAAATACAAGCAAAAGTGATAAATGAATGAAGAGACAACTAAAAAAATAAAGAAAGGAGGAAAAAAAGGAAAATAAAGGAAAAAAGTGAGACACATCCTTTTCCTTTTAATAGTTATGAGTTCTGCAAGGTTTCTGTGGTGACTTTCAAGCATAACAGCTTTCAGCTTGAGGGCTGCTGAAGTTTTGCTCCTGCTTTAGTAAACTGTATAGCTTTGCAAAAGGCATACTATTTTAAGGCATTCAGGACATTGTCAAATTTCTGCATGTTTTTTTCTAAAGAAAAGTTTCTCTTTAGGGAAATTATTCTCACTTCCAGCTATCAAATTATTAATTTAAAATTCCTAACATCAAACAGTAGGTTGCATTGTTTATATTCCTAATATCCATCAGGTTTTTATCTAATTTAAGAATAATAATTGCTGTTGTTGTTTTTAGACAAATAGATATGCCCACCATAGAAGATTAGCAATAGATAATGAAATTCTAGGTGTCTTGGGGCTTGATGTTGAAAAAAAAAATTTCCTTTTGTTTCTCTGAGTATTCTGATATATATTGTGTGTTTTATTGGCCCAGTGGAGATAGTCATATATTAAAGAGATTGCTAATTTTCTGTTCCTCAAAGCTTCAGAGTGACATTGGTTGAACATCTTGATATCTTTTGTTGTCCTGTTAATTTTTGCTTAATTTTTTTCCTATGTCTTCAAGAAAAGATTTTGTTAGATGTTTATTTAATTTATTTGATTAAGTAAAATCAGTAAAAGAGTAAGCAAATGGTAATTGTAAGAAAATATGCTAGATCATATGAAATATATTTTAATCAATACAAATCATGAAGGGAATATGTATAATGAAGATAAGTAAAAACCCCCTTTAAGAAAGCAAATACCCTCAATTAAGGGGTGTTGCAATCAAGTTGCCCAGTGAAATAAATGCATTTTCAATATAGTAAATAGTGAAAGTTCAATTAAATGTATTTTGTATAAAACCAACTTTCATAGAAATACTGAACTCAGTTATGTTCACTTGAGAGACCTTCCCCATTTATCAATTACAAAATTCTTAAGAAGCATTTCCAATTTTATATACAGCAAAAAAGAATGATCTGTCTTTTTTGGTGGTAACACAGTTGTCTCTTTTAAGCTCACTTGGCATGTTCAGAGGAGGGTACAAGTGACTGTGTATTTCAAAGTTCTTTTCAGGTATCTTTTCAAGATAAGAGTGGTTTTTCTTAAACCTTATGTCTGGAATGAAAATAATGTTTGTGCATTGTATAAAGCTCTTTCAAAATATCTTTGACCTCCAGAATATCTAGCCTTAACTTCTGAAAAAGCATCTGTGTGAAGCAATGTTTTTCAGGAAAACAGGGAGAAAAGCAGTCACAGAAACACTTCAGAGGACAAGCTGGATAAAATGACTGAGAATAACTGAACTCTGCTAGAGGGAGCTCTGCAGCTACATATTTACGCAAGTGAACTTTAAAAGAATTTGCAGCCTACCTACTGTTGTAGACAAAGTTAGTTGAAATTTTGAGCTAGCAGCTTAAACAGTAGTAATAGCTAGAGCAGACAGAGCCTGTGGCGTATGATCCACAGCAACCAGATTTCAACATGCCAAACAGCTAACCATAGGATCAGCCAAAGCTGGCTTAACAGGATATGGTATCATATAGGAAGTTGACCACTTAACAACCTCTTAGTTTAAAAAAAAAATATATATATATATATATATATACACACACACATATATATACATATATAAATCAAACCAGTAGAAAACCAAGGAGATCCTGGGATCCTAATATTACTATGGGTCTAACCTATCCCTTGAGGATGGGACAGGAGACTTAGATGCTAAGAGCATGTTGCCCAGCAATTTCTTTCTTTGAAGTCCATCATAAGAAGCATCCAGCTTGAGCTTCAGCAACTAAACTTGTTAATAAAAATAAATTTCAGCTTATTGATTCAGTGGAAACCTGGTGTTGAACCCTGTTATGGTGGCTGGCATGTGTAATTCCCATATCACTATGCAGAATTAGAATAACTTAATTTGAATTTGAAATGCCATCATATGTTGCATGTTGTCCTGAGCACAACATCTAGGTTGCTAATGATCAGTAAAATATTAGATTTTGCTTTGAAAATTATTTTTTCAATCAAATTAGAGCCTGCTCTTAATAGTTGTATCTTCAAATCATAGTTGTGTTATGGATTCAAAAATGCAGATAATGTTTTATAAAAAGGTACAAACTTTTTTTTTGTATTTTCAAGCCTAAATTTAAATAGAGAACATGCTTTTGCACAAGAAATACAGTGAAAAGCCTGATACTGTGCTAGGCAAAACATTCACTGCTCCTAGGGTAGAACCAGACAAAGCATATGAGCTCTGACAAAGTTACAATTTTTACTCATGTGCTTTAAGCTGCTCGAGATTTCAACTTCTTTTCTCGTTTAGGCCCATAAATTAGAGTCAAATTGTCTTGGTGCATTTCTTCTGTTCATTCCTTGGAAAGTCTACTTCTTATCCACTGTTGAATTTGCTGCCTCCATACAGCTGTACTGCCACAACCTCTCGGCATCTGCTTTGCATTAGCAGGCCCTGGCTTTGCTAGCAGTCAGGGCAGCACTAAATTCTCCTGTGTGAAGCAGCCTCACTGCAAAACCTGTGTGAGGCAAGAAAACACCCTGACATTTTACCATGTTCTAACCACTAAACAAAAGGAAGTATAAACTAAAAAAGTGTCTTAAGGTATATTTTTTCTCACAAACAAAGAGAAAAAAGAAGTTTCCTTGTTAGTGCTTTTGCTTTTAGTTTGTCTCATTACTGACTACTGTCTGACTCTCCCTCCCATATACATATTACTGAGCAGAAGATAGACCTAAGTGTTAAAAATCAGAGGAAAACCCCTGTCTATTACAATGCATTAGTGACAGGCTTCTTACACTGTACTTACAAAGTAAACTTTACTGTAAAACTTCCTTGAATACAACGTATCAAATGGTTCCAGAAAGAGCTTATTCTGATGAGCATGTAAGAAAGCATATAAGCAGTTAAAGGTAAATGAAAGGACAGCATGATTGAATTTTTCCCCCCTTAAAAATGGGAAAATACAGACATTGTAATTTAGAAATTATTTAAGTAGAGCATTTTTGCAAAGAATTTGTTGTTTAAAAATATCACAGAAGAAGATCAAAATAACCAGCTGAAACAATGGCCTCTTGAGTCTAAGCATCTTAACAGATGGTTTCTATTAAACTTCTATTGCTTCTTCAAAAAGAACGGCTTTAACGTCTACTGCAGGTTTTTATTATTATTATTATTATTATTATTATTATTAATATTATTATTATTTTGAGAACATACTTACAGTATTTTAGACATATAACATAAGGGCAGAACTATGCCAAAAATCTGACAGAAGCATTTCTTACAGGCTTAATGTCTATGCTTTTTTTCTGCTGTTGATTTAGGTCACGTTTTCATTTACTTTCTACTACTGTTGAACTTGATGAATGATTTTGTTCAACGGGAGACTATTTCACCACACTTCAGTATCTTTTCAGTGTTTTCCCATGCTTTTCTTTAAAAGAACATTCGAAGGAAAATTGTTTTAAAATATTTTGTTTCCTTGGATTTTAAAAAGCACAAGTATTTAGGATGTACAAGAAAGCATCCAGCAACCCTTATGGAAACTTGTTGACATAGAGTTTGGTCCTGATCCCAGACAAGAAAACTCTCATGACTTTAAATCCTTTGTAAGCATAAAAAATAACTATGTAATGTACTTATCTTGTATTATTTCATGGGAAATGTGTTCCAAAATGATTAAGTGATATGAGTCAGTATTGGTACATTGTATTCCAGGATACAATATACAATTTCTTCTTCTAGAATAACTACTATACAAAAGCAAAGATACATAGAAATATGGTAGATTTTAATATATTCAAAAGACCAGTGGAAACAAGGCAATGAGGAGAAGAAATGTAGCACACAGAACACTCTGATTTCTCCTATTTTGCTGCTAGAGTCAAATTAAGAACCATAACTAGGGCTTCCTAGTATCTCTGAATAATTCTAGATATTAGCTGAAATTAACTGTATATAAACTTCCATAATTTGTACTTGAAAGTGTTCTCTGCCTTTGTATGATTTCCCATATTTTTCAGATTCAGCATTAGGAAACATTATGGTGAATCTCCTTAGCAGATTCTGTAGTCATAAGCTGGAGTGATGGCTATCCACATGGGCCTTTTATTGACATGTGACATCTTGAAGTCCTGATTCTTCCAAATGGCCTTCAATTTCAATCGCTCACAGAAATGGTAGGTACGATATTTCTAGTAAATCTCTCTCTGTTTAATAGGCAACAAATAAACAGAATGAATTTCTAAAAAGATGAGACCATAGACTAAATTTTTTAAATAAAGAGAATGTAACAGTTCCACAGAGAGCACAAATTTCATACCAAAAAAATTATTCACCTGTTCCTCTAATGATTTCACCTTATCTAGTCTAACTGCAGGCAAGTATAACGATCTCCTCAAATATCCACCTGCAAAAATATCATAGTTACTTCTAATATTACCTTTTTGGGAATAGTTAATGACACTCATGTGGAAGGAACTCAAACTGAATTTCATTGGCATCTATTATTCTGGTTTTCCCAGGATTATGCAATCAAGCAGAGAAAATAAATGTGCCAACAGATTGCAGGCGTATCTTTATGACCCACAGTCTGGAGGAAAGTGAAATGTTTGCTGAAGGGGTCAGGTTCTCCTGATCTCTAGGGGTGGTTATAAAACTTATTATCATCACCATCATCCTTTTTTTCTTATGCATTTACATTTTCCTCTGTATCCTTCTAACTTTTTGTCTCTTCCCTCAGGGTGAAAGGAAGTGGGATTGGTCTCAGCCATGGCTTACTTAGGCTACTGAGCAGTTTCATTTCTCCTTTGCACTTCTCCACAGAAACTACTCAGAACAACCTTCCTGCTCTCCATTGCAGCATCCATCACCAAAGGGATTAAAGTAAGCATTTAAGACAGAATTCTGTCTCAGAATATTGCTGTCCTTCAGTCTGTTTGGTTCATGGGTAGAGCTGCAGCCTCCTAACCACAAGGATGCATTGTGAGTGTGTTTTCAATAGCGAAAATAAGTTGTGTAGTTTCAGTGTGGAAATTAGGAACAGATACAAACTTAGAGCTGTGTGTGAAGGTAAGAGTGCTGGAGCAGGTGACAATCAGAAATAATTCACTGTTTTTATAGTAAATATGTTTCTGAATTAATAGAATGGGAACATGGTGTTGAATGATAACAGAGTAAGATCACAGTAACTCTCTCTTACTCTTCAAAATATGGACAAGTTAAACAGTCTGGAGGAAAGAAAAAATACAAAAGAAAACAATAAATCTTCATGTTGTGGATAGCTTGCTTATAAGAGAGAGCTAAAAGCCCCACAATATGACATCAAAACAACCAATTAGAGTCAGTCAGCTCCATGTGATAGTTTCTAAAGGGTATGGAGAGAGAATGCAGTGTTAAGGATAAAAACAAAATAGCCAAAGGGTATCTTAAAAAAACTATGGAAAATCAATGTATCAGAAAAAAAAAATAGAGTATTTGTTCTTTTGGGGACAATGCAACTTATGGAACTTAGGGAAGCTGTCAAGTCTAATGGAATTTTTAAAGATTAAACCACAGCAAAACATGAAGGCAAACCCAAAATCAAAACTAATTTAAGAGTCTGGAAGCCACAGAACTAAAATAGAAAAATTAGATTCTTAGTAATAGCCATAAATAAAAAAGCAGATAGAATGAAAACTGTTGCTTGCCCTCTAGCAGTAAAGATTACTCCCATTTAGCCGTGTAGATGGTAACTTTTTCATTAGCTCCAGTAGCTGTGGAACTGTGGGATCAACCACTGAATTTCACTATCCAAAAGTTCAGGCAATTCTTGGGACAAAAAATTAAGAAAGTGGTACTGAATGAAAGAGGGAAAAAAAAAGTTTGATTGAACAAACCAAAAACCAAAGAGGTCTGAGAATGAGACTCTGAACAACATTGGTTTTGTGCCCACACTGCAGTTCCAAAATTTTATGTACTTGGACATCTAGGAAGACAACGAGTATACTAGAATACTAGTGTCTTCTGAGCTATTTATTTATTTATTTGCTTTTTCTATATGCAGTGGTTCAGCTGTTGTCAAACCTGGTCTAGTCCCTTTCCATGGCAGGGGGTTGAAAATGGATGATTGTAAGGTCCCTTCCAACTCGTACCATTCTGTGGCTCTATGACCATGATTCTGTGACACTAAGATTTTATGAGACAGACTTTATATGTTATTTCAGTAACCAATTAGTTGCATTTAAGTCCTGGAAAACCTTCTGTATCCCTTAACATGAAGGTTTCATTCACTGCTATCACCTGCAAGCTAATATTGCATCATATTTCTCCACAGTTTTCTGAAATTAAAAGCTTAGTTTTACAACAGCAAGTTACAAGAATGAGTTGCACCTAGATAAGCCATTTTTATATACCAATGTATATCTGCATTCTGGCACTTGCTGGTATCTTTACAAAACTGATTAATGTAGGAGAAAGCTGGATTTGTGGTTATTTTATCTTGGAAATTTATAATCTTGATTTTCCATACCAAAGTTTTTTGCTTCATGCAGTCATTTTGCTTTCTATTTGGTGACAATGAAAGCTCATGTTTTTAACTTCAAATGACAAGGTGTGTTTAGAAAGATTCATGTCACTGTTCATGACACACAAGGAACAAGGCAGGCAGCAGAAGTTCAGGCTAGGAAAGCTCTGTCTTTATTTTCTGAATCCATCTATATGTTTTGGTCAGACAACCAAGGATTGGCTATACAGGTTTCCACCTCTCTGACCTCGTTGGTGAACGTCACCATCAATCATATTTCTCCTCCCAGAGGACAAATATGTAAACACAATAGATAAATTCTAAAAATATACATTGTTTTCTTGAAGTTGCGTGAGAATCCTCACTGCAAAGATTCAAACCTTTGAAAGCAAGAAAATTCAGGGCTACAGGTTCAGTTTTCATTTAATCAACAATACTGAATCTGTACTAAGTGTAATGTGTTTGTCCATAGTCTTAGAAAAGGCATACTAAAAAAATTGGGTTTTTCACAGTACAAACAGAAGTTTCCATCTCTGAGGTCCTAGGAACAATCCAGAGGTATTGCTTAATTGCACAGAAAGATATTTGCCTAAATTGCCATTTTTTCCCCTTTAATCATAACAACTTTTTTGAATTTGTGCCATGAAAGTTAGAGTGAACTCAATGTCCAGTTTTGTTCTGGACATATATTTGAAGTTTGTGTTAGATCATATTCAACAAAAACAAGGAGACCAGGAACAATTTTAAATCCACTGAGAACACAAATATTTTCCCCTAGGCACACCCCCAAATACAATACTTCTGGTAGGTCATAGTAAGTGATTGTGAAAGGTATCTGGACCAGACAGACACATGAAGGAAAACAGAATACAATCATTCAATCCAGAGGAAGAAATAGGATTTTTACCTTTGAGTGTGTAGGGAAATTTGTCTACCTGGACATTATGGGAAGTGAATATGGGAACAGGAAGAAAAACAAAGAAGCAGTCACTAAAGTAAAAAAAGAGATAAATTGTAGTAATGGCTGAGATGAGAAGACCGAATACTACAAGGGTCAAATAAATTAAAGTTGAGTAAAACATATTGGAACAACAGAATTTGCTTCAAAACCAGGTATGTACAACTGGGAAATACACTTAGTGGAAACTTGCTCATGCAGTAGTAGGTTTGCATGAAGGTAGTCTTATATATTCCCTAGGGAAAAGACTGGAAAGTCCTTCAGTATTATATTTGAAATTTTTGTCAAAAGACTAGGTCCTTTGGTTTCATTACTGAATAACAAGAACAGGATATTGATCATTCGTAACCTGAATAAAAGGCATTTCAGGGATCAGAGGGAAGGAAATACATCAGTTTTCATTAGTTCTGCCAGGATTATTCTAGTAATGATTATAGCAATTGAATTGGAGAACCTATTGTGAAAGAGATACCTTTCTTAAGGATTCCACATATATTGATAAACATCGTCGCAAAAGACTGCAATAACCCTACTTGGGATCTTAAACTGTGGGAAACCTTTCAGTAAAAAGAACTTTGCTTTCCATTTCTCACAAATAAATAGTCAATTCCAGCTGGAATGCTGAAGATATTCTTGCCTACCATGGTAGCTGTCTTCAGAGAGTAGCTGTCTTTGAGTCACATGGAATCCGATGAAATTAAGGAGATAAAAGTTCAAAACCAAAATAACAAATTTTAAATGGAAACAGAACCTTTGTATTACATAGGGAAATTAAATGAAAGGTGAACATTACAGAAGTTCCTTTCTGAGAAACTTTTCCTAAAAATCCATGTGATCCTCTCAGTTGAAAGCTCTGGGTCAGAATCGCCAGTTACAACTCTCTAATAAAATAGAAGGTAGGATGAAGCCATTCGCTCCTCTGATGAGTTTTGCAAGGCTAATTCTGCTTATTTTTGTTCCCCACAAACTTGTTTGCAGATGTGCCCTTACCAAAAGAGACAAGCTGACTATTTTTGTCATACCTAGTAAATTACAATACAAAGCTGAGTAATAGATGCAGACACCACTGTATCTATTTTATTGCCATCACAAAGTGTCTTGAAAACAGGAGTACAACACCCAGGAGATTGTGCTTAGTCAATAAATAGTTTAAATAAATTAATCCAAATTACATTTATCTTTGCATGTTAGGTTATGATTATAATCCCTTTTGTTCAATTAGAATCAATGGCTAGGGCTTGCATTCTATTCCCATTCACTGGGAGGTAGCAAACAACAATCATTGGCATAGGCACAGTATTTTGCCACAAAACATAAAACATGAGAAAAAAAGTTTCCTTTTTTTTTTTTTTTTTTTGTTCTGGGTATGTTTTGTCATAGAAGGAATGTTTGATAGAAAGTTGGTAAACAAAAAAATTGTCAGTGCACAAGGAATTGAGAACAAATAAAGAGATATCTTGCTTTCTCCCTGTAATCTCATTGATCAAAAGCAACTTGTGTGTTTGGCTTATTAATCAGTTTGAAACTCCCCTAGTGCTTCTAGAGTCTCAGCATGGGATACTGTTGACCAAAACTCAAGCCAAAAAAACATTTCTCCTTTCTGAAGCCAGCTTTTAGCTTGCAAGCCAAAAGTCAATTCTGAGTTTTAGTGTGTTTATCCAAGTATAACAAAAAGCCTTCATCATGAAACACTCAAACAGCCCCAAGAGAAGACAATTACTTGGAACTAGTCACTGACTGAGAAGTTACAGATGTCATGGAAAATAAAACTAATATAATTTTTCTTGAGCAGTCATGGCATTGGACAGTCTTTACCATCATCTTTGTCACTGACACTCTAGTTATCTCCTGTGATATTTCAGGACATTGCTATGCTAAATCTTGGAAAGGGTTATTATGTAGTATTGCACCTACAACCATGATAACAGTGGTTTACCAGTCTCTTAATAGGGAGCAAAGCAATTTTTTTTCTGATCTATTTATAGGCAGTCTGGATCAGGAAGTGGTCGAGAATATAATGAGGAAATCCTTAATCATTATGTATTTTGGTGATTTCTATTTAGCATTTATATATAATATAGATTCTGTGTACTACATTGTTGTTATCTCCAGTCCTGTATGAAAAGCAAGATCCAGAGAAAGGCATGATAAAAAGCATGGTCCATAACAACCTTAATTACTACCTTCATTGCTACTTACAAAAGTATGAATTTTTTAATATAATAATAATGCTCAGAGGATTTGTTGTTCATATAGGTGCTACAATTTCCCAGGACAGTAAGTTTATTCACATTTGGTCTGTTCAAGTAAAATACTTTTACTAGCTAAATGAAATTATTTAGGTATTTAACTTAAAATAAAATGTGGATATTTTGTTCAGTAGGAAATGGAAAATTTCTAAAATAAATTCTAAATATGTCCAGTAACCTACTGGCGTGAGGGAAGTCCACATAACATTTAATTTCATTGGGATTCCACCCGTGGTATATGCCACACATGGAGGTAAATTGCACCTTAAATCAACAGCAGAATGCTATAAACATCCTCAGAAAGGCTGAGGATATTCTAAGGTTAATAATTTACATAAGGTCTGTAATTCCCTCGTGAGATTAGTGCACTTATAATGTACCACTAGTTAACAAGTGGTGTTTGTGTGTAACATTAAAGTGAATGTTAATGGTACAGAACTGTACCTGAAAACACATTATATTACACCACAACTTCCAGCTAATCCAACACCCTAATATTCAACAAGATACAGTGTGTGCAGAGAGGAACCTGATTTAATAGATGCTGTTGGGTCTAGCAGTTTGGGCTTAGCACCAGAAATGCTAGAAAAGCCCAGCAGAAAAATAAGCTACAGCAGCAGCAGCTGCTGAAAAGGTGGCAGAGATTGTAATGCAACCTATGTTTAATGAACCCTAATACAGCCTGATAAGCAGGAGAAGGTGACCCAGCTGGATATTAACAAGTTTGAATTTTAATTTTGTTTTTGTAAGGGTACAACCAAGGGACATTACTTCTGCCATGTCTATCCAAAAACTATGTCTGTGCTCATTTTGTCTTGGTTATAGTTAATATTCTTCATGATGTCTGGTATGGATCTTGTTTTGGATTTGTGTTGAACACAGGGTTGATAATACAGAGATGTTTTTGTTATTGCTGAGCAGGACTTATACAGAGCGAAGGCCTTTCCTGCTTTGCATATGGCCATGCTGGCAAGGACCTTGGGGGTGCATGGGTGGTTATGAGGAGACACTGCCAGGACACGTCACTCTATCTGACCAAAAGGATATTCCAGACCACATGGCATAAGGCTATGTTTATAAAATGGGGGGAAGACAGAGAAAGAGGGGAGACATTTGGAATGATGGTGTTTTATTTTAAATTAATGATTGGTGTCTTTCCAAGTAACTTGAATATGATGGGGCCCTGCTGTACTCAGGAAGGATGAACACTTGCCTGCCTGTGGGAAGGGGTGATTAATTCCTTGGTTTTTTTTGCTTGAGTGCATGGCTTTTGCTTTCCCTATTAAATTGTCTTTATCTCAACACATGGGTTTTCTTCCTTTTACCCTTCCAATTCTCTCCCTGATCCAGCTTGTGGGGGAGTGAGCAAGTGGCTGTGAGGGGCTTGCTTGCTGCATGGGGATAAACCATGACAATGTCACAGTTCAATAATCTCAGGACCTTCAGAATGCCTACATTCTGATGGATGTACAGGATGTACAACCTTCTCTTAGATTTTGTTTGTCAAGCTTACATAAACTAAATGAAATTACACAGGAAATGAATTCTTCATTGCATGAAGAAGGTGAGAATTTCTTACCACACTATAATAAATATTGATTAGGCTTATATATAAATAATTCTCTTATGGATTATAGAAGTACTTTAGATTTCAAGAGAAATTATCTCTGAGTTCTGCCTGCAGTGTTGGAGCCTCAGAATTTCACAGGCAAATGATGATGCATCTGCTGTTTTTATTTACTTGGATTTTTTTAAAAAGCTGGAAACCATCCCAAAGTGGATTTCGATACACAAAATGTCAAAAACTATATTAATTTACATTTTTACCACTATGTCTTAAATATATATATTTTTAATTAAAACAGCAAGTGTGAGAGAAATTATGAACAGACTCAGCTGGCTGGGGCTAGGGTAGAGTTAATTTTCTTCATATAGTTTGTTTTGGTGCTGTTTTGGATTTGTGATGAAAAAGGCATTGATAACACTCAGATGCTGTAGTTATTGCTGAACAGTGCTTATTCAGTGTAGAGGCCTTTTTTGCTCCTCATACTGCCCTGCCAGCAGATAAGTTGAGGTACACAAGAGTTTTGAGGTGTTATCAGCTGGGAAAACTGACTCCAGCTGACCAAAGGGATGTCCTATTCTGCCAACAGGACACAAGACCAGGAAAGATGCAAGCAGCTGAAGATATCCCTAAATATACAGTTTTTAGGGATATGCTAATACAATTGCCCTGTTCAAGATTGCTGTACCTCCAGAACCAAATATTGGCAGTAGAAAAAATGTAGTTCAAACATGGTAGGTAATTTCTTCTTCATGTTTTTTCTCTACAGTTGATGCAAGTGTTTATTTGTGTCCACTACTGACATCCCTTAAATAACACCCAATGGCATTACATTAAAAAAAAAAAAAATAATGCCAGTTGCAAGTCATTTTTGCAGTGAGAATGAGTTGTAAGAAACATCCAATGTTTGTGCTAAGAGAATGGCTGGACATGAAATTCACATGAACTCATGAACAGTTGTTGTAGTGAAAAAGGCCCTATTATCTTCTGTAATTGAATTTAATAACAGTTATTTTGAAGCAGGCACTCAAGTGTAAGACAGCCACAAAAGACATAGAGATGATAGTGATAGAAATCTGAATGCTATTCTGTAGCTTTGCTGGTGGGGCAGTAATAGTCATGCTACCTATGGACATTTTGTATCTCAAGAAAACGGGATGTTATATCCCCTGATCAGTTCTACCAATATAGAAAAAATACTCCAAAAATTGAATAGCTTACATGACTTATTAGTATCTTGGTACTGTTCTCTTACATCAAATAATACTTTGTATGAACTGTGAACAACTAGATTGTTGTGATTACTGCTTAGCCTATATTTTAGCAGTTGAAATTGCATTGAAATAAATTTTAATCACATCTGATATATTTTAAAAGCTATTTTAAAATATTATATCTAGATTTAGCAGAAAAATTACATTAATTTATTGAATTTTACAAAATTATTCAGGAATTCATCCCTAGAGGTCTGAAAATTGTAAGTAATTTGCCAACATTTCCAAAGTCTCATGCATACATTTTGAATGAAAATTATTTCATTTAACAACTTGATTCTTTATACATAATACTCTTCATTATAAACCAATTACTTTAAAATGGTATGGAAAAAGTAAAATTGATCCCAAATAAAAAATAATTCTAGCACACTTTTCTATCTACTCTTTAGCCACAGACTCTTTTTCCACTTTTTTTTTTTTTTTTTTTTTTTAATTGTGAAGTACCAACAATTGAAAGTGACTCTTCAGAATTCCCTCTAGAGATTCAGCCTGGAGACAAGGCCTGGATGACAATGCCTTCTGGGAAAACAAAACCAGTAGACATATTGGTTGATAGCAATTTGAATCAAGTAAGAATCATAACATTGGCCAAGTATAGCTCACTAGTTTCCTGTATTTATTTTTTTAATAGAAACAGAGGGTGAGACTGGTAGCTGGGGATTCACATGTCCTGCATACACTGCACTTCTATACAGATACAGGATTTTCAGGGAATATTGATGGGTTCTTTACACTGTCCAGGAAAGATAATACTCCCTTGGCCAACCCTGAGAAAAAGGCAAGTATTCCACTAGTATGGAGAAGCTGGCAATAGGGATGATCTAGTAGAAGGGTCCATTATGGTAGCTCAGGCAGTTGTTTTCTAAACCAACACCCTTTTTCATCTTGGACATTAGCTGTAATGGATATCTTCTGAGTTGACTGTGAGCATCTAAAGCTGTGTGGGCTAAAGTACAGCTTACAAGGTTTGTCAAAGCCAAGGTCAGCAGACGCTCCCAAAAAAACTAAATGAAGTTTAGAGTTTGGTTCCCAATAGATTTACAAGGTTAGAAAGGGAGTTTTGTATTGCCCTCCCTTTTCTTTCCCTTAGAAGCTAATGAACTCTTCAAAGACAAAAATCTGTTTATTCCCATTGGCAACCAATAACCCAAATGAAATAGATATGTGTGTTCCACTGGGATTTATACCATTTGCTCTAGCATTTATATTACTGGCTTGTACAGAGGAAAGAAATAGTAGTTTGAGCTCATAATATGTTGGGCAAAATATCAAGAAGATTAGGCCACATGGTAGAGCAAGGTCTGATGAAAAACATACATTTACTGCAGAGAAATTTTTATGCCAAAATCTAAGAAATCCTACTGCAAAACAGTGTCTGCCTTGTATCATAGTTTTTTACCCCCTCTTCCTCTGTAAGATTTTCTTAGGAGGAAACTAGGCCTTAGCAAAAAGGATCTGAATAGCAGAATATTTCAAAAAGGTTAGGAGAATTAATGTAGGCATGGAGAAAAGAAAATAGAAATAGAGAAAATATAGACCATTTTTTATTAGCAAAAATGTTAATCTTTTCCTGTTCCATAAAGTGATGGCTGCCACAAATACTACATATGTTGAAATTACAGATGTTGGAGGAGACCATCAAATGTACTTTGAGATGTTTATCATATTTTTTATTATGACCTCATTTGAGATTCAGTCTAATATTAATTATGCACTGCAGCTGGTAGTTCACCATTTCCCTAGGGAATAAGGAAAATGCTTCCAATACATCACATTCATGAAAAACAAGCTACATGTTAGAAAAATAGTTCCTTCACACATTTCAAGGTTGCAACCTTTCTCTCCGCTATTCAGCAAGGAGTTATAACACAAAAAACAGCTGCGCTCTACAGGGATGAGCATCTGATTCCTTCTGACTAGCCAGAATGATGTTGATATGGCACCACGTTTTTCACAGTTGTCATCCCAGGAGTCATGCTGCCAAGAAGGCTGAATAGATGTCAGGACACAGCCTTTACTTTCAACCTTTGCTAAGCTCAGCTCAGTAGTTCCATGCTGCAGGACTCACCCTAATAAGCACTGCTTCATCCAATGTACTCTTCTTCTCAAATACATTTTGGCACATTGGGTAATATTCTGTTTCCTACTGATACAGAAGAAGCATACTGGGGACAGTTAAGTCTGTCAAATCTATATGATTTGAACATTGATTCTTATTAGTTCAAATCCTTCAGCTCTGAGAGTAACATCTGGTTGTGATTCTTTCACTGACTCGCTTTCCGTTTTTGTTGTACCAAGATGTAGACAAAAGTGCCAGAACTATGTTGATGGCACCCCTTTTTTCATGGTTGGTTGCATCTCATAAAAGCGTCACACAGAGGGGAAAAAACTGAGAAGACAATTGTTAAGAGGGAAGTAATGTAAGATTTCTTAATAAAAAAGTTCCTATTCTCAGGGAACAGCCATGTCTCAGGAGGAAAAAAACATGAGGACGTTTCCCCAGATGTCAGGAAAGATGAACACAGAACCAGAACAAACTATTTTAGTCTATTATATCACAAGAAAGAGCATATCAAACCGCTGTAGTAGCACAATGGGATTTTCAGAGTCATACTTTTATGAGGCACAGCACTGCTGTTAGTTGCAGGAAAGCTACAAGGTGAGAAACCGCATTTACCAGCAGTTTATGAGGATTATTATGGACATAGCTCTGTTGGTGATACTGTGCTGATTTAACAGAGTTTCAGGCTCTGCTAAGCACAAATAATATGACATATTACATGTAGCTAAGGCAAGTAGTCTTCGACAGCATAGTGCCCCATAAAATATATCAGATACTTTTTGATGTATATGTGATTTCTCAGTGACTTTAATCTATGGATTCCCCCTCAGGCACAGACATTGCTTTTGCTGAAGAGGTTTATGGGTTCTCTTTGCTTTGGTAGGGATGCTAGTTCTAGTGTTATCACTTTAGGTATTCTTTCTACAAATTGGCAGGTTCATATCATGCCTTCTCTTCATTTTTGCAGGATGCTAGGATGAAACTTGCCTCAGTTTGTGTCCACTAAATTTTCAGGACTGCATTAGAATTTGTTACTGTTTTCTCTTTCTAGATATATAATACATTTTTTCTGAATGGGAAAATACTTCCTATACTGTACCATATTGATTATTCTGTTCGTTGTCATTTGCTTTTTTTGTACTTCTGCAATTCCCTTTTTTCTCTGGCATCAGTATTAAATCTTACAGCCTCATTGCATCCAGGTTTCTATTAAATATGAGAGCTTGGTTCTTGGCTGATGCCAAAATATAATTTGATTGACAGCACATGATTTCTCTAAATATGCTTTGCTACTGAGGTAGTTTTCCTTCTGGACTGGGATGAGTGATTTTACATCTCACCCCAGACTTCAGTACCTGAAGTCGCTGTTGTTAGTCTGTGCATTATACATTGGTATGCTAGATATATAATGTCTTGAAAAATAGAGTTTGAAATCATCTGTTTTCTAGCAAATTTATATTTAGAAATTCAGGTTTCAGGGCTCTTGGAGAAGTTCTGGTGTCTGGAGCTTTATTGTGGGTGTTGACTATTAAATTGTTTAGGGTATGGTCCACTTATCATCGGTCAAAATACCAGGTTTTGCCTATTTAGCTTTGGGGATTGAAGAGCTTTCTACAGAATACAAAATGCTATTATTTTGTGGGGCCAAGGGGGAGTCCCTTTTTTATGGCATATGCAGAAAAATATGACAGGGTCTTCTAAATATTTGCCAAATATTATCTGCTGTTATAGAACTCTCTCTCTGTTCCTCTTTTCAATAGCTTTACAAAGGTCCAGGGCAGACCAAAGTTAAAGTTCATAACTGAATTGCAGGTGAAGAATCAGATTTGTCCAAAATTTTGCTTGCCTTGTATTATCAAACACATTTTTTTCCTTTCTTTTAGAAAGCAGTCCTACCTATAATGTGAATACCAATCTATTACTTTCTGTTTCACTTATTAAACACAACTAATGTTTTAGTCCAACATACTTTTTAAAATAAAGCCACTGGGTGAAAATCTTAGTTTGTACTGCTACCCATTTATTTGTTAAGTATAGAATGAGGGACTCCCCATAGAACCTGATTTTGTAGTTCTGCATCCTCCAGCATCTCAGTTCCTGTCACCTTGCACCTACATATGAGATGACTCCACAATAATGGTATTATCCTCCAAAGTAAGAAGTCTTTTAACGGTAATAATAATGTCTCTGAGATAGGATGTATTTTCTGAGAATATATAGATATGGAGTGCTGTATCCAGTTCTGGGCTCCTCAGTACAAGGGAGACATGGAGCTCCTGAAGCAGGCCCAGAAGATGATAATATAGGTGATTAAAGGACAGAAGCATCTCTCTTATGAGGAAAGGCCAAGTAACCTGGGCCTTTTCAGGCTTCAGAAGAGACAAGTGAGAGGAGACCTCAGCAATGTGTATAAATATCTAAAGGGACAGTGTCAGAGGTTGGAGCCAGGCTCTTCTTAGTGTAAGCAATAAGACAAGAGGCAATGGGCAGAAACTGATACACAGGAAGTTCTGCCTGAATATAATATTATCCAGAGAGGTGCTGTAGTTTCCCTCACTGGAGATATTCAAAAACCATCTGGACACACTCCTGTGCTGTGTATTCTAGGATGATCCTGCTTGAGCAGGGAGGTTGGACCAGATTGAACCACTGTGTTCCCTCCAGACCTGACCTGTTCTGTGATTCTGTATTATCCATTAATGGCAACTCCATCTTAAAACATACAATTCTAGCAAAGTAATTGTTTGTTTTTTGTGGGGTTTTGGGGGGTATTTTTGTTTGGTTGGTTTTTGGTTTTTTATTTGTTTTGTATCTCAATTATTTCCAAAGAGAGAGAAAGAGCAGTTAAACTTCTTTGCAATCTCACGTCTCTCCAGTTTCCAACCTTATGTTTAATGATAGCTAGAAAGCAATGAAATTGGGATTTCATGAGATTAATTATAAATTGTTACATAGCATATATCATTGCTTCTATATGAAAATACAGTAACTCATCTTGTTCTTACCTGGGACTCTGGCTTTTCTTGTATAAAATATTCAGTTTAGAAATACAGAACTGAACTGCCTGTACAACTTAAACTCTGTGCTGAAATTGTGACAATGTCTGTGTAGGTTTTGGCTAGCAAATAGTCTTGTTCTTTTGCACACTCAGCCAATACAATGCATGCCACTTTAGCATGTCATCATTCCTAAAATATACCATGCTTCAGGCCAAGGCTTATTAGCTTGGGCTCTATGAGATTCTAATTGCAGTTGAAATTGGCTCTTGTTGGCTTAGGCTCTCAGAAGAGCATGTTCATGCCTGTTATAGCATACCATTTGGTAATATCTCAGGAAGTAAACATCTTAATTAATAACCCCACTATAACTACAGTGTGTATTTTTGCAATTGCAACTGTCGTCTCTGGAGCTCCTGTTACTGCCCTTGAGGTTGGCTTCCCCAGGGATCCTAGCTGAAGTGATACAATCTGTTTAATTCTGCAGTGAAGGAGTGTGTATAATATCAATTACGTCATGGTAGGTGGAAAGCCAACAGACAAAGCTCAGCAACTGCTTAAACAGTAATCAATACATCTTCATTAAGCTTGTGGTTCTTAAGCCTTCCCCTGTTGTGTTATCATCACGTTTTCTTTCAATTTCAGTAAATTCCTTGCAAACTGTTTTTTTAGGTCTGTCAGAAAATCCTATACTTCTGTTCATGAATTTTCATTTTTATCTCTTTTTTCTGCCTTCAGTGTTACTAAAAATAAATCTTTGTTTTGGTATGTTTGGCTTCACCTTTTCACATCACACAATTTTATCTAGAAATTGTGGTGGTCTATACCAAAAAAAGGAGTGAAAAAAAGAGCAGTTTTCCATATCAGGTTTTCATGTGGAAAAACTGGCCTGATTCCTCATTATTAATTCTAAAATTATGAGATAGTAATTATAGATTAAATTAATTGCATCTAAAGAACCTCATACTTTTCAACTCTAAGACATGAGCTTAAATGATACAAAGTATGGTTACCCAGGTCTCTGCACTGCCATTTGATGGAAATGTATACAGCAATTATGTAACAGCCTCCAGAGAAATTATGAATATCTAATACCTTTGTTTTCCTTTTTTCAAGATACATTGTGCCCATTTTTCTGACTTCTAGTTGGAATAACAAAAGAAGTCATGAATAACCAACTACTGACAGTATGCCAAATGTTGATTTGAATATAAGAAGTTGCGGTGACCTAGCCATTATATTGAAAGAAAACACCAAGTTATTTAATCTCTCAACTAAACTAGAGTTGAAGATTGTCCCCCAGATAGATACTCAGGACTCATATTCTAATTATAAAGTATGTTTCCAGGAATCTATTCCTCCGTGCCTCTATCACACTCATCTGTCATTTGTTCAGTCTCTGAAATATTCCAGACTTGACCTTGTCCCTGTTTTCTTTTTCTGTTTCTCTACTACTCTTCTACTGGCAGCTTTTGTATACCACATGATGTTTTGTACCCTATTGAAAAGTCAGAGTGTTTCATGAGTACAGTTTTCTGGATTGTAGCATCCTTATTACTTTAAATTAGATCTTACACATCTGTCCTTCAAGTTTAGACCCCCCCCCCCAAAAAAAAATAAAAATCTATATATCTATACATCTATAAATATCTTTCAATTAGCCTGGTAAAAGGAAGGATTCTCCTGTAAAGCAATAACATCCTAGTTCAGTTTGCAAGTCAACACTTAAAAAAAAGAAAGAAAACAGAGCTCACACGCTATAGATTAGCCTGATTTTGACAAAGATGAGAATCTATTAAAAAAATCTATACTTGAACTTCTGTACTTTTTAATATAGTATCAAAGGAAGTACCCTGTCCTGGGTTGTAGTGTAGGATGTACAAACAAAGTATTTATTCTATCGCCATCTTCATGAGCTGTTGTAACCAGGTGGGTCATTGTTCTTCCCAGGCCCCCTGCCTTTGGGCTGTCTTCTGCTAATGGCCCATCAACGCCTTGCCCATGAGTCACAGGTAACTCCTTCCAGGAATTATCTCTGTTTAATGGGCCATCAAGGACCCACTTCACAACTCATCATCTCATTGTGAGATGCTCTGCCCAGGGGGAGGAGCCAAGCATTCTCACCTGAATATAATCTGGGATTTGGGACAGTACAAGCAGCCCTTACCTACTGGATTCCCAGAGGACCAGAGCTACCAGACCTTTCTACAGGATCACTGCTTCAGGAAGACCACCTCATCTGGACTACTTCCACCACCCTGCTCAGGTTGTATTCTGACTTTGTCAGTGGTCCTTTGTGTTATTGCATTTATTTTATTTCATTTTACCTTTTTACCTTTCTTCTTATTAAATTGTATTTCTGACTTGGAGCCTCTCACTCATTTTGCTTTCAAACCATGACACTTCCCAATATACATTTGCCTAAAAGTGGGTCCTGGGATAAGTTTAAGGTTTCCCTTATGAGGAGCAGCATGAGGTGGTTTTGACTGTCATATATCTGTTTTTTCAGACAGAAAATGCAACATCCGCATAGTCTTATAAAGGTTAGATGATCTTATGAACAGAGGAATTGTTTTTACTCAGCTTGGGAGTTAGTCACAAACTCCTCTCTACTAGAAAAAGCAAACGTGGATTTTCTTTGATTTCTTTATTTAATTTTATTTTCACCTCCTACAAAGCATTTCTCACAACTTCTATAATGCTTCATGCCAGAGCCTCTTCATCAATTTTGTTTCATATCTTGATTTAAAGATTTTTTAAAATAATTTTAAAAATCAAGTACTATTTTTGCCTAAATATTTGATTGAGCAGAATGGTTTATAAAATTAAAAACTTTAAAATTCTTAATTTAGCCATAGATTTTATCTTTTTACATATGTGCATTTAACGTACACTCCCTTTTTAATTTAGGGGATTAAAAAGAACAAATATTATGGACTGTTTTGGAGCAATTCTTGCAAACAAAAGCTGCATTGAAATCGCATGTCAGTTTAAGTCGTACAGTATAAAATGAAAAAGACTTTTAAGACATCCAGTACTAAATGGATAAAAATACAGAATTACATGGCATTATCTTCCTACTTTATTCTGCATTCCTGTGTTGACAAATTCTGAAATACAGTTCTGTATAAAGCAATATCACACATTTACATTTGATTTACATAAAATCAAACACTTAAAATAAAGAGAGAGATTTAAATGTGAGATTTAAATTTGCTTTGTCATAGAGATACCACAAAGACAGGGAATTTCATTTGGTTCAAATGAGACATTAGTAGTCTGCTCAAATGATGGTGCAGACACAGAGAAGGAAAGAGTAAAATTAGGTGTAGCTGAACAACAAGTTAATGTAGTGTATTAGAATTATTTATAACATTTTGAAAGTTGGTTAGAAGATCAATTTAAGTAGAAAACTAGGGTAGAATCAGATGTAGTAATATGTACTGGATAGGAAGGACTCTATGGCTATGATACTTCAGTCTTCCTGAAGCTGAGATAATAAGGATTTATAAGGACTGTGAAGAGGGAATAGCAATAGTTCAGAAGAAGTGGATAATGACTGATTAAAGATTTCAGCAAAGGAAAAGTCATCATATGACAATGCAGACAATGTTCCAGAGGAGGAAAACTTAAGGATAAAAATGAGGATTAAAAAAAAAAAAAAGGGAAAAAAGTTTCTTGATAGACTAGAATTGTCCACAAAGCTTTCAAATTATAAAAACTAAGAAGAATGAAAAGTCAGGTATATTTGGAGTATGTCTTTTAAGCAGGACAGTTTGAAAGAAGGTCTTTATGGAATACTCCCATTTCTCTTGTGACAGAGCAACTTTTCTCTGCTTTTACAGTCCTACCTCATAGCAAATGCTTCTGAAGTTTTCCTTAATGAGCAGCATGATGTCAGATTGTTCATGCATAAAAGCGGCAACACAAGAAAATAGTTGTTTCTACACTATTATTCTCTTGAAAAGTTTGTGTTCAAAGGACATAACATGCAGCACTCTCAAATTGTGATAGACAAAATTATATGATTTGCAGAAACCCTAACCATTAACCTGAAAATCAATATTCAAAACTTTACTGCTCTACCAATTTTAGATTCTCTTTAGAAAATGCAAGCAACTATTCTGTCAGCCTCATACCTAGCTGTGTAACAGAGTACTAAGGAAGAAATAGCCTTAGTTAGGTCAAATTCCATTTACAAAATTATATGGACATCTTTGAAATTGTACAAGAGTGAGAGGAGTGATTTAAAAAGGCTGAAAGGCTATACTTTTTCTGATGAATAAATATATTTTATGCAGGCCTAATTAGCCCACAGAACAAAACACAAAACAAACAAAAACCCCACCCCCAAGTAAATAACAATCAAAACTGTATAATTTTCACAGTTTTGAATAATAAGGTAAAGATGAATGGCTAACAACTGACTAGCTATACAGCTGATCCTTTGAATAGTGCTTTAGAGGGAAAATTATGCAGTGGCTGGGAAGTAACATTAAAATAAAAAGTAGAAAACTTGTAACAAGATCTAAATGCAGAATGTTAACAATCAGCAAAATCAAGTGATTTAGAAAAAAGGGGGAAAAAAGCATTATCTGAATAGTTGAAATAAGTAGTTGTAGGACTATTTTAACATTTGTATTTTATTAGACAGATGTACCAACCTACAATTTGATGTAGGTCAATACTCTTGCTGGTCAGTTTGTACAGACTTTTTAAACAGATACTAGCAGTAGTTAACACTCACAGGCTTCATACCTTAATTATTCTGTCAGAATGGCATTTGATATGGATGGAAGCTTTTCTTGAATAAACTGCAATTTTCAGCACCTTAGTCAATGGGCAAAAAAAATGTATTCAATGCTGGTACAAATATATCTATGTACAGTCACGTACAGCAGTAAGCAAGAACAGGTATGTAAGACCGTAAGTCCTTCGGGCATATAATATCTTTTTCTGTGCATGTTGGCAGCATATAACCATAACACCCTCAACAATAAAAGGAAGTGAGAAGGTAGATTAGAGCTTCCCCATGTAATTTCATCATTTTTCTCTTTAATCTGCCATGTGGCATTTCATTACAATTATTATGATTATAGTCAGAGACTAATAAGATTTCTGGACTAGTGTATCTTTCTAAAAATGAAGATGCAGAATCTAAAGTTCTGCTGGTGGGACTCCATGTGAGCCAAACTGCTTTGCCTTTGAATGACCTGCTGCTGTAGGGAAGCTGGACAGAATTTTCTGAATGTGGCTCTTAATAGAAGACCCTTGAGCAGTCAGAGTTGTGTAGCAATGTTTCAAATCCTACCTAATCAATTTTATTTTATTCTCTCTCTTTTCTTTTTATTTAATGAAATAATTATGTGGTGAAAAAGAAACAAAATCCAAAATGTAATTGGTGGCAAATTGTTACTGCTGCTGTAATTCCATCCAGCCATTTTTTCATAATTTTTGAAATACCAATATTAACCCTGCATATCAGTTCTTATATAAACCACCATATGGACTCTTTATTTGGTATTTCTATTGGCAGTATCATTCAGCTATCATGCTCAATGAAGTAAAATTTGTCTTTGATACTAAATCTTAAACACATGCAGTACTATATATTTCATATTTGAAAACAAAAGAAAAAGTCCTAAAGTTATCATATTACATTAAACCCTTTGCTTTTGCTGTCACATGATTGTCCTTCAATCAGATTAATTAATTGACATTGTCCAGGGAGGGATATATCCCAGAAACCTCAGTTCAAGGTATGATATCCTACCATACTACAGTGAAAGAAAAATGACTGCAATATTTAGTAGCCTTTATGTACAGATTATGCTAACAGTAGAAACAAATCAGACTAAGACATCTTTATCGTTGTACATAAACCAGGCAGACCTTAAAACAAATACTCATTCATCATCTAATTCAGCATTCAGCTCCAGAATAACTTTTGCTGGGCTGTGAGTAAAGACTACAGCCAGAGGTGTTTTCAGCATCCTCAGCAGTCCACACCAACCATGGAGCCAGTTCCTCTGACACTTGGTTGCATGTTGAAGAAAGGACTGCAGGCTCCCTGGTTGATACCAACCAGTATGATTTCACCTGTGAGCAAATTCAGCAAGGCTGTTCAGCACTGGGGTCCTTGCAGAATATAACCCCACATCTGTTTAAAATGACATGGTTTCAATCAAAACACTTGATGACAACTGTTCAGGGAATTTTTACTTCAACAGGCTGACTGGCTATTTAAAGCAGAAATTTCCAATACAAAATGTACTACATTTTAATTTATTAATAAAAACTTGTGGAATAGTCAATTTAAAAAAAAAAAAAAAAAAAAAAAAAAAGTATGGGTGAAGCTCCCTCTCCCCTTTCCTCTCCTTTCTGGCATCCTTTCAGTGCCACTGTCATTAGTCTAGCATATGCCCAGCTGTTTTCAATGCCATGTGATAAACATGAAAACATGATCACACAAAACCTCCATGAAGGGGAAAAATTACTTCTAAAGATTAGTGTTACCTTTTTACAGACACTGAGCAAAAACATGAGCCAGGACCACAGGCCACTGAAAAGCATTGCAAAGTGAAATTTGGGTGATTGTCTTCTGAGTGATTTTAACTAAAACACTCATTTCCTCTGACATGGTTGCTGAGCTGACTTTTGCTTACATAAAATCCTTTGAAATGCTCCCCACTACCCTCTTTATTTTTTTAATTTTAGTCTAGTTTCAGCTTTGTTCATTAAAAATCCATCAGTGAACTATTATGTTTGAATTCTGACTTAAACAGGCCACTTGGGGGTACTGTGCTGTAAAGCCAAGAGAACAAGCAACGTAAAAAGGCAGACATAATCTCATTCACAGCCTAAATTTGCAGAAGAACACCTGGAATATAAATGTGTCCTAAATATAGGACTAGGGTTTTTGTGATAAATTGCCAGTAGTTGTCCACAGAAGATAGAACTATGCTGTGAAACCAAGCAAAAGTTTTCCTTGGGGCTTCTCCTGCCTTCCTTCACATGTGTAGGGTGGGAAGGAGGACAGTGAAACTCACAAGAAGAAATAGGTATTTCCATTTGATACATTATTTATTTGTTGCCTAGTTGCAAATTAAAGGCTTATGCAAGGTTGCAACCTGACTTAATTACCAGTGTTTCCCCATAGTTTCCTTATAGAAAGCATACCCTGCCTAAGCATTAATTCAATTAAGACTCAAGAGCTATGCTATTGAAACACAAAAATATGGCAAATGTCTGCTCAGCTGCAATTAGTGGAATATCGTCAGATTAAAAAAAATTAGATTAAAATTTCACTCCAAAACTTGCCTAAAAAATAACAGATAGTAACCACCAATGTTAAAACAGTAACAAATTTTGATATGTTGCTTTGATTAATTGAAGAAATACAGAAATAGTAAAATTGTACAGTGTCGCGGTGCACCTCCTCCCAGCTAGCCCCGGCACACTCGACAGCAGCTCTCCAGTGGGCTCTTCTGCAACCACCCCACTGGCCCATCTGGCTTTTTTCGTCTGGTGACGAAAAAAGGAGGGGACTCTCCGAGGTTAAACAGGAAGGGAGTTTATTGGGACACAGGAGACCCTCACCTCCAGACCCGCTGCCTCAAAGACACCCCGAGCCTGAGATGAAGGGGGTTTTTAAATGCTTGGCTAACTCAGGGTGGGTACAAACACAACCAATAACATCAACTCAGGCAGTGGCTGTATGCATGACAGGAACAAATCATAACAAACTGGGAGGGGGAGCGCTGGGACCCAGCCAATCACCCACTGTCCCTGGGGAAGGTTCTCCTGCTTGGGGGACAAGCCTGAGGGTGACTGGCACGGGTCGTAAAGTAACCAGGAGAGATTGACATTTAACAGGTGGGAAAGGAAAACCAATGGGGAGCTGTCTCTTGGGCAGGGTAGGGGAGAAGGCATAACATGTATCAACTGAGGGCTAAGAATAACTCGGGAGAGGGGAGCAACCAAGATGGGGTGCAAAGAACAACTTACAGAACATAACATGGAGGCCATTTTAACTTTAACCACAAACTTGTCTTAAATGAGCACCCACAGTACAGTATTTCACAGATTTGTACTGCTCTTCAGTCAAATATAGCAATTTCATATAGTGGCAAAATTGATTATCGATATTAGCGTTATCCAATTCATGAGACATAGTAACATACACTGAAACATTGCATCTAGTCATATACTGAATCATAAACCTCAGCATGTCTTTATAATTTCCTGCTGACCTTTAATATTTTTTCTTTTTTTTTTTTTTAATTTCTCTGATCATCCACTTAGAGAAGTTAATGGGTACAGATTTCTAAAGCAGACAGATGATTTAAGAAAATAAGTTCTATTTGTAGTAGCATCTTACTTATCTAAGAGAGTGGAACATAAGCTAGTAAGTAGCAACTTCTTGAAAATGGGCATTTAACTTTGATACTTTTGAGTATTTTAGACTCCAGCTCCAACTATGTAATGTGCTGAGTACTATTCCTCTCAAAATCAAACTCAGATTCCTTTGGTTTAAGGATTTAACACTTGTTCATGTGCGGAGCTTCAGCAACTGCCTTATAAAAATCATGCACTCTTATAGCTTGTAGTTTTCTGTAATATGATGTAAGAACATAAAACTGGAAAAATCCTCTTGGAATATTAAGTCTAGACCTTTTTTATTGCAAATAATCTTTTTCTGTCTTGCTCCCTATACGTATGTAAACTTACACTTAAAAATAACTTGTTCCTTTTTATCCCTGTAGGAAAATTCTTCAAAAATCCTATTCCTTGAATTCTTAGAAGTATAATTTCCAGTCTATATTTACTCATAAAAAGTTTGCACTCATTTGTTTTTCCTACTTGTATAAATTCTCCTCATTGGTCTTTCTGGTATGTTCATAAATGTCAAAAACTAGGGTTTTTAAAGTCACATTAGATGTGTGAAAAATATTTTAGAAACACCTTCAGAATTATGTTAACCTTCAGAAAGATTTTTATAGGTCAGCTACTGCAGATACTGAAGCTCTGAAAACTAGTTTAGTTTCAGCTGTATGAACCTTACCTGATTAGAATCAACATTTGTGTGCAAGTGCAGGCAAAAAAAGATGAGTCTTCTCTGCTCAGTCACTGCATAGATCACTTTAATCTAATAAATCCAAAAGGGCAAGGTTTTTTCAATGGTTTTCAATGAGTAGTCTTCTGTTTAGTTTAACAGCTATTGGTAGATTTTGTGATTTGGAGCAAATTTGTCTTCAATGAATTACTTCTTCTTTAATATGTTGCCTACAAATATATGTATACTCTGGATTCTACTTTATTTTCTCTTCCAACAGGCAGAATTTCTCACACATCTCCTTTACTGTTTTCATTTCATCATGAATTTTTGCTTTTACTCTCAGATCGTGCATACATTAAAATCTTACTTTTTTCTTTTTGCAAAATGAGAGGTTTATCCTATATCATCTTAAAATTTTGTTTGTTTGTTTGTTTGTTTCACTCTGTGATTGCTTAGACAAATGGCTTCCAACACTCTCAAGGGGAAAATTCCAGGTCCACAGAACATCTCAGAATGGATTATCTTTATTTTCTGAATCCTGAGAACACACAGTTAGACACAACTTTTAATTCGGCTTTTTGTGGGGTTTCTTTGTTTGTTTGTTTTTAGTGGGGGGTGTTTTTAGTTTTGTTCTTGTTTTTGTTTTTCTTTACACATGAAAGCCTTTTTTTTCCTTCCAAAAAAATAACCCAACCATTCTGTGAATAATATAGGTTATGGCTATGCCATGTCAATTCAATAACCCTCTGTATCTTAATTAGAAGTGTTTCAAGACCAATTACAGTAATTTGTGTATCTCACAGTCTCACATGGCCTGGGGGAAAAGAAACTGACTGAGTTGTTCAGATCAAATTCATCACTGAACTTTTAAAAGCTATTTGCAAAAAGAAGGCTTATAACCTAATGATTTTGTTGATTGTCATTAATATTTACAGACAGATGTTGAAAGAAAGCTCTTACAAAAGTACTGCTTATTCAGGTCATGAATCTGGGTGAAAACATGATTTAGTTATGCTTCCTTGAAAATCCATTAATGCACTTTAAAAGGAAATGAAAACAACCAACAATTCCCTTCTCCATCTGCAAAGTTTTGCATATGGTACAGTATTGTTTAGTATTTGTTTGACTGAAATACTTTATAAGAAGAGAACAAGAAACATGTGGAACATCAGGCATCCTATACTGAAATGATTTTCTGGGAATTTCTCAGGGACAGCTGAAGAAAGGTGAGTTTTCAATAGAAACTGGTAAATCTGACTAAAGATATAAAAAATTCATGGGCCAGAAGACTGGGCAGGGTTGACATATTGGCAGTTTTGCAAATTATTGTACTGAGAAGTTTATGACTATGAAAACACACAAATATTTTAGAGCTTTTTTCCAAGCAGAAATAAACTTTGCATCTATGCTCTGAGTTACTGTTGTTCTGAAGTCCTAGATAGCAGAATGGCTTTATGTTATACATGGGTAATAGTCGTAATTAGACATTAGCACAGTGTTTTAAGGGAAGCTTGTTAATGGACTCTCTTGTCTCTACAGTCAACAAAGCTGTCTTTAACAGGAAAGCAAGAAATTATTTTGAAAGCAGACTGAGATTTATTGTTTAGAAATTTTGTCCCTTTAAAAGCGTGTGGTGTTGAAAGAGGAAGAGTAGAAGAAGGACTTAAAAATAGAGAAAGACTGAATTGTGTGACACTTCGAGGGCATGTTGGTAGGACAGATATTTAAGAGATTAAAACTTAGCAATGGGCAAAATATATGTGAGACATGGACAAATGCACATGCTTTAATTTTTTTTTTTAACTATCATTATTCTGTGGACATTTTATGCATATAATTTATTTATTTTTTTCCAAAAAGCAAGTTGCTATATACATAGATTATATGCATATGGTCTGAAAAGAGAAAGGAAAATATTTTGATTATTTGATATATGCTTTCTAAATGAGCAAATCTAACATGCAGGACCAGAGCTCTGCAATAAAATCTCCATTTATGGCTAACATAAATTCTTGCTCTTACTTTACACCTCACATTGCCCACTAGTCAACAAAGCAGAATGTTTGCAGGGTTGTGTGTTAACTAGAATTAGAGATGGTGGACACTTTTTGTGGCTCAGAAGATCCTTCTCACAACCCAAATGCCAGCTCTTCTGAGGACTGAAATGTTGATTAGGAGCCTGAGTCTGTGCTCTGTCCTGCACTTTACAATGTGTTTCCCATTCCTGAGCCAAAGACAATATAACAGAGTTTGTCCCTCAAACTCATTTTTAGGGCAGAGAAATGCCCTAAAATTTGAGTAAATTGTGCCACATAGGTTTTTATGTTACAAACCGTGTTTTGCAGTTGTCTACATAGAAAACAATGTATTTCCACAGTTTCTGGTAGTCTATTCAAAATATAATGTTGATTTGTTTGCATTCCATGTTTTTCAGAGTCAACATGATGTTCTGAGTAGTAAATATACTCTTTCTGTAACTTTGCAGTAAACTTGTACAACCTCGTGCCACCTTGTCCAAAGGCAGTTCCCTGGGAACAACTAGTCTAAATATTTCATTTCTATATTTTCTTCTGTATTGCACCAGGAATACAAATAGCAGTGACCAAACTTTTTAAAATGCTGAGCAGCAGCAGCTACATTTGCATCTTTGTTACGTATAGACGCTTCTCTAATTAACATCACATGTCCTGGATTGAACCCCAACACAACTGAAGCATTCTTAGCTCTAATGGAGAGAACATGTTAATTCATCTTTTCTTGCTCAGTTTATAGTTCTCTTTCCTCCTTTACATTTTTGGTCAGTTCTCAGGCAGTTTGAAGACATGTATTTACATCTACTCTTTTTCTGTTCTTATTTCCATACATAGTATTTGATCCAAAACAAAGAAACTTCCAACTTCCATACAACAGAATCACCAAAAATAGATTCTTCACAGTGTTTTCAGTCATACAGGGACTTCTACAATGCTCAAATCACCACAGTTTAGCAGACTATTTAAGGTAATTTTCTTCACTTATATTCTTCAGAAATTTTCAAAAGTTTGCTAAAAATTGACTTCAACATTGAAACTAAAATACAGAAAATGCATTACAGCCTTCTCCCTCCCACCCCTAAAAAGAGCTGGTGGTCTCTGATGTCAGATATTTGCACTGCTTGATCATTAGGTAATGAATCTGGAGTAGATGTATTTTGAACTATTTAGCTGGGGCATATAACTAGGTGTTCATGTAGCATTTGCCACAAAATTATTCACCTATGGCCCTGGCTGCTTGTGTTCATTCTCTTCTAGGATGGCGGTGGTGGGGAGTTACCCCGTACTTGTCTGTGATGCTGAGTCTGTCCCCATCAGTATGGTCACTCTACTGAGTTGTCGATTTGTCTTAGTTTTCACTGACTGATCTGGGGACATAAATGAAGCCATTTATGCTTTTACTGACAGTCACTGCTGTCAGCAAAAGCATAAATAAAATTTCAAATCTCTATACCAACATGGGTAGCGGAGGACTGTGCCACAAATACCTATGTCTGAGGAAAACATCAGGTTAAATAAACCTTTTTTCCGTGGACATCAGTGTTTAAGTTCTACCTTGGTAGATAAACTACTCAACGGGATATTTCAGCTAGGAAAAGAAATGCCAGGATTATTTGAAAGCATTCATTCACAGACATGTTGTGCTGTTTCTAGTGTCTCACCAAGATTCAGAGGGCAATTTCTGTCTTTCTGTCATTCAGAAGGCCTTGTCATCCTGCTAATTGTAGATAGTGCACCCACAGAAGGGTAATAAGGTTTTATGGACATGGCTTTACTTATCCATATCAGAATAACCAGTTTGATGTGTTATGATGTGTACTTACATCCTTCCTTCTGGCCACTCCTGTTTCCTGTGAAAACACAAGAAAATGTACTTCTCTATCACATTTTGGCTGCATCATTGTGTTACAGTGAGTGATTTACCACCATGTCTGTACATTGCAATGTCAGTAGGCACACGGCCCTTGTGCAGAGAGCTTCTCCTATTGCAAACAACAACAAGAAGCCAGAATGTCTCTGATGCTGAATCTCTCACCACCATCATAGTTATGCTTGCTAATTGCAGATTCTTTCAAGTTTACCTGTTGCACTTCAAATATAGATGAATTCATTTAACTTATTTGCAATGCTATCCCACATAGAACTGGAGAGGTACAAATAAAGCCTTGGTATATTCTTGGGCAGAGAATCAGAAGCACCATATGGAGATTAGAGAAGGAGAAGGGTGCACCTTGTCCAGTTTTGTTCCCTGAAGAAAGTAGCAATGGATTTGTGTGCCAAATGCTTCCAGAAAATTGCAAACAAAATAAATTCTGACAAAAAAAAATTAACTCTCCATCTAAATAGTGAAGTTTGAGTGTAAGAAATGTAATAATCTAATTTGCAGAGTAAAGCTGCATGTAATTTAAATTACTGGTCTCGATGACAGAAATTTAGTCTGAAAATCAGATTAATGCTACTAATGTAGAGTCAAGCCTGTAGTGTAGGGGGAATTATTCCCTTAATTCATATTGTTAATTAAATATTAGTGAAAATTATTTTTACTTACAAGATGTAGAAGTCTTGCTAAGAAAGATGAAGGACAGGAACATGAGACACCCAGCGTGGCTTCGCCAAGGGCAAGTCCTGCCTGACCAACCCAGTGACCTCAGATGACGGAGCGACTCCATCAATGGACAAGGAAGGGGATACAGATTGTGCCCCTCTGCTCTGCTCTGGTGAGACCTCACCTGCAGTGGTGCATCCAGCTCTGGGGTCCTCAGCACAGGAAGGGCATGGACCTGTTGATGTGAGTTCAGAGGAGGGACACAGCTGATCAGAGGGTTGGAGAACCACTCCTATGAGGGAAGACAGAGAATTTGGTTTGCTCAGCCTGGAAAGTGAAAGACTTCAGGTTGTCCCAGCTGTTTTTTAAATTCCATTTTGAAAAGATGAGAACTGTGAGAAGTAATTTTGAATCTGATTGTAATAAGACTAACAGCAACCACTAGCTTTTCCCTTCTTTTAATCTTTTTTGTTTATGATTAAGGTAGTTTCAGTCTCATGTATGACATCTGTTTTCTTTTCTTTACACTTGAAATAACATGACTGAATCTCCATGGACTTGATGTTTATATAGGCTTTTACAATTTCAAAATCTATGTAACATATATGTTATTTGTTTTAGGCATACTATTTTGGTAAAGATTATACAACAGCTATGCTGAATGGGGAGAAAGATCCTAGGAAAGTGGCAAAGCTATTAGAGATAATTCTGAATGTCAAACATTAGGATTTAACTAGATGACAAATAAGACATTAAACAGAACACAGGCTTTGCAGAGATCTTGACATTACTTTGTAATGGAAGGAGGATTGCAGACATGAATTGAGTTCAAAGTCTTCTAATGGATGCAGGGTGGGGGAAACTCTGTAGTCAATGTCTGTATGGTTTCTGATTTAACCCTTGAATGGCAAAAATCTGCATGAATAAAATAAAATAAAATAAAATAAAATAAAATAAAATAAAATAAAATAATTTTAAAATCCCAAAACACCAATAACTAAAACTTTTTTAAAAAACCAAAACAGAAATCAAAGAAACAAAGAACAAACAAACAAACAAAACAACAACAAAAAAAAAGCCCAAAAAACCCCAAACCACCAAACCAAAAAACTAACAGATGCACATATGGAACTGGCCTTTTGGCTTCTTTTTTATGGTAGTTTATCCAGCTCCATTGCCTAAAATACTTATACTGGTATCTTTCCACAATGTGATGCCCTTCATAAGCTAAAGACATCCACCTCCAAACTCACAGCTTGAAATAATCTTTAGAAGAGAAGATTGCATGCCATTTGGATCAGAACAACCAAGAAAGAACCAAATGTTAGGAACAACGATACACCAACTATCTAGTGCAATTGAGTGTGAAGTTCAATTTTATTTATTGTATGGTCTCTATATTGAATTTGTAACCCCCAGTACTTTAATTACTATGGAACCAGCTGCACTAGTCTCAAAACAAGATAATTATTAAAAAGCCAGAATGACTTCCACTATGTTTTTCATCCAGAGAAAACACAGCTATAAAATTTCATGTCTCAGGAGCTTTTTGTGTTGAGATTTCAGTACTGACTCTTCAGGGATGAAAAAGAGTTATCATTTTTCATCTCCTATTTCTAGATTGACAAGGACTTAAGTAAAACTCCTAGTGGCTCAAAGGCAAGTATTACTTACTATGAAAAACAAATCATCTAATTCTGCTACTGAACTCTATAGAAGCATGGCAATATGAATTATTTGAATTATAAATAATGACAATATCATTCTACCAACAGAAAATAAATTAAATAAAAATGGTAAAATGAGAAAAAAGAAAGCATTTTAACCTCTTTGAGAGAAAGCAATTTCTAATTCATTTTTTTCTCTACTCAGAACTATAAAAAAGTGGAAAAAAGCTGGAGTTAAACCAATTTTGATTTGCTAACTCTTGCAAATATCCTAAATGAGATGAATTAGCAGTTGGAATATGGCTGAGGAAGGAAAGGCATCCAACTTAACTGGACTTTGCACATTATCACATAGATGTTATTATGGAGGATCACAGAGTGGTTGAGGATGGAAGGGATCTGTGGAGATCAACTAGTCCAACAGCTCTGCTCAAAACAGGAGTAGCTAGAACAAATTTTTCAAGGCTATGTCCAGACAGGCTTTGGATATCTCTAAGGGTGGAGATATTACTAAATCCTTTAATAGGTGCACATTTATATAACTGACCCCCCGCCTTGCAGCATACAAGCAGAAGGTATTTAGTCTTACATGTACCTCAGCTGATTCAAGAGCCTGTTAGGCTGACATTATGAATTGCCTTTCACCTGTGTACTTTTATGCACAGTAAACCACATCACAGGGACTGCTATTATTGAATACCTGGTTTCCAGCTGAGCAGACAGCTGCTGCTCTTTGACATCTATAATAGCTTTGTAATCTTCACTTTAAAAAAGTCATGTTTTTATGAATATAGTATAAGACTCTTCTAATTTTGACTAAAGAGACATATGTAAGCTCTAGACAAATTTCTGAATCCAACATGAATCCCATGGAGGCAGGAAACGTACATACCTTTGAGGGTGTTTTCTATAAATGGCAGTAAGCTTCCAAAATTCTTCCTTCTAACTGTTAGACCTGAATAGCTTGTCGTAGTAATAAATGAATTTTTTTCTTGACATTAAATCAAGAATTCAGATTAAAAGAAGAAAGTTTGGAAAAATGTGCAATTTCATATTTTAGTCTCTGTACCTTATTACAAAGAAAAGCTGGACTTAAGGTCTTTAGAACTCTATTACCCATGGTATTATCTACGTCTCTTTGCAAAAGAAGAAACTCTTATGAGACAAGTGACAGACAATTACTGCATAGGTAACATGTGGTGTCAAATATCAAGTCATCACAGTTATGTAGTCCTTCTGAGATTTTATTGACTACTTATTAGAGTTTACATTTGCTATCCTAAACACTCTTTAATGATAATTTAAATGGTGTTATTTATTTCATTGGACATTGTCATAATTGTGATATGGTAATTTTACTTACCTTAACAATAGAAATAATAATGAATGAAAGAAAATTTCGTATGTCTGAGAAAGCAAGAAGTGTCTAAACTCCATAGTATCTTCAGAAGTAAAAGTTTCCCTTAACAAAAACTTTTTAATTTGACCTAGCTGGTTTGCTTTCTGCCAAAGAAAACCAAAAGACCCCACACTGAGTTAGACCAGAACATTTCAGATATTTCCCAGATAGAGTATTTTAGGATAAATATGCTTCACAGAATGTATAATGATGCTCTACTACTCTTAATCTTTGTGACTACTTTTTAAATTCCTCTCCCTTCACCCAACTGTGTCAGGCAGCCTTAATTATTTCAAGGTAGGTGTCTGGTAGTGAAATACGTGCGTATAAAGCCCAAAGCACTAAAATCTGGAGAAAATAATTAAAAAAAAATAATTTTCATGGTGGGAAATCTTCAATTTATACAGATATATTATTGATGTTTAATACACAGGTAACAGGCTAACATAGAAGTGTCTAGTTTATCTATCTTCCAAACTAGACCAAAAAAAAAATGTCCTTCACCTCTATTTCTATAGTTTTGCTTGAGAGGTCAAAGTTTGTCACACCTGAAGTTTTGAATATCCCTGTCAAATGCCAGGCAGAAATCAATGACACTTGGGAAATCTAGACTTATTCATGTACTGTCATTACTTGGAAAGATTTTGCTCTGATGATGAAGTTTTGATGAAAACCCTTTATACTTTTATACTAAAAACATTTATACTTATAGCCCAAAGTTTCATCTTACCTGTTATGAAATAAAGCATAAACATAAGTCCTATTACAAGGAACACACTGGGAGTTAAAAAGTCTGCTCCTGTTTGACTATAAAATCAGGCTCTCAGAGGTCAACTGGGTTTACGCCTGTAACTAAACAAATCCTGAAACAAAAAATGCCTTACACAAAGTAGTAAGGATTTGAAGAATAGATAGCAGAAGGAATGAACAACAATATAAAAGCTAAAAAAAGGAGAGACAGTAAAATGCACTGATCTTTTACTCTCAAGTTCGCAAAATATAAATATGGTTCAAATATTCATTTCAAAATCAATTTTGTCTTGAAAAATATATACAAATTACCCAAATGGCTTTTGTATGGAGAAACACTTATAACTTCCAGTAATTAACACAGGTGCTGTTGGCCATAATATTAACTAACACAACTACTTTATTAATAAAGACTACCAAATTATGTACAGAGCTACACAAATTGTTCTTCCGTGTCACAGAATTAGATAGCAATGCAATGCTTCATCTAAAGCATCCCATTCTTGTACCTTTGAAGATTAGGTCAGTATGCCATATGGTTAACCTCAAGTTTCCTCAAGGAAAACACTTCTTTATAGTCAACATGTCTAAGAAGCTGTAATTACTTGGCCTTAATTCTTTGGGATTATTTCAGCTGTACTCTCTTGTGCTTATTTGTTATTTCTTACGGTTTATTGAGAGCTAGTTGTTTGCTTGATGCTATGCAGGCATCAAGAAATAGATTGAATAATGCACTTTTTATTTCTAATGTTCTTTTTTTTCTTTCGTGCAATAGAGTATTGTCATTCTGAGGTTTCACATAACACTTCTAACTCAGCTCTGAACTGGGAATCTATATACAATTTTCCAGCATGACTAGAAAAATAGTTTGTACTCTCATGAGCTAAAAACCATATAACCAAAATACAAAGCATTTCAATTGCATAATCCCATGTTGTCCTGTTGTTACAAAGAAAGACAGCTTGTAACAAAATTCCAGTTTAGGGACTTTTGGAAATTTTGATTCACATTTTGAGACAATGATCCTTTCCTAGCCTGTTATCCAAATCCTTCCTGATTTTAAGCCAAAATTCAAAAGAATTAAATGAAAGTGAGATCTGGTCAGATAATTTTTGGTGTAAAATGAACCTTGCAAAAACATTTTGAACTAGCACGATGCTAACCAGGTAGTGCTTCTTGTAATCAGACTGAATATCTATTTGTTGGCTGATACATTGCTGTCTTTCGTTCAGGGCTTTTTAGGTGCAACAGCAAGAAGTTAGCATTTTTTCAAACTCATGACTGAGCATCTTTCTGAAAAAGGAAAACCACAAACATGTGATGGAAATACAGCCATGCCTCACTAAATAATATGGAGCATGGCAGACATAGCTGTTCAGTTCTTCCTGCTCAGCATTGCAACTGTAGGAAAAACCTGATGAGGAGAGAAGTTGCCACGTGGTGAATTATCTGTTCCGTGAAATTCTGAAATAAATGAATTATACTTTTCCTAGCAGTTAGACCATTCCTTAAGAAAAAATAATAAAAAAAAAGAAGTATCAGACACAGCCAAATGCGTCAGGCAGATGTGGCTGGAGAAGCTACCTGAGGTGCCAGCTGGATTTATGCTAGCATTCTTGGAGAGACTGAAGACACGAATGGCTGCTTTGAATTTAATCTGTGTTATTTCCTGCCTGCTGGCGTTACTTACAGGACATTTGCTGTCCACTCTGTTATGCCATTCAAATGTTGGTTTTGAGTCTTTTCCTTCAATTTTCCTTCAGTTTTATTAATTTTAATACATATTTTTCATTAAATGATACAAAACCATGAAATTATTGCCTTAATCATTTGGCTCCAATCACTTTGTTCTTAACTGAAGACAGACAGCAATTCATGGTAAAGAGCAAAGGAAAATGGTTAACACATTTTGAAACATATTTTTGCCAATAAAATAAATTTGTGAAATAGTTTCTGACTTCTTTTCTGAAACAAAGCTGCTTTCTAGAACTACTAGAAAGTTTCTGTGATATCACTACTCTTGTGAAGCTTATTTGCAGCTCACATTGTAATAATGTAATATGAGCCCTGCTAGTGACAAACTACATAGTTTATCCAGGACTTTTATTTAGAAAAGCTGAATCAGTAAGCTTGACTAAAATTTGTTGATTTGACCCTAATATTACTGGCCAAATACTGTGCTCCACCATCTAGTAGTGTAGCAACCAGGTGTCATGAGGCCAAAATGTGCTGGAAATACCAAGGGCACAGAATTTAAAGGTTTTTATATGGACTATGTTCATCAGCTTGTGAAGATGCAAGGATTAGTGCATTCATATGCAAGTATGCATATATATATATACACATGCACCCACATGCTCATATGTGTGCTGGATGTGCATATCTGTTTCTGTACCTTTCAGATACTGGGTGCTTCCTCACAGATATGTTATGCACATATTTGCATGGTGGCAAGTCTTGAACCCTGTGTTTTGTTTCATCACTTAAGTAGTTCTGTGACAAATAAAATCTTAGAATTTTTTTATTGGGTTTTTTTGGAGTTTGGGGCTTTTTTCTTAGTATTTATTTTATAGAATGCTTAAAAACCAGTGCATGGCAGTTCTGTCCAGCTATGTCCATATTCCTGCATGAGTCTGCCCACAACCTGTCAGATCCCTATCAATTTTTTCTTGACCTGTCAGCTCAGCAAAAAGTATCACGCACTGTGCCTTTGTGAGAAAGCAGCTGTGCCAACTGACCAGCAGTTCTCTGTGAGCTTACTGCCCGGCAAGTTGCTATTTCTTGGCTGCTGGGTGAGGCTAAACAGAACAACTGAACTCTGATGGATCAAACAAACAGCTCTGGAGCCTGAATGAGGCCCCAGGGCAATACTTTGTGCAGGCTGGCTGAAAGAGCTGAATGTCTTTGAAAACTCTGTGTCTGTCAAATTTTGTTGAAACTGTCCAAGGCGCTCCAGGGTACCAGTGAGAGAAACACAGACACACAGACAGCATGACTGCCTAAGCTTTGTTTCCTCAGGAAACCAGGCTAAAAATGTGCCTAGAGATATTTTTAATGTCGCAAACTCTTAAGCAGGCCTCAAGATGAAGAAAAGCAATACCTACACTACATATTATTTGGAGGAAGATTTCAGTGTGCAAAATGAGAAGAAGAGTAAAAATCCATTCAGTGTTGTATAAACCAATGATTTTGGAGTGAAAAGGAGTGCCTTTGCTTTCCACAATTTACACTTAAATTAAATCAGCACCAATAACTACAACAATAATAAATGTTTTTCTTTATATATGCTTACAAACCAGCTCATGGCAATAGCATATCTCTTGTTGAAGCAAGGTTAATTTTATTAGACCTGCTCAGAATGTTATCCCTTGTAAATTCTCTGTAGCATGTTGAGATTTTGTTCTCTTCCAGAAATATTTACAGATGCCTTCCATTTCCGCAAAAATATCTGTACAGCACTCGCTGCTTATCTGGTCTGATATTTTGTGAGTTTTGCTCATGACTTTCAGATCACATCCTATGTTCTTAATTGAACAGAATGTTAATGTATCTTGAACATGGAATACAAATTAATGAGCCTGGATGAAAGAATATTATTTTTCTTTTTATGAGATTGACTATCCAGACATACAGTGTCAAGAACCTGTAATGCAAATATGGACCTGTCCTCAGTACAGAGACAGGGGTGCGGAGCTTTTAGTGCTGTCTATTCGGTACCACACATGTCGCTGCTAGGGAAGCAAACTTCCCAAAAGAACCAGGCCTGGAAATAGGAAGTTGGCCATTTTTACCTGGCCCTCTGCAGGAAAAGGCACTGGGTCACCCCGGCAGGCCTAGCCCCTCTGTGCCACTGGCAATTCCTTCTCCTGTTCCTCTGACACACAGCTTTTGTGGTTTCGTGCTGAAAGGCAGCAATGGCAAGCCCGAGATGCCACCATAAGGAAAAGAAAAGAGAGAGTGGCAGTGGCACAGGGCCAAGCCGTGTGGAGCCCAAGCCCCAGCAGAGCTGAGTGGAGTGGTGCCAGTGCTGGAGGTGGTGGTGCAGAGTCAAACCAGTGGAGTGGATTAATCCGTGGAGAGCACGTGTGGCAACAGGGATGATCTAGCTTCCAAAGGGTTTGTTTGATGCAGCTCCTCATTGTTTTCTTGCACTGAAGGGGTGTGAAGGGGGGGTAGATGCAGGCATTAAGCCACAAAAACTCTTGTTTATTCAGTGGTGACTAATCTTTGGTTGATGTAACACCCTCTCTCTTCTGTACATACTGTGTTCTTACAATTGTTGTGATTACTGTGATTTTCAGTAAATTTTTATTCCAATTTATAATCTCTCCTAGTGTTTCTCCATTATTGAAAGGGGCAGGGGGAAAAGGGAGCATCTTGATTGGGTCTAATTTTCCAGCTCTGTTTTAAATAGCACAGCACCTGCTACCAAAGTACAACTGATAATGTCAAAAGATGGTGAGAGCAGAGAGAGGTTATACTGAAAATGCTGAATAGTATCTTCATAATTTTGAAAATGTGAATAGTCCCATTAATTTAATGAAATTTTCTACAAATTTGAAGTTACAGACATGCTAAAGAAATAGAATTGAGGCTTATTTTATCAGATTTACCTGGGAAAATATTCCTAACCTAAGCTGGTGACTAGATAACTCCTTCTAGAATTGACATATAAGGTTTGGAAATGTATTCAAATCTGCTTTACCACTGCAGAATATTTTATTCTCTTTAACTATATATATCTGCATTTCAGTAGGCACAAATTACTTTTCTTTCTAACAAGATCATCATTCAGATTAAGGTCCAGACAGCTCTTAATCAACTCATTGCAAACTAACAGATCCTGCCCTTTCAACAAGGATCATCCTTGAGTGAGTCCTATACCAGGACTGCGCAAGCTTTCAAGGATCCCAGAGGGATGTGAGTGCTAACTCAGAGAGAGTGTGAGTTTTCTCCATTGCTTGCCTGCCTGAACTGTTTTGTCATTAGGACATTCCCTGGCACTGTTTTGTCTGAGACCAAAGGTAACTTGGGAGATAGCAAACTCTGGAAACTACTCCAGCTGGGAGGACTCCAGAATGACTGTCCTGTTTCAGGGGACCTACCTGCAGACAGGAAAAGTTGAGATGTATGTACTCAACCCAGACTTGCTACTTGGCTTTGGAGCCAGGATGTGGGCCCTGATCTCTCTTATTTAGCAATCCAGATTGGGCCTCAGTGTCTATGCTTAGGTACTTAAACAGAGCATGATAGTGCTGAAGCCTGCTGTGGACAAGCTGGTGTAGCAAAAAGCAGCATTTCTTCAGAGACAATTTCAGATATTGCAGGATTTACAGGAGCAGATAAGGGTGTACACAACAATCCAGTAATTCATCTGGGCCCCAAATGTGTGTCACCCTTATCCACAGACTCCATAGATAGGTCACAACAGTGTGCTGCAGGCACTGAATCTATAAAGAGAGGATACAGGGTAAAATCTGGACACCTTATTTTGGAGCTGGTAGCGATGCCTTTGGCAGTTTCACAACTCTACTCGGCAAAAGGGATGGGAGTTCACTCAAATTTTCAGGGAAAACTGTATTACCTCACATGACTAGGAGAGGTGGTAGAAATGGAAATTTTGTCCCATCCCAAGTTTCAGGTAAGAAAATTTATGAAATTTTTTCTTTCCTTTAATATGTTACAGTGCTGACATTTGATGAGAAGACTCACTTTCATAAATTATTTCATTTTACTTCAAAATGCATTTACTTAGATATAAGTTCTGCAATATGATTTCTCATATGCATTCATGAGAATGCATAAGCAAAGAGGTGAAAGTATTAAATTATTTAATTAGCTGCTCTGTTAGTCTATAGAATCACACATTTCTCTGAGACTCTACTGTGCCTTTTTTAGGTACACTTGAGCTACATTTAAGCTTTCTTCTGTGTATTTTTTTATGTACTGCTTTATGTTAGATATCCCTAGTCCTAGTCCCATGTGATTTTAACACACACATTGCCTCTGGATTACTAGGACACTATATGCATAATAGTATAGCATGATTTCAACAACTTTTTTAGATTGATTCTATACATGAAAAAAAAAAAAAAAAAAACAGGTAGTTGTTGTTGTTTGTTTTGGTTTTGGTTTGGTTTTTTTTTTTTACCAAAGTGTGCCTATTTCCACACAGCTGAAATCCCAGTTATTTGAAAATACACAGGTGCAGAAATATGCAGTTCTAAGGACTTCAGAAAACATTGGCCAGCAATGCTTCCCTAACATGTCCAACTCAACTTAATTTGCATCTGCAGGTATTGAAAACTGTGAGTATAAACAAAGAAAAAAAAACCCACTATTTTTCAGACAGAAGTTATCAATGAACTTTTTACTGTGATTTTTGTCTTGCAGAAAGCACTGCTGAAAATTTTGTTTTCATTTGACAACATAAATAGACCACAATTAGTGTGTAAATTCATAAGTTTAAAAATGTTTAAACTATATGTTAACATCCACAGAATCACAAAAACAACTGGTTTGTAAAAGACCTTTGAGATCATCCAGTCCATCCTATGACCCAACACCACTGTGTCAACCAGACCATGGCACTGAGTGCTGCATCCAGTCTTTTCTTAAACACCTTCAGGGACAGTGACTCCACCATGTCTCTGAGTAGCCCATTCCAATGTCCAGTCACTCTTCCTGTGAAGAACTTCTTCCTGAAGCCCAGTCTAAACTTCCCCTGGCACAGAAGGCTAGTGGGAAAGGCTGTGTCCTCTTGTCCTGTCACTGGTTACCTGGAAGAAAAGATTGACCTCACCCACCTACAGCCTCTTCTCAGGAAGTTAAGGAGAGTGATAAGGTCACCCCTGAGCCTCCTCTTCTCCAGGTTAAATACCCCCAGCTCCTTCAGCCACTCCTCATAGGACTTGTGTTCTAGACCCTTCACCAGCCTTGTTGTCCTTCTCTGGACATGCTCCAGCATCACAACATCCTTCCTAAATTGGGGGCCCGGAACTAGACACAGAACCTGGGGATGTATCCTCACCAATGCTGGGTACAGGTGGACAATCCCTGCCCTGCTCCTGCTGGTCACACTATTCCTTATACAGGCCAGAATGCCGTTGGCCTTCTTGGCCACCTGGGTGCTGCTGGCTCATGTTCAGCTGCTGTCAATCAGTGTCCCCAGACCCCTTTCTGCCTGGTCACTGTCCAGAGCCAATGCCCAAAGCCCAGTGTTCTTATGCTGTGTTAATTTGTTATTTCACTTTGAATAATTGAAACTAAAAAGAAATATGTAAATTTCTTGAATACTCAGTAATTACACCTTCAGAGAATACACTTGTAAGTACCAGTCCTTTAAAGTTACACTCTGCCTATCTATCAAATCAGTAATTCCCACACTGAATACTTCCCATTCAGATCTCTCTTGTACATAAAATGAGTATATGTACAAGCAGCCCAGTTTTCCAATGGTTTTGTAACTTGAGAAAATGAGCAGTCTTTTACAGCTGTTCATGGGTACCTGTCACTTCTTGTTTGTTTTCTTCTCTTCTTCTTGTTCTGGCTGGCATCTTTCTCATCCTCATCTGTTTATTTAGTGATACAATGCAGCTGCAGCAGGGAGTGCATTAACAAATTAAACTGGGCCCACGTGCCTCTGGCCAAGGTGCCTGTGGTTGTTTCTGTTTCTGCTGTAGGAAATGCACAACAGGGACACTGAACTTAGTTGAAGGCAGACTATACTTGCTTGAGCTCCCCAACCTGCCTCAATATTGACAGGGTTAACTGCTGCCTTACCTATCTGAAAAGGTCCATAAAGTTTTACAGTTCTATTCTTTCAAAGTATTTTTTTCTGGTTTTACCGTCGGGCATTAAAACTTCTATTAAATATAATTTCAAAGCAAATTAAGTACTTATGTTCTAAAATGTAAATTATCTACAAGTTTAGTCTAATACAGAATCACTAATGAATGTTTTAAAACACATTTTTAAACCAAACTATTTAAAATTATTTCCTTCTTCATTCAAATGTCAAAATCTAAACGGCTGTTTGCTGTTTTCTACTCTGCTGGTTATTGCTTGATTTTTTGTGGTTTGGTTTTGATGGCATCTCTAACATGCAAAGCAAATATGAAGAGCAAAGTTGTACTGCTCTTTGGTTGTGGTGTCTTCTGTAATAAAAGAAGATAATTGCTCTGAACTCATTTTGGCAGTTAAAAAAGTTGTTTACAATGTTTTGTCTCTTGCTTTAATTGTGCTGAGAAGACATGGCTATTAGAAACATATTTTAATTTCCATTTGTTTCTTATGACTACCAGTTTAGGATTTGCCTAGTTATTTACAATTTTTTTTTCCTTGGCAAAAAACTATTTCTGAAAACAGTGAATTTCACCTGATTTTTATATGTATTAATGACACTACAATTTACAGTTCCTTTCACAACAAAAGGGGAGTTTTTCTCAAATAAGTTGTTAGGTAATAGCATAGTAATAGTTCAGACCAGTAGCATAAAAAAAATTATTAATAGTAATTTCCTGAGGACTTTTCCTAAGAGCAGTACTGAGTACTTACTGGTACTCTTTGCTGTATTTCAATGTTACTAGGATATACCCAAGTTACAAAGAATCTAGTTAAAAGATCTAAGAACTGTTAGTTATAAATCAGCAGAACTATATAATTTACTTTGCTGAGTCAGAGATGGACAACACAGATTTCCTTTTTAATCCCCTGTTGTTATGGGTACAGTGCCTTTGATAGTGAGATCTCTTTTTTTTAACATCAACATCTTAAATTCAGCGAGGGCAGTGTACAACTAATGAAGGTTTTTCCAGATCTGTTAAAAGGCTGATTTAAAAATTGCAGTTTACATAGGTAAATAATTTGAGATTGATTAGCTGCATCATGAAAGGAACAGTGAAAATAGCTCATTGGGGTTTTTTTGCCTGTGCAATTCATGTGAGGCTATCAACAAACAAATAGAATAATAACATAGGATTGGTTTTTTCAGCATTTTATTTTAGTATCAGAAAATTTTTAAATGTGCACATACACTATTATGAACACTATTGAACTCACTAAGGACATTGTTATGGACACAGAGTCAAGCATGTACAGAACTTGAACTTCCAAGAGCACATAGACATCCAACGATATAATAGGAGACCTCTTGACTGTAAAGCAAATATATAAGATAGAAACACATACATGGTGTAAGGTGCCTCATTTCAAAATAGTGTTTCATACACAGAAGGATAAGTTGTTAAGTCCCTTCTTCTTCATAAAGAAAGCAATCCCAGAACTTTTGAAGTTCATTAGAGTCTCAAGAAAAACTAAAACTGAATAGTAAGAAAAAAAAATCAGAAAAAGGGGGACAGAACTTGAGTGTATTTTAGTCTGGTTCATCACTAATCTTTCACTTATGACTACAAAACCATATGAGTGAGAGGTTTACCAGAATAAAGAGTTAAGACAGGGACATAAAGGAGCTGGAATACCGAGGAATGCTATTAGCACGAGATTGATAAACATGACTGATCTTCTACACTAAAACTCTTATGTAAACTTGATTAATCATTGTCATGAATGTATGTATGTTCTTTTAAAGTAGTAAATTAATTTGTCCAAAAAATATAACATTTGTGTATTCTTTGAAGAACAATTTCACTCCAAATACACGTCCTTCAATTGGTTTTAGAGCCATCTGTTACAAAACAATTTAACATGATGTTAAAAAATGTATGCTCAGAATTCCAGATGAAATGGTGTTCAAGAAACTGTTTGTTCCCTCCATCGCTTTATTGAAGGAATAATGAATTATGCCTATAAAAATCAAAAAAATGTGGATAATGGAAACATAAGTTATGTTTATTGTTAAGAAGAACCCGTAAATGTTAATCCAAATTATGTATTGCTATGTGTTTTACATCATAATAGTCACATACTTGGAATAAATATGGGCCTGGAACCAAAATTATGCTTGTCCTCGTGCAAACCTTGTGTCTCAAGTAGAAAAATAGATCATTTCTTTAAATGAAGAATAACAATCAGAAAAATATAAGCTAGTTTTCTCACACTGTTAAAGCTGGCAGACAAATAAACTTGAATTGTTTAATGATGTTTTTCAAATGTGAATTAAGTTTAAAAAAAATCAATTTTTTACTCTCTACTTTTGGAAGTTAAAGCACACTGATATTTAAGCTCTATTTCAATTCTACTTTAAAGGATAGCATATCTATTATTTTATTGTCTAGATTTGCAGTAACAGGAATAATTAGAAAGAGGTATGTTGTGGAAAACCAGCTGCTTTTGATATATAAACGTTATCTCAAGAAACCTTTTTATTGGCTATAAGCCTGTCCTGATGGTTTATGTAATTGTATCTAAATGTTTATTAAAAAACCATGTCATTAGGTCACCATGTTAATTCACTCTCTAGAAGTTAAACTGGGGGCAAAGATAGAGATTTTAGGAGATGATGAGGAGTGTCTCAGTCAAGTGTTACACTGAAGTGTATGTGCTTAATTCCTTGAGGACATATTCCTCATAACAGTTTAAATATAAAGGTCATCTTTAAAACTCCTGCCAGGACTTAAAACTGAACTCAACAGAATCAAACAACTCAAAATAGAAGAGATGGAAAATGCTGAAAACTGTTATAGTATGTAAGAGTTTGGCCCCAATGGGCTGAATAAACGAAGTTCAAGAAGAGAGGGAAGATGATCAATATCTACACAGGAGAAAACCCTCTTCTTTTGCCCTGTGTTGCCGTAATTCTGTGAAAATTCTATCAAGTCTATATCAAAATTCATCCCAAACACAGTTCAAACAGACTTAAACATGCTCCATGTGCTGTTTTCAAATAGGTATAAATTTTAAGTTCATGCAAACAACTGATCCTATCAGCTTCTAAATCCCTCTGGAGTAAAACAACCCTTTCTTAATAACTGAATGGGAAAATCACTCTTTTCTCCACTGATATTATAGGTTACATTCAAATGAGCACCTTCAGCCTACATGTTTTCTTCCATATGGACACAACAAAACTGATACACGTTGCTCCAGTTCTTTCTACCCTTAATGCAAAATAAAACAAAGAAATGTCAAACCCAAATTCCTAAATGTGAGAAGTAAAAAAAAAAATTAGAAGTTTTCCATCTGCTTCCTAAACAAAACCTAAAGTCTCTCTCATTTGCAAGAAACCTCTAAAAATAATAATGTTTACTTTGTGTATACACACAAACATTCACAGATTCTTATCAAAGAAATCTGGATAATAAAATTTATTCATTTTCACCTCCTATTTTAGCTAGATAAATCCTTTGCCACTTTATTTTGCGTCCAGTTTTGAAAGGATCTGACATCACACAGAGTCAGTCCTCCAGAAAATCTTTTCTGAAATAAACCTTTTAATTTTTTGTGAGTTTCAGTCAGTTACAGTTCAAATCTATAAGGAAAAGAAACAAGTATAAAAAATACAAATGAAGTGTCTTAATCATGTAATTAATTGATCCTACAGCTTCACTTTATCACTCTAAGAAGTCATTAAAATAAACCCCAAACTCTTAATTGTGTTTGTCAAGAGGGAAAGATTTTTAAGGGTCCACAGGAAAATCAGAACAGAAAATGGGAAAGAATCTCTATCCTTAGCACTATGTATAAAGATTCATATATATATATATATATATATATATATATATAAAACCTCATCAGAAAACATATCTGAAATATATGTCTATGTAGAATAGTCCGGTATTAGCAAAGTAGACTATGTTCTGAAAGATGTCAAGCTTGTTTTAAGGAATACAGCCTTTCAAATTACAAAAAGACTTCTTTTGACCTCTGCAAAGCCCATGGAGAGCAAACCTCCAGCTGCCACATTATGAACAAAACAAGATCACAATGATAAACTGACATTAGCAGCTGCATAGCATGTATGAATCAACAATTCTTTAATAAAACAAATCCCTTTATTGTTATAAATGACAGAACAGTATTTAATGCTGATATGACCTGGTGAAAAAAGGCTATTATTACCATTTGTTTCAGCCATATGTTCTCATTCACAGTATTGCTTACAGAACTAAAAAATATTTATCTTATGGATTAGAATGCTGGTTTCTAGAAGATTCCACATCTTTACATTATGCTCTTGAGGGGAATTCATAACACCAAATATCAGAACCTCTTTGCTAAAACTTTACCTAATCCTGGAATTAAAATATTTCTAAAGTACTATGTACCTTAATTTTTCTGATCATAGTAATACATTTCTCACTTTAGAAAAGGGGTCAGAGAGAGAGAGTGAAAGGATAACACAGAAAGAAAGAAAAGAATAAAAATAAAAGTAATTGGGTATATGCTTTCTTTCTCACATAGCTTTTTACTGTTTTCATTTCCCCATACCTCACAATTAACCAGTATTTTGGGGAATAGCAGAGCCCTGATCTAAAGCCTATGGGATCATGTAAGAAGTGGCAGCTGATTTCTATCCTTTTGTAGGAAGTGACCACTCACTTCACAGGGATTTAAAACCTGTTAGCAAATTTGGATAGGTGAAGAAGTTAATTGTTTTCTTCCAAAATATTTTTATTAGATATAAAGAGAGAAAAGAAAATTATTAAGAGGAATTCTGCTGGAAAGAAGAACACGAAAAAAATAGGCAACAAACGCAACAAACTTTAACCTCCTTAAGACTGAAAATTTTCAAGAATCACTCTCGAATGTGACAAGTAAGAAAAGTCCTACAGTAATTTAGCATTCAACATTCAAATTCAACCAGTTGTTCTAAATTTCGCAAAACCCCTTCAATGCTTACTTCCCTCTCCCCAAAGAAAGGATACAGAAACAAAATTAAGCCTTAGGTTTTCCAGTTTATTGCCACATCCAGAACTTGATCAGCAAACACCAGGTGCATAGTCTGTAAATCCTGGAGATCAAAGATTTTCTCTGATCTGATAGAGACTCATAAAGAAACTGTGCACAAATTAAAAGAGAGAATAAGAAGAAAGAAAATAAAAACAACTATGTCTATTAGAAATAATTCCTTTGAAGTCCAGACCCATATCAAGGCATTTCTAAATTATCAAAGATGGCCTTGATGTTCTAGAGTGTACTCTACATTTTTCTGCAGATTTACTGTCAATATACCCTTTGTAATTCTGAAGTTCTGCAGCTGCAATAGTGAAGGCATTAGGAGATTGATAGGAAAAACTTCCTCTAAAGCCTGTGATTTTAGTGAAAGTACCTATGGAGTGCTTTATGCAGTACAGCTATTATGCAAATTCTGAGTCTGAAGGAACTCCAATTGGTTTTCCCAGTCTATATCAAATCAATGCTTATGACAATATTAAAAGGATTTATTAAATATTATAAACTAAATTGAATAAAATTTCAGTTGTTTAAATTATCAGCTTTCTCAGTTCATTATATAAAATATCATTATGATGACTTGTCCTGGGTTGCAATATATATAACCAAAAGCATATATTCTCTTCCCAATCTGTTGAAACCAGTTGAAGAGGTGTTTTTTCTTTTAACTCCAAGGTGTGGAGGGGTTGAGTGCCTTCTGATAATGGACCAGCTGTTCCACTGTGGGGCAATGTCCTTTATCTCTTCCACAACCCATCCTCCCTCTAGGGGGTATCTGCTGTTAATGGGCCACTGAGGCTCACCACATGACTGATAACATTACTTCATCCCCTTGTGAGATGCTCCACCTAGTGAGAGGAGCTAAGCCTAGATAAAAGCTGAAATTCAGCACAGCAGGACAGCATGTTTTCAACTGGATTCCAGAGGAAGACTGGACCCATCTCACCACCACTGGACCCTTTCTCCAGGATCATCTCTACTCCAACAGAGCCACATCTGTTACTCCAGGAGGATTTTTTTTGACTGCGTCCAACACCCTGACCAAAAGGGTGTCAGGTTGTATTTCTGACTCTGTCAGGGTTTCTAGAATTTTTTTCCTTGTTTGTTTGCTTGGTTTTTTTGTACTACTACATTTGTATTTTTAATATTCCTAGTAAAGAACTGTTATTCTTATTCCTATATCTTTGCCTGAAAACCCCTAATTACAAAATACAATAATTTGGAGGGAGGGGGTTTATGTTCTCCATTCCAAGGGGAGCTCCCGCTTTCCCTGGCAGATGCCTGTCTTTCCAAATCATGACACTTGTTTTTCACCTAGTCTTCTACTAGTTTTAAAATGCTGAACTGATAATACTGATGCAAACAATATCATTTATACTTGTCTCTGATTAGAGTCCTTCATCCTTTCATGGAATAACCATCAGCTAGATTAAATACCAATGTGCAATGTGAACATAATTTTTTCAGTGCTATAGTGTATTTAAAATCTAAGATTATAAAAATATTCATGAAAAAGGTCTAAAAATATGAACTAAAATAAATAATATTTTTCTACCAGCTAATGAAGGGTTTTAAAAAATTGCTCTTAACCTACTATTTTCTTTTTACACCCTACAGAATTTCAAACCTTGGAGTGAATTGTAAGAGGTTAGTAGATGGGTAGTGGTAAAATGCTGGTTAGACATTTATATTCTGAGTTGAAAATTTCATTCAATTGCAAGTATTCAGTAAGTAGGATTTTAGGAAACATGAACAAACAAATGTTGCAATGTAAGGATCATGTGAGCTGGTAGCTCTGCTGTGTCATCAAGATTTGGTTTTTAATCTGTTACAGGTACAGAACTTTTGCTACATGTCTTATATCCCATCCTGAAGGCTATGGCCACCATGTGAAGTATCAGGAGCAGCTCTCAACTCTCTGCTATGTCAAACCCCCTCCTTAGGGCCCTACTCAGAAATAAGCTAGCTGAGAAAGTGTTCAGCAGTACTGAAGAATGAAATAAAATTTATATCAAAAGAAGACCAGTGGAAAACCAATAAAAATCATTAACAAACTCAACACCTACAAATCTTAGCTGTGAGACTAGCACTATCTTACATATTGGATTAAATTTTAATTACTTTTAAACAATAATTTTTGGAGTGATTTTCTTCTTCAAAGATATATACTACACCATTTTAATGATTTAATATTTATGACTGTTTGCACACTTGCTGTGCCAGTAGAAGAACAGATAGGATGAAGAGTGTCTTTCTTTTATTAAAGAATCAGCTGCCAGCTAAAGTGTCAAAAAGCCCTCAGTGTAGTGCTGCCATATGCCACATACTGTATATGTACCATACATGTCCATCCATTACACAGGAAATATCAACACCATGCAAAAGTTATAAAATAAATGCATGTCATTACAAATTAGATCATTATATACATTAGATGTACTTTCTTGCAATGACTGTACCAAACCTTAAAAATAAGCAAGTTTTCAGCAATTATGTCATAATTTATTTTTTCTTCAAACATGGATGTTATAAACATAAAGATGGACTAGCAGGAAGGAAAGAAGGGAGGAACACAGACAGGAATTTGACCAAAATCCTTAAATTCAAAGTATCACCCATTAGGAGGTTGTGACATGCTAAGAGCTTTGTCCTGCAAAAACAGTACTAACTCTACATCAGTGAAACTGTCTGCATGAGTACTCACAGCTGGGTGATAAAAAGGGAAGACAAGAAGAGCTGGAGAGCAGCTCAGCCTTTCTTCAGTTGTTTATGAACCTCATGCAACAGCTGGGGGCCATTGATCTGGTCTGTGCCGTGAGGGTGCAGGATGTCAGGCTGCTCTCTGTGCCAGGAGCACTGCACCCCAAACAGCTGGCTTTGCTGGCTCATGTGCTTCACTGACTCCAGAGCTCAATATATGAGGGACAGAAGACATAATCACAATGCTGTTACAAGGTAGTTAGTAAATTAACGTGTAGTTATTAAACCACAGCTAGTTTTTCACATATGGTATTCTGAGAGTTGTTCACATTATGACAGGCATCACAACATCACTGTTTTCTCCAGGTTTTTCCAAAAAAGCAAAACAACTAATTAACTGATTCTTGAAGAATCTTAGCAAGGACAGTACTAAACAGAATGAAACTAAAAGCTTCACGTTGCAAGTGAAGAAAGAACTTCACTTGCAAAAGAACCCTTGCAAGTACTAAATGTGTTTTAAACAATATTAATTCAAGATTGTTTACTTTACTACGTAGAAAATATCGTCACTTCACTTAGTTCCAGAGAACTTTCTGATAGCCTTACACATGATTTGTCCTCTACTAGAATGCATAGCTGACCCTCATGTGAAAGCATTCAGTGTATTTCTTCACTCAGTACACATCATGTGTACACCTTTACAGATATTTAGGTGTACCCTGTCTAACCAGGAGACGGAAAACTGATTGCACTAACAATCACAAGACGAGGACTTTGCCTTTTGGCTTCAGCCATGAGGAATACTGCAAAAAGCAACCAGGAACAGTTTAACAGAGAGAAAATAGTGTACCACTTACAGAAGCAGAGGAATATGATCAGTTGGAAAGACTGTGCATACACGTACAACTATGTACATTTGGACAGGATGGTCAAATCTAGATGCAGCAAGTCAAGAACCAAAACTCACAAGAGGTTCTCTCCTGTGAAGGGAAGCTGAGGCTTTATGGACTCCAAATCTGTATCTGTACTGGCCTGGAAGCTGACTTTCAGGCATTGGGCATCCTTTTTGAAATCTAGCAATGTCAGTGCAGGAAATTAAAGTCTTCCACTGCAGACTCCTCAGGCAGTGCACCAATTTTTAACCAGTGGTAAAGATGTTCACCTGGTATGCCTTATCCTTTTTATCAGTTAAAATAAGTGGATTCAGTGCACACGCAGTACTTAGTAAGTTTACTGTTGCAGAGCAGATTTGATCTGAAGTAGGTTAAATACTTGTTATGCAAGGAACTTGGATGACAGCTTAAACAAATGGTACCCTCTAGTATAAATGCAGTGATGAACATACCTTCCTTTTTCACAATAAGAAAACAAGAGAAGGGGGATGTAAACATAATGTTTTGTAATTCCTCCAGGAATTACAATTAGAGTGTTTTAAAAATCTTTACAGTAAAATTGTTTAAATGAAAGCAGGAGTAATTAAAAATAAATATTAAAAATCTGAATTGGAACAAACAACACATACAAAAGAGGAGAAAACTACAAGAAACCATAATCTCTTTGAGATGTTTCCAGAATTTAAGTGGGCACAAGTTACAAAAGCAGGCTTCATGATTCTACAGTGACATAAGAAGTAAAGATTGGAAAGCGAACAGTCTTAATCTAATCATAAGCAGCTACAGAAACGCTGTGTTTCCAGCTGTGATCTCTAGAGAACCATATTAACATAGGGGTGTTGCTAAATGTATGTGTCCCAAATAGTTGTGACCCATGGAGACCATCTTTAGATAATGAGCAAAAAGAGAGTTAGCAATTGCTGAATACAAGCAGAAAGTAGCAGAGTTCTACATGTATCTATCCCCATACCACCTATAAAACTTGACATGCATCGAGCATAACATTTAACTTTGGCTGAACTTGATAAACAACTCAAACAGGGTAAGAAATGCTTTAGTAACCCCTCCGGCTTTCTGTGCTAACCCACTAATAATTTAAACATATTTAGGCAGCTTCAACTGCAAGACATTCCTTATATCTGCAAGTATATCCTTAACCATTCCAGTGCTAAATACTACATCTCAGCTCCACAACAATGTTTATGCGCACAAATCCTGCTGGAGTCAGTACTGCACTTCTCTGAGTGTCTAGCTGTCTAGATGCTTGTGTCAATTTTTGAAAAAATAATTTCTTTGTAGAATAGGTTTTTTGCACAAAAGAGGCATCAAGTGTAACGCAGTGGTAAAATCACAAAAATGTCACTTGGTTGGTTTTTTGGTTAATGACAAACGTAGTTGGTTTTTTGGTTAATGACAAATGAATATTTATATATATATATATATTAAAAGGCTGTTTCATCTTAGACTTCAGCTCTTCACTTATCCATCTACCATTTTGTCTCTTCCTTCACATCTGTATATTTTACCATGGGGAAGTTCATTATCTTTTTGTTGAAGAAGAAAGAATGTAAGGCAATAGGTGTGATCTTTACAGTGAATGAGGGGAACATGGAAGGTAGCAGAGCCCTATGCAGAACTGTGTCTCACATCTATGGAGATTTATGCACTGCTGAAGTGTTTTCCCAGGAGATAGAGCAACAGATGTATGCCTCTAAATTTTCAATTTGGATTTGTTCATAAATTTCCTGTTCATACTATTCTACTTGCTAACATATGCCTAAACCCACTCAAAAGTACTGTTAGTGTCTGGGATGGAATAAAGGACAGTAAATAAAAAGCACAGGATAGTAGCTCCTAACCCACTTTTTCAAGTATTTCTAACTTCTAATACTTCTGGTTCTTTCTCTCAGGCAGATAAAATTAAGCAGCTTTAGGATACTTTGCTCATCTTTGTTCTAGAAAGTGGAAAAAGAGATAAGAGCAGAGAGAAAATCATTTCACTTGGTGCCAGGCAGCCTCTGCACTAGCTACAAGAAGGCAATGTGCAGCTGAAATTCATTTTAGCCCAAGTTCAGTCCAAACTCTATTTGTCACAGCTGATTAAAGTGAGTGACCTTGATTTTTCCCCCAAAGAAAACTGCAGAGGCAGTCTTATCTGTCTTCCCATTCAGTAAAGCAGCACTTTTCTTCCCCCTAGACCTGAGCTTTCAATGAGGATGTGAAAAACTACCGTAACTTATGGACACTTCAAAAAATATCCAACAGATCTATCTTGGCCAGAAGCCCAAGATGCATTTTTAGTAAACTGAAAAATTTTGAAATTATTTTTAAAACTAGTTACCTTAGTTGCATCACTCTTTAAAATATTAATGAGGTTTGGTCTCACAAAATAGGAGCAGCTTCTTTCATCGTTGCAGCAGTTCCTGGAACATAGATGACATAAATTCAGTGACACAGTGGCATAATGTTTTAGCTTGGTAGAAGATTTTGTTTCATGGTATCACTGAGAAGAAGGGAAAAGAGCCTAGGAAAAAAAAAAAAAAAGGAATCCAATTTACCCCTATGACTTGAACCTGTATGCCAGATCTATCATGCCAAATCAAACTCTTACACCATTAGAAATCTTTGTCTAAGTGTTTTCTTACCATTATTTCTCATTGTTGCATACTTCTGCACTTGTGTAAGGAGACCTTAGTGACAGTTGAAACACAAAAAAACTGTGAACTGCAATAAATATGTATGTCAAGTTTTCCAGTGGGAAGAAAAGTGCCAACAAGTGAGGTAAGCTCTAGTGATAAGCAAAAAAAAACCTTAAAATACAGCAATTCTAAGATACAAAAAACTTATTATTTTGAGAAAATTATTCTGTTACGAAAATCATGTTAGATGTTTACAAAATGTGACAAAAATGCTTCTGTTCACAACAAAAGCTCCTAAGTCATGACTGTTAGAAAAGATTTCTTCAGCACAAATCGCATTTAATGGTTTAATTTGTTTTGATCTAGCTAAAAGACAAGAAAAAGCTAAATCCTCAAAAGGTGCAAATTAATGTTATGGAATTATTTATTAAACATTGTCGTTTTGGTTTTTTTTCTCAGAATTCCTTACAGAGCACCACCATGCTTTTATATTTCTTAGTATCTAAAAGACTTTAACAGTTTTTACCCATGAAAAATGAGTAAGATGGCCCATTCAGATTTAAAAGTTTTAAAGTGAAAGGATGCCCTTCTCTAGTATCAGCAGTTGTTTTTCCCCCACTGATTTTATGTGTTATTCTAGAGGGGAATTCTTCTTTTTTTCTCAACACAGTTTTCCATAGTAGAGCACACACTGCAGGATGTAGTATGTTATAGGAAAATTATGTATTACAAATATCTTACACTTGGCTTTCTTTCTCAGAAAAATCTTTTTAAGGCTGTTCAGTTGAATAATTAGCAATAATTAATGAATACAAGAGATGTTCACCAGAGTTGACCAAAGCTGCTTTTTGCAAGTTAATTTCAATACTTCAAGTTTTTCTTTTACAAAGAAAACAGCCAGCTCTAATTCCTAAAACATCCAAGCTTGACTGCAGATTGGACAACTTGTGAGTCATGGTGATGACAGTAACAGTGAAACAGAAGGCTGAACCAGTGGTTCAAGGACTGGGCAAGGTTGTAGGAAATTCACATTCTGTTCTTTTTCTGCCTCAAACTTCCTCTGTGGTCTTTGGCAAGTCATTCTAGCACTTTATACAAGTGAGTCCACTTATAAAATATAATTAAGCCTTTGGAGCACCCACATGCCTTGTGATATAGATGTGACTTTCACACTAACTAAAATAAAAAACGAGAATCTGGACTAAGAGGAGATTTTTTTCAGACCATCTGTAAGGACAAAAGCCGCATAATTTTTGGATCTCAATCCCATGATTAGTCCCATGTGAATAAAACTCTAAGCTTTTATAGAGTTTTATTGTCATCCTCTTTTGTTATTTATCTTCAAAGTAGCTACCTACAAGCTTGGGACTTGCATTTGTGCTTTTCCAGACTGAGAATCAGGATCATCAATGTAGTTTTCTTTTTCTTACAATACAATGTGAATAAACAGCTAAGACATGGACTAAATTACATTAACTGAGAAAGTAACTTTTGGCAGTGTAACACGACTATTGCAGAAGGCCCACCAAGAAAACTCTTAACAGCAAGACAAAACCAAAAATTACAATGCTAGTGATAAAAAGAAGATAGTGATGGTGAACAACTTCACCTCAGATAGGAGCATAAGATTCAGCTGTAGTGCTGTAAGATGAATGCAGGAATACCAGTGACAGAATAACACAGAGAAACCCAGACAGCTATTGTCTGTGCTCTAGCTTACTGGTTAAACAGTGAGCAAACTCCCAAGTGGCCATTCTCCCAAAAAGAACTTTTTTCTAAAATGACATTTTTTGTCATTTTTTTGTCCACATGAAATCTAGATGCAAAGATGGAAAAAATAATGATGTAATCATAAGTTTATTTTACTGAATAAAAGTGTATACACACACAGAGCCCTGTATTTTATACAAGCATAATTACCATGTTTTTGTCTTGTTCCAGCATACAGGCCATTTGCTGAAATGAAACACCAAGGGGAAAGACTGCGATTATTTTCTTGCTTAGTTTTGTTGTATTTTTTTGCATTCTTATCTCTAGCTGGAGCCCACAGATCAGACTGAAGAGATACTTAAACTCTTAAATAATGTCTCTTATTTTCTGTTATCTTATAATTCTTAAATTTCTTGGCAAAATTATCAGGATGTTAGTGAGAGAAGTTCTTGTTTGTGTATTGTACTTGTGTTTATGGTGCAAATAGCAGCCTTTAAATGCACTTAAATAGGACAACAAATAGGATTCTCATCTGCCTAAGCATATCAGGTCTTGTACAGCCAATTCTTTCAACACATTGCACGATCTGGACATTTCACATTTAAATCTCAGTGTTGCTCATTAAATGCTGGGTCTTACAGGAATTACTGGGTTGAGAATGTCCTTATACTTGATTTAAAATTCAACTTTCTAGTGTCTCAGTAACAAAAGTATTATAGCCAGTGGGATGTGATAATACCAGAACAGGGTTTCCTTCCACCCAAGTATTAGAAATCAAATGTTATGTTATATTTACCTCCATCTTTGGCTTCTGTTCTGTACAGTTCTTCCTAGATATAAACATGGATTTAGATTATGTTGTAAAGAGTTTACACACAAGTACCAGAAATAGCTCAAGAAGCAGAAATATTTACCTATTAAAAATGTGATTCTTCAAAAGAATTTCAAAAATTATACAGTCACCTTAAATAATTTCCATCACATGCATTTTGAGAACAACAATTAAAACAAAACAGAGCAAAACAAAACAAAGAACCACATAAAACAAAGATTCACTCTCAAAATTCACTGATCATTCTAATTTTTTAGGATTACATGAGAGAGGTTACGTAGTACCTCAAAATGAAAAAAAGAAAACTTCTCTTTCATCTTCAAAAAGGGTAACTCATGGACTCCAAAATGTTTTGCTTTATTATTGAAAGATTTATTTATTTCACATAATAACAGCACATAATAACAGTGAAGCCAAACAGCTGGAAGCCAGACCTAGTGTATATATTACATTCCCATGCTATTACTACCACCTCTGTTAACAGTGTGCATTCTTTAACTAAATCCTTCTTGTCAAAGTGACATTTCTTAAGTCTTCGACATAATGTGATTATCGAGTGTTAGAAAAGCTTCACAGTAATTTGCACTAATAATATGATAACACAATATATGTTTAAAATAGTCCTGAAGTGTACCCCATGAAATTAGTTGTATACAATTTTTCCCTTTAATTTTCTAATTACATCATTATAGGCAGGATGAGGATGAGCATACACATCTTTTCAACTAGTTATATACTAAGCAACTACTGCTACTGTTAGGTGGAGCCAACTGTAGCAAATTCGTATTAAAAACTCAGAGGTTCACATTGAATTCAGATGCCTACCTAGAAAGAAAAACTTGTAGAAAGTCAGCCAATAGAATGTACCTCTAGAGTTTGTAAGGCCTCACTTCTGGGTCAGGTACAAGCCACTGGCCTGGTTTTCTGAGAACTTTAGATGAGCCGTTAATTTTGAATGCCATGTTCACTTACTGTCAATATTAAGACAACAACATTTCAATGAGAAATTCTTCTTACTGGGTTACATATTTTGAGGATGTGTTTTTCTATTTTCAATTATATAAACATTTATTATTATGTTATATTATATATTTATATGTTTTCTATCTGCCTCTAATATAAATATAAAATTATGAAATTATGAATTCTTATTCCTCTCATCCTACTGACTCATCTTCCTCAATGACCTTAAAAATGTAGCAATAAAAAGGAAGAGGACTGGAGATGTTTCCAGTTCCTTGATCCTTTAATTTCATCTCAGCTTGCACTGTTTGCAGGTTTTATACATGTGCTTTTATAGCCTTGTCAGTCAGTGTCAGCCTTTTTTTCTCTAAAAAGAGTAATTCCTGACCTACTGCCCTAACTCTCCAGCCACAGCGTGTTTGCTTGAAAAATGCTAGTCTGGTATGAACATAGCTCATTAGAAGACTACAATATTCATGCTTTCTTCCTCACTTCATCAGTAACAGAATAAAACAGAACAGTTCATTAAATAAATGTGAAGAAAAAATTGAACTGATCGTATTATGATCTAAGGCTTACACTATTTATACATGGTTCACATCTAGGTAAATTGCAAGCTAAATTTTGAATACAGTAAATACAAAAATTTCAGCTGTTTTCATGCTGTCTGGCTACAACTATCTGGCAGAGGAGCCCAAATAACTGCCAGGGAGAGAAATTTGACCTAGAGAGTGCATGTAATTTCAAATTCTGGACACCAAAATCAAAGTAGAAGTCCACTTTAGACAACTGTCCCTACAAGAATAGTTTATATTATAATCTGGTATGGGTTTTCTTTTTAAAAAAATAGAAAAAAGTTTACTATTTTTCATACCTAAGGATGCTGCAAATATTATTTACAGATTCAGTGACAACATGTTTTATTTGTCTTTTGAATATTAGTCTTGCTGTGTTTGCAATTCCTTATCTTTGTCTCTGCTTAAGGATTCAGGAGCTGAACAGTATTCATATATTGAAACGTATGAAGAAGTTTAAATTTATTTGTAAGCTCCCACATCCTCAGTGCAGTTCAGTTACAGCATTTCCATTTTATTTTCACCTCACTACACGATTAAGGGTGTTGTAGGGAAGATCTGTGTATCAGATTGATATGGTTATATTAAAAAATGCTTAATTCAGCATTGACAACTTCACCACATGAGGTCAAGAAGTGCTGACATAATATCCCCACAGGGCTTTTGGAAACAATAACGGCAAGGACAAGAGAATGGAAACAGTATGTAAAACAGATAGACTGAACAAAAAGAACAAGAGACTATTTTGTAGAAGTTATTTCCAGGCTTCAAACAATTACTGCACATCTAACTAAAATCCAATTGTTCTCATCCATGATCTTTAGAGAATTTCTGCTTCTTACCAAAAGTTGCACAGAATATTTTTGTTTTCTGTTTTATAATATTTAAAATCAAAAACATATGAATGAGGTTTATGCAATAACATATGGAAGTCATTAATGCTGCTTTCGTTCTCAACTAAATACTCAGTTCTGTACTCCTTAAGTAAAAAAAACTTTTGCTGAACTCACTGTGAGTTTTTCTTGCATAAAAGGAAAAAAAAATTGAGTAATAAATGTAATGATCTGTAGGCTACTAAAATTGCTCAGTGACCCCTATGTCAGTCCCTTTTAATAATGTATGCTTTTTTGCAGGATATAAATTTTCACTATACAGTGAGTGATTGTTTTTTATTCAACTGGGGACCAATTTGGTTTCCACAAAATCAAATGCAAAACTCCAACCAACATCTACAGGAAGAAGGATTAAGACTTTTACATAGTTTCCTTATAAGAAATCTTCTGTCTCAACAAGCTGCCACCTTCTCAGTTAACTACTGATATGTGTGGGCTGCTGATTCAGTATCAGTCACACATTTCTTGACAAAGAGAGTGCAGAAAACCTTATCTGAATATTGCAAGCTGAAAATTGCAAAAATTAGACACACTCAAACCTCTACATATTGTCTAAAGAAAGACCCCTAGACATTTAAAGAGATGAGTAAACAAAACAAAAAAAAAAAACAGATGCTTTGCTTTTCAATAACAAATGTTTTGAAGTACTGTTCCTCTTGATCTCAACTCAAGCTCAGGAGAGTGAATAGGGAAAAAAATCTCTCAGAGCAGTAAATGGAGTAAATCCAAAAATACTTCTTCCTTTGTGAAGTAAAATACATAGATAAGACATTTCATTAGTACTCTAAAATAAAGATAGAAAGGTTGTTATATGGAGTCTCAGGATTCAATTCTGCTCACATTCCTTGTTATTCTGTTATTTTTATACTTGCGTATTATTCTCTCATAAATTGTTCACATTGATCATTTCTTCAAGCCATAACATCTTTGTCACTGGAAAATAAAGATGAAAACTGAATACTGAAAATAATTTTCAGTAAAAATACATGAAATAGAAATATAAAATGGGCCTGACATTTACGTAATCCTTGATCTGTTGAATAAGTGCATGTGTGTATCTGTGATATAACACTATATTTCTAAAAATGTATGTTCAAAGGACAAATTCATGAAGACTTACATAATCTCCACAGTACATTAGAGTAAAATCTGTTCTTAGAAATTGGAAAGGAGAATTCAGATAACACTGCAGTACAATGGTTATTTGTTCCAATGTTTTTCTTGGAACTGGCTGATTATTCAAATCTCTGTACATTCATTATAGCTTTCTTGTCCCTTGGAAATTCATTGCAAGATTTGATATAAAGTAAGAGAGAGAAAAAAAAAGGCAGAAAAATAAAAGGAAGAGGCGAGGCGAGGCGAGGCGAGGCGAGGCGAGGCGAGGCGAGGCGAGGCGAGGCGAGGCGAGGCGAGGCGAGGCGAGGCGAGGCGAGGCGAGGCGAGGCGAGGCGAGGCGAGGCGAGGCGAGGCGAGGCGAGGAGAGGCGAGGAGAGGAGAGGCGAGGAGAGGCGAGGCGAGGAGAGGCGAGGAGAGGAGAGGAGAGGAGAGGAGAGGAGAGGAGAGGAGAGGAGAGGAGAGGAGAGGAGAGGAGAGGAGAGGAGAGGAGAGGAGAGGAGAGGAGAGGAGAGGAGAGGAGAGGAGAGGAGAGGAGAGGAGAGGAGAGGAGAGGAGAGGAGAGGAGAGGAGAGGAGAGGAGAGGAGAGGAGAGGAGAGGAGAGGAGAGGAGAGGAGAGGAGAGGAGAGGAGAGGAGAGGAGAGGAGAGGAGAGGAGAGGAGAGGAGAGGAGAGGAGAGGAGAGGAGAGGAGAGGAGAGGAGAGGAGAGGAGAGGAGAGGAGAGGAGAGGAGAGGAGAGGAGAGGAGAGGAGAGGAGAGGAGAGGAGAGGAGAGGAGAGGAGAGGAGAGGAGAGGAGAGGAGAGGAGAGGAGAGGAACTGCCATCTGGGTGTCCTTTATAATGTGTAACAGGAATTCAATCTGGTGTTGTACTGCATATCACTCACTCTGTAAGTGTAGCCAAAAACAAGCTTATAAAATTATTTCTCTAGAACTTCATATATAATCTGGCTGGCAGTGAAAAAAAATGTTGAGGTTCGTGTAAAGTTTTATTCTATGTGGAAGGTAATGAATCATTACCAAAGTTGAAATGCATTTTGATTTAATGGAATGTGATTTTGTAAGTTGATTCATAATATGCTGATTTGATTCTTAGTACAATAAGTGCAAAATGTCAGAATTTCATGGACAGTAAAATTTTCTGTATTCATTTGTACAGATGTACTCCACAAATTATGGAAATTCCGATGTGCATTTCCTTTGAAATTTTCTTTTACTGTATTCCTCATAGTTGTTTCTCTCACGTGTCATTCAGTGTAGTGTTCTTCAATTTGAACTTGTTTTATGAGAATCTGATTTCATCTAGACAATATTTTGTAGGGTTCTGAGAACCAGATTGTCTTCTTTTCTTTGCCCCCTCAACTCTAAACTGTAAAAAGGCAAGGCTGTGAAAGTCTCCAAATACTTTACTACTCTGGAGTCAGATCTTAAGCATAATTCTATGCTGTTGTGATTACATATTTACTTAGATGTGGATTACACAGAAATCACTGGACGGGAAAAGGCCAACTCAAACAATTTTCCAGCAAGCTTTCCAAGTTAAATCAAAGAAAATGTTCAGGCAACAAAGTGTTCTTTACTTTAGCAACCTATGCTTAGCTGCCTTAGGGACTACTTACTTAGATTCCTGTTTCCTGGTAGGTTCCTCATAGATGTTGGAAAGATGTTTCTGGAAGGTCAGGAGGATAATCATTAATTTGTATGTGCCTTTTTCACATGACATGTCTGTGGCTCCTATCTTCTTTCTACTTTAATGAAAGATTTGGTTGCATTTGTTTTAGGAATGTGACTAATTAGAAATTTAGTTACCAATTAACCTATTAATTGTCAGTAGCATCCAAGGATCTTATCTGCAACTAAACTAACAGAAAAAAAATCTGTCTTTTCTGACATTGACATTGCAAAACTCATTGCAATAACATTTATTTTATTTTCGTTTTACTACATGGTGAAAAACAGAAGAGGGTATCCTGTCTCAGTGGATAGAAAAGGCAAACAGTTGATTCAAGTAGTGCCAGAATTTTACCCATGAAGTTTAATCAGAGTGAGGAGGATTGCTCCATGTGCACACTCCTTGCCGCATTTTTTAAGAAAATGCTATTTCCCAAAGTTTACTTTGCTTTACCGAATGTTTTCTAACACACTGTAACATTAAGCTATGTTGACAATAAATAGAAGGTATACATTTATGATTTCTATGCCACTATTATGTTTACCTCACATTTAAAACTGCTTCATTAAAAGTAGACAAGAATAAACATTGAAAGAGAAAGGTGGAGGTATCAGAGTGGATGTCCTGTTGTAGCTTAGGAAAAGGAGACTTGCTTATTAAAACAGGATGAGGTTTATCACATCATTCTTTCTCTTGCACCTCTAAAACTGTTGCAAATGAATCTTATTACCCCATTGGGGAAACAAAATTAAGTCCCATGGTTGTTATCCAGATGTAGTTGAAGAATCCCTATGTGACGCAACTAAAAGTCAAAACACCCCAGAGGGAGCTGGTCCTCTGCTTCAGTCCATAACTATCTTTGTATTTATTTACATATATGTGTATAAAAATATGTGACAAACACACATACCTGTAAATATATACAGATATGCACATGCACATGCTCCCTGAAGTTCTAAGGACCTAAATTGCACTAAAGAACCTAAATTTGGCACTTTTTCCAACACTTCCATGATAAAGAATATAATTGTGTTTTGTTGTCCTGGAGACTAGAATGCTGAGATCAGGTTTTCTGTTGCCCACTTAAGAAGAGGAATAAAACAATTTGGTTAGTACCCAGAAAGTGTATAACTATCATTGTATCCCATGCCTCATGTCTATTCCTTCAGCTTTTTCAATTAGCTTATGTCAAATGTCATTTGTCAGATTTCTTTTTCCTAGAAAAAGAAAGAATTACAGTCATTACTACTTGTACTACAAACATTGGAAAAATTCTACTTCTAACAATTAAAGAATAATTTTTAATGAGCTTTGTAGATTAAAAATTATAACAGCTAAAGACAGCATGTCATATATACTAGCAAGGACACAAGGTGAATATTTGAAGATGCAATCAGAGACAGTCAATATTTTATGACACATTCTGTTGAATTTCCATGGACAGGTGTCATAGGAATACATATATATACATTATATACACAGAACTACAGATAATTTGTCATGGCTGTTGAGATGTATGACACACTCATGAAAGGATGGATTCATCAATAAACAAATGTTGTTTCCAGTTCTCATAAGGTGGGCTGAGTTTATTTGTCCAGCTCAACTAGAGGTGTGTCATTGTGGCAGCTTATCCCAAGACAAGTCAGTTCTACATGATGCACAGAAGTAAAGAGTTGACAGACTCTTTCTATGATTTTCATTAAGTACAGAAATATGGTTAAAATCATTCTTTAGCATCCTGAACATAAGCATCTGTGCTGCAGCAAAGAACCTACATAGATTATGGCAGACAGTTTATAAGACATATGTTTTAAATTGCTTTCAATTCTTACTGTAAATGACTGGAATTATTCTGTATGAATTAAATATAATGTAAGACAGATGTTGGATGTGTTAAAATTACTGGTTTAGGGACAGCAGTTTCTGAACACATTCTGTCAATGAACCTAATTCACACTCAAGAGTTTCTACTGCTTGTCAAAAATAATGGCATCAAATGTAACACAGCTATTCAGCAACAGTTGTGTAACTGGTCAACACCAGTCAACCATTTTACATTCCTTTTTGAAAAGTTTAGGCTTAAAATTAGAATACAGCTTAGGCTTAACATTCTTCTTTTTCAATAACAATGATATAAAATATGTTGTCCATCTGAATTTTTCTGTTTGTTGAATTAATCAGTTCAACATTTTCTTAGCTACCCCTTTCCCTATAAGTAACACAAGCTACTATACTTCTTTCTGAGCCTTAGATCCATTGAAGATTTCCTCTTCTGCATTGCAGTGCACCCTTCCTTTCTATCAAGCATTATCTGGGAGGCATTATCTGCCAGGTACCTGCAGAATTGAGCAATAATCCGCCATATATATATATATATATATATTCCTCTATAAAGGAAGAAAGGCAGTTAAACAAGCTGAACAAGAAGATTTACAGTCTTTTATTTAAGTAGGAAGTCAACTGGGAAATGTGTGCTCCTTTAGTGAATTGAAAACTCCTATTTCTGGGATTAGCATTCTGAAAGTTTAATTTTTCAACTTTGCTTAGCATAAGAACAAAACCATGGTACAATAAAATTAAAAAAAATCACGTTTTACACCAGTTCTAGGTTTGGGCAAGCCAGCAAAGAATGAACATTTTACTAAGTCTTGCAGAGTGACCATATTTGGCAAAAATCTCTAATCTTAAAGAAACCAACTTCTTCATATCATGTCTAGTATTTAAAAAGTCAAAGACAAAGTTTATTAAATTCCCTCCATTAAACTAAGCTCCAGAAAGGCACTCACCTTAGTCCTGTGTCACATCAACCTATTGTTAATTTGGAGGTTTTTTGCTTTGTCATAGGAGTATTCATTAGCAATTTTCTGCCCTACTGAGTGATCCTATTAAAGATAATCCCATTTATTTAATCTCCTTTCTGCACAACTATTTTACACATAGCCCTCTCTGCCATGGTCCTGGGAGTCTTGCCCTGCCTAACAGGGCTTGTAGTATAGGTCAGAGCTTTCCAGGTGTGCTACTGCTAAGAAAAATGAGATTAGCTCTTTTTTCCTCTTTTCCTCTGTTCTTTCCTGAGGGAGCCCACTGGTAGGAAAATAACAATTTTCCTGGGCATAGAAGAAAAGAGTATTTTATTTTCATAGATCTGGTTACCTTTGCCCTTATTTTGACATTGTCACGAGAAACAACTAAACCATGAAGCATTTTAAATGAGTCCAATAATTAAAAAGTACAGGATCAATGCTGCACTTGCCAATTCAAAAATTATATGGTCAAAGATCAGCTGCTCTCAAGGTCATATCTTGTTAAAGTCTCAGATCCACTTTAATGTGTGGATATGTGTTCAACAGCCTAAAGGTACATCCCAACATTGACAAATACTGGCAAAAGAAACCATTAGAATTCCTACAAATTATTCTGTAAAATCCTACACCTTTGTACTGTAGCAAAGTAAGCCTCTGAAATAATTGATGTCTGCTGGCAAGTACAGCCGGATGCCTCCCCACCATGCAGCAGGAAGTCTGTGCTCCTGATGGTGGGAGCCCTTGGTGGGTTATTACAGTACCCTGGTCTGCTGGCTCTGTCCTTTTCTGAGAGCTGTGATCTATGAGCTGTGAAACTAATAGTTTTGTTATTCATTGTGTTGCCCCCAAAGCTGTGAAAAATTAATGAGCCATACAACAAAATTCCCACATTCTCCATCTAAGACGCTGATCCTTGCAAATAAATCTTTCCTGCGTAACTGGCTTTGTGCCTCCCTGAGCTCTCATGGTATCAGTGGCATTCTGTATAGGTCCAACACAGCAAATTCACAAACAGGACTGAGTCTGATGCAGCCTCTCTCTAATATAACTCTCTCTGTGACACTAGAAGAAGTCCACATGCTCAGAAAGATGTCTTACAGTTGTAACTTTTCGGCCAAAGCCTTTTTTTTAAACTAATATCTATGTTCCTTAGGTTGAAACAAATATTTGTGAAAGACTACTTTCATTATCTTCCAAAATAAAGGCTTTTAGGTAGTACTTTGGTTTGCTTTCATGTTTTTATGGCACAAAGTAATGAATGAAGATCATTCCTATATATTTTTACAATCAAGAAACTTTAGAATCTAGACACTCTAGAACTAATCTAACTCTAGAATTCTTCTAGCCTAGGAGACTATCTAGTGTCTTAATTTTTTAAAAATACCTACAGATAAAAAAAATTAAATACTTAAAATAAAATGGAGACACAACTGTCAGAGAGAGATCACAATCAATTTATCTGAATTCGCCTATAATTAATAGGCAGCTATTTTTGTATCTGTTTTAAGGGCATTGCAAGATTCAGTTTCAGGACACAAATGCAGACATTCTGATAGGAGGTAGGAACATCACAGAGATTATGTACCAATGAAGAATACAATTCAAAAATATTTTTCATATCTATCCAATGGATTGATCTTTCAAATCTGCCAAAGCAATTCAATAAAGCATGTTAAATACCTAAATGTTTTAGTGTCATAATTCAATATACCAGGCCAGAGAGCTTTCAGTGAAAACAAGGAAAGAAGCAACAAAGATGTTACAGAGATTTAACATGTATTTCATAATGAGCAAAGAGTACTAGAAACTGGCCAAAGATATACAAGAATAATTCCTTTAAAATTATTGAAGTTTGTCCCTTTTGCACTGAGATTTACTTTAATCCTAAATTCATAGCTACTTTGACAGGCAAGACAAGTAGAGCATTAGTATGATCACTCTGAAATGACACAATAGCTTGAATGATTTTTGCTTTGGTATGGGATGCCATTATTAAAACAGAAAAGGTCTTACATATCCATATTTAATTACAGCAAAACAGATTAAATAATCCATTTATGATTAATTAGAAAATAAAACACTGTATTGTATTTATCATTAAAGTACCTTTAGCTGTCACATGGAAGTAATAGGATAGTGCAATACAAATTAGGCATTTCTGACACCTTAATTAACAAATAATTTGTTAATACAGAACCTGACATTACAATATTTTCACCTCTCTAATACCACTAACTCATTATTTTAAAGGAAATTAATTTGTTCTGCATTTCAGTTAATATTCTAGGATAATTATGTGGTAATGATATTGTTACTGAAAGCTGAATCTTTAAATCTCTGAAAATTTACAGGTAAGGCAGAAAAAGAGCCATGTTATATAGATTGGAGGCTATATTTTTTTCTCAACACAGGGCTTTTTCATAGAAATCCTTATGACAGCTTTAGAGTTATATTTACTATATTTACTATCTCTAGAGTTATATTTACTATAAAGAAAAAAATCAGAAATTATTTTGTTGGATTCTTTCTTCCACTTTTCCTAATATTTATTTAGCTTTCCCTACATAAAAAACTTCATCAGTTTCAGAAATTGAAGTAACATCTCCTGCATAGGCCAATTTTGAAGATTTAAAATTAATCACATAAGAAGTTGGTCATTCCCTGTAACCTAATTGTGTTTTGCCAAGGTTTTCTGGTGGGACCACTCTGATTAATCATCTACTTCTGTTCTCCAGTTCTGCCAGACCTTCTTCCTGGCTAGAAGTAAAATTTATAGCAATAGAAAAAATAATTCAGAATGCTAGTTTCTGGGGTTTGTCAACATGTCAAATTTGACCAGCTGTACTTTCTGCACATATCTGGAGGGAAGACACAGAGCCACAGGAATTCCAAGGTGTTGATCTCATCTGAAAATTGGACGACTGAAGGATGCTGGGGCTCTGCAGGGGGTTTAAGATCTAAAGTGCATCATCTCTGTATTGATATGAAGATCCCATTTCTGTTCTGAGTCAGGTAAAATAAACCAAATTACTCCTTGTATATACTGTGTTATTTTAATCAAGAGTGCTGTCCCAGGCTCTTATGTCAAAAGACTGCATGTTTAAGCCTTCAGCTTTCCAGCACTTGTAATCAAATTGGTCTGTTAACTCAGCACAGCGGCCACTTTGATGGGCAAAAGGGTCATGTTCCAATTGTCTTTCCCTCATTTAGATTTGTATTTCAGCAAAATGCACTCCTCAGGCAGTGCAAAGCAAGCAGTGTATGGTCTCCAGGGCTGCATTGGAAACTAAATGTTTTTATCTCAGCACTTTTAAGACTGATACCACTGAAGTTCCTTCTGGGTAATTGAAAGACATGGACTGGTAATCTTATTACCTTTGGAAAACCTTATTTCTGCAAAGAAGAAAGGAACTTTATAGGGCAAATTATCCTCAGAGCTTTAGCATATTTTTCTATATTTATCCCTAAATCAATTTTTAAAAATGGATGTTGTCATTCTGTCTGTCTCTTACACTCTGAAGTTACTTAATGATACTATTTCCATTTTATCTATTATGTCTTTTTCTTAATATTTGTGCATGTCATCTTTAATACAAGCTGAATAGAATGTGTCTGTCTATAACACTATATATGTGAGAGCTAATATCATAGAAAAAGCAAGATATTATAATTTTTCATGTATTTCAAATAATCTAATTAAAGGAGTAACATTCACCTGACACTTCCTGACAGAACTGATACATAAACAATACCCAGTGTTTCCTAATTTCTGCAACTGGCATGATGCTCCTCTAAGTTCAATAAAGGCAACAAGTCCAGAGCTAGTGAAAATTAGGGAGGGGTATCCAGCACTTAAAATATTATGAACTATTTCCAGGTAATATTTCTTTTAAAGGCAACTTTCACTTCTAATCCAGGAACTACATGCGGAATTTCCACTGACGCAAATAAAATTCCATGCCGAAGACAAAGGGAAGAAGTCATCATGGCTATCTACTCCAAGTAAAATAATGAATTGCTTTTTTTATTACTGTCCCAGATTTAAGAAAATGTAAGTATACAATATTATGGATAGAGGACAGGTAGTTTCAATACAGTTATGTTTAGATTTGTATCTGAACCTTCTCATATCTAGAAGGAGTTGTAATTACTTTTAATGCTGCTTATTCAGTGATATCAAATCATTTTACAGGTATAATATTCTGAAAAGAAGTTAAAAGTTGTGGCATGCATTTTGAAAGATAAGACAGTGATTTACCTGGAGTAATTTCAAGAATCAGGGGCAAATGTTAACAATCCCAATTGTAGATCATGTACTCTACTCAGGCAAAGATATTTTCAACAGAAATAAAAAGGCCATTACTACTTATTACAAGTCCAACAGTTACGCTTTTATGATGAAATAAATCAGCTTACTGAAGCAACCAAAAGTCTTCAAGTTAATAGTTGAAATGATCTTGTTTGTTGTCTACATATAGTAGGTGAAGAGATAATGTGTCACTTTCCAGACTAGAAAAGTAAATACCATTAGTATTTTTGAAATCTATCCAAGTTCCAAATGGTTATAGAGTAGTTGTTACACTGTAATAGCTGGCCTGCTGCTGAACTGAACAGGATACCTGGTCTAGACATTTAGGCACAGATGACAGAACCCTAAATTATGCTCTGCTTGTATGTATGTTGCATATTTTGGACACTTAAACTGCCGAAGTAGACTTAAGTGAGCAAAAATGCTGGGAAAATTATATATTTTTTCAAGGAAATCAGTTTTTATAGCACTTTCTTTTTAAAATTAATTCTAAAATTACTTTTTTTTCATGTTATTTTTGAAGGAATAAGGTTTAAATGCCACAGCAATAAACTTCAGAAGGCAAGTTGTTTTCATTTTATATTAGCATCCTGTGATTTCTACTTAGTCCAGTTCTTCCTTCTCACAGCACAAAACATGAGATCTTCAGCTGAAGATTTTCACTGAGTCAAGGAGCCCTAACTACTAATCTGACCCCTCCAGCAGAGACAGAGGAGAAAGAGCAACTTGGAATGCCTTTCCTCACAGGGAATTTAATTTGTGCATTATAGGGGATTATAACACTCTTGTAGTTAGTTTGAGGATACCAAATATTTTATCAGATATTCAATATAAACAATAGCTGCGAAACAACTTCAGAGTAGTTGCTATTCTGGGCATTTATTCATGACTAGATATCCAAAATGATCAAACAAAAATAGAACTAGAAACAAACCAGCCTATTTAGAAACATCCTATGGCTTGATGATCAGAACATCATTCTGTAGGACATAAGATAAACCTTATTTTTCTACACTAAAAGGAGGAAAAGGTGTTGCCTTCCATGTACTACACTAACCACAGATGGAGTACTTGGCAGCGGATAGATAAAACAGTGGAGTTCTGGCAGCAGCAGTAGCATCAGTTTGGGGAGTCTAAATATGATCCTAACATGTTTTCTTCCAGTTAGAATTGTGACCTAAAGTTAACTCAGTTTCATTATTTTAACTCAGCTTTTCACATCTGTCAAAACTCCAATTTCAAACTAAGTCTGGAAAGAAAAAAGAGGACTGAAGGAGACAGGTAGAGGTGGTATTTCATACAGCTTTTGTTTGCCAGGTGAAGATTGAGATCACTCTCATTCACTTTATTTTTGACAAGTAAATAATTCCCATTACAGGCTTAAAAATTGCAAAGGCAACAGGTTTCCTGGGAATGTTGTGGAGTCTTCCTCCTTAGAGATACTAAAATCTGTCAGGATACCACAGTAACTGACTGTGGCCTCACTGAATTAGGGAGTAGCCTTGATGAGTTGTTGAGGGAGCCCTGCTGTATCAGGTGAATTGAGAGGCTTGGATCAAATGACTTCTGGCGATACAGTCCTGAGTTTAACATCCAAAGGAAAGAGTGAGTAAACATGAAGCAAGTAAATTAATGTCAAGCCTTCAAATGAAACAAGATGAGAACTAGCCAGATTGCAAGCTCCTTCAAAAACCAAACCATGCCAAGACAATCTCTTTTCTTCCTCAAACAGCCTAATAGCCTCCTGAGCAAAAGAAAGCACTAATCACACTTATCTAGTTGGTCAAGAAAATCTTTTGATAAAGTTGCACATGACATTACACACAACTACAGAAGCATGAGTCAGAAGAAAACAGTAATGAGTAATGCCAAAATGCCAGTGGTCATTACTAGCACACTGTCAACATAGCCCCCTTGGGCACAGTTTCACATATGTTTTTTAAAACTTATCTCCATCATTACTCAGATTTTGAAGGGGGAAAAATTTGGGGAAGTCCCATATATGCTTGTTAGATATAAACCAAAATGAAAGAGAGAAAAAGCATGCTAAAGGACAGTGTCTGAAAATAAAGTTATAAATTTCAAGTCAAGGTCTGAAAGCTACTACTTAGTTATTTGAGTTTATCACCCTTGTAAACTCATTATTTCTTACATGTAGAAGAGTTTAATATGTGTTTAAATAGAGATATACTTATTTGTATATATTTGTGTGCATATAGATACCCATATGTGTATATGTGCACATATGTATATGTGGGTAAATACATATTTATATGCTGGGTTTATTTGTGTATGTGTACTTAAACATCAGCCAAGGTAGGTGAAAAATAATGTGATGGACAAGATCCCCCAGGGAGGAACAGAAATTATTCCATTCCATTCCATTCCATTCCATTCCATTCCATTCCATTCCATTCCATTCCATGGGATCTTCCAAACAGGAGTCAAATCAAGATTTAGGAAGTTTTGATGATCTGCAAGGTCCCTTAATTGAGTTATTAGCAATGTCTCATTGGAAGGGGGAAAAGCTATGATAGATCTGGTAGGCATTTGACCTTTCTGCTGAAAAAATCATTACTATCAAGTAAGATTAAGAGTGGTTTCCTGTTCTAGTCTGACTTGAAGCTTAACCACACTAGGGAAGACCATATGCTACAGGAATTGATTTACTGTTGGAAATAAAAGCATACTGGGAATAGTAATGTAGAACAAAATTGAATCTCCCATCCCTCCACTCAAAACAAAAGATTAGAAAGAAACACTTCTGAACATGCCTGAAGCACTTTCATAGCCATAAACTAACGAAATAAAAAGCATTTTAAAATAATATAGTTTGAAATATAATGAAATAGCTTGTCATCTATATGCACTGACAATTAAAAATAATTTTCCTAGTTTCCATTTAAAGGAAAATCTTGGCCCAGTAATCCTACCATACTGGTTTTGCAACCAGTACATAGACATTCTCTAGACTTAAGCTCTGATAGGGAAAAATCCAAACAGCATCAAAACCAAATTAAAAAAATCAGGGAGTCAACCAAAGTATTGTTAAGCCAAATTGAGTATGTATTCCTCCATTCTTGTTTCTAGTTTGTGGAATTTTATTTATCAATATTATCCATTGCTTTGGAATTATCAGTTGCATTCTCCAATAGAGAAAAATGTGTGCATTTCCAAATGTCAACAGTAAGCAGCAGCAGATATATGGAAAAACAGGGCAATCTTACTAACTGATTACTGCTGATTTGTACCTCCTGTTACAGTCACTGAAAGTAATCTAATCAAAAAAGTGGAGAGGTTATCCAGAATGGCAGAGTTAAATTACTGAAAAAGGTTTTGTCAATTTACACATGTAAATGATATTTAGATGGCGATACCAGCAAAAGGAAGTGAAGTAACAGGTCATGATAGCACAGAGCTTGAGGGACAGTGTGGGTGGTTACTGGAGAGGAGATTGATCTTTTTCCAGAGTTCTCAGTTTTATACTCTGAAAAGTAAATAAGGAACTTGTGAAATTCATTTTAAAAGTGTTTCAACTCCTTCAGTTTTACTCAGTAATTTGTATTGCCCTCAGTTATGAAATCTATGAAATAATTTTTTATGGCTGATTCATCCACAAATCAATCCTATAAAAACCAAATGACATGCACAGACTGCATCACCTGCAGCATCTAATAAGCTTTCTTAGGCTGTCTGTAAACATGACATCCCTTCCTTAAACAAGTCCAGGTGCTACATCACAGAAACAAGGCACTTGATTATTCACAGCTTGTTTTTCTTAGGATAATCAATGCCTGGTGAGAAGTCAGGTCAATTGGACAAACACTGTAATTTTTTCATGTTACTGTATGTCCTTGGATTCCTTTCCTATGGACCAATACAGTTAACAAGCCATGTTATCTTCCTCGAATCTTAGCATCTCAATATTCCATTTACCTAGGAGAGTAATCATCTCTTACATACATAAAAATGAGTTTAAAAATAATAATAATAATAATTTCAATATTCAAATGACAAGTGAGGCTTAATTTTATCTTGGTAAGACAGCTATCATATGGACTAAACCGTTTGGCAATACCCGGTTTGTTTATTGCATAGGAATTCATTCAGCCTTTCAGGAAGAGGAAGCTATGGCAGGAATGTAAAAGAAAACCTCAAACAAGATGGTCTTATTATGCTTAAGAGGGAATGTCAGTATGGGCTTGCTAACTTTGCTTAGTCACTGTAGAACACACTGCTGAGAAGAATGCTCACAGTGGGGGCTGCTGATAGGTAAAAAAATGTAGGGAGGGATTAAGTATTTTCACAGAGGTATAAAAATATAGTGAATTAGCTAAACACTTAAGACAGCTGTTGCAAATGTCTGTCCTCTGGGAAGAAGTTTTCTTAATACGGAAGTACAAGACTGTTACACAAGATGAAAACAAGAGTGCTCGGAATTGCTTACCAGCTGGTGGTGCAACACACTTATGAATACATATGAGGCACAACTGAAACAGATAATAAACCATCATATTCAAGTAATGAAGACTTGTAGCCATTTGTATGTTTCTTTCTGCAAAGCAAATGTGAAAATTATTTATAAATTGCATATTACATTACTTGTTAAGTAGTTAATATCAGGTAATCTCAGCAAGTTAAAGAGTTTCATGAAGCAAATATTGATACAAAAACCATCTATTAATTATGAAAGAATTCTAGCTGAAATAAATGGAAATGGAAGACCATGTGTCAAAGCCTACTCAAAGCCTTTCTCATTCCAGAACTTTATAACCTGAAAACTAGAAAGTATCAAATGACTAAATTTCAAGTAATTACATTTCAAGTAATAAACATGAAAAAGCCCACTTGAGGACTATAGTAAGAAACTTAACAATACAGTCTATTAAAAAAAAAATTGTGTTTCTTTTTGCACTTGTGTGAAAAAGCCAATGAAATACATCAGACATGGTGTGCTGATGCAGCCCTGTAACTTCTAGGCAAGTGAATTGCACCCACTTACTGAGGAAAAAGCAGCAAAGGTTTTCTTGTCTACTTGCCACTGAATTCTTAACAAGTTAGCAGAGGTAACACATGGTAATTTATGAATTACTTTGTTCAGCAACTGCCGACATTTGCGAGTTTAAGGACAGCCTATGAACTTGTATGTGAAAGCAAATATTAAACTAAATTCTATCCTAATTATTAGTTTTTGTTTTTCTATTTTCAAACAATTGCATTTTTCTATTCTTTCTACTGCTAATGAGTAAAAGACGTTTCAGTTGCATCACTCATAACTAAATTCACACAAGAAAATAAACATTACAGGTAACATGCATGTAGGCAGTTTCTTGACACAAAAATCAATTGATTACAAAGCATTTATTGAAGAGAAATAGAAAAGAACACAACCTGAAGAAATAAAACATTTTACATAAATTACCAGCATTAAATAGTAGAGAGAAAGTTGGATTTCCAAAAATGTGGTTAACCCTTCCAAGGGGAACAACTCTTAGCAGCTGTATCAAGTTTATACATTTCAACTACCTCTGAAGTACCAAGGACACAAGATCTCTGTTCCTTTTCTTAAAAGGTGTAGCATGTCAAGACACTGAAAAGCTACACATCCCTGGATGGGAATTGTAATATGTTGTTGTGCTAACAAAGCTTTCTGATAGGTACAATACTAAATGTACATTATATACACATTCTGTTCTGGAATATTTAAATTATCTCTCTAAAATCACATGATGAATTCATTTTAATGCCAGAATAACTGCAGGTGTTTTATAATTAAGTATTCTGTATGCAATATCTGTGCAGGGCAGCTGTATCAATGTTGAAGCAGAGCTTATTTGTATAAATAAGTGAATAGAATAAGTGAATATACAGATAGAATTTAGTCACTGATAAAAGAGATCACTAGGTACATCACTACAGATCAAATGACCTCAGCCAAATCCTGGAGGGCCAACTGTGTCCTGGGTGCATCAGGGCCAGCATCTCCAGCTGGGCAAGGGAAGGGATTGTCCTGCTCTGCTGTGCACTGGGGCAGCCTCACCTCGAGTGCTGGGGGCAGGTTTTGGTGCAACAATATTTAAAAAAAACCCATTAAGTTATCAGGCAACCTCCAAAAGACAGCCACGAAAAAGTTGAAGGACTCTGAGGGGAAGCCATAAGAGGAGCAGCTGAGGTCCCCTGGTCTGTTCAGCTTAGATAAGACTGAAGGGAGGTCTCGCGGCAGTTACAACTTCCTCCTGAGGGGAAGAGAAGGGGCAGACACTGATCTCTTCTCTGTCGTGACCAGTGACAGAACCTGAGGGAATGGACTGAAGTTGTGTTGGGGAAGGTTTACGTTGAATATTAGAAAATGGTTTTTTACCCAGAAAAACCACTGGGCGCTGGAACAGGCTCTCCAGGGGAGTGATCACAGCACCAAGCCTGACAGAGTTTAAGGCAAATAATGTGGTTCTTGGGGATGGTCCTTTGCAAGGCTGAGAGGTGATGTCTATAATCCTTGAGGGTTCTTCCAATGCAGCATATTCTGTGATTCTCTGATTCTGTAATTGTTTCAAGGCCCTTTTGTCTGCTGACCTATTGCAGTAGTCTACCATGGCTGTATTTAGATGGTATGTTATGATTAAATCATTCCAGTTTCAAACTTGTGACTCAGATACATTTTTTCCTCTTTCTTACTGCTCAACTCTCTATTTTTTTCCTCACCTTTAAAATCAGAGGGAGTATGGAGTACAAAATAGGTTACTGGAACTATATTTCAATATAAGTTGTCTTCCATTTCTGTCAAAATTATATCCTATCAGTTATGCTTTCCATTCCCATCACCATTTTGTGATATTTTGGGTTGCCTGTTATGGAGAAGAGCAATGAATATGCCTTAAATACAAAACATAAGACCTGATATATCATTCATGACTGGTATATTTTACTTCTTGTTAGTATTTATGTGAATGTGGGAAGTCGTTGAAAGGCCTTTAAGCATAATTTTAACACATTAATTGTAACCTCTTAAAGGTCTGGAGAGATATGCTTTTTTTTCCCCTCTACTTACCAGTTGACTACACACATCAGTAATTTCAACACAATCATACTGTCAGTGATTGTCTGGTATGGATCAAAATTTCTCATTTAATTAGGCTTACTTACTCAAGAACAGGTACATTCCTACAGTGTTACTATCACAAAATTTTCATTAACAGGCACCTGCAGGCATTTTTCGGAAAAATTTCAGTCATTACTAGAGACTGCATGTATCATGACCCAAAATTATCCTATTATAGAAAAGTTCTCCTGTTATAAAAATTATTTGTGTATGTTACAACAATCAAAGTTATCATATTGCTTGAAATTACAATTACTTTTGTTAGATAACAAAAGGAATTGCAAAGACATGATTGCTTGCGGTGCATTTCTTCCACTCCCTTTACTGACTGCAATAAAAGAAGCCAAACAAAATGAAAGAATAAAGCTGAAATGTACTTGAATTGGAGTGAACATGAAATAAAAAATAAATCTGATGTGAACACTGTCAAAACCTTTCCATGTTTTACAGATGGAGTGGAAATGGCAGTGAAATTAAGTTGAAACACTAGGCTAATACTTCGTCTTCTGCCAAAAGACCCGAAACAAGCCAGAAAATAACCCAAAATGACAAAATCCCACAAAAACAAAAACCACAGAACCCCCCCCGCCCAACCTATTAGCCTCATCTGACCATTACCCTGTACATGAAATAATCTTTGAAATGCCTTAAAAATGTCAACTAAATGTCCGTACCTCATCAATAAAGATGGAAGAACCTTGCCATGAACTTGCAGATGCATTGACTATGTGGTCTGTACTCAGAAATATTTTCTCTGTGTGTTAGTAACTTGCATGATTTATATACCAGTTCTAGAAATCTTAAACACTGCTACCACCTGCTGGTTAGTTCACATTTGAATCTACTAGCTCAGCAATGTAAGAAAGGAGAAAAGGAGGAAAAGCATATTCTGAAATGCTTTGAAAAATAATTTTGCTTTGCTATCCATCAACATTATCTAATTCATCTCTTTCTGTTGTCATAGATGAAAAATTTGAACGTCATAAGTTGAAAAATCTTGCTATTTGCAGAGAGAATCACTTATTAAGAGTGGCTGCTGATATGACTTTCCTCCATTTTAGCTTTTATTTCCTATAATACATCTTGTAACTAGGTCACTGTTGTCTGCTGCATAGTCTTCCATGTTAGAAGAGACAAGTTTGTCAGTACTCCATATTACTCTTTTACCAACTGAGACAATGTTGAATTCATTATTATGGTGTCTGTACTTCAAAAAATAAAAATTAAAAAAGTGTCTTTAAAAAGTTGAAATAATTGTCACCACATTTCCTTTGCATTAAAAAGACAGACAGACAGTAGTTGTCATGCCAATTGAACCTTGCAGGGTTGTGCCAGGAAAAGTTTTTATCCTTTAATGTTAATTAAGGTTAATGATAGCAGTGTAATGCCATGTTTAAAAACTTACTGCCTCTGCCTTAGCAATTAACAATTCATACAAAAAAGAAAACACTACAATCACTGAAAAGTATACTGTTTCACTAGCAAAATTTGGAAAATCCCTCCTAAAAGGACTTCTAACAAAGTTGTGTACCAAGAAGTTCCATTAAAAATCCAAATAAAGAGGAACAGAAGTCCCCTTTTAACTGCCGGAAAAAACCCAGCCAGTAACGTCCAGTAGTGAAATCCACAGGCAGAAGAACAATGAGGAATCTAAGACGCTTGGATCAGGATCTACACTTCTTCACATTTCCTTTATTTTCAAAGCTATGATTATGTTCCAACCCAGATTACAGGTTCAGATCAGAATATCCCTAGAGTTCAGGTAGTCTTCACTGACTCTAATAATTTTTAAATTAGGTAATTGTTCAAAAACTGGGAAAATGATGACCAGGGATCATGATGCATGTTTGTCTAGTGCATCACTGAAGAACTGTATTGCTGCAAATAGTAATTCCTTGATAATATTGAATTCTTCTGTAGCTTTTTCCAGAATTCTGTGAAAATTTCAAGATTTTAGTATTTCCCTCAGGTCAGAGTGAGATGTTAGGCGAGTTCTAAAGTAGAGTTAATTTTTTTTTACTTTTATTCTCCATGTATTATAATGTTAATGTTCAGCACAAAATACAAGAAAGTCTCTGCGCAATATTCTAAATTGTCTAGTGCTTGTACATTATACAAGTGAAAATTCACTAATTAATACCAGCCAAGTCTCGCTGTGGTATAACCAAGAACAGAATCTGAGCCTTCCATTTTAGATCAAAGGGAATTTTGTCATTAAATTCTTTCTTGATTTATCATCCCATCAAAAAATCCCAGACCTGAGCTTACAGAAAAAGGCACTTTAAATTTCGTGTTTCCAAAACATTTAAGTCCCTCTTTCATTTTACCCCTTTAAGTATTACTTTCAGTGAGAAGAGAAACAATCAGACAATCAAAAAGAAAAAACTAAAATATACAATTTTTGCTGTCATCTTTCCAGCTTGAAAGCAAGATATGCTAGCAACCTCATAAAAATGCCTCACTGCATTTGTAAGATTTCTAGACCATTTTGTATATGAGATAGCTCTGATCAGTCATCCTTTTTTTAATGCTTATGTTAACAAAACTCACGTATTTTTGTTGTATCTTTAGTCAATATGATGCCAGGATGTTCAGATAGCTTCTGAAATTGAATATATTTGTCTTATATTTCCTAAAATCATCAAATCTTTATAGTGACAAAAAACCAAAAGTGGCTTTAGCCATTGAATATTTCTGGCTAACCAGTTTGGAGAGCAATTGAATTAAAATGGACTACCAAGTAGAGAGGAGAAAAGAGTAATAACAAGGGGTCATATGAGGCATAAGTTCTGCTACAAAACATGTTAAGAATAGAATTACCTGCATTGCTTTATTTTTTGCTCCTGTTGATGTCAGAGGAGCGAAAAAGGCCATGGCTAGGCGCTTTCAAAAATTCTAGCCTAAGGGTTCATAAACACTTATAATATGGTGACCAGGCCTTTTCTTTCCTCTTTCATCAATACTAGTTCCAGACAAACAGAAACAAGAAACTAGTTAGTGTTTGCAGTTACCATGTTAAAAATATTTTTGTTATGATTTGGTGCTATGTGGCAGTGGCTGAACCTAAAACTGGAAGTTTCCTGTCTTACATCCACACATATGCCCTACTGTGGGATCTGAGCAACATGTGGTTTACATGGGAACACCAATCGTTCTATCATTTTGTGTGCTGAACAGAACAAGCTCCAAGAAGTGAACCCTTAGAAGTTTAGAAAAGGTTGTTCCACTGCATCAGTTGTTCCACATTTGGCTCTTTCCAAGTATTTCCTGAGGTTGCTACTACACATACTAATGAAACAACTTCTCAGCTGAGCCTATTCAGGGTGGTTTTCCTATCCTATATCTGGGAAAGAACCCAAACCCCAGCACTTTAAAGAAGAGTTGGATTGTTTAGACTTGCATATCAAAACAACTTTAGAAATAAACTCAGCAAACAAATTATTATATTTTTCTTCTAACAACATCTCAACATCTGATTCATTTCTTCAAATAAATTTCTCTTTGGCACAATGTGAACATATCTGAAAACCACCATGCAATTTGGCACAAGGCTATACATTTGGCAGCCTCTGCTCAAGAAAGGTCCAAAACAAGAACCATGAGGGATATCAGAAGCCAGCACCGAGGTGCATTAGGAGAGTAGCACGGGGAGGATTTCAGTGTAGTTGCTTGCACCATGTCAAATCAAAGCCGTTGCTATTATTTTCTTGCTTTCAGGAGCATTGAAGTAATGTAGAAAAAATGCATGTTTGTGTCTCAGCCTTTCTCACTCTATTCAGTGTGCCCCTCCCTACCTTAAGCTCACTTAAGACATAGAATTTTCCATTTCTCAGAGGATATTTTCAGAGTTGCAACCTTCAGCATATAGAACTGCAAAAGCATTTTTATTTAAAAGTAGCCAATACAATCATTTCAGAAATTCAAGCACTTGGCATTTTGTTTGGGCATCCATCACAGCCTATATATACCCTGAATGTAGTCCTATCTCACAGTCATTTCTGAAGTCCAGCAGAAGTATGCACAATGTAAAATAAATACCATTTCAATTGGGGAAATAAATAATGTGTATCTCTTCTGTGTATTTATCACCTTAGTGTGCAGAAGGGAAAAAAAAAAATAATAATAATAATAATAATTTTAAAAAAAACAAAAAAACAAAAAAACAAACAAACAAAAAAACAAACAAACAAACAAAAAACAAACAAAAAAAACCAAACAAACAAAAAAAAAAAAACACAAAAGAACAACTAAAACCCAAAACCAATAACCTCATAAGCATTTAAATTTTGTGCATGATTAAAAATTCTAGAATTACAAATAATTAACTTCCTATTCCTATTTGAGGAAGGAGTAACATTGTGATCCAGCTGGTTGTCTCTAACCTGGTTATTCTCAAGGAAAGCACAAAAAGAAGTCAGTAGAAGTGATACAACCCCAACAACAGAGCTGGACCACCATGTATGGCCAATGCCTGGTGACACAGAGGCATTAACCCAGCTTTGGCTCATGCAGAAAGCAGCACCACAATTGTCACAAGAGCATTTTTACTCCACAAATTGTACTCCAAATGATGAAGTTTGCTGAAGTTTGGTTCTCAATAAAATGTCACTCTACTGCTTTACAATAATTAGAGGGGTGAAAAAAGGATAGTATTTCATGTGTTATTAAATACTAATTAATTTTATACTAGTCTATTGGTATTTTTAAAATTTTTTTCTTAGGCTCACTGAAATTTAATTATACTTTTTAATGAGACCCCTGAATCTTCACACTGATACTCTGGCTGATGGCAACATTACAGAAGTTCTCAACACTTTTTAAAAGAGATGGGATTTTGAAAAGGTTAGGCAAAGGGCATGGAAAGAAAGCCTTCTATCTGTGGTTCATTGGAGATTCTGGAAGCTGCTGAAGAGGTGAGATAAAGAGGGGATGTCACCCTGATCTTTAGCCTTCTGATGATTGTTTACATACTTTTTCTGGAGTGTCTCAAAACAATGTAGATTGTTTTAATATCTCTCAGTGATGGACTTCTGAATTGACTATTGGGGTCAGAGAGGTGCTCCTTTCATCTGCCAATCCTCAACCAAATTCCTAATCCTACAAAAACCCTAAATTATAATAAACTGCCCCTTCTTTTCCTCACTTCAACCTGACAGGTGAATGTGTTTTTTTTTTCGTGTCCCTAATAGTGACAAGGGGAGGTGGCCCTTCAAGCACTTGGACATATGACTTGGACATCCCTCTCAAGTGGTGTGGTAAGTGATTTGATTTCAACCATGTGACATTTTTATAGACAGTTCTGTTTCTGAGACATATCTTTGAAAGAGAATTCCCCTGAAGGCCAATTCGATAAGCTTGAAAGTGCAGTGTTCACCTTCTGCTTATTCTTGAGAAGGTACTTGGTATTCCATGGGCTTTCTGACAAGGTGAGGTTTCTATTCCATTGTCTACACAATCTTTATAGGAAAAAATTTCTTACTTTTCTCAACAAATCAGTGGAAAGTGAAAAGTTGAGTTTCTTAAATGCTCCTAGAGAAGTTGGTTGCCTTTGATAATTAGTGAGTGGTTCTTTATCAGTGCAGGGAATGGGAAAGCAGCTTATATTAATCCAACTCAATAACTTCAGGGAAACATTTTTTTTAAGATATAGCGGTCTCTAAAGGAAAAGCACAATAAATGAAAATTGCAATTCCTACAAACACGTGCCAGTCTTACAAAACTGTTCTGAAAGACTGCTCATATTTACTGGTCAAAACAAGATTGTTTAATAAAGTATGTAAATTCATTAATCACTTATGCTCTTAAATAGCAAATTATATCTCCTCCTGTGTTTTCTAGTGCTAATGCTATCAGCTGCCTTTAAAAGAAGGGCTTTTTTTCCTTAGATCATTTAATTTTTGGATCTTTTAATCAGAAGCAAAAGCATTCTGTCCCTACTTCTGGACTTCTCTCCAAAGAGCTATGTTTAAAAATGTGCTCATTTTTACTCCAGTCATTACTCCACCACCACTTTCCATGCTGCGGTTTGTTTTTTAATTCTTTGATATTGGCCATATACTCCATCTTCTGGAATACAATAGAGATGTCTTTTCAATCAAATACTTACCTCAGAACCCGTCACTGAAGCAGGACATGTTGCATAAGTTGTTTCATAAGGCATTTCATTTCAAAAAGCCATCTTCCAGATAATATTTTCATCTTGGAAATTAATATATTTAGGGGTGTGGTTTAGTTGGGTTTTTTTTAAAACACATATGAAATATAAATTCTTATTTCAGAAACTGTGTCTTTCTCCGAGTTTTAAAAAGCATTCAGCTGTGTGTTTTCAGTAGTAAGAAGAATAATTCAATAAGGGTATACAAGAAAAAAGTGTTTTTTCACAGGATCTTTCTAAATATATATATATATATTTACTATATATAGTAAATATATATAAATACTATAAATACTTTATATATAAATACTATAAATACTTTAGTAAAGTAAAACTTTTCTATAGTAAAGAAGGTTGCTTTTAAGGAAAAATTATATATTACTATAGACATTCATGAGATGAAGCAAGTAGCATGAAATACATGAATAAAATTACCTGAAAATGTGTGTAAGTTAACAGCTTGCTGAATAAACTTTAAAAATCTATAACTACAAGGGCCAAGGGAAGTGTAGTGGTGTGGAATTGGGTTTTTTAATTTTGTATAACTTTGTTTCCTAGTTTCTGTAAATGTTCATCCATCCCCACCCCGCTTCCCTCGATCACAGTCGTTAAGTCACATAATAGGCCTGGCTCTGCCCATTGTATGTCTCTCAATAGCCCGAGCTAGCCCATTGTATAACTTTATATCTATCTGTGAACACACTCAAGGTTCTTGATAGCCTGGGCTGGCCAGATGGCCTAGCCAAAGTTTCACGTTTCTTCCCACCCCTTTCACCCCTAAATGGCCAGGTCATACCCCTTCATTTCCATTGAGTTCCACCCCTGTTCATAAGAGCAGGATAGACCCAAAATCGCTCCCTCTGGCCCTCACACTCACACACACACTCAAGCCTGGAACACTCGGGCATCTGCCCTGAATAAACACCTTCTTTACCACCGATTGTGAGTAGCTCCTTTCTCCTCAATAAGCACACCTGGGATCCGGACCTGCCTAAAACTTCACCGTATCACAACAGAGCCCAGCTAGCCGGAGGGCTGCTCTGGGAACTGTGATAGGGAAGAATGGCAGAAACACCTGACTAAATCCATTGAGTGGGCAACAAAATAAGGGGTGAATGAAAGACAGTGTCAGTAAACACAAGGTGATGTATACTGGTGTCCTGGGTTGTAGTATAGGATGTACACAAAGTATTTATTCTATCACCATCTTCATGAACTGCTAAAACCAAGTGAGGCAGTGCACTAGTGTTGGGCTGTCTTCTGCTAACGCCTTGCCCATGACTCACAGGTAACTCCCTCCAGGAGTTATCTCTGTTAATGGGCTATCAAGGACCCACTTCACAATTCATCATCCCATTGTGAGATGCTCTGCCCAGGGGGAGGAGCCAAGCATTCTCACCTGGATATAAGCTGGTATTTGGAACAGTGCAACAGCCCTTACCTACTGGATTCCCAGAGGATCAGAGCTACCAGACCTTTCTACAGGATCACTGCTTCAGGAAGACCACCTCATCTGGACTGTTTCCACCATCCTGCTCAGGTTGTGTTCTGACTCTGTCAGTGGTCCTTTGTGTTATTGCATTTATTTTATTTTATTTTTACCTTTTTACCTTTCTTCCTATTAAATTGTATCTCTGTGGTTTTGCTTTCAAACCACAACAACTGGCAGGAGGTATCTCAATTCTACTCACAAAAAGGGAAGTGAACACAAGTGTCTATTACTACTCCTGAAGCAGGACTTTGGGGCTATAAATTTAATATAAGCATTATCTTCCTTTTTATAAGCCTCTTTATAGTACTAGAAGGCCACAATGAAGAAAAGGCTTTCCAAAACTCTTTCTTCGCCAAGCTGAACAACCCCAGCTCTCTCAGCCTGTCTTCAGGAGAGGTGCTGCAGCCCTCTGATCATCCTCAATGATCTCCCCTGAACCTGCTCTAACAGGTCCACATCTTTCTTGTACTGAGGAGCTCAGAACCAGATGCAGAACTCCATGTGAGGTCTCACAAGGCAGAGCAGAAGGGAAGAATAACCTCCCTCAACCTGATGAACACTTGTCTTTCGATGTGGCTCTTTTGATGTATCATTAGCATTTTGGGCTGGGAGCGCACACTGCCAGCTCATGTCCAGCTTTTCACCCACTAGAACCCAAAAGTCCTCCACAGGGCTGCTTCTGTGGCTTCTTCTCCCCATCTGTACTTGTATCTGGGATTGTGCCAACTTGGGTGCAGCACCTGGCACTTGGATTTGTTGAACTCCACGAAGTTCTCTTCGGCTCAATTCTCAGGTTTATCCAGGTCCCTCTGGAAGGCATCCCATCCTTCTGTTGTGTCAGCTGCACTGCTCAGCTTTGTGTTTTCTCCAACTTGCTGGGGATGCACTCAATCCCACTTTCTGTGACATTGATGAAGATATTGAAGAGCACTAGTCCCAGCAGAGAGCTCTGACAGACATCACTTGTCACCAGCTCCTCCTGGACATAGAGCCACGAGCCTCTGGTTGCACCCATCCACCCAATTCCTTATCCACTGAATCAAATACATGATCAAGTCCATCTATTAAGTCTGTGTCTCTCCAATTTGGACATCAGGATATGATGTGGGATTATATTGAAGGCCTTGCAGAATTCTAGATAGATGACATCTGCTGGTCTTTTCACGTTGACTGTTACCACATCACAGAAGGTCACCAGATTGGCCAGGCCCAATTTGCCCACAGTAAAGCCATTCTGGCTGTCTCAGATAACCTACTTGTCCTTTATATGCCATATTGTATCTTCTAGGAGGATCTGCTCCATGATCTTTCCAGACACAGAGGCGAGGCTCACTGGTCTGTGGTTCCACAGATCTTACTTTCTCAGTTTTTTTTAAAGTGGAGTGATATTTCCTTTTTCCCAGACACTGGTGACTTCACATGACTGCCTTGTCTTTTCAAATATGATGGAGGGTGGCTTGGAAACAATAGCAGTCAGTTCCCTCAGGACCCTGGGATGTATCTCATCCGGTCTTATCAAAAGGTGGCTCTTCCAGTTCAAGTGGTCCTGAACCTGCTCTTTGATTATAGTGGGAAGGATCTCACTTCCCCACAAACTCTCTCTGTTGAGAGAAAATGTGTGCAGCCAAAGCTCAACCGGAGTTGAAGCTGGCCAGAACTTTGAGGGACAATGGACAATATTGATGGCAAAAGACAGTGTAGAAATTACATCAGCCAGTTACAGGATGAGAATAGTCACCTCACAAACAGGGACATGGACAAGGCAGAGGTGTTCAATGCATTCTTTGTCTCTGTCTTCAACATAGATGAGAGACTAGGGGGATCTCCCATTGCCCTGAGCTGGAGGACCATGGCTGCAAGAAAGATCAGTTTCCTGTTGACTCTGAACTTGTGCAGGATCTGCTGGCTAAAGTTGTCCCAGTTTTTAAGAAGGACATGAAGGAGGTCCTACAGGCCTGTAAGTCCAGCTTCACTGCCCAGTAAAATCATGGAAAAGATTATTCTGGGAAGTATTTAAATTTGCCTGGAGGATGATGCAGTCATTGCACCCAGCACAACTTCATGAGAGGAAAGTCCTGCTTGTCAAATATAATTTTCTTCTAGGACAGAGAAACCCATCCAGTTGATGTAATCTTTTTGGACTTCAGCAAAGCTTTTGATACTGTCTCTCTCAGGATCCTTCTGGAGAAAATATCCAGCCCACAGCTGGGTAAACACATCATATGATGGGTGAGCAGCTGGCTCATGGGTCAGGCACAAAGAGCTACAGTGAATCGGGTAACATCAGACTGGTTATCTGTCACTAGTGAGGTTCCACAGGCCTTCATCCTTGCCTCACTTCTCTTGAACATCTTCATAAATGACCTGGATGGCAGGACTGGAAGGAATACTAAGTCAGTTTGCTGATGACACTAAATTTGGAATAGCTGTCAATTCCCACAAGGGCAGAGAGGTCCCACAGAGAGATCTGGACAAATTGCAGGTCTGAGAAATCACCAACCATATGAAGTTTAACAAGGATTCTGCACCTGGGATGGAGCAACCTGGATGTGTGTATGGACTGGGCAACAAGAGATTGGAGAGCAGCACTGTGGAAATGGACCTGGGGTCCTGGTCAAGGGCAAGTTGAAGCTGAGTCAGCAGAGCCCTGGCAGCCAGGAGGGTCCTAGGGGCATCGACAGCCAGGCAAGGGAGGAGATTGTCCTGCTCTGCTCTGCACTGGAGTGGCCTCACCTTGAGTGCTGGGGGCAGGTTTGGGTGTCACAGTGTAAAAAAATCATTAAGCTGTTAGAGAGTGTCCAAAGGAGGGCTGTGAGGATGGCGAAGGGCCCAGATGGGAAGCCATATGAGGAGTGGCTGAGATCCCTGGGTCTGTTCAGCCTGGAGGAGACTGAGGGAAGACTGCACTGCAATCTAGAAAATCCTCACAGGGAGGAACAGGAACCAATCCCTTCACTCTTGTGACCAGTGACAGGACTCAAGGAAATGGCATGATGATGCTGAATCAGTGGAGGTTTACGTGGGATGTCAGGAAAAGGTTTTTCACCCAGAAGGTTATTGGGCAATGGAACAGGCTCCTCAAAGAAGTGATCATAGCACTAAGCGTGACAGAGTTTATGAAGCATTTGGACAACGGTCTCAGGCACATGGTATGATTCTTGTGGTGTCCTGTGCAGGGCCAGGAGTGGGATCCTGATGGGTTTCTTCCAACACAGGATATTCTATAATTCTACAATTTTAAACTGAAAAGTAGCAGAATAATCTCCTGAAATATCCCTAAGACCTCACACTCCTTTAACTGAATTCATTAGAGGATGCTTGAAACCTCCCTGAAATGTGCCATTCTTATTTCAGTGTAAATATAGCCTGTTACTGAATACTAAAAATAACCACAAGCCTGATATATTTCTCCCGAAACAAAGGAAGTATCTGACCTTTATTGGAATAGTATATGTCAAGTTTACTAGAAATCATTAAAATAACAAAGTCGTGGGAATTTTGTGAAGTTTGTGCCAAGTAGTCTTTAATAGTTACCACTAGAAAAGTATTAATAATATGAAGTAACAACAATTAATGCTCAAATATTTCTGTGTTCAGTTACCTCACATTAGCAAAATCTCACTTCTAATTTACAGATTCTATTCTTTAGCCACTGAAGACCGTGTGATCCATCTCTACCAGTCCCTCACAATACCACCTATTTGTCAGATGTACCTTCTGTTTAAACAGATCACCAGAACCGTCTTGCTGAAAACATTCATGACTGATACTGTGTCAAGAAGTTATACCATATAAGGGGCAACACAAAGCTCTTATTTAATGTAGTGAGATATTTGAGTAAAAGAGCTTCTTGGCAAAAGAGGTTTGCAGATTCAAAAGTACTCATTGTCTCCACCTAAAATGGGAATAACTTAAGCCTCTTTAAATACTTTCTTTTTTTCAGCAAAGTTTGCAGCCAAAATTGTACCTCAAATCACCTTTTAACCTCAGCTGTTAGATGAAGGCTTAGAACATTCACTTCTGAGCAACCTTCACAGACAACATACCCCAGGCTTTTTCTCACATCATTCCCCTTTCTCTGATAGAAAATCCTTCTTGAGTTTCTATCTGTCTTGTCCACATCACCATGAAAGCATGGATAAACATTTTAGCTCTTTTTTTCTAGACAAAATTAAAGGAGGAATTGTTATTGCAATGTGGATGGCCTGACCCTCGACAATGATTACAAAGGAAATATGTGCTCTGGGACCTGATGTCCAAAAGCCAGATCTGTGGCGGACAGGTAGGTGTCTTGTACTTTAAGGTACACGGTCGGATCCCTCATTCAGCAGAGGCCAGATACATAAAGGCACACTGTACAACACACAATGAATGTGTCATGCATTAAAGGGTCTGTGCTGATTTTTTCCCACATATCTTAATTGTTCTCTCAAGAAACCAGGCATAGTTGGCATCAGCATATCAATTCAGTCACTATTCAAATGGAAAAGCTTTCCTTCAGAGACCTTTGATACACATTCTTAAAACAGGGAGGAAGTAAACACTAGGACAGTTTTATAAGAGTAGCTTGTTTTTATATGTAGCTCTTTCTTTAGAAAAAGTCTCCATGGGGTTGTTAAGTCACAATACACAAGTAGATATTTAAAGGATTTTGAAGCCTCCGAAATGAGAAAAACAATTAAGGTGCTTCACATTTCTGCACCCTGTGTTTACTGACTGGATCTTGGCAATGAATATGTTGTTTCCCATTGATATTTCTTTGCCAGGTCATAAGTTAAAAGCTTCTTGGCTATATTTCCTTGTAACAAATTTTCCAGAGAGAACCTCATCAATTTTCTAGTGAAGGCCAAGCATGGTTTTTAAAGAAAGTAGATTTCTCCTACTTTTTTTAATTACCAATTTATCTTTCAGTAGGAAAATCAGTATAGTTAAAAAAAAAAAAAAAAAAAAGAAAGAAAAAAAGGGCAGAAAACCAAATCAGCACAAGAAAACAGACAGAGCTCATAAGGAATTTAAAAGTAAGATTTTCTCCAAAGGTTAATAAAATCCTATTGCTTTGAATTACTATGTACTATCAGATTCTACATCTTTTCTCAGGAAAAGAAAAAGTGTAAAAATAAACTAACGTTATAGGGGAGAATTTAAGTACTAATCTTCTATATGTGAAGTCACTGTTTTCAGAAATCGTATTATTACATCAAACACACTTGTGTGTTTATCTCTGTACCTCATGTCAGAGCTTTGAATCTGGCCTTTTTGGCAGGTTCAGCTATAAAGATGCCCAAACTGAGATCCCAGATTAAAACACCTACAAATCATACTAGTTAATCTATAAATACAGATGTTTTGTAAACCTGGGCTGGTTATACCTCCAAGGGTTAAATATATCCTTGTAAAAGCATTGTTCTCTGAACACAAATTTACCTATGAAGCATTGCCCAATTGTACTTTGCTCCATCTCTTCACCTTCTCAGCATTTAATGCCTTCCAAAGTACTGTATGTGCCTGTTTCCAGAGTGTCCTGCTCACATGGTTACTGATTAACCCATCAGTACACTTAAAAAAATATCCTGAGATCAGATACCTTCGAGGTCCTTGTGGCTTTTATTAACAGAATGTGGTTTGCCTTTGAGTATCACAATCCAGCTGTGGTTGATTATGCAGCTCTGAGCACATTGTTTTTAATTTCTGGAAGTGTATGAAAAATAGCTTATTTTCCACTATATATATAGATTTCACATATTACAGCAACTATTGGTTGAAGTAACTTCTATTATCTTATCTTCAAGCAAAAAATAACTGCTTTTTAGATGTGTGGGCAGCCTAGATCTTCATTATGAAAGGAACATCATTAAATTTTAAGATCAAAATCTGTGCATTACAAATGGAGCATATACAATCTTTTACTTTAAAAAATATTCCTTAAACTGTTGTTTATGTTGTGTTATGCCACACAGCTGAGAAATGGGACTTTAAAAGAGGGGGTGCAAAAGTAGTCCAAGCAGGAGCCTTAAGACAAACCTTGAGCAAAAATAGGTTGGAGTTCAAGTTCAAATCAGTTTATTGAAGTCTTGTGTGTTGTGGTTTGAAAGCAAAACGAGTGAGAGGCTCCAAGTCAAAAATACAATTTAAGAAGAAGAAAGGTAAAATAAAATAAAATAAAATAAAATAAAATAAAATAAAATAAAATAAAATAAAATAAAATAAATGCAACAACACAAAAGACCACTGACAGAGTCAGAATACAACCTGAGCAGGACGCTGGAAGCAGTCCAGGTGAGGTGATCTTCCTGAAGCAGTGATCCTGTAGAAAGGTCTGGTAGCTCTGGTCCTCTGGGAATCCAGTAGGTAAGGGCTGCTTGTACTGTCCCAAATCCCAGATGATATCCAAGTGAGAATGCTTGGCTCCTCCCCCTGGGCAGAGCATCTCACAATAGGATGATGAGTTGTGAAGTGGGTCCTTGATGGCCCATTAAACAGAGATAGCTCCTGGAGGGAGTTACCTGTGAGTCATGGGCAAGGCGTTGATGGGCCATTAGCAGAAGACAACCCCAAGGAAGGGGGCCTGGGAAGAACACTGCCCCACTTAGTTTAACAGTTCATGAAGATGGTGATAGAATAAATACTTTGTGTACATCCTACACGACAACCTAGGACATTGTGGGAAAATTAAACCTGCCAAATGTTTGCTGGAAACCCATCACAGTGGAGAGGAGGCAGTCTGGGAGGTTCCTGCAGTGTATGGAAGGTAACTTCCAGACATAGCTGGTAGGGGAGCTCACTGGGGCATGCCCTGCCAGACCTGCTGTTCACAAACAGAGAAGGGCTCTGGGAGGTGGGGTGGTCAGGGACTGTCTTGGGCACAGTGACCATAGAATCAATCACAGAGTTTTTGATTCTTGGAGAAGTAAGGAATGGGATCAGCAAAATACTTGGACCTTGGACTCCCAGAGGGTGGACCTTGGCCTGTTTGGGACACTGGTTCAGAGAGTCCCCTGAGAAACAGCATTGCCAGGAAGGCTCAACATACTTTAGGAAGGAAATCTTAAATGTGCAGGAGCAGCCATACCCATGTTCCAATAGATGAGCTGGCAATGAAGAAGACCAAGCTGGCTGAACAGGGAGCTTTAGCAGTAACTTGGGGAAAAAAGAGAGTATATGAGCTCTGCATGAAGAGACAGACAGCTCAGGGAGAGTACAGGGATGGTTTTTGGGTCATATAGAGAGAAAATTAGAAAGAGAAAAGCTGAGCTAGAATTTAACCTGGCCACTGCTTTGGAAAACAATAAAAAGTGTGTTTATAAATACATTAACAACAAAAGGAGTGTGAAAGAAACCTTCGTCCTTTATTGGACCCACAGTGGAACATTTTAACCAAGAGTACGGAAAAGGCCTAATGCCTTTTTGGCCTCTGTCTTTAGCAGTAAGACCAGCTATCCCCAGGGCAACCAGCCCTCTGAGCTGGTCAATAGAGGCAGGGAGCAGGAGACACTGCATGCAATCCAGGGGAAAATCATTAGTGATTTGCTGTGGCACTTAGCCCTCACAATTCTGTTGGACTGGATGGATTCCTCCAAGGGAACTGAGGCAGCTGGCAGAAGAGCTCATCAAAACCTCACCAAGAGAGGCTGAGGGAGCTGGGGTGTTTAGCTTGGAGAAAAGGAGGCCCAAGGAAGACTTTTGCACTCTCTAAAACTACTTGAAAGGAGATTATAGCCAGGTGAGAATCAGTTTGTTCCTCTAATCAACTGCTTATCGCACAAGAGATCATAGCCTCAAGCTGCACCAGGCGAAGTTCAGGTTGGACACCAGGAAGAATTTCTTCAGTGAAAGGGTGGTTAAGCATCAGAATAGACTTAAGCATCAGATGCCCAAAGAAGTGGTGGTGTCACCATCCCTGAAAGTGTTCAAGAAACTATAAGACGTTGCACTTAGGGCATTGATCTGGTTGACACAGTGGTGTCTGGTCAAAGGTTGGACTCAATGGCCTTGGAGGTCTTGTCCAGCTTTAATGATTCTATCATTTCGTGATTCTGACTGAGGGAGGCTGCTGCCAAGGGTTGGAAACACATTTTTCATGCAAGAGAAGAGCAGCTTAGTGTTCCATGAGATTTACTATGAGATGTTTGGGAGAGGATCAGAAGTTGAGGTGATTTGGGGAAGACCAGGAAGAGGAAAATCAGGAGAGGAGGCAAAAAGGGCTGGTGACAAGTAAGTAGTTGGCCAGTGGGTGTGCTTGTCAGCCATGCCCTATTCCTCAGGCAGTGTAGTCTGTCCCAGCATCTCACCAGAGTCCTTCCTTGCTTTGTCACACTTACAACTCTATGTTTACATGTGAGTGTGCGTGTGCACTGCACATGTGCACATGTATGTGCATACACATGGAGTCTGAATGCAGCAATGGAATCAAGGGTGAACAGGTACATACATTTCTGGTGCAGCAGCCAGAGTGAGAGTGGGTGTGCAAGCACCAGTGAGGATCATGTTGGATGACAAGCTTGGCTGGTGAAGTGGACAGGAGCAAGTGGGTGTGGGTCCTCCGAGGGCAAGAGCAAAATGGGTTTGGTTATGGGGACAGAGGAGTCTCAGCCAGTTCTGTGTGCATGTGTTTGTGTGTGTTTGTGTGTATATGTGTGTGCGTTTGTGTGCATGCCACACACAGCAGCTGGTGTGATGCTGAAACATCAGGTTGTGTGTCCTGATGTTAGCAGCTGGGGAGACTGGGATCAAGGGGTGGTGGCTGGTCAGATTCAGGGCTGAAGAAGGCTGCCAGAGGGACACACCTGATCCACAAATGTCTGTACTTTGTCACTCATTGACCCCCATTCTACTCTCCTGAAGCGGGGAGTGGAATGACACACTCAGTGTTGTCTGTGTCTCTCTGAGGACTCTGGGTGTCTGTCTGGCTGTGTGTATTGGCAGGTACGTGGTGTGTGCATATCTCTATGGGCTTCTGCCCTCTGGAAACTCAACTCAGCCATGCTGCTGGGTGAACACAGAGATAGCAGCCTTGTCTCTCCCAGGCTTTTGGATCTGGCAGGATATACTATCCTGAAAAATAAATACAAAATTTTAAGAAGTGATAAAATAATTAAATCTTTTTAAAGAGGTAATGACTTACCTATCCATACAGAAACAAAAAAATTATTTATAACTTTAGTATTTATTGAGCCTATTGGGGGATTTGGATTCAGCTCCTCGACTGATTTTTTTCTAATAAAAGTCTTCTAGCTTGTTGAGAGTTTTGTCTGAAAAAATGCCGGTTGAGCACTATGGTCTTGACACACTGATGATCTCAATGCAAAAGTGAGGAGGCCCATCAGCCTCAGGTGCTCTGTGCAGATGCAAAGTGCTTGTCTCCATGAAGTGCAAAATATTCAGAGTTTGGCTCACCATTTAGATTTTAACCAGCTACTGATTTTGGGAAGCAAATACATCTTATATTTTTATTTATTATCAGGATTTGATTTGCAGGAAACATATGCATATTTTATTTGAAAATAGTCAGAGTTTATGATGGAGGAGTATTTCAAAAACACATTCTTCTGATTATTTGCAATTGTCTTTAATTTCATTTTGAAGCTACTCCTGGCTGATGTTTTTGTCTTTTGTGATAAGAATTCTTAAAGCTCTGAAGGCTTTCTTCTTTTGCTAGGATTTATCCCCCTATGCTCCTCTAGAGAGCAAGTATTGCCTTTTATCCCACTGGTTTAAAAATGTCAACCATTTAAAAATTACTTTCACACTGAATATTTGGCCTGTACCTGGGACTCCTAAATTTTTACAACATCCAAAATAAGACACAGCCAGACATCAGACTTTCAGTTTGAAAATACCAGCTAACAACTGGAGAACACTGAGGAACAACTTTCCAAGCTGCCTTTCAACTCTGGCCAACTGAGGTCTCCATTTAAATACTGTTAAATCTAGTCAGACTGGACCTTTTACTACATTGCTGAATATAGGAAACAAATAATGCCTGCCTAGCAACTTTCTATGCTTCCTTTTCACTGATCCTTGAATGCTATCAATTTTTTTTGAAGGACACAATGTGGAAATACAGATGTGATCTGTTTTACAGGGCAGCAATAGGTAATACTCTATATAGAAGAGTCTACTCCACCAGGCTTTAAAAAGACTAGAAGAATAATTGAGTCTTTGCAAGGCTGCATGTAACAATAAAAAGAACGCAACTAACATTTTCAGAAAAAAAAGCTTTGGGTATTAGTAACAATTGCTAAGTAATAATAATTATTCTGGTGGTGATAATATAATTGCTTCTGTTTATTCTACACATTATTCAAGAAAGTAAAGATTATTTACTTTCCTTAGGAAAAAAACAAACTTAACTCACTAAAGACTGTGAAAACAGAAAAGATCTTGAGGATTTGTGATAAATAAATAAAGAGTAATAAAGGGTATTTTAGCTTGTTTAAGGGAATACATGGTGAAACTATTGCATTTCATGAAATGGCTAATCTCTGCAATCAAGGGGATTAGTCATGAGTCAATCAAATCATTCACTCAAATAAACTGGTATTATAATCTGGATTCTGGAATGAAATCCTCAGAGAAACTAAGTGTCCTGGGTTGCAGTGTAGGATGTACACAAAGTATTTATTCTATCACCATCTTCATGAACTGTTGAAACCAGGTGGGGTAGTGTTTTCCCAAGCCCCCTGCCTCTTCTGCTAATGGCCTTTGGGGTATCTTCTGCTAATGACCTTTGGGGTGTCTTCTGTTAATGGCCCATTAAAGCCTGGCCCATGAGTCACAGGTAACTCCCTCCAGGGGTTATCTCTGTTAATGGGCCATCAAGGACCCATTTCACACTCCTCATCCTATTGTGAGATGCTCTGCCCAGGGGGAGGAGCCAAGCATTCTCACCTGGATATAATCTGGTATGTAGGACAGTGCAATGGGCACTTACCCACTGGATTCCCAGAGGACCAGAACTACCAGACCTTTCTACAGGATCACTGCTTCAGGAAGAGCACCTCACCTGGACTGCTTCCACCATCCTGCTCAGGTTGTATTCTGACTCTGTCAGTGATCCTTTGTGTTATTGCATTTATTTTATTTTATTTTTACCTTTTTACCTTTCTTCTTATTAAATTATATCTCTGACTTGGAGCCTCTCATTCATTTTGCTTTCAAACCACAACACTAAGTATCAGGAGAGTGATGTCCAGCAATTTCAATGGAAGACGAAAGTGGCCAGTGGGGAGACATCTCATTTGCCTCTTCGCTACAGAACAAAAGATGACATGAAAGCTACCTGCTTTAGTAACAGAAACATATACTTGTGAAAAGGCAAAGATTTTCATAAACATTTACTTGTGTGCATACGCAGGTAATAGACTTAAAATACTGATGACCAAGAAGGATCAGTCTAAAACTGCATAGTTTGAAATATCCCACATTTTTAAAACAACTAAAATTTTTAATGAATCTAAATAAAGTGACTTCCCTTAACCGCAAAGTGAAGCTTTTCAACACATTCTAGTACCTATTTGAACCCAAGTAACATTTGAAAATACTATCATATTTGTTTCTCTACTGTGTTTTTTCTATTGGTATTCAGAAACAGGCTGTGGTGTGAGGCAAGCAATGGAATACTGTCCCATACTTCGCCTGAATGACTGCAAAAACCCTGCTACAAAGAATTAGTGTCTCTGCCCAGAGATTTTTTTTTCCACTTTTTATATACTCTGAAATTTTAATTTGTTCAATTTTATTCCAGTAAGGAACAACCTCTTATTGTTCCCTACAGATGCAAGGAAAAGAGAAGACATATTCATTGGAAGTATTTATGGGAGTAGAGGGTTGTATCAGGAATCAATGGTATTACAGGTTTCACTAAGAACCTTATTTTGTGTGAATATCACTATAAAGTCACAATTCCTTCCTATTTTTTCCTCACTTCACATCAATTTCTTTCAGTTGACAAATTAGGTGTGTAAGTACTGCATTCCAATGCTAAAGACTGTAAGACACCATTGGCACTTGGATTTGAATTCTATTATTCTTCTCCGCTTGATGCATACTTGCATATCCTGGATTTCCAACATTCAATGACAACATTTCCTGTAAGATTTAAAATGTGAAACAAATAAGTCTATGATAGCAGAAATTCTTATATTTCCATGCCAATGTTAAGGTTTGGCTACAGTGATTTCCTCTTCTGTACAGGACAGAAGTTTTGAAGGATCATCTTAAATCAGCATAATACAAAAAGAGTCTGGTGCCATGCCCAAATTTGTGTCCAAATTTCACTTTGCCACCAGATCATTGTGGGAATGAATGTATTTCCTTCAAATCTATAATGTCAGCAATGTGTTGAGTGTCATCTCCTATGTATTAGCTTGGGAGAACAGACAAGAACAACTTTCAGAACTACAAAAGGCAGGAGTTCAGCTCTTAACAATCTTTTTCAAAGGCATGTAATTCAGAAGGCCTGACTGCTGTCTCTGCTTAGTCATCAGACTAACAGGTGTGTCAAAAGCTATTTCAAAAGCAGTCAGATGTCATATCTTGGTCCACTTCATGTGCAATCTGTCACAGACACACACTTTTGCACCAGCAGCTGGACTAGAGCTGCCTCAGAGTTCCCTGGTGCAGCTGGTGCAAGATCACCAATGAATTGGTGACCGGTCTGAATCTATCTAAAATCAGGCTGGTCTCTGTGACTGCTGTTGGTAAGTCAGTGTAAGAGCATACTGAAGGCACATGTTGAGAAAATTTGAAGTTTCTATTCAATACTTGTGGTGTTAAAAAACATAATCTAAACTCTATTTGGAGCTCAAATTAAAAATTATGCAGAAATTACTTCCCAAGTAATGAAAACTACTGATAATGAGCAGTGAAAATACAGATTATCTACATTAACTAACCTCTCTAGCAGAAAAGAGTGACATTCAAATAATTTTAGCCACTCTCACCTTATTGTCGCTCATTGCTATACTGCATATCCCTGCAAGGTGTGGTGTTTTGTTACACATTCTAATCTTCTTCTACTACAATGCATTACAAGTAATATTTTCAGTTATTACTCTTTGCAAGCTCAGAACAGGTTTTTCATAGAGGAAATTACTTCACCATAGCACTTCAGCATTTGTTAGTCAGTTTTCCACTGAGAATGCATGGATTTCAGGTAATTAACAACATGGAATGCAGATATTGCTGCTCTTCTTTCCATACACGGAGTATGAAATACAGGTATTTTTTAACACGAAAACATGTTTTTATAAGGAGATCACATTAGCTATTCCCATCAGAAAATGTAAACCTGCTATATGCTACCCAATTGTTTTAAACAAAGGATAATAGGAACATAATTTCTAATGTTAGTAAAATATACTAAAATATGACATCTGGAATGAATTTATGACACTTTTTACAGGAGAAACCATGCTTTCAGAGATATATGATTAGAGGGAAGTATTAAATATAATACAGTGACATCCACAAATCATGACTTTTCAGGAAAATTTTCTAACCCCATGTCATTTTACAGACTGGAAATTGGTAGTTCTTCAGTATTTGGTGGACTTTGAACTGTCATTCGCTCCTGGGCTCAAATCCTGTAGATTGAATGTCCTCCTGAGTACTCATTAAAATAAAATAACTGTCTAAAACAATAAAATTGATGTTCTTTAGCTTTTCAGTTTCAGTCTTCTGCTTGACCTTCAGATAATTATGAGATGTTTATCACTGAGGAGGGAAGAGTGGCTTTAGTGACTTTAGTCTCTCCTCCCTTTAACGTGACCCCAGGAGAGAGATGAAAGCATTCAACTACTTCTGCTTCCTAGGAGGAAGCTTGCTACTTTGCTCTCACAGGTTTCTTGCAATGTTTTCCTGGAGTGACTGATACTGTGCCTTGCAAAGGGGTGGCTCCTGGAGCTGGCAAAGCCTGTTCTGAGCCTTTAGATGGTCCTGTGGCATTGATACTTCTTGTCACCTCCAGTCACTGTCACCCATGGACCAAGTAGCTCACTGCTATCAGCACCAACAGAACTGACTGTTACTAGCAGACAACACAGGAATCATTACATTTCTTGGATAAAAGAATTTTTAAAATAATCCATCAGGATTATTCAACACGACAAACCCCCGTGATTTTCAGTGCCTGAGTAGAAATATAAGAAAACTGAACAACGCGACCATGCAAATACACAGACAAACAGAACAGAGTAATTTCAGTCATTATCTAAGTTTGTGGGTTTTAAACTTTAAACACTTTTAAACACTTTCCTGAAGTGGAAACACCAATGCCACAAGAAGTTGGCTAAACTTTGCTGAAGACTTCTTATTTCCATTAGCAAAGATTCCTACTTTATTAAGTCTTCCCTGTCTGCAATGCCTCAATTCAAGTTCCTTTGAAATTATTAATGGATCAAAATCTGAAGGTCAGAATGCCATAGCGCATCTAATACTTGCCTCGGGAACACCAGTGCCAAGATGTAGTGATCTTCAGTCTTTCTACAACACCTTCTCCTTCTTTTTGGCAGAGTATTCGCCCTTCCAGTTGGCAATTTTTGTGCTACTTAGAACCAAAATAAGCTTACCAGAGTCTGCTTTTTGGACAGTTATAACAGAAACAAGGTAAAATCAGAACAGGAAGAAAATAAAGGGCACAGCAAGATAAAGGCAATGACTGCTCTTACCTACTCAGTTTTTGAAAATTAAGGTATGAAACTCTATTAACAACGTTCCAGCTTCCTAACATCCCCATGCAAAAAAAACGAAGCAAACCAGTAATAATTAGAAAATTTTCTTTCTCATTTTGTCTTTGCACTTCACCATCTATTCTCTATTAACTGCTCTCTTCATTTGTTTGCTCAATCTTCTCTCTTGAGCAGATAAATGGGTTTCATTTAAGTAAAGCCTAATGCTGTCAGTGACAGGAGAGCTGCCAACCCTGGCGGTTTCTGTAAGTCTATTAAACTGACCTAAGCATGCTAATACTTAATAAATTCCCTCCATTCACAGCAGTCCTTCACAAATATCCTTTTATCTCATATGAAAAACTAAGTTATGCAATTCAAATGAGTAATAAAAGACCAGACCCCACACTTTGGGGTATACTTATGTATACAAGCAGTTGTATCTGTATTTTTATGTATACCGCATCTGTATATTTATGTATACTGCAGCAGCACATACCATCAATTGCAATCTCTGATGTACTTCAAGCACTACTTGAGATTAAAGAAAGGGCTGACAACTTGAGGGAAGTATTCCAATTATTAAGATGAAACTGGCACTGGACAATCAAAACAAAACTTTATTTCATGGATTTCCTGCAACAGTCCATTTGCAGAGCAGATCTTCTAAACCTATCTGAAGGACATCTGCTATACTTATATATATATATACTTATATATTCAGTACAAACCCTAGACTCTCAAAATCACTGCCATTTCTGCCATTACCACTTAAAGTGGTAAAAAAAATACTCTGAAGAACAAGTGAACTACAAAGCACTACTAGTCAGCCTCACCCCCATCTCTATAATTTGCCATTCTTCAGAGCTCCAGAGATACAGTAATTACTTTTTAATTGAAACAAAGCTTTTAAAGCAACAAAGTATCCAGCCTTCATCTCTTACACAAGGGAAAAAACAGTCTGTAGCAGCAGAAAATGACTGATCTGAATTCTTCTCTCCCAAAAGGTTAATGTAATTGTTTAGATAAAGCAATAAATATGGAGGGAGGGCGTGAGGTTGACAGAGGGCATGAGGTTGACCTATGTGTAATAGGAAGTATACACAATAAGCAGCATGATTTATTTAAGTGAACATGTGCTGGCGAGCTACTGACAAGCAAGTGTAAAAATGATGGTGGAACAGCATAATTTCTTCAGCCATAATAGAAAACGTTGGCTCCCGATAGCTGGTATTTTATTCACTCTCTGTTTTCAGGTTTTGCAAAGGTTACTGGAAACCCTACTCACTTCAGTTCATACAAAATTATCAAGCATGTGGAAAAATAATAAAAGGACTATGGTTCTGTGAATAAACAGGGTCACACTTTAAACTCAAAACCTAAATGGTCCTAATAAGAAAAAAATACTCTCCTTTGCAAGGATTTAGCAGATTAAAACTAATCACACATATACCTTACTATACTTAGCGCAGCATTTATGCATCAGCTACTGCACTGAGGTAAAGAATGTATTAGCAACCTTGCACAGGACCAGAACTCCTACAAAGGAAAATAAACCACCTTTCTCCATAACAAAGTGTCTTTCTTCTTCCCCAAGAAAAGAGAAATTATGCTGAAGCCACCTAGAGCAGGTGACAATTGTATTGCTTAGCCATAGCTGCGGTGAAGTCTTCAAATAAAGAAAAGCTTGACAGAGAGCTTCTTCACGATCACTGAGTATCCCCTTAAGCAATCCTCCTCCACATTATTTCATTAACTCATTTCCTATCCTTGGAGGACAAAACAGTACTTACTCTAGGATAACGCAATAGCCTACAGACCTCTTCTCAAACAACTAATTTCTGCTGTTCTACTGCATTAGAACATCCACTTGTCAGAGAACAGAAAATATAGACGAGTGAGAGCAATGAAGAAGCAAAGGAAATTATGTCCCATGAATAAACTTACTTTACCGTAAGAGAAATATGGCAACTTTCTCTTCTTTTGAAATAAACACACTTATAATCTCATCTGAATTACCCATGAATGCTGAATAATGCATCCATCTAACAAAAGCAGAATGTATTTTGCCTCTAAATTCACATCTAAGAGCTCAGTTTTATAAAAAATTTAGAATCACCACAGAGTGTATCAATGTATTTTATAGCTTCTTCTTTAGTGCCATCTTGCTAGCCATGATTCCCCTTGTGGCAAAAGAGGAATGTAAAGGAAGATATGACACCTGTCCTTCAACTTACTTTTCTATGAAAATGGTAACATTTTAGTAACCAATACCATTACCTCTTAAAAATCCATGCATTTGATTCTGAGGCAATTGTTATTGTTCCAAAAATAAACGTGTGAAAAAATGCCACAGTTTTTCCTTCAATTACTGTCTCTTGGTACCATCACATATAAAGGTAAGAAGGCAATAAAGCCATTATTTAACAAGAAACTTATAGTATTTTTGTGCACAGCTGTTGATTTATGTAAGTGAACTTTGTACTGCTAAGAATTAATATACACAATTAATATACCAGAAAAGAAGGTTTAAAGTAGTTCAGTGATACAGGTCAAGAGTTCTTAACACAACTTGCATCCCAGCCTCCAGCTTGAAGCATAATGTTCATTCTTCATATTCTAGAGTGTTAAATAACACGGTAACTAGATGCAGAAGACAAGAATCATTCAACATTATCCACCCTTGATCTTTACACAAAATTCCCATGACATCCATAGAACTTCCACAGCTGTACAAACTAAAATAAGGTCCATGGCAAACACAGCTTTCAGGATTTGCTCTACAATAAATATCACAAGCAAAAGAGAGACAGCAAATGTTAACTCTTTATTTGTTTTGAACATATAAAGGTTATATGAAACAATTGAAACTATTTTTATTTATGAACCAATTCTTTTAGAGCCATCTTGTGGGAGAAATAAGCAGTTTAAAACAATACATGTACTTTAATAGCTTTTCTACCAAAAAGATCAGTGTTTAGTATGACATCTTCTAGTACTCTTAAAAAAATAAATGTCTCAGGCACACTGTAAACTTTATACAACATTATTTAATCCCCTAGAACATGAAGGAAGTGCCTTTATGAACAATCACATGTTAAAAGATTATTATTATAGATAGAAAAAATATATACCATTATGTTAAAGATGCTATTTTTCTGAAGAATGTTTTTAGACCTATTTTTAGATTCTATTCAAACTCCACCCAACTACAGCCCACAAAAAAAGCACAAAAACCAGGGAAGCTAAGCTTTCTTTCAGAGCTCTCTTGAGTAAATTGGATAGAATTACTCAATCTAACTAAACTGGGGGTAAAACAAAGCAAAATCAATTTTAATGTATTAGTAGATTTAGCACTTGAACCTGAAAAGTTTTCATTATTAAACAACCCCAGCATTTCCAGTTTAAAGCTTTGGTAATATTCTCAAGTTCTGAAGAGTTTACACCAGTTGTTTATAAAGAACTCATTACACAACAGTCTTCTGTTTGTATACACTTAAGTATAGCCTTGGACAGTCAACTTCAGTATAATCAAAAGTCCTGATGCAGACTTCAGCTACCTAGGGCAATCAAACATCAGCTCTGCTTGATTTATATGTCTTGTCTATGAAACAAAGTGCTTAAATTTTATCCTAGAGAAGAAAAGCACACCTACAGGTCATATATCTTACTCAGTTTTAATTTATGCCCTAATAAAATACTTAATTTATATAGAACATTAAAGCATATCACATTGCATTTATCCAATAAGTAATTATCTTCTACTAATACAAAAGTAAAACAAGACATGACTTGCAAAGCACACAATCAAGAGGTGTCACAGAAATATGCATTTTTTTGAGCTGTAACAATCAGTGTATAGTATGGACTAGCGGGCACCTCTGTTAATTTATTTTTTTTTAAATAAAGAAATTTTGGTATCTGAAACCTCTGACAGCTGTAACTAAACAGAACACACTGGCACCCAGACATATAACCAGACAATTTTGCTAAGGCAAGCACAAGTATGTCTATTTTTATTTTTACACTCCTACCAAAGTTTGAGTGAAAGAAGTTGTACATGTGCGCTTAAAGCCTTCCATCCTCTGTAAAAGAGGACAGTGAGATCTGCTTCGTCCACTCTTGCTTTAAACTTTGGAAAGGAGCCCTGACTCAGGGGCACTTGCCTTAATGAGATTTTGAATTTCTTTGAATTTTGGATGTTCTTTATCAGCTACCAGCTGCAGCAATATCGCTTCGCTAGTAGTAACTATAATTCCAGTACGTGCGAGACGCTGAAAAATAAAAGAGCAGAGAGGAAATCATGTAAGATATTTGCAAACGTGAATGAGGGAATTTTGAAAGAAAAGACAGATAGCATTATTAAAAACATCTCCTATTAACAAAAGTACTGCCAATTCCATTTCAGCATTTCTTAGTAGTATAATTTATAAAGCTAGGATGAAAATAGACTTTCCTATGGCAAAAGGCTGCCCTGGATTACAAATCTAGGCTTTCTACTTCAACTGGATTCTTTCCCCAAGTCAGATTTAATAGGCAGCAACCCCACACATTTTAATAACAACTCTTTCCCCTTGCATAACCCAGAGGACAGCTTTCTTCACTCTCATGCAAGGAAAGGCCTGGGGAAAAATAAAATAGCAAGGTCCAACCTAACAGCATTAAGCAAGAAATTTCTCTTTCAGTCCTTATTATGTACCACTACTTCAGCTTTTGGACTACAGAGCACATTAGTAGCAATAATCTCTGGAGAAAGAAAAAAAATCTTTTCTATACACATTATAAATCATACTGGCACAACAGCACTATCTTTTTAAATAATGTTTCATTACAGACAGTAACTCCAGAGTCAGTTTTCACAGGCTACAGGATAAAATGTATAGCTACAGAAAAAGCAAAACCAAAAGAGGTCTGCTAGATCTTGTAAGTGTGCAAGTCAACAGGGCTTGGGCTTCATGTAGCCCAAGGCACAGGACTCAATGTAAAGTTATGGGACTTCTAAAACTGTGGTTGTTGCTTACATAACAAAGTTACCTTCAGCAAAGGCTGACCAACTCATGTCCCCCATCATTTTCTAAGTCATCACACAGATGCTTTGGCAGTAAAACTGCTGAGGGAGTCACCTTTCCCTCCCTCATGCCGCATGCTCCACCAAATCAAATGGGATCCTGAATAAGCTAAGGGAGGGTACGCAGCAGAGGATAGAGATATGTACATATAGATTTTAACTGTAATCATTAAAGCAAAGAGAAGCTCCAAACTTTCTAGCTGCTTAATTACAAAGCGACTGATGGGTGAAAGTTATCAACTTTAAGGGACCAGTAAAGTATATGTAAACTACATAAACTACAGTCTATGTAACAACAAACTAACAAGGTTGGATTTACTGAAGTCAATGCTTCCTGCTTGCCATTATAGCAACAAGTCTCGCAATATTCTTAAGGTAAAACAAAGCAGCTATTTTCCTCAGCCCTCCATACAACCATATTTTTTAAACCTCACACGCATACAATAAAGAAGAAAAATAAGAAAATTAATATCAAATATTATGGCAATGTTTTCAACATAAGCCTCTCCAAGAATACAAAGGTTTAGGTTTTAACTAGTTTGGATGAGAAAAAATCCAGACCCTTAAAAAAATCATTGCCCTCTTCTGTAATATGTTCATTGAAAAGAGAGAACATCTCTTTAAAAGCAAAACATACCATAACATGTCAAAAGAGGCTGTCATTACCTTATACCTTTTCTAGGACTAGGTATAATTTTTATAGATTTCAAATTAGCAGAAATTAAGAGATGCATTTGCTAAGTATATTGGATGATTTCCAAGGAAATCACAAGTTTTCTTAAAATACTGTCTTTGAGAAGAAGGAAGGTATTGATAGTATGTTACATCCACATTGCAGAAACAAGTAGAAAAGACAAAGAACAGAAAAAAAAATCCAGCAGGAGCAGACTAAACTGTCTCAATTCAAGACCAAGCACTGGCATAAGACATCTTCATCAGAACAGGACAGAGATTCAAAGTAGTCACAACCTTGAACTGTTGAGCTATTTCATCAATGAAAATTTCAAGATCTTTTTGGTTTCTGAGATTTTTTTAACTACAAGTTGTTGCCTGCTGCAATTTTTAAGCATACAGGAGAAGTGGACACAACCTGTTATCCAAGCAGACATGAAAGCTTTAGTTATCAATTAAGTCAAATTGCACTTCCTAGTATACTTGCTCAGATATTTGCATATTCATCACCAGCACAATCAAAATCCATGCTATGTGATGGGAAATGTAGAGAACTGAAGGGGCAGGTGGGACTAGATGGGAGTTATTTGGGGTTGCTGAGGAAGCTAGTTGTTATCACTGCAAGGTCACTCTATTATTCTTGAAAAGTCACTGTGAATAGAGAAGGGCTGTGTTATTGTGAAAAGGCAAGTGTTACACTCATCTTCCCAGAAAGGTAAGGAAAATGGTCCAGGAAACCTGGTCAGTGAAACTCAGCTCACTAGCTTGCAAAAAAGTTTGCCCAAGAGACAATATTAGACTCACTCATTAAAAGAATGTGACTAGGAACTGTGAGCTCTATGGTGAAACTAAAGCAGGATTACCCAAGACTTTGGTATGTTGCCGCTTCCCTAAGAAATGTAAAGCCACAGTCCATCAGGATTAAGGACATGTCCAATATATGTCCATTTCTCCTGGTGTCCTCCTCCCAAGCATGCCCATGTCTTGCTTGCTCTAGCCCACATCCCTCAGTAGCATTTTTAAGTGAGGCTCTGTAACACAGGAAGAGGACAACATTGGTGTGTACTGACACATGCAGCAGAGGAGGTGTTACTGATGGCTCAACATTGCACGGCAAGTGTTGGCTGAATCATATTGTAATGACATAAGGGACCACAGCAAAGCGTTGTCTTCTGCTTACTGAGAAAGCACTGCTAAGGCATACCAAAAAGTTAACTAAAACTGAAAAATTTACAGCTTTTTCAAGCAATCACACTTTTAAGATCAATACCTTTTTGACAAGAACATTACGCAAAGTTAGCTAGTCACTGTTTTGACCTTTATTACATTGGCCCAACTTCTGTGCTTACAGTGTAAGTGATACATATACAAAACTATGCTTACAGTGTAAGTGATAAATATACAAAAACATAAACAACAAGGCAAACAGATTTCAGGTTTTCTATATTTGTTTTGTCTCCTACTGCTGCTGCATCCCAATGATTTAGGAAGTCCATGACTCCAGTCACTCTTGTACTCCATGTGTGTCCCTATGCTCTATGTGACAATTGACATTAGGTTTCCACTTAATTGAAGTCACGGGTTTCTTCAATCACTATATGCTAGGGATTTCTCTTTAGCCTTTAAGAAATTAAGTCTTCTCAAAATCTATGAAAAAGTATAACATTCTGTGGTTATTATTAGTTTCTACTTCAAATAATTGTTAGGGCCTGAGGCAAAAATTGCAATACTTAATGTATAAATCAGGTTTTGACTTTCAACAGTGATGCCTGTAGGCAAGTTAAGAGTACACCATCAAAAAATCATTTGCATGAATTTGCTACCACATACTTGTATACGCTTTTAAATCTTCTTCTTACATTTATCTCCACTTTCTCAACATGGCATTTGACTAAGCTCCTAAAAGCAAGGGGGAGGGGAATCTTTACTATAATCAGGGTCTTGCGATTAAGATTTAATTTGCACTGATGAGGAAAAGCAGAAGGAGGGACACGAGTACAAGGAAATCTGAACAGGATCACATACTGTACTTCATTGCACTTTAAGAATTTCAATATCTGAATAAATACTCTTTGGAACAACAAAACCAAAAGCTTTATAGCATTTTTACTCTGCTGTAGACATAACACTGCACAAAGGGATATGCTAAAATGCGAATGTTTATACAGAGTAATCTATATTGTATGAAACAATCACTTTTAAATTCCAAACATCTCAAACTGGTTTATGCATATTAAATCATAATTTAAGGGGGAAAAAAAAGCAGTACTTCTCCATTTTTGATGCTATTTTAAGAATCAGAGCACTCACCTTTTCTCAAATCTACATTTATCCACTTCTTTGTCCATAAAAATTCTTCGTTAGCTTACAATAAGCAGAGAACTTATGATTGGCCAACTCATGCCAATCCAAGGCGAAGAAATCCTTGACTAAGAAACTCACCTCAAGAGCAAACATTCTGTCCATCATACTTCTTGATGAGGTGGCATCAGCTACAATATGAACTTCTAGACCTCTACCAATTAATTCCAATGCTGTTTGCTGGATACAGACATGAGTCTACAGGGGAGAAATCAAAGGCAGAAAAGACACCAAGAAACCACTATTACAAAATTAAAGTAACATAATCACAAATTAGCGTTCATAACTAATTAGAGTTCAAATACATATTTTTATACCCCTGGCTTTACTGCAGAACTCAATATGCATTTTAAATGCCAGTTAAGTTTGAGACAAATGCCTGTAGTTTACAAGTATCTCATCTCATATTTTGAGATAATATTAAAAACAACACAAAAATAATTTATTCTATAGAGGACATCTAAGCTGAGTTGGTTTTCTTAATTAAAAAAGTGATGCCTCCTTTGAGAGCCAACAGACATTACCATAAACCAGTATCAGAATGGCAAGGCACCTACTTCTACTCCAAAGAGGACAATACTCCGGACGCCAGGGATCTCTGCTAATGCTGCTTCAACTTCTGGCAGCACCATTGAAAATTTTGTCTTGGGAAGCACAAGTTTAGCTCCTGTTAAATCAATTTCTTGCACAGTGCTGCCAAGACCTTTGGGGTACTGTTCAGTGACAATAACTGGAATTCCCAAGAGCCGTGCACCTTGGAGCTGTAAGGGGACAGGGAAGAAAACATTAAAAAGCCCCACAAACAAACAAAACCAAAGAAACCCAAAAACAAACAAACAAAAAACCCCCAACAGTAACAAAGATATTGTTATTACCTAATACTAAGTAATTGTTAGACTGTATGTAAAATAATAGTTTACAGTGAGTGATGAAAAGAAAATAAAAAAGCAAACATACCAGTCGTTGGCCCACACTGATAATATCGCCAAAGTATTTGATGGCAGGTCGGAATCGTTCTTGCATGTCACAACAAAAAAAAACAGTGCTTGAGGGTGTCAGGTTGCCCAAAGTAGTAATCTGAAAAAGAAATAAAGGTAACGTTTTCCATGGCAGTGGACATCCTTTCAGAAATGCAGCAGAATGAGGAAGAGTCTGCAATACCGTTGCTAGATTATGGATTTATGTTACTTCAAGTCAAAATAGGAGAAAAGTTTTTCAAGCCTGATTTTGGTGTGTTTCTGAATCTGAGAGCACAACAAAAATCAATATACAGATTGGATGTGTCCCCAAACAACAAAATTTATATGAGAAAAAATTGGTGCAACTATACATCATCCACACTGTCTATGTCTACTCGTCACCCTTGAGTTCTACTGAAAGGAGTATTTTTAATTTGCAGAGATAGGGTATGGGCAGGAATACCTGCACGTCTTCAAGGAGGTCCCTGCACTCTAGGAAAATTAATCATTCTGACCCCAAATACCACGATGATACATGATTGGCGCAATAAAAGAAACAATCAGACCTGGAAACGTAGACAATTGGAAAGTTTAAAAGATGATTGTGATAGCCACATTGCGGATTGGTCAAAATAAAAGGAAGTATTGATGTCAATATTTTTGCCATGGGTGGCTGCAGCAAAGGTGCTAGGCGAGCTCTCCCACCTAGAGCGCTGGCTCGGAAAACAGGCCAATTTGACATCTGCTGTCCTACAAGACCTTCTTGAAGACAAAGAGACCACTAGAAAGGCAACCCTCCAGAACACGGCTGCTATAGATTTCCTACTCTTTGCCCATGGACATGGCTGCGACGAATTCGAAGGACTCTGTTGCTTTAACCTATCGAGTCATGGAGAGAGCATCCATGCAAAAATCAAAGCAATACAAGGAGCTGTCCAAGATCTAAAGAGAGAAACACAACATGAGGAATGGTCAGACAATCCCTTTAAAAACTAGGGTCTCAAGGGATGGGCGGCGACTGTCGCAAATGGACTTTTGTGGGTTTTATTTATTCTGTTAATCATCGTGATTACCTTTGGTTGTATGCTCAAGTGCCTGAAGGAATTCTCCAACAAAGTCTTTTTAATAAATAAAGAAGGGGGAGTTGTGAAGGCTCCTGCCTCCATAGAAGACTTGAAAAGGGACATGCACCCTGCGCTCCCTTGGAGAACTACAAGTACCTGAGTAAGTTTGCTATTAGCGCAGTTGAAAGCTTTTTCCTTTAGATGTTAATTACTCAGTTATGGATTGGTTAATGCAGTATACCCTACTTCTACTCCCTGATTGGTTGGTTTCGAGTCTTTCCCTGACTGGTTGGTTTCAGGTCTTTCCCTGATTGGTCCAAGTTTCAATCCCCTAATTTGTTTATTAATGTACCCTCTGATTGGTTCCTTTTCTCAACCCTTAATCCCATTGGCTGTTTATGAAACTCCACCCCTTTTTGTGAGTGCATAAAACCCCGCTGACTGAGTGCCTCAGGGTATCCAAGTCATCAGCGGAGATGGAATAAAGAAGCTTCTCGGAGATCATCTATGACTCCCGAGTGATTCTTCCACGTCGCCTGAGATCACTTCCACCAGGGAGAGCCACTTCGGCCCAAAAGCCCAGCTAGAGCTGATGGGCTTTTCCCTCACAACTGAGCTGAAAATCACTCCATCGAGGTGCTTTGCGCCACCTGGACTGAGGCTGCCTTGATAAAGGCAACTTGCTAGGGAAGGTCACTGCCCTCAAGAAGACCCAGCCGGTGGCCTTGGCGGGGTGGCGACAAACAAATAGCTGATACTGAACAGTACAGTATAGTCATCGATATGTACTCAAGATTCTATTAGGTGGGAAACATAAGTCAACATAAATATACATGGAAATTTCTGAACTCTTAAGGAGGCAGAGGAACATACTGCCTAAATTATAGCAAAAAAGAAGAAAGTACCAAAAGCAAAATTACATTCTTCAAATTCATTTTTAAATCCACAACTCTTGGAACTGATACAGACTCAGGATAAATTAAAGTTAAAAAAAAAATTCAGACTTCCACTTGCTTTCAGATATTCTATGTACACACATTTTCAATACTTCCTATACAATACTATACCTTGTGTAGTCAATTTGATTTGTCTATGACATCTTTTAGCACAACCCTGATGCAAATCCGAAGGCTAGGATGAAAGTAGAGAAGACTGTAAATATTAGAAACCAATCTGAATATATTTCAACGACAAAAGTAATCTCCTAGAGCTTCCCTCATACAAGCTACCAAGCAGGGCAGAAGGGAGGGGATAAGGAAAATAAATCAAATACTTAATTTTCTTACACTTAGAAAGGGTGCTTTGTATTTGCATAAATGAATTATTTGCACTACCTGTAGAACCAAAGTAGAGGGCTTCAGATGGAAGCTACAGGGAAAGAAAAGAGCTACATACTATTATTTAGTTGTAAGGCAACTCAAGAGAAATTACATTCATTCAGGAGCTTTTCAGCAGACAGATAAATCGAATTGAATAAAGAGCTTCTTGGAAGTACCCATTAATTACATACATTTCATTTTCTGCAGTCGGATGTTATAATGTTTTAAACTGAAACAAAATTACAAAATCTATAAAAGAATGTATTTTGGAAGACTGCAGATGTATTGGGTTTACGTGACAAGGTTTTGGTAAGCAAGGGGAGGCTAAAAGGGGTGGCTTTTGTGAGATGCCAGAAACAGCCTCCTGTCAAGATTGTGCTAATGCCAGCTGAATCCAAGACAGATCGGCTACATCAGTGATGCCAGTGACAACTCTATGCTAACATATTTAAGAAAGGGTTAAAAACCCATGGTCCAACAGCAGCTGTGAGAGGAAGGTGGGAGTATGCAGGAGAGACAGCACTGTAGACATCAAGGTCAGTGCAGAAAAAGGAACAGGAGGTGCCCCGGGTGCTGGAGCAGAGATTCCCCTGCCGGCTCTGGTGCAGACCACGGTGAGGCAGCTGTGCCGCTACAGCCCATGGGGTTCCACAGTGGAACGGAATTCCACTCGCAGTCCTTGGAAGACTCCACAGCAGGGCCTTGAAGAAGTGACTCTGCAGTTGTGACTCTGAAAGGCCACACTGAAGCAGACTCCTAGCAGGACCTGTGACTCTAGAGAGGAGCCCATGCTGGAGTATGCAGGGAAGGACTGTAGCCTCTGGGAAGGATGCACATTTGGGAAGTTCATGACATACTATCTCCCATCGGAGGGACCCCACTCTGGAGCAGGGGAAGAGTGTGAGAAGAATGCGTGGCAGAGGTGAAGTTTTATGAAATGACCACAAACCCCATTCCCCATCCCTCTGTGCTGCTTGAAGGAAAGAGGTAGAGAAGTTGCAAATAGAGCTAAACCTGGGAAGAAGGGAGGGATGGGGAGCAGCTGTTCTTACATTTGCTCTTATTTCTGATTATTCTACTCAGTTATTGATTAGCACTATATTAAACTAATTTCCCCAAGTCTGTTTTGTCTATGATGGTAATTGGCAAGTGATCCCGCTCTGTCCTTATCTTGATGCATAAGCTTCTTTGTCACATTTTCTCCCCTCTGTCCTATTGAGGACAAGTGATGGAGCAGCTTGGTGGGCACCTGGTGGCCAGCCAAGGTCAACTCGCCAAAAAGGAATTGGAAATCAATAAATATTAGTTGCAAAACTTTCACTGATTCACCGCATGCCTCCAGAGTAAAATGCTGGTAATCTCAATTCCCAAGGCTATGCTTAATAATGGCCATGCTTAAACATATGCAACGGCCTCTTCAAACTGTTGGGAAAATTACTTGTATGCTAACAGTTGTAAATGCTAAATTACCTCAGTTCTCAGGTTCATGACACCACTACTGCCAATGCAGCAACCATTCATAAACATGGTTCCTCCAGTCCTTGTGAGCCAAGCAGCAACACAACTAATACAACCAGATACAGAGGCAAATGTAGTAACAACCACAGTGCTTATACACTGGGCTCATTGATACAAAGCACAGGAAGACAGAAGACGATCACAAGAGGCATTAGGGAAATCTTTTTCACCAGGAAGATACAGCAGCACTGAGAAAGATTACCACAGTGTGAGACCTCCATCCTTGGAGATTTTCAGCATACACCAATGCAGCAGCTGATTTGATCAAAGAGTTAGAGAAAGCAGCCTCTAGATATTTTTCCCAAATAACACTTCTGCAACTCTACACAAGGTAATGAATGAGGCCTGGGACCAAGAAAGATTGGCCATAAAATTAAATAACCACCTTGTTCTTGAATACCATCCATCTACATGCTTGAACAATGCAAAAAGCAGTCAGTGGGCAGTATTAATGTACAATTCGACACCACAGGGAGCACCTACCGGGACATTCCAGCTCTGGCACTTACTACCACTACAGGAGTCAATCATGACATTTAACTTTCCTACCACTCAACAATAAAAATAGAATAATTGAAATAAACAATATTTCAAAGCATGGTTCCTACTCATAAAATGCACCATTTTGTCTTGGCCTTTGTATGACAAGCAAAGACTATTATTTTCTCCTTTAAATCTTTCCATCACTTTAAAAGCTGCACCAGGGGAGTTTTAGGTTGGACTTTAGGAAGGATTTCTTCACAGAAAGGGAGATTAGATATTAGAACGGGCTGCCCAGGGAGTGTGGAGTCGCTGTCACTGAAGGCGTTGAAGGAAAGACTTGGAGGTAGCACTTGGTACCACGGTTTAATTGACATGGCAGTGTTCAGTCATAGGCTGGACTCCATCTCAGAGGTCTTTTACAGTCTAATTGATTCTGTAATTCTGTAAATTTTTAAGATCTGTCTGAACTATCACAAACCATCAGGGACTGTAGAATGACCTACGTGAAGTTAATCTACTGCCTTGGTATGAACCCTCCTCTGCCAGCGCAGCAGATGGCACTACCGTCCCTAGCAGAGGAACAAATGTAACTAGAGTAGGAAAGTCTTCAAGAAGCTGCATAGTCTGCCCCTACTGAAGGATCAAACAAATACAAATATTTTTCACAGACAACCACAGGGTCTGACCCATCAGCAATAGAACTCCTATAAAACCCATTCCACAGCTCTGTTACCTTTACCATTCAGTGTTTTCTCATCCACAGCTTGTTTGCTGACATTTAAGAGTGTTATTTCCAGTTAGGTCCACAGTGAATTTGAAACACAAAAGCATTACCATTCTCCTTCACATGGATAACCATGTGCAAAACTTATTATCAGACCTCAAGGTCTCCCTTTGGGCCTTCCCCTCCCCCTCCTTATTCCAAAATATATCTAATGGTTTTAGTATTTCTTCTACAACTCAAATTATTTTCATGGTCCTCCCCAGGGTAGTTTTCAAGTTGCAGTCTGGAACGAGGCACTCAATACTACTATCATTACAGTGTTTCTCTGCCCATACTACTTCACTGTTCTAGCAGCGCCCCAAATATCAGCCAATTCACAGCCCCTTCAGGGCCTGTTTATTTTGTACTTTCCAGTACAGTATTTGCTCTTTTCATAATTGATGATACTTAGACTCCTGAGCTACATTTTAAACTTATAAATCATCCCCTGAAGTCTCCACCATCTTCCATTTGTGTAGCTGATTATTTCTACATTGCTACTTCCATTTTGAAGTGCATCTTATTGCACCCTGTTTCTCCAACTTGTCCTGAAATATCTGAAGTCTGCTTTTCCAGATGTTTGCAGCTCCTTCCAGCCTGAGATCCTCTGCAAAAACAGTATTTGCCCTAAGTTTCGTCAAGGACAAGGATAATGGCATAATTAAAAGCAGTGGATTTGGAAGCTGTCTTAAGGAGCACAATTCAATTTAATTCTGATTTGACAGTGAGGTGCAGAAAAAACCTGACTGTCTTTCCAGCCAGGAAGTATCCTTATTATAGACTTCCACTGAATCTCATATGTTTATGTCAAAAAGCACAGGGAGCTGGAGCAAAATCACTGTATCTGCTTTTCTTTATTGTCAAGTTAGTTTCATATGATTTAATTTATGCTTTCAGATTCATACCAGCAGCTCTCTAAAACAAAGCTGTGCCAACTGTTTATTTGCTAAATAAATGCTTTTAAAATCTAACACAAATAATTCATATATTGAGTTTCATATTTATTTCTGATTAGCTTGCAGTCTGCATTGTGGCAGAATAAGAGGAAACTGGAAGAAAGAGATACTAAGATCAGAGTCAACACTTGCTGGTGTTATGTGGAAGAGCAGATGTGGGACGGACAGAATGCAGCAAAAAGCAGTTTGAATTTAAGTTTCATAAATAGTAGCTAACACAGTCCATAAATAAATTCATGTAAGTATTTGCTATGTATAAAGGAAAGATTTAGTCTACTAGCTCCTTAGTCTGCCATGCAAACCCTACTACTCACTTGCATTCAATGACATCCTCCCCTTCTACAACAACGCTGTGTCAGGGCCAAGTGACACCTCCACATCTCCTGGCAGTGAAAATCACCCAGACCTCCCCAGTGTTACATGTCAAAGAGCTGGTGTGAGGGCAAAACTACACCTAAACATCACACCTGGGCTGGCGCATCAACACCTGTTTGATTTCACTGCAGAAAGAGAGGCAGGTTGGGCAAAGATCATGAGCCACTGCAGCCACAAAGTACCTGCCTGAATCCACCCTGCATATAACATCTACTCAGCCCAATAACATTAAACAACTTGAACTCAAAAAAGTAGAAAAAAACCCCATCAAAATCCAAGCCACCTGAAGTTCCCCTCAACAGTATATAAGCATTTCCATCTGTTGTACTCCAATTCTCTTAGTTAGGATTTTTTGTCCTCCAGCTGAAGGTTACCCACAACACAACCAGAATAGGTACATCAAATAGCCACGTAACCTGATGCAGCTCTTTTACCCAGCTAAAAAAGTCATCTCTAGGACCTTGTCCAGACCAGGATTTAAAGGTATGCTGTCACAAGTCACATATAGCTTTAAATCCTACTCTAGCAAAGACCTAGGTAGGAAAGGAGATATGATTTTTCACATCTATATAATCTCTGCTGATTATTATTAATCAAACAAAATGTGATTGTGATGAAGTACTATAATTACAGAGTCAGATTTACAAAAATATTCACATATACTGGCTTTTTATCTGTACTTTCCCTGTTTGAAGTCCAGGAAATTATGATACATGCAAAATGAAATTTCCTTACAGTATTTGTAATGAATAAGAAACTGGGAGCAAATAAATAGCCCCATTTAATATCACTAGTGACTTTATAAATCTCACATCAAGGTTATCTACTAAAAGGGCAGACGGCAGGGGGATGTTACAACCTTGGTATTTCAAGAATGGCTTAGAAGAGAGAACAATAAAAAGAAGCTACCACCTTTTCTTTTGTATTTCTTAAAGGAAATCTGTAAGATTCAGTTGTACATTCCTGCCTTTTTTTCAAATGAAAAACAAATGAATAAATTCAGTTTGATGTATTTCAAGAGAAAAATAGGTTACAAGTGTTTCAGTTTAGACACATAAATATTTACCTCAAGCCAATGTACAGCCTCTTACATGTAATTCAGCGTTTTAAAAGCACAGATTTAGTTAAAAAACACATAATGTATATATAGGTAATGTAGTACAAAAGTCTGCAGCAAAATTTAAAATTACTAAAATGCTTGCTGCAGAGTAAAGATAAACAAACAAGGAGCATGTATTTCAGGAAAAAAAATCCTCTTTCAGTATTTTCAGCTCTTTTTTTCCCTTCTTTAAGGTTCTACATGCTGCTTTTCAAAAAAACTTATTTAGGAATGTACCAATTACCAAAATTTGTAATTTCACCCTAAAACTCCCAAATAACACTCCGGCAATTTATGCTTTGGCTTTTCCTGGTGTTCAGAAAATTGACTTGGGTTCCTGAGTTACTGTTAGTTCTAGTTCCAGACTATCCAAACAAGATCAGATACATGCAATGAGAGCGAAAATCCATGTATAAATTGTTATATTTACCTTATCATGAAGCAACAGTTGAATATCATTCTGCAAGCAGTTTTTATCAAGAAAGATAAGCCTGAGACACCAACCTGGCTCAAAAAACCATCCTGAAATAGACGTGCTTTATGCAATGATGTCAGTAATAATTTCACCCTTTTAGCTTCAGTATCTTAAGGTTTACCAGTCTGTAAATACAGAGCACAAGTCCTCCTGAGAAGAAGTCACCTTGAAGTTACGACAGTAACTGTGAAATAGCGAATCTTGGTTATATATTTGAAAGCTGCCTGAACTCCACTATTACACAGCTGTAGTGCACATATACCTGTCTTTTCTTTGGATATCACCAAAGTCTTTTTCCTTACTCCTCTTCTTCAAAGGCAGCTACAACACTACAAGAAAACACAGTAATTTTTGTTGCACTATTTAACTGTATTTAGAGGCAATTGAAGTGGTCCTGCATTCCCTCACCCAAACTATATATACCATAGTCTTTTCTTAAAAGACTTCTAAAAGACTTAAAATTTATGAAAAGCAGATACAGTCCCTCCATTTGGGAGAGGCCTGAGAAGATGTCCCTCTTCACTGCATGTCTCTGGTTGAGGAGATTCGAGTCAAGGAGCAGCAACCAGGCAGAACATCATAGTGCAGTGCACCCCACCAGCCTGCCTAACACTGCGTGCCCACCGAAAGCTTCAGTGACTGTTTTGTGCCAGGACACCCAAACCAAACAAATGTACGTATATGAGGATGCTACAAAGGCATAAAACAACCACAGAGCAAATGTCCCTGTACAGAGCAAGCTTGAACTGAGTTAATGGAGTAGATTTCCAGGGACAGCTTATGGCAATTTCTCCATGAGATTACTGGCCCCCTCAGCCACAGGGACAAGAAATTGAAACAGCCCAGTCGAACACCATTTGATGCTGACATTTCATGAGCTATTATATCAAAAGGCATCCTTCTATGATAGGCCTGCACAGGAATCAAAATGGAAGGATAACATTTCAGAGACTGTGGACTCTAGCTGCCTTAAATGTTAAAATGCTACCTCCAACTAAATGCATACATGTACTTCATGAAACATGCATATAAAAGCATAAATTATTGTCTGGGGACAGTTGCTAGCATCTCTGAATTTTAATTTTAAACCAGAAATATCTTTCTAAATATGAAAGTCTAATCACATCAGCAAGCAAAAGTTGTCCCTCCTGAAATATACATCCAAAACAGTGATTTCACTGACTGTGCCACACACAGAGTTGACAAATCAATGTTGTGTATAAATGCAGATAAAACATCAGGGAGGGACAGAGAAAGGGAGAAAAGGCGGGGGGAAGGAAAAAAGGGCATAAAATAGTGGCAATGCCTGAATGAATACACAAAAAGTATAATATTCCCATCACTAAGTCCAAAAAGTCTTAAAAAGCACAGCTGTGTCTGTATCATACCAAATGTTTCTCAAACAAGTGATCTCTGAGCACCTGTCTCTGGCTTAAGGCAAGCTAACTGACATCGTTGTGATGTCTCAGTTGAGATGTCTTCAGCTCATTCACAGCTGCTGAAATACATCAAGGAGTAACCTACAAATACCATCCTTTTCATATCAACAGCTGCAATTGTCACAGAACTGCAACAGTACTGGTGTAGGCAATCAAATAGACAATAATGCATAAAATATAGGTTTGTCCTGAATCCCTGCAGTCAAAGCTGTCTAGCACATTTGCACCCTGGGAGCGATGTATCCTTCCTTGTCTCAGTACTGACCTTTATTCCAAGACGTATGTCCTGCTACAAATGCTGCACTTACAGTTTCAGTGCAGAAGGCATCTGCAAAGGAGTCTTTGCAGAGTAGTGATCTGCATACACAAATGAGAACTAAAATTCCAACCTGCAACACTGTTATATGTCCAGAATTCAATAATTCTGTTTTTAAAATTCTTGCTTTAACTAACACCCATACCAACTCTTTTTGCAAACGGGAAAGACTGTTCCCTTCCAGTTTTTCAACTGGGCTCCCAGAAATTCTGTTTACAACACAGAAACAGAAAAGTTTCAAACAGAATATGATGAGTGTATATGATGAAAGTTAATAAGTTATTAAACTAGTTTGCTCCATTCTTTCCATACATACAATTAAGAATAAAATAGAAGATGCCAAGGGCATCCTTGGTGTTCAGGCCACCTTGAGAGTTTATGCGTACAAGACACTATGATTAAGCAGAGTTTACAAACAGGACAAGTCTGCCATTTCTGAAAATATTACAAGAAGACAAGCATTGTTTCAGCTTTTATGGTAACACTTTTCCAACTTCTTAGAAATGCTGGCTAGGCAAACTAAAATTTCCTAATTATAAATTAAAAAAAAAATATTCTGAATGAAAACAGCAATGGTGTGGGGTTTATTACTGGGGTTTGTTTTGGTTTGTTGGGTTTTTTCAAGTTGAATTCTTTGATACTGGATAAAGGAAGAAGCAATGCATTTTGAGTGAAGTATTACAACACAGTTTACACCAATCTCAAGCGGCATGAAAGTAGGAAAGCATCTGTAACTGCACCTATCTGGCAGTCTGGCTTCCTAGTTTGTGGCTACAGAATTACCAAGCTATAAACCTGTATATCGTAAAGGGCTTTTTGAGACAAAGAGGGATACAGAGGTCCTGACGAACTACAAGTCAAGATACCGACCTCTGGCAGAGCCCACTTTACTGGGACCTTTCGAGTTTCCACCTCGCAGCGTTACGCCCGGTTAAGGCCGGGTTAGCGCAGCCGCCTGATTTAACGGAGAGCACTGATTGCTCCAGCGACCTGACTTGTTTTCCCGGTCATCACGCCAAGTAAGTTCTGGCTGGCTGAAGGCAAAGCCCAGTTACCACACGCGTGTGGCACAAAGCGCACCTGTCTCCCCGGCTTAGGAAACCAAAAGTTTCCAGGGAGCCCCAGCCCGCTGCAGGACCCGCCGCTCCTCCGGAAGGGGCCGGGGCTGCCGAGCCGAGCCGAGCCGAGCCGAGCCGAGCCGAGCCGAGCCGAGCCGAGCCGGGCCGGACCGAGCCGAGCCGAGCCGAGCCGAGCCGAGCCGCCCGTCCCCACACGCACCTGTGGCGGCCGGCGCTGCCGCACCGCCGGCTCTCACCTGGATCTGCAGCGGCACCAGGCGCACCTTGCAGCGCTCGTTGACCAGGAAGCCCTTGGGCAGGTCGATGTACTGGCTCCACTCCTCGGCGAAGAGCTGCACCACGAACTTGCGGTGCATGTCTATCTGGTCCCCGTACAGGCTGAGGAACTTCTGGATCAGCAGCTCGTAGCCGGCGCCGTGGGGCACGCTGGCGGGCCGCGCGAAAACCGAAAAGCAGAAAAGGACGGGCACCGAGCCGCCGGCCGCCGGCCCGCAGCCCCCGCCGCCCGGAGCAGCGCCCGGCTCCGCCGCCGCCATCTTCAGGGGCCGCCGCGCCGCGCTCCGCCAGCCCGCTGCGGGCCGCGCCGCCGCTCCTCCTCCCGCCTCCTCCCCTCAGCCGGCCGGGCGGTGCCGCCGGGCCCCAATCCCCGCTGCGGCTGCTCCTGCTCCTCCTCCCCTCCATGGGGCTCGGCCTGCCTCGCACCCCTGCGGGGGTGAGAGCGCCCCCGGGGTGCTCCCGTCGGGCGGGCACGGCTGTGCCGGGCGGGCGGGTGGTGTTTCCCCGCTCAGCCGGACGGGGAGAAGAGCAGCCCCCGCGGGCGCGGCCGCCCTGGGCCGGGCGGAGAGGTCCCGTGTCTCCCGCAGAGGGGCAGAGGGACGCCGCCGCTGGGGCGGCCCGGCGGGCTCGGAGCGCGGGGCAGGGCGGGCTCCGGGCCCCTCACGGCGGGAAGGCGCGGCCGCGTCCCGGGGAAGCTGAACGGGAAACCTGTTGGTAGAGCCTGAAACATGCCCGGTTGCTTTGGAGGGTGATCCAGCCCGGATCTGGATGGGGGACTGGTAGCCGAGCTCTCGCACGAGGCAATTCCTTCGGAACTGCCCGTCTCTGAAGGGCGGGAGGTGCCCGAGCCGCTGCTCCCAGCTTCCAGCTCCATCCACGGATTAGAACGCAGTCCCGTTTTTTTCCCTTCGCAGCTTCATGCTTTCTACCATAGTTATTTTTTTCTCCAGGAATGACTGACAGCTGAAATTGTTGCCCGTATTTTTGCCATAATTACCAGAGTTTCCGTTATATTACAGTAGGATCGGGGGGATGTGATATTGGCATAGAAAGAAAATATTCTCTGTTAAAAGCAAGTGGATGTTTTCATGCACTATGCCGGTGCAGTGGCAGCACCATCAGGGTTAAAGCATGCCTTCCTGGCTAAATACCAACAAGCTGAAGCACAGAGTTGATTAGGAGAATGGAGCACCTCTCCTATGAGGAAAGGCTGACAGAATTGGGATTGTCCAGCCTGGAGATGACTTGAGGGTGACCTAATTGCAGCTCTCCAGTACCTGGAGGGAGCCTGCAAGAAAGATGGAGATGGACTTTTTTACAAGGGCATGTTGTAACAGGGCGAAGGGGAGTGGTTTCAAACTGGAAGAGAACAGGTTTAGATTAGGTATGAGGAAGCAATTGTTTACTGTGAGGGTGGTGAGGCACTGAGACAGGCTGCCCAGATAGGCTATGGATGGCCTGTCCTTGGAAGCGTTCAAGGGCAGGCTGGATAGAGCACTGAGCCGACATGGTCTAGTGAAAGGTGCCCATGTTCAAAGCAGGGGGATTGGAGCCAGGTGATCTCTGAGGTCCCTTCCAACCCAGGCTATTCCATGACTCCATGCAAGTTCTTCTCAGGCTTCACTGAGATCAGATATTTGGAGCTGTCACGTTAAATGACAGTGTTATGTTTTCACCACTTTGTTGGGTTTTTTAACTGGGAAATGCACTCTTGATGTGATTTGATTTAAAAATTGCAAGGATAAGTAGTCTTTTGAAGTTACTTATTTACTTGCTTGTCTACTCACTAGGCACCAAAGCAGCATAAAGTGATTATTTTATATGCTACCCAAGAAACAAGTGTGCACAGGCACCTGCACATTACAGGAAAAACATTAAAGTTATACTGTCTAGGCAGAAATTACACATATTAAGGTTTTAAAAAGATTCCATCACAAGTCTAAACCACTCATTTTTTCTGCCTTCTCTCAGTGCCAATGAATTCCATGGTTACATACAGAATTTCCACCTCCTTTCCAAAGGAGATAGTGTCAAACTTCTGCATTCAGTCTAACTGCACATATGTCTTGGTTTGGGAAGACAGGTATCTGCCAGGAGGGAAAGCTGGAGTTTTCCTTGGAATGGAGAATGTAACCTCCCCTTCCTCCAAATTACTATAGTTTTGCAATTAAGGGCATTCAGGCAAAGATTTGGGAATAGGAATAACTGTTCTTTACTAAGAATATTAAGAATACAAATGCAGTAGTACAATTAAAAAAAACAACAAAAACAAACCACAAAACAAAAAATCCTAGAAACCCTGACAGAATTAGAAATACAACCTGACACCCTGCTGGTCAGGGTGTTAGAAGCAATCTAAATAAATCCTCCTGGAGTGGCAGATGTGGTTCTGTTGGAGTAGTGATGATCCTGTAGGAAGGGTCCAGTGATGGTGAGATGGGTCCAGTCCTCCTTCAGGAATCCAGTGGAAAACTGGGTGCCTGCTGTTCTTGAGTCTCAGTTTTTATCCAGGTAGGAACAGTTGGCTCCTTCTGCTGGGTGGAGCATCTCACAACGGGATGATGTAATGTTTTCAGTCATGTGGTGAGCCTTAGTGGCCCATTAAAAGCAGATACCCCCTGGAGGGAGGATGGGTGGTAGAAGCGATAAGGAACATTTTTTGGTTACTTAACCCAAGACAACACATCTCTGTGGTTAAGAAATACTTTCAAAAGAGTGGAGAGCCTGTCCATCCAGGTTTGGTTTAAACACTCGATCCTGTCCTGCACAGAGCAATATTTAACTGGGAAAAAGAAAGAAATTTTCACCTCTAAAAATGAAGTGAATACTTAAGAGTGTTTGATGAATTATATACAACTCTATTCCGTGTGCCAACTCTAAAAAATGTCCAGTAGCTAGAGTTCAGGACTTATTTTAATTATTTGTCCGTGCTTACTGTTCTGCTGATTTAATTCATTGATACAGACAGTCATTAATACTGTTACAGCAGAGGAATACAGAGTGAACAATTTTATGGCCTAGTCATTAGCTGACTTGAATCAGTTCCAGTTTTCCAAAAGAAAAGGTGACAAATTAAACACTCGGTGAACTCTATTTATTTTCTGTGACTTAAACTGGTTCCTGTTTCTTATTTTGTACTTTATTTTAATTGAGTGCATTCTAAAATTCAATATACTTTTAAAACATAGTATGAGTAGTGGTTTTGTGGATTAATGGTGTCTTTTAAATGGATTTCCTTTTTCCAGTATAGCAAGATTGTTATATCTGTATTTACAAAATAGGCCATGACAGGTTTTTACCTTTCTACAACTGCTGTCTATGATGAATACATTTGAATAAAAACCAGTATTATGCAGAACACATAACATTTTTTAGTATGTTCACCAGATTCAAGCTTACTTTAATAACAGAAAAGGTTTTGCTAACAGGATTAAATGCTTGCAATGACAAGGAATTGTCAAGGCAGTACCCACATTTATCCAAAACCTGGATGATGAGGGCCTTTTCTACTGCAGTTGACCATTGCTGCCCCTGTTGTCCCTCAGGTCAAGGACCCAGAGCAGGCGCTGGTCCTCCCTGCACAGGAGGTCTTGAAGGCAGAAGGGCACAGCTGCCAGGCCCCTGTAAGGCACCCATGAAGGCAACAGCTATAGCTGCTTTCTTTACCACACAACCAATATGTTCTTACCAAGTGACAGCTAATCTTGGCCTTGGTCTGTGTCTAATTTATGCTTGTACCATACTATACAGCCTTGGATCTTTTCACATTTCAAATTCTCTCTTACACTGCAACTTCACAGTCAGCCTTTTCACAGGTAGTTTAACCTTCCTTCCTTCCTTCCTTCCTTCCTTCCTTCCTTCCTTCCTTCCTTCCTTCCTTCCTTCCTTCCTTCCTTCCTTCCTTCCTTCCTTCCTTCCTTCCTGCCTCCCTCCCTCCCTCCCTCCCTCCCTCCCTCCCTCCCTCCCTCCCTCCCTCCCTTGAGTAGCCTGTGCTTGGAGAGTATTGTCCCATGGAAGAAATCACTTCTGGTGCAAGCAGATCTCAGACTATGTATTTTTCCATGCCAGCTGTGGTCATCTTCAGTTATAAAGGGATCACGATGTGATACCAACTTGAGAAGGGACACTTTCCATGCATCACCAGCTGGATGTAAGTTGGATTCAACGACTTTTTGTGTGTCTCTTAATCATACAGCTCCTGTGGCAGTTGCAGAGATATTATACCATTATGAATATGAGGCTTAACCCACCTACAAAATCCAGAACAGCATTTTTTGCTTCACAGAAAGAGAAGAGGAAACTGCAGTATGCAGGAAAAATGCCCAATGATCCCCATTACATTGGCTTAAAATAAATGTGATACTTTTAACTCAGTTTGAATAACACAAGTGTGTAACAACATTTGTAACACATCTCTTTGGCATTTTACATTGTGAATAATGTGGCATCAGTCCTGGTACACAATTAAGAAAAATACTGCTTTTGCTAGAAATTCAGTGTTAGCCGCATCATGTCATTTAGGCTGTATTTTGACATCTTAAATTTCTTTCCTATTTAACAGCACTTGGAGCATGTCGGAACAGGATATCAGAATGTGGCAATGGTAACCACAGAATCAGTTGTAGAATTGTATAGGTCTAAATAGACCTGTATGATCCTTGAGTTCAGCTGTAGTATAGTGCCGTGAGGCTGAGCCAAAACAAAAACAAGACCCTCCTTCTATGTTACTAGTATTAAAAAATGTGAAAATTCAAGTTCTCGTGGAAGAAAACAGCGCTGTCAAAGTACTCTGCTGAATTTAAATTTTTTTCGTTCTTTTGATAAAGCAAATTTCATTAAAATTATGATGCCACCATAGAAGCTTAATTACCAAACTCAGCTGGTTTTTTTCTGTTGGAATTTAAAAACTGAAGTTGGGAACAGTTACACTGTTATGAGGCAGCCATGTTCAAGTTTTCTTGTACAAGCCAACTCCATTTTCTATTGTTAAAGTATATAAAGATAAAATTTAGAAAAAATATACCAAGAGCTTACTCACTGAATAATCATATGACTATTTTCACAGTGATGTATTATGATAAAATTTCTTAGACCTGTTTTCAGATATGGTAACCCCACATTTCTACAAATATAAATAATTACATGTCTTCATTACTAGCATTAAATGTGGCACAGTCTTAATGAGTATGTTTTGCCTTTATATCACAAAGCACAGCTGACAAAGTTGTCAAAATTTGTCAATTATTTCAAGATTAAATATTATAATTATGTTTTTTCAGGGCACAGAATAATTTGGAATTCCACTAGATGTTGGTCCAAAAATTCAGTTAAGTTTCCTTTTGAGATTTATTACCAAAAGATTTTCAACATTGTTGATGTAAATGTACAAACATGCTTTGCCAGGCAGACAGAGACCAAATAGAAGAGGGCTTCTTTCGTCTCCTGCTGTCAAGCTGGCAAATGACAGTGGCAGAGATCTTAGAATCCATTTCGTTGTTTGAAAGTTGAGAAGCCTGAAAACTTAAAGCATTTCCTTTATGATATAATTGATCTGCATCTCCTGCAGTCACTCTTGCAGTCTTAATATGCGTTAGGTTTTCAGGGTTATTTAGTTTCTGCTTAATTTTTACTTTGAATCAATAAAGTTTGGTCACGTGGGACACCAGTTTCCATAGTGAAGAGTGTTTTGAGTGTTGTTGGTACTGTGCCTGTTGCTTGATCCACAGTTTATTTGTATATTTTTATATTTTGTTTGATGAAATGTTTAGATCAAATAAGCTTTAGTCATAAGCCACTCTGGAAAGAATTATCTATGCAAGTTCTTCTTGGGTTGTGTTGTTTCTCTCCAGTTCAGCATAACTCTTCTAGACCTATAATCCTGTTAAACACTCAGATGCCACTTTGGTTTGTGGTTGGGAATTTTTAAAATTATTATTTTGTTTACAACCTGGAAATGTACCATTTAGAGCAATTGTAGAGTTTCCATAATCTCAACAAATATTTTGCATTCATACTTGGAAGAATTTGTGTACTACCCATGAGGCAGTATCTTTTCATTTAGTCACATCTTAGCAGTTATAGACCTTTCCAGTTTTTCTAGTTGATTGGACAAAGGTCTGGGGAACTATGACACAAGTCTAGCATTGGGAAAGATAGGACAGAAAGGGCTTGGGGATATGATTGCCTGGTAAGAAATACTGGAGATGTAAAACCTGTGAGTGAAATAGAAATGAAGGCCAGCTTTGAGATGTGATCATGGCAGGCAGGAAGATGGTGATTAGCTGGAGATAGGTTGAAGGACAGAAAACAAAAGGATCCAAGGATGTAGCCCCTCTCCACCCTGCCATGGCATCAGGGAAAAAGTAGGTAAGAAAAATAGTCGTCAGAGTTTAGAATATAGGATAATATGGTAATATAGTAGTTCTCATAGGCTGCATGCAAAGTTTGTAAGTTTTGTATCTTGCATGATTGGTCACTGTAAATCAGAATATTGAACATAAAAGGAGATATAATGTATTGTAACAAGGTCCTCTCATTCTTGCTCTTACCTCTCTCTTACCCCTCAGCTTTTTTACCTTCCTTACCTCATACCCCCTCTCTCTCTCCCTTTCTCTTTGGGGCTTCGCTTCAGCCGAGGCTGGTGGCTGAAAGCCCATTTTACCCATGACCCTTGCAATAAAACCACATGTTTCTAGAATATCTCAGGTCTGCAGAGTTCCTTCTCCCTACTGTCCACGGATGTTCCTACAGTCTGGATCCCAAGGAACCAGTTTGTCAAACTTTGAAGATTTTCTCCTGCAAATTAGATGTTTCTTCATGAATGAGTGGCTACCAGGTCAGCTTCCTTTCCAGTTTTGTTGCCACCTCTGCTATTGTCTTCTTGCTTTAGCATCTGGTTTCTGTACTCAGCGGTCATGGCTTTTGGTTTTTTGAACAATAGCTGTAATGTGTATACATATGTGTTCATATAACTAATAGTACAAGCTTCATGTTTTATTTTATATATATACATAGCCTTTCCCATGCTGGAAGGTATATGCTGTGCTCAAGGACATTTGTATAATGGGACACTTCTTCAAAAAATGGGAGTAATTCAATTTATTGAATTACACTGTCTTTGTAATTGTTGTACACGGAATCATGAATGCAAATAATTTTCTCAAACTACCGCTATTTCATTAATTTAACACCTACTTTGCATCTAATTGTAAACTATATGACCTTTTTGTAATAATTGAAGTGGTTAGTGATTAGAGAAAGGAAGTAGTTTGATACACTTTAATAATCAGAACATTTGAGCTCTTCTTCAGCTATCAAAGATGAGTTGAAATCATCCCTGTTGTCACACTCTGAGGGTAAATCCAAGTTTGAAATAACTGTCCCTTTCCTCTCTGGTTTTATCTATTCAGCTCCTTGGAGACATCAAACTCAGCTAATGGCAGTATTTAAATTAAAAGCAGGCTCCAGCAATAGTTATTATTGGCATTTTTTGTAATATACCTCTTTTTATGGGCTGCAAAACCTTCTGAACTGTTTTGGGATTCTAGAAATAGCTGACTTTATGTGAAGGGTTTGCTCTGTACATGTCGTCGGTTTCACCAGAAAAATATTGCTCAGGCACTGGGGATGAGAGCAAGCCAGTTTGTCAATGCTTTGACCATCAAGGACAGAGTCTGGCAGCAGTCAGAATGGAAAAGCAGAACAGTTTAAGAACAGCCCAGTCTCTAGCAATGAGGCAGATGCCAACTCAAGCCAAGAAAGTTAGGACAGCATGTCAGGGTTAGAATCATAGAATTACAGAATCATAGAATGGCTTGTATTGGAATGGACCTTAAAGGTCATGTAGCTGCATACCCTCTGCTTTGGACAGGGACAGTTTTCACTAGACCAGGTTGCTCAAATTCCCATCCAACCTGGCACTGAACACTGCCAGGGGTGGAACACCCACAGCTTCCTGGGCAACCTTTTCCAGTGCCTCACAACTCTCACAGCAAAGAATTTCTTCCTGAGATTCCCATGGGCAGTGGGAATTCTGTCTTGTCCCTATCCCTCTGGAAAGCATTCCATCTTTCAGGTGTCTCAGCTGCATCACTCAACTCAGTGTCATCTGCCAGTTTGCTTAGGGTAGACTCGATCCCTTTGTCTGTGTCATTAATGAAGATATTAAATAGTACTGGTCCCTGTACAGACCCCTGAGGGACTTGTCGCCAGTGTCTGTGAGGACTCTTTGCTGTTGACCACCACCCTCTGGATGTGATCGTCCAACCAATTACTTATCCACTGAACAGTCCACCAGTCAAATCCATCTCTCTGGATGGATTTAGAGATAGGGAAGTGGTGTGAGACCATGTCAAAGGCTTTACAGAAGTTCAGATAAATGACATCTCAGCCCTTCCCTTGTGCCATTCAAGGCCACTTGGTTGGTCAGGCAGGACTTGCCCTTGGTGAAGCTGTGCTGGCTGTCTTGAATCACCTCCCTGTTCTCCATGTGCCTTAGCACAGCTTCTAGGAGGATCTGTACCATGATATGCCCAGGCACATGGTGAGGCTGGGAGGTCCCTTGGTTGCCAGAGTTTTCCCTTCTACCCCTTTAAAAGATGGTTACAATGTTTTCATTTTTCCAGTCAGCTGGGACTTCGCCTGACTGCTGGGAGTTTACAAATACCATGGAGAGTGGTTTGACAGTTACATCAGCCTATTCCCTCAGGACTCTGGGACGCACCTCATTGGGTCCCACAGACTTAGATACGTTCAGATGGCTCAGGTGATCATGAACCAGATCTTTACTTACCGTGGGAGGAACTTTGCTCCCCCAGTCCCCATCCTGCTGTCCACCCACTTGAGAGATGTGAAAACAGACACTGCCATTGAAAATGGAGGCAAAAAAATGTTGAGTACCCCGTTCTTCCCCTCATCCGTTGTTATCCATTTTGTTTATCAGGGGATGTGGAGGTTCTTTGACCTTCCTTTTCTGATTAACATACCTGTAGAAGCCCCTCCTGTTATTCTTTGCATTTCTTGCTAGGTTCAGTTACAGCTTTACCTTGGTCTTCCTTACTTTCCTTACCCAATCCTACACAACCAAACTTCATGCCTATACTTTTCCCAGGTTGCCTGTCCTTGTTTCTATTGCCTATGCATTTGCTTCTTTCCCTTTATTTTGACCAGTAGTTTCCTACTAAACTATTATGATCTCTTGCCTTCCTTGCCTAGTTTCATACTTTGCATCAACAAGGTATCTATCAGGGCTCAGTGATACCCGTAACATCCAGCAAAGGTCACTCAAATGACCACTGAAAAAGGTCTGAGGATAGAAGCAATTCCCTATCAAAGGCAGGAAGGACCTTAGGCAGCTTGTCTCTCTTCTCCCACAGCTGGGTGCCAGACCCCTGGAGAAGCAGCTTGAAGAGCCTGTTGGTGCACACAAGGTTTTGACATGAGGTCTGTAATTGTGTAGCATGAAGTATGAAGCTAAATTTGGCAGATATATCATTGGGTGAACAAATTAGCCTTTTAAAATGCGAAGAGATTACTGTTGTGGTTTCAGCCCAGCTAGCAACCTGCCGCCACACAGCTGCTTGCTCACTCCGACACCAGCAGGACTGGGGAAAGAATTGTAAGTATAAAAACTTACATGTTGAGATAAAGCCAGTGGGTTGAGGTAAGGCCAATTAAATTGGGAAAGCAAAAGAAATACAAACAAGCAGAGCAAACCAAGAAATTCATTCAGTGCTTCCCATGGACAAACAGATATCCAGCTGTTTCCAAGAGAGCACGACCCCATTACACATGATGGTTACTTGAGAAGGCAAATGCCATCACTCCAAACTTTCATTCCTCCTTCTACTCTCCACCTTATATACTGAGCATGATGTGGTATGGTTTATATACATGGGATATGATGTGAAATACCCCTTTGGGTCAGTTTGGGTCACCTGTCCTGCCTATGTCTCCTCCCAACCTCCCAAATTCCTTGCCATCGTGGCAGTGCAAAAAGCAAAAAAAGCCTTGGCTCTGTGTAAGCCCTGCTCAACAGTAACAAAACCATCTCTATATTATCAACCCTGTGCTCAGCACAAATCAAAAACACAGCCCCATACTTGACACTCTGAGGACCAAAAATTATACCCCAGCCAAAATCAGCACAATTACTTAACAGCTAAACTCTGTAATGTGAATTTATATAAAACAGAATTCTTGCCCATCTCGGATGGATGGATGAATGAATAGCTACCCAAATCAACAAGGTGCTTCTATCAGATTGTGCCTTTGCATTTTCTTCTGACACGCTTTTCTTTTTGGCAGGCTTTGACCTATATTGGAAAGTATAGTTCCACTGATATGAGGTGTATCAACCAATTGTAAGACAGAGGGAACTGTCAGAGGCTTTTAAGGAGAAAAATATTTTCTCTCTGTTATTTTACTGTCAGCATTTATCTCCATTTTATCTATTTTTAAATTAGTCATTTCAGTCCTCAGTTTCCCAGTTCCAAGTATTTTATTTTGAGGATGTAATTTACTAACTCAAGAGCTCTTTGAAAAGCTTTCTGACTTGATTAATGTCATTGGGAACATCTGCCTAACAAACTTCTGCATTAGCAAATGTGGTTTTCATTTCTCAGGAGATTCACAGGTTTAATTCCAAGACTCCTTAATCTGTGAGTGATTTTGCATTAACAAAAAATTATCCTTTGCCTTCTGTTTCCTTAAAAGTAACTTTTTTAAAAAAAACGCAGAATATAGGAGGAAGAAGAGGTCCAGAACACAGATATTTTTAGCTAGCATCTATTGTAAGTATCTCTGATCAGGATGAATAGCCGCATTGTGACTCCAGGTCTGCTGCCACCTGCACAATTAATAGATCATATTCATATGAGCAAAGCTGCCTGACAGTTGACCCAATTTGCAAACACATACATAAATGTGTATGAGACCTTTAGTGGTTGCAACACTGTTCCTGGAGTCAGGCTTTATTGCAGTAACACCCAAATAAAAGCTGAAGCAAGAATAATTAAAAAAAAAAGGTGCTTTTTGTTTTTCTTAAAGCTCTTTGTCTTTGCAGAGATTTCTACCACTGGGAATAGGGTTTCTGTGGCTTTGTTCAATGATGGGCTGCAAAATTAGTATTTGTTGAAAGTTAAGACTAAAAAAATCATTAATTTGGACAGGGTCTTACTAACAAAGAATGATGCTGTGGAATATGCAGGGATAATATTATTTCCTGTGTGTGTTTCAGTGGGTTGCACTGAACAGCATCCTCAGTGTTACTTAGAGTTTCAATAGCTGAAATCCTTTCTATTTTTCTTAATAATCTTTAGGGGTTTATGTCAAAATGGAACAACTATGTGTGTGGTTTGAGATTCAGAAAAGGGAAAGAAAGCAGAACTCTAGTGCCAAATGCAAGGTTATGGCTTTGAGCTGTCTGTGTTGCTTGGTGTAATGTGAGAATTTGCAGTGACAACCTCTGCAGTGACCACCACCTGCCAGATACGTGAATTAGCAGGTATAACACAAATCCTATTTGTTTGAAAAACTTCTAGTAAGGTTTCTAAAACCTGCAGTTTTGGAAACAACATAGTGTCGTCAAATAGCTGCTTATTAGTGACTCCAATCTTAATGTCACAGCAAATACCTAGTTTGCTTGCAGATTAAGAAACATATATGTAGAACTGTTTTTACAACAGATTATCATCAAAATTACTCATACATTTTTTATTTTAATATATTATTGAATGCAACAGGCCTGTTATTAAATGCAACAATGCTATCTAGTGTATTGCTTCAGTTGATTTCACTGTGCAGTTTTAATGTACTGCTGGCTCCTATACTTAGAATATTCATTTTTTTAAACAAAGACAGGATGGTGGTGACAGAAAGCAAGATACTGTGATTTATGGGTAGCAGAAAGAATGAATTCCACTTAAATTCTGAATATGCCTGAATATACAGGTTCTGAACAGAACTGTGGAAATTGCCAACGAAACATGTACAGTGCAGCTAACATGAGGGTATTTGCTGTGTAAATAAAAAGCTATTGGTAATTCCTGACTGTTCTCAATCAGTCCTGGAAACTGTCCTTTTCTGACAGTATTTTTTCTATACTAGAGCAAGGCAGAGATTATCTTAACTAGGTCAAAAGTTGTCTAGGAGGAACTTGTACTGAGCATCACATAGAGAGGTTCAAGAAAAATACAAAATATAGAATCGACATTTTAGTTAGGTAGTATTTAATATTATAAGCTAGCTGAACAAAGTGAGAGATCTCAAAAATATTTCCAAAAAATTTGCTTTCTGTGTGCCATATTTCTCTAAAGAAATGTAGTTTTAATGTAGCAAAAGAGGAGGGTAGTAGTCTGTACCTCTGGAGAAAACTTATTACCTCAAGCTAGTTCAGAATATACCTGAAAAATGGCATAGGGACTACTCGTTGTAGCAGAAATCTGCCAAAACCAGACTAAGACAATGGTGAATCATACTTCATATTGTTTTGATCTGCAAATTTCCCAACAAAACCTCTTTTTTAATGGCAGATTACAGGCATTTGGGTAGATGTAAGCTTCTCTTCATGAAAATTGCATTTTTGTGACTAGCAGAATGGAAATGGAGCTATATTTTTTATACTCCAAAAGAGGTTCTCCTTAACTTGTGACAGAATTTGCCTTTGTTACTGCAGAGATATATAACTGATTGCAGGGTTTTCACATGTTATCAAGAAATAATTTTCTCTCTTTAATGTATTATTCTAATTAATTATACATCAAATTAATACATTAATTAATACATTAATTGCTTGGATAGAAACTGAGCTGAACGTATATGGCTACATTTTTCATGACAATCTGTAGAATTTTTTTGCATTTGAAAAAAAAAATTGGTTTAATGTAATTCTAGGTGAGAGCTCAATTATCTCTGTGCTCCCAGCAAATGAGAATTAGATGCCTACGTGCTGACAGGAGATGGATTTAAGACATAATCTTCTCACTGTTCTCTACCAGTCAATTTAGACATTTCTTGCTTTTTGAGCTGAATTCTGTGGATCTTATTTGCAGGCATATAACTCTTCCCTTACATTTTTAAGGCTCTGTCATGATGTCCTGTGAATTTCACTCAGCATTTGAGCTCTTGAGCTAGGCACTGAAACAATGCCTGCAGCAACTCCATTTCCTTCAGCTACTCAGCTGTGAAATGAGCAACTCTGCTCCTGAAGCATGATAGCTGCAAATGAAGCAGGAACTCAGATCTCTCTTGTTTAGTATCACAGAATCACAGAATGGTTTGCACTGGAAGGAACCTTAAAGACCATCTAGTTCAAGCCCCTGCCATAGGCAGGGATACCTCCCACTAGACCAGGTGGCTCAGAGCCCCATCCAACCTGGCCATAAACACTTCCAGGCATGGGGCAGCCCCAGTTTCTCTGGGCAGACTGTTCCAGTGCCTCACCACCTCACAGTAAAAAATTTCTTCCTAATACCCAATTTAAATCTATGGTCCTCCAGTTTAAAGCCATGCCCCCCTGTCCTATTACTCCATGCCCTTTTAGAAAATCCCTCTCCACGCTTTCTTTTAGCCTCATTCAGGTACTGGAAGGCTTCTATAACATCTTTCCAAAGGCTGTTCTTCTCCAGGCTTACACATGTGTGAAAATATGTGTGTGTGTGTGTGTGTGTGTGTGTGTGTGTGTGTGTGTGTGTGTGTATATGTATGTATGCTTAAAACAATAATATATATATATGTGTGTATGCTTAAAACAATTAAAAATATAGTAAAGATTGAAGGTTACAAGTGGGAGAGCTCTGAGTATTAGGACTTCAAAATGTGCCATACCTTTGGAATTTTAATCCAAACTTTTCCAAAACGATAGTATCTTAGTCTCTTTGTATGCAAGATTTTCTTTTAGATTATTACAAAAATAAAGATCTACTCACAAATCTGAAGTAGAGTCCACATTTTCATAACTAGTGTTTTGTTTCTTGCTTTAAAAAAGAAAAAATTTCTCAGGACTTAATCCCAGTTTGTTACAAAAATTTACATAGCCAGGGAAAATTACAAGTTTCTACCAGAACATTGTACAGTGTTTGAAACCTAATCTTTTCTCCCTGTATCTCACTCTATCTGGTTTAAGCCACTCCAACTCCCTAAACTGCAGTGTCTCATTTGGGATATACAGTGTTTACTGCTAATTTGGGATTTCTTTAAAATCTTTATTTTTAAAAACTCAGGAAAAATTTTCCAAAGTTTGCACCATGAAGTGCAGCTGATGGAGGTATTTAAGAGATGGCTTTTTTAGCCACACTCATGTGTAGCCCTAATTCCATGCCTGATGTGTTTTGGTTTTCTGCATTTTTTTTTTCAGGGAATTTTCTGTAAACAGGAGAAATGTTTTTTTTAACTGTAACTATGTTATTAATTTCTTTTCTTAGGAGGGACTTCTTGATGTCCCTCTGGTCTGACCAGTGTGATTGAAGAAGTTTGCTTTTGTTTCACCAATCAAACTGGTCTGTGTAAAACAGTATAAAAAGGAAACACATCCCGAAAATAAAGAAGTAATTTTCAGCCTTCTAAATCTTGGAGTCTGTGTTGTTGTGGTGTAAAGCAGCGTTGTTCATGGTATTCATTTAATGCCACAACAGAATTGTACTCTCGAAGTATTGAATTTCATTGTAATGTTAATGAAGTGAAAGGCAAAATACATGCTGGTTTTAGAAGCTGACAAATAAATAAATACTCTTTAATTTTGATATTTGAATGAATGATATCATTATTTCTTTATGCACACGCTAAAGCTGACAGCCGGTGATAAAAAAAGTTGAATAGCAGAAGGCAATTTGGATGTTCATGTCCATTTTTCTGCCTATGAATTTTCTTAAGTTATTGAGAAGTCTTATCATTGAAATACAACTAGAGCAAGATCTGAGGTAGCATTCTATTCCCACATACCTTCAGGACAAGAAGTTGCCAGAGTGAGCTAATGCTCAGGCATACCTCCCTAGAGGTTCATCTTTGTGCTTTTCCATACCAGAAAATTGAATCCTGACAGTACAGTCTGACACAAATTAATCTGCCTTCAGAGTTTCTTATGACCTAGGATTGGTATAGCACAGGTGTTTCTGCCTAAACTGCAAAAGCTGTGAAAAAAGGATGTCTAGTTAAAAATAAAATAAAATAAAATAAAATAAAATAAAATAAAAGGAGTATTATTGATCAAGTGTATTACTATTAAAGAGCAGCCCACCAAGTAGAGAAAATTATTAGCATTTAGTAGAAGACACATGTATTTAGAAAACTACTGTAAGCTGCCTAGTAGAAATTACTTGGAAAAAAAAGTTTGGAAATGATTGGATAGCTAGGCAAGTGTTTAATGATCTCATAGTTGGCTAGGTTTTAAAATTACTGTGATTATATCCTGTGTTTGGAGAAAAATTTGAGTAATTTCCTAGATTTTCAAAGGTTGCTGCCTGGTAAAGCTTGCACATTTAATTTCTATGCTTTCAAAGACACCAAGAACATAACAAGTCCAATGTTGTTTTAAATCCTCCTGAGTAACATTTCACACACAGAGTATAAAACTGTGCTGAGAAAGTCAGTACCCATTGTTGATTCAACAGAATTCTAATGTGACATGACATGTGACATGACTAGTTTCAATGACTTCCTCACTTACTATTAGCAATTCAAAAAAATTAGGAATGCAAGTATGTTTTGTTATTAGAAAAGAGAAAAGAATAAACAAGAAAGGCAGAATAAACAGAAAAAAATGAATGGAAGTTGTGGTGATCACTATACCATGTTTTTTCTTGAATCACAGATAACACTTCTGTCATTACTCCCGAAGCCATCAGTTAGTTTTTCTGTCATCTAATATCCCATAGGAGCACCTGTTGCTACATATGTTGGCCACATATAGTTAACAATGATACCTGAAAACCTTGCAAAAACAGATTAGCAATGAACACTATCAGGCAAATAACTATTTACTGAAATAAGTTGTGTGGGTTTGGATCAAATCCACATGTTTACAAAGTATTTTAAAATCAAATATATGCACTTCCATAGCATAAGCACTGTGTAAGAGACTGACAATTCTGCCTATCTGTACTTAGCAATTTGCACTGAATGAGCAGGACTCTTCTCATATTAGAATTTCCATCAAGACATTGACTCCCTTCTTGCAAGATATATTTCAAGTAATTAAATACTCTTTATTTGCTATTACGATTATTTGGGGTTTTAGTTGGTTGGTTGGTTGATTTGTTGGTTTTTAAATGAACAGAGATATTTAGTTGAGTTCTAAACCCAGAACCACCACAAAAAGCATCTTAGACTTGGACCGTCCTATATGGGTACCATGGTCCATACATACTTGTAAGAAACATTCTTTTTGTCAGCATAGCAGTATCAGTTACATGAAGAAAAGGAGACACAATAACAAGAGGCTTTCCGCCAGTCTAAATGCCCTTTCTATTTATAAATATGCATGTGTGGTCCAACTGACATAATGCAAAACCTCCCACTATGGACTAATCATGCAGGACTATTGAATAACAGGAAGTACGCAAACTTCATGGTGCCAGAACAGCTCCAAATGGGAATAGGTCAGTGTACCTCCTACTGCAAGACAGCAACAAGGACTGCTTTGTTGTATTGCAAAAGCAATTCCTCACCTTGATTTGGGTTGTGCTTACTGCAGTCTTTGGAGAAACTCAATTAAGTCTACTTTGGTAAAAGATTCCCAGACTTGTGGACTTGCCAGTGGCATAGGAATTGCATTTCACTCTGCTAATGACCCAGTTTATTTAAAATTATCATGGCATAAATTATATAATCTATTTGTCTAATTAAGGGTATAATGTGCAAGGTATTAATTCCTGAGTATCAGGACACAATTAAATGATCTTCTGATGTTACCTTTATGGCCAAATTAATTGCCACATTATGCTGTCAGTTATTGACAATACTGCTAATAATACACATCACACTGAAATTATTTCTAATATTGCTGCTATTCACATGCAACTTTTCTTTAGCTGTCTTTACATCTAATTTTTGCCATCACAGATATTAAACAGAAAGACATTATTTGCTTGAAATTAGTCTTGACTAAATAAGTTTCATACATACTGGTATGTGTCATTATTTCTGCTGTGATAATGCACATCAAATTACTAGTTGCATTGTTAGCTGGGGACAGGCTACTGAAAATGAACTTTTTCTTTTTTTTTTTCCTTGGGAAGAGTGACTTTTTTGTCTTCTCTCTCATAGCCATCCAGTATTTTTAGATTTTAAAAATGCAGGAAAAAAGAAAAAGCGCTCCTCCTGTTTTCACCTCTGTTTTTTTCCAAAAAAGGTGGAAAGTCAACAGTGGAAGGTGTTTTCTGTATGTCATCTGCAGGAAATTTGTATGTCAGTTTTGAAATACATTCTTCATGGACTGTCCTGTTGCTTCATGGATCCTACAGGCATGAGAATTCTCTTTAAAAGCTCTATTTATCTGCCTTGGGTGAGGAGAATAAAATTCAGGCCATGATCATCTTAATTTTTTTACTTTTTTTTTTTTACTTACTGTTTTCTGGGGATCTTGAGAAAGATTATTGAAAATTAATACAGACTCAAACTGTACTAACTGTATCAGATTCACCAAGACAAGGGAGTGGATATGTGTTTACCCTTCCAGAATTTTACATTTTCTAAATGGTAACTCTTTTTTATTAATAAACATTTCTTTCATCATCAACCTTTCTTAAATGCAGAAGGAAAAAATATATACATTAAATCTCCAAAATAATTACCTTAATTTATTTTGATCTTTCTCTCCATTCTATTTTTAATATATGAGGTTAGTAGTGCAAATCTCCATCCACACCCCAGCTATCCCCTCATCTGCTTCATACCTCAGCCAGTCCAAATGTTGATCTGTGTAAAGGTAGGAAGTGAACAGGTTAGTCCAAATATTTTCTCATTCTAAAAGGAATATTTTCTCACTCTGAAAAGAAGACCCTGTGTGGTGTCTGTCATGAGCACCATCATTATTCAGCCTAACTGCAGTCCTGGTACTTAGGCATCCATGAGGAATGTGACATTCTGCTGGGACATGCTTCAGTGCTTCTGCTGTCACTCAACCTACTGGCTAAGAAAAGGAAAACTACTGGATTGAGAGTAATAGACTGCTTTCCCCTTAGGAAATACAGAGCCTATGTGTTATTTTGTTATCCTATTTCTTGGGATAGTGCATGGATTCTACTTGCCTTTGAAAACAGGCAGATTGCCCAGGCTATCTTGGTTACACTATGGAAAACATGGGAGAGCTGGAACTCTGTATTTCACTAGTGCTCACAGCTGGGAAGCAAGCACTTGTAGATTCCACTGCTGCTAAAAATGTACCCAAGAGTTTGGAAACACCAGTTGGCGGATCCTGACAGAGCAGAAAGTTGGCACACAGATATTGTTCTTCCTCTGATGCTTTCTCTGACCCAACCGCTGCTCACAGAAACAATTTTCTTCATCTTAGATACTTTACAAAAGAACCAACCAAATGCTGACACTCATGAAAAAGCTCTTGGGTTTTGTTTCTCTCTCTCTCTTTTTTTTTTTTTTTTTTTTTTTAATTGCAGAAGTGTTTTTTTTCTTTTTTTCATGTCTTTTTTTCCCTCTTATTTCTTGCATTTGTTGCATTTAAGTGGTAGAACCTTTTCACTACTCGCATATAGGATCAAGTATTATAAAGCTAAATAAATTTTAGAAGAGCTAAATATGTTACCAAAGCTAAGCAATTGATCTCACTAAATTCTTTAGTATATTACTACAAGATTAAACCTGATACTGTGGATGTCAGAGCGCCATATTGAAAAAAAAATCAGAAAATAATTATTTTCCATAGAAAGGATGTAATTTTTAGTGTTGTAATAAAAGGGACTCTGAAGTATATTCAGCATATACCTATGTAAAAGTTAAAGTAGTTCTGATTTCAACAACCAATCCTTTGCTCCAATTTCTGCCTAACATGCAAAGTTGGGTTTAACTTTACAATAAATACATCATTCTTAAATTTGCAGTTCTTGACTAGGTAATGGCACTTCCATCTGTCTCAGTAAGTGGCAAACATCCCCCCTTTCAACTACAGCCAGCCATTTGGGCCATGCCCAAAGAAACAGAAAAAGTGTGACTGCTCAGGGACTGCTAGATCAAGTGAGCCTCTTCCATCCTTATGCAATAGCTCTCTTCATTACCCATTAGTACTTTACATTAGCATCTACCATAAGGCATGATGTTGGTGTAAGTATTTGTTAGCTCTCACTGGTTTGTAAATTGCAAAATAGTAAACTTCCTTATTTATACTGGCAACCCCATAAGGAATATTGTGTTCAAAAATATAAGTAAGTAATGATCCTTACATATTTTTCACTGCATCCTTGGTTTGGGTTTTTAAAGAAAATCGGTTAAAGCAATAATCAAAGATTCAAAAATTGACACAGGTTCTAATGTCTTGTTAGATGAAAATGGTAGAAAGACAAGAAAATTATTTTTAAAGTGTCTTATATCCTACTTTAATGAGAACCTAGTTTCATACCACTGTTATGATGGAAGAGATTCTTATGATGCCCAGTGTTGGAGTGAGTCACCCTTTCAGTATTCTCTGATCCTGCCTCTGGCTGATCAAAGTAGACATCACACTGTATTTGAAGAGGGCACTGTGCAAATCAAGTATCAAAACAGGCTGGAAAACAGACTTTATGCAATCAGACTTAAATCAGACTGAGACAGAATGGTATTTGGTTTAAATAACCTTATACTTTATTTCAAAACTTAGAAAAAGCAATTATTAGAACATAAAATCTAATGTTTTATAAATTCAGCTATATTCTATGCTCATAAAATAATGATTTCTAGCAGTCATTACTAAGAGTATGGAAGCTATTTGTTACTCAATATGCATGACATAAAGTGCTGCAATAATTCTTTTTATGCTATATAAATGATATTCCCCATTAAGTGTGCAGATTTTCTCTGCCTGTTGTTGATCTGCTGCTACATATTTCAAGAAAGTTTGCTTTGTCTTCAGAACTTGATACTCCAAAGAGCCAGTTTTACAAATGAAAGAGCACAGATTATGACAGAAAAAAATCTCAGCCATGATGTTAGTATTTGGGTTTATTTGGAAGACTTTATTCTGCTTCAGTTTCTTTTATCTTATATTCCATCAGAAAAGTCCTCTGCAGAAAAGATTTTTTTCTTCCAACCAATGTCAAGCCTTTACTTCTTACAAAACATATTCAGAAGTATGTAAACTACAGAAAAAAAAAGATGTGGCATATATTTTCCCTTTAAACACAACATGTGACACAATATCTTTATATGTTGATTCTTTTTTTACCATGTATCATACTATGTTCATTTATGTTCATTTAGTACTAAGAAAAAGTATCAGAATCAATATTTATATTTCAAAAGTTAATATAAAATAGATTTCAGTTATGTTTTACAGGTTCTTTGCTTAGAAATTTGCCTGAAGAGGTAAAAAGTGATTAGTGAAAAATAATGATCGAGTGAGTAAAGGTATAAGATATCAAATATCAAATATAAAAAAACATTTTTCTGGATAACTAGGCATAAATACTGGTAATAAATTGCATTGTTTTCTCATACAATAGCTTGTACAGACTGCTTCTTAATAGCCTATTATCTGGTCAATTAATTAAAGCTTCATTTTCCCAGATAAGATCATTTCATGTAATTCTTTAGTTAACAGGATGTATGCTTTCTTAGAATTATCTAAAAAATAAAGAGGATCAGTAATTGCAGATGGATTAAAACCTTCATCCACGAGTCGAAATTTTTGTTGTTTGAATGTTCCTGTCATTTCCATTTTTTCCTGCAGTAGAGAGAAAGACACATTATTCCGAAAGAAGCTACTTTTCTTTTGCTCACATTTGCCTTTGTTTTTCAAAGCCTTACTTGATGTAAGTCAGTTTATTCTCATGAGTGGAAAAACTAGAGCTTGTGTGCTGCTACAGACCCACACAAGACAGATGGTGACAAAAGCCCGTTTCTTTCTACATTCCTGTGCAGTGTCTCTTTAGTGTCACATGTATGTAGCCCCAGTATGCCCAATCTTCTTCACTGTGCACATTATAAAAGGAAACTACACACCATGAAGCTTCTGAGAGTAGTATCCGTTATTACCAAGAACTCCTTAATGATAAAACTCAGGAAATTTACTATATCTGTGACTACTGTCATCTCCCAAAAGGGGTTGAAAGACTCACATACTAAATCAGCCATACTCATATTCCAAAGCCAGATGCAAAGAAAGATGGATCTTGACCATATATTTTGTTTTCAGACTGCTCCAGTGCTACGGTATCCCTTGGAAAATCAGTGCAAGGCATCTGTAATATATCAGTCTTCTCTATTCTAACTACCTCTACTCAGCCCAACTTTATGACCTCTCTCCATCTTCTCTTCTGCCTTTTTACTTTTTAATATATGGAAACAACCTCTGAAACAATATTCAACAAAAATGTCAAAGAGCCCTTTTATTTACTCCAGGCATGCCTACAGATTTTATCTACCTGCTCTAGTTGGTCAAGAAATGTTCTGACATCTTCTAAAGTATGACTATATGTCAGATCAAGCATAATAAGGTTTTATTTTCTTTCTCTCGACGTTCCACCTACTGTCTTCTTTCTTGGTTAATGACAGCTGTACCAAGAGCAATGTATCTGCAATGAAGGCATTTAAATTTTAATTTAAATTCCGGATACTTGATATCCATGCATACCCAAGATTCAGATTGCTTCTGTCCAGTGTAAAGGTGTTTTTGTACAGCCGTATAGGAGTGCATCTAGACTAGGTTCTCATAATTTCATAAACTGACTACTGCAATATTCTTAAGCCTAATCTTGCTTGCTCACATCAGAATGCTGCTGCAAGATATCTTCCTGGACTTATGAGATAGATTGATAGATACATACACACATATTTCACTTTCAAAATCTTTCACAGATTTTTTTTCTTTTCCCTCTTTATTCTGAACCAGTTTTCAATCTCTGGGTGGTCTACGATACCAACATCCATAACATAACTTCTCTCTTTAAACAATGACTATTTTTTCATCTGCTACTCGAACTTAGGGGACTCCTTCATAAACATCTTCAGAAACATTCTTCTGTTCATTTTTATTTTACCAGAAATGCAAGTGCACATCAGACTTCATTTATCATTATCATCAATATTGTGTGCTTTTGATATTCTCACTTTTTTTTCTAGCTCTATGTAGTCCACTGTATTATATTTACATTTCTACACTCTGCAGGACAGACAATTTTTCCCCCAAACTGGACAGTTACTAGATCAAAATAATGCACTAATAAGGATGACTTCAGTGATTACTGTGATGGCAACAATAACATACATTTTTATTCACCTTTCCAATTTACCTAGCATATTTTCAAGCACTTTAATATTTGTCATCATTACACAAAAAATAACATTTCATTTTTTTGTGCACAGCCACTGTCTCCTGCTTTAGCTGTATTTCTCTCTCATTTTCATGAAATAAAATGGATTTTAGATTCTTTTCTCCAATGCAATTATTCATAGTTTTAAATCTGAATCTTTTTCTTTCACCATGCTTATGTTTCTAATCTCCCCAGATCCTTTTGTGTGATCTCTGTCCTTGCTCATTTGTACAGCTTCTCCCATTTAAACATAATCTGCAAATTCACTGACTTTTTGTGTAATCCCTTTTCCAGGATTCCATTAATGGAGACCACAAATAGGACCAGGTCTAAAACTAATCTCGTGATACATAAACAAGCACTTTTTGTTATTCACTTAGCTATCTTGTGTTTAAATGATGTAGATGTTTGTATACACAGTGCAATAATAATGCAGCTTACCTGGATTCTTAAGAATAGGGGACAAGCATAACTTGGTAGATAAGTCACTACTTGCTTATACATTTGCTCCAAGTCTAATGATGCATTGTGCTTTAAAATAAGAGAAGCCATTCCTGCTTTTCCTTCATGATCTGCATGAAAGGAAGTGAGATGAGAATTTTGTAACATGAATAATAAGTATGAGTAATGATAAACCTTCCAAAATATCCTGTAGTACATTAACAAACCAAGAGTCATATATCACATTCTGAATTTCAGTAAAGCTGCAAGATCTCATTCATATTTCATGTGGTATTACGTGTACTTGGAGATCACTCAAGTGATAAATTAAGCAATAATGCTGTAAATGAGTGTGGCAGGTAAGACTAAATGGAATCCTATGCTCGATATAATCGGTAAATGGGATAAACATCGACAACATTCCTCTCTCGAAAACAAGAGTGAAGAGCCTCTTTCCTGAAGTAACTAATTATGTCTTCATTTCTGTTTTAGTCTTTTTCTTTTGCCAGTATCTTTTCTCAAAACTGTGGATCTGAACTAACAGAGAGGGCAATTAAAAGTTCTTACTGCTTTGTCTGGAAAAGGAGAGCATTGTGGGTCTTTGGGAAAGAACAAAATGGGCAAAAGTAAAAGCAGTGAACTTCAGCTATCAAAAGTAACTAACTATTTTAACCATCAGCTAGTAGTAACAGCAGAGATGTTCTGCCAACCTTATCTTTGTTTCGGTTTAATTTTTTTGCTAATGCTACAAAATCTGTAAGGAATTTGATTTGTTTATTGTTAAGTGCAATTGTCATGACAGTCACATAAACTGAGTAGGTAAACAGGTAAGTGTTGTATAGGAAATTAGTGTCTCTCATACTTCTGATTTTCAGTCAGTGTTCTATGAAGTTTCTTGTTTTATAGCTTTAAAATACAAGTAAGTGACACTTTTTCTATTTTAAACTCCTTTATCTTTTTGTGTTGGATTTATCCTTGCCAACAACCAAACATCCAGCCAGATTTGTGTTCAATCCCTTCTGTCATGGGATGGGAAGTGAAGGAAAGCAAGGCTCAAGTGGTACGGCAATGGCAGTTTCATAGGGAAGACAAAAGATACATGTAGAAGCAAAGCAAAACCAGGACATCATTTAATATTTCTCATCATCAGGTAGATGCCCAGCTACTTCCTGCAGGCACAGCCTCACTCAGAGCATGCAGCTTTTTTGCGGGGAGACAAGCAGCATAATCACAAACCTCTCCTTCACTTCTTTTCCTCTAGCTTTAATAACTAAGCATGGCTGTCATATGATATGGAATATCCCTTTGGTCAGTTTCAGACCACAGTACCACCTACATCTGCTCCCAAGTTCTTGCTGTCCCCAGCCTTCTCATGTATGAAGAAAGCCTTAGTACTGTACAAGCTCTGGTCAGTACCCAAGCACTGTTAAGTTATCAGCACTGTTTTAGCCACCAATGCAAAGCAGAGCACTGAACAATCTCCCATATAGAAACTTATTTTTATCCCAGTGAGAGCAAGCATATATTTTAAAAAAAGATTTAGCATGAATGAGAATCAAGTCCATATGATCTCATGAAAAGTAATAAAAAACCCTATTAAAAAGAAATTCATGTATATTCTTCCTTACAAATTAATTTTTCTCTTTGAATTTTTTTTTTTTTTCTTCCTGGTTTTGTAATTTAACTGTTTACAATTATTTTATGAGGCTAAGTAGAGTAAGACAGAAAAATGTCTTCGCATATTTTCCTTTGGAGTTACTTTAGAATTATCTTGTTGACATTTTATTTTGACATATGTCTGGCTTTTACACAGATGTGAATTTACTAAATCTTTATATTTTAATTTATGTTATGTTGCTATCACAGTGCATGCGTGGTAGATTTTCAAAAATACTCCTCATTGCATATAGATAAAAATGCATGATTCACTCATCCATTCTCAATAGGGGGGTATTTTCTTTATCTGCATCTACATTTTAGCTGAGTATTAAGCAGATGACTCAGTCAAACATGATTCATGTTTAAAACACAAAACAGAAAGAGTTATGCAGGTTAACAATGAATCTGGGAGAAGCAAAATGCTTCTCAAGCTTTTACCTGGCACAGACACACCATACACATTTGCTTCTTGTATGAAGTCCAACATTGCAATGACATCAGAAACTTCTGTAGTGGCAACATTCTCCCCTTTCCATCTAAAATGTGTGAAAAAATAATTAAGTCCCATGACACCTACCTTTTAAAAAAAGCTTTAGTAGAAACTCCACTCATTTCAGACTAACACTACCTCCTCACATTCTTTCATACTTGTCACATTGGAATTTGATCACAAGAAAACAATGTTGCAATTAAACTGTATTTTAACACTGTAAGGGCCATTGAAGATCGGTAGTTTCCAAGCTTTTTACCTGTATATAAATGTATCAAATGCGACCAATCTTTGCTATTTCCCACATTTTTCTCCACATCAGTATTGGACTTCCTTGCTCATAGCAAATCCATCACTAGTTCCATGCTTATTGAAAAGCATGTTCAAAGAGGTGGAATTCCTAGGAACTACTCTGAAAATGAACTATTCAACTCCACAGGATTATTACTCATGGAATACTTGTGAAAAAATTAAGCCTGTATCATCCACTTCAGAATCATCATAAATCATATTGCAGTAGCAATAAATTGAACAGTTCCAGCTGAAAACAAATATAACCACGTTATTTTATTCTATAGATCTTTAACGAAGAAATATGAAAAGAAACAATAACTGTACCTGAAGGTATCTCCAATCCTGTCCCAAAAATACAGAAAATTGTCATGGTCTTGAACCATTAGATCTCCAGTATTAAAATAAAGATCTCCTTTCTTAAATACCTCACAGAGTAATTTCTTTTCTGTGTGTCTTTTATTGCCAGCATAACCAAAGAAGGGGTTCTTCGCATTGACTTTGGAAATCAGAAGACCAGCCTCACCTATACAGAGAAGATGAAAGAATATAAACCTAAAATATCACTGGACACTCTGTACCTGACATTACCATTACTTACCATATTGTCCACGCAAATTCAGTCACTTGGATTTCTTCCTGGTGACTCACCAGTGTTCTCCCAGAACAATCATCTATCAATTGTAAACTCACTAGCAGTTTATTACCCTCTGAAAGTGCACAATTCAAGTTAATATTGAATTGACTCCCCACATGTTACTTCCATGAGTGTCAGCCTTATCATCATCCTAATGAAAAACTAGTGTCTATCAAAAGTAGGTGCTCAGCCCAGGCACTATGTCCCTATTTAATCTCTTTTCAGAAGTTCTGAGAACACTGAAATTACCTCAGTTGGCTGGAGCCTGGTGTTAATAGCACTGAGCTTGTGGGTTTAATCTCTCTGGAGACCATTCACTTAAAGAGTTTGACTTGATCCTTGTGAGTCCCTTCCAAATCAGAATATTCTATGATTCTGTAACTTCTTAAAAATAATTAAAGTGATACAGCATCATCAATTTACTTGTTGGTATAAAATATAAAAGTTTAATACTATTTTTTTCCTCAAAAAGTACAGAGATTAGGGGAAAGGATTATCCTCTTATGCATGTAGAGTACCAGGATGTTCATTTGCACAATATGGAATAATTGCATGAAATAACCTTTCTGGAAGCAAGTTCTGAACAATATAGTTTAAGAGTTCCATTACTTTGTAACAGAGACAAGAATTATAAATAGGCTAATATATGAAAATGCTTCCAAAAGTAGGCACAATTTTTAATTTAAGATTGCCTCTATGCTGTGTCTTTTTTTTCCATAAGCTGGTAGTGTTTAAAGTAAAAGTATTTAGTTCACTGGTAGTATCACTGCAGCCATAATGCTCTGAAGAAATAAGACATGGGTAAGACAAAGATTATAGACAGAGATGATACTTTTCATTAGACTGAGTGGTGTAGTTGGAAAAAAATTAGACCAAGTGTCTAATCAGAGCACGTGTTCCCTTCACAGGTCAGTCTGACATCCTTAGAGATAAATTCCTATAAAATTTCAGCTTTTGGGGACATATTGTCTTCAAAGTGGCCATCACCAACTGTTAGAGAATCTCATAACTCCTTTGAAAAATCTGATTCAGCTCCTTATTAAAGCTGTCTGCCTGACCTTTAATATGAGTTTTTCTGGCTTCACTTTCAGCTGTTACCTTCCCACAGTTCAGTGCATGCTCCAGTATCTGATAACACTTTGAAAAATTGTGTAATTGTGATTTTTGATAAAAATTTTTAGGACAGCTATAATCAGGCACTTTTGGGGTTTTTTTTGTTGGGTTTTTGGTTTTGGTTTTTTTGTTGGTTTGTTTTTTTTTTTTTTTTGGGGGGGGGAGGTTGGGCTGTTTGGGTTTTTTTAAATTATTAAGCTGAATCACATCACTAAGTCAGAAACACTTAATCTCTCATCAAAAAGCATTTGCTCTAATCCACCAGTCCTTCATGTAGATCTCTTAGGCAACCATTTCCTTATGTTAACCTCCTTTAAAAAACACAGATGTCACTATATATTAATTCAAAGATAATACCATAGCATCACTTTTGAACACTACTCTTCTGTGAATATATCCAAGGATCTCCTGTGTGCTTCTGATATCAACACTGGTATGTTTAATGGTGTTTTATCTGAGATCAAAAATCATATTTTTTTTTTCAGAGCGAAGAGTAATAGTTTATTTAGTAAACTACAGTAACACAATAGCAAGGCTTCTTAAAACAACTCTCTGAAGTATTTTTATTAAAATCAATACGCTGTAATATCCTATTAAAATATATACTTACCTTTCTTAACTTTTTCACACCAACCATGTTTGTTTCTAATTGGTTCATCTTTTTGGAAATCATACTTGATTAAATCAAATGGGAAAAAAAGCTAAAAAAGGGAAGAAGTCATCAGTTACTCATCTACACAGTGACATCTGGTGGCAGCAAATATACATAAGGGAACTTGTGCTCCAGTCATGCTCATCTGAAAGGAGAATGCAGTTTCATTTAAAATTGAAACTACTCTATGTAAATTCATGCCATTTCCTGGAGGTAAGCAACATCAAAACAGTTTTTACTGTAAATTAAGACATAGAACTGTCTTTTTGTTAATTTTCTTACAAGTAAGTTATAGGATCCACATCATCAGTGAAAGGGCAATGTGAGTCAGCGTAAGAGAAGCATTATCTCTAGTATTTAAGTGACAATTAATGGTGGTGACTGATATGACATGTTCTTGGGGTCTTCTGGCACTGGAAACAGCTGGCAAGGTAAAGGCCTCACAAATGAAAATCTGCTTCCTGTTGGGCTTTACTGTTGCTTAACTAGCCCCAGTTCTTCCCTCTTGCTTTCTCAGGCTGCTGTATGGTGGTGGGAAGTGAGCACCAGCAGAAGGGTACATACTCCCATGGCTCCAAGCAAACTCAAGGAGAGGACAAGATACTCCTATAAAAACCAGCAACTGCAATACTTTTTTTTTTTTTTTTTTTTTTTTTTTTTTCCCTGGTCAATATACAGCATTTCACTATTATTTTGCTTCATTTTTCTGCTGTGGTATGAATCCAAACTGGACCTTTAAGAGACACTGTCTTACACTATTTGGACAATTGTATTTGCAGTGGTTCAAATTGTCTCTTTATTATTCTAAAGAGACTATTTGCCCGGCCTGGAATTCTATGCTGCCTTCTCAAAAAGAAATCTTATCAGCACTCTTTAACAACTAGTGAAACCAAGGTAATTATCTTCTCCTGAGAATTCTTGGCAATCGGGGAACAATTTTATAAAACATGAATATGCACTTGCACTCTTCACAATAAACAAATGCAATATAACTTAAGGAGGGTTATATGAAAGTGACTGAATAAAGAGTAGGATGTTGAAACATAAACTTCTTTCCTTTTCTGCCACTAACTTGGATGAAGAGTTGCATCTTTATTTTAATTTGAAATGTTGTTGCAAATACATCATATAACTTTTCTCAAAGAAATCTGAATAAAGAGCAACATGAATCCCACAATTTCAATCTCACAGGGACAAAATTGATTCATTGAGTCCCTTCAGTGTTCAGCACTGTGTTTTTTTTCTGTCCTAAGTATGAAACAAAAAGATGTTTTTTAACAGTTGATCAAAGGAAAAAGGTCATAGCCTGCAAAATAATGATTCAAGAATGGGACACTATTTTAATTAAGTGAAGGGTAATGATTTTTATTAACCTTAGATTAAACCATTTACCAAAGTCAAGAATTTGAGAGCCAAAACATTTGCCTCAATTCGAAAATAATTGATTATTCTTGAGGAACAGAGTGGGAGTGGGTTTTTTTTTGTCTGTCTACATTTAAATGCTACTCTTTTTCAATTTCTTTTTTTTTTACATTGATATTTATTACTTTAATAGGTTTCATACGACCAAATACAATGAGTAATGAAAGTATTAAGAATTAAATTGTATAAAATTAATTGTTATTCTCTTTTTGTGTCTGATTAGAATAGCTTAAAATAATGCATCATAATACAGAGTATTTTGAGCTCTGAAAGAATGAAGAATTATTTTAGGTTGTTATAAACCCTCAGAAACTGTAATTCAGTATCTGACGTCATCTAAAAACTATTGAGACTATTATATATGACTGTACTATGTTATATACATTTTTTGCCTACAACTTCAGAGTATTAATGAGGTGTATTGCAATTAGGTTTTTGAAATAATAATCATGAAAATATGTAATTAAAAGAAAATACCACACCTTGTAATAAATATGCATAACAGAACTATACAGAGTCTGTGCAAACAGCTGTGCCTGTCCTAAAGACTTTTCCAAGCTAAATCATTCTGTGATTCTAGGAAGCTTGCTTCTCATATTAAATACTAGAAAACGAAAGCTCCAGAGCAAAGTATTTAGTCTGAGCACAAACTAACATTTAGTTCACTTCATTATTTAAATTCTAATGGGATGAGGACCTGAGCTGTTGAAGTATTATAACTGAAATATTATTTTTGCAGAGTACTGCATGCAACATTCATAATTTTAATCTACATTTTACTCCCTGAAGCACCATATAAATGTAGCAAACAAAAAGAATCATTTTGCAAGCTGAAAATGAAAATGTGTGAAAGTGTGAAAATGTGCAATATTGTACACTACTATGCTGGCCAGATATTACCTAGTTAACGGCTTCCCTCATCCGTTGCTTTGGGTTTTTTTAATTGATTGGAAATATGTGAGTTTAAATTTTGTTTTGGAAGTAGTGTGACATGCCTAAAGTTTCAGCTTTCAGTGAATGCTCAAAGAATCTTTATCAGAAAATAGAAATAGCAAGCTTTTTAATACTGATTTTAGGGATAGAGTTTTTTTGAATTCTTTTGGAAATTATTGGTTTCTAAAACAAAGTGTTACACATACTAGATGTAGTTTCAAACATATTTAAAAACTAAAATGCAGGAAAATAAAAATTTGGAACATAGTGTCATTGCATTTTAGAGACAGTTTTAAAAATATACTTGAAATGCCTTATTTATGCTGTAAAGAGCAGATGCGTAGGTCCTCCACACAACTTTATTAGCTAAAATAAACACAACCAAGAAACAAATCTTTTAAGGTATGTTTGATATTAATTGAACTATGACACATAAAAATACAATACCTTAGAAAACACTTGTAGTACTTCAGATTATTTTAGCTCAAAATTAGTCAAAGGAGAAGAAACAATATTAATTTTCACTGTTCAATGAACTTAGGAGCTTCTATTGCTTCCATTGCTTGGATCTACACATCAGTATTCTTTCTTTGAACCCAGTTTTCTGGGATCTTAAAATTTGCTTAAAACTAACTTTGTTTATTTTTAAACTAAAAATTTTGTCTTCTGCCACAAGTTCCACGACTGTATGAAGAAGTACATAATACTAATTCTGAATGGCTGTGTGAAAGCCATTTCATATACTGAAATTATTTAAGACTTATTGTAAGACCTAAATGTTTCTCAGCTCAAAGCTGATTTTTATCAATACAGTTTTGCATAAGAGATATGGATTCATGTGATAGTTTGAACACCTTGCTTAAAATAATGAAAAATTACATTTACAAATAAAGTTTGGATTTTTTTTCCATAATGCTTTCCAGGTGAATGTGCCATGGGTTATTTTTAGCCCTTCTTAAAAGCTTTCTCGGATCTCATTAATCCCAAGCTCCTTTGTTGTCTGCCCTCACCCAGAATCTATTTCAATATAAGAAAGGGATTTTATATATATATATATATATATATATATATATATATATATATATATACACAGTTGATAGACACAATTGAGGATCTTCAGGATTTTTTCCACATTGTATTTATACAAATACACACATAATGTATGTCATATGTAACATAATTGATTATTACCATTAGCTAGAGACATATGTATGTCAAATGTAAATATTAAACAGTAATTTATTACATTAAACAGTAATTTATTACATTACTGTGTTAAACAGTGTTAATCAGGACTCTTTTTTATAAAACATTTTAAGTTTTACCAGCTGAAAAGGTATTCAGAGGCTTCTACTTTTCTGTTCATTGACTCTATGTAAACATCTTTATTAAAAGTTTTATTCATATTCAACAGGGAGGCTTTCAAGCACATGAACCAATTCCTCTTATATAAGGAACACAGTGTGAAAAGAAACAAGTGCAAACAAGAGCACTGCTTTTAGTTAAGATCTTAACTTATTTGGTTATTAAGTTATTTGGTTAGTGATTTCTGCCAACTGTTGTAACATTCATTTGTTTCTTCCTATTACCTTATGTCTTCCAATATTTTTATGAAAATAAATACGTTCTGTAGAACCTTAATATTTATCATAAGCATTTATCCCCAGCCTTTAGCAGTTACTGTCAGAAAAGTCACTTTGCACATTCTGAGCCTCTTAAAGCTGTAATTTTAATCTGTATTTCAGCCTTACAAACGGTGCTATTGCCAGTACCTACAAAAGAATACACTCCTATTTTTTTTACTTCACCCCTCCCTGCCCCCAGCTAAAAATATTATGCTTGGAAACATTCTGCTATTTTCCCCTCTATAGTTTCTCTCATATACCTGTATGTATAGGGCTTTGTACTGCATTTACTTTGTTGCCAGCTGTGCAATTGTGCTGAAGGTAGAGAGCAAGTTTCTTCCTCCTCCTTTAGTGTATCACATATATGAATACACAAACCTCTTTTTCCTACTTTCTCAATTCTCTTTCTTTCTATTCCCAATTTAACAGAAATTAACATCAGCTGTAAGGTTCCTAGTTCACCTACTATTCCCCAAATTCCAGATCTCTGATTTCCTGTAGCATTCTGGACCCTTCTGGAGACATCCAACAGCATCAGATGGTCACTGCCTGCTACAGAGCATCAGACACATCAGAGCATCAGTGGAGTCATCTGCTTTAATTCCTGAGCTCTCAGTGGTTTCTGAGAAACACACTAGCTCTTGAGGTGTTTTCTGAGTGGTCACAGAATCCTGCAGTCTGAGTTCCTGTACAAGAAGTGAAGAATTCCTCTGGCCCGATGTATAAAGCAGTCTGTGTAGTGATTGTACTGTGGTGATAGAGTATTGAAGTTGAGGACCCTGGAACATATGCTGCCTAGAAACCTATTTACAAGGCATGAGAAGATACCTCTGTTGTATTTCTGAACAATGGTTTTATGTCACTATCTAAAAAGTTTTGCTATTTTGCTAAATATTTTGGGACATTTTGCTATCAGTTCTCCTAAGGAGCACAAATTTAAGTAATTTAAGTCAACAGGACTTGTAGATAGATAGATATCACTCAATTTAAAATTCTATGCAATGCATGAGGAACTATTTACTTCACAAAGAGTAAACTGGCATAAACAACAACATAATGATAAATACGTAGTCTCCTTGCAAAAATGCTGGACATCTTTCATATTATTAGCTAAAGCTTGGGACGCATGTTACTTTGTTCGGGATTTTCAAAATATTTAAAATCCTACAGGTTCAAAAGAAAAAGTCTATCTGTGATTTTCAATCAGAAATAAATTCTTCATTTACTCAGAAGGGTGGAGGAAAGTCCTAATGTGTGATAGAAATAACATGTAATCCTCCTTCCCAAGATATATGACTGCCATTTTCAAAGCTGATGAAATATAGAACAGGTTTTTTCCTAGTTTCAGAAACCTAGAACAAAGCAAACACCTACAATAGACTATGGATAAATGTGTATAGCATCTTAGAATTAATATTCTTGCCAAATATTCTCTGTCACAATAACTCAACAGTGATTATATATGTATTGTATTGTCTTTGACATTTCTGAATACTGATACAGGCTAGATGCAGTTTGAGTGAATTATGTTTATTTGCATGTAGCTATAAAATATCTATTCAATTTTGTATTTGTCTATATGTGACTGCATGTAATTATTATAATATATTAATTATTATTAATTCCCATTTATGCCAAATATTTACATAGCAATATGCAATATAAGAATACTATATAAACACATCTCTAATAATAACCTGTAGAGCAGTAAATCAGAATAGAAATTTGTATCCTTATTTCAGTGATGAGGAGTTCTTAGGTATTAAAATAAATCCAACCTTTCTTTTGTCCTCTAATGTAGTAGAGACCTGAATACTTGGCAGATACTTGCCAACTGTCAGATTATCAAAACTATCAGAAGAGAGCCAAAGTCTTTTTGACTCCTGTGAACTCTGTGAAAAATCTCAGTGTTACTCCTGAGAGTACAGCTGGGTTGGGTGCCAAGATTTTACAGAGAGCCAATTAACTTGCAATAACCAAGTTAGAAAATTTGTCTTGGACTTACGACTGTAACCAAACTAAGAAAAAAATTTTCAGCACTACTACTAAGTAGAATGCAAATAAATAGTCACCTTATAGAAGAAATTGGTGCGTCCAACAGATCCAATTTTTCCTGTGTGGTTCATGAAACAAATGTTTCCTTCAGTAGCACCATAGAACTCACAGATCTTAACAGCACCAAATCTGTCTAAGAATTCCCTCCACACATCATTTCTTACTCCATTTCCAACTGCTAGTCGGACTTTGTGATTTTTTTCTCCTTCCTTCTGTAAAAAAAAAGAAAAAAAAAATTAAAATATAGTATATCTATAACTGCATTTGATTCTTGCATATATCGCAGGAAAAAATACCTTATTTGAAATACATCCAGTGAAAAACAAAAAGAAGAAAAAATAATAATCAAGAAGTTAAAGAAAGCTGGCATAGGTGGTGGACAGCTGCAAAGTACTAAGCTGCAATCTAAAACCTATTATCTTGTTGAACAAAAATTATTTCCTGAAAAATAAATTATGTATATAAACACTTTCATATTTTAGAAGTTGTGTTGTCTCAGTCTATTTCTCCGCAGAGGAATTTAAAAAATTGGGGAGAACAGAGAAAGACAGGAATTATTTCTGTCAGGGGATTAAAATCAGAAGAGATGAATAGTTACTTTCTTCTGTCTTCAGACTGATTGTTTCCTCATAATCAGATCTCACACATTTGTAAAATATTTTTCTTCCCACATATTGCGTATGATCCATCTTCCGTACTTTTTTCAATATTACAACTCACAAGGTTTTATTCAATGTTACTGGAATACATTGTTTCTTAGTGATCTTGAATCTTTACTCTTGCAAGGCTCCATGCTTACCATAACAAACATGATAGTATGCATCCAGTTCAGCAAGATGCTCTAATTTTATTTCTACATTCCCAAACATTGAGATTGAGATGGACCACCTTTAAAATACAGTATTATTTAAGTTTAAGTACCAGAAGGCAAAACATCTATACAGTTTGGATTTGTTTGGGTTTATTTTCTTTTCATTTCACCTAGTTTAAAATATGACTCCCTTTTCAATAATTTCCACCATTTTCAATAATTTCAATCCTTTCAGAATGCTCTAGAAGTGAGAGAGCTCAAAATAAACATGGGTACAATTTGTTACCACATACCATCAGAATTTCATAGCACTCTGCCACTGCAACTACCTACCTCTACCTACCTACACTCCTATATATGTGTGCAAACGCACACATCTGCACATATTCACATTCTTTTCATACATGTATATAAATATATATGTACACATTCACATACATACACTGTAGAAAACAGAGAGTCCCTATCTTCTACTTTTCTATTATGCCTCTCCCCACCCCCCCACCAAACCAGTATGAATTAGTTATGGCTTTATAGTAAAAATCCATTTAAACATCTTTAGTGTCACATAAAATCACAGCAAATTATTTTTGTGAAGAGATCTGATCAGCTGAGTGAAACACAAGTTTTTTGAATAATTTGGATATTAGAAACAGTAAAGCACCAACTGAGTACATATACAGCAGTTGTTGCATGTTCATTTTGGGTTTTCTAATGTTCTGTATGATTTCTGTTATTGAGTTTCTGTAATAGTTCATTCCTACTCCCATCCCCTTTCCCTAATCCCTGTCATTATCTCCTCAACAGGCCTCTCCCTCCCCACTGTACCCCCTCAATAGCCCTCTCCCAGTCTGTTGTACCTTCTATTGTACCTTATCCATTCACACTTCCTAGTACTTGACGGCTCTGGCAAAGCCAGATGGTTCAGCCAAGGCTTCAGGTATCCCCCCACCCCTTTTGGCCCAAAATGGCAATGTCAATGCCCCCTGCACCTAAGTCACGCCCCCTTATTTCCATCAGTAACGACCTGTATTTAAGGGCAGGGGAGAGCCAAAACCCTCACTCACACTCACGCTCTGGCACCCTGGGCTTGGCCCTGAATAAACACCTTTTTTACCACCAAGTGTGAGCTGCTCCGTTTCTTCCAAGCAAAGTCACGTCTTTGTCTGAAATCTGGACCCAAAGGACAAACTCGTTTACATGGTATCTGAAGAGCAAGCTGGCCGGGAGACAAGCTGGGAAGAACCATAAGCAATGTTCCTCCGAGGCTTATGTCTTGGACAAATTAAATTTTTTATGAGGAAGTGAATTCTTCCTCCTTTAACAAAAAGTTGCAGATACAATGGAATTTTAAGCTCCTCTAAATCACAAAACCCACTATGTTTTTTTTTCTTCACTCTTCAAGACCAGTAACTTACAGACAGATAAAAATGTATTCATTAATCTTTAGATTCTCCCTTCTGCAAAGTAAGTTGTCTTGCTGATGATTCAGCAAGTACAGCACTTATTTCACTAGCTACAGATAGGTGTTGGCAGATTACAATTTGAGGCATCATCCCACAATTTTACCTCAAAACTACATCACTCACCAGCTTCCCTGGTCACTAACAACTGTTTTTACAAGAACCCAATTCCTGCTTTTACCCTTCTATCTTTAGATGTGAAAGTAATTTCTAAACACATAAGCACATACATGACTGAATTCATGCCAAATCATTATTAACAATCATTAAGTGCTGCATTACATACCACTACAAATCTGACATGGACATAGCCTGGAATGAAGTATCTAAAAATTGCCCACAAATGCCATTTTTACAGTGGTTTGTTTTTCCAACTTCAGACCCACTATCACAATGCAACAGTGTAGGTTTTTACATATTTGAAATAATAACTTGTGCTACATTACATATTCAAATTCATTTTATTGTCAATGAACAATAATAATATTCTTATTTTTTAAGCTAAAATGTTTCAATGTTACTTTGAACTTAATCAGGAAAGCTTTTAATGCTTCCCCTCTCCCCCATCCCAGAAAATTGTTCACCATTTTTAGAATATGCCTGTCAGCTCAACATAAAATTTTCAAAGTGTGTTATTTTCCTTGCAACTTCAACGTTAAACTGAAATGAATGTGTCCAGCTGAACAGCAGTTATCTCGTGCTGATGCCACTGAATTATTCAAATATACTGCCTCTGCGAAGATACAAAAAATAGCTCAAGAGATACTTTCAAGGAAATTCTTCGTTCCACAATGAACAGAAGAGACAAACATATGCACATATATACATACAGTAATTGAGTCATCAGGCTAGGAACATTCAAAACCTCTAGAGACCAAGCTAATAAAAAGACTTTGCTCCTACTGTTTTTGTTTTAGGAAAAATAAAAGCATTGATAGCTGTCTGCTGAAAGATAAGTTTTTTCCTAGTCTAGTTCACCTTCTAGGATGAACTAGAAGACAGTGAACACATATGACTTATGGTGTTTGGGTAATTTCTCAAAAGAACCCAGTAAATTCAGTTATTCGTATTACTTTGGCTGGTTTCTATTAATACAGCACAACATTGTTTCTCTAGTGGAAAAGATGCAGAGTAGTCCTGACAGGTCATCATCCCACTTTGCTTGCAATGTTAACACCTATCATCAACATCAACAATACAATGAAAAGCCACCTCACTTTAGGAAAGGGTGCTCTCACAGCACTCAGGCTTTTAGCAAAAATACAAAGAAGGTATATGATGTTATCAAGAACTGATCATGGAAAGCAGATTTCTTAAAAGGTAGAGCAGCAATTCACTTCACAACTAAGGTAGATCCACTGTTAGATAGCATTGCTGCAAATGCCATATTTGTGATTTAGTCAGCCCCACCGCAGTTGTACCTCTCTGTTGACACAAGATTTCCTGAAGAGTACTGCAGGGCTTTTTGGTGAAGACATTAACACTCTCAGGCATTTAGCAATCTTTCAACTGTAAGAATGAAAATTATATGTAATTTCATCTCCCAGTAGGTTTAATAACTATGAAGAAAATTATTAATATTAGGGAAACTTCAAGCAGTGAGTTTAATTCATGTTAGTTTTACATGTGAGCAAATTAATATAGCAATATTTTTATCTTTTTTATAACTAATATATGACAATAGTTTATGTCAGCTTTATGTGTAACTAACTTTCAATGTAAAGAGACCCACAGCAAATAAAATAGAGTTAGCTATTCTAACAACTGTCATCTCTTTTTAACATCAAATATCATCACATATAATATTGTCCAGATCACTGCCAAAGTCCAACTCTTAGGACAGGCATGGTATCCATGGGCACTGTGGCTGAATAGTTATGCAGTAAACAAAATGCTAAGGAAGAGAAGAGGAGAGAGGAGAGAGGGGGGAGGGGGGAGGGGGGAGGAGAGGAGAGGAGAGGAGAGGAGAGGAGAGGAGAGGAGAGGAGAGGAGAGGAGAGGAGAGGAGAGGAGAGGAGAGGAGAGGAGAGGAGAGGAGAGGAGAGGAGAGGAGAGGAGAGGAGAGGAGAGGAGAGGAGAGGAGAGGAGAGGAGAAAAGGAAAAGAGATGATAATTTAACTAAATTACAAAAACGTGTTTGATTGATGACCACTTAGGGTGTTCTAATGAAAAAAAGAAATAAAATAAATATGCAGAAACTTATACTTCAAACTGACTAGAGCAAATAGGCTTTGAATTTCTGCCATTTTCAGATGGCATTTCATCAACTAGCTTACCTTTGGTATAATAAATAAAAATATGGGAGCAGAAGGAATTCCAACGAGTCACCTAGTACATACGTCTCTTCCAGCAGAAAAGCTCTGTTATCTCTGTGCCATTGTTGACACCTGATCAAGTTGTGGCCCGTGAGCCAGCTGCCCTGCAACAGCTGGTACGTAGCAATTGTGTGCATGTGTATTCTTAGCCCACTGCAAAAACACTGTACCAAATTAACACCTCTTACACTAAAAGCTCTGTTTCCTCACAATATCTCATTTACAAAGGACTGAGCGCCTTCCCCTGGTCACTTACCACAAATAAATTCAAATAAGTTCAAATTCCATGTCCTCTGATAATTCAATTATGATTTGTGTTTCTGATTTACTAATGGCTCTCCATAGATAGTTAGGACAAGAGATTTTTGAATAATGGAATGTTGTAACATCTTTCCAAGGTTTCTAAAAATTTCTATTTATTTTCCTGCACTGTGATTTTATTTTCTTAATTCAGAGTAATTCTTAAATAAAATGGGGTTTCGTTTACATCCACTTATTTCTAACAGTAAAGATGAAGCATTTTTCAACACCCTTTTCATTGACATCAATGCATTTTTAAGCAAGAACAGTTCTTACTGTACACCTGGAATTTTTTTCCATTCATTCTGCCAAGATCTTTGAACTGTGTACCAAACATCTGCACACATCATAAATCAGTTTGACACACTGTCTCCATCTTGCGTGCTTGTTTCTTTTGTATATTAATTAATTGACAAGTCAAGATCTGCCTTACTGCATTAAATACCACATACCTGGGATTTTTCATCCAGCAGTCTTTTCTCCTTAAGTGTTCTCAATAAACTACTTGGACTATCTACGTGATTATGCTGCTGCTAAATGCTCTTAGAGTGCTATCAATGGTGTACTAACTGGTGCAGAAAGGACTCACGACTGCAGCTACATAATAACATGCTGAGCAGCTGCTTTAAACAAAAGAAAACAAGTTCATTGCCCTTCTTTTATTATTTCTGCATGAGGAAAATCTAAATGGAGAGAAGAAAGATAATTCAAGGAAAGAATGCATGAATTGTTCTCTGTATCATGGCCTTGATGAAGCTGAAAGCAGTCTCAAGGCCCAGGAATGCAAACATCTGTTGAATATAAAATATGATAGGACAGAAGACACAGGATTTGCATTCAAGTATTTACAAGGTGTATATATAACAACACATTCATCAGTTCCACTATTGATACATTAGCCCTGAAGCATCATGCAGTTTATTAGACTAGAAGATGGGAGATATCCCACTATTATAGACACAAAACATTTTTCAAGATGCACATCCATGTTCATTATTTAGTAATGCCTAATTATAAACTGCAACTAGATTTTTTGAGCAAAACACATACCCAAATTTAAAAATACAAATAAAAGAACACGGGAAGGGTGTGAAGAGATGCACTATAAGAAAGGACAGGAAAAGTAGGAAAAGGATACATCTTTCTAATTCAGAAAGTGGTTGCTTGCTATTTAATATAGCTCACTCTCACCCCATTTTTAATAATCTCCTGATAATCTATAAGAAATATATTCTAAAAAAGCTTTCTTCATTTAGCTCCTCTAATAGGAAATGTTTTGTTTAGTTGTACTCCCACCTCCTCAGAACATATCTACCAACAAAAAAAAAAAATTCACTTTTGTCTGTGTTCCACCCAGTAATATGAAGTAAATAATTGTATTTTTGGTGATTGTACCAGGAGGGCACTAGTCAAAACAAATCCCACAAAACTTTTCAGAAGGCAAATTCAGAGAATTGAAGCCATGCAGATTATTTTTTTGTGGTGCATATTACACACACTATTCTGTGAGCAATATGAAGCTTCCCTTTGTAAAACAACTATTCTAATTTCCAGGCTTTAATATAAGCACATTTTCTCCATGACTCCACTAGTACAACCTAAAAGATGAGCCTAGGAAAAACTGAAAGTTATACGGAGAGAAATTGGTCAAGTTGCATGACCTCTTAAGTTATGATGCACCATGCTAGAACTAGTAATTGACATTGTAACTAGCCTTCAGGGCTGTTTTGAATATGAAAAAGTAATGCTTCCTAGGACGTCACAGAAGACCTTTTCCACAAATAATTTACCATTATTAGTAGGGAGAAGGAGAAAACAGACACAGGATCATCTGTGGGTACCAGGAGAGGTATGCCAGTATATATAAGTATCAGAAGACAGTAGAAAAACAGGTGGGTTTATATTCTGTTCTAAAGCCACTTTTCAAAAATAGTAACTGTTGTAGCTGTGGAAGTTGAAAGCAAAATGTTTGCTGTGACATACAGTCTGTTTTTTATAAGGTCAAATGATACAGTCTAGACGGAAAAAATACAAGCTTCCAAATCTCATGGCCTTTTCTAAGCTTTGATTTCAGATTGCTGGATATGTTCTTACTCTAAAAGTTCAATTTTCTCTAACAGTATGTATAAACAGTGTTCAATTTTATTTTAGGCACTGTTGATACTACAGTAAATCAGCAACACCTTGGATTAAGAATGATGTCTTCTTATATGCAAATGGTTTCAGACTTTTTTAAAAGGATAGGTCACTAGAAGAATAAATAATTTGCAAAAATTCCCTTCGTAAATTAAATTTTAATGACATGTAGAGATTCTTAGGAGCCTTCCCATGGAAGGTGCAGATGTTGTTGTTTTTAACTGTGTCACATTACTGGTTTAGGATATTCAATAAAATATTTATGCCAAAAACTTGCAAAGGGGTTGACAAATTTCTACTCCACACTTTAGGAACATCAGAAACAATGATTTCCAGTACTGAACGTAAATTGAGCTAAACTTTAATGAGAAATAAAATGTGATTACAAGTAAAACCTGCATTGTAGAGAAGTGCCTGCTGACTAATTTTTCCTTGCTTATGTGACCAAATTCCCTTCCTTTAAGGAAAACTGGTTCTTGGTGAGAGACAGTACTATCCCAACTACATAAACCCCATCCTTACATCTCTGTCCACAATACTTGAGTCAACTGCAGGGAAATAAATATTCATTCTGTTTCCTTATCCCAGTAGCACTGAATTCCTTATTTGCTCCATCTGAGCTACTATTGTTCTAACACAGAAGAGTTTTAACACAATAAATCCCTAAGCACCTTTTCTGAAGTCACTTCAGAGAGCTTAATCCCATCCAAAGAACCACTGGCCAAACTGCATCCAGTAGAGAGAGACTGTCTTGCCTGAGCTTAGCAAAACAAAGCCTGAAAGCTGATAAGCAGGGTCTTATATACTTAAGTAACCACAAGGAAATAAGAAATGTTACCTGTCCCAGAGGATAACACTATCTCAATACCAAGTGGACATAAACCAGGACACATATTAAATGGGAAATTATAAGCAACGATACAATTATTTGTGACACAGACTTTGAATAGAAGCAGAAGTGAACTCTAGTTTTAATAGCTTACCTATTTCATGCAAGATATCATAAATCATACAAATACGGTCATACTGCATCACAGCTTATGAAAGTAGAAAACAGGACATAATGATTGAGGACACTGATTTCTACCCTCTGTTTGTAACAGGATTCAGGTCTTCTTTACAGAAAAGCAGGAAAGAGATGCTGCATTACCATTTCCATCTTTCCAAAAGCTTCATGATGCAATGCATTATTAAATAGATCATTACATCAAATTAGAAATAAATCTGCAACTGCTTTTGAAAGGTTTAGTTTACAGTTCAGATGTTAAATTTTAAATTAGTTGCAAGCCTCTAAGGAAAATATATCCACAGATTAGGAGAGAAGTATTTCCAAGGCTTTCACTAAGAAGCAATACAAGGAGCTCTGCTGTGCTATACTCCTGTAGTTTTTCAGATCACTGTTAAGAGAGACTTGGAGCAATGTCAGCCAGAAAGACCAGTTTATCAATTTTCTGAATATTCTTCTTCACTCGAGTAGTCATGCTAGTATCTTAGAGATGATCCATTTTGTAGCTACTAATGGCTATTAGCCACCAATGCTGATCATTGTATTTTCACTACAATCAAAATACTGCAGGAAAACTGTTTGGAAGAGGGCAGGTTTCTAAGGATTACTCACTTAGAAACCCAGCAAAATTCATGAATGTCACATAATGCCAGATCTTTTCGTACTTAAGGAAAAAAGACAACTTCCTTTTCTAACAAATGTTCTTTCCAGACAACAGATTACTAAACCGAACTGGATGCAGAATAACATCAGAAAAAAAAATCTCCTGCAAGAGTCTTCAAGAGCTGTTGCAGATGTGAGTGGGAGGCAGAACGATCAAACAAGACAAAACCAATAAGGAAAGCTCAGCCAAGAGCCTATACGCTACAGAGACTTGCCCAAAGTTCAATTCAGAATTTATGAAATATGAGGCCACAGTGTGGACTCCAACTGTAAGCAATATACTACCATTTATTTTAAGTTTAGTGTTAAAGAAACAAATAAAATAAGCTAATTGCTATGGATTTAATCTGGGTTAATCAGAAGGGCTTTGTAGCACTTTAATCTCACCAATACTGCCCACATAATATCCTGACAGAACTTCAAAACTTGCCATATCTTTCTCATGCTGCTAGCATATATAGTACTTCTACATGAACTAATCTTAAATAGAGAATCCAACTCAGGAAATTATTTTACTTACTTGAAAACTAAGAGTAAATTGCATAAGATATTTTAAAACGTTCCACTTAATTGTGTGAACATGTTTCTCTTCCAGTTTTAACATGACAGACACTTAATATTTTCCTTCAAGTATCTAGCAGTCAAAATGATTTGTTTTATAATTTTAATTTTTCTTGAGAAGGCCTAGCAAGCAAGCAAGCAAAAACAAAACACACAAGCGAAAAAAATAAAATGGATAGCCTCACAGAAGAAGGAAAATTAAGATATGTCAGCTCCTAGAAAGTATGCACATAAATTAATGAATAGAATAGTTATACAGTTAATAAATAACTTGATTGTATAACTGTTGTATGCAGCATATAAATAGTTAAGGATGGTATAAATTACTTTATTTGCACAATCTAAAATTGCTTTAACTTCATGGTGGCTTGGTAAGGACTTAAAAATGGAAGAGTTTGTTTCAGAAATTAAGTATATTAATCTATAATTTGCGCTTTAAGATAAAAAGGGGTGGGAAAAGAAGCCATGCTCTCCCTGTACAGTAAGAGAACAGAAAAGGGGAACAATTAATATTTCAGACTGCAAACATGGCAAAAGTTGTGAAGCTTTGGAGAGAAGGGAAATGACTTTGCAGAAATAAAGTTAGCCTAAAATGAAGTTAAAAAAATCACGATCTATAAAAACCACACCTCTCTGATCCCTTGATTTTTCTTACAATCTATAACATGATTTTTTGATCCAGTAACTTTTTGTTTATTTTACTATAAAGTTAAAAGCCCCCAACCAAATAAAAATGAAAGCAAAACAAAATCCCCAAGATAACAAAAACAAACAAAAACCCAAAACCACCCACCCAACCCAACAAAAAAACAGAGAAGGTATCACTATTCTCGTTTCTCATTAGTGCCAGTGGTCTCCACAGGGCCATCATCCATGCTCCCTTTAATTCAAGAACTTCTACTTTACTGAGGCACACATGGATAATGCAGTAGGATCCATGACCCACAGTTACATTGCTTAAACATACTCTTGAAAATTTTCCTAAGGGAAAAGCAATCCAATGACCTTTTCCATTCTTTGGTGAGCAACTAGAGATATTAATGTGAATTATTATTCTGTTGGAAAACAAGACTGATTTGCACTTTCTTATTTTAGAATACTGCTTAAGGATGATGTTAATAATTTTCAGATTAAATACTCTGAGTTACTGGTACCTTTTCCTAAGAGATGAATAATTTTAATAAAATTCACTGAAAAGGAAATAAACTGATTTTTAATTTTTTTTTAATAACAAAATGAACTTATGATAGTGGCAAAGAGAGGCTTTTCAAAGAGATAACAGTTGCATTGCATCCAACTTCTGTACATTTTCACAAAATTCTTTCTGTTCTCCTAAATATTTTTTCTCTAGGATAGTTTCATCATTGGTAAAATGCGAATGTTTCACCTTGAACAAAAAGCTGCTAAACCAGACCAAGCCCCTTCCAGGTTTAAATGCATAATATAGATGGTGTCAGAATATGCACATTCCACAAAACACAACAGTGCTAAAACACAGCATACAAAACTTGAGACCTCTGACACACTCAGACACCAAGAAACAAAGTCCTGAAAATTCAGAAAAGGCATTGAAAAGTAATCCTGGGTTTTTGACCTTACCTTGTGAAATTCTGTGAAACAGTACTTTTTCACTAAATGATACTGAATCAGTTTTTAGTCTCAAAATTGTTACTTATAATACTTTTAGTATATCTGCATGATTCAAGTCATTATTTTTATTAAGCATCTACATATCACCAAATATTTGCAGAATCTCACATAAAAGGAGGTGCAGAAGAACATGCTCAACAGTTTAATTTCCCTTTTAGCATACCCATATGAAGAACAATAAATGTACTGACAGACAAATAGGCATCACTTTGATTCCACTTACCACTGGCTGATTGCAAAGATAACGGCAAAGTTCTCCGATATACTGGATGACAGTCACATTATACTTCCTGCAATCACTCCAAAACTGACTAGCTGAGAACTTCTTTTTCAACACACAGGTTGCACCTTTATGGAGGCAGTAAGGAAAAGGAAATTAAGCAACTGCTCTGTGTGGCAGCTTATGAAACAGAATGTCTGAGGCATTAAGACAGCCTTGCTCAGAGAACTATGCAGTATTTAAGCTGTTTTATTTGAAGATCTGTGTTCAAACCTGGTAGACCAAAGAAGGGAGAGGAAATCAGCCTCTGGCTGAGACTTAAAAACAAGAAGTCAGCTTCTCTTCTTACAGCACTGTTGGTGTTACAAATTATTTTAAGCATTTGGCCGGAACTCTTGGGTTCAAGTGTTTAACTGAAAATATCCAGAAGCTTCAGGCTGGTTAGTAAATCATTTGGGTATCACTGAAGCCTTATTTCTCAAGGAAGTATTCATCAATGCAGATTCAGATAGAATTAACCCATAGCACAATGATCTTTCTCTTGCTCTGACTTGTACTTGATGCATAAGGAAACAGAAAATATTTGCCATGGAAATAGTTCCATGGAAATAGTTCCAAATAAATCTTTTTTTCTAAAAGAGTCCTTGAGGACATCTACATTGCCTCAGTAATACATGTGATTTATTGCCAGTGTCAAAACAGTATATAAATTAAATGGGTAAAAAGTCAAAATACTGCATCTGCCCTTAACTTCCTTTTTACCTAAATATAAAGAAGCCAAAACATTTGTGATGCAAATTATGATAACTAATGCTACAAAGAGATCTTCTAGAGATCCTTTGTTAGTACAAAAAATCCCCTTTCTCCAAAATATACAGCTATTCCCATTGAATTTGAGCAAAGCATTAGTTTCCCAAGGGTAGTGAACTTAAGTGTGTTTTATACATTTCTATAATAATGAATTCTCTACTAACAAGTAAAGCAAACAAGCCTTACCCAGTTCAATGCATCCACCAATGCCAAGAAGGGAAGCTGCACTGTGATAAAGAGGCAGAGTAATATAAATTATGTCTTCTGAAGTAGCACCAAAAGCCCACAATCCAGCAGCTCCTTTAAGAATCTGTAAATGACTAATGACTGCTGCCTTTGGAAGACCTGTAATAAAATCAAAATAATGCATTAAAGCATTTCTTAAAGAGAATCTGTATATAAAGTCTCTTAAATCATAAAAGAACCAATTCTTTCTTCTGTAACCAAATGGTCAATCCTCTTTTTAGATGGCCATAAATAGACAATTGGCTGTTTAATACAATATTGCATGTTTCTGTACACCTAAAGATTAGCCAGTTTGTTATTTCATCTCTTTGCTATTTAGTTTGATGGCACATCCATTCAAGTAAGTGGAAACATGAAGAAACTCATTGGTTTGCCTGCTAGCATATTATAATGAACAAGAAGGGACAAAAAATTTACTCTAGATACGGACCTCTTTTAACATAAAGAGGCATCACACCAAATCTTGTTAAGGCAAGAGTCACAGTGACTATAAGGTAAATAAGAAAAGTATCGGTTCTGCGTGGAGTAAATCACACAGCGGGTGCTTACCTAAGAATCATTCATCTTTCTATTTGTTTTAGAACCCTATGAAGTCTATGATGGATTAACAAAAAAAATTCAGTGAAAAGATCACATCAGTTAGGTTCTTCTGAATGAGTTTCTTCAAGTGCAGCACGGCATTTTTCTTCAGCAACATGCAGACTCACAAGCAAGGGCTTCTTGGGCTACTACGCTGGTACCTATTAATCTGAGTAGGGGATGTGATCTTGCATAATATATGTGTTCTCAAACACACACACAAATTTCAGTCTGAGTCAGGCTGATGATGAACAGTGAGAACTGTTCAATTCTTCAAAAAATGTAATGGTTCATAAAGTTTTCCCACCTATTTTAGCAAAGCTATTGTTCATTTGAAGACTTAGCTAGAGCTGGAAGTGTAATCTGTGCAGTCTGTGCTCAAGGCTACTCCACTTTTCTACACTAAAGAGAAAAGAGAATATGCCTAGGTTGCAAATAAATTGCTTACAGCAAGACGTTTTCTACAGTCTTGAGTTTTTACTTCTGCCTTTACAGAGAGACTACTACAGATTGTGCAAAATACTCCTTTTCTTTAACTAAGATTATCAGTAATTGGTGTATCAAAATATGTGAAAATGGTCATTTACTCAGAATTAGTTATTCCACACTCTTCAGACTAAATAAACCTTATGGTTTTAGTTACATAATACCTATACAAATTCAATGTAAATTAATGTATTACATACAAAGTTTCAAAAAGATTTTAAATTCTACATAACTGAAACTTGAGACATCACATGGATATTCTATTTGTAGGAACAAAATCGTCCCATCTGGATAATTCTGTAATATTTTTTTAGCTAATTTTAACTCCCAACTCTTAACCAGCAAGCTTAACCATATTTCTATTAGCATTATTACAAATAAAACCTCATCTCTTGACAATATTTATAATCTCCTAACTTTTTTATTGGAGACTGATGTTATTTCCTAATTTTTCCTGAGAACTTGAAGCAAATAAATTATTATTTGTATGAAGGAACAAAGCCTCAGTCCAAACATGCATTTTCAATCTTTGTGTGGCTAAGCTGTTGTGTTCAACTGAATGAGAATGCCAATCCACTAATCTTAAAAACAATGCTGCTTTTCATGTCAGTGATCAGGTTTTTTTAAGTCTTCGCCTCTTAGCTGCTGGAGCACAATTCAGACATCTGTTTCTAAACTAAAAGGCTAGTAACTTAATCTTATTTTTGGTCTCTACAGTGACCTGCATAAAACATGACTTAATGAAAGAAAAACAAATGCCTATTTGCATGTTTCAGGATCCTTTTTTTAAAGTTCTAGGTAAAATCTTCATAATTTTAGCTAGGCAGTGTTATGTGGTCACAAAATACTATATATCATGATTGTAAACCAACAAAAAAAGCAATGTTTTATAAACACCTTAGCTGTGAAGTAATAGGAGGTAAAGCCTCTCACAGTATTTGTACAATGTGGCAGGAAAAAAATAAAGAAGAGAAACCCATAAACCACTGAATAGAAACACTTATTTACAAGAAATACATGTTTTTCTATAGTAATGCTTATGGATGAGAAACGTGACATTTTGATATTGAGATATTAGAGTTTCAGAAAAATCAAGTTTCTAGATGAAAACTGAAGGAAAACATACTCTTTAGCAGATCTGTACCTGTTGTTCCTGAAGTAAATATATATAAAACAGGTGACTTGAGGCTGTTGGCAGAGCATCGATTAACTGGAACAGGGTCTTCAGATGCAGCTTCTATTTTGTCTAAAAGGGTATGCACATCTGGAAATGCGGAGTCCTTGGCCATTATCCAAACACTAACATCTTTTTGAAGTTTAGGAAGAATTTCTTCTAATGTCCCAAGCAAATCTTAAAAATTAACATGAAATAATGTTACTTCCATTATGTCTTCACAAAACTAGAGAATAAAGTAGTTTTTCTCTTAAAGTTTTACTTTTTATAATAGAAAGAGGCATGCAAGTCACTTCCATGGATTTGGATTCAATAAAATAACAATGAACTAGAATGAAAATCCACTGAAAACCTGATATAATGTGCTAAAAATACTGCTGATCCCACATAGTTGAATGGTCAACTGGCTCTCAGGGCAAACTTGTGATTAGTAGTTCCTAATGCCCACATGATTTTTGGTAACCCTTAGTCATGGTTAAGACAGAATGAAGTGTGTTTAAGTTTCAACTTCAAAAAAATCTTGAAGAAATCCATGCAATGCAGATATATACATAATTGGTAATTAGAGTACAGGTTTCCTTGGATGCCCTCAACAGCAGTCTCCCATTGAGAACCACTTTTTTTTTTTCCAAAAGCATAGAAGTAACTAATTTAAAAAGAAACAGCAGGTTTAAGGTTTTATTTAACCTTTAATTAAGGTTCATTCTGTTGGCTTATCAGGAAAGAAACAGTGAGAGAAGTTCCTATAGTAAATAAAAAAGAAAATATATAGAGAGGCCAACCCTTAAATAATCCATTTAGTATTTATATTTTGAAGCATTTTTACAATGTGACTTTCTCAGAAGACTCACAGTCATTAAAGTACTAATCCAGGAAACATATCAAGAAAAGGAACAATACTGCTTTCAATAGAACTCATTTACACCTAAGTGCTTTGATACATCTCAGCCTAAGTAATTAATCTTGCAAATATTCCTGTGGGTATAAATTTAATTTATTATATCAGTTTTTATAAATGAATAAACAAAGTTGACATGATTCACCCAGAACATCATCACAATGAAGCATTGCCAGAGCCAGCATTTGAAATCCTGATGTCAACTGCAAACTCATTTCACAAATAATAAATATGGATACCATCTGCATAAATTTTATGCCAAAATAACTGAAGGTTTTTAATCTTCCAGAAATCTACTTTCCTAATGACAGACGCATGTAGCTATTTTAATTAATAACATACAAATCCATGTATATATTGCATATATACAGTGTACTATCATCAAATAAACATGTTTCACAAACCTAAGCTTTAGAGTACAGGTTTTATACTTTTTTATGAATATTTTTCAAATAGATCTGACATAGTGTAACATTAAAAACTTTATGCTCTAATTTCCTAGTACTGCAGAGTGATTTTAGGAAGGAATCACCCAAATAATTTTTAAAATCTGAAAGACAGATCTTGTCTTTCAGACAGGAAGCATCCTGTTTGAATCACTGGAGTACAGTCCCAATAAAAGACAAAAACAGAGTGAAAAAATGAACAAAAAATAATGTTAAGAACAGTAGTATTAACTGTAGGAAACCTGATGCCATGAATGTCAAGGTTAATTGGCATATTAATTCTGTCTTGCTGTCATATTATATAATTATGGCATAAAACATGGTATAAAAGTTCTCATGAAAGAAACTTCTCAGTAGATAGTAGAGAACAGCAGAAACAATAAATGATTTCCTAAATAAAAATGGTAAGTTTTAAATAGCTGTATTCAAAGTGCCAGAAGCTGAAAGTTACTTCTGGAACACACATGAGATGAGGTGTTTGGAGATGACTCCAGTTGTATTAACATATTTCCGAATAATAATTCTAATGATGGTCAACTAACATTTTGCTCCTCAAACAGAAATCTTCTATGCCAGACATTGTGTAGTCTTTATATGTCATCTTTTTCACCTGTCAGGAAGGCACAGCCCTCTTGGAAAAGCTACCATTTGTATTTTTCTAGAGGTACTCTGTATGTGCACTTCATACAGAAAAGCAATCACACTAAAGCAACTCAGCTATTTAAACTTGGTGTTTCACTCAGGTACTTATTTAGTTTTTATGCTATGAAAGTATATACAGATTTTGGGTTACTTGTTTTGGGAGAAATGTCTCCTTATAGAAAATTTGGCAAGTTCCATCTGTGTTGCCTACATTGCTTGTATACAAATGTTTGCTCTTTGCTAACTATTTGGCTCCTACTGGGAAAAAATTTCTGGAATTGATCAAGATGAATATGCTTTTCCACTTCTGTCTGCTTTTCTTCTCCTCCAACTTTTAAAGCATTATTCAACAAAAGTTTGTGAAACTGTTACTTTATATTCACATGAATACATACAGTTACATCTTTTGAGAAAGAAAGGAAAATATGTTTTGAACCACTGTCCTAGGCTTTTAGTTGCACAAAGGTTTTTATGTTATTTTCTAGCAGGGAGATCATGCAGGCTGTTGGCAAGGACACAGTCCCACGCTGATGAAAGGAATACATTAGATTATGACATCAGTTTGTACTGAACAGAAAGTTACTCAGAAAGAAAACTCCATTAAATGGTTCTTACATAACTTTGATGTGTACCCTGGCTGATATGCTCAGGAAGTTATATCAAGTCCAAACTCTTCCCCACACTGTCTGGCCTTAGAAAATAATTGTTACTTGTACTTGATCCCCCAAGTGAATCAGCATGGCTTCTCACAAAATTATAATAGAAAAGTCAGTGGTGGCTCAGGAGCAGTGTTAGTATCTTGAAGAGCTGCTGAAGGCATTAAAGGTAATAAAATATAAACTACCTTGCAAATCACAGTTGGCTCTTTCTTCACTCAAAGCCCATCTGGGACAAGACACAGACTAGACAGAGTAAGAGCACATGATCAAAGAGATATGATGTCTAATAGAGCAGGTGTCCTGGACAGGTTTTCTACAGTCCCCTTGAACTAAATGTTTAGGTCTAAATAGCTTTTTATTCCAAATGGATAAGAAATTGTTGTTTTGATACAATTCATTCTTTGTTCATTCAATTACTAACATGATAGATGAGACTTCTACTTGTATGTAACACAAATTACTTTAATTTACAAACACCAAAAATTACTTTGCTTATTCTCTTTCCCTGGGATGTAGACATGGCTCTGTCTAGCTCAGAATACACTCAGCTAGCACTGCTAATGTCTCAAAAGTAAAGAATCCTGGCCAGAAAATTGCAATACAGCTAGGAGACATACCTCTGTACAGAACTCTAAAATCACAAGAAGGCTGTGAATAGAAGGGGCTCTGGAGGTCACCTCAGTCTGATCTCCCTGCTCAAGCAGAGCCACGTAGAGCAGGCTGCCCACACGTGTCCGTGCAGCATGCACACTCCCTTAATAGCCTTTGTTATCAGGTCTGATGTAAATCAATCTCATGCAGGTTAGAAAGCAATCCTTTAACAGCTGAATCCTTGCATCAGAACTCATGATGGCAATCTGGGATGTCCTGCTCTGGGCTGAACTCTTCCCAGTACAAACAGAGTAGAGATGCCCTGGCAAATAAATTCCACTTCTGCATTTCTGGTGGGTCACCAAATTGTATGTGTTGTTTAGTAGTACTGCTGTTGTACTGCTATAGATACTATGATACAGCAGATGTAATGTAATCCCTTCTTCTATCAAGACTTCAATCAATAGAAATATTCCCCAAAAAGGACATAAAGCCTTAAAATACATCTTCATTTTTAGCAGTGCCTTACCTCCTCTGTTTAACCAGCAGATTTTAAACAACTAGAGATTGGCATAGTCTGGTAACAGATGTAGTAAGACCGAACATCTTTTGAAAGAGAAGAGCATACAGTTTCTTTCTTACTCTTTTACAAGTTCCTCATTGACTTACAAGTTAGTTAACTAGTGTTTTACTAAAAATGCAGTTTGAAACTGTAGCTTTTGAATCACTTTCAAGAAACATTCCCCAAAATGGGAGTGGTGGGAGAAAATGGTTCTGGGAATGAAAGCGTGAGAAGGTTAAGTAACAAATTAAAGCAAGAGCTAAATACTCTGGGAACATAGCAGACAAACGAGAGTAGTTAAAGTAAAAAACTCTCACGCAAAGGCAAATGGAATTACTGGAAAGGAACAGAAAGACTAAATATTGGCAAATAATAGAATTTGTATTTGCCTTTTAACCTGAGCGTGGATGAGAAGATAAAAAAAATTTACTTGATCGCACTAAGTTAATTAAAAGAGCATCAGTGTCATAGAAAAAAAAAATCAGACTTTTAGAGATAGCCATTACATATAAAAAACCATCAAGAGGAAGAAACCTTGAAGGTTTTGTAACATATGTGGGGCTTGAGAACAAAACATTCAGTTGCTGAGTTCATATAATATATTAAGGCAAAATCAAACCCACAAAACTTAAATCTTACTGAAACACTCTGAACTAAAGTTAGAAAAAGCAATCCAAGTATGAGAGAATTGTCAGATCAGAAGAAAGCCTGGTTCCAAGTGCTGAAGCAAAGACAACATAATACTAACTGGATGAGGTTACCAAACCACGATGCCTGAAAAATATGCAAGCACACGTCAAAAGTGAGGAGTAAAAAAGGGCACACAAGAGTGATCTTATAAGAGGCACTATGAAAAATGGAACAAGGTATGAAAAAAAATGCAACCATAAATAGTATCAAGTCTAATTGTATGGAGGCATCATGTTTGTAAAAAATAAAAGCGTTTTTGAAAATGAGGTACAAAAAAGCTTCAAGATGTAATCATCTCACACAAAGGGAGGCTTTCATCACTATTCTGAGCAGGGAAGATTTAGCCATAAACACTCATCACTGAGAATTATTTCGGACAGCAGATGAAGGTGGAAGGTTCCCTTCGGGATAAATGAAGCTAGATAATATTAACTAGATATACATTAAGATATAAAAGTAGAACCTGTGCACAGGTTCCTGTACTAATGTGCTATTACAGAAAAGGATTTCAAGAGCACATTTGGTCTTGCTGAGCACAGGCAGTCAAATTGTTAAGGGGATAATTTCTGCTGTGTTACAGACTATGAATAAGACCAAAGGTCATCCAAAACAGAAGATATAGTTTGTAACTATTGCAAGTAATAGAACTGCTGAGTTAACCCACATTTTTTTGTGAAGGGTGAAAAACCTACATATTTTTTAAAGAATTTCACTATCCAGAAATACTGCCATTGCATGCTATTCTGATTTTAAAACACCCATCTTAATTACCAGACACGATGCCTATGGCAATGATAGATATCAGATCATAAGATGATTGCTTTTACTGTAAATACTTTATATATATATATATATATATCATGTTCAAACTATCCACACTTCTGTGAAAATGGTGCCACAAAAACTCATGTCTGTTGATGAGGAAGATTCCATTGATATTCAAATTTACACTGCATAAAAAGATGTTTAATAGACATCTAAGAATTACGTAAATGTACTGTGTGACCCCAGTATTAAACACTGCTCTGCAATTTTTATAAACATTAGGAAGAAATTATTCTCTGTAATAATTAGGTACAATATGTTTCTTTCAAGAGTGGTATGAGTTAGGCTTCACGGTCACTGGTCTGTGTATAAACTTTCAGTTGCTAAATCTGGGCTCCTTTGGAGAGGCTCCTGTGTGATGTGGTCAATAGCTGAGAACTTAGTAACTTTAACTTCTTTCACAGATAAAAATAAAAAAGAGGCTCTAAGTCCTGAAGAAAAACACTGAGAAGGCTCATGGGACTGACAGACTTACAGCAGAGACTAAAAGCCATTAATAAAGTAAGAACCCCAAAAGGTAAAATACCAGCTGAGAGACTAATTTGTTGGTATTTCTGTTGTAGCAGTAGTCTGCACACAGCTCTTCCCATGTGAGCAGATGCAGACTCTCAGAAGAACCAAGTTCAACACAGTTGCTCTTACTATCAGCTGCTGGTAGCAAATTAAGAGTGGAGAAACACAATTCCTGGCCCTGCTCTGCAAATGCTTTTTTTATCCATTAGTTACCTCTAATTTAAATAAAAAGCTTTTCTCAGATACAAGCTTTTATCCAAAGTTTCCCCTCACCGCAGTCAATGAGCAGGAGGCTCCTGAATATTAATTCCTTTCCTCAACCCATACACTCCAAAGTACATGTTCATAAGAAGGAGCTAAACAAGTTTTAAATTAAGACAGCAAAATGAAAAGCTGTCAGTTCAGAAGCCCGGTAATCATGTACTTGGATTATTATATTGAAATTGGCTTTTGTTTCATTGGTTTGTTTTAATTACCAAACATCTCAAACCAGAAAACCATGTAGAATCAGAATGACAAGATGTATAATTTAAAAACGTGCAAGGGAAAAAAATCTTAAATGCATTTTTGAAAACACAGCAGTAGAGAACAGATGGAAGAAAATTCTATTATTTAGGCATCATGGGTGTAAAACCCCACAACTTGTGTAACAGGAATAAAGCAAGAAGGTGTGCAACAGAAAAAAGGCAAAGGAGACTTGAAACAATACTGCAGAGAGGTAGGACAACATTAATATGAAATATTTACAGAGGTAGGTAGGTAGGTAGGTAGGTAGGTAGGTAGGTAGGTAGATATCTTCCAATCAAGTGCCAAGCTTCTGTGGGGTCTTCAAGCCTTGTGGGTCCTTTTTCACTTGATCATAAATGCTATGGGAAGTTTATGTTTTGATGTCTTCAGTTTATACATCTATCTAATTAAGCCAAATTTGATCATACAATGCCCAGGATGCCTACAAGATTTTAATTTCTTTTGAAGCATTTAATAAAAATGTAATATTCCAGAAAGTTGCACCACACACACTATCATCCCTATTCAAAAACACAGCAATTTCTTCTACAATCCAACGCCAACAGTAAGTTATTATGAATCAACCTCCTGTGTACTCTACTCCCCAAACTTTATCCTTGGAAAACTCTACTGTACCTCTGCAAACAGTTGAACAGCAGAGGATGTAGAGTCAAGCTAAGACCTTCCAGTTTTGTAGTGTGTTTGATCAATAGTAACGTGGGGATGCGGTACAAGAGAATAAAGCACACGATTAAATCTGACTGTTTGAGAAGTAATGGAAAATTATTCTTAATAGGTAATTTTAATGCTTTCAGAGGCACTTTAAGCTTCTACTGAAGCAATTAGACACTTGGAACAGGCTGTACTCAGATGTTGAAAACTCTCCTGCAGTATACATTTTCAAAGAAAATGTGAAATGGATGTTCACAATGTATGGATATTATTGATTCTGCCTGAGAGGCTGATGCTTTATAACATCTTGAAGCCTCCTCCAGCCCTGTGTTTCTTTCATTCTCTGTTTCTTTTCATTACATCTGTAAACCACGTTTCCAATAAACATTAAAAGCTTTGGATGTAGGAATGAGGAGTACACCCTACCTGCTCCCACAACCAGTATCTTGGGCTCACAGCTACTGACACAGTGCAGGAGAGATCTGAAACGGACATTGAAGTTGAGGAAGGCCACCACACAGCCCAGCTTGGCCAGTCCGAACCACACGTGTATGAAGTCTGGCTCGTTCCCCATCAGCAAGGCCACCGTGTCTCCCTTCTTCAGAGCCTCGTGCTGCAGGAAGACCTGCGCTATCCTGTTACTCCTCCGGTCCACATCCCTGTAGGTATGCACGGTCCCTTCGTAGATGAGGAACGGTTTGTGCGGCTGCTTCTCTGCCAGCTTCACAAACTTGTCCAGGACGGTGACGACCCTCCCTTGCAGCCGGTACATCTCCATTCTCAGCCCGTAGGTCATCACTTTGAGCAGGTACCTCAGGTCGGCCCAGAAGTAAGGAAAGAGGAGCTTCTGGACGAAGTGCAAGGAAAGAATCCCGACAGCAGCCCCCGGTACCCAAGAGGGAGGCACTGGGAGCGGGTAAAGGTCGTCCCAGCCGAGCATCTCCCCGCAGCCGCGCCGCCGGGCGCACGGCCGGGCAGGGCGGGGGGCGAAGGCGGCACGGGCGGAGACTCCTCTCTTCCCTTCCACAGCAGGACACTCACCGCTCACGGGCAAGGGAGACGGGGAGCTCCGACGACGTCTGCCTCAGCCCTGGCACGGCTCGGCACGGCTCGGCACCGCCCGGCACGGCACGGCACGGCACGGCTCGGCTCGGCTCGGCTCGGCTCGGCACGGCACGGCACGGCACGGAACGGCTCGGCACGGCTCGGCACGGCTCGGCACCGCCCGGCACGGCTCGGCACCGCCCGGCTCAGCCTCGCGGCGGCTGCGGGACGGGACGGGACGGCCCGGCGGGAGCGGGGCGGAGTGGCGGCGCTGCCCGGCGCGGGTGAGGTCGGACGCCTCCCGCCCCTCGGCCCGGGGCTCACGGACAGCGCGGGGCGGCGGCCGCGCCCTGAGCCGGTTGCATAAGGCGCGATCTCCCGCTTCCCCCGCCCGGCGGCCGCAGCCCGGGGTTGGCTCCCGGCGAGCGCAGGAAGCCTCGCCCCGGGCCAGGCGGCGGCTCCGGGCGCAGCCCCGGAGGGCGGGGGCGGTGCCGGGGCCAGGTGGCTCCCCCTGCCCGCCCCGCCCCGCCCGCCGAGCCCGGGACCCCCCGATGCCCCCTGGTGCCCGGAGCTCGGCCCCGCTGGAGCGGAGGGGAGCAAGTAATTGAAGAGGTGAGTTGTATTCCCAGCTCTCCTTAGCGCTGTTTTGTTCTGTTTCACCACTGATTAGATTAAGAGTGTATAGACACAGGTCTGGTATATGAGCGCTGACTGGACACGCATTGAAAACAAATTCAAACAAATTAAGTAGTGCAAAACTAGATTATAGTAGATTTCATGCCTCTTTAAAAGTGATACTGTCAGTAGACTGACAGGTTTTTATTGATACTGTAGTGTTCCTACTTGGAAAGTTCAGTAGATGTGTGTCTGTCCTAGCAAGGTGTACATTTACAGGAAGAAAGAAATATTTAGGTTTTCAGCTGATGAGAATCACTTATTCCAGAAAGACATTCTGTGAGAATACAGAGTTCTAGCTTACTTTTCTTAAGTGGAGATAACTTAAAGGGCCACTATTCAAAATTTCTTAAAAATAACTAACAGGTAGATTAAATACTGCATTAACCTGTGCTTAACATACAAAAACTCACTCTAGTTATTTGACTGACTGGAGTATGGCTGTGTTAACTCCTACAGAAATGTGCATAAATAATGTATGAAGGGAAAGGCTGTGACTCATAAGGAAGATGCATACTTATGTGTTGATTTGAAGGAAGGTAGAGATTGACAGATATTCTTGTTTGCAAACAATTGCTCTGAAGAAGGCAGAAAGAAAGCAGAAGGCACAGCAGGCCAGGTCAGTGAAAAGCTCTGGTTATGATGAGAGTGAGAGGAAAAGCAATAGGTAATTGATAGAGCACAAAAGTAAGATAATACAGAATGGGCTGTGGAAAAGAGAGATGTACTTTAAATATTCTGTGCTGTGAGCTAAAAATCAGCCAGGCAACACTGCATTTACTAAAGTGACTAATGATTAGTATGTCCCCACATGCCACAAGAACAGAGAGGAAGAATTTTGTTGTCAGTGCTGCTAATTCCCAAGAACTGAAATGATGAGTTAGACCTTAACATGAAGACTCTGGTATTCTGAAATATGCATTTTCAAATCCAAATCATAGATTTGTGGTCTCTGAATTGTCCCTTTTCCTGTTAACTCTACATAAAAGTTATGTTGATTCTCTCTACTCAGTATCCAAGTTTCTTGTAAACATAGGCAATAACTTACTTCATATATCCTCCTGAAGGGAGTCAGGACAATTCTCTAATACATGAGCTATTTTCCAGTAATTTTCTGGTCTGTTATAAAAATAGATAAGATGAGCCAAGAAATATCAATAAGCAATGGAAAAGTTACGTAACTCAGGTGAAGCCGTGCTGGACCCGTCTGTGCCAGAATTCCTTTGGGACATTGGATGAATCTCTTACAACGTCCTCAAACTGGGTTATTTGGTCAAGCCACATGCCTAACCCTACACCTTGATGCCCTCTCAGTACCTTGGTTTGATGTTATACAAGCAACTATAGATTAAGACACAAGGATCTGCAGTTTCTATTCTATGCTAAGTGAAATGGCAGCTAGTCTAGCACCTAAAGTTAGGAGGTGAGTTAGAAATCAGTCAAATTCACCTTCAATATTTTTGCTCTCTATAGTTTTGGTTCTTAATCCAATGGAAATACATGCACATTTGTAATTTTTTTAAAAGTAAACAACATAGAATTTGAATGCTCAAATTATTTTTTTTCTTGTTAACTAGCTAATATCAGCAGTGAAGGTGCAATTATCTGCATGCATGGGTTGTTGAGTGTAACATACGAACAGTTAAGAGAACATGAGTTGCCATATACATTGAATAAGTGGTTGGAAAAAATAGTTGACTGGGAAAAAAAAGTATCTTATTATGAGAATAAAATTACTAACATACCATGTACTTGCAAGTGATACATCCATATTGTGAAGAAACCTCAGGTAAAACTATTCCAAAGGTTAACTCAAAAAAATCTCTGGAAACTTCTCATATTTTAAATGTAGTGATATTTGTTTTACAGTAAACAAACGCCCAAAACTATAGCAAGAAATTCCCTGTTTATCAGGTTCTTGTTAAATGTCATGAGCTGAAATCCAATTTACTTTTGACATTATGTAGGACACATAAGCTTGTACCGCAGACAAACCACCGAGCCCTGAATTATTTCATACGCTGTAGTTATTCTGCTCAATTTTGCTTCAACAGAAAACATTCTGATGCCTGAGAGCATGCTACAACCCAGTAGTGAAATGTAAAGGAGTTTAATTTTCTACTTCTGAAACTCATATGTGAGAAGACTTTTTCTTAATGTGGTTAGATAAAGCATTTCCCTGTACCAAAATCTCGATATTGCAAGAAAATATGCACTGATTACAAAAATGCTTCTGTAGCATAAAAACCTGTAGTTTTGATGTTACCATTTTGACACATTGTGCCTTTTAATATCCATATAACACAATATGGTGCTGTACATACATTTTATTGACTGAATCTGGCTAATATGCCCATGGGAATTTGCTTGCACTATTATAGTGACATAAGTATTGCGGGGCATGGGGACATATTTTAAACAAGATTTTTTTGATGTATTGAGTTTTTGTGGCTCCTCAGGGGAAATAATAGCATAAATTCTGAAGTGTCATCTATTTTCTGATTTCTTATTAAAGTAATTTTAAAATAGTGCCTTTTTTATCTGAAATAGAAGATCTGAAATTTACAGCAGAAAGACATTAAATAGAAATTCCTACAAGAAAAAAAGTCTGTGATTTAAAGATAGATTCCTGGCTTTTCAGAGTATCAGAATGCTGTAATACGGAAGAAGAAGAAAATAGCATCATGTCTTGCAAAATTTTCACCATTATTGAATTCTTCCTTTTTTATATTTCAAAATAAATATATTTAAAATATGTATTCTATTTTCAAATATAATCCAGAAGATTAAATAAAAAATAAAAATACCTTTAAAATGCAATTTCCAGATATTCACAGCTCATTCTTCAATTCCATTACCATTAAAGTAAAACAATCATGTCCAAGTAATTGTGTCTATTAACTTCCGCAGGTTGGCTGTGAAACATACATCTGGAGAAGTTTAAAACCTTAAATCCAAAATTAAACAAGTAATAAGCAAACTGGAATTTGATGTCCAAGTGGCCAGTAAGCAAGTCATAATGCTGTAACAGTCACACAAAACTAACTCTTTACTAATAATGTCCCATGAGAATCTAGGGAATGAATGGTGTTGTCATACTACAGTTAGTACTGAGACCTGAGGAGGTAAAATCTAAAGTTGTTGTCATGGCACAGACCAGACATTATGAAGTTTTTCACCATAGGAAAGCATTTAGGGTTCAAATCCATAGGAAATTAAATTAATTTTTATAATATTTTGGAATGCTTGTTTATTCTGTAGTCATGTGAGGACATTCATTTGAAATACTTACATTACATAAAGTGCCTTGTCTCAAAGTCATTCACTACAGCATGTCAACACTACAGGCTTGAGGCAACCTTTCAAAGATGTAGAGAAATATATCTCTGGTAGATGACATTTTATCAGAAAGCTTTACTATTGATGTAATAGATAATTGAAAAACACGCACACTTTTTATTTTTGATTTTATTAACTTTGAATAGGTCCTACAGGTAAATTTGTAGTTTTGTCTGAATTAATGAAAATGTGTTAGTACTAGGAGCCATATGCACTAGCACTCTAGTAAAATTTAGCTACAAGCTTCCAAAGAAGCATACTGAAATATTCAAATTCCTATTCAAATTTTCTCCTCCTAGCTTTGTGGACTGCTGATGGAATGAGTTCAAAACAGTGAGTCTTTTGGTCCTAGAAAGTTTTCACATTGGAGTCTGATAGCCTCAAACCAGTGGTTTTGATTTTATTAATTTCAGCTCCTGCCTTGCTTTCAGATATAAAACATGGCACTGATCTGCCAAAAGGATGCATATTTTACACGGCTCTAAAGAATAGGTCATCATTCATACAGAAAGATGAAATAAGAGCCACATGTAAAGTAGAATCTGAGTATAAATCCTTTATAAAGGATATTCTGGTGCCATCTTGGGTGTAAGGTAAACAAGAAAATTTGAAAGCATCATGAAACCCCAGACAAGATATGAACTGAAATAGAGAAGGAAACAGATTTCTCCCCAGTATGAGGTGTCATTATTTTCACATTCTTTGAACAGACACTTTGTTGGCCACTAGTTTAACTTGACTCATGTTATGGGTGATTTGAAAATACCTTAAGATTTATTGAAAGTTCTACACCTTAATTTTTTTGTTATTCTTAAAATTGTTCTAGACTACACTGCAGAGCATAGTATCCCAATTAATTTTTCTTTTCATGTCAAATAACAAAAGCATTCTTTTACACAATCTTAGCTGGCTTGGAATAGGATGACATAAGAGTCTAGAAGAAATCTTGCAGTGATTGTCAGGGAAATTTTCTGGCATGTTGGCCTGTGTCAAAACAGTATGGAGCAGATGAGGCATGAAAATCATGAGCAAAACTTCAACAGTATGTAACTATCTCTAAGAAATCATGTAAGAGCTAGATTCCTACCAAATCCATTGCTTGCTTCTGCTTTGTGGGTATGTGCTAGGGAGAGAAATTTTAATTTAAAGGAAATTTTAAAAAATAAGCATCTTTCGGATCAGGGTGTTTTCAGTAAGTACCAGTTAGAACTATTAGATGTTTTCATTATCGTGCTGAATTTCTAGGTGAAAGGGCCGCTGTACTCATCTTTCAAAGGATTAGAACAGGGTGTTTGCTTTCTGTGCCTTCAGGCATACAGAAGATAGTTTTCAACTTGCCTCTGCTTTCTGAGCTTTCATGTTTGCAACACAGTTAAACAGTATGCCAGAGAATATCTGCCCCTTATTAGTGCTTTCATTGTTTTGTTCTTTGATTGCATTTGAAATTTTATCTGATGACCATGACAATAGTATTATCAATGTTAGCTGGTATAACAGTTCATTCCTGTGACCTCTCCTTCCTAGCAGTACTTCCCTGTACTTGTGCTACCATTTCTGATACTGTCTCTAGGTTCTTCTTACCCAAGAAGAACCTAGGAGAACTTGGGTCTTCTATTGAAGAAGAAAATGGAACAACATTTTCAGAAATACTTTGCCCTCTGGTACAACTGGGATATATGCTAAAATACTGCCTTCTTTAAATTCAGTAGCAAAAACTTTCACTAATTTTCTTAGCTTTCTTCTCACATTTCCTTTTCTGTGGTATGGAAATGAAGAGAGAAAATGACTCTCTCAAATGCCCAAGAAGCAACTTACAACAGGAGAGGGGGAAAAAGAATGTAGTGTACTTAAGAGTTAAGGTACTTGTACTTCTCTGTGCATATTTCAGCACTACTGAATCCTGAAACCATAGTAATTTTTGTGGTGCAAGAGACTCATTCTTCAAGCATCTTCTATGTAGATCCTGTTCAATGTGACTGTAAATCGAAGTGATCTTGTATTAAGTTTGCTGGATTGAGTTGGTGTGTTGTTGTAGTAATAACAGAGCTAACAACCATTTCAGGCATATACGAGTTTTGCTTGCTTGAAGCAATGTTTGACATGCTCTTAATGCTTTCCTTTTTTCCAGGTATTCCCCTTTTCTCCTGCACAAGGCAGCCTACTTTGAGAGATGACAAAGAGAAAACCCACTTATTCTTATTCCTGTGGCTCCATTGTACGTAGTCAGTGTCACCAAGCAGCAACAGCAGAGCTACTCAACAGTCTGAAGAACAAAACAGGTGCTGAGGATGCCCCTAACACAGGCAAAAGCACTCTCCCTGACCAGAGGGCAGTTTGGCTGCACCTGGATACACTGGGGTCTGGGGTATTTCAATATAGGAGCTGCCAGCCATCCTAGACAAGGATGGCATGGTAATGGATCAGGTCCAGGGCAGGAGATGAGGCCAGAGGTAGGACTAGAGACAATGATACAATAATGTCCATCCACAGGGCAGGACAGCTCAGTTCAGGTAAATTCAGGCTGCCCAGACCTGAACTTTGGTCCTTTGGAGCCTTTGGGTGGAGGGGAGAACATCCCAAATGATTGCTGGTCAGGGCCATAAGAGCAAATTTATGTCACTACCTGCTACTTGGCTCTATGAAGCTGGTGAAACCTCATATCTTTAGCAGTTTTCTAAGAGGCGTTTCTGAAAAAAAAAAAAAAAAAAAAAAAGCAAAACCTTTTTATGTTCATTCAGGTAACTTGTCATATGAACTGCAGATGAAATCTGCATATCACCTTGACTGATAAACCTCACAAGGCTACTGGGAAACAAATGTAGGAAAAAAGTTAATGAGGAACAAATAAGGTGACTAAATCACATACTTTAATATCATTAACTTCACATTTAGTGATACAGTCTCTACTACAAAGAAAATATCTTTTGTATGTGCCATTTTATGGTGTTTGTAAGATTTAAACCATGAACTTTTCAGACAAATTGGCCATTTTCTTAGTTTCTAACTGCCTGGGGCATGTCTGTGTTATTAAGTGGTTATCTTAAAAATGAGGAGGTAAGTATGTAGGTATCTTCAAATACTAGTCTGGTAATAAAAGAAAAACAGAACATGGTAACCACAAGGCAAGTACGGGCACTTTTAAAGTCAGCATTATGTGAGTAAATAACTATGCCTTTATTTCTGGAAGGGACTTTCTTGCCAAAAACTTCATCTGGATGGAGTTGAATAACTTCTTATATCTAGATGAATTATCTTGTTGCAAAATGGTTCCATGCCAAGAAAAAGAAGTTGTTTTGAAAAGGAAATTTTTAAGGATATGTCTGTGTGCAGGGGCCATTTTTTAAATAAATGACTTGCTGAAATCTGCATTAGTAGCCTGTGTTGCACACTAATCCCTTAACCACCCAATAACAATTGGCCTATTGGCTATTGCAACTTCACGGTCTTGTCTCAATAGTGTTAACAGACCACCTGCAGCATGAGTGTTAGTGGTCAGTGCGATACAATAAAAGTCAAGATAATCCCATTTTGTCTTCTCTCCACTAGGTTACTGTTTGCTCAGGTACTGTGTCAACAGCATTGAAAATGGTTTTAACATAAGGTAGTGAGCTCTACTTTCCACTAAAAACAAAAGAAGTTCTGGAAGATTTCTCAAGGTCAGCTGATCATGAAACGATGTACAAAAATGACCAGCCAAAATGGTCTTACTGGAATAATTTGTTGTTAATATGTCTTCCTACATTTTAATTCATCTGAAAACCATGATAACTGAAAACTAACAGCCTGTGGAAATCATCTTACACACAAGTTGCTTTTGCAATTGCAATATTATGCCAAGGAAGGAAAGTTTTTTGTGTAATAAGCAGAGAGTTGCCTAGCTGGAGCAAGAAAAACACAAACTGTAGAAGAGTATTACTTTTGTGATAGCAGTGACTACAGCATTCTGCACAGGCACAGGTGTGGCAATAAGTCTCTTCTGTCATGAACTCTTTTCTGTAAGTAGCTCAGTGAAGACCTCTCACTTGTTAAAACAGGAAGAGCTGGAGGGTTGGGTTTTTTTAATTTTTCTCCCTTTTTTTTTTGTTGGTTTTTTTTTTGGTTTTTTTTTTTTTTTGTTTTGTTTTGGTTTTTTTTGTTTGTTTTTTTTTTGTTTTTTTTTTTTTTTAGACATCTTCTGACAGTGGGGGCAAGAAAGAATGAAGATAAAGGGGTAAGGTGCAGGAGGAAGGACAGAGGCACCAGTCATGTGCTGCACATCCTGTCCCCTTTCCTGTGGCCTCCCCTCAGCATTCCATTGCTTTCCAAACATTGAGTATAGGCTCTTTGCACTGTGATAACTCAAGGAAGGTCAGTGCAGTGGTGGTAAGGACAGACACAAAAAGCCATAGTTACACCATACAGCCTGAGAGTTATTCCAACTTTCATACTGAATACTTGTTTGCCTGAAATTAAAGTTCAGAAGTCTTTACTATGCCTGTATACTTCAGAAATAAGGTATTTGTGTGCATCAATTTTTTGAAGGGCTTTAGTGCCTTATTAATTTTGGGCTCTTGCCTTGGAATGTGAAAAAGGATGTGTCTGGAAGTTGCTAAAAATCCTTTTCTAAAGGAGTTTGGGGTGTACTCACAGTCTGGTTACTCCATCTTTCTTTGTGTTTATTTAACAACAAAACTATTTCATTTGTGTGCTTTGCAAATATCATATTCATAAACTAGTGGTTACTGAAGTATTTTGAAGAAGGTTTCCATAGTAAATTTTAGTAAAAATTCCAAAATCATCTCCTTGAAGCTTCAAAACCAGAAAAATTACGTGTGAGGTACCTCTAAATATAATCTAGGTAAAGGATCAGCCATTTAATATGCTATTAAGGGTTCCACAATGAACAGTTCAGTTATTTTTTAAACAGTTTTTCTACATGGAGCATATTTTTAAGGTATTGTGAGTTGAAATTGCTAAATACTGCTGCAGGTGTAGAAGAGACATTTGAAAGGTCTGGCAAAAGATAATATGGACTTACTGCTAAATAAAATTATTTTCCCTTCCTCCTCCCAACAGGCAGACTCTAAATATCAATTTACTGTCTCTAACACTCAGAAGCAGAATAAGCCACATATAATCATCCCTATCATGTTTCTCACAAATCCCACTGTAAGGCTGTGTAAGTATCTCTGTCTCTTAAAAGCCCTTAACTTCTTTGCCATACTGTTGTTACTCTTCTTTCTAAAAAATATCTTGTGCTTCAAGGCAAACTATAAAATGAGTAGGGGGTTTGGAAATGGAAGTGGTGTGTTAAGTGGAAGTGTTAGGGTTAGCTATCGCTGTTCATTTTTTTGTGTGTGCTTGTCAATACCATATATTTAAAAATTTACCTCAGTGTGGCAAGGCTCTTAGTTTATTGATACTGATATTGGTGGTTTTCCTCATTATTATTTTTTTGTTTTCCTGTTTTTCTTATTCAGATAAGTAGATCCATGCTACGTTTTTGCTTTCTTTTTCTTTATGTCCAGAGGTAAAAGCACTGGAGTTTTTTGATAAGGATTTTTTGATAAGGATTCTCTTTACTGCATTCTCTTTACTGCATACAATGCATATGCATTATTCATCTCTATGTAGGACTGTAGATGTCCAACTAACAAGAAGGAAAAAGTATATAGAAAATAAGCTTCTACACAGAGCAAGGGTTTTATATAATCTATCTTGTACAAGTAAATAACAGTTTTTATCAATGTAGGAAGTTTGTACTGCTAATCCTTGCAATTCTGTTTATAATTTAAAGTCAGGACTGTAGGATATTATGTGCCTTAAAGGAAGAAGCAGTCTACTGTAGATTGTTTTAGAACATAATCTACATTTCTTCAGGACTTCTATTTCAAGAGCTACAACTGTCACCATATGCAGAAATGTGTGAGCTCTAAGATGCAGAAGATATCAAAGACAAAATCAGTATCTGTTATGAAAAGGGCCCAAAACTTCATATGGCAATTGTTATTTTTATAATGGTCAAGGAAAAAAAAGTGAAAAAAATTAGTAATTTTGGAAGACTTTCTAAACTTGAGGACAGTGTTGCTTTGAGAAAAAGTTTTGTTTCTTGAAAAAATTCAGGAAATTTTTTAATTCCTATGTGGAAGATAAAAGAATATGACAATCTACCTGTGTAGTAAAATAATAATAGGAGCCATGTTGCTATCAGGTTTCTGGTATTTAGAAGGCGCTGAATGACTTTGTGAACACTTTGCTTTACTCATTATTCCATGTTCCAGGCTGATCTTGTTTAAGACTATCTATGTATGTAGTTATTCACATTACAGAACGCCAACACAATTTAATTTAAATATATTCTTTCAAGCCTTTTGAAAGAAGCCTGTGGTGAATTACATTGAATTTTATAAAATTCAAGTAAATACTCCAAGAAAAATTGAAACTCAAGGAAAAACAACAAAAATGTTGTTAAAACAAACACTAAAGCAAGCATTATCCAGCATTAAACACACTCCAATATTTAAAATATCCCCATATTTTAAAATTTTTGAAGTGTTAAGTCTGCATACCAAGAAACATGGATCAGTTTAAAAGTCACATTAACCTTTCTCTTTGACTTGAGGAGTTTCAAAAATTTGATGTATCTGTAGGACCTCTAAGGATAGTATAAATATGATACTTGAATAGAAGCTTTAGTAAAGAAATATCAAGCACTTTACTTTGAAAATTCTTTCTTTATGTCTGTTTGTGATTAGCCTATCTGCAATTAAGGGAAGATCTCTCATCCTAAAACTTTTAAATCTTATATTTGTACTATTTCGGTATATTTAAGTACAAACAGGTCAAAATACTTGGACTGAAATTTGCTCACCCCTATTCCTCTCTGCTGTGTGTGAAAGACATTGATATATTCCCAGCAGCTTCCTTTGACTGTCAAAGTTTAGTCATGATGCAGGTGGTAACATGTGCCTTATTGGTACTCTTCAAAACAGCATATAATTTTTCTTTTAACAAGATGCAAAGGAATGTTTTAGCTTTTTTTCTTCTCAATATAAATATATTTTGTTGCCTCTCAGTGATAATTTTTCTTTAAAGCTTTTGAAACCACCTGTATTTGTGTTGCTTTTGACTTAAAATAGCACATTCTGTATAACATGCCAACAGTAACAGAATTCTCATCTGATTAACCATTCTCATCAGTGTAACCATTCTTTTAATTAAAACCCTACTTGTAGAAAGCTTTGGAAGAAGTCAAGTTTTTTTGACATGTGTAAGAATTTTATAGTTAATCTAGTCCAAGCAAGGAAAACAGAGTAACTATTGCATCGTTTGGCTACAGTGTTCATCCTGTCCAGGAAGGTTATAGAGGGAAACAGAGAGCCAGGGAGGGAGGAGAAGGCAAAAAGAGAGAGAGCGAGAGGGAACCCCACCCCCATCTCCCCTTAGGTAGAGGGTCTGGGGACAGGGCAAAGGGCAGGTGAGGGCATTGACCTGAAGCCAGTGGAGACACACTGAGGGGGAAGGAACCACATGGCCAAGGTCATTGGGTGTGTGTGGCGGGGCAGAACTGACCAAACCATTGTGTACAGAGACAAGGGAAGTGTCCCCTCAGGCAGGAGGGGTAGCCGGGTCTGCCTTGCCAAGGCCAGACCCTGGGGATTACGCTGAGTGGCTGAAGGGACTCCACAAATAACAATTGTTTTTAGGCCTGAGGGAACACTGGCAATGCCAGATAAAATTAGCAATGCCACATAAAACTGTTAGAATGTTTTGAAATCAGCACATAGAATGGGGATTAGAATGCCATGCAACCGCCCAGTTGTCCTTGAACTTTTTTAACATGGGCTTGTTTTCTGGCAGTTTGTTTACCTTCTTGAGACTTGGAGGTCCTGCACTGCCCAATATCTCTAGAGGTTAAAAACTTCTCAGGTTTCTGGGTGTGCAAGGTTTTCAGGTGCTGCTTAGCTGTCAAGAGTCCAGATATTTGTGGCTGGATATTGTTATAAATGTATATTATAAAGCTGGCTTTTTGCAAGAGGTGTGCTATATGAGTAACAATGTTGTGGTAAGTATATAAGTTTTTTTATTTCTACTTTTAGTAAAGAAAATTAGGCATAGTGGTAGTAGTTGATATAGTCTGCTTAAACTGTTTGTTTGGTCAGGATAACATCCAGTGAACATGAAAAGAAGACTCTGCTATTGATATACAACTTTCAGCATCTCCCATCTGAAGAAAGCATGGACCAAGGCCTCAGTTGGAGGTGATAACGAGGACACAGCCACAAAAAATGCATGCTCTAAAAAGGCAGACCCAAGGAGCGGCCATGCAAAACAATTCCTGGAATATGGAAACTAGTTTATGGAAGAATATTAATATGCAACAGACTGATGCAATAGAAAAGGTATTTAAAGAATGTCTCTGATATAGCAGGGGGTGGACTTGGCTAAATGCCAAGTCACCTGCCCGGCCGTACTTTGCTTTTGTTCTATCTCCTAATTTTCTTAAAATTTACCAAGAAAGTGAACCTCGTTTTTCACAATATCAAGAAACTTCTACTTCAGTATCTTCTAGAGGAGTAAATGGGAGGGCTGGTTTTTCTTTTAACACCTTCCCTCCCTTATCTAATATTCTCTCTTTTGAGAGAACCTTTTGAATATTTAACTTGCTTTTCAACTCAGAAAATATTTATTCATCGGCAGTGATGGTTCATGTGCAAGTTAGATCATGTACAGGGAAAAGCAGAATAATGAAATTGTGGTGCTGCACATCACCCCAAATACAAGGATTCTCTGGGGGCTGCAGGACTTTTCTGTACATGACACCAGCTTGGGCAGGAACACTGATGGTAGGAAATGTGTTCAGCTGCTAAGACAGACCACAGAACCTGATCAGCACTGAAGTGTTATATAGGTAGAAGTGACCAGTGGCAAGAACAAGCTCTAAATCTTAGAAGTATAAATTTTATACGTTTCTTGAGAGAAAATGGCAAGGCATGTCTTTGTCAAATAGTTTGCTTGCATTCAAATTATGGCTCTCTCTTTCTGTCTTTCTGATGCACAAGCTTAACCCAAGGCAGCATTAAGGTGATAGATTGAATCACTTGTGGTATGTATAGGCACTTATATAAATACTGCTGTAGTTCATATATTCAGATACTAAAAAATTACTTCCAAACTTCTTTCCAGAGGTGACTCTTTGTGCTCCTTGCATGGTGAAAGCATGTAAGTATCACCCTGCTTACTCAGATCTCAAAAAAAGACTCAGCACTATTAGCAGATTAAAGTCCTGGTATCCTTGCACCTAAAAGGCTTCCAGGCTTCGAACAGAGAAGTTAGTGCCTTCCCTATTTATTGTTGAAATTGTTAATGTGTGAAGAATTTTTTTGTCTTTTATAGGACTTTTTTCCTATTGCTAGAAATACTGTGGTCTGCATATGAAATCGTCAGTGCCTTAATTCCTTCAAGGGTCTTCTTATTTGATAGGGTACTGTTGTTTCACACCCATCTGTGACATGGGCTACTGAATTATATATTTAAAAGCTTTTCAGTACTAAAAATTCTTAGTATAATATTTGGCATTAATATCTGTAGTGGTGATTTGACTCAGGTTTAAACACTGAGTTTCAACTATTGTAATTTAAGGCTTTTTACAGTTCATGACAGAATTCCTTTATGAAATAATATAATTTTCAAAATTGAGTGCATGTCTTGCTCTAAAACAAAACCAAAGTCATCAAGTTTTAAATAACAAAAGAAGAGATGTTACTGATATTGTTTTGAACTGGGTATTTGATGATACAAGAAAGAAACAATGCAAAAAAACCCAGACAAGATGCCGAAGTTTGATACCATTACAGAAAGTACTAAATGAGAAAGAAAAAACATGAAAGAAAGATTAACACTGGGAGGTGACTGAAGTCTTTGAACTGTGAAGCAGATGAAAGTGTATGGAAAAATACCTGACTCTCCAATCTGTTTCTTATTCTTACCACAATAACCTTACATATCTTGAATTTTGGCAGGTCACCTCGACCTTATTGATGCATACAGAGGAGATTACTTTTAGTCTTGAGATAAAATTCCTCCTGTTTTTGAGCAAAAATACAAAATATAGGTGGGGAGAGGAGAAGAAGTCATCTGGTATGTCTTCACTTTAAAAAAAATTCAGGAGTAAATAAAGTATAAAGTATATTTATTTCACCAACACGTACAGCTTGTGATAACAACATATGCAAACAATCCATGTGCCGTGTGAAATGTGGTTTCCTGTGAATGCTGATCATAGCTGGATGACTGCTTTCTTTGAAGTACAGTAAAATGTTCTCAACTAACTCCATAACAAGCTATACAGTGGCAAGAAGCTTAGGGCACATCTGAGATAATTTTTTCTGAAACACCTTTGAACAGCATTTATTTCACAGCCTCCTCAGCACTCCAAGAGTTCCTATTGGTGTATGAAAGTGTTTCCCAATGCCCAGCTCTCCTGACCTTGGAAATATAGTTTGGTTCACTGTTTGGACATTGAGAGCTCTTCACCCAGAGATATTTGTATGCTGAAGCAGGCTCTGCTGCTCACAAAAGTGTGTGATCAGTCTCTGCCTTTGCAGGCCCAGGGGAGAGTGAAGGGAGACCCATATGCAAATGAAGTCCTTTTTAAGAACTTTCATTTCACTGTGGTCTGTACATCTTATAAAAGTGCAACTCAAAACACTCAGGTTTGAAAACTTTATCATTAGTAGGAAGAGACTGATACTTCCAGAATCAGCTGCCATGCTTAATTGGGTGGGTGGAATGTGCTGTTGCTGCTAGAAGTCATTAAAATTACCTGTCAGCATTTTTGTTTGCATCTTCATGGAGGAATGCAAACATAGCTGAATGCCTCTCTGTGCTCTACACTATTCTGGAAGCTCTTAGACTTGCAAAAAGAACCAGGTTTTGTGCAGGTAAAATCATCTTGGCCATTGTGCTTCATACCCAGGGTAACCTCAGTGGGAGCTTGCTTTATGCAGCCTGCTGGAGAATTGCTGGAGAATAAACAGCCTTGATTTGTGTGTGCTGACTTTGGAAGTCATGTCCTTGGATTTGATCACTCTACTCAATGCAGCTTTTTTCACAAAGTTGCTCATTAATAATTTTCCTCTTGTGTAGGTACAATTCCATCCTTACTGCATTTAGTTCCTTACCTGTTTTGCATCTTATTGCTTCCCTAGTTTATCAAGGCATTTGTACTGGTAGCAAAAAAAGGTAGCTCCATCATTGACAGAAAGGAATTTATTAGCATATCTTTTGTTCCTTAAACCAGAAATTGAAATACAATTTTGAACTGAACCGTAATCAAAAGAGATGTAATGTAATTTTTAAGGCATTTTGAAAACATCAAGGATAAACACTTTTAGGCGAAGTGGAACATAATTTGTTCTTCACATATGCAGAGGAACAAAATACTGGCTTTTTATTGTGAAGTCAGGAGAAGAATTGTTGTCTTTATTTTAACTTTTTCTGAAGAGTAATTGTTGGAAAATAATTTAATATGGAGGAAAAGCGTGAGAAAGAATGGTGACAGTAATGGGCAGACAGCTACTACATCTTCATAGTGAGAATAAGGCCAGATCAGTGACCAGACTTTTCTCTGGGCTTCCTGGAGCTCTCTAATATTATCCTTATTATTAGAAAATAATTACGTCCTGCATTAGGGGGAGTCTTGCTAGCAGGCCAAGGGAGGTTCTCCCTCCCCCTTCCTCAGCCCTATTAATGCCACATTTGTAATGCTGCATCTAGTTGTTAGCAAATGGAGAGTATTCTGGATACCAGGGAGAGTTCAGGCCAGCATGAAGATCTTTATGGATCTCTATTTCCTATAAGGAAAAGATGAATAAGCTGGGGCCGTTTGGTCTGGAGAAGAAAAAGCTCAAGTGGAATCACCTCACAGTGTTCAAATACCTGAACACAATGCATACAGAAGGTGGAGCTGTGATATTACCAGTAGTGCCCAGAGGCAGTGGGCACATACTGAGACACAGGAGGTTTCTCTGAACATTAATATGTTAATATTAACAATAACAACATAAGGAAAATGTTATGAATTTGAGTTTTTTTATCTGAGTGTCACCAAACACTCGTGCAGGTTGCTCAGAGTGGTGTTGACTCTCTCTCTTTGGAGATAATCAAAACCCACCTGGGTAGTTTGCTCTAGTGTTTGTGCTGGGGTTGAGGGATTGGACCAGAAGACATCCAGAGCCTTCCAACCTCAACCATTCTGTGATTAGAAATCAGACTACTGCTGTTTTATAGAAATCTGTATGGAAGTAGTAGAGAAAGCAGCCAGTGTGAGTAATGTTCAGAAATGCTACCACCTTGTGGCGGCTGAAATGACTGAGCATACTGACCGTGCTCTGAAGCTCATCTCCTTATCTGCATGGTCTGTAATAACATGTAGTGTCCACACACCTTCTGAAACAAGATTTCAAAGTGCTTTTCTTGTTCCTCAATACTATCAAAGTATTTTCTTTCAGTAGATTAGGTTGTTTTAGTTTAATTAATTTGCAACAGATAATTAGAAAAGCATCTGCATTATGCTCTTATTCATATGGTTTAGATAGGCCTGCAAGGAGCAGGGAGTTGGACTCAATGATTCTGGAGATTAGTAAATTTATATGGATTATGTAACAAACATTGCTCTTTTAAAAACTCACTCCAAATTCAGAAACCTTTGGAAGATGTCAATGTACCCTAGGTAAAGGTAGTACTAGTAATTATTATTATTATTATTATTATTATTATTATTAATGGTGTTTCAATGCATTATGACAGTAGTGGCAGTATTAGCACTGGTAGTGACAGCACAGACTGAAAATCAAGAGATAGTAAGTCTCATCCTAGGGAAATAGCTAAAGAAACATCTCTGCAAAATGAGCTCCAAATGGGACAAGAACTAGGTTAATAGAATACTTATTTTATCCATCTGGACAAAAGATCATGTGAATTCAGGGAAAAACACAGTAGAATATAGAGCAGACCAGTTTTCCCTCACATAAGTGTGGAACTGTTTAATTTTTAAATGTAATCAGATATGTGCAGTGAAGGAAAATACATCCAGCAGGTGTGGTAATGTTCTCTGATCTGCTTCTTCTTGCAAGGCTTTATAGCACCTTTTAATAGGGTGTTCAATTCCAGAAAAAGCTTGAATTTACAATAATTTCAGTCCAGTTTTCATGAGAACTCTATTTCAGCAATATAGCAACTGGTAAGTAAAGGAAAAAAAAGTGTGCCAGTATTTTTGAATTTTTGCAAACAGTTTATACGTGTTAATTCTGGTTTAAGTTGTGGAAAATAATGATCACTAAATGCTACAACTGTACTACATTGAATGTTTATTTTTCACAAAAAATCTAATACTGAGCATTACATAAAATATTTTAATTAAATATGACATAATACAATTAAAAAACATTGAACTGTAGTCTATATGCAGTGCTTGTGAAGTATTTTGGTTATGTTTCCAGCTGTGTGTTTTATATTTTATTAATGCCTAGGACATTATTAATCAAATAATTTATGCAGTTTAAAAGCAGAATCAGTACTATGAGTTAAAGGAGTAAAATATTCAGCTAACTTAAGATTCTGGTGGCCTAGACAAAAATAATTCGTATCAGTGATAAATGTAAAATAATATTGTGCAAGCAATTGTCACAAAGCAGCTTTTCAAGTGCCAGTTCATGAGCAAGTTGGTCTGCACACAGTAGTAGTGTCTGGGAGCAGAAATGGATATAAAATAATCTCATTTAAAATGTGGCTACCTTAAGGCAAAAGTTCAAAACAGAATGTTCTCTGGTATTGGTACCACTTTTACAATGTTTTCAATGTAGCAAACAATTAATTTTATTCTCATGCTGAAACAGGCCGCGGATTAGCAGTTTTTCCTCTTGATCTGTAATGTACCTGATTTCCTCTTCACACTGCTACTCCCATTTCCCCAGTTCCAGATCATTTAGGTTTTGGCTCCTGAGCTCAGTCTGCTATTAAGTTTCCCAGTTCATTCTCTCACTTGGCAACACTTGTGCTACAAAGCACACCTGGAAGAGCCAGTCATTTCACACAGACTGTGCTGTAGCTGCCAGGTCTCAATAGCGTTCCACCATTACCAAGCAAGACTGCTTCAAATGGAATAGCTAGCATGATTTTTTTTCTTGGTAACTACCTGAAAATTTGCAATATTAATAATAATAATAAAGTTTAGTTAAAAGATATTTATTAATTAAAATGTATTATAAATACAGGTTCCTGAAATTTTCCATTTAAATGATTCCTTGATGTTACCTTAATAAGTGAGGCTTTTCTTTGCAGAAATGGGGGGGGGGGGGGGGATGGGAACAACAACAACACCAACCAAAAGACCCAAAACAAATACAAGAACTCCTCAGTAATGCAAAAATTAAATAATTCCCTGCATAGTCTTAGAAACCTCTCTCCCTAAGGTCTTTCAGCAAACAAGAAATTAACCAAAATCAAGTGAAAGCCACTGGGCCTCTGCATTTCTTCTAGAGTCAGTCAGAGGCTAAGAAGAATGACTTTCAGTGTGTCTGTTTTTCACAAACCAAATTAACCACGGTTGCAAGTCATATTTTAGAAAGAGCCTACATGTAGTCTGCTGGAAACCTTGAAGACTGATTTTACCTTATATCTACTTTTGCATGGGAAATTCTTATTTTTGTTTGTCTCTTTTGAGGATAAATTTTTCCCAGTCTTTCTACCAACCACCCTTCCCCTTCCAATCCGAGGAGGGACTTTTTTTTGTTTTGTTTTTGGGTGGTGGTGTTTGTTTGGTTTTTTTTTTGTTGTTTTTTTTTTTTTTTTTTTTTTTTTTTTTTTTTTTGTTTTGTTTTGGTTTTTTTTGTTTTTTTGTTTTTGTTTTTGTTTTTTGGTTTGGTTTGGTTTGGTTTGGTTTGGTTTGGTTTTTTTTGTTGTTTTTTTTTTTGTTCTTGGTGTTCTGGGGGTTTTAAAGTTTGATTTTTTTAAAAAAAATTATTTTATCCCCTTTAAAAGGAATTTACACATGTGCAAATATTCATTAATTAGTACTGAGAGAATGTATGGTAATAAGCTCCCTTCAATTAGCGCCCGGCGCTGTGTTTTGGACGCACAGATAAGCGCTGGGAGATGGGAATGGCCGGGCACGCATTGCCGCAGGGCTGGGGTTAGGGTTGGGGAGGGAGATCCGGTTGGGTGACCGGAGCTCCGGCGGGGCGGAGGCGGCCGCAGCTGGACCAGCCGCCGGCGGGAGCGGCCCCGGTGACCCGCCGGGTGTCCCGGCACACCCCACATGCCCGGCTCAGACCAGCTCCTCTCACCGGCTCGGCCGCAAGATTTCCACGGCGCATTCCCAGACGTCTCGTTTTCTGGAGTGTTTTTAATCTGCCGCAGCGACACGAGGACGGCTCGGGCTGTGGCGCGCATTCCAACGCTGGGGTTCGGTCCGAGATCCCTTTGTGTCCACTGGCTCCTGCAGAGCCTCGGGATGATTTCCCCCTCATCCCCACTCCTCAGGGCCTGTGCCCTTCGTTAGACGTAGAGTCCTCTCCCATTCCCGGCTGGCTTCCTACCGTCCAGGGCACAGCCTGCGGCTCACACCTGGCACACCTTGCACACCTGCACCGGGGGAGGTTCCCGAAATCCCCAGCGGGCAGGCTCTGCTTTCGTACCAACACAAAGAGAGCAAAAAGCACCACGATGTAACCAGCTGCTTACTACAACAACAGTAAACAAACATCTGTGATGGAACCACAGCCTGTGTAAATCCTGTACGCGTTGGCAGGCCAGGGCTACGTTTCTGAAAATATATTAGAAATAAATCACAGCAAGCCCCATTCAAATGAAGCAAAGCAGTGTAAATATGAAATAATCAAGTATGAAGGGCTTACAAAAGCGGAGGCTTCAGGGCAGGCGGTGCCCGGCCCCCAGCGCCCCGCACTGCGAACTGCTCTCATCGGGCACGGGGAAAGAGAGGCGGTGTGGAATTCAACAGTCGTGTGCGTCGTTTAGGGACTGCGGTCCGTTGGTAGGGTGGGAGGCTATTTTTATTTGTTTTAATTGATCCTTGGGTTTTCAAGGTTTAGCCTTGTCCTCCCCGGCAGGCTATGCAGGACAGAGAGTTTATGGATTCAACTTCTTGTGAGTTGTACAGCTCTATTGTGTGCATATGAGCATGTTTCTCAGGTTTTTATTGCAAGGATTGACGTTGCTTGCTATGCCTGCTTACACACTTAATCTACTATATGTATCTATATAAAAACATAAACTACATTTATTTATGTAGTTCTTTATTATGTGAGCGTAATAAAGATGGTGTTTGTGATGAGCCAGTCATAAGATGACATGTCATTTTACTCTTCCCACAGAACAGATTTTTTTTTTATGTTGTGATTTTTTTCATGTCTGTTTGGAAGAGATTCAAATTTCAGTTAAAAAAAAAAAAAAAAAAAAAAAAAAAAAAAAAAAAAAAAAAAAAAGTGAGTTGGGCAAGATACTCCCAAAAGAAAGTTTAGGATCATGACTACAATCTAGGCTAAGCCTAAGAAATAGCCATGTGAGGCTGCAGGACCAGGTTGTATGTTAACCAGAACCTACATTTACAGATCCACTGCAACGGCTACAGTCCTTGTGCCATCACTGCCTGTTCTTACTTCCCTGCACAATGCAATAGAAAGTCGAATGTAAAACTCTAAAACCAAAAATAACAAAAAATTTAAAAAGGAACAGATCTTGGTAAATCCCTTTTTATGAAAAAGGTATTAATATATTTATATACATCTATTAAAAATACTTAACCTATAGAAATCCTTGATTTATCTTTTGCATTAATCGAATATGCAGAGCTATAAATTGATACCATTTTTCCATCTCTAAAATAGACAGTTATACCCTGACCGAAGCTTTTGTTTTGTTACTCCATTGGGATGGATGTCTGGTCAGCTGCACTGCTCAGGAGAGATGCCACTGGACTGCCAGGAAACAAGTAATTGGAAGTGAGACAGAGATTGAGAACAGCAACGCCATCAGCTCTTGGAACATGTGGTGCCCTTGGGTTGCTGTAAGGAGACAGGCTTGTCATATTTGCAAGCTCGTCCTGTCCCATCTTTCCGAACACTTGTTCAGATTTTTTTAAAGGCAGTGATAACTGATAACTTTAACTATCAAGTACATCACCTCTGAAGATGCAATCTAATGGGAAGCCCTACTTTGCAACTACTTTGAATGAAACACATTTCTGGTTTGAAAATTTCTTTCCCACCTAAAGTCAAAATTCCATATTGTAAAGCAGAGGTCCCTGGTCCTTCAACTGACCTCTCAGAGAATCAGGGGTCTGAATCCATCCTCAATACAAGCCATATTGGCTAACCAGGCTATTGCTGCAGTTACCAAGTACCTCTCCATCATCTGAACAAAAAAACCCCACAAACCTAGTGCCTGCAGTAACCATCATACTCATTGACACAGACTTCTTCCCCAAGTCCAGAAGAGTGCCACAAAAGTGATAAGAGGGATGAAATATCTCTCCTATGTGGAAAGATTAAGAGAACTGAGGTTCTTCAGGAGGGAGAAGGCTCCAGGGGAATCTTAGAGCAGCTTTTCAGTACCTAAAGGGTACCTACAAGAAAGGTGGAGAGGAATTTTTTACATGGGCATGTAAGGACAAAACACGGGGGAATGGCTTCACACTGACAGAAGGCAAGGTTAGATTAGATATACAGTATATAATTGACTCTTAAAGTTCTAAAAGGATCTTAGGATATCCTGAGTTGAAAGGGAACCACAGTGATCAAGTCCAACTCCTGACCCTCCACAAGACAACCCAAGAATCACACCCTGTGCCTGAGAGCATTGTCCAAACACTTACTGAGTTCTATCATGCTGGTGCTATGACCACTTCCCTGGAGAGCCTGTTCCAGTGCCCAACCACCCTCTGGGTGAAGAACCTTTTCCTGATATCCAACCTAAACCTCCCCTGACACAACTTCAGGCCATTCCCTCTGGTCCTGTCACTGGGCACCAGAGAGAAGAGATCAGCACCTGCTCCTCCTCTTCTTCTCATGAGGAAGTTGCATTCTGCTGTGTCCTCTTTTCTTGGCTGATATAAGCAAGTAGCCTCAACTGCTCTTGAAGGGCTTCCCCTCTGGACCCTTCATCATCTTCATAGGTCTCCTTTGGACACTCTTCAACAGGTTTATATATTTTTTCACATTGTATAACCCAAAACTGCCCCCAGCACTCAAGGTGAGGCTGCCCCAGTGCAGAGCAGAGTGGGACAATCCCCTTCCTTGCCCAGCTGGTGATGCTGTGCTTGATGCACCTCAGGACACAGCTGCCCCTCCTGGCTGCCAGGGCACTGCTTATTCATCTTCAACTTGCCTTTGACAAGGACTCCCTGGTCCCTTTCCATGGCACTGTTCTCCAACAGCTCATTTCCCAGTCTACAAATACATCCAGGGTTGCCCCATCCCAGGTACAAAATCTAGGACTTTCCCTTGTAAAAATTCACACGGTTGTTGATTGCCCAGACCTCTGATTTGTCAAGGTTTCCTGCAGGACCGCTCTGCCTCCCAGGGAGTCAATGGCTCCTTCCATTTTAGCCTCACTAACAAACTTAGTGTTTTTTCAAATGTCTAGTTTATTAAGGATGCTGTTGAAGAGCACAGGACTGTGGATACAGTTCTGTGGAACCCCAGAAGTGACAGATAACCAGTCTGATGTCACCACATTCACTGTAGCCCTTTGTGCCTGACCCATGAGCCAGCTGCTCACCCATCACATGATGTGTTAATCGAGCTCTGGGCTGGACATTTTCTCCAAAGGGTCCTGTGAGAGACAGTATAGAAAGCTTTACTGAAATCCAAAAAGATCACATCAACTGGTTTCCCTTGATCAACTATACAGTTTACAACAACCTTTGCATTACCTTGGGATTCCCAAGATCCATGTCTGTGTAGGATGGGCTGTCCTGTCACTTGTTCTTGCCTCTGGATTTTAGAATCAGTTAGAGGTATTATTTCAAACATTTCTCTTTTATTTTAGAACTGCATTATTTGTTAGTTTGAAGTCTGACTGCAAGGGAATGACAGATGCTCTGTAAGTTGGCCACAATGGTCTGCCCTTTAAAATTTTGTGAGGTGACAGCCCACATTTGACATTCTCAATGTTTCTTGTCTACCTCACTGGGAGAACCAAATTCATCCAGACATTTCAGGCCAGTCTCTGCAGCAACTTTTTGCCTGTTTGGTTTTAAAGCCAGGGTTTTTCCTCTCTACAGCCCCACTGGATTGGGAAGACGGGCACAAGGACCTTTTGCATTTGCAGGGCCCAGAAAAATGTCCCCTTTGTCCTGTCTAGCAGGAGGGGAATATTAAACCCAGGAAGAGTTCTCTTTGCAATTTTGCTCTGCCAACAGTTGTTTCATCTGTGTGTTTACAAGGATGGTCCTCCATACCGAGAACACAAAATAACAAGGCATGGTTTAACCACAGCCAGCAGCTAAGCGGCACACAGCTGTTCACTCACTCCACCCTCCCACCACCCTGGTGGGAAAGCAAGGAGAATCAGGGGAAAAAAATCCCAAGTAAAATTCATGGGTTAAAATAAGATATTGATCATGTCCCTGGGGTCCCAAGAACACTGTACCCAGTGGTGGCATTGATAGGGCCAGCAGAACATCTCCTTTCTAAGCAGAAAGCTGTGGTGTGATACTGGGATCAGGGGCCTTTTGGAGGAGATCATTACAAGCACCCTAGATTTTTCCTTTTGGGGAAAATTTTCAGCAACAAATTTGGGAGGAAAAACCTTGCGCTAGTTAGGACATCCAGCATGGGCTGTCCTCTCACCGCTTGTCTCCAGGGGGTGGGTTTTCCATAATAGGCCTATAAAGCCAAGAACCAGACTGTGAAAAATGAGCTCCACTCTCTTTTAAAAATTTATAAGTTTAATAAAAATAAAAATAGACAATTGAGAGACAGAACAAGCAAAAATTTCTCGGCCAAGGGTGCCTGGCATAAAGTCAGTCAGCAGCACGTCTTGCACTCCCTCAGACCTCTACTTTTAAAGATGCTGTGTTACATATGCATCATTTAAATATTTTCTTTGAGTTGTCTTTAATCATTTTATCTGATAGATTCATTTGTGGGTGGCTCCACTCTGTCTGGTTTCCTGAGGTTTTCTGGTTATTTTTCTTTGGATAAAAAACCAGAAATACAGCAGCCTTCATGCAGGGTTACAAGGTGACAACCCCTCCACCATAATTTTTGGGATGGTCAGTTTTGGATGTCAAAAAGAAAAAACCCTAGTCTTTCCACTATTCACACTATGTCACAATCAGAAAATACATTCATCACCTTTCTAAACTCTATTAACAAAACACAATACAGTCCAATTATAGATATTCTAATATTTGCAAAAAGCCAACTTTATAATATGCATTTATAACACAGACTAATCTTGAGACTGGTACTGACAAGTTCCTGGTTTAAGTCATGGTTGCAAGCGAGTGGAATCTACCAATCCGAATCGAGCCCTTGAAAAGCATCCTTCTTAGATGTGTGCTGTGCTGAAGGGAGGCATGCGGGGGTCAGGCAGGGTGGCAGCCAAAATTCACAAGGTCGCCGTTTAACACGGTCACCTACTCAGAGCAGAAGCAAAACAAGCCAGTTGTTATGAGTACATATCACTATCTTCCTACCATTCTAACAGGAAAAAAAAATAAAATGCCAGGAGCTTTCAATAACTGTGCTTTTCACAGCAAGCTGGGGAAACATAACAATCCTGATCTGGAGCACACGGGAAGGTGTGAATTTGTGGTTTTCCTTATGCTTGCTTTTAAAATCTGAGAATGCATTTCCCCTTCTCACTCCTCAGACGCGGGAGCGCTCTCCACAAAATCGGATTTCTCTCCACAAGGCAGTAATTAACACTCAAGAGAGGTATTGGTTGTCTATTCTAGAGCTGCGCAAGCCTGGTGGTATTCCAGAGATGGAGCACGCCCTGACAGACTTTCCGCTACATTATTGACACGCACGAGTTCGGAGTCAGTGACTTCCCTAGTACAGCCCCGCTATCACGATTAGCTCAGAAATTTCCATACGTTTCCTACTCCAGATAACTTCTACGCATGCTCGAGGGGAGGGTCTTCACTCTACAGGCGTGACTTTAAGTATAATAATGCACGTAGTTCAGCTATAGGATACATAGACCTTAAGTGTATTGCCAAGTTATCAATGTACGCAACATACAAACATCAACATCCCAATGTATTACATCCTCAAATCTCCTCAGCTCCCGGATGTCCTGAACTAGGCGATGCTGGCCGCTCCCAGTTCCACTGATCAGGTCTCCTTTCTTGCTGATCAGCCTTAAAAGTGTACAAAGATCTTACACCGAAGCACGTCCTGATTTAAGGCAATCTTGATACAATCCACATTCTGCGACAGGACAGCTGGTCTGCCCTCCCCTCGGAGCGGCGCGGGGATGCAGGCTCCCGCCACCAGCACAATCCAATCCCATCCCTCACCCGGGATGCCCGCTGGGAATGCACAGTCGGAGCCCGTAGCCAAAGCGAGCGAGGGCAGGCTGTGAGGGTTGGAGCCGCTGGTTCGACTTTGGAGTGTCCCGCACCGGGGAGGCTGTGCCCATACCCTGGGTGTCATGTGGGATCACAACAGCTGCAGTCATGAGTGGGGCTGTGCTGTCCTGCCATGAGCTCTTTGAGGTCTCTTCCAGCCCCAGGCATTCTGTGTCTAAGTATTCTGTATACATGTTTGCTTAATCACACAGCTCACTAACCCAAGTTCTAAAAAAAAAAAAAAAAAAAAAAAAAAAAAAAAAAAAAAAAAAAAAAAATTCCCAACACCGCAGTGTTGAAAGGAAACTGTAATTTTATAACGACGGCGTTTCACACAAGGTACAGCCACAAAACAGCCACTGGGCTAAAATGCAGCTTTATGGTGTTATAGCAGCTTTGACCATGGTGCTGGTATTAAAATGCATCACCAGGCTTGTGCCATCTTTGGGATGCTGCCCCACTGTGAATTTTGTTCCCCTCATACTGACTGTTTCTGTTGGGTGAGGTAAGTTTCAAAAGGACCCAGCTGATTAGAATTTGGCCTTTAATTTCACTTAACTACTGTGAATTTAATTCTCTGCCCCACTCATGCACCTCCTGCTCCTTCCCCGACTCTGACAGAAGGAATTCCTCAGAACACAGTATATATTGATATACACCCCTACACATCACTCAAATAAAACAGAGCCAAGGGAGTTAATGAGAGCTGCTGGAAAGAAATAGAAGATCCATTATGTGGGAAAAAAGTACATTGCTCAGGAGTCATCCCTCTATGAAGATGAAGGCTGAGTTCTTCAAATCACATAATTTTGTCATTTTCTGAAGTTGCTCCTCTCATGCCTAAGTGTCTACTGGAATAAGCTTTAACCATGTCAAAAAGCAGTGAATAAGTACATTTTCTCAGCCACTGCCTATGAAGGCTTGGCCCAGAGCCACACAGCCCAAAAGTCACTTCATATATTAAAACCAGATTTTGAGAAGCCCTGCAGCCAGACTGGACCAGAAAGAAGACAGGGAGAGTAAGGAGATAAACTCGGGAGGATCAGAGGCAGCAGCAAGAGAAAGAGCAGAAAAAGGGAGGTTTTTCACATGGTATAAAGGCAAGCACACCTGCAAAAAAGGCTCTGCTGCTGCCAGGATTTTTTTTTAGTGGGGAGTCTAAGTGGGGAGGAGGAAATATGAGCTCTCACTTTCAGGGAGAGATGTGTTGGCATACTTCAGTGGAAAGACCAGTTACAGTGTGGAAGAGAAGGAGCATAATTAATGAGGTTTCCAGGGCTGCATGCACTTTGCTGGGCTGTACAGTCAGTTGCAGTTCCCAGCTGTTAAAGCTTAGGGAATTTTCTTCTTCCAGCTTGCCTCCCCTTTCATTAAAAGGTTCTGTCCTGGGTTGTAGTATAGGATGTGCACAAAGTATTCTATCACCTTCTTCATGAACTGTTGAATCCAATTGTTGGAGCAGTGTTTCCAGGCCCCCTTCCTTTGGGTTGTCTTCTGCTAATGGCCCATCAATGCCTTGCCCATGACTCACAGGTAACTCCCTCCAGGAGTTATCTCTGTTTAATGGGCCATCAAGGACCCACTTCACAACTCATCATCCCATTGTGAGATGCTCTGCCCAGGGGGAGGAGCCAAGCATTCTCACCTGGATATAAGCTGGGATTTTGGGACAGTGGGTAAGCAGTCCTTACCCACTGGATTCCCAGAGGACCAGAGCTGCCAGACCTTTCTATGGGATCACTTCTTCAGGAAGACCACCTCATCTGGACTGCTTCCACCACCCTGCTCAGCTTGTATTCTGACTCTGTCAGTGGTCTTTTGTATCATTCCATTTATTTTATTTTACATTTTTTTTCCTTTCTTCTTATTAAATTATATTTTTGACTTGGAGCCTCTCACTCGTTTTGCTTTCAAACCACGGCAAGTTCTCAAATCAAATTACAGGCAAAGGCTTTTGCCCCCATGGCACACTGCTGCTCATGCCAGGGGCACTGCTGCTGCCATGCCTGCCTTCATATAGCAAGTAAGTGCTGGTGGATGGCAAGGCACAGAATGGAAGACAAAAGGCTCCCTAAATCTACCTCTTAGCAAGAATTAGCTGCTGCCCTCTTAATGCACTAAACACTTTCTAATCCTGCCTTTGCACTGCAGACTGCCTTCCTCACCTATGACAGGCACACACTCTGCACACAGTTGTCTGCCACAAAAAGCTTATAGTCACTAAAAGGCAAGTTTTATGAAAGCCCTGCCTTTTGGCAGGAACGTAGCCTGGACCCTGAGCAGGTGGCTGCAAATGCCCAGCTGATGGCACTGTGTCTTCTTCAGTCTGCCTGTCTAGGGGAAAGTGGGGGGTTACCTGCCTGTGATCCAGTTCCTATAAGGATTGCTGTAGTGCCAAACATAGTCCATGACCTGCCATTTTTACCCTCTAGTTAACACTGAAGAGGGTGCTGGCATCTGAAAACTTGGCAGAGAAGGAGGCTTTTGTGCATGCAGAGACCGTAGCCTGGGCACAACAGAGCTGGAGGCTGTGGCAGGGACAGTGTGTGGAAAAATTCATGTCACCAGAGGTTTTATGCCCAGAAAGGAGACAGAGGAGTCCTGTAAGTTTATTCATGAACAAAGGGAGGGGCCATGGAGCATTTCCCCATGGGGTCTCTTAAATTGCTGGAGGATGCAGCCTCCCTTTTTTCCTAATTTCCTGGCTGCATCACCCTCTTCCTTCCCATTGACTGAAATACTTGCAAGGTACAGACTTCCAGATTTGCCTACTGTATACCCCCCTTAATATGCAACCCGTTTTTGTAATTCATATTCTATTAAGTCTTCTTCTCTCAGTTCAGGAGTTTAGCACGACATTGTCTGAACAGCAGTCCATGTCAATTAGTAACATTTTCTGAAAACTGATCATTTCTCCTGTTATTTCCTTATCTAAAAGTCCCTGGCCCTGTCTACAAGTAGATTCACACAGTCTGTTTGTAAAGACACATTTATCTTATTCCTTTCAACAGCAATTCTGGCTCTCCTTTTGGGAGGTGTGGGTGGTATGAAAGCCTGAGGAGCAGCTAGTGACAGCCCCACACCTTCCTCTCTAGGACAGTCAGCTACAGCAAAACACTGTCAGCACTTTCTAGGAATGAAGGAGATGCAGCCAGTCCTGTTCAACTTCCCCATGGCATCTGCCTCCTTTCTGGGGGAGGAATGAACCATGCCGCAGCTAGCTGGAGACTTCCCATGCCTGTGGCAGCTATCCTGATCAGTGAAAAAGCTCCACAGCATGCTCCTCTAGAAGGTGTAACTGTTGCCAGACACCTACAATGCAAATCAGACTGTCGGAGTGCTTGAGAAAGCATCTGTGCACTGTGTACACCTTCCTTCACAGGAACAGGTGACTACGGCTACTGCAATTTAGATGTGCCTGGCTTAAAAAGCCTGCCATTTGCTGGTCAGCTGTCAAATGGGTAGCTTTCTGAACATTGACAAGCATTTATAATTAAGAGCATTTTTTACTGAACCCTCCTAGAGGCATATCTTCTTTTAAATAGTTACAGTTTTGCTCAGGCAAGTAGAGTTTTACTAAAGTTGTTGGGGACATTTGAAGTACTTTGTAAAAGGTTTGAAGAGCAGAGAGGAGGCAGAGTGATGGAGGTGATAAATCTGCAATTATTTTTGCTGGTTTTGCTGTGACCTGCATTGTCTCAGGGCTTCTACCAGCAGCACTCATTGCTGCCCTTCCTGTCCCCACCATGCCCCAGTGTCCCTGGTCCTGCAGGCACCTCTCTGGCCCTGAGCTCCACAGCCCACACCCAGCTGGGGATACTGAGAGTTCGTGCAGAAGAAAACACCATGAGATGGCTGCAGGGGCACACCTGCTATTAGAAGACCCTGCATGTATGTTGGTCTGTGTGCCCAGGGTCGTGGGCGTCTGCCACCTGACAGCTGTGGCCTCTTAGAAGACAAGTGGGTAACAACACATGGCACTATGCTCTGCTAATATCACTAACTGAAGAAAATTTTAATTTTAAAATGCCATGTACTGAAAGCAGTAGTCACTTCAGGGTGCTCTTGGTTTTCATTTGAAAAGTGCAGTGATATCCTCCAGAAACCAATGTCAGCCCTCACGTGTTACTGGAGTAAGTGTGAAGTGCCTAACTTCCTCGTGTTTTCTCGAAGTGAGCACATCAAATAAATCACAGTGTTTCAATTTTAAGTGGACTCAAGACAAACACATTCTAAAGCAAAGCCTTAGGTTTTTAGATCTGAATCTTTCTATCTATTCTATCTCCGAGTGAAATGTAGAAAGATTGCATTTATGGATTTGTTGCCTGTGCCAATGAGGGACCCTGCAACTAGCAATTTCACCTTCTTGAAGAATGAACCAAAACATACCATGCATAAGTCCTTTGAGTCCCTGTTCAAATAATTTTAGGGTGACATGGTTAAAAATACTTGATTGCGCATATCTCCTCTCCACTCTGCTTGTAGTGCAAGTAAGTGGGGGGCAGAGCCAAGTGCAGTTGAAATTCCACCATAACATTTTATACTGGAGTCAAACTCCTGGTCTAACAAGCACTACACCTACAGAGACAGAGGAACTGTAGGGTGCACATGCAAGCAGGTAGCAACACATCTGTGTCTTGTTGCTAGCATTAGAGACAAATCAAGAGGATCAAAGTTTAAAATACCAGCAGAACTACATGGCCATTGACTGATCCTGTAAAAGGCAGGACAGAGATTGGAGCTGTTATCCATTTACCTACCTTCATTGCACACAGCTCCTATTTTCTGTCCTTGAGGATGTTTAAACTGTGAGACACTCAAATTTGACATCTAGCTTGAAAAAGAACAGAGAAGGAGAGAGGAGGAAAGATGGGGAACTTTGTTCCAGGGGCAGAAGCAAGAGTCAGAGCACGACCATGACTGTGGGACACCTCAGGTTCTAGGAAAGCTGGAAGAGAAGTATCATGGAGGTAAGGCCTGGATGGGGGAGAGATCTAGATTATAGATGAAACTCAAGGCTGGGGCCAAGGACTTGGTTTTGCAAAACCACAGAGAACAGCAGAGAACTGAATGGAGGCACAGCTGTGCAATGTTTGGGTGAGTGAAGAAAACGAGTGTAAGGTAAACTGGTAGATGGGAAGTGGCTGAACATGTGGACAGCAGAAGCACAGGGTGAATTTTGTGTGTGGCATGAAGATCAACTGTCTTTTCAAATAGAAAAAAATATGACTGCAGTGATTAAGGTGAGGTAAAAAAGGTGATTGAGGGATGTGATCCTCAAGGAAAAGAAGAGAGTTATAAAAGGGTTGAAAGTCACATTTCTGCGCAATGTTGCCTTCATAGAAGTGCAGAAATGTGACTTTCAATGATATTTTTGTGACCACGTCAGGAAGCAGAAATGGATGAAGGATCTGACCCTTTAACTTCTCAGATCTTGCAATGAATTCTGGCTGCACAGCAAAAGAAGATTCAGAGCAGAAAAAAAAAAACAAACAACAAAAAAAACCCAAAAAAAAACACCCAAAAAACAAAAACAAAACAAAACAAAACAAAAAAACCCACAGCACATTTTGGGCTTGATGAGCCGTAACTCTGCTTAAGCACAAGAAGCTGGGGAGCATGAATGAAATGGTGTTCTAATCCTGTCCTACGCTTACCATAACTGAAACTCAGAGGCAGCAGATCACCTTTGCCTGAAACACTAATTTTCTGCCACCTCCTGGAGAGCAATAACCTCTGGTGCACCACCTTGGGTTGTACTCTGATAAGCCAGCAGGAGGAGGCAAGGACAGGAGCTGGGGGAGGTGAGGTAGTGTCAATGCCAGTGCTTTGTGCACCATGTCCTGACTGAATTGGGCCAGTCAGGAGGTGAGCTTCTCATCTGTTCACACTTCTGCCAGCACTCATAGGCTGGCTGTGCTCAGTACAGAAATCACGCGAGGTGCATGCACCACAGGCTGTGGGAGGGACAATTGCTGACACAAGTCGGCTCCACCTTGGAGGAGGGGCACAAGGGTTGACATCTGTCTGAAGGTCATCAAGCTGGCAATAGTCCCTGGCAAAACTCACAGGAATCCTTGCTCTTTGTGAGCCCACTCATGGGACAGGCTCAGAAGGCAGAGGGGGCACTGAGAGAACAGGTCTCAGGAAGGGTCACTGGAAACCACACCACCCAGCTGCAGCACCACATCTCATCTCAGAATATGACTTTCCAGAGCTGGAGCTGGCCCAAGAGGTGCCTTTGAAGACTGGAGACTTCACTGCAATAGGATTATTTTTGTGGTGAAAGATTTCATGTTGCAGGCTCTAGGGAGACAAACTGCCCTTTGCTGGTTTGTTAAAAACCTAGACTAGATATAAAAGAGAGCAGTTTGTTCTTACAGGAAAAACTAGAGGAGAAAAAATGCTACCTTTTCCTTTCAGAGAGCTGCACTCAGTCTCTAGTTGAGAGCACCATTGCTGGGGAGCTTCCAAACCCAGAGAGTGCTGTGCATCCATGCATGCTGTGGGAAGCAGTTGTACACTGTCAGGGCATTAAAGGGCATTAAATTACATTCACTAATGAGCTCTGAGCTACTGGTGAGATCCAGCAGCCCAAGCTACCTCCATTTTCTAGGAGTTCACTCAAACAGTCGAGCACAGTCCATTTGGTCTCCTGATTTTCATGCACAGGGGTAAGAACAGCCCCACTGCCCCACAGGAATAAATATGGCTCAACACACACTGAGTTGAGCTAAGCTGAGTTATTTATGGAGGATATGGCAGAGCTAGTGTGCTGCTGAACAACTGTGGTGTTTCTCCCAGCTGAGGTCTGTGAGGGAAGCTGTGGGCAGCCTAAAACCTTAACAGCTGTCATGTGTAACCATGCCCTTCTGGCTCTGCTTGGGGGAAGGGAGCATGGAAAATTTTCTCATCAGCATGGGTCTGAGCAGAGAAATTGCTCCTGCTGACAGCCCTCAGTGAAAATCAGTTGTTGGCTTCTTTGTAGTGTTGCTTAATAAAAGGCACAATGAGTTTCAGTGAATATGCATTTCCTGTGACGCTATTTTGGTGTCAAAATTACTCTATCAGTAGCCTGTTTAAAATGGGGTTATGATGGAGCACCAATCTTACTAGCTAATTGTGCTTGCTAGTCTGTGGCTCTGTATTTCACAGACACATTATAATGGTTGGCTGATGGGCTCTGCAGCCAGGATACTTTTAATTCTCCCTGGATTTCATTACTGTGACTGCAAAGGAAGGAACAGCATATCAGATGAAGCTATTACTGTTTAGGCTTATGATGCTGCCCATGCCTTGTACTGAGCTGTGCCCTTAGGCTGAACGAATTGGCAGGACTCATCTGGAAGAGTGAAAACGAAAATTTTGTATTTGTCTGGGTTTTGTGATACAAAAAAAAAAAATTAACCCTTTGACTCAAGAGCAGCTGCTCTTTTTTTTTTTTTTTTTTTTTTTTTTTTTTTTTTTTTTTTTTTTTCCTGAGTAAAGTACTTCAGTAGCTAATAATTTTTAATAGCTTTCACCTGCACAAGCACATCATAGGTACATCTGGACATACTCATTCTCAGTACCCTGTTCCTGATGTGTTATAACTATCACACCAAAGTGCTCTGAGTCCTGATTTTCACTGCATCATTTCTTACCAAACCTTCTTAACATTTTCAATACCAGAACAGGCATCAAGGACAGTAAGACACTTCAGGGAGTGTCTCTCCAAAAACTTCTGCAAATCCAACGATGCTCAGATGGGCAAGGGCTCATTTGTCTTCATACAACTTTTTAAAACACCTCCGTGTAAATGCTTAATTCTAGCCAAAACAACTTTTTTTTTTCTTTTCCCAGTAGCAGTTCATTATAGCAATTTTAACTGGTAAAAGCAAGCACAAAAGCACAAATACCCTGTAAAGAAACACTCCACTGCCATCCTTCCACTAAGCATAGCACAGATAATCACAGAATCACAGAATGTGTAGGTTGGAAGAGACCTTCAAGATCGAGTCCAACCCAGCCTTAACACCTCAACTAGGTCATGGTATCAAGTGCCACATCCAGTTTCCTTTTAAACACATCCAGGGATGGTGACTCCACCACCTCCCTGGGCAAACTGTTCCAGTATTTAATCACTCTTTCTGTGAAAAACTTCTTCCTAATATCCTACCTATATTTCCCTTGATGCAGCTGAAGATTGTGTCCTCTCCTTCTGTCAGTTGCTGCCTGGAGAAAGAGACCAACCCCCAGCTGTCTATAACTAACCTTCAGGAAGTTGTAGAGTGATAAGGTCACCTCTGAGTCTCCTTTTCTCCAGGCTAAACAGCCCCAGCTCCGTCAGTCGTTCTTCATATGGCTTGTTTTCCAATCCCTTCACCAGCTTTGTTGCTCTTCTCTGGACACATTCAAGCATCTCAACGTCCTTCCTAAACTGAGGGGCCCAGACTGGACACAGCACTTGAGGTGTGGCCTCAGGACAGGGGAAGAATGACCTCCCTGCTCCTGCTGGCCACACCATTCCTGATACAGGCCAGGATGCCATTGGCCCTCTTGGCCACCTGGGCACACTGCTGGCTCATGTTCAGCTGCTGACCAGAACCCCCAGGTCCCTTTCCTCCTGGGCACTGTCCAGCCACACGGTCCCCAGCCTATAACACTGCAGGGGGTTATTGTGGCCAAAGTGCAGGACTTGACACTTGGATTCATTAAACTTCATTTTGTTGGACTCTGCCCATCGACCCAACTGTTCCAGATCCCTCTGCAGAGCCCTCCTATCTTCCAGGTGATCAACACATGCTCCCAGCTTTGTGTCATCCGAAAACTAACTAATGAAAGAGTCAATACCCTCATCCATGTCATCAATGAAAATATTGAACAGAGCTGGTCCCAGCACAGACCCCTGAGGAACGCCACTGGTGACTGGCCCCCAACTGGATGCAGCACCATTCACCACCACTCTCTGGGCCCAGCCATCCAGCCAGTTCCTAACCCAGCAGAGAGTGCTCCTGTCCAAGCCCTGGGCTGCCAGCTTTTCCAGGAGTATGCTGTGAGAGACAGTGTCAAAAGCCTTGCTAAAGTCCAAATAGACAACCTCCACAGCCCTTCCTGCATCCACCAGGCGGGTCACTTGGTCATAAAAGGAGACCAGGTTGGTCAAACATGACCTACCCCTCCTAAATCCGTGTTGGCTGGGCCTGAGACCCTGGCCATCCTGTAGGTGCTGCATGATGACACTCAGTATAAACTGTTCCATTATCTTGCCAGGTACTGAGGTCAGACTGACTGGTCTCTAATTACTGGGATCCTCCTTCCCACCCTTTTTGTGAATGGGTGTCACACTGGCCAGTTTCCAATCTTCCAGAACCTCACCAGTGAGCCAGGACTGGTTGTAAATGATGGAGAGAGGCTTCACAAGCTCATCTGCCAGCTCCCTCATCACCCTGGGATGAATCCCATCTGGGCCCATAGATTTATGAGCATCCAAGCATCTCAGCTGTTCTCTGACTGCCTCCTCTTGGATAATGGGGGAACCATTCTGTTCCCTGACATCATCTACCAGCCCAGGAGGACAGTTGTCCTGTAGGCAAGTTGTCTTCCCACTGAAAACTGAGGCAAAGAAGGCATTAAGCACTTCTGCCTTCTCCTCATCAGCAGTTACTAAGTTCCCTTCCTTATCCAACAGAGAGCAAAGGTTAGCCTTACCTTTCCTTTTACCAATAATGTATTTATAGAATCATTTTTTATTGTCCTTTACAGAAGTTGCCATTTTGAGTTCAAACTGAGCTTTGGCCTCCCTAATTTTTTTAATGCTCTTGGATCCCCTCTGAGCTGGATTCCAGCAGCCCACTTCGGAGGAGAGTCTCTGAGTTCTGGCACCTCATTTAATACTTATTGCCCTTCCCATATTAACTTTTCCACTGCCTTTTCCCTGCTTACTGCTTTTCTAGCCTGATCCCTCCAGAAAGGTTAGCTGGAAAACATCTTCAGGATCTCAGTGGGGGTGGGCACAGCTACAAAGTTCAAATACAAGGCTGCTTCACAGCAGCCTGGACAACAAACAAGGTTTTGCCATTGCTGAGACTTACCCCAATTGATATCATGCCTCTGGCTTGTCAGGTCATCAGTCTATTCCCTCCTTCCCGCGACTTCCTTCACCATGCCATGGCTGGAGCCCTTCTGGAGCCCAACCCCTGTGTGTGGCCACATCCACAAATGTGTACTTTTTTTCAAACAAGAGTTTGTTTTCCGCAATGGCTCAAAACCTCAATGTGTGCTTTTTGCTTGCCTTGTTATGTGCTATTCTTAAAGTAAATTCAGATGGTGATTATGGAAAGGTGGGGGGCCTTGACCCATGAATACAATGAAGTGAACAGAAATTCAGGCTTGTGTATACTTCTCCTACACTCTTCATTCAAGCTTTGATTCCTTATTATTTCTTTAAGAAGCTTAATAGCTTTTCAAGCTGTTCATTTTCTGGGAAATTCAGACCTGCAAGTGCTTATGCTGGTTTTACTGGGGAGCAAATTACATTTTTATAAAGCTGTCAAGTCTCATCTTCGTCATAAACAGCATGAACCTCACAAGCTCTTCTAGCAGGCTGGTCTCCTGCTGCAATCAATACAGACCATTCTGAGGTTTTCTTGTCCTTATGTTGTCCCATAATGCACAGATACAACACTACAGCTTTCAAAAGCAAGCTGTGATGCTCCCTGCCTGGAGACAGTGTGGTTTCTGTGCCCATAAGAAGGAAGAACTCCTCTTCAGACCTTTACCCAACCTTTCTGAACAGGCAGCAAACTCATGCTTTGAAATCCCTTTACTTCATTCAGCAATGTTCAACATTAGGTACTACAGTTAGGTTTGCCGGTGTTACTAGGGGCAGTGCAATTTAGAGAGATTTGAAAGACATCCAGCACACCTTCCTACAAGTAGATTTTTTTTCTTGCAGAAAGCAGGCACAGTGAACTACCAAGACCCAGCGACTAAAGGACTGGAGGGGATTTTCTAGTGGAGGATTGAATTTTCAGATATTTTAACAATCAGAAGAGGAATGAGTCTGAGGTGTTCATGTCTCTATAATTTCTCTTGCATAGGATGCAAATTCCACTCAATTCATTGCCTCTTGCAACTGCAAAGGCATTTTTAGATCCCAATTTCACATGTAGCCTTACCTGCCTATATTTCATTCATCCATCCTCCTGCAGTATCTGAATACTGACTGATCTTTAATGTACTCAGCCTTTATGCATCTCCATCTTAGAGGAAAGGGAGGCACAGAGACAGAAAGTGAGAAACCCCAGGCAACAGAGGAAGTTTTTGGTGGAGCATCAGTGTGTTTTGGATACCAAGCAGGTGTGCAAATCCCTCTCCTACCTGGAAGCAAAGACTAGGGGACATGGCAGATTCTTCAACCAGGAGAAGTGGCCAGACCACCCTGCTCTATCTGGCATTGCCAATGCCTAGCAAATCTTTTTTTGTCCAAGGTGTGTATTCAGGACTTAATCTTTAAAACTAGAATACAAGTAAGAGCTATCAGAAAAGTAATTAAAAACAGGAGACATCACTATTTCTGGGACTGTGGCAGACTTTTTTTTTTCCCTAGGGCACAGGGTTCAGGTCTGTGATTTCTTCTTCAGAGGACTGCAGTGTGAAATACCTCCTCACCTGTTTGTCTAGCACTTGATTACTGTCAGCTGTGGTAGTGAGATATAATTCAATAGCTTCTGTCTTAGGCTTTATTTCTAGCTTTGACTGCTCTGCTAAGAGTCTCAGAAAATCTGCTCTGGTACTGAATTTTCTTCCACTTTATTTTTAGTGTATCTAAGGTAAACAAGAATAAGCACTAGATGAAGATTATGGCAGCAGGTGTCAGAAAAACAGTCTTCTTAGGTTTTCTGTGTAAGGGAGTCCAAACTGCATCCATTTTGCACATTCATAATTTAAATAGTAATTAGAAATACTAAATAATTGCTCCCTGGGCACTAGCTAATCTTCATTAAACATCTAAATACCAGTGACTAAAACTGGGTCAGTGGCCCAAAGCGGAGGGAAGGAGCAATGCCAGAGTCCAGCAGCACAGGATCTGGGATTCCTGGCTCAGAGATGGAGACTGCTGCACACAAAATGCTGCATACAGAGGGTCCCATCCCTTACACATGGCAGGAGAGCTCCTTCAGCAGCCAAGGACATGTGCTGTGCTGCTCTCAAGGAGACTGGTCCTTCATCTCCAGTGGGACACCAGGGCTTTTCAGGAGTAGGGATCTGAGAAGGCATCTGCCTGTGCTGTTCTGCAGTTGCCAATGTCAGGGGCTGAGTCCCAGAGCTAAGTGGTCAGAGGTACATGCCCACTGCATGAAGAATGTCTTGGCAGTGGGAACTGCTGTGTAGCTGAAGGAAAAACTCTGCTTTTGCAGCTCCAGGACCTGTCTCCAGCTCCCTGCTAAGAGCAGAAGAACAGGGTTTTCTTCCACACTCCACCAGAGTAACCTGAAATTTTCCTTCTAAGTCCCATGTCCCATTCTGTTCTCCCAGCATGCTTCTCTCACTACCCCTCTGCAGCACACCTTTAGGTGCTTTTTTCTTTTTCTCCTGGAAGTTGTGAAACCCTTGTTTCAGAGCACTGATCTCTGCAGAAGTGCTTCAATCCCTCATTGCTAGAGAGGATAAAGAAAGCTAAAAAGCTCCTGTTCTGCAGTTCTGACACCAGCAAAATACAGTGGAAACCAGACAGGGTTTCTACAACCTGTGTGTTTCATGCCTCGTGCCCCTAACACCTCTACTGATGAAGGATATCTCTGGAGTCTCTTTTGCTCCACGCAACTTAACCTACCTAGCCATGTAGCTTCACTGTTAATAAACCATGAAATAGACACTCTAAGCCAAGGGCACGTACCTTCAGTGGAACTGCAGAACACTGACACAGAGCAGAACACTTTGGGTCCACAGCATGGACCCTGCCTGTGTACAGAGGTTGTGCCTGATGGGCTGTCCAGTCCTTTTCCTCCTGATGGTATTGACTGATTAATCACAACAGCATCAGTCTCCATTTTAGAAGTAGCAGTAGTTTCCCGATAAAGTAAACCATCTTTACTTTATGCAAATACAGTGCTGAAGTGGTTTGCAGTAAACAACAGTAGAAGCAGAAGATATGGTTCAGCTTGGCTTATTAGTGCATTAGTGTATTAGTGTAAAAATTTGGCAGCAAAAAGCAGAAATATGCTGTCTCTATGGGATAGAGAGGAGAGGGGAAGAAATCTTTGTGACTGTATGTGCCTCTGTTATAGCTTCTATTCACCATCCATCTTTAGACATCCAAGCTGTTAGGACAGTTGTGCAGAGTAGGGAGTGTGTACAGGTCCTTGAAGAACATGGAAATGGTGCCACAAGAGGTGCTGTGCTGGGATATGCAACTTGCATGGCTCATAATGCATAACAAGATCTCCTTCATGCCACCCTATTGTTCATTGCCCCACAGCTGTCCTGGTAAGGCAAAACATCTTATGAGCCAGTACACTCCAGACAGCCCTATGAGCAAGGACTCTTCTGTGTGTGATCATGTGTGATCACAACCTCCCCTTTCAGAGTGAAGAACTTTCTAACTGCTTCTGTATGTAACTGACCTTCAGCACACATTGTAGCCTATCAGAGAGGCTGAGGAATGTGGTGATGGGTGAAACTGTTAGCCTAAAGGGGCGGTTTCCAACACTCTGGAAAGAAGCTGAGGAGCAGATGTGAGAAGGATCAGTGAGAGAGAGGATCAGTGAGAAGAAAGACAGCAAAAATATCCTGTCTTTCCTCTACCAAACCCCATTCACACACTCATCTCAGAAAACATTAACATCGGAATGCTTTTCTTGGCACCATGACAGTATGTCCAGTGTTACTGCAGCTACTCAGCTAAAGAGCAGGCACAGAACAAAATAAAACTTCAGCAAAAATTTGGCTTGCTTCTCAGGAATATGAGATTGTATGGCTAATAAGAGCATGGCTTACACACACCACATGGAAGATACAGAAATTTCTTTCTTACTTAAAAGGAAAACTTTATTTTGATACATTAGAAAACCTATACATTTCTTAGACTAAAATACAGTTTTGCATCAGTATCCTGGCACAATGTCAGTTTACACAGAAAATCTAAGATTAGATCAGCACTGTTAATTTCTTTTCTCTTCCTGCATTCACAGCTTGCAGTATAAAATAGTTCAGGTTCTCAAGACAACAATAAACAGTGTCACATTTACTTTTCCCATTCTCAAAGGAGGTGGCATTCCACTGGAAAAAGGAGCACTTGTTAGTTTATCTTGATTCAATGTAAATCACTAAGCCAGTCCAGGGGTTTGATTGCCCTGTTAGAATTATGAGTAAAGGAGGATAAAAAATTTGTTTCCAGATGAAGCTTTGATGGACTATGACAATGCAAGTACTGTCAAGCCTTTAAAATCTGTTCAGAAGATTTTCCTTTTTCCATAGGGTAGTTTCTGTAATTAGCAACACAATTCATTATATAGAAATAATTATTTTCTATAGGTATAGTATTCCACCTTCATTTTGCTCTGAAGAACTCCAGAGTAAAATTAAAGTGGGACACGGGAGATGTTGCTGTGAGATGTCTGAATTCGAATGCGAATTTTCTTAACTACTGTGAAGATCCTGTGGAATATTTTCTATCTGCTCTCCATGGCTCCACCTAACTTCTGGCAACTGCTTTCTGGCCTGTATTAGAAACAAAATCACCTTTCTGTTTTCTCTTCCCTCACTCCCCTAGGAGACACTATGAAATTATCTGTGGTGCTGTTTTTCAAATGAGAGATATTCTCCTGTTTCAGCTTGAGCAGCAGGGAGGGACCCAACTAATACTAACACAGAGGACACATGGTATTTGAGAGTGAAAAAACATGATTATTGTGGGAACTCTAGTCAGTGCAGAACTTCTGCTGGGTTTCATAACTAGTCAGCGTCCTAATTTCACCACACCTTTTTGAAATAAGCTGCCCCTTTTCCCACTCAACCCAGAGTGGAGAGGTGGTACTTCAGGAATGGTAGCCGCCTATGCTGCCAGCATAAAACAGGAATGCTATTTGGTATCAACTTATAAATCACACACTTAGAGAAGCCATAGCTGCCTTTAACTTTACCAAAATTAGGCTAGTTCTGTCAAAAACAGCTGGTACTTTGAATTCTTGCAACTTTGGTTCTAAGGGGAGTCCCATGTTTCTGTAGGAAAGTACCAAATGCTTATAACACCAAATTCTGCTCATCACATTCAAATATGATGTCTTGACCTCAGTGAGAGAGGGGAATAGAATCTGATAGGCATTTGCTGGTTTTCTGTAGTTCCATTTTAACAGATGTCTTTCAAATAATGCCAGATAGTTTAGCCTCCAAATAGGTATTTTCAGATCAATTCATGCTACCAATTCTCCTTGGAAATATTTTCATAATCCTGGTCTCTGAGGAGCTTTGGCTTGATTGTATCAGATTGCAAGACTCATCACAGCTCCATTCCAGACCAGAAATTTTGCTTTTTATATATGACCCACATCAAAAGAGATGAGTTTCATCTCTTCTCTCATCTCTCTAAATATAAAAGAAAAAAATACCTTGAGAACAGTATTTGCTATGGAACACAAGAAATATAGATTTACTAGTCTCCATAATCTTGTTACATGATGGGAATAACAGCAGAGATAAAATAGTTGGAAAAGCATTTGAAAATGAAATATTTAGAGTAAACTTTCATTATCCCAACAAAGAAGCTGAGTGCAAGAAATGCTTCAAATAAGCCTGTTGGGGTTTGTGTTGGGAAAAATGAGGGATGTTTTGTTGTTTTTTTCACAAAGATGAAATAGAATTTCTGTGTTGATAATGTGACACAAGCTGTTCAAGAAAAATGGCCTAGTGATATTTAGATTTAGTAAATGGTATCTGCACAGGTCAAGCCATTATTTAAAAAACAGGAATGCTGTTAGGTATCTACTTATAAATCTAAGACTGTTTCTTAAAACGACTGTGCCATATTCAATGTAGCATGTAATATGCACTCTGAACTAAACACTCACTAGATAGTGATGAGTATATGTCTGCTACATGCATTTTATTCTGACTCTATAACATACATTCAAAGAATACATCATAACCACTCAGAGCAAACCACTAAAGTGCATGCCTTGAGGGCACATTAAGTATATTGTTTCCAACACTGGCTGCTCAATTGCCAGAACACTGATACAGAAAGGGCTCATTTTTGCTTTATATCCCCATTATGTGCTGAAAGAGTAAGAGCTAACATCCCCTGCTCCCTCCATGAAAGGGAGCACTGTGGAGCAGGCTAATTGCCTGCTGCAAAAAAAGCCCTTTCAGAAAGAAGTAACCACCCTGAGAAGATGCTGTACAGAAATGCAGGGAGTAAGTCTTGGATTAATTATTGGGTAAGTGGGCCTGTGTACTGGGTTAGGCTAGATGGAGTTAATTTTCTTTTAAGCAACCTGCAAGGTGCTGTGTTTTAGATCTGCAACCAATACAGTGTTGCTAACACAAAGCTTTACCTGCTGCTGAGCAGTGCTTGCACAGGGTCAAGGCCTTTTCTATTTTCCACTCTAGGACTCCAGCATTTGTTTGGGGTTAGGCAAAAGGATGAGAGGGTACACAGCCAGGGCAGCTGACCTGAACAGACTGAAGAAGTATTCTACACCATATAATGTTACACTCAGCAATCATACTAGGGTGAGTGTGGTTCCAAAGCAGCTGCTGCTTGGAGATTGGATGCACATTGGTCTGCTGGTAGATGATTGCCTTTGCATTTTTCCCCCTTATTTGCTTAATGAACTGCACTTATATCCATGTTTTTTGTCCTTTCACTGCTCTCTCCCATCCTGCTGCAGGGACTAAGCAAGCAATAGAGTAGCAGTGTATGTGACAGCCATGGTTAACCCACTGCAACATTTAACTGTATTTTCCACTGCTAGTTTTCCCTTCTAGGACACACTTTCCCAGTGCAGAAAGTCTTTCATTTATTATGCCAATCTAAGGCCACATTTAGAAGCCCATCCTGGTTCTGGCAGCTGAGAGTTACTGGAAAGCTGAAGATTTAATTCTAAGCTGGCCATCCTATTTGTTAAGTCTAGCTGTGGAGCAGCAGTGAAACTCTAGAAGTGATTGGTTGCACTTCTAACCACATTGCTGGAGTAATACCAGACCCAAAAAACCCCCCCCAAAAATCCTATCTCAGAACTTCAGCTTGGCACCTGCTCTCTCTCTCATTCAGTCTAGGTGATATCCTGAATCATTGCCTTGGGAAGGTAAAAGGGAATGTGGTAAGATCAAGGGACAAAGGGGAGCTGACACTCTGCCACTTGCCACTCTTTTACTCAAGAGAGCAAGGTGAAATGACACCCAAAAGAAAAACAACAACAAAAAAAGTTCTTCAGGGATGGAAGAAGCAGTAAAGATGACATGGTAGTGTTGTTCAACTTCCCAACGGAAAAAAATAATGTAGAAAAGAATTTAACAATTTAAGGAAGAATGGTATGTTTTTTTTCTGTTTGAAATCTAGCTGGTCAGAGGCTATGATGCAGAAACCAAATGCTGCAGTAATCCCAATGATTGTTTCTAAATTCAAACTATCCAGCCTAAATCTCCAGTCTTTGAGCACTACTCAATTCAATGGACTTTCTGAGGAGATGATTTCTCTGTTTTAGCTGTCTCATCTGCTCCTCCTGCATAGTTATTCTCAGTGCAGCATCACTTTCTACTTAGTCTAGACTGCTTCCCATAAAGCAGACCATACACTAGTTTTAATAAACAACAGTCAAAAAAAAAAAAAAAAAAAAAAAAAAAAAAAAAAAAAAATTTAATCTATCACTGGCAGATCCCAGCACCCCTACTTTCAAAATTTGTGTGTGGGATTTACATGCCAAAATGTCCTCCTATTCCACTATCCCCACTAGGAAAGGCAAGTCTAAATTTGTCCTGAAAAGTTGTCTTTTCAGAATTCTGTCTTCTGCTTATCTCTGTGCACAAGAGAGCTGGAAGAGGGCAGCCTGTAGTTTGGTTGCAAATGAACTTCAAAGGACATTGGAAAGCTTTAAAGGGCCACTGAAAAGCCTGTATGTGGATGGAATGCCTTTTTGGCAGGACTGAAAAGCACTGCATGCTGGATATACACTCAAGAATGGTGCACACGTTTTTATTAAGAACTTTGTCATGATATAGATTTCTCACTTAAACATTACAACTACCCATAGAAAAGTGTTACCTGTGTCTTTTAAACACCATGTAAATAAACAAATTTATTTTTAAGACAGGATAAACTGCTATAAAAATGGTGCACAATCAAGTCTTACAAAAATACAAAATTTGTTACTAACTGCAGTCCTAGTTGCAATTACAGAGAACAGTTCCCACTCAGGACTTCCACTGAGTGGAGATCACAAACTTGTGGAACCAGTCATGGCAGAAAATTTTTATCAAAATAAGCAGAATACAAGGCTTCTTTGATTAAGCACTTCCAACAACCTCCAAACAAGATGAAAACTAGATTATCTGGAAGAAACTGGGTACTTGATAAGTCTTTTAGCCTTGAAAACTAGTTTCTAGCATTCATTTTTTGTGTTGCTAAGCCCCTCTGATCTATACAAATACTGGTGTTGAGTACCACTGCTATCTTAGATACTGGTACTGCAGGAATGTCTCCTCTCCACAAAAGTAAGGCTGCTCCAGTTTTGTCTGGACAAGTCCGAGCTCTAACTTACACTGACAGATCTCTCCTGTGCTCCAGTTTGAATCCCTAGGCTGAAGCTCTAGTCTAGTCAGCACTTACACAGATGTGTATGTTACAATTTCCATACTTACAGAGCCCTCATGATGCTAGTAGAGTTACAGATATGGTTACTTAAATGAGTAAGTGCTTCCAGGACTGGATAATTCTCTTTGCCTCTCCAACAGCTATCCTTTCTAAATGTATCTTTCTTTTTGTACCGTTCAAATATTTTGGGATCTGTGATATGAAAAGTGTAAATTGTTTTAACTGGCTTACAGGAAAAAAAGTAACAAATTTAAGTTATCAAATGACTTCTGGAAGCAAAAGTGAAATGTTTTACTATTGCCAAAAAGATAAGAGCACTAGTTAGCTAAATGATACTACATAATTTTTTAAACCTTCAGCAGCAATTTAGAACTCTGAGAGTCTGAAAGGAAGCACAGTTAACTGCTTACTTACTGAACCTTGATTGCACGAGTTGTGCATGTCTTTAACCAGACATACCTCTCTATTCCATCATAAAGCTTCTGTAGAAAGGCTCTTACTCTTTTATAAGATTTTCTGGAATGGAGTGATTGAACCATTGAGGCATCATTATTTGTAGACAGCTTGTATTTAGTGCAATAAGTTTAAAAATTCTGCTCTGAAACTTTACAATAACAAAAATAGTTTTCTTAAAAAAATGTTGATAAAAGGAATATATAGCATAGACAGATCATTAATTCTTAGCAAATACAGTTAAGCATTTACCATTTCACTATGCTGAATAATTGAATATTAGCATTCATATCTGGTGAGCTTCCAGACTGAAAAGATATTTATGTATATAATAATCATAAAAAAGCATGTACTTTTGTCATTATTTAATAACTTCAGATAACTATCCTGGCAGCTACACTTCCAAAGGAATGTTTCTCTGCCCTTTCTGGCTTTAGCCACCCACTACAGTATGTACAAATATGGATCAAACAACAGGCAAGGAATGATCCCTTCTACCTCCCAAAGCTCTCTCATTAGATTAAAAGAAGCATACAGTACTTTTTTCGGTACAGCAGTACAATTCATTTCTCTACCCATCCTCGGCATCTTTGTATCTAATCATGAATTAATCATGAGTATGGCTAAGACTGAACTTTAACAATCTGTTATTTCACTTGCCCATATGGAGAATCCATACCCTTCAAAGGAACACTGCTGAAGTGTGAAGGAGGCTACTGAACACAGGGGGAAAGATAGAGGACAATGGGTATGAGAGGTAAAAGTAGGGAAAGCAGGAAGTTAATTGCATATAAAAATTATCTGTCCCCATTTTGTAGGCTCTGTTCAACAGGAGATGCAAGGGCTCCCACACACCTAAATACCTGAGGAGTTGGTTATTGTGATATCTGATACTGGTAAACAAAACTGTGCCCTACCAGGGCTGTAAAGTAAAGTAACTGCTTGCAAACACAATTGAACTGAACAAATTTTTGCTGAAACCACCTCTTGAAAAAATAAATTTGATACTTTTCTCGATTTTAAGGTTTTCTGTACATGTCACTGTCCCAAATTTAATACAAATTTAAAAGAAATTAAACAAGTAAAACACTCAGCAGATTGCAGTGTCATGGGAAATCTGTCTCTAAATCCAGTCATGATTTCAGATTATCTTTACAATGATACTTCCTCCAGATTTTAAAATATCAGGCAGATAAGAATCAACATTTCCATGACCACAACAAATAATTTAAGAAATGGAACAATGATAAAGCTGCTTGTAAAAGCCACCCGTATGAAAAGAGTACATGTTTCACAAAAATAATTGTTAAAAAAAGTTTTAAATCCCTGTTCCTTTTTTCTGATTTTGGCTGTTTATTTTTATATATATATATATGTATGTATGTATATATGTATATATATACTGTTTTGGAATGTCAATGGGTTCCAATATGGCTGGCTAGTTTCAAGATGAACTTGCTCCAGAGGCCTAGAAAACAAAGTCATACAGTACAGTCTTAGACAGATGCCAAAGGACAAGGAGAAACTGAATCAAAGGGGTCACTGGAAGCCATAAAGAAAGAAGCATGAAAAGGTGGGGCTTTTTGTTGTGCCCTGATACAAGAACAGAACTTCCTTAAGTGTTTCCTCATCTCTGCTACTAGTATCTACTTTAAATACAACTGCACTTTAGAGAATTTCACTTTAAGAAATAATTGTCATATCTAAGAAATATCTGCATTTCAAGGAAACTGAAGCCAATCAGTAAAGATTCTGTTTGCAAAAGAAGAGAAAAAAGTAATATCAATCTAATTTTCAGACATACAATTTTGGGACTATGGGCATTGCGGTTACATAATAGATTTATGAATGATCCTATTCTAGATATAACTGAGGCTGTCTATCAGTACTTTGGGGAAAGGTATCAGAAGTTTAACTGCTGTGTCCCATTGTCATCAGGAAGTGAGATCCTAGTATTTCAAAATCAAATCAACTGGAGCTGAATTCCCAAATATGGAAAACCACAAGGCCCAAACAGTTCCAAACGAAACAATCACATGAGCAGCAGAACTGGGAGTAATTCAGCAGATGACTTCCACTCTGAGCCTCAAGTGCTCAGCATCTTCTCCAGCCATCCTATGAGGACTTTCAGCCAGTACCAGGCTAAGAGCCTAGGAAAAATTTCCTCCAAGAGTAAGACCACCTTTAGTTTGCAAGTACTTGGTTTGCACTTTTACAAGGGGTGGGGGTGATTAAAGTTTTTTAACATCCAAGCTTTAGGCAGTCAGGTACAAAAGTGTAAGCAGCAGTCTGTGCCAGCTCTGACAACAGCATAAGTGGAAAACCACTTATGGTAAACGAATTATTTGAAATAGAGTTTAACATAAAATTCTGAACTTAATTTTTTGTGCATATGATTGAAGAGTTTGCACACCCAGTTCTCAATCATTTTCATGGCACATTTGCATTTATTAGCAAATTAGAAAAATTAGAAATTAGCTCGCTCTGAAAATCCCAATGTTAGTGTCTGCTTGACCGGCTAGAATTACTCCCAGAAGAAAACAATAAATGAGCATAGAATTAGTTTTTTGTATGTATAAACACAGCAGCATTTAGGCATAAAGCAGATCTAGAAACTGGTATGCCATAATGAAATAGCAAAACACACAAAGCTACACATCTATCCAGTCTATAGCAGGAACCCATTCCAGCTTAGTCAAAAAATGCTCATGCAACATGGCTTCACATACATAGTTGAAAAAAGAAATTCTTCTGTTAGCATCCACTTATTTAGATTCCATTTGGTAAAAAAAATGATCCCCATGGTACGGAAATGAGTAAGACCCCAAACACCCTGCGAAAGTGATGATGGAAAAATATTCTATTTCACAAAGTCATAATGTACGATGACGAATCATACCTTGCCCAGCCTGGCTCTCCGTTATACGCTCTCTGTTCTCCACTTTCCAAACTTATCCTCCTATCTGTTATCTGTATCATGTATAGTGTTCTTATTCCAGGCTACTTAGACATGCAATGCCTTCCTAACAGGCACACCATAAGTAAAACAGGCTGCAGAAGCATAAATGATGCATTGTTCACTGTCTGTGCATCTGACAGTGTGAGATGGAAAGAGCACACAAGAGACAAGCAACATAAGTAGTTGGCAATAAAACAAACAACTGGGAGAAATGTCATTGGAGCAGGTTGAAAGGAATCACTGTATCCAATTCCTTGGCACTGTGTAAGATAATTTGGTGAGGGCTTTAAATACCTGGCCTTACTTTGCAAGAATGGATGGACGCAGTAGTGTTCTTCATTTCAGGTTTTTGCAGTGAATGTAAGATGAGCAAAAATTGTTCATCTCAGGGCTGAGAAGAGCCCAGTGAATCTCAAAGCCATCTTATTTTTAGACTATTCAGCAACTGGGGCTGTCTGCATATACCACATGGCATGCACCACTAATCCTAATGAAATGATACTGCATTTGTTTTATATGAGACAGTTCCTTTCATCTTACTTTTACAGGAGATGGTCTCAGCTGTGACAAAAACTCTGCCATCCAGGTGATAGGCAAGCTCACAAACAGAAAAAGCAGAACATCTTGAGTGATACATAGAACAAAAACTTCTCCTGAAGAAGTGCAGTCAGTAAAGACAAAGAGGGAGAAGAAGTAAAAGTGAAACTCTTGGAGGATCGCCACCTCCTCATCTGCACCTACCATTGGTTTTAGCTCTCTGCCCTCAGCTCCACCTCCTCGGCCAGCTTCTTTCATAGATTTCCTACTATTCTCCACAAACTCCTGAAAAAAAGTAACGAAATGACAAGTGAGAGCAGAATAAGCTTTTCACAGAGCAGACTCCAAAGATCAAATCTCAAGACAGAACTTCAGGATGTAACTACTCAAAATATCTAAGCAATTTGCATTTCTCACTTCTCTTGCTTAGACTTGACCACAAGGTATCAGAAAAGCCTGCCAAATAGCCACAAAAGTCTCCCTCACTTAATTCAGGAAGCCAGACAGATGTTTGCCTTATGTGCTCTTACAACTTTCGCATTTACCACACAATGCTCTCCTTTATGGGGAAAGAATATAAAAAGGTTGATTTTCAAAAAACAAAAAAAAGCCAAAACCAAACACAAAAAACCCCCCCACAACAACAAAAACCCCAAACAAATCAGAATCTCATTTATTGCCTTATATTCTGTGCATACTGTTAGAACTCCATTAAACAAAAGGACTTGGAGATAATTACTTCCAAGGTTTGGCTGATTTCTCTGTCCTCAATTCAACCTCTTACATTTTTCACCAAATCACAGTCTCCTTTTCCAGAAGATTAGAAAATATGCTATAAAATTTTAAGGGTTTTTTTTCTCTTAAAGGCAAGAATTCTGCAGAAAATGTCAGTAAACGTTAGCTGCTGGGGTTTTGTGATATTGACTGGTGACTAAAGAAACTCACAATGCTTTTACAATTCATCAGTGCTTTCTTCTGAGAGAACTTGCTGCATTTTACGCTTACTCTGTTAAAAAGTAACTAATTAGCAGCTGATTTATTTATTATATACTCTAGATTCCAGAGGGGTTTACAAAAAATTAGCCCTAAATTCTTGTCATGGTTTTCCCACAATAATAAATTTTAAAAAGTGCTAAGAAGTCATGAGAATCTTCCTCTAGCCTAGAGATGAAGGTACATTTTACAAAGACATATTCTACACCCTGCCACTTAAAAACACTGTCAAGAAAGTTCTTACAGAACAACAAAGTGAGGGACTTGAGAAGCAGATTTTTTATGTCTTGGTTTCTAGTTATAGTGAACAGATAATAACATGGAATAAAAATGGACAAAATTAATTTGCCTTGCAAAAGGCCTTGACACAGCATGTAGTCTCCAGAATAGAACATAAAGCCTGGTATTTCTATGTGCGACGGAGTCAAATTCTGGTTGATGTCTATATGAAAACTCCACTGTGGTCACTATCTATGTATGAGGTAGAATACTCTGTTATTTTTTCTCTCTCATATCCAAAGCAAGGTCCTTCTTAGAAAAAGTACAAAAACCAACTTTTCTCCCCTTGTTTTGCTTCTTTCTATTCTGCACTGTGTCATTCACAAGACATGATATCCAAGAGTATGATTCTGCAAGATTACTGCTCATCTAAAGCTAACAAATAGATGCCAATATCATGAGAAGGAAGCATCGTTACTTATTTGATGCTTATTAGATGACACTGTTTCCTGATCAAGCCATGAACAAGACAGCAATGTAAAAAAAGAAAAAAACAACTGAACAACTAACCAAAAAAGCCCCATATTGAACTTGGTGCATTCATTCCATTGCCAAAATACCTATTTTATGGAACCAGATCCTTAGACTGTGAGAGTAAGGGGAAACTTACCATGAGAACTTTATCCATGTAGAATTCCCTGCCAGGGCTCCCATCATTGTATTTTGTATCGATGGCAAAACATAAGAAAAGGACATCAACAACCATTTCATAAATGGAAAGGAAGCAGTGAGCAACCAGGAATGCAAAGAGGCAGACAATGATGAGTGGCAGCACCCAGATGGTGTAATCTCGTTGGTAATTCAGCAACATAATGCCAGCCAAACCTGTGCTGCAGACAATCAGGACCTGAAGAAGAAAATGGTAGACAACTCTAATGGCAGAAGCCTTTTGATATTTTTTGTTTGGTTTCTTTGTTTTAAGGCAATATGCTTCTTATTCTGCAGGCTTAGAACTAGAGGTTACAAATGGTAGGTAACAAGACCTTTACCTCCTGGATTCCCCACATCCCTGAGGATAAATGACATTTAATTCATTTTTGAGCAGGTTCAATATCATTCAGCACAAAGAGTATTTTTCAGAGAAAATTACATTTATATTTTGCTGTCATCATTCTAGTGTTATACAACATTCCTGTAAAAGAGAACTTTATCCTGCCAATTATATAAACCCCACGACCAGATGCAATGCATCAACTAATGTACAGTTGGATTTTTTTATTTGGGTTGAAGGGAAAAGTTAGGTATTAGGAGAATGGTATGGTTTTCATTTTGCTAGTGTAAACAACTTCCAAGCTTGTTTAATATCTATTTCCTCTCCATACAGGAGAAAGTAGAACAGAATTCACATGAGGCATTTCATGTAACAGTCTCTACAGAACTACACTATGTGTAAGGCCCTAACAGATATTCCACTGGGTACCAGTCTGGTTTTGGCAAAACCAAAAAGACTGAAGTGGTGTTGCCACTTAACTTTTGGAACATTTCTGAATGTATTATTATGAACTGCAACTAAACACTATCATAAAATAGGTCAGCTTTCATAAAAACAACACATTAAAGTAGTAGAGGAGATGCTGATAGTGTAGCATTATTTTACCTGATATTAAGGTTTATATGCACTGCTCATTTAAGCATTTCTGTCACCTGAACATTTGTCTAATAATTTGAGACATCTTTTCAGAAGGTGTTTCCTAACATTTTCAGATTCCTCAGTAAAACTTTGTTATGTAATTTCAGGCTCTCCCAAGCACTTGTATCTCCCCTGTGTTTATTCCTTCACACATCTTACTCACTTAATTACTGGATTCAAAGTTCAGCCCATTGTACTCTGATTTAACAGAAGTAGAGGAATGCAATATAGAATACAGATCAGTCCAACCAGTGTCCATGTACTTAGGCACAGGTGATTTAAGTAGATTGGTATTAATTGTTTCAGTAAATTATGGCACTTCAAAGGATAGAAATAATTCACTGGATTATGTTTCCACACAGTAAATCTCCATTATCTGGAAACACAAAAGGCTGACTGATAGCAGAAATTATTCTAGTCTCCTTTTAATTGTCAGAGTAGAACTTAGTTGCTTAAGATGGCAGTTCTTCATAGTAGGCTTTTGTACTCTTCCAGTCTGATTTTGTCATAAAAGGTGATTAATAATCTGTCAAATTTTCAACACAAACCCAAAAAGCCCATACTAAACAGAATTTAAAAGAAAAGCTTCCTTTCGATTTTATGTCTTAACCACAGAATCAAAACCTTTAGACTTCCTAATCACTTTTGTCTCGACTTCCTAAAAAAATAATGCAAAAAGCATCACAAACCTCAGCTATCCCTTTCATCTGTTTATGCTTTCTATCCTTCCTAATATGATGTGGCTAGATGCGATGAAGTGCACACTAAGAAATAGCATTTTTAAGGCATTTTGAACTAGAGTTCAAGCCATTGCTAAAGGAAGATTGCTTCTACATAGGTTTGTAACAGCTGTATGCAGCAGACATACCTTTCCTAGAAACAGCATAAAATCCCCAACTGTGTTTATGGCAGCCACTCGCAGAGCATTTTCCACTAGGATAACAAAGGCATCCTTTGCTGAGGTGCAGAAATTGGTGCTGTTGATAGCTGTGGCTGTATACGCATTCTGAGAAAAGGAGATTGAAGATTTATTCATATAATGATCGGGTATTTCAGAGGGAGGGTGGGGAAGGTGAGGAGGAAGACACAGCCTCTGAGTAAGACACATTCCTCATATAATTTCAATGAACAAAAATTCCCTTGAGAGTTGTTGAATCAAGCAATATGAACCAGCTGACAGAAGATTATATGAGGTAAAGAATTACTGTTCTTCTCCTCTCTTGCTCATAATTTATGCATTAGCAAGTTTGTTCAAAAAAACTCATTAAACAGAATTTGCAATTTCTCTGCAGGAGGAGGTGAACAGTAGCATAGCTAGAAATTAAATAGTTCAAAAAAAATCTGGAAATATAAAAGAAACTCAGTGTCACACAAGTCAACCAAGATAATTTCTAAATACTTAACTAGACTGCATTCAAGGTCAGTGAGGACAATTTTCAAGGATTATATTTGGGCACAAGCATTTCTACATTTCCACAAGCAAAGAATCTGAACAGTGAAAGAGATATTATGTACAAGATATCCTCTATTATCTGATACTTATTTATGTGATACTTATGGCCCATAAACCCACTTTTACAAGGGGTCTTTTACAAGGACCAGTTAGTGTGTTGCACTTTGCAACTCTTTTTCCCCTTTGAAGATGATGATGACAATTTGATGTTTTGTATAGTTTTCACATTGTGAGGATCTTAAATATTACACATAGAAATGCTTAATTCTCTTTTCATAGCAAAATTATTTTGAAACTCAGATGTAGTTTGACTGAGTGGACATAAGGGGGAATGTCTCTAACTACTAAACACGTTGTTATAAAGTTGAGAAACCATGTTCACAAAGATGAATATGGGCTATTTTTTAGTTCTTGTTTATATTCCAAAGATCAATGTTGTGATTTGCAGTGTAATTTCAGTAATGAAGACAAGACTGAAGTACTATCATTCAAGTTCAGTTCCAAACTACAATACATTATGTGTCAGCATCTGGGAATAAAAATACTAATATCAGCCCTTATATAAAACTTAAATATGGAAATCTTACCTGATTTAAGTATGTCAGGCACTTTTCTAGACACCAAAGGCAGCAAATGCAGGCTTTAAGCATACAGCGAGCACAAGCATTTTCCTAGAATAGCACAGAATGTGGGAAAACAAAGAGTTTCTTTGGAAACCTTATTGCCTTGTCTTTCAGTAGCTGATATTCAGCCTGCCAACTTAAGCAATCTGTATCAGTCCCATGGTTTTGTAAAGTGTAAATATTCATAGAACAATAGGATGGTTTAGGTTGGAAGGAACTCCCAACACCACAGTCAGGGACACCTTTCACTAGACCAGGTTGCTCAAAACTTCATCCAACATGACCCAGAACACTTACATGGATGGGATATCCACAACTTCTCTAAGCAACCTGTTTTAGTGTCTCACCACCCTCATAGTGAAGAATTTCTTCTTACCCTGATCTATTCCAAAACAAGGCTTCCAACCTCCCACATTGACTAAATAAACAAGTAAACATATCAGTAAACCTTGAGTTTTGGTAAGAAAATGGAATCTATTTCTCTCACCTTTCCTTTGAGTTGTGTGTGAATATACATAAGAATCATTCGTGGTATCTTCACTAGAGTGATAATGAAAGACCCCTTTGCTACTGTTCCTAGGTGGTAACAAACAAGGCGATTAACAGATGCCAGAATAGGAGTGAATGGCAGATTTCTTTTCTCCCTGTTGAAAAGAGAAAAAAAATGAAGTAGAATGATCAGTATGTATGTGATATCATCTATAAGTGCTACAAATTTGCAATAAAATAACGTGCAAAAGGAATATATTACCCTTATACTAGCTTTCAGGATATATTGCTCACTCTACACTGACAATCTGTGTAAGTCACAGATTTGTCTGTAATGCAGGACTGGGATAAGGAAGCGGTATTTCATACTGTGAGACTGAAAGGTTATAGTTTATGGGCTAATCATTTTTCTGAAGAACTTTTTTGCCTTTATAGCAAAACTTGATAATAAAAGCTGCAGGGAAGACCACCACACCCTGAATGAGCTTCCTGACTGAGGCCCTGGACTGCAAGTTGATGGAGATACCATAAAATCACTCAGTTCTGGAATGGGAGAAAAGAATACATTCACAGGAGGGTTAAGCCTCACACCTTCGGGGTGGAGACCACAGCCCAGGGCTATCAGCTGCCAAGTTCGAAAAGATCCTCACACCAAAGCGTGGGGGTGGGAGGGAGAGGTTTTGGGTGTGTGGTGAAAAATCCTCTGTTCAGAGGCAGTGAATGCCAATACTCTGCCGTGCAGACCTGCCCAGCTGCAGTCACCTCTTCACTCAGGAAAGCTGCATCTACAGGACATACACGTGAACAGCAGCAGAGGGGGTATCATGGCCCATCAAAAGTTCCCCCTACAAGGAGCTCCCAGATCCTGCACCAGAGCACTGCAACATGATGCAACAAATCCACAATGTTGCAAGGGACAGTGTCAAACTTGCCCTCTTCTAGGAATTCCCACCTGGTGCAAATGTATACTAATCCATTGGATTTTATACTTTCTGGGGTGTGGGGGACCCTCACCACCAGGGACAACCAGATGGAGGGAAGCCACGAGATATCATTGGGACCCTTGGAAGGATGGTATGTTTCTACCTAACCCCTGCCCCTTTCCCTGCTCCCCTCCCTCCTCTTTTTCTACATCTTTCTTTCTTTTCTCTTTCTTTCCCTTTGTCTCTTTGACTATTAAATAAAATATGTCAATATATCAATATACATTTTTTTGTTGTCAACATCTAACCTCCTTTGGTTTTAATCACGTTTTGGAGTATATTTTGAATCTTTCTGGGTTTGATCTGTTTTATTCACGGAGACTTAGTTTTTTGTGCTCTTCTGCGTTTAAATTGATTCGTAGCACATACAAGTAGTGTGGTGGTGCACCCCCTTTTCCCCTTCCCACCTTGGGCTGCATTATGATCTCAGAAACACTTGTTACACCTGTTAGACCCTTGCCTTGACAAAGAGCACCTGGGCTCAGCTCCTCAAACTTGTCAGAAACATGGTCTACTCCCAGGAACTTGTCCTGGGAGCTCCTGTTTTTAATAAACAGCCTTGTAAACTTGGTTTTTGTGCCCAAATATCAACCTAGGTAGAACAAAATTTCTGTTATTGAACCTTCAAAGAAAGTTACAGACCTGAATTGTGGACAGGACAGAAAATTACTATGACTAAAGCCAATTCTCTCACAACAAACCCATGAACTCCTGGACCACAGCGGGCTATGACCAGCACCTCCCTCTGAGTGGGACCTCTCTGAGCCACTGAACACTCAAGTTTGTGATACTCAGAGGATCAACGTCAAATGCTGCTGACAGAGCCTGGACTGACACCTCACTCCTCAAGCCTCAACCTTTTGCCTCTTGAGAAGTTGCAAGCGGCATCTGACCTGAGAACTTCTCTGAACTTGAGAAGACATTTTATGGGCCTATCTATACCTTCTACCTACATGTGAGTGTGAATGCGCTATGGCAAATGTACTATGAACATTAGATTGATAAGTAAGTCAGGTCTAAGTTACTGAGTTACTGTTGTGCTCATAGTAAATTCTAAAGACTTTTGTTAATTTTGTTAAAATACGCTATTGACTAAGTGATATTAAGTGCTGTTTAACACTTTAGGCCTAAACTGTTGGCCAATCTGGAGCTAAGAGTGGCAATAGGGCCCACTCTTAACCTTGTGACTCAAAGAGAAGGTCTCTCTCATTCCTTTACATTCTTATCCTTTATCATCCCTAACCTTTTCCAATCCCCAGCTTCCATATAAATAATTTTAGGTTTAGTTTTAGATTAATGGATTTTAGTCCTATGTTTCCTTTTTAAAGTGTGCTTTAATCATCCACTAAGTAGTAGAGTCAATCTTGTCAATGAAATCTGTCACACTTTAACTTCTATATTAACCTGCTTTTGCCAGTACCTTGGCCGATGATTCTCTGAGCAACTGAAAACACCCATTTGGTGACAGGCAGTCTTACTAGCAACTAGCTGCATTACCACTATTCACAACTGGCACTTCCCATAAAGTTGCATTGGATGGTGTGCAATTCAAAACCTTCCAAAACAGTAAGAAACTGCTAATATGTTTTTAGTCAGACTACCGATAAACTTGCCTTCTCCTCTCTTGTTCTTTTGGAGATCTTTGTGTAGACTTTGGAGAGGATATTACTAATTGATCAGGTAAACTCTATGCTCAGATTTTTTGCATTTCTGATTTAGCAATTATAACCTCAAGGTATCTAGGGTTGTACCTTAAAACAAGTCATTTAATGCAATGTAGCTACAATATTTTAAATTTATCAGATAAATACTCACATTCAACTGTTTCAAGACATTTTTCTTTTCTACCAAGAAACTCACTTATACATCTCTCTCAAAGAATAGCACTAATTAAACATTTAAAGAACAGCTCTTATTCTTTATTAGAAATAAGAGTGTGATAATAAGCATATTAAGAAACAGTCAAAAAATAAAGGATCTCTCCAGCTTTGGAAAGATGAGAACTTCATTCAGAAAAGATAACAAAAGTAGATTCTTCTTTCCATGAAACTGATATCTGCATAATGTAATCCTGAGATGTTAATGATTAAAATAGGTTTACCCTGTGTATTTTCTTCCAATTAGCTTTTAGGGGAAGACAAATTTTAGTCCCTGTTAGGCACAATCACATAAATTGCTTGAGTGTTATGCCCAGGCAATCCAAACACTTCCTCATTTTCAGGGCAAAGTCTGTAATGCAAAACACTTTGAGGCTTGTTATTGCCTGAGTTGAAAAGAATCCATCTGGCTAAGGTGAATGAGCAGTGAATACATATAAAACATTTCTCCATGGATAACCTCATCTCATTTGATTTGGAAAGCTGCTCATATGCAAAGTAATGAGTAAGGGCAAATTAATGCCTTTTCCATTTTTACAAGTCCCTTTTCAAATTATGATTGTACCTTGAAATGCAAAAAGAAGATAACAGTAGAGAGAAATGAGTATTTACTAACTTAAAATAAAATTGCTGTTATGGAATTATAGGGTATGGATAAAATAAAAATCATTTACCCTCAGGTGACAGGAAATACATAAACTTACAGATGAAGCATACACATTGGTAAGCAATCTATTTCAATGCAGAGTTATTCTCTTTCCTCTGTATTTTCCTCATTCCATTCTCAATCTAGTTTAATTATTCCCAAGATTACATCCCTGTAACATCTTGTAATAACTTCATAGATGTATTTCATTGGTAGACTGGAGAACTTCATCATTAATAAAATAACAAAATTTTTGACAGCACAGTAAATTGATTCCTTGCTTTTGATATTGTTTTAAAGAGTAAGGCAGAAAAGGAGTCAAATGTATTTCAGGTAACAGCCTCAATTAAAAAGACAAACCAATTAAACATTTGTGATCTGAATCATGCACTTGAAAAGTACCTGCACACATTTTTCAAAAAACTGATACGCAATTAAGTTCACAAATACAGCAATGAAATATAGAGCTTTAAAATTTAACATGAATTTTTATTTCTATATGATCTTGTCAGAATGTATATGTAAATGATGAATCTAATAAGATCTTAAATAACCTGGAAAGAAAAATTAATGAAGATTAATGAAGCACTGTAAATCATTTAAAGGGCACTGTTTTGCAATTAAAATAATAATCATTTGCTTTCATTAATTTTTTAACCTCTACAGATCTTACCAGCATTAATTACTAGCAAAATAGATTACCTTTCAGGAGCATCCTACTTTGTAAACAACCACCCATGCCTGTAGAATGTACACAGGTTACAAGGCAAATAAGACTACAAGTCTTGTATGTCAAGAACACTGTGTATAAATGCAAAACAGATAGTTCAGGACTTTAAATGATTTAAAGAGTCAAGGCAATTTAACTGTTTCCCAGCTTTCACAATGGAAACACATGTTCTCCCAAGAAACCCTGTAGCTCATTATTTCTGTTAAGTCAATGTGTAGGCTACTCATGATAGAGCCACCCAAATTACCTTGTAAAATAGTATGTCACAACAGCCCCTGCTACTGTCATCTGCTGACAGGCTAGGATAAACTCACTGATCCAGATGAGTCCCACTACGTGGTACCACCACATGTATTTCAAAGGACCTGCCATCCGAAATTCAACAAAGCCTTCTTCATTTGGGACAGGACTACCTAGAAATGAATGACGGTAAAAAAGAAAACGATGCTTACATCAACTCATAAGGAAGCACATGGTATGAGCAGCTCATAACCAGTTACAGCAGAAACTCCTCTAGTTTCTATTCATAGTTTTAAATGCCACATTTAGGAAGATTGCTCTTAAGAAAGATAGAGCAGTGAACTATAATATCAGACTACATTCTGTTACAAATTTAGTGCCCTGTGCAGAGGTCTGACTCAGAATGTGGAGCACAGGGCTGAGAATTTCAGTGGTGACCATTTTCTGCACATAGCACAGCATGCAATGAAAACTAAAAATTCCATCAGTAATGAGAACAAGAACACATGAATTCTATTGCCTGCAACCCTTGCTAACAACTCAGGATATGAAAAATACTTATCTTGTATTACTGTGAAATAGCTTTGTAACTTGAAACACTGCTACTTTTGGATCAGTAGCAAACAGCACATTTCAAAATTTTAAGACATTTAATAATGAATGAGAGTCTCCGTTGCCTACAACCTACTGCAAAATAACAGACTTTTTAAAAAGCATCTGCTGTGGGGTTTTTGCTGAAGTAACTAAGATTTAGACTTATAGGATTGATTAATTCTAGAAGCTCTTGTCAGATCCCGAATACAAACAAAGCTTTCACCTTCTATGTATTGAAGAGCAAGCAAGAATTAGGAGTACACTGGCTGCTCTCAGAATACACTGTACAAACAGCAGAAAAATCTCCCTAATGATTCTGCAATAATACTGGACACCTAAGTTACAAACAACTGTAAAATAAATCACAATATTTTCACTGTGGAGGACAGTAATTGTGTGCAATGGCCCTTCCTTACTGTGTACTCATCTGCGTGAGTACTATCTACAATACTTGGTGCCTTCAAGATTATGCTGTCTTTAACTTGTGTGAGTAAAATTAGAGGGTATTTTAAAACTTGCTACAGCAGTTTTATTAATAGAGTCTCATGGTTTGCTGCAAGCCAACTTGCATCAAATCAAAAAGCAAGCCTAACACACAAAGAACCATGCTGGGAATGAAGACTCATGCACAATAACCTTCTTGAAACAAGTGTTCTGAACTCAGTAAAGCAGACAGGAATAAAAGCACAACAACCGGGCTTTTTTCTTTAAGATTCCCATTGGCTTTTTAGTCTATTCGGCTTGGAAATCATACAAAAAAGAAGAGAAATTCATTTAAAGTAAGTGACTGCTTACCTGTAGTACCAAGAAAAAGAAGGACTGCGATCCAGTATGTCCAGAAGAGGATAAGCACAAAGAACGTCCAAAATGGCTGGAAGACTAACAGTGGCAGGTGAATGAAGACCTTGCCAGCCACATGGAACAAGGCAATGGTGAGAGCTACTCTTTTGCGCATAATTAACATGATCAAGAACAAGATAACCTAGAGGGAGAAGTTTCCAAATCACATTTTAGAGTACTGAAGCAGAATCAAGATAATTTTTTGCAGAGCTAGGATATTCAAACATGCTAAATTAACACATACTCCATCTATAAGGTCACAAGATCAAAATGTAAAACCTCTATCAGCTTCTTCTGATGATAAATTATATTCCAAATTATACTTCTGGGGAATTCCATTCTCATAATTTTGTATTTGGAATGTAAATACGTATTTGGAATCATCATCAATCTTAAGCTGGTAAGACCAGGCTCTATCCTCAATTATGTTTTGTTAAAATCAGCAAGTTTTAACCTTTAATTACCTTTAAGAAAGGTAACTTAAAATTTATTATCTGACCATGGCATGGTGGTCTTATAGGATGTATGTACGTATATATGTGTTATTATACACATAGGGAGTAAGAATCTAGGAGAGGGAATGGAGAGGAACTTTTTTGGGTTAGGATGTGAAGCAACAAGAAGAACAGAACAGGGAGTCTACAATTCCTGTGAAGTTAGTCAAACATTGTCAGTTTTTGGTAGGAAATTCAGTGACTCTGAAATGAACAGCAAGCCCCAAAGAAGATAAATTGGTTCAATTGGTGTTAGTATTTCAGTTCACAATGATTCGAAAACAACTTCTTTCAGAAGTAGGGTAAGGACTTTTAAATACACTGAAATTACTAAGTACCTCTGAACTGGGAACCTAAGAAAAATCTCTTTGGATTTGCAGTCCAATATCATACCTATTCTTGGAAGTCCCTGTGGACATTTTACAGTAGATGAAAGTAGCTGCAGGGTTAGAAAGTCTCTCCTGACTCAAAATCAGATATTAGAGAACAGTTCCTAGAAAGTCTCCCCTGATTCATAATCAGGTGTTAGAGAACAATTCCTGAAAGTTAAAAAAATAACATAATGAAAGAAAATCACTTCAACGGAAATTGTGGCAGAAATAAATTGTGTGCAATACAATGCTTTCACCTGAATAAAAAACTAGAGACCAACAGAAAGCCAAGAAAAAGAAAAAAACACAATCATTAGCAAAGCATACCGTGAAGACTGTAGCTGCAATGGCATAGATCAAGAGAGCCTGAAGATTGTCTTTGGCTACTTGGGTCTCAAGAGACATTCGTTGTTTAGCATAGAGCCACCACAGGACTCCTGTACCACCTATGTTTTAGTGAGAAAACAAAAAGGACAACTGAATGATCCATCTTTTGTGTGATACATACTGCCTAGTCCCAGAGAAATAAAACAGTTCCTTCTTTTTAAGTCTAGCCTGGTACTGAATACTCAAGAGTGCTGATGCTCAACCCAGCAGAACTTGAGAGGAAGGAGAAGTGTCCACTTCTCCTCTGTTGCCCTCCTCTCAAGTGAATATACTCTTTTCATAGTCTCACCATACTATTGACCACTTAAAGAGACTTGCAGAACCTTGACTCTGTGTTTTAGGGTAAACTGCACTGAAGGACTACTTCATGGGGAACCCTAGCAATAAACAGCACAGGTCCCACTAGACAGGTAATAAAAGAACAAAAGGAAGAATAAATAGTTCTGTGGTAGGCTATATGTATGAATGTATATGTGTGCATAATAATGCAGTGAGTAAGAACTTAGGAGGGGGAACAAAGATGGACCTTTGGATTAGGATGTGAAATAACAAGAACAACAAAACAAGGAGTCTACTGTTCCTGAGAACAGTAATCAAAACAAGAAACACCAGCCTGAAGCTGGAAACAGCACCTTGATGATATGTAGCTACACTTGCTTCAGACAATGTCTTGGACACTGGAAAAAGAATTAGTAAAAGGCACAGGAGGAAAATAAAATGTAAGGTACTATCTTCTCATGCCTGTTATGTTAATCCCTATCCTTATGGTCAAAAAAGCATTCTCCTATTCTAGCTGCCTTTCCTAGGTAGAACTTTTCTTGAACACAGGTCTCCAGCCCCACAGGGAGATAACCTCTCCTCTCTGGTACATTTCCTTTCTCTTTTAAATGCCCTTCTCCGTTCTGCTGGTATTTCTGAATCAAATGCATAAGCTTAGTAGGAAGGCTGGACTAGATGAGCCTCTGTGATTCCTTCCAACTTTACCCATTCTGTGATTCTGTGATCACATGTTTTTTTCTGATTATACTCTGTTCAGGTCTAAAATCTCTTTTGACATCTCCTAAACAAACAATCAAGACAGAATAAGCAGTATGTGTCATAAAAGACAGGTTTTTATTCAAGCCATGGAATCAATGAAACTTTTTAGAACACAGAACATAATAACAGATGCCAGTAAGATAAGTCATTCAACTCTTTCACTCAACATGGTTGCTCAGTTTCTAAAGAGAATATAAATGAAAAATATTCTATTTCTGTATTTTTCCTTTTCCCTGGTCATAGATCATGAGGCCATTAATCAGAAAATCAAAGTGATTCTGAAAAAATATAGATGGTCTGCTGGTTTTTCCCATCCACTGCAGTCACGAATTGCAAGAATTAAATCACTAGTGCTTCCTAATATGATTATTTTTTTTCCTTCCCTACAGTCATGTGCCTAGACATTTTGGCTTAGCTACTCAGTAATAAGTGTAGAAAACTTTAGTTTTATGAATTTAAAAGCTAATGTGATAAAATAAAGCTATTTTCACACAAGCTACACCATTTTGAAAGAGACAACCTTTGGTCATTTCCAAGACAGCATTTCACACATGAGCTAGGTCATGCAGGCCTTCCTGAGTCATATGGAAATAGAAGGATTTTATTAGAATTGCTAGACAAGCACCTTTACATCCTCTCCTCAAGAAAAGGTTTTAAAGAGCTACTCAGAGAACTGAAGGGCTGGTGAACATGTCACAGTTGTAAATATATTCAGTTGCATAAGCAATAGTTGCCCTTTGAATTTTTCAAGCACCAGCTGAGGTGAGGGAGTGCCATCAGACACACCCAGGCTCAGTTGCCTTGCTGAAGTGGAACACAGGTTAAGAAGTAGGCAACACTTAGGGTTGTGCTACAAGTGCTGTGAGGAATCTCCTGCACTGACACCTGTAGGGTCTAGTGAGCTAGGCTGACATGAAGACTGCCTGCCAAGCATGGTGTGCAAATATTCAAGGACCAATGTATTCTCTGAGAGATCTGCAATTACTAAGGTGGCATTTTTGATGTGCATCTTGAAAGGGACTCAAAAAAAAGGCTGAAGAGAAATGCATGATCCAAGATCTGTGTGGGATGTAGCTGGGCTGAGGACATGGAGCACAAGGATTAGAACTCAGCACTCACACTGGGAAACCAACAAGACTTACCAAGTGATCCCAGAATGACAAGAATTGTTAAAATCCAGACAAGTACTCTTGAAATGTACCTTATTATAATCATCAAAATCATGGACAACACTGCAAGAGAAGACAAATAAAATAAGCAAACTAATTACTTCAAGTAGATAGAGCCTTCCAAATTTTCCCGCTGCACTAAAATAACTGCCCTCCAATAGAATTTTTAGACAGATTTTTTTTTGAGGCTTACAAACTCACTGAATAGGTAGTTAAGAAAATTAGGCACCTCTACAACTTCTGCTTTGGTAATGTTGATTAAAACGAAGAAAGCAGAGATACATTTACACTACATTTACATTAAACACAAGACATAATGCTTGCATACAGACAGAGATGTACTTAGACAATGACCAAACAGACAGCAAGACATGACAGTACTTTGAGTCTGGTAACATGAGCACACCTCCCGAGGACCAGAGCAGAGTCTGCACTCAAATACACATGTCAAACAAGTGCAGTTAATATGAAATCTGTGTATTCCAAAATGTCATGCCAGTCATAAGTAAACAGCTATACAGCTAGCTAAGTGAATGATGTGTACAAGTACCCACTCATATTTTAACACATACATGTTTGTGTTCAGCAGTTTCATGCAAGCCATTGGAATTTAGCTTTTTGAATCACAGTCTAAACCCACTGTTTTAAAATAAATAATTTCTGTTAAACTATGAAATTACAAAAACTATTTTTTAAATTAACTGTATGTAAATTCTGTACTAACTTCTGAATGCAATTGAACAGTAGCACTGCGAATCAGCCACTAGCTTTCAGATTCTGAACATTTTTCTACCATTATTACCGAATACTGAAGCTGTCAAGATGTAAAAATAAACAGCTTTCCAGTTACAGTTGAAAACATACACAGTGGTCTTCTGTGCATGTTTAGGGAGGGATTAATGGTATCTAGAATTCTTGGGGTTTTTTTCCCTTTCTCCCTTCCTTCCCCCCACCCATTTTTTTTAGTCACAAAAGCAAATTGGAAACAAAGGACCCCTGTATCTGATACAGCTTTGCAGTGTTTCCTTCTAAACAACACACTGCTTATATGCATACTTAGTATCTCGATCCTCCCATGTTAGGAATTCAGACTTTATACTTTGTATGAGTAAAACAGACTCACTAGGAAAGGTATTTATGTCAGTGGGCAACATTCCACCTCAAACAACATGACTTTGTTAAAACAGCTCCTCAGTCTACTGCAAAGTGTCACTCTATAGGCTAGAGGCATTTCACAGTTATAGAAACTATTCAGCCCCTCTGTACTGTTGGGAATTTCCAGCTCTTCAGAAAAGCCTGAGCTTTTCAAAGACCTGAAGCTTTTAATTTTGAAGGAAGGGGAGGAAGGAAGTAACATACAATGCATCAAATGGGCACCTAACTTTCTTGTTTTCACTCTTAAAGTTCTTGTATCTTTGTACAAGTATGTTAAATAAAACAAATGAAATTCCCTATATCCAACAGGAGTGTGCTATTGTACATTTTTTAATCCATCCTTTTTATTTGTAAAGGGTCTATTTGGACTTGAGTTGATAGAAGACGACTGCTAAAAATGGGAAAGGGGAATACAATACTAAAACTTAAGAAAAAGCAGATGGTCTCTTAACTTAAATATCAAAACTAATGTTGGCTAACTAGCCATGCATCCTCTATCTTGTAATCACTGTAAAAGAAACAAAACGAGGAACATATTACATATTACTTATGAATAAGTTACCCAGCTCTCAAATCAAATTTTTAAAAAAGCATTCTGAATCATTTTCTAAGGGGTTGTTGCTATTATACGTGTGTTTTGTTCATATTGTGGTTAGCGTGTGTTAACAACCTCCTAATGGAGTACACTAAGAAATAGCTAGTAATGAGAAAAACAATTACCTAGTGATAACAAGCAAAGTCCCATTATAATCTCTTTGCTGGTCATAACTCCACTAATCAGCCTGTGTAAGACACTACTGTCACTGACAAAGGTGATCAGGGCCTCTGCAAACTTGGCATAGCAGGAAATGTTCACAGGAGCACAGCGATGGAAGAATGGAATAGGTGCACTGGTGACACAAGAAAAAAAAATCAGAAAAAAAAATTACTCCTACTTAATATAAATGCCACATCAACACACAAATGAAAGGTGAATAGATGCAATCATTCCACCCTTATAACATCATAACCGGAAACCATGTGTTTAATGCACAAGTGCTGCTGAAATGATGATGATCATAATGGAAAGTGATGCAGTTCTTACAAATAACTCTGTGAGGCTGGAGTGTACATTCCAAAAGAATATTATCACCCTCCCACCCTTAAATGACAAGATGCAGAAAGTATATGTTCCTATTTCCACTTAAACGTCTTTCTTTCAAGTGTCAGGTGGTGAACCAGCAGCTGAAACAATGCCTTTCACTCATGCTAGAATGGAATACTGGTCCATATTTGCAGCAAAAGAAATTGCAGAATAACAATACTCTTCTTGAGAGTATATATTTCGTGCTAAAGGACATCAGCATTCATAATTGCTGCCAAGCAAAACAAATGTATTTATTCCTAGTCTTTCCCCATACTAAGCTTGTTCTTGTATTGAATATTATAATCACAGTGTAATTCATTAACTTTGTTAAAATTATGCAAAGTATGCTAGGATGTCTCTATTGCTTTGAACCATTTTGGAAACACCCTCACAAAAAATCTCTTGAGACTATGCACTAAACTTTCCAGAATGCTCAAAAAAACCTGCTATTGAGCCTGTCAGAAAAAGACACAAGAGCGCAAAAACTTTCCTTTAAAAGTGGGTAATTTTGTTTTCTAAATGTCTCCCATTTAGTAGCAGTCGGTCTTACTCATAAACTATGTCAGATCCCAAAGTGGCCTATTACATCATTTGATCAGTTCCCAATTACATTTCAGACATGAATTATGTGTTCCTTCCTGTAATTGGATCCAATGAAAAAAAAGCCTTTCTATTGTTTCACCTGCCCAATCTTCCTTACTTGAAACATTTCGGTGGACTGTAGCAGCAATGAACATAATCTTCTGCAGTTTCCTCATTTCAGCAATGACCTATAAATCAACAATTTTCTGTCCTCAATAACTATTTTTAAGGCCATGTCTTTCTAAAATTCTAATCACCATTTTAAACACATAGTGAATAAACGAGCTGCCTTAGGCACATATTTCCCACCCATTGTTTTTCTGGGGGAAAAGGATGACATGCTGAAAACCATTAATGTGTAACCTTTCTGTAAAGAAATTGGGAGAAATTATGATCACCTGCCATTTCTAGGTAATTAGTAGATCCTAGGTTTTTGTTTAAAGTCACTGATGATTGAAATTTTACAGTTCTAGGATTACTGTGCTGAGTAGGTACTGTACTGTGCATTTGGAGATGCTCATCTTGACAGTCTGCTTTTGGGTAGTAATGAATACAGCAGTTAAGCACAGCAAAGTAATTGTGCATTAGTCACAGTTGTTAAAAGAAAAATTAAGCCCATAATGATGACTGCCCTACTTAGAAGGCAGCCCATGTAGCCTCTTAGCCTCTTAAAACATAATCTATTTTGGAATACTGCTGCTCATTATATGCTGTATTACTGAAAAAGACTGAAATTTGAGAAGCTTATTTAATTGTTAACTTTACAGCAAGCCTACAGCATTTACAAGTTGTCACACCAGTAAGAAAGCCCAAATTTTGAGGTGGGAGTAGGAAAAAGAATGTTATTCCTGCATCCAAATACAAAAATATTCACTTTGAAAAGGGCATTAATGGCATTAAAGTATTCTTCCGAAATACATCCTAATGGAAGAAAACATGCTTTTTGAATGTTTATATTAGTCATCTAATATCCTTTAACCTAAAGCAATTTCACTACCTATTTTAAGTTACCTATTTCATGTGCAGTAATTAATGGCTAAGTTTGTTTTAAATAATAATTTAAAGAAATAGGTTAGTGGTTCCTACAAGCCTTCTTGAGTAAATGGGACTCCTGAGAATCCACTTTTGAGATCTGCTTCTGCTCCAGTGGTTCTGACTGAATGAGTAGGTGAGGTAAAGTATCCTAATAAAAACCACAATAATAGATCTATTCTCCATGACACAGGCTATTTTATATGAACTCTTCATTATATCTTGGTATATTACCTACTGGAAGGAGTTACAAATTTCTACGAATAGCAACATGATGCTTAATTATAAATAAGAACAAATAAAGTTCAAGGCAGCAGATGGTCTCAAAAGCTCTACTTTTAAAGCATTAATTCAAATGAAGTTTGGAGACCTATCTGATTACTCAAGCATTAGATTTCAAAGAGTTTTTTCCTCTCACTTCTACCCCTGTGTACACACAAGAGTAGTACAGTGACCTGTGAGGGGAGGGGGAGTCCAATTGGAATGCCACTGCTAGCTGGTCTTACAGGGCAGTCCCTTGGCACAGCTCAGCACGCTGGTTTATAAATAAATGCTGCAGGGGACTGGATAGATTTTCCTCCAGGGTCCTCTAAACATGCAGAGGCTGATATAAAGCTGGGTGTGGAAGTAACACATATTGCTAACTGCACTGCTAGACTGTACTGCTCTGTCAAAGTTGGACATAATACCTTGACGATGGATGGTAGGAGTCCACCGACAGCCTCAGCTGAAGGCTGTGAGAATCCTGGTCATCAAAGAGAAAACATCATGGGACAATCTCCATACCATATGCTTCCTCCATCCCATGGAACTAATGGGAATGAGAGGGTTCAAAACCCTTGACAGATTGCACTGGTTTCAGCTGGGGTAGGGGTTAATTTTCTTCACAGTGGCTGCTATGGAGCTTGTTTTGGATTTGTGTTGAACACAAGGTTGATAATATAGAGATGTTTTTGTTATTGCTGAGCAGTGCTTACACAGACACAAAACCTTTTCTGCTTTTCATATGGCCATGCTGACAAGGACATTGGGGATGCATGGGAAATTGGGAGGACACACTGCCAGGACAGGTGACCCCAACTGACCAAAGAGATATTCCAGACTACACAACATCATGCATAGGACGTAAAAAGGGGGAAAGAAAAGGAAGGAGGACATGTTTGAAGTGATGGTGTTTGTCTTCCCAAATAACTGTTGCATGTAATGGGGCCCTGCTCTTGTGGAGATGGCTAAACACCTGCCTGCCCATGGGAAGTGATAAATTCCTTGTTTTGCTTTGCTTCTGTGTGCAATTTTCCTTCCCTTATTAAACCATCTTTATATCAACCCACAAGCTTTCTACCTTTTACCCTTCCAGTTCTCTCCTCAGTCCTGCTGGTGGGGAAGTGAGCTAGTGGCTGTGGGGGTCTGGGTTGCTGGATGGGGTTAAACCATGACACAGATCAAATGTGACTGTTAGGTCCTGAATGCCTCAGTGTACAGGATGGTGGGTTTTCACTTGGTTCAAGTGAAATCTCAAATCTCAACAGGATTCCATTTCTCCTTCAAATGCACTTCCTCAAATAATTTAACTAAAAAACCTGAAAACCAGTGGTTTACAGATACACTGTAGGCCTTTTTTGACTTAGGGCATTAAGCTCAGATTTTTCAATCTCAAAAATGCTCAAATGCTCGTAGATTTTAGTAATACCATATCAAAAAGGGGAAATACTCCACATACACAGTAGCTTATTTAAAATAACACGAGGTAGTTTTTATGAGGAATTTATATAGCATCATTAGAGCCCTGACATATTGTTCTATCCTTCTTACTTGTTTTCTTACTAAGCCATATTCATTGAGACTGAATGACATGGGACCACACAATGAGAAGTCAATATAATTCTGGCAAAAACTAGGACTAACAAGCCTTTTCAGTATGCAAGCTGGCACTGAAGTTTTCATTTGTTTTTGTATTACTGCTGTAACAGCTGGCTAGCTGCATGGAATATTAATCTATACAGGGAAAAGTAAAAAAAAGTTAATATTCCAGCTGCCACTAATCATCACTATAATATAAAAAAAATTATTGAGTGGAGAGGCTACCATGTATACAAGAAAGACTTAAAATCAGAGTTTGTAGAACTGACATAAATATAACATTTACAAAAAAGGTAACAGAAAACTATGCATAAGAAAAGACTCCACAGTTACCACCCATTAGTGAGTATATTCGAGAAGCTAAATTTTGAGGAAACACAACATGGTTCTTCTCAAGTTAGTGCAATTACTGACAGAAGGCTATGCTAACAGATCACTTTTCTCAGCAATGCTCATTTCCACAGGTCTAGGCAGCATAGCTAAAAGAGTTTTTGAAGCTATGAACTTTCCAATCCTATTTCACAAACAGCACTCTAATGTTACACTTAAAACAATAACCCTCAAAATTATCTGTTAATAAAATACATCTCTCTTTTTGGTACTCGACTACCTTTATATTAGTCATTTGCAGACTAAAAGAGTAAAAAGCGAAGCAATTTGCTTCAATCTGACTGGCTGAGGTAAGGTATAAGTGAATGCTGCTAAGAGCTGTGCATCCCTACATAATTTTTCCTCCCAAAGATTAAAAATGTTCCATGATCATCTCAGATCTGCATTGCTGATAGGCAGCTGGCTATAGATAGGGTGAAAGGCAGTAAAACAGCTGATACTTAGAACAGTCACATGAGACAAAAGAATTTGAAGATATCAGCTCCATAGTTTCAGTAACATACACATTGATAATTTGGTTTTTTCTTTGACTGTTATTTTCATTACCTTTAAAAAACCAGAATTTTAGAAATATATACAATAATACAGTAAAACATCTACCTGGTAAGAGTGGCCATGTGTTGGTATTTTCTAAAGAACTGTCATGATCAAAACAAATTTCTGCTCCCTCCACCCCAACTTAGACAACTTGATCATATTACCTCTCTGGAACAGGAAATTTAGGACATAACTTGGCAGCCCTTGGGTCTGTAGTATATTCTGATGGCTGTAGTTCATAGCTACACAGAGTGGATCCTGTTGAAAAGTAAAAAAAAATATTAGTATGGAAAACAAACAAACAAACCTCACAAAAATCAAACATTCATATTCTTTGCAAACAGCATTAAAACTGATACAGGTGCTGATTCTGTACCTCCTCATGTCTTTACCACAAAGCTTTGCTACAGTTCCTCCTGTAATGTGGTGAATCAGGTACAATGCAGTCATCAATAGAATACAATGACACTCTCCATCTAGCTTTTTGTTTGAGTATTTGAGTGGAAGAGACTAATTCACAATGCAGTGTAAAAGAGAAGGACACAAAATGTGAAGTTCCCCATTCCCTGCTATTCCACCATATTTTTCTTGATCATTTTTAATGCAAGAACATCACATAACATTCATGATAGAAAGAAAATATTCCTGGATTTGCAGGGTTTTTTGTGTGTGAGTATTCAAAACACAACTAGTCAATACATTTCAGGAAGAGAAACCAAGAACCCAAACTGGTAAAGTTAGAAAGTTGGCTGCGAAACAACAGAAACTCTGCATTACATATCCAAAGCTTCTAAAAAAGCTGATCTCTCTCCATAAACAAATCGGTACAGCACAGTAAAGATCAAGTTGCCTATAACAAAATTAAAACATAAATTAAGTTTCCCTTTGTACCTGACATTTACCTAATGGAAATTACTTTCCTAGGAGAGGTTTCTTTCAATTTATCTATAATGAAGACACTGAACATCTGACCCAATGCTTCTAGGAAATCAGCAACATCCAAATCAGATTGGATGTCAGAAATTGCAGGAGTAAGGAAGCCTCCAATTATATAAGCCACCTATCCAAAGAAGAATTTCCTTCTAATCTTGTTTCTTAATAGATATCTTACTTCCAAGTGCAAGGGCTTTTAATGCATAGCTTTTAGTGTCTTTTTCCCCTATGCAATCCACTAACAACTTTTCTTAGTAAGGATTTATTTTAATCTTGATCACCAATATAAACATTCAATTCTTTCCATTATTAAAGTCTCCTCTTCAGGACTAGTTTGTAGAAGAGAGCTCTGCAAGCTGGATCTGGATAATATATATACACTATTAGCCAAAATAAACCAAGAATTTTAACAAACAGCGTTACCTTGGCCTGCATTACACCAAACAGAACTATTAGTTGTAGAATACTATTTGCAGAAATTTTATCTATCATTGCTACATTTCTACCTCTATGAAGAGACCTCTTCTATTCACAGTCTTAAAGAGCAAAGAGCATACTTAGCTGCCTCAGCTGCTCTCTATCTAATGCAGTCTCTGGAACACTATTTAAGGACCACTTCTACAAATTAGTTTTTTGGAAGCCAGTCCAAACCCCCAAATGCATTGTTTAAAAAAAGTTAGATTTCTGACAAAGACAAGTTACGAGGTGAAACATCTGAAATGCATCTTCAATTATACTGTTAGTATGAATCCTTACGCCTCTGCTTGCTTATGTGGAAAATGTGGCATGAGATAAAAAGGTATCAGACAAAACAACATTACTTAGATCTTAGTTGTAGATGAAGTTCCTAAAATATTTTGTCCTTTTTGGACAAAAACCTCTATACTGCTGCAAAAATTTTTAATCTGTTCTTGTGGCTATGAAAACTCCTGGATCATGTTCATTTACTAACAATTCCATCTGTTGGAGGGCCAGCAGTAGATAGTGTTACAGGTTTATCTTAAAAACAGAAGGAAAAAGAAGATTGCAGATATTTGCATCTATTTTACTTTGAATATAGATGAAAATATAAGTTATAAAGATAGTTGGCAGCCAGCTGAGCATGAGCCAGCTATGCCCAGGTGGCCAAGAAGGCCAGTGGCATCCTGGCCTGTATCAGCAACAGTGTGGCCAGCAGGAACAGGGCAGGGATTGTCCCCCTGTACTCAGCACTGGTGAGGCATACTTCAAGTTTTCTGCCCAGTGCTGGATGCCTCACTGCAAGAAAGACCCTGACGTGACGGAGCATGTCCAGACCAGGGCAATGGAGCTGGTGAAGGGTCTGGAGCACAAGTCTTATGAGAAGTGGCTGAGGGAGCTAGGATTGTTTAGCCTGCAGAAAAGGAGGCTCAGGGGTGACCTCATCATTCTCTATAACTGCCGGAAAGGAGGCTGTAGGTTAGGTGGAGGTTGGCCTCTTTTACCAGGTAACAAGACAGAGGGCAAGAGGAAATGACATCAAGCTGTGCCAGAATAAGTTTAGATTGGGTATCAAGAGTAATTTTTTCACTGAAAGGGTCATCAAGCACTGGAACAGGCTGCCCAGGGAAGTAGTTGAGCCCCCATCCCTGGAGGTACTTAAAAGATGTTGAGACATGGAGCTTAGGTTAATGGTTTAGTGGTAAACTTGATGATCTTAAGGGTGTTTTCCAGCCTAAATGCCTCTCTGGTTATGATTCTATGGTGAGAACAAGGAGCTCTATACGAAGAAGTGGGATATATGTTATATGGACAAGTGTATATAGATTCATGATACACAGTGTTTGGGGCCAGCTTGGCCATTCTGCCAAGTGACCAGGGTAAACTACAGTTTAAGTACCACATGCAAAGGCTCCCACATCTAAACAAGCCTAAGGGACAGGACTGGTCTCTGTATGATCATGGTCCCTTTTGACTTTTAGCAGTTCAGGCAGTAGAGAAAAAGGGTAGGATTTACTATGGACAGGAAAAGAAACTCTTTGTACAAATGTGCATCTGAAAACCTGTTTGGATCACAAATGTAAATATAGCAAAATCAAATGCCAGACCCCAATGTGCATACAGGTCACAGGCCATTCAAGTAAGACTTGTAGGGCAACCCAATACACTCCTGGCTGTAGAACAAATTGGAGACACCTGGACAGATCCCTCTGGAAGTCAACAGTATATTCCCTCCTGTCATGCCTGACAACTCAGGCTGCTACTACCATGTCTTGCCTGGGAACTGCTTTTGGGCTACTCTGGATCTTTTCCCTTCAGATGCCTATCTCATGGCACACTTCTTTAGTCACAGCCACACAGAAAATTATTTTCATGGAGCTTGTCAAACAAAGAATATTAACTATCTTATATTTAAAGAAACTACCAGTCCAATAGCTGAAATAATGCCCATGAGATTATTTGTCCTTTGGTCCAAAATAATTAGGCAGAAACTCAAACTATTCCCATAAATATTTATTTATATTTTGAAAACCCTCCAACTTGTCTAATACTTTGTAGGAGAGCTTTAGAATTCAAAAGTGTGCTTGAACAATGTCATTTTACATTAAACTTAAAACTGATTTCTTAACAAAAGAGTCCGTGTGCATCACTTTATAGAAGTTTTCATTTTCTAAGGTGAGAGAGAAGAATAAGCTGCACTGTCAAATATTCCACTCTATATTAGTTACTCTGGGTTAGTAGAGACTAGCACAGCCAGTCTTTTTGTTGCTGTTCAAGTTGGTAAGGCCTGAAAATTTTGAAGGAAATATTTGAGTCATCTACCTTCCTGAGATAATTAGTTTACCAAAGACATTACTTTTATCCATGAATAATTATCACTCATAAATTTTTCAAAACTAGTATGAGTAGGATACAGAGAACAAACTAAAAGATCACTGAAATAATACATCCTTTGCTTCCTACAGCAATGCACATATTTCTTCTGGAAAAACCCTTAGGCAAATGACATCAAACTGTCCTACAAGTACTGGATTTCAGATCCCAATATGTTGTAACATTAAGAAAAAATACTTCTAAACTATGCAGAGCATCAGTGTTTGGGCTATTGGTGAGCACACAGTAGTGTGCCTGACCCGTGTGCACACTTGGATCCCAGAATGCTGTATTTGGTGGTTTCACAAACAAAGTGGTATCATGGAGACATACCACAGTTTCTGTTCCATGGTTTCTTCTCAACGAATAGACTTGCTCCAGCCATTAGAATATACTGGAATCATAACTGGAGCAAAGTACCTCAAAAGACAAAGTTCCAACCTAGCTGTAGGAACTTCTTTTCTAAGTCTCCTTTCTGTTTTGCTGAGATTGGATTAGTAAGGAGCTAAGCAGCCATTATCTCTGGCACTCTTAGAAAATAGCTATATTTAGCCCAAGTTCATATATAAAGATGCTGTAGACAGCCAGGACTTAAACATCAAAGATTTTTTCTAAATGAGGAAATCAAACTATTGAAGATCTTAGGTGCTCAGAAGACAAAGTGCACAGAAGATATAATGCCCTGCCTTCAACAGCAGTACAGTAAACAGGACGTTCCAAACTAACCAAAGGTAGTTAGGTAAAAATACTTTTAGAGACCAGAGCTCCAGTACAGCTTTCCTTCCTGTATTTGCTTTGCTGTAAACCAACAAACAACGCCCAGCTAAAGCAGCATTACTATCAAGAGTTTACAGCTTGAGAAATAGTAAGATTCCCTAAGTCATCCAATAAGAGGAGCAGTCCACAGAGGATACCAATGACACTTATATGACTGACTTACAGTTGTGGAACACATACTAGGGATTTTGGATTCCATTCTGGGAACTCAGCAGTGTCTACCCATCTATCAACATGTATTAACAGCAACTAAAACAAGGACTTTCAGACCTAGAAACGGATTCATTTAGAGTCAAGAATTTAAGCAGAAAATTACAAAACTATGCAGAGACAACAGGGATAGCTTCAGCATCAGGAGCAGCAGTCACCTTAGGAGTTTAGGAGTGTGTTCTTTTAGTTACAAAGAGCTCCAAGCAGTGCAACACAGCCCTTCTCACATACACGTGGCAAAGCACAGCCTGAGAGACTACAACTTTTGAGCCTGAGAGACTATGAACTTCCATTCTGAGTCTGACATTGTGCATGTATCATGCACTTATGTGGCATGATACTTGTGACATGTTTAATGATTTCTTTGTCTGTGTCTTTCACACTGCAGATGGGCTTAGAAGGTCCCAGTGCCCAAAGCTGGAGGACCATGGCTGAAGAATGATAAACTCCCAGCTGACCCCAAATTTGTGTGGCATCTGCTGCTCCAGCTGGATTCTCATGTTATCTATGTGGCTTCATGATTGGATTCATCCAAGAATACTCAAAGAACTAGTTGAGGTCATTGCATGCCTCTCTCAATTATTTTTGAACAGTTTTGGGTATCTGGGGAATTCCCAGCCAACCAGAAGCTGGCTACGGTTGTCTCAATGTTGGAGAAGGGCAAGAAGGATGACTCTGGAAACTAGAGGCCTGTCAGTCTCACTTCAGTGCCTGGTAGAATTATGGAGAAAATTATTCTGGGAGTTCTGAAAAACACTTGAATGAAACACCTGAATGACACTGCAGCCATTGTCACAGCCAGCACAGCTTCATGAGAGGAAAGTCCTGTACATCCACCATGACAACCTTCTACGACAGGGTAACCTACATGGCTGATCAAGGGAAGCCAGTTGATGTGATCTTTTTGGATTTCTGCAAAGCTTTCTATACTGTCTCTCACAGGATCCTTTTGGAGAAAATGTACAGCAGCTGGTTGGATAAACACATCATGTGATGGGTGAGCAGCTGGCTTACAAGTCAGGCACAAAGGGCTACAGTGAATGGGGTAACATCAGACTGGTTATCTGTCACTAGTGAGGTTCCACAGGGCTCCATCTCAGCCCTGTGCTCTTCAGCATCTTAAAAAACAACTTTGACACAAGACTCAAACATCCAAATTAAGTTTATTGGTGATATAAAATTGGGAGAAGCCATTCACTTCCTCAAAGGCAGAGGCCTTGCAGAGAAGAGTCAACAAATGACAGGGCTGGGTAATTACCAACTGTATGAAGTTTAAGAAAGACAAGTACTGGATTCCGCACCTGGGACAGGGAAATCCTGGATGTATGGAAAGACTGGAGAATAAGGCCATGGAGAACACTGCTGGAGAAAGGGACCTCGGGGTCCCTGTCAAGGGCAAGTTGAACATGAGCCAGCAGTGCCCTGGCAGCCAGGGTGACCACTCATGTCCTGGGGGGCATCAGGCACAGCATCGATAGCCAGGCAAGAGAGGGGATTGTCTCCCTCTGCTCTGTACTGGGGCTGCCTCACCTCAAGTGCTGGGGGCAGGTTTGGGTGCCACAATATAAAAAAGATATTAAGCTCTTGATGAGTGACCAAAGGAGGGCAACTAAGATGATGAAGGGACTTGAGGGGAAGCTGTGTGAGGAGTGGCTGAGGTCACTTGGTCGATTCAGCCTGGAGGAGATTGAGGGGGGATTTAATCATAGTCTGCAACTTCTCTGCGAGGAAAAAAGGAGGGGCAGCCACTGATCTCTTCTCTGCAGTGACCAATGACAAGACCTGAGGGAATAGCCTGAAGTTGTGCAATGAGAGGTTTAGGTTAGGTATTGTGGAAAGGCTCTTCCCCCACAGGGTGGTCTGGCACTAGAACAGGCTCTGCAGGGAAGCAATCACAGCACCAGCCTGACGGAGTTTAACTAGTGTTTGGACAATACTGTCATGTACATGGTGTGATTCTTGGGGTATCCTGTGCAGGGCCAGAAAGTGGACTTCATAGTCCCTTGTGGGTCTCCCCAACTCAGCATATTATATAGATATTGATAACCGACTTCTAAAAAGTTACGTGATGAAGCAGAGCTTATAGTTCGGAAACTTAGTATCTTATTTCACTATCTCCTTTACAAGTAACAACAACCTATTACTTCATTAGGTTCTTTGACACGGGAATAAAATTTACAGGCACAGAAATGTGCAGAAATGTTAGCAGCAATGAGACTGTTAAAATCACAGCTCCTCAACTCTGGACTTTCGGCCCAGTCCTACTTCCTCTTGAGTTATGGGTATTTATGACTAAGTTCACAAATTAAAACTTAGTTAACACTGTAAATACATGACTCACAGATGATTATGCTTGACTGACCAACCAACCATGCAATAAAGGCTGGAGTATGATAATGATAATGACAAAGGTGGAGTTCAGGAAGGACAAGGCTCCCAGACTCTCACAAGGATAAAATTCTTAACACTTTACATTTTTCACCCCAGAACTTGCCTATCTGTCAAACTCTATCAGCTCTAAACCATTAATCTGAATCATACTACCATTCAAAGCTCCATGCAATGAGACCACTCGCTACACTTCCAATAATTGGATATTACCTTGGCATATTATGGACTAGCAACACAGCATAGAAAAGTAGCAGCTTAAAACACTGTCTCATGAGTCTGGCTGCTGCAAATTCCAGAGCCAAAAGCCACATAACTGGTAGGATGCCAAATACTGCATCCACAGAAGGTGGTAGTTACTCTCCTTTACCGAGTTCTGTCAGTAAAGAGAACAATGCTGCATGACCCCGGAAAAAGCATGGTAAGTAATAATATGACTCTTTGTGGACTCCTGTCAAGCAGAAAATGGTTCAGATCATCATGAAACAAATTACATTGTATTGACCAGATTTTCTTTATTCTTTGACAGCTAGGCCTGCCAATAGTAATTTTAACCCATCTACAACTATACAAAGAATTTCTATTCAGAACACAAGCACTAAGCAAAAAAATTGAGGACTTTATAAATTTCCTATTTACCTATTTTAGAACAACGAAAACATTCCAAGAGCAGTCACATCTGACGCTTCATTTAGGAGTGAAGTAGCATTTAGTTATGCATATATTAGCATCAGAACTGGAAATGACTGAGAAAACAAGAACTCTATCTCTTAGACAGAGATTTTAATGTGGTCTGAAGTATCAGATAAAGTGGAAGTACCAGAGAATTAAACAAACATAGCTAAACATTGCAGCTATGCCTTTTGCAAATTGAGCAGGAACAGAGCCAGAAGAGCAAATAAGGATAGAGCTGAACCTTGACACTGAAATCTGATTTCTGGGTCCTAGAAAAACAGTGATGCCTTGAGATGAGCAAAAAGGCATAGGACAGACCACTTTGCAGTCAGGACTTCTCAGATTAATATGACAGAATTATTCTCAGAAAAGAAAAGCTGCATTCTCTACATCTACCCACTGCTGCCTTCCAGAATCACTGGGTATGTTTTAAAGGGAGAAAAGTAAAGGTTGTATGTATCTTCACTTTTAGTTGTTGCAGAGAGACATACCACCACTTCTTTAAAACAATGAGCATCAAAGGGCAGGAGAAATTACAGGTACTTTTATAAATAAATATGGGGCTGAAGTGAAAGTAAGCATTCTCCAATGCCTGCAAGAATATTCCAAGAAAGATCCATCACAAAACCCTACTAGTTAGATCTTCAAAAGTCTCTAGAATTGAAGAAAGACAAAGAACTACTGTGATAAATATTACAACATGCTGTTACAACTAAGAATATGGAAGAAAGAAAATCCTAAATTTATATGTGTGTGTGTGTGTGTGTATATATATATATATATGTATTTTGAGGTGTAATTAAAAAAAACAAGACAATACTATTCACTTTTTCCTATTCTTATTAACAATACAGAGAGTTTTAAAATATTAATTTACCTATTCCTCCACTCTTATTTCCTCCAGTGCTAAATAAAACTAGCTTTTCTGGAATCAAATTAAGAATCCATCTAATCAAGTAGCAGATGTTTCTCCTACTGTCTTTAGCTCTGCACAACTTAGAACTTAAGGATGTTCTTCAGTGCTAATTAAATATCCAAACAGAGTTCGGACTTTCTATTCTAAGAGAATTATCCTAAGAGTTTATCTTTTTTGTTTTTAAAATATCCTCATGGCAATAAGTTTTGTAAATTAACCATAACTTGTGTGCACAAAATTTTTTTATGCTTAGTGATTTCATTTTTGATCTCTAGTTTCACATTACTCAGATTATGAGATGAAGGGATAATAATTTTTCAACCTTCTCTAAGATATTTCTGCTTTTAATGACCTATTCTTTTTGATAATTTTCTATTTTACAGATAGAGGAAATCACTGGTCCTTTTATAATGATAATCCTTGTTTCCCTTCTCAGTATGTGTATATATATACAGTATGTGAATACATGCTGAGAATATACATGCATGTTAGTGTACAACTTTTAAAAAAATTGTAAAGAAAGGACCAGAACACAGCCTTTATGATTATGAACACAGCATTTTACACTCCTGCTATGCAGTTCTTGTTCACAGTACATAAATATTACACTTTCAGACAATGCTGTGCCTCCAACAAAAACCTCCTGTGATCCTCAGTAGTTTCACAATCTCTTCCCCAAGTATCTATGACCACTTTAAATTAAAACACTATATGCATAACAATGGGTGCCCACCTCTTCCTTCTGGGGGCATTCCTTTTGATTTGACATTTTATTCCCCTGCAATTGATAGCAGGGGTTTTTTCCATATAAATAATGCAGTAATCACAACAAGATTTATAACCTCACTATTTCTTCCCCTTTCTAAATGGTTTATTAATGTAATCAATAACACAACACAGCATTATTGGAGAACTCCACATGCTGTCACTTTCTGTTGAGGAAACAATTTCATTCTAACTAGAAGATACATTTCCAATACAACACAAATCTGATGGACAGTTCTGGTAACAAGATAGAGTACTAGTAGATGACTGTATCTCAACATTGCTGATAATGTACTTTTACTCTAGTCAATTAAAAAAATGACACTCTCAAAATTAACATAACCAGGTTTCCAAAGATGTGTGGGCGCAGAATTGCTTTATGCAGAAGGTATCTGTAACTAACACAGTACAACATACTTCAAGAAAATCATGAACAAAGGATTACTTTTTGATCAGCATACTTTCATTGAAAAGAAAGGCAGGGGGACAAGAGCAGATAAAAAATGTCAGAAGCTCACAGTGATCCACACAGCAGCTATTTCAAAAGCAAGTGCCACGGGAACTGTGAAGATGTACTTCACTACATATGAAGATGTCATTATCTTCAGACAAAAGAAAAATCCTTTTTTGTTTCCCCTGAGGTTCCTTCTAATAGCTCAGAGATATCACCTGCTCTGACTTAGCAGACTGATTTCTTTTATTGATCTCTTTCAGGTCAGTGTCTGTAGCAAACTTAATGCAGCATTCCCTCTGGCTCTATGTCCACACAGACCACTACTAGCCTGGTCTAGCTACAGAATTCTGACAACAGAGATAGCTGTCAAGATGCTGCAAAATTAGAATTTCATTTTAGGTTCCTAAACACACATCCAGTTATTTAAACAATAAATAGGAATTGTAGTTCCCACACTGAGTAATCACTATAGTTATCATTGAATTAAACATAACAGAAATTATAGCCACCTGTCTAGTGTTTCTCTTTAATAATGACTTTTCATTATTCATCTGGCACAGGCATAGATTAATTATATCTTCAAGGATATTTCAATATGCTTTAGCAAGTCCTTGAAAATATCACTGCAGTATTTCAGGGACATTAAGTTTTGAAGCATCAATTTGGTTTCTGGGAAAAACAGCTTTCAGTCACGCTACTCAAAATACATAACTTTTTAAGGGCCAAGACCAACAAAAACATTGAATCACAAGTACTCTGCACCTGAGGTGTTCTACTGGGTGACAAAATCTTGGGGAGAGCAACAGCAGTCAGTTCAAAACATATAACATTCTCAGTTGTGTCCAACCGATAGCTCTATAAACTCAAGTACTAGCATGGCTGAGAACAGCATTGCAACATTTCTGAGGCAACACTGCACCTTCCTGTGCCACTCCCAGGTGTTGCTCCAGAGTACTTCTGTATTTTACAGCTTGCACCTCTGTACAGGTCAAAGATCTGAGTGGTCAAGTGCCCAGCTTTCTCTTTCCCTTTTTCCTACTCCTGTAAAAGGTCTCAGTTGGTTCCAGTTTTCTGGGTGGCAATTGCTGCAAAGAGATTAAAGGTACATGCTTTCTTGTTTTCTTTAAATCAGCTTGGCTTTGCAAGGGATGGGCTTCTTCTCTTCCGTGATGGGAAGATACTGCAAATGCAGGACCTGACTGTCAGAGGGCAAGTGAGGTAGGGATGGGAGTGAAATTACTGCCCTGACATGGTGCTGTGTTATTCACAAAATCAGCTCCTCTCCCAAATTAGAGCAGAAGAGCAAGGGCATCACTACTGATTCAGAAAGCTAAAAGGCTGCTTTATCATGAAATGGTCTTCTTGCCTCAAGCAAGCATTTTCTCTGACCTAAATGCTTATTTATAATCCTGCTTGCAGAACTGCACAACAAACATGAGCTCTGCTGAAAGTGTTCCGAATCTTTGGCATTGGCAGTTGTGTCCTTTTATGCTGAGGCAATCAAGCACATGCCTCCTTTTAGTAAAAAATACCACAAATGCTAAGCCTGCAAATTCATATGTGGTATTGATAAAATCACTAGTCAATACAAAGATGTTTCAGTATGTTTTACATGTCACAGCTGTTGATAAAGATGTTTAGATTAAAAAAACACATTTATTTGAACTTACCACACCACCTCTTCATGGGCAACTGAGGCACAACAGGTGGTTTCTTTGCATTGAGAAAGGGTTCTTAAGTAGTAATTCCTTTAAGAATTTCAAGGTGCATGGACAAGTGAGATGATTTCAGGGACAGCATATGAGACAGATGAAAATGGCCAACTCTACAAAAGCACAGGCAACAACAGTCTGTCTCCAGACAATTGCTATTTTCAGGATGCAGGAAGGGTTAAAGTTTGCAGAATGGCTCAGCAGAGCAAAATTAAGAATTGATTGCATTCTTTACCCATAAATTTAAAATATTATGAGATGGTTTTATTTTCAAATGTTAGAAGTTGCAAGCCTGAGAAAATTCAGTACCAATTATCACAAAACCAAACACAACGTGCCCTCCTTCTTCAGAACTTGACAGCTGAACTCTGTTTTCTAAATATATATCATACAAACACAGAAACTGAAACTCGTTGCAGTCATGTTCAAGATCCTCAGGTTTAATTATTACTATTACTATTTTTACAGTGGAGTCAATGGTCACTTAAAACAGACTGCCAATCCTAATTCTAGTATTAATTAATTTAAATCTACTGCAATAGTTACAAAGTGGACCTCAGAAAAAATATTCTGCTTACTTAGCATTATAATTTTGGTACTAATTCACTGTTCTTGCTCTGCTAAAAGGCTGAATCACACTTGAACTTTTGCTATATATATGCAACTGTTAAAATAATCAACAATTAGGCTGTTCATTTGCTGCAAAACACCATTTTTTGGAATTTGCATAAGTTGGTGAAACTTTAAGAAGAAATATAACCATAAGGGTGACAATATTTCTCTGAATGGTGTGATTTCAGTCATGCACAGACTTCATCTATAAAAGGAAAGCTCAGTTTAGTGTAATACCTGTCTTTGATAAGCCAAATATATAATGAAAATTAGGAATTGAACTCATTAGTGATTATGTTCTGTTGCATCACCGAATTTCATACTTTTGACCAAGCTTCTGGAAACTGAAAAAAATTGCCTGTAATAATAATTTTTTTAAAAAAATATCTTAAGGTTTTAAAATCTAAAACTCCAAGGAAAATAGAATTAGAACAAAGAATCATGAGAGCAAGACATAGCATAGCATGTTTCGGGAAGTGTGGTTTTTGTTGTACTTTAAAAGATAGTTATACTGAACAAATGTCAGGGGCAATTAAATAAGATATTTGACTCATAGAAACAATGTTGATGATAAAGAAAGACACAGCTGAATTCTATTGCTTGAAGAGGTACTTAAACTCCACTACAAATGACCTTCACTTCATACTAACAAAGAACTGGCCTGCATTAGTTAAGAAAAACACAGCATGCTGAGAGAAGGAGTAAAGAATAAAACTGTAGATATTGACTATTTTCACTTGTAATTTACAATGGTGCACAGATCACACGAGGAAGCTGTTTTTGCAGCTCCATGAAAGCTGCGATGCCTCAGAGTGGCTCAGCTTCCTGAACTTCAGGAATCAGACATACAGGCGTGCAGGTACAGTGCAGTGGGAGACCAACAGCACTAACAGTGCCCCAGTGCCATTTCAACTTGCTCTGCTTTCAAACGAGAGTACTCATATAACCTGTGCTAGTACAGAAGTAAACATCCCAGTTTCTATTATGAAAAGTAATCAGCTCCTCTGCTTTGAACTGGGTCATCCAGACTCTATCATTTTTCGTCAAGTACCTTGCAAAGAACTATTATTGCATCATTTTATAAGATAACTTTAGGACTGTGCACACACATTAGGAAAATGTTCCCACTTGAGCAACTAAAAGATGCTGAAATTTCTTCAAATTATTTTAATATCTTTATTTTATTTTGTATGTCCAAAGGTTGGTTACTTCTCATGCATTTTATTCCACTGACTGTTAAAATAGGAACTAAACTAGTAATGTCAGTATTACTACTACAGAAAAAAAGTACTACTCTTAAAGAAGATAAAATATTTCCTTTGTAAATGCAATTCGTTTCCTTTACACTTCTTTTTTAAAGAAAAGCATAAGAAAACAAAACAAAACCAAAAAGAACTGCACTATAGCACTGAATAAAAGCAGGAATATTTTCACACACAGAGCCATACTCAGTGCCACAAGTGCCACAACTCTCACTAACTCTCTGTACGTAAGAACTTTTCAACAGCACTACTGTTAAGCAGCAATGTCAGAATATTTCCTTCATTGCTGAAAACATATCATATTGTCAGACATTCCCTGAAGTGCTTGTTATATTTTGTACTCCTGTTTTAAAAACAAGCTTTCCAAGCTGCCCAAGACAAGTGGAATACTACCATACTATAAGAGACAGTAATGTTTTAACTTAATGAAAAGAATGCATTATTTCTATTCATATTTCTTAATATATATTTCATTTTAGCTCAGCTAATGCATGAGGGTTTCTTTCAGATCCTACAAAAATACAAACAAAAACAAACCTATTTTTTTCATACCATTAGTTTCTGCAAAATTCTGTATATCAGCCAGAGTTTTCAGTTCTTTCCTTGGGCAAGCTGATACACACAAGGCAATAGACTTAATCTTCTGATGTACTAGATCAATGTTGCATGGATCCAAGAAGAACACATACCTATGGAAGGGAAAAAAGGTAAATTACTTCTATTTTAATTAACGATTACACTGACCAAAATTTGAAACTATGGGATTCAGTCAAGACTGAGTGATTCAGTCTGTCCAGAAACACAGGAAATTTGATATTATTGTGACTGTGTGGATCGAAAGAATTTATGTACTCAACATATGCACAACAAATGTATGGGTATTTATATACCTCTGGATCACATAGAGAGGATGTTTAAGTCTACTTGATTCAAGTCCATTCAAATAGTGCTACTCATAAAAACAGCAGTAGTCCTACCATACCTCTTCACAGATATGAGTCCAAACATTCACAAACCTTTATTCCAACCTTAAACTTGACTTAGAGAATTCCAATTTTTTTCCAAAAAGACCCAAGAAACCAAATAAAGTCACTCTTACTCTCCAAAAGGAAAAGGTCTACAACTATATTAATGAATACACATAGTACCAGTAATCAAGAACATCTTTTTAGTATAGATTGATTTTCCATGTCATGACTGAACCAATTACTTTAATATTTACTTAGAAATAAAATTCCTTCAGATACTTAAACTACAGTTATCTAATGTTTAAGTGCAATATTTTAAGGAGATTCTATTTGCTAACTTTTCACAATGAATGTGATTTAAAAATCCAATGAATGAAGTACAAGTTATGGATTTTTAACTAATATCTCCTGGCTATAGACACTTTATGACAAACACTAACCCTACAGAATTTCCACTGTTAGTATAATAGAGATGCTTTTCCCTTTGAAAGTTGAACAATTCTTAAACCCCCCACAATTCTGGTGATGTACTATGCATTGAAATATTCTCTTCATATTACCCAACATTATCATATGAAAACACCAGAAATCTGTCATATAAAATCCCATTTCCATTTTTGCAGTCCTCATGATGGGAATTCATTCTGTAAACAGTAAAAATTTCTTTTGCTCCTAAAAAGCATTTAGGTCCTCCCTGAACACCTTCAGTCTATATGCTAATTGTTGTCTACTGTTCTATTGCTCAGTGTCAGTGTACAAGAATGATTAATACAGAGTACAGTCTTCCTTAAAAGGCCATCAAAACTCATGGCGTCTAAATCAACTGTAACATGGTAATAGATTACTTGCATTCTTAAATCATTCTATTCTTTTCAATATCTTGGTGAAATCATCCACCCCTATTTCTTTTGTACTTATTACACACTACACCTCTAGGGTCTCCAGACCACTGGAGTCTGAGAAACAAGTGTGAACATGAAAATTCTCTCATGCAGACAGTAAAAATAACTGCATGCAAGCAATAAGCCATAGTTTTCACTTATTTCAAAGAAAATACACCTGAGTTGGTACCAAGACATACAGTAACTGTTTTAATTGAAGTTCCTCCAGTTGTTATCCCATACAATAAGGGTACATGGCAGGAGAGTATCTACTTCTTTGAGGGTTTTTGGTCAAAGGAGCTACAATGCAAAACCTACAGTCAAACCTGCCTGATATGGCAAGGGAGGCTAGGATGGGAACAAACCTGGTAAGTCTCACTAATTGGTAAGGATATGTGGACTATGAAAATGGTGATTTTTCAGTATGACTACCTGGTTAAGGACCTTGACAAATTGAGATAAGGAAAAAAGGGAGACACTCAGACATAAAACTTGTCCACTTAATTGTAATAAAAACAATCATCAGAAACAAATGCGATCAATGACAGCAATTAATGGGTTATCGAGAAACTGCAGATATGGACTTTGTATGTGATAGGGATGCAAACTCCTAAGTGCAGAATGTAGGAGGGGTCAGTGGAACCCTGCCAGCATCTGAGGCAATGTGCATGGGACAGAGTGGCAGACAGGGTGTAAAAGGGAAGAGTTACATGCAAGTTGATGTTGGTCAGTACATTATCTGATGACCTCAGCACTGATCACTGCAGTCTACCTTGTCCTATTACTAAAGCTTGTAACTCACTCTGCATAATTCTAGTTTCTTTCCCACATGCATGGATGCTGCAAGTGCTGTAGGGATTAAGTGCCGGCTACTGGGTGGACTGACAGGGGTGTGAGGGATTTGGTGCCAGCAACTGGAATCAAACCCTGGGTGTGGGTGCCACAGGACTGTGGTGTCAGCTACCAAAGTGAGTGGGGTCTCAATGCCAGTGGCAGGGAGGGGACTTGGAAATCAGCTGCTGGGGTGGAAACAATGTGTGCACACAAAAAAAGCAGCTACAGAAGTGACAGACTCAGCATAGGTGGTCACGGCCTTGTGGTGCTGGCTGTTGATGGGACTGAGCACCTGTACCTTCTCCAGAACAGATCTATGCAAATTATAGAATCATAGAAAATCCTGAGTTGGAAAAGACCCATAAGGACCCATAAGGATCACTGAGTCCACCTCACTAGCAAACTCCCAGCCATATCAGATAGTGAGCAGGGAGCTCTAGGTGAGAAGTGTCAGGTGGGCAGAGGGTCTGTGGTGCTATTTGGAGGAAACTGTAGGTCTGAAATGCTTGTGGAATGAGTGTGTGAGTGTTTGACACAGCACCAAACTGGATCAGCTGCTGAGCAGGGGGAACCCATAACGTGGATAAGGTGCTGCGCTGCTGCTTGGAGCATCTGCAAATGTATGTGAACTTGTGAATATGGAATGTGTCACACGTATGCTTACACTAGTGACCTTCTGCCACTGTCATCCTGTGAGGAGGAGGAGACATGGTTGGCTGTGCTTGTGAATACCACTATTGAAGGCAAGACCTTGTCACTGCCAGTGTGTGTAACCAGCCACGTCAATGTCTCCCTCCCATATGTTACTGTCCATCCACATCCCTCACCCTATGCAGAGACCCTGAGTTCTGGGAGCTGTAGGACTGGACTCCAGTTCCTGGACAAGACAGTCCTCCAAATTTCCCTAAGGAAACCAAATCAGAAATGTCACCATTAGCAAGCTAAAACTCATCCCACTTCTACAGTGATTTCAATTCAAGGGTCAAGCCATCATTTCAATCGCCTGAATATTTGTAAAATAAATGCTACAATTCTAACTCAAACCTGGAAGTTTAGAAATACAATGCAATTACAGCATCATATGCAGTTTTGACAGAAGTGTGGGCATAGCCTTACACAGCACATGTAATTTGAACACCGCATCGCACGGTACAGAGACAGTTCTGACAGCAGTAAGGGAGTTGCACAGAAAACTTCAGGCTATCAAATCTATGGCTTTAATCTGCGGCCTTGGAAGACACAAGTAAGATAAGTAAGATTATTTTTACTTCATCGCAGCTAAAACAAGAACCAAAATTCTAGGAACAAGCATTACAGAAGAAAAGTTAAATTTTTTTGTTTATAAAGCTTAGGTGTAGAAAATAAATGATTTTACTACAGAAAATGCCATGCTGTGTCACCACAAGACAGGTTTCGTTTCTCTCTAGAAGAATGTCATTACACGCTTTGTGCTGCAATTTCAGTGATCTACAATCAGCAATAGACTAATTTTCCAACAAGGAAATAACTTATATCAGCAGTACAAAGACTGACGTAAACAAAGTAATCATATTGTTAGAGATGCTTTAACACAGATGCAAATGAAAATGTTTGCTATTTGAAAATCAATACAGCAGACTTACAACATACACACGTTTATGATCTTTATGAAGTATCAGCCCTGTAGAGAAGGACTTGGAGGTACCAGTGCACAAAATTTGGACATGACCCGGCAATGTACACCTGCAGCCCAGAAAGCCAGCTGTATCTGGGGCTTCTTAAAAAAAGCATGACCAGCAACACAAGCTTTACTCTGCCCTCAGGGGGATACTGCCCAGCTGGTATACTGCACCCAGCTCTGCAATGCCCAGTACAGGAAAGACATGAAGCCATTACAACAGCTGCAGAGGAGATCCATGAAAGTGAGAGGGCTGGAGCATATGAAGATGTGCTAACAGAGCTGGGGCTGTTCATCCTGGAGAAGGCTGTGGAAACACCTTTTGGCAGCTTTTCAGTACTTATGGGGGCTTCTGTAAAAGACAAAGTGACTTTTCACACAGGCAAACAGTGAAAGGACAAGAGGGAATGGCTTGAAAAGAAGGCAGAATTAGAATGACAGAATTATTTTTGTTGAAAAAGACCCCTCACATCATCTACTCTAACTGTAAATGCACTGCAAAGTCCACCTCTAAACCATGTTCCTAAGCACCAAATCTACACATCTTTTAAATACCTCCAGGAATCATGACTCCACCACTTCCCTGGGCTTGATAACATTTTTGGCAAAAAAAAAAGTTGTCATAACGTCCTATCTAAACCTCCCCTTCCACAGTGTCAGACCATTTCTTCTCATCTTGTCACCTGTTACCTGGGAGAGGAGATGGATTCTCTTATTCTTTCAGGTAGCTGTAGAGCAATAAGGTGAAACCGAGAGCTAGTAATATGAACATTAATAACACTTAGACAAAGCTAGCATCTTAAACATTACCAAAAAATTAATAGCTGAAGTGTACAGCCCATCTGGCATGTAACAGTAGCTGTAATAGCCATATTGCAACCAAGCTAAACCCCCACAAAAACCTGCCCAAGAGGGTATGAGGATGACCACATGGCAACCACTTGGTAACACAACAGTAAACCAATGAAAAGCAAGACCACTGCAGGCCCTAACAGTGCTGTTGGTCCAGGCTATCATGTAAGAGAGAGGGAATTTAAACTGCAAGGGAAACAATTCCCCAGGTATTTTTGTTCAGGTTCTCTTTTTTCAAGGCATGTAGATTGAGCTACCAGATATCGTACTTGATCCATGCCATCTAATGGAGATGAGAGTCTAGTGTCAAAAATATCTTCAACAGTAGGGAATATATAGTTTCACTCAACCAAATTTTCTGTGTACATGCTGCAAACCATCCTTGGGTTTTCCCACTACCTAAACGTCAACCATTTCCTGGGGTCAAAGGCATGGCTCAGGCAGAATACTACCCTAACTATTCTCCATAGCATCATATGCACGTCTCCTAGCACTTGAGTAGACAGCACAAACTGAATTCTGTCCAGATACACTTATTGGTGATCAAAAACCAGACTGAACTAGCATTTCAGATACTTATATTTGGCTGTGATTATCATATATTTCCAAATAAAAGGTCATTTTTTAACTCCTTATAACTACCAGAACTTGTAAAGCAAGGAGTTTACTTGAAACAGATAGGTTTAATTAGAATTCACTGCCAGATATAGAGTATAAGCCTATGCGTGACTCTAGAAAACAGTGTGTTGTGGTTACTTTGTAAAAATAAAAGGATGCCTGATAAACACTTTACACCAGGCTGTAAAATCCTCCTTCCCAGTATTTCATCTCACTGGTTTCAGCATATCTGATGTACAGAGCAAATCATATCCCTGTGAGAACTCTGCTCTTCATCCTTCCCACCCAGATTTCCATATCCACACGGACCACATCAATTTCACTTCCACATGACAGTGCCTATGGGTTGCTGTCATATACAAGGAAGAAAATGTAATTTTTACAGATGATTTAGCTTTTCAGCCCTTGGACTAGGAAATGAAAATGGAATTACCCTGCAAGCAAAATGAAATGAGAATAACTTCATGTTTCCAGAGCCCCATTCATGGAGCTTAAAAGCCTTTTCTTCCTCTACACAAACTGAAATGTACAGGCAGGTAGAAGAGTTTATTTTTACAGTCTGTCTGCAAAGTGCTCCTATAAAAATAGCATTAAATACTTCCATGAACTCCACCTCAGACAGTGTAGGAACTCCATCTGCTAGAGACAGATGCAAAGCAGACAGCTTTTTAAATTTGCTTGGCAATTTTTCAGAAGAAACTAAGGGGTGCGAGAGAAGGAAGGATCACTCACTTAAATAAGAACCAATCTCTTCCAAAACTGGACACCCTGGGCTGTACCAGGCACTTAATGTGAACAGTTAAAGAATAATCTGCCTTAGCAGAGGGTTTTCTCTTAACCAAACAGAGATGACTATAACTCATATGTGTGTATCTATTAATTTGTTAGAGTCTCAAAGCCATGACATCTTTGTCAGAAAAGCATAATTCTTTTGAACCTCTTTAAGACTTCTTGACAAACAACAGGGTTTATCAATTAGTTGCATTAAAAACAGTCTCTCTTTTTATCTGCTGTCTTTTGGGCTTGCATTTACAAGAGGAATTTACTTAGTGGTAGATGTTTCCTCACATGATGGTCTGACTTATGCCACACATAGAATACTATCACAATACTAATTATTACATTTCAATAAGGTGTCTGAGTTTCTCTATTTTCACATGAACTCAAACACTATTTCTTTCTAAAGGTAAACTTAAAATAATGATTTTAAATTTTGCATTTTTTCTCAGAACACTAGTGTCACAGTTTTATACTATATACACATAGGTTTAGAAAGTGATAAAATGTTTATGTAAAAAAATAGGAAAATCATGCCACATAAGCTCTAAGCCTTTCAGCTTTCTTGAAAGATGGAACTAGACGAAGAAATTATTCTTCTGACGAAAGATATCTGTAAAAAGTTCCAGATGTTTTATTTACTTCAAATCTTTTTGCCAACAACCAATTATCCATCTACATAAAATTTTAAATCAGATATTTAGAAGTCTTTAGAATAGCAACTCAAAATAAGCAGATCTCAGGAAAGCATGCTTCCAAAATAATTTATGAAAATCATCAATTTTCTGTTTGTCTGAAAGGGTGAAGCAAAAGGCTATATTACTCAGAAATCAGTAACTTTTTAGCTCCTTGAAATAACTGACAGTGAAAAAAATACTTTTTTTGTGTCAGTTAATATCACTGTACTAAGTTAAACCATTTACTTTCTTAAGTCACCCAAGCTGTATAGAAGCTCACCTGACTGACAAGACAAACCTCAAAAGATATTCACAGGTACTCAATCTGTCAGTGCAGAATTCTTGCCACTGCTCTAGTACTACTACTGCAGCGTGATGTCTTCCTGTGTAACAGATAGGATGTACCTGAATTTTGAGTACAAGTTTTAACAGGACACTGCTTTGTAGTGGTGTGGTTTTGGTTTCACCAGTTTTATTTATGTATTTGTTCCTTGTTTTAAATTATATTTTATAAGTTGTAATGGTTTGTTCCATGTCACCCATGTTCCACCCTTATTGGTTTCACCCCAACCCCAGTCATGTGTCAATCATAAGTTATACAGCCCCTGGGTCTTGTCTGTCACTTTGGGGTCTCTCCCAAAAGTCTGGAAAGTTCCAGTAAGGACCCCAAGTAATTGGGCAAGAATTCAGCTGTCTCCCCACCCAAGTTATTGATTTGTTACAATGTATGTCATTTACCTGGAGAGCCATAAGCCCTTGGCCCCCGATTTGTCCCCAGTTAAACCCATCCCTGAGTTCCTCCCCCCAATAAAGGAGTTATGTTCAGGGTTTCCTACTTTTTTTCCCTCACCTTTCTTCCCTGCTGCTTCTGCTGAGGGGTGTCTGCTGGGGCAGATACCCTGATGAATAAAGCCAGTAGTTAACCCAAAACAGCCTCCTCTTTTTTCCTGCTGTTGTTGCTTCACTCCTTCAGGCAAGCAAGAACTCACAGGGGTAGGTGAGGTTCATCCTGCTACCGAGCCGTGCCCTTTACTGTCGAGGTGTCAGGGCTGGCCGAGGCAGAGACAAGACACCTCTTCACTGCTTAATCAAAGCTGTGTGCACTTCTAAAGTTTTGGGCATTTTCTCTACAAGTCACATACGTACATTCTGCCTACAGTTTAAATTTTAAAGTCTTATTCTAATGTGGCAGATATACCTCATCCCCCCTTACACATAGTGGCAGAAACCTAGCATACAACATCAAAAGCAAACACTGATATCAAAGCCTGCTCCCAAATCTGAGAATACTTGTAACACCTGAAACTCTAACAAAAAAGACTTTTCAGCAGCCTAGTACAATATCCTACATGAAACTGATACTGAGAAAAAGTAATTCCTTAATGTCTTAGCTGTATTTATATTGCATGCCTGCCAACATACAGTCTAATGTTGCTGGTTGTTACAAAAGATTACTGTCCTCTAAGTGAGAAAAGTGTCAAAGAACAAGTAGGAATGAGTTAGCATATCCCTTTTCCCAATTTATTTAAAACCACTCTAAAAGAAAGAAAGGTTTTGCCTTTCCTGGTTTACAAAATACAAGAATTGTATTACATACTTACTTCCTGTGTGTGAGGTCCAGACCACTGTTGACTATTCCCTCCACCTTGACATTTTTCTGTCCGCAAATATTTCCGTAACTGTCATATCCTGAAAGCAGTCTTGCAGCTGCTCCTGTAGCTATTGAAAAGCCACAGATAAAACCCTGGAGGAATAAAAAAATCTCATAGTTTAGCAATACTCTGTTTGACAGCTGGGAAAAGTCAGTTTCATTAATTCATTTCTATGCAGAGGTTGTCTAAAAATTCTTTCAGACTGGAAAAGGAAAGACAAGGATGATCACAGAGAACTGTTGTGCAATAATAAAACATAATGCAAGCTAAAAGAGGACTCAGACATCTAACATTGGATATTATACAAGCACAGTTAACACTCCTGTTTATGGTTTATTTGAAAGTCATATTGTCAGCAAGTGAGCATGAAGCAGAAGGAAGAAGTCAGCAAGTGGGCAAGGGCAGGCAGTGAAGGAGAGCTACAAAGAGAGATGGAGTTACCAAGGATTGCTACACATCTTAGACCATTCCACCAATCCAGATTTTCTTGCTTACAGATATTTTTTTCCTTCCTTTAAATTCAGTACTTTCAAAGATGAGCTAAAATGAAGAGGCCTATCTAACACAAGTTTCTTTTAAGGAAATCAACTTAAAGCAGGTGACCAGGTCAAGGCTTCTACAGTTTTAAATGCAGGAAAGAAACAGATGCAAAGCAAAATGGTTCAGACCAAGTAATGTGGAAAATACCCAAAGTAGGCAGGTTTTGCTGCAAAATTCCAGAGATATTTCACAAGCAAAACCAAGATTAAGGAAATGATTGTGCAAACAACAGACTGGCTCAAAAGCTTCATTAGCAAATCACTAGCAGGGAAAAATGAGCCATCAGCTCACTCTGCTACCACCAAGAAACAGATTTTACATGTGATACAGGCTAAGATTTGAGAAGTGGGAGTGGAATAAACAGCTGAGACAAGTGCATGGAGCAACAAATGGCAGTGGCAGGATCAGATGAAATGATGACAACAGGTAATGACGTTGGCATGGAACAGTAAAAATATGGGTGGTTCACACTGCAAGTGAAGTTTCCTAGAATGGTAACTATGTGACCCAAGTGGATGATTGCTCTGTATATTGCATTGCTTAGACTGGAAAATTTGGGACACTCATGCACAGAAAACTAATTTATAATTGGGGGAACAGGTATGTATAAACAAATAATCAGGGAACATCAACAAAACCAGAAAAAAAAAAAAAACAAATGCAAAAGAAAGCTATTTGTTTCAGGAAGTGCTGTGCTTTCTGCAATTTTAAGATACTCACATTATGGTGACACTGTGATACATAGGATTTTAAATAATCATTATAATTTTTACATTTGAAGCAGAACCACTGAAAACCACCCTTGGGAAAGTGGAACACGTTTTTCAGTGGAATTATTCCAAACACCAGAGACTGAGGGAGAGCAGAAAAGAAAGCTGAGAGCACGAAAGTCTCAACCTCCCCTAAGGACACTCACTTGCAATTCAGCAGTAGAAGACAGCAATGGATATTCTCTATTTAAGAAGAGTAGCAAAAATAGATCCATGAAAGAAAACAAGATGGAAAGAAATGTACTTCTAGTTCTCATTAATCTGCAGCTTTTGGAAGTTTGGTCTTTTAATAATAAGTGTAGAGTATTGGGAGGCTGACTTGAAAACAGTGATGGCTTCATCATAGAGGACAGACTGTTAAAACTTCAAAAGAAAGATCTTATCATTAGTAATTCGGTTGTTAACAATAGCTGCTTCTACTAAGTATACAATAAAAATAAATAAATTAACAAATAAACAAAAACCCAGTTAATTTTTTGATAGTCAGAATCTTTGTTTCTCACAAAGAAGTTTACTGTCATTCACGGAATTGTTTACCAGATTCCCAGCTATCATTTCTGGGATATACAGAGTCCCATAAGGAATATGAGTCAAGTGATAATCTGCCATGCTGAAAAATCACTTATCACTGAGGCTGCAGTTTCAGGGGAAGAGAAGCTGGAGCAAGAACTGGCACAAACAATAAATCATGGATCCCTACCAAAGGCCTTTGATATGTACATACTACTCATTTCTGTTTTGCAGCTGATGGTTCCCACGCAAATATATCCTGATCTTTGCCAGTAATTAGGTTACTGACAGGTTTTAAATTTCCTTTCTTATTAATGCAAACTCTTCAACTATATAACATTTACAGTATCTTTGGAGTTTTACTCACCATTCCTATGCAGAAGAGGACGAATAAGAGCAACCATGGTACATCTGTGCAGCTGTGGTCTTCCAGAGGCTTCCACTCTCGCTTGGAATTCTTGTGTAAGAAGAGAGATATGAGGTTAAAACCACTTTAATTGTCTGCTCATAATACAAAAAGGTAGAAAATGATTCTACAGGTAATTTACCTACAGCAGTAACCATCCTTAAATGCCAAGACAGTTCAAGAAGCTTGGTTGAAAGACTTAAAGAGTAGGTTCATGTACAATTCCAAAAGGAGTGCCTCCACAGGAGCTAGATCACCAAGTAGTTATTTACCCAGAAAAGAGTTAATTTATACAGAAATTTATGAATACTTATTCACAAAATGTGTTAGTTTCACTTGTCTTTCTATTAACAGAAAACAGAAATTAATGGCATGGAATTGACAATATTTCCTATTGCAGTCTTCCACAGCTACTTTTCAGTAATCTGATTTCCAGGAAGGATAAATCAAACTTTTCAAAACCCCTAAGTTTTCAAACACTAAGTTGGCAGGCTGAACAAGAACTCTGAAGTTCATAGAAAGGAGGCAATAAACTGCTGTTTAAGGAACAGTTTTCTACCTTCCATAAGGCAGTTGAGCTTAACACTTTGGTGAAGGAATCCTTCATCTGTATTGCTATGGTGCCAGAAAGGAAAGTTGTATAATTGAACATGGAATTGGAATACTCAATGATGGAGGTAGTTGTAAGCAATTCAGATAGTTTGCTGCTCATGAGGTAAAAATTCTCAAGTATGTATACATTGCTAAGATAATTAGTGTCTTATAAATAGTCATTTAGGCAAAAAGGTTTCAGGAAAAGAATAGGCACTAGCTGTAATCCAAAACTAACCACCAAATCAGAATTTGTTATAACAAAAATACTGATTACAGCTACTTTTAAAAATACACAATTACACAGACAAGTTTTTTCAACAGGCTCCCAAATACTGAATCTCCAGATATATTAACTGAGACCCAAAAACTGCAGACACTATTTTAATCCTTCAGGAAGAAAATGAGGTTGATATAAGGGGACTACATACATAGCTGTTCTCTCCAGAGACAGAGCAAAGGGGATAACCCATTCAAACTTTGAATTTATTTTTTTCTCTTAAGATTCTGAAGAACCTTCAAGATTTTGATGACAAGGCAGAAAATGTCAGTACTGAACTAAAACAGAATGGCTAGATGAAATGTCAACATATTTTATCTTCAGTATCTATTTTGCATATTTTTAATTTTTTAAAAAGCAACAGCATGATATTAGCAAGGCGATTTTTTTGGTATTCATGACTTTGGCTGTTTTTAATTCACAAGCACAAAGCAACCTTTTAAAATACTACCATCAGAAATCTAAAAACTGGGTAAACAAATGAAATCCTGCACGCATCACACTTCAAAAAACGCATTTTCTAAGTAGCCCAAGTTTGCCTTAGGGAATTCCATGCTAATTTTGCAATCTTTAATTAAGGAAGTTCCACTTACAGATGTGGTAAATATAGTTTTACAGGTGTGATAAATACTGTTCTAATTCAAGATGAAAATTCACTCTAGGTTTTGAACAAACTTCTTTAGATTTTACTCCATCAGCAGTGAGAGGTGCTAAAAGGTCACGTTACGCATTCTACAACCCACATTCAACACAACTGAATCTTCTGATCCTGGCAGTTCACACTTGAAACTAACACACTCTTCAAACTTAACATTTACAACAAGATTGTGACATTTATGTTGTTATAATTAGCATAATCATAATTGCATAAAATAGAGAAGGCTTCATGCTTCCTATTCCTAAATTCACTCCAAGAACTCTTGACTCTTTAGAATTTACTTTTATTTATAAACAGCAGAGATAAATTTCAGATACAGCTGCTGTCTTAAGAGCAAACTGCCCTTAGCCAAAAGAGAGAGCAGCAAAATGCACTGCAGTGTGCTATTTGTTTTGTTGGGGCTTTTTATCCTCTCTATACCATCTGCATACAAAATCTTTTAATAGGATTTTTAAAGTATCTAGAATAGCTCTGTCAAGGATTTCAGCTGTCTGACTAGTCACAGTTACCATAAGTAATCCATTTTACTTACCAAGAGGACTGCAATTTATATGTCAAAAAGAAACTTGAAATGCCATAATGTAGAACAGTGTCAGAAAGTTACACACACATAGATTAATTCTCTATGGTTCTCACTCTGCTAAAACAACCTTTAAAAATTAACAAAACAAAATTAAAAAACAAAACAAACAAACAAAAAAACACTAGGAAGGTACTCTAAACAAAAAGTATCCTTGGAGGAAACTCAACAGGTACTAGATACTTATTAACTTACAATGTAACCACCTAGCATAGTAACAAGGTATGAAATTCTATATGTTTAAAATAACACCCTCTTCTGCAGCCTGTCCAATCTTTGTTGTCCTCAGACCTCACTAAAACCCAAGCCAGCTACCATTATCTGTCTATTATTTTCTTCCCAGTTGCTTCCTTGTATTCTGGATTCCCAATGAATCCTCTTCCATAGCTTCACAGTCCTTTATCCTTGTCTTCCATATTGGCATCTGTGTCTCTCCAGTGATTGCTCCCTCTCTACTCTACACCCTTAGGCATTTACTCAGACTGTGATTTCCATGCTTTGGCAACATAAATTGTTAAGCCATGGTCAACATACGGTCTAACAAATGTTGTTTGTTCTGCAGTCTGTAAACTATGCTTTGTCACCATTTTGACTGAAACACCGTAACATTTTAGCAGACACGCTTTGCCTGAAATCCTAAATCAGCACTTCTACTCATTTTAGCTTTTCTTCCAGATAGATTAGGAGCCTGCACTATTTGCTTATGCAAGAAAGCTAGAGGGGAAAAAAAAGGAAATTATTATATTCCTTTCAAAGTTTTCCTTTAAAACAGAGCTTTCATAGTTTACGCTATGCTCTCTAAGGACATTCTTGCCATAAACAAAGCATGTACTGTCATGAGAGAGCACAGAGAATCTGGAGCACTCAATCAGAAGTGCAAGGCTGACAAACAAGTGTTTCTCTCCAAGGCAAACTTACAGGTTGGGAATATTTCCTGGTCATAACAGCTTTTCTGCGCTGATTTGATGAGTTATTTACTGAAGAACACAAATGAGTGTGTTCAGAAGTCTACATCTGTCCATTCTGCACAAGACTTAGCAAACTCAAAATCAAATCAGAACCCTCATGTAAATATAAAATAAAAGGAGGTTATTTTCTTGGTATTCATCGCACCAAATCACTCCAAAACAAAACCAGGAATCCCTCTTCCAGATTTCTTTCTTGTTGCCACTTCCAAAATACACCTTTGCGGCACCAAAGAATAGGTCTCCTCTGCACACTGCAATGTACTTCTGCAGGAATTGCCAGAATTCCTGTACATAAGCATAGCCAAAACCACTTTCACTCTTAACTGTAACAGCAGTACTGGATGCTGCCATGCAAGTACTCATGTGCCATAACCAGAGGAAAACACATACAAGAGCAGAAAAAGATGAAAAAACACAGCATTTCAACAGGAGACTACAGATACAGGGAGCTACAGAGAATTTATTTTAAACAAAACATGTCTCACACAATGTAAAATTTAGGAGTGCAAGAAGCCTATTGAAGAACATCTGCAGCACTACATATACAGATAATCAAGCTGTGGGTAAGTAGCAAAAATGTGAATAACATAAGGATAAAGATGGAATCTGCCATTAACTGATGATGTTGCAACATCAGGATGGTACAGAAAGCAGAAAGAAGTCTTGTGGCGGTCAGATGACACATTTCAAGAAAAAAACTCAGGTGATAGTGAGGCAGGTGGGCTGAATTAAGAACAACCCAGTGAAAAACTGGCATGAGTTCCTGGATGAAAAGGAGTTGCAGCTCAGACCCTAGAGGTTAGACTCAAGGCTTCACTTGAGCTTGTGAGTCTAAGTTAGCAGCTGGAGAGTATAGGATTATTCCTATTGCATATGAACACTAATGTGGAGGCCCCTGCCTCTGAAGAGGTCATTGAAAGGGTCATGCACCCTGCACTCCCTCGGAGAGCAGATAGTGCATGAGCACCCCCCAGCTATGGATTGGCTACCCCAGTTCTGTTCCCTGGTTGGTCAGTTCTGTATCCTTCCCTGATTGGTCAAGTTTCGATCCCCTAATTTGTTTATTAATGTTCTCCCTGATTGGTCCATTTCCTCAGTTTGTAACCCCATTGGCGGTTGGTAAAACCCCACCCCCTTTTGTAGGTGCATAAAACCCTGACAGCCGAGCCCTTCGGGGTCTTTGGCCCGTCGGCAGAGATGAAGTAAAGAAGCGTCCCGGAGACCATCCCTGGCTCCCGCGTTTCCTTCTGCGCCGCTTGGGATCACCCCCCCCCTCAGGAAGAGCAGCCTCCAACAGCTAGAGCCTTGTCTGGACTGATAGTCTTGGACTTCACAAAAGAGCTGAAATCTGCCGAGGTGCCCTGCACCACCTGGGCTGAGGCTGCCTTACTCGAGGCAACTCGCTAGGGAAGGTCGCTGCCCTCAGAAGAGCTAGCCAGAGGCAGAGGCGGGTGGCAATACACTAAGGTTGTAAGAACAAAGTCAGAACTTCATTCAGACAGTTAAGTACATTGATGTTAAGATAATTTGTTACAAAACCCTATCCCAGGAACCGTATTCATCTAACTACATCTTTAAACTCTGTTTCATCACCTTGATGTAACATCCTGACTCAGAATACATACAACTGTAATCCAATACAGAAGAATAAATAGACATAACTGCTCTTTGTTTATTTAAATTAGAATTCAGAAATTATTGTGTAGCTAACTATCTTCATAGAAGACAAACAGCCACAGTGTGCATACAGCATAAATAAATGTCTTTTTAGAGGCAAAAAAAGGATTCTCATCCTCGTTGGCATCTTTTGTGGAAACTGCCACAATATCCATCTTTCCTAGAAGGTAAACTGGTTCTGATAAAGCACCAGAGATTCAACTGATCATATAAATAGCATTTTGTTTATTCTGGTAGCACTGTGAGTATAGAATACATAAATTTTACACCTATGATGCAAGTTCAACCCTTCAAAATTGGAGGGTCCGTTTGCAATACTGTGCCAATGACCACCAAATGCCAGGTAAGGGCATGGCTCCTTGGGACATGGGCAAGTCAGGTTAAAAAGCTGATGACCAAGAAGTCATCCAGTTCAGAAGCCAAGTTTAACCCTGCACCTTCAAATGCTTTTGAAATATACCCACACAGAAGAAAAAAACAGTTCTTGAAACATTTATAAGTGATTCCTAATGGCCATTTAAGGAGATGCTATTTTACCCATTTTACATCTTTGCAAGCTAAAGAATAATACTGATCACATGCTGACCTTTACTGTGAAGCATTCTGCCTACAAGTAAGAAGAGCCATAATTTACAAGTTTACTGTTTCCAATGAAAGAGAGTAATTTTCCAGGTTTAACAGAGACGCCATTTTTTGTCCAAGACATAGTAGAGTTTTCTATATTATGCAGCTGTTTAAAAGAACTAGCAACAGGTGCATATCATTCTAATTAAACTTCTTCCATCTCTGAACAGACCTCGACCCTAGAGCCTAAAGAGAGAGACCACGAGTCCTGACCTCAAGCATGACACTCAGTTCTCCACACAAGTACACTTCTGAGAACAAAAGTAAAACTCAGTAAACTAGTTTTCTCTCTCTGAAACTCTCATGTGGCAAATCCACTGTTTAAGTGTGCAGAACAAAGTCTTGAAGAATTAAACCCATTTTTAGTTCATGACATTACCTACAATGTTACATGATGAAAACTCTTAGCTTACTCCACCAAGAAGTCTAAGAACACTGTACACAGCTGACATAGTTAAGATGTTCACCATTACCTACAGATTTCCTGTGCGTGACCTATAACGTTTTCAGACAAAGCACTAAATAGCAGCTTACAGCACTAGCATGAGTTCAGACAATCTCTCAGGTTCTTAATAACACTTGCTTATACAGCGTATTATTGGTACACCTCCATTGCCACTAGAGCAGGAACACGCACCAGCAAGTGCAAACTTTTACTCCACTAAATTAGACCAGATCCCTGGAAGAATGAACTATATTGTAGGAATTAAAATACCTCCATGAACACTAAAATAATTGTTTGTGTAGACTTGGCCCGGATCTACCTCTGGGGAAGAGGAGTAGTGCTCCAATCTCAGTGAGCTTGCTAATGGTTGCATTCTCATGAGAGGCAGTAGCTTGAGTTGCTGCAGACTTAGAAAACCGAAGCAATGTTTCCCACTTACAGGGACAAAGGAGCTTGTCACTGTAACACTACTGCAGTATCCAATCATGTCTAGAAAGAAGCCAAAAGACCATGGGGCAATTCCAAAAGGGACTGCATAAAAGGACATGCAACTCACTGTGGAGTCCAACATCCATTTTTGAGGGATTTCTGCTTCAATCTCATTACAAAACAGTGTATTTTTCAATTTACTGCAAAACAGACACTAGTTACACTTCTGTTCTAGAGCCATATAACAGTATTTTACATATAGGCACCCACATCTTAATTTTCCTAACAAGTTCACATTTCACTATTTGTTCTCCAATGCCCTGTCCACTGAGAGATGCACCTGCCTGTTATAAGTATGAAACTCAAAAACAGTACTAGGTGTAATACTGCTTTATCCACCAAAAGTAATTAATTTATATTTTGCTTTACTTCAGATATTAAGAAAACCACCAATTCAGTACCTCCACATCTTCTATTTCACTGATGTTCTCTGACTGCGATAGTATTTATAAGTTTTTAACATAAGGTAAGCAAAATTGAGATCACTTTTTTTACCCTGAAAACTCATGCATGGGAACTTCGCCCTTGAATGTAGCATATTTTGTGTTGTAGATCATCTTCCATTCATCTTTACAGTCAACTCATATTAAACATTGCTTCAAAACTCCTTGATTACATACCTCTGCCTCAATCAACAAATATTTATCTTGAAACATAACACAGCTGATGAAATAAAGCTGATATGATCAGCACACCTGCTGCAGTTTGAAGTTAGAGATCAGGCCATCTGCAGACAAAAGCCCTGTTTCAAAATCTCAAAAGTATTTAGTTATTGTTTCTTTTCTTCATTATACATTATTAAGCATTTATTTCAAATGAGCAATAAAGATACTTTACAAATATCACAGTAATATTTTTCAGGGGCTTAATATAACTACTTCAATGCAATGCTGGTACTTCCATGGTTCTTAATCATCAATAAAAAAATTAGTCATGCAAACAAAACAAAAACAAAAACAATAAAAACCCAAAGCAAGAAAATCAAAACAAGCCACAACCACCCCCAAAACCTATAACTCCCCCCCAAAAACCACAAAACCAAAAACATCAAAACATTTCTTCACTTCTGAATACATTCTGTATATTCCAAGTTACTGTACTACATTCAAATTTTCTATTTGTTCATCAAGCTGTTTCACAGAATTTCAAACTTTATTACTTCTACCGACTGCAAATCCCAAATTACAAAGTATTTTCTAACTCAGGACTAGTAAAACATACAATTAAAAACACACTTTACTTTCAAATGTTAGCTTTATTGCAGGACATTGAGACATATCCAAAAAACCAGGAATCCCACAGCAGAACTCTCCAGTTACTGGTCTCCACGTGAGATGTGGAGGACATTCCATAGAAAATGCTGCCCCTGTCCTTTGCACTGTCTTCATGTAAATGCAAGACCAAAGACATCACAGCTCATCTGGAGCTCATGGCCCGCACAGCACTGCTGTGGGAACTACATGTTGCCACCTACAGGGACATTCATAGCAGTTTGATACACATTCCTTCAAAAGGCATCCTATATTCAAATGTGTTTACCAAGTGAAAATCACTGCTGCTTAAATACAAACTCGCAACTTACAGGTTCAAAATCCTGGCATAACAAGAAAGAAAAACACTTGGGATTACAATAAGAGGGAGGCGCTTAAGGACACTGAAAGTATATTAGATTAACAGGACCTAATACTAAGAAAGCTCTATCTGATTTATGTAAGAAAAAGTGGTGGGAGAATGGAAAAGGAAATAATATGTCAAGCCCTTAGCTTATTACATAAGCATACTTCCTTATAACTAGGCAATAATTTTGCAGTTTTTCCCTGCAAACTATGGGAAGTCTGACAAAGCATTCACAGGACATGGTTATTGTGACCTTGAACAAAGTACTTAAACGGGTTTCCTGTTTTGATTCTGTAGATCTGTATACAATATTCAGAGGTTTCTTCCTCAGCCAAATAAGATATCTGGAGAGCAGCAAGAGTGGTTTGAATTTAAAACAAAACAAAACAAAACCAAAACAGTCCAATGCTCATTTCTGCTGCAGACAGCTACTTAACTACACTAATTAAGAACATGCACTATATATGTTATCAGGTATAAGTCACCATGTTCTGCTCATCATGCTTTCTACCACAGTCTAGCAACACTATTGATAAAAATAGCAGCTGCTAGAAACTAGCATGTAAAAATGCAGTATGGAATCAGCTTTCCAATATACCAGCAATCATCTTATACTTTTATAGTGCATTCCATACTGGGTGTTGAAATCATATTAAAGCAGAAAAAAACTAAATTTTTGGACTGTACAGCTGAACTTCAAAATGAAGTTGACACTTTTCTTAAATATACATACAGATGCTCTAGAGGCTGTTGAAAGCAGTTGGATGACCTAAAAGAACCCTATTAGATATTCACCAACACAAACTATTTCTCTAAAAATTATAACCAAGATTTCAGTACAGTTTCATAAAACAAAGGTAAAATTAGCAATCAGTTTAGTCAACAGTTAGCAGTAGCTTGACAACACTGCATAACCATTTTTTAGAAGGTAAGCATAAAATTTACACAATTTTCCAAAAGCTGCTCCAAAGGCAGAAAGATAGAAATACAAAATATCAAATACACAGTTTCTGGTTTGCAAGTTCTACTTTTCACAAAAGAAATCACTAAGATAAGTTCATAGCAACGAAAATTATAGTCAGCCCAAATACGGAAAAGGCATGCAGTTACAGCCAAAACTTGCCTTCAGAGTAAGCAGCATAAAGACAGTTGACAACTTCAATACTTAACAAACACTCTCATTTCCTCATAAAGGCAAAGAAAAACCATCAGTTGGGTTTATTCACAATTATTAACCTAAAACTCTGATGGCTGACACCAGTCTTGATGCCAAATAGCTTACAATAACATAAGCTTTGGACTTCGCATTCACTATTAACAATGCAAGATAATTAGTCTTCTCCAAAACTGTTTTCACTTCATTAAAAAAAAAAAAAAAAAAAAAAAACAAAACAAAAAAAACCACCAAAACTGTAAGGATGCTATGTCCCATGCTTGTTCGTAGTATAAACTATCCTTTCCTGAAGCTCTTAAAATGTTGGTGTTTGAACTACCTGACAAAGTAAAGAAAATAACTTGCTATCTACAAATTTTAAGAAGTGATAGAACTGAAGGGTAGTCTGAACCTCAGATCAGCTAGTCCTCAATAGGAAAAACTCAATTAATTTTATAGAGTACTCACAAGTATCTATGTAGTTGAAATATTTCTATGTTAAGATCAAAAGAAATTATTTGCATAGGTTGTGCAGTTGCTTGTGACTTGAGCATTTATAAAAGGCCATCTCATACTTCACAGAAACTAACAGAGCTTACAGACCAGAAATACAGAAGCAATTCCATAAGATGCCTTATTAGCATGTTCTTGGATCCTGCTTATACACTTTATCCTTCATACTATTTCTGCTTACCAGAGGCTAGAATAGAAGCCTCATCTTCTGTCAGCATATATTGAAAGGGAAATCAAGCTTCCCATCTCCTGGAAGAAAAATTCACAATTCATTCTGTTTCCCTTCCTCAACACCATTTTCTGTCTGGTCTTCTTCCATGATGGTACCCATGCCCAAAATGAAACAGGAATGTTTTGATGCCTGTTAAACTCATTTGACTGCGAGAACCTCTGACAACTGAAGATATCTAGCTGATGTACAATTAGTAATCTGCATTGCCCATAATGTTTGGAAGTGACATTCCATCAGAACTACTCATTTTTTTCAAAAAATTAGGAACTCTAGATTTATTCAATGTTGTTTTGATGGCAGATGCTCAAGGGAAAGTTAAGGGATGATCTGGCTTCATCTCCTCTTATAATGGGGAAGTTCTTAAGTCTTTCAAAAACCAAGGCCACCAGTAAAACCACCAAGAATAATATGTGCTTTGTTTTTCCTAGTCATGCCTCCAGTTTCCAACAACATTTCAAGCTCCTCTCACACATATCATAGATTAAGTCACTAATGTAAAAAGCAGTTTATTTTAAGCACACACAGTATTTCCCAGTTGCAACACAAACATTAAGATTTCAATAAACTGCCTTGTTTTCTACAACATGTTGCCAAAGCAAACAACTTTTAACTATCAGCTATTTCTATCGTAGAACAGCAGGAAGGGAGAATAGATTATGTGTTAAAACTGTTTCAGGAGAAAGCAGTTTAAGGTCCACGTCTCCGCACACCTCATTCCCTTTCACTATCTATGAATTTCTGTCCCCTCAGCTATTACAATGCAAACTTTACAGAACTGTGCTATAAACCAGGTCAGTGGAGCAATTTGAGTTATACTGTAAAATAGGTTTTCTTGCTTAAAAACAAACAAAAAACTTGTACGGATTAGTTCAAACAAACAGATTTACAGCACAGACTAACAGTTGTGGCAACATAAGAGTGATGAACTTCAATAGTTACTTCCTGAAAATTCAGTTTTAAAATGAATTGATGCTGTGACATATAAAAAAATACCACTGGAAAAGGAGAAAAATGAAAAGCAAGAAAAGAGAACACCAGCACTCAACTCCATTTTTGTTCCTCAGTAGATTTGAAAGAAATCTAATTATTTTAACAACTTAGAACCTCTGCACCACTTGCTCAAGAAGATCCCTACATTTAGGTAGAGAAAATCCACCTCCAAAACAGCACAAACATACAAAAAATCCCCCACAAACTCAAACTAGAGTTACCTCCATCAAAAATAAGAAGAAACTTAAGCTTTGTTGCACAGCAGATCCATGACAAAAGAGATGTCAAGCACCCCCCTTGTGAAAGCATCCATCTCATGATAAAGATATGGCCAAGAGAGGACAGTGGGCTGAAACTACATGAAGGTACTGATGAGTAACAGCAATACCCGACAGGAGATAAAATCTCACCTCAGTATTTGTCCCTTCCTTTATAGGTTTTCATCTCATATAGGATAGCACACTTTGGCTAAACTACAATTCAAAAAAATGTTAGGAAGATTTGTTCATAACTAATAATAAGTAAACATGAATGCTTTAAGACAACTGCTAAGATGTAGCTGACATTGCACAAGCTTTTCTCTACAAGCTCAAGGTTCAAGATGGTGATAGTAAAGAGACAGCAAGCACAAAAAAAAGTCAACTTAGTAACTCTAAATAAGTACAGAATTGCACAAGCCTTTAAAGAAAAAAAGATGGCAACACCCTTGTAACACAGGAGAAACAACTGGTGACACTGAAAAGAAATAAGATGTGAACGAGAATTCTAGTGATAATAAAGAAATAGAGGAGATCACAGAAGATGCTACACCAAGGGAAGAGAAAGAACTTTGGGCAAACATGGAAAGTCAAAATGAAAATAAGAAAGAAACTGGAAAAGAAGTACTCTAGTTCTAATTGCCTCAGCAGGCAAAACAGTAGTGGAGCAACAGAAGGAATTAGCTCATCTGGGAGAAAGTCTGGTATGGTTGCATTAGGTTTAATTTAACATGACTCTTAACAGATAAAGCTGATAAATTTGGTAAAATAGGAAGTTAACAAATGGCAGGGGAAAAGGCTGAAAGTATAACCACAGACAGAAGTAGTAGCAAATAAACAATAATCAGAGAGTAGAAGGCAGTGAACAATTGCAAAACAACAGTACTATCCCTGTACAGACCATTCACTTAAGAGTTGGATTCAGTGATTCTTGTGGGTTCCTTCCAACTCAGAAAATTCTGTTGCACTACAGACATTCCAGGAGAATAAAATACCATGTGGTAGGCGATAACATATGCTATTGAAAGCAACAGAGACCAAGGAGGGTAAGAAAGACATTGAATCCTTGCAAGTTGGTCACAAGAAGCCTGTAGAGATATTAACTGAAGACAATTTCAGCACAACACAGAATATGGACTGGAATTAATTTAGTATGAAGAAAGATGAAAGAATGTGTGACAACAAACATACATTCCTCTGTTCAGGAATTTGGAAAAGAAGGAAAACAGACTAGAGTGCTGTTATTTTAAGGATAGAGAATAGCAACTCAGAATAAAATTAGGAAGGGAATAAGATGGCAGCAGGAGGTAAAAACCTGAAATTTGAAATTAAAACAGAAGAAAAACTGGATTAATTGGGCTTTGGATAGTAAAAAGGCAGAAAAAGCAGAAAACAAACACAAGAATATATCTCTGTAAATAGCAATCAATAGTGCTGAAGAAAGGTAAACATGTCAATGCTAATCAGTTTTTCTCTGAAAACCTTCAGATTCTGCTAGGGAAGAGGCATAGGAAAAGGCCTAAGATAGAGGCCTTTAGACAGCCTGCAAAGCAAAGAAACATATCTAGGAGAGGAAATGGATAATTGAGTATGAAATAAAAGCTATGAATAAAACTACAAAGTAATCTATCCAGTTCAACAATCAGCCACAGGTAGATGCCCTATCAGAAATGAAAGAAGGTAGCAGTCATGAGAAAGGGACTGGGGGATACAATAATCAGGTAAGATGGTTGGCAGAATCAAAACAGAAGTAATAATTTCTGTCAGAAACAGAAACAGGGATTAGCATATGAAGATCAAATAGGCTAGACAGTTGAAAAATAAACTTAATGAGAAATCTACTTGAAAAACAAAGTCACAAGGAATGAGGGTATTCATGATAAGAGGAGAGATTATGTCAAAGACAAATATGAAGCTACAAAGGGAGAAGCAAAAACTAGGTGAGGAAACATGAAGGAATGTCTGATGGACCCCTGCCCAGGAAAAATGTAAGAGGGAGAAGTGCAAAGACCATGGTGGATGAATAACACAACATTTATTTTTAATGATAAAAGGGATGATAGGACAGACATTAGGACCTAATGTAGTGCTATCCAGTATGTAGCAAGGTTTCTGTAATCCATATACCAGACAAAACTGCTGATAAAATATTCAGCAACTAGCCTTTGATATGGATTTCTTGAGGAGACATAGCATTGCTTAGGGTTAGGAAATTAAATAAACTGCCATTCTTTATACTTCAGTCACATATATATATGGGGTACAAAGTTCAATTGTTGTACTGTATCTTGCCAGGCATAAGGAAGGCAAATGAATATTTAGTGGAACACCATTAACATCATACAACCTGGTAGCAGAACACAAATTTCACTAAAACCCAAAATCAGTCAGCTGAAAGCCATGAACAGGCCAGATATGCAAACCAACTCATCCACTAATATTACCCACAAACAACCCTGCATTTTCCTTTAAGAAAAGAACAGTGAACTGCAATTCAAATTCATACAGAAGAGCTAGAGAGGTCCTACAAAACACTTAAGAAAAGCAATTTGGATAGGAATCACAGAAAGTAAGGTTGGAAAAGACCTCAAAACATAACTTCAAAACATCAACTTCACTCTCAATGCTCCAAGTCTGTATCAGCTTTCCTTAAGCCACTCCTGACAGATGTTTATCTAACACTTTTTTTTTCCCCGAAAACCTCAAACAATACAGGCTTTACAATACCCTCTGGCAGTCTAATGCAGTGACTGAAAATTTCAAAATCCACCCCTAACATTTAGCATATATCTCATTCTCTTAATTCAAACCTTTTGTTCATGCACCATAAAGCTGATTGCCTTCCTCTTTGCAGCATATTTGCTATACAGAAAGGATGTTTCCTATTGCAACTGGACAGCTCTCCGCAGTGTTCTGCATTGGAAGGACAGAGCTCTTATATAAAAGAAAAAGTCTGCCTGAACGGATGAGCTACAAAAACTCATCTCTGTGATGAGTCATCTGGGACAGCAGTGATGGACTTTCCCACATAAGCAGTCTGCTGGAAGCTGGATTCAGCCACTGCAAGTGATACAGCCAAAGGAAACTAACATTTACAAGCGAGCAAAGCACAGCCAAGGCATCAGTCGTGATCGTTTGTACTACAGACTTCAGAAAAGAGACACGCAAAAAAAACCAGCATAGCTTTGGCCGTGTTGTTCAAAGGCAAAGTTAATATGGGAAGCGGAGCCGCAAACTGGAGCGCTGGGTGGAGCTCCCGATTGTGCCTTGCCTGGCAGCACCACTCTGGGGGAAAAAAAGGAGTCAGTAAGGGCAAAGCAGAGAGAAGGGGGAGGGGGAAGAAAGAAAAACCGACCTCGGAAACAAGAGCTGTGCCCGGGACCAATCACATACAGGGAAATGGATGTAGGGAGGCACCTGAACCCGTGGCCATGGAGTGGGGAAGGAGGCTGGGATTAGGACTGTCTCCTTTTCCAGAGGCAGTGGACTTGAGGGATGCCTTGGACCTTATGACTTTCCTCCCATGGAACAGCTGCTCTCTGTCGGGTGGGGCAGTAGGGACCCCAGGGAACATGCTGCAGGGAAGGGCAGGGCACGCAGAGCTATCCAGGGAGATGTACTTGAGGCATAGCGGGGGGAAGGTGGGGTAGGGATCACAGGACAGTGGGGAAAGGCACTACGAGGATGGCAGGGGAGAACTGGAGGTCTGCAGCTGCAGCCGCAGCGGAGAAGTGAAGCAGGGAACACCACAGATTGCATAGCCAAAGGAGGGCTGGGGAAGAAGGGGCAAGGTGAAGACGATCCACAGGAGAAGTATCACACAGAACAGTACGCAGAGGGTGGAAGTGCGTAGCATGGTAAGGAGCAAGGCCGCGGGGGGTAAACACGGCGGTGCACAGACACGAGCGGGAAAAGCACGGCTACAGAGGGAGAAAAAAGGTGCACCGTTCATGTGCATGAAGGCTTGGGGCGAGGGGATGTGAGGGGGCTGTACCCAGCCACGAAACAGCAAGGCTACGGCAGGGGAAAGCAAGGTGGTTGCAGTCGGGGGAGGGCAGAGCTGTTGGTGCAGGAGCGTGAAACGGGCAGGGAAAGCAATGGGCTCCCAGCCATCACAGACCGGGACGCGGGAGAGGCGCAGCCAGGGAAGAACGGCGCCACAGGTGCAGCCAGGGGGATGCAGTGCCACAGGAAAGCGGGGCTCCGTGGTGGGAGATAGCAAAGCGGTGCTTGGCCCGAGGGAAGCTGCGCTGCCAGGGGCACAGGGGGATGGAGGCACGGCCGCCAGAGAGCGCGGCTGGGGAGGCGACAAGAGGCTGCGCAGCCACAGGACAGCGACAGCGGGGCAGAGCCGGGGCCGGAGGAAGTAAAGCCGCCGTGCCGGCAGCGGGGCCGTGGGCGAGCGTGACAGGGCCCCGCGGCGGAGGGCGGCGGGTCCGAAAAGGGACGGGGACACGGGCCACTCACCTGCGCGGCGGAGCTGCAGCAGCCCATGGCGTCCGCGGGTCTGTGCCCCGGGCTGCCCGCCAGGCATCCACTCTCCGCCACTCCCCCGCCCCGGGCGGCGGCGGGGTGCGGGGCGCCCGGAGGGCGGCAGGCAGGGAGCGCCGGCGAAGCGGCGGGGACGCGGGGCCCTGTCAGACGAGCGCGGCTGCACCGCAAGCGCCGCCGCGGCGCCCCCTCATCGCCCTCCCCCCCAGCGGCCGGACGGGGACGGGGCGGGGCCTGGGGGGCGGGGCCTGGGGAGGGCGCGAGGGAACCTGCCCGGCCCCGCCCCCGCCGCGCCCCCCGCGCGCCCGCCCCTTCCGGTCCCATAATGGCGGCGGGGCCGGTTCGGGCTGCCGTCTTCACTCGCCGCTCGCCCCGCGGCGGAGTGCGCGCCGGGGCAGTGGCAGCTGTCTATGGAAACCAAGCTGTGCTCAGCAGGGCGTCCCAAAAGTCTGCGAGCCCGCCCGCCCGCACAGAGGAAGAAAGGAGCCGCTCTTATGACCGTGTACTACATACGCATTTACAGTAGAATCAAGCACCATTTCTACACTTCTTTTAACGTTTCCAGAGATGGCGACTCGAACATTTTCCTGGGCAGCGTGTTCCGATGCTTGACCAGCCTTATGGTGGAAGAATGTTTTGTGGTATCCAGTATAAACTTCCCTTGGAGCAGCCTAAGGCCACTTCTTGTTACCTGAGAGAAGAGGCCGACCCCCACCAGGGTGCGACCTCCTTTCAGAGAGTTGTAGAGAGTGATAAGGTCACCCCTGAGCCTCTTTTTCTCCTGACTAAACAACCCCAGCTCCCTTAGCCACTCCTCAGAGGACTTGTGCTCCAAACCCTTCACCAGCTCCATTGTCCTCTGGACACACTCCAGCACCTGTGTGCCCTTCTTCTACAGGGCCTGGAGCTGGACAGAGAACCTGAGGAGTGGCCCCCACAGTGCCGAGTACCAGGGGGTGATGCGTGCTCCTGCTGGCCGCACTATTGCGATACAGGCTGGGGTGCCATCGGCCTTCTCGGCCACCTGGGCATGCTGCTCGATCCTGTTCAGGCTCTGTTCATGTTCAGCAATCCTGGGCCCTCTTCCACCCTGCAGCTTTCAGCCACTTTCCCCCCAGCCTCTAGCACTGCCTGGGATTTTTGTGATCCAAGGGCAGGACCTGGCACTTGGCCTTGGCCCACCAACCCAGCACATCCAGATCCTTCTGCAGAACTTCCCTACCCTCAGCATGTGGACATTCCCACTCAATTTGGTGTCATCTGCACACTGACTAAAGGGGACCTGGTCCCCTCGTCCAGGTCATTGATAAATATATTACAGAGGCCTCAGTACTTAGCCCAGGGGGAGCACCACTAGTGACCAGTTGTCAACTGAATGTGGCGCCATTCACCAACAGTCTTTGGGTTCAAGCATCCAGACAGTTTTTTATCCAGCAACCAATGCACACATCCAAGCCATGAGCAGCCAGGTTCCCTAGGAGAACACTATGGGAGACAGAGTCAAAGGCTTTGCTCAGGTCCAGATAGACAACACCCACAGCCTTTTCCCCATGCCGTAAGTGGATCACTTTGTCATAGAAGGAGATCGTGTTGGTCAGTGAGGAACTGACTTTCCTAACTCCGTGCTGGCTGGGCATGATCCCCTGATTGTCCTGCACATTCTATGTGATCGCACTCAAGATGATCAGTTCCACAACCTTCCTGGGCACTGAGGTCATGCTGACATGACCTCTAGTTTCCCAGATTCTCCATCCTCTCCTTGTAGTTGAATGTCACATTGGCTAACCTCAGTCCCTTTTAAGGTATGTTTACTGGCCCTGCAGTTGTGTTTGAACAGCAATATACATATATGAAGCAATACTCTGTATAATTTTTTTTTCCTGAATCTTAACTCAGTAACAGAGTTATCTACTATTCTATCAATATAGTAGAATATCCATTATTAGAAATAGCATTCCAAAAACTTAAATATAAAATGATCCTGTGACAGGCAGAATGAGGCAAAAGAGAGCTTGTGACTAAAGAAGGAGTTTTGTTAGGCTTCCAAAAAAACCCAGAAGCTGACATGTGGGTGAGTTGTGAATCACACTGGGTTTTTTTAGCTCTTGTCAGTTTAATGGCAAGTAGAATCACAGAATCATTTTGGCTGGAAAAGACCTCTAAGATCATTAAGTCCAATGATAACCCAGCACTGCAAAGTCCACTGCTAAAACATGTCCCTTACTGTCACATCTGCATATCCTTTAAATACCTCCAAGGTTGGTGACTCATAAGTTACATTGAAATTTTCAGATTTGATAGTATCTGGCTAAAATAGTGTTTTACCGTTTACATGTATATTGCTATTATATTCATTGTTCCACTTCATTCTATCCAAATATTTCTGTGGTGTTCAAAGATGTGGCCATCAAAGAACTGTTTTGCAGGAACACTCCCTAGAAGGAATGATTATTTTGTGATTGACACAGTAATTGATAACAAGAAATTTGTAGCCAATACTTGTTTAACCTTGGAGCCATCTGAATCTCTGTTCCTCCATTTTGCCATTTATAAAATTGACTTTTGTCCCAGTGTTTCTCTTTTCCGTTTGCTTGGGTATCAAAAGTATTAGGTCTGTGCCATTGGTGTCATTTAGTCAGTCTCTTAAATAGACCAAATTCAAAATTTTAAAATAGTCTATTTATTTAGGACTTTTTCTTCAATAGTTTCATTTAGGACCTCAAAATGTTGTCATGGAAATTGAATTCTGCCTCCTACTTTTTAGCATGTAGACTAAACATGTTCAGCATGATTATCAGAAGAGAGTAATGCATTGAAACACAGTGTCTGCCCCCCAGTTTTGTGGACTCTTTAAAAAAACCAACATTCTACCCAATAATGAAAAGCTTTGTGCAGCTGCAGAGAGGCAGTAGTAATTTTATAGTGATTAAAAAATGCCAGTCCTTCATTGGCTCGGGGAGCCTTTATGAAAAAGCTTGTAAAGACATACCAGCCGTAGCATACGTAACTGGGGTTTAGTGCAGGTATGTGGCAACTGTAAAAATTATTTGAACAGCTACGAGTGTTAGAAATAATCATCAGAATTTCTGCCTCTGGACTAAGGGGATTAGTTATGGTTTTGGTAGGGATGCAGTAATAGCAGCACGATAGTTGCCTGGTTCTCATTAGTTTTACTGTACTTTGTCTTGTCAGTCATACAAAGGAGAGGAAAAGTTAAAATATTCTGGCTTATTCATATTTATATGAGCTTTTAGATTTATTTAGATTAGTATTTTATGAAAGAGCTGAAATGAGGCTTGCTGAATCTTAGTTCAGTGGTACAGAAGTTGAACTTTAAGCATATGTCTAAGTGCATTTTTTGAATTGTGCTTTTTGGATACTTTTCTGAATCTGAATGTAAAGGCTTAAAGGCATGGTTACATCACAAGCTGCTAAAGAGCAAATCTGACTGTCCGGATTTACTGTTAATAAGAATCTACCTATTTTTCCGTAACAGATTTGAGTCTGCCCTTCTGCCCTGGCCCAGAGCTTTATCTGTATTTTCATTTCATTGCTAGACTCAAAATGACAGGTAAGAGTTTTTAAGTACCATCTGATACTGAAAAGAGAGACAACAACAGAGAGAAGGCCCTAGAATGACACAATAACAGAAATGCCTTTAGTACTTGAGAAAATTGTAGGTTATGTCCAAACTCCTCCTTCTGACAAGAAAGCATTAATTGTATGGTAATACTTATCTTTTCATTTCTCACCAGGTGCAAGATCTTGACCTTACTCAGCCATATTAAAAAACATGAGGATTTTACAAAGTACAATATAATTTATACCTTTTGTTCCATATTAATGAGAGAAATACCTTTAAAATAATATTAGATAAAATTCTTTAATTTTAGTCCTTTTAGATATGTTCTTAAGTGTGAATTTTGGGAGGGAATTTTTGAACAGGCTCAGTTCTGAACCAAGTGCTCAAACAAGAGGTAGTCAAAACTTTGTCTTGCCATTAATGAAATGGGAAGCAATGCATTGTTGCAGACTAAAAATTGAATATCGCAGCAGCAAGGTGTTGTTGCAGTCTGTATGTTTGCTTCTTTCTTCTGATTGACAAACTCTGCTTATTATCATTCTGCTGGACTTCTTCCACCTACCAATAAATTTCCATCTATGTGTGCTTGGAAACCACTCTGAATTTTTAAAAATCCCATCCTGTGTGCTTAGCCTCCATATTCCTGAGGGGTTTTTATTTGATTTTGGGTTTTTTGATTGTTTTGGTTTTATGTTTTTTTAAATTTATTTAAATACAGAACCACACATATTCACTCCATAATGTGGCCATGGCAAATAGGCTGTCAGCCTGTCTCTATGAGCAGAGGATAAAGCCCACTGACTTACTCAGACACTTGTGGTACTATATATCTTAGAACCCATCATCTTTCTGAAAAGTTAAACCATGCCATTGCACATTTTTAAGTGCTGTGGAACTACAGCATAGCAGCTTGTGTCAAATCCCACAGGACACCAGTAAAAAAGCAGCTTGTATATTGAAAATCCTGTCAGTCGTGAATTTTTGTCAAAGTAAAAACATTCAAGGCATCCTTCTTTGGAATTAGAATAGTACAATTCTTGCAGACTTTTTGATTGCTGACTAAACAAAGATGCACAGTGCTCAGTAAGTCTGAGCTCTCATCAGTTAAGGCTGGGATTTTCTTCTTGCTGCATGTCTGACCACAGAAGAATGGGTCAATTCAGGAAACTTTCTGAGAAAGTCAGAAAACGCATTGTGATTCTACTTTGTACTGGAGCCCCATAAATGAGTCATATTAAGTCTGTTTCAATTTAAACTGGAGACTCTAAGGAAAGAGAAAGAACATAGGGCTTTTTGAATGAGTCAAGAAGGTGCAATTTTCTTTCTCCAGGCCTGAAACAAAAATTTGGTGCATTGTACTCTTAGAGATGTAACTTTCTGGTGAGAGAATAGAGGTGTACAGTGTAGAGATTCTGTCTGTAGGAGGCTATCAAAAATATTCAAGACTCATTAGAAGATTATCATTTTAGCATGTTAAGAAAATTGCTTTCTAAATATTTAGTTTAGGTACTGCTTTTTATCTATGGTAGTACATTCATGCCATAATGAAAGTAAAATGGATATTTTTTGTATATTAAAGCATGGGAGTTTTTGCCCTATTGGGGCCTATTTGCCCCTACCTGTTGGACTTTATTCTAATATCAGATCACCTGTGCATGAAGAAGTGTATGAATAGACCATTTCATGCAAGCAAAACACCTGTCGCATGCTTACATCATTACCAGCCTGAGCCAGAATCATGCTAGCAATTTGCGGCTGAAATGTTCCATATCCAGTATCCAAACCTCCCAAAAATCCACTTTTCAAAAAATGTTCTTTAAAATAGCTAGGATGGTGCTGTTCTTTGTACTTGGAGGTGGGAATGGGGTGTGCATGGTAGCAATCAAAACTGTAGAATTTATTTCAGCCTTTTGAGAAAGTTTTGTGTTACCCAAAAGAGACATACAAAGCCAACTACAATCCTTCCTTAGAGACTGTACCATCATAATACATGATGAGCTATTGCAATCTCCTGTCATTTCACTCCAGGAGAGTTATGGCTCCTATAATGCAGATGTAAGACTACAGATGGAGGACTGCCTGCAACAAATCTCTTACAAGGCTGCTGCAGTAAATCTCTTAGAGAAGAGTCATTGCCTAAAAAAACCTGTGCTGAGGGGACCTGCCATTTGTTTTCTTAGGGAAGATGTGAAGAGGGGCTATAGAAGGAGATACTGTTCCATTCTACACTCTTTAATGTTATGCAAGGAATCACTCATCAAGAAAGGTTCAGCTCTTTCTCAGAGTAAGAGAAGAAAGGAGACATGGCTATATTCAAAATGTTGCAATACTCTGGCTTTTTGCATAGTATTTTGTATGAGATAGGAGTAGAAAGAGATTTCTACTCCTACTACTCCTATCTATGAGATAGGATTTTTTAGCTTAGTTATAGTGATTGCCAGATAATGATTGATCAATTGGCACAGGTCTGGACTATTGGTTGTGCTGAATATTTGCAGTGAGCTCAGAAGAGGCATTCTGCTCAGGTGCAGGCTTAAGATCAAAGAGTGCATGGACACAAAAACTCATTCATATACTCACCGTAGGTGAATAGACACTGATAGAGCTCAAAAAATTGTTGCATATCCTGTGTGTGAGTCCTTGAAAGTAGTCTTTTGAGACTTTAGGGCTGAGTTAAACCAGAAAGGTGGATAGAGATATGGAACTGTCAGGATGTCTGCATAATTCAGCTCCGTACTGCAGCTGAGAGTATGTATACAGAAAATACAGCTGGCAATGACAGCTAACAAAAGAAGATAATAGGGCCTTCACATTGAATTTTGCTGGATTTTTTTTCTTCTGGGGTGGGTTCTAAAGGTCCCAGCCTCAATGATCAGTTGTTCTTTGATTCAGTCATATTTACCTTTAAAATTAGGGCAATAAAAATTTGAAAAGCAATTTTTTTTAATACAATGGGCACCTCTCCAATTAAAAAAAAGAAGTACATATATATGTATAAACAGGCATCAAGATCTATTTGAAACTGACAATCTCAGCCTGCATGTTTCCTCTGTATATAGACATGCTTGTCTTTAAATCCATAACAAGTACTTTGCTTAGTGAAAGCCTGTAAGTGATGAAAAGAATGTTTGAAAAATCTGGTGTTGTGTTAATTTTTCTAGCTTAAAGAAAATATGGGGACTCTCAGAAGTTCTACACATTCATCAGCTCCTGTTAATACTGAGTTTCTTTTGGGGGAAAAAAAGCATATTGCTTATTTAAGAAAATAATTGCAAGTGGTAGAGTTTGTGTGACCTTGTGGGCCTAGTTGGAGGGTTTCCACCCTTGTTGGTCCTGGAGACCAGGATGGTACTATGAACGGTATATGTTCTCCAGTGAATGTAGGTTCCATCTGCTGGGCAGTATCAGCTGTCAGGCTGCCTTGTCCAGGTCCTTTGAACCAGGCATATGTTAGTTGATGCCATCTCATACAACTAGCTTTAGGATCTAAAGCCACAAAAAATTTGGATGGGGGAAAAAAACCTTGCCCATCTGCAATTACCACTGTAGTATAAACACCAAAGAAAAAACATTGGCTGACAGTATTCTTGAGAAGAGCAAGTTCTAATAACTTCTTTGAGCATTTTTTCTTGTCAGCACTTTATCTTTGTTTAGCAGGTCTTTGATTATCTAGAGGCTATGGCTCACCTGCAGAATTTGCAGAGATACAGTTGCTTCTGATTGTTCATTCAAACTCAAAAAGTATTTTACAGGAGCACAGTCAGCCAATGTTATTTTTAGGTTTATTTTGTTTTGTTTTGGCTACCTCTCTTTCACTTGACAAAATATCCTCCTAAATACTGTAAAAACATACACTAAGTATATTGTTTTGTAACATGTAGGCTTTGACAGCAGGAATTATATTTCCCTTCCTTTCCCAAAAATGTTTATTCAACAGTATTCCAGAATGTTCTTGTTGCTCTTTGCTTCTACCTGTTACCATTCTAACTGCAGCCTCTAGTCACCTGCATCAGTTTTCCCTGTTATTAATGCTTTTGTTGACAGTTGGTCCAAGTTCCTAAGTGGAAGAATGCTTCCAAAATAAAGAGCAGAGAGAGTCTGCTTGTAGGTATTAGTCTGACAAGCCAAACATGCTGTTGTTTCACTAGAAGATACATCACTCTTGAGCAGGTGATGCTGAGAAATAGCTCTTTTGATGTGGCCTCTTCACAGCTGTGGCAGACAAGCAGAAGTGTTTAACTTCTGCTGCAGGACTAGTGAGCATGAGATTAATGACACAGAAGTGATGAGACATTGGGGTGAAGGGACACAGGCAACAGGCTCAGGAGGTGGAGTAATATGGAAAGAGTGCTAATAACTGACTGAAGAGGTTTTTGTTATTTGTCCTATCCCTGTCCCTGTTATCTCACTGACCAGGTTCCAAAAACCTGACCAAGGCAGCTAGCTAGGCATAGACCACAGAGTGCCTGACAGACCCTGGGTAAAAAGTGCAGTTTTATTAATTTTCATGTCACTGGAAAAATTCTGAAGCAAGATGCAGTGTCTGTATGGACACTTTTATAGCTATTTCTGGTAGGAGAGATTGTGGAAGAGTGAGAAGTGTGTCGCTTTGAAATTCCAAAGGTTTCATGAGACAGTTTTCAACTTGAAAGATGGAAAAAATTTAAATGTGGAAAACTGGTTTTTAGCAGTGCTGTGGGAACACTGTACGTGTTAGAAAGGTGTCATCTATCCATCAAGTCTATTGACATGGATGCTTGCAATAGTTCATTACTGGAAACCCTCTTGTTTTAGGGTTAGATGAGGAAACCTGTCCCTTCTTGCGTCAGATCCTCAGTGGGTAGAGTCCAGCACATGTCCACATTCCAGAAGTTTAGTTGTGAAGTTAAATATAGGTGTCTGAGCCCAAGGTCAGCTACTTCCCTAGTAAGAACTATTGCAGAGAAGGCCAGAGGTGAGGGCCTGCCCCTCATCTCCCTTGGGAGATGCTCTCTCCAGCCTGATCACTGTTTCTGTCCCTGATCCTGACTAAGACTTACCATTCTGCATCTCAGCTCCTTATTAGTGAAACCCTCACTCACAGGAGCCATAATAAGGCTCCTGGCTACAAGCCCACCTCTCTCACTGCTTCCTAATGTGCTGTGCATTTGAGACAGCTAGAAGGTATGGCCAGTCTGTGCTTGCAAAACAGGAAAAGCAAATGAAGGAAAACAGTGAAAGGCAGAAAGATTTATGAGTAGATAGAGAAAACACAGGTTTTCAGACAATTCACATTAGACATTGTACTTTGCCTAACAAAACCTCAGCAGTGATAAACAGTGTCATGCCACAAAGACAGATTTCAGTAGTTGTTTGGTCTGCAATAGGAAAAAAATTATTTATATTTTTTCTTTTAAAAATATACCCCCCTCCCACTTTTTTAGTTAATCATCTAATTACTGAGATAATGCAAATGCTGCTAAAAGTAGTGCACTGCTGTTCACTTATTTTTCAAATGAATGCCTCACTCCTTAAACAGTTGGTTCTCTTTGGATTAATGGCCAAGGACAGACTCTGGCCTGACATGGATCAGATCTGGTCTGGTATAAATCAGATATTGCCCTTCAGATATCAAAATTAATTTCTGACAGATTTAGGGAAAGATTTCTGCATTGCTAAGAAATTTCCATTTAAGGAATTTACATTTATCAGTGAGGAATTGCTTAGTCAAAATATTTCTTAAAACAATAAGAGAACTCAATTGCAATAAAAGTCATTATAAAATAATAGTATCAAATAGCTTCAGGTAGGATTGAGAGACCTGTCTTCTTTTTCAGGTGTTATCCCATCACATTTGCCAAACAGGTCAACCTCAGAGACTTTCCTGAAACAAATGTCTTCCTAGAGTAAAGTTTTCTTTCAACAAAGACACCAATTCCACAAAATCTCTGAAAGGACATATTCTGCTGCTTAGCACTGGTGGCAGGGTACAGGGAAGAGGGGACTTCTTCCACCCCTGTAATGAGTGGCTCTACCTTTATTAGGGGTATAGGCTAACTTACAAAAGACTTAGGAGAGCTGACTACATTTCATCATTTAGAGCAAGTCTTCAGTGGTAGTGGATTTGGGATTCTGCATTTTACTGTGAAATTTCTTGGAGAAATAGATAATCTCTATCCCAGCTAGTGAGCATGCAGGAGGAACCATGTTTGGTTTATAGTGCAGATCCCTTCTGCTGTGAGCAGGGTTTATCATCATGGAACTTATTAAGCAGTTGTCAGACAGTATGTGTAACACATTGGTAAAGATGAGGCGGATGAACTACTCTCACTCTAAGTAGAGAAGATACCGCCTCCTACTGTTCTTGTGTTTTCCTTTCCTGTATCTCACTGAATACCTCTTGCACTATTTATTCTATGTGTTTCTAGATGGGCATGAAGTATCAAATCATTAGTACGATGTCATTATGGTTGTTTTTTATTGTTACCACGTCTGTGTCTGTGTGTTCTAGTGTGCCTCCTCTGGAGCAGGAAAGTTCTATCCAGTCCTGAGGTGTGGCCAAGTGAGTCTTACAACATTTGAGGGACTACAAATGTTTTAACTGTAGTACTGATGCAGTTAAGTTATGAAATTGTCAAGCTAATTGTCTGTGTCAGGGATAAAGAGTTTTCAAGTCCTTAGAATAAGGAAGATGGAGATGGCAAGCCTGGATTCTGTTGCAGTCTGTCCTTGCTAAGATTTTAATGATTAATTGCAGACTTTATTAATTAGTAACACATCTTTTAAGCAGCATAGCTTTTTGCCTCTTTGTTACTTCAACTATAGCTTTCTACGCATTTGCCACACCCTTTACAAAAGCTTGAAGAGCAATTTTGCTGTAGGTAAGCACTGAGAAATGTGGCAGGTAGCAATGAGTTTATACCTATCTAGTTTAGGAATGCTTCCAGGGAAGATATGTAGAAGCTAATGTTTTGACTCATATGATTTTGCTCTGAAATCACATTTCTAAACACCACACAATTTGATGTTTCCTTTTGTAACAGCAGGCACAGCAACCTTTATCCTAAATGCTTTTTGTTCTCCTAAAACCAGTACATAAGACACAGGACAATGAAAATAAGATGAGAAGATTTTGGGCAGAGACAAATACATACATTTTCACTGGATGATGATTTTCACTGATTCAGATGATGTCCTTTTTATATATGGCTCTGTTCATAGCTGTTATAGGGAATATACTGCATTTAATAATTCGTGCTAAAACAAAATCTTAATAAATAAATGAATAAGCACTCGTTCTAAGAAAACTAGGCTTGCATTTCAAATTAGGTGTCTCCAGCAAAATTATAATAGAAATCAACACCTAAAAGAGAGCTCCTTGCCCTGGAGATGGGCCGTTAACGGCAACTACTGAAGGAGGAGTGGAATCAGGTAAGACTCAACGACTCGACCCACTCAATGCAGCCTCCCCAGAAAGAATAATCAACTCACCTACTCTGCCCAGAAATCCATTCAGGAGGGGGACAGCCTCAAAAGAAAATTTCAAGAATACATCATCCCAGAATAGTGAACAAAAGATCTAGCCGTGAGGAAAATAAACTATAAAAATTGGACTCATGGTGCTGGGATTTGTGAACGAAGTGCAATAGAGGACAAGTGCGATAGAAGCCTGTCCATACGTTCACCCAGTTGCCGACCCGGGATCGGAGCTGCCTTTTTATCGTAGCTTTCCGTGTTCGCTGTTACGCGAAAAATAATTATTTTTGTTTGTTTGTTTGTTTGTTAATACAACTGTCTCATATATAACAATAGCCATTTGACATTTTAGGAAGTTGCAAAATCTCACTGAATGACTGCGTGGCTGACACATTTTAAAGATGGAGAGTGCTGATTGCTCTCCAGTAAACCAAAGGACTGTGAAAGAATATCAGTGTCTGCTGCCTTTCCCTCTTCACTGTACTTTTGTGCAGCCAATAGCTGAATGTGCTCGTTGAGCTCTCCGAAGACAAAATCCAGAGGCAGCAGAAGTTCCAGCATGTGGTGATGAATGAACTGGATTTGTGCGTACTGGTTTGGTCATCCTTCTCATGCACTGCTGCGCTGCACACAGTCATCCTTTTATGCTCTAAGCATGCAGGCAGAGTGCCTGGCTGAACCACGGTGCCAGTGGAGTTAAGACAGTGCCTGCCCACCAGCAGCTGTGTGACCTGGGCCTCTTCTCAGCTTGTTCGTAAACTGCAGGTTCATTTTCGTCGTCAGTAGGTGGCAGAATTTGCGTTGTCAAACCGTGCGGGATTTTTTTTTTTTTTTTTTTTTTTTTTTTTCTCCGATGCTTGCAAACTTCTTAAGCTCTGTTCCGGTAAATCAGTTTCTACGTCCTGTTCTAAGTCCTGGTAGAGGGGGCCGTGTGAAGGAACAAGCAGGACTCCCTCTCAGGGAAATTATCTGTCCTGCAGCTGATGGATTACTTGCAGTTATGCTGGATTCAAGACGTAGGCAAATTTGACACATTATTTTGTTAATGCAGTCTTTCAGGCTTTGATTTGCCAGTCTCAAGCGAGGTTCAAGCCTGATTCCAGGGAAGTTTTGTATTTGCTGAATAATATTTGGTCTTTTTATCAGTAGGAACCTGTCTCTGAAGCATGTCATATAGGGTTTTTGGTTAACACTAGTGGAAATCAAAGCTCAGACTACATCACAAGGGATCATAAAGGGTATATCTTTTGAGCTACGCTAAAACATTTGGAATATTCAGGTTCAGTGAACTTTTTAAACTGTTTTTAAAAATTTGGTGAACTGTAACCTCTTTCTGTCAATGTGCTTTAGGTTTGTTTGACTCTCTAGGTCACAAAAAGAAAGAATATTTGAATAATGTTTCTTAGTCCAAGCACTCTTCTGATAAATGAAGAACGTGAAGGAAATGCATTAACAAGACTGTGATTTTACAGAGAAAATTTAGGCTTGGAAAACTACAGAATATGAAATCAAACTGGATCAAATCAGTTTCTAGTTTGATAAATTAATGTTCAAGTTGCTGTATCTTCTGTGTTTGGCCATAGCATGGGTTGCTCAGAAGAAGGAGCAAGTGGTGAGAAAAAGATCTCTGGAATAAGACTGCTGTTTCCTATCTTGGAAGATCTGGAAATTCTGAAATAGCTGAAGGAAGGGTAAATAATTTCTCTGCACTTATGCTTGCATGCAGCATAGAGAAAAAAACGCTCCTGCACTTTCTTTAATCCTATAATTGGCATATTTTGTTGTCCTACATACTTTGGAGACAGAGTCTTGCAAAATTCTCCAAACAGAATGAAACATGAAGGAGCACAATTCACCCATTCACTGAAGTTTCTGCTTGTCCACAAGGAAGTACAACATTCCAATACATGGACCTATATAATATTCCATTATATGTTTCTATGAAGGAATGTCTGTTTCCCCTTGCATTTTTTTTCAAATAGTAGCATCAAATTAGTAGCAGCATTTGAGGAGAGCTTGCTGGTATGAAAACTCTTTTCAAGTGTTCACAGAGGTGAGTGAGATTTCAAAACTTTGAAACAAAATCTTTGGATTCTGGAGGGGAATTCAACTGCAATAAGAAGTTATGGTATTATCAAGCACCTTTTTTTTTTTTTTTTTTTGATTACACAGGTTTCATAATCTTCTACTCCATATTTCCAGATCTCAATGTCTTCAGATTTGAAACCAGTGTCTTAAGCCCATAGAAAATTATTCTGCATGCATGACTCAATGCTCGTAAACTTCATCAGCTGTATTCTCCCTAGCTAAGAGTATTGAAGGCTCTGAAGTAAAATGGTTTTCTGTGGCGATTCACATGATTTTGTATTTCCTTCCTGCTCTTTTGGGTCTTTGTACTTAAGTGTGTTGTCACCATTCTTCTCTGAGTTTTTTCTAGTTTGCCATAGCAAGAACAAAGGGATTTCTTATATGTGAAAGGATATTACTGAGATGGTTAATGCCTTCATTGCTCCAGTCTTTAACAGGAAGATCACTTATTCTTAAGGAGCTGCTCTCTGAGTGACTTTCAATCATTTAACAACAGTTCTGGCTAATCTGGAAGGTGCCAAGGTGACTGGAAGCTACCCGATGTGATGCTCATCTATAGGAAGGGCAGGAAGGACAATCCTGGGAACTTCTGGCCTGTCAGCCTGACCTCCATGCCAGGGATGATTTTGAAGCAGCGATAGCACTCATCTTGAGATAGCAATCAACTTCATGTGACATGTACAGAACAAGCAGGTGATGAGGTCCCCAGCCAGCAGAGGGTTAGGAAAGTCAGGTCCTGCTTGACCAACCTGATCATCTTCTGCAACAGAGCAATCAACTTAGTTGGGAAGGGAGTGTGGATGTTTTTCACTTAGTGTTAGCAAAGCCTTTGACACAGTCTGAATTCTCCTGGAGAAGCTGTCTGCTCATGGCTTGGACAGGTGCATTGTTTTCTGGGTTTAAAACTGACTGGATGACCATGCCATGGTGGTGAATGTAGGTAAATCTAGTTGATGGCCAGTCACAGGTTACAAGGAGTATGATGAGAGGAAATCACATTAAGTTGCACCAGGGGATGTTTAGATCTGATATCAGGAAAATTTTTTTTACAGAAAGGGTTGTGAAGCATTGGAACAGACTGCCTAGGACAGTAATTGTGTCTCCATCCCTAGAGGTATTAAAAAGGACATTTAGAATGGGATGCTTTGGGATATGGTTTAGTGATGGACTTAGAAGTATTAGGTTTATGATTCATGATCCTAAAGGTCTTTTTCAAGTTAAATACTCCTAACATTCGTGGAAGTGTCATCTTTGATATATATTAAGAAAATTCACATGAAAACTTGACGTTGTCTCTCCCTTAAATTCAAAATATGTGTAGCAAAAGATGAAATCCAAACTCTAGTCACATCAGACACCAGCTTTTCTTAACTTCAATAGCCTGATGCTTGCATCATGTCCCAACAGTCAGACTGACACTTGTTGTAATCATGGAACTCAAGGCAAAGCTCCTGTGTTATGTTTCTAGCCATCACAAGGGAAGGGAAGGGAAGGGAAGGGAAGGGAAGGGAAGGGAAGGGAAGGGAAGGGAAGGGAAGGGAAGGGAAGGGAAGGGAAGGGAAGGGAAGGGAAGGGAAGGGAAGGGAAGGGAAGGGAAGGGAAGGGAAGGGAAGGGAAGGGAAGGGAAGGGAAGGGAAGGGAAGGGAAGGGAAGGGAAGGGAAGGGAAGGGAAGGGAAGGGAAGGGAAGGGAAGGGAAGGGAAGGGAAGGGAAGGGAAGGGAAGGGAATCTTACTATTGTATAGTAAGTTTGCTTTCCTGTCCATTGAGGTAGGCAAGAATCTTTGTACTTCAAGTCATATTGTGATCGTTCCTGTCATTAAGAATCAGGAACATTTCCCATTTGCAATGGGAAAAAGGTTTATTTTTGGCTGTAACGTATACGGAAGCTGTTGGAGAGAATTTGACTGAAATACTGCAGGAGTCAACTGTTTAATTTCTGTTGGCTAGGGGAATAAGTACCTTTTAAAAATATTGTTGTTCAATATGAGAAAATACTATGAGTCCCATTTTAGTATTCAAATTTTATGATACTTTTTTCTCATTAATATGAAAGGGTACCTTACAACATTTTGGTCAATGTATATACACAGGTTGTAAAAATATTATTTATCTTCATTCGGAATTTGTAGTGACATGGCCATCTTGCCATTTTGTGTATTCAAAGACCTGATTTGCTATACAACTGCAGTAACAGTGTATCTAAATTAGTATAAAAGTAAGCTCACAGCCCTGGGATTCTGCTTTTTTTTGTCTAGCCTTAGAAGTCAGACCTGTACTGTGCTTGAAGAAGACAGCAGCTTTTTCTTTATGCATACAAAATTCTTGTCTGAAATAGAAAGTATTTTTAGTATCCAGCATTTTGATGTCAGCAGAAATGTTGCTAACTACTGTATTAAAAATAGGTTTTTATGGCAAAATTTTAGTATCCGTATATTATGTCTGTTGCAGAACAGGAGGCTTTTCAGCTTAGAATAGAGTGACAAACTACTTTGTTTTTTTGATTGATGGATTTTGAAGACCATGTTTCAGAACTTGTGATGACTTCTCAGAGGTGGTTGTTGTCAAAAACCATTGCCCACAAATTTTTTGGGTTTTTTGCTCTCCACAAGTTGTGACTTTACTTTTAGTAAGTAATAAAATCTTTACTTTTAGTAAGTAATAAAATAACTATAGGAGAAGGTCTTCCCACTAGACATTCCTGCAGACGTCTCTTAGTAGGACAACTCAGTCTCAGATCTTGGTGGATGGAAGGTTGTGACCTAACAAAGCCCTTTATACAGGTAGTTATTTTCAACCATGTGCTTGAATGCTTGACTGAATGATGATGGACTTCAAGCATATGTGTAATGTTAACTGTCTGCTTGGTGCACAGTTAACTTGGTGCTTCAAGGAACAGCCAAAAGGCCTGAGGTCTCACTTCAGGCATATTAGCCCAGTGGCTGTTTTTCAGTTGGAACATCCTATCAAATAGATAATCTCAGAATACATGAATAGTGTTTCTACCTTTTGGGACATTTTGAGTATTAGTGAAAAAGGTGACTCAAGCCTCTCTTCTCTGAGGAGGGAATTTGTCTTTGGAAGTTCTGTATTGCAATACCACTGAAATCTGTCAGAACTGCTGCTTCCTGCTAGTTGTCATTATTTTATCTGAAAATAATGACAGAACTTACAGAGCAGTTCAGTACTTGTGGTTTTACTGCACTGCAAATATTCAGTAGCAATGCATATTGGTGTAGCTCTCACAGACAGGACTGATGGCTCTGTCTTCTGTCCAGTCAGCAAAATTGGCAATGGCCTTTCCTCTGTTTCCTGTATTTTGCAATGCTTTTGCAAGTCAGCACATAGAAAGCCTTTGCATGTGTTTAATTAAGTGAGCAGTGCCTGATGGGCAAGCTCCGTTGAGGTTAGTAATGAAGAGAATCTTCTCCAGTCCAAGCAGTCTTCTTATCTGAAGTGGTGGCATTGCTGAGCCACAGGCTAAAGCATGTAAACAGATTACAGAATCCTAAAGAAAGGAGACATGCATGCAAGGCATTAAAGCAGGAGAAAGCAGCACTCCATACCCCTGAATGAATACACTAAAGTGTGCAAGTGGATTGAGAAAGTGGGTATTTTAAACCAGAGATGTATCTGCCCTTTTTCAAAGATGGACCACATAATTTCTCTCCTCCGGCCCTATTCTGTAAGAACAGAAGGGCTATATTTGGTCAGACACTAAGTTTATGTTTTCAAAACAAGCCAAAACACAATGTTTAGGAAGAAGTTTAGGAAAAGCCAGGATGTACTAACATCTTTAAATACTCCCCCAGATTCTACTAAGAGAACTTGATGTGGCCATTGGGATTTTTCTCCTACAAATCTTTAACTATTCTGTGTTTCCTCCATGGCCTAAGTTATTTCTGTTGCTAGACAGAGTCAGCTTACAGTTTTTGTTTCATCCCACCGAAGAGAAGAAAAAGATGAAGTTATGACTATCTGTGTTTTAAGGAAAGACAGGAGACTACTGCTTCGGGATTGAACACACAGACACACACCACATACACTCCTTCAAATTGGTATGTTGTCCATATAGGTGCTGAGAAAGGACTTTCTGAAGCAAATACTTTTGCTTTGAAAATAAAAGGACTGACTCTAATTGGAGAAAAAGAAAACACCTAAAAACTTAAAGCTACAAGACATACAAGTAGAACCAATGTTTTTAAAGTGTCATAATGTTTGAAGTAAATTAATATTTCAATATTTGAAAATGGAAATACTGAGTATTTGTGAAGGCTTACCATTATATGACAAATCCTGTAAAAGAAGTTCCTTAGAATATAATAGAGAAAGAGTAACCTCTTTGCTTTGAAACTTGCAACCCATTTCCTTTAGTAAGCTCTGTCTTTCTATCCTGAAGTATAATTTGATGTGGAAGTTGTTCCATCTGAAAGCAAATGTGTACACATTCAAAAAGCCTGGATAATATTCAAGCTGTAAGGGCTGGTGAAATGTAAAAGAAGGTCATATTTCAAAGGCAAATCAACCTTTCAAGGATAAATTTGCTAAATTCTTCCATTTATATGATATATTCTTGAATTATTTTAGGATAACAGACGAGATAGTACCCCAAAAATTGGCTGAATTATTGTCAACAGACAACACATTGTGATGAAGAAGTAAGTTGTGAATTCACAACAAACTCTCCTTGTTTTTGCTTTTGAAGTGGGGACAAAGCCACTCTGGAAACAAGCTGTCTCCACTGATGCCAGGAAGTATTTGTGTAGAGAACTTGTAGATGTTTTTAGGCCAAATTCTCCTGTTTCACAATACGTATAACATTTACCGCTTCCAGAAATGGTCAGAGTATCAAGGACAGACTGTGTAAAAAAGGGGAATCCCAAGACACCTTGTCTTTTTGTTATTTCCTTCTGTGAGAGATGCTGTGGGCAGGGTGTGCTCTTCTCAGAGTGTCACTGCTTCTGTGCAGAGCAGAAATGCTTCTGGTTCTCCTGTCCATTGGTCACTGAGGTCACTAAGACAGAGGCTTGTAGGAATTCCTCTCCTGCCTCTTTTCACTTGTCCACCAATAGTGCAGGCGTTTCCTAGTGTATTCAGCTGATACAGCTCCCATGCCAGAGAGCACTTGGTAATAGCTCCCAGCTCTGAAGTAGTGTTGGAAGGATTCCAAAAGAGGGAAAGGGTTCCCCATCTTCTTGATTAAATACTGGCTGCAAGCTGAAGAGTCTTGCAGCTTCTCAGAGGCCTACCTACAACCTGTCAGCATGTGATTGGTCTTTCTCAGCATTAAGGAATTTATCCAGCACAATGCTGCATTTAGTTTCTTATTTGGAGATTTTTGTTTTGTGGATCAGAATTCAGGGATCATTTGCATAGAATGATACAGCTGAAATTGCCTAAGATAACCCAATTTTAATAAATTCAATTGTGCTTTCTTTCAGTTTGCAATTATTTTTGGCAAGCTGTGTCAGAGATTATATCATTGGTGGAAGCTGAGGACTGGATATATGATTCTTCTTTCAGCCAACATTCTGGCTTTTCATGTAATGTTGTTCAGACTGAAGATGATCTGGTACCAGAGTTTTTATCTCCTAATAAATCTGATTCTAACCACAAACACTCCACAAAGACAATAATACTGCATAATGGCTATGAAGAAGATTGGGAATTGAGAAATTTGTTTTTTCTCTCTCCACTATTTATTCCTTGATTTTGACTAAGTTAACTATAGTTGACATTAACTATACATCAAAGAAAATGTTTTTACATAGTGCTTGGCACTGAGGGTGTCAGACAAGGTCTCTAGAGGCAGTTATAGCAGTGAGATATGTCAGTGGTTCTGACATTGAGATTTTTTTGCATACATTAATCTCTTGTCTCCATTGATTAAAGTTGAGAGCTAAGATTAAACTCTGTAGGTCAAGTTTGACTTTGTTATTATTATGCTGATTTCAAAGAGTCATCAATCAGTTTGACTCATTCAAAAGGTGACTGTATAGAATTAAAAAAGATTTTCACATTTAACTCTTTTTCCTTCCAATTACAGGAAGGAAATTAACAATTTCCTTCCAATGTATGTTATTTCAGTTAATGGTAAATATCTCTTTCTCTAATATCTTAATTGAGAGCTTTGCTCAATATTTTTGTCTGTTTGATTCAGATGAAGAAGCATTGGTTTTCGGCATTATTATTAACACTAATATTGCTGTTACCATCATCATCATCATATAGTCCAGCTTTTTTCATCTGTTTTCATAGCTACATGCATCCAAACCCATCTCTACAGTGAGGACAAAGATCTTAACAGCTCTCCTGCCTGTCACTGAAATACTACTTGCATAATATTCACCCAATATTAAATCTGTGTAATTTCAGAAAGATTTGCTCAGTACCAATGTCTTTAGCTGTATAAATGCATTTCAGATCAATCAAGGGCTTCTTTAACAGTGGTTTGATAAACAGTTTTCATTTTTCTATAATAAAACTAAGAAGCCAGCAAAATACTGAGGAGAAGTCACTTCACCATAGGCAACGGAGAGCTCCATTGAGTGAGAACAAAATAGCAGTGTCTCTGTTAATTTCATAATAGCTATTCTGCAACCTACTCTGTAATTTCTTGGAAGATGGTATTTTTAGAGCTAGTCTATCATAGCTAGCTGTCAGCATATAATAACAAGGTACTACTGCCCACAACAGTAAAACTGATTAGGATTTAGTGGGATTCTTGTATACATTGAATGCCTTGATCTTTTGCAAAGTGCTTTGGAGGCCCTGGATCAACAAGATCCCAAAAGTGTCAACACTTGGTGTGTCTTCATGTTTACACAAATAAAAAACTGCTTTTTTATTTGTATAAACATGAGGAAGAATGAAGCAGAATGTTGGGTGCCAGATGACAGTGCCACTGAGGACCTTAACATACCAGTATGTGAGCTACACCCTTGTTGGCAGGCCTTTGTAAGCTCAATAGCATAAGTCACTGCTCTTTCTGCTTTGAAGCAGAAAACTTCAAATAACATCAAAGCTATAGGGATCCAGTGCCAAACATCATAATATTTACTTTCCCCATCTAGAACGAATTCATTAATCAGTGCCATGAAAATAATGGTAGACTCATTCTAACCCTGCTATAGATGCCTGAGTCAAAGGTCTTGATGAAAAGAGAATGCAACAAAGACCTGAATGTGACAGCCTACTTTTAACTTTATTGTCTCTGGGTGTTTTGGCTTATTGTTCTCTGCCCTTGTTCTTTTTGCTGGCCTTTAGACCAAGACTGAGCATTCATTTAATAGTAACTGAAGCACGTCCTGTTCACTGCAAGTTTTGAAAACAGAGAAAGCCAGTAATGCATTCATAGCCTTGGACTGAAAAGTCTGACATGCAATTGGCAGTGGAGAGCTCAAAGAGGAAATGAACAAGAAAATATATAAAGAACTGCACTGCAAAAAAGAACTGTAAATTATTCAGACAGATAAAAGAGACATTTTCCTTGTCTTGGGTTGGCAGTATAAAACTAAAGTCAGGCTTGCTTTTGGGTGTATAATTTTGGCTTTTCATCTGCCAAACAAGGAGGTAGCAAATTAATTGCTTATGCCCCGTATTATACCTAAGTCAAGGGATGGAATATGCGCAACAAGCTAGGTTTGAATGGCCAGTATCAGATGAACACAGTAGAGAAAATGTGAATTGCTTCAGAGATGTTGATCAGCTCCATAAATTCAGACAGCAGAAAGAGAAGAACCAGAAAAAAGACGAAAAGTGATTTTTCCTTGAGTCACGACTGACTGCTTTGCTCTTCTTGTTCATAAATCTCTTAATAGATTAATGTGGTACAACATAGCTGAAGGCCTCCTGTGTTCTGCCCAGTGCCTTCATTAAAGTGAAGAAAATAGATATATGGGTTCTTTTGTAAGTCTTGCATTAGATAATGGGTATCTAGGAACAGAATGCAGCTACTAGTGCCTTAGTGGTTTAGAGTGAATTAGAGCATCCATCTAGGCTTTTTTTTTTTCTTTTAAATACACCTCCAGCTGCTTTCCCAAAGTGACATATGCTTCATCAATTACTTGATGAAGGTAGTTAGTGGCTGAATATAGTAGGACAGCAACATTTCTTCTAAATGGCACAAGAGGACATGTCCATCCCTGGGATAGCTGTGTCCATGTCTCTACTTTCCATTTATTCGTATTTGTTTCTACCTATTTCTACCACAGTCTTTGATAGTACCATGTCATTATGAATTCAGTAGGAATATCCATGAAGAATGGAATGGATAAAGAAAAGGATTATGTTAAAAACCTTAAACCTGAAAAAGAATTAATCTCATTTTACCTTATGATGACCAGACACATACATTTTCATGTAATAGCACTACACTTTAACCTCTTCAAAAACCTGAAAATGACAGTTACACATTAATTTATGCCCAATCCTGGCTGTAGACATAAAACTCTGCTTCATAACCAACTCTGATGAACTTGAAACCTTCTGCTGGTGCCAATTTTTTCCACCTGCCCCCAGAGTCAACATGCTCTTGTAGGAAATAGCTTCTCTTTTGCAGTATTTAGAGGTGGAATCCATTCACTGAATTGTTGGCTGCTCTGAATCCCACTTTTTCTGTACTTCTTGATGGTAGCAGTGTTTGGGAACAAAGGTTTGGTTTTCTAGCTATAGACTGGAAAGCAGTCAAAACAGAAGGTCATTCTCAGAAGGTTCCTGTGCAAATTAACTAAGCAACATATCTTTTTAGCGGCAGTTGCTAGTTTATTATGCAAATATCTGTCCGCCACTGAATGCCTTACAGTTTGTCCAGTATTTTTTGCCAATTCCAGTCAGGACACTGTGAGTGCTCACCTGAATTTTGCATCCTTCCTCCCATGCGCATGTCTATGGGTTTCTGCCAAGCTGACTTGTCAGTAATCAGTCAAATGTTACTTTGTGCATAATATATATTAGTGTTTTTCTCTTGTCCCACCTTTTTAGAAAATAATGGGAACTTCTTTTCTTTGTATTCAAAATCTTGGGATTTCAATAAATATTCAGCTGGAGCAAATAGTGTAGTATATTAAGTACTCTGAAATTTTGGAAGACTTAATCTTTGAGAAACACACTCACAGAGTAGAAATTAACTCTATGTTTGGGACTAGAGTACCAAATTAAGACAGTAAGATCATAACAGATGCAGCAACTGTCCTCTCTTGCTATAGCAAACATGCAGGTTGGTCTAGCAGAGAAAGAGCAATGAGAACTGTCTCTTCTTTGAAGAACAGAAAAGCATTGGGTCATTAGATCTTACTGCTTTTGTTTAGGTCACTAGTCTGAGATATAACAGAACAAGTTTAGTCTCAAGTTGGAGACTCGTTTGACAGTCTTGTCCCATTCTTGTCTGTTTCTCATAGGACTGTAAGGTTTCCTAATAGTACCAGGTTAAGAGTCTCTACTCATTTCCCAAAGAACTTTTTGTTAAAAACAATATATGTTAACTCAAGGACACAGGAAAAGAAAATATTTTCAGACCTTATTTGTAAAACAAAGCATCCTAGATGTACTTTCAGTTTTATTTTTAAGGAAGAGCAATTCCTAATTATTGGAAGTCTCCACAAAATAAATTCTTCTTAGACTACAATGAAGAATGCCACTGAAAACCAGCAGATTATCTGATCAGATGTCTTTTTGCATTGGACAAGATTCATCTGACAAGATTCATATGCATAATGCTGGCTGGTACAGCATCATAGTTCTAGGCATCATAGTTCTAGGAGTTCTTGTCTTAAGAGTAGCAGTTAAACGCCAAAGCAAAGATACTTGCAGCTAAAGATCTCATTAACTCTTCTTGTTTCCAACATACTATTAACATTACTGTTAATTATATTTTCATTAGATCAGAGAATTTCAAAGAGTGTTTCCTACTTCATCTGTGTACAGAAAACATCTATATATTGTAACTTGAAAGTTGGGCTACAATTCACAGGTATGATTTTTCTTCTCATTGTGCTGCTGCTGATTCTTTTCCTAGTCATTCTTCTGTTTGTCTGGACACTGACCTTGATTATATGGGGCAAATCTAGACAAGCTCCATGGCAAAAGAATGAACAGTCTTGAGCTTCAGTACCACTGGTTTTTGATTAATAAATTTTATTTTGCTGTCTTTCCTGCTTTACATTCCACTATTTTTTTTTCATGAAAGAATAAAAGCAATATCAGTAAGGATGGCATATGTGATAAGTGCAGAATGAGTGATGAGATCTTTGCTGTCCATTTGAGAGGGAGATTACTTCCTAGTGGGTCTCACTGTGTCTGAGTTGTGTGATCTTCTGTTCTGATACTGTGAGTGTGGCTTGAGAATGAAAGGACTTACACCAGCATCTCAGAAACAGACAAGGAAATTATAGACATGATCAGTCAAAGCATGAAGTGATTTTGGAGCTTCAAAATACCCTCATTCCAATAAAATTCTCAATTTACAGAACCCCTATTCACATCCTAAGGAGTGGTATTGATGCATGTGTTCAACTACAGTATCAAAAATAAGCAGATACCTTCTAGACTACTAGACTGAAGATTTTGTCACCCATTTCTCAAGTAAATTCTGGTCTTTACTGAATAAAAGCCAATGGGACATTGACTATTTATGGCTTTTCCAGATGAGTTCTTGTAGCTCTAGAAAAAAGTTCACAGTCAGAATGGTATTGTCTCTGTGTACACTTTGCAGAACACTTTCTCCTCATCAATCAGCTGCAGTGTTGCTTTGGCTTTGAATTAAGACTTGATTTGCTACAGCTGCGGACAGAAGATGACAATGATCTATGGAAAATTAAAATTAATTTAGAGTAAGCCGAGGACACTTGTGAAGATGTGCAGAACACAGAGGGTGTTAAAAATAAACAAAACCCCAAATTCACCTGAACAGAACAAGAAAGGACATTCTTTTGAAAGTACTGGCATTTAAACACTCAATCTGCAGCTCCTAAACATGTCTCACGCTGAGGTTTAGGAAAGCAAAGTCAGAGGGTGAATATCAGGGTGTTGTGGTTTGAAAACAAAACGAGTGAGAGGCTCCAAGTCAGAGATATAATTTAATAAAAAGAAAGGTAAAAAGGTAAAAACAAAATAAAATAAATGCAATAACACAAAGGATCACTGACAAGGTCAGAATACAACCTGAGCAGGATGGTGGAAGCAGTCCAGGTGAACTGCTCTTCCTGAAGCAGTGATCCTGTAGAAAGGTCTGGTAGCTCTGGTCCTCTGGGAATCCAGTGGGTAAATGCTACCTGCACTGTCCCACATACCAGCTTATATCCAGGTGAGAATGCTTGGCTCCTCCCCCTGGGCAGAGCATCTCACAATAGCATGAGAAGTGTGAAATGGGTCCTTGATGGCCCATTAACAGAGATAACCCCTGGAGGGAGTTACCCGTGACTCATGGGCCATTAGCAGAAGACACCCCCAAAGGCGTTAATGGGCCATTAGCAGAAGACACTCCAAAGGCCATTAGCAGAAAAGGCAGGGGGCTTGGGAAAACACTAGCCCACCTGGTTTCAACAGTTCATGAAGATGGTGATAGAATAAATACTTTGTGTACATCCTACACTGCAACCCAGGACACAAGGTTACACAAATCTAGTATGTGGGTGCATTTTTTAAACGTAAGATTAGGTCATTAATTTCTGGTAAGTCATGTTGCTTTGCCCATGTAAGTGAAATGACAGTAGAACTAACTGAAGTCATTTTTATAGGACTTAGTTCATTTAAAAATGAGCAATATTCTGAGAGCTACTTGCTATTTACAGCAAGAACTGGGAACAACGTTTGGTATATCTACCCTTACTGTTCCTTTCAAATTACCATTCACATAGTTTTAGACCTGTTCGTCTACAGCTCTGGGGAAATCTTTAAGACCCAGACATAAGTCACACAGCAGCTTTTTAAATATGGACCATTTTTCATGTCCTGCTTGAATTTTCAGTCTTTATAGGATCTCATCAGGCCTCATACATTAATAGGAGAAAATTCAGCAAAGAGTACACTTTTGTCTGTATTATGTCACAGCAGAATTTAGGTATTTCAAATGACAATTCTGAAGATTTAGCATATATGTAATTTTTTTTTTCTAGTCATCAAACAGTTTTCATTAATTTACTCCAGGTATCCATACAGGCTGGAGGATGACTGGGAGCAGCCCTGCTAAGAAGCATTTGGGGTGCTGGTGGATGAGGCTGGACATGGCCCAGCCATGGGCACTCCCAGCCCAGAAAGCTAAACGTGTCCTGGGCTGCATCCAGAGCAGTGTGGGCAGCAGGGGAGGGAGGGGATTCTGCCCCTGTGCTCTGGTGAGACCCCAGCTGGAACCCTGCACCCAGCTCTGGGGTAGGACATGGAACAGGAAGGACATGGAACTGTTGGAATGAGTCCAGAGGAGGGGCACAGAGATGATTAGAGGGATGGAGCACCTCTCCTATAGAAAAAAACTGATGTAATTGGGATTATTCAGCCTGGAAAAGAGAAAGCTTTTCGGTGACCTAACTGCAGTCTTTCAGTAGGGGAAGGGCTGCTACAGCAGAGGGAGGAGGGAAACCTCCTGGAAAGAGAGAGAGAGCTACAAGAAAGATGTAAAGATACTAAAAAAGGACATATAGTGACAGGACAAGGAGAAAGGTATTTAAAGTAGGAGAGCATAGGTTTAAATTAGATATCAGGAAGAAATTCTTTGCTGTGAGGGTGGTGAAGCACTGGAACAGGTTGCCCAGGGAAGCCCCTGCCAGTGTTCAAGGAACAATCTGGTGTAGTAGAACAATCAGGTGTCTCTGCCCATGAGAGGGTGGTTGGAACTAGATGATTTTTATGGTCTCCTTCAGTCTAAGCTATTCAATGATTCTATGATATATCCATTTGCTACATAGTTGTAGTTTCTGTCTTTTTCTAAAGCTAGAAGTAAAAATCACATGTTCCTTGGTGTTTCAGGAACACAATGCATGCACATCAGTGGCAAATCTTTCAGCATAGAAAATGTCTTGATTACTTTAATCTCTATTCAGTAAGGCATATATGCATATATCTGCTTTTCTTTAGCACATAAATTATATTCTTTAGTTCAGCTAGATTATCCACGTACCAGAAAACAGATTTCAATCTTGCTCAAACTCTGTTTTTTTCAAATAGGAGCCTCAGAATATAGAAGATTGCAACACAGACAGCTAAGTGCATTCCAGATGAGTTATGGATTAGAGGAGAGGTGCAAGATTCTAGGGCCCTAAATTCTAGATTTCTAGGCCTAGTCAGTACTCTTCTTCAAGCCATATTATTTTCAATATTTACACAGCTTGCTTCTTTTTAAAAATCCTTCTCTTCTTAGATACTGCTAAGCATGGCATCTGAGCATTTCATAATTTTGTAATATGTGATCATAAAAACACTTCCTTCTCCATATATCTGAGGGTCCCCAGAAGCAGATTGTTTCTTTATCTGTGCATGTGCTTAGAGGAGCAGTATGCTATGTGGACACCTTGCTCTCCTCTGGGAGAATGTCCCAGGTAGATGGGACAGTCCCCTGGAGTGTTCTCCAGCTGCTCTACTGTGTTTGTTCTGACTGTGACATGCTGCAAAAGCCTTCCTCTGCCACAGGTTATAATATAATAATAATAATAGTAATAATCTCTTATAATACGAAGATCAAACCCCTTCTTTTATTTTGACCTGAAGCCAGGGAAAAGAGCAAAGCCTTGAGTTGCTCTGTTCTTAGCCATCTGTGTTGCATGAACAGACGGTTTGTTGTGTATAAAACCAGCTTTGACTGTTTCAAGAGGCATCTGTTCTGTGCTGAGGCATCACAGTTGACAGTATTTAGACTCGGCAGTCAAAGGTGCCAGGTCAGTCTAGCTCAGTCTGCGCCTGACAGGACGGGTGTGGCTTCTTGCTAATCATCAGGGAACAGCCGTTTGAGTAAGGAAACAAGAAAACCTGTACAACTGTCAGCTTTTCAACAAAAGGGGAGAGTATCTCAAAGAAGCACCCCACTATAGTTAGGAAGAGGAAGGATTCAGTTAGTTTAGTAGCAGCTTTATTGTGTGACTTTGGCAAATCTTTTTTTCTTGATATTTGATTGATAAACTGAGCTGAGTTTTAGGCCACTGCTTCACTGGAAGAGGCAAACTGCATGGTGCTTGTATAATACAGGTCTAGAAGGAAGATGGTGAATGGTGAATTATTCAAAGTGCTTCATTATGCAGACTGCCTTAGACTTCCCCAAGATGAGCCATCTGCTCTTTCAAGTCCGATGGATTTTCAGAGATCTGGATGGTAGATTTAGCTGCACAGGATGCAGCATTGATGGGAGGATGATGCTGTCAGCTTATGAACATGAACAACACTTTCATAATCTGCTACTGTTATAAACGAGGTAGCCAGAATAATAATCAAAAGCAAATTTTATTTTGCTACAAAAAGCGACCTCGGAAAGCCACAATAAAAAGAGACAACGCCAATCCCAGCAACGGGATCGGTGTTGGGTGAACCTCCGTTAGGCCTCTAGAACCTTCCCAGTTCACAAATCCGGCTGCTGAGGGGTCAGGTTTTATACAGTTTATTTCCCCTAAGGCAGGGTTCTTTGTCCGCTTTTGCTCAGTTCTCACATTCATGTGTTTTCTTTTCTGAGTTTGGTTCTCCGAAACGGTTTTCCAGGCAGGGATGAGAGCTTGATTCGGGAATTCTCCATTGGGATGCACACCTTTGATGACTTTGATTATCTTATCACAGATGCATATGGGTATCATTCACCAGGATGTGGTCCGACCCAGCCCCGGTAACGATACATCTCCGACTGCAGCCACTCTTTTCTCTTGTAAATTCGTATTTTCCTCAGTGCCGCCCGTGCCTCACAATTGTAAATCAATCTTCTCCAGTAGCCATTGTGATTTTCCAATTTTAGATTCTAAGCACGAATTACTGTATATATATATCATATATAAAACTACTTTCATATATAACTGTACTTTACTAAATTTCTACTTTCGTCTTTTGGACTGCTTTTTTGGTGGCTTTTAGTTGGTTGGTTTTTTGTTTGTTTGTTTGTTTTGGGTTTTCTTGGTTTTTTTTTTTTTTCTTTTAATTTGTTTTAAAAGGTCTGTATTTTTAGCAGCTACTGTTGGTGAGAATTTATTGAGTGCTTTAATCACTCCTGAATGAAAGGCAGCTGCTAAAAGATGTAAATGGCTGCTGGTTAATGACGTGATGGCTTTTCTGAGGAATTAAACGAGGAATTTCCTCTCAGTTTTTACTATATAGCCAGTGCCATTATATAGCCAATGACTGTTTAAGCCTCACATACTTACCTGGTAAGTGCAGCTGACTACTATCTTGGGTTTTTTACACAGCTGGCCTCAGTAGAACTACTAACCTGGTAAATCAACAGTCCCAGTCTTGTCTGGTTTAATTTCCATTGTGTAGGTATGTCTTCTGCATGCCTACACAGCAGAGCATAGAAAGAACCATAAACTCATTCTCTTGCATATCCCAGGTCTTTTGTTTCTCCTTAATGTTTTCAGAAAATAAAAGCCTCACTGGGAATTTAGGTGGGGAAATAGAAGCTATTTTCTCTCTGTGCTTACAGCTTTGGACATCTAGCCCTAACCTGATCCTTCATTGTGACAACAAAACAGAAACTATTTGAGGTAAGCCATGACACAAAAGAGTATTACTGGCTATTTCCAATTATTTACAGTGTTTGTAACACAGTAATTCTTGCAGATCTAGATAAATGTTCTATTGTGTTTGGCATTGTAGAGACTAGTAATAAAACCTGTTTGCTATCTCAAAGATCCTGCAAGATCCAATGGACAGAATTGGTACTTCCCATTACAATGCCATAGACAGATTTGGTGATTTCCCATAAAAACAGAAGAAACTAGTGTCAAAGTTTGGGACTGAAACCTCTCAATGTGTGGGCTCACCCAAATCCTAGTCAGATACTGAATACCAAAGAACACTCCTCCCATTCTCTGAGGCTCCAGTTCTGATACACAAAGACTGCAATAAGTGAAACAGCTGAGCTAGTGTTCATCTCTATTGATCCTGTGCTGTGACCTGACATGATTGTGGGGCTCTTGGATGCATAAACATTAAAATTCATCATGCCCAGCAAACAGAAAAGTAAAGTGAAAAAAATGAGGTTGAAAAAAATGAGATTGCTTGATTTGTATGTGTATTCATTACAGTCACCTTGGAAACAGATATTGCAAGATAAGTTGGAAATATCTAGGTCATTCAAAATGTGTTCTCTAGTATGGAGAATGTTGTTGGCTTTTTTTTCCCTGCAGTTGGGAGGTAGGGCAAAGACTGACAGGGTGGGAGTGGAAGTGATGGGTGATGAAAGAGAGAGAGAATGAAATTGACTGTAGTAACAAAGCCTTTGAATTAATAACAGATGAGAAAACCTTGAACTAATTCAAGGCAAAAATATATGAAGATGTTTGTGTATGATAAGGCAAAAGCTATAATGCTATGCAATTAAAGCTGAACATTAATTTGCAGGCTGCACTGCTCATTTGTTTACGAAAACAGGATGATAATAAAAGATGCACGTAAGTTATCCCAGGTTAAGCCTGCCGCTTAAGCACTTTGTCTTTTGTGATACTGCAAGCTTCATCTATGACAAAATAAACCCACTTCTTTTCATGAGTCCAGTCCACAATACTGACAATACTTCTAAGAGAACTAAGTCCAAATTTGCCCTTGGATATCAAAAGCTAACAAGTATTAATACTAGCTAAAAAATGAGCCAGAAAGAATCAGAGCAAGATAACTTTCTACACTTATCTTTACGACGTAAGATCAACCTAACTTGATATAATAAAACCATTGAACTTTTACTAAATCAGACTTACAATCAGAGGGTCAACACCCAATACTCGAGTATGTTTCTAATTTGTATTTCCTGGCACTGTGCTATTTCAGCTTTCAGCAAACCGGTAGCAGCACTAGCAGCAGCACTGTGCTGCATCCTGGTCCCTTTCAAGCACATTAGTTCATTGAAGGCCTGGCCCACTAGCCTTTCTACTTGTACCTTGTATTGTCCTCCACAGCTGGGTGAACAGGGCCTAAAAGGCTTCCATTCCAGTTTCAGGCCATATCAAACCCACTTGTTATCTCTTTATGCATTTGAGAATTGCTAGCCAAAGTAGAAGACAGAGCAGAAAAAAAAATTCTTGGCACAATTTTTCGTAGCAATTTTGTTTCAATTCAACAAAGCCAGAAACATTTAACCAATGCTACTGGGAGAAAGACATGAAATGTTTGTGGGGTTAGGTGATGGAAGAACCTTTCATTTGATATTTTTACTTAGGATGGAAAGAAAGACAGGGAGACTGTGAGGAACTGCCTTCCAAGCAGCCAAAGATCAGGTTAGGAGATCTAAAGTCCTGACAGAACCAAATCTGGCAAGGTATCTCAGAGGGCTAGAAGAAAATCTTCTATAGGTATGTTGGTGATAAAAGGAAAACTATGAAAAATGTGGGCCTTCTCTGGAAGGAAACAGGAGACCTGGTTATCTGGGATGTGGAAAAAACTGAAATACTCAGCAGATTTTTTTGCCTGGTCTTCACTGGCAGGTGCTCCAGCCAGACCACCCAAGTCACAGAAGACAAAGGCAGGGACTGTGAGAATGAAGAACCACCTGCTGTAGGAAGAAAGTCAGGTTTGACACCATGTCAGAAAAGGTGCACAAGTCCAGAGGTCCTGATGAGTTGCAGCTGTGAGTACTACGGGAATGGGTGGATGAAGATCTCGCTTGTGGCAGCCTGATGAAGGTTCCACTGACTGGAAAAGTGAAACATGACCTCCATTTCTAAAAAGGAGAAAGAAGGAACACCCAGGGAACTACTGGGTGGTCAGTCTCACCTCTGTATCTGATAAGATTATGGAGCAGAGCCTGCTGGAAACTCTGCTGAGGCACATGGAGAACAGAGAGGTGATTTGTGACAACCAGTATGGCTTCACTTAAGGGCAAATTATGCCTGACAAGTTTGGTGGCCTTCTATGATGGTGTTGCAGGGGTGGTGGATGACTGACATTATTCTACCTGAAACTGTGCAAAGTATTTCACACTGTCCTACATGACACCCCTACTCTTTAAACTGAAGACACACAGATTTGACAGATGTACCACTCAATAGATAAGAAGTTGGCTCAATAGTCACACTCAAATAGTCACACAGTCAACAGCTCAATGAACAATGATGCCAGTGATGAGTGGTGTCCCTTAGGAGTCAATATTGGGGCTGATACTCCAAAATATCTTTGTTGCTGATGTGGACATGGGGTTGAGGGCACCTTCAGCAAGGTCACTAGTGACAGCAAGGTGTATAGGGCAGTCAAGCTGAAAGGAAGGGATGCCATCCTGAGGGACCTGGACAGGCTTGAGAGGCAGGCCTGTGTAAACCTCATGAAGTTCAGCAAGGCCAAGTGCAAGGTCCCACACCTGGGTATGGGCAATCCCAGGCCCAAGGACAGACTGGCCAAGAATGGGTTGGGAGCAGCCCTGGAGGAGAGGACTTATGAGTCTTGTACAAGAAGGTCAGCATGAGCTGGCAATGATGCTTGCAGGCCAGAAAACTAATGGAATCCTGGGCTGCATCTAGAGCAGCATGGCCAGAAAGTTAATGGAGTGATTCTCCCCTTGTACTCTGCTTGAGTACTGCATCCAACTCTGGGGCCACCAGCATGACAGAGGAGGCCACTAAGATGGTTAGAGGGCTGAAGCACCTCTCCTATGAAGGCAGGCTGAGAGAGTTGGGGCTGTTCAGCCTGGAGAAGGCTCCAGGGAGAGTTTAAAGCAGCCTTTCATACCTAAAGTGACAAGACAGCTGGAGAGGGACTTTTTACAAAGGCATGTTATGATAAGACAAGGGGGAATGGATTTAAACTGCATGATGGTAAGTTTGAATTGGATATGAGGAAGTAATTCCATACTGTGAGGTTGGTGAGGCACTGAGGTGTCCAGACAAGCTGTGGATGCCTCATCCCTGAAAGTGTTCAGGGCCAGGTTGGATGGGGCTCTGTGCAACCTCATCTAATGGAAGGTGTCCATTAGGTGCATGTCAAGGGGGTTGAAAGTGGGTGATCTTTAAAGTCCCTTTCAATGCCAACCATTTTATAAGTCTATGGTTCTGTGACTCTAAATACTGTTTGATGTGTTATACCATGACATGCTGCAACATGTCAGACAACAGAGATAAAACAGATCACTTCAACCTAGTAAGATACATGTAATTCCAGAAGGGATTCTTTTTCAGGTTTTTTTTTACAGAAAAAAAATTTACTTATACTTTTTCTATTTGGGAAGACGAAAATTCTAAAATATCAGAAGTTGCTGTACATGACTCTGCATTTCTGCCTTTTGAGTGCTTTTAATGGTGTAAAATCTTGTATGCTGAGACAGGATATCGCAAATGTTACTAGACTGGTGCCAGCAAAAAAACCAAAACATTTTGACTTCTGTGTTGTATGGTTCTTTCTCCTTCTCAGGGGATATACCAATTCTGGTATTTTCTCTATTTTCTCTATTTCCTAACTATTCCTTTCTTGTGCTGGCATAAACATCTGACTTAGATCAGAGATCTGGACTGGGTAATAGGTAAGGAAAAAGAAGGTATGAAAATCACATACACATATCTCAAGAGATCATCAGCATATGCTAAATTATAAACACATAAAAGAGAGTCTGGTTTATCTTTCTTCATTCTGTAAATTATCTCAGGTGTCCAGAGAGCATAAATCTTGATTGAGGCCGCCTAAACTACAGCCATCTTTGCATATAAAGCAGAAGAAATCTAATAGCAAGTAAAAGCTAAATAACAGTACCAAGATAGTATCTTGCAGATGAAGTATTAATAGCTTTGCCTGTACTCCTTGCTCTGTAAGACACAGGGTAGGTCTTATAATGCAAATGGAGCTAGAAGCTGAGAACTCTTAGTTACTACTGTTACTAGTAGTTGCCCTTGCAGCATAGGGGGAACATATGGGTCCAAGTACCACTGTGGTTAGACTCATGCAAATAGAGGAGAAGGTGATCTTTACTGCTGTAAGACCTTTCTGGGTGTCTGTCAAAACTGAGATTACTGTCCCTTTTACAGAATCTTGCGCCAGTCCTTTGTAGTTATCATTGTCATAAAGATGTACGCCAGTTGAAAATTTTCTTCCTGTATTTGTAGATACAGCAAGACATCATATCCTCTGAAAGTGGCTGAAGACAGTCTGTTCTTTTGCTAAGTTGCAGCTTCAGTCTTTGCAGCTCCAGCTGTAATCTGGAAGCTTGCTCCTTCACTGGGGGCTCCAGCTTTCCCATGTGCTCAAGGTCTTCACACACAATACAACAGAAATTTTAATTCCCAAAGGCAGAAATGTTTAAATTTTTCCTCTTGTCACCCTGTAGGTAAATCACCTTTGTACCAGTACAGATTTCCAGCTGTTGCTCTGTGGGTTGTTGTTGTAGTCTCAGACAAGAGGCATTGCTTGGTTATTGAAAGTTAAAACTGGTTATTGAAAATTAAAACTGGTTATTGAAAATTAAAACTGGGTGTCTGAAGGTTTGCAGGTGGGCTGCTTGAGCCTGGGGGACATAGTTCTGAGACTCTTGGAAAGACACATTTTCATTTCAAGCTGGAATACTTGGATACTCTTAGAATGTCAAGTCATCCATATATGACAAGTCCTGAAATGATACCACTTTTCTCCCAATGATTTTGGCATATTTCAGGTCCAGTGCAATTGTACTTGTGGTCTGAACTTTAGATTGCTTTCAGTTTCAGATTTAGTGGATGTTCACTCAGCTAAGTCCTTAGCTTGACTCCTAGCAGCTGCCTAGGTCTTCTGCAGGCTTTGCTTGATGATACTTAGCATTAACCCTGTCCACATCCCTCTTTCCCTCCCCCCTTGGCAGGTGATGTTTGAAACTTTTGCTGCTGTGATTTGTAGCCAAGAAAAGAAAGTCTCCCATACACTATGCCAGCCGCCAGCTCCCAGCTCTTCAGTAAGCTCTCTTGTGTTGATCTAGACCCAAGCCCCATAGTGGGGCTGGTGTCCAGTGGTGTCTTGAGCTCTGCTCAAGAGCCCAACACACAAGGTTGTGTGGTGAGTGTTAGGTGTGGGAGGAAGAGACACACAGTTCATGTGGCTCAGATAGAGAGAAGGAAATCTGTAGAGTAGTGCCAAGAGATGATTTGAAATGCTAATGGCCTTTTTTCCTTGGTTCTATTTTTAAACAAACCATTCTTTCTGGTTGCAGGAAGAATACCAGTTCAGAGATACACCTGGGAGCTTTTAGCTTTTTTTAATTGTGCAGGAAAATACAAAAGCAGATTGTGGCCTTTGGTCATAGGTACTACAACAGGTTTCCTAATACTCTTAAAACTCAATTTAAAAAAATATTTTAAGAATGCCACAAGCCTTGAGTTAAAAATTATGCAGAAAATGCCTCCCTGGAGAAAGTTTAAAATGTGTTTTGATCTACTTTCAGAGAAAGTATTTTTTTGCAGATGTCAAATCTGCAGTCATGACAATCTCATATAATTATAATAGTAGATAGACTACCATGCTGGAGGATCACGTGCTTTTAAAAAAACTTTTCAAGTTTGTTAAGTTATTTAACAGAAACAGTTTAGAGAGAGAGATTTGTGATGACAGAAATGATTGCCAAGTGAGAAGAGAACTGTACTGGGTCAGCCTGCAAGCTCCATTCACCTAATTGCTTCATAAGCAGTGGGATGAGTGATTCCCAAAGCAGATCAGATGAGGTACAGCTTGAAAAAAAACAAAACCAGTGAAAAGGAGTAAAGTAGGATTTAGTAAAGAACAATTGACACTGCTCTATTTTACTCCACCAGTAACATCTGAAGCTATAAATTCTCTGCTTCTTTGGATACCACATGCCAGGAAAACAAGATGAAAAAGAATTGTTGGTAAGTCTTGATAAAAAAGCTGGCAGCAGGAGGAGCAAAATAAGCATCTTTTGAGGCCTGAAACATTGTTATTTTTTCAGATAATAAATTTTGTGGAAGCCTTGCTAGGCCTGAAAGTTGGTCAAGGGCACAATAATCTCACAGGCCAAATGCAGACCAAAGGAAAAGGGGTATGTCAAGGTTGGCTGGCTTCAGTTTTTACTTATCAGGCCCACACAGCTACATCTGCAGGAGCAAAGTTCCTTCTGTGTAGATGCTCCTTTGCTGTATCAGGCCTCTTCATGGTGCAGTTAAGAGGTGTGGTAAATCTATACAAGCTTTAGTACTTACTTGTAAGTTGGAGTTCATATAGATAGAAGGCTGAACTCTGTTGCTCTGCATTCCCTCCTATACCTGAAAACTGCTTCTGCCTGACCTGAATCTTCAAAGTAGACTGTTCATTCTGTGAAAATGCCTGCATCAGGGGTAGGGTAGTAGAGAAAACTGCTCTATTTGTTTTCCCCTTTTTTGCCAATAAGGGACAATTATTTTTCTTATTTGTGTTTAAGCATGTGTGTTTATGCTTTCATAAAAGTAACTTTTTCCTACAATTTAGATTTCTAGTTGCTACATAATAGCAAGAGGATTAAGAAAAAGAGGCTAAAATGTTGTCATGGGGTCTTCTATACCTCTCCTGGCCAATTCCTCTTTCTAATAGTCAGTAATGAAAATGCATACAGAGGTCCACACGCAGAAGAATTAACAGGACCGTAACCTCCTACTTCAAAGCCTAATTTCTGTTGGTTATAGTTTTTAATTTGAAATATATGCAACTCTATGCTGGCTTGTCAAAGTATGGTCTTTTGAGAGGTTTTGTTAAGCCCTTGTCACAAATGTTTCATGAGTGTCAGCACCAAGCACCAGCTACACTAAAAATATGGAGGTTTTCTGTTCATTTGTATTCCTTACAATCAGTAGTGACTACTTTTTATGACAATTGAGAAAAGAGTAGAGTGGCTAAAGTATATTATCTATAACTCTGTCATGACTTCATTAGGTTTAGCATCAACTTGGGTTTTTCCTTTTTGTTCTTTATATAAACAGATACATTTCTTGCATTTCTCACCAGATTAGTTTCACATATATCTTGAGGCCCTGTAACTGTTATATATTTTTTAGTTTTGAAGAGACAAAATTTATAAGAGATGGCATAGGTTCGTCACTTACAGCAATGTTCTAATACTTTTCTCTAAATATTTTCTCTTTTTTATTTTCTTTCAATACTGGTTTCCTCAAAATGACCCCCAATATTCCACATCCCAAATCTAATCACAATGGAACTGGAATACTTCAGATGAAGCCAGAACTTAATGCTTCTAACTATTATAATAATACTATGCATGTTATAGCTGAAATCTAAGGTGAGTTTGAGGTAAAGCTAATAAAAAAAGACTGCTTCCTTTTTTTGCAGAGCTACAGTTTTTCTGAACCTGCATTCTGCTTGAGAGAGAACTACTTTCGGAAGTTTGAACAGAAACAACTTGATGCAATGAAATTACTTTCTTTCTAGATTTCATATTTATAAATAAATGTGTATTTTTAAAATGTGTAGACTAAAGCATCCCAAGAGGAGGAGCCAGAAACCTGAAACCTGGAATGGATATAATCCATTAAACCCAATGGAAAGAAAATACAGTTTGGTTTAGCCAAATCATGCAGAATTAAATTGCATACCTTTACTGTGTGTGTAATAGCTGAGACATTACTAAGAATCCTGGGTCTCATTTGGTATTCAGCAGATGGATTGGATGTTGAACTAATGAATGAGGAAAAGCTACACCAGGGGCAGTAGCACAACAGTAAAGGTTGTCCTCCTTTTTTCATTTGGTATGCAGAGAATGTGTGAATAGGTATTATTGTGTTGAAGACACATATTATTGTATTGGCTTTCAGTTGTACCTCATTGGCATGAAGTGGCAGAGATAAGAGTTGGGGCAGTGCGCCTCTGCACTCCCCACTTTGCCAGTAAATCTGAACACTTACCTATCAACATTGTTTTGTCAGCATTGCTGAGCACTGTGTCAGAGTTACAACAGTGAATAACATACCTAACAGCCTCGTTAAAGATCAATACTGTGTGAATCATCTTGTGTCATGCTTCTATTTAGCCCTTGCGCCTTACCTGGCCTGGCATGGGGTATTGCACCTAGTTTGAGGGGCCAGTCTGAATTCCTTTTATCTGTGAGAATCTTTACTTGGTTTGATTTAGGAATTCATCAGGCCTTGCCATGATTAAGCTAGACACTCAATAAAGCATGTGTTTTAACTTGGAAGCGTGTGAGTGATCCTGTTGAAGTGAGAGTTTAACATGTACTTAAATACCTGCCTAGACAGGGGTTGTAATTCAAGATCTAGAATGATATCATGCAATGACTTCTGAATTTGTGACTGATACTACAATTACATCAGATTGCAAATTCAGCTAGACTTAGAACACAATTACGCACTGCCACATCCTTAAGAGAGCTCTTATTTTAAACCTCAATGCCATCCTTCCACTTCTTCCTTCCATTCTACAGAGAAATACGAGCTGTTCAAAGTAGCACTCATTTGATTTCACTAAAGTGTCACGAGTAGACTGCCTGTGCGCCTTCTAACATGCTACAAACTTCTTGACAGAGCTCTTTGTATTTGTAATGCCTTCTCCACCTTTGACTTGTGCCAAAGAGGGAAAAATTATTAATTATTTGTTCAAACAGAAGGAATGCGTCAAAAGGAGTTTGAGCTATGCTGTAACGACGTTGGATTTGCCACATCATCTAAATGAGTGCCTAATGTAAATAAAACTTCATAATCAAAGTTCACCCTATTTTGGAGTAGCAGAAGCACATCATTAAAAAAATTTCTGACATGTCAGTGAGCAATGAATTACCGTGCAGTGCATAACTGTAGAGATAAAACAAGCAACTCCTGGCTGGTATATAATGTGTGGCACATGGAAGATGATACATAGAATGAGACAAGGAATAGCTCCCTAGGGAATAGGATGCTTCAAGCTTAATCCTGAGGTGGTGTAAGAGGCACACATCTCCACTGAAAGAATTGGAGCTCAAACTGATTTACACCACAGTTTGGGTGCCAGCTCTTCCTCATTAGTGAAAAGAGGTTATGCTCTCTCTATTGTACTTTTTTATCTCCACCTTAATAAATGTACTTCACTGGTGGTGTTAAGATTTCTTCACTGCTAGCCAGCTGCTCCTAAGGATCTTCTTTCCAATTAGACTGGCACTCTACCATTCTGCTCCCCAGTCTTCTGTGCTGAAAATTGACAGGCCTTTAACTGGGAATGTATTTTGACAGCGTTTTCCAGGTGGTGATCCTCAACAACTTGTCGGGGGACTACCAAAAATCACCACCTGTTCATAAAGTTTAAATTTACTGTAGAGAGATCTATACTTTTGATGGGAAAATAGAGAGACTGCAAATTGATAAGAGTTTAATGCCAGAATCCTAGGGATTGATGTTTGCTACTTGAATGAGATGACAGAAATGCATGGCAGGAGGGTGGGAAACAAGCATAATCCAACACAGGAGAGGTCCAGATTGGTGTAATGAAGAACTGTACCACCATAAGCACAGCCAGCCAGTGGAGCAAGCTGCTCAGAGAAGCTGTCATCCCCATCCTTGAGAATTTCAGAATGTAACGGGACAACACACTGAGCACCCTGGTCTGATCCCATGGAGACCCTGTATGAGGAGTTTGGACTGGAGATCTCCTGTGGTGCCTTCTAATCCAAATTATCCCATGATCCCATGACCCTCACTGGGATTCCTTTCATGCTGTTTTTAACATTTTGATGATATTTCTGTGTTCAAAAACACAGTTAAGCAAACAGATATATAGATAGATATACATACTTTATTAACTTCTGTTAACAAGAGCACACTAGTACAGGCCTTTCAGCTCCTTGGTGTGTTGGCTGCTCTGACCTCAACAGTAGATCTTGCTGAACCATTTCTTGATTTAATTTTATTAATGTTATGTTACCTAATTGCTAGAAGCATTGGAACTGAATCTGTTACTCTCTTGGTGCCTACTGCCTCTTATTGTGCCCAGTTTGCATATTTGATGCACAAAAAAGATATAGATACTATTTAATGTAAATTTTATTTGAATAATTAAAAAAATTAAAAACACAAATGGAAATCATTGATTTGACATGTCCTAACTCGCCCTGAAAGTTATGGTAATTAGCTGCAAGCAAGCACTAAGTTAGTAGGTACAATTTTCAGTACATATTCTTTCTTTAACAAAGACTCCTACATTGCCTGTTCATGCATCTACAGTTATTGCTTAGCTGATGTGTTTATGAGTGCAATGTTTGCAAAATCGGAGTTAAATGCAGAACATATGCTATTGTTGTGTATGTGGTTTCTCTGAGAGGGCATTTACTCTGAGAGGGCATTTATCAATGGGTGTTTTTGTCCCAGTCATGGGGTTATTCTAGTGCAATGGAAGACACCCAGATAAACAACTGTTTGTAAAATTGTGGCTCTAGGCAGTGCCAGCCCACAAGAGAATTTTCGAACCTGCCTGTATAGTCCAAGACAAGTGAGCAGTGTCAGCCAGAAGGGTTACCAGAGTTCACCAAAGGCCTGCAGAAAGCATGGATTACTCAATTGACACAGAGCTTTGGCTGCCAAATGAACAAGAGCACATTGTAGAATAAACAGCTGTTATCTGCATTTAGGGAATGCCTTCCAAGTGAGATAGAAGGTGCTCTGCCTTACAGGATTATCTGGCTGTTCATCCTGTCATGTGGAACAGCCATCCTCTAGTTGTTATAAAACATGGGCTGTCAACATAGGGGCCCAGGATGGTTCCATAAAGTCACAGGCACAGGTTTTATAGAAGAAGGCAGAGGTCTTACTCAAAACATTTATTCCTTTAGGTCACATAGCATTTGGGTTCACAGACTAAGGGGTTGTTTGGAAGAAATTTAAGGTTCTTGATCCTAACCAAATCAAATTTGCAAGGTTGTACACAGAATTTTTGTTGCTATCTACTCTGAATTTTTTTTTGCTATTTATGGCTAAAATAACCACAGAGATTGAGATTCTGACATTGGTTCTCTACTCTTCTTGACCATAACCTAATACAAACAATACATGATGAGTGTTCTTGGGAATAAACAACACTAAATCAACCTTATGGGAAATAACAGTTTACCGAAGTTGATGACAAATATTTGACTTTTGGCTCAGATATTCAGTTAGTGTGTACTTGAATAGCTTCTTTGGTCCTGCATGTTTTCATTACTAATTTTTGTGAGGGTGGAGCATGATCAATGGTAGCAGAGCAGATAATGATGAAACTATGGCATCCACAAAAGCTTCAACATGACTCACCCACGTCTTTATCTATAGTTATTACACATGTTTGTTGCTTTAAACATATCTTCCTTGGCCCTTTCTTTTATTCTCCATGTTGCCTTATCCTACTGCTATTTTTTAAAATCTTTCTTTGAGAAGAGACCGGAAGAAAATTAGAATTTAGATGTTTTCTTGAGTCAGTTGGATGAAAAATATCTCACACATGAGGCTTTAGCTAACTCCTGGCAGTTTGACTGTCTTCAGTGAATGACTTACTGACTTAGCCTGAGGCAGGAAAGGCACAAACCTTTGCCAGTTTTCTGAAGTTTAACACTTTAATAATCAAAACTCAGCAGATTTTACCACTTCCTCTTTTACTGGCACACATCCTTCCATAGGTCACACCATGCAACCCAGCAAGCTCTGTTGCTTTCCATCAAGCTTCCTTATTCTGCCATTTCTACTTCCGAGTGCTTTCCATGTGTGACCCACTGCAAAAAGACTGGTACAACTCCTGCTGCATACACTTGTTACAGATAAAGAAAGCCGTCTGCCTAAGTACCTATTGCTCCAGCATAATATTTGTACTGCTTTTGACTTAAAAGACAGATTAACTCTAGAGTGACTTGGGCCACTTTTCCTACTCATTTATTCTGGTGGTTTTTTTGGTTGACCATGCTCTGAACAGGACATTTGACTCAAGAACTCCAAAGGTCCCTTTCAATTTGAATTATTCTGTTATTCTGCAATTAAGAGATGTCACTGAAAGAGGTTGTCACATTTCAACAGATAATCTTTCTTTTATACTTCCACAGGATAGTGGCATGTAATCACTTACATACGTAAAAGAGTGTGATGGCAAGCATGGTAATCAGAATGCTTTGTCCTGAATAATAGTGCCATGGGTTGGTCAGTTGTTATTTTTTTGTGAAGTTTTCTCTGTTTTCAATGATATTATGTCTACTGTGGAAAACCTTTTCCTGTGGAAGAAAACACAGTTCCTGACAGTTCCAATTCTGATGCCACTTGAGCTTAGAAGATTGACAGACTCTTACTGTCTTTGAAGCTTTGCATTTGCCAAGGGAGAATATTTCTTTTTTGTCCACCTTTTGGTAATGGTTTAACCACAGGGAGCTGAAGCACATTTTATCTCATGGCCCAGCTAGTTGTTATTTTTAGGTGCTAAATCATTTATTTGGAGTTATATTCCCCCTTAATTATAGGCAAAGTTGTGTATAGGACACAACTGACATTTTTAAAAGAGCAAGATCTCAAGTCTAATCAAGAGTGTTGGTGAGGCTTTTGTATGAGATCACTAATCCTCTACAAGTGCCTTAACTCACATTTTTTCTGCTAAAAAGAGAAATCTAGGATCAATTTAATGAAAATGACTAGTCAAAAAGTCAAGAAAACCCTTTTCTCAAAGTTATTCTCCTTTCGGTAAAACTTATTTAAGATTAAAGTAATGCAAGTACCAAATCAAACTCAAACACCAGCATTGGCTGGTAATAAAAAAATATCTCCAGCATCAAGCTATTCCCTGAACACAGCATATAAATCCCAGGAAGGAATTCAAGGAAGAATCTAGTGACTCCAAAATACTGACTACAATATTTTACCAAAGGCAGTCAAATTAAAGGGTCAAATAAGGAAATTGGTATAAATTATTCATCTGAACTGCTGCATTACAGTAAGCGTAAAGCCTCCTGGTAAGTTGTATGGTCTCCTACAAGTTTCCTCACTGATTTTTTCATAGTTCAGGCCATCACTGATGACAGCTGTTTGGCAGCTCTTAGATGGCAGTTTATAGCTCAATGGTTTTTACTTTTTCAGAGAGTAGAGAACATGGTTTATTGAGTACCTATATGAGGCTGTTTAGGACTGTAGAATTTCTCCTCTTTATGGATTTTTTAATACTACTTAAATGTGCATAGGAAAAGTTATATTTTCGTACCTCCTATATCTCCAATGGAAATTTAAAACCCAAAAGAGATTGTGAAGAGGTTGTGCTCATGGTTGTCCATGGCAGCAGTTTGGCTCCAGTTATTGTGAGCTGTTTTCAGTTTGCCAGTGTCACCACCTCTGCACAGAATAAAGCCCTCAATTCCTGCTCAGTCTAAATACAAAAAATACAGAAATCAGCTTTCTGACAAAGGTCTCTCCCTTTCCTCCTGTTTCCTGTGATTGTATCCTGACATGTTACTGCCCTGAGAAAAGCTCACAAACTGGCAAAAGTAGGAGACAGCAAAGACCCATCTGCTTGGCACTTAAGTTTCAAGATGCAAAAGCAGTATAAATATAGGCAGATAGCACAATTCTCTTGCAGAAAAGAAGCTAAATCTACACTTAAGGGAGTAAGGAATTTGCTCGATATTACTTCTGCAATCTCCCTATTCACTCTCTTCAGGTTTAACAAGAGGCAGACACATTTGTTGGTTGATGCTGCAGTTTCCAGTTTCTGAGGTAGTAATTCTCAAGGTCTAGAAATGCCACTCAAGCCCTTATCTTTGATGTTCAATACCTCTACCTTGTGTACCTGTCCCATAAACCTCAGCAGTGTTCCAGACCTCCAGTGTAGCAGGCTGGCCTGCCACAAACCATTTTCAACTTAGCAGAGTCAGCACCAGCACAACAAAAACACACACCCTTCTCCCCTTCCTCACTGTGGATGTTTAAATACTAAGTCAGTCTGCTTTTTTGAGAAAGCAGTGTGAACATAAAGGGAGATGGTACTATTCTGCTAGCCATCTACCCTACTCTGTAATGTCTCTGTGTAGTGACTTAGACCACGAAAGAATCAGCTCATCTTTTGACATCCATCCCAGTAGAAATAAACAGATGGGTAGCCAGTGGTTTAGTATTAGCTGGATTTTGTTAGGAAATTAGACTTAAACTATGTGAAGTTTAATTAAGGGTTGCATTACCCTGCACATTTGTTTTCCTCATATCACGCTGTGGAGCTGTAGGATGGAACAAGATAAATAGATGAAATAGATAGAAATAGAAAAAAAATTGTTAAATCACAAATCCCAACTACTTTTTCTCTTTAATTGACCTGTATAATCAGAAAATTGGCTATTTATTCACAACATTCTGGGGTAGTTGGGGAAATATTTGACTCACAGGGAGAATATCCTCCAAAAAGATTGAACTGGTGGTACTTTCACCTCCTCTGCATTGTATCATATCTTTGGACCATTGTAGAGGTGCAGGCAAGCAGTGTTCCTCTTTCCTGGCTACTGATGATCTGCATGGACATAGGGAATACAATATCAGTGAAAAGCCCATGCAGAAGATGAACAATTCTGACAAGGTAATCTATAGGAACTGAGTTCCTTTTGAGACACAGAGGGTTCTTAAAATATTTTCTGGATTTGTTTTAACCTTCATTTATACATTTACAATACTGCACCAAAGACAGATTTATTTTAAAAAACTAACTCACTAAACATGTGAGATTTCAGAGATGCTCTATGTTTCTCTCCATTTTGAGATTCAAGTAGGGAAAAGCAAATCAAACTCAGGACAGACATCTGAGTACACTTACTAAAATGAAAATGAAATTCGAGTAGTAATAATAATGTGGAAATTGAAAAATATTGTTGGGCTTTGCATTTGTAAGGTAAGTGCTACCAAATCAGAGAATCGATAGCAAGAATGCATGTTGATCACCTGCATGGAAAAACTATATTCCAGATCATGATCTAGATCTTTTTGAAAACTTCTGGAAATAATTGTCATTCTGCACAGTTCTGGCAGGAACCTAAACATCAGTGGTACCCTGTGAAATTCTGTAAGGTGGGGAAGGAAATGGAACTAGCAGGGCTGAACATTATCTTCTTCTTAACTACTTTTTGAAAAGTTCATCAGATACTCGAGAGTCATGTCATGTTTTTCAGATAACATTTTATCTTAGACTTTTCCTTTTCAAGATTCCATGCAAGGTGCACATGTTGGAGACTTTGTTATGTTCATCTAAGTCTTGAACACTATAAACAATGCTCGTGTGTGTACTTAGGAAAAAAAAAGAGTCAAAAGTGCTAAATTCCAGGGCATTCCAGTAACTAATTATTTTAATTCTTGTGACTAAAAGTTGACCAAGGATGTGTTATCTGCTTGTGCTTGTTTATGCTGAATCGAGCTGGTTTTTCAAATAGATGTAAAATATGATGCTGACCCCTTTAGGTCCTATTTCTTGAATCAAAATAATTAGTTCCAGAAATAGCACAACTCATAAATTCTAATTCCTTGAGATTTACATCTTACAGTTGCTTGAATTTTTTTGTTATGTCAAAGCTCAGTCCTTAGTAGACACCAGTAAACAGACTACAGAGTGAGTTTTTCTGGTTAGTTAAGTATGGCTCTGACTGGAGTTCTCCAATGGATAGGCAAGCATCAAAATCTCTGTCCCATGTGCATCTTTTGCTGGTGTTTTGTGCAGCCTTTCCATTAGAGAGAATACTGATAACTGAGAGAGACTCTGTCAGCCATTCTCTTGTTTTCATAAAATGTGAAGAAAATCTCTATCTTTGTGATTTCATTCTCTGTCAAATTTGACTGTAATTGGACCATGGGTTCAGAAGTTTTTAAAGAAAACACATACTTCTGCAGCAGAAGACTGTTAAAATTCTGTTTCATATAGGACACCACCAGGATACGTAGACAGATATATATGGGCAAAAGGGTTTTGTACTCTAAAGTGGGATACTTGGCATTTGGGCCCACTTCCAGCTTCAGTCCAGGATTTCGCTTTCTTTCCAGGGCTCTGTCTTTACCTTGGCCTGTCGTGGTAAAGTCAGCGATGTGCTCTGGACTTGAGTGCTGTTAAAAACCACCTGTCCTGTCTTCACCACTTTGCACACCTGCCTGCAGGCTCTTTGATCAGAACTCTGCTCCTGCTTCCAAGAAAGGAGCAAAAACTCTTGCAAATTGTTGGTATCTGTGAGTATATAAATGAAGTTCAAGCAGAACAGGTGCACCAGACTCAGTCTGCAGGCAGCCTCCTCATGAAGCTGTCATTGTGCTTACACAGCAGGTGTGCTGCCAGAGATATTGAGTAAGAATACAAGGGCAGGGAAGGGCATCTTGACAGTATTTGGTTGTAATGAGATCCCACATAAATTTTAAGTGGATGATATCTTTTAAGCCCACATGTGAATGAATATTTACACCCTAAAAATTTTTATATCTTTCATTTGTTTCTTAGTTCAGGTGACATAGATGATGTAGCTGGGAGAAAGCCTATGCTGAGAGAAGAGCTACTGGCCTCTTTTACAAGTAGTTGCCATGAACTCCTCATCAATATTTGTACAGCTCACCATTCCTGTCTCCTGCTCCTCATAAACATGGATAATAATGGGTACAGCACATATCTTATTGGAATTCCTATGGAGAGCAATTAAAACTTTGAAGATGTAAATGTTTGACATTGTTTATAGTCCACTTGGAAACAGGAAATGCCAGAAATTACATAAGATCTCTGGATATTAATAACTCCATGTAAACATATGCTTCTCTTCCTAATTATTTGGCAGTACTTTGCACTTAGTGATACTTAATGGTAATCAATGGGGACTGCCTGATTATAAATGACACTAAATGATCATCTGAACCATTTGCATTTGTTGTGTATCCATAGCCAGGGCTCTGGTTCCCCAGCTCTCTGGCATTTTTCTCATAGTATGGAAGTAGGGAGGAGGACTCTTTCTCTGGACATTGTGTTTGTTATTTCCTTATTTTATCCTCTAAGGAAAAATAAATATAATCCAGAACAAGTATGCATTTTCTATCAAGGGAGAACATCAAAAGGCAGCATGAAAATGAGCATTTTGCTGTAGTTCTCACAACAAAGGAAAGGATATGCTGATGTTGGTCTGATGATGGAGCATTGTCACAGGGAGAGGCATTAAAAAAAATGTGATACAAAAACTGTAGGAGTTGGTGGATGTTTGCCAGGACTGGATGAAGTTTATTTGTATTTGGGAGTTCTTACAGAACCAAGGAATAAAATAGCTATACTGGTAACAAAAATTATGCTCTTTATATGGTTCAGAAAAGCTGCTTGGCTGGAGAATCACCCATGTTACATTGTTTTTCTGAGAAAAAACGTGTGAAGGAAATACTCTGAAGCAAATCATTAGACGTAGAATTACATAACATTGTGACATGAACAGTATAATAGGGGTTGAAATAGTCCTGCCTTTTATAATCCTACTTCTGAAATCAAATTCTTAGATAAACCAGTGGAGATCCTTGGCTGCTAGGCTCCCAACAGTATAAAAGAGCAGAGTCCCCTGACTTCTGTGGTGTGAGGCCAAGCTACATAGGCTAGAGGATGTAACAAACCATTCATGATAAAGAAGTAAAGTTTTCTAAATAGTTCTAAATTTTTAAGGCCCTTGTTAGAAGCTATGAAGTAAGCCTGAAATCCACAGGCAGAGGAAGCCTTGAGAAAGATTCAAAATTGGTTACTAGTTAGGAAATAGGAGTCACTCACTCATTCAAGCAGCAAACCCTGCTAAAAACACAGATTTAAAGTAAGCTGTACTAGGAGAGACTAGGAAAATTCTAGTAGAGCTAGGATATGATATGATATATATGAAATTGCTTTTTCTTCCTGCTGTTGTCTGCATGCTCCTGCAATTTTCTCTTGTGCTGACACAAGCAGTGACACAGCCTTTATGAACTGATTTGGCTCATTATAAAAAGAGAAGACTACACCAGCCACAAATCCCAAATATAGGTGGATGTCGGGAAAGATGGGACAGAAAGGGCTTGTGGATATGATTGCCTGGTAAGAAATACTGGAGATGTAAAACCTGTGAGTGAAATAGAAATGAAGGCCAGCTTTGAGATGTGATCATGGCAGGCAGGAAGATGGTGATTAGCTGGAGATAGGTTGAAGGACAGAAAACAAAAGGATCCAAGGATGTAGCCCCTCTCCACCCTGCCACGGCATCAGGGAAAAAGTAGATAAGAAAAGTAGTCTTCAGAGTTTAGAATATAGGATAATACAGTAATATAGTAGTTCTCATAGGCTACATACAAAGTTTGTAGGTTTTGAATCTTGAGCCAGTTGGTCACTGTAAATTAGAATATTGAACACAAAGGTAGCTATAATGTATTGTAACAAGGTCCCTCTCTTACTGCTCTGACTCCCGCACTCTTCTTACCTCTCTTACCCCTCTTAGCTCGCTTAGCTCTTTTACCTCTCTTACCTCATACCCCCTCTCTCTCTCTTTCTCTTTGGGGCTTCCCTTCAGCCGAGGCTGGTGGCTGAAGGCAAAGCCCTTTTTACCCACGACCCTTGCAATAAACCCATGTGTTTATATAATATCTCAGGTCTTCAGAATTCCTTCTCCCTGCTGTCCACGGATGATCCTACAGATGGAGCAGACAAGCTCTGACTAAGGCTAGAAGGAAAGTGACCACAAGCAGCAGTAAAGGTAGCCTACACATTACCACTAGTAAGAGAAAATACGACAGTTCTCAGAAGAAACCTTCTGTGAAGACATCTTTTGTTGGTGTAAGGTGAGAGAGAAGTGATGTGGGCAATTTTCTTTAAGAGTCACATCTGCAAATCTTGTGAATTACTTCACAGGATACCTGGCTGAGGTCTACCAACTTGTAAGACACAAGTTAAGCTGTGCATGAGTACTAGAGGCACCAGTAGCCTCTAGCCTTCTCCTTTGCTTTGAAAGAGCCTGGATTTCTCTGTTGGTTTGTATGTCCAAACTGCTTCAGTAGTGCAGTTTATTTTGTATTTATGGCTTGCAGTATTAACAATAATCAGAATATGGCCTCAGCCAATCCCAAACAGATGTAGCCCTGTTTAAACACGATAAGCAGGAGCCATCATAGGTACACAGTTCTGACCACACATATCCCAACTCCCATGCACAAATGGAGAAAGTCCTACTTGTATTTTAAACAAAGTTTTCACAACATATTTGTCCTGCAAGTCAACACTGAGCCCTTGACACTGGTTTTTGAACGTAAATGATTCAATGGCAAGCAGATGCTTATGTTCAAAGGGAGACTCAGACCTGCTTATTGATCAGCAGGCAAGAAACAAGTATCACTGCTTGTCATTTTATTTGTGAGATGAGAATTTTGCAAGAGCTGAAACAGTTACAGACAGTGCTGTCATTCTTTAAATACAACCTTGGTAAAACCAGGTCGAAAGCTCCATCCTTTCCTAGCCACTGAAAGATTGGCCCAGTAGCCAACAGGGACGTAGCACTGTTTGCTTTCATTGTGGCTCATTCCCTGAGTCATACTGTTTACAGCAAAATAATTAACCAACAAAAGAGATGCTTTCTTTCTGGTGTTGTCCTACCCTTTCAGGATTGCCAGCCCCTTCATTATAATAAATATGTTGTTCAAAATCTCAATTCTCTCACCTTAAGTTTTCCTGGGAATAGTAGGCACTTACCTTTTTGTGTTTCCCTGGAAAATTAAGAGTTGAAAACATTACTGAAGTTGAAGAAAAGGAAGTGGACTCCATGACCTGTTAGAAATTATTTTATTTTTAAAATTAGTTTTAAAAAAGCCCTGCAGTGATAGCTTAACAATTTGATTTTTTCCCTTTCTTAGCTTCATCACTCTGTTTTCATGATATATATAGAACAATCAGTAAAATTCTAGTGCCCAGGACCTGAAGCTGAAAAAAATTAACAGAAGCAGTCTGATTTCCAGATGTGAGTATGTACATTTCCAAAAGAGGCTAGTGACAGCTACATGTAATCATCAGCTCTGGAAACCTGTCCTACATACAAAGTCTTAAAAAATTATATTTATATTTTCAGTGTGTTTATATCTTGATACTTACATGCACAAATCAGATATGTTTATGCAACCTTCAGTCTCTTTAAATACACTTTTTGGACCACTAGCTCCTTTCTGCCAATAAAGTAATGTTCTAATTTGCCAACTTAGAAACATGAATAATTTGTTTAAAAATATTTGCTGGTTAAAATGTCTTATACTTTAAAATTATAATAATAGTTTTTAAAAAACCCCAAACACAAACATTCAAAGACATTTTAAAGGTTTGAAAATTTAGTCAGTCATCTCATAACTGATGTACAAGAAAGATGTTGAAAGCATGACCATCTTTCAGAAAATCAGCAGTAATTCCACTGCAAAGCAAAGGGCTTCCTCATCCTTTGCTTCTGCATTTTGTAAATTCAACGTGAGTGGTATCAGGCACAACCTGGATTAAACTAGGAGTACAGGAGATTAACTAATATTTCCTTCCAACATTTACATAGCCCAAGGACAGGTGAGTATCTCTGCCAATGTAGATAGTGTTTTCCCTGTCAAAAGACAAATTGTTGAAAGTTTGAAACTGAATTACTGGTCTGATAAGTATTTGTTTCTTTAAGTGCTTTGGCCTTTTGTTAGAAGCTTCATTGTAAGGAAATGGATTCAACACCAGAGATGATTAAGGAAGGCAGAGTTCATATTGAAGTGTAGTGATAATTTCCTCCCAGTTTAGCTGACAATATGACATCTGTCTTATGTTGGAACAAGGCTGGGGGAAAGGAAGACTTCACAGCAAAGAACTGTAGACACAGATCAGTAGCTTCCAACAACCCACAGGACAATACTCTTTCAGTTCCTTTCATGTGTTACTCAAAACATAGGTCACAAGGTAGCATTGTGTTGTGAGTTGTTTTGAAAACGAGAACAACCAGACAAGGCACAGCTTTAAAACATTATCAGCAAAATGGGTAATACCTTTATTTGTAAAGGTGTTTCTAGCACCAGCTCCAGTTTTACATGGGATTATAGCACTGTTAGCCCTTTTCTATTTTGTTGAACAAAGGTGCCTTGAAAAGCTAAAAAATTCACTGAAGCATAGTACAGGGTAAATAAAGAAGGTTATGAAAAATGAGGGAATAACCAAACCTTCAGGAAGCAAGAGCCATGACCTGAGAAGTAAGAACAAGGAGACACTAGAAATCAAACTACAAAGCCAAAGAAGGGAACTTGGTGTTAGCCTTAGTCACTAAATAATGTAATACCCACCATATGATTACCTCTTACTCTCCTAAGCCTCTTCCTTACAGAATATATGCAGTAAAATAAGTATGCAGTGTACCTTTCGTCAGGGACGAGAGAATGAAAGGTCAGTGACTATGGTTTCAGGATGTTATATGGAAAATGCCAATGTTTCACTGTTTGAAGCATATAAAACAGAAGGTGTACCAGCTTTGTTGATTTACCGCCCAACACTCACCTCTGCACAGAGATGAAATAAATATTTTGACTGTGTGTGGATCAGCTTCTAGCACAGCATGGGAAAGAGCCCGTATTTGGGACAACAGTATGAAGATTTGGCAGTGCAGTGTGTGCACATGTTACATAATGGTCATCCTGCATTGCCCCTAAGTTCTGATAGCAATTTGTTTAAGTTTCATTAGATGAATTAATGGAAATCCATCATAGACTATTAAACACAAAGATGAGGATACGCGTTATTCTTAAACCTCAGACCACTGAAAGACAGTATTGTATCAGTGAAAAAAATTCTATGATTGCCCTGTTTTCGTATTCTTTTTTCTAATCCCATGTCTTTGGCAAGACAAGATATTGAATTAATGCACATTGTCTAATATATCTTGTATTTGTAGCTGTACCTAGAAGTTAGTATACGATGCAATTTCATTGTTGTTGATATCTCCTATCTTTTGTAGTGGTACAGTTTTCATTATGGTTTCTGTAGACAACTTTTTGAATGCACTGTGCTCTTCTGACACATAGCTTGTTCTTCTCTTTTCAGAAAACTTGCTCATATGGAAGATATAGTCCACTTTCTCTTTGCATCAAAGTATTATGATATATAGTAATTTTTCTGATTATCCTTTGAAAGAGACAGTAATTCATTCTCCTTTAGCATTTGTTGTTGTGATGTTATACTCATCCTGTGTTGGGGATATTTGTGGCCAGGTAACACACTGAACTGTGGCTCTCACCTAGTACTGGCAAAAATAATTATTGTCATCAAGTAGAAAATGAAAAAGTTCCAAATCTGCATTGAGTTTGAAGAAATGCTTTGGCTAGAAAAACAACAAATGTTGTAAGTTGTGCTTTGCATTTCAACATGAATTTGCTTAATTTACCAAAATGTCTTTTGGTTTGGATTGAACTACTGTGACTATTTCCTCAGTTTTTGGTGTGATCATTAAATAAAAATCCACTACTTATTTTCCCTGACTTGGAAGACAGATGTCTAGTTTCTGTCTCTATCAGTATTTTCAGTGTGACCTTGAACACTTCCTTCCATGGTCAAGCCTCTTTTTATGAAATGAAGGCAATGTTTACAGTCTGTTTTATAAAACACTTTGAGATATGCGGATGAAGAACACTGTAAGAGATCTAGATTACATGCAGTCATCAAAGGGACAATAGGTTTCTTGTGAGTGGCAGTCAGTTTTCACTTATACTTTTTTTCTGAGGATATTTACAGCTCTTCTGATAGAGAAAGCTTTAGAGACCCGTGAACCAAACAGAATAGAAAATCACAGAAACAAAAAACACTGGTAAAGTGCACATCATTACCTACAGTCCTGCTGGGTATATCTCTGCTGGTATTTTTAATCACTACTTCATTAATCATCCTTTAGAAAAGAAAAAATAATCACGGAGAGATTGAATTTTTTTTTTCTTTGATGCTTTGATGGAGATTGATCTGATGTAAACTGAATAATGTGGTCTCCATTTCCCAGGGAATAACCCTGCACCTCCGAGCAGGGTCTGTCTCTCTAGACTGACTCTTTCATTCAGACCTAGTTCACACACCTTACTGCAGGCCAACACATGAACTTGAGTCCTGGAAGGCAGCCATAAATAAACCTTCCTTGCACTTTGCAAATAAGTTATCAGAGAGCTGATAAAGACTTTTTAATACAGTTCAGGTCTTTATTTCAAACCAGACCTTACATAGTTGTTTATCTTCACGTCAATACACTTTTTAAAACGTTTTCTGTAACTGCACTCCAGAGCCAGCTCATTCTCCTTGATGTTACAGGTGAAGTCCATAAATCCCTGCAGAAAACCCACTTCCTCATGTAGGAGTCATATGTTGGTAGGAATTATCACTGCAGTGTGTGCTGTCAGTAGTACAGGCCTAGGCAGATTTCAAATTCAGCCATCAAGCCAGTGAGGATCTTCTGGTTTTAGACTATTACCTCAAAACCTTATTTTCTCTTTATGTTTTTCCCCCTAATCTTAAGAAGACCCTGACACCTCTGAGTTTTAGGCCACTGGAATCTGAGAGCTTGTCCCAGGGAAGTACCACTGTATGCTTACCCTCATTTCACATTTAACCTTGGGCCTGCTACTGCCCTCCAGACACTGAGTGAGATGGAGCTCTGATCTTACTTATGTATATATCCTTATGTGCTTCTGTTAACACACAGACTTGGAGGTCTTCAAAGTTCTGATCTGAACTGACTGGCAAACTATGAGTTACATTTTATTTACTTGTTACTGGAATCAACCATATTCTGACCAGACCAATACACTAAGTCATTCCACACTAAAGCTAAAGAACCAGGAGACTACAGACATCAAAACTTTGAGAGTAGCAGCTGCAGTTTCATCTTGGTATGTACCACCTCAACAAGTGCAGAAACACAATATCAAAAGAAAACTACTACTGAGAAATGTGCTTTGAGACTTACTGCTTCCACTTTGCTTCAGCAAGCAAGCCCCAGAGTAAAATGAGAGACCAAGTTCCCTTTTTTTCCTGCACAGGATTGGAGTAAGACCTGATATTGTTTTATCCAAGGTACAGTTTAAGCTCTGAAACTTCCATTTCTCCTTCAGGCAGATTCTACAGCACAACACATAGCTCAGTGTTCCACTGACTTTATTACAAAAGCATTTGAGGTTACTGGTAAAGTTCAGTACTAAGTTAAGCTTGATGAAGTGTCGAGTCAGTTGATAACGGGAAGAGTTATTGGCCATATCTCCTTGCTGGCTGAATCCAGCTCCTGGCCTTCAGTTCAAGTGATGTGGAGTTATGTTCACAGTTGCTGAGGATTCCAGACCAGAGGGGTTATATCCACACTACACTGATGCAGTGCCCTGTGGGCATAAGGCAGATACTGCTTTCTATGGCAGTCAGTGTTTTTCCAGCCTGCCAGCATAGTACTTTCTTATGTGCCACTGAAATGGTGTGTTGCATGCCTTAGCCTAAGTGCACGTATAGCTATTTTGAACATGCAAAACTTTCTTAGATATGACTAAAAGAGTACATATGGCACACCTGATGCTGTATTATCCAGGCTGGCTTTTGAACAGAATGAGCTACCTTCAAAATTACACTTATGCCTTATATTGGAGAGAATTAGTTTAGTTTTCTATCTTGAGGGGGAAAAAAACCACCAAACACCCCCCCCCCCAAAACAAAAACAAAAACAAAAACAAAACAAAACAAAACAAAAAAAAAACAAAAACAAAAACAAAACAAAACAAAAAAACAAAAAACAAAAAAAAAACAAACAAAAAAAAACAAACAAAAAAAACCAAAAAAAAAAAAAACAACAACAAAAAAAAAAAAAAAAAACCACCCAGCCAGTCAAAGGAAAAAACTGCATAAGACCAAAACAAAACAAATCTAAACCCCAAAGGATTTATTTAATAGAGACTTCAAGGAATCAGGAAAAGGAGCTGGAAAATTCAGCCTAGATCAGTACCAGCAGAGAGTTATCCCAGATATCTTTCCAGAAAGGGGAAATAAAGGAACAGTTAGATGAATAGACTTTTTCAGGGGATGATTTGTAAATTCAAAAATCTTGTAGTCATTCAAATTAATATAAGATGAAAGCAGGGGGTGCCCAGCCTACATGAGACACATAACAGCTTTCATGTGGTGGAAAAACAGAAGGAACACAAGACCAACCATGGAGGATCAAGAGGGCAGAGTTTTCCAGGGTTGTTCTCAGGCAGATGATAATACTGATCATCAGCAGCTGATTAGGCCATAGGTGGAGTTAGGATGCCTTAGCCTATGGACCTCAAGGCAATTCAAAACTCACTGAAACACTTCTTGGCTCATTTCATGCATTGTGTGTGGGCCTGGATACCCAGGAGTCTCCACCTTTGCAATATATTACTATCTGTTATGCAAGAACTGCACTTAGAATGCACAATCTGTTCAGGGACTTAGGTAGGCCATCCCTTCTTAAAGACTTTATGGGTAGAGGGGACCCAAGTTCTTTCCTTCTAATCAAGTAATTGTAGTAAAATCAACTCGCCTTTTAAAATAGCATGTATAGATTAGTATTACAGGCTTTACCAGAATTATGCTCTCAAGACAGACTCATCCCTGTGAATAGTTTGAGACAGGGTGAAAACTTGGATTTAATTGTAAAAGAGTAAGAAGATCCATTGATAGTATGTCTTCAGAGGGAAGATTATAATTTTTATAAATAATATTTAATTTTTATTAATAAGAGTATTATTTAATTTTTTAAAATATAATTCACCATTATCTCCTGGATGACTTGTAGGATGATTTGTCTTTGACTTGTAAAAAAGTGAATATTCATCTGATCTTGCTATTCTCACTCAAATTAATAAATAGGTTAATTAAAAATAATTGCTTTTTTCCTGTTATTATACAATTGTCTTTTAATAGAGGTGGCCAGATAATATAATGGTAAACTCTATGGTGAAAAAATAGAATCAAAACAAAAGATTTCTCTCCCAATATATTAGCTTTTGAACTGTATTTTGCCATTAAAAAGGTTTTTGTGGATAAATTCTTTATTTCTCTCCTCATAATATTATTTTTATATAACTGCGAGTTTACTGGTTTTTACAATTTCATTCAATACTAATTTTCAGTTTAGAGTTATTAAAGCAGTTTGAATATGCAGTATTTCTAAAACTGAAGAAGTGGGATAGTTGATAGGCAGTCTTAAATGGAAAAGATAAGGCAATGTTTGCATTGATCTATGTCAAACAGAAGACAGGTGCTAAATTTTTGGCATATGTTCAGACTAAATGGTTGCTTTTTAAAGACAGACCAAAATCTCCTTAGATTGTAAATTAAGGAACAAAAGTCATTATAGGAATACTAATGACTAACAGGTAAAAGACAAGGCTTAAAAGGAAAAAAATTTCCTAATTAAGCTTTGCCTCTATTTGTAACATGTTTTTTCTCATATTATGCCATTTCATGAATGAAAAGAACTACTCCCAGTTTAGAACTTAACATAATGCATCATGCCATGCATAATAATTAATGTAGGAATATTAATAATAAATTTCCTTTATGGAAGATGCTGAATTTTGTGATAGTTGTGATATTTCTTATTTTCTCTTTTTCCTAAAGAAGCTGTAAAAATCTCACCAACCTATGTTGTTGCTTCAGAAATTCTGCAGAGCAGTATGATAAAGTGCTCATGAGGTGGGTGTTCATACAGTTAAAATTTGGGGTTGAGTATGAAGCTGTGTCAGGGGAGGTTTAGGTTGGATATCAGGAAAAGGTTCTTCACCCAGAGGGTGGCTGGGCACCGGAACAGGTTTTCCAGGGAAGTGGTCACAGCACCAAGCCTGACAGATTTCAAGAAGTGTTTGGACAACATTGTCAGGCGCACAGTGTGACTCCTGGGGAGTGCAGGAGCAGGAGTTGGACTCCAGGATCCTTGTAAGCCCCCTCCAACACAGGAGATTCTATGATCCTGTATGCCAATCCCTCATCAGCTTTGAGCATGGAATCCTGCACCAAAATTACTGTAGAATTTCCTGATTTTTATGGTGTCAGTATGGATTTCTAGTAGTTTTATTGTCATAGTTCATCATTATTATGCTGAAGTTTTCTTTTCTGGGTTTCACTATGAGTATCACTATGAAATAGTTGTTCTGGGTAAAGCAAGATATAACTGTACCTACAGTGATGCCCTACAGAGCACTAAATAGGCCGGCCTGATATATGAGAGGGAGGCCTTGACTAGAGGGTACACAGGATGCAGTGGAGGGATATGGGCATGGAATGATAAGCTGAGGCACAGCCTGGTTCTGAAGGTCCCAGCCCACCAGTGATCAATTAAAGAAACAGAGACCTGGAGGTGGAACAAAGCTCTTTGCATGATTAGAAAAGTGGAAAAATTACAAGGTTTTAATGCACATAAAACAAGTAAAGCATCCCAAACTCCAATTTAATATGGAGCTGTTGACCAGTGAGGAAAGAATAAGGTGTGAAAGTATCATGTAAAACATGTATGTGGGAAAAAACATGAAGGAGATTAGAAAAGAGAAATCAAAATCAACATGGCAAAGGAATTTGAATGCTGATGATTTACTCCTTCTGTTCTCCTCCAGCTAAGTGGAAACCATCTACATTAGGACCCAGAAGAGCAATAGAGAGCAAGTGTAACACTACGGAGAAGGATAAAAAGTAAGAACTATATGTTCAACATTTTAAACTGTATTATTATGGAGAATTTTCTCCTTATTGCATTCTTATTCTTCTTTATCATGGCAATAATTAGACATGGATTGATAATAATTTTTAATTAGCCTATTAAGATTTCATTTATACTATTGATAAATCCTTATCTTTACGTATAAGATGTATTTACTTTTTTCAGGCAAGATTTTGAGCGTAGCTTGGGTTAGGCATGGCTCCTTAACAGAATTTCACACACTGTGCCTGGCATTACGTGTTCATAACCTCAACTATGTGACAAGGAAAAACCTATGTTGAGACTCCCCATGCACTCCTGGAATTCCAGAATAAACTCCTTAGATACAGGAAGATCTTTAATCTCTTAGTGGCTGGCAAATGCAATTTTGAATTGCTTGCTGTGACAACAAAGGAGGTCATTTTACATATGCTCAATATTATGGCAATAATTTCTCACATGACTCTTCCAGATTTCTGCTATAGCTTTTTTTCCTATCAAGCATTATGAAGGAAGACTCCCTGGAATACATAATGTAAAAATCACAGAATCACTAGGTTGGAAGAGACCTTTAAGATCATCAAGTCCCAGCCATGCCCTAACAACACTTCAACAAAATCATGGCACTGAGTGCCACATCCAGTCTTTTTTTAAACACATCCAGGGATGGTGACTCCACCACCTCCTAGACAGACAATTCCAGTACTTTATCACTCTTTCCATAAAAAGCTTTTTCCTGATATACAACCTATATTTCCCTTGGTGTAGCTTAAGACTGTGTCCTCTCTTTCTGCCCGTTGCTGCCTGGAGAAAGAGACCAACACTCACCTGACTACAGCCACCTTTCAAGGAGTTGTAGAGAGTGATAAGGTACCTGTATACTTCTCTTTGATACTGATTCTATCTCTCAGAGTGGGCTCAGTTCTCCATTTAGTTGTCAGTAAATTCTGAATTCTGTTTTCCAGGTACTATGTTTGTGTATGCGTTTTTGAAGTATTGTACAGGGATTTAGTACTTTGATTTTCATTAATCAGTTTTGTGGCTAAAACACTGAAGGAGAAATAGCCCCCAAAATGAAAATATATCTTCAGCCTAAACATTCTGTTTATTAATTTTTCCTAAAATGTTACACACAACTAGAAAAAGACTGAGTACCACTGTTTCTTTTATTATTTAGGGTTACTAGTAATACAGAGAGGCTTTTAATTCTTGTGTCTCTTAATGGCATCTGTTTCTGGGAACATCTAGATGAAGTTAGTCTCTCTAGTATTTTCTGTCTGTCACTGACCAAAAACAATAATAAAACTATTCCTACAGAACTTGTAAAGAATGTCTGTATGATTATATATATATATATCCTCTGTATACAGGCCCACTGAAGATGGCCTGTATAGAGAAGCCCATTAAATAAAACCCTCATAGTTCTAGCTGCTGTATAGAATAATAAGACAGGGCCAGTCCTGTTAGAGGAGACGAGTTGAATAGCAAAGGAAAGATAAGGTACTGAAAACCATAACAGTTTGCTATTGGTTAGAAAACTTTCAAAAGGCCTTGTAACCCAGAGAATTTTGGCTGCTGTTGGCAAAATCTGAGCTGTTGCCATCTTTCAATTGTCTCTCACCCTGTATTGAGACTGATGTTGCAATAAAAGCTCGAGGAACCTCTCCTGGCAGTCCTGTCCCATTATTTGGAAACATTTAGATCCAACAATATCCATGGAGCCTTTGGTTCTCAAGACATGCAGTTCTGTGCACTGTATTTTGACTTACCTTAGAGAGCCCCATGTTCCTAAATCTTTTCTCCTGAAACACCAAAGGTGAATTATTAGCCAGGAAAAAAACTCCAGAATTGTATACCTTTGGGGTCTAAGAAAAACAAATTTTTGACATATTCATAGCCTTTTTTACAACACTTCCCAGAAACAGTCTCACAGTTAGATTTTCATAGTGTAAGTACTTGTAAAATCTATTATTTGTTTATTTATCACAATAGAAAATTAAGAGCTGGATGACACAAGTAATTTAAACTGTTCTCACAGAATATTAGTGGGCCTGCTTACTGGTAGACATGGATGAACTTACTTCACACCCTATATGTGTATAAAATCAGGAATCTGTTATAATATCTGTTACAATGAGCACAAATCTATGCTAGCCAAAAAATCAGGTTTTCAGGTCATTTAAGATCTGTGACATGTGTTCTTGTTGCTTTACTGCAGAAGTTCCCCGACAGAACGTGTGACTCCAACAAATAGGCAAATATAAATTATTTGTGAAACTGATCTATGCCATTCATGCCACCTGCTCCCTCACCCTCACTCCCCTCACCGCTCTCCCACCCCCTCCAAGTATTCTGGAGACTCTGAATAAAACTCTGAAAGATGACAATTACTTCTGAGGGTTAAGGTCGAAAACGTGCAGAAGCTGAGCTTGTGAGCCTATTATTTTTCACAGAAGCAATACTGCTGGACTGCCAAAAACATCACGAGTTGTTCTCTAGTGCTCCTTCTGGCTGATGCCGCAAACCATGACTTCAGGGAAAACACGTTTGTAACACGAAGAGGAGGGATGACTGAAACTTAGATGAAGTGAAGGACAAAATGTGAAAGATAATGAAACTTCCTGAAAAGCCTAAGGTGTTGCTTTCCTCTGGAAATAAATGATCCCAACGGGAGGTGACATTCAAACCCACTGAAGTAGAACCTGCTCCAGGACTAAACTTGACCGCACCCACATGTCTTTAATGTATGATTAACGAGCCATGATACACCTACATCAGGTCGATGAGGCTGACACTAACAGATGGAACTTTTTTTAACAAAACTCTCTGAATAATAATGTGCACATAGTAAGTGCTGCAGATATTATATTTAGATAAATGCAACCAGACATGAAGAGTGATAGGAATTTGCTTTAGGGGACTGACTCATTTATTCAGGAGAAGGAAATTATTATAATCTATTCTTTTTTTTTTTTTTTTAGTATTCATAGACATTTAAAGAACTATATCTGTGTGTTGGCCAAGCCTGTTTCTGTGCTTGAAATAAGCCAAGCACATGGTGGGGCAGAAGAGAGAAAAGCACAAATCCATGAGAACTTGTTGCTCAAGGCAGCTCTGGTGTTTATGGTTAAGCGGCTCTTTTTCTGCCCACCTTGATATGTAGCTAGAGGCTCTGGCTGTGTTTTGGCATGCTTCTATGCTGGCAGCTGCAAAGGGTTATGTTTGAGAGAGGAAGGTTTAAATGCATGCTGTAATCCCATAATGCATATACATGAAATAGAAAAGTATCAAGGGACTGCAGCAAGACCCAAACTGTTGTATTGCACTAAGAACTCGGGCATGAAACCTTCCCTTACCTTTGCTATCAGTTACTTGGATTTTGAATAAATTTGCTTTGTTTGGAATAAAGAGACTAACTACTCATCTTTGCACCAGGACAGTATAAGAGATATGTGCACCTGTTCCAACCTCCTGATTCTCTACCAGTGATTCAGATGCTTATTTAATCATAAAACCCAGCAGCAATTGCCAGATGCACCCATGCAGCTCAGGCTGAAGGGTACAGGGGTCTCCTCATAGCCAAGTTGCAACAGCATGCTGTCAACCCTTGGTTGACAGGCAAAATTTTATGGCTCTCCCCTTTCCACCATTCATCAGTGTGTAAAGGCACTTAGGGGAGCACTCAGATATTTGGACTAGTGGGTATTGTCCATTGCACCATTTAAAGCAAGAGGGTTTGGAACTTCAAGGAGAGTGTTGGGCTGAGGTGAGGGCAAGGATATAGGTCAAATGACTGTGGGATGGCATATATAAGTCTAGCAAGTAAAACCAGTCTCCTCCTCTTCTGGATACAGTGTGCCATGGTTGTTTGAATTCAACTTCTCTCTGCACTGTGAGTTCAGAGTCTTTGAACTAAAGTTTAGCCTCAATCTCAAAATAATTAAGGCAGTGCCTGTGACTGTTGCACTCTTGAACTTCTTGAAGAAAACAGCTTCTATTTTTTAAACAAGGATCAGGCAGCTGGTTGCAGTGTGCCTTCAGTCAGCAGAATCACTCAGTCCAGCAAAGTAACTGACCTTTCTCTAAACAGTTCTCTCCACAAATCCTGTTTAGTTTTCAAAAGGCTGTACTTCTAGTTTGTTTGCAAATCACACAGTGAGAAAAAACTCCAAAGAAAACAGCTGTTACTTTGATTTGGTAGGTCTCTGCCTTCATCAGGATTGCTATTAGAAAATGCAGTCAGTAAATTTAGGCCTAAAGTTCTGCCTGAGGTGACATTACGTGAACATTCATATTTAAAAGCCCTTCTGTTCCTACCTGGTTTATTGCAGTTGCAAAGAAGGCACTTCAAAAGCCTCGGGCTCCCAAACTAGTTTTGGATTTCATTGTAGAGAAGAGCCTTTAACACACTCACAGCTTTACAGGCAAATCAAAACCTACAAGCTTTTGTGTCAGTAAAGTCCTGTTGGTTCACTCACTGCAAAACTCTTAGAAAAATTTGCTGAAAGCACTCTTAAGATGAGCATCATGTCACGATACTGCTAGTACACCAGGGAGAAGTACAGGAACACATTTGCCAGAGTATCTTCATATCCAGGCTGGAGAAACATATGTGCCTCTGAGAGGAAGCACCGAGTGTTTAGGAGCCTGAAGAGGCTGATAAGCTCTTTGGGAGATTTTCCGTAACACTGAAATAGCTTTTAAAAATTGGCTCTTCCATTCCTGGAAAATTCCTTACCTTTGCATCTAACAACTAGATTGTTACTTTCAAAATTATGCCAGCATATTTCAGAACCCAGCCATCCCTTGCCCCCTCTAGCATGTACTACCTTGTAAATCAGATGCCTTTTTCGGCTGTTTAATGCTCAAAACAGGATTTTGCATTTCCCTTTTTTTTTTTTTTTTTTTTTTTTTTTTTTTTTTTTTTTTTTTTTTTTTTTTGTGACTCAGGGCGGGAAGATCTGGTTCTGCTGTGTGGTCTCTTCCAGTACTCACAATAATGAAAGAGAATTCTCCATTGGGGTTACTTCAGTTCAGAGATATTACACAAATGCAGCACGGTGCTTTATCGCCCAGCAGAAGGCAGCCACTTCTAGGCTGAAATGGAGGAAGTTCTTTAACAGCAGAATACAGAGGATATGTAAAAACAGAAGAGAGCTGAGTTAAGAAAGAGAAATACCCTAAGTGTGCACAAGAGCAACAACAGCCTGGCAATAGTGGCTACAGCTAGAACCAATAGAAGCTCAGTGTCAATCTATTTAAAAGCAGGTAGTACCTGGGGGCTTTGTTAAAGAAGGATGAAGAAAGGCTAAGTCCATTCAGTAAAAGCAAGTGTTCTCAGTGCAAATGGGATCTCACAGTCTTTGGGGAAGAACTTGGAAGGATCAGACATGCAAAATGTGGGGAGTGGATGCAGCAGAGTGGATACTTGCATGCTAGATCAATGAGAAGTACAGCTGCTTCTAGTGCAGTAGGTATGTGAAAGTCAGAGAACTGCAGAATTATCAGTGCTCAGTGATCCTTTATAGAGCACATTTTGTGACTGTCTGACAGGACCTTCTGGTATAAACTGAAGATAATCTAACACAGCAGCTGCAATTATGGTACAAATACTTCAGGGAAAAGGTAGAAACATGCTCCCTTGACTTGTTTCCTGAGTAATGCTAAAGTGAGCAGGCATCTGGAAGAAGCAAAGTCAGGGCAATAGAGACATTTTACTTAACTCTGTCATCTCCCTTAGTTTGGTCACTTGCATTCCAGTCTCTTCGCTACTTAAAGTGTCATGGTATACCCATGTAGCTGCAGTACTAGGAACACTGTACATCAGGAAAGAAAAAAAAAAGGCAAAAAGCAGATGCCTCCAAGAGATATTTAATCAGTGGGTATCATAACATAATCCTCTTCTACACTGAACTCACTCGAGATGAGATGACTGTCTCAGCAAGCACAGACTGGGGGTAGACTGAGGAATATGAAGTGCATGTGCTCAACAGACTCCACCTATTTGTATCAGTCAGACTTCATCTATTCATATCTAACAACAGGATGACAGTTTTGCATCTCTCCAAAATGGAACTACCTCTACCTATTTTTCTTCTTTCTTCATCAGCAGTTCACTAGGGATATGAGTTAAGTCTTCAAGTAATGATGGTGAGTCTGCCCCCCTCAGCTGACCAGGGTGTGGTTTTGGAATCTGGTTCTCATTTTTTGAAACTATGAAAGATAAGGAACCCATGTAAGTTCTGGGACATGACAGATGACCATTAAAGAAAAGTGTTGGCCTACTGAGCCACTGCACACTTATTTTGGAGATTCAGCTCGCTAAACAAAAGGGAGCTGTGGTGAGAAAGCAGCAGGAGAGGGGAAAGTTACAGCTCCCCTAAGGTAAGAGGGATGTTCAATTTCCTCTGCTAGTGCAATGGGGAGAAATGTTTGAAAGTAGATACTGCTACAGTCGTATTGTTATATACAAGCATAATGTGAAAGCTTGGTCCCTTTCTTCGTGTTTTTATATGTACAAGAGATTATCACAAGAATTTAACCAAAGCACATGTAGCAGATGCATGACTCACCCCTCTTTTGCTACAGAATTAGTTCTGTGCCTGTCATGTGTCAGCCTGTTCTATGAAACCACTTCCTTAATTTACTTTGTCTCGATGTCACAGCTTAATCACTTGGTGTTGAAACCAATCTGGGGTTACAATAAGTCATTCACCTTATATTTGAAAGCAGGCGGTATACTCAGAGCAAATTAGAGGCAAATTTTCAGCCTAGCATCCATATGACTTCATCAAGAATAATGTGCTGTGTTGCAGAATACATTTACATTATGTAGGACAGATTTTTTTAACAGCTCAGCACTAAAAAGTTCCAGGGAAATGAAATCGCTGTATTTCTCATGCATGTTGATCTCTGCTGGGCACTAGGCAACTGCATGGTTGGGGGGATATGAAAAGAGCTGCACCCTCTATTCTCATAATGCAGTGAGCAGAGCTCAACAGGGCATGAGGATCTAGGCCTAAAATCTAAGACTTTTAAGTTACCACATGTGAACTGAGTCCTGTATTTCATTTCCATTCTGTGACTCTCTTGCATGCTTACCTTCCTTTCTCATGTTTTTCCTAATATTGTTCCATGACTGCCTGACTCAGTTGTCAATATAAAGGACAGGCATGTGAGTAGATCATCCTTATGTTCCAGTGGCCTTCCAAAAGTCAAAACAGTGGGAAAGGCCACAGCAGGAAAAAGTAAGTTTGACAGAAGGCAAAATCAGCAGCATGACACTTAAGTAGCTGCAGTGAGGCATGATCCATCTTAAGGTAATGAAAACAAAGCTATGTTTTAACTAAACATACTTAATGGAGGTCTAATTTTAATAGGAGAGGTCAGGCCAAGTTTTTGCTGTGTAACAGGGATATCAGGTCCTAACAGTAAAGTCAGATTGCAACTTTACTAGTATCTAACTGATAAACTTCAATTCCTAATAACTGAGATTTTTAGGAGTAAATTGGATGAGATCAACTCCTCTCTTACTGGCTTCATGCATTCAGGGAGCAAAGCAAGGTGAACACTTGGAGAAGTTTTCTGTAAACCCAGTTCTGAACCAGCGTTCTGAAATGAAATACAAAAATGTGTGCCGTTCACCACTTTGGACTGAATTTAACATCACCTGCTCAACTTTAAGGAAAATGAATAGTAAACACTTCAAGCCAGAACTTACTTTCAAATTTTTCTGTGAAGTATCTAGCACTTCTGAGGGTGATGTAAGAGAGAAATGGTATGCTTTTAAGAATTCCATTGTCCAACTGCCTGGACAAATATGAAGGGTTTTGAAATAATACATTCTTTCCTTTAACAATGTGAAAGTTCATACCGGCTTTATTTTTTCTCCTCTACTGAAATATACTTCCAGACCCCTGTGCTGTCCTCTCAGGCAGCTGTGTTTTGTTTCAGCATGTTCAGGTTGCAGGAGAGCACTTTGTTCTGTGAGGTTAAACACATGTATCTTCCTTAGGACTGGCATAGTACTGGACCAATTGTTTCTGAGGCATCTGCAAAGAAGATTAGTAGACCTAGGAATGAGAAAAGCCAAGTGTGCAGTGAATTTTCATTATAGAAGAAATGCAGCCATGTCAGCCTTTGAAAAAAAGTAGATGACCTCTCTTCACTGAAAGCAGAGTATGGAAGGAAGTCACATAGATGTAACTGATACCTGGGTTTAGAAACCTACTGTATTGAGTAATGGCACGATGTTTTCTATATGCAGTTACTGGAACCACACCTACTCAGTTTGAGACAGATAGTTAATCAGGTAAAGGCCTAATATGCAGTCAAAAACATGTTTCGAGGACAAATCTGCCCAAAAATCTCTTACATGTTGTGTTTACAAAGGGCAGAGGTGGTGGTGTAGGATGAACCCACCAAGATTTTCACTCATACAGCTTTATGTAGAGCTGTAAGGCACCTGCAGAATTCCTGGCACTGTATTTTTGTTTGGGTATATTAATGACTATCTCCTATCTTTTGATATACCGAAAGCTCAAAAAATATTGGATACCAGTGCTCTTTGTGCTCTGTTAACTGTACACCATTTGAAGCTTGAAACAGCTGAATAAGTTATTCACACTTAATAGGAATTAAATTCCAGAGGAGGGAGAGAAGATGAAGACAGACTGTGTGATGCTGCAAGCCTGTCTCTATTACAGCACCTGTGCTGTGCCACTATTGACAACAGCCGTTCTCCTTCTAATGTTTTAGAAAACAAATGCCCCCTGCAGCACTGCGTGAAGGAAGAGAGCAAAGAAAGTTGGAGATTTATTAGCGTCCCTGTAGGATTTTAAGTTCCATGTGTGGCTCTTTACAGAACAGGCAGCTGCCCCGCTGGAGCGCTCCGGTCCTGCCCCGGGAAGGATGCTGCGTCGCCCCAGTCACACCTCTGCTGGTTGGCCCTGCGACACCACAGCAGCTGGCCCGGGGCACCCCTCTCCCCAGAACAGTTTTCAGTCCCTAACCACAGTCCGCCGGGAAGATGCTTAGGACTATGAAGTCTAGCACTTAAGATGCTGATTATGCACATAATCATATATATGCACACTATTATATGTATATGAGAGTTGATGGCCCTTTTTCACATGCTGGAAACTAACATGGAAATCAGAGCCCGTCTGGATTAGCAGCAGCATGAACTACCCACAGCTCGTTAAAGGAGATCATAAACAACTAACAAACGAGTCTAAAGAGACTCCGTTTGTCTTGTCTCTGTCACTTCAGAGATGAAAATCTGTTCAAATACCAATAATTTATTGAAGTTACTAAACACAGCTTTACTGCTAGCATAAAGGTCTTCGGAGAGCGGCTCCCAAAGGAGAGGCAGCTGGCGGGGCCGGGGTGGGTTTGGGTTTTTGAGCGGCAGCAGCACATGTGACCGCAGCACGGCTTGTGTCTCACGGGGACGTGGCGGCATCCGACACTTGTGCAGCCCGGACTAGCGGCAGGTCTCCCGAGAGGGAGGAGCTGGTGGGAGAATGGGGGAACCGGAGCTGTGCTTCCTTTTTTCCGGGGGGGCTCCCTTTGCACCCCTCACCTCCACCCAGCAGCCAGGGGACGGCTGGGGACCGGGCAGGACAGGCACAGGGCTCCGGCCCGCCCGTCTCCTTCTCCCCAGCAAACTCTCGCACCAGCAACTTTTTTCCCCTGGAAGAGGCGTTTCGGGAGGGGAGAGGGACCGGCAGAAATCGGGGACTCTGGCTCCTTTGTGCTACGATACCAGCACCCCCCGTTCCGCAGCCGCCCCATCCCCCGTCCGTAGCTCTGTTCCGCCCCCCCGCATTTCCTGCCGCCCTCCGGGCAGCCCCCCCGTGCCCGTGCGGTCCCCGCGGTGCGGGCGGGGCGGGGCGGGGGAAGAGGCGCTTTCCGCGGGCGATGACTCCGAGTGACTCTTCACCCACTTGGCGGCGGCGCTGCCGGCGGGGTTACTGCCGGTCAGTCCCGGGCCCGGCCCCGCTCCCGCGGCCCGCTCCTCCTCCTGCCGCACACCCGAGCCCGTCTGCGGCCCCAGCGCCCCCGGGCCCCTCGGCCTTTCCCCGAGAAGCCACACGGGCGCCAGTGTCCCTTTAGCCGGGCGCGGGCTCCGCCGTGCACTCGGAGCGCGTTGTGTGCGCCCCTTCGGCTCCCGCTCTGCTCCCACGGCCGCCGCCTGTTTTGCAGCCCAGAGGTTGTGTGTTCGCAGGACTCCCACTGTGGATACCCCGGAGCTTGCTCATCCCAAGCTCTGGCAAGGAGAGCGAATGTTTTCGCAGCTCGCCGAGGGTGGCTGAGCGGGGTTACTGCCGGTCACCGCCGCAGGGCGTGTGCCGCTCCTGCACAGCGCCTCCGAGCCTGCAAACCACACTGCTGCATTTCCTCTGAACCCTGCGAGAAAAATCGGAACGCGAGCCCGTCCTGCACCACAATTACCTTACAAAGTAGATTTCAGTAGTCCCAGTGGTAACGCTGCTTGAATGAGTCTTCTGTTGGGCACAAAGCTTGCAGCAATACTGTATGGATTTTAGCATGAAAGGATTACTTCTACTGAGAATTTTGATCTTGGATTAGCCAAAAGTGTTCAAAAGAGACTTACAAAACCTCCAGACTGACACCAAACCATTCTTTTCTGCGCTTGCAGTATAAGATGGAGAAAACAGTAAAAAGAATACTTTTCTGAGGTCTTTTCTAGGAGCGAACTGGAATGTTTGCTCGCTCTGTAAGATCTGGATATCTCTACAGTGTTAAAACCACAGTGATGAGGCATGCACAGCAGTTTTTAAAAGAGCTAAAATAAGTACATTGTAATGTGTTTACTGAGACCAGATGGGAATCCTGCAGCTGGGTTGAATTTTGTGCTTGAGGAGGTTTAAATACATGCTTCCTCTACGTAAAACTTACCCAGTCTCAATTTGGCCTTTTGTATTAATTCCATAAATTTACCCTGCAGCCATTAGTCAGGAAAATCAGGTGAGGAGTTTGTTCGTTTGTATTGTAGGTAGTTAAAATACTACTGTTCCTACCTATGTTTCAAGCACAATGCTATAAAGATCCTAAGTGGCCTGTGAACTGAAGATGCAGATTATCCCTGGGACTTCTAGGTCGGTTTCAGGAGTGTTTGTAGATATTTCTGACACTGTAATTACTTTTCTCTTTTTAACTGTCTTAACAGAAGGATAAGCTCTCAAAGCACAACACTAGAGTCCTTCCTTGGTCTAGAAAAGACCAAATTGAAGGTAATTTAATGCAAGCATTTGTAATATAATACACACTCATGTTTTTTGTTTACCACTCCATAAAGGAACTGCAAGTAAAATTTGTCATCAAACATATAAGAAATGAACGAAATTTTATTAAAGATTGCTCCTATTTAGCTCTTTGAGCTGTGGCATACACTTGCAGAAACTGTGGTATTTGGACAGCAATGTAAAACGAAGCAGTAAAGAGGAAGAATGTATCCTCACCCTTAGAAGCAGCTTTGCGATTTGCTATAAATACTTATGACGTTTTCCCTTGCTCTTGTGGGGTTTTTCCTGGTGTGTTTTTCACTGGAATCCCACCCATTGTCCCTTTACAGGCTTTCTTCCCTCCACTTCTAAAGCACTGATTGGTTTCTCTCTCCCTTTCTCTCTGTCTCAGTATTCCAGGTTGCTGGATGAAGGTGTTTACTAGTCATCCCTGTCCTGCAGAAAGGCACAAATACAATGAGGAGAATAATTTTGATTTGCTATGGGAAATGAAGGGAGGTGGTAGGAGTGTAACCATTCTATCAGCTTTACAGCTTTGATGTTGTTTTCCCCTCCCCCTCCCCTTGCATTGCCCACAGCTGTTGATGTAGATTTTCCACTTGCATTTGTTTTCTTTCACTTCAGAGATATTTAAGGGAAACTGCACAATTGCTGTTTACTAAGTACTGAACCGTCTGGGGGCCCATTAAACATAAAAGTGAATCTTCTGACTTCCTCATGAATACAAAGTTTACCAAAGCTGTAATTTTTGTGTCCCTAGTGGGGTAATGAGATTATATATGATTTACAATTATTCACACAATTTTATTATCTCCTGAATTTTGTAGTAGCTATGGACTTGCATGCATACCAGTGAAGCAGTTTTCATACTTTAAAAGAAGTGTCAGAATGCTTGGGAGGACAGAATTACAAGCTAAAATTGGTGTAGATAAAACAATCTTTTGAAGAGAAGCATACCAGATCTAGTATTGCAGCCTCTTTCAGAAGACCCTGCCTGTCATGGATTGTCTTCTGGGTCTATGCTTGTGAGTGTTTGCATTTTTTGTGCTTCCTTTTCATCTGCCCTTACTTTTTGTCCCTCCAGACCTCTGTCCCTCCTTGTGTCACTTCAGTGGTGACTCAGACTTGTAGCTAGAAATCCCAGACTGCAGCAGTGGAAAATGTTGTGCCTCAGGCAAGTACATCACTTAATGTGTCTCACAGTGTCAGGTAGACAGCATTTTCAAACATCATTCCTCTCCTACTGTATTTTAAGATGGTTTTACATTTGTAATTTGGACAGCTTAAAATGTAAGAGAGCTGTTCTTGAGAAAGATATCTTATACTGGATGGTAGAAAGCTCATGCCCCTGTGATGTTTCTGACAAGACTGGACATGTCTTGTCAGCTTGGAAACTAAGCCAGTTGAGCTGGAATTTTATTGTAAACTGCATTGTCTTTAAAAATAGCACAGATTTCCAATTCAGTTTCCTTGCAAGTGTAAATGGAGCCTTGTTTAATGGAATATTCATAATCTGGCCTACAAAGGCAAGAACTCCAATTATACCTCATGTAGAAGTCCTGTGCAGTAAACACAGCAGTTAGAATCTTTAAGTCTTCATTTTTAGCTTCCCTTTGAGATTTAGGAATTTAGCATTAGGAACCAGAAGGACACTTTCTTATCTCAAATGCGGGATTTTTTTGGTCAGATTTTTTTCCCCTTAGCAGGAATATCCCCATTAGCCTCTCCAGGCTGAAACTGAGACTTTGGTCATGTAACTGGGATTTTATAAATAGATTTCTGAAATTATTTAGTGAAATATATGAGGCTGGGTATGGAGCTAAAAGGACTTAATTTTTTATAAAAGTTAACAGTCTACAAATATAGTGCTTCAGGTATGCAAAAAATTCTTATATGCTGCAATAACTGTCTTCATGTTTGGTGCTTACACAGTACACGACTACTGACTGGAAGTCTTATACATTACTACAGTCGAAACAATAAAATGTCTTGTGGCAACTATCACATGTAGTAAATGAAATTATAAATGCTTTTGTATGAGCATGGAGATAAAATAATAAAGCAAAATATTATGAAGAATGTGAAGTCAAAAAGAAGATAAGTTGCAACATAACTTATACAACTTATATCTATAACATAACTTGTTATGTTATACATAACATAACAAATAATTGTTGTAACATAAGCTTTCCTCTCTCAGAAAAGTGGAGTTCTCTGTTTCTTTGTTTTCAAATGGATGTCCAACATATGATTAAACTAAGTGGTGAACATTTCTCTATGCATGCAAGAAATATGGGTACTTTTCTCAAATTAGCTCCTTTTAAATTTGTTTTAAATGGTCAGACTGTCCTGCAATGTGCATACAGATACTACAGATGGAGAACCGGCAGGTACATGTGCACTTGCATTTCATTGCGAGAGCAGAGCATTCAAATAATGTCTTTTGGTCATGCCCAGCTACTGTTTGGGATTTGTCAGCACAATCATTGGCCCTGTACAGGTTCGAAATAACAGTGAACTGCAGAAGCTTGGCTATGGATGTGTCTTACCTTTTAAATAACTCTTCTATTAATACTGTGCAGCTTTTCTTTTTTCATGCCAAAATGGTAACATACATTGATGAGCACAAAGAACAAGCTAATTTCTCTAGCACTAACTGTTCCTTACAGCTTACAGGTCTACACTGTCTAAACAGCCTTGTGCTCTGAACGAAAGCCCTCCTCTTAGAAAAGTAACTCTTTTTGACTTCAAGAACTGTGCTGAACTCAATAATCTCTTCCATTACGTAGCTGATGAATTGAGAATTTTAATACTAAAAGAAAAGAAAAATAAAGAAAACAAATCTCTTCAGCATAGCAATTTAAAAACACATAGCTACTTCAGAAGTAAAATTAATGTGGAGACCAGCCCTGTGCCTAGGTAAGCAAGCACATTCATTTTTAGTACAGTAAGAGCAGGACTATTGCTTTACATCATGTGTTCATTATTTAACTTTCCCTTTGGAGCCTGTAGCATGCTCTGGGCACTATGTAATAACAATTCTTTCTGTGTAAGAAATGCTGTTTTCTTTTTTTTTTAATATGGTTACCTGTTAGCAGTAACTGAAAGCTGCTGCCTGGGTTTGAGTCCTAGCTTTACAACCGTAGCAGGCTTAGCATGATAGGAAATAAACAGAAGATAAATACATCTGTCTAGGAGTTGGAAATGCGTGGGTCATTTTCTTTCTTCTGATTGCCATTAAAAATATAACTTGGGCATTTTAGTGTGTTGACCTGAAAAAAATTCTGAATCATATGGCTTTTTTAATTTATCCCAGAGCCTGCAATGCAATACAGACCTTATCAAATGGTCTCAAGCCTTCTCTTTTTCCCCTGATTTCAGTCATCTTGACACCAGTGTGAAATCATCACAGCTCATGACACTTTATCAGGAATTGTATTAGTTCAGCTATTCCTAAAGGATACTGGAAAGATGAAATGAAGGTAGAATGGCCATGCCACAAAAACACCATGTGGGTTTAATGTATGCTCTTCCTTCTTCTATTCAGTTGTCATGGCCGGGGGGATACACATTATTCCTGCCTTTACATTACATATGACATAGATTACATATGACATATGAATCTTAAATGTTGTGCTTGATATAGTTCAGATGCAGGATGTGGATCTTGGCTAGAATTGTCCTATGTGCTGACATCAGTGGCATTAAAAGGAAGGTGAAGTATATACATTTTTATAGGCCTGATATTAATAACAAATATATGAATGCAAATGGATGCAAGAAGCCTGGGTTTGGCTGCTGAACTGCATGCTGTGATCCTATGTAATAAACAATGTAGAGGTTCTCTATTCCTAAGTGATTTTTGACATTCTTCACTTGCTACCAAAGGAGTTCTCTGAATTGGCCTCTAACATGTTAAAAAGAGTTATGGTAAAGTGCAGAAGCAGCCTTTACAGCTGTGCCTCCTTGGAGTCACCTGGAACTTTGTGGAATGTGAGGGAAAAACCCTCTTCCTGCAAAGAAGAGAATGAAAGGGTTTTGAGGAGATGTTTTGGTACCAGGAAAACTTGCCTCACCTGAACATGCCTGAAGGAAGAAACTGGTAAAACTTCCTTGTGAGGAAGGGTAGGGGGCAGACACTGATCTTGTGTCTCTTGTGCTCAATGACAGGATCTCAGGGAATGGCCTGAAGTTGTGTCAGGGGAGGTTTAGGTTGGATATCAGGGAAAGGTTCTTCACCCAAAGGGTGGTTGGGCAGTGGAACAGGCTCCCCAGGGAAGTGGCCACAGCAACGGCCTGGCAGAGTTCAAGATGTGTTAGGACAATGCTCTTGGGCACATGGTGTGACTCTTGGGGATGGTCCTGTGCAGGGCCATGAGTTGTAATGATCCTTGAGGGTCTCTTCCAACTCTACTTACTCTGAAATTTTGTGAAGCTTTTTTCTGTGATTACCAGAAATATAGAGAAGGGTATTGACTTCTGGCTGGGGATATGAGAATGTGGATTACAAAGATTGTCTGTCAGATGATTCTTCACTGACAGAGGGCTATGTTTTTGTTTCCATAGTAGCCATACACTTTGTAAGCAAAGTTCTGTCCAGTTCTAGGTCATAGGGCCATCTTGAATTAAGTGATGCCCAAACCTTTGGTGAGCAATGTTTTGCATTTAATAGCGTAACATTTTTTGTTTTGTACATAAAACAAACAGAAAAACATTATTTGCTTTGCTTTTCGTGTCTTCACCCATTCTAGAAAGCATTTAACATGTTTCTGCTCAGCCACTGTGAGAAAAACAACAAAAAAGGCTGTTAAAAATAATGAAAAAATCTGACCCAAAATAGCAGCATTTTTAGCTTTGTCTGCTACAGTGCAGCCTTTGTTGTCCTCTGAGTTCTGTAGTGCATCAGTACCTACATCTCTGTGAGAAGGGAAGAAAGACCTACAGTTCCAAACCCCACCTGCACCACCTCTGCTTTCAGAAACAGTGGCCTTGCCCATGGCTTAAAAGTGCATGTGCAGAACGGACAAACATACTTTCATTTCTTCTTCTAAGTTAATTGGAACTTTCTCTTGACATTTTTTGAAAATTTTAAATTTCCCTTTTTTAGCCTGGACAAAGTGTTGGGATTTTTTGTTGTTGTTGTTTTGTTTTGGTTTTTTGTTTGTTTGTTTTGTTTTGTTTTTGTTTTTGTTTTTGTTTTTGTTTTTGTTTTTGTTTTTTGTTTTGTCTTGTCAGGAGTAAGGGTGTAGGGGACTGAGGGTCTTTGTAAAGGATAGACCTAAATCTATCTTCTTTTACACTATTAGGGTGTCTGCACTATGCCTAGGGCTCACCTATACCATGGCTCTCCTGGCAGAAGAAATCAGATTATGTTCATTGTAATTTATATCAGACAATTTCTTCTGTCTTTTTGCATCTAAATGTACATGCAAATCCCAGAATCACAGGGGCTCTGTGTGGGACTCTTTAAGAATTTGTACTAGTCACAGTCTAGTGTTGGCAAGGGAGCTCAAGCTTTATCTTTTATTACTTACAGATCACTCAGAAAGGCAGCCCCATGTGCAAAATGTTTATGAAATCTGAGTCTACATACTCCAAAGCTGTCAGACCATTGTCCTCATGATACCTGTAACTAATACAACTGGAAGAGAGATATTTTCAGACCATGCTGCTGTGTCTTGACATTATCCACTTCCCACTCAATATAGGTCTTATTCTGTAATGTTTCAGGAAGGTTTAACTGCCTGCCTTAGTCCATATTAAATCAAAAAGGATGGGACATGAAATTCGATAGAAAAGAGAAGAGCTGAGGGGCAGAACAGTTGAGCTGAATATAGAAAAGCCAGACGAGTCAGAAGAGTTTAGCTGACAAAGAAATCCTGATTTTAGGAAAGAGATGGTAGAAGGCCAATGGATTTTGCAGCACAGTATGGAAAGAAAATGAAGCACCAGGGAGGCTTAATTTTCCTTTTGAAAAATGTAATGGTTCTCTTAACAGTTCTTGACTAACAGCAGAATGCACTTGTGTGTGCCTGTGTGTCTGTGATATAGCAAGAGCCTTTGCCTAGGCTGCTTAGGAGTTAACTTTCAAACCTGCCAGCTGTTTGGCAAGCTGCAGACACATATAAAGAATGGATTACTGTGGTTGATAAACATAACTTGGAAGGAATCCTATGGTTTTCTTCTGTTTTTTTTTCATCACTTCTTAAAAACTGGATATTTCACAGTGTTTGGCTGATTAGTCTTAATTAGGTCTCACAAGTCTGATCTTCACTGAACTGAATAGTATTCAGGGGTTGAATCCTGAGCAAATATTGGCTTAAAGCTTGAATGAATAGTAGTTTATTCCATGCACACTGAATGTGTCCACAGAAGACTAGTACTCAGCCGTAAATTAACTTTCTTCCTTACTAAGAAGTAGCTTCCTTGTATTGACAAGCTCTAAGTCAGTTTGTGATTAAACCAGCAGTATAATGGTCTATGGAAATGGAGGAATGTCTTGCAGTAATTAAGACATATTTGCAGCCTGCCCCAGCAATTCAGTGATTTGCTGACTTCAAAAATCAAACTCCCCATGTACATTAGCCAGGCTTTCACACTGGTCTAGAATGATGTGATGTAGCTAAGAACACCCTGGTTTAACCTTTCACAGACTCCACCTTTGTGTGCTGCTATTAACTGGTGAGGGATGTTTGTACAGGCTGGGCATAGGCAGAAATTAGGTTCATTTTGTAGGAAAAAGGTAGGAGGAAAGTGTAAGGGAGGGTGAGGGCTCAACTGGCATGAACAGTAAGTCACATTAATTATTCTCTCTCTGTTCACATGGAAGCTTGTTGATATTTCCTTTGGTACTACATTTTTCCTCAAAATAAATATTGATTTGATGGTTTAGAAACCAGTCTTGTCAAAGAGAAAAAACAGGGTGCTCCAGGTAATTTGAATAGTTGCAATAACACCACCAGATGAGGGGTCATTCATTTAAAGCTCATTTAACATGTGAGTAATTAATTAAGCTTGTGAAAATTTTAGAAGCACAAACTTTGCTATGAGAGATTAATTTTTAATCATAGCTAATATTATCCTGCAGCCATAGGCATGCAGGATTTGGATGCCATTTTTATGTGGCAGAAGGAAGTTTTTCATTTAGATCAGTTTGACAGAAAAGTTTGAAAAGGTTTTCCCTTTAATGTATAGATGTGAGGCCTGGGTTCTCTAATACAGACCCATATAGATCAGTGGTAGTGTTGGACCTGATAAAACTGTTACTTCCAATTAGAAGAAAATACTGTCATTTTGATGCATGAATATATGAATGGCTGATATAAAGTTTACCAGTGGTTTATCAACTGAATGTGAACTTGGTTTTGTAGGAAAGATAAAGGCTGATTTTTGTACTGTCCTTTATTTTGTGTTTATACAGAGCTGAGCAAAACTTTATTTTGTCTGTAACTAGTCTCCACTGATATGAAAGAATCACTTCTCTTATCCAGAGAAGCAGGGAGAAGCTTGACTCAGAGGTGACAGTGATTTGTGAAATGTCAGAAGTGGGGTCATTTGTGTGTAACTCTCCTCTCTCCTATACTGGTTGCATTCAGGCTCTGCCTCATGGCCATCCACAGCTCCAAGTCAGTCAGCACATCTCGAAGAAAGGAAAAAAACCTGCCATCTGCTCTGTACCACCACTGCCAAAAGTCCACAGAAAACAAACAGCATGTCAGAGCTTGGCTGCCAGCAGCTTCCATCCACCTAGGAGCTTCCAGGGACTGTAAGTGAAAAGATGGAAATACAAAAAATGGATGTCTGCAAATCAGTCCCAGGAACAAAACACTGGAAGAACCAGGGTTTTGAGATTCTCAGTAAAGCACAGGTAAAATAAGTGTATGCAGGATTTGTACACAGTTGTGATAACTCAGAGTGTGTAAGGGAATATGTAGTTTAGTGCAATGTATATTACTGTCAATAATTGAAGACACTGGTTAAAAACTAGAGTTTGCTTCACAGAAGATTCTGAATTGGAAGAGAAGGGACCGACCAAGATCATCAAGTCCAACTCTTCTAAGTAAATGGTTTATATGGGGACTGGACCCACAAATCTTTTTGTTATTACCACTGCACCATGCTCTTAACAAAGTGAGCTAATCTTGGGGTCAGTTGCTCTTTTCCATAAAAGCAGCCTTACTTTTTCTTCACTGGTTTTCCTCAGGGAACAATTTAGGCATCCAAGACTACATGTCCTCAAATCTTAGACACATGCCCGAAAATTGGGCAGTGAAAATACTCTCTGGAATTGTAAGTGGTCAAGAAATGTGGAATTGAAGTGACAAAGAGGTATGTTTAACTTCTATTACTTGCTAATATCAAACAGATGGGTTCCATACATCAAATTTGGGTTTTGTGCATGGCAGGTCAACTTCCAAAACAGGGAGAGCATCTATATACAGCACTGCATCACTCAAGTCTCCAGAATCAGTTCTAGTTGGTGGGGGAGTCAGTAACTCCTGTACTGCTGGAAAATTTTAACCTGAAACACAGTGGCTTGCATAAAGCTTTGATAGCAGTGACAGTAAGCAGTAGATTTGCTCTGACATTCACCAAGGTTGCAGAGGAGGTGACACAAAACTCCTGACTGCTGGTTCCCCTCCTATCAGTTACAACATAGTTGGATTTTTTACTATATATTTTCCTGTGAGAACAGGGCATCTAACCATGATACCATAATCAGTTTGACACGTCCTCCAGCTCCCTTGTGGCAGCGTATGCAGCTGAGTGTGATTGTGATATAGCAGTGTGCAGGTGTACTCTATAGTTGTGCTTTGTTCCTTTGCAGGGATAGTAACATGGAAAGACAGGGTGGGAAGGTACCTTAAGAAGTAAATTTTTTCCATCATGTTTTTCCAAAGTAGGATCAACTAAACATAAGTTTTCCTAATAGAATAGTTAGCCAAATTTTCTCAGAGTACAAAGTGAAAAATTGCCATGGGTTGATGCACTAAGAGAATCAAAGATACAGGCAAATAAAGGTCATAGTGTAAATCAAGATGGATTCCTGCTTCTTACTATCATTCTGTGGTACATTTCTCAGAGTGACAGTATATAAGAAGGGCTATAATCCAGCTGTACCCTTCAGGGATGCACCTGCACTGGGGCTAAAGTAGATAACCTGCTCAATTCATAGAGGATGCTCAGTTCTCCTTGAAAAATGACTCAAAGAAACCCTTGAAAAAAAAAAAAGATCTTGTTTTTTTCTAGATAGAGTCACACTGCATCCATCAATCACTGCTGTTTCTATGTGTCCACGTGCATCAAGTTAATGAAGAACAAGCTAATTAGACAGAACTAATAAAACCACCCATAATTATTCTCTGAAAGCTCTGAACTGTGGCTGATACAAAAATGAAGAGTCTGTGCTTCTTAATGTGTTTCCCATTTGCTGTCTCATGTTCTTTCTCACTCTTCCTAGATTTTCTTGTTTGTTTTAAATTCCATTGAAACCATGGCAGCAAGGGCAGTGGAAGGAAAGAATAAAGAAGGTGGAAAAGATGGAGTCCTTTCATACTTGAATTAAGGGTAAGAATTTTTTTTTTTTTAATTCAGTAGACAGCAGATTTTCATTTTCTTTTTTTTTTTTTTTTTTTTTTTTTTTTTCATTCTTACATTGCTGGAAAAGCCACCTTCTATTTTTCGAGGCTAGTTTGTGGGACAGCAAAACCTGTCCCCAGTTATTTCTACAACCTTTGTTCTATCCATGTAGCCTGAGATTTCCCAGCTATACCCTACAAACCACACTGTATATAAGATCATCATATATGATCTTATCTACAGGAATCTGTTCAGGGCACAGGATTGTTATGCAGTGTTAAGTGCTTTTATGTTGTCCTGGGTTGCAGTGTAGGATGTACACAAAGTATTTATTCTATCACCATCTTCATGAACTGTTGAAACCAGGTGGGCTAGTGTTTTCCCAAGCCCCCTGCCTTTTCTGCTAATGGCCTTTGGAGTGTCTTCTGCTAATGGCCCATTAACGCCTTTGGGGGTGTCATCTGCTAATGGCCCATGAGTCACGGGTAACTCCCTCCAGGGGTTATCTCTGTTAATGGGCCATCAAGGACCCATTTCACACTTCTCATGCTATTGTGAGATGCTCTGCCCAGGGGGAGGAGCCAAGCATTCTCACCTGGATATAAGCTGGTATGTGGGACAGTGCAGGGAGCACTTACCCACTGGATTCCCAGAGGACCAGAGCTCCCAGACCTTTCTACAGGATCACTGCTTCAGGAAGAGCACTTCACCTGGACTGCTTCCACCATCCTGCTCAGGTTGTATTCTGACCTTGTCAGTGATCCTTTGTGTTATTGAATTTATTTTATTTTGTTTTTACCTTTTTACCTTTCTTCTTATTAAATTATATCTCTGACTTGGAGCCTCTCACTCGTTTTGCTTTCAAACCACAACATATGTCTAAACAGTAATTGCACAGAGAGGAATATTGCATAAGCTTTCTGCTATCAGAGAGTTATTTATAAAGCATACTGGAACATATATAAATTGATCATTAATATTACCTTTGAACAGCACCCTAATCATTGAGTACAATGTGTAGAAGACAAAAGCAGGTGAGACATTGTGGCTCCAGAGCTGTAACTCTACAGTGTCACGAAGAAATTCTAGTGATTGTTGGTAGCTTCAAAGGTACTCACCTGTGAAAGGCTCATAAAATCTTTAAATGGAACTGAAAACAACATAGGAAAATGAAACCCAAATATCCAAACTCAAACATTTCCAAAGTGGTCTTGGAGATGAAGAGTGAACTTCTGAACCTGTAACTGTGAATGGATTTTTTGAAGTGGCAAAAATTCAGACAAGCACTTAATTGAGGATGAAAACCACTTGGCAGCATTTAAAATCCAGCCTTAGTTTATTTTTCAGACTCAGTGAACTGCTTTACTTTTATGTGCTAAAGGGACTGCAGAACATGCAGGTGAACTGCACAGAATCTTTCTATCCTGAGAGAAACACATTTAGCCCAATGAGTAGCAGGTTGAATCTGAAGAAGAGTCTGAACTTTTGTAGAAGTCTGTGGATCATAAACATTTATTGCAAATGAGAACCCCTCTGTATTTTAACAGAATCCATGTAGATTCTTGTTTTATAAGACCAAAAAGTGCTAATGGAATGGGGAAAAGAAAATGAATAATAATAACCAGTTGGGCCTGATTCAACATGAAAGCTATTCTATGAAAAAAAAAAAAAAAAAAAAAAAAAAAAAAAAAAAAAAAACCCACCACAAAAAACAACTGTATCTGAAGTTAAACTACTGAAGTAATACCCATTTAATAAGAAGAATGTATGTTTAGAGCGAATAGAATCCTGCAGGAGTCAAAGAGGCATAAAGTCCAACTAATTAATTTCTAAAAGTGATCACAACCATGTCTTAAATATGTGTCAACACTGAAGTTATATTGAAAGCTATACAAAGCTATATTAACTCCATATCTCTCTAAGATTAGCACAATATAAGTTTTAAGGGCACTGCTGGAAAAAGATGTTTTTACAGAAATGAGATTGTATAGGTTTCATAGATAATTTTCTTGATCATAGCTTCTTATGAGGTAACACCCTTACTGGCACTTAGATTCCAAATATTTGTCCTGGTAGTGCTTAATTGATTTCAATAGAGGAAAGTAGAATACTCAAAAACTTAGAACGCATGTTTATCTTATGGCTAGCAATCTTGAGAGAGTTTTATATGGCATCATACAAAAAAATCCCCTTGTATTGCATCTTTCTGTATAGTCTACATCCCCTCTTTTTAACATTATATACCAAATTTTCTCATGCCTTCCATTCCTTTATACATCTCTTTTGAAAACTAATACTTTTGTGCTGATTATTAGGCATCTTTTTTACTGCAGATTTCTTCCTGGCAGGCTACACTGATTCAGTAGATTACCCACCACTAAAGAGAAGTCCTGGAAATCTTAGTCAAAAAGGTTGTCCCTGATAATAAACACTTTTAGAAAGATATAAATGTCAATACTGATTAGCAGCTCAGGGAGCAGCCTGGACAGAGATCACAGAATACAGCAATTGTAATAAAATTCTTCCCTGAATGTGCAATAAGAAAATTAACAAGTTTTTACAGCTATCAAGAAAAACAGACAAGTATCTCATTGCTCTGTAATTCTGGTGGGGATAATGCTGAAGACATTGCTTTTCTCAAGGAAAACAAACAAACAAACAAACAAACAAAAAACCCCACCAAAACATTTTAATGACTGCCTGGGAGAGCCCTGATCTAGTAGATCCTGACTTGGGGGTAAAAAAGACCAGAGAATTTTTTTTCCTTTTAAGGTAGTAGAGTCAGTAAAGATAGCTAAATCCTGTACAATTATGAGTGATACTTTGATGTTTAAGAAATGGAGGAAACAGCTAATAGGAGAAACAAGAACGCCCAGAATTTTACTTTTTGTTGAAGGTCTGTCTAGCATGTCCAGGAGCATGTGCAGCAGGAGAGAATGACTGTAAAGACATGAGGACAGAGAAATGGAGGTTGATTGCTTTGTCCTTCTCCAAACAGGCTGAAGCAGAAGCACCAATGTGAGAAGATCTTCAAAGGTGGAGAGAAACAGAAAGAACATCTTCTGAAGGAGGGGCAGGATCTGGATACTGAAGTCAGTGAGTTTGGATGCTGGACAATCACAAGACAGTATTTCACTTGGGCATGTCATGGTTTAAAAAGGGAAACTGACCAAGAATGCAAAGGTCATAGCTTAGGCACTGGAGCCTCTATGGAAAGGCATGATAGATTGTGAGTCCATTGAATCCCCTGGAAGTTTGTTGATCTCTTCACTAGTGGCTGCACAGACTCTGGCAACAACACTGGTGGCAGGTTAAAGACAGCAAGAGCATTAGTCTCTGCAACTACCTCACAAGATGCCATAGTAATGGATGGGAGAGGGTGCATCAGGCAAGATTAAATTTGACTTTGTTCTTTCGCTGCAGATGCTACAGCTAACAGACACAGAGAGAGATACCTGTTCTTCATATAATGACAAAATGAGCAGAAGCAGGAACTGGCTCATCCTGAAGTCAAGAACAGGACTGTGTCTCCAGAATGAGCTGTCTACACCCAAGATCCAGCCCTGGATGCCTAAAGCCCCAGATGCCTAAAGCAGCTAAAAAATGTAGAAGTCAAACTGACTGCCTTGATAAAAGTGCTGGAAATATTCAGAAAGTGCAGATATTTCAGTGGGCCAAAAGAACTCAAAAGCTGCCTGATTTTTTATACACAACAACAATGCCAAGCAAATCCCAATCTGGGCAATCAAGTTAGAGGAAAACAAATTGGGTTCTACAGAGCAGACTGAAGGTCTCTAAATGTGGAATTCAACTGGCAGTTCTAAGCAGCTCTAGAAAAATTTGGATTTGAATAGAAATCCTTCATTCTGCATTATGGGCATTTGTTTGTTTGTTTGTTTGGTTGGTTGGTTTTTTTATGTATGAGGAAACTCATGATTTGAAGAAACACTCCTAAAGTTCACTTTCTGACCATATTTCTCCACGAGTATAAAGATATCGGAACCAAAACCTCAGTCCTTTTCTGTAAAACGGAAGTGCCTCCTGGAAAGCAAATCCTTGTTTGTAAGCATGGATGCAGAAAAGCTCAATAATGTGGAGTACTCATGAGCTCAGTAGAGACAAGGAGATGGGAGGAGGATATGCTTTTGACAACAGCAAGAAAGGATGACTCCTTCTTTGAGGGAACTGTAGTTTATGCTAGACAAGAGGCCTTTATTCTCCCTTCTTTTAAGCACGGGCACAGGTTGCAGAGAGATGGTGCAGAGCCCTTTAGTGTAGGTATTCAGAATGCATCTGGAGACATTTCTGAATGATAGGCTCAAGAGGCCTTCCAATCCAACTAATTGTGCAATTGTGTGAGATGCTGTCAGAAGGTCTGAGGCACTCCTGGTCCCAAGAGGGATACAGTGTGAGCTGGGTAAGCTGATGGAGTGCCTAAAAACACAGCTCTGTTTGTGTGGAGACCACAAGGTTCATTGGCCTGTGTATTGAAGTGAAGCGAGGTAAAAACCTTCTAGGGCCTGAGGATGGCTTGCTCTGAGTGTAACTTTTAAGACCAGAGGTGAGGGACAACACACTTTCCCTCATGGCCTCTGGTCATGCTGGTGCTGAAGGAAGCAGTACACTTATGAAATACTTCCATCCTGTCTTTCCTTCTGGTTCACAGGCTGGTTTTGAACACATGATGTTGCATTTTCTTCACTTCTGGAATGTCATTATCTAAAACTTGTCCCCTTGCCACTAAGATTTGCACTGAATGTTCTTGTCTGCATCTCAAAAGCTGTGGGTGAAAGAAGTTTCGTTAATCAGGGACTAACTTCACCTCCATTTAAATCTACAGCTAGCCCATGCAGTCAAAATCCCAGGTGCATATCTCCACTGACTTAATTGGGCTACTCAAATCTATGCTGTTTATATAAAAGGCTGAAACTTTTGTACTAACAAACTCAGTGCAGGAGTCCTTATTCAAGAAAAAGTTGCATTGAGTTCTGTAACAATTGATGAAGGATCTTAAACAGACAAATTTTGATATTATTTATTTATTTAAAGTTTAAGAAACTAAAGTAATTCAGCTGATGTGTCATAAGACTTGGCTGACCTCAAGGCAGTTTTGGTAATTGACCATTTTAACTTACATCTTAGGAACTTAATTTAGTGAAGTTTACATCTTGGATGATCCATGGAGATTCACCCATCAGTACCTAAACTGAGGTTGAATAAAAACATAATCCCATTCTTTTATTTGGCTTTCTTTGCATTTGATCAGGTTCTATGTCTACTAGGCTTCATTTCTGTTTTGTGATGAATTTTTTCTTCCTTTTTCTATGCACTGGGGATGTTATTAGCATATAAATTTATAATGGGAGATGAAGTGCAGAATTTTTGAAGGCTTTCAGACTGAACTTTAACATTCTGCATAGCTATCCATTCAGTCCCGTGGCTGGCACAGAAACCCTGGCTCAAACAGGCCAGCCTATCCCCATTTCCCTGTCTGGCAATGCATAAGTAAAGTGCACTGAAGTATTTCCACAGGAGTCCTATTTTGGGCTAATTTTTAGAAGCTAGATAATTCCACAGAGGAAGTGTGAAACATTAAAAATACTTTCATGCTGCATGCCATTAGGAAGTATACACCTGGAGAATCTGAGGAAAGCAAATACTTCATACTGAATTAAAACTGCTACCTTATATAAACTTACAGTATTTTAATTGGCAACTCTACATGTTTGCCTTGCTCCTTAAACTATAAGTTAGGTCCATGGTTGGGAAAATCAGTTTATTTCTGTCAAAGTCAAAGAATTTTTACCACCCAAGTATTTAGCTGGATGTGTATTTTACATCTAAAAAGCAGTAATTTTGTTAACAGTGAGCTTCACAGCACCCTACTTTATATAGCTAACTCCAGATGTAATTTTATTCATATTAATGTTAAATGTTTTTGTCAAATTACAAGGTGATGCTTGTGATGATGGTCTTTTTTCTTAAAACAACATCAATCATCTGGCAACTAACCCACAGGAGAAGTGGCTTTTAAATCACCCTTCTTAAACACAAGATAACATTAAGAAGTGTTTCTAGTAATTGCTTAAACTGTGGCTTGCTCATATCTGAGCTACAATATATTTATATTTTATTTAAAGGACTTAGAACCATCTTATTAATGACTGCTGCCAGTTTGAAGCCTATGTTTATCTTGAAAGATGGAGAGGATGAGCACAAGGTCTTTTGTCCCTGTCAGGCACTGGGACAAGCCTGCAATACTCTTTGATTGAGAGGCAGCAACTTCCCAGACTCACTTCTTTGCATGGCACAGATAAGCACGTCAAAGCTTCCCCACTGCAGGGCATAGCAGAGGATGTATTTAAACCTTCTGTTTCTTTGCAGGTGCAATAACTAAACAGCAGCTCTTATCTACTTTCTTCTGTAAATAGGATGAGGAGAAAAGTGTACGTGGAAGGTTGCAATAAACAGCATGTTGTTGTCATTTGTACTCACTGGGCCATACACCAAGGCCGGAGTGACTAACACTCCCATGCTAGGCAATATAAATTGAAACTAGGACGTTCCGAGAGAGCCTAGGTTGCTATAAAGTATTAACAATGCAATTACTTCTTTCTTAAAGTAAGGAAGCTCTTTCCAAGAAGACCTTACAAAAGCAGTCACCATCCTATGACTCAGATATTTCAAATCAAGGGAAAGTAAACCAAGACAGAATGGATGCTTGAAACACAGAATAATCTTCAGTGTGTCTCCCAAGAGTGAGGAATTTTGAAGCTCTGCTTCTACAACAAGAATGACAAGTAAAAAAAATAGAGGTGAGCAAAGTTCTTTGAAAAGTAATTTTTTTTAAACGGAAGTATTGCTGATCTGCTGTCTTTCCTGCTTCTTGAATTTAGTCCAAACTAGATAATCTAAGGCTAAAAAGAGCTTGGATTTCCAGATGAAATACCTTAAAAGCTGACAACTAAAGGTGTATTAAACTGCAGCTGTCTTTATTGCTGAAATCTGTCATAGAAACCTTTGGTTTATACCAAGACATTTCTTGGTGTGCTTGTCTAAGTCCACAGTCTTCTGTAGTATCCTGACATTAGGAAACATCAATCTTTCAGAGTTAACAATGGTGTGTTTTGCCTTGTAGAAGTCACAAGTACAAAGAAACAACTTCCTCCTCACTTCCTCCTGTGAGAACACAGCGTGTTTTTCTATTTTCAGTTCCACCCCTTCATTCCACTACATAATGTCTTCTCCATGAACAGCAATTTACATGTCCTCTGACCTCTGAGTAACTGGTGCAGCTTTGCAGTAGCCAGTCCCTCTGCAGGTCTGCAGCCCTCCCTTCCAGCCAGCCTTGGACCCTACTATGTATGGGCTGCTTGTTCAAAGCCAATGTAATGAGGGAATGGCTTGAAGGAGAGGACTAGCTTTCGGAAAAAGACAAAAGATCAGGTTTATGTGAAAGTGCATGTCATGTGAACTACATATTGGGCATAACTGGCAGGCCTTTAGTATTGGAAGCTGCAAGGGAAGAGGCCATGGACTCCTCTGGGCCAGTTAGAGCTGCTGTCAGCCAGTTTGAGAGGGATGAAAACAACTCGCTGCATGCCAAAAACTCAGCTGGGTGAAAGCAGCACATGGCATTTCTGCTCAAACATATTTAAGAAAAGAGCAGCACCTAGCACAGGAAACATGAGAAAATTTGAGATGGAGGAAGTGGAGGAGACACACGGAAGGAGGAGACAGAGTCTTGGAAGGAGTCACCCCATGCCAAAGAACGGACACCCTGTAGGGAACTATGGCACGTGGAAGACTCACTGTGAAACAGTGGAATAGTAAGGCAAGAAGCAGTGGAGGAAAATGAGTAAGAACCAAGCAACAGTAGAAAGAACCATTACACACTGATCTCAACTGTACACAATGCCCAGTGCCTCACAGAAAGAATTGGGGCAAACATTGATCATTAACACCTATCGAAAGCAAGGGATGTCAAGACCAGAAAGGGGTACGAGAGGTGCTTAACTTGAGCTTGGGAAGAAAGGAGAAAGGTCTTTCCCTAAGTGTTTATGTCTGACTTTCTCCTCTCTGTATTTCAATCAATAGTTGAAATTTTCTGTTAGCCATCAATAAATTAAATTAAGCAGGAAGTCCCATGTGAGACTTGTTTTATCTGCAAAGACCTATCCTACCTTCTACAGGAGACAGAAACCAGAATATTTGCTGTGCATGTAAGAGTTGGGATGTCTTTGTCTTCTCAAAGACAAATATCTTTGAGAAAATCTATAGGAGTCACATGTGCTCATCTGCCCTGAGATCTCAAACTACTCAAACATAAGAATATTCTTAGAAACTATTTGCAGTGTGGCTATTGACTCTGAACAACCTACTCATTGGATCTAACTGTGCCTCCTTTCCCTGGCATCCTTTTTGGCACCATTTGCCAGTGCTTGCCCCTCAGTGACCTTCCATTGTTGCCGTGACACAAGGAGAAGCAAAACTGGAGAAATTATATCCAGTGGTGCACAAGGATTTACCACCATACTACGGGTATTTTAACAGAACAAAATAAATCACATGCTCCATTCACTTCTCATGAACAGCTGTATATTAGCTGTCTTATTGGAAAATGTTGTTCAAATGTTTTAACAGTTGGCACCAATTCCCAAAATTAAAAAAATCCAGTGTTCTGATGATGTTGCAAAAACTCCCACTTTGCTTAGAAGAACCTAGGTTTAAATAGGCATCAGTAGCAGAGCAATTGTCAGCTCCTCAGTATTGACAGCTCTGTTTCCACTGAAGTTAAATCACTAATTCTTAAAAAAAAATCCCTCTAATATAACTTCTCCTTCATTCTCCTGTTTATGTGGGATGAGGTATAATGCTTTGTTGATTGTAAACTAAATGTGTTCTTTTTCCCTGTGTTCTGACTAACCATGCAGAAATTCTTTGTTTTAGAATCTGAAATTACAATCCAGCAATGCTTGGAAATGTGTAAAATGCAAAGCTCTAGCATATGGTGAAAAACACAGAGCTGCATTTATACAATAAATAAAGACCTTGTTTTTATTTCAGTTTTCCACCAAAATAAGCTACAAACAATGAATCTGTTGAAGTCAGTGACATTATGTAGCAGTTACCCTGGGGAAACCATGGTCAGAATCAGGAACTTTTTTATTTTGTCCAACCCTTAGCCGTTTGTGAGATGCTGACACCCAGGTACTAAGGGAAGGAGCTAGGGTCACTGTGAAAATGAATGTGTCATCTTTTACTCAGTGTCGAAGGGTCTGCATTATTAATTTGAATATTCACTGCTACCTATGATACTCCAGTGCATGATGTCAGATTACAATCTGCCTGAGCTCTCTGGAATTTGCTTTCAGGTGTTTGTTTTTCTGTGCCAGTTGAAAAAAACACCATGGTGGTAGTCTGAGCATGGAAATAAAAGCCAGGAAACTCGTAAGATACGGTTCCCTCAGTAACCATGTGTCATCCAGATTGCTCTCAATAAGGCAAAGCATTAATAGCATGAACGATAACATCAACCACTTCACTGCAGAAGAGAAATGGCAGTGCATTATGTCTGTAGAGGGAACCATAATTTAGTGTTGCCTGCCTTTCGTGCATTACTTGTTTTCATTCATGGAGCATTTTATGCCTTGAAAATGACTGCTATACTTTGACAAATTGCACTGTATGATTTTACAGGACTCCTGACATGTAACAAGCAAAATATTTGAAAGAGTTTGCATGATGGGTGATTTCTAAGGGAGGGCTCCATGTTGGAGGACACCTTCAGCCATCAAACAGTGTTGCTAAGACCAGGCCATTTCTCTGGTAGATAAAACACACTATCATTGACAGACTTTGTATTTGGAGCAAGTCGGCTCACTGTAAACTGTTAAAAATAAATTGAGATTTTTGTTTATAAAGTTTGTGAATAGTTGCAAATTTCTCCATAAACTGATACAGCCGAATTCATCCTTATTTGTGCCTATCTGTCCAAGCGTTACCTTTCACAGCTCCTTGCCTTTTTATTGCTGTAAAAGTGACATGGAGTAGGGAACGCCTGGTCCCGTTGGAGCTGTTTATTATTGATTGATTCCTGCCCTGGTGCACTCGGTAGCTCTGCAGCTGAGGGCGGGTCTGTGCCCGTCTGTGCCGGCTCAGCCCAGGGGATGCGGGGGCGCTGCGGGCCTGGGGACGGGGGCGAGCGGGGCACACCCGCCTCGCAGGTCACTCCGTACCCGGGTTTCTGCCCCTCCTTCCCAGTGCCCGGGAAGAGGCGCAGGAGGCGACGCGGGGCTCTGGGATGCTTCTGGTGCACCTGGGAGCGCCATAGAACGCAGCGAGAGCGGGTATCGCAGGAAGCGCCGTCGGGCCGAGCGGGGCCGCCACGCTGCTGGCCGCGGTTTGTTTTGGGCCGCGCTGGGCCCGCCCCCAGCACCGCGCCCGGCCCGGCCCCACAGCACCCGCTGCCCAGGGGAAATAGCACAATAAAGGGGGGCGCGCCGCGCAGGAGAGGAGAAAAAGAAGAAAGGAGACCGCGAAGAGAAAAGGCGAGGGCGAGAAGACCCCGGAGGGAGGGGAGAAGCGGCGTGCTGGGCGGCCCCGGCCGTGCAGGGGCGGGCCGGGCGGCGGGGCCGCTCCGCGCCGCGATATAAGAGGCCGTGCAGGGGGCGGGGGCCGCTGGCGGGGCCCGAGCGGAGCCGCGGGGAGAGCGGAGCGGAGCGGAGCGGCCGGGGCTCCCGGCGACCGGCGGGGCGTGCGCGACGGGAGGGAGGTAGGCAGGCGGGGGACACACCGCGGGCTGTGCGGAATGGGGAGGGAGGCGGGGGACACACCGCGGGCCGGGGAGGCGGGGGACACATCCCATCCCGGGCGGTGTCGGGGAGATCCCCGCTTGTCTCCCCTCGGCTGGAGCCGGCGGCACAAAGGCAGAGGGAAAACGCAAATAAGTGATGGTGGTGAGAGGAGCGCTCTGTTATTGTTTTGGGGTTGGTTTGTTTGTTTTCTTGTCGCTTTGGGGGTTTTGTCTTCCGGCGCGGGGCGCTCCGTGCGGATCCTGCCGGCGGCGGGTGCGGGTCTGGCTGCGGGCGCAGCGGGGACTCGAGAGGGGCTGATAGTGCTCGTGTGTGCCAGGGGTGCGGCTGTTCGTGATTATTAAACAAACCAGTTATTTTATTTTAGCTTATCCCGAGCGAGGCGGCTGTGAGTGGGCAGCGCCGGGAGCGGCGGGATAACGGGATAACGGAGCGCTCCCGGCCCCGCGCTCCTCGGGAACACTCTGGAGTCCGGGGGTGGGATAGGGGAGGGCCTTGGGATCGGGAGGGAGAGTAAAAATAAAAAATGGATGTGTCTGCCTTTGCGGTGGGCAGGAGGCTCGGGTCTGTGCCGCAGGTCGTGCCAGAGCCGGGGCGGTCCGGGCGCTCCGCTGGACCAGCCCCTCGCCGGGCTCTTGTCACCGAGCACCGCCAGCCCAGGTGCCTCAAACATGCCTTAGAAGATACTCGGATCCTAAGTTAAAAGTTCTTATTAAACCCTATTTTTTCCTAGTTCGAATCAGAAGTTCCCCTTTCCCACGGGCTGCTGGCATGGGCGATGTTAAAAGTCTGTACACACCTAAACGTACTTGAAGGATCAAAGTTGATTTCAGATGTGTTGGATAGACCTCGTTGAAGCCAGAGGGGTGTAAACATCTTCTAAATTAAAGCTTAAGATGAGTTGAACCCTTTTGAAAATTGCTGCTATGGTTTAATGCATTAAAACTTATTTTCACCTTTGAAAATGAGTTGGTCCTCGAGCTGCAGAGAGCAGCCGTGTCTTGGGGATGTTCCATTGGCAACAGATGGTCAGGCCTGCTGTCGAAAGGCTGTTGTAATGGAGCAGTCCTGCTCAGTTTTGAAAGGGGGTCATGGTAGTAAACATTCAGTGCAAATGCTTTTTGTACTCGTGGCACAGCTTGGCTCCCTAACAAGTGGGAATGGAAACGTGCTGACACTGTCCAGTCACTCACATCACTGCGGGATACTGGGATAACAGGGTATTCAGCTAAATGGGTAGTGCCTGGGACTCTGCAGTGTTTTATTGATGAAAGAGATAAGAATGGTGTTGGTGGGCCATTACTGTGCACATTTGAATTTAAATTTATTTCAGAGTGAGTTGTGTGACACGGTCTATAGCTGGTATGGGGAGGAGCTCGATGCCTTTACTCGTGACATGGAGCACCTTGTTTTTCATAATCATAACTCAGTAGGGCAAAAATTAGAAGTCAACCCTTAACAAAAAAAAAAAAAAAAAAGGGGCTTTAAGCTCGGTGTAAGCATGGCACACAAGTGTTGCATAGTAGAATTTAAATTGAGCCTGTTCCGTTGAGAATATTTAGCATTAAATAATAAAATATCACTGTTTTTTTATGCTGATTGTAGGTGTTTTGAGGGGCTAACTTGCTGCCCCCGGACTACAAGAAATCGCGATTTGCTGTAATTTGGCATTAGAGTGTAATACTCCAGCAGCCAGCTCAAAAATATTCACAGTAACTTTCCCCCGGGTGGGTGCTGCCGAAGGACATAGACCCCTATGATAGTTATGTGACATAAAACACCTTGGGGACACCTATATGTAAGATTACAGTGTTTCAGGGAGTCGTGGTAATCTTTTGGATGTTAGTTGCAAATTTCCTCTGAATAGAGCTACATGGCAGTGCAAGCAGGAGTGTTGAAAGTTTCTTAATGGTCTCTTCGCGAACTGAGGCTACGGCACATTTATAAATCAGTGTGCCATAGGCAGCTGCTAGCTAACCTTTTTTGTAATGCTAAATTTTTTTCAAACCCAAACATTACTCAGTCTGCATTGGGGTGATCAGAGACTTGATCTGGCACTAGGTTTGGTATGTATCATCATTGTGTATATAAAGACTAGCTCCTGGTCAAGTGCTGAACTACTGAATATGAAACGCCATTAGCTTAAAAAAGTACACTTACTTTGGCCTTTGTTCCTTAGACAAAAGGAACAGCCTTTCCTCTAGCATTCCTTAGACTGTACTTCTCCCTCTCTATACGAGTGCAAATTAGTCTTCTGTGGTTCAGGAATAAGCCTTAGTGACTTAAAGCGACAGCAGAACTTCTGGCGGATTCTGAGTTGAAGCATTCTCACCTGTTAATCAAGTGTAATAATCACTTTTCAGAAAGGATGTCTTCCCTTGCCTACATCTTTGCAAGGCTGTTCTCACCAGAGAGTTCACCTGGCAGAGCTGGACTCACAAAGGAGGAGCAGGAGGAGGATTGATGCTGAGCTCATCTGTGTGGCCAAACTCGATCAGCTCTGCTGGTGTTCATGCATTGCACCATCCAGACACAGTATTTCGTAGGGTGTGGTTTCTCCAGGACTTTAATCCAGAGTAATTGAAGGTTGCTAATGGGCTAGTAATGGACCTACTTAATTTCCCCTGGTCTGCCTATTCTTTTCTCTCCCTGTCTGTTTCATCCTTTGTGCAGGCACTGGAGTTCACCATCGCAGGGTGAGTAATTGAAAACAAACTCTTCTTTTTGCTTGGTGGTTTGTTTTTGGTGGTCGTTGTTTTTTTTTTTTTTTTTTTTTTTTTTCACCCCAGCATCCTGTGTTCAAAGTCTTTTCATGGCTTTGTGAGCACTGCTGCCAGCACAGAGATGGTGACAGAAGGGAGCAGAGAAGGACCCAAACTATCGCTTTGTTTAGGTAACCTTGAAGCAGGCACCCTCAGTGTTTATGTAGGTCTTCTATGTTGGGCAACACACCAAATCCTGAAATAAGTCCAGAGGCCGTGGCTGACCAAACATCATGTTTCTCTTTTGCTAGTTATTCTTTATGACTCCTGTGAGGGGAGCTAGAGCCAGGGTTTACTGTGTTTAGTAAAACACAGTGTATACATATTTTCCTCGATTATCTGAGGCTGCTAGGGACTCTGCCCGCTTTCTTTGGGTTTGTCATGGCAGAAATTCACTCTAAGATTATTTCATATTTGTGCTAGCTAAGGATTTGAATTCTGAATGCTTGAAACTTTTTTAGTGTAGTTGATGAGCATGCACATCTGCAGTTACTGATACTGAGAGTATAGATAAAACATACCATGGTAAGACTCTGCTTCTAGTGTTTAAAAGATGATCACCGCAGAAAACCCAAAAGTAAAAATGTCTCGTTCTGTAGCTGCATGTCTTGCTTGTGTTGATTGCAGATAATTCAGAAGAAATACCATGGCTAAAACTACTGAATAGAATACCTGAAGTACCCTGTTGCCTTTCTTTAAAATACGTGGCAGTAAACCTAGTCCTGTCTTTTTTAGCATCTTTGATGGGGACAAAAAGTATTTTTACTTGCTTCAAGGACCAAGAGACAGACAGAGTAGGATGGAAAACTGTTGATGCAGCTTTCCTGACACAGCAGGCTAACACTGTAGGAAAAATGGGAGCATTCAGATCTTTATTTGTGGGTTATTAGCAAAAATGCTTGATCATAGGTGATAAAAATGCATGTCAGTTTGAATGCCACGAGTATCCACATACAGGCTGACCTTTTTCCTCTTCTGTTATTTTTCTGGAGGAGTGTTGCTTAGCAGAGCTCTGTCTAATGCAATGAGGTTGGTTTGCGTTATTCTGACTTTGTTAGAGAACAATTGGAGTTGGACAGAAAAAGGAGAGCAAAGAGCCTTTCTAAGACTGCTCTGGCTTGGGCTAGAAATCAAGCTCTGTGAAAGATCGAAGTTGGAGCCTTTTACCACATAGTTCAGAGATCATTCTGGGGATCTGATCTCATTTATACCAAATAGCAGGGTTGTGTGGAAGACAGAGATGGTCAAAACCTGTTGGCATTCTACTTGCTTGATTCTCTGAAACAACTTGCAATTTTACTAGCCTGTTTCCAAATGAGTGTTTGTTCCTGGGAGCAAGCAAGCAAACAAGCCATGCAGTGAATATTCATTAGCATAGTACTTCTTAGGTTAGAAAGGTCAAAATCAAGCCATGTGGAAGGTCTCTGAGCAGCAGTTTTAGTTATATAGGTGATGAGCAAGATTAGGGACCGGGAAAACTTGGATCCCAGCACCTTTGCCCTTCTAGTGGTGACTTGACTGTTTCCTCTTACCTACCTTTCACCGTTGTTCTAGCAATGGCATGACTAAAGTTTATACTTTTTATAGTAGAAGTCAAAGTGTGTTTTTTCCCATATTCAGCAGGTAGCACAAATTTTTTTAAAGACTTCAGGCTGTGTTGCTAGTGCCAGGAACCTGGATTCGAGTCCAATGCTTTTAGAGATAGGCCTCTTCTTACAGATGAGTTTTTGTGCCTTAAAAAGAAACAAGCAAGTTATCATAAATGTTTTTTGAGAGCTGTATTCATGACAAATATATTGATATTCTGGGGATCTATTGGTGGCTTTTTTCTCTTCCTGTTACTTTAACTATGTTCCTGCAGCAAGAGTTTGGCTATGGCTGCCAATAAAAACAGTTAGGACCAAACTTCAGTGGTTCAAACAACCCCAGAATATTCATCCAAACAATAAAGCAGCACTTAGCTTCTCTGACTGCAGATCCATGGATATTTCTTGGTACTAGTACAGGAGCCAAAGTTCAAAATCTACTCTTCCTCTGAATGTGATGTTCTTACTTAATAAATTGAATGAATGGATCCTGCATTTGTATTTTTATTCTGCCGATGGATAAAAGTGCTTTTTATTTAATTTATTTGTTTTGAGGTATTTTATATATTTTAATCATTCTTTACCTTATTAAATCAGAGTAGCATTTCTTCCTGCTTTGTTTCCCATCTCTCTCAAGCCTGTATTTAAGTATTTGTGCTAAAGTAAGCAATAAGAGTTTTTCTACTGTGTTTGGAGAGATCTGGACTTGCTTCTTTCTTTTAGCAAACTAATGGAATCACCTGTCCACCATCAGTTTTCATATTTCTACAGATTTTATTTTTCCTGATTGCCAGCCATGTCTCCTAGAGTTGCATTCCCTGTTCTTGTGATATACTCTTAACGTTCACATCTCTACATCTATTCTCCTACTTAGTTCATATATAAAACCAGATATAATTGCAAAATGGTGTTGTCTGTTGTGGTGTGCTTTGGGTCCAGTGGAGCTTTCTCAACACCATTAAGGATATTCTAAACTTAAAGTTAAAAATATATGTTTTGGATTCTATATTCATGAAAACCTTGCAAAAATTCATTTTGCTCACCTTGCTCTCTTGTAAGCTTACTGCTTTTCCCACTTCATTCTACTTCTGCACTTGCCAGCTCTTTGAAGTCATTCGGTTGAAGTTTAGTTGGCCACTGCTCTTCAACTCTGTGCTTAGTCCCTTGAAGCTTTAGGAACAAACTAATAGAGTCCCATCCTGAAAATACTTGAATTGTGAGGTGTAGCTTAGGGCTTGAACAAATTTAGTCATCCTTCTTTCCTGGATATGTCTGTGCCTGATTTTGAATATAGGCATACATTAGCCTGCTTTACATGGCTATAACTGCCATGCTCGCCCTAAGGATTGAAGCTTCAGGGGTGCAGGTGGAGCTGAAGAATAGAAACTGTGAGTAACAACTGTTTGCTGTGTGGATCAGGCAAAACGGGAAGATTGGCACATGCTTTCTGGCAGTGTTCCGAGCTAACTGCCCTGTGCCACACCTGACTCAGCAGGTATGCGGGCTGCCTTATCAGGTGTGCCAGCTATTTTCATATTCTATGAATAACTTTAGAGATAAGTGGTTATTGAAGTCTGTATGGGTTACCAGGATTGGTCAGAAACTTATTCCTCTTAATAGCTGACACTGATTTCAGAAGTACTTGGACATCTCTTTATCACTTTAGTGGATTACCATCATCTGTATCAGCACAGTTGGATGGTAGCCATGTGGGAGCTGAGGTCTTGTAGGCTTTACAGATTCCAACTCTGCTCAAACTGACAATGGCTGCTAAACACTGACTTTGCCAGTTTACTGCTTTCTTTCGTCAATGTAATTTCCTTTCATTGTGCTAGAGGCTTTTTCTTGGCCAATGTTTTTCTGCATATTTCAGGGATATTTTTGTTTCATTTGCTGTTGCTTGTAGCTGTGCTGCAGATATTGGTGTAGTTGTGTAGATGGCAAGCTTAACAGACAGCTTATTCTTTATGCCTCTGAATCTGAAAGACACCACTGTGATGTTCTCTACACTATAGGCCATGTTGTGTTCTGCTCTGTTACTGAAAACGTGTGCTGGTTTATGGCACGATGTTCCCAGATGGCAAAGATGGAGAGGAAAATGACAATACAATTTCTTTTGATGTTACAGGACAAGCATACACTCAAACTGCAGTTTAATCTTGTATAGAACACAGTTGGTGTCCTCATCTTATCCCAAGATAAACAGCGTGTTCCAAAAGCAAGATGTAGGAGAAGTCACTGCCTTCCAAAAAAGTCCGTCTGAATGTGATGACAAAGGCACAAGGCTTCATAACTTTATTCAATAGAAGATAGAAATATGCCAGATGTTTCAGTGACTCTGCAGTAGGATCATGGAGGACCTGTCAGTGTTGCACTTTTTAAAACCAGGTACCTGGCTGATTAGTGTAGATGATTCGGTGTCCTGTGGAAGGAGTGGTGGTTGAAAGTTTTTCTGTCCTAACCTTGTCTGAATGTGTGGATTTCTTTTGAGAAAAACTGCTTTCTTGGGGAGGCTCTGTCTTCCTTCTCCCCTTTGTGGTTGCTGAAAGGCACCTTTTGCAATGTGAAATTCTTTACCCCTGTTTCCTAGCTGGAGTTATGTTGTCCTTAAACAGGATGTGTCAAAAGCTGGAAAAAAAGACTGGTGCTGTGTAGCACAGCTTTTTGCAGACTGTGAGCTGACAATACTATACTTGCTCAGAGATCAAAGCTTAATGGCATGAATTAAGCTCAAATGTCGCAATTATTATTTTAGCAGGATGTTCTATTATTTCTACATTCCACTAGAAAAGAGCCATTCTTTGAGAGCCAAAAAAAAAAAATCATCTGCTAATATGGACTATGGATTTTTGGACATTGGCCGTGATAAAGCAAATCACATTTTGTGTTTGTTTTTGCCAAAGAATGGACTAGATTCTTGCCTCTTTTTTCTTCCATGGGGAAAGTAGGGGACACTCAGTGTCATGTTGGAAGTTGAAATGCTTCGCATATTTCACAACCTTCTAGAGGAAGCTTTTTTTTTTTTTTTTTTTTTTTTTTTTTGTAAAATAGATGGCTGCATTTCATCTTGCGTATTGTGCTTGACACTTAAGCAATCCTCTTGCCTAAGTACATGCCACAGTCCCTTGCATGGGCGTTCCTTAGGGTAAGTCCAGCTATGGTGCATGCAAACTTGACATCTTCCATTGCATTGGAGTTCATCAATGACCTGTTTTCATCAATGAGCCTTCAATAAGCATGCTAGAAGTAATGAGAATCAGTTGTGATCATTCTGGCAGGCAGATATTGCTGACCTGTGACGGGTTTTTCAAAATTGCTTGGCATGTGTCACAAGGGAAGATTGTACAGCAGCAGCCATTTTTGAAAATGTGTGTCTCTAAATGTTCTAAGGAGATGCTAAGGACTCTGAAAAATGTAGTTCAGTCTTTATTATGGAGCAGTTTCGAGGGTAGTGCTTTCCTGTTTGAGGAACTCTCATGTGTTTTTTTTTTCTGCTTGGTGAGGATAGGCCCACCAGTGTCTCAGAAATACCTCCTAGGAGTTTGACTTTGACAAGAGAGGCAAGTTAGATACTCTGAACAATTTAGGGTCAGGAATGTCAGTGCTTGTGGTATTAATTTTGGGCCAGGTCTTTCAAAATGATCATCTGCTCATCTGTTTATAGTGGAACATTGAGGAGAGCTCAGCACATAATATTCTGACTTATGAAATACCCATTTGCTCAGTTCTCATGCCAAGGCTAAATAACTTCAGAAGCCCCTTGCCATTTTGCCTAGAGTTGGGAAGCCAGATTTCTGCTCCTAACATGGCATTATGTTGAGCCTGACTCATGTCAGAGCAAGATCCAGGCTCTGTGTAGTACCCAATGCAGCAAGTAGAACCTAATACTGGACTTGGGTTCTCTCACTAGTTGTTTTCATAGCAGCAGTTTGAACAGGTTGTGAATAAGTATTTTATTGTTGGCCTGTGCTGAAAGTCCTTTTCCATTGGTTGTCTCCAGTATTCTGTTATGTCGGAGCCCCCTTAATGTGAAATTATTTATTCAGTGTTTTGTAGCTGTGTGCATACTGCCTTAAAGGTCCTGTGGATGGCTGAGAGGCTGTGTCTGTGACCAGAGGTGGCAGGATGGTGGAGGTATTTCATGAGACTGTTTCATCAGCTTCCTGATATTTTGGCATTATCCTTTAAATGTTGGTTTTACCACATTTCACATGCTCCTCAAGGAGGGAAAACAAGTGGTGGCCATGTTGAAAGCCCTTTACTAGTTGCCTTCAGTATTAGTAAGTGCTGAAGAACAGGACCAGAATCTGTTTGCTACCTAACCCAGGCCTGGTAGTCAGTGTGCGAAGTAAACCAGTAGAGGATCTTGCCAGGAACTGCCACTAAAATATTGTTGTTTGTCACACTAATCAAATTCTTGTCTGCTGACCCAGAAGCTCTCCAGTCACATTGCTAGGAACAAGGAGTCGATGTAAATAAACTCTGTGACATGACCTGGTGATTTTGAAGAGGAAAGCACTTCTCCCTGAAGGACTCTTTAGATGGAATAGAAAACTTTGTGTCCCGTATTCATTTGGCAAAAGGGAGGAGATGTCCTCTGTGGGGAGGTTATGAAAGACCAGCTTTTAGTCTGTGTGCCTCCACTGATAACGATCCTGTCCCAGGCAGCAGCCTGTAGGTCCAAAGCTCACACCTCCACTGCTGATCCTGCACTGGTTGTGACTGCTACACAAGACGGACGTGTGGGATCTGATGGTTTCATTCTAATCTCTGCTTTTGCTTGCTTGTGGCCTTAGGTGAGTTACCTGAACTCTGTGCTGTTAATGTTTTTTATGGCACCTTTTTGTAACTTATTTCAGGCTCTTTGGCTTAAAAGATTACTTTAGAAGATCCCTACTGTTATTTGTATAAAACTGTTGTTGTTCAGGTGGCAGTTTCCCCTCTGTCCTAGAGCTCCAGTAGATGTCAGTAAGTTTTTTGACCGCTTGGAAGTTTTAGAGATAGGAATGTCAGATTTGTTCCTTTGGATTTTGCAAGCTTAGTGTGACTTTAGAACACAGAATGGTTATTACTTTTGGTTCTTTATGCACTGCTTGTTTCTGCTGGCAGATTTTATGTTCAGTTAGATCTCTAGCAGCAGGACAAAAATTGCTTGCACTTGCTCACAGCTGCTCTTTATCTAGCCTAATCTTAGCATAATGGGGATCAATACTGGTTTTTTCCTTCTAGTTACAGCTACTGTGCTGGAAGAAGGGAATTCTGGTGTTTGGCAGAGAAGTGGCCAAGGCACTAGGCCTTGATCTGGGAGATGGGGATTTAGTTCTGGACTCTAGACTTAATTGAACCTCTGTTAGACTAATGCCCATCCAGGTCATTAGTCCTGTCTGGTGGTTTGTCTTGTGTAGATCAGAATGTCAGTTCATGAGTCACGCCCTTCTGTTCTGCCTTCATATGCACAGTCTTTAGAGGGATCTGCTCTCCACTGATGGTGTATGGATCACTGGGGGACTCTAAATCTGGGATTTGCAGAATTCACATGGCTCATGATATTGTTTCCTTCACAAAATGCAGCTTGACAGTACCTAACAGAAATTAAATGTCAATGCATTTATCAATATTCATAAAAAGGACTATATTTCTGCAGAAATCTGATGTTTGTTTTAGTTGCTTCTTTTCTCTGAAAATTGATCTTATTTGACTTGATACTTGTATGGACAAGATCTGTTGGAGTTAAGCAGATGTACAAACTTTGTCTGGCTCAGGTAGCAGAAATGCTAGATCATGTCTGCTTTTGAGAAAGGAAAGTACTGGCTCTTGTAACTTATAAGGGCATCATATGTAGCTGTTAGATTGGTACTCTCCATGGCCACCTGATCTGTGGAGAGTTGCCAGTGGTGGTAGCTTCTGTGATATGGAAAATCTGACTGAGAGGACAGGGCCTTATTTCGTGGAGGCCACTGAGCCTTCTGTCAACTGGTGAAAGCTTTTTAGCTCTGCTGACAAGGACTTAGTTTAAATTGTCTATAGTATCTTGCCAGAGCCCTGAAATCTTTAGTCTCCTAAGATTTGGTAAGTTCACTTTGTTCCCTCTTGAAATAGTGATTAATTTTTTTTTTCTAGGGGAAAGGTTTTTTTTGCCTCCCCAAAGAAAGCAAACATCTGCATTGTTTGCAGAAAGCCGCTTTTGAAGGCTGTTTTATGTTTACTTAGTACAGACACCAGGCAGGGGGATGGGGAACTGATTTTCTGCCACTTGAGCTTTTTACTCTCTAAATCTACAGCTGTAAAAATACATTTATTTAAGAGGGATTAGGTCTGGAGACTGTTGGTATACCAGCTAATGGATTCATCAACAACCTTTTTACTTCAAAATAGCGGCTAGCACCCTTCTTGAAAGAGAGAGCTGGCCAAAGGATGTGTTTCATTGTTATAATTTTCAGAGGTTGCCCTGGAGCCTAACTTTCTCGTGAGTAATTTTCTGAATTGCAGAAAATGAGATGAAATTGCAGCCATGTAGGCTAGGAGGCTGTTCAGGATTTCTGCAGCTGGGTGAAATGTCATGTGCAGGGAGTCTTCTGCAAAGGCAGACCATGGGATGAGTGTGTGGAATCTGTGCTTTAACTGTGCAGGTGGGTGTTGTACTGTGGCACTTTATATCACAGGAAAACTAATGCTGTGGGGATGAATTCCTGCAGCTTTTCTTACTTTAGACAGAAAGCAGTATTCCTGCTACAGGGAGTTCTGGGTAAGTGTCAGGAGGGATTACTGATACCTGCTGTTGGTTCAAAATTTTACGCAGGTGAGGCATAAAAAGTCATCATTGGAAACTAACAGAGTTTTGGCACTGCAGTACTAACTAAATGGCAGGTTGCATTTCCTGGCTATGCTGAATTTATCAGATTGGTCTGAAGTGAAGATAAAGTGGGACTTCAGCTCTAACCAAGCTGGAAGTGTTGGGTTGATCAGTTCTCTGCATCTCTGGTTTACAGTTCTTGCCTGTTGTGAGCTGGAAAAACATCTGAAAGGATGCTAAGCCATTTTGCTCCGATACTGTTTTGCTGAGTGCTTTCTGATGGATCAGTAATTCAAGTGCACCTGGTTAACTTGTCAGCAGTGAACCAAATATGTCAGCCTCTGTGGAGGAAAATCAGAGGTGACTACTAACAAACCTGTTCCCTGGTCTCTAACAGATACTGCCTTGGGCATACAGTGTCATTGCAGCTGTCACCCAGCATGGCTGGAAGAACTGGATACACTTCAGGCTCAAGTGTTGTGCTCTTGGTGATTAGTCCACTGTTAGGCTCCATGCCCTACTTTTATGCAGGAAATTAGCTGGTGTGCCTACATCTGGGCAGTCCTTAAAAGTCAGTATTTTTGTTATTTCAAACTTTTGTCCAGGCAGAACAGGCCATATCACTTGCTTTGTTCCCAGTAAAGTTTAGCTTAACTCTAGAGAGCTGAAATTCAAGCAGGTGGCACAGCTGAGTCTTCCTGGCTGTGAACACTTCTACTGATCACCTGAGATGAGTTAAATGATAAAATACGTGCCCTCACTACAGTTTGCTAATGTGATATGAATGTTACAGCCTCTATAAAATAGTATTTCTGTGGTCTGCATCCTGTGGACTGACTGCAGTGCAAGGGATCAGTATCTGAATTTTAAATGATGTGCATTAAACCATCTGCCCTTTGATTTGCTCATTCCACAGACTGGTTGAACTTCTGTTTTGCCTCTGTTCAGGGTATTAAGGTGCAGGAGTAGGGTATAATTCCATTGATGAGAACACCAAAAGTCCCTTTGACTGTCAATGGGATACTTTTTGTATTCTTCCTGTGGCACTTTATTCTTACTGGATTTGGTGTTAAGCTTTAATTTCTGGAAAGCATTGGAAATAAGGTCTTTTTTTGCAGAGATTTAACCATATTGGTGGCCTGAGCATGAATTGTGGAGTGGGTACTCTGAACACCCTTCTGAAGACAAAAAACCTGTTGCATAACTACCAGTGACTGTAGAAGGCTGTACAGTCGCTTCCAGTCCTTGCTTCTGTATGCCAAACTTGTGCAATGGCTGCAGGATTAGACTCGGGCAGCAAAGACTGTTTTGTGGCCGTGAACAGCACAAAAAAATCAAATGGAGGTCTGTGACTCACAGACCAGTACCAGTATCCTTGTGGAAAAATGCTTGAAAAGAGCAATTATCTTAGTGTTCTTAGATTTTTGTGCCATATTAGTGGTCAGTAAGTGCCTGTGTACTATTTGTGACATTTCTCTTTAGAGTGAGTAAAAGTGTTGTCAGGTCCCCCAAATATTATGCAGGAACTTGAGTGGAGGTAGTTAGTACAAAGGAGAGGTAACAGTATTCCCTAGTTTTCAATATTCCCAACTTCTGTTGCTAGGTTGATTGCAGCTTTAGATATATAATACTGAAATTTAGAGGAAGTACTTCAAATCCCCTCTTCCCCCCGCCACCATGTCCAAGGCTGTAGGCAGAGGTGTGCTTTGGGTCCATGAACATGGGTGCAATCATCAGCCAGTATTTATTCTGAGATTCCCCACAAAGAGCAGGCTTTTTCCCTGCTGTATGCTGGTAGCCTGCCAAGTGCCTTTCTCAAGTATGTCTGGGAATTTCTGCTCTTCCAGCCAGATGTGCATGCATCTGCAATGTGTTAGCGCCAGGGTATTCCAGCCAGCGGGATGCCCTGGGCAGGGAAGGATGGCTATCCTGTCTGATGAGTCAGGCATCCCCTTATGAAGGAGCATCTGTGGAGGTCCTTTCAGTAGTTAGACCAGCACCTGACAGAAGTGATGATCCTATGCTGACTGTATATTGCTGCCATGCTGGTATGAGGTTCAGTTTGTAAGGTTTTGTAGGCATCTATTACTGCTGTACCGGCATTAAAAAGCACTGTTGTCCTGTTGCGATACTGCAGTGTAATCATCTACAGAACTCAGTGTAACAGGTTATTTTTTTAGTCATGTTGGAGAATTTTTTTTGTAACACAGACCTACGTTATTAAGAGATCAGATTTTAATTCACAAGTCATTGTAATAATGGAATTTACTTTTGGATGAGACTTTAAGACAGCAATTGTTCATCATATTAAAGTTCACATCCAGAATTTTTTGTCTAGTCTTACTCCAGTGTGGGACTGGTCAGAGCGTTTTTGGAGGAAGTGTTATGTTCCTAGCGCATTTATGGATTTTTGGTAATCTTTTCAGTGTAGTTAGCAATCAGACATGCATCTTGGAATCTTAGGGCTAGGGTACTGTTATGTAGGACACCAGAGTCAAAAGCGTGTGTATTCCCAATTTAACAGGTGTTGGAAAGAGTGGTTCTCTTGGGGTATGTTTGAATCAACTGCTAGTTGTCATCATAATGCTGATTCTGTCAACAGAGTGTATTCAGGTACGTGAATCAGAATTAATTTAATGTGGATTAACTAAGTTCCTGTGCAGACACTTTCTGAGGATTCAACTGCTCTTAATTTGAAGTGGCCTGGAAACTAAGAAGTAAATGAAAGTGTGCTGAATTGATTCTGGAAAAAAGGTTTAATGACATTTAACTAATATATTGAAAGCTCACCTTGGAGTGTAAAGATTGAGCCATGCTGGAAGGGTGTACCAAGCCTATACTATACTCTTATTAAATGCCACCAAAGAGATTAATTTTTTATTATAATTAATATTTTTTAGTCCTCTGTGCTTTCATACTGCAGCAAGACACACACTTAACACGGCTAATTCACGACAGTGTTGGAGGCCTGGTGGTTGCAAGACCCGAACACTGACTAAACAATTTTCCATTTACTTCATCTAAATTTTAACAACTCTAGCATCCTTCTTAGTCACTTACCTTCAAGGGAATAGGCATTTCTCCCTTGCCTGTTAAATGCACAGCACTTTCTCCTGCAAGCAGTGTTGACTGGACTTCAAAACAAAGGCTTTCCTAATTCGGCAGCCAGCTTTTCACCATTATAAAATTAGATATGGAAAGAGGCTTTAAGGAAAAGGGTTGAGTTGTATGGTTCACCCTTACTCAGAGGGATCTTTGAACAATCTTTCAAAACCTATTAGTTATTTGCAATCTGGTCTGTCCTTCTCTTGGAATTTTTGGGGCAGAAAATAAGAGAAGTGTATTGCAAACCACTTTTTGTGCTTTGGAGCTCTGAGATAAGAAACAGTGAGTCTAAATCTGAGCTTACTGAGACCCATGAGACTAGGCTGGAGTGCATGGGGTAAGAAAGAAGGCAGTGGGGTGTTCCATGGAGGGGCTGCAAGGTCACAGAGTACAGCCTCTTGTCTTTCCCTATTTTGTTGCCTTTTCTGTTATGAATGACAGAACTTTTCCTTTTCAACATTTTTGCTGTTTTTCTTTCCTTTCACTAGTTAATGCCTGGCCACAATATCTGTACTGTGTACTGCTGCTGCTACACAAAGGGAGCTTCTGGCTTTGCTTGAAGGAAGATGGCTTTCTGGACACAGCTGGGATTGCTGCTGTGGAAGAACTTTACTTACAGAAGAAGACAGACTGTAAGTATTAGCCCAAGGGTGTTTTGAGATCTTAAGTTACAGTCTTGTAGCTTACAAGACAGTACAGCTTTTCAAGAAAACCAGGGAAATATCCTGTATCTCGCTTAATGTTCCTCCTCTAGTGATCCCTGGCTGAGCAACAGGTCTGGCTTTGGAAAGACCCTATTCAAACTGGAGAGAGTGATGGGTGGACAGAAACCAGAGGGCTTGAAGGTGCTCAAGGCTTCTGTCCTGAATTCCAGTGTGAGAGTGTGTTGGAGTACTGGAACACTGGTGTTAGATCAGGCAGAGAGGATGCATGACTGCTGTGTTCAGCAACAAGGATGTGAAATGATAAACCCCTGCTGAGACCTGCTCTGCTCTGTGCGTGAGGCATTGCCAGGCTGCAGGGATGTGCCCATGAGTCTAAAACCTTTTGAATGCTGCAAGCTGCAACAATGGCAACAAAATCTTGTCAATTTCTAATGGCAGAGGCAGTAGCAGACATCTCCAGTCACTTTAATTGTTGAGAGAATCCCAAACCTGCTATGTAACTTTACAACAGAAGATAGATTAAGTGGCTGGCATGAGGCATGTTCTTGAATTGGCATGAGGATAAACCCAGGCAGCTGATGTTCTTCTGCCAAAGTGTATTCTGAGTGGCTAGAATGCTGTCCTCGCCATCTGTTAACAGTGTGGAAATTTACCTGTAAATAATAGACAATGCATAAGAAGAGTTTCTCCTTGTGATTAAAAGGGCACAGGAGTGTGGATCCAGTATGATGTTCTTAAAATTCTTTTGCCTTTAGATTGAGACCTCATAGGATGCTATGTCTCTTGCAAACAGCTAAAAATCTGAGAAAACATGGTATTAAATATCTAGGGGTTTAAGGAGTATCTGTGTTGGACAAGGGCATGATTTGTGCAACAGGCTTGTTCAGAGGATTTGGCCTGTTAGATCTGACCTTGAGGAGGTATCAGTAGGGAATGTGAAAGGAACACGAGTTAGTGAAGTGGTGAATGGAAAGTGGTTTCTGATAAGCTTTCTGAGCCTTGCAAATGTCAGGATGCTTGCCAGCTGGTTGGGTTGGGTTGTTTTAGAAACTCAGCATCACAAGGGAGGAAAGGCTATCATATTCACTACTGGTAATGGTCACAGTCCCTGAAGTCTTTACTCAGGTGTCTGAGGCTAGTTTTTTTAGGACTTGGGTCCAGTGAATTCAGAGATGGAATTAGTCCATTCTTAAATAACAGACAAAAGATGCTAATGGCCTCTTTGTCTTCTCTTGTGTATAAACATAGCTGCCAGTGATGACAGAGTTTGTTGTATGTGTTTTTGCCTTTCATGAATCTTGGTCTCCCAGGACAGGACTGCCCACCAGAGAGGTCATGGACTGTACCAGCTGCAAAGAGTGAGACTGTCTGCTCTTCAGAAGTGGGTCACATCCTGGGCTTTGGAACAGCCTCATAGTTCAGAAAAATGTTACAAATAAGCTGGGGAAGTAGTCTTAAAACTGGCTATGACTCCTTAAGGTTGGCTCTTCTCAGCTATTGCCCATGTAACCTAGGCCCTAAGAGCTAAAAACACTCTTCCTGTCTTGCTACTAGAGGTGTAACTTTTGGCTGTTACCAGAACTGCCTTTAAGAAGTAGGGGAATTCTAGAACATTGTGGGATTTTCTGGAGTGGTGTTTAAACCAGGAGGCTGTTTCAGAGGAGCTGAATTTTACACTAAGAATGATGGCTTGGTATTTTTTTGGCAGAATCTTCTGAAAATAATAGAATCATAGTCATTAAGTTTGGAAAAGACCTCTAAGATCATCAAATCCAGCCTTTGTCTGAACACCACCAGGCAAACTAAACTCCAGCACTAAGTGCTATGTCTAGTCATTTTCTTAATGCTTCCAGGGACAGCAACTCCACCACCTCCCTGCCCAGCCTGTCCCAATTCCTGACCATGCTCACAGTGAAAAAAATTTTCCTGATGTTTAACCTGACCCCTGACACAGCTAGAGGCTGTGCCCTCTAGTCCTGTCACTATTTCCATGGGGAGACAATCTCCATATTGCTATAACCTCATTTCAGGTAGTAAAGAGTGTTTCTCCAGGCTGAATAGCATCAGGTCTGAGTGAAAAGGTCCGAGTTTAGTGTGTGTGTCATGTCAAGGTAGTTGTAGGCTTACTGGGCAGCAGAGGTGCCAGAGAAATGCAGTAGGGTAACCATTCTGGATCTGCTCAGCTATTTCTTGGTACCTGCTGGCAACTGCTGTTTTGCCATTTCCCAACTGATTTCCCATCAGGTATCCCAGAGGGCATGACACTGCTCATAATCTCTATTCCACACTGATTATTAGTGAATTCATAATGAAGGCCTGAGACATAGCTTGTTTTTGTGGGGCTCTTCAGTTATGCAGTGGTTTTCTCATTTATGGTTCTCACTTGGGGTTTTCCTGAAGATGTCAGGAGGAGAAGCCCACTTAACAGGAAATGGTAGAGAAAGAACAGAACATCTCCTCTCACCTTGGTGTTATCACAGCTGCACAGTTCATCTCTTTGCTTTCCTGTTAGGAGACTGTTGTCCTTGAGTTGGGTTGTGCTGATGTAGGCTCTCTCCCACTTGTGCTTACTGAAGGTGTAGCTTAGAAATAGTTTGATCCTTACCCTTTTCGTGAAAAATGTGGGCTAGCCTTGGCTTCCCACTGAACCCCCTCGCTGGCTGCTGTGAGTTTGGGCTGCATTGCGAAAGCTGGGTTCAAAGCTCACCCTGATGTGTGCAGTTCAAGTGTTACTTTATACTGGATAACTTCCAACAGCACTGGAGTGGGGGGAAGGAGCTCACATGGGGAGAGAGGAAAGAAAATCATGTTCAGGGGTCACTGTGTAAAAACATTTCTCTCCCTGCTTTCTTGCAAGTCAGGAGACACCTCAAACTTGTATGGAGAGACTGGTCAGATTCTGCTAGCTCCCTGCATTGAAACTGGACCATAAAGATGGGAGGGGGAGTTGACAGTGGGATGGGGTGATAGTCTGCTTAGTTCTTGCTCAACAGGTTTCCTGTTGACACAGTGTAGAGCTCAGTGTTTAGTGGCAACCAGGTATAAATTTGGCATGCTTTAGGGATTAACCTTGGTAAAATTAGGACAAATTTGTTCTTAGCTGAATTCACCTGCTGTGTGCAAATGGAATGTTCCTTCTTCAACTGACATGGAGCAGGGATAGGTGAGGGATTGGGTGACTGAAAATTAATTTCATTATTTACTGGGCTGGTTGTTGCAGCACAGAAGTGGCAGAGGAGACTTGATTTTTTTCAATATCTCTTTAGAATGAGTCTCAGTGAGACATGTTCCCTTTTAGTATCTTTGTCTTTGTCTGGTAAGGCCACAGTGGATGAAAAGTGCTGTCGCTGCAGGGTCAGGAAGCAGTAGGGGAGAGAACCTGCTGACCTTTAGAAGCAAAGGAAGATAACTCAGTTTTTGTTGAGCAGCGCAAGAGACCTGCCTGGGGCGTCTCTACTGGCATGCTCCTGACACTCTGATCTTGTCCCAGTGCAAGCCTCTGGTGCAGCAGTTGCCAGCTGTCTCTCACAGTGTAGCATTCTGGTGCCTGCTATGATGTCTGCCTTCAGGTGTAAAGGTGCAGCTTGGTCAGTCCAAGCTGCATCCCTCCTTTCTCTATGCTCCCTGAGCCTGTTGATGTGGCAGGTTAGGTGTGTTGTACGTGCAGCACACGTGTGGTTACCTCTGTGACTGTGTAACCAGGTGTGCAGAAGAGCAGTTGTGTGTGCAGATGGCCAGTTCAGCAGCCGGGCACTTAGGCACTGCTGTCCACTCTATTGTGGTGTGGCTAGGGCTGATGCTTCTCTGAGCAAGCCAGGGCTTGAGCTCCAGGGCAGCATTTTCTCATTGGTTTTGTAGTAGTTAAAGGGCTGTGAGAGGCTCTCTGTCCTCCTTGGTCACCCCAGAAGCCTCCACAAGCCCAATTGATGCTGGTCTTCCCTCAACAGTGTAGCAGCAGTTGCTTGGGGTGCATGCTGCTTGCCTACAGCCAGGGTGGAAGAAGGCTGTGACATGTGCTAGAGTATGACCATTGATGCTGGAAGATGGAATGGACTTGTCCTGGGTTCATAGCCATTTTTCTGTCAAGTGGAGGAAAAGTCCTGCTATGCCATCCTGGTAGCTGCTATGAGAGTGTCCTGAAAACAGGAGTAGACAAGTTGTTGCTGTCCTAGGTCTAAACATCTTTGATCTCTGAGAGTCAGAGCACTGTTTGATGCAGATGCAAGCAGCTGTCAATGGCTGAGTGTGTGAGTGTGGCCTCTACATAGTTTATTGTAATAAGAGACCAAAGATGCTGAGGTATCTTCCTGGCACCTCTGTTAGTATGGTCTCAGTGGAGCTTGTTACCCAGTAGTTGTACAATGTGTGTATGATAATAACAAATGACAGAATATTCTGAGTTGGAAGGCACCCACAAGGACCATCAAGCCCAGCTCCTATGTGAATGGCTCATTGGCAACCTTAGTGTTATTAGCACCATGCTCTAATCAGCTGAGCTAATCTCAGGGTCCAGTGGATGACTGTATTCTGAAATTATCTTGAAGAGACTGGCACTGTTACCAGGAGTGCCTGGGAGACTGATGCTCAAATTTTATGTGTTTTAGATAGGGATGCTATTTGCTGTTTCTTGTCAGCTATGAAAGGTATCTGTGAAAAGCCATCCTACATTATTTCCTCTGCTGGATCAAGTGGCCTTTTTCTACAGCATGAGCAGCTTATTTTGAGGTATAGTAGTTTCCTAGAAGTCTCTCACCTCAAAGTTTGCATGGGATGCCTTGTGCTGAGTGTTAAGTCCAATTTTAGCTGTTAATGATGGAACATGCAAAAACATATTTATGGGTGGGGATTCTGCCTCCCACTGGGTTGCAGGTCTTACACTCTGGCTTTTAAGGAGAATGTTGTAGACCTCTTATTAGAAAAGGTGGAGTTTTTCAGGAAAGAAGTGGAAAAGATTTTTCTTCATTTGACCAAGAAAACACTGTGTTCTCTGACTAGAAATAGATGAGAAACATATGAAGTAGCAGGATAAAAAGCTTTCAGGCTTTCCTTGTCTCATAGTTTGCTGAAAATACGTGTTTGGGCAGCCTTTCTAGGGTGGGAAAGTAGAGGTGTGGCTAATGAAGCTCAAGTCTGGGAGACCTCAGCTTGTCTCTCAGAAGCTCTAGGCTGGAGAGTTGCTTTGTCCACATGCTCCTGTGGTATGTGACACATCACAGTGAATTTTTCTGCACTTCAATTCCCTGTCTAAGAAATGTTGTATATTTCATAGCAGGCCTTTTCTTCTTGTCTCATCCCTCTTAATAACTGAGTTCTTTATTTCCCTGATACTGCCTTTCTGTAGATGACCTGCACCAGTGGGTGCTGCCTACTTTCAGGAAAAAACATAAATCGGAACAAAACAGAAACTAGATACGAGCCTAATCTTAGTAGCTCTGCTTTCTAGATACCAATATATTTCTGCAGTACTGAAAGAGCTGGCATAGCATGCATCAGTACAGTTTCTGTGCCTGATGTTTTAAGGTAGAAACTTAATGGTCTACTGTGAGTGTGGGTAGAAGTATCCCATTACAGCAAAATATGGGATAAAAAAATTAAGTTCATTGGGAGGCTTCTTTCAGTCAGGGGACAGAAACTATAAAAAGAAGCCAAAAATAGCTCTTAAACACATCCATTTTAGTTGGATAACTGGCACATATCAATGAGAAAAAACTGTAATTCTTTGCAGAGTATCCTGTGAAATTGGAGGAACAAACTTCTTGATCTTGGAATGTGTAGGCAAAGCAAAATGAGACAGTACTTGCAAAACTGTACTGGCTTACAAGTGGATTGTCCTAGAACTTCTGTTCTGACCTTTATTTTCAATATGATGTCTTAATACTTTGCCTTTATTGTTTCCAGTTCCAGCTGCTGATCGAAGTTGCCTGGCCTCTGTTTATCTTCTTCATCCTGATCTCTGTAAGACTTTCATATCCGCCCTATGAGCAGCATGAATGTAAGTATCAAACAGAGCAGCTGCACCCAGAATGCTTGTTGTTTCATGTTTAGAACGTAATAATGCAGCTGGCAAGATGCAGAGACCAGTGGTTCCCTACTCCAGTCAGAAATCTGCAGGAGGGCTTCAAAACTCCTTTGCTTCCAACTCATGATCTGCAGTTAATTGATGATGTTGCTCCAGGACTACATGTTGCTGCTCTTTTTCTTGCTATTTCTCATTTTGCATTTATATTACCTGAGAATTTGCCGTACAACTCTGATATATCTGTAAAACTTGCACAGAACTCCAATTTTATTTTTCTTTTTTGATATGTGTGTGCGACTTAGCATAAAAGAATGCAGTTCTGGTCTCTAAGAAAGCAATCTTGTTTCCAGGTAGTAAAGTGCATTAATGTATCACATTAAAGAGCACAAGAGCAATTCCATCCCTTCTAATAATTACAGTGTCAGCTCTGCATCTAGTAGATTCAGCAGTCATACACTGCTGACAAAAAAAAAAAAAATCTGTTTTTCTCTTTGCACCGTAAATGAGCACATTTCTGCTTTTCTTTCAAAGGAAGTTTGTAGACCTCTCTAGTTGCCATTTGATTTAGGAAGCATGACTTGTTTATTAGCAACATCATGTTGTTTTACTGTGTTTGGTGACAGCTTCATACTGCAATTAACTGATAGTGGAAGGGCTCTCTGTTTATTTTTACTTAACCTGATTACTGCAATGTAAGGTTTAAGGGTCAGCAAAACATGTTTCTTAAGGGCCCCCTTAAGAAAGAGCCCTCTTTTTTAAAATAAGTAAAGAACTCCCTCTTACAGCACTTACCCTGTCTTTGCAGTCGCTGGGGCATTCTGTGCTGTTTGCTGGGTGTTCAAGCTGGTATCTTTAAAAGCTGAAGTGTTAGTGTTTGCAGTTTCCCATTACACTTTGGACTCTGCTGATCTCATGGATACTGCCTAACTCACTTTTTCCAGCACTCGACAGCATAGTTGAAGCTTCTTTAGGTTAAATCTCATACTTTACATGGAATTTGAGCTGCCTCTTCAGACTGAATGTTATGATGACATTAGCAGAGATACCTGTAATATAGACATGAAGCTGAAGAGAAGCAATAAGCACTCTCCTCAGCTTTTATAAATAACTAGTAACCTCAGTGATAATTAATTTCAGGTATGGCAGGGCTGTATATAAACTCAAACCTAGCAAGAGCTGTGATTTCATAGAATTACTTGGTTTGATCTTGCTAGAGAGTAGCCTTCTTGTAAAACATTGGGTCTGGCACCATGCCATAAGTACAGTTTTGAGTCTTTCACCTGTCATCCTTTTGCCTTCCCATTTGTCTTGACTGTTACTGCTTTGTCCGTCTTCTTATATTGTCCTCAGCAGTTATAGTGCACAAGGCATCTAGTAACTTTTAATTCACTTCTGTGGCTAATTCTTCTTAATTTTTTGAAAGCTTCTGTGAGTAGATTTCTGAACTGTGCTGTCTGGGTTGGTTTCACTGAATGTTCGCTTATGCTGAGAGATGGGGATGTGTTGTGAAGTGAAGCAGGTTTTGCTGAACTGTGAGCAGAGTTGGAAAAAATAAAGGCTTTTGGGTTGATGGCAAACTCTTTGGTAGCCCTGTGGATGCCTTAAGGGAAGTAGGATTGTTATCTGTAGTGGCAGTGTTGTGTACTGTTATGAAATCACTTGTAGGTAGTGCCTGATGATAGCAGTAACAGAGCTGTGTGCAAGCGTTTTGTAGCCTCCACATACCTTCAATATTTTAATGGTCATCATTTTCAACAAACAAGTAAAATTTTGTTTTCCTTCCTGGTTTAAGAAGAACCAAGAATTGGACTGTTGTCACGGCTTCTTGTTTCTAATGGCTTGGCTTAGTGTGAGGAAGTTTTCTCTTAAAACATGGAGGAACAATTAACTTTGAAGAGATATAGTTATGGGGCTTTTGCCAGACCAGTCAGGGAAGACATATTAGATTGCTATTGGGCCAGAGTGTTGTCTTGTTATGTAGAACTCTTCTTTTCTGTTCCCGTGACCCTTCAAAGTATTCAAAATGAAGTCTTTTGGCGGTGGCAGGGAGAGAATCTGACAAGAAGTAACAAATCTCTTCTGAAAAGCTAAATGTTTGCAGCAATGTAATTGAAAATTATGTGCTGTTGCACTCTTTTTCATGTATCTCATCTGATTTAAAACCAACAGATTACTGCTTTACTCTTGGAGAAACAGGTGTTACATGCATCACTGTGTGTGAGAAATTACCATAAACTCTTGTGTGCCATTCCTCTTTATACATTGCTCTGAACATTGTCTTGGAGTTCCTAACAATGTAAAATGAAAGGCATGGAGGACAGAGAGAGTGATTCTCTGGGAAATTTTACAAGAAGAATCTGAAAGTCTTAGAATTTTTCTTCTTTCTCCCTCCTCACTCTCTCCCCAAGCCCCTCTGCCAAAAAGAACAAAAAAGCAAAATGAAACAAAAGTCAGCCAGGTCAGGTAAAAAACTCTTCTATTTTAAACAGAGCAGTAGGAGCAAGAGTTCCCTGGGTACTGGAAAAAACAAACGCTTCCCTTAAGCATTCTTCTGCACAGAGTCCTTGGCTTTCTCCGGGGAGGGCTGATAAGATTCCCATCTTTCTTCAGCCACCCACATTAATCAGCCTTGCTGTAATTTGATATCTTTGATACTACTTCTTTCTTGGGCTTTGGTACTTTCATTTAGGTTGTGGAGGTAGGGAGCCAGCCCCTTGAGTGATTGCAGACATGCTGGAAGGATGAAGTGAGTACCAGAGGGGAGAGATCCTCAAAGTCTTGAGCTTTGAGATACTGGGGAAGGGGCATAACATTCCTCCAGGATCCCTTCCCTAGTGTGGGGGTGAGGAAGCAATATCATTGCAAAAAGCAGCCTAACAGCTTATGTAAGGTGCAGGATTATGCCTTTCTTCCCCAGTCATTGGGGGTATGGGATTTACAAGTATACAAGTGGCATATTGGTGTATGTCTGCCGTTAGTAGTTTGTTACTGCTTTGTTCTTAAACAGGATGTAAACTCTGGCCTATGACTTCACTAGTTCTTTAGTAGAAAGGTTTACACTTAAGTAAAAAGACTGGAAAGAGCAGTATGGAGAGTCTAATACAAGCTCAGTCCTTCTTAGTGTTGGCTGTTCTGCTCTTTCATAGCTCTTTGGGGCAATAACCAGTGCAGGGTTAGCACTGCTGTTCAAATGCAATGCTGTGTAGTAGAGGTTTTTATCATGTGTTTGTCTCCTAACTCCTGTGTTTCTGTTCTAGGTCACTTTCCAAATAAAGCAATGCCTTCAGCAGGAACCTTGCCATGGATACAGGGGATCATCTGCAATGCCAACAACCCATGTTTCCGCTACCCAACTCCTGGGGAATCCCCTGGTATTGTTGGAAACTTCAATGCCTCTATGTGAGTCTGTCTACTTTTGCTTACTCTCTGTTCTTGGGGAAACATGGGGGAAAGGGATATTTGGAAGTCACCTATCACTTGTGAAATCTTACACTATGAGAGTTTTGTAACTTCTGCCACTTCTGAAGTACCAGATTCTTCAGTTACCAAGTTTATAGAGACTAGCAGACAGCTGGTAAGTATCCAAAATTCCCATGTCCAAGCACCTGAAGCTCTTGGTGAGTGAAACACTTTGCCTTGGGTAAGGACTGAGTTCATTCTCTTACCTGGGCTCAGAATTTGACCCATAAAAAGTAAGGCTTTTTAAGATGCTCTTTTTTCAAACCATCATTTTCCCTAGTTAATGAACCTCTGAACAGTGTAGAGTGAGAGGCAATTGAGCAGGTTTAGGGAATACTCCTGATGTTGATTATCTATTACTGGTTAACATGATGCAGGAAGCACAGTTTATGGCCAGCTTTCCTATGCCTTGCCTTACTTGCTACATTCATGGTGTCAGGAAGGATAGGCTTAATGCAGAGTATAAAGTGTCTAGAATCTGGAGAAGCATTTGAAAGGAGCAAGGATATTCTTAAATTGTGCTTCTAAGAAGCAGCAGTTTATAGGCAGAAAGCCCTCTCCATCCTGGTCCTAAAAGTGCTTTCAAATATATGATATTCCCAGTGTAACTTGGATTGGCCCTGCATTAGCAGACATCTTTTATTAGGCTCCTTGGTTTGTCATTGTCATTTGTCAGGGTAGTCATTGAAGAGTGTTTTGTACTAGACTGATATAACTAAAGGGGGTAAAGTTTGGAATTGGTATGGAAAACTGTATCTGTGGATGGTGGCTCACAGAGGCTGATGACTGCTTAGTTGTTTTTCTGTTTTCCTGCAGTGTTTCCCGCCTGTTCTCGGATGCCAGGAGGTTACTGTTGTACAGCCAACAGGACACAAGTATAAAGGATGTCCAGAAGGTCCTGGAAAAACTACGCAGATTGGGAAATTCCTCTGGCTTAGGTAACAGCCTGATAGTCAATATCTGGTATTTCTGACTGGCTAATTCCATGTGCATGTAAATTTCAGGAATGTGTGTGATTATAACTTACAGTTTATCAAGCCTTTTCCAATCCTGCAGAAGTACCTTAAGCTTTTCCAGTGTCAGAGCTTTGTGTGCTCTTTAATTTATTTGTTGGAAGGAAAGAGGTGTGGTGTGTATTGCCAAGAACAGCAGCTGTTTTGGATGTGAAATTATAATCCTGGGCACGCTGAAGTTAGTCAAAGTGCTTGTTTTCTCAAAGGAGCCGAAGTACTGTGTCTTTTTGGAAAGCAATAGTTATTTTGATATTTTGTGAAGCAGTGAACACAATGTAGCTACGATTTAATGTTCTACCCCCTGAGCTTCAGAGGGAGCTGTGCTGGAAGAACACAGATGGGGAAAAGCTGATGTTGGCCTCCAATTTACAAACTGAAAGCTGGTTATTATCTGACAGTAAAATATCTGTTTCCTTTCTGGTTTGTTGTTGTTGTTGTTCCTGTATCACTGTTTGGTGTAGTATACTCTGATATTGTCTGGCAGGATTTGACAGGGTACAAAAGAAAACTGTCTAGGGGGCTTTCACAGCCCTATTTCCTATGAAAAATTGGAATCCTCCCATTCTTAGCTTGTGTGAGAAGATGGTGTGCCTTCCTGTCCTGTGCAGATGAGTGAGTGACTAGTGTGAGATCACATGGGAAGCTTGCAGCAGAGCTGGGATGTGAAAGAGCTCTGTTCAGTCTCAGGAAATGTGGCAGTCTCTTGCTATTGCTGGGTTTCTCTGACATGGCACCTTGTAAAAGTTTTTTGGCATGTTCGTCCCTGAAAGATTATCTGTCTTGGCTGCTGTGTTAATGTAGCATGTGTCTAGTGGAGGCAATGGAAAGTAATGGTTTAGAAAGACATACAGCAGGGAAATACATAAGGGAGCACACCCACTGAGGGTCTTTACCTACAGCCTTTTTGCAGCATGTAGAGCAGCAGAGGTAGTATTTTAGTGTTTTGTGAAAATTGTCCTTAGTTCTTCTTAGCTCTCATCGTTTGAGGATGGCTCAGACAGGCTGCAGGAAGAAAAATATCTGACTTGGTATGATGTGAGTAGTGTCACATGTGTACTGAGCACACTTAAAACAGAGATGGTGTTTTTACATTCTTTTGTGGTGCTCAGTACATTGCAGGTCACCTTGGAATAATCTGTACTGTTAGTGACAGGTTGGCAGGTATGTGCTGAATGTGTGTACAGACATGGACTATGCAAGGTCTTGGATATTTTACCCCCCTCTCTCCCCTTCAGGGTTGTGCAGAATTCTGATGTGATCAGATCTGCATGTAATACTTATTGTGGTCTACTGACTCTGACCCTTAGTTGATATTTGTGTATAAGGGACACTCCTCCTTGCTGAGGAGCTCAGTATCCATATCACCAGGCCTCTTCTGTTTTTACTGAGAGGACTGGTGAGTGGCATTCTCATGCTTTTAGCTAAATCTGCTGCAGCTTCAGAGGGGAGAGAATGCAGAGTGAACCCTTAGTGCAGAGATGGGCACATACTGAGCACAGCCAAAATGAGTTAGGATGACTATTTCCCAGGGAGGAGTTTAATACTAGTTTTCATGGATATCTTCAGTTGTTTGGTTTGATTTGCTGGGAACAAGCTCTCTCCATCAGAATGACAGATATTATTGTTACTGGTTTTACACTTCTAGTAGTAGTATTTTATTCTTTACTACTACTTTTACAGTTTTATTGGTGAGTTAACTTTTCCTAAGAGTTACTACACCAATAGATCTTGCTGTGGTGTTTTTATATTGAGACATGCGTTGAATGTCAGACATGGACATTTACAAGAACACATATCAAAGCCATAAGATGAAGTTCTTGCTGCTGGGAAAGTCTGAGGGGAAGGATTGATTCCGAGAAAAGTTTTGCGTATGGAATACTATACAAGCTGAAAGTCAGAAGGCTCATATTTCTCCATACTTAAAGACTACTGGACTGACTGCAAAAACAGTCATCACAGGCCCAGTCATCACAGATTATATTTCAAATGTGTAATCAAAAAATCAAACCTCTGTGTCATTAGAATGACAGAATGTCCATTGTTGGTAAGGGTTTTGGAGAACAAAGCCTGTTTGTCTTTCTCATGCTCATTTACAAACCCATCCAGCTTGTTGGACCCTGCTGCCCACTCCTTGGCTGTGTGATTCATTCTCTGACAGCATGCATGAAACAGCATCCTCTAATCTTAGAAGCACTCGTGTATTTATACTTAGCCATGTGTAGAATTCTGTGAAAGGAAGGTCAGCTCTCAGTTGCTGTTGACGGTGAGGTGTGAGAGATGCAAATCCTCTTCATTCAGGAGCATTTCCTCCAGTGTCTCTGGGAACATAAGGAGACAGTAGGAGTGGATGTCACATGTAAGTGCACCACCCTGCCTGAAAGCACTGTCTTTATACATATGTTTCCCCCAGTAGCAGGAGGGTTAACTATCGATAAGCTAATGATTGAAAACGTTGTAGTATCCTATCCTGTGTGTTTTAATTCTGGCCTGGACCTGAAGCCATGTGAATTGGTGGTGCAGACAGGTGCAACTCGGCAGCTTCCCCAGTGGGATGGACTGTATGCTCCTTGATGTGTGACATGGACTCTGTTGGAGTGTCTGCAACTCCCTTCTGCTGTCACACACTCTTCCTACTACTTCCTGATGATTTTGAAACAGGCCTCCAGGAGTTGATCTCTCATTGCTAGCATGTAAATTGGAGCTAATGCTAGTCATGCAGAGCATTCATGTCTGTATTTGGCTTCTGATATCTGAATCTGTTCAGGGAGTATTTGCCAAAGTCCTTTCACTTGAACCTTCTTTAAAATAGCCCTCACGAACTAATGTTCAAGGTGTGACTCTTAGTCATCTGATCTGAAGTTAGGCGTGAGCTGAACCTTGGGGACAAGAGACCTACTTAAGGTGGCAGGTTGCTCACATTGCTTGCACAGGTATGTGCAAAACAGTGCCTTAATTGAAGACTAGGTAGGATACAAAGGTTTTGTTCAGGCCACACTGTTCACTTATTCCACCAGGCTTTGTATCTTAGGCATTTCTTCATAAGGTAGGGGATAACTCCTCATAACAGGGCTGTTTGTGCAGGAGTTTGAGGAGGAACAGCAGAGAAGAGCGCTCTGTTAGAGAGAAAGGTGTTGTCAGTAGGGAACAGTCCAATATTGCTTCATGTAGCACCTTTTTTTGCCAGGGTGCTAGGATAAAGGGCTAAGTGCTGGTGTGAAGGAGTTCAGCATATGCAGCTGTTGTGTTCTATGGCCACTGCTGTTGTATGGCTGCTTCCAGTAAGCCCTGAGCAGCGAAATCTACGTGCAGGCACACACATATGATAACATAATCAATTTTGGAGGGAGGTACCAGGTGCCCTCTCTGTTCCCACTTGTTACATCTCTGTCCAGTGATGTCACCAAGGTCTTTAACACCCATGATAAGGCAGAGTGCAAATCAGTACAGAGAGTCAAAGACCTTAGTGACGGCACTTTCAAGAGCATAACACGGCTGCCGGGAATGCCAGCTGCAGTAGGTTTGGGTTGCTGCTTGCAGGCACTGAATTTGCAGCTGGCCTCAGTGCCATTTTATCAGCTAAGGGTTTGCAAGAAATAAGCTTTTCTTCTGTTTTGAAAGATGGAGATACAGCTTGCTATTGACTCTGAGGCACGCTTTATTTTTTCCTTCTCTCTACAAGACGCCAAAATACTTTGTTCTGCAGTGCCACAGGGCAATAAATTAACAGGTATAATGAAAACCATCTTCTTTGGTTGTTGCTGAAAGTTGCAGATGTAACTCAGACTGGCTAGCATTTACTGCATTGCTCTTAGTTTTCAGTGATCCCAGAGGGCATGTTTCTATTTTTCTTGAAGCCAACCCAACTAAACAAAAATGGAGCAATGAAATAGAGGGAAACAAACATCGCCTAAGAAATTGCATCATATCTTGGGCTATTATTCCACATGGGCCCTGCCTGTCCCAGTTGTTTGCTGGATTAGCATTGCTTGTGGTGGAAGAGACAAACATCAGCTGGGTGGCATTCTTTGCTGATGTTGCACTCTACTGCACAGAGATGTTCAGATTGAATGAGTTTGCAGCCTGTTTGGTCAGTGCTATAAGTGCTTCTTTATTTAACAGGTAAAGGATGGTAGAGGGCTTGACCTAAAGAACAGCCTTCGTAGAGGTTTTCTGGTGGCTTGTGTATTACCATATGATTACAGGGTTCTCAGGGAAACAGGATGTCATACATTATCTGCTAGGTGACATTAAGGTGATGGCTAACTCCCTCCTCAGTGTCTTGTCCCTAACAAAATTAAACCTACGCCCTCAAGCTAAACATTCAGATTGATTCTTACACCTGCCTACGCCTGCCTAATTAAACTGGTGTCCTCCCTGACTTGCTCTGGAAAGAATCTTAATAAAAACCAGCCAGGCTAGAATGAAGACTAGCAAACCATATGTCCAGGTGGCCTTCATGCCCAGAAACACCTGCAAACACCAGTTGTGGCAGGGTAGCATTCCTGTTGCTGCGCATAAATACACATCCACATCTGGGTTCCCTGATAGTGTGCGCCACAATGGCATTCAGGTCTTTGCATTTACTTTAGGTCAGGAGAAAAGTGTTGCCAAAAATGCTGCCCTGTGGTGTCAGTAGAGAGATCTGGATTTATTGGGGTAGGTAAGAAGGCTACTTTACCTTTGTGTTTTCAGTACCAGTTACCTTGCAATAGCCCTTAGCAGAATGCCCTAGGGCATTCCTGGCTGCTACTACCTCCCAGCCCAAAACATCCGTCCAGGAAGGGGAGTCTGGGATTGTGTGGGAAGCATTGTGATTCCTGCTGTGGTCAGATGCAGCCTGTCCCAGTGAGCAAGCAGAAGAAGTTGCCAATGGGTGCTTGGGTTGCACAAAGATTGTGGTGTGCCATGTTGGTTAGGTAGGAGATTCGGGTACACATGGCAGTTTTCCCGCATTTGCCGAATTAATTTTTTTCCTCAAGTCTCTGTGCTGCTGAACAGGTACATACATGAATGCCCTTAGAATTGGGGTTTTTTTAGGTATATGAAAATTGTTTAGGCAACTGCAGATCTTCTGGAAAAACATTTCCAAAACCTTCTTCGAAGGGCACTTTTAAGTTGCTTACTACAAGTTGTGGACAAAGTCTCTCTGTGAATCCAATCGGTCTGTTATTTTTTTCTGTCCTCAACTGAAACTGAGAGGCTGGCAGTCGAGATAGGCAAAGGTAGAAAAGATTTCTTATGGCTGCATTTGTCCCAGGTTTTTTATTGGGTAGTTAGGTATATAGCTTTAATTAGTTAGGTGGCATGATATTTGCATAATTCAGAAAATAGCGTCATGTAGGTACAATATAATTAGATACGGAATTATCACTTTCAATAGAGCCTGCTTCTGCTTTCCTTATTATTTGGATGACAAGGATGTCATTAAACTCATAAAATTTTCTTAATTGAGGTCAAGGTACAAAAGTCTGCTGTACTTTAAAATCTGTTTCCAAGAGAATCATACTTGTTTTCCATGGAATTGTTCATGAACAGTTGTTACTATATGACTTTGCTTAGAGGCTGAGATGAGTAAAAGCATACAGCATAATGTATATTGCCGTATTCTGATTCTGTAGAACTGGGCTTTCTCTTTTTGTCTAAACCTCCTTTGTACAGGGATACCTTTGAAGACAGAAGTTTAGGATTATGCCAGCTTGGATTCCAGGTAGATGTGTATGGATTCGATAGAGCAAGGCTGAAATCTCTTTGAATGTGGAATTGAAAAACCGTATGCAGTGTTATGTTTAATATGGCCTTGCTGTAGTGTCTGAACTGCACTAGGTGACAAGAGCTTGAGAAAAACATTTCTGAGAATCCTGTTGCAGAAGATTGTGTGAAACCTGTTTAAAAAACACAAGGAAAACTGCAAACTTGTCAGTATAAGGCTGCACTGGCCGCATGGTTCCTTCAGAACCAGCTAACCTGATGGTGCCGGTGAATGGTTTTGACTGCGTGCAGGGGAGTCAACAGCACTGATAACTGCAATTAGCAACAGAGCTATTCCAGTAGATACCACATTGCAATTTCGTAGTTTCCTTCACCTTTATCTCTCTTAACTTGTCTAGATAAAGACACAATGATAAAGAAAACAAGATTTGCTTACTGTACTTATCACTAATTAGTATTAGTGTGTGCTGCAGAGGTAGGACCATCTTTAAAAGTTCTGGGTGTTTTCTTTAGTCTTTAGCCTTGTCTGTCAACATTGACTTTTATTTTAAACCAGCTAATAAAGTGGAGATTGTTAGGTGAACCGTTAAACCCCTCACACTTTGCTATTACTTCCCTCTTTGTATGTAGCTTTGTCAGTACAGCTTGTTAATGTCGGGACTATGTTGCCAAAACTTAGGCCATGTTAGCTTCAATTTGCATTTGTTTTCTGTTTTCAACTTTGGCAAATTCTGCATTTTTGTTCTTTGACTTATCTTGAAAAATTACCCTATTTGTGGAAGATTGCACTGGGTTTATTTAAGCTACAGTCTGAGGTGGGTTGAGACAGCAGGATAGAGACTTTCCACATTGGGCTTAGTGTTAGTAGTCCCTTAGGAAATTTGTAACACTGTTATCTGATGAAAAGTTCAGCTTTCTCAGGGGATTTCTGTGGGCCTGAGCTCTCATGAGAGTGGAGATTATGAAATTGCCCCATTTGGAAAAAGCCCTGTACACTTGTGTTTGATTGGTACTGAGGCCAGAGTACCTAATTTGGGTCTGACCTCCCATATCTCTCAAGTTAATATTCAGCTTTGGAACTGTCTTTAGTAATAATACATTTTATCTTCAGCATGCATTACAAACACTTATTACCTAATTTTTACAGCATTCCTGTGAGCTAAATAAATAAACAGCTGCCCTCATACTGAAACACAGTAGGATGTGGCAGTTTTCAATGCAGTCAGGATGCAATAAAACCTGATGGCTTTTAAAAAAATGTTGATGGTCAATCAAGTTCTTTTTTACACAGTCAAGAGGACAGAGCACTGCTTGCCTGATTTTTTTTTTTTTTTTTTTGAGAATCCATGGCAGTCTTTCATGTTCTATTTAAATATTTTTGGTCATAAAATAAGTGAGTTCTAATTCCAGGATTGCGACTAAAATGGAGCAAAATATTCTGCACCTGTTGCTGAATTTCATTGCAGCTTCATTAATACGTGACATTCTCCACTTCCAACCCTAGAGTGTTCTTGCTGTTGCTGTGTTTCATTTAGTAGTTGTGAATTATTTGAAATATGTTTTTAATTTTCTTTATGGATTTTATGCTTACACCTTCGTATGTTTTATTTTCAAAATTTCAGTGGAAAAGTCCATTGAATTAAATGCAACAGCTACAGAATTTTAAAAAAATAGGCATATGCTTATGTATTTACTGAGGGTCAATAATTAACAGAGTTTGTTAAAGCTACATATTGCTTAGGCCTATGTATCAAGAATCCTTAGCTGATAAAAAATTGGTGTAGCTCTGAACATTTAGTGGAATGTAGTTCATCTATTAGTTGAAGATCTTGCCCTAGCTTTCTTTTTTTATGCTGACCTGGCAGTACCGTGTGGGGGAGATTCATGCTGTTCTGTGACAAATATGCTCTGTAAACAGCCAGTTTCCTTCCCTTTCCGATTCAGCTTCAGTTTTAAGAATGGTGCAATGAAACACCCTTTACAAGGATTTAAAATAAGATCCTTTCCTGTGAGGTTTGGTGTTTTGTGGTGGGTGTTTTTTTTGCCCTCCCTGAACCTTTCTGTTCTTCTAAACATATTTTTAGAGGAACATACTACCTCAGGTAGTATTTAGATGCATTTTTCTTGACATTATCTGAAGGTTTATGTAACCACAGACAGTCAGAACTTAATAAGCATAAACTAATATCTTTGGAGGTCTTTTCCTTACAGATCGCTATCTATTGTAACAAATGCAGCTGAAACTGGACCGTATCTGAAGCTGACTGAGAATAGATATGTGCCAGAAGGAGATTTGCTGATGGGACAAGACAGCTTACTGCAAAGATAGCAATATCTGAAGTCTGAGTGCCTATTCTGGATTGTGCCAACCATCTCCTTAGGAAAACAGCACTGCTTTCCTACCCCACTACCCGACAAAAAGCTTCAGAGCAGTAGGGAGAAAAAAAACCACTTGGGATGTGAGGTGGCTGTCCATTGGAAGTCAGTTGTCCCAAAAGCTTTGATAGTATCAAAGGCACGTCTCTGACAACATAGTCAGGAACCATCACCTGTGGTTTTGACCTGCTCTGTTCACACGCTTCCTGCCTAGCAAATGGGGAGCAGTGCGCCCTAAAGCTGGAGAACACAAATCAGGACAATGAAGTAGTCCTTTAAGGCCCCATGTGTCTTCACCTATCTGGTCTTTTTCCTTCTTTTTCATGTTCTCTGCTCCTACCTGTAAGTGCAAGGAATTTTACCAGTGTATCCATAGAAATAATGTATAGGACCTCTCCTGTAGTACATACTCCATTTTCTTCAGGTAATTGAGTGCTTACCAGTGACTCTGGTAAGAATCAGAATCAGGCTCCTAAAGTACCAGGAGGCACTGCTCTTCTCTGTGCCTAGAAGTAATCCAGTCCTTTGTAAAACAGAGTGGTGCAAATGTTCCGTGCACCAAATGGTGCCAAAGGGTGTGTTTTGAGCCAGCAAGTTATGTCAGTATCAGAGGGAAGGATTGGTTAGTATATTCACAGTCCAATAGAAAGCCAGATGGAAAGATGAGCTCCTGAAACTACCAAGGCGGAGTCTGTTGGGACCATCCTGATGTGGTGTAGCATAGTATGATGCTTAGAATATGAGAGACATGATTTGCAGCCAAAACTTTATGTGAATTTGGGCAATCATTATCTACTAAGCATCTGTTTTTTACTCTTTCCCAAAGAGTGAGAAACTTCTTCAATTATTTTAAAGAGGTGTTGCTCAACAGTCTGATTTATAGTGGTGAAGGGCTTGAATGGTTGCAAAGGTTGCCCTAAACTAGGTGCATAAAACAATCTTTTCTTTACTGCTGAAGTTTAAGTGTTTTATTCCCTTCCGTTGGACTTGAGATTCAAAAGCAAACCCAAAGAATGATCCAAAAGGGTGACTTTGCTCCCTACATTTCAATTTAGTTTGTCACTGCAATCATGGGAGGTTGAAATACTTAAGATGTAGATATGTTTTCAGTGGAAGTAGACAGTGTTTCTGGTTAACTAAGTGCAATATAATGATTAGCTTATTGTTATTAATCTTAGGCATTTTTGATTGGTTTTACTCTTTGTTCTAAAGGTGGCTTATGCTGCAGTGTGCTAGATAAGGAGCATTAGGATTTAGCACTAAATTCAGAAGGTTCAGGTCTTCTTGAGCATAGAAGAATTAAGAGCTACTATGATCTGCTAACTGCAGACTTGGTATCTTGCTAAACTTTAGAATAAGTCAGATGTCAATAGGTTCCGTGAATTTGTGACAAGTAAGAGGAACGGATATCTGGCAGGATGAGACTTTACACCCAAGGGAGGGGTAGCTTTTTCTCATCAGCCTTTCTGATGTGTAGGGAGGAGCAAATACAAGTGCAGGACAGTCAGGCTGCTTTGATCCTGGAAAGCTTTGCCTGCTATTTTGCTTAAGGTTCATCATTACCCACACCAGTTTCATGGGAGAAGCTCTTCAGACTGGATTGGTGGTGCTGTGATAATTTGCAAGTAGGAAGATGCTGCTGGATTCATTCTGCCTGCTTGTTTTAGAGGTTCAGAATGATTCTCATCTAAATGTCTTCTGGATGCATTTGAACCAGCAGTCTCATGGATGCGTGCTTACATAGCCAGCTTATGAAAACACATCTGCTCTTAGCAGTAATGGTCGTTTAATTAGAATGTCTAGCCCTGCTTTTTCCTACATTTACGGCCACTTGCTCAAGTACAAGGAATTTTGGATAGGGTCATCTTTGGTCACAGTTTACTCTTTCAACTTCTGCCTAGCTCCATGCATTTTTAATAGCATAGTGCCATTCTTTATGTGCTGATGTTTGCCACTAGACTCATGCTATGTGACTGGATGAGACTACGGCATTTGGTTTTCAGTCTCTCTATTGTTTGGGTTTTTTTAATAGATTTTACTCTCCAAGCTGATGTTTTGAAACATCTAAAGCCTGTATATTATCCAGGGCATAATAGTCCTACTGCAGAGGGAAGAACCCATCTTGCCCTGAGCTGTGTTTGGAGTGCCTTCTCTATAGTTTATACCATCCCTGAATGTATTCAGTTCACCACTCCTGAAAACAATTTTGTTGTAATAATTAAGTATTTTATATCATCCCATCTCTGGTCCGTTGTCTCTGTGACTGACCTGCCAGTTCAGAGGCTAAGAATTTTGCAGTTTGTCCTTATTTTGTGAACACTAGCAGGAGAATTTTCAACCAGTAATAATGCCATGCAATTTGGAGCTCTGCTCAGGTTTTGCTTCTTAAAGCAATACAATGACTATTCATAGGGTGTTTTCTTTGAGCCTGCTTAAATTTTTTGCACCATGAGAAGCCTTTGTAATTTCTTTCTGCTTTTCCATTGGCAAGTTCTATTTCATGGTTGTCAGTGCAGATAACAGAATTTGCCTTGCAGTGGGGAAAGTCAGGAGAATATCTTCTCTGAGCCATAATGTGAGGCTTAGGGAGGTGGTTGGGTGTGCCCCTCCTCAGGCAGGAGCTCTGCAGGCTGTGTTTGCTGGCAGGGCTGTGGTGGCCAGCCTGAGGCTTTTGCCTCTGTGCCTTGTGTCTTGGCATTCTGACGCAGAGTCTTTCTCTTGTTGTGTGTGTCATACAGGAAGAGAGCCTGATGGCCTTTGCACAGAACAGCTGCACAAAGGGATGTATTAGCCTTGTGTTTGCTGCTGGCTTCCCACGCAGGGCAGAGGTGGGATCTCAGCTGAATGGGCTCTGCATGTCTGAAGTCAGTTGTACCCTTAGTGAAGGCTAGCTGAGGATTGGTTTGTGTATGTGTGTTAGAACATGTTGAGAGCTGTGCTTTTTGCCAGAGTAATTGTGCTGGACTTTTTATATTTAAAGCTCTTCTAAGCAAAAATAATGACTTAGAGAGGAATGGAGGTGGTCCCAATGTCATAGTCCCAAGATGAGAGGGAAGATCTGGGCCTGTTGCACAGCATTTTCCTTTCTCTCAGGAGAGATGCAAACTGCTGGAGACAGATGACAGGCTGCCCCCTTTTTACTCATATCACCATTTGGCATGGCAGATATATGAAGGTGATGGGCCCGGGTTAATGGAGTGTTCACTTCAGTATTATCTAGTGTCTGCAGAGGCAGCAATGTTTGATGTGTGATGGCTTCAGAGCAGAGAGCCATAGGCTGCTGTAAAAACAGGTCAGGCCATGGCTGCAGACAGAACAGCACTTTGACTGTGAGCAAATTAGGCTTCTATTTTCACACTAGTCAATCCTGCACAACAGGCCTGCTGAGCTGCTTGATTTCTTGTAAGCAAATCAGGGTATGGCTGTCCAACTTTTTCAGAGGGCAGTTTAGCTCTTGCCAGCATTAATAGGTACACGGGCAGCTCTGAGAGCTGGTCTCACCTCACAGGGGGAAAGCTGTCCTACAGGAAAAGAATCATTAAAACATCATAACTGCTAAAAAAGCCCAGGCCAAAAATATTTAAGAAAATTACTTTATCATGCTTTTTGGATGTGCTGTCCAAAGTTAGGATTATAATGAAGGCAAGTGAAAAAAAAGGCAAGTGTTGCCTTGCCCAGCACTGTGAAAAGTTAGCTTTTCACATTGTCAGTTAGGGTACACTGCAGTAGCATAGTTCACCATTAGGAAATTGCTGTTTCCTCTAGATGGTTTTTAGTTTACTCTGGATGGTCAAAAAATTACAAGTCATTTAGTCTTTGGCTCTGCTGTTGAAATTATTTGAGAGCCCCTTTTTATGGGAAGTAGCTTCAGACATCTCTTTTCAATAAAGTGATAGGTAATGAGTGTGAAAATCAGTCCAGCTGTTCAAATGCACCTGCCACCTATTCAAGAGAAATATTTCCCAGATAATGAAAAATTAGTACGAACTTCCAGTCTACAAGGTAATTCTGTGGCAGCATTTGATTTCCCTGCCCTGGTCATCTCACCTGTCCTAAAAGACAAGTTTCTAGCCAGAATCTTTGTAATGGTGCTACCAGTAAATGCTCTCAGCTGCTGGAAGTTTTGCTCTTGGTCTCAGCTTCAGCATCTCCATGGGCTTGTGTTGTCCAAATCTCCTGTTGCTGAGGTATCATCAGTGACAAAGCAGTGCCCTGTGTGACCAGGGTGCCTTGTGATCTTGTTTTCCAGTCACACCTGAGCACAGTTTTGCACAGACTTGACAGCCAGCTGTGCAATCAGGCTGGGCCTTCCCTTCCTGTAGAAGTGCCGTTATAACTGAATGGGGAGTTGTGCATGTGAAGTCTTTGAACAGGGACAAGAAAGTACCTTGTTTGCTTGCTTAACATTCTTCATTGCTTTGCTCCTTCTGTTAATTGGTGGAGACAGGTCCTGAGCTGGGTAATCACTTCTCTTTTTTTTGTCTCCTTTGGGCACTTGTGGAACCTTGCTGATTCAAAAAAATGAAGCTGAAGTGTTTTGTGCCTCATCCTATCTCACTGTTTCATCTTGCTGTGACGCCTTAGTTGCTGTTACAAAAAATATTGGGTTGCCCTATGAGCAGTCTTTATGGTAAGAAATAAGGGTCAGAGTTTAGTACCAGTTTCTGTGTTGGGTTGATATTTAGCTGAACACATGATGAATACAGGCTTAGCCAAAGGCTAGAAGTCTCCCCAACTGCAATGTATATAACGAAAGTAATGTAATTGTTTTCGCACTTGCATGTTTAATCAGTAGAGAGAAATCTCCCAACAAGAAAAAGCCATGATTGTAGATCAGATGTATTGCTCTGCTTTCCTCTTAGCTGCTGAATTAACTTAAGACGTGAAGTTCCTTCTCCCCTTCCCTTAATTTGTTTTTTATAGGGAGTTAAGGTATGTGAAGCTAGGAAGTAGGTCTGACTGTCACAGTGTTTTCATTGAGCTTGTTAGCTTTAAAGTGGCTGAAAACCTGGTATATTGTAGACTATGGACAGAAACCCCATAAATTAACCTGCGACTTGGTGAGCTTTGTACTCTACAGTGGATTGAGATAACAGTGAATACCATTTGCATGCCTTTTATTTTTAGAACACAGTGTTCAGGATATAAAAAACATAGCGACAGTTTCTGTGGTGTTCTGTATTCCCACTCTGCTGCACCATTAAGGAAGGTATGAGACCTCTGTGAAGGAAGAAAGAATGGGAGAGAAGTTTGAGAAGTCTTGTTCTGTAACCTACCCCTAGAAGCTTTTCTTTTTTGCCCTTGTCTTTGGATCTTCCCAGTACTGATGGAAATTGTCACTGCTCACTGCGGGACCTGCTATCATAATTGTAGTAATATCAGCAAATTAAAGCTGATTCCTGGCCATGGCTTCTTTTGCACTTTGACCCACCTTTTGAGCTTGTGAAAGTAACTGGGGATGTGTTCCTGGAATGAAGAAACTAAAACCCCGTGGCTTTTGGACCACAGATGCTTTCTTCACTGCACAATCAGTGCTCAGTTTTGGTCTGCATGGAACCAGAGCCTCTCACATAGAACTGGTTTGATGTTGTTTTTTTTTTTTAATAATGCATTTTGATGTTCATTTAAATCAGTAATATGGCAAGCATAGATGTTGTTTTTCTTCATTCGTGTGATTGTCTTGAGCTCTTTGAATACATGTTTTAGGTTTTTTTTTTTTTTTTTTTTTTTTTTTTTTTTTTTTTTTTTTTTTTGTCACAAATATTTGATCCTTAAGCAAGGACTGACTGGCCTACCACTGTGCCCAGGCATGAAGGTTCTGGAAAAGATTAGATTGTCAGTAAAATGTAAATTTTAGGATGTAATACAATGTTACAGTAGGAGATGGTCTGCAGTTTGAAAATCCGAGAGTTTCTGGTTTTGATGCCCAGAATGGAGGTTCATTTGAACTATGTGGAAATGAAGGACAGCTGTGCCTTTTGTGAAAACAGTATCTGTTCGATGCTGCCATGTGTAATTGTCTAATCCTGACTAGTGACTTCAGAGAGGAAGGGATGCTTTGTGGTTAAGGCATAAGACCCCCAGATCTGGGAGTTCTCAGTTGTGCTGGAAGCTTCCTTATGTGACCTTACAAAGGATCTTTCTCCCTGTCCCACCTGAGATATGGACGTCTCTTCTGCTTGCTTCATGGTGATGGTCTTCTGTTGGATTGTCATACTGTGCCCAAACTGGACCTAATTACAACAAAGACATTTCAGCCCTGCTGTTGGTTTTGGGGGTTATTTGCGTGGTTTATAAGCATAGGTCTCTGTCTGCTGTTGCTGCCTTGATGTCAGGACTGAAACTGCAAAAGTAGACTCTGATGGGGAAATGGCTGTCTCAGTATTTCTCCTTACTATCCCACCACTGAATCAGCAAGATGGTTCACATCAGATTTGACAGCCTTTGAGTGTGTTTGCTCAGTCTGACCTCAGGTTTATCTCCCCATTTGTGCCTAGGGCTTGGCTTGCTTGCTGGGGCCTATTGCTTCAGCCAGGAGGCTGAACCCTATCCTGAGGTTGAGGGAATCTGCAAGGCTGCAGCTTCCTGGGTTTTTTGTTGAAGGTGAAGTGGGAGGCAAGGAGAGGCTACATGTCAAAGTACATGGAGAGATTGGTCTCCAGTGTGCTGCCTGGCATTGTTCTGTGCCCACCGGCTTGCAGTGGCTGCCTGTAATGATGCTGTTGGCCACTCTCAAGCAAGAGAGTAGACATGCAAGTTATCATGTTTGAGCTGACACTTTGTCTCCTTTATTTGAGTAACTTGATAGTGTGTCTAAACTTTTATGGCAGGAAAATATTGCAGTAGTAGACCTGTGGTGGTAAAATGTATTCTTCCACTCAAAGTGTTTGCATTATTAAGTAACCTTGGTATTAGCCTTCAGAAGACTTGCCTATTTCTTTTGCTTTCTATTTTTGGAGTTTTTTTCCCCTAAGTAATGCTCTTTTATTTTCTTAGGCCCTAGTGGGCCAGCAGTCATCTTGGTTGGGAATGGCTGTTTTCAAGAGGAAACCTGTTAGCTCTTGACTTTTTAAGGTATCCTGAGAAAGAATTTAGATGCATTGCGGAGTGCTTCCTGTGGTTTCATGTGCAAGCTGTTATGTGTGCCTCCATGTTCCAGAGGGATTGCATAAGACACTGACCCACAAGTCCTGGAAGTAGGACCTGATGGAGTGGGGAGAAAATGCAGGGCACAAAAGGCTGGCTCTGTGCTTAGGGCACTGCAGCCAGGACTGTGGTGTTGGGACTTGATGCCTTGGTCTTGCCGAGCTTTCATGTGGGGTCCTGGGTGTAGTGATAGCAGCTTCATGATCAGCTGTCTAGAAACCAAACACTGCCCTACAGTTCTAGTTCCTTGTTCTGTTCAAACCTTGTTCTGTTTCCTTCATGCTTTACTCCAAATGATGATGAAAACTTGTTCAGATATTTGTAGGAGTTCCTTGAAAGGCAGCATTGATTTTCGGCAAATTCTAGTGCTAAGCAAGTCTGAAAAAGCTTGGCATAACAAAAAAGGCAGGGGACAAATGTTCTGGTAATGCTGGGCTGGTTAATTACAGCTGTGAAAGATGGTGATTCTTTGTTACTCCCCCTCATGATTACAGGGAGGTCAGCAGGAATCTCAGTGTAGTTCAGGTTGCAGTCCTGCAATTGCCTATAAAGTATCTCCCTGACCATGAAAGTCATGCCTCCATATGGCACAAAATCTCCAAGCCAAACCCAGATAAAGTAGACTGCCCAAATCAAAAGCAATACATCACTGAGGAAGCAGAATATTACTCGGTTACTTTTTTTTTTTTTTTTTTTTTTTTTTTTAAATAAGGCATGTAGCCCTTTAAGAGAAGCTTGAAAAATATCTTAAGTAGAGGCAGATTCAATGAAGCAGCTTGCAAACATCTGATCTCTGCTGATCTCTGCATGCCAGTGTGCCTTCAGTCAGCCACCTCTTTGTCCATCTGAACAGTTGATGATCTCACCAAAAAATAAACAAGCTGCAGAAATGTTTAGGGAGTTTGGCACACGTAGGAAGTAACCAAGGAATCGGGGTGGGGGAGGTTTTTCCTCCACTTGCAGTGAAGGAGAGTGCTTTAGCCTCTGCTGGAAAGAAAAGGCTGGTTTTATGTTATTGCAGGAGCCAGATCTTTTCCCAGCCTTACGCTGGGAAGGGAGTGTGGGTGATGGTGGATTTTGCTAGTGGAGTTCAAGTGGGGTGTGCTCAAAACCAGCATATTCATGAGTGGTCCTGCTTTGTGGGAGAGAGGAGGGTGAGGGAGAAATTTCTGCCCCAGAGTAACCTCCATGTTGCCTCAGCTGAGGCAAGTGATTTACTTTTTCATGTGGAACAAAAAGGCAACGGGGAATTTGTAACTGGATATGTAGATGAGGGAGCAATGACCGTCAGTAACCCCGTGTACTTCATGCCTCAAGAGCAGAGCGCGTGGTTCCTCCCCATGCCTCCTCCGCCAGGATCGGGCTGGGAAGCAGAAGTGGCACCTGCACTGCCGGTCTCCCTGTCAGCTTCAGTAGCACCCCGAGTGCAGACCATACTTTTTCCTGATGGGGCCCTTTCATGACAGTATCACCTGCCCAAGCTAAGCAAAACCCACCCTGTACAAAACCAAAGACAGCCAACCAAAAAAACCCCCCAAATTCCACCAAAAAACAAAACCCCAAAACAAACAAACAAATGAACCCAAGCAAAAAAAAAAAAAAAAAAAAACCAAAAAAAAAAAAAAAACCCAAGTCAAACCAAAAAACCCTCCTGCATAAGAGGCAGGGGAAAGATTGTTACAGCTGTTTCCTATAGGAGGGGAAAGGTACGAGCCCCTAATTCTTCTGTATCATTACTTTCTCTTTAGAACTCATTGTTTTCCACTGTTTGCTCTGGGTTACTGCATCCTGTATTCCTAAAGTAGAAAATACAGCATGACACCTAGCTAGTTGTCTTATCTCACTCTGGTAAATCCTATAGGACTGGTCCCTCACCTTCTCCTGGCATAACTGCTTTGTTCATCACTTGTTTAAGCATTGTGGACATAGAATTGTCCTCTCTCTTAAAGAAACAGCAACAATGAAAACCAAACAAAAACTAAACACTGCTCCCTCCGCTACCCTGCCTCCCCTCCCCCACCCTCCAAAAAAACCCCCAATCAAACCACAAAACAAACAAAACTTCCCCTAGAAACTAACAAACAAAAGCAATCCCACACACAAACCACCCCCCCCCCTTAAAAAAAAACCCCAAAATAGTGTCAGCTGTGAGAGTCAGCCTCTGAAGGTCCAGTTTTGTGGACTTAATAGTGTGCTTGGCTTATGATTTCCAGATGGTTCCAATCTGCTGTGATGTAGGTACGAATTTCTTTCAAAGTCAAGAGCTGAAACACCAGTGGCTTGAGAAGGTGAGGCAAAGAAAATGGAAACAATGCTGCAAATTTATTTTTTAATTCCAAGTAGCTAAGATTGTTTCCTAAATCTGTGTGCGCTTCTGTATCATACCTGTGTTTCTGCATATGTCAGACTTTGAAATTTATGTTAGAGTACATCAGCTGTTAATGTAATTAACTAAAGGCTAGTAAGTCCCTCAGTGGTCCAAGCACCAGCTCAGTCCCATGTTCAGCAACAACACAGGGATTAAGTGCTAAATCTGTGGTAGGTTTCAGTTCAGTGGACCAACTTAGTGTGCCTTGCTTCTGTGTGTGTATGAGCAAATTGACCTGAAGTAATGATATTAATGAGAGTTGGTTTTGAAGGTTGATTGCTTTTTTTTGTTGTTGGTTTGGGAGGTTTTTTTGAGACCAAGACATCATGGATTGACATTTCTGAAGCCTGCCAAGTTTCAGAGCATTTTACCAGCTCCTCTTCCTTTTGTGTTATAATTTGTGTAATTCCCTCTCCCCCATTTGTCAGCTCGACTTTTCCTGTTCAGTGCTCTCACGTGAGTTTTCTTTTGGCTTTGCTGTGACCAGAATTTTGCTTGTTTTGTCCTTTTCCAGACTTGAAACTTCGGGATTTCCTGATTGACAATGAGACATTCTCTGACTTCCTCCATCAAAACGTGTCCATGCCATCATCTGCAGTAGAGGAGCTATTGGATGCAGGAATCAACCTCCAGCAGGTAAAGAGTACTTTGAACTCCTAACATAATGCTTGTCTACTGTTTGTTTAGCTGTAGTGACAAGATCCAGAGTGCTGGACCTCTCTGTGCTAGGTGCTGTAGAAACACAGAAGAAAATGTATTTCCCTGCTTCTCTCTTCCCTCTTGCCCTCAATTTACTGTCTTATATGATTTTAAGCTGTAAAAAGACAGTAGGACCCCTTGAGCAAATGTTTCAATGTGCGTAAGAAAATACTATCCTCAAGCTAAACCAAATTTCTTCCTTCCTTTTTTTTTTTTTAATGGAAGTAAAACATTAATTAAGGTGCTAGCATTGTTCTGACTGTTTTCAGTCACTCAGATTTAAATGGAGCAGGGTTTCTAGGTCTTGCTATGCCGTACATTACTGTGCAGCAGAAGGAGCTCTACTTTTAGGTTTGTGGCCAACGCATCAAGACAGCACATTGTGAATTACATAGTACAAGAGTCCTGCTATGCTGAGTTCTCCATGATTGCAGTCATAAACATAGCCGGTGGTGACAGTGGGCTAGAGCCCCGTCTTGTGATGGCTGTCTGTCATGATCAAGCTTGTAAAGTGTTTTTTTCTAGGCTTGATGAATTAGTCCACCAGCATGCTTTCTAACGAAGAAGTCATAACAGACTTCAAAGAAAGATCCAGAATTCTCTTGAAAGAATGCAAAAGATGGTATGCAAGAGGAGGAGGAAATAGTTTTGATCCTCAGCTCCATATCAGATCTTTTCATTGAACTGGAATGGATTAATTGTCCTTTTAGTCTCTTTTCCTGTAGTTACAAATGCTATCTCTCCTTGCACACATTGTCTTGTTTTTCAGTAAATTCTTTCAAGCCATCTGTTTTAGTGCAGTTTGATAAGTTATCCTACAAGTTAAGGATACATTCTACTAAAAAATGTAAAGCAGAGAAAAAATCCCTACCCAGTTTAGGCTGCAGGTTTTGTTTTAATTGAAACAAATTAGATTAAGACAGAACCATGCTACAGATGATTCTGGGAGGGTAACTGGAAGACTGCAGTAACAGCATTCTTATCAATCTCCCTAAGTTAGTGGAGAGGCAGAAAGATTATCAAACAGGCAAAAAAACCTCTCCATACATTGTGTGACTGCCATACTGCATTGGTTGTATATGGAAATGGAAGGAGGAAAGAGGCTTAGCTTTTATCTACATAGTGTGTCTGAAGGTTAGTGAAAGGCTGATCAGTCACCTTGTTGTTCCTTGAATGATTCAAGCTGTGCTCTTGAGCTGATTCTGCTAAAGCACTGGGAGTGATGCTGGTAAGTCATAACAGTATTCCATGTTCAGGGATGGCAAGCAGAGCTAATCTGAACATCAGGACATTAAGCTGCAGAGCAGAGCACTGGCCCACCAAATTTTCTTTGAGCACTTTTGTAATACAGATGGTAACAAGAGATGCAGACTTCTCTCTTCCTGCAGAATGACTTTCATCTGACTCACAAAATGGATGTCTTTGATTTTGCTGGAGATCTGGTTTGGATACCTGACATCCCTGCTGAGCTGACTAGTGACTTCAGTATTAATAGGCAGTATTTGTTAGGTCTCTGAATGAGTGGGTCACAGCTTCATTCAAAAGTCATACAGTAAAAGGGCCTATCCAGAGTATGCCAACCTTTCACAGAAAATATAGCTTTCTTCTGTAGTCTGTTGATTTTCTGGGGTTCTTCAGCGAGAGTGGAAGTTATGATACACAATCAAGTAAGGAACTGAACTCGCCAAGGAGATGGGACTGCTCACCAATGTGACTGCAATGACAGCACTCCAGCATGTCCAGCAGGGTTGTGTATCCAGCATACTGAAATTAGTGCAAGCAGATCACAGTGACCAGTGTCTTGATGGGCATGTTGCTTCCTTGGGCTCAGTGGCTCAGCCTTATGTTTTTCCAGCGATGGCAGGTGTGCTCAGAAGGGTGTGGGATTTGGAAGGTGCCTGGGTCAGCAGCAGGCAGGCAGCTATGTAATCAGGTCTGGTATGCTGCTGTTGCATAGGTGTGGCCAGACAGCTCTCCTGTGGCTTGGGAGGTGGGAATAGGTCCTGTTCCTCTGAAAAGCTGAAGGCACAGTGAGTTCCTGGGCCCAGGCTTTAGCATGATGCATCAAATAACAGTGGAGAGTAAATAGTAATGTCCAGTGCATATTCTGCTTGGAACAGATCTGTTTCATGAAGCAGGAAAAGTCCCAAGGAGAGAATTTTGTGACATGTAAGGACAGAACAATTATCTATGATTACTTTCAGGCATGAGCCTGGTACTTTGAGAGTCCTTTGAGGATTAAACCTGTCATTTAGGATGTATTTTTGCCTGCAGAAGACACTATAGGTTCAGATGACTGCAAGTGGTTGGAGAACTTGCTGACTTGGTAAGGTCGGGACTTTCAGTCTGGGGTGGATAGGTAGAGAGTGTTTTTTCTAAGGTCTCATGCTATGGACCTCAGTGCTTGAAAAGGGCAGCTTCTCTCCAAAAGAGTATAAAATCTGGGTGAAAAAGGTGGACATTTTCAGAATGGTGGAAGGTTGGTCACTCTTCCCTTTTTATAAGTGAACACTGAGGCACCGGGAGATGTGTTTTTTTCTATATGTCTCCCCAGGGAAGCTTGTTCTGGGAATGTTATTTCAGTGCCCCACAGATACCTCCTTTTCAGCATGGCTGTTAACACTGGTAGTAGTATCTTGGCTGGCAAGACAAAAAGTACCCCACATTTTCAAAAGGCAAGTCTTTTTGATATCAGAACTGTGCAGCATTAAAAAAATCCTGTTTTAGGCATATGGATACAGATATAAGGTTAAGGGTTTGCATGAGTATTGCATTAAAAATCCCTTCTTTCTCCTGTCAATTCCATTTGCTTTTTTCCTGGCTGTAATGCACTTTTTCTCCCAGACTTACCAGCCTGGTTCAGGAGCTGCTAACTCTTCTGGAATGTAGATCAATCCTCTTCAGTTGTTGTTGTAAGTTGGGTAACGCACACTGGGTCTTATGAAATGACAGAAGAAATTAAGTCCACAGCTGTTGTTACCTGTGCATTTACAGTAAAATGGTTCCATCTGTCTAGCCCCAAGGCAAATAAATTTTCTTTCCAGTAGCAGACTCTGGATTTTTCCTTGTTTATCGCCTTTGAGAAGTACGCAGCTTTTTGACATGGACTTTGTTGTTCAGCAGACATGAAGTTGGTAACTGACCTTATTAAAAGAATTTGTTTATCAGGTGTGAAACAGCCTGGTGATAACCCAGAGGGATTTTGTCAATTTCCTTAATAAGGTGATTACATGTGGATTAGGAAACATTATTGACAAGGGGACCATTACCTTAAGAAAGTATGCCTATGAAGGAAGACTCTAAGATCTTATCTCTTGCTGCAGCCAGTAAGAGAACTTTTTTTTTGCTGATACATGATCTGCTCAAAAACACCTTAAAATGTTTGTCTCAGCAGTTAGTGAGTAGATACTTCAGAGTTAAGGAAGATGATTCTGAATCATTACTGCATAGAAAATGTGGCTGGCAGATATGTCTAAGTAGTTCGGGACATAGGTCTTTTGCCCTTCACATAGATTTGTCAGACTTGTGTCTGGTCACAAGCCTTGTTTTTCTCTGTGTCTCAGTTCCCAGAAGACTGAATGTTAGGCAATGCATGTACCCTTGTTTGGAGGAAATGGCTGCTGTGGAGGACAGGATCACTGCTGCTTTGTGCATATTTGCAGGGAAGTGAAGAGAGACCTGCCTCCCCCCGGACTTCTCTCCCGTGTTCTCAACAGGGAAGAGTTTTTCTTGGAAATAAGTTGCATATGAATCAGAGCTGCTCAAACTGTAGAGAAGAATGCCCCCCTGCACCCCACCCCCCCAAATCTGGAAATGTTATGAATGGTTTGCTTTGCCTCGGTAATAACCTGAGTAAAATTCTTTTGTTGGAGTCTTAGATGAAGGCAGACTTACATGCTTTTCCCACTTTCATAGGTCATTGTGTCTGGTTATCGAATGCGACTGCGAGATCTCTGCAATGGCTCAGCATCGCTGGAATTTCTTACGACTCAAAATCAGACAGCAGCCATGGACTCTGAAGCCTTCATTTGTACCTTGTCAAAGGAAAAACTGCATGCAGCTGAGCAATCCTTCCGTGCTAACCTGAATCCTTTGAAGCCTCTTCAGGTGAGTTCACTGGCCCCACCAGTGAGTCTGTCATTGACACAGTGACATTTTCCATGTCTTTCAGTCTAGGAACTCATCCCTGCATTTCCAGAACTGCTTAGAGGCAGTTAGAAAGAAGAAAGAGGTAGGTCTTTGTCATGGGAGCATGAACAACATTGCTTCTTCCTTTCATTCTTACCTTTTCTGTTCAGTCTGCTACTTGCAGAGTGTAAGTGTGTGTGGTCTGCAGTTAGTTTGTCAAGAGGAAAGTCTTTATGCTGCACAATGACAGACTCTTGGTTGTCCCTGTGTTTTAGTCAAATGCTGTACCTTGGCTGGAATGGGCCCATATATAAGCCTGGCTTGTGCTGAGCACTGAAATCACTGCCCTCTGCCCATAGCATGGGGCCACTGAGAGCAGAACTTTCTAGCCACTGACAGGCCTTTAAGTAGGTTTAAATCATGTAAAGTGAGTCAAGTTTTAAAGTCCCGTTTCAAAAATTAATCAACTAAATGGGTATTGGGGGAAGAATTAATTGAATTTCAAGAAAATACATTATTTGCAGAGTGACTGGAGATTAGAGCAGACTTAGATCTAGGAAAATCCAGTGATGTTTTGCTACAGATCTGCAATATCTGTTAGACTATGGAAGGTTGGGGAATTCAGTGCTGGAAATGACAGTAGAGTGAAGAAAGGGCCACGGAACCAACTCTGTTATCCATTAAAACAAATATTCTGTTGTCTGCCATGTGAGTTTTCAGATTTGATGAGCCTTTCAGTACTCAGAAGTCATGTACCACTTGCTTGGCTTTGTCCCCAGTTAAAGAGGGTCATTATCAAGTACTGGAATCATATTGCTCTCCTGCACACTACATAGTGGTCAGTGGCTGCTTCTCTCCACAGCTGATCTGTTTTCCACGTGACCTCCATCTACACTTCGTCTTTCTTGCTGCAAGAGCAAGACAACCCATATGCATTAGGGGATGGGGTAACAGCGCTAAAGCTGTAACAAAGATGGGCTGTTCAGAGAGGAATGGCTATAATTTGTTTCTTGTCTTCAGTTGTACGTGTATGAGCACACATATACGTATTTTACTTCAAGCCATTTGAAGATTTTGGGGTCTGAGTGGGTTGAAAATAGCCAGCTGTTGTACCACTCTGAACTGGTTTTCTGGGTCCTGTGGAGACTCAGTCTTTCTTTTCTTATTTATGGAAGCTTCTGCAGCTTAGCTGACAGAAGCAAGTACTGAGTGTGTCTGTGGGTTCAGGTCTATATTGCTTGTTGGTGAAAGGAAGCACTCATAAGCCACTCTGTGCTTCTTGGCAGCAGCAGGATGGGTTTAAGACATTATGTCTAGTTTTGGGAGTCTTCTGAGAAGCTGGCTCATGATCTTATCCTCAACGGGAAAAAAGCTGGAGTCCAGAAGCCTGCAGTTCTAAACCTGCTGTGCACTGTTGTCTGGTAAAGGTCCACGGTTTTCCTCAGAAATGTGTCACAGTGTATCCTGTTGTTGTGAGTGAAACAAAAACTAACTGGTTTCAATTTGGCCAGGCAAAATGGATAGCTGAACTGTAGGATGGCACCCAACACATTTGAAACTTAGTGTCTTCAGAGGCTAAAAAGTGCTCTGACCTGCAGTAACATCTTTGAACAAAGAGGGAACTTTCTGTTCATGAACAAAGGAGGCTTTTGACACAGCTTATTGAAGGCATTGTGTGTCAGATCTTGGACATGCACTCAGAAGATAGCATGAGCTGTGTCTACTACAGACTCTGTAAGCCAATGCCAACAATTTGTCAAGAGAATTTTTTTCTTTTTATGTACTTCACAGCAAGACATTTCACTAAGCAAAGTAAGGGACAAGTCAAATGCAGGTGCAACAGCAATTTGGAGTTAAGTTTTTAGCTTGTGTACTTGGACATGGGCTTTACTGTGGTTGCACTGTTTTGTGATTTATGGAGAGGCAGCATCTCAGTACAAGAAGGTTAATACAAGGGCTTGCAACTGTGTGCAAGAACTCTGTAAATTCAACACCCAGGGCTTGAATTGTAAACTGGAAATTTTTGCCTCTGATAATCTGGTCAGTGAAGTGGCTATGATTTCTTGAAATGTCTTAATACATATGACTTAGCCTGACATCCACCTGCTTGTTTTTTCCACTCTGCATTCCTGTTTGTTATTCCCTCTGCAAGATGATGCAGTAAATTTCATCATGGAATTGATCCAGATTAAAAGTGATTGACCTGATTGTATGTTTACACAAATATTTATGCTAAAACATGAAGGGGAGGGTGCAAGATTGACAGCCCTGTGATCAGGGAGAGAGTGTGTGGGCTGAGACCCTGATGACAACATTCAGTTCTGCTGGCTTAAAGTGTGTGTGCATTTGCAGCCCCAAGGAAATTCTAAGTAGCTCTCAAAAATGCAATAATAATCACTAGCAAAATATGGATAGATCAAGGTTTTTTTTAAAAAAAGTATGCATACATGATGAAATGCATGAGCTCTAAATATCACAGCACTGTTGAGTTTTTTTTAAAATGAAAGGTAAGGATTGCATACATACTCCTCAGTTATATCCAGAACACCTTGAGTGTTGCCCAAAGGGCAGTGATACAGTTAAGACAAGAACTTCTAATAAAAATTTCACACTAGAATTTTAGTTGTATCACTGATCTTTTGTATTACTTCAATTTAGCCTCTCCTATAGGAAGAGAAAACAGAGCCAAGCATAGGGAGGTTAAAGGCTGTGTCCTAACTCTTTTGCATGTAAGAACCTACTTGAGGCAGGCTGTCTAGATCAAAACCCAGCAAAAAATCTGGGTGTGATCATAGGGTGTCAAGGTGGAGGATCAATTTTCCTTCTTCTTCTGAGTGTTCACTCCACAAGATGAAAAAAAAAGTTTCAAAAAGTCAAATTCCCTATTCTGTGACCCATGTCTTAATCAGCACTCATTCTCTGAAGCCTTTTGACCAACAATACTGTGGGACATAGGACATGTTGTACAAGCTCCTTGTGGACACATCATCTCTTCTTGAGGCTTGCCTTGTGCTGACTGAGTGAGGCTGAGGCAGGAGAAGCTGGTTTGAGAACAGTAGTGAAGCAGTATATCTGACTGCATGCATGCCAATTTCCTTCCTGGCTTTCTCCTTGTGACTGGCCTGCAGTTGTCCCATAGAAGAACTACACAGTTTGGGAAAGGCTAACAAGAGCAATGGCAGTAAGTTCCCAGCCATTACAACACAGTCCAGTGGGACATTTCTGACTGTCTTACATCATAGTTTGTGTATCCCTCTGCAAATCTCCCCAGTTTTGAGTGTGATTTGGTGGGAGAAAGTTGAGTGATAATTCAGATTGCTCTTGGGAGATTTTGTCTCTTGTCTGCCTTACTAGGCAGTCTAGACTGCCTAATAAGGGCTTTGCCGTACTCACTTCCAGTATGGATCTGTATGGATCTGCAAGTACAGATCTGTAATAAGATCCATATTACAGATCTGTATGGATCTGTAATAACCCATAAATATGTTGTGGCTTGTGTTCTACAGAGGTTGCTGGAAGATTGTGGGTGAGCACATGAAAATCCAATTGTTTTTTCTCCCTCTGTAATATGGGTGGTATTTTGTCAAATGGTTAGCATGAACTAAGCATTAGATAATAAATGAGCTGCAGTTGAAAAATGGCTTTTTAAAAAGGGCTCCTAATGTAAATATGTGCTGCAACTGAACTCAAAGCTTCCCTTGGTCTTTTGAGAGTGTTTTCAGTCAAGCAGAATATCATCCTTTGAAACAGCAGTGGTTTGAGACTTCCACTCTCAGGAAACAAAAGCAGAAGCTTAAAACATGTGATTTTTCTGCAGAGGCCAGTGGAAAGTTTCTGGTAAGATCAGTAATAAAGTTGTCGTAACTATTTCAAAGCAAATGTAAGAGTTGTCTTTATTAAGGAGAAACAGTAATCTGTATGATGCAGACTTAATTTTGGCTGAATGTTTTGACTTCCCAACACTTTATACCTATGCATTCTCATGTATGTTAAAAAATCAGATTTGTCCATACCCTCTAACTCTCATGTGAATTTATTCAAGGCTTGTCTGTCAACTCCAACCATCTCAAGTATTTGTCACTAGAGTAAATCTTGTAGTATGCACATTCAAGCACAGAGTGCCCCTCCAGTGCACTCAGTACCTCAAGAGTATTACAATGTTGGCTACCCCAAAAGACAAATTTAGTGGCTTTGTAGCCACAACCACAGTAATTGTAGAGGGCAGTTGTGCTCAAAACCTGCTAGAGCTTTGTCTTTCCTTTCCAGTGTGCCTAGAGCAGACAGGTGTTGTTTTGGCTGCCCATTGCCAGTAAATGAATCATTGCCCTCCCTGGCCCCTAGATGTAGTACAGATATCTGCTAAAGACAGTCTCATGGTAGGAACAGTCTTCCTGAATCTACCCTGAATCTAGAGGTCTCTTATTAATGTAAGTTACTACTTAGTGAGTCACTACAAAGATGTTTATTACAGGGAGATTAATGACATGCTCATCTGTTCAGAGAAGACTGGCCCTTGTGACTGAGTTTTTTTTTTTTTTTTAATTGTCTCTAGAGATGACTTATGAGAGGCTTCCTGAGTGGGCTTTGAGGTTCAAGAAGTAGAGAGAGTAAAATTTCCTCCATATCAATGATACTATTGCAAGTTCTGGTGAGAAATGATCTTGAAGTTACATGAATTTGTTAGGGAAGAAAGGTCAGGGTGCTGTGGTATGAACGGATAGATGGGTACTCCTCATATTTCAGAATAAGGTTTTCAAGCTCCTTGAATCACCTAAGACTTACGTACGAGGTCAGGACATAGTCCTGTTAAGCTCAGTGTCCCTAATGGATAGTCAGCAGTGGCCCTTAATGGAGGCATATGGAAGGATGCAGCCACTGGGCAAGTACATAACAACATTTCTTCAATGTAATGTGCTGTTCTTCAGTATCTTGTAACCCAGACTTTCTCATCTACTGCTGGGATCTTGTTGTTTTAAAGCATTTGGTAAGATTTTTATGTTCAATGAATTTTTAAGTCTTTCTCAAACTCGCTATACTTTCAGCATTGCATAGAGTCTACTGATTTTCTTCTGTTCTGACTAAGTTGTGTATGCAGAAGCTTCTTTGGTTTTGCTTCAAACCGGTCATTTCACTGGAAGTTTTCTAGTCCTGTATGATGAGGCACAGAAGGCAATCGTCCCACTTCCATTCCCCATCCCACTTCTAAGACTTACAGACCTTTGTCATAACCTTTGTTTGTCCTTACACATCGCATTGGAAGAACTGTGGTCTATTGTTCTTCCTTCAGAAACCATTCTTACCTTGAATCATGCCCTTTCTCTGTTGCTCCTTCTGAGCTCCTTCAGAGCTGGAGAACCCAAAATTGCGCATAGTACTTGAGAACCAGGATTGCATTGTGGATTTATGGTGATGTTGACCTGTTTTTTCACTGTATTTCTAAAATCCCTCTTTTTGAGTGGCGTTAGCTAATGCAGGGCCATACAAGGGTATCTTTAGGTAGAACTGTCTTTTCCCTATGCACTTTACTTTGCAGTGCTGAATTTTGTCTGGCACTTTGTAATGGTGTGTCAGTAGGAGGATGTGCACTAATCCTTTGCAATTGGAATTTGGCTTTTCACTGTTCTAAACCAGTTAGAATCTTCAGAAAACTTTTCCTCATTCACTCTGTCCCTGAATCACCTCTGGATGCAGTGAATACAAATCTCTGTGGGGATTGATGAGGTATCTGGAGCTGAACAGACACATGTCTTGTTAGGCATGGACCTGCAACTTTCTACCTCATCTTACTGCTAAAGTTGCAGTGGCAGAGCAGATATGTAGCTTTGATATTTGCTGGCTAAATTTCTTTAAATATGTCTTGAAGGTCTAAGTCTGTGGGAATTTTTAATTGCTTTTCTCCTGGATGATATGTTTTTATTTATCCAAACCTTGAGGACTGCATTTAGTAGAAATCCATAGAGGTTAGAGAATCCTCCCTGAATTTGCAACTGGCTTTGGAGTAAAGACCAGCTGTGCACTCAGAAAAGTTATCTGAATTTTAAACATCTCAGCAGATCAGCAGAACAGTGCCCCTTTACACCAGTTGGTTCTTACCAGGTCTTACCCATCTCCAGGAGATCAAGTAGAACAAGTGAAAACCTCCCAACTTTATTTCCTGAAATTGCCCGGGAAAGATGTGAAAAGGATTTAGCTTAAAAGATGTGGGCTAAAATCAAGGGCCCTGGCTGTTCATCTGTGTGTTGCAATGCTGTAACTTTAGTATGCCTTCAGATGCTGCAATATGGAGCTACTAATGTGAAATCTTAAGAATTTATTTTAATATTCATTCCCTTGAAACAAGGATTGTGCCCAAGTGTTTTCCATGGTAGATAATCCAGATATGTGAATGGAGGGGAAAAAGAGCCCCACAAACCAAACTCCAGGCCACCAGTTACATGTAGAGCAATTGGAAATAAGGAATTTTCTTCAATGTGACAAATAGTTTCCTGAAAGCTATACCTTCCACTTCTGGAAGCCTGTCAGTCTTGCTCTTTGGTGACAGTGCATGCCAGTTATTTCCTGGAAGCTGTTTCTTTTAAAATACACCCTTGGCTTGGATAAAGAACATCAAGGCCTGATGGGAGGACTTGAGTGATGATAATGTACACTGCAGTAAGGGAGTCTTTTGTATCTGAGCTGGTATCTCTGTGTCTCACTGAAAGCTTGTACGCACCAAATTGTCTTTTCCTCCACTGTACTGGCTTTGCATCCACTTCTTAGCACTGACTTGCAAGATGTCACATGCTCTCCTGTAGGTAGGTCTCCCCGTTTTGTGACCTGGAATGCAAGCCATCCTTTGCATTTGTAAGTGTATGTGCATGCATTTAACATTTTGTTGGTATGGTTCTGATTATGACATCTGTGTACTTAACCTTTGAAAAGAGAAAGAGGTGATCCTAGCACATTGCAGGGTGCAGAAGCTCATGGTATTTTAAGTTCAAGTTTACGTAGAAAGCCAGCTCCGTCTTCCCCACCAATGTAAACAGTCTGAACTGCTCTATACAGGAATGTTTATAAGAGTTTGATTTCTTCATTTGTGCTTTGCAGTAACTTCTAGTTTCTGTTTCTCTCTTCCTGCAGAGACAACTTTCTTTCAATTCTTCCTTGTGGGATCTGTCAGAAACTGTGGAAACTCTGAGAGAGAGCGTTGGCAATCTTGTTAAAGAGGTAAGAAGAGTCTTTGTGTGAGAACACACCACTGTGGTTGCTATCTTAGCCTGTGATCGAGTACAAGAGGCAACTCAAAGTCAAATCCTTGGCTTGTTTTGAAACTTCTCCCCGTCCTACAGCTGTTTTCCCTGTGTCAGTGCCAGCAGCATGCACTTTGCAACCTCTTGGCACTTCAAGTTACAAATACCATAACAGAAATTAGGACATTTTCTGTACTTCTCAGCAGTGGCACAATGGTTGGGCTCACAGTACATCTGCTGCCAGGTTATGCCTTGCAAACTACATGTTGAGGCTTTCCTTTTTATTTTTTTCCATCCAGTTGCCAACCCACATCAGGGTTATTACTTAGTTGTATCTACTGGGTTTCTTGTGCAGTGAGAGTATGGCATGTGGAAAAGATGCTGTGGCCGTTAGAATTTAAATAGTAGCAGTAGGCTACTGTTTCCTCTTTATCTGTCTTGCTTTTTTGGGCCAGAGATTGCTTTCCAGTCTTGTGGGGCTCTCAGCACAATGACATCACAACAGTAAACATAAACAACAATTTGCAGACTCAAATTGACATTCTAGAGGCTGCAAGGATTTGTTTTTGCAGGTGAAATGATGGATTAAGAATAAAAGCCTTGCCCAAGTACCTAAGTATGACTCAGAAGTCCAAATCTGGGGGGTGGGGGCTGGTTGTCGAGCCAGAAACTTATCCTAATTTTTTTGTCTGGCTCTGGCTTTGAAGTGCTGCTATTAGTCAAAAACATTCTCTCCCTGGAGCAGAGATCACAACCATCTAAGCTAAACAGTGCCTCCGCCTCCATCTAAGCTAAACAATGCCGCCGCCTCCTCCTCCCTTCTCTGGTCTCGGTCTCTGCAGCAGGGCTCCGAGCTCTGCGCAGTGAACGGCAGTAACCCCTGGGAGCAGGCACGAGAGCGGGTCACTCCAGGTTAGCCTGCGCCTCGCTCCCACGAAGGAGCAGCTGCTGGGAGCCTGCACCCTGCCAGCCAACAATTCCTGGCACGCGCCCCTCCTCGCACCCTACAACCTGCTGCGCAGTCCCTGCACACTGAAATTAGGACGATTTCAGGATCAGCTCCAGTTAGGACCATGGAAGAACTTTTGCTGCTAGCAGGAAGGCTGCTCTTCAGAGTTTGACTACAGCTGTTTCCTGTTGCGTCATTTAAGCTTGGCTTTTTTTCTTGTCTGGGATTAAAATAATTGAAACCACGTGATGCTCAGTTTGCTGATGTGGCCGAAAACATCCCAGGGTAATGTGCCTTTTGCTTGGCAGCTGTTTTGGGTAGGACTACCTTTTATTCTGCCCTGCTGTGCAAACAAAGGCAGCTTTTTGCTCTGTGTACAGCATGAGCTGCTCCAGATGGCTTGACCGAAAGTTACTTATTTTCTGTCAGGCGGATTTCTGTGTGAAAAAGAGGGACTTGCTCCCTTGTTTCAAAGGGCAGCAGCTTGAGGGGGTGGAGACAACTATTGTTTGTGCCATGTCTAGGAGCCTTTCTAGCAGGGAATTTTAATTAGAAAATAGTCTGAACAAAATATTTGTCTTGGAGTATGGGGATTGATTGGAACTGTGTCCTTGGACTCTTTAAATCAAGTTCTGGGAGGACAGATTAAACACCAAGAGCAAGGACAGCTATTTAGAAACACTTAGGGAGCCAGGTCTGATGTCTGGGGAGAAGAAACAGCTTAGTAACCCTTCACGTTTGACATATTTGCTTCCAGAGGGTAAAAAGATCAGCTCTGCATGTAAATTGTAAAGATGGTGGTGCCAAAGACGAAACAAAGTTTCTTGCTCAAGCTGTTTCAAAATAATGTGTAGAAATGTATTTATAAATGCAGTCCCTTTTTAAGATGGTTGACACTTCAAATGTTTATGGGAATTAGCTGCACTTCCTATTTGCATACCTTTGCTCATCATGTTAGGGAGTTTATGGTACTTTAGCTAAACCACCTGCCTTTTTGCTGAGCAAAAATGAGCTGTTTTAGCTAAGATACCAAAAGTTCCCCAAGGGATCCCTTTGAATTGCACACTCAAACTGTCACACCTGAAAAGCAGCCTTGGCCTTTTGGATGGGGAATCATCAAATCCAAAAATCTGCATGAACATACGTGACAAACAAAAATAGCTGTGTGACAGTCTTCATTCATGTTCCATGATGCTGCTGTTCTGTAGGTCACCTGAACCTGTGGAGGCAGGTTAAGTGGCACCAGGCTGCATTTAAAGGCAGCAGTGAGTAGCAAGGAAATAAAAGTACACTTGGATCAGTCAATCTGGACATTTGCACTCAGGCTTTTGCTGTTCTCACAACTGTCTCCCATTCTATCAGTGTATCATGTGCTTTTAGGCATCTGAAAACAGAGGCTCCTTGTGTAGGTGACACGTAGTAGCTGTTGTTCAGCGTCAAGAATTTTTCTCCAGATGTTGGCACATCTAAAACATGCACGGTGCTACAGATGGGTCACACAGAGGGTCAGGTTTACCTCCCACTGTAAGGCCAAAGAGTCTTGACTGTGCTTTCCTTGGGTGAACTTGGATTGAATTGTTCCAGCACACAGCTGGTTTCAGCATTGTTGCTGGCTTTACCAGCTGTCTTAGACTTTGTTTTTTGCATTTAATTTAAGCAAAGGTGACAGACCAGTGCACAGTGAGCAAAAGTGGCAGATGGTCTTTGACTCTCTTATTGTCTCTGAAAACAGGGCAGTTGAAGCACAGCATCTAAAATTGTTTCTGAGATGCAGTTGATGAGCAGTTACAAATAGGTGTCTCAGCAGCTCTGCTTGCCCTGTTTAATGCATGTGCCTGTTCAGGACAGCACAGTAGGAACATCCAAGTTAAGGTCACGTGATATTTCAGCAGCAGTCAAGAAATCAGATTAAATTCTAGAAAACACTTAAAAAGGTATAGTGAACCAACTGTAGCATTTTACCATGATACTGTACAAAACCCTTTGATATGGAACACAGATCTACGCTCTTGTTCTCTGAAAAGGGATAGCAGAACTGGAATACTGGATTCAGAGAAGGCAGTTAGGACATTTAGAAGTATAATGGCTTGCACAAAAGGAACAAGTGAATAGGCTGAGAATGTTCAGCTTGCAAAAGAGATGACTTGGGGATATGACAAAGACCTATAGAGTTGAGTGGCACATGAAGAGAAGATAGGAATTGAATGTTCACTGTCTTCTGCAGTAAAAACAAAAAACAAAACCACACGAGACCAAATGGAACTAACCACAGCCAGATAAGGAGAAGAGAAGAGGTTCTTTCCTGTGATGTTGGATGTTAAATACTTGTGGGTGTTCTAAATTCTAGGAGTTTACCATGAAAGAAATTTACTGAGAGTTAGGAAATAGAAGTGAGCTGAAAATAAATGGAAGCTGGAAGGTTACTTAGAGGAAGTGTCCTAGATTCTTGCCTTTGTCTTATTTCTTCATAACATCCACTTACTGTCACCATCAAAGAGGCGATGTTCTGACATCTCAGGATGTGGAGGGTCTCAAAGCAATACTCCAGTGTAGCATGAAACCAGTGCTCATGTAGGCAAGTTGCTTTTCCTGTTGGGGTGAGCTTGGCTGTGTCCAAGTATGGCAGCATTAATGCAGTGAGTATCTCAGGGTGAGGTCAAGATGCTTTTGTTCATGACACATTGCAGGCATATTGTCTGGCTTATGCCACTCAAATGAGTGTGGAGGTACTAATCATTCTGGCTGGTTGTATGTTGTCACCTCAGGCCTGGTGTCAGGTTGGCTGGCCAGGAGAAGGCTCCTTGCTGTGACTGGCTGTGTGCAAAGCTTATGCTGCGATTCAGGCTCCTGGCTGCAGCAGGGCTTGTTTTCAAGGATTTTCTGGAAATGCTGTTGACAATGGAAAAAGGAGTTTCTGGGGCAGGGATAAGTGATGCTAGTTTGGGAGGTCAAACTGGCTGCCTGGTGTAAATTGGTGGAGGCTTGGTGGAATTGTGCCAGGTGACACTGCTGTGGTCTGTGGCTTATCCAGCTTGTGACCCATGAGTTGCAGTCACTTGGTGGTGTTCCTTTAATTCCTATTCTGACTTGATGTACCCCACCCCACCTGCTCTTGTGAGGGTACTCCAGTGGAATGTAAGTCATTGTGCAACCAGCAGGACAAGCATCTTGTGTTAGAGGGCAGGGAGGCCAGGAACCACCCACATCACTGGAGGAGAAAACTCAAGAGTAAAGAACTTGGCAAGGATACATTCCGCAGAAAAGACTTCCCTCTATAGTCTTCCATTCTGGTGGTGGGGAAATGTTTTCTCTGGTTCTTAGCCTTGATGTTGTGTTCAAGGTGCATGGAAAGAACATCTCCTTTTACTAATGCTGTTTGGTACTTGCTTCCATTCTTTTCTCTGCCCTTCCCCTCCAGCTGCTGAGCATGAAGAGCTGGAGTGACATGAGGCAAGAGGTGATGTTCCTGACCAATGTGAATGCCTCGAACTCATCTACACAGATCTATCAGGCTGTGTCACGTATTGTGTGTGGCCATCCGGAAGGTGGAGGGCTCAAAATTAAATCCCTCAACTGGTATGAGGATAACAATTACAAAGCACTGTTTGGAGGCAACAGCACTGAAGATGATGTGATTAACTTCTATGATAACTCCACAAGTAAGTGTAATAACAGCATGGTCTGAGATCTCATCTACTTCATGACTGTCATTGCTAGTGTTTTCCAAACTTCCACAGATGAAAACAGGTGGTCTTGAGGGACATATTCACTGCTGTTTTAGTAAGGCATGCAAATGTTGTCCTGCATATTCCCTTAAGGGCCAGTAAGTTATGAACTTGTGGTCTCCCGAGGACCTTCTGTAGAGTCCACAGAAAGCTGTGCAGTGGACCTGTTCTAGTGAGAGGGAGCACAGTCACATGCAGCTTCTGGAAATCTCACCTTTTCTGGACAAATTTTGTTTGTGCTATGCATTGGGATTGTGGGAGTGTTGCAGAACTAGTACTGTGGCTCTTAGTGTTGGAGGCTACCTGTTGGCTCCTTGTTCACTGGGCAGACTGTGCAGGCTTGGGCTAAAAGGGGCTTTTTGTGGAGGTTTGCAGTAAAGGAGGGGGTTTGTATCTGAAAAATAATCTGCTTTCAGCTTTGATTGTTCTTGAAGCTCTGTCTTCTGCAGTTATCACTATGCTGTTCAGCCACTCACCTTTGCACTCTTCCTCAGCACCCTACTGCAATGAACTAATGAAGAACCTGGAATCCAGCCCACTCTCTAGGATTATCTGGAGGGCTTTGAAACCTCTGCTAATTGGGAAGATCTTGTACACTCCAGATACGCCAGCCGTAAGGAAGGTCATGTCTGAGGTAACTCTAGCCCTGTCCTCTGATAATGTAGCATTAGCTATGTTCTCTGGCTGTGCAGCTGATCCTCTCTAGTTAAACTGGACCCAAACACAAGCCAAGAAAGGGTTGTCTGCGAAAACACAGCCTCCCTAATCTCACCTCCCATGCACTTACTGTTGAAGGCTAAATGTACCCTCTCAGCCCATGATGGGTCTCTGCTAGCTTTTGGAAATAACCTTCCTCTCCTCTTTGTGACAGGTGAACAGGACATTCCAGGAGCTGGGTGTGTTTCGTGACCTTGGGGGAATGTGGGAGGAGATAAGCCCAAAGATTTGGACATTTATGGAAAGTAGTCAGGAAATGGATCTCATTCGGGTCAGTATGCTGCCTTTGCCTGAACCACCACTGTTATTTTTTGCAATAAGTGATGAAATATTTTTTTTAGGTGGTGCTTCCGTACTGAATTTGGCAGATAAATATTATGGATGGGACCCCTTCTTGAAAGATATTTTGATTGTACTGGTCTTGCATTTTGCTTGGCATTCCCTCCTTCATGTAACAGTCTCCTGCAAACAGGAGCAGTGCACATTTAACACCCCATTCTAATCTGCTTCTCTTGGAAAATGTGCTGTTTTGTCTACAGTGTTGCCCTAATGTGTCTTGTGCACATCACCATGGTTCCTCAGGTGCAACTCTGAGGAATGGATCTTTGCACCCTGTGCTGATGTCTTTGGAGGCACAGTGATGTAAAACTGTCATCAAGAAACAGAGCAACCAGTGTAGAGTAGTTTTTCCAGCTCTCTCTGCAACATGGTTGGGTATCACAATGCACCTTCTTGTGTACAGAGACCTCTCCAGGTCTTATAGACCTTGAAATTAATTCCTCTTTTCCCCCGGTGCAATGCTCTGCTGAATAATCTGTGACCTGCCCTGTTGTACTTCTCCATCAACATGACATACTAGAGAGCCAAAGACAGTTGAACAGATTGTTGCAAAGTTCAGGCAGAAAGTCGAGGTCTAAAACACTGATTTGCAGTGATGGCCTCTGAAAAGTGAATGTTGCTCCTATTTTTTTTTCTTCAATTTTACAGAGCTCTGGGTTTTTATGGTTTTGTATTTTATGTTGCTGGTTAATCCTGTTGCCTCTAGTAGTTAATTACTGATCTTCCCAGTAATCTAGTCTTCACTGTACCAGTGTAGTAATAGAGATCCCTTTGTTGTCACCTGTTGACATTCACACAGGCATGAGTACTTCATTGTCAGTGCCTTGGCAGCTCCCAGACAGCATCTCCTTCATTGCCATGCTTCTGGGTTTAGCTTCTCTCAGCTTTCTGGGTTGTACAATCTGTTAGGCATATTTCTTCCTGCTGAGGGAGAGGAAAGTGATTTGCTTGCCTGTCCCTGCCACTTCTAGCTTGATGCTAATGTGCTTATGAACTTCAGGAAGGGAGACGTGTCCATAGAATTAAGGAACTTTAATGTTGAACTTGAACAAGATGAGGTTGAGCCATTTCCCTGCAGACATGGTGGTAGAAGTTAACTTCGGAGACCAAATGAGAAGAGAGCACAGCACATCCAATTCCTGTTTACTTGGATTTCCTTTTTGTATGTTTTCCTTTGCTAGCTTGGTCTGTTCTGTTTTTCCAGTTTGCAAAGCTGTTTTTGTAACTGTGTGACCCACTGCTTTCTGGTTTGCTGGTAACAGCAGAGTATGGGGAAGATCTTTACCTCTTTCATTTTTGTGGTAGTAAAAAATCCACTTCTTGTTCTTAATCATAAGGGTTTTTGCAATTTTTTCTCTTGTGCAGGTTTTTATTTCCCTGACTTCAGTTCAACTATATCCTTTACAATTACTATTCCCTTCCTGCCTGGCCTTATATTGTCTGCCCAGTTGAGTGGTTTCTTCTGCAGTGTATTTTGTGCTAGGCATTGTGCATACAGGTAGCTTGTCCTCAGAAAGCTGGCAGTTAAACTGGGTGAAGAAAGCACTATCCCAGACAGGAGAGCAAAGGTGGGATATCATGGCAGTACAGGGCTGCTTCAGCCAGCACTGATGGCACAAAAGCAACATACAAAAATCACCTGGCCTCTGTTGCTGGTGTTTCTGCTCAAGCCTTCAACCGTGCCTCAGTCACTCTCCATCCCATTGGAGGGAGAGATTTTTCTGAGAGAAGTGAGCAAAGCTAGGCAACCGGTATTAGCCAAATGCATTTCTGCTGGAAAAGCATATCCTTCTTTCCTGGTTTACATATGTGGGGTACAGAGCTGTGCATGGCTCTCTGCTGCCCTCTCCTTGGGAGAGGGATGGCAGGACACAGAGGCAGCCAGCCAGGCTGCAAAACACCACTGATATGGTGTAGCTGTACCATGGCAGGCATATCCTTCTCAAAGGAAAGGTGAGGGGAAGAATGCCTCTGTGCTGATCCCTCTGTATGACAGAGGCTCTTCCTACACTTTTTAACAGCTGTTTTCCCTGCAGTGCTTGTTTTTGTTATGAGAGAGGAATCTAACATTACTTCTCACAATTATTTCTTCTTTGAAAACAATACACTTGCAGACGTTGCTGAAAGGCAAAGCCCTCTGGGACCTGTCATTGCCAGCTTCCAACTGGACAGTGGAGGATGTTGCCCGCTTCCTGTCAAACAGTCCAGAGGACTTTGAGACAGAAAATGGCTCTGTGTACACCTGGGTGGATGCCTTCAATGAGACAGACCGGGCTATCCAGACCATCTCCCGCTTCATGGAGGTGAGATCCTGTTAGTGTGGGCAAGGTGCTGGGGAGGGCAGCAGCTTGATCTCCACTCATGCAGTTGGGTGTTCTGGAAAGGGAAGATAGATGTTCCTCCATCCATTTTCTGAATACAGCCAGGCATTAGTGGGTCTGAATAGCATGTGAGAAGATTATCATTTTTTCAGATGCCTAAGTATAGATATATTAGCCTAACTGTAGGCCTTGTATTTGAAGCTTTTGCTTTTGTCACTGTGCATGGTTTCTTGCCTTTCCGTTACTGGGTGACTGAAAGCTGCTGCTGTCTCCAGCAGCATAGGAGCTCATACTTCAGTCTGGGGTTTAACTGGAAACTCTGGTGAAGCTAGAAGCTGCTTTAAATTGACAGAACAAAATTAGTTCTACTTTTTACCTAATCAGCTTGTGATGAGGGGATGAATGCAAACAGAAACAGGCCATGGCCTGTTAAGAGCCTGGTCCAAATCTTTAGCTCTCTCCACTGATGTTTAGAGGCTTTGAATCAGACTTGATTTATTGGCAACAGACGAAATAAGATGATATATGGAAATTGATACTTAGATGAGATCCTGTAGGTCATACTGCAGTGCAGTGTAGCCTCTTGTACAGGAAATGCTTTTGCTGGGGTATTTCTCATTGATATATATTGGACTGGTAGGTGGCTGTGAAGCAAAAAGCAATGACTGCAGCTTGGTGGGCTACAACAAACCATTGCAAAATAGTCTGATGCTGTTGTCTTTTTCTTGGGCATGACGTTATCATTGGAGTGTTCTCTTCTTTCCCTCCACCCCACAGCTGAACAAAATACATTATGATTTGGCAGTGTATCCCATAAATGCTTCTAATTCTGTCCCTATTTAGTGTGTCAACTTGGACAAACTGGAGGCTGTGCCCACGGAAGTCCGGCTCATTAACAAGTCCTTGAAACTTCTGGATGAAAGGAGGTTCTGGGCTGGCATAGTCTTCACTGGAATATCTCCTGACAGCACAGACCTTCCTCAACATGTGAAATACAAGATACGCATGGACATTGATAATGTGGAAAGGACCAACAAGATCAAGGATGGGTGAGCCCTGACATCCTGCCTTATGATCAATTTCTTATGAAGGATGAGGCGAGGAGGATTTCTAATGGAAAGATCTTGTTCCCTTGGTGCAGGTACTGGGATCCTGGTCCCCGTGCTGACCCCTTTGAGGACATGCGCTATGTCTGGGGAGGCTTTGTCTACCTGCAGGATGTGATAGAACAGGCCATCATCAGGGTTCAGACAGGCACGGAGAAGAAGACAGGAGTTTATGTGCAGCAGATGCCCTATCCGTGTTACGTGGATGACATGTATGTATGCAGGCTGCTTCAGAAGATCCCAGGGAGATGTGCTTGGGGGGCATGGGCTTTTGTCACTCCTTGGGCATGTTTTATATCCCTATTATCAGTGAGGAGGTAATCTCCATAGTGTTCCTAATCCGTAGAATTAGGGTACCCAAATGGAGGATTTAGAATATGTAATGGCTTGCAGAGTCCTGCCCAGGAAGTCCTGCCCTGTGAGTACTGGAGCCGAACATACAAAGTACCTTCCTGAGGTGTGACCATATCCCCACACTTGACACAAGCAGAAATAACACCGGGGGGAAAAGCAGACAAATAGGCACAGGAGAGAGGAAAGAGGGCAATTGAGAGCAGTCCCCAGGCAAGGCGGCTCTTTGCTCCCACTCTTCCACTGAGTGACAATTGCAGCTCCAGCTCCCACTCCTAACTGGTGGTGTGCTGTAAACCCATCCACCTCACCTCATAGTGAGACACGGATCCTGTGTCAGGCTTTGCACATCAGCTACTATGTGCAGTGAGGCCTTAGTTGTCGCCATGTTCTGATGATAGTCCTTGAAGTGATATTTGAAGTCACAGTGATGTTTCTCACTCAGTTCTCCTGGCCCCTTTTCTTCATTTTTTTAGATTTCTGCGTGTCATGAGCCGCTCCATGCCTCTCTTCATGACACTAGCTTGGATCTACTCAGTGGCTGTAATAATTAAGGGCATTGTGTATGAGAAGGAAGCCCGGCTGAAAGAAACAATGAGGATTATGGGACTTGACAATGGCATCCTTTGGTTAAGCTGGTTCATTAGCAGCCTTGTACCTCTCCTGATGAGTGCAGGACTGCTGGTGCTGATCCTGAAGGTGAGTTGCCTGGTTTGGCCTGTGGCAGCAGAATCTAGAGCCTTAGCCTGCTAAGCAGTGGTCTGCACTAGCACACTAGTAGGGAGGAGTTTGTGGGTGTGTGTTGACCAGTCATTTTGGGGAACAGGATTTTGGAACAACTGGACTGTGTGGCTGAAAACAGCAGGAGGGAATGTTGTAGATTCATTTCTCTTGAAAAGATGCCTCTGATACTGCCTCACTTCTGGGAAGGTTGTTGTGCAAATTGCAGGAAGCCTTGCTTCCCCTGAGCAGCACCTCTCCAGAGCTGCCTGTTACAGAGGTACCTTGGAGAGCCCTTTCAAAACCTGATGCACTTGTTGTTCTCCTGCCAGGTGGGGAATCTGCTGCCTTATAGCGATCCTAGTGTGGTGTTCATTTTCCTCTCAATCTTCGCTGTTGTGACCATCCTCCAGTGCTTCCTCATCAGCACCGTGTTCTCCAGGGCCAACCTAGCAGCTGCCTGTGGGGGCATTGTCTACTTCACGCTGTACCTGCCTTATGTGCTCTGTGTTGCCTGGCAGGACCATATCAACTTCTCACTCAAGATTTTTGCGGTGAGTCTTGATGAAATTCTCCTGGGCATTGGGTCTCCACCAGTATGGCATTCAGCTGGACACTGTTGCAAGGGGGAAAGTAGCAATGGAAAGTTAATTTTCACTGTAAGAGTCTATCAGGGTTGGGTTTGATAAAGAGGTTTACTGAACCTGGTAGAAGCTGCTGGGAGGGTTTTGTTGGTTTTGGTAGTAGAAGTAATGCAGCTGGACTAAGCTGTCTGGATCTCTGTATGCTGTGATACTGTACCACTAGACATGAAGGCTGCAGGAACTACCTACCTTTCCTCTGCGCAGCACTTCTAACCTGTCTGGCGACTGTTAGCAACCTGTTCCCTTGCAGGAAAATTCAGAGAGTAAGGGAAAGAAGATAGGGAAACAAACAATTCTGGATGGAGGTCCAGTAGAGATTTCAGGCATCTTGGAACCTAGACCAAATCTACCCTTCTGTGTCTGCAAATACAGTGACAGTCCTTGGAACTTCAACTTTTCATATGGACAATGTCCCTTAGCCTTGCGCTACAACTGAGATAACTAGTTAGGGAGTAGGCGTAAAAATACTCAGTGTCTGTTCATGCCTTCATTTTCAGAGCCTGCTGTCTCCAGTGGCCTTTGGTTTTGGTTGTGAGTACTTTGCACTGTTTGAGGAACAGGGAGTTGGTGTTCAGTGGGACAACTTCTTTGAGAGCCCATTGGAAGAAGATGGCTTTAGCATCACCACATCAGCTGTCATGATGCTGTTTGATACCTTCCTGTATGGAGTCATGACTTGGTACATTGAATCTGTTTTCCCAGGTGAGGTCTACTTCTAAGGGATAATAATGTCTTAAGGCTTTCAAATAAATCCTTTTGCCCTTTTCACTTGCTAAGATGCAAATTTGTCCCATTTTTAAGCAGAGCTATATAAAGGTCGTGGAGCAAAACCAGCATCACAGCAAGGTTGTTGCCAGCTGGTAGCAGTGAGTGTTGCCCAGCACAGAAGCATGACCCCATTGTGGCCATGGCTGATCTAGCCTCAGAAGCTTTGCTGTACTTCACTTGTTCCCTCCTCTAAAGTTCATAGACTGTACAGCAAGGGAAGAGTTAAGAGTATCAGTACTACATGTGCTACTTAGCACCTTTCAGCATAGGATTTTTAACTCTAAAGTGAAGTTGGATGTCTCTTACCCAAAGTCTGTGTCTTCATATAGAAAGATTTCTTCTTAGTCCTGCCTCATCTGGATGCTTACTGGAGTCAGAGTACTTCCCTTCTTCTCCTGAAAGCTAATAAAAGAAAAGGGACAGATGCACTCAGGGTCATGTAATGCTTTTCTTTTTAGGCCAGTATGGGATTCCCAGACCCTGGTACTTTCCTTTCACTAAGTCCTATTGGTTTGGGGAGGAACAACAGGACAGGCAACACTCCCATCTTGACCAGAAGGAGTCTTCAGAAGGTAAGAGCTGGACACAGAGCCTTTCTGAAGTGAAGTGTTAAGATCTACCTTTTTCTGAAATGAGAGTTCAAGGACAGCAGGAGCAGTGCTGGCATGGATAGGTGAAATTAACTCTTTTGTTATCAGAATTTGGGTATGCTGATCAGGTGGCTGCATCCATATAAACCCAAGGTGCTTTGCCCACCTGAATGCAGCTGGGTACTCCAGGCTCATGGAGGTGAGAAGGCCTTTTATTTTTGCTGACCCTGATAACACTGGAGATCGCTAGCTCCCCGATTAGCCCAGGAGAGAGAAAATAGCTAAATGATTAATCTTCTGTGGAAGATTGCTGTTTCTGAGGAAGAAATGTGGTCAGTTCTTCATATAGCTCATTTCCTCACAGGCATGGGGAAATGTGATGCCTACTACAACTCCAATGAAATTTCTGTTAAAATCTACCATATCTCTCGACTTTGTTGTATTTTCTTCCAGTCTGCAAGGAAGAAGAGCCAGTGCATCTGAGTCTTGGTGTTTCCATCCAGAACCTGGTCAAGGTTTACCGTGATGGCAAGAAAGTTGCTGTGGATGGTCTCACACTTAACTTCTATGAAGGACAAATAACCTCCTTTCTGGGACATAATGGAGCAGGGAAAACCACTACTATGTAAGAACAAAATAATCATTTAAGACAGTAGGGAAGTGACTGAATACTGCAACTCCTATCCATATAGTAGAGGTAGCCATAGAACTGCAGTGTGCATGCTGGTGCAGACTAGAGTGCCTCTGCTGATTTACTCTAGGTAGCCCCACAGATACAGGGGAGTAGAACCACAGGGGGTTCAGGTTGAGGCTGGGTCAAATTAATCTGTAGGTGGCATCTTGTAGTAATGCCATTTGTGATTCTGACTTATCAGTGAAGGAAAGCAAGTTGGCACTGAAAGAACAAGAAGCTTGTAGAGGAGAAAAAAAATCTTTCCTTCAGTCAGCCATGTGGGTGTTCTTTGATCATCACTGGCGATGATTTGTGCCTTGGTTTATTTAAAATCCATTACTGAGATGTTTTTAAGGCTACTTTCTTGATAGAGTATTTCCCCAGGGTTTCCACCTACTCTTAATTCAGCCATCCACTGTTTCCTAGTGGCAGAGCCTGCTGATCAATTCTATTTTTCTTTCAGGTCCATTTTGACTGGCTTATTCCCCCCAACTTCAGGTACAGCCTTCATCCTGGGCAAAGATATCCGCTCTGAGCTTAGCACCATCAGGCAGAACCTGGGTGTGTGTCCACAACACAATGTGCTCTTTGACTTGTGAGTATCATCTGAGACTGGTGCTATCCAACAGGTGTTTGGGCTCTGTAGGATGCAGCAGTGGGCTTTTAGCTTTGACAGTCCTTTTTCTGTGTGTGCATGGTTTGAGACAGTGGGGTGGTATGGGATTGGTACAGGAGCAATCTGTTTATTAGCACATTCCTAAGTGCTTGGGAATGATCAGCAAGAGCTTATACTTTCATCTTTCATGTCTGTTAATAATCTACTCCACTCAGCTAGGCCAAGTGTTTCCCCAGTGCCTAGTGATTTCGATTATTTGTAGTACTGTCAAATCAAGCACCCTTAAAAAGGATTCTTTACATCGGTGCTGAATAGAGCCACACCCTGAACTCAGGCCCAAGCTGAGTGCACTCAGTCTGTGGCTTCTTCCTGAAACCTCAGCCCTAAAATATGTTTTTCTGAGCAAACAGAAATGTCTTCAGTAATGCTATTAGCATTACTAAGGGACAAATCCCAGCATGGTGCTTTCAACTGTGCCCTGAGGCCACATTTGTTCCCTAGGCTGACTGTGGAGGAGCACATCTGGTTCTATGCTCGGCTCAAAGGGCTACCGGAAAAGAAGGTGAAAGAGGAGATGGAGCAGATGGCAACAGATGTTGGTTTGCCTGACAAACTGAAAGCTAGGACAAACAAGCTCTCTGGTAGGTTCAGATCTTTTACATTTCTCAGCCTCAGAAACACTCCATTGGCTTTTACAGAGGCTGTGTTATGGACCTTGATGGGTTCCTGCAATTATATATAGACTACTGTACAATTAAGCATTCAAGGAAGTCAGTTACTTATTAAGTACCTAATCAGCATATCTTAGTAAACATCACAATCTTGCACAGTCTCAAGCTATTTGATGGCCATAACAAATCACTCACTTTGAGTATTTTGTACTTGTTTCCATCATGACATAGCTCAGCTGCATTTGCAGTGTGTTGTCCAAAGCTTACTGATACATTTGGGGTTTATGAGTTTAGGTGAGAGTGGCTTGGATCATAGTCTCCAAGTCTCTTGCTGTTTGTGAAGCATACGTGCATTCCTTACACTGACTTCTGCCCCTTCAGAAGGGGTGACCTGGAGTGTCCTTGTCCTTTGTTCAGGAGGGACCTTTGTATCAGTCTGTACTACATACTAGAGGGACTGAGACGCCTTTTTCTTACTCAATTATCAGTACAGACTGCACATTTGACTTCGGGGAGGGAGAGCAGATGACCACAGTTGACTTTAATATTGAGGAATGCAGTATAATTCCTCGCTTTTGCTTCTGGAACACTTCCATGGAAGTGGAGTCTCATGGGGACTTATTTCTGCAGCTCAAGCTCTGGAGACCTGTGTTCCAGATCCTCAAATATGTATAGGCCTGCAAGCTGACAATTTGCTAGCCCTGGTGCTGAGACAGTATAATTCACTTAAGGAAGAGCATGCAAGGTGTGGTTCCCTGCAGTAGGAGAGTTAGACTCCACTGAGGAAAGACTGTCCAGATGAATTATCCACTGTCCAGAAAGTGGTGGGACCCTGAAGGCCTGAAACAGCATCAGTACTTGTTCTCCTCAGTCTGCTTTCTTTCAGAGAACTTATTATCCACCATGCTGCAAGTATTGCTGTTCTATTCATCTCTGCATCAGCCTAAACACTTTTTTTTTTTTTTTTTTTTTTTTTTTTTTTTTTTTTTTTTTTTTGTGTGTTTTTTTGGTTTTTTGTGCCTGACAGGTGGCATGCAGAGAAAGCTCTCTGTTGCCTTAGCATTTGTTGGTGGCTCCAAGGTTGTCATTCTGGATGAGCCTACAGCTGGGGTGGATCCTTATTCTCGCAGAGGAATATGGGAACTGCTTCTCAAGTATCGGCAAGGTATGTCATCTTTTTCTCTGCTCTTAATAAATGTATTGTGGAAGGCAAAAGAAAATCAATCTGACTAATGACTGTTCTCAAAATAGCAATGTGTCTTTGCAAATTTCTTGTTGCACCAAGGAATGAACAAACACAATGCAGGACAAGGATGCTCAGATCTCTCATCTCTATTCCTTTCTCCTCCTATTCATGTCAGAATTCATGAACAAACTTTTTTACTCGGTTATGAGGGAGGGCAGGTAAAGTCAAGAAACCCTTGGTGTTTAGCAATGTCCTGTTCTGTTCCATAAAACCAACCTTGCAGACATGAAATTAAACCTGCCTTTGCTGAGCACAAGAAGAGCCAGCAGACAGTAGGGAGAATAAACCCATGGCAGCAGTTGTGAATCTTCTCCCTAATCTTAGTCTTGTTCAAAGGAGCCAAACTTGTGGCATCAAACCCCATCCAACTTCACGGCAAGATGCAGGTGATTGTGGCTCTGGCATGGCAACACAAGTTTGACTTACCAGTTTGACTTACCATGTCTTCCTTGTTCTCTTCCAGGTCGCACTATCATTCTCTCCACACACCACATGGATGAGGCAGACATTCTAGGGGACAGGATTGCCATCATTTCTCATGGCAAGCTCTGCTGTGTTGGCTCTTCTCTCTTCCTGAAGAACCAGCTGGGAACAGGCTATTATTTGACCCTAGTCAAAAAGGATGTGGATTCCTCTCTGAGCTCCTGCCGAAACAGCAGCAGCACAGTTTCCTATTTGAAAAAGGTACAGCTGGCCTTTTCTGCTCATGTTTATTCTTTCTTCATGAAATTGTAGGCTTTTTGGAAGCAGCAGGCTAAGATTTTCTGTAGTAGAATGTCTCAAAGGAAAAGTCTTTGTTCTTTGAAAAAAGTATTACCTGTTCTGGGAGGATTGTTCCAGACCATGTCTAATTAAACTGTCATGTGGGACATACAGCTCCATTATACTTTCGTTCAGTGGCAGTAGTCTCCAGCTGATTAGAGAATACAGAATAGGTGAAGTACACTTTTGTAATACTCACTTCTATGAGTATTACACTACTTCACATATACTTCATTACATCTACTTCACTCATGATCTCTTACTTCTGTTTTAGCCCTTTGCAGTGCTGTGTCACCATCTACAGCATTATTTAGAGTGTAGCATGTGGTGGGCCCCATTTTGAATAAACAGCAGGAAATAATGTTTTTGTTCTCTTTTGTGACCAGGATGACAGTGTCTCCCAGAGCAGTTCTGATGCTGGCCTTGGCAGTGATCATGAAAGTGATACATTGACAATAGGTGAGGCTTGGAAAAAAAAAAATTAAGATTGGATCCTAGTTGACATTGCTCTATAGCTTGCCTTGAACAGCTGCCTTAACCTTATTGCTCCTGTGTAGCTACAGTTTTGGGACAATTATTAAATTCATAGTGATGGTATTTTAAATATTGGAATGCTTTTCTTGAGTGAGCCATTTTGAATTTAAGTTGTCCTGAGAGTTAATAAGCTTATTATGTAGCTGCTTGGCCTGTTAACAATATATAATGTTGGTGAGCTGTACATCAATGATCTGCAGGTCTTCCAGTAGCATATACAAGCTCTCCCAAGTTCGGCACATAAGAAGTATAGCCAGACTTTTATCCAGGCTTGTGTTAAATTAAAAACAAATAAGACATTTAATGGAAATGAACTTATTTCCAGAGATGTCCTATTTGTCCTCCTTCTGGCAGGATTTTTAAGGCTGGGCTCTTTTTTCCATCTAATGAGCAGTAACCAGAATACAACTATCATTTATATTTGTTTTTTCTAGATGTCTCTGCAATTTCAAATCTCATTACAAAACATGTTCCTGAGGCAAGACTGGTGGAGGACATAGGTCATGAATTAACCTATGTCTTGCCATACAAAGCTGCTAAAGAGGGAGCTTTTGTGGAGCTATTCCATGAAATTGATGACCGTCTTTCTGATCTTGGCATTTCCAGCTATGGCATCTCTGAAACTACTCTGGAGGAGGTTAGTGAGCTGCTGATTCCACTTTGTCTTTAACTAGGCAAAATAAGTCATGGCAGAATTAATGAGATGAAGCCTTATTGCTTCCTGTAAAAATTGACAGAACAGGCAGCTTTGCATTCCTCTCCAAAATGGATTGTCTTCTGCCTGTGTAAGTGTGTACTTACAGAGGTGTGCATTAAAAACTGAAATGTGGTACAGACAAGCACAAGCAGGTCCTGTGTACTTGTCTGCACTGTGCTATCATGTGTACATTGGCCTCTGATTTGGCTTCTAATGTCTGTGTTATTTTTAGAGATGCTTTGTGTTGCATTTAGCTGAAACAGTACATTTCAGTACTGGATACATACATTATGTAAACAATTCAGACATATGCTTTTGTCAGGGATTATTTTATTTTTTTACAGTTTCAGTTTATTCCCTGTGACTGTGTTCCAGCTGCCCAGTCACTCTTTTTTATCACAGAAGTATCATTATCTCTGTGTGGAATCTTTGTTTCTTTTTGACGAATGACAAGGGAAACTGAAATATTGGTGTTGTCACTTACTGAGGTTGCCCTCTAGGTCCTTCACAGCTGTGAAGATCTTGGTTGTTATCTGCAATTTGAAAATGGGTTATTTCTGATTCAGGAGAGTACATGGGTCAAGCTCCATGAAGGTGCCTATTCAAGCAAGAGTGAGACCACTGTTAGACATGGGGAAATATGAGATTCACCAAGTTTAGTTACTCAGTCTATTTCTGAGACACAGGAAGGAGCTCATTTGAGATGGCCTGAGAACTGATATTAGAAAGGGGGACCAGCTGGTAGCAGTCTGGCTCCTGGAAACTGGAGAGAAGCCACAAAGTCTGTATCTCCATCATGCAGAAGATAAACTCAGTATCATCAGTTCTCTCCTTGCACCTGCCAGTCTCACATGGCATCTTCTGAAGCAGTACCCACCATATCTCTTCTCTTTTGATTTTCATTGACATTTACCATTCCTCTTCAGATCTTCCTGAAAGTGGCTGATGATAGTGGTGTGGATGCAGAAACCTCAGGTGGGTACAGTTGTCCTCTACAGAAGTGACACATGCCAAGGTGTGACAGACCCTGATTGAAACTGAACTGAAGCACTTCCACCCTAATATTTTTAATGACCTGAAATAGCTGGGTTTAGTGTATTTAATACATATTTTTATGTGCTGTAAAGGTCAATTGACTCAGTTGGTAGCATATTTATTTTGTAATAGTGAAGAGTTTCTAGTGTTTGAATTTATTGCATATTACTTCACTGACACTGTGGTCTGCTCTGAAGAACTCCTGACACATCAGACCACAGTAGGGTCCAAATTACTTTCTCTGAGAGCAGATCACTGCACTGAGTGCTCATAACAGCAAATTGCACTTGTAGTCATGTGACCACCTATGACTCATGTGGCAAGTGAGTTTTCATTCAATGAGAGCAGCCTGCTGTTCCCCTGGGGAAAAAAAAAGCATCAAGTGCACAAGTTGTTGTTTCTGGGCATCACACAAATTATTATGGTGCATAAAACATGACCCACTGCAGAACTCTTCAGTTTGCAAATGGAAGACATTTAAAATGAAAATTGTATTGCTTTGGTTTTTCTGGGGCTAGCTGGAGATTACCTGAAGCAGTTCAGCTAACCATAAGTGCATTATTTTCAGATGGTACATTGCCAGCCAGAAGGAACAGACGTGTGTTTGGAGACAGACAGAGCTGCCTTCGTCCATTTACAGAAGATGATGCCTTTGATCCTAATGACTCAGACATAGATCCAGGTATTGCTAGAGTTCAAGCCTGTTTTCTTCCTGTGGATGCTCTTTAATAAGTACTGCAGATCTGAAGGCTGAGACTGCCGAGGTGTGGTGATGTGTTTGCCTATAGGAATAGTGGACAGTGCAGCATATACAGCCAGTTTAATCTTCCCTCCAAAGCTCAGAGATAAGGGGAAAGGTACATTCATGTAAACTTCTGTTGTTACTGTTGCTGACTGTGCTTTTTTGCCTTTTTTTTTTTTTTTTTTTTTTTTTTGTTTTTTTTTTTTTTTTGTTTTTTGTTTTTTGTTTTTTGTTGTTGTTGTTGTTGTTGTTGTTGTTGTGAGTGGGAGTGGCTACTCTAGCTATCACCTTGTGATAGTTTCAGCACAGAGAACTTACCTGAATTTTTGAATGAGGGTCATTTCTTCTTGCTAGCAGAATCCAGAGAGACAGACCTTCTCAGTGGCATGGATGGAAAAGGCTCCTACCAGATGAAGGGCTGGAAGCTCACCCAGCAACAGTTCATGGCTCTGTTGTGGAAGAGGATGCTCATTGCCAGGAGAAGCCGAAAGGGGTTTTTTGCCCAGGTGAGAGGCTCCAACATGAGCAGACTCACTCAGCAGGGACAAATCTCATTACAAAACATGTTCCTGAGGCAAGACTGGTGGAGGACATAGGTCATGAAGCAGGGACAGCTCTGGACTGTGTATTGTTGATGGTGGGCTAAAACCCTCAAGGGAGTGCAGATAACCAAAACTAGCCTTCACTGCACATGTGGGCAGAAGGAGGCCTGTGCAAGTGAAAGGAGTTGCATGATAAACCATGTAGTTACAGTATTCTTGCACAGCAGAATGTAATTTTGCTCTTGAGAACAGCATTTGCAAGCTAAATCCTCTGCATCTGAAGTGAATTCCCTGATTGAATGCCAAGGCAGGTCTTGAATTGATGTTTAGCACTACTTTGGTGTAAACAGCAAAGGTATTCCTGGGAAACTTGGAAAAAGTTTTGATCCAATAAGTGACTCATATGTTACTCCTGATGACTCTGGAAGCATTTGCTTAAAGGACTTGTTTTTCCCTTGCAATTTCAGATTGTTCTGCCAGCTGTCTTTGTTTGTATTGCCCTCATGTTCAGTCTGATTGTTCCTCCTTTTGGGAAGTATCCCAGCCTGGAATTACAACCCTGGATGTATGATGAGCAGTACACTTTTATTAGGTATGTTTTCTGTGGCCTATAAATTGTCTTCTTTGCAAACTTGAGTTACTGAGTTCCTTATCAGGTTGTTTTGGGTTTTGTGCTTACCTCAGACATACAATTTTTAAAAAAATCTTGGTGTTTTCTTCTTCAACCTTTGAATGCCTGCTCTAAGTACAGGCAAGGCCATGTCCATTTCTGAATGGTGCTGTGACTCTCCTAATACTGTGTACAAAGACTTGGAATGTGTGTGTCCTCTTAGGCCAAGCATTCTTCAAGGGCAAATCCCCACCCACATCTTTTCACTGTACTCTTAGCCTTGCTCTGTTGCTTCTTTTTCTGTGTGCTTGTTACCACACTGACTGATAGTGTTTTTCTGCTGTTCCATAGCAACGATGCTCCAGAAGATGCAGGCACTCACAAGCTTTTGGACGCCCTTCTTGATAAGCCAGGGTTTGGGACACGCTGTATGCAGGGACATTCCATCCCGTAAGTATAACTCTGGTCTGGGAACAGGAACCACACCCCTAGTAGCTCTAGCTGACTTTAGGAAATCATAGTAATACATGGCCAGAGCAGGATTTAAGCCAGAAGAGTTGTAATTACATTCAGTTTTTCTGCTCAGAACCTTTTAAAAAGTTGCCAGCCCTCAGTCTGGTGAGGAAGTGAGGTTTGAGTGCAAGTCCTTGCTGACAGAGATTGAAAGAAGAGAGCGAATCACTCAAATTACTGTTCGGTCCTGAACATGATAAAGGACCTATTTATGTTGCTGTATGGTGTTGACTGTAGCTATTTCCACTACATAATCCTTTGTTTCCAGCTGCAGTAGAAACCTGAGTTAGCACCCCACAAACACCAGCATTAGGAGCAGAAAGCCGGACAGCATTTGTGTTGTTTCCCAACTCTGCCACCTGAGTTGATGCCTGGCCTTGGGCGAGTCATTGAAGATCTAGTCTGGGAATGTAGAAGAGTACACTCCAAGAGTCCAAGAGGGTGTGTCCAGAAGACCTGCAGCTCATGTTCACAGGATGATGGGGAGGGAGGCAAGGTGTCTGATATACTGGCCAGTAGTGGAAAGTAAGCTGCATCCTTTGTAACAAGCATGAAAGCTGAGCTATTCCACCAATGGGCCATGGAGGAAAAAGCTTCCCACCGCAACCTTGGGGATGAGCAGTGTTTTGATGCCCCAAAGGCAGATATATTATCCAAGGAGTCATCCAGGAAGATTGTCTGCTCTGATCTTAAAATCACAGGATATCCCAAGTTGGAAGAGACCCATGAGAATCATTGAGTCCAACTCTCTGCTCCTTGGAGGACTACTTCAAACTAAATCACGTGACTAGGAGTATTCTCTGGATGCTTCCTGAACTCTGGACAGTGTGCCTGCTGGGACTGACTGAAACAAAGCATTTAATTATAATGAAAAGGGGGGAGTGTCTGGCACTACTCAGTGTTGGCCGGCTTCAGTTTCTTTGGGAGTGGGATCTGTTAAAAGCTGCAGAGTCTGATCTGTTGCTCTGAGCAGTTTCTTTCAGTGAGGTCAAGGTCCTTTGAGAAACACACTGCCTCTTTTGGGGACTGTGGAGTTTGATCTTTAAACGTCTTGTAGGCAAAGGCCGTCATATTTGTCTTAAAAACTGTTTGTTTTCTTGCCTCTTTCCAAACACAGAGACACTCCTTGCACTGTGGGGCAGAAGGAATGGACCACTGCTTCAGTCCCAGAGTCAGTCCTGGACATCTTCCTGAAAGGCAACTGGAGCATGGAGAATCCTTCTCCATCTTGCGAGTGCAGCAGTGAGAAGATCAAGAAGATGCTGCCTGTGTGCCCTGCTGGTGCAGGTGGCCTGCCACCCCCACAGGTAGGAGGGGAGCTCAGTGGTACTGCAGTGAGGAATGCTCATGAGGAGTAGAGTGGCTGGGTGTGGTTCTTCCATGCAGCATTGCACAAGATTTATTTCACTCAGCACCTGTTTTCTGATGAGCATTTATCTGTGTTTTCACTGGTGACACCAGCGTGAGCAAGACACAACTGACATCCTCCAGAATCTGACAGGCCGCAATGTATCAGACTACCTAGTGAAGACCTACGCGCAGATCATTGGGAAAAGGTACCTGTTGGACACTCTCTCTTCCCTCCCTGACAAACACTGCTTGCTCCCTGGGTGATGCACAGATCAGGCTTATTTGTGGCAGCAAAAACTCTTCAATAGTGAGCCAAAACTCTTCAGTAGTGAGCTAAATCCACTCAGGTCCTCAGATAGCCCAGATCCTCAGCTCAGGTGATGTTTCTGCTTTATTAATGATTCTGTGTTTTGACCCTCATAGGCAGATTGTGGGGGAAGCCATGGGATTACACTGAAGAGGGAGGGTGGGAGCTATAACAGATGTAAGAGACTATTTCACTCTTTTCCCTGGTAGTGTGCCTGCAGCTTTGTTAGGTCTATGTCTCCTAGTTCCATGTATTATATATCAATTTTTTTTTTTCTCTGCAGCTTAAAGAATAAAATCTGGGTGAATGAGTTCAGGTGAGTTACTGCCTTTTCCTTAGCTTGTATGTGTCCACTAAACCTTGAACATAGTATTTAGGACACATCCACCCTGCTTTGCAGTTTCTGTTATAGGATTCTTAACTGCCAGGTGTTGGAGGAAGATCTTTAAGGATAAAGTGGGACAACCCCAGAGCAGTGGACAATATGTCTCTGCCTTATGCAGAGAGCAGTCTGGAAAAGATTTGCATGACCATTGTGCTGGTAACTCTATTCTGGGAGATGCTATTCTTCCAAGCAAGGGCAGCAGGGAGATGTTGTGCTTTACCTGCAGCAGAGAATAGCTGTCTTTATTAAATGGACAGCATGCTGAGCAATGGTAATATGAGTATTTAACCCCAGAAACAAAGAGTAGAAGACTTCATGGCTAAGCAACCATGTAGGAGAATAAAAGTTATCCCTTCATTTAGGAGTGGAAACACTAGGCTTGAGTGTATTGCGGAAAGAGGAGACATACGGAGAGAGGGATGAGGAGTGGCATTTTCTGGAGGTCAGTGAATAGTCATGTCTTAGCATCACTTTCTATCTATCTGAACTTTCAGGTATGGTGGCTTTTCCTTGGGAGCCAGCAGTTCCCTCGTGCTTCCTCCAAGTCATGAAGTCACTGATGCCATTAAACGGGTGAAGAAAATTTTGGAGCTGGCACAGGTGAGCAGTTGTCCCCCATAAGCCCAGGATGCACTGATACTGAGTCTTGTTACTTGGGAAATGACTTGAAAGTCATAAAATGAGGAGCATGTGTTTGTTAGCTGCGTCCACTGACTTCTCCCCACTTCCTCTGAGCTGGGGTCTCCAGGCCATTGTCTGGGAATAGCAGAAGGCTTGAAGACAAGCTCAGCTAAAGCTTACCCAGTCCATGTTGCTGATGTGGGTTCTGCACAACATCACTTGCAAGCCAGTGGAGGTTGCAGACATCTGAATGTTTTGTGGCAGGACATGGTGCCTTAATGCCTTGGAGTTAAGAAGTGGTTGCTGCCATCTTCAAAACCTCAGTTGAACCTCACTGTGCTGAGTCTGCCCCGGCTCAGAAGAGAATTTGGGCCACAGTTTTCCTCTGAGACTTCCAGCCTGTGGGCTGCAATGTCTCTGAAGGTTACATGCAGCTTTAATTTTATTGGGAAAAAAACAGGCATAAGACTGACTCCTCTTACTGGTGAGACTGCAGAAAGGAAAGGGTGAAGGGAAGCCGCCTTACTACCTGCAGTTTGGGTAAAGGCTGTTGAGTTGGTAGAAAGCTGTCAGAGCTGTGAAAAACATTGTGTAGTCTCTGCTAGACCCCAGGGCATGAATTAGAGGAGAAGTAACTGTCTCTTTGCTGTTTGCAGGGGAGTTCTGGGGATCGATTTCTCAACAGTTTATCAAGTTTCATGAAAGGCCTGGATACAAAGAACAACGTGAAGGTAAATTAGCCAATCTCATTTCTTGCTTGCTATTTGAAGGTCTGGTGACTTGGAGTCAAAGCAGTTTGTCTTTGAAAACTGTGTAGACCAAAGTTCTCTGTATTTGCTAGTGGAGTAAATGTAGCTTGTAGTTTTATGTGGGCTTCCTCAAAATCTGTTTCTCCTGTGGAGTCTAAGCCTAAATGCCAAAAGGAGTTCAGTGCTGGATCAGTGATAGCTTCCAGTAGCCTCTTCTGTTTACTGATTAAACTGTGTGGGCAGTGTGTTCTGCCCCTCCTCAAGTTAGGTGGAAGAATGTGGGAAGAAATATGCCCTCAACAGAGGAAAGGATGGTCTGCAGGGCTTAGGAAGCTTTTGGGTAGCTGATGTACCTGGTGCCTTTCTGATGCTGATGTGGTGTCTTGTAGGTGTGGTTTAACAACAAGGGCTGGCATGCCATTGCATCCTTCCTGAATGTGATCAACAATGCCATCCTTCGGGCCAACCTCCAGCAGGGTGAAAACCCCAGTGCTTATGGGATCACTGCCTTCAATCACCCACTCAACCTCACCAAGCAGCAGCTCTCTGAAGTAGCTCTGTAAGTTGTGACATGAATATGGATGGGTTTGGGCTCTGCTGATGACTGATGTCTTGGGCTCCAATACTGGAAACAGGCAGTGTAGGAGGTTTTGAATTCACTGGTGGACAGTCAGTGGCTTCTGCTATTTAGGCTCTTAACATGCAGGCCTTATTTTCTCTGGTCTGGGCAGCTGGCAACCAGTGCTGCTGAGAACTTGTTGAACAGCACTGCTGTACAACCTTTCTGTCTTTGAGTCCCTGGACGCTGCAGTTTCTAAGAACCAGTCCTTTCCAGGAGTCAGGCCTTCTGCAACTCTAGGAAATTCCTCTCAGCCACCTTTAAAAAGGTGTCTCACCATGAATATGGTCATTTTTATTATCCCTACTATTTGACTAGGAACCACTAATACGTCCTGTTGAGTTTTTGCCCACTGTCTCAGGCTGGGGGCCACACAGTAATGCACAGGGTTAACTTCACTGAGGCATTGACTAGTCCACTCCCACTATGATCAGAGTCAGAACTCATACTCTGTGTGCATATATATCCTTCAATCCATAAAACAGTGACAGATGATGGGCAGATACTTCTGAACTTTGAAACACCACCAAAAAAAGACAAATGCCAACAACCCCAGAACATGGATTATGTGGGAAACAAAATGGTGGTGATAAGGAAAGCAGAAAGCAGTCTATTATGCTGAAGTTATTAACCAGTGTCCAGGTTGTGATGCTGTGCTTGAGATGCCAAGAGACTGTGTAAGTTCCCTTTGCTATATGGCAGGAGAAGAGCTGTGCAGTTGAGAGGCTTGCATGGTAACCCTTTACTTATTCTGAGTATAAATGAGGATTCTGAATATAAAGACAAAATAAAGACAGCAGCAGAAGAAATAGTTTCTGCCCTGCGTGAGTTACCCCATTTAATATCAAAGGAGCCAGTACCAGCATACCAACAATTTGCTTTCTTCCTTTTTTTTAATCCAGGATGACCACCTCTGTGGATGTCCTCGTGTCCATCTGTGTGATCTTTGCCATGTCCTTTGTTCCTGCCAGCTTTGTGGTTTTCCTTATTCAGGAACGTGTCAGCAAGGCTAAACACTTGCAGTTCATCAGTGGTGTCAAGCCTGTGATCTACTGGCTGGCCAACTTTGCGTGGGATATGGTAAGGACTTAGGCTGGCTAAATTATCCTCATTTTGTTTTTCCAGGGTAGCTTGAAGCGCACAGTGCAGTTTGGGCCAGTGGGGCACCACGTTATTTCAGTCAGTAACAACTGTGACTGTGACTTCTGTGTTTGCTATCATGGGGCAGTGGTTCATCTCAGTGGGTCAAGGAATAAAGCAGAGGATGGCAGGACAACCATAAGCTCAAATCATTAGCATTTATTATGTTGCTCTAAAGTACTTGCCCAAAAATGTTTGTTTGTGTAGCCTCTTGTTCTGCTCTGTCCAAAGCAGGTTTTCTCAACCTGTGGTGTCTGAAACCTCTGAGAGTCTAGTGACTACTTCTAGGGAGCAAGAAATGTAAATTCATGTGTACCGTATTACAGTTCACACATACGACACTTCTAAGAGTCTCCCATTGAAAACAGCTTTGGGAACACTGAAGAGTTTTGAAAACTATTGTATTAGAGTAGAAAAAAATCTCTCCTTTTTTTATGTCATCTGGAAAGAAATCTAAAGTCATGTTTTTCACCTTCCAGTGCAACTACATTGTTCCAGCCACACTAGTTGTCATCATCTTCATCTGCTTCCAACAGAAGTCCTATGTATCCTCCTCCAACTTGCCTGTGCTGGCTCTCCTTCTGTTTCTGTATGGGTAAGGGATTTCTAATCAGAGGATAACTGGGAAGGCTCTTGGACTGGAAAGATTCTTGCCTGATGTTGCTGCCTTTTCTCTCGCCAGGTGGTCCATCACCCCTCTTATGTATCCGGCCTCCTTTGTGTTCAAAATCCCTAGCACGGCATATGTTGTGCTGACCAGTGTGAATCTCTTCATTGGCATCAATGGAAGTGTGGCCACATTTGTCCTGGAGCTCTTCACCAATGATGTATGTTTTTCCAGAGGCTCCTCACTGTCTTGTGCCGCTACAATCTAGTTCCAGTGTTGGCTCCATGTTGCCTTTATCTGCCAGATGTCCAGAAAAGCTAGGCCCTGGCCTGCACACATTAGCTTCAGCAGCAGTTTAAACAGTATTCTGGTGGAAATGAGTTAAAGCCTCCTTTAGAAAAGCTCACAAAGTAATTAAAGTGGGGAAGGAGCTCCTGAGATTGTCTGGTCCAGCCTCTGAGCAGGATCAGCTACAGCAGTGTATTGGGTTTGTGTGGCCTGGTTTTTCATAGTAGGGGGCCACGGTCAAACTGCTACAAGCAGATTGCTTAGGGCCATTAGATTTTAATATTTCCAGGGAGACACTCCACAGTCTCTCTGGGTAACCTTTTCCACTTTTCAGTCATTCTTAGGGTTAAAAAAAAAAAGGAATTTTCTTACATTGAAATGGAATTTCTTGTATGTCCTTAATGAAGGGCATTTTCCATCTATGAAGGCCATTTAATCACTCAACCATTTAGTTGCCCTGAATTTTGTCTCCTGTTGTAGATACATCTCTAGTTATTTGGGGAACTTACACACTTTACTTCAGCTTTTCAACACCAGATGCCTCCTGGGGAAGGTACAAGTTCCTCTCAGGCTTGTCTTAGCAAGCACTGTTTGACCCAGAGTGGTATTCTTGTGGGAGGAGGCTCAGGAGACACCATGGGAGTTACTTGTTGATTGTACCTCTTCCTGTGGGCATAAGGACAGAGTTGATGATGATGGTTCCTTTTGTTACAAAGCCTGTTCTAGCTCAGATGAAATGAGCATATGCCCAGAGATTAGTACCTGGCAGAACAGGAACTCGGGGTACTATCAGTTCAATCCATGGGATTGAAGCCAGCTGGAAGACAACAAAGGAAAAGCATTAGAGCTGCCAATATGGGATAAGAAGGAACTCCCTATAGCCACTGACATAACCAGTCGGTGCAAGTTCAACTTTCCCGTGTCCTCAGCCAGTAGCCTTTTTGCATATCATTGTTTGCAGACACTGCCTTGTAGACTGTAAGTGTTTGGAAAACTTTTATTGCAGTTCGCTTGTGTTAATAGCATCTTGAGCAACACAACAACACTGACTGTCCAGAGGAGCCCTGGCTCCTGGGAGAACATTTCTAATCCTTGAATTTTTGTGGGGTTGCAGTGTTGGGGAAGGGAAGGAAGGATCAGTGACAACATCGGTCACTCCTGGGAGGTGGTGGTTGCATTCTGCTCACCTGGCTCACTGGCACTTGATTTTTTTTTTTCTTAACAGAAGCTGAAGGACATCAATGACATCCTGAAGTCTGTCTTCCTCATCTTCCCCCACTTCTGCCTGGGCCGGGGACTTATTGACATGGTGAAAAACCAGGCTATGGCTGATGCTCTGGAGAGATTTGGTAAGTGAAATTGTGTATCAGAGAGACCATGGCCTGAAAGGAACAGAGAAATCTAGAATCTGCTCCAGACGACTTCCTCTAACTTTTCAGGAACTGAAAGTGCACAGTTTGTAGCACAGACCTGGTCAAACACAGCAAGTCATCAAAGCCTTCCACTCTAAGTTATTAGGAGAAACTGGCAGATAGATCCAAAGAGTTTTGAGTTAAGAGCATTAAATAAAAATGTATAAAGACAATTGTATGGAGATCATTAGGCCTAGCGTGAGGAGTGGATTCTGGAAAGCTTGATTTTTTTAAATTTATTTTTTTTTCTGGCATGCAGATGCCAGGCCTGAGTCATAGTCTTTCTGTGCTCCACTAACCTTTTGGAAAGGTGGCCTAGCTCTTTGGCAGACTGAATTCTTCAGGCCTAGGTTCCAGCTTTGCTACAGTAAAAAATGTGCATGTAGCCATACCTGGTGCTTTGTGTGGTCTAGTCCTTTCCTCCTGCAACTGGCTGATCACCAGCTGTCCCAGTGGCCAACTTGGTGAGCTCTGTTGGAAGAAATGCTAGACAGCTCCCATTGCTCTGGAAAAGTGACTGTGTTTTTACTCTCATTTTGGCAGGAGAGAATCGTTTTGTGTCCCCTCTGTCATGGGAGCTGGTGGGAAGGAACCTCTTTGCCATGGCAGTAGAAGGTGTTGTGTTTTTTCTCATCACAGTGCTCATCCAGTACAGGTTCTTCATCAAACCTAGGTAGGTTGTCCTCTCTACTGTGCTGCTACAAGCAGGTGAAGTTTTCATTCACGTTGCCTATGAAATGGGGAGAATATTACCTGTGAAGGCCCTGTCATTTTCTGCTAAGGCTTTATCATGTTGCTTTCTTCAGGCCTGTGTATGCCAAGCTGCCTCCTGTGAATGATGAAGACGAGGATGTAACCAGAGAGAGGCAGAGGATAATTAGTGGAGGAGGACAGAGTGACATTTTGGAAATCAAGGAGCTAACCAAGGTGACAGAACTTCTGAATTCATACTTATTGACACAAAACTATGCAGTTCACTGTGCCTTATCAGAGGAATTTAGTGGGGTCAAAACTGGATCGAGTTGGGAGCATTGAATATGTACAGCTCGGATTAGAATTCTTTGACACTGTCCTTTTCATTCTTTTTTCTTATGGTTTCAGATTTACAGAATGAAGAGGAAGCCAGCAGTTGATAGGATCTGTGTTGGAATCCCCCCTGGAGAGGTAAGTGTATTCGTTGAACGCTTTGTTTTGCTCTTACTGCAGAATTCGGGAGCTGCAAGGCAGCACAGGGTAAAGTAAGATCAAAACCAGATGAATGTTCAAATTGCACAAAAGGAAAGTAGAAACTGAAGCAGTTTCTGGTTCTGTGTGTCTCTGCCTTTGAATAAGATACTTAATTCTCAGTGTCTGGGACCAGAAGCCAAACTCCAGTATGCAGGGTTTGGCACAGATGAACTGTGGTGGCAGTGTATGAAGGTGATACCACAGTTTGTTCATCTTCCCAGCCTTAAGGTTTATACTTAAAATAAAAGCCCAGAAGGGTTTGTTTTTTTGCTTTTTTTTTTTTCTGAAAATGGACTTAGAGTCTCTCCAGCTGTCCTGAGGGTCAAGTTTGCTTCTTCCCGTCTCGTCAATGCTGAAAATAATGCAGCTAGATCCTGTTCTCAAATACACTGTGCTTATTTATATCCCCAGTGCTTTGGACTCCTGGGAGTAAATGGTGCTGGCAAGTCATCCACTTTTAAGATGCTAACTGGTGATACAGATGTGACAGGAGGAGAAGCTTTCCTCAAAGGAAACAGGTGAAAGACAATGCATCTTTTCTGTGCTTTCTCCTCCAGTTCTAACAGCTTTTTTTCTACATCAAAACTCTCTTCCACAACTCCTGGCATCTGTTTCAGCCCTTGTTTGAGTCCAGTAAAGTGTATCAGTTGCTTAGGAAAGTCGTTTTAGTCTGGTAGTCAGTTCTGTGTAACAGCTCTTCCACATTTAAATGTCTTTTTTTAAAGGAGGGGAAAAGGGAGAGAGATAAAAACTAACTTGATCAAGATGGACTTCTACGATCCTGTGTTTTTGTTAGTTCAGTGATTCCAGAAACACAGTTTCACACTGTTTTAACATCTAAAGTAGCAGCATATGCTCATGAAATCCTAACAAAGGTTTTTTTCTTTTACAGTATCTTGTCCAACATCCAAGAAGTCCATCAGAACATGGGCTACTGCCCACAGTTTGATGCTGTTAATGAACTGCTGACAGGGCGAGAGCACTTGGAGTTCTTTGCACTCCTGAGAGGTGTTCCAGAGAAAGAAGTCTGCAAGGTAAATGAAACATCATAGGACTCACCCCAGTGACCAGTTTGCAAGTTCTTGCTTGTGTGCAGCCTCCTTGCAAGTCATGTAATGCCATGATGTGAAGCCGTTGAAGATACTGTATGGTGAAATGTGCCCACTTTTCTTCAGGGCAGTCCAAGAGTTGCCCTATTTTTTCAGTGTTGCCTGGAAAAAATGTACTAAATGGAAGGGCAGATAATTTTGGGTCCTGTGTTCTCATAGTGAATGCTCATCTCCACTGAACAACTCTCTTCCTTTAAGAATTTAAGGGCTGTGGAACTGCAGGTCATGCAGAACACTTGCTGTCAAGTGTTAATTCTTTAAAGTCCCCAGAAGCAAACACTTTACAGCTTAGCAGAAGTCTTGTGCTGAGTTTAAAAGCTTTCCAGTTGGCCATGGTGCATCATTAAAGTGCTGCTATTTCAGCATTCAGAATGAGGTTACAATACCAGTCTATTCCATCTATCCAAAGGGCTAAGGTGCACTATGGTGTGAGTGCTGTGGGTCAGCAGTGTCCATGTCCCGGCTGTAAGCCTGCAGCAATAGGAAAGCTCACTGACGCTGGTGCTGCTAAGAGGACTAGACTGTTCATATGGCTCAGCTGATGTTGAACTCATGCCCATTGGCCAATAAGCTGCACCCGTTTGATTTTTCAGGCCTCCTGGGGACAGGATTACATATATATCAATCCAGAGGTGCACAGGATATTTCAAAACCTGTATCCATGCCACATTAGATCCTCAGATGAAGGCCCCTCTGAAAGCTGCTTTTGAAGCCAAAGCTTGTAGGAAAAATCTTTGTGCAGATGTTGCTATGCTTGATTGAAGGTGGTGGTGTGCTGTCTGTCATAGGTTGGCGAGTGGGCAATTCGGAAACTGGGCCTTGTGAAATATGGAGAAAAATACGCTGGGAATTACAGTGGAGGGAACAGACGCAAGCTTTCCACAGCCATTGCCCTCATTGGAGGGCCACCTGTGGTGTTCCTGGTGAGTCTGCAACCTTTGCTCATCAATATTTTCTTGAAAAACAGATAGAAATGAAAACTAATTAAAAATCCAGTGCATAAATTACTTTCTCATTTTAGAAAATGAATCAAACTTGCTTATTTTCAATGTTTCCATAATCAGGAATGGACAAAGATGAGGTGTTTGTCAGTAGAATGTAGCAGCACAATCTGGTTTTTGTATACATTTTGCAGGATGAGCCAACAACAGGGATGGATCCCAAAGCACGTCGCTTCTTGTGGAACTGTGCTCTGAGTGTAATCAAGGAGGGGAGATCAGTGGTGCTCACATCTCACAGGTAAGCAGCAGCCCACTTGTGTCATACCTTAGCTTTTACATCTGCCAGGGCTGGATGCTAAGCTCAGCCCTTCTGCTCTGCCCTTCAATGCTGTTTGCAGTAGTAATGAAATTATTTCTGCCTGCAGCATGGAAGAATGTGAAGCCCTGTGCACTCGAATGGCAATAATGGTCAATGGGCGATTCAGGTGTCTGGGCAGTGTCCAGCACCTAAAGAACAGGTAGGTGTTTTATTTTCGCTTACACCACAGAGTTTGCATTTTTAGGGAGATACAGTTAGGCTTAGTTCTCATGCAGCATTTCCATTCCTATTCTGACGATAGGAAATGCTGCTGGATTTTTAGCCCACTTGTATAACACTTGTACTGACACTTTTGTTGGCAGGTTTGGAGATGGTTACACCATAGTGGTGAGAATTGCAGGGGCAAATCCAGACCTGAAGCCTGTTGAGGAGTTCTTTGGACATGCCTTCCCTGGAAGTGTCCTAAAGGAAAAACATCGGAATATGCTGCAGTACCAGCTTCCCTCTTCACCATCCTCCCTGGCCAAAATATTCAGTATTCTCTCCCAGAACAAGAAGAGACTCCACATAGAAGACTACTCCGTTTCTCAGACCACACTTGACCAAGTAAGTTTTCAGTTGCTTGGATGCCAAAAGCTACTTTTGCAGAGGTAGGAGTACATCCACCAATTTACCTGACGTATCTTATAAGGGCATTTAAACAAAGTAACTGAATCCCAGGACTATTTCAGGATGTCCAGTGCTTTTAAAATGCCATGAATTAAGGAAATTCTATGGTGGTGTGTGACATGGCCTTTTTTTCTTGTAGGTTTTTGTAAATTTTGCTAAGGACCAAAGTGATGACGACCATACTAAGGACCTGTCATTGCACAAAAACCAGACTGTGGTAGACATTGCAATCCTTAACTCCTTCCTGCAAGATGAGAAGGTAAAAGAAAGTTGTGTGTGAGCCAGTTTCGTCAAAGAAATGATGAGCAGAATGCAAACTTCCTTTTCCTGGGATAAGATATTCCCAAAGAAGCTAGAGGAAAAGCAACTGGACACTCTACTGATAACCATTCAATGCAATGCAATTCAATGCAATGAAAACAATTCCTTTACAGGGGCAGTGCCTCATGGAGTCGTCTTGTACTGTTCTCCAATGAAAGACTTGAACTTAGCTCATTACAGGATAACTCTGAAGCTGTGGTAAAGCACCCCACTAGATGCTGTGGGCTTTCAACCATACCATATCTTGTTCTGTACAGTATGTTTTTATTAGGGTTGCTAAAATAATTCATTGAGGATTCATGGCCAGTGGTTATTTACAGATATTTTAGACATGCATGTTTTAGTCTTTAGAACATTCATGTCAGGAGTGGGAATGTGCTGGTGCTATATCCATTGCTGGCAATGAATGCACCAAAACAGTCAGTGGCAAGAAGAGTCACCACCAGTGTTGTAGCCCTAAGTTGTGAAAACTTACCTGACCAGCTGGCTTTCTCTAGGCTGGTGTGGGTCAGTGGTGACAAAGCTGAGGCCACAAAGCAGTACTGTGCAGGTGAGATGGCAAGAGACAGGCCATCATAACCACACATCCTCATCAGCAAGTGGTGATAGGCAGAACTGTGAACCCTCCCAATGCATGATTGTCCCACCAGCATCACAATCAACAGCATACTCTGACTAGGTGTTTGTGCAGTTAAGTACTTTCCTGCTCCTCTGAGGTACTGTTGCAGCTGCATGATCATCTAGTAGAAAGAAGTGGGTGAGAAGCAGACATAGGGTTTGGACCACAGCAGCAAACTCAGTAGTTGTACAAGCTGCTAATGCCAAGAGCAAATTCTAAATCATGAACTGTCACTCAGATTTGTAATATCTGCTCTTTAACCCCTGCTTTGCACCAGAAAGGTACCCATCATCTGGAATTACTGCTTAGCACAAGCATGTTGCTGTTTCTGGCTTTGCCAGATAAAACTAGAAACGAGATGTAGATTTTTTTTTTTTTAAACAGTATTATTTATGACTTTAAGTAGGTAGGTAGCATAATTAGGGAGTGAAAATGCTTTTAGTCGATCATTGTAGCCACGGTATTTACATATGCCTGTAATGCTATGCTCTCTTTCTGTCCATGTGGTGGATAGCTGCATTCATTTTCCAGATTCTAGCAATCAAGCTGCTATCTGCAAACAACTGCAAGTTGTTCACCTAAAATTTTCCTGTTTGGAAACTGGTATAACCTTAATGTATAAGTTTCTGTTTCTGTTGTGCAGTGTAGTTTCAGTCATTAGGTGATCCCTAACTGGAGAATACACCCTTATTATACACTTGACAAACAACTGTTTCAGTAAAAATCTCCCTGAAAAACAAAAGAATTCAAGATACTAATGCTACAGTGCATCAGTCAAGTTTTCAAGTTTTACAAAGCCAGAGTAATATTAGAGGGGAAATTATATAGTAAGAATTCTTGTTCATATTGTACAACGGTCATGGGAGGAGAGTATAGTTTTTGGGCCCCTCTGTGTTGCTTTTACATTTGAAAATTGGTTCAGTAATGTGGTTTGAACACAACTGCAGTTCCTGAGCTGTTCCTGGATCCCATGCCTCTGCCTTAAATATCCACACAGGTTCTGCACTAGTTTTGTGCTACTCCATGAATCAGTCATGGACCATTTTCTTTTGTGAATGACTATAGCAGCCCAGCAAATGCTGAAAAGGCTGGCATGAGCCTGAAGAAGATTGATTACATATTTCCAGGTATACTTCTTGGTAATAACACTGACCAACTCAATATTTTTAAAACACAGTTAAACAAGTTCCTTGTCCCTCTGTGTCCTGCCTTGAGGTAAAGTAAGAGCCTAGTACAGGCTCTGCTGAAGTGCCTTTTTCATTTTTTTTTTTTTTTTAATCTGTATAATTCATTGCTAAGGGGATTGAGAAAAGGAGTGTAAAGGGGATTGGTATACCTCACTTACAACATGCTTTGTTATTACCTTTCTGACATCATCACTCTATGGGGATGAGTAACAGGGTGATGAATACACCAGACTTCCAGGTGCACAAACAGCAGAGCTCCAGCCATGATTCCAAAACAGGCTGCAAGTATGTTGCAGCATCATGGAACAAGTAGCATGTACTGGAGGCTTGCCACTGCTCAAAGTCACTATTACAAATCAGCATTACATCACTGAAGTGAAGGGCTAACGTTTTGCACTGCACCAAACTAGTGCGCATAGAGCTAGAATGAGTTCTAGGAGGATTCAGATTTGGTCCTGAAAGGGCTGTGATGTGCTCTTGGTAACTGCTCATTTAAATTACTCATGTATCAGGAAACAACAGTTACATGGTAATACTTTCCTTGCCCACCAAAAAGATTCTTGATTTCTGTTGCCCCATGACTGTCATGCTTACAGGGTCTGCTATCTGTGATAAAATGTTGCAGTAAATATGGATATTTACCAAACTACTTCACAGCTCTGATCTGCATTGTTTATACTGAACAGGCAGCAAAATGCAACACTGGCATGAGGATTTGTCATGGAATACATTCAGACAGCCACTAATTTTTACTCATTCAAGTATTTGTTGGGGAAAAATCACTCTAGATTCATGCACATTATATGAACCACTCTTGATAATGAAACTACACTGAGGTGTTAACTTACTTTAAATTTCAGTACTATTGACATGTTGCATCCCTCTTTGTAGTATGTTTGTATTTCAGGAAGGAGTTACTGTATTTTCCCCATGGTTAAACACCCACTTTTGTGCTTATCCTTCCCTCCTGAATTATAGTTGGTCCTTCGTTCCAAGCACTTTATGCTATCTGTAATGGGATCTATTTTTGCACTGGAATATCTGTTAACTTTGCAAAAATCTAGAGAGATTTCACAACTGAAATTTCTAAGTTAAACCCTTAAAAATGGACATTTTCATTAAAAGCAAAAAAAAGGAGTATATATTTGTATTGCTAATATCTGTTATGTGAAGTATTAAAAGGCACTCTAATTGCCTTGTATTAAGTAAAAAATAAAGCTGTTATTGCACCATTGGTCTTCACAAGTGTAATTTTTGCATTTGTTATTTCAGGGAGCACTGCTAGCAGCTTTTGTTTTGCCTGGTTTTATTTTGTTGTGAACTTTGATGCATGAGATTTTAATAGCTTTAAAAACTAGTACAGAGTAGATATACTATTTTCAGGTAAAGGAGAAAATGCAAGGTATAAAGCTACATTAAACTTCTAAAGTTAGTAAATAAAAAGATCTCTAGCAAGTGATTAACTGTTAAATCCAGCTGCAAAGCGTAAGAAACTTTTTGGGATGCTTAAATCCCAACTTCAAGTACCTGCCTCTGAATTTTTATTACAGAGATGAGAGTTGCTGATTGTTCCTCCTTGCTAAAATACCCTATACACTCAGTTGATTTTGAACAGCAGTTTACAAATGAAAGCAGAATAATGGTGTGATTGGTCAAGGATAAATTGATCCTAAAATGTTGTTTGCTACTGCCTATAGTATCACCATCACTCAGCTTCCAGTATCTAAACAATTCATGAAGTTACACTCATGAGGAAAATTCATCCTGAAATATGAAGCCAATTAAAATTTCACAGAATCACAGAATATGCTGAGTTGGAATGGACCATAAAGAATTATCAGGTCCCATTCCTGGCCCTGCACAATATCCCCAAGAGTCACAACATGTGCCTGAGAGCATTGTCCAAACACTTCTTGAACTCTGTCAGGCTGGTGCTGTGACCACTTCCTTGGAGAGCCTGTTCCACTGCCCAACCACCCTCTGAGGGAAGAGCATTTTTCTAATATCCAGCCTAAATCTCCCCTGACACAACTTCAGGCCATTCCTTGAGGTCCTGTCACTGGGTGCCAGCACAGTCAGTCCCTGTCCCTCCTCTTCCCCTCAGGAGGAAGTTTTAACTGCAGTGAGGTCTCCCCTCAATCTCCTCCAGGCTGAACAAACCAAGAGACCTCAGATGCTCCTCATTCACCTTCCCCTGTGGCTCCTTCACCATCTGTTAACCCTCTCTAATGGCTTAATATCTTTTTTTAAAATTTATGACAATGATGTAATGATGCCTTAAGATTTTAGCTTTCATAGTTTTCATGTATTTGTAATCCTGCAATTTTTTAGTGTATAACTCTAAACTCAATATACAATCTTAGCTATTGTTTTTTCCATTTTGGTCAGACAAAACCATTCCTCTCCAGGCCTGGGAATCAAGATCACCTTACTGTTCCAGGTCCTGAGAAATGCAAACCAAAGTGAGTGGGTGGGGAGCAAACTTGGGTAAATGACTTCATTACCTGGAACTGTAATTGGAAGATTAACCCTGAATCTGCAAATGGACCAAACTTACGAAACTATGAAAGGCCATGACCTGTTGTCCATTTTTGTGTAGCCCCTGGGGGAGGCTTTATCTTCCTGAAATGTATCTGAAAGCCCTTCAATAAATATAACTGGTTTCTATTCCCCTTAATTTTGTCTGGCCTTTGTTTTTAGGTAGTCCCAAAAGGCATAAGTGGCACCCAAACCTCCACACAGGACTCAAGGCAAGGCCACCCCAGTGCAGAGCAGAGTGGGACAATCCCCTCTTTTGCTCAGCTGGCCATGCTGTACTTAATCCACCCCAGGACACAGTGACACTCCTGTCTCAGGGCACTGCTGACTCATGTTCAGCTTCTCTTGATCAGGACCCCCCAGGCCCATTCCTGCTACTTTCCAACATCTTGTTCCCCAGCAGGTCTGTACACCCAGGGTTGCCCTACCCTGTGTGCAGAATCCAGCACTTTCCCTTGCTAAACTTCATGTGGTTGATGATTGTCCAGCCCTTTTAATTTCCTGGGTTTTCTATTTTGATCTATTGTCCAGCTGGCACCTCAGTATAAAGGACACCTCTAACATCTTGAATGTTCTTTACTCTCAGTGCTAGTGTTAAAGAAAATGGTTTTAATTTTAAAAAAGAAAAACAACCAACCAACACAACCCCAGTGAAACAATTCTTGCATTCAAATTAAAAAATAAGTAATTTCAACTCTCTCTCCCCATTTTTACACCCATTTTTGTTAGTAAAAAAAAAATCTTCCTCTGAAAGAACAGTTTTAAGGCAACGATCTGAACAACATACTGGTTCATCAACTCTTTGTACCTTTAAAAGTTGATTTGTAAAATGTAAGACAGGGGTCTCTGAAGTACTGTTTGTTCCTCCCTGAGATTGCTAAATCTGCCTTTGTTGGAGGGAGCAGTGTATGAAGACATGGATATAGCAGCTGAGACCTGTTACACTCCTTTAACTACAGCAGCCACATCCCGTGCACCCACCCTGGGCACAAGCATAATGGCCTGCAGCTCGTTTTAGTGCTTTCTGTGAGATCTTCATGCACTTTAAAGAAGCAATAATCATTAGGCAAACTGCACAAAGATACTTCAGTACTCAATTGCTCATTGCAGATCCATGATTACCATGCAGAAAAGCCTCCCATATGCTCTGCAATTTATAGTCAATACTTAGAAATTGCAGAAGAGGGTGCTCTCTACCACTGTACACAAAATAGAAGTTTGACTTCTCAGCTCATGTGCCCTCTGCCTTACTGCTATTCACTCTAGCTAACTGGTTCTAAAGCAATTTGTTGTTAACCAAAAGACAAGACCTGCAAAATGAATAGTGTACTTGGAGAATGGGATTTATCATTTCATAGTTTAAAAAGAGTAAGAGCCTGAGCCATAAACAAAAAAAATAATGTTTTATGCTCATTTATTTAGCTTGTAACAGTCTGACAAAAAGTATTTCAAAGAATGCCAGCACATGTAAATCAGATGAGTCTGATGACACAATTGAACAAGGAGGGCTAATCAGCTTTAGCATTCTAAACAAATATTAAAATACCCAAGGCAAAACTTGTGTGGATAACTCACAGTTTTGAGGCACTGTTTAATGAACAAAAAAGGAAAAGGCTGAAATGAACCATAACAAGTTATTAAGTAAAAAGTCTCATGGCAGAGATCAATAGGATACACTACTTAATCAGCCTCACTGTTGCACTTAAGTGCAATTCCAGCAACACTGGTGTGGTACATGGCTCAGAATTAATACAAAGCATCCCAGTGAGAAGTCTGATTAAAACATAATTGGGACATATATATGGGAGCTTTCCTTCTTAAACTGTATGGAATAACTGAGATGTGATAACTGTAAGAGGCATCAAAGTATATTATAAAAATGATACCATCTCTGGCTGGAATGCTGGACAAGAGAACTTGATTTACTCAGTTTGGGAAGTGATTTAGCTATGCAAAAAATTATGAAGAACTTAGGGATTACAATAGATGATTGGTGAAGCATGGTTTGTGTCATGATACGGCTCAAGTTCTTTGGTCTTGGAGGTGAAGGAACAACATAAACTTCTGTTTAACAATTGGTATCAGAGTGCTGATTTACACTGCTAGTGGTCAGCATTGTGTATCCATTTTTTGTCAACTGCACAACAGCTCAGCTCATGAGGGTACGGGGATCCATGTCATTTGCTGACAGCACTTCCATCTTGTCTCTTCTGCTATCAGTTACATCCTTTAGGAGAAGGTTACTTCAGCGGTGAGCATTGCAGAGGAATGAGAAGCATATTTTGCTGAGACTCCAAGAACTTGACACTATTGCGCACTAAAATTAAATGCATGTTTAATTAAGACAGTATTCCAATGAAAAGTAATACTTTTCTCAGTATCCATGCAGGTAACACAAGTGAGTTCTCTATATTAATCATGTCTTACCAGCTGCTACGACTCTGGCATCTTCATGGGCACTGTGTCTTCCTGCTGCCCGGTGATCTGGGCTCTCATTCCACCATAACACATGGACTGAGAAAGTACAAAAAAAGTCAGCTGAGCACTATAATGCTGCAATACAACATGCATGCTAAGTCCTAGCAATCTGCCTTCATCTGCTACATGCCCTGCAGTTATCAGAAACAATTCTCCAGGCATGCCAGTGGTGGGATGATCTTTTACTGAGCCACTGCATGGTTTGACTTCAACATCAGATTTGCATCTTTTAAGACTGTAGCAACTGTCTTAAGCCTATAACCCAATACATAAAGCTGGGTTCAAGGACTGTTTACAGGACTTTGGTGATCCATACCAACATTTTCAGCAAGCTGGCCAATTCTGATGCAGGATGGGAGCTTGTCCCCATGCCAAAGTCTGTATCAGAAATTGATGAGTACCTGTGGAGTGCTCTCATTCTGAGGAGGGGCGAACTTGATGTTACCCCCCTTGTGTTAACTCTTCCCTCGACCAAACCCTTAACTCCACCCCTGCAATGCCCTATAAATCCTCTCGACCCTGTCTTTACTGGGTCTTTTGTCTGTGTCCCCCTCCTTGTCCCCAGGGGTAATAAATGGATTCTCAAGCTTAACAAAATGGAGGCCTGTCTCTTTTGTTCCCCTGCCAGTGCCAGCAGCTACAGCCTCCCCTGGACATGATGGACTCTGTAGCTACGTGATGCTACAAGTACCTCTGTTCAGTAATCCGTATTCTGTGTGGAAAGCACCGATCAGGGTGGTATATCCTGTGTTGATGTGAGCATTGATTGCAGCTTGAAATGCTTCACCCCACAATGCTGGCCCACCAGGCTTCATCTGGAAAGTAACCCATTCATATACACCTAGAAGAAAAGGCAAACATTACTGCAGTGGTTCGGCTTTCCAATGGGTGCAGTTCCGGCCAGCCCTGCCGCCACTACATCCAGGGGGCCACTTTGCCAGAGGCGTGGGCAAACCCGACCACGGTGCGGATAGTGCGCAGAATAGAAAGGCGGGACTCTCAGGGTGTGCAACCAAGGGATGCGTGGTCCCAAGGCAGCGCTCCGGAGAGAGACGCTGGCCTCGAAATGGCACGGCTTTTTATTGAGTGGGTTACAGGGGTGGGATTGCGTGGGACCAATTACAACCTTCAACCAAGGTATAATGAGGGGATGCACAACTTTTGAACCAATAATAAGTAACTTGGGGAGGAGGAATACATGATGAGGGGGTGGGGAAGTTATATAACTTAAAGATTGACACTTAACAGAAAGGTGGTAAACAACTATTATGGGATAGGGTTACCAGGACAACCAAGGTTTTGGCGGGAAAGTCTGGGGGAAGGGGAGAAGGGGAGAAGGAGAGAAGGAGAGGGAAGGAGAGGCCATCTTAAACAATAGTAATAATTACAAAATTATAAAACACAAATTATAAAACCAAACTGGAGCAGTGAAAACCCAATTGGAATTGAATTTAAGCACCACCACACATTACCACAAGGAAGAAATACAAATTAATACAACCAGATCTTGAACCATGTCTCATGGTCACAGTGTAATTGCTGTGAGACCAGTATAGCATTTCCATGTCATTTGGGGACAGCAGGAAACTGCTCCTTCCTCCCAACATGCACAAGAACTCACAGCATCCAGAGCCTCACAAGAGCACAGGCTCACTAACTGCAGTTAATGCAAGTGTTAATTTAAGTACCAGGGCCCTGAGGAACAGAAAACTTCACATAAAGCCCAACTTTGCAATTTTCAATGTTGCAAGGAAACTTCAGGACATTCAGACTTCTTTGCAGGTATCACAAGTGTTCATACTTGTTTGAGGAATTTGGGTGGCTGCTTGAGTAATGCCAGGTATCTCTTCTAAGACTGGAGATGTTTTCTGGCATTGAAGTGGCTATGACATTATCAACCCCTTTGACCCCTGGCAGCTAGTCACAGTAAGATCTGACAGTGTAATCAACACAGCAGGACTAGTTTAACACCTCTGCTGTGCTGATCTCCCTCATTGGTAGGGATATCCTACAAATACTCCAATCCTGCTAAAAGCTACTTGTCTTCTCTCTGTTCAGGTTGTTACTTCAAATCACAATTGTTGACACAGTATTAGAAAGCCAGACCACTTGCTACTTGGCAGTGTCTGGTGTCACTCTCCAGCAACAGGCTGGACATAAACTACAACAGTGTTTGAAGTCATCTCTCCAGGTTTTAAGAAATCTGGACTGCTTTCAAATCCAACAGTAACATAAAATTCCTAATTCTGGGGAAATAAAGAACAAAGATTACTGTATCTATATATGTGCTGAGGGCTGAAGCAAGGTCTGCTCCCTGTCACTTCATGCAAGAAAGCCTGCAAATGTTCATAAACTGGGGAACAGTCAATATTATGAACATCAAATTTGCTACAGAGAGAATTAAAATATACAGGCAGATGACTTCTACACCTAACCTATGATTATTACAAAAAGGAACATAAGGAATAACTGCAGAACTACAACTTGGTCAGTCTCACCTCTGTGCCTGGCAAAATCATGGAGCAGATCCTTATGTTTGACTTTCATTTATCTTTAAAAAAGTAGAGAATCTTTTAAACTTTATACAAAAGAAGAAGTAACATCAAAGCAAATTGATAAGAGGAAAATCTCTGTGAAAGAGAACAAGGAAATGTCCTCTCACTGATGGACAGACAAAGGAAGTCAGGGATGACTGCTCTGACCCCTGCTATGGCATTGCCTTTTTGCATGTTCATTTAGCAAGTCACAATCCTGATCATTAACAACCTCAATGATCAGCACTCTAGTCAGTTATTGATGTATGTTAGTGTAAAATCCTTCTGAAAAACTCTGTCCCTCATCTGTGTTACATCACCTTTTCCACACAGGTGCATGTACATGCATTTGTTACACAAAGGGTCATAAAACTATGCAATACCTGGTTTAAACTTTAAGCCTTTTTTTGTTAGTACTGGTAACTTTAATCAGCAAAAGAAAATATAAGCTCACCCCCTTCCTTCGGAGGCTTCCCAAGTTGGCACCAGGGCACCAGATAAGCAACCTCATTCTGCTGTTTCTCCACCAAGGGGAGAATTGCAGAGATTAATTTTCCCTGCCAGTCTTTGTCATTTGCTAGTGCATGCCGGACTGTTGTTCTGTGGGAAAAATTATCTGTAAGAAAGGGAAAAAAACCCCATAAAAACATGCATATGATATCATGTCAGGCTCAATCAAAATGTATAATTACAAGAAGGCAAACTACACTTATCTAATTTTGAAACTGGTATTTTTAGACATCATATTAGCTCAAAGCAGATGTGGTAAGCTTCTTTTAAATTTTACAAAACATTCTTTAAAATCTGCTTTAGCTCTCAGATTAAACTGAATTCAAGCCAAATGAAATTTTCCTAGAAAGTACACGGAAGAGTTAAAATAAGCTAAGCAATTTTACTGTTAAAAAAGATTTACACATGGCAATTTTAGGGACTACTGGATGTGGCAACAGTTACCAAGGATAAGATTTGGAGAAAGCACAGTGGAAATGGAAATGAAGTGGGAAAAAACCTCAGGAGAAGTAATAGCCTACCAAGAAAAAAAGAATAAATGTGGTTTGGCTTATATAAAGTGACATTAAAAGTGTAGAATTAATGTTTGTGTGTTCAGTTACATACAAAGATGTTAAATGCCCAAAACCTTTTCTTCTGTGTTATTTTTTTTTTTCTTAATGGAAAACAAATCCACTTAATTAAGAGTGTGAAATTCAACTGTGTAGGCTGCAGTGGTAAGTTAAGCAATATATTTATGCAGACAGCTCCCGATACTACAAAAGAGAAATCCAGCATCTGACAATGAGAAGAACCTTGAGAAATATCAGTATCTTGGGACTAAGAGGTAAATATAGCAATTATGTAAGCAGGGGCCTGATGAATCAAGGAGGAAGGATGTTGTAAAGTTTGTTCATTTCTCAAATCATAATGTGGTCTCATGGTGGGGAAAGGAACCACCACAATTAGACATGTAAAACACTGTTAGGAAACAAAAGGTATAGGTTTCCCCTTAGTTTCGCATTTTAAAGGTTTCCCATAGATTATTTTATTTTATTTTATTTTATTTTATTTTATTTTATTTTGAGATAGTAACAATAGCCAAGACTAAAATGTTCTGAGATGCAGGACAATTTATAAATTCAAGTGAACTCAAAATACTGACAAATGAATGGCCCTCTCTTGAAGGAAAAGACATGGCCAAGCCAGACCATGCAAGTCACAGAAGGCAAAGGCAGAGACTATGAGAATAAAGGACCACCTGCTGCAGGAAAAGTTCAGGCCTGAGACCGCCTAAGGGATGCGAAGGTACACAAATCAATGGGGCCCAATGAGATACATTCACAGGCCCTGAGGAAACTGTCAGAAGAAGCGGCTGAGCCACAATTTGTTGTATTTGAGAAGTTATGGCAGCCCTTTTTAAAAAGGAACGTAAGGAAGAACTGCAGAACTACAGCTTGGTCAGTCTCAGCTCTGTGCCTGGCAAGATCAAGGTGCAGATCCTTATGGAAACTATGCCAAGGCTCACAGAAGACCACGAGGTGATTGGTGACAGCCAACATGGCTTCACTAAGGGTAAATCATGCTTGACTAATTTGGTGGCCTTCTGTGATGGGGTTATGGCTTTGGTGGATGAGGGAAGAATGACTGACATCAGAGGAGGTGACAAAGATGATCCAAGTGCTCAAGCATTTCTCCTGTGAAGACAGGCTGAAAGAGTCTGGGCTATCCAGAAGAGAAGGCTCCAGGGACACCTTACAACAGCATTCCAGCACCTAGAGGGAGCCTATAAGAGAGCTGGAGAAGCACATTTTACAAGGGCATGTAGTGATAGGACAAGATGGAATGACTTTGAACTGACAGAGGGTAGATTTAGAATCACAAGATGGTTTGGATTGGAAGGGATCTCTAAACATCACCTAGTTTCAAACCCCTGGCCATGTGCGGGGACACTTGCCACTAGACCAGGTTGCTCAGAGCTCCATCCAGCCTGGCCTTAAATACCTTCTGGGATGGACCAAGATTTAAATTAGATACAATGAAGAAATTCTTCACTGTAAGAATGTTGAAGCACTGGAGCAGATTGCTCAGAGAAGCTGTGGATGTCCGATCCCTGGAAATGTTAGAGGCCAGGCTGGACGTCGCCCTGAGCAACATGGTTTGGAGGAACCAAACAATTCTCTGAGTCTATGACTCTACAATTCATCCCTCCAAAACAAAAGGAGTGATCCTTTAGTCTAAATAGGTACTGTGACCACACTGGACTTCAATGAGCACAGTCTCAACATGCAGATATACCTGGATTGCAGCAGGTATTCAAGAGGAATTATACCCGTGTGCCTTCCTACCCCTCTGTAACCCAAGTATCACTTCCCTTGGGCTCCACAAAAAGCACAGCCAACACACCTAGTTTTCAGCATAATAGTAGCTTTTTTTGGCTTACCAGCACCTTCCATGTCAGCACCAACTCCAATAACATACAAAGTTGATCATACCGCAAAAATCATATTGCTAGCAAGGTTAAAGCTGCAACAGAAACACTCTGCACGCCTGAGAAGTCAGACCTGGTGGAGTGGTTTCCTACTTCAGTACAGGCTCACTGCAGAAGGAGTTTAAACATGTAAAATGCATGCTTATTTTTTAATGGAAATGAATGGTACTCTGAGCTAAAACACAACAATTATATATGCATATAAACACACACAGACTGCATACGTGTGTGTATTTAGTTTTTTCCATTAATTTTGAAAGTTTCAAGACATTTGCAGAACTGACCCTACGTTAAAAATATTTACCATGAATGAACCACTCTGCCACAGTTCCTCTACTATACCTGTTTTGAACAGAGACTGTGGTACGAGAACCACATTTGTAACTTTCTCATCCCAACACATCAAAGTTGTCCTGATAAGCTCTGAAATGTTCTTGTCACAGAACCAATGTTTTAGGGGCACATCCTTGCAATAAGAGCAACAAATAAAAGCCAGGTAAGCATTCCCCTCACCTTCTTGCCTAGGAGACAGGGGGCACAGAGAGAGCAGAGCAGTGCAAAGGGATGCTGACCGTACCGTACTTCCAAATGTGTAACACCTTGTTCATTGCTCCCAGCTCCGAGTACCAGAATCCCACCAGCTCCGAGTGAGCTGTGCGAAAGTGCAAGTACTTGTTGATCATTTCCATAAACTCCTTCATCTTCGCTGGCTTAATATCATATGTGCGAATTTCATAGAAAACACCATTATTTTGTCTGGGCCCTGTAGCAAGGCATGCCTGAAAGAAAATAGTTAGAAAAAATAATAAAAATAGTCCTCAAGCCAGAAAGTTATACTCAGTCCATTTTTTTTTTTTTTAATTAATGCAATACTACAGAAGGATCTGTTACTGTAGGTTGGGAGGGAGGTACTTACTTCATGACATCCACTACAAAAAAATTACCTTTTGACACTTTTCTTTGGAAGTAGTTCCAATGTCCACTATGTACTGCCACTCCTTTCGGCAATGCAACAGACTGTGATGTGTCTTTCATTTGATGCACTCAACTGTTTAATTATTAGCTCATAACAAAGCAAGATTTTCCTTTTCTCAACCTCTTCCTCAGGAAGTCAAAGGCGAGATGCATTTGGCTAAACAGATTATTCAAAAGCAAGGCTGCTGAGATGCCACCAAAAAGGAAGCAACACCAACATCTGCCTGTGTTGCACTTACCCAACCAAGTCATGCTATTGCATCATGTTTTGTACTTACAATCTTATACCAGTATTAACAAATTCCATATTAGCGGAAAACAAAAGAAAAGGATACCAACGCTTGGGAAAGAGTGATTCATTCCAACATAACATTGCTTAAGTACACATGCTAGCCCTTTATTATCTGCTTCCCAAGGGCTGATCAAGAACAGTTTTTCTGTTCATATCAGATAAAACTCTTTGGGAGTCCCAGACTAAGTGTACTTTTGCAACTGCCTCAATAACCTGGAACATGCTGGTCACATCTCAAATAAAACACGAAAAATTAAGGCAAAAACGTAGCTTTGGCCTTAGCCCATGTTTGCACAGAGGCAGCTACAGGATGGATTTTGGACGTGTCCTATTTCACAAGATTCTGCAGGCATGAGTACTATGCAACTCAAGCCACAGAACAGAACTGTTTATGAATTACTTTAAGACCATCCTGTGCTGAGGTGTGTGTTCTTTTTTATAGCTTGTTCTGTTATCCCCTAGGTCCATGGTTTGTTCCCAAGTCGTATCCTCCTACACTGCAGCCACACCTCACCCTTGCCCCTGTTCTAGAAGGTTCCCTGCCTGTCACCCTACCCAGCTGTCAACCCTCCCGTAGGCCAACCCCCTGTCTGGACCTCCCCTTTGGATATCCCTCAAGCCATAAAGTGCCATTGGTCCATGTGACCTACTCCCTTCCCTTCTCCCACTGGTCCCTTAAAATGTAAGCCCCACCAATTACCGCTCCCATTGCCTCCTCGGGTTGGCTCAAGAATTGTAGCCTCCCCTGTTTGTAAGTCTTCACAAGCCTGTATTAGCTGCCTTCCAGGTTAGTCCCTGGACCCTTCAGAGGATAAATCGTTCCCTGGAACCCAAACTGAAGATCTCCTCGTCCTTTATCTCTGCCATGCGCCCTGCTAAAAGCGACCGCCATAGAGCACTAGCTCTAAACTGCTCCTCGGGTCGAGCCACTCCCAAGAGGTGTCCCATTCTCCGTGTGGTGCCGGAGTGAGAGCCAGCTGGGCTAGAGGAGACTCCAGCATTGCGTCAATCCTGTGAATCCACATGTGCCATGTCCACCACTAAACCATATCCAAAAGTGATGTATCTACCCGTTTTTTCAAATGCTTCCAGGGATGGTGACTCCACCACTCCCTTGGGCAGCCTGTTTCAGTGGTTTATAACCCTTTCAGTGAAAAGATTTTCCTCACAGCCAATCTAAACCTCTCCTGGTTTAGACAACTAGACGCCACTTCCTCCAATTCTGTCACTGACTACCCTGGGAGAAGAGCCTGACACACACACACACACACACACACCCGCCCCCCACTGGCTGCACTTCCAGGTCCTTGAATACAGAAGATGAAAACCAAAGGCTTTGTTCTTCAATGGCCCTTTGCAGCACGACACATGTAGTACTGGCTGCCACCAGTCACAGCTCCTTGGGGTTGTTACAAACCCCAGCAGGATCCTGACTGCGTGGGGAGCTTGCAGTAGTGACCCATTCCACACTGGATTTCTGCGGGAAATGAGAGGCCCTGAAGCTTTCTGCCGCGTAGGCAGATACTGGGACACTGCAGGATCACTTGTGTTCCAGACCCTTCACCAGCTCTGTTGCCGTTCTCTGGAACAGAAGTCTTATGAGGAGAAGCTCAGGGAAGCGGGAGTGTTTAGCCCGAGGAGGCTCAGGGGTGACCTACAGCCTGAAAGGAGAATACAGCCAGGTGCGGGGCGGCCTCTCACTGCAGGCAGAGCACACTGACAGGGTAAGATATCACAGTCTCAAGCTGCAGCGGCAAAGGTTCGGACGGGACATCTGGAAGACGTTCTTGACAGAAGGGGCGATGGGCCATTGGTATTGGCTGCCCAGGGACGCGGTACAGCCGCCGCCCCTGGAACTGTTTAAGGAAAGGCCGGACGTGACACTCGGCGCACGGTCGGGTTACAGGGGGTGGTGCTCGAGCGTGGGCTGGATCCGCTGATCTCAGCAGTCTTTGCCAACCGGATCGATCCCGTGACCCGGGACGGATCCCAAAGGACCCCACACGACTCTGGGCAGGGCCCGGCGCCAGGGTCAGGCCCCGCCAGAGGGTACCGCCCCCGCCCCGCGCCCCGCCGCTACCTGCGGGCCGGCGAGCGGCAAGGCCAGGCGGGCGGCGGCGGCCAGCGGGCGGCGGAGCAGCGGCGGCGGCAGCATGGCGAGCACTGCCCGGCCACAGACACCGCCCGCCTGCCCCTGGGGGCGGCACGGGGGACGGGCCCTCCCTGCTGCGGGCGGAGCGCCGCCGGGACCGCCTTGCCTTGCAGCCCGCCCCGCCCGTGGGACCGCCTGGAGCCCGCCCCGCCCGTGGGACCGCCTGGAGCCCGCCCCGCCCGTGGGACCGCCTGGAGCCCGCCCCGCCAGTGGGACCGCCTGGAGCCCGCCCCGCCAGTGGGACCGCCTGGAGCCCGCCCCGCCAGTGGGACCGCCGCTGCACGGGCCCGGGGCACACGGATCGGGGTGGGGAAGGCAGAGCTACTGTGGTTTTAATCTCAGCTGGAGATAAAGCAGGCCGCCCCTCAACCTCTTTCCCCTGCCATTGGTGGAATGCGGAGAATCGAATTACAAGTTGTACGGTGACGTAAGAAGAGTTTAATCATTGAAGCGACAACAACGACAAGCGTAACAACGCAGTTGCTCACTACCCACGGGCTGGGCCAGACTCCCCTTCCTAAATCCATATTATCCGCCCTTCCAGCCGACTCCCCCCGCTTCACATACCGGGCATGACGTTCTGTGTGTGGAACATCCCTTTGGTCAGTTCGGGTCACCTGTCCCGGCCCTGCTCCCTCCCACTTTCATTTGCGTACCGCCTCCCTGGCAGACCATCAGACAAGCAAAAAAAAAAAAAAAAAAAAGAAAAAAAAAAAAGAAAAAAAAAAAAAAAGGGTCCTTGACTTACGATCAACACGACTTGGCAGAATAGCGAACCATCAGTGTGTTATCAAGAGTATTCCTATTCCAAATCCAAAACACAGCCCTGTAATAGCTACTGAGAAGAAATTAACTCTACTTTAGATATAACTAGGGGCAACAGCTGAGAATTGCACGTTTAAATTACACGGCATCGGTGCCTGGAATGTGGTATCCCTAGCTCTGCCCATGCACCTAATACAATGAAAAGTATCTCCTAACTGCTTGAGGAGACCTGGGACCTTGTCCCTCACAGGCTGCCCTGGGGCAAATCACTCAATAAGATCACCCACACCCCAAGATCAACCTTCAAACTGATCACACTGATCCTCCTTTGCCGAATCAAACTGCAAATTGTGCAGATACAAATCCTTCATCAGCAGTTCTCCTCCGTAAGAAAATTGCATGGCACTCTTCTGTGGTGTTCGAGTGAAAACAGAGGTGCCGGCTCCGCACAGCACCAGGAGCCCTCACCCCGTTACAGCTCTGGGCCCAACTGCAGACTTCTTCCAACCCCCTAGGTACCAAGGGATGAGATTTTGTGATGCCTGAGATGATATCTTCGCAGGGTCAAATATTGATTAAGATGAATAAAAAGATAAACTTTCTTCTGGTATCAGTGCCATCTAGAGTTTGTCCTCGGTAGACAAATCAGATCCTAGCAAAGGATGCTTTATGAAAGACTACCTAAAAGGCATCTTTTATGATTCCTCTTAATAGAGGCATCACATTCCTTCCTCTACACCAAATAATTGATTTTGAGAGTCTCTGCATGGAATTAAATGTGATAAGAGCAATTATGAATTCATGCCTATCGAGCTTTCATACTTTTTTTCACAATAAACAAATTTTTATTTTGTTAAAGACAAATTCAGGAAGAAAGGTTGTCTAAATTAAAATAAGATAGAAAATGTTGTTCTAATAAAAAGAGTATTGTGGAAAGAATGAAGCACCTACATTGTGTATGTGTTATATGTTGTTTTGCAAGTGGTTACTTTTGTTACAGATTTTTTGCAATATGGCATGAAATAAATCTCAGAGTTTCTCCAGCAGAATCACATAATCACAGAATGACATGAAGTGTGATTACTGACGCAGTTGCTGCCAGTTTAAAATTGGTTTAACATGGAGGGGTTTTTTTCACTTATGAACAAATTGTGTTTCAGCTGAAGGCAAAGAATGAGAGGGCAAATTCCAAAATATTTAAGCTTCTCCATTGTTTATCTAATTGTGTGGTTGAAGTAATGCTCTTCATAACCATGTTGTAGTGGAATATTCCTTCACATTCCTAAAAGATTTTATTTTTTGAAAAAATTATATTTTTTCTTATTTCTATCATTTGAACATTTTCTGTGTTTGCTTTCTCATCAGTAAAGTTCACAGAAGCCAAGATTTGTAGTGAGTAGTGATAAAAAGCAGATTTTGTTCTTGCTAACTTGAATAGCCAAGAAGAAGCTTTGATTTTTAATTTATTTTTTGTGTGGTTGGGGAATACAAAAATGATCATGATTTTCATAATTGAGCATAACAGTTCAAAACAGTGCAGAGTTAAAATGTGCAGAACTGCCCTGGAATTCAATGAAGGCCTGAAATGATTCCCTGAAACAAGTCAGCAAATGATTTTGCACAGCAAGTAAATCTGAGAAAACTGCAGTCAAGTAAATGACTAAGATAAAATTTGTTGAGAAGACTGTTCTTTCAGCTCTGCAATTTTGCCTGGAATTTGGGTTTGCTAGACTTCCTGGTATTTTGCTATTCATATTCTTCTAGAAGCCCCTGTGTATCTCTGTCTTTCTATGTGGACATGGCAGAGACAGTGGTAAAGAGAGAAGGTTGTAGCTCCAACTCCTGTCAGCCACTTGAGAGGCTGTTTACCAATACACAGAATGGGGAACAGGAGCTGTGCTTCACAGACAACTCACAGATGGTACTGAACATCTGGGAATGTGGAAGAACTCATACTGAATGGTATCCTATTGTTGATGGGACATTTTTAGTTTGGTACTGAATTCATGAATTGTGCTATGTTCAATTTATGTAGCTGTGATTGATAGAGCTATCCAAGTAGGGTTTATTTAAAAGTTTTCTTTCTATTGGAAGCCACAGCTCCATGTAGACAAAATGTAAGAAAGTGATTTGTGCATGTTGTAATCCCTGCATGAAACATTTTCATCCATTCTCATTTCCCCAGGGAATAGGAAACACTTTTAATCTTATCTGTAAGTGTCTTGTGAATGTGGGTCTGGGTAGGGGTTATACTCCATGTGAGATGGTGGTAATGGATAAAAGGTATCAAAAGGTTCAACGCTTTCAAAAGCAGCTTAAACTTCCTTTGTAATGTTTGCTTAAACACAAAGTAACTCAGAATTTTGGAAAATGAGAAAGCACAATACCTATTCCTTAGCTAGGGGGATGTTCCCATTTGCTTCCAGCAAATCACAGCTTCCAGTTTGCTATTGCAAGAGTGATAAAACAAAGACATTTCCTTCCATTTCTCCATAAATCTTTCAGCTTGAATTCCTTTCTCAGAAAGGCAGTTTTCAAAAGTATAGGAGGGTATAATGCACTGTGCATTTTCTTTCAGTAGCAGTAGGGTTTCCATTATATAGTGCTGTGCTGTTTGTAGGCTTGAGAAAGGTGTGCAACAAGCTTGTTTAGTTTGTTAGATATGGGCTTTTTGCTGTTAAGTTTTCACAGATCTCTCATACTGAGTGCTTCCTTTCCTCTCTCTCAGTCTACTGCTGTGTGAGCAAGCAACAAGTGGTTTCCTGCTATGCACACAAGGCAACATTCCTGAATGTAATGCAGCCTCTTGGTATGTTCCCAGTAGGCCAGAACATGTAAATATCCTCTGGTTTCCATTCTCTCAGCTGTTCCATATGAAAATCTGGATAATAACTTAGCAAACTTGGTATTTTCTTCTCTGTTTTTCCTAGCCAGTGTACATTCCTCATCTCATTAAAACAATCTGTATTGTGTATAAATATTTATTGTGTAGAACTGATTAGCATGCCTGAAAGAACCAATGTCCATCTTTGTGTTTAACAGGGCTAAGAGTCACCTAAGCGTTCTTTGTACCGAGGGCCTGGGGACACGGTTGAACCAGAGTCATATGCAGGTGCTCTACCAGGCAGTGAATGAGCACAGAGAAAATTGGTTCCATGTTTTTGCTTTGCTGGAGAAGGCAGCAGGACAACAACATAGCACTTCATCTCTCTGAGAAGCAAGTCTGTGTTGTTCCCTCTGGATTCATCCACTCCACACCCAAATATATGCTGAGGTTTGACATATTCCCTGACCATACCAGGATGGAGCCCATCAGCTCTCTTGGACTGGCTGAGACACTGTCTTTCAGAGCTGCACAGCTGGAAGAAAAAGGGCAGAGCAGGTGCTTATGGCTATGTGGAAGGGAATTAGGGAATTGTTTATAGTGCTTGGGTTTTTTAAAACACTTAATTTTGATGTTTGTCATCATGATACATTGTGTCAATGGTTATATCAAATCTTGGAGGAGATAAATTCTACTGTATCAAAATGCTCTCTGCTCATTTTTCAAGTAGCTGTAGCACAAACCTGGTAGCAGGCCACTATGTTCATTTGAATTAAGCTCAAAAGAAAACATTCATAAATGTTCCCTGTTCTTTTTTTAGAAGGCCTGTTTCTTCATTCATTAATGGACTTTTCATTTCTTTTTATTTCCTGGGAAATCTGTTAAAGTTTAATGATTCCAGAAGAAGGACATGTTAACATACACACTGAAATCCTCCACTTGTTTTTGTACAAATGGTTTTATTCAAAACTTCTGAATTATATATATATATATATATATATAAAGCTCTTCCCTGTCTACAGGCCAAAAATATTACAATATTTAAAAATGGTGTTAATTTTTTATGCTTATTACTTGACCACTCTAATTGCAGTTGTTCCTTTCAGAATATCTACTCGGGCTCTGCAAATGATATTTTTAAAAGCTGAGGGTGAAATATTCCTTTTAGTAAATCCATTTTTAGTTAATTAGGAAAAAACCCAAATGCTGTGCTTGCATGTCTTCACAGATGGGGTGACATAAGGTAGCTTCTCACACTGTAGATATTTAAAGGATGATGCAGCTGAGAATTGGGAGGCCTTTGCTACAAAGAGCAGTGAAAGGATTCAACATGAGAGGCTTATATGGGGAAGACCTAACTGGGTTGACTTTTTACTTCACAGGTACTAAGTAGCTCAATTTACATTTTCCCTAGTAAAATTAAGACCTTAAATGGTGCTGATAAATCACCCAGATCACCTTGCCTTAGTTAAAACTCTCTGTAGGCTTCTCTTACTTGCTTCTCCTTTATGTGTATGACACGCTTTATTCTGGAAGCTGAGAGTGAGATTTTCTTTAGGATTTAGCCAAAGTTGCACTTGCATTCTTCTTGTCTCAAATGCAGCACTGACATACACACTGAGACAAGGTATTTCTGTTTCTTTATTCTAGTTTGTGCATAGTATGAGCTAGGTGGTTACCCACAAAAAGCTGGCCCCCAATCATCAAAATTTTACACCAGCTGTTTATTTTAGTAAACAAAGAAATCACACTTCATTCTCTACAAGTTACACGGTTCTCATATCAATTCGTATTATACCTTCTACTGGTTAAATTATTATCTCTCTTGTCATAATAATTAGTTCACAGGTACAGATTTTTTTTCTTTTGAGTGAGTGGGCTGTGAGTCAGTGGTCCTCGTCTCCCTCTTCTAGAATTAGTTTTTACCCAGTTGGAGCTCGTCTCAGCACAGTTGCTGTGTTTGCTTTATTAGTTTCTTCCTTATCGTAGGAGTTGTGCCTGAAGTCCTTGTGGCACATAAATTCTGCTTTGTTTTTGTCCACTATCAGCAGTACACCCTTCTCCCCAAGCTTTGTTAACTTGCCACTAGCTCCGAAATTACTGAAGCATGTTAAGCTTTAAACCTTAACAAGGCAGTTCTACCAACAAAGTAATTTCTCTTTTTACACCTCGACATCATTGTGAGCTCATGTTTTCTTGAAGAGAAATGACTGTAAGATGGGACCTAAATATTGTTTTATGTCAGGCTCTAACATCTCTTGTATGAGAGTAGGTAAAGCCAGGTAGCACAGGTCATTTTTTCAGGGCCACCCCACCATTCCTTGGGCCCATGTTTTCTGTCTTCTACAAAGAGACCTGGCCATATTTAACTTGGAGAAATCCTGAGTGGTTTCAGCTGAGGATAAATATTATGTTTCTTAACCTCCTAATGTTTCTGATACCTTATGTCATAGAGGTGACAGAACACCCCTTGCCTCAAATTTTTGTAAAGGAAGAGAGAGTCCAGTGTCAGGCAGCTGACCAGAGAAGGCACCTTCTTACCTTGCAGTGTCATGCCAGGCCTAGCCCATAGGTGGAGAAAAGACACAGTCCTTTGCGGGCACTACAAGTGTGTGTGGGGAGAGTGTGACTGACCCTTGCACTGCCCCAAGTCTAAGGACAGCACTGCTTATTTACTGTGGGACTCATCAAGCTGGGTGGAGATCCACCAATGCTGGCACATAGTAAACATCTAATTTCTAGGTATTTTGTTCTTTATCTCTTTATGTGTGACCTACTGTAATACAAGTAAAACTGCTCATGACACTGATCCATGCAGCCTGCAGCCAAAGTCCCACTGCCTGTGTTAATGACAGCAGCTCCCTGATGGCTGCACTTGGCCTCATTAGGGTTAGAGGCAGCAACCCATGTTGCTCTTTTGTTGTGAGCAACCTCCTCAGTCCTAATTCAGCTCCTGAGTGGGATAAAGTCCCAGAAGATTTTTTAAAAATGAAAAGCCAAAAATAAGTAAGTGAGTTTTCTAAGCAAGGGTTAATAACTCCAGAAGCTCACCTCTCCTAATTATTGATGCATTGCCTAGATAAGTATCTCTTTCTTGTAGAAAAACAGCCTTGTCCCACTTGCCTGGAAAAGTTATTCCTTCTTCCACTCTCAGTAAATAACGTCTTTCAAAGCTTTCTTTGCCTGAAGTTGCATTGAAATAAGCACTGATAATAGGAGTTTGTTTCTGCCTTGGTTGCTCTTCCCTCAAACCCTAAAAAACTTGCCTTTCTTAGTATTGCAAGATGAGCGGCTCTCTGTTATACGTCTCTTGCTAAAATTCAGGAGGCACTACTGATCTTTCTTTAGGGTAATGAGCTGCAGATTCATGCTAATCACACAGGGCAGATTTGCAGCAGCACATGTCAGCTACCTCAGCATTTATCCAGCATGGTGCCAGCCCTGTCTCTGTCCTTCTGATCTGGATGCTGTGCAATGGGCAGAGCTGAAGGCTGAACTACTTCATCTACTTGTGAGCGAGCCTATGGTTAACACAGGTTAAACATGCTGAGCTGGGTATAGCTCAGTTAAATATCCCAGTGGGCTAAGAGGATGGAGACTGGGAGCAGAACAGACAAGTTCTGCCACCATGCTCCTCAAAGTAGTCCCTAGAGTGGTATTTAGCAGAGGAGCTCTGAGATTAAACCTCAGCACTCGTGCTATCACACAGGAGTGGCTGTAGTGCAGTGAGTGGATGTGCAATGTGAAGAATGTTTGCAAGTAGGCTTGACTCACCTGGGGATTGTTAATTTTCATTAATGCACACCCCCTTTTACAAAAAACCACAGGCTTCTTTTTGCTTGCTTATATCAGTTCATGTGGGACATATTCTTTCAATAGAGTTAAACAAAGTTGATGTCTTTTAATATGTCCACACTATTTCAGAAAATGCTCTGAAATAGTGTTCTCTGTGAATGTTTCTGAAGAGAGATGTCTCTTAGAATTTAATGTATTAAGCCCAGAAAAAATCAAATAGTTCTTGTTTTAGGTTAGGAAACGTGTATGAAGCTTTGATACAGAGTCTCTCAGCTAGAACAACTAAGGAAAGGTGCTTTTATGGAAAGTTCCAGTCTGGAGAAAAAGTCTCATCAGTAAGTGTTTTTAGTGACTCCATGTAGATCTCTCCTACGGTGAACCAAGAATTAAAAAAACAGCCTACACTGAAAAGTATTTTGTTACTTGTAATCAACTTTCAGGAAGGAATACACCTACTATAGAGAGAATCCTCCCAGCAGGCTTGGATGCTTGATATTGGGAAACTCATGGGTCACAGCAACATTAGGCAAATTGGTTTAATCATTCACTTGGCGAGCTTCAAATATCAATACTTACCCAGGAGGTTCCTGGTATTCTGAAATCCTGAACTTCCCCATGTTTACTTGGAAGCTACTGATATCCCAACAGTTTGATGTAGTCTTCCTGAAGAACTTTGATTTTTTTAAAAACACCTGGAATATTTTAGAAAAAAAATTAAAATAACTTCTAAAAGGACACCTGGCCACCTGGAAGACTATCATAACAGTGAGCTCTTCCACTGGAATTTACAACATCTGCACAATCTTCAGCTTTAAATTATTTTGGCCATCCTTCGCTCACTAAAGCAAGTTGTTATTTCTAGACCTCTCTCTCAAGTGAAGGAGCTGTGGACTGGGATTCAATTTGCCCAGGATTAGACTGGCAGCTGCAGAACCTGAGTTTGAATCTAGATGTTTCTAGCTCCATGTCCCAAAAATGTATAGTCTACAAGCCTAGAACATTTTCTTCACACTCAGTAGCTTCAGTAATCATGCTCAGGTCTAATGAGAAGGTAGACTGTTGCATTTTTGCTATATCTGACTGCTGTGCCTGTCTCAATATAAACAAGTTGCACAGGCAGCAGGACTTACAAGGAATGTTGAACAAAAGCCAGGGTTGTTTTAATTTAGAGAAGAGGTAACTTGGGGGTCATATGATCCTTGTTCATGTAATTACAGGAGTGCTTCAGAAGAGAAAGGTATAATCTGTTCTCTCTGCTCGATAAGATAAATGCAGCTGGCTGAAATTACAGGAAGGGAAATTCAGATTAGATGTTTTCCACTTGTTAAGACAGTGACACATTTGAAAAGATTACATGGGAGAAAGAAGGATATCAGGCCCAAAAATAATAGGGATGGTTAAAATAATGTTCATGCATTCACACAGCTGGTATGGGCTAGATTAGCATCTTTATCCTGTGAAATATGGACTGCAGAGAAACAGTCCATGAGATGTACATGGCCCATGCAGCAAGCAAGGGCAATGGGAAAACAATCTAAAGATACCCCTCAGTCTGCACCTAGCCCCCTATCTCTGCCCCCTACTCTGAGGCATTATTTGACATTTTGGGAGAAAAATACCATTTTGTAAAACCTTGGTCAACACTTTCACCAAATACTAAGTAATTTACCCATGTGTTGCCATCCCTGCTAATCACTCTCAGATCCTGTAATGCTTAATGGCTCGTAACCTTTTCTTTCCTGACTAAAGAAAGTTGCGACATTTTTGAACTACTTGACCTTCCAGGTTCCTCCCACACATCTTGTCTAAGATAATGTCAATTTCTGTGACAAAGTAACTTGTATTTATACCTAAAGATTTTTACAGTGGTTTGATAACAGGCAGCTACTGCCAAGAGCCAGCCCTTTTTCTCTGAGCCTTCTACATTTTGAGTGACTACCAGAACAATCAAGGATGCTTCAAGATTAAACATTGCAATGCAGCTCTGCCCTCTATATGCCAGGAAGAACTTCTTGCTGGGATCGATGCAGAGTTGGGGAAGGGTGAAAAAGGGTGAATGCTGTGCCATATTTCAGCACTGCTGATCTTTTCATTATTCTTTATCTGTGATGTTGGGGCAGCAACTTGGGTGCCCGTTGGTAATCAGGAGCTCTTCCCTCTGCTAGCAAAGAGAATGAAGGAATCCTCTAGTTAGAGCTGGCAGGATTTGAAAGGACCAATTTTGTTGTTAGTGTTGAATCACCAAACTATGGCCTTGTTTGCCTGCTGGCAGGGCACATGTATCACAAGGAACTTTGGCCACTGGTAACAAAGAGTACACATTTTGTGAAGTCTGCCTTCCTACAGATTCCCTCTTTTGGGCACATCTCTTGCACTTGTGTCAGTATTTCCCGTCTCCCATTTGTGTCCTGCTGGATACCTCTGGCAGGGAAAAAATGCCTAGATTGGAGAATCTCTGGCCAATACTGATGGGAGAATCTGCTGCCCAAAGAGGTGAGCTTCTCACTGTCTGCCTTGGGACAAGCATAAAAAAGTGCTGATTTCCGTTAAATTAATTGTCCCTGAGACCTCTGTCCTACATTTGTTTGAAATTAGCTAACCAGTTCCAAAGATGCTATGGGAAACAGACACATGAGCAAACAGATAACAGGTAGCATAACCACCATAAGCTCTTGTTTTCTTACGTAAAACAAGAACTGTTTAATCAAATTGTTGCTGCCTGTGTGTTGGTCAAGTTAGGTACTCGAGAAAGTCTGAACCTGAAAAACCATAGAGAACAAACCCAGCAGACTCCTTGGGGGAACACACACTATATGAATATGTTTACATTTTAATATTTATAGTATTTGTTTTTGTATCTTCGATAAATACAAATTCCGTGTTCAGGCTGGATTGTGGTTCAGGGTTCAGCAGTGCTCTTAGTATAGCTTCAGCAGACTGTGGGGAAATGAGATGAAGACACCCTTGTGGTTGAAGGGCAGGACTGAGTACAGAAGGACTGAGGTTGGTCCCATCTGTGATGTTGCCTTCTTTTGGGACTAGAGGGATTCTAGGGACTAAGGCAGTGGGTATCAGGATAGGACAAGAGGGGAACCACAGAACCTCAGTACCAAGTATTTCCTTCCAGAGCATCTTTATTAGCTTCCTTGTCATGTGATTTCTTGACATTTTAGAAGTTGACCATTGACTTCTAAAAAATAATCACTTAGATTGAATTGTGAACTTTTTGGGTAAGGAGCAATGCTAACAAGCATTCTCCACATTTTCTTCTCTCTCATGGGGTACACAGTCCTTACATTAATAGCTTTGGGTGGTCTGTACTGTACCTTATTTACTGCAACATCCTCTATTCTTTGAAAGCATTCCACTGTGTTCCTTTTCAGGATGGCTTTCATCCTCCAATGCACTTCAACCATATGAGTTTTCTCCATAGTTGTCCAATCTATCACTGCAATACCATTTGAAATACATAGTGCCATATCTGAAAGATGATTCCAGTCCATAAAGGGAGTTTTTGACTGGTGATTTTTCTTGTCTTAGAGAAGATTGTGGTTGACTGAGATTGATTAGTTGTAGGTAGAGTTGTGTGGTGTGTATACCATAATCTTCCAGATCTTCTACAGGCTCTGATCTATAGGAAAGCCTATGATTGTGGTGGCTGTTAAGGCAGATTGTATTCCTCTCTTCACTTCCACCACCTTCCTCTACTGGATCTACAGCCACATACTTTAGCCAGATTAAAATGTTGGAGTCTGTGCCCAACCCCTGCCAAGTCTTGTAAAGTAGTCCCTGGATCCCAGAGATCTTCTGGCTTTATTAGTTACAAACACGGCTTCCTAAAGAGTATCAAAGACTTTTGACAATCTTTTTTTTTTTTTTTTTTTTTTTTTTTTTTTTTTTTTGCCAAGTTACCTCAGTGCATGTAGCACAATGAGTCTTTTAATGTATTTGAATGTTTCATATCCAGAAGAAACCTTGGTGAGGTACTTACAAATCCTCAGGCTGCATCAAGTGCAGCTGTATGGCTTGAGGTCCATAGCCTCAGTACAGAGGTTACCTTTGTGATGTATATGTTCCATTTAAAAAATGCATTCCCTGCAGGACATGCATGGAGAATGCAGGAAATGCAAAAGGGATTCCTGTCATACCACCAGATGATTTGATAGTTGTGTGTCATCATAAGCCTGAAGTATTTGTTTTCTTTAGAGATCAAAGCCATTATTTAAGTAAGTTACTTTAGCAATAATCACATTCTCATCACGGATTTTCCATTGTATTCTTGGCTTTTGCTAATATCCAGTGCAAAACTGTTTGCTTTTCATAGGTGCATCTAAAGAACTGCTGGAGGAGTTCTCTGGAAAATCTGAGCTGTTATGTTTTACTTAAAGAAAACTGTGATCTCCTCTTAGTATCCCGGGAGACACTAACACATTTACAAATACTGACTTACAAAGAGAGGCAAAAATCTTCCATCCAATTCAGAAAATCCCCTCAAACTCAAATCCAAGGTGTGGATCAGGTTTATTAATCTGGGCTCATTGATTGAAAGATTTTCCCCATTCAAGAAGGAGGATGGAGGGACAAACCTGAGTGCCTCAGGAATATAATTCTCTTCTTTTTCCAACAAGTTCCAAAGAGCCCAGGCAACCTGAGAAAATTCAGGTCCTCCTTGACATCTCATTCCACAGAGCTCATTCCTGAGGCATCTGGGCTGGCTGGCTATTTTGTGGCCACTTCAAATGTAGTAGATGCATTCAACACAGTTCTTGACCAGCTGAAAATGTGAATGTGAATCTGAGATCTTTAGGTCCTGGATTTATAAAGTAGTGGTGTGCCTGTTTAATTTCATGTATGTGACTACCTGCAGTGGGACTGAACCATGTGTTTAGTCGGGACTGTGTTTAGGGCATCTGGCTGAGAGACATTTGGTTTATTGCCATGCAAAGACCAGCCTTTTCATATTGAGTGCAACACTCCCTTGCATCTGTGATTTGATCAGGTCATTTAACTTCTCTACCTCAGTTGTTTCATCTGAGAAGTCAGATTGCTAGGGCTTGCATTTTGGACAAGTGGCATAGGAGGATTAATTAATGAGTGTGCACCCTGGACTTCAGAGAAGCCTACCAATATGAAAAACTATAATTAAGATTCCTTGTCTTGCACTTGAAAACACTTGCACACAGCCTGAGCACAAATGACTGTTTGTCACTATTACTTAAGGCAGTGAAGGTTGAATATGCTCAGTAGGATTGGAATCAGACTAAAAATTTACTTTTAAGACAGCCATTGAAAATCCAGAGTTTGGGAAGAACCAAGAGAGACTCCAAAGGCCAGGGCCAACAGTGATAGCTTTCCACCAATTCCAGCAGGCTTTGAATAAAGCTTGTATCTCCCACAACTGTCTCAGATAGTTATCACTTCCTCATCATACATACTTCTTCATCTTCTGCTTCTCTCAGAAAATGAATCCAGCAAGTTCTTCAAGCCGGAAGAGACTATTTCTGACATCAAGAAAAGGGAAGAAAACAGTATGTTGCTTCTGTACCTAGCTATCAAAATCTAGCATTCTAATTAAAAATATATAATTGGAAAAATTTTGAAGGATTGGAACATATACTTGTGGAACTGAGCAGTTTTTTCCCTTGGGCTGATTTTTGAATTGGATTTGATCTTGAGATAATTAGAGAGTTCTAAAGCTGGCTTGGTGGAATTGTAAGAAGTCAATATGGCAGTGGGTGAAAAAAATCAAGCTTTCAGAAACAAAATAAATAAGGATTTTTTGATTTGAGGAAGTCAGGAGCAGCACATCTGTTCCACCTGTAGGTGCTAGATCCACATGGTTGTAGTGAGTGATAAGGACTGATAAATGACAGGCAAGGCCCACCAACACCCTCGATTGTTCAGATAAAACCTGCTTTGGAGGAAATTTGATCTCCATGCTAGAGTATTGCATTGTCCATTTCATGCCTTCTGCATTCCTGGTGAGGATTTTCTGGAAATAAGGGGAAGGAAGAGATAGATGCTGCATAGCAGCTACTCTGGCTTTTTGTGCAGGCCTCTGGGGCGCAGACAAGGATACAGGCAATGGTGTGAACTAATGCTGCGGGCTGTAGCACAGGAGCAGGTGAGAGCTGCTTTACCCAGTTGCTGATGGAAGACTAAGGCTGAGGCAAAGAGTAGGGGGAGCAAAGGTGATAACAGCAATTAATTTGAGGGGAAAAAGGTAGAAAAAAATAAGTTGAAATGCGAAATGATGCTCCTTGGCAAGAGCATTGTCTTCAAATGGTGCACCTGGTTAAATGTGGCATTTGGCACAACTGCAAACTGGTAGGAACTAATGAGAGTTGGTGGGTAGGAACTTCCTACATCTTTCCAGCTGCTTCAAGTAATATGAAAAGTCAAATTTGTGTCCCCATTTTATTAATGAAATGTTGGCTTCAGGCCATGGGCAGGGTGGTAATTAACAATTAGCTGAGGAAAGAGCAATATTAATAAGACAAATGATTGCTAAGGAGATAGGGAGCGTGAGTGTTGGGGTGTATGCCAGTGAGGCTGGGACTCTTCACCAATAGGGCAGCAGTGCTACAGAGCAGGAGAGCAGGAGGACTGAGAGCTCCAGTGTTGGGGTATGGGTTTGATTGCTGTAGGAAGCTAGAGCTGTAAGGAGCAAGAAGTGGAGTTTGGTTGTGAGGAAATGAGGTGGTAGAGGAGACAGCAGACATTTAGAGAATTCATGCTGACATTGAGTTTTGGAGAGGGAAGAGACAAAGATGAAAATTTTGAAAGGAGGTCTGGTATCTGACTTTGGAGAAGAGCAAGAAATTGTAGAAGATTTACATGAGAAGAGAGGATGCAACTCTTCCCTGGTAGCCAGTTTTCTATCCACATATTCAGTATGTGATGCCAGGCATATGCTCCCTGCATCTTGATGCAAAACTATGCCTTCCTTCTTCCTCTGTCCTCCCAGGTACCTCAAGCTGTTGCTCTTCTAACGCTTTCCATCTATGACCCTTCCAGGCTGATATTAGCCCAGTAGGCTGTGCAGCAGCCTCGTGTGGCAGGCTGTCCCAAGAAACCAGCCACACGAGAAGAAAACACCACACTCCTCCATGCTTGGTGATACAGCTCACTGCACAGCAGACCATGGCTGTTACCATGGTGCTGCATCACAAGAGTGCCTCTTGTGTCACACTCTGGCTGACACATACTTTTGTCTCGAGTCTTTTTCAATTTTGGCTCCTGTCCTCTGCTGTGGGAATGAATGGTGTTTTCCTTTGTTTAGAAAACCTGCTGAGAGATCTGCCAGCTGAGGCCTTCCAGTTCTGACCAAAGCCAATAATGGTCTGTTATGATCTGTTGACTCTGTCCCAGTGAAATGGGCTTGTCGCCATTTAACTTTCCACCTGTCATTTGTGACTGATGGAGGCAGAGCTGAGGAGGGATGTGGATGTGCCCATCCATCTCCATCTCTCTGCTGTCAACACACATTGCAGATTTGTTTAAGCAGAGGAAGTGATCTTGTTAGTACTTCTCTTCAGAGCAATGTTGTTTGCATTTTTGACTGGAGCATTTCAGCCAGAGGCTGCTGTATGAACATGCCAGCCTTACAGGCCATAATTATCTCATTTTGGGAAGGAGAGTGGAGTGTTATGCTTTAAATTTGCCCAGCTCTGAAGGCTGCTTGTTGCATGTCAGTGCAACCCACAATTGTAGCTGCAGCAGTCCTTCCTTGACTCGGGTTTTCCAGGTGCTGATAGTCCTGTAAAAAGCTGCTATCTACCCCACAAAAAAAAAAAAAAAAAAAAAAAAAAAAAAGACCATTGAATAAATGTTCTTTTCCCCTCATGTCTCACTGGCTTTGTATCTGATGTGCAGTCTCAGTCCTCTGAACCATCTGTAGCAGGATAAAGAAGACACTCATGAAAAAGGGAAAATTGTACAGGAGACTCAACAGGAGTATGCCGGGGTCTAAGGAAGCCAAACCACAAAGCCACCATATCTTGGCTGGAAATGTATGCTTCCCTTGATGATAGCATAGCATACAGTTACAGTATTTGGCATCTCCTTTTGGAGGTCAAGACCAGAAAGATTTCTGTGAGACTAGCTAAAGCTTCCATAGAAAGAATAATGCTCTGTAGAATCACATATATTGGTCAGGAGGATAAAAGACCAACTGGACCATTTCTCTTCTGCTAAATTACAGTATCTCCTCACCTCTTGTGTTTGAATGCACTTTTGAACACCACTGCTGATATTTATGCAAAACATTCTTTTTTCTTGTGGCTGATAGTGTAGATGTGCTACTTTGCTAATGAATTCATCTGGTTACCAAATGCAGGTACAAAGTAGGGATGGCAGAAGGAATCAGTGAGTCGATGGCAGATGAGGCTCTGAGTGGAAGACTCTTAAGAGAAGCCATGCTTAGGCAGAGGTTTTTCACTTATTTTGAGATGGCCTTTGATAAGCTGATTCAACAGACGAATATAAGGTTCAGTGCTTCAGCCTGAGAAGGAGAGGTATCTCTTTCCTTATATGATTCCTTTGCTTTTCTACTAGGCATTGTATCCTCTGGAAAAGAGCTGGAGATATGCATGCCAGATTGACTTGTAGGGCTGATGATTCTGGTGTGATGCATGCTCTGTCGTACAAGGCAGTGTGTCCTTGTTAAGCTAGGACAGGTAATTTCTTTTCAGTAGCTGTTACAGGGCTGGTTTTTGATTCAGCATGAGAATGGTGTTGATAACACACTGATGGCTTGGTGTTAGTTGTGGTTATCCTAAGTCAAAGATGATTTTCCCCTTGTGTCATGGTCTGCCAGGGAGGCGGTACGCAAATGAAAGCAGGAGGGTGCACGGCCGGGACAGGTGACCCGAACTGACCAAAGGGATGTTCCACACACAGAACGTCATGCCCGGTATATGAAGTGGGGGGAGTTAGCTGGAAGGGCAGATGATATGGATTCAGGAAGGGGAGGTCTGGCTCAGTCAGTGGGTGGTGAATAATTGCATCGTACATTACTTGTTTCTTTTTTCTTATCATTATTATTACTTACCATTATTGTTTTATTTTACTTTATTTTCACTATTAAACTCAACATAGAGGCTTTACTTCAGTTCTCCTTCCCATTCCACAGGGGTGAAGGTGGAGAGGGAAGGAGGCTGAATGAGCAGCTGAATGGTGCATAATTTCCATCTGGGCTTAAACCATGACACAATGAAAGAGCCCTTCCCTCATATTCTCCCAAGGCCAAATCTATCTTTGCCATATGAATGACATTGCAAAGAAACCAAAATGTGATTCTTTTCTTTATCCTTTATGTGGCAAGTTGGGGGAAGGGAAAGAGTCTTGGTGATTTGATCCCTAAAAACCTCCATCTAATGATCTAATGTGGCAAAGATCCAGACAGAGAAACAACACCAAGCTCCTGGGAACTGGCTGTCATTTCCTTTTCCCTGCCTCCACTGTTGGTGTTCCCCTTGTTGGGAGTATCCTGAATTCCTAGGCCTGGCTTCTTGCTTGCCTGTCAGAGGCAGGATGGAGGGCTTTCCCCCATCCAGTGAGAAGGCTAGGTTGTACCCTTAGTGCTGGGGAGCAGCAGAAGCAGGACTTGCTAGGGCTTGGTAGCCAAGGAACAACTGGCTATTTCTCTGTTGCTTTTGGAGAAGCTTGGGAAGAACATGGCCAACATCAATCTAGCTGGAACCCTTCCTCATAGTCTTCACTCTGAAAAACTTTTAGTAGGGCCCCTAGATTACATCATGATTGCTGCATTGGGCTGCCAATTTCTGGAGGGAGTTGGCAAAGAAAAGACTTAATAACTTATCCCTGCTGTGGGTTCATCAGTTCCACACAAACATCCAGCTGCGGCTGTTTGTTGGGGAGGGGATGGCAGCCTGTTTAGAAGGTTGTACCCACTACAGATGGGCTGATTTCAGGACCTTGCATCCCTTTCTAAAGAGAAGGCCAAAGTGACAGATTTGCTAGACATGGGGAAGAGTCAGGGTTAAGATTAGGAGAGGACATGACAACAGAGGCTCATGAGGTAACCAAGAACCTTCCAAAGCAGGGATATTCAGCAGGATTTTCTGTGTTCTTCAGTTTGACTTGGGCTAATAAGGAGATTTCTAAAGACTCACACAGCAGGGGACATACTGTGCTGTGATGTCTCTGGTTTTGGAAATAAATATAAAATTGGAGATCCCCACACTCTGATGGATAGAATAACAAATTTGAGATTTCCTGTCAAATGGTCTAATTCTGGCCAGTTACAGGGCTCCTTGGGCAGGGAATGTTGGTAATTTCCTTTCCTCCCAATGAACATGTCAGATGGAGGAGAGAGTGAAGTGAAATCTCTGGATTGTTTCCTGGCCAGAGCAAGACTCTAGAGAATTGTCCATGGGTGAAGGAGCAGGACAAGAGTCAGTTAACCCATAAAAAGGAAGTTTCCTGGACCTCTGGGTATAAGGCCAAACAAACCTGACAACCTGTGAGGAAAAGGCCAAGTGAAGAATGGTAATACTGTTGTGGCTTGCAGCATACACCTTCACACAGTGAAGCTGGCTAACTAGCCAGTGTGTTCACTGGCCCATTCCATGCTGTAGCTGTCACTCTGGGCCTTACTATAACGATTTCTACCTGACTCTTTTAAAGAAATAATAGGAAGGGTTACCATCTTTACAAATGCCCAGTTTTTCTCACTCTGTACCTCATCTCCAAGTTTGTTGTTCCCTTTGTGTGATTGCACCTTCTTTTCCACCCTCAATTCGGGAAAAAATTGGTTGTGATGGTGACTAGATTATTCTGAGTAAAATGGAAAAAAAAAATGTTTTCCCAGCTGTGTCCAGAAAATCCAGACACACAAGGAAAGCCCAATAAATGATTAACTCAGACTTTCCATCTGTAGATAGTGGTGTTTCTGGTTAGGCGTTTTTAATGATACTATTTTTTTTTATATTGCTAACCTTCTTCTTCCTCAAGACAAAAGACACCCTCTTTGATTTGAAATGCAATGTCCTGAGAAATTTTCTGATGAGTACCTGGATGATTGCTTACTTGTTGTTTTCTGCCTTTTGAATAAGGAAAGATTATTTGGAAGTGAGTTTCCTGTACTACTTCCCTGTGAGAAGAGAATAATGAACAAGATAGCAACATTTTTATTGGCCAAAAAATTACATAATTTATGCATTGGTTACTCTTTGCAGAACACTGATTTTAATACACTACTTTTCTTATTTTTCCTTGGTTTTTTTTTTTATTTATTTTTTTTTTTCTCTTATGGAGTGGTTTAGTGAGGTAGGGTATTTTCAGCTGTGAGTTTTTAACCCAGACAGTTAAGTTAGTCTTAGAAAGTGGTAGGAAGAGACTGGTGCCATCTGGCTGGAACAGGCACTGACACAGCAATGCCCAATCCATGCATCCACCTAGGTGCTGCCCTGCTGATGAGAGAAAGCACCCTATGACTCCTGTGTTGTGACCAGAAGCAGGTTTGACCCGTGGGTTATAGTCAGAAAAACAGGTTTGGTTTGCTGCCCTGCTCCCACTCTGGTGGTCAAGCGTGAGCTTGCTTGGCAAGCACACCTTGGCAGCCCTTGACACTGCCTGTTTTACCCATTTTCCTGTTTATTGACCTCCTGGTTTTTATACTCAAGACTCTTTGCAAACAAGCAGTCCACCATAACTGCTTTTTGCCTTGGCTACCAATTTTGATACCTGGCATACTTAAACTTGGCATTTTCAATACCATGACCTGGGCAGTCTCAGCTGAGAGCATTACTAGAGCGCACTTGGCCTTGCAAGGCTCCACTCCTGCAAATACCCCTAGCAACTACCTTTGCAGTTTGGCCACTTCTCACACAAACGCCCCTTATCCAAGCTGTGGGATCCAACTGTCCCTCATGCTTCTTTCACACTTTTGTCTGCTGCAGTCACCAGCTTCTGAGATTGTCTCCCATTTCCCGTGCCCTGCTTAACTTCAGCCTGCACCCATGCAAGCCACCTGCCCAGTGTTGGCTCCCTGCTCTCAGGTTTAGGTTTCTCTCACCTGAGATTCAGGCTGGTGGTTTGAGTGGGTCTTTTCCCCCTCTGACTTCTGAAGGCTTTAAATTGGTGTGAGAATGAAGCGGAGTCTCAAGCTCTTATTTTTCTCTGGTTTCTCTCATTGTTTATTAATTCTTATCTTACAAGTTCTTTGTGCCCAGCCAAGGTGTTCACAGCAGCTCAGACACGATGTGACTCCCCCCACGATGGGAGGTTGCTACCTCTTATACAGATAACTACGTACTTATTATTTACAATTTCATACCAATGCCTAGCACCTATACAAGAAGGGTCATTTTTACTTTAAACCAATCCTATCAAACTACCTTGCATCATCACCACCTCAGAAGATGGAGGACGAGGAAGAAGGAGAAGAACTCAGGGCAACATCCTAATTCCTCCATCTTGTTCCCCAGCACCTACCTTCTAAAAACCCAAAACTACAAAACTTTCCACCTGGTGATTACCTACACTACTATCTTTTACACATGTGTGACTTGAAATTTTGTCTCTCTGTGTTGGAAGTTTTTCACATGGACTGAAATCAAAGCCTGTGTCTTCCTGGGCTCTGTGCCAGGCAAACCCCCTGCACAGACCCCAGAGCCCCCTGGCCAGGATTCAAACCATCTTTCTTGGGTCCCAGTCCTCTCTGCCGAGGTCTGTGACCATCCAGGGCAGCCAGAGGAATGCCCTGGACTCCAACACCCTGCTCCCCATCACTGCCCATGGCTGGGGAATTTGGAGAAGCTTAGCCACTGCACAAGCTGGACTCAACTGTTTGCCATCTTCTGAGTTTTTGGGGTTTTTTTAAATTTCTATTTGGGTTGTGTAAAATCACATGCCGTATGCTCACAACTAAGTTCTTTAACAATTAAGAGTGCTCTCTAACTGTGATATGTAGCTCATCACTACTTAGCAAGCTGCCAGGTTTTGTGTCAGCTTTTTGTGACTTGTTTTTTTCAATATAACTACCTGGAAATTTATATCAAGCATTTGGACAAAAAAATACAGATTTCCTTAATAAATATACTAACTCCACCACATTTCTCTGCTGAATTCTCATTCACAGAAATATTTTAGGATTTAATAGGGCCCTTCTGCAAAAACAATGATCAGTGGTGTAACAAACACCTGTTTGTGCCAATTTCAGGACTCCATCACCCTCCTTTGCGGAGAAGCTGACCAAGAGCTAGATGCACACATAGCATGGCTTGCAGGACCATCCTGCCCCAGGCTGGCAAATGCTCTCCTTTCCCAATCCTTTGGCACAGACCATGTTCTTGGCAGCCTAAGTGTCTGGGTGACTTAGACTAGATCCCTGGATCAGAGAGAAAAGGTCAATTTTCTGTCAACACAAATAGAGGGGGAAAAGCTCCAAGCAGGAGTGCAGTGGCTGCATCAGCCACCTAGGTGCCCAGGGCAGGGGCATGTGCCTTGCAAGGGATGTGACCAGCCCCACACTCCAGCCCTGCTTTTGCTCCCAGCTGCCTCCTGGCCTGCAGTCGCATGACCTCAGCCTGTCAGGGAAGAGGCAGGCAGAGTGCATCAACTCCCCGGAGATTCAGGCGCTGGGTGGTTTCTTTTTCCGCTGCATTAGCCATTTCAGATGGGGCGCAGATGGGGAATCAGCAGCCTGTGCCCCCACACTGGCTCCCGGGGCCCCCAGGGTGTCTGACAGATGGGACAAAACCCTTGCGGGGCCAAAACATGTTTGGCATCACAGCTGTGGCTAGGGGAGAGGGGTGAAGCCCTTCAGCACATCGCCCAGCCCCACCAGCAGAATTCAGCCACAGACGATGGGCACAGAAGAGCTGCATCACAGGGACCTCTTCGGGACTCATGCCAGCTGTTCCAGTGGATGGAAAGACAGGTTTTCACCCACCTGTTCCCAAAGGACAGAAATTACTAGATTGGAGTGCTGCTGAGCAGGGCAGGGGACAGTCTTGTGCTGCTCCTGGGATGGATGGTTAAAGACAGCCTGTGGTGCTGGAGAGCAGGCAAGAGGCTTAGGATCAGGAGACGGGAAGTTGTAGGGAAAGAGGAGAATGCCTTCTGAAATACAGTGTACACTACTGGCACCCAGATGACAGAGGTGGTGCAGTCTGCTGCCAGGCGATGCGGGTGTAAAGCAGGTGCACTACTGTTTGGGTAGATGTGGAGCTAGAAGTGCTGAGAAAGAATGGGTTCAGTCTAGGAGAAGCAGTGTGAATGTGAACTCTGCATGTCACAGCCCCATTTTGAAGAGCATGGGAAGGTGCTGATGGATGGAGCCCCTAGACAAGCTGGAAGAGCCCAGAGATGGTGCTGCTACCCCTGTCTTACTGCCAAACAGGGAAAGCTTTAGGCCAAGGTGCTTCAAGCATTATGCCCGGACATAGTTTTATCCTGCTGGAAATAGATTTTTTTTTTCCCCATGGGGCTGAAGAAAAGCTGAGATCACCCAATGCTGGCAGGGAGGGTGGCTCTGGCACTGTGAAGCCAATGGAGAACAAGGCAGAGCTGTCTCCTCCTCAGCCACAGAGCCCAGCTCGCTCTGGGTGTGGTACTTATGTCAGTGACTTCACTGTGATGCACTCCTACCACCAGCACTGTCCAAAGCCTGTCAGAAGAGCACAGCATTGGACAACAACCTTGCCTACCACCTAACACACAGGTTACACAGTGCGTTCCGTGATCCTGGTCCTCAGAGATTGTTCCAGAAAGCCTATCCTCAAGTTTGATTGGTTAAAACCAAAGAAGTTTTCAGCTGCCCCTGAACAAAACACAGATACCCTGAACTTAGAGTGTATCTGTGAAGTGACAGCCTTCTTTAAGCAGTCTGCCAGACTTGTGCAGTGAACTCCTCTAACTGGGCTGTGAGATCTGGGGGGGTTTTCTAAGGCACAGCTCTTGACGGGGAAACCCCACTTTTACTTAAAAGAAAAAGGCTCAGAGGTCTTATTTAGAGCATTTAGAGCAATTCTAATGATGTGGCTGAGTGCTCTAAAACCTGCCGCAAGAGAGCTTCCAGCGACCTGTGAAAAAAAACAACACAAAAGCGGAAAATCAGTTTCGAGTGTTCAGACGGGGTTACTCCGGAGACATCTGCGCTCTTCTGCTTTTTGAAGTCGGACTGCGAGGGGAAGCCCCAGGGCTTTCTGAAGCCTTTTCTAGAAAAGGCTTCTGCTTTTTCTTTTTTTTTTTTTCCTCTTCTCTCTCCCCCTCCACCCCAACTCCCCCCCCCCCCCGGCTGCGGGGGGCGCTGAGGGGGTTTAAGCGCCGAGCAGAGCAGAGTACGGCACGTCCCGGCCCCGCGGGCTCTGGACGCGTTCCTGCCCAGCGCTGCTCTGGGCACGCGGGCCGGGCTCGGCTTTTCACGCTACTGCTTTGCTAATCCTGAAATAATTTTTTTTTTTTTAATCTTTTCAAGAAGCACGTGGTGCACTCCGCTCCCCTCCCCGTCATCGCTCCGACCCCCGCCCCCTCTCCCCTGCCCTCCCCTCCCGGCCCCGCCCCGCCCCGCCGGGCCCGGCCCGGCCCCGCCGCCCGCCCGGCCCGCGCCGCTCCGCGCCCACCGCGCTGGGGCCGCCGCGCTGCCGGCTCCGCTCAGGGCCGGGGCTACCAGGGCCCGCCCCGGCTCGGCACGGCCCTGCTCGGCGCGGCCCGGCCCGGCCCGGCCCGGCTCGGCGCGGCCCGGCGGGAGGGCGGTGCGACCCGCCGCGGCCGGCGATGGGAGATGGAGGGAGCCGGCGGTCCGGTAAGGGGCGGCGTGTGCCCTGCGGGGGCTGCGCTCAGCCGGGAACACTTTTTCCCATTTACTTTTGCATTTTTTTTCTTTTTCCTTCCCCCTCCCCCCCGCTTTATTTTTTATTCTTTCTATTTTCTTTTTGTTACCCTTTTTCTTTCCCTTCTTCCCGCACCCCTTTCCTCTTTCCTTTTATTGTTTTCCTTTTCCCCTCTTAATTTCTTTCTCTTAAAAAAAATTAAATTAAAAAAAAAAATCTCATTTTCACAGTTCCCTAAGGGAAAAAGCTCGGAGCCCACTTCTGTGCTCGTAACTGCTATATCCCGGGAGACACCAGCTGCAGCAGGGAAGGGACACTCAGGGCTTGGGACCCCGAGCCTGCATATTGTGCAGTTCCTTTTGCTTGTGTCTCCAAGTAACTTGTCTGTGTAACACATCAGCGCTGTGCTGCACTGACAGGCTCTCTCAATCTTGCCGAATTCTTGAATTAAACAAGACGTTTTCAGAATAGTCAGCGTTTGACTGAGTAGTAGCATTGCACTTTCAGGGCAATAGTGGGGTTGAGATGATTTCACCAAAAGTGTAAAACTGTAGAATATTAAACTATGCAAGCATGCTTCTGTGCAGTTGAGGTGCTATCTTCATCCTTGCTCCCGGGAACTGGAGCTACGTTTCTCAATGGGAACATAAGCATACAGTTGTAAAGAGTTTAAACTTAACACAAACCCACTGAAGTTACTAACTCCCATATAGGTATTTCCATGCTATAAACATCAATTACCTGGCTCCCACAGGGTCCAGTCAGTATATTGTCAGGCAAAGCCACATGTGTATGTTATTGAAGTGATTTGGGTGTGTAGTAGGCAACTGCAAGTACTATTAGTTTTGTAGCTTCAGTCACACTTTAATTCTGTCTGTGCATAGGACCATTTACACAGAAAGTCAAATGCATTATTTGTAATGGAACTGGAGGTTGCACACCCAGTGTTTGAAGCAATTGTAATAGACTGCTGAGAGTCATCCAAGCCTTTCTGGTTTAGCTAGTAGAAAGAAGCCTCTTTCTACTCCAGATGCTTTTTCATCAGTCATATCCTTAGTTGATGCATTTCAGCACATGAAATGCTCTCAGTGAATCTGTCCTAGCTCTGTTCATTTACACAGAGAGGGTTGGTTTTGGGGCCTGCTTTTGATGGGAAAGAGGTGAGGTTAGCCATGGAGGAGACCCTGTGCAAATGGACCCATTTAATTAGAGCCTTGGTTCATTGGGGAGTGTAAGACCATCCTTTGTGGTAGTGGGGATGTTAAAAAAAATCCAAGAAACTTACATGCTGCTGTTTTCAAAACTTGAAACAAGTTTTGAAACAAAAAATCTACGACTTCTTAGTCCACACAGAAAATTCTTGCACAACTGATCTATGTGAAAGTGGTTCTCTTGTGCTAATTGTGCTTAAGCGGATTGTTTGATTTACTATTTCCAGTTTTCAATTTGATCTCTGTGCCATCAAAGTGAGAAGGAAAACAGCAGTGAGGATCTTAATGAATGTGCTAGCAGCTTTTTTTTTTTCCCAGCAAATCCTTCTTTACTGTTATCAAGGTGCATACCTGAAAGACATGGATGTTGTTCAGAGTATTTGCCCTCCCTGCCTCCACACCAACACAGTTCTTTCTGTTCTTGCCCATTATGCCAGGCAAGGCTGGCAATTGATTTTGCAGCTTTGATATAAGAGATGGTTTGGGGTTTGATCCCTGTGGGCTGAAGAGGCAGGCTCTCTGCGGGAGTTCCATGGAGCATCTCTGCAGGCGCTTGTCTCCATGTGTGTGTTCTGAGACAAGTGCTGGAAGATTCAACGTTTAGGCAGCACAAGTTGTACACCACACAAGGCCACCAGTGTTAAAGTAAGGGTGCTTGGGCTGTGGCTGATAAACTGTCTTTGTGCATGCACACTAGCTGATTGCTTGAAACCATTCCTGCTTCATGGGGAGACAGACTGGCAGACCTGAGGGCTGGAGTGATTTTACTCAGGCATGTGTTTCTCTTTGAGAACCTCTATTTGCTTGCAAGGGTCTTGAGAGAGAGCAAGAGGCTGGGGTACTGCTGGGTGCTGATTTAAAGGTAATTTAGAGATAGCACAATGTAGTGGCCTAGTGAAGGGAGCCCAAGAAAGGGAGGGAGGGGGTTGTGTCTGCAGAATAAGATGATGAGTGTAGGTCTCCAGGGTACTGAGGAGTCAGCTGCCAAGCTGCTGTTCTTCAGCTGAGGCTGGACAAACCTGTGAACTGCTGCCAAAACTCAAAGATTGAGGCTGTCAGAGTATCCTGCTCCAGATCAGCTCTGCCTTCAGAGTGCTGAGGATCTCTAGGGCGCAGCAGCTGTTAAGAGTTGTTTGGTGTGAGTCTTACTGAGCTCACCCAGCAAAGGTGGGAGAATTGTTCTTCGGCTCAGCAGGGACATATGCCACCCACCATCCTTGAAGGGACATTTCTTTGCAAATGGTCCTGATGGAGAGCTGGCTTCTGGTGGAGCAGGGATTTCTTGATCTGCCTGTCCCACCCAGACCTGCTCTGTGACCTAGGTGGTTCATTGCATCGTGGTGGGTTGTAAAATTGTTTGTGGCTCCTTCCCTCTGGAAGTTTGGCTGAGAAGGGGGATGTGTGCTGGGGAGCTTCTCTGGACAGTCACTATACAGCAAAGTGGGTCCACAGATAAACAAATTCAGGTCTTGTGCAATTTGTGTCCTAAACTTGTGAATATCTTTCTAAACGGATTGATGCCCTCCAAAGCCCATCATCACAGAGACTATTTCCAGACCTTATTTTCTTGTTTGTAGTGATGGGAAATTGGGGTTGGGGGTTTGTGTGTGTTAGAAATAATTTTCTTCTGTTAGATGAAGAAGCTGTTTGAGACTAGCTTGAAGTGTCTGCCTGACACTTTCATTCTGGATGTAAATGTTCCATTACTCTCAGGAATGGCACTGTTTAAAGTATACTTCTGCAGTATGTTTCCAGATACTTTCTCTGAGTGCAGTTCCTCCTTGCTCTGAGATGTTTCTTGCTGTTTTGCCAGCTTCTGTTTGAGACCACAGACTCCTGTGATGCTAATGCATCCAAACATTTATTCTCTGCATTAAAGACATGAGCAAGGCAGGTTGTGGATGGTGCTTAAAAGCAGGGTGGGGTGAGAGCTAGCCCTCTGGGTTCTGGCTTGGTTGCTACAGGGTTGAATCAGGAGTCAGAGCAGCTTGGTTATTATCTAGCCCTTGAAGCTTGAATGGCTCCTGAATTGACTGTACTTCCTGGATGCTGTAAGAAAAAAAACCTGTTTGGGCACTGGATCAGGCTGTTGTCAGGGATCAAGCTGTCCATCAGAGTGTGAGCACTGCATTTCCACCTCCACTGAGTACCTCAGCCACTAGTGATGGCTATGGGAAGTATGTGATGTTTGCTATGGCTTCCTTTGCTAACTGCATGAAAAGATTTTCAGTGTTGCAACTGCTGGGCTAAGCCGAAGGAAACCAGGCTGGAGCTGGCTTCTGAGGATGGCCTGCAAGGGCAGAAACACACTGGTCACTGCCACGCTTGCCAAGAACATCATGTCACAGCCGCAGCAACTTTTTGCTGCCTGGTGAAAGGACTGTCTTGCCCAGGACCAGGGGTTGGACTTGACGATCACGATGGGTCCCTTCCAACTCAATGTATTTTATGATTCTATGACTGGAAAGAGGCCCTTGTTTTGAAACTGTGTTGCAGTAGTTTGGGAGTAGTTTTAAGAAAACAACCTAAATGGCACATATTACATAATACAAGCCTCCCTTTTTGCAGAAGCAATGAATGGGGCTTGCTTTCTCTTTTTGGCGTGAAATGGCACAGTGGAAGAGGTGGCTTAAAGTATACTCATTATTTTTTTACAACAGTTTTCAAATAGGAAGTGTCACTTGAGTAATAACTGCATCTCCCAGGCTGAATGATTGCCAAGTGTGATGGCAAGATGCGCTTAGGCCTGGGATATGTCTGCATGTCAGTGCTAACAGAAGAATGCTTGCCAGGGAAGCCCTGTTCTCAAGAGGAAACAAATTCTAGTACCAGCAAGTTCTGGTTGTTGTCAGCTGTCTTGTCTGTGGACTTGCTATGACTTAATGAGGAAGAAAGAAGAGGTATTAACTTCCTCACCAGTGGGACATGAGCACCAGCTGGCCTCTGTTGTGCTGCTTGTGGGGATGTAACATCTCTGATGCCTTCTGCCTTCCTGCCACAGCTGAAACGGCCTGTTGGCTCCTGGCCGCTTGCGGGGGAGCTTGCGGGGCCATAGCTGCCTGACAAAGCTGCAGTCCTTAAGGTGCACTTTCTTAGCAAGCAAATAGTCTTACAACAATATTTTGAGTTCCGCAGTACCTGCCTGTCAGGAGAAATTTGTTGATGTGTTTTCTTGCTTCTGCCTCAATTGTGCCAGAGATAAGATGGCTCAGATCAAACTTCAGTCAAATTTCTGTTCCAAAAATCTTCTGTTAAATCTAGGTAAAGCTCAGAAGAAATTCACCTCAGCTGAGGTGAAAGCTGTAAAATTAATTTAAATGTGTGATATGAAATAATCATGCAGAATCAATAAGCTATGTCTATGTTTGCAGAGGTACCTACCTATGCCTTTTTGCATACTCTGTTGCTGTAATTCTACAGTTTGCACTTGCCACAGAGAAAATGCAGGTTTTTTCACTTCTGCAGATGTAAATTTTTCCAGTGTAGAGTGATCTGATGGTTTGGTGTGGGGTGTTTTTTGTTTGTTGGTTGTTTTTTGTTTTTTGTTTTTTTTTTTTTTTTAGCTTGGACACTATCTTAAACTATGTTTATAATATTGGTTTGAAACATGAAGATGAGCTCCCCAGTACCCTGTCCTTCCATCCATAAAAGCAGTGTATGTTTAGCTGGACATAAAGAATGTACAGCACACAGCAAAGGATGCTGTCTGTAAATTTTCAAGGGACAGCAGATGTTTGCTAGGGTTTTGGGAAGAATTTGGTTGCTTAAAGATACAGAACTAACTTCTGGTAGGCTCATAAGGTATTTAGGTATATTCAAATTTTAGCTTCCATGGAGTAGAAATCCATGTGGAGCAGAAGACTATAGCCTGTCTAAATGTTGTTCTGCTATCTGAGATGCACTACCTGCTGAAGAAAAGCGGTCTGTCAGTTTGCTAAATATACTGGAACAGACTGAACAAAACCAGTAGATGCAATATGTCTACTACATGCATCACTGAATTTAGGTCTTGTGCAATTTGTGGATAAAATATACTGTATTTGCACAGTTTTTCTTAAATTATATCCTCACCCCAACACTTTTTGACATAACTTGGGAAAAAATACTTGCACCGTGGCTTTATAAAAGTTTGGGGTGTTTTTTATTATCTCTATGTGTTATGTCTAAGAACATGGTGGTTCAGACAGTGAGCTAAAGCCTTTTTCTCAGAGGACTTGTTTTGATTCTTGTATATACCTTAGAAATAGTGCACAAGTATCCAGAGGTCCATACAGCATGCATCAGAAATCACTGACTTGGCAAATACAAAATGCTGAGTGACCTTTAATGGTAAAGTGTAATCATACAGACTTTGAATTAATATGCTGTCCACAACCATGCAGTTACAGCTCAGACAGCGTCAGCCTTTGCATAATAAAAAGCATTTAATTCTGTGTAACAGCCGACTTCTTAACAACTTCAACCAAACAACAAAGCAAACATCTCTTTATGGGGAGAAAAACTCAAGTGCAGGTCTAAAACAAGGTGACCAGACTGGAAGCAAATTTTACCTGCACGATACCGCTGCTAAGGCATTAATTTGAGGGTTTTCTGTCACTGTTCCCAGTTTCTTTTCCTAAGCAGCAAGTCTTTTGCTTCATTTCTGAACTGAGCCTCTCTTAATGCACTGAATTTCTGTGAAGTCTGCCTTTGCACAGGAAGAGCAGCTTTGACAGTATCTGCACCCTTTCAGTTTTGCTCTCTCCAGCCTGACTGCTTCCTGTGAGGCTGCTCATCGTAAACAAATCCTGTGCTTGGAATAATGGCATAAGAAGCCTGCAGTGCCCTGGTGCCTTTCAGTGATCCCTGGGGTAAGCTGTGGAGTGTTGTTGTGGTGATGACTCAAGAGGAGCTGGCTGGGTGGTACCAAGCCTGAGGTCTGTCCAGTGCACAGCCATGCCAAAGCCTGATGAGCAGGTAATAGTGACTCACTGCATTGGTGTGGATTCAAGGCTGCTTAGCCCAGGAGCATGTATGTGGTCATGGAGGTCATTAGATGCCCAGGAAGAGTTCAGCTTAGAGATTCATGAGAAGGATGTGATTTCTATATTGTTAGGGATTTGTATCCCCTGAGCTTGTTCACTCTCCTTGTCAGGTGTTTTGGTTTCTGTGATGTTGCTTTGCAAGGAGGTTGATGATTTTGACTACAAACTGTACAAGGAACCATGTCCTTTTGGGTGTGGTGCTGACTCCCAATACATTCTTTTGTTGTCTTCTCTGGCTGTTGCATAAAAAAAAAAAGGTGCTAAATTACTGATTTTTCTTTGTTTTTTTACAGACCCCTTATCACTGCAAGCACTTCTGCCACATCTCTCAGTTGCCTTGTAGTTGAAAAGTCTTATATGATCCTCTCTAAAATCCCAACTCTTGGTTGGAAAACAGCTATAGGCAATGCTCTCACACAAGCCTGTTCTTTCCTCCCCACCTTCTGGCTTTCTATACATCTCTGTGCAACTCCTGATAGTTAGGAATTAGTTTAAAACCCAAGCTGAGATTTCTTCTCTTTCAAAACCTTGGCTAGCATTAAGTTTTAGCAGCTCCAGCTGAGATTAAACCATGAAAGGCTCCTGTTCTTTTGAATTTTAATCTATTTTACTAATGCTTTAATTCAAGAATTGCAAACATGTGTTATTAGTGTGGGGAGATATGAGGAAAACACAAGTATGGTGTATGAGGTCACATGGAATTAAGCACTACAACCCTTGCTAGTGGTCTTACTGTGAGCACCCACACTCTTCCTGTGATGTTGGTGCACTAGGTTTCACCACTTAGCAAGTTTATTTTAATGCCAGCTTTCTGCATTTAATCCTGTTACTCAGGAAAGTGAATTAAAAAAAGCTCAACAGGCATAGTCTTTTCAGAACAATTGATATGACCTGTCAAAAGCAGTGAAGCTTGCTAAGCTTTTGGCCATGCAGGGATGATGTGACAGCAGAGGCAGAGCTCTCAATGCAGGATTCTGTAAAGACTTGTCTATGACACTGTAACTTGCTTGAAAAGATTTTAAAATCTGTGGGAACCTTCTGTCCATCATTCCTGCTGAGAACATAAGCTTACTGTATCAGGATATTTGATAGGTTGCTGAGAGGCAATTGAATTTTTTGCTAATAGAGATATTGGTGAAGCAATGAGAATGGAACAAGCACAGCCTGGGATTAGAAATGGTCCAGGTGTGGCTATGAAGTTTTCCATAGTAGACTGTGATTTACAGGCATTCTTAAAGGCTTTTTTCTGCTTTCCTGCAATACTGCTGCGTTCAGTAGCAGCCTCAGTGAAACCTCCAAAAGGTGCTGCCAGTGCAAGGATTGTTGCCTGCAGTCAGGGAGCTGACATCCAGTGGTGGTATGGCTGAGGGAGAAGGCAGAGAGCTCTGGGAAACAGAGCTGTGCACATGCGAAAAACATGTAAGACTGAGGCTTCCTCATGGTATGGCTCAGCTGTGGAGACATGCATCCACGTGCACCTCTCTGTCCCAGCCAGCTGCTCTTCATGAATGGTCCTTAGGTCCCTTCCTTCTGATGTTTCCCCTTAGCATGAGGGGTCTCTTGCTGTGCAGAATTTTGGCTGACTCTTGCTCTCTGAAGATTCATGCTTGAGCACCCATCCTGTTTTGCTTTTTCTCAAGCACTCTCTCCCCAGGTCTCCTGGAAGGGTGAGTCTGTCTTAACAGCATCTGTCCTTTCAGGGAGTCTGAAAAATTCCAGACTGGAATTTTTCATTTAATTATCTGCTCCTTTGAATACTTCCTTCTTATTAGACATTTTCAAGAAAATGTATGACCTTAAGTGTGAATGCTTCAGGAGGCATGGGTTTATACTGTTTCTTTGTGCTCGGACTGACCTATTCCTTGTCAGCAGCTGTAGACAATGTTATCCCCTTCCACTGAGACAGAGCCCAGCTCTCCTGTCAGCTCAGCTGAAAACTGTGGTGAGATAGCAAGAGTTTGATATTCTTCAGTTAAAGCTCTGTGAGATGTAGGTACATGTCTTGGTTTGAGACAAGTTAGGAGGAAATGTTCACCCCAAGACAGTATGAAAAGAAAAAAAAGGCCTCAAGACAAAACCTGTTTGTCCCAAGAAAAGGTCCCAACCAGAACCTCAGTGAAAGTCCAAAGAGGATGCTTTGGTGCTTTTCTTCTGTGGAGAAAGGAGAAGCATTTTCTTTAGCTTTTTATGACTCATTCTACCTATCTAAAAACCACTAGTATTTTTGGAGGGCAGTTTGATGGGATCTTATGAGTTGAAATGAAATTTGTCTGGAGAGAGAACTCTGCTTCAGGAAAGACAGCACCTGGCTCTCATCAGGAGCTAAAGACACCTCTCAAGGGTGAATTGTGGGAACAATTTCTCCTTGCAGATACTGACCTGCTGCTCCATTTGCATATCCAGACAGCAGAGCAGAGGCAATGTGTGTGTGCTTTGTGCCCGGCTGACTTACCTGTGCTTGGCGGCTCCTGCTGGAGTAGCAGGAACCCTGTGATTTTAGCATGCTGCTGCTGTTCAATTCAGTGCTGAGACACTGAATCAGCAGCTTCATTCCTGTGCTGGCCTGAAACCACCACAAGCACCATGGGCTTATCCTAAAGAATCTCTCTGCTCCCTAAGCATGAAACAGAAGGCCAACAAAGTGGGATCTCTGTTGGCCCATGCCAATACCTTGGGTGAAGTCAATAGAAACTGGTCCAGTGTGTTGGCAGGAGGTCTGAGGGGTGAGGACTGTCAAGTATAAACTAATGCACCCTCATAAATGTTATCTAAAATTTACTGAGAGGCAAATGCAGCCTTCCTAACTCCTGACCAAGAGCTATGACCTAGAGAAGTAGGCTTGATCAAACATGTTCAAACAGGCAGAAAGCACTCCAAGAGCAATGCACAAATGGGTAGGAACTTGCTTGCCTCTCTGCCTAGAGCATCACTGGAGTGAAAAATAATATGTATAAGGCTTATAAGAAATGTATGTACAGCTGTATGTACCCTGATTTAAGGGTATTGGTGCTCTAAGCGTCACCCTCTCCAGCAGTGACAAAGACAAGATGCATCAAAAGTGGTGGTTAAATCTCTCTGAGGGAAGCAATTATGAAATGAGCTGACCTGGATGCAGATTTCTTTGCCCTTGAGCTGAGAAAGAAGGCTTAAGCAGGAGTTTCATATCCCTTTCAATCTTGCTTGTATTTAATCTTTGCTAATGCAGCTTGAAAGCACCATGAATGTTTGTCCAGCCCATTTCTGGGCTCCTGGTTTCAGGGCATCTTGACTTCTGCAAGGCTGGGGTGAGTGGTAGATCGAAAGAAAGAAAGAAAGGAGGGCACATGTCTCTTGATTTGTACATTGGTAAAGCAGTAGTCTTAAAAACTAGCTCTGACTTCAAAGCATCCTCATTCTTTCCTGCTCTTGCATTCTTTTTTTAATATTTCTTGTTTGGATGAAATATGGTAAACTTACCATTAAGCCTGGGTCTGGACTTTCTTTATACATCCTTTTAGTGCTCTGAGAACCTAAATAGATGTTAAATACAGCTGTTCCCATATACAAGCCAGTATCTGTAATTCTCATCAGCAGCATTGAGCACTTCTGAAAATCAAGTTACCCCTTTCAGATTGAAAGACTAAGATCTTGCAGCCTCTGTTTGGGCACCTAACTCTAATAAATTATGCCCTATACACTGAAACCCCATTAATTTGACAATTTACTTTTGCCTGTTACTGGATAATGCAGAGGGTGCTGTGAGCTGGAGTTTTCTTCTTTGCTTTACAATATGGTACAGGCAAATAGAGATCCTTGGAAGATGTGTTTGCTGACAGGGATGCTCAGTGCAGCAGATGTCTATGAAATCTCAAAGAGCAAGGCTGAGGGATGGAGAAGCAGTGTCTCAGAGGGATATAGATCAGAAATTCCTTACTACTCAGGAACTGGACTGTTCCATTCATTTTATTTTCCATTTCATTTATCTGTCACTGGGATTTGGCACTAGCTAGTTGTTAGCCATCCCATCCCTTCACATCCATCTGAGTAGACTGAATTTTTGTCTGGCTTTATAAGCTATTCCTGTCTAAGTTGTTGCAGACAAAGAGCCTTCTCCTGTGTACTCTGGCTTCAGCTATTCATTTTCTAACCCTTGCTACCTCTCTGCCAGTGAATGAATGCAGCCCTGTAAAGACAGGACAGATGTGGAGATTTCTTACAAGCTCATTTTGTCATGCTTGTGGTAATCATCTTTGTGCTAGGAAGCCCTTTATCTGTTCCATCACATCTTTACCAAAGGACTGGATAGGCTGGTAGCATGTGCATCTACGTACTGGCAGCCCTAGTGCGGAGTAGTTGGACTAGGGAATGGTAAATAAATTAGTCCAAGACCCCTGTGCAAGATTGGCCGTTGACTTAGGGCAGAGTGGTGTTGGACTATAAATCTTGCAGAACTGGCACAGTGCAGAAAGGCAGGAGAAAAAATGGGTGTAAAAGGCCAGGAGAACCTGGAGCAAAACCATTCTAGGGCATGGGGCAAGATAGCTATTTGCCAATATGCTCTTGGAAGAAAGTGTAATTGTTGGACAGATGGTCTAGGAGGAATATATGCATTTGTGATTCCATCCATCTCTGATTAAAGAGCTGTGACTATGTGTTCCTGTGAAGTATGTGTCCCTTGTACTTTGAACTTCTGTTTGTATCTGACGCTTTTCCTGAGGTATTTGATAGAAATGCGTAAAAGTTATTGTTGTCCTGGGGGGCAGAATGTTCCATTTAACTTTGTTTTTTAAAGAGTGTTTTTGTAAGCTAATGCTTTCACCAATATAAACCATGCTGTGGCTTGCTATGCCACAACAAGTGACTGCCTCATATGAATATAAAGTTCACTGAAGAATTTATAGAGTTAGTGATTTATTTTATCTGTCACTTCAAACAGCAGAATTATGGGCTCTGTCTTGCCCAGCCGGGAAGAACCTTAATGCTGATTCTGGGTAGTTTCTGTACTACAGTTTATTGCTGGTGTGTGCTTTCTCTTAGAGATTTGTTTTGTCACTACCTGTCCAGAAAAGTAGAAAAGTATTTTGATCTTAGTCCTGTAGCCTTTCTCTCTTCTGAGAAACTGGATCTTTACTCTGTCAAAGTGTTTCTTACAAGAAGGGAGCAGTGGGAAGATGTTGGTGGCACCAGGCCTGGGTAGAATGGGTTGCTCAATCCATCTGTCCATCCACCCCTCCAGGTGTGTTCCCCTGCTCAGTGGGCTCACCACCCTGTGTCCCTTCCCTGCCTCCGGGGCAGATAAGCAGGTTTGACTTGTGTGGTATGGTTGTAAAACCAAGCTGGGCTCTTTTCCTGACCTACACAGTGGTGGTCATGCATGGACTGCCCAACAGAGACCCTTAGACAGTACTCCATGCTTGTTGCATCCTTCTTCCCTTTTTAAATCATCCTTGTTGTAGTCCTTGGTCCTCACTTTCTCTGCCCCATTCTCTTTTCAAAGAAATAGCCTGCCCCATTTCTGGTTTTCCCATGGGTCCCAGTTTATGACATACATAAACCAGAAATTTGCTATTTCTGGTACTGTTTCCTTGATATTTTTAACCCTAATTGGTATTATTGAGATAGTTGACCAGAGCTGCTGGCCTTTCAGTGGGTAAGCTGGCTAAAGAGTAGGTAAACAGTGGTTGGGTGCTCTAACATCTGTGTTAGATCTTTGTTCTTAATACTAAAATTCTTGGATTCAATGACACAGAGGTGAGCTTTTCAAAAGTGCTCTGAGTCGACCCACGTCTACTCTGGATGATCTTGGTGGTGACAGAGTGAAATTAATACTTCAGAAGTGGTGCCTGAAGGGATTTCATATTCCTTCTCCTGTTTTTTCACTAAAAGGTAGATAAGCTTTGTTTATTTTGACTCTAGGCAGAAGCACTTGTGCGGGATAATGACGTATCGGCTCATGCCCAGAATGTTGCCAAGGCCAAATATGAATTTTTATTTGGCTTGGAAGAAGAGAAGCCTTCAAGAATGGGTAAGTGCTGTTCATTACTACTGTCTAAAAAAAAAAAAAAAAAAAAAAGCAAAACAAACAAAAAACCCCCATAAGCCACTCAGGAAAGTTTTGCAGAAGCTGCTCACTTAATGACCCCCATGAGGGCTCACTCACTGTGCTGTGCTGCCCTTTGCAAGTACTGGGCTATAGGATCCTGCTGGTATGGCCCCAGAAAATGACAGTGGTTCCTTGTCTTATACCCCTGCTGTTCTTTCTGGCTTGTGGGGGCCACCGTGATGTGACAGCAGGGACTCGTGCTGGAGACACATTGGTGGAGGGAGTCCTTACACTTCTCTGCAGTAGAGTTGTTCAGCCACAAGTTCTGCAGTTGCACATGCTGAAACATGGCCATTTCTGCCTGGAGGTCCTTCCAGAAATGCACTTTGTGGTCTTTCTACAGGTAGAGGTAGGTGAGATTTTAATTTAGATACTTGAGGTGGTACCTGAACTGCTCTGCCCTATGTAGTCAGTAATTCCAGAAGTCCAGGTGCAATATCTAATGTTATGCCTAAGGATCTGTCGTGTTCCTATTGTCTTCTTGTAAATAAATACTTCTTGTAAATACATTTTCTACCTTTTCAGAGCCCAAGTTTAGATGAAAATAAATGTAGTTATTGTAGCTATTCCTCTTGCCTCATCAAAATTATCAACAAGCCCTGCCTTCTTTGAAAAAGCATTTCCTCAAGCTGTTCTCTTTGTACCTTGATCCTTTCTAATTGCAAACTTTCTGGAATGTCACTTAATTAAAGAAGACTCCCTTCTTGCCAGAAAAAGGCAGCACTTTGTTCAGAAACAAACTGTGTAGGCGTCTCAACTTCAGTAAGAAAAGGAAAAAAATAATAACAATTCTAATAATAAAAGATAATAAAAAGCAGAACTTGAGTTTTCTTCCTGGATTTTGTAAAGTTTAGTCGTCCACTTAGGAAATCCTAATTGCAAAGTGGAAAAAATCCACATTTCCAAAAAGAGAAAAAACTCTCAAAAAAACCCCAAACCAAAAGGACCACATTTAGGAATTTTAAATACTCTTCCAAATTGCCACAAAATGTGTCAGTTTATTACATGAATCATGATGACCTAATTTCTTGCTTGGAAAGACACAGTGTGAGAGTACTGTCAGCAGGCATTGGTACAAATCCAGAGATTGGTATTAAATAAAGTATGCTGTGTCTAATAAATCCAAGTGAGTCTATTGTTACTAGCAGCCAAAACAATTATCAAATATGACGGGTATTGTGAGCTTAGTACTGAGCTCTAAAATAAAGGGTGGCAAAGAGTAAGCCAGATATATTGACTTCTATGCCTAATTCTCTGTATTTTTCCTGTGCTGCTTCTTGCCTTGTTTCTGGATCTCCTCCTGTTCCTCTTTTACTGAGAAACTACCATTAGAGGCTAAGAGTTAGCAAAATAGGCCTGATTTTAAAGGATCCTCACAGGAGGGTTTGTGAATATTTAACAGTGGTTAACATACCACATTTGTGAATTGCACCCAAAAACTGGGTGACATTGTGCCTACGCAGACTGACCTCATGCTGTCACAGACAAATGCATCCTCCTCCTTCTCTTCCAAGTTGTTTGACCACCATGGATAAATGAGAGTGGTTCTGCCCCTTCTAGTTTTTTTTCAAGCGAGCAGTTTTTAACTGCTTATTAACTGGAGGTGAATGAGGACAGGGTGACTCAGGGGACAGAAGTACAAACTCAAGGCTTTTGCGCACCAAATCATGCTGTTTTTTGGATTTGATACATGTCAAATATGTCATGACATATGCTTTTGGGGGAAGAGCTGTGCTTGAAAGTCTTTCTGTTCTTTTCTGTGTTAGATGGGAAGGGAGAAAACACTACTAAAATCCAAATAAACATGCTACTCTCTGAAGTTCTTTTAAAAGAAAGAAGACATGCTTTTTAGGGGTCAAAGTATGAAGTATTTCAGGCAAATAAGTGACAGGGGCATGGCCAGGAGAAATGTTGGTGTTTAAACTTGATCAAAAAAAACAACTTTTGGGCAGTTAGGCTGAACTTTAATTTATGTAACCTAAAGCAGCTGACCTGTGCTATGGCTAGCCTCAGAAATGAAATGTAGCGTGGAAGCTGCTGAACAGCTTAATTACTACTGCCTTCTGGTTTTTCCTTTCTCTTTTGGCCACAGCCATGTTACTGTAGCCCTGCTGATGCTGCCGAGGATATCCATGTCTTGACTGAGCACTAAAACACTTGCATGAGACAAGCCAATTCACAAAGAAGGAAAAATAATTGGGAGGCAACTGTGCAAACATTTCTGTTTACCCAGGTGGGAGATGGCAGCTTTTGTTAATAAGCTCCCATGCTGATTTTTACCTTCCAAGTTGAAGCTGCTGGTCATTTTCAGATGAGAGAGGGGAAAATAAAAAGTTAGATTGCTTTAGAAGAGGTGTTTCATCAATGATACTCAGATGCTAATAAAGCTGTCACATGTAAAACGTTTTCTCTCCTTTGCTGTCTTCAGTCTGGTTTTATCTGGGATATTTGTGATCACTGATGCCCTAATATGCTCTTGTCTTTAATGCATGAACCCCTTGTCTGGGTCCTCTTCTGTCTTGTCCATTGCCCATCCTCCTGCCCTGGATGCATTACTTGGAGCAGAAGCCACGGTCCAAGCCCCCAGGACCCTCCTGTTGTGGAAGGGTTCAAGACATACATCTCCCTGCAGACCCCTCCCCCTGGGGGAGTGGGGAAGATGCACCACAGTTGTCCACGTGGCTCTGCACAGCCTGGCCACCTTCCCTGGCAAAACCCCAGCCTTCTGCCTTCCAGCTAAAGAAAATGTTTTTTAGAAACTGAATTTAGTTGGGTTGGACAAGACCTCTTCTCAGACTGACTGATATAAAAGGCCTCTTGTTGTATGTGGAAACATACATTCCTCCTCTGGAAACTGCTGTGGAAACAGTGATCTCTATTGAGCAGACTTTTCTCCAGGCTTGGCTGTGCTACAGGCCTGATTTTTATGACTTTGCTGTTAATGCATTTAATGACCAAAAAGAAAAAAAAAAAGTCACGGCCACATGACTTAGTCTTAAAAATGCTTCCTTGGGGAAAAAGTGGGGGATACTACAAAATAATTCCTTAAACACAAAGGCCAAATACCCCATAATTCTGTTATATGAGAAAATAAATCCAAGACCGTTGTTAGGAAGAAAATAGCTTCTTAAGATTAATAAACAGTCTTTTCTCTGATGCTTCTGAGAGGAGAAAGCTTTCATCCCTCCTCTGTACTAGAGGTTTAATCTCATCCTTCACAAAAAAGCCGTGTACAAATACTGCCTGTGTTGCTATGCAAATCCGGTCTTTCCCAACAGCTGCTGGAAGAAGCTTAGTTTTGAATTCCTAGTGAAACAAATAGCTTTTTGGAAAGCCTGTCACTTGCTGTTTTGTGTTCAGTGAGGTGTCATGAGGCAACTGATCTCATTTAACATCTTGCTTCTGCCAAAAGAGATGGTCCCAGACACATGCTGCCACGGATTGTTTCATGCCAGTTCTTGTGCTCATCTGTGTGCTTAGCAAGCTCAAGCCAGCAAAAACTGAGTAAAAACTGCCCCCTCCCAGCTAAAAAAAAAAAAAAAAAAAAAAAAAAAAAAAAAAAAAAAAAAAAAGGCAGCAAAAAGCACCAAAAGAATTCTAAGAAAAGGGCTTATTTTCTCCTGGCAGTGTGTGCTGAATCACCTTTGCAAAGGGGTCAAACAATGCCAGATCTGACACGTGAAAGAAAATCAAACACATACTTTGACCCATACAACATAGCCATTCCTGAACCGTAATCACAGAAATTATTGCTTTTTGCTTTAGAATTTCTAAAACTTATTTGAAGACCAAAGGAAGAGCACAATAGCTGCTCTTTTGTAAAAGTAAAGCCTTTTGGGGGTTCTATGCTGCTGATGTCAACAGCATTAAGAAAATTATCCCAGTATCTTTACTTACATACTAGGTTGTTCTTAATCTTGCGCCTTGCTTGTTTGCTTTGTTACTTCAAGGCACGCATGTCCAGCTCTGCTGCATCCTCCTTTCATTGCATGGAAGTTGCATCTTTCTAATTTTCCCTGCAGGAACTGCCCTCAGACCACAGGCACTCATTGCATTGTTCTCATGATAGCCCAGACTGCTGATTGTAGTCTTGCCCAGTGCTCCAACTCTGTTGTTTTCCATTTTGAGGTACCACCCTTTGCCATATTTTCATCTCTTGCTCTTTCCATCTCCAGGCAATCCTGAAAGTCTGGGCTCTCTGGTCTCATATCTTCCTCTGCAGCTCTGCTTTCCTTAAAAGGTGCAAAACTGCATTTTCTGAAGGTTGGAGGACTTCTGATTTTCACATTAATTTTGCTTAATTATGGGGAAGGATTGGTACATCTGATGTCATGCAGCATTTACTAGGAGCACACACAAGGCTGGAATACAGAAGGCTAGGAGCTGTGGTACCCCTCTTCCCTGTAATTAAAATTCCATCATCCTGTTGTGCATACTTGACTTTATCAGTTTATTGTTGTTGTTTCTAGTGTCCCACTGCATTTTCTGATATACAGAAGACCTGCAGGAATTTTTAAATCATAGTGTGTAATCAATAGTTTTCTCATAAATATCCCTGATGTTTGGCATTGCTGATCGGCAGTGGTGCAAAAAGAAGGTTAAGTTTTTAAATGTAAGTCTCCAGAGGTACTGTACTAGAAGGTATTTTTCCAGTTGCGTTTGTGTATTATAGAAGTGATTACCTCTTTGGCACCAGCATGTTCACTGGCCATGCTGAGTGCTCCTCTTTTACTCCAACATTGAATAAAACCAGGTCATTTTTGGATGCTCTGAAGAGCAGCAAGCTCTTACAGTGCTGTCAGAAGAGAATCGTGCGTATGGAAAAATAAATGCTGGTGCAGGAGGACAGGTTCCATTGTGCTCTGCATGTTGGCTGCAGAGGTGGAGTGGTGAAGCTGTCTTGCTATCTCCCTTGAAATTCTGAGTCCCGTTTCCTGAGGCTAGGGGAAACTAAGACATGCTCTGAAGCTGTCAGGTGTGATGTGATGGATGTCTGGGTTTCCAGTGCGGGGGAGAGGAAAACTAAAGGGGGCACAAGGCATTATGCTAAGTCCCTTGCTCCACAGGAGGAAATTGTATGTCTTGTGACCTCCACTTGAAAGCTGGATAGTTCAAGTTATCATAACCTACAGCTGTAGGGAGGAGATTACCACATCCTCAACTTTCTAAACAACAGAGCTGTTTGAAGGCTAAGGGTTTAGTACAAATAATCATTAAAACATGGACTGTTTGTTTATTATTTATTAAAGGTGCATTATTAAGCACTCAGAAGTTAGGAACTGCCAGAGTTAAGACGGTATATGTCTCCCTGTCTGCGCTCTGTTGGCTGAAGCTGAGAGCCATGCTGATGTGAGCACACAGATATTTGGGGACCTTGTGATGCTGGCAGTCTGTCAGTGTCTGGCTACATCAGATGCTCTGAGCACACGTGGCACCGACTGAACTTGGCTGAAGCTGGCAGGACTCAGCAGCACTTTCCTGGAGGCTGTCAGGCCATCCCCTTCCATCAGACAGACAGAAAATGGATCATGCAGATCAGTGGGTACAAGAGGAGAGGCTCAGCCAGCTGATTGGGCTTGTTATATGCAGGTACAGTGGGGCACAGCTGTATTTTTACCTGTCATCATGGCCTCCTCTCCTTGGCCTCAGCCCCATCATCTGGTGAGATCTGCAGCACACCAGCACAAACCCTGTATTGTGCTGTAGCCTTGCTTCATTTCTGAAGCTTTCTGAAGGAAATGATGCATGTTAAGTTGCTGTTGATATACACACGGAGAAGGCATTTAAATAAAATTATGTGGGTAAATGCAGTTCTGGCCTGGTATTGGACTGTAACACAGAGTACAGCATGTATTTTTCCTGTTCACAGTTCACTGCTTTAACAAGTACCTTCTGCCTTAGATCCCTGTGTTGTTTATTTAACTCTATCCAGCTTCCTGAGGAAGGGAATCTCATTCACTGTGAGAGCCTGCTGAAAAGTTTCTATGCAATGTCCAACTGCACCTTCAGCAACAAACACTTGGAGCCTGGGAGATGAATATGTCCCTCTGTGTCCTATTTTTGTTTTAGCTGGACATATAATTTGAGATCCATCTCCTGGGGTGCTTTAAGAACTGCCTAGCAAGATTACTCTTAGCTTGATTAATTCACCCCAAACCCTGAAATGTAGTAAAGAACATCCTTTTCTGCAAATGTATCTGGTTTCTGGATCTACAAAAATCCAGAGTTTCTGAGATTGGTGCTTAGAAGTGAGGGATTTTTAAGCCATTTTGGCTTGCTCAAAGCAACTTTCCAAGGGTTTTGAGAGGATTCTTTAAATATACAGTATTTTAAATATATAACATTAATTACAAGTGAATTTAGAGAGGCTGTAAAGTCTTTGTAGATGCTGAAAGTGTCAAAGCAGCTGTGAGATGTCACTGCTTTGGAAGTTTCTTCTTCAGGTGAAGGCTCTTAGGGAGCCTTTAAAGTAATTCTTGCTAATTACTGTGTGTATCTACACTTAGAAAATCACCTGTTACCTGCTTCCTTTCTAAATCACAGCAGCAGAAAAGAAAATTTCATTTTCTTTTTCGATCTGTTGTTTACATTTTGGGTTTCAGACTTCTCCAAACATAAGTCTTAAATCAAAACCTGAGATTCTTACAGCCATATCAATCCAGAGTGTGGGACTTCAAAGAAGAAAAGTGCATTAAATATTCTAAGACTCACTTGCACTTTTATGTCAGGATAAAGAGCCCAAATACTCCCTTTGTATTCCCTCCTGTTCCTGCTCATGCTAGCAGCTGTTCCACTCTACCATTTTGCTTTCCAGGGTAATGACTCTTGGGACTGAGCTATCTCACTGACCATCTGTGGCCCATACAGCAATTTGTAGTGGATAATCCCTCACACTAAATCCTCTCAGCACGTGTGCATGTTAGTTTTGGACTTTGTCCTTTTTTGAGCTTGCTGTAGGCCTGTGAGTGACTGTGGCAAGGTGTCATCCTTGCAACCAGAGCAAAGATATGGGGGGGTCTTTGGAGGACACTTAATTCAGTGCAGTTGGGGTTATGCAAGCTGTCCCAAACCCTGTTTACCACTGGGGAAAATGCGCAACCAAGTCACAGCATTGCTTGCATAAAGCTTTCCATCAGGAAGAGGGTTAGAACTTATGCAGTTGTAAAAAAAAAATCCACACAAACTCTCAGAGGCACAAAGAGGCATCTATTTTACATGCTTTCTAAATGGTCAGTGCTTTCTAAATGCACAGCATTCTTATCCTAGTGGCTTTTCTCAGTCTGTTTTCCAAACCAGTGACAACTTGGCATCATCACATCACTACCTCCAGCACTGGAACTTGGCAAGCAGAGAGATTCGTGACAGATTTACCATGGGCATGGTTGTCCTATGGCAGACTGAAGTTTCATCTAGCACAGCCTCTGATAGCCAAAAACCTCCCAGAATTTAGGGAACTATGCAAGAGCAGTGGTGAGCAGTACGTTTTTGAGAATCTCTTCCAGTGCGCAGCAAGCTGTGGGTGTACAGTTTCCTGAGCAACACAGTGCCCCTGTATACTTGCAGGGGGGTTATTTTTTTTTCCCCTGAACAAATTAGTTTAATTTCTGGGCAACCCTGAGCACTGGCTGTCACACCACTGTCTGGCTGTTCAAGCATAGTGACTGCAAAGAGCATGCCGCCTGTGCATGCTTTTGGGCTCTGTGCCAAACTTCGCAATGACCACAGCAGGGAGTCCCTCTGGTCGTTTCTTTTTGGGGTGACGGATCTCAGCCAAGACAGTCAATTTTTCTGCAAGGGCCCTGCCATCTATTCCCCTCTACCTTCCCTGCACGTTTGCTAAGGCACAGAGGCATTTCACTAGGATTTATTTCTAGGCAACTCTCCCCAACCTCTTCCCCCTGTTTCACTTTCACTCAGCTTCCCCATTTCCACCAACTTGTTGTTTTTACATAATGCCACTTTTGACGGGAACTTTTGACGGGATGAAGACCCAGCTCCACTTCTCCTTCTTGGAGCAAGCAAACTTCCCAAAAGCCTGGAGTGCCTGCAAGCTGCAGAAAATCCTGCGCCGAGTCTGGTGTGGATGTTTGCAGTCCAGTTACAAAAGCCCCGTGTTTGCATTATGTTAATCCTCTGGCTCTGGCTACGCCAGCTAGGCAGGACCTATCGCAGCAGGGAGAATGACATCATTTGGAAAAAGGGCTGCTGCACAAGGCTGCCAGAGGCTGTGCAGCATCCCTCCCTTCTACAGGGGACTGCTGCTCCATCTCAGCAGGAGCAGGCTGCTTTATCAATTAGAATATTTTTAGTGACCATAGAAGTTGTAACATGATGCAGGGCAGGAGGAGCTACAGATGTGTGTAACCATCCTCTTTGACAGGCTGCAGTAGTGATATAATACCATAAATCCTGTGATTTGATCATTAAATTCTGTCACCTAGAGATTTGTTTCATCTTAATGCATACATTTTTTTTTACTTGTCCTAATTTGCCTTTTACAAATAGTGGCAAGAAATACCAGGAAAGCGTAACTGATATGATGCTGCATGCAAGCTCACCCACGTGCTACTTGTGATTGGCGCAAGGAGCTGCAGAGACATAAAATGCAGGATGACTGAGCTGCTTAGTGAATGCTTCCAGCTCACTAATGCCGAAATGCCATAAAGCATCCTGCATTCCGAGACCAGCACATGACTCTCAGCATCGCCATTCTGTCTGATTCTCCCCTTACAGACGCAGTTACAAAAACGGCAGCTAAGCACAGACGTATCCCTGGCATGCTGTCAGGCAGCCTTGCTGGAGGAAATTTTTTTTCCCCCCTGCAAGCTGCCAAGGTGGACTCCTTAGCTGCGATAGACTGACTGAGACTGCAGTTCCCCCATCAGTTTCATAATACTCAGAAAGCATCCATTTACATCATTGTGTGCAGTGCAGGGCAGCAGCTGCCAGGAAATTTGAAACTATTTTGATTCCAGTTGACTAGAACAGCAGCAATTGAATTAGCTGGTATCGCTATAGATAAACTGATGATCTGTGCATTTTATTTCTTTGACCAATGGGTAACTGCTGGAGCTACAGTAACCTCTGTGAGTAAGGAGACTGTTCAAGCAAATATATCTCATTTCTCGAGCTATATGATATATATATATATATATATATACTGTATAGAGAGAGACACTCACACCATTCTTTTTTTAAATGTACCTGTAAACAAAATGTCTGTCTATGCTTTTAACTTGTGTTTTGCTTCCTAGAATTTCCTTTTATTATGCTGTAGACAAGTTTGTTTGACATGGAATGGTTATTTACCTATGAAATATCATATCTATGCCTGATATAAGTCATTAATTCTTTCAGCGTCTAATCATCAGAAAGGCTGCCAAATGCTGTTAGGTTATATCTGCCCAGTCTCAGTTTTCTAGTCACTCACCCCCTTTCTATTTTAGCTTTTTCTCTATCCATTTCTTTCTTTTTTTCCTTCCTTTTTTTTTTTTTTTTAATTTGTTGAAAGAAGCCACCTTCAATGCAAAGTAGAAATTTGTGTTACCTGAAAGTGTGTGTCCTTTCTTTGTTTGTTTGGTGATAGGTATTTTTTTCCCTGCGCATCTTCAGTGCAGTCCTTAAATTTTGTTGTTGTCTTTCTAGCCTTGTTTGTAATGCAGTCATATTGGGGGATGGGGTTGGACAGGATATGCCAGTAGCTGCAGCAAGACATGATGCTGTGGTGGTGGATGGGAATAAGGGAGGAGTTTCCCTTAAAGAGCTCAAGCTCCCCTAAGCTCTTGTACCTGAAATAGCTCTCTGAAGAAAGGGAAAGGCTTTGCAATTTTGGCAGAGGGGGGTGGACTGGTTGTGGTTTACCTCACAAAATAGAGACCTTGGCAGTCATGTGCATGGTGGTACCTAACATAATGGCAGCGAACACTGCTTTGATGTCATATATGAATTCTTTTTTTCAGTCAGACAGAGAATTAGGCAATATTCCTGCATGCATGAAGGCAGGAATCCCACTGACTTGTATTACAGGAGTGGCAGCAGCAGCCCATCCAGAGGAGGCTGCTGACATCTCACTTTAGGAAAGGCCTTATATTTCTGCTGTGATACCACTACTCTCTTGCCCAGATGGAACACAGCTTGCAGGTGTGGAAGAGGGGAGTACTTGTAAGCACTCTCCCTCTCCTTGGACATTGCTCTCTGCCTGCATGTGTGAATATGTCCTGTGTATGTATGTATACCTCTTCAGGAGTCTGATGGGCTTGCCAGAGTATGAGGTTCAGGAGAAGTAAATCAGAAACTGGCTCAGGATTTCTTTCCACCATCAGCAGTGGCTGTCCGAGGCAGATGGGGACACGCAGCAGAGCATTTAGCGTTCACCATGAGAAATAAGGCCCCCTCTGTTTCCCTCGTGTTGGTTCAGAAGCTAAGATAGCAATTAGCAGAGACGAGTCTGGCCCCTTGGCAGGATTTGTATGCGGTGCCTTGTTAGGGCTTGGCCTCCGGAGCACATTGGCTGCCTCCCAGCCCCACAGGAGGCTGGGGCTGACACTCCGGGCTTCCTTCCAACAAGGCGGGATGTGTGGGTTGGAGTGAGGCACGGGGGATCCCAGTTCTTGGGGCACTGTGTATTGCCTTTCTTCAGGCACTGCAGCCAGAGAGTGTGGCCCAGGTGGCCTGGCCAAGTGTTGTGCCACAGTGCTGAGGGCACATATTGAGCATTGCTGTGGGTGGATGTGTCCAAGAAGGGTTTACATTATCATCTATAGTGACAGGCTCCCTGTCAGTCCTCTCTTAAGAAATCCCACCTCTAAACCACGCTGAGAGAGCAGCACTAAAGCTTCTGCGCTAGAGAAGACCAGGGTTGTGGGATGAGAAGGCAGCTTGGGGTTGCTTGCTTGGGGTTGTTCCAGTGCAGGTGTAGGGACCTTGTAACCATACAGCATCACTGTGTGGCTGAGTTGTGTGCAAAGGTGACTGTTTGTCTGCTGCTTCAGACACTTAGGAAAAGCACTGTGGGTGCACCCCCAGCTGTGTGTTGGAAAACTTGCCATGAAGATGGGCTGGTGATGCAATTGTGGACAGGGCATCCTTGGTCCTTTACAGCTCCCTGGGACCTTGCAGCAGAGAAAAGGTTCCTGATTTGTCTAGTCACTGTCCTGAACAGCAACCAAAGTCGTCTGGATGAAGTTTATTTTTTATTATATAGTGATTAAGTCAATGGCATGGAGGCATTTGGAGAACCCACTGGGAAAGATTCAGAGGCTTGGCAGGGTCCAAGACTGTTGGTTTGATCCTGCACCATGCCCAGTGTGTGGTAATTACCCTATGGGTAGATATACTGGGATATACTAGCAGGTGTAAGCTTCTGCTTAACAAGCCACTGGCACATAGGTAACCATATTAATGCAGTTCTGAACTTGTGTTAGATTATCCTCTCTTTCATCTTGAACTCAGCCTATTATTAACCACAGCTACATGGCTTCCTCCTCAGAAACAGACCGTGGTCAGCCTGCTCGGAGCAGAGCTGGGGATCTGTTTGCAATGCAACACCTAGAGATGCACCTTGGGACCAAACCATTCAAATGCAAGTTGCTGTCTGGTTTCAGAGCTGTCACCCCTGATGATTTTCTGAGTAGCTGTTCAGGTCTTGCCATCCTGAAGTTTGATTTTAAACACTTCTATACTCCTGGCCAGTTTAGTTGTTTTTTTTTTTTTTTTTTTCTTAAGGAGTGAGACAAATGCAGCTGATGATGGTTGGCTTTTTTGTTGTTTTGGGTTTTTTCCCCCTAAAAGCTCAGTTCCTCCTTGGGCTGTGATATAAGGTGGCCAATAATCTGTCATTATGTGATCCCTGAGCTCCCTCCAGACAGATGGTTCTCTGTTACCTCACAACAATGGGAGCCAGTGGGTGCTTGGCGCTTGGAAAATGAGACCACCCATTTTTGCTCCTGCTTCGTTTACATCAGTTGGAAAAGCAGCACAAAGAAGAGAGGGGTAGCACGGTTTTTCTACAGCAGTGTACTTGCTGCAGTAGAAAATGTGAATTGCTTGGTATGCCCATCATTGCAACATGTCCTTCAGCTGCCTGAGTTGTTAAAGGAAGAAGGTAGTGCTGGCAGAAAGTTGAATTGCTTATTAATTGCTTTGTAATTTAGCTAATTAGTTTTGTCAAGGCTGTAGAACATAAGGGGTGTGGCTGATTATCTTCCCAGTGTTTCACCTTTACAAGTGCAGATTACCTAAAAACTTAAAACCATCATGTGTGGTGTCTTTTTTAAGTAAAATAACACGTGTGGTGGTGCATGCTGTGGATGGCTGTCAGACATCTGAATCTCTGCCTTCTTAGGCCTATGTGCTTGGCCTGTGGCCTCAGAATGTGCATGTGGCACTGGGACCTTTCCTGAATCAGACATTTCTGGCATTATTTCCTCTGTGGTGCTCACTCCCAAAGTAGGGCTGCCCAAAAACTCCTATATAATAGGACCAGCTCTGGATTACTGCAGTGTGAGAGTGTGCAGAAGTGGGTTAAACTGAAGAGTATTCTCTCTGCAGAGGAGAGCATTTACTCTGTTAGGAGTGGGCTGACGAGGGAGACTGGGCTTTTTGCTTTGTGCATGTGGTGGATATATCCAGGGTCTCTTTTTTCTTTGCAGGTAGTGGCCGTGGAAGCAGCAGTTTGCCTCCTCATACCATCATCAATGAATTTCCAGAGTATGGCACTGTAGAGTCAAGCACACAAGCCCCAACGGCTCCATCCATGTGCCAGGCCGAGCCTGTAACGCGCAGTCCGGAAAGACAGGACAGTCACCACTGCATCAGGCCTGTTCTTCAGTGCACAGCTCCTGCAGATAATGTGAGGCCTGATGCAGGGGCAGTGCAGCTTCACACCTCAGAAGAAGGTTTGCAACCTGCAGGTAATCTGCCAGAGATGATGAAAATCTCTCGACAGTTAGAAGCAATAAAGGTGCAAGAAAGAGCAAATACTTCTCTAGATTCAGAGACACAAATGGAAGAAAAGAGTGTTACTGGCAGCCAAAATGTGCAGGCAGCCAGAGAACCAGTTCCAGCAGGCCAAGAAAAACTCTCCGACATGCTTCTTCCATCTGAACGAACAGCTGAGGAAAAAAAGCATTTGATCATAGAGAAAGATCTGGCTTCAATATGGGCTGGAGAAAAGCAGTCCAAATTTTCACAAGCCATAAGTAATAAAGCAGAGGAGGTCCACACAGCTCAGGAACCAAGCTGTCACAAGCCATCTGTGACAAACCTGGAAGCAGTCAGCAGTGTGGAGAGGGGCACACGTTTTGAGGAGTTTTCAGAGTACAGTCAAGGCAAAATGCAAACAGGTCCTGAGAGAAGGCTTGCTAAAGAGGCAGCTGTGAGTAAACATGTAGAATTTCAAGGTGTGGAGATCTTAAGGCTGCAAAAAGCTGAGGAGCAGAGAAGAAAGAAGCACTCACTGTTGGACTCTATGTCTGTTGAGAGGAAGGCATTCCCCAAAACATCCAGCCACCCTGCGTCACCAATGGTCTCCCCAGGCTTGCTTGCCTTGCCAGACAGTGCATGGAGTGATGTCTGTGAAGACCCAAGGCAGGGACCCTCTGCTTCTGGAGCCTCTCCTCCAGCACTGCTTGATGAAAGCAGGAAGGATGACGTTTCTGTGAAGGACAGGAAGAACTGTGGTGAGGAGGAGATGGCTGTGCTTGCAAGATGCGAGGGCAGGTGAGCTGGTCCTAAGAGGGGAGCAGGGGTCAGGCAAGGGTTCTCTTGTCTAGGTATGTGGCTTGTGCCTACCTGTTTAGGAGCTTGCTGCCTGTGGTGTGGTGTTTACAGTAGTAGTTGATAGCTGGTGGTTGGCTAGTATGTGAAGTTGGTACTGAAGCCACTCCACACCATCATACTGAAGTTTGCTGTCCATCTCAGGTTTTGAAACATAAAGATCAGAAATCTTGCTGTTTGCACAGTGATGTCTGTGTGATGAAGCATCTGTACAGGTGTAGCTGGGATCTGGACATGTCATGTAATTAAACACAATTGGCATGCAGGCCTAGCCATCCAGATTTTCTGGTTTCATTCAGAGTTTGTGCAAGAACAGTGTGAGAACCTTTTAAAGGTTGGATTATCCAGGGCCATGAAGATCGTAAGAGGAAAGACATTTTATCCAGGGCCATATAGATCATAGGAGGATAAATGCTACAATATGTACTTTCTATATTATCTATCTATCTATCCATCCATCCATCCATCCATCCATCCATCCATCCATCCATCTATTTATATAATTTTAGCAGTAGATATTGCAAGAATGGCAATATGCATTTGCATCCTGATTTGCTTTGCATTCTGATGTCCTTGTGTTTCTTTCCTGATGCACATCTCTGACAAAACAAAGGGTTCCACTGGTGTGATCTGAGCAAACCATGCCCTCTTTGACCTGGAGAGGTGTTTGCTGCTGACACAAGATCCCTACAAGGGACACTCTGCACTTCTGGATCTGTGGTGTTTTGCTTTGGCTAGTGCATGGGATTACTTGGGCTGGCTATCCTAACCTCTGGCATGTTGAGGAGTATTTGGTGCAGCAGAGAAGAAAACTCTTCAGAGGGATGGTATACCTTTTCTTGCATTAGCAACCAGGCTGAGTTTTCTCCCTTCAAATCTCCTCAGGCTCTGTATTTTTAATTGCATGTGCTTCCCTTTGCATTTTGGAGTTATTTCCTTTTGCTTTTTGCTGAAGACCCCAGTCCTAGGACTGCAGAGATAACAAATTACCCTTCAGTGGCAGAGGCTCCATCTGGATACACATCTCCAACATGTGCAGGCCCTAGAATGGCACTGGTATTTGGATAGATCGTACACATTTTGCTTTCCTCCTTTGCATGTAAGCAGATGATGTTATCTGTTAGACAATATTAGGCTGTCTCCCAGCCCTCTTCTTTTACCCAGAAAAATGTTTCTTTCTGTGTCCTGGAGTGGGAGATCATGCCAGTCATAAATAGAGGTAGTGTAAGGAGAAACCAGCATTTTACCTGCAGTGCATAAAACTGCATTGACCTTTCTGCTCAGAAAGGTGGAAGGTCAGAAGGGTTGCCCAAAGTCTAAGCATTGCCTTCAAGCTGAAATGAGCTGTTTCTGGTTAATTTTCAGGACGGTGGAGGAGGGGGAAGCAGCCACAGGAGGATATGAAGATTTCCTTGGGCAGAGGCACTCTGACGTCTCCACCGATGTGTACAGCTCACAGTTTGAAAACATCCTAGACAATGCATCTTTGTACTACAGTGCAGAATCGCTAGAGACATTGTACTCAGAGCCCGATAGCTTCTTCAGCTTTGAGATGCCACTCACTCCCATGATCCAGCAGCGCATGAAGGAGGGTGGACAGTTTTTAGATAGGACATCAGCCTTGGGGCAGATAGATGTCCCTGACAGGGAGGTGAAGGGATGTGGTGAAGGCATTGCCAATGGATTAAGGGATGCAAGTGAAACACTCTTCAAAGGAGATGTCACAGAAGTCCCTCATCTGGAAAGGTAAAAGTAGTGGGTGAGCTTTCTGTGTGCCTGCTGATTTTCCCCCATCTCTGTTTACTTCAGTGTACTGTCACTGAATATAGTTTTGACTCTTTTAACATTTCAAATTTTCTACAGAGATTAATTCCCAGGCTGACTGCAGGAGAGGAATGAGCCATCCAAACCTGCCATTCATAAGAAGAGTACAAATTTACATTATGAAGGTTTATTAGGCAATGCTGATGTATTGATAAAAGTCTGTCTGTTATTATCACATCTCTGGGACCTGTCTCTGGAGGAGTTAGTTACTGGTTACAAATGAACCTTGTTCAGCTCCAGTTCCTACCTGAATTTATTGGCAGCAACTTGAGCAGCGGTAACACTTTGTGTACACAAATGAGTTGTCCAAATGCAGTTTGTGATCTGGATGTTAAAGATGTGTCTCGGGGCACAGTGTTTCCTCTCATGAGGCCAGTGGGAGTTTAGAATGTTAACTTCTGCTGGGATGAGATTTTGCTCCCACTACATTCACAGGTTACCTGCTTCTTTTGTTGGTGCACGTACTTACTGAAAGAGGAGCAAGCATTGCAAAAATGTTAATAATTTCTGTTTAGGTAAAAGTGGAGGTGAGAAAACCTATTAGAAGGAAGAGTGATGTGAAAAGCAAAAACTAGACTGAGTGGTTGGAAAATACTGTACAATTGTAGAAAATCACTCCATGTGCAAACTCTTGTAATAGTGTGCTGTCCAAGAGAGGGTGGGGCAGTGAAAGGCAGCCATGTTCAAAGTGGGAGGTTGAGTTAAAAGCAGAGTGGTGAGGGTGCAACTCACCCACAAAGTGGACATCGTGAGTGACAAAGATGCCTCTGGTCTTCATCCTCCAGGGACAGGATGTTATCTTAGGGTTCTAAGACTATTCCCTTAGATGGAACTAGTCTAGTTTCTGGGAGTAAGGATGGGAGATTTTTTATCCGTTTTATTTCTTTTGTGCTAAAATGAAAGAAGTCCTTTGAGGAGAAGTAGTTTTGCTAACTTTACGGATTAAGGTACAGTTTGCTCTTAAAACAACAGGGAGAGGGACCTTCGAGTTCAAAGTATTTTTCCCTCAATCATACAGTAAGAAAGATGTTTAAATCTTGTGCATGCATAGTGCCTGCCAGTAGGCAATAAGTGACTGCTAATCTGCAATAACCTGTATGAAGCCAGAAACTGAGGTCAGTCCTGAGACTTGAAGCTCCTTACTTCAAGTAAAACCAAAGACTGACATAAAACTGGACGAGGGAGAAAAAGCAGCACATTCAGATCCTGATTGTTACCCCCTAGTTGGAGCATTTAGTATCTAAAAAGTACTGTGAAGTAAGGCCCACATTGGCTCATCAAGACAAAAATTATCACAAAGACAAGGTGTGCTTAGATGAGCCACAACAGGTGCCTGCCTAATGTGGATTTCACTTGGAATTAATTTTAGTTTAGATTTGCAGCCATACTGATAAACCAGCAGTAAATGTTTAAGTAGCTTTTTTTCTCAACTAAAAAAAGAAGCACAAAAAAGAAGAGTGATCCTCGTTTGTTAGGGACAAGCCTCAAGGGCTCACCTAAGGTAGGTGCCAGTAGAAGATGTCACCACAGCAGGATGGCTAGCCACAAGTATGCCCAACAGAGTAATCCTACCAGCGATTATCGTACAGCTAACACCACTCTTCCTCCTCCAGTATTCCGGTACCGTGATGTATTGCACCAGGCGTGTATGTTGTGTGGTGACTGGCAGGCGACTGACAGGTCGTGAGTGCTATATGTACTGTGCTGGAGCCGGGGGGGAATCACGGTGTCAGGAGTGCGTGGGTAGGAGCAGTGTGTGCCTGCCGGAGGTGGCGGGAGGTTTATCCTACAGGGGTCAGGGCGGTGTGTCCTGGTGATGCTCAGGTGAAACAGAAATAGCCTCCTGAGCCCTGGCGGCTCAGGGAGTTTGAACGCGCGGTTGTGTCGCCTGAAGCAGTACGAGACCTGGGTTTACCTGAGTCTGCCCGTGCGATGCGCCTGTGGCACCTCTGTGCCTGCTGCTGAACCTCTCGTTTCCTACGGTTTCTTGCGGTTTCCTACGGTGCTGTGAACCTGCGGTTGTGCTTGGGGCTGCAGTTCCTCACGCCTAGCGCCTGCCTGGCGCTGCAGAGCGGCGGGAGCGCCCTGGGCAGTGGTGCAGCCCTCCCGGAGCAGGAGGGGGAGAGGAGCCCCCCGCTCCCCCGCGCCGTGTACGAGAGCGGCGGGAGAAGCCCCTCCCAGGGAGGTGGGGGTTCCTCTGGGGGCTCAGCATGTGGATACTGGCAAGTGCAAAGGGAAGTGGGTGGATGTCGGGTGCGGGGGATTTGGGAGCAGAGCAGGGTAGTGCGGGACTGCAGGGAGCGTGAGACACCCCCCCCCCCCCCGGATACCGTACAGCCAACCCGAGGGAGCAAAAACCGAAACCAGAATCTCACCAGTGCCTTGTGCCGCGCTATTTTGGTGGTAAAAAAAGTGACTGGGGAGGGAGCGCGCTTCTAAGTACCAGCAGTAGTTAATGGGTGAGCGGTGTGGAACATGAACAGTCCTTCCTGGCCCAGAGCAGAAGGGGATGGCCCACTTGAGAGCAAAGAGCTGGCGGTGCTACCCCTGGAAATTGAAAGCCGTGTGCCAGTTGGGAAAGGGGGAGCCCTCCTGGATAGCAGATAGCTGACACCATAGCCCCTTCTGCACCTGTCCGGAGGGATCCCGAGCGTACCTCACACAGGGAGTGTGGTTTTGATTCATAAGGACGAGAAAACCTGGCCTCGCAATGAAGAAGCGGGAGGGTAACATCCTTCTCCGCTCTTAGGAAATTGCTGGCTTTGGGAGGGGTCAGCTCTGGTATGTGAGGGCCGGTCACATGCCTTCAGAACCGAAAAAGAGGAAAAAAAAGCTGTTAGAGGCTTACAGGCTGCGAGTTCATATGAGCTCCTAGCTGTCTGAAGATTTCATCCCTGCTGTCCTCCCTGTCAGCTGCTGGCCGTGATTAAACGCAGTAAGTCCTGGTGATGGACCTGCCTGCTTTGACAGCCACCTGCTGTGCTTCCTTAGGATAGGGGGATGTCAGCTGCCCCTGGGTCTTCCGCAGAGCAGGCAGGCTAACTTTTACAAGGGGTCCTTTCTTGGCGTAGCTTAGGTGCTCTTTGTGCCTGGCCAGTGGAGGAGGGATGGCTGGGGGACAAGGGCGTGCAGCTTGCCTTCCTTTGGGACTCTTCGTGGCTTTGGGGGTGGAGTTTATTCTCTTTCAGTTCTCTGAGATAACCTCAGTTGGTTAGAGCGTGGTGTTAATCATGCCAAAGTTGAGGGTTTGATTCCTGTGTGGGCCGTTCACTTAACAGTTGGAGTCGATGATCCTTTTGTATGCCTTCCAGCTCAGAATATTCTGTCATTCTGTGGCGATTATCCCTCTGGGGGGGGATAAAAAATCTGCAGCCGAAGTGGCCTTAAGTTTCCACAGGAGGGGGTGAGAGAACAGGAGGAGGAGGGGTGGAGTGTGAGGTTTCAGAGCAGAGGGACAGCCTTGCTGTGTGTCAGGGCACCGTGGGATCCTCATGAAATAGGCTGAGCCACAGGTTGCCAGTGTGATGAAGCTTTGTAATGACAGTAAGGACGTTCCATTTGGGCCGTGTTTGGTTACCTTGTCTCTTTGTTTTATCCTTGCAGAGGCATGCAGTCCCCATTGTCACACCCACGCCCCGGGTGCTGTGCTCCTCCCTTCCCATGCCAGTGGGCTGTGTTAAGGCGAGCAAGGCTCAGCCTTCCTATCTGGGAATTTATCTTACTTTCAGACGCAGTAAGGAAAACTTTGCAAGCTGCTGCCAAGATACTGAACTTGAGTTTGTGTTGCCTGGACTAGGTGTAATCATTTCCAAATTGATTCAAATTGGTGATCCAAGTCAGAGTGGGGTGAAGGGGATGTGTTTACAAAGCAGTAAGATGTACTTGAAGGGAAAAGGAGTTATCTTTTCTGTGTATACCACAGAAAAAGCATCTGCATAACTAAATGTGAAGTGTGAAATTATATCTGTGATAATGTCTGTATTTCCAGACTTTAAAGACTGGACTTCTTTTGGTCTTTTCTTTTACTGCATACTTTACAGCAGGCTTTCCGTTCCCTCTCCCCTTGTAGGCTAGAATCAGAATAAGAAATTTTTAAAAACCCACAAAAAAAAAAACGAACAAAAAAAGTACAGCATTTCTTTTCCTGCCATAAGTGCCTTTTCCTGTTGTCTTGGAAAGTATCAACTTTGTTGGCAGGACATTGCCCAAGACTTTTGTAAATCCAGAGAGAAAAAAAAATAAATCTGTATTGCAACTCCTAATCCTCAAAAATGCTAAATATTTGCCACCTGCCATCATCTTCAAAGAACTGCTGCTGCTCAGCAAATTCTGCAACTTCTGTTATTTTTTTTTTTCTCCTGGAGATGGAAACACAAATTTAGTTGCATATATATTCAGGAGGGGAAGCAAACAAACTCCCTAAAGCAGTCTGGCGATTCTCAGAATAAATTCACAAGAATGTGGCCTGAAATTCCCATGGGTACCAGGTTACTTTTAATTATTGGGGCCTCTTGTTCCCATGGTGGATATTTTTCTGGTGTATAGGTCATTTCCAGCAATTTCTTACTTGGCACTGTGCTTATTCCTTCTTTAAGACAATAAGCTTTGTTGATAAATCCAGTTTTGATTCCTCTATCCAGGCTGATTCTCTCATTCTCTTCCCAGTTTATCAGTACTCAGATGCCAGTTATAATTCTGGTTTTCAGTTTGCACACTGATATTTTTGTCCAAAGAAGGTTGTATTTGATTTTTAAATGTAGTTACAAGACTCAATACTTAGGAATCTAACATGCAACTTTTATACATTGATTTTATTACTCTGTCTGACAGAGGTCTGGTAGAATTTTTTTGCACTTTGAAGATTCACTTAGAGACCCAATTGAATTTTTTTCATTTAGTGTCAAATCTGCTGAGATCCCTGCTTTTCTGAGTGGATGTTTTTCATTTTCAGGCCTGCCTCAGCTCGTGGCAGACTGGGACTTAGGAGACATAGGTCAGTCAGAACATGGTACTTCATATTTGCTGTCAGCCGTATGTCCAGGATAAGGAAGTGTATTCAGAGGGCATTGGTTATTGTCCTAGAAAAGCAAATGCATTAAATGCATCTGTGAGCAAGCAAACAAGCATGGAGCCCATTTGCTGGCACATGGGCTAATGCATCTGTCAGTTGTTGAGCCACTGCTAACCACTATATGCTGGCATGGGTGTATGTTGAATCCAGGTAAAGAGGAAGTGACACAATTCACAGGGGTACATTTCTGACACCACTGGCATTTCTAAAATGTTTTGCTACACTGTTCACCTTGGTATTCCCTCCAGGAAGGTGTCATCACTTCATCAAAGCTCTGGAGATGCGCTGTACAGAGTTTGCCTTTGCTCTGGCTAGTGAGGTGCTTGGAATACCAGTTTAGTGAGAGTTTGTAAAGCTGCTTCTAGTTCCTAAATAAACTGTTGTTCTAGGGAAAAAAAAGGGCTGCTGACTTTTCGCCTCTTCAGTTCTCAGCCTCCTCTGAAAATAAAACAAACAAGACAAAAATCCAGGAGCTCACAGAGACAGAAAAGAAAAATAAAAATGGAGCAGCTGATCAGTTTGCTACACAAAGCGCCTCAGTATAGAGCTGTCGGCAGCTCAGCTTTTAAGCTGGCATCTGTTGGCACAGCTCAATTAAAGTCAAACCCGTTTAGGTCAGGAAGGCTTGATTCACCAAAACCAAAGCATCTCTGCCAGCTCTGAGCTGCTCCCGAAGTGCAGCCTGCCGTCTCATCCATTAGCCATGATTGGCTGCTAGTCAAGCCCCCCTCCATATTACTGCTGGTTAAGTCTCTTCTTCCTCTCTGTGTGTGCTGGGATAGAGACAGAGCCTGGCAGCTGGCAAGATGGCATAGAGAGGCATGCATGTCTTTGGATGTGATGATGGAGAAGAACGGGGCACAGAGCGTGCAAACTCCTTGCTAGCACAGCTGGGTGAGCTGTGGGTTGGTTAGTAGCTGTTTTTTCTTTATTTTTTTTTTTGTATTATTCACTATTCTTTTTTAGGACAGGTGGTTCATTTTGCTGCATGGTTTCAGTGTAAAGCTCCTATGTGATACTAGTGCCAGTGCTCAAGTGCTCCATCTGCACATTTGCAGGAAAGCCTAAACTGAAAGGTGTAAACACATGTATTTCTATGCATCTGTTTTGCTCCCTACCAGGAAGGACCAGCTGGACCAGCTGCCTGGTTAATATGCTCTTCCTGATCCAGTCTCCCAACAGTTAAACCAAGCCCAAGCATGGGGGGGAAGTACTCAGCTGTCTTCCAGTTTTGGTCCTATCCTGGAGGACCCTGCAGGATCCTTGTACAGAAGGAGGGTCATGTGCGTGCTGAACACAGGGATGGTGGCTCTTGACACGTGGAGCAGGTGGGCTCTGAGGGGGGAGCCTAAGGATTCCTGAAACGTGGGGGCTTAGTGTTTTCTGAGCAAGGTCATAGGTGTGCAACGCATTTGTTGGGTCTATTTTTTTTATTTTTATTGGGGCAGGTGAATCAGATCCTGAGTATGGGACAATACTCATGCTTTCAAGAGACCATATGTCTATGTGTCAAGAGTCTATGTGTCTATGCATGTCAGAAATATTCATTGTAGGGAAATACTCATTGTAGGGAAATATTCATTGTAGGGAAATATTCTTTGCCTTTGGATACCCCCTGGTGAGAACCAGGTTTTCACTTTCTAGGCATGGTGACATTAATGTGATTAGTGTCCCTTCGGAAGCACTAACCCTTGCCGTAGCGATGTATGAAGCCTGAGGTCAAAATGGAATCAAACCTGAAGTATTTTTAGCAAGACATTTGTACTTCAGGCGGCAGCAGGCCAGCATATCTGTGTAATAAAGTACATGCTGTCTCTCGGAAGGGCTGCAATCCTGTCCCTGCATGTGGCGGGACTTCTTGTTCTAATGCTGTGGTCCTGTAATGACAATTGCATTTGCTGCATACAAGCCTACAGAAATAGTGTTTTCTGAATGCTTTAGCTGCTAGCTCCCTTTTTAACAATCAGTAGGAATTATTTTAATGAAAGAAAAAAACAAATGATTACAGGAAATAAGAGGCTATTTTTGAACAGCAGTATGCGTTTCATATTTTTTGATCTGAAATTGACTTTGCATATGTGTTTTATTGATAACCAGTAGGGGATTACAGGGATTGTTACTTTAAACTTTGCTCCTTTCCGTGTAATGTGACAAGGTTGAAGTACTTTTTAATAGCTGTTTAGTGGTTACTCTGGCTTGTAGACATCATCGTTGCTTTGTATGTCCTGGCTGATGCTGTGCTTGTGAGACACCCACTGAACTGAGTTTCAGCAAAGTGCAGCTGTGTCAGTCCTCAAAGAGGGCTCTACTTCAAAGCATGTCTTTGAAGAGAATCCATACGTAGGACTTCAAAGCAGATTAAACCATTTGGAGGAAAATAGCACACTGAGTCATCTGCTAGGAAAGGGCATTATTTTTATTTTTTTTATTAGTTTTCTCCCCTTCCTACAGTTGTATCTTGGAAGAGCCCTGGAGCTGAAGGTAACTGGCAAGGTAAATCATTGCTTGAAGTGCTTTTGTGCTCACTGTCTTTTGGCCCTGAAGAAGCTGGTTTGGAACTGCAGCAAAGCTGCAGCACAGCCGTTCCCAGCCCGTTTGTGTGGTCGGGTCATTTCTACAGGAACTGAGTCATCAGATCCCACTGCTGCCGGGATTTCTTCACTTTCTTCAGTAGGGCTGCTCCTTTCAGAGCTGGGCTGTTAAAGCACAGCTTTCCAGGTCCTTTTAAACAAAATTCAGACTGTGCCACTGGTTATGTCTGATCTGCTCTGAAATGTGAAAGGATATCATTCACTGAACAGCCACATTTCTCTGAAGGGTGGCAGAGCCGGGATTTATTTCCGCAGGGCAGGACACAGAGGATGGAGTGGAGGAGTGGGGGCAGGCACCTGACTTTTTCTGCTTTGTCCCTGCCATGCATCTGAGGGGCTGTTGAACTAGTATTAGAGCACACTTTTCATGGACAGAGTTGATGGTTATGGAGGGAATGCTGTTCTGTTTCAGAACCAGGAGAAGGCTCGTAGTGAAAGCATTTAAAACAACAGGGCCAGCACTGTCCTGCAGTGGGTGATTATCAGTTTCAGTGTGGCTTCCCAGTGGACGCCTTGCCCCTGCTGAAAAGAATGTTGGTTTTGGCCCCAGCTTCAGCATGCCAGAATGTCTCTCCACCCTTCCTTACTTTTAATTATTGCTGCATTTTGCTCTGATTGGTTTTGCTGGCAAATGCCTGACACAGCCTGCCTTGGAGTAAAGCTGATGTTAAAGGCATGCACGTTTATTTGAGAGAAAAGGTTGGTTTTCCTCCTGTTCCCTCCTCCTCTCTTTTCAGAAAGTCTTGTGAAGGTTCCAGCCCTGTATTAATCCAAACTCCCCTGCAACTGGTGCAACCAGTGCACTCCCTCCAGACGTGTATGCCAGACGAGGTAGTGCTCCTTGGGGAAGGAACATAGGCATCCAGGGGAGTCCATGTGCTACAGAGTATATGCTGTGCATCAGTCTGGTAGCAGTGAAAGACAGTGTCAAGCTGGGATCGCTGAAATGGCTGTGATGAGGACAGCACTTAGGCTGAGTTGTCACCCTGCCACTCGGTGTCAGCTCTGAACATCACTTCATTGTTAGCAGCTGGGCCAATTGCTCCATGCTTTTACTCCATAAAGGAAAATGCTAGTATGTATTTCTTCCCTGGAACTAATCAGAGAATCTTGTTTCCATGGATTTGCTACAAAATGAAGAGCATACCAAAGTTTAAGGCATCATAAACTCACATTCAGGCTGAGGTTTCCTCTTGCAGCCTAGTTGGCTAGGAGGTTGGACCACTGAGATACGAGGTGCCTGTATTATTACCATTATATTACTGGCCTTGGTGTATTTTTTCTAGAAATTGCAGCTGTTCTTCAATCAAACATTGCTGTGTACAGTTTCAGTTTTGGTGGTAGCTGGAATGGGAGACGGGGCAATAAGTGAATCTAGAATATTCTTAAACAGATCAAGCATGCTAAGTGCTGATCATGACAAGATTGTGATAGCTTGACATTGGGAGCTGAATTGCTGTAGAACTAGTCTATTATGGAATAAGTGAAGGAAACAGTATAAAATCCCTAGCAGTTATGGTGTAATGTAGGAAAGTCAGAAAGCCTGACAGAGCTTACTGTCTTCAGCTTACATGTTTTATCCGTGAGCTTGGAGAGGTGTCTGCTGCTGTTAGAAGGTATTGCATTTACCACAGCAGCTGCTTATAGAATTCTTGTAATTTCTGCTGGATATAGTGGTCACAGCCTCTGTGCATTCCATGTGGATCTGGGGATGCTTTGACAGGAGAAAGGATGCATTAGGAGTGCATTGCTGGGGACAGAAATAACAAGGTCTGTAGACCTGGTTTCTGGCCACAGTTTGTGTACTGTGACACTGGAGAGGTCTGGAGTTTTTTTGTAGCTTCTCTTTTCTGTGTTTTCTGATAGCAGATTAATGTAAGTGTCTCTGGATAAAAATCACCAGCCATTCCTGGACAGGCAATTACTAGTAGTATCATTACAAGCACTTTTGGCCTTGAATCTAGGATTAGGGGCAATATAATCTATTACATTTTTTGGTTTGTGTTTTCCAGTAGAGGTTTCTCATTTTTATGTGATAAAGAGTAAAGTTGCATGAGAAATCCATGTCCAGCTTTGCTCTGTATCACAGAGCTCTTTCTTGGCACTGTTTTGATGGTAATGCTGCTGTGGATTCTTTATGTGTAGAAACTAGACTGCAGAAGAGAGACCTATTTTCAGCCTTGGTTGCTCATAGCTCTTTTTTAAAATTCATTATAAGCACTTTACAGAGGGAGGCAAGTATTACTGAGTTCAGCAGATTAGTAAACAGAGGCATGGAGGGAAAAATATGCACCTGGAAAGTGTTGAAAGTAAGAAGAGATGTGAGCCTTTTCCCTGAGTAACAGCACTTGGATCCTGCTAAAATATCCCTGAAGGCAGCTGGCATGGTAGCCATGCACAGGGCATCTGCATTTCCTAAGCCCTCAGTGATAGGAGCACTGTCTTCAAGCCACCTAAAGCCAGTTGAGAACTGAAGTCTCACTTTAGTGCTAAGAATTTGCCATTTTCCCTGAACAAGAGGCTTATGTTACAGACAACCTGTACTGATTTGACAGCCTTTTTGTAGGTTGTACTTTTGTATGAAGTACAAAAAGTACTCACTAGTACTTACTTTTTGTACCAGGTACAAAAAGTTTTTACTTAGCCCCACTTTGTACTAAGTAATAAACTAATCAACTGTCAGAATTAACTACAGGAATAACAGAAGGAAGCATCCTTTATTCTTTGATGTATGTATGGGCACCCTCAGTCAGGATGAAGCTTTAAATTGGAGAAGCTGGAAGATAGGATTTCTTATGGAGCCCTGTTGACTAGTTTTGGCAAGCAGGGGAAAGAGCACATCCTCCCTCTTGCTAGGTGTTCCTCCTTCCCATCCTAGCCATGGCTGAGAGGCAAAGCAGAAGCTGGGAGCTACTGTATTGTTAATTTCACTAAGTGGCAGATGCTGGCACTTCCTTTCTTTCTGAACTTGTGGTCGTTTGCGGTAACATTGACTTTTGTAGTGCACTGGTTGCCAGCAGGGTACAGATGTTTCTTGTCAGCTTTGGCCATCTTTCAGGGCTATAAATATTACCTTTAATAAAGAGTAGTGGTGAAAGAGGACTATGATTTATAGTGAGGTGAGGCTCTGTGAGTTGGCATGGCTTTTGAAGCAGCAATTGTACATGAAAGACTCTGTAGATCGTGTTGGCTCACCTGAGTATGTATGCCTTGTTCTTGTCAATTGTTAGAGATGGGAATTTGGAACGAGTTGTGCCAGATTTGAATGGACAAGGTGTTTCTCAAGGCTTGTGTCAGGGTACTCTGTCATTTGCTTTCTTCACAAGTTTGATATAGGCCAAATTTAGAGAATTTCAGACATTGGGTAGTGGTTTTAGATAGGACTGAGGAGCATTTCCCACAACCATGATGTCAGGAGGGGCTTTTTTTTCTTTTCTAGGAAAACTGATGGCTAGTAATATTAGTGTTGTTGAAATTGTATTTACAGTATTAATTTTCTGCTAGGCATTGAGACTGACTGCCTTTTGTTATATCACCATTTTCTTTATCCTGAAATAAATGCAAACCAATGCAAATCCCTAGTTCCTGTTGAACAGGTTAGATTTCTGTTTTTCCCAAATACTTGATAAGTTGTACCTACAGGGTAGCTATGGGTGATTTCTGATGCTGTCGCAGCACTGAAAGGACAGAAACAGAGGTGGAACGGGCTATCTCTGTTCTGTAGATGTCCTCTTAAACCATGGATGAGAAGAGAGGTAGGAACCAGGTGATGATTTGTGGCATGTGGAATACCAAGTATTTTTATTTTAAGCTCACCTTATATGAAAATCTCATCTTTGAGGGGTCAATAAGTGACTAGCAGACATAGGAGTAAATGGCTAGACAATTGCTACTGGAGCACAGCAATCAGTTGTTTTAACCATGCCTTGTCAAGTCTGAAAATTACATTGGTGTGTGAAGCTGTGGTATGTTGTTTAAAGTGCTGTGTGTTCAAAGTCATCTTTAACTCATTCCACTCATATCTGCCCTGTGCATGACCCTTGCTGATCATTCATTAGCCCTGTGTAAGTGGGATTTTAGTAGAAAGAATCTCTATGTAGTATAAAAATAGAGAAATAATCATAGAAATGCTGTCAAGTGCACACACACACACATTTGCAGAGCTGAGATTTTGCAAAAAATTTTGTGCCAGTGTTAGAGAAAAGCTCTTCTGAAGTTGAAAGCCTGCCTTTGTGTAGGGGTGTGTATGTGTGTAAGCAGCTTTTTGGTGTGTCGGGCTCTTGTCTCTTTCATGGAAGAAGCAAAGCAGGCATACAGCTCAGCCAGAGCTTTCCTGTTGTACTAGAGGTGGGCGGAATCTGTAAGTGCATGATTTATATAGGGTGGCCTGGGACTGCCATGCTGAACGTCTTGACTTTGAGTAGCTGGTGAAGGAAGTAACTGTCCCCATGAGGGAGCAGAAGGGGAGCAAGGAGTTCTTCAGGCTGGCATGGGTGGTTTGTGTCTCTCATAATCCAAACTGGGTTCCTTGCTCTGAGTCCTGCTTTTTCTGGCAGTGCCTTCCCGTTGGATGTCCGCTGCTTGTGGGTGACACAGAAGCCACTGAAGGGTTCTAGTGATACTATTTTAGATTTAAGGAATTGTATTGTTTCCAGGACAACTAGGGGAGAATGAGGAAGGGACTTGTTCTGATTCAGCTTGGAGTAACTGATTATACTAGCTTAGTCATTGCATTTCTCCTGAAAAATGGTTAATTTCCTACTTTTAAAGAGGCCTCTTCATGCCAAGCAAACAATTGGGTTAAAAAAATACTAATGCAAGAAGCACTCAGGTGCAGTTGTAGGCTGATAATAGCAAAGAGCTCTCTGAAGTGAGCCCAGGTAGAGGACACTTAGCACAGTCAGAGGGAAGGTCTATATTTGGCTGTCTGTTAAACACCCTTAACTTCTGCTGACTGCTAAGTGAATGTACCTGTTCTACACTGCTCCTTCAATTAAGTGGATTTTGTTACTTGGCATCATGTTGCCTCTGTACAGTTAATTGTCTTCTATTCTAAGAGGAAACTAACGTAACCTTATTTTTCTTCTTTCCTTATTCTTTTCATTTCATAGCAATGCTGAACTACGGAATGTGCTGTTAGACTCTAGTGCAGCCATGGGGGGGAATGAACTTCAGGAGAGAGATGCCGCTGGAGCCCCTGGCCATGATCTCAGCAATGGCAGCAGCAGCAATTTGGAAGCAGCCAGGCGCCTGGCCAAGCGCCTCTACCATCTGGACAGATTCAAACGCTCTGATGTGGCAAAACATTTGGGTAAAAAGTATGTGCTGATATGAGGCCTTTGGCCACATTCTTATTGATCGTTCTGGAGGGGTTTGCTTCTGAATAACCTTTACTTATTTCTTCACTTTTCTTTAGCAATGAGTTCAGCAAGCTTGTGGCTGAAGAATATCTTAAATTTTTTGACTTCACAGGCATGACGCTGGACTATTCACTCAGGTACAGTTCTGTTTGTAGACTTTTTGTTGGCATTAAAATAACAGTTCTGTTTGCAATGTTGTCCTGATTAACATGGTTGTCCTTTTTGGATGTAAGAAGATGAAAGGAGGACTGTGGTGTATTTTGGGGACAGAGCTTTCCTCTTCTGTTTGGCTTGATGTGCTGCCGTACTCTAGTGCTACTGGAGTGGCCGCTGCATGGAGAAGGAAATATTTGGGTGGACCTGCTTAGGGATGTGCTTAGGGATGGTCCTTGATACAGAGAAGCTGGAGAAAAGTGTCCAGTCACTCTCAAAATAGGAGACTTGTAGTCTGCCAGGTGTCAGTGAGGAATTACAGTGTTGCTCACAGCTGATCTGCACAGACTTTCTGCCTGATGCCTTTTGGAGCTTACCCTGCTTTGCTGCAGTGCACTAGGACCAGGGTTTGATGTGGCTCAGTGGCTCCCCTCTCTGTGTCTCCCTGAGGAATCCAGAAATGTGCAAAACAGCAAAAACTTCTTCGTGGAAAAAGCTGTAGTGAGTTTGGTAACTGTCGGCATGGATGTTTGAAGACTCAGCTCTTCCATTTTCTGTCCTTTTTACACTGGAATCAGACCTCAACAATGTTTATTTTCAGTGCTTTTTTCAGAAGTCAAAACACCAAGTTTCTGTAACAGTGGTCTGTTAGCACAGTTGCTGGTATTCTGATGTTTAAGGGGATTGAAATGAGTTTAACTCATTTGACTGAGATTCCTTAAGTGGGAATTTTTTTCTAATGGAAATCTAGGAGGTGTACATGCCCTTCTCAGCCTTTTTGCAAATGCATTTCTGGGGATGTGATGGCATGAGACCATAACATATCCAAGGCACCCACAAAGTCCTGCCTGCTGAAGGCAGTGGAAATGGAACATGCCTGCACAAGCATGAACCTCCTGGTCCTGAGGCAGGGCGAGTGGAGCCAAGCTGGAGCACCCACTCAGCATGGGGTGGGAGCTGCTGGGCAGTGGGAGGTCTGCTGCTTGTTCCAGGTTTTAGTACCCCTGAAGCTTGATGTTAAATATACCCGTCTTTCAAAACGTGAAATCCAACACATAATTGCTTTGTGCCACATATTTAGGAGGTCTCTGCTCCCTGTAGATCTCCTGTTAATATTAATAGTTATGAGCTTCTCTAAAATTTACCCAGGCTTGTGTAGGACTGATGACATCTATCTTGCCATTTACTCGTGAAAACTGAGATTTCTGGGCAGGTCCCTTGACCTTCCTTTGCTGAGTGGCAAAACCAGCCTTCAGGAGGATTTGGATTGTCTTCTCCCCTTTCTCAAAAACTCCTGTGCTGTGTTGCCCTACATGATCATGTTGTCAATATATTGCAAGTATTCTTCGACCTCACCCTTTTACTCACTTCCTTTTCCAGTTCAGGCTGGATTAGTCCAGGATAAATAGTGAGGTTCTGTTTCCACCCCTGGGGCAGTCGGTTCCAGGTGTATGTCACACCTCTCCAGGTAGAAAACTGAGGCCTGCAGCCTGCTGCTAGAGGAATGGTGAAGAACATGTTAGCAATGTTGATGGTGGCACCACTTTTCTGCTTTGGACTCAGCTCGTACTGAAGTCCCAGCATGCTGGGCATAGTGGCATTCAGTGGTGGTGTGACTTCATTCAGGCCATGATAGTCTGTTGGTCCCTGGGCTTACACACTGACCATGAAGGACTGTTAAAGGGTGAACGAGTCTTGCTGACCACTCGCTGGCTCTCCAGTTCGTGGATCATCTCATGGATGGGGGTCACAAAGTCCCAGGTGGTGTCATATTGTCAATGGTGCAGTGATGTGGTAATGATTGGTACCTATTGTTCTTCAGCCCTCAGCAGTCCCAAAAGAGAGGGGTCCTCTGAGGTATTCAGGCAAGGCATTCAGCTGTCTCATTTCCTCTGTCTCCACAGCAGCTATCCCAAAAATCTCAACAACACCTTTTTGGGTCCTTGAAATACCCTCTTTTGGGGTAATCTAAGCTAAGGATGCAAGAGGCCTCTGGGCCAGTCACAGTGAGGTGTTTTTCATTTCCAGTCATGCTCTCTCCACCTTCCAGTGCAGTCAGCTGTTGGGGTCCCCTTGGCACCCCAGAAAGAGATGGATTCTGTCCCCACATATCCTGATGGCATCAGGGTACATCATGTGCTGTTGTAAACTAAAGCCTTACACTCCTGTGTGTTGGATGTGCCAGGGCTCTGGATCCACACAGTCCAATAGATCTGATTGTCCCTTTCTTCTGAAATCTGGCTGAGGCCTCTGTAATTCTAGTAATAGTACATGTTGCTCATTTTTTGTAAATATGAGCTGGAGGCCCCTTCAAGAGAATCAGAAGCAACATCAGCTCTTATATTAAAAATTAACTCTGCCCTGACCAGAACCAGGATAGGAGCACAAAGTAGGAAGGACAGAGAAACCCTGTGAACATTCACTTGTGTCTTCTTGTGAATTGGATTATTTGCAATACAATATGTGTGAAATTAAGTTATTACTAGACAGATCACACTCTGTGTGAGTGTGAGATTGTTGCAAATACAGCCTGTCTCTGACCTTACATCAGAGAGAAAAAAATTAAGGTTTGTGCATTGAGACTAGATAGATGTGAATGTTCCAGCAGTATATTCTGTTCCTCTCAGATCTGGTGTTAGTTTCAATCTCAGGGAATGTTTAAATTTGTCTATTAGACAGTCATTCTGTATGTCTTCTTACTTTAGATCCAGAAGTTTTGTGTTTTCAGTATTTTCTTAGAAGCAGCCTGATAAATGTATGCAGATCATCTTTGGCTGTGAGGTGCATTTTTCTAGTGGGAAGAACAGCAATGGGGTTAAGAGGAGGGATGGTCAAGTAAGAGAACAGAAGTGAAAGATGTGTCTTCCCCACCTCTCTGCACATGCTTGCTGGCTATATCCGGTGAGTGTGCCCAGATATGCATCAGCCCTACGCTGTGGGCTCTCATGAGCAAGAACCTCAGGAGGGCCAAGTTACTCCTCCTGCTGTTGAAGCTCAGTGGGAGATGTTGCTCTTCTGCCCTTTTGATCAGATATTTTCTGCAGGTCAGCTAGTCACACTGCTTCCTGACTGATGTGGTCCTGGATAAATGACAACACATTTGGTGTTAGCTGTGAGTGCTGTGCACTTTCTTGACTTCACCTAAAAGAGCTTCTCTGGTTTGGAGAGCAGTACTAATGAAGTAAAGTTAAAAGAGTGTTAAAAGTTATTGCAGGGGTGGTGGGAAATTAGAATAGAATAAGGAACATCCTGGATATCTTATTGTGCATCAAAAACACACGTTCAAATTCCTTGTCCAAAGAAAAAAAAATTGAAAGTAAGAACAGCTCTTTCAAATGGTGAGATTACTTATTATTTTGTATATTCTGTGGCTGAGACTAGTGGTAATTCGAATCGTCCTTCATTTACTATAACATTGGAGTTAACTGTACCCAGAATGATAGTCCAATTTCCTAGAAAGGCTCCTTGGAACCTAGTGTGCTTACGTACTTCTTGCTGTGATGTGTGCTTTGCTCTTTTGCACTGTGTGAAGCAAAAAGAGATTTATTACCTTAATTCCACTTTTTTTTCCACTCCTGATTTAGGAGTTTCTTTAAAGCCTTTTCACTTGTTGGAGAAACTCAGGAACGAGAGAGGGTTTTAATCCACTTCTCCAGCAGATACTACCAGTGCAACCCAAATGCCATTTCTTCTCAAGGTAATGTTTTTTCTAAAACTGAAGTCTTTACTTGTTACTGTCTTCCTTCATTCTCACCTTCAGCAGCAAATACAGTGTATGCCTGGAAAATGAAGCTACGTAGTCACTGTACCACACTTTAGAGGCTGTGTCTGGTAAGCATTGAAACCCTCAGTAGGAAAGGTGTTTAGGCCTTCTCAGTATAAATCCTCAGTTGTGGCACCTTCAGATTTGTCCTCAGTTGTAGTTTCTGGTCTCACTGGGGTGGGGGTACTTGTGCTCCAGCTGCACTCATGTGGACAAGAATAGGTCCCATGTCAGCCAGAAGAGAGGATGTTCACTTTCCACGCTCCATTCAGTGCTTATGTCTGCATGCACTGGCATCAGGCATGCCAGTTTTTGCCAGTTGTGGGGGTGAATTTTGGGTGCTGTATTCAGACCCTGGCATGGTTTCATCTCGACTAGCTAACATCAGTTAGAGTGCTCCTCCTTGCCAATGTTTTCAGTCAGTTTGGAAAAAGATGATGGAAACAAACAAGCACATAGATCAAACCTGGGAAAACTGGGACTGCAGAAGAGGACAAACTGTCTGTTGGCATAATTGCTGTGTTCAGCCAGACGTGCTGGCAGAGCCTTTTGGCCCTGCCATTGTAGCACACGCTGATCACACACTGAAGGAGGAGGTTGAAAAAGAAGGCAGTCATGGGTTTAACTATACCTTTAGTTGCAAGTGTAAGTGAGAAAGATCTGCTACATTTGGAGGTACCACTGTGCCTCCTTACCCCTTGCTTTGTGACCCCTGTTGCAGTTAGATGGTGTTTGGGCACTTTGTAGCTCTTCAGCTTTACTGGCTGTCATGCAGGGGAGAGAAAGAGTTGGTAGTAAGAACAGGATCTGCTCCTGTGCTGTCTCTCTCCTCTGCCTATTGCCTTTCTTATTTCAAGACACTGTAGGCAGTCAGGTAAAACAAGTGTGTTATGTTCAGAGTGAAATAATGACTTGCCAGATGATGGGGGTGCCTTACTCTGGTCCAGGGTGCAGGAGGGAAATTGCGACTTCAAACCCTGGGTAAGCGTTTAAATCTTGCACGCTTAACCCAGGATTTTAGTACTATGTGCACTTTGGGCACCACAATGTAAGAAAGATACAAAGCTATCAGAAAGTATCCTGGAAAAGGATATGAAGATGGATAAGAGTCTAGAGAGGAAGCCAGATGAGGAGCAGTGAGATCACATAGTTTGCAGAGCCTGGAGGAGACTGAGGGTACAGCTTCCTCACGACGCCTGGGGGAGGAGCGGGCACTCATCTCTTCTCTGTGGTGGCCCAGGAGCTGAGGGAATGGCTTAAAATGTCAACTGAGGTTTATGCTGGACATTAGGGGAGAGGTTCTTCTGTTAGAGGGTGCTTGGGCACTGGAATAGATTCCCCAGGGAAGTGGTCACAGCACCAGCCTGACAGAGCTCAGTAAGTGTTTGGACAATGCTCTCAAGCACATGGTGTGATTCTTAGGGATATCCAGTGCAGAGACGGGAGTTGAACTCCCTGATCCTTGTAGGAATCCTTCCTTGGAAAGTTGATTCAAAAAGGGCTTAAAGTACTACTAATTTTTCCTGAGGTGACCACAAAGAAGAACTTGACAAAAATTCCTCAAAGGTTCACAACCAGACTTTCCTAGCAAACCTTAGAAATTCAGGAATTTGGCAGAATTTAAAACAAACATTTAATAAAAATAAAGCATTTCACAGAACATTGACTTAGCAAACTTTACTCATCCAACATTAATTACCTATATTTCAGAAAATGGAAATTAGGAGTAGAAAAGAAGGAAAAGAGACAAAAAGAAAGCGTGAAAAACAAGATTTAGCTACTGGCCTGGATCCTAGTGTGGTTTCAGCTTCCATAAAATTCAAAGACAATAGGGACACAATCACATGTCTTGGGGTCTGGTCTGGCTTCCTTTGGCAAGCAACCCCGGGGGACTTCCAGTCATCTTGCCACCCCAGGGCTTGACTGGGGCTCCAGGGCAGGGTGTGAGGCATTGCTTTCAGTGTGACAGTGATTGGTGGCAGTTCTGGACTAGGGGCTCCAGAGAGTGGGGTGTGGAGCAGTGCGCCATCCCATTTTCTGCAGAGCTGCTCCCCCTACACACTCATTTCAGTTGTTTTGAGCCAGTAATCATTTTCTTCAGTCTCTCAGTCCTCCAACTCCATTCTGTGGTTCTGCGAATCTGGCTTATTGCTGAGGGCCTTGGCCACAGGACCAGCTTAGAAACCCCTGGAGTACTCTCTACCCAACATAGAGCTAAGGCAGCATAAATAACTGACTGTGCATCTCCAAAATTAGGTCTAATTGAGCTCTGAATGAGGACTGAGCCAAAGGGGGAGAAAACCAGGATACCCTGCTGCACCCACTCTTTACACATGAGCAAATGTATTTTACTTTTCCCTTTCTGCACTGAAGTAAATTAAGAAGGTCTTGATTCAGACTGTAATATTGGTATTAGCAAGCTAAGAGAGATAGCATAATTTCCTGTCTTGCTTGCTTCATCCATGGGTGCTGCAGGACAGTTTTGACAATTACTGAGAGATAGATGAAAGAAAGACTGTTCTGGTTTGGCAGCTGAGTGATGACCTCATTGTTCATTTATTTAATTACATGTATTTCTTGATAAAACAGATTCTTATAAAGGGAACAGACTCAATTAGTCTATGAGTTCTAGTTTCAGCTTCTTAAAGGTCCAGATGTGGTTTTGCATGTGACTCTGGTTATTTCTCTTTCTGCAGATGGAGTTCACTGTCTCACGTGTGCCATGATGCTGCTGAACACAGACCTGCATGGCCACGTGAGTGTGCATAGCTTTGTGTGGACTGCTCCTATATACACCATGCTGGGAAGGGGTGGTTTGTGGCAGTCTCCATGCTGGTGGCCTTCGCAGCAAACAGTGGCTACACTCCCAGGCTGTTGTCCTGGGCAGGCCAGGATGCCTTGATCAGTCATATGTAAGCTGGCATTGTGCCTGGCGTTGCCATAATATCTGAGCATACTCCCTGTCCTCAAGCCTGTCTTTCTGGTGTGCTTACCATCCTTCCTGCAGCAGGCCCTGACCACAAAGCTGTGCTTGGGATTGGCTTCCCCTTTACAGTATGTACAAACATATGGGAAGGCAGAATAAAGCGGAAGGTGAAGAAGTTTTGGGAAGGTCACAAAAGCAAGGTGATGCTTGCAGGCATTCAGTTGCAGGGGGCAGATCTGGTGGAAGCAGAATTTTGCACAGACAAATGATGGGTGTACTCAGAGCCAAGAGAATGGAGGGGGGAATATGGGCATGCTGAGTGGGAGCCCTATGTTCCTTCCCTGCACACCTCTCCCCACCGCTTGCCTGGGTGAAATAGTATTCTGATTTGAGTCCTCTTAGTCATGCTGCTGCAGGGTGCCAGCAGCCTTAGGATGGGTATTTCAGTACCCGTGGTGCAATACACCTGCTATGCAAGATGGGAGGCTTCCTCTGCCCTGGAGTTAGGATGCAGTGTTTAAAAACACAGGGAGCATGGCATGATAGATAGTATGCAAAGACAGTGGCTTCAGCCATGCAGCTCTGGGGCTTTTCTCTAGCCCTCCACTGCACTTGCAAGGGCTCTTCCAGGAAGGTGTCCCTTGGGAACTTTCACACATTAATGTTTCATTGGGCAGCAGAACGTGGAGGCACCCTGGCTCTGTCTTAATGGGCTGCTTAGCCCTGTGGGTGTGCTGGTGATAAAACCAAGACTTGAGTGTTCACAGGGAGTTCTGAGACCCACCTCCCATATAATTGAATGCCTTTGTCAGAAGGTTGTGGAAGCAGGAATGGGTAGGGAGTTGTGAGAAGCCTTTTTCTCTCACCCTTCCCTACTGAAGGGTGTGTCAGTCGAGTGTGATTGGGGGTACAGGAATGTGGCCCAGTTTGTCTCTTAGCACACATGGCTTCTCTTGAGCCACACCTGAGTCTTTCTGCACAGGTATCCCACTCCCCAGAGTGGTGAGCAGCCTGGGGCTCGTGCTTTACAGCCTGCCTGGCCTCACAGTCTATGGAGGGAGACCAAATAATGGTTACAGATCAGCCTGACAGCAATTCCCACTGCTCTCTGCCATGCTTTAGTGGGCCCTGCTGTCTTCAGTAGGTACTGGAATGAATGGTTTGGCTCTGACCGACCATTGCTGCTGCTGACTTCGGTTGTTGAATGTATAACTTCGGAGGCTTATCCAACTGACAGTTGACATTGTGTTGTTATGTATACACAACTGTAATATTTGCCAGACTCCTGCTTGTATTATGTCCAAGAGTGTCTCATTGTGTTCCCTCCAACCCCTCTGATTTCCTCTAATCTTGGTCTTCCTCTTACTGCTTTGCATTTTTCCACATAGGTGGTAAGTTTGGTGTTTTTGACTTGAAATGCAGCCCTTGCAGATATACCTTACTGTCTGTTTCCTAACAAAGATAATGCTTTGCCCCATCCTTACCAGGAATCTGCTAGAGCAGGAAGCAAATGCATCACAGGGCTTGTCTATACACTGAGCTCTATTTTTTATTGACACACTGATCATAAGCACAGACACTTCTATTTCACAGTCAGCTCAACTGCTTGTAGGGCTGTAATGCAGCTGCTCTGCCTTCAGTTCACACTTGCCTTTAACTCTTGTTGACAAACTCTTACTTATCCCCTTTGTTTTCCCTGTCTTGCCACACTTGTATTTGTAACTAAACAGTTTTTGCTAGGTGTGTCTTGGAAATTAATGCTTGCTTCTCTGCACAGAGGTCATCACCCACACTGGTGTTAGAGAGTTTTGAGGTATCTCTAGACCACCAGGCGCATCTTCTGGAACCTCTGTGGCACTGTATGAGGTGTTAGCTTTTTGTTTTGCAGCAAAACAACCATGCCGCATTGCCATTGGCTTTGGTCAGCATGGGGAAGATGCAAGCTGCCTGCGTGGAGGAAACAAATAGAAGTAGGCTGAAGTTTCAGGGAGAAAGGAAAGCACTTGTAAGTCTACTAGACCAGCTCCAGCCTGCACCTGAAGACTGAAGTTATGAGCTGTATTCTATAAGCTTTGCAACCACAGAGCCACAGTTACATCCTGTCTGTGTTCTCAGGAGCTGTCCTGTTGTGGGAAGCCATGAATGGTTCCAGAGTTACTGCTGCTTTCTTTCTGTGGGTTTGTGCTGGCTGCAGGCTATGGGGTCTTCCTTATTGGCTAGATGAGGCTGGTGGCCAAGATTTGGTGATTTTCCTCATCATACATTGAGGAAGATAAATAGAGGATGTGCACTTTAAGCTGTCATGTAACTCTTAACATTGGATGGCCTGTATTACCAACTGGTGCCCGTCTTTGGGCTCCAGTCATGTTTTAATTTGGGATCCTGCTCCTAGCCAAAGACAGAGCTCAAACAGAGCTCTTTTACTGTATTTCTACAGACAAAGCATGCTCTGACAGTTTAAAAGTCTTCACATCCATCTTCCAATTGACAGTGGTGCTATCCTCAAAGATACCATGACCATCACAGAGCCCTATTTTCTCTTCTGTCTATACCATGTTTCATGGCTCATCTCTGACTGCTTTTCTTTCCTCAGATTTCTTTGGTATCCTTTTTCATCAATGCAGTGTTGTAACTGTTGCCCGCACAAAAGGCTCCCCACATGCTAAGGAGGGGCCTTCTAGCACCTGGTACAGACTTCTCATCAAGTATAGACACGTTCTCTGGGGAGTGATGGAGATGGGAATTCAAGAGTAGTTTAAGGCAGCCTCAAAGCTCTGGATGTAGTTTGGCTCCTACACAGACATGTAGGGACAGCCAAACTGTTCCTTTGCATTTGTGGCTTATTTGGGCAACTTTCAGTCTGAGACTTAGACAGGAAGAGAGAAAAGGGGGCAAGCCTTTTGCTTTGTCAAAGCAAATGTCAAAGCAGCCTCAGCCTCTGAATCAGAAAAGGTAATGGCCATGCCTGGGCATTGCACTCCAGCTCAGGCGGTTGCCAGTGAAAGGGGGCATTGGAAATTTTAAGAGAAGGGTGTAGAAAGGGCCTCAGTCATGTGTTTCCTTTTGCCTCATGGCAGATTTAGGTAGAACTTTTCCATCAGAGGCTGGTAGAGCTTCTGGAGACACAGGGATATAAGGCACTATGCAAGTACCAGAGATCTTCACCGTTGTCCTCTTCATTACCCCCAGTATTAAGCTGGGTTTTTTGGGGGCTGGGTGTGTGGGCCTTTGGGTGTAAAAGTACTTTCTCTTTTCTAGCTACATGCACACAAGGATGCTCATCTATGAGTAATCTCGTGAATGCTTTTTTAGTGCTGCCTGCCTTGGGCTTAAAAGAGAGCAGAAAGATGCATTTAATCTGATGTTGCTCATTCCTGTCGTTTTGGAAAGCAGCAGGAATATGATGTTGTGTTTCTCTGACACTCCTTTCAGAACATTGGGAAAAAGATGACCTGCCAAGAGTTTATTGCTAACCTCCAGGGAATGAACGGTGGCAAAGACTTCCCAAGAGGGCTCTTGAAGGTAAGGAATTAACTGCAGAACATGGGTTTCATTTTTACTGACAGATGGTTCAAAACAGAACACCTGAATGCATTTCTGAATCTTAATTGTCAAACATGACAAGTGATGGGCACGTTTCTCCACCCTGAACATACATAATACATAATACATAATATATATAATGCTTATTCTCCTGTTTTCCCTCTTGCCTTCACTTTATAGTGAAAGAGACTCTCTGCAGCACAGAGGGGTGAAACTGAGCTGCAGCAGGTCTCGCCCCAGAGCTGTGTGCCTTATAAACTCACATGGTCATGCCAACCCAGAGTGCTGTCTCCTGATTACAGCAGCCAGAAGCAGCCAGTTGGCTCTAAATGCAAATACATAAAGGCTAAGGCTGATCTCTGTGTACAATCTGGAAGGCGTGTGTGTTTTTTCATCAAAGGTGCTTTGGGGTATTCACATTAGAGCTGGAGATGTAATTTCAGATTATAATGTGCTGTCTGGCACAGGCTGCATTGCTTCAACTTTTGTTCATTAAGTTTGTGCCAGGAGTTAAATCTGAAGAATGGGGGAAAAGGCTGAGCAGGACAAACCTTGTTTTATTGTCGGTAATAATGAGAATGTTTAGCTTCTTTTTTGTCTGATTGCTAGCATGAAACAGCACTTTGTTTAAATGAAGACAGGTAGGCGTACACTGGAGTTCATAATTTATTTATTTTTTTGTAATGGAAATAAAAATAAGAGACTGCCGCATCTGAGAGGTGACCCAATGTTTATTAAGGCAAATCAAATGAGTTGCCATCTCTTCTGAGGGTTTTGTTGTCAGGACCATTGTGAAATACAGATGTACCTGCATAGTTGAAAGCAGCAGAGTTTGTGTTCTAGTGTTGGTAATTTCTTCATTTTCTTCAGGGAGCTTTTTGTTGGGCCCTTCTGTGTCAGTTCTTACTAAGCAGTTGGGAATATAAATGCAACTCTGCTTTATTTTAGATTTAATGTCTTTAATTTTTGCGTCTGTATATCTGTCAGCAGCCACACTTAAATTATTTTTTCCCCCAAGGAATCTCCTTTATCAGTTTTCCATAGAGGGATGTGTTGAGATTAATTTGCAGTCTAATTACAGCCGTTACTGAATAAATAGATCTCCAGATTGCGTTTAAATAACCTGAGTGTACTGACAAGAGACTTCCACTGGTGCTCACCTGCTGTTTGTTTTCCTGCTGACAGAATTATGCAGCTAGAGCAGTACCTTGGTGTTTAGTTCTCACCTGCTAATGCTAGAGATGTCTGACTCTTCACCCAAAGCAAATAACCAGGGCTCAGGAGTTTTTGGATGTTGACAGACGGAAGAAGCTTGGTGTTGGTGTCCCACTTTGCTTAGGGCTTTCTGCCCTTTTCTGTGTGCTGCCTTGATGTCTTGGGGACAGAGGTGATGCCCAGCTTTGGTTTCTCATCTGGCTTGTCTGAAGATTTGATGAACTGACCCTTGTTTTTTACTTTTATCAGTAGAGGGGAGTAGAGTGAGTATGAGTAATTGTGCTACTGTGTTCACAGCAGCCATGCTGCCACTAAATGTGCAATTACAAAGACTTAACAGAAATTAATTTTTGCATTAGTCTCAATAAATTAAATTTATAGCACCCTGCTTCACCAAAGTGCACGTGGCTGCTGCATTAGCTGTGTAACCACTGAGCATGAGTGAGGTGGTGAGCCTTCTCCCAGTATTTTTGCCTAGCTGCCTGAGAGAGGAAGAGCAGTTTCCACAGGGTGGCAGTGTGTCCCTGTGGGAGTGAGGTCCTGAGCACCCAGTGGTGACTAATGCAGACCTGTGGTGAAGTGAGTGGGCTTTTCTGCCTCTGCAGTCTCCCTGTGTTCTCCTCGTGCCCCTGCTGCACCCTTGTATGAAGCCCTGCAGCTCTTCTGAGCCCCAGAGCAAAGCCAAGCAGTGCTGGAGGGGAAGGATGATCAGGGAGAGCTGGGTGTTCATCCAGGGCTTGTGAAGCTCTGCACAGCATTTATTGTGGATCCAGTTCCCAGAGTCAGGGGTGCAAATACGAATGCTTGGGCTATCCAGGAGACCCAGCCAACAGGCATCAATCAATTGCCTTCAGTCAATCCTTTCACCGTGAGTGTAGCGTGTAGCCCTGAATATTTTGTCTGCATAGGAAAATAGCACATCAAGGTCCAGACATCAACACATAACAAGGTACAAACTTTTGTGTGATCAGCCACAGAAAACTTGGGACATTAGATCAAGTTACTCTTTTTTTTCACCTCTGTGGGGGAGCTATCTCTATGTTTTATGAAGTTTTTTTCCAACAGTGAGAGCACTTTTGGTACAAACCACAAGGCCTTCATGACCTGATTCTCTATGTGTCACTAGTTGTGCTTTAAGAACAGATATTTCATTCTGATTTGAAAGTAGATATGGGAAATGCTAATGTGATCTTGCTCACCTTGTGTCTTGCTGTCTGTTCATTTAACATTGAAAAAGGTTTTGCTTTTGTATACCTGTCTGCACAAAGATTCACTGCCTTTCCTTTTTCCTCGCTCCTTAAATTGGATCTGAGGTTGCTTTTAAACTTAGGACCCATAAAGACAAATACACCAAACTGTGATTTACGGTGCACTTCTCCCCATGGGGTCTGCTTGTAGTATTCGTGTACTCATCACATATATATATATATATAGAAGGGGAAGGCATGGCTAGGATCTCCCTCCTTGGAAAGAAAGTAAAATCAGGCTGACATTTTTGCAGTGTAAAGAACCTCATGATTACAGTGTAGGAGTGGTTTCTTTCTCACATGCTCACACCAGCTTTAATCTGCTGTAGTGATACCATCTTCACAATGATGTGCTAGGAAATTGTACTGTGTGACCATAGCCTTCTTCAAAGCTGGGCTTCACTTGGAAGCTTGGGCTTGGAAAGAGCCTAATCTTGGCCATACATTCTCACTTCAATTCCTGAGGACATTGTGGTCCCCACAAATGAAGTGCTGGTATGGTGCTGGCCACAATGTTTTCCTCTTGTCAGCTTGAGACAAGGTATGTGGGATTCCACTCCAGGAAGGTGGCAATAACAAGCCCTTTTCCTATGTAAGGAGAGAAAATGTCTTCTGTGGTCCACAGAGAACTTGCAAGAAGGCATAACTGAGGAAATGGATCCCTGCTTTCGTTAGGCAGTGCTCTGGGCGGGGTACTCTGTTGTTAGGCTGTGTGCAAAGTACCACCTGTCCTGCATAAGTAAATGTCCTCTGCATTTATGGTGTCCAAGACACATCATTCATGGAATCATGGGCATCAGCCAACCTGTGACATGGGCTGACTGGTAGTAGTGCTGCCCCATGACATGAACACTGGATGTGGGAAAGTCATATCTGGCTATATGTCTTTTGACAGGAGGTAGCTCTTCACCGACCTGTTGTATCATCTGGGAACCTCCATCATGTTGAGGTAGCTGGGATGTTCTACAGGGTCTTGGCTAGACTCATCCTGTCCGGGGCTGCTGATGGAGATAAGATGCCAATCCTGCATAAAAGATCTTCTTTTTCTCAGAAGCAGTTTTTCGGATAGGCCTTATCTTCTGCAGAAGCACTGTAATGAAGTGACCAAATTGACTTCGAGTTGCTAGTGCTGAACTCTGCTGAAGAACCAGTCCTCCTTAAAATCATCTGAATTCTTGATCAGGATTCCTGGCATATGCAATTTCCTATAGAAGCTGTGAAGTAGGGTTTATCTCATGTTGCTGTCAGTTCCCTGCACTTTAATTAAGGGTTTTTTTGCCACTGTCTTTCTGCCTCCTCTCTCTCCCTCTTTTTCTAATTCCCTTTGAAAGCCCTCCAAAGCAAACACTCAATATAAAGAGAATTACTGACGTCTCACTTTATCCATTCCAATCATTTCAGGTATTTAGCAGAGAGAATGAACATCAGGTGGCTAAGTTCTCCCTGCGCAGCCTCAGCCCCCGTTGTGGAGAGGAACTTACACTAATTGGACTGCTGTGGGCACCCTAAGTGCTCTCATTAGAGTCTCTCTCTTCATCCTTTTCGTGGCTTTTTGGCAAGAAATTCCCACCTTCGAGGGAAACCTGATGAAGTCAGGGAGATGAAAGCGTGTGACAGCATGCCAGGATGGCCCTAGGAATACCCCACTGACTGCTGTAACACCCTGCAGTAGTGGGCAGAGGAGGGGAGGACTAGGTGTCTTTGCTCCACTAAATAAAACAGAGCTCTGCCTCCTTGTTTCTTTCCCAAAATAAAGGCTTTTTTCTCTTAAAAATATTTCTGTTGGAAATAGTATTTTTGGGCCATTTCTCATCTGTATGAAATAGAAGATCTGTTATGGAAGGCCTCTTTCAGCTGCTAGGAGACAAGACAGTCTAATCTGGCAGCATAAAAGTCAGGGAATGCAGGATGAAATCATTAATCCTTGTCTTAAACAGTTGTTTGTGAAAGCATCCTTTCCTTTCACTCTCAGAGGAGCCACAGGTCCAGTGACTATAGGTAACACCTGGCTAGTTAGTCTTCACTCTTCTCCATCCTTGCTGAGAACCTTCCTGCCATGATAACCTTTGTTTCCTTCAACTTGGATTTTTTGGGTGTTGTATTCTGCCCTATTCAAGAGCAATAACCATTTAAAGCATGCCTCAGCAGAACTGATAATTTGATTAGGTTATGATGGTGTGTGTATCGCTTTGTGTTCCTTCAATTATAGAGATTCCTGACATCTTCCTGCCCCGTTGAAATGCAAATATACCTTTTTTATTCTTTTTGCATTTCAGAAACTTACCTCAGTGCACATAAAAAGAAGAATCTATAATCTATGTATTTTTTCTCAAGTCAAATAAACGCAGGTACTGAGTTGAGGAAAGCCTCATAATAGGGAAAGCCTAATACCAACTGTGTCTCTGAGGAGGGAAAGCAGAACTTTAAACAGGGCTTAAAACATAAAAAAATTTGAAGGTGATATAAGAATTAGGATTACTCTGCATAGTCTAGGGGTGGTGCAAGGGATTGCTTATTCTACTAGGAAGCAGGCTGGATTTAAGGATGGACCTGTTTTGCTTTGACAATGTGCATTTCTCTGAATTATGTTTCCTCCTTCAACCTTTCTTTACTTTTCAATTGTTATTCAAAAGATCTCACCTAGCCTACCAGGCTTTTGTGTCAGCAAGGAGTGAAACCCAAGCAGAGTCAGCTAAGAATTTCCATTGCTACTGACTGCAATTACATGGCTCAATACTAGCCTCATAATGAGCGTTTGGAGGGTTAATTTTCATCTGTGGAGGCAAGTTATCGGTATTGTCTTGTCCAGGTTAATCAGACAAGGGAATTATTTGATGTTTGGCTTCTCCAGCCCGTCAGATAGCCAAGGCCATCACTTGTCTCCGACTGTAGCTGAAGTGCATAGCAGGTCTCAAGGATGAATGTCAGCTGTCAAGTGTGGAGGATACAGACCAATAATCTCCAGGAATGATGCACTCTGCCACTTTAAAAGAGGAATTTTGGGCTCTTTGCAGACTGGGAATTCTCTAATACAATGTCACGCATACATTTTGGTCCATATGACATATTACTCCCACCTCTATGTAGGTAGAAAACAAACTCTGAAAAACATTCTTTGATCTTCCACCCACTGATTTGCTTGAAATTTAAGTTCTCTGCTGCATCTCAAGGGAAGGAGGAGTAGTAATATAATTTATACCATATTAAAAAAAAAAAAAAAAAAAAAAAGGACAAAGAAGATGAGAGACCACCAGCTTTAGGATTATTGCTGTATAAATCTTTGGTATTCCTTCCTTCTGTTTGTTGCCACACTTTTCAAATAGTAGTGGACTATTCTCTCTCTGACCCAGCTATACTGTTTTCTTTCAAACAGGAGTATTAGGCTGTTCCTTAAATTCAGATTTTTTTTATTCCTTTCCTGTGATGTTAAATGAAATATTTAGTTTCCTTCTGAGGTCATGCTTCCTTGGATGATTAAGTATTCACAAGATCCTTGTACAAATATGGGGTAAATACAAGGCACCAGTTTTCTGTCCTGTTGACAAATGGGTTCTGGAAGGTATCAAAAGAGGTAGGAAGGATTTCACCTGCTTTTTGGGCAAGGTATCTGGACATGACTCCATAGGTAGATGGAATTGTGGAGAAAAGGGATGTGAAAGGCTATGCCTATTTTTCCCCCTTCCATAGTGCAATGCCTGCAGCCACAGGTGACACCCACTTGAAACCTGTGATGATCTTAGAGTGGCTTCAGTTTCCTTTGCCCCCTCCTCTACTCCCACTTCTCCCTATTGTGCCCCTTCCTTTTGCCCTCTTCCTTCCTTCCTTCCCCCACTTCCTCTACCCCCATTTCCTTGTCCTCCCCTTCTTTTTCCTCTTCTTTTGTTAATTGGTGTTTGCTGTTTGAGTCAGAGAGAAGCTTTGGAGGGTGGTGTGTGTGTGTGTGGGGGTTTATTTAATAATTTTTAAAATTTTTAAAATTATTTTTTAATTAATTAATTTTTTTAAAATGCAGATCTCTAGGGTGTGAGGGGTTTGTTTCAGTGGTGTTGACTCTAAACATATGCACTGTAGGGACAGTGGCAGAGATTGTTTGCAGCTGATCTGAGATAGTTTGTTTTACATCACTTCTTTAATCACTTTCTTGTGGGTTTTTGTTGCACCTATGCAGAATTTTAGCGTTTTGATGTTTTTATGGATTTGTTTGAAGTGCTGCTGTTTTCCATAGCCACATTTGTCAGCTTTAACTTAAGGAGCTTGGTGGTCTGTGTTAGTCTGCCTGCCATATGGCTCACTTAATTTCTGTGAACTCTATTGATAGTAGATGATAATTCCTAAAAGGAGGAATTCAAGAAGAGGAACTTTTCCCCTTGGATACTATAGTACTTTGCCAGGAAGTATAACAACTAGTCTGTGAAACAGCTGTTCTCAGATCTGCTGCAAGGAACATGAAGATGGCTGAAGGCATCTCTTCACTTGCAGTGCTGATCGGGATAACAGGGTGCATGATTTCTTTGCATCCCTATTATTATCCAACAGCTTGTTTTCATTAAACCTGTGATCTCCTATCATTCTCATCAGGGCACATAATTACCTTAGGAGTGGTTTCTTTTGGCACAAGATGCAGTGTGGATGCCAGGATACAGTGATACCAGGTTTCATTTGATCTTCCCCCAGTCATTGTGTTTTTGTCATTCTGCTCACTTCTAGGTGCTTATTGATGTAAAAAGTTGGCTGGGACCATGAGCTGCTGGTTGTGGATGCTCTTTCAGCCTTCTTCTATGTAACCTAAACCAGAGATAGTTCAGTTGCCCTCATGCAGTCATCCATCATTCTCCCACCATTCCAGCTGTTACCCTGCTAGGATTCCTGTTGAATGTGCATGTAGAAAAAATGGAGGGGCTCTAGTATTTTTGCTGTTCACAGGAGACATTTAGATTTAATCTTGGATTGTCAGCTCCCCCTAGTCAGGAGACCTCAGAAATTGTTATCTTAATATTACAGGAATTTTACTGTTGTTCAATTTTAAGCTCTAGTTATGTAGCCATTGTGTAAGAGTAGCTTATCTGTCAGAATTAACTTTCCTCTTCCTTGCTGTTTTGGGGAGAAGGAAGAAAAAAAAAAAGAAGTAAAGATGAAGGAAAGATTTAATGTTGTTTATTTTTGTTTATTTAACAAACAGCTTTTAATGGCAGCATTGAATAGTTTTGCCTTTCTGTGCTGGCTTTTAAATATGTTACTGGCTTTTGAGGGTGTATTTTCAATACATTCAATATGCATGTGTTTATGTATTTTGTCAGCTTGTGTTGTTTGTTGACATCAGGCTTAAATGATGCTAATGTGACTGAGTTTGAGGACATTGGAATTCTTTAGATACAGTAATGTAGCCCTTAGGTTTGTACCCCAAAACCAATATTGAATATTACTTTGAATTCTGCAGTTTTTCTTCTTGTGTTGTTGATTTGCTGAATGATGTTAGGAAGACCAAGCAAGGACTGAGTATATTTTGCCTCCCAAGGAAACTTGACTGGTGGGAGGAACAGATGGGAAGGAGCTTATTTCAGGGTAAGTTGGAACAGCTGACCATTTCCTTTATGGGTGACGGGGTCTGACATAGTGCCTTGTGACAAGAGAAAAGCTTTTGTATGGTTTTAAAAGGATGAGATGGAAGGACTAATAGAGACTGGTTTTCTGCTTCTGCATCTGTTTTGACTTAAAGTTTAAAATTTTCCTACTGGTTTATGATTTGTTCCTTAGAGGAACTGATAGAGAAGGTTTCTATATAGAGTCACAGTCCTTTTGGTCACCACAGTGGTGTCACTGACAAAACGAATATTTACATTCTGCCCCTTTCCTACCACCTCTTTGCTGACCTCTGTACAAGAGGGAGATCCTGAATTCTTGACACACTTGGAGAGTCCCCTGGGTGTGGTCAGCTCTGATTTTTCTGATAATGCACAGCTATTTCAGTCCCTCTTTAAAAACCTCTCTTCTATCCCTCTATTTATGTTAACAAAACACTTTTTCCTCAGAAATCCCTGTTGCTCAGTTACAGACATAAATCAATCCTGTGTGCATACTAATTTCTAAAATGGTGGGTCTTCTCTAATGTCGAAGCATGGTCTTTCCGCAGAATAACAGTGAGTGTGTACACGGAATACTGGCTCAGTCAGGAGTACAAGATTTTATTATCACTTGCAGATGAAAATCAGGGACACTGATGAAATCTAGACCGAATCTTCAATCTGAAGATATTTAAGATTTCAAATGCATGATCTCAGGAGGCTGTCTTTGGGAGAGTGTGAGCTGAGAAGTGTTTTCCATACTCAATAGAAAACAAAGAAGAAAGAATATTCTGTCAGCCTTGGAGTTTTGGACTGCTGCAGAAACAGACTTCTTCCTTTCTGAAGTAAGGTTCCTGTCCTACCTGAGGATCTGCTAACTTCAGCTCAGAGAATGCTAGATGAACTGCTGTAATTAGGCAGCAGTGATGGTGCTGTGGGCAAGAGAAGAGAAATATTGCTTTGATTCAGTCTAGCTTGTGTTTAATAATAAAATTGCTCTGTATAATTGACACTGGCCTAGGTCTGTGTGTGATATTTAGGGAGTGTAATTATTTCAGATGGTTAAGGGTGCTTGGGGAGTTGGCCTTATAAGTCTGAGAGCAAGAATAATCTGCTAGGCAGGGGGCTGCTAGGATAGAGAGTGATTTGTGGCCATTTACGTAGCACCTGTCAGGACCTGCTGCTTAGCTCATCTAGAGCAGTGTGACTGCAGTGCAAATTTCCTCTAAGAAGAGATTTTCTTTGAAAAGCTTTCCCACAAGCAGTGGATAATTTCACATGGGTTAAGTAACATAAAACCTTTTTTGCAAAGTGGCAGAAGTAACTCAGAGCATGATTATTGCCAGAGAAGAAGGTTCCTTGCAGTTATCCTCTAGCAATGACAGCTTTGTGTAAAAGAGGGGCATATTTGGGATTTGATCTCAATGTGTAGGAATGGGCTTGCTAGATCTGACTATTGTGGAAATGAAAAGGTATTTTTCTTGTTGGCCAGAACAGAAAATATCTGTGCCTCAAGCAGAATGGAGGCAGAATCTGTGAGGAATCAGAAGTTTCCCACCCACAGGACAGTTTTTGTGTTGGTATTTATGTAGCCTGTTCCCTGTTCCACTGACCATTGTCCTTCAGCAGGGTCCACACCTATTCCAGTCTGTGGGAAGGATATGCACCTTGTTGCGTCCGTGGGGGCAACATGAGCAAAGGCTTAATGTTATCAGAAAGGCTGCTGCATGCTGGGGAGGCAGCAGCATCTTTTTTGAGCAAAAGTGCACCTAGGACCATCATGTGGCTGTCTAGCCATTTGCCCTGTAAGGGTGTAAATTCCTGATTGCAAGAGACTGGGAAGATGTAACGGGGGAAAAGTCCACTCAGTTCATATGCATCTTATTTACCCCTGGGTGCTGTTAGCTGCATGATATGGGGCAAGCAAACTCTCACTTTGCTTTCACATGGCTTGGCAGACATGGAACGGGACTCAGGTGTGAATGTAGACTGGAACCTCTTCACCCAGCTTTTGGCTGCCTGATGTATCTCAGCATGGTACATTCACCTCAGCATGCCAGGCAGCACTGCCTCATTGCTGTCTGCATGCACAGACTTGCTCCCTGTGTGTCTTCGTGTGAGTGGGATGATAGCCCTCGTGTCCTCCCACAACCGAGCACCACTGCTTCTGTCTTTGCCCTGACTGGTAATACGGTGGTATGGGGCAGGTTGCTGAACCCGGTGTTAGCCTTGCTGCAGAGTCTTCCCACTCCTCATGCAGCCTCTGCACAAACCGTTTGCCTTTTCTGGGTTTTAGGACAGTGTCCCCATTGTCCACTTTTGCCTTGCTGCTCACACAAGCTGCTCCACCTGTCCAGTGTGTGCCAGCAGCTGTCACGATCCTGTGCTGAGCCGAGTAGAGCACAGCAGTCTCTCTCTCTCTCTCACACTGGATGGAGCATGTTGCCATGGCAATGCACAGTCTGCTGCACTCTGGGTCTCCAGGAGCCAGAAATTATGGTCCTTTTGCAACATTGAGGTAAACATCTCTCTTTTCCCGTATTTAGTGTATCCTCCCCTCAGTAAGAGTACTAGCTCCTTTTGGCATCAGTCTTCCCTTGCCCCCTGCATGAAGGCAGATGGCTCCAGGCACAGGGAGTGTGCCTGGCTTCAGGAGCCAGGCTCCTGTGGGTTGGAGCCATGCCTCTGGCAGTGGTAGTGGCCCTCCCATCACTAGGCTGTATGGGTTTGCCACAAGGGAGAAACAGTATGCCAGTTGGGAGCTGCATCACTTGTGGGGTCAGCCACTGGGGCATGCGGTTTGCTTGTGTAGGGGTATGACCACAGCTCTCCTGGCTGCTGAGTGGGGAGATGAGTCCCTAGCTGCTTGTTCACAACTCTGCCGCTGGTGTTCACTGATCACTTTGGGAAAGTCATCACTTTTCTCCTAAGCCCCTTTTAGAGCGTGAAAGTGGTCTTGCTCTCTCTTTCACCTTGGGAAGGCATCCTGAGCACTCTGGCTAATGAGTACAAACACTTAGAGTTGTGGAAATTTGTTGTTTTATTTCTCTGGGGCTTGCCAATACTTTGTTTTGGTGCTGTGGGTTTTCACTCATTTCTCCAGTGCCTTGAGAATCCATCAGTATTTTTCACATCCAGAAGCCTGGCAGGTGATTGAAGACTCTCTTTGCAGTATTCTTTGTTATTGCAGGCAGTAATGAGCAGTAATGGCAGTCTGCTGCAGGCAGGGAAGTGTGGCCGCGTGAACTGAAAATGAATATCTTGCTTGATCTGCTGGCATTTGTTCCAGCATCTTTCTCTCCACCTCTCTCCCTCTCACTGTTGGTGTGTGTATGAAGGGGGAGTTGATGCTGTAGAGGGGAGAGGAGCAGAGCAGGGGAGGAGTTTCTATCAGCCTCTTCTTTTTCTTTTTTTTTTCTCCCGTCCAGTGACGTGAGCAATGCCTGGAACAATCAGGCTGGCTCTAAACACTGTGCCTGAAGATGCTGGAGAAAACAGCTTAGTGTGCTTTAAGCAAACACTGATTGCTTGAGCCTGGGCTCTCCAGTCATAACCTTTTCCAGTTCCTCTGCAGGGGATTAGGGAGTTTCATTAGCTTTCTTCTTTCCAATCTCATACACTCACTTTCGGAAATGATTGGAGTTAACAGTGTTCAGAGCACCAGCAAAGTCCGGGTGAGAGCCACAGGTTCGGTGAAATACTCCCGAGAAGAATCTCTCTGGCGGCAGTCTCATCGGTCAAAATCTATGAAAATCTCCAATTCCTCTGAGTTTTCTACTAAAGAAAGCAAGGTAAATGACTAAATATTAGTAGCATTTTGCTTGGTTAGGCATGGGGTTGGTGTTGTGAAAAGCTCCTTGCTTTGCAGGAGTTGAGCTCCGGATGATCTGCAGTGATCATAGAATTGCTGTCAGGTCATGAAAAAAATCTCTGCATTTGAGGAGAGAACTGAAGGTGAAAGAGCTCTGGTGTTATAATGATTGGGTCTTAGTTGAATGCACTGAGCTTGGTGCAATAGTAAACAGGGAAAACTTGCTAGTGGCAGTGCTAGTTGGAGCCCTGCTGGGGAAACGTGCCAGGGTTGGCAGGTGATGTCCTTGGGATTATCGATTCAATGGGAATTGTTTTCTGTAGAAGAATAATTTTTACTCCTTATCTACAGCTCTGTGGTTTAGTAGATGTTGGTGCGAGGTGAAAATATTGTCTCAATTGTATGCATGATTGAATATTACTGTCAAGTATTTATTAGGAAGGCATTGTTTGTGCATTTGTAGGAATACATTAGTGTATTGTAATGGTTGGTAGCACAGGCTGTTCTCAGCTGCTACACTAACTATGTGCAGCATCTCCTCAGCCAGCCCAGCCCAGTTATTCAGCTCTGAAACAAACAACCCCCTTCATGCAGTGTCTTTTTTTTTTCCTCATCCCTCTCTCCCACATAATAACTGAGAGGCACCCAGGAACTCCTGGCAAGTGCTTTAAGAGCTGTCTCCCTCTCAAAGGTGCTCCATGTCTCCAAGGATTGGATGAACTTCATGCAGTGATGCAAATTTGCCTCTAATTTCATTCTGATTGCCAGTTGATTTTGACCTTGGGATTAAAAGATACAACCACTTGCAAAGGTGTTCTGAATCAATATTTCAAAGCATCAGCCAAGCATTTAATTGTGTTGTGAATCCATGTGCATGTGAAGCAGGCACACGCATGGATCTTCCTGTAGTGTCCCTTCCCTAAATCTCCTGTCTGTTCTATGAGAAACCTCCTCTGCTGTGCTGAAAAGATCTCAGTGCTGCACAGTAGTTCCTAGCAGAACTGTTAGCTTACAGGTTGTATGGCATTTCAGAGCCTGAGCTGTGTAACTTAAATCACAGGGTACTGCAACCAGACATAAATGTATTTTTTTCAGTTCAAGTTAATGAGCCTCTGTTTTCAGGACCTTATAAAACATATTTGAGAAACAGTGTATTGTTGAGTTGGGGCAGAGAAATAGCATGGCCATCATTTTCAGGGTGTTGCTGATGCAGTATGTGCTTCTCCATAAAATACAAAAGTAAAGGCTGCATCTTGCAGCCTGCTCTAGGACCTTGCTCTAGTGAACACTTTCACCCTAAGCATGGTAATAATTGCAGAGTATTTGGAGGGAGGATTTATACATGAAAACTCTTCTGCATATGGTAAAAACTCAAGTCTTTTGACATTGGATGAATTACTTAATCTCTATATATTCCCTCTCCTGGGCTTTGTGTCCACTATATATGCTTGGTGTAGTGTCCTCAGGGCTGGGACTTCCTCCCAGGAATGGTGTCTGACACAATTAGCTAACTACTGCAGTAATGAAAGCTTTGTGTTCATTCCTCTGTGGAATTCATATTTCTTCCTTCTAAGTGCTGTAGGTTGTTGTTTGAGAGATCTACTTCTTTTCCTGCCTATCTCAATAGGCTGGGAAAAACACTGTAGCTTTGTTTCAGTTTCTTGTGCTGTTTCTTTATTTCAAACAAAGGGTTTTGTATCTGTAGGACATCTAAGATGTGTAAAAGCTGTGTTAGGGAGGGCTGAGAAGATCCCTGCATTCCCTTTAGTGGTGCCTGCCTGGTTGATAAGCAGCTCTGCAAGTGATTGGTCTTGTGATTTTGGACAGTTCTGCTCTTTCCATCTCTCTGTTCCCCCTTCTGATCTTTGTCTGCCCATATATTTTGTTAAGACATCACTGATTTAGAGAACTGATTTATAATTGAGCTATGGATCTTTGATACTGTTGTGTTGGTGGAAGAACCTGGATGTTATTAATCTGTAGTGTGGCAAAGGAGCTCTTTTTATCGGTGTAACTGTGCATGTATGTTCGTGCATTACTTCTCAGGAAATGTCTTCAATTCTAGGCTAGCTTTTCTGGACACTGATGCCACATAGATTTCCTCAGTATTAAGTGAGGTTTGTTTTGTAGACTTGTCCTCTTCATATTTCTGTGGGTATGTCTCCCTCTTTGTGTCTGGCCTGCCTTGTATTTTATCTGCTCCCTATATAAAGTGATTGCAATGTTCAAGACCTGTTTCTGTGATTGCTTCAGCTGACTTTGGACAGGAGATAGATATAAACTGTTTGTGCCTCAGAAACATACATACTCTATCTCTTTTACTTTTCACTAACGTGACTCAGCCTATTTTGGTAAGCTAGAGAGTATTATGTATCCTCAGGCTTTAGTTAGTATGAAGAAAGCACCAGCATGGTGCCTGCAGATGAGGTCTGCCTGCTGTGAGTGTCAGAGAAGCTAGGTAGCCCAAGTGTGTTTCATCTCTTTGACACACATCAGGTAGTGCCTCTGTGTGGACAGGCTTCACTAGGGGGATGCATCCTGAGTGTGTATTATAGGCAGGTTCCGCAGCTTTAGACCAGCAGGAGAACCTGTGAAAAGGATACTGTGAATTCTGTACCATTGTTCTCTGGAGGGCAGGCTCAAGTCCAGACTGCATGCAAGGTGAGTCAAAAGATCTTAGGATCATCCATGTGACCCAGCATGCTCAGTAGTCTCTTTTTCTGACAGACTTCTTTTCTGAAGCCAGGGTCTGAATTGCCAGGTACTTGTGCCTGTCCTGCCTGCAAATGCACAGGGCCAATAAAACGGTTTAAAATAGACTGTGTAGATGCTCCACTATCAAGAAGTACTTATCTAACCTTTTCTCTGTTTTTCTGTAATAATTCAGTATCTGTCTTTATAATAACACTGATTAAACAATTCAGCAAGAACAGAAAAAAATCTTTTCTAACAAGCTGTGTGTATGAATACAGAGGACACATTTCTTGTGTGGCATTAATGTCTTGGCTCTCAGGAGCCACAGCTAACCATCCTTTTCTGTTTTATGATGATATATCTGGCACAATCTTTCTTTCCTTTTTTTCTTCCTCCCCCCTCCCCCTCCAGATTTTTAACAGAGGAGTTTCTCTCAGAAACATTCTCCTCCAGTTGGTGACGCACTTGAAATTCCCTGGGTGAAATGATCTCCTTTCCTTCCCCCTAAAACATTCCTATCAACCCTATCTCCTCCTACAGCAAAACAACATTCATCAGTTCCATATGCTGCTGAACAGCTCTGTGCTGTTTTATGAATAATGTATGCTGGCTTGTTAGAATAACGTTTGTTGTACAAACCAGTGGAATTTAAAATTGAGAGCAGTATCAGCAGACATGAGATGCCATGCACTAATGCACAGGCTTCTTGGGGTACTAATCTGGCATCCTTACTGCATCCCCACCAGAATGGGGGAAGATGCATGAGAAATCAAGGACGTGTGGGCTTTGAATCTGGCAACGAGCTACAGGCACTCAGTGATCAGAATCTTTATCCTCCCCTTGCCAGGTGTTGCAGATCCGTACATGAGGACGGGAGAAAATGTCAAGATCTGGGTTTTGAGGGAGGGTGGCAAATAGCAGGTGGTGGAGTAGTATAGATCTGTATTCTGAGTGAGGGCCAGCCTTCAGGCAGTCACCTAAACAGCAAGCTATGAGTAGTGTATAGCAACATGTTGCTTCTCATCCAGACCTTGCAGAAGGCAATGATACAGAGCTACGCCCTGGTCCAAAGGATGAGGACACAAACACCTATTAGGACTCCATGCAGACACCTGTGATGTCTGTCGCCTCTGTAACCTCTTTTGTTTTTGTAGAGTTCTGCTACTTCAGTTGTTTTTTCTCCCTCCGTTAAAGCACATATGGCAAGAGCCAGAGCTGATGCTGATGACAGCTCAGCTCCAAAGGGCAAAGCCAATCGACAGGTGCTGAATGACTGGGGGAGGTGCTGTGACTGGAAAGACAGAGTGTGTCTTTGCCCAGATGTGTATCTGGGACTTCTTTGCTTCTTGGAGTCAACCATGCCATTATCAGCTAGAGGGGAAGAAGTATATCAAGGCAGGGCTGCTTCCAGCAGTGGTAGGAGGACAGTGTGGCAAGGGCCTGGGTCAGAGCACACATGCATCCCTATCCTGGGGGCATCAAAAGCCACCCAGGCAATCCTCTGAAATGATCAGATGATCATTCCTCCAACAATGACTCCAAAAATCAGGGAAGAACTGGGTGCAAGCAAAGACCATGGGAAACAGGAACTGGAAAAGACAGTCTGGGTCATCTTTATTGTCTCTATGAACTTAGTTTTGGTTTTGCCTATTTGCTGCCTCACAGCAGGTGTTTCTGGCTCCTCTGCTATGCGTGGAGCAGGTGTAAAAAATGTGTGGTGCCTTCCTTTCCCTCTTGGCAGGCTTTTCTGCATGGGCTAGTGCAAACAGAAAGTCAGTAGCTTGCTTCAAGAGCTGGCCCTATGTTCTCTTTGAGGGGAGGAATTGTACAGTGCTCTGGGCATCTTGCACCCTGTTGGCCAGGCTTTGGGGGCCCTATGCCTACTTGTAACTTAGATTATTTACTACTCCCAGTGTCTGGATAATTTGCTATGTCTTTGTCCCTGCGTACACACCTGGTTGTGCCTTTCTTTTGTGCACTGTTTCTGCCTTTCTTTTGTGCACTGTTTCTGCATGCAAAGGCTGACTCACAGCATCACTGGCAGCTGGCAGGTGACAAGAGCAGCCTCTTTAAATGGGTCCAGCAGTTCATGCATGTGACAAGATTTTGAGGAGGGTGAGGGTGGTGAATTACAGTTTTTCCCTTGGTAGCTTTGTAAAATAAACAGGAGTTTTCAGAAGCATTCTCTCCATAGTTTGGCTTTTCTTGCCGGTTGGAATAGAAGTACCAACTAGTGAGAGCTTCTGAAAATCTGTGGTTTTTGCGTACCTACTTGCTTACCAAAGGGGAAACGAGGGTGGAATTCAGCAGATTTTTTAGAGTTAAAGCCTTCCATTTCAAAAGCAAAGTGTTTCTTGCCTAGTTTATGAACAATTACAACCAAATCCTGCAAACACATAACAAATCTCACTTTTTTTTTTACACTGCAGACTTCTAGGGGTCAGATTGGAGCTGTGGGAAACAGCACGGGAGTTAAAACAAGGAAATTACCTAGGATTTTGCCTACTGTTCTGCTTTATGCAGCAGTCAATTTCTTTTATTCTGCCTTCAAAATTGCATTTGTTTCTCCAAGGAGCTTACACATCAAGCTGTGCAGGGCTTGTGGTGTGGTGAACCTAGAGACCAACTCTTACCAGAAAGGCGGAAGCTGTAAAGCTCTGAGGAGTAGGTCTTTGTGTTCTGGGTAATAAGGATAAAAAGTCAAAGCATTGAACTCAGACACTACTGAGTAGTTGGTGTCTGGCAGTTTGGATCCTGTCTAGGGTAGCCTTGGGTGACAAAAGAGATAGAAAGTCTTTCCACTTTCTGACTGGTTACAGTCCATCTTGGAAGGTGACACCTATGCAATATTCATTCTGTCATTCACTGCTGTGGTTCAGCTTCTTGTTTTCTGGCTTACATACCAAATTTACCAAACACTTCCCAGGTTAGCAGGTAGGAGCTGGTGGTTGATGTCAATCTGTAAGACTGCTTTAAATGAGAGCTTTTTTTCTTTTTTTCTTTTTTTTTTCTTTTTTATTTCCCAGAGAGAAAATACGAGTTAATAAAACCTGTCCTTGCAGCTAGCTAAGTACAATGAAAATCATGACCATGCCATAATTTCTGATGAGCTTTGTTGCAATTCAGTGAAGCATTTAAGTGCTTGTCTCCAAGTTTGTTTGATTTGTCATACTCTGGAGAAATGTCTATTGAAAAGAGCTGCTGTATGAATCAGGGCCTTGGGGAATAGCCATGAAGTAAATCAGAGAGCAGGTGCTGTGTTGTACACACATGCTTCTGGTTGCAAAACATGGCAGGAGAAAATTTTGCTTCTCTGGAACATATGAGAACCCAAGTAGACATCAGGAAAATGTTAAAGTATAAATTGTTTTGGAGAGGTGACATAAAGCAGCTCTGAAAGGCTGATTAGTCCAGCAGCAAGTGCGCAGCCTCACGGCAGTCTCTGTCAGAGAGGTAGGCTGGGGGGATACACATGAATACTTATGTATTTGCATCCCTGGGGAGGTCTGCTTGTTGAGGTCTCAGTGAACATGCCTGGTACACACACAGGACATGCTTTGTATACTCTTGCCCAGGCCGTGCATAGTCTCTACACTTTTCTTCTTGTTTCATAAATACCAGAAACTTTTTGACAGGCTCTGTTTGATGGTCTGTGGGGAACACAATGTCCTTGGTCAAATGTGTGCCCTATGGCTAGGTTGGTGTCTGTTATTCCCTAAAGAAGGAAGACAATGTCTGGCTCATTAGTAAAGGTTGGGACAAACAAGCCCTCTTCTCACAAGGCAAAAGCCGGGGACATCTGTTATCCCTGCACCAATCTGGACTGCTGCTTTTGTGTATTCTGTTCTTTGGCTGCAGTGATCCCTAGAGATGTGCTTAGCAGTGAAATCTCATAAAAACCTGCACAGGGCAGGTGTTAATTTTTAAAGGTTTTGACCCAATTTTGTAGGCATTTGGGCCAGAGAGCAACAAATGTGTTTCCTCAAGTCAGGTTTTTCCTGTTTCTAAAACTCATTCAGGTAGATGAGGAAAAAAATACTACTACTGAAAAACTGGAGACGCAACTGGAGGAAGAATGCAGCCTCTTCACTTTGTATTTGGATGTAATTTTCTGGCTCAAAATGTAAAAGAATATTTTAGTCATAGGAGAAAGAAAAGAACAAGTTGAAGAATAAGATGGGGCCTTTGGCCAAATCATGTAAGAAATGCTCGGTGAGTGCAGGAACCAGTACCAATCAGAATTGGTTTGTGTACAGAAATGGAGCTGTGTCTAATTCTGCTGAACTGGCAGGAGAAATAATAACTCTTTCTTTTGCTTTCTTTCTGCAGAGTGGTCTTAAAATCTCTTGATAGCTTTCACATGAAAATTAAGCAAGTGCCTACAAAATGCCAGAAATGCCCATCCATTTACTTGTGGCTGTTTGCCTTTGGTTCAGAGCTCCTTATACAACTTCAGAGATGATAGGTTCTGTAGAAATAGTGAAAACTCCAGACTTGGAAATACTTCATCGTATTTCTCTAAATGACAAAGTGAAACTCAGTTAGTGGCGAGGCCCTCTCTTTGCTAGCTCAATGTCAGTAGGATGAGGCATGATTATTCCTTGTGTTCATATCGTTGTATTGTTCTGAGAAAGCTACTTTCTTGGAACGCTGTGACCAAGAGTTTGCCTGTGTAGCATCAGCATGAGGTGAATTATACCACCATAATGTCTGACCTACTTATGTATGATTTAGTTAAGCCTGATTTCTACAGAGCTGGTAGTAAGGATCTTCAAATAAGACTTCGAGATTCAGAAGGGAGCCAGTGGATGACAGGATGAAGAGTGGGATATGCTCATGGTATTGCTCATGTGAATTCAGCTGTGGCATATGCACAAGACTAATTTCAATTCTCCGGTTTCCAAATTATTTTTGGTTTGGGTCAGCATTAAAGCTGTCTAAATGTTACTGTTTCTGTTGAGCATTATGTCATAGTTATTATAGTATGTGATTTTCAGGCTTGTTCATACTCAATGTGCTACTTTTTGCTAATCATGTGCATCAACAGTTCTTCTACACTTTAACATATTTTGAGGCTGTGTAGGAGTTATGTGCCAGAGGGAGTAAATCTAGCTATGTATATAAGGTGAATTACAAATGCGCATTATACATGTGAGAATCAGGGACATTCCATACCAAAATACTTCACTCGAGTGACCTGTTTGAAGAACGCCATTAGCTTGTAGTAATACTAGGTGTTTAACCATTGTGTATATTAGCTCCTGGAGGGCTGAAATAAAACATACTTATCCAAATGATACATGTACTTTCAAAAAAAATCTGTCCCAGCTGTCTGATACTCACCCACTCTTAATTCAGGCTTCAGACCCTTTTCTTTACAGGTTTGTATCAAAACTAGAACTGCTACCTTTGGTGTCAAACCTACTGGGCACCTTTCCTATCAATTGAAAGAGGAATGGTGTTAGTGGACAACAGTCCAAGATCATGATCTTCAAGAACAAAAGTTGCTAAACATTCATTTTCTGTTTTGCACTTAGAAACTGAATATGTTTATGTTTTTGTTTAGGTGTGTGACTGGGAAAGCATTCAGGTGTCTTTGACGCTCAGGCACTTTGGGTAGCTATTCTGGCAAATTTTCATGGATTGGCCCATACAGTGAAATCTTGAAGTCCCCATTAAAGTAATTGACAAAAAGGCGTCACTGAGTGTCAGGAATAGGACTGAACCTTGAATTTCAAGGCCATAGTCTTGTGGCTTTTGCAAACTTCAGTAAAGTTTAGGTTCATGACCACCTGAAGAGCTAGAATGTACCTAAGTCTATTAGAACAGTGAGAAGTATCCCAGAGTCCTGAGAGACTTGGCTGATGTAGTTGTCAAGCCACTCTCCATGGCATTCATAAAATCACCTTGGTGGTGAATTCACCATTGCATGGTGGAGTCCCAGGTGACTGGAAGAGGGGAAACGTTGTACCTGTCTTCTAAAAGGGTAGAAAGAAGGATCTCCCAGCCTCACCATGTGCCTGGGCATATCATGGTACAGATCCTCCTAGAAGCTGTGCTAAGGCACATGGAGAACAGGGAGGTGATTCAAGACAGCCAGCACAGCTTCACCAAGGGCAAGTCCTGCCTGACCAACCCAGTGGCCTTGAATGATGGAGTGACCATGTTAGTGGACAAGGGAAGGGTTACACATCTGATTTATCTGGATTTCTGTAAAGCCTTTAACAGAGTTCCTCACAACATGCCTGTATCTAAATTGCAGAGAGACGGATTTTATGCATGGCCTGTTAGATGGATAAGAAAGTGGTTGGATGGTTGCATCCAGAAGGTAGTGGTTGATGGCTCAGTGTCCTGATAGACATCAGTGACAAGTCCCATCAGTGATATGTCCCTCAGGTTCATATGGGAATCACTGCTATTTAATGTCTTCATTAATGACATGGATGAAGGGATCAGATGCACCCTCAGCAAATCTGCAGATGACACCCAGCTGAAGGATGAGATGGCATCCAGAGTGACCTGGACAAGATAGAAAAATGGGTGCATGGGAATCTCAGGAGGTTTTACAAGACCAAGTGTAGGGTTCTGTACCTGGCTCAGAGCAACCTCTGTTATCAGCACAGGCTGGGGAATGAACAGATGGAGAGCAGGCCTGGGGAGAAGGACTTTGGGGGTGCTGGTGGGTGAGAGGCTGGACATGACCCAGCCATGGGCACTCCCAGCCCAGAAAGCCAAACGTGTCCTGGGCTGCATCCAGAGCAGGGTGGGCAGCAGGGGAGGGAGGGGATTCTGCCTCTCTGCTCTGCTCTGGTGAGACCCCAGCTGGAACCCTGCACCCAGCTCTGTGGTCCCGGCACAGGAAGGACATGGAACTGTTGGAGTGAGTTCAGAACAGGGACACCAAGGTAGTCAGGTTGATTGACCACATTTCTTATGAAGACAGCCTGAGAGAACTGGGATTTTTCAGGCTGGAGAAGAGAAGGCTAGAGGGTGACCTAATTGTGGTCTTCCAGTCCCTGAAGGCAGCCTGCAAGTACATTTTACAAGTGCATGTAAGGAAAGGACAATGGGCGATGGCTTCAAACTGAAATAGAATAGGTTTAGACTAAGCGTTAGGAAGAAATTCTTTACTATGAACATGATGAGACACTAGAACAGGTTGCTTAAAGTTGTAGATGCCCATCCCTGGAATGTTCAAAGCCAGGTTGGACGGGGCTCTGAGGAACCTGACCTAGTGAAAGTTGTTTCTGCCCGTGGCAGGAGTGTTGGAATTATATGGTCTTAAGGTCTCTTTCATGGCTATTCCATGATTCTGTGTTCTTAAAAAGGCACAAACCACAAACCCCAGAAAACTTGCTTGAAGAAATTACTGTAATCTCAAAACATGCACTCAGTATTTTTTTTCTTAGCTGAAAATTCTGCTGAAGATTGTCACATTGTAGGTACGGGACTTTCTTGATCAGAGACCGCTTGTTTGCAGATACTAGCTGGATATCTTTCTTAAACATATTAATATATGTGTAGGATGGGTCAAACAATAATTCCATCTCATTTCTCTCCCTTTGCAGGCCCTCTACAATTCTATCAAGAATGAGAAGTTGGAATGGGCAGTGTAAGTATACTTTTATTATAGAAACTAGAAGTTTAACAATAGTATCTGTATAGTAATCTGTTTATATGTCCTTTGTCACTGTCTGTGTGGGCTCCAAAGCCTGTAGAAGATAGCCAGAGTACATAATGAGTTTGCTTTTTTGCTAATGAATGACCTGGCAATATAGCCTCATCTGTTTCTCCAGCAAGAGGAGTTGTTAATGATAGGAGCCAACTGCATTTGTAAGGAAAGAGGACATTCATTTAGTAGGAAACTTCAGCCTGAAAAGAGAGAAATTAAATCCTCTGTTGTTCTATGACTGCATAAATAAAATAGAAGTTGACGTCTCCCTTTATCTTTCTGTTTATTGTGTCAGAACCGCTGAATAGAAACACACTTCTTGGATTGAGTTTCCTGCTGTTGGTTTATTGTCTTGGTTTGTCTCCTGATTAACTATGGATAACTTGACAACAATCTAATGTGTAAGATGATAAATTGGACAAAGTCTGATATCACTCCCTCCTATCCTTCGTTGATTTTGACAAGCTGACACTTGTTAACTATGTAAATGCTGTGGACAAAAAAACTTCAGTTTCTGATTGTGTTAAACTGACATTTCTCTGTGCTTAGGTTTCACATGGTCTAGTTATGACAAGAAAGGGTAGAAATGCCTCCTTTTCATTTTGCCACTTGCCACAGTGGATTTTGGTATAAAATAGGAAAATTATGTATTTTATATATTTTAGCTATATAAAGCTATTTCCCTGCATATATTTACATATCTGAAACCTCACCTTCTTGGGAGCAATGCATGTCTGGAATGCAGGCTCCTGCAGCTCTTGTGCTGGAAGTTCTTGCAACTTCCATAGATCTTGCAGGCCCAGTGGCTTCTGATCTTCATTGTTTCACGTTCATGATCTGCAAACAAATTTCTTGTCAGGGTGTGTAGCCTCACAAGGACAGCTGGTTCCAAGTGGCATTGCTGTTCCAGTTCAGGAATGTGTTAGGTGATGTCAGAATAGTAAAGAAGTTGTGCTATTAATGGGAATCAGTAAGAAGTGCCATCTCTGATGAGCATTAAAAGTCATGGTGGGAGACATTTTTACAGACTGTTTCTTGGACCTGGAACACGCTGTGTGAATCTTACATGTCACACCGAAGCTGTTTGCCAGACACTGTCACAGGTACTTTAGAACCAGCAGAATCCGTTATATGACTTTCTCAATGTCAGAATTTTCCTCCAGCTCTTGCCAAGAGACCATACCATGTCTAATACACTTGGGCAGCCTCCAGGTGGGAACTGGCTCTGCTCCTGTGAACCTCAGTCAAGGTGATTCATGAGATCTTAGTCCTGTATACATGGTAACTGCTTTGGCATTTGTATAGTCTAGTCCATGTCCTTTGTTTGGGGGAAAATTCCAAGCAGTCTGGAAGAGGAATAAACCCTTCTTAAGTAAGGGTTTGGGTAGATATAAAGCTACCTTCTTACAGGAGAATGCTCAAAGGTGCCAATTGTCTGCTCCAGTCTGAGACTGACATGTAGCTAGGACTGATGCTACAATTAATTTCCAGGATTAGAAACAAAGCTCATTCTGAGTATAGTCAGTACCTTTAGAGCTGAGAGTACTGGCTGGAAAAAGGGAGTGTGAAGATATTTCTCTTCATTTTTATAGAGATGTGTGGTTGGTATAAAGTGATAACCCCAAGAAGCCCTGGGCTGCCTTAGCTGTAGGGAGGAGGCATATTACTCTTTTGCTCTGCTGTTGTGATCTGCAGAGGAAACTGAATGGGAAGGAGACCTGATGAGTTTTGTTTGGATGGGACCAAAGAAAATCCTCTCTCCCTTTCAAAGATCATTCCTTTGCTCCCCTGATGCACTTGGGAGGGTAAGAAGTGGGTGGTATGGCAAAGGTGAAGATGGAACTGCAAACTCCAGTATAAGCTCTCCTACAATGTTGGCATTTTGAAGGAATGCCTTTCTTCCAGTCAGAAATCCTTTGAGGATCTAAGACACTCATGAGCTAAGCACAGGTTTAGGAGGTGCTCTGGAAGTACATTCTTTAGTGGATTAATGGCTATCAGTACGTCCATAGGCAGGAAAGGGCAATGGTGAAACATTTGATTGGGAAAGACTGCTATCCAATCCTTATCTTACTAGTTGTGAGCTAGGTGTGTTACCATCTTAAACAGTTTGCAGTACATTTCCAGTAGAATTATAGTCTGGTCCAAAGCCCACGCAAAGAAAAGGCTACCATTGACTTCAATTTTGTAATCACAAGAAGTGACGCCTTAATCAGCAGATGTTCTCCAGAGACTTTCAGTGGGAGTGTTCATTTATCCTTTTTGAACAGGAAAGGATGAGTACAGCTCTGAAGAGGGAATTGCATTACAGCTCTTCTTCTGCAGTAGTGCCTGGTTCAAGTTCTCCACAAAGTTAAAAGTGAATCATATACCATAGTCTGTAAAATAAAGAGATCTGACCTGGAATTTACACTGAACTGGTGAATGTGGGATACTGAAAGCACACTTCTGCTCCACACTGCAAGCCTTGAAGGTGTGAACTGTTCTTCATGTCCGTTGTGGATGGACTAAAATTTGAAACAAGGGAAATCCGTAATCAACCTTTAATAATGCTTTCTATCAATTTAAACCAAGGCACAGGTCTGCCTGGATAAACTAAAGAAACACTTTCATTTGAGGTTTTTGTGAACTGGTTGTTTTGTCTGGAATGGGTTAGGAAGAGAAGAACCACCCATAAAGGAAAAGAGATAGATTGCCTGGCCTCCTAACATCCCTTCACTGTGTATAATGCTATATCCCAAGGTTTTTAGGTGTTACTCATTCTTTGGCTTTCACAGTGATCGTTGTCAGCTTTAAGCTGAAAAAGAAAAATCCATTTGATTACAAAGGTGTCAGAACTAAATATGTTTTATTTGCATGATGTCTACATGGAAATGCCATGGCGGCCATTATTGTTTTCTTTTGTTTATAATACTGTGTCCGTTTACTTTTGAAGGTAATAGGAATAAAAAAATGATCTTAAAATATGTGATCTAGAATTAATATATGAACTCCCAAAGCACTGCTTACAAAATTGCTAAAGCCAAACATCTGCATTTGAGCCAGTTGTGTCCCAAAAGCCTCCTCTCAGCAGAACAGTGTAGTTTTCAGGAGAATCACTTGGTTTTTAACTAGCCAATTATATACTTCTCTATCCAGAGAAGTTTACAGGGATATAGTATATTCTTTTTTTGTTTTTCTGGACTACACTGAAAAATTATCTCCTTTCCGCCAAAACAAAACAGGTCATTCAGGTTGTGATGGTGGGAAAGAGATGCTGCCAAATCAAACTGTGATGCTGAAATCAAGGTAGTTATAAGGACATACATGCTGAAGCTCACCTTTTTCTGGGTCAAACTGAGAAATCTCTCCCTATTATAATTAACTTTGGTCTCCCAAGTTCTAGAATGTTTCCTGTTTGCAAATTCTTGATTGGTTTGAGGGCAGGGTCAGGTGGTACTCAACCTGGTTCTCTTTTTTTTCTCTCCTCCCACTGAGAAAGATGCCAAAACGTCTCTCAAGTCAGTTTCCTAATACAGATGTTGTTAGTTCCATGGATGAATGTTAGAAACCTGCATATTTTTTTCTCAGTTGCAATATTTAAGTAGATGAACTCAATTTTCTGCTGTGTCATATGAGTTTGCTATTTGAACAAATGCAGAGATAAAACAGAGTTTTAAAAATGAAGGGCTTGACCACATTGTTCCAGATTAGTGATACCAAAATTTTCTGAGGCAGAGTCTCAAATCAGACCACAGAGTATTACAGAAATAATTTTGTTACTGAGAGGACTGGATGGTGCTTTTCTTCCAGAAGACAGAAATGGGTCTTCCTTGTATAGAGTCTTCTTGGGAGAGGCAGAATCTTCACCAAAATGGCAACACTTGGGTTTTTATGTTTTTCTCGTCTGTGTGTTTAAGAATAAGGGGCAAACTCTTTCTAGTTGTCAGTTATCACGTATTTGAGAAGGAAAAAAAATTCTGTTTCACTGCTGTGACTGCAAGTGATAGACCAAGCAGATGATGGCTTTGGTGTGCTGGTTCTCATGGCGAGTCAGAAGGCTGGTTACTGCTTTCTCTGCAGGTCCTTGCCCAAAGACATAGGCTTATGGAGGTGGAACTGAAGCTCCTTGTTTTGGGAAGCCTTACAAACATCATGTGCCATAAGCAGAGTCTTAGAGAAACTCTACAGATGGTAACCTTTTCCTGTCACCAGTACCCTTTAGAGACACTGTGGGTCCTATTTCCTATGAATGGAAAGTGGGACTTAAATGAAGTTTTGCAGCTATCAACGCTTTTCAGCTGTCAGCAAGGGGGTCACTAGAGGAATTGCATCCAGTCCCAGAGGGAGTGATCTTCCTCTGCTGATCAGGGGCAGAAAATAGCGTAAGACTTCTGTAACCCAAATTTAACCCTCATGATGATGGTTTGCCGACTGCAAGGTGTTTGGGAACCGTTGTGGGGTTTTACCCCTAAAGGCACAATGATTGTGCTATGTCCTGTGTGAAATGGGAAAGTGAAGCAATGGTCCTGCCCTTTAAAAGGACCTGAGCTATGCCTGTGTGACACCACATCCACGTCTCTGAACATAACTGTACAGAGATGGCCACCCACTGACTCTTACCCACATCCCTGGAGGCCTTCACACTGGGGATGTTACAGCACAGGGATGATCTTTGAGAGCCATCTGGGGATGGGTAGGTAGTCACATTCCCCACAGTCTGTAGAGTTTCAAAGAAAGATCAGTTTTCAGGTTCAAGTTATCCAGAGCCCCCCTGAATTCTCTGCAATTCTTTCTTGCAAAAGTACCCTAATGGCTTACTAGAAGTAAGCTCAAATTGTTAAATACCTGGTAAACAGTATTTAGGACCTATCTATTCAGCCAGCTTTGGAAGATACCTGAGGAAAAGCTAATACTTTTTTTGCTGAACTTTCACATTCTGAACATTGACATACTGAACTTTTTTTGCTACTTTGACATTTCTCCAAATCATCTTGCTTTCTTCTTACGTTTGACCACTGAAGTAGCATGGAGTATTTGAGTAAATGAGTCCCAGATCCCCAGGTTTTCATTCACTTGTTTGTAATGAGTCCTTCTTGCCTCTCTGTCTCCCTTCATTGCCTGTTGCAGACTGACTTGTGTGTCTTGCCCTCATCCATATTGTCAGAGCACTCAGCTCTCAGAAATGCCTGAAGCTTCTGAGTCTTAAAGATGTCTCATTTTCATGATAGGACAAAAGGCCACTTAAACTTCTGTTCTGTGCTGCCAGCGGTTGTGACAACAGATGCTATTTTGTCCTTTCCACCATGTCTTTTGAGAAATTCCTGTTTTAGCAGCTGCCCTAGAAGTGCTGAGTTTAAGAGCACTGCCTCCAGCTCTTAGTGGTGTCCAGGATCCCTACAGGATTGCTCATCACACCATTGTAGCTGCTTGGTTAAGGGCACTAGTATATTCCCACAGGACAATTGATTGTATACAGTAATTCACTCTCATAACTCCAAAGGAGATAGCTTATTCCAAAAAAGTGTTAAGCCTTTTACTGCATTTGGTCTCTGCTGACAAGCAGAAATCTGCTGTGTCCTTGGCTGAAATCCCAGAATTCACAAGGCACTTCTGTATGACAAATCAGCCTGCATGCTTATGCCTTTTGAGAGATTATAGTCTGGATTAAGTGCCTCAGACTAACATTGAGAGATTTTGCTTCTGCAATGGACATATATCTAAGAAACACATAATACACAGTGGTTCAGACTTACCAGCAGCTAGGGAGTGTAGTGGACCCATGGAAGGGTGAGGACAAGCAAAGTTGTCAGAAATGCCTACACTTTTACAATTGGGAGAGGGCTTCAGCTAAAGTATACTTGAAGAAGTCCTTTTTGCTTTGACTAATGAAAAATATTTGTAGAACTTTCTGTGCTGGAGTGGGAAAGCACATGTCAGTAGGCTAAATATGCAAGGACTGCTCTTCCTTGCAGGAATCAGGTCTTAAAGTAAAAGTTTGTTCCTCTTAATTAGAAGACTTTAGAAGACAACATCATGAAGATATGGTGCACCTCCTTGACTATATTTCGGTAATTCATATGAGGTGATCAAAATCAAATGCTTGGGAACATTCCCTTGCTACTACAGAGTTCACTAATACAGTGCCTCTGTTTCTGGATTTGGTTCCCTTGTTATGAAACCAGTCTCTTATCCTTTTACCTCCTTAGGCTAAGTTATTCCATGAAGATCATTTCATAGAATTATAGAATAATTTTGTTTGGAGCCATCTAGTTCGGAAAAGACCTCCAAGATCATCAAGTGGAACCTTTTTTTCAACTAGACCATGGCACCAAGTGCCACAACCATTTGTTTCTTGAACACCTGCCGGGATGGTGGCTCCACCATCTCCTTGGGAAGTTTGTTCCAGTGCTCAGCCACCCTTCAGTGATGAAATTTCTCCTGATGTCCAAACTCAACCTCCTCTGGCACAGCTTCAAGCTGTGTCCTCTCATCCTATCACTAGTTGTCTGGGAAAAAAGGCCAGCCCCCACCTGGCTACAACCTCCTTTCAGGTAGTTGTGGAGAGTGATAATGAGGCTCCTTTGCAGGAGCTGAGGATAAGATAGATTTGTTGCTGTAGCCTGCAATTCTTGGAGATATTTTTTTGAATGGTCATTCCCATAAGCAGCCTTGATGGAAGTGAATCCCTAAAGGAGCTTCTAGATTGATACATGTCTTGCTAATCCTCACATAATATATGCCTTTGAACATAAATACGTGTTTGGAAGATCTGCTTGAGTTTGCTCTCTGCCAGTCATCTGGGTCCAGTAAGATGCAGCAACTTCAGGTCCACCCCCAGTGGGTTGGCAATGTTAGCCATCATTATGCTCAAATGATAATTTTTTAAAAAATCAGATGCTGGTCTCATGTTGCTACCACGACTTTCCAGTGACAACCTTCCTACTCCCTGACGCACCTTTCCTAGTCATGTGGAGGGGAATGTATGCATACTTCAAAGGATGAAGGGCTACTTGGTAAGCTGGGCTGTTCTCTGAAAACTCTTCCCCTACTCTTGTGATGGACACCCTTTATTTTCTAATTTGCCTAGTCCTTTTTAGCCTTTGCCTGTGGCAAGCAAAAAGATATTTATTAGTCAGGCAGTGCTTGTGACTTGCATTGTTGTCCTCAAGAACTCTGTGAAATACATTGCTCTAATAAGTAACATTTTGAGCAGCATTTTGTTTCCAAAGTAAAGATAACATAATTTGCCTTGTGTAGTTTTTATTTTTAAATTACTAATTTTGTGCTAGTCTGCAGAAGAAAATAAAGAAAAAGAGGTAGAATCTACGTTTTATATGCTAAGTTAAGGGATAAGCCACAGTGATCTGTCGCATTCTAATTATTTTCATCTACATGTGAACTCATGTAGGTGAAAGTAGGGATTTTTCAGCTGAACCCTGCATGAAAATATTTCCTATTTTAGCACCCAAATACATGGAATTAAAAATAGGTGAAGTTGGAGGACACAGAACACGCTTGAAGTCTTGTCTTTTGAGACAATAATGGAAACTTGGGCTTTTTTGAAAATCTGTGTCCTGTGCTGGTGAAGTAGGTGAACTGAAGGTTTGCTGTGATCTGTCTGCATTTTGATATATTTCTAGGTTTCTTCCTAAATATGGCCCTCTATAAAGAGAGAGGTATGCTTTGACAAGGAGTGTTCAAAAATTGCTGAAATGAAACTTTGCAGGTCAGTCCATCCTTCATGCATGATTTTCATTGCTTTTTAAGGGATGAAGAAGAGAAAAAAAAATCTCACTCGGAAGGTACAGATGAAAAGGATAATGGGAACCAGACAAAGGCTGTCAGTCGGATTGGCAATTCAAATAACCCATTCCTGGACATCCCTCATGACCCCAATGCTTCCGTGTATAAAACTGGATTTCTGGCTCGGAAAATCCATGCAGATATGGATGGAAAGAAAAGTGAGTAATTTTTCAATCCTAATGTGTTATTTTCTTGTTATGTCTTCACAGTGCCATGTACCACTGAGCCCATATACTTCTCAAGGCAAATAATGCTGCTTCATTAGGGGAAATAGCAGCAATAACAGAACACAACAATTGGATTATTGCACTCTCACTGTTAGGCCAGAATTTACAATGCACAGTCCCATTTGCAGCAGTTCTAATGCAGGAGTATAAGAAGTAATGTGATACACCAAAGCAATACGATTTTTTTTTTTTTTCTAAAAGAAAATTAATATAGTGGTTTACAGAATAGAAAACAATTTCAAGTGAATTACAGTAATGGTTCTGCAGTAATTTGATAATTCTCCTTTTCCTTATGTGACACCAGATTGTTCCAAATCTCCCCTCCCCTCTGGGTTTGTCTTTAAAGAAAGGCCGTTCTTTACCTCTGTTTGGAAGATGCTGTTCCCTTCCCTGCTTTCCCAGCCTTGGGTCACATATCCAATGAAGGGCAGCAGCTTTTGGCATCACCCAGCTTTTTACTATGCAGTTTCTTGTAATATCCTTTCTTGTAATCCTTCCTTTCTTGTAATATCCTGCTGTGTCTCTTACTTATTTGAATTATTTTCTTTCCTTCTTGTCCTACTTCTGTTTGTGATGCAGTAATTATCAAGGGCGTCTGATGCACCTGTGTTTCGTTGTTTGGATATCTTCATTTGTTGTCTATAGATCTTGGAAAAAACTGGGGTTAGTCAGAGCGTCTGCATTTTCCCCAGTCACTGTTGGTGATTGCCTACTCATGGTTTGTGTTGTTGGGCTAAATCCCAAAGACAAAGTCTGGCTTTATGGTGGGTTTCTAGTAACAGCCAATCTGTCCTAGCTGGGCTAAGCTCTCTGGTGTTCACATGTTTTGCTAGTCTATTTTAGAAGGTGCAATTAAAAGTCAGTATTTTCAAGATGGAAACTGACAGCTGGACAACTGGATCCAAACAAAGGTGTCAAAATCAAGCTGACCTAATTCTTTGTGATGACTGGATACTCTAAATAGACTTTATTAATCATCGTTTTATTCAGCCTTAATAATAATTTTCTCTAGTTGCCTTTATTAAATTATTTCTTTAATTATAAATATCAGAATTGCTCATTATTCAGCACTCTGGACACTGGCATTCTGGAGAGAACTCTTTTATGAGTAATGTAATTAGGGCCATGTTTTCAGAAGTTCCTATACAATTTAAAGGTCTGTCTTTTTCAAAAAAGTTGCATTTTCTGGTTTTCCAGGCACAAATAAAGTTTTTTCTTGTTTGTTTGTTTGTTAGACCTTTTTATGTTTCATTTCCGAATGGAGTTTCTGCAGGGCAGAGATTGCCTTGTGTGGGATTTCTAGTGAAGTGATGTGCTTAGAATGCTCATCTGTATTTTCTCAGGAGCCTAGTTCTGAGGGCTAAAGCACTTAGGCACTTAGAGGAGAAGGACATAACTGGCCAGTGGCTGGAAACTGAACTGAAGATGTGCCAATTAGAAGTAAGGCCTGTTATGCAACATGAAAATGATTAGCCTCTGGGACAAGGGACTTGTAACCTCTTCATCTTAGCTTTCTCTCTTCAGATCAGAATGGGAAGCCTTTCTGAGTGTCATGCTTTAGTTGCGTGTCTATTAGTTTCAGTATAGCGTTGGTGATATGCTGTATGACTGCTGGTCAACAGGGTGTGCTTGGTGGGGAGTGAGCTTAGATGCAGGCTTCTGGTCCCTGGTGCTGTGACTGTACAGCCTGTGCCTAATTCTCTCTGTTTGTTGCACCTGAATTTCAGACTGGATCCTTCAGCCTTCACGCTGAATTTACTTCCCTCTCTCACTCTGCCCCACCCTGGCTTGCCACTAGGAAGTGTTGGGCTAGTTTTGTTGTCTCTGTTATGTTCTTCAACTTGTGACTGACTTTGGCTTTCTTGTGGGTTTGGGTATTTTGGTTGGCACCCTTCTCCTTTCTCAATGCCAACTTGCGGTGCAGCAGCAGTAATGGGGAAGGATGCTCTGGGGAGACACTGCTTTCTGAGTAGTATCCCACTGGTTCTGAGCAGTGCCTGCTAGCCTGCTGTGGCTTGTAGAAAGATTGTTATCTTCTGAAAACTGCCCTGGTGCAGAGCTCATATATATTTGTGTAGGGGCAGTATCTGCCTGTCTTTAAGAGCCCAAAGACTGGATCTCTGTGGCCTGCTTTCTGCATTGCTGCTGTTCCTTTCTGATCTAGTCCAGGGCTGTCATCAGGGTTGTTTTATTGCTCTCTTTCACAGCAGGTATGTGCAGGCACTGTGCTAAGTTGCATTGTCCTTTGAAAAATATACTATGAAGGAGGTTTAACACAGGACCAATGTAGCTCTCCTGTAGCCTAGACAAAGTGTAAAAATGGATCTGAGTTAAATGGATTTTCATTTGTTTTCTTTCCAGCTCCCCGGGGAAAACGAGGCTGGAAAACCTTTTATGCTGTGCTGAAGGGAACAGTCCTGTACTTGCAGAAGGTAGGGGAAATCATTGTCTTTTGAAAACTAATTAAAGAGGGATAAAGCGGCACGCATCCTCTTCACTCTCTCAGCTCACCTCCAGGCTCCTTTCTCTCTCATGCACAGCATGGCTGATCTCCCTACCCCCACCCAATTAACACACTTATTCAGACATAAATCCTTCATTGATACCCTCTTTCTTTTCACAGTTTCAAGTTCAGTTCTACTGCCTGCATGCCCATGCACTGTAAGTTCCAGTGTATCCCACTGCTGTCTCACATGGCTGAAAAAAATAGCCAGCTTCACCAGCAAAGACAGCATCACCTCTCTGTGTCGTGCATGCATTCCTCTAGGCTGCTTTTAACTTTGCATTTCATACTTCCCCTTCTGTGTGACTTCCCCTTCTGTAAGGTTGTCCTCCTTTCCCATCTTTTCATAGTATACTTTTCTGCAGTGCCTGCAAGACCAGCTGCAGAACAATTGAAGAACAGCTTCGCCTTGGTAGGAATCTGCAGCTTCTGTTCCTATGCGAAATTGAAGGATAAAAGAATACTTTTTTCCCACAAAGCAAGAAAAGACTGGTTTCTAACAAAATGTGCTTCCTGACAACAAGCTGTCTAAAAAAAAAAGTCAGATGAAACCCTTCAAGCCTTTTGTTGCAAGCTTAAATATATTATAGTACATTTTAAACTGTACTGTTAGAACATAAAATGCAACATATGAGTAAGAACTGTCAAAATCAAATAAATGGCAGCATCTAAGTAGGTTGTTAAGGCTTTTTGCCCTCCAATATCGATGAAATATCCATGGAATAGATATGCTACTTGTCCAGACTGCACTGTATTGCAGAAGTATTTTTCTTTGAAAGCTGTTTTACATTTTTACTCAAAAACTGATAGTTTTGTAACTATCAGGAATACAAGTACATACTGCTGTTTCCTTCTCTCTTGCTTTGGCCTTTCTGAAGTTGTTGGTTTCATTGGAGGCAACACGAATAGTCTCTTGAGAAGAAAGAGTGATTTGGATCAGATTATTATAGAATGAGGTTTACAAGGTGAATGCTCAGGGTGCAGTACCTTTTTGAGGAAGCTGAAATCCTGAAAAAGACAAAACAATCTGCAGTCAGGATAGAAGATTTGGGCTGAAAGTTGGATGTGATATGCTCAGAGCCAGTGCAAGAGACTAAAACTAGGTCTGCTGAATCCCAAGTCCTTTTGCTGGGAGCAAGTACTGGTTTTACTAAAATGCCTTCATGGCAGGCTTGTACTTGCCCTTTTCTGATCGAAGTGGATTCATCTGCCTCAGTTTCTGAAATAAGTAAGCTTTAATGTTCACCTGAAAAGACCACATGGTTCTTTGAGAAATAAGAAGGCCTCTTTTTTGTACTACAATAATTAATTTTTTATTTGATATTCACGGGAAAGAACTAAGAACTGAGGATACTGTCTGTTTTAGCACCTTAATTAAATATTTTTATGAATATTGCTGATATATTTGTTTAAAATGCTTTCTGTTTAATAAAATGTAGAGATGCTAATGTAGTATGCAAATTTTCTACAGAATGCTGCCCCCTGCCTCTGTTCTCTTTCATACTTTCGGGAGCAGGGAGTAATTTCACATATAAGTTCATCTTTGCAGAATGAAATGCATTGTTGGAATTCTTGTTCTTATTTGTTTGTTAATTGTGTATTTTGCACTTGTCAGAGCACTTGAATTCAGTGATTAGAGGGCAGTGCTCTGCAGAGCTGTATTCTCCTATTTGTGTGGGAGCCACCCATTGCATTGAAGCCATCTTACTGTAGCACACTGACAAGCAAGGCTTTTGCTTTCATGCTGTGAGAGGTTGACAGAAGCATGTGATGGGAAGTAACTCATTCCAAGAGTGACGGGGCAGCTGTGAGCCTCCCCGGGGTACCTTTGGCCCCTGCTCAGCCACATGCTGCAGCTGTGAAAAAGCCTGTGATTTCAGCTTCAGAAGGTCCACCAGGGCATTCCTTCAGCACTCAAACAAACTTTACTCTGTTATGGATGTAGTATCATAGAAGATAAAGGTACTAGAGTTAAAAAATACACAGCTAGGCCATGTAATTATAGTAAAGGTTGCTGAGCTGCTGTTTCCTTTTGTAATATACTAGGGAATGAAATTACCCTAATTTTAGGAAGTACTGAAGCATTTTAGAACAGCTTGATTTCTTTGCAGAAGTGCACAGTTCTGGCAATAGTCCTGGTCAAAGAATTTCCTTGTCTCAATTCACCACCTCTCCTGATTATAGAGTGCAGTAGAGCAGGGTGCATTCACATACACATCCTCTTTCTCTCATTCTCTGTATATCTGTGGGGATGACATCTGTGAGGGTGGTTTCATTGCACTGAGTGCTGTTCAAACAGAATAGAGAGAAATTTCAGTGTACAGGTGCTGTCTACACACAAACATGTACAAACCTCTGCAGTATTGCTTTCTGTGTTCATCTATAACTCAGCTGTTCCCTCAAGGCACTATTGTAATATAAATATTAATTGTTCATAGCAGCTGTGATTCCTTCTGTGGGCAGTGTGATCCCAATTCTGCTGTCACTCTGTTTGCATTCCTGTTCTTGTTCTGTCGTCAAAGCCCATGTATGAAAGTGTTCTGTAGATGGTGGTCACTTGAGATTTACTGAAGACTTTTTCTGGGCACCCTTGTTTCCTGCCCATCTTTTTTTGTCCACAGGAATTATTCCAGTGCTAATTCCTGTGGTGCAAATTGTTTTGTTCTAAAATGAATGATTTAGGAGAGATGGTTTCTGAATTAGTGAGACAGAGAGCACCAGAGGAGCTCAGTGGAAACGTTCACAGTTAGCCAACTAAACGTGCCTGCACAGTATTATATAAAATAAGAAATTTTCACATGTTTGGGATGTTGGCTGTGTCTCTGGGCATCCTCAGGCCAAGGTTAATTTCCTACCCTCTGTTGATAGCAAGAGGAAATTGCAAAGTAGAAGCTTGACAGAATGTCTGTTCACTAGACTGACATGGGATGTGATGTGCGTACACAAGAGAAGCTTATAAGGAGAGGACATAAGGCTGACCTCGCTTCCTTGCCAGAAATTGCTTCTGGGCAAACTGTGCAGGACACAAACCTTCGTGTTTTGTTTGGACTCTTCTGTGAGGTTCTCAACATCTTTGCTCTTTGATGTGGCACTTTATAATCTTGCAGGCTTCAGGTATTTCTATATCAATTTTCTCAAACTTCCTCTGTTAAAAATAAAAAACAAAAACAGAGAAAGGCCAGACTGATGTAAAGTGTTTGGTGGTGAGACTTCATGAAAAAGAATTTTGCAGCTGTTACATGCAACTGCATGGAGATAGCCATCCATGGTGCAGTGACTGATAAGAAAAGACAAATGTCATTCTCTGGTTTACCAGAAATGTATTTAGAAATATGCTGATTCTGGGTCATCAGAATGTGGGAAAGTCATTCCCTAGGAGTTTGAGAAGGATGAATTCAGCATGCCATTGCATTGTATGCAGCACTCACATCAGCCTTCAGTTGACAGACACATCACAGTTTCTTTCTGGCTTCATATACATTCCTTGCCACTGTCTAGGTCTAACTTTAAAGAACTACCTTCCATTTCAGCTCAATCTTCACACTGACACCAGCACATCATAGCACATGCTGTCTTTGACAGCTTAGGTGAAAATGGATGTTCCTACTCCTCTAGCATTCCTACCAGTCAGAAAGAGTTGAAGGCCTTGGAGAAGGAATTTTGGCAGCACATCCATGTCCTTACAGCTTTCTCTGAGGCTGTCAAAGTATGTGGAGACATTTTTGGTATGCTGATCAGTGCCTTTGGAGAAGCTGGCAGAACTCCAGCTGTCAAGGTAGTTTGCAGCCAGCTGATCTGGTGGGATTAGCAAGGATTACCATGAATGCATTCTATTGGAAAGGAGGGTTATCAGACAGGGCTGCTTCTGGGAATGGCCAAATGTGGACTTCCGAAACAGGTTTATTCACCAGAGCAGGTGTAGACATTGGATGCAACTCACAGAGGAAGCTAGGAGGCAACAAACTAAGTGAGCTGACACTCTCTCTAGGCAGTAATATGAGATAAGATAGAATATCATATGTCTGAGGCCTGTCTAAGTTCATTTCCTGGCTCTGAGGTTTTTCCAGCTTTCCTAGGCAGTGGGGCCAGTCATTTTCCCCAAAACTACCACCAAATAAATCAGCTTGTGAACTCTTAAAGGAGCGGGCTTGACCTGAGGCCTTGCTCCTCCATCTTCAAGACTTCCTTGAAAAAAGTTTAAAGAATGCCATAAGTGAACATAGACAAAATGCATCAAGATAGATGCCTCCAGGTCTTGCTGATTCTCAAATTATGAGAGAGGAAGGACATTTGGCTTTGCTCACCGCCAGCACTCAAAAACCTCTTATGTCACAGATCTTTAGTTTGGAGGCTGCCCTTTCATCACCTGTGCATTTCTGCTGGGCCTGCCAGACCTGTGGTGGGCTGTGCCCTTGCCTTGCTCCAGCTGGAGGTGGAGGGGTGGCAGGACTTTCGGGTTGCTGCCTCTTCTCAGGTTATGTGTCTGAGCAGCAGTTTGGCAAGTTGTGGGCCTGCACTAGCAGGACCTTTGTGAGAAAGGATGAGACATGGCAGAGGAGCAAGATATTTTCTCCTACCTCCCAAGAGGTTGTCACCACAGCTGGTGACTCCCCATCCACTGAAACTCAACCTGGAGAGCCCAGCCTGGCAGAAAGCTCAGATACCTCTGGCAGTGTAGATTCCTCTGGCTGCAATCCTGTTTGATGTGCTGCCAGAGAAGTTCTGTAACTGATTCATGCACATTAACCAGCTCTTCTCTCAGGAGGGTGCCTCCCTGCATGTTGAAGCTAGTGCTGTCCCTGCACACTCTCTGCATCCTGCACTGTGTTTCCTGCTAAACCTCATCTAATAAATTGTGTTGAAGTGCAAGATCAGTAGTTACCGTGCCCTCCAGGGAGTTAGTTCGCTGCTTTACAGCCATCACGCTTGGTGCATTTCCAGGTGAGACTGATTTCTGTGATACAGTAGGAGGGAGAAATGGAGTCAGTTACAGACTGCTTTGGCCTGCTCTTCAGAAACAAAGTGATGCAGCCTTGCTGGAAAAACACTTTTCTTTCAAAAAGCTCCTGGCTTTCCCAAGCCATTTATAGTCATCTGGGCTTTGGATGGAACTTGTGGCTACGTTATGCCCTTGTCCAGCTTCTGTCACTCAGGAGATCAAAGACTGCTTCCAGGCTGATGCTTGCAAAACAAGAGTCCCTGTTTTTGTCATCTAGTGTTATTGGTACTGTTATTGTGTCAGAAACCCAGATAGAGCTGTGCTTACCATTTTAGACTCATCAGAGAGATTTAAGAGAATTTGCTGTAATTTGCTTTGTGGACACTGGTAAGGAGGTTTCTGCAGTGTATGAGGATTTGCCCAGGAGCACCTATAAAGGTAATCAGTTGAGAAAAATTAAAATCAGGCAGCAGAGGCTGAGAACCCAAGTAGCTGAGCAGTGGAGGTGGGGAGCTCATTATGAAAGATTCTTGAAATGAAGACAAATAATCCACAGCTGTTGTCATAGTCAAATACTTCCTGCTTACATCTCTTCCTGTCAAGCAGGTAGTGGAATTACTTCTCTCCCTTGAAAAGACATCAAAACTGAGAAAGAAAGAGAAAGGAAAACATGTTAAAGGTAGTGGAAACCACAAGTGTGCAAATCAGGTTGCACTTAGTTTGTGTATTTTATTACTATTTCTGAACTCTAGAATGAGGTTTTTCCCTAGGCTAAGGAAGAAGGAATAGCACATGCAGAAATAAAATGCCATTTTCCCCCTGCTATTTCCTGCAGGATGAATATAAGCCAGAAAAGGCTTTGTCGGAGGAAGATCTGAAGAATGCGGTTAGCGTGCACCATGCGCTGGCATCCAAGGCAACAGACTATGAGAAGAAGCCCAATGTCCTCAAGCTTAAAACAGCAGATTGGAGAGTCCTGCTTTTCCAGGCCCAGTAAGTGCTCTCCTCATGCCACTCATTGAGGAAAGAAAGCAGTGCTGAAGGAAGAGTAAATTCCTGCCTGGACAGGTTAAAAAAAGGCTTTAAGAGGTTCAATCTGTTTATTTGATCAGAAATAAGATTAAGTAGTGATGTGATTAGAGTGCACAAGTAGTGCATGAGAAAGAAACATTAGGTTTTAAGAGGCTTTTTAATCTAGCTGAGCGAGGCATAACAAGATGCAGCAAGCATAACAAGCTGAAGGTCCAGGAAATTCAATTTGGAAACAAGGCATAAACTTGCAATAGTCAGGGTGATTAATCATTGAAGCAAATGACCAAAGGCAGTCTTGGATTGTCTCCTGATGTCATCAGGTCCTAGCCGGATGTCTTTCTAGAAGATATGCTGTGGTTAGAAACAAAGTTAATACTTAATACAAGACTGATTTGATTAAGTTTTTAATGCTGTGATACCCAGAGAGAACAGATGACCTGCCTTTTGCTTCTGAGCCCTTTTCTACTGACATATATATGAAACCTCCTAGAAATCTGTGGTGTCCAGCACAACCGAAACATTAGGACATACATCTAAATCAGGGCATTAGTTGTCTCTGTCACCTGTGTTACTGGGATTGGATTAAGAAAAGATGTGTGCTAGGGTAAGGTATGGACCTAATACAGGCCAGCGTGTGACTGAGTTACTTAGGACTAACTGCTTGCAAATACAGGCAGGAAGATGGAGCAGACTCTAAGAGTTGTCCAGTTCTGGTTATTCTGACTTCTAAAATGCTATAGAAGGGATGGAAAAAGGTAGAACGGGCTGAGTCAACAAGTGCTTAATATGTTTTGCCTCATCAGGAGCCAAGAAGAAATGCAGACCTGGATCAACAAGATTAACTGTGTGGCTGCTGTCTTCTCTGCACCACCATTTCCAGCAGCCATTGGCTCTCAAAAGAAGTTCAGTCGCCCACTCCTGCCAGCCACCACAACAAAGCTATCTCAGGTGAGACATTTTTATAGAGTGCAGGTAACGATGATTTCTCTTTTTGGCTGGAGACTTGGTGGTAGTGCTTCTCACTGTTTTATATCTGTTGCCACTAGCAGTCCTAGGACAGGAAGGCTTACATAGTAGATCTCTGCTCATGTTCTCATGCAAGATTTAAGCAGGGAGAGAAAAAGAAGAGACTCAAATACATTTAGTTTATGTTTTTGAAAAAAATAGTACCACATAAAGAATTTTCTTCTTTCTGCAGAGGACATTTCAAATACTGATTATTGGGGGTTTTTTTGAATTTGAGTGTTTATGAAAGCCACTCTTTTTAGAAGTAGACATACTCCTGGTCTTTGGCTTATTGAATTGATTAAAGGTGAAAGCTGATGCATCAGACAAGCATCAATTTTATTTCACCCGCTAGATTTTCCAGACTCTATTTATCAGCTCAGGGATTTCCTGTATAATGTATATTTATTAACTGTGTCTTACATGAATGTCTTTTGTCTGCCTTGTGATCACACAAACTTTTAGCATCCTCTGGCAGAGAGCTTCACAGCTCTACTGCTTCTTGCACTAATGCACGTATTTCTGCTTGTTTTAGACTGGCTGTGTCCGATGCTTGTGCCCGTAGCTTTTTGTAGTTTGGGAGATGCAGTGCCTGCCTGGAATTCCTCATGCGTTGGCAGGAACATGATACTGATTGTGTTGAGCAGAGTGACAGAGGTTGTTATACTTCATGACATCTTCCCGTAGCTTTTAAATTGGTCTGCCCATGCTGGATTGCTTCTTAAATGAAATTGTTGGGGTTTTTTACCATCTCCATAGCTTAGCAACTATCCTTAGAAACCACTGTGTCAAAATCTGTGTTTCTCTAAGGGTGTGGGTTCTTTCAGGTACTTTTAGGTTCTTAGGTTAAAAGTTTAAAGCATGTTATGTAAAAAATAATACTAACTTGTCTCATCCTTGTGGTTTTACTTTTTGCTCATGCATAGGTTTTTAAAGACACAGTATGAGGCTTCCATAATCCATAACCCCATATCACCTAAGGAAGCTTTTTTTACTCATTGTTGTTCTGTGTGATTGTTCCATTTAGCATGTTGTTTCCTAGTCTCATTGTTTTCATTTAATCTGGAAAGGGAAAAGATAGATCACAGTCCTGTGGTTTGTATCTTGAAGAAGGAGAAACACAAAAGATAAGCTGTTTTGGACAAGCAGAAGAATGTTAAGTGTTCAAAGTAGATAAATTCAAAGGCAAGCAGAAGCATGTCTGCTCTCATCTGTCAGTGTGGAAAAGCTGCCAGCAGGCTGATTCTCATTTGGCAGACAAAAAAAAAAAAAGAAAAAAAAACAAACAACCAAAAAACAAAACCAAAAAAACCAATTGTCAAATTCCTGTGGTTGATGCTTAGGATTTTGTGGGATGAATCATGATGGACACTACTTCTTCAAAGGGTCGGTTCCTGGTCAGACAGAAGTCAGGGTGCAGTGAAGCCCTAACATGGGTAAGGAAGAAGGCTGGACGTGAAGACAGGTTGTGCAAGATGATTGTACCAGATTTTCCTTCAAAAGCAGAGCGATGTCTGATCTTGGTTAGTCCAACCGGAGAGGGATGTGACAAAGCTATATATAGGAACACCAGTGTAGAGAAGATCTACTAGGGTGTTGGGTTTTTTTTTTTTTTCTGAGAATGCACAGCACACACAAAAGCTCCAAAGCTGGTGCCATGGAAATGACAAGTGCTGTATTAATAGCTACTCAAAGACCTCCTGTCATCAGGCTGTAGAACTCACTACCGCAGGATGTCCCTGGGACCACGGAATCGGCACAATGTAAAGAGTGTTTGGGCACTAATGAGAGAGCATGCACATTTAGGGTAGTAACTGACAGCAACAAGAATTTTTTAACAAGTGGTTTCAGCCCTACCATATTTAAGTGGGGGCAAATTATCCCCCATGATTCTTTCTTCAGTTCTCTTGCAAAAGAGTTGAAACACAAGATAAGCTGGGGCTTAGCTATCATCCTCTGTAGAATTTTCTCCCCTTTCTGCTGTTTTCTGCAGCTCTAGCTCAGCCAGCCAAGGGGTTCAGTCCCCAGTGTGAGTCAGTGCAGTGCAGGCATATATGAGCTAGGTTTGAAGCTTTGGGCTTCGTCTGAGCTGTGGGCTGTGCTCAGAACCACACCACTGAGGGACAACACTGGTAGCTGTTCCCTCCTCTGAGGCGAGGTGCCTACACATGAGCTGACGTGGGTACTACCTCTTGGCTAGTTCACCAATATCTGCACGATCATGGGTCTGTTTTGGATTTACCTAATTCAAACACAATTTCAGATCCAAGCCTAGCAAGGGACAGAAGGCCATCCTGCAGGCAATGGAAACCGTCTGAGATGAGGGAAGGTTAGCTGACAGATGGACTGGAGGAAGTGAGTGGGCCTGGGATTATGATAAAGGAAATTGCCTAGAAAGTGGGAGTAGCATCTCCTCACTTTCTCCAACTGCACAGTGGGATAAAAGCTGGTAGCAGCTTAGCAAAATAAGATGCTTTTTGGGGACTGGACAGCCCTTCCTCTTCTGAATGCATTGTATTGTTCTAAACAAATAGAAACTGCACACCAGAGAGCTTTTGGCAATGCAGAAATAAAAGGAGGGGCCCTGACTCCATGTCTTTTCTATCCTGGAAGGAATTCGTTTTACATTGCAAAAACCTGAGGCAGGGTCTTTGCCTGTCTCATTCTGCCCTTGGTTTATCTGCATACACAACAGTCTTAATTAATTTACCAAAAAATGTATTAGAACAAAAGTGTCATGTTGTCACTATTGCTCCGCAGCAAGCTGCTTCCATTGCTCACAGCAAGGCAATGGATGACAAGTTTGCTCTCCTTCCCAGTGATGTCTGCTAGCTGCTGAATTTTTCTGCAAGCTTGGCCACTTTGAGTGCCTTTAAGAGAGCTGTTGGTGGCAGCACTCTGGGATGACCGACCTTATCAATCTAAGAAAAAGAAACTATAAGGTATTATTGTACAGGAACCTTTCTATTTTTTCTTTGCTTATTGGATATTTTAGAATCTGTCACTTAAGTGCCTAATGTGTTTCTGAAGGATGAACAGCTGAAGTCCCATGAAGCTAAGCTGAAGCAGATCTCCACTGAGCTTGCTGAACATCGCTCCTATCCTCCTGACAAGAAGCTCAAAGGCAAGGAAGTAGATGATTACAAACTGAAGGACCACTATCTGGAGTTTGAGGTATTAATGGAAACATTATTACTTCTACTTCTTGGGCTGGTTGTATATTTGAGTTACAGTTCTGAAGTTCTGTGTTTTTCACTTCACTAGGAAGTGTTTTTCCTAAACAGATAAGTCACAGCAATTGCAGATGTTGGGATGTAGCTCTTCTTTCTGATGAGAACTTCCTTAGCCTATGAATTTAGCTCCTAGTCTGTAACATGGAGGATGGAAACAAAACTCCTGTCCTTCCTGATGTATCTGTGTGAAGAGATTATAAGATCTTCATGCAGAAAGCGTCTTACATTGTGAAACTATGTTGCCTAGTGTATTGGAATCTCAGTCTCTAGAGAACGACTGCATTCTTCAGGAATGCAGATCATGGTAATTTGTCTTCCATTGGTAGGTTCTGAAGGAGCTGATATGCTAAAGTTATTGTCATAGGCACGCCTCCCTCCTCAGAGCCGTCTGTGTTGTATGCCACTGAGATGGATGTCAGGATGAGAAGGAAAATTAAAGATCACAAAGATCACAGGGTTGAGTGATGCAACTTAGGCAGATGCAATAGGAGATTGTTTCGAGTATCTAACAGCAGCTTTTGTCTATAATGGTCTTTGCCACATTTTAGGAGTATGTGGGAATGAATTGGCAACCCAGCATATGTCTGCTATTTGTTATGACTACACCTTTGAGCTTTTCCCTTCAGGACTGCGAGTCAGTGTTGCCTTGTGTCTGAGAGGATCCTACTACTCTAAATAGGCACTGCTTGGCAAGGAAAATACATAGTCTGGAAAAGTGGAAGAGCAGATAAGACAGATGAGACCACCAGAGCTGATGCTGGAGGCAAAACAACGCAAGCCTCCAGAACTGAAGTAAACCTTGTGCCCCATGCTATCAGTTTCTGTCAGAGGAACTCTTTTTACTCTTGGACTTAACTCACTACATACTTTTGCTTTTGCAGAAGATCATAACTACTGTTTTGAGTTTCAGTTTGCTGTAGCAAAGTTGATCAGCATGGTTTTATGAAGGAAGAGTCATTACCTGACCAATGTGATAGTCTTTTACAGTGTAATATTTGGTATGATGGATGAGGGGAGAGCAGTGCATGTTGTTGGTTCTTCACTTTGACAAGAATTCTGACATTGTCTCCTCTAGCGTGCTTGTAGTCAAGCTGATGAAGTGGATTAGAAAACTGAGAGTGAGGTGGTTTGGCTGAACCATTGAGAGCAAAGGGTTGTGATCAGTGGCACAGTGTCAGTTTTGAACAGAGCACTCAGATGTACAGAGTAAGTCACACACCTTCTCTCTGGAGGGGATCTTGTAAAACTTGGAAGATCAAGCAGCTGCTTAGCTTTGGGTTCTTGACACAAAGTTTATTTTCTTTCACTTTTAGAACCGTGGTGAGTTAGGATAAAATGTAGGCCAGAGTGTTCAGCGTTTGTAGAAGGATTGATGGGGGAGTAGATTGTTGTGGGGGTTTTTCTCTGTTTCCTGTCAGTTTTATCAGGCTGATCTTTTGAGATATTCCTCAGGTGTTGGGAAAGATGGGACAGGAAGGACTTACGAATATGACTGCATGGTAAGAAATATTGCAGATATAAAACCTGTGAGTGAAATAGAAATGAAAGCCAGTTTCGAGATGTGAGCATGGCAGGCAGGAAGACAGTGATTAGCTGAAGATGGGTGAAAAGACAGAAAAACAAAGGCACAGGAATGTTGCCTTTCCACCTTGGCAAAGACATCAGGGAACAAGTACATAAGAAAGAAGTCTATAGAGTTTAGAATATAAAATGACATGGTAATATAGTAGTTGTTATAGGCTGCATGCAAAGTTTGTAGATTTTGTATCTCACACCAGTTGGTCACTGTAAATTAGAATATTCAACACAAAAAGAGATATAATGTATTGTAACAAGGTGATCGCCCTCTTCTCTTGGCTCTCCTACCCTCTTCTCTTGCCTCTCTTACCCTCCTCTCTTCTCTTACCCTCTTGGCCAATCCCCTCTCCTCTCTCTCAGCTCACTTGCTCCTGCTTTCTCCCTACGTTTTTCCCCTGCTCCTACCCCGTTTTTACCCCTTAGCTCTCTTCTATCTCTCTCTCCCCCCATTCTCTCTTTAGGGCTTTGCTTCAGCCGAGGCTGGTGGCTGGAAGCAGGCCCTTTTTACCCACAACCCTTGTAATAATAAAGCCACGTGTTTCTAGACCATCTCAGGTCTGCAGAGTTCCTTGTCCCTGCCATCCACGGAAAAATTTCAACACTCAGGTACCTCAGTACAAATCAGAACCAATATAGCCTAGGAGACAAAAGGTGTCCTCCACACTCGTGAAAGTCTTGAATAGCTGTGCAGTTCAGGTAAGTGATCAGCTCTGCAGGAATGATCAGCTCTGCTCATCTAAGAAGGGAAGCTGTGGCAACAACTTCAGTTATGTGAGAGAAATGGTTATTCAAGGTTTTTCACACCAGCACTGCCAGTGTGCAGTGCTGTGTTACCTTCACACAAAGCAAAGATTTCATAGGCCATGTTGAACTATAAAGGCACCATTCCAAGGGCCGTGAGAGCTAACATTCCAAAATGCTGGAAGTCAAACAGATGAGGCAGAAAGCTAACTGGGTTAGCTTCTTCTGGTGCTACGACAAAAAAGGAAGGTTTATGCTGAGTGGAAGCAAGGTCAGGTGGCATGGAAGGAATACAGATGGAGATGCTGCTCACCATTGTAGCAAGAAAATTCGTGTGGCCAAATCTCAGTTGGATTTGCAGCTGGCCAGAACTGTGGGGAGCAATATAAAGAGTTTTTGAAATACAATAAGGGCAAAAGGCAGTGTAGAAATAATATCAGCCTCTTTACTGGATGAGGATGATCATCTCACAAACAGGGATATGGAGAAAGCAGAGGTCGTTTAATGCAGTCTTTGCTTCCGCCTTCAGTATGGTTGCAGACCAGGGAGATCTCAGTGCCCTGAGCTGGAGGCCCATGACTGTGAGAACGGTCAGCTCCAAGTTAATCTTGAAGTTGTGTGGGATTAGCTCTTCTAGCTGAATTCCTACAGATATATGGGGCTTAATGAGATTCATCCAAGAAACCTCAAACAGTTGTGTGATGTCATCACAAAACTTCTCTTGATGATATTTGAACAGTCTGGAGAGATCCCAGTTGTCTAGAAAGTGTCTAGTGTTTTCCCAGTTTTCAAGAAGGGCAAAAAGGATGACACTGGAAACTGGAAGTCTGTCAATCTCACTTCAGTGCCTGGTAAAAATTATGGAGACAATGATTCTGAGAAGTATTGGAAAACAACTGGAGAGTGATCATCACAGCCAGCACAGCTTCATGAGAGCAAAGTCCTGCTTGTCCACCTGATTTCCTTTTATGACAGGATAACTCACTTCGTTGATCAACAGAAGCCAGTTAATGCAATTTTTTGATTTCATAAAGCTTTTGATACTGTCTCTCTCAGGACCCTTCTGGAGAAGATGCCCAGCCCACAGCTGGGTAAGCACATCCTATGATGGGTGAGCAGCTGGCTCATGGGTCAGGCACAAAAGGCTACAGTGAATCGGGTGACATCAGACTTACAACCTGTCACTAGTGGGGTTCCACAGGGCTCCTTCCTCGGCCCTGTGCTCCTCAGTGTCTTCATAAATGACTTGGACACAGGACTGGAAGAGATACTAAGCAAGTTTGCAGATGATACAGAATTGAGAGAAACCGCTGACTCCCTTTAAAGGCAAGGAGGCCCTGCAGAGAGACCTTCACAAATTACAGGGCTGGATAATCACCAACTGTATGAAGTTCAACAAGGGAATGTGCCAGATTCTGCATCTGGGATGAGGCAACCCAGGGTGTATGGACTATCTGGGAATGAGAAAATGGGGAGCAGTGCCATGGAAAGGGGCCTGGTCAAGGACAAGATAAATATGAGTCAGCAGTGCCCTGTCAGCCAGGAGGGCCACCCGTGTCCTGGGGTGCATCAGGTACAGCATGGCCAGCCAGGCAAGGGAGGAGATTGTCCTGCTCTGCTCTGCACTGGGGCTGCCTCACCTCGAGTGCTGGGGGCAGTTTTGGGTCTCTCAGTATAAGAAAGATGTGAAGCCCCAAAACCTCCAAAGGAGGGCAATGAAGATGAGGAAGGGCCTTAAGGGGAAGCCGTATGAGGAGCAGCTGAGGTTCCTTGGTCTGTTTAGCCTGGAGAAGAGGAGACTGAGGGGAGATCCCATTGCAATTACAACTTTCTTGTGAGGGGAAGAGGAGGGACAGGCACTGATTTGTCTGTGATGACATGTGGGAATGGCCTGAAATTGTGTCAGGGAAAGTTTAGGCTCAACATTAGACAGAGGTTCTTCTTCACCCAGAGGGTGGTTGGGTACTGGACAGGCTTCCCAGGGAAGTGACCACAGCACCAGCCTGACAGAGTTCAAGAAGCATTTGGACAGCACACTCAGGCACAGGGTGTGATTCTTGTGGATGGTCCTGTGCAGGGCCAAGATTTGGACTGGCTGATCCCTGTGGGCCTCTTCCAACTCAGTTTATTCTATTATTCTGTGAGACAGTAAAAATCCCAAACCAAACCTAAATGTTGAGCTGTCTGAAAATCGTGAATGGAAACTTTGTGAATGGAAACCTTCCCTTTAGAACAATGACCTGTCAGGGTTGACAGAAGGTGGTGAAGGAGATTGGCTGCATGAGGTTAAATGAAAAGGGCAAGAGGCAGGCAAGGTAGGATTTTGCAACTGTCTGTTTCAGACTGAGGCTGCAGGCCAAACCAAGTGTCTGTGTACAAAGGGCCATGCTGATATGTCTCAGGAAGCACACCAAAAGGACCTGTGAGTCCCTAAGGTAGAAGCACAGTACCATTAGGAAGGAAGATGCCATTTTCCTTTTCTGTAAGTCCTTACAGTTTCTTTTTGTTCACACACTGGTGATGCCTTCATTCTTGTTCCTGATGAAAGACAAAATGAGATGGAGGGGAGGTGAACCAGGAGGTAGCTGGTCCCTGTTCAGGTATTCAGCCAGTAGCATTTGTTTTGATGGTCTTTGCTTATAAACTATTGAAAGAACAGTTCTCAATGCGTGCTCTCTTGAGGAAGTGCTGCATCAGATTGCAAAAAAAATTGTTGCTTATTACAGAAAATTTATGGTTAGAGAAAGATCTTTTGAGTGCTGTCAGGTGAGAGGTGAAGCCAGAATACTGATGTGTAGCTACCTCCCTCATACTTTATTATGTGCATTCATTTTTCAGAGATAACGTTGCAGAAGCTTTTGAATGGTTTCAACTTCTGTGGTTTGATTTCTTGACAGAAATTTCCAAATTAATTTCTTTTAAGGCAAAATTTTCACTAGCTTTTCCCTAACTTTAAATGTCAGGCCACTGAAAGACCAATTTTGTTGTGGTTGAAATCAAAGTAGAAATGTTTTATTTAATTGTAATAGAAATCAAGGGTCTACAAAGTCCAGGAGAAAATGGTCATTTGCACACATGCAGGTCCTAGATTTCCATTCTGATTGCTGAGTCTTGAGACTCTGGTGGTGGACCAGTGAAAGCATAAATCTATACAGCAGTAAAGCCCCTCTCTCCATTTCATGATATTCGGCTGCTCCCAAGCTAAGGAACAAAAGGAAAAAGCTAAGGAAAGAGGCTGGCCTTTTGCAGAGTGTCTGGTTCATTTTGTGATGAATCATCCATCAGCTCAGTGCATCATCGTCAGGGTTCTTCTTGCTATTTTTCCATTTCCATTTTTATTAAATGACACATCTTACCTGCTTCATGCGTTTGTCTCTCACGTTGTGGAGCTCCAACTTCAGATATGGAAGTCATAGGAATGCTTATTTATTTAATTTGTAGGAGGATTCTGTTGTGATTCTCCTCTATGAGGGTTTGTTTATTCAAAGGATTCTCAAAAGCCAGTCACGTTCTCTTCTTTTTTTTCCACCCCTTTATATTCTATACTTCAGAGCAGTTACCAAGCTTTTTGACTTCCTGTTTGACTTCCTGCTCCCAAAAGTTCTATTTGGAACAGAACTTTATTATTTTATTAGAAAATGTAAAATATTTTTAAAAATACTTTTTCCTCTGTCAACATAATAGCTTGGCTGCTGTTTTGCCACTTTGAAATACAATTTAACAATCAGTACTCATGTTTACATCTGCCTTCCCTGAATCCCAGCACAGAGATCGCTGTAATTACAATGCCTTCACTGTGTCTTTAGTGAATATGTCAGGGGCAGGTTATTAAATAAATTCTGTGAAGTGGATTGCTCTGTTCTCAGGGCCTCCTGCCCCAACATGTTTTTGAGACCCTTCAGGGAACTTCTGTTACTGTATCCTTATTTTCTTCTTTGCTGAATTGTTTCTTGGAAAATTATGCAATTGTAGCAAACAGAAAAAAATCTTACTGATGGAGAAGGAAAACTCTGGTCCAGACAAGGAATAGAGCAAATAGTCATGGAGCATATTAAAGGGAACTTTTTCCAGTTGAAAAATACAAGTGTCTGGACAAACAGCAACCTTCATCATTCCCTGTGAGTGATGTAGCAGGGGAACATGCCATATTGCTATCATAGCCCTCTCATCTGCTCTTTTTTGTTAAGGTCTGGCCTTCTAGGATATTGTCTCAGTGGCCTAGTGGTGGCCATGCTAGTAAAGTCTGAACTTAAACCCTGCTTTGCTTTCTCCCCGGTGTATAAGAAAAGCAGGAAGGGCAAGACCTGCTTGGTGGGAGTGGAGGATTGCAGAGCAGGATTTTTGTTGTCCGTTAGTTTAATGCACTTCATCTCCATGTGTCCCTGAGCACATAGGATCTCAGTATGTGTGAGCACAGCTTAGGTCCCAGCATGACTAAGGCAGCAAGCTTTTTTTTGGTGGTGTTACTTGCAGTGGGAGCCACCACTCAGCAGAGCATCAGAATTTATGTGCTGCAGGACTGAGTGCCTCTAATAACACAGCACCCCAGGCTTCAGTCTGCCTGAAATCCTCTTTGTTTAATTTACATTAGCCACTGTTGTTCATATCCACATTAGGCACCATTGTTCACATACATGTTGAGCTTCTGGCTTTCAAGGTCAGCAGAAAGCATTAAGTTACTTAGATGGTCTCTCATGTGCCCCTGCAGAATTTCTTCTAGACTGATTTGGGCCTTTCTTTTCATTTCCTAGAAAAATCGCTATGAGATTTATGTTGGCCTGCTGAAAGAAGGGGTGAAGGAGCTGCTGAGCGGAGGAGAGAATGATGCACCAGGACTGAAGAAATCCCACTCAAGTCCTTCTTTGAATCAGGAGTCTCCAGTTAGTGCCAAGGTGAAACGCAATGTCTCGGAGAGGAAGGACTACAGGCCAGAAACACCCAGCATTAAGCAGAAGGTCACTTAGGGTGGAAATGACAACTAGGGGAACAGCCATGCAGCAAAGTATCGGTGGTCAAAATTTTTTCATTTAATAACCTGTCATTCACAAAAAATAAGTGCATCTGCCTGAATGGGGTGTTAGTGACATTTTCTATTGTATATTTTGCTGTTTCTGTGCAGATTGTGGGAGATGTCTTTGCTCCTGCTTTGCTTTGCTTTGTTAATTTATCGTTTAGCAATTGAAGCATCAGGACTTTTTTGTGTTGTTCTGTTTCTAAAGGAGCTGGGGAAGGTGTAGAGCGCTGTGACGTTTATTCTGTCTCCTCCCCATTTATCTCCTCCCATCGGCATGTGGCTTTCATCTCTCAAGTCACTTGTCACTTTATTTATGTGGTGGGTGGGAAAAATAACTGGACAAGTGCTGCAGTGCTGTGAATGTGAGCTGTAGCTGTGAGAAAAGCTGTGCAAACATGCAGCTGCAGAAGAGTGACTAGAGGTTGGGTGCTGGGAACACTAGTTTCCTGACAATATGGAGCATGTTGGTACTGGTACTTAGCAGCAGGTGGTACAGTAAATAGTCGCTGTTGCTTATTGTTACTGTGTTGACCCTGGACATGCAAGTACAAAGGAACAAAACCTGAAAACCTCTGGCAATGCTGGGATGACAGCATTGGAATAATTTGTTTGCATCCTTCCAAGCAGAGTCTTCTCCTGAGTTTGCGGGCTGGAAGGCATCCAAACCCATGCTGTCTCTGCAGTCAGGAAGATTAGGGTTTACCCAATTGGAATGACTATCCTGGGCTTCACATTAATTTGCAGAGAAGGCTGCTGTAGATGTCAGCCATTAGCATTATATATTAATTATATATTAAAGACAAAGGGCCTCTGTGTAGTTTTTAACTATACGCTCTCATTTAGCTGCTATATAGAGCCTTATGATATATTGTGTCCTGTTGCTTCCCCGTCCAGGGGTTTCCTTGTTGGTGTGCACAGAGAGCTGCTTTCAATTACTCTCATAGTGACAAAGCACTTTGCCTTTTTTCTTCAGAAAGGGATTCCCCTCAGTTCTCCATTTTCCTTCTTTAGCTCACATATAGGTGGAAGAGGCTGGTGCCTCCTCACAGTTCCTGCATGCCCTGTGCCAGGCTTTCCAAGGGGAGCACAGGACTGGGAGAGACCACCACGGGTGGATCTTTTCATACCTTAAAGGCTCCTTTGTGCCATAGACCCTTGTGGTGGCCAGCAGTTTTCAGGCACAGGGAGCAGAAAGATGACATAGAAATAATTTTCCTGCTTCCCAGCCCCTCTTGTCTGGGCAGTGTCATGGCTCTGCAGGGAGTGCTGGCTCTCCTGTTGCCTCAGTTTTAATCTCAGTTTTTATACTGGCCCACAGGGTGAGCTTGGACAGGTCTCTCCCTTTCAGGTCTCTCTTTTGTGTTGCTCTTTCCCTCTATGAAGTAGTACAACCAAACTGGCCTTTCCCACAGAGAGGCTTGGCAGATAATGTTGAGGGCCAGATGAAAATTGCTCCTTGCTGTTCATTCTGTTGTGCCTGGCACAGGACAGCCTTCTTGATGAATGCAGTTATTAATGCATATAGAAACGTTAAGATCAGTGCGAGAACTGTTCAGAAATTCACTGGTGTTTTCTGCCAAGTAGTCAAAGGGCCACACATCAAAAAAATTGCTACCTGAGTGGATGTGTGTTCTGTTAGGCTTCCCAAGGGTCCAAGTCAATTTATCTGGTTTATTGAGCTGCCAGTCCAGTGGGCAGAACTGGAAGGGATCAAAAAGAAAAGGCCCTTAACAGGCACTGCATGAGTTGCCTCCCCTACCAAGTACCACCATGCAACACCTTTCCTGGTGTCGTGCTGACTGTTGGCTGTAGCAATGACATTGCACACTCAGATGTGAGGTTTTGGAGCAAATTGATCCTTGCAGCTGCAGCCTTGTTTTAGATGAGACTGTTCACACAAGTGATGTTGGGATGCACATCCATCTGGCATCTGCTGCTGAGAGTGGCCACTCTGTGCTAAAAGTCAAGAGGTTAGCTCCTAACCTTGGCAACGTTGCTAAAAGCTGCAGAGTCCTGAGTAGAAATTGTCAGTGCTTTGGCTTCAAAATTTGTGCATTTTACTAAGGTGGAGTCAACATTTAGCTCTCTTCTTGAAGAAGAGAGGTGTCTCTTGCTACTAGAGTAAAAAGGGTGTGGTGCAGCTTATTGCGTGGGGAAACTCAGTGTAGAGAGATGCATGATAGTGCTCTTTGGAAGGAATTGTTTGGAGTAATTGAGAGTCATAGATCAGCAGCTCATGGAGGGGTAACAAAGATCCCTGTTTGTCATGCTTTGGAGGTTGAAAACGAACAAGCAGAACAGAGAGAAGGAATTCAGTTGGGAATGCTGAATGCACATTTAGGAAGAAAACTTGATCTCTCTGTTATGATTAAGGAGTGGTATTCTCCAATTTATTGTTCCCACTGAGACTCTCCAAACTATATGGTCCTTGCTCTCTCCCTCCTTCCCCTCCCCATCCTTGCAGTGGGCTGGAGAGGAGAATTGGAGGCATAAAAGGCAAAGATCACAGGTTGAGCTAACAACAATTTACTGGAAATAGCAGTGTGATAAGAAAATGAATGGTAAACAACAACAATATTAATAACAGTGTTCAAGAATGCTCACCACACAGACCCCAACAATACCCAACCACTCACTCTTCAGTACCCGGCCCCAAAGGGACATCTTTCCCTGTTGCTGGAAAGTGACATAAGGTGGTATAGCATAACCTTCAAGTCCAGGCCATGCCCCTGCCTGGCTACTGCAAAAATTGACCCTGTCCTGGCCAGAACCAGTGCATTCTTTTATATAAAAAACAGGTTACATATAGCAGAAACAAAACCCAAAAAAGGTGCAGATCTGTAAATGGCCCTGCTTGGCTGTCAGGGTTAGGTTACCTAGATGATCTCTTTGAAGGCGGGCTAGAACATGCTTGGCAAACCTCTTGTGTTTATGGAGTGCACTGCTTCGTAAGGCAAAGAGGTGACATTTAACTTTCTTCTTCCCTGGCTTTTAACATATTTTGGTTGCTGAAAATTCCAGTTAAATTGCTGAGTTCAAAAAGAAATGACTCCTGTTAAATGCATTTTCTAGCTTTGACACAGAAACTGGTTAATTCCTCTTCAAAGTCATTGCAGAAAAGATGATTTGAAGCAATAGGAAAAATCAAAAAGTGAACTGCAAAAAAGATGTTTTTTTCATTATTTATTCCATGTATACATGTAAATGGATTAGAGTATTTTTTTAAGTTTCATCTGGGCATATCAAATGCAGTTTTTCACTGCATTTTTTAGTCATTAAACATTTGTTGAGCTTAGAGCAGTCTTGCTGAGACTGCTGAGGCATGCACGTTAGTTTACCCAGAATTTATAGTTTCTGCTCCAGTTTTAATTTATGCCATTTTCCTCTGTTACATTACAATTTATAAGCATGCCAGGCACCCGTGTAGAAACGCACGCTTTGGAGGCCAAGAAAAAAATGTGATCCCATTGTGAAAGTCTAAGACTCCTGCCATCCCTTGGGAATAGGTTCATCTACCAGTCAGTACTGTAATTTGTTGGTTTCCCTCCTGATATAAAGTGTAGGGCAGGTTCTCAGGCAGTCTAAGTGGTGCTTCCCCTTGAGCAGCACCGTTGAGAGTCTGACCAGGTAGCTTTGCATGGTACCCTGCACACTACCTTTCTTTGCTGAAATGTTTGCCTTTAGGGGAGATCAGTGCTTGACTGCAGTGACTCAGGAGTTCTGGTTGCAGTGTGTAAGGATATTCTGCTGGTTTCTAGCTGTTCTCTGGGACTTGAGCTGCAAATCACTGGAGCAGCCTGCAGTTTTCTGGGTGCTCTGTGCAAGCAGGAGTTGCTGGCTGGCCACCATGAGCATGTGTGCATGCGGGAGAACCTTTGCATTGGTGATGCAGGGAGGTGTCATCCTTCCTTGCCACCCTCCCTGCTCCACTGTGCTCAGGTGAAGCCTCTGCCTGCATGTAGAGAGTGGGGATGCAGGCTGGGGCCAACACCTCCTTGCTTCCCCTTTCTTAAGGTTCAGACAGTGGTTCTGGAATGTCCCACCCTGAAGTGTTGCTGGCTTACTCATCCTCCAGGGGCTGAACCATCTGCTATCCCCAGCTAAGAAAGGAGAGACAGGAAAGGGCCCCACTAGTCTGCACCTGACTGCAGAGAGCTGATGGAGAAGGGGAAAATTGCCTTTCCCTCTCCCCACTCAGCAACCAAAGTGGGTTAGATACTCTCCTGAAGCCAAAGCCACACTCTACTCTGAGTCAGCAGGACGCGGGGTACGGGTTGTGATGGTTTTTGTTCATCAGCAGCTGCAGAAGAGACCCCCTGGACTGCCTGTGTGTTTGTCTGCATCTTGCAGATAAATTATGCATGAACCAGTGAACATGACTACAGCTTCTAAATTCAGTATTTATGTTGTGTCTTTAGTTGATGTAGAGAGAGAAGTCAGCTAGCAGAGTGATTAATGCAGCAGAATTGTGCGGGAATGCTGTTCAGCAGTGTTGCCGACTCAGAGTTTTTAATCTATAACCAGTCACTTGTAAATGGTTACCAGAAGCTTTCTAATGATTAGTAACAGCTCGTGCACTACAATACATTCCCTCTGATCCTGCCTGCTCCCAGGCTGCAGTCTGTCCATTAAGGGGCTCTCCTGGAGAGCAATGCTCCGCACAGACTTGCTTCGAAGAGGAGTTTGGCCTAGCAGACCTCCAGGGACTGGAATTGTTCAGTGACTTTTCACAGCTCCAATGCCTTTGGATAACAAGGCTGCTTGCTATTCTGGCTGGAAGAAACCAAAAGTTTTGCCTTTCTCCAGTGAGGAAATGAGGTTCTTCTTGTTTAACTGGAGCAGGCCATTCAGTGAAGACATGGTTATGGCAGTGGAGGAAGTCAGAGATGACAAGGGTTATCATCAGGGTTCTTGGAGGCATTGCATGGCAATGTTCTTGCAAGTGGGAAAGGCTTTTCTCTGCAGATGGCATACCGCTTACTGTTTCTGCATTCTCAATTTTTAAGTGAATTTTGGTCTTATTGCAGTTAGTCTGACAGCTCCTCCTCCTTTTCTGACAAGCCGCTCTTGTCTGTCATCTTAGCACCTCAGCTGCTTCTGTATAACAGGTCTGCTTCCTTCCATGCTTGCAGAAATCCAGAAAATTTGACTCTTCCATCTTGCATTGAGAAAACCGGCTCTGAAGCAATGCTGCGTTGAATGGATAACCCTGTGAACAGCTTTTTCACTGTGCTTGTCAGTAGCCTGTGTTTCCAGCCACAGTTAGAGCTGGGACGTGTGAGACTGAGTTTTAGACTGCTGTGATCCTCCAGTTGCATGCTGCAGGGATGCAAAGTCTCCCCTTCTGCACTTAGGTCATGCACTTGCAACATTCCTAGTCTTCTAGTATCCAAGTTGTTGGAAACACTGGGTGCTTCTGCCGAGTCAAAGGCAGTGTACACATCTTATGTCAAGCAATCCTGCAGCTTGCTGCTTGTTTAAATTTTCTCCAGTATTGCTCTCTCCAGGCTCTAGGACATCACATCTGCTTTGAGGGGGCAGTTAAGAAGTCCACATTTCTTGTCAGAGCAGTCATTGCTCTCTAGCATGTGTTCTCAGCATCTAGTATCTAGGCTGGCTAGAGGGATGAACCATAGAAGCTGTCTCAGAAAGAGCTAGTCTGCAGCTTGTGCTTTTTAAAGGATATTTTTAGTGTATATAGAAGTAGCATGTCTGGCTTCTCCTGTCCTCTCTCCCAGAGCTCTCCCAGCAGCATAGGTGTAGCAAAGTGATCTGCTTCACCTGGAGCTTCACTGTGGGGACTTGAGCTCCAGGGAGAAGAGGCTTTGTCAGCCTTCAGAGGAATGATACTACCTGAAATGAGCACCAGTGCACAGGACAAGGATGCTGTAGGAGGAAGCCACCCTCCATGGCTGGTCACCTGCTGGAGACTGTGAGCTCTAGCATTGCCCTCAGTGCTGGGGTTAATGGGAAATGCTGGCTTCCTTTTCCCTCTAGTCTGTGCTGCTTGAGGAGCTGTCCTTACCACCTGTTGCTTTTCTTCCTTGTGACAGCAGCACCCTTATCCAGGGGTACCACAGTCCCTTTGTGAGGAGGCTGGTTTGCATGAGAGTGAGGAGGACAGGTCTCTGAAAAAAGTCTGAATGCCACCTGGGAGTATCTGCTCTGCTGATGGCAGCATACAGTTGAACATTGAAAGGAGGCAAGCCCAGTCTTGCCTGAGAGAATGTCCCTTGCTCACATATTTTGTTAGCTGCATTAAGGTTGTGTTTTAGTTATTTATTAGAGCCCATCCCTTACCAAATGGAAGCAAGAGCTTTCCCAAAGGTTGGACTGTTGACCTGCCTTTGAACGCTTAATTATTCCATAAAAATTGTTGATGTTTAATCAATGAGGGACCTCCCATGGCATCTGCTTTTAAATCTGGGCCAAGAACAAGCTGGGGTACAGGCCAAGAGGTTTATTTGGACCAATAAAGGTACATCACTTAGCAATGCAAGGATTGAAAGTGCAACAGGCCACAAGGGCATGATTTGTCTCTGACATAAACCACTGCAATTAGTAGCCACTCCAGAAGTGGTCCTACCTGTAACTGACCTAAATGAGACTTGCACAAGCAGATACTTTTTGTCTAAACAGGCCAGGTTTCAGCTTGGCCAGTTGAGTATCATGGTGTAGTGACAGAGCAGCTAGCTAAGCTGCCGTGGAGACTTGTTTGACACAAAATCCTTCAACTCCCCTTAGCCTCTTGATGGGAAGAGGGAGATAAATGCTGTCAAGTCTGTGTCACCACACAGCGCAAACTCTACTGGTAATATAAGTCTTAACTCACACACTTATGAAAATCTCATGCTCAGAGCTGTCAGATTCTGAAAGACTGTAGGACGAGAACAGGGGTGGGTTGTGGTTGGGGTTTTTTTTAAATTTGTACATATTCATGACAACAGTGTCCTCTTACTTGAGTCTAGAATTATAATTTGGCTAAAAGGACAGAGTTTTTTGGCTGTTTAAAAACTTTAAAATCACTCCTCTGTGTGAGGTACACTCTGAGGCTTATATTACTTGGTGAACATGTTTAAGTGATGCCTATAGATGTGTGTATTTCATAAGTATAGTATGGCTTCTATGGCTCAGCACTGCAAAGCTTGCTGTTGTTCTTTTCTGAGGCTTATTTGGTCAAAGCACTTCAGCAAATGCAAACATTGTTAGGATGCTTCTTGTTCTAATTGTTCTCATATGAGGGTTAGTTAAACAGCTATCAGAGCTTCTGCAGATTTAAGGTATACTTTGAGCTGCCTTGATCTTCATGTGTTGTCCACCAGGGGCTGCCTGTTCTGCATGTTGAAAGCAAGGCATATATTTGAGAGTCTAAGCAAGAGTTAGTGGGTGGAATTTTCTGCTAGCTTAACACTGGGCTGACTTTCTCTCTGTTTATATCAGCCGATACTTGTACAAGGAGCATCCATGCTGACTTCTTCTGAAAATCATGCTCCGGGGATCTAATACACAGCTTTACTTCTGAAAACGTTGACCTTGTTCTGTGAAAATTCAGCAAAGGGACATCATGTCCAAAGTGTCCAAGAAGGACAGGTGCCTGTGATGTCTCCTGCAGATACAGCCGTACAGCAGTAGTGAGGGGGTTTATTTTCTGCAACTGTACAAATTTCCAGAAGAGTGGCTCATCAGCAGGGAAAAGAGGAGCAGCAGGGCTGAAATATCTCTTGGGCATCTCGTATGTGCATCCCAGAGGTTTCTCTTGGGAGCGTTAAACAGTGTTTTAACAAGTGGCTGGTCTGAGGAAAAAAGCATAGGGAAACCCAGTGGGTTTTTGTGTTGCACTTTAGTAAGGGCAACAGTAGTATGATCTGCATTATTCTTGGAAAGAGAGAGCAAAACCTGAGGGTGTGGTTCTTACCTGGAGTCATAAAACTCTTTATCATGCAGTTAGGTTGAAGCACTTGAGCAACTTCAGTGAAACTATGCCTTTGCACTTCACTGGACCACGGCCAGAGTGATTGTGTCTTGCAGAACTGAGACACGAATGAGCTGCAGCTCAGAATAAAATGAAGGGGACCAGCCTGTCATCTTGCTTTAGGCAAGCTGTAGTCCTGTAATCTTTTTTCAGGTACTGGGCTTCTCCCTTGGGTTTCCTGCCCTCCAGGGCAGGATGGGAAGATGTGGGTGAGCACTGTCAGTTTCAGAGTTGCAGTTAAGAAGTGTCATTTACCCTCCACCTGAGCTGTTGCTATGTTGTTTTCTCTTAGACTGAGAAAGAGGACTGAATTTTCAGTCAATGTTGCTTGGTAGCCATATGGGAAGCATAACTCTCAGCAGTGATAGTACAGAAAAACATTTTGCACATGTGTGTACATACACCTTAGACATCTCTTGTGTGCAGAACTAACCTTCCAGGGCTTGACAGCAGTCCTTTGCAAGACCTTTCCTCTGGGTGATCTTCTATCGCTTTCGTGATGTGTAGGAACCTTCTTCCTAGTAAGCTTGAATTCAGTTTACTCTCATCACTGAATTGCTGGAGTCTTTTTCATGTGATACACTAGAGACACAGTCCCAGTCTCACTGCTTTGTGGTAACTTCTTGGTCTGCTGTGAAGCAACAACATTGAGGTAGCCATTATATCTTTTCCAGCAGCATGGAACTTACTGTTCTGACTCTTGGGGAGGTCATCATCTTAGGTTTGATGCTGTCCTACTACCTGGACACTCTGTTTTGTCCCTGGGAATAGGCATGGCCAGTAAAGCAGACTGGGTGGCTGGAGTCAGAGCTGTGCAGACTTAAGTCAAGCCCTGGTTCAGGGGAGATTTTTCCATGTGCTGCTGATGTCCATAAGGACTCAAACATATACTTGCTTACACAGAGATGCTTTCCTGAAGCAGAGTTGTCACTCTTTTCTACAGGTATCACAGGATGCCCTCCCTTATTCTGCTTCATGTATCTGGTACTAGAATGATCATTTCCTGATAAATGAAGGCACTTAATCAGTCCTCTTCCCCTTGGAAGAAGGACTTTTGGGGATATTGTTATATCATTTAAAATAATATTTTGGAATTTAAGTTTACATTGCTTTATTTTTCACTTGAGGTGACTGTATATAAATATTTTCCTCTATTTTATCATTGCTGATAAAGTAAGCCTACAGTATACAGACAAATAATTTGCCTTTGATGTATTGAAACTGTGAGATATAAAGTAGACTTCTCTCTTGTGTCCATGTTCCTGACTATAACTCTGTTCCTCTGTGTTTTTATAAGTTGGAATATATGTTGCTTACGGGCAACAAAAAGCCTGCAAGCTTCCCAATAATTTTTATGTCATTGAACTCAACCCTATTGAAGGATCTCACATATGTATAATGATATATGTATATGTACAAACTTTAGAAAGAAATAAACCAAATGTATTTCATGCTCTGCAGCTGAATGTTTTTTATTTGAACCCTGACAGTTGTTCCTACAAGTAAGAACATGAAGATGGCTTTACAGTGGCTGACTGTCCTGCTCCTGACTCCTGGCAGTCAGTAATTCCAAGGTTTCCTGAGCTGAAGCATACATGTACTGTCTGTCTTACAGTCTGGATCTGATCTGCGGTTGGGGTGCCCAATGGAACCAGTGGCCCTTCATGTACATTAGTCCTGTGTGAGGATCAGCTGGATTAGTCTGGATTAGTCCAGCTGTAGCAGTACATCTCTCTTCCTTCTGTACCTCTACAAGAGGTGGCATCCCTTCCAGCTGTTTCAGGGTGTGTAGCCTGCAGAGCTACCACTGCTTGCTGTGAAGAGACAGCAAGAAGAGAATTAACTGATTTAAAATGGGTTTACCAGCATGTGGATTGAAAGAGTGAAGCTGCAGTAAACTGCTGTTCAGAAATGACTGTGAGTTGATCTCAAAATTTGTATGAGGAGGTCACTGTTGAGGTTGAGGAATTGCTGCCGACATGGTATGTGGGAAGAAAGGAACCATGAAAGGCAGAAGAGTCTTGACACTAAAGAAAAAGAGTGTAAAGAGGCAGAGGTGGGAGTGGTTATGAAACTATGCCTATCCAAAATAGGGAGGAACAGTCTATACAACACAGCAAACAGTGTTGTCCTTGCAGTTCTTGGGTTGGACATAGCTCAACATGGGAAGTTAGTACACTCCGTGGAGAGTGGGTCACAGGGTAGGTGGGAGAAGATGTGTCCAAAACAGGTGGGGCATGCCCAAGCTTTACAACAGGGCTAGCAGCTTGTACTTGGAACAATAGTAAGAAAGACATGTTGTTTCTTACCAAGATTTCTGTGAATGTTTGACTATCTTGAGGTGACTGTTTCTTTATATTTTTTCAGCATGTTGCCTTTAGATGAATGGTAAGACTTTCATACTTGAGATAGCTCTGTGTTTGTTTTTTCACACTGTGCCTTGGGATATCCAATTTTTTCATTGTCGTGCCATCCTGGTTGCTTTAAAGCACTTGAGATTTTTGATTCCAGTGCATGCATCTGGATTAATACGTTTCTAATGAAAAGACTAAACAAAGTGGTGGTAAGGATGGTGAGAGTATTTTACAAAGATGTATTAAATGCCTCCTCTAAGCCCAAATGAATGTTTGAACTGTGTCTGAATGTTAATGTCAGTACTGCTCACCACATCTTTTCTTATTCTTTCTTCCTAGCTGACAGAGTCAACACTGAGCATTTTCTGCTGGCTTTTCTACCTGGAATCATTAGTCACATCACGTTGTTCACAATGCAATGAGCTAGAACAAAATGACAGAACATGTGCAAAGTGAAAGACAGATGCATTTATATTCTCTTCATTGTGCATTTTCACTTCAAGTTTTGAAGTACAGAATACAATTATCAAGGAAGACTGAAAAGGCTAGTTTGTGTATGCAGGAGAAACCTCCACAGTCTACAGCAGCTACACATCTCTGGGTATTTATAAATAATGTAGCCCAAGAAAGGGACTTAGCCCAAAGTAAAGCACAGTTTGGTCTGAAATTGTCATGGTTGTCTCTAGATTGGAAATGAGAAGAAAGTACTTAGCCATCAGAGAGCAATGGCCTCCTAATCTACAAGGTAAGGGCAAAAATACCCTGAAGCTTTTAAGGTAGAGCTGGAAGAGAAATCCTGTGATGATAACCCAGGTTTTCATTTTCCAGGTCATTGCACATTGCATCTGTTTCTTTCCACATTTTCTACTAAACTGATGTTTCTCAAATTATGTAAGTCACTGTGCTAACTATTTCTCCCAGGAAAAGGGCCATCCTAGAAAACATGAGTTACTGTACAACAGCTACCCACCTTGCCAGGTTTGCTGTGTCATGGTCACATTCATTTTATGACATCTTTTCTGGTCCCATTCCTCATCTAGTTTTTGGATAGATCAGTGTGTAAATGATGCAGGTTTTTGTTTTGCTGGCCTACTTCTCATAAGATGCAAAGATGACCTAAACTGGGATCAGGTGAAGGAAATTAAGATTAAGTAGACTTGCTTGCCTTGGAGAATATGGAGGTAATGTGTTTCTAGTATGAACTGAAAGTTTGTAGGAATTTTTTTGTCCCCTCTTCCCAGGCAGGGTGCATCAATAATAGGCCCCAATAACAGCCTTGGGAGGTTGAGCTTTGGGACAAATTTTGTTGAATTTGACCAGTGAGGATAAACTAAAAAGGGGTGTGTCTTAGAGAGGAACCTGGGCAGAGAAGGGGAGACACAACAGTGGCAAAAAGTTTGTTCCAGGAAATAGAAACAGTGATGAATAAGGCAAAAACCCCTCCAACAAACGAACAGATAAAGAACAAAAGAGGAGGGCACCTTCTGAAAGGAGGATTGCATCTCCCTACAGATGCATTGCTGATTTGCTGCCTGATCTGCCAGGAATTCCCTTCAAGACTGTGTCTGAAAAACTTGCTGTGAGAGGGTAGGCTTCAGAGGGATAGATTTCCACTGTGATGATATGTCATGTAAAGAGGTAAAGTGATGGATTTGTAAGTGAATAGTTGATTTATGTGATTCATAAGATTTAAGAGTGTGAAATAAGTACTTTTTGTAATTATGTGTAACAGGGTGGAAAATAATATAATTGCAGATTAGTAGTAGTGGTGTGTTTGTTTGGTAATCAATATATTAATTACTTAATAGATTGACCAGTTCCTTAGTAGTGTGTTGCTAATCACTAGAGGCTGTAATTTTGTTATAGCACTTACATCTTGATACTGCAATCTAAATGGAGGGAGTTGCTTCCTGAAGTAGCAGTTATATTGAGGGAAAGAACATTTCCTACCTAGTCTTAACTTGCTTCAGCCACAACACATTGACCAGTGCAAGGACGCTTGCAGGAATTGTTGTAAATATTTGAATTATGCCAGTGACAACAGGCCACAAGGTAAATAGGATGAGTCTTGAGAATGCAAACACCGTAAAAATTACATATTGGGAAAGTGAGGTCTGTGAATTAAAATCTCAGGGAAGGACTTTCACAGTGTACAAGCACTGTTTTCTCAGCTAACACTGTTTGTCTGCATGTGTAAAGGTACTGAAGGGCCTTTATAATACATAGTCTTAAAATGTAGGGAAATGACGGCTAAAAATTTTTAGATGGCTAAAAATCTGTGGAAGAGAGCAGAATACAGCATCAAAGGCTGAAAACTCTGTGGAAAAGAAGATTGTAAGGAGGATTTGCCCAAAGGGAGAGGGTTTATTCGAAAGCAAGAGGTAAGACAAAAACTGAACAAGACTGTAAAGAAAAAGCATGGGAGGCAACTGAACAGTACGCAGATTCAGTTGCCACTTGGAAAAGACAGTCCATTAATAGGAAAGGACCAGTCTCTTGTGAAGGTTTCCTAACCACTCCCTTTATCAGATTGCTCTTTTGGTGAAAAATTCTTATTCCCCTGTTTGCAGAGGCATTTTGAATACTGCCAGGGTTTGCCATAGGGTCAGGAAAGCATGCTGCGTGCTGGCCTTCAGGGGTAAACTTCTCAGAGTTAGCCAAGGTAGATAATCCGTCCTCCACCCAGTAGCCTGGAAGACAGCAGCATCCCTGGGGCTGTGCACTGTGTGTTTTTGCCAAAAGGACTGAAAGAAAACCCAAAACCCAGCTGAAGGGTGGGGTTTTCCACCATCACTATACTAAGATTGTTCAAAATAAGTGGTTTAGGTGGGTGGGTATTCCTCTCCAAGAAAATGCTTTTTGTTTAGCCAGAAATCATCTTTCTGCTCTACCTCGCTCAGAAGTGCAGTGCAGATATGCTTCGTTACCTCTTTGGAAGGTGAATATTTTTAGTCAGCTTGGGCAACCCTCTCCTCTGCCCAAATGTCCATTGCGAAAAAAGTACACTTCTTCTTTTTAGGATAATTCCAGCCAGGACTTGTGTGTTGCTGAACACTGGCTGCGAGCACAGTCCTCAGCACAGACATGTGCCCTGTCTTTTGAGAAGAAATGATCAAGCTGGTGGTGGGGATGCTGCTGTGAGTGTGGGTGTAGAAAATGCTCCTCTCCAGTCAGAAGTGCATGTGTGATATCCACCTCTTGGTGTGCTCTGCTTCCTGTTCCATCCCAGGCTGAACTGTGCTGAACACTCTGTAAGTACAAGTACTGAGACAGGAATGGATGGAGCCAATGCCACTAGCAGTATAATCACCTGAGTAACTAGGACACTAGAGATGCTCACCTTGGCAGAAATTTGCAGTGGTCTGTGCCTGGGACAGGAATACTTCCCATGTCTAGCTGCCAGGACAGTTTTGTGGGGGCCTCACAGCCAGCCAATGATAGCAGGGAATGGTGTAAAACCCAAGTCCTGTTACCATAGCCATACCCACGCTGCGTTTCTCAGGCAACTGAAGTGTGGGCGGCAGTTAGAGGTTGTAATTGTTTCATGGCAGAAAAAAAGGCCTATATACATACACACGCAGAATTAAAAAATGAAGTGCTCTTTCCTTTTATCTGCAATTTCTGATTGCACTTTGGACAAATTGTCAGAATCTGCATTCCCGCTGGCAGGGAGCCAGGCTCCCTGGCATGCTGATTAAATGGTGTGTGGGCAAAATGTAGGCAGATGATGGGGACTTGGTACATTGAAACCTTACAGAGCTGTGTTTTCCTTTGCTGCTGGTTTCTTTCTCTCTCCAAACTCCTTTCAGGCTAATTTTTTTGCCATCCTTCACTAGATCCTTTTTAGGGTCTGAACATCCAATTTTGGGAACTGAGAAAAGGTGTGAAGCCACAAAAGTAGCTGCTCAAGGTACATAATCCCCAGCTGCTTGCTCCCCTGCAGATGAGCACATAACCCTGTGAGTGCAGTGAAGGTGGCTGAGAGACCAAAATGTTGGGCTGCAGCAATGTAAAGGGAATTTCTGGATGTAGATGGGGAACCTCTTCTGTGAAGCAGCCAGTCAGCCAGTAAGACACATGCTTCTGGTCCAGCTTCAGCCTTCCTGGGACCTCCATCTACGACAGCTCCTCCTGGGATATGGCTTTACTTCAGTGAGCTGCTCTGTCTTTTTCCATCCTGAGGCACTGACCTCCATCCAGCTGACAAGCACTGGAACTGGGGATTTTGAGATGTCACATCTCTAATCAATTTGGTGCTTAGATCTCACAGCTGTAGCATTTACACTACCATTGTGTGAAGACAGGATTGTTGCATTGTTCCCAGGATATGTATCTGCCTGTCATGGTGGGCATCCTTGGTTTACACTGACTTGCTGCCCACTTTTTATTTGGTTCCTCCTTGTTTCTCAACAATGTCAGGAGGGTAAGGTGAGTTGTCCAACCTTTGAATCCACAATAGCATTCAGTGGAGACAATTTTCATGAACATAATGCTGAACTGCACTGTGACTCCCATGTCTGATGTCACCACAAAGAGTTGGGACTGGATAGCTACACCTCGAGTGAGGTAATTCTGCTTTTAAAATGGATGAGCTGCACTGTACTGAACACTGGTGTAGACCTCCCAATTCAGAGGCAGGGTAGCCTCCATGTAGCTTCCAGAGCAAGACAAGATTATTCCCTTTTCAAAATATGGACATAAAAGCTCAATCTAGTTTTTAAATTCCACAGCAATTTGATTCACTTCTTTAGCTAATTCAGATTTAAGAGATCTGGCACAAACAAGTCTCTGGAGGTATTTTGCAGCTCTCTGAGTTTTTGCTGCACTTGTGATTAATCAAACGTGTCTTCATGTTTAGTTCAGTGTGCAGCGTGACTGACAGGGCCTCTATTGCCAAGTGCTAGGAGCTGCAGAAGTCCTGCAGGGGCTCCTATGTGCTGACAGTGGAGTCTGGGGCTCTACTTCTCATGATTGCAGAGAAGGGTCTGGTGCTCCTGGTAGGAGCTATCAGCTCCAGCATAGCTGCGCTGTGATCTGCCTCTGAGCCTAGGAGCCTGAGAGGTTTCACCCTCAGCTTCCCCAGGAGCAGACCAAGGCCAGAGCTGCATTTGTGCCTGCCAGTTCTGCCTATACTACTTAAATATGCAAACTCTTCAAGGCAGGAGCTTTGGCTGTGTACGTTCAATACCAATGAACATTAATCCTAATATTTTGGAAACTGCTTGGCTTTCAGAGACTGGTATGACTTTAATGTGAAACACCTGGCACAGTGTTATATGAGCCCTGGGGACAGTTTAGTTTGTTCAAGTGTGTACTTGGGCTTTGAGTCACTAGTGTGATCAATCACAGGAGCAGTCTTTTCCCTCTGACTCACCAAGGCTGATTCCTTGAATGTGAGGGGTTTAAATATCCACTTGATTCAAGCATTTAAGGAGTTTGACTTAAAAATTCTGGCCACTGAAATCACAGTTGGAGAACTGACTCCAGGTCCCAGAAGTTCAAGGAAAGATCACTCAGGTACTAAAGACAGAGATTATGTACTAGCTTTCGTCAGCTGAGGATTGAGCATTTTGGGGAAAAAACCTGGAGATTGATTGGGGTACCAAACCCCAAAAACTTCCCCTGTTAATTTGCTCTGATCTGTCTCTCACTTAAACAGCTTTAAAAAGATGAAGGAAACCAAATCCTGTGCCAAGTAATGGGATTTTTAGGTTTCTCATTCTACTCCATGGAATCCTGATTTTGCCACAGGGTGCTAAAATGAGAAGGGAGGAAAAAAGCTCATGCCCCCTTGATTTCCATTCAAGTACCGCCTTTTGAAGTACAACTTTTTTTCCATATTTCCTCACCATGTACACCTTGAGGCCTGGTGAATTTCTGCAGTCCTTACACTGTCTCACCTCAAATGGTGTAATGCAACTGTGGTTTTTATTGTTACTGTTCTGCCTGCTGATATTACTGGCCTCATTAGAGTATGTAATTCTTTGTTTATCTGTGCCCCTTAGTGCTTTTATTGTTGTTCTAATTGACCACATCAGGTTGTATCTTCTCCATGAGCTATTGTCCCTATGTCCTCTACAGAGAAAACAAAGCACATAAAAGCCTAAGTAACTGGGTCACACAGAAATTAGTGAGCACTTCTGGAAGGTGAATTCCCCTTTTCCAGAAAAAGCAGTGAATCACTTTGTGTCACACTGCGTTTTTAGCTGCCTCCAATACTTTGACAGCTTTATGATCTCCTTTATGAAGATCATCCCTTCTTAATCTTATCCTTCACTATTGCTCTCAACTTGTTTAGTTATGAATTGTCATTAGGGAAGACTTCAGCAACTGGCTGAATCTCTGCAGTTCTGTCTAACATCTCTTTTACATGTGCAGCTCTGTTAAGTCAGTGCAGAACCCTATTTTTGGACCAAGCAATAGAACTGGTGTATTTTTGGTCACCTGTGCAGCAGTCATTATCTGAGTTCAGAATTCTGCTATGCTAAGCAATGTGTAGGCTTCCCATACCTCCAGACCATGGATTTGTTCCAAAGATTTATGCCCAAACTGAAATTCAGAGGGTGGAGGTTTATTGGACTTTTTGCCATGAAATTTTACTTGGGTCAGGGCACACTGACTGGCTGCAGAGCATGAAGATTAGCAGACAAAATATTTAGGAAAGAGAGAAAAACATAGAAAAAGAAACACTGGCTATTTACCTGTGATCAGATGATTGTTACTGTTAACTGTTCGTAAAGCTGGTTTTATTCACAATAAACAAAAATAGGAGCTCTTTTGATTGAGGGTAGAGGTTAGCTCTGCCCTAGAAGTTCTGCCCTAGGACTTCCATCCTGCCAGATGAGAAAAGGAAAGCACAACTTCCAATAGAGCTAAGTCCTAGAGCCTTTCTGTTTTTCTACTTAAGCACAGCGTAAATTATACAGCATTGGCACATCTTATTAATTTCACTCTGTAAGCAATCATAAAGCATTTAGTTTCAATATGAAATATTCAAGTTCTTCTCTGTTTGTTTTTGAATTCTTTATGTATAATTTAAAGAATTTGCTAACACAGAAATTATTAAACATGAATACATCAGGTGACAATTAAGCTGAAGAGGAGGGACAAGGATACTGGAAACTGAAAGATTTTCCAAAACTATAACAAAGTGTTTTGAATACATGATTTTTCCTTGGTTGATGCAAATAAAAAATAATCCCTGATGCTATGGCTAGGAATGACCTTGTTGATAATGTGATAGAGCCAGCACTAATCAGTCTGCAAAGCACTGGATAGGGTTATTATTACTGGCACTTATCTGTCATTGCATGATGACAGCAGATTACCTGACTGACTGCACCGTGTGCTTTAGTGCAGTCCCAGCTTTTGCAACGGCTGCTGCAGAAAACATCACTCTGTAGTTCCCACACATTTGAGCTTGGAAAGCCTGAATGGAAATTTCTCAAGGGACCCACCTTGTGCCTAGTTAAACTGGTTTTCACTTGAAAAAGAGGTGCCATGCTGTGCTCTTCATGCACCATGTAGCCGTACCGTATTTGTAGCATTGTCAAAAATAAGACAAGAACTTCACCCAGCAGGATGACAATGCATCGTTCCGATATCTCCCAGTGCTATGTTCTTACTGGCTTTCCATGTACATCCTTGGGCTGCCTCTTTGTAGGTGGAGGATGGTGAAGTGGAGTTGTAAAGGAAGAGCTTTCAAGCTGAAAGTCCATCTTGCTTTGTACACTTGAGCTATGTCTGTAACCCAGCAACTTGTCAAAGTCAGATTTCCTCCTGACTTTCCACAATGACATTGCCCCTGCCACTAAGTATGCATGGTCCCAGGAACATCCAGGTTTTGTGTACTTCTTATGCCCCACAGGATGCCAGCATGTAGTGCTGTTGTCCAAAATCCTGAGCTGCAACAGGGTGCAGCACCTCTTTCCTGCCAAATTCACTCTTCATCATTCTCTTGTGGGTTTTCCAGTTCCTGGACTCTGGGGGCACAGCTGCAATGCTGTCTTGCTCAGACATCTGCTCTCATCTGAGCCCAGATTATTGGGGTTCATCCTTTTTGATGCTCCAGCATTCAGCACCTAAATTTCTCCCTGTTAGCTTTCCCACTTGTGGCACCCTCCTGGCTGACATCTGCTCAGACATCTGCTCTCATCTGAGCCCAGATTATTGGGGTTCATCCTTTTTGATGCTCCAACATTCAGCACCTAAATTTCTCCCCGTTAGCTTTCCCACTTCTGGCACCCTCCTGGCTGCTCTGAACTGCATAGAACTGGGAAATCTCCACCATGTTCAGCTGCCAAACAGGGAGGGGATTGTGTGATCTGCACGATTCACAGAACAAGTACCCTGCCTGGCACTTGCCTGTGCTGCTCTGCCAGTGCTGCTGGAGGAGTCAGAGGGCTCAGAGCAGTAGTGAGCAATACTCCCCAGAGGTAGATGAAGAGCTCACCTCACTTCTGGGTGGCTGCGTGGGCCTGTTTGGCATAGAAGGGATGAGGGATTGGTGACTGCAGCCATCAATGCGCATGGGGAGGGAGAGGAAAAGGCAGGAGCCCCTTAAATAGACTAGAGCAGAGCTTAAAATGCCCTGACAGAGTACAAAACCCCTGGTAGCAGTCCAAGGGATGGTGGTGCTCTGGGAGAGTGGCCACGGAAATCTGCCATGAGAGGGCTTGAAAGGCAGAATGGGCTGAAGTATTGAGCAGTGAGCAAGAACCAAAACTCAGCGCTGTGAAGAAATCTGGATCAGAGGAGCATGATGAGTTTTCTGGCTGTCAGAGGATAAGGGAGCGGAAGGGGAGGCTTACAAAAAGTGCAGGGGCAAGGTCAAGCAAGAACTGGATGGGAGAAACACTGGCATCTCCATCCGTTGCCCCAGTCCATGGCCTGGAAGTCTTTTGCTGGTGTTGGTGCCAGTGAGACATGAGTCATTACTCAGAACCTGAATGTACATCCTACATCACTTCAAGCTTCCCACCTGATCAAATTGTGCCACAGGGTGTTGATGGGCTTGGCAAGATAAAAGAGGAGGAAGAACTTGCTAGATGAAGCTGGATGTTGCTCTTCGGCCAAAAAAAGTTGATGCTATCATTATTCACCTTTTCTGAGGGTATTAGTGGACTGTAGGCGTACAAGGTTTCAAGAAAAGCATTATCCATTTAAAAGTCAGATTAAGAAAAATCTGAAACAAACTATATTTCTGAATAGAAATAGGAATTTCTGGAGATCCAAACACTTATTCATTATTACTGGGAAGCCAATTCCTTCTGAAAAAATTGGCTCTTTGTTGCTTCTTATATTTTGAAATCTGATGCAGTTGCACATGGGGACAGTTCAGTGATGGGAGTTTTCACACAGATTTGTAGCACAATGGGTTGCAGGAGCAGAGGGAACAGTTTGTGCCGTTGCATCACAGCAGCTAAAGAAAGCCATATGTGAAATATCAGCCTCCCATTTAGCCACACAGGCATATATCTCCATTATTTTCTCTCCAAATGGCTCCTGTTTCAGAAGGCAAAGAGGAATGGAATGCTGTATAGAGAATGGAATCACTGATTGCAGAAGAAAAGGCAGTCCTTGGTCCTTGGTGAAGAGGTTATCATTCAAGCTTTGTGCCTGTTCCAGAGAAGCTGGGACTAACATGGTTTGTGAGTGAAGGGAAGGATGGAGTGGGGCAAACCACTGTGCATTTTAAACAGCTTTGATTCTGAGTTGGAGCTTTATGTTAAATACCATGATTCATGTCTATTTATTTTGTTAAGCAGTGAGCAAGCAGAAAGTCTAGCAGCTGAAATGATGTGCCTGAAAGACTCCTGGCAGGCAATCCATCAAGCAACTATTGATTATTGCTGCCACAGGAAACATTTTGCACAGTAAGACCTTTATTCTTTAGTCTGACAAATGCTCACTTCGATGTAAATTAGCTGAAGGTGTCCTTCTCTCACTTGTTAGGGCTGAACTGGGAAAGGTTTGCTCTCCTAAGAGCAGAAGCATGGAAAGCATCGCAAGAGCCGTGAGGAAAAAAAAACAAACGGGTAAGATTCCAGGGCTTCAGGTGGTGTTCTGTCATTTTAAAATAGGAAGAGAGAAAACAAATCAATAAAATTTCCCTAAGGAAGATAGCATGCTATAATTGAAAACTGCTACAGTGGGCTGTAATGGCTAAACAGAAGCTTCCTGGTAATGGTGCTACTGAACAGTCCACCCTCACTCACTTCCAGTGGTGCCTAATGTGAAGGAAATCAAAGTTGGGGAAGGTGCAGTGGAGGTGCTGTGATACCATTTAGACTTGGACTACACTGCCTGTATTGCCTCAATAGTGTGTATGTCAGTACAATGGATAAGCCAAAGCAAGCTTTGCACTCCCAGAAGGGGTCTAAATTTGCTGCTCTTGTTACCTCTCTCAAATGGTTAATTTTGTCTTAATTTTCCAAATATTGCTAAAACCATTGTAAGTATCTGACTTCAATTTCCAGCTGTTGGTTCCTGTAGTACCTTTCTCTGCTTGATTAAACAGCCTGTCAGGATCCAGAATTTTCTGTCCTACAGAGGTGCTTCTGCAGTGCAGTCATGGCCTATTTAATTATTTCTCGAAGAGCTAAACAGATTGAGCTCTCACTTTTTCCCACTACCAGGCATCTGCTCTTATTTTAGCCTCAAATGGCCATTCTGGTTTTCTCAATGTTCCTGCTCATTGGCATTAAAGGACAGTGTTCTCAGACGGTTACTACACCTTTGGTTTCCTTCACATGGGGTGCAGAGACACAACATGCCTCTCTGCAGAGACTTTACAGAGGCAAAAAAATCTTCCCTTAGTAGTTGGTGCTGATAGCCAGAATAGAACATTGCATTTTTTTCTGGACTCCACAATGGTCTGTGGGTGAATTTGCTCCAGATGGATGACCCTGAGCTTCTTCTTGCTCTCAGCAGTGAAAATATGTGGGTGATATTATTTCTGCTGGCATTGTGTTGAACTAATTAATCCTTGTTTTTTTTTTCCAAAGAACTGAGGTATGTAGATCTTGTTCTTGCACCATAACTGAATTTTTTTCCCAAATTCAGGAAGAATATGTGGTGGTGAAACAATCAGTATGAGCCCATGCTTGGCTGTTTGTAAAGGCTGGATTACTTGCCAGTTTGGTCTGGAGAGGTCTCTACATGCATGATTTTTGGTGTCTATGTGATGATTTTTAGTCTCTCCATGGGTGATGCATACTTATCTACCCTTCTGTGATTGGTCAGGTACACCTCAGCATTCCATGTTTCTTTACCTTCAATATTGTTCACCTGTCCTACACAGTTGTAGCCTATTAGGGATGAGGCTCGGCCGTAGACCCATTCCCAATCACTACAAAATATATGCATACAGGTTTTCTCTACTACCATACTACTTTGTTTCCTATCGTGGCAGTGTGCAAACACCCTTCTAATCTGTACTCTCTGTATGATATGGTTTTAGTTTAGGTTTAGGTGACTCAAGACATTTCTATAGTCACATGCCCAGTCCATCTCCTGGAAAGGTGTTATTGGACTGGAAATGAAGCAGTACATTTAGGCACAGTTCATCTTGCACCACCAATGACTTGAAGTAGCATTAAAACAACTATGCTGTGAGGTACACATCCTATTATGTCCAAGAGTGTTAGCCCATGAAGAAAATAATATGGCAGAGAAGGAAAATGAATCCATCTAAACCACTAGCTAAATCCACTTCATGTCATGGATAAGTTATTTTATTCCAGTGATTCTGGCTGCTGATTCTGCATGACTTCAACTCCTTTGGCTTCAATGTAATTTTAGCCTTTGCTTAAATGAATTTGAACTGAAGCTGGTGTGAAAATAAAAAAGTCTTAGCAAATTTGTGACTTGTACTCTTTCAGAATTTATATCTTTTGTTTGCTTGTTTATTTTTTTTCCTTTGCAACTAATTATTTCAGGAACAGGTGGCAGGGGAGAAGGTGAATGCTTCTATAAAGATGTCTTCAATCTCAGCCATTTAAAAAGCAATTAATTGTAATCTCCTCTAATTTATTAACTTGTGTAGGGTTTAGTATCACGAAATATTCACAAGAGCTGAACAGGGAATTCAGCAACAACGAACTATCTGTATGCACTTGACTGAATGTTCAGTTTATTAAACTATATCTGTAGTACAATGTGAAGACACTGCACTGTGTAAAATGATGCGACCTCAGATGTTTTACTCTGTCTTTTTAGTCATTGAGATGTCTCAGTGTTCCTCTCTTTTTCCTTGGGGCCATTTTTACTTCATTGCTCAACTATTAATTTCTCCTATTACAGATAGGCAGAAAAATTATGAAAAAACACTAGGCAGGATCCAGCCAGGGTACTGGAAGAAGAAAACCTATATCTATGAAATATGGGTGTTTTAATTTTATCATTAATTTTTCAGGAAAGAGAGCAGAATGTACACCTATAGCCAAAGATACACCAGCTGCAAGGACTGACAGCAGCTGGTAGGGTCTCATGTACCACATGCTGCTCTACTTTGCTTCTATGGTACCACCTCATTGTCACAGCTCGGTGCTTTATTTTGCTGTATGTGTTTGTGAGTTCACTACTTGCGACACCTCAGGGTTTTTTCCTGTTGCATGTGGATGCCAGCAACCGTTAGCAAAATACCATAAGGCTTGATCTTCTGTATGTCCAAAATGCAACAAGAAGGATTTTCCATGGACCCAGCAGCACTTTTATTGGTTATTCTAGCTGTACAATTGGCCAGGCCACAGAAGTGGACAAGGAGGGTATGGGGCAGGGAAGCCAACATAAAAGATGGAGCAATCCTTACAGGTTTATGATTGTAGGTTTCATAAGCAGAGCTGTTCAGGCTGCGAACTCCCAGTGCTCACCATATGGAAACCTTCAGGAAAAAAAGACCCTGTTGGTGGTAGTACATCATCATTGGCTGCTGCCTTAGTCTTGATATTTAGGCAGATCTGACAATGTCACCCCCACTAGTCACAGTAACAAAAGGCAATGGGACCTGAAAGCACTGGAAGAATGGTGGCCACCCAGAAGGATTTCTGGGGAGTAAGGAATTCTGGCATGCTGTGGCCAGTGCTGATAAGCCTCTGACTGAGAGGGACAAAACCAGGTAGATCTTCTTGGAAGCTAGCATAAATAGAATCACAGGATCATTAGGGTTGGAAAAAGCCTCTAAGATCACTGAGATCTAAGATCACTGAGTCCAGGTACTGCTGTGCTCTGTGTGTCACCTCTGCAGCAGTCTGGTCACAGACCTGGGGTCATTGCAACCCATTTCCCAGTGTGTCTCCAGTTGTCTGAGATCTCTGCAAACTGCATGGTGCTGCCTGTCTCTCTTTGAGCATGGGGCATAGTCAGAGGGTAAGGTTCTGCAGCACCAGTATCCCTTGTTTTAATACACCTATCGAAAGCCCAGTTTCGTGATAATGTACTGAGGAGACAGAGCAGCATCTCCTGGAAGATGGGAAATAGGCAAAGAAGAACACCCTTTTCTAGATCTAACACTCTTTTTTTTTTTTGCATCAGGAACTGGACAAATATTTGTGTGCTTTCACTCAGCCAGTGAGTCAAAGATAGGAATGCAGGACCTGTTCTTGTCCTGGGCTCACATACTGGCTTTGTGTATATCCCTGCTACAACTTGACTGTCCATGCCATGGGCATAAAGGAGGGTGGGGAAAGGAAACTTTGGCCAACCAGGGGGAAAGTCCTTCTTGAGCGCAGCCAGGAGCATAAGGCTGGCTCTGAAGTGGATGTCTGTGGCCACTACTTGTGCTTGCAAGAATAGGGGCTGACAAAATGGTCAGAGCTGCCTTTAACAGGGTCATGGAAAAGCAGCATGGCCACTGCTGAGTGAAAAGTAGGGAGTCTGCCCTCGCAGGACTTCTTCAGTACTGGCACTCAGCTTTGCTCTCTGGCTTGGCTCCTGGCAGTGGTCTCTTGGGGTTTTGAATCCTCTGCTTCTTGGACGTCGGAGTGAGCAGGACTGGGAAATAATCAGCACCTTGGAAATGTTCTCCACTGATGCACTAATTCTTGTGTAAGTGTTTGCCTCAGTGCACCTAACAGCTGGACACAGGATGGGGGAACCCACAAAAACAGTGGTGGTTGCCTCTGGGATATCCTGTAGTTTAGTTACAGGCTTTGTTATTTCTACTTGTGTGATCTAAGCCTATTATTTGCAAATCTCTCTGCATCCGTGTTATTATGAGAGTGGAATTACTCACCTGCCCATCCACCAAGCCATTAAGTGTTTGAGACATAGCCTAAAATTTCCATTTATGACTTCTCCTTCTGAAATGAAGTTCTGCTCCTTGAAGTCCTGATCCCTGAAACTGTATGAGATTCTTGCCTTCCTCAGAGACTTCTCCTACACCCAGTTTGCACTCATCCACAAATATTGCTAGGCAAGTGTGTAATTTCACCTAATCATTGCATGTTCACCTTCCGGGGAAGTTCAGGGACTGTCTCGGTGGCATGCAGGCTCCACATCAACACCAAGCTGTAGATGCTTTACTCATTATTCATTCTCAAATGGTGAAAGCAAGTGACTCAACTCCTAAATGTTTCCTACTGAGCTTAACCGAGTAACACTTGGGAGGAGAAAAGCTCCTGTTTGGCTCCACCTCGCTTTCAGCTGCAAAAGACCATCTGAAGAACAGTGACAGCCTTTATGATCTTTCCATCTCACCAACCCACTGGAGTAGTTAGGTTTTCCTTTTTGTTGCCAGTAGGTGGCATTGCTTACTCTCTTAAATGCCCAAAAGTTCAGCAATACATTTGGCCAAGCCTTAAGAAGTAGTTGGAAAATCACGGCCCTTCCCAACATTGCAACAGCTTCCAAATCCAGCATGTAAATTTTGGCTGGAAATCAGTCTGGTTTCTATCCCCAAGAGAAATGAAGCTGTGTTAGCGCTTCCCTGCTGAAATTACAGGAGCAAAAGAACTAGGTACTTTTATGCCGTAACATGGTAAATTTGTGAACAAGGTCACATGACTATGATATGATAGAACAGCAGTTCATAATCTTGCCACTTCTGCAGTGGTGTGCTGATGCAGTCTGATCAATGGAGCCTTACCACTGGCAATTGCAACTCCATCTTGTGCTGGGTTGTCAGCAATTGCAATCATGTTATGTCACTCCATTACACAGATTGACAAAAATGTGGCCTTGCCATCTTTCTCCCAATGGATAACCATTTCCTGTCCTGCAAATATAGCACATGGGAAATAATCTCTTTGTAATAATAAGACTGGAGAGATTTTTCCAAGTGGATGTTGACAGTTTCTGGCACTGCAAATGCAGCTTTGCTAAGAACCAGCACTCCAGGAAAGACAGATTGGCAGGCTAGAGATGGCTATGGTGTCATCACAGGAGTTGACTCCCTACAGGCTACTGGAAGAGGGGTGGTGTATGAGGAGAAAGGCAAGCAGCACAAAGGCAATTGGAAGTCTAAGTGCGAACTGCCTTCAATGTTGTCTCGCATCCAGGAAAAATTACACAGATACATACATGACTCCAGGGTAAACTTCAGTGTCTCTTATTTCTTTAGGGGCAAGGAGTCTCCTGGAGAACTCAGAGAACTCGACACCACTAGATTAGATTTATAAGCAGATATTCTTTGGCTGTTCATGAGAGGACATGGATATGTCCTGAAATGGATAGGATATGTGACATGGCCTAGATCACCCTGGACTCCTGTCTCAAGCAAAGGGCTAACTATCCATTTCTATGTCACCATTGGCACGTTGGGATGTGCACATTGCACATGCGCATGTGTTGTCCTCTGAGCATGCTGATGGGAGACTGTGTAATTCACCTTCTGCCAGAGGACAGTGCACAAAAATGTTGAGCATCTGAATGAGAACCAGGTCCAATTTGGCTCTGGAACACTGCACAGCACCACATGCCAGTGCTTTACCTCCAGTAATCAGGATGACTCTGCCTTTCTTTGCACAGCAGGTAGACCACTATTTTCTGAACTGTGCATGGCAGCTGACATAAATATGGAATATTGGGCAAATATGGAATATTGATTGCATATCATGCAATCTGCCCATGATAAAGGCAGACAGGCCATTCCTGGCTCTACACTGGTCTTCTCCTACTACATGCTGTCCCTATTTTCTGATTAGGAACGGCTTGTTGTGGTGCATATCTCCTCTTTCAAGAGTTCAAATAGCTCTAATGGACTAGGTCTTACATAATCTCTCCTGTGCCACTGGGAGCTTTGATCTATCCTAGTGAGATGCCACACTTGGTCTTGATGGAGTAGGAGTGTGGCTTATCTGGAAGGGGAACCTAATGTGGAAAGCATCAGGAATTCCTGAGAACAGAGACAGTGATTTTAGGACCTTTTTCTCTTTACCTGTATCTGAAAGGTTTTAGGTTCTACCTCTTGCCTCCAATTGCTAACAAGAGGTGATGATTTTGGCCCTTGAACATCAGCTGTGCAGCAAGAGCAAGGCATGGGGAATACATTTCCTTATCAGATGACTGTTATCAAATACCTTTCAGTTTGTTTCATAATATTCCTTTGTTCCAGAATGAAGACTCCTGAGTGACGAATATAATTAGCATCAGGTGATGTTCACTGTGAATTAAATGATTTTTGATTCCATTGTATATTATTTGTAGAGAGCCTACTTACATTACATTTTCATGTTTTATTTTTAAATTGTGGCAAAGCATTGGAGTCTATTCTTCTTGGAAAGTGATGTATGACAAGCTGTGGGACGTTCTCCCAAGTGAATTCAGACTGTCTTCTTATGTAGTCACTTCACCATTTTTGGTTGCTGACTCTCAAAGAAAATTTTAGGGTGATTCAGATTCCTAAACACATGTACCCAGCAACATTTTAGATATTCCTAAGGTGTCCAAACCCTCCGCTCAAAATAGGCAGACTGGATATGGCACCTGTGGGCCCACAGGATTCACAGACTATTGATTGCAAGGTACAGCTTACCAAAGCTAGCCCTTTGATATACATTATGATTTTTTTCTTGCATATTTTTGTTCTCTGATCTTGGAGGAGTTACGAGGAAATTAGCCCCCATGGCTCATATTTTCCATATTCTATGTCATGCCCATTTTTTTTGTCTACAGCTGGGGAATCCAGCTCCTCCACCTGTGGCCATAATGCTCTTGGCTCCAGATCTCACTGGTCAGTCTTCGGTGGATGGGCCTTTTCCTTTGATTAAGAGAGTCCTGAGGGAGCAGCAGCAGCACAAAACACATGATGTCTCCTACTCAGACTTGGCTGGGAGCCTGTTCTGCTCTTTGATATGTCCAGAATACACATCTCCTTAGGACCTCTCTTGAGTCCTGAAAATTAAAAAAGAAACCACCCAGCAGCAGAAAATGACAAATTGTTCTAACATTGTGTCCCTGAAAGACACTGTGACTATTGGATTTGCAGCCAATGGGTATTTCTACATTAGAAGAAAGAAGAAGCTGGTCAGGATACACCACAGAGAAGGGCCTTGGGGTTTTTTTGTACCTCTAGTCAATGAACTCCAAAAATCTTTTCTTCCATTTATAGCCTGTTAGTAAGCACTGGCATTGACCTGAGTTGTGCCAGATACTGCTGGTTGTGCTATGCTGGAAATTGGAGGCTCTGTCTGGAACCGGGATCCTCTTTCTACTATTTTCACATTATAGACACATAGTGAAACAGTTTTTCAATGTCCACGAGGTCTAGTTTTCTTGACCACAAAATCACAGACACAACTTCTTATCAAATCACTCCATGAGCAAAGGAGTTCCTTTGGACTAGGTTTCAAGGGTTTTTCTCCTCCAGCTCAGGAGTAAGTCGTTCTGAGGCCATATTGCTATTGCTAAGGAGTTGCCATGGCTGTGTTTGGCAAAGAGCTGTGTGTTTTCAGAGCAGTGCAAGAATGCACATTGAATATCACTGTGATTGCTCTGCTCCTAGAAATACCAGTTGGCCAAGAACCTCAGCTGTGTAGTGCTGTGGAGCTCCATGTGTCTTCCACAGAGTTTGACAGATCAAAGACCCAAGGGAGGAAACAGATATAGCAAAGTGTTTCACCTATCTTGATAGTGTTTGTGGCCCTAGAGTGGGAGAAAGTGGTACAAAATCTTTTGTCCATAATGAACATTACTTGATGCCCCTGTGTTGGGGGTTTAGTGACCGAGGTCTTTAAGATTAGGTTTGAAATTAAAATTTGCCCTATGCTATCCTGTCTCCTTCCAGGGTCATGTCATATAGTCTTTCAGCACCTTTTTAGGACTGTATGAATGTATTTCAGTTCCTGAGGGCCACAAATTCTTCAACAGCTCACTAGAAAAAAAAATACCCAGTGTTCACTGAAAAGCCACATCTGTTCCTTCCTGCAGACTGAAATGTCCATAACCAAGACCTGCAGGGGATGCCTCTGAGAAAAGATATGAGACAGAATTACTCCAGAGAATTTTACAATCTCAATATTGAACATGATACCTAAACTGAAGGTAGGATTTGGGATTACTTGCTTTAAGACAGGGATTGCTTGCTTCAAGTAGCTTTAAGGCTTAAACTGTGTTTTATCCACAATATAGGAAGTTGTCTGGGGTCAATTTGGTTATGGTGAGAACCTGATGGCTGAAAGAGAGCTGCAGAATGTAAAATGGTAGATTGTTCTAACATTGTGTGTTAGATACTGATCAACCCCATTAGAATAAATTCTCCCACAGCAAGTGACCTTCCTGAGGCAAAAACATATTAAAAATATTTCTTGAACTTCTTAGCTTGCATTTAATTTGAGTAATAATGAAGAAAATTTAAAATAGATCAAGACTAGCAATATGTTTCATAATTTGTGTAATACTGTCTTTTCCTAACTGTACACTAGGGATGAATGGTAGTTTATGTCCTATTGCAAAATTAACCAATTTATGCTGTTCTTTCCTGAATTTTCACAACAGTCTGGTTACTTCTGTAGCACAATGATGGTCTTCTGTCTGAAGATTTTTTTCTTTCACATCTCACTGCTTATGATACAGACCTATGGGAATACCTGTCCCCTTTTGCCTTTAACTTGCTGTCTTGTAAGTAGCTGCCAAGAGCATTCTTCCTTTATATTTTGTATCTAATGAGGTATGTATTGGGGCTGAAAACTCTTTTTTAATTTCTTAGTATTTCCCCTGCTCTCATCTGGTATAACAGAAATGCTCTTGAGCTCCTTGTGGAGGGCATGGAAAGCCAGCAAGAGATCTTTCAGAACTGTGTGTCCTGTCAACACTCATGTCTAAACACCCAATCTGGAACATACAGGAACTCCCATGCTTTTCCTGCAGACAGTTCCTTCCTTAATGGCCTGTTTGCTTTTGATACTGTATAGTGTTGTGGAATTCTTCTATAATAGTTAATGGGTTTAGGTGCCCAGTTTAGAAATAAATGGGTGTTAAGGGTTCCCCTATGAAACTGTGAAACTTCTCATCTCTCAGGATGAGATCTGCGTCTTGACATCCAATTTCACACAGAATACAGTGGGAGAACTCTTTGAGTTTGATGAGGCTCTAAAATTGCTTTGTTTTCCAGCTCATCAAATCCTGTGTGTAATCTAAGAAAAACAACGGGAATTTTCCTTTGGCTGAATTAGAGCTTGTGTTTGACTTGCTGGGGGTTGAACTATATACTTGAGGGACAAGGAGCAAGGGAAAAATTTAGAAAGAAACTGCCAAAAGCTGGTGGTAGGGACTTGAGTAGGTGGAGAGATAGCAACAGTCATCTTTCTCCCAGAGAGTGGTTCCAGTTGATTCTTTTGGAGTTCCCATGGCTGAACATGTGAGTGGGAAGGGCTGTGGTGCTGGCTGCTTGCCATGGCACTTAGGGGCTTGGAAGGGTCTAAAGTGGTCAGTACTGGCCCTCTGTGGGGGAAGAGGGGGAAAAGCATGCAAGACATGATACTCAGACATGTTTTCTGCTTATTTCTCAGCAGACCTCACTGGGTGGTCTTCAGTCAACCAAAGTCTTATAAGGTTGACATGTTTCCTGTCAGGATGCACAGAAATGCTTTGCTGTAGTAAGTCTATGCTAGATCAGGACATTTCTGTGTAAGCACATAAAGCACTTCGGAGGCCCTCCTTGAAACCCTGATGAGGTTTCACAGAGAAGGTATCCGATAACCAAGTGAGTTGCCTCCATGTGCCCATGTGGAAACAGATACAAACACTTGAAAAAATCAAAATGCCCAGACCCAATAAATGAATGAGAAGCCTCAGAAGGTGGTGAGGACATGCTGCAGCTGTATTCAAGGAGTAGTTTTACAACGGAGTGTTTTCAGTCTATGGTGTGCACATCAACCCTGCCTCAAACATTTGTCTCCAAAGCCACACCAGCTCCCAGATTCACCACAGAGAGATGGAATTTGCAGGATGTAGATAATCATCTGTGGTGGATGCTGAGTTCCATTTAGCAATCACTTGGCAAGGCTGGCTACACTGCAAGCATAGTTAATGCAATTTCAACTGTATACTCTCTCCAGGGTATTGTGCCATGCAGGAAAGGTCTCTAACTTTTTAAAAGGTCATGACTGAACTCCCGAGAGAATGAGATAGCCCTTCTCTGTCCTTGGGGAAGAGGTTAATTATCCAGTCGATGTGGGTGTAGATAGAGAAAGGATGGTGTAAGGTCTTGGAAAAAAGTCAGGCTGGGGTTTAAGCAAGTTCAAGGCTAGAGGGGAATGGGCCTGATTCTCTTGGGTTTTTATGCAGTCATTTACTAAGATGGTTTACCCAAGTGCAAAGACCCTTAAGCAGAAGTTTGGCTTTACTGTGTTGAAAGAGAAGGATGTTCTTAAGTGAAAACAAGGCAGGAAAAAAATGATTAGCACAAGTAAAAATTAGAAAAAGGGGTGTATTCCTGCAATACAGATCTCTATGAGAACAGATGAAAGAGGGCTTTTTTTACATGAGGAAGAACTCAAAACCTGAATTTACAATGTATTTATTTTTATTCTCAGTAGGATTTTTAGATTTAGCAAGAAACAATCCCTTTTTCATGTCCCCTGGTTGATCACATATCTGGAGTGTTTTAAAAATGAGACATCTTTCCAGCTTGTGTAGCCATAACACACAAAGTTAATGAATTGATCCTTCTTGAATTCGTGTTAGGTAGATGGGAAGCCACTTTTGTGCTATACAGATGTTGTAAGAATTATTTGCCATAGAAACTGGCAACTATCTGCATGAATCTTCTATTCCTTTTTAGAGTTGGAGTTGCTGGAACTTCAGAATCTTTTTTTTGATGGCACATTTCACAAATGTTGGTGTATGCACCGCAGGACTTCTTGTAGACAACAGGGGCTGATGGATGGACCAGGCTGTACTACTCTATGTGTAGTCCAAAATTTTGCCTCCAAAATAGGTGCTTAGGGGAGAGCTGGCAGGTACACCACTCTACTTGACTAACACTAGTTAGTCAGCTGACACAAAGGAGTATGTGCCTCCAGACACATTGGATTCATCAGCTGTTTTATACTTCACGTGATCCTGGAGGCCATAACCTCCTAGGGAATTGTCCATATAAATTTCACTTACAGTTTCAGGATGCAAGAGTTGTCTTACTGCAGATTGTTTTCTTTCTCCTCTTCCTGGGGCAACCCGGCCTGCAGAGGTTTTAGAAATTTAGCTTCCACAATGCAAGCTGTGATCATTGGATGACAAGTAGTGAGGAAATATATCATTGCTGTCAGTCTCTTGCTCTCTATGCCTGCATTCAACCATGGTAAAAGAACTGGGGAAGGGCGTTTCTCACTGAGCATCAGCGAATGCAGCAGAAGGAGTAACCAGGCACAGATACACACACTGAACATATTTCAGCAGGTCCCCAGGAGGAAACTAATACTGTTCCCTGCTCAAGTCACTCAATGCTCCCAGCCCTGTGCTTCAACAGCACTAAAACCTGCCAACAGGCTGGGCTGGGAGAAATGAGCCTGTTCTCTTGCAAACCCTATCAGAATCACCAGTAATTCCTCTTCAAGGAGATACTAGGCTTTGTTTCCACACGTGTAAACCCATCGTTGTAGAAGGAGGGCAATCTGGCCAGGAAAAAAGCCATATAGTAAAAGATCTTGTTTCACTGTAAGGAAACCTTCACTGCCAGATATTGCAAAGTTGCTGGTAGCTAATTAGAGCTGACTTAAATGGTATTTAGTGTGTTATTCCAGAAGAAAGCACTTTCTCACAGAGAGCAAATGCAATAATTACACAGGTGCCAAATTATGAATTCTCATTTATATTTTTCATGTATTTGCATTTTCAGACTCTGTTTTCAGAATTCTAATATTTATGCTGACATTATAAAGCTGTGGAAATGACTATATGGTGATATATTTAATTTTTGATAAAAATATATTAAAAATGCTACTTTTTTCCTTCAGACAAATGACAATTGGAAAGAAAAAAAAAAAGAAATTTCTGCCTAAGATCAAACACAAATGCTTCTTAAAACCACCAGTGATCAATAAACTAAACTAAACTAAACTAAACTAAAAGAAAATAAAGCTAAAAAATAGTTCATTATTCAAATTTAATTTCAAGGGTGGGGTGGTCTTTTCCCTTTTTACTTTTTAAAAACAATTTTAAAGGGAGATTATAAACCAGAAATTTTTAAAAATCAGTGTTTTGCTTTAAAAGTGTCAAAACAAAAAGGTTGAATGGAATTGCTTTTTAATCTTGAGCAATTTAGTTAATTCAACCCCAAACTGCAAAATACTGTGATTGAGTCATATCCTAACTTTTCAAAGCCAAGAACTATTTAGGCTGAAAATACTTTGCTGAGCTCTACTTCTGCCTCAAAAGAGGAGCCTGCAGCTGTTTCATCGTGAATTATCCATGGAGCACTGAGTCCTTCCTTTACCATGCCTAATCAGCCCCAAATTTGCCTTAATCCATTAGCTTTGTTTGCTCTGTTGTCTGTCTCTTCTTTATCTTGAGAAGGAATAAAGGTGACAGCCCAGAACCAAACAGTGGACGACTGTCCTCTTCAATTGCTTGCAAAGCAACTCACAGGGTAGTTTTCCCCTCTAATCAAAGTCCTGTAATGCCCCTAAAGCACAAGGAAAGAATTTTTTAAGATCTCCCGTGTGAAAGGAAAACTTTATATAGGAACTGGTTTTACCATGTTCAATAATGGAACTCCTTTCAGGCCATTTTTTTTTCCTTCTACAAAGGTGGTTTGTTTTGTTTTGTTTTGTTTTTTTTGTTTTTTGGGTTTTTTTTTCCTCTCTCAAGACTGTTAAGGAAAAGAAGCACAGGCAAATAAATACAACAATTTACAAAACTCAGTCCTGCTTGGCTGAGATGATAAACCACAATACCCAGATATGAACTACAGAAGGAGTCAGAGAGTGGCTTTCCACTAATTTGCTCATCAACATAAATAAATCATAAAAGAGGGATTAGCAAACAAGAGAAAATCAGTGGCAGCTTATGAACTGTTCACTAGTCCTAAAAGGGGTTGAATCTTTCAGGAATGAGGGCATATTTTATAGAAGCAGGTAGTTTGTGTAAGACTCTCCTTCCAGTCCCACAATTGCTTATGACTCAGAGCTTGCATTACAGATGAGTAAATATTTAGCCTTCATGGCCACAAAGGAGGGTTTGATGTTGAGAATGTTAAACCTTAAAGACCAGAAGGCAAATAAAAATTACCTCAGCATTTGTCCTTTGAAACAAAACAAAGAAAGCCTAGCAGTTTTTAAGCTAGACTCAGTAGTATTATTCTTTCTGCTGTTTGTAATTTCTGTAGTTTCTTCTCAGGCCTGTCAGTTCAACCCCCACACTTCAACCAGAAGTAGGACTTTTAGAAAGCCACACAACATGCATACAGTTGCATGCACCTCTGCTTCTCCTTGTGATGGAACACCACAAGGTATGTGCATGGGCTGCATCCCATTCCCAGCCTCTCACCACATTTTCTGTGGCAGCACTTAGTGTAGGTTTAGTGGCTTTTCTAAGAGCCAAACTCAGGATCACATCTAGGTCAGGACTGCTACTGAAGAGAGTCCTTATTTTGATCTTCAGGATGCATAAGCATCAAGCATCCAAACATCTTCAGAGTGACTGGTAAATGCAGATTTTCTTGGGAAAAGCTGTCTCTGTTAGGAGCTGTGTGAGCATGTGGAAGAGATAGAAAGTTCCTTTTGTTTAGAAATCTGTGCTACAGCTCCTAGATGAGAAAGTGCATGTTTGGACTGGAGGCAAGTTAAGGCATCCAATGAGAGCTGAGTGGTAAGACTGAGCACTAAGAAGGCTGAGGCCATTTGGTAGTCTGTGGGAAATCTTGTGCAAAAGAAAATTTTGTCAGGTTTACATCGAAGTGGCCTCTGGAAAGTGCTTGGAGGAAAAATATAAATCCGCAGTGGAGAGTTAATGATTTCTTTCACTGGAGAGGAAAACCTAGCTCCAGCACACAGGCCTTGGTGCACCGTGGGTGTGTTGGCTGAGGCAGCACCTAACCTGTGGTGTGCTCCTGTGCCCAGCAGGAGCTCAGCTTTGGTCCAGGGGGCTGGTGAGTGGCTGGTGTGAGGGTCCACTTCCAACAGCAAAGCAGACATGTTCTTGGGACCCTCCCACTTAGTCAAAGCTAGTTTTCACTGCCTCTGCAGCCCCACCTCAGTTGTCTGAGTCCACAACACTGTGTTCACTGGGAACTTCATATGATTTTATTTACCCATGAGTTTTACGTTAAAAAAAAAAGTTTATCTTAGGCTGAAAAATGCATTTTTATGTTCCTACATACAAAGGACTGGAAGCCTCAGTTCTTATACCAATATAAAATAATACCTAGGGATGTGAATGACTTTAAATCCTGACACTGGAAAATTTGAGGAAGAAATTCACTCAATAACAAAGGAACTGATATGTCAAAAGAGCTGTATTACCAGAGTTCTCATGGCATCAGACAGATCTAAAATCAAGTTCACGTGTCCCTAATTATTTAACAGGAATTCTTAAAATTCCCTCAGGATAAGTAATTTGAAACAACTCACAAAGCTATTTTGCTTGTTTCCTGGAGCAAATTTATGTCATAGTTTGGTAGTTACAATGTTATCAGCTGTCTTGGAAAAACAGGCCCTGTTAATGTGACCATTACCTAATTCATGCCCGGAGTCTGATCCTTGGAGATTTCTAAGCCTTTTAGTGATCCCTTGAATGGCCTCTTTATAACTTTAAACACTGGGACATTTAGTCAGGTGGCTGCCATAGTAGGAAAACAGGACAGTTTATAAGAATAACCATATTTGTTTGATGTCCTACCATCTGCACAACTGCAGACTTGTATATAAACACACATGACTATTTTTTCACCACTATACATGAAAACAAAAATTACCCAAGACTCTCTGGGAGATGGGAGCGTGAAGGAGATGAAGGTACTGGTGGAGCCTGATATCTGTGTCTTCCAGAGGAGATGGAGGCAGAAAATTCTTTTCCCTCTTTTCCATTTTTTTTTTTAATTCTGGTTTTACATCCCTTAGGAAGGCCATTAAGTGGAGGGGCCTGTCCTGCTGAGGGCAGTCTGTGCTTTGGGTTTCTTTATGCTCCTCACTTTGTACATGGCCTTGGGGCAGGCCATTTCAATCTTTGGTGCCTCAGCTTCTCACTCTCCTGTAAAGTCTTTACACATGGCCTCAGGGGTTGCAGAGGGTGGTTTCCTCTCACCCAGATCCCACTGCTGCCTGCTAGGATCCCATGGAAGTGCTGAGAAATGGCCACAGTGAGTCAGGAGGAAGGTGGTGTCAGAGACCATCAAATCAGCCAAGTTTCCATCAGCTCTGTGTGTGCTCTGGCTGGTGAAGAGGACCATGAAGTGGACTGGCTGTACTTTCTGCTTCCAAGGCTGCCCTTGATATGCAGAGATGATGCCCCTGGACTCCAGCAGGAGCTGGAACATGCCTATTCTGTGGTGTATTGTGCGGCAATGTCTTCAATGACAGGCACATGACTTGCACAGTAAATGTGACAAACTGAGCACTTTACAATTTTAAAAACAGAGAAAGGCTTTGCCAGATTTGTGGCTGTAGCTGACAATCATGCCATCATTTGGTGCCCTGGAGGCCAAGTTGATGTACTTGATGCCTACCTCCCTCAAAGCTGTCTCTAAAAAAGAGGCCCCCAGGGAAAATGTGATTTTCCAACCTGAAGAATCCTGTCTGTGGGGTCTGAAGACTTCCATGACCAGGGACTCAGATTAGCCATTTTTCAGGTTTCTCCTGTAGTTTGCATTGTGTTTGGACTTGAGGTGAGAATAGTGAGATCTTATTGCTGTGGTCCTTGTCCTTCCTCTCCCCTTCTCCTCTTTCTTGTGTCTCCTCTTTGTTGCCTTCTCTTAGTTTTGGCAAGAGTATCTGTGGGACATGACCACAGCTGCACATGTTCCTGAAAATGTCAGCATACTTGTCAAGAATGGTGAAGTAATACAATGAAAGAAGTAGGTGGAAATAAATACTATTTCTTGTTTGATTACTTGTGGCAAATAGAAGAGATCAGTCAGAGAAATTTTACTGTGTGTATGTAAACTCAGCCTGTTTTCTGGTCATGGTTTGAAGGCAGATCATGAACTGAGCTCAGGCTTTCCTTGAAATCTTTTAAACCTCCATGGGAAGTAAAATTGATAACTATAAAGGTTAGGAACACAAAATCACTGCAGGATTTCTCTGTAGTTCCTGGAGGCACTGCAAAAGTGTGCTTTGACTGCAGGCGGGCTGAGCTGTCCTTTGGGGAGCACATTTTCACTCCATGAGTACCAGGTTTGGATGTCCACAGCAGGAGTGTTGGGCCAAGGGGGTGTTTTTACTTACCAGTTGCAAAACTCCAGAGAAGCAATGCTAAGTCAGCTGAAACTTTAAATGAAAATTAAAACAAATCCCCTTTGGGATGAGATGGAAATGTCAGCCCAAGGATGAATCTGTTCTCAGTAAGTTGCAAGCAACTAATGGAGATACAAGTTGGAATCCAGCCTTGGCTGCACCACACACCATCTGTCAACCTTGTAGAGTGAAATAAAGGAAAAGCAGAGAGCCTACAATTATCCTCTCCCTCGTTGGATAGCCCAGAGGCCAGAGAAGTGGATTCTCTTCCCTGATACATTCCTTGTGATGGAAATGACACATTCATTTTCCCACAGTGGTGTTGCTGTGCATTGCTCTCTCATCCTACTCACTCTCCCCTTGGCAAGCAGGAACACAGGCTGCCAGGCTGGGACCTGTGTGAGAAGGCTCTCTTCCCAGGGCTAGAGATAAAGATGTAGCAAGTTGCAGGAGAAGAACATGAGAGAACAGGGGATGCTGAAGCCTCTCTACCAGGCACACGGGTGGCAAAATGCAGGAACTTGTTTCTGCCCTTACAGACACCTGAACATTGCTACTACTGAGCACTTTCAGTCAGGCAAAATCTCTTCTCTCTCTCCTTCTCCCCCATGCCCTTGCACATTTTCGTAACCTCACAAAAGTTTCAGACAACGTCATCTTTAACCTACTGCAGGCAGGACTTGGGAGCCACATGAGCAATAGCAAGAGAGGACCACAGTTGGTCAGAACACCAGCCCCATGGCCAATGAATGGGGGACTTGGACTACACTCCCCTCCAAACCACCCCAAACAGGGTGCTGGAATGTCTCTCCCTTGGCACTGCATTTTGAAAGATGTGTCTGGCAAGACAGCTAGCTGACTTTGGCAGGCACTACCATTAGTGTGATAATTAATTAAAGAGCAGTTGAGAAAATCACAGCATGAGATTACTCCACAAATCACTACCAGAGCAGAGCATCCTTCTCTATTCCATATCTCTATTTTTTTAAGGAATTAGTGGCTTACATAGTGCCCTGGAAATAAGAGAGTGGGATGAAGAGGAATGAATCCTTGTGCTAATCAGTTAGAGGACCTTGTCTGTGAGATAAGACAACCTGGGAACAGAACAGCAAGTGATATCACAGCAATAGAAAGGACAAATATCTCAAGACATAACAGCTAAAGGTTGTTTTACACAAGCCTCTTGTTTCCTATGTGACACCAAAGACTAGAAGAACCTCTCTGTGAAACAGGAAAGTTAGGAAGAACAGGTGTCCTGTCTATTGCAGTCAGAGCTGCAGCTGCTGCATAGCTCCCCATATTTCTGTGTCTTCAGCTGGGCTCTTCCAGGTACTTACAGTTGCTAGTAAAGGCATGCATGTTGTGCTCCTAAGCAGACACCCAGGTTTGTTCCTGCTACCACCTTTCCCACTACTGCCCATTTAGAGAGATTGAGGATAACCACTTCAAACAGGCTTTAGTGCAATTGCAGCCATCACCTGCCTGCACACCTGCCTGTCACTAGGCTGTCCCTGCCCCTACTGAAAGACACCTGTGGTCCTCGCTCACTGCCAGTGTGGAAAAGCAGGCAAATACTGGGCCACAAAAAGGGCTTGTTGATGAATGTAGGTGGGACAAGCTCAATAGTCACCCTCAAGCCCCTGGGTGTCTTGATGTTGTGTTACTCCTTACTTGAAGCAAAGAGGCTCAGCCCAGGACAAGAGGACTTCTGCTGCGTATAAAATTATTGCTGTAGCCCAGTTACTGGTTACTGAACTAGGCAGGGAAGAGCAATTTTTTTATTATCAAACTGGAGTTTCATTAAAACATGACTGATTTTCAGAAAAATACATTAAAAATAACCATTTCACAGATATCTTTGAACAAACTAAAAGTAGGAGAAAAGGATCCTTTTTTGTTTGTTTCTTTGAACTTATTAGTGCGGAAATCATCTGGAAACTTACACTGACTTTTTGGTTTTATTTTCACTATTTTTCTTCTGGGTGGGGAAAGAAAAAATTCGAATATCTACAGAAAGAAAGAAAGAAAGAAAAAAAAAAAAAAAGACTTCTTACTTGTATTTCCTAGTCAGAAGGAGACCAGAATGTTTTCTGCTTGTTTCTAAGCAGATACTTTAGTTGGAAGATTTCTCACCCTCAGTTATAAAATCTTTTATGTTAAAGGAGTACCAAAACATTCAAAGTGTCATGTTATGTCACCCCCCTTCTGTTCTCACTGTGCTTCAAGCTCTCTTTGGAGCATTGTTGTGGAAACTAAATTTCTGGTTTGTTCTCCCTCTTGCTTGTTGTATGAGGCCAGTGAGTTTGCTTGGGGTTTGGCACAGCTGCATCACAATGCTGTCCACGTTGTGTTGGAGACACTTCTGGGCTTGTTTTCACTTTAACCTTCTACATGGTCTGTGGGTGCAAGTACCAGTCTAGTTACGCAAGTTCTCTCTCCAAAGTCCAGGCTTTCCCCAGTCCTAATTAGAAGCAATGTATTTCAGCTCTTACTATAGTACCTTCTACCCAGTTTGGAGTCCCTGAATATTATAAATCAGGCTCTGTTTTACAGACAGTTTTGCTTTCCTCTCTAGGATTATGTATTTCACAGAGGAAGAAGAACTCAAGATTGCACTGAAGCACCTTGAGTTGATGCCATGAAGCTTCTTTTCCATCCAATCACAATTATCTGCAAGGGAAAAACGGTTTTTAAGTGTTGGAAAATGTGCTGTGTCCCATCTATTTCAGATTATTTTACATCTGAGTTCACAACAGACTTAGGCAATTTGTTCAAGATCCAAGAAATCAGAATTATCCCCTTTCCCCCATTTTTCATCACTTGAAAGGGTTTTTTTTAGAATTTTGGTTTTAATCTTCCTTCTTTTAGTTTTCTTTTTTTCCTTGTAGTTTCGTGGATACTTTGCATAACTCTTTCTTAGTGTAACAAATTAGATTTCATTCTCTGTTAATCTGCTGCCTGCCCTTGCTATTGATGGGTTTCACAAAATCTATCAGGAGCTAACTGTAAGTCTGATTACAGCCTGTGGATTTACAGACAGGGCCAGCAATCTATCCAGGGCTGGTGTGCAAAGCACTTCCACTGCTCCTTTCTACCTGATCCTATAAGCAGTTAAAACGACACTACTTCTTTTCCCACAAAATTAATAATATGTAATATTGTAAGCTTTTTTTTTTTTTCTCCTTCTTTTTTTTTTTTTCTTTTTTTCCCCTGCAGTAGCCACGGATGTAGTTGTGCAAATCAGGAGACTTCATATTCTGTTTTGTTCTGATGGGTAAGTAGGATCACTTGTGGTTAGGGTGACCTGACAGCTGTAACAGCAGCCTGCCTTAAACTGTACTTTTAGTGTTCCTTATGCTGCCATGAGGGAATGAGATTTTCTGTGAAGGATGTCTGACCCTAGATAGAGTCAGGCTGATTTCTGAGGGGGAAATTACACTATAGAGTTTCAACCAAATTAGATCAAGAGAAACGCATTGTTTAGTCCACACTTGGGGAAAAGAAAGACATGAAAAAAATCTTGCTATTGTTTTGACAAGAGGGTCTCAACTGCTGTGTGTCAGAGGATATGCTCAGTACTTATCAAGCATCAGCACAAACCATGTTTTTCCCTGCTCTCATCACCACCATCCTCTGGGGAGGAAGGCTGGTCTCTCCTGCCTCTTCACCTCCAATCTCCTGGTCAGACTTCCAGCCTCTCTCCCTGCCTCACACACTGTGTTAGCCCCCTTCCTGCCACTCAGTTGTCTCGATGGAAAAGTTTCAGCATGAACAGTCTGTACCCTCACCAAATTCTTCTGATGCCTTCTGGATATAAATAGCGATTGCTGATGGAGGAAACTCTAGTTGTGTCTTGGGGGGAAAATGTATTCTCACTTACAGATATTACTGGTCTTTTAGCAGAACCTAAAGTTGGAAAGGTGACCCAGTACTACTGCTGCTACACTTCAGCAATCTCTTATTGAACAACCTCACTAATATAAACCAGATATGTTTTGGTCTCCTAAGGTGTCTGGTATGAGAAAGATCTGTTACCCTTGAAGTGAATCCCATTTGCTTCACACTGCAAAACCGAGGGAATCCTCATTCCCTGTGTCATAAGTTTCTTTATGAAGCTGGGCCTTTGGCAACAAACTGCACAGTGAAATGAAAACTGGTATTGTTATTAAAATAATGTCCTTATATAACTGATCTTTCACCCAGTGGCTGCCAATGCAAACCTCAGTGCAAACCACGTTTCTGAGAGGAGGGCACAGAGAGTTGAAGAGCTCACGGAATCAATTTTTTATTTCTCAGGACCACAGATGCAATCACCAGTTATTTATTTTTTTTTTTTTTTCTCCAACTTGCATCCCCTTGAGTGCTGGCAAAACAAGGTCTCGGCAAAGATTTTTCAAGGGAACAGCAGAAGGTCCCTTGCAAGCACTGTACAGAAAATGCAGTAACCACTAGAAAATGCTGGTGACTGGCGGAACAGCAGAAATGGGAGGGAAGACCCCCCCAGAGGCATGGCAGAGCCAGGTGGCCACAAGGCAGGAGGGACCATGGGGGTGAAACGGCGGTGCCGCGTCCTGGCGGCGCGGACAGGGCCGGAGAGGGCTGTGGGAGCCAGGCCCCGGGAAGGCTCGGAGCGAGGGCTCCAGGCAGTGTGCCATGCCGTTCCATCCCGCCCCGCTGCTCCGCTCCATCCCGCGCCGTGGGGCGTCCCCGGGGAGCCGGTGGCGGACCCCAACCCGAGCCCGACCCCGCCCCGCGCCCCGCCCCACCGCGTTCGCCCAATGGGCACGGGGCTCATTTGCATATTTGCATATTTCAATGTGTCTATTTGCATACTGCCCGGGACATAAGGGCGGGCGGGCGCGGTGCTGGCGGTGCTGGGCGCTCCCCGGGCTCTCCCGTCCATCGCTGCGCTTCCGCGCGCACTTCTCTTTAGTTATCCTAAGTTTTTAAAGCAAAAAAAAAAAACTTACTTATTTTAAAAAATTGTTTTTTAAATTTAATTTTCCTTTCGCGACGAAAGTTTGAGGGCAGGAGGCGCGATGTGGAGGAAGGCGTTGCTGGCGGCCGTGTGCCTGTGCCTGTGCCTGCGCTGGGCGGCGGCGCGGGGCGGTGAGTCCGGGACGGGGGAGCGCGCAGGGACACGGAGCGCGCACGGGGCTCGCCTGTTGCTTTTGGGAGAGGGGAGCGCGGGGGGAAGCGCTGCCGGCGTGGCGGGAAAGGGGAGTTTGCCGTCTTTCCTTTGTGAAGCTATCCCGGGACGCTTGGGATGCTGCGGGACGCGGGAGTCGCAGGGTGGGCTAGCAGGGGCTGGAGAGCGACACTGGGGGAAGCTCCGCGCTGTTGGGAGAGACCCGGAACCTGTTCCCAGCCCGCGCCCGGGCTCAACCTGCCGGGCTGGCGGCGCGACCTGCGGCTGAGGTTTGGGATGTATTTTTTTTCCCAGATACAAGGTGTCTTCCGAGAGTCCCTTGCCTCAGCAAGGGATTTGCACAGCAGTAGCACCACGGTAAGGTCCCTCGCCTTCCTCCTCCGTGGCACTCATCCGTCCCAACATCCCAGCTTTGTACAGTTCTTGATCCTAGACAAGGCAAGGCTGAGTTTCATCGTTCACGTGGTAATGTGTTCGAGCTTAGTTAAGCCTGTAATGGACAGAATCCACTCGGGAAAAGCAGAACAGAGATATTTACTCTCTTTAGGTTCACTTGTGGCTGTGTTTGCACTCTGCCTGTTGTACCTGCACTTGTGCATAGACGCCCTGTCCAGGCTTCAGGAAGTGGAAGATGTCCAAATGGTGCTAGATTCTCACTAATGTTCTTGCAATTAATCACAATGTAATCAAAGCTGTTATGAACAAAGAGACTAGTTTTAGGAGACCACTACTCCTCAAGCTTAAAAACAAAAAAAAAGCTCTTAAAATATTGTTACCACTGCCCTGTCGCAGGCTTAGTTTCTTACATTGATCTCCCACACATAGTATCTATTTTTAAAAGTTTCTGGCTTTAGAAGAAAGGGTTGCTGTAGCTCCTAGAGCTGCTTTGCGATTCTAAACCGGAAAATATAAACTGCCGGTTTTTTCTGCTATGGATGCCTTTGTTACTTCTTTGTGTACAAGGAAGCTGAAGGGACGTATTCAAAAGTAAGAGGATGGGGTGCTAGGGTACGGTGAAAGGAATGTATTCTAGCTTTGAATTTAATCTTGTGCCATCAGAGACAATCAAAATCAGTTTTCATCACAGTATCCAAGTTCTCTACAGTAAAATAACTCTCCTCAGAGAAAGCTTTCATCCCTGCAGGAACTGATTTTCCACAGACTTACTAATAATTTCATTATTTCTTCTTAGGAGCAGGTTATATGAAAGCGGGTTGTGTGTTCATTCTAAAGCAATTCAAGCCTTTAGTTCCACACTTTTCCATGCACACACCAGTAAAAAGTTTTTTGAAACCACAGAAAACACATGACCCAGCCCTTCAGGAATCCAGAGTATTTAAAAAACAACATAGAAAAAGACTTTCTAGGTGAAGAAAATGATGTTCCAGAAAAAGATAAAAACATTGCCAGGAATAGAGTCAGATCCTTATTTTTACCAGTGTAATTCCAGAGTCAGCCTATTTACACTGTTGTGTGATGTGAACTGCTGGCTCTTTCTATGGCTTGTGTTTGGGATAGACATACCAGGGCAGCTGTGACATGGCCTTTTGAGAAACAATGCATTTCTGCAAAGGAGGTGAGGCTCTCAGGCATCAAGTTGTGCTGGAGATTAGCATGATCACCAGCACTGCTAAAAGTTTGCTGGAATCTCCTCTGTGCAGAACTACTTGCATGATATGACTTTCTCATACGTCCTATTACTGCCAGGTCTGCCAGTGGTTGCACTTTAATTGTCTTGGACTAATTCCAGATACCCCGGAGGGACTGATGGATGGCTAGATATCTGCTGGATTGAGTTTCGAGTGTCTCAGCTGCAGCTGAGTAAAGATTTGACAGGGAGTACCATGGAGAGGGGTGGGCACCCCTGTGCACAGTGCAAGAACAGCAGTTTGCCAGCTGCACAACTTGAGCTGGGGGGTTCTTGCTTGTTTTCGGAGCTTGTGCCAGGGGTGTTGCTCTTTCTACTGGCCCCACCTGGGAAGTGAAGCAGAACGTACTCTCAGGACTCTGCCATTAAGGAATACATAAATAAACTTGAGGTTGTAATATTTTTGCAGCAAGGTTAAACAATAACCTGATTTGTGGGGTAGGTTTCCTGGGATTGCAACACACAGTAGTGTGCTTTCAGTTTATAGTGTAGATCAAATTAAACAATAACCATTTCTGTAGTATAAGCCCTTTACTACGACTGGCTATGAATTTGCTTCAGAACTCTTAGGAATTCATTAAGACTGATTGATGGGTGATCCTAATGCTGATTATCGTCTGAAGGAAGATTTTAGCCCAGTTAACTACAGCTGGTAAATGTTCAATGTTATGTGCATATGTTTGCTGCTGTGCATGTGTGTGCATGCATGTCTCTGTGGGCTATAGTAGACACAGTCTAGCAGTGTAATTTCTAAGGATCTTTGCACCTAGCTAATAGTATTTCCATTTCTGAGTGCATAATGCTAGGAAATGGTTGTTTATCAAAGATTCCCTTTTTAAACCATAGTTTAGGTGTACTCATTCTGGCAAACACATTGTTATCATATTTTGGCAACCTGTGTGATGTGGGCAGTGTAACTTTTCATTAATATTCCAGATGTTGTTACTTCCTGAAGACTCACATTCTCCACCCAGCTAACCAGCTAAGTGGTAAATAGTTTCGCAGTCAAAATAATTTGCCAGGTTGTCTTCGGCTTCCTGTGAAAGAAACTTCAAACTGAATTCTCTTGATTAGTGTGTCAGAATGCCTAAAGTCAGTGGGATGCTTTCAAAATTGATCATTGATAGGAATCCCTAACTGAATGGAATTTCACAAGTTGCAAGTCCGAAGTGTCACACACTTTGGACAGGAAAAACAAAACTACTGACTTACCAGTTAGTAAGCCTTTTTTCCCCCCTTCCCCCACTTTCTATGAGTTCTGTGAGATTCTCAATACCTTGCTGCATAAGACAGCTTTTTTTTTTTCTTTTTTTTAATGTGGAAACTCATAGGAAGTTTCCATATCGTGGAAGTAGAGGTGTAAGAAAAGCATCAGAAAACTTTGTTTAGCATGACAGAATAGTGAGGTTTTGACAATGCAGACTGAAAAGCCAGCTTCCAGCTGGAATTGGTAATTTAATTCTTAATTCTGCTCCCTTAATTCTTCTTCAGTTTCCTAAATAATCCCTTTGTAGATCATGTTAATTGTGAGCACATAGCAGTAGATAGAAAACTTGTTTTGCAACAGGTGCTTGTATTTGTAACTGTGTATCTGGAAGCTTTGGCAATACACAGCATGTGCCTTTGTACCTTTTCTGAACTATGTTTCGGAAAGCGTAGTTTTTAGCAAAAGCATGGATTTCCTTTTTTGTGTGCGTGTGTTTATTTCCTGTTTCATTCAAAGGCCTTGTTTAGAAATGGGACTTGCATTCTTGTCATGAAAAGCTACTTTGGTATCTCAACATGGATGTATCTATATTTCTTGATATCTATTTTCTGTATCTACATTATGAAAAATATGATGTTAATTCAGATAAATCTCTGAATTTATCTGAATTAACACCTTTGAGTCCACCTTTCAGCAACATTTCCAGCTGAAAACAACCTATTTTTGGTTTTTCTGTTATTTAATTAACTTGAGTTAAACTAAACCATGGTGAGTGTGTACATTGGCTGTCTCTGCACTTGTTTGTATAAGAATATAAGAATGAAGCCCAGTGGTTCACTGGCTTGGGGCATGATTCAAGGAGACTTCTCCCTTTAAATCTGTGAGGAGAAGGTCTGTGGCAAAAGTCTATGAATGACAAATTTTGGTTCTGAATAATTTTTTTTAAATAGACCAAGAAATACGATGAGGTATGAGAGCAGAAGTGGGAAACGCTGGTTTTCTGAAGTGATATGCTGTGTAACTTCTCTGCGTCAGGTTTAAAGCATGGTACATGTACATGTTGGTCTGTGTGGTGAGTGTGTACAGACCATGTGTACCTGTATTCTGCAGAAGCTGAATGTGGGATGTGAGGTGGTACTGCAGCATTTGTGCAGCACAACATTTGGTGTAAACAAGGTATCTTCTGCCCTGAGCCATAGAGAATTTGCAAAGCCAAGCTCAGGGAAATTCTGAGGAAAGCTTCTTGATGAGCACACCATGAAGAAGTCTGCAATAAACTCCACTACACGCACACTTCCCTCATCCAAAAGGTATCTTGCCTCCTAGGAACTGACCATATGTGGACATAAGATAACATGACACTTTTTGTGGGCATAAGATGATAACAAGTAATTTCTTCTGACTTTCTAATTCCTCATACAACACAGTTAAATGAGAAAAGTGGCTGCCTGCCATTTTCCTGACTCTTGGGCTGTTGCTTTGCAGCTGCTGCTTTCCTGGTGGTGACTGTATCTCAGTGATTTTATGTTCTCAAATCCCCATCAAAGATTTTTAGACTAAAACATGCAAACACGTATGAAGCGCTTAGCACATCTTCAGTGCTAAGGTGCCACTGTACTGCAATCTTTTTAAGCTTGGTACACTTTTCCAGGTGTACCCTTAAGTATGGTACACTTTGAATTGTAAATTTCCTATGAGCTTGTTTTCAAAAGAGCCGTGGTCTGAACTTACATGCAAATTCTAGCATGTGTTTGTAATTGAAAACACATTGCAGGACAGGATATCAATGTAATTTAGATTTTGGATGATTATCAGTTAAGTTTAATCCAGAAGGGAAATGATATCTAGGTATGAAAGGAAGCACTATTAGCTAGTGAGCAGGTGGACTATTCTTGTTCACCTTCCTGTACTAGGACGGAATATACATAATTGAAAGCCCTAGCATTGTATGCCTTACAGTTGAAAGCTGTTCTTGTTCCTTTCAAGGTTTTACTGATTCACAGCTGAGTGAAAAGTTATAGCTGATATTTAACCAACCAGCCTTTGGAACTTTTCTTTTTCTGGCTAAAAGGTAAATAGTATAGGTCTAAAGATTTGTTCCAAAAAAGTGTTTTATACTGTCAGTTGATGACAAAGAGAAATTTTGAACATGCAAAAATATAGAAAATGCAAGCATTTGGTTAGTTTGGTAAATTTAGCTTTCATTAGTGGGTAAAATGTTATATTCACCATTATGTGAATAATTCTATTGGTAGAAGGAAGGGTAAGATCTATGAAAAACACCTTTCTTTAGGAGGAAGGAGGCAGGAAAGGGGCCCTCAGTGTAATTATCGTGGATTAGCTAGCCAGCCTAGCACAGTCAATGTCAAAACCCAAAGCTGAGTACTGCCTCTGTTCAGTGAATGGTTCTTGCTTTCCTGCTTTGACAGGTGAGAAATCCTGCTGAACTTGGGCAGTGTTAAGGCATTGATTATGTCTGACAAGTTTCTCTGAGACTGCTACGTAAGCATTGTTGCAAGGCTCTGTGCTGGTTTTAGACCTAATGCAAAAGGTTAGGCCCTGATTTCTTGTGACCCTTCAAACACAGCAAGGACTTCCCAGACTTTATAGAGCTCCCTGTGGTGAGGTCAGGCATAAGTCAGTGCCCTGCTGTGCATGGTAGCTTGAATGAGAGGACCAGAAGTACTGTTTTGGAAAAAAAATTAATTGTTAGTTATTTATCAACTAATGAATTGTTAGTTATTTATCAACTGAGCAATGCAGTACAACTTTATTCAGGAAATGCAGATCTACTAATTTTACTATTATTTCAAAAGAAAACCTCTTTTGCAATGGGAAAAAGGAGTGGAAATCTGTTTTGCATGCCTAGCATAAAGTCCTTACCTTGTCCATTTGTATTCCCTATGATGGCTTGGAGCCATTTATTAATGCGTGTTTAGGAGTTTGTGAAAGGTTGGTGGTCTTGATGCCAGGAAAGATGATGCTGGACAGGACAGAGTTGGCATAAGTTCAACAGCAGTTGAAAAACAGGCAATCAATATTTGCCTAACTCAGGCTGCCAAACTGGGGCAAAACTGGGTTTTGAAAAGTTAATTACAGAGTGTGCTGTACATAGAGGCATTTAAGAGTTGAATCAGACATAAAAAGAGGAGACATTTAAGTTTCTTTCCAAGGATAATAGTGAGCATGAAACCTTAAGTCACTTCTCTATCTTGCTAGGAAAAGGAGTACTTAAATTTTGAAGCTGGAAGTTGGAGGGAGTGATCTTTGCAGGCCAAAACATATTTTGCTACTACCAGTACATGATATGCACCTCCTTCCCCACCCTCCTCCCCTCTGCTTCAGGCAGCAGAAGATATTTTTCTGCAGCTTATTTTTCTGTAGGTTATCAGATGACCCGAAAATGTACTCCAAAATAGACTGCTGGTTTACTAGTTCAGTTTCTCTGATGGCTGTCTGATCTTCTCACCTGCTGTTTATTGGTCAAAACTTAAAACTAGTGTTTTTTTTAACAGTAGTGACTTCACAGCTTTTAATGCACTGCAACTACATGGTGTTACAAAAGGCCTTGTTAGGCAGTGATTATTGGTGAGGTGATGTGGAAGACACACCACCAAAATATGTAATAGTATGGTAGTAACAACTCTGCTGTCCTGGATGACTGTCTGTGACTGTTCTGTGCAGTTTTGTATACTCTTGTGGTACTTAACAGGTTTCCTGCTTAATGTAATGGGGAAAATACTGACTCTTAAAATGGATTCATACCTCTCTGATAGCTCAGCAGATTCTTAGTGTTTTAGCAGGACCTTGGAAAGAGAGCAATTTTCATCCTTTGATTTCCTCTTTACATGGCTGTTGTGTGTTCGTTGAGTGTTGCAGGAGATGAAAACCATGTGTCCCATTTCTTGACTGTTCCAAATATCTTTCCAACATTGTACTTATGCCTTCATACTTTGTCCTAGTACTCCTAAAGCACTGCTGTATGTTTTTTGTGCTCTTACAGCAGAAGGTGAAAACAATTTTGAGGGAATCGAGAGCAAGTTTTCTTTGCGGACGCCTGCAGATCCTGATGAGGATGTCTGCTACCTGGTTCCTGGGCAGGTGAACAGCCTGGCACAGTGCAACTTCAATCATACCAGTAAAACCTTTGTGGTGATCCACGGGTGGACGGTAAGATGAAGTAGAAGGAATCTCCCTTTTAACTGATAAACTGTGCAGAAGTGTCTCACAAATATATTAACATATCTCCTATTTTAATTAAAATCACCAAAACCAACAGGTGACAGGGATGTATGAAAGTTGGGTCCCAAAGCTGGTGGATGCTCTATACAAGAGGGAGCCTGACTCAAACGTCATTGTGGTGGACTGGCTAGTTCGTGCTCAGCAGCACTACCCGGTGTCTGCAGCCTACACCAGGCTGGTGGGAAAGGATGTTGCTACATTTATTGACTGGCTGGAGGTAAGACAGGGAGCCATGTCTCACACTCTGTGTGATGTTATAGAAGACAAAACAGCAATGCAGCTGTTTCAATCATCTCCTGTTGGGTAGATGGAGTTAAACTCTTTGCAGACAGTAGTTTTGCTGGACTGGTAAAATTCCAGCTTTGGTTTACTGGCTATCTCCTACTCAGGGGCCTTTTTTACTGCATTTCAGAAACTTTATGTCATGATCTGTGGGTGAGAGTATTTCTGAGGGCTCTGTGAGAGAGAGCTATGAAAGATGAGTTCCTATGTATTATACAGCAGCCAGCCCTTGGGGAACTGGAAATGTGCTCTGCCTTAGAAGATCCAGAATGGTAGGAAGAGGATGGGTGAAAACCTTTATAAAATAAACGGCCCTGTGTTCTCTCCTTTATTTTGCATTCCTCTCAGTTTAGATTTTGGCCATAAATTAGTTAGATCAAGAAACCTACAATGGGACAAAATCATGAAAACTGTATAGTGTTTCTTCTATTATTCATGGCTCAAACAAAAATCCCAGTATTAACAAAACATTTTATTTTGTGTCTTCTGATGTTTTTGTGTTTGGTTTTGAACTTCGAACCAATTGTTCTCTTCTGCAGGAGGAATTCAATTATCCTCTCAACAATCTCCACTTGCTGGGGTACAGCCTAGGTGCCCATGCTGCTGGGATTGCTGGGAACCTGACTAAAAAGAAGGTGAACAGAATTACTGGTAAGAAAACCTGTGATTGGAGAGATGCAATTCTCTCCATACTGAAATACTATGTTCCACTGAAAAATCACCAGAATAATTGTTGCTTGCTGGCAGTACTTTGGTTATGTGTTCATGATTTAATGAAACAGCAGAGCTGATATTTCTGGGGTAGAACTGGAAAAAGATTCAGAAAATAGCAGGAAAGGTGGTGAGTGAGAAACCTTTATTTCCTTCTTTACAAGAAATGAGTGAGTAGGCCCTGATAAAAGAGTAGTCGGGGAGGGGGGTGGGGTTGTGGTGGGGACTGACAAAACCATGGCTTAGAAAAGGTCACAGTATCTCTTGCAGCATGAGAAATTCAGTGGGTTGTCTTTATCCAGGCAGTCATTCCTTGCAGCTGATGGGAACCATTGAAACAGAACAGGAAATAAATTCTGCTGCAGCAGGTTTAATACCTGCAGAACCCTTTGCCATGGGATGATGCAGATGCAAGAAGTTTATATGGGCTCGGAGAGAGACTGGACATATAACCAGAAGAGATCCATGTGGATTTTTACAAAGTTAATCATAACAAGCTCAAGAAATACTCTAGACTGTAAATAATACTGTGAGAATTTGGGGAAGACATATACTTGCCCTGTTGCAATGTCTGCTTAGATGTCTGTTTAAGGTGATTTTTGGAGGCTGAGAAATCTGCTAGACAAGGCAAAGTGCATGACCACTCTGGGGCTGGTTTACAACCCAGCACCTGGAGAGCTGAGCCCCTAGCACTGATCTCAGTGACAAAGGAATTGCCAGCATCAGCAAATGAGGCTAAGAAAATTGCTCATCTGTGGTGTCTTTGTTGCTGAGAGACTGGGAGCACCATTCAGAAGGGAGCCTAGCTCCTGGCACCCTTTAGTCTTTCACCTGAGCCTGGCTGTGATCCCAGATCTACAAACATGCTGGGAGGTGGGCTAGGCAGAAGTCACATCTGGAAAGGTCAGGTCATGAGAGTCAGGCACATTAAAGTCAGGAGGCCAAAGCTCTAGCCTCTCTGCATTTCTTTTCTCTAACTTGGAGCTTTGCTGCTTTCATTGAGGCTGCCAAATCACTGACATGTCAGTAGCTCTCTGTTAGGCCTCCAGAGTTGCTCTTGGTGCTGAGGATGAATCTTGCCCTGGAAAAAGCACAGGGAGCAACATAATGTGGCCCCTGAAGCCCTCACAGCTGATGGGGAGGCAGCTCAGACCAAGTGGAGCTAACTGTGGGTGAAGAGCACAGGTGCCTGTCCCCAGCTGAGGGCTGCAGAGAAGACATGTCCCTTCAGCCATCTCTCAGGTAGTTGTCTGAACAGGAGATAGTACTTGTTCACTGGCAGAATAGTTCTGCATTTTTTTTGATGTTTTTGTTGTTGCAGCTAATCCCCTTCCCCTTAGGTATGTAGACAGTGAAGCTCTCATTTATGTTTCCCACTTGTTCCCCTGGCATGGAGATGCCAGCAAGACTTTTCCGTACTTCAGACACTTCAGATACAAATTCTACAGTTCTTGACAAGAGAGGAAGACATTGAGAAAATACTTATGGGCTTGTTTCTTCCATCCACTGGAAATGCTACAGCTCTGAGGAAGTTAGCTGGGCTTCCTTCCATGTGTTTGCATACACTTTTATTTGTTTAATCAGTGACAACATTTCAAGGTAGTGCATTTGGTTCTCCTATATACATGAATGTTATTTAAATGATCTATCTGTATTTTCTGCTGGAAGACTCAATACCCAATGAGCGTAATGTGGCAGCCGTGAGTTTGGCATTTGTTGTCAATGTCAGTATCTTTGGCAGATAATACCAGTTTTTCTTTGTGGTTTGCCCCATAAAGGCCTGGATCCTGCTGGTCCTACCTTTGAGTATGCTGATGAACTCACCCGCCTCTCCCCGGATGATGCTCAATTTGTGGATGTCCTACACACGTACACCCGAGGCTCTCCAGACCGCAGCATTGGGATCCAGAAGCCTGTTGGACACATTGATATTTATCCCAATGGTGGAGGTTTCCAGCCAGGTTGCAATTTGGGAGAGGCACTGCGTCTGATTGCTGAGAAAGGCTTTGGAGGTGAGATTGCTCTGAAACAAACAGTATAACATTCTGAGGGAAACCTGAATAGCTCTGCAAGGTATCTTGCAAAGAAAGATCTCTGAGAGGCGCAGGAATATGTTCATTCAAGTGCTTTTAAAAGTCATCCTGTAAAGCCGTGCTCTGCCATAAAGCCCAACAAGCTGCTGTGCTTGTTGACAGCATTGCATAGGGGTTTATATCATTATATGCATGCATGTATACATATTATACCTTTTCATTCTTTCAAGATGTGGATCAGCTGGTGAAATGCTCCCATGAAAGATCCATCCACCTCTTCATTGACTCTCTCCTTAATGAAGAAAAGCCCAGCATGGCCTACCGCTGCAACACAAAGGAGGCCTTTGAGAAAGGACTCTGCCTGAGCTGCCGCAAGAACCGCTGCAACAATTTGGGTTACAAGGTCAACAGAGTGCGAACAAAGAGAAACACCAAAATGTACCTTAAAACCCGTGCTCAGATGCCCTATAAAGGTAGGTACTCCTTGCTTACTGGTGAGCAAGACTGGTACTTGTGCTCAGCTGTGTGTCATGGTGGGCATGTGCTGCAGGTACGAATATTGGTGCTTTGGTGCCTGTGGTGAGCAGTGTTGAAGCTGGCCTGTAGTTTGCCATTGAATACAAGTCTCAAAGAGAAGTGTTGTCTTACTTGAGGTGTGGGGCAGAGTACAAAAAGAAAGGTATTTTGTAATGAGTGTCTAAGTAGCAAAAGTTAGGCTTCCTCCACTGCCAGATCACTTGGAAAATTTTCAGTGTTTTTCACCCAAATGATTACTCCCTTCTGCTGGGGAAATAATCAGCGGAACTCAGCCTTGTGAGCACCTTATTTAAAGATATGCAAGTATCAGATTTGTGCTTTGGTATTGTACTTGCTAAAGTACAATAGCTCATTAAAATATCAGAGATATATATATATTGATTCCAGTTGCTGCTGTGGGAGGTCTGAGTAGGACAATGCCAGAGAGAACTGGGAGGTTTTCAGCTAGGAAAATAGCATTGGATTTTACTACTTTATTTTTCTCCTTAGCTTTGCCAGCACCCCATGGTATGCTTATAGTGTACATTGTGTGATGGACCAGCAATCAGAAGGGACATTCCTGCACTGTTAGAGCAGCTGCAAGACTGGTGTTCTGTTGGCATTTGGTGCTTAATCTGCAGTATCAGTGGGTTGATTTTTTTTTTAACCAACCCTCCTGTAAGAGAAGGGCACCATTCATTTGTTTCTGGTCGAGTATAGCAAGCCTTACATGTTCAATACCAGGTTTGAAGATGATACTGTATACCCTAGGGTTTATTATACTGGAAGCTTGAGTGCGGAGTTTAGCTGCAAGAACTTCAAAGGTGTTCTTTAATGGTGATTGCCTTGCTTGCTAATATTTACATTCTCACAAAAAATAGTTCCCTGGACATCTGCAGGGAAATAAACTCATTTCAGTGAAGTTGGCATATTCCAGGATTTCTAGGATTTTCCGAGGTGAGGCAGGGTGGTTTTGTCACCAGCTGTCTCTTTGGAGGTTGAGTTTTCCTAATGGCATTTTCTTTTGTATTCTTTCAGTGTTTCATTACCAGGTCAAGATCCATTTCTTTGGAAAGACTAATATGACCAAGACAGACCAGCCATTCCTGATCTCTCTCTATGGCACTCTAGATGAGAGTGAGAACATTGCTTTCACACTGTAAGTAGCTACAGGAACAACTGCAAAGTACTGTTGAATTGACCTTAATTTGTTCAAGTCTCAACTGAAAAACTTGTTCTAGCTCCAGCTACAGTAATCTTACAGGATCCCAGAGTCTGCTTTTATCCTTGATCAGGTAGTTGCCTTCATTTCTGAAGCTAATGAACCCTACAGGAGGTCTTCTTGATAAGATATCTGTAATACGGAAATGTGAAATCTGACCTGTGACTCAGCCTAATAAGAATTTTTCCAGTGCTTTCTTATTTTTTTCTTAGTATCTTCTTAGTATCTTTATACCATGTTACTTCTTCTTAAAAGTAGATTTATGCATCTGAAGGTCTCAGTGCAGAAGCTGAGGAGACTTGGGATTTGCTTTCACAGCTCTGCAAATAAGCAGAAGTTTGTATGTACATCTCTAGACACGGACTGGCAGGGAATGGAGCTGGAAAATACCAAAGCCTATGCTGGAAAACACCAAAGTTTTCTACTCTGAGGAATGTACACTGTTTTTGGGTGGTAGTTGTCTGGCTTTTCTGATAGTCACCAGGACAGGAGAGGACAGCCCTTGTCTGGCAGACTGTCCCAGGATTTTACCAGCCTTGCTACAGAAGGATGTTCCTTTTGCCTCTACAAAAGATAGAGCTGTTTTTTTCCATACTTCATCCATCAGAACTATTCAGAAGGTTGCTTCCTTCACTGATGTATAAAAATTGCAGGTTCTATTGCTCCTTAATTTTCTTTGTGTGTCCAAAAGTTTCAGGTGGTTTTATTTAGTTTGGTGGGGTTTTTTAATTATTTTTTTTTATTATTATTTTTTTTTTTTTTTTTTTTTTTTTTTATTCTCCTCCCCACAGGCCTGAAGTCTCCTCAAACAAGACCTTCTCCTTCCTCATTTACACAGAAGTGGATATTGGAGACCTCCTTATGCTGAAGCTGCAGTGGGAAAAAGACACCTTCTTTAGCTGGTCAGACTGGTGGACTCCTTTTACATTTGACATCCAGAGAATCAGAGTGAAGTCAGGAGAAACACAGAAAAAGTAACTTGTTTTGATTGTTATAAGCTATATTAGTTCTAATTGACAGTGCTTCCTGATTTCTGGTATCTCTCAGGCTGGGATGAACATGTTAAGCAGTTACAATAGGTGCAACATAATGATAATCAGGTCTTCAGTGGTATCAAACACCACTTATATCAGCTAGGTTCAGTCATTTACTTCCACTGGGATCTGCAGTTTGTCGCCTTACTCTCATGTAATTAATTTGTATCCCACAGTTGTATTTACTTAAGGTTAGTTATAATATGCAGGAGAGTATCTCCATGAACCAGCATCAGTGACTGTTTTTGCAATTTCTCTCCTCCTTTTTCATGCTGGGTGTTTGCATAGGTTTCGTAACAAAGAGCATTTTTAGATGGAGATTTTTAGAAATCCTTCTGAAAGTGGGTTTGCACAAGAAATTATTGCTTAGTTAAGCTGGATTTTCTTAGGGGTTGAATACTTGAATGGTGGCTGAAAACTGAAACTCACGACTGTTGTAGGACATTGCTAATGCGTGAATGTTGAAACATCAAAGTCTGAGTAAGAAGTGCTTTGACATGAATCTTTTGAAATACTCATATTCACTAAACATCAGATCTGTTTGCAGAACATGGGCCCAGAACAGAGTATGTGTGTCCTGTGTATTGTATAGTAAATAATAATAAGTTCCTTCTTTGAATAAGCAGGTCAGTCGTTTGATCAAAGAACAGTTATCAGAGCTGAACAAATATAGGGGTGGGGAAAGTACTGATAAATAGAAAAGCAAGTCCTCATGTTTTCTGGAAATTGCAACCTGCTTCGTTTGCAAACATTTGAGGGAGTATGGCTTTCTTCCAAGTTCATTCACCTGACAAAAAACTCATGTAACGACTGGTGTAAATAAAGATCCAAGAGACTTTGGGATAGAATTTTTGCTGTCTTAGCCACAAGAAGATTTTTTGCAAAGGATAAGGGAAAGTTATGGCTATGCTTTGATACCCATGTATAATTCATTTACCAGTTCTTGCACAGCATTTCTTTTGTAACAGAGTTCTCTTTTAAAAATAACTTTCTCACAGGCCTGTGAAGTAGCAGTGCCCCACGTGACAAAGTATAAGGACTGCTTCCAAGCACCAGTCTTCTTTCTAAGATTAAAAAGGGATATTTGGCTCAGTCGTGTGATTTTTCCAATATTTATTCCACAGAGTGGTGTTCTGTTCTCGAGATGGCACCTCACGTCTTGGCAAGGGAGAGGAAGCAGCAATTTTTGTGAAATGCTCGGAGCAGCCCATCAACAGGAAGAGAGGAGGGTATGACTGATCACTATTGGTTTTAGATTGTTTTATTACCACTTGAGTGGTAATTTCCTACTTTCCCTTTAATTGACCTGTGCACTAGTCTTCTCAAGGCTTCAGGAGCCTCAGAGTTCAGACTAACCAGAGGTTTGCTTATGGCCACTTTAGCAGCTTAAAAGCTCTTAGCTTGCTTCTGTGCTAGCTGTCCTTGTGTGGTTGTTGGCATGTCTGAGAAGCAAGTGCTGGTCACTGCCTCTCACAGTCACTCGGTGGCCAAGTATGAGGGACTGTTAGAGAGGGTTACAGAGAAGGCACTAGCACACAGAGAAAAGCATGCCTCTGTTTTAAGATTCCCTGCACTTACCCTTAGCTCCAGAGCACTCAAACTTCCACTGGGTCAGCTCAGAGCCCTCCCTCCTTACTGGCCATCAGCAGATTTGGAGGCTGGTACAGGAATGGAGCAGGCATATGAAGGTGCTCTTCTTAGCACACTGCTTTCTGATGGCAGCCATCAGGTGAGTGAATTCCTGAGATGTTTATCTCTATAAATCAGAGATTCTGCCTTTGTTTAATAGCCTTTTGGTGCACTTTAATATTTTTATCAATTGTTTTCCTAACCCAGGTTAAATGTGGGAACAGTCTTTGGACTTTACCCACTAAAGTTGGAGATAGAGAAGTGGTTATATTTATTTTAGTTCAGTTGCTGTATGTGAATGGTCTCATGGGGACACTTCTGGACTGAGATCTAGCTCTGCATAAAAATGTACACGTGCTGACCGTTACTCTGGGGCAATGACCTGGACAGGCCTTGAGACCTCTGTGTGTGTATCTGCCATAAAATCAAGCAGAAGCCAGGAGAAACCCAAGCACGTAATTTATCTTCCTGTTAAGTAGGGAGTTTTAAAATCTTAATTTTCAAAAATAAGACAAGAGGGAACAAGTATCTTACATCTTCCCCATCCTCTTTATATTTTTTTTTCCTCCACAGTACCAAGAAAGCCTCGAAAGAAAATTCGGCTCATGAATCTGCTTAAGTGACAAGAACAAAGATTTTTCACACTGGGGAGGAGAAGAGTCTGTTCATCCCTGTGGACTGGATGTTCAGAACCAAATATATAGAAATATTTATCCGCTGCTGGATTTTTGCCTGCTATTCCTAGCTATTTTAGAGACTTCTTGTAAAAAAGTCTCAGCATATGAAGTTACTAACCATAAAGATACATTATCCAAATAGTCAAAAACAAAATGAAACCTGCAAAACAACTTGATAAAGTTTGGAGTGCTGAAAAGATATATGTAATTTTGCTTAATCATGGTGCCTTGTGACAAGGTTTCTTGACATCAGATCGTATAGAGCAATTTTTTAATATTTATTGAAAAGAAACAAAGCCCTGTACTTGGTTTTACTTTTTGTTGTTGTTTTTTTGTTGTTGTTGTTCTTTTCAGGAGTAATTTGAGACTAGACAGGTTTTTTTCTGTCTTGGCTAACTGAATTTTCAGGCAGTTCAGTGGAGAGAGTTCATAGTTTTCAAGTGTGTGTTTAGCAAATAAGTAGGTTTCCCATGTGAAAAAAACCCACCTTTGCTGTGTGTAATACTAGAAGGTGTCAGGGACTGACTTAATATGGGGATGAATTTTTTAGTTTGTGGTTATGAATGTATTTAATTGGGGGTAGATGCCAGTGCTGCTTAGCAATAGGTATGATCTGTTAAACTATATACTTCTATGCCTCTTACCCTGGTATAAATAACAGCTGTAGGAGAAGGTAGCAATGCCAGTGTCTTATGTAGACATTTAATATTTCATCTATGCTTTCAGTTATTGCAAATGAAACTGTCTAGCCTTCAACACTGTGAAAATGGAGCTGCAGAGGAATTGTGCTACCAGTAAATGCAGGAAACAGATATTTCCCCCACCCTCCACCCTCTCCCTGCTTGCTTGCGTCATGTATGCCAAAACTGTCACAGTTTCTCTGCTCTTTGACACCAAGAGTCAGTGATGCAGCTGAGTGGTTGCTGTATGCAGTTTTCAGTGCAAATGAATCCACTTAATAGCTGACAAGGATGCTCATACTTCCTTGTACTGGAATTGGGACTGCCAGTGATCCACCTCAGTTTGTTTCTTGGCTGTGATACAGTGCTAGGAGCTGCTTAGTTTTCTGCCATGAGATGGAATTCAGCTGGAAGCAGAAGCTGAGCCAATTAAAAGCAGCCTGGTCGTGTGCTCCACAAGAAGGAATGCTCTGAAAAACACCCAAATTAGCAATGCTGCAAGTTAAAAAAAATAGGTATGTTGAAGACAGTCTGCTTCCCCATTTTTAAGTAACATATAATTTTCTAGTGTGCTGAAAGGTGTAATAGCCCTCTTTTAGCTTTCTAGAAGGTAAATAAAATGCTGGGGAGGTACAAGAGCTTGAAGGGCTTTGGAAAAGTGTAATGTTAGCTATTGATGCTTGGTATTGTAGTTTTTTCCTGCATGTGCAAGACAACATGGAGATGGTGATTTCTCCTACATCATTCCATCTTAAAAGCAAAGAAAAAAAATGTATGTTTATGTGCACAGTTTGTTTCCTATTTCCAACTGTAGCTGCTAGTATATTTGGGGATAAAAGTCTTAAACAGTGCAATATGTTGGAATATTAATAGCTCTGAATTTGCTCACATTTGATTTCACATTTGATTAAACTACAGCAGAGATGTGATGAGTCACTGAGGGTGGGGTTGAGTATTGAGCCACTGCATTTGAGACTTCTAAAAATAAATACAGTGATTTATTCCCTACAGATTCCACATTTTGTTGCAATTTTCTCTTAAAAGTAAAATTCTTCAGCAAAGTATCTGGACAGCTGTGCTCTTAGTACAGGATCAAATACAAGCACATTTAGAATTTGGATACAAAATAGAGAACGTTCTTTTCATAAGGAAACATGATTTAGCTTTGGATGTTATTTATTAGCTGTAAATAAGATATTTATGAGTGTAAAGGTAGTTTGTATATATTGCTAAAGTTACTGACTGTTTCTACATTAATACAGTCATGTAGTATTAATCCTGTATATAGCTTTCAGAGATTTTTATCAACAAGCCACTTACATTGCATTGTTTCCTCTGTGGTTAATACTTTTTTTTTTTTTTTAAATCTCCTCAGTTTTGTATAGAACAGAAACCTATGGTTTTAATAAAATTCTCAAACTGAATCTGAAGTCACTACTTTCCTTTTGATGAAACCATCTCCTGTAAAACTTTTATGTGAAGGCCAGAGCCTGTTCTTGAATTCTGAGCTGAAAAGATGGAATGAGACATTAGAAAAAAAAGGCAGTGTGTGATTTCTGTGCTGCTCTCCCCCATTTCATTTTGGGAAATGCAAAACTCATGTATTAAGACATCAAGGAATCACAATGTAGAAGAAAGTATCCCACATCATAAAAGAAGTAGCTTTTCACCTGCAGTTTGTGGTTTACAAGTTTCAGGTCCTTTTAAGAATGGTCCAAGAACTGAACTGTCCTTATTTTGACAGGACTTTTATTTATTTATTTATTTTATATATATATATATATATATATATATATATATATATATATTTTTTTTTTTTTTTTTTTTTTTTTTTTTTTTTTTTTTTTTTTTTTTTTTTGGTGGGGGGGTGATGGGGTGGGGGGGCAGGTGTCAGAACTATGCTTCTGCTCCACCAAAATAGAAATGTTCTGACTCTGGGTGCAGGAGGAATGCACCAGTCCCTTGCCACCACTATTGCTTTAGGAAGTAACAGTGAAACATCACTTTCAACCATGTGTTGTGAGTGCAGCTGAGCTCAAGAAAAGTTGTCACTTGAACAGTTTGCTCTGTCATAAACAGTGAGGCTCTACCCAGGCAATGGAGGTGATTGCTGGAATTAAGGAGAATTGTAGTGACACACACTTGAGGGATCACCTTAGGGGTGGTTAGAGCAGTTCTCAGATGACCTGGGGAACTCTGCTGCCAACAGTCTTCTTTGGTGAAAGATGACTGACTGCTCTTTGACAAGAGCAGAGCTTCATTGCTTGTGAAGAAGAAGCAGAGGGAAGCTATGCCATGGAAAATGGATGATTGAAGAGGATGGGATGGATAGAGAGAAGGGAAGGGAAGGGAAGGGAAGGGAAGGGAAGGGAAGGGAAGGGAAGGGAAGGGAAGGGAAGGGAAGGGAAGGGAAGGGAAGGGAAGGGAAGGGAAGGGAAATACCCTGAGGGAATCAGTGGAAGAAGGAAGAACCTAATCTGCAGACTGGAATGCTTGGAAATGGGGGGGTTCTAAGGATGCCGCTCATCCCCTGTGTCAGTGGGTTAGGGGACTAGAAGGACTCTGACAATTGTACGAGACATGGCCTGGGATAACATCTCCTAAAAATACCATGGTGTAAACACTCTTTTAACATCACAACAGCCTCAGTACACTAAATGTGTTCTTAGGTAAAGCAGAGAAGAAGTTTTTGGTGGAGGGACAAGAATCCAGGTGTCTCTTGTGAGGCCTTAGAGCCAGTCCTGGGCTCCTTGACTCCTGCATGTGTCTCTGCAATGCCCAGTCACATCAGAAAAGGTGATTATCCCTGCTCACCCTGTCAGCTCTCTGGAATGAGCTGTGGGAATAGACCATACAGCAGTGGGTGTAGACCGAACAGTGGGTGGACAGACAGAAAGAGGCATTCTTGCCTGGAAGGAAAGAGTGAAGAAAAAGGATTTTAGCCAGTGTACCTGCCAGATGAAGAAATCCTGGCTCAGGTTTTTAATGCCTAGATTTTCAATTTCATATTTAATTCTGAGAAATGTTTTGAACCAGCAATGGCTTTGCTTTCCATAGGTGTCTCCATACCTTCTTCATTCAGATTATAGCTGTGTGCCTCCTCTTTTGTGTATTAAGAACAAAATGTCAAAGCTTGCTTGGCATGAGCAAGACACGGTGTATGTGTTGTTTCTAAAGATCAAAAAGAGATATTGAAAAAAAGTTTATGTAAAAAGGAAGAATTAAACTAACAGTAGTATTTTTATTTTTATTTACAGCTGTCAGTGCAAGGTTCTCCATATTCTGACTCTCAATACAAACACAGCAGCATTAAAATCCTCAGGAAAGACATTTCCATCTCCTCCTGCTGCATCCTTCCAGAAAAGTCATCTAGTCAAATGTCTTTTGTGGCAGGTCTGGACAGTCACCAGTTTACGCATAAGCAAATAAAGGGATTAGCATTCTCCAGTGGCTGAAGGAGAACAAGGAAATGAGAAGAGGAAGGGAAGGGAACTATTTGGCAGAACATCCCATATAAAGCTTGCTGTGACAATGCTTTTATATCCGTGTGTGGTGCTATCTCTGCTCAGCAACACTCAGAATGCTTCCCTAAAAGATCTTAAGTTAACTCAGACAGAACAATGCATCCACATCAGAAATACAGATGCTAAATGGGGACCACTTGGATGTAGCAGGTGTTAGTGTGGCAGTACAGTGCATTTTCAATCATATAATCTCCCAACCATTCATGTCAGAAAAACACCATGTTCTTCATTGTAGGCTCTTCCTGTGGGAAGTGACCCAATATCACCAGTCCCACTTCTTGCCAATGACACTGGAGAGTATCTGCTGCTGTGCATCACCCCACTATGTAGGACCATTCAGTGAGAAGCAAGAAAGCCTGCATGGCCATGGGTTACTGTTCTCAAAAGAGCCAGGAAATGAGAATATGTCTCATATGTTTCACCTACCAAAGGCCTTTTTACCCACAATTAGCTGTAAACCTGGAATGTTCTAAACAGTGAAATAAGGACACTCCAAATACGGAAATTAGGAGCAGTTGGAACAGATTCCTATGCTAGAACAGGTTGAAAAGAGGCTAAGAATATTCATACTTTTTCAGAAGTAACATTGAAAAGAAAAAAGACTTCTGCAGTTTTGCTTGACAGGTCCTCAGGCTTTGGTCAGCCCTTGCTTTCTTCCTCTGGCAGGCTTCATTCAGGAGCTTTTGAGGTTTGCTCCCACAGCCTGAGAAATTGCTGCTATACAAAACTACCTTTGAAGTCACATCTTATCTTTTGGATTAGAAACCTCTCCCATGGGTAACTGTGTATGTAAGGAGGGGGCCACCAGTCCTGTGCTTCTGCTGAAAGGACCAACCCTACCTTCAGTGAGGGACATAATCAGAACTCCACTGAGGCTAGAAAAATCTTTTTATTGCCATTGTGAAATTTTGAATGCTTTCCTAACACAAGATCCCAGATTTAAAATGAAGGCACCACTCCAGCTTTCTTGTGTTTGATACTCTTATGCAGTATTTCCAGACTGAATGCATATAATGTCAGGTCATGATCTGCTCAGGTACTAGGTTAAATATTGGGTTTGTTCTCACAAATATGGCCAGCATCTCTTGGCGGTAAAAACATTCGTATCTATGGGACACCAGAACAAACTGCATAATTGCAGTGATGTAAGTAACACCCAATAAAAATTAAAACAGATCAAGTAAAAGAAAAAATAACCTGAGAGAAAGACATGCACAAAACACAGTACCTCATTTATCATCTAGGAAGGTATGAGACCAAGACAATCCAAGCAAACTCCACCGTTTCCCTTGCCCTTCTTGCAGGCAGGCATGGCCAGTGGGAGCCATCTCAGGGATGCTCTCACATAGCTCCAGCTCACTGCTCTGTGTGGTGCAGAAACCACATACTGCAGGTGGTTTACTCCTTCCAGATCCTTCCTGAGTCTTGCTCTGAAGCCAGGCATGGTTACACTGATACTTAAATTCCTCACTGCTGCCAAGCTGCACAAAAAGAAACAGCATAGCTAGAGTGGTCGGTTCCTGGATCTGAATCAGGGGCTGATCAGCTTGACAGCCTCGATCAGCCAGAAGGCTTGACGGAAATCTGAATGTTGGAAAATTTTATTACATGTCAGCATCAGTTTTGAGTGAAATCCAAACAAAATCAAAACAAGAAGTAAAAGCAAGAGAAGAAATATCTAAGAAAAAGCAAGAAGGATGGAGGGGTCTTTGATGTTGCTGTAGGTTGCACATTCCTGTACTGTAGTATGGTGAAAACAACAATACCAAGACTTGCACAACAGGGCTGTTAAGCATTCCTTTGATTTTAAATACACATTTTCTTGACATCAGAGAAATAGAAGTGTGCACCAGAGGCTAGGCATACACTTAAGCACTTTACACTCTATTGGTATCCATTAAAAATATTTCGTCCATAACAAACAAATCCTAAACAAAAACGTGTATAGAGGCATTATAAAAAGATCACCAAGATTAAAGAACAAAAAGCAAGATATAAATAAAGGTTAAAAAGAAGAAGCACATATTCAGAAAGAGGAATAAATTAAGAGGAAGAGGAAAAGCAAGGAAGAAGAACTCTGCTTTGGCAAATTATTCCACCCAGGACACCCACCCACATATTCTTGAATGTAATTGAGCTATTATTTATATGCTCATATGACTAATTTCCCCCCTTTCTAATATTTATAACCTAGACAAAAAATTAAGCCAAATTTTTTGTTTATCTTGGAAAAAATTTGCCCTTTGCTAGTGAAGTTTTTCAGTACAAGGGTAAAAAGTAGATTTTAATCTCTCTGATTTTGTTTCCCAGGCCTTAGAAAGGAAAGTCAGGTCAGACTCAATGCAATAGAAAGACTCCTTCTAGTATTGGTCTTCTCTTAATGTCCTGATCACAGACCAGTGATGGAGTAAGCAAATGCCTACACAATGGCTGGTTCAAAATACAAAAAAATACTTGCTTCTCCCCCCACACCCCGTTTTTTATTTATAGAGCTGTGTTCATGTGCCTTTTTGTAGTTCTTTGTTTTTCCTTTTAACATCAGCAAATTTAAAGACCCTGGGGAGAAATCAGGGAAATGCTGGGGAACATTCTTTTGACAGCAATTTTACTTGCATTATTTTGAATAAAAAACCCCTGCATTTTCATGGCTGGATATTTTTTAATGAAAGACTGACAAACTCAGTCACGTTCAAAATTGGGTGTCATGCCCCTATTTCTTCCCTGAATTTGAAAGCATAATTTTGAATTTGCATGGGAGACATCAGGAGAGGAAAAGAGGGCAGGTTTATTTCTATACTAGGTTTATTTGGGGCTTCTTGTCAGTCTTTTAACAACCCTTTCTGAGACATTTCTGGTAATCAGTGGCGCCTCTTCTGACTGACTAGTCCCTGACCATCATTCTGTTTTTTGGTCATTTTCTGACAGGATGCCTATAAAGGTACCCCTTTAGCTGACTGTCAAGGTAGTAGTCCTATTGCCTTCCTTGAATGTCTTAGAGGTAGGGATAAGTGCAGTTATATGGGAACATTTTATTCCAGACAAAATGTAATTAAGTTGGCAAAGAACTCTGGCAAGTAGATTTTACATAACCAGAGACGAAAACTTGTATTTTCTTACCAAGCTTAGACCAGATGCTTGGACATCTTTGTGTAGGTATGACTAAGTCTCTATGACCTTCTCTCCAAACTTATCCTAGCTTGCTGCTGAATCTTGTTTTCCATTTCTCCTTTCGTTTCTCTTTTGGCAAAGTTTGCGGACTTCAGCATCCTTCCTCCTACCAACACCCCTGTTCTCCTTGTCCCATGACTGCAGAGGAGCCTGACAAATATGTATGTTACTCTTTGCAAGACTACCCTGCCTCCACCCAGATAGGAGACCAGCCTGCATCAGCTACTTCTCTAAGGATCCTACAACACTTTTTTACCTTTTCTACTGGGTTCCATTTCACCCCACCATGTGGTTTAAAAGCCTCCCCACAGATGGGGAGAAAAAGGTACTGTATCAAGATAACAAAATAGGTGTTTGAAAGTTCTCCACAAATTGATCAGAATAAATGGACCTAGCTGTACAACTGTCTTCTCAATTGCAGTATATGTCTATTTAAAGAAATAGCAGAAATTTCCTGTTTGGACTTTCCTCTGTGCCATGATAACATCTTGAGGACTTTGGATCTGTATCTTGTAGAAATATTAATCTTTATTCTATATCCTGTTTTCTATAGTATTCATTGCTAATGTACCCAAAGTGTTGTCAAACAGGAACACAATTCTCTCTATAATATTTTGTGTGTGTGTTGCTGGGAGGATTCAATTTTACATGCTTGCCTAGTGTTAGTCAGAAAAAAACCAAAATACATATTTTAGATAGATGTACTTGAGTTCTGTATTTAATGTTAGAGATGAGACAAAGAACACTAAATCCTTGAAGAGAAACACTTTCCTCATTCAATTAAGTGGCATACTCTATATTGGACTGCAGGAAAGACTGTCCAAAGAATAAACATTATATTGAGTTCAAGTTTCTTACCATTTTACCAGACTAGATTTTCTTACATTACATAAACTAATGGTGAGTGGAAATAAATTCAACTGTTTATGGAAGAAATGCTTGAAGATTTGGAACAGGGATTTAATGAATAAATTCCCCAAACTATATTAAAACCTGTTTGACTGCAAAAGAGGATTAATTGTGAGCTCCCTACAGGCCAAGCTTGGAGGATGATGCATTTAAGCCAAATGCAACTTCAGTAATATTTTTCCTGAACACTTTTTATTTTATATATGATGCAAGGCCTTTTGACACTTTCTTCACATTTTAACTTTGAAAGAATCAATACAAGCAAGCAGTGAGGGGCCATCACATGAAAGCAGAGACGGTTAAAATCCCTTATTCCCATCTCTTGGTTAATGTATATCACAAAATCAAGGAACAGTTAGGGTTGAAAAGGACCTTTGGAGATTATTTAGTCCAAGTCCCCTGCCAAGGCACCACTGGCACCATCCTCTGGACACCCACCTTGGAGATATTTAAATGTACTGCTGAGATCCCCTCTCTCTTTTCTCCAGACTAAACAGGCCCAGCTTCTTCAGTGTCTCCTCATAAGAGAGGCGCTCCAGACCCCAAATCACCTCTGTGGCCTGCCCTGGACCCTCCCCAGTAGCTCCTTGCCTTTCTCGTACTGAGGAGCCCAGACCTGGACACAGTGCTCCAGATGTGCCTCACTAGAGTGGAGCACCGGGGGACAATCCCCTCCCTTGGCCTGCTGGCCACACTCTTCCTGATGCCCCCAGGATCCCACTGGCCCTCCTGGCTAAAAGGGCACTGCTGGCTTGTGGACAGCTTGTTGTCCACCAGGACCCCCCGGTTCTCTCCACAGAGCTGCTTCCCAGCAGGTCACCCCCAGCCTGTGCTGGTGTCTGGAGTTGTTCCTCTCCAGGAGCAGGACTCTAAACTTGCCCTTGTTGAACCCCATCAGGTTTCTCTCTGCCCAACTCTCCAGCCTATCAAGGTCCCTCTGAATGGCAGCAAAGCCTTTGAGTGAGTCAGCCACTGCCCCCAGTTTTGTATCATCTGCAAACTGGCTTAGGGTTCATGCTATCCCTTCATCTGAGCTGTTGACAACTAGTTGCTGATAGTTGTTGCTATCCTTTCATCTGAGTTGTTGATAAACAAGCTGAGTAAGGATGAACTTAATTTCTTTTACATGCTTGGTGATGACTTCCAGAATGATCTGTTGCATCACCTTTCCAGGGATGGAGGTGAGGTTGATTGGCTGGTAGCTTCCGAGTCCTCCTTCTTGCCCTTTTGAAGATAGGAGTATATTGGCTTCCCTCCAGTTATTAGGCATCTCTTCCACTCTGTGATTTTTCAAAGATAATGGAGACTGGCTTAACACCATTTGCCGGGTCCCTCAGCACACATGGGTGTATCCCATCAGGCCTGTAGGTTTATGGGCGTTCAATCTGCCTAGCTGCTCTCTAACCCAGCCCTCTACAAACCAGTCTTCCATTCTCTAACCTTTTTTTCTTACCACTGAGGTCTGGGATTCCTTAGGGCTGTTCTCAGCAGTAAAGACTGAGGCAGAGAAGGCATTCAATAATTCTATCTTCTCCGTGTCTTCCAACACCAAGACACCCATCTGATTCAGCAGCAGCCACACATTTTCTCTGTTCTTCCTTTTGCTGTTGACTTGTAGAAACCCTTCTTGTTGTCCTTGATATATTAATTGATAATTGTTGTCCTTAATACGTCCTTGCCATATTAAATTCCAAGCAGGTCTTGGCCTTCCTTGTCACATCCCCGTGTACTCTGAAGATGTACCTACAGTCCTTCCACATGGCCTGTCCTTTTCTCTACATCCCACAAATTTCTTTCTTCCATTTGAAATTTGCTGGGAGCTCCCCACTCATGCATGCAGGTCTCCTGCTTCCTTTGATTGATTTCTTGCTCATGAGGATTCATCAGTCTTGAGCTTGGAGGAAGTGATGTTTGAACATTGACGAGCTTTCTTGGATCCCATTTTCTTCTAGATCGTAGCTGGTGTGATCCTTCCAAATAGATCCTTGAAGAGGTCAAAGTCAGCTTTCCATTTAGAGTTATAGTTCTGCTGGCTGCTTTGCTTCCTTCATTCAGGATCCTGAATTCCACCATGTCACTGAAGGCTGTACCCAACCTTTGCATTTTCAGTCAGTCATGAGCAAGTGAAATGTCTTGACATGTGGGAACACCTAAATCCTTGATATTGCACTCAACACAGGAATTTCAGGTGCTACTTCGGGGAAAACATTGTACACCTCTCTGCCTCAAGGAAAGATGTCAAAATGACAGTAGCTATGTCAGAAAATATTTAGTGGATGCAAATCTTAGAAAGAAATAGCTTGGATTCAGGGCCAAGAGTAACCACATACCTCTGTTAAGGATTGACACAGTAAAACACATCACATAGAAACTTTTCTGAACAATATTTCTGTTGTCTTTACCTAAGCGTTTTCTTCATTGATTTTGTAACTTCAATTTCATGCCATCTTTTCCTGTAGAAGAAAACCTGTCAATACTACTGTCACCAGGTAGAGAGGTATGAAGTGTAGTAAAGCACAGTAGACAGGCATAGAGCTCTTTAGTACATGTACACTGACTAGAAACACAGCTGTGTTCCTGCTGCCACTGCTGAATTAATTACAGAGTACAAATCTCAGAATGAATCTTCAATAAAGAAATGAAAGTCCAGTGTAAGACTCCAAGCAGCTGGAAGCAACAAGAGTTAACAGAGAGGAGAAGATGACCCTGATCAATATTTGGGCTTCAGACATGGTTGTGTGAAAAAGCAATGAACGAATGATTCTCGCTCTTTAACAATGTTGAGACAAATTCACAACTGAAGGGGAGAGTAAACAAGGAAATACTGTATCATTCACTTGCAGTATTTATCAGCACCTTTCACATTTGTTGAAAAACAGTGAGGGAAAGAAAGAGGAAGGGGGGCAGGGGTGTGGATAAAAAAGCTTTCCTAGGAAGTCACTACCCTGAAGACTGAATGCTGCAGATAAGGTGGTCACTGCTGCGCAGTGCAGGGATACCATGCGTACTCACCCTCTCAGCCTTGTGAAGCAGAGGCAGTGTCCTTCTTACTTAGTCACAGCAAGCTAGGTCAGAGTTTCTCAACTTCTTACCAAATCTCCTAACAGACATATTGTATTGGATTGCTACTAACCCCAGATCTTCCTCTTCTGCCTCAGGAAGCATGAGGAAAATCCCATTTTCTTTAAAAGCATGAACAATATAACTGTAAACTCAGGAATCTGATCCTTTCTTTTATTTTCTTTTTATTTTTTCACATTTCATTTCAATTGACAGGCACTGATTCTAGGATCAGAGGGTTTTTATCTTTGACTGAAAAATGCCTCAGAATAAACCTGGTGGTGAAAATATTCTTTTACAGCATTACAAAGAATGTTGCCAGGGATATCCATGGCCAGCCTTCCAAGTAGGCCAGTAGTCTGGCATTGTAACATCCCTGTGAATGTTTAAGGTCCTGCTGATATGAGAAGACTAGATTGCTAGTCTCCTCTGCTGGACTTGTTATCACATCTCTGCTCAATTACTATACAGTGCATTATGGTAATGTACACACACAAATACATCCATATACATGTTTTTAAATCTCCTCATAGCTGTGGCCAAAGACTTCCAACAGCTCTGCACAACCTCTTCCTGTTGTACAGAGCTGCTAGTGGGTTACTTCAGGTATTTTGAGTAAATTCTGCTCTCTTGGTAAATGGCAGAATCAGGTGGACAGGTTTAGAAGACTTTACTTCTCCTGGACAGGTCAATCCTTGACTACTGCTCCCTAGAAGACCTCCTTCATACATTTCCCGCAGGAAGAAAAGAGGCTCTGAACCTGAGGTATTTCCACAGAGCTGAGGGTAGGCTTCCTGTCTCCCTCTGACCATATGTTAAAAATGACCCTTACACATTATCAGCTCCTGGGAGACTTGTTTGTCTCTTTCAGAGGCCCCATGGTGAGGAGATAAGTTGGTGAGAGCTAGAAGGGGGGAGAATTCTTGAAGAACAGATCTAGAGCAGTCTGAGAACCGTAAAAGTAGCTAAAGTGCCAGTTGCTCTTTTAAACAGTGGCAGTGGTACCTGCCAACACTGGGAAAACCATAGCCTCAGCAAATATGCCCTTCCCCTTCTGGTGTGGGTAGGGATGGAGCAGCTAGCACCAGCAGGCAAATTGGGCAACCTATAGCTTTGGAAGACGCAGCAACTTGAAAGCAATATAGGCTAGGAAAAAATGGTATACAAATGGAATGAGTGGGCAGTGAGGAGTTACTCACTGTATCCTTGTCATGTTACCCACCTTCCAAAACATATTGTGTTCCCTATGCCCAGCATACAAATAGATCCTTAGCTCTTTCCAGTGCCTTCCTGACCTCTCTTTCCTCTGTGATCTCAATCTAACCCACTTACATTTTCAGGCTAGCAGTTTCTTTTCTGCAGAAGCTGTCCAGAATGAGGCACATGGGGAAAACCAGAGATGAATAAAGAGTAAGATCTACAAATACCTATCAAAGTGCCCATGACAATCTCTTCCCACATGGAAATTAAACCTTCCTTTCCTCCCAGGGGAAAATAGGGCTTGAAGTCTCTGAAATCAGCAGCCTGCAGTACTACCCCATCTAAAATCACTACATATACATATAATCCATAAGAATATACATATTTATGTATATTTGCATATTGACTGCTCTAAACTCCTTTTCCTGCTTGTTACAGGTGCTGCCTGGCAGCCATTGTAAGGCAGCCCACCATGAGACTAACATAAGAAGGGAACTAAACAATAGAGAAAAGTTACTTTTGGACAGATTTCTACTGCAGAGCCAGGATGGCTATTTGCATGTGACAGCTCCTTGTGCAGGAGGGAACACAAATTTCGATGCTGATATAAGATGCTAGGCTGTTTTGAGCACTTGACTCCAGAAGTAACATTTCTGAAAGTATTGTCTTGGCTATGGACACAGGCAGGCTAGACAGAGCTTGAAGACTTCTTTTTTTCCCCTAAGATACTGCCAGTTAAGATGGGTTTGCACTGGTATATTATTTCCATTTTTTTCCCTCCACTTTGTTTTCTAGATTCTTATGGGCCCACACCTTCCTGAAGGTTGAATGTCCAACTATCATTAATGAGTTTTATTCTCAGTAGAGTATATTTAAGAAATGCAGAACAGAGATTGGGGGGGTAGATTAAATGACTCACCTACACAGACCATGGATGGTTCAGAAATTATAAGCAGGTTTCTCAGTGCTCATAAACATGAATTCATTAGCCTCTTTCTTGTGTCTTATAATTTGGAGGAGAAAAGTTTTGTGGTCACATCAGATTCCAGTGTGTGTAAAAAAACGGAATCACTGTATAAAGGTACAATGATAAAAACCAGCTTACTTTGAAGGAGAGGAGAGGAGAGGAGAGGAGAGGAGAGGAGAGGAGAGGAGAGGAGAGGAGAGGAGAGGAGAGGAGAGGAGAGGAGAGGAGAGGAGAGGAGAGGAGAGGAGAGGAGAGTGGGGATCACCCTAGTATGACAGACCTGTCTCTCCTATTTTTCTCACTCTGGGCGACTCCATCATTTCCTAGAGTCATCAACATAGGAGTCTGAAAGTCTGAACCCTGCAGTGCTGAGGAGAGCAGAAGAGCACATCTACAGTGTCTGGAGGTAATTTCTGAATGAAACTTAGGCTTAATCCTTGGGAGGATGTTTTGATTATCTCATTGTTAGACAGGGAGTCTTCTTATTTCTTTGTGCTTCTTGTTCCGCTGTTTCAGGTCAACAGCTCTTCGGTGAGACCTTGGATCTCAAGACTGTCACAGCAGTCCTAGGGGGTAGAGAAAAGGTTCTGCAAGTTCTTTATGTGTGCTTTTCACAGTGTCATTCCCAGCCATTCTGTTGCTATGTGAAGAGTTCCTGTATGGAAAATGTTTCAGCACACTCTCAAGAAAAATAGATATATTATTCCTACTTTCTACAATACACAATATCCATGCCATGTGGCCAACAAATGTAGCAGGTTCACCAAGCAGCAGTCTGGAATGTAGCCTGGTGTGCTGAGGATACTTGTGGCAACTTTCCCTCCTCACAACTACAGTCCAGATGGTGACAGCAATGTATCTGTAGTATAACCAAAATATGAAGACAAAATAAGGGATGTATTTCACTAAAAATGTAGCTTAAAGGTGGGACACTTTTACGCAAGAATTTTAGACATCAAAAACTATGTGGCTCAGAAATTATCAGATATCACTTCTGAAGAAAAGTCTATCTAGGCCTGTCATGCACAGCAATACTGCCTGTAGTACTGGAAATATCTGGGCATCGTATGACTGAAGACTGGGGAATCATCTTGTAGAATCTTGGCTACATTTGCTTTATTCTGCAGGTACTTGGTCTTATCACTCTCAAAGAAGGATTACAGCTGGTAAAACTGCAGTCTGGTCTAGACATTGGCATATATTCTAGCCTATAGTCCTATTTACGTATTATTCACCTTTCAAATTAGAAACATTCTAGTACACATAAACAAGGTTTATTTAATGTCTTGACTCTTAGGTTTACCCTAAGGAGTTGGTTAAAATCAGTTGTAAGTGTGTAAATTTTCTCTCCTCATTGGGCTTAGAAGAGGGCGGTAGGCGAGCCCCTTGATATTTTTTTTCTTTTCTTTGATGAAAACCTGAGATTTCCCAGAGGGTAGATATACAAATAATAACTTTGATTTTCTGTTCTAACAAGTTAAATATTCAAACATAAATTCAAAATTCTCTATAGTGACATTGATGACTTCAGTTTAAAAAATGAAGGCTTCTGGATAAACTGTGAAGTAAAATTTTTGTATCTAAGTGTATACATCAACTGTATGCAGGTACAAAGTATGTTATATGATACTACCCATTGCTAAACTGTTTATACTAAAGGACAAGGTACATAGTCCTTGAATGTTCATTTGTTCACATGTTGACTGAGTTAGGCTTTAAGCTAAGGATTAAAATGGATATTTGCTGGTTTTCTCTCTCTTGGTGATAAAGGCAATTTGGCGTAACAAGATTCCTTGTGAGAGTCACTCTGTCTTACAGTTTAGACACAGCCCAAGCATCTTTCTGGGTAAATGAGTATTAATCGAATCTCAGATTTCAAGACAGTAATGAGACAGACAGAAGCTAATTAGCAGTTTAGGAAGGTCTTCACACTTGGTGAGTTTTTCATGGTTTCTCAGCTCACAAAAAATTTTCTCATTTGTTCCATGCTGAGGGAATATTGCTCCTGGGGCAATGGTACTGTATTTCTGGAAGACCAATCATTACAGTCCCAAAGGCTGTACATTTAGATTTCTCCTTTGTGCCAAGTAACAGATGCTATCATGAGAGAGCTGTCCTCTTCTCCTCTAATTCCAGCAGGCAGAATTGCTGGACTCTGTGAAGGTGTAGGGATAATATCCTGTACAACAGCCTAGTAGCAGGCCACATGATTACCTGGGATTAATAATCCAGCATCTTTGTACTTCCTAAGGTTGCATCAGAAGAATGTAAATTCTGAGAGCATGAATTTCCTCCACTCTGCAAGTTGCATTCTGAAGTTGCCCAAACAGAAGAGTGACAGGACTTTCCCCACTGTTTCTCTCCTAACTAGGCAAGGACCACAGCCAGCCATGCTTATGATTACCAGTCCTCATTGAAGGACTTTGAATAGGGGCAGGCTGCAAACTGGGAAAGCACATCTATGCAAGCACAGGCATGACTGGTTAATTGCACCAAACCAGAAATGGCATGTATAACTGCTGTGTATACTGCTGCAAAATATGTACTTCACTGTGCCACCTGCTTCTGCAAGGCTTTCCAGAGAAGTTGCAATTACAAAAAGACAAGCCAGCTGCCCGCTGACATAGAAAAGCAAATGTATGTTACTGCCTGTTTAGCAGCTTGTGTATACTCAACTGTTCTGTTCTCTCTGTCCCCATTTCACTCCTGGGCTCAAGCCCTCACTGATCATGTTGAATACATTTGAGGTAGCTTCTGGACTTCTCTCTGAAAATAAACTGTTGAGCGCACAGTTTGTTCTAAATTGTGTATACTGCATTGGACTGTACTGCACATACCTGAGAGTCCTTCAGCTTTGTCTCAGCAGGACTTGCATGCTCAAAAGCCTCTTGCTCCCCCTCAAGTGCACTTACCTGACAGCGTGGCATTGTCATGGTGATCTGCAAAAAGAACCTTCTTGCCACAGAAAAGGAGTGACTGTCCCAGAACAAATGCAGTAGAAATAACAAAACAATTTCTTGAAAAGCCCCAAGGAAAAGGTCTCAATATATGTTGCAAATGAAACTATTCCACACAGAAAGTACTGAATCTACAGCAGCTATGGATTGGTTTGGGGTCCATGTCCTTGTTTGTAAAGGCAGTATGAACAGAATCAGTTTAAGGTAGAGGAAGGGAAGTAGTCAAAGCAGCTTTTACCCTGAGCTGTCAATTTTCTTGTACACCTCTGTTCTGTTAATCCATTTTTGCTCCCTGAGAAGAGTGTTTTGGTTCTGGCGTTTATTTACCTGTTGTGAATTATCTCAGAGCAATTAAGCAGAATAGAAGAGGGTTCAGCACTAAGAGAGAACTAATCGTCCTCTGATAAATGCACAAGACCTTCAGGGGACCCATACAGCAGAAACAAATGAGACGGAATCTAGGAATCAGAAGTAGAAAATTTGAGATGTTAGACATGGTATAAATGCCACTTAGAATAATCTTTACCCAGCTGATCATTCACTTCGTTCAGCTGAAGGGTTCATGGAAGCAGATTAGTTCCTGTGATTACCTTTGTTGTTACAATTGAATTTATCCCATACCTTGGCAGAGAGCCCTTGGCAGCACTGGCATGAATCAGTCCTCACAGCTGCCTAACAACCAGAAACATGGCAATTTTTCTTTCATCTGTCATATTTTTCTTGTCTGGCTAACTTTTTTTGACACCATTCCCTAATGGACCAATGCTGGTAAATAGAAATTCCTGCCCATAGCAAACCTTTTATTACCTAAAGGACCTGAAAAGAACAAAATGCTGCCATTTTATTATTATTCTCCTTTCTGGTTACAGCACACCTGCTCTATCCAGTCGAGTGGGGGACTGCAAACTGCTCATAACTGAAGTTATGTGCTTTATTTCTCAGAGAATTTTGGAAGTAGTTCACACCAAAGAGCCAAGTAGTGGACTGGAGAATTCTGTAAAATGCAGACAAGGTATGAAGTGCCAGCAGACTTAGTTATCCACTTGTCTCCATCTTGTTTCTTATAATTTCCAGCTGTTGAGAATCCTGAGTCAGACCAAAGTTCTTCTATATTCACGGCTGCCCCTCTTCCTAGAAGTAAGCTAGTCAATTCTGCACTGATGCGTTTGCATCTGCACTCTGTCATGACTTGTTCCCTATAAAGACATCTGGGGAGTGTAGGAAGGCTGGCACTGCACCAAAGCAATATGAACAGAAGTGGTGATTTATTACTTTTCCATATACGGGTAATCAGAGAGGCTGGCAGATTGACACTGGTTTTTGGGAATGGCACAGATCTGGAGTGGGTAGTGGGAGAAAGCCTGCCCTATTATCCAGTCACTCTTCTAAGATCTTGTGACAGGACTGCACTCATCTACTGTGAGCAGCTCAGCCTAAAACAGAGACCTCATGATATCCACAAGACTACTCTCCACACTTCTCTGAATGCAGAAATTGTTCCTCCCACAGAGAAGCTCTCTTCTTTTTATTTGCCAGCCATGGATTTTGAAACTTACTCAGGTCTGAAAATGGGCCTTGGCCTTTGCAACTAACAGGGCAGCTTTACCAATGGATGGTGTGGGTTAGAAATGTTTGAAGTACAGTTATGTACTCTGCACTTCTTCCCAGTCCTCTCCCCACAGCCCCAGACAACCTCTTACATTAAGCCCTCAGGACAAAGTTTTCTGTTGTCTGAGGCTGATGATACACAAGCAACAGAATTCATGTTTCTCCTATCAGCCTGAAGAACTTATACAGCACACACAGTGTTAGGACTGTAAAAGATCCAAATCCAGCTCTCTGGGGCATCCTTAAGAGTGTCCTGCATATTTCTTGGAAATGGAATTGCCAGGCCATGCTAAGAAAGGAGCAAAACTGAAAATCATTGTACCTGAAGACAACCACTGCTGGTTTCTGCCAAGTTTCCTTCTGTCAAAAAGAGGTTGTAGGTCTTCCCTCATCTTGGTCAACCCACTGCATTTACAGAGAAATGCATGAAGAGATTTAAAGTAAGAGTTCCCTCTAGAGGAGTGAAGCAATAATGTACACATCATTCTGTGTTCTGCTAGGGTACAGGCTCCATTTTCTTTACAGATAAAGGCTGACAGTGGGATAAATCCAATTATGAATTCCACTGCCCATGCATATGCAATAAAAATGAAACAGCATCAGCTACACACACAAAAAAGGCAGCAGGTCCTTCTGAGGATTATCAATGGCAAAGCCCTAAACTTTCAAGTTTAACTCAGCCACATTCTGTCACAATTCTGTCGCTTGAAAGGAAGAAAACACTGTTATTTGCAAAAATCCCAGAGAGAATCCCAGAGAGTGATCATGACCCTGTTGTGCTTAGATATTGTGCATCCCTCCATTGCAGGGCTCAGCAGCTAAACATGAGGGAGAAAAAGATATCAAGGCACAGAAAAGATTAGGCTGCGGTCAAAGTCAAACAGAAGAGCAATCACCTGAACAGAATTTGTTTGTATGGAGTAATTTTATTCCCAGGTTTTTTTTACTCAGTATTTTTTTCATTACTACTGATTTTGAGGAACTTAGTTTTGGGAAATATTTTGTTTCACATTCTCTGGGTTTTGCAGGATGCTTTTTTCTTAAGAATTATTCAGCATTATGTAAAGGTGGAATACTTCTTAAGAAAGCTTTTTAAAGAATATTCAACTTATATATGAGATGTAACTTTATTTGCTACTTCTTATTGGGAACTCTGATCACAGCAGGAACACTGTGAAGACCAGCTGTGAAGAATTAAGGTTTCTTGTCTTAGCAATATCTGTCCAGAAATCTCTATTGGAAAAGCCATGGAATTAAATTGTCTGATTTCCAAACCAAACACATGTGAAGGTAGAAGTGACCAGCTATCTTGCACAGGGAAAGAAGACAAAAAATGCCTAGCTGGGAGGAGAAGAAATATTCTTGGAAGGATTTTGTATTACAGCAGACCAGTTTAGATAGAACCCTTTAGGCTGGGCTCTTCAAAAGAGACCAGAGGAGACAGTTATTACTCCATTACTTGGAGTAATCTGAAACTTCCTGCAATTAAAGCATGTTGTGCTTTGCCCTTCTCCATGGATGGATTTAAGCATAATGTCACATTGTATTCATCTATATTTTTTCATTCCAAGGGAATGGGATTCCTTCAAAAACATATGTGAATAATTGTTGACGTCATTTTACACATGAGGATGGAGAGACAATACAAGATTATGATACTGTCAGACATGCATATAAAAATACCTAGAGATATACTTAAATTACCTTCCCATATTTTTATATATGCAATTATTTGTAGAGGAAACTGGTCCAAGGAAGTTAAAGACAGCTCGTGAACAGAAGATGCAGAGGTTTGCATTGTCTAAATGACCTCTCCAAATATTTGTGAGCAAACATACACATATTTTTTCAAGGCAACAGAAACAATAATACATATGAGAGCCACAACAATCTGTCTGCATGTTAGTCGCTTTGTTAAACACAAAGGGCCAAAAGGTCAATGTAGGTTTAATGTCTCTCATTTGTTTTGGCTTTGAAAGTTAATTTGTGATGAATAATCTACAAGTTAAGATTTTAGAGCAGTGACAGATCCTGTCCCAACTAGACCAGTTTTGTGATATAATTTTATGAAACATTTCTTTGCAAGAAAGTGGAACATGAAGAAAGCAGAAAAAAGAGGATTCAGCGGCAACCTAGGAACCAGCCCAATGTCTCAGGATATATAGCATCAGTTTCATAGACTGTCTCTGTGACACTGGATAAATCACTTGAATAATTTTTGCCTTCATACCTTGAGCTAAAAGATAAGGTTTTAAATACTTATCCCACTTGACTTCTTTGTGTGCCTCTCAGATTCAAAGTCGAGGCCATGTAAATCCAATATATATACTAAAAAAAAAAAAAAAAAAAAAAAAAAAAAAAAAAAAAAAAAAATCCAGATATTATAAATTTTATGGAAAGTGCATTGTAAATTATAACATTGAGCAGTGTCCAACAGTTGATGTAGTTCTATGTGGTAACACAGTTTTATCTATATTACCCAAAAAACAAGATTGTGATTATTTTTATCTGCTGCTCCATACAATGGTGTTGTTGCTGTATAAGATTTTTCAAATGTCAAGGATAGGACAGATAGAGTGCACAATGTCATTACTACTCCATAAATGGAAAAACAGTTTGGCTGTTTACTGCCTCTGTGAAACAGTAGCTAATACTGCAAAGGACACTGCAAAGCCAGGTAAAAGCAGGTATCTGTAACTCGCGTTTCCTGAAGACAGGAAGGAATGGAGCTCTCAGCAGGCAGGAGGAGCAGGGTGCTGAATGAGGGGACTCTGACCATGAGAGCTTGGTCCCAGGGCTCTGTGAAGTTGTCCATTACCAGATGTCCCCAAAGCAGTCGCCCTCCTCCCTCTCGGGTGGAGGTGAAATGAGAGGACATCTCCCAGGCTGTTGGCACTTTCTTGGGCCATGACCTCCCTGACATACTGTTCAATGGTGAGTGTAGTGAGTCATGGAGTAAATATGCCAGAATCCGTTTAGATGTGCTACTTTTTTGCCAATAGCTGTGGGATTTTTTCTCATAACATCTGACTAATTGTGCTTTATCTAAGCAGTGGTACCTCCCTAACAACTACCTAGCAACATGATGAAGGTCAGACCATGGGCCTCTGATAATAGTCTCACCACTCCACCAGTGCCAGCTCTATAGGCTAAACCACTAAACAACCACTTGCTTTACAGCTCCAACATCTCACTTGTCTAATGATACACTTTGGGAAGTTACTTGTATCACAAATAACATTCTCTGCAACGATATGCAGATCTTTGCATGCTGGATATATAGCAACAAAATGCTCCTATTTCTCTACACTTTTAAACTCACAACATTTTCAACTTTTGACTGCTTAAGTCAAGTACCAATTTACAGGTTTTCCCTCTGTTTTAAACTTTTAAGTTGGAACTGCTTGTTTACATTACATTTTTCTTTGTGATCAGGGGGTTTTTTACATCCTAGAAAATTTTAATTTAATATAAAATTGTTGGTGATTAAAGATGTTGCTTTAGTGTCTTTAAGACTTGGAGATAAGAGTTTGTTACACCAGTGAAGTCCATGTTTTAGTTGTGCATAGCTTCATTGTTTTATTTCTTAAATTAGAGCTACCATTAGACTAAATTACTTTGTGTGTCCTATGTCTATAAGCATTTTTTTTTTAGACTTACCATTTTACTTCTAATAGTGGCATAGGCTACTGGGTAAGTTTCCACCTAGCCTGTAGTCATTCTTACTATGTTTAGGGCATAGTGATGCACCCTAATGTTACCACACAGAAGTCAAATGTGTTCTGCTTGCTTTGCATCTCCAAATTTTGAGCTCACATATCATCTTTCTGTCCCTCATTGTTTAACTTCCTCTTTCATTAATGTACAGATTTCACTTGTGAAATGGCATCTACACTGTATCCAGGCAGTGTCACACCCCTAACAACTACCTAGCAACATGCAGAAAGTCAGACCATGGGCCTCTGATATTGGTCTAACCACTGGCTCTGTTGCTCCATAAACCAAGATACTAGGCAGATGTAATGTAAAATCAAAACCAGCTTTGTGAAGGATATTTGGTAAAAGCCTCAAAATCTCTTTCGTACACATTTTTCTAATGCTGAATTCATCATACTGTTCCTGTACATCTGAAGGAATTTACTCTGGTAATGAAAACATACTCTGTATTTACAATGTCAATATATTACTTACTAACAAACTTTCTGCTACTGTAGCACTGTCTTGACAGTGTTAAGAAAAGCCTGTTTAACTATGTGAAATAAGCAATATCAATGAGCACAGAAAATAACTGTTGCTTGTTTAGTAAGGCAAATATGGAAAAATGCAGAATGTTTATAATTTGTCTCTATTGCAAGGAGTAGTTTAGTTTCACTCATGCAACTGCTTAGTTGCATGAAAATAAATCCCCAGAATTATTCATAAATTTGTATCTTTGATCAAATAATTTTGTATAATTTGAAATGCAGACTTTGCATAGTCATCAATATTTTCAATAACTGAATCCCTGTCTCTTTTTTGTTCTGCTTTTGAATTATTGCTAATGAAAACCCAAGTGTTGTCTAACTGCAGCAGGAACTCTGATTGCACTTGTAGAATGCTAACCCTCAGTTATAACCTTCTCTATCAAATTAACAAAGACAAAGCAGGAAGTCTGCCCTTGACTGCAGATTGGCTCATATGTTAAAAAAGTTAGTTTGATTTTCTGTTCTAATTCAAGCACTTCCATTCATTACTGGCAATTATTAAAGTTTTTATTCTTTTTGCTATCACAGCATGCCTTTGAGGAAGTCTTAAAAATCAAAACTCAATCATGCTTCTGGAGAAAAGCCAGAAATTGGAAAATAGCCATATAGTTTAAAGAAGCCATTCAGAAAACAACAGAGCCTTCAGAGTTTAACCTCATACCATGAGAAAGGTTCACTAGAACATTTTCTACTAGCAAGCTTTACCACAGATGTAAGACTTTGACTCATCAGAGTAGGCTGGGCACACCATGCACATACAAAACCAGAAAGAGAAAAAAGGCAAAAAACCACAAGTCAACCCACAAACCAAAACAATTCTGAGCCTGTATTAACTGGCTCCAACTTTTAAGAGTGCTATGAAGATCTTGATTCCTTTCCACAGACTGTCAAGAGACAATGTTAGATCGTTGAATGATTTAGAATTAGATTTGAATTAGAAAAATTTAATTTGCATGTTTCAGTTCTTCTCAAGGGACTTTAAATCATCCAAGTGTGTCACATGCATCTGATTCTTCCTTACCCTTTTGTCTCCAGAGTAGAAAGGACAGTTAAAATGATGCTAAAAAATCCAATGTGGTTGAAAGCCTGAGTGAAGTCTGCTTTGCCTGACTTCCAACAGCAGGGAGGCTTGGCCACCCTGAGAGTCTTCTCTCCACAGACACCCTCATCCATGTTACAAAACACTTGCAACTTATAGATTTGGCCTCCTCATTCCTGGTTATAGGAACTTTCCACAGGTCTTGGAGATCTGTAATACATTCCTACAGCCCTCTCTGACTTGCTTGACATGCTCCAGCTACTTTAGAAGTTGCAGCCTGACTTAAGGGATGGTGTCTCCCTTTGTGGCTATTACTTTGGTTCTCATAACTAGTGCACCCAGAGCAAAATGGTCCTTTTGCCTCACCATCAACCCCCGCCTGGGGCTAACTCCACACTGATCACAAACAGAACTTCAAAACAAAGGGAAGCCCATAGCCTGCAGAATATCCTCCCTACCTTTTTTGTGATGCCCAGGAATGGACAATTCCCTACCTGCTACCATGCCTCTCCTTGCAAACAGAAGGACACATCTCTGCTGTTGGGCAAGGGAGGAGAAAGCAGGGTGTGCTGCCCCTACCTAGAGGCACCTGCTGGTCTCTCTCCAGCTGCAAGAGGACATATGCTCTGGCAGCACCTGGGCATGGTGGTTCAGACCACTAGCCAAGCTCAGAAGAAAGGATAAGGGCAGGGGAGAGTTGGGTTAGAAATATTTGCCCAGAGTCTCACAGTCTCTCATGTGCTGAACTATGGAAAAGTGAGACAGGAAACAGATCCACTGCACATTTAGGGTTATTAGCTATCTGCCTTTAGCACATCAACAATATATAGATGTGTGTGTGTGTGTGTGTGTGTGTGTGTGTGTGTGTGTGTGTGCACGTGCTTTTTCAAGACCCCTTTCCCACATTTTCAAATCTCATTTGATGTCAGGATTGAAGCGAATCAGTCCAACCAACCACATTTGAAATTCAGACCTGCTATTATAAAGGTGCTGAATGTTGTGGTTAAGAACCTTGCCTAAGTTGTTGCTGTGTAGTTATCTATGGGTAGTAGAAAATAAAGCATCCTGCTCCAGAAGACATCCAGTTTGAGTGTTAAGCACAAGGTATAGACAGACAAGCCAGAAGAATACAAAAAACGAAGGGACAACTTCATTAGTGTGGCAAATATTGCAGTTCAAGAACTTCCTGCAGTTCAAGAACTGGGAAGAAGCTCAACAGAAGTGAGTTCTGAGAACAGTATGGTAGTTATGTAGATGTTAATGATTGCAGATGGGACAAATGTCCTCATCTGACTAGTTTCAGTCTTAAAAATCCTTAGAAAACCTGCTGCAATGAAATTTTTAAGGGTCCTGGGAAGCTGCCACAGCTTCCAAGGTACTTCATAAGGTAAACATTAGGGCATGAGCAGGCTTCAAGAAGTGTGCAAAAAGCAAAGCCAGGCAGCTTATATTTAGCTTTACAAAGAGATGGGAGCCATGGAGGAAGGTGAAGAGAAGGGTAAACTATTTTCAATGACAGTAATGTGCATGTTCTTTCAAAAATACTAGCAAAGAGCTCTTTTCTCCACAAACTGCTGTGCTGTCCATGATTGGGTTTCCCATATCTTTTCTGACAAGGGCATTATAGCAGAATACACTCAGCCTTTTACAAAATCACCAGAAAGCAGTATAATGTCATTATAAAAGTATAGTGCCATTTTAAAAGGCACCTCTTTAACTTACGTTACCTGTCACCCTAGTTGGAACTTTTTCAGGTGAGAAAAACAGTCAAAAGCTTGTAGAAGGAAAATTCTCTGAGGCTGAACTGGCACTATCCCTGTCCATGGCTACATTTTTGTACATGGCTATGACAGACTCATGTTCCAAGTCTATTTCAGCTTCCTCACGTCTCACCCTAGACCCTGAAGAGTAATTTTTCTCCAGATGGCCTATTTCCTTAAGATGCTGAGGCAGACTGGGTTTTTGGCATTTCCTTGGTTACATTATAGACTGTACTTTCAAGGACCAAACCTTCCAAATTTGTCTCCTCTGTTTGAAATGTTTATACTTTGGCTGTAAAATATAATTTCATTAAAGGAAATGAATTCAGTAAGGAATTTGAAGAATACCTTTTCACCTGGAAGACTGAATTTTTTTCTCCTAGTTTGCAGCTTTGTAATCTGAAATGGCAAGACTTTCAGAAATGGGACAAATTAGTCTTCTTTTAGCTATATAGATGGTAATGCTATCTCAGGAATTCAGGTTTAACAATCTTGACTTTCAATAGAGCCTACAGTAACTGGGTGCCCCAACTCTCACCTTTTTATCATACCACAAGTTTTCCCAGAGTGAAAGAAATATTGTTTGCTTGCAGGCCTAATTTAGATAGCGTATGACCCACTGTAAACACTGTTCAAATAAAAGGAAGCGCAATCAAAAATTTATTTTATTAATACCTTTTTGTCTTTTTTCTGGGGTACACACCAATCATCACTACAGGAAGATGCACTGTAGATTTAAGTCACTGCTTTGTAAAGTGCTTAAGAGAAGTTGCACAGTGGAGCAGACTGTAAGTTCATGGTGTTGTCTGTCCTTCCACTGTCTCCTCTTAGACTGCTTTAACAAGCCTGTCTGGCCAATGACATTTTCTCTTTCTTCCAGCAAAAATTTTTTAACTGCATTTGTGTTTGGCTAGCCCAGAGGCCTATGTTGGAGATGAGGTCTCTTAGCACAGTGCAATGTAGCTCTATCTTGCTTTGATTTTAATGAAGTTCATTATAATGCTAGCCAGAAGTCTTTTCCTTTTTCTCTTAAGTGGCAATTCTCTGGAATTTGAAAAAAACCCAGATTTTCCTTGTGGTTAATTACATTTTATCAGATTGGGAGACTTTTTTTTTTCAGTGAGGAAAACCATTAAATTAAAAAAGCAGGGAAGTTGCACGAACCCACTTTTGATTCCCTATTATTCATGGAATACAATTAGATTTTAAAGGAACTCATTCTTTGGTAACTGTGATGCTGACTGTTATTAAATCATCCCCTCATCTACTTTTAATTACATTTGCAGTTCTTTATGTACAGACTTGCTTGGATTTCAGCTACTTCACTACTGAAAGAAGACCACTCAGTCTGAAAATAAGTAGTGTTTGGCCTTGTTCAGGACATTGGAAAACTTCATCTGAACTAATGAGCATAGATTGTCAAGTAATAGTCCATTTGGTAAAAATAGGTATTATTTCCTCTCAGAAAAAAGATGAATGTTGTTATCAGATTAGAGTGGAAGATAGTTTTCTATATTATCTTAATATATTAGCACTAGCCTGATGAGATAAGAGAGTGTTAAAATGTTTCTCATCATCTTGGTTTGAAAATTCACACTGCATGATTCCTGCAGGTGGTTCAAGGAATTATCTATCTCCTCTGTACCTGGCAATTCCAGGAAAACCATGATGATTCAGTTCACTGGCTTTAGATTCTAAGGAAGATGACAGACTAAGACCTCTTACTAGGAGATGAAATCTATTTCCAAAGTACTTGAAAATTGACAGGGTAGGAAACAGTTAAAGAAAAAAACCCACCAGCAATCCAAAACTGAGGTGATTTGGGCCTGACCAAGCAAGGGATGGTAAGAGGGATAGAGACAAAGAAGTTTGCACTCACTGGACAAAAAGGATTCATCTAAGCATCACAGTAAACATTTGGTAAGTGGTACCGTAGTCCTGACCACCTAAATTTATTCTAAATTAATTTTCCGCTATCCTGGTCAGATTACATTGTTAAATCTCATTAAATTTTTTTTGCAGGCAAGTTTAGATGTATCCTGGCTGTCTCTGTCTGTGGATCTGGACTCTTCTCAAGATCAAAAATTGTATTTGGATAGTTTGTCCAGAGCCAGTTTAATGAAGGGCTTCACCAAAGAAAAAATACACTAATTTGAGAGGCATACACAGAGAGTTTAGAGAAGTTAATTTTAAAGTGAGGATGATAGCAGCTCCAAGTCCAGTATTGTGAAAGAGGCCAACATGTGATTGGTTTCTGTAGCCAAATTCTTAGTTAACGTCAGGAGTTTAAGCCATTTTCTGCAGAACTGAGTTATGTTTACTCTAGAGGTCCTGCCATTTGTTGTGTACATCTGCCAAAAATAGACACTTCCTGGTGTTTTGTGTCTCATATCTCTGCTGAAGTCTTTGCTGTACCAAATCAGAGAGTAGATTCCTAGGTGAGAAGGAATGTATGCTCATGTAATATGAATTCTGGTGTAAACAGGCCTTGTGAGTTCACTCAACTGTTCCTGTATCACTTGTGTATGTTCTAATGAAATAAAAAAAATACTATTAGAAACATTACATCCTGTCATGTCATGTCAACCCTATTCCAGTGGCTAACTTCCTCCCTTTAAGAAATTGTAACATATATATAACACGAGCTGTAAAAGACTTCACAAAGTAGAAATACTGGAGGTGCTAACGAAGTTTAATTGAAACACTTCTTCACTTTTCTTTCTTTCATGTTAAGAATTTGAATTATTTGAAATGTTAGTCTTGTACAAAGAAAATTTTGCATGATTGGGTAACAGATTTTCGGTTCTTCCTGGTAATATGGCCTATTCTCAGTATGTAAAAAACACACTGGAAAATTAGGGTTATCGTCCTTTTAAAGATTGAAAACTCATAGTGCACAGAGTTTCATGTTGACTTCATAGTATGCTTAGCCATAGTTAGAGCATGCCAGTTGTTCCCAGTGAAATTGCAGTCCAGATAGTGGTCTTATATAGACATGGCTATTTGCAGTTTCCTCTTCAAATAGGAGATAGCGTGCTCACATGGACTGAAGGGAGAAATTTTTAGCTGTGAACATCTTAGAGCCATCATCTAATACCAAGATTTAAAATGACAAGTAGTAAGAATAATTATGACATTATTCTCTAATTGTAAGGCCAATTATTGCCTTTAATTCATGATGTTCTAGTTACAGATGAGGCAGATTTTCCATTACAAGCTTCTTCTCCGTGTCTGTGTCTCGTGAAGCTGACATTTCTCACAGTAGCTGCCAGTTCAGTCATAAGAGGATTTTATGATTAATGAGATTCACTTTTTGCTGTTTCCAAGGTGCTTCAAATCCCACATCATATGCTAGAGGGAAAAGTGGGACACTTTAGGCTGATGTGTTCAGCTTAGAACAGTGTCAGCTTTTCTATTGAAGCTTATCTGTACATAGGTGACTTTTTGTCACAATGACCAGAGGTTTTGGTAAAGTAGAAGAACATTAATGTCTTCTCTGATCTCCAGTCATCCCCACACATTTCTCTGAACGTAAATCTTTCAAAATGCAAATGGAAACTCTGTGATCTTTGTCTTGCATTGAAGGAAAGGTTGTAGAAACACATGCTCTTCATATTTTTTTGCTTCCTCAGTTATTTGTAATATTCTTTTTTTGGACGATGTTAGATTTTATTTTGTCAGTTTTCCTTTTGATTTTTGTCATTTTTTCTATGTGCAGTATTTGTGCTATTGTAGCTTTTAGGTATTAGGGCCCTGTGTTCTTTGTATGTGCATGACACTGAGATTTTGATGGTGTGAAACAAAGCAGGATTGTTTTAGCAGAGAGATAACGACAGGAATACAATTGAGGTCTATCCTGAGAGGAATAGAGAAAGTAAGCAAGGAAATTAATGTTTCTAACACTAAAAGAATTAGGGGACCCCAACCAAGGGGTAGCACATTCATTACAAAGGAAAGGACATGGCTCTTCATATAATACGTAGGTGAGCCACGGGTGTCCTTCCTCCAAAAAAATTGCAGGTTTAATTTTGCCTGGATTCAGAAGGAGACAGGACAAACTGGTGGAAAACAATTTGTCTTGTTCCACTTGAAGGGTGGTTAATTCATGGGTGCTTGTGGCTCATGATATTTCCAGAGCCACAAAATTTAACTGTGATAATATTCTGGAGAAGAATAATTGCAGTTCTGTCCTGACCTTACATGGATTCTAAAGTATGTGGTTTTGTATACATTGATGGGAATCAGAACCACGTGGGTCTTTGGTGTGATCCAGTTTGACTCTTCATGTGTGCTTTATATTCCAGTCTTTGAATTGTTTTGTTCAAAAAATGAGATGAGCACTGGGGAAGAAATCTATATAAAAGTGGTAGTTCATCTCAACATAAGTCTGGTGGCATTCAAACAAAGCTTCTTATTACAGAATTAAAGAAAACCTAAACAAATTTTGACAACTGAAGGTGCTAGAAATGTAATTATCTCCCCACATGTGTACACAAGGGCAGCTCAGGATAACTCAATGGAATGGATCCAAAAATTTTGGAAATGGGAATGACAATCTATAGACATGTCTGTTTCATCATGGGGAAAAAAAAATCTCTTGAAAATAACAGGGTGCTTCCCCTGAGTTGAATCTTCAGACTGGTTCAAGAAAGCCTTCTAAGCTCAGTAAACTGAGAAGAAGAAAATCTATGTGTAATCATGTCTAAGACTGTCTTTGATTGCAAATTTCTGTCATCAGCAGCTGAGATGGCCAAGCCTTCATACAAGGATATTATTACTGTCTGATGATCTCAAGCTGTCTATTTCCAGGGTTTAGACATATTTTAAGATGGATGAAAACCTGGTATTTTCCACTCATTATGAAGAGTCCAGAGGCTGTGCTTTAAACACAACAGTTATGCTGTAAAGTCCAGAAAATAACCCACGCAAAATCTGAAAAGTCCAGTGTGTTTATATACACATGGCAAAGCATAGGCCTGTAGGTTTTATACAAAATGTGTGCCAGCAATGAAAAGTGAAGAATGGTTGACAAATGCATTTACAGATAGACTCTATTTTCTCTGTATTCCAGAAGATAGAGCTTTTTGCCACTTTTTAGTGTTTTCTGACTCTATCAAATACTCCTTCTACCAAGAAAGTAAAGGTGACAATATATTAATAAATGGATTGAGAGCTATCTGATGGGTCAGGGAACTGCAGAGGTCTGCTCTGGGGTTCATTGACAGATAAAGCTTTCTGGAAAGGCTAAACTAGACAGGTAGTCCAGCAAAGAGTGAAGCTGAGGTTTGGAGGACTTAAAGAATGAGAATCTCAACAAGCACATGTGATCACTTTCTCCCGCACCTATAAGCTGGATGGGACCCAATGTGAAAACTGTGAATGAGAATTTATTTAAAAGAAGGACTTTGCTAAATGCAGGGACTGTTTTATCTGTACTCACCTTTGGAGTGTCAGTCCGTTAATTCATCTCTATCCAAAAAGCACTTAACGAACTTTTCACTTGGAGGGCACAGAGGGCTCATTGCCAGCAACAGCTGCTCGTATGCATTGTTGACTAAGCAAACTTGGAATCATAAACTCAAAATTTTGCTTAAGGATCTGGGGGAATGAGCTTGCAAGGTCATGTTAGCATGTTACAGGAAAGGGCAAGACTCTGTCATTACCCCAAGAAGAAAGAAAGATTTACAGAAAATTTCTTTCCCTTAGGCAGGCATATCCCAGCTGCCTTATCCTGACATTTTTTGACAGGCAGCAGTATGGAATAATGGTATACTTAAATAAATGTATTTTCAGGAGGGGCAGGGATAAATTTTCTTAATTATGCTAATTTATCCAGTAAAATTTCACTCATAAAAACTCTTCCTCATTACATGTTTACTTTTTCTGCTTCACTTCACTGTTTATCTTTAAAACCCTCAGAATTCTGGCATCCAGATTCTTAAGCCACAAACAAGGATCACAGTCATAGAGACAACATGGCTGTAATTTGTATTACTCTATTTTGTGTTCTCTTGTAATATTGGCCAACTACCAAGGACTCAGCTTTGATCTTGCTTTGTTCTGTTTTTTGCTCACTAGAGGGAAGAAAATGGAAAAGAAAATAGAAGTGTTTTTCCAAAGAACTTAGCTTATTTTAGTTCTTAGCTTATCTAAGTTCCTTAGAACTAGAAATTTTAAGTTCCTTAGAAATTCTAAGTTCCTTAGAATTTAGGAACCTCAGGGACATGGTCTGATTTTCAAGGTTATATATATTAAGATGTCTTCCATGTGTTGTTTTTCCTAAAAAACCCACAAACCTGTGTTTTTCTGTCACTTTAAAAATTTGTATGTCTACACTGGTCATCACAGGGAAACTTCCATCCTAGTATTCCAGTTCCTGCTCTTCTGCTTCTGCTGGTGTAAACATTTATGCAACAAAACAGTCAGACAGGCCTAAGAACATACCAGCTGAAATGTATCCTTAAAAAACATACTTAAAAACTGTCAGACAAGCTATTGTAAACCTGTGTGTGTCCTTCACCACAAGGACAAGGAAAGTCTGCTGAACTGCAGTGGGCTGCAGCATGAGGTGTGGCTGCCTCTCTTAGTGGTGGTAAGGATTTTCACGGGATTGAGCTCATACACTTCATCTCTGCAGCAGCAGCAGAGAGCACCAATGTCTTAATCCTGCATTTGCAGGGTGAGTCTTCCATCTGTGATAGTAGTGTGTCCTAATGTTTTCAAGGAGATAGTTGACCTGCTGAATTAAAAGTGCTTTCTGTCTTTATCTTGCCCCAGAGAGATGTGTAGCTGTCAAGAGAGCCTGTTTCTTAATAGAGGGTGGGTCTAGCAGTGGGTTTGCTGTTTGGCTCTTATGTTGCAACCACCGCACAACTCTTCACATTATTGCAGGGAATTGGTGCAACTGCTTGAAAGATTTGCTGTCTTGCTCTTGTTATTCTTGGAGCAAAGCAGTCACACACAGATTGACATAAATTAGGCCAGATTCTGTTCTGTTCATAGTTATTCCCATGGGACTTGACCTTTTCCTTGGCCATACATATGCTACACAGATTAAGACACTTGTATCAGAGTTTTCTTTCATATTTTCAGAGTCTTGCTGGCACCAAAGGACCAGGTAGCATTCTTGAACCCTGTTTTCTGGCTCCAGTCAACCCTCATCACACAAGGCAAGGAAGACAAGGAAGAGACAAAGGAGACTAATAGGGCGATACTGCTGTCCATGTCAATGCATGCAGGCTCAAAGAGCAGAAGAGAACTCACTGACAATCCCAGTGAACTTAGAATTTGAAATTTGCTTTCTGTTTTCTGGAAAATAAATGGAGCTATTTTTTATTCTCTGTGAAGTTTTAAACCTCTTTTCGTAACCACCAGGAAAATGTTTCCTTTAGCACTATTAATAGAGTGATGGATTTTAAAAAATTAACAGATGGGGTTTTCTTGGGTTTGTTATTCACCAAAAGACACATTTCTGCCCTGCAAAAATACTAGGTGCAGTGTCCATCACTGTCCACAGGGAGGGGAACAAATCCTAGCTCCTAGCACGCACCAGGATTTTTGCCGAGAGAATGCAGTTTATCCACACTTTAACAGAGTGAAAAGAATCTGATTGTATATTACTAAACAGACCAAATGTCCTGGCCAATACTGCAGGGTAAATTTACATTTTGTTTAGAGGCGATTTTAACAGTCTGAACCTGAAGAGAAAGAACGACATGTTTCTTAAATATCTCTGCAACAGCCATACTATTTTATTGGGTCAGAGGTTTACCTAACTGGTAGTAGGAGCATGAGCAGGAAATTATGAGAAAATAAGATTAAACTGAACTTTTAAAGGTATTAAGCAAGAAAAATGTTTTGTCTGCTGTTTCCTCCATTTGTAGAGTTCTTGAGGGCAGAAGTGTTCTCCTTCATTATGCCAATCAACATTTCTTTCCTTCATCTCCTCTTAACATTCAAGAGCTAGGATGTTTAATCATTTCCTCTTACACACTCCAAAAAAGCACTCCTTTCCACCTGTTTCTACATGGACCTGATACTAACAATCCTACTCTTCATTATGGGCCAGTCTGTGCTTTGGTCAAACCATTTTGCCACAGGATGGAATAAAACCTGACCAGCTTGATCTAGTGGAAGCTGTCTCTGTCCCTGGCAGGGGTGTTGGAACTAGACGATCTTCAAGGTTCCTTCCAATCAAAATAATTTTGTGATTCTGTGATCTCAACTCCTACAAAGAGTATTTGAGGGTGAAAATGTGTTAACCTGTTTCATATTTCCTGACATGAGGGGTGATCCCTTGGGAGAGACATACCTCCAAAGTACACCAAGACCATGCTTTTCCATCATGTCATTTCTTCAAGGTGGATAAACAGTGCAGATGCATTAATTCACAATCCCATAGCTCTCCAAACAGCAGAGCCATGTGAGCATGGGACCATGATGAAACTGGTATGGCTAGATATCTGCCTGGGGTGCTTTTTTACTGTGCTCCATTCATGGGTTTTAATGGATTTGAGGAGAACCACAAAAGAAAGGTAGCCCTCTAACCATGTCACTTTGGAAGAAAAGTTCCTTCCAGTCCTAATTTAATCCAATGCCTTTTTTGTGATGTTTGAATGCAGCCACAATGCTCAGGTGCTGGTCAGCCTCAGTTGAGTTTCTTACAAAGTATCTTCTCCCATGAATGTTACTGGACCAACAATGGCAATGGAGAAATCTAATTTAAGCTGATCCACATAAACTAATTATACTGACCTGTCAAGCTCTTAAGTAATTCTTACTATAGTACTGCAAAATTCCATGAGAAGGCCTATTTAGAGAATGATTATTACCAGGTTATAGTTTTAAAAAGACTTGCACTAGTTAAAACATTAACAATTTCAAGAGAATTCAAAACAAAAATGAGAAAATATTCTGATGTTGACAGACACTGTAGCAAAATAATATAGCTTTTTTTACATCTTGAGTGGGAAAAAAAATGTCAGCTGAAAATATTACCTACAAAATCAGCCTGTTTTATTGAGATGAAAAAGATTCCTAACATATGCTGTGGGTCCATGCTGGAGGTTTTGCTAGAAGATGTTTTGCTCAGCTTTCACATGGAAGTGTGACATACCTTTTCTTCATGGATTTCCCTAATACATGCAGAGAGATACTTGTTCAAATTTGTTCAGATCATGTTTGTTTTCCTGTGTTTCTTCTAAAGGACTTTTGGTTCTGAGTGGGAGACACTTTTGAGTCATAATGACGTGAGCGTCACTGATAATGCAACTGATTAAACATTGAAGAGTGGACAAAACCTAAGTAATTTCTGGCTGATCTGTAATGCAGAACTCAAACTGGGCATGGTGCTCATGGCATTGCAAACATCTGGAGGTCTTTGTAAGTAAACATGTATAATTCAGACACCACCTGGTGCTGCCTGAGACTGGAGTGGGGAAGTCACTGCAGGCATGAATAGTAGTAATAGGCTGCGCTCTTCTGAAAGCACAGATGAGAAAAAGAATAATATTGTTATTTTTCATGCAGATGTCAAGCCAGAGATTGAAGACTGCTTGTGGGAAGACATAACTATTTATCTGCAGGTAGGCAGAGTTTAATCAAGCCATATTCTGTTACACAGATTTGTTTCTATCCATGGGTAAGGCACACTGGAGTGTGAGCAGTAGCAAAAATTCAGGTAGGTGATACGAAGAACATCTTCTTCTCAAACAAAGACTACAATTACATTTTTCAGGCCAAGTTTTCTGTCATATTTTTTCTGCAACTTGCGTTACAGTGAAGTAAAATTGATCAGTAATAGTTTTGATTTCCAGGATAAAAATATTCCATGAGCTATCTGAGCTATCTGTGCTCTTGAGAATATTTGAAAATTAACTTGTGAAGATCCCTATTTGGCTACTTCCCTAGAGTAAATAATAATAATAATAATAATAAATAATAATAATAATAGTAATAATAATAAATAAACTGAAGAAATGCAATTCAGAAAGCAGTGTCCAACAGTTTTTTCTGGCCTATATTTCTAAATAGTCTGGTATTGCTATATCTTCTTTGTTTTGTAACTTTAAAAAGGGGAGAAAAAAGGAAAAATAAAGTGGACCTTTCTTTTCCTTTGAAGGAAAAATACCTTCAAAGGATTGCTGCTCCATGATGCTCAAGAACTCACCTAAAATACATGCGCTTTTGAAGTTGAATCACCAAATTTCAGTCCTGAAAATGCTTATACACAACTCAAGTTAACATCTAAGGTTTGTTTTACAGGCTCCAGTGCTAAAGAGAGATGTAAGAGCTTGCATGATGTTTAACAGGACTGCAAGGAAACAGGGCTGTTTACAGCTTGGCTACTGTGTTTCTGTTTCTGGCAGAACTGTGAAATATTACAGCAGTCTGAATTTAAGTACTTTGATTCATTGCTCTACTGTGCAGAGAAAATGTCTTTAACTCAGAAGCTGAAATTATTCTTGGATAAGAACTGTCTTTGGATTTTAACAGAAGTGCCAGATAAAAGCTGCTGTAATGTACAGGAGTAGAATTCCAATTGAACCTTGAAAGAAAAACTTGATTTTTAAAAAATATTAGGCTGTTTGCAATGGTCATGTATTTTTTCTTTTCCTCTTATGAGGAACATATAAAGCAGTGGGGTTTGCAAATGTCTGCTTTCACATTTCAGATTGTGTAGCTGCTGCAGATATACAGCACTTTGCCTAATATTGCCCAGCAGACACAGGCACCACATGCAGTTTTTTTACTCTGGGATGCAATTTGGGATTGCGGAAGCCCTTAGTCAACTGGTAGTTTGGGGGCAGGAACATCTAACTTCTCATGCACTAATTCATTTTAAACTCGTGACGTTTTAGTTACTCTCATATGAGCAGGCTGTGTGTCCCTCTCACAAGTATAGCACATCCTTCTAGCCCAGTTTCTCACTTGCCAGCCAAGAAATTTCCACCTTCCAAATCGTGGCTTATCATGCTACAGACTGGAGTGAAAATTTTCAATCAAGGACTAGGTGTGGGTTAAGATCTCCTTTCCATGCAAATCCAAAGTGAACCAACTTGGTAAGCAGCTGTTGGTAGCAATTAGTTATTGTTATTAATAATAATTGTAAGAACTATAAATCATTGGTCATAACAACAACAACAGCTTGTTGATATGTAAATTTCACTAAGGTAGGTACTGTGGCACCATCTGAATGTCATTTTCCCCAGGAAAGAGATGTATTTCACCACAGAGAATGGCAAAAGCAGGACATAGCTTGTGACCTGAATATCTGTACAGATCGAGGCATGAGAAATCCTTTGGAACAGAACAGAACTGGACAGGAATATAAATGTGCAATATAAAAAACAGCTATCAAACAATTCCATATGTTCCGCATGAGTTTTTTCCAATTTAGTTTCAAATTGAGGAAAACATCTCTGAATGAAGACTTTGTCAAAACTACATATGGTTTGCATGGACAGGGGAGAAGTGAACAGTGGGGACATCTTGCCTTCAGCAAGGCTTTTGACACTCTTTCCCCTATATGCTCATAGGTAGCTCAGGAAGTGTGGGTTAGCTGAGAGGACAGTGAGGTGAATTGGGAACTGGCTGAATGACAGAGCTCAGATGCTGTGACCAGTGGCACAGGGAGGCCTGTAGCTGGTGGGGTTCCTCAGGCGTCAGTTCAAGGTTCAGTCTTGTTCCACTGAGATTGGGCTGCTTCTGAGATCGTCCCAGAACTCAGGACTGGCCCAGCAGCTCCACTTCACCTGGCTGTGTTCAAATTATCTCAAGAAAAGTATCACGAAAAACAAAAAGGTGTCCTTGATCTATTTGTCTAGTTTTCCTTTCCAGATAGAAATAGGACACAATTACTCTGACCAATTTAGCTGTTCTGCAACATGACATTCCAGGCTAGCAGCAGACTGTATTTCCTTGGATGCTTTCACCTCTTTTGGCAGTTCTCTTGCAGTTGGGCTGAAATGGAATACATCCTCCCACATATCCATTTTACTTTCCAGAATAAGAAGGAAATCTCTACAATTTGTCCAGAGATAAGAACTTGCATAGCAGATGCCTAAACTGCCATCGGTCTGTCTGTACTCCATGTTGTAGAATTACTGACTGAATTTTCCAGCTGTTTCAGTGTATCACCTTTTTATTTTTCCTACTCTCCTCAATTTCTTTTGTTTTTTGGTGACATAGAGGATTGCCATTTAAGTTGCCCAAATGGGACTATGGATAAGAATGCTTTGCACTAACAATTTAGAATAATACATTCATGCTTAACAAGCAGGTTTAGCACAAGCAGGGTCCTGGTGGACAGTAAGCTGGGCATGAGCCTGCTGTGTGCCCTTGTAACAAGGAGAACTGAGTGTGCTGAGGCTGCCTCAAAAGAGAATAGCTAGCAGATTAAGACATGCAACTTCTCCATAATCTTCTCATTCTAAGGAAGAAAACATTCATCTGTCTTATGCTTGAGGTGTTTATCAATGTGTCACAGGAAAACTTTATTCCACTGTTAGACAGAGCTAATTTAAAAGGAGCAGTTCTGAAACCTGAAGCCCTGAAATCATACTTTGGCTGAGCCATGTGCATCTTATTTATGATTAAAATAAATATGCAGTCATAAACTGACATGTTACTTCAAAGTTCAAAATGCAAAGAACTTGTAAATTGGCTGACCTAGTTCAACAAGATGTCAGCTGAGAAGATACAACTCCACAGTTTTTAATATCAATAGGTAACCAAAAGTGATTTAATGTTAGGTTTGTAATCATATCAATTTTTCTCATTTATTTAGACAGCTCAGATAATTGAAGGTCTCTGCAAGTAAATTAAGAAATGGTATAGATATAGCAAGCTCAAACTTACTGAGTTAAATAACTTCAATTTTATGTGGACATTGAGCCTAAGATCCTTATTTTAGGACTACATATGTTTTTTAATGAAGCATTAAGGTATCATTCTCTTCCCTTCTAGAAAATTTAAGATGATTATAAATTAAAAAAAAATCTACTGCCCTAATGGTGACTTGAGCTGACTATGCTTGATTGTTCTCTTAAGAAGAAATGTTTAGTCCCGAGGAAATTGTGAGTAGTATTTTTACTTTTTTAGAATTTTTGTTTTAGAGGACAAACTCAGTGAAACAGATGAAGATCAGATTCAATTGCTGGTATTAATATTATTTTTAGCCCCAAATTTCATGTCTGACGTGACTAGAGATGTTGCCTCAGCTAAAGATGCAAGAAACCTCACAACAAACAATGACTAAATATAAAAAGAAATTTCTGTCTCCTACTTAGAATGTTGGTTTATATGCCAAGGCAGAAGTGGTTTTATTATTTTCATAAATACTTTTTGTCCTCTCTCATGTAATTATATGTGGGGTTTGGGGATTTTTAATTAGATGTAGAAATATTTTGGATTTTTTATGATATTTAATCTGTCTTTCTGGTCATCCTAAGAGAGATGTTTCAGCTGCTAATTCCACAGGTTAATGAAGTGCAGTATAGGGAGACACTTCTTTTCCCATCACTTTTGGACCTCTTCAAAGCTTCAGTTCCTTTCTGTTGGAAGAGAGCAAACAGGAGAATATCATAACTTGTCTTCTTGAGCCAGAAATCTACTGTTTACTGCTACCCTGTCCCTTCTCTTGTCAGGTTTTGCTTGCAATTAGGCCTTTGACTCGGAGTAGTTCCTTCTGTACTGACAGAATATGAAATAGTGTGCAAGAGACTGGTTCGTTGCCAAAATGTGAGTGCATTTCCTGGCAGTTTTGCTATTGTATTATATTAAGCAATTACAGCCACTGAAATATCCAGCACTCATTTTGGTCTTCAATCCAGCAGTTTTCATTCCTTTATCTGTGCAAGAGCTTTCACTTGTGTGATATGGCTGGCTTGTTTTTGTCTTCCTGGTTGCTTCTAAGCCCAGATGGTCTCTTGCACCTATATTTCATACAGACAGGGGCAGAGATTCCAGAAGCATCCCTGCTTCTCCCAAGTTATCTGCTGCTATCCTGTACCTGGGAATGTACTGTTCACTCAAAATAAATGTCAGGAGCACTTCCCAAAAGTTCACAGACAAATCATTCCGAAGACAGCTGTGTTCCTAAGTGCTAAAGTCTACAGTGATGCAACTGTAGATGACAATGGTGCAAGAAGCACTAGGCCATGGTTAGTGAAGGGGTAAGCATGCCCTCTGCAAACTTGATATAATTTGGCTTATTTTATCCCCCTTTTTTGCTCACCAAAAGTGCACAAGTTCCTTTTCAACAGTTCAGGTAGCATATAATATATTGACCTGCAGCAGTACAGCTTTGTCTGAATCCCAGGCTCTCTGCTTATCAACTGTGTTTCTGTTTCCATTAGAAAGCTTCAGAGATACTTGCCAGACTTGTTATATCTGGATTTCAAGGCATGTCATTCCTGCATGGCCAGGCAGGGCCCCTCCTGGGTCATGCTACCAGCATGGAGGTATTCTAGAAGCAGGCCAGCTACCAAACCCTGATGGCGCTGCTGGTGGACTTGATCCAGTCCCTCCTGCCAGCCTCCAGAAAAGCTGGCAGAATGAGCATGGTATCATTGAAGCTGCTGGAGAAGCAGTCTTGGCTTTGTTCACAGTTTTTGCTTAACCTCCCCTTTTCAGGCATCTGTGTTCAAATGGTAACCATGCATCATCAGCCTCTTTTCTAGATGGAAAGGAATGGCGAATTTGGGTGCCTACAGAATGAAACTCAAACAGAAACTGTACTCCTTCTGAGAGAGGTCAGTACTTTCCCACTTTAAGAAATGGATGCCCAGTCTCCTGGAGAGAATAAGGGAAGTTCCTATATTACCATATTTGCCTAATCCATAGGGATGATGGTTATGTATTTCCTAAGGTTTGCTGAGATGCTTAGGAGGTGGGCTGATGGTGCTAAGCTCTTGCCAGAAAATTGCTGTAGTTAGATCTTTCTCCTACACACTATAGGGAAAACAAACTGCCATCTTCAAGGATTGTAAAAATGATGTTTAACCAGTCCCATGGTTCACATAAATGTTGTTTGCATTACAGGTATTGAATGGAAGCTGAACTTTGTCAGACAAACTGTAATTGATTCTAAATTTGATAAACATGCCCTGCAAGCTCCTGGAGAACATGATTTACTGAAATGCAGCCATCTCTCTGTGACTCAACACTTGTAACCACATATTATGATTGAGGCTGGTGTTCGAGGTTCAGAGGTTCCAAGATACATAGCTCCCATTCAGATTAATGAGATCCTGCGTAAAACAGTGCAATCCTTATGTGTTTTATTATCAAGCATTGACAGATCTTCATGACAAAATCGTATGGTGTGGTTATCGTATTCAGGTCCAATTCCACTAAGACACCTTGCCTGAAAAAGCCAGTGATTTCAAGAAAACTGGGAATTCATCTTGTTGCTGAACTCCTGCCAGTTGCTGAATTACATAAGTAGAAACTGTGCCACAAACCCTTTTATTCTAAATATAAATATCCTTAGGCCTTGTTGTTTATATTTTTGAATTCTTTCCTTTGGAAAGACAAATACTTATGTACATGCACCAAGCCCTAAGGAGACAAACCCAAGAACAGCATGGAGAAAAATAACAACAACATCCATCTTTAAATGGTAGCTATAACATTTGCAAGTCCTTTTTAATGATACTGGACTAAAAGTTTGAGCACAATTTTATATTAATTGTTGCTTGTATAAAAGCCCCTCTTTCTGTCAGTAAATAGACCATTGTTTCCTTGAAAGTGTACAAGTCAGTGTCAAAAACTGTAAACAGAATTTGGCACTGCCTCTAATTTGTTTGTGTGTTTTTGTTTTGGTCTTCATTGCATATTGAGGAAGCTTGTGTAAAACACCAACAGGGGAAGCTGAGGTTCCTGAGATTAAGATTCAGAACTGTAAATTACTTTCTTCATAATGAAAAGTGATCCAATGCCTTGGATAAGGCAAAAAGGAAGGTGTAGGCCCAGTGGAAACAAGGTCAGGTGACATGAGAAGAATATAGAGATTCATAAATCACTTTGACACAGTACTGGAAGGGATACTAAACAAGTTTGCAGACGATACAGACAAAGAGAATTGTAGAAATTTTTCTGTGGATGGCAGGGACAAGGAACTCTGCAGACCTGAGATGGTCTAGAAACACGTGGCTTTATTATTACAAGGGTTGTGTGTTCCAGCCACTTGGCTGAAGCAAAGCCCTAAAGAGAGAATGGGGGGAGAGAGAGATAGAAGAGAGCTAAGGGGGTAAAAATGGGGTAGGAGCAGGGAAAAATGTGGGGAGAAAACAGGAGCAAGCGAGGTGAAAGAGAGGAAAGGGGATGGCCAAGAGGGTAAGAGAGCTAAGAGAAGAGAAGTAAGGGAAGAGGGGTGAGAGGGCCAGAGAAGAGGGTAGGAGAGCCAGGAGAGGAGAGAGGTAAGGGAAAAAGGTAGGAGAGCCAGGACAAGGGGGCGATCCTCTTGTTATAATACATTATATCTCTTTTCGTGTTGAATATGTTTTGTGTGCAGAGGCCCTGCAGAGAGACCATCACAAATTAAAGACCTCGACAATCACCACCTGTTTAACAAGAGAAAGTGCTGGACTATGTGTCTGGGATGAAACAATCCGGGATGTATGGACCTTCCGGGAATAAGAAAATGGAGAGTCCTGGAAAGGGACCTGGGGTCCTGGTTGAGGGAAAGTCGAATATGAGTCAGCAGTGTCCTGGCAGCTGGGAGGGCCACCCATGCCCTGGGGTGCATCAGGCACAGAATATCCAGCTGGGCAAGGGAGGGAATTGTCCTGCTTTGGTCTGCACTGGGGCTGCCTCACCTCAAGTGCTGGGGGCAGTTTTATTACAAAGACATTGAGCTATTAGAGAGCATCCAAAGAAGCACAACCAAGATTATAAAGAGACTTAAGGCAAAGCCATATTAGAAGTGGTTGAGGTCACTTGGCTGTTCAGGCTGGAGGAGACTGAAAGGACACCTCATTGCAGTCTGTAAGTTCCTCGTGAAGGGAAGAGGGGAGACAGGCATTCATTGTCATGAATGTTTAGAGTTGGACATTTTAGCTATAAGGGTATAGAGATGTATCTTATAAGTTTCATTTCCAGCCATAACTTTGTATGGGTTTGTCACAAATGTTTATGTATCTTGTAAGCATTATTTAGAGAGAGAGAGAGGAAAGAAGGGATTTTTCTTCATCCACAGAAAGCTCCGAATCAGAACATTACTCTGGGCCATGATTGGTGGACACAACTGACCAATCATTTGAAGGCGGGAAAGAATGATTGGTCCAGAGGAGCTCCTGCTAAGGACCAATAGAACCCTGGAAAATGAGCCAATCATCTCAAGGATCCAAAATCCACCAATCACTGGAAGAAAGGAGCATATAAAAGGGACTGACAGGGTGAGGAAAGAGTCCTTCTGTGAGGGGTACTGTTTCCTAAAGGGGGAAGGTCCTGTATAGTACTATATGTATTTTGTTGCTCTGGCTCCAGACTAGCCCGACCCTTTTGCTGTTCCAGTAGTCATTTTGTTACAATAAATGATTGGCCGTTTTTAAAATTAACACTGGTACTACAGTCTCGTTTATAACACTCATCTCTTCTCTGTGGTGACCAGTGACAGGACACAAAGCAATGGCTTGAAGTTGTGTCAGGGGAGGTGTAGGTTGAATATTAGAAAAAAGTTTTTCACCCAGGGGGTGATTGGACACTGTAACAGGCCCCACAGGGATGTTGGTCTGGGAGGTTCCTGACAGAATTCAAGTTCTGTTGGTCTGACAGAGTTCAAGAACAATACTCTTGGGTACACACAATGTGATTCTTGGGGATGATGCTGTGCAGAGCTGGATTCAATGATCCTTGATGGCCCCTTCCAACTCAGCATATTCTATGATCCTGTAATTTAATTGCTGAAAAGTTGTAATTTAAAAGAGGAGAGTCCTTTGCAAAAATATTTTTGTATTTGTTTAGACTCATTCTATTCTCCTGTTGTGTCTCCTCACCACCTGAAATCACATCTCCAGCAAGGAAACCTCACAAGCTTGATTTCCCACACATTGGTTAATGGAAGTGACTCCCATATAGGTGTACAGGCCTAACTGTGGTGTCCATTCAAAGCTGATGCCATCAAGAGAGTTTGACCAGCTCTAAAAATCTGTACACCAGGAATAATTTGTGCCATAAAAGAAGCAGGACCCTTTCACAATTTGTGTCTTATCAGGGAAACGTAAAAAACGGGAGAAAAATCACTGTTTTTAATGTGATACTGAAGTTGGTAGTGTATCACTACATATGATAACCCTAGGTACACATAGTGTGTTTCACCTAGCTTGTTTTGTTTCCATGTCTGTAGGTATTATTATTCCCTGCTCAAGAAGGTTCCCATGTCTGTTCTGTTAGTTTGCAGATGTACCTTCAGTGTGCTAGACCACAGGGAATGGCTGTAAGCCTTCAGGTCTGTACCCTCCCTTCCAGCTATGCATGATCACATCTTGAATAAGGTGACTGCTGCTAATGAAAAAAGGATAAGTATTGTTGCAGCTAATATCTTCCTTACTGTGATCTGTCATCACCTCTTGCCTATCATGGTTCAATATGATGTAGTCCTTAAAATGCAGAGCAAAGCCTCAGAAATGGGGGTGGTCAGAATCTTGACAACTCAACTTCTTTGACTATTAGAAAAATGAGAGGAGAACAGCAGGTCAACACTTTCCTCTCAACAAACTGTAATAATCTGAAATGCAACACATTTGGAAGAAAAGAATTGATGCATTAAAGTGTAACTTTGAAATTTGATGGTTAATTTGCACTTCCCTCTTTGGAAGTTTTGTTTCTGTCTTCTGATATTTTTGCATTGCATCTACTCATGTTAGCCCCTAGTAGTCCCTCATGTCAGAGCAGCTTACTTGCTTCTGGCTGATTACCTGACGATCTTTTAGGAAATGCCTATAGTTAAAGAAAATAGAATTATTCCTTGCCTGCCAAGCCTTACTGTGGTCTTGTATTTCAACAAGATGATTTTAACATGACACAGTGACATGAACCTGCATCCAATTCATTAAAACAAGTTATGACATGTAAGGGAAAGGGAAGAAGAAGGGAAGGGAAGAAAGGAAAAGAAGGAAGAAGGGAAAACTGATCAAACTGATATTTAAACTTTTCAATAAGGCAAACCATCTTGCCTTATTAAGGCAAGTTCCTTGAGGCAGTTCTATCTTTCCATCTTAACATCCCCATCAATTAAATTAAAAGTTGCTAATGATAGTCATTGTATGTTCAGAGAGGTTGACAATAATGCTGTTTTGATGATGTTCCAGTCTTAACAGATGGTATTTGTGTAAGGTGAGGTGCTGGATTTACTCTTAATTTCCTTGCATCACTTACTCTGCTGCACTGGTTTTAACAACTAGCAGGGAAGTAAATTTCAAACAAGCCCCACCCTTTTGCCACACCCATTCCAATAATGGAGGAACAATGAAGCAAAAATGTAAATTGGAATAACCACTTACTAAATTCGTGGTAGCCAGGACAGTATTAATGGCAGAAAGTATATAAAAGAGAGAGGAACCCACAAAAAGTTACTCACCACTGCAAACAAAAAAAAGGTTTCCCAAAAGCAATGCTGCCCACTGTAGTTTCCAGACAAAGGCAAAACACTGAGAAGAGCTCTCATGGCTTAAAATGCTTCCTCAACCACAAGTCTGAAAAAAACCCCCAAACAAACCACAACAAACTGGGACAAAACAACACCCTTGGGAGCTGGATCATCCATGTTGTGCTGCTTGCTGTTTTTCTGATCCAGTGTGCTCAGCTGTGTTCAGCAGGGCTGGCCCAGCTTGACTCAGTCCTGGGGGCACATATTCTGCTGGGCTTAAAGGAGTGGTGGCAGAGAGAGAGCTGGGGCCACCGGCTGATCCAAGCACCTACTCTGTGGAGAGAGCCGGGCAAGATGGGAAATTTCTGGCACCTGGCTCTTTCTGATGAAACCTTGCCCCCACCAATGATACAGGTGGTATGAAATTAAAAGCCCTAAAAGCTCCACCCCCTTTTCTCTGTAACCAGCACATATAGTTGCAGTTTTTGTGTCAGTATCAGCTCCAGCTTGCACTACTGAGAGCCTTTCTTCTGTAGAGATGCCATGGTATATTGCTCAAGGAATGTAAGTTTCTAGTAGCATTCACACTTGTTTCAATGGCAGATCAGCAGGGCCAGCTAGGCCTCTCAAAACAGCAAACATGCAAGAAGGGAACTCCTGATTACCACAAAAAGCAAAATAAACAAAAAAGATGCGCTCTGGCTGACTTTAATATCACATTCTTAAGAGAACAGATCATCCTGTTGAAAAAGTCCCAGGATATTTTAAACTGTTTTTATTCAGAAGGCAGTCCCAGGATATTTTAAACTGTTTTTATTCAGAAGGCAAACATGATGAATAACAGGCAAAGAAATTCACTTAGACTGTGATTCATGAATTGCCCAAATAAAAGCAGTGATAATACTCATCAAAGATGGTGAAAAGTTGAGGGCACGCCAAACTGTTTTACTTTATTTTTATTCTGACTACATTAGTACAAATCTAGCTTCATTAAGAAACCTTTCTCACAAAGCTTTTCTTAAATAGTTCTTTTGTCTCCTTCTATCAAGATAAATATTTTCTCCTTATTCTTAAGGCAAACTTTCTTAAGGCAAACTGAACACTTTTGCAGTGTGACAAGCCTGCATAAGCCACTGTATGAGAAGATCTCCAATATTATTTGCATGATGTTGAGCAGCATAAAATGACATTTCAGGCAGAGGTATTTGAAAAATTCTGAAAGGTAGATTTTGTTTTTCAACCAGAAGAGGCTTGCAATGAGCCAAAAGCAGATGAGAGCATTAACATTTAGGTGAATAGTGACAGTGATGTAATGGAAAATGGTGAGGTATGAAAGGAATGATCAATTATGATAGTTTTGTTTGTTTCTTAAGAAATGAGATAATGTGGATGACAGAATGCTTCTGCAAGTAGTTATTCCTCTATTTTCAAGTAATATTATTTGTCATATGCATATATTTATAAAAAAAGTCTGAGTCTGTTTCCTTATGTGTTTGCAATAACACATTAATTAAAATAGCACACAGATTAAAAAAAACCCAACAAACCTTCCTCTGTAGATGTCCTAGCTTTTCATTCTAACAGTGCTTAGCAGAATAGCTAATGACACTTAGTTGCTTCTATAACTGACGGTAGACATTACTGAAAACAGATTGCAATGCAAAATGACATGTCTTGACAGAGTCGTGTACATAGTGTCTTTAGGTATTCAGAAAAAACCCAAAACAAACCTCCAAACAGTTCAGTCTTTTACATCACAGACTTTAAGAAGTCAAACACTTGGATAAAAATCTATCCATGCTTTAAGGACTTGAACGATGATATAGATGGTTGAGGCTCCTACTTGACCTCAAGCTTCCTCTGACAACTTGACCAGGACACTTAATGTCACTTCAGTTCCCTTTGAAAAAGGAGATAATCTCTGCTTCACATTTTCATGTTGCAGGCTGGGGGATGAATAGATTGAGAGTAGCCCTGCAGAAGGACTTAGGGGTGCTGGTGGGTGAGAGGCTGGACATGACCCAGCCATGGGCACTCCCAGCCCAGAAAGCCAAACCTGTCCTGGGCTGCATCCAGAGCAGTGTGGGCAGCAGGGGAGGGAGGGGATTCTGCCCCTCTGCTCTGCTCTGCTCTGCTCTGCTCTGCTCTGCTCTGCTCTGCTCTGGTGAGACCCCAGCTGGAACCCTGCACCCAGCTCTGGGGTCCCAGCACAGGAAGGACATGGAACTGTTGGAATGAGTCTAGAGGAGACCATGAAGACAATCAGAAGGCTGGAGCACATCTTCTCTCTTACCAAGACAGACTGAGAGGGTTGGGGCTGTTCAGCCTGGTGAACAGAAGGCTCCAGGGACACTTCAGAACAGCCTTCCAGTATGTCAAGTGGGCCTACAGAAAAACAGGAGAACTTTTTACAAGGCAGAGTGGCTTTAAACTGAAGAGTGTAGGTTAAGACTAGATGTTAGGAAAAAATCCTTTACTGTGGGGAAAATGAAGTACTGTAACAGGCTGCCCAAGGAACCTGTGGATGTGCCATCTCTGGCAGTGTTCAAGGCCAGGAGTTTTGAGAAACCTGGTGTAGTAGAAGGTGTCCCTGCTTGTGGCAGTGGAGTTAAAACTAGGTGATCTTTAAGATCTCTTCCAACTCAAATAATTTTATGGTTCCATGATTATGTGATATTTGGGTGGCAGAGTTGCTGACACAAGGAGTAAACTCCACGTTCTCAAATGAAGAGTCCCATATGAATGTAACTTCTAAAGAGGTGCACCAGGTGATATAACACCTTATCCCTAGTGTACAGCTGAACAATGAAAGTTTTCAATAAAAGTCAAGTGGAGACTGTTGTCTAAATACAATGTGGCAGTAATCTTTGTCATGCAATGTTAAAACTAACATTGGAAAGGTAGCTAGCCCAGGAGACCTGATGTTGAGGAAAAGATGCTCTGCCACAGAGATCTAGCATTATCTTTGCCAATCATTTAGCCATCCTAAAATGAACTGACATCACTTACCTACTGTAAGCAGCCAGATATGAAGCCTAGGTTGTCTAAGGTACCTAAGCTTGTCTTTCAAACCTAAGCTCCAAATCTAGACTTGACTTTTGCCCCTCATCATGCTGGAGGGATTCTCTTTCATACAGACAGTAGTGAGGCAGTGACCACTCTACATTGGTTGTTTAAAAAGTGGCAACGATTTTCTAGATACTTGGAAGAGATCTTCAGCTGGAGTAGCTTGTGTTCATTTGACTTATAAATTTGGCTCTGCAGGAGGAAAATGGATAGATTTCAGACTGTCTTATTTAATAAAAACCCACTGACAACTTTGAGGGCTGCATAGGTTTTGTTCTTTTCCAGTGCAAGGCCAGACCTATATTCTACAGATAAATGTTGACCTGCAAAATTCCTTTCCCTGTGAAGTCTGAGATTTTTATCTGTAGATGGTGGTACTTCAGACAAAATGTCATAGCATAATTTTATCTATCTTTGTGCTATCAGCCTTGAAATAAACTCTGTTACCATATAGACTTATTTCAGGAAATAAAATAATGTAAATGTTAAAAAAAGTCCTAATATGCTTGAAAGCTTATGTGTTTTTCCAACTTCGTCAGTTGCTCTAGTAACAGATATTACCATTCTTTTTCCCCCACAAAGCATGCCTTTTTTTTTTTTTTTCCTTACTTTTTTGCTGCTGAAAATGTACAAAGAGCAAGAGATTGTTTGAAGGGAGGTTAGGTAAAGTACTTCCTTCATATAGATATACTTTTTACCTAGGCCAGATATGTTTCATTTATGCAGTATGCCATTTAGCATTTCTTTCTTTTGCTGTCTCTTGGTTGATTCTCTCTCTGCTCAGCAAGTCATAGTCTTGTTCAAATATGTGCACTGACTGCTTTTTTCTAAACTAATGTAGCTATTACCACCACAATAGTCAGGGCATTTGAGTTCCAAGGAGATACAGATTTATTGCACAGCTTTGGTACGTACTGTAACACAGTTATGTTTGTGCCAAATTTTTGTGGCTACTCTTCACTGGACAAAATTATCATATTCTCTGTCAGAACCAAGAGTCGCCTGAGGAGACTTAATTTGTGACAGAAACAGTCAGAAAAAGTAAAAAAAAAAATCTATCTGTGTAAAAAAATCCATTTGTAAAACCAAGCCATAAATTCTTTTCAAGGGCCCTGTTTTCAGCTGCACCTACACAAACGGTGTAGGCAGATACATCTTTGCTATGTCTGCCCTTGCTGATGGCAAGACACAAACCAGCTCTCTTCCAGGAACTGAATAGTCTCATTCAGCATATGTACAGCCCTGAGCTAATGCATTTAAATGGCTCTGGCCTGCAGCCAGCAGTAGGCATACAAGTGAAGCAGACGTGATCGTCTGTACCTGTCTGTGCCTCCAAAAATGGAGTCCTTGTCATTGTTTCCAGCATTCATGGTATTGAACATTTGTTAAAACCATCAAAATATTCTCTTTGCTCTTGATATACCCAGCTGTGTGTGAATCCAGCAAAAGAAAACACAACAACCCGTGCAGCAGCCCATTTATTTCCCATGTCTTATTCTCCAATTTTTCTGCTTTTTACTCAGCTGCATCAGCTTAAATCACTGTTTTTGTTTTATCTAGGTTTAGCCTCAGCTGTTTTCTCTATCATATGCAGAATGCTAAAGTGTAAGTTTATTTCAGTTTTGCTCACCCTCAGACAACTATCCTTTCAGTGGACATTGCCGTAGGTAAAATTGGGCTTGAATTGAAAGGCTGTTGTATTCAATGCCATGGCTCAAACCTTTATATTACCCTCTTTTTCAGTAATGTCCACTGGGCTTCTCTATGTAGCAAAATTTGTTTTAAAATTTGCTTTGAAATTTGTGCCAGAATTAATTTTTCATTTAGTTTTTCCCCCAAACCATAGTTTTGTGTGTATTGTGACCCTTGTCTTGCATGGCTTATGCCCTACTGTCTGTATGTCAGGAAGTGATGCAAAACTTGACATTGGGAGCTCTGAAGAAATGCAGATGAATCACATTAGAAGAAACATCTGGTCCTAGGAGATCATAAGACAAGACAGCCTTGACTTTTTGAATTAGTGACACTGTTCTGGATATTCATAGTCCTCTTTCATTCACAACCATAGACTTCAAGATCTTTGCAATGCACTATTTGTGTAGAGGTTGCTGTAAGCTTTACATATGTTATATCAGAAAGGTTCACACTGTAAAACTTCTGTACCCTACTTAATGAGGATGCAGGGACAAATGTAAATAAGAATTGAAGTCTTGTGGTCTGGTTATGGAATAAGCAGATGTCATAACTGAAAAACTTCTAATCTTTCAAGTGGATACTTTGGTCTTGGAATGACCAGAAAGGTCAGAAAGGATTCATAATCATTAACTTTTAAAAACCACACTCAGATGGTAATTTTTTTCCTTGAAGTGTAACGTCCCTAGTTGGGGGCATTTCCCATTTCAAGAAACAAGTGTTCACTGATCACAGGAGATGGCAGGCACTGATGGTATATCTGACATGGCCACAGGATAAAAACTCTGACTGGCCTGTTTTAAATTACCCTAAGCATCCAGCAGAATGAAGCAGAGGGATTCTTGAAGAAACATGCACCACTGCTAGAGCAGAAGAACTTCAGTTTCCTCCTTACAGCCTTGTACCTTCCATTTATAGTCCAATTCCTCTGAAAGTCCAGAAATAAGAGACTGTGTATCCTACCTTGTACTCTGATGTGATGCAGGTTTAAGAGTTACTTATGTAGGAGGTAAAGGTTCTCTAAGAACTGTGAAGTGTCCTGCTTCCGTACCGTACATGTATTTCCTCTGAATGGTACATTGGCTAAGGAGTTCTAGTCCAAGACCAGAAACTTGTTTAAATGTAAAGCAAAGCAAGATAAGGAGAGCAAGGATGGGGTGGGGACACCAAAAAATAACACAGGCCCAATTTTCCACCCCAGTCAAGCCTTTCTTGCCTGCAAGCAAGATTGGAGAAGTTCTCAGTCTGTCTGAAAGTGGCAGAGCAAGACTTTGCTGAATCTGCCCCTGGATAGTGTGAAAAAAGGTAGTGATAGATATGTTGAATGCAACCCATTCTAGCAACTCTATTATTGGGAATTCCTGTTTGTTTCATATGTCTAAAGTTGTTCCACAGGTCTCACAAGCAATGGTCATAGTAGACTTCCTGATTACTCAAAGAGTTTGCACTTCTGCAGCTTTTCATGACACATTTGAATGCCATTCAAGCATTTCTAAACCAAGTGCATGGGATCAATTAAAAAAATGTAACAATTGTGTAGTGTGAGCTTCTCTTCTAAGTATTTCTGCTCATCTAATAGTTTTCAGAGCACTTGGTCAGTCTTACAGCAGTCTGTCTGGTCAGCATACCTGCTTATCATAGGGGAGCTCTCTCTTACTCAGGTTGACCTGATTTTGATATACAAATCAAAATTCAAAGAGACTGACTCAAGTGCTTGCAGGTAAGTGATAAGAAGCAAGAAAGATGAAAACAAACAAGAGCAGGAACTCCAGGCTTTAGGCTACAACTATTACCTTTTGTCATGGTCTGGAAAGGAGGAATATACTTCTGATATATAATTATCTTTCTCCACCCACTTCCAGAGAGAGATAGACCCACTTGCAATTTTGGGATTGTAGAGGGACTATGGAGGCTTATCATACTTCCATTTTTTCAGAGCTCAGTCCTGTAATGTCATTAACATAGACTGCTTTTTCAAGTTAAGAATTATTAAAAGAACTTGCCTTCTTGGAGCTCTTTCATGGTCAGGAATGTCCAACAAATTTGGGGAAAGAAATGAGGAGTCTTGGGTGTCCTGTGGATCATTTATTGCACTGAAGGCTTCCCTCAGAGAGGAGCTAAATAAAAGCTAGGTCCAGTAAAGCAGTTCCTTACAGAGAGAGCAGAAAGGATCAAATTTGACAGAAGAGAACAGCAAACAATAAAAGTTTTCAGAAGGAATATTGTGGCAGTCAAGGTACACAGAGCTTAAGAAGTAAAGAGGGGGTGTAAAAATGAATGTATCACACAGTTAGTGCTCCTACAAGTGTGGTATAAAACCAGACAGCCTATTACAGTAGCTCTAAGGACACAGACAGTTCCACTTTGCACAAGTCAATGCACTAATTTGCTGCTGTCTTCTGCCAGATAGAAGTGTTCCACTTCAGCATTGCTCCTTGACTATATTAATCATATCCATAGTGATTCTCGCCCTCTTGCCTTTTAGGATCTCTCTTCTTGTCTGATGAAGAGCCACACTGCCCCTGTCGAAGACTCACCCAAGGAAACATGCAGTACTCAAGACAAGGCAGTGACTCATCTAATCCCTGCTGGTGCTGGCCTGCTTTGTACAAGCACTCGTATTCCTATTATGTCTGTGTGGCATAACACAGAGAGGCGATGCTCCTGCAGAAATCCCCCAGACAGGCCAGAACTCTTGGTCCAAGTCACAGCCTAGGGTTTCAGGAGTCATCTCATCCTCCCCACTGTGCAAGACCAACACTTAGTTCACTGGCCCTGGAACCACTCTATAATTTTGACTTACTAATTAGAACTGCAGCCCCTTTTCAATATTTATGTCAATACTGCATGTGGCACCTTGGAGGGAAGTGAGGGTCTTAAACCCGGAATCAATATTATTTCTTTTTTAAAATCAACCAAAAAAGCCCCAAACTGTCAGAGCTGGCATCATGAAGAATGTTGTGAGTCCACAGGAATGAATCTGCCTGTTGTGTTCCTTGCCTAAATATGCAAGGTTAATCCAGATGCTTCCAGTGGAGCAGAAAGGAGATTTCTTCTAGAGCAACATGCCAAGGACTTCTGGTTTTCTTTTTTTCTTTTTTTTTTTTTTAGTGCCTCCAGCAAAGATCATCTGCTAGGACCATCTGGATGTCATGAGTTCCATGAATTTCATCTGTTAAATGTGAAGTTGGCTGTTTGTAGAGTGGCAGATGCCTTTTCTATTTGTGGCTGACATTGCTTGCATTTTCCTGTTGACCATAATCTGTGATAAAAATTTTGCTTGGTTTCAACTAACCTTCCCCATTCTGCCCTTTTTTGGAGAGATTTGAAAAAAACATCATTTGTAGAACTATTTTGGAAAGATGAGCCCAAGAGGAGCCTTTATTTTCCACCATTCTTTTGTATTATGGAGCACACCCAGCCCAAAAGAAAAATAAAGAAATGTTAATGTAGATTTTTTTAATAATTTGAGCCCTTCTTTCAGTGACGCTTCCTGTTTGTGGCTCTCTGCTGATTGGCTTTCATGGCACCTGAAAAGCTAACAACTCTCATTACCCCTACAGTACTCCCAAGGGAAAGGGAAGGGCATGGAAGAATGTCTGAAGGCTGTTCTTAATACAAAGTATGAATGCATCTTCTATGCATCTATGTTGCAGAGGATTCCCAAGATTTAGTGATGCTTGAAGAAGTCATTAGAGAAAAACTTGGGCCATATTTGAAACACCCACAACCAATGTCTCATTTACATATCACATCCACTTTTCTCCTAATAGGAAATTGGGATTTAACAACCATTAAGAGCACAAGGTTTGGGTCATTCTGTATTAGAACTTAAGCAGTATGGATGGCACAGGCAACTGTTTTGAGCTCTGTCCTTTATCTGGTGTCAGTGGGGCCCTGTAGACTGCGGCTCTCAGGTGGATGGGCATGGACTGAGAGAGCTACTCTAGCAGAATCTTAACTGTGGCTATTTCACAGAGTGTTTTAGTGTATCTAGAAGAAGCCAATGCAGTTGGCCTTATACTGATGAAATATACAGGTGTTCATGCACTGGTATACACTTTTAGAAGCATTACAGCCTAAATTATCTAACTTAAGGTTTTCCACACAGAAGTCTATGACAGGCCAGGAAATTAAAGAGGGCCCATACTCTCACTGCTGGTGTTCAAAGATGTAACAAGTCTCTGCTGCAAGAAGCTAATCCAGCTGGGATATGTTCAGCATTCTAGGCTGAGTCCTTGGCACATCCTGTGCAAGTCAGAGACACAGTCTTGAAGTTAACTTCATGAGAACTATGATCCGAACCATGCACACTTAGTACTTTGACTGTAGGAGCAGGAATCCCATTATTTACTCCATCACAAAGGCATTTGTAAAGTATGACTGCACAGGTTTTGACACAAGCCACAAAACTGGTGTAAGGTGGTCTGTTAGATATTTTTGAACCTGTAGAACTTTGTCTCTTTGTTTATGAAACAACCAGGAGTTCCCAAGAATTTATGTCTTAGACCCCATGTTATTCTTGTTCTTTGAGCAGAGAGATTTGCAGATCCATGCAGGCAAATTGCCCTGAGTGATCAACTCAAACAATTTAGCAGGAAGAGATACAGAGGAGGAGGGTAGGCCCTACATTTCCTTACCTGTAAACAAAGACTGTAGAAGCAGGGAAAAAAAAGGACAAGAAAAGCCAAAGTCAGATTTAGAACATTTGAAACTAAACCTCGCCATCATAAGGGAAGAGTGGTGACAAAACAACATGGCTTTGTCACAATCTGCTAACCTCTCCACATACAACCTTTTATCTTCCACTAGTCTTCAGGAGCATTCTGACCTAAGTTCTGTTAGGCATTTAGCTTCCAGCTTAGAAATATGATGGAAGAAGAATACCACAGGAAAGTAATTTTGCTTCTGTGCTTTTTTCATGCTTACTTTCAAGCCCAGGTTTTAGTGTTCTGTGATAATGTCTTGTCATGAAAACAGCAGTCTGCCTTACACAGCTAAAAGAACAACCAGGAGTATACCAGGGAGAGTAACAGGGTGCTCCATCTTATGTAGCTTTTAAAGACTGAGGAGGTAAGTTGTTCCAGGATGCTGTATATTTAAATAGTAAGTTATTGCATACAATGCAGAAGTGTTACCTAAAATGCTAGCCTTTCTCCTATGTGTGCAAGATAGATACTGGTTTACCATTGGAAAAGTTGCAAAAAGACTCTCTTCTCCCTACAGCATCTGTGTTCTGTCTTTCTATGCTGGGAGCAGAAGTGCTGAGGCAATGACTCTTGCTCTAGCATAGTCCTATACCAGCTTTTGCGGCTGTCCCACACTCCCTGTGTGTGACTGTGGGGTACATGTAGCAAGCCATGCAACAGCACTGCTATATTATTCATGCCAGGGCTTTGTCTGTTCCCAGGTGTCTGGCATACTGCAAAGCAGGTGTGTGTTTGTGATGCCTTGGGTGAAGGAAATTTCCCTTCTTGCATTCCAGGCAGGCAGGCTGAGGTATTAATCTCTGGTGAGACTGAGGCAGCTGTGGATATGTGTGTAGATGTAGCATGGTTTATTTGGGAATTCAGAAATAATATAATCCAGCAGTTACTAGAGAATAAACTTTTGATGAAGGTTACTGAAATATGAGATGGAAGACCTCCAGTGCACCTCTCCCCAGGTAGCTTTAAGCCTGAGTATGTCTCCTCCATTCTAGAATGCAGCTGCATGGGCAAAAGGTTTGATCAGGAGCACATAATGAGCTTTTTAGGAGGAGTCTCTGGCCGTCTCCATTAGATGTCTTTGGCAATGCTAACAAGTGTCATCATCTCTACTTAGCTTGCTCATATCTTTCTGAAACTTGGATACCATTGGAAAGTTTTGCTATCTACTATTTACTATTTGCTTGCTGTTTTTTATTGTCTTACCAATAATAAAACAAAGATAAAAACTTCCCAAATTGATTATAAAATCTAAATATCTTGACTGACTATACAGTGGTTGTCTCCCGTAATTCTATTTCCAAAAGTGTTTTGCTTTTCTAACAAAACTTTCATTCCAGACAGTTCATGATGAAAACTAAATGATGGAACTAGTTTCTTCTCATTGTGTTTAGTTTCTATCTTCCTTGGGTTTTCCTTAATTAAGAAAAGCTAACAAAAAGATGGTGGATGTGATTTCGATTCCAGGGAAGTAGAATTAGAAGAACGTTTTGTTCTGACAAGAAAGGTATCACAAAAATTGTATTTCATGACATACCTGAAGGACAGGGTACCATCCAATGACATTCAGACAAGCCTGAGAAATTTGCCTACATGAAACTCATGATTTTTAACAAGACCAAGTTCAAGGTGCTGCACCTGGCCTATGACAACCCCTGGTATTAGCACAAGCTGGGTGCTGCACAGATGGAGAGCAGCCCTGGGGAGAAGGACTTGGAGGTGCTGGTGGGTGAGAGGCTGGACATGACCCAGCCATGGGCACTCCCAGCCCAGAAAGCCAAACCTGTCCTGGGCTGCATCCAGAGCAGCGTGGGCAGCAGGGGAGGGAGGGGATTCTGCCCCTCTGCTCTGCTCTGGTGAGACCCCAGCTGGAACCCTGCATCCAGGGGTCCCAGCACAGGAAGAACATGGACCTGTTGGAGTGAGTCCAGAGGAGAGTCACAGAGGTGACCAGAGAGTTGCAGCACCTGTCCTATGAGTAATGGCTGAGAGAATTTGGATTATTCAGAGAAAATATTCAAGGATGACCTTATTGTTGCCTGCCTGTACCTGAGAGGGGTCCTACAAAGGAGATGGAGAGGGAGTTTTAACAAGAGCACATAGTGACATAAAAAGGGGAATGACTCTACACTGAAATACAGTAGGTTTAGATTACAGATTAGGAAGAAATTCTTTACTCTGAGGGTAGTGGGCAGGGAAGCTGTGGATGCTCCATCCCTTGCACTGTTCAAGGACAAGCTAAACTGAGCTCTGAACAACTTGATCTAGTGGGAGTTGTACCTGCCTGTAGCAGGGAGGTTGGAACTAGATCCTTCCGACTCAGACCAAACCATTCTGTGTTTCTATGATTTTCTGATGATGCAGCTGTTGCAATTATTCCTTTATCAAATATGAGTTGCTCTTTTTATTTTTTATTAGCTATGTCAGCTCCAAGAATCTGAATTTGTAAGAAAAAGTGAGGAGATAAAGAAATGCTCTTCTTTATTTTTTTCATACTATTAAGTCCGTTTTCAGGCTGTATTTGTGAAACTCTTCCCACAGACAGACTTTGAGTCAGATGCACAGATAAAAAAAAAAGTGCTGCAGGTATATTTTCATATATTTTGATATAAATGCTGGTTTAGTGTGATACAGTGGACAATAACCACTGCCAAAAGATATTTTCTGTTTCACACATCAAATTAGAAAGCAAAGTGAAATAAGGAAAGTATTTTTTCAAAATTTGCACAAAATTCTGAGTTTTAATTGGATTTTCTTGGTCAAATAGGATTATATTTAATTCCCTCAGTATAGCTTCATTTACTTAGGTTAATAGGCAGTCATAAAAATGGACATTGGAATTAGCATACCTTTAAGAGGAACAGAGTAGTTCTCAGTGAAATCAGGCATGTTTTCAGGCTGCCTGCAGACAGATTAATGTCTTGACTCTTGACTCTACCAGTGTCATACATACACGAGCCAGAGCAAGAAATTTCATTCATACCATGATGTTTAACCATGTCATAAAACACAGGCCCTCTGTGGAGTATTCCTCCTTAGCATGAGAAGAAACTGCTCTAATGTAGGCTGCCTTAGGGTCTAGAGACATGTCTTGCATGACCTAAGGTTACCAGCTTGGAGTAATCAACAGACTTACTTGCTGAAAAAAAAAGACAGAGACAAATACCGAGAAAAGGCTAGCACAGTCTGCATATTTTTTCTGACCTGCAGTAAAAATCCCAAATTAGGTTACTTTTAATAAATTCTCTGTGATGTGCATTTTGAGGGATATAATCCAGGTCTTCAGTGGTAAAAGGAAGTACCTCTTGTTACCTGACCTACTAGATTTGAGGCAATAGAATGCATAAGCATGTCTTGTCTAGAATGTCAAATTTCAAAACTAGTATATTTTTACCAAAAGTTCTTCCTGATGAGTTTCCTGTTGTTCACCAAAAACTTCTATTGGAAATACGTCTCAATCCTGAGGTGGAATTCCTGGCTCACTGGCAAAGCAAGTGTCTGAGGTGTACAATACCTAGTGTGGGAGGGTGAATTTCAGATCTCTGCTTATCCAAGGATGCAAACCACTGCGTGACACCATATGTGACCAGGGCACTGGACATCTAAAGGAAAAGATACTGCTCTTTCTTTTTCCCCTAAAGAACTGTAAACATCATGATGTCATCCCAATGTGCACTTGCACAGAATTGCATCTTTTGAAATTTAGACATAGTTAGGTTGAAAAGCCCCTTATATTATAATCTGGTTGTATCACTAGATGTGGACAAAGTCAAATCCATGAAGCTTGGATGATGTCATTTACAAAAATATTTGAGCTTAAAAAGGCAGATTTCCCAAATCTCTTTGGGACTGTGCTGCTCCCATTGCTGTGAGTATGTGCGGGGCAGATTTCCCTTGTACTGAACAGGTCTGGTGTGTGGAAATGACTTTATTGTTCCCAGACAGGGTGGAGTGAGTTTCTATTGTTCTCAAGCCTGAGGCGAGAAATGTCAGCTGCAGCCTGGCTGAAACAGGCCTGGCTCCATTCAATGCACTCTCAGCGAGCCAGTGTGTGTCTATGAGCACTGCCTGGTAGCCTACAACATTTCTTCTGTGGCCTCAGGAGCAGTCTGGTGGCACCACTGGTGTTTCTGGCTTTACAGGCTATAGCTTTGACATCTCTTTTTTCTCAGGAGCTGACTTACTTGGCATACACCATTCTGTGTGTAACCTGACATTTTGCTCCCCAGAACTAGACTTCCTGGGCCCGGCATTTCTGCGTTTCCCCAAAGCCCTTGCCCACTTCAGTGAGCTCACAGTATCTTGTGGGGAATGCCTGATCCTCCTCCAAGTTTAAACTCTTCACGTGGGAACAAAAGCATCCTGAAGGTAGTCACTCCACTCATGTCAAACATGTTGTTGACCTGATTGGTCCTCAGGTTTGTTTAGCTGGTGCTAAAACAAAACTCCAGGCTAGGAAAAGGCTCTGGTATCTTCAGTGAAGAAAATCATGATAGGAGTGTGACATGCCCTGAAAAGAGATCTGATGAGCAGAAGAGATCCAACTACAATGCCTGTTCTGGGAGCAATGCAAGAGGTCACAACCATACTCCTATGGTTTTGGACAAATCCTATGAGCTAAACAACTCAATGAGAAAACTGCTACTGAGAAGCAGGCAGAGGGCTCACTCACCCTTGCTGAAGAAAGGTGCAAGACAGAGGCAATCAGAATTGCAGACCAGAATAATGGAATTGACCTTGCAGGAGAACAGGCATCCCAAAGCTTCAGGAGAACCTGGTGCTTCAGCAAGTGACCAAGGCAGCACTAGCCCAGTGCTGGAGCACCACCTGGTGATGAAATCCAGAAAAGTTTTCTGCAGATCACATATAGTCCACTAAGAAAATAAGTTGTCTCTGTGACCAAGATGCTGCTCAGGTGTCTGAACACTGACCTCTCTGACACAGAAGATCCATGCACCTCTGGCTGTCTAGCAGGAGGTGTGGCAAAAAATCACAGAGCAGACCAGATAGTGTTTGCTGCAAAACTAATCCATGCTTTTAAATAGCAGTCAAAGAGAAAATAGCTGAAAGAGGTAAATTAGCATACATGTGAGTTACTCTGCCATTCTACATATCATTGTTATTGGCCAAGGAAAAGGAGAGTGCACAAGAAAGAGAATCTTCCGAAATGGCATATAGGTCCCACAACACCTACTATTTTGGTAGGTTTTGACTTGAACAAATTGCCCTTTGTGTAACATTTCCTTACAGTTCTAAGTACATTGGCACTGCTAGGCTTGTAAAACACTGATGAGAGCTTTCTTTAAGGGACAAACATGCCTGGATTCACAGGGTATGGAGCACTATTTTGATCTAGTCTTTCCTTCTAGGATGTGCTCAAACCTTTGTTTTTCCAGTATCAACCAAAGAAAAAAATATCTCAAAAGGGAAGAATATAATTCAGGTGAGTGGCAAACCTATTATTTAGCTATTCAAAAGGCTCCCGTTCATTCTTTTTCATTTAACTTATGAACCTCACTCCCCAGAAGAGGCCTTTTGAGCACTTCTGTTTGAATGAACTGGTCAGACCAAACTCCATGGCAGGTCAGTTCCTGCCTGGCTGGATGTGGTTTGCACCAGTCACTGTCAGAGGCGTGTGGTTAGAAGGAGGCTGGTAGCTAGAAATTATCCCTCTTCCCTTGACTAATGTCCCAGCCTTGTGTCCCAGCTGCCACAGCGAGGAACAACTCACCTCTGCCCACAGCTGTCCCACTGTACCTGTTCTCTCACAAAAAAAATGCCCCACATCCCTCCTTTCTGTATCTAACATCTGTTTCAGGGAGGATACCATGGGGCTGCTGTCACTGGTTAGAGGCTTGAAGGCACAACTCCTTGATCCTTTGCTACCAGAGAAAGAAGCCACCCCTGCAAAGAAATACATGCAAGAACTACCAGCTTGTGTCTGTGACCAAATCTCCAAGCTGGATCCATCCATGGCTGGGAAGCTGGCTGTCTGAATGGTCTGTTGGAGTGAAAAAGTAGCTACATAGAGAGAAGAAGACATACAGCAACCCATAGCTCCCAATACAGCCACATAATGGCCTGCAGCATTGGAGAAAAGCACCTGTGTGTTCTTTAGAGAGACTTCTTGTCTAGTGTCAAATTTACTCTCTAGCAATTGTGGGCCAGTTCTTACCTAATTCTTGATCCCAGTTTAGATTTCTTGGGTGAAAGAGCAAAACTGTATTCTGCCTAGTGGCAAACAAGACTGGTGGATGTACTAGTGATCTGGCTGGTTTGTACCATAACTACCAACACAAACAATTCAAAACACAGGCAGCTTAAATTTCTGTGATGTTTCCCCCTGCTGCCAATTCTGTTAATATTTCTTTAGTGAAAAACCTCTTTATTTGGGTGATTTTTTTGGTTTGAGTTGCAGTCAGAAAGGATTTCTGGAAAACACAAATATCTCTTTCATTAACTGGTGTATATCTTTGCTTTTGTTAAGTAATGAAGTGGTTCAGTTTCTTTTCCATGACAAGAGGGTCAGAGCCACATTAGGTGGTCCCACTGAAGTGCGGGCAAACAGAGGCTGATGAGTCCAATCCTATATTTGAGGGATTTTTCTCATTACAGCCAAAGGTGTTTCTTGCCACATATCCTTGTAGATTTGGCAGTAGAAGGTGTCAGGATGCAGGATGGAGAGTACACCCCACACAGACGACCGGTGACATGTAGGTCAGCAGGTGCTGGATTTCTAATTTTCTGTATCACGTTGCATGAGCATAAGCTTCAGTGTAAGTGTAGCAGGAGGAACACGCTCCAAGTCTGCAAGAACTGATAAGCAGAGCTGTCAGCATTGAAACTACACCCCCACATGTCACATGCAACTCAACACCATACTGGAGGCTTTAGAACTTTGATCATCAGTTTATTCCAGAGATGGACAACCAAGCTGCCTTGCCTTGCAAGTCCTACTGGAAGTTTTCATATTTATGTCCCCTTTGGACCCTGCTGAGTCTGCCTGCTGAAGATGAAGGACTCAGAGTGACCTTCAGAAGCCAAGTGGAGAGATGGGAAGAGAAGCATTGACTGGTTAATTGCATAGAAAGGAGGAAGAGCCTTAAAATTAAACATATTCTATATCAGTAGGAGGATACAGTGCTTTATACTGTGATGAGCCAGAGATCTGTAAGCTGTTTCTCTGCAGAAAGGAACAGATTGGACCGTGAGTCACTCTGAAAGTAGCATGATCTTTTTTTAACTCAGAGCAACAGGTCTTCCACATTTGAGTTATGACGTTGCTGAGGGTATATGATACAGAAAGTTCTTCATTTCCCTTCTGCTGTTCATCCGTTTCCCTGAGAACCAGGTAGCACAATAAAATAATGTAGCAGATAAACACCACTTGGTTTCTACTTAGGGAATAAATGACACTTGTGTTCCAAAGTACAGGAAAGGAAACGAACCCAAATTCCTTTCTTGCATCACTGTTGATGATCATCTGCTGTTATGGCTCCCTTTCCCCCAGTCATGTAATTTGGTGAGCTGGAAAAAATGTTAAATATGCCAAAGAGGGGTTCCAACAAATTCTTTACTGGACACTGTGCTGATAAATATCACACCAGATTGTTTTACCTCAAAAAGCATTAATGCTGGGGAGGTGTTCTTGATGCACCAGAAAAAACTGAAGTTCTCATGCCCATTCCTTTACTCACAAATTTGACATGTAATTTTTTTGACACTATGAGTTAACTGATCAAATTAGTGTGAGCAGTTGGAAAGTAACTTATCTTACATAAAGGCAAATCAAAAGCCTGAGCTGGATTCAAGGGCCCTTTACCACATGTATTTTGAAGTGAATGAAACAGAGAATTCTAACTTAAGAAATCTATAGGATGCAGAGACTTGACAGGAAAGCAAGAAATAGGAATAGCCACCCAGTAGTTTTAAGACCTGTTTCCCTCTGAATTGTTTTTTGTTCTCGTTAAATGAAAGTTACCTCTAATGGAACTGGCTACTAAGGGAAGGAGAAGTACAGCCACCGCCAGTCCTCTGAAAGCACTCTGGCCCTTACCTGGGTTGGTGATCAGCTGCTACACTGGCTTCATTGCCAGAGGGAGCAGAACCTTGGGCTGGAACAGAGCAAGAAGAGAGTTCAGCCAGCTGGGAAACCAGACAAACCTTTTACTTTGCCCTCTTTAAGTTTCCCAGCTCTCCCCAGTCCTTTGACCCAGAATCAGCCAGAGATGCCACACAGGAAGATCTGAAATTCTCATCTGTTGTGAGAGAAGTACTGACTGTCTTTCCAGTTCTAGAAGTCCTCGTGGTTAAGAGCACAGCAGGGAAAACTATTCATGCACTTTGAAAGTAAAATCTTTTGAGAGAAGCTGGAGAATCTAAATATATCCAATGTTAAAAAAAACCCACCAAAAAACAAAACAAAAAAAAAAAAAAGCAAACCAAACCAAACCAAACCAAAACAAAAAACAAAAAACAAACAAACAAAAAAACCACACCCAAACAAAAAAAACCACAAAAAACCAAAACCAAAACCAAAAACAAAAAACCAACCAACCAAACAAAAAACCCCCACAACAACAACCCACAAAAGCACCCCTGCTTTTATATCCACTATTTTTGGTCTCAGAACTACAAAGAAGCTAGTCAGACACCTATCCTCTGCCTCTCTCCAAAATCAAAAGAAACAGACATTGCAGTAGGCAGGGTTCAGAAATCTGTGGGTCTCCTTTATTTTGCAGTGGAGGTAATTCCCATTAAAAGAAGTTGCATCTCTCCCAAAGAATGAATGCACTGTTTTCTAAATTGCCTTGTCATGAGAATATAATTCAACCATATATGTGTCAAATGGACACTTAAAACATACCTGAAGTTTTGAAAGCCACAGTCAAATCCCCTCATGTCTGCAAGCCAAACACATATTTTGTGCAATTTTTTGTAAATTTTGCCTTTCCAAAGAGCAAGACGAAGCAAAATGAGCTTTATGATTAGATGTCTGGATCTCAGAAATTCAGACTTAACACTTTGTTGTAAATACCTGTCTATCAAAAGAGGAAGGGATGATTCCCAACAGTGTTCCAAATATGTGGCATGATCATAATGTGTATGAAGAGGTGAATGGAAGACTTTTAGTGACATCTTCCAGAGACAGGGGAGAGTCTTGCTAATCACATCCCAATCATCTCCCATGTGCTTTTGATGAACTCCTCAGAACAAACGGAATATTCTTTATCTGATAAATACAGATTAGAGCAGGGCTTGCTGTAAGGCACATGGCAGAGGCCACAATATTTGTAGCAGCATGGTTCAGTGCAATATGTGTCCTTGTGACAGAAGAACAGTTTTCCTTCAGTCTCCCATCTTGACCCATCTATTCTTTGAAGGTTAAGATAGATCTTTGTGATCAACCAATCTGCCTTCCCAGGAAGGCAGGCTATATGTATTCCCCATTCTTTTTTTCTCAGATGGTGCATTTCAGCCTGCCTGAATGGCAGCAGTTAACATTTGTCATAACATTTAGTTGAACACACCAATGATTAATTATCATCATGGATGAAAATGTGCAAAATTCAACATTTTATGTTTCTTAGGTTCACTTTCAATTATGGGACCTCCTTGTACCTCTCTCTACTAGACACAAAAGCCATGTCCTGTTTGATAACTTTCTACTGGTAGTTTTGTTCTTTCAGGTCTTTTGGAAAATACCTAACAGCACTGGGAATTGTCCTTGTCCCAATGGAAGCTAAGTTCCTCCTTACAATTATATTTTTAGAAGTGTCAACTAGGTCTTTATCTATTTAGTGGCTAACATGACAGGTTAAGTCTAGATTTGATGGAGAACACCATTCACCACCATGTCAAAAATCACACCCGACATCTATGATATGGATGTCTGCTAACTTCCATCTCCCAGGCTCTCTCCAAATTTTTTTTAATGTGCTAAACCCATATTAACTCAAATGAAATAAAAATAAAACTCTTGATGGCCTAGCACAAAATTTCTAGCAAGATTACATTGTTTTAAGACTTATTTCTTAAGGTGGTAGTTTTCTGGTGGAGGGAATGGAAAGGAGAATGAAGGTGCAGCATTGCTTGATGCAGAGCATACTCTTCCACAAATGTAATAGGAAAGGGCTTGGCAAGGGGAAAGGAGTTATATTTAGAGCAATACTAAAGAATATTGGCAGCAGAATCCTTGTCTTGGATGTGTTCATCCTTATACTGAGCATGTCAAAGGCACTTGAGAAAATGAGCTGCCAGAATACAACCAGAAAAAGCTGGTAGCCAAGCAATCTAAAATCAGTCCTTGCTTTTTACCTGGTTCTTCCAGTTTCTTTCCTTTGCTGACAGCTCTGCTGCCTGTGAGAAAGCTGTACAGCATTCGTCCTTAAGCTGTTCCGAAACTCAAAAACTTTCAATAAAAACAGAGTACGAAAGAGAGAACAACTGCTCATTGAACCGTGGTGGTTTGTCATAAACGTAACAAACATACTGCACCCCTTGCATGACTTCATGGGGAAAACCAATGCCCAAAGACATGAAGAGTTTGGAACAGTCTCCTAACAAATATTCCAAGATTTGGTCTTTTGAGACTGGACAGAGGTAGAAATACTTGCTTTAAAAAAAAGCCATCTGAAACATAAGCCTGAGATACAGACCAAGTAGGGTTTGCACACAAACGCCTCAAGAGAACACAAAGATGTGGGCAGATAAAATAAGTTAGCAGAGTGCAGAGTAACCTGGTCTTAGCACTACCTGGCAGAGCAACACAAAGACTTGAGTGTCTTGGGTTATGTAGCCAAAAAAATATATTTATTCTATTCCATCTGTTGAAAGCAGTTGGGGAGGAGTTTTCTTTATCTCTTGTAACTTCAGGAGAGAGGTGGTGGGTACCTTCTGGTAATGGGGCAGCTGTTAAAACCAGGTGGAACAATGCTCCTTATCTCTTCTACCACTCATCCTCCCTCCAGGAGGTATCTGCTGTTAAGGGGCCATTGAGGCTCACCAATTAAATGGCACATAACATCATCCCATTGTGAGATGCTCCACCCAGTGGGGGAGCCAACCTAGACAAAAACTGAGATGCCAGAACACCAGGCACCCAGTGTTTCCACTGAATTCCCAGAGGAGGACTGGACCCGTTCTTGCCATTACTGGACCCTTTCTATGTGACCATCTCTATTCCAACAGAACCACGTCTGCCACTCCAGGAGGGCTTACTTTGGACTGCTTCCAACACCCTGACCAACATGGTGTCAAGTTGTATTTCTGACTCTGTAAGGGTTTCTAAGATATTTGTTTGTTTGTTTGCTTGGTGTTTTTGTATTTTTAATATTCCTAGTAAAGAACTGTTATTCCTATTCCGAAACCTTTGCGTGAAAGCCTCTAATTGCAAATTTATAATTATTTGGAAGGGGGGGTGGGGGTAGTTTACATTCTCCATTCCAGCTTTCCCTGGCAGATACCTGTCTTCCCAAACCAAGACATCGAGTCACTGAAATACTGAAGTACTGGCAGGCAAGAGGGAACCTGCAAGAATATCCATGTCTCAGCCTAAAAGTCATTTAACTTTACCTCCACTAGATTGGTGGATCTTCTGAGCATTAGGGTTTATCTCACTAAAAATAAAGCATGAACATGAAGGAAGTGTGCAGCAGTATTTAGCCTGATACAGAGGAATGCCTGCATTTTGTATGTAGACTGCTATTTGGATGATCTTTTAAGATTACAGAAAATAGTGCTTTTGAATGATTTTACTACCAGAGAAGGATGGGTAGGGAGTGTCTTGGGAACAGAGTCATTAAGCAACAAATGATAGGGGGAAGGCTGCTGGTTTTCATTTCCAATGTTAATAGTAACATGCATTTCTTTCTTGCTGGAGATGCCTTTGATGTATAAACAACTATTATCAAGTGACCAATAACTGATGGAAGTGTAATAATTTTTTGTGTCTGCCACACGTGCAGCAAGGAATTCCTGCTATCTGATACTTCAGTCTTCACAGTGCAATGTTATCGTACTTTATCTGTTTCTGTGTCTTTGAAGCTGAAAACAAACCTGATGTTGATGTTTCTAAAAAAACCAAAATCCTTTTTTGCCTTCTTCTTGGCTACTAATGTATCTGTTTAGTTCTGTAAGACTTTTCAAACCTACTCACATCCAGAAAACTTATTTTTCACTCTTCACTAAGTCTGATGTCAAGTGGTACCTTGAGAAATCATCAGCTTGGTTTGCAGAATTGTCTGAAATTAAACAAAAAAATGCTTTTCCTCAGTTTTTGGACACCAGTGGAATCCAAACCAGTCTGCAGGTAAACAGGGCTTTTTGATCAGCTCATTTGACTATCAGTTACAGGGTTACTGAGGCTGGAAGCCTAAGTTACACAGTCAGCATTGTCTCATTAACTCATTTGGTTAAGCAAGTGCTGTGGCATGAAGTTGGAGGCAAAGATTTTGTCCCTCTTTGATTGTTGCCTAATACATGTATTAGACCTGTTGGGCCAGATTAGAGACAACTGTGGCCAGAATTATATTTAATCTTGCTTTGCTATTGTTTCTTTGCAAGTAGCATCAAACTTTTCCATTTCCTAAGATCATGAGGTGGTAGATTTGCAACCAGAAGGGCTACTTGAAATACCATAACTTTAAGTCCAACTGAAACATATTCTTTAAAAAATATGCGTTATTAATGCAGTTGTCCAGATCAGTAGAGTCAAGAAGCCATATGTAGGTATGTAATGTCCAAATATGTTACAACATAGTGTAGCTGCAGTTTTAAAACAGTCTTTCCAGAAATGCATGGTGCAAGAGGTTATCATCTCTACTGTCATAGCTGCTTGAAGTGCTGAGATGAATGTCCTAGTGTGGAATGTTGGATGAAACTGCTGTTGAGATCTTGTCACAGTATGATTTTGAGCAAACCTCTCTGAGCAGCCCATCCTAAGGGTACAGGGAAGTTGTTTGCGTTGCTCCCTTGCATTGTGGAGCAGATGACACAGCTTGCTGTGCTGTGATTCTCCGGAGAACAAGCAGTCTCTAGGTGACCCCTTCTTTAATCTTGCAGTTGAAAGGCAAACACTATTCTTGAACAATTTTTTTTTTGTCTGAATACTTTGATAAATTGTGTTTTACAAAATTCTTACTTTGAAACTGGATAAACTATTTGTCTTACTTTCCTCCCAGTTTTGTTCAGGAAACAGCCATAATGGCTGATAAAACTCTGTGATGACTACGGTTCAGTTTCTCACCAGATGGAAAGAGCCCTGAGTGCTTAAAGTGAATATCTGGCTAAGACTGGCCAGAATTCTGAATCATGCTTATTTAGATTCAAACAAATTACTCATGTTTGAGCAGCCTCTTCTGTAGCCCTGAGAAGCCACCATTTATTCTCACCCATTAGGTCAGGTCCCTATTAGCAAGTCCTAATAACTGCTGTGAATATTATAAATATACTGGCATTAGGAACTGGCAGCTCTGTTTATCTCTGTTACAGGCAGACTGTCTTTTTAATGTATCATTAGGAAGCTGGGCGATTGGAGCTGATGGATGGACGTTGTGCAGCTTTCCTCTTTTCTGACATCCAGTGACCACTGGATAGTACTGAGGTTACTGTCCTGCTCACAAACATGTTCTAAGAAGCCTCACACCTTTATTTTAGGTTTTCAAAAAAATTGTCTGGTACACTGAATTTGGGTTATTTGTTTGCATGTGTGTAAAGCTGGTTGTCTCAGATCTTGTGGATTCTTTTCTGCCCCTGGTTTGGGATTGCTTACAGCTAATAATAAATGCGCAATATAAATCTCCTCACAGGTGTGCACAGAGCCTCAAACTTGTTTGAGTACATGCTGTCCTGTCACACTGGTGGGTGAAGAAGATAAGGAGCATTGACTGTTGTATTAATCCCTAACCTACGTCACTGATACTGGCTACAGAGTAGTATCAAGTCTGCCAAAGTATGCAACTGTCTTTAGATACTGGCAGCATCAGAAAAAGTTCACTGATTATCCAGCCATCTTAACTCCCATGGCTTCTGAAAATTTCTGATGCTGAAAGCACAGGAACTATAGCACAATGTTTTTAGAAACCAAAACACCCAACATCTTAAGGTATTTGTAGATATCTGACCTTAAAGCTTCTTATCTGTGTCTGAAGATGTTCTCTGATGAGGCGTTCAGATTTGTCTCTAGTAAAAATGTCACTAATCACTTTTTATTATGCTGTCTGAAGGCTTGAGCCACAAATACAGAATTAGCAGGGTTTATGTGTGCTTGATCCACTCAGTACAGCTAGTGTGGTGGTACACCTGAAACTAGGCATGGATGTGAATCTATCCATCTGGCTGCAACAGAAAAAAAAATTACTGATTCCATCTCAAACCATGTAATGCTGACCCAGCAGGATTTTGGCTGCATTTGTCATCCTGTCCCCTCTTTAGCTGCTATCTGTTGATGCCTTGAAGAAGTTAACCCCCCTTCTCTTAAGGTCTAGGTTTGGTTTGATTTTTTAATCTAAGCAGCTTTTCAGGGAGATGGCTCTTCAGACTGCTAATGCCAGTTTGATTTTTCTTTTGCAGAGCAAACCAGAGCTGGCCAACCGTCCAAGTCCTCTTAGTGCAAAGACACAAGCAACAAGTGGGCTGGAAGGAAGCACAAGGGAGGATGGTGACCAAACCCCTCTATCATGCTTGTCATACTGGCAGGGTAGTGGTCTGAGTGCAACTGCATGGCATCTGGCTGTGATGCCAGGGTGCCTCTGACAACAGCTAGCCAACAGAGTGGTGTGCAATGCAGATGGTACATTGTTGCTTTAACTCTGCAGCTCTGCTAACTGAAAGATGAAGTTACACTACCCAGAGTCTGAAAGAGCCAGGAACTGAAATATCACTGTGATTAAGGTAACTAGATGCCAAGTGCTTCATCCTTTTAAACTATTTTCAGAATTCTGGATAATAAGGATTGTTCTTCCCTGCCCTGTTCCTTCAGACTTTCAGCAGAAGGCAGGTCAGAATTGGTTTTTGAAAGCCCAATTTGCAATACAATGGCTTTCAGAGAGGATTTTCAGACTATATATACACAATTAATATTAGAAAAATCTGAACACATAGGGCACCATTCTCTGGTGTCTGTTTAGATGTGTGCTTCTACACAGATACACAGCAGATACACATCTAGGCATGAAACTACATGAAAGTTCTCAATGTCTCTTTCACTGCCAGTTAGTTGCATCCAAAACCAGACATTAATTCAAGAATTCAAGAAATCTTAATCTGTGTTCTCTTAGTTCATGATGTCAGAGATGCTACATGCTTGTTCTTACTAAAATTGGGCATTACTTTAATAAAGACAGGAAATTTCAGGTAATTTGAGAGAGGAGGCTTTTTTTTCTTTTCTTTTTCTTTTTTTCTTTCTTTTTATTTGAAAGAGACTTGGTATTTGTGTGTAAAAACAAAATACTGAGACATTTAATAGGCAGATGTGGCCAACACATCATAAAGCATTGATTTGGTTTGGATAAATAGAAGGCAGTAGAATATTGAGGGTTTTTTTTTAAAGTGTCTGTTCTTCTGAGAATACTATAACCTAATTTTAAATCGATATAAACTCTGCTAGTTGTTTTTGATTTTGCAAGGACCTCAGCATTCTGCAATCAGTCTGAACTCAAGTGTACTGGGTATCCAATGCCTTTGAGAGCACTGTGTTCTGTGTGACATTCAAAATACCTGAACACAGTCTGTCCCAGTAGCTACTGAAGCTGTGTTTGATATGATACATAGCTACACAGCTCACAGCCACAGAGATTTGGATGCCCAGAGCAGTCTTAACATCACTCTTCTTTGAGCTAGTATGTTTTTCCACCTGATTTACTCTTCATTTTTTGACTGTGTCCTTTCAGTGGACACTTACAAGCCAAAGAGTTCTATTTTGTCCAAATGGCTTGTATTTACATACTTTTGATTCCTGAGAAAATCTGGTGGCTCTTTGGCAAGTAAATGGAAATAAAGATTGTGTATTCAAAGATTTTTAGGCAGGAGGGGGAACAGTTCAGTTTTACTGAGCTGTTGACTCAAATGGCTGTCTCTCTCTTTTTACAAAGCCAACTGCATAGAAAAGAGAGGGGTTATATGAATCAAGTGCTCCTTAGTTATGATGTGGTCATCTTCAATTCTTGATTTAAAAGATCTATTCCACTGTCAGAAATCTGCTGTCTCTATGGAAAAGAATCCTTCCAGTTTCTATCCTTCCAAATCTGAAGAATGTTAAATTGACAATTTCTGGGCTATGTGTGTGTGTTTTAAAGGTCTCATATCCGTAGAAGTAAACTAAACATGGTCTAAAGTCTTCTAAGTAATAAACATGCTGCTTCTAATCAGCAACAGCTCTACAAGGTAGGTAGTGCAGGTGTGTGTATGTTTCTGTGGGTGTTAGTACAATAGCTGTTGTGACCTGCAGCACGTGCTGGTTAAGTTCTGTTTGCACAGCATTGTGTAAAATGAAACAAATAATGTCTGCATGGGAAAAGTTGGTGCTTCATTCTTAGCAGCTGAGCTGACATGTTCTCACATCTCCTGGGTTCTTCCTTACTTCTGTATCTAGTGTCGTATGTGACTGAGGCACCTCACGTTCTGACCTTGCAAACTGTTATTTTTAAAAACAGACTTCTGAGGTGTAGATGGGAAAATGCTTAAAGCACTCATAACCAAAATCCAGGATGGAGCCAAACTTTCCCAAATACCTCTGTACTGTGGCAGAACCTGCACCAATAAGCCAATTCATCCAAATAAGCTGAACTGAGAATAGGCAGAGAAGCCTCCCTGATTCTGCCTAAGCAGCAGCCCTCTACACACAGCAGAACAACATGGCAGAAAGACTGCACTGAAAAGTTGCAATAAAAGGGGTGTGAGTGTATGTGAGCAGTGCCATAGTGCTGTGTTTAGATGAGGGGTATCGTGGTCTCTGTGCACTGTCATACAAGCAGAGAAGGTGTGGTGCAGCAAAAAGAGCCCAGGCTCCTGAGGCACGTACAAACAAGTTGCAGAACCTAAGTAGCATGAATGGTGACCAAATTTAATCTCCATCCTGAAGAAAAAAGGTGATGAAAAGAAGAGGAACTGAATGCATGTTAGCAACTAGTACAAAGATGTCAAGGAGATCCTTATACAAGCAAGCAAGAATCACCATCACTAATATTACCCCCTTCAGTATGGTAAAATAAGTGTTACGGGTCAAGACAGGTGATTCTTGCCCTCTACTCTACTCTTCTGACATTTCATGTGGAATACTATGGACTGCTCTGTGGGCCCCAGCACAAAAAGGAAAAGGACTTTTAGAGTAAATCCAGAGTAGACCACAAAGATGATCAGATGGATGGAGCACCCCTCGTATGAGGAAAGGCTGAGAAAGCTGTGGCTGTTCATCTGGAGAAGGCCTTGGGGTGATGTTATAGCAGCCTTCCAGTACTGGAAAGGGAACCTACAAGAAAGGTGAGGAGGAAGGTTTTACAAGAGCATGAAGTGATAGGAAAGGAAGAATGGCTTAAAACAGAAAGAGAGTAGGTTTAAATTAGATATTAGAAGAAATTCTTTACTGTCAGGGTGGTGAGGCACAAGAACAGGTTGCCAGAGAAGCTGTGGATGCCCCATCGTTGGCAGTGCTCAAGGCCAGGCTGGATGTGGCTTTGTGAAACCTGGTGTAGCAAGAGGTGTCCCCTGACCATGGCAGAGGAGTTTAGACTAGATGACCTTGAAGATCTATCTCTCCTTTCCACCTTCAGCTGCTGTGTTAGGGTGTGGCTGTGTGCTTCCCCAGGGACTCCTGGGGCTGGCACAAGCCCCATTGCAGCTGCCACCAGGTGTCATGCTCTAAAGATTTTTGGTTGCCACCATGTGTCATGGCTTCCACAACTGTTAGTGACACAGGCACTTTGTGTCTCTTGAGTCCCTGCTGGGCACACTTGCCCAGGACACAGCCAGGGCAGTCTCTTAAGAGGCATTTGCTTGTCCCCATCATGTCCTCTCTCCTGTGACAAGTGTGGTATTATGTCTTAGGTTACAATGCAAGATGTAACCTAAAGTAGGTATTCCATTACCATCTGTTAAAACCAGGTGGGGCACTATTCTTTATGTCTTCCATGACCCATCCTCCCTCCAGGGAATATCTTCTGTTAATGGGCCATTGAGTCTCACTGCGTGACTGATAAAATTACATCATCCCATTGTGAGATGCTCCACCCAGTGGGAGGAGCCACGCATTCCTACCTGGATAAAAATCTGAGATTCAGAACTGTCAAGCAGCTGCTTTTCCACTGAATTCCTAGAGGAGGACTGAACCCATCTACACCACTACTGGACCTTCATAGGAAAACTACACCCTTCTACAGAACCACTGCTTCAACAGAACCACATCTGTCACTCCAGGAGGACTGGAGCCACATTTTTAATTGTACTGCTACCAGAAATCCTGACCAGCAGGGTGTCAGGTTGTATTCTGACTCAGTCAGTGTTTTGGGGTTTTTGTATTAGTGCATTTTTAGTTTAATTTTCCTAGTAAAGAACTGTTTATTTCTATTCCCATATCTTTGCCTGAGAGCCCGTTATTTAAAAATTGTAACTTGGAGGGAGGAGGTTTACATTCTCCATTTCAAGGGAGTCTCCTGCCTTCCTCAGCAGGCACCTGACTTTCTAAACCAAGACACATTAAGAGTATAGACATTTGGCAGAAGAAAAACTCCAGCTGGTCCTGGAAGATCAGAGGGGCTGGGTGCATCTGGGCTTTATTTCTGATTGTAAACAACTTGGCACTGTATTTCTGGTCATGTTCAGTGAGATCTCGGGTGCTGAGATACTGTGGGTCACACCAGAAATCTGGCCACACTGGCGATCTCAGATCCACAACTAGTGTGGTTCATGAATTCAATGCTGAAGTTTGCTTGGCTCAGTAAGAACCTTCACAAACAGAGGTGTGTTCCTGCTCTGCCCAGAGCTGATCTGTGACTGAGGCCTCTTCCTGGGAGAGTAAAGGAAAACAGGCAGCCACATGGCCTGTCTTTGTCACTTCTGTGTTGTTTACAGGAACAGACTATTAACTTTTCTTGGCTTGTGAAGAGCAGATCCTGCACAGTGAAAATGGCAGCAGGTTCTTTGGGGAAATTGGTAAGCTAGTGGTTTTTGAGACTGATGTCATGTTTAGAAAACACCATCAGTATCTCTTACTGACTAGTTACTATGGATGGGTTAGAAGAGTGCTAAATTAGCTTCTGTTGTCTCCCCTAATTCAACTATATAGTGTTTTGATAGGACTTCCATTTCTAGATAATTCTGCAATAGAAAGCAATAAATAGTAGGTGATTTTTGGTTATTCTTCCCCCAAATAATGCTTTTCTTTTTCACTTTTGCTCATTTGATCAGGTCTGGAGATAATCACTCATTGTCACTCTCCCTCTTATCATTGATATTACTGTCAAAAGTTGGACTGAGTTGACATAACCATTTCTGTAAACCATGATTTTCAAAGGAGGTGCTATATGAAGTACATCCAAGAGCGAACACTTATTCTTAAAACAAAAGGTATTTTCGAAGCCAAAGCTGTGGTGTAAACCAGCCTAATCTGACCCATCCACAAGACCAAGTTCACTTCCTTCACCAAAATATTTGTTTCATCTTCTTTGTTAAGTTAACCTCAAGTAAAATTCTAAATTGCCTCTAAAACTGTTATTTGATTGCATGTAGCTCTACATCCACAGGAGGGGGCACTTGAATAAAATTTTGAGCAGTTTACCAAGTACCTCTCATTTCATACCTCATTTTTTGCACAGTGATTCTGTGTCTTGGAGAAGGGGAAAAACTAAAAGATTGTGAAGGTGCAGGGAAACTAAATAGGCCATCATGTCCTGAAGTATATTGCTGAGTTCTTCTAATGGGTGGATCTTGCACTGTTTCAGTTATGTTTTGCTTCAAATCAACAAATATAATACGCACACACAAAATTATCCATCAAAAGAAATAAAACACTGAGTCATATTTTTTCTTGGTGTGAAATTTTTGTGGTCTGCTTCAGTAGGCAATATGGCTTTTTACAAGGAAGCCTTTGTTTCATGCTTAACATTCATGTACAAGCATCTAGAGAGTTGAACTAGACTAAAGTGCAAGTCTGGTGCAGAGAAACTGCACTACAGTTTGTTTAAACAGCTTTGTTTAAATAACTTTGTTTAAAAAGAGATTTGTTTTCCATACCTGCCTGCAGTACACCCATGCTTCCTGAGAGGAGCAATAAGTGAGAGTAATCATATTTTCACATGTGTTACCGGTAGTCTGCACTTCAGCTGTGCTGATGTGTCAGACCTTTCTGAGTGACTAGGGCTTAGCTAAGCATTAGAAAAGTAGATATGTAGCTCTGCTAGACCATGTTTTGTGTTCTTTGCCCCTCTCTAAGGCCTCTCTGATCTTTCATGATTGACAAGGTGTAGTGCTTGAACTGATTTCTAGTTTCAGTAGACTTGAAGATTTTCAAAGCTGAAACTATGAAAGAAGCAGACACAAGTTTATGTGCCAGCAGGACTGAGACTTACTTCTACTAGAAGAATCAATAACATGTTTTTGTATGTATTTCCCCTCCTTCTTCCACTCTTGCTTTTGTGTAGTTTAAATCTAAACTCTGGATATGGACACTGTGATGCCCAGGACAGGAAACAGAGCTGTCTTCACTGGAGCAATCAGGTTCACACATGGAACTGCAGTGAAGATATCTCAGCAGAAATCCACTACTGGTGTGGCATGGTTCCTGCTCGTAGATCAAAAGCTTATCCAGAGCCAGAGCAGATTCCTTTTGTCTGTGTGGGGACAATGAAGAGATGACTGCTGATTTCAGTACTCAGATTGTACTACTGAGGAGAAGGAAAAATAATAGAAGAGATCTGATGTAACCAGCAAAACATCTTGCTTTTCCCTTTCCTATTGTCCCATGCTGGCAGTTGTGGCTCTCACTGTCTTCCAGGGGCTGTACAAGTCAGACACTGTAATTTGAAAATAACTCTTGTAACAAGGGTTCTTAGGTATGGCAGGGTCCTAGAACAGGAAAGAAAAGAGAGGAAGTGGTGAGGGTCCACTATTAAATTTATCACATTATCCTATTCTTCCTAGTGGCATATCCATAATAAATTAAGCCAAATATTTTACTTGTTCCCCATGTTATGAACTCCATGTAGGAGAGCAGACATGTGGCTGGATTGTAAGTTGTGTGTTATTTCCCTCTTCCCCTCTTGCTTTTGTTTTCTCTTACGATACCATGGGTTGCATTTTAAAGTCTCACAGCACTGACCTATCTAGACTCTCTGACAGCTGCAATCAAATTCTGGTTTGCCTCACTGCTAACAGTTCTACCAGTGAAATTCTGGCTTGACTGCACTAAGAACAGAATTGGAGCAGTTCAGGCTCCTCTAAAAATACCACTTCAAGAGATTGCTGTAGCAAACCACCATGATTCTCTGCCTGAAAGAGTGAACATTTATTAGGGCCAACATCAACGGAACTGGAACCTGAGACAGGGAAGGAGACATCTCTTTTTGCTTATGTGGGTTAGAGGGGAGCAAGCAAGATCTAATTTTCCTGGTCCCAGGCAGATTGTTGAGCCTAAGCCTCATTGTCTAAAGTTATGCCAAATGCCATTCTGTTGATGTTTTTGATTTCTCACAAGACATTTTATCCTGCTTCAAAGCCCGTGACGATTTGAGAACTATTCAAGGTCAGTTACCACCCCATTTCATATTGCTGCTTTTCAGAGAAGGCATCTGCAGAACTGTGACCATTTAGTGTATCTGTGACAAAGCTAGGACAATTTTCTCTAATTCTTTTTCTTTCTTGAGGAAGACAGCTGCTTGGCTCCACTGACAGCAATGCAATTTTAAATTCCTGAGACTTCAATTAAAAACTAGATCTGTTTCCAAAACAGTAAGGACACATCAGGGGATGAAGAATTTGAATTTATTGTCAGGAATATAAAGCTTATCTCCTTAATTGTGGCCACAGACAAGCCTTTCGGTCTTGCAAGGTAAAAGAGTACTCATCCTGTACTCCAACAAAATGGAGACCGCAACTGGTGCTTTTTCCCTTTGTGAGATGTCTAGATTTCAAGAACTGGTAATGGTAAGATAGATAAATATACTGTTATGAGTGGTGATCTAATAAAACAGCTGGCAAACTTTCTGTGTCAAATCTGCCTTATTTCCAGCTCACTTGTTTTCTCTAAGACATTTAGGACTTGATGTTCCCAAGTGTGTGACAACTCTCTCAATATCAGACAGCCAAATATGCAAAATTGCTACTTGGTATTTTGATTAAATATTGCTCGAGAAGTAGGCCTGGTGGTACTTTTTGTCTTATGAGTATTCACTACTGGGATCTGCCAAAAAAAGGAGATAATGCTGTGAGCTGTAGCAATTCAGAAATAGGCTCTGCTTCAGCTCTGCCTAAACTTGCTCTGCCAAAACCTTTGATGCCAGTTTGACTTCTTGTCTCTTGATGGTGATTACAGTGGATTTCTGGTGAACTCAGAATAATTAGACTAAATCTTGAGTTGTCTGAGAGCAACCATCCTATCTCTCCTTCTGAGCTGTGTGTGGTTACAGACCTGGATTCAGCCTTCACCAACAGCTGATTGATTGGAAAAGAGTCGTTCTCTATGGGTACCACCAAAATGTCACTCTAACTGCAGCTGATGCACCACTATATGAAAAGCAGATACATAGCAATTGGGGGTGTCAAAGCCACTGAGATACTTGCAGATCTAGTGCACTGCTGGGCTCAAAGAGGACAGAACATGATTTTAATGTTGGATTCAAAGGAAGGCTCTAATGTAAACCGAGTAATAGGCCTCTGCAACTGCTCAGCATTGTGCATGGTGTCCAAGCCAGTCAGGGCCAGATTCTGGCCATAAGGAAATGTTGTTTGATTGAGTTATAATCACTGACACAGGGCTCTTTGCACCTGTTTAAAACTTAATCTTTAAAAACAGCTAGACATATTCAGGGATGAAATGTTCATGGACTGTAAGGAAAGAAGACAGTTTCTGTGGTTGAAGAGATCTGAAGCCATGAAGCCAGAAGCTGGGATACAGTGGGAGGAAAGCTGTTATCTTCTTGATGTGACATTGGTCTTCTCCTTCATGCTGTTGTCAAAAAGTACCCCCTCTTGCATGGACCTTTGCTCTTTACTATAGCTGCCAGTTTTCACTGCTCTCAATGTAGGAGCTTCTGAACAAGACAATTAAATGGCCAGGGTTTCAGACACACTTGCCTTAGTTCATCAACCTTTGTACCTAAAGAGAGGACAATTGATTAGCTTTTCATCTTCAACCGAGGGGCAAACACAATGCTATACAGAGAAGTTTAGTCTGGAATACATTTTTCTTCTGAGGAAATTGGAGCATCTCTGCAGTTCTGACACTGTCACATTCTCAAATGCAAAAAACAGAGAGATTTAAACCCCAGAAACAAAACATTTCAGCAGCTTTCTCTATTTCTCACCCTCGCCTCCCACCATTTTATTGGATTCCTCCTTAAGCCAGAAGTAATGGCACTGAAGACAACAAGGAAGATCATGGAGAGAAATGGAATGCCTTTTAGTGGATGGAGAAAAGCAGAACCTGGCATTTCTGTAATGAAAATTGAGCAGACTAATTTTGTTCCTTACCACAGATTTTATGTTGTTTCCCAGAAGAAAATATAAATTAATTCTTAATGAAATACACTTTGCTGCCACTTGGTTCCTCAAGGGCTGTCAGATTCAGATCTCCCATTATCCTTTTTTCTGGAAGGCAACCTACAAAAACAAAGGTTCAAAAAAAAGTTGTGCTTTTTTTGTTTGTTTGCTTGTTTGGTGTGGTGGTTTTTTTTTTTTTTTTTTTTTTTTCCCTCCAATGCAGATATCTGAGCTGTTTGGAAAAACAAAACAAAACAAAAACCAAAACAAACACAGAAAAAAAGAAGATTTAAAAGGAAACTCAATAGTGTCAGTGCTCCTACCACTTGGTTCTGCTGTCAAGGACAGAATAAAACTGTAATTGGCTGCAATAGATAAATTATTTGTTCAGACATGACTTCCCTCCGCAAATTGGCAGATGATACCAATTTGGGTGGCAGTGCTGATCTGCTGGAGGACAGGAAAGCTCTGCAAAGGAATCTGGTGAGGCTGGACTAATGGGTCAAGGCCAAGAGTAAGAGTCCAACATGAATAAATGCCAGTTCCTACCCTCTGGTCACAACAACCCCACGCAGCGCTACAGGTTGGGGGAAGAGTGGCTGAAAGCTGCCTGGGGAAAAAATACATGGGAGTGATGGTTGGCAGTGGCTGAACATGAGCCAGCAGTGAGCCCAGGTGGCCAGGAAGGCCAATGGCATCCTGGCCTGTACTTTCTGTATAGAATATAGGAAAAACCTTCTTTTTAAAGTTCTCCGCAGGAAGACCTTGTTGCGACTGCCAGCCCTTACATAAAAAAAAAAGCCCCAAACCAAAGCAAACCAACCAACCAACCAATCAAGAACCACCCTCCCCCCCCCCCCCCACCTCAAATTATTTCTTTTGGGGAAACAAAGGTAGGGAGAAGACAGCAAACAAACTGTGGACAGCTGCTATACATATTTCCATATGCAAGAGACTGGGAGGAATTGAAAGATAAGATGGTTTTATACCAAAGTGCCTGTACAAAAATAAAATGTTAATTCCATCATTACTAAAAATATTACCACCAGTAGACAGAGCTGATACTGTCTATTTCCATGGAGACCACTGCAGTATTTCAGACCTCTGGTTTTGTGGGCAGAGGAAAATGCTGTTAAATTAACTAATACTTGAGAAGATAGACATAAATTCTCACTGTATTTTGGGAACTCACATAACCTTAAGGCAATGCAGCTACAACAAGATTATAATAACATCCTCTGGCCTGCACTGACTACTTCTTTCTGGTGATGCCAGTGACACAAATATCCATAAACAGTGTGAGGGTTCTGATGGTCTTTACAAGGGCCGTCCCCCTTCTGCAATAAGGACTCATCCACCTGACACTGCTGTAAAAGGGAGCAACCTGATCCTGTCAACTGTGAGCAGGTTTGTTCTGTTACTTCCTGTGATAGAGCAGAGTGAAGCACTGTGTTAACCTCATACAGACAATAGTCAAAATAAAGCAGAAAAAGGCAGAGGCAAACAATTTTTCTGGTGTCTTTGTTCATTTCAAGGCTGTGAAATCACTATAGTGAGCAAGTGGTGCATGTACTGTCACTGTGGCACTGTCTGGTGGTTCATACTAATTCATATGCTTACAAATATATAATGGATCTACCTCTTACGAACCCTTCCTTCCTTCCTTCCTTCCTTCCTTCCTTCCTTCCTTCCTTCCTTCCTTCCTTCCTTCCTTCCTTCCTTCCTTCCTGCCTTCCTGCCTTCCTGCCTTCCTGCCTTCCTGCCTTCCTGCCTTCCTTCCTGCCTTCCTTCCTGCCTTCCTTCCTGCCTTCCTGCCTTCCTGCCTGCCTTCCTGCCTTCCTGCCTTCCTTCCTGCCTTCCTGCCTTCCTTCCTTCCTGCCTCCCTCCCTCCCTCCCTCCCTCCCTCCCTCCCTCCGTCTCTCCCTCCCTCCGTCTCTCCCTCCGTCTCTCAGCTAGGTTTCATGTGGAGCTCTTTCCTTAGGGTAGTGCCTACAGGAATGGATGCAATCTTGTATAGAGCATAAAGACCCTGAAGGACAGAGGACAACTTTAAGCCCTGGAAATGCTTGAAACACAGGTCTGTCTTTCTTACCAAGAGGGTGAAAAAGCTCTGCCTAAGAACCAAGGTTAATGGAGTTCAGGAAGATAAGCCCTCCTTGAAGAAATTCAGCATTTTGCATGACTGAACCCTATAAAATTCATTACTCCTGCAAGCCTCAGCATGAGCTGTGATCCAGTTTTCTTGGCAAGGATGAGTTTATTTTGTCAGTATCTGCCCTTTATTCCTGTGTAAAAACTTGCACAAAAGCCATTGGCCCTAATTTGCAACCCGAAAGAGCATGTAGGAAGGAGGCTTTTACTTAGCTGTGGCATCTGATGTGAAGTTAGCTTTCAAATACCAAAAATAGTGTACTGAAACACAGGGATGGAGTTTCTCACAGATGGATGGACGCATGGTGTAACTTTGGTACGAGTACACCAAGGACATACAGTCTGCTCGCATTTTCCTGTGCAACTTCATCTTGTGTTACTTTTTCCAGAATCTAAAAGCCTGACTGCTATTAACCTGATTCCTTCACTGTTGAATATCTGGTAGATCTCCTGATAGTACCAGTGCAGTATTAATACTTTGCACCTGCCTTCATGCACTAATACCCTGCTTAATCATAAATATTGGCAAGGCTTGTAGCTATCACAGTAGAACTTGGCAACTCCTGAGCCCAAGCCTGAAAACATTTTAGAAGATGTATCAAAAAGGCCATGTCTTGTAAACTCTAGCTTTATCATCAACTTCAATCACAGATTCTGTTAATATAATTAGAAAATTACAATGTCTTTTAGCAATGCTAAAAAAAGGGAACTACTGTGATTCTCATATTCTTTCCTTGGTAATTCTATCTTGTAGGCTTAGAGCTACCTACTTTTCCTGCTCCCTAAGCAGAAGCTCATCAACTCTTAATCCAGAATACCATAAAAATGTCAGTCCATTCTCCAAAAAAACTTCTAAAAGCCAGGAAGCCAGTAACTGAGATGTGTCTTTCAGAGAACAATAGATATCTTGGCTTGGAAAGGTTGTTAAAACAGAAATATTTTCAGTGAAGTTAGTATAGCTGACTTAGCTAAATCAGAGCAAAACCCTTGTGTACATGGACTCTCTAAACCAGTTTCTTACCAAATTGAGACAACTCAAGAAGTCCCTCAGAGTGATTGTTTTTACTTTCTGGAAAGTGTCTGTTTTAGTAATTTGGAAATAGATTTGGGAAGTAGTGCTGTTTGTACACAGAACCCCACCACTCCATTCTACCAGGTCTCGTGTCATGCTCAAGCTGGCAATGTGTATTGTTTTGTTAGATGGGTGAAAGGAAGTCATCATTTTCCTTACCTTCAGCTTTCCCTATGTCTGTGTCTGTTTATCATGCAGGTGTAAACAGGACACTTCTCTGGAATTCCATTGCTCCTCCATTACTATTCATACTCTCTTCTCCTTTCCTAGCCTACCTGCACCATGGAAGTGTTCTTGAGACCTCTCAGAGTGGCCTCCCTCCTCCTGCAAGGTCAGTACAGCTGACTGCTTTGTTTCAAGTACAGAAAGGTGAGCTGCATGACACAGAGCAAGATTTCTCCATTCCCAAAGCCCTTCATACTTATGACCAGAAGATTTGACTGCACTTACACACTGCATGTGGTGAGGGAGGCTTCAGGGCTGGGACATGAACTGTGTCCATTTAATAGCAAGATGGTTTCCTATGATCCCCATCACATCATGGGTGCAGATGTGCTGGCAAGAAGTAAGATGTGATGGGGAAGTTACCTAATGCTTTTCACAGACTTTTTCTGTGCTTCTGTGTCTTAGGCACAGGGAATATTACTGCTATTAATGATGGATGAAGCAGACAAACGTGATCTTATTCTAGCAGTAATTTTAATATAGAAGTGCAGAGCCATGTGTCCTATGTTTGCCTGTTTTGCAGTAATCACAGCACTACTTGAGCATGTTACAAGTAGAGGTGTAAAAGCACTGGCCTTTGAGCATTCATTTCCTACTGGCATGCAGAGGTCTACAACAGATACATAATGCACTCATTTGGTGACAAACATTTAACTAAACGAGTGACATTAACTAGTGAAAAAAAGCAATTTTGAGCTGTATGCAATTTTTAGTCCTGACCAGATGCTGTCTACAAGCTATGCTCTGCAAAAAGGTTCCTCTGGGATGGCTACTTAATTCAGACCTCAAACACTTCAGAAATTTAATTTAACTTGAAAATTAACTTAATTCAGACCTCAGAAGCTTCAAAAAGTTTCTCAGTTCTCTGCTGTAAAGAAAAGAGAGACATGTGAAACAGCATGCTCTGTAGAGCTGGGGTAAATGGTTCAGCTAAAAGTTAATAAGAAACACAAACAATGAATGTCTTCTATAGGCACTGGTAGAAATTTAGGTTCTTCTGTGTTAAGGAAGTAGAGAAAACAGCCACTTTCCACAGTGTGTTTCTACAAACTCTAGTGATGAAATGAGCCTGGTCCTGGCATGACATCTATATTTGGGAAGCCTTAAAATCCTAGATTGAGAATGCTGAAATTTCTTTATATGCACCGGCTTCTAGCTTTTGGTGGAACAAGACCATGTGAGAGACTGCACTTTTAGGGTGATAGCCTGATTACCACTAATTAATATTCACAGCTTTCCTGGAAACCACTGCATTGGTGCCTGAAGTACATCCCTGGGCATGAGAGACATGTATGGGGGAGAATTCCTGATTCCTTTAGCAAGCTGCTGCTAATTTCAAAACACCACTATAACAATAGATATAGTTCAATTCACTCAGTCAATGCCTTAAAAATACTGACATCAGTTGCAATTGTGTTCCTTGATATCTTCACTGAACTAGAACTGCTGTGGATGTGTCAGAAATGACAGGTCACCACATGAACATTGGCAGTGTAGTCAGAGGCAAAGAACAACTTACACTGCCCAGACTTTTTAGCTACAGCAGTGATTTAATTCTTGAGGACACCTGCAAATGGTAGAGAGACACCTGCAAAAGTCCCACGATTGTGGGGAAGAAAAATCAGGCCTTAATGATGAAGAGTTTTGGAGGTCCTACAAAAGAACTCACCAAGCAGGGTAGGTAGGAGATGGCACACACTGGGGAAAAAAAAAAAAAAAAAAAAAAAAAAAAAAAAAAAAAAAAAAAAAAAAAAAAAATTGCAAGGACTAGTGTGAAAATGCAGGGAAAGGACTTTTGTGGGAAAATTCCATGTGTCAAGTAACTTGATGTTTGTTTAGGGTATATCTGAGCAATAAAAAAGACTAAACCAAAATTGCTGCAGCTAACCAATATTAAGAAAGAAAAAAAAGCTGTTATGAACTTGTTATTAGTATGCTAAAAAGCACATGCCCATGGTAATCAGGTATCAGGTTTAAAACTTGAATAACCCTATTTTTCTACAGTCCAGGGAACTGAGCATAAGAAATAGGGTGGTGGTCTTTATCTGAATAGCCAGGAGTGGAAAACTGAGACCTTAATTTTCTGTGATATTTCCCTCGAAAACATACACGGACATACAAAGAAATAAGCTCAATCCTGTCTGAATATCAGGGCTGAGATTTGGCTCAGCTTCCTCTGTAAATTCCTGTTTCTCTGTCAGTTCTACTTATATGCATTTATGACCAGTTTTCTCTGCTCCGTACCCAGTATAGTCACTATGCATACAGCCAGTCTCTACTAGTCCTTGCACTTGCAAGGCAACCTGAAGAGCTGCAAAGCAGACCACAAATAACTAGTTAAAGACAAGATGTACAAAAGAACTCAAATAAAAGGATTTTTATTCCACTGAAAGACCTGCATAACCATATACTTTCTTTTTCTAGAAAAAAAAGCATGAGGATTACAAAAGTTGCTATTTTCTATGCCTGCATTAGCATTACTTGCCAAAAACATCGAAGTCTTCCTGTACCTCAGGTTCAGTTAGATATGTGTGCAGAGTTGGGCTTCCATTACACCTATGCATGGGAAGGCTGTAATTTTCTCATGCCTGACTAAGGACAAAGACATAAATGTTGTGTTGGTTGCGTTGTAAAGGTGAGTTAAATTTCTGATTAGGATATGCAGGACAGGCTTGCTTACGCATTAGTTTGAGGCAATTACAGGCCCCGAGCCTCACATCTTCTCTTTGTAAGGTTTGGGATGCTAACATTTCTGCTACAAACTCACACACAGGAGCAAGGAGTAGACTCAAAGAAATATAAAACCTTCTTGAGGCAGAATTGTGCACTACTAGACCACTAACAGGAATAGTGTTTCACTCTGCAGTGGAAAAATGACTTTTCTGGCTTGCAAATGCAAGCTAATGGCTCTACCAGGAGGAGAGGACAAAAGAATCAGGATCACAGACCCATAGACTCACAAAATCACAGAATAACCTGAGTTAGAAGGCCCCCTCAAGGAACATCAAGTCCAGCTCCTGGCTCTGCACAGGATCATCTCCAGGAGTCCCACCATATGCCTGAGAATATTGTTCAAATGCTACTTGAACTGTGTCAGGCTGGTGCTGTGACTGCTTCCCCAGGGAGCCTGTTCCAGTGTCCCACCAGTGTTCTTCTAAGGGAAGAACCTTTTTCTAATATCCAGCCTAAACACAACTTCATGCCATTCCCATGGGTTCTGTCATAGAGAAGAGATCAGTGCCTGTCTCTCCTCAGAAAAACAAAGAAACACTTCCCACCTTGAGAAGAATTTAAGAGAACATAATGATTAAACAAAAACTGACATGCAGGGAAAACTGCAACTTGTCCAAAATATCATAGCAAACCAGTTGCAGATAAGGAGCAAAACTTTGCTCTTGACATGCAGCCCATATGTTATCTCTTGCAGTCTGTGTTTTTCTGAAAACCTGCATGAGTAGAAAGTATACTTTTTAGTGACTGAAGGCAACCTTAAGATCTTCTAAAGTAGGAAATAAGTGACTTGATGTTATTAATGACAAAGAGATAAGGTCAATAGCTAATAGCAAAGTAAACCAGTCAGTTACTGGGTAAACATGAAGTTACTTGTATTGGTTTGCCATTTTCAAAAATTGTCTTCTAAATGCTGCCTGAAGGCTGCTTTATGGGGAATGAAACCACTCAGGATAAGTTACCTTTTAAAATTTTTCTCAATAGGTTCTCTTTGCATATCAATTTTATAAAATGCAAGGTTTCCTACTTTCCATGAAACAGACTGCTGGATACACAGATCTTTTCTTGGAGACTGTGGAGTAGCAACGATTGAAAAAATAAATAATGGAAACCACAACTGCTCAGGGGATTTGTTTTCTAATTAAATGCTCTCACTTGTCTTCTGTTTCCTGCAACTCAATTTGACAATGCAAAGCATGAATACTGAAGTATACATTATTACTATATACTTAGCCCCATAGCTGATAGTGAATGCTTACAAATAGAAGCTGGTTTTCTGTGTATGGAGCCACAAAACTGCCATCATTATCAGCAGAAGTGGTTCCTTCAGCGTATCATCTGGCTTGGAAATAGAAGATATTTTCAATACTTTTTTCTTTGAACTTTTGAAATTGTTCAGACTTCCAGATTATCAGTCTAATCACAGCTCTTCATATCCACATGTCCCAGTTTTGCTAGGAAGCTTTGAATTATTTACACAATAGGATTGTGTGCACTGGGAATAAAATATTAGAAGCAGGCAAGTCTGAAATCTAAATGAAAAGGCATCTGGTTGGATGGCATGGGACTTACTCTAGTGACCCAGAGGCTAAGAGTAAACAAGAAAAAGAACAGATGTTTAAGAGATGGTTACATTAAAGTCCTCCTAGACAGTCAGGTCTTTGGCTGCAGTGTAAAAGCAGTGACCACATTATCTTCATGTGTGTGACCATGGGTATGCATGTGTGCATTTGAGTGTGTGTGTGCATGTTCATCAAGAAGGGAAGGAGCTTTCCCAAGTGGGGCTGCATGTTTGTCTTCATATGAGGAAGCTGCCTTTCACAAAGCACTGGCCAGAAGGGAACTGACAGTGGTCAGAACATGGCTTCTTAGGCTCCTGGCAGTACCTTGAAGCCTGCGGGAAAGCAAAGTACGGAACTCTCAGTCTGGCCTGGAAAATCATAAGGAGGAACCCAAAACAATCTTGTAGATGCCGTCCTCCTCCACCTGGTGTTTTTTCCAACTTGTTTACTGGTAGAGATGTTTACAAAAATCTGGTGCCCTAGAGGACCAATCCTGTTCATTGTATTGAAACACTGTATAAAAAGAATCTGTCTTTCAATAAACTTGGCTATAAGCTCATGTTGTTACACGAGCTATCCTGAATTGTAACAATAAGGAGGAGCCTCTGACTGCCATTATCACAGAATCAGAACAAGAAATTTCCCTGAACCTCCATGTCATTCAGCCATGTGGCACAGCACAATCTTCAGGGAGCTGACCCAGTAAAGGAGGGAGGACATGTGTCTCCCCTTCATCCAATATCATCCTTTCCATCTGAAGAGAAAGTAGCTTCCAGTCCCACCAAAATTTAGGCAAGGACTTACGGGGCTTAGCTCCAAGCAGCATTTCCTTTACTGTAGACTGGAACTGAGTAACACCCCTCTATGTCGGTCAAAGTGTCTTATGCTACAGGACAAAGTCCTATAAGTTTGAGTAATTCCCTTGGAAAAAAATGATTTCAAGTATGCAATGCCATCTCCAGTGACTACAATATGAGAGTACATGGTGAATATCAGCTTGAATAATTGTTGCAGCTGATACAGTAATAACATCATTGTTATAGTAAAATTTTTTTTGACATTTCATTGAAAAATATGGGAATATGTCAGCACTATAACCACCTGTAAATTGGTAAAATAAAAACATCTAGACTTCTATTTAAAATCATGTCTTCATAAGTATATGTAACAGCTTTGAAATATTTGATGCAGACATTTATTATTATAAAACTTTGATATATAGAATGACATTGATCAAATAAAGTAGATACCAAGTGGTTTAATGCAACATGATTTTTCCAATGATTCTAGGGCTTCAGGTACCAGAGAAACTTGCTGGAGGCTTGTTGGCAATATATGGCTGTTATGTGTCTTTATCTGAGCTCTATTTTCTTCTTACAATCACTGTAAAAAATGCTTGTTGTTCATGCCAGTGTAGTATCCCAACGCTTAAATTTTATATGGAAAACAGTTGTAATTAATTTCTCGAATTCAGTCAACCAAAACTGTCTAAGATATCTTCTGTCTAAAAGCTGACTCTTGAATGGGTTGCTTGCACTTAAGTACTTAGAGACTCCCATGGGTGGAGGAGAGGCAAGACTGAAAGTATTGAAAATGGTCAAATACACTAGAAAACATACTGAAGAAGAGTTGTGTGCCCATATGAGCAGTCCCTGGACTCTGCTGGAGAACCACAGTACTGGCAGACCAATAATTATTATTCTTTTAGGGGCTATTGCCTGTTCTGTGGGGCTTCAATATTAGACTTACAGCAGGAGTAATGTGGCACAGTGCAGTCACAGGAAGATTATACACCTGAATGAAATGCAGAAATATTCCTTCCTATATAATCAGGCATCTTTTTGGAACATATTTAGCTTGTTCAATGAAGAGCAAGGGGAATTTTCTTCTGAAAAGTGAGATGTGCCAAAGGAGTCTTCACAGCAGAAGTTAATACATAACACAGAAAAGTATCTTACTTCTGAAAGTCGTTAGTAGGGTTGTGTTTTACACTGATCTAGTTGTAGTTAGACCTAGCTGTAGGTTTCTGGAAGAGCTGCATGGAGTGAGAACTTTTCTTTTTTTTATCAGGAACAGCCTCCTTGCTCGTCCCTTGTTGCGGTGTGCATTTTGGGTTTTCAAAAATTTCTGTAATTTTTGTTATTAAGTTTCTGTAAGAGTTAATTCCTACCCCCACACCCCCACTTCCCTTGATCACAGCTGTCAGGCACATAATAGGCCTGGCTCTCCCTACTGTATGTCTCTTAATAGCCCTGGCCTGGCCCATTCATTGTATAACTTTGTATCTTATCTGTGAACGTACCCAATCTGTTTCCATGCCCCTTCTACCTCTAGAAGGCAATGTCAAATGCCCCCTGTACCTAAATCACTCCCCCTCATTTCCATCTGTAATGTCCATGTTGATAAGGGCAAGCAAGAACTCACACTAATATTCACGCTTTGACCACCTGGGCCTTCGCCCTGAATAAACACCTTCCTAAATAACACCAAGTGTGAGTCCGCTCCTTCCAAGCAACTCACGTCTCTGTCTGAAATCTGGACCCAAAGGTTTATATGGTATTTGAAGAGCAGAGCTTGGTGGAATGACAAGCTCGGAAGGACCATAGTCCCTCTTCTCAAGGATTTTAGGATAATATGATAGTAGTCCTTACAAGCAAGCAGAGCTGAGGGTCCCCTATGTTCTATGGCACCTTTGTAGGCTCTCCAAAGAACCAAGGGTTTGTTAGGGGTCCAGCTGTGGGAAAAGAGGGTAAAGAGTAAGGGTGACTAATGCAGGAAATACTGTTGACTGCAGGGACATGGCCTGTATAGGGAAATACAGAACATTTCCTGCAAATCTGCTTTTAGCATAAGATATAAAGCTGCAAAAACTGGCTGGTTGTGCAATTGCTGAAGAATTGATCCTGTACAGTGACAACTTTTTTAAAAAACACAATTTCAGCAGTGTTGTGTTGCACTAAATTTTAGAAAACACACCTTTTGCACTAGGCAAACAAATTGCTCTGACAAGAGAATTTCTTTGGTGTAGTTTTTGGAATGTTGAAATTCAATCACTTCTGTGATGTGCCGACAAAGGAGAATTCCTGCCTCAGGAACCACTGGCAAAGCGGCAGTGAGCCATTTATCATACTGCATAACTAACATTAAACAAACCCACTTGTCTAAATTAATAAGGGCTGTTGTCTGTAAAAGCTTCAGAGCTGAGCAGCAAGTGTCCTGCAAAGCTGTAACACTGGTTTCCCCAAGGAGAGACAATGTTTTTATTTCAGTGAAAATATTTTATGAGCCCTGCAATAAATTCGCTAGTTTCTATTTCATCCAACAAACAGAATGATGCACTAAAAGATGAATAGGGAAAATCATCATGTTGGCTGCTTACACTCTGGTTTCTGACAGTTCCTAGTTAGATAATCCTTTAATTATTTGTGAAGAAAGACCTCTCTTGAGTTCTCCATTGGACTGTAAAAAATTTCTCCTTCTCATCATCCATGAGCAATCTGGCTAGGCCTCCTGGCACAGAGAAAGGTTTCTGCATTTCTTTGGTTTATGCATATATATCAATAAGCCAGCCAAGTTTTATTTGGCTTTGTATAATCAGAGATCAAGGACAAGATCTGAGGGCAGCAGAGGTGTGCTACTTGCTCCCCAGAACTCCTGGAAGTGCTGCTTCCTTCAATTCTCCACACCTAGTTAGGGTTCAGTAATCTTGTATTGCATGTTGTTGCACTAGTGCTGTGTGTCTTTTCCCAAGCTGATTCTTAGAGCGTAGGTGAAGAATCCATTCTGAAGAAATGCCTATTTAGTTTGGGTCAAATTGTTCCAGTGTTCCCCAAAATCAGCAGTCACATCTGAGTCCAGCTTTCAGATACATGTGGGCTGCTCAGCCTTCCTTATATCAGTTCAGTGGGGGTGTTTAGTATTCTTTTGTGTGAGCTAGCACTGATGTCATGACTTTGCTATTCATTTCTGTCCAAATTGTTTGAAGAGGAGAAGCAGAAGGAAGGTAAAATTGTGTGATTAAATAACATTTCTTATACTCCTCACTCAGCATATGCTATTTAGGTGACTCTAAGCATATTTAGGTGACTCAGGTAGGCTTATTCTTCCAAGTTTGATTGAGAATGTAAATGTCTTCCCAGAACAGCTACATAAAGTGAAGTGACACTTTAATAACAAATCGTCCTTTAGTCTTTCTTGACTAAAGGGCAGAATTTGCAGTAAATTACACACTGGGCAAGTAATTGGCTGGCTTCTTTCTGTTTAGGTTAATCATGGTGGTTACATTGAGCCATGGAAATGGAAAAGATGAAGGCTGTACCTATCTTAAGCCACTCAGAGCCTAGAGCTTTGCAAAGAAAGCTGTCATTCTATTTTATTACTTTCGGCATAATAGTGTGTAGTGCAGGGTTTTGTATTCCTTTCCATGAACACATCAGGAGGGCTGTGCATGGTAGCTGGAAAACTTTTCACTCTTTTCTAAACCAAAGTGATACCTTAATACATCAACTATGTTTCAACAGACAAAACAGAAGATAATATCAATGGATAAGGAATAACTCTTCAAAATGCCTTTGTGAGGGTGGTGCACTACTGATCCTCTATTAACAAATCTGCTTGCCAAGAACACATAGGAGAGTGAATGCTGCCAGTTCTGCATTTCAGTGCTGCAAAGCTAAGGTGCCACTCCACCAAGGCTTCCTACAGCCTGTCAAGCTGTGTCTTCTGCCACCACTGGCCTTTGCCTGAAATATGTGTAGTCTGTGCCTGACCCATATTAAATGTTCTTTCTGTTTCATAAGAGGAGATGGAAGGTCAGGCTGATGCTATCGGAACATGAGTTCTGTAAACAAAAAACCAAAAAAAACCAAACCAAACCAAACCAAACCAAACCAAACCAAACCAAACCAAACCAAAACCCCAAAAAACCCCCCAAAAAACCCCCAAAAACCCCAACCAACCAACCAAACAAACAAAAAAAAAACCCCAACAACAACAACAACAAAAAAAAAACAACAACAACAAAAAAGTGAACAAACCAAAGAGTATAATAATAATAAAAAAAGAGTGCAGTATCTCCCCTGAAGTTTCTCTTGACCTAGTTTTTTTCTGAGCAGGAATGTACATAACCATCAGGAAAGGAAGACCATGGGCCTAGTTTTGTGTTCATTTCCCCCATATTAACATCTATAAATTAAGTTATGGCAGGAGCTGCAATGGATTTTTATATGTGAAGATAGTAATTTGTTAACACTGAAAATGGCTAACATGGAAGCTACAGAAAATTGTACTCAATATATGCCAAATAGTCACAGGATGTGGTTGGACATCAGAGTGACTCAGCATGGCTTATTGTATGCATGCATGCACTGACATATGCAAATAAAATGCTGCTCAGGATGGGTTTCATATTTGACTTCAAGTATCACATAATATAAGAAAAATAACTATATGGTTTCAGTCTGAGCCTGGATGGAGAGCTCCTTCACTTTTTGAGTGCTCATCCCTCTGAGAAGTTTGCTTCACTACTCAGTCCTCAGCTTACAGAAACCAATCCCAATACATAAAACCTTTGTCTATGTCCTATTTATCATTATTTCTGTGCACCTTAGAGTTGTGAATACCTTTCAATCTAGATTCAAACTGCTAGTGATAAGGATCTGAGCCTTGCATCCTTTACTGTTACAACAGGTTGAGCTGCACCCCTGGAGACTGCCTTGGGTCTGTTCCCTTTGTTCCATGGGCAGGGTATGCTTTGCAAAATATTAAGCACTGGGAAATGACCTTTTTAACTCATTGGTGCCAAGAAAAAATTTCATATATGAGGTAGCCTATAGTCAACACATCCAGAGACAGATGCAGCTAGCCCATTCTCTAGTGATTTCTCTAGAAAGACTGAGTCACTTTTAAGCTCAAAAGTGAAATTTTGTCTGAGTGACAAGAAACCTAAATGAAAAGATAAGAAGCTTAAAGCCACTGTGAGAAAGAAAACTGAAACTGACAGACTGGGTACAATTGTCCTTTCCTCAGGGCTGTACAGGCAAACCTTTTCTTCCATTCACCTGTGCATAGCAGAAGTATGTTGGCCACTAAAAACTATTCTGCCACTTCTGAATCTTTGTGGTTGATTCCCAAAATTGCACAGTTCAAATGAAGGCTCAGATTTTGTGGTGCTAAAATCACACTTACATACACTCCTAGATGTACGATTCTCAATGCAATGGAAAAAAGTGTTTCAGAGAAAAACATATCACAAAGGAGAAGAACCCTATAGACTTAAGCTTGATCCCTGTATCTGACACACTCCTAGAAGATCTAACTCCATCAGTCATGTGAAAATGAATTGATTTAGAACAGCAAATGTGGTTTACCCAGATGTCTGTCAGAACTTGCTTATCTGTCCTAGTCTGAATTGCAACTTCCATCTGTTTTTCAGAGTCTATTGCTTTCTGCTTTTCTTCTTCTCCACATCACTGTGGTACATTCCAGATCAAAGGCAAACAAAAACTTGGGTAAGCACTGGGGACTCCAGGTCTAAGTCTAAAACACCATGATGAAAAAATGGACTGTGAAAACCATTTCTCAAAGGCTCTGAGAAGGAGGCACTGAGCAGCTCCAAATCTGGTGTTTCAGGCTATTTCTGGTGATGAGGCAATGCCAGCTAGTGTACAGGCTAGGTCAGTTCTCTCAGAGATGAAGAAATCTTAACAAAATGATGACTGTGTGGGAGGTTGTAAAGAAACAAAAAGGCACCAAAATGCTCTAGCAGAATAGAGACTTGCTCCACTCCCAAACTTGTTTTGTTTTCAAGAAGCCCCTCTAAAGTGACTCTTGCATCCAGAAATTAATCACTGAAAATTCCTGGGGACAGCAATGTGAAGGACTACAATGGGAAAAATGCACTGAGGCAGGTAGAAAAGGGAAAAAAAAATTCAGGTGAGCTCAGGGACAAATTACCTGTACTCTATGACAAAACTCACCTGCCCTCACACTCCTAAAGGAAGATTATATTTTAAAAATTGGACTATTTCCAATGTTGAGTGGGTCTAAAATGCTTGCTTGATGTGATAAACTTGGTTAGTTGCATGAGAAGAAATAAGCAGTTAACAGGTTTCAGCTTTTCCTTCCCTGGAATTTTTTGAGTTCAGTGGAACAACACATTTTATGCCATTCTGAAGTTCAGCTTCTGCTTGGAGTTCCAACTGTTCATTGCCTGGGGAAAAGGGCAGAGCCCATCCTTTGGAATTCTGCACAGACCCTACTTTCAGGGGCATAATTGAGCTGGCAAAGAACAAAGACCGTATGTGATCTGAAAGACCTTCAAACTGAGTTGGGGCCATTCTTTCCATAGATTGAATTTCAAAGAGAAAATAATTTCTTTAAAGCTGGAAGTGTTAGATGACTTCAAGAATTTGGTAAGGCTAGACTGGAAACAACCTCTGATCTTCAGAACATTGTCTGAATTTCAATCCTTTGCATTGCATACTCTGTTGGAAATGGATGAGCTACAACTTATATCAGGTGAGTGCTAACTTAATCATTAAACATGCTTACAAATCAAATTTGCCTGTCTTAGCTTCTTGCCTACTAGCAGGGAAATTCAACACTTTTGGGCACTGCTTTGCAAGCAGTTGTAGCTGTAGCATTGTGATTAAACCCACTGCATTCATTAATCATGTTTGAGAGCCAGATGCATTTGACGTAACTAGAATTTTAAATTCCAAGTCATCCAAAGCAATGTATCCTGTCCTCAAGGCACAGGCTGGCACGGTGGTGACTCTGAGTTGTCTCGAAGTCCTCATAGTTCTTGGCTTGCAGTGAACAGACAATCTAATTACTTGTTGCAGGTATGTAGCCTCGTCCAAATGTGTTTAATGGTTTGCTAAGGCATCTGATAAGAAGCCAATTTAAATAAATGGTAATTATTAACACCATTTCATTGTGACAATATTAGTGATAATTCTTGGGTTCAAAGAAGGAAAAGTAGTTTGCAGTGTCTAAAGGGCCTACACAACATTGCTTGAAGGGGTAAAAAGAAGCTAGAAAGAATGTTAGAAGGTGGTCAACCAATTTGTCACTCAGTGTGAAGGCCTCTGACATGTAAGAGAGCTCTGGTGTGACAGCAGAGATCTTCCTCCTGCTGCTCTATCAGAAATGGCATCGCAAAGAGAAGCTTGTAAGAACTCCATACAGGTGAAGATACACTATGATAGAAGAGCAAAATTGTTCCTGTGGTTGACATAAGATAAAGATCTACAAGGCAAAATAATTTTCCTACCTGTCCCATACATAAAGAAGTTGGGAAGGGATATTCAGTGAAAACTGTCTGCTGTCTGGCAGAAAGCCAGACTTACATGCATGAAGGGAGCTTTCTATCATAAAAAGAGCTCATATGCAAGGAAAAACTTTGTTCCCAGCTCTGGCACTTCACGTAGTATGCATGGGGCATAGGGGAAATACGGTATTAATCTCAAAGCTGTGCATAAGAAAATGGTCAAGTTGGAAGGGATCAGTGTTGTGGCGATGTTCTTACTGAATAATTCCCATACCAGAGACAGGAAATGTTTTTATCCCTCTCTCAAGCCACTTTTTCTTATGAACAGCAACCTGTAGCCTTCCTTTCATCTTTTGGTTTGTACCAAGAGGTATGAAAACCATAGCTTTTCTTTCATTCAGCTTTGCTGCAAACAGTATTTGTTTTGGTTCTTTTTTCTGATTTTGCATTTTATGAAGAGTTAGGATAAAGACTTAGCAAGCATCTCCAATATGGCCTGCTAGAGTATTTCCCTTTTGGGGGAGAGACCTTGTACAGACCTGCATTAATCATATAACCTGCTTCCTCTTCTGCAGAAAGGATACTTTCAGCTTGGAATTGCTTCACAATTACACTGGTGCAACACTTGATTTTCTTAGAAATAAAGACACTGGAAAATACTGGAAGTAAGATAGCTGGAAAATACCCAATGCCTCTTCTCTGCAGGACCATCAGGTGTGGGAACATCTTGGCTTCCTTTCTGATTTTAATAGGCCTCATCTGTTACTTTTTGAAGCAAACATCAGTGATATACTGTGAGGTAGGTGGAGGCATTGATTAGTCCTTTGAAGCACATAATTTCAGGGCCAGAGGTTCTGGGTTTATTCCCATGTGCATGTGGTACTTTGCTCACATTCCTTCAACAAGCACAAAATGTATCATCATAAACACTATTTAAAATTACATTAAGGTTTTGGTAGATAATGGGTTTCCTCTGTTCTCTTGTGGGAATACACAAGATCAAAACAGACTTAATTAGCATATCTAGTCTGGTGACTAGGATGCCATGGCCAGGACAAACAGAACTTTAAGCTTATGAGAAGATGGGATTAAAAACATGCTTAAAGGAAAAGATTCAATCAACCTCCTACGATAAAGATATGGTAAAATGCATGAGTTGCTTGTATGATCTTTTAACCTAATTGTCATAGTAGAAATTATTAACCTTACTGAAATGATATATAAGTTCTTGGAAAACCTGAGTAAAATCGAATTCTTATCATGAATCAGTTTTCCCATCTCTCCATCAATCGCTGATATTCTCCTTCACTCCAGAGAATTATTCTTCCTGGTTTCTCTGAACATTGTCTCCTCCTCATGTAGGCAGATATACCAACACAGTGGTATATCTGCCACTGGTTCTTGTCATGGTGAAAAGGGTGCAGTGACCATTGTGAAGGTTGTCCAACAGGCCAAACTCTATTCCCAGCTCAGGATATATAATGCTTTCAAGGGCTATTCATACAATTGTTTCATTCAATGTGGGGCAGAGTCAAGCGATGCCAAGCTTGGGTCAAAGCTGGAAAGCAGGCATTAAGGCCTGGTTTCCTAGTCATAATCTTTTCCATGAACTGTTAAAACACAGAAGTCCAGTGCATAGGAAGTTCAGATGATTAAACCTCATGGCTATGCAAAATCTCATAAGGATAGATTTATGTTTCTGAGAACTTCAAGAACCATAAAACAAGAGGTAGTGGTTTAAGGGTGGGACAATATGTCTGGATCCTGTAAATCTACAAGTGTAGCTTGTAACTTGAGTTACATATTTGGGATTATAAACCAGATCTGGCTACATAGGTACCACTACTTTCTTCCAGAGCTCTTGTGCCTACACAGCTCAGTAGCTGGTCTGAGCACACAGCAGTCAGAGGAGCTCCTGGTTTGAGTGAAACCTATCTTCAACTGTGTGGCTTGCAGTTACAGTAAACTGTTGTACAGGAGCAAAAACAAACTTGATGAAGCAGAAACAGAACAGCAACTAGCTGAGCAAAAATCTCCCAGGAGAACTGAATATCATGCCTGTCTTAATATCATGACCTTTTTAATAAGGCAAGGTGCATTAAATTAGCCTGCTGTCTCAGAACTAGCTACCACTGCCTGATGGTAGCGTCCTGACTTCACCTACTTCTGCTCTGAAAACTTAGTATTAAGCTGCAGGGTTTAACAGTGTGGCAGCTTCACATACCACCAGGACCTACTCAGGACTCTTGCCTTCTCTTGAGATCCAAAATGTATACTCTATTCCTCTCATTTTTTAACGTCATGCATCTGAGGTCTTTTGGGCTGGGGCTTTTTTTTTTTTTTTTTTTCCTTTTCAGAATCCAGATGCTTATATTTGAAGGGATCTGAGTAAACACTTGCAGGTAATGCTGAGCTTTAAGTTCCCTTGTCAGCTCAGGAAGAAAGCAGTTTTCAGGAATTATTCCCCTTTTTCAGATAACAATGCTTGGAGGTCTGCATTGCTATATGTTTGCTTCGAGTTTATGTTGTGGCTGTCAAGATGTATCCATGTTTGCATTAATGATTATGAGTAAGCAGGAAAGGAAAGTGGGAAGCACTACTGGGGCACCTGAAGAGAGTTTGTTAGTCTAAGCCAGAATGCAAATCAAAAACAAACAATTGCCGCAGTCAATGGGAAGTTTCAGGTTTGTTACAGTATCCTGGGGGACTTTCTCACCCTGTCTGATAGAAAGCAAAGTCCTAGTGAACACCCTTACTGCGAGTTTGTTTTGGAGGAGTTCTTTCTAGAAGTGTGAGACTGCGACCTTGTCTATTATCATACAGAAAAGCATTGAGAACAATACACCTGCTACTCTTGCATCTCAACTCTGTGCAGTAATAGGGTTTAGTAATAGTTTTATAGTTCTGTGATTGCTTCTATCAGACAAGGTGACCCTGGAATCTCCAGCAAAATAGTGTGTAAAAATTTGTAACGGTGCATGGAGTTCCCTTCTTAGCTACAGCCCTAATCCATCCTGGTGCCAAGAAACCTAGACACAGTACAGTGGTAGACTCAAGGTCAAACTTCTCATGATGTCTGAGATAAAAAGAAAATTTTGGATCTTCAGAATTCTGGCTTGCACCCAATCTTGCTCAGTTTTACAACTTCTTACAGAGAAAAGTGCTGAATCTCTACTGCTTAAAAAGATCACTCCGTCTTAAGGTTGTGCATGGGTTTAATATTGGCTTCATATGGATGCCTAAGGGAAGGAAAAAACCCCACAAAAATAGTATTTTGTACTGTGTTAATAAAAACAAAGTAAACAAGGCTCAACCTCTTATTTTTAGTAGTCCAGATGCATGTGAACCTTTCAGAAGAATAGTTGGAATTTGCTTTTGAGAAAAATAGTCAGAATTTTTGTCAGCACCAGCTGAGGCATAGACAAGGAGCTTCATGCTTGTACACTGAAATTTTTTAGGTAATATGTCAGTTTGGGAGAAAAGAGGAAGACATTAATACATAGCTTAAAAATTCAATATTCAGCAAAAAAGTCACAAAGGATTGCTCTGTGCCCAAGATAACTTAAAATTCATGTTTGTTTTTGGCAGCAAAACATCTTCCACATACAGAGGAAAAGAGTTGGAAAATTTCCTGTCATGCTAGAGTCATTGGAGTTTTGCTGCTCATTTTCCAGGCTTCTTTGAAGTAAACATGTGAAACATGACCAAAAAATCCCATACTCCAAGAAAAGTTCAGCATGAGCATATGAAAAGTCCTGACAGATCAACAGGGTCTTTATACACTTGAAAGTGCATAAAGAAGTCCCAGTTCACATGATGTGAACTGTTATGTCTTCCTGGATAAGAGGGATTGAACAATGCTCGTGACATCTCATACTTAGATTTGAGCTCTTCCTAGAGGAGGTTTCTGTTATAATATCAAAAGATCTTAGAAATTACAACTGAGCACACAATTTGTAACAGGAAAATACAAAGCACAGTGATTTTTCTTCATCCTTATTGCAGTACTACTAACAAATGGAAAAGAACAATAGAGTTTTAATAATATTCTAGAAGCCAAATTACTAGTTTGAATATAAAGAGGGTTGTGAGTGGTCAGCACAGATTCACCAAGACATCTTTACTGACCTGATAACCTTCCACAATGAGTTTTCTGACTTGGTAGACAAGGGAAGAGCAGTTGTTTTTAACCTTGACTTCAGTGATGTTTTCAATATCTCCCATAACATCTCCACAGAGAAGCTTCCAAGTTATGGCCTGGATGAGCCAACCTCATCGAGTCTAAGGCTGATAACCAGCTGAATAGGCAGGCTCAGAGGTTAGTGATCAGTCACACAGGGTCTAGTTGGAGGCCAATAACCAGTGCTTCATCCCAGAGGTCAAGCCTGGGACCAGTCCTGTCCATTTTCATACACTCTGTATGTTAGGGCAGAGTGTGCCCTCAGCAAGTTTGATAATGGTACAAAACTGGTAGGAGAGCTGATACATCAGGGGGTTGTTCTGCTTCCAGAGGATCCCTGACAAGTTGAAGAAATGGGCTGACAGGAACCTCATGAAGTTCAAAGTGAGGAAGGACAAAGCACCTGGAAAGGGAGAACCCCAGGAACCAGCACATGCTGAGGTCCACCCAGACAGAAGAAACCTTAGCATAAAAGGATTTGGTGGTTGTCACTGAAAACTGGAAAATAAATTCTCCAACAAATTTGTTAGATTAGAAAACCAATATTATTTTATTGGCTTTATTTATTTATATCCAGCAGTGCTGGATGCATAGAGAATCTTTCTCAAAGTATGCATACTAAGGAACCTATCAGACCAGGTTATATTCCTGTAACCAATACATATTCATCACATTTTTGAATACATGCATATATGCTAATTATTTCCACAGATTTATATGAATATGGTTTCCAATCTTCTGATGAACCTTTTCTCTTTGTGACCATCTCAAGTATGTCATTAAGTCGTAATGCACTTCTCTTATCATTCTTTGCTCTGACAGACAATCCTTGTTCTCAAAACTAAGATATCAGCTAATACATATTAATCACTAATAAAAGTAAATAAGGAAACATCAGCTGGAAAATTACTTACTAGTTACAGGTGGAGGGAGTTAACACAAGGCCACAGTAATCTCTGGCATTTATACTAAGCACTGTGGGGGACAAAACAAAGCATTAACCATGAGTATAGGGATCATATGCTACAGTGCAAAACTTAAAAGAATCTTTCATCATCTTCCCCATGGCTGTATAGACTTCTTGTTTAAGAAATATAACCCTTTTGATAATGGTTCTGTTGGACTCCAAGCTGACCATGAGCTAGCCATGTTCCCCTACAGCAAAGGAGGTTAATGAGTTGGTTGTGAACTTTCCTCACTTGGAGAAATTGGAAAGACATCTGAATACAGTCTTGGTTAGCTCGTTTTAGGCAGTCCTGCCTGAGAAGGAAGGTTGCACCAGGTGATCTCCAGAGATCTCTTTCAACCTCAACCATTTAATGTTCTTTATATACAGTTATGTTTTGTCTTATCATGTTAAAAAGCCTATGGGAGTCACTTATTGATGCTCTGATAGCTTTGGAATAATGTATCTTGCTTGCATTTTACTGACAGTACATAATCTTCTGAATTAATTTATGCTGTAAAAGATATATACATATATTTTTGTTTTACAGCATAATCTTTAGACGAAATGTAAAACTGGGACATGCTTCCCATCAGTTGTTGATTAGCAAAAGTACAGCTGATAAAATACTTCCTAATATCAACTACAGATATCCAAACATAATTCACTTTTTGCCTTGTTGAAATGCAATATGTTGCTTTATTCTTGTTAATCTTCAGTTTCAGACAATTCAAGGCATGGTGACTCAAGCAACTTGTCCTCTTTGCTATTTTAAGTCCAAGAATAGGTGTATTCATGCAACAATGAAACAATGACTCATGTCTGAAGCAAAGCATTTAGGGTATCATTCTCAGGTCCTCTTTTACCACTCAAGGAGAGGGTAGTGTGGAGGGATAGAATCACAATGCACGAAAATTTGGATATTTATCAGTCAAAGCCGGAGGAGTAAAATGAAGTAATTTTTTTTTTAAGCAGTTCATGTGGTAGGTGAATAAAGAGAGAATTTTAAATACGTTTCAAGGGAACTGAACACATTCTACCACCAGGTAAGTCAAAGCTGTGTTTTTGGAGGACTGTTAGCAAAATGAGTCACTGCGCACAAGGTAGAGGGTGCCTGTGTTTCTCACTCGGTCTCAAAGCACAGCAGCCATTAACATGAAGCAACTTTAGAAAATACCCCAAGCAGGCATCCTCCTTATTATGCAAACATAATTCACCAAGTGAGGGTTTGGCTCCAATGAAATTCATTCAGACAGAGAAGTTGGAGGACAAGGGCGCAGATCTGTAACCAGAGCAAAACATTTGCTCTCTGTCTGTATTCAGCAAGCAGCTGCAGTTTCTCTGTGGCACATTAAAAAATGCTCTATTTATACATGCCAACAATACCAGCAAATTCCACAGCTTGCTGGAGCATTCTCGCAATATGAAAACAAACTTGTTTTTTCAGTGACAGAAAGAAGATATGAAAATGGGGGTTTTCACTGACTCATCATAATCATGGGGGTTATTACAAAACTAAATTGTTCTGCTAAACTGCTATTTCCACACAAACAACTCATTTGCAATTGTGAAGGCAAGTGTGTTAGCAGAAATAGACCCCTCTGTTGCTAAAAAAGTTGCCTTCTTCCTTTAGTGTACGTTTTATTTTAAGAAAACAGATATGGATAAATTCCTATACCTCTTCATGTAATTTTAAAAGAATTACCATTATTTTAACTTTTCCTCGTATATGCTTTTCAAATATAGCTTTTATTTTATAGTAGTACCAAAGCTGTAATCAAGGGCCTGTTCTGCTGACTTCAATCTTTTTTTTTATACATTGAAATTTTTCTGTTTGGAATGGGTAACATTTTTGATCACACATCCTCAGATATATTATACCAAATTTCCATACTCTTAACACTTCCAGCAGATGGAAATTTTCCTCTTTACAGGTGCATCCAGAACAGATGCTGTATGTACATCAGGCCAGCAGTCAGGGTCTGGAGCTGCTCTGTGATCCAAGTGACACCTTTTCCTTGTTCTTAATTCTACTCTTCAACAGTCTAATCCACTTTTGTCCTCCTTTGTGAACAGATGCAGCCCCTTGTATTTGTCTTCAACTGCTTGGAAGGAATGGCTGCTCTGGCAACAACACTTTTTTGCACACAGGGATATCCCTAAATTTTTTCTGCTTTGGAAAACATTCAAAGAACTTGATGCTTTCATTGGTAGCTTTCTGACCTTGTGGGTACAGCTTGGGGCTGTGCTGCAGAAACCTCTCTGTGAGCTGATGTGGATTTCTTTTTCCTAGAGGGAAACTCAGCTGTGCCTGGAAGACAAGAGCCCCTCCTGCAGACCGGCAGAGGGACATGGAAGAATGACAAGCATCTTGAAAGCACAGTTAATTATGAAGTTACCGGGACATTTTGCATCTGTTTCTGCAATGAAGAAGCCTTTTGGTCACAAACCTACAGAAATGAGGGGAGTTCTTCAATACTAGCCCATGAACAAGACTTCTGTGAGTTCGAGTGTATGGGAGGAGCCTGGATTATTCCACTATTTGAGCTAAGTGGTGATAAAAGCTGGGCACAAGCTGAAAAGACCCATTTATACGATTAGGCTTCATAAATCAAATTCTGGGTTTATTTGTAAGTTGTCTTGAAGCTAATTTTTTTTAGCTAGAGCAATAACAATATACTTAAGGGGAGAATACTTTCTCTGCCACCTTCTAATAGTTTATTTGCACTTCAAAGTAACGATTCAGACTTAATTCAGCCTTAACTATCATGACCTAATTAACTTCTTTATGTTGCAGACCATGTCTGAATATATGATATGCTTTGCTATGTTGAGGGCTGGCTGCTCAGTCTCACGGCTTTTCCTAACTAGTTTTATCTGTCACAGCACTTCGCTTTTCCTTTCTATGCCTATGCATCTTTCTGAAAGATTTTCCACGGAAGGCTCTCATAAGCACTTTAAAATTCAGATAGATTATATCACTCCAGTCCACTTTACAGGCTTGTATTATGTGGCACATGTTTCCTACATGGAAATGGTGCTAGCTTTTGTTTCAGACTATTTCATATGAATTCATATTATTTCCTCCTGAGTGGTTTTGAACCACATTAGGCTTCAATGACATGAAAGCAGATAGTGGTTTTTTTTCTTTCTTGGCAAGGGAAAAATATGACAGTTTTCTGGAGGCATGGAAACATTCCAGTAGTGTTTTTTGGGAACTGATACATTTAATCAATTTCATGCACCCTGAAAATTTGCAGGAGCAGTAGAAATGAAAACATCTTTAGAAATAATTTTGTCTGAGATTCACTCACAAAACTGGAATTTAGAAAAACCTAATATTAATTTACAATTAATTTTGAGATCTGTTCCTGGCAATTGCTGTGTTGAGCCCTACAGAAATGGGCAGAGCATCAAAGTTGGAAGAGAATTATGATTTCTGATTAACTCACTAGCAAAATTAAAATATTTGATGCTGGTTTTTTTCAAAAAACATAACCTAGAAACCCTTATCCAACCCTAGTTATTGGAGATGATGGTTCTATGGCTCTGAAAATATATAGCATTTCTCTCAAATCTGTCTTATTTTCGTGGAAGATAAATATGTACAGACAAACTATGAAACTACTTGTCATTGGTTATTAGGTTGGACAAATGTGTAAAAAAGATAAAAATGAATAGGCTGAATTAGTGGAGCTGCTAGACCTACTAAGCAAAGTGGAAGAGGTTTTAGTTTTATGGTTAGTCTTAGCTCCTAAACCATTGACAGCTGGCATTTGAGAATGGATACTAGTGGGAATATTCATCTATAGCAATTTTTATTTTATCCCAAGCATCTGCTTCTTGATGCTGGCAAGAAGATACTAGATGGATCACTGTTTGTCAAGTAAATAATGAATTATGCTATTCACTATAACTGATAATTAATTATTTGCAAGAGACAATTTGCAAAAGGAAAAAATCTCCTTCACTCCTTTTAAACATTTGAAGAATAGGCCCTAGCCCATAAAAATTCTTTAATGAACAGTTCCTGATATGCACTACTGTGCTGTTTCCTACACTAGCTCTTTGCATAACTGAAAAGACAGTTTTTAACATTTTCTTTATAGGACACTGCATTACAAGCAAAGGTTTGCTAAGCATAGACTAAGATGGGAAAAATCTTTTAATACTGCCAAAAACAGGTTTCTCATTAAAAATAAGAAATTTTATGAAAAATAATTTAAGGATAATTCAAAGAAATATTGGACTTCAAATCCACAGAAGATTCTGTAGTCAAATTTAGACTCCTTTTAAAATAAACCTGGAGGCTAAAGCACATCAGATTTTGAAGAAATGCTCCTTTTTGTTGTTTGTTTTAATCAATTCTGTCAGAAATATATTGCAAGACACAAAATCTATTCCAATTAAGGTGATCAGTGATTAAAAACTCACCTCTATGTTCCATGAGGGATTCAAATCTTGACACAACTGTGACATTCCCACTAATTAATATGTGGTTATCAGTTTCTACTTCATTTTTCATTTCAAATATTCCTAAAGAGACTTTGTCTGAACTGAAACTCTCTATACAATGTGAGTATGCTAAGCAGGCTGTGCGGAAGACTGCTGTTTTGGGAGACAGGCTGAAGAAATGCAGCTTCTGTCCCATAAGATAGTGTTTCAAAGCGGAGAATTCTATTGCATTGAAAAACTCATTTTCTGTTCAGCACCAGATGTCAGCAGAGCTTTAGGTAGCTGGCTCACAGTGTAGCTTTTTTAACAAGTACGTGACATGTCACATACTATACCAGACCTACACTTACATTACAACTACTTGGTGAATTACTAATGGTGAGGAATTGCTGGTCTCCGTCCTTCCCTAGCTGTCCCTAGCTGTGTCCTAGGTGTGAGCAGCTCAATTCTTTGTGCTGCACACTTCCATCCTCCTGCTTTGTTTCCACTGAGCCTGCTCAGGGAATTCACAGCTGTTAATAGCTCCCCCTGCAAGAGGCACTCTGCTGCTGGCAAACTCACCCAACAGCTACTACCACCTGCTTTCGTGGTTTGGTGGGTGGATCCTGGGCAGCAGCTAAGCTCCCTTCCAGTCACTTCTCACTCCAGCCTCCCAGTGGGATGGGAGGAAAAAAGTGGAAACCAAACCAAAAAAGTAGTTATGGGTCAAAGTGAAGACAGATTAATCAGTCAAGAAGAAAATTGTGGAAAAAAGCAAGTGATGCAAAAGGAATTCCAGACCTGCCCAGCAGCAGAGTGTGTCCAGCCTACCTCCAAGGGTAGCTACTTACAACAAAACTTGCCTCTCCTGGTTTTCTTGCAGAGCATGATGCTATGTATTATGAAGTATCTCTCCAGCCAGTTCAGGTCAGCTGTCCCAGCTCTCCCCATCCTAGATTATGTCCTGGGAGAAAACAGAGTGAGAAGCAGATGATGAGCAAGCACTATCCAGCAACAGCTAAAACATTGTGGATTTTTTTATTAACTATTTTCAACACAAATGTAAAAAACAGTACCGTTTGGGCTGCTATGAAGAAAATTAATTCCCTCCCTGCTGGACCTAGTACACAGAGGAGGCAGACTACCCCTTGCTGCTAGTTCAGAGCATGTAGCATGGGTAGTTTTAAACTGGTGAAGTTCACTGCTTGGTGCAGCATAGCTGTGGGGTAGATCTGCAGTGAGGCAGAGCTCTAAGCCCAGTGTGGTGGACTTCTAATCCAGTAGGCAAAACAAATTGAACTGTGTTCACACAAAAACACACTGTTCCTCATGCTTGCTGCCAAAGACGTCTTACAACTCTGCATAGTTTTCCTTCCACTCCATACTATAAAAGAATTGTTCTTTGAGAGCATGGAGATACATGTTTCCCTGTCCACTCACTTCATTAAGAAATTGCCACTTCTTAATAGACCTTCCTAATCTGAAAAACAAACGAACAAACAAAGAAGCAGCAGTATTCACCTTCTCATCCCATGTCCTGTCCTCAGCTCTTTTCTCACTTCTCAGTAGTACGAGCTCTCTTGTTGCAGGACTATATGCCTTGGAACCTTTGGTTCAGTGCTGTTTCCCTCTGTCCTCCACTGAAATTCCTGGGACCACCATGAGAAAACAGGGGATGATATGAAGAAGGCAATGCTTCACTTGAGATGTGTTAGCTTGCCTAGGATGTTTCAAAGACCAAGTGAGTGCTAAGACCAAGAGAGAGTTCTACATACCAGGAAGGTCTCTGTGGCAGCTGCCTGCTTTGTTCCTTCCAGGTTCAGTAAAGCAGTTAATGCATTAAACTCTGTACCATTTTTACTTCAGTAGGATTGTATTTGGCCTTAAAGTACACCATGCTAGGCTGGGATCTGCTAGAAAAGCACAACATTCTGATTTCTTTCCAGTTTCATGTGGATTATTGCTAAGTAGACACCAGTTTTGCTGGCACCTGGCCCTTTAGCTAGTTAGCCTACTAAAACAAAAGAAAGGGTATATAAATGGATATATAATTTCATGACATAGTACAAAGGCTTTTAAGTTTTTGTCCTTTTGTATACTGGCAGGCTGATCACCCCACTTTACTATTTTTTGTCCTTAAGCATGGATTCTTCTGTTTGAGAAGGATACTTTGTCTTCTAAATTAGAAAATAAGAAGAATATGTACAAATATGAAGTCTTTGCACTTCTTTTATTACTAAAAGTGCAAAAAGTATTGTGCCGTTTCCATTACAATTCTACTTGTATAGGTCAACTGATTTAGTTAGCTGAGACTAATTTTTCAGTTGAGCCTCTAAAGAAGCAGAAAGACAGAATGACAGAGTCACATGCTCTCTGAACTTAGGGAAGTGATATCAAAATAGACCCTGACAGGCATGAAAATTTTAGACAACACAGATCTTAGACTAGTGTATAATATATTTTTTTCAAGAATATAATGGAGGTTTTTCGAGCATTGTATGAGGTTAAAGGCTCTACACAGAATCATGTGAGCATTCCAACGCAGTTCCATTGAAGTCCTTAGGGGCCTGATTGCAAGTCTTTGCTGATGCATGCAAGAACCTTGCCCAGCTGTGAATTTGACTCCTGTTGTATAAAGCACTTTCAGTCCCATTATAAACCAATGTTGTTTTAGTTTCAAAGAATGTGACAGATTCACACTTACAAAAGAATGCTTCTGCATTTTCCCTGTTCAAGGGATTTTAATGTAACTGAAAATAATTTCATTTTTGTTTTCCAGATACTTGCACTCTTATTTATATTTAGACGCTTTCTGCAGGGGAAAAAGAATGTTTACAACGTAAAGGCTAGCAGCATGGGTGCATTTCTCTGCTTCAAAGTAGTCAGAAGGAAACCACTTTATAGCCAAACATGCATATTTGCAGGCAGTGAATCCAAATCTTGATGTATGGGAAACCACATAGAATTTACTTGCCAAGAGGGCTTTAGGAAAAAAAAAAACAACAAACCATGAACAAATTTTGAAGAATTCAATTGTATAAACTCATGTAAATACAAGTAAATAGGATAGAGTTTCTTCTTAGAACCATATTCAAGCAAAAAGGTAGTGGGTTTGGTTCCTGTAACTGTTTTTATAGGCAACAAAATGAACATGACTGGTTGCCTTTTTCCAGTTGCTCCCTCAGTTTCACGCAACAGGTCAACTTCGCATCTTTTCTCCTCTACTGGTGACTAGTCATTAGAAATTTGCCTTTGATGAAACTAGTAGAAACAGCCTCTTTTTTTTTTTTTTCCAGAAGTTTCTTTTTTCTGCTTCTTCTCTTGCTGAAGCATCTCAACGAGAAATTAAAGTAATGACCTTAGCACCTTCCAAAAATGCTTTTTGGAGGGAGGTTTTTTTGGCTATTTTTTTGTTTGTTATTTGGTGGAGGTTTGGAGTCTTTCGGGGTTTGGGGGTCTTTTGGGTTCTTTTAAGGAGACATCCATCTTTTCTAAGTTGAATTCAGTGCTAACAATCTATAATAAATGGCCAGCTCCTGTGTATGGGTTAAAGGTGTGATATTGCTCTTTTCCTCCTTTTGTAGGAAAATAAACAAGGGATAATCTGTTGCCAAACTGAGTTGCATGGGGAAAAGAGAATATTTAGTGTTGTCACAAGTCTTGTGAAGAGTTGAAAATCTTGAGAAGATTCTTGTGTTTATTGTTTGGTTTATGGATTTATTACTGAGGTTTATGTATTTCCACCTCCAGCAAAATAAACAAGAAAAGCTTTTTTTAATTTTATGCCATTGCAATATATGCTGCATCCTGAAGGACACTTTTGGAAGACTGTGGTCTACCATGGTGTCATATTCACAATCAGACTTGAAATGAGCAGGAGTTTCCATTTTTGCCTGTTCTACATTAGTCCCTTTGAAAAGTGACAAGCAAGCCTGAACTGCTGCAAAACTTCAAAACCAGATACTTTGGAAACTCCACTTCTACAACACAGTATTCTTACAGTCATATCACTGTACAGGAAAGGAGGGGATAAATTTAGATCCTCAAAAATGAGTCTTCATTTTGCAGCATCTATCAAAACAGAATGTGCGTCTATTTCTCCGTTGCAAAAGAATAAATACTAGCATGTTGTCTCTATCAGTAGCACAAAATATTACATTTGAAAAGGATTTTTTCTTTTATTTGGTTATGGGAAAGGAAAACATATCACGCTAAGGAGAAATGGCTCTTGATGTTGCATTTTCTTCTGTAATCTGTTTGAGTAACAGCCTGTGCATCATGGACCAAGCAAATAAGTTGTCTTTGTCAAGGCAAGCAAAAATCCCTGGATTGGAGCTCTAAAAATGTACAATTTTTGAACTGGACACTTCTGAGATTTCTGTCCAGAGGATGATTTTTAGAGGGAATATGGAAATACCCATGTGTAGACTGCTGATTGCTCTGCAAGGGACCTCACTCGAGACACGCAACTCCAAGCAGTCAAAACTCTCAAATGTCAAACCTTTCCAAGGCACCTGGGATAAAGGCGCATACCAGGGTTGAACCCTCAGTGTTAGTGAATGGATGCAGTGGTCTTGGCTCAGCAGACAGGCTTTCTCTACCAGCTCAGGGGCAGCAGGAACCGGCTAAGGGTTTGAGATCGAGCCACCAGAGGGAGATATAAGGCCGCACACATTTGAGCTGTGCCATCTCCTGTCTACTGTTAACGCGTTTGTAACCGTTTGTGCTGCCATCTCAAAGCTCAAGCTAAGTCACACTAATTGTTGTGGCAAACAACAACACCAGTAGGCCACTAGCACTTGCCAAAGATGAACATTACCAGTTTAACCTTGCCTCTGGCAAAGCCAATGTATGTAATCCCAGGGACAAAAACCCCCCCAAATCCTCAAAACCAACCCACCCCAACCCAAACAAATAAACTGAACCACCACCCAACAAAACAGCCCTCGAACAAAATTCTTGTTATTTTTGTGACAGATCTGTGCAGCCTGTTAGAGAAGATCACAAATGTTGCTCTGTGCTGTGCATGCAAGATTTTTTTATACCTGTTACTTCTCTACTTGTATCAAACTGAGATCCAAGAAAGCATTAAGTTTCCACAAATATTTTGGCATGGCCCTTTAGAATAATTCTAATGAAGCTCAGCCTGCTGGGTTTCTTAGAGTGTATTGCAGGGAATTCATGTTTTGAAAAAATTCCATGGAACATTTCAAAGTCACTTCTGCACTCAAAATAATTCTTCAAAAGCAAGAATACACACTACAACAGAAACACTTAGTGAACTGCTCTTAAGAAGTAGGTTCAGACAAGCTCTTGGTTAGATTTTTGGTTTTTTGGGGGTAGTCTTTGTATTTTTATTCTTCATATCTGTCTCTTCCTTTTTTATGTCTGTTCCTAGACCTAGACCATTCCTAGCTGCAGTGTACAATGAAAAAGCTAAATACTGTAATAAAGTAATAAATAATAAAGTAAAATAGGTTACAGGAATAAAGTAATAAATAAATATATTAACAATGAAATAATAAGCCATAAAGCACTAAAGTAAATACAGCTGCTTGAAAAACTTAAGCTACAATTGTCAGTAAAAACATATAGATTTCTGCTCTGGACCAAAATGAAAAAAAAAAACAAAACAAAAAAAACACCCAACAAAACAAAACAAAACAAAACAAAAATTATGACAAAGCTTATGTGAAAATATGTTGAACTATTTTGAAAATTTTCATTTCAGTAATTTCAAATGTAAGACTTTTCAGGCTGCATCAGCAACAAATTGTACTCCTGCTGCCTTTCCCATTGCTGCCTCCCTTCTAATTCTTTTGTCTGACTATGGGAACTCTGTCCATAATACCTCAATTCCCCCCTGATTTTAAATTATCTTGTCTGTGTAAGAGACTAAGAAAGAAGAAGACACCAAGTCTTGGAAAAGTAAGAAGTCTGTAGTTAGAACCTGTGACTGGATGGTCAATCACCTTGTCATATTGGATATGAAGGGAAAAAGGAAACCCCCAAACAAGATAGGCAGAAACACAAAAATGACAGAGAAATGTAACTGTGATAAAGATGAGAAACAAACCTGGCTAATCTCAGGGACTGATGGGATAGCAATAAATTCAGACACACAGTGGAGCAACTGTAAGGATGCAAACTGAAGGGTGCTGGAGAGGCTGGTGAGACTTGGTAGTTGCTGAGGATTCAAGGATGGGAGGGGGTCAGACAGAAAAGGGTGTAGAAGGAGGTAGTTGCCTCTTAGATGAGACTGGTCACCATGTTGGTCTAACTGAGACTGGCACCTAATTACTACAATCTGTTCTACTTTCTTCTTACATCCTTTCTTATCTAACTGCATATTCGCAGTCTCTGTCTCATGTGCGTGACTGCAGCAAGGACTATGTGACAGCTACTGAGCGAATTGGAGTGATGAATTTGGTGCCAGCAACTGCAGTTAGATCAAGGGTTTTGGTATCCCAGACCCGTAGAGGCAGGTACCAAAGCGAGCAGGGTGTCAGTGCCAGTCACTGGGACAGAAAGGGGTCTTGGCCACCAGTCACTGGGGTTGAAATGGTACATGCTTGAAAAGCCATCAGACCAATAATGGATCAATGTCAGGAAAGATGGTAGAGCAATTGGTAAAAAGGGGGAATGCTCCTTGTTAGAAGAGGAGGTCAAAAAATCTTGTCTTTTTTTGCCGCCTAAGGATGAACCTGGAGACAACATTGTTCCTCATTAGCACTGTGGAGGAGGAAGAGAGGAAAACAGTGTTATTTCAGATGCAGAATGGTATCAGTCAGATTTTATTAGTTGTTTTTGCACCAAGTATGTACTTAGTCTGGAAATTAGAAAAATGCCTTACTGATAGATGAGTAAGATTGTGGGATACCTTATCAAAAGAAACATTTTGGCCCAAAAACTTCAGTTAAAATAGATCTCAGAATGATTATTTTAAAAGGTTTATCTTGACATGGCTCCCCAAGTTCACAAGTGACTAATTTTTATCACTTCTGTGTTTCTACAGAACAGTTGATTCAGAATCTCCTATTAGCAAATGTGCTAATAAAAAAAAGCAATTCTAAGACCTTCTGTGCAAGGCTGGTCTTCAGCCTACCATAGATATTCTTTCTGTAGTATGGCCATCTCAGCTACTGTCATTCTGTTGCAGGAGAAGAGTTCAAAATGCAGAATTCATGTGTTTCTTGCTTCATCATTGTAGCACTAGGGCTTGGAGGGCTTGACATTGTGTGAACACTCAGGTTTCTCTAGGGAAAACTGGATGCATCTCCTTTTTTCTCTCAGCTATTTTGTATACATGGATGCACACACATGGGCTCACACACATACACACACATATGCTTTTACCTACATAAACAAACTACATTTACTTTTGTGTTCCCACCTAAAAGAGTGAAAGCATGACACGTGTGCTGCAGAGGAACTCTGGGCACTGTTTCCCATAACCTAAGGAAGTCTCTGCTTTTGTGCTGCTTTGAGCTTTTGCTGGATTGATAACTGATGTGGCTGCTTCACTCTCATGAGAGCATCTGAAAAAAACCCCATAGTTTTGTGCTTCACATATTTTGCATCTCAACACTGCCCGATGTTAACCACATATAGTTGAAATTAAACCTCTTTTCTTTTTTCTGTGGTAGGTGTGAAGATGATCTGATGGTCCTACTTCCTACTTTTTGAAAGTCTAATGAAGATAGCAGTGAGTACACAGTGGATAAAAAAAGAGGCAAATAATTCAGATCTTAGGGATTAAGTCTTCTTTCAGGCTGCTAATGAGAGAATGGAAAAATTTCATCCTGAAGGATGCTGAGCGGGGTGATAGTTCAGTTCTTCCAGACACTGAGCATCTCTAAGAATCAGCATATTTTCCCCTTTCACTGAAAGCGGCAGTCCATAAGGACTAGGCAGTTTTTCTGAGTCAGGATACTACTGCATGGCAAGAATTCCCACTGCTGCTGCTACAGCATCCAAAGCTACTGTCGGCAAGTGCAGGCTTACAGAGAGACACCAGACAGCACCTGCTCAGCTTCTGCTCTTTATGTTTTGCCCCTACATAAGTTGTCCATAGATCCTACAAAAGGGCAGAAGGAATGAAAGTCCTCCAAATAGTGCTGACACAGCTTGTTGTGAGGGTGACTGGACAATCTTTGGGGATGGCTAGCATGAATTACAAAGAGGTGCTAGGAAATTACAGACATTCCTCTGTGTAGCAGGCCTAATACATAGAAATGGAAGTTTGATGCATGTCTCTGTCTGGAGTTTGTCTAATCTATGCTGTCAGCATACACTTACACGAGTTACATGGCGTTTTGAAGTTTCAAACTTGTTCTAAGCATAAATCTGTTTAATGATGCAGAAGTCTTGACAGCTCTTCATAAAGCCCTTACGATGCAAGAGGCTTTGACAGGATCTGCTTCTTGTTATCTGCTCACCATTGCTGATCAAGCAAATGGCTTGCTGAGTTGTACCACTAGAGCTGGCACAAAAGCTGTGGCTTCCTTGTCAACAAGCGCTGCCACTGAAAGGGACCTAGGGGTACTGATTGGTGACAAGTTGAACATGAGTGAGCAGTGCCCTGGCAGCCAGGAGGGCCACCCATGTCCTCGGGTAGCATCAGACACAGCATCACTGGCCAGGCAGGAGAGGGGATTGTCCTGCTCTGCTCTGCACCTCACCTCGAGTGCTGGGGGCAGTTTTGGGTTACCCAACATAAGAAAGATGATAAACTCCTAAAGATAATCCACAGGAGAGCAAAATGATGGTGGAGTGCCTTGAAGAGAAGCCATATGAGAAGTGGCTGAGGTCACTTGGTCTGTTCAGCCTGGAGAAGAGGAGACTGAGGGGAGACCCCACTGCGGTTACAATGCCTTGTGAGGGAAGAGGAGGGACAGGGACTGATTTCTTCTCTCTGGCACCCAGTGACAGGATCTGAGGGAATGGCCTGAAGTTGTGTCAGGGCAGGTTTAGACTGGATATTAGAAAAAGGTTCTTGTATTAGAACAGCCTTCCTGGGAAGTGGTCCCAGCACTGAGCCTGACAGAGTTCAAGAAGTGTTTGGACAATTCTCTCAGGAACATGGTGTGACTCTTGGGGATGATGTTGTGCAGGGCCAGGAGCTGAACTTCATGATGATCCTCATGGGTCCCTTCCAACTTAGCTTATTCTCTGAACCAGAGATGGAATATATACATACCAAAGCCCTGGAAGTTGTACTGAGTATTTGCTTCAATTTTGCTGTCTGCATGAAGCTATGTGGGGATTTCATAAAAGCCATAGGAAGATCCATTTATATGATCCATGCTTCTTGCTATACAGATGTGATGAGGGCACTGAATTCTCTGTAAGTATCTTTGCAATCATGCTACGAATTGAATTTTTTTCCCATTCTTTCTGGTTGTTCTTGTTAACTATGCCTGCAAAATTAAATATAGCCTTGTTTTTATTTTTTTTTTCTCTAGAATAAAACCTTGAGTGAGGAAGATGCTTAAGTACATGCTAAAGTAGAGGCTGCAATGCTTTGTTGAAAATTTGTAGGTATAAGAACATGTTTAACTGTAAACACATACTGAAGAGCTTTCTTAAACTAAAACTTTTCCCCAGAATAGTAATTATTTAGATAGCAACTGTTAACACAAGCTTAGTGATGATTTGAATTGAATTAGTGAACCCACACTGGCATTACGGAGAGAAATTATTTTTCATTTTATGTTTAAAATGCAGGTATATGTGAAAAGAAAGAAATGCAGCATTTTCTTATACAAAGGGGTCACTTCCTGCTGTTGTTAAATAGTTTGAAGTGTAAACATTAGTTCTGTTATTAAAATGACAGGATAAAACATGGGAGTTTCAAGGAAACTGAATATTAAAATCAAGGAGTCTGATCACATAGTAAAGGTGAATTTAGGTCATTGGCCAATGGTCAGTTAGGATGGCCTGCCTGCTAGGGGAGAGATTAAATAATACAAAGGGAAGTTTTCAATGCATCGTTTTTCAGAAAGCAAAAAATTATCAGCAAACTGTGCTGTCTAGAAATATCTGAGTTCCAATCAGAGATTTCAGTGCAAATCAGACCTCTTTGTTAGGCACTACTCAAATTAGGGATGCATTGAAGTAATCAGTATTCTCTTCAATTTTTAAAAAATTGTTCTTTGTTTTTTCCTTTCATTTTCATTGCTAAGGACTTATTCAGGAGCCTGATACTGAAGTGCATGTACTGGGGAAAAGGCAGGAGATTTCTTCTTGTACTATGCGTTCAGATACCCATATACCTGATTGTAATGTGCCCCTGGTCAAAGTTGTCCACACGCAGTGTAGATTTTAGATTAGACTTCATATACAGTAAAAACTGGCAAGTGAGCATGGGAAAGATATGCACTGGATAATTGGCCTAAAACATGCTTGGAAAATTGGAAAGAGCTTGGGGTCCAAGTGTTTTGAAAAGCAAAACATAGTCTAGCATGGTACTGGTTACTAGTCATCTCTCTGTGAAATACTGACACTGCGACCAAAAGTCCTTTATGTCTTTACTAGTGACCTGTATGATGGGACAGAGTGTGTTCTCACAAGTTTGCAGATGCTCCTAGACTGAGGGGGATGTCAGATACTCTGGAGAAGAGGGCTGGTCTTTAGAGGCACAAGCTAGAGAAATGGGCTGATGAGAACCTCCTGGAACCAAGCATCAGCAAATGTCAGGTGTAGTTTGAGTTCCCCAGTTCAGCTCAAGACAAAGATTGAGCCCATGCGGGAAGTTCATTAGAGGCCACAGATGCAGAGGGGGGTGGAGGATGGCACAGGGCAGGAGGGGCAGCAAGAAGTGCTTTTTTCTCCAGCTTGAGAGCAAAAGGGAGTTGTTCTGGCCATAATCAGTTCCTTTGTGGCAGAGCACTGAAATAATAGTGCATCCTCTCAGGGATGCACCAAAGGCAAAAGACAGCCACTGCAATATATAGCTCTCACAGAAGATGAGAAGATACCCATCTCTCGTGGGAGGGTGCTCAGTGCCTACGCAGGGACACCCAGTCAGGCTGAAGGTTCTCCAGTCTCTGGCATCTTCTTGACTTCACAGCCCAGAGAAAACAGATAAATTGCCAGGTTGGCCCACCCGTGAAGTAGGGAGGAATCTATGAGCCAGTAGATGGGGGTTTCATTTAAAAGTGAGAAATCTGGGTTATTGAGTGAGCTCTTGCAAGACAGAATCTTGCCGTTTGAGTTTTTACTTGCTTACTCTACCCCCTTACCCTAGAAACTATGCAGACAGCAGTTCTTGCCCTGTGTGTGTGCTTTATGTTGAAGTAATTGGGAGTGTGAGACCCTTGCTCAAGTCAGAGCCCCGATCAGGCACAACTCCGGCGTTTTCCTCTGTGAGGAACTTCCTGGGAAACATGTGATCTACCCCGGGTTATTGCACATCACCCGTGAGCAAAACGCACTTCGATTTGCGAAAGTACCACGCGACGTGCACGGCAGGCAGCGGACGAGACAGAAACCAGGGGCCAAGATGTAGCATGGGTGATGCCGGGGGGAGATTCCCGATCCCGGGGTCCAGAACAGCGGCTCCGGCGGGGCGCGGAGCCCCCGGGTCGGGGGGCGGTGCAGTGCGCAGGGGGCGGGCGGCGGGCGGGGCGGCGGGCAGCACCATGTGGCCGCGGGTCCCCGCCCTCCCGCTCTGGAGCTGCGCGGCGGCGGCGGCTTCCGCGGGGCGGCCGGGGCAGGCGAGCCGCCGCCGCTGCCCTCCGCATGGAGCCGCGGCCGCCCGGCGCCACCGCCGCCGCGCTGCGAGGGGCGTCCGCGGCGCCGGGGGCGGCGGGCGGCGGCGGCGGCGGCATCGGGGCGCCCTGCGGAGGATGTGGTGAGTGACGGAGGCGCCGCGGTGCTGTGAGCGAGTGTGTGCCGGGTGGGTGTGTGGGGTGCGCGCTCCCGGCGGGCCGGGCCCCTGCCCGGCCCCGGCGGCGCGTCCCTGCCCGGCCCCACGGGGCGCTGTCCGCGGTGCTGAGCGCGGCCGGGCGGGCGCGGCCCCGCGCCGAGGGGCGCGCAGGGAGAAGGCTTTCCTTGCCTGTCTGCCAGCCTTGCGCCGTGATACCCGTGCTGGCTGGCGGAGAGGCACGGTCGCTGCGCTAGGTATGGAAATATCTGGCCGGACCTTGCGTGGTGCTCCCGCAGGGTTTGTGATTCGGCCGTGTCAGAAAGCAGCCGGCAGACGAGACCGTCAGCGATCGGCTGGACCGTAAGGTGACACAAACACGCCGCCGGGTACCAGTCCAGAGCTGGTGCTGCTTTCAGTTTGCAAATCTAGGCGCTGTTTGCAGCAGGCGAGATAAAGTAGCTCCTTGGCACCCTGCAGTTTTGCAAATGGAAACATAGACTCAGTTTTTGCTCTGAATTAGCTTAAATTAATTTGAGGTCAGCCAAAACTTAGATGCATTATTCTTATGTTTTGTTAGTCTTGAGTTACATCCTGACTGGCACTGATTCTTGGGGAACGATATGTCCTTACTCCTTGGAGGAAATACATTTCTTAGAGTGCAAACTTCTCTCAGTGTAAAATAAGTAGTAACAATAGACTTCTTTTCAAGCCTTTTCTTCTTGTAGCCAATGTTCAGGCTCTCTTTCCTGCAGCGGCTAAACATTCTCCTCCTTTGTTATTCTGCAGTATTTCTTGCAAACAAATATTCTTCGTTTGCATAAATAATGAACACACTGTTGCATTTTTGGTGTTGTGTTCATCTTTGATTCTTTAAAAACCATAATTTTTCAGAGCTATTATATGTGTGTGTGTAGGTGTGAGGAAGCCATGCTTTGCATTCAGTTATCCACAGGTCTTGGCTCCTAGATACTCTCTTGGGCTTAGTGAACTTTTCCAGCATATTTGCTGTAAATGTAAAGCACTTCAAAGATTTTTTTTTTAAGCTGAAAGGACTTTGCCTGTTTAAAAGGTACTGTACTGTTTACTACAGGTGTTACCAGCCAAAGGCTTGAGAGGAGTTAAATTGTGTAGTCATGAGGCTATTGCATAATCAGGTGGGTTAGCCATTGGCAAGGGCCGTTCTTCAGCTGCACAGAAGATAGCAAAGTCTATTTCTAAAGGTGAGGTCTGTCCACAGACTGAAAGCTGCCACAGGCATTCAGGCCTGTCTGAATGGGAGTCTGTGAAAATCCTGAGTCTGGGAGAGTCACAGCCTGTAAAATCTAGACTGCCTTCAGCACCTACCCTTTGTGATTCAGTGGGATCTGTATTTCACTTGCTGATATGTCCCAGCTTGTAAGTCCTATCTCGTACTTGCTAACTTTGGCCTCTTCTTTTTTGATCAATGATACTAGATGAATTTCTAAATTTGTTACTAAAACGAGAATAGTCATTTTGTTTGAGTTTACTTTGAAGAAAATATTACTCCTCTTCCCACTGAGATGTCTATTGCTTCTCTTTAGAGAAAAAAGAGCAATTTAAGAAAGTAATGATCTGCCTCATGTTCATAACTTTTCCTTCCATTTTGCCTTGTATAAGCACTTCTGCTGGCTTTAAGCAGACCTCACTGTGGGCATAAATTTTCTCCAACATTTTGAAGACAGAGGCATAATTCATGAAGGCTTAAGTTTGTAGGTGTTTTGCTGACATGATTAATCATGCAAATAATTCTAGGGGCTTCCATGCTGGACTGCTTGTCTGACTAGTGACAAGAAATATATGACATCTAAGTAGAAACCCATAGAAGCAGATTAACTGGGAGACAAAACCTCAGCAGAGGCATTCAGCTGGCTTTTCTCACCTCTGTGCAGAAGACAAAGTGGAGCACTCAGCCTAACACTACTTGTACAGCTCATGCTGTACCCATGTTTCCTCTCATAAATTCTGCAAGTCTGTCAAATGCTTCCCATGCTGCAGCTGCAGAAGGGCAGGAGAGCACTGGCCCACAGCTGGCAGAAGTGAGCCGTGATCTAAAGGAATTGAGGTATACTTGTTCAAATACACAAGTATATGAATCATGCTTACTGTGTAGCCCAGATGTTTGCATTACAAGTACCCTGTCACCTCTTGCCACAAGTTTCACTGTCTTCGTGCACAGATACCATTGGCAAAAGTTAAGTAACCCATGTATGAGCCAGCTTTGCAGTCATGGCAGTCATTCCTTACACAGTCGAAGATGTGAGCAGTTGGCAAGCCAGGGTGTTTGTGTGTGTTGAGAGTATTGACCACAGGCAGGCGCTTTAACTCTTTTGTCATTACTTGAGACTGTCCCAAACCAATATAATGAAATTAGTAATATCTTATTTCTATTTATGTAGGCACAAATTTTTCTGAAAAATTACATTTCTGGTAACAAAAGTTTGTTTAAATCTACTGAGCAGGGTGCCTAAAATCAATTTAATATAATGAGCCTAAATAATAATCTAATCAATTTAATCTATAAATTTTATAAGTATGTGAAATGCAGAAGATTTGAGAAATATTTTCATACATATTCATGAAGTCAAACTGCTAAGGTTTTCTTTTAAATGTAAGCAACTTAAAAATGCATTTGAAGACCCAAGTCAAAACCGGTTGACTTCCTGTTTGCCTGCACCAAAGAGTCTGTTTTTGCCTTTATTTGGTAGATTGCACACAGGCATTTTTGGGGGATGTTTCAGGCCTCCTTTGTAGCAATCCAGCCCCTGGATTTGTGTGTTACATCATTTTGGTTTGGTCAGCAGTCACGTTTCTTCCTGATGTACAGATATTTCTAATCATATAGATATAGAAGGAATACAAAAGTTCATTCTAACCTCTAAACATGTTTTCAGCTTGGTCTTTGAATAGTTACTTGATTTCATTGTCACTTTTAAAAAAGCACTGACATTCAGGGGAATGCCCAAACTTGAAGCATCCTTTTAATACTTGACTATTCTTTGTACTTGTGGTTGATAGATTTTCCCAGCACTACTGAAAATAAACCCTATCAATAGTTCATTTTAAATGGTTTTATCTGTAAACATCAGTTTGAGGCTGGCTAAGATTGATTGATGTATTTCTTAAAAATAAAATATATGACACTATCTGGAAATATTTTTAGAGTTCATGTGCATGTTTTGTTGAATTGAAGCTGCACAGAGTGAGGGAATTTATCTTTCATTCTCATATATATATATATATATATTTAAAACTGTATAAATTCTGTTTAATGATATAAGCAGAAATAGATTCTATGTATTTGTATGTGTTCGGCATAAGTATTTATATGAAAACTGTCCATGTAAAACAGGTATATGGAGTGTGGAGGCAGGACCGATATCTTTTCACATTAGTCTGCTATTTTGTAGTTAGCAAGAGAGTTCTGTTTTTGTAATCTGAAAACAGTCAGCTTCAGTTCAGAATCTCCGAAATTATTTCTTTGCGTTTCTTGGATAGTACTTCTTTATGGGATAAGTACACTGCCGTAGGTCTGGACAATTGATCCTAATGAAGCAGCCTGCCTGAGCGATCCTTTTGGGATTTTATCTGTGTTGCTACTGCAACAGCTGCTTGAATTGTGGGAGTTTTCTCTTTCCCCCCCCTCTTGTTTGCCGAGATTTTATCTGCCTTGCCACTAGCTCTGTCAAGTTAGAGGGTGGTGTTTCTACCTGGCTTCTGCAGGTTAAAATTTGATGCCTTTCCAATCTGCCTGTCAATCATCCTAACAGCTAAATTCTTGAGATGCTAAGGGGCTCCTTTAATGTGAGCACTTACCTTTCCTGCTTGTCTGGGGCCCAATTCTGCACCCTTGAATCAGGTGGGATTTTTGATACTGCCTCTTGTAAAGTCTCTGTTGTGACAGGGACCTTGCATTGCCAGAAGGGTCCAGCCTTCTCCCACCTCCCACACACACTACTGTTTCTATTTGTGTGCTAGAAATAACAAGGCTGCATGATTTTCCCCTCTTGGTGCACACACACACTTCTGAGGTCAGTGCTTTGACAGGAATGACTGATGTGAGGAAGGTGAGGAGAACTTGCCTCTGTTTCTCCTTTGTGCCAGTCAGGCTGCACAGGTGCTTCCACGTGCACTGCCAGCAGCAGCAACAATTGCAAGTATGGGTGGTTTTCATCCAAGTACATTCAGAATATCTGCTTTGTAAGATGCAATTCAAAATACATCTAAACATGAAATGAGATTATTTAAGTCTTACCAGGGAAATGAAAATCAAGAACCATAGAATAAATAATTATTTTCAGGCATCTTGGTAGTCATTTTCCTTTCCTATAATTTGCTAGAAGGATTTCACTTTTGTGCTTATCAATATCGTGTTTTGATTGCATTCTTGTAGCAGAGATAATTATTAATTTGTTGGTGAACATTTCTTCTGTCCACAAATATGACAAAAGATTGTGTAATGCTCTGGAATATCATAGGTATATTGCTGGTCTCATGCCAAGATAATTTTCAGCAACGAGATAAATATCTAAGTAGAATGCATTATGGTCATTACCTTAATAAAATGTGAGTCATGCACACCAGCACTTTCCTTCTTAAAATACTTCAGCAAACTGGTATATCTGTTTGCCAATGGATAGAGCACACTGTGGAAGACAAATCTGTTGCTGTGTGGACAAATAGTGTCCAGCATTATCCCTGAAGCTGTGTGCTTAATTTAGCAATTTATGCATGAGCTCACTAATGAACATTTTAAGCTTGCTTGCATGGTGTACATTATCACCAAGTTTTGACTAAAACCATAAATGTAAATCTATTGGAAAGTCTCTTCCGACTTAGCAAAGTCCTAGATTTTAAATGAGACTGTTGACTGAGTATATCAGTTTGTTCTGGATGACAGACAGGAAAACTAAGTGCTTTATAGCTAACTCTGTATATGAAGGTTCTGCAGCTATTGAGAAAAGGTAGCAACTGATAGCACAAATTGCTCCAAAACCATCCTTCAAGCTAAGGTTTCTGAGTAGCAATTTATGACTCAGAAAAACTTTCATGTTCCATCTTGAAAAATATATGCATGCTCTGAGAAAATAAAAGGGAAAGTTGAAACTATACAAGTTGTCACATCACATCATGTGTGTCTATGCAGGAGATCAGCAGGTAAGTCAGAAGGATTTTGAGAAGTATTGGCATTTGGAAATTGCTGTGGTACTTCTGTATTTCAAATGGATTTTCTCACTTGCAGGAAAAAGCAATCACTTCAGAGATGTGTAAGGAACATCCAAAAATGTCAACCTTTGACAATGACATAAATTCCTGATGAAATAAAAACTTGTAACATTCAGTGTAATTAGTCCAGGTATTTCTATAGATTTTGAAAATAATTTTCTAATACTGATTTTTAAAAACGGTTCAAAAAAGAACATTTAAAAAGCCCTAATCTCTTTATAGTACTGTATCTTCTCTTCGTCTTGCTATCAAATCTATTACAGTAACAATCAAAATTAATTTATAATCCACCTGCTTTCTGACAAGAACAGTTGTCAGATTTTTAGCTGGCATCTCTATGTACTTGTTTGTACTGTCTTTGTGTGAAAGAACATTTGGGAGCTGAGGAGAGGAAGGGAATCTGATTCATAACAGGTGAATAGGAACTCAATTAAGTTTTGGTACAGCTGTCCAAAACATCCAGTCTTTCTTGTGAGTGCAGGGTATACACATGGTGACTGCATTCTTCTTTCTTCTCAGCTTTCATGTTTGCTAGTTCACTGTTCAAGTCTGGTGGAGAATGGTTGATTCTGCTGTACTTCTATACTGAAATTTGTATAGCCATGGAAATTATGTCAACCCCAGACAGCAAATATATTTTGATTTCTTCCATCAATGACTATCATCTACCATCAAATACATTTTCACAGAATGAGCTGGCAGCTAAAATTCTTCTTAAAATGCTTTTTAAAAATAGCATTTATGTTTATAGTGATCTTTTTTAGAAAAATATTTTGAAGTGCAGTGTTTTATGACCAGCTGCTCTAAAATATTCATGCTTAAGAATCCAGTACTGCATATTCTATGAACAAACAATTGATACAAAATAAAGCTTGTGATTCCTGCAGAGTATTTTACTGGCATGTGTTGCTTCCTTCGTCCTAGAGGTGGGTGGCTTCTTCCATTTTGTCTGTAATAGTGAACCATCTGCAGTTCCTGCTTGCTTCTTTGATCCTCTTTCTACATTACTATCAGCTTTGACAGTGTTTTTGAGATGAGGGAGAGCAAGCTGAGTAGAGGGGGTTGTGCTGTTGAACAGGCATTGTTTCACAATGTGCTGAAGAATTTTATTTCTGCTGCTCGTGGCAGAATAATAGTGGTATCATATTATTGGTAGTTTTCAACACATGCTTTTCTACAGATGGTGGAGATTAACACTGCACTCCCTGTTGTTTGAGCTGCAGTGCTGAAAACAAAAGATTTGCCACAGCTGCTTCAGCTGCAGAGAGGCAAGGGCCCCCAGGGACCTTTGGCAGAATCTGGTCTCTGTGCCTCACTGGCCAAGAACAGAAGTTTATGGACACTGTTCATTTGTTTATTTATGACAGCTGGTTGTTGTCAGTGGTCCCTTGTAGGTGGCACATGTTTAAACTTAATCAGAGAGAGAGCTCCTGCCCTTTATTTTTTTTGTTTGTTTGTTTGTTTTTGGTTTTTTTTTTCCCCTAAATATTTTTCTGAACCCTATATGAGGTAGGGAAGGTTTTAACTAATGTTTTCTACTATATGCATTGATTGTGTGATCAGAAACCTCAAGGTTTATAAGCAAGTGAATCCTAAACATTTTGACCTAAATTTGTTCCCTGATACAATTTTTAAAGTATCCAAAATTCCAATTTACATTAGAGTGTGTTTCTGTACTGAGCTAAGCAGCAAAACTTGCATTGACTTTCACTGACACAAGAACAGCCCCTGAAGCTATTGTTCTAGTTCAGCCTAAATTGCACTGGAAAGTGGTTTGGGATATTTTAGTGAATATTCTGAAATAATATTTCTTCCTTGACATCTGATAAATTGCATAGCTGGAAGTTTCAGTATGTATGTATACTCACTTTTAGATCAGATGTTTTGGTCCACTTCATGTGCATTTCAAAATGCATCCTTATAAAGTGTAATAATGCTTCAACAGTAATCAAGATAAGATGGAATATTACTGAAATGCAATTTGTTTTTTACTGAAATGTGAAACCTTTCCATTAACAATGAACTGAAGATTACAGTGGAAATGGGTACATGGGAAAATGACTGTAGTGGATGCTCAAGCCTTTTTGGGATTTATTTCCTTATTTAGTTTGAATTAAAAACAAAATAAAACACAATGAAGTTTACTTAGGGAGTGTTTTCTAGATTTTTGATAAGGTTGAAATTGTAAACTCTTAGGCGATGAATATTTTTTCAAAACCACAGTTACATAAGAAAAGTAATGCAAGAATTGATTTGTTCCCCCCTGAAGATTAAGGCACTGGTATCAAGCTGGTAAATACATACTTCAAAATTCACCCCCAAGATCAAAAGATCTTTAATATATATTGCAAAGTGGGATCAAAAGATCTTGGGGGTGAATTTAAGTAGGTATTAATCTTAGCAAAAATATCAACATTTGAGAACAAAGTTACATCCTGAACGCACAACATGGAAGAAAATAGTAGCTTTTCCAATTATCTTGTCCAAATATTTTTGCTGGAAGCTCCAAGACTGCTGAATAGATATGGATATCTGAGTATTTGAGCCTTTTTCAGTTTGTCCAATTTCTTGTTAAGAAGTTGTAGGAGGAAGAGGGTGAGTGATTCATAGGCATCTTTGAAAATCTATCCTTTTTTTTGCTAAAAGAATGAAAATCAGGAGTGGTCTTCAGGTCCATTGGGTGGGCACCATAAAGTTATTATGAATATCTTGACATTCAGGTAGTTTATTGCTACAACATTTGTCATTCACATCGGTTTCTGGTGAGTAGCTGGTACTGGACTTGTGACAGTCTGTCTTCTTCAGCAAGACTTGCTGTGTCATAGAGAAACTTTCAGGAGACACAACTTCCTTCCCACCCATCAGTGACTGTGGATATACCTTCAATAACACCAGAAACCACATAAAACTAAAAAGAATGTCCAGTGCATAGAAGAATCATGCAGTGGCTTGATAGATGCTGTGCTTGTGTATCTTTGTTCAGCTGGAGTGAGTTTTTTGTCCAGTTGGTGTTTTGTCTCTGGCTTGTAGCCACATTTTCAATCCTTAATTTACTTGGGATTTTCTTTTGGCAGGACGGGATGTTCTGTTCTGTCTGTGAAAATGTCTTACTTTATTGACAAGTTATGAAGGTCAAGAGAAATGCTCAGTTAGGTTTGTATTCAGAGACATCATCAGAAGATGAAGAGGAAAGGACCCAAGGAAATAGAAGTAGTCCATTTACAAATGCTAATCAAATATAAACCTTCTTCAGGTTTTTAACTATAACTGGTCATGCTTTTAATTTTCAATTCTTGCCTCTTTTCACATATATTTTCTGTTCTAGGAGGCTAATTTTCTACTTGCTTCTGAAAATGTTGTCTAGGTATGGAATAATACATAATCTCTTTACAGGTGCAGTCAGAATTGATACTTTTGTGCTGCTGGTGATTTGGTGTAGTGATTTTGATCACTAATGCTTCTGATTACATCCACTGACTTTGAGATTTAAATTCTAATGCAAAGTTATATTTGTGGTTATATTTGTTGCATTATATTTCTAATGCTGTCTTAACTGCACATCCTTTCCTAACTCTGGGTCCCAGGAGACCTCTCAACTAAAAAAATCTGTTCTCATCTTTTGCTCTCACTCTTACTGGCGGAAGTTTATTCCATACCTCAGAGTTGACAGTGTTTTTTAAACTGACTTTATGAAATAGTTAGTGGTAGTAGATATTTATAAAAGAAAAAAGATAGTGATAAAAACCCTGTTCTTTTTTTTTCAAACTTCCTCTGTTTGGAGATATTGGCTATTTCTGCATTTCTCAAGAAATTCAATATTTGCTTTAATAATACAGAATAAATACTGACTGCTGTATTGTGGTATTAATAAATCCCTTTAATATTAACATATCTAACTTTTAAGTATTACTTTGTACATTAAGAAGGCTCTCCTGACTATGGTCCAATTGTAACCACCTTTTTTCACTCTTAATTAAAGTTTGCTGTCTTTACAGTTTCTCTCAACAAATTAATCTGCTGTGATGACTTAGTAGCAGATGAACTTCAAAATTATGGTGTATCTCCACTACCTTTCAGTTTTGTTTTTTTCATGGCTTTAGCTGAACATGTTTCCACACCTGCAGGCACAGTTAAGCTTTTTCATGTTTATTTTTTTGTTTTGTTTTGTTTTGTTTTTACTAGCAAAACATTGAAGCGTAAAACAACTTTTTATTTTTAATTTATATTGCAAAGTGGGAATTTATTATTCAGAATGCTACATAATGTTTAGTAACCTGGCTAGCAGATAATGATAGCAATTCATGTAACTATGGAGAGGACTATGCACATGATGGCATGGGAAATGCTTTAACTTCCCTGTGTTATTTAGCACAGGCAAAACATAGGCAAGTTAGAAAAATTTTATTAAATACAATACATTTACTGACACACTGACATACAGGTGTAGAAGCAGGAAAAATAGATGTAGAGCTCTTATTTTTGCAGAAGAAAAATAGTTATTGATGACTAGAATCTCTTCCATGCAGGCAGATGTTTGATAACTTTAGTTCCTCTTTACATATAGGAGGGCCTATCTGTAACTCAAGATCAGTATTGCAAATTTTGTGTTTGCTTGGGTTTTTTCAGGTTGCAATTTTCAAGGTGATTTTAGATCTCTTTTTCTATCATATATTCTAGTTCCTGTCATATATTTTGTGACAATCCATTGTTCTCTTACAAATCTGGTATTTTTCTCAAGGAGAGTAAAATAGCCTTGTTATTTTTACTTTGAGGGTACTGTCTGCCTTAGTGTAATATATTGCATTTCTTTCCTCAAGTGTAGATCAGAGAGGCCTTTTGTTTTAGTAAGCTGAAGTCTTCACTGTCCCGGAAAGTCAACAGCCTGTCTCCATCCACCCAAGCAAAGGCTTTTTTTGAAGTTTCTTTGGTGATAGAGATGTGTGTGTTTGCTTGTCACTGGAACTCCATTCAGTGGAATGCAATGGTTATTCTTACCTGTAAGAACATGCTCATGGGTGAATTTGGGGTGGGGGAGCATTTACACAATACTGTCTGGCATTACTACAATGAAATTTGAATCATGGATCTTTGCATCATCAGTGTCAGCTTAAGCCACAGTTGTACACAGGGATACATTCATTACTCTGAGAACTTCTAAAAGTCTCTTGCAGTTCATTTTCAGATTCAAAGAAAAAATTACCCGAGTATATCCAGGCAATTTGCACAGAGAGATCACACTAGAAATTATGAGAATCTGGCTTGGTTTAAAGGTGAACTTGGTTTACAGATATGAGTTTTACTTTTGTACTCATGCCATCTTTACTAGCTATATCCTGTAACCAGAATGTTTGAAATCAAGGTATTTTAGAAATCATCATCAAGTAAGATGCTGGGCTTTGTAGGTTCAGACAGTAGCTGTTTATTGGTTTGGTATTCTGAAACAGGCATCTGGAAGAAACCATGAAAGTGTTGGAGACTGTTAAGGACTAGAAGAAATTATTGCTACAGCATGGCCTTGAAACCTTTTTAGTTGGATGCTGCTAAACAATGCATGTTTTATATAGTCAGATTCAAGTTACAGCTTTTTAGCAAGGAGTATACTTCATGACAGAAGAGCAGAGAGCAGGATTTGGAGTAATGTGGGAGCAGTGTTTGTGGAATGAATACCTTCAAAGACTAGAGCCTTCTTTGGTGCAGGAACTAAAAGTATGTTCTTTTGAAAACCTACTGGTTTTGGGGCTTCTTATCCATGAATATCAGAGTTTCATCTGGCACAAGTCTATTTATTTTATATATATATATATTTGTGTGTGTGTGTGGACACTAGAAAATTAGACAACAGGGGAGATTTCAGTGAAGAGGTACAAACGCAACTGAATTACTGGAAACAAGAGTTGTGAGAGGTTCAGTCTACTGTTTCTACAATGGGCTTAAGATGATATAATAACTTTCTCGTAGAGGAAGATATCACTTGAGAATTTAAAAGTGATAAGTTTACACTCTCTGATTTTCCCCACAAGAATTTTACATCCTGACATCTCTGGGACAAGGCTTAGGGGCTATCTGGTCTGCTCAGATCTTCGCCATTATAGGAAGAAAATTCATGGGGACAAAACTCTATTAGACTTCAATCTGGACAGCACTGTAAATGACAAGCAAAAGGGCCTTTTAAAACATTTTAACAACAAAAGGAAGATCAGAGATAATGCTGATCTGTTGCTTGATGAAGTCAGTCTCCTCACAAATAGGAGCATACACATAGCAGAGATTTTTAATGCCTTTTTTGCTTCTGTCTTTAACACTGACTATGGGCTCTGGAACCTTGCAGCCCTCTGTTGAAAGACTGTGACTGGAAGGATGATAGCCTTCCAGCTGACCCTGAGTTTGTTCAAGATGTGCTGCTCCAGCTGGCTGTGCATAAATCTATTCATAGATCTATGGGGCCCATAAATCTGTGCATAAATCCATGGGGCCAAATGGGATTCATCCCAGGGTACCAAAAGAGCTGACGGATGTCATGGTAGGACCTCTCTCCATTATTTGTCAAGTGACTTGGGAGAGGTCCCAGTTGACTGGAAGCTGGCAAACCTCCAAGTTTCAAGAAGGGAAAGAAAGAAGACCCTGGTTATTACCAGCATGTCAGTCTCAATTCACTGTCTGGTAAAATTATGGAGACGGTTATTCTGGGATTACTTGGAAACTGAAGAAACAGCACAGTCATTGGTCATAGCAGCAAGAGTTCACACCAGGGAAGCAACTAGTTGACTTCAGGAAGCCAGTAGACCTGGAGCTTGTGAATTTTAGCTAAACTTTTGATACTGACTCTCGTAATATTCTTCTGGACATAATGCTTAACACACAGTTAGAAAAGTCCATAGTATGCTGAGTGAACAATTTACTGATGGGCTGGCTCAGAGCTGCATGAGGTTACATCAGGCTGGTGACCAGTCACCAGTGGTAATCCCCTTGAGTCAATTTTAAGACCAGTGCTCTTTAATGTTTTTACACTCAGAACACAGAAATAAAATGCACATTTATTTGCCAATGATGCTAAACTAAGAGCAGCTGTAGACTCCATTGAGGGTAGTGTGGCTGTACACGGAGATTTGGATAGACTAGAGGTCTGGGCAATCACTAACCATACAAAATTTAATAAGAGCAAGTGCTGTATTCTCTGCTTGGCATTAAGTAATCTTGGTTGTACAAACTGGAGGATAAGAGGTTGCAAAGCAGCTCTGCAGAAAGATCTCTTTGTGTTGCTGACAAGTTGAGTCAGCAGTGCCCTGGCAGCCATGAGGGCCAGCGTGTTCTAGGGTGCATCAGGTACAGCATCACCAGCCGGGCAAGGGAGGGAATTGTCCTCCTCTGCTCTGCACTGGGGCAGCCTCACCTCGAGTGCTGGGGGCAGTTTTGGGTGCCACAATATAAGAAGGCCATCAAACTACTGGAATGTGTCCAGAGGAGAGCAGATAGGATGGTGAAAGATTGAAAGATTTCAAGGGCAAAACATAGGAAGAAAAGTTGAAATCGCTTGCTTTCCTCAGCTTAAAGAAGAGAAGGCTGAGGAGTAACCCCATCACAGTCTACAACTACCTCAAGGGGAGCAATGGAAGGCAAACTGCTGTTCTCTTCTGTATGGTGCCCTGTGGTAGGAAACAAAGGAAAGGAATGAAGCTGTGTCAGGCAGGTTCAGATTGAACATTTGAAAAAATTTCTTCACTGAAAGAGTGATTGATCACTGGAAAAAAGTCCCAAGTTAAGTAAGTGGTCACAGCACTGAGCCTGGCAGAGTTCAAGGAGTATCGGAATGTTGCCTTTAGTCATATGATTTAGCTTTACGTAGTGTCCTGCAAGAAGCAGAGAGCTGAACTTCTTATAGGCCCCTCTAAGCTTGAGATATTCAGTGATTGATCCAGCTATGACCTCAAGAAAAAAGAGTGACATTATGAAATGCTCAAACCATAATTTGTTGAAATGTAACACTTGATTTTGTTTCAGCATTTTGAATTTTTCAGGGTGTTTACTTTTTGTTCAGATGTCTTGCCATGACACTTAAATGACATAAAGGCTCTCTGTAGACCCTTAATCAATGTCTCTATAAAGACCAGATTGTCCTCTTTTGCCTTCTCCACAGCTGTAATGTTTACTGATACTTGTCTCCTGCCATTGTTCTGTTGTTGCTGTCATACTTTTTTTATCATTTGTTCTGAAACCCAATGAATTATGGAAGATTTAGGATGTTGGTGAGGGTACCAGAGTAAACTTAAGAAAAGGGAAGTTGTTACTATGTTTTGAAGCTACAGCTTTTGCAAGAAAATTTGACCAGGTGCAAGCTGCCTTTGAAATTCCTTTGGTCTTTTCTCCAGAACTTTCAAGGTCTTTGGTGGTTTATGGACCTCTTGAAGTTACACATAGTCAAGGAGAGTGGTACTTTGGCTTGAGTCATAAGAAAAAGAGACTTTTTTTCTATCTGCATATCAGGAAACTCTGCTTAAACAGCCTGGAGAACTTAAGCAAATAAGTTATGACAAAAACTGCCTGTCAAATACTTGAAAGAGGATGTCAGCGTTCAAGACATGAAGCGTCTAAGAAAAGACCCACTGAGCAGCAGCATGGCCCAACTCAAAGAGCCAGCTAACTGGGAACTTGGCATCTGCCATTGTATTCCTTTGCACTACAAGTTCCCCCTATTCTCCAGGACAGGTCAGTTACTATCACTCAGAAGAGGAAAACGAAGAGTGTTGCTTTCATTTTTATTTCTGGAGTGCTTGGCTATAATGGTAAGGAACATATATTAACATAAATCTTCTTGTAAGGAAGAGAATCTGAACTAGCCTCTGGCTGCACTAATTGTGAACTTGCTCTCAGCTTCAAGGGTGACTTCTAACTATGTGTTGAACAACATATCATGGTGCTGCCAGGACAGCTAAACTCGCAAGCAGGAGCATCCATGTGTAATTGTAAGAATCAGAGAGTATAGGAGTTAATGTATCCTTGTGGTTCTGAAATGGCTTCTTAATTTACAGAGTTTTGGCTAATTGTTCTCAGCCTCTCTTCTCTCACCTCTCCCCAGAGCAGCTCTTGTGGTTTGACACACCTCAGCCAATTCCTCTTTTCCTGTTGTGCTGGAGAGCACTCGGGGAACTGTGTTGCTTGTATTTGAGAAGAAACTGAACTACTAATACTGACAGTTCTTTTTGCTGAACGACTTGGCAGTCTCAAACGGGTCATAGTTCCATATAACTTAAACTTAGTGTAGAGAAAGAGTCTAATTACTTTTGACAGAGGATTTTAAATCAAAATGGCTTGTGTGATTGAAAATACAAGTGTAGGAAATCTGATACAAAGCAAAAAACAAGAAATACTCCTGATAATTAGATGAGAAAACCTGACATGTTAGAATACCACTTAAAGGAGCAAAAGATAGCCAGTATCATATTTTGGGAACAAGTCTTATGCTTTAATTGTCTTGATGATTCGTTTTACTCAGGGGAATGAGTCAAAAGCATCCTACTGAATGGAAGAATAATGAAGGAAACAGAGATCTGGAAAAGAAACTTCCTGCAAATTCCATCCCTTTGCTTTTGGTTTGTTAATAGTCAACACCATTGTTACAGTCTTGAAATAAAGCCTTTAGAATCAATATAGAGAAGTCTTTTGAGTTTTTATTCTCATGACAATGTTACTTTGCTTCTGGTATTTTTTCAGCTCTCTAAATCTGAAAATCTGAATCTTTAAACTTGTCTGTCCAAGAAACATATTGTGCCTTATAGGCCTTAATAGCCTTAACATGCTATGTCCTTTGACCGCCAATAACTAACAGAGATACACCCACACTGCCAGACTCTTCCCTTGTTTCTGAACATCAAGAGCATCTTCTGTAGCACTTTTTCCACTGTACATGCCTATGGATGACTAACACATTGCTAGTTTTTGTAATTTCCAGGCTATAACTGTCTTAATATTGTCTATTAATATAATTGAGTATTCCATCTTGTTTAATTCCTTACATTTCCTCTAATTTGAGATTGGGTTACAATGCAGCAGAATACCATGAACAGCAATAACTAAATCTTAAACTAAAGCATTTGCTACATCTCTGCAGGCATTTTTGTTAACATTTTTGTTCAGTTTGGAGCTACTTATATTCAGGTTATAATTCATAGCTTAGTGTTGAAGGTACAGCTCAGAGACACAATCAGTTAATGAAAGATACTCTCTGGCAAGCAAATCTCCTTGTGTTTTCCAGAAAAGCCTTTGAAGGATACAATCAGGAGAAAGCAAAACTGTTTTAACCCATCACATGTTTTAAGACTGTCCTAAAAATGAGAAATGTCTACATAGAGAAGACAAGTGATTACAGTTACAGTAAAAAGTGCTTCTGATAGCATGGTACTGTTGATTGTTACAGAACCAAAGAAGATTTATTGTGAACTTGGGAGTAATAAACTGCTCTTTCAACATTACAAACAGCAAGCTGTGAATAACACAGATCTGCAGAGTATGGAGTCATTTTCTATCACATCAGAGTTTGATTACTGTAAAGTGCTTGACAAACCTTGGAACAACTGTGTTATATAGTTAAGATGCAGCATAGGGGAGGAATTTCACAGGAACCTAAACAACTCTGCTTCAGTAGTCTTAAACTGTAACATTCTGGGACAAAGACACATTTTTTTACTAATACTTGCAGAAAAGAAGATGAATGTATACTGATGGCAAAATTTTAAATCACTGCATCCAAATCTGAACAAATGCCCAAGCCCTGAGCACACATGAAAAGCAGAGAGATATCAGGAAAGCCCAGTTTAGCTCACTTTTCAGGATTAGTGACATGAACAGATCAGGGCTTTCGCCACCTTGCTTGCTGACATGTTTCATGTTGTCCCTGACACAGGTATGATGGTCAGTAAGCCTATCACAGTGATACACCTTGTGTTGGGTTTCATATTAAAGACACTGTTCATAAACTTCCTTGGGCAAATGTCATTTTTCTATTTCAGATGTTCAAACATTTTAAGCTAGTTCTTGGGAAAAAAAAACAACCTAATTTTTTACTCAATATAAAAGTATTTAATTTTTTTTTGTAACTATCTCCTACTTTTGACCTTTCCTAGACTGTTCTAAAGACATTTTCATTACAACAAAAGCTGGGCTTCTAGTATGATCCCATAAACATAAGACCTGATGCATTAAAACAGGCTAAAATTTGTGCCACTTACAGTAAGACAAAGAGATGTTAAAACTGATTCCTTGTTTAAGAGACAACAAAAAGAGAATCAGAAGGGAAAGGTGAGATTCTTGTTAAGTCTAGGGTATTATTTCTGTTGAAAAAGGCTGCAGGCAGTGTACAGTTGAAAGGAATAAACACCTGCAGAACACAATCTGATTTTCACTCTAGATGTTTGTTGTGGTTTGGCACTGGCCAAATGCCAAGTGCCCACGAAAGCCACTCACTCACTCACTCACTCACTCACTCACTCACTCACTCGCTCACTCACTCACTCACTCTCCTATACCACAGCTGGGCAGAGGAGAGGAAAGAATTTGAAGAAGGGTCCATGAGTTGAGATAAGGACTGGGTGAAAACACTCCAAAGGCAAAACAGGCTCAACTTAGAGATACAAAGTGAATTTATTACTAACAAAATCAGAGGAGGATAATGAGAAGTAAAATAAGGCCATAAAAATACCTTTTCTTCCCCCAGCTTCTTACTTCCCCCTCCTTCCCACCAAGAGCACAGGGAGACGGGGCAGGGGGGTTTGGTCAGTTTGTCACCCAAGCTTTTCTTCCACTGCTCAGGGAGAGGAGTCCTTCCCCTGTGAGACCATGGAGTCCCTTCCCATGGGAGACAGTTCTCCGTGAACTTCTCCAGCATGGCTCCAAATTTCACGGGCAGACAGTCCTCCCAAAATTGCTGCAGTGGGGGTCACTCTTCCATGGGGTGCAGCCCTCAAAGGATTGCTTACTCCAGCCTGGGAGCAGGGCTCCTCTCTCCACTGGGTCTCCCACTGGATCACAGCCTCCTCCAGGCATCCACCTGCTCCAGAATGGGCACCTCTCCCACGGGCTGGGGGTGGATCTCTGCATCCCCTGAGGATCCCCACGGGCTGCAGGGGCACAGCTGCTCCACCCTGGTCCTCACCACAGCTGCAGAGGAATCTTGGCTCTGGCACCTGAAGCACCTCCTGCCCCTCCTTCTCCACTGACCTTGGTGTCACCTCACATGTTTTACCTCCTCATCTTCTCTGGTGAGAGAAAAACTCTGTATGTCCCTTTATTTTGATTTTCTTCTTAAATCTGTTATCCCAGAGGGGTTACCATCATTTCCAGTTGTCCTAGCCTTGGCCAGCAGCATGTCCATCTTCAGACCTATCAGGGATTGGCTCTGCCAGATATGATGGAAGCTTCCAGCAGCTGGTCACAGAGGCCACTTCTATGGCCCACTGCTACTGAAAACCAGGCCATGCAAAACCAAGGCAATATCCTAGTCAATCACTGTCAGACTAAAGGATTTAAAGAAAATGCTAAGCATGATGGCTTAAGGTAGTTTGGTAAGTTGACTGAAGATTTCCTCATGGAAATGCAGTGGAACAACAATGCAGTGGAAACAGAACCCAGCTGTAGAGTCCATCTATCTCTTTGTTCCTAAGCAGTGAACTTCCATGTGTTAACTTTCAAGAGGCTGTTCTGTCGTTTTGATATTTTTTTATTCAAAGCGAGCTGGAAAATTGGGATTCTTATTAAACTGATTCAGCAGCACAGTTTTTTGTCCCCCTATGATCTGAGGTTAAAAGAAACACTCTATTATTTAGAATTATAATGACAATATTTACAGCAACAACATCTACCTTAATTCTTTTTATTCTAATTGGATTATATCAGCTGTAATCTGGAAGACTAGGATGTTGTTAGCATAGGAAAGAAAACACAATCACAAAATTGCATGCGGTGCTTTATTGAGAGCTCTGGGAGCTGGGGGTCCAGGACCCAGATCTCAACTCCATCGGACATCTGAAATGGCTACAGTTTTATACCTTTCTTGTTACATAAGGATTTATGTTAATCATTAAACCCCATTGTTCCATTGATTCTACGCTAAGTAACAATGGTCTTCGTGATTCTTGCTCAAGATTCTGGTTTGAGAAAATAATTATATTTAGTTACCAAACTAATAACACAATCGACAATACTATCATATATCTGATGATTGTGCAGGTACAGATCTCCTGACCTAACTTTATTCTTAAGGCCTATGTGCTCTATCCAGAATCACCAGCATCCCCCCCCGCCCCCTTTCTCCCCCCACCACCTAAGCAAAGTTATACTTGATTTGGTTAAAACAATAGCATGGAATAACATCCTGGTTAGTGTGGAGCCGATGTCCTGTTCTCAGGCCCTGCTACTTCAGAAATCATTTTAACATGTGAGATTAAACTTTGAAAAGAGAAGGCTGAATAGCATTTAATTTTTTAACCTTACAACGTATGTTATCATTACTATGTGTTTCTGGCACATCCTCTAAAATGTCTGTTGGAATGATTCTTGGTTTCCACTTAATAAAAACCAAGGTAAACTCCATTATGTTTTCTTGGCCTAAGATACTTCCAAGTTTTGCTCCAGTTGTTTCAAAGTTACCAAATATGTTGCTCTGCCAGCTAAAATATATGGCCTGTCAGAGCTTATTTTAGAAGGCAGTGGTCTCTTCACTGTGGTCCAATTAAACACCTAAATACCTGCTCCATGTTGGCAACTTGAATGCACAAATGTAGCGCAGGTTTAAATGTTCCGTGGAGTCAGACCACAGGGCTCTGCAGGATCAGGCTCTAGTACACAGGTACGTTTTGCACGTCACATTAGCATCACACAGAGGCTGCATATGCACAGGCAGCTGTGCAAAGATATCAGCTTTGTCTTTGGAAAGATGTGTATAAAAATTGACATGTTTGCCTACAATACCTGAACACCAGTTGTTTATTAGACAGCTATGATCATTGTTGAAATGGAAGGGAAACAATGTCTCTGAAGCTGATGGCAAAATTTGCTTAAGTCAGCATTTCACCTAAAGTTTCCTAAGCTGAAGTTCCCTACACTGGCTCTGCTTTTTACCTTCTCATTGCAGGCTCCATCTTCATTGAGGAATTAGTAAGCAGCTTTTGTGGAATGATTTGGAAATTTCTCCTTGTGCAGCAAAAACTGTGGCTGTTTTTTGAGCCAAATAAATAATTCACAGAGAGTAAAAGTCATTGAGTTCATCCTCTTATTTTCTTTTGTTTATATTCCTCACACTTGCAGTTATGACTCTAGCTGCTAATTGAATGAAAGTGAGCCCATCTGAGTTTCAAGTACTGTGTGTTTACTAGGTAACGCTTTGACACTATATCTGATGATATTTCATGCAAGACCCTGCTTTGACTGTTTGCCTTCACCTAGTTTCTACTATTGCCCATAGTTGACAATTATTTTTTTCTCATTAGCTTGGTTCACAAGCTTAGCTTCTGTCCCAACAATGGCAATATATGTTACCATTTCCGGTGTGAAAGTCTGCGTCAGATGTGTCACATTTATACTGTAGTGAAGGCTTTACCTCCCAGCCCCTGAAAATCAGTTTTGATCAATCTGCAAAGTCAAATATAACTATGCAGATTTATTTGTACTCTGTGTCTGTTTCCAGGAAATATTTACAAGACTTTGAAATACAGGGAAAGCCACTCCAAAAAGGAAGCAAGGAATTTTTGAAGTAATACCAGTTCATTTGGTTGAAAGACTCCAGACAAAAAGAGATCTGTTTTTTCTGCACCTTCTCAGTCTGTCAATCTGGCAGGATGTTTCCTACACAGTTTGAGAGTTTGTGACCAACCTAGAAAACATACCAGATAAATTCACAGGTTCCTCATCTACCAGGGCTGTTTTTTCTGCACCTCCTGTAGACTCAGCATTTTTCTGCTACAGAAGTCTTCACAAGACAAGAGAAATTAAACTGACAATAAAAAAAGAGTGGAGATAATTGCTGCCTGCTGCTTCTAAAATGCAAAGTGGAAAAGAAGTTATCATACAAGCAGCCCTGTGATAGCAAAGACTGTTGTTTCTTGTGTTTAATAGGACCCTAAGGGGAAAGGAGCCTTGATTTGCTCCAAATAATCACACAAGAGGTAGGTGACTCTGATTTGAAGTATATTTTCCCTCCCAGAAATATACTTTGGATAGTAACATGAGTGTTAGACAACTACCCACTGTTTCTGCCATAAGGCCAAAGTTGGATTAGTAGCTTTTCTACAGCTGATGAAGTGTCACTATCCAGGTGTTTTTCTGGAAGCTCCAAAGCTCAGTCCTGGCTGATTGCTACTCTAACCTGTTTCCCATCTTAAAATGTAGCCTGCTGCTTCTCAAAGCTCGAGAAAACTGAGTGGAGATGACACTGATGGGCTGGACTTTGTACTGAGCAGGAAGGCTGTCTGAGTGAAGTGTCAAGCAAAGGAAACAAAAGCATCGGTGCTATTGGGCAGTTTCTGCTAGAAAGAGTAGTGCAATAGAGTGATACATGCAATGGCGTTTAAAATAAGTGCACAGCTTGCCTCTGCACTCTCAGCTAAGGAAAAATGTGACTGAATGAAGAGCTCAGGGGGACGCCTAGGAAGAGTTTGGCTTTCCTCGTTGTGTCCTCATAGTCGCCCAAGAAATGCCTCTAGTTGTTACTAGGGACACAAATCGTACATAAAGTAACACCTAGACAGTGAGTCACAGGTAACTGTGCCAGGACAGGACTTTGGTCTGACTCCTTCTAAAACTGGTAATCTCTCATTTCTAGTAGTCCATCCCACTGCTTTGTAGGCTTTGAGCAAGACAGGGACATGAACAGGGTCATATCCTGGTCTTACCTGGACACAAGGAATTGGTAGAATTGTGCCTCTGAGGACTGGAGAGTGTTCTTTATGATAACTCCAACCACTGTCTCCAAAGACAGAGTTATGTTTGGTCTGCTGTGGAGTGGGAAGCAGACTCAAGTACCTGAGAACAGTTAGTCTCTCCTGCCCTTGGTTACACATAATGAATTTTCTCCCAGAAGGGTAGGTCTCACCCACTTTCCAATTTTTATTTAGTCTTTGAGTCCACCACAGGCAAGTTCTTTAGAAAGGAGAAAAAAGGCAAAATGTCATGTCTTCCAATAAAATGAGTGATAGGAAACTACCACATGTATAGGAAGCTCCTGCTGTTGCACAGACTAGCATTGCTGCTTTAGCATTCACTGGCAAGAACACTTATTCCCTGCAGTCATCCCTCACTCGTTCTTTTCTTGACAGCAGATGGGAAGCAAGATAAGAAGACACCCTGAAAAAGAGTAATTACATCCTTATCTTTGCTTAATCTTGATTTTTCTGCACCTTCTTTCATAAGAGTTGATTAGTTGTGCTATGTCAGACAGATGCTTTAAAGAAATCTATTCATGGGGACACTCTGCAGCTGGAAGTGGTTTACAATGGCAAAAAAAGGGACTTGCTCCACTGAGATGTGCAGACAGACCCAAGGTCATGCTAGTCAAATGGAAGACATTCTGTTAGTGAGGAAGTTCAATGTGCTAGCACAGCCAGGCCCTCAGAATCACAGAATGGCTGGAGTTGGAAGGGATGTCCAAAGGTCACAGGATCCAATCTCGGATTTCAAGCAACACCACCTAGAGTTGATTGCCCAGGAGCATGTCCAGACAGCTTTTGAGTATCTTCAAGGATGGAGACTCTACAACCTCCCTGGGCAACCTGTGCCAGTGCTCAGCCATTCTCGTAAAATGTGTTTCGTGAAGGTCAGGAGGAATCTCCTGACTGTCAGTTTGTGTTTGAATATCCAAATTAAGGGTGTTTCTTGGACTAATTCTGCTGGCCACAACTTACCTGAAGCTAAGTGTAAGCACAAGGATTTTGTTGTACCAGCATGAGCAAAATAATTTGACATCTTAATTCTGGTGAAAGAAAAGCTGAAAGATTTATCTGCCATGATAGGAGAAGGGAATGCCAGATAGGCTTGGCTGAGAAACGGTGGCTTCTCTGTGTGATTCAGTCCAAAACACCTGCAGGCTGACCAAGATTCCTTTGATTTCTGTAAACTACAGACTAGTGAGTGCTCCTCTTGGCAAAGACCTTGCATCTTAAAGTGTATTTTCTTTGTCATCTCCCGGAGATGCATATTAAGTTTGCATGTAATTTTGGTGTAATGATTTCAGAGTAATATGAAGCGTATGTGTCATACTTGAGAAGGTAAGGGCTCAAGCTTTATGATTACAATATGCAAACCTCCTTCCCAAATTAGGTAAAATCTAGGGAAATGATAGAAATGCCTGAGAGAAATGCATCCAGTTAATTTGCAGAAATACCAGCAAGTCTCTTTCTTAGCAGAACTGATACTGCCTGGTGCCGGACAATAGCAAAAAGAAGTCCTGCACAAGGCAAATTTGCAAAACCCTAAAGTACAGTATCAGCTTTGAACAAGCAAATCCTGTGGCATCCTGCACTGTTTTCCAATATTCAAGGTTATAATGTCAGCAAGGGCATACAACAGACAAGAGCATACGTATGCGCCCTGTACAGACTGACACAGACCTGCTGTTTGTAGAGGTCACCAGGAGCAGTTTCCTCATGATTTCTGATTTAAAGATACAGTCCCTGAGTTAGTGAATAATGAGAATGAAATTACCCATCACTGTGTGTCCATTCTGTCTCTGCTTCCCACCTGGCCACTTTTTAGCACAAAAAATGATAAAATTTCTCATGCATACTATAGCTAGATGTGCTTGACCTAAACTGTGAGACTATTTGAAACTGAACTAATTTTTCTGATAGTGTGGAAGTTAATAGTAAGTTTATATGCAGACTCAAAACACCACTGAATTTGAACATTTTGACGAAATACAGGCTGACTTTAATTTTTGTCAAATACTGATAGCAGAAGCACCAAATATATATTTTTTAAAAATACTGAGCCCAAGTCCATAGTTTACATCTAGATTTTACACATTTTAGAAGCTGAAAAGGCTCAGATCTACATTGTCATTGAATTCTAGCTCTAACTGCAGTAGTTTACTACAGAAAGCAACAGAAAAAAAATTAATAATGATAAACAGGTCTTCTAGTGAATAGTAATAAGAGGATGCCACTTTTTTCAGATTGGTTTGGAAAAATAGCATACAGTGTAACACCATAGCCTAAATTATTCAATTTTTTAGTCAAGCAGAGACTTATTGTTTCATGGGGAAAAAAAACCCAAAAAACAAATCCCAACCTTGCTTTGCTGAGGAATATCCTTTATGCATACAACATATTAGAATAAGTTCAAAGTTCAGTGGGGCCAGCTGCTTGTTAGAGAATGAACTCCAAGCTGAGATATTTTTGTCTCTATCATGGGAATGCAAAGATGCCTGCAAGAGCATCTTTTAATATTGCTGCAAACACAAATGTCTCTTCTTTATCTGTGAAGCAGTATTTTGGAAAGGGATGACTTCTACGTGTTGATAAACACATCTATTTTTCCCCATTATTCTGCTGTTGAAGAACATAGGGGAAATCAAGAAGGGTGCATGCATGTTATAATGACAAAGTAGCTGTGCAGGCTCCTCTTTTCATTACTGGTGGCAGCAGCAGTAGCAACAGTTATTACCTTTTCTGGAAGATAAGATTTGTTATAGCAGCAGCCTATTACACCAGAAAACCTGTCATCCTAAATTGGTTTGCTTACCTAGGCAAAGGCAGAAATTGGTTAAAAGGAAAGAGAGTGAGAGGGATATGGCTCCTCATTTTTTTGTGCCACACATTTTGCATAGAGACACAGATAATGAGGCTGGCTGACATTTATGCCACTGGCAGCAAGTGCTTAGATGAGTGGGGCAGTTAGCACCCTGCAAGGACAAGCCCTGCTCTTACACATCATACCTGGGCACTGACCAAAGCCATCTGAGTACTCACTGCTTCCTCACAAATGGTGTGTTATTTCCCATTCATACCATTTGGCAGCTTTGCTGGGCTGTCTTCTGATTGCACTGAGGCTAATATGGGAAGAAGCAGCTCTCAGAGGGTAGCAGGAGTCAAGCTTTTGTAGCCACAGAACTGTCCTCCCCATCACCTGGGGGAGACAGTGATGCCCCTGACACCCTCTTGCAGCTGTGTCTGTCATGCTGGCAATTCCTTGCAGAAATGTAAAGAAGGTATTGTGCTGCTGTGGAGAAGGTGCTGACATTGAAGTGATAACTGATGTTTCATGCTCAGAGGGCATTTCCTGTGTAAGGGGACTTGAACACACACTGAAAAAAAATACTTCAGAAGACTGTGGTAATGCAATGTCCTTTCTTGTAAGCTGTGCAGGATAATAATATTTTTTCATTTCCACAGTCTCCATAACTCTCTGATGTTACTGCAAAGTAAGAAAAAGAAAAGATAGGTATAATTTATTTTTAAGTTCACTTCCTACTTCAGCTTCCAAAATTGAGCTGTTTTCTATAATCTCTTCCTTTGGCTGTTTGAAACACAATTAGCAAACAATGTAGGCTTTTTGTATGTTTGCTTGTCTAAATAATGCAAGTTCATACTGGGACCACACCTGTTCAACATCTTTGTGGACAACATGGACAGTGGGATGAAGGGCACCCTTAGTATGTTTGCCACTGACACCAAGATGTGTGGTCTAGCCAGCAAATGTGCATTTGCAGTCTGCAAGGCCAGTTGTGTCCTGGGCTGTATCCAAAGCAGTGTGGCCAGCGAAAGGAGGGGATTCTGCCCCTCTGCTCCATCCTAGTAAGACCTGACCTGGAACCCTGCACCCAGCTCTGGAGTCATCAACATAAGAAAGCTGTGGACCTGTTGGAGTGAGTCCAGAGGCCACAAAGATGATCAGAAGGAAGGAGAACATCTCCAATGAGAGAAGACTAGCAGAGTTGTAGCTGGTCTGCCATAGCAGTGGGGAACAAAGACACACAGGCCTCTTTGCTTGCTCTGAAGAAGATTGTTTATTGTAGCGAACCAAGCCTTTGTATACTCTAAACTTTACAGAAACTTAAGTGAAACAAACCAAAGCCAAAATACTGTTCACATGTCCCTTTGCCCAGACAGCTCTCTGATAATGTGGTGTCCATGCATCTCCCCAGCCAAGCACTGCCTCATGAATGCAGTGGCCATCAACCCATTCTTCAGCCATCCAACCCACAGCTGAACCCTTCCCAGAGTGCTTTTTGATTAACAAAAGTGAACAGAAGTGAACAGGATTTAACAAAGGTGAAAAAGTTCTTACTCTGTAAGGCTTTTCTTATTTCTCACAATCTCCCTAGAAAAGGTCAAGGGAGACTTATAGAAGCCTTCCAGTACGCAAAGGGGACAACAAGAGAGCTGAAGAGGGACTCTTTACGCTGTCATGTACTGATAGATCAAGGGAGAACAGCCTTAAGCTGAAGGAAGATAGATTTAGATAAGCTGTTAGGAGGAAATTTACTGTGAAGGTGGTGATGTGCTGGCACTGGTTGCCCAGAGAAGCTGTACGTGCCCCATCCCTGGAAATATTTAAGGCCAGTTGAACAGGCCTCTTGTGCTACTTTGCTCTAGTGCAAAGCTTGCCAGCCCATGGTAGGAGTATTGGAACCAGATAACCTTCGGGGTCCCTTACAACTCAAACCATTCTATGAATCTATTATTTGGATGCCTCCATTATGTATGTTTTCTGCTACACGGTGATGAAACAGTTCCTAAGCAGAATCTAGAAGTTCAAGTGTAGGTGACATAGAACATCCCACTGATGGCACTATTTTTATTCACAGTTTTCATCCATGTTCACCATACTGCCTCTGCATCTCCCAAACAAGTGTGCATTCTTATTGGATTAGGTCTTTAAAGATATACAGTATCTGCCTGTACAGAATTTGTGGCCTAAGTAGTGAGGGAAAGCTGTTCAAAATAAGGGAAAACTCATTTAACTATCCATAAAAACCAAATTAGGAGCAGAAGATGTTATCTTGTCTTCTGAATTTTATGCAAGGTCCTTAATTTCTCACTGCGTACATATTAATTATAATATCCTCCCAAGTTTTGAAGCTCAGAATGTCACTTACATAAATTCTGCCTGGGAGGTACACAGTGATTAATAGCTGAATTAATTTTTTATCTCCCTTTGAAGAATATTAATGCTTTATTTTCTATACTTCTCAAAAGCAGCATTCCAGAAAAATGTCTCAAAGAAGTGGGAATATTACCTTTGAAAGCAACATCTTATCATCATTTATTGGAACTATCAAACTTTTCCACAAAGCTCATACATCTTTTCCTGACTGCCTTATTGATGCTGGTGTCACTCAGCATTTCTAGGAAGACTAATTTCTCAGCATTCAGTACCTGCCTGAATTTTTGAACCTGAGCCTGTTACACCAGGATAGTCTTTGCACTGCTGAATATGAATCACAGCCTTTCGAGAACACGTGAAAATATTTGAGTATCTATTTAAGGATTAAGGGAAAACAGTTCTGTCAAAAGTAGAAAACAAAGAATGAAATCTGGTTTTTCCATAATGTTATATAAACTGAAAAGTCTTCTAGTTTCCTTCTGAAATTGTCTGAAGTTTTTGCTATCTGTCTTGAAAATACAGCCACCTCACTAGGATTAATGGTTGTTCATGCATATGAGTGGGTTGAATTAAAGCTAACAGGCATACTTTATTCTTTTGTTACTTTGCCTCCAAGTGCTTGACTTTGCAGACTTAATGTTCTTTAAATGTAGGAGGATGATGGGTGAAACTTAGTGGCATACTTACATACCTATGCAAAATTAGCAGTCTATGATCCTTAAACTGGGGTCCTGTTCCCTTGATCCAGAGGTGTTGCATATAATTCTGTTGATGTTTTTTCTTCAGCATTTATTTAAAAAGTAGTTTTCAATTTCCAGCCCTTCTATATTTGCCTTCGTGAGGAAAAGGAGGATGCTTTGGCCCAATACAGGCATTTTTAAAAAGAAAAAATAGTTGATGCTGTGTCATAGTGTTGATATGATGCTCTGTTGTAGTAACAAAGCAAATGAAGCCTGCAGAAGTAATTTATACTTCAGGTAGTAAATGCTGACCTGAATCCTGCAGCTGGTTCTAATGTACACAAAAGTGTAGTTGTTATGAGACTAAAATGATGTAAGTCTAGCACATTGTTGAAAGAACCTGTGTGTGTGTCTCAGACTTGCTGACAGTTGTGCACTTTGGGAAGAAACAGTGCTCCTTATAAGTTTTTACTGGGTAACCTCACACATGCCAGGAATGGCTTTCTGTTTTCACAGACTGGTCTGCATGCTGCTAAGGTCATGGCTTCCAGAGTTAGACAGCTGCTGGTTAGACAGCTGGAAAAAGAGCTTCAAGAAATCAAGATTAGGAGTAGTCTTCTTACAAATTAGAGCCTGGTTAATGATACAGCTGGCAAAAAAAAAAAAAGGCCAGTTGTTTCTCAAGTGGGAAATCAGCGTATTCTGGAGGTCAAGTTGTTTGTCACATTTAATTACCTAGTGAGGGAAAGAGAGAGCCCTTGTTCAAATGTTGCTGAGGACTTTCACCTCAGTGATTTGTGATCATTAGTAATCCAAAGGGACCTGAGAAAATCTGGCTTGCCATAAAAACATGGCTTATCTTAGAAGGTATAACACATGCTGTGAGTTGCATCATTCCCTAAATGTTTGAATGAGGTTAGACTTGAACAGCCTTCTGGAGAAAATGGCATGGGCATCTGGTTGAAGGTACTTTCTCATCATGCTATTGAAACTTGAATAAAAACTCTTTAATGCCTAATATTTTCAAGATGGACATGAGAGAAAATGTTTCCTAATCATGTACAGGTCCACCCCTTTCTGAAGGGTCACCTGGGCACTCAATGGCTTATGTTCAGCCGCTGTTGATCACCACCCTCAGGTCCTTTTCCACTGGACAGCTTTCCAGTTGCTCTCACTGTGAAATTTCCATCCTTATATCTAGTCTGAATCTATCTGCTCTTTGGATTAAAACAATTTCCTCTTTTTCCTATCTCTGCAGACTTACTAAAAAGTCTGACTCCATCTTATAAGCCCATAATGCGTTCCTGTACACTTCCCTTCTCCAATCTGAAAAACTCTCTCAGTCTTTCCTCCTATGAGAGATACTTCATCCTGCTGATCATTTCGTGGCCCTCATCTGGACCAGCAGTTCCATGAATTTTCTGTACTGAGGACCTGGGAGCTGGATACTGTACTCCTGCTGGGATCTCACAGAAGCTGCTCAGACAGATTTGGATGCAGCCTAGGACATGTTTGGCTTTCTGGGCTGTGAATGCACATGGCTGGGGCCCATCCAGTCTCTCATCCACCAGCAGCCACAAGTCCTCCTCACAGGGCTGCTGTCCATCTGTTCATCCCCCAGCATGTGTTGATACCAGGGTTTGCCATAGCCCAGGTGCAGCACCTTGCACTTGGTTTTGTTGAACATTAGGAAGTTGTCACATGCCCACCTCTGGACTTGTCCAGGTCCTCCCTCTTTATACCATCCATTCCCTCAGGCATGTCAAATGCAATACTCAGCTTTGGCATTAGCAAATTTGCTATTGACTAAGTAACGTCTATTTCTATGGTGACTGGCTAAGAAACATTAATTTTTATGTCACCAGTTGTGGAACAGGATTCTTTCACTTCTTGTTCTTCTCTCAACTCTTTTTTCTCTGTGGAGTGAAGGTGCCCTCTACTGAACCCTATCCATGGGATGATAGAATTTAGAGAATAGGTCTGAATAACAGGGCAAGACTGCATGCTGTTGCATGCTGGTTGTATTCTGATCTCTCCCCATAGCTGAAGACTGCCTTGCAGGTGCAAAAATAGTTTTCAGTCTGGCCCACAGAACCACAGCAGCCCTCTCTGAGTGTGTGTTAGAGCATGTGTTAGATGCATGCCAATTTCTAGGTAGCTTTGCTGCTATAGCTTTGCGTCAGAGCAGTATTTTTCCTGCCTACAAGCATAATCTGGGTGATGCTAAGGCAAAGCATATTCTTCTTCATGCCATCATTTATTCAGAAAAGGCCACACTAGTTCCAGCTGGAAATCTGTTAAAAACCACAGAGAGATCTTTAGGACACCATGATCTGTGCATGCTGCCATCAGTAGACAAACGCATAGAAATGAATGCTGTGGCCTATGTGTCCTAAATTTGATCTGGACTGCCTGGCCTGAGCAGTGGGATATCCATTTGAACAGCATTGGGAACATACTGCAGAATGTCTGTTTTCTTTGGCATGTCTTCCCAAGCAAGTGTGGACTCGAAATTTGGTCACGTGGTCCTACATGGATCATCCAGAGTGGAACATAACAGCTACTTCTTTTGAGGATATACTAGATCCGACATGCTTCATAGCTAGATCCTTTGTTCTGTGTATAGTGGTGGGCTGAATCTTGCTAGCAGTTATTGGGAGAGAGGACTGAATGGCTACTGCTGAGCCACTACTCAGCTCTTCTGCCTGTCAGGAGAGTTTTTGTTGTAATACACTATTTGACATTTGCATCTCACCTATCTCATTGCAAACTTACTAGAAAATAAGAAAAGCTGCCAGACTTTTCTGACTGGTGTTGTGCAAATGTTAGTGACTGGGGGTTCTCTGAGTATTTGTTCTCTTTAAAAAGCAAATTTTAAGACATATTTCCTTTTTCCATGTCTCAGCTGATTATATGATCTTCTTTTCCTCTTTTATTTGTAACAGTTCCAAGCATCTTTTTCTTTTCATAAAATTACAAGCTCAAATACTTGTACATTGGTTTCCTTAGGACTTCAATAGGACCTACCCATCTATTAAAATTATTATTTTTACTGACTTTTAGAGCATGTTTGCAATTATAACTAAGTAGATAATAAAATCATAGAATTTTAAAATTACTTGGATTGAAATGGGCCTTAAAGATTGTCTAGTTTCAGTGCACCTGCCATGGGTAGGGACACCTTCCACTAGACCAGGTTGTTCAGAGCTTCATCCAACCATTCCAGGGATGGGACATCCAAAACTTCTCCAGGAAACCTGTGCCAATGCATCGCTACCTTCACAGTAAAGACTTTCTTCCTCATATCTGATCAAAATCAGATTCTTCAGCTTAAGGCCATTCACCCTTGTCCTGTCTCTGCTTGCCCTTGTGAAACGTCCCTCTCCATCTCTCTTGTAGCTCCCTTTGGTACTGAAAGACCTTTGCAAGGTTTCCCCAAAGTCCTCTCTTCTCCAGGCTAAAGCTCCACCTCTCTTAGCCTGTCTTCATAGTAGAAGTGCTACAGCTGTCAGCTTCATGTCGCTCCTCTGAACTCATTCCAACAGTCTAACATCTTTTCTATGTTGGGGGCCCTAGATCTGGATGCAGCACTCCAAGTAGGGTCTCATGAGAGCTGAGAAGATATTAGGAATCACCTCCATCATCTCCTGGCAATGATCCCTTTGATGCAGCCTGGGACATGATTGGCCTCTGGCCTCTCACCACAAGCACCCCAAAGCCGTTCTCTTCATGATCCATTCTCCACCTAGCTTGTACTTGGGATTGCCCCAACCCAGGTTTAGGACTTGGTATTTGGTCTTACTGAACTTCATCAGATTCACACAGGCCCATCTCTCCACCTCTCCCTCTGAATGGCATCCCTTCCCTCCAGGCATCACACAATTTGGTGCTAATGACAAACTTGCTGAAGGTGCCCTTGATCCCACTATGTCACTGACAGAGATTTTAAACAGTGGTGGTCCCAGTGCTGGGCCCTGAGGAACAGCAGTTGCCACTGGTTCCCACTTGGCGTGTTGACTGCATCTCTTGGAGTGAGACCATCCAGCCAATTCCTTATCCAACAACTGTTCCATCTGAAAATCCATGTGTCTCCAGTTTAGATACAAGGATGTTATGCGGGATATTGTCAAATGCTTTGCACAAGTTCAGGTAGATGGCATTTGTTGCTCTTTCCTCATCCACTACTGCAGTAACCTCATCATACGAGGCTACCAAATTTGTTAGACACAATTTGCCTTCAGTGAAGCCATGTTGGCTGTCACCAATCACCTCATTATTTAGATGGTGTACTGCAAAAAGGAGTAAAATGTTGAAATGCACTACCTAAGAAGGAAAGAGCACAACCAGCCTTGTGGATGGATAACTTTCAAAATTGAAAATTAGAGCATTTATGGAATTAGTATCCATGTTCTTGGTCACTGATCCCTTTCTGACCATCACATTACACTGACTATATCCATCACACTGACTTCTGCTTACTGCATTTACATATTTGCATGCTTTAAGTAGGCATAAGTAAGCAGGAACTTTGACAAACTGCACAGTCTGACCACTTATTGCTGAATAATGGCTTACAGAGGAACCTGACAAGAAATGTAAAATGAAGACAGTTTGCCCTTCTTGTCTTTGTCTCTTGTAATCTTAAGCAGTAATCTTAAGCAACCTTGGTACTTTGAGACATTTCTTGAATCTTGAATCTAAACATAAAAGTACCTTTTATCCTCCTTTCACCTTTTAAATAAGCTTCACATCCATCGTTAGAAAAACTTCAAAAAGCCAACTTAGATATATTCAAAACTAATTTGAGCCACTTCTTGTGCCAACACTCTGCTTTTCTACAAATAATTTTGTTCTTGCCCTGATGTTTAGCCCCTCTCAATTTACAGAGAGTGAACATACCGTCTCCAATCTTTACTTTTGCTAACTCCAATCCTTCAGGCCTTTCAGCTCAGGCAGGCCTCACTCTGTTTCTTTACCATATTTGTTTTCAATTTAATTTCAGTCTACTTCAAGGTTGTTGCCCAGAACCAAACACAAGAGCTATCAGCATCCTTGTGCAGTGCTATTTTCTTGCTGTTACTCATAGACTTTCAGTCTTAGTTGCTTTATGTAGTGGACAGCTAAGACATTTTTGTGTCTGAAGAATCATAGAAAGCTTAGCCCTGAAAATACCAGCCTTCTCTGTTAACAAAGAGAAAAGCAATAACTCCTCCAAATAATCTTGTCCTGCTATTGGACATTTCTGCAGATGAACAAGTACTGCAAATGTTAGAGTCAGTAACATGCTCTTGCATTCATTGTATGTTTTGCTCTTTCATGGGCACTTCAGAGCATCTGCACTGTGCTGCTCATATGTGAATTTTATTGGCCTTCTTCTGTTTTGGGACCCCAGACATAGCCCATGTCTCAAGTTCTAGCTGTTGTGCATAATCTTTTGATCTGGAAATGGTCTGGAGATGTGCTGCCTCTATGGCAGTTTTTTACATGACCTCTGGCTCAGGAACCTCCTGATAGCAGCACTGCAGCCTGCTGCCAAGCCACGCCATTAGACCATCTCTCAGTGAGACACTTCTGGTGAGCTATACTGCAGAAGGAACTCTGGATAAGGATGGTGCCTGGCACAGTAACTGCGCTTCCCCTTCCTATCTTCAACTCCTTCTTCCATGAATGTGCATGCCTTCCTGCTTGTCCTTGCTTTGCCCTCCTGTGTGTGCATAGGCTGGGCCAAAGTCCCAGATGCAGGTGCATGGCAGAGCACTCACTGCTGCTCTTTTCAAATGACTTATTAGGTGATGTAAAAAGCACCTTAAAGGTCCCAAGATGTTTGTAGACAGCAACAACCAATCAGTCAGAGTATGTGTCAGATATTTGCATTGTGAAAAATGGATGTCTCTCTGAATATCAGTAGCAGTAATAGAAAGATGATAACAAAACAATTGTCCAGGGAGATCTTGTGTCAATCTTCAAGTATGTAAAGGGGGTTTATAAGTAAGATGTTAGTAGGGACTGTAGCAATAGTGCAAAGGTTAATGGTTTTAAACTAAAAGAGTGTAGATTCAGACTAGACACAAGGAAGATATTTTTTATTTTGAGAATAGAGAAACACCTGAACAGGCTGGCCAGAGAGGTGGTAGATACTCCATCACTGGAAACATTCAAAGTCAGATTGGAAGGGGCTCTGGGAAACCCAATTTAATTGAAGATGCCCCTACTTATTGCAGGGAAGGTTGGACTAGATGAACTTTAAAGGTCCTTTCCAACTCAAACAGATCTATGATGCTACAATTTTATGATTTTATGATCATAGAATAGAAAGTTTCCTTCATATGCGTGTTGACAGGACTTTATGCAGCTCTGGCAGATTACTATTTACACTCTTTTTGGAAAGGTAGGAATACTTTGTACAGATAATTCAGTATCTAGTTCTAAAAGCTAAAACCTGTACTTATTACAGGTTTCATGTATAGCCTTCAATTTTATGTATAGCCACATCTGTCACCAACACTTTAAACTTGTTTTTCACAATGAGATATTCCCACCCTGCAAATCTTTCTGCTATTATGTTACACTAAATTAGAACAAGTGATAGGTTGTCTGTTTCTGTGTAATTTGGCCTGTGGGTGTTCAGTGTACATATATACAAGAGCAATTTGGTTAATGATTCATGCTTACTGCCCTTGTCATTGAATATGCTGTTGCCCCAAGCAGATGGAGGTCATCATGAATACTGTTTCAGAAAAAGACCCATCACCAGAGCTGCAGTAGTGGGAAAGGGTTACTTTAGTATTTATGTCCTAAATCCTGGAGTTTTATTTGCTGTGTCTTACTGGCACATATGCTGCTCCAATTGTTAGGCTTCTCTCTTAAGATAGATGGAGAGAAAACTACTCCGAAATTTTTTTCTCCAAAATACTGATTATTATACTACTTACCATCTCCTATTTTTTCGAAGGAAAGAGCATACAGTTCTTGAGATTCCTATGACAAATAAAATGCAAGACAAATGTCTTTGAAAAGACAAATGTTAAGACAAATGCTAAGTCCTAGCTTAACTTTCCATTCTCTTACACTGTTTTGAGAATTAACATGCTTCAGATCATGAGAACAAACAAAAAGCGTGGTGGCAGAGTAACAGCTGTTTTTGAAGTAAAGCTGTTTAATACTTCTTCTCAAGGTAAAGTGCCCTTATCTCATAAACTAAGACTACAAAGGGAACAGCTGCACAGAAGGAAAATAAAACATACCCATGGAAACTTGAAATATGCAATGTAACTTGGCAGGGCTTATTTGTTTGTCTTTTATTGGTAGATAATCTCTCAATTACTAGTATGTACTTTCTATCTCCAGCTGTGCCTAACCTTGTTTTGGTGTGACCTTAATTAACATAGTTAATTATACAGTTCTGAGTTGAAGTTAAATAGATAGACAGGCTGACCTGATGATGAATTTAGGTCTGCTGATTTAATTTATAATGCATCAGGGCTCTGGGTGTTATCCCATGCTCCAGGGGAGGTTTGTCACCTGATTTCAAAGCAAGTTCAAACTCTGCTTTAGGCTAATGGAGAAGCTTGTCATCCTGACAAGCCTTTGTAGGCCATCACTTTTCCCATACCCTGTTTTCTCTAGGTCCTGGTCCACAGGCACAATGTCTTGGCAATACTTTTAAGATTTATTACCAAAATGTTGCCTTAAAGCTCATCACAATCTGGTGCAATTAAAGGGTTGGATCCTCCTGTCATTCAGCTCTGTGGGAAGTGTGATATTTCCTTGTTTCGCACTAAGCTTAGTCATTCCTCAGACAGACATGGAAAAGGGACATATGTTCAGCTCTCTGTACCTGAGATAGCAGTTAGGGCTCCTCAGAGTCAGAGGGACAGATGGGCTCAGCCACTGATGCTCTGTTCTGTACTCTGAATGAGCTGAGTGTCTGCAGTATGTGCTTTGGGATGGAGAGCAGGATATGTCAGCCCTGAGTCCAGCCTACAGTGGCCATTATCTTGCTTGTGCATGGAGACAAAGAGCCTAAGCTGTTAAGACTTGCATGATAAGATTAGTTCCTCCAACCCCAACCATTTATTTTTTATTTATTTCTCTGTCTCTGCTTAGAAGCCTGGCCAAAAATAGGAGTGCCAGTGCACTAGATTTTCTATCTGTATTAATATATCTGTGATAGTCCAAAGGAAAGGCCAATCATGGTGGATTGTTTCAGGGTTAAGTCTTCCAGCATTTTCCTTTCTGTTTGCTGTATAATGCACTATGGGTCCTCCTTGGCAGTGCTTCTGAGGTGTGGAATATCGCCACTGGGTTCTGTGTGCACAAAGCATGGTTCTGCTGCCTGAACTACCTTATCCTTAGATTTTCTCTGTTGGCAGAATTGGTCATTGTTGTTGGGTCCAGGCTCCATATGAGTGCAGATCTTTGAACCTACCTCTTTCTAAGTGTCTTCTCAAAACAGCTATAGGGAAATGCAGCTTTAATAAGCGATGTGGTGATCGTTGGGTTTTTAAGCCAGGTTTTGGAAGAGATTTTTGTCAGTTTTAAAGGGTATCTACAAATAACATGCTTAATGACTGTGGTGTACAAATGCTAGTGATAAAGCTGTGACTGAATGCAGAAAGCTCTCACAAGAGAAAGGAACCAAAAACTTGAAGCTGCCTAAGAATCCCAGTATTTAGTGTAGTTGACAGATACAGCTACCTCTGAGGAGACAGAACTTAAAACCTTGTTCACAAACATTGACCAAGTAATTACAGAACATATCCTTGGATGTGACCCTATATACATGCAAAACATTTGACTGCTGCTATATGTGTAAAGATTAAAATGCATTTCTCAATGGTGTTATAAGGCTTCTAAGCTATAGATAGTGTTATCGTTCAGGATGGAGAGATTTTTTTGAAATTCTTACACCTGTCTTAGAGATTTGATTATAAGTGTCGTGTCCCAGCTCAGAAAATTACTCTGTTCTAAATCTCATCAGAGATTTTTAAAAGATGACTTCTAAAACAGTTGCTGTTTCATTGTCATAGCTCATTAGCCTGAGAAGTGCACAGCATATGACTCTGCCAGATTTGTCATGGACTTCAGGTATTTATGGGGGTCAGACTTCCAATATCTCTATTTATATTTTTAAACTTACCCTTCTTTCTTTTTTCCTCAAACCTTTAAAGCCAATGAGATTCTAGTTTTGACTTTTTGAAGTACCTAATAAATGTGTATGCTACAAAAAATACTAAGCTGTGATTCAATGCTGTGGGTAGATAGTATAACTTCTCCAAAAATAATGAACTAAGAAAATTATGGGAATGCCCATTATTTTAGGATGGGCAGTGAGCCTATTAGGAAACAGTTCAAGACGAGAAAGGTGGAGGAGATTGACTCAGTTTAGTTCTATACAAGTCTTCCTTACCCAAGCTAGAAATGATTGACATCAGCGGTTCCATCTTGTTCTCGTGATCACACAGCCGGAAAGAAAACCTCAGGCTCTGTTGCTTCCATCACACTATGTGGACTCTTGGGGCTTTTCAGAAATTGCCTGCAGAGGAAGTCTGCCTCAAGGCAGAGTTGCCTTGAGAAGGCTGGCAGAATCCACTCAGAAAATGATGACTGCAGGAAGAACAAGCACATCTCTCTCATCTTGGGCCTGGTCCCTGACAACTCGTGATCTATTTGATGCATGCTTCTTGCAGTGGATATGTGGCTGGAGTGCTCCCAAGCACGTTTCTGAGCTTAGGGATGTGATGATTTAAAGTCAGAATATATAAATCAGTGCTGGGTATTCATTGCTACGTGATGTAGTTTATACCAGTGGGACTTCACATGTGAAAGCAGTTTGGTATCATTAGATGTTTCTGCTGCAAAAAATATTTGCAATTAAGAGACCGGATTTTCAAGTACTTTTCGCCAGCAAAGACCTTCTGCAAGGTCTTAGTTCAGAATACTTTTAGATACTCAAAATTTTCCTTACAGATACCCATAATGTTTGGTTGCTTAAGGAGTGAAGGAGGATTTAATCAGAAATATTTCCCTTTTTATGTTATCAAAAGTACCTCCATAAAATGTGTGTGCTAACATTTCTAGTGAAAATGTTTCTGTTGTGTGGGATACTAAGAAGGTCAACCTTTGTTTAATTATGAAAAACACTGCTAGAAAATATGCAGCCTATGTGGATCTTGTTACCACAGATGATGGCTTATACCTGGGATTCCTAGCCATGGAAAACCAGTTATCTCAAAACTGGCAGCTAAGCAGGCAGCTGGTCTTCAGAAAACACAGAGCTGGTGCAGCTCGTGCTAATGGCATCCTGACTCAAACAAAAGGAATCACTTCTGTGCACTGTTTGCAGACTGGAATGATTTAATTTTCACAGTCCATAAGCATCAGCTGAAAAAATATAGCCAGTGGATAAGCCCTCTGCAACTCACCATCGCTTGTCTGCCTCAAATTCAGTGGGAAGGGAAAAAAAAAAAGGCAGCAAAGGCGTCCCCACGCCTTCTAAAGGAGTAGAGGTGTCTGAAAATTTGATTGAATCACTAGTGTGGTAGGACCAGCCAACAGAGCTAGTGGGAAAGTAAGTTGGCTTATGTATTCATTTGGAGACCTTGCAGCCTGGGAGGGAGGCTTTGGTGCTGCCCTGGCCTGCAGACCACAGTGGCTTCATAAAGCAATCAGGGCTGCTGCCCAACAGGGACTGAAAGCAGCCCCCTGGGAACTGGGTTGTTGTCCCTGGCATGCCTAAGCTTTCTGCAGACTGGGCTGTGGGTAAGGGCATTTACCAAGAAAAACCTTGTGCCATGACCTCCCCTTGAAACTGCTCTTATCCCACTGGGATATAGCTTGATTCTATTGCTGCATCTCAGCCATATTGGCTGAGTGTTTCCCTGCTGTAGTTGTCTGAGACAAAGAGAACATAATTCAGTGATTACTAGACCTATTTAAGACACTTAGAGAGTAGAGAAGGAAAGTTGAGAGGTGGAGATGTTTCTTTCCAGAGGATTTATATCTGTGGGGTTTTTTCCTCTATATATTTTTCTATCATATGAAGAAATGAAGAAGCAGAAGAGAATCTAGCTCAGGCTATGATAAAGAGGTATTTGTTTCCTCATCTAGCAATGTTGATTAAGCTGGAGACAGGGAATTGTATTTATTTCCACACTGCTGTTCCAAATCAGTGCCACCTTCCAGAGAAATGGACTCTGATAGATTCCTTTAACACTGTAAGACACAAGTGTTATATTGGTTCTATAGCCTTTTCTGTTGAAAAATCATCACCATGGTGAATGTTTTTCATTGGCAGAGGAAACAGACAGGTACTCTCCCATATTGTGAGGCCAGATAGGCTGAAGTAGAAAATGCCAGACTTAGTGTAAAGAGGATGCATTTACTTGGACTAAAATGCTGCAGCTATGTAATGCAGGTTATAGGGTGCTACATTCTGGACAATGATGTGTGGCCCTTGGCTAAGCACTATGAACACCTGCTAAACTTCAAACTGTGTGTGGAAGTGCTGCCATTCAAAGTAAAAGTCTGTTCTGATCTCTATTAGATTTGAAGTTTCATTTAATGCTCTAAGGGATAGTAGGATTAGATCTTTCAAACCCCATTGTACGTAAATCCTGAACATTGTTACAGAAATTCTTTTCTTCTCCCATCCACAAGCAGTTGGGTTGGATGTTTGCATTACTTCACTCTTGAGCTGGTAAAGTCAAATTGCTGTTTAGCCTATGTTCTTCCCCAGAGAAAGATGTTTTTGAAGACCTATCTTTTTAAAGCACTGACCTGACATAACTCTGCAGTTGTCAACAATTATCAGTAAAAATCATACTGATCATGAAACTAAGTGGTTTTTTTTTTCTTTATTAATACATTTGTTTGAAAGTGATTTTCACTTGGAACTAGACAAATAAAATTTTATCAGCCAAACCTTTCTTAGAAGGAGCAGAAATTTCAAAGAGGTTTTGCAAGTGACCTATAGTAAAACAAAAATATTTAATTAGGACTAACTACTCAGAACAAAACCAATTTTCAGCAAAATTGCATTTCTTTTGCATTTTCTTTACCTATTTATCTCCATTATCTAGAAAGCTTAACAGAAACTAAAGACCCTGTAGAAAAATACAAAGCATGTTAGAAAATGATCTGAAAATTGTCTACGCTGTTAAAAAAGTGAAAGAAGTATTGCTGTAAGCTATAGAACAAATACAGAATTTATGGAGAGCTTTTAGAAAGCTGCAAGCTGCTATATAACCAAGTTCCTGGTAAGATCTGTTAAGAAACTCACTGAGGGAGCTGAGTGTGGCTGGAAAATCACTGCTTGCTGCTCTCCCTGGGTTGTCTCCAGATCAGAGCACATTTCCTGAACTTGTGAGGTCTATGCCTTGTATCCTGACCCACAGGACTTCCCAGTCTCCATTTTCTGTTCTGTTGTCTCACCAGATTCAAAAGGACTCATGAAGGAAACATAGGAACACGTGGGACTCCAAGACATTCAGTTGCTACGGTCTGCTTTCCTTCTTTTGCTGTCATATGAGAAAATGTTTAGAATGAAAGGATAGCTCCTGAGCTCTTGGGACTGTTTGGAAATGCAAATGCTGGTTTTCTTGTTGCACTTTTTACTCTAACACCTTCAGATCACACAGAATTTCCAAGAGTTTACTTTTGTTCAGGCCAAAAGCAGAATTTGAGCTTCAAATTTCCTCTGAGCCAGAGATACCTGGTTGCAGATGAATCTGCTTAACATCTTGTACGTTGGAATGGAAAGTGAGACTATTTTCCCTGAAAACAGCTTTGCTTATTATTCTGTGCCCCAGAGCAATTTCAGCCAGTGAAAAATGGCCAAAAAATATAGTAGGATTTTCTCTCATTTTGTACAGAATGGAATTAGAAAGAAAAGATCAGAGCAAGAAAGAGTCTCTAAACTGAGACCCATTTAGCTTCCTTCGTTCTACCTCTCTTTAGGTTGGAGTGCAATTGATCCAATATCTTGTGGTTTTAGTCTATGTGGTTTTTTAAACCAAGAACATGGTTTTATTTATCCTTAAGTGTGCCTTCATGCAGTTTGGATGCTCTGATTTTTTGGTCCATGCTGCAAAGCTGTTACAGGGAGCCAAGTTTCCATTCCACAGCGAAACAGTCTCCTGCAGCTTTTACTAAGCATTGCTCATATCCTGAACACATTTCTTCCACCACATCCTATTCTTAATATAATTCTTCTGTGATAGCATCCCTTTACTTTGGCCATTTTCTCTTTGGGGAAAACCGAACAGAGTGATCTGAATGCCTGTGATGAATTTCCTCATGGATGTAGATGTCCCCAAGTGCATCCTTTCTGCATAGAAAAGCTTTGCAGCGAGCATGCTGCTCCAGTCTATTCTGCAGTCACAAAGTGTGGGTAGATATGGCTGGTGACAATAGGCAGGTCTTCTCTTACTTGAGATGGAGAAATGGGTGCTTTTCCCCGGCCTCAGTACTTGTATCTGATAATTTGCATTATGGGAAGGGATAACCACTGTGCAGAGAGGTGAAATAGGGATGACCTTTTCCATTGGCACACTTCAACGAGATTGATAAATAGTTGTCACACAGCCTACCTGTACAAGCTGTGCTTATAGCACTTTCCATCTAATTTTCATTCCTACACAGAAACTAGTAACCACAGAATCCTTGTGTACATAGCATGGTCTGGGAGAGGAAGGATCTAATGCATGAAAGGTAGCTCTCGCAGCAGTGGGTTATATATAGAGAAAATACTATGTATATATTGTGCGATTACCCACCAGCTGGAAAGCAGTAGGTTAGCTGCTGAGAGAGGGCTGCAGACAGAAGTTCAGAGAGAGAATATGGATGGAACTGCACTTACCATCTCTAAAGACACTGCAGCCCTATTAGCAAAAGCTGGAAGGAGGCCTACAACAGAAAAAGGAGTGAAGATTACGCTGCTGATGAAAAGCTAATAGACATACCTCTGCATCAGAGAATATGGATAGTAAAAACCCACAGTTTTCAGCATAATGTGATAGTAAACTGATGAGACTCCAGCCCTACTACTTTTTCCCAACTTTGTCACGTTTCAAAGCTTCAGACATGGTTCAAATTGGCAAAATGTTGTGAAGCTGGCTTTAAGCCACTGAGAGATCAAGGAGGGAGAAAAGTTTAGAATTGTGAAGATTTTAATAGTGTTTTAATGTCTGTAGGAAGTAGTACAATTAATGATAACAATATTTATGATAACAATATTTAATATAAAAATAAACAAACCAATTATTTTATTTCCTAATGGAAGCATGGGACAGGTAAGGTTGGAAGGGACTATAGTGGGACATCTGGTCCAACCTTCCTGCTCAAGCCACATCATCCAAGAGCATGTGGCACAGGGTTGTGTCCAGATATTTCTTGAATATTTCTAGTGAAAGAGATTCCACATGTCTGAGCAGCCTGTTTCAGTGCTCAGTCACACAATAAAGAAGTTTTCCCCCAAGTTCAGGTGGAACTTCCTGTGCATCAGTTTCTGCCTGTTGCCCCTTGTCCTGTTGCTGGGCACCGCTGAGAAGAGCCTAGCTCCATACTCTGGTACCTTTCCTTCAGATACTGACAGACATTGCTGAGGTTCTCTCTCAGTTGTCTTTTCTCAAAGCTAAACAGGCCCAGCTCCCTGAGCCTTTCCTCCTAGAAGAGATGCTTCAGGCCCCTCATCGTCTTTGTTGCCCTCCACTGGAATTGCTCCAGGAGCTCTGTGTCTCTCCTGTCCTGAGGAGCCCAGAACTGGACACAGCACTCCAGATGTGTCTCACCAGGGCTGATTAGAGGGACAGGACCAGCTCCCTTGACCTGCAGACAGTGCTCTTCCTAATGCACCCAAGGATCCCACTGGCCTTCTTGACCCCCAGGACACACTGTTGGCTCATGGACACCTTGTTGTCCACCGGGACTCCCAGGTCCTTCTCTACAATTTGCTTTCCAGCAGCTCATCCCCCAGCCTGTGTTGGTGCCTGGGGTTGTTCCTCCCCATGTGCAGGACCCTGCACTGGCCTTTGTTGAATTTCAGAAATTCCTTCTTTTTCCATCCCTCCAGCCTGTTAAGGTCCTTCTGAAGGGCTGCACGTCCCTCTGGGGTACTGGCCACTCATCCCAGCTTTGTGTCATCAGGGGACTTGCTGAGGAGGCATCTGCCCATTCATCCAAGTCACTGGTGAAAAAGTTAAACAACACTGGGCCCAGTATGGAACTTTGGGAGACACCACAAGTGACAGGCCTCCAACCTGACCCTATGTCGTTAATCAGGATACTCTGGGATCTACAATTCAGCTAGGTCTCCATCCCTCTCACTTTCCACTCATCTGATCAAAGCATCCTGAGTTTGCCTACTAGGATGTTGGATGAGACAATGTCTAATGCCTTGCTGAAGTCAAGATGTGTCCTTCTTCAGTGTGGACAAAATAACCCTTGAACATCAGCCCTCTCTCTTGGGCATCTCTTCCCTGCATAGCCTGTTACCATGGCATACTTCCAAGGAGATCTCTAGAGAGGCTAACATTAGCTCTCCTGAAATCTATGATTGCTTGTTGTCCTGCTTCCTCTTTGCCCAACACTGAACTCCACAATCTCATAGTCACTACAGCTAAGGCTGCCCCCAAGCTTCGCATCTCCAACAAGGCCTCCCCTGTTTGTTGTTATTAAGTTGAGCAGCAAATCATTCCCTGAGCAGCACAGCATTCCTTGTGGGATCCTCTGCTATTGGAACGCTGTCATGAATACTTTCCAGGAACCTTCTGGATTGTTTGTTTCATTGTGTTGCTTCTCCAGCAGATGTCAGGGGAGTTAAAGCCCCCACAAGAACCTGTAACTTAGAGGCTGCTTCAAGCTCCCTGTAGAAATCCTCATCCACTTTTTCCTCATCAGGTGGCCTGTAGCAAACACCCACAACCATGTCACCCTAGTCTGCCCTTTTTATTCTGACCCATAAGCTCTTGATGCTTTCATTATCTACCTCAGATAGAGCTCAATACATTCCAAGAGTTTCCTCACATAGAGGGAAGTTCCACCAATGCATCCTCCTGGTCTGTCTTTCCTAAGCAATGTGTGGCCCCTCATGACAACATTCCAGTCATGTGAGGTATCCCACCATGTCTCCATAACTGCAGTAAGATCAAAGCCCTTTGACTGCCCACAGATATTTAGTTCCTCCTGTTTGTTGCCCATACTGCATTCACTGGTGTGCAGGCACTTTATAGAAGTATTTGACAGTGTCAATGTCCTAGTGGGGGTACAAACGGACATCCATAGTCCTGTCTTGCAGTTACATTTTTGGCTGCTTGTGCTTACTTGAGGCATCCCCACTTAAGCCTCCTTTTGCTACTTGGCTGGTTGCTATGGTCCTCCCCTTCCCACATCTTATCTCCATCAAGCCTGGCTATGTCCACATCCACCTTCAAATATAGTTTAATGCTCTCTCAATGAGGCCTGCGAAATCCTGAGCTAAGATTTCCCCTTTGAAAGAGCTGGACCCCACTTATTTCAGCAGACTTGGAGTCATATAAACTGACCTGTGATAAAATCTTCAGAATTCTTTTGGTAACACTAGTTTCAAAGTCAGGTGTTCATCTGCCTGGTTTTCCAGTTTCTTGCCCTATCAATCCCTAAAACTGGTAGGATAGAAGAGAACAGGAGCTCCAGACCCCTTGACCAGATGTCCCCAAGGCCCTGAGGTCCCTTTTGATCATTTGCACCCTTGTTGTTGGGACTTGGTCATTTACCCACCTGGAAAACCAGCAGTAGGTAATCATCAGTGGGCTGCACCAGGCTGGGAAGTTTCTTGGTAATGTCCCTTATCCAGGAGCCAGAGAGGGAACACACCTCTCTATTGGATTGGATCCAGTTGGCGTATCAGGCCCTCCATTCCTCTCAAGAGGAAGTCACTGACAACTACTAACCTTCTTTTTTTTTAACTGAGGAGGCTGTGATGTGGGGGGATTACTGCTCTACCACAGGCAGCCTCATCAACCTGGATGAACCTTTACCCCCATTTTGCCCTGTGGGGAAAAAAATGCTTTGATTGCCCACTTTATTAATTTGGTGTGGTAGGACTGATGAATGTTGACTGAATATGAACAAAGTGGCACGCTGATTTAGGTCAATGGTTAAAGAGTTCCGACAATTTATTTCTTTCATAACCATTCTGAGCAAAGACATTATGAAAAAAACCTTATTTGCATAATTTACTAATAGGTTTAGAAGAGATGAAAAAAGTTTTTGTGATTTCTTCAATAAATTGCTCATATCCTTCCCACGAAATGTGTCCTTGCATTTGCATTCTTTCAAGTAGCATTACTTAGCCTTTTAAGCTTTATGAACATCTATCAGTAGGTCCATACAAGTGAGGTTCCTTTTCATTCCCTGTCTTGTGGACACTCTTCTGATCACACAAGAAAACTTGTGGGCTCCTGTGGCTGTCCTGCCTGTCCAAACACAAATGCGTGTGGCTTTTCTTATGACAACTAAGTAATTAGAATGTATTTTCATTTTGGGTAAGGGTAGCATTTTTAGGAGCTCCATGTGGATGTGAAAGCCCAAGTTACAGACTCAAAAAGTGAGGTGGAAATTTCTGAGTCATGTTCTTTGCTAAAGGTATTTTTCATTCTTACATTTGAATTAAGATTCTTTTAAAATTCAGGAGGAATTTTAATCTGATTGTCAATTTATTGGAGCCCTAATTTTTGTATTACTAGAAAGCAGAAGCTTTGAACTTCTTTCAGTACAAATAAAAAAAAACCTGTAAAAGCCTCAGTGGGGAAAAAATGCAAAAAATACTACCATGTCACTACAGTATTTCTATTAAATGTTGAATATTTCATACACAGAAGTGAAAGTCACTTGATACCATGCTTTTGAAAAGAAAATTGCTCTGGAGTATTTTGCAGCCATCAACACTGACAACAGCATTTTCTCAGAGACTGAGTTTTTATCAGAGGTGAAGTGGTAAGAAAGCACAGCTGGCTTTCAATAAAGAAGACAATAGTGTGAGTCCTTATGGCACTTTTACTGCCTGAGATGTAGCAAGGATTTTTTAAAGTCTATTCCTTCTGTTTGCATCACAGAATCACAGAATCAAAGTACTTGGTTCCTTTAATTTGAAAGTGAACATAAACGTTGCATTTCTGTTGGCTAATTCCTATTAGGTGAAGGTCAGTCATGCTTCCTTCCAGAAATTCTACAGAAATACGGTCTGGTTCCTACTGCTAGCCATGTAGGATTTTGTGTAGGCCCAGTTACCTATTTGTGATCTAAGTCTAAGAAAACACCTAAGAATGTGACACAAAGTGCAAAATACTGGCACTCCCAGATAAATGCAAAATACCAGTCTGATTAATTCTGCCCTGTCAGAATCAGAACTTGGGGGTTTGCTGCTTTTGGAAGAGGACTTACTCCAAGAAGGAAGACTTAATATGGCCTGTTAGCAGTACATTAAGATCACAGAATTACAGAATTAACTAAGTTGAAATAGATCTTTGAGATCATCCAGTCCATCCTATGACCCAACACCACTGTGTCAACCAGACCATGGCACTGAGTGCTGCATCCAGTCTTTTCTTAAACACCTTCAGGGACAGTGACTCCACCATGTCTCTGAGTAGCCCATTCCGATGTCCTGTGAAGCCCATTCCTTCATTCTTCCTGTGAAGAACTTCTTCCTGAAGTCCAGTCTAAACTTCCCCTGGCACAGAAGGCTAGTGGGAAAGGCTGTGTTCCTCTTGTCCTGTCACTGGTTACCTGGAGGAAAAGATTGACCTCACCCACCTACAGCCTCTTCTCAGGAAGTTAAGGAGAGTGATAAGGTCACCCCTGAGCCTCCTCTTCTCCAGGTTAAATACCCCCAGCTCCTTCAGCCACTCCTCATAGGACTTGTCTTCTAGACCCTTCACCAGCCTTGTTGTCCTTCTCTGGACATGCTCCAGCATCACAACATCCTTCCTAAATTGGAGGGCCCAGAACTGAACACAGAACCTGGGGATGTATCCTCACCAATGCTGGGTACAGGTGGACAGTCCCTGGCCTGCTCCTGCTGGTCACACTATTCCTTATACAGGCCAGAATGCCGTTGGCCTTCTTGGCCACCTGGGTGCTGCTGGCTCATGTTTAGTCTGCTCTGAATCAGCACCCCCAGGTCTCTTTCTGCCTGGCTGCTGTCCAGCTATTCTGTCCCCAACCTGTAGTGCTGCCCGGAGCTTTTGTGACCCAATGGCAGGACCAGCCCTTGGTCTTACTAAACTTCCTACTATAAATTGATTTGGCCCATTCATCCAGCCTGTCCAGGTCCCTCTGCAGAGCCCTCCTACCCTCCAGCAGATCATAGTCACACTCAGCATGGTGTCATTTGCAAATTTGCTAATGGTAGACTCATCCCTAGGGGAGACACCACTGGTGACTGGCCCCAGCTGGATGCAGCACCATTCACCACCACTCTCTGGGCCCGGCCATCCACCCAGTTCCTAACCCAGCAAAGAGTGCTCCTGTCCAATCCGTAGACTGCCAGCTTTTCCAGGAGTATGCTGTGGGAGACAGTGTCAAAGGCCTTGCTAAAGTCCAAATAGACAAAATCTACAGCCTTCCCTTCATCCACCAGGTGGGTCATCTGGTCATAAAAGGCGACCAAGTTGGTCAGGCAGGACCTGTCACTCCTAAATCCATCCTCCTAGATCCATCTGATCTCTCAGCTGTCTTGTAGGTGCCATGTGATGGCACTCAAGATGATCTGTTCCATAATGTTGCTGGGCAACAAGGTCAGGCTGACAGGTCTGTAGTGTCCTGGATCTTCCTTCCTGCCCTTCTTGTGGATGGGCATTACACTGGCCAGCTTTCAGTCACCTGGGCCCTCCGCAATGAGCCAGGATTGTTGGCAAGTGATGGAGAGTGGCTTGGCAAGACCTTCTGCATGTTTCCTCATCACCCTAGTATGGATCCCATCTGGTCCTACAGGCTTATGAGCATCTAAGTGGCTCAGCAGGTCACAAACTGCTTTTTCTTGGTCTACAGGGGGTCTATTCTGCTCCATGTCCCCATCTGCCAACACAGGAGGCCAGTTGTTCTGATTTCCTCTAGTATTTTCAGTGTTCTGTGTCTGTCAAGTTTGGTAAAATCTGGTGCAGTGTCCAGCACTTAAGGTTCATTTTTGAAACCTGGTGACTCTTTCAGCCCTGCCTCTTTTCCTAGCACTGGGAGCTTGTGCACTGTTGCTGTGCATCCTTCCCACCCCCTATCCTCCTGCAGATGGGAAAGCAAAAGTGCTTTTTCTCTGCTACTTGCTGTAGAAGGAGGGGTGGTGGGAAAAGTCTATTTAGTGATTTTTCTGGAACTTTACTGAGGGTTTTCCTCAGTTCAAACTGAGGAGCAGCTTGAGCTCATGGTGACATGAGTGCAAGCTAACTGCTGCATAGAAGGAATATTAGAGCAGACTTGAATCCATGTGAAATCCTATGCAGTAGTCAACTCTGAATGTCTTGATATCTTTTTTGGTTGTGTTAATTTTCTGTTTTGTAAACAACTGCAGGACAGGTCACAGTTTTGTTACCCTATGCTATGTGTAAGACAAAAGTAGGAATAAGGAGGTTGACATAGGTGAGAAAGACACTGATTCGATACCACTAAGAGGTAGGAAATAATGGGGTAAGTTCTGGAGTGAGGTGTTAGTCAGAGCTGAATTAGCAGACAGAGGGCAAGTGAGTTATTACTTCATAAATATTTCAAAGTGGTTGATAAAATACTTTTTTTATTTATCTCAACACTCATATATAGTTTTGGAGAGAGGCTCTCCTTAAAACAATAATGGTCAATAACAAACATCCTGAGTTTATTGCTGCATTTGGTTGATGAGGCTAAAAGGCTGGTATCTCTGAGCAACACTGCTGCTGTGACCCCAGACTACAGAAATGCTGAAGTGAATGTGAGTAAATGATTATGTAAAAGAAACAATCTTCATCTCTGACTTTGTTAGTCACTTTACCCTCAGTAGCTCCATTTCAAGTGTATTGTCTTTTGTTACTTTTTGTCTGGTTAAATTTAGATATAAAGTAAATATTTCTTCTTTAAGATTCTTGAAAATCAAGAGAAAGTTCTCCTTTCTTCCATCTAATATTAAAAGTTAGAGCAAAAAGAAAGAAAAGTAGGTAGCTAATTCAGAACATGAGTGTGTCGCAGCATGTAGTAGTCCAAAGTAACTAACTGATGTTTTGGAACTGTTTTCAAAAATTTTCATGAAAAAGAACTCTTCAGAAAAGCTGTTGCCCTCTCCCTTTACTCTCCTTCTTTGTAGCAAATATGAGTACGAACTTGATCTCAAATTATGTAACAAATAAGATTGTGATGTATCCATGGTGTAGTAAAATCCCCGGAATCTTCCTGAAGTAGACAACCCAGAGATTCATGCCTATTTTTCTTTCTTATTAAATGATAAAAGTGATTATTTTACACTAGATTTTCTAATTTGCTGTGAATTACTAGGAAAGGCTTAACTTGCCAGAGTTTCAAGATACACATAAGAAAAATTTTCTTACAAAGAAGTTGTCATATCACTAGATGTGTATAGTAAAACAATCCCTGATTAAGTGAGATTTTGTGGATAATTGTATGAAAAAGGCATGCCTAAATCAGAGAAAAAAAGAAATTGTTTAGATTGGAAAAGGCCTTTAAGATCATTGAGTCTAACTGTAGGTCTGGTGATGCCAAGTCTGCTGCTAATCCATGTCCCCAAGTACCACATCCACACATCTCCTTAACATCTTCATATATGCTGACTCAGCCACTTCCCTTGGCAGTTTGTTCCAATGCTTAACAGCCCTTTCTGTGACTCTGATTTGACTTTAAAACCCACACATTATTGTGTTTAAATTTACCATCTAAAACCCTACACATTTAATGTTTTGGTGATGTTGCATTTTAAATGATAGGTTTTAGGAAAGACAAGCAAGCGACATCCAGGACTTTTTATTCCACTTGCATCTACTTTTCATTTCCATTTGTTTGTGGAATCTGTTGCTGAAAGGTTTCATGTCACTAGTGATAGCTGCTACAGTGAAAACAAAGTGGTGGATGGCAGTTCTTTGCTAGACCCTCCCAAGGGACAGATAGAAGTGCTTCTTGACTGGTCAGTGTGGGACTAGCAACCTCCATGCAGCTTCCATTTGATACTAATTGTGTGATTAGATAAATGGTTGAGATTTACCTTAAGAGTTGTCAGCTGATCCTACCTATGGATTTTGTATATGAGAATATTTATCTTAGTTTTCCCACACTAACTTTCCTTTTCCTTGGGACCTCTAAATATGACCTAGACAGAGGAAAATGCCCAAGGAGTGGTTTACTCATTGAGACTCCTATTGCTAGTTCTCCTTGAATAGAAAGTACTCAGTGGTCCTTGAAACACCAGCTGGCCTTTAGACATCTCCTTCAGCAAAATCATGATGGATTTTAAGATTACCCTTGGAATTATGGGGTGTGTCACTTGGGTAGGTAAGAACAAGCCTTTGAAATGGTGCTGCCTGGGGCCTGGACACTTGGTGTCAATTATTTTCCTGAGTAATTTATGAATACTCGGCCTGAATCCTCTTTGTGTACTCACAACACAACTCTCTCTCTCAGCTGCTGGTATCCTGAAAATAAAGGTCACGTTAGAAAGACTGTGGCACAGGTGTGTAAACAAACAGAATAATAGTAAATTCAAAGCTTTTAGTTTTATTTAACTGTTCTCCAGAAGCCCCATCCTATCCATGTTCTGTTCAGTGATTATACTTATACATAACACAACCTTTTCTATGTAGTTTCATTGCCTAAAATATTAAAAGAGAAATACAAAATTTCTTGGCAATGAACAATTTAAAAATTCAAGAAATACCTGGAACTGGTGCTGGGTGATGTGGCTTAGTGTTTGAGAAGTTGCAGTGGTAATACTGGGTTGACAGTAGGACAGGATGATCTTCAAGGCCTCTTCCAAACATAATGATTCTATGATTTTATTTATAAATAAAATATTTTCTTTCTTTTGGTAAAAAACAACATAAACTCACATCCTGCTGTGTTAAATTTCCCACAGCCTTAAAACACTGTTCCTTGATCAAATTTATTTATATTTCAGTGAAGTAAGCATTACAAAAAGATTTTTTTCCTGTTGACGATGGTTTTACATTGGGTCCAGTAATGAAAGAATTGGCTGGAATGAGAAATGTTAATATTACTGGTTAATTAGAATGTCAAGCTTCCAGTGTGCATTGGAATTTTTTTTTGTTGGTCTGAATAATGCTAAATACCATACAGTGTTTAAAGAGACCATAATGGATGAAATTTTTCATTCATAGTCCTGTTTACAAAATAAATGGCATTTGAGTAATTAAAGATGACAAATTGGTGATATAAAGGAAATTTTAAACAGAAGACTTCTTTAAGAGTTTTACTGATTCATGTTGCCTTCTGAGAATTGTTTTATAGCTTCTTCTATGGAGATGTTATAAATTAGCTCTTACTCTGTGAATGCAGAGTAAAGATTCTGGGCACACCAAAAAAGAATGGGTTTGGGCATCACCACTGGGATGAAAGAGTCCCTAGATTGAGCTGCAAAGGTGCTAAATGCTTCTTGTACTGCTTTGAGCAGAGCTCTCAAGCTTACATCTGTCAAGAACTTAAGCATATACAAGATTTTTATCTTTTAGCACTTGAGTTATTCCACTAAATGCAATTTCTCTTTCAAGAAAACAAGAAAATGCATATACGATTTTTCTTTCAAGAAAATGCGTTTAGGGAACAGTAGTACAAATTTTGGCCAAAATATTTTTCATCATTTAGGGCACAAATTCTCAGGAGAAAAAAAAAAAAAAAAAAAAAAAAAAAAAAAAAAAAAAAAAAAGGAGATTGTGAAAGCTATATGTTCAGTTTTTTCAGTTGCCCCAAAAATGAAAATTTACACTTTTTCCCCCTTTTGGCAGTTCCAGCCACATACTGGCATTCATTGTTTTGTTTCCATTGTGTCAGCTATCACTACTGACAAGAAATCTTTCAGCAAGAGATTTCACAAGCAAATGGAATGAAAAGCAGATGTAAGTGGTATAAAATCCAGGTTTTTCTTTGTTAAAATCTGTCAATATTTTTTGTGTTATTTGCTAAACTGAAGTGTACATTTTTTTTTCTCCTCACACCACAGATCTATTATTTCTTTATGTAAACTCTTTTTTATGAAGTTATCACTAGGTCAAAAAATGGTGATTAAACCAAAATGCTTTCATTAAAAAGCTTAGATGAAGATACAATTTTAAAGAACAACATCAATTCAAAAAGAGCAACAATGTCCTCTGAAATGCCTGAGATTTGAAGAACTATTTAGGTAAGCTGACAACCAGCTCTGCTGCAGTCTGTGCACAGAAGCTGCAGCTGCAGGAGAACAGGCTGGCAGTGGCTACCTCATGCAGTTCTCCACAGGGAAGTTCTCTGTGACAAGATTTGAGCAGGGGGCAACGTTAGCTCTAAATTTATCTCTGCATTTGAATGGGTTTAATTCCTGTTGTGGGAAAAGAACAGGCTGAATATCTTCATGAAAAACAAAATAGTGAAAAATGTTTGCTTTTATATTTTCCACCTCACTTGTAGAATCTACAAATTGATGGCTAATTTAATTTTACTTTACTTCCTTTTCTTCACATAGATATTGTAGCTCTTTGCAAACCATCTTACACTGAATGTCACATTTTTTTATGATTTGATTTATGTCAGTTTATGGTTCTAAAACCTCTTGATCATGTATAACACTTACTGGAAGTTTACCACTTGCAGAAGATAAGCTTATTTAACTCCCAGGTTGGATGATAAAGATAAAATATTTTTAGAACTTGGTAGCATGGCATATTAATTTGAAAGTCTTTTTGTTGTCGTTTTTTTTTGTTGGTGGTGTTTTTTTTTTTTTTTTTTTTTTTTGTTTTGTTTTGTTTTGTTTTGTTTTGTTTTGTTTTTTTTTTTGTTTTTTTTTTTTTTTTTTGAGACAGAGATGATTTATTTTAGTTTCTTTGCAATGGACATCAAGTAAAATCAGAATGGGTCAGATTATCTTGTGGTCAAAGAGTTTGTAAATTTTATCATGGATTTATAGACAGCACAGTTCCTGATTTTTAGCAGGAACAGCAGTGTTTCTCAAAGTTTTTTGTCTATACCACCTTGTGCCAGAAACAGGAGGGATTGTTTCATTTTTCAATACAGAAAAGAGACTCCCTGATCCAGTAAGACATTGATTAAGACTTAGCGAAAAAAGAAAATCAAGAAAAGGAGTTTTAAAATCTGAAAAGTAACCTAAGCAAAACAGTTCCCCAAAATAGTAGTTGAAACAAACGGAGACTTCACTCATAGAAGGTAGAAATAAAGTTACGCTTTGATTTGTCCTTAAGTGTATCTTTTCATTTGACATTGTCATCTGAGCAAAAATAAGGTAGTTCAGACATTTTGAGAGACCTGACTCTATTTGCTATGTAAATTATTACAGTATGTCCCATGCTGTAATAGTCCTTGATGGTTTTGCTCTCCAGGGCTCCTGCTTGTATTATCAATCTGTATTTTGCTGTCTGTCACAAAATATTTCACAGTGTTGATCTGCTTTTCCCCCTTAATGACAGCACCTATTATGTATTAAAAGCTATAAAGTCAGGCTTCATCTACACTGAGTGTCTGTAAGGCAATAGGAAAGAAACTCTGTGAAATTGTGATAAAAGATATGACAAAGAGGGATATGTATTTCTGTGTGTGCATGTAAGTGAACAAAGGCTAAAGGCAGATGAAATCAAGAAATCCTAATATAGGGTATAAACTGCTTTCTAGTGAGTTGTAGATTAAAGCTATTGTAGCAATACTGTACAGTGTGGTTTATTCCCTCCCTCACTAACCCCAGGCACAAGAAAAGATTTTTTTTTTTTTTTTTTTTTTTTTTTTTTTGCAAATCTGCAACCTTCACATGCACAAGTAGTATATGTTGATATATCTATAGCCAGCCAGTAATTGGTGGTGTGTAGACATAATCTGATCATCAATAATTGTGGATATTTGGATTGTAAATATACAGCACCAGAAAAAAGACATTAGAAAGCAATCAGAAAGGCTGTGGTAGTAAATTCACATCTGCTTACTGATAGACTGTAAAGCTCTTGAAAACAGTAAGAACTGATAATAACTTAGAATAGTGGAAAAGACAGGCTTGCATTCAGCCTCAGTTATCTCTTTGAAATCAACTAAGAGGAACTGACTACTAACATAGAGGGAAGAGCATTTATTACCAGTGGACAAGCTGAAAGTGCATCTGAGAATCCATGGGTTTGGTAATGTTTCTTTGCAGTTAGTTTATTAATTTTTGCCTGTATGGAGTTAGTTTGGAGATAGAGGGCTAATAAGAAGAGCTGAATACTTACAAGTGAGGTATTCGACAGTCACCATGTAAGGGAATTGTATCACAGTATCATTGGACCTCCTGAAATTTCATATCTTCTGCAACTACACAAAATATGAAAAATATCAAGGAGATTCAAAGCAGGATCTGTAAGACTTTGAACTAATTAGTTGGGCTTGGTAACATAGCCTTTTCCCCATTGTTCCTCTGTCAGTATTGAAAGAGCAAGGAACAGAGAAAAAAGTCAGGCAGAAAGGTCTCTTTTTCCATATCTGAGCAAGGGTTTGTGTAGACAGTGTCATGGCTCCATCTCCTGAAGGCTGGGTGATATCTAAGGGTATCAATAGGATGGGTGAGGGGAGCTGCAAGGAGCTGAGACTCATTCCACAGGAAATGTTGATGAATTCTATGAGCAAGATTTTCCAACATGTCACAGAATGAGGCACTCGATATCAGAGGGCAGGGCAACATGGGCAATCTTGTGCCCAACAAACAACTAGCTCCTTGGCTTGAGTTTCTTCCAGCAGCCTGTTCTTTGAGGGGGTGGCCAGGCATTCTCTTTTCCATGCTGTAGGAACAGCAGACAAAAGTTTATTTGGGTATCTCATCATTTAGGAGCCTGCAGCAGCTTTGTGCTCCCACTAACACAGGTCTGGTTTCTCTCTGTAGCACTCAGACTGCTGCAATAAAGTGGGTTGTAGAACCCAGAGCTGATGGTAACTGGTGCTGAATCTGGAGTTATTTCTTGAGAACTGTTGCTGGAACTTTTCAGTAACTTGCTGCTTAAATGGGCAGGAGTGGAACAAACTAGCAGCTGCAAGGGAAAATAGCTGGATATTGCTAATTTCTGTGAAGATTCTTTGCTTTAAATCAGTGGAGTGGAGAAAGGCAGTAGTCTTTGGCAATTTGATTCAGTGTACCCTATTACCCTTTAGTGGGTGAGGGGGAGTGCTTTCACTGTAGATAAAGCAAGCGGGTCAAGGAGTTGGGGTACAGGAGGCTTAAGGGAGACCTTATTGCAGTCTACAACTTCCTCTAGAAGGGAAGAGGAGGTGTAGGCACTGATTTCTTTCTTGCGGTGGCCAGTGACAGGACCTGATGGAATGGCGTGAAATTGTGTCAGGAGAGATTTAGGTTAGATATCAGGAAAAGGTTCTTCACCTAAAAGATATTTGGGCAGGCTCCACAGACAAGTGGTCATAGCATGAAGCCTGACAGAGTTCAAAGAGTTTGGACAACAGGCTTACTGTGTGATTCTTGGGCTGGTCCTGTACAGGGCCAGGAGTTGGACTTAATAGCTGCGAGTGCCTTCCAACTCAGCAAATTCTGGGATTCTGTGATTCATTTTTCTGAAACTATGACATAATGATCACAAGGCTTTTCTGTTCTTGCACATTGTACTGAGCACACAATATGCCCCTGTGACAACTGTCTCTGTGCCATCAGTCAGGTGAGGACTGAAGTGTGAATCTTAAGTTTTCCCTAGTGAGTGATTCTTGTTTAGTCTCTTTGGAGGTTAGAATTGCCCAAGTTTGCAAAGAAAAATATCTGAATTCAGATTTACTGAAATCATTGATACTTGTGTGCTCCTGGGGCAGAAAGAGAACAAGTTTGTATAAGGTCTTTGAAACAAATTTTTTTTTTTTTTTGGTAGGTTGCACAGCATCAGCCTTGGGTGATGCTGATGTACTAGCTTGAAAGCAAACTAGTAGGAGATTCCATGGCAGAGCTACAGTTTAACAGGAAAATTAAAATAAAGACAATAATAGAGAAACACTGGCTAACCTGACAGAATCAAAACACAACCTGACACCCTGTTGGTCAGGGTGGTGGTAGCAGTCTGATTAAATGGTGGCTATAGTCCTGTTGAAGTGATAGATGTGGTTCTGCTGAAGTAGTGATCTTGTAGAAGGGTTTGTCTTCCTCTGAAGGTCCAGTGGTGGTTATGTAGCTCTTGTCCTCTGGGACTCCAGTAGGTAGGGCTGTTCTGCTGTTCCAGCCTCAGGTTATATCCAGGTAGGAATGCTTGGTTCCTGCCCCTGGGTGGAGCACCTTACAATGGGATGATGTAAATTTATCTGTTAGGCAGTTACCTGATGGCCTGTTAGCAGAAGATAGCCCCGGGAGGGAGTTATCAGGGATGAGCCATGGAGAAAATAAAGAACACTGCCCCGCCTGTTTTAACAGCTTATGAAGTTGGTAATAGAATACATACTTTTGGTTACCTCTTACATGGTAACCTAAGAAGCTAAGCAAAGCAAGGCTCAGAGGTTTTAGAAAGTCAGTAAATGTTCTCTTTTTGCAGACAAACTGTTCTACATGTGGAAGTTGTTGCAGGCTGCTTTCAGTGAGGCTTAAGGAAAGGTGCCCAAAGTAGTCATCTAAGATAAATGCAGAAAATAAAAGAAAAAATAAAAAGAAAAATAATTAGAAAAATAGGAAAAGTTTATTCAAAGGGTAGTTGCTGAAAATGATTGATATCGAGTCAAAAAGGAGACCACATTAAAAAACACAACTCTACTGAAGGAAAATCCTGGAAGATAAACCTTCTCTTTTGGAGCCCTTGCTACCATGAGTGAGAGAAAAAGTTGGAACAGAAGCCTAGTCATGGAGAACCGTTGCTAAATGCAAATAGCCATACATATCTAGGAGTAAAATGCAGGTGGTTTGGGTCCTTCCAGAGCAGGCTTATGATCCAACAGCTGGCCAAGACAGACTCATTTTCCACTGATGACATGCAGCAATTTCTAAACTGAACTAAACAGCAACTAACAGGAGTGTGTGTGTATGTGTGGTTATGTATTTTATGACTCTGTTTACATTTCCAGTGTAACTACAATGACAGGACTGACAATTCAATCTTGTCACTAACATCAGGATGATTATTACAGAATTACTGAGCCATTTTACATAGCCAGGAAAAAGAAATGGTGGTGTAAAGATTCAATTTCCCACTGCCCGTATGACCCATCAGGCTGCAACCCATCTGCTTTCCCAAACTTTGTGTGTTCCCAGAGACTGCCAAATACTGGAATGAGAAAAAGGTGATCTTTAGGGGAGAGAAGCATGTTTCAGCAGGAACTGGAGGAATGTTCCTGTTGTATAGGAAAAACAATAAACACCAAAACAAATGAAACCACAAAACCACCAAAAAACAGAAAAAAAAAAGCTTCCCCCAAAACGCATCAAACCAAAAAAAACCCTCCAAAACCACAAAAACACCAAAAAACCAAAAGAAACCCCTGCAAAACCAACGAACCAACCAAACAACAGCAACAACAAACGGAGAGGAGAGGAGAGGAGAGGAGAGGAGAGGAGAGGAGAGGAGAGGAGAGGAGAGGAGAGGAGAGGAGAGGAGAGGAGAGGAGAGGAGAGGAGAGGAGAGGAGAGGAGAGGAGAGGAGAGGAGAGGAGAGGAGAGGAGAGGAGAGGAGAGGAGAGGAGAGGAGAGGAGAGGAGAGGAGAGGAGAGGAGAGGAGAGGAGAGGAGAGGAGAGGAGAGGAGAGGAGAGGAGAGGAGAGGAGAGGAGAGGAGAGGAGAGGAGAGGAGAGGAGAGGAGAGGAGAGGAGAGGAGAGGAGAGGAGAGGAGAGGAGAGGAGAGGAGAGGAGAGGAGAGGAGAGGAGAGGAAAATCACTGCTGCTATCTCTAGAAAGATCTCTGAGAGTGCCAGATTGTAGCAGTAAATGGTCAGAGGATTCTGCAGGAGAAGACACTGCATTGGATAAATGTAATAATTAAGAACAGAATAGAAGTAGCTTCTGATCCTCCTCAGCCTCTTTTTACCAATTCTGTGCAACTGAGCAACTTGAGAGCAAAAATAAACTAGTAAACGGGAGCAGATACCTGGGCACCTATACTTTGGTGACTTTGAGATGGGTTGTCTAGGACTGCCCATATCTGCAATTATATAAGTCTGTCTAAGACAGGGATAACGGTCTAGATGGTGAGCAGTGTTCTAGTATGGGAGCCTTAGTTTTCTGAGGGGTCCTTGACTGCAGAGTTGAGAATAACTGCTGAACAACAGCAAAACCTGTTTTAATTTATCTGACACAAGCAGTCACTAGGTGTGGTCACATTGCTCTTTAAGGATGAAAGGCAAAATGATGAAGATTTAGTTGACCTCCTGAATACCACAGCCTGAGTCATGTCACCTGAAATTGAAAGGTTCCCAAACTGCAGCAGCTCTTTGGGAGAGACATCTGCTCCTCCTTGACTTAACTGACAGCCATAAAGAAAAATAGAGAACAGTCAACTTCTCCTGTTGTACTTGTCCAGTAATTAATGATTTTCCACATTTTTCTGTCTTCTGTGAGTCCTGGTTTGAGCTACACCAGTTGAATTTCATGGCTTCTGGACTTCATTAGGTCCTTCAGCTGATGGAAAGAGAAGTTCTTTCCTGCCACACAGGGCTTCTCCAAACAGGTTGGCACTTACTTCTCAGCTTTGTCTTCAGTATGCTGATAAATTCTCCTTATTTTTTCCCTCTGAAAAAGTGTGCTCTCTATCTGATGAAACATTTTGGTGGCCCTTTGCAGCCTTTTTCAAATTGCACAGCAGAGCAATTTGATCAAGGGATCAAGGTTTCACTGGTGTTTCCCTGAGCTGGTACTTGTAGAGGCTCCCACTGTTTCCCTGTCAGGCCCAGCTCGGTTCCCAGGCCTCTCAGACATGAGTGGTGCTGCCCTGCATGACTGCAGGCCACGGACATACACAGACTACCAAAAGCTGTACCATTTCCAGAGAGGCTGGGGCTCCTCCAGCATAATTAACAGCATCCTCTCAGGTCTGCTTTGCCATGGCTTGTCATAGCAAGCAGATAATCTTGCAATCTCTGCACTCAGACCAGCACCTCCTTCCCAGGCCATGTCTTTCTCCTGACCTCCCAGGAGTGTGAAGTCTTGAGTCCTGCAACTCTTTAGAGCTGTCAGTAAGGAGGAGGAGGCCTCAAGAGCTGGACTGTGGAAATGTACCTACAAAAACAGCTTTGGCATTTCCTTTGCATTGACAGATGGTGGATGTTTGCTTGATGTGACTGAATCATCATGTAGAGCACCAGTCTACAGGCTCAAAGGGGTTTCTAAGCCAGACCATTCAGCAGCAGTGCGTGGCTGTTCAATGGGGCAGAGGGGAACCTCAGCTCCAATACCACTGAGGCTTGTTTGCAATGCAGTGAACACACCACTAGCAGTCACCAGGTGAAAACCATTCAAGCCACCTCAAACATTTGGTTAAACAAACCCACTAGAAGTTTGAAAGTTTTAGCAAGCTGTGCGAATTACTTGTCAGGTTTTAGAGCTCAGTTGCCATTGGATTTCTGAGTACTGTCCTAAAAGTTAGAGGTTCTCTGTTGTTCAATTCACTGTCTCATGGAGAACAGGGAGGGTAAACTCCCAGGAGGTACCAAGGTCATGCTGCAGTGGCCTGGATCAAGCAACAAAAACTTCATGCAGCAACAATTAATAAACTACAATAAATACATTTGTAGTCTAATAGGAAAATAGAACAGAAGGGAGAAATATTCTCTGACAAGTGCTAAATAGCCAACTGTCTTAAGTCACTGAGGTTTTTTATTATCACAAAATTTTTGCACCGTAATTGTAATACTTGGAATCAATAATAAGAAATGGGGTTATAAAGAAATATTGCTGTGATGTTAAATACATTATTGGCATACTGAAATGATTTACAATCCAATAATCATACCTCTAACACTGGTTATTGCAAACTGTAAATTGAGAAATTTAAATTGTGAATCGTAATTCAATACAGTGCTTAACAATTATTCTGTTATGCATAAAGATAATAGGCATAACAATTGGCTTGTTTACCTGTGACAGAAAGCCTACTCATTTTAATTTTGGATATTCTAATTGGCTGTCTTTTAAAAAACAGTTAGAAGATAGCTCTCCTCTTGCTTATCCTTGAAAAAATAAGGGTGATTCCACCAAAGACATGGGCTCCTTTGCATTTTTGTGCCATAGATCAAAATATTGTCACTTGAGCTTATCTCTTCATGTGGCTATCTTCTGCTCAGCAAGTTTTATATAAGTTAAGAAGAAGCTTTCATCTTAATTGTAGATTATTTTGGCTGCATAGTGTGGAGCACTTGTGTAGAAAATAGAAGCTTGTTCAGCTCCTGGCATGACCTCATCCCTTTAAAGCTAATGTAGAGTTATCAAAAAGACTCAATTTTAATCAATTGCATTTCTGGAGATTGCCTGATATTATAAGCTGGCAGAGATCTAGAAATTCAAAAATCAAAAGCAATACTTTTTAATGCCTCAGATGTTGAAATAAGCTGGTGATTGATGTGTGACTTCCAGAGCAACATATTTTAGGAGTAGGATTATTGTGCTCTTTTTTTCTATTTAGTTTCTCTTTTTGGTTTTTTTTTGGAAGATGAGGAACTATGAGACTTGCCATAGCTAGAATTTTAGCTGCCTTTATCTAATTAAATAGTTTTTTATCATTTTTCATGTATCCCAACATATCCCTGACATAAGTTTCTTGGGAGAGTGGAAGAAGTCAGAAGAAGAGTTAGGATATATTAATTTTTATCTTCATAAATAAACCCCACAGAAAAGAAGCCTGCAAGAAAAGTGTGATTATTTTCTTTTAAATTTATCCTCTAAAGCATTGTATAATCCAATTGTTTTTCCACAGCAGTCATCAGAAATTCACCCTGTAACAATAAAGAAGGAACATTTTTTTGTATGCAAAACAACCTTCTGCTTGGGGCTTCTAAAATGAAATTGATACTACACATGCACAGTGTTCTTATTTTGACGACTTTTCTGATTAGGTGAATAATAAATGTAAGTTTTGTTTAATACAAATATTTTTGTGACTACTGAATAGAACCCAGCCTCAGAATAGTGCTTTCTTGGGTTGGCTTTTACCTCTACTAAATAATTTATGATTTTTTTTTTCTATTAAACAGGAAGTTTCAGAAAAAATATTTTGAGTTTTTCCGCCAAAGGAAAAAAAATAAATTGCCTTCACTGATTGAAGTGATTAAAGTGTAAAAATAATTTCTGTGGACAAATGTGATGACCTTGAGAAGTGATGTACCTCAATTTTTGAACTAGTTTGCTTAAGTCAGCCTATTGGCACGGAAGTTTTCTAACCAACTCAAAAAAATCCCCAAAACACACCACAGATTTTTTTTCCCTGTTGTCTGGAGGTGCTTTCCATGAGCATGGCATACAGGCTTGGGGGACCAGGGAACAATGAGAGTCTGGTTAAGTGAGCAACTGTTAATGTGCCCTTGAAGTAGAGAATGATATTCAGGCAATGCGCTAGTCTCTTATTCTAGAAATGCTTATTTATATGTATAAAAATCATACAAGAGGCTAAAATAAATGTTGGTGGGATGTTAGATCACTGAATCCATTTACAAGAAAGGGAATCCAGGTCCTCTCTGGTTGTCAAACTCTGGCTGACTGAAAGGCTTACCTTTTAAGCCAGCAATGGTAATGGTCCTAAAGACTGCCTAGTAAAACCGCAGGATGTTTTTACATTCAGCTGGCCCTTGCAGTCCCCCTGCCAGTTTATCAGGAGATAAACCTGATTTGGTTTAACTGAGTGACTTACCTGGAGCCTATAATCTAGAAGATTCTCAAATTCTTTTGGTTGTAAGAGCAGTCCCTTTTCTATAAAGTTCTTATTCTTGATGCATTTGGGGACAGTCTAGGGCAGTTCACTCCTGCATGTGCACAGAGGAGACTTGGAATTATTATCCAAAATCATTCGGAATCTTCATCAACACCTTTATCCATGCAAAGCCTGTCTTCACCAAAAAAAAAAAAAAGCAATACACAAACTAGAGTTTATTGGCACCAAAGACAACTGGCACTCCTTTAGGAGTGTTTTCTCACCACCTCAACCTATTTGTGTCCATTGAGTGTCCTCAGGGTTATGTTTAGACTGTAGCTTCTACTAGCTGTGGTTGTTCCCTCTTCATGCCACAAACAGCAGCATTTTGAGATAATTTATTTTTAGTTCTTTAATAGGAAGAGTTATATAGTGAATAATGCACTAATGAGGACATCTCTTAATTTGACAGATTAATGTGACACTTTTTTATTAAAATAGTTGCATCCAAGCAATTTGCTTCTAAGAAGGCAAGTAAATGGGCAAAGGCAGTGTAAACAAATGGCAGATATTTTTAGCTCTTTGCAGTGATTTTGGGAGAGGTTGCAACTTGATGTAAAGCAAAACAACTCAGCCCAGTTCTACTATGAGCAAATACTGTACAATTGATGTATAAGAGCTCTGCTGTACTAAATTTGCAAAACAAAAGCCATTTCTGGATTTGTGATACGGGAAGGACTAGAAGTTGAATTTCAAAGCAAAACCTGACATTGCATCTAGCAAGATCAGAGGAAGTGAATATATTTTTCAATTATATTTGGATTGTGTTTCATTTAACTTCACAGCTAGTTTACAGAGGCAACAATAAAAAGACCTGATACAAAATCCTATATCACTTGTTAAACAAGAAAAAAGGTGGACATGACTGAAGGGAGTAATAATCTATGGAGGGAATGTAGACATGTATGGAATGCTAAGTTTTAATAAAACCACAGGCTAGGAGAAAATCCATTCAGTCTAGGTATTGCTCCAAGAAATAATTTTTTTTTTTTTTTTTTTTTTTTTTTTTTTTTTTTTTTTTTTTTTTTTGGTGAAGTCAATTACAAACTTGTGACACATGGCATTATGTAGAGAGTTTTGGTAGAAGGGATTATGTTCAAACAGAAAAGCTTATCCTTCAATAAACTGTGGCTGCATATCTGATGTTGTTGTCAAGACTGACCTCAAAAGGCTTTGGCTATCTCCTGAGTTGCCAGCTAATATTGCTTAAATTTGGAAGTGTACTTTTCATTGTTATGCTAGGTGAGGAAGGACAGACAAAAAGGTTGAAGTTGAGGAAATACAGACAAACTTTTGACATTGACCCCATAAAATCCAGCTGGCCAGGAAAGGGAAAAGTTCCCAAAATGCACCTCAACTTCTAGCAAGTTATCTGATAGCTCCTAAAAGGTTTTCATCTATCAGAAGGCTTGAAACATGAAATGATTAGGGGCAAGGCTCATAGTCCCTGAGAAACAGTAAACAGGAGAGAGGAAACCAAACAGGCTGATAGTGACCCAGCACTACCTCTGTAGGAACAGAGATAGTGCTGGGTCATGTCACAGAATCATAGAATCATAGAATGGAAGGGACCTTAAATTTGACCTAGTTCCAGCTCTCCATCCACAAGCAAGGAACACCTTTCTATAGCATGTTGCTCAGAGCCCCAAATGACCTGGCCTTGAACGAATGGAGGGATAAGCATCAACAACTTCACAGAGCAACCTGTGCCACTGTGTAGGGGCATCTGTGGACAGGTGGGAGAAGGAACTCTACAGACCTGAGATATTCTAGAAACACATGGGTTTATTGCAAGGGTCATGGGTAAAAAAGGGCCTGCCTTCAACCACGAAGCTCGGCTGAAGGGAATCCTCAAAGAGAGAGGGGGAGAGAGAGAGAATAAAGAAAGGGAGATAACAGGGGTGAGGGAAGTAAGGGGAGCTAAGAGAGCTAGGGCATGTAAGAGGGCAGGGGTCAGAATGGTAAGAGGGATAAGAGGGGTAAGAGAGGTAAGAGAGGTAAAAGAGCGAGAGGACCGTGTTACAATACATTATATCTCCTTTTGTGTTGAATATTCTAATTTACAGTGACCAACTGGCGTGAGATACAGAACCTACAAACTTTGCATGCAGCCTATGAGAACTACTATATTACCATATCATCTTATATTCTAAACTCTAAAGACTACTTTTCTTATCTACTTTTTCCCTGATACCTTTTGTTTTCTGTCCTTCAACTTATCTCCAGCTAATCACCATCTTCCTGCCTGCCATGATCACATCTCAAAGCTGGCCTTCATTCCTATTTCACTCACAGGTTTTATGTCTCCAGTATTTCTTACCAGGCAATCATATCCACAAGCCCTTCCTGTCCCGTCTTTCCCAACACCACTGCCTGACTACCCTCAGGGTAATGAATTTCCTTCTAATATCTAATTTAAATCATAAAGTCCTATGTCAGTTTTCTTGCCCTTATGAAAATCTTGCCCTTATGAAAAGTCCTTTTCCAGCTCTTTTGTAGCCCCTGTAAGTACTAGAAGGCTGCTAGAAGGTCTTCCCTAAGTCTTCTCTTTAACCTCATCCTGTCTTCACAGAACAGGACCTCTTATCACCTTTGTGACACTGCTCTGGACTCCCTCCAAGAGGTCCATGTCATTCTTACATTGGGTCCTCACCTTCAGGGCAGGACATGGTCTGCATGCATGCTTATCTCACATTGAACTTGTTCCTCAGACATTGCTGAGAATGGCAGAGGCCAGGCATGGGAATGCTCTTGGAGAGTAATACAGTTATCAGACATAAGAAGGCTTTCTATAAAAGAATATACAATTTTTAAGTTTGTTAGGTACGAGAGCAGGCAACTCCTAAATGTTGAAAGAAATGCAGGCAAGGCAGAAGGCTGGCTTGGTTGAACAAGGATCTTCTCTTGGAAATAAGATGCACAAGATGCTCAGTGGAAGCAACGTCAGATGCCATGGGCAGAAGACAGAGATGCTGCTCATCACTGTAAGGAGGAAATGTGCAGCCAAAGCTCAGCTGGAGTTAAAGCTGTCCAGAATTGTGGAGGACAATAAGAGAAGTTTCTCAAACTTATTCATGGCAAAAGGCAGTGTAGAAAAAAATCAGCCTGTTACAGGATGAGGATGGTCATCTCACAAACAGGGACATGAACAAGGTGTTTATTGCAGTCTTTGCTTCTGTCTTCAACATGGATCCAGGGAGGTGTCAGTGGTCTGAGCTGGAGGACTGAGACTCTGAGAATGATCAGCTCCCAATTAACCTTCACAATTAAGGTTGTGCAGGATCTGCTGCTCCAGCTGGATCCCTACAAATCTATAGGGTTTGCTGAGATTCATCCAAGAATCCTCAAAGAGCTGGCTGATAGCATTGCAAAGCCTCTCTTGATGATTTTTGAGTGGTCTTGGGAATCTGGAGAGGTCCTAGGTGACTGAAAGCTGGCTAATATATTCCCAACTTTCAAGAAGGCCGAGAAGGATGACACTGGAAAGTACATGCCTGTCAGTCTCACTTAGGTGCCTGTTAAAATTATGGAGAAGATTATTCTGGGAAGTATTGAAAATTACCTGGAGGATACCATAGCCATTGTCACAACAAGCACATCCTCATGAGAGGAAAGTCCTGATTTCCAACCTGATTTCCTTTTATGACAAGGTAACCCGTTTATTGATCAAGGGAAGCCAGTTGATGTGATCTTTTTTGATTTCATAAAGCTTTTGATACTGTCTATCTCAGGACCCTTCTGGAGAAGATGTCCAGTCCACAGCTGGGTAAACACATCCTATGATGGGTGAGCAGCTGGCTCATGGGTCAGGCACAAAGAGCTACAGTGAATCGGGTAACTGGTTATCTGTCACTAGTGAGGTTCCACAGGCCTTCATCCTTGTCTCACTTCTCTTGAACACCTTCATAAATGACCTGGATGGCAGGACTGGAAGGAATACTGAGTCAGTTTGCTGATGACACTAAACTGAGAGGAGTTGTTAACTCCCTTGAGGGCAGGGAGGACCTTCAGAGTGACCTTGACAAATTACAGGAAATCACCAACCATATGAAGTTTAACAAGGATTCTGCACCTGGCATGGAGCAACCTGGATGTGTGTATGGACTGGGCAACAAGAGACTGGAGAGCAGCACTGTGGAAATAGACCTGGGACCCTGGTTGATGGGAAGTTGAACATGAGTCAGCAGAGCCCTGGCATCCAGGAGGGTCCTGGGGGCATCGACAGCCAGGCAAGGGAGGAGATTGTCCTGCTCTGCTCTGCACTGGGGTGGCCTCACCTTGAGTGCTGGGGGCAGGTTTGGGTGTCACAGTGTAAAAAAAACATTAAGCTGTTAGAGAGTGTCCAAAGGAGGGCTGTGAGGATGGCAAAGGGCCCAGATGGGAAGCCATATGAGGAGTGGCTGAGATCCCTGGGTCTGTTCAGCCTGGAGGAGACTGAGGGAAGACTGCACTGCAGTCTAGAAAATCCTCACAGGGAGGAACAGGAACCAATCCCTTCACTCTTGTGACCAGTGACAGGACTCAAGGAAATGGCATGACACTGAATCAGGGTGGGTTTAGGTTGGATATCAGGAAAAGGTTCTTAACCCAGGGGCTAATTGGGCACTGGTACATGTTACCCAGGGAAGTGGTCATAGCACCAAGCCCGACTGAGCTCAAGAAGCATTTGGAAAACATTTTCAAGTGCATTGTGTGATTCTTGGGTTGTCCTGTTCACGGCCAGGATTTGGATGTGATGATCTTCATGGGTCCCTTCCAACTCAGGATAGTCTATGATTTTATAACTTGAAGGCCTGAGTTCAGAAGTACAGTTGAAGGTGCTATGTTGGAAAGGATTTTTCTGCTGTTGAGCTGTCAGGGAGATGGAAAACCTCACTGAACTTGGCAAAACAGAATATATTCCATGCTGCAAATAGCTGAGAAAGTGAACTGACTTATCTTTACCCAGATTATCAGTTCCTTGCAGCTACATAGGCTCCAGGATGGATGGATGGATCTCTCAGCAGAACAAAAGTGACTGTACATTTGCTTCAAATGTAGGTCACTCCTACTAAGACAGCATTTATGGAGGTCTGTTCCAGAAAATTTTGCTGATTAAAAGGGCTACAAAGGATATATATAGTTAACTGCTTGTGACAGCAAGAGAAATTAAGAAGAAAATGTAATGAAAGAAGAAATCAGTTTTAAAAAAAAAGAAATATTTTTTAATCAACACACCATTCTTATTATGCAATTTGTGTGCTATGAAAGTGTATCAAATATAGTGTATTCCTCTTCCATTTCTTCTTGTGTTAATTTGGTTTCAATCTGATAACTCTTAATACATATTTAAGAATATTCTGCTGAGACAATTGCAAAGCTAAAAGGACAATTACAGACTCAGTTTTGATTTTTGGGAGGTAATTTGTTCCAGGTCTTATAATTCTCTGCTTGGCATGTGGATATTTTCACCAGTGGATAAAATGATAAGGGGAATTCAGAAAATATTCCTTCTCCTTGAGCACACTGAAGTGATTTAATGGGATTAACTTGTATAGTACAAATAGCCCAACCCTGTCCAAATGCAAACATTTCTTCCTCTTCCTTGTTTCTTAGCAATGATTGCTTTAATTAGAACTTTTCATGATTCCTGTTTGACAATGGAGTTCTTTCCTTTGTTGATCCCTACTCAGATGGTGTTTAAATTGCTAACAAGTTTCAAAGTTTAACCCAAAAGCAGCTATAACTTATGCTGAAATCTGCTTTAGTCCATGGTTGCAAAGATTTCTGAAATACTTTGGAATCTTTGCAGAACAAGTTGCTTGCCTTTGTAAACAAAATTGTAACATACAGCTCTCCTGACTTTTTTTTAAGAAATGAAGCAAAAACTTCATAGGTTCAGAACTGTAAAGGATAGGGTATCCTCAGAACTATTAGCCCAAACTAAAGCATTTATGGATTATACCTTTATACGTTATCAGAATTATGATCTCCCCAAGGTCAAAACAGCTGATTTATAGATAGGATTGGCTTTCGGATTTCAGTGAAATGGAAAAGGTTCCTAGTCTGTTTGTCTGTTTTAAAAAAGTGTGTACCTGCTGTTTTCAGAGGAAGACTAGCTTTCAGAATAGAACTGAGGCTACCAGAATAGGAGGTTTTTTTGCCTTTGTACTCTGATAGCCCAGACAAACATGAATCAGTTTGTTCAATGTTTAATAATTCAGGTAAAAAGCATTTTGGAATTTATTTGTGATTAATGTTAAATTGGGTATTTTCAGAACTGTCTATTCCCAAAGACTAATCAAGGCCTTATGTTCCCTCAATGCCTGCTTCCATTTGAGGCCTGTTCTTTGATGACAGCTGGCTGGACTAGCACCTGAGAGAGTAACTGTGCTTTATTAGTTACACTAGAGGATCAAAATTACTGCTTCACACAGCTAAGGTCATGGCAGAATGAAGTAGCTGAGGGCACAAATCTTCCTTTCATGCTCTGCCAGGTTCAGTAATCCCTGTATTATTCATTTTTCCTTTTCATGGGATAACTGAAGATAACTAAATTTTAAGAAGTATTACTTAATGCTTTGGACTCTGGAGCAACCAACCACACTACACCCCCTCCCCCATCCCTTCAAAAGAAAAGGGAAAAAAAAAAAAAAAAAAGAGAGAGAAAAAAAAAGCAAGCAAACAAGCAAATAAAAACATTTCCAAAAGATTCAGAAGCTTAATGCTTTGGATTTTAGAGCAATAAATAAAAAACTGAACACTCCCACCCTCTGGAAAAAAAGAAAAAAATAAGAAGATTTTGAAAATAAAGGCACTCAGGTGTCTTAAAAAAAGGTTCATAACAAGTACACATAGTGCCAAATATCATTGTGAAATAGATTTTTATAAATTTTTTGGGGGAAAACCACCAGCAAACATACCAACCAAAACCAAAAACAATCCCCAAAATCTTCTATAAACAGTCCCCATGGAAGAGATACTATTTTTCCTGCCATCTGCATCAGGGTATAATCACTTTGTGCCACCATGGAATCAAGGAAAAGTATCTCTTTGATTAATCCTCACAAGTATTGATAGTTGGAGTGAAACACTTCAGCTGGGGCTGGAGTATTATGGCTTTCAGCAACACCCTGTACTGTTCTTTGCCATAAGAACAAATAAAATCAGGAGAAACACACATTTCAGAGCAAGGCTACAACTTTTCTGAAGATAGCCTGCTTAAAAGGCTTCTTTCCTCTCCTATGTACTCTCTTCAGTGTCCATTTCAGAGCTACTGTCAAGGGGAATTTAAGAGGCATGGCCACGCTTCCCTCAGAATCAGGACCATGAATAAGTTGATTATAATTTTACTTATACATTCCTGTCTTCCTGCCCCTCCATTTCAGACACATGCTTTGTGCTGCATCACTGTGACTTTTTTAAGAACTCACAAAAGGCAGCTACTTTAAACGATTTATTACAGCACAAGTACATAAGCAAAAGATTAAACTTTCAATTTTCAGCATTTGATTGACAGTAGTTTGGCTGAAATGTCAATTAAACAAATTGCTTGAGTGTGTTTCCCAAGCTCTTAGTTCTCCAGAAAAATTAAGTCAAAAACACTCTGAAGGCCAGAGCTGGCCTACAAGGAGAGGTTAATATAATGGTGAAAAAAAATCACATTTGAGCTTTTCTAAATCTTGACGCAGGATAGTAATTGGCTATTTTTCTGTTGAACTACTCCTAGCAGATCTTTGCATTAGCATTAGATTAACATGTTCCATTTTCACAGTTGTTTATTCATCACTCCATCTTAAAGCTTTTTGCAAATGAGTCAATTTTGTGGTGGCAAGTGAACATCAGATGAGCTCAGAGCAAGAACATCATGTAAAACAGCCAGTTTTATTTCTTTTTTATAGTTGTCACTTATCTTACAGGAAAACCTTAAAGTTCTCTTTCAACAGGAGAAACAGATGCGGAGGTATTCCATTTACTAAGATATCATATCTCTGTCTCTTTCCTTTCTCATCCAGCAACACAATTCAGGTTCATGTGATGTGTAACTGACTAGATTTTTTTTCTTAAGTCAAAATGACCACAGGAAAACAAGGAGTTAAGAGTCCAGTATCATTTCAATAGACTTGGTTTTGGTAGATGCATAAATAAAAAAGAAAAGTCTAATTGCATAAATCTTTATTATCTAGTGGTACACATCAGTGAAAAGACATGGAAATCTTTCTTCTAGTATCTCTAAACTCAGTTCAAAGTGCTGAGACTTTCACAAGCATGGCACTGGCATTTTTCTTGGCACTTTTCTCTTGCCTGCAGCATCCTTTGCACTGTTTTTTTCCCTGTTTTGTACTATGGAGCAACAATGTGGTGAGCTCCATGTTTGTCCTAGGAAGGTAAATCTATGCTATATATATCTGCTAATCTATAACCAGTGTATATTAATTAACTTTTTCTAAAGAAAACTTATATACTGATGGAATAGGCAAGTCACAGGACTGGGAGGGTGTTTTGGTTTAGGGGAAATTTGGGAGGAACTTTTTGAATGGGGTTTTTTAGGAGGGTAAATTTAAATGGTTTTTTATTTAGCTGGTTTGGGAAAAGAATTTCTTTTGTTGGGAGTTAGTTATAGTTTTTTTAGCTTTATTAGTTATAGTTTTTTTAGTATTGGAAAATGCTGAGGTTTAGGCCCCAGTGGGCTACAGGTATAGCTTTTGGTGGTTTTTTTGGTTTTTAGTTTGGAGTAGATTTAAATAGTTTTAGGAAAAAAAGAAAAAAAAAAAACAAAACATAAAAACAAAAACAAAACCAAAAAAAACCCCCAACGGTTTAGGAAGCTTTTTTGTTTTAGCTAGCTAGATTATTTTAAAGGAAAAAAAAACTTTGATTGCTGTTTGTGTGTTTGATGAGTATACTGTTTAAGGATGAAGAAAAAAAGTGCAGAGGAGTGACTAGTTTTTTAAAACAAACTGCACACTTTTTTTTTTTTTTTTTTTGCTTATTTTTAGAATTCGTTTTAAAGGTACAGAACACACAGAACAGATGATTGGGGATACAAGCATTGTAGTCACTCTAGGACAGAGGGGAAGGAATAAGAAACCAATTCCGACACAATGTTGTATTTTGACCTCTCTGAAGGATTCATTTAGCCCTAATACACTCTGTTTTCTGCCTGTTTTCTGATTCTAATGTAACTCTATTTTTTTCCTCAGGAATTACTTTTCTTAATTTGAAGAACACTGAGTTAATGCTTCGCTTTCCACAGCCAGTTCAAGTTTATAATGCTGTTTTTCTGCATTAATATGACTCTAACATATTCATTTTTATTAGTGCTGTTGTTGTTATTAATTGCAAGGGGCTCTTTACAAAAACACTCTAGTATCAGATGCTCCTGAATTAGGGTAATAATTAAGAAGAAATATATTTATCATTTTGACAATACATGAAAGCTGAAGTACATACTCATCCATATCACTGACTTGACTCATCAAAATCAAAACACACCCATTCTGCATGACTATCTTTAGCTCTTAACATGTGTTACTATAGAAATGGTATCCACACTCATCTGTTCTTCTTCAGCAATTTTAAATCCCTTTTATTCATGGATTATCATAAGCTTCCAAGGGAGGTTAACCTCCTTTATCTCTAAAAATTTGAAAATCCCAAAGTGGCTAGACTGTCTTTTACTTACTGCTACAGTAACTGGGATGCCTGACACTGGTTTTTGTATTTGTCTTGAAATTTTTTGGATCAAACATAACAATATATAGTTTATCAAGATTATTAGCTATTTCTTGAGTGTTCAGCAGTGAACTTCTTTTCTTTCTTGAAAGATAGCAATAAACTACCTGGACACTTGCAGAATTTCATACCTATTTTCCCAACAAGAATCAGCTTATACAGTCCCTTTAGGAACTGCAGATCAGCTTTCCCTGTGTAGCTTCTAAAGAGTAAGGCTGTGGCTTACATCACAGTTTCTCCAACTGCATTAAGCTAAAAAGTTAATCTTTCCAGTATATATATCTCATTGATAGTTATTTTAGGTTATCATAAGAACCAGTTTAAAAAGTGGAGCTGGGAATAATATTAAACCAAGTGGAAATATTTTTCATTTAAACAAAGATAAAGGAAAAAAAATATTTTGAGTTTGAAGACTGCTAATTGCCTAGCATTTTCAAATGAAATAGCATGGTAGTATTTGTTAAGTCTTAAGAAAATTATGTTTAATTTTCAGGTATTAAAAATCTCATTAAGCTCAAGTTATCATTGACAGTATAGCTCACGCATTTAAAGGTGGAAGAGATAATTATAGGAAGGTTGCAACTCCCTTGGAAAAATTCCTAAATCTGTGTGCTAATAAAACTGATAAAAAAGACTAAAAAGAATACAACATCTCAGAGAAGAGAACAATACATCCTCTGATTAGGCTTGGATTTACAGACGCTCTGTTGAGTTACTAATCAGAGCACATTCAGGTTGCCCTTTATTTGTAGTGTCATGGTTTGGAGCCCAAACCTAATTATTTTATTTTTTCCTTTTGTTACTTCATAATTTATTTTCTCCCCGGGATGATATGCCTAATATTCTTTAATAAAATCAGCAGAATATGCGAGGGCAGATCTTTAGATGCTGTGAATTTGTTACCATCATCTTCTTATTTCTCATCAAGGAGCAGCCTTATTTGAATCTGACCTCCTACTTTTTGCAGCCAGAGATACTAATGTGACCTGACTTATCTTAATTCATGTGTTTTTCAAGATAGGCAGTTACTGTAACTTAACAATGTAGTTTCTAGGAAATAGTATCTCTGGTGGAGACCATGTTTTGCCCAGAAGGGCATTTTTATAGAAGCAAATAAATATTTTATACTATTAGTTGCTAGAAAAGCTTGGCTTTTTCAGTTTCTGAAGAAAAAAGGGCCACTCTAATTTCCTACCAAAATGGAAATCCATCTCCATGTTTTTTGAGCTGAAAAGTAAGCATTTGTATGTTATTATTAAAATAATTAACCAAATTCTATCACCTTCTAAATTCAGGTTCTTCCGAAGCATACCATTTTCCTCAGGGCAGGTCATTGCAGTCTTTGGTTTAGTGATCCTTTTCCATCCCAAGGCGGAATAGGTGAAATTAAAGGGCATGACTAATTAATGCAGCAGCTTCTGCATAAAGCAGTACATTAGACGTGCTTTGACTCTCTACTTTCTACTTTTTTTAATGTTGGTCACTTTTATCCTTTCAAGCCCACTAGCACTGCATATTTGAGGATCAGAAATATTTCAGAGTAAAAAGGACATTTCATAATACTTATTTGTCTGGTTCTTTTAGGTTTTTTTTATTTCATTTGAGGATGGTCCTTGTCGAGTGTTTTATCTTCCTGATCTGAGGAGAGGTTCACTCCATATCCATTTTTGGAAGTCTCAGGCTCATGCTGAGTGGTGTAATCTAAGCTGCAGGGTAGGGAAAGAGCTGAAGTGTTTTCTGCACCCTACCTTGAGACTTGCCTTTTTTATCTCTTGCGGACTGGATCTGGAAAAAGCTCAACTAATGCAACTTAGATCATCATCAGTTCTCTTGATGTGGTATTTTCCTGAATCACAGATGCTTTTGAGAGAAAACTACTCAGATTCACTTTGCCTTAAAACCTGAAGGGTGATTTTTGTTCCTCCTTTTTATATGATATTTTTAACCCGGTTATGACAGAGAGAAAAAACAAATACATTTAGAAAAAAAAAAAAAAAAAAAAAAAAAAATTACACAACATAGAGAAGACAAGGGACACTGGGATAGCAGAAAACTGTAATTATAATTATATGCCAATGGTAGGAGCTTCAACTGAACACATGGTATATGAATGTGCAGTGTTACCAGATATAGTCCAGGCAGAGTCCAATGTATTCTTTGCTCAGGTGCACTATTTGTAAAAGAGAGAAAGGGAGGAACTAAACTTGGCAGATGCCGTAAAGAAGTGAGAGGGTACAAAGAGAGATTCAGCATCAGGAGCCACAGTTATATCAGCTGATATAAACTTCCTCAGTTAAGTTGCCTGTGACTAGGATTTCTATCTCAGCTGTAAATCTCACTAGAGGTGTACTAGCTACTATACCTCAGGGTTATGTTCAGATTATTCCCTCAAAACCGCACTCTTTTGGGGAATCAAATTAAAGAGGTATCATGGATTTGAAAAAAAGGATTCACAAAACTGCAGATGCTGCATTTGCATGCAAAACATAATGTTTTATTTTCAAAGCCAGTTGTCATTGGGGTGAGTGAGAGTCACCTGGGTTTGACCTGTAAAGAATAGTGGCACAGGACTGGCCTAACCTGTAGAGGCACCAAGGTGAAAGTGACCTCTTGAGACTGACCATTCCAACACCCCTGCTGGGAGTGGTTGTCTTTAATTTAGATACAAGGCATTATGTATTCAAAGACATCCTGCAACACAAGTACTACATAACAGCTTCTGGCAAACCTTTGGAACAGGAGATATGGATGAGAAACACACAGACAACAAAGCAAGTTTAAGTAAGCAATTTACACTACTTACACTCTTGTGGAATCAATGGCTCAGCTACCATTTGAATAATGAGCATTCTTTTTGTAGATGTTTTTAGAGATAAAAATTGGGACAGGAAATTACATTCTCAGATGATGACTGAAACTCCATGAGAGAGAGTACTCAGGACTTGACAGGAGTTATGAGAAGAATAAATAATTTACGTTTAAATCTGAGTCAGGATGCATATTGATGTCTTCTGTATAGCATGCTCATGTTACAACTTCCACAAAGTCTAGCATCAGGTACATTTCATCACTTACTCTCTCCCACTTGGTCTTCTGTACAGGTAAATGTCTGAGCTGCTGTAATGACTACTATAATCTGTGCTGATCATTAAAAAGTCCAGCTCCTAGAGTCTATTACTACAGTCCCCTGCTTTTATTTCCTCCTTTTTTCAAAACTAACCTGTCCATATGCTTTGGGAGAAAAGCTTGACAATATGCAACTTAAGTTCAATAATATGTATCTTAAACTCTCTGTGCTTAAGAAGATGAAACAAATGCATCCCACAACGTATGCCAGTGTCTTCAGACACTCTCGTTACTGTCCTTGTCAGACTGCCTCAACAATCCTGAACCAGAGAAGCTGAAACTACCTCTGTACACAGCTGAGGAGAGGGAAGTCTGACTGCAATATGCAACAGATTGGCACAGCAACTTCTTAGAGCATGAGCAGGGTTGAAAGACACAGAAAGGACATTTGTCATAGCTAAACAAATATGCCTGATTTATATTTTAATTTAGTGGTCTGGTGGGGTATTTTAAGCAAAGGACTTGATACAAAACAAAATCTCCCGATGCTCTATTTCCCTGTGGATTTAAAAGTATCCTGCTGTTATTTTTCACCCTTGTTTTCCACCTCTTTGTGCTGTTTCCAACATTTATTTCAGTGTTCATCTCTTTTCCATGCTTTTCTCTGCGTTTTCAAATCCTCTCAGGGAGATGGTTGCTGTCAAGTGTGTCTTCCCTTGAAGATCCTGTTAGGATGTAGATGTCTTCTTCTCAAGCTCTCTTCTTTATTAATCAGTTCAAAGGGCTTCAAAACAGGGGAGAAGCAAAGATTGTTTGCAGCAATGGCACTTTACACGGGAACACAAACTTCTCATTATTTATTAACTGACACTAAACCTTGGTAAATTTCCTGTGTCACATCTTTGCTTAGTCTCAGGAAACATAATGTGACTCTGCAAGGCTTCTTTCTGCAGAAGCTCAAGAGTTGATCAGACCTGGTGTACTAATCCCTCTTCGTACCTTGTCATGTGCATATTAAAATAGTGTAACACCTGAATACAAGACAGCAGGGCGTACAGATACCTTTACAAAGTACTCCTGGCCCATTGCTATGTTGGTCTTGCACAGTCTGTCCAAAACTTTTCCTATGTCCTCCCTTGTAACAAGATTCCTCAGCACAGATTGGGGATGACAAAAAAAAAGTAAATGGCTGGATATTTTTGAGGAAAACCAAACCAAACCAAACCAAACTGAAACAAAATACAACAGAATAGCTGCCAATAACAACCAAGCTGTAGTATATTGCTTATCCCTCTGAGAACCTTGCACAAATAGATGCAAGGAACCAGTTAAAAATTAATGTGTTCAGCAGAACAAGCAGTAAGTGAAAATATTTTTCATTAGTATAGACAAAACTTTTACTGGCAGAACAAAAGGACAATTTTTTCTTAAAAAACCCTCAGAATCTTATTCTGAAAGTGGCTATGTAATTGATTCTTCTCAAAGTAAAACCTGTGTTCTGTAAGGGTTAATACTATATTTTCAATAATAATAGTAATTATAATAATAGCAACAGTAAAATTATCAAAATAATCTTACAAACAGGTTAAAAAGCTTCTCTCCATCATGCTGAGGCTGGGTGTTTAGGGCAAGTTTGAGATTACTCAGACTAGCAGAATTTGTGTGTAAAAATTTCCTTTACTAATGCACAATGGTTTTGGACACCATATCTGGATTTTTGCTTTATCATTGGCAAAACAATTTAAACCAAATATATATGATATGTTTTTATATCTGGAGATTATTTCTCTCCTCTCTAAGGGCAACAGGCAGGGATCTGCCCTCAGATCTATTCTGACTTGTGATTGCTGGGGAGGATGAGGAATGTCCATCAGTAAATGTATGCTGATGAGGTCTCTCCAAGCAGCCTTTTACAATTGCCACCAGTGGATGCAAAATACAGGACTACAGGACTGCTGTGGTCCAGACAATTCCATATTACATATTTATTTTGTTAATATGGTAAGATCCTCAGATCTCAGATGATCCTCAGATGAAATTATTATTAGTCTCAGTGCAATCCTCACCACCAGATGGTAGTGTTAAAATCTTATTTGGTATGTAAATATTTCAGAGTCTTTCCATGGATTTTTTTTTTTTTTTGTGGGTTTTGTTTTTGTTGTTGTGTTTTTGTTGTTGTTGTTGTTGTTGTTGTTGTTGTTGTTGTTGTGTGCATTTTGCAGAATGCTTTTGCTTTGCTTAGGTGTAAATCACAGAAAGAACCAAAGGAACTTCTAAAAATTTAGACCGTTGGTTTAAGAAACATTAGTAACTAGTATTGTAAAGGTACTCAACTGTATGAGTTCTAATCCACAGCTGGAATGTTCACCAGAGATAAAAAAATCTTTTAATGAAACATCCATTCTCCATGTTTCTTACTTGCTGTCCTCTACAGTAGTCAGAACTATGAGACTATGTTGCTATAGGACAGCAACAGGAAGTTGGGGACCTTTCCTTGTATGCTTTCACACTGTACTGTTTTCAGATTGTATTTTGTAACCTCATCTGCGCTCCTTGCAGAACGCCTGCTGCAGTTGTGCTTCCTCTTCTGCAGTGTAAATGTGTCCTTAGGAAAGATCATAACATCAGTTTCAACTTTTATTCCTGAAGCTAAAATCTTTGCTCCTGCATAGAGAAAGGGCCACCCTCTGCTAACAAAGACCTCTCAGTTATATGCTGATAAATATTGTTGCTCTCCTACAGCCTGAATCCCAGTAATATCTGTATACTGTCTTCAGGTACTTTACCCATACATTTACAACACAGGGATTTCCTTAATCTGCATTATTTAGACAATAAGATCTAAATGTCATAACAGTGTTATTTGGTATCTATTCCTCTACAATGGACAGAGAATTCTGGAGAAGTGAAGGAATTATGTAAACCTGCTTTGAAATGCTCTAATCCATGCAATTAATTTTTTTCAAGTTAATTTTTTGGTTGAGGTTTTTGTTCTGTACTAATTGTGACCTATTCATTGGTTGTAATGGGTTTCGAGGGAAGCCATCAAGCATTACCCACAAATTGGTGGCATTATCGATTTTAGGCATGTAAATGGACAACATACATCAAGGCATTTCAGCTTGCAGTCACCTTTTTCCTTATGACATGGCAATGCTAGCTGTGGAGGAAATGCATGGAGATGCTTTGATCCAGGGAGGAGAACGTCATGAAGCCCGGTTGACTTGAAAGAGTTGCTATGGTAGTGCTGCAGTCCCAGACTGCACTAGTCTAGTCACTAGACATCTAAAGACGGTTTCTCAGTCCTGCACACTCGCAAGTTTCAGAAGTACACATGCTACCTCTGCTTTAAATAGGAAGGCTGTAAAGGGAAGATGTCTTTCCTGTAATAGCTGAGTTGTCACAAAGATACATATGCTCTTTTAGGTCCTGAAGTAATTTATACTCACATCAAAACTTCAACAAACCTTTGTATGCCATTAGTGAAAAGACACTCTGGATAGGCTGCTGGATTGTAAGGGTACTGAGCTATTAATAAAACAGATTTAGACAGAGAGAATTCAGGCCTTTCATGACTCTACATTTCAGAATTTTACACAGGAGTAGTGCTCACAGGAATACTAACAAGCCTCTTTCTTCCACTGAAAACATAGTTACTTTAAAGCTGATTTTTTTCAAACATATCCTGGATCTCAAATGGAGCTGTAAAATAATATCTAAGTTGAAACATAGAATAGAGGGAAGAAGACAGGGAGGGGATGATCATATGAGCCAGCTTAAAGATCTCTGCTTTTTATATCTTGACAAAGATCATCGGTGTTTTATACACTGCATGGGGAGATGAATTTTGCCCAGGTTTATATGTGTACTTTTACTGAAAACATTTGTGAAGTAAGCTGCTGAATCTGATCTTGCATTGCAAAATTATTTTTGCCAGGAAGCACAATATAGGATACCCCCTATCTTTTTAACCATTCTGAGGACAGCTTAGGATTGCTAAAGAGGGCTTAATTTAGGAAAAATTCCACTTTTTATTTAAGTAAGAATTCAATTCTCTAGATAACTATCAAAATCTCTTTCATGTTCCTCTTAGAAGGAGACCAAAAGAACAACAGAAAGTATACCCTATTGTAGTTTAGTCAGGATAGGTTTTTCTGCAGAGGCTTTGGGCTAGGTATTTACCAATTCTGGGGTGAAAAATTTCCCATTATAATTTTAGAGTCATCCCATAGCAGTTTTGAACTCTATGCATGACTAAATTCTTGATTTGCTGGAAGGGTTTGCGAATAGGAGTGGAATAAGACAAGGTGACCTACCTCCTCCTGCATTTTGCGAGCAGACTATTGCTGCCTCAGCACCAGGACCATTTTTTCACTCGAGCTGTGAATGGCTAGTCCTTAAATGAATGGATCAATAATTATCCCTTAAAATAAAAACCACCTGATCTTCTGTCTCTCCCTGTTTTCAGATCTGGCCCTGGTACGTATTTTACACTTGGCATGCCTGATGTCACCAACTCCAGCTCCCATGTCCTTCTTATGATGTTATGATGATGTTCATTCAGATGTATTCCAAATAGCCATAGCAGGAAACGTGTTCTTGTTCATGTCCCTGGTGAGCTGTACACACACATAAGGAAATCTTCTGCCACCTTTTGCTGACTTATAGCCAGCTGACCCTTATTTCTAGAATGTGTCCTTTTAGATTTCTCAAAATTAAGGTAAAATTGCAGGACTTCATCTAAGATTTTCCCACTCATTTGTATTTTGAGAATTTTTAGTTTTTTTAAATCCTCACATTTTCAGTCACAATTCAAGTTTAGTAATGTGTTCTTTATTGCCCTCAAGACAAACTGTTGTTTTGGATTTTAGTGTCAGACTCTAACATGAAAGATTTAGGCCTTACCAATAAAAAGCAAGCTTGTAATTCTTACAGTAATTTCAATGAAAGCCACTGATTGCATAGGAGATCATGCAGATTTCAAAAGAAAAGAGGAAAGAAAACAAGAAACCTATTACACTCCTCACTCCCTCTTATCAAGGGGGAAAGCAATCCACATTGGAGATAATAATCAAAAAAAAGTGCATTTCATGGCTCTGCCACATGATATGTGCACATCAACACTAAAAGTTGTGACTCCAACTAGTTTATTTGGTGATGGTCTTGGGGACAATGAGGACTCAGTTTGGATGGGGTTTCTCAGGTCCTGAGCAGGTTTTATAGAACTATAAAATTTTCAGTGCTGGAGCTAATTCAAATCTTCCTCAGGATTTGTGATAATATCTTCATCTAGTTTTATATATTCTCATCCAGCCTAGAAGAAAAAATTAATGAGAGCAAATAGCTGGGCAAAGTAAAAGAACTGATGCAAATATTGTCCACAATTTCCTAGAAAGGAGCACAGATCTTAGAACAAGCTGCATTTGTAAAAAAAAGCGTTTACAGGTTCTACAGGAAGTCAATTGCATTTCAACTATTAATGTGAATATGACGCCATGTGCTTGCATAACAGTATGATATAAAATTCTGACACATGTGATAAAATCTGCCTTCTGTCTTTATATGACATAAGACAGAGAGAGGAGGGATGAGATCCCCATCTCATAGGAGGAACGTTGCTATGACAATTTACACCAGCTAAAAATATAGTCATGACTGCTTAAAAGTCAGGGTAGGAAAAGCAGTATTCTCATTCCAAGATAAAAATGAGCAGGTTTTTGGAAGTTCAGAAAGGGGTAAATCTGAAGAAGGTGTTTTGACCTTGAGTTATGTGTCTACATTCAAACATTTTAGTCTCTGTTGTGAACAGTAAACAATTAAAAGCTGAAGTTGTATAGAACATATATATAAGGGGTTTATGGGTTTCCATGATGAATTGCCTGTTTCTGCATTTGCAAGTTTTTTGAGCATGTGAAGAGTATGTGCTAATCTTTCACAGAAAGTAGCAATAAAATTATGCTGGTAAAAATAGTTAATCTTCATGGTTTTTGGAAGATGTGATGTGACTTTCTCAAGCACACAAACAAAGATTTGTCTGTGCAAATCATTATGTCATGTCCAAACAAGAGGAGTGCAGGAATAGTTTTCCAAACGTCTCTGTTGGTATTTTTACAGTACCATCATCTGGAGAGTGGGCTGGAGTTCTGGTTCCTAAATAATTTTTCAGTTGAAAATACAAATGAGGATGTGGCAGGTCACACATCCACCTCCTCCTTGTCCCAGTGTTTCTTGTACAAGGGTAGCATATACTGCTGGAGAAGACAGAGTTGTTACTTTGCCTCTCCAATGTAGGTAAAACCAGCAGTATTTACATGACCCAAATTCTAGCTCAGACCCCATGCCTAATTTACTGGTGGGTGGGCATAGGTTTTCAGTCCTCAGATGAATCACTATTTGAAGAGATCTGCCTGTCTCTGCTGAATTTCAGGAGAAAGTGCAGTACTGTGCCAAGCAGTGTTCCTCTAATTTGGGAATAAACAGTGTTTACATCATGAGATCCTGTAATTTACCACAGGTGTCAGCTTTCCAAAGATTTATTAAGGGCACATGGGGTTTTCCACTTCCTTTCCAATACAAAGTATACATCCCTAAGGCTGTTTCATTGACATTCAGTCTCTTTTTACCTGCATCCTCTAGTTATAGAAAAAATAGAAAAAAGCCTCAAATAGAAAAAAGCCTCAAATACATGCAAATCCCAGACAATAATGTGTAGCCTGGTATAGGTGCTACTTTTACATGCTTCTAAATCAGATAACCAAAACAGATAAATCCTGTAAGTAGTCCCAGGATGTTTTAGTGATGTTTTTTGCCATTTTTGCATGTTTAGATTCAATATTAGGAAAAAATTCTTTGTTGAAAGTGTGGTCGAGCATTGGAATAGGCTGCCCAGAGAAATAATGGAATCACCGTTCCTGTAAATATTAATAAGTGTGTAAATGTGGTGCCTAGAGACATTGTTCAGTGGTAAACCTGACAGTATTGGGTTAACAATTGGATTCAATGATCTTTGAGATTTTTTCCACCTAAATTATTCTGTCATTCTCTGAAACTCACATACCAACATCTGGAAGAAAGTAAAGATTTTATTTTTCTGTTGTTTTTAAGTAATCATAAGTTAAATTTAATAATTTAATAAGAGAAATAGAAGTGAGAATTGAAAAGAAGATAGTCAAACTTAAATGGCCCAACTGTTCTACTCACTGGGTGAACTGAGGCAAAATTCTTTGGAAATCTCTAGCAGAATAGATTATAAATAAAGTTAAAAATATACATGAGGCACTGTAACCAGAATAGTCCTTTTATTTTTATCCAGGTCAACAGTCAGGTGTTTGATCTTAACTTCCTTTTCTTCTCTGTCTTTTAGATCAGGATGCATAAAGCTCAGCTTGTGGTAACCTGCTGTAACTTAGTGTATCCGTTCCTTCCAATTATTATATAGATATAAAAATTTGGCAGAAGAAAAATTCTTCTTCCCAAAATGCTGGGTATATATCAGCAAATCATTTGAAAGCAACTTCACTCTACTTGCACCTCTGTTTTGTTTACTGCATCTGGTGAACAAAATCTGATTTTGTTCAGTTTTGATAGTCTTGGATTTTATCTAAATGTGAACAAACCACTCAGGAAAATGAAAGCCTTGGTGCTTTTTTTTTTTTTTTTTTTTTTTTTTTTTTTTTTTTTTTTAAAGACATGTATTATCAGATCTGTAAAAGTTGACAACTACCCTTCTTCATTTTCTTTCAGCTTGGATTTGTCCATGTTTTTATTACCCAGGGGAGTGCTATCCTTAATTGTGTGTTAAAACCCACCCTGGCCTGGTACATTATTTTCCCCTTACAAATGATTTTTTCTTCATGTGTTGTAAGGTCCATAGACACTTGCCATGGCTGACTGCCTTCCTGAGGCAGAGCTCTAGTTACACATGTGGGGAAGCTTGCTCTAGAAATCATATGTAGTTTGGCAGAGACAGCACTGCAGCTAACTGGTATCTAGTTAGATAACTAACTAGATAACTGTCTAGTTAGTCTGAACTTTTCACACACTATTATTGCACATGGTAAAGTCTATGATGTGTTTTTATGCATTTCACAGTCTTATCCATAGGTTCTTCCTTTACACTCACTCTCCTGGCAGATTTTATCATTCCCTGAGGATTTATTGCAAAAGCCTGCTCAGTGCTGTTGGTATGCGAATCATCTGGCTGCCAATCTGCAGATGGATGTTCTAGCACACTTTGGTACCTAATCCTTACTCAGGAGTTTCTGCAAAGTAGCATCAAAGAAATTTGTACATTGCTATGGGTCTCAAAAACTCCAAAGGAAATTGGAGGAGACAAAAATGAGAGAAATTATTCATGAATCTAGACATTTTTTTTAGAAATACACAACAAAACAGTGGATAGAAGCCTGTCAGTGTGATAAAATCAATTATGTTCACCATATGTTTGGCTGCAGATGAGGACATACCAGTTCAGGCACAATAGAACCTTCTGTCATTGCAATATACTTGATTTCCAACTCTGATGACTACCCTCTTATGTTCACTACCACATTAAGAGGGTAGTGATACAATTTCAGAATAAATACCTGTATATACATATTTGTCAGCAAGATGAAAAATTTAAATTAATCCACTGGATCTGAAATTTTCTTTCCCAACACAGAAGAGGGTATCACTCACTTTTGCAATGACAATCAAATCCCTATTACAAGGAATACTTAAAAATTTCATGTACATAGATAAGACCTTTAATGTGAAACCAAAATGTCAAGGAATTGAAAGCGTTTTTTGTGAGCGTTTTTTGTGGGTACAGGGAGTGAAGGTTGTAAAGAAATAAGGCCAAATCTTGGATTTATAAAAGAGAGAATGAATCACTGAGTTAATTACAGAATTCTGAGGCTGTCACATGCTGATCCTTCATAGTTCTGTATTGGGGAGTTTGGTCACAAATGCCCTTAAATTCCTGAATTACTAAGTTTTTCTCTTTTATTGTTATTCCTAATAGTGGAAGCTATATGTCAGCCTGAAAAGCAGGCAAAGTATGAGCATACCTTTTGAAAGTCTGTATTCTCAGAAAGCCATCAACTCTGTGTTTGGCTGTGTCTCAAATAGGCATAAGAAAATGTAACTCTTCTTCTCCTCTCCTTTTCCTGATGAAAGGAAATCATATCCCCAGGCTAACATGCTGTGCTGCTACAGAGACACTGGTAGCACTAGAAACTGTCAAAAATGGAAATCCTTGAAACTCTGAGTGAGGCTCTGAACTGCATGCATGTCTTCATGGAAAATATTTTCTTCTATTTCATATTGACTTTTAAAATAGCAGAAAGGAATACTTGTAAATTATTTCAAAGACAATTTTAAGAATCTTGTAATTTCTTTGCTTTGTTTTTTTTTTTCTTTATTGTGTTCTGAGGTAAGTAGCTCCTACCAGCACAACAGTGACACACATAATCCCTAAAGGTGGAGACTGGTATTTGAGAAAATGTACTCAACATATGTATAAATAAAATTCAGTGCAGTCCCATAAAGACTGGAGCCTGTCAGCCTCAGTCTAGAACAAAACCTTGTATATTATATCTTCAAAATTTAGGCACAGCATCAATTGTATGGGGATGTATGGGAGAGAACTGAGTCCTCAAAGTATTTTTCTCACAGTTTAGATTTCTTTTTCACGTCAAACTTTTTAAACTTACCCTTAATTATAAACTGACTATAATGTCCGAGCTCAGGTAGGCCCTTTCTGGTGGATCTACCATCTGTCTTGGTGTCTTTTGGTGTATTTTTTAATGGCTTGCATTGATTATCTATGCTGTTGTGTTTGATGGTGAAGGCCATGCTTGGAGCTGCTGGTGAAAATGCACAGTAAAAGAAATACCTTCACTACATAGATTGCACCACTGTATTTGGAAATCTATCCAGTCAGGATGCCTGGAATAAACCACAGGTAGGGGCAATGACATTGTGACGTTGAGAAGGTTGGGGTGAGTTTTGTTATATTTGCTGTTCAGGCCAAGCACAGATTTGCAGTTTTCTATACTAAGGAAAGATAATGAGGCAAAGAGCAACATGAGAAACCTTGCAATAGCAGGAGAAGAGTGACAACAGTTGTTAGGAAGTGGATGAGTGGGAAGATGCAATAACCGTTTTGACTTAGGCACATAAGAAATTAGCAGCCTGGGAACACCAACTGTTGCCTTCCCTGGAAAGTAAAAGGATATGTATTTTTGCATTGCCTTGCAGTATGCCAGGCACAGCACCAAGGTTAGTGATGACTAACAGAATCACTGGGGCTGTGGACAGGAAGGGACGTCACAGCTTCATTCCTACCATGCCTGCTGACTTTGTAGCAAGGCAGTTCCTCTCTGCTACAGATTGTCTGGGACAAACTCAAGAGCCTTTTCCTAAAAGGATATTGTAAAGACAGTGTTGCAATGAAAGGATTTGGGCCAGTTACCTGATGAATGAATAGCCCCAGAACTCACTGCTGTGTTTAGGGGTTTATATCTGATGGTGACAGTACAGGTGGGTGTGATCCTTTCAGCTTTGTACAGAGCTGGGAGCAGATGGTGAGGTTTCATGAGTTTTACCTCTGGCTTTGAACACCATTCCTAGAATTGATCTTGCCTTGCTAATTATTGGTCCAAAGGCAGACAGCACTCTGTCCAGATGGATCCTAAAAATGTCCAGTGTTGAGGAATACACTCTTTCCCTGGGGAAATTAATCCAATGGTTAATTGTTGTCATTGTGAAAAATGTTACTCTATGTCCAATAGGAATGTCCCCAGAAGTAACTTGTACCCATTACCTCCCGTCTTTTCTATGTGAATCCCTGCAAAAAAGGAGTCTCCATCTTTTTTGTAGCCACACTTTAAGCCCTCAAACACAGTGATAAGGTCACCCCTAAACCTTCCTTTCCCCAGGCTGAACAAGCCTAGCTCTGAGCCTTTCCTCACATGGCAGGCTTTCCAGTTCTTTGATAATCTTCTTTGCCATTCTCTGAACCCTGTTCAGCCTGTCTGCATCTTATTTTCGTTCCAGCAGGGACCAAAATGGAACACAATATTCCAGAGGTGGTGTGACAAACACTGAGTAGAGTGGGATAGTGACTTCTTTAATCTCTGCTGGTGATGCTTTTTTGATGGAACCTAAAATCCTCTGGTCTTTCTTTGCCACAACAGTACATTGTTCACTCCTGTTGAGCTTGTTGTGCACCAGCACCCCAGGTCCCTTTTCTACAGAGCTGATTCCCAGGTGGGTAAATCCCAGTTTTCGCTGCACTCCTGGATTATGTTTTCCCTAGGGCAATGCCTTATATTTGCCTTTGTTGAAGTTAAACCACTGCTGCTTTCTAGTTCTTCACACAGAGTTCTAAATGGGCTCATCTCCATATCATTTGTTCAGTTTCCAGAACTACTGTAATCTGCCACCTGGTGTGGATCATAAAAAAATCAACTTTTAAGCATGTCCTGTTTAGTAAGCAGTGTTAATTCATGAAGTCAGAAAGCAAATTTTGGCTTCATTACATAGTTTAAAATGTAGGTCCATTGTTTGGTTTGCTTCTGACACATATTGAGAATTGCTTCAACTTCTTATTTTAATGTTTAACCAAGAAGCATTTATTGGTTGTTGTCAGTCAGTAATTTTCTTTTAGACTAAAATAGATTTATAATGCATCTGACTAAAACATGCAGCCTTTGACATAGGTTAGTCAGTACATCTGAAATAAGTATTTTAAATGGGAACGAAAAAAGGCCCAAAGGATTAGAAGATTATCCTCAGCTTTTTGGTGTGATCCTGCAGCAGTTCTCACATTTCTCATTTGACAGCACTGGTATAAACAATGATGAGTCTCTTAATTTTAGAGTTGTCAAGAAAGGTTTCCATTTTCTTAGTTTCCCTTTTCATTTTTTCTTCATTCACGTCAAGAAGAGCAGAAGAGTCTCTGATGGCATGGACACTCTTTCTGTCATTCTTTCAGGTAGGCTGATGGTCTCAGTTTCACCAGGGCTGTGGATACAGCTGTTTGGGAAGGAAAGCTTATGCAGGCACCAGTGCTTTAGTTCCCTGGGCTTGGATAGGTTGCAGAGGTGCAGATTGTCACTATTAGCTGAGCATCTGTCTTTGATGGAAATAAACAGTTAACCCCAATGACAGTCACATGACTGAACACCTTTTGGATGGCCTAACTCCTGTATACATGACTCTTCTATTAGGTGGGTGAACTATTCTGCCCTATCTGCCTACACTGATGTGCACTACATGTGTGCCAGACCTTTGTGAGGAGACCTTTTACTAAAAATAGGATCAGAGGTCTAATAGAAAGCCATCTCAATACAGTGTTACTGTTTTTACTGTATCTGAAGATGAATAATTACATAATAAAGTATGTTAGTACTGAAAGACTGAGACTGCAGTCATGGGAAATGTGTATGCTCTTTATGCTCTTATCACCATTTTTCTTAGATAATCTCACAGTGGTTCTCTGAAATACTCTCTAGAACTTCAGTTTGATCATATTTATGTTTTTACTTTTTTTTTTTTTTTCTAAGAAGGCGTCACATAAACAGCTCTGGTCTTACTCTTCATTACCAAATATATTTTCTGTCCTCTGCAAACCTGTGATGACCTCCACAGTAATGCAAACATCAGCACTGCGATTACTCAAATCCTATTATCCCTATGGTGAATTAAATATTTACTGTGTTTAGTTGTCAGTTTTAAAATTGTTACGGCTCTCCCACTCTACTTCTGAAGACAGAAGTGTCTAACATTAAAAACAAAGCAGTGTTAATTTATCATTAAGTACTTAATGTACTTAAGGAGTACTTACTAGTACTCTCCTTTATATTTATTACTACTTGCCTTGAGTTGGAGATAGATTTGTGGGTGAAGATCTGCCCTTAAGCTGACATGGCTTACTGGTTAATACTGCAGGATACGATGGGGGATATCTCCACTGTAGTCTCTGCTGTGTGCTCAGCATCTCCTCTTATTCACCCAGTGTATTCTAGCAGGCTCATTACCTTGTCATGAGAGAAAAAATATTCAGAGCACTGACTTCTTTTTACCCTACCTTTTCTTCCTGAAAGTGGGAAGTGGGAAATGTGTCAAGAAAAGAACAAGTTGACACCAAGTTTTTAAAATAAAATCAAGTAACAGAATTTTCTTGAGATTTTGACAAATCTGCCAGCCTTGCATAAAACTGTCAGTTTCTTACAGAGTCTTCCTCAGTAATGATACTAGATTAATAAAATGAGAATAAATCACAGAGCCCTAGCAATCCAACCAGAGCTTAGTCAGTAAGGAATTTAGATTTTTGCTTTAGCAATCAAGGTTTTTCTTTGCTGTCAAAAGACCTTTCTCTCATTTGTCAAAACTTGTGAGTATTCAATTGACTGAAGTTAACTGAAACTAGTCATTGACCATTCTCCCTGAAAAATTGTGCTCCAACACCTTGACAACTAAATGCTGAGTACCGCTGTTATCTGTGAGAATAAAATACCTAGAAAAATAATCTTTAAAAATCGATCAATTCTTTTACCTTTACTGTTAAAAAGGTTGGTGTGATGTAAGGCATCTGATTCGAGATACATTCCACATCACCAGCAAACTATTTGCACCCACATTAGAATAGCTGTGGAGAATTAGGTCTCCTTGTCATAGATGAGGTCAGACCAACTGATGGTCACTAGCCCCAGTACAGGTCATACCAGTCTATTAATACTACTTACAAATGGAAACTCTTGGCTTAACGTTGGCAGAAACTTTTGGCTTTGCAAAGATCCATTTTTAGAAATAGCTTTAATTGCTCTTCTTGATACTTAGCAACAGGATAGCGACACATAACTAGCAGTTGCAGCCACTGAATAGGTTTCTGACAAAATGCTTTGTGACAAAAGGCAACAAGACTATCCAACAGCTTAGACAGCAATAATTTCATGGTTGTCAACAGCCTTCTGCAGAGCAGAAACTAAGATGAAGCCAGGAGAAGTTAGAGACCTTGTCAGGTGATGTAGGTGCCAGCAGTTTCACTGGCATCAAGCCTCTTAATCCTCCGTTGAATTTGGGAAGGGATTTCTTAAAGGCTCTTCCCTCGTCATCTGCTCCATCACCAAGCAGCAGAACATCAGTGCCTGACTTCCCTCCATCAGCACTTTTGAGCAAACCAGCAGACAGAAAGGAAACTCAGTCCTGGTCAGTGGCCCCGAGCGATCATCACCAGAGACTCCAAAGAAGGATTTAGGCCTTTAAACTCTGAAGAGAAACACACCACTGACTGCTGAAACATAGCAGGTGGCACAGTGTGTACTATTGTATGAGAGACGTGATTTCACCTTGGAGAAGGTGAGTTAAAAACCCCTAGGTGTGGCAACCCACCTCTTTTCAAAGCTGCCAAAACAACCAGCTGGAGAGCACAGCATGCCCAGCCAGCATCTCATGGAGTGTAATGTCTGGTTCTTCTTCAGGGACAGGGTTTGCTTCCTCTGGGGCAGATCATTGCTATCAACAACTTTCAACCCAGTGGCTCCCCCCAAACCTGAAATAACCCTTAGACACAGTAGCATTGCCCACATCCAGATGCACCTGCACATGGAAGTAGCCTCAAGCCTGACAGCATGCACCTGACACCCACAGCAACACCCATAAACCCCAAAGTGGCAGCAACCACCACACCCTGGCACATCCCCAAAACATGTTAGCAACCTCCAAACCCACAAATACACAGGGACACATCTTAAATCTGCCAACAGCACCGCAGGTTCAGAGAGCTACCCAGATACACCCCTGAACTGGGCACATTCCATCAGGCCAGGCAGCACCCCCAAAAACCGGCAGCAGTGCATGGCCCCCCAGTCCAAAAGTACAGCAATCCAAGCCCAGTGGGCTGTTGCCCTGCCAAGGCATCAGAGGCAAACACTAGGCCAGGCCACCAACTTGGCCAGGACAGGGAATGAAGGTGGAGTAGGAAGTCTGGATTGACCCAGGTCTGGTGGCAACCTCACAACTGGGCTGGCTGTGCTCTTGTCACTCCGGGGATATTCCAGGGCACTGGAGCCCAGCTGAGCATCCTGGACAAGTGTTCTGGTTTTGTATAGATTGACATTTAGTGAAAAGGAGAGAAAGAAGTAATTCAACCCACCAAAACAAGGCACAGATCACAGATGCGATGGAACTCAGACACATGAATATTTCCTGGGGGCAAAAGTCTGCTCCAGAGGCATACAAACCAGCTGTTCAGGGCCAGCAAGGCTTGAAGCACACGGCCATGGCACTGGGCAGCCAGGCAAGGCCAGTCTGTAAGAAGGAAGGTCTAGGGAAGACGCTGCCAACTCTGGCGAAGAAGATGAGACCCAGCCTATCTCCTAACCTTGCTGTTGAGAAAGGCAGAAGATAATGACTGGAAAATAAGTGTAGGATCTCCCAGTGCAGACAAGCACAACTTTTTTCTGACAGGTGGAGAGGGCAGCCATACCTTGAGGCTGGCACACAGCTGGTCCTGCAGTGGTTTTCAGGCCAACTTTAGCTTTCAGGCTACCAAAAGGTGTGTCATGTCCTCATTGGCCCAGTCTGGAACTGGCTGTCACTCTTGAGTGGCATGGGACAGCCCTCATGCTGCCTTACTGGCAGCACTCAAGCTGCTGGTTTCAGCACTCTGTGCTGGTACAGTGATGTTTTTCAGGCTGAATGTGTGAGTTTTGTGCCCACTGTTGTTCCCTTGAGCAGTTTTAGATCCGGTCTGCCCTGGGTGGCTAGACAGACTGTTGCTAGCCTGATGCCACCTGGCTGGCAGTGCTGGGGCTCACAACATCCAGATTGTCACTGAGGGCTGCAAGGAGAGGCAGGATGGTCAGCAGGATGGCCACCCAGCCACCAGGCAGGAGAAGTCATTGTAGAACTCACAATTGTCCTGGAGCCAAGCCCTAAGGCTCTGCTGACAGCCCCAGTCTGGTCCCTGGTCCCAGCACAAGACATCCGGGTGCTCTGCCTCTTACCACCATCCATGGGTGCAGCTGTCACACTCATAGGGTGTTGCACTGCTCCTCTAAGAAAAGCCATGTTGCTTTGGGCCAACAGGACCAGAAGAGAGACTGTCCCCTGCCCTGGGAATTGATGAGGCTGCACCAGGAACCCTGTGTTCAGTTCTGGGCCCTCATGACAAGAAAGACACTGAGGTGCTGGAGCATGTCCAGAGAAGGGCAACAGAGCTGGGGAAGGGTCTGGAAAATGAGTCAAATGAAGTTAGAGGGAGTTCAGTCTCAAGAGGATGCATGAGGGGATCATGCATCTCACCATCTAAACTGGGTTAGCACTTGGACTCAGGAACTTCAGTGTCTTTTTCAACCTATTTGATCCTATGATATCTATGAGTTTTATCATGATTATTATGAATAGTAGTATTAGAAGTGCTTACTCATGTTTCTTTCATCAGAAGTCTTCCCCTCTTGCTTTGGGTAGGTGTATTTTGCATGTTACCCATTTCTCCCCTGCTTTTAGTCCATCATCTAATAGCTTGCTATTGCAAATATTTTTTTTTAAGTCAGTATTTTACCAAAAAGTTGGAAGAAAGGATATATCAGAGATAATAAACCCTCTGCAAGAGAGAAAATGGTCATATAGATGGATTTATAAGCTGAAAAAAAGCACAGTAGTGCCTTTTGGGGCATATTGGGGAAGACGACTGAATTCCTTGGGGTGTTATTATTGCAACTGAGTACCTCACTGCACTAGAAGAGGACGTGCGTCTGCAAAACTTGTTGAGGACTTTAAAAAGTGATCACTTTTCCCATTTGGGTGTGGTGGAAGAGTGTTAGACATAGTGCCTAAACAAAGGTATCCACAGTGTCTGGTCAGTCTTCAGCTTTTCTTCCCAGTTTGTAGCTCTCAGCAGACTTCCCTGACAACATGAATGGTTGTAGGGAAAGACTGATTCAATAATCAGTCCAATTTTAAGCTTAACTGGGCAAGCTGATCTTATACCTCAAGTCTTACAAGCCTCTTCAAGAGTATTTCCTTAGATACACAAATCCTCATCTCAGTGAGTCATTTTGTTTTCAATTTGATTTTCCATGATGATGTTTTGTGTGATTTGGACCCTATGACTAGCTCATATTAATATTTAAAGATTCCTGAAGATACCTCCTCTTATATTCTCACCTGGAAAAACATACACAACATCCAGTTAGTATCCAGGAATTATTCACAATTTTTACTGAATTGTGTGTACACTTCCAGAAGTCAAGGAGGAGGGAAGGTTCATCAGGAACCTTACAACTTTTACTCAGAAAAGAAACTAATTGTTTAAGGATTTGAATATTTTACCACTATCCAAGCAGTTGTTGCAGTAACTTTAAGTTAGGTTTTCCCACTTTTTATGCAGAAAATTAGGAGGGATATAGGAAAATCTATGAGCTTTTTCACGTAGATGTCTTTCATTTTCTAGCATGTAGAATTTTATCTCAAATATAATTTCAAATTTGCATGACCTAATATAATACTAGAATTCTGCCCTGTATGCTATCCTCTCTCTGTTTTAGATATTCCTTTATAGGATCATTGTCTATTTTAGAGAAAAGTATGACTTCACATACTCAGTGTCAGTGACACCCATCCCAGGAGCACGCAAGCTGCACTTTTGCTTTCTTAATTAACACATTATTAATGAAATACTCTGAAAATGGTAAGTATTTGCATTGTGCAAACGTAATTACTGCTTTTCACACCAAACATGTTCCTAATAAAAAGTAATATGGATATGAATGGTCCAAGATCATAACAGGCCAGGGTCTCACAACATGTTGATGGTTTGGAAATCTCAAGTTACAAAAGCATCATTAGTTTGCAGTTTAAAACGGAGCTTTCTGGGCCAAGTGCACTATAAAAATACAAACATGAGGACATTATCATGAAGTTAAGGAAAATGTGTGTATGCATATGCATGTATAACAGCATACTGCACAATAGAGCAAAAAGGATTAAATGCTTTTGGGGAGAGTGAGTTGCATTTACATATTTTTACAGCAGTTAATTTTTTATGGGTTCTCTCCACCTAAGAGCACCTGTCCCACCTCTCTCTCTTGCCTGTTGTCACTTCCTTCCTATGGCTTTTTGTCTGTGCATTGGTCTATGACAAAATGCTGCTGGTCAAATACTGAAAAGTTATATCCTCACAACTTTATAGGCAGCCCTGACAAGGCCTGCAGAAGGTGAGAATTCCTGAACTTGAGTTATGACAGAGCAATTTTTACAGATCAAGTTAAAGAGTCTAGGCACATCTGGACTGGTACTGCACAGCTAATATTTCAAATAGATGTCTGGTGTCTTTGAATCTAAGCTTAGAACAGTTATGAATGTACAAATATATCTATGTTTCTCTGAGAAAGCAATAAATAGAATTGTACTTTACCATGGATTTGCTGGCTGTGAAACAAACCAAGGAAGCAGAGACAGGCAGTGAAGCATGTATATATGTCATACCCTCCTGCACTGACCTCAGAATTCACCCCAGCTTTGTGTAATTTCTTCTCAGTGCAGCAAACTATTTTTTACACTGTTACAATATGTCATCCCTGAAGTTCAATCCTAAATCCAAATAGTTAATTATATGAAAAGGCCTATTAACCTGAGTAAGAGGGCTACTCATGCACAGAAATCTGTGCGATACTGGGCCAGGTGCTAAAAAAAATGAAAGCTGATCATGTCATTTTGACAGGCCAAGACTATAAAAGGTCTCCATATAGGTTTAAATTAATTCTCCCAGGGAATCAAACTAGGAGTTTGAATTTCCATGTTAGTGATAAGTGTCTTACCTTTACAGTCCATCATTTTTATTCATTGGCTGTAACAGACTGGAATCTGTCCAGAGAGTAGAATTCTGTTTTGTCATTGTGAAAAGATTACTGTTTTCAGTGCAATCCTCCATCATTCCTTTTTCATCAATATGATGTTGCTTACTAACAAGGGTTGTAAATAATTATCTTTTTTTCTGTCTCAGCCTGTCAGCAAAGTTTAGTAGACTTTGTGCCTTGTGGCAAATGCATTTGCCAGCTGGATGGAGCATATTTGCAGTGTGCTCTCTATGGAGATACTGTCTCTGTGAATTACTGTGGTGCAGACCAAAAACATCTGGCATTCCGTTATGAGGAAAGGGAAGCATAGATCCCTTATTGCTAGCCAGTCCTAGTGAGGCTCAACACTTAGCTTCATCAGAAAAAGGAGCTAGGGAAGAACATATCTTCACCATGTGTGCAGAGATACATGAACCTCAGGGCAAGGGGGCAACTGACCCTTCACTTCTCTTCCACACCTCCCTCTCCTGAATACACTAATGACTTCCTTGTGGCATAGCATCACTCCAAGTTTGCATTCTCCTTGCATGGAAAAAAAAGAAAAAAGAAAAGAAAAGAAAAGAAAAGAAAAGGAAAAAAAAAAAACAAAAAAAACAAAAAAAAACACAAACAAACAAAAAAACCAAAAAAACAAAACAAAACAAAACAAACCCCAAACAAACAAACAAACAAAAAAAACTTTAAAAAAACCCTCAAAACACAAACAAACAAAAAACACACCAAAACCAAAACCAAAACCAAACAAAAAACCCCACCAAAACAAGAAACCCCACCAAAACAAAACAAAACAAGCTATGTTGAACTTATCAAGTCCTTCTTTGCATCTAGAAATTGCAAAGTGGCAATGAAAAGGGCAGGCTCATTTGAATATGTGCTATTGACCAGAATAACCCAGCCATAAACTCATGTTCAAAATGTAATTTAGGACTTGAACTGCTCCCCCTTGGCAGTCGTATGGAATTGCCATGACAACTGTTCTACTGGGAACAGCATGGGTACACTGGAAAATACTGAAATCTTGAAAATCATTTTGGGATGGAAATCTCATTTGGAAACCAGCTCTTGTATGAGACAATTGACTCTTTCATAAAATGCTAGAGAATGCTCCCACTCCGAAGAGAGGCAGTTCTTCACAAACCAAGATGTTTGTGAAAATGCTGAGAGCTACACATAGAATTTTTTTAAAAAATCTGGAGTATCAATAAACCCCCAGTTTTCTGAAGCTGGTCAGGTGAACAGAATAATACTTTTATCTCTACTCAGTGTGCACATGCAAAGGATCCTCAAATTGAATACAAAGTCATAGAAAGGATAAACACATTGTCTTCCTGGGAGGAGGCAAAGGATGTCCCATTGCATGGTTATGTGCTATTTGATGACCCTTGCAATACTGTCACAGAAGCTGCCTAGTAGAGAAAGTCATTATAAGTAGGAAAAAAGGCTCTGATACTGAGAAATTATAGGTCATGCAACATACATTTTAAAAAAATTACAAAATCCATTTCATTGAGATTTCCTGTAGTTGCTTTACTCGGAAAAGCCACTTGTAAAGAACAGTAGGCAAAAAAATCTGTTACTGTTGAGAGCACAGAGATTTCTAAGCTTCCAAGTTTCTTTAACACCCTTGGTTTTCATAATGATTTACACATGTAAATAGATCCAAGGAATTTAACCCAATGTGTTTATTTCTAAGAAGCTATTGCATTTTTAAGTTAATGACCTTGTTCAACCTTTGTCTTTCTCCCTTATAATATTGTCTGATGGATGCTGGAAGCAGAGGAACTACAGTGCTTACAGATTGCTGCTCTATTTTAAAGAGGATGGTGTGGCCATGTGGGTTCAGAACACAATAGATGGATTCTCTACCAGGTAACCTTGGGTGGCTGATTTCACACCTGCACCAGCTCACTTTGTAGCTGAAAAAAAGAAAGGGAAAAGGGAGCTGATGGCGCCACTAGTTGGCAAGTGCTTGAGTCACTAGCAAAAAACTGTCACACAAGGAAAAAGCTCTATTGTAAGAAACAAGGTTGACCTACAGCTACTTCTGAAGCAGGCTTAGTTTGGGACATGATTCAATTCTGCCATCTCTCTGTCATTTTGTATCTAATACCATGTGTATTCGATCTGAACACATTCACTCTGATCTGTCTGTTCAAGCTGTTTTTCAAGGTTAATAGTTAAATGGCTAAAAACATAAATGAGGACATTTGCAGGGGTTATTGGAACAACCATGCAAAATTTTACTTCCTTTGTAATGCTACCTGTTCTTCTTCATCATCATCATACTCTTAAAGCACAACAGGTTCATTCTTCTGTGAGTTATGGTTATTACAGAAGAAAAGCATTTTACTGAACACTGTCAGTCTAACCTTTTGCAACAGCTCTTTGAAGACAGAAGCAGATAATCCAAATTGTATTGCAGTTGCAGATACCAAAGACATGAAGAAGTCGTCAGTGAAGCTGTATTAGTAATGATAGTCTATTTCAGTTTACATGTAAAATGTTTAGAGAATCTGTTCTTCTATATCTTTGTGAGGCTGACATGAACATGGAGTCTATTTAATACTTGTAGATGAACTGGAAGTATTTGGATGCTAGTGTAAAGCTGTTTTAGAGCCTTTGGAAGCAATCAGACTATGAGGATGCTGTGTTGTCTAAAGAAAAAATATTTAATTGCTCCCAGAGCTGATATGAGTCATTGTTTGTTTTCTGTTAGAGCAACACCTCAGTCCTCAGCAGGAACTCTGAAAATGAGTTGGTTCCATAGTATTCTTGTCCAGTTGTCTGCCTGCTGTCCAGATTTCTCAGAGGCATTATCTGTCTCAAAGTACTTGAAATATTACTAGGTAAGACAGCAAAGTTCCAGAAGTATAGACAAGGAGGAGTGAAATGAGTAGCCAATTCCACTTAACAGTTGGGAACAGATATTTTGAGTCCTAGAGGTATGTGCTACCTGTCAAAACATATGTCCCAGTCTCCTGTTCAGGATAATAATGCCAAGGAATCAGAAGAGGGATAAAACATTATGCTTTAGGATAATTGTGGTGGTTTTAATGATACTTTAATGGTTTACTTGTGTTTTAGACTATTTTTTCTCCAAATTGTTAAATTTTATATTAAAGCCTGGAGGTATAATGTGATTCTTTCAGATACCTGTAAAAAAATTTTTTTTTACTGCCAAGTGGTTTTCCACATGATTACAACATGGATTTTTTTATTAATAATCATGATAAAAAGAATCAACAGCATCAAATGCAATTCTCCACATTTAGGGTGTTGTAGTCCTCATGTGTGTGTTTCTCTCCTAAATGACGGCAATGTAGAAGAATAAGGCAGCGTCCATTAAAAGAGTGTTCATATTTTCTAATGCCTCAGTTTTTAGAAGTCACCAGAAAACAGCTAGAGCAACTGGATGCATCTATATCAAATGGCTTGAGATAGTTTAGTGCAGGTTGTAAGGAAAATTCTTTTGTGCCTGTCAGCATTGATGGATTTTCAATACTTTTGTTTCCCTACAACACTAAAAGTGCTATGAGACATGAAATATTTCTGTATAAAATGAGATCTGGGTGAAGAAAATTTGTGAACTATTATGAACTGGCAGTTCAGACTGGCAGGTAAGAGATGTAGCAATCCTGAATTTATGCTATGTTTTCTTAATACATGGTTGCATGTCCTCTCTTCCTGTAAGTGATAGATAATTACATAGAAACTAGAAAGACCTCTAAAATAAATCTCCCATAACTATCTAACTTGATTTCAAATATTTCAAAATTACTCGGGACTGTGAGCAAGACTGAAGAATTTCCTGTGCTTTTCCCTTCAGTTTGGGGCACTTTGGTCCAAATATAATGCTTCACATTACTAATGACTATTGCCTCATTCACCTTACAGGTATCCTTAGCTCAGGTCATCAAAATACAATATTTCCAAAGAAGGAAATAATTTCAAAATGAGGTTTTGTGCATTGGTGGTTTTTCTGGTCTCATAAATGGGTGCTTTTCCTGTGGTGAGATCACTTGTCAAGCTTCTGTCCCATGCTGTCTCAGATAATCTGGTTGGATTGAAGATGCAATGATCGATGCTGCAATGCATTGACCTTCTCATGGCTTTGAATCAGTTCTACCTGTAGGTACTGAACCATATAACAAGTGTTCTCAAAACTGTCTTTTTAAACAGTTGGCTTCCACATTTCTTAAAGGCTAGTATGATAGAAAAATACATATATTCTTTATGCTTACAGTGTTTCTTGCTACAAGCAACACTCTTCAGCTGACTTTGGTCTTCCCATCTTGCAGATTTTATGACTGAAAAGAAGTGCAGCTTTTGAAGCCTGGTATATTGAATTAGTCATTGGATCATTTTACCATGCTATGAGAAGTACAAGCAGATTCACTGACAGCTGTTCTCCTGAAGTGTTCTGTACTAAAAGATGGTTGGTGCACATTCAGTGTTTGAAGTCTTGGCATCATATGTGATTAAAGAAATAGTAATGGAAAAGTTTCAAGAACAGCAATGATGTAGTGCAATAATTCTGGTCCATAATTATGATAGGTCCAATAGGTGCTGGATCCTGACCCTGGGTCACAACAACCCCAGGCAGTGCGACAAGCTGGGTACAGAGTGTGTACAAATCTGCCTGGCAGAAAAGGACCTGGGGGTGCTGGTCAACAGCAGCTGAACATGAGACAGCTGCGCCCAAGAAGGCCAATGGCAACCTGACATTTATCAGTGTCCCGGTTTAGGATAAATTAGGGGAGAACCTCCAAAAGGAGTCCCCTAAAAAAACAAACCTCCACCACCCCTCCCCCCAGCCCTGGGTCTGGGAAGGAATTCCTTGGAGGAAAAATGGAAAAAACCTGTGTATTGACAAATGAAAAAAAAAACCACTCCCCAACACAAGGGAAAAGGAAACAACCCCAGATGGTACTCAAGTTGCTGTGAAGGGAGGGCGCAGAGCTTCTTTCACGGGCCCCAGAGATCCCCAGATATTCCCAGGCCAGGTCCGGAGCTGGTCCAATGATCTTCAGGGTGGGGGAGGGAGGGGGAAAAGAAAAGGGAAAAAAAGAAAATAACGGAAGCAGTGAAAGCCAGCAGCAGCAGCAAAGGCGGCAGCAGCAGCAGAAGCAGCAGCAGAAGCAGCAGCTGAAGCAAAGGAGCAAGAACAAAGCAGCCCCGCCACGGCAAACAGCCCGCCGAAGGGGCGGGGCAGCTGTTAGACATAACAATCTAGTCACGATTGGGATAGGAGGCGCCGTCATCCCAGGACATTCCACCCCTTATCCCATATCATGGACATACAATAAAAAACTTTCATCTCACTTACTCAGACCTTCAACATTTACACATTTCCGTCCGTCTTACTTGCTCAGACCTTTGGCACTCATACGTTTCCTTCTGTTTCATGTCTGAGTGATCTAACGCACGGACAGTGGTAGTAACATTCAGCAAACAATAACATTTACATATGAGTCTCACTCCACATTCAGATCTCCCTGAGGTACATATCGTGTTATTCCATCTTTCTGCATTATCCACCACGTATAACCTGGTCCTTGAGCAGAGACAATTCCACGGATGTGTTTGCCTGTACTCGAGGCAGGGTTGATCCATATACTATCTTTCCCAACAAACCTCTAACATGGGCCACTGGAGCTTTATCTCCATCTACTATATTAAGGAGCTCGGACTGAGCAGGACCTGCTCAGTTGGTGGAACCTTGGGTGTTAACTAGCCAGGTGGCCTTTGCTAAATGCTGCTCCCTGTTTTACCTGCAGCTGGTGCATGGTAGGGGATATGGTACACCCATTCGATGCCATGTTCCCTCGCCCAGGTTTTAATAAGATTATTTTTAAAATGAGTCCCATGGTCTGACTCAATTCTCTCGGGAGTACCGTGCCTCCAATGGACCTGCTTTTCAAGGCCCAGGATGGTGTTCCGGGCAGTGGGATGAGACACAGGGTAGGTTTCCAACCATCCCGTGGTGGCTTCTACCATGGTCAGCACATGGCGCTTGCCTTGGCGGGTTTGAGGCAGTGTGATGTAATCAATCTGCCAGGCCTCCCCATACTTGTACTTAGACCACCGCCCTTCATACCAGAGGGGCTTCATCCGCTTGGCTTGTTTAGTGGCAGTGCACGTCTCACAGTCATGGATAACCTGAGAAATGCTGTCCATGGTTAGATCCACCCTTCAGTCTCATGCCCACTTATAGGTAGCATCTCTACCTTGGTGACCTGAGGCATCATGGGCCCATGGTGCTAGGAACAACTCTCCCTTGTGCTCCCAGTCAAGGTCTATCTTCAACTCCCCTATCTTTGCAGCTTGATCTACCTGCTGATTGTTTTGCTGCTCCTCATTAGCTCTACTTCTGGGGACATGGACATCTACATGGCGAATCTTCAGAGGTAGTTTCTCTAACCAGGTAGCGATATCTTTCCACTCTCCAGCAGCCCAAATGGGTTTTCCTCTACGCTGCCAGTTCGCCTCCTTCCATCTCTTCAGCCACACCCACAGAGCATTGGCTACCATCCAAGAATGGGTATACAGATAGAGCCTTGGCCACTCCTCTCTCTCTGCAATATCTAGGGCCAGTTGAATGGCTTTGAGTTCAGCAAATTGACTGGATCCACCCTCTCCTTCAGTGGCCTCTGCGACCAGTCGTGTGGGGCTCCATACAGCTGCTTTCCACGTCCGACTCATCCCTATGACGCGGCAGGAACCGTCAGTGAATAAAGCATAATGTGCTTCCTCTGCCGGCAGCTGGTTGTATGGCGGAGCTTCCTCAACCTGGGTCACTGGTTCTTGTTCTTCATCTGCGACACTAAAACTTTCACCTTCGGGCCAGTTTGTAATTACTTCCAAAATTCCAGGGCGATTCAGTTTCCCAACTCGGGTGCGTTGTGTAATGAGGGCAATCCACTTGCTCCAGGTAGCACTGGTGGCATGGTGGGTGGAGGGAACCTTTCCTCTAAACATCCACCCTAGCACCGGTAGTCGGGGTGCCAGGAGGAGTTGTGCTTCTGTACCGATCACCTCCAAAGCAGCTTGGATTCCTTCATAGGCGGCCAAGATTTCCTTTTCCGTTGGGGTGTAGTTATCTTCAGACCCCCTGTAGCTCCAACTCCAGAATCCCAGTGGTCGGCCTCGGGTCTCACCAGGTACCTTTTGCCAAAGGCTCCAGGACAGACCATGGCTCCCAGCTGCAGAGTAGAGCACATTCTTCACATCTGGTCCCGTTCTGACTGGGCCGAGGGCTACAGCATGAGCAATCTCCTGCATGATCTGGGCAAAAGCTTGCTGCTGCTCAGGGCCCCAATAGAAATCGTTCTTCTTGCAGGTAACCAGGTAAAGGAGGCTCACAATCTGACTGTACTCAGGAATGTGCATCCTCCAGAAACCTATGGCACCTAAGAAAGCTTGTGTTTCCTTTTTATCAGTTGGGGGGACATAGCTGTGATTTTGTTAATGACATCAGTAGGAATCTGACACCGTCCATCTTGCCACTTCATTCCTAGGAACTGGATCTTTCAAGCAGGTCCCTTAACTTTACTTTTCTTAACAGCAAAGCTGGCATCCAGGAGAATTTGGATGATTTTCTCTCCTTTCTCGAACACTTCTGCTGCTGTGTTTCCCCACACAATGATATCATCAATATATTGGGAATGTTCTGGAGCCTTATCCTTTTCTAGTGTAGCTTGAATCAGTCCATGACATATGGCAGGACTGTGTTTCCACCCCTGGGGCAGTCTGTTCCAGGCGTACTGCACTCCCCTCCGTGTAAAGGCAAACTGAGGCCGGCATTCTGCTGCCAGAGGAATAGAGAAAAATGTGTTGGCGACGTCAATAGTGGCATACCACTTTGCTGCCTTGGACTCCAGCTCATACTGCAGTTCCAGCATGTCTGGTATGGCTGTGCTCAGAGGTGGAGTCACTTCATTCAAGGCACGATAATCCACAGTCAATCTCCATTCTCCGTCAGATTTTCGCACAGGCCAGATGGGGCTGTTGAAGGGTGAGTGGGTTTTACTGACCACCCCTTGGTTCTCCAGCTCTTGAATCATCTTGTGGATGGGGATCACAGCGTCTCGAGTTGTTCTATATTGTCAATGATGCAATATTGAAGTGGCAATTGGTAACATTTGTTCTTCTCCCTTCAAAAGTCCTACTGTGATTGGGTTCTCGGACAGTCCAGGCAAGGTGTTCAATTGCCGAATGCTTTCTGTCATCACAGTTGCTATTCCGAAGGTCCACCTGAACCCACCTGAACCCTTTCGGGTCTTTAAAATACCCACTCCGGAGGTAATCTATGCCCAAGATGCATGGGGCCTCTGGGCCAGTCGCAATAGGGTGTTTCTTCCACTCATTCCTAGTCAGGCTCACATCTGCCTCCACCAACGTATAGTCCTATGATCCCCCGATCACACCAGCAATAGAAATCAATTCTGCCCCTATATATCTCAATGGGATCAATGTACACTGCAAGCCAGTGTCAACCAAAGCCTTATAGTCTTGTGGCTTCAGTGTGCCAGGCCAACGAACCCACACAGTCCAAAAACCACGATTTTCCCTAACCTCTACCTGGCTAGAGGCAGGGCCCCTCTAAGCATGATTATCCTTCTTTCCTGGGGTATATGTCTTAGAGGTTCCTTCAAGGGGATCGGACATGTCATCATCGACATCATACTTGGCATCCTGGCTGCGAATAACTGGAGCTGCTCTCTGTTTATTGAGACTTCCTCTTTGAATCCTACCTTCCTTCAAATTGTGTACCCATTGTGCCAGAGCAGCAGTGGGTTTTCCATCCCATCTCCTCATGTTTTCTCCAGATTCACAGAGAAAGAACCACAACTCAGCTTGTGGGGTGTACCTTTTCTCCCCATCAAAAGAGTGCTTGCGTTGGATAGCAGGGCCTCTAATTTGCACAGCCGAGATTTGGAGGAAGTCCTCCTTAATCTCTTCCCTGAGTTTCTTATGATTCTCCTCTATATTATCTTCTAGTTTCTGCAGCTGTGTTTCCACAGCTGCAATTCTGGCATGAGTTGGGCCATGTACAGCATCAGCATATGCTTGAAGCTTTTTTGCCATATTGAGTACAGTCTCATCTGTCTCCTCTCCCTTCATTATTGCTAGAGCAGAGGCGTATTCAGATGGCCCAAGTCGCACAAGTTTCCTCCACATTAGAGGTGTACATGGTACCAGGTCCGGATTCTTAGTTGTTATGTCATCTGAAAAAATGAGCTCTGCTACTGCCATCTCTCTCAGACATTGGATCCCCTGTTCTCTGGTCTTCCACTGTGTCTGCTGCAAATAGAGGTTATCTGCACACAGGTATCTTTGTGCTACACCATCCAGAATCCGTTCCCAGAGGCTGTGAGGGCTAGCCTCCCTCATAACGCCCTGGTCGATGACAGGATCAAGTGACAGAGATCCCAAATGCCTCGCTTCAGTGCCATCCAGAACTGTAGCCTCCCCTGCAGCATCCCAAAGGCGGACTAACCAACTTATTATAGATTCATTGTGTTGTCGCCTGTAATCCTTTCTTAGGCCTCAAAGGTCCTTTAGGGAAAAGGAATCAATATTGGGTCCAGAATCTACACCCCTCAATGTGGTTTCTGATTTTGGTGAAGGCCCTTCTCCTGAATCACCATCATCATCCTCCACCTTGCGATCGGTCTTAGTTGTACACTTTCTGCCTCTTGTATTAGCAGCAACAGCCCTTGGTTGAGCCCTACTGACTGGTTCAGCTACTGGCCTGGAGCCTGGGGTATTAGCTGCAGCCTGAGTGACTGGGATGGTAACTAGTTTATCTCCCTGTTCCCTGTCTTCTGTCTGCTCCCCTACAGTATCTAGCAGAGTACGATAAACATATGCCAGAGCCCAGCTCACTGCAATAATCCTTTTCTCCTTAGTATTACCATGGCACTTCTCTTTCAAGTACTTTGCCACCTCAGCTGGGTTCTGAATTTGTTCAGATGGGAAGTCCCAGACTATAGGATCAGAGAATTCCTTTAAAATTTGGCCCGTATCTTCCCATTTCCCACTCCACTCAAGATTTCTCCTACTTGGCTTTGCCCTTAAATCAGAAGTCTCATTAGCCCCTTTGGAAATCTCAGCTTTCATTTTATATAAACTTTCAATTCAAACCACTAGCTTATCCAAGACTTACCTCCTATGTATACAGCTCATGGGGCTGGCAAGTCATATTCAGTAGCTCATTTGATCCATCATTTTAGTTTAGAGCTTAGGGATTAGATGAGAGGCTTTCCAGTGTGCACATGCTAACTAATGGTTTGGCTTACAGTAAGAGTACAAAAAGCTATTTAGCACTAGGTATTTATATAAACATTTATTTTACAATGCTCTATTTGGACTCCTTCAAAGTGGATTAAGTTGAACAGCTCAAAGGCATCTTTCCATGAAATTTGAAAACCCATAAAATAGTAAGGGAAGAATAATGATGGCCTATTAAATGCACACCTAAGTTTATTTGACAGTAAGTTCCCTGTGTTGACAGGTGCCCAGAGCACAGGGCTCATAAGTGGATTGTACTCATAAAGTGTGGTGTGGTTGCAGCAGACAGGCAGCCAAACAGCCTTGACTGCTCAGTGGAGGCACAAAAGGTTATGCTGGAGAGCAACAGAGCTTTTGTTGGCTAATTAAACAATCATGCTGTTACAGAGCAAAACAAATCAAGGAAGGGAAATATAAGACAGGTAGGTTTGGAATCACAATGTCAGCTGGAAAGCTGTTGCACAGAGCTTTGACTGATGTGACAGGGAGGTAAACACACAGACTTCAAGATTTAAAAGTATTAAGGCATCTTTTCACAAAACCTTGCAGTGTCTAATCTGTTTAGATTTAAGGTGCCCACACTTTTTAAAAAGAATTCCTCACCCATTGTTAAGGAAACTTCCCAGTCTGACCATTGATGAGCCTCTGGCAGTGCAGTCCCAGTGTCAGGCTGTCACTGTTGGGACCAGAGTCCTTTTGCAGGGGGGGCTGCACTGAGCCCACAGTAGCCCCACCTGAGTCACCCCACTCTCACAGAGACTTCCCAAGGCAGGGCCTCAGATGCCTCATTCCACAGAACAATTTATTCACAGCACAGTAACACACAAACAGCCTGATCTGGTGCCACCAAGGAGGATCCCGAGCAAAGGAACCCCGGGGCTTTTGCACCCTCACAGTCCAGGCTGTGTGCAAGTCTCAAGTCTCCCAAACCTCCCTCTTCCCCGAGCCCTGGGCTCCTGCCGTGTCTCCAGTGTCCCTCCCTCTGGCTGGTGGCTCCTGAGCTTTGCTGTGCCAAAGGTCAGCAGCTCACAGCTTCCTGTCTCTGTGGGCTCTCACTCAGAACTCAGCCTGCATCTCAGTCTGTGTCCTGAACTTGCAAAGTGAGCTGCCTGTGCCAGGTGTATTCCTTAATGCCCATAATGTAAGAGCAGGTACCAGCAGTCTTTTCTCTCACTGCTAAAGCTGTAGGTTGAGTCATAAAGCTCAACATGATATACCAAGTCTACTCTACAGGGTGGTTTTCTGGGTTGTGTACACTTGTTGAGAGGGTGACTTTGGCAAGCTGTATGAGCTGTCTTGCACAGCACTACTGCAAGGACAGGCACTTCTGCAGCATCTTTGTGACTCCTGAGCTTTTGCTGCGTTCAGTAGGTAACACATGGTGGTCTGTGAATTCAGGTTAGCTCCTACTGAAATCTTATGCTTGGTGTTTTGGTAGCACTCTTTGTTTTTACTTGTCCTTTAAAGCCATTTGAATCACTCAGTCACAGGTTGCATCTTAGAAACAGCGATACTTATTATGAAGACAGTTCCCAGTATGGTGCTGCTTTGGATGATTTCCCAGGGGAGATTTTGTTTGTTAGCAATGGTCCCCACCACTGTGCTTCAGCTACTTGTTTCATAGGCCCAGGTCTGTCCTACCCTGGAAGTAAAGCATTGGGCTGACCAGGAAGCAATAATGTCAGAAGTGGGGGAATGTGCTGCCCCCCATATCATCTGGGTGGACGGAGGTCATACACAGAGATTTGTGGTAATCAGACCTGTATCTGGAGCACTTCCTACTGTTGAAGAAGGGTAGATGGGCTAGAAAGTAATTTCTTTGTCAATACTTCAACATTGTTTATTATAATAGGGCCAAGAGGGCTTTGCTGAGTTCAGAAAGTAGTTGATGCTTATGTGAGAACTGGGAACTGGGCTGAGGAAAGCGACTTCAGAAACACATGCTCTCAAAGCCATGTTCTCACTCACACTCAGGAAACACTGCTGTACACAGGCAACATTTTAGTATGCAGGCACCTTTGCTCAGGAGAGCAGCTGCCCTGCCCTGCCTTCATTTCCTCAGTTACTCCCCCACAATTCTAGGGAATACTTCTTGTATATTTTATCAGTCTTGATGGCCTTATTCTGTAAATAAAACTTGATGTTTTATGTGGAAAGGCACTGCTCTGCCATGGCAGATGGAAGAGCAGGAAGATGCTTGGCAGAGCTGCCATGCTTGAGAGTCTGGGTGAGTCCAGAGCAGTAACCCACAAGCTGGGCTGGGAGCTGTTGCTGAAATCCTCTGCCTTTTTTAACTGCAGTACACCCTGCCTTAAGGGGAAGGAAAGTGCATGCACACTATGCTGGCATCATCCACACAGGAAACTCCTGGACTGTGCTAGCACAGAAAGGTGCAAAGTTTGCAAAGACTGTCCCTATTCCTGAGGCTGCAATGCCACACAAGATGCTGCAAGAAACAAGCATTCTGGGCTCAGCCCTTGCTCTACACAGAAAGTGTTCTGTGTGACAAGAGAACCTCATCCTCTGGCAGGCATTTCTCAGATTTTTCAGGTCTGCTCTCCCATAGCTTGTCTTAATTTTTTAATGAAATCATTGTGATGAAATGAGACAATTGTCCCTTGAGGGATTTGAATAAGCTAACTCATACTTGCCATTAATTAGCTGGGTTTCCGTTCTTGATTTCAACTATTAAAATAATTAAGTTTGTATGAAGACTTAATCACAGAAAGTAGCTGAATCTTACAGTAATGTCAGTAAGAGTCCCAGTGGGGAACATGTTCCTGGTTAGCTGCTTCCGAATGTTGCTTCTCGTGACCTGCTCATACAGTCTAATAGGTCTCCACTGAGAGCAGAGTGAAACCAATTAGGACTGCAGAAGTCTGGTACATAGTTGGGGCCAGCTTAAGGAGTTTTCTCTCATAATGGTTTGTTAGAGAATCTTTCCTTCTGGCCAGCTGTTGAAAAATGTTTATTCTCTTTTGGCAGGAGCTGAAATTCAAGTTACTTGCTCATGCCCTTGCTACATAGATTTGAACATCTGAAGTCAAGAGTATGATTAAGAGTAGTGCAGAATCTTTGTCTAAATGCATGTAGAAAGCTATGAAGATGACCCAAATCTGAGGAGGGCAATAAGTGACTGTACCTCATGCTGAGCTGTGACAGTGTCCAAGTCAGGAGTGCTGATGAGGGAGTTTAAGTAACACTGAACAAGTTTTCCTGCTCAAAACCCTCCCTCACTCTGTTCCTGCAGATAGAACTGTGCCTGGGAAAATTGTGTGTTTAAAACACTTCAAGAGGCTTTTCCAGTTTTTCTGTTTTGCACCAGCTCAGAGAGTATGTGTATGCAATGTAAACGTGCCACATGGAACACATGGAACTGGACTGGTATTACTAAACACAGAATCTCTTTTTCCAGGACAACAGAGTTATTAATCGGCCTGGATGAGGATGATTTTCCCTGGCTTCCTCTGACTTCCACCATGTCAAACAGCTTGGTGACTTAGGAGATCAGTTGTCTCAACTCCAGTTCTATTATCTTTTGCATATCTAATTGCTTTCCCATTTGAAAAAAACAAAACAAAACAAAGAACTTCTAAATTTTTGGCTTAGCTGTAACAAAAGCATTGGTTCACAAGTCAGGGTGTTCTGAAGACATAATTCTAACATACAGATATGTCTTTTATTGTGTTTTTAAATTATTTTTTTAATCTTGACTAGAGTTTTCCTCAATTTTTATCTACCTTTTTTAAAGGTACAAGACAAATAAGGCTTTACTGAGGAAAGAAATTAAACCATAGATGACTAAATTGTGTAGAAAGACAAAAAAAAAGGGAGGGGAGTACCTCCTTGCTCCTGCAGGGTTTTCAGTGCAACAGCTCACAGCGGAGTACTAAGTATAACAGTCCAGAAGCAGGGAATCAGCAGCAAGGTGCCTGAATGCAGTGTAAAACTATGCTGAAATAAAAATAGTGTAATTACAAAGGAAAAACCTTGCCCTGAACCTTTCTGTACTTATGTCTGTTTGAAACGGAGGGGGTTTGTTAACAGGCAACAAAAATAATCAGATCTGGAGAGATGGCAGAGGTTGCCATATGCCCACTTACAAGTCAGGCAAGAGTTGGAAAGCAATGACAGGATAATCCTCAATGGAACAAGGCATCTCAAGATACTTCAGGGTGTCTACTTAGTCCTCCTCACCTTTTAAAATCAGGGGGAGGGAACTCTTAGTAACACTAAAAGGAAATCTTTCTTATTTGGTAGTCATTGAACCTTTGGCATAAAATAATGGTGTTCTCACCAATGCAAAAGCAAGGTTGAAAGTTTTCCTTACTATGAAGGATCTGATCAGTGGAAAGGAATTGTCTTTAATCAGTCATTCAGCATGCTTTACATACAAAGACTTGATTAAAAGATGTATAGTATAACTACTTCTTTATACTGTCAACGTAATACTCGTGGTGCGGCGCTTTAAATTTCATAGCCATATACACTTCTACTTAGAAGGTGCTACAGCTTTTTCTTTCTATGCAAATTTATCTATGTTGGTATAGATAAAATCTTTGCTGAAAAAACACAGATTGTTTTGCCTTTCACAGAAGGCAGTATAACTCTTCTTCCAGCCATTAGAAGCATAGTAGTGTTGTTTGTTTGATATTTAGGAGCAAGTGTTTAAGGAGATAGAGGTATGGTAGCCTGTCAGCTTTTGTGTGGTTATTATGCTTGCTTTATTATTTAAGAGGCTGCTGGACTTGTGTAGTATAACTTCAAAATGGCCATCCATATATTCTCATGCTCTGCATTTGCAGAAACTAAGTCCTGTGCATAGATAAGGGCTCAAGCAGGTTTCGAAGTCCAATTATCTCAGTTCATCAGCATTCAGATGGACCTTATTTGATTTTCTGGTGTTTCCTATTGATTGTTTTAGAATCAAACTAAGCTGAGCTCTCATGGCATTACAGCTACATGCTTCTGGTTGGGAAAGATGAAAACAGGGTGTACCTGCTGCCCTCTGGCCACAGCTTATAGCTTACCTGCCTTCTTATACTTACAGGTGGTTAAATCTACTTGCAAAGAATAAATTTGGCCAATTTGCTGAATAAATTCTATTCCAAATGAACATGCTGGAGTAATATTTTTTACAGAAATGGGGCTGGGCTGAGTCTATTTATTTCCTAATATTGCTGGTGGTGGGACTCAACCTAAATTCATGTTTTATGTTTCAGAAAACTTCTTATGGACAGAAATGCTGAATTGTTGAGGTTATAATCAAATCCAGGTTTCCCAGGTGCCTGGAAAGACAAATAAGTGATATCATCATATACTTATGTATAGAAGTATATATATTTATAAATAACTATGTATACTTATTCCCTTTCTGCTTAGCTTTTGTTTCTTCATCCCTGAAACAGCACTTTTTGGATCTTTTCCCTGTTTTTCTGGTAGCATTGCTTTTTTCCTTTCTTCCTTAGAAGCTGGAAATTACATCATTTACCTCTTTAATTCACAAAATAACTGATTTGATGAAACTGTTCCCATTGCTCTCTAAGGACTTTAAACCAAATCCTCACTTTCCTGGTATTGAGAACAGGCAGCAAAAGACACTTAGACCTGAGTTGCTGATAGATATTGTAACCATCTGGTCCCTGAAGCAAACATGCTGTCAGTCGTGGGCTGAAAGACCCAGATGGACTGCAGAGGTCTGGTGACAGGGGAGCTGAATAGGAAATACTGTAAGAAAGATTTCTGCTGTGACTTCAGCAGGGAGGAGGTCAGGCTTTCTTCACACTGGAAGTGTGCAGTGGGAGATGCTCTTCATACCAAGCTCTCCAGCATCCCTTAAATCTTCTGCTAAGAAAGCCTGCCTTTGCCAACCTTTAAGGATCATTAAGGGAATATATTGTTATATTATGCTTGTTTCCCTCAGACCATGCAGAAGAAACATTAAGGAGGGATTTTCCTGATAGATGACAGTTATTAATTTCTTATGAGTGTTTTGAAGTCCGTGTCATGTGTTTATATTTTCAGGCTGTATTATTTTTCCCATGATTTTTGAGCTCTCCTGATGTTTTGTTGGAAGGGCTTCCTCATAAGCTAAGCCATTATCAGTCATAGAAGAGTTATCATGGCACAGCAGCTGTGCAGCTCATTGCACATGTAAGGCAGGCACCAAGAAGTTTTTCCCATAGACCAGGGCAAAGCTGTTTTTCCTGAAGAAAACGATATTGCACCTTCAAGTGTTCTGTTGCTCTGCTGGAGTTGACTCTTGACGCAGCTCAGATATTCACAGCTATCCACAGCTTGGATAGCTCATCCCAAGCAGTATCTGATAAATCTGCTGCAGACAGGCAGAGCTGCAGGGTTTAGCAGAGCAAATAGGCTTGCTTCAAAGAGCTGTAACTATGAAGAAAATCATAACTCTGGGAGGATAAATTCTATGCACAAAACCTGTGCATTATGAAAAGACTTTTCTCTCTTCTATGCTGAGCAGCCTTCAGGAGAACAAGTATGTGGTTTGCTTTTCTCTTGAGCAGCCTGAGCTGAAGCAGTATGCTGACCTCCCAGCCACTGTCCAGCAGAGGATGGGGCAAGCTGTGCAGGGGCCATACAATTAGTTCAGGCACTCCATCAGTACCTGCCAGCGGGAACCATGTAGCTGGGAGAGAATGCCCAGCACAACTGGGCTACAAAGTGACAAAACCACAGGTACAGGAAGGGGTCTGCCAGATGAAAATATTAGGGTCTGGCTGGGGCCCTGGCCCAGAAGCAATTTCGAAGCACTTAGGTCCTCTTCATGTTCTGATGACAGAACAGGCTAGGCACTTTTTCATCTCTCTGAGACCAGCTATGAAATCAAGCCTCCTGCAGGAGATGAAAATACCACCAGGATTTCACAAGGATATTTTTAGCATATGATAGACAGTGGTGGATCCTGCAGATTTCCCATGTGTGTCCTTCACAAGGAAGCTGTGGTATGGTGGGAGATAGGGGATAAACAGTGCTGAAGGCTGCCACATGCTGTTTGTGTCCTGTTTGTGAGAAATGTTGCCTACATTGCTAAGGCAGGTAGTCCAGTGTGTACCACTGCTGGGAGAGGGCAGTCAACAGCTTTTCTCGTAAACCTTGGTGATGACAGCTGCTTTTCACCCAGTAAGCCTGTGCATGTAATCTGAACCAACAATGGACTTGCACTTAGCATGCTTTAAACAGAAATCATATCTAGCTCATTACAGTTGCTGTGGCTAATAATCACCAACAGATGTCTAAATAAAACCAGGAAACAGCAACACAGCAGAGGAGTGGGTAGTGCCTGTGCTCCTTTTCAGTGACCAAGCTCTGTGTGTAACGCCAGTGGGGGGACTGAGCCTGTGCTATGATTATAGATAGCACACCTCTGTTTCTGTTTTGGAGTATCTCCATATGGGAGTGAAGAGACACTGAAAGCTACCCTAGATTCTTCAGTCTGTTACTGGCATTGCTCCCAGAACGCAGCCTGCTGAAACTTTGAATTTACCAGTACAGAAATGTTGGAGGAATTGCTTATGAAAGAATGAACAATATTTATTTCCCAATAAAAAATACATGTAGTGTTTTTTGCAACTGGAACTGAGTATAATGAAGAGACAAAACTGAAATAATGGAAGATATTTTTGACATGGTGATGTGCTTAGCCTTAGTCATCTGCCTTTAGTGTTTTGCATTAGGCTTTGAGAGCCAAAGAAATAATAGAAAATGTAGGAAATTGAAATGATGAAGAAAAAAATATTCAGTTATGACGGTAATCTCCCATGCTTTTTCTCTTTTTTTTTGCTAGTGTCTGTAAATTCTACTCATACTGAGATAAGCTAATTTGAAAAAGAGAGGACTGTAAGCTTGAAGATTCACAAAAACCTGCTTCAAAGCAGCTCCCTCAATTATAAAATTTTCATTTCTTCAGTTGCTTGGTGACATAAATCAGGGTTAGAGAAAAAAAAGACATGGAATTCACACAACTTCCCACGTTTCAAATTGTACGTTTGGTTGCTGTCCTTATAATCTGTGTAAGTAGTCTAAAGCAGTGTTTAAAGAGGACAAGCAACATAATACGAAAATTTCACAGTGTGCATAGAAACACCTTGAAAATCTGTGGACAATTTCAAAGCTGTCAATGAACAAAGGTTCTTGACTTTAGTCAGTTTTAATGAACTCTCTTTTATTAAAGCACCGATTCGTCCTGCTCTGGTGGCAGGAGATAACTAGAAAAGGGCAGCTAGACCTCAAAGCATGAAAGAATCTGGAAAATCACATTGGAGGTTAGACCCAGGAGAAAACTAATTGGTTAGTTTGCATCCTATCATCAGTGGTCTACTAAGAATGCTGTCTGCTTTGCACTACAAATGCTTTCAAGAACAAATTGGAAAATGGTCCCAGGTGTGCACAATGGCAGTGTGCTATTGCCACCTGCTACTAACTTTTTGTCATTTGCTGGTGGGATGGCTTTGAATAAGTGGTAAGGAACCCTACTGCTGACTGATGCATGCAGCACATTTAAATTAGTTTTGTTAACCAGCTCCTACTTTCTGTAGAAGCTGGAAGAGAAACCATCGCCTTTCCCATAAATTGGTTTTGGCCAGCTTTGATGCATGACTGTCAGTCCTTAATGACAATGTGTGTTTTGAAGGGCTTTGAATCATTCTGCTGGATTATAGAAATAGCAGGAGTTTAAGAAGGCAGCAAAGTGAAAAGAGAGTTGATTTTGATGTATGCTCTCTCAGTACATTTGGGGTGGTTTTTGTCAGCTAGGATAAAGAAAGATGATCAGGAGAATACTAGAAATGCCAGTCCAGTGGCACACAGGTGAAGGCTCTCACCAAAATTTAGATGTTAATCGGTGTCACTGTGTTTCTAAGACTTGCAAAATTCCAACTCTGAGGACCTAGGCAGAAAAGGAAGTTTAGTCACCTTCTCCCTGTGTATGCAATTCCTTTCATTCTTGCATTGCTGGTAGTAGAACTAGGCCACCTAAACCTAACGATGACATGTTTTTGCCACATCTGTTCCAGCTGTACAGTACATGAATGTGAAGCTGAACACCTGAAAGCTTTAAGTTTCATTTTTCACTGTGCCTAAGTGTCTGTGAAGTTAGTGGTTACCTGTAAGTTGTCAGAGGTTATTTAGGGTCCTTGAAGGCTGAATTCTGTTCCACATAATGCATAAGGAAGAGATGATCCAGCCACAACAGTTGTAGTGGCCTGTAGTTGTTATAAATTTTAGTTTCAATGATTAGCCTGGCATTGAACACCCATAGTATTTTCAAGATCTCACAATTTTTGGAAGTCACATGCCTTGTCCAGCCCCAGGACTTCCTACCATTGTGTCAAATCCTGTATATGTATTGTATATATATGTATATATACTAATCCTGTAGTGTCCTCCAAGCATTTGCTATCTGTGAGTCTCACAGAAGAACAGAAACAGAAATGTGTGTGGAAAATCACAGTGAAAGCCATATAGATTATGGCTTTTTTTTCTTGTCTAATTAGGTCTGAAAAGTGTCCAGATGTTTCTGGACTAGTGATTTAAGGAGGAAATAATTGACAACAGAAATTTTCCTGTTAGAACTAAAACTCAACTTTTTGGTTTCTTTCAGTACACCTGCAGCTGAAAGAGGTGTAATTGCATGGGTTAAAAGAGCTGTGTCAATACTCATCTCTGGTAGGGAAAGAAAATGTCTGTTGGATCTTTAGTTTCTTTCACAAAAATTGAATCCTTGCAAATAAAATCAATGTAGTTGATTTCCTGTTTCACTCCCTTTTATATTCCCTTCTATTTCAGAAGTTACAAGGCTGTGTAAAGACTTGAATTTTCTCTCTTTTGTAAACTGCTATTTATGCAATCTGGTTGAATCGGGAGAAAAACTGCAATCCTAATTATCTGTCTGAGCAAACTATGCTAAAAAAAGTTTTAGCTTCACTGAGAAGTAATTAATACTTAATATACTTAAGTAACTTGGAAGCTCTCCAAATTACTTTTGCAGAGGCCTGGGAGATGCCTGCCTTTTCTGCTATTTTAACAAATTTCTGAGAAGGTGCTATGCCTTCCATTCTTGTTTTTAACACAGACAAAAGGAAGATCCAACCGTACTAAACCTGAAAAAACTTAACTGAGAGACATGGACTGTATTCTGAGAAAATAAAAACAGTGTCTATTGTACACAAAGACATCCTCAGAAAATGTTTGGGTGGCAATTTACAAAATCACATCCAAGAAGGTATTGAGACACCAGGCATGCTTTTCTTATATACCCTCTGACAAAAAGCTCATGAACCTGGATCATCTTGCTTCTGCAAGATGAGCTAGTGGAAATCAGCACAGGGAATGAACTCCAAGCACTCACAGATTATACTGGTTCAACAGGACCTGAAGAACCAAAGTACTACTGCGTTTTTTGGTGATTGTGGTCTTGGTTTTTTGTTTGTTTGTCCAGCTCCAGAGTTTGCACATGATGCGGACAGGTTCTATGAACTGTGGTCATCAGGACTATTCAGGCTTTGGAATATCATTGATAATATCATTAGTCTAATTTGTATGTGAGAACAAGGATTTAAATACTTCAAGCTTTTCTATCACACACACAAAAAAAAAGGGAAATAGAGGTAACAATTCTTCTGGTCTCACAGACTGATGAAAAAATTATGAGGCACTTGGATTCTCTAGTAACGGAGAACATCCGGGGGATGCCTAGAGAGGTATTTAGAGGTACCAGAATTCCCAGGACTCCCCGGATTAGGGCTCCCCAAATTTTGTGCTCAGGTGCATCACTTTTTATCAGTTTTGTTGTAATTTCAAGAACCTGCCACATGTTATCTTTTAAAAAACACTACAAAGTGTAATTGGGCAGCAGTGTAGATTTTACATCTGCACAGGCTATCCCAACTGTTTCTCTAGGGGGTAAATGCCACGTTTCTGGCCTCACCTTACTTGACTCCCTTGCTTCAGAACTGCCCTGCTCCTTGTCTAATTGTGTGCAAACTATTGGAGGAAAGGGAGTGTCGTACTACTGGAATACTGTTTTAGGAGGAGCGAAGATTCTATTCTTGAAAACACTGTGACTTCAGAGAGTTTGTGTCCTACAACTCCATACTTTACTGGCATTTTCTCATGTTTTTGTGTGGCTCCAAAATTGTAAATCTGTGTTTGCATCCAAGTTTGCATCTGTATCCAGCTGACCATACTGCACTGAGGAGTGATTCTCAGCCTTCTGGCTAACCTCCAGGATCATGCTGTAATCCTAACTCTTTTGTGGGACTAACTGGTAAATAGTTTCAGTGTTATTCTCTGTTGTCAGACCAAATCCATTAAAACTACAAGACAGAGAGGATGATGTCCTTACTTTCTCTTTCAGAAGTCTCAGCTACTAGAAAATATGAATTACCTTAATTTGTTCCACTAACCTAACTTAGGCTGCTGACTTTCTGACTGTATAGTGTGAAATAAATACATGCATTGAAGAGATTCTGCATTTTTTTGTTTGTTCCCACTGATCAAGGGAACATAGTAGTCAGCTGAATCCTGGCAGTTTTTTTGAGAAATCTTTGCCAATTCAGCTGCTCTAGCCATTAATAGCTGGATAGTTGTCATAAGGCAACATGGAGTTGAACAGAAAGTTTTGAACTCTTTTTCACACTCTACTAGCAATCATCTGAGAAAGACAAAATGATGAAAGTTCTTTTCCTGGGTGAAGAGTTAAACATTCACAATCAAGAAGACAGTGAAAACTTTTTATATTGGTGCATGTTTTCTGGATGATCTTTAAGGCGAAGATCTTTTTGAAGGTTGTCAGTTGAAAGAGTGGTACTTCAGTCTACAGATGTTACTTATCAGATTACCCACAGTACACTTGGACTTGATCATACAGATTACACTTGAATTTATTTAAAAAAAACCCAAAAATATTTTGAAATAAATGTTTTGTCAAGCTTTCATAAAGGAGAGAAGCTTCATCTTAGGAATTCCTTCCTCAAAGACAGCTGCTTTGTGTGTTGACTTATTTAATCTCATCCATTCTACAGCAGTCTTTCTCACGTGACTTCCCTTTGTGGTGCTAGTGATGTTGCCAGTACAATGTGCTCGACCCCTTCATCCAGTCCTGGGAGCTTCCCTTTCCAGCGTAGAAACTTTGGCTGCTTCTCTGTGCTCCAGAAGTACCTTAACATATGGAGCTGCTGCTTTGGGATGTGATATCCCAAAGCCATAGTTCTGCATACAGAGATTTATGTCTAACCCAGCTGATGCACACTCCTTAGATGATCCGGAAAAGAAGCCCATATTAGACTTGGAAAGGAGAAAAGTCACAGCATTCACTCACAGAATTGCAGACATTGAATTGGCTGGAGCTTTCTCTGGTACCAACAGTTATGTGGAATTATAATTTATCTTTTGACTTGTGCCTCCAGCAGCATTTTGTCTGCTGTAAATTTCAAATATGTCTCTCACATTATGGAATGGATTTTACATTCCTCTTCTAATTCTTTCCCTAGTCTTAGGTTTCTGCAGTTTTACATGGACCTCCAGCAGTTGCTGTCCTGTACTTGGAGTAATTTCCCACAGTTAATTTACTGGTGTCAAATACTTGTTAAATCAGCATATAACCCTTCTTTATTGGCGGTGACAACTGAGTGCACACAAATTATCCCATTAACCTCAATAAAGCATCACTTCAATGACACTAATTGTAGCAAAGGGAGAGGGAAAATTGTTTATTTTTGTGTTTAAGGCAAAGTGCCTCAGATTTTCATCTTGTTTGTCTCTTGTTTCTGAGGGAATTTTGGAGGGTAAAATAGTTCTAAAGCATATTTATTTCAAAGAGCAGCCACACAGTGAATAGTGTCACAGTCTGCTTCGGAAAATCTTTGAGACACAATAGTAGTGTTTCTTCCATTACTCAAGCTCCTTACAGAACCATTTGAAATTAGAAATTGTATTTTAAAATAATCCTTTTGGACAGGTTTTGGAGAAGTCTTTTAACTCAAAATATTCCACCGACATTTTTAATCCAAATTGAGCCTTTATTCCAGTTAATTTAAAGCCAAATGAAATGTTCCCCCCATACATTCTACCTGTTCTCACTTCTTCCGTTTGAAATGAGCTATCTTTCCTTGCACAAGACCGATTTTCTGAGTGCATCTGCAGTACTCCTAAAGCTGGTTGTTACATCGCCATCTAGTGATTTAAAATAATTTCAAAACTTACCTGAAGATTTTTCACTAATGGCCAAGTCACAGTGTTGAAGACCCTTACTTGCCGGTGTAGTTGCCCATCCTCATATATGGAATGTCTAACCAAACGTGAGTGATTTCCTAGAATTTGAAAACTTAATCTTTTGTCTGCTGTCAGGGTATTTTTATAAAAAATGGATGCAAGCGGAGGAAGGAAATATACCAGAAAGCCTTGAGTATAGACTAAAAAAAGTGTCAATATATAATTTTAAAAAAAGTATTGATTTGGTGTACTGAAGCATAATAGCACTAACCTGTGCATTTTCAAGTTAGAGGTCTCCTCCATTCTGTTTGATTTTTAACACAATCTGTGTTACTTGGTTTTGTATTCTATTCTTGTGTTGAATGTTCATATTCGGCAACATTTAAGATGGCATGGGAAACAGATATACAGTATGTTTCTAAAAGATAATAGAATTGCCTGACCAGATTAAAGTTGCTTTTGGTGTTTGCCAGTTATAAAGTGAGCAACAGAGATAGTAATATATTCATGTCTTCACATTTGTAGAGGTGGGTAAAATATAATAGAAGGCCAGGTGCTGGTTTTGATTTAGACGTGGTAGCACAGGTGCATAGGATGTTTTGGGAGCATTTCTTTGCTGAATGCTTCAAAACAAGCAACAGGTGTTAAGCATAGCTGATTTTCTGCTTTTGTTATTCACAGATGCACTGAATGTGCAAGGGCATAATTTCTAATCAGAGACACCTATAGCCCTTTTACTTCTTGCAACAGGATAATTTCTTACTCTTCATATCTTTTAGCGTCCTCTATCTGTTTATGTGTTGTGAGAGCTATTTTCTCTTGGAGGTGCCCACAGTGATAGCTTTGTCAGCCTGTGGATAGCAGAGAGACTTTTGCTAAGATAATGTCCAAAAAAATTATGTCTGAAAGAAGTAAGATGGATATGTAAGCCCTTCATTATTTCTCAAGTCTCCTTTGTAATGGTAGGCTCTGTTAGCTACAAATCTGTATAAGTATCAGTGACTGGAATATCCTTCCTCAGGAGAGCTAAACCAAGGTGCACCTGTTTAAGGTATCTTTTCTTTGGCGTCAACAGAGGACAAGATGGGCAATACTGCTTTCTGGTAGTATTATACAGGGGGATTCTTCCACCATTGGTGTTGGGCTTCCCAAAGCCACAAGTAAGAGTTAAAATATGAGTTCCTCTGTTTTCAAACTGGATGCTTTCACTGGAAGCAATTAACTGCCCTCCCCCCACCATCTCTCACTCCTAGTCCTGTATTTCCTGTTTACTATTCACTCCTGTCTGTTTTCCTATTTACTCACTTCTGAAGTGATCTTTGGAGTACAGTTTGGGTTTAGCAGAGAGAAAGTTTCTTGCAGTGCTAGAAGATAAGACTTACATGTAGTTGACTGCCTTTTAAACTTGATGTATATTTTTATGGAGCCAGAACTGCTTTTAAAAGTTTGCTTTACACAAATATATTCCTTAGCTTTGAGACAATCATTATATATCTTAGTTTACTAGATTTTCATCCTCTTTCTTGACATAGGCATGTATTCTGATTTTGAAACTGAAATACTGGATTCTATATCTGCTTGTAAAAGTGTGGGGGGAAACACTGATTGCAAAATACAGACATGTGAAAGAATTTTTGGAAAGAAGTTGGTATGAATATCTCCTTTTTACAAGGTGGGAAAAGTGAGCTAATGGCACTAAGGAAATAATTTTCATGAGGTTCCCCTGCAAGCCAGAAAAAGAGGCAGGAAATAAGCTATCAAATACTGAGGTGTTATCCCTAGAGAACATATGAAAAGGAGCTTCACAAGCCATCTGGAAATTTAAATCTGGGGTTCCCTCTGTCCCAAACAGTCTATCAGCTGTTTCCATGTCCTTCCAGTAAAGTGTAAGGAAAAGTCTCCACTCCCTTGAGCACTAAAGATGACTCTGTAAGTCACACACATCCCCATACACTGAGACAATTTGTCCCTAAGAGAACAGAACCTTTAAAACTCCCAAATGAATTCTCTTTTTATTTTATGTCTGTGCAAGACTAATTACAGATAAGCTGACTGAATTGGTGACTTCTATTATTGTGTGGGAGTCATTAATTTACCTCAATAATACACTGAGTAGAGAATAGAGACAGTTTTCTGTTCCTTGGGCTCTATAATGGATTTAGAACTATGCTACATGACTTTATTACTTTGTCTTCAGGAATAAATATCACCATAAATTGAGCCATTCATATATGGGTTTAGTTCATCCTCACGTAAGAGATTAGAAAGTTGTCCTGACCTTAAATGCTGTTAATGGTAGAAAGATATTGATAGAGTTTTTTCCACAGCATGATGAAGGCCACAGAGAGTGGAAGACAACACTAATGACCTGCAGTCTTTCTAGAGTTCATCTGATTTTTGCTATGACAATTTAAAAACCTGCAGGAAGTTCAGCTCAACTGAAGATAACATTTCTGTCTGCAAAATTGCATTTCTTTCTTGTTCAGACCCAGGACCAAGGACAACTCTTCTCTCCATTATACTCTCCACTGAAGTTCATTAATTTTTTAGTATATATAGTTGCTGTCTTTCCTCAGCTGTGTATTTTGGATTATTTCTTTCCTGTTGCCCTATGAAATCAATAGGTCTCTGTACTGACTACTGTCTATGAAAGATATAACAGGGACTAATAAATCTGTTCAAAATTCCTTCAGAAATAACAGAATAGTTTCATAGAAGCATAGAATCAAAGAATCGTTTAGGTTGGGAAAGACCTTTGAGATCATTGTGTCCAAGCATGAAACCAACACTGCTAATCCATCACTAAACCATGTCTCTCAATGCCATATCATGTCTTTCAAATGTGTCCAGGAATGGTGGCTCCACCACTTCCCTGGGCAACCTGCTCGAGTGATTAACTATTCACTCAGTGAAGAAATGTTTCCTAGTATTCAAACTGTATCTCCTCTGGTGCATTTTGAGGCCATTTCTCCTTGTCCTATCATTAATTTCATGGGAGAAGAGGCTAACCCCACCTGGCTACACCCTCCTTTCTGGAAATTGTAGAGAGTAATAAAGACTTCCTTGAGCTTCCTTTTCTCCAGGCTAAATAACCCCACGCTACCTAAGCCAACACTCATAACACTTGTATTCTAGACTCTTTCTAGATGCTTAATTGATCTTCTTTTGACACAATCTTTGTGCTTCTGGCTGCCTTACTAATGTCTAAAAATGCAGAGCACTTGAACCTTTTCTTGTTTTTGACGCATTCTTAAAGCCTGTGGAATTATTTCTGTAGGAATTCTTCAGCACTGAGTATTATGCTTGGCCAGCCATTTTTAAAGAAACAGATTGGTGTTTGGCAGCATTATTTTGCCCTCTCTTTTTCACAAATTATTTAAAATCTTTTAGAGCTCTAAAGAGATTACTTGAGAACTTACCCTGCAGTCAAATCGAGGTGGAGTTGACCTGTGTGGTTTCAAAAGCTCTTGCAAGGCAGGGATGGAACACATTTCATTTGCTTTCGAATTCCTGCTAAAAATTAAGATATATTTATGGTCTTGTGCTGCTGTACAAAAGCAAATTTGTATGGTTATTTTTCATTGTCCACATGGAAATGTTCTAGCAGATCTTTGTATTTCTAAGCCAACATCAAATTGACTCTTCCTACATTTCAAGATTCTATAAGAGAAATACCTTATTTCCTGGTGCTGAAATTATATCTCACCTATATCAGACCCATATCACACCTTTGAATTTATTCTTCTTATAAGGTATGTGGTATTAGTTGGAGTAAGACATCGCTCTGTATACTCTGTAAACAGCTTAAGTTCAAAGGAATGAAGAAATAAATAGCAGTGCCTTCTTTTTCCAAAAAGGGAAAGGAGCATTGTAGTGGTTTCAGGTTGGCCAATTTCTGTTTCCCGAACTATGTATAGTGGTTTGATTGCCTTCTAGAATTATTTACTCTTTTCTTCTAGCAGATAGAGGCAAGGGTGCAGGGAGATAAATCAGCAGCTACTCCAGTCACTGAGGCTGCAGCCAGCACCTCAGCTATGCAGGTTGTAGCTGAGGCTGCAGCTAAACTAGACAGTGAGCCTCAACCAATGGCTGTTGCTACTAGCATGAGAGGCAGAAAGCACACAGACAAGACCAATCAAGAAGTGGATGATGATGATTGATGATGATGATGATGATGATGATGATGATGTTGATGCAGGAGAAGGACCCTCAATGCCTCCTAACATAAAATCAGAAGCCAAAGCAAGTGACAGAAGAAGCCACTATTGAGTCCTTTTCCCTGAAGGACCTTCGTGGTCTAAGGAAGGATTACACTCGATGACTGGATGAATCTATAATTGGTTGGTTGGCCCATCTTCGGGATGCTGCAGCCAAGGCTACAATTCTGGATGGCACTGAAGCGAGGCATTTGAGAACCCTATCACTTGATCCAGTCATTGACCAAGAGATGATGAGAGAGGCTAATCCTCACAGCCTCTGGGTACGGGTCCTGGGAAGTGTGACACAAAGATTGTCTGTGCGCAGACAATCTCTATATGCAGCAAACCCAGTGAAAGACCATAAAATGAGGGATTCAACACTTGAGAGAAATGGCAGTGGCGGAGATTGTCTTCTCAGATGACCTAAACACTAGGAACCCAGACTTGGTACCATGTACATCTAGGATATGGCGAAAACTTGTATGACTTGGACCACAAGAATAGTCTTCTGCTTTAGCATTAATGAAGTGGGATGACACAGGGAAGAGTGTGCTGGATATGGCAAAGAACCTCTGAGCATTTGCAAATGCCATGCATGGTCTAACACATGCCAGAATCACAGCTGTGGAAACACATCTGCAGAAATTAGAAGACGAGGAAAGTCACGAGAAACTCAGAGAGGAGACTAAAGAGGAAATGAAAGAGGGCTTTCTCCAAGTCTCTGCATTACATATCAGAGGTTCTGGCACCAAACACAGATGTCTCCCGGACAGAGAGGGAAGGGGCATCCCACAAGGTAAGTTGTGGTCCCTCCTGTGTGATTGTGGAGAAGACATGAAGACATGAGGAGATGGGATGGAAAATCTACTGCTTCTCTGGCACAAAAGAAGTGTGAATTGTGGGAAGGCAAGACTCAGGGAGTAAAGCAGTTGAACACCTTGCCTGGACTATCAAAGAACACTGCTGTAGGACTTCTGAAGGGGGAAGAGCGAGTGCCAATTGCCACTTCAACAGTGGCAATCTTCATTTGAAGATTCAAAGGAAGCACTTCATTGAGTGGTTTTCCGATTAGCAAATAAAACCAAATTGTTGCATGATCTCTAATGGGAAGATTTTACACCTCATTTTTCAGCAGTAGCAGTGCCTTTAAAGTAGTTGATGACCTTTGCTTTGCTGTTAATTTCACCTGAGACTGTAAGCAAAATTTTTAAAAAGTCCATCCGTGATGGATAGTTCTGTTCTGAGCAGTTTCACTCAGTAGTCTAGCAAGCATTGGACATTTTGCCTTTGTGTACATTGGATCATGCATGCATGAAGGTGATTCTTGGAACCTTGCAATGTAAGCACTCAATGCATTAATTTTGACAGGTGTGGATCCTTTCTACTCCATTGACTTTTCCATGAAATTAAAAGTACATTTAAAAGTACATTTTCAGGACAGGTCACTTTGTATCTGAAGGGAATGTTCCCTTTGGCCATTTGTAAATCCTTACATTTGTTGGAGTGATATTGAGAGTCACTAGGCATGATCAAATAAAATACATGCCAAATAATATTGAAATTATTGCAGTTTTGACAAAACTTTGGTTTATCTATTTACAACCATCTGCTATTCATGTTTGGAATCCTTTTCACTTATGAAACATGGTAACAATGGCATGCAGTGAAGAACTGCTTGATGCACCATCATATTACAAGAATGTGCAGTGCAAAATATTATATGGTATGCCTGTTAGATAAACTCATGTATTGAGGCTCCTGTCACAATTCAGAATTCCACTGAATATTATGATCCAAAAATGTATATCATAAGGGATGATCTCGTTCAAATGGGGTTTTGTTAGGTATAAAAATGTGAAAGGAAGTAGGAGTACTCCTGGGGTCATGAGAGAAGTCTGTCACAGAAACCGTTCTCTTCCTCTCCCTCCCTGCTCCTTTTTATTCCCAATGCATTTTAATTTTCTCTCCAATCTGCACAGATCTGTTAGTCTAAATTGGTGGACTACAGCAAGAAGGAAGGTTGTGAAAGGGAAAATGGCTGAGAAAAAAATAACATGCAACATCTTGGTGTCTTGGGAATTATTATAATACCCAAAAATAGTAAGGAGATGGTATGCAAGAGTAAAGGGATTTGTAACAAAATGTAGTAACATCTTAATTAAAAAAGAGAAAGACAGAAGAGCACATTAGTAAACTGCAGGCAATACAAATTTGAATCATTATATTATTCATTAAATGCTATGGTTTTGCTAGCATTTCTTTAATCAAGGCATTTTTAGTTTAAGTTTTAGCAGACAGTAGTTCACAGTAAGAGACTGGCCATTATATTGGGCAACCAGTTCTGAAACATTTGGAGCTAATATAAATGACTAAAGTTTGATTTTCATGTGGGAGCTTTTTGTGTCCAGCCAAGGCTGCACCAGGAATCAGGCTAGATTCCTAAAAAGTTATCTGTGAGTAAAAGTGAGGTCAGAGCTGTAGAGAGAGGTAAAGCTCTCATTGGGACAAATGGTTGTCTGGCTGAGGCCATCACAGCTGTGACACCTTCCCTGCAATGCCGTGGAAAGTCTATTTGTCTCAGACATGAGATTACCTGTTTTCAAAAGAGATCAAATGTCATGAAGCGTGATGGGGAGGTGGAGTCAGAAACCAAAGTGCTATCATCCACTTAGGTCACTTTACCTAATAGAAAATAATATCACTTTCTGTAAATATTGAGATCACTACATCACCAGTGTTACTAAATGGAATTTAGGATAGACATACTCAAAACCAATCAAATCCCATTTTTAAATTTGTCTCAGTAGTAGCACTTGTCTGGAACTCCTCTGCTCAAGATACATCATAAAATTTTATTCAGTACAACTGACTGGCAAGTGTAAGTCATTAATGACAATGGAATCTTAAACCCAGAAAGTTTAAGTGTTTTGAGTTTTCTTAGCTTGTGTCACACTGTAGAGCGGCTTCCATTGTTTAGTAATTTCAATTTTATGTCAGCCAAGTAAATGCACTTTAACATGCACATTGATTTGCTACTCTGTAAATTTGCCCTTCTTCTCACTCTCCTCTTCTGGAAGAGCTGCTGCGCTGGATCTGACTCCAAGTCGTAGTGATGGTTGCTAGTACTATAGGTTTCTCTCTCTTCACAGGAAACATTTGAGTTAAGCTGTTGAAGGGATCAAGTGTGGGACATCAGTGAGAGCAGTGAGTGGTCCCCTGCCTCCTTGTCCCATATTAAGCCTGCTGTGGGATCACTACAGGGCTAAGCACACTCAGCTGCCCACACTGGGCCATCCACTGCCCTCACCTGGAGGACACTGCCAGAGACACAACCCACCCCTGCAGCAATACCAGCTGCCAGCACAGATCCACTTTTCAGAAGCACTGTTTCCCGACATAGAAAATTTCTGGTGGGTTGCGTCCTATGAGTGGATCTATGTGTAAGTAAGGAACATACAAAGGCCCTTTGAGCTGGAGTGAGAAAATCCTCCCTCCTAAGCTTCTTTTCAGGACTTCTACCAGGGCAGGTGGAGGAGACATAGGACGACTCTGTATATGCATGCTTTGGTCCTTGTTGCTCCCCACGGTCGGCTCTCTCATGGCCTCGCAGCCTGCCGGCTTTCCACATCAAGAGGAAGGTAAGGTGTGCGCCCAGGTGCTTGCCGGCTGTCCCCCTGGGCCGTGGTGTAGCCGGCAGATGGCATCAGCAGCCCAGGGCCGGTTCCAGCATCCCGGCACAGCCTCCTCGGCTGCTCCGCCGAGAGAGCTCCCGGGATCCCCGGGCTGTCTCCGCACCTGCGGACCCTGCGGGCAGCTCCGCAGCCTGCACGCTGCACAGAGAGGGCTTCTGGGCCAAGCTCGGTTGTACTGTGTTCAACCTGACACCTGGTGGCACAACTGGTGGTACCGCTCCAGGCGTTTTTGAAGGGTCACGACTTTGAAAACGTCAGCATGTAAATTTTACAGGACTGGGGGCAGCAATACTGTGGGCTCGGAAAAAAAACAAAGGAAGAACAAGGTTTGCCGTCTGTCCACACCAGCATACGTCTGATATAGTCTTTCATAATCCAGGCAGCACTTCTGAGGCATGTCTTTTCTCAGAATAAGGTCTGGTACCAGTAACTCATACTATATCTGCTTGCTGAACTCTTGCTGCGGAAAAAGCTACCTGGCTGGACAGCTTTGCCCACCCCAGCACATACACGCCTTATTCTGTGGTGGACATCAGGCCTCCTGGTGGTGCACCTTGTCAGAAGTGGCATTACTGCAAAGTTAAAGCTGATTTGCATGTCTTCAACTTTCAGTGTTTTATCATGTATTCAAAAAAGAAGACAGTACATAAATATACAAAACCTTCTTAGCCATGTGTTTTAGTCTTTTGTTTTGTTTTGTCTTTTTAGTTAATTCCTGTCTCCTGACTACCTGTGTGAGCAAGTTTCTATCACTATAATATCTTGAAGCTTGTACCACACTGGCCCTTCACTGCATTATATACTGCTCACATAAATTGTAAAACTGTCTCTGCATGAGTGGATTTGCATCACGTACTTGACGAGTAGTATGTGGAAAGAATGACATGAGGAAGCAGCAATGCAGCACCTTCTGGAGCTTCATGGACTCGTGGGCTGACCATGACACTTATTTTCAAGAGCAAGAGTGCTTTTCCACCTAAACAGTCTGGGTGCTAAATCGAATGGCTCCCCAGGCAAGCACTGATACCAGTAAGAGTAGAGATCTGTGTTTTGAATTGTCTTCTACTGGAGGCTACCTCAGTGCCTTCTGGAAGAGTAGGGACAAGCCAGCCATGTCAGGTATTAATGTAGATATGACTTATATACGACAGAGTTGTATTAGGCCAGAATACATGCTCAGTGACCATTAGAAGGAAAATACACATAGACAATCTTGCTGCATGCTGCTCCACAATGAATTTTCACTCATACTGGTAAAATTCTATTCGGAAAAAATGAGATCCGTGACTTGTAAAGTGGGTGTTTGGAAAAAAAGGGAGTACTTTAATGTAGTCTGGGAAAAGACCAAGCCAAATTCTTCCTGTAGCAGATTATGCCTTGGCAAAAGCCTTGAATGTGAGCTACTAAATCAATTAATTAGAATTTTCTAAATGTAGGGAGGTTTTCTAGACTAGAGAACTTTGCATTAGCAGTAAGTGCACTGATGCAGTTATGTATAGATTTTGAATCCTTTTGTATTTGATTTCTGGATTGAGTCTTTTGGGTCTACTCCATGTTTAAAGCTGCATATTACAAGGCCAAGAGACTTCTTAAAGTGAAATCTGAAATTCTTACTTGCTGTCAATCTACAAAGTAAGAATCTGGTAAAATAAAAAAAAACTCCTTAACACCAATATCGTATTAAGAAGCAGATATTGTTTATTTGACAAGATGCACAGGGGAATACCTCCTTTGAAAGTCATGCATGAGGAATACAGGAAAGATTTTTTCACATCCTGTATTTTACCTATATATTCTCTGATCATCCCAGAATAAACATATGTATGATAATCAATCACATTTCCCTAAAATCATTAACATATTTTCTCTCCCCCTTATACATGTGCTCTTCTGTCCTGAGGGTCTCTTCTGTGGTGCCTAGTGCTCAGGGACCCCAGTGTTACAGCTGATCTATTAATTTGGCAGGGCACTGGGCCTGGTGAACTTCCAGTTCTTCTTACACAATGGGCATTGAGCAGTTTCATAGGCCAGTGGTCTTTGAGGAATAAGCATTGTATTAGCTCACCAGGTGTAGACAATTTATCATCTAGCAACAGAGTGACAGGAATCCCATATTTTAACAGAACAGTAACTTCACCTGGAGTGCTGGTATTGGGCTATGCATGCTAAAGTAAATAAGTGCATAGTGTTCTCCACTCCAGAAACGAGTACTTCACCCCTGTGATTTCTTTGTCATTTGGCATTCTTTGCCAAATTTTTGATCTCCTCTCAGAGTTTTGAATACTGTCCTAAAAAACAGGCATTGCTTGGCCCAAAATAGGAACTGAGGGAGGTATAAGGACTAACAGGACAGCCAGGGGCTGAGAAGTTTTGTTCTAAGCAGCTGGCTGAATGACAGAGTTGAATTGGTTGCACGCCAAGGCACAGTAGTCTTGAGATAGACTCAGGAAAAAGAAGACAGTCTGGAGTGTGAGAACTTAGATGTGCACCTACACAGTCTTTAGCAGCAGTTGCATTGTGCTCATTTTAGACAACGCTGTTTTTCTAAGCTGTATATTCCTGTAGATATTTTATAAGACAAGCCACACAGTCCCCAGTTGAGTTTTTCTTGGAATTATGATGTTGCCACTTCCTGAAATAGGATTTTTTCATCTGTGAGTTTTCTTTTGGTTGCAAAGTAAACAAGTTAAGCTAACACCCAGGATGAAATCAGCAACATTTGGGACCACAAACTTCCAGAGCATATTATTATAGCTTTTTACTGTAATTTTTTTCCTCTCCAAAAGTATGTTGGGCTTCATGCCAGCCAATTTTCTCTGTGGAGTTGTTTTTTGGGTTTTGTTGGGGTTTTTTTGTTTGTTTGTGTTGTTTTTCTGTTTGTTTGTTTTTTGTTTGTTTGTTTGTTTTTTGTTTTGTTTTGTTTTTTGGATTTTTGTTTTTGGTTGGGGGTTTTTTTTGTTGTGGTTTTTTGTTTTGGTTTTTTTTTTTTTAATTTTTTTTTTTTTTTTTTTGTCTGCAAGAGATTTTCAGAGGTCTGAGAATCTAAGGCAACTTGTGGATTTCTTTTTGGTAGCTTCTAAACTCCTACTCGGTGACATTCAAATTCCCCTTTTTCTGTAAGTCTTGCCAGAACATCTTAGAGCCCCCAAATCATCATGTCTTGAAAGACACAGCACAGTTTATCAATTTTCTCTCCAATTTCAGAACTTTTGGGTTGCAGCTCTCCTGTCTTTCACCCTTCCCACGCAGCTAGGAAGTCTAGAAACTTGTTTTATTTCTCCTTCATGAAAATGGAGCTTCTTATCTACTTCTGTACTTACAGAACCTGTAATGAACATGGTGAAATTCTCAATTAAATCCCAGGCATTGGTACTATTGCTTCCTTTCTTTGAAAGTGACGAGTTTAAGTTTTCCATGTTGTCAAAAGTCCCTTAGCATGACTGTCAAATTTGTGGGAATGGTCTAACTGAAAAAGGTTTTTGCAAGGAATATGAATCCTTTATTCATGTTGTTTACTACTTTTCACACTGTTTAAGAGTTGCATAGTGCAAATAACATCAGAGGTTATATTACACCATGGGAATAAATTCCAAACTCTTACTCCAGTGACAATTCTCTTGTTTTTAAGATAAACTCTGGTTTTGACACTTGCCATTTCTAGATTTGCTTCAGTTTCTTGTACCCCCATGTAATTGTTTTGCAACAGAGAAATCCATTTTATATTATTTATCCTAAACCATGCTGTACCTAAGATTCTTTAAGGTAGATTCTTCTGTAGGAAGGTAGTATTCCTACAGAGTCCTTGCAGAACAGATCTGAAGTCACAAGAATTTTTTGTGTGTTACTGAAAATTAATCCTTCTAGGGCATCTGCAGAGCATGGTGTCATGTTCATTCAACTGCTATTCAAGAAAAGCACAGAACAGGTGATAGTGTATGATATTACCTTGCTCATAAAAATGCACTGAAATCAAGGCAGACTCTCAATTATCATGACTGAGTCTGCTGCAATGCAGGAGAAATATAGATATTGTCTGTGTTTATTCACTTTTGCAGATGGCCAAGAAGTGAAAAAAACATGCTCAGAGACATCCAGCAAATGAGGCCTTGGGGCTGATCAAAGAAAACAATGTTTCCAGCTCTTTAATTTTAACCATGTATGAAGTTATAAATAGTCTTTATACCTAGGAAAACATTGAACAGTTAGGGAAATACAACACTGAGAAGTACAGCACCCAATATTGCCCAAGAGTGTCTGTCATATCACTGCTGTTAATCCACAGCATTTAATGACCAGCTTGACACTATCATAAAAGTTCATCTCTAGCTTCTACGGGTTTTAAAGAAACACTTTCCTCAAAGCAGTAATATATTTGTGCTGTTTTTAGACAGTGGATCTGTAAAACACTAAGTGACAGGTATTTTCATTTTCTAATAAACTTGTTAACTGTTTTGCTACATATCTGACTTTGTATAAACTTCCTTCTTGTATGAAATAACTACCCTCTCCTTCTGCTTAGGATCCTCAGCAGTGAAAGCATGCCTACTTTAAGAAAAATGTCTTTAATGTGTGAGAAAAAAAATGATATGTTAGTGATATGATATGTTAGGCTGTTAGAGTAAATGTCCATTTATCTTCAATGTGGTGTTCTTTAATATCTAATGATTGCCTTATCTATGGTACAACTTTGACAGGTGCGAGTTAAAATCCATTTCAAAATGGAGAGGCAGAATCATTTGACCAAAGCATGAGGGCCTCCCTCAAGAAACTGCTGTGTAGCAGGGGACACTGGGGATGGAAGGTGGGGTGGTAAGTTGGCTTCCTGCTAGAAAAAGGAATGTTAGGAGAAGGCATTTTGTGGGCATTTTGATACATAGAGCTTGTTCATTCATGCTGTACTGTAGTGTTCCCTGGACAGAAACAACCACAGAAAAAAACTTACCTCCATAATTCCAGACTAAGCAGCTTGTCTTTCCAAGCAAGCAGCTCCTCCATTGGAATTTGCTCTCAGAAAGGTTTTTAAGTGTTCTTGCCACATCACTCCTGCCGTTCCCCAACCATCAAAACTCTCAGATGCCAAAAAGCTTTACATCCCACTGCCTAACTTTTGAAGAACTAAGGGAATGGCCTCAAAAACGTGTATTACAGCATCATCTACCAGCTGCTGATCAAGCAATCCTGGGAAACAGTGGAAAATACGGAAGAATATCCTGCATCTGTAAAGTAGCAAGCAAGTTGGGTGTAGTGAGAATAAAATAAGTCCTGGTTGTAGTTGTTTTCTACAAAATGAATGAATTTGATATCCCAAAAACACAGGGGTAAAGGAGGGTGAGTGAATTTCAAATAAGGATGAAAATAATTTTTTCAAAAACTTGAAATATTTTATACTGTAGTTGAAATATTTTATACTGTAGTAACAATTTATATACTTCAGACTTTCCTCCCAGTTACTTGATGTAAAATTCCAGAATGGGTAAGTTGGAAAGAACTCTAAGAACTCTTTTATCAAAAATAGTAAGCACTTGGGATTAAAATGAGGCTTTTGCATAACTGGATTTCACAGTGTTTTGCTGCTAAGCTGAAATATAGGTAATAATTTTCTCAGTGTTATATTATACTTCCCACATACAAATTGCCATAAACAAAGTGAATATCGTCCATAAATTATGCCTGCTCCACTTGGCATTTTGCCTTTTAAGAGAAGCAAAATGTTTTTCTCTGCTAGATAGATTGCCTTGGACAATGAGCCATTGAAACTGTTTTCAGGTGGAGTTTTCTGACAAGACAAGGAGAAAGAACCTGATATTTCTGACTTCAAAGCAGGAATTTGCAAAAGACAGCAAGGTGTAGGTGGCCATGGGGTATAATACTAAAAATATCCTAATATTACAACTGGCATGCTATGATCCATTTCATAGCAGTAATTCCAGTGTTGTTTTCTTCCTATGTAAATAAGCGTCCATACATCAACAGTGTGAATGGATTTTGATTACTACATTGTTCCAAGTTCAAATATAGCTCTGAAAGCATATTTTTGTTATAAAATAGAGAAATGTAAACCAGCATCACCACACTTGCAGGTGTTGAGACAAATTGGGAATTCTCTGCCCTGAATAGGTCGTAGATCTGGCAGAGGCTAGGACAAAACAGCTAACTGAGAACATGTTGCACACAAAAAGTAGCAGATTGTGCTGAACTCCAAAATAATTTGTCTTGAAATATAGTGGTCTGAAGTCACACAGGTTTTTTTACTGTCTTTCATTCTGAAAATACCATTGTAACATAGTACAGATCACCAGGATTTATCTCCAAATAAAAAAATCCTGGCAGTGGCAGTGCAAATTTACAATTCCAGGAGACAAGAAAAAAGAAAAAAAAATCAGAAACAATCTGAAAAACTTCCTAAAGTATTTTCTTTTTTTTTTTTAATGTGCTGTCAAACTCATGAAGTATAATTCTCTACTTAATTTTATTTCAAATGAACTTGTTTAGAACTTCAGTTAATCACTAGTTTATGATATTATTTGTGACAATAAAGCCCCAACAAAAACTCAGCGGCATGTGGTAGTTTTTCTCCTCTAATATTTTTTGAACTTTCACTAAACTATTTCTTTTCTATCTGTGAAGAAAATATCTGTGAATTATGATGACATCTCTTGGCAAGTGCTGTCTTCACAATCATGTAGCTGTCAAAATATGTGATGAAGTCAAATGGCCTCAAGGGAGGAAAATGTCATTCATTTGTCATCATGACAAGTGATATACCTCTGTGAGATAGTCTGACAGATTAAAGTTTATCCCAAGAATCAAGAAACTTACTTTAATGATTGAACTCCCCCACTTCACAGCCTACCAGTTGTGTCCTTCTTCCTCCCATTCTTCCTTGCTCTGCACTTCACTCTAGACAATTTTGCTGGTTCTTCAATGTGAGGTTCCCACCTCAGACCTTCCAGACAGCCAAACACACTTCCGTTTCCTTGCATAATCATTTGCACCTTCCAAAACGGTTTTTGTTTTTTTTTTTTTTTTTTTTTTTTTTTTTTTTTTTTTTTTTTTTTTTTTTTTTTTCCCGAAACTCCTAAGTGCAATCCTGGCCTCGTTATTCCACCTGCAACTGATGGTAAGATTTCTGCATAGTGCCTTGGAATATTTTAAGTTACTGCTAAAGAACCACAGGCTTGTTTTTTTCCTTACTAGACAGGCCCATCTCTCTCACTCTCTTTCCTAGTACCCTCTAGGCCCCTAATCATGTTCATAACATTAAATGCTTCAGGACTGAGATCTCTGATGCAGAACTGAAAGGCAGTTTTGAGACTCTTATCTTCAAACCTGCTGCTGATAGTTGTTTTGTTTTTGGTTTTTTTTGTTTTGTTTGATGAGTGGAAGACAGAAAAGGAGGTAGTAAGTCTGGGATGCAGATATAAAAAAGGGATATTTCTTCTATACAGGGACAAAAGATGATTGTATGAACAGAGGTGAAGAAGTGGTCACAAAAGTGATATGCTCCTTAGTGAAATGTCTGTTTGTTGTGCTAACAGTTAAGTTAGGTGGAAATGTTAGTTTTTCTTGAAACTCCTTGCTGTCTGCCAGTGTTTCCCAGTGGAACTGTATTTTGGTTCAGAGATGTTGCAGGAATGTTAAGGGATTGGTAACACCAGCTGTGTGTATGGGAATACTCTTTCTTTGCTGCCTATAGTATTCCCTGCTGGTGTGTTTTGATCTGGGTCTCAACTCCTTACACACTGGAGCTGTAGTTTGGAAAGGAAATAAAGTTTAAAAACTTCCCACTGAGATATTTCTCTGTGTTCCCGCAAATTGATAGCAATAAATAATGGCATCCTTGTCAGCTCCAGGACATCATTGAAATTCTTGCTTGTGTACCAAAGGATGAAGAGAAGCTCATATTCCCCACACTCTGCTACTCTGAGCAACCAGTCTGTGCATCTCAGCCCATCAAACAGTAGCATTCTAATGCTTCTGCTGAGATCAAGAGTCTAAGTTCAGACTCCAAAGATAGTGTAGTGTGAAATTAAATTTATAACAGCGAACAAGTAGGAGAAATGTAAGGATGGATCTGTAGGCATATAGGTTGTTTGTAATAAAGCTAACATATAGAGACAGTGTTCTAAGTACTCTTCCACACTTTCTCCCCAATTAAGTTCCTTAATAAAGTTGGATTGCATTCAGTGCTCAACCAACTATACAGAGTTTAACAGGATTACACCAGAAAGTTTTTGCTAGATAAGGGGATAATTGACAAAAAATGTGTTCATGCAACTTTATAGTTTACTGCCTGCAAAACTCTGCAAAAACAGGGTTCCTCCAGTGGTACCTGTATCAGAGCAATATGTTGTCATTTACTACATTCTGGGGAGCACTGTAATTCAGAAGAAAGCTGAGCACTAGCTGCCAAAGTATCACAGCTTACAGCACCTGCTTTTTTGTTCCTATCTTGTGTGTGACTTGCATGGTCACTTTTATGTTCAGTTTTTCTCTTATCCACCACTTTGGCAGCAGAGCAAAACATCTGAAGTAAAGTTGAATGATGTATCTAAGTACCAGGTCTTTCTTCCACAGTTACTTTAGTAGGTGTTAAGTACTGCAGCACCATGGTTCATCAACCTGTTCAAGGCTACCTGGGTCTTGATTATGTTTCTGTGGTTAAATGTGCCTGAGCCATCAGAACTTTACACTAGAGATAGGTATGAGTACAAGCAATTGCAGCAAGGAAAGAAAGGTTGTAAATCTGCCATTTGCCACACAGAAAGATAAATTGCCTTGTCCTCAATTTGATATAAGCCTGCTTGGATTATCCTGATATCCGAAATTTGCTTGGATGGGGGACATTCCGTCTGCATACAAAGAACTGCACCAAGCACAACCCTTGGAGATCTGGAAAGGCAGAGGCAGCTTGATACACATGGGTCTTTCTTATATGAAACCCTGGAACCATTATTCCAAAAAAGTAGGTTCTGATCCACCTGCAAAGCACCAGGTTGGTTGGTAGCAATCTCAGCCTTTGTGAGTGATGGCTACAAATTCTGGCTGGATGTGTAGAGTGCTCATTCATGTGAGAAGGCTTGTGTTACAATGAAAACACCACAAAGCTGGGCTTGTGGCCACCAAGGACTGGAGGAGTTCAGAGGCAGAGCCTTGACCTGCAGCATTTGTACATTGAGGCAGACAACGATTTTGAAGGGAGGAAGTGATGGCTGTGAGAAGGGGAAAAGCTGGGAGTGGGGGGTCATCTCCAGCTGAGTTGTGAAATATGGCATGGATGTAGAGCAGCTTCAGAAAAGCAGAGGAATCTTCTGCCATGAAAACAGAATAGGCAAGTTTCATGAGTACTCTGAGAATTTGGTGCCCACAGCAGAAAGATGACAAACTTAGCTTTTAGATCTCTCCAGTATGAAAGTGTGCAGAACAGGGGCTGCTTGTGGAAACAGGGTTAACAGGGCAAGTGTTTAGAACAAGAGTTTGACTTAGTCCATCATCCAAGAAGCCTCTATCTTTATTATGGAAGATAAAAATCTGCAAGAGGAGGATGTGGAAGCTGACAGATGCAGGTGATGGGTCTGAGGGGTGAATGATAAAGGCAAAATGTAGTGAGGGAGTTAACATATTTGAGGCCTGTGATATAGCCTACTGCCCTTGGTGGGGAGTGTTGGAACTAGATGCTCTTTAGGGTCCATTCCAATCTCTTAACCTTCTGTGATTTAAAGATTTTAATAGTCTGGCAGAGGCACTGAATCAGGCATCCCCAAGCCAGGCATACGTTGTAGAGCAGAGCTCATACAAGGGTGGGAGGATGTTCTGTGAAGGGCTTGCTTCAGCCTGTTGAGTCCCACAGGATGCCATGCCAGCTGTAGGAAATTTACTACTGACATAGGCTATGGAAAAAATAATGAGTGTTTGCAAAACCTATGAAGTGGCCTGGGGCACTGCATTGTACCCCAAACTCTCTGCACTCTACCCCCTCCTCCCCCTCAAAATGGGACTTATTACAAGATTGCTGTTGTCTTTTTGTGCTGTAGGAATCTTACCTTTAACAGATTAGTAACATTGTGTTCCAAGAGAGAAAGCACACTCAGAAAAAAGAAGTATGGAGTGATATCTGTCCAAGTATTACAGCTGTAAAGCTCAACGGTATTTCACAGCTGTAAAGCTCAAAGGTATTTCACAGCTTTATGATGAAGATGTATATGTTTACTAGCTTTTATTAGTTTACTAGCTAGAGTTTTCACATTCAGAAATAGGAAAACAAAAACCTTCTGTCTTCCTGCACAACTCTTCTGTAAGATTTTCAGGCAATGCTGAAAGCAGTGTCTCGCTGCTGAGAATCCCCTTGATACTCTGAAAGGAATGCTTCCTCACTTCTCAGCACTCACCCTTACCACACCCACAGAAAAATAGGATATTCCTGTAAGATACCTCTGCTTGAGCACCTCAAACCATCCTGGTTTCAAATGCAATCCACAGGCTCTGGACAACATGCACACAACGGCTTCTCAACATTCTGCTTACTGATTAATCCTGTGAGCCTGGCAGGAAGGACATCCAGGGCTGACAGCTTGGAGAGCAGTACAGTGTGCATTGCTGTGCATGGAGGCAGGCCACGTGCAATACCTCTGCTGGTGAGATGACCTTGGCCGTGGGGACCTGGGTCTGCTTGGGTCTGCACCTTGGGGCCACAGCCTTCCTAATAGGGCCCAAGTGGCTCAGCACAGGCTGCTGACTCTGCTGCTCTGCCAGCACCGAGAGGCAGCCTATTATAGTGAGTCTTCATCAGTCTATGCTGTTCCACCCCACAAATACTTCTTTGGCTGCACTTAGAGCACTCTTTTGAGTGGTAGAAAAATATTCTGCAGAAGCAAATGGCCCAAAAAATTTCATGGGATACTTAGAAGAATTGGTCTAATATTTTAGCTATGGTACATGTAAAGTGCCTGCTTTCTGGATTTACTTTTTAACTGAAACAAATGGGATGTAGAAAAAAAGGGAAGCCAGCAGATTGCCTTGGGATGCTTTGTTTTGCCAAGCAGAACTGCCTCATGCAGACAACTTCCTGTTGCTGACAGGTAACATTGCTCTTACAATTTTGCAGTGTTACCTTGTTCTTTGGGCAAGGTTATTCATCCTACTTTTTATCCCTAGTGCACCCATGTCTCCATCTTTCTGGTATTTCTCAGGTATGCCACTCCCTATCTCTGTTGTCTTCTTTTCCACAGCAAGCTTACAATTTCACTGACTAACTTTTCCAGGTAATACTGAAGCTTTCAAGAGCAGTATAAACTACCCCTACCCACACCCTCAGGTGAATTAGGAGAGGATAGGTAAGGTGCCTCTTTTCTTGTCAGTCACTAGAGTAAAATCTCTCTTGTGAAAGGAATTTGAGAGTCCATTCAGTTTTGATCCTATGCATCACAGATAGCAAACTTCAGCTACAGGGGATACCTGCTTTCAGAAGTTCTTAAATGCTAAAGATTACCAAGAATAAACTTTGCTGGAGAGGAATATTTTATATCAAGAATTAAGTTTGCTATTCTTGAATTTCTCACTTGAAAAGCCTGTCATCCTAAATAGCTGGTGTAATTCCTGGTTTATAGTACTGACATGGACCACAGCAAATTCAGTGATGGCAGTCAGAGCTTTTTCAGCATGAGAAGATCAATCCATTTCATTTCTTCCAAAACCCCTCAATCAATTCCTTCTGTTTACTGATGCTTTGGACAATTGAAGGACAGGAAAAGATTTTATGTTGAACCACAGTCTGGATAAGTATGGACTGCATCTGAATTGTCAAATCATGGTTTATTTGTCAGAGGAAAAGGCTCGAAATGCTTACATCTATGCTGTACTTAGCAACAATGTGTGTGAAATAATTTTTTTAGATAGACCGACATCCATACTTTCCAAAGCAGTTGGTAATTAGAAGTGAGTGATATTTCCAGTGTGCTGGTTAATGATGGCTGTCATCCAAACATGGTACTTCTGGACATTGACAGATTCATTTGCTAGCAGCACAAATACTGGCTTTTGAGTCATAAATGGGTGCATGTGGCTTCCTCTTTCCCTTTGTATCAAGAGTCACTTGTAATAATTAAACACTCCAATCCTCCTGGAAATCAATGAAACCCAGGGAATTTACTTTATTTGGGTGCAATATACCCCTGAACCTCTGCTCTACAAGTAACAATGGATTTTTACTTTTGCACATAGAGCACTTTGAGGAAACCGAAACAGCCAGATGTGGGTGAACCCCCCATCCCTTGACATCCTTATGTTGGAGCTGAGTGACTTGGAGAGAGAAGTATCTGAATTTGGCTGTGTCTAAGTACAAAACCAGTGATGGTTATGACCTTTATACTCAGCAAACCAGCCAGTAAATTGTACAGGTACCTTCTTAACTTAGTTTCTAAACTGGTGATGTTCCCAGTTTGAAACCTGAAGATCTGGGAAAGCAATTAGGTACAGGAAGTCTTACTTATTGTGCATAATACATTGAAGTTCTGTAGCTTCTCCTCCCAGGGGGATCAAAGCCTATTTCTTAGATAAAAGCAATTTCCTTGAATGTAAGAGGTGAGAAATTGTTGAAAAAAGTGATTATCTAGGTAATAACTGTGCAAAAATGTGTTCACTGTAGTAAAAATGTCCCTCACTCCTCTCAAAAAACTCAAAATTGCTGAGAAGAGCATGGTACACTAAGCACATGGCACTAGGAAAATGTCAATGAGCAAAGTTAGCTGTGTGTTACAAATGAAGCAGTAATTAAGAGTACGTATTCCACACTTCATGGCCCTTCCTCTTCCATGATTTTCACTATGTGTCTAGTCTCCAGTCTTAAAGTTAATAATTTCCTTCCATCAGAGCCAAACCTGGCTGGTAAAGAAATTCAAAACAGAAAAATACATTGTGAAAGGGGATAAAATCTTCAAAGGCAGCTTCAGTTCATAGCAATTCTGAGCTGGAAATGCAGCAAGGTTTAAGTATTTGCTTGGGCACTGGCTTCAGTTTTTCAGTTAGGCGTTATGCACTTAAACTCACAAATCTTGTCTGTATGAGACTATTGTTTAAAACTTTTGAAATCCATAGCACAAACCAGGTGGGATGCCTCTCCTTCTCTGTTTCAGTCCCTTGAATATTTCAGTGCACAGTGTTCTAAAAGGAAAAATGACATCATCACTATCAATTTAATAAAAATGAACCAAGATTGGAAAATTCTACATGCTTACCTGCAGGTATAGACCTGATTTCACACATACCTATTGAATATTAACTAACTATAGGAGTCCTTCTGAGGATGGCACTGTCTTTAAAAAACTTTTCAGTCCTTTGAGTTATAAATCTAGACACTTTTTTTCACAGCTTGCCAAGAATAAGCTACTCTTGGGGTCTTCAGTATCTTTGTGTGCTTAGTATCCATCATCACCTAAGAATATTCTCACAGCTTTGTTTGGTCTCTCGGGCAATCTAGAGAGAAAACATTTTAGTAATCTGGAGAATCACTGTGCTTTGGATGCAGAATAAGCTTGGAGAGTGGACAGTTTGCATTGTTTCTCTTTCTCTTTTACTGTTTTCTAAGGTTAGAGACATACAGAGTTCCCAAGATCAGTTTCAGCAGGGTATGCAGCACCAGTACTGTGGTAAAATTCCAGGCTATGGGAATGCTGCAGTCTTGGGGTGTAACCCTTCATGTGGCCAGAGGAAGCTGTTCCTGCAGTTGCCAGGCCTCAGATGTGAGAGTTATGGCCCTCTATCTATTTAGGCATGGAAAGAAAGATATGAATTTTCATATTTCCTAGTGCAATTTTAAAGGACCCTCTGGGGATGTCCAATAAAGCTGTCAAGTGGTGAGTACTGTGGTAAAGATAGTCTCACATGCAACCATGTAAAGGATCATCCCAACTAAGGGCAGAACACATTCTCGTTAGTGCAGTGGATGGTGTCTTGCAAGGCAGCACAGGTTGGACAGGCTTTTAGAAGAGCCTCTGCATCCACATGTACTGCTCTGAGAACAGCATTTACTGTGCAACTCAGAACAACCTAGAAATTACTTATTTCTGAGAAATTGTGCTTGAACACGAACCGGGACAATCTCGTTAACTCGTTAACTCTCGTTAACTCTTCCAGCTGGCATTGTGCATTGTGCAATACCGAGTGAAAGCAAGTTAGGTCTTTCTTACATTTTTTTATTTTTCTTCTTGCAAATGCATTATTTATCCCAGAATAGGAGTTTTTGGCATTTTAGGTTATGAGAACGTGACTGACATTGTGGGACCCCCTGCTAACATCTGGTACAAATGTGGTTTTATTCACAGAAGTGTTGAATCACTGAGTGTACAGTCCTATATTTGTAGTTAATAAACAAATAACTTATCATATAGACAATTTGCACAGGAATATCTGCCACTGGGGTGAAGATTAATTTCCCTATAAAGGATGTTTGGCTGAGTGAGAGCCCAAAACAGGCTAACCCCATGCCTGTGAAGCACCTTGGGGAAGACTGGGCAGATTGGAAGGGGAAAGGACAGTACTAAGGAGAGGAGATCTGGAAGTGTTCTGGACCCTCACCAGCTCTGTTACGGCCAGTCAGCAGAAGACTCCTGCTTTGGAGCCAATACCTCAGCAAGGATGGTTTCTCTGGAGAGGAGGGATGATCTGGAGATGAAAGAGCCTACTGCTGCCCCAGAAGAGGGGACTGATGAAAGGGAACATGGACAGACTGAATGAAGAGTTGGAGGAGGCCTGGCCTCTGGCACTCCTGGGTCATGTTTTCCTGTGAGTGAAGTGCATTAGTAAAGTCCAGGGAGGCAAAAACAGAGTCCCAGATGGAACAGCATGGGTACACTATTTCCCAGATAAAAGTACTATCAGAGTTTGCTTGGAGGTGTTTGCATAGGCTTCTATCATTGTTGCCTCTGAACAAGCAGGCTTTGGAATGCAGACATCTCTGTACCATTAAAATATATCCATACTCAGAGGTCGTTGTGCACTGGAGGGTATCTAAGTTCCAGCCTGAGAATAGAGAGTAGCTTGGGTGGATGGCAAAAACAATGTTGTGCCTTGACCTCACCACGCATTCCCTCCTTTGTACGGATGTTGGGGGTTAGGTTTGTTTCTTTTTTATTCTGAAGAATTTTTTTCCCCATAAGTTACCAAGGAGACCAAGAGTTGGATACTTAGGATTACTTAACCAAAACAAAGAGGTGGACAAAGCTGGAGGGGAGGATAACGAGAGTTCTGGGGGCAGGTGAAGGGCGGAGCCAGAAGCAGCTGCTCTCTCTGGCTCTCAGCATCGGAGGGGACACGGCCAGATTGCTGCGGGACGAGTTCACTGTCACCAGAAAAGTCCAGTCCTGGGAAATCTACCATCATCTGCTCTGGTGCCCTGGAATTCTGAGCTCCTCTGCCGTCCTGCTGGAGCTGGGCCAGCCTTGCCCCGCCGTCTTCAGCATGCTCTTTTTGCTCCAGTGTGACCCTGCACCCCCTGCCCTGCTGGAACACCCTGCCCCTGCCTGCCGGGGACATCCTGCCATCCCAGATACCAGTCCCGGACCTTCCTGCCTTCTAGCTTGGTGTTCTGAGAATTCCTGCAGGGGCACCGAGACCGAACTCTTCTGGGTTTTTGTAAAGCAAAGCCCTCAAGGTTCTTGGTACTGTTTTGTTATTAATGCTGTCGGTGTTGGTTTTGTTTTGCTTTGTTATGCATACTAGTAAAGAACTACTGTTTCTATCCCCAATCTTTGACTAAAAGCCTCTAATTGCAAATTTATAATTGGAAAAAGGGGAGGTGGGGGGTGGGGGTGTGGTTTACATTCTCCCGTTCTCAATTCCGAGGGAAACTCCAACTTGCCCTGGCAGATACCTGTCTTCCCAAACCGAGACAACGGATTACTCTTACAGTCTGTCAGTAGTAACTTAAAAGCCCCCAAAACAAGAAAACTTGGATAGTGACTGGAAGAATTCCTGCAAACTGGTGTCAGTGTGTTTAATTCTCATCCCCACTGTTCAGCTGGGAGCCTCAATTGTGGTCCCACAGTAAAAGGAGCTGGCTTCTTACTCGAAAAGCTAAAAATACATGCTTCTGAATTCAATGTTCTTTTACTTCACCTGGGTCACAATGCAACTATTTGAGTTTTGTTGAGTGGAAGCAGGTGGGTTTAGATGCAATACAGTCTATGAGAAAAATTAAAAGTGGCCCAATGCCTCTTTTTCAAGATTTAGGTTAGCTCTTAGTCTTAACTCCATGTTTTTCAGGATTTGGGCTTGTGTTTTTGTTTGTTTGGTTTTTAAAGTAGTTTCCATATGCTCTAAATGTTGCAATGGGGTGTTTGTAGTGTAGGGGAGATAGCTTTTTATTACTGGAAACTTAAGGAACAATCCCCATGAGGCCAGCCAGTATTGTTCCAAATTCAGGAGAGTCAGCAAACCAGAATGTCATCTGCCCAGTCATTTTCAAATACTGAAAAATTCATATCATTTTATCACTGCATCATATCTTGCCCTCTGCATCCTTTCTGAGACATTTTAGATGGAATATATATTATTTATGCATTCATTTTATTTTTACAGTGCATATTTTTATCATCACATTTTTTCAGGTTAACCCTACTGTATGTCACCTGAGCAATAAAACTAATTTTGTCCTCTTGAAAGCTACCTCACTCTATCCGGCTGCATTAGACTTGTTTGAGGTGAACTTCAGAAAGAAAAATACAGTCATATGCAGAGGGCCCATGTGAGATCTGGTGTATGTTGTCCCAGACACTGTACACAGTAAGAAACCATTGTTTCTGTAAGAATTATGAGGAGGGAAGGGATGATTGCGTGTGATGGGCAGAAATAGAATGGAGGTCTTTCCAAATATGTGCTCTGGCTGCTTCTCCCCACTGGCGTCCCATGGAGTTCAGCTTGATAACCAGCTGGATTGTTGAAAACTACCCGTGGTAATGAAGAGGGAAACAGAACTCACCTAAGGGCTTAGTGGAAACAGAGTATGTGCAATGAATCAACAATGAAGAAATCAAGCATTTTGAAATCTCAGAGATGATATAGCTCATTAGGGCTTTTTTATTGCAGTATATTGTGGCACAGTTACTCAGTGAATACAAACGAAGGAAATCTGGGGAAGTGGGTTTTTCTTCATGGGCATTTCAAGCAAATTTAAATACTGAACATGCTATCATCTGTCAGGCTGTACCTGCAGGCTGGACAGGAGCTGCATTCAGAGCTGTTAGGGGAAAATCTTCCTACCTCACTCCTTCTTTTTTGAGCTCTGGTTCCTAAAAAAAGTGGGACATACCATATGATGTAGCCCTTGTTGCAAGTCTAACAGCCCCATTTTACTTAGGTAGAGAGGTGCACAGCCTTGTGCTTACAAAGAGTGTTGCAACTGAATGCATTTGCAAATTCTTGTGCTTGTGAAAGAATTACATACAATGTATGAAAGCAAATCCAAATAGTAATACAGTAACAGTATTTGACAGTATGGAGAAAATGTATTCCTGTTCCAATGGCACCCCAGTGTGATTAAGTTGCATCCATCTAAAACATTTGTACAGCTGGGATCCTGATTCTACCCTTTAGCTTTGGGGGAAGAGATTTTCAAGGGACTTATCACCTCCACAGTTTCATTGAGAAAGAGGTGCTGACAGAATGAGAACTGTCTTACTATTAATGAATAAACTATTTCTGCTTCCTCTTTGCTAGCAGTCCTTCTGCAGACTTAAACGAGCAGCACTACCAAAACACTTGCTCTTCAAAAATACACAAAAATGGGTGAAGTAGCAGCTTTTAAGTCATCTTCTGGCTGCTCCAAAGTCTCACATTTGTTTTCAACATGGCTTTCTCTATGGCTATGGTAATATTTACTAGTCTTCCTTATGTAAAATGCAATCATAGCTGTTGCTACTGACACAAGCACAGGAGTTTCCCAAATTTATTCTTCATTGTTTAATATTGGCATATGTGAAAAAAAAAAATCACATTTCATTATGATGTTGATGATGTACAGTGATGTTTGGCATTATGGGGATTTTTTGTTGTTGTTGTTGCATAATGTTTAAAATGTGTTTTTTTCTTTTTCTATTTTTAGTATAATGAGTACTGATACATCAAACAATAGACTGATGACTGATCAGAGCTATCCAGAGCAAGGCAAATGCTTAGCAACAATAAGTATTATAGCAAACATTTCTTTACAGGCAGAAGAATGAGCATTCAACACTGAGCTGATAGAAATCTGATGGCAACTAATACCTAGCCATGACAGCAATATAGAGAGAGTGCTGTGGGGTGTCCTCTCATAATTCATCTTATGATGAATGAACTCACTGCAGGTCTTGCCACAGCTGTTGTGGATTCTTGTTATTTCACCCATTATCACTGGAAAAGTCCTCAACTCTTCTGAGATATGTAGCTGTGGAGGACTTCTCACCAGATGTAAAAGAACAAGTGGAAGCATCAGACCCGTTTTCAGTGTGTTGGTCCTGCCTTTCCCAGATCAGCAAAACACTGAAGAACAATAATGACTTTTCTTAAGGTCCTGCTTTGTTCCTATAAGCATAGAAAACACTTGATACAAGGAAAGTTGTTTCTCTACAGTATTATTTTTTGGCATACTGTCCCAAAACTAGATACACAGTATTTGTGTGCCTGTTAGTCACCTTCTGCTATTACGGTCTTTTCCAGCATGCCACAGTTGCTGATGCAGGCAAAAAGACAAGCTACATAGGAATGTGACAGAGGCTCATAGAGGGCCAGCTGGAGGAGAATGCAAGTGAGAAAAAAAAAAATTAACTGGGTAGAGAGAATGAATCTGTAGCCAATCCCATCTGACATGAGTCAGATGCCAAAACTCTGGCCTTCTCAGATCTGCCTCAGTGCTATTATAAAGAGCACAGGCCAATGAAATGTAGCTTATGTCCTGGTGGCGGAATAATTATGAAAGCATAAAGCACTATGCAAGTAGCACATTCCTTTCAGGAGGAAACACAAAGCTCTGCCCTGCAGTGCATGTGAACTCAGTTTTCTTCCTGATGGTTGACTGCATGCCCGTGTGGTGCCAGCAGTGCCAGGCCAGGGTGATACCTGGCACTTCTTATCAGCACTGGTATCTAGCAAGAATGCAAGCAGATAACCCCCTGAAGATAAGACAAAATGATCCTGTCAGACCAAGTTGTATATAAGATCAGGCCCAACTGACCATGGATGAAAATCCAGGTGTGGAAATTCCTATGATTCTGTCTTAAACTGTGCTAAAGTACAGTAGCTTTTAAAAAAAGTAGCTTCAATGACACAGAAATGGAGAAAATGGGAAAGCAGGTACATCAGTGATGATGTGGTGGGTAGCCCATGCTGGCTGTACCCAACCCTTGCTCTGGTACACAGGGTAGGTAACAGCATGGGAGTCTGTTTTGGGGTATCTTTGGCAAACCCTGCAGCAGCATCTACTGCAATTTTCTTATGCTTCTAAGACCTGGGAGAAGGCAAGGCATTTTGAATTGTTCTCAGTACTGCCATTTTCTTCCAGGCATCTTATAGCTACCAGTTGCCAAAGCATTATTAACATTATTTTTAGAGGTGTGAATAAATGGTGAGGAGGGGGAACCTCTTGCTGTGAGTGGGACTGGAGTTGAAGAAAGCAGTAACTAACAACCTGTTGCAGATTACTGAGCGCTAGAAACCTTTTTTTTATTTCTGCCAAGTTTTCAAGATGTCGCCTTATTTTCTTGCTCCCTGTTATTCCTGTTTAATCTCTGGAGCATGAGATGCAGCATTGGGAGTGTTGAGAGGAGTAAAGTGTGTGCAAAAAAAGAGGACGTGAACACAAGTGAAACTTTTGTAGCACCTGGCTTAGCAAAAGAGTGAGGAGGGGCCAAAGCTTTCTCATTTCTCTGTGTTCACCCAGAGAACTCTGGAATCACCCAGATGCCAGTGAGAAATATGGAAAAGCAAGTTGAAGTGTTATGTGCTGAAGTCAAGGCTCTCTCAGCTAGAGACTCTCAGCTTGACATTTCCCCTCCCTTTTCTTGCCTTTTGTTGATTGCTTGTTTTTCAGCAGCTGAGCATGGAGTATCTCAAGGCAAAATGCAGTGGTCATAGAGTCTTGTATGAAAGGATGAAGTTCTAGAATAGGGTCCAGATGTCCAAAGACAGCTGTCTTCTCCTGATTTGTTCTTCATTTGTATTTCAGTTTCTTCATATGTGTTTTTCATCTAAGGTATACTGGGAAAGACACAGGATAGGGAAAGACATCTCTGGAGTTTAGCCTTGTCTCATGCATTGTTTCTCCTTGTGAAGCCTGTAACATCTATACTGGTCAGAAAACAAGTTCCCAGGAGCAAATAATGTCATCTTTGCCAGATACCTCTTACCTTCAGATGTCCTTGAATTACTTATATGGCTTGGAGTAGACTTACGGGCCTGGGGCAGTTAGGGCACCACACAAGGTGGGAATGAGCACTGTTACAATGTGTGTGTGTGTGTATGTACATATGGATACATGAATAAAACTTTAACCCGACCTCTGGAGTATTCTGTTGGGTTGGTAGTGCCTTAGTAATATACAGCATTCTCATCACCCTATCTTGTAAGCCATTGCTGTCGCTTGTTTTTACATTTTAATAAGAATATTATAAAAATTATGGAAGTGATTTTGGAGAATCCTTCTTATGAAGGATCTGTATCTGCATGTAAATACATGCATGCATCTGACTTTATGCTGTTTTCTTCATAATAGTTATCCTGGAATCTTCCAAAATAGTGTCTTCGTAGTGCTTGTTTTTCTCATATCTTTTTATTAAGAGGAGTGAACTAAGTAGGCTGTAGGACATCCCTCGTGGGAGTCTCATCTGTGTTTTTTTTTCTATGTTTTTGTGCCCAAGTCTATACTTTGTTGCTTCTTTACACTGTGTAAAACCCATTTGACCTCTCTATTGCACTGCATTTGTATCGGTCTTATAGAAACTGAATGCACCAACTCCTTATCTCCTTCATGGTGACTAACTTATTTAGTTCCATTTGCAGCTGTGGACTTTGATGCCAAATATAGCTATTTCAAGCTTTTATAATATTGTCAAAGTGCTGACTTAGAGAAACAAAGTGAAGCTCGTTTTGAAAAGCTCAGGGATGATTTAAGTACGTTGGTCACATGAACAAAAAATTACAGCTTGCATCTTTATCCTTTCTGCCTGTGGGGATTAGCCACAAGCTGAAAGTGGTAGAGAAACAACAGATTAGGAAGTAACCATGCTTAGTGATGTAAAATCTGCTGTCTGCAAGGAGCAGCCTGCAAGCCCCGACTGCTGCTCAGGGACTTCCCAGTAGTGCATGATGGGAGTGAAATCCATACATGTTTCATCTTGAGAAAATTTCTTCCCTTCTGCTTCTTGGCAGCATCTTAAATGGGTTTTGTATTGACTCCCTTAAAGAAATGCAGTTGTTAACTGTGCAGAAATTTCAGTGCACTGACCCCAGTGAATTATCAGAGGTAGGTGTAATTATTTGTAAAGTAATTCAGGCCTGGATTATGAAATATTTGCTCATGTCATTCTCTTGAAAAGAGAGGGCGTGCAGTTAGAATGGTATTGACCTTTTCTAGGCAGCTCTTAGATGTGCCAAGTAGGTGGAGGAAATGTGGAGGTGCTGATGTTGCCAGTATGAACATGGAAGGGTAATGCCACTGGAGCTGAGGATTTCATGAGGGAGGGGGCGCACACCTACACACTGCAGAACAGAGTAGTGAGTAGTTGGCAAGAGGCAGAAATCACATCCATTTTGTTTCTTTGCTTGTGGAAGTGAGTGACGCTCCTGTGCAATAAAAGACAAGCTGTCAGTCTCTGTTTTCTAGGTCACTAGATGTGTAATGCAGGGGAGAAAGCCTATGGCAAAAGTACTCATCGTCACCAAAAGAGGGTGGAGGAGCATACCCAGAAAAACAGGCAGGGCAAGGGGAACTGAAAAACCTGTTGAGCCCTCGTGGCAGAAGGCTGGGCATTGGTCTTTCTTGAGGGCTGTGCCACAGGACAGTTTGTGTTTCTTGCACACACCTTGGCTCTGCATCAAATGCTGCCTCTTCAGGAGTTAAGGTAAAGGGAGAATGGATCCTCATCACCCCACTCCATCAAATCTTGCTACATTTTGGCAGCAGCTTGGTGTCCTTTTTTTTCCCTTTTGGCATTGGAGTTCTGCTATTGCTTTGGCCATGGTATGCATCAAATATACACAGACAGGGTGTTGAAAGTTTGAAGTCATTTATCTTTTTATCCAAAGGCCACTTTTAACTCATTTGAAAGACCTATAATGATGGGCCTGCCTTCCCCTGGTGCCTCCAGGAAACACTTTCATTGCCTGACCTTTCTGCTGTTTAAGGGCGCATCTGCGTGTCCCATCTGCTACAGGTGCAGGGACAGAGTGCTTCAGTCCTCTTCACAACAAGGTCTTGTAAACTGCAATAGCTTTTACTATCTTTTCCCTTCAGAAGAAGGTAGTTTCACTTGCAAATCAATCTTATTGTTATTTCTGACCTCAAGCCATTTTTGTTACTTGTCTTTGGACTTTTTCTGGTTGGCCAGAAAATGGTTCTTCCAACCATGGGCTCCAAGGATGCCTGCTCAAGTCTACAAACAGTGAAAAGTAGTTGATGCTGAACTCTGAGTGCAATGTCACTAAACAATTGTCAAATCATTTCATAGCAGATTGTTTTTAAAATGCATAAAATCAGCTAATATCTTTTTCTGGAAACAAATTTCAATGTATTCTCCACAATTTGGAAACAAATTTTAATATATTCCCCACTCCTCTATATATACTAATGAAGCAATTTCTTCATTCAGCAACTGCCACAATCTGAGACTTCTCCCTGACTTCTTTTTCAGAATACTCTATGCAGCCTAGAAGCACATTGAGTTTGAAGTGCTATTACATGGTGTAACACCCTGTGTTATGCACTTAACTGGGCATTATGTTCAAGACCTTAAATGACATTGTAAAGATTGCAGTGTGCAACTTAGCATGCTTTTCTGTGGAAAAACTCCCTACCCCTTTGTCATGGGTTTTTGCTTTTCTGTTTCAGTTTGGTTTTTTAATGTTTTGTTTTGTTTTTTGAGTGGGGAATGGTAGCGGGGTTTTGTCATTTTGCATTTTTTTTTCTTTAGCATAGCAAATGTGCTGCAACAGACAGTGCCGCAGTATTTTTTGCATTTCTCTTTTGCCCGAGGGAAATTTCAGGAAGCATGGCCTGCAGCTATGCTTTTGGTTTCTCAGACCCAGTTAGCTTGGTGAAAGGAGAGAAGACAAGCAAATTAAGACTAAAATAGGCTTTGAATTTAAAACATTTTACTTCCATGCAATTAGCAAATAGTTGATTATTTATTGAGACTATTTTTGTCTGGTTAAGTCACCTTTGATTCTGATATGTGGTGAACAGCAAAGCTAGTGCAGAATAGCTGTGCTAGAAAAAGCTCCCACATGGACAAGTCCTGGAGTGTATGATCCATCTCATCCTCAGAAGGTTTTTTTCATTGACAACCCTATTCTGTAAAATCACACCCTGTCTCCTGGTTTGGCTGGCATTTAGAAGACCTGCTTAGAAGTTTGTGTGTTCCGAGGAGAGCAATTCCCTCTGTATTTCCATTTTGCAACCTTCCAGCATTTACAGTTTGTGACAGAAAATCACTGAACTGTTTGTCTGATTTGGTGATGGGTTTAAAAAATATCAGGAACATCTTTAAAGAAATAGAAAAGCCCATAGGTTTTAGACTGGGTCCTTTCATGTTTACCTCTTTGTCTGTGTACTTTTATAGGTTTCTGTTTGCAAGAGTGTCTCCACAGCAGCCAAAGCTAGATATTACTGCTAAAAATATTTAAAAAAAATGTTGACATCCCCTTGGATTTGTATGGCTGAGGAAATGCAACAATATATATATTAACAAACAAAAAACAAATGAAAACCAAACAAACCACAAAAACAAAACAAACAAAAAAGTAACACAAAAACCCCCAATCCACCACCAAACAAACAAAAAACCCAAAAAGCCAAAAACAAAAACCCTCACCCAAAACTGTATAGATCCAAATAAAATCATGCGAGTAGTCAATGCTGACCTCAGTGTTTTATATGATTGCAGACATTTGAGTTTCCCATCAAGCTGATAAGTTTAACAAATTCCCATTTGCTTTCAACAGTAAATCACCCTCAATAGCAGTCAACACCAGAACCAAATGCAATTTTTAAACATAAATATATCTTTCATACAAATAACAAGATTTGAAACCTTTTGAACTGCTTCTGCAAATTCAGATAGCTGATGTCAGCAATTATGTTGTATTGCATATCCTTCTTGTTAAAAATGGTTAATGCTTGTCAGTTATCTGTGTTTTGCAGACCCATAGATGTGTAGCTTTTACAGTATAGACAAACATTTGCTCTTTATCATTCAGTTGTTGTAATAGCAGTTATTTCCAGATGATAATTCTTTTTAAGGATACAAATTCTTGCCAAAATCAAAGAAAAAAAAACCCACAATTTCCCAGGCAGTGCATATTCTAGCAGTATTTCCAAAAGGTCAAATGCTAGCTATTTATAAATAATCTGAGCCAGTAATTATTGGGCCACCTTTAGGTAGTTTTGCAAGGAATATTTCAGGTTGTTTTTCCCGTGGTTAGAATGATATTGGCTGAAGATTAATCTTGCTTTTCACCAAGGAACTCTGTCCAAGGATCGTAGTTCTGCCAGCATTTGAGATATAATCATAAAATCATAAGTGTTGCAATTTTAGGTTGATTTCTTTGGCAGCCAGTAGTTTTCAGACTGCCACAGGCAACTCAGTAGTTTTAGATCATCCCTAAATTGATGATATTGTTTATGTCTATTTTGAAGATCATTGAGCTCTCAGCTGGCTTCATTGCACAGATGCCTCTGAATGTTTGGAAAAATCCACTCCAGAATATGCTGGCTTTTGTTAGAGTTTCCTGAATACACGTCTATGTTGGAAAGCTCATTTGGACTGCAACAGGTTGTGAATTAAAAACAGATTAGGTATTTTCAATTAACAGCTTAAATTGGCAGCATTGACTCCATGTATACAGCGTAATGCAAGGCAAACTGATTCTTTTGTTCGCACAGAATGATGCTCAATAGGCAATTTCCCAGTGTGTGTCTGCATGGAGCTTATTGATCTAGAAATTTGTCTCTAGAAACTACAGGACAGAGTGTGTAGAAGACTTTAGGCTGGTACATTTTATTGAAAGCGAGATGAAAATAGCTTGGGTTTGAGACTTGTCATTGGGACTCTGGGCAGCTACAGAGGAAGGAGCATTAATGTTTTTAGCTGAATCAGATTTGCTTCAGACTTAATGAGACTACAGATAACTATGTGTTTAGAAAAGAATAACTGTTGTTTAAATGGTTATAGGTCAGTTAGTTGCATATAATTTTGCATAAAATCACGTGGAAATGTGTAGATAATACACCTTTTAGAGCTGTACCATGACCGTAAAGTTAGCCTATATGTAAGTATTTTTACTTATCAGGTGGCTTTAGTATAAGAAAAGGATGTCAAAGCCATGTGTTCACCATGCATTCAGTACTTTTAATTTTGTTCTTGCAGTCAGACTTTAACTCAGAGCTACCACCTGGAAAGTCAATGTGGTTACACACTGGGTAACAGAATGTTGGGAGGAGAAGCACTTAGTTATTTTGTCATATAAGCTATAATTTATACTTTTGTTCGATTGTTTCTTTCTGAGACTTGCTTTTCTCATACTCTGGAGATCATGAAGTGTTTGTAGTTTCCAGTATGGACGCAATTAAAAAGTATGAAATGAAGTAATTAAATTTGTAGTTGAGGGTTGCTTGGAGCTGTATTCTTTTTCTTACTATAGGAGAGCCTTCTCTTGTAGTAATGATGCTGGTAGTGACTCTTTCACAAGGGAGAGTTTCCCTCTGCCCTTGTGAAGCCTTCCAGGAATGGAAGAGGGACACCCAGAGAGGGGCAGCACAGTCCTGCAGGCTTACCAGCTGTGAATAAGAGCAGAGTCTGCATTTTGAAGGACAGACTCCTCCTCCAGTCTTTGTAAAGGAGGCAGAATTTTTATGAGGATGCACATAACTTTTTGTGAGTGTGTTCAATCCCATTTTTTGCAAGTTAAAAGTTACTTCTGAGGAAAAGTTCAAACACTTTGTACTGGGGTGTGCAGAAAGGCTTCATGTGTGGTGCACGGGTGCAAGACTTTTGGATATGAAATCTTCAGGTTGCAGCCATCCTCTAAATTTCAACTAATTGATTGCGAGTTATACCTTTAGGTGGTGTGTAATGTCAGGTGGGTCCACCTTGGCTTTGCAGGTGTACAAATTGAGCAGGTTTAAGCTTTGGCAATCTTCCACTCTCTTCAGTTCTAGGGTCAGTGGAATTGCTATTTACCTTTTAAAATTCTGTTTGTTTAGAAAGCAACCAGAAAGATCCCTTGCCAGCCAAAGCCCATGTAAAATAAGGGTGACAACATGGGCTTCGTCTTTTGATTTGTAGTTACAAGAGAATAGAAAGCCATATATAGGCAATGACTTGCAAAATGATGAAGGAATCCTGCTAGCATATTTCTGATTAAATATTTATTATTTTTACCAATCTTTCCTATCACAGCCCTTCTCCAATATCTTCAAGAGGGGATTTTCTATTTATTTTTACCAGGCATAGATGCACCAGAGTTTCCTCTTCTTTTAGAAAGAAACGCACACAGAAAATTTCTGTTCACTGGATGCATGAAAAGACACTTGTTATAAAAATTAGCCAGCCTCGGAATATGTTTAAATGGAGATTCCAAAGGTTTTAAGTGAAATTAGGAGATCACGTGTTCCAGATTTCCGTGTTTCATTATTAATCTTTAAGTTTCAGTTTAAATTTTTCACCTCAATGTCCTACTAACACCTCACAGGGAAACATATGAGATGCCTAGTAGTTAAAACCTTGTTTGTGAGCTACTTCTTCAACACTGTATTTGGTGAGGAGAGACTTATCTTCTGTAAAACACATCTTGGGAGAGGCACTGGTGAACGCACAGTACTTCATAAATAAAGTGGCTGCTATTTGAGTGTAAATGAATGAAATGTAAATATTCACACTATTTAAGTAACAAGTGTATAATGAGTAACTGGTGCATAATGAAAAATGGGTCCTGAAGATGTTCAGTTTATCCTGCAGTCCCCAAAAAGGATCAGCCTTTTATTTATGTTATACATGGAACATAAATAAACATATAGCACTCTTTTATTAGGCTTTGTAGTCTTTGAAAATGTCCCACAAACTGTATGCTTTGTAGCATAGAAGATGTGGATATATGGAAAATACAAATTTTGGGTTTGGTTAGGGTTTCCCTTCTGCTTTTTTTCTTCTGCATGACTGCACTATGGTGGAGTTCCTTCCTTGGTCCCCTCCCTCACACACCCCAGGGGAAGTTCTTGGCACAGCCCTGTGACTCTGATTTTTACAGAGCCATGGCATCTGCTGTCACAGGTAGGAAAGTGAAGCAAAACAGAGGAAGAGCAGCTGTTGACATAACTGAAGGCTCTGACATCAGTCCTTTTAAATAGGGGGAGAAAGAAGAGAGCTGAAGATATTTTTAAAAAGTAGGATGCTGGGGAAAATTACCTCATGCCTGAGGTCTCTGGGTTTTATCATTTTAAGCTCTCTTTTTTTCTAGTGAAAAAAAAAAAGTGAAATTATATCTTTCTAATTTTTTCCACTTCCTTATTTATCCCTTGCCATTTTTTTGCCTGTTCTCAATAACTGGATTAAGCAAGACCTGTAATCAGAAGTTAGTTCCATAAACTTTTTATTGCCTACCTGTCTCCTGTGGATCAGTTGTGTGTAATTTCAGACCATCAAAGACTAATTAACAGAAATCAAAGAAGAAAAAGGATTAAGGGGATGTGTGTGTTGAAATGCACTTGATGTCCATCTTTCCCTGCTACCATCAAAGCCCAAGGTAACTCTTCTGAATTTCAGTATTGTTCTATTCTAACCGTACCTGAGGTACAGCAACTGTCTGTCACAGTGTGAGTCTTGTGAGCATGTCCAAGTGGGAGTGACCTGCAGCTAGTTGCAGGTTTTTTTGAATTTACGTGAGCTTGGATCAACTAACAGAGTGCACCAGTATTGGCAGTATAGTTCTCCAAGTTTTTCTTCCTGTAATTTCTCTGCCCTGCTTCCTTACGTCGCAAAGCCCAAGAAGCCTCCTGACAGCCCACCTGGATATCTTGTCTGGAAGAATCTGTCTGATCTCCTTTGGTACTTCACAGATGAAACTTTCTTTGCTGCTGACCATGCTGGTTTTTTCTCACAGGTTTACATCTTTGGTGTTTGGTTGATATGGGTCGGTTCAAAAAATGCCTGCACATTCACAGTTCTTGTACCTAGCAGTCCACAGTGCAAGAGGGATGCAATATTATTGTCACAGTAAAGTGAATTAGCAACAGATGAGGTGAGCTGCAGTCAATGCCATATAGTCCACAGGGGAGATTGCAGTGCAAAAAAAACTCTGCAAAGGGAGAGAAAATGAAATTAATTTATATATACATATATATATAGGGTGCTATATATATATATATTGGCTGCCAGACAGCATAGTGTTTATCACCCAAAACTGCCTCATTTTCTTCAGAGTGTTCCTCCTTTTTACAGCAATTGATAGTCAGGAGGTAAAAGAGTTCAGGAAAGGGTACATTCTCAGCTGAGATTGTCTGCAAACTGTAAAGGCTACATAAATTTCAAAGACCCCTCTTTGGTAATCATGAATATTACAGGCATGGTTTTTTACTCTGGATTCCTAAGAAAATGAAGATTCAAAAGTTATGTGTAGGTGGGTGCTTCAGTCTGTAAGTTTTGGTACTATGCCTTTCTCTCCCAAGTAATGTTTAAGGCTGTTGATGAAGTTCGGGTAAAATTTGCAGTAGGGCTCTGATCTCCAAATTTTGAATTTCTCCAAGTTTTATGAAAATGGACAGCTGGGTCCTAATATGGAAGGATTAAGGTATTAGTATCAGCTTTTATCAGACTTTGTGACTCAAGCAAGAGGCATAATGTCAACTAACTCTATAGAGTGCACATTTGGCATGTGATATAATATAGTGTTGAAATCCATACAGAATGAAGTTTGCAATTTCTGCACTTCAATGAAGTATCTTTTTCACTGCAGAAATTCTAAACTTGGGACTTGCAGACCCTGAATGGACTGTAAAAACCAAGAGGGAGGATTTTTCTTTTGGACTGGGTATTTGATAGTTGCCTGCCCTATGCAGAATACAGTAGTTCCCATAACACCAGTGTTTAGTGAGAGCTGTGCCCCAGCGGGAACTGGCTTCCTATACAGTCTAAACTATCTGCGGAGTTGATGTGAATTAGCATAGCTGCTTCAGTAGCCTGTAACACACAGTTTGATCCCATCATTTGTAAAGCAAGGAAATGAAACCTGTTATTTATCATTACAGCTCAAAGCTATTTATTCGGTGCTTGAACAGCCTCCTGAGAAATGCAGATGATAGTTTTCTATTGCAGCTAAAATATTTATTGTTACCCAGGGATATATATCTAAGGATATATTTCTAATATTAACTGTATGAGTGCTTTTTGGATGGATGGACGCAATCTCTCCTGATACCTAACTGGCTGTATACAGCCCACCTTGACTGTAATGACTGCAATCCCAGACAGCCTTGCAGTTGAACCATTGAACAACTACTGCTGGTCAGAGAGCCAAGTCCTTGAGGTGCACCTCCCATTTCAGCTGGAAAGTTGTGTGTTTTGGTCCTCCAGTATGCAATGACCCTTTTATCTGTGGGATTGGAAAGTCTTAGTGTATTGACTGGTACCTGTAGTTATTTTTATGACTTTGTTGATGCTAGTATACAAAGTATCCTTGCAATGTTAGTTGAATTGAGGTCTAAACGGAGATCACTGTTCACCAAACTCAAAGAACTACTTCATTTTAAGGATGAAATATCTAAGTGGTCAGATTTAGTGTCTGGTATTGTTTGCAAAGACATACGTGAAACAAGTCTGCAGAGAAAAATGAAAAAGGGAATTGAACACATTGGTGAAAAGAATAAGAAAAATAGATGACATCTTGCAAAGATTATTGCTGTACCTGGCAGGATGTTTTCTGGAAGTTTCCTAATTTGCTTTCTAAAGATGTAGTTTCCATAGAAACCTGGGATTTTAAAATACAAATTTAATACAACTTTATCTTTTTAAACACTTCATGCAAGGCAAAAGAGGGTTACTGCACTGTTAAGAGGCAGTGAAAGCAAACAGCATTTCCAGTGTAGGACAGCTTCAGGATGGACTCACTGCTGGCCAAGGCAGAGCCAGTCAGAGATGGTGGTAATGCCTCTATGATAACATATTTTACAGGGAAAAAAGTTATTGTTCAGATGTAATGATGCTCAGAGAAGTGAGGAGTGCAAGTATGTGAGAGGAACAACTCTGCAGATATCAAGGCCAGTGCAGAAAGAGGGACAGGAAGTGTGCCTCAGGTGTCAAAGCTGGAATTCCCCTGCAGCTGTGGTGCAGCCCATGGTGAGGCAGCTGTGCCCCTGCAGCTCATGGAGATCCATGGCGATGCAGAGGTCCACCTGCAGCCCATGGAGGAGCCCCAGGCTGGAGCAGGTGGATGCCTGAGGCTGTGACCCTGTAGGGACCTGGGCTGGGTCAAGGTGCTTGCAGGAACCTGCAGATCAATGGAGAGAAGATCCCACACTGGAGCAGGTTTCTAGTAGGACTTGTGACCACATGAAGGACTCACACTGGAGTAGGCTGACCCTGAAGGACTGCACCTTCTGAAAAGGGACCCACAGCAGTTCATGAGGAACTGTAGCCCTTGAGAAGGGCTCATGGTAGAGTAGTTCCAGGAGAATTATTTTTTATTTGAGGGACCTTACGGTGGAGCAGCAGAATGACCCCTCTCATTTAGTAGTGGGAGAAACAGGGTGTGATGAACTGACCATAATCCCCATTCCCTGTCTCCCTGCCCTGCTGGAGAAGAAGGTAGAGCTGGGGAGGAGGGAAAGGTAGGAGGACGGTTGTTTTGAGATTTGTTTTATTTATGATTATCTTGCTTTGGTTTTAGTCAGTAATAAATTCAGTTAATATCTTCAAGCTGAGTCTGTTTTGCCCATGATGTGAATCAAAAAGTGATCTTGTCCTTGTCCTTATCCCAATTCATGAGCATTTTGTTATATTTTCTCTCCCCTGTCCAGTTACAGAGGGAGGTGATAGAGCAGATTTTGTGGGCATCTGGCATCCAGACAAGGGTCAACATACCACAATGAATCTTCCTATTATATCCTAGGAATGCACTTAAAGTTGGGGAATTAACTAGCTGTGCATGTCCATGAAAGAGAGAAGCAGAACAGTTGTCTTCTTTTGTCAGTCTTTGTGCCTGTTTTACATGTCCTGATACAGAGAGGTTTGTACATAACATCAGAAAAATGCACACAACTGGGAGCATAACTTCAGCCTCAAATTTTCACCAAAACATTAAATGTTAATGAATGTTTGGCTGTGCAGGTAGTGGAAATGAATAAAGCTATCTACATCACATATCCCATTCCTAAAGCCTTTTAATCTTTTTCTATATAGGGCAAAGTTGTTAAAACTGAAGCTAGGAATGCAAACGCCACTGTTCAGAGTTTTCTGTTTGGACTTCATTATCTGAATGCACTACCAAGAAATCAAGATAATAATTTTATTTTGAAAGCTACATAAAGCTTGGAGATGGCTCTAGATTCTGGTGCTTTTTATTGGGACAAGAAGAAAAGTTAAAAGATGATCTAGGAGTTGATCATCAAATTATACTAATATTATTTGGAGAAGTTACTGAAATGTCTATCTTTCCTAACCCTGTGAGTCAAAAGCAATCCAGACAATGTCTTTTATCCATGACACTGATTACCTGCTGCTTGTGATGAGGCCATATTCTTCTGAAGAAGAAAAAGGCAAAGATTTCATGCCTTACTGTGGTCAGATACTGTCAGACCCGGTGTCTGTATTAGCTTACTGCTGGGGACAAAATATGTGTAGGAAGAGGCCTTTGTTTGCTCCTTCACTGCTTAGACAGTGAAGTAAATCCTGTGTTAGATGAAGACAAAAAAGCTAGCAGAGGAGCTACAGGAGTGCCTTGCTTTCAATGCATGGGAGGATTTGAGCACCAGGATCAGGTGGAATTATTTCAGAGCAGTCCATGACTGCATCACTGTGGCTCCGAGATACTTAAGCCGATCAGCTAAATGTTTCAAACTTTAAAATACTTCTTTCTTGTAGCAAACAGTCACCAGATAAAGTAAGCATGCTTGCAATTTAATTCACACACCCTCCTGCCCTTTGAAACCAAGTGTCTAAAATGCATCCATCCTACAGCTGGAAAGAGAGATTTGTGATTATCCCATTCAATCCCTGCAGTGATGCACCTTCCTCACTTCATTTAACAAATACAGAACTACAGGAATTATTGCTCTGTTTTTATTCAGGACACAACTGATGGTGCACATGGAATATGCTTGCTGAGAAAATACCCAGGCTTTACTTTGACTCAAGTGAAAATGAATTTGCTACATACCCTACTCCCACTAATCATAGCAAATTACTATCTCTGCTTAGTGTCACCCTTCTACATCTGCATGATTGGCTTCTGTTCTGCCTCTGCAGCTGCTAGGTGAGGCCAAATCCCAACCTATGCTGTGAGAGGATGTTCACTCAGCTCTCTGTTAACTTTTGAACCTACACTTTCAATCAGCCAAACACATTCTGCTGTTGCCTGGTAAAGGAGTTTGGCTCTGGTGAAGGGAAACTTTAGAGAGTGCTTGGAGCTCTCCCAGGAAAAAGGCCTTTTCCATCCACGTGTTGGCAAATTGGAAAATGCAGCAAATTGTCAGTACAAGGGACAGAGAAGAGGAACTCCTGGGCTATGCTCTTCTCATCTGAGAAATCAGTTGCCTTAAAGCTTTTGGTCTTTAAGATAATTGGTGTAGTGACACCTTCTTTCTTATCTCTCAGATAAGAACTTCATTAATTAACATTTGCAAACTATGAACACTTCCTCTGATAGGTGTTATTACATATCACAGCAAAATGTGAATAATCTTGGCATGCTAAAACTAGTTCAGCTTTGGTATAGGTGAAGCAAGAATGAATGACACTCCATCACAGGGAATATTTCAGGTTATTTGAAACGTCATAATCCTCCTCTCATGGATTTCTGGGCTATTTTTATAATACTAATTCTGATTAAAAATACTAAGTCTGACTGTCAGTTCTAATCCATGCTTCATCCTTGCATATCTAGCAATGTTAACAAATGTCTGACTAGTCTAAAGGCCTTTAAAAATCTTCCCATGTGTAGAAACTTCAGAGGCACACACAGAAGCCACACACATTTCCCTGCTTCTGCGGTGGGAAGAGTTTATGGAGCTACATAAGCCATCAGGATGGGTGCTGTATTGACTTTGATCATGTCCCAGTTTGATAACAGATGATTTAGTTTTTAGCTAGTTTTTAGTTTTTTGTCTATTGTTCTGAAGTGAGTAACTGGAGTTCACCAGGGATGACACACTGACACAAGCTGGTTCTTTTAGTTTTCCTTTTTTTCTCATTTTAGTAGCTGCTCAGCTCCCCTCTTTGTAAGCTAAGAAGCTGTATAAAAATGGGCTGGAAATGCATCCACCAAAATGAGTGATGCTGACAGGCAGCTGCTGTAGGTACAGCTGCTTCAGGCTCTGACAGATTTCAGGCAGGCAAAGAAAAGTTCCCCAAAACTACTCAGTAGCATGTAACATATGATAGCAATGGAGAAAAACACACAATACTGGAATTATCTTGTGTACCTAGACACTTTTGCCTCACTCTGTGTTGTACTGCAGGCTCTCTGGACTGCAGATAGAATTGTATTGAATCCTATCTCTTGATACTTAAAAAGCTCAGCTAACCTTCCCAAGCTGCACAGCTGCTCTAAGAGGGTTTTCAACCATGAAGCACCAACTGTTTAGCACTAGTTTTCAATTAAAATTATAAAAATCTTTCAAAAAGCACTTTAAAAAAAGAAATGTAATTTGATGTTGTTTTTCAATACCCCGTCTGTGAGAACAGGATTTTATCTCATGTTTCTGAAACCTAATTTGACAATGCAAGAAGCAATTAAGCTAGAATATGTTCCTCTGTTTATCTGGTCTTTAAATAATTTAGAGGCTGAAATTAGTTAAATTTTTTGTTATTTGTACTGAATGATAATAACTTTATTCATTATATGAGCAAGTAAAAACAGCAGGAAATTGCGTGAGGCACATAAAAGTGGGAAAGGATTAAGAAAAAAGTATGGGCAGAATGTAGTTTGTCCTGCAGATTTTGGTAGCCGTATGTAGTGTGAAGATGGACAGATGGAAAAATAGTAATGTAAAAAGTGTTATACTAGAAATTGTCCCATTCAAGTCTTCATTTCCAATTAGTTTAATGACTTCCAATTCTATATTTCCATTTGATACATTACTATAACAAATGCAACCTCATAAACTTTGTTCTTAGAGGAAAGTTGGGATTCATTTGCAATACAGATGTCTGTAAGAATATTCAGAGAATATATTATATTTTATTTTTGTAGCTAAATCTTAAAAAGTGATTTAAAAGCAATGCTTTTCATTAAAGATTTGAGAAATTTCACTGTAGGAAAGGTGTTTTCATGCTAAACAGAGAAGAACACATTGTTTTCTGCAGTGGTTACACTGTGCCCTGGGGGAGAATGACCCACAGTGTTGTCTTGCTTGGATGATGTAGGTCATGTAACCCAATCACTACTTCAGTGATTCTTCCTTCACAAAGACTGTTCTCTGTTTTCAGAGTGGGGCACTTGATAAGAAATTAATCTTGTGCTTCAACCCAGTATATTCAACATTACTGGAGGAAGATTGCTTTGTAATGGGGATGTACACAGATTGGTCAAGGAGAGGGGATACAAATAGAATAACTGTGCTTCAGTGCAGTGGAAGATAGATATGGAGAGAAGTGGCAGGGGTATGATGAGGGCATAGCTGGTGGGGGTTTTGTGAGGACAGAGAGTAGCTGTTTTGAAAGCACATATGGTAGTTGGGGTGTAAGAATCTGTAGAAAAGCAAGACTTCAGGGATGTCTAAGCCACTTCTTCAAGTGGGCTATGAGTTCAGGTTTCTCTGTTTTCAAGCACATTTTTAGAAAGATTTTTAAAGAGCATGGTGAGTCTTCGGAGTATGTGGACTTAGCATTCTGAGCAAACCTAGCTCTAAATAACGCAGGTTGTGTCCCACCATAAAATTCAATGCAGCCACTGATTACTTTAAAAAACTGTTTTCAACTGTCCTAAGATTATAATAATTCTAGGTAAGTTCAATTAATTCAAATTAATTAATTTGAATATATTCAAATTAATTATTTTTCTTGCATATAATAGCCATTGTGTAAGTGTTCTTTGTCACTGTTTCCTTAATATTCCTGTTGTTTAACAAAACCAGAGTGACTCTTTTTGCATGACTTTTTTTCATTATTCTAAAAATCAGTCTCATTTTTCTGTCACAAAACCATGAAACAAACAAGTCTATCTCAATAAACTGGGGTTATATTTTAGCTTCCTGCAAGCTCCTCCCTGCTTCTTGACTCCATATCTCTCCAGACAGTTGAGAGATGCTGTCTTCCTCTCTCACAGCCCCTGGTGATTGCACATTACTGTTATTCCCAAACTAAGAACAAAGATATGATTATCAGCAGGATATCTTGAAGCCTCAGTCTATGCAGAGGAATACTCATGTCAAAACAGATGACTATCAACTTCCATTTCATGTGCTTCTTTCTTCTTTGTAATTGCTAAGTATAGTTGCCCTGATCCTAAACATCATCACATCCAGAAGCCTTATGGAGTCACACAGAAACTGTCATAAGAGATGAAACCAGTGTCCACTAAGCCAAGTGTCCTGTAAAACAAAATAAAGAATAGGACAAGGACCTAGTGTTGCTTCATAACCATTGCCTGAATTTTTGTAAAGTAGTGACTGTGGAACTCCTGAGCCAGAGATGTGTGCTTAGAAGCCTGTCAACACTTTATTATTTGACTGAAAAAATTGTCTCTGCTAATTTCCCTGTGATGCTTATTTTTCTTAGACATCATGTAATTCCTCAGATGCCTTACATTCTTTAACCTGAAGAAGTGACATTTTCTGGAGTTCACACCCCTTTGTAAAGATGGATCAAAGCCTTGTCACAGGCACTAGAGTTTCTGCCTGTTTTGAGTTCATACCTCGCAGAGTATATACTTTAGTTTTAGTGCACATAGAAGTCTTTCACACATACACCCTTGCTTGGCTGCACATATAAACTCCAAATAAAATGCCTATAAGGAGGCTGGCTAGTGTCACCAAATAATTCCTTTTGAGCTCTGGCTGACAAATACCAGGAACTGTCTATCTCAGTGCTTCCTTAAGTGAACCAACAATCTGATCCATTCCACTTCTTTGACAATCCTTTTTATTTCTAATTTTCAAGATGAACATAATATTGTGACACTTACAAAGAACAAAAGCATGCAAAACCCACTCTACTTTGGAGACTTAACATAAGGAAAGCCAGAACATCAGTTTCTCTGACTTAGTGCATTTGTTTCTGACTGCAGCTTCCTGCAGGATGTGAAAGATGACATTGTAGTAGGGGTCTGCTACAGGCCACCCAACTAGGAAGACACCCTGGATGAGTCACACTATAGACAAATTGAAGCAGCTTTGTGTTCACAGGCCCTGGCCCCATGAGGGCATCAGCCATCTCAATATTTTTTTGAGAGACAACACAAAAGAGCACAAGCAGTCCAGGAAGTTCCTGGAATGTGTTGATGATACCTTTCTTTTCCAAGTGATACGAGGAAAGCTGCTATGCCGGATTTTTTTTCTCACCAACAAGGAGAAGGGGAGGAGGATTTAAAGCTCAAGGGCAGCCTGGGCTGCAGAGGCCATAAAATGTGGAGCTTCAGATCCTCAGGGCAGTGAGGAAGCCACACAGCAAGCTCACTAGTCTTCAGGACTTCAGGACAGCAGATTTTGGCCTCCTCAGGGATTTGCTTACTTGAGTAAGCATGGGATAACTCCCTGAAGCGATGAGAGGCCAAAGAAAGCTGATTGATATTCGAGCATCTCAGCTTTCTCCAGGCTCAGGAGAAATGCATCCCAGTAAAGAGGAAGTAAGGCAGAAACAGCAGGAGACCTATGCAGATGAATGAAGAGCTCCTGCACAAACTCAAACACAAAAAGGAAGGACACAGAGGGTGGAAGCAAGGATAGTACTTTGGGAGGAGTGCAGAGATACTGTCTGAGCAGCCAGGGATCAGGTTAGGAAAGCTAAAGACCTGATTAAATTGAAGCTGGATGAGGATGTCAAAGGCAAAAAGAAAAGTTTCCATACGTGTAGTAATGTATCTGAATAACTTAGGCCATTCCCTGTACCAGCCAAACTGTTTGAAGATAAGAAGACACTTGCAGTCTTGTTTTTCAGAATTCTCAAGGATTCATCGAGGTTAAGGGAACAACAGGTCTAAAAATAATGAGCAAGAGCATGGGAAAGTGTTTACAAGAAATGCAAAACTCTGATAGAAAACACGCAGTGTAGTGATAGACACTTCACCAATTAGGTGCCCTGAAGGATGTGTGCCTGCCTGATGGACAAGTGGCTTAGCCAATCGAGAAACTTCTGTATGCGTGAACAATAGTGCTAAAAACAATAACTGTAACTTTATGCAAACAATAAATGGCTTCTGTTGGAATCATGTTGATTTGTTTATTTCAGTAGTGCATTTTCCCCCTGCACATATATACATCAGTGATTAAAGGAAGACTAGGAAAAAAAGCATGGGCCTATCTAGAAGGAAACAAGAGACCTGGATCATGGAAGAGGGTGAGGTGCTCAGAAACTAAACCTGCGTAAGTCTATTGGTTCTTATAAGATGCATCCATGAATCCAAAGGGAACTGTGAGAGAAAATGGCTAAGTCACTATCATATTTGAGAAGTTGTGGCAGTTTGGCTGACTGGAAAAGGGGAAATATAACTCCCATCTTTAAAAATAGAACAAAGGGAGACCTGCAGAATTACAGACTGGTCATTCATGGCTTTGTGTCTGGCAAGATTATGGAACAGATCCCCCTAGAAATAATGCTAAAATGCATGGAAAATAAGGATGTGACTGGTGACAGAGAAAGTGTCTTCACTAAAAGCAAATGATGCCTGAGGAATGTGGTGGCCTTCAATGATGGAGTTACTGAGGTAGTGGATGAGAAAAGAGTAACTGATGCCATCTTCTTTGCTCTGTTCAAAGCATTTGGCACTGTCCCTTAAAGTATCCTTGTCTGTACACTGTCTCTACACTAAAGAGACATTGGATAGATACACCACTTGGTGAATAAGGAATCTGTAAGAAGAAATCAGCTGATGGCGTCTGTTTCCAACAGGGCTTTGCTACTGTTCTGGAGGGAACTCCTTGCTGCTTCTATTGCCCTGGTTGGTCTCTCTAGGCCACGGTGTGAATTTGGGAGGCTGAAGGTGTAATGCTGAATTCTGGCTTGTTGTCAGAGGGCTGAGGAAACTTGCTTCTGCTAAAGGTACATTTCCAGGATTCCCTGTAATCTGATAATTTTCAGGGGCCAGATTTACACTCATCTAGCACCATGTAAACTATGTTTTCCTCTTTTAAAAGTTGAAGCAGGTAACTCCTGTTTCATGAGCAGAAGGCTATTTGCTGAAAGATATTTTAGGGAATACAATTTTTCTATATGCCCTTCATCTTGACTTTTATATCTGTGCCAACACATCATCTTTTTTTCTGCTTTGATTCCTCTGTGATTCTATCTTGTATTTGGCACTGTTCACTCTAGGTATCTCTGGTTGAATTATATAGAGCACTTCATGTGAAGTGCTTTTTCACGTGAAACCAGGAAGAGAATGTAATAGATAACCAAATTTGCTTTTTTTTAGCTGTCAGAAAGTATCTCTCTTGAAGGCACCATAGCATCTGTCAGTGGTTATTCTCTGAAATGTGTGGCAGATAAATTTAGTGGCAGACATTTAGTATTGCTAAATACCTCTGTCACAACTTATAAAAGTATATAGGCTGGAAGGACCTGTAGAGGTTGAATCTGCCTCCCCCTCCTCAATACTAGTCCAGCTAGTGCTCTACACAGTGACCAGGTATTCTTTTAAATAGCTCCAAGAACAGAGTACCCATGACATCCCTAAGACTTTGTTACAGTGGCAGTCTTCCTCCTTGGGGAAAAAAATGTCCTAAGTTCTCACATTAGTGTCCTGTGTTGCATCTTGTACCTGATGGCTTTCATCATTTCTCTGTCCATCTCTGAGAAGAGTCTGTCTCCATCTTTGCTCTTCCCTCCCATGTGGCTGATGAAGAGAGCAGTAGGGCCCTGTTAACCTTTTCCCCAAACCCTGCCTTAAAAATCATTACCAGGCACAAAGAAAAGTAAGTTTAATGGCTTTAACAGTTTGATTTATGAGCAGGAAGGGGCCAAATTTTCAAATTTTATGCACAACTACAAAAGCTATTGTTCTTCTTGCCTGAACTTTTCATTGTTTCTGTAGATCAGTGGTTCTCTGCTTTTCATTTATATAAAGAAGCTAAGCTGTAAATAAGTATATTAAGAAAAGGAAAGAAAATCATAACAGTTGCTGAAATTATAAATGTAGTGTTAATTGAAAGTGTGGGCATATAAACATATTTCAGTATGTAGTATTGCTTCAGGACTTCTGAAATAGTTTGCGGTTTCCCTAAAGACAGGAAAAAACAATTCACTAAGTCAGAAAAAGAGTGACAACAAATGACTGATAATAAGCATTTTTCAGCAGCACTGAAAATATAGGATATGTGTTTATACCTTAGAAACCTGAATTTTGGGTTCTTATTTCTTGCTTTGAAAATGCAAACCTTCAAGAGACTCACAGAAAGACATGATAGCAAAATCTGCTAACCCAGCGTTTGGGCGGAGAAGCTTCTACAAGTCTTGTATTTAAGCCATTCCAGTTTTAACATGTAAAAAATGTTTCAAGAAATAAAGACTTAATTGGAGAAACAGTGACTTATTGAAAAATGTTGAACAGTTAAAATACCTTTGTAAGCAAGCAAAGGCTAGAAAAGGAGAGGGTAAACATTCTGTGAAGGATGAGTGTTAAATAATATGCAATTAGAGAAATCAAAGCTATTGTGCTAAGAAAAGTTATGAATAGCCCAGATAGAGGCTGGAGATCAAAAAGGCTTGGAATAGAGGTGGGCAAGTTCTGGGAAAAGTTTTATAAGCAGTAAGAACACCTTAGAAGCGGTTTCTTAGGAAAACATGGAACAAATTAAGCCTAGGTAGGTAGTATGATGGATTTTAATACATTTGAGAAGGCTGTTTCAGAAAATAGCCTGAAATAAAGAGTAGTTCTGAATAGAATGTGATCTTTGAAAAAAACAATGGGCCACTTTCATCACCTCACTTCCCTCTTATTGAGGGAATGTGGGCTCTTGTCACGTGTAAAACAGCAAGGGAACAAGAGCTTGTGACCAAATTCAGAGTTTTTTGCTTATTCTTTTAGCGATTAAGAAGAGTCTGAATGCATTTGTAGTGTTGGTGATTTTTAGCTAAAAGTTTTTGCAGGCAGACATATAAATAAACAGCAGCATACAAATAAGTATACAAAAGCTCCAAAGCGACTGACATCTTCAGTCAAAGTAATTCAGGAATAGTAAATTAAAACTTTATAAGACACCAGAATGTGGTGAATTTGCCCTATATCTTGCTTTAGCTGATTCTGCTGCAAGCTAGAGATTATAAAAGTGAAATTCCTCCTCAGTCTTTTCACTTTCAAGACACAAATTACTTCAGTATACTCTGCATTTGTATAAATGTGTGCAAGCCTGTCAGAAATAACATTAAATGCTCTTCAATTAGTATAATGAGTGTTTCCAGATGGTGTGATTCTAAACCTTTCTCAAATGGAGCTTAATGCTACATGTCCTTTTTGAAAGATCCTATAACTAAAGTGAATGCTGTTATATTGAATCAAAGAATTCTTTGGGGTTAGAAGGAAACTCAAAGATCGGTAAGATCCAACTCCCCTGCCATGAACAGGAACACCTTCCACTAGACCAGTTTGGTCAGGATCCCATCCAGCCTGGCTTTAAATACTTCCAGGATGGGGGATCCACAGCTTCTCAGGGAAACCTGTCCAGTATCTCACTTCTATTAAAGTAAAAAAATACTTCCTAATATCTAATCTAAACCTACTCTCACTTTTATCATCCATCTTCATTATGAAGTAGTGCATATGACCTAGTCAGATTCTGTGAAAAGTAATCAGGAACAGAGATTAGAACTCAGTAAAGAAAGTGCTTATTTACAGCATGGTATTTAGACTCACTCACTGCTGCCATAGTAGTTGGGCTGAAGGACAGATGCCAAGCTCCTTTCTTTCTCACTAGTAAAATTTTCTGTTTACATGGCAAGTGCCATGGGTGCTAATGATTTCATTTTACTGCACCAGCCGCACAAAAACTTTATTTGTTAAAAACTCCATGACCCTTTCCAATTCCTCAGTTGCTCACAATATAGCACATAGATACCCAATGGTCCTACATCAACATTTCAGAGAAGGCAGTAAGAACCAAAAAGTGGAGAACTAGATTGAAAATGTAGTGAGCATTACCTCAAATGCCAAAATATGTGGACTCAAATGCTTTCAAACTGAGAGGTTCTCAGTCCACCTCTAGTATCTCACAGGGCAGCACATCTGGAATGAAGAACATCAGAGCCGTCTGACAGCTGTACCTCTGCACCTGTGACAGGGGCTATTCTCTCCATAGCAAATTCACAAATGCAATCGCAAAGGAGAAACCTGTCAGGTTAATAGCTCAGCCCCTGCTGACCTAAATGCCAGAGAAGATTTGAATTGCACTTTTCTGAGGGTAAAGGTATTCATAACAAGAAACAGTGTGAAGATGGTTCTTTTTTCTGCTGCATAAAATGTCTATTAATGAACAGGACAGCAGGTCTGACATGCTCATTTTTGACATGCAGGTCCAATCATATGCATCTGTCCTTACAGAAATTCTGAAAGATAAACTCAGTCTTGACAGTCTGATCTGCAAGGTCTGATCTGCAAAGATTTGATCTGTCAGTGAAGTCCCACACATACTTTGTGCGATAGCATCATCCATTCTGCAGCTTGCATGTCTCCACCCTCTTTAATGACCCCTGTTAAATTAATTTCCAGTGGGCTGACATGCAGACAAAGCAAATGAGATACCTTGGAAGAACTCTGGGCAACCAGTTTCCCCAGATTTTGGCTGGGAGCTGTGTTTGTGTGCACGAAAATGTGTGTGTGTTGAAGGGGGGAGGAATTTACAGTAAGAGATTATGTGCATATCTGTTCAGTAAGTTTATCTAAACATTCCCTTTTTCTCTCCTGTCTTTTCCCCTTTTTCCTCCCTTGTGTTCTTCTTTCTTTCTCTTCTGTCATTTACTGTCAGAAAGGGCCACGTCTGAAGAGCCACTTCAGTACAGCCTGGCACCAACACAGACGGACGTCAACACCAGTTCCAACTGTGAGTCAATTTGCAATTGGGGGACTCTGAAGTGGTACTGGTTTGTGTGCATGTAGAAGCTACAAGAACTCTGCAGGGGGCTTCCAGAATAGAGAGAGAATAGGTGTGTTAGCCCCTGCTCCCTCTGGGTGGAGTAGCATGCAGGTTTTTAATGTCTTACTAAATAGCATTAGATAAATATATTGTCTCTTGAAATGAACAAGGATTCTGATATGTGAGGGTGAGTTCCAGGGAATTTTACCAGCAGAATAGACTTTTTGAGCTGGATGCTGTTCGGAGGAAAATGTCCACCAAGAAAGCTCAGGACACCCCATCTGACTAGAGAAGAGACCGGAAGTCATGCTGAAGACAAGAATCTTCATTGAATTATTATTTTCACAGTTAGAGACAAGAGCTGCCAGTCTCAGATGTGTGTAGGAGAACTGCTCTGTGTTAGGACAGGTGATGAGACCTTGCTTTCAGTTTGTGGGTGCTTGAGATAATTTGGTTGCTGTCAATTTGATTCTCTGTGGAAGCACCTGCAAGGGGAAAGACAAGACCTTGCACAATTCTCTCTCAATTTGCATGCACATAAAGTTATCCAGCACTTGTGATCCCAGTCTCCAGTGGCCCATGCTCCTTATAGGTGTGTTGGGTGAAGATACTCCTTATGGAATTGTAGGAGGGGAAAAAAAAAATCTTTACACAGAGCAAGTGAAAAACGACCTCTGCTCTTCACTCTTCCTGAAAGGTACTCCTCTCCTATATTTTCAACTTGGTGACTTTCCTGGTCCCAACAAGCTTTGGCCCAGCATCACTGAGAAGGTAGCTAGGGAAGGACATAGTGATTTAAAGGAGAAATGACAACTGTATCAGCTGCAAAATTTGAGAAGACATGATGGCAAATGCAGGGGACAGTAGAACACAAAAAAAGGAAAAAGTCTCTAATACCACTGCATTTCAAAAAGAGTAGGATAAGTTACATCCTCTGTCAGAGACTGAGACAGTGCTGGTTCAAGACTATTAGAGCTATAAAATTTGTATCATCTCATTCATAGAAAGTTGTATAAAGCAGTTACACCCTACTGTACAGAGAAGTGGATTAACACTTTTTTTTCTAGATGCATTGTCCTCAGCAGAGTTCTAACATTTTCCATTATTCTATTAAAAACTCTGCCTTTGGTGTATATATATGTAGATACAGCTTTTTATGAATATACTTGAATATATTAGTAAATATCTTGCTCAGAAACTGTAAAAGTGACTAATAATGTTATCATAAATTATCCTGTATGCTGTTTTTATCCTGCACAATGATCAATGGAAAATTCACAACACAGACCAATGTCTCACTGATCTGTGACTCTCAAGTAAAAAATTTCTTCAAACCATACTTTTACATCTGAAATACTTGAGTGAGTCATAGTGTGTTTGTCCTGCCTTTTAGTTTTCTGATAATTTGTTTAAGTCCCACAATTCCTGCAGTCCAATGGCCACTTCTGTAAACTATTGTTTGGAAATATTGATATCCTGGGCAGTACATCATACCAGATGGTTTGTCAGCTGTATCAAGCCTGTGAACAGTTCTATCTGTCAGTAAGCAAATGGACATGAGCCTGGAGATCAACAGGAGAATCACTGTTAAATTACAGCACTCACAGGTTGATGTGAGTTTAAAATGTTTTAAAATCTGCCAAAGATGGGAAGCTGAATATGGACAGAATTCAGACTGATGCTTCAGTCATCATGGAATGCCTTTAGCGGTTAACGACTGGATATGAACTAAAACTCTGGGATTACGTTTCTACTAGGTCTTATGTAAAATTGAGAAGAAAAAAAAAAAGCAACAGCCTCAGACAAGTACAGCCCCATAGTTTGGTAGGGAATTTATTTTTAAGCAGGTCTTGAGTACTTAAAGTCTGAAATACAATACATGATCCTATTCCTTTTAGCTTACCTAGTAGCCCATTCTGTACTTGTCTAGAGCAGTCCTCTAGTTTTGGCTTTTTTTTTTCTTACTCAAGTTGTTAGAGCACTTAATCAAACTTCAAGATGGATTGCAATTACATCTCAAGCTCTTCTTTGCACAATGATTGATTTTGTTAATGTTTGTTGTGGTTCCTCTCTAGTAAGAACAGTTCGAGACTGCACTATATGGGGGGAAAATTCAGACAAGAAAAGCAACAGCCTAGTAATACCAAGCAGGTGAGATATTGATCAAGGCTGTTCAAAATGCTTGGCCAATTAATGTCTTTTCTCACCTCCATTCATTGGTTTGTAGTCTCCCCTAGTCTCCTGGGTGGACACTGGACTTGCACAACTTAGTGTTGAAATAATTGTAGTCAAGCAATTTGTGAAGATTCACAAAAGCACCTAAAATATTTTTAGGACTTTATTGTTATTATTATTAAGGGTGGTCTCCTTTGAATGGCAAGCCTTGTACAAACAGGAAGAGATAGTCTATCTAGGACAGGAAGAGATAGTCTATCTAGGTGGACAGACTAAAGAGCAAGTAAAACAAAGGGGTCCAAGCCATCTAAGCCCTGTAACAGTGTAGAAATCTCCCTCTAAGAGATAGAAAAGAGTGGTGAGAGAGGGTATACAGTCCCTATTCTTGGAGATTCTTAACATTTCACTATAAAAGGCTTGGAGCATGCTGATTGAACCTGGAGTCCATGCTTCGAGTAGGGGTTGGACTACTTGATGTCTTCCAGTGTGGCCTTCCAAACAGTGTAATTTTTTAATTCTTCTGTCTGTGGTAAGTTCAGTAGCTAAGTCCCGTGTATTTAAACTCCATATAGCCTGATACTTGGTCTAGCACCTAAGCTGCAGAAAACGTCCTCCTTCTTTGGAATTAAGCTATCTCTTCCAAAACCACTGGATGAATGTTGTCTTCTGGTAGCATGCAGTGGACAGAAGGAGAACGTGATGTGATTTTTTTTTTTTTTTTTTTTTTTTTTTTTTTTTGTAATAAATTTAAGTGAAATCTGCTATATACACAGAGCAGCTAAGAATTTAGGGGGAAAGGGCTGGATCCCAAACAGGTACAGAAACCTTCCTGCCCATAAAATTAATGCTGACTGAATTTTTTAAAGGGCAGAAAGACAAAACTGTTCTTTCACAGATGTCCTGGGGATCAGAGCTAGAAGTGCTCTCACAGCACTGTTCCTGTTTTGTAGCTAAATTATATGGATCAGGTCCTAGGGCTGTCAATCCAGTTAAGTATGCAACAGTGTTCAGAAAAGAGGTAGATATTCTCTAAAGGCTAAATGCCAGCAACTTTGATGTGACTTTGTGATAAAATCTTAGTCTCTTTCTGTGGGAAGGAAGAATTGTTGCATTAATGTAATTACTTGTGATATCACATCTATTTCTCTTTTAGTCTGTGTTTTCAAAGACTGGGCTCCCATTTGGTTTTGATGGATACCAGATTTTTTAGTTCCAAAAGGTTTTCGGGATATTTATTTTTCTGTAGTGATGGTAATCTAAACTGAGAGGTCATTATAAATTCCTACTGTGCACAATAAGCTCTTAAATATTACCTGAGGCAGGGTCTGTGGGAATAGGTAGTAGCAGATGTGCTCTTATACCAACTGACATAGATGTGAAAAACAGGATTTTTCTGGGACACTAGTCAATGTCCATGTCTAAAACAGAAGCAAGAAATTTCAAGCTATCATGTTGCATTTGGGGTTTCTTGGCTCCTGTATGTTTCATCTTTAAATCTCTGTTCAGAATGCACTGAGGCTGCTTGGGTGTCTGTTGTCTATTTATTTTAGTGGGTTTGGGAATAAGTATTACATCAGTAAGATTAACAGTTGTAATTCCATTTATATTGTTTTCTGCTTTTATCTTGCTATCTATATACCCTTAGAAGATTTTTCTGTGGCCGTTCATTAAAACACAAACTAGTGGCCTTCCTGAGACGTGCCAAATTGTTTCTGCAGTCTGCTAATGACTGCTAGTTCTGCTAGCAGATTTCATAAGGGAAAATTTGGAAAATGAATCTGTATTGCCAACAGCACTGCTGCCATCTGATTGTGTTATTACAAGAGTTAAACTCTTATCCTTTCTAGGCTTTGACATACACCATGATGCTTTGATTCTGTCCACCCCCTAATCATGTCTGTCACAATACAAATTAGATGGAGAATCTTCACAGGAACATCCTGCCCATGATTTTAGCTTTAGCAAGAAATAATTGCTCAGTGCTTTCTATGGAAACATTTCATTTAGACACAGTTGGTAATTTCAAATGATTGTTTTAGTTCCAGTTAGTGTGATCTGCAACAGAAATGTCAGTCTGCCACATATCATGGTGGCAAGATCTGCCAGCAGCAGAGAAACAGTAGCTCCTGAGGAAGAGGGTCAGTGGTTCATCTGAAGCATGAGCCCCATGTCCTTCTAAGGACATTGGGTTGGCTGGACCCCAAGCATTTGCAGTTACACATTCCTGAAGCTGGTAGGGTTTTATGTACATCAACAGCTTTGTTGTGAATTTGTGAGGTGACAGGGATATAACATAACTGATCTCTTTCTGAGGTGATGATGCACACACACCACTGCTGGATTTCATCCCTCAGGTTCCTTAGCTATAACACTAAAACAACATGGGAAGAAGACTGCTTTTTCAGGTGAGGGGAACGGGCAGATGTGATAGCAGAAATAAGAGGAAAGCTCATGCCAGCAGCTGGTAGGAGACTGGTAAGTCAGGAGAGTCTCAGCAGTGTCAGTACCCCTGCGGGGTGAGCCCCAGCAAGATGTCTATTGCTCAAGATGGGCATATGGTGAAGAGGTACTCATAAGGTTCAGAAGGAGCAGAACCTGATGTTTAAACACTTCAAGGTGTTACAACTGAGAGATGTCAGGGTTTAGGGAATTTTTTTGATGATTACCTCTGGATCACAAATATAAAAGATAAAAACTTCCAATAATTGCTTTTATATAATAAACCTGCTTCATGAGGACAGTCAGACAATAGAATCTAAACTAATTTTTGAAATGCATTTATTACATGGAATTAATGTGTGGGCACTTTCACTCAGAATTAAGCTAAACTGAAATAAAGGGTTAAATTCAAGAACAGAGTATATAAGACAATGAAGACAGAGAATTTTCTTTCATCTCAATTTTATGAAAAGCTCATAGAAATAAATTGCTATAAGACATGTCCTCAGGCGGTAAAAATTAGATTTATCCAGTGATTTGATTGAGGTGTTCAGTAAGGTAGAGATTTGTTCTTAGGTATTAGACCTACAGTGTGTGAATCCTCAGGAATTGGATGGAATATAGGAGAAGGGCATAAACTGCAGAGGTTTACTTCTAGATCAAGTTAAAATGGCCTTTCACTTTTCCTGCTTTATCCAGATGTTGTACTGAGTGTATGCTCTTGCATCTGACTCTGTGTTTTTTGGGAGGACAAGCAGGAGATGATAGAAAATATGAAATAGAGTTATTTAAACATGGAGAAAATAGACATTTGTGCCTCAAAATACAAGAATTCAGAGGCAGAGACAGAAATTAAAGATGTCAGTTTCACAACATGTGAAACTATGTAATCCAGTGCAAAGGGAAGACCATGAAGCCAAGGCTTTAGTTAAATTCAAAGAATTAGTAACTGTCAATGTAGGAACACATAAAGACAGACACAACACTTCAAAGTTCCATCAGCCAAAGCCAAATCTTTATTCCACACACCTTGTATTTATAGGGTTATCAGAAGGCACTGTGTTTAATTCTAATTGGTCAGCAATTCATTGCAACTCATTTCATTGGTTGGTAGATGTTCATCATGTGTTTACATGTAATGGCTTTCCTCTTAATAGATGTTTTCCTTACAGATTCTGATGGATACAGACTTCTTATTTTCACAGGTGTCTGATGGTTCTCACTGTTACCATTCCTTTCACACAGGAACTTATCAGGCTATCTGTTAGTTTAGCTGAAGTAACAATGCCTGATTTTACAAGGCCTTTTTTTTATAAGTTTTTACCTATATGTAACAAGTAACTCACATGAATTACAAGAATAACTAGAGAAGTAATAATTAATTATGGTGAAAATTCTGGGAAGGATATTAGATATTGTTCTTTGATTATTATTCTAGTCTCTATCTATCTCTATATCTCTCTTATCTATTAACCTAGGAGACAGGAAACATGCAGTAGACAGAAAATGAACTGAGAAATGTCTGAGATTTGTGATCCTAATCCTATGAGACATAGGATTTAGAAGACAACAGGTCATATCCAAGCTATCACTTGATCTAGCCTTTTTTGAACTTCTCCCTCCATGTTTTGCCTCAGTTATGCCTTTCAGGTGTCCAGCTGCTGATGAGTAGTGTATTCTGGTCATACTGATTCTCTGTGAGTCAGGAAAACTGAATTTTTAATGCCAGTTGCAGGAGTATCATGTTGAGCTAACTGTGCTCGGAGCCTGAATATTGTCATAAATCACAGTGAAAACAAGTGAATAGGTTTAACTCCCATCCCAGCATGAGGTCAGTGATCAGGATGTAGAGTTTGAGCCATTCAGTACTGCTATAATAGCAGTGTCCAAGTTTATTAGTAAGTTGAAAACAACTTGCAATCCTTGTGCATCTTGTGAAGAAGCAAGTTGTGGAAACTGACAAGTGGGTTTGCTTTAAGGATCTTTAGGAATGCAAATAAAACATTTATATTCAGGTCTACTGGGACACATTCTGGAACAGACTTTCTTCTTAGTGAATAAATCAGTGGAGACAAGGGACTCTAAAAGAAGAACACACTCCTCTCCCTCCTTCCATGATTACCAGGTGAATAAATGTGCAGGTCATTACCCATATCAGACCTTTCACATGTCAACTCAGACAGTCCATAATAATGGACATAGAATCACAGAATCATAGAATCATAATATGGCCTGATTGGAAGGGAATTGAAACATCTAGGTCCAACACTTACACTAGACTAGGTTGCTCAGAACTCCATCCAACCTGGCCTTGAACACTGCCAGAGAAGGGGCATGTATGTGGAACATGCAAGATGTTGAGATGGTGTTTAAGCTGTTGTCTCCAACATCTGGTATTATCCAATTACCCTTGTCCAATGCCTTGAAATTCAATCTTAGCTCAACACCTCTGCATATTTGTCCTATAAATACAAAATAATTTAAAGCCATCCAAAATCTAGGAGGCCAGTACTTGCCCCAACATCCAGTCATACTTCCCTGATGCCTTTCTTTTGTCATTCCTCCCATTCCTTCAGCTACAAGAACTGGCTGAAAAACTAGTCAAAACCACAGGGATAGTTTTCAGCTAAATAAATGGATCAACGGCAAAGAAATGGACTGTTAATGTCTTTCCTGAGGAAAAGGCAGATATTTCAGCTCAACCCTCACTAGATATTAAAGTGAGGATGGTATTAGGAGGGCTCAGGTGTGGGGAAAGGCTTGTACGCATGGAGAGTTTATCTGTGAAATGCTTGTGGGATAGCAAGAACAATTCAATTCATTGTAGGCATTACTGTGAGGCAGTGGAACTGGTGAGGCTGTCCAGATAAGATGGGGATAACCCATCCCTGAAGGTTCTCTAGGTCATGTCAGAAGGGCTCTGAGCAAGCTGGTCTAGTGGGGTAGGGGATTGGAATGAGATGATCCTTAAGTTTCCTTCCAACCCAAACCATTCTGATTCTATTATTCTTGGAACATGTCAACACATAGAAAATACTCAAGCTTAGTGATGTTTCATAGGACTGTCTTCCCAACAGGATGACTTTCATTCTCTTCCCGTTAGAGTCTGTTGCCTAAAAAGTACAGCCTGAGGCTGTTTCTTGTACTGTTCCTTGATACCTGGGAGAGGATACTCCACTACAATCTCAAGTACTTGTAGAGAGAAATAAAATCTCCCCTGATGCTCCTTTTCTGCTGGCTAACTACCTCCAGCTCCCTTAACTCCTCCTTATATGACCTGTGCTCCAGCCCCTACACTGGCTCCATTCCCCTTTTTGGACACACTTTGGAGATGAAAGGCAGACTACAAGCCAGGCCATAGCTACAGTAACAAGCTGCCATGATATTCCAGGATATAGTTCTACAGAATGTTGAGACCTCAGTGTAAGATAACTGCAGCCTGTTCTGTCACCCTGTCACCAGCATTAGTGACATGGAACTGTGTCTTGTTTAAAGTAAGTGGAGAAGTCAAGTTTGCCAGTTTTCTATCAGGCCTTAAAACTGCTAGCATGAGCTAAGGAATCAAGCACCAAAATTTCTTGTCCTCTTTCCATTAATGCGCAATGGTTTCTCTTTTGCTTACAGAGAAATAAATCACTTGTCTACTTGCTAATGCCTTTTGTATTGGGTTTCATTTCCCTCTCTGATACTGAAGGTTACCAGCATGTTTGTGCCCAGCAGGCATCAGTTGGCATCTGTTCTTAAATTCAGACCACACAGCTGTACCCTCAGTCTCTATTCTTTGGAAACCTGAACATACCAGGATTAAAATAGACTGCAAACAGATGCTTGCTGATAAAGAGGTTCCATTTGCTTGTACAATTTGCAATTTGTGCTGTGAGGACTTAGTCACAGTCTAATGGCTAATCATTGCTAGAGTTCAGTGGATCTCCTGGCCTTGAGGTTTTGGCATAGCCATAATAGCCTGTGGGGTTTATTGGTGGAATTTCTGCACTCAAACCTCAGTGAGCGACTGAGAACTGCCCAGCCACCAAATCACAGAATCACGGAATGGATCAGTTTCAAAGGGACAACAGTGGGTCATTTGATCCAACCTCCCTCCTCAATTTTAGAGCCCATGGTACAGGATGGTATCCAGATGGTTCTTCAACGTCTCCAGTGAGGCAGAATCCAAAATCTCTCCTGGCAACCTGCTCGGTTTTCTGTACAATAAAGTTCTTACCCATCTTTAGGTGGACCTTCCTGTGCATCATTCTCCATTGTCTGCTGTCCTATTGCTTGGTGCTTCAGGTACCTGTAGATATTGATGAGGTCTTCTCCCAGCTGTCCCTTCTTGAGGCTGAACAGGCCCAACTCCCTCCACCTTTTCTCCTAAGAGAGGTGCTCCAGTCCTGTAATTATCCAAGAGCTCTGTGTGTCTCTTGTACTGAGCAGCCCAGAACTGGACACAGCACTCCATATATGCCTCACCAAGGCAAGATCACTTCCCTTGACCTGCTGGCAATGCTCTTCCTAATGCACCCCAGGATCTCACTGGCCTGCAGGTCTTTCTCCACAGAGCTGCTTTCCAGCAGCCCAGCCCACATCCTATACTGGTACATTCTGGGGTTTTTCTTCCCCATGTGCACTTGCCACAGAACTAACATCAAAATACATGCCTTGTCACACCCTCCTGCTGCAAATTTGACCACTTTGACCAACTCTATTCCACAGGGCATGAAAAGAACTGTAGAGTTGGCTATATGCACCCTGAACTGCTTATGCATTGGGAAATCTGTCCTTTGGCTTCTGGATGTGGAAAATCTTCATTAGCGTAGAATTTAGAAAGGATTCTTCCCTTTCTTTCTTTTGTACCCATTGAACTTCAGTAAGCAAAGGTCAGTAAAGGTCTGTATGGCAAGTCTGTATGGCAAAACAAAATGATCTTTACAAAGAGGTGACTTGAAAGTTCTTCTGACAGCAGGCAAGAGCAAGTCACTGCATATGAAAGGAAAAGGCAGAGATGACCCAGATTGAATCTGGAAGCATGTGTCCAAAGCAGATTTTGTTGATATCAGCTGTGCACATGCCTCCAAGATGAGTTTGGTGACCCTGACTCAAGACAACCAAGGGAATATTGTCTCTCTTCCTGCAGCCCCAGGGCCAGCCTTTATGCCAGTCCTCACAGTGAAGTTGAGGGCGCAAACCAAAATAGCCCTTCTGTCTACTCACCCTTACACTGCTGCAGATCAGGAGTGACACCCTCCAACTGTAGTCCGAGACTGGTGAAAAATGTCCTCCCAAATTTCAAGATGCATGCACAGGTCTTCAGGTGCCTTGTCAACACCCTGGCTTAGCAATTAAGGCAGAACTGCAGCACAAACCACACCTCCCCTCACTCCTGCTGTGGCTGCACTGAGGGCACCCACGTATATGTGCACAGTTTTCCTGACTGCTCCATTAAACCCTTAAATCCTGTATCGAGTGTGAAAGTAAGCTGCAGGCAAAGCTGAAGTTTGTCAAGCATGTGTTTATAACAAACACATCTGGATTTTTTCAGTAATTCTGGATGAAGTTGGATTTTCAGCCCATGTTTATTAACACCCTTTGTTTATGTTTTTGTAAAGCCAGTGTTTCCATGAAAATGAATAGAAATGGCAACATAATAGAGAATAAAATAAGGGGAAGAAAGCCAAGCAATGTGGTAAAGTACCCTGGTACATGGGACCTTCTTTCAGGGATTTTCGTATTACTGAAAATGTAAAAGAGGGGAGGCAGGGAAGCTGCAAGGAGCAAAGACATATGGTATGTTGATTTTAGCTCTTAGGTGTCTTGAATTTTGTATGTTTGGGCCACAAGTGAGCAATTTCAGGTGCGTAGGGTTGTGTTCCAACAGTTTTCATGGCAACAGGCACTCTGAGCTTGGTGAGAGCATTTGCATACAGTTCTGACACAGTCCATCTCTATTTCTTCATAGTCTGAGCTTACGATAAATATCCCTGTGTCACATAAACCATCTTAGCAAGTAACTTTGCTGGGTCATAAATCATGCCAAGTGGTATACCTTGTCTATACTTCACAGCTACAATGTAAAAAGCATCCAACTCTTTTCTTGTACAAGGTAAAGCTGTGAACTTTTAAAGAAGTATTTTTGACTTTGCAAGGGAAATTTGAGAGACCTTTAGCTCCTATAAGAACTTTAGTAAGTCAATATTATTTATTTAGTTGAATAACTTATTTGAACTTGGTATTTATTACAGTTACAACATCTGCAGATGGCCTGAAGGATCATGGTAGGTCTCCTTCCACTGAAACATTCAAGTTTAGTCTAGTCTAGCCTAGTTTAGTCTAGTCTATGAATGTTATAAAATGGGTAGATATACCTTCAAATGAAGCAGTGTAGGCCCCTTTCTAGAAGTCTAAATTGGAACAACTTGGTATTTCTGAAGTGTTTTGTAAAAATTGAGAAAAGTGTGTTACAAATAATCACATAAGAAGAAAAATCCCATTTCCCCTCCCCCCAATATCTGTTCCTTTTTCATTGTAAGATTATTATTTCTTGCATCTTCACAGGCCCTGTGAATTGACATGTTCCTTTTGATCAGAAAGGAGTTGGTGGCTGAGTTTCATCATCAAATGGACTCTGAAAAGGATGGGAGAACTTTCATATGTCAATTACTTTCAGAATTCAAATTTGACATACTTTCATATGTCAAAGCATATGTCAATTACTTTTGGAACAGTAAACCTGGCTCCAAAGTTGTATTTTCTATGATTGTTTTCAGAAACCTTTGCACAATCTGTGTACAGAAATGCATAATTTTTTAAATGCATAAGGTTCCTTTTTATCCTACTCAAACTTCTCGAGTTCCCAAGAGAATAAACCTCTTCAACACAACTCAATTGAAGCTCAATTGAAATTGGAATGGAGTAGCCCATGCCAAGAAGGTACCATTGGTTCACACTTCCTACCAAGGGGAACCATTCCTTGATGAAGCAAATGTTGTCCAGCAACAGGAGCCAGAGTTCATTACAGATTTGCCTATCAGGGAATTAGACTGATAATGATCAAGATTTAACAGACCCAACAAGGCTGAAACTGAAAACCATTGTCCATAGCAAACAAAGAGAAGAATATAATTGTGACCTGGAGTGGCTGTAACACAGATAGGTCTGGAGAGGGTTGTGAGCAGTTAATAGTGCACAATCAGCTTTGGAAGCACCAAAATATGCCACAGTCTCAGATTCTCTCACTTCTTCCATGACATTGAAAGTCATGTCATGGAAAAGGACACATTTTTAAAGGATTGTCTGGTTTGTGTAATTATTTTTTATTTCCTGCTAGTGTGATCTGATGAATTCTCCTAAGGAGAATTTTGTTGAATTTTTTTCAGGTTCCCTCCCAGTGGTCACAGAGCAAAACTCCAGGTGGTTTCCTTGCTTTGCCATGGATAGGACATTTTCTCACAGTCTCGCAACTGTTAAAAATGAATCAGAGAAAACAAGCACTTGACTTATTTTAAGAGTAATTCTAAAACAATCACTTCTTCTCCAGAATTTTAGTTTTCTCTGCTCAGGGGTCAGAGTTATAAAGGTGATTAGGAATATTTTTATTCTCATAACCTGTTCCTCTTAGAGTTGTTGACCCTGCACACAAGTTTGCAGTCACATTACTGCATTGCAACATATCTTTGAAATAAGAGCAAAACTCCAGTGTGGGTTTGTGCCATGGAATATTCCAATCTGAAGATTTGCTGTCCAGCTCCACAGCTGCAGAATTAAGAGCACCTCTGAAAATTCTGGTCTGTGAGTCTCATGATATTTAAGTCTGCTAGCAGTTACAGGAAATCCCGGAGATGCAACAGTTCATAGAGCAAACATTTTTGTTGGGCCAAGCGGGTGTTTGCCTCTGGTCTAGCAGGATGCAACAGCCTCAGCTATGGCTTCATCCAGCAACTGCTGGATTGAATCAATAAGTCTGTCTAATTTGCTTAGTTAAAAATCAGTGGGAGAAGTTTTTCATCTTCCAGCTATTCTACTTCAGGCAGGAGTTTGCATTATAACTATCCTAGACCTGCTTTACACTATAAAATTGGACAATCTCCCAGTTTTCTTTCTCAGACCACCACAAGTTCCCATGCTCTGCTTAGTCCAAGGAGGTTTTAGCATTTTATACTGTGTCTGGGTTTCCTGATTTCCATTTTGCTGCTTAAGTCCTTTGTTTTTGCCTAAGGCAACATACTTCAGGAATGAGAGAGTGGCTAAGCCAGGTCAGTAGTGACAGTTAGCAAGAATCTGCACGTTGATACCGTCAAGCATCCAGCAAAGTCTGTCAAGACTTTGACAGGATATTAACACCATGCCCCTTTGTGATAGGAAACCCAACCAAGACCAGCTTCTCAGGAATTGCACCCTAGCTGACTTCATTGATTTTGTTATAGATGTCATAACATTTTGATGAAATTTCCACTTGTTGGAAAAAAGGAATTTGCTTCCCTGAGGAAGAAGCTTGTGTCTATAAGTACCTTATATTGGTAGTTCTGTGTGATTTTAACCAAGCCCTTTATTTGTAATCTATGATGGTAGTAAAATCCTGCACTTGCACTGAGGACTGTAAACTGTTAGCACCATGGAGGAAAGAGGAAGAGTATTTGTCACAATGAGTACTGGAGAGACAAAGGACGCCTTTAATCAGGGTCTCACTGACAGTTTTGTGAAAAACAGATATCAGCACCTTTTTAAGACCCCATTTCTGATGGGAACAAGGCATTACTGGAACAGAACAATCCAGTGCAACCACTGGGAGGGACTGCTTTCCCTTTGTGAACCCTCTCTAATTTGGTGTAATCCCAGTGTTTTACCCTGAGTTAGGATAATCTCCACTTGTCCAATCTAGGAATTCATGGAGCTCTGCCATTGTCTTCCACTTCTCTAAATGAAAAAGAAAATTGAAATACAATACACACTAATCAGTCCGTATTTAAAAATACACCTGGAATGATCTTTTGCTGCCGTAAAGGTTTGCATCTAGACTTGCAATTGAGGACTGGACAGGTCAAACCACAGGAAAATAGCCAGAATGTGTAAACAACTAAAAATGGACTATGGCAATGCTGTTCAGGATTCTTATCTTATGCAGGACATAATTATGCGCTACCCACTGAGATGTGGGTAGGTAATGTGGCTGGGCACTCTCCTCCTTCAAGGGGAGAGACTTTCCATAACTCTACGGAGTGTATATTTTGTGCATTAATTATATGGGAAGATGCTTGACCATGTTTCTGAAGGGCACGTCTTGTTTGCTCAGGTTTTCACCTTTGCCAGTCCCTGTGCATATCACATACTGCATGGCTGAGTGGAGGGATCCACCTATGGAGAGATTACAGAAACCTGACTTTATATTCTAGAGGTAGGCTTGGGAGTCTAACGTCAGGTATCCAGGTTTGAACATTTTATTGAGATTTTTTCATGGACAAAGAAAGTTATTTGCTGAACTTTGGACAATGAGACTCCCTCCCCTCCACTGAAATTTCTCTCACAAATCTGTCTTTATATCATACAAAAATCTATCTTGCTTTTTATCACCTCTCTTCCCTTTCCTCTTCATGAACACAATAGCATTCTTCAAAATGGGTCCTCCAAGATCTAGTTGTGGCTCTAGTGTTTCTCTTAAAAGCATTTCTAGTTCAGGCATGCATAATATATGCTTCATTATATGGGAGAAAATGCTATAGCCTGATGTAAACAGGGATCTAGTTGCTGGCAGACTTCTTGATTTAAAAAAGAAAGAAAATAATTTTAAAATATTCACATTGTGCCACCATGTCTATTCATACATGTAGTATAGACTTTGTTTTTCTTCAGTACGGTTTATCTTCCAGATCAGGAGGAATGTGAACAATTAACATTACAGCCCCTCAAGAAAAACCACAGAACATCAAGTTCTGGTCATGTTCAAGTGGCCAACTGTGATAGATTCAATTCAAATGTCAGTGAAACCCATTATTTTCCACTTACAGAGGGCTCACCTGATTCTATTCAGCCTTCAAACAGAGAAGAAAAGAAGGCATTTGCCTTTGGACAGAGATGTGAGCGGTTATTCGTTGAAGGCATCTTGTTAGTCAACTTTCTCCCAGATGTGCAATTCCATGGCAGGCATAAGTAACCAAAGACCAGCTGTGTAACATGGATGCTTCTGGATGGCTTCTGCAGAATATCCAGTTGAGGCAGAGCTCAGGGGAAAGCCTGGTATGTAAGAGTTTCACAAGCCAAGGCTGAGGAAATAATTCCCATCAAAGAGCACAATCTTCCTCCATAGTCTGGTCACGTTTTTGGGCCTTGGTTACATGGAGGGAGACTCTATACTACACATACATGGGAAAGAGCTTAAAAATTTAGTTCAATGGAAGATAAAAAGTACAGAAGGACAGGGAATTATTCAGTGAGTAATTATCATAGGCACTGTCTATAAATGCTGTAATTCTTAAAAAATGTCAGCATTCATGTGCAAATCAAACAGATCAGGTCTGTGCATGTGATAGTGCAGTCAGCAAAAGCTTGGGCTTGTGTCATTAAGATAGAAGGGTTTGGGATTTTGCTGAGCCAGCTCCTTACAGATAAATCTTTAATAGATGTAATTTAGAATTTATAAAGCTCATTGCTCATTGATGTCAGAGTTTCCCAATATCAATCAAGATTGGCCTATGACAGCATCAGATATTTTGAAAGTCAGTAGGAAAAATGTATCTGCCTAGCACCAAATCTGCAATAATTAAGAACATTTGGACTATGCATAGCTTTTGAGGAGATGGAAAACCATTAAGGAACTTGCAGAACAGTTACTAGCAGGAGCTGAACCAGAGGTTATTGTGCCATTGTTGGGGAAATGTAGAAAGTGATTACCAGATTTAGAATAAAAAGCATCTCTTTGCAATACACATAGCTGTCTACCACCCCACACACACCCCTGTCCCAAAAAAAAAAAAAAAAAAAAAAAAAAAAAAAAAAAAAAAAAAAAGCAGAAGCAGACTGTTGATATTGATATTAGTATCTCTTTTCTATGATATTAGTATAACTTTTCTATGTTATGGATCCTATTTTATAAAATCTAACATGAATATGAAAGGCAGGTGAAGACTGCTTTGTATATTGTTGGTACCTAGAGGTGCTGGCACTAGTGAATTGAGTATTTTCTAAAACTGATCCTTCAGGTCAGTATTGCATTTTGTGCTAATGGCATTTATTGAACCTCTGAAGAAGTCTCTTTCACTGACAAAGGTTTGTTTCAGGTTGTTTTGGGTTTTTTTTTTTTTTTTTTTTTGTTTTTTTTTTTTTTTTTTTTTTTTTGTGGTCTTGGATATTAAATTTTAGGCATTCAAATATTAGAGTGAGTTTTTTTAAAACTAACTTGAGATACATATGATCTGAAAAGGAAGTAAATAATTCATACTCCTTCTGGTTAAAGTGTCCAGCAGTATTACTTCTCATGTGATTAAAGTATTTTGCAGTTATGAATTCTGAAGTTTTAATGTTCAGCTTACCTGGATGCTATTTATTAAGCCAGGCTGTTTTTTGAGAAAAACCAACATAGAAAAATCTTTTAAACTACCCCTATTGTGGTAGACATGAGTGAACTACCTATAGCATGTCATGGCTTATTTGTGTGGGTGGCTTTTTCCATTAGTAAATACCAAGAATTAAGAAAATTTCCAGTCTAAGAAAGATCTTTTTATGAAGTAATGGAATGATCGAAGGACGGGGATCATGCTATGCAAGTAAAGCCAGTTTATTATACTGATCACCAGTATTTATAGTTCTCTAATGTCCCTACAACATTTTCCACTCAGACTCCTTTGCCTGTGTTCCCATAGCAACACAATCTTCTTGATTATCAAGTCCCTGTTGCATTCTTTTGCACTAGCAGTGTCCTTGTTACATCTTCCCTCATCAGAGAGAAGCAGTCAGAGTGACCAGGCATGATGTCTTCACTTTAGTTCTTGCCTTGAGTTTCTCCCTCCCACAGCTTCCACTGTACCAGGGCCACGAGTTCTGTGCTCCTACCCAGCTCAGCTTCTGCAGATGTCTGATCTTCCACAGAGCAGAAGTCATTTTCCACAGCCAAATATCTGCAGGGAAAGTCCCAACAATACCAGAAAGTACCATAATGATGGGTTAACACCCTTTTGGCCCACAGAAGCTTGGCTGTGAAGAGTAGTTTGGCTGCTGTGATACACCTCAAAGCCTGGGAGCTGGGTCCAGGTGGAGGTGCCACAGGTGCGGGCCTTGGTGGTAGCACTCAAACAAGAGCTTCAAAGGCCAGAGTGGTTGAATACGGGTCAGTCAGTACTTACTGATGGGTGAGCACTATTTTGAAAGGACTGGTCTCGAGGGTTGTACCATGAGACATTCAGGTTGGACATCAGGAATAATTTCATTATGAAAAGAGTTAAAGGTGCATACTGGAACACAGGAGAGTGGTGGAGTCACCATCCCTGGAAGCATTCAAGAAATAACTGGATGTGGCATTTAGTGTTATGGTTTAGTTGGCAAGGTGGTGTTTGCTCAAAGGTTGGACTCTATGACCTTGAAGGTCTTTTCCAACCTTAATGATTCTATGTTTGTATGATTCTCTATCACAAAGCAAAGGATTGGGTTCATCCAGTGTGTCCCATGTCAAGTTCACACAGTTAGAGACTCACAGCTTCCCCTGGGAGGAACAGATGGAGATGTTTGACCCAACCTCCTGCTCAGAGGGGGTCACCACTGGATGTGGCTAAGGCTCCTGAAGAATGTAGACTGTTTTGAAGCATACAATATCTGTATTTCAAATTCTGAGAGACTCTTTTGTCACGTCCCTGAGAAAGTATAGACTACTGCAAGAAAAAGTGAGAGGTGACAAGGAAAGTTTGGAGTTGTGGCACAGCTTTGATGTGTTCAATAACTAGATGGACAAGCACTCTTCAGACAGCGCATGCCCAAAGCCATGGCACCACACAACAGACTGTCAGTGTCCCTTTATCATATGTTTGCAAAATTAGGTGATAGTATCCAGCTCTCCAAAGCCACCTTTTGCAGATTTTGAACTTTTTATCCACAACTTTCCAGGCAGAGCTTGGAGACAATCAGCACAAGGTGAAAAGCTCCTCTTCTAAGAATCATAGTTTTTCACAAAGCACTCACCCTATTTGTAAATTTTTAGTTTGGGTCCTTAGTCTTCACTAAACACTTTCAAAGAACAAGCCAAGAGATTAAAGTCTCTAACTGTCAAACAATGAAGTCATAGACTCTGAAGAGGTATTTATTGTATTGCATATAAGCTCTTTTCTTTACCATTAAACTCAATCATCTTATCACCTCTTCTGCTACTAAAATCCTTCTGCCACATGAGAGCCAAGTACTTTTATTTTTTGTCCTAGATGATCTGACCAGTTAGCATGTCCAGTAAAAATCCAAAGTACTGTTCTCAACTTTTAAAAAATGCTATCTCTATTTTATACTTGTGGGGGGAAAATGCTCACAGGCTAAAAATCATATCTGTTTTTTGTTTTGTTTTGTGTTGTGTTTTTTTTTTTTTTTTCTCCAGCAATATTATTTGGGCTGGTAGAGGACTTGATCTTCTTCCATAAACCTCACTATAATGACATTGTAGACTTCATTACCACAAGATATTCAGGAAAAGATGAATATATAGAGGTCAGGGCTACCAGTTACTGCTCAACATGGTCATTGGAGGACATTACAGAAAATAATTATTCTATACTTGTTTTTTAATTAATATAGCTGTACACAATAGAATGGATCTTTGGATCTTTGCATAAGGGCAGCTCATATTGTGCATTCATAAATCATCTACTGTCAAAACCTATTCTTTGGATAACTTTGTTATCAAGTCCCTTTTAAAATTATATTTTGGCTAATTTTAGAAAAATAAAGGCAGTGCTTTGTTTCACCCTTATAAACAGGAAACATGAAATCTATGGGATTTTAAGGTTGACAGCTGAAAATGGAGAGGACAAGTTCCTGTGTAAACATGCTTTTGCCACAGACTTTCTTTTAGAGCAAAAATAAAACAGCTAGAAAATAAACACATAGACTCTTGAGTCTGGTCTGAGCAGGTGTCCAAATGAGGGTTCCATTAGTCCTGTTCGGCAAAATAAACCTTTTTTAAATTTGGCATTATGTGGACAACATGTCTAATTGCAAGACGTATACTACCCAAATATTTCAGTATCTTCTTGTCATTCTTATCATTCATAGTTTTACCTATGACTGCTAAAAGCAGCGTTTCTATTCATAATCAGCTTTCTGCAGGACCACAGAGCAGGAATAATGCAGTGTTCATAATATTTGATGAAAAAGTGAAAGGTGGGTTTTTGTGATATGCGTGCTCTTCTTCATCCTCATTAGTGTACAAATGTTTTGGACCTATTTCTGCATTTTATGCATTTGATGTGCTCATTTGCAACAGCACAGGGCTTTTTTTTTGTTTCCAGAGATATGTACTGTGAGGTCCTTTCTGTTAGTCTAATAGAAGGCACACCAATTAGCTAATTGCTCTTTTTTTGTTGTTGGTTTGTTTGATTGGTTTTGTTTTGGTTTGAGTTTTTTGTTTGTTTGTTTGTTTGTTTTGGGAGTCTTTTTGTTTGTTTTTGTTTTGTTTTGTGGTGGTTTTTTGGTGTGTGTGTTTTGGGGGTTTTTTGTTTGTTTGTTTTGGGGGTTTTTGGTGGGTTTTTGGGTTTTTTTTCTTTTTTGTTTTGTTTTGGGTTTTTGTTTGTTTGGGGGTTTTGTTTGTTTGTTTGTTTTTGGGTTTGGTTTTGGGGGGTTTTTTTGTTATTCTGATGACTCCTTTCTCCAGTTGCCAACTGGGATTGAGAGCAAGTTAAGAAACACCTCTTTGTACTCTGACAGCAAGTTTCAGAGCTCTTAATATCTAATCTGGTCACAAAAGCTCTTTCCAGAAAGCAAGTGGTCACTTTCATCAATAATAATCATCAGAGGCTATCATTAATTAAAAGATACACAGGAAATTGTTGCTGGAATAACTAAAAATATTTCTATATTGTGCCAAATTATTCTTTTTTCAGTTGGCAAAGTGCAAACACTGTATTGTAAACAGAAACACAATGTGGCCCTAAGTGTATTATAAATTCTAACTTGCTATGACCACATTTACAGTAAGTATTATTTTGGGAGCAATAAAATTACCAAAGTCATACCAAAGTAATAAAATTACCAAACTGATGTATTCACTGGAGGGGGTTCTTGGTGGGTTTTTTTTTTGTTGTTGTTGTTGTTGTTGTTGGTTGTTTTTTTATTGTTGTTTTTATTATGTTACCTCCTCTTTTTTTTCCTATTACAGAATTCTGCTGATGTGCGGCTTCAGAAAAAAAGTATTTCACACTTGCAGTGTGACACTTGATGTGCAGTATTCTTTGATTCACACATATTTTTAGAGGCTATTGAGAAGCAATATTGAGAGTTTTCTTGGAAGTATGATGGATACTCTTTTATCTTTTACCTTTTGGAGAGTGCAGCTGAGCATGTACAGTGAATTGACTCCACCTAAGAAAAAATTGGTTTTTTCCCTGCAGTAGTTCAATGTGCTTTTTCCAACTGTATGTGAAGAATATCTTGCAAACTTTGTAATTCCTTTCCAGCCTTTGGCTCTTAGTCATAATACATACCATCATTTAAAAAAAATATTATAGCTCCTAATAGGAGACCAAAAACCAAACAGAATTATTGAAGCACAATATGAGCATTGATAAATTTGAAAGCACACCCAAATTATGGCATGTGCTTTGCTTGGTGCATAGAAGACCTCAGAAATATTTGCAGTTTTCTCATCTTAAAATTATTGCACAGGAATACACATTTTAATCAAAATTCGATTCTTTGTAGGAAATGTTTTTCTTTCTTTTTTTTAAAAAAATTATTTTTAATATTCAAAGGTAGTTTTTTCCAAATTAAAGATTTGTACTTATGTTTTTTTAAATTAATTTTTAAAAATTTAGGTGTGTGGATGTTTTTCACCCAGTTCCTGCTGGAAAAATGTCACAGACATTTTAATGTGCACTGCATTTATTGTGCATGGCAAATAGTGAAATATTAATTTTACTATTTTTAAATTTGGAGTTTTGTAAAACTCAAAAATAATTTTATCTTCCATATAAATGCAGAATAAAATACAAGTGTTTTTTCCTGTTTCCCACAGGAAAACCCTCCTCAAGTTTCCCAGAAAGTGCCTCATTCCCTTACCCTCCATAGAAAGAACCTACTTGCTAAAATCACTCATGAGTCTTTAGCGGCCTGAGGAAAATTATTGGAGGAATTTCCATAATTATTTGTGTCAAAGTGAACTGCAGATGTTATCTCTATGCATGTCTGCATTTGTAAAATGAAAAGCGAGTGCCACTGATTTGAGGAGACAACACTGAAAATAAGCTGTGAATTAATATTTTTCACCTTTTTCACATATCAGTATACTTATGTAAGTTTAATAGTTAGTGTCTTTCAGTGGATGTGGAGCATCTCAGGAAACTAATTCTACTGCTACAGTGAAAATTCTTTTCCATTCCACCTTTATACATCCAATGCCAAGAGGACCACCTGTGGCTTAGTGGTGTTTCTGTGCCAAGATGTAGTGCCTTCAAGAAGTAACTATAAAGCAGCAGATGCATTTTCTCTGGCCCAGGTGAATGCCTACATGGGCTGTAGCCTGTTCTCTGGATATAAGGCCTCTGAACTTGTGTCTGTGACTTCTGTTTCTGGGATCAGGCTTCCAAAACACTTTCGAGTTGCAGTGCAGTCCAATGAATTTTGTGTGTCTTAGCCTCACATTTCACTTTGCAACTCTTTTTCATTTTAACAGTAACAGAACCTGTACATAAGTCATTTGCAGAAAAGCCTGAGAAAACCCAGGGTACTTCTTACCACAGTCACTCCCTTGCTTTTCATCAGGCCTCATTGAGAAGTGCAGCAATATCAGTGTATATTGACTGTTTCTCAAGACGTTTGATCTGAACCAGTTTTAGAGGAAACCACAGCAAGATGAGACAAAAAATATGCTCTTGATTGCTTCTTCTGCTCTCTCCCTACATAGATAGGTGTGTATATTTGTGTGTCTCTGTGTGTGCATGTGGGAATGAAAACTTTATAGATGCTGTTATTTATTAGAACTGCAGTGAATATAACAGTATTCACCAACTTAGTTTCAATTTAGGTGTGACACAGGATATAGCAATATGTTATCAAGAGAACAAGCACAGTCTGCACTTTTGAAAGAAATAAAAAGGAGTGATTGATGGTCATGAATTAATACTGAAAGTATTAATAGTAGCATACACCATTCCTCTATGTTCTGCATCAAGACAATCTTCTGTGAAAACAGGCATTCTTTTCAGGTTATGAATTTGAATGCATATCCATAGAAATATTTTTGTCACTTAATGAGTAAATATTTTCATTGGGAGTTTTGGAAGATGGCATCACATATTGTAATTATAGTGTAGATCTGAAAAACCTAGTATCTTCACCATCCAATTTTTTGCAGCCAAAATCTTTATAATAAAAGACAAGCTTTGAAGCAGCAGAAGTCCATCTTAGGTTTTGTCAAGAAAATACATTTTCTTAGCTCAAACATGTAAAAAGTCTTATTGAGTTTAGTGTTTTGCCATTCAATGGTTAACAGTAAGTGCAAGATCTTGGCTCTACTGTGGCCCTCTTGCAACCTCCAAGTATACCACTATGCTAGGTTTCTGAGTTTCTGGGTTTGTTTCTGATTGTGTCCCTTCTATGGATTGAAGAGACATGGGTAGGTCACTTCATCCTCACATTTCTGCTTCTTCTGCCTTTTTCTCTTAAAGTATCATCTACATCACCTACAAATCTTGGGTCACCAAAAACTGAGGGTTTTGGAGCAGTGAACAATAGAGAGGTAATTATCTTGAGAGACTAATCAGTTCTTCTGCCTTGTTTGGTTGTAAGAGCATAGGTACCAAACCTGTATTCCACATTATATATTTTCTGTTTAAATTATATGCATTTCAGGTGGTATCTGCACCTGAGGTATATTTGGAAATAAGTCCTTACAGATATCTCTTAACAAGAATGTAATTTCCACCACATAGACTGATAGGGGTAGAAGTTTTCCAGTAAGCTTATCTGAGCAGGCAGCAACACAGATAGATACATCCTCTGAACTTGCAGAACTTGGGACTGCTCAGGGTGCTGACACAGGCTCGGGGGGTTGATTAGGGCTGTCCCATGCTTTACCACAAGACTTTTGGCAGAGGTGGCTGATAGCCACAAACCCCGTGGGCACTTGCCAGCCCTCTGTGTAATTCTGTGCTTTTAGAGCACTGTGAAGGACACCGGCTATTCAGCACTGGCTATCCCTCCCACTCCCTGGATGGTTGTATGTGCAACTGATTGTCTGAAAATTAGTCTGGCCAGGCATTTATTTGTGTTTTGATGAAGTGTAGGCATGCTGGGAATTTATGTCTCTTTACAAGAAAGGCGTAGCTGAAAAATCTCTGATACATCACTTTTGAAGGGTGCAAAGCAGGCCGCGTGGCTTGCAGTGTAACTGCAGAAGGCACGGACTGCTTTTTCTCCCTGTTCCCTCGGCAACGCGGAGACTAGAGAACATAGTTAGAGGGGGTCGTGGAGATTCTGTTGCTAGGGATGCCACACTTTGAATCTCCGTTGTAGCACCCCCCTCCCCAGCCAAACGAGCTTGTAAAACGAGAAGGGTCTTCTCCAACACCTTCCTTCCCCTCCCTAGCCCCCGTGCCTCCTCTGTCGCAGCCCTCCGCTGTCAGAGTGGGCGAGTGCTCTCTCACGCACAAACCATGGAAAGTGGAGAGAAGGTGGCTCCCAGTGATGCCACTGGCACTCTCCCATCTGGGAAACCCCTAGGCAGAAAGAAATCTTCTTGAGCACCAGACAAGTAGGGAATCTAGATCTATTGGGAAAAAAAAAAAAAAAAAATTAAAGAATGAGGCAGAACTGCCACTGTCCTCAAAGCAAGTTCTTAATTTTTATTTTTTTTTAACATATACTGCTGCCTTCTACAGATTTCTCTAGGAGAGGAAAAAAGGAAGAAAAAAACCCACAAAAAACCCTTATGTACATAAGCACTTGATAAGCAACCATGACTGCTCTTTACCTGATTGCTTTAATTTTTTATTAGCAACTTCAGATATGTGGAATAAATGAAGAAAAATATGCAGGCATTTTTAGGTCCTCCATACCCCAGCTAAGCTGCCAAGGGCCAAACCCCCATAATACAAGTAATTCAATTCAGAGATTTGCTTCAAGATTATATTATCTTCCCAACCATAACAATAAATTTAGGTGCATTTACATGTCTTTATTTGCCTTTCACACACATGTGCACATACATATACATGTACATACACACATATGTATACATATATTTGCAATGCTATGGTACCTACAGGCTGGAGTCTCATGCTGCTATACAGAAAAGATAAAATGTGAAAAGGACATTGCTCCTTTCAAGATCTTCTTGGAACATATGAGACACTGATTTTGTATTTGCTGACTTTCTCCTTTAAGAAAAAGCATCCTGAGGGCAATAAACATTCCCAGAATGGTCTTTCATTAGTCTGGATCCAACACAAGTGTATGGAAAAGTCCCATGGTATTGCTCATCACCAGCTGGCTCTGCTGAAACTCTATGTTAGTAACTGAACACAGAAGTAGAAACAGGTTAGGTGTTGACCTGTATGTTGCTTCTTTCCTGTCTTTCAAGATAATTAGAAATTATTTTTTCAGACTGATGCAAAAAGATTCAATTTTTCTCCCTCCCTCCCATATTAATTATTAGAAACAGAAGAGCCAAACTGAAAGTGTGTGCTAATATTTACCACCATAAGAAAATTTGAATTGTGAATTACACTTAAGTCAGAATTTTGGTGGGGAACTGAATGTTACTCTAATTTATGGATATAATTGATGTCTAAATTAATGCCTTAATTTAGTCTATTTTTTTTTTTCTTTTAAATAATAGGAGAAATTCGTCATAGCTATTAAAGCCCTTTATTCCAGCTATTGCTTCAGCTTTTGAAATTTTCAACGAACACCTCAAGTGATTGTTCCTATTCCATAAAAACAAAATCTAGCAACTGCAGAGCTAAATCCAAATTTCATATTATCCAAATAAGGAAAGATATTTTTTTCTTACTCAAAATCCAGAAAGATTTCTTCCTATCAGATAATTCTGGAGTTATTACTGGTTTTTCTTTTCTATTTTAACTGCTCAAAAGCAGTATACTGATGTGTTTTATTTATTCCATATTATTTTTAGAAAGTTGATGTGAAAATTCAGATAACTAAATTCTTTTATAAAGAATTTATATAAATTTTATATAAATTCTTTTATAAAGGTATAGCAATGCTTTTCTTATCATTTGTGTAACTAAGACTCTGGATGAAGAACTACTTGAATAAGAAAATTTTTCTCTTGCAACATTGAAAAGTGTGTCCTAAATAAACTAGGGTTTTGTTTTGTTTTGTTTTGTTTTGTTTTGTTAAAAAGATCATCACAATGCTGATGTGGTATTGGTCTAGTATAATTATTACAATATGAATAGCTAGAAAGATCAAAACTGGCTATACATTGCTCATGTTTTACATAATTCATGTTTTCCAAAGAATGTCAAAAAATTCCTTTTCCAAAGAATTTTTTTGGTTTAGCTTTTCATATTTCATAATTTGCATATTTCTTTTTTCATTAAGAAAATTTCACAACTGAACTCACATTGGAGGTGTCAGCTAGAAGTGAGCATTCAGGCTCAGAACTGAACTTCCCTACAGCTGTGATCATAAGATGTATTCTTTCTTTAAAAATTACCATAAGCTCATTATTTTTCCAGAACTAGTAATTTAGCTATGCATTTGTATTTCACACCTGATACTGATTTTTATGTATTTTGATATATTCCTCACTAATGCTGTATTTCAATCACTATGGAAACTACTATAATGGTATTAGGACTGCATAATGTACATTGTACCAGTGCTCATGGAAAAACCTGAGCATTTGACCGCTGACTACTCGCAAACTTCAGATATTGGGTAGGTGGTATAAGTTGTGGTATTGTTTCATGATTCCTCCAACAACAGCAAATCTGCATTTATGAGCCACATAGGAGAAATACTAGCAGTATAATGCTCACTGGAAGTCTGCAGAGTTGGATTCATCCACTGAACTGAATTGTGTGTGATCTGAAAGAATACATTAAAAGTTAATATGGGACAAATTGTTTATAAAGTTAGTAAGGCAGTTGGTACAGTCAATACCCCTACTTTGGATACTCTGAGTACTGTTCCCACTTGAAGGGAAAAAGAAAAAGAATAAGCTTCTGGCCTGCAGGACATTTTCATTCAGTTTAACAAGGTGTGGCAAGATCTAGATTGATTAATAATAAGACATTGTTGCTCTTAATGTAATTTAACTTGGGAACTTTAAATTGGGAATATTTGCAATTAGCAATGTTTGATGCAGAGTTCACTGCATAAATTGGAGTTTGTCTCAGGCCCCAATTTTTATTAAGTGGAAGAACTGTTTATTTCAGTACCCAGGACCATACATTACACATAATTTGTATATCTCCTTTGGAGCTGGGACTGAGAGGTGAAGGGGTTTTTTGGTAGACATGTTCATTTTCCTAAGAGATAATGACTCTTCTTTGCAACACCGCTGTGTTCATTCAGCCTAGAGTTCAGTGACAGGGCACTTTTGTTGAAGGCTTCTCAGGAGGGCCTGCATAAGACCTTGTCCTTGGCCACCAGAAAGCAGAAGATCAATTTGAGTGATCAGCTGCTGCACCAGGCACAGGACTAGTGCAGTCATTGGAGAGGACACAGAAGTCATCACATGGCTTTGCATACTCCTTACATCAAAAATTCAGAATCCTGACAGATCATCATCTTAAAACTGACCCCATCCATTTCTAGTACTGAGATGCTGTCTCTTGCTTCAGGAATTTGTAATAGAAATTCATCATACAAAATGCAAAAAGCTGCTAAGATTGCCTTCTCACTGAAAAGACTTTTCCTGGAACGGCTCGGGAGTTTTCAGCTATTTACTGTGCTTGGAAGAGAATGCCATATTTCCCCATCACATCAAGCCAGGTTCAACGATTGTATTACCCAAACCTACAGTCACCACAACTATTTAGCTACTGAAATGTTCATCTTCTAGGGAGTAGTAATGAGAATCTGTTTTGCTTTGGACTGTTTTTGTGAAATTACGTTGTTACTTTCATCCATAGTGCTCAAATACTCATCACATGTATCAGGACTCTGCCCTGCTGTTTTGCAGGGACCTATTGATAGTCATCTCACAGCCTTTTTGCAGCCAACCTTGTCCTTAGGCCTTGCTTTTCCATCCTCTGAAGAGTTCAACATTCTGTTTAGATATGTGAATGCCCCCTCTAGCCATGCCATACAGTAACAGTGTCAAAATCTGAGGTGCACTTGATAGTCTTTAGTAAAAGCCAGAAAAGCTGCTATCCCAGTTAGATATCAAGTTTGTAAATGATGTAAGAACTGAGTTTGAATCTGAGAAAAAAAAAAAAAAGAAAAAAAAAAAAAAAAAAAAAAAAAAAAAAACACCACAAGTCAAATATGGTTTAAAGAAAACCTACAAGAGATAATAGTGAACAAGACTTAGTCTTGAGTATACTGAAAGTGTCTCAGCAGGATTCTGTTGGAAAAACCAGAAACAGCATTTTTTGAGACACCAGCAGAAATTACTGTAGGGGGTGATGTTTCCTTTATTTCTATCTTCTTCTAACTTTGTACCTGTTCATTAACCTGGCATTCTCAGTGAAATATATACATCCTTTACTGCCATGTTAACATTTGCTTAATGCTCAGCATAATGTGGGGCTGACTGGCCACAGGTGATTCACTCCTGAGAATAGTAGTTCACAGTTTCAGCAGCTGAAACTGCACTTGCAACACTCTATACAAGTACTCAAGATACACCAGGTACTTCTTGGGATACCTTGGAAAAGATATTTTACAGTCATAGGTCTAAACATGATCCTCCTGGGATGTTACAAGACTGGCATAACACTGCCTGCAGTTCCAAAATCGCCTCTAATGGCTATCATAACAACAAAAATTTCTGTTACCTCCTTAGACTACCACAACAACATTCGCAACGCAATGTGAATAAACCATTTCTCATGAGTTATGTGGCGGTAATTGGAATTATTTCCATATATGGTATGGATTTAGGTCAACTTGTGTTGCTTTACACTGTGTGGCATGTGGGATATGCAAGACTTTCCTTAAATGCTGAACACACTGTCAATGCCATTCATAAAAAATGCAATCAGCTTTCAATACACAGGTTTTACATTACACAAATAGTCATGATATTGTAAGTAGTCTTCAAATTGCAAGACAGTAGTGTTTCTATATTCAGCAACAGTACAGTAATTTCTGCTTTGCTTTTGAGTGTAACATGCTTACTTCCTATGCATTTCATCATCCAAACCCTGGAACTCGTGTCAAGGTGATTTCCCTTTTCATGAGCATGGCAAAGTATGTTACTGGCAGTACAAGGTTTGGATTTGAGTGGTTACACAACATATTGCACAGTAACCTTGTAGGCATAATTTAAATATTGCTCAGGGATTGATCTGCTCCTGCAAGGAAATTGTTTTTATGTCTCTGTCTGTGAAGCAAAAGTTCACTTGATTTTACATATTAAGCACTTGCTTAGCTTTAACACCAAATAACAGGTCTTAGTGCCTAAAGCAGCTGTAAGATAGATTAATCTCTCTGATTCAAAGACAGAGATTTGAAAATCTCTTTATTTGATCTTCTGTAGTACAATTAACTGAGAGACTTTTAAAAGGCCAGTTATTTTTCTGTTGTTTGCTGACCAAATGTACATACAATTTGCATTGTAATTTTCTGTACACAGTAGTGAAGATTGGAATAATTTAGCAGAATGTAGCTGAAATGTAAACTTGTGCAGAACGGACTCTCCTATTAAAAAAGAGACAAAAATTATATCACTGACCTACCCCCTGGTAATATTAGGATACAGAAACAGTGAAATTCTTTTGTCATAGTTGTACAAACAGACTTAATCTAGTAGACTCACTTGGACATCTCATCCTACAAAAATTCTCCCTCTGCACTGAAACCTACCACACTGCCAACCTAGTTCACCAGGAGTGCTGGTGAATTCAACAGCTTTTGAAACTGTGGGTGCTTGCGATAGCAGTGGAAGTGCTATTCCTTATAGCCTGCCTTCTGTAGCACATGGATTTGCAGACCATCATTGTTGCAGAGGTGATGCAGGGAAAGATTTCCTGCTGGTACACTACTGTAGCATGATCTACATCATGTTTCAGTAAACTCCTCCACAGTAGAAGTTCAGGGACACAGCTGAAAAATATCCATGCTTCCCATCTGAATGCATTTTGCAAGACACCATAAATTCTACATGTTGTGCCCTACTGCCACACAAGTAGCTACTTAGGAAAGACAGTTCAAGGAAGCCTTTTTTCAGTGTCTGAGTCAGTCACATAGATGAAGATAAGGCCATCTCCTTCAAGACACTGGATACCTTTTTTCTAATAGGTTAACAGGATTAAGGTTCATTGCACTTCAGGTTAATGCAATGCCTGAGAATGCTGAGATTGCTCTCTAAAGCCCTTAGTGCCATATTCAGAGGTGCAAAAAGCCTAAGGGTTGGCTCATTTTAATGACACATCCGGTACAGCCAGCTGGTATAAACAAGACATGATTTTGACCTGCTGCTCCTTAAATCACTTTTTTCACCAGCTCAGTGGGCAGTTTCCATATGCCCCCAGGCTGGAGAGGGTCAGGCAGGGTGGTGGAGTGACTCATCTCCTGACATATTCACTGTTTGCAGAATCAAAGGCACCATCATCTGGCAACAAGCAGCCAAGGTGAGCACACACTGCGTCATATGACAGAAGGAAGGGTTAGTGGTGAAAGACATTTTTCATAACCTCCTCCAAATCATTTTGCAGTCATAAAACTTGCATCGGAAAGAGGGACTAACATGTTTTGCTTTCTGGAGAGCAACTCCTCAGAATTAAGCTCCGATGGCCAGAAGTCTGTGACGCATCAATATTCGCATGGGCAAAGAGAGGAGAAGAGCAGCCTGCTCACCTCAGGGTTTTGGGTTTTTCTCACTCTCTTTTTTTCTTGAGGCTATTCCTTCCTTAACTTTGATGTCAAAATCTATTTTGCCCAGTGAACATATTCCAGTAAAAACAATGTATCTCATCTCCAGAGGCAACCCTGAGTGCAAGGTCTGTCTGTATGTCAGGGTCCTCTTCTCTACAAAGTTTCCTGACAGTGATGCCTGTTGGTCAGAACTGTACTGGAAAGGAAGTTTTGTCATTGCTTTGTACTGTAATAGCGTCACTTTTGGAGAGCGAATCAGGGCTGACTCACAAATTCATCACAGGAATTTGTTTCTGCATCTATACTACTGCCTACAGAAGAAGGGGAAAGGTGACTGTCAGCAAAGGTATCACAGGCTGGTTGAGGCATTTCTCACTTTCCGTAAGAAATCTTTCAGATAAATACGGTAGAAGTGAAGAGATAGATTTTCCAAGGGGGAAAGCTTCTAGGCTGTGAAAAGAGGTTTCAACATTAGAACCAGTATACAGCTATACTATTATATGGCTCTAGACAGATCACAAAAATATGTTAATCTTGTTCCTGAAGGGAATGAGGTATGCCTTTCATTTCAGCCAAAACAAGGTTGTGCCTGAATCATGATGTACGGATGTAAAGACATGAATCAATAGGTAGATAAATAGATGATATATTTATACACTTAGATTTTATTTAATGCAGTAAACTTGCCAAGTGAAACCAATCAACTAAATAGCACCAATGTATCAGCTAAATATTATGGACTAGGTCTCTGTGCAGAGAAAACTGTTATGGTTCCACTGGCAATTTTCAGTTTGGTAGTATTATTAGCTACAAGCCCCACTGTTTCAGATTTCCATCAGAAAAAGGCATTGGATCCTCTAGCCTGATGCACAGCAAATACCATTACATTCCTCTTCACAATCTGAACTCCTGTTCTGATTCAGCTGAAGGGGGTCTTATTTGCTAATGGTTTAAAGCACAGAGAATCCACAACCTCCTTTGAGTTATTTGTCTTTAGTATTAAAACAGAAATAACTACAATTTAGAAAATAAAACTTCATTCTGAATCTGCCTTCTGTATCAAAGCACTGTCTGGGTTCAGACTTCATTATATGGCTTTTGTCTTTTTTCCTTAGTAGCTTAAGAAGTTTTTCATGCTTAGTCTGCTCACAGCACCATTTCTGCATCTCAGTTTTCTTTCAATTGGCTGACAGTTGTTTAGGGCTAGACACTACACCAGTTCAGATTTTCCTTTGTAATACTGTCCTAGACAGTAAATTGATAGAACTTTTTATTGATCTCACTTTTAGCCCAATATACAATTGGGTCACACAGCTGAAAGGGTGATGGGTGGGCAAGAGTAGGCACTTCAAATGGAAGAAAGGGAAAAAGTTAAGTTAAGAGGTTAAAAAGAAGAATGTAGGTGGTCCCAAGTCCTTGACAGCTAGAAATGGTTACCAATATTTTTCCTTCTAATTAAATATTTAACAATAATTAATCTCTTAGCATTCTCTTTGCAAAATTAAAGAAACTTATTTTCAGTCTTTCCTGAGTGGCAGATTTTCTGTATCTCAGACATTATTTTACATTCTTTTCCTGTATCTCCCAGAGTCCACTTTAATGTGACTGAAAACAGACGGTTTTGCAACAGTGGCAGAAAGAAATTACCTTTTTTGTCTTGGATTTTGTCATATTTCATACAAACGTGTCATACAGTGACTTGCTTTAGCCCACTATGCAAGACACCAAGTTCATCTCAGAAAATTACCAACAGGCCTAGTTTTCATTCTACCAAGAATGTTATTATTTTCCATTCTCTTTTGGAAATAGTTTTGTTTACCTTCTCCCACTTCTAGTCTTCCTGAACCCTCTGTTAGATACAAAGCCTGAAGTGGAAGTCTCGGGTTTAGTCACCCAAGATTCAGGTGGTTGAGAGCCATTTGCCCTCTGGTTCATTCTTGTGTCTGGCATGGGGCCTTTCAGAGTCTTCAAGGTCTTGTTTCTCAAGGTTTCTTACTTTGTTTATTGTTTCTTATCTTACAATTTTCTCTGTGCCCAGCTGAGATCTGAACAGCAGCTGGGACACACGGTGCCCCCAGACAGGGCGTCGCTGCCCTCTCATACAGATAATTACGTGTCTCTTATTTACATTTACATGCCAATGCCTATCACCTATACTAAAAGGGTCAGTTCTACTCTGGCCCAATCTCCTTGAGCTGCTTTGTGCCACTGTCACTGCAGAAGATGGAGGCCAGGGGAGAAGAACAATCCAGGGCACTGCCCTAGATCCTCCATCTTGTCCTCATTTACCTCCATTCTGAAAACCCCAAACTACACAATTTTCCACCTTGTGCTAAGCTAAACTACTGTTTTTCACACCTTTGTGGTTTGTAATTCCTCGCTCAGTGTTGGAAGCCTTTCCCACGGACTGAAGTCAAAGACAGTGTCTTCCTGGGCTCTGTGCCAGGGTCTCCAAGCCCCCTGGAGAGGTTCCAGACCTCCCTGTCCAGGATTCAAACCCTCTTGCTCGGGTCCCAGGGCGCTCTGAGGGATGCTCTGGACTCCAGCATGGAAGGTTCATTGTTTTATTTCTGTGCTTTCCCCCCATTTTGGCTCTGAACCATGGATAAGCTCATGAACTTTGGAATTAAAACATTTAGCAGCAGGCAAGCATGTCATAACAGTCAGGTCGGAGCCACTCACAATGCTTTGCTCAGACTTGCAGGAATGAGAGAAACTAGGACTTCTTTGTCATGCTTTGAGCCTTTCTTGAAAGGTGTGTCTCTCCCCTTTGCCTGAACTTGAAAAGTGAAGGTTGCACTGCAGTGCATCAGTATGCACACAGAGTGCTGTTTTCTTTTAAAGGGGATGTCAGAGCAGGAGTGGAGAAATGTGCCAGCAAAACGTGGAAAAGTAAATATTTTTCAAATGCTGGTTACCAAGACTTAATTTAGTTCTACACATCAGTTCTTTAAGTGTATCTGTTTCTTAGAAAATTGAGAGGCAAGTAAGGATACAATACCAAAGAAGCTGTTAAAATATCAGCCTTTGCCAATCATTACCACATATCTACACTGACAAAGATGAAGGTAATTGCAGTATTTGCATAGTGACAACAATGTGATGAGCGATTTATGCATATTTTCGCGTGCTGTGATACTCATCCTGTTCTCTTCTAGGTTAGGCTTCCAGTAATGGGGCACTGCAGACTCTGGAAGATGCATGTACTTAAGAGACCACAGTGGACTGTCTAGGAATTCAGTGTCTTCTCCAAAAAACATTTGGGAATACCAATGCAAACTGAAAGGGTCTACATAGTGGTTTTCAAATGTTTCACTAATTCCAGCATAGTACATGGCTGCAGTACCTTTACTGAATATTGGGTATGAAAAAGGAGGAGGGGTTGCTCTTGTATCAAGACACAATGCTGTTTGCACTTCACATGAATTGAGTCCACAACCACCATATTTTAGGGACTTTGTTGGATGTATTGAGGAACAAACTAGGAGCAGGGAGATTGCCATGCAGCATTAGGCATCAAAAAAAGATTTAGAAACCTGTGAAAGCAGGTAGAAAAGAGCTACAGAAATCACCCAAAGTCAATAAAATTCCCTTTTCTATACGGTTATTTGAGAAGCCTGGCCTATTGCATATGTTGAAGGGAATCAACTTGATGTCACTTGCTACAGAATTATTTGCAGAAATGACCACAGGCCTTTCTTCTCTGTAGCAAACCACAGCAGAAGGAAGAAGGCCATGGCTAAGATCCAGCAGAGCTAGAGTAATTCAGACCAGGAAAAAAAAATGAAAATATTTATAAAGAGTGAATCACAATTCACTAAGCAACATGATAGATTTACCTGTATTTGCAGACTTAGAGAAATTAGAGAAAGTCTGCAAATAATATAAAGAATACTATAATTCAGTTCACATTTGCCAAAATTCGATAGCTACCATGAGATCAAAGTAGATTATCTCTGTGATGTGTCTAGCTCCCTAGAAATAACTTATGCTCAGATGCTATGGTGAACATTACATCTTTTAAACTGTTTTCTAACTAGCTACTTATTCATTTATATAAAAAATAATTTTATGGCTTGAGCAGAAGTGTTGAAATGATACAGTATATGCTGTGATTTTTTGTAGTAAAAGCTTGTCTTCTGGAAGGATTAACTTCCTAGTGAGGAAGGTAAGTTGCAAAGCTGCAATGACATGACAAACAAAAGCATGAAGCGGAAACAATTTCCAGACCATCAGATGCATTTCTGAATATGTTTCTAGAAATCGATCTAATTTCTGATAAAATGACTGAAGTAATGCTGCTAGGAAATCTAGAGTATGAGCTGGAAATCAAAATGTTTCCTCTTTTTATTTCTAATGTAGTACTTGACATAATTTGTTAAATTATACTAGTAAACATACATACAAAATACTGCAATAGTCATAATGTGAGGAAAAAAACTTGCTATGCAGTGAGCTAGGTGACAAGAGGCCAGCAGCTTTCCTTTTTTGCATCTCACAGTAACATTGTACATCTGAAAGTAGGGTTCTGACACTCCACCAGTGTACATGATTCTGCAGTCTGGTTCTGAAAAAGAGCAGCTTGGAGGTTTGTTTTGAATGCTCTTTGCGTTGCCAAGGACATATCTTGATACCAAAGTTTCCCATCTCTCTCAAGCAAAAGCCTCATTCTGCTATGCTGAGTATAAAGAAAGCCCATTTGTTCATCCTTCTACAAGATTCAGTCAGAGCTTCGCCATTTTGGATGACCAGTGTTGGCTGTCTTTTCCAACCTAGTTAATTCCATGGTTCGTCATATACCCCTAAGACCAGTACCACAGGTTACAGAAAGAGGAAAAGGCAGAGAGGCCTTTCTGTAATTAGGTCCCAGTGGAGAATAGTAGGCCTTTCTCCACAGCTGCCTGTCAGCAGGTTCTGGCTTACTATTCCCAACATGGCAAAAATTGCTATGGATCCTCTTCAAGGTTTGTTTTTTTTTTTTTTTTTTTTTTACTTTTCCTCCCTGCAGTGTCCTTTCCCAGTATCCAGCTTCATTAGCAGGCAGGGAGATAGGTGAGCAGCCTGAACTGAACCCTTAAGTTCATTAACTATTCTCCAGAGCAGTAACTAGCAGCACAGGACTCCTTTCCAGCTAGCAGATAAAAAACAGGAGGTCAGGAACAATTGAAGGTCAGTAACTCAGGCTAGAAGAGACAGCAAAAGTTTTAAATGCTTATTTCTGTAACTGGTTTTAGGCAACAACATGCTGGGACTTGGAAGAGTACTGGCTGTGTTGCTACATCAATGCCTTCTTCACCCCGCTACACCACAGTCATTATTTTAGATCCTAATGAGCCCATGTACTGAATGGGGATTTCCTAACTAATCCTTGCAAGTCACTTCAAAATTTTTGGAAAAGGGAGACTAAGTCAGAGATAGCAGAGATAGTAAGGCAAAGTAGCAGGACAAAGAGACCAGTAAAAGCATGACGTTGTCATGAAGCACTTCCTGTGGGATCTTCATTCCCTCTGCTCCTTGTAGCAGACCTTCCAGCTTTTACATTACAGTAGGACAAAGCCCATGGTGACCAGCAGGAAGAGGCTGGCTGTGTTAAAAGGTCCATGGCTGAGATGCTGTGTAAAAGAGACCCACCTCTGCAAAAAATAACAGCACATCTGAGTTGTGACACTTGCAAGTGTGACAATTTTCCTGCAGGCATAAAACAGTGAAAGAAGAAAATCACCTTTTTCCTTATTTTCATCATGGACTAATAAGTGTGGTTTCCACACAGCTGGCATGATACACAGAATTTGCAAAATGCCAGAGTACTGATGCTTTTGGAGGGTTTGAGGATGTGTCTTGCCTTTCGCATTTATCAACAGAGAAGCGAGGAGAGCCCTGGCCCAGATTTTATAGCTCTCGTTGGCTTCTGTTACAGCACAACCACGATAAGACCACAGAGAAAAGCTTTTCATGGCTTGCTTGTGTCTTTGTCAATTGGTCTCAACCAGGGCATCTATTGGTAAGTTACATTTTAGGCCAAGTCTGTTATATGATTACCTGTTCTCAACTACCTAGGATCTTTTGCTCTTTTGTTTGATAAAAATTACTTTTGCTAACAGAGCCATTGCTGCTCCATGTTACTGACCAGGATAGTGTGGTTATGAATAATTTCTCTCATCAGCATGGTGTGCAAGTATCAGGAAATTGCCAAAGGCAGCAGGCCAGGCTGGATGAGGCTTTAACCAAGTTGGTTTAGGGGAAGATGCCCCTGCCCATTGCAGGGGGGCTGGAACTAGATGATCCTTAAGGTCTCTTCAAAGCCAATCTATGATTTTATAATATTTGGAGAGTTTGTATTCTCCTGCCAAGTTGTTATACATTGCCAATAGAGAGGGAGTGACTCCTTCATCCATCACAGTCTTTCTGCCCTGCTTCCCATCCTGTGCTTCTGTGCAAGGACTGCCCACTCCCCTTGGTCTTATCAGGAAGTCAAAAACCAGGAGCTGCCTCACACCAAAGCCAACTTCAGCAATGTCACAAGCCACACTGCCATGGTGCAAAGCACGCAGTGTGTCCCCTGATCACAGTGTTAAGAAAGAAACAACTGAATTGGAGCTGCCTTGAAAGGGACATTCATGTATTCAGTGTGCACACATTATAATGCAGCATTTTGTGGTGAGAAATGAAACTCAGATGTTTTCCCATTCCTCAGGATGTCCTCTCTGTGGCCTGGAGCACTGCTACCCTGTCTTTTTGTGCTTTTTTTAACCTGGTTAAAAAAACCTGACCTTTTGGTTTTCCAGGCAAATTTTTCCCCTCAGTCACAGAGAAAGAGAGCTCCCCAAGGCACATGTACCAGTCTCTTTTCCAATTCAGGGTCCTAATGTGGGTTTAAGCAGTTAGAAGGACTTCTCTCATCCATGAACCCAGAGATCATGTACTACACAATGATCAAGATGAACTTTGTTACTTAAATGCATTAATTTCACTTAATTAATTTAAATGCATTTAAATAACTCTTAGTGACACTGGTGAGAACTAGTTAATCAAATGGTGAAGGATTTTTTTCTGTGTTTCTGCAGTTATAGGCATTTCAATACTCTGAAAAGAATGACTTATGGAATTTGCTTGTTGTGTTCCAGTGGATTGCCTGGGTGCTGTGAAAAGGAGGAACTGTGTTATCATTACAATATTCTCAATTAAGCTGATTGCAAAACTTTATGACATTCCTAGGAAGCTTGGAGGCCTGAGCCTATAAAGTTAAAGAACCACTGATTGTTCTGTTTGCATAAACTGAGTAAAGGATGCCTTTGCAACTGAGGAGGTGAAAAGACTTATCTCAATTTCTTAGTGTCTAACACAATATATCTTATTAACTCAGACTAACAGAAAATGTGAGCCCTCCTAACCAAGGCAGTTTTAAAGTGTAGGGGAACCACAACGTTGCTAGTCATATAGACCTTTTTCTTTTCTCAGCTGTTTACTGAAAAAGAGAGTCTCATGGAAAGAAAGGTGTACTGGAGTAAAATACACAGCCATGCTCATTAAACAAATTGGACAGAGCCATTGAATATAATTCAAAAATAATAAATAATTGGAAGTTAACAGAGCCTTCAAATTTTGCTAATACATTCATGTCACCAGTCCAGCAATATCCTAAGTGCTGCAGTTCAATGAAATTGCTACCGACTACAGTACTTTATGAGACCACTCCTGTCAAAATATGGCGCACACTTTGACACTCTTGATTTTTTTAAGAAGACTTGAGAAGTTTTCCATTTCCCTATGCTTATTTTGCATGTTTTTGAGTGCTGCCACATTACTAAAAAGCCATTTCAAGCACATCAGATCTCATCAGGGGGGCATTTCCCTCAGTAATTCATACCTAAATGTTAATAATTGTCTCTGTTTATGATATTAGTAAAAACTAAGCCCATGTTGTTAGGTGGGGATATAATCAACTTCTATTGCACTTTTGAACAGAGAACTGACACTGCCTTCTAGCTTGAAAATGCCCTTAATTTTCAATATTACATTGGGGGGGGGGGGGGGGGGGGTGTGGAATTAAATCTGCAGCTTCAAGCAAACTGTGTTTATGACCAAAAGGAAAAAAATTACAACTATGCTGGGAATTTGTCCAGACAAGTTAAAGCAGAGGAGTATTGACTTTTCCTAGTGTTCTTCTCCCCCACATCTGCTCCTGAACATGTTGGCATTAACTTGACAGTATTGTCACAGGGGAAGAAGCAGAAACAATGCCAGAGAAGTGGGCTGGCAATGATGTTTCCGCACAACTGGAATGATTTCCTTGTGAATCACCCATCTCATGAACGAAAGTACCCATCCCCGGTGTGGAAGGTGGAGAGGCAAAAGGAAAGACAAAGTATTCCTTGCTACTGCCTCTCACAGTGGAAACATTTTGTGCTTTTAACTACTGTAGGAACTTCTCACTACTTTAGTGCCTGTAGGAAAGGGTATTCCCTTTCATCATAGGGAGTTCATGTGATATTCCATTCACACTGTCAATTTTTTAGAAGGGTTGTTTCCTGGTTACACCTCTAATGGCTCTGGTCCTGGAACAGCAGGAAAAGTGTGGGAGCAGAGCACAATGTTTCATGGATCTTTAATCTCACTCTGTTTTCCCCTTCCCATGTGTCATCTGCAGTTCCCTGCTCCCTGGTGCCTTGAGATCAGAGCAATGCTGAAGCAAAGACCTTGTGTTTTCTCTGTGTTTTGGTTTGGTGCAAGTAACAGAATATATTTTGGAAAAGCAGAAAATTTGTCTTATAGATGGCATTTTCAACTCCAAGAGTTCAACTCATCATTAACTCCTGGTGGTAGGCAGGAAAGGGAAGATGATGGTCTAGAAGTTGAAGCTGCAGTTTTGGATGAATATACAATCTGTCCTGCAGCACAGGCTCTCCTGTGTAACTGTCCAGCAGCAGCATGGCAGAGAAGGGATGAGGAATAAGAAAATTATTCCATTTACTCCAGACTACCAGTTAAGAGCTAGAATCCTCTGCAAACAATATGTGGATTTGATATTGGGCTGTTCTTCAGCACTGTCAAGTACTGCCAGGCTAGCACAAGTCCTTCATGCATGCATTCCTACAGGAGATAGAGTTTAAAATGCAGAAATGCCACACAAATATTTTAAAGTTTTGCACGAATTAAATATTCACTGAATTAAAAAATATTGCATTAGTAGACATGTTTTTGTTAATACAAACTATGTAACACTGTAACAAAACTATCTTTTTTCCATCCCAAAAATGGGAAAATGTTTAAAAAAAAAAAAGTAGAAGAAATTTGAATTGCATTAGCAAGGATGGTTTCATCAAAAAGTGCTAGTCAAACATGGAGATGGAGTTAAATATCTATGCATAAGATTGTACAGTTTCTGTTGCTAAAGCCCTTTAAAAGTCAGAAAGAAAACATTAATTTTAGCAGCAACAAAAACACAGAAAATATTCCTGCTAACACTGGTCAATATGGAATTGTTTCCAAAGAAGGTCTGGCTAGAGAGCTGGGTTGACCAAAAGAATAAAAGAAAAGACGTAATATATATAAAAACTAGTACATAAATGTTAGCAGATCAAAACATCAGATGTTCTTGTGGATATGCTACAATGCTTAAGGTGGTCTTAATGTTTGACAAATATTATAGCAGCAGATTACTCTAGAATCTAAAGCAAACAGGAAGCAATATTTTTGCTGAATTGATTTGCACAATTCTTGGAATGTTTCTTATGTAAGAATAGGACTATTAAGAAGGAAGAAAAAGGCTCAGAAATATGTCAGTAGGCAGCTTCTAAACTTCTTTTTGCATATATTTTCTGAACTATTCCCATATGGATAGCTAGTGGATGGAGTTCTGCCCTGGGATGGATGGGGAGCCAAGTGAGAGCTCATGGATCTGTATTGAAGGCAGGGCAGGGCAGGGCAGGGAGAGGTGACATTATAGCAGGGGCCTGCTACCAGCTGCCTCACCAGGAACACTGAGCAGATGAGTCCCTATGTAGACAGATGGGCAATTCAACTACCTCAATTCTGTTGGATGGACAACAGAGACTACAAGCACTCCAGGAGATTCCTGGATTTTGTTGATGATGACTTTCTTCTCCAAGCGTTAGAGGAGCCAACAAAGAGCAATGATATGCTGGCTCTTCTTCTCTATGACAAGGAGGATCTGATGGGGAATGTGAAGGCCAGTGAGAGCTTTAGCTGGATCCTTACAGTGTCAGGAAGAGTGCGCATGAAGCTGATACTCTAGACTTCAGGAGAGCAGACCTTGGCCTCTTCATGGATCCATTTGGCAGAGTATCACAGGAAAATGCCCTGGAGGGAAAAGGCACCCAAGAAACCTGGTTGTGATTAAAGCATCATCTTCTCCAAAGTCAAGGTGCAAGATGTAGGTTTCCTTCTGAGTAAGAAAGAAAACAAAGGGGATGGGAGGCTTTCATAAATAAGCAAGGACCTTCTTGCAAAACTCAAACAGATTCTGGAAAAAGCAATAGGCCACTTGGTAAGAATATTGGAATTACATCAGAGCATGCAAGGCTGCATTCTAAGGTTCATTTGGAACCAAATTTGGCAAGTGATGTCCAAGACAACAAGGAGCACTTCTTCAAGTACATCAGAAGCAAAAGGAAGACTTGGGAAAATGAGGGGCCACTTCTGAATGAGGTGGGTGCGCTTGTGATGAAGGATATTGTGAAGACAGTTGCTCACTGCCCACTTTGCTTCTCTCTTCACTGCTAACGCCTATGCTCAGGAATCCCAGTCCCTGGAGGCAAGAGACAAAGTCTGAAAAAAGGACAGGTTCTCTGTGGTAGAGAAGGGTTGGTTTAGACATCATTTAAGCAAATATGAAACACACAAATCCATGAGGTCTGAGAATACTGAAGAAATTTGCGAGTGTTACTGCTAATCCAATCTCCATTATTTTTGAAAGGTCATGGAGAACATGACAGATACCAAAGGACTGGAGAAAAGCCAGTGTCACTCTAATCTGTCAACAAGGAGCACCCAGGAAATGAGTCAGCCTCATCTCCATCCCTGGAAAACTGATGGAACAGTTCATCCTGGATGTCATCACTAAGAATGTGGATGAAAAGAAAATTTTCTTTTCAAGAGAAGGTTTATCAAGAATAACTAGATTACACCAAGGTATAATCATGCTTCACCAATCTGATAGCCCTCTGTGGTGGGATGACTGACTGAGGAGAGTAGGGGAGAGCAGTGATTGTTAGCTTTGACTTCAGCAAGGCTTTTGACACTCTTTCCCATACGTGCTCATAGGTAGCTCAGGAAGTGTGGGTTAGCTGAGAGGACAGTGAGGTGAATTGGGAACTGGCTGAATGACAGAGCTCAAAAGGCTGTGACCAGTGGCACAGGATGTAATTGGAGGCCTGTAGCTGGCGGGGTTCCTCAGGGGTCAGTTCAGGGTTCAATCTTGTTCAACTTATTCATCAATGACCTGGAGGCAGGGACAGAGTGTATCCTCAGTGAGTTCCCTGACAACGCAAAGCCAGGAGGAGTGACCAATAGCCCAGAGGGCTGTGCTGCCATTCAGTGAGACCTGGACAGGCTGGAGGGATGGGAAGAAAAGAAACATCTGAAATTCAACAGAGGCCAGTGCAGGGTCCTCCACCTGTGGCACCAGCACAGGCTGGGGTGACCTGCTGGAAAGCAGCTTGTGGAGAACACCTGGGGACCTGGTGGACAACAAGGTGTCCATGAGCCAGCAGTGTATCCTGGGGGCCAAAAAAGCCAGTGGGGTTCTGGGGTGCATTAGGAAGAGCATTGCCAGCAGGTCAAGGGAGGTGATCCTGTCCCTCTACTCAGCCCTGGGGAGGCACATCTGGAGTGCTGTGTCCATTTCTGGGCTCCTCAGGACAAAGAACTTCTGTAGAAGGTCCAGCAGAGGGCTGTGAATATGATGAGAGGACCAGAGCATCTCTCTAAAGAGGAAAGGCTGAGGGAGCTGGGCCTGCAGCCTTGAGAAGAGATGGCTGAGGGGGGACCTTATCAATGCATACAAGTATCTGAAGGGAGGATGTCAGAGGATGGAGCCAGGCTCTGCTGGGTGGTGCCCAGCAACAGGGCAAGGACCACTGGGCACAAACTGGAACACAAGAAGTTCTCTATGAAGATGAGGAAAAACTTCTTTACTTTGGAACCCTGGAACAGACTCCTAGGGGAGGTTGATGCATCTCCTTCTCTGGAGATGTTCAAAACCCACCTGGATGTGATGATGGGAAATCTGCTTTAGCAAGGTGTTGGACTAAAAGATCTTCAAAGGTCCCTTCCCATCCCAGTGATTTCATGGTTCTGTGATTCTGTGAAATGTTGTAAGAGCACTCTTTTTCTTCTGTAATAATTTTTAGTAGCTTGAAACCGAAATATTTTTTCAATTTTTATCCAACCACATAAGTGTTTTATAACATGCTGTTTTTCAGGTTCAAATGCACATCTGATGAGATCAGGCACATACTTTGATTTTGTATTTTCTTTTAACAAGAGGATGAGCAAAGCATTTGTTCTTAAGTCAGCTTTGGTGTATATACTTTGTGTATGCAAACAGACAGGAGAAGCAGAAAATCTTAGCTGGATTTCCTAAATCCAAAAAGGTACAGATAACAATTTTTTCAACAAAATTTTATTTTGCAAAGCATTTGATATGAATTCTGATGCAATACATTGATGTTGAAACTTCTGGGTGAAAAAAATACTATAATCATGAAGCAGCAGAGGGAGCTATGCCAACATAATTAGCTGCATTCCCAGGCTTCTGCAACTGAATGGAGACTTTTGTTTGTATGCTGTCTTTTCCTGACATCTGTAGAGATTATTATGTTTGGAATATACTAAACTGTGACACCAGTCTCAGGGAACGGATAGTCTGAGAGTTAAGCAACAAGATGAAAAAGTAAAACAGGACAAAACATTCAAATTCTCTTAGGTAATGAAACACCTAGAAGACCTTGCAGTTTGGTGGGATGTATGCTTTTCAGGAACTTTGACATTTTTGGAAATCACATTTTTATTTCAAGAATGTGGAGAATTCCACATTCCTAGGGAGCCCAGAGTGGCCTTTTAACTATCACCTACATATTCTTATATCTTCATCATGACAATAGCACCAACTCATAAAGGTTTTTGCTATCTGCCCAAAACATATATTCTACTGACTGCTCTGAGGTGTAAGCATGCATTGACAGCAAGACACATGCTTGAACACGTGGTGGAAAAAAGAAACAGCTTAATTGCTTATACTTAAGCCTTTTATAATTCTCCTTGAAAAGATTCACCTGTAAGCCTGTTAATGTGAAGTGGTAAATCTTTTGGGAGTGAAATATCTGGTAAAGCTTGTAAGTTTTACAGATAGCCACATGGACTCTTTACACAGGTTGTATGACTTCAAATGTGTGTATTGATCTGTGTGCGTGGATTTGTATATGTACAAAACAAATTCTTTTGAAGCTCTGTAACAGCATACATATACCTCTTACTACCTTATTTCCTACCTGCCTCCTATCGTCCCTGCAATTTGTGGGCCAGCAACCACCAAGGGAAATATGTAAATGCAAAAACAAGCAGTGTCTCAGAGGTCACCACAGAGCCTTTGGTCCTTAGTTCAATAGAATGAAATTGACCAAAACGAAGGGAAAACTAAAGAAAACATAGCCCTGTGGAATCTATAAACTTCAGTTTTATTTATACATATATGGAAATTACTTGACTGAATTTCAAGTACTTCTCACACAGGTATAGAGGAGAGGCCAGAAAAAATTACTATTGACTTTGCATAGAATTATAAAAACATTGGTTTGTAGTTTTGTTCAGTCAGAGCATTTTAGTATTAAGTTTTTTGTTCTTTGTACTCAGTGCATGACAAACTCAGGGAATGACAGAGAGATAAAGGTGGGTTCCCAAGCTGCCTACCAAACAAATATTTTTCTGAAGCATTTCCCTGAATTCCCTTGAAGTTCAGGGGAAAGATGGGGATTCATAGCACTGCAGGCAGAGAGTGCAGCGGTCTGTACATGGGGACCCATATAATCATAACTATGAGAGTGCTTTGATGCCACTGCAGAGGACCTGTCCAGAGCTGAAGGTTCTTTCTTCTCCATTATTGCTCTTGACAATTGTTCATACGAGTATTGAAATGGAAGGATTGAAAGGTTGACTCGTGCTTGACATGGGAACTGATCTGAAACATAGCAGAACACGTATGGTTGCTCTTCCAACAGGCCTCACAGTAAGACGGTTAAAGGAACAGCTGCTTTACCTGCTTGGTAAATTCATTCTGGTTTCCCTCACCGTGACTTTCTCTCTGTTAATTCATGGTTTTGTTAGCTAAATGTGAAACCTCCTGAAATCAGACGTTTTACAGCTTTATACAGGTTACCAGCAGTGTGAATCTTGTCCCCAGACTTATCTCTCAGATATATCACTCATTAGAAGATATCTTCTCAGGTTGTAAGAATCAAATGTCACAGTTCTAAATGCAGGCTTGGGTACTCTCTTACAAATCACAATTTTTCTGTTTGTTTGTTTCGTGTATTTCCTGGGGGTTTTTGAGAAAAAGATATAGTTTAGGAAACAGATAGAGTGAACAGTGGAGTTAATCTGAAATATCCTTTAGTTGCACCAAATTGATAACACAGGAAAAGTCTGAAGCACTGAAATAACTCACTGCAGCAGAGACTCAGTGGCCCTCAAAATCATTACCAATAAGCAGGAGATAAAATCAACAGCAAATGTCAACAGTGTACCTCCACTACACAAAAAAAAGACAAGCAAAGTTAAGACTGACATAACTAGGTAAACATTGTTTGGTAGTAAGGGGTGATAAAAGCCTACAGGGCTTTTGGTAAGTGGCTGAATTTCTTAATCATTTGTATTTAGACAGCCCTATAGCTCTGGGCATGAAATATATGAGGAGGAAAAACACTCTTTTTGTCATTTTTTTGTTGTTTTTTTTTTTTTTTTTCTTTTCCACACAAAAATATCATCCATAGCCATGTAGATCTGTATTTTCCATCCTGGGGCAAGGCAAGAATTGCAACTTGAATCTCCTCTGCATTCTACATATCCTGTCAAAAGGTCTCAAATCTGAAATGTTTCTCTCTGAGTAAAAAGAAAGCCGAAATTTTCAAGTAGCAACTGAAATGAGTAAAAGGAGCTTTAGCAGAAGCAATGCATATTCTTGAGCTTGTAATGACGTTGCCATCATTGGAAATTCTGGTGCCTGAAGTGGCAGAAGTCAAGCCAGGTGTTTGCTTTTACTGGAAGGCATAACTCCTTTAAGGTAGCCTTCACTAAAACTGAGATTATTTATGTTGGGCAAGGATTTCAGGTCCTCCGTCAGAGGGTGAGAACGTTATTTACAAATATATATAATTTAAACAAATATGAATAAGTTTTCAGATCAAACATTAGCATAATTACCACCAAAAAAAAAAAAAAAGAGTGCATTCTTCACACTTTACACACAACTGGTCTGATACAAATGGCAATGGAAAGATGAGTTTTTGCTCTTAACAAACTTCAGGAATATTCTTTGCAGTATTTATGGGATGGACATTGAAGAAGCATCCTCTGAGACTGCTGGAAACTTGTGGGCACAAATTTGTTTTTATACCTAAATTCTTAATCACTATGAATCATTGACCTTTTTGACCTGCTGCAGCCTCCTCTATAAAGAGATTTATTTGTAAGCTTTAAAACTATGTGTGGATGAAGAAAGAATTGCTTGTTTTGGTCGACCATTTGTGTTTGGTCAACCATTCAGTTAGACTGAAATCACAATGCATAAGGAAGCAGAATGTGCAGTTATGTCATTTGACTGCATTCTAATATAAACATCATCTACCCTCCAAGGCTACAGTTTCAGGGGAAATTGGGATCATACCACACAACATCCAAATTTATAATCTTCTCTTCATCTAGGGTTTTCAGTTGGGAATAACTCATTTTCATTAAATCACAGATTTGCCATTTCTTATTAGAAAAACAATGAACTACTCTGCTATGCCTTGCAAAAAGGATTCTTCTCTGAGTTGGTTTAAAAAGGTTATAAAATGTTGGAGTTGCTGATAGCATTTAGATGGCACAATATTATCTCACATTTTGAGAGTTTTGCCATTTTCATTCCCTATGCTTCTCAAAAAAGGTGTCTACACTTCTATAGGTTACAGGTGTTAAACTACCAGAATAGCTTAAAGGCAGCTAACCACAAACTGAGAGTTCTCCAGTCAAGGAAACACAATATAACACAGGCAGACCTGGAATCCAGATAGACAGTGCTGCCTGAAGTTCGAGCTGCTGTGGCCAGGTTGAGTACCTTCATAGGTACCAGTCAGCCTTCAGGATAGTTCTCTGATTTTCAGTCAGGGTGAAGGAAGGAAGGAAGGAACAGCAGAAATACTTCTAATAAAGAATTTTGTGGGTTGCTGGGAGAAGCACACCCTAGGTTCCTTCTTGTGCTACTAGGTCTTCCATGCTGGCATACCTTTCAACTGATGCATTGATGCAGTCCATATTACGCTTACTGTGAGTCTGAGACAGTGGGGAAAGCATGAGAAACTTTCAAAAGCAAATATAAAACTGACCAGTGTTGCAAACACCTGGGAACACAGTGAGGAGAGGACACATCATCGCACGGTTTGTTTCTCTTCTCCATAAGTATTTGATAAGCAAGCAATTCCAATCTTATGAGCCTTTCTTTGGAAATCCTTGTTTTGCTTATAACTGAACTTTACTACTGATACAGAGGATCAGATTAGAGGTCCATTAAGCCAAGTAGCTTTACTTCAGGTGACTATGTTTAGTGAAGAAAATAGTAACAATCCATATGCCAGCTCCAGAATTGAAGATGAAGTAATATCCCAAAGCATGTGGGGCAAGGTCTCCACAACAGGGCTATACCTGCTCATCCTGGACAAATCCCCAGAAAATATAGCAATGGGTTAAACTACCCCCTTTAATGTTTTTGAAGGACTGCTCTTTTTTCTTTCCCAAGTCACTTAAGGAAATCAGCAGGGAGTAGAGTTTATCTCCTTACATGTTTTGAAGTTTTCATTGGGGCATTACCCTGACAGATACAAATTATTTCTGACATCCTTGTCTCATCTAGTGAGCTAATGAAGGTAGAGGCTGTGGTACTGCTGTTTCAGGTGTTGAGATTCTCCTCTTACCACGTGTCCTTCAGTCACAAGAAGTCCCTCAGCTACCCCAGAAAGCAACCGAGTACCAAGTAACACTGAAAATTAAGGAAGTATTGATCAAGGCTGAATCAGCTATGAGTGTGAGGATTTGCATTTGCTCTCCTTGACAGATGAAAAAGTGAGCTCTGAAAGTAACAATACTTGCCTGGTTTAGAGAAAAAGTATGAAGGTTGCACCGTCCCTCCCCTTCCCTTTTCACTCCTCTCGCCTTCCCTTTCCTTTTCATTCCCTTCCCTTCCCTTTTCTCTTCCCTTCCCTTCCCTTCCCTTCCCTTCCCTTCCCTTCCCTTCCCTTCCCTTCCCTTCCCTTCCCTTCCCTTCCCTTCCCTTCCCTTCCCTTCCCTTCCCTTCCCTTCCCTTCCCTTCATTAATTTTGAGAGCTAATAGTCTGTTTTTTAAGTGTGCTAAGCTCTTAGGAATTAATATTGACCTAGGCCTGGATCTCATGGCTGTGTACTACACTAAACTTTCTGATACACAACAGAGGTCCAACCTATCTCAAACAACACACATTAAGCATATTTTTACTTCTGTTCTTTTCACCCTCCACTGTGAGAAGAGGATAATAGCCTCTAGTGTCATCATGGTGATAATTGCATGTTTATGAAAATTTGAGGTAAAAGAATAATGAAAGCCAGTATAATTGAGGAAATAAATAGCAGCTCATTTTCATCCAATTTTAAATACTTTGTAACTACTGGAGAGTGAAAGAACACAAAGAAAGTGAAATGTGTAAACATGAGAATGGGAGTAACTCTACATATTGGAACGACAGAGAAATAATGATATAATCTTACTGCAAAACCACATTACTTCTCTCCTGAACACCACATAAATTTGAGGTCACACTGTGGAAACACGGATCAAGATCCAGTTACAAAAACATACAAATGGAGGAATCAGTGCTTAATAAGGCAAGGTTAAATTTCTTCTTGTCTGATTGTCCATGAAAAAATTATACTGAGAATAACAGCTTAATATTGTTCCTTTTCACTTTTGAGAAATAGATCTTGACATCTCATATCTGTAATTAATACAGCTGTAATTCTGTCACAAAGTTTTAGTAGTAAAAGAGACCCCACAATGAAAACTCCAGATACCTTATCTCCAAGTTGCATGTAGTTAGGAGAACCTTGCAAGAACTGAAAGTAGGAAGTTCGTGGAAGTAATCTGAGTGCTGATTTAATGGTAGTTTTATTGGTGGTGTCGTTCCCACAGATTTTATCTGCAGAATCTTGGTGATGTCTGTGAAGGAGGCATGTTGCACTGAGTGAGGATAAGCATTCATGCCTACCTGTGTGCTCTTTTGAACTCTGCTGGGATGACAGAAGCCAACATTGGCCAGCCTGGATCCTGCCCTTTATTCAGCAAGGCCAGCAGCAACCCAGAAAGGGAAGGTGGCAGTGAGTTAGGAGCTGTGGCTGTTCCACACATCTGTGTGTCAGGGGACTGTACTCCTGTTTCTAAGATGGGATGAGTTTTTTTCTTGCGTGTGTTTATCTTCAAGGCATATACAAACAAAGACATCTACCTTCTTGTGCTAATATTCACATTTGCCTCCCACCTGTGATCTGAGTCATTGTCTTTGCTAAAAGTACTGCACTGTTTTACACGCAGTGGAGAGGGATATTCCACCTGGCCTGCAATTTGTAGAGTAACTGCATGTTCCCTAACCCCTGCCAGGCACTGGCCTGGACCATGACAGTATACTAGCACATGGTCTTCACTGTAACTAACACAGTTTAGAGCCAGAAAAAGGAGACACTTTCCTACTTCATGTTGTATTATTTGGCATGCCAGATGTTCCTCTGCAGAGCTGTCCAAAGCTCCCTGGAACAGATCACGTCTGACTATCTGTTCCCATGATACTTTCCCCTTGGCAAGAGCTTCCCAGGTCCTATCCCATCCCAGGTGAATGCAGTCCTTGAGGAAGAAATTTCAGGAGAACATGAACACAGGCTGTTTCACTGAATACTGACTGAGGAATTTCTCACATACTTCACTGCTGCACACAGTTTACAAATGGCTTTTCTCAACTTTTTTTAGGCCTATGCCAGTTAAATAAATCTGAGTGAAATGAGAATAAAACTTTGCTCTTTTTGCAGTGTCTTTTTCAGGAGATCATAACCCCAAATTCTCTCACAGACCTATACAAGTTCAGAATACTTTGGATGTGTACTAGAGAATCACAGGATCATGTAGTTTGGAAAAGACCTCTCAGATCATTGAGCCCAACCTTTGACTGATCAACACCTTGTCAACTGGACCAGAGGACTCAGTGCTGTGTCCAGTCATTTCTTGAACACCTCCAGGGAGGGTGACTCCACCAGCCCCTGGGAAGTCCATTACTCTCGGGTTGGTTTTCTCACCCGAGATTCAAGTTGTTTAAAGTCTTTGGCCCTCTAAAAGCCCCGAGTCTTTTAGCGTTGGTACAAAGCGTTGGTACAAAGAAGCAGAGTCCTCAAGGCCTTGCTTTCTGGTTTCTCAAGTTGTTTATTATTTGATATCACAAAGTTTTTCTCCGCTCCCAGCCGAGGTCCGGACAGCAGCTGAGACATGAGGCGACTGCCCCCCGATGGGACGTCACCTTACATTTATACAGATAGTTACATGTAGGTTATTTACTATTTTGTACCAATGCCTAGTGCTTACACTAAGAGGGTCACTTCTGCTTTGACCCAATCCACTCTAACTATCTTGTTTCATCACCACCCCAGAAGATGGAGGACGAGGAAGAAGGAGAGGGACACAAGGTACCACCCAAATTCCACCATCTTGTCCCCCATTTACCTTTATTCTAAGAATCCTAAAACTACTGAATTTTGTATGTTCTACTGTATTAAACTACTATTTTCACTTCCTGGTGATTTGCAATTCCTCTCCTAATGCTGGAAGTTTCTCCCATGGGCTAAGATCAAACTCAGTGTCTTCCTGGGGTCTGTGCCAGGGTCTCCAACCCCCCTGGACCGGTTCCACACCCCCCCTGTCCAGGGCTCAAATTCTCTTTCCCAGGTCTCAGGTCATCCAAGGGGATGTCCTGGACTCCAACACATTACAATGTTTGTCAACCCTTTATATGAAGAAATTCTTCCTGATGTCCAACCTGAACTTCCCCTATGGCAGCTTGAGGTAATGTTCTCTTGTCCTGCCACTTACTGCCTGGGAGAAGAGGCCAACCCACACCTGCCTGCACCTTCTTTTCACACAGTTGTAGAGAGTGATAAGGTCACCCCTGAGCCTCTTTTTCTCCAGGCTAAACAACCCTAGCTTCCTCAGCAACTCCTCATAAGATTTATACTTTAGATCCTTCTACAGCTTTGTTCCCTTCTCTGGACACACTCCAGCACCTCAAAGTCCTTCTTGCAGTGAGGGGCCCAGAACTGGACACAGAACTGAAGATGTGGCCTCACCAGTGCTGAGTACAGGGGGACAATCACTGTCCTGATCCTGCTGGCCTCACTATCCTTGATACAAGCCAGGATAACATCAACCACCTAGGCAACATGCTGGCTCATATTCACCTGACTGTCAACCAGCACCCCTAGATTCTTTTCCCGAGTTGCTTCCTAGCCATTCTGTCCTAAGCCTGCTTGGATTTTTTTTTTGTGGCTGAGGTGTAGGAAGTGTAGACACTTGGCCTTGTTCAATGTCATACATTTGGCCTTGGCCCATTGATCCAATATGCCCGGATCCCTCTGCAGAACCATTCTGCTCCCCAGCAGATCTGCACAACCACCCAACTTGGTGTCATCATGAACTTACTGATGGTGCACTCAATCCTCTCATCCAGATCATCAATAAAGATATTAAACATGACTGGCCTCACTACTGCGGCCCTTGAGGCACATCACCAACTGGATGCAGCACCATTCTCCACTATCCTCTAGGCTCAATCATCCAGACAGTTAACACAGCAAAGAGTGCTCCTGTCCAAGCTGTGGGCTACCAGCTTTTCCAAGAGGAGGCTGTGGGAGGCAGCGTCAAAGGTTTTACTGAAATCCATATAGACAACACTCACAGCTTTTCCTGCATCCACTGAATGGGTCACCTGGTCGTAGAAGAAGATCAGGTTGGTCAGGCAAAACTGCCTTTCCTAAGCCTATAATGGCTGAGCCTGATCCCATGGTTGTCCTGTACATGCCATGTGATCACGTGCAAGATGACTAGTTCCATAACCTTCCCAGATACCAAGATCAGTCTGACACGTCTGTAGTTCCCTAGATCCTTCTTCCAACCCTTGTAAATGTGCAACACACTGGACCACCTCCAGTCATCTAGGACCTCCTCAGTTAACCAGGACAAATGATAAATGAGCAGGAGTGTCTTGGTGAGCTCTTCTGCCAGCTGCCTCTGTTCCCTTGGAGGAATCCATCCAGTCCAACAGAATTGTGAGGGCTAAGTGCAACAGCAAATCACTAATGATTTCCCCCTGGATTGCATGGGGTGTCTCCTGCTCCCTGCCTCTATTGACCAGCTCAGAGGGCTGGTTGCCCTGAGGATAGCTGGTCTTACTGCTAAAGACAGAGGCCAAGAAGGCATTAGGCCTTTTCCATACTCTTGGTTAAAATGTTCCACTGTGGGTCCACAGTGGGTTCCACTGAAGGTTTTCCTTGGCAGTTCTTTTGCTGCTAACATATTTATAAGAATGTTTTTTATTATATTTTTCACCAGTTTTGAGCATATTGAGTTCTAGTTGAACTTCTGTCATTCTGCATGACCTAAAAACATCCTTGTACTCTCCCTGAGCTGCCTGCCTCTTCATCCAAAGCTCATATCTTTTTTTTTTTTTTTTTCTCTGAGTTATTGCTAAAGCTCCTTGTTCAGCCAGCCTGGTTTTCTTCCCTTCCAGGTCATCTATTGGCACATGGATATGGCTGCTCCTGCACATTTCAGATTTCCTTCCTAAAGTATGTTCAGTCTTCCTGGACTGCTTTGTTATTAAATGCTGTTTCCCAGGAGACTCTCTGAACCAGTGTCCCAAACAGGCCAAGGTTCACCCTCTGGGAGTCCAAGGTCCAAGTATTTTGCTGATCCCATTCCTTACTTCTCCAAGAATAAAAAACTCTGTGATTGATTCCATGGTCGCTGTGCCCAAGACAGTCTCTGACCACCACATCTCCCACAGCCCTTCTCTGTTTGTGAACAGCAGGTCTGGCAGGGCATGCCCCGGTGAGCTCCCCTACCAGCTATGTCTGGAAGTTACCTTCTACATACCTTCTACATCCAGGAACCAAGTTAGATACTTAATGTGTTTGAAGAATACTGCCTTTTTACATTACTACATTTGGTACAGACTAGGATGGCTATATTCCAGGTTTTCCAATCTAATTGCATCTCTAGTGGGGTGACCTGCAGCCTTCTGTCAGTAGGGACCATCCTCCTTTATACCTCTGGCTGAAACTGTGGCAAAAGAGCACAACTGATCCTGTTGAGCACTATGTACCTCCCTCAGCTGTCTCAAAGACTGCTCAGAGACCCAGCATTTCTAAGCAATCCTGACAGAGCTGTGTGCAAGGCTTGTTTTTCTTTTATGTCACAGTTTTGTGTAGGAGGTCAAGAAAGTGGGTTATCCCTTTTGACTGAGGTTTCCCAGTCCTAGTTTAGCAACAGAATGGGAGGAAGATGGGGAAAAGCTCTGATCGAAGTTGGGCTTCTGGGATTTTTTTCCTTGTCCTTTTTCCAAGTCTGTACTTGTCACAGCTTACATCTCTAAGATAAGGTTTACCTAGATTGCCCTGACCTCACATTGTACTTATTAGGGACTGTTTCACTATGTCCAAAGACTGCTTCATAAACAGCACCTTTGCCTACAAGTTGTTCTGGCAGCCAGATGTGAAGGTTTATTCACTAGTATACAAGGAAGACGTGACAGCCTTCTGGGATTTGTGAGCTGAGTCATTGGATACTGACTAAGGATGGTTATTCATCAGTAGCTGACTATTAAATCGTCTTCTAGCCTTATGGGACAGCACCCATCAAAATTTTGCAGAAAGTTGACTTTAACCCCATATTTAGTTACCAGGTTTTAGGTCACATTATGAATAACATTATGATTCAGATCTCTCAGAGATGTTCAGAAACCTCTTATCATAAGGTTTCCTTGTCACAATTATTAATCATAACATTCCCAGAATGTTCCCAGATCCTCCCATGCAACATGATTGAATGCAAGTGGTAGAGGGCAGCCTTCTCTATCCATTTCCGAAGTAGGCAATGGAGGAAAAAAACAAAACCAAAACCAAACAAACAAACAAAAATAAAATACACCTGTAGATACTCCTCTGAACAGGAGTAAGGGAAGTTACAGTAAGGACTACTGACTGCAGGAGGAATAATTTTTTCATAGCTCCAATCTTCAAAATTATCTTTTTTTTGCTGTTTCTGGAGTTTGTGTCAATGGTAGAAGAGCTGTCTCCATATCCCTGAGTAAAGACACTAGATACAAGTGTGCAAATTCTTCACCTTCTGCATATGTGGGGGTTTTCAAGGTGTTTGTGCTATGCAGAGCATCAGGCACATGAGAATATGCAAAGGAAACTCCCTCCCCTGTACTACCTGTTTCGCATGAACAAGCCCTGCCTAGAACACTTCAGGGGGAAAAGACAGAGATCCTTCAGAACTGTCATTGAGACATAAAGAGGACTTTGCAAATGACCACTGCTGTAGCAAAAAAAATGGGTCTTTTCCAGCCATATACATCTGCTGCACCAGCATCCAAAACATACATAGTGTGAGTGGGAAATTGTTAGTGGAAGAAAAGGGAAGAAAATTGCCAATTATTTTCCTTCCATGTAGAAAACAAATTAAAATTTAAACTTAATTTCCTTTAAACTCCAATGAAGAAATCTTTAAAAAAAGAAGTGTGTTTTGAAATTGGAAACCCAAGCTTGTATCTAAGCCAAAGCCCTTATTATTGTGCATTTTTAAAACTCATCCTACTTGAAATCTGCAAACCTCCTAAAATTACTGTCACGTTCACATGAGAAATACCTAAAATGCCAAGTATTTGTGGGATAATTGCTGTTTACTTGACATTTGTTGCTGCCCTGAATTTCAGCCGACATATGCTTGCATAGTTCAGCCATTAAGCTTAACATCATCCACTTTGCAAAGTTAAATAATTCAGCTGTTTGCATTTGCCTAATAATTGCTGAGAGCAGCCATCCACACAAAGGATTGTGACTATTATTCTTCAGAATATTATAAGTCTTTTATTCTGTAGGAAGTCTAAAAAATGTCATTTGGTACTTTCATGTATAATATCTCTAGGAATAAGTTAATGGAGTACATCAAGTTAAAAATCTGTTTGGGCCTGTATATCAAATTCCATCTTGATGTGCTTTTAACTCTAGAAAAATATTTTGGAACGGAAATAGCAATTGGCTCTTAACTTCCATCTACTACTAGTGAAGTGCTGTTTTACTTCTAGAATGAAACAGCTCATTTAAAAAAAACCCAAAATAAATAAGCTGTCATGTCATAAAGCAATTGAAAGCTTGCAGTAGGCATTAATGAAGACAGCAGACTCTTCTGTGATAGGGGTGCTGAAAACAACACAGCAATATATAATTAAATGAATACTTTATGAGTCATTATAAATCTGTCTTAAGATAGTGCCTAGAAACTAGAATTACATTCTTCCTCTAAACACTTCTAACTTAGTGGACCTTATTGCTTAAGAATTTTTACAAGCATCTGTGACTTTTAAAAGATTTCCTTCCCGTTGCATTGATAACTCCTCCATAGAGTTCATCAGTAAGAAATCAAGGCATACATCTTAAGACAGTAATTTTCAGACTGTTCTGTTCAGTTTGACTAATCTGCTATGTATACATCTCAAGGGTTCTTTCTCTGGTTAAATAAATATGGAGGCTTTCACTAACTCTTACACTTGCTGCTTTGCGAATAGCAATAACACTAGCAAAGGAAAAATAGTTGCACTGGATTTAGCTCTGAATTATTAGATGGTAACTCTTGCATAAATAAAAGCAATTTTATTTCCTTTGTAGCTTTCACAAAGTGATGATGTCTAAGGCTGGAGTTCTTTGGTGTATTTTAGTGACTTCTACATGGCCTTGTAAGCAAAGGGTTGTGTCTGCACAGCAGGGTGTGATGCTGTGCTGCAACACCACTGTGGGTAGCAGCAGATGCAGCTGAATAAGTGCTGTGCCAGAGATCTGTGGGTGACTTGAACTTGGACGAACTCTCTATCCAGCCAGGCAGGTCCATGAGCTAGTGCTGTCTCAGAATTGTCTCCTGGACTATCACTCAGTGACTCATGGTTCTCATGCATGCTTTCAAAAAGACATGGGCTTCTAAAGTCGCATCTCACAACATTTATTTAGTGTGTGCATCCCTGGGCTTGTTTTCTTGAGAGGTATAGAGCTCAGTCATGGCTGAAGTGTGCATTCATCATCATCTCTGATGCTGCTTCCTTGTGCCAACACCTTTGATGCCAGGTGACACCAGCTAGTGCTGCTGGAAGAAGGATAGATTTGGATGGATGGCTTAGGAATACGGAAATTCCCAGAAGCACCCATCTCTGCCCACACTAGTGGGTGCTGCAGTCTCCAGACTAGTTTTGCAATTTCAGCAGTTACTTTACTTCCCATAGCAGAAGCAGCATTGCCTTGGTGCAGCACCTTTTGCTCACCTTCAGGCAAAACTCAGTGTTGCCCCAATGTCTGAGAAGGCCCTCCATAAATGTCATAGGCTTGCATTGTTCTACTGTACCCATGGACCTGGCTTTCCTAGTTGGTTACCTCTGTCCATGCCTCAGCAATATTTCATAGACTCTCATAGCTTAGAATGTCAGCTGTAGGGTGTACATGCACTTGCTGCAATTACTATGGTCTGGAGGATGCTGGAAAAAGCCTCACTTCAGAGAAACTCTCAGACATGCTTGTTTTGCTTTCCATAAAATCTCCTGAACTTCTGTTATTCCAATAAAAGGTTTTTTGGATTGCTCGCTCTTGTGCAATTTTTGGTCCACAGAAAGTGTTTCATGATTTCACGATTGTTTGTCTATATCCCTAAGTCATCTGCAAAATTGGCCATGTTCTGGAAACAAAGCTGGCTCAGAGAAATGTATGGTTTGTAATCAGTACTGGTAATTTTGAAAACAAGTTTGAAGCCTTTTCAATCCAGGCACTGCCTATAGTGCAGCACTGAGCTGTGCAAGAACCAGCGTCTGACTTCTGGGGGCCTTTTTCCTTGCAGAATTGAAACGGGGAAGGCTTTATTTTAAGGTTGCATTCTTGCAAGAGCAGTATGTGATTAATGAAGTCTTTGAGCTTGTTATAGGCATGATCAGTCTATGCTGTAAATGGATATAAACAAAGCAGGGGAAGGTAATGCAGCTAATTCTAAGCCAATGTTTATAAACAACTTGTCAAACTTTATCACTGTTGGTTAATGTCTATTACTAATGTATTAATGCTTTATAAACTATTTATAAATGGAACTTTAATATAGGAAGAAGCTTATGCAACTTGGTTCTATGGCTGTGGTTAAGTACAGAGCCTTCTTCAGCTCCAGCCTGCACAGGTATTTCTTCTAACATTCAGAGATGCAGTACTGCACAAACACTTCAGTTTGTTGGCCTTGATAAATGCAAAGCTGATAGGCTGATAGAAGAAAGAAAAATCACACCACTCAGAAGGCACCTGGTACCCACTTACTACTAATAATATTCCCCCTGATACTCTGCTCTTATCCCTCTCCAAATGGCTGAATGGTGAAAATTTGCAATATTTGGTTGTTGGTCCCAACTTTCATGTTGGATAAATATACAGGGGATAATTTTACTGTGTAATTTTAAGTAATCAGATCACATCACATTTGATCTCCTAATGTATGAAGAAAGCAAAGTGCTACTGAAGAGGAAATTATTCACTGGCCTTAAGAAATGAGCAGACAACCCTCTCAAGATGCCACAAGGAAATGTTAGAACCAGGTATTTCAATGGAACTCAGCCCAGGTGAATACACTTCCTTGGCCCCTCCTTTCCACATGAAACCTGCAGTAGCTTTTATTTATTTTTTTAAATTATTGTTGATGTCACTTGTTCCTGTAGATGAACACTGTTTTGTGCACAGTTCAGCCTATTGGATGTGTCATAGGAATGGGACATGTTATAAGACCATAATCAATCCAAAAATAGAAAAATTTTTACAGATCAGAATAGTGCTGTGATAAATACTTTAGGACAATAGGAAGCAATAAATGTTTTTCAAAATGTAATTTAGACGAATGTTTTATGTCTGTTCTTTATAAACAAATCATCATTATCTATAACTGCATTACACACTTTGCAATTTAACTAGACTATGCAAAAAAAAATAGACTCAACTTTTTTTTTCTTTCTCTACATTTATCAGTAATTTTACTATTCTTTTTTTTTAAAGATGACATCTTGTGCTAGCGTAATTTACACACAATGTAAACTGTTCATTGAGTCCTTTGCTCCACAACCCACCTCACCTACCTGACTATCCATCATTTGCCCTGGGTGTCTGACACTTTACAATGCATCTACCCTACCACAACAAACTATGCTCCAAAAGAGCAACTTTAATAAGGCAGAACAAAAACCAAATGTATGTACAGTACAACATACCTGTGACCTAGCAATGGATGTTTCTTGTGGCATTGCACAGGCTCTAGGCACACCACTCAGAGTCCTAGCTTCCTTCCCTAGCCTTGCTCTCCACTCAGCATCCCATAAACTGGGAAGGGAAAGCCAACAAGAAAGTGAATGCCTTCCCTGAGACATGTGGTTTTCATTTTCTTTCTTTTTTTTTTTTTTTTTTCCAGTTTGATGTGAGCTGTATTTTGTTGAGGTTGACAAACAAGGCAGCATTGCTGTGTATTAATGAGGCAGTGCAAGCTCTCAACACGTGTTCAGGGTTAGCTTGAAATTAACAGACAAGGGCCTGTATGACCCATTCAGATATTTCTGATTCCTCTACTGTCACTAAAAGTAATGACCTGTGCTGTTTATCTTCCTCTGGGAAACACAGTCATTTATGTTAGACAAGACAAATTGTCTCTTCTAGACTGTAATGCTGTTTCTTGAAAAGTGATCTAAGCATGATGTTTTACTAGATGAGGAACACAAATGGTTAGGAACAAGTGATATGTTAGCATTAGTGAGGCTCAAGGAGAAAAGCAAAACAGTGATATCTTCCAAAAGCATTTTATAGTAATTTTTTTTAATTAAAGGTAATTTTTTTAAATTAAAGGTCTGTCAGAGGAACTTGCAAATCCACTGTTTGTGAAAAAAAAACCAAACCAAGCACTAACAAAAAGATGCGATATGGACCACACAAAGAAGGAAAATCAAGAAATATTTTTAAACCATCTCAGTGATTTAAGAGTTATTGCCATCATTTGGAAAACAATAGGCTTATGAGACTAAAACTTTTTTGCCTGTCAGTGAGACACTGGTTCCTGAGTGTCAACAGACCCCTGTCTGCAAAAATACCAAAATGGAATTAGAAGTGTGCAGAGCACAGGACATTGGGATGTCAAGGCCACAAACCTGGACTCACTACCTTCCATCTCCTCTATGTTATCTGCACTGCATACATCAAAGGCAAATTTCACCTAGCTCTGCAAAAATCACCAGAGTTTGCCGCAAGAGGCTGCAAAATGTAGCAGATGAGTACTTGAGTCCTCCTGGAGACCTCCTAAGGCCAAAGCAGATGGTTCTTGAGAAGGATGAAGAATAAACTTTCATAGCATTTCTGTTCACCCCTCATGATAAAGTATCACGTGTGACAGTTTGGAGGCATTTTTATTAACTACCATGTAAAGAAAGGGGGAAAATGTGAAACATTCTCTTTCTGCCTCTTTAATGTCTCTTTTGGTTTTCTTCTCATTAACAAATTTTGTGGTTTGATAATTGAGACAGCTCTGTTTACACCCTGGTCTGTTCAACACTCTGGCCTGGTTTTATGGGAGATGTGCTGGAAAGAAATACCTGAAAACAGCATGTCAGACAATTACACTCACTTCTGAATCAATAAAAACTCTCCTTCAAAAAAAAAGTGATGGGAAATTATCCATCACTCTACACGGCTTCTTTTATTTTTCCCCACTGCTGTCAGCTTTAGAGATTGGCCAGCAGCATCTCTTCATCTGCTCATATTGTCCCATCATGAAACCTCTGATGAACTCCATTTGATGTGAGAATGAGATTTACAGGTTAGCTCCCTGACAAGTTTTATTTTAATCCTGCTGCTTTCATGAAAATGCGGAACTCCACTCGGGTCTTCTCTTTGCACAGTGCTCTCCTGACAGCCCAAGTGGCAAACTGTGCAGAGCACCTTCACAACAGATCTGTTACCAGGATCAAGAGCACTTTCTTTTCAAACAGGCAGTCTTTTGTAGACTTTGTAGACAATTGTAGAAGCTGACCTTTGTGTTCTCAGTGCAGTGAATGGGCTTGAAAACTGTTGAGCTGAAAAAGAGGTCTTTCGACACCTTGCACATTAACATAGGCAAAGATGTTCACCCACAGGAGCAGCCTGGCAGTCAGTGGGGAGATGAGAGAAATTATACCAGCACTTCTTCATGGACAAACGGCAATAGCAGCTCTCTGTTGTGGCAACAGGGACACCAGGTTTGCACTGAAACAGAGGAGAAATCTGTGTCACAGATCAAGTGCTGCTTTGCACTCAGTTTAGCAACAGTTGAGCATTGGTAAAGGATGCACTGCGGGATGTGTAGAGCATACACTTTAACGAACAACTGTGGCATTTCTTAAAAAGGTAGATAAAGGGCCTCAATGCAAAGTAAAATGAGTGGAAAAGTGGAAGTAACAATATCCAGAATTCAGAGCACTTTTATCCTAAAGCCAGGACTCAAGGTCTGCCCACCTGAAAATTTCTCCATTTCTCAACTAGGAAAAAAAAAAATCTCTTTTTCTCTTTATTTTGTTAAATGCAAAAAGGAACAGAAAAAAACCTTTACCTAGGTCTCTTACTGTTTTGGATCTGTATACAAATGTATTTTTTAAGAGCTCTTTCTCTCATCCCAGGCTGATTTCTTCTAAATCAGTAAATAACTGAAACTTCAGCACAAACCAGAAGCCACATCATTGTAATTCTTGCGACTTTCTGATGAAACTTACAACATATACGTACATTTAAGGAATGTTGCTTATATTTAAGTACAAAGTCACAATTTCCATACCAAACTCGGACAGATTTTAGTCATAGTATCACTGAGAGAAACATGTGTTCCTGTAATTCCTGAGATCTCAGATGACCTGTGCTGATGTTTCCTCCACACCTGCTGCAAAGATCAAAGCTCTAGAAGGTGAAGTTTCTGCCTTTTTTGGGGGGAGTGAGGTACCATAAAGACAGCAGGGAAGGGATAGGAGCTAAATAAGTCACATAACTGCCTCCTAGTTGATGGACAGGACAATGGAAAGAGGAGCTCTCTTTCCTCTGTGCCACCTACACCTTCCTGTGATAAGCAGTCAACACAGAAATATCTGCTATGGGCTGTGCATCATAGGTATAAATCAGAAGTCCCACACGGTGGTACAAAGATAAGGACTTGATCCTTTGCTGAGTTGCAGGAACAGTCATTTATCTGCTCTGAGTCTGATGTCAGGGGCTGAGAAACAGATCTTTGAAACACAATTTTTCAATTAATTTTAAGGTCTCCCACCAAAAACTGCCTCCCTTCTTAGGGAGTTCTGTTGTAGTTTACATATAAACCACTAGGAATTTAATTTCAAAGTGAAAGTTAGCCAGCTTTCCTACACAGCACAGAGCTAATTCATTGGATAATCTCTCACTCTGTCACACAATGAAGTAATAGGAGACCTGCTCCATCCATCCTTCAGTTCAGCCTGCTGTGAAATTATCAGTCTTATTTCTCTGAAGCAACATGTGGAAGGAAATGTGCAATGAAATTTCGCTGGTGCTCTTTCAGTGATCAGTGTTACTAAGTAGAAGAAATGAGGCAATGTGGCCATTCAGTGTATCCTCTCTTTCAATTTGATAAATTAATCCAAAGTAGATTAAATTGTATTCTGCTGGTATTTTTCCAGTTTTTTCAAGTGAGGTGCCATTTTCTTCCTAGGTTTTAAATTAAATTTATGCTTATTACTTTGCTTCCCTTCCTTTTCTCTCAACTCTTTTTTTTTTCTTCTTTTTTCATCTAAGTGATGGAGAAAAGGAGGCTTAAAAATATAGAAGTATGTTCAGGAAAGACTTGGCTGGAAGAAATCCAGTGGAGGCAATTGAGAGGGGGTAGAGCACTCCCCCTGCAAAAGTAGGCTTTGGGGTATGCCTGGCTCAGATGGGAGCAGGAGTAACTTTGGGCATATATTAGCAACCCAGTGCCTATGAGGTGGGGTCAGAAGTGCTTACAGGAGATGGAGAGACAGTGGTCATGATTTGAAAGAGGAAAGTTTGTAACCGGATATACCAGATGGAGAAAAACACTGCAAGAATCATTAGACACCAGAACAGCATCCAGAGTGGCTGTAAGGTCTCTCTTGGAGGTGGTTTTCAAGAATTGATTTGACAAAGCCCTGACCAACCTGTTCTGAACTAACAGGTGGTGTCTAGGAACAGGAGGCTGAACTAGCTTTCCTCCCAACCTGAATAATTCTGTTATTCTTAGAATACACATCAGAATCAAGTGAACATTTTTCTCTCAAATAAAGATGAAAATAAAATACACTTTAAGTTTCCTGTAGTCTTGACTACATGCTATTCAAGCAAATTTAATTTTTCATTACCATCAATGCTCAAATTCAATTGCAAAAATCACAAAAAAGCAAAAAGATCTCCTCATATAAACACAGCATGTAGCTGTTTAACCTCACGTGTGGACTCCACTGGAATGGCTTTGAGGGTTGACCTCTGCCTTGGTCTAAGCCTCCACAGCATTAACTCCAAATCTGCAAGACTTTTGCCAGGGCACTTATCCCAAAATCTCAGGACTTTCTGAATACCTCCTCTTGAGGCAGTAAAATGCTTAGGGTTCTGCTTCAGTCTGAGTCCTTAGCTGATACTTTACTGTTGAAGCAGGCATGCATTTTCTTTGCTGGTCTCGGGTTATACAAAGTGGTAGTCTATTAAAAGTGATACTTCTACACTATCTTGTTCAATGAGAATGACAGATACAGCTTCAGTACCTCAGCAAGCAGCTGCCCCAAAGCATCTTGAAATGCCTGTGCTGGGCTTGATTTAGCTGGTATAGCATTAGAGGTAGTCATTCAGTGCAAAATCCTACATCAAGCCAAGGTTTTGCAAACCCAAAATTTGTGATGTGCAGTTGTGGCTTGCACTGCACCCATGTCTTTCACTGAAATATGGTTGGTTTCCCACTTTTTCTCTGAAAGTGGGAAGGTCACTAGGCAGAATCAGTAAAGGCTCAAATATTAGGAAACATTGCAGAGCCTGTAGGAGTTGAGTACACTCTGCAAAAATGATAGTAATTTATCTTTGTTAACAGTGCTAAGGATGTTGCACAAACTCGTAGGAAATTTCCATCCCGGGTAAAGAACAGTACTCCTCCCACCACCTTGTGTTTTTATTGTAGCTCTTACAGAACACAAACTGTTACAAAATGACCCAGAGCTGCATCACAACACAGCCAAAGGGATTGATGCTCTTGTAACTCCAGCTCGCTCCCCTGGCCTTCTTACTAGGTGAAGGTCAATGCAAAGAATGAACTAGCTCATACCTGTGACTTGGGAGAAGATATTCGAAATACAATCTAGTAAAAAACCTGAAAGCCACTACAGAACAGTATTTTGAACAGTATTTTGTGGGTTCATGATTTCTCAAGATAATTTCAAAACAGAAGGGGATGAAGGGCAATGAAGTAGCTGACTCAGGTTTTGATTTTTGAACTGTCACAAATAGCAATATACTTTCCAAGGATTTTGATTTCTATTCCATCATCAAAATAAAACACCCATGTTTTTGAAACTGCAGCATCACCACCCTAAGGCATGTTCTTTGAAAACACAGAAAAATAGTGTTTTCTACTTGTTTTGCTAGATATAGAGAATTAATCTGAACACTTTGGTTTTAACCAAACAAATGGGAACTGGACATTCCGGAATATATAAAAAAATATGTTTTCACGTAAGTTCAGTTCGGATTTTTGTTATAATTTCTGTGCTTCTCCCATTACCTAGTGAAACTGCAAATGTTAAGAGAAAGACACTTTCAGCCTGTGAAGGCCAAAACTTTACTGGCAGAATTACTCATTTGGGAGGTTTTGCTGTCCTGGAAGCAATTGTGGTTGTTTGGTGTCACTCTTAAGGCCACATGTCACTGGGCCAACACAGTCAAATTATGGGGGTTTGTTTTCCATTGCATCAAGAACTGATTTATCTCTGAGCTCTTTGTGTCTATTTTCTGGAAATTTGCTAACGTATAACCCAGGAAACTGGTACATACTGTTATTCAAATAATTCTTATTTCAAACTGCTTCCTCCACTTTTGAGTGGCATCCACTTCATGTATTAGCAGATTCCTGTTCTGTTGGACCTTTCCTCTTTTATATTAATGCTCTGCCTTGTTCCAATAATGATTCATTGGTGTCCCATACAGGCAGTTTAAATTGTTTTTATGGTGGCAGGAGTGAGGCAGTACTAACTTTTTCACAATTCAGTGGATTTTTCATAAAAGTTGAATTAACCTGCCACAGCAGCTCTATTATACACCCAGGCAAACATGAAAACAGCTCAGTTCAGCTGGAGGTGAAAAAGAGGCTTTGGTGCAGCACCTGCAGAATGAGATACCTATACAATGCTGTGTATATCAAGACAAAGACAATTACTGCACTTTTTAGATCCACTTTCTCCCTCTTATGGAAAAGGCTACCACTCCCTGTGAGCAGCATTGTTTTCATTCCTGGTCAGAGTTGAGACGGGGACACAGTGCTCATCCCTTGTGTTGCATGTGGCCCAGTGAGCCAAGAATATGCCATTTCAAATCAGATGCAGGTAACATAACCCTGATAGTCAGGTTCACTAGACCTCCACAAGTGGTGTAGCTGTCTGCCTGACTGAACTGACACCCTAGGAAGACATCACAGATGACAGCTGCTGATTCTTGGTATAGAAAAGTGTCTTTCCTTGGACTGTGATTGCCAGTCCCACACACAGATCTGCCTTCCACCCACTGCCTGAATGCTGCCTTCTTGTTCACTTTTTCTCAGACATCATGAGTCTCTTCAAGATATCTGGCAACTCTAGAAAGGGCAGGATTGTTTTACCCTTGCCAGCCTGCCTGGTGGGAGAAAGGAAGTTGTGGGAGGTCTGTATGGGAGTGGTACAGCAAGTCTATTGTCTCTTTTTCATTGTGCTTTAGGATTTCTGAAGGGCACCCAAAAGGGGGTTTCCCTGCCTAATGCATAGTCCTCCCAATTTAGGAAGCAAAATATCTTATTACACTCTTATGTTGGAGGAAACCTGGAGGAGGAGCTGCACTGATTCAATGCAAGTTTCAGAAAAAGTCCTAAGAGATAGCAATGTTTCTCCTTTAAACCTTTCTGAATTAAAGCACTGGACTCATGCGGTGGAAAATTGGATTATGTCCTGGTTGTCCTCTAGTATACTTTGGTACCTATAATCAAGGAATACAGATCTCCGGACTGTCTTCCATCTGGAAACAGATCTATATAATGTATACCTTCTAGTAAGTTTTTTGCCAAAATTTCAGAATACAGATTGAGGCATGCTTTGGGTTTAAGCAGCTGCCTGAATTATTTGAACCTAAATTTTGGCTGAGGCCTTACCTTTGCAGTAGTGCAAATAAATTAGTCATTTATCTCAATTTCAGGATTTCTTGAAGACAGTAAAGCTCTGTGCAGAAAATAAGGAGACAGTCCTGTGCTCCTCACCCTTACCTCCCTGTCCCTTGCTGTTTGCTGGCATCTTATACCAACTCTAGTGTGTATGCACCAGACAGATCAGGGAGCTGATCTGCCTTAAAAGTTAGAACTTAAAGTCTCCCAGAATAATTTTTCAGGGTTGGCTCTTTGTCACGTTATTTTGTTTGTCCCTTGTTCTTAACACAGGACGGGACCAAAAACAAAAGCAGAAGGGCAATACAACCCTTTAGAAACAGATTGCTGGATATCAGTCTTAGCCTTCATGAACAGAATAACTTCAAATTTCTTCATGCCAAGGAACATTAATAATTACTGCTATAGAAAACCCATTTGTTTTCCTTGATTATATCATACACAAGCCACATAAGCATGAATTGTTCACACTGGTTATAGTTTTAGGCCTCACTTGAGCAATAGGACTATGTTCTTTTTGCTGTAGTGGGTGCAGACCTTGGATTACCCAAAACTGTATCGACACCTGTCTCCGCAAACTCATATCACTTTTTCATCATGTGCTTGGAAAAGAAAGTTGCATTGTCATACTCCTAAATGCAGTGTAGTAATCTGCCCCACGGTTCCAAAGTAGAAGTAAAGTGTAAGATTTTACTGGCTGACAAAGATTATCTTCTGTTTCCTGTTTCAGGGAAGAAAAAATGAGCAAAAATAAAGGTCATCTGTGTTTATATTAACTATACAACAGTTCCACTATGTTTCGTAACAAACTTGGGTCATTATTTATCCACTTGCCCTTTATATCACAGCTTTGAACTCTGGGTTTGCTTATCATGATCTTTCTAAAATCTGTAAACAGTCAGGGAGAAGTATTTCTAGTTTTCTAAATAGAGCATTAGGTCATTTTATTATCAGAGAAATATAACGCTGCCCATCTGTTGTTGTTTCACATGTGGAACAGCAGGCAGCCTCCTCCTAACCGTTAATTATTTCAAGGAAGTCACTGAGCAACTTTGCCATAAGAGTCCAGTTTCTGTTCTTCGTGACAGCTTTCCTCACAGCCCTCTGTGAGGTGTAGGTAGTGCTGTGCTAAGGAAACACCCGTTCATGCAAACTCCCAGCTAACAATACACTCTTGGTACAATTTGTTTCAAATGTTTAAATTTTGTAATTGGAGCAAAGGTAGAGTTTAGTTTTTACTGAAGACTTTAATTCATCTCTCCGTTCAAAATCAAGTTTGCATCTTCCTTGAAGCCTCTGGAAAAGGTGAAATTCTTTTCTTCCTAACCCTGGATATCATTACCTGTTGGACCACTATACTGATTCCTGCAGCAAGATGTCTCTCTTGTTACTCTCATATACCATAAAGTACAGGGGACAGTAATGAGAAATAATAATTAACTAGATCACAAAATCTCAAGACCCTTTGTAGTTCACTGAAAACATATTCTTCCATGTCAGAAGGTGAAAAAAATGTTGAGGTAAACAGGTTCAGTCACAAAGTAAACAGAAATCCACTGTGGTTAGAAGCACCTCTCAGCAGGCATTGTATTTCTGCAAAGTATCTGTGCAGTGCTTAGCAAAGTTTGCTAGTTCTTGCAAGTGCTACAGTAGTCCAGAAACAGAAGATGTTATTTCATACAGATAAATACAACTAAGGAGTTATCAAGTGTTTTTGTCCCCTCTTGAGCTTAAGTAAAAGAGCAAATTGCATGTGAACTTACTGCAACCTCATATGAAGTGACCTTCTTATATACTATTCTTCCCCTTTCCCACCACCCTCTCTTTGCAGTACCAGCTTCTTCAGGCACATCCTGTCCCCTGAGAATTCATCACTTCCACCACATGAATAACTTACTGAGCATCAAACACCAAAATGTGCATCAGGATATGGTCCTTCTGTTTCTGTCTAACCGTCATGAAGATTTACATCGAAAATGTCAAGAAAAATTCAATTATCACGTTACTCTTAATGAAAGCGTAAAATAAGACACAGCTTGGGGGTACCACTTGAGTCTCTGTGAGGTCTCTTTTCTTGTCAGGATGCCTCAGAGAACATTATACTCTGCAACACACTGGTGCTAACCTGGACCATGGAGTTTTCTGGAACACCTGCGGTCTCTTTCCTGGGGAGATTATGCTGGGGTAGAGGCTGGGGTTTTTTGTGTTAGTTTGAGAGAGAGTTTGAGGATTCTTCCCAGAAAAACTGCGACCTTCTAGGGAATTGTGATGTTTAAGAAGCCCCAAACCTCTTTTAGGTGTCTTCTAAGAAATTTTTCAGCAGGAAATAGTAGGCATGGAAAAGAAAGACTGAAAAAGATTTGATGGGCCAGCAGCCTTCTCCAGACAATATTATAAGAAAGCTTGCAATAGAGTGCTTGTATCACTATTACACAGACTTTAAAAAGGAATGTAAACCCAAGTGGACCAGTTGGACTAGGGTAATTTTTCTTTAAAGATCAGCTGGATGGGAATATTCCAGGTTTATATCGAAGTATCTATTAGATATATGTAGGTGAACCTATATCAGGACATAGCTTCGTATATTTTCATGCAGTAAGGATAACTTTCTTTGTTGCTTTATACAAATAAATCACATGCATGATCAATACAACAAATAAGGTACTTTAAAAAAGCATGAGAGGAAGTTTAGAAGACAGCACTCACTGGGAAGCTACACAGATCCTCTCATGAAGAAATGAAGGGGACAGAAATGGGAAGAAGGTGACTTTAGAATTGCTCTATAGTTGAGAAGTGTCTCCTGGGAAAAGAATGCACCATCTTCCCCCTTTGCTGCAAAAAGAGGAATATGCTCCTAGAATGCACCATCTTCCCCTTGCTGCAAAAGGAGGAATATGCTCCTAGCTTGAGGAAAAGTGAGAACTACAATGAGAATCAGTCCTGTACAAGTACCACTGATTAGCCTGAGTTGGCCCCCTGGTCATATTGCCTGATGCTCATCTACCATGGGTAAAATCCAAGCTAGATGCTAGTTTACTCCATATGCATTCTTCCATGACACCACTGATGTACATGCTTTCAGAACTCCATCCTAATCACTGAGCATTTTATGAGCAGGGACCTTACCAAAAAGGAATTTTACTGGGAAAACTATTGTCTTTTTTTGAGGTCTTACTGTTGGTAACTCTTTTGTCCCTGTAAGTATAAATAGTTTTCAATGTGAAGACTGCCTGAGTTGTTTTAATGTCCTGGAGACAAAGCATCCTGTATTTGTTTTTAATTTATGTAATTTCCAATGACCCATAACTGTTTGCATGGGCTTGGACCACTTTTAATGTATTAAAAAAACACTTTTAATGTATTTAAAAAGTAATGTGCAAATTAAATGCAAGTTTAGATTAAATGGGTTTGTTTTCTTTTGTTTTGATATGTGTGCATGTGTCTGTGATTAAGGCTTCACATGGACTAGGATGGAGGTGAGATGATTTCTAAGTCTATTAGTACTGTAAAATATATTCTGTTCTCAATTATAATCCCCCATAAGCAATGGCTGCATATTTCATGTAGCAGCAAGGATGATGAAAAATATGTGCCATATTCAGATAGTGCATTGCTTTAAACTAGATGCCACTGCAAACACATTTAATGTCTCCTTCTTGTACTCCCTGTCTTAGGTGTGTCTTTCATCCAAACAGCTTGTTACATGTTACAAAAGTTCTTTAGCCTAGATCTTGACTCCACCTTATTCACGTGGGGAGTGTAAGTTGTCCTTGTTTTCATACTGGTCATACAATACAATTTAACTATGAAAATTTACCCCTGAGATCTTTGATGGGTCTCTTAAATGTTATATTTTCTCTTATTTATGTAGCTACTATTTTTGTGTGAATCACTGGATATATCTCTGTGTGTTTCACAAAGACCAGCTTGCCTCTAGAATGCTTCCCCCAAAAAAGCTGGAGTCTGGGCAGAGGAGCTGACTAATCCTACCATGACTTTCCACCAGATGTCTGTGCTTAACCCTACCCTCTTCTTAGATCCCCATTACACAGCTCTGTATCAGCAGCAGCACTGTTTCCAAAGATGGGAGTATTGTTAAAGACAAGGCGAAATTTTCCAGCAATCTTACATTTCTAATCTTCTAAGGTGACTTTATGAAAAAGGTAGTAGCTATATAATAAAATATATATAAAGTAATAGAGCAGCAATAAAGTAAATTGGAGTAAGAATGAGCTAGGTTCTTCCAGGTAAGCAAAGAGATTATAAAATATGAGGAAATAGAATGAAGGTCAACTTTTTTATCAGAAATCCAGTCCAGAGCTCCAAATCCATTTTCACAAGGACAAAAATACATGTGTGACACGTGAGGAAATGAACTGTCCAGGATGTGCTTTGGGAGTGCTCTAGGACAGAAGCATTTTGGAAAGAGGTGATAATGGCCTTAAAAGGGCAGTGATGAGATTGTGGGACTCCTGTGTGTGGGTTCTGGAAAAAAAAGATATATTTGAAAACCAAGGAAGATAAAAGCTCCCGGAAAATGTGAGCAGCTAAGCTAATTGTAGACACTTGGAAAAATGTTTCCCTTTTTTCTTTATTTTTAAATAGGAGCTTTTGTAATCTGGCTTCTGTTCAAAGCATAAGGAAACACATCTTGATTTCTGTGTCTGCTGTGTGCACTCCACAATCACAGCCTGCAAACCTAAAATAAAGAAAATCACTGGAAGGTAAACCCAAAATATTCCAAAATACTTCTTACCAGTCATTAGGAATTCGCTTTTTTTGGTGGATGGGTCCATACTGCTATTTACATTTTTACCCATCCATCAAATAGAAGCTTAGGAAATACTCATATATCTAACAGACAAAGATATCAACTGGTAAACTTCAGTTGTGACTTCAAATTGTAGTAATTAAAATAATATAAATGGTGGGGAAATTGTCAAAAGATAGCTCAAGAGTCCATTACCAGCTCTAGTACACCCATGATAGACCATGCTTTATGCTGATGTAATGTATGCAATGTTTGGTGTCATTTTAACTGAGGTTATAGCATCTGTCTTATGGAAGTACAACCAGATCTCTATCAGACTGCATACCTGACCAGATTCCCTCTGAAATCCATATTTCTTGTTCTAGTTAACACTCATCATCTGGAGGTAGCAACTCTGTGAAAATGGTGCTATATTGCAGGCTTTCAGAGATAGTCCTTTATCTGAATCAACTGCAGGAATAATTTCTTTGTTTCATGTTTTGTTTCAAGGAATCAAAGAAAAACCTAAAAGGCTCTGAACTTGCTGTGAGAAATCTCCATGCTGTTGGTCACCAGCAGGATCTACAGCAAGATCCACTCTTTTTTTTTCTAAGGCTGCTGAAAAACTAGACAGAGGGTATAAATTAAAACTAGAAACTTGTATGCTTCTTCTCTGAAGTTGTGGTTATTTTTTTTCCAGCTTTCATTGTTTTCCTATTATGTTAATTACAGGACTGTCCCTCTGTTGATAATAGTGCCAGTTTTGTCTTAAACAGTGATGTGGTTATCTGTTGCCCTTGTATTTGGTGAAAATTGATGATATCCTAAAGTGAATCTTGCTTTGTACTGCACCAGTATTTGCTACTTAGTGCTGGAAAGCATGATTTGTAAAGTTACAGACCTGAAATCCTCTTTGAGAGGAAAGAACAATCTTGCATAGACAGTTTTCTTTGGTTGTTATAGAGTTTTCCCGTGATCTCTGGGACTCACATCCCATTATATCCTTTGGCAGGCATCTTGACATGAGTTGTTCTGATGCATAATGGACTTCAATTTAGTGCCAGAAGCACATAGCAAACAGCAAATAGCAACAGGGAGAAGACTCTAAAAAGTAACACAGTGCTGTTTTTGAAATCTGCTTTTGAGTGCTGATTTTGAAAGCATCTCATCTGCTTTACCTATCCAGAAAGAGCTAACACACACGAAGTCTTTATCACCACCATCTTTCCCGAGCTTTAGCAGCTCTTGAGACAATTAGTAAAAACACTGCAATATACTGAAAAAGTCAGAAGAAATCTACAACACTAAGTCTAGAACTGATTTCTTGAATCACATTTGAAAACTGTAGGTTAGTCAGCAGAAGATTTCAGTGAACAGGCCATATCCTTGTCTTTCTCTTCCTTCATTTAGGCCAACAATTAATCATGGCACAAGAGGTAAATGAGTGGGGGATTTCAGTGTAAACTGTGCTGGTGGATTGGTAAACATTTCTGGTATTGTTGCAAATAACCAACACAAGTGTAAGGAATGGAAGTTTAGCTTTAGGCCTGTATGTTTACCATTACGATTTTAAACTGTTTATAAGAAGAAGAGTGCTTTAAATGTTCCTGAGGAGGTGGGCAAAACCACAGGGCTGCTAAGGGTTTAACTGAGATAAAGTGTTTGCCTTAAAATTCAGAGAAACGTGGTCATTTTGCAGGCATGGTTTGTCATTTAAAACATTGCTGTTGACATTGTGTTGTGACAGCAGCCTAAAACATTTACGGTAACTCCAGAAATGAGGTGTATTAGACGCTGGAAGGCAACATCTGGTTTCTTCCTTATCACTGTGTCCTCAAAAGCTAATTCAGAGTTTCCCGTGTAAAACAGTGCAATTCCATCAGCATCCCTCCACCCTCTTCCCCCCACCCTCTCCACCCCCCTACTTTTATTGGAGATGTTAAGGTGTGGATTAAAATGTCTTTCAATACAGCCCTAGATCTAGGATATGTAACAGTAGTGAAAGTGTCAGTTTTCATGGTGAGCAGTGAAACATTGACTGGGGATTTTCCACTAGCTAGGCCACTGGATAAAAGTAAGTTAGAACTGAGTGCTGTTCTCCTGGATGCTGGGAACTGGATGTGCCACATCCTACACGTCTGCCGAGAGATGAGAGACCTGGCCTGGCAGCTGCCTTCCTTCCATGTTGGAGACCTTATAGTCTGTAGCTCAAATTCTTCCTCTGCATGACAGGGGTCAAAACAGCCCTTATCACCATCAAAGAGGTTCTCCAAGAGAACAGGAACATGTTCTGGTTTGAGATTATTTTCTATCTTGTTTAATCCTGCAGACAAAACTAGGAATCTCTGACTGGACTATACAGTGCTGGTATGGGACAACAAAGACCTTGGTTCCAGTCAGTGTTCCAAGGTATTTTTAAACATCCTGTGAGGTTTGGCGCCCTGACTTAGGATTTGTAAACATGTGATGTTGGCAAGTAAGAAACCAAGCTTTGCTGCCAAAACAGGTGGGGAAGGACGTTAGAAAGACAAAGTCCCTCACCTTGGTGAAAGGGATCTTCATAGCTCTGGTCAACCTCCACTCAGCAGCAGTTCACAGTAGCCTGGTGTTACCTGAGGAGGAGCTTTCATCTTGACACCATACAGAGGAAAAGGACAAATACCTAGCTTGTGATTATGACAGCCTGAAGTTTAAAAAAAAAAAAAAAATTATTTTGTAAAACTGAGTGTTCCAAGAGTGCATTTCAGGCTGACGTCAGTGTTCATTAGCAAGAGGAACACAAGGACAGATGTAAACAAGACAGCTGTCTTCACCTGAGAATGCTCTCTCACTTATTAACATGCTGATCTGATTGCTTTTTTTGTTAGGATGGTACCAAGAAAGCTATCTGACCATGGTAAACTCTGTAAAGCACAGAAAAAATGACATGTCTGCTTGAAAAATCTTTAATTTAAATAAAATAGACCAAGTATGAAGAAGGCCAGCATCATTATCCCATGTCATTGATCTTGCTCTTTAGCCTTGCCTTCTCCATGGTTGGATCTGATGCGTGTTTTATTCTGCATGTGCCACAGGAGACCATGTAATTTTGTGTCACTTTCATGTGCAAATGGGTGCAGCCTCTCTCATGCTGCCCTGAAATCAGACCTTAACAGCTGGTGTTTTGCTGTCAGCATAGATCTTTCTGGATTGCACTGCTGAAGTCTTCACTATACTTGCCGCTTCTTTTGTCACTGTGCCTCAAACACATCTTAGAGAGCTATTTCTCAAGTTTTTGACCAACACTAAACCTGTTTAACCTTCTCAGTATTGCAAGTACTCTGTTACTAAAGCAGTATGTAGGAAAATATATCCTATGTCATGGAGCATCTCCCATGAAATGAGGAAAATGTTGAGGAACTGGAGAAGGAAAATGCCTTTAATACAAACGATTTGAGGTAGACATGACCTCTGCCAAGTTCCTGGAGGAATTCCTCTAATTAAGAACCCTGCCAATGAGGGCCTTCTGAGTAACCCAGAGCCTGTTGGGGACAATCTTAGATACAAAACACAGTTTAGTCTGTATCATATGGATGCTTTTCTAGTTTTTATAAATTATTTTAATGTAGGAGTAGCCCTTCAAGACCATGTTACCAGGGCCAGTATTTAGAATGGGCAGTTAGATTTTACTTTTCAACTCTGACTCCAGCATAGATAAGGGGCTTTGGTAATAATGGAGTGTTTTCTAGCTGCTGTAAATGTGGGGGGTTATTTGAGTTGCCAAGCTTACTTTAGCTGATGAGCCGATGAGGAAGAACTATCAGTGCAATTATAAACAATCAGTCATAAACATATAGCTAACATATACCTAGAACCACTGAGCTGGAGGCATTGCTGAGATCATAGCCAGACTCATAGCAATATATTTGCAAGAAAAAGACAATTAATTACTGACTGAGAGACTCAGCAGGATTAAAATATGCCTGTTTATACAGCAAAAGACCAGCTTAATTATCTCTGGTATACAGGATAGTTGTATGTGTCTAATGGCCTTTGATCCTTCCTGGAGGGAAAGATAGTTTATGGTTAGAGGTTTTCCAATCCTCTGTTGAAATAACCTGGAATCATTAATCTTGCTCTTATTTCCCTTTCTTTCTCTTGAAGTTAAGAATAACGAAAAAATCTACATGTCCAGACATTTATATATGAAGTTCTGCTGAAGAAAAACATATTCTAGTTTAGAAAATTCATATTCTAAACTTCATAACTTTAAAAAGATGTGTATGAATTTACATCTATATACAAATATATCTGCATAGGTACATATAAAAGTACAGAGTAATATATACATACATACAATGTATGTGTTTTTATACACACACACTCCCATGTACATCCATGCTACCACCCTGATAGTCATAGTAGCCATTCTCTGAGAGAAATCACATGAAGAATTTCCATACTGAGAGTCATCTTTAAAAATGCTCTCTTTCTCAGAATACAGTGGTATGTTAGTGGAAGGATGGACTGTTTTATGAATGAACTATTGCAGTGGTCTCAAGCTCCTCATGGAGAGAATTTGTCTGTGAGATCTCTCCATTCTCCTACCAATAAAGCCTATACAAAAAAAAGTTTATCAACAGCACTTTGTGGAACCTGCAGGTGAGCCCATGCCAAGAGCAGGGAAGAGTAGAGCATCTGAGTGTATTTTAGACTATTGAAAGAAAGCAGAATACCAGGGGGATCTCTAAAAAAAAAAAAAAAAGATAATGTAAAAAATTATGGAATAGAGTCTGACATTGATTCACAAGCCCATGGAGCATGTATGAGGTTGGTCAGTTTGAGCTTATGGAGAAAGAAGAGTGGGAAGAACCCAATGAAAGCCAAGATAGACAAGTGTTGATCCCCGCACCTCCAGAGGAAGAACCCCAGGCACCAGCACAGGCTGGGAGTGACCTGCTGGAAACCAGCTCTGCAGAAAAGGACCTGGGGGTCCTGGTGGAAAACAAGCTGGCCATGTGCCAGCAGTGTGTCCTGGGGGCCAAGAAGGCCAGTGGGATCCTGGAGTGGATTAGGAAGAGGGTCTGCATCCCGGGTCTGCAGATCAAGGGAGGTGATCCTGTCCCTCTACTCAGCCCTGGTGAAGCACATCTGGAGTGCTGTGTCCAGTTCTGGGTTCCTCAGGACAAGAGACACATGGAGGTCCTAGAGAGAGTCCAGAGGAGGACTATGAAGGTAATTGGGGCTGGAACATCTCACTTAAAGCTGAGGGAGCTGGACCTGTTCATATTAGAGAAGAGACATCTGTGAGGGGGCCTTATCAGTGCATACAAGTATCTGAAGGGAGGTTGTTGAGACAATGGAGCCAGGCTCATTTCAGTGGTCCTCAACAAAGGGCAAGGGCCAGTGGGCATAAACTGAAACACAAGAATTTCTATACAAAGATGAGGAAAATCTTTATTTTGAGGGTGACAGAGCACTGGAACAGACTACTCAGAGAATTTGAGGAGTCTCCTCCTCTGCACATGTTCGAAACCCACCTGGACACAACCCTGAGAATCTGCTTAGATGAACTGGCTCTAGCAGGGGGATTAGACTAGACATCTACAGACACCACTCCCAACCCCAGCCACTCCATGATTCTGTGATTCTGGTGGATTTCTGTAATGTAATCAGTCTACAGTCTTGCCTCAATAATAAGGAATGATTCAGCACAGTTTTTCTCTAAGTGTATATTGCATGTGGGATTCCTCGTAATGTAGACTTCAGTTTCTTAGCCTTTAGCATGCATCACGCACAAGCACTAAAACTGAGCAAACCCCACTTCAGAATACAAGTTCATACTTGGATGGCTGATTCTTGGTTCAGGAAGATGTTTAACACTTCCTAATTCTTCTTGATTTCTAAGAAAATAATTCTTGGAAGTTAGAACATGCATCTGCAAGTACTTTGCCGAATCCATTAATAACAGCTTATGTTCCATCACACCTCAGTCCCTGTTCAGGTTAATCATATTTATTGATCATTGATCAAACAGCCATGAATAATCAAACTTATTTAAAATATAAATTGCATTTGTGGAAATTGTTATGTGCCAGTGGCCATTCTGTTCAGAATTGCTAAAACTCACACAATAATTTACTCATTGTAAATTATTCACTGGTTTGTAATAACCAAGTTGTTTTCACAACAAATCTTGGACTGTTCTTCTATAGAAAATAGATACAAACTGAAAACTGGAAGGATGCTGGTAAATGGCTACTATTGAGGTATTGTTTTCTATATCATCCAGATTTGAAGCTGAATATTTTGAAGAGGTTTTATTATATGCTAAAAACCAACAATAAAAGGCTGAATTGACTCTAAACCAGAGTTCATTTAGGAAAAATGGGAGCTGTGTCAACCTTACATCAAAGGGCAAAATATATTCAAAAGACTATTCATACAAAGGTCTGGAGTGACTGAGAAATCAAGTTAGAGAGAAATTTATTTTGTGATTAAGACTGTAAAAATAGTGCTTAATTTATGCCCTATAAACATCCCTAGTATTTGCTTCCTAAAACTGGGTGGTGATGGATCCTTTGCATATCCTGTCTAGGTCCACATATAGTCATTAAAAGGTTCCATTGCTTCTGAGGAATGATGGTAATGGAATGATAAAGGGACATCAAAAAAAAAAAAAAAAAAAAAAAGAGAAAGACATTACCTGTAAGAACCAAAATAGGACATGGTAAATGGTACAGAATGGCCTTACTACAGGTGTGTGGCAGTCACACTTGGCCCTTCAGGAGTCACCCAACACAGCTTGATTGGTTTCCACCCCTGGAGATACTCTGGAGATACTGCATCTCTGGAGATACTCCTCGCTTAGTGGGGCCAAGCCTTAAGAAATCAATTTATACCAGTTGGTTACCCAACTTGGTAGGATAAATCTTGTCAAAATTAGTCCCTTCCTTTGCCTTCTTTCTGCATTTTTCCCTGAAACATCTAAGCAACTTAAAGAGAACGAAAAGATACCCCTGGGAACCTAAAGAGAAAAAAAAAAAAAAACAACAACAAAAAAAAAACCCACCACATCCTGGGAAATAAATGGAATGAAAGGCAGACAAATCAGTCACATCTTCCATAGCATCATAACATGAAGATGAGCCTAAATGCTAAGTTTTTAGATACACAATACTGTAGATTATAAAGACATGGAAGATGGGAACAGAGCCTAGGCACAGGGCAAGACCTTGTGATGGTTATCCTCAAAAAAATCTATTTCTTGGTTTGAAGTTGACTATCCTTGTGCCAAGTTATACAGAAAGTATTTTTTTCATTTTAAGAATGGAATTAAATAATGCCAGACACTACATGAGGCTTTAGGCTTAGCTCCTCAGAGATATTTGTCTTTGTAAATCTAGTGCCTAAGTAGTGAATCCTCACTTTACACTTTGGATCAGAAATGGCCTCAGTTGCTTTGTTCAGACACTCTTTCGAGTCATCTGTTCAGGTGAAGGTATCAGCATCTCTCCAATGGAAGCTGCCACTGCTGCAATTCTGCTGGCAGAGAGGTTTCCCGAAATGCTGTAGACAATAAACAGCTGGCAAACTTAAGCCATGTAGTTTACACGTGTAAACCAGCCTGGATGATTCTCTTTGAGGTGGTGTTAAGCACCTCGGGGATGTTAATGTCATCATCTGGCTTAGCTCAGTGCAGTGCCAGAATATGCCTGTGGCTGTAAGGCACCAGCACCATCACACTGGCTGCAATTACTCGCCTGCACCTGGCTTTCAAGATCCAAATTGGAAAAATGTGCAAGTAGAATTGACACCTTAAAAGTGTCTTAAAAGGAGAACCAAGAAAAAAGTAATCTATAATACGAGAGCCAAGAAAGGATAAATAAAATTAAAACTCTGTTGAAACAGGGAAGAGTCTTCTATTATTTCAACTTTGTTTATTCTTACCTTATGGGTCCTCTAATAAACATTTTGAAACCACCATTTTGGGGATATGCTTTTCTTCTCACAGGGCAGCTAGGTGTCCCAGGAGATTTGCAGGAAGACCTTTTCCCACTCCTGACTCAGGCAGGCCCCCTTCCTCATAACACTAATAATTGTTCATAACATGAGAAATTTTTCTCAAGAGATTTAACAGACTGTGTCTACAAGACACTGATAGCATGGCTGGAATTCACAGTGTTACAGGCAGAGCATAGAATCCTGTAGAGGGTATGTGAATGTGTGTGCAGAAGGGCTAGTAAGAATTAGTAAGAAGAAGAATTTGTGAGCATCAGGACCCTTCTCAAACAATCTGCATAGAGGTCTATTTGCAGTTTTTGGCCATCTCCTGGACTGAAATGGTGGTGATTTTGAAACATTTGTATTTGATTTTTTGGTGATTTTTAAACACTAGTTCATGCTAAATTTGAAAAACAAGTGTGCTTTTTTTTTTTTTTTTTTTTTTTTTTTTTTTTTTTTTTTTTTTTTTTTTTGTGTGTGTGTGTGTGTGTGTGTGTGTGTGTGTGTAATTCTCAGAGGTCAGAACTGCGAAATTCAAAACTCTGCAAGACAACAAATGCAGAGCTTTCACAGCCACCAGACAAAATATCCATTTCAGTGGAAGCCATGCAGTATTACCCATACTTTAATTTAGATGAATGTAACACAAAAGCAAAATACAGCCAGAAAACAAAGGAGTGGCAGATCCAGAAACAACTTAGCTACCAGCAATCATCCACCCCCTGAAATTTAGTAAATTGTTGCCTCAAACTACCTTCTGTCTTTTCTAGCTTTTTCCTAGGTATCTATATATAGCCATCTCCATGGTCCTCAGGACTTGAAAAATCATGGAAATTTGTGTCTTTCCATAGTCAACAGGAACCAAATAGGACAAATGTTTTCTGCACACATGGTGTTAAAGAAGCTGATGTTTCCCAAAAGCAAGCTCCCCATTACCTGCCCTATTAATCCAAGTCCCCATGTATTCCAGCCTTGGTGGCAAGGGCAGCCAGTTTCTATGTGGATTGAGAGATCATCTTATTCACTGACAGAGGACAGACCCCACCCACAGTTGAATCAGACACTTCTGCCATCCATCTCCTGCAGATGCACATATCACCTGCCCACAGCACATGTGATGAAACACACCCAAGGTACCTGCCAGCCAAGAGACATCTCACAGAATGAGGAGGACTGCTGACTCCTTGGGTTGGGAACCTGCTGTTCCCATCCTATGGGAAGCTAAAAGCCAAATAAATTGCAATCTATTCAGCTTCAGTACTCAACCATCTTTAGACAGTGTGACTCATCAGTGGGCTGCTGTGACTTCTGACCAAATTCTATTTGGTGTCCTTTTACTTAAGAAAATAATTTTTCAGCCTTGAAGACTGATTTGATTTCTTGAAAATACAATATTGATTTTTTTTTTTCTTTGCCCTTCTGCTAATATTTGCTGTTATAACAGTCCAACGATGTAAAAGTGATAGTTTGAGCAGGTACTGAGCTAAAAGACAGCAAAATCCAATTGACTCCATAGCACCTTCCAGCCTTTCTTATAATCACAAATATACGTGATTTTCATATCTGTAAAGAGCTTGTTTCCCTTTTTTTCTTTTTTTTCTTTTTTTTTTTAATCTGATTGCTCTTAGGGCTCTGGGCCATCAAATAACATGTCATAAAAGAATCAGGCACAAAACCTGAAGATGAATCATAAACAGGTCTGATTTTAAGTTACAGTTAGCACTCCAAGTCTTGAGCTCTGACATCTTTATTTGCAGTAAATCGAACTGTTACAACTCCCAGCTGTCCACACTGCTTCTCTGTCAGAAGATGCTACTTCCATGGTGGAGTGAGAGATGCACATGTGCCTACACCACAGCCCAGTGTATTCCTCAGAGTCTTAATCAGGGGGGCGGAAGGCAGAGCATGGTTATTCCTTAACCTACAGCAGATGAAACCACCAGAGCTTACGATTCAAAGTCCACATATCCCAGCTGCACCTCACGGGTAGTGTGAAATGGTTTTCAAGGCTTCATACAATTACAGGAGCAGTGCTACTGCCTCAGTGTAAAGGAGATTCCTGGTCCATTTAGAGATAACCTCAACCTTCTAAATTCAAAAGAAATCCATCTATGCAGTGATTGAAACCACTCCAGTGGTGTAGAAAATTCATACTCAATTCATACCCAGTGCATGAGGTGGTTGGAAGAACCTGGACGAAAACAAACTAGTTTGAGTAGTTCAAAGTTACAGGACACAACTGAATTGGATATATTTTCTTTAAAAGTTTCAAATCCCTATTGCATTTCTTCCCTTCACTTTTTGAACAAAAACTTAAAATCAATTCTCCATAGATTTGCTGTGCTTTCAAGGTGCATTAAAAATGGTTGCATGGTTGTTCTCAGAGTTTCTTGAAGCTTTTGTAACTATCTACCAGCTTGATGTCAGAAGAAATTGCATGTGTTCCTCTTTCTACAAAAGTGATTGACTACTTCAAGTGGATAATCGATTGGACAGATGATTTAGCAGTCAATTGACCAGTCCAGTATTTAGTCTGATTGATGATTTTCCCTTTCTTTCCTCATAAAGTGAAGCAGACAAGTGTCTCTTTTGTTGTTGTGGGAGCTCCAAGGCCTAATGTAGCTTTTTAGTCAGGTAATTTCACCTTTGAGACTGGAAAAATGGGTCTTTGCAGTCAATGTGTGCCGCTGCAAATGAAAGACCAGGAGTTCATAAGGTGGGAAGCTGAATAAAGGCTGGAGGATAGATGACTTAAATCAAATCAAATTCTTATTTTGGCTGACAGGCAGAGTACCCACAGGCCTTTCTGCTCCTGCAGCTCAGAATCATAGAATCAACAGAATCATTGAAGTCAGAAGAGACCTTTGAGATCATCAAATCCAACTGTCAACCCACCACTAGCACTGTAACCCCTAAACCACATCATCCAGCATCAGATTTAGATGCCTCTGGGACACATCCAGGAATGGTGACCCCAGCACCTTCCTGTGCACTTAACATTGGAAAGGACAGCACCATCACCTGTCTTCTGTGATCCTTGGGAAATCAGTTACCATCTTTGCTAGGAAGGGAAAAAGTCTAGAAACATCATATTCTTACTCACAGTTTCCTGCGTACATCTTATATGGTTTGGGGATGCTGATCCCAAGCCTAATTGTCCATACAGACATCAGTTTGAAAACTGAGGCCTAAGGGGCAAACAGAGATGGACCTTCAATGTTCAGGTGGTCCTCTGTGTCTGAATTAGAGCTAGTGGCTGAGTACAGTGATAACATGGCATTTGGCACCTACAGAAGAACAAGACACACCTATGACAAGCTGCTGAATGGTGGAAAGATACAGACACCTTTTAAGGACAGTGCAATCATATTTTCCTTTATATCAAAATCACTTTTAAAAATGTAGGCAAATGTGACCAGTCACTGGGTCCCTTGGACAACACTAAAAAGGATATCCAGAAGTGAACCAGCTTTCTGTGCAACGTTGAGCTGGAATGGAAGTTCATAATGAATATTACATTCCCTCGGTATGAAGAACATGAAGGTTCTAATTTCTATGTGTTCTCTTTGCATTGTTGCAGGAGTGGGAAAAGGGTGTAAATATAATGCACAACCAATAGAGCTACAATAGGCTGTCAGAGTGATGAAAAAGGTTATCTTAGCAGAATAAACCATTGCCTTGAGACTTCATTATTGTACTTAGAGTAGCAATACACCCAAGGATTATAAATCATCCTGAGATGCCATTCTTTTTTGGCTGAAGGTGATATAGCTTTCAGAAACAGGCTTGGTGGAAATCCAGGTAGCACAGCTCTAATCCCACAACAGACCTTATATGTGTCTTGTGCATTTCCAAGCAGGAAATCCTCACTGAATGGCTCAAACACATTCTGAGTTCCATGGTTTCTTAGTTCATATTAATACAGCAAGATGCTTCCTTCCTATTGCAATGGCAAAAAAGAAGGGGTGAGGTCTACCCATTGAGTTTCAGCTTTGCTGGAGAGATGAACATGAAAGAGAAAGTATGTTGCAATTAAAGGTACTCTTTTGGAGGGTCTTTCAAAATTCTGCCCGCTGGCTTTTTTCTCTGCTTTCATTTTGATATGCCCTATGGTTATATCAGGCCCACAAGATACTGGCAGTTCTACATTTCATGTTCAGGGCTCTTAAATGATTTGGCCTATTTAGGAGTCATCATGCCATGGTGGATATGATTTTACCTTTCTCAGAGACACATGGTAAGGACAACCTGCAAAGAGCTTTGAGACCCAGAGCAGGAAAACAAAAACACTGCAAAAACACTTGCAGAGTGTTTTCTTTATAACCACTTGTACGTGTTTGGATGTTGGCTTGCTCCAGCCTTATTCCCCATTATGGCTGATGACAACTTCCCCATTTGGATAGATCAGTAGGGGCTTTACCTCATATTCCTGGTGGGGTAGACTCCAGAGAAGAGTTTAGAAAGGGAAATCCTTTGAATACTTGGGACATCACATCATAAATATCTTCTGCAGCACCCAGTCCTCCCTTCTGGGCAGTAGACATTTGCCTGCTGATCTCTAGGGAGCAAAGACACTTCTTTTATCAAGAAAAACAGAATGTCAGTTGGAGCCTTTTATGACAGGAAGCAGGATTTTAAATTTCTTTTATATATTTTTTTTTTTTAATGTACTCTTTTCCTGTTTTTAGAGAGTAGGAGGAAGTGATTGAAAGTGAAGCCTGGAAACAGCTGGCTTCTCTTTTGGGTCACAGAATTATCCAAACTGTTTGCAAACCCAGGTCTGTAAAGCTAACAAATGGAGAGTCACTCACTCCACCGTATACTTTAGGTTTCATTTGACGCCCACATGCTGAAACTACCTCACTTGCATCTGCTGATACAGAGAGATCCTTGCTGGAGTGAAGTATCACCCTTGCACTGCTTGTCTGAACATGCTGATTTTCACTTCTGGAAGAATTTTCTTCAGCTTTGGGCACAACGACATCTATGACTCCCTCTCCCACTTGCTTCAGCCTGAGTGAAGTCACTTGCAAGTTCCTTTTACATGTTTCTGTAACAAAGGTGTTATCTTTGTAAGAGACAGACTTAGCAAAGCAAGACAGGTGGAAGAGAAAGCAAACACTATGGCTATGTGTTTCCATAATCTCCAGCATTGCAGCTTAAAGTCAACATAATCTTTGCCTTAGGGGAAAATAAATCCAGGAGAGCAAAATATGCTTTACTCAAAAAAGAATTGGTGGGGGGTGTATGTGACTGTTTCACTCCTTCAGCTGCTCTTTATACCTGTGCATGGCAGAGCAGAGTGAATGTTAAAATTAAGTATATTTAAGAGTTCTGATGTATGCTGGAGGCTTCTACTGTAATGCCAGGTTGGTTAGGCTGGCTAAATGTTCATTTTTCCAATGAAATTTCTTCAACATGGTTATTTTAGCTGTGTTACTTACACAACTGCTGTATGACAGCTCTCAAAGCCTATACAAACCTGTGCTGCTATGATCTAGGATTTGCAGTGTGGGCCAGAGAATGTTGCAGAAATGCATCCCTCAGCTTCATTGACTTTAATATGTACAAGTGATCCTAATGTTGCAGCTTGCGAGGGACAAAACTCTCCAGTAAAACCTGCAACCTGGAAGACAAGGCATAGCAGATGGATTTCAACAGTCATTTTTTCTCTTTCATCAGAGAAAAAAGGCAACACAAATAAAGTGAGCTTTAGAAATGGCCTGGCCCCTGTCAGTGGGGGGCTTATCTGTATTTAATCTTTGTAACAGCTTTGGTAAGAGTTTTTGTAAATGGAAGCACCAACATGGAAAAAATGTCCCTGGTGCACTTTCAGCAATTAAGAATTTTCTCAACCTGTTCTTAGGTTTCATTTGTTAAACTAAGAGTATCTATCCATCAACAACTGCCATCTCAAAAATAAATCCTCATAGGAAGGAGGAACCTTTCTGGATTGTGTGGCTATCACTTCCAATCACAACCAGATCAGCCAGGATATCAGTATTAAAAGGACTCCTGAAAAGCAGTCTCTGAAGGAATTCTTTTTCGTGGGACTAATGCTGGGGCAGGGTCTCAGAAAAGTTGTCAGATGTCTCATACTAACATAAAGCCAGACAAATGAAATGAGTACTTCTCCATTTCCAAACTTCACTTCTGAATTGGAGAAGACTTTTTATATACCCACTGTTTGTCATACACTTAGCAGGATTTTTGGGGGGTTGCATACATGTCTTTTAATATATCCACTTAGCTCAAATGGACTATTTGTGGTTTTGCTCCATCAAAATGGTCAAGGCCTAAACACATAAATTTCACTGTGAGACTGCCTTTAGTTAAAGACAATCAGACAGTAACCTAGGTCTTCTGATATGTAGTTGTAGAGGATGACACTGCTGAAATCATCTCTTTTCCCTTTCCTTTCTTTAGACATATCTGCTAGAGCAGCATATACTACCTGAAAAGAGGATCTCCTTTCTCTTATATGCAAAGACCTGCACAGACCTGACTTTGCAGGTGGCACTGGAAGCTGAGGAGGGGTGTGAGGGACACGAGACACAGTTTCTTCCCTTCCCCATCCTCACTTCTAGTGAGACATCTCTGCAGAAAGGAGGACCAGCAGGTTTTGGTTCCACCCTGATTTCTCTCTGCCTCACCCAGCCCCCAGCCTGTTCACACACCAGCAATCCAGGAAGGACCAAGACATCCAGTTGTGATGAATAGAGAGAAGGTCCTACAAAACCATTTGGTCAGGTAATGAGGTGTATGGTGTTGAGGAGGTAAGACACAAAGACACATGTGGCATAATATAGAATTGCCTGAAACCTCCCCAGGCAAAATTAATTTAATACGGCATTGCCACAACAGCAACAGCAACAACAACAACAAGAACAAAAGGGAAATTCCTAGAATATTTAACAAAAAAACCACAAGCTTCTATTATTTCTACCTAGTATAATTTTCAAAAGCCCAAGGAAAGCAGTAGAAAATTAGTTGTTACATGTATTTATTGAAATTAAATAACTGGCTTTGTGTTCATTGACTATTTTGACTGCCTACCTATTTTATATTTTTCCTGAAAATACTTAGCTGTGCTATCATTGAATACTGATCATGCTTGGAGCCTTCGAAATTCTTTTTATTCTGAAAAATTTTTACAGCAGTTGAATACAGAATTAGCTGTTATTAGACACTGTCAGTTTTTCCAGCATATTGAGAGGCACCATTGCAGACAAGCAGGTCAGTTAATCAGGGTCTAAGGAAAGATGGGAGTTCGCAGGAAATGTGTATAAGCTGTAGTTGTGGACGACAGGCTGAATGATATTTACAAAATTGCTGATTGAAATATGCCGAGAAACCACGTTTTTCTTGGTGAGAACTGACAGAACAGCTGAGTGAACATGCATTTGTTCTAGTTTCCAACAGTTCAACTCACTGCAGCTGAGAAGCACCAAATTCACAGTTATTGGCATGCAGTCCCCACTGTTGCATTTTTGCTCAGTATCTGGTGGGGACAGGGCAGAGGACATGCCTCTGTCACTGAAAATTATCTGGACAGATTAAGCTCTGCACATGCTATTACCCAAGTGAGAACCTGTCACAGGAAAGGGAAAGCTTATTTCAATGTCATTATTCAGTTGTGCAGATCCATTGCATGCTTGGGTGTAGGTGTTGCCCACGCTTGCCTTTTTGTGTTGCAAAGGGAAATAAATGATGCTGCCTCTGAAAAGCCACCAAATAGAGATGTCACTGTGACCGACACGGACTTCTGATTTCTATGAGTTTTTAATTAATGATAAGGCTGTACTTGTTATTTTAACTCTGTTCTCCAAGTCTTGTCTTGGCCATCTGTTGTATGAACCAATGCAGCAATCATTCAGATCAAGGGAAAATGTGACTGCTAGAGCTTCTTGCTCTTCCAACAGGTCTTATTCAGATAACAAAACTGGTCTGGTTTAAGGCATGACTGTGACCTTTATGAATGAGTAACTCAGGAACTGCAGTCATTACACAAAGAGCCTAGATAACATGATAAGAGGTCCCATGGTTTAGCAGGGCGATCCAAAAATTTTTAAAATCAGAAAGCAATTTCTTACTCTATTTAATTGACATGTGGTTTGTATGGAGAAGTCAAATCTTCTATCACAGTAGCTCATATATGAAAAAATACAGTAAACCTTTACAGACCATTTTTTCTCCATCTCATCAGTTGTTCCCAGCTGTATCAATTGTTTCAATTAAGAGACAGTAACTCTGCCTTCAAGCATTGACCCACTTCTACCCCTAAATGATCATAGTTACAACACAGTATTACCAATTTGTCCATCTGGTGCTCAGAAATATTTTCTGACATGATCTACAGCCTCTTTTTGTGACGTGAACTAACATTAATATTATTATTTTATTGGCTTACATTTAAAAGTTGTATTGAAGAAACTGTAACATTATGAAGTCAAAAACTAGGAAGTATTTCTACGACCATAACCTGTCTGTTCAACTTCCTAGAGTGCAGCCTTCATAGTACAGTCAGAAATCACACTTTTTCCCCTTGTGACTTCTTAATCCAATACAACTCTTGACTTTTAGGCTTCTTAGGTTGTATCCAATATTCATCTTAATCTTAACTCAAGAGTACTTAGGGTCTCTTCAGAAATCTGATACTGATTGCTAGTGAGTGGAAATTAAACCTCATTTATAAGAGACTTTGAGTATCAAAAATTGGCTTAGCTTGTGGAATTGCTTAAAGCACTAGGCAAGTTCTCCATGCCTTGAAATAAACAAAATATTGATTATTCAGACAAAGGGTTAAGCAATATTCAGTTGGAGACCATTTAATGGAAAGTACGCAACACTGTGTAAAAGGCAATTGAATGGTTTATGTTCTCTACACTGTGCCCAGAAATTAAAAAATTGGATGTGGCACACACTTGCTTTTTAATTCCCATCCTACTTATTTCTTAAAAACATTAAGTTTTCGTGTGGATTTTAGTTAGTCACATTTCAAGCAATGTGTTGTTTTCCTCAGGGCTCAAAGGCTTCTTAGGCTATGGAGACAGTGTTTTATCCCATGGCACAGAAAGGGTGATTTCACTGGTTATGAATTCATTAACTTTTAAGATACTAAAAATATTTCTGCCATTGATTACCTGACAAGTAAGAATCCAAAATGGCACCTTGAATACAGTTCTAGATGCCATCATCCATCCACATCACTGGAATTTCAGCTATGCATGTCAATAATCACACAAAATGGGCAGGGGGTGACATGAATTAATATATATAGGTTTGTCAGGTAATTTGGAAGTGATTTGTTCCGTTTATGCAGAGGCTTTTCAAAGCAACACCAAATATATTTAAAAAGAGGAGGGGTTTGGGGTTTTTTTACCTCTAGGGCTGGGGTTTGTGGGCAGGGAGGCTGCACCACTTGTGCCTTTGACCCACTGCAATTTCCCCTGCCCATGGTAGGGTTTCAGCTAGCATTCAGGAATGGCTCTCCTGGGGCAGGAAATGGGAAGCCTGTCCCTTTCATCTGCTCCCTAGCTCCTAAAACAAATAAGGTAATGCCCCCATTATGAGTGGCTGATTCCTACTGGACTTCAAATACAGAGTGAAAGGCACAGGGAAAAAGCCTGACCCCTAGGGCAGGCACAGCTAACTAAGAGGCTATTCTCTTAATGTGAGCAATCATGTACCTTCAAAGTAAGTCTAAACAATGATTTTTCACACCAAACAAGTATGGTGGCACAAAAAAGCAAAAGAAAAAAACCTCTCTCTGTAAATTAAAAATAAAGGCATTAAATTTGTGTCTAACTAGCCAAACATAAAGAGGCGTGATCATCAAATGTTTCCTCTTTGTTCTGAAAATTACTGTCTGTATGATTTTCACATCTCTCTTCTGTTTCCCAAGCTCAAACAAACAAAAACCCCACTTTGCCAGTTCTCTGCCTCAAGGTGGATGCTACCATGAAGAGAGCCTGGCCCACTGCCTGAGAGTTCCAGCACCCTTTGTGAGGCTGTTTCTTGTAAGGATTTTGGTGGGCTTGAGTTTAGCCTTGCTGATTTTTTTGGCTATGAGAGAATCCAGTCATGCTCTTTTGCACCACCAGGGAGAAAAAGCAGATATGAAACATGCAATGAACAGAACCATAACAGCAGCAATAGCAGTTTTTTCCAGAGAGTCTGCAGTTTGAAATCCTTGGTAATCCCTCCTATGATTTAAAAAAACAACAACAACAACAACAAAACAAAACAAAACAAAACAAAGCAAAAACAAAACAAAACAAAACAAACAAAAAAAAAAAAAAAGAAAGAAAGTTTATATGGAAGGATGGTAAACTGGAAGAGAGGTGTGTAGCTTATGATAGATTCAAGCCTGATCAGCTTGGTTTCTGCAAAGAGAGAAGATCAGGGCCGAGATACATGGTACTAGTTGGAGTAAGTCTATGCAGGAAGAGTCTGGATCATAGAAAAGTAGCCAAAATGTTTATTTTTCTCTTCAAAATACACATCTGTCGAGGAAAAAAATATTGTCCTTCTTAGCTATGCATCAGGCAAATGTTTTCCATGATTCACTTAGTCTGAAGCTTTCTGTTCAGGTTTCTTCAAGTGGTACTGCTAAGCACTCTAAAAGCTTCCTCAGTAGAGCTGGCAGACAGCAGCAGGATCTTGTGCTGTTGAAAGACCATATTTCAAGGGCAAATGAAAAATTAGTGAGGTCTTTTGTAAATCCCTTCAGCTGGCCCAGGGCCTTGTGTAAAATTCATCCTCCAGGATATGAAGGGAAGACTTTGGTTCTAGACTCAGAAGCCTTCCTCACTTGGCACTTGGGACCCAACGTTTTCTTGCCTGTTCCCTGCTTTTTAATTTTGCCATCCAATTGATCTAACCAGGAGAAAATTCATGGGGTGCACACACACTGCAAAGCAGCTTGGATGAAGGCAATAGGAAAAGCTGTTCACAATGCAGGGGAGATGTTCTTGGCTCTTCAAAACATAGTTTTAAGAACTCTCTGGCTCCGGAGTCTCTTGAAAAGTGGTGTGATCCAGGTAACTCCTGTGCCTGCTGAGACATTGCTGCAAGCAACAAACTGGCCTCAGCATGTGTCCTGCAATGTGCTGTACAGGAAGGGTGTGAGCTTGTTTGAGGTGAAAGGAGTTCCAGAAGGAAATGCTGGCACTTCCAAGAAATCACTTGGAACATGAGTTGCCCGTGGAGTGAATGGCAGGTTTGGAAGAGCAGCAACCCATCTGACCAAGCTAAGTGAAGAGACTCCATCCTCTTTGGCAGCGGGAGCCTAAATCAACCCTGCTGAAATTTGAAATACTTTTGTATGATTTGCATGTATCTATGATATGTATCTAAGAGGCTTGAACTGTGACCATATACTGCTGTCACTATCCACTAGGAAGATACCCAGCAGAACTGTACAACAGAAACAATCTAGATATATAATACACTGCAAAGATAAAGACAGTAAACCTGAATATAATATCTCACAAGTTTCTTCATAAATAATTTCATAAAAGCTGTAATTCAGATGATTCAAAAGAACAGTATTAGTGACACGCAGCCTCAGTCTGAGAGCTTTGTTGTTTAGGGGACAAGGAGCTAAAAGCGACTTTTCTCCCTGGTTTCCTCTTCTCCAATATAATAAAAAATAGTGGTATACTTTTCCCACTCAGTAACTATTTTACATATGGCAGGTGAGGTACACAGGCCATGTACCTCATGAATATAATTTTCTATGTTTTTTAAAGCAGCCCATTATATATAAAAAGTAGAGTGTTCTCACTGGTACTAATAGACCAGGTCAAAAACCACCCAGGTATTGCAATTTTTTTTTACTTTCCTGCTTTTTTCTTTTGATTTTTGTTCTTCCTTACAATGTTTGCTTTGTTTGTCTGGCCTGTGCTTTTTCCTTGCAACACCAAGCCAGTCCTGCATTCCTCTGACTTTTCATAAGTTTGTAGCTGTTATAAGACATCATGTGAAGGTGTTTAAATCATGCCTAAAGCAAACATACACAAATTTAAGCATGATCAGATATTTGTGGGCTGCCTGGAGTACCTCTTTTCCTGATGAGTACTGCTATAGTGAGTAGTCCCACTAACATAAATGAGATGACTCAATCACTCTGTGTTGCAGTTAAGAGGTTGGACACAGGTGAACACCAAAATGTGTATGGAAATTCTTCTCTGCTGAGTGTGTGCCATGAGCAGCCAGTGCGTGTGTCCACAGGTCCCTCTGTGGAAACACATCCTGCCTGGCTTCACTCTCTGCTGGGAAAGAGAAAAAATGTCTCCCACTACCTAGCAGTGCCTGCCAGCCAATATCTGCATTTTTAAATGGGATTTTGGAAAGGGAAGTGGGAGAAATGGCAGCATAAGGCTGGACAGAGAAAAGGGGTCCCTAAGGAATCATGCTCCACATACTGATTTGCTGGAGTAACACTGCTGTGTGGCAGTGTTATAGGTGAGAGCTTCCTTCTGGGAGGAATTTAGCTTGAAGACTCAAAACCTGTTCATCATTAAAACCATGCTGATAGAGGGCAGGCTCCAGCTCCTCCTTTAGCACAGCTGTTGCTGCCAGCCAGGACATTTACTCTTTTCTGCTCCAGCTAGAGAACACGGATTAAATGCTCCATCACTGTATTGTCTGGGTCCTCACTTTGTTTTGGAAAAAGAGAAAAAGCAAAACAGGTGCCTGGTGATGCTTTGTTTTGGATATGGATAGCAACCAGAGTGACACTGGTAAGATCTAAATTATGCACAAGCATTTTTTTGTCCCATAGAGGACACCAAAGCTACTTTAACACCAAGCTTGCTTGTAGGATTTTGGCTATTTCTATATAACAGATAAATTTGGTATTATACTGTATCTGTGGCAATGGAGGCAATAATCTAGCCCATTAGTCTTGGTCATTCCAATACAGAGTAGGATGGATGTTTGAAGTTAACAAATCCCAGGCAAGGGCCATTCCTCTTTAAAGAGCATGTTTAGTGTTAAAGAAAGTGACCTAGGAAAGGGTAGCTGTGCAGGCAGGGCAGAATCATGCCAGCACCCTACTGTCAGCCTGAAGGCAGCTCTGTAGTGTGGTGTTTAGGATCCTGTGGCACAGCCGCTGATGGCACCGTGCCTGCACCCCACTGCCCATCCAGCAGCATCCTCCAAAGGAAGCCTTGTCAAAGCCTTGTCAGCTCAGCAAGAGGAAGAGGCAGCACCAGGCTCTCTTCTCCTCCTCCTCCTCTGCCGTGTTCCGGTATGAGATGCCTGGCTAGGCTCTCTGCTGGCCTGAGTGCCATGGTGCAAGCTCTGCATCCCCTCCCCACAGTGGGAGCACAAGCACAGCCTTGTGTGCCAGCAAAGCCACTTCCCCACTCTAACCATCTGCCTCTACAGCCTCTGGTGTGCTGCACACTTCCCTGACCACCCACCCACTCTCACACCAACCAGGGGGATGGTGAGGGATGGACATTTGAAGTGTGTAGAGGCAGACTTTGAAATGGTGCAGCTCAGCACAGCCTCTTGGTTCCAGTGACATGGCACTGACACATACCAGCTGAAAACCTGCTCTCTGCTTTTGCCAGAGATAGTGTGTTTTCTTAAGACAGGGATGGAGTGGTCCAATGGTAATTATTATTAAGGAGGAAGTTGAAGTTAATATCTGTTTTCACATGAATATAAATGCCAAGGCCTGAATACATACACTTCAGAAACTAAGAGAAATTACACACTGAAGTTATGGCATTTCATTAGCATTTACATTATCTTTGGGCCCAGAGGGCTCAGTGGAAACAGAGCCTAAGAATTTTACCCAGGTTTTATAAGGACTTTTTTAATTGGGTCTTGGAAACTTCCAAGGATTAGAGAAGGCTTAGCCTCCCTGGGAATCCTTTTGCCCTGCCTGGTTATCCATGTGGGAAAGAAGTATATCTTTATATCCAGCCTGAACCTCTCTAGCTTCAGCTTATGCCCATTATCACTCTGCTTTCCACCAGCCACTGCCAGGATAGTGTCATGTGCCCCAAATCCACCTCTGCTCCAGGGGAAAGCAGACCCTCCTACAGTATCCCCCAGCCAGAGGCCTCCTGGAGCCTCTCTGTTTCGTCACTGTGTCACCTCTCTGGGGCCCAAAACAGAACTCAATGCTTGGATGAAGTCTGAGGGTCCCTGAGCTAAGGAGGCTATCCATCTGTCCTATACAATCCATCTGCCCTGTAGGACTTAAAAACTGGAAAAAAAAAAATAAAGAAAAAAAAACAAGAAAGCGAGACAAGCTGAATCACAGCAAAAACAATGATATACAGAACATGCCTTTGCCTTTCCATAAACTTGGCTTACTTAGCTGGGACCAGAAGACTATGTACCTCACTATCCAGCCCCCATGACTAGCCTAGAGAAGAGTATAAGGACATGGGAGGTACACATGAGAAGGATTTTTGGGAATGATTTCCCAGATTCCAAGAACTTGACCCTCTTTGATGGTGATTCAGCTCCTGAATCACTTTTTGTCCTTAAGTTTATCAGATTGGTTTTGAACTCCATGCAAATCTTTACCATTTACAATGTGCTGTGATTAGGAGTTCCACAATGTATTTAACTAAATGATGTATGAAAAAGTACTCTTTTTCTTATTTCAAACAGAGTTTATGTTTGAAACTGCCAGTTTCTGTTTTATTGATGTTCCATACTTCAATAATAATTGTCTCTCTGTTCCAATTATATGATGTGCATGGGATGCACCACATCCATCAGACTGCATGCCTTCAGCCATCTGTCTTGTTCTCAGTACTTCACCCAGAACAGATGCAGAAACAAGAACTGCACACGGTTTGGGGTTTGTGGCTGTAAATCATGTTTGGCAGAGGGATGTTTTCTGTTTTCTTCTCCTTTTCTTTCCCCAGAGTTCTTATAATTGAGTTTGCTGTTTGGGTGGAGCACCAACCCTGATGTAGATAGAGCTATCTGTTTAAAACTCAAATGCATTGAAACCCATGTACCAGTAAAAACCATGAAATCTGTGCACTGGTAGAGGTCAGGATGAGTTTTTCATCTGTAATGTTCCAATCCTTTTACCTCCACTCCAGCATCCTGCCTTCTAAGCTTAGCTAACCTGGCTTCCAGGTTATCCTCCCTTGGGGTATTTCAGTTCTGCCCTCATGTCCTTTCAATTGTGCCTAAAACACTCCAAATTCTGGCCCTCTTTGTCAACAACACAATGATAGGTCAGTGAGGACTGTGCCCAAATTTTATTCTATTAAGCAGAGAGTTTTATGGCATCTTTGTATTCCTTTCTTTCTGCAACTCTACTGATTGTTTGAGGCCTCGCATTTACCCCAGACATCCAAACTTCTGCTTTTGGAGTAACTTACGTCAGCATGTCCATTCCTAAGAAAGCTGAGAGGCATTGAAGAACTGTGGAGAGAGAGAGCACATGAAGAACAGAAAGAGTGAGTTCCCCCCTCTGTGCACACAGTAATCTATAACTGTCATTATGGTGGTGACCAACCTCCATGGACACTGTTTTGCAGACAGTAAAATGGCTCCAGCATGAGCTGTAATCCACACGTTGGCATTACTGTTGTGCTGAGAGTTACCTGCTGCCACACTAGGGCAGAATGTGGCCCTCTGGGTGCTACTGGGAGCTTAGTACTGGTGTAGTCAAATCAGCTCTGTCTTGAATCATTGTCCATGAAAAGGGAACAAAACCAGTTTTCACTGTTTCACCTGTCTCAGAGAGTAGCAACATTTCTGAAAGTTGACGTATAGCTAGTCCAGCAAAGTATAAAGGCTGCACTCTGATTATATTTTTCTTCCTATCAATGCCTTTTTCTGTGCAATGCTGTAATAGTAGTCTGTCTCTGTTCTCTCTGTGAACAACAGATATGACCTCTTACCATTAATTTGATGTTGCCAGCCTTCCTCAAAAAGGTACTGACCCGTGGTATGTCATAGATGAGGCCACTTGGTGGGCAAGTATCATGTGTCCTGCACCCTATCTCAGACTGGGACTGCCTGATTTTACTAGCAACATAGCCTGAAAGAAAAGACAACATCTTGTGTCCTGAGTAAAGACATCAGATAAAACAGCTCTGTAGATCTATGAAAGAAAATTTTTTAAATCTGGCATTTTTATGGTTCTACCTTAGCTTTCATGTGCTTCCCTGAAAAAATTGACCCACTGTATGATGTCTGAGTTTCCACATCTGTTCCATAGGGAGTCATTACAAGGATGCTCTAATAGCGGAGATTTATTCCAGTTATATCAAGGGAATGGTGCTGCTGACAATCTTCAACAACAGATAATATTTCACAGAATCATAGAATGTTAATATGTTGGAATGGACCTTAAAGATCATCTTGCCGCCATGGGCAGGAACACCTCTCACTAGACTGGGTTGCTCAAGGCCTTATCCAACCTGGCTTTAAACAGTGCCAGGGTTGGGGCATCCTCAGCTCCCTGGGCAACCTGTTTCAGTGTTTTGCTACCCTTACAGGAAAGAATTTGTTCCCAGTATCTAAACTACATTTCTCCTCTTTCAATTTGTACCCATTTCTCTTCACCCTATCATTACAGCTCCTGATGAAGAGTCTCTCTCCAGCTTCCCTGTAGAGCCCTTTAGATACTAGAAGGCTGCTATGACGTTTCCGCACAGCCTTCTCTTTTCCAGACTGAACAGACTAAACTTCCTCAGTCTGTCTTCTTAGGAAAGGGGCTATAGTCCTCTTATCAACTTCCTGCCCTGTCAGTGGACTTGCTCCAGTAGTTCCATGTCCTTATTCAGAGGCCCCAGAGCTGAATGCAGTGTTCCAGGTAGTGTCTCACCAGAGCAGAGCAAAGGGCCAGAATCCCCTCCTTCTCCTGCTGCCCACACTGCTCTGGATGCAGACCAGGATCCCATTGCCTTTCAGGGCTGTGAGGGTACATGGCTGGGTCATGTTGAATTTTCATCCACCACCACCCTGAAGTCCTTCTCCTCAGGGCTGCTGTCAATCACTTCTCCACCCATCCTGTAGGTGTCTCTCGGATTGTCCTGGCCCAGGTGCAGGACCGTGCAACTCTCTCACAAAACCACAGAATCACAGAATGGGCCAGGTTGGAAAGGACCGCAGTCTCTTGGTCCAACCTCCCTGCTAAAGTAGTTTCCTTGAAGAACATGGCACAGGATCTCGGCCAGATGGTTCTTAAATATCTCCAGTGATGGAGACTTCACAACCTCTTTGGTCAGTCTGTTCTGATTCATGTTCACCCACACAACAAAGAAGGTCTTCCTCATGTTCAGGCGGAACTTCCTGTGCATCAGTTTCTGCCCCTTGCCCCTTGTCCTGTTGCTGTGCACCATTGAGAAGAGCCAGCTCCATACTCTGACACCTTTCCTTCAGATACTCATAGACATTGGTAAGGTCCCCTCTCAGTCATTTCTTCTCAAGACTGAACAGGCGCAGCTCCCTCAGCCTTTCCTCACAAGTGAGGTTCTCCTCTCATCCCATCATCTTCATTGCTTCCCCTGGACCCACTTTAGGAACCCCCTGTCTCTCTTGTCCAGAGGAGACCAGAACTGGACACAGCACTCCAGATGTGCTTCGCCAGGGCTGAGTAGAGGGACAGGGTCACCTCCCTTGATCTGCAGGCAATGGTCTTCCTATTCCCCAGGATCCCACTGGCCTTCTGGGTTCCAGGACACACTGCTGGCTCATGGACAGTTTGTTGTCCACCAGGACCTCCAGGTCCTTCTCCACAGAGCTGCTATTTCTTGGAGAATATTTACATTTACATTTACATTTACATTTACATTTACATTTCCTTAATAATTACCAGAAGGCATCTACAAATGTTAAAGTAAATAGTAACTAATTGACCATGTAAAACCACTGATGACTGAAGAAGCTGACTCATATCCCACCTTTTTGTTTAAACTTGCTTTAAATTCTTCACATTTTTGATTGGTAAGAACAAAGATAAACTGCTTTAAACATAACCACAACCTGTAAACATTACATGCAATGTCTGAAGCATGGATTGGATTTTCTTTTGGGTGAATGGGTGCAGTGTCAACTGAGGCTGAGAGGTTGGATTTGCAGCTTCCAAGCCATGAGCATTTCCTTCCTGAAAAAGAAAAAAGCCCAAGGGTTTCTGTAGAATGGAGAAGAGCAAAACAGCTGTCTTAAGGCCAAAGGTGTGTACTGATGAACTGAAAGAAATGGACATGCAAGGGGGAATTTTGCTGGAAGAATGTTTGGGTTCTTACAGATCACAGGAGAAGTGAGGCAAAAGAGGCTTTTTATTGTGGTCTCAAGTCCAATATGCAGAGATAATTAAAGGTTTTGAAAATATCCTCCTAAACACATGAATGAAAGACAATAAACACACAGGAATAAGAAAGCTCCTCCCCTTTTGAGCAAATTTTGCATTTATACAGAGCTACACCAGAATCATGGGAGGTTAAACACTACTCCCCAAACATTTCAGACACCAAAGCTTCTGAATGTTGATACTTTTATCTTTTTTCAGCCTGCTCAATGCATCTACCCCATCCAGATCCTCAGGCAATTTGGGTTGCAGAGTGTAAGGTCAGCCTGGATGCTAGGGCACTCTTCTGCTTCAAGGAAAGTCACAGCACAGTTTCTTTCTCTTCATCACATTACAGCCTGCCAAAGACATTAGCTTACCTGAGAAACTACAGTAAGTTCAGAAAAGTGACTTTTCAAAACTAGGCCTGCCTTCTCCAGTTGTTCACATTGAACAGCCTTTGCATTTGATTGCTTTGCTGATCCTTAACTATTCTGATTTTATTACAGCAACTCTTGCTAGTTAATTATTCCCTCCAAACTAGTGCAGCTTATCCTCTCTCTCACAGCACTTTACTCAGGACAGTTCTCTCATTACTTAGTCGTTTTTGCCAGAACACTGGGATCTGTATCAATGTGACTTATTTTCTTGAGGTGTCCCTGACCATCAGACACTTCATCAGATTCTTTAATATCTTTTGCATCCTGTTGCTGTAGACAAGTCATGCACCTGCTGGACCATCTGCTGTTGCAGACTGCAATTCAACCCACGCACACAAGAGATTTCTTTATCCATTACTTTGCACTTTGTCTGTACAGTGAGGCTCTAGTAAGGTTTTTCAGAAGGTGTTTAAAAAACACAGGCTAAACCTAATTTTTTCCTGCCATTGACTTGATAGGACTCCAGTTCTGCCTTCAGAAGTTGAAAGGAGCACATGGGGAAGCCTGCAAGGCAGTGTGGCATGCTAGTGCTGCTCATCCTGCAGCCAGGCAAAGGGAGCGCAGTGGCACTAGACAGTCTGGATTTTCAGGACTCTTGCACAGAGTACAGAAATGCTTTTATTACTTTCCCGACAATTTTCTTTTTTGTTACTTGCCTTTGTCTCATGTTCTGGTTTTTGTTTATATTTCTGGAATGGCATGAAAAAGCCATGTTGTAATCACCTGATATGTGCATGAATTTTTGGGTTGCTGTTTATTTTTTCTCTTTGTCCCTCAAAAGTCAGTCTACTGAGAAGTTGTTTTGGAGGTTTCTTCGGCAATTCAGAAAAATACCAAGCTTTCCATCAAGCTCCCAAACCCCTGAATTCACAGTATTTTCTTTTCCACTTTCCTTGCAGTATTGGCTGAGAGTAGAATGCCTCCAATTTTTGTTGCTTACCATGATCCTACAACATTAAGAATGGTACAGCTGAGTTCAGTGCTTGCAAGTAAATTGTCTTTAATTTCTTTACCCTGTGTAAGAAGAGAACTTCTTCCCTGAGAGAAGAAAATTGCAGGTATTGTTGTGGTAATTCTTAATGTACTGTATTGGAAGTGTGCATTCCCCAGGGTAATTTTCTTGGATGAGAGACTTGCTTGTCTCTCAAGGTCCTTTGGAGTTGGTTGTTTTGGTCAGTGTCATTGGGCAACGGATCCCTTGTGAAGAAACTGGACCAGAGTATCTTCTCTTTGTTCAATATGTTGCTATCACTAGTGGTGTCCTACAACCACTCAGTGGGAGCACATCAGTTACTAGTACAACCCAGAATATTTCAAGGAAATAGCTTTCACTGACAGATTGCTATCAAATCATCAGCATACGGTCAATAGTATTCTCCTTGCATTTGCTATAGAGTCTTTTTCTCTGGAGATACCACATAATTTAAGTGCAAACTTAATGAATGCTAATAGGAGTCTGACCACCATTTACCTGCTGAATGAAACCTTACAGAAGACAGAGTGTTTAATAACCCTTGACAGAAAATAGAGATCAGTGTGGAGTGGAAAAAGTGGCTGTTGTCTGCCCTCTGATTAGGTTCAGACCTTGGTTGTGGTTATAAATATTACCTTCCCATATCCAGATATAAACTTTGAGAATTTGGTTACTAGTCCCACAGCTGAGGCAGTGACTCTACATTACCAAATTCTCTGTGGCAGCTGTGGTGAATAGTTCAGGAGCAAACTATAGGATTAAATGGGTTTGCATAATGAGCCCACATAGAGCTACACATAGGAATCAAATTAGCAAATACCACTTTCATATGCTCCCCTATTACCAACATATTTGCAGTCTTTCTGTGGGTTAATCATGAACAGGCAAAGGTCTGAGCTTGTGGAATAGCACATTCATTGTCAATTGTAACTCATGAGTAAACTTGCAGGAGGAATTGCCATTAAAATACTTTCTTTCTCTGCTCAGTGAGGTGCTCCCACAACTTTCAGTGCTTTACTAGCAAGCTGTATAGAACCAGTACATTTAGGGTAATAGGATTCCTGTCTTGGCTCGGTTTTGAATGTTTTATGAGTCAATTAAAACCACTTGAAAGAATTTAGTGGCAGAGGCACCACACATTTTATTCCCCAACAACTATGTTCTGCATTGTTTTCATAGAGGTAGGATTAATGAAGGTTTTTTTAAAAACTAAAAAACTTTTTGCCCTAAAAGGAAGTACCCAGATTCCAGTTGTGTTTTTTAAGCACTGAAACTTGGCAGTACAACATCTAGGAATTTTTCAATGAACCAAAAGTACCTTATATTTAAGTGTATTTAGGTCTTCAAGCACTCTGAACTATTGTGTTTACTGATATCTGTGTGGCCCCACAGCACCTTCTAAGTTGTATTTTGTTTGTGTGTGTGTGTGTGTGTGAGACCTGAGAATCTGGAAAGAGTTCTGTCTAAAGAATATTACACTAAAGTTTTATCCACAGAGGAAATGACACCAGTCTGATTACATCACAACACTTACACTGCTGGGGCTCTCCCACCTGACTCCATGTTCAGACTTCCTTTAGAAAGGGAGGAATTAGTCAGCAAACAGAAAACTATTTGTTATCTACGTATTTTAAACTGGGAATCAACTGTACATAGTCATGATGTCTTAGGGACAAATTTTCAGGCATGAAAATCACTGTTTCTATGGACTTAAAAGGAGCCATATTAATTTTCAATCTCCAGGGGTCCGACCTCTGGATTTTTATTCAACTTTCACATTATATTCACCACCTTTCTAACCACATCTTTTGCCAAACGAACTTATCCTTATCCTTTTGTCTGATATTTTGTGCTGAATTCAATTTTCCCACCATCATCATTCAACTCATATTACCTTAATTTGTGATTTGTAAAGCCATGAAAAGACCCAACCAAACACAAAACCAATGAGAAGCAAAAAACAACCAGAAGGGAACAAACAACAACAACAAAACAAACAAACAAACAAACAAACAAACAAAAAATCCCAATGACAAAAGACCCAAACCACCAACTTTTTAAAATGTAGTTTTAACTCTGCCTTGGCAAACTTTTATTAGGTGTACAGCTTTGTAATTTTTGATACAAAATTAGGAGCTATGAGACAGTGACAGTGAGAGTCCAGTCTCCATTCCTGTCACAGAGAGGTAAGGCAACAGGACTTAACACTGTGTCTCTGCATTTGCGGAAGAACTGGAAAGCAATTAGTCTGGGAAGAAGTAATAACAAGCTCCTATGAACTCTAAACCAATACTCACGGATCACTACAGTCACTACTTGCTTTTTAAAATACTATGAAGGTTTATAGTGACCTGAAACCTTAGATACTTGTTGAATTGAATGCAAAGTTAAAGAACACTGAACTAGTCATATCAGGTAAAACTAATGTCCCATCCAGCTCAACATCCATTTTCTAATACTGGCCGGGAGAGGGCTTCTAAATGAGATTACAAGAACTAGGCATGTAGAGAGCAATTTTCTGGACTTGTGCCCCTCAACTCCTGTATTTCAACCAAGTATTATTCTTAGGATAACTACTGAGCCCTTCAATGTATTTGGGGTACATTCCTCCCTCTGCCCACTCCTCTGCCCCTCATCTTCCCTGCCTGCTATGGTTGGCAGGGTTCAAAAGAGACAAATACACAGTTTCACACTTGCCTGTCTGCAGGTAAACCCTACCTCCACCCTACCCACCAGTGCACTGTGTTAAGCAGAATTTCAAAACATTATTTTTTGAGGCTTGAAATAACTGGATTTCCCAGGCTTTAATTTACCACTTGACTAGTTTCCTATTTAACCTTTCACTTCAATCCTTATTCCACAGCATGAAATGATACCTCTGCACACCATATTTCTCTTTTTGAGGCAAACCTACCAAAATTATCTTTTGCTTGGATGTGATGGGAAGTGCATGCAACTTTCTGAAACAACTCAGTGAAAACAACATATTGCTCATAGAAAATTTTCAGTAAAGGTTGCAGCTGAGAAACTGTGATAGGAGGAATGGCATATCAGACACACTTTACCCAAAGTTCTACTTATTTAGAAAGGAAAAGGAATGAAAACCTTCTGAAAGAACAATTTTTCCCAAACTCCATTTGTGAAAGGTACCTAAGTGTGTGTCTGGCTTTAAGTAAAGGAATTGTTATAGAAATATTCCCGTGCCTGATATAATGCCCACTAAACCATGGATTTCACCAGGGACACTGCAATTAATCACACGAATTTTTGAAGCCTGAGCCAAAGAGTCAAGATTTGCTAGCCATCGATATAAATATCTTACATAGATAAGGCACAGCAGGGAATCTTACCACTGTTTCAGGAACATCTTCATTTTCTTGCAGGATGAAATACCTTAAAACAAAATTGCAATGACTGTTACATCCTCCCTAACACTCTATTTATTTTTGCTTGGGATTTAAATAAGAAGAGTTATGGGGAAGACAAAGCCCACACAGAGAGCCCTCTCCCCATCAGCAGTATATTTTTGTTTACAGCTGGTCATCTAACTGATTTTCATGAGGAGCAAAAGCTCCAGTTGAATCAAGGCAGTTCTGGAGTGGCTGTGAACACATGTGTGCAAGTAGGTATGTACATAGGGGAAGTCACATCCTTCGTTTTGTATATTAATGACGCAATGGATCCAAACAATTTCCGCATTTAACTGCAGGACTTTTAGCTGAGCTCTCAGTGAAATTCATACAAAAAATATATATCCGCATGTGTGGTCTGTGGTGTTAGACTTGTTGGTATGTTTAAACAAGAAAATATCCTTAGTCAGTCTAGTCTAAGTTGTCTCACCAGGTACTGGGATGGAGACAAAGAAAGGAAGCATAGTATTTGTCTGTCTGAGAGCTTGTGTGAAAGAAAGGATGGTTCCAATTCCAGTTCCTGCTCTCCGAAGTATTTCACAAGTCCAAAATTTCTGGCAAAGCTGCCTAAGAGCCTGACCATCCCCTGAGATATGTGCACTTGCATCTCTTCAGGCACATGAAGAAATTGAGCTCACATTTCTCCTTCTTGAGGAGAGGGTATTTGCCACTGCTGAACTGTAGGCACATGGAGGAGAGAGGCAGTCCTTTGTTACAATTCTTTTCAAATAGTATCTTTCTTTGGTGTTTTTGTTTCACTTTGGGGCTGTGAAGGCACACGTCAGGGTCTGCAAATATATGCGGGAAACCTGATGGTTCGGTTTAAGGATCTCAGAGTGCAAAAGACACAGTGGGGGACAACTCAGTTCACTCAATCAAAAATGCACCTTTATTTAATGCCAACAAATGCAATAGTGGGGAGAGAAATAAAGAATAGTGAGAAAGACAGCGAAAGAGGGGAAGGGGATTATAGCTACCAACGTGGAGGGACGAGTCCTCGAGACTTAGAGATGCCTATAGATGCAATCTTCTCCAGTGGGGTGTACATGAAAGTGAGCGGGGTCTCCAGAGTTTTTATAGGTTGGTCAAGGCAGGGATCAAAGCGAGGGGCACAGAGCCAAAGCGAACCAAAGCAAGGGCAGAGAGCCAAAGCGGGAACCACCTGTATTGAGCTTGAACAAGCTGCAAACCGTACCTCTGGTACAGACAGACCAGTTTGGACAGGCAGCCTTGGCTCCATCCACTGTGACCAGTTCCATTGCTCTTGCACTCCGTTCTCATGGAGATGCATATCAGTCCTCCGAGACTTGGCAAATGTTCCACCTCAGCCAGGCCAGGGGCTCCTTTCAGAGTCTGGGGTCTCAGTCCTCAAGCGTTGGAAACAGTTGTGAGGCATATCACATCCTTGGACAGGCTCTGACAGCACATCCTTGCAGTATGGAGTTGAAAGCCTCCAAAGCTTCAGTGAGAAATCCTGTTTTATTGCTAACAGTTTGTTAGTTTCTTGCTTAGCAGACATGGCACTTGTGATTCTCATCATCAAACACTGAATGCTCCTCAGGTGATGAATGTGAAGCTTGTGTGCCTGACTTAAGACACTGTGTTGATGACCAGATTATGATGAGTTTGGAGCTCCAAAGCTGAGAGCTTCTTGCTTGACCTAAATACCCTCTAAGTCCTGTTCCCCTTGTAAGAAAAGAAGCTAGCAGCTTTGCCACACTCCCACAGGGGTGCTTTGCAGATGATACATCTTGGATATTGCATACCACTGAGATAATCTCATAGAGAAAGCTGTAAACACCTTGGATGACAGTGTGGGCAGAACACCCTCCAGAGTGCTTGTATTGCACTGATTGATTCCAAAAGGAAGTTGTTTTCTTCACAGAGCCTGTGGAGGAAAGGCAGCACAAAGTGGAGCCTTGGAGACCTCTCAGCCAACTGATCTCACCAGGGACACTGGGATAATAACACACCTCAGTAAATTGCACCCTGCCAAGAGCAGAAATTTTGCTCCTGCAATGTGGCAGGGATGCATGCTGGTGACAGTGCTCTCTCAGTCAGCTCACTGCAGGACAGGCCAGCTTGTGATTACAGCAGAGGGGGCTTGTGGGGAATCAGAGAAGCCAGAACTCTTCTGTCCTCAGGGTGTTAAGACTACACAAGGCATACCTGTGTGACATGATGGCCCAGACTCAGAAACAGCATGACCAAACCCACTGGGCAGAGCACACTTTGAGACTGCTGGCCATGAAAAGGCAGGCTTGGAAGGGGCTGAGACCAACATTCATTCTGAGATGTGTTACCACAGAGATAAGGGTGATTGTGATGGGGTACAAATTAACCATGGATTTATGCATACAGTGTGCCAGTCTAATTTGGAAGACCTTTTGGTCCCTCACAACTGCACCAGGACAATGGCAATTATCATGCCTGGCCACTAAACTCTTGCCCACAGAGATGAAAATCAGTCTGGATCCAAAAAAGCTATGCATTTAATGTGAATTTGTTAAACCACATTAAAGCTCTGTTTCAGCATTTCACAGGTGCTTTTAATGGGATTAACTTCTTTACCTTATCAAGGGAATAGATCTGAACCTAATTTCATATTTTCTTTAGTCTTGAATTAGAATATCCACACAGAAACTGAATAAGGTTTTATATGTATTTAAAAAATTAATTTGCATTTACTTCCATGAGAGAAAATGTCTGGACTGAACAAGAGTCAGTGGAGACACATCAATGAAGTGAAAGAGCTGTCAATCTTCAGAGCAGTCCTCACTGCCAGTGCTGGAATAGTTCAGATTCAAACAGGGAAAGCCAAATTATTCCTATTAATAGATTTTCACCTTCCATGCCTTTTTACTTAGTTATTTTCAGAGGTCATGGCCTGGGTAATAACTAATGATGTATTTCAGGAGTGTAGTAATCTCTTGAGACATTCAGCCCACACCAAACACCATCCATGTCTTGCACATTAATGGGGCTAGCACCGTGTGGTTGTGTATGAATATATTCATAGTTGGGACTGAATGACGTAAAAAAGTTCTGAAACATTAGATGTTAAAGTACCCATTTATCTTGCTGTGAAAGTTTACTAAGTTTCACAAATTGAGTCTGTAAAAATTGTTGGCAAATTGGACGCTATCAGGTCTTGTTTTATAGCAACATATATACAGATACATGTACAAACAACTCTGAATTTCCTGAAAAGAGACGTTAATTGGACGTCATCACCTGTCAGGATTGCTGCTGTTGCCAAAGATGTTGCCTTGACCTTTAAACCACTGTTAGGATACTTCTGTGTAATCAAGATTTGCATCTTCAAAATGTCAGTCGAACAAAAGGTACAGTTGTCCTGACTCAGCTGAGTTGATGTCAAAGACCTGGTGCTTAGCTGCTGACAAAATTTCAAACTAAATTTAAGATAAGGCTGTGTTTCATTCACAGTTATGTTTACAATGCATTGTTCCCATTTAATTCGGTTTAGGATGACAGTTCTTACTCTTTTCTTGCCACCAGTGGAGGGCAACAGGCAGTTTTGAAGTTCATGCAAATTGCTTTCCACTTGTTCTTCATGGATTTTAAGGAGAACAAAATGAAGAAAAAGAAAATGGCAGTCCCCAGTTTGGGGAAGAATGAGAACAGGATTAAACCACGAACTTAATTATCAATTCAGGAACTGATTTTGTTAGATGAGTACATTTTCTGTACTCATAAGGAAAAAGAAGTCTTAAACCATTTTTTTCTTTTTTGGTAAGGCATTCGAAGCTTTTGTAATTATGTCCCCTTTGTATGGTCAGTGTAATTGTAAAAACGAACTTGGACACAAAAGAAAAACAGATTGTTGAAATTATATTCAACTGTTTGTTACTCTGGAGCATGGTCTGTTTAATTTTGTTTACTCATTTGTCTATTCTAGCTTGCATTACATTCTTCAGAGATGTATCTATGAGTGAAATATTAAACTTAGCACCATTCTGCACATGATGTAAGCAAGTTCACATAGTGCAAAGGTCCAGAAGAGCCAGACTACCAACAATGAAATGAGCTTGGGCACAGGCAGAGCTTAGTTTTTGTACTGAAGAAGTTGACATAGAAATAGTAATGCAATGTAAAAACTCCATAGACAACCTCTACCTGTGTATTGGTGACAAGTAAGCAGCCCTCCTTTTTACCTGTCCTATGATGAACTGATATACATAAATGTTTGCTGTTCTGCAAGTAACTGTGCAATTTTTGTGAGACTGTGCAACATGTCTGAGCTACAGTTCCCGTTCCACTGAAATTATGTAAATGGTCCCATCTCTCTAGTTCCAGAATCCCAAAGTGGCCCTTGGCTATAGGAAGAGATAAAATATTTCAAAGTCTGGAAATACTACAGTAGTTTGGACTGTGCTGTACTAGCTCAGAATTCCAATACACTGGGAATTTTTTGACTGATTTCTGACAAGCCAGCTCTTTACCACAGTTCTGCAGCTGAGGGGGTAAAATGTCTGGGTCAACACGGTGTTAAATCAGCTGCTGAAGTATCTCACAGATAGCAACAGCAGAGAAGGAGAGGTAGACTTACATGCGATGAGCAGTACCACCTTCTTTGGCATTGGGGTATACAGGAGTAAATCACAGCCTTCAGCTGTGGCTCTATGACACATTGTATAAAATGAATTATAATCCTTCTTCTCAGAATAATAGGCTTATTACTGGAACAGATTTCTGGCATGTTTTTCTCAGAAATTTCCCACTTCTAAAAGACAAGGTGCAGGAATTCATCTGGAGTTTCATTTTTAGGCTGTCATTTTGAATGCATTCTTCAGCATTCTTCATTCTTCATGTGGGGTCCTTCCACAGCATCTCACTCTCAAAAACAGGATCTTTGGGGGGGGGGGGGGGGGGGGGGCACCCTGTGTTGTGCTCATAATGTCTCAGTGCTGGTAACTCCCTGGAATGATGGTTTAATAGTGATGAACACAGCCTGAAGATAATGTTTGAGTATTTAGATTTTGCAGAGTACAGAAAACCAGGTTATATCGAGATTATTTAAAAGTACACTTTGTCAGTCAACAGTCCCTTATATTTGCTGAAGGAGGTTCCCTCCTTGCTAAGTAGTGACCCCTTAAGGAAAAACAGAGCTACTGCCGCCAGTGCTATCTCCCCATCTTCAGCTGTTCGTCCATGACGCTTGCTTCTCCTCCCCGCCCTGACTGGGGCTCATCCCCTCAACTACGTTTCAGCACACTTGAGAACGGATGGAGCAACGCTGTCTGTGAAGAAACCCAAAATGTGACTCAAATGCATCTGTAACTTTTTGTGCCGAGAATTGTACCCATGTTTTCTCGCCTTACTCCCATTCGTATCTTGATTTTTCACTGAAGTTGTATCACCAGGCCACTTAGGAAGTTTTTAGGGGGGTTTTTTGCCTTCATGTTTTGCAGTTGATGTTTTTTGCAGCTCTTCTTCTACCATACATACCATACACATAAGGACTTAGACCAACATTGGGGGGGGGTTGTTTCTTTCAAAGCCCGAATGCTAAAAAACCAAAATGCTGGTTAGCCACTGCTTCTTCAAAACCTTCTCGCTCCAGGAGAGTATGAAAAAAATGAGTCTAAAAATTTCAGACAAGATGAGGAACTCAGTATATATTGGGTTTTCACTGTTTTATCTTTTTTAGGCCTGATTCGGGAAGAGTCATTTAATGTCTTAGGCCCAAGACTGAAAAACAAATTTAAAGCATCTTTTGTGCCTGATGGTCATTGTTTGATGTCTAAGGGACATGCACGAGTCTCCTCAAGAGAAGAAATCACTAAAAACTATGAAGCAGCAAACCTAGCTTTAGATTCTGACTCAATCTGCTTTCCCACATTGCATGACTTTTCCAGGAAAGACCTTCCATTGTGAGACTTCAAGTCATTTGTATAGATCTTTTCTATAACTTCTGTATAGGGCATTTCCCACCCAATAATGTCTAAGTGCAAGTCCTAGAGGCAAAAGCTATCTCTACCAGCAGGGACTGAACAACTATATAGAGATTCCTGAAGTTTTCCAGCTGATGGCAGAGTTCAGTTTGGTGCATTTACATTACACAGCTATCAGTTATTTGACAGCTGTTTTGGGTATGGCTGTATTGGGTGCAGCTTCTTCTGGGGACTGCAGCTGACCTGACAACCCTTGGTTGTGAGAACTGGTGGTTACGGGACCAGCACCATTAGCAGGTACCAAAGGAGAACCAGGCCCGCACTGAGAACAGTGAGACCTCCCCGGGACAGGACCTCCTTGAAAAACAGCATGTGCGGGAGCGCAGGCTACTCTTGCAGACCCTCCGTCCCCTGAGCATCCTCCGCCGCCGGGGCGGAGGCGGCACTGCTGGTAACCTCGCAGGTTCAGCGGAATCCTCAGGTTAAGCAGGTGCCTAAGCGGCAGCACGTCAGCACCCTGAGGAACACCGCACCGGCTCTCGCCTTCTCCGGCCCCGCCGGGGCCACCCTGCCCGCCGGGGGACGCCCCGGCCTCGCCCCCTCGGCGGCTCCCGGCCCGCGGGGCGGCTCCAGGCTGCAACACCGCCCCGTCCTGCCCTGCCCGGCCCCTGCCCGGCCCCTGCCCGGCCCCTGCCCGCCCCGCCCCGCCGGGGCCGCGGTGCCAGCGCCCTCCCCGGGGCTGGGGCCGTCCCGCGCCCTGGGGGCAGAGCAGGCTCCTCCCGAGAGCCAGCCAGGGGTGCCCGGGGCGGGCGTTCGTGAGGCGTGTGCCGAGGGGGTGTGTTTTTGGGCTGGAGTTTATTAGTAGTAGTAGTAAAGAAAGGAAAGCGGGGGGGGTGGGAAAAAAAAAAGAGGGTGGAGAAGGAGGGAGGGGGGTGAAGGGGGGGGAAAAAAAAAAGGCCCGAAGAGGAGTTTCTCAAAACTTCCAAGGAACTCGCGGCTGCAAGTCCCAGCGGCAGGCAGGAGCGATGCTGGAGCCTCGGGCGCTCCGGGAGCCGACAGCGGCGGCGGTGGCGGCAGAGGGGGCGGCAGCGGTCGGAGCCGGGATGGCCGAGAAGAAAAAAGCTGGCAACGGCAGGAAGGGCAGGAAAGGCAAGGGGGCCGGCAAGAAGCCCGCTCCGCCGGAGGAGGGCGAGGCTCCCGGGTCCACCGCAGGTAAGCCCGTCGGCAGGTGCGGGGGCTGCCCGCGCACACCATCCGCGCCCGTTCCGCGGCTCCGCAGGCAGCGGGCACACCTCCGGCCTCTGCCGCCCCTGCCCGGCTCGGCGGGACCCCCGCGCCCCGCGGCGGCGGCTCGCACACCTCCCGGGGCGGCGGCGGCTCGCACACCTCCCGGGGCGGCGGAGGCGCTGCCGGGAGCCCTCGCTGTACCGGCCACGGCTCGGTCTGCTGCCCTATTTCCCTCCCGCTGGCCCCGAAACCCTGAGAGGCTCTCGGTCAGCTGTTGCTTTCTTCATATTCTTCCCCCCATCCCCTCCCCCCATTTTTTGGAGGGAGTGAGGCTATCTCTCTGGTTACAAAACACATTTTCTGTCCCTTCCTTTTCCCAGAAATCACTTAGCGTAGTTGAATAGGTGGCCAACTTTCATATGGGGTATTTTGTCTAAACTTGCAGCTATTTACTCAGGGATGATCAGAGAGGACATTTCGCTCACTTGGCAGCACGTGTTGTTGCTATCGTGCCTTCTCAGTATTAGGCACAAGAATTCGTGCTATTGATAATCTTGTCCTCCGTAGGTGTCCAGAAGCAGGACCCAAAGGAAGGGACGCAGCTGAGTGTGCTGCCCCACTCGCCATAGTTACTTACCTCTGTCAGCCAAAGCCTCAGTCAGGATCAAGACTCCTATTGCAGTGCGAGCACATAGGAGTGCATCATGCTTTTCCTAGAGACCTTGTGTTATGCCACCTAGTTTACCAGAAAGCCTAGCAGTATCTATGGATACCTTTAGCTTTTGGCAACAGCAATGTATAGCTGCAGTTACTGATCACCAACTTCTTTCAATTCTTTGCAGTTTTGTGACAAATTGTTGTAAAAGAAACATGGGAAAAGCAGTCAATTGCCTGTGGTTTGGTTTTGGGTTTTTTTGTTTGGTTGTGTATTTTTTCTGCCTTTGTGTTGTTTTCTGGTCCAAACAGCCAAATTAACATAAAGCCCAGTAGGGTAAAACTTTCTAAATATGCTTACATTAATTTTGTTCAGTGCATCATGGCCAACATGGTGCTGCTCTTGACTTCAGTCATCAGTCCTCAGAGAGGATACGTGTGATTCAGCAGCAGCAGATATCCCTTTGGGCTACTAATTTTTACAAACTAGCACTGCCCAATCTATCCTCTTCTCCAGGCTGTTTAGAGACACAGCTTACCCAGCTTCTGCCCAGCAGGAGCTGTAAACAAGTTTCAGGTACACCAGAGGAGGTTCCCCTTGGTATGCCAAGATAGAGACAGACACTTCTTTTGACCTTCTTTTTCTCTTTCACCAGATTTTTATAATGCTGTTACACTATGCAAGCATTGTAAGCATCTCCTGCTAAAACTAATCACTCAGGCATTAAAGCATTAAAACCTCTGACAAACTTATCTGTGACATCTGGGCTGTTTGAAGTGTTTGGGGGCTTTTTGTTTGTTTTTGTGACTGACAGAAAACAGGAAGACAGTGACACGCTGGGCAATTTGTGATAGGAATGATCTGTCAAGGAGAAACACATTTTCTCACTCTGCACCTCAGAGTTTCATAGCATCCCATCCCATTAATGTAGGAGAGATTTCTTTGTCCTGTTGTGCAGTTTTCTTTTTGCAGTGGAGTGGGGTTCTGAGGGAGTAGTGAAAGAAGCTGTGAACCAGAGGGCATATTTTTTGAGTAATCCAACCAAGTCAGTTTCTAAACTAGGCAGATATTTTTGGGAAGATGGTCTTCTTTCTCTGTAGAGGGGAGCTAGAATAACAGAAAAATCCATGCAGGTAAATAGCACCTTAACTTTAGGTATGTAAGTGTGGTTAGTTCTCACTGCTGGTGGTCTGATTATGTCTGTCATGGTCAATGTTTTACCTGAAAATCTGAAAGGTAGCAAATGTTGATTGAGGTTCATCAGGGCAGGATTCAGATCATGCCAGCTCCTAAGGCTTTGCTAAAACTCCAGAAGGCTAAGTCTTTATTAAGCCAAAATATGTCAGTGTTTGAACCAGAAATAATCCACTTTTCTGGCAAATGCTTACCTCAGGTCTCCAAAGCACCAGTATGTTTTTATAGGTATGAAAGAGTACCACCTTCATCCATACCTGACATTACTAGTCAAAAGTTTCCTGTGTGGGCAAGAACTGAACATTCTTCTATCTTATGTAATAAAAATCCCTTTCCTTCCAAGATGAGTGTATGTGGCAGGATAGTTCACATGTGTAGCTAATCCCTGTAGTCTGTTTAATGGGAAAATGAAATACTGCATAACGCATGACTGTAAATTTGACTCAGAATCAGATAATGTCATACTAGAAACGTAAGACAGATTTTATCTAATCTGTTACTTAAGGGTGTTATCTGGTTAGAGGGGCATTAGAACTAGAACTGATATTTAGAAGAGAAAGAGGAGAAAGAGTGATTAATGTAAAATGTAGTAAGAGAGCAATTTTTCATTTCAGTCACGTGCTTTTATTCTCTCTGTTCAAGCATATTAGAGCTTGAATTAATTGCTAGTCTACCCATGTTGATTAACAGTACTTACTGGGGACACAATGGAGGCCTTCTGACTTTGGCCACAGTTTTCCTTTTTGCTAATATAGTTTTGTGGCCATACCTGTTGTCATTTGGTGTGTTTAGGGTGTGCAGTCTGAGAGGTTATGGAACAATTTTGCTTTTAGTTACCTGCTTTCTTTATTTGAATTATGTCAGGAATTATCATCTTTTCTGTTGTGGTCTTGTCTACAAGGAGTTTTCATTGTAAACTTACAGTCTTCCTTATGAAGAACAGTGGCTTGCAGACAGTCCTCAGTTTTAAGATCTGGCTCAGGCACAGAAATCCTTAGGAGATGTTCAGCTTTTTGGTTAGTGCAGTTTTTTGTGACCATAGCTTCTTGCAACTTAGTTTGCTTTTGGCTGTCAAAGTATATCATATGCACTTCAATCCTGGGTCTGGAAGCATTGGTAATTCCTCAGCTGGTTAAGAATCAGCTTTGTTAGTTAGGAAGAAAGGATATGCGAAAATCTTTCATGTTCCGTCTTAACCAGAAATTCTAGAACTGCTATTGGAGAAGAAAAAGTTCTTGGGGAAAAAAAAAAAAAAAAAAAAAAAGGGATTTGGCCTTCTCAGCTCACCTCCACAGTGGTAACACAGGAAAAATAATCTTGATGTTTACCATTTCCTAGGTGGAGTCTGGGCTCTGTTAAAAAGCTAGGAGAGGTCCATGTTGCTATGATTTCTTTGTCACTAAAATTATTTAGAACATTTACTCCCCCTTGCTACAAGTGGTCTTGAATAAACTGGTATTGTCTGGCGTGCATCAAGACCGGAGTGACTATATTTTCCTTCAGCAGGACACTCTGAAATGATAAACACCATGATAAATACAAGGCATGGAAAACTGAAGAGAGAGTATTACAAGTGGAGAGAAGCTTACTTTTCTCCAAGTTATGTGACTGAACTGCCATGCCAACTGAGTGTGCAGACAGGCTCAACAAATCTGCCAGCAGGGCTTCCTAGGGCACTGCCAGTACACTGAAAATACATCCAGCCTGGGCAGAGAAAGCTTTTGCAGGAAGGCTGAGGTTGGGCACCAAGATCTCCAGACTTGCTTCTCACACAGGCACTGCTCCTGATTTAAAGTGCCATTAGAGCAGGAGCACAGGGGCTGGGAATAGACCTTTGACCTGTGTCAGTACAACCTACTGCCTACCCAGCGTCAGTGTTGGACTGCATAACATGGGGCTAGTGCACTAATAGACAGGAGTCAGCCCTGGAAAAATTCTTCTGTGGAAGCTATGTTTTTATCAGTAAGGTAGGGTACCAGCACATCAGCCCAGCCCCTTTGTCATTTCCAAACATCTTGAGGAATGCGAGTTTTTGAGTGGTTCTGCTTAGCAGAGAAGACTAGGGTGAGGTTGCTGGGCTTGAAAGGACAAAGCGTGAGAAGATGTGAAGCCTTTCTGAGGAAAACACCTTGATGTGCGTGAAGACTTGATAGTGCTGCAAGCTCTGGCCTTGGGTTTTGTCAGCAATTCTCTAGTGGTAGGAAGAGCAAGGCTTCACAAGGATCTGATGCTAAAACACAGGAAGTGGGAAGAACATCAAATGGGTCTCAACCATCATTTCAGTGAAGTGACCTCAGCAGCATTGCTCTGAATACATCTGCACTAACAGAGCCTGAAGTAGAGAGGCTGTGGTCATTGACATAGAAAATAAGTATCTCCTGGTGGGTTTAATTTAGAATTAGATAAAATGCCACAGCTTGGAGACTGCTTGACAGAAGTTCAAAAACAGCACGAAGTTCAGACTAGGTGAGTGTGGCTGAGCAGAACCTTTGACTGTAGCAGGCTTGGTTACCAGAAGAAGAAATGGTTTTGATCATAGTAAAGACCAAGCGGCAGGTGAGAGCTTGGTTGGGAGGATTAGAAGTCAGTTTAAGGGTTGCTAAGTTTAAATAGATGCTCAATATTCATAAGGAGATATCAGAAGACTCATCACTGTTTCAACATGAATTGAAGACAAGAGTCTGGCAGATGGAATGAAAGTTGTGATTTCTGACAAAACCAGTCCACATCTAGAGGTAGATTCTTGCTTAGAAAGAGTGACAACTTCCTTTGGTGTTTCCAGTTCAAAATATTTATGTGCTGTTGGTATGCTGGTACATTTTTCTGTGAGGAAAGCCTCTCTACCTGTGTGCAATGCCTACATTCTCCAAACATTCCACACAATCTTCAGAGCAATTTTGAGAGTGAATCCTTTAAAAAGCATGCGAGTGCGTTCATGCTTTTTTGAATAAACGAGATTAGTCACCATTCAAACTTTTTTGAATTAACACTACAAGTACTACTTGACTGCAGCCATGGGAATGCAAACAGAATGGCGAGAGCATAGCAGTACAGTTGTCCAGTAAATACTGCATGTGTATAGAAAGACATTCCCCTGTGAAATAAACCCAGAAACTGTTCTGAACTTTGTGCAAATATTGATGGCTGGGGAAGGCTGAACAAAATTTTTATCTTTCATGTAGAAAGCCTGCTAAGCTATGCACGGGTTTTAAAACTTTAACCTCTGGCAAAGCTTGTGAGCTAACTCTTAAGTCTGAGTTTGTCTATTTGTAATTGTGGGCTTCTCAGATTTCTGGAAAGGCAGAAACTGAAAAAGGAGGGGAAAAAAGGTTGAATGAAGCAGTTTGAAGCAGCACTCATAAGTAAAAAATAAGAAAGATGCTACGCAGCTGATATTTCAGAATACTTCAGCACTCACTATTTGAGGCAGCTCATTTTTCATCTCCTCTTTTGAATCAGAGTTACTTAATCTTCACAAAAAAAATTGGGTGCGTGGTTTGTGAATGCCTAGCCATAGAGGATCTTTGACAAAGCATTCAACTTTAGGCACTGAAGTTGCAATGTGTTATTCTTAAAGTAAGATGAATTAAATGTAGAGCTATGGAAAACTTCATTCCAAGCATCTCCCTTCCCCTACCTCCCCATTTTCAAACTATCTACAAGCATCTGATAGCCCTTTGAGGCAGGTGGTTACAACCAAAAGCAAAACAGTGGAGAACAATTGTGTCTCAGGGTGTCAGGATCTGGAAATGCTATGAATTCTTACCAAATCAGTGTTTTGCTAACATTCCAAAAGTAACAAGAGTGAATGTGCCTTTAACAGTACTGATAGTTTATCGTGTTCCGTTATGATACAAGAAAACAAACCAAGTGTCAGTATTTTGTATGAGTCATTCTAGTTGTGCAAAGAGCTGCTCGAATGTGCTTGAGGTGGTTGAGTTAACCCTCAGTTGGTGCCTCAAGTACGCGGAGCCTTGGGTTCAGCGTGGGAGGGGGTCTTGGTGCAGATCTAGCAAATCTGCTGTGGCATCGGGCGGGTGGCGGTGCCGGGGATGCGGCAGGGGCAGCGCAGCGGAGAGAGGAGACGGATTGCGGTGCTCGCCTGCGGAGGCATCTATGAAAGTGCTGCTTTAAAAATAAAGACAAACAATGGAGCTAACAGTGGCAGGGGGAAAGGTTCCCCGCTGGTGACGGGGAGGGAAGCGGGGCTGGAGGAGGGGGGCGCGTTTCGCTGCCGGTGCCCGCGGCGGCCGCCAGGGGGCGCGGCGGGAGCGCTGTGCCCGCGGCGTCCCCGCACCGCCCTGGGCGCTGCGGGCGCTTCTCCGGGGCCAGAGGATGGCTCGAGTGCGGGCTGTTAAGGCTGTTGTGTTGTGTTGAAGGTCAGTGGATGTGCAGTAAACAGGTAGAGAAGCTGCGAGGGAGATTTTGGTCCTGAAAAACACTGCTCTGATCTCATGCAATATGAGCATGAAATAGTCTAATGTGAGGTCACAGAGATGCCTTTTTTTTGTTCATCCTCTCACTTCTTCCTTAACTGCTACACATCCTCTATCCCTCTTCTTCCCTTCCTTTGTCCTTTCTCTCTTTCCCTTCTTTCTTCCCTTCTCCTTTCCATCCATCTGTCCTGCTGTTCTTTTATGCGTCCCTTTTTGTTCTTCCATATTTTTCTTTCTCCCTCCTTTCTTTTCTCCATCTTTCTTTCATCTCTGTTATATCTCCATCCTTCTCCTTTTTTTCCCCCCCTTCTTTCTGTCCATCCCATCTGCTCTATTTCTATTAAGGAGGAAACAAAACAATAAAAGGAGAGTAAAACAAGATATTTCATAAGGGACTGATAGAGATCTTTAACATAACCTCTTGTCTGGAGTAACTGCTAGTTTTTCATTTATGCACAGAATACTGCTTGTGTCTGGTTTTGTGTTTCTGGTTGTGTAATTTTCTGTGGGAGCATTAGATTTGGGGAGAAATTGACTGTGTTATGTAGTTTATTCACTATGGGCCATTTGAATCCTAGCTGTGACAACCAAGTCCACAGGCTTCACAGGTCAGGGAGGAGGAGGGAGATGTTAATTCACTTGTGACAGTTCACTTGGGAACCTTTAGCTCATTCTCTCTGTGCATCTCTTCCTCAGGTTTTATGAGCTGATGGTCCTTCCACCTCTGTAAGCAAGGGGAATCCAGGTCAGAGAGTTTGGGTTTGGCATTTAGACATGGACTCAGGCTGAGCCTTGCTCAATGCCTTTCTCCTCCATTAACAGCTTTCATTTCACCCTTGAGTCAACCACATGCCATGTCCTGTGGCTGATAGTTAATCCCTTGGAAGACAGTTACCAAAGCATGAGTGCATACTTAAGGTTACAAAACAGAGTCTCTAGTGACATCTAGTTGGAGAGGTGATAGATAGAGATTGTTATCACTGCCATTACTGTGAGAAGAGTTAAATTCTAAATCCAATATTGGGAAACTTTGTGTGGCTTTGTGTGTGTGTGTGTTTGAGCACGTGCAGGTGTGATGTTTTAGTAGGACTGTTGGCTTCTACAGTTATAGTCTATTCAGTTTTCCTTTGGGGAAGTCCAGTGGACTTCGAAAAGAGAAAAAAGGGGCTGTTCTATTAATGCCATGTTGCACCTCTGTATGAAACAGCACTGAAAACTGCTCTGAGGTATTCTACTATATTTGGACTGAGTGGCTCTGTTATTCTGTGAATATGTCTTTGCATGTGCTCTTGAATTGCACCAAATAAACTGGTGATGCTTGTGTCATCACAGTCATTGAGGTCTAGCTGAAATCTCTGTCTTTCAAACCACCCTCTGTGGAACAAGCTCCTGTTGCCTAGGATCATGCAGTCTTTGCATGTCCAAGGTCACAACAGATCAGTCTGATCACATAAACCAGTCTCCTGACTCTGAGTCTAACCTCTTCCTTCATGCCATCCTGATTTCTAACACATGGCCGTAACATATAGGTATCTAGGTATCTCAAACCTGTCTTTTTTTTTTTTTTTTTTTTTTTTTTTTTTTTTTTTTTTTTTTTTTGTCAGAAAGATTCCTTTCCCTCTGTGAAAATATGTTTCCTGGAGGGGACTGTGAGTTGTTGATATGTCTACTGAAGGGGAGGTAGAAAGATGAGTGGTCTTCTTAGGTAGGAGGCACATCACTGTCCCACTGGAATTATGTAGCCAGCCCTGTGGCAGGAGTTATTTCCACAGGGTGAATATGGGGATGAAAGGAATTGGAGAAGATGTCAACTGTGCCATGGTGCCAGACCTGCAGGTGCAGGGAGCGTCAATGGCAGGATTTGAGAAACCCTTAGAGAAAAGGTTTTATTAGAAAAGTTTTCCAGTAGGGTGCTTCCAAGGACAGTATGTACCTTTGCAAGAGTGATAGAGAAACCTCCCACGCAGAGCTTCCCCATTCCAATGGGAAGAATATGACCTGTGAAGACTGGTGTCCCAGGGCAGCCAGTGCCTCCTAGTTTCTACCATCTGCTGTACTTCTGCAATGATCCATGCCAGCTTTAGAGCAGTGTCCTGATCCTCTCAAGAGAAGTTCCATTAGGACAAGTTAGCTAAGCCTGTGAAAAACAAACCTGAAAACATAGTAGTTGCTAGTTGACCCTGATTTTGGAAAGAGTGGACTGGAAATGCAGAAGTAGAAACTGCCCTGTAGAGAGTGTGTTCACTGTCAAGCTTTAGAGGACTAATGCAGCTGCTAGTGCACTTGTGGAGTTAGTTAAAAGGCACTGCTTTTAAAAGTCAAGGCAGTTGTGCAGTGAAAGAACTTGCTTGGGCATGTGGAGGATTTCTGTTCCTCATAACATCTGAGATGAGAATTGGAATAATTTTTGAAAGATGGACTATAGTTCGACCAAAACATAGGGGATGAATGCAGAAATTTCTGGGTGAGGTTTTTTTCTGTCACAAGCTTCTGATCTGGCAGACATTGTGAGCCAAACTTAGTGTTGTAGATTCCGTCAGTCCTAGCCCAGTCTTTTTTATCTTGGTACATTTTGATTTAAATGCAACTTTTACTTAAGCTGGTTGCTCATGGCGTGTGAGAAGGTACTGAGAATGTACAAAGGGCTAAGTGGAAATGCTGGATGATAAGATGAACTGTGGAAAAAAAAGAACCTGATCATCAACCAGATTGAAACTGATGTTAAGCACAGGTTTTCCCAGCTTTACAAAGTGCCAGCAAGATCAGAAATTGAAAAATTATTTCATAGCAATAACAACAAACTGAAGCGAGAGCAGGAAGGTTTTTGAAACGAGGTCAGAGAGAGGGATTTAAAATAGATAACTATCCTGTTAACTCAGGGCCATCCTTAGGTTATTTGGCATTGATATGCCTTGGTTTTTTTTTCCTATCTGTGAGTGAAGATGACTCTCATTCCACTCTGTCCTCATACTTAGAGTGAAGACCACCTCACCTCGGTGAGGAGCCTTTTTTTAGGGACCATTCTACTATCATCCCACATTCTAGCTGCAGGGTCCCTCTTGAGACTCATGTCAGCTCCATAAATGCCAAAACCCACTGGTGCCAGCAGCCATTGTTCTTGATTCCATCCCCAGATTGGCCATCTTCTCTCGTCCCTTCTCCAGCTCACACCTTACTCTTAGAAGCTGATAGAAATAATCAGGCCAGTTTCCAGGCCTGGAACAGTCCAGTTCCTAGGCAGATCACATGAGGGGAACCAATTCTTTGGCTGCAGTATGAGTTGTACCTAACAGCAGGATTAAGGCAGAGCTTGCTGTTTAAAAAATGTCACTTCAGTCCACAAAAAAGACCAGGGGAGGGGATATAATTTCTAAGAGATGTTGAGAGTGAATTAGTTTCATCTAGGCATTTTGTTTTGAAGGTATGGAATTAATTGCATAGCTGCTGCTTATGCTTCTCACTGTTCATTCTAGGCTCCCATGATTTTTCCTCAAGTTGACTTTGAATGCAAGTGCCATTAAAGCTGAAGTAAGCTAGGTCTATGTAGCTCTTTTTCTGTCCAGGATTTTAGTTTGAGTTCTTAGTGTCTGTTTCCCTTTTGATTTCCAAAAAGTCAGACTTGTCTCCAGTGACAAGTTGTGCCGAGCAATTGCTGCCACAGCGAGCTGAAGGTACCTCCATGGCACTGCCAAGAGGGGAACCTGAAAATGAGATGAAATGGCAGGAGGACATGTAGTCGGTAGGAGAGATGGTGTCCACTGCTCTGCTTTGATGTTCCCTCTCAACTGCACAGGTGATTTTGCTACAGATGGTATCTCTCATTGATTTGCTCAGGGCTTTCCCCCCCCTTAAGTCTGTGATAAAAGCTTTTCTTCCTCTGAGCATTTGGATCAAAATCATGAGGGGCATGTTTTATCCAATCCCTCTTACCTGTTACAGGAACTTCTGAGGAGGGTACCATGTCTATGTATCACTCTGTTGTGTCCACATCTAAGCCCTGAAAGAAAAATGGTCTTCCAGCTTACTTACCTACTAGTTGACCTTTAAGGAAAGCATTGAAACTCCTTGAGTATCACTTGGAGTATTTGCAGACTTAAGCTTTAAGCACTTTCCTAACCGCTCTGGGAAATGGAACTAGCTGGGGCTGTTTGCCTAGGTCTAGGTTTTCCCTTTTCACACCCTACATAGATAACCATATATCTTATGATATCTATAAAGTATCATATATCTTAAACTCTAAGGAGGCCATCCTAGGTGTCCTTTGGCAAGTCCCAAAATGCCAGGTAAAAAATGCAGTTAAAGACACTGCAAATTATTTAAACTGAGAATAATGAAAGGACTTCTGTCCCACAAAAACTGTTTATGGAAGAAATTGATATAAGGCACTGTATCATGTCTGCTGGCCATGAAATAACAGCCAGAGAAAGATAATTAAATTGAACATCTAATGTTTGCTGTCAAGGTTAGTGGCTAACTCATCTAATGTGTGAAATCAGGTACCTGTGCATTTGGGATTGTTTTGGCATCTTTTTCCTCTTACCTTCTTTATAACAGCAAGGTGATAGCTTTTACTCATTCTATTCTAAACTACTTAGCTTTCACAAAGAGAAGGAAAACTCTTAATTTTTTTTCCCCAGAGTCATGTTAGAGCAATATTAGTGTAAACATATATGTGGACTTATGTCCATGTGTGCACTCCAGTTCATCACAACTGCAGCAAGAGAGGAGTTGATTTGAGTTTCAAGACCTCCTAGAGCTATATTACAACATAGAATTTATCCACTAGGGAAGTATCAAGAAAAGAAAAAACTTCTTTTCTAAGACATTTTTAACATTTTAACGGTTCCATAAAAATGATGGAGCTCCTGGAAAGACCCCTTTGGAGAGCAGTCCTGTGAAATATGCCAACGGCTGGATGGCACAAATTTGAAAAATGCTGCTGTCCTTAAAGAACAGAACTGAAAGCCTCTGTGAGAAGCAGTACATTTTACCAAATAACCATTCTAATTCTATATTAATATTATAGTGAGGAACAAATGCATCATCTTTTGATAATTATCTTATAAGATAATTATCTTATAAGATGATTAACATTATCTTTTGATAATGCAGGGAAACAAGCTTTTCGTGGAAAAGCAGAAATCTCACCATGGCTCATCAGGGAAGTGTAGAAATGTCCAAAGCAGTGAGTTCATTTTGAATTTTTTTTTTTTTTTTTTAAAGCTGCAATTGGTTAACAACTCCCTCAACAGATTAAAGAAATACCAAGCAGCCTCAGAATTGCCTTGTTGCGTGGCACATTTCATGATGTTTCTCACTATCAGTTTCATGGCAGTTTCATGGCAAAGCTCACTTCATTTCAGATCAATGCCAAAGACTCCAGGCACAAATAAGACCTATAAATCACTTTGGACTTGAGGGCTAAGGAACAACTTGAGGTATTTAGAACTGGAATTTGTTTGTGAGGCTATTTCCATTCAGAAAACCATAGTGACTGCTGGGAGTCACTCCCTACTTATCTACTCCCTACTCCCTAAACCAGGGAGTAGATAAGATAAAAAGCATAGGACAGGATTACCCACATAGTGTTTACACATCTTCTCCTGACCATCAACAGGGCAGATGTCTGTCTGGTAACACTGCTCAAGGGTTGTCATCACTGTTCCAGAGATAGAAAGCCCCACCTCACCAGACCCTGGCCCTGCCTAGGAGCCTGTTGAGGTTTCCGTCGACCTCCAAGCTCCACCAGAGGAGCAAGAGGCAGCTTTTGAATGTGCATCACACTACAAAGGCTCCCAAGCATCTCACCTGCTTCCACTGCAGCTTGCTGGCCTGTAGATCTTTACTATGTTCAAGGACATCACAACCAATGATTGTTGGTTACTTTTTTTTTTCCTGTCACACATAATCAGCTGTAGCTGAAAATGGGATACTAAGCTAGTCTAGTTTTTTGTGTGATCAGAATGGTCATTTTTGTATGTGACAAAATATGCTTGAGGATGAAGTGAAGACTGGGCATATAGGCCTGCTTGACAAGGGAAATTACTGGGTGTGGAGGGTTTTTCAAACAAGAGGGGAGGATACACACTTGACCAGGAATGACTCTACCGGCACCTCAGGGTGCCATCCTTAAAAGTTGTCTATTTCTTATGTTCTCAGTGCTCTTCTTCTTTCCTGTGTCTGCTGTATCTCTTTCCCCAGAGCCACCATCCACATTTCTAACTCAGTTCTTGCCTGGAGCATATGATATATAATGTTTCTAGGTAGGAATGTGGGGGTGGAAAGACCACATGAGGTCATAAAGTTTTTGTGGAGTTGCAATTTGATACAAAAAGTGAATTACCAGGTGCTTCTTCAGAGAGGGATTGGGAGGTTATATTTAAATACGTCATTTACTAAGGCCTTTTATTCCAGAAGATAATCAATTCCATTTATTCTCTAAATGTGCATTTGTTTTACCATAACATAATTCTAGGATGATATTTAAATTGATCAGCAGATTGAACTTAAGAAATTAAGAAATAAAAAAATAATAAGATAATGCTACATATAATGTTTCATAAGAAATAGGATTTTACCAGACTACTGAGTAATAAAGCCTTAAAAAGGCATTACATTTCTGATGTTTATTTTCATAAATTTACCTCTACGTTGCAGAGAACAGGGAGAGGAGGGGCACTTCTCCAGTAATCCCAGGGCCAGGGTTGATACAGCGTCAGTCAGTAGGCTTTCATCAAGATGGGGTGGCAGAGAAGTTTTGTAGCACTCTCCAAATGTATATACTGTTGCTGAAATGGTTGTTATCTCTCAGGGAGCCTTCTTGTAACAGAAGGTTCCTATGAAAGGGCATTATTCTCCTGTAAGCTATAAACAAGGGTGCAGTTGGTAATGGCTTGGCTGGGAGGCTGCTGGGTCTGCTCTGCAGCAGCGAGGGCTTCTGGAACACGGGTTGTATTTTATTTCTGCTGTGTTTCTGAGCAGAACCACTGAGCACTGCTCCCCTGCCCACTTGTCCAGGCATTCAGCAGAGAGAATGAAATGCAGGCAAAAATGGCGTGGAAGGCAAGAGTCTGTGGTCAGTGATCTGCTTATGCAGGAACACCTGGAAAGCTCATCCAAATGAGCTTTTAAAGCGCATACATTAAGTCATATTGGATAACCCCTTGTGTTTTCTTATTATTTTTAGCTATAAACCAGAGAGAATTAAGATTACTTTATTTCTGAAGGTGTGTCCTCACCAGAGTGTAAGTACTTTAGATTCACACTTTGCATTAGTTCAGCAAAAGTTTTGCAATCTGTCTTTGCACCAACAGCCCTAAAATGCCTTTCCCTTGCTGATGAGTCCAGGATAAGTTTCTAGTCCTAGCCAGGGGAAGCCAGACACCCAGCCTGCAGTGCTGCTGTGGTATTACACATGAGATGTTACCCAAAGACAGTGAGAAGTCAGGTTGGGACCATGTTCAAAGGGATGAGAGAACTGTTGGAAAAGCAGGGACAGGATTTGTGGGCCTGGACATTGAGCAGTGGGGAAATGAGTGAATACAGAGGTGCTTGGTGGAGACCTAAAAAAGGAGGGAGGAGAGTGAGAGCAGAATACTTGGGGAGCAAGATGTGACTGGGAGATAAGGTTGCAGGAAGAGTAGGGGAGAGGCACACGGTCATTTTTGGCTCAGTGGGAGACTGGAAGTTGGGAAAGGGGGGAAACTGAGACATGACCAGCCCACAACAAGGGTGGAACTAGTGGAACAAAGAAGGAAGATGGCCTTGCAGGAGGAGGAAAAAAGGCTGTTGATACAGATGGTGTTGGGCAGCCCTACTTCCCCTGGGGTTAGAGAGTGAAGTGACTTCACTGACCACCCTCATCATCTTTTCCTCACTTGCTTAGCCATTCTGTTGCCATGCAGTGACCATGGCAACCCAACTTTCTGACTGGCCGTTCTAGGATAGTAGCTGTAATGATAGCAGTAGTGAGTATTGACAGAGGGGAGGGGAAGGCAAGCAGCTGTGGAGCAGGGGAAGTTGCCTGAGTACAGTAATCGTCTTTGGCAGGTCAAGGGTGAACCGTGGCCTGCGGGATTTGTACAATGCCCAAGGCTAGCAAAGTGGTGTTATAATAAACCCCAGATGTTTCCGCTATTTACAATGTATATGTTATGTTTAAACCTGAAAATGCATTCTAGGATCTGGTGGGTAGGGAAACAGTTATTAGCTGCTTGGAAATGACTTGCTGGTAATGTATCTGTTCCCCCTTGATATTAGCTGTTGCCTGTTTAAAATATAAATCTTCTAAGCAGAGACCCTCGTGAGTGGCTCCTTTGCCAAACCAGTGGTTCCATTCGGCTCCATGAGAAAGAGCACAGTTCTCCCTGGTGAGTTTCTGGGAGGCTGCATCCTGGGCACTGCAGACCTGGGAACTGTGCTCACAGCTGGCCTGCCTTGGTGTGGGAGAGGCACTGCTGTCAGGCATGGGAGCGCAGCCAGCCACAGGTGTGCAGAGAGCACTCTTTAATTTCCCCAGACTAATTATTTTAGAGCTGGGAGCCAGAACCCTTGTGGTACGTCATGGGCCAGAGCACAACTTTGAATAAGCATTTAAGACAGGGACAGGATTTAGTTGATCAGGCTTTTATGCCAAAACAATTGCTTATCTATAAGAGTAAATTAGTCAGCTAAACTCTGAATTTGTGGCGAAATGGTTGCTTTGCACAGACCCTCTGGGTGATCAGTCCTACAGATGGTCCAGGCAAGGCACTCAAAATATTAACATTTAAAGTGAATGAGTTCAACTGTGGGAAGGCCTGGGGTGGAGGCTCCTGTTCAGAGATTAATTGTTCTGAGTGAATTATACCAAAGCCACACAAATTTGGAAGAGACATTTTTGCTACAATGTTTTATTGGATTTAACTATTCCAAGAAAAATGCTCATCTTCAGTATATGCTTAATAATTCCTCACACATGTCCCCTGCCTGCCCTTGCTTCTCGGTCCAGCAGTCTGCGCTGTGCCATATTCATGCATCTTGTGGGTGGTACAAAAGGACTTGTCTGAGCCCCTCACGGTAGGGTGTAGTGAGACTAGCCCTTTGTGTCAGGAGTGGAAGAGGAGCACTTTAAGATAGGTTGTACAAAAACATTGCTAGAGATCAGGTAGCAGTTTGCGAGGAACATTGCCAGAAATTGAGTCCTCACTGAGATGCGCCAGTGCTGTGCTGAGAACCCTTTTGCCCAGGATACCTGGGGTGTGTGGAGGGTGGAGTAGTCACATTACACAGCATTTGTCATGTCTTGGTTTAGGTTTTGGGCCTGCATAGAAATGAATCTTGGGGCTTAGGGAGAAAACTATGCTGATTGTGAGGTTTTGTTTTTTCTCCCTTATTTTCAGTTTCTATTCCAAACAGTCCCTGTGCAGCTTTTCCATCACAAGTCTACTGTGACATCTATTAAGGGTGATGTCTTTTCTTCCTGAGCTTTATTGTTCTCCCACATCCCCTGTGCCTGCCTTAGAGTGATTTTCTTGACTGTTTGCCCTGATGGACAACTCCCTGCCTAGACATCCAATTTTACAGTATTTCACATCACACCTCGTAAGAAGGGATCCAATACGAGCGTTCTGCTAGGCAGAGTGCCTGCCTGATGATGTGAAGCACTCTCCATACCTTTCTCTGATTCACTTGGACTCAGGATGGTGGGTGAAGGACCTTTCGTGTCAGTAGTTTCTAACACGATACTCCAGTTTAAAATGCAGTTAAGCCACGTCAGTAAATATGAATTCAATGCCTGAGGTGGCTGTGTGTAAAATGACCAGAGTTCTGTGAATTCACATCCTATCCTACTAACTAGCTTCCCCACATGGAAAGTCAAACGTGTAGAATGTTATTTGCCTGAGATCTTTTTTGAATGTTAGACTTACCTGTTTTGCTGATTGCAAAAAGGTTTTTTTTAGTGTTTTTCATTTGATGATGATGACCAAGTCACAGTGGAATTGCTGAACAAGAGTTAAGACAGGAAAAAAAGTATTCTCTCTTAATCTATGCCTAAAATTGAGGTCACCACCTTTTTTCAAGATGTGATAACCATTTACTCAAATATGACTCATAAATTGATTCCTAGTACTCAGTTGTTTAGTGATCCTGTTGAGTTTGAATTCAAAACATGTTTTAATAAAATTTCTGCTCTTCTCTCTCAGGGGTCTGGTAGATTCAGTTAATGCCAAATCCTTGTCTTTTTCTGTATTTTGATCTTTATCTATTCCTCTGCAGAATAATCAATAAGATAACTAATACAGCACATAGCACATTATTTTCCAGCCTAAAATTGAAAATGTAAGAATTTATATTGTTCTTATAGTGATAGAATATCCTCAGAACTTGGAAAACTGAGTAATCAAATTGAAATATAGGTCTATGCTTAATTGCAAATAGGGATGTCTTAAGAGTTAAAAGCCAGTGACAATATTTCTCCTTTTTTTTCTTTTTTTTTTTTTTTTTTTTGAGAAAGAACGGGGTATAAGCAAAGAAAAAGATGGTTAAAACCTGCTGTTTAAGTTCAGTGCTTCCTCTGATTACTTAAATAATGTTTTGGTTGGGGAAAGAAGCCATGGAGATAAACAGCTGTCAAGCATCTGAGTACTAATAAAAACAATACCATCTCCTGAGCACTGATAAATACTGAGGTTGTTTTGTGTGTTTGGGTTTTTTTTTTTTCTTTTTTTAATCTACTGAAAATGGTTAGGCTAAAAATATTGTGAGAGAGAGGGTACCTGGCTCTGGAGCTATTTGCCCTTCTTGGTACGGAAACCTTGGCTTCCATGATTATATTCCGTGTTTGGTGTGTATCCACTCAACCCTGGATTGGTCTGCAGAGGTGACAGATGGAGGTGCCGTGCGCTTCCAGCAGAGACGATCACTTTGTTGGTGATTTGCTGGATTTAGATCCTCCTCTCTACTCTCTCAACTCATGCCGGAGTTGTTGCTGAGAATCCCTGAACACACAGTGTGTGCTCACTTCCTCCATTGCAAATAGCTTGATTGTTCCATAGGCTTCAGGAAAACATTAGTTTGATGCTGCTTTTCCTCAGTCTTCAGTCTGCTTGTTTACTATTGGAAATTCATGAAGCTCATGGAATAAGTAGAATGTAAAAAGATCAGACCTGGAAATAACGTCTTGCAAAGTCCAAAGCATGCCTTAAATTCTTTCCAGAAATAGTGATTAAAATGGAAAAATATGGTAGACTTTCAGTGTAATCATACTGTTGGGTTTTTTTGTTACATTTTTCAGCCATTGGGTTTTATGACATCTTTCAGTAGCCAGATACAGGTTCAGAATCAGTTAATACTTTGAAAATAGAATGCTTGTCATCTACAAAGTATTTTGCGCTATTCATTGTTTCCCAAGAATGGTGTCTGGCTTGTTACTTCCTGCATAGAATTCCCTTTGCAGCCAGAAGGGGGACTCAGGATATTAAATTTCAGCAGATGCAGTGAACTTGTCCTTTATGTTGTTTTTCTCTGAACATTGCTTTCTGATAATGTTGTGATTCTTCCTTGGCTTCTTCCTTGGCTTTCATTGTCATAGCTTTCATTATTATGTACTTAGCAGTGTGGAACAAATTTTGCAGAAGGAAATACTGAAATGGACATTTGGACGTGTCTGGAACCAGGTTCCTGTTCATCAGGATGCAGTATGGTATATTGCTTCTTTGCCGTTTATCACAGGACTTTTTAGCCCATGTGTTGCTGCATCTCCTCAGGGGTGTATCTTCCTTCCAGTGTGCCAGCAGGATCCCAGATTGTAATTAATAAGGGAATATTCTGGCTGTTGTAATAGCCAAACATAAAAGTGTGTGAGACCCAAGAGAGAATCCTGGTCTGCTCAATGGACTTCAGATCATCATCCAGCTCATAACAAAAGAGAATAAATAAGCATTTCTAAGCAGAGATGTGCATGTTGTTTCATTTGCAGTGGAACAATCTGTGAGAGAATAGCCAGGAGTTAAAAAAATTATAAAACAAACAATCAAACCCAAAAGGAACCACCAAAAAACCCCCCACTAACCCTGTAGAAAAGACAAAGTGTGTGGATACATTATTTTAGGTAAACAGCAGACTCAGCTTTTGCACAGTACCAAGGAGTGAATCTTATTTGTTACTGGGTTTCTGATGAGACAGGCCTGTTACCTGTTTTCTTGTCACCTTGCAGAACTGAGTCTTACAGGAAACAATACACCTGGTAGTTCTGCTGCTGGAATTGAATAAGTTTCCCTTCTAAATCCCTGTTTTTCAAAACCCTTTTAGTATCAAGATTTTTATCTCTGATTTTTTTTTTTGTTGTTTGTTTGGTTTTGTTTTTTTTTTTTTTTTTTTTGGTGTGTGTGTGTGTGTGTGTGTGTGTGTGTGTAATAAGAGTTTCAATCTCATATTTTCTAGAAAATGTGGACAAAAGAGATGAGTGGCAACCCCCTAGAGCTCAGCACAGCTGGGGAGAAAGTTATGCATTCTGCCTGTTTCGTGCTATTTCCAACGGAAATCTAGATTGTAATTTGACATGATACCATCTTTTTAGGATAATGTGGTTTTGTTTGGTTTATGAAAGACTGGTCTGTGGGGGACTTTTGTTGTTGGGGTTTGGTTGGTTGGTTGGTTGGTTGGTTGGTTGGTTGGTTGGTTGGTGGGGGGTTGTCTTTTTCCTTTTTTCCTTTTTTCCTTTTTTCCTTTTTTCCTTTTTCCTCTTTATTTTTCTCCCTTTATTTTTCCCCTTTATTTTTCTCTCTTTTTCCCCTTTATTTTCCCCCCCTTTTCCCCTCCTTCCCTCCCCTTTTCCTCCCTTTTCCCCTTTATTTTTCCTTTTTCTTTTTTTTTATTTTTTCTTTTGTCTTTTTTTAAGACTAGTTAAAGAAAGGAAATATTGGCACTGTGTAAGAATTAGTTTGAACACTATGCAGATAGTCTCAAAGGGAGATTTGAACCTGTTTTCATCCTTGATTTCATCTAGCTCGTGAAAGCATCCTTCCTGTGCCTGATAAGGAGCAGCCCCTCCTCTAACAGATTTTGAAGTTATTTACTTCAGATAGCTTCATAGAGGCATAGTGGCCACATGTGATGAGGCTGAAGAATGTATTTTATTTCTGGTTCTCCAAGAAATAGATAAGCAGTCTGCCAGGCTACTGCAGCATGACACCAACACCATAAGGTGGGAACCTTCTTGCTTTTCCTAACCTGGACTTTTTCCTGAGGAGTTGTGTCAGGTTACTCTTGAGTGAGACTTTCTATAATGTTATTATAGTAAGGATTATGTAGATGGCTGCATTCCTTGCAGCTCACCTGTCCAAACCTGTAAAGAGCTGGTTTGAGGTCTGGTGCAACTCTGTGAAAACAGCTTTGCTGCAGATTGGTTTGAAGTTGTTCCATTAGTGCTCTTCAGTAATTTCTCAGCATCAAAAAGCACATTTTATGCTGCATGCTGTGTGTATGTAGTTCATGTGATTCAGTCCAAGTTGATGCCTTGGATAGGAAGTAAAAAGCAAAGGAAAAGTTTCCTGTTGCACAAATTACAACAAACTGAAAATTCTAATAGAAATTATATGGAACAGATAAACCACAGAAGATGATATACAAAAATCTCCAGCTCAGTAGTAGAAAAATGATTGTATTGTACTCAAGGCTATTTTTTCCTGAGAATGAAACAAAATGGAGGCTAAGAAAGGGATGAGACATTGGTATGATTTGTCCTTTTATGCAAAAGTTTATGATCACATTGATGTCTTTCTACCCTGAATGCTGAATGTATGCATGAGTGTTAACACACAAAAGCATTGTCATTAAAGTCAGATTTCTTAATGCTATTGGAGCAGAGAAAGCGTTGCTTCTAGAAAGACCCGTTAGGACTAATTTAATCCAGAAGTTTATTGATTCAACTTAATTTATTAAGGAATTGATTTTAATGTGAGTTTAATCATAAATCAGCTTTAAATCAGTTTAAATGTGTTCACAGTGAGACTTTGCATTGGTTTAAATATAACTGATTTATATTTTAATTAGATTCCTGCAAATTTGGATATAGATAAGGTCTCTATTTATTCCCTTCAGTAAAACTGTAGCACACTTCTCCGTCTTCTGGGGTGAAAGTCTAGCTATAACGAATCAAAGACAAAGCATTTTATGTTCACAGGGCCTGAATTTTACCTTAGTTCTGTGCTGGACCTTCAGTTCTTATACAGTAAATAAAGCCCTGGATACTGGAAAATCGATACAGTCAATTTTCAGGGTGTGATTTTATCCCAAACTGTGACACACAAAAACCACCTGTAAGTTTTTAAAAAGTAGTGGGGGAAAGGAGTTTTACTTGATTTACCATGTCTTTATTCTTCTTTGCTGTCAGTCTGTTCAGAATTTATGTGGAATTTATTGTCCAACTCCTTTTTAGCAAAAATTTACTATATAAATGCTGTTCTGCTAATGGAGACTCTAGATTGGGGAATAAGGCTTGGTAAATTATATACATTGCTTACTACCCTTCATGTATTTGAGCTGGTTCACAAGGTTCACTGGTGGCTTTTACATAAGTAATGTCATTCTTCTACAGTAGAAGCTGTAATTCCTCCTTGACAGCAGCTACTGGTGGCCACTATCACAAGGGTTAGAGTGCTAAATAATTACTAACTGTTTGATGCATATTTTAGTCTTTTTCAAGTACTCATAGATTTTAAGGCCATTGAGAGATCTTGACAAAAGATTGACCTGGCAGCATGGGTCACATTGTTATAGACCAGAAGCTTCAGGCTGGACTTCATGGCCTGGAGATCTGTGTCACAGTTTTTCTGTATTTGTGTGAAGATTCTACTCCTGTATGGATCACTGCTTATCATTCAAACACATTTGCCAGTATGCAGTTCCAGCACTTACTGTTGATCTGGAATATACTTTAAAAGGGTATAAAATTTTCCCTATGTAATTTTTTAACTTGTGCCTGTAGTCCAAAACCATTTCAGAGGTGCATAATTTGTCTTGTCCCTTCTCCGGTGATTGCTGCACCATGGCATGTACCTGCATGCTTTACTTATCATGTGGTTACGGATTTTTTGGAGACTGGCCTTAAAAGGATGTCTAATCTTGTAGAATAGTTTATACAATAGAGAGATTTCCAATTATGTATTTTTGCAAGCTATTCCCAATTGCAAGTATTTAGCAGTATTTGTTAGAATTTTGTTTAAGTTCTCATTTGTCTGAAGATAGCATATGCATTTTCAAACAGTTGTGACATAAATGCTTCTTTTTTGCTGTTTCCATTTCTGATTTACCATTGGCAGACTATAAATGTGGAGTTCAAGTATGCTGGAAGTAAATTATATTGAAGAGTACATGATGAGATCTCTCTGCCTACTGTGCAAGTCCATAATGTTAAGTGCTGCCATGTTTAAATTTTTCTGGTGTTGGCTTGAGCTCATGGGTTTTTTTGCAATACCCAGGTGTATCCAGTTCCCTGGTTCCTGAAATGTGGCAAATGGCTTTCTGTCTCATTGGCTAGCACATTTACACTCCTCCTGGTAAAACAAACAAACAAACAAACAAAATGGCCCATAAAAGGAAGATTTTTCTGACAGACTCTTCCAAGTGATGGCCACTTCCTCAGTTTCAGTGACCTGGACTGGTTGTACTGTGTCCCTGAGGAAGAACCGGTCCTTTTGCTTTGGAATTGTCAGACCTTGTGATTTTTCCCTTAGTATGCAGGTACAAAAGCAGTCATATTTCAAATTGAGTTAGGAATGGAGGCACCACTAATATCTCCATTCCTTTTCTATGTGGTAGAGATCAAGGCAGACAGGCAGAGAACGTTGAGTTTTCAATTGTTATATAGCTGGGATGGGGCTGGCATGTCCTCTGCTCTGTTTGAGAACACCAGAAGAAAATTATTAGAAAACATTTGAGGTTGCAGTGGAAGAACTACTATTGCTTTCCAGTCTGCAATCTTTTAGTACACAGATGTTTTTGTAGGCCTACATCTTTCTACAGCCTGTGCTAAACACCCACACAAATCCTAGAAAGTATTGCTAGGAGAGCTGACCACAAAGAATTTAAATGAGAGGAGGGGAAGTAAAGTGCCGAATGAGGAGCCATGCCCACAGTGTTAAGTTTGACTTGTGCATAAGCAAATCAATGTCTTGAAAGTTTCAAAATTCTTCACACTGCTGTAAATATTTTATGCAGCCAGTAATGCAACAGCAACTTCTTCATTTTGATGTTCCAATTAATCTTGGTTTTTCTAAATTCATTTCTATTATTTTATTTTCTTTCTGTTTATGTCAACCAAGCCAGCAAACAGATTTCAGCTTAGGTTTTCCACCTTACCACCCCAAAATTTCAATATGGATGAGTGGTTCTTTACAGGGAGGAACAATAGCAGACAAATGAATTTCCTAAACTTTCAGTTGTGCCTTGAGATATCCAGACGTTTTCTCATCTAATTTGTGAAAAGCATTGGCCTCTATGTGAACTTTGTGAGAGGGAGATTGTTTGGGTCTTTGGGGAGTCACTTGTTTTGGGGAATTCCATTTTGGTTCTTTATGTATGTTAATTATTCATTCCAGTGGTTATATCCCTAAACTGAGATTACTCATGTGTCCTTACTGGTGTTGGCAGTGATAAGCTCTGTAAACCCACGCAGGGGAAGGTGACTAGTGGTGACCTACTGAGGTGTCCTGGGGTGACTTTATGATGCTTGTATTGTCTGTTGTGTTTATGCTGGATATTAAGTCCTACACCTTTAAGACTGATTCCAAGAGCAAAGCGGAGGGAAAAGAAGAAGTGCTGAGTTTGTTTTCAGAAACTGCACGTGCTCCTCCGCATCCTTCTCCTGGACTGTGTTGTCTATGGACACACAGCAAGACAGAGCTCTCCTTTGCTTTTTAATTAGTTTTTGCTACCCGAGGCAGAGAAGTTCCCTGGACTGTGGGTTTTTTTCTTTTTTTGGAACTGTTTAAACCAGTTCTGGACTGAAAAACCCAGGGAACACCCAGAGCTCACGCCTGCGGCCCACGGGGTCCCAGAATGGCATTTCCAGCACCAGAGAGACTGATAAGAGACTGGGAGAGCTGAGCTACCACCCACGGCAAGAACTTTCTCAATTTTGCCATCTCTCTTCAGAGCAGTGAGAGGTTTTATTGTTTAATATTATTCATTTTTTATGTTTGTGAATAAACAGGGGTTTTTCCACTTTTCTCTAAGGAAATGTTTCCTCAAACTGGTTGGGGGAGGGGCCACTTGAATTTGCTTTCTAGAGGGACCCTCCCAAAATTTGCCCTAAACCAAGACATGAGGTAACCTTCATTCCACATTCTGGGAATTGCCTTCTGACTGTCATTTCCATTGTATTTCACCTGTCATGGCACTTCCTACTCCCTGTGTTTCAGCATTATTTCATAAGACATCCTTGTGGACAGGAGGTCCTTCTGGTTTTCTTGTTCAACATGGAAAATTATTTTAATACTGGGAAAGCTTATGTGAATACTGTGACTATAACATTGTCTGACATTACATAAATTCTGCTTGGTGCAGAGCGTTTCTCCTCTACATATATGACTCAGCTCTCACTGGTGGAGTAGGGATAATGTGCCATACTCAATGAGGAATATCTCTGACCAGGAATGTAAAAATGCGCTGGAAGTGTTGCTGGATGTGTATTGTTATTCCTTCTCTTAAGACTTCCACAGCCTCAGGAGGAGGATTTTTAGACATGTGAAATCCTGCCATGGATAGATCTGCATTGGGAAATTTATTGGCTGGGGCATGGTACACTTCATCTGTGAAGCGGAACTGTTGCAGAATCAGAAAACGCTACAAAGCCAAGAAAACAGTGTAAACCAGAAGCAAAAATGGGCCTCTCTGACTAGGATCGGAAGAAAGCAATAACTCGTGTCCTTTGCGTGTGAGAATCCCAGCTTTGCTGGAGCATGTGAAGAGAAAGAGCATGGTGGAGACATGCTGAAAGGGTGGAGAAGCAACTGGAGGCAAGAGATAAAAACAGGAGTTACAAAATATAATACAGTTCATAGGATTTGAAAAGCTTGCAGGATTTGACACACAGCAGTCTCTGTGTTTTCTAATGATGTCAAAAGAAGAGTGGACCAGAGCATATGAAATGTTAGAGGTAGAGGAGGAGATGGCTGCAGCATTTTTGAGATCCTGGATTGAAAGGCTAAAGCTCTAAGGAAGCTATTTTAAAACATAAGTTCCATCAAAAAGAGAAAAAATAAAAGGAAGATGCCAAAGAACTAGATTTTCATCATTAATGGAGAGAAATAACCTCTGAATTTATACCATTTGTTTGTGTTTTTCTTCCCAACATGATATTAGGGCATACCAATGTAGCTACACAAATATCATAGCTGAGACCCAAAGTTTAAGTTTTCCATGCTTCGCAGTCCAGTGATCTGCTGAACCTTACAGCTCAGGCCAAAAAGCAAGGCTGAGACCCAGACAAGTTAACAGTGTAGTTGCAGCTTTTGCTTTTACATGGTTCTATCAGCTGCACTGCTCTCTGTTTCATAACTTACTGAATGGCTTTTTTCAAGAAAAAGTAGAAATTAGTGCTTAACATTCTTACATTGGAGAGCAAACAAGAGAAAGACATGTATGTATGATGTGGCAAACTGCACTCCCTTCCTTCATCTGACTTCAAGGCACATAACCGGAGTCAAACTTCTTTAAATCTGCAATCCTGAAATTCAGCTTCTAAATCAGAAGTGGCTTCATGTGAAAAAAAAATAAAATATATATATATATATAAATTACTGAGTACTTGCAAGTCCCCTTGAAGTCCATGGGATTTATCCTGCACAGTAGTTCTGTTCTTTGGGTTACTTTAATTTTAGTGTTCAAGTAAAGATTCTGGAATCTCCTTTTATACACTTTGGTATGTAAAATATGAACCTGCAGACTCTTTCAGCAGCTTTACAAACTGTTTTCCCTGAATCACTTTTTGGATATCAACTGAATTTGTTTTACACTGTCCCACATTTTCAGTCTGTATGATCAGGTTTTTGTATTGACAGTGTCTAACAGGATGATCAAAGCTTACAGGGATGCAGCCAGTTGGAGTCAGCTGAAGCACTGAGAATCAGAGGAGAGAGTATTTAATGTAATCAGGCAGTGTGTTCCCGCAGACGCAATCATCGGTAAATAAATTAAGTGTTGACCTTTAAAACATAATCCTTAGGTTAGACACTTGCTCACATCCAGCTTCTCTTGCAAAACCTACATTTTGCTTTGGACACAAGTTCCCTGTCTCTGAGGAGGTCCAAGTTCAGAAACTGATATCTTGAGTGTCTGCAGGAGAATGGACAGCCTGTCATTATCATGTTACACTGAATAAATGGGTGCTCTCAGGCTTTCCTCCTGGACACAATACTTCTAGACATGCTGTTTTGCCACTACCATCGTTTTTCACTCTATTGGAGATGTTTTTTGCTTGTCGAGTGGAAATGGGGGTGGGGGGCAGGAGTGAGCCCTGCTCCATGTGCGTAGTACTTCTTCCATTTGCCCATTTTCAGTGTCCTGTTGAAAATCCTGCCTTCTCAAGGTCATATTATGAATTGACCCATGGTATTCTCATTAGTGGGGTTTACTGGGTTTGTGAGAGAGAGAGAGCACAGAGAAGATTACTGCAAGCTCACAGAGCAGTTTCATGTCTAGGGGTAAATATCTATGCACACTGGCATGACACAGCATGCACTTGAAAGCATCTCATGCCAAATAAGTATTTTAGGTAGAGATCTGTGGGTTTGTTAATGCAGCATTTCTTTGATAGGCCCAAGTGAGACTTCAGTGCCCTCATACCTAAACGTGGTTATCAGATTAGCAGCTGGCTTTCTGATTGGCTTTTGAGAGTAATTACTCCAATTTATAGAGGCATTTGCTGCTCCCATGTTGTTCCAGTGTTTAAAGAGTGTGTCTGTAGTGCTATATCTCTCCAGTGCTCTATTTATTGGCTGCTGACTACGTTACTAGCCATTCCTTTGGTACTACCCTTTCTTTTGGCCTTTGTTATACCTAAAATTTCTGTGAAAATTTAATTTTAGCATCACTAGAATGAATGATATTCTGTGGTACTTGGTTTTATGCCAGGTTTGTCATTTTTCCTTTTGCTCTTCTGCACAGACACAAGTATTCAAATATCAAGACCCAGAGCTGAAATGTATCTGGCAGTATTTTCAAAAGAATTCAGAAATTCCCATTAAGTAGCTAAATTATTTGTTTGGTTTTTCAGTCCTTCAGTTCACGTTCATTTACTCTCGTATTTTGGAGAGCTGGGTTTTGGATTATCTCCTATCATTACCAACAGTGTTTTGTCATGTAGGTAATTGCACACAGAGTCAGCATGCTTGCAGGAAATAGTCAGATTTTGAAAAGTTTTCAGAATTCAGTTGCCTGAGAGAATAATAGGAGGATTAAAACCAAGAGAAGCAATGCAAATGTTGGTGGGTTTTAATTGGGGTTTTTTTTGTTTATTTGTGGAATTTTTTTTTATTGTTGTTTGGACTAGAGGTTTTTTTTTATTTGTTTGGTTAGGATTTTGGGCGCTTTGCAGGGAGGCTTTTTGTCTCAATGGGAGCAGTATACATTTTAAAGTGCAGATTATATGTTTAGAAAACCTGGTCTGCTGATGATGAGCCTGACATATGAGATTACAATCTCATATGCAAGGGGAGAAGACTTTTGGAAATAATATAATTTGTCCTGCATTACTTCCCTGCCTTGAGTATTATGCAGGAAAAAAAAATAATAAAAAAAAATTAAAAAAAAAATAAAAATAGGCAGTAAGTCTGAGACCAGGGCAATGAGTGTTATCCCTGTGGCTTCTATTACCCCTCACCAAGCTGTTGGTCACAATCTGAGCAAACTCTGCACATGGCAAGCATGCCTAATGCATTCCTGTGCTCAGGCTCTCAAAAGGCTTTGCGCCTTCCTAGGGAAAGAAAAGACAGGGAAATAAAAACAACTACTCATGGAATTTCAGCTGAGTGTGGTTGTGTGATAATATTTTGCAGGTTTCCTGTTTAATTTGTTCAATGTGTTGAGCTTCCAGGCAGATTAACTATACAATCAAGCACTGAAAGTGAGAGGATTGATGTTCTTTGCCAAACTCACAAGTCCTGGGAGAAGAAGTTATCTGCATTCATACATTATCAGTGAGTCTTTTGCAGAGAGAATATGGAAATTTGTGTTCCTTATCTGCAGTGATATTATGCAGGCCAGCAGACATAAGTTTCTGAAAAAAAATTGCTAACTGACAGCTATTCAAGCCATCTTAATAAGGAAAGATCTAACATCTTGCTTGCCTGTTAAACCCTTCCAACTGTGTGGGGCTTTTGCTGACACAATTGATCCACTGCTTTGTGTTCTCTCGCTGTTATCACTCTTGTTGCTTTCTTAGAAAGTCCGTCAAAGCAGGGGAGGTCCATGTGTCACAGAGAGACACCCTGACTGGGTAGTGTAAGAAGCCTTTTTGTATGTCTAAAATGGACTCTTAAATGTGAGGCACTACCCCATTTTGACACAAGGAATACAGATAAAGGAGATGCCCAACCATATCTTTCATTCAAGCAGCTCCTCCTTCAGGGTACTTCCACACTTAGTTTATGCTGTTTCTCTTCAGAGTTTGTCTGTTTTCTTTGCTCCCTGGCCCTTGTCATTCTGTGATGGATGGCACATCTAAGGGCTCTGCTGCTGCCATACCAGAGCTGCTCACAAAGGCACTGCCCAAATAGTGATCTATAGGGAATGCTGTGAGGCTCCTTTCCGTTTTCAGTTTGACTAAGTCCTTGTAACCCCGATGGCACTCCAACCTCCATCTACATGTAGGAAATGCAGAAAGTGTTTTGTTGCCCTTCCTGCCTCATTCCTGCCTGCCGTGGGCAGAAGCTTCGCTCGCAGCAGGAGCGGCCCTGCGTGACAGGCACAGCAAGGAGAGGTGGAAAGGAGCCAAGCTGGCAGGAGATGCTGAGGGGACAAAGGGGGAAGACGTGAAGGGGCAAGGGGAGGGCAGTATCAGGAGGAGCCATGTCTAGTTACCATTATAAGCATTTTTGTCTCTTCTAAAAGCATTTTTACCCTGCAGACAAGGTCCTGTCTTACCAGCACTGTAGAATTGGCACAGACTATGATGAAAGTCAGCTGCCTCTTGCAACAGTGGAAGCTGTAGCTGATCTTGACCCTAGTGTTCGATGCTGTAGTTTTATTAGTACAAGCTTTCTTGTATGCCTAGCAGGTCTGATTAACTTTTGCAAAACTGCAAGGAAACAAACATAGTGTAAATGAAAAGAATTTTTAAAACTCCCAAGAAACAATCTCTTTTATGTCATGTCTGTGAACAGCTTTTACTGTTTTCCCTGGAGAGCCTGCATGCTTGGACAGCGAGTTACTGTGAATTAGTGAGGGTCACTGCCATTGATTAAATCCTCTTTTATGTTTCCCGGTAACTCCTGAATTATGGCAAGAGTTGAGCATATTAATTTAACACTTTTTTTTTTTTCACTGACAGCTCTGATGGAGGAAAAAATCTGCAAGTCATTTTGAGCAGATAATACTGAATTAAAATAAAAATCAGGAACAAAATGGCATCTCTCTTTTATTCCCAGTTTCACATTGCTATGTTGAAAGAACAGTCAATAACTAGAGAACAGTCAATAACTAGTTGAAGTCCTTAACACATAAGTTTTCATCCTTGTAATTGTGGTTATGGTTTTATTTTATGCAAGATACAGACTAGGACTATAACAAGTGAAATATGGTAAAATAAGGAATATTGCCTTTCTATTTCAAACCTCTGAAGCTCCTTTTCTTACATAGTGACAAAAGACTATAACTTTAATAACAGAATGAAATAATTAGCACAAGCCTCAGTAGCAGGGCTCTTGCTTGATGCTAATTTTTTTTGTTGGAATTTTTCAATATTATTATTTTAAAAAACTAAAAATTTATATTCAGACAATATTTACCAGTGTTCTTATATAAATGTGTATACATATATAAATTTGTATTTAAATATGTATATGAATATGTATATAAATGTGTATATATACATGTATGTACAAATATAAGAATTTATGTGTATATATAGGTATGTACAAATATAAATGTGTGTGTATTTAAACATATTGGTTTCAGGGTGGTGTGTGGGCACTTGTTTTTCTGAAATCAAAAGCTGTTCTCATAGCATTTTGAGAACACACTGAAATTTCCAAAATTATCCAGGACAGTGGGAGAAAATGGAAACCAACATATGAGAAGATATTTTCTCATCATGAAATGCTGGGCCTTTACCTGATCCATCCCAGTGCCACCCTGCCAGTTGTGCCTACCCTGTGTGTACAACATCTGTGGATGCCATCCCCAGAGAAATCTCCCTCTCAGACATTTTGCTGATGTCTAGAACACTTCCTGTCAGAAGCTTGTTGTCCACACCAGCAGAAATGCGGGGAAAAAGTTGTCACCTTCCTGTTAATCAGAAGTTTGAGTTTTTATTAAGGAAGGCTATTTTGTCTATTTTCTGTCTTCTGCTAGTGTCACAGCAGGCTTACCCTCCTTTGATGTCTCACTGGAGAGCACGTTTTCTCAGACACCACTGTTCATGCTGCTCTGAACTCAGATTACAGAAAATTAAAGGTTTTCCTGGACTCTACTGGGGTGAGAAAGGCTACCTTACATGTGAGACAGGCCACACTGCTGCCTTCAACAGTCACCCACTTATTGGACATTGTGCATGTCAGTTCTTTATTTAGGCTTCTAAAAATTATGGTTATGATGGTGCTGCTTGTTTTCTGTCGTATTGGAATAATAATTAAGGGCAACTGATGTCAGCAAGCCTCCACAAACACACAAGGAGCAGATACCAAAACATAATCAAGACTGTCTGGTTTGTTAGGACGTTTTCTTGCTCAGGACTCTGTTGGACACCTTTTGGTGTCTCTTTGAGTGCTCCTGCACATTGTAGAGAATCATTTGACCATGGTGGCCATTTGTGTCCTTGGACAATATTAACAGCTGTTCAAGAAGCAAAATGCCCTGCAGCTAGAGGCACTGCACAGACATAGTGACTCCCTGGAGGCTCAGGTGAGGCACAGCTGAGTGAGGATGGATTTACAGGCTATCACCCATCAGCAGACCAGCTGCAGTACCCCATATAAGCCCTCCTCAGCTGCCTGGTAAAGGTGTTATCTTAATCCTCAGGGGAAGCAAGGTCAAGTATAGGTGTTTTACCTATATACTGGAGCACAGTAGTGGCTGGTTTACAGCTGAAGCACAGGGTCAAATGAAGGGTAGCATCTCACAGGGTGGCTGCATCTTCTTGTGAAGCTTGTACTCAAAGGCCAGTATTCATGTGGAATATTAGAGGTCTATAACTTAGAAAGCCTGAAATGATTGGAGGTTTACCCATACAAGAAACGTTATTGCTACGACACAGTAGAAATTGAGATGCCTCAGCTGGAACCCAACAGTGTGTTGGCTGAGCCTTTTCAATGCAGTGTCCCCTTCTGAGTCCAAAATACTCTTAATTGATATTGATTTTGTTGATGGACTTCCAAGCCTGTTGTCTTTTGCCTCAGGGAAAGGATATGGCCAAACTGAGGTTTGAGGTAGGTGTATAATGTGGCTTATAATGTTTGGCTGGAGCAAAAGCCTTTCCCTGAGATGAGGGAGGCTGTAGAGCTTATATTTATGCTTTTAACTCCCTTTCAGATCAGTTGCACCTTTGGGTAGCCCATGACTCATAGAAATTGAAATAGTAAAGCAGCAGGATACCCTCCCTTTTTTGCCTTTCTGTGTTACCCATCAGAGGTGCCTGCCACAGTGTGCTGTCTTGTGCCTAGGTGCACACAATCAAATAATGTTGTTAGTCCTCCATGCTGTATTCAAAACCAGCTCTTTGGTTCTCGCTGTGGCTTGCAAGGTGTGATACAGTTGTAGGAGAGCTCCAGAGCATCAAAGTAGGCTGTCATTAAATGGGCCCTTATGCTTTAAGGACAATACAGATCCTTGTTTTCCAGGGGTTTTTGCAGAAGCTTTGTCAGACTGCTTGGGGTTTCACTCTCCATGGCTTGCCTAGCTCAACTTGAGTAAATTATATCTTCCCTTTTGAGGATAGCCTAATTACCATCACATTCTTTTATTTCTTTAGCAGTGCCCCTCAAATTGAAGGAAATGAAAAACCAAGAGGCTGCTGTGGGTCAGAAGCTGGTGCTCAGGTGTGAAACCACTTCAGAGTATCCTGCGCTCAGATTCAAATGGTTGAAGAATGGGAAAGAAATAACCAAAAAAAACAGACCGGAAAATATCAAGATCCCAAAAAAACAAAAGTAAGTACAATGTAGCATGTTCCAAGTGGGGTGGGAGGACTGGGAAGTGATGGTCACCAGAACGCAAGCATTGAGGTTGTTAAATGCAGTAACACAAAGCTGAAAGCTATGTTTTACAGAGGAAGAAAATCTAAGAAAATAGAAACCAATATTATTGTTTCTAAAAATACGAATTAAGTGTGACTGTGGTATAAATATTTCATAATTAGTTTTCCCTTTTTAATTTCTATTTGTTTTCTGATAGCCAAAGGCTATGCTTTTAACCAGTAAACCTTGGAGATAGGCAATTTTTAAACTCCTAAGAAGAATAGAGGTACCTTTTGTTTATTGTCTAAAACCAAAGAACACTTAAAATCATCAAAGGATTGCAGATTTTGAAATATTTTAGAGATTTTCTTTTCCAGCAGTTTAGTCCTTAAGAAGGGCTGAATGCTGTCCTCATTAGCTCTGAATGTTGTATGCAAGCATGCAGTAGTCCTTTATCAGAGTCATTCCTGCACTTGCAGAACAAGGCACTGGTGTAGCAGATGCCAGATGAACAGCAAAGCGTGCAAATCCTGTCCTCCTGGTCTGGTGGTAAGAGCCCCCCTACATGTGACTGGTGCCCAATGCCAGAAGATAGACTGGTGCCTTGTTTCTGCAGGGGAAAACTACACAATGCTTTTACTGTATTGAGACAGGAGAAGGCTTTTGCTGTTTTGTCTCTCCCTTGTTTAGATTAAAAAATCTTAATTGTCACAGGCTTGAAAATCTGTTTGAACGGAGTCTTTCATGTCGCACTTCTGCTCTCAGTAGGCAGGGCAGCTCTCTGGTGCACCATGCCATGCTTTTCCTTCCTTCAAGACACAGAAGATTTGGAATGCGCTCTGCAAAAGTCTTTTCTTTTCCAAGGTGTTCAGTGCCCCCAAACCTTGTGTCAGGGCTCACCTCACTAGATGAAACAAGCCATAAACAAATAGACATTTGAATTTTTAGAGTTATTCAGGTTAAAATTGAGAAATCCTGCCCTCCTTGGTAGTTTCTTGTACCCCAGACTGGGGCACAAGGTGAAACATGGAGGTGGACAGATCAGCATCACCACAGCCCCCAGGCCCCAGTCACACAGATGTCAAGAAGGAACCTGTAATGTCTCCTTCCAGCATTTGCAAAATGGAGCTGTTCCAGGTGGCAGATAGCCTGGCAAATTGTCTGGACTCATTTGCAGAGCCATATGTCTCTGTCAGAGTTGTATTTTCAATCTATTCTGTAAAGAAAATGTTCAGATCAGAGCCTAGCCCTTAGCTTTCCCAGCAACACAGTGCTGCCTGTGAGGGGCATATCAGTATTTTCTCCACTTGCATTTTGGCTGATGCCGATTGACCAAACTCACTGGGGCTAGGATTTCACCTTCTGGGGCTGAACATCACCAGTTCAGCATTAAATCAAAGAAATGCCTTTTCCCAGCTTATTTCTTAGGTGTTTTTTGCCCCCAAAAAGCTTTGAGGAGCTGTCAGAAGGAAAACTGATCGTTATTGATTTGATATTGATGCATGTGGAGTATGTGAGACTCTTTTTCACACTGATGTGCCAAGAAGTGTTTAAACTTCCCCAAAAGATACCTAATGAAAAAGACTGAAATTGTGCTTTTTTTATTTGGAAAATAGAAATACAAAGTCATCTTCACTCATCATAACTGGACAGGGTGCAGGCTTTGACCTGTATTTCACACATTTGTGCTTCCCCAGTCACAACAATACCACACGCTGTTGGAATTTCTCTCTTGTGTTGTAGAAATGTCAGTGTGGAATGGAAAAGTGCTTCCAGTTAGAGACGTGAAAGTCACTTGATGTAGAGTACAAAAAAGGAAAAGGCAAGGGATGTCTGCTGATATCCTAAGGATATTCTTTGCCTTCTTACTCTGACATTTTAGTTTAGGAATGCGTCATTGCTTTACCATTTCTTCTTTTGCTAATTATGTGTGCATCTGGGACTGAATTGAAATGAACAGTTTGAGAAAATAGATTTTATTTTGATAAAATGGGATAGACCCTTGTAGAGCTAAAGGAGAATAGGGGAAAATGCAGTGTAAATGAAAAAGACATGCACATTTCAGTAAGCAAAGCTGTGTTAAAAAGATCCCATTGCAAATTAGAAGGGCATCAGAGATCAAGGAGTTTTTCCCCCATTTATTTTCTTGGTGGTTATTTTTCATGATAGCACACTGATAAGTGTTTGTCATATTCATATGCTTCTGTATTGTTACACAAGCAGTTTAGTGTAAAATTTTTTGCTATTACCAAGTGTGAGAAACATCAACTACAAAGGTTAGAGTAGTTGATAAGCTGTCTGGGATTAATGTTTGTTTTAAAGTTCAAATGGCTACATAAAAAGTAGGCTATGTTTCTGAAGAACCATTAGCATGCAGAATGCCACAGTCTTACTGACATCTTCAATCGAAACACTTGAAAATAGCACTTTCTAACATATTTACAAAAAGCTCACAAAGTTTATAGCAGTATCCAGTGGGCACTGATTTCCATCAATGTAGTATTTTGCAAGATATCACCCTTCTTTTGGTGTGATGGCAGGATAAAATGTGTTTGTTGTTGGAATAAAAATAAAGATTTCTTTTGTTTGGCTATATTGTCAGAGCTAAAGCTAAATAGCTTTAGGCTTTTTAACAAACTGCAAAATATCTGGCAGTATGATGAAGTCTCTATCTCAGAAATTGAAAATGAAGACCTTGACTTTACATCTGAAGTAGGCAAGGAAAAGATAGTACATCAACTTGCTGGTTTGGGGCACCTTGGCCAGTGTGAATAGTTCTGGATAAAAGGATTTGCCAAAGTGGAGCACATGCTGACTTTTTTTAGTGTTTTAAGAGTTTAGAAGACCCTAAGCTTCCTTAAAGCTTAGCCTTCCAAAGACTGCTTTGTATGTCAAATGGTTTCACTCCTCTAAGCTCCCTAGGATAGTTTCAGGATGGCTGATTCAGAGAGTGCAGAGCCTCAACATGTGATGGCCCCACCTGGACTACTCTGGGGGCCTCACTGCAAGAAAGACATGGACCTGTTGAAGTGAGTCCAGAGAAGAGCAGCTGAGCACAGGGCTGGAGCACCTCTCCTATGGAGACAGGCTGTGGGAGTGGGGACTGTTTACCCTGGAGAAGAAGAGGCTTTGGGAAGACCTTATAGTACCTTTCACTGCCTAAAAGGGGCTGCAATGAGGCTGGGGAAGGACTTTTTATGGGGATGTGGAGTGACATGATAAGGGGGAATCTCCTTGACTGAAGAAGGGTGGTTTTAGGTTAGGTATTAGGAAGACATTTTTTACTGTGAGTGTAGGAAGACACTGAAAGGTTTTGCATCAAAAGGTTTTTGGATTCCCAGTTCTTGGAAGTGTTCAAGGCCAGGCAGGATGGGGCATTCTGAGTAACCTGATCCAGTGAAAATTGTCCCTGTCCATGGAAAGTGGGTTGGAACTATATAATCTTTAAGGATCCTTCCAACCCAAACTACTCTTGTTTTTATACTTCTATGACATTATGGCAAGTGAATGACACTAAATGGCTATATTCCTTCACATTACACTGAAGAGTCGAGAGAAAATTAATGACTTTAAATTATAATGAAGCGCATTAAAAGCGCTCACTTTTACCTCAAATTTGTCAGAGCATGCAGTCAGTGAGTTTCTGCTGATGATTGCTGATGATTGGTGAGGCCGTGATTGGTTGATATGTGTGTCCACGCTCTAAGCTATTTCTTCATGACAGTAGACATTCAGAAAAAATCAGGTCCCAGACAAGAGCTTTTCACTCACCTACTAGCTAACTTTCCCATGGCTGTCCTCTGTTACGATAGCATTTAATTTTCCTTCTCTGATTTCAAATGCAGGTGAGACGTGTACATTATTGGTTTGGGCAGTGTGCCGTACAAGTCAGGTGCTCTTCATTACATGGAGGGACTCCCTTATCAGGGCTGGGGTTTTTTTGTGGCAGACAAGATGTTTGCTACTTCTAGATGATGGGTTTGGGTGCAGTAGAGCACAAGGAAACTTTGTGCGTAAGTGCCCTGTACCTTGAGCTTCATCCAAGCTTATCCTGGATTTTTGCCTGAAGACAAGTAATTCTGGATGACAGATGGAGGCTTGAAGCAAAATTAATTCAAGCAACTAGATAAGGTTGGAGGATAACTAGATAAGGGCTGGAGCTGCATTCTGCAGATGTGTTTCTTTCCCCTCCATGTATGACTACAAGCTCAGTAGCGTCCTAGTGTCAATGAGCTAAAGATTCAGCAGAAGGAAATCTTACAGGGAGTGACTTTTTTTTTTTTTTTTTTTTTTAAGTAGCATGGCATCGTTTGACAAAAGGACAAGCCTTTGACAACAAAATCCCTTATCAGCAGCTTTAAGTCAGTACTGTTGGAGTACTGCATTGCTAGGAAACTGCTTCATTTACAGCCATTAATGAGTCATCTTCTGCTCTGATGTTTTGAATTCTGTCCCAATACCTCTCAATGATGTTTTTAAGGCTATAAATATTCATATTATTTCTCCTATTCTCAGAGACAAAACTCTTCACAGGGTTTTTCTAAAACCAAGAGTAAATATGGCTTGTTAGATTTGGATTTGTAAAAAATATTGATGCTTCACCTATTTTAATATAAAAATAAATTAATAAACGGAAGACACAATTCCTTTTCTTTTCCTGTATGTATCAAGTAAAACAAAAACAATAAAAATAAATGTGCAGGGCAAAGAGTTTCTTCACAAAGCCAAGGAGGCCACAAAAGTAGTTTGCATCAGTGTTACTTAACGTATGGAGAAGACTGCAGCAAGTATACAATGGATGTCTGCACTAAAGTGATGTAGCTGCAGCTGTGCTCCCTTCCATTTCACTGGGTTACAGGGAATTCTTAAAAACACTGAGCCTGTTTACATTTCCTTTGGAAGCTTCCTAATGTTATGATTTGCTCGCCATCTAGACAAGTGTCTGCAAGTATGGCTGAGAGATAACCTGTTGCAATATAGGAAATATCACATGTCTACACAAGCTGTTAGGTGGTGTAAAACACCGCACAATGTTCTGGTCAGGCCCTCAACAGACTGTTGTGAAGGCGGATGGCTGGCAGGCAAATAAAAAGCAGGCCACTTTTACTGTATAAGCAGAGCTGTTAGGTGCAAAAGTTTTGCACAAAGATACAGTTGCACTCAACTTTTGGATGTTTCTTTCGGTGCCTTTGTCACTTTTTTTCTCACATATTCATGGTTGCCTGAGCTAGGGTCTATTCTTGTATCCATCTCAAGTGCAGCCCAGTTAATTAATTCAGCACTGGGAACTGGCCTCCTAAATTTCCTGAGAAGGAAGCCCAAATACTCAGTTATTCATTTCTTTACCATTTGAGAAAACCTGAGTAAATTGCTAATCCTAGCTTGGCTGCTCCTCCCTCTTGCAGGCCCAGTGGCTTTGAGAAAGCAGTCCTCTTTCAGGATATGGGGGGAAACTCTTCTGATGCAGGTTTCTGGCAGAGAGAGGTCCATCCAGCACACTGTTTTTGTTCCATGAGGGCTGACTCCCCAGCAGCAGGAGCTTCATATAGATGGCAGGAAGGCTGAGCTGCCAATAGGCAGATGTTTGGATAGCAGACAGTAGATGGGATAGTGTCCTGCGATGGAAGTAGGGCTGGCTCACAAGGATGCGTCATGAAAAATGACATTGAACATTTTGTTTGCTTCAGAAGCACACACTGCTGCAACAGTCCTGCTCATGGTCTGAATCAAGCTCTGCTCAGTGATTTGCAGGAGGGGTAACCAGTTGTGATTTCTGCATGGAGAGTTAGGAGACATGGCAGTGCTGAACCGAAACAATTCCCCAGATATTTTTTAGCTCAGCAGTCAGGGTGGTGAATAGGAGCTTTTAGAGTGAGAAACTGCTGCCTCCTGGGGATCACCCCTTCAGGTTAGGGGCGGGTGTGCAGCTTTGGGAAGCCAGTGTTCATGCACTCTGAGTGACTATTCTGTATATCAGGTTTTATGACAGGCAGAAACTTCCCCAGACCTCTTCTTTTAAACAGTAACTGAGAACAGCAGTAATGTGTGCATTTCCCCCAAGCTAGCCATTTTCTGCAGTGTAGATAATGGGATTATTGCCATCCTGTGAGTTGGGGACCCCATGAATGACACCGGAACATGTTCCTACAAAATTAATGGGTAGGCAAGAGTTCTGCATTTGAAAATCTAATCTTAAAACCTTGGAGACTGATTAAATTACATCTCTGAGCCAGGAACAAAATGTAGCTTCATGCAAATTCTCCTCCTGCCCTTGTTTTTTTTTGCTAACACTGGAGAATGATTTACTGTTGGGGCTTCAGAGGCTGTTAAAGAGTGTGATGTGTTCTAATCTCATAATTGTTTAGTCAGATGTTAGGAACTACAGTACTTAGCCAGAATTCTACTACTGGTAATATGAACCTGTAGGGAAAGGTAATCTATTTTAATATTACACCTATCTTGGTGGCATCTGGACAGCCCACAATTTGACTGAGAGAGGGTGGTTGTTGGATGGTTGTTTTCCAGATTTCCTTTAAGAGCAAAGACTTCTCTCATACAGAAAAGCATAAGCAAGTATCTTCATTTGTGTTCATGAATATGCCTGTTTTGCAGCAGCCTGTAAGAGTTTTTTTCTATTCTCCTCCCTTCTTTCAGGCCTGGGTAGTGTTGATCTGTCTGTAAGAATGGAAGACAAGACACTATGTTGAAAGGGGTGGGGAAAAAATGCTTTAGTTGATGCAGTGACTGTTACTCCAGTACAGGATGTTCATATGTTTTTTCTGATTTCACAGGAAATACTCTGAGCTTCACATTTACAGAGCTACGTTGGCCGATGCTGGGGAATATGTATGCAGAGTGAGCAGCAAGCTAGGAAATGACAGTACTAAAGCCAGTGTTATCATCACAGACACCAATGGTAAGGCTTGACTCATTATTTTACTGTCACATTCAGAAAGACCACATATTAAAACTGCCAGCAGGACAAAGGGCTTAGGAGCTTGGCAAGTGAAATGGAAGTGGAAGCACTGAAATCTATTAGGTGTACTAAGAAAAGTGGTCAAGCCTGACTTGTCTGTTATGTAGCTGAGATGCTCAGATTTGCCTTACAGACAAATGGGATGTCTCCTACAGGACAGATCAGCATTATCTGTGTAACATCAAGTCTAAGACACAGACTAAATAGTCAAGACCAGAAAAAGATGAAAGGACTATTATTCTAATTCTTGTTATACGCAGTGGGGGAGGTTGCATTTAACCTAAAAATGTCGTAGGATGAACTGCTAAACCAGCACTTCTCACTTTAAGTACTATTTGTATTGCTCCGATTGCCACCAATTTTACTTTCACATATATTGATAGGCATTTCTTTTGATTTCTAAAATAATAAACACAATGGCATGAATGTATCTGAAGTCAAATTATTCAAAGGCTTGAATGTGATTCAGATACTTTGATTCCGGTGTTGTGATTTAAGGTTATTTTCTTTCTTCATGAGGAGTAGAGCTTCTCATGAAAGAGATAGCATTCAGACTTAGTCAAAAGATTTATAGCTATTGTAGATTGCTGTTTTTGCAGGGTTCATTTCATTTACCGGGAGTTCCATTTGCTTCTGATGAAATTTTGTGTTTCCACTACACATAAATGTATTGCAGTACTGTTTCTCCTTTGGAAAGGCAGTGGAGGCAGATGTTTAGCTGTAATCTTGGTTTTCAAGTATGGCTTTGACTAATTCAGTTCCCATATTTCAAACTCCAGTGTCCAGCCAGTTGTGGAGTATGAAACAAACATGTCCTCATTAGCAAACAAAGCTGAAGTTCTCTGAGTATCTTAGAAGAGTTAAAGATGTTATAGCAATGTGAATTTTTCAGGCATGCTTTTCTGTTCCACATTTCTGTGCTCTTAAGTGGGAGATAGGCATTTACATAAACAGAAAACCAAATGTAAACCTTTTCCAGTGGGATTTGTCTTTGTCTATCTGCTGTTTTGTAATCACACAGCAATTGATTGACTGTATTCACTTTGTGTATTTGCTGTTCTATTTCATCAACTAAAGAACCTCAAGTGCTAGAATTTCATTCTAGCTGTATGGTATTATAATCATAAGCAGATGTCAGGAGACTTGACATAAAAAGATCAAGTGTTATTTACTGGAATGTAACTAAGAGGAAAAACGGGTAGGTGTTTCCGTGTAGTTTTGTAGAGTCTCTTGTTTTCCATAAATACAAATTTTGGTTGCTCATCAGCTGCTTACGTGGAAAGCTTCTATACTGTTTCCATAACTCAACTGTAGTCATTGTGCCTGGGCAGTGATACAAATAAATGCAAAAAAAAAAAGAAAATCTTGATAATTTTCTATTACTTTCTCAGACAAGGAATGGTGTCATGGGAGTGCATGCAGTACCTCATTCCTGTGCGAAATGACATGGATTTTTTTCAACTTCCTTTTGGGCTATGCTGAATGACTGCAAAATACTCCTGCTGCAAGGGGGAAGGAGCTTGGTCTCAGTAGAAAGTATTTGTGGCAAGCCCTATTATGTGCATCCATAACATATATGTTAAAATCTATCAAATTTTTGTTGTGAAGTGTAAGTTGTTTAAAACACAGTCATGCATGCAAACACTGAGCAAATTGGAAGCCAGTCTAAACCTGCCAGCTGTCTCTTGTCCATAAAGATCTGAACTGGAAACTCAATGGTATCTGAAGTGGAACATCTCAATGATATTTGATAATCTAGACTCAGACATGGCAGCATTCATTGGTCAAATAAATCAATCATGCATGTTTGATTGCTGCACATACATCTGAATTCCCTCTGCTTACTGTTCCTTATAAATTACCAATAAAATTGTTCATAATTTTCCTGCTGATGGTGGAATTTTCCACCTGGATTTGAGAAACAGCATGGGCAATATCTGGTGACTTAAGAGCAATAGATCCCTACGGCCTCAAAGGGCAACATCTGCCTTGCAAACAGGGATAGACTCCCAGCACGGGTGACCTCCTCACCCCTGCTTTCCCCATATTCCCTGACCTCTTCCCCTTGCTAGCTTAATGACAGATTTGGGATCCAAACTCGGCAATGAGCCCTGAAGGGCAGTCATTACTAGGGTCCTGTGTAGCTGGGAGGTCCTGCAATATTCATAAGAAAGAAAAAGTTTTAAATTTAAAGAAAAAACCAAAGCAACAAACAAAAATACAGCATATTTAACTTTTACTTGTTATTACCTGTTAATGGGCTTTTGAGGAAGCCCTTGAGGTCCAGTGTAGCCCAGGAGTCCCTGCAGTAAACTAAAGCATGGCTATCTGAGAAGGCTCCATCTTTCAAAGTGAGGAGATTGCTTTCTTCCACCTCCAGCAGATAGGGTTACAGTGAGGTAAAGAAAAATGCACCAGAGGGCCTCAGTTTCTTATGGTGATACTGGTCTGCTCTGCCATGTGAACCATAACTTAAATTATGACCTTTAATTTAGTGACCCTGGTCATATTAATTATGTGTGTCCTTATCTGCAAACTAGATCTTCCTTTCCCTTTGTGCTGGTTCCTTTAAGAGTGACGGTAGACCAGTTCCCCATTTCTGGGAATGGAGGTATTTTTATTTCCACTGTAAGAGTAGTGTTTTTCAGTATCTAAAAAAAATCTGGGTTTAAATTCCCTAGAATTTTGTCAAACTAGGACTATTATAGTTGAAATTTTCTTTACTGGTGTACGCTACAAAAGAGAACCCCAGGGCCAGACCAAAGGTCTGTATATCATGGTGCCTTTTCTCTAACCTCAACTACCAATGGACATTAGGAAAAAACATATGAAGAGCAAGGCAAATGTGTTGCGGTTTTCCCCCCAAGAGTACAAAAATCCATACATTTACCACCAAGGTTGCTGATTGCAATTCTCTGCTTCAAACATAGAAAAACTAGTATTGCTCAATAAAAAATAGAACAGCTGTAAAATATTTTTGTTCTTTTCAGTGAGAAAAGACCTTAATTTTTTCCTGATCTCCTTCCCCAAAGTGGTAAACTTTTCTGTCTAAAACAGTAATACTCAATACAATAGTAACTCCTGTCCTTCTTATTGTTATTATAAATGTTGTAACTTAAAACTGTCAAATTTGCTTTTGTGCAAGTTTTTGATTACAGATAAACATGAACACATCGCCTACACAAACTGTATTAACCTGCACAGACTTTTAAATTTTCCCAGTTATACTGAAAGAAATATAAATGTTTGCTGTGCTGTGTGTGGATTAAAAATGTAACAAATGTAAAAATATAAAAATAGCTAAAGAAACACAATTTTTACCAATCTTAATAGCAAGTGATAGGAACTATTCAGTTCTCTCTTAAATTTATGAGTGTAACTTGCCCACAGGATATGAGCTGCCTTCTTATTTTCATTCACTCATATTTCATATATGTGTGCTCCCCTAAGAAAGATTGTAATTGAGGTCAGAATAGAGGCATGAAGTTCTCCTGGTGTTGTATAAATAGTACACAAGTTTGCTAATGCAATAGTAACTGCTTTTTTGTGCATCCTAATTTGTTACTTTACCCAGGCAAAAATCTTGTGGTGAATTTTTCAGGGATTTTCTCATCAGCATAAGACCTTACTATGCTTAATAAATGGCACTGACAGAATACTTCCCAGCACAGCTAAAGCTTTCAACTTGCTCACAAAACCCTATATTTAGACAACTAGTTAAGTGATATCTTTTTGATAAAGAGTCAAGCATGCTCTATCTGCATGTGGTGCCAGTCTTTTCCATTAAAACCTGTTGGCCTGATTCTTTTGCCTCTCTGAGGATGTTTTCTGTGCCTGGCATGTTTCAGGGTGCAAAAGGGTGGATTAATGCAGAGATATTTCAAAAACCAGAAGTCTGCAATGCTCGTTCAGCTGGGTTGTGTGCCAGGTGTTGGGTGAGTGCTATTCCTTGATGTCTGTGGAAAGTAAGTTGATGTAGTTTGACTCATCAGTGTGGGTAGCTGAGACAATTTGGTGTACAGGAAGTACTCAGGTGATCTATTAATGTATCTCAATTGTAGGCAGAGGTGAGCCTTGATAAATTCATTAGCTACATGGTGGCCTGTGCAGGCTTTTGCTTTTGCATCCAGAGGACTTGCAGTAGTAGTAACAGCTTCAAGTTGCAAGTAATCAATAAGAACCTGATACTCATAATTCATTCAATTTTAATTTGCTCCTCCTCTTCTGAAGACAGACAGTAGCTTAGCTTCAAGAAGATCAGGCATCAGAAGATCAGAAATAAGTAAATAAAAACATCTTATATCTAGTACCCATAGAGCATGTAACAAACTATAAAATACTTCAAGTGCAAAAGAAGTCCCTTCTTCTGTCCAAGACTTGATTAAAATAGGAGATCAGGGTACCTCTTCTCTCTAGAATAATTGCAGGCAACCTGGGGCATAGTTTGTTTTGAACTGGCTGGCATAATGATTCAGATTCTCACCTGGAGCAAATCAGCATGCTTAGACCAATGTCACTGATTTGGTCTTAGAAAGAAATGTGGCCATCACTCAATTTGGTACTGCAACTCCCCTAGGAGTACTCTTGAACTTTTCCTTGTAATTTGACATACTTGGATTAAGGGCAATGTTCTTTTAATATGACTCAGGTCAGTAGTTTCTTGGAGGAAAAAGGGGAAAAGTATGGTACTTTTAAGAAACTAAAAGTTAGTTTAGCCACTGGATCACCCTTTGTGTTTGACCGTGTTTGCCTGCATACCTCTGACGCCCCAGGCTAGGGCCTTACCAATCTTCTACACAATTACTCTCCACTCTGCCATCTATAGATCGAGTGACAGAGATGAAGAAAGTGCTCCTCTTTCCTCAAGGTGTATATCAATTTGTGTAATTTGTATAATTTTGTATAATTCAGATGATATCACCCTAATAACACAAACAAATCAAAAGGATTAAAATTTACATCACTGCCAGAAAGTACAGCTCAGGATGACAAAAAGCTTGTTTGCAGATCTAACTACCTATGGTGTTATGGTGTCTGAACCCTCCTTAGAATCCAGGTTGGTTTCCCTGTCAGGGTTCTCAGAGCGACCACCTGCAAAGCCTGAGCTGAAACCTGAGATAAACCACATCCCTTCAGCTTGCTCAAACAGGCTTTTTTGCATTAGGCCTCTGACAAACTAGCGAGGTGAAAAAGAAGCTGTGAGGGCATGCACAGAACTGTTCACAACAGCAGCTGTAAGGTTCTTAAGTACTTTGTTATCCCAGAGAAAAGGTTTTGGCTGAGGAGGTGAAGGACCTCCTGCCTCGGAGCCATACAACAGAGATCGTTGCCCATGCAACAAGGAGTGGTCTCCTCTCAGCAGCCCAGACAAAGTTCCCTATCTGGAAGGACGGATCAACACATCAAGGCCAGCAAGGTGATGAAGTTGCTGGGGGTGCTTTGTGAGTTGAAGGAGCTCTTCCTATTATGTCAGACTAAACAGCAGAAGATACTGCTGGCCCAAGTACTAAGGAAATTGGACAGAGAAGCTGCAGAGACCTGTTCTTTAAAACATCCCCAAACAAGGATCTCTCATGGATCCTTCAGTATTTTACATAAATATGCCCCTGCACAAATATGCTCAGTTTCAGAAAACAGGACTTCACCAAGACGTAGTATTCCTAGAAGTTTGAGAACGTAGTACTGGTTGTAACCTCTGAGGTAGCTGTTCCTCATGGGAACTTGGATATGATGATAAAGACAGGGCTGCAGGCTCCCATCTCCATAGCCTAGCAGACTGCAACAGCAAAAGTATTATGATTGAAAAATGGTTCCAGCTCTTTCACCTCAGGCAAGTACTGATAGCCTGATATGAGAAGCCTCTTTTTTGTTTGCTTCTTGTGTTCAGATAGCTTGTGTGCTAGCCTTCCCAGGCACTGTAAAATGCCTTGCTTATAGTTGTGGTGTATTGTGTGCGCAAAGCAATACACACAAATGTTGTGTCTTCCAAACCTTAGCATCCACTGTTAATGTTGCTAACATGAATGTTACTAGTGAGGCTTGATAAAGTGTGACTTTTGCCACATGTTTTCCAAATGTATTTCTCAGCACATTTCAGGTGTAGGAGGCTCTGGCTGTATTTTCCACTGGCAGGGAAGCTTCCCGTCGGCGTTTGTACTAACACAGCTGGGCTGGGGAAGTGCCAGTAAGAAATGCTCCATCAAGCTCAGCACAGGCACTAAATGGAACATGGTTTCTTTAATGGTGAAAGAGAAGTTTGCTCCAGTTGTGCCACATGCTGAGCTATGCTGCTGTCGGACCTGTTCCATCTCCTGACGTGACTAAGAAAAGTTAATTGCTCATACAGCCCAGCTGCACAATAGAGAAACTGCTGTTATACCCAAAAAATAGTCCTGAAAGATGCTTGGCTACAGGCCACTATGTTCCAAGACCTAATGCAAAGATTTTGACCTTAAAAATTTTACTTACGATACACATTTTCATGCCATGCATCACTGGCTGCCAAGGAAATGCTGCATAACATGTTCTCTCCCATTAGTGTGATGAAACTGGGCTATACTAACTAGGCAAATACTATGTTTGCCAAAGAAAGCTGGACCAAAATGGAAAAGAATATAAAAGAAGAGCAGCAAGTAAGAAGTTAAAATACAACGTCAATATTAAAGTTTAACAAGAGGGATGTTGAAGGGAAGGCAGTTGGACTAGTTTTGTCTCTGGTCGAGTTTCTGTGAACTCTGGAGACAGTGAGCAGAGAACCACTGGAATCCAGATTCACAAAACAGAATAAAAACATTCCAGAGTTTCCTTTTCCTAAATCTCTTATGAGATATTTTCTAAATTCTGTTTGTTTGACCTACTAGAGGATTCTTGGTGTGCCTTGAGGTTTCAGGGTAACACTTTTTTCTTGGCGTTCAGGGCCTTCCTCCAGCTGTAGAGTTGAAACTTGTGCAGCTGCATTGAACTGTGCCACTAATATCTGAAACGTGTTTTGAGAACTTGGGGAAGTCCAAGACTGTTGATGAATACAACTGAAGAGTGATTTGTTCACACTTAAGAAATTGCACACAGTTGTGGTTTGCGGGGACAGCAGAGCACTCACAAATCAGTGCTGTCATTGGAACAAGGTCTCTGTGCAAGTCTGTGAAACCTAAACAAAGGCTTTCTACATTCTGCTTTCTCCCATCTGTGCATTTTGCATTAGCAAGGAGCTAAATATAGCAACATCATCCCCCTTAGCCATCAGCTGGTTCGACAAGTGAATGCAAGCAGTCCGTGCCAGTATGGAACTAGCAATAGTGTATGGAAATATACATAGGACCAGTATGGAAGTGCAACTTTTCCCATCTCTTCAGCAAAGCAACTGTTTGATTTCTATCGCAGAGCCCCAGCAGCTCATGAGAGACAGCGTTGGCATGTGTGGCTCAGAAGATTTTCTTGAAATGCCAAGTAACACTACTGGATGCACTTACCAGCAATTCAAGTGATATGAACAGGGACACATCTTTGCAAAATTTAACTGCCTAGAAGCATAAGGAGTGAATACTCACACTGACGTTTTCCAGAAACAGAGCCATCTGCATGATTTCTCCTGTTGCCACTGATCAGTTATCCTAGAGGAAAATGAGAGATTGAACAACTGACTTCTTTCAGAAGAGGCAGGCTTTTTTCTTCAGTTTTGCTAGTAGGCACCATCATTTTCTGGTTTTTTCCTGAATAGAAACTTCTTCAAGATGATATCTAATTGAAACCTCTGCCCACTGGAGCAAAATTTCAGCTTGTTTCTTTGAATACCTTTTTATTCTTTGTCCATTCTGGACCTGAATGCTGTTAGAGAATCATCTGACACCATATTATAATTCTTGTTGCCTCTTGTGTTTTCCAGAGAGTACCAGCAAGATACCAGTATCAACAGAAGTGACAAAAACTTCACGTAAGTTGCATTAACAGAGTCTTTCTTTCTCGTTCTTTTCATTTCTTCTTGAAATTGCTTCTACAGCTCTGAAACAGCTCCTTCTTAACAGAGAACAATTTATCTACATCCAGCAGCTCTGTTTCTTCGTATCACCTTGCATACTTGAGCTACTTCAGAGACAAAGAAATGAATGAAGAATGATGAAACATACTTTTTACTATCCTGGGGCTGTATTAAAGAAGATAATTTGGCCTACAGTTGTCAGGCTGCAGCAGCCCAAGTGAAGAAGTATTTGTGTTGTTAGGAATTATGTTTTAAAAAAGCTCTTACCTCTTTCTCCTATAAATCCTAGCAGCTGCTTAAGAGTTTGCTGAGTGTATAGGCATATTGATGTGTCCTCAGGAAAGTCTGTTGCCTAGACTGCTCTGTTCCTCAGGGCTCTACTTACAATTCCTGACAGCTCTGTATGGTCAGTGAGTGTAGACAGGTACCTCACTGTTAGTAATTCAAGCACTTTTGAAGCTGCCTTGTCATACTAGGAGCCTTCTCCAGGTGGTTTCCTTTCAGGCTGATGGAATTTGCTTTCAGCATCCTTCCTGCAGTTACAGATTGCATACTTCCAGACTTACTCCTGGAACTGACCTCAGTGAGAAGCTGCTTTCATTATTTAACTGTTAAGAGTTACTTTATATATGATCACAATACAAGCACTCGCCTCTACTGATGTCATTGGCTGAGACAATTGTAGATAAATGTGTATAAGCCGAGCAACCCAAGGATTTATGAGTTGCACATACCGTCCTTGGCAAAGAGGCTGGGGTCCTGCTAGCTTTTTTGGGAAAGCTATGTCTGGCAGGGATGGGTTTTAGTGTGAAATGACAGTGTTTGTAGGCTAGATCAAGGAAAACAGTGTGATTGCCAGATTTTGCATTTAGCATGCCTGCAGCCTTTCCTTTGATGCATCTGTGTGTGTGGCGACCTACTTCTGAAATCTTGGCATTGCTGCCTGACAGAAGAGACATTGGATGTGCCCATATTCTTTCATGTTCTCAGTGGGGCCTGTCACTGATGCTTCACTGGGAATATATGAGACCACATAGCTAATAGCAAGTCTCCTGTAACCATTGGAACCATTTTTGTTCAAAGAAGGTGACACACTGCTCACTGACTCCACTGGGCTTGCCTTGCCTCCTCCCTTGTGCAGCAAGAATATAGTCCCTTCACTTTGCTGCCTTCTTTCTCATGAATTAAAGTTCTTGTTCTTGACTGTTTCTCTGCTTATGTCCCTTCAAGTGCCTACTGTTATAGTTCTGTCCTCCTTTTTACTGCTATTGTGCCACTGAAGAGGAGGAAGCTGGGATGTTCAAAAGGCTGGCTGCATTCCTGTTGAATCTCTGCACTGGCAGGTTTCATGCCAAGCAACACATCACAGTATTGTCCTCAGAACAGCAAAAAGCAATACGTTTAGTGGCTGCTTGTTGAGGCCTCCACATGGAGCTCTGAGGAGGTCTTTGATATGTAGCTGGAGCAGAGACTAGATTAGTCCCAAACCCAGCTAGGTGCTGTTTTTCCTACTGTTCTATCTCTGCTCTGGGTCCACACTGTGTCTTTCTCTAACATTTCATGAGTTTCCTGGTGACCAGTAGTGCCTGGGGTTTTGAGCACAGCTGATTTATTTTCCCCCAGGACTTTCAAATGAAAATAATTAATTAGCACGGTGTTTCTTTACTTGAACATAGACTATTGTGAAATGCTGGTGTTCATATCACCAGGATCTAGTATTGCTACAGTTACTTTTTGGTGAGGGGAGGAGTTACAGAGCAGTGTTAGTTTTTAAGAGTGTTTTTTTTTTTCTGCCTAAAACCAAGCTTTATTAGAGTCACCTTTTCTGTGTGACATGACATGTTAAATGTTTTACTAGAGAGCATGCACTATGCCTGACCTGCTTCCTAGAATTCACAGACTGGCTGTTAGCCACCTGCACTTCACACTGGCACATCACATTGCCACCTTAGGCAAAGCATTCTCTATATACAAGATTATTTACCTTTGTTTTTCCTTCCTTTGTAACCACTTTGGGGCTGGCACTATGTCCCATTTTGGTCTGGAATGCATTCCACTTTCCCTTCCATCTACAGCACTCTGTGGAGGTGGTGACACTCATGGACCCTCCTCTCTTTCAAGCCACAGAAGTCTTTAACTATAGTTGTGATAGACTGAAATTCCTTACTGTTCAGCTGAAGTTATGTGAGAAGAAGATAAGAAGCTAGTGCTTCCTGGGCCAACATGTGGAGCTTCAAGACCTACTGCTTTCCACTTTCTTCTGATGCTGTCAGAAACAGCTGAAAATTTTTCTCTGTCTTTGCCAGTTTTCTCACGACCTTTCCTCCCAGGACTATGGAGCATTTTTGCTTTAATTGATTATTCACAGTGTGCCTGGGACATGCTGAACCCACTTTGAAGTTCTTTGCTTTCTCAAGCTATCTCATTTTTTTTCTGTCTTCTGCTCAGTTTCTGACTAGTGAGGAAAAAATTAAAAATAAAAAAAATCTCTACTGGGGGAAGATGTTCAGGCTCCTCCACTGTACTTAGTGCTGTAGCTGTGGCTGTATTCTTACAACTTTATTGTTACTTCTGTGTGTTGCAGAGCCCATGCTTAGGATACAAGCTTCAACAGAAGGAACAAACACTTCCTCCTGTAAGTATATACAAGTTGTTTAAATTATTGCTGGCAAGACCCTAAAGTATATTTCTCCCTTCCTAGCTCAGAAAAAAAATATGCATTAAGAGGTCAGGAGTGGCTAGGTGGGATTTCTGAACTACAAGTGCAATTATTGTTTGTTATATATTATTATCTCTTGTTTATTGAGGCTCAAACACCTTTCTTCAGAAAGGTCAAATGTAGGTTTGAGCAAGGCAAAGGAAGAGGAAACTACACAAGTGTTTCCTACTTGGAATTCCCTTCCCTGCCCTCCCCAGACAATGTATTGCTTCAAACACTGTCTCCTCTGCCTCCAACAGCCCCTGGCCCTGGGGTAGTTGGAGCATCCTCAGATTCAGCCATCCCCACCTGGGTGCATTTCCCTTCATCTGCACTCCAGCTGGTGCTTAGAGTTCCTTGCACTCCTTCTTCTGTGCCCCACTACCCTTGGGAAGAAGATGAAGAAAGTGAGGACATTGTTTTGTGTGTCTTCCCTCAGCTGGAACAGAGAGCCCAAAGTGGTTCTTTCCTAGAAAAGAGAGATTATTTCTCTGTTTATCTCAGGAGCACACTGGGAGCTGCAGGGGTACCAGTGGAGAAAGTGACTCTTTTCTTCCTCAGTGATGATGCTTCCCAAGGAAGCATGTGTTACAGCTGTAATCCTATACAATTTTACCCTTGAGAATCATTAGAAAGAGCCTTCCAGTTTACTAGAACCAAATCTACCATTTATCAGCCTAGTTTTGAGCAGTCTGGAAGGCCACTTCACACAAAGTCAGTGGCATTGTGGGAGGTAGGGTACTAATCTTGCCCTAAAGCAGTAAGTGTAGCCAGCTGCTAAGAACAGGGTGTCAGGTGAGGCAGACCAATGGTCTGATCCACCCTGACAGTTCCAGGGCTGCTATAAAATGTGCTTCATAGCAAACTGTACACGAATGCCCTTAACTCACATCTAATAGCTACTGTAGCAGCACCAGGAGGAAAGGTCAAAGCCATATCTCTGGATTTTTCTAGATTCTCTTCCCAACTACTAGTCTGATAATTTTTAAGTGTGTGTTGAAAGAATTAGAGATATTTGATTGGTTGTTTTAAAAGCTTTCTGCCAACAAGGGGAGAAGAGTTGGATTTTGGCCTCCTTTTCCTCTTGATGCCTAGCAGCAGAGTAGGCAGGAATAATTTCTGGAGCAATTTAAAACAGTAAATCCTCTCTGTTCTGTTTTCAGAAGCATTAACATATACTGGAATTAGCATCTAGTCACTAAAATAAGTAATGGAGGAGAGAGGGCAATATTGGATATTGTTGCCCATGCTGGGTAGGAAAAGCAGGAGGGAGCCAGTATTTATTGCTAACAGATGTGAGTGTCTACTCACACTACACAGTGATAAGGAAGTTGACCATGTACTTATTTTAAAGTTCCTTAGGGGTTTTCTTTTCTGAATTTCCGTGGGACATGTCCATTTCACACTTGGCACTGTCAATCTTGTTGCAGCCACAGGAGATACAATAAACTGTGTCCTTCCACTTCTCAGACAATAGCAGATGTTGAGACAACATGCCAGCATTGTCACTGTTGGCCAGACACTGGGAAAGACCCGAAAACAGCAGAGTGATTCAGTGGGTTCTCTTCCCTCAAGCTTTCATGAGAGAAGAGACGTGTCATTCTTTGCTTCTTTTGGAGTTTCAGTGACAAATATTCTGAGAGGAAGAAGTTTAGAAAAAAATCCCACTTATGAAAGACCCTCCACAACTGACATCCCAAACCTGAAGATCCCTTTTATGTGCACATATTGCTACACTCCTCAAAATCAAGTCTGCTTTGAGAGTGTGGTCCTCCATTCTTAAATAAAGGAGAAAGAAAATCCATTAGGCATTCTGAGTTTCACATAAAAATTGAATGATCTGATTGAGGGATCAGTAATCCCTCACTGATCCCTCTGAAAAAGAGAGGAGGGAGGGAGGGAGGGAGGGAGGGAGGGAGGGAGGGAGGAAGGAAGGAAGGAAGGAAGGAAGGAAGGAAGGAAGGAAGGAAGGAAGGAAGGAAGGAAGGAAGGAAGGAAGGAAGGAAGGAAGGAAGGAAGGAAGGAAGGAAGGAAGGAAGGAAGGAAGGAAGGAAGGAAGGAAGGAAGGAAGGAAGGAAGGAAGGAAGGAAGGAAGGAAGGAAGGAAGGAAGGAAGGAAGGAAGGAAGGAAGGAAGGAAATTCATGCTTTAGTGTTCTGTTTCATAGTGTGTGATTTTTTGACACTGATTGTTAATGCTACCCCTAACAGGCAGAAATACTTCCCACTCTTATCTTCCACCCTAGCCCAAGGACTGATTCATATATATTTATTTTGTACTGTTTAATCACAGAATCTTGGAATTTGAGGTTGGAAAGAATCTTAAAAATCATCTGGTTCCAACATCTTTGCCACCTTCCACAAGACCAGGTTGCTCCAAGCCCCATCCAGCCTGGTGTGGAACCCTGCCAGGGATGGGGAATCCACAACCTCTCTGGGCATCCTGTGCCATTGCATCGCCACTCTCAGAGTAAAGCATTTCTTCCTAACATCTAATCTAAACCTATTCTCATCGAATTTAAAGCCATTTTTCTTGTCTTATTATTATATTAGAACTTTCCTTGCTAGGTTACAACTTTCATATTCCTTCACAACGAAGCTCTCTGGGATAGCTTTTTTCATGCTGAAAGAAGTGAACAAACCAACAGCAATTGGAGCTCTCACTACCAAGGACTGCAGAGGCCTATCTTAATCACATTAGAAAATTTGGGGATGGAAGATATTTTTCCACTCCTTGTTTCCTAGGACTGCCATACTCTGAAACAAGTGCCTTATGACCTTATGACTTTCTTCTTCTCAGAAGCTGGAATGGACAAACTAAACCTGAGACCTCACCGTAACACCTTGTTATTAAGGGTTCAGTAAACTCTATTTGACAGTAGAGAATGAAAATGTGGTGGTCTTTTTGCTCTCCTGGGACTTGTTAAAGGAATCTTGGCTTCTCACCCCAATAGCATACATATGGCAGTTTTCCTTTTCCTTAGGAAATTGGTCCCAAAATTCTTGTTTATAAGTTACAACATACATGGAAAGAAATTCAAAACCAATCAGATGTCCTAGGCTAAAATCATCAGCACTGCACACAGGCTTCTGGTGCCTCTGGTGGAGGTATTATGCAGGGATATTTGTATGGTGCAAAAGAGGAAAAGGGAATTGGTGGGATGCAGGCTGTTTACAATTACCACAGATCCTATTGTGTTGTGTGGAAACCACAAACATCACAGTATGGGTGTACAGACCAGGAATGGTTCTACACTTAAGGTTACTGTTTCTGGAGACCCATGCTCTGAGAGCTATACTGGATAAAAAGCTGAGCAATTACAGCAGTAGGAAATGAGGAAGTTGCACAGAGACAGAACCTGTGGGAATATGTGTCAAACGGAAGTATTTGCTTAGCTGCACCTTGCAGCGTTACCCTCATACTTGTTTATGCTGCCTACTAACGGCTTCTCCCTAAAATGTCTGTGGAGGCACTTCCCCCAGCAAAGAGCCAGGACATGCCATGTAGTCTGCATGTTTCTGATGTGACTGTCTTATGTGGAGATTCTCAGTTTGGATTTGTCTGTTTGGGCAAGATGGTGAGCTGGTAGGATCCTTCCCTCACTTGGAACATATTCTCTGCAGCATGCTTCCTCCTGTCCTCTATCTAGCAGGCTGATGTGATGCACAGCTGGAGGCAAGACTATGGATAAAGAACAGGTAGGAGGCTGATCCTTTGCCTGTGACTTCTGTTTCTGAGGAATACAGAATATGTTTAGCTTTTTCATGGAGATAAAGACCCCTTGCTGGTCATCTGCCCCAAAGATTACTTTAAACTTATTTTTCTACAGACTTTCTTGTTGGCCTCTAAAACCTGAAGAGAAATTTTTTAAAGAGACATTAATTGGGTAAGAAATGTGCCAGTTTGGATTGCTCATCTTTTTTCTCTGGAGCTATTAACTTACAGGCTCCAGGCCTGGCACAGTAACGCATTTTCCTAACACTTCATGTTCTTGTCATGCAGTAAAAGATTCCAACATGTATATTAAATTATGACCAGATACAGCACATAGAAAGGAAGTTTGCAAAGACTTTGTACTTTTCACCTTTTTTTTTTACAATACTGAACTGCTTTGGTAAAAATGGTCAATGCAGAGCAATAAAACCTTCTATGGCATGTTGTTAGGGTCATTGGTTTACAGAGTTTTTTTAACAAAAACATTTTTGCATATACAAAACAAGCAGCCTGGCAAATGAATCATCTGTGTTATAAAACCTTAAAAAGCAAGTTAAGTTTTTAATAAATTCCTTTATCTTCTAAAGTGAACCCAGTTCTTCCCCCTATACCTGACAGAAGTCCACCTTTAAAACACATGAATTTTCTGAAACTCATACAAACATTAGTCAAGGCTTCTGGAAGACAGAGTGCTTCGGCCCCTAATGATATAGTTTTTATGTGGCTTTTTCTTCTGCTTTAAGAATACCCAAACCTGAAAAGACCTTCTGATTTTGTTGGTATTTCAAGCCATTTTTAAAGGGTAATCTTGATCTGTATCAAGTCCTCAGACCTTTTAAGTTATCCTGCTATCTGATTTTTGGAGGTTTGTTTAGATTTCTTTCATTTTTTAATGGTGCTCATGCACAGATACCTACCTACCAACAGGAGCGTGCTTGTCTTTGATGTGTGGCAAAAAACTTTTGGATCAAGGAAAGACAGATGGAAAATCTTTCCCTACTTACTGAGGTCTGCATGAATTGCAGTTCCCTTAAGATACACCATGACTTGATGACTAAGTATCCTGCAGTATAGTGAAATGTGTATATATTTTTTCTGCATTAATTCAATTTACTCTGTTTTGTTTGGTTTTATTTTATTCTGAGTTTGACAGATGTTAATTTCTAATATTCCTTCTACAATGGAGAGACAAAGATGATAGTATGATTGACAGTGCTGCCACACAGTTTAAGGATCAGAAAAAAATAGGGGATAATGCCTAACCACTGAACATATGTTCAACTTCTTTTATCTCTGAAAATCTTTGCTGTTTTGTCATAAAATTTAAATACAGTGGTAGCACCTCAGAAACTTCTGAAATGCGGCTATTTTGGGGTGAAAAAGCAGCATTTTTTATGAGATAGTAAGTAACTATGTACAGTCACTTGAGGCAGGATGGGAAGAGGAGAATACTGTAACCAATTTAAAAAGCTGAAGGAATTAAGACGTGGAAGGCAATTACTTAGGTTGCACTTAGGCTATCACAGCAGGACTCCCAACTTCTGCTCTTACAAAAAACTAGTCTTTCTTCAGCTATCAGAATTTAATTCATCTGTGCTATAGATTAAAAGGCTATTTCTCCAGGAAAGCCATACACTTCATGCCCCAGTGGGACAGTGGGTCAAAGGAAAACGTGATACCACCTCATGCATTTTGCCTTGTCATTCCAGTCTGTTTATTTATCTGTATAATGGTCTCTGGAGAGAATACTTTGCTGTGTTCTAAGGACATGGTGAATCACTAAGGGAGAGGTCAGATAACTAGTTCTTGTTTAATGTAAAACTAGATTAAATCTCCTAGTTAGTGAAAACCGAATGAAAGAGCAGTGGTGAAGAAGTGTCAATCCTTTGTTATAGCCTACCACAGTGTGCAGTATGTTCCAGTTTCATTCTTCATAGTGGGCACCAATGACAGTGAACAATGCAGTGGTACCTTCACTACTTTTATGATTTCATCTGGCATGACAAACTTTGTTTCCCATAGTTATATTTCACAGATAAGGCCAACTCACGGAAATAGGTAACATCTCCCAGAGACACGGCTTCCAATCTTTCGTATGACTTCCAGTCTAAAGATTGTGTGACAGTAAATGCCTTCTCCCAAACCACTTAATCTTGCAGAGTTTTCTGTAGTTGCATTCTTGGTCCCCCAGTCTTGCTCTGAAGGAGATCTTGTGTTGTCACTGAGAACCTCAGCTGGGTTAGGCCACTCCACTGGGAAATTGATTAGTGTCAAACTTCAATGACAACGTCACTAATATAAAATCAGTTCTCTTCTGTGCTGCGGTTTCTTTTCTTTGTTTCCTTCAAGGAAGTCAGAGAGGTAAAAGGCAATGATGGGTGTAAGCATGCTAAAATTGGAAGAAGCTGACATAACAGTCACAAAGGAATAAGTGCAACTGTTTGTATGGCTTAAATACAGCTGCCAGAGTAGAAGGGGTTTAAGGACATTGGCTTTAACTAGACATGTGTTTGTGCATGTAAGAATAAATCAGTAAGGCCAGCACTTGCCTCAGCATTTGTATATGATGAGGCAATTGTGCTTTATTTATGAGTATACATACATGCATAGCTTTATAAAGTATATACATGTAAGCGTAAAGGCAATGGTTTGTGTCTGTTTATTTCAAGATGTGCTTTCCTGAGGTCATGAAGTACACCATAAAAAGGGTTATCAAATACGTGGCAGTCTACTCTGGTGGAATGCAAGTCACAAAATCTACTTCACAGATTTCTGTTATTCATAGTACTTCTCAAGGAATGTCCCAAGCCCACATCACATTTCCTTCAACATGTTAAGGATCCTCCCTTCTCCAAGATCCTAACTCCATAAACTCCTCCCATCTTTCAGGAAAAGGATTTTTAAAGACTGCTTGTGTCCTTAGTGATAGAGCGGGGGAGCCCCTCACACCAAGGTAGCTGTCCAAAAGTCACATTGCCAGTGGATGCCCCAGCTGAAGAGTGTGGGCTCCATCCCTGGCTTTCCTCAGGAACCCTCAGTATGTCTGGACTTTTGTTTCTGAGACCCTGCAAATCATATGGGAATTTGTCTTCAACAGTAAGGCCTGGTTTCTCTGAGGTTCTTCCCACAAGGTCAAATCAAGGCAAATCTTCTTTCCTAAGAGAGCATTAGTTTGTGTCTTTCTGACTTCTTCAAACTTTGCTGAAATCACACATGCTGTTTGCCCACCTGAGAGCAAAACACGAATCTTTCTGATCTGCCAGCAAAGCCTGTGCCGTACTGGAGGACACAAGCTTGTAGCACAGGGATGTGTTGGTGTTTTAATTGTGGTTGTTTGGTCACTGTGTCTTCTGAGGAAGTCCCTGGTACTGTCACAGTGACAAAAACAGGTACTGAAGGACTCCTGTTCCTCCTGGCTATACTCTTTCCAGGTAGCAGCTGTAAACATACTTTGTGGTACTGGATCAGTTTTTTCAAAATCTTCCCTCTTCTGAGGCATCAGAGTGGTTTTACTGAGTAAAGGTACACAACCAGCAGTCATGCCAGTAAGACAGAGATCTGTGAACAAAACGGAACATGTAATCTTGACAGAAACTTGCTTTGTTTTCATGATGAGCTTCAAATTTGGGCAATTCTGATCAACCACAGAGGCAGATGGTGATGTCTAGGGAGAGAGAGCAATGAATAGAACAGCAGTAGGTAAGAGATGAACAGAAAACTAAGCTGTTACTTTTCAGAGTAACTTGTAAAGTGTATGGCTTTGAATGTTTCCATTTACTTAAGAAAAGCCCCTTGATAAATCACTATTTACTTCTTAATAATGTAAGCTGGATCACAGAAATGGTATTTCAAAAACTATAGGCAGAGTACTGAACACATAAATGTGAACTTTCTGTAGATGCATGGCTTTGAAAAGCCGTCACTGTGTCCCCTCATTAGCTTCTCCACAAACACAATGGCACTCTGTGGCTGGGACTCAATTTAGACTATAGCAGTCTCTATCAGGTAAATTAAAAGCAATACTCTTCTTTCACATTCCTACCTAGCAGTATTGTAATAGTGCAGTGGGAGCCAAGCTAAACCCTCAGGAAGAAATTATTATCCTATCCTTCATGTCCACATCTCTTCTAAATTGCCTTTTGGTAACCTCTTCTAATTGGATGCAAAATGGGAAAGTTGTATCTCCTGTGACTTTCATTATCAAAATGTTCCCGGAGGTTCTTAATGGTTTCTGCTGTTCTTGACATTCTCCCCCTGTACAGCAAGAAGGAATTGCTTTAGTCATTGCAGCAATTAAAGAGCAGCCTTTTACAGTGTGATCTTCCTTCTTGGTTTCCATCTTCCTAAATATTTAGCAGTAGCCAGCTAGTCAGTAACTTTGAGTTGCATGCACCGTAGCTGGCAAGTATTACAAAACACTCACTCTGTGTTTTTTGAAAAGAAAACTGTGCCCTAGAGCAATTGCCTTTTGAATATTGTCTGATGGATATCAGTATTTTCTTTCAACTATGTATGTATATAAAGGGTCTTCCATTTCCTTATAAGATTTTCTTTTCCCGGCTGCCCACTCTTCACTCTAGTCATTATGGATATGCAGAGCTCTATATAGGCCTTACTGGTAGTTTATATTAATCGCAATATCCAGCTGTCTGAGATCCTTTGGCAAAGTAATTCCAAGTTTTCCTTCTACAGGGATCTGCTTTTTAGAAAGGAGGAAATGTTTTCTTAGCCTTCCAATTTCCAAATTTTATCAATTCTGTTGCAGGCTAAAATAGCATGGGGTATGTCTAATTTATGATGATCATAAAGGCTAAACCCAGGGTGCTATGTGGAGTGAGGCTGAGGAGCAAGATGGAATGCTGGAGCAGTGTTTGCCCATTTCATCATTAACATGATTTCTTGTGTCATTTTGGGCCATGCCAGCTACTGATTTTCAAGATACCTAAGCACAATATGAAGGATTAAGTGCACTGAGACCTTTACCAGGAGGTAGTATGGTACCACCCTGCCAGCTCAGCTCCCTTCACTCTGAGCAATTCTCCCATATCATCCCAACAGACATTGCAACCCCCAAAGCCTCATAGGTGTCTTTAACTATGCCAGAGGGAATTAATCATAAAGCTATAGTAATGCCTTGAAAACACCATTTGGATGTGCTGAGACTCACTCATCCCACAGTTTCTTTGTGGAAACTGGAAGAAGACACATGTAAATGATTTTTAATGAAGGTCAGAGCCACAGTGAAGTGGTATGTGATGTATATGTACCCTAGCCAGGCTCGCCCTTATACTGACAGCATTATCTGTCTCCTGCTGAGCAATGTTGGAACATCTGAGCAGTCAGCCTGCCTGTCCCACCCCAGCCTTCCCTATGACCGTGTATTTGTGGGGCAAAAAGCAACTGTCATTACTCCTCAGCCCTTCCAACTGCAGCAGCCATGGGCACTGCTCTTGATCAGAGATGTGAGATAACACCTACTGGACTACGTAGGAGACAACACTTTTCACAGCCCTGAGGATTTGGCTCTTTTGTTTGTCCATTTGTTTCTGTTTCATTTATTCAACACAGAAAAGCTCCTTGCTCCAGAGCTTTAAATGTTCAGAATTGATGTTGAATAAGGAAAGATTTGACTGGACATGGCTCTGCAGCCTAAACTTTTACCAATACCATGGGCCATTGAGGTTATCTAAAAGTTTACTATTTATACATGGGGTGGTAATAGCCCTTTAGAATTTAATACAGTGATTATTTTTCTGAGGTTTATAAAGTGGAATATGATCTCTATGACTGATATCTTTCTAGTAATATTCACATTGATCCAAAACATGACTCCTAATAACACAGTCAAGTGCCTGACAGGTATTTAGATGATCTTTCCAAAATGTCAGCATATTTGATGAGGAATATTACTGGAATGGCTGGTTTCTAAAAGGAAAGGAGAAGCCATACTCCACGGAAGAAATATTAGGGTGTTTTTTCAATAATATCTATTTTGCAGGCAGATACCCAGCTGTGAAAGCCACAGCTACCTGCATTGTAGAAAGCTACTCATTTGATCTGCTGGTGCCAGTCATGGCACAAACTGCCAGTGGCAGAAAGTTTTTTCTAGTCTTTTCAAATTAGAAGTGAGCAACCACATGTGATGTTTTTATTTGTTTGAAATGTCTGTGTTTTTATATATAGTAACTGAGAATGTTCTTTCAATTGTAGCTAAAATTCTTTTGTAAGTTTTCAAACACTGATGTCCATGGGGCATTAGTTCAACAGTTTAGTTATTGTTCTGAGAGAACAGTAGCTTTAAATGTCTGGTGCTTTCACCTGATTAAATGCCACTCCCCTGCCACCTTTTTCTAAGAAAGTCCAAAACTTGCACTGATTGTTTTGCGTTCCTCAATATTTTATGTTACTTAAAACAGTGCAAACATCAGGTGATTACACAGGGCAAAAGGTAAAATAGGATTGGAGTCTAATCTTGCACTGTACTTTTTTTACTGTTAGTATGACTTTTATTTTTTTACTATTTCCCTGGAATGGCTCTTTCCTTCCATTTCCCACTGGGGAAATATTTGGCTTAAAATAAGCTGGAGGCTATGCATGGTTCTTGAATATTTTAATGATCTACACAAAACCCATTAGCTGACACACTGGCAACTAATACTTGACAGACAGTAAGATAACAGTTGTCTCAGAGACTGTAAGAGGCCAGAAGAATCTTAAATAGTAATCTTGCAGGAAGGATGAAGAGTTGCCTTGAGCAGTGATGCAGCTCATTCAAATGCATGTCGATCTGTCTTGATGAAGAAGTGGTGCTTCAGATCCCTGGTGTAATGAGTTCTGAATCAGATGCTGTTCTTGGCTACTAGGCAAGCTGCATCTGCAGAGTATATCCTTGTAACTCATTTAAATATTTCTCACTTTAGAGGGAATGGCTTAAGACAGATCAGGGGAAGGAATGCTGTGAACATAGATTCTGAATCTTTTTTGGTGGACAGTAGTTGTGCCAGTGTAGCTGTTATCACTGAAAGTGGCAGGCAGATCAATCCCAAGCATCATGGGAGGTAACATAAGTGTGAAATCCTATCCATGTGTGGTCAGCCAGAGCATTTGGTCCATGCACTGGTGAAATTTCTTCCTGGAGGCAGGAAAGAGAAAATTAAAAATGGGTTAGCGACTGTTTACCTTAACTTGTCCAATTGCACGTTTCTGTCAGAAGAAGAGGATTCTCAATGTCTTACCCACAATATCTGTATCCTCCATCAAGTATGTAAGTGACTTCTCATGTTGGCAGCAACACCATGACTGAATTACACTTCCAAGGTAAAGAGCTAATTACCAGCACCCTACTAATTCTTCCAGTCAAATAGACACCTGAGCTAATGTACTGTTGTACTTACTGCTTGAGTTAGATGTAGAAAACATGCAGTAAAACCCTACATAATTGGATGTGGATTGCATTTGCAATTATATGTTCACTGGATAATGTGCATATATCAGAGACCTAATATTCACCCCAGCAAGAGAGCACAGTTATAGGCAGGCTGAGCAAATGGAGCTTTTCAATTTAAATATGCAAATGAATTTCATACACACATGGACACTATTAGCAGATGGTCAGTAAAGAAGGCTGTGTACAGGGGAGGATGTCTTTCCTTTTAATTTGATAAGAATCTGTTCCTGTGGATGTTGTTTCGTCCTAAGGAATAGCTTTTTTTATCTGTAAATATCTTGTAAAATGTGAGATTGCCATTCACAATAACCCAAGAGCATCATGTATGAAGTACTGGTTGAAGAATTTTCTCTGGGTGGAGAAAAAAAAAAAGTCAGAAGGAGAGAGTCAAGTATTTTTACTGTAATCAAATTTTCAGAACACAGTGTGGCACGAGTAACTCTAGTAGAAACACATTAGCCAGAGCTGATGATTCACACATGATTGCTGGAAATTTTGTGTTTCCTTAAGGAAGAAAAGAATCCTTCAAAAAGATCTTTAAGAAGAAATAGGCATTAGCTAACTCTGAAATGGGAGGCAAGCAGAGAATTGGTTATCACTCTTTAGATCTGCTGCTCTAGAGTTCATCTGCTGTATCCTAGTATTGAAGGGGCGGTGGATCACAGGAAATAATAGTATAAGCAGAAAGGAGAGGAAAGCATGGTAGTATGGGCTGGAATTTCTGCTTAGCCTCTGTCTCAATCAGACCTCATCACTCACTTCTTTGACACTGCCATATTCTTGGCATCTCCCTTTTTATTATCTCAAGAAATTGTGTCAAATATATTACAGCATTTGTGAGAAAAACTGACTAATAAGGGTCCTGTGAATTTTTAAAGAGCTCTGCATGCTTTTCTGATCTTTGAGAACTCTTTCTTCTCAGTCCAAGTCAGGACCATGTCTTGACCCTCAGTACCTCTGCAGAAAATAGTTGTTTCAAATAATTTTGAGCACAATCTCTGCACACACTGCCAACTGTCAAAACTGAAATATCCTTAACAAAAGTCCCAGCTGTCAGCCAGTCAGACTGACCACGGTGAAGCAGTCATGGTGCTCTACCTCCTCTGCCTGGCCAAAGAAAGAAAGGATAGCTGACCTATTCTGGAAAGCAGCATTTGATGCTGGGCAGAATTTCTGCCACCAGCCCATGCCCACAGATGGTAGGGAGGCAAAACAGCCAGAGATATGCATCAGCAAGCAGGCTGGCCAGCCCCACTGCCCACCAAGCTCTGTGTTCTTGTCTCAGGCACAGGTAGCAAGCAACTGGTGCCTCAAGGACTTGGGGGAAGACACAACAAAAAGATGATGCCTCTGTTAAATGAATTTTCTCCTACAGTGTGACCATGAGAGGGAATTCAACCTTTCTGACTCTATTTTTCTCTAGTTAGATTTATGAGGAGTCTTGTCTCCTCCATATTCTTGTTTGTATTACTTTCTGTAACCTTGTTTGCATTCTCCAATTTATATGTCAGTACTTTGCTGATTACTGTCCACTCTGTGGGTGAGGCCAAAAAGGGAGAGACAGGTGCAAAAAACTCCTGGAAAACTGTGGACTTGTTTCATAACCTAAAAATTTTCATCCTTGCCCTCCTGTGCTTAACTATTGACATATAAGCTACAGCATGAGGTTTACTAACTTGGGCATAAGAAGCATTTGGTTTTGCTAGTGCAGGAATGTTCCTATTTTCCATACAACTAAAAAAATATTTTCTCAAAATTCCCCTAAGAACTCAACTTGAATGGGGCCTAAGCAAATAAGTGCTTCTCTATGGCAGATATTTTTTCCTTTAGTGTATCCACCTGGAAAAAAGAAATGTGTCTACTCCCCATACAGGAAAATCTGATTGCAGAGGACTGTAAAATCCCTTGGCAGGCTGCAGAGGCATAATTTGGCCATCTCCTCACAGTCCACAAAAGCTCTTCTCTTACTTAAAGAGATGGAAGGGTATACTCTGACTATCTGAAGGTACTACCTTCCCTACACTGGTGATGTAAGATCATAAACTGGGAAGCCTTGGGGGTCTCATTTTGCAGTTCATGTAAAGTACTGAAAAATATCCCTGTGTCAGTTTTTTCAAGGTTTCTAACTGATCTTAAGACTGGCCACAGCTTGACCTGATCATGGTTTAGCAGATACAATTAATATGTATCACCCACAATTAATATGTAGGTGAATATACAAGGAAAACAATATCTTCAGCAGGGAATTAGCACAAGGCTTCTGTCACTGACACTTGCCTTTGCCCTGTCATTTCACCCACTGTGATTAGAAATTCATCAAATATGTCTGGAGAATTTGCATGCTTAGCCTGCTTTGGAAAGACTGGATTGTCTAGCTGTGAAAGGAGATTATGCAGCAATTTCCTCCTCAGCACAGCAAGACAATGAATCTGACTCTTCATTATAGAGGAAGGATGAGTAAGAATGGTTGCATTTCCTGTGCAACAAGAGCAACATGAGCCCTGCTCCAGATTCCTTTGGGAATTTCCATGATCATGTCAATTTCAGACACGATATATAATGTTACTATGAGATAGTAGTTAACTAGAGATAACTAGTATAATGTTACTATGAGAAAATGTTACTATGAGATGTTTAAACAGGAATGTTTGTGGGGAAGGGAAAGGGATCAATTCACTAAACAATGTGTTTGATCTAAGCTAGAAAGACAGCTCTACAAAAGAAGACAGGCTAAAAATTAGTTACTTGAGTTTTATAACTCATGCATTAATAACTGACAGCAGCAATGTACTTTTCAGATGGCCCTAGCTTTTATTAAATATTCACACATTCTCTCACCACTTATAAAAATATTTCCCTCCAATTACAAAAATATTTTGCTGTGTTTTCATTATGTGAAAGGCTGTAAAGAAGTCTTGCAGTTACTTGCATATTTGCTAAATAAATGGAGAGAGGTCCCACAAAGCATCTGCCTCTTTCTCCTATATTTTCTCATTCATGCTCAGGGTAAATACAACTGGTGCTGCTGGGCAGGCATCAAAACAGTCTTTCTTTCTCAGAATCTTTAACAGATATGCAATCCTGCTTAGATTTTTTCTAATTTGAGGGAGGTCGTACATCTGCAAATGCAAAAATGTATCACAGGTACAACAGTCACAAGGACTTCTGCTCAAAAAAGAAGAATAGTAATTGGATGTTAACAAGACACTGGTCAGAGGAAAAAATTCCTGAGCAGCGTTAAACACACGCCTTAGGACTAATATGAATTGCAGGCTGGGAATCCCAGACCAACAGTTGGCTCCTGAGGGACCAACCCCTGAATTCTGAAATGCATGTGCAGAAACCCCAGAGGATGCCCAGAAAGATTTTAGATGCCTCAAAACTAAAATTATTTCTTACTAGGATTAATCAAAAAAAATTGCCAAAGATTGTTCCATGATCATGTGCTGAGTGGGAAGCCAGGCAGACAGCCAGCATGCTGCAGATGACTAAGATAGAGCATGGGAAGTTGTCTCCACATCTGTCCATCTCCTAGGTCCTGCCATTGAGGAACTTCCTCAAAGTTGTAAGGGGCCGGGACGGGGGGGGGGGGGGGGGAGGGGGGGGGCGGGAAACAAAAAAAAGTTAATACACATTAGACTCTGATCATCTAAATGCACCTACTATTCTTCTGTGAGAGTATTCACCCTGTCTATTCTCTGTTCATGAGGTCTTCAAAAAAAGCTTCAGTGACATTTACCTCTCTGACACAAAAAAAAAAAAATGTATCATTATTTCCTGTAAAGTTAGAGACTTCCTTCAGCAAGAGGAACATGGAAGTTCTTCCTAAAACAGTCTATAGTGCCAGCGTTGAAAGTATGCTCTCAGGAAAGAAAGACTCCCAAGGGAGAGAAAAGGGTAGCCATGATATGTTATTTTAAAATAAAACCAAAAGCTTCTAATAACACCTTGGGTGAAGTCTGATGATGGCAGAAGGATCGGAGCAGGATCCTGGTTCATCCAGAACCCTCTGGGGTAAGGAATGGAGGAGAGACATGTACAGATGCAGGTGTGAGAAGGCAAATGAAAATGCCCAAGGCCACATGGCTGGATCTGCCTGTTTACCGAGTTAGGTCCATTTTAAGTCCCTGAGTGCATTTGGTTTTTTTTTAAACTGGCTTCTTTTTTTTTTTTCCTCCTTCATAAAGGAAATGCAGTGACTGTATATGCCTTATTAAAAGATTGCTTGTTTGGCTGGTGGCCATAGAAGAATAATTCCTCTTATTGCTCAATAAATCAAGTTACTGTCATTTTAAACACTCCAGCTGAATTTCTGATGAGGACATGAAAGAGTTAATTCTACCACTATCATGCTACCACAGCATTAAAATAACAGAAAATTCTGGGAACATAAATTTTGCATCCTCTCTCTTAATGTAAAATTGGAACCTAAGCAAAATCCTTATAAAATTATGCCATTCTGTAAAAGTCTTACTCTCACTGGCAAAATATACAAGTGGAACTGTAGACTAGTAAAATGCAAATAAAATACATGCAGGGAAACAGTCTTTTGAGTTTGTAGGTATTTCAAATGCATTTTAAAATTTTAAAATAAACTTTTTAAAATGTAAATATTTTTTCATTTCAGTTAACACAACTTTTCTTATGCACAATAATAATCAGGCTATCCTAGACTGGACAGGCATGTTGATTTAATTTGAAGTGATGGGCTCTTTCTCTGGAATATTTTTTTGTTGTTGTTGCTTTAGCAATTGAAAAGTCTCTCTTTCCTGATAGGATTAGTCCAAATAATTACCAAAGGATTTCTCTGTCATCTGAGCACTGTTCCCTACAGTGTTATTAAAAAGCCTGTCTTCAGTACGGAAGTAGTCAATGGCCGTGGGTAGCTGAAAAGGTCATAGTTAACTGTTGCCACTCAAACCAGAGAAAGTAATCTAAAAGACAAGACTGCTGTGTTTTTTACCCTAATCTCCATTATGAACAACTGTTCCCATTGTGGGATGAATAAATATTTGGCAAGAAGCCACTAGAGAGGTTCTGGCAGATAGGAGGGTGAAGTGAGAGACTACAACCCAAATGCTAAGTGTCATGCCAATCCTTTGCAGCACTTGTTCAGTAATAATGCAAGTGATCTGGGATAACAAAGCTTTAACATTGCATGTGTGCCAAATTTCATGCTAGTTAGCCCTTTGGTTCTGAATGCAAACCAGGGTCCTCCCCTCTGACCTATTGGGAAGGGAGTCTACTTGAGTTTTTTTGGCGGATCCCTGAAATCTGTAAGATACATCAGCAGTCTGTGGGAGAAGCTTCTGACTCTTCAGCTTTAGGACAGCTCCTTGCTGTTTTTTATACTTTTTACATTTTAGGCACTTTATCAAGAGCAGTTACAAATTTTGTACAAAGAAAGGAACCCCTTGAGGACAAATTACTCAGGTTGAAACGGCACAAAGGCATATTGCCAGGGAAGCAGGTCTGAATTAGTGTCTGACTCTAATCCATGTATCTAATCTGTAACTTTATTACTTTTTCAAGTCACGCAGTATGTTTCTGCTGTACTAAGCCTTCATTTCAGGAGTTCTGTCTCTGTATCCATATTCTGTGCAGCATAATATGTTGTACAGAGCAAGAGAAAATGAAATCTGAAAGGCATTTCTTCACCATTAATGTACAGATATCAGTTCCACAGATACATGTCTGTAATCATAGGTCACTGTTTGGTGTGCCAGGAAATGAGCGTTTCTGGTCTGACCTGTCTGATAGTCCTTGAAATCACAAGACATACACACATATTTTTTCCAGCTCACTGTGAACACTGTTGTTTTGGTAGGAAAAAGGTATGGTAAAGGTCTTTATTTGGAGTGCTTTGTCTCATGGGGCACTATCTCTACCTGTTTCCTCTCTGCCTGGCCTCTGGAGACTTCCAGCTTATATAATTAGTTTTGAACATAATCACATTCATGGATCAAAGAAAACGTACAACCTTATTGTCACAAGTTAATTGTTCCTGGCATAATTCTTACAGGTTGTCCATTATTGTCCATCTCAATGGTAGATTCAGATGTATCATTCCTTCCAGCTTCTGTGCTTTTCCAAATAGCTGGTATTATTTAGCCTCTTCAGCTGGAACTCTTGGAAACTGTCTCATTATCTAATGCTCGGGCAAGCTGACTGTTGCCAGTAGCTACAACTTACCTCTACACTGGTAAGCAGTAAACCTGAACTTTCTGTCTGCTGCAGCCACATTAATAATGCATAATGTTTCCTGTAATTACATACATGGACAGAAATTACTTTTTTTTTTCTTCCCTCTTAGAGGAGGAAAGAAGATGGAGGTGGGTGGTGGAAACAGATACAAGTAATTATTAATGCTGACGAGACCCCAGCTGCATAGGATTTTAATTAGCCCATGTCTAACCCTAATAGTCACTGTTGGGATAATACTAGCACTTCTTAAGCAGGCTGGTTTAGAAAGGGAAGTGTATTGTCTGCTCACACCTGCACTGTGTAGTGTCACTAGCACATACTCAGCAATGCTGGCCAAAAAGTTACCATTTTTTTCAGTTCACTTGGTTAAATTTTAGTCATATTGTATTTTTCAAGGCAGTCTCGAGGAGTGAACTCTATGCAGCTGTGCAGGGCTACTCTCTTGATGAAACCATGAACTGATGCCTGATGAAGGAAAGGAATGCAATCTACCAAATTTCACTTATCTTTCAAGTGTTAGTAACAAGGCCTCCAGAGAATCATTTCGAACTGATCAGTGAAGCAGGAACATGATCTCTATTCTTCAGAGCAAAAAGAGTTCAAAATTTAAGACCCCCTGCCTTTTCCATCCTTAATTGAGCTGAAGGCTTCTGAAATAAGTAGAAATGTTTTGCCCATGAATGGGTGTCAGGCTGGTTCACCCTTGGGAGTTTGGTCTTTGCTCTGTGGATCTGGTGCCTTTAAAATGGATTCTATTTTGGTCACATCCTTGTTTTCTCCTCTAGCACTGCAAAGTTATTAAAACATAGTTCCTTCATTGGAAAGCTGAAGGAAGGACAAAAGATTTTGTGTGAAATCAGAAACACTGAGAGGTTTTTCTGCCCTTTGGCAGCTTTTAATTTAATTGGAGTTAAGCAACAGTTAAGCAGTATGCAGTTTAAGCAAGAGCAAAGTATCTCTCAAGTGAAAGCATCTATTAGATCCTCTCTATTGCCATTGCTGAGTAGGCTGAAATCTTGTTCACATGGGCAAGATATCTTACCTCATCTTTGCAGAAGCAAATTTCTGAAGGAATGGGAGGGTTTTATAAGGTCGTGCTTCTAACTGTGGCCCTGATCAGAAAGGGATTTAGGTACGCTATTCATCTCATCTATGTGAATACAGGCCAAAGACACAAAGTGCCTTTTTCTTTTTCTTGCAGCCCTATAGGCTTCCCTTCTCCACAGTCACCATTTCCACCAGAGGCATAGCATACTTACAGTGGTGTACATGAGGAGTAAATGAGGACAGCTCTATTTTATTTTACTTTCTCTCTGGATGTTAATTTGGATGAGTTTGGCTGGGAACACAGAATACAGGGTGACCTTAGCCCTGCTTCTCTGGACCACCTATTCAAATAATCTTTCAAAGTAAATGCATTTATTCCTTAGACACCCTCAACAAGACAGAAAAAGACAGGCTGTTATCTCCATTCTGTTTTTGCAGTATCACTGTCACTCTGTAGCCTCTGCGGTGAAATACAGGCACACATAATGCACCCCCAGTGGACATGACCTGCAGTGTGAATGCAGGAAATGCTGCAGGAATAATGAATCCTTTAAATGAAATTATAGTTATAAACTCATTCTGATATATATGTATACATTATCAGCTCTATCGCTGCTCTGATGCTTCATTTCTAGGTTGTTCAATGTCTTGCAGACGGGGATGTTTCCAAAGCTGTATTACGGGACTTGTATCATCCAGTAGCCCATACTGCCCAGTGCTGCTGTATGTCCATGTGTTAAATATGAACAAGTTGTAATAAATCTGCTTTACCCTAGTGTAAGGGTCTGGTCAGTGTCTGGAGCAGCACAGAGACTGCTCTGTAGCTTTGAACTGCATCAGGCAAATCAACATTTCTCTAATGTTTCAGAGTTTCCTCTTTGCTGTTTTCCTCTCTTGCTCTTGGCAAGACTCAGCCTGATGCACAAATATTGAGGTCCTGTGTGTGAAAAAAAGTTAACTACCTTGAATCAATTGATTTCTGGAAGATGAGAGTTTTGCTTTTCTGCTAGACCATACAGAGCACACAAAAAAGCCTGGGTGCAGAAGTAATAAAAATGTGACACATTAGGCTTTGCATTTAAAACATAGCAATATAATAAAAGCATATTTGATTAGACTACTCAAAACTCATTACTAAACATAAAATCTATTTTGTCATACTTATTTGAATTCTTAATTTGCTGGAAACTAACCGTTTTCCAGCCAATGCCAAAGGAGTGATTCATGTTTTCTATGGCCTTCTGAATGCACTAAGAAAGAATATTAAACATTAAATATTAAATGGTACTAGGTACTAAGATTCTGAGGCATGATGAGAGCTGTTGCTTTTGTTATTGCTGAATTTTTGCACTTGAAAATATTGTGTTGTTTATCTGTTTCAAACAGTGGACATCTCAATTCTGCTAACTTGTGCATAATCAGGCAACATATAGACATGACCAGAACTGAACCTAACAAGTGTAATTGAATTAATATCTCAATTTAGGATAAAGTGGATTAATTTCATTATTTAGAAGTATTTGTAGAAAGTTGCTAAGCAAACCAGCTCTTGAGGTGAAATCATAATATTTTCTGCAAGCAGAAGAATTCTGAAATTTGCAGATCCTTAAAGTATAACTTATGTATTTTAAGATGTATTTTAAAAATCCAAGCCACAAATATGTTAATGTCCTATCATTAATACATATTTATTTAATTATACAGAAATTTCTCCATGCAGTAAGTTGGTTTCATGCTTTTGACTTCTTTCTTTTTACTTTTCTTATAGCAACACTATTGAGTACATGTATAGTAAAGAGTTACTCTATGAAAAACTCCATGTGTGGTTAGAATATTAAAAAGTGAAGTAAACTATGGTGCCTTAAGATTTAAACAGCAGCTGTTGAGAATACATGCAGTTAGAAAAATAATTCTACTTATACAAAAAAAAAAAAAAAAAAAAAAAAAAAAAACCAAAAAAAAAAAACAACAAAACCAAAAGGTGCAGTGAGTAGAGTGATGGTTGTCCTCTTGGGATCTTCTACGAGCCTCTGCCTAAATTAAGCCCAGATTCAGGAAGGACTTTGGGTCATGGCTTGGCTATGCAAAGTCTTTTGTGAGAAAATCAAGGGACTTCAGGCCTGTGGACCATGGTCCTACCCTGTTTCTTCCAGCCGAGAGAGAGAGAGAGAGAGAGAGAGAGAGAGAGAGAGAGAGATGTAGAGGACCAGCATGGGAATTAGGACTGAACAATGTTAGTAACAGAACAGACAGACCAGAAAGAAAGGAGAGTCAAGGAAAAGGATGATATTGCTGCCCAAACTGTTTATTATGAAACCTCTTCACTATGGTACAAAAATGCTTTCTCAATTCCTGAATTAGGCTCTGATTCAAAAAGGCACTTAGATATATGGCGTCACCCATCTCTAATCAGGAAGACATTTCAACACTTGTTTAACTCCATGCACATTTAAGTATTTTATTAACTGGGTGTCAATGAGGGAGGGATAATCCCTTGATTCAGGGTTTTCAGGACTTTGACTCAAATTATCATTGTCCAGTGACTCTGCCAGCAGACGGAGCACTGTGAATACAAAGGCTGACAGCAGAAAATTCTGCAGAGCTGAGCCTGTGCAAAGTAGCAGTAACTGCCACTGTCCTATGAATATCCATGAGGATTTTTTTCTGTCTGAATAAAGTAGTTCAAAAGCAGGAGTGCAGATGTATTAGAGCACTAAGGTAGGTGGGAGTGAATGACCAAGCCTGAGCCCTGTGACTGCTCTGCTGCTCCAGCTCATTGTCACAGTGTGAAAATTTTCACAGACTTGCTGGAGACTAGTGGCACAGTGAAGGGGGTGTCAGACCTGGGAAAAAAACAACCCCCAAACAAACAAAAAAATTCTAAATTGCTCATGGACTTTCTCTGTCTGCTTCTGCCCTCAGGCAGAAGAGCCTAGCAGAGTACATTAACTTGTCTTTGCACCTCTTAAGCATTCTAAATGGTCAAGATAACTCAACAGTGGTGGGGACCATCCCAGTTTTGTGATTGAGCAGAGGCTGGAGAAATGAGTCAGTGCCATTGATGAAAAACCCTGACATTCATGATTTGATGTCCTATTTTTGCATCTTGTGTAGTGCCACTAGCTCTGCTTTAGAAGAGGATAAAAGAAACTCAGTCTCTTACATTTCACTTGAAGATGAAAAGACTCAGAACACTATTTGGTTCCCCTGAAATAACCACCCATTTTATGGCAGGTTTCAGTTTCAATTACTGGCTGTAGCTATTTAAAGTATATACTTTTCTTTGAACAGCCATTTTAGTTGTGTTGTTTTTGTGGTTTTTTGTTTTTGTTTTTTTTTTAATCACTGTTTCTGCAAGAAACAGCTATTGGACTTAGAGAGTGTAAATGCTTGGTGTAAATGTGTGCATATGATGCCAATACAGAAAATACTGCTACAGAGACAACATCAGCTCTCCCGAATGTTTTCAGTTTGTATATTGTTCTTCAGATATTTCCAAGAAACGTACTAGTGTGAGGACCTGCTTCTGACACACCAGCATCCCATATAGTTGGTTTGGCTTGAGGGTATAAAGAGGGTTAGAACAGCTTCTTCATGTCCCCATCTTCTGTGTTGTCTGAGGGTGGGGAGTCTTCCCACAGCAATCCTTTATACCAATCAAATTAGGCACTTAAATGATTCTGCTGACATTGACATATTTAGCCTCATGTCTGTGCCTGAATAATTGCTTATTTTCATTGTTCATCTTTTCTTGCCTTTTCTTAGAAGCTTGGTGCTTCATCTCCTCACTCACAAATGGGCAGAGGGTTTAAAACAAATAAAGGGAAGAAGGTGATGGAAATGGGCAGAGGCATAAAAACAGCACTGTCATCTATGTTATGTTTGCTTTATATCAGGTGAAAAATAGGATGTGTGTGTGCAAGTGAAAGCTTGTCCCATTTTAACATTTGGAATTGCAGTGACAGGACCAGTATGGAAGGAAAATAAATTTTTCTCCTTGTGCCATTTGAGCTGAGAGACGAGTTCCTCGTAAGGGCTTTGGAAGGACTCAAAGAATGTTGGCATCAGTCCAAGGGAGATGGATTATGGAAGGGAGATTAGTGAAACACTGAAGGGATGAATAAATGAATCATTTTGTACCACGTGTGATGGCCTGCTCTTCCCACACCGCGACTGCTGGCAGTGATATTGCTCATTGGGCCTGATTACTTGCTTTGGGTCACTCCTCCATCTTTATACAGTGCACTTATTTAATTTGAAGAAAGTGCAATCAATAAAAAGAGATCCTTTTATCTTCCTCATCAATCTCTTCTTAATGAACATGCACTTTTTTTTTCTTCTTAGAGTCTTGGTTACAATGCTTTTCTCAATGTATGGTAGAAAAAGGGGTGTAATCAAACACATGATGGAGCAGTTGGTGCTACATGTTGCTGGTTGCTTCTTGCCCACTGAAGAATGAGCATGTTCTTACAGGAAAGTGGTCATCTGAGGAAGGGGAGCAGATCACTTGTCCTGCATTGATGTATGGTCTTCTGAGTATTCTTCCTTAAGCTGTCATACAGCAGAGCCATGAATAACCACTTGTGAGGAGGTATTTTAATTTCCTAAGGTCTCAGCACTTGCAAGACAGTAGATATTTCTTAGGGAATCTTTTTGTGGACTATTGAGACTTTATTTAAAGCAGATAGATATTTGAAATCCAATGGCTCCCATGTGAATGATTCACCAAGCCTACTTTCCAGAACTTTCAGCAGGTCTGGGTCTTACTATGGTATGACTGAAGGGTCAGCTGAGTTAAATGGCACTTGTGCTCTAGTTTGCAGGATGATGTTGATCATAATCACACATCCATTCACATCTTTGTGGCTGGCCAGAGAAAATGGTCATCTGCAGTTTGGTAATATGAAGTCCTCCTCCTTTTCGCATTCATAAAACTGGTGGTTTGTGTTATTTCCTTGAGCCTTTTGGGAGTGAAACTTAAAAAAAAAAAAAAAACCACTGGATTATTTGCAAACACATTCCATGAAATAAAATTACAGTTTTCTAAGGCTTTTAGTTTCAACCTGTTATTTGGCAGGAGTTCAGATCTCAGTCATAGATTAGCCTCATTAGTGTAGAGTCAAACTGCATTTTCCTCTAAGCCAAAGAGATCCAAGCTACATGGGAATCAGGAATAAATCTTTGTACACAAAGCTAACCTTATTGCAAACAGGCAAGCAATTCCTTTCTTATCCTGCCTATTTACCACCAATGGGCTACTCCAGTAAAATTTTGTTACCTTCGAGGTCATGCTTCCACTTGATTTCTTCCGGAGCCTCCCTTCCAATGAGCCAATTGCTGACTCTTCTGGCCACTCATCTCCTTCAGCCAGGGCAGAATCCATGTTTAAGCACAGCACGCCACTGCTAGCACGTCACTGCAGAAACGTAAAAAGGTCAAGTCTGCAGCTGCAGGATAAACCTTTTCTGCACTGCTTTGGGGGCAAGGGGAACAGAAAGGACCTCCGAATTCAGCACACTGTACCTTCAGTTTATGCTTTCATCTTTAGACCCAAAGTGAGAGATGGTCATCAGCCAGCTTTTACTGCAGCCCCGAGAGCTGCCTCGCAAAGTGAGGTGCTCCCGTGCCCACCCGACGAGGGGGACAGCACCGGGTTTCATTTCGGTCCACAAGGTCCCGGGAGGAACCGGGCCTGAGGTACAGGACTGCAGCACAGCAGGCAGGCTGTGTTCTGGCCTTGGCTCTGGCCACCTGTGGAGCGGAGCCAGGGAGGCCGTCTGGCCGATGATTCAGCATCTCCGCTCGCCCTTCTCGGAGGGGAACAGCGGGAGCCGCCCCGCTCTCCTCGCCGCAGCCCCGTAGCGCCTGCGGAGCCGGGGGGCTGAAGCAGCTCTGCAGGCTTCCCTGCGCAGGGGGAGGAGGGGGAGGCGGTCTGGGCAGAGCCGGCTGCGTGATGCTGAGGCAGGCAGGCTGCGCTCCAGGGCTGGAGGCGCGGCGGGGGAAGGGACCCGCAGCGGAGGAGGGCACTGCAGCCTGGCCGGGAGCCAGGGACCACAGGCACGCTGCGGCCGGCGGGGGTGTGCGGTGTTCCTGCCTTCCTGCCGGGAGGAGCTGCTGCGGGCGGGCTGGGCCTGCCGGTGGAGGAGAAAAAGGCAGCGAGAGATGCGCTCCAGCCTCCCTTTAGCCGGCCGGTCTGGGGCAGGAGCCTTTGGAAGGGCGCGTTCTCGTCCGTGCGAACTGGCGGCCCCTGCGGCAGCAGAGTGAGAAAGGGGGGATGCCCTCACATGCAGGGGAGCCATCCCTCTGTCCAGCTGTGCAGTGTTGGGCGTGTTCGGTTTAACTTCGTGGCAACCCTTGTAAGGAAGGTGCAGGATCTCCACGTCCGTTTCTGTTCACAGCACGGGAAGGTGTGAGCAAAGCAGGAGCATGGTTTAAAGGAGAGCAGATAAGTGTAGATAGAACGAAGGGTGGCAAAGATTACTGGAGATTGAACACAGGCAGTTTGCCAGAAAGACCAGTGCAGGAAAGATGTGGACAGGACTGTGGATTAAACACAGGCTCAGAGAAGTGTCAGTGGGGAAAATTCTCTTAGTGGAACTAGGAAGGTTGAAAAACTAGACATGGATAAAGAAGGAAAGTCATTTAAAAAAAAAAAATTCTGCTGAGCACTCAGATGCTGTACTATCTCATCTGTGCAATGAACAGAATATTCCCAGCTGGTTCTCAACTTGCACTCCACTTTGAAGAGTGATGCTGTAGCTTCACACCTGAGGAACATTTTGGGTGTGCAAAAGCATGTCTGGTTTTCCCAGATGTATCAGTTAATCAAATCAATCACTTAATCAAATAAAAGGTACATTTTTTCTCTACAAACAGTGCTTACTTGTAGCCACAGTAGCCACCACACCTGTCACAGCAATGCTGCTGTTTTGTTACACTTTCTACAGAGGTTGTGTTATTACTGCTGTTTGAAATAAGTTTTGAGATACTCCAAGAGGCTGCACTGATGCAGGATATTACCAGCAAAAGAGAACATGTGCTTTGTAGTAAGTGAAGCCATGTATGTAAATATGCAGAGCAAGCTGTTCGTTCTGTCTGAGATTGCTGATCACATCATTAACCTAAGGACCAGACACTTCAGTGGTAATGTAGGCTAGGTTATAGGATGATTTATCTTTTTACATTCTTTCAGAGAGTGTTATCACTGTCTGTGCTTTAAGGTAAATGCTCCAAGCATTGATTGTAGTAGCATTGTGATTACTTCAGTTAACTACTACCGCCTCACAGGAAGGTTTGTGATCAGACATACATCAATTAGTCCTTGACATGACAGTCTGTAAAAACACTATGGGATTAATTGAGATTTTTGATAAATCTTTTTCATGCGAATGTTACTAATGTTCCCATGGAAAGCGGGTGAGATGGGAGTGGAGGCAGAGAGAGAATATGGATAGAGCCAGATGTCTCTTTCGACACTGCCAAAAGTATATAACTACAAAGGAATTTACCTTTCATGTGCCTAAATAAGACATCAACAAAAATTAGTTCAGAGCAATTTGTAGCACTTGATTCTTTGTTTCCTTATGCATCCTGCAGCCCTTTATACTAAGGAGAAAGGAGGATTCTCACCAGCAAAACTTCAATGCAAATGTTTTCATTAAGTTCAGGGAATGGGAAATTGTGTTATAAGCTCCTTGCCTTTCATACATGTCTTTATTGTTATACAGGTGTACTTTTCTGCGAGAGACAAAAGAGACTGGGAATAGATCTGATTCTAGTCTTACTTTCATTATGTTAACCAGATTGTTGATTTACCCCTGTATTATACTGCACTGGTGGAAATGGTAGTGCTACGTATTAGTAAAGCTGAGAAATGACAGCCAAATTTAAAACAAAATGTAAGCCTTTAATTAATTAATTATTAATAATAATAATAAATAAATAAAACTTTTATTTTTTAGGGGGTTTTTTTTCTTAATCTAAGGTGAGTGAGTATATATTCTAGCAACATGTGAGCTCTTGAGAAGTGCATTCAGGAACTGACTTTAGTGTGAAGTCTGGGGGTTTTTTGTGTTTGGAAAATGATTTGGAAAGCAGGTTGGAAAATGGAATTTTTTAAAAAAGCAAACCTCTTTGCAATTACTTGAATGAAAACTTGTCAGAGGTGGGAACGGCTTGGGGTTTTTTATTCCCTCGGCTTGATCTAAGATGCTTTCCAGCCCTATTCCTAGGAAATAAAACTTATTCAGGAGCTTGGAAAGAAAAGCTGTCTCTAGGTGGCAGGGAGGGAGAAACTGCTTCTGGAAAGAGGTTTCCCCCCTGGGAGAGATCGAATATCAGACTGAGCGAGCCCAGTCCAACCCAAAGAGCTCCCACCGGCACCCGGTCCTTGCCGGAGGACTTTGCCACCGATGGCCGCCGCTGTCTCTGGCCACGCTTTGCCTGGAGAGAGGGAGTGGGTGGGTGCGCAACTCCTGTCCGCTCCCTCCCTTTGATTTGATGGCCTTTATTCCTCCTAATTGGATAAAATAGGAAGTCACTGACAGTCCTGCGTTGCTGGGTGTACTGATTTCACTCAGAGCAGCCCTGCAGAGTGCGGGGGGTGGGGAAGGGGAGGAAGGAGCGAGTCTGTACATCAGGGAAACAGGCTGCGAGGGGGCTGGGGAAGCGGGGCGGGGGTGGGGGGGGGAACGGAGGAAAGTGAATGAGCGCTCAAGGAGGACAAAGAGGGAGGGGAGATAAAGGGAGTTACCACCGTCTTGGCATCGTTCTTGCTTTCAAACCGCTCTGTAATGATATTGTTTGCAGTGATGCTCAGACAGCGAGCACCTGCTGCTCTGTAATGATTCAGCCTCTTTCAGCCGCCGCTGTAACACGACAGGATGCTGCTACTACTGTCACTTCTGCCGTTGCCGCTGTTGTTAGAGATTTTGCTTTTGCTCCTTCTACCGCATGACAATTATTTTCCTCGTCTAAGCAGATACCAGCCTCAGATGCTCAAGGTGAGAGTCTTGCCTTTCGCTCTGGGCTACTGGTTTACTTAATCTGGTCAGTTTGTTCAGTGCTTGTGGTTTTCTTTATCCCATCACCCTCCTTCCCGTTTGTTTTGTTGTGCTTGCTTTCGGGGGAATGTTTCTTCCCCTTGCAGAAGAGCTGGAATTGCTTGAGAGGCATTTAAGGAACTATAGAAGTGGCTAGCAAACAGGAGCTCAGTAATTGCAAAGCTATTCTCACTTCAGAGAAGCAGAGACAGTGACAGAGGGCTTGGGGGCACAGGGACCGGGGCGATCTAATTTTTCCTGTGCGTTGCTCCTCTTCCAGTTTGGATGATGTTGCTGAGCTTCGACCTTTTATTGACTCCTACTCTGTAATTTTTGCAGAGCACTGTGACTATTACTACCATCTCTTTTTGTCTGTGTCTCACAGTAATGGACTGTGATAGAGTTAAGGCCTTTTGGAGGTGTTTGAGTGCTGATGCTTAAGCATGTCTGAAGTAGCTGCCGACACTTTCCCCAGCCCCTCAGCTCAGCTGAGCCCTGATGTGTCCCTCAACGGGCTCCCGGATGAGGAGAACATGCCAGGGACCCAAAGAGAGGACAGGAGGGTCCAGGGGATAGCAGGCCTTGCCGCAACCTGCTGTGTGTGCCTGGAGGCAGAGCGACTGAAGGGCTGCCTCAACTCTGAAAAGATCTGCATCGCCCCTATCTTGGCTTGCCTGCTTAGTCTTTGCCTCTGCATTGCTGGCCTCAAGTGGGTCTTTGTGGACAAGATTTTTGAGTATGACTCTCCTACCCACCTTGACCCTGGGAGGATAGGACAAGACCCAAAGAGTGCTGTGGATCCTACAGCTCTGTCTGCCTGGGTGCCTTCAGAGGTGTATGCCTCACCCTTCCTCGTACCTAGCCCCAAGAGCAAGGCTGAAGTGACAGTGCACAGTGACAGCTCACTTGTACCCTCCAAACCATTCCTCCAGCCTTCGCTATATAACCGCATCCTAGATGTTGGGTTGTTGTCCTCTGCCGCACCTTCGCTGTCACCACCCACCCTGGAGCCTACCACAGCATCTCAGGCACAAGCAACAGAAACCAATCTTCAAACTGCTCCAAAACTTTGTAAGTAAAAGCTATGTGTTTCTTTGGTTTTTTTTTCACTTTTACAGGAAAAAAATTTAAAAAGGGAAAAAAAAAAAAAAAAAAAAAAAGAAAAAGAAAAATTAAAAAAAGGAGGCACTTAACTGTTCCAGGACTGTCTTACAAGGAAGGCATGTGATTGGCTTGCAAAGCTTAAGTGTGGTAAGACAGGTGTAGCATGGGTTGCCTTCTGGGAGCAGCATCTAGAGTCCTCAGAACTTTGTTCTGAGGTATGCAGGACTTCATCTGGGATATGTGTAAAGGGATAGTACCACCTTTTTCTCTGTATCCACTTGTAGGGAAGTATGTGATTTGCTTCAAGGGTTTATCTGATAGTTATTCCACATGGTGTATTTTCCTTATAAATTGGCTTTGTCTCTTGTGCTATAATTTCCATGTGTGTTCTTTGCCTTGCCTGCAGAACAGTTCTGGTACATCCTTCCTGGATTCTATGGCTGACAAAAATCCCTATCATCCTCATGAAACTCTCAGAACAGAGAAAAAAAGTGACAGTAGATTTGAAGCAGTTAGAAACTGGAAAATATTAATTTAGCATCTAGCTTATGATCTTTGCCTTTCTCTTAAGGGTAAAGCATACATTTCTTTGTGTTTTCCCCATCTCCAGGAGCAGTTTCTTGTTTAACTTTTTTCTCATATATTACCTTACTGCCTTTCGTGGGGCATTTCAGGAAAGCATTCTTGCCAACGTAGGAAGAGTAATTTTCCAAATTAGTCTTTGCTTATCATAAAAATAAATGAAAAAAAGGTATCTGTATTATTTTCTCAGTAGTAATCATAAAGCATCAAAATACTGCATTATGGAAGTGTCATTTCTTTGACATTCATGATTTTAACCCATCAAATTCAAAGCAAATCAAGCCAGCAATTCCTGAGCTGTGTAAAACTCTGTAATTCTAGTAGAAGAGAAGGCAGCATACTCTTCTGCTGAGAGCACAGGGCTGAGGTTTCCTGTGGAAAGCTGCAGTGATCAGAGTGAAAATTGCATTCCTCACAAATTTCCTTGCAGTACCTCACGTAATTTATTCTCCCTCATGCCTTCCCTATAATGCCGCAGGTTGGCCACATTTAAGATGATAGATACTGGACCTCACCCTGGAGCTCTGAAGCCACCAGAAGTTCACTTCTAATTTAGCCCCACTGAGATTAGACTCAGTATAGCTATGTGGCATTTGGATTAGATCTAACATTTTAGGCCAACCACCATGCCAGTGAAAATGAGCATAACTACAGTGATTTCAGAGGAGGTTCTTTCAGCTGAGAGTCAATCTTGAACAGCAGTTCCAGAATCAGTGAAAGAAAGTTCTGAGTATTCCTGTAGAAACCCTGCTGCCTTTTGCTTAGATAATGGGTGACAACCATCCTTCAGATTAAAAGTAATTTGTCAGAGGGAAACAATCTACTAGAGAAATACTGCTCTACCATTAAGTGGCAGGGGGCTTTGTCTGTGGTATTACTTGAATTAACCACCTTGCAATTAAACAGAACGATATTAACTGACCTTTCTTTTAAATATTGCTGATGCATAAAATCTTTTTTGTAGTGCAAATATTCTGATATTAAATATATGACTTTTTAAAACATAAAGTGACCAGAGACCAGTATTCAGTCATAATTGTTTCAAGAATCCCTCTTGAATTTCCATATATGTGACAAACCTTTATCAATAACATGCTAACTTCATCTCTGAATCAAAGGAAGGGGCAGAGGGGCACAGAAAAGATTATTTGGAGCTGTCACTGACAAAAAGCCATTATCTGCATTCAGATCTGCTCATATCTGGGAAATAAAATGGTGGTCCGCAAGTTAGGTGATTGGGTTGAGAGGGTTTTTTTTTTTTTTTTGATTTAAAGGGTTTGTGTGTGTAGGAGTTTTGGGGGTTTGGTGTTTTTGTTTAATTTTGCTTTATTTTTAAAAGATAAATATGTTTTAAGGCATCGTAGACTTCCATGGCTACAGAATGAAAGGAGAGAGAGAGAGAACTGGTAGCATGTCAAGTTTGGTTTGCTTTGAAGGAGAATGTTACATAGACAGAATTTATTCTAACTGTGGTACATAATTCTGGCTATGGTAAGCGTCTCTGATTCTCTGCAAAGAAAAGTAAGAGAATTTAGCTGTAAAAATACACTGCAGAAGGTCTGCCTAAGAATTCCAAGAGGCATGAAAAGAACTTTTTTGGACAGCTCTTAAAGCACTGTCTTAGGGTTTTTGAAACAGCTGCATTTCAAACACATCATTGTGTTTTATGTAGAGCAAGATTTTTTTGGAGAGGTTGACAGATTGCATCAGTGCTAACTTTTTTTTTAATGCCTTTGACAGCTATAAAATTCTCAGTGATATGGCTTGAAAAGTAGCATCTGCAAATTGGATTGTCCCTTCTTTTGCCTTTCAGTGTCCTTTTTTTCCTTTCAGGCAGAGTGAGGTAGCATGCTCCCAGAAAGTCCTTTATATGCTGATTTTTTTCTTCTAGTGCAGAATTTTTTTAAAAAAATTCCAAATTTCATATTCTGTGCTTGATGTATTGCTTCTGAACCTATCCCTTCCATGAGCTCCCAAATCTTTTTCTCTTCTCCTCTCTTTTCTGTCTTACTCAGCACATTCCTCTTAAAGCTCTATCCTTCAAGGTCATAGTCTGCAGAGGGCTAATTGATTCCTCTTTCTCCTGGAGCCTGGAAGAGAAAGCAGAAGAGAGACAATCCTGATAATTTTATCTGGTGTATTAGATTCAAGACTAGTCTTGCTCCTTTTGTTATTCTTTGCCCTTTATCAATACAGAAATATTTCTTTCTGTTTTGCTTACCTTTTGTATTTTAATATAATTTTTGCTTTGCTGAAAGAAGAAGGAAAGATTAAACTTTTAAAGCATTCCCATATTTAGGGAGCTTGTCAATCTTAGCATAATTATACCACAGAAGATATTATTGCAAGCAGGATATAATAATACACCTAACCTGCTATCTCAGTCCCTCTGAAGAGACATGCAGATTGTAATAATGCTAGCTCAGTCCAGGAGCTAAATTTCACTTCTTCTAACACTGTCATCTTTAAATACAATTCCATCCTTTATTGAGGCTGGTTAGAGATTCAGGTCTGTAGTACTGCAAAAGCTGTTTCTCTAATAATACCTTTTACATATCTGCACACCAACCATTCCCCTATTTAAAGGGCTTGCTACAGCCTCGTCTTTCCACGTGGAGCTTCCCTTTCTGGGGTGACAGCTCTGCCAAAACAGTGCATCACTTCTGTGCTTTGGTTCTGCCCCAGAGCAGAGGCATTGTAGGCCTTGGCAGGCCAGCCCAAGAAGGCCTTGGCTTGACCGCAGCTCTCATGACTTGGTGAAGTGCCACAGGGGACACGAGAGACAGGGCAGGAGACACATCGCAGCATGATTTTTCTGGAGTGGGTTTCCCTGAGAGTAGAGCTAAAGAACCACCAGAGAGCAGGGTCTAGAAGATGCACATGCCCAGTGGCACATCCACACAGCTCCTGCATCCATTTCACTTTTGGCTTCCCTAGCCAGTGCAGGTGCCATGCGCTGGTGGGCCAGGTACACTCATGCCATGCTGGTGGCCAGCAGATGATCAACAGGCATGTCTTCCATCTCCCTACAGCACTGGACTTGTGCATGTCCCTTGAGAGGCAGGCAGGACTCCTTCCTCTCTCACTTGTGCTGGCCCTCACTTGGAGAATGTGGAAAAGTGGAAAAAGGGTTCTGCATTACTGTCAAGCACGTCTGACTGGGAACTCCCCTCTCATATTTCTGATTTCTGCTTCCACTTCAAGTGTGCTGGGTCATTATTAGCAATGGATTCTGCTTTCTCATCCTCAGTGGAAAAAGGTTAAAATATTGCTTCTGAGGCCTGGTACTGGCTATTTAGCTGGGAAATAGTCTCAGCTCCCCTCCTAATTTGATAAGGTCCATTCCAAGTTTAACAAGGTCCCTAATTATGGCAATGCTGTAAACCATTTACCTTCCTTTCTCTTTCAACAGGGAAAAATTATATTAAAATACAAAACATAAGTCAAAAGAAAAGGAATATTTCTGTACTGATAAAGGCATAGAATAATAAAAGGAGCAAGACCAGTCTTGAGTTGATGCACAATGGCTAAATTTCTTGTGTCATTTTAGAGCTAGAGATGGGGAAAATTGAATAAAAATTGTACTCTACCATGCATCATACCGTAAATATTCCTTACATTATTTTTCCTGCTTCTTTCACTTCCACTCATTCTTTCTCAGCTCTGCTTTTGATGTAATTTCTCCTATTCACAGTGATTTGGGAAGGTCTGTACTTTTATTTTGATGGCAGGTTAGAGGGAGCCTCTCCCTCCACTTAAAGGTCCTGCAACCCTCTAACTTCAATTTAAGGACACAGAGTTTGTTCATAGCATCTTCATGCGATATTTTTTCTTATTCTTGAAAGAGTCTAATTCTGACTTATGCTCTGTATTTCAAATCCCCATCACAACACCATAGGGTTGAGCCCATGCCTGGCAACCTCTGAACGTGTCAAGGTCAGGCATGTGTCAGAGAGCTGCACAGGACTGCACTCAGGAGAGGGGGGAGGAGGTGATACAGCACAGGCTCTACTTCAGCCTTTTCTGTGTTCACTGTTGCTCTGCAGGGCAGTGCCACGGGAAATTGTTTTTCTCCCAAAACTTGAAGATGCTGAAAGAGAGTAACTTAAAGCACATGTAAGTCAGTTTCTGACGCAGTACTATGTTTAATTAGCTTCGGATACCTAACTTAAGTACCTGCATTAGGAAGCTAGTTAGCCGTCAGCTGCATATCCAGCATAAAGGGAGAGACTTCCCTAGGCAATTCCCAGAGTGACTCTAATAGGAGTCACTCTCTTTCCCCATGAGTCTACAGGGAGACTACCCTTGCAATTCAGTTTCTAAGTCAAATATCTACTACACAATATGAGGACTCATTTTAAAAGCCATGACTTTTCTTTTATGTGTTCTGTGAATTAACAACATCTTGTCACAGCAAAGTTACAATTAATCATGGTTAAGATACCAAACAAGTTTTGATCCTAACTCAGGAGTATAGTAAAGGGATGCTGATCTCCACAGTCCCAGGAGACACAACAGGGCCTCCATTAACAAGCAGCAATAAAGCAAGTGCCACTGTACTGAGCCACTCTATTGTTCCAAAGGTCATGACAGCTCCTAGAGGTATATACTTGTGACAGGAGCACTCATGGGGACTGCTGGGGTGAGATGCATAAGATGCAGCAATTTTTAGGGAGTTCAGGTCCATTAAGCCTTGCAAAGCAATAACTGAGGCTTCCCCTCCCCCATCCATTTAGTTCACACTGTCTTTAAAATGTCCTGAGCAAACACAGTTTGCTCAGACAAATTTATTGTTTTGATTCTTTTGGTATCTCTACCACTCCCCTTTTTAGCTTTCATTGATTGCATGCAAACAGTTCTTCTATTTAACATGCAGCAAATTGTACGGATTGGTCCTGTGTTTCTTTCTCATGGACAAGCACCACAAATTCATGGCTTTCAAATTTTCCTCATGGGTGTGGTTTTCCTTTCATGCACCATCCATCATGCGCAGAACATGGTAGAAAAAGCAGTATTTCCTGGAGTGTTTTTTCTTAATGACAGTCTGAATTTCTCAATACAAAACAGCAGTTTGCACTTGTATTTATTTTTTTTAAAGCTTCATTTTGCTTTGTAAACTTCCCTGAGATTATGTCATGTATTTATGCTACATGGAGCATTTTGCATGTTCTCTCCCCTCATTTTTATACAGATGCATATATGAGTATAGAGAATACAATAAATATACAAAGTATATGGCCATTATTTCTTTATTTAAAAAATTGCATCTGCAACTGTTCTGCATCAGAAGTTTCTAAGCAAAACTGATTAATAATTTATGTAATTACAAAATTCAGGTTTTCATTTTCCACTGCAGAGGACTAAAATTATCCTCATTCCATAGCTGTTTTATTTTTTACACTAATTATACAGTTTGATTTCCTGTAGATGCACGCACCACAGATAAAGCACACAGCAGCCTACCTCATATTTGCTGTGCCTAACTTCTGGTTACAGAGAAACCTTGAGGAACTTTCTCTGCACCAGATGAGAAAGCACAATTTGGCTTGCTGGAGGCTAAGTAGCAGGTTAATTGTGGTGCAGAGCTGGGATGATATAAATGAGCATTTTCATCATTTGCAGTCTTGCTAATGGAAGTGCAATAGATTTGCTGCAGAAATCCAACTCAGAATCAATAGCAATGCAATGAGGCAGCTGGTTCAGGGAGAGCACATGTGATGCCAATCTGCTGCAGACAGTACCTGGGCAGAGATTGTGATGTCTCTCTTTCAGGGAAGGGGAGATGGACCTAAAAAATGCCATGGCAGGTGATAAAAGAATTTTGAAAAGAAAATTCCTGTTTCACCTAAGGTGGGCTGGAATTAGGAGAAAAGGCTTTCTCTGACTAAGGAAAGAGAATTATTTTGTTTGAGGGATTGAGATCTGTTTGGACTCAAAGCTGGGTTATTGTTACATAGTACTAAGGAACAACAGGACTCTTTGTGTTTCAGGTCGTGTTCAAGCCACATATAATCAAGGACTGAGTCATGGTGTGGATTTTGAAGATGGATAGGTGGGTTTAGAGTATCTTTTTCCAAAGGCTTCTGCCCTTTCGTTCTCTAGGCAGACCACAGAGAGGAGCAGGCCCTGTCTTTTGTGGACTGTTTTATATTAGGCACACTGGCTATCCTTACAGTCTATACTGAAAGGAGACCAGTCTCCTGGAGAGTGAGCACTGTGGATCATATCTTGATCTTTCACTTTAAAACATTTTGTGAAGTGCCAGACACAGAAGGAGGTACACATGAAACTCAGGAGCTAGAGCATGACCAGTTTGGCAGTTAGGGAGCAGCAAGGGGGAAATGCATTATTTTGAGATAATGTGAACTCTGATTATTTACACCCTCACCTGTCTCATCCTTCTCTCCCATTCACAGTACAGTCTTAGTCACTGAGACAAACGAAAAGGTTTTAGCTGAGGAAGAGTGTGCAGGAACAAATCCAGTGGGACATGGGTGACCATCCCTCAAGGCTTCCCTAAGCTAAACCAGAGGCAAGGTCCATTCAGCTTAGGACAAGATCAGCAGTATTGTGGCATCCATATGTTACATTTGGTCCTGTATTGTTTGGCTACAAAAGCCTTATTTCAATGTATATGTTCTCTCAAGAGTGTATTCAGCTTTTCCACATATGCTTTCCCTACCCCTTCCCCCACTTTTTTATATCTCTGCTTCATCCTGGAACTTGCTGGCAGTGCATTCTCATAACTCAGACAGCTTTTTATTTTGGCAATGAATATTGTCTCAGTTTTTGAGATGAAAGGAAATCAATACTCAGTTGGTAGTCACATGGCACTAGGGGAAGTATATGAAGCTATGATCCTAAGCGTGATCAGTGGCATAGTTCAGTATTTCTGTGGAATTCTAGAAAAACGTTTGAATTTTACAATTTTTAACAGTCAATTAATTCATGTGATTAGACAGATCAAAGTAGGAAAAAAGAGTATCAAGCTCATTCAAAAGCCTTTCTCTTATGCAAAAAAAAAAGGAAAAAGAAATATCTCTGAGCTCATAAAAGATTACTTGTATCTTCAAAGGAGGTAAGTGGAAGCTAGTGTAAGGCTACTGGAACAGTGTCTTGAGAAGAGAAACTTTGGTTCTTGCCTATATTAAATCAATCCAGATAATTAATTTAGTATTTCAGCTTGAATTAAATGGTCTGAATTTTCACTGGTATAAAGGTTCTCAGGTCTGTAGCCCTGTAAGACTTATCAGAGCACTAGAATGCACAACAAAGTGTCATCCCTACTAAGGATTCTTCCAGTTGTGGTGTGAAGCCTGACAGCAAAGACATTGTCTGCCTTTTCCTTTTATCTAGCATCTCTTTTAAAGAAAACCACCTACTCTGACTTAGAAAATATGTGTTTGTATTCTGAACACTCATTCATTTACACCTTGCTCTCCTAGATTAAAAAGTTCTTCCGTGCCATGTATTTCCCACTCACAAAGGTCCATATACACTGTAATCAGCTCAACATTAGATAAGCCTTTTTGACAGGCTAGGTAGGCTGAACTCTACAATTCTCCCCATGGAGGAAGTTGTTTTCAATCCTTAAATTATTTCATCGCTCTTCACGCTTTCTTTTTTTTTTTTATAAATAGAGCCATAATTTTGATGGTAGTTAGACAAGGACTCGTCCAAAATCCCACGAAAAGACAGTAAAACCTGCTCATTGCTATGATCACTGTTTAGAAAACTCAAGATGCAGGAAGTAGCATCACTGGCTTTTTAATACTTTAAGTAGTAAATCAGTAGTAATGTCCAGTCAGAGCAGAAGGCCAATGACTCACACATGCAAGGACGCTCACCAACCCGCTTCGTTAACTCCCTGGGTTGCATACTGCTTCTCACTGGGGTGGAACAATAATCCTAAGAGCTAGTCAAGGGAAAAAAAAAAGACAAATATTGCTCAGCCATGGCAATGCTCTGTGCATTTTAAGGTGAGTTTCAGCTCCCTCATTCTCCATCTGTTTCTGCCGTACTCTGAACAATATCTTCAGCAAGTCTTCTTGGGTGAACGGGAGGCCAGCTCAGTGATTTGAACTGTGCAGAGTTCCCCTATACACTTGACTTCTGCTCATGTTTTCAAAAATTTCTCCCTCCATGCTCCACTGACACTTCTCCCACTCTTGGCCCAAAGACCGTTTTATCATTTTACCCTTCATTCAGTCTATTATCCATCACTTTGCCCTTCATTCAGTTTATTATCTCAATTTCTCCAACATTCCTTCCAAAAATGGAAACTGACCTTGTACATGGTTTAGTGAGATGGGAGGATTTTGGTTCTTGCATTGCTCCTGTCTTCCCAGTTTAAAGATCCTTTGTCTGTGGACACTCAGATTTCTGTCCTAGAGTGGATCTGCTGAATGGACTTAGCCTGATAGGGTTTTATTATGCCTGAACATCTTTTATAGTAACAGGACATGAGAATAACGGGGCATGATCCTACCAAGAAAGTCACAATGGCTAAAAATGTCAAGATATCTGGGATTTTTAAGTTTTTCTTGGGCTGAGGGTGTGCTTAGCAGGACAGTTAGCAGTGTGACAGTAATAATGCCTTAGGAAGGGAAATTAAGTGTATGGTGGTGAGAGGGACAAGTATAGGGGAATGGAAGAATGATCATTTATGTATCTGGTCGGAGCTGATGAGGAAACCAACCACTGAGTATGTTGTTATGGTTTTAAGAAGTAAGGAGTACAGGATCAAAAGAAAGACAAAAGATTTCTGTTGTGTTGGTACAGGATCTTGGAGAGGCTTGAGATCTTACTTGCAAGAGCAGAGCATGATTAAGTAGCCAGGAAAGGTCAGGAGATTGCAAAGAATTGATTATAGCTGTCAAGCACAGGAGAGCAAGGAAGGTCTGGTATTTTCTTGACTGGATAAAAGCAAGAAGAATCTGTTCTCCAGTGGTACAGGTATTTACAGTCTTCATGCCACTTGCAGCAGATCCCAGAGCAGCTTTTCCCCCTTCTGAGAATCTGAACTAGGAATGCAATCATTTCTAAGGGATGATTGGGGCAGATCATCTTGCCATCTGGCCATGCTGAGTGCACGTGTTTTGTTGATGGAGAGATCCAAGGAATTGCCCTTCACACCCTGATTTCTCTAGCCACCCCAACGGCTGGAGTTGCTCTTCTTGTGCTGCAGACACTGCGAAGTATCTCTCTGTTATTGAATTCCCTCCCATCACTTTGTTCACAACTCTTCAGTGCACCCCAGCCTTTGCCTCATGGAGGTTAGTCAGCTTACCCTTATTTTTGGAGGTGTTGTATAGTATTAATAGATTTTGAATGCCATCATTAACAATCTTTGTAAATTCCACCAGTTACATAATGTTTTGGGACATACAACAGCAAATACATTGTCTTTGTGAGCAAAGAAAGGCTGTGTTTCTGGGTGAAGAGGCCAGTGAATGCATTAGGACACAGACTTTTACTTCTATATCAGTTAAGAGAAAGGCACCTTAAAATTCTCTTTTTGGTTCATAAAATGGCATCTGGCCAGTGTTTAAGAACATGGCTAGCAACCTTTCTGTTGTTTGCTGTCTCCAAGCATTTGAATTTGACTTACTGTAGAGATTAATAGATGCCTCTCATATAAGTAGCTTTTAAACAACCCTATAATTTTCCTAATTTTTGCTAAATAGATTGCTTTATGTGTGCAGGTTTTCCTTCTCCAAATTTGGAGAAAGGATTAAAAAGACATGTTCTGTAAGTGTATTCAGATAACTGCTGACAAACCCAGGAAGCAGATTTGCTAGCTGTTAATCAGAGGAAGTACCAGTTCACAAAAGCCACTTAGCTGGGCAGAAGCTGGCAGGGGAGGGGCCTGAAGAAAAGAAAACAGAAAAATATTCTGAAGTTTCCTGACTAGGACTACGATCCAGAGAGTACTGCATGTCAATATGCCAGGATTCAAAGAAGAATCTAGATTGATTTGTCCCCAGCATAACTAGCAGCTTCCCGAATAATATGTGGTTATACTTTGCTTTTGCTTTTTCAGATTATCTGTAATGTCTTCTCAGGGGTGTTACTGATACTTTTAGGATTCTAATCCACACTGATTTTTTAACAAATGAGTATACCAGCATCACCATCTGATGTTAACTTACATTTAATTCATATCTTAATTTTAATACATTACTGTGTTTTACAGATGATGATGACATAATGGCAGGTTTTTTCTGATAATTGGTCAAAAATGATGACTTGGCAGAAACTCAGACACAGTGTTCAAAAAGCGTTACTGGCAAATGTTGGCCAAGTCATGTAAATACTGCTCCTTCAAGTGAAATCTTAAAGATGTCACTCAATAGAGAAAAATCAGACAACTTGACCAGGATTCCTGTGTAATTACGGGTCTCATAAGAGAAAATTTGGAATGTTCAGATCTGTCAGGAAAATCTGCATCATGCAAGACTAAAAAGAGCTAAAAATAGATTTTCCAAGCTGGAAATTCACCACAGTTATTTTTCTAAGAATAAACATGTTAAACTGCAGGAATTTTTCCTTTGGGGCTTAATTGACCTCCATCAACCACAGTAATGTCACCAATTGTACCACAGTAACTTGCTACCCTAAGGTGACTGTTTCATATCCCAGTCTCATCAAGAGAAAAGCTTTAGCAAATTCAAATCTCTCCCTCTGGTGACTTTGGGTCAATGCAGGTTTCTTCATGATTACAAGAACTACCTGAAACAACTTTTTACCTACACACTGACTTTAGTTTTCCCTGAAAACTAGTGGGCAGTTCAGCTACACTGACCTTTGTTTTACCTTGTGCTTAATTCAAGATTGGAAATGCTCTCTACCTTTCCAGTTGCAGCTCAACCTCTCCTGGCTTAAATGTAAAATTAAAAGAAATGTTGAGATGATCATCTGAAACCTTGGGATGATGTTTTGAAATCTAATACTTAATCTGCTTTACATTCTGCTTATTTAAAAAGCATTATATTGCATCCTCATGGAGGTCCCGTAGGGTGAATATTCATAAAGTATAAGAAGACTATGAAGCAGAAGGACTACAAATTTAGTGATATTTGTAAAAGTATGAGAGTTTCTGGGGATGTTCACTTGTTAAGAGAGCTTTTAAAATCGTCAAATTGCAACTTGTTATGTATGACCTCAACCTCAGTCTTTCCGGGGCTTCATTTTCTCACACTGTTAATGATCTGCCCTTCTCGTTGCTTGAGAAGCCTTCAAGCTCCTGCTGCTTGTAATTCTCAGCAGACTTGGACCCAGAGTTCTGCTCCATGAGGCAGCTCATATTTTGAATTATGCATACATCCATTTCAGAGGGGCTGCATTTCATGGCTCCTTTTTGGGGGTGGTGATGTAAGGCAGTTTAAGTACTATAGCGACACTTTTCATTTTTCATGTCCTAGCTCGGTTAAGAGCAAGCCTTGAATTGTGTCATTTTTCTCTCATGTGACTGTTTAATCACCTGAGAGAGCACTAGCCAGAGTTTTGTGGTAAGATTGATTATATTCCCAACAAAGTGCTTCCTTCAGCTGAGCGCCAGGAAGTAGCCAGTTTAGCAGCTAATGGGCTTCAGTCTGATGTGAAAATGGTGACTGTGATGGAAATGTCACTGCAGTGCATGCAGCCCTTTCAGCTGGCTGCATGCTAAACAGTACTGAAATGATTGGAGGCTGCTTGGGTTTACAGATGAGGGGAGGTACCCCTAATCTGGACTACACAGAGCTGTGCTGTGGGGGCACATCACCTCCTCCTTTGAAAGGGATATCCAGACATGCAAGTGGAGAAGACTGTTGGTAATGGTGGCTTTTTTTGCCCTGTTAGCCTTTATAGGGCTGGTGCTATGAGTTTTGTAATATCAGTTCTGTCATCAGCCAAGGGTGCTCCAGGATCAGCTGGGACCCCAGTTTGCATGGCATGAAGTGGAGAGAACTAGAATAGAGTGATCTTCCATTTAACACCACCACCCAACACACGTTCTGACAGCAGCTGACATTCATATCCATTACAAGACTGGGAGAGAGCTAAGGAAATATACTCATCAGTCCCATTTTACACAGCATGAGTCAATAATAACACTGTAGGTGACAGTTTACACGTGTTTTGCCTTGCTTGGATGAATTCATATTCTCTGAGTGCCAACAGCCCCTCTTACAGATGCCTCTGTGATTTACCCTGTAAAGCAGAGGAAACCTCTGGCAGCACCAAGAATGAAGTCCCACAGACGGAGAGGCAGCTGTGCTCCCTTTAAGCACTAGCATCTACTAAGGAAAACCCAGGAAGAAAGAGTAGAAAATTCACAAATAAAGCGTAGTAAATATAGCCTTATACTTACAGGCATGTGCATAAAGACAGAGCAAAATAAAAATCATTCCAGAATCCTTCTCTTAGCAAATTTTTTTTGGTTTTGTGTTGTTTTGGGTTTTGTTTATTTGTTTGTTTGTTTGTTTTTCATTTCTGAAAAGATATATTGTTTAAAATACATAGGAAGACAACACGTCTTCACTGTTAAAATGCCTTTCTGGCATTTATTGTTAAAAATTAATGAAATAAATGGAAACAAAATAAGATCCTGACATTTCAAGTCAGACTGTTTTTCTGTCATTGTCATTGAATGTAATAGACTGTTAGTTAATGGCTCCCTTCAGGGAAAAAAAGAAGCAATGTTGCACTTCTTTGACAACTGACAAAGTACTAGTTAACTAAGGTCTGGGGATCACATTTCTCTAAGTTGAGAGCTTTGATTCTTGTAGAATAGTTGTTCAACCTTTGGCTGAACCTCAACTAGCTGCAGGGCCTGTTTTTGTTTGTATTTGGTTTCTGGTTTTGTTTTGTTTATTTGGGGTTTTTTTAGTAGAGAATGCTTCTTTCCAATCTTGGCTAGTTTCAATTTTTGTACATAAATACACTAAATTAGACCATGTCTTGATTGAGTGCTGTCTGGTCCAATGGCTGTTTTTTCAGTCTGTCCATTGTATAGCATGGGCTCAGGCCTCAGTTCCTCAGCCATTCATGGAGCTCCATTAAACTTAGCAGCCTTGATGTGCACAAAGCAAGGTTGCAAGGATGATCTTCACACCATCACCTCCTGTGTCACTGGTCAGGGGATCTCTCCCTGGGCAACAGTCACTGTGAGAGTACTTATGTCTCCTCTTCTCCTGCTTGGGTTGGAGGAGGAAGGAGCCCACACTCTGCCAGATAGAGAAGCACAGCTGTGGGAACAAGAGGAGCTGTGAAGGGCCTGCTGTGCATTACCACACCACTGTGGTGGTGGCAGGTTGCCAGCCCCATAGTTAGAAGGGAAGGCAGTCCCACAGCACCGACTGGGGAGCTTGCAGTCATCTGATGGATACACAGCACAAGGATAGCTCCAACTCAACAGGCAAAAAAGCAGACCCTTTGGGAAGGAGAAGGTGCATAAGCGCTTTCTGAATGCCCATGGGACACTCACAGGTCTAAGTGCAATTTCTTTAGCAGAAGCTGCCTCCTTGCTTGTCAGCCCTGTCCAGAAAGATTTTTTAGCTTTGCTCTTCACTATTGTCATTAATATAATAAATTGAGGATAATTGCTTGGCTTGAAACAGCTCTGTCTTCTGCTGTGTAGGTGGGGAAATGATGCCAGGAACAATCCTTTCTTCTCCTGCCAGTTTTCTTTTCTTTGCAGGAGGGATATATACCGTTTCTGTATAGATGCTGCTGTTAGCAAAAAGCAAGCTAAGCACTGCCTCAGCTAGAAATGCAAGATTGATTACATTAGATGTGCTTTATTCCCAGTGTCCTGCATGAAATCAGCTCCAAAATAGGTTAATACTGTTGCTTCAGAGTGGAAAATGCCAATGTTAATATAGGGTTTGTACCAAGCTGATAGACAGCTTGGTACAGAGCACAAATGCATGAGATTGGGTCACTGCCAGACTTGTATTTGAGAAGAAAGGTCAAATGAAGGTTTGCATGGGATGATATCCCCTATACCAAACTCAGCATGTGAGCATTTGCTGGGATAACCCTGGGAGCTGTATCTTCTTTACATATGAGTTCTGCTCTGCTGTAGTGCTGTTTATGGAAGACTGAAACATTTTTTCCCCCATAGTCTGAATTATTCTTCATTATTAGGACAGGACACCATGACAACACTTTAAATTCCACTTGAAAATGAAAAATGTCTTCTGGAAAACATCTAGCTTGAAACTGCTGGGAAATTACTGGAGGCAGAGCAGAGCACATGATACCTACTGCAGGGACAAAAGCCTCCACAGGGTCCTTGTGCACTGCAATGGATGGATCATAGCTTTTTTGGTACAACACATGATAACTAAAAGGCAGCAGGCCTCTGTCCCAACATCAGTGACAGTGGAGTGGTTAAGGGATTTTTCATGGCTCTAGAATTAGGAGATCAAGTTTTACTTTGTCTTTGCTTTGGGAAGCTCTTCTCTAGTGCAGAGAGGAAACTGACATTACTAACTGTATGATGCCAGTGCACCACCTACATGAGGCTGTGGTCCTTGACCTTCTGGGGATTGATGTGTAAGTGAACGAACAAACCTTTTCCAACTGTCTTATCTCAAAGAGCCCTTGGAGTTGAGTTTATGAGTGTTACTGCATGACGAGTGTGGGGTCCCACTTGGGAATTCTGTGGCTGGTCCTCACAGTCTACTCACAGTCAGAATGGAAATTCATGCAGACATGGAGTGAGTGCTTGATTTGAAGGAGTGCCCCAAGAGGCAGAGAGTGATGTTGTTACGTGACCAAGGAGTGCTTCACAGAGCCTCACATCATCCTCCCATTCCCCATGTGCTACATAGCACCCCATTTGTGGCAGCCCTTTGCTGTTAATTCATCTTCCAGAGGAGGCATTTCTAGGGCAAGATTATGGTTTCACACAGTAACCTGGTGACACCTGACCGGTTAATGACCTGTTGCCTTTTAGATGAAGACTGGTGCTAAGCTATCAGTACAGGGCTATATACTTGGTTGATTGTTCTTCAGGACTGCAGGCTTCTTTAGAGAATGATCATGTCAACATAGTTAAATTTTCAGGGTCCAGATCTGCTAGTTCTTTTACATATTTTCCTGGCCTTTTCACCCTCTCTGGTCACAACTTAAATCCATCCTGTTCCCCAAGTACTTTTTGGTAAATGTAAGAGGAGTAGTCAACTCCTCTTGTTTTTGGAATCAACATCTCTGAGACTTCTCAGTAATTTCTGTTACTGAGCAGGGTTGCATAGTTTGTGTAGTGCTGAAGTCCACAAGACATGAGGCAAAATGCTGCACATCTCTTAGACACCAAACAGTAAAGAATTATTTAGCTCACAAACTACCAGCAGCCAAAGTGGTGCTCTGCCACATGATACACCTGTTTCACATTCAGACTGGAGCAAAAAGCAAACACACTGTAGGCTATTTTTTACTTTTCCAGTGAGTTAATGGAGACGACAGAAGGCAGATCTGTCATGAGAGGTCACTGTTACCCCTTCATTTAGAGACGTAGGTGTGGATCCTCACAGAGGACAAGCAGGCAAGCAGCAGAGTCAAACATGGAAGGCTCCTTATTTTACTGACTCCAATCTTATATACACTTTTTACAGAGGGCCAGGATTGGCCCAAGAAGGTTACAACCTCCTGACTCCATTGGTCACTACGACCATCAGTCAAATTCTCTCTTGGAGAACAACTATGCAAAACACATAGATAAATTCTAAAAATACATATTGTTTACATCAAGCAGCATGAGAATGGTGCTGCAAAGGTTCAAACACTTGAAAGCAAGAAAGTCAGGAGTGACAGGTCACATCATAAAGGAAGAAACAAACATAATTTTCTCATAGCTACTCTTACAATAGAGTTCATGTGTTAGTCCCTAAATAATGAAGCTGTAATTTTAGGCCTGACTGCTAAGCTTCTACCAAATGCACTGGAACAATCAAGCACTTGTTTTTATTTACTTTGTTGGAATGATCTCTGAGACTCATGTGGATTTCTACAGGTATTAATCTAAATCTAAGTATCTGGAAGATAATTGAAAAACATGGACTCAGCATGCAGTAGATGGTGGCCTTTTATGGTATGGCTCTGTCTTCTCACCCTTTCTTAGAGATTTGAAAAATCCAAACCAAAAACATTTGTAGTAAACAAGGTTTATTGTCCTATTGCATTCACTGATACTTATGATTAACTGTCTGTCTCCTGACTACCCTCATCTACTTTCTGTTTCCAAGGTAGATTTTTTTTTTAAGAGGTCTCTTGCATCCTAAAGCATTTCAGTGGTATATTGTTTCCTGTTCTCAATGCCTTATATCATGTCCTGGTTATCTGACACTTTTAGAGAATGACAGGGAAGCTAAAGGCTCTTTATCTATTGCCTTGGGACATGGCTAAGACTCCTTTCACTTAGAAATTCAAGGTCTTTACAGGGAAATGGGAGAGTTGCAATGGCTTCTCATTAGGCTAAAATTACTATATTGTTACACAGATTAAATAGAACAATCCTGAAAGCCCCTAGTATATTAGCACTGCCTGATTCCAGCTAAAAGCTGGTGGAAGAATATTTCCAGGGGACCATCTATTATTCATCTCTCTTTTTTTTTTCTCTAAAAGAAAGACTATAGACCCAGAGCATAACTAGTTTTACTTTTGCTTCAAAAGAAATTCCTTGCTGTTTCATCTTTCATGGTACAGTTAGGTCCTTTTGGAGAACTATATAACAATCTGTTCTTGCTGTGGTGGGGGAGGCCATAATTTATTCTACCCAAAAAGGGCTTCTCTAGAGTATAAGGCATTAACAAGCTACCAGGTACATAAATCTCCAGAGACAGATAGAAAGCTCTTTGGTAAATGAGGATTCTCGTACAGCCTCCCACTCAGCTTTCCAGGGTGTTGCCAATCTTAGGGATGACAGTTGTACTAGACCTTTTCTAGTAATGTTTTACTCAGTTCCTGTCACACAAATACACTCAGTTCTGTAATTGCTTCTCATAAAATGCATTTGTCTGCCTAACTCCTGCCATGTCATTCCTGCAGTGCAAGGTCTTTCTGGTGCTAATAGAGCTCTTGGAGGCTCAGGACCATGAAGCCACAGGGAAGGGTTCTGAAATCCAGTCAGGGCCTGGATTATCAGAGAAGAGTATTTTATTGTGCAGTACTTGCCTGGAGCAGGAGTCATCAAGACTCTATACTGACCAACCTACTTAAGTACCCCAAATGATGTATGTCCTGCCACAGAGGCTGAACATGACCTGAATGGAGCGCAGAAATAATCAGCTCCCTCCACAAGCACAAGAGTGACATTTTGACACACCGTTTTGGGCAACATGAGCAACAAGGATCTGTTTTCTCAGGGCTACCACAAAGCCTGGCCAAAAACAAACCACTTTCCAAGCAGGTTGGATGTTCCTTGTGCTGTCCAGCTGAGAGCAAAGTTTGTGACTTTTCCTCATGGGCATGTGAGAAGGGAGTGCACAATAGCTGAAACAGCATGGCTGTAGTGCCTGCTGGTTTGGGCTGTAACTGTGTGCAAAAGCCTTACAAAAACAAAGTCACAGCTGCTGGCTCATTTTGTGTGGCAGCCCTTAGTTAATGCTGTGTAATGTAAGAACTGCTCTCCGCCAAGACCTCTGTGTCCCTCCTTCCTCTGGCCTCCCTCTCCACTACAAGACATATCTCTAAGCTGAAAACCTGTCTCTTCTGCCTTGGAAGAGGAACACATCAGGGCTTTACATAAATGGACAGGAGCAAAATCTCTCACAGCACAGGCTTTGTTCTGTTATATAAAAGCAAGGTGAACATGGTCCAGATTATTGCTATTTCCTTCTTTGATTATGCAGGTTCACTCCAGACTCATGCATGGGAGTAAATCAAATTAACCTCTCTATATTCAGGTGTGAAATCCTGTCTCTGGGACAAATTCATATTCAGTACCCGCCCCCACCCCCGCCCCATCCTCCCAAGCAGCAGTGAAAGAAAGGCACTAGGGGAATCGCAGTGGGGCTGACATTCAAAAGTGTGGAAGATAACATGCTCAGCTATTGTTGGTGGATGTTCCTTCTGTGGCAAATTGTTGGGATACACTGGTAGCAGATGAAATTTTAGAAATTACTCTATGCAAAAGGAATTGTGGACAATGAAATGTCCTTGCTCTCCTCTCTCTTTATCCTCGTAAAAACTGTATGAGATGGAGGCAAGCAAGGACGAATTGATGCATTTTACTCCAGGGTAAAGTTTGACCCTTTTAGTAAGTCTCCTAAGGTGTCAACCACCTTATTTAGGTGTATAAATCCCTCTGAAGATTTGCCCATGCATTAGAGAAAGGTTGCACTGCCAGTGGAAAAACAATTTCTGCAGCTCTAGTCTTGGTCTATTTCATCACAATAAATATTTCACTGTTGTCAAAAATGAAATCCAACATTGCTTTCCACTGGCTTTCTGCCTGCAGAAGGGAGGTGATACAGGGCTCTTGCTGCAGTAGCACATTTTTCTCATAGCATCTGTTCTGCCATTATTTACCTATATTGTCAATAAAAGCTCCTGCTTTTGTGAATTCAACCAATGTAGATGGTGTCAGCTGTTACTTGGATCGTGGCCCTGATTTGGTCAGCTGTTGTCAAAAATTACTAATGACTATTGACTAAAGATTTGCAAATTTTAATTATGATAACAGTACTTTAGAGATACCTGTTTTGTAATAAAAATATGGATTGTCAGAACAATTGACTTAGAAGTTGCTTGTAACCAAGTGATGTATTCCACAGATGTAGCACTTAAAATACACACAGTGGAGCATGGTTTGTAATACCCATTCAGATACAGACATGAAGCTCTCAGTGCTCAAAGCTTTCTTGACAAAGTATCAGCCTGTTCAGTTCTTATACTACATGAGCATCTGTACTTCATTCCTCTATTGGAATGCTATTTTTTCATTATTTCTAATTGTGATCATTGCAAAAATAAGTTTGAAAATCTGGGCAGCTAAAGATCAAAAATACTGAGGCCAAACCTAATGTATCATTTTAGTGAGGTTTTAATTTTCACGCCTATTTCATGGGTTTTCAGCACTTAGGATTGGCAAGGTGAACTGTATAACTGTTTATTGAGAACACAGGCTTCAAATCTTGGCAACTTCAGCAATCTGTATGTTAACAGGTTGGGGTTTTTTGTGGGTTGTTTTGTTTTGGTTTTTGTTTGTTTGTTTTCTTGGTTGTTTTGGTTTGGTTGGTTGGTTTGTTAGGCCAGACTTAGGGTTTACTTTTTCTTGTTCTAAAATGTATCCACTTTGGCTGAATAAAAAATAAACAGGCCCATATATGTTATTGGTGGAAGATCTGCATGATGTTATAAATGTTTAAAATCCTCTAGAATGTTTCAGAAACACATTGAATAATCTTAAACTTTTTGGAACTACTCCACTAATAGTTTTTTCTCCACAGGAAATTACTATTATATTCCCAGTAATAAACATCCGGCATCCTCCAAATTACACTAAGCTGATGAATTGCGAATATTGCTTTCCACTCAACCCTCTACAAAATTTCATGTGTTCATATGCACGTGTACATGCACACAAACACACCATGATCCAAATACAGAATGTTTGCCAAACAGAGCATCAGGATCTTTTTCACTCCCCACTAATTCCTCCTCACCATCTCAAGACTTGCATGTTCTATGTTGCTCAGAAAGTCCATGGAATATAACAACCCTTCTTGTGCTGAGTATGAAAAGTAGATCTGAGCCAAACAAATGGTTTTCTCAGCTGCCCCAAGCAGACTGGTAATTTTTACTAAAAACTTTCCTTATAAACTTACTCCAAAAACTTAAGTACTTCAGATCTGTTGTCTAGTGGTAGTGCTCATAATGTGAGAGTTTAAAGGTTGCGGACAGAAATTCACTCAATGTTCATTTAATTAATATCCGTCCACCAGAAGATGCATGCAGCAGGTTATCTTAAAAAGCTTCCTTGAAAATTACAAGGGATTACAAGGCCTGCTGTGGGGCTAGCCTCTCCCCTCTCTTGAACTCTCAAAGAGCAAATACAAACAGCATGTATCTGATATGAGTAGGGAACGTCTATATCTGGGCAAAGTCAGATTTTGGTCTGCAATGATCTGCAGCAGTAGTAGCATTGAGTTGTTACACTGCTAAAGGCCAGGTCTGCATCTTAGATGTGTATAATATCTGTTGCCCCATTTCAGCATTTCTGATCTTGAAGTCATTTACTCCTTTATATTCATGTGTTCATACTCATGTTTGGGGTGATTATTGCTGGACTCTTCTTGGTTTGTCCACATCCTGCTTCTTCAAAGAGTATACTGTAGTCTTGCGTGTGGGGCTTACTCATGCAGCATGCCACCGGACGTGCCTTTTCTGCGGCTTTGTTGTTTCCCACCATTTGTCATCCATAATGTCTCAGATATCCTTTTGTAGAATCATTCATGCCTACCTTTGTTTGTGGCTGACTCATTCTGTTACCAGCATCTTTCTCCTCTTTTTCAAGAGACTGAAGAAACTGCCTGCTACACAGTCGTAGTATCAAGACCATAACCATACTTCTCAACCTTTAGAGTTTTGCCAGTGCGTGACACAAGCCGTAGAAATGTGTGACAAATGACAAAAATGTGTAACACTTGTGCCCCAATGCACAGCATGCTGTAATTGACAGATTATAATGATTATAATGGGTTTTAGCCATAAAAGCTGTTTACAGAGTGCCTTTTCAGAGAGTATGAGTCACCTAAAACAGTTTGGGTCACTCACTCGTTTACATGTGATTTGCAAAATGGATTCTTTGGCCGAGTTGTCAGATGGCTGTGGCCAGATTATCAGACGGCTGAGTCAGACATCCTCAGCTGAAAGTCTCTGTTGGTACCTTCAAAGGTGAGACAGTGGCCAAAAGAGCTGACTTAGCTTCTGTGTGTGACCTCTTCCTTAGCTCTGCAGGTGTTCCTGCTCCTCCTCACAGAAACGGGACTAAATGTAACCACTTGTAAATGCGCTACCATCTTATAAAGCCTCTCCTTTATGCCCTCAGGGCTTGCGCACTGAGACTTTTCTCTCACCCTTTCAGTCCTTGCCAACAGCACTCAGAAGGCACAATGTTTTGGAAAGATCAGGCACCAGCTGTCAGAAAAATGAGTGAAATGAGATTAGTGGCCATGTCCGAGAACATCCTCAGTTGGTAACATTGCATATAGCAGAGCAAGGAAAAACTTCTAGTCCCCTTCCAGCAAGGCACAAAACCTTACTTGGGTATAATCACTTCCTCCACCCATACAGCTTCTTCGTTGTGGTTGTGGAGTTAACTGGTAGAAAGCAGCACAGTACCAGGAAACAATGCATGTATCCTGTGGCAGGGAGAGAGTCAGGAATCCCGTATGCAGAGGGACAAGAGATCACTGGTATTGCTGACCTGGGAGTTGTTCTATTATAAATGTGACCGTGGAGTCTGGGAGTCCCACAAAGGGGAGTCCTTCACCCTCCTTCTCCATGCCAGCACAAATCCAGTGAATGTGTCAGCAGGATAATAGAACCAGTTTTATAGCAGCTTTAACCCAGATCACATTTAAATGTGCAATCTCACACCCATTTTAAAAACTTGCCACATTCCAGATTTGCAATTGAAATGAAGGAGCCTTGGTGAACATTGTTTTTCATGGGATGCCACAAAAAAGCAATGGGGTTTTTTCTCTAGTTTTTAGAAAGCTGCTACCACAGTGCCCACATTCCATAAATGTATTGATTATGAGAGAAAACTAACAGCAAGAATGGAAAAGGGAAAGGTACAAAATTTTTGAAGAAGCTCAGAGATGACTGTTTGGTTACCTGGAAAACCTCCCTAGCCATACGATCTCTTTTAATCCTCACAAACATCAAGAATCAGATATTTTAATGGCAATAATTTCTGGATGGGAAAGAACAGATAACTTAGACTGACTCAGCAAAATTTGACATCTGCCTTCTCTCCTGAATGTATGACGGGAGTTGTTATTTTTCATAGTTAGACATGCAGGGTTTGTGCATGAGGGAGTTTGATCTAGGCTTCATCAGGAACAGTCAGGACATAAACATATAGCTAGCTGAAAATCCATCCCCACTCCAACCTCCCCACACTAAAACATAAAGGAGGAAAAGCTTATTTTAGTCCTTGAGAAACCAAATAAACTTGCACAAAGGAGCTGCAGCTGCTCCTACATAATCTCTGCAGCAAAAAGTAAAAACTCTAATAAAAATCAGGTTTTGAAAAAGCTGTTCAATTCTCCAGTTACCACTAGGTCTGCACAGCAACAGCCATTATAGACTGCTATGCATTCATTAGTTATTACTGTTATTTTAATGAATTGGTTAAAGATGTAGGATTGCTTAAAGTTCCATGACCATACTGCTCAAGATTTTTAAATAAACTTTGGCAGTTATGGTAAGCACTAAATTAAAAAGCTTTTGCAGTTTGTTGGCAAAGTTTTTTGCAAACATACTACATAATAGCTCTTCTCAGGACAATATCGTCATGAAGATTGTGTCATTCAGGCAAATATTTGAAAACTTTTCAGAGCCTGATAATTTTCAGGATATAGCTACTTACTTCACAGTGGGGGAACAACAAATAGAAGAAGACATTCTCATTAGTGTTTGTTGTTGAAATATCAGTAAGACAATTTACTATGTCAGGAGTAGGTCCTTCCTAATTCAGCTGCACTGGTTGAATTTTTTTGCTCTTGCCTTCATAGTACTTGTTAGCTATATGAAAATGAAAGTAACAGAGTCCTGAAAGATTATCTGATGAGTTTGAATGCTTTCTAGCACAGCTATGCTTATAAGTAATTCAGTCTCACCTGAGAGCTAGATATTTTGTCAACAAGCACAAAAAAAAAACCCCAAAACAAAAAACACAAGCAAGCAAACAAACAAACAAACAAACAAAACCAAAAAAAGCACACACCACCAAACCAAAGGGAAAAAACCTTACAGTTCGTGTAATTAGCAGCCCCTTTTTGGTAGGCAGCATGTCTTCTCTTCTTTGTTCACTGAGGGGACTGCCTCTTGCCATCAGAGTCTATTGAGTGCTGGACCCACACTGACTGCAGTGGGTGCAGAAGCTGAAGGGACCCTTTCCATCAGTTCACATTGCGCATGTACATGTGATTGGTGAAGCAGGTCTCCTGGTGTGCTCTCATCAGGAGGATCTTCATCCCAGCTTTGTCTTTTTACAGGTGACAGTAATAATTTCACATACCCAGAGGCTGGGAATTCCCAAATTCATAAGCAAGCCTTCACACAGGATTGCTTCCTTCCGAGTTCTCTTGCCATCACAGTTTTAGCAAGGCCTGAGCTCTTGTGACATGAGCTCGTGGTGACTATTGCTAAGAGTCTCTCTCAGGTGCATTTCTAGACATGCAAGTGGGTGTCACACCAGGGCCAGGAAAAGTCCCCACACCTGCATTAGTTACTGTGCATATCAGCAACCACAGCAAGGGAGCTTTGGACCTCAGTGTAGCACAGTCATGGTGGAAAGTGTGTTGTGACCTTTTTGCTGCCAGATGAGTTGTGAATGTGGCAAGTTTTGCCTTCCAGGTTCAGTCTTGCAGCAAGGTCATTCCCTTCCCTTACACATGCTGATGAGGCTCTGCCAGGTGAACAAGATCTGGGTGAAGGCAGTGGATGTAGATTGTGTAGTACTAGTTTTATCTTTGCTGGACAGAAATAAGGAAGGTCTGAGCTTTGAAGGCTCTTAGGCCCTTTGAGGAAAACCACTACTTTATTGTTTCAACAGAAGCCAGATATGCTGGACACTGTTTAACATCTTTCGGTCCTTGAGGACATCTCTGATCACCTACTGTTAAAATCCAGCTGAAGGCAAGGTATCAGGCAGTTCCACTTACAACAGTAATTGTCTAATTACTGTGGAAAGGCTGCCTTTCTCTGCATGTCCCATTGTGTTTCCTTCACCAGTACAGCTTGCTACTGTGACTCATCTGCCTAGGGCTTAATGAAGTTAGTCTGCAGCATCAAAAGCAATTAAAGTACTTTTGTACAGCAGCTCCATACAGTTACCTTTAGCTTGTCCTCTGAGAAGTCCTGTGCTGCATCTGCAAATACTCCTCTGCAGTTTTGCAGGAACAGTTGTGCTGGAAAAATAAACCAGGATTGCTCTTGCCCTCTGTTCAGCAGTGCTCATCAGGCTGGGCTGTCCTGGGATTGGAGTCAAGTTGTGGGGAATGAAACTTGGAGGAGAATTGACAAAGGAGGCTGTTAATGGCTAGGTCACAGAACCACAGAATCTAGAATATGCTGAATTGGAAGGGCCCCACACAGAACATTGAGTCCAGCTCCTACCCCTGCACAAGACCATACCAAAGAGTTATACCATCTGCCCAAGATTATTGTCCACCTGGTCTTGGGTTAGAAATGGGCTTGCTGTGTTCCTGCAGGTACCACAGACTGACCCTCTCAGTCTTTGCACCTCCACTCTCTAAAGACACAGGCAGCACCTGTGAATACAAGCCAGAAGATGCTGGTGTGCTGTTGGGTTGCTTAGGGCTCTGGCTGAGGTGTTTCAGTTGGGCCCCATAACGAAACTCATTCTTTTCCGGTCCTTCCCTGCACTGAGCACTAGAGCTCAACAGTGAGCATAATCCCTTTCAGTACATGGAACGCAGATTCATTCCCATTTTGGGGGATAAGGAGCTTGATATCATGTCTCTTATGCCCTGGGTAAGCACACCAGCCATTCTTCATTCCACAGGCTGCTGTCCCAAGTCCAGCTGAAAACTTTTTAAGAATTTAGGCTTTCAGTTTGCAACAAGTCAGTGCTTCCAGAAAAATTTTTCACTGCAGACTACCCCACTTCAGCTCTCATGCATGCTAATGCACACCCTGTGGGATTTTTCAGCTGAGCACATGACATTGACAGCCAGCTGAATATGCACATCTCATCCTCCCTAAGGCCTGTGCCTTGTTGGTATCTTGCTTTCCCTGATGCTGGAACTGATCTTCCTTCCACACATAGGGCCTTCAGGCCAAAACTGAAACTTAGGTGGAGAAAGCTGTACACGCAGTCAGAGAAAGTAAATGAACAAAGCTGAGCAGCAAACACATTTCTGGAAATGCAGAGACTAACCTCCTTAGCCAGGATGGAAGGCAACCTGAGTAGAATGCAAGAAGCAAAGATGCTCCAGAGATTTACAGGGAGAAAAATAAGGATAGCTGCAGATACAGAAAAAGCAGTATGCAAAGCAGGAGCAGGGTTTGAGAGGAAGACCTAACAAGTACTGTAATTCTTAACAGCTCTTACTCTGAAAAAGAGAAGTGTGGCAGAAAGGAGAGAACAGCTTGCTTTGTAGCTGTGGCAGCATCAGAGATCTGACACCCTCTCCTCCTGCTCATACCTCCCCAGTGCATCTGCCTGACCCCCACCCTGGAACAGATAGGATCCCACTTCTCTAGTTCTCCATGGTGTGAGTCTTGTTTCTTTAGTTTTTAAGCTTCATTTGTGGCCATTTCATTCAAGCAAAGCAATATAGATAAGGTTTTTTAATCTTCTTTTGTGCCTTATCCCAAGGCTTGTGGTTTTATGGACATAATATATTATGTGTAATGTTTCCTGGCAGCAGAGGGAAACAGGACTTACAAGCAAGGATGTGTGTGGTCTCTTGTGGTGATGTGAATGCATGGGCAATACCCTGGACCAAAATCATGCAGCAAAGGAGATAATTTTAGAAATAAGGGGCATGCTCTGCCTCTAGATGCAGTCTGGCAGGAACTGATCTTGGTCTGTCCTGCAGTGTGTTTCTGTTACAAGGACAGGACAACAGTATAAATCAACTAACTGAGCTGCAGTCATACAGAATAAATTGGGTCCTGTTTCATTGCTTCAGCCCAGTGCTGAGCAAGTAGTTTCCTCCTCTAGTGAGTTTTCAAGCTTCTACTCCTGAGTATCAAGATGGTAGTATCACCATTAGAAAGTACATCACCCAGGCCTGCAAACAACAGACCATAATGCTACACAGACAAAACCCAGATTTTCTTGTACTTCAGTCTCTTGGATAGAATCTGTGGTTTGAACAACAGTGATTTTTCACATTGTGATTCCTGCATGATGTGAAGCAAGAAATGTTGTATGAATATTAAAAGACTCAGCAAGTCAAAAATAACTTAGTCGTTAGTTAATAGCCTTTGTAACACCCCATGAGCTGTCTCCATGTCCTCTTCTAGGAGTACAAACCTGCTGCTCCTACAGCTCTGCTTTTGGGGGTAGCTTTGGTTTTAGAGTGTTTGGGTTTGGGATGAAAACAGATTCTTTGCAGAAATACCTACCCTAAACATGAGGAATGCCACGTGGACAAGGCCAAAGACAGCTGTGTGAAGTGGGAGGGGGTGGGCGGTGGAGGTGGCAGGTGGTGCCCTCTGAGTACACACAACTCCTATTGTGAGGTCTGCAAAATAAGATGAGAGAAAATCTCTGCTTTCACACAGCCTACAACAGCAAGCAAATAGGCAGGCAGTACACCGGCACCAGAGCCAGAATACTTGTTGTCAGTAGCATCTCCAGGCCGTAACTTAAAATACATTGATGCTAGCACATCAGTTTCTGCTAGCTCACCAAGCAGCAGAATGAGAAAGGCTGGGTTCTCAGGAAGTGGTGGAGTGCAGCAATCTCATTTGAATGCTGTGACCATTGTGGGGTAACCTTCCTCTGTCCGTGGGCTACAGAGACTGTTTTAACACCCTCATTTTGCATTCTCCTTGAGCCACTAGGGGCCTCTGATCACTTACTGAGTTCAAGCGATTGCTGCATATCCTCCCTGAAAGACTGCTCTGTCACTGGAGCTCTTGTCTGTTTCTTGCAAGACAAGGATAGGATGATTTTATGTAGTATTTTAGGTGACAAAACATGTGAACCAACCTTGTAAAACTGCTAGCCTGCCCACGAGTTTCCAGAGTACTAGAGACAAAAAGAGGTTGTAAATTAGCTTTGGAAGAGAGTGATTTAGTGTTTAAATGCTCATTGAAATTCATAGATAAATGACTGGGGAGACTCACAGCTGTTGAATATTTTCAGTTCTCCATCAGTATAACAGCTTTTGCCTGCTGGGGTCTGCCTATTTCTGTGTCACAGGGACAGTGAAGCCTTGTGTATTTTGGGGACAGAGCTGGAGTAGATGAGGAAACTACTACCCATAGATGCTCTTTACTGCCAATCTTCTGGATCCACAGTTGAGTTTGAAAGTAGAGCATTAACTTGGGGCTAACGCTATACAAATCAGGACGAGATGCCTTGGTTATAATGGAATTATGTTGGAAGTAATCCAGACTCCATCCTAATGTGAGGGGAAATAAGGGAATTCTTAAGTGAAGGGAATTCTTTCAGATACTAGTTTAAGAAAATTAGATATGAAAAATCAATTCTTATTTAGAGGCTATGAATACAAGACTGTTAAAATAACAGTTTTGTGTAGCTGAGCATTTCTAGGCAGTAGCCATGTAGGAGTCCTATTTTCTGCAGTTGTTAGAAATGTTTGAGTTTATCTGATTTTGTTTGTAAGTGCAGCACTATCCATTTTTTTCATTGCTTTGCCAATCTTATCATTGCTTTCTAGTGCCTCAGACCATTCGAGGTGTGTCTTTTGGATATGACATGCCGTAAAACATAGCAGAATAAAAATGTATTGTGGCTATATGTCAACACATCGGGCCCTGTGTGCTGATGGGGCCCTTAGCAGAGCCCTTCACTAAGCAGATTGTGTGTTGTTTCTGTCATCCCCGACTCTAGCAGTGCATGTGGGGGCTGTGCCACTCCTGTTAACCCCTCAGGTTCCGTGATCTCGTTTTGTCTGGGGACACCAGGAGGCACATGCACTTGCAAAGTTATTATGGTAACAAAATAGTGTTTCAAATTCTGATTGCTAAGTATCACATGGTGCAGTGCAGGGAAGGTCATTCTTCAAACCCTGGGGAAGGGAAGGGAAGGGAAGGGAAGGGAAGGGAAGGGAAGGGAAGGGAAGGGAAGGGAAGGGAAGGGAAGGGAAGGGAAGGGAAGGGAAGGGAAGGGAAGGGAAGGGAAGGGAAGGGAAGGGAAGGGAAGGGAAGGGAAGGGAAGGGAAGGGAAGGGAAGGGAAGGGAAGGGAAGGGAAGGGAAGGGAAGGGAAGGGAAGGGAAGGGAAGTTCTTGTTATGTGATCATAGAACTGTCTGTTGATATATTTGTTGTGAAAAGACATGGAAAAAGGAGGTAAAGCCTTCTTGAATGGTTGAATAAACCTTCTTGAATGTTATCTGTGTTGAGATGGAATCTCATTACCTACATCATCAAATGTCTCCCAGTTTCCATAAGAAGGGAAAAGTTTGGGGGAGGGGTGGTGAAGACTTGAAGAGATGGGGAAAGAAAGTGGCAGGCATGGCATAAGGTTTGAACACTACACTGTCAGATACCCTATCATTGCCCAGTGGCTAAAAATAGGCTCCTGCTTGTGTGCACATAATGGATATTCAGTCTGTCTCCAGAGTAGATGTGTGCGGGCTTTACAAATGCCCGTTTTCTTCCCATGAAGACAGAAGCAGGCTGTACCCCCACTGCTTCCCTACACACAGGCACACAAGCTCCTGACTTTCATTTGTACTCATTTAGACTTTTATTCAGACTATAGATAAAGCAAACTCTGCATGCTCAGTATAAATAAAGGGCCCTGGCTCCCAGTTCCACCTAGTCCTTTCACACTGCAGGACAAGTGGAAATGGACTTGGAAACTAGGAAGAATGAGACCCTTGTACAGGGCCAGCTTGAGGAGGAGCTGCTTGGGCAGTTCATCCCCAGAGATTTACAGGGGCAGGTTTCCAGCTGGTGTTGCTCTGAGGAGCTCTTGTAGCCAGTGGAGCTGCAGGGATTTACAGTTGATGAAACTGAGACTCCCAAGCCTGCAAGCATCTGGTGCTGACTCACTGCTGGGTGCAGCAAGGTATGGATATGGTGTGAGAAGGCACTGACATCTCATGCTTTCTGCAACAAATGCAGCATTAAAAATAGGAGCGTGGCAGGATCAGCTCTTCACACTGAAGGAAAGGCTTACTCTGCCAGCAGTTTCCTGCAGAAGCCAGGAGGGCGACAGGGGGGAGAAGGATGGGGGAAACAACACATGATGTGTTATACAGAAGCGGTGAGGCTGTGGATTTGTTTTAAATTTGGTTTTCAGTTCTTTGCTTAAAAAGAGATTCCCTGATCTAAATCCCCTTCTTCTTCTTCTCACTGCCTCCACCAGTCACCAAGAAAATACTTGTAAACAGCAGCTTTGGTCACAGAATATTTCTTCTGTCACATAGTGTGACAATAGTGTGACAATAGTGTGGCAATAACGTGGCAATAGTGTGTAGCTCTCTACAAACTGCTGCCTGCCTGTGCTGCCAAACCCCTGCCTACAGGAGCCCTCCTCACTGTCAGATGTCTCAGCTTCCACATGTGCTCAGTGAGAAGCAAGATTTATCACAGTGATAAGTGGTCCCTGAAGTGCAGTTCTGCTGCTCTGTAACTGAAGCCAAGAGCCCGGCTGTTCCCAGGCCTCATGTGACTCTCAGCACAGCCAGCACTCCCTATTCCCTGTAGTGTTCCTGGCTGCATTTCTTCCCCATATCCCGAAGCAATACCCCACTGAGAGTTCTAACCTCTCCTGTCCCCAGTCCTATGGATCCAGTCCTGGATCCAGTCCTATGTCTTAGATCCACGCAGGCAAGGGTAAGCAGTTCACTTCCAAGGTATGTGCAAGCTGTCCTCTCCCTGCCAAAGTACTAGTTAGGGAAAAGAAAAAGCTTTCTCTTATTGTGAGCAGACATAAGTCACAAGCATCTTCCTAAGATAATATTACAAATAGAGTATGCTTGGTATGGGCAGCTGCTTTTGTCAAAGTGGCCAGGCAAAGCTACCTCTCCTAGGCAGACCTTTCACCTGAGACTTTCTGAACAACTTCCCAGGAAACATCACATTAATAGGGGAGTACAGGCACTGCACGATGGGTAAGAGGCAGCCCAGGCTGGAGGGAAGGTTCACATGTTGGGTTTGTTTTTGTTCTTATTTGCTCATTTTGTTTGTCATTTGAGGAGCTTCTCTGACACCTCCTTTATGAACACTGCCTTGCTTCTCACGTCCCAGCAGGCAAATACACAAAGCCTTCTGCAGGGATCCCAGAGGGCCTGAGAGCTATTTCTGCATGGAAGAGTTTAGGGAAAGCATCATGAAATGAGGAGAGGTGAGGCTACAAGAACTGGAGAATATGGCTTCAGTTACTTCACAGCTGAAACATGCTGACTAAGGATATTTAGGTATTTTCCTAAGCCCTGTACCTGCCTGTGTTTCCAACCCAACACAATCAGTATAGAACATGGAGGGACTGAATCAGAAAAGCTGTAGTGACCCAGCAGATCCCCATTGCCCCGGTCAGCCAGAAAGAAATGCCAGTGATGTATAGTCACATTGCTGAGCCTGGACAGGATCCAGCCCTGGCGACTTAGCTAGATATTAAAACTTGTTGTGCTGCACTCACTGGGAAAGCATTTGCATGCATGAGGCTCCTTACCCTGACTGCCCCAGGGTAGATTTCTAGGCTGTGAGATGTGCACAGAAGTCACCCAGAGCAGTGTCTGAAGTCACCACGGTTGTAGTTCCTTCCATTCCATCACACAGAAACAGGCCAGAAAGTGAAAACAGGATATGGTTTCCCAGGGTGTCTCGTTTCTAGCAACTGCTGTGATCCTTGGCAGTAGCAGAGGGAAAGAGGAGAAACTGTTTGCAAAGGGCTCAAAGAATGAAGCAGAGCTGTTATTACTGAACTGAGGTCTTTCATACCGACAGGCATCTTAGACGCTATTCGTTGGCATCCATGTTGTGTGCAGTAGGCTGATGCTGACTCTGAATAAATGCCCCTGAATAAATAGTGTGACCGCGTTGCCTGAGGGCGGTGGGAAACAAGGTGCATATGAGACAGGCTGGCGATTCACAAGCCTCAGACTGACTGTACCCAGTTTCCTGAGCATTGGCAGCAGAATTGCTAGGCTTATGAGCAATGATATATGGGACACAACAGTAAGGCCTTCGGAAATATTCTTGGTTTGGTTGCTGCATAAAGAAATCAGGACAGATGTCAAGTGGTCCATACAGTGTTTGGAGGCAAGAGATATCACAAGTTTAGCAAGCTTAGCCACTTACATATTACTATGTTCAAGGACAATATCTGTAGCTAATAACCCAGTACCCACAACATTGGCACCACAGCTAAGTCCACGACATCTTAGTTCAGTCAATCTCATTAAGAGACAGTCACTAATATATATACAGCACATGTACACATATATCAAGCCATACCCACCACAGAGGTAGGGAGCCACCTTGACCTCTGTGAAGTAAAGCCTCAGCACTAGAAGAAAGTGATGCTTGTAGAGTATAAGAAACTGTGGAGGCTTCAAAATACATTGGTGGGCTCAAAAACTCACCTGGCATTTTCCAACTCAATCCATCAGTTTACCAAAAGACACTGCTTGCCAATAGAGACCTTAACTCATTTAAAAGTTAAGGTGTACAAGAGCTACAAAGAGGGTTCTGCCACTTGTTTACATATGTTACTGCAAAAAATACAATTAAATCTTCACTGGTCTGACATGAATACCTCCTGCCATCATCAAAAGCATTCCAAACAACCATTATATTTAGCCTGGGCATGCTTAAAATGGAAGGGAAGGTATGAAAAGCAAAGAAGGTTTCATATCCATCAATAAGTTACAAAAACAAACAAACAAACAAAAAAATCCTCCTCTGTTTTAAGATGCTAATGGAAGAATCAAAGCCTTCCTCTTGATGGAAGACATGGTTGCTGTCAACTGAGTACTATTCTTAGTACTAAAGTAGCAAATAGCCTCAAAAGGCAAGCGCATATCTTCAGATGAGGAAGAAACTGTGCCCAAGATCTTCATGTCAGTCTCAGTCATGGCCATAATACAATGTAAAGAGCCAGACCAGAGAGTATTTGCTGTTTTATGGCCCAGTCTAAAAGCTCCTGTGGAGCAATGTGTTTTCTCTGTTTTCTTGAGACAGATAATTTCAACAATAGGGCAAACCTAGAAAGAACAGGGAAGGAATGTACAAAACCAGTAACAGGGAGGAGCAAGACACACTTTAGTTATTAATGCTCTTTGCAAGAAGCTGAATACTTCATGTTTAGGCAAACGCAAATTGAAAGTAGACTGATGCAGAGAAAAGTGGATTCAACATTTTATCCTTTGCCAAACACACACATGAAACAACATAAGGATTCATCTCCATGAGAAGGCACAGAGAGAATAATCCACGCTGCTGAGTGTGATGATAGTCTCTTCATGGCAACAATTTCAGAGCAGAAAGTCTTCCGATGCAAAAACAGGTGGAGGAGATCCTTCCCACCACTCACTGATTGTTCATAGGGAGTCAGAGAGGGAAAAGAGTCCAAAGTACCACAAAGCTTATTGAAGGAAAGACCCTGTCTACACCTGGCCCATATTTAGGTAAGCCCAAATAATAAGGAATCATTAAAAATGGGAGAAAAGGAGAAGAAGAGCAACCTGCCCCTAGTCAGGAAGGTGGCTACCGGAGATCTGCCAGACATCTGGGTTTTTCTGCCAGTGAAGAGCAGCTAGAAGGTCAGCACCTCCCCTTCTTCAGATGTGCAATACTGTCAAGGTCCTCTCCCACCTGAGGATGCAGGACAGTCTCAGCAATCCTGCAGGGGTTTTGCCAATGAACCCATGTGCAGTACAATGCCAAGCAGGAGGGCAAAGGATGCACTGTGGTTTCCTTTCTATGGGTTTGCCACCCTCACCAGTCATTCCTTGTCCTGTTTCTCCAGAGAGTAGCCCATAGCAGTAGTGAGTAGCCTCTGTACATTCTAGTACATACATTCATGTACATATATTCATGTACATACATGAAGGCTGTGGGCCAGCTGTGCGCTGGAAAACCTGTCACTAAGACACCCTTATCTTCCACCAACACAGTCACGTGTTAAACCTCCAAACCTGAAGAGCATTGGAAGTGAAGACAGGTCAGAGGGCAGACTGTGAGGAATTTGCCAGAGGTGACTTGAGTGATAGTCACCTGGGGCGTTACCCTGGATTTTCTGTAACAAGATGGTATGCTGAGTGACCTGTTTGATGTAATTTTCCTTGAATTTTGGTCCTCTAAAAATGACTGTTATCCCTCTGTGTTGAAAAGTTTATTTTCTTCGCTGCTGCCGAACCTGAGGTGCACATTGTGATGGCAGGCTATTTGTCCGTTCAGCACCTCCAAAGGAAGCCTCTGTTACTTTTTATTTCACTTTATTGCCTTCAAGTTATAGTCAGCATCCCTAAGTTATAAGTCTGAAACATGTGTGCTTTTTGTCCCTGATGTGTTAAAAAAAAAAAAAAAATTTGCAGCCAAAAAATAGTTTAAATAAAGGATAGCATCTTGTAATCACTGAGAGACCTGCTATTACTAAAAACATCTGCACAGTCAGCTGTAAAATAGACCAGAAAAACTGAACATTCTATCCCTAAAATCATGGTGGGTCCATTTTCTACTAACCCAGCTAGTTTTAAAAATGTTTCTCTATATGACAAAATCTTTTAATTCCCCAAATGGTTTAAAAGTCTCTTTGTCAAATAGGAACTGTGTCATTTTTTTCATAGAAAACTTCTAATAGGATGAAAAAAAGATGAGCATGTTCAATTTTTTTTCTTTAATCACGTCAACCCAAGGGGATGTACATTGTACATCGATCTGTATCTAAAGTGAGAAATTATTACCATAGGTTTGAGGCTTGTGGACCTGGACACAGAATAACTTAGTTTTGGTTTTGTGTGTGATACAAAGAAGCATGCTTTCATGTTGATTAGTACTGTTCTGCCCTGTACTGCCCATCTTTCAAACTCCTGAAGACAATATATATTAATTGCTAGGAAGTGGACAAATCTGGTAGCCCCACTGTGGTGAGGCTGCAGCAGATACATGCCCGAGGTCCAGGAAGGAATGAAATTTGGCACCCATTCATAGCCGGCAAGCACACAGACATGTGGACTTATATGTATGACCTGTAGACACAGGCACACCACTCACCCATTAAAAGAGTTAGAAGTGGAGTTTTATGAGACAAACTGCACTCATCATGTGCAAGGCATAGCCACAGAACCACAGTGATCAGCACCCATTTACATATATTGTCCTCGTATATCCCTGTTTCCCCATACTTACTCCCTGTCAAGCCTCTCAGATCACACTCCTTCCCTGCCTTTCTTCCTCTACTAAATATCTCAAGACGTGTAACATGCCAAATGTCCTTCCCTTGCATCCCATGAGAGGTCCCAGACAGCCAAAGGCTGCAATACCTCTCTGTTTGAAACCTTCACCAGGAAGCCAAATTGGACCACAGTTTCATCCCTTGATGCATGGCTGAAGGCTCCTGTGATGGGCCTGGCTCCTGTGATGGGGCTAGGCAGGGTGTGATTTGAGGACCTCCTATCTCCCTTTGTCTCTGTGCACTCCCTCAATGGTGGGCAAATGAGCTTTCATCACATAACCTAGTTAGAATAAAAAATAGAGATTAATTATGATGAAAGTGTGTTGTGCCCTTCTTTCACTTCTGTTATTCTCCAAATTTAAAATTATTTTCATTATGGGTCTTTGTTAATTATGTCTCTTACCAGGAGAATAACCCAACCCTAACCAAAAAATGTGTTTCCTGCTGATTTTATTTGCCATTACCTGTGCTACAGGCACAAAAATTATTTCTGCATGTTGTGATTCCTAGACTGCCTCCAGATAGATTTTTTTAATGTTACCTTAGTGTTGTCACTGTCTTGGGTGTGAAGAAACACAGCCACAGCCGTATATCCATGAGGTGTTGTTCCAGTTTCAGATCTCAGACAGATCATAGTCACACAGGCTAGCCTGGTTTGTCCTTTTGCATTGGTAAGCCTCATACCACAGCTGTACCTTCAGCTCTGTTGCAGAACTTGCCTGTTACAAGGCAAGGGTTTCCGGTCCAAATTTTCCAAAGAAAAGCATATTTTGGAGCACCACCAGCAGGGCTGAGGGCCAAATGAGGGGGCTGACCAGGAAAACTCAAGTGTGCAGCAGTTTGGGGTCCTTCAAGAAACTGCTGAGTGCACATGGTGCAAAACTCTAAAGGCCACTGCTTTAGAATTATTCACCACTTTAAAAATGCTCTGGAAAAGGTACAGATACTGGGGAGGAGATAAGGGTGTCAGGAGAGGTTTGGTTGTTACTTGATCATGTGGTTGACAACATCTGGCTGCTTTCAGTCCCTCTGCTCAGCCTTGACTTTTCATCTGTCCAGAGACTGGATGCCTAGGGAAAGTTTACCAATCTCCTGTCAGACCTGACTAGCATTCAAGTAAAACAAACTTTATTTATATAAACACTTGTTTAGAGATTAAGTGCAAAACTGTTTTTTCCTGCCAAGATCTAAGCTCAGAGTTTTTTGCTTCCTCTGCAGCAATGAATGACATCATTGCCACTCTTACTCTGTGTTAAGCATAAAGGAAGCCATCCAGTGCTGAGCAGAAACAGAAAACAACTGCCTAGAAATCTTGCATAACAAAAATTAATTACTTTCTTTTAAATGTTGAAATTTCGGTAGCCAATGCCTGGTATTTAGGTGTCTGGAATTTGCTATGACAGGTGCATGTTGTCAGTTGTTTGCAACTTTTACAGACTATTCAAATAGAAACTTTCTCTTCCTCATGCTATAGGTACAGCATTGTTTGAAAATTTTCTCTGAAAATAATTTTTCTGTTTTTCTGAGTGACAGATTAGATATATTTTTGCAGCACAGGTTTGGTGCTTCCAAGTACCTACTGGACAAGCTCACACAGTCATACATGCAGATGGCTCTTTAGATATAGAGTCATGTGGCAGCAGGGATATTACTCTAAAGCACCCATATGGAGAATTGTTTCATTTCTAGTATAGGTGCACTTGTCAGAAAGGTAGATCCGCATTGATAACATCTGGAAGAGAGAGAGTATTTTGGCAGCAGGTCATAGTCAGCATCTTGCATGTGCAAGTTGCTCCTTTTCAGGCCTCAATGTGAGAATTAACTCATATCTGCCTGCCTTCATTTTCTGCTTTTCTACGTGTTTGTTTTGCAACTTGTTTGAATCTTGTGGGATCTAGACAAGGTACAAAACTGCCAGCCCAGCGAGGATTACAGGCTTGGTCACTGATGGTGGGCCTGAAGATCTGCCCCAGGCAGAGATTTACCAGTCCTCTGGATGCCTGCCAGCTCCCTTGTTGTTCATCAGCTTCATTCAACTGCTTCACACAGCCATTTCGTATTAGTGACACCAGTTTGCAACCATGAGGGATGCTGACTTGTTGCTGTTATGGTCAAGGTGTGTCTAAAATATCCCTGTGGATCACAAATACTATAAAGCGGATACAACAGGGAATTAGTGAGAGGATAGAGATGTCAACAGCAGATTTATTTGATTTAGTGTGTTCCTGATAGGAAATGATAGATACTCTGCTCACTGTGGTAACCTTGTTCTTCCCAAAAGAGAGGGGTGGAGAGGGAAGAAGGGGACAATTCAGAGGGAAAGTGTACACCTGCTAGCAGTAGGATCCCTGAGAAAAGAGTAGAGTCTCTTACTTCATTTTTGGCATGGCTGACAGATTCACCTTTAAGAGAAAATAAAGGTGATCTGCCTCTCAGAGTGAATCAGCATTGTATGCAATGTTGAGAGGAGTTTGCTGGGTGTTACTCACCATCTGGAAGAATAATTATCTGGAATTGTGACTGAAGACTACATTGCCGTAAGGCATGATTTTTTTATTTACTGTTATTCATCCCCTTACTTTTTTTTCATTTTATGAATGATCTGGTTTACGTTTAGCCAAAAGATACAGTCTAGCTCATTCACTTGGTGCAGTCTTAAACTGCAAATGGAGAGAAAATTAAAAATTAACAACTGCAAAAACACCCCAAAAAGTCAAGGATAAGAGCTGGCATGATCAGTGATCCTTTCAGTTGCATTGAGAGGATGTAGCACAGGCCATATTTCAATTTTTCCTTTGATTTGTTATGAGTTGCTGTGAGCAATGTTAAATAGCTTATGCTGCTATGCTTCTCTCATTCATTTCCATAATTTTTTGGTCATCTAAGATAATGCCCTAACAGACAGAAAGAATGAACATTGGCTTAGAAACAGTGGCTACTTGTCAAACTAATTCTGGCTGCTCTAGGAGAAAAGTCTCTCCTGTATGTCTAACTCCCTTTCACTCTCTTCATCTCCACTTCCCTCCTCTATTCATTGTCAGTTTTTGTTCTGAAAGGCTTGTCTCAAACTCAGCCATCATTTAAAATCCTGGGATAGTAATCATAATGCAGTCTGGCCAGTATTTTAACGAGCGTACAATATTTCCGGCATTGGATATGATCCTGTTGTTTAGCCTTCTGCACATCCAAGAGTGAGTATGACTGCATGCACCTCTCTTTGTGTGTGCATGTGTGTGCATGGGGGCTTTTAGTCATTAGTTGGCTAATTTTCTTTGTTAGTTACTCTGTCTACCTGTCATACAAGGTAGGCTCCTGTTGGGCTGAGTGTAACAGCTTGAATTTACATTCCATGTGATCTGGTTTGTGTTCGATTCATTAGTTGCATTAAGTTGCATTCAAAACTATAAAAACACTGTGACATGCAGGAGTGCATGAAAAGCAAAATGCACCATCTTCTATTGTATCTCCAGCTGCTCTTAGGCAGCTCCTAGGGCTTTGTGCAGAGCTTGCCTGTCTTGTGGTGCTGTCACTGCCTATGTACCTGTATCTTCCTCCGACATCAATCCCCAGCAGCCTGGAGCCTCCGCATTAGATCTGGGTGCTTGCTATGTAGTGCTGTCAGTGGAAAAGGGCTTCTACTGTTTCTCACAGCCTCTGTTCTGAGACATGAGATGGCAACCCTTCCACTGCTGCCCTGGAAATCTCAACTCTAGTGGTCAAACAGAGCCTCTAAACCTGGAAATGTACAGGTGCCTTGGCAGAGCAGGTCTGCAAACCCTGCACTGGCCAGGAATCAGCAGTGCTGTGTGGTCAGGAACTGGCTGCAGTGCTTGTGGGGCATCACCATAAGCCTGAGAATTATGGAGAAGGGAGTTTCAGGGTTTTGCAATGTGGGAAGTTACAGAGGCTGCCCAAGGTAGTGGACCTACTGAGAACCAGTGGCATCTCAATGCAAGCAGGAGTTAGCGGCAGGGGGACAGGCCCTGGCAGAAGAAGTGTCTTTGGGAACAAACAGGTGGTCTGGGAGAACAGAGCTGTTGAAATCTTGGAATCACAGATTTGAAGAGATCTTTTGTAGACTCACATATGTTATGAATGCTCATCAGCTGAAAATGGATTTTCTACAGATAGGAATGGGGAATGAAGTGTCACATGGTGAGAGCAGTAGCATGCCTGTCCACTAAGGTGCTGAAATGTCCCAACATCTCCTGATGTAAACAGTCTCCCATGACCCTGGATTTTGGGCCTGGATTGCCCTTTGGAAATCCTGTGCAGAATAGCTAAATTTGTGGTTGTTCTTGATAGTTCTGGGAGTTCTCGTCTTCCTGAATATAAGAAAGAGAGAGCTTAGAAAGATGGTCTAAGGTGATGGTTATGCTTTGGTAATACTGCAGCCTTTTTTCAGGAAGATTGTATATGGTGGTCTCAGATTCCTACATTTATTTTTTACATTAATTCCATTTTCTTCTAAAGTGAAAAACTGCTATTTTAAGTACAGTTTAGAACTCATAGTATAGAGATAGTGAATTTATTTGTATCCTCTCCTGTCAGAGAAACCTCATCAAGTCACAGTGCCATAAATTATTATAACATTTTACCTTCTGATAAAAAAACTGTAGTGCTCTTCTCCTCAAAGCCCTAATTTTTCTGTGTTTTCCTCTACTCACTTCCACTTCAATGTTACAGATCATGACAGCAAATGCATTCAGTATACCCTACCGTGATGCAAAGCAGAGTCTCAGAAGCCCTGTCAAAACCACATTTTAACCACTCATGCAACTGATTCTTTTCCCCACCAGCATGGTTTCAAAATCTGTAAGCTGTAGACACTGTCAGTGTAAAAAGAAGACTTCACTACATCAGAACAAAGAAGAGTGGGTGGTCTCTCTGTAGCTAAGGCTGTGATTAGTTTTTCTTGTTAAGCTTGGAATTAATCCCTCCTATTGTGGTTCAGTGAAATTGGTCCATCTGTGATTTACTTGTAGCTCTTGCTACGTACTAACAGCTTTAGAAAGTCAATGATAATTGAATGGGAGAGAAGAGGAAGGTTGTCATACATAAAAACTCAATATTACAATTTTTGCATGTCTCTGGTGACTACTGGATGGGCTAGGAGAGGAGGATGATTTACAGAAACAACTCCAGCAAGAGACCGAGACTTATGTTTTTCTGTAGTCTTAATTGAAAGCCAGTGTGCTGGTCTGTGTAAAGAGTGAAGTATAGTAGCCCTAGAGGAATGAATAAACTAAATAAACTCTTCCAAATTTCTGGCATAGGTTTTGTAGTAACATGAAAACAGATTTTCCCTAAGTCAGGAAAATGAAAAATTGTAACAATTTTGCTTCATATTAATAGAGCTTGATTTACAGTCTTTTAATTTTTTTAGATTTTTTTTTTTTATCTTGTGTTGTGTCTCTAGCAAAATGTGACTGCTTCCAACTTCAGACTTCTTAGTTTGATAGTCCAGGCAGTGTTGGAATTAGGATGATTTGTCCTTTTTTACCTTTGAAAGCATTTAAGCACAACCAGGCATCAACCCATGCCAAAGCACCACCTCTTCTAATAACATGGCAGCATTTGATTTTTTAATTCAAAAGGCCAGTCATCCTCTTACTTTCTCTGCTCAATATGCAAAAAAATGTTGGGCAGCATGAAGATCAGAGAGGGTAGCTGGGGCACTTTGCAAGGCCTGCCTTCAGACCCACTTGGGACGTTTCCTAAGGCAATTGCTAAGTCTTCCTCATTTGGAGTGAGGCCTCAGCTCTTTCTTAGTCCAAGTGGCTTGGCTGCACCTACAGCACTCCTACATCATGTTACTTCTTCTTGCCCAAATCAACTGGCACTTGCTTTTCTCGCCAGATGGTTCCTGTGGTTCATGGGCACATGCTAAGATTACTCTGTACCCAATTGTGTCACCAGGGTGCTCATGACATTCTGCATGCCCTCAGGAAATTACAAGTACTTCCATGATTTTCCCAGTGTAGGTCTTTCCGATGACAATAAAATTAATACCAAGAGCAGTCTTCTTTGGAGCACTTTTCCTGCGCAAGATTTGGGATGTGTTTCGATGCAGCAGAAGATGGAAACCTGCCCTGTTACTATGTATTTGTGACAGCTAAAACTTTGAGGGTTCCGAGCTGAAATGAGTGAAGTTTGGCTATGAATGGAAGAGGTTCAGGAGCTGTTTGTCCTGTACTTTGCCAAACACAACTTCAGTCCTTCATTTTTCTTTGGGAGACAGTAGCTGAGGGTTAGTCAGACAAGACTAAAGTGATGTTCAAAAGAGGCATTCTAGAGGAACAGGCAATGGTAGAAACTACCCCTCTCTGGCTAAGCTGTCACACCTGTTCAGCTGCAGCAGGCAGATAGCAGTTCATTCATCTGTTTCTCCTTGCAATCCTGTGTCTTTAATGTCCTCTCCAGATTTTGCTGCCATCATTCATGTTGTCGTCACTTGGAGACTGAATTTTGCACAGTGCCCTTCTTACTGCTACCTCCCGTCCGCTCCATGCCCATACCCCATACAGGAGGCACAAAAGCAGGAGAGACAGGATGGGTTCAGAGAATTTGGTGACTGTCCTTTTGGTAACACAAAGAGGGAGGCAGCATTACACAAGCAGACAGATCCCTAGCTCTACCTGAGTGCTGTACTTTGGGGTATACATAGCTTCCTCCCAGGTATTGCATTGTCTGTATTGCCAATCAAGATTGTATGGGTTCTTCATGATGTTCTTGCAGTCCTTGACCAGCTCTGAGAGCCACGGTAGTTTCTCTTCCAAATAAAAAAATAAAGTTGCAAGAAAGCATTATGGCTGTACAGGATCCCAAATACAGACGGTTCCACAGCCTTTACAGGGAGACCTCTGTTTCTTACACACACCATTTGAGACTTGTGTGAAAGACGTTCTTCCTTTTCTACAATTCACAACTGCCTTTAACCCTGAGTAAGGACCTGTGTAAGACCCATCTTCTTCACTGCCTTTTGTTTTACTTGTGCATGTGTCATTTATCTTTGTGACACCCAGTACTTGGTGATAAATATCTGCTGCCATTTCACTCAGTGAGTTCATTTACCCGTTCATGACTCCAAGCATCTCAAGTGATAACTTCATTGTGAGACCTATTAGGAAAAGGGCTGTGAAGCGCTAGTTCTTTGAAACAAGGCAATGCCTAAGTCTGGAGAGCACTTGCAAAGGAAAAGTTCAGTGTGATTCCTGTTTCTATGCCATCCTTCACTGAGCTGTTTATGTTGTCATTTGATGAGCATCTTGTTCTTTGAGGTACTATGGTATTCTTGAGGTCAACACTGGACCTTGCCTGTATTTTGGCTTGGGTGATCTCCCAGAGCTCCTAAGAACACATTCATGAGATAGAATGCCTAGCTTAGCTCACCCCCACTTTCTGTACAGCTGGCTTCCTCAAATTCCCTGACCAGGGGCTATCCGTGAATAAAACTGCCATGCCAGTTCTACTCTGCCTTTAAATAAGTAGCTACTGAAAATGAAGCAGTTTGACTTCCTCCAGTCCAGTAGGTGACAATGATGGAGTGGCCTGGTATGCCCACAGTGGCACTGAAAGTGATTCATTACATTGCATCATCTGTAAGACACAGATTTCGATTAGTTAAATTGCTTGGTTGGCCAGTGATTAATGTGCCTGGAGGACTGAAATATGTTTTTTTCTAGAAGGCAGAGAAGAGAATCTGTATGAAGTACAGGCTTTGGCACATATCTAATTGTCAGTGACCAGAACAGTGACCAGAACAGATTTTAAGTGTAGTTTAGTTCTGGGGATTTTTAAGGCAAAAGATGGAGTTAATGCTACAATTCTCTTTGTATTGCATACTCTTCTGTATTGCATGAGGAGCACACTGCTGTTGCTGTAGAGCCATCCATGCAGTCTTGGAGTAAATGTGAACTTACATCTCCGAGTCATAGATCTTTATAGTTTGGGGGCCAGTGGAGCCCATTCAGCCTGAGATCATGTGAGTGATGGCTGCTGGTAAACTTGCAGTTTTGCATCCCCAGCAGAGAACCTTCAAAGTGACAGGCAGTGCTTGGAAGTAATTTTTCCTAGTCATATACTAGGAGATGTGAAGAACATTGCAAGAGTAAGTCTTAAGTTACTTATGCAGACTTTTCTACTTGGTTTCTCAGAAAACTGAGCTTTTAATTTAAGGAAGTTTTCCTTGATGGAAAATCTCCAAGGAAGTATGTTGCTGACACTGCCATCTGTCACTTTTCCAGGGAAGTATATCTTGTGAATGAGGAGGAATTCTGGCTGGTGACTAATAGCAAATTTTACCCTTGCATTTGCCAATTCTGGTCCTAAAGACCACTGGTCTGTAATAAAGGAGTGAATATATTACATAAATAAATAAATGTCTGAGCTAAAATATAAAAAAGTATCACTTGCTACAATAGAGTTTTAAAAAATTTTGATCTAGAGACATTTGTGACTTTAAAAGCTGTTTACAGAAGCTCTGCTTTTGGAGTGCTGGCATATCATAGTGCAGACTGCTTGGAGTTGGCTAGGTGTGGGGTTGGCTGGGAGATGTGTTCCCTCCAACCCGTCACCTATCTTTGGGCCATAGGCACACCTTCAAGCAGTAGTACACATCTCCCTTTTGCTCCAGCTCTGGGCTGGATATTTGTGAGGAAAACAGGAAAAGGGGAAGGAGGGATAAAATAGTAAAATAATTTTTATTCAGACAAAATATTGAAAGCTAGTAGAAGGAAGTACTTTTTCACATAATACACAATTAGCTTATGGAACTGACTGCCAAAGGATACAACTGAAGCCAAAGATTGCAGACCTGTTCAAAACAGGATTAGGCATAACATGAAAAGAAACATTAGCCAGATTCATAACAGTTAATACTTTAAAATAAACAAAAGATTTTGGAAGGAATATAAATCCTCGGGCATGAGGACTGAAGCCAAGTTCTAGCTAGCAGGATTTAGGGAGAAATTTTCCCTGGGGCCTGCTTCTTCTGTAACTGAGTCTTAACAGAGTATCTTGCACCTTCCTCTGAAGCAACTGATGCTGGACACCATCAGAGAGGGGACATTGGGTGAACTGGGCCCTCATCCAGACATAGTCTGGAAAAACAATTTCCTTTATTTAAATAAATTCAGAATTAAATAGAAATGAAGCAAAAGTTTTCAGAAAGCAAAACAAGTTTTCTCCCTTCAGATTCTGGGAGCACAAAACAGAAATTAGCCTACTCCCACTCAAAAGCAGGAAACCTAATATCTAGCCTCATATGTTGATGTAATCTATTGAGTTCAGCAAGACCTAACCACATACATCTTTATGCATGAACATTAGCATGAGTCCGAGAGGCCACATCATCCTCGTCCACTGTAACATTGGAGCCAATCAAAACCCTTTTTTATTTTTAATGGAGCTTTTTAATTTTTAAAGCAATCTCAATGGGACCTTCTGTGCAGGAGAGGAGATGTGCCAGTTCTGCTAACACAGCGAGAGGTTTGCCAAGACTAGGTTTCTCCTAGGACCTTCCAGAAAAATCTCACTGAGCTGCAGGCCCTATTAAAGAACAGCATATCAACACAGTTATCATTAATTGTTCCTAGTGAAGAGTTAGGGAAGGGTTCCCATGTAGGGAAAAAGGGCTCTGCAGAGGAATCTGGACATACTGAACTGATGTGCCAAGGCCAGTGCTAAGGTGTTCAGTGAGTCCAAGTGCCAGGTCCTGTTTTCATGTCACAACAGCTCCAGGCAGTGCTGGGGGCAGAGTGGCTGGAAAATTGCGTGGTGGAAAAGGACCTGCCAGTTCTGGTCAACAGCAGCTGAACATGAGCCAGCTGTGCCCAGGTGGCCAAGAAGGCCAATGGCATCCTGGCCTGTATCAGCAATAGTGTGGCCAGTGGGACCAGGGCAGGGATTGTCACCCTGTAGTCAGCACTGGTGAGGCTGCATCTTGAGTTCTATGTCCAGTTTTGAATTCCTTACTTCAAGAAAGACACAGAGGTGCTGGAGCGTGTCCAGAGAAGGGCAATGGAGCTGTTGAGGGGCTTGGAGCACAAGTTCTGTGGGGAGCAGATGAGGGAGCTGGGATTGTTTAGCCTGGAGAAAAGGAGGCTCAGAGGTGACCTTATCACTCCCTACAACTGCCTGAAAGGAGGCTGTAGCCAGGTGAGGGTTGGCCTCTTCTCCCAGGCAACTGGAGACAGGATAAGAAGACACAGCCTCAACCAGCATCAGGGGAAGTTTAGGCTGGACATCAGAAGGAATTTCTTAATGGAAAGGGTTGTTTAACATTCAAATGGACTGTCCAAGGACATGATGGAGTCCATCCTTGGAGATGTTCAAGAAATGACTGGACATAGCACTCAGTGCTCTGATCCGGTTGACAAGGTGATGATCAGTCAAAGATTGGACTCCATGACCTTAGAGGTCTTTTCCAACATTATGATTCTGTGATTCTGTTTCAGATGGGAGAATATGGCTGCAGCAATGCAATGGGGAGGACAGGGAGAAGAGAAAAGATGAATTTGGAGAAGGTAATAAGATGGGCAAAGAGGAGACTCGCCCAAAAAAAGGTGGATTTCAACCAACATTCAGATGCAACTTTTTCTATTGAATAGGCATGTACAAAAAAATGCGTGTCTGTTTTAAAGAACAGCTCCCACACATCCGGATAAACCTGTTGGCAGAAAGTTTTCTCAGAGGAGCCAGCAAAAGCATCACTAATCAATTTTAAAAACTTCCCTAGGCAGCATTCACTGTCACCTCTGACAGAAAAAATCCCTACAGAAAGCCACAGTTGGAGAAAATCAGGCCCTAGTAGTAGAAGCAGGCAGCTTTTCAGTCTTTGGAGAAGTCTGTCCTCATTTTATCAGGCTATTCTTTATCTCTGCAAGATTTGGCACTCTCTGATGCCAAAATTGAGCTAATTTTCTTCCTCTGAACTTCAAAGCAATGTCTTGTTAAATCTAGAGAGAATTATATCAATACTAGAAATCGTTCTATTCTAAAATCAATTTTGGAAATGGGTGAAGGAAGTAGAGGATCTTTTCTTCATTTAGCATCATAGAGGCTCAACAACATGAGTCTGGTAACTGGAAAACCATCACTTCAATAAGAACCTTCATTAAAATGTCTGAAATAATTTCCTGTCTAGTGGCCATTCTTGGGCCAGATGTGCCAGCAGTAAAAAGACAAAGAAGCACGAAATAAAAAGTGAGAGATATACCTATTTATAAATCAGACCAGCTGTAAGACTCAAAGAACTCCTGAGACCTGTGGAATGAGGAACACGAATTAAGAGCTCCCCATTTCCTCCTTCTCCTCTACCCTGAAAAATACACTGTGGACTCTATTATGTCTTTCAGGAATAACTGGCTGACTTTTATCTTTGGTTTTCTCCTTTTTTTCTTTTTTGAAAACTTTGGATCAAAGTCATTGCTTATTTCCTTGCTGAAAGTTAAACTTTGGTTACAAGTAGGTCAATTAAAGTTTCATTGTCTCTTGGGTGACCATATCTGTAAAGATCTGTTAGAGCAGAGCTTGTGAAACAGTTATTTTTCCTGATTCGTGTTAAACAGATTTGGCAAATAATACATGACACAGGGAGAAAAGAGGAATAAGAGAGCCTCTGAGGGGACAGTGAGAGAGGTAGGCCTCTGGATGCAAGAAAACAGATTTGGGGAAACAGGTGTATTCCTAACAGTCCTTTGTGATGGTTCCTTTCCCACTTTGTTAGATTGCTTGAAGTGATAAAGGACATAGGGGTAATTAGCTCAACGATCCATTTCCCAAAGAGAAAGCCAGAACCAAGGCACTCAGCCACACTCTTGGTCTTTGCTCAGGATAACCAAGTGTTTTCTCTATCTCTACTACTGACCCCTCTGTCTATCATTTCACCTCTTATATTTTGTCTCTCTGCTGACTTTGGAAGGACCGTAGGGATGAGTCTTCATTTGTGTTACAGATGTTTCTGAAATGCAGAGTTTATTCTGCCTTTTTATTACAGCTGTAGTTCAGTAATTTTTTTTATTGTTGTTGTTTTTAAAGCCATAAAAAGAGTTCTTCTGCACATATCACTGTAGTCAAAGACCCAAGCAGTTGTTAGGAAACATACAAATTAGAATAGGAAAACTATAGCGAAAATGTTGTAATGACTTAATGCAAAATGGTGATGAAGTCCAGTACTCAAGTGCTGCCTCCTGCTTCATTTCATATTTAAAATAACAGAGTAGAAAGGGAATCAGCAATAAGTTAGAGGCATAGAAATGGCTTGGAATAACTCTCAGGGGTTTTCCTGAGTGAGGAGTTTGGTGCTGAAGTATTTGGGGGACAACATGGGGAGACTGGTGATTTTAAAAATGGCCTTGAGAGGATTGACAGGAGGGACTGTTCTATTTGTCCATTAGTAAAAAAGCAGGGATGTTCTCATTGCTTGATCGACTAAAAGCTGATCAAAGTCAATCTTACATTGCTTGTAGTTAAAATATGAAGCTTATTGCCACAGAAAATTATAGTCTGAAATCAAAACAATGATTTGTTTGATTAGTTTTATGATCATGTAATTGTCAGAAAAGCACTGGAACTGTTCAGTGGAAACTGTCATTTTCTTCTCAAAAACATTTGTGTGGTAAAGGTACAAGTAGCAAGTAGCAGTATCTGGCCAATTTCAAATCCTGCAGCAAAACAGGAATACAGGACAAGGTGACATGCAGGTGAAGAGGAAGATTGCCCTGGCTCAGTCCCAGAAACGATGCAGTTGAGATTGGTCAGCAGAAGGAAATGCTTTAGCTAAGGAATGGATGGAGCCATTGGCTAATCTATCTGGTTATCAGAAACCAAGCTTGCTGGAGTTCTTCAGGCCAATCGACAGCATCACAAGACAGAAATGGCAGCTTTCCAGTGGCAGCCAGCCAGCTGCTTCTAGGCAGACAGGAATCCACCACAGCACTGCAGAGCTCTTTCACCTTCAGTCCCAGAGCACAAAGGCAGAAAGCCTTCTACCTCAAGCTGGTACCGTGTTTGTCATATCCCCACAGAGGAGAAGGTCTTCTGAAACTTGTAGGATAACCCACTGAACAAGAGAGGGATGGTGCAGAGGTGAGTAAAAGCAGCAGTAGTACCACTCTTCCCTACAAGCCTTTCTCCTAGGTCTATCTTTTGCTGCCAAGTGACAGTTGAGCCTTATAGACTTGTCTTCCTCCATTTTTAACCACCTTGCATCTGCATAACTGAAGTGAAGGGGCAGGGACAACCCAGCTAGGGGTGAGCACTGGGACTGTGGCTAGTGCCCAGGCTGAGCTGATAACTTGCTGCAGGCTGTGGGACCTGCGTCATGGCTGATGAACATCCCATGACTTCTAGAGAGCAGCCCCAGAGTTTGCTTTCAGGTACTCCACTCTCCTCTTATAGATCTTCTCTGCAGGAAATACAGTTCTCTTCAGAAGGTTATGTCCTGGCCCCAGGCTGATAAAAAATGAATGGATTTGCTCCCATCAGCAGGTTCTGTGTGGATCTGGGCTAGGAACAGATGTAGCTAGACTTTCACTCTCCAGAAAGTGAGAGGGGGGGAAAAAAAGAAAGGAAACACATAGCATGTTAAAACTGGAAACCTGATTCTTTACAGGTGGATTTAGATTAAAAATGCTCACTGTTTCTCTGCACTTCCGGGCTGAGACCATCTGTAGCCCATATCAGTCAGTCTAATTTGGATGTTGTAACAAGAGATTACTTTTCTTTCAGTATCATGCTCGTGTTTTTTAAATAATTTGTCAGATGAGCAGAGAAAACTTCCTGTATGCTTTGTTAACTCAGATAAGATCCTGAAAAGTAAAGCAGAGAGACTATTAAGGGTAAACTAAACATGATAAAGTCTTCTAACTAATCAGATCAAATTTTCTGAAGTAAACAGGCTAAGAACACTGAAAAACAGTAAGACAGAAGCACAACCCAATGTGTGATACAGAAGCTGATGTGTTTTCACTTACAAGCCATAGCTGCAAAGCAAGAGCAATTACTCTTTTTACTTTTCTCAATACTAAAAGAGCAACTCTCACAAAAAATCTATAATGTTTTAGTTCTGGTTAGGATAAGACAAACCCTTCCTAAGAGCAATCCCAATTTACAAATATAATTTTTGGTCTGCCTTCTCTATGGCCTTGAAATTCATTGGCCCTTTCAGGGATTTTTTTCTTGTAATAATACATGTCTATTCTTGCAGGGGGAGGGCAGGGGGGTGGAAGCAAAACAGAACAGTGTTTGCACAGACACTTACATATGCTGAAGGAGATAATTTCTGCCTCCAACAGCCAGAGGAACTAGAACATTCAAACCATCCTACTACCAGTGCCATCACTGTGTCAGCACACTGTGTCAGCAGTAGATTTCACTGAAGGTGAAGGTGAAGGCAAAGGTGAAGGTGAAAGTGAAGGCAAGCAAAGCCTTTTCTTTCTTCATTTACCCTGACCTTCACCCCAAGTTTTAACTTTCCTGCATTGTTGCTGTTCAGAGGCTTGAAGAAACAAAACAACCAGGAAGTAAGACCCTGCACAGGCTATTTTGCTTCAGTGCTTTGGATTTGATACCTGAGACCAGCTGTTTGCCCCATGGCCATGATAGGGTTCCCTGTTAGTTGATGTGATGCTGCCCATGTTGAGGTCTTCCTCTAGCTTGGCAATGTGAGAATGATGTCCAGGAGTCCATGAGCTGATGCTTATATGCAGCTGAACTGTGTTTGTTGTGACTTCACAAATAAAAGATGTTTGAGCCTACGTGGTTTTGGAATGTGACAGTTTTTGCCTGTAATTCTGCATAGCAGGGCTGTGGTATGTACAGAAGCCTGAGTCTCTAGGCACTGGGCTCTTTCCCAGCTGGTGTTAACAGTTTGCTCTCTGTCAGATGTTTTGCACATCCCCTTTGGAGCAAACTGAAGCCCTTGAAATAAGATAATTTATTCTCTTAATAGCCCTTTACAAGCAGCCTGAAAAGTTACTTTCCTGGTTTAGAGGTGAAAGGGCACAATAGCATGTGTTTATCCAGTGTTAACTCCTGGCATGCTAATGAAGAAGCCAATTGGTTTTCAGTACTCCTTGTAGCTGGTGGAGACATTCCCAGAGTGTGATTTAGGAGGAGCACACCAGAGTGTCACTAGTCCTTCCTGGTGTAAGGGCCTATCTGCCTGAGCCATCTGTTACTGTTCTGCCTGTTCACCCATCTCTGAGGAACAAGTATCAGGTGCAGACACAGAAGTGTTTTGGTGGCCACACCCTTGCACAAAGATCTACCATAGTCCATACAGGAGCTGGCTGCCCTTGTCCTCTTTCTTCTGATGTGGAGCCTAAGGAAATCATGCAAAGGTGCCGATGGCCAGAGATGGTACCTGTCACATGTGTCTGCTTCTGAGGTCTTGGTCAGTCAGATTGAGAGATACAGCAAGGCTGGAATAATAGGTCAGCAACAGGAAGAGAATGAAAAGGAGAAGGAAGGCTACAGACCTGTTCGGTAAGTCCACTGCCCTCTCAACAGGACCTCAGACCATCAATGGATGGAATAGGATTTTGGTCTGTTTGGTCTATTCCACCACATCCTTGTTCGAATTTGTTCAGCATTGAGGGTTCCTTCACAGAGGCTTATGAAAATAAGGCAGATGGAAGAAAGATACAGTTTCATCTGCTTCTGCTGCTTCCCAAGAGAAATGAAGTTGTCTCTTCCCAGCCACTTTTTCATCTGGTTTTAGCAATACCTCATCTGTCATGTATGGCAGAAAAATTTCCTCCTTCCGTTAAGACTCCAGTACTTTCAAAGAGAGCACACAGCCTAGAGTTTCGTGCAGTAGAGGAGATCAAGCCCAGATTTCATTTAAGCGAAATAGATGCATGCAGTTACAAGGAGGGCTTTTTGTGGGCTTGTTAATGTGTTGGAAGAAGAAGTTCTGATAGCAATCCCAGCATAAGCCTTTGTATCCTCACAGAACCTTAGAAAAGACTAGAAAGTCTGGATGTACTGTAGCTATAAAATGTTCCTACATTCTTTACCTCCATGTACTTTTATTGTCACCACAGTGAGCTTGAAACTGCATGGAAATCAGAAGAAAGACAAAGAAAATAAAAGAGCTGTGAAAACACTTCTCACTGCCATTTTTAATGCAGCCTTATTTTCGGCAAGGGCTGATGAGGGCAATCTCAGTTAGTCCAGCTGGGTACTCACATGCTCAGATGCCCAAATTCATTGATCAGCTCAGATATCCAAAACCAATGTTTGATATCAGGGTCCTGCACGCCTTTGGCAACATGCCATCCATGTCATAAATCATTGTTCTTTCACTGAAAGCTGCCAACTACTACTGCCATGAGAGATTTCTGTTGTGCATGAATGTCTGAAAAAGACTTCAAAGATTAATTAAACAGAAGTAATAAACACTTGCCAGTGCCTTTGATTTCAGTGAAAGCTGTTCGTACTCAATACCTATGAAAATATATACTGTATGAGATCATTATTTAATTGAAGAAATACTTAGAGACAGAGTCAAGGGCAAAGCTGAATTAAAGCTGAATTCTGGAATATGCTCAATAAAAACTATCTACCTTTTTTTTTTTTTCTTTTTTTTTTTTCTTTTTTTTTTTTTTTTTCTTTTTTTTTTTTTTTTTTTTTGTGGTAATGTGCTGATTCTAAGGAATGAGTGAATTGATCCAGACTCATGAGCAGAGAATTGGGAATTGCATGTGATATGTGATTCCACATGCTTAAATGTCCGCCTGGAAGTACGATCTTTCATTTAAGAAAAGTTTTGCAGACATTATATTTAGTAGGCAGGAAACTAAACATTTGAGTTTAAGCACTCCAAAGGACAAAAATAGCAGTCATACATGAAGTATCTCAAGATATGTAAGTCTTGGGATCCATAAGCACTCTTCTCTTTCCTATATATGTCTTTTTCTTTTCAGGGTTTGCTGACCCTTCAAAACAGAAATATTTAGAACACTGAAGTCTGTTTTAGAGATTAGCTGTAAGCTTAGTGCCTGAACATGCTCTTTATCCTTAGAAAGTAAAAAAACATAATTGTGGAGATACTGTAATGGTCAGAGATACATTTTCTACTTTTTTCATTATATTTTTACATAAGTAAAAACATAATGTTTTCTTTCCTATGATTTTATCAGCTAATAATCTCTTGAAGTATTTAATTTACCTTGGACTCTCTCACTCAACAGACCATTGCAGATTGCATGCTACCAACTGCAAAATTTCACTGGATTTGCTTTTTTTGAGGTCACTGTAAAGTCATTGTGGGTGACAAACACAATCTGCATTCATACTTGTTTGCCCTAAGTGTTACTTTTAGTGTAAGTTTAAAAGAATTCTGGAGAAGATGATCTAACACATTGTATCATAAATGGAGAGGGACTGAAGGAGCATTACTAGGCTGCACTGTGTAGGCTGCAATGTGTGAAAACACAGGCTGAACCATCACATGATTTGATCAGACAGTAAAATCAGTTCCATGGGTAGCTGGTGCAGAGCTGGAGCAGAGCGCAAAACCTGGCACTGAGCTGAATGTGTTTCAGCAGGAGGGGCAGGAAAGATTGGCATGTCTGAGAAATTTCTGTCCTTGATGAGCAGGGCTGCTATTGCTGCACAGTCAGAGGATGCTCCCACAGCTCTGCTGACTGTAGCTTGGCACTGAACACAGCAGGACCAGGTGACCTGAGCTTCTCCAGATCTGATCACCAAAGTTTGACTCTGGAAAGGGCTTTTCAAGGCATTTGAAAGCCTGTGCAGACTGAGACTCAGTCCCATCACCTGCCACTGAGTACAGTGTACACCTTTTGGGAAGGTATGTGTGCCTGTTTCATCAAGGTAGTGCTTTAAGCAGGTTGTCTGTGCCAGGTTTTGCAGAGTTGAAGCCCAAAGTTTAATTAAGTTTATTATTTAACAGACTGAGAAAGGGGGGTTCTTTCTTCAGCTTCCTTACCTAATTGCTGGAATTAGTTCAGATAATTGCCTCCCTTCTTTTGAACTCTATTGCTTGGTAATTTCCTCTCACAATGTATCTGTCACTCTCTACTCTTTACTGAAAATCCAGAAAGGCCTAGGTAAGTACTAGGGAAAAAAAAATACACAGAAGAGCTGAATCTCCAAGTTTGAATCCAAAGCAATAAGCTCTAAAATGCATTTTTTTCAGAATAAGTAGCTGAACTGATGCTTTTCTTTGTGACTCTTTATTTAATACCAAGGGCATGTTCTCTATCAAGATATAACCAGACCTGTCTCAAGAGAGCAGTCAGTCTAGGAGACGAGCCAGGCACACCAGAACATGCAGGGGATGCAATTACTGATGGGTCTGGTTACTGTGTTGAGCCTGCTCCCACACATGAACAGTCTCCCAGCCTCTCTTCCAAGACCAGATTACTCACTTCTCCTTCCTTCCAGACAGACACATACCTGCAGGTAGACAAAGAGGACAGCCCTGTTAAATGTTGGTTGCAGAGAAGTTGCCCCTTTGCCATCCCAGCACATATCTGGCTGCTGCACACCTAACTGGCATGGCAAGAGCAGGCCAGCGTTTGTCAGGGTGTAGTGCTGCTGAAGCCAACAGACACCCCTCCTGTCCTGGCCTCCTGTAGGGGTGGTGCCATGGAGGCATGCAGTGGGGTAGGAAAAGAAAGGGAAGTGGCTTCAGCTGGTGAAGAGAAGGGCTGTGGGGATGACTAGAGGGAAAATCGTGACGAGAAACAGAGACAGACAGAATGCACTGCTGCTATGACATAGCCTAAAATAGAGGGTAAAAGGATCTGTAAACGGAAAAGGTGATTGTTCTCTGTAGGTCCACTGTTGCAACAGTGAGAGCCAGACTTGAATTTCAGCTCTGTGTGGAGTCAGAAGTATAATTTTAAGTAGCCATAATTCTTTTGAGACTGGAAACAGTCTCGTTAGCAAATTTCAGGCAGTAATACAGTCAAAGATGAAACTCTGATAGTTGCTTTTTCCTATTTTATCTCAAAGTGATAACTCCTTCCATTTCTTTTTCAATGGGACACACTCCACAAGATCACACTGAATATGTGTGAAAGATGGGAGTTAATAAATGGCATTCCATTCCACTTCCTCATTAGTAAAATGTGTCTGCTATTGACTTTGGGCCAAACACTGATCTCAAGTTATAAGACAACAGATTCCTGATTCTACTAGCAGTTCATACTGTTGCCATTTATACTCAGAATTTAGGAAGAGACTGCTGATCTTTTAGGTACCTCCAGTTTTGGACTCTCTAATTCAAGGCAGCTTCAAGGTAAGATGAGATCACTTTCTCATGTTGGTCTAACCAAAACCAGCCATAGGAAAACATGTCTATCTTTTATTTTACTTCTCAACTACTGAACACTAAAGGAACTTGGGAGGGGAGGGTGGGGGGGAGCCATCTTTGATAGGATTTCTTGAAAAATAGATATTGATTTTCAGGCAGAGGTAGTGATGTCCATGACACAAACAGCATATACAACACCTCTCTGATAGATGTGCACAAGGTATGCACCAGACAAAAGCTGCATGTGTTGACAGTATACCTAAAAGATTCTTAAAACTATTGATTTCAAAGCTTTATATCCTCTTTTTTTGCCAATCTTCATATAATGTATGTCATCATAATTTAGAGCAAATTCATAAACAAGATTGTTTCCCTGCCGCAAAAACTATGACTGTCAGTCTTCCCTTTCTTTTTCAAGAAAGTAGAGAAATAAATACTGATCCAGCTCCTTTTCCAAATTGTTTACTTTCAAATCCCTTCAAAAATATTAAACATTCTCCTCACTATCTCCTTCTTCATAACTGCTGTCCATTGATTTCTTGAAGCTTTTCTTCTGCTTTGATTGCTAGTTGGGAAAGAAAACTTAGGAACCAAAGAATTGTTCCTTTTGCTTTTGGAAGCACAAAATTGTTTAATATGTTCATCAGGCTCCTTGAGCTTGTTTCTAGTTTTGAAAAATATACGTAAGAGTTTTTTTTAATTTAATTTTTTCTAGCATCATGGATATCTCTTTGATATGCACATTTCTTCTGATCAGCATGAGTAATGAAGGGAAGATCCTATTCCACAGTAAATTTCTGCAAGACTACACAAAAGTAACAGACCAAAGCAGAGAAAGGAAAAAAAAGTTAAGCAAATGTATTTCATGTTATCCATAGTTTATTATCTGTGAATTCATTTTTCCATTAGTCAACTCTTTAATCAGATCTGTCATCCACTGATTTAGACTTATCTTGCCCACATGTGAGTGTTTTAATCTAATCTTTGTTTTCATCCCTAGCTAAAAAGGAAAATTTTCATCTAGATGCTCAAATTCACTCATTTTCATGCCAGCACTGTCTCAAAATACTTGTTTTGAAGAGCTGCTTCTAGCATTAAAACCATTAAAGAAAACTTCTCCAAGACCACTGTTCATTGATGCATGTAAATAAAGGCAGAGGAATCATGCAGAAACATCAGAGAGAAGATATTTCAGTCTCCCTTCCCCCTCCCTCAGTGCCATCAGTTTCTTATTCGAAACTGTCATAAAACTTATGACAGTTTCAAGTCGTAAGTGACTATGGCAGATAAATTCTCCTGGACTGTTTGCCCTTTTGTCTCAAAGCAGACTCCTTGCACAGCAAAATGCAATTTCATCCCGTCCAGTGAGTTTAACAAAGGCCATGGAAATTAATGGCCAGAGGTCACATCTACAGCACTGTGAGAGTGAGCACAAGCCATGTAACTTAGCTCACCACTGGCATGTTACCAATACGGGACTTCCATTACCTCCATGATATGGCTGCTGCTGGTAACAAAATGCATGGCTTTGGTGGAACAAACCAATGTTGAGTAAGTGGAGGAAGACAACAGTGTCTGCCACAGCACTGTCTGTGTCCTGCTGACCAAGGTTAAATAAGACAGACAGTTGACATAAGCCTCTGATACAACAGGAAAGTTGAAAAAGACATGAAGTCAACTTTGCTTGGATGTAAGATAATCACCCTGAAGAAAGAGAAATCATTCCATTTTGCCCTGACATACTCAAACTTTAACTTGTCTTCATGAACCTTGAGGTATTTTTCAGCAAGGAAATGCATCCTGTAAAATACAGGTTTAGGCTAGAAGTGATGTTCTTAATTTATGTTTACTGAGATGTTTGTGCCAGGAAACTTGCTGAGTTTCTACAGGTTGCAGATTGGCAAGGAAGGCTGCAGGAGAGGGCTGACAGCAGAAAGGGAAGAGGCACTGCTCCCCATAAGCGGGTCCCACAGGTCTCAGGTGTAGCCTTGTGCCAACATCAGCAGGTGTGACAGCACAGAGATGTGGTATCTGGACACAGCCACAAGGCTGTTCCACATGCCAGGCTGGCATCCTGGGCCTTTCCCCCACAGCCTTTTCAGCCCTGGAGAAAATCAACCAGGTACCACTACTTTTGCCCAGTTAAGAGGCTCAACCTTTTCTCAAGATTTGTAAGAGTAAAAAAAATTTGCCATTACTAAATCCTTTGTCCTTTCACATGCTGGTGATGTTCTCCTTGCAGTTCAACCTGCAACATTATTGGGTATAGCAGCCAAGGAACTTGGAAAGTAGTATTTACAGGCAGTTTGCAATGGATCACACTGTTCTCCTGGCTATGGTAAAAAGTGTTACCAGCCCACAACATAGACAGAATCCCTTCAACATTTGGTTTCCTTTTTCAAGCTTCATTTTAACTTTCACTCAAAAGGATAAAGGGAAAGTCTAACTGTTTGGATTGCAGTACAAGATAAGTTCAAAGGCTTATCAACAAAACAATAAAAATACCTAGTGATTTATTTTTATATATATCCTGCTGTTCTAAACTAAACTCAGGGGTTTTTAAGATTGGCTTAGTGTTCTTAAACAGCTCAGACTACTCTTCTTGTTTTAACTCATATTAGAAGACAGTATTTTTTTTAAAAAAAGCCTACATCCTCTGTATCCTCAGGAGAGCTCCACTGCTGTCTCTGTCAGGCAGTCACCTATGATGCTGGCCCTGAACACTTGTTAGTTCCCTTTCCACTTGTGCAAGGGGATTTGTGCAAAATTTCTGTCCTATGATCAAGACTTCCAGGAGCTTCTCTCTCTTTCTATCCTTAGATTGGTACCTCTTCCCAATAACTGTAATATGTGAAACACATTCTGCTTTTTGATGTAAAGAACACCTAGTTTTGCTGGGCTCAGGTGTTCTCTTCCAGTGTTTGGGTTATCTTTAGGGCTTTGTTAAATTGCTGGCTGAAACTCATGGAATAATGCTCTCTGACAAACAATGTGATGAGGGAAATCCCCGGAGTCTCTCTTGCAGGGTGGTGGATGGCAGTTCCCTGAGTCACCTGCAAGAGGCAATGACACATTTGATACTCAGGGTTCCCATTAGGACAGATTTCTTTCTTAAATGTACACCTTGTGGCACTATAAAATGGATGTGACAGTTGAGAAACCATAACAGTTCAGCTGTAGTCTGAAAGAAGATTTAAAGGCAACCCTCCCTAAACATTAACTAATGAAAATATACTTTCATTTTGATACAAAATGACTCAAAAAATTGTAAGCAAATGGAATTCTTGGAAGGTCATTTGTAGGGTACGGCATGCACTAAGTTTTCTGCAAGGAACTTGAAAGATCAGACCTAGTCTGCAGAAGAAAGGTCAGCCTCCATCTTTCTTGTAGGCCTTCTTCAGATACTGGAAGGCCACAGTTAGGTCACCCTGAACCCTTCTCTTCTCCAGGCTGAGCAAACCCAGTTCTTTCAGCTTTTCCTTGTACATGAGAGGCTCCTTACCAGCAAAGAATGCCTTTTAAAGCTGAAGAGCAAGGACCGACAACAGGACTGCCTTAGCAACTTGCTTTATGCTGGAAAGGCAAGTTGCCACATGTAAACAGGGCAGTTCTTTTGGCTATGTGGCTGCATGTACTCTTGCCACATCTCCTCCCTTAGCTGGACAAAAATCTTTGCTTTCTGTAGAAACTATGATGTTCATCTGGACTGCATGTTCTTCACTCAGAGCCTGTCTTGTCCTGATCAGGCTGTTGAACCATTTTCTCATTCCTGTGAACCCATCCTTTCTGCAGGTCTGTATCTGCATGAATACATGAGTATGAAAGTGGCTCGATTAGCACACAGATTTTTGACAGATTTATAACCAGATTGTAGAAATTAACTGCTGGAGGAAATGTGCCATTTATTCTCAACAAGAACACATTTTATTTTTCTGCATGTTTGTTACTAGACTGTTTTTTAGGGGCTGGAAAAATAGCATTATGCTTGTTTTCATGTATTTCTTTTCAAGGGAAAAAAACTTCAAACTTTTCATAAACATTTAAAAACTGTCTAATACACTAACATGTTTATTACATAGTCCTTTCTGATGTTTCTTGAGAACAGGAAGTGATTAAATGGCATTACTATATCATCACATTAAAATACAGCATAACTGAAGAAACAATATCTGAATAAAATAAGGTTAACCTGTGAAAAAAACAATGTCAGAACAACCTTTCAATGATAGAAAGACGGTAATCCTTTCTATTGCAACAAATATACTACTGATCATTTTTTAAAAAGCCTGAATTGACAGCAGATATAAGGGACAGCATTCCACTGCCCTTGCAGTAACTTCTGAAGTTTTGCTGCAAATCTTTGTCAGTGCACTATTTGCACACTTTTTAATGCTGGCAGTGGAAGAAGTTGCAGGAGTGAGGGCAAGGAAAAGAGAGCAGTCTCTCAGGACTGGTCTAGGTGTAAGAACTTGCTCCTCTGCACTCACAGCTGTCATCTGCAGCAGTTCACAGCGGTCCTGGGCAGGGTTCACTGAGGACACTGAGCTGGTGCCTGCTAATGTGACTGCTCCTGACACATCACGCAATCCTTTGAAGCCTGTCGGAGTCAGTCCCACAAGGACTACACTACACAGTTAAGAAAAAAATTCTTTCAGGCTAGGCAACCTGAAATCTTTCTGCTTTGCCCTACTAGTCATGTTTTCTAGGCCATTCTTGTTTGTCTTTTTGTTGTCATGAGAATGATTTCCCTGAGTGCCACTTCACACACACTCATTCTCAAGCAGCACTATAAACAGTGACAATTTCATACCTCCAGGCAGGAAATTAGGGAGGGAAATGAGAAACATCTCCCTTGCTACAGAAACCTCTTTCTTTGATAGGAATTCTAAGTGTGTTGACAGTTTGCAATGAAAGGACCCTGCTTACAAACTCCAAAAAAATCTTATAAGCAAGGCATAACCTAATAGTGTCTCTCTCCACTCTTCTTCTCTGGAGAAAGAAATTCCAAACAGGGAAGTGGTAACTCTATTTTTCAGAAACAAGGATCCCATGGCTATGCTGGTGAAAAGCACAGTCAAAATTTCCCTCTGCACCCATCTGGAGAGGATTTTCTCTGTGATCTGAATAAGCAGCTCCCAAAGAGGACAGGAAACTAGATCCTCTAGCAGAACCTGCATAAGAGACCCAACAGTCTAAAATTTTATCCTACCTTTTTCCAAGGGTACTGACTCATTTCAAATTAAGGAATAATTTTTAACAGCAAGATAATAAAGTCTATCTTCTTGCCTACAGGTTATATTTTGAAACTTAGTTTTAAATTGTACAGGAAATTTAAAGTTAAAAAAAAAAAAAGTGAAAAATTGAAGGCCTTGGAAATCTCTGGTAGGATACAAAAATCCAAATAAACTGACAAATAAATTCAATGCATTAGAAAGGAAGCTGTCATCGAAAAGCATTCTTGTTCTTTGCTTATCTTCGTACCTGCTTGTCTGTAGGGAATCCTTTCTCCTAATACTTTCTTATCAAATATATCAAAGAGATATTTGGCAACCTATGAGCAGCCCTTTGTGTTTTCTAGAGAAGTTGCTTTTGCTGTGTCTCTAAGTCAGAACTGAAAGCATATATTTGCACTAGTCTGTGTCAGAGCTTGTCATGAGAGCTACCATTATATCTTAAAGCTAATCTCTGCTACTCTGCTCTTCCCCACCACCCAGAGATCTCAGGCTGATTAAAGAGATTGAGCTTCAATTGCCTTAGGTTTTGCACATCCCTTTCATGCCTCACGTTTCCAGAGGCTTCCTCTTATGACCGCCTCCGTGAAGCAGAAGGCTACAAGGAAAGCAACAGATTGTCTTCTATGCCTTGAGGATGAGGGCATGGGGAGGGAACATGTCCTTAATGACTTTGAAAATGTGTTTCATAGTCAATGAAAGCTTGTTTCATTGTGGAATTTGTAACCTATATGTTTCTCACTGCAGAGTATGCAGGTAGGAGACAGATTAATGGATGCCTAAGAATCCTGGACTGGGTGTTTAAAATTACTCAAGAAAAGGTGTCAGACACAGCTTCCTCTTGCAAATTTATTTAGCATGAGGTATTTCAGTGGGCAAGTCTTGCTTTCAACAAGGCTAAATACTTCAGGCACTGTGCTGAAATCCATTCTCCTTCAGAAAAGCTTTATAAAGACACAAGGGAAAACATGGAAGTGAATGTGACAATAAATTAAGTGGATGCTTGAGTGCAATCTCAAATTTGTGGGAGCTTATTGGCTTACTTTTAGGTATATTCTTGCTGCAGTGCTTTCATGAAAGAGGATTCATGACAGGGATTATCATGTTGAATTTATATGAAACATAATTTGTAATAAAAAGCTTTCATGCTTTCTTTCATAAGCTGCTAAATAGTCTTTATTATCTCTGCTTCTCTGAGTAGGTAGAACTAAAGAGATAAAGACATTTTGCACTGATCTGCACAAGTTTGGTTCAAATTGGTTACTTAGAATTGTTAAGAAAAATCCTTCAGAGGAAAGAGGAACAAGAATAGATTTTGACTGACTATGTTATAATGGGAGGAAATTATTTCAGCACTCAATGTGATAAGGAAATAGTTATGTCAATATCACTACATACCCATCAGGGCAAGCTTGATGGTACCAGATGGATTCTGTAATACAATCCTCTACCACAGTAACTTTCAGGAACAGTAAGACAGCACTTCTACCTGAGCTGAATCTAACTGCAACTAATCAGACCTAGATTTTCTACCATTATTTATTTTAGTAATTGAATGTTGGTTACAGTACAAGTGAACTAAATGATCAACCCTCACAGAGAGCATCATATGTGGACCGAAGTAGAGAAAAAAAAAAATCCAGAGTTTGCATCCCCAGGCAGGGAAAGCAGTGTTAGTACAGCTGTACTTGCTGTCTCATTTCTCAGGAAGCTTGCTGCCATGCCAAATCTGCAGTTGGATTTGGGTAGCTGGCAGGGCCTTAACGTAATGTTCAAATTCCCTCTGGACGTTTTCTTGAAGGACAGCAATCTTTCTTCATAATCTTCATACTCTTTGTCTCTTTGTCCTTTTAGTTCTGCCAAGGTTCTTTTTTCTTACGTTTTAAGTGAAAAGTCTTCTTGAGTTAAAACCTTTGGGTATGGTGGTTTGCTCCATAGAGAAATGATGCTGTTTGGATTAGGGTGGTCACGACACTACATTGCAGAATCAGGACATCTGGGAATTAGAAAAGAGCCTGAGTTCTCTGCTTGAGTCCAGTCCTTCCAGCAGTTTGATTTCCATATAGATCTGGTCAGTCACCTCTTCAGGCTGCAATGCAGTTGCAAATGGCTTGCAATAGCACCTTTCTTATTGATTAGACGGGCTCATGACACCAACAGGAAAACATGATCTGTCCAGTGATTTGATGCAGTCAGTTCTCCTGAGGTTGGGATTTATGCCTTGGCACTCAGCGGAAGAAGGCTTCTCGCCTGTCCAACAGCTGTTTTCTCTTCTGAGTGCAATGGCTCACTTGGGAGCAGGACTAACAGAGGAGGAACTGGACTACTAAGACAGCTCTTGCTTTGTGAAGCCCCACCTCCACTCTAAGTCTCCTTTTCAGCTTCAACCATCTCCTGTGTATCTGCCCTGGTGGTCAGCAGCTTGAAGAGATCTTTCAGAGCTCTATGGAAGAGCCGTGAGATACATACATGCTGAAGCACCTCCTAACAAATTAATTAATGGTTGTTTAGCATGGGCTCAGCCCATTACTCAGCCCATTGCATTGAGCCCAATGAGTTATGTACCTTACCTTGCTGCACAGCAAGCATGGGAAAGAGGCTTTGTGGCCTCCAAAACAAAGTGAGCCAGGAATCCTTTCCTACAGTTTATTTGGCCACTCAGGTTTTTCTGCATGATGGGATGTTCTCCAGTACAGCAAAGGACTCCACACTGCATAGCATTCATTGTATCATGACATTTGCACTCAGCTCCTTGTCTGCTGTCTGCTTTAATCTAGGGTCTCTAAATTTTTCAAACCCTTCCACCCATTTCTGGCATTTGCAAGGGTGTCTCTCAATAGCAAAAACACTTCCTTGTCTGGCTGTCAGTTTAGCATTCTTGAGCTTAGACCTGTTTTTCCTGCATTGGTCCAATCTATGCATATTTCCTCTGCACATCCTTTCTTTTCTTTTCCTTCTGTCCTTTCCTACCACACACACATTTTTCCTCTTGAGATGCTCTGGTCTGTCACTGCCTTGTGTTTTGCTATTCATGTCTCCCTTCACCAAGTGGGGAATATTCTAAAGGCTTTTACAGACTTTTTGGTTAACACACCACCCTCAAGTGAAAGCTAACATCTTTTTTTTTACAGCAGTGAAAAAGCATGGCTTGTCTCAAAGCTCAGTTTCAACCAGGTGTTTCCATTCACTAGTATTCTTCCACAGCCTGTGTTTTCCACCCTTCTTCTGAAAACTTCCTTTTGCAAGCAGTAATTGCATTTCCTCACCAACAACCTGTGAACTGTGTGTGTCCTTGCCTATGCTTTCTACCACCTCGAAGTCAAATGAAGTAAAGAGAGTTGTTTTTGATCAGTAGGGTTTAGCATGTGTCACCTCTTGACCCTCTGTGGTGAGACAGATGCTGTGCAGGTCTTTCAGTCGTGCGCCTGCCAACTGGGTCAGTCTGTTGGCCTATCAGGGAGGAAGCCATCGGGTGGTTCGGGTGGTGCAGCAAGCTGAAGCGTCTGTCCTTTGTTTTTCTTCTTTTTTTTTTTTTTTTTTTTTTTTTTTTTTTTTTTTTTTTTTTTTTTTTTAAACTTTGCTTTGGTAAGGCTGGATTGGATTTGTGAAAGGAAACCACCACTGAGTCCATGTCATAGAGGGGAAGAGAGGCATGCCACCTTGGTTCAGCAAGAATTTATGTGCTCTCAATCTTTCCTGAAGTTTCTATCTTGCATACCCAGCGGTTTCCTGTTTCCTTCTTGCTGGCCCTGATCTTCATAGAGATAGTGCCAAAGTGAGAAAGTACTGTCTTAGGGCCAGAGAACAACTCCACTAATTTGTAAGCATTCAATTCCAGCTGCTGGCTGAACAGAGACTCCTCTCTGTGGAGGTCCCAGGAATCTGTTACACTGCATGTTATTTGTGAAGAGAGAAGCTGAAAAAAAATTAACTGGATTGAACAGCCAGTTTAGGGTATTAAATCACAAAAACAATGTGAAAAAATCTGAGCAGCCCCATGAAATAGATTATAAATGCCTCATATAGATTTGGTGGTTTTGGAGGGGTTTTTTCTCTGGTGTTTGTATGTTGGTATTGGTAGTTTTTTTCAGCCTTTGGAATGTTCACAGCTACATGAATGCAGTTCCAGATCTGGAACAATTATGTATGTATGAATGAAAATATATGTATGAAATACATCTTTTTACACACCTGGTAAAATGGAAAGTCCTGTCTCTTCAGAAAAGGGCTAATTGCTGATTACTGTCAGTTTTGGCTTCTCTTCTCTGTGTAAGTACCCATATACCTTCTGCTGCCCACTGTTACACTGGAACCAGCAGCTTTCCTCATTCATCGCAGCACAGAAATGCCAAGGTTTTCTGTACTGTAAGTACCTTGCAGGTTGGATTCATCAGGGAAGTCAGAGTGAGTTGAAGAGGCTCAGTACTGAGGGGAAAGAAAATCTAGGTGATTTCATGGAGATATAGAGGAATTAAGTACTATAGCAAGATTGCACAGGAAATCAATGTACCCTACAGATCAGGGATGTGCATCTGTAAACTGCACATCAGCAAGTCAAGAGGGAGCTGGACTGTGCTTTCAGAGAAATTAATGAGCTTCAAGTATAGGAATATGAGTTAGTAAAACTGGCTTTCAACTGGGAGCAGAGACTCTGTCGCCCCAAAGCTTGTTTTTGTGCACTCCTGCCCCCCTCTTTCTCTCCCTTGGTCCTACTTCACTCTATGCAGGTCCCTTTCTCTCCACCAGCATGAACCACAGGTTCACAAAAGTGGACTGGAAAGGTGTCTATCTGCAGTCCAGTAAGGTGACATATTTACCTCCAGTAAGTGGTCTTGCAGTGAGAATAGCAAACTTTCCTGTGTGCTGCAGATGCCACTTTGCCTCCATTGAGTCATAAGCATCTCACTAGCTACCTTGCATGACTTTGAGTGTGTCCTCTGATTTTACACAACCTTTGCAGAAACTCAGTTCAAAGAGGCCTGGATACTGTTCTGTTTAGGTTGCAAAGCTCTTTCCTCTTAGTCTGAATTGAGTAAGAGATCCCTTAGGGCTCCTTGCAGTGGACTGTCTCATCTGTGCGGAGTCTGGGAGTCGGTGCTGTAGCCATTAAACATTAGAGGGTTTTTTGGAAAGCAAGAGAGAAAAAGAGAATGCATTTTTCTGTTTCAGACCAGAAAAAAAGGGTCAGAGATGCCCCAGGTAAGAAGAGAATTACAATGAAGTTTTGGCTGCTTGACATGAAATGAATCTAGGGTAGTTTACAACAGTAATTCACGTTTTAGAGAACTGCTTTTGTAAAATGGAACTGCTTCTATTTTTCCTCTTGTTAATGTCTTTAGGCAATTCCCATGGATGGGAGCCGATCTCATTGTTTTTCAGTGCCATGTGAATATTTGCTTTATGTGTAGTGACCTTGTTCACCTGCCTGCAATTGCGTTTTTTAATATGTTGTTTCTGCCTTCAGGGAAGGGAGAGGGGAAGGTAGACTAATGCAGTGTTTTCACATATTCTCTCATGCATGATATTTTGAAATTGTGATTTACCTGTAATGTATGTAACTTAGTCCTTGAAGTAAGCTAAGTGTTTGGTATAGGACTCTAGAACAAACCAGCTTTTCTCTCTTGTGCTTGTATAGCTGAAGAAAACATCACAAAAAAGAAAGTAGGTACAAATTTTGACTAGGTGGAGAATAACAATGCACGGATACATATGCTACAGCTCTGTGCTTTACCTCATCACTAATGGTCATTCTCACTAAACATCTTCCAAGACCATGTCTGCTAGAGATGTATGTTCGTATTTTCGGGCTAGTTATAGACTGTATGAAATGGACTCTGATGAACACCTGCTCCCAAACACCACATTTCTTCCGTTATGTGGCTTTAAGTGAAACCCAAATCCATAGTTAGTGTTTCTTGTATTTAATTGGCAAAGTAGGCTTACAGTGCATACACTAAATACTGGCCATATGCCATAAAACTATGCATACTTTACAAAGAAAAATTAATATAAGAACTAACTCCCCGCAGACTTTTTCCTCCACTCAACCCATCACAAAGCTCAGGCATACGGGGACTATGATGCCAGCAGATCAGTAATGCAGAGAAAATTCTTGTGCAAGATTTGTACAGCAGTTTTCAATATGTAATGCCCCATACACGGGTAAAGATATTCCTCACAAATATGTGTGAAGCACTTGCCTCATGAGATTTTTCTGAGACCTGCAGATTATTACCATCTTTAGTAATCAGTTCAGAGCAATGCTGCTGTTCAAATCTTACTTGTATCAGCTGGGGAATCACTGTTAACTGTGAAACTCCATGGTTCTGGTTTTGATTGAGCTTCTGCTTAAAGAAAAAGCAAGTAAGTGAGATTAAGGAAACAATTACAGACAGCTTCAAGTCCACTTGTTACTGTATCTACCATATCTACCTTCATTATTCAATTTAAAACATTACATTAGCCAGCAGAGTAGCAAAACTATGGGGTTGTTGGGTTGTGGGGTTTTTTTTGAGGGGGAAGGAGTGGTTCAAAAATATTGCAGACAATATTGGGCTTTTTTTGCCCCTTCGAAATTAATGAGCTAGCTTTCTGAGCTCAGGGACATCCTGAGAGTATTTGGTTCACAGCTTGAATTGTGTTCTTTAACTTTATTAAAGGGTGTATAGGTTATCAGCAGTGGTAAGCTTAATATTGGTTGCATGTCGAGACTCACAAAGGCTTCAAAGCATGCATTAACTGCACAGATGGAATTTGTTCACCCACATTCTTACATCCTAGGACATGATATGTCATGTCAGGCATCTCCTTCATGACAATAATCCAGGATCCTTTCAAACTAGCAGAGAAGGAAAGGCTCTTCTACAGGGCAAATCTCCCCATCCTAAGGGAGAGGAGATCCTCAAGGACGGTGGTCAGGCCTCTGACATCAAACATAGAGGACCCTTCACTGCTAAGCGGGTGGCAGTCTATAGGCCAGCCTTTTGTCAACGTTGGGTGCAAAGTCCTGTTTGAACTGGTGGTAGTTGAAAGAATGTCAGACTACTCTTAAAACATGACCCCTTTTCCTGTCCCTAGACCAGACATAAACTTATCCTGATCTGAGAGGATATAAATCATCCTTTGAGGAGCCAGGAAAAAGGAATGTGTTATTAAGAGGCATCTGTACTCCATGTTTGCCTTTCATTAACACTAAGAGGCTCCAGTCAAAATCAGAATCTGTTGAGATGTGACACAATGTGTGGATACAAGTGAGAAGCAGGAGGGTTTTTCCTGGCCTTTTAGAAGACAGCATCCCATACAAGCAAGGCAGCATGGAAGAAGGAGAAACAAGCCAAGGTGGTGCACTCTCCCAAGTACTGAGTGCTAAAAATGCATTTACCTGGAAGATAATGGGAAATGCATAAAAATGAAATAGGACAGGGACGAACTATATCATAGTATAGCTCAAAATGCATAAGTGGTATTTGTTCATAGTTGATCTGCTAAAGCCATTTTTTCTTCAGATTCAGTGTATGCATGAAATGTCACACATCACATATTATAAGCATGGCCATTGGGTGCCTTTGTCTTAGAAAAGGTTTCAAATATCAGACAACTTTTCTGCAGGCGTTTGCAGCTTTCTAGTCAACTCAAATGAAATCATTCAATAGGTAATCGCATTGTTTCACCTCAGGGTATACACTGTCTTTCAGAAACAAAAATATTGAGATTTTTTTGATCGCAATAACAAAATTCCTAACTTCTGTATGTCTGGAAATAAGCATATACCATGCAAGAATCTCCACCACTTTTTACATTTTGCAGGTAGTCACTTAAGTTAGTTTTAGCCATTTAGAATTATGGGCATATTGCCAAAGGTTTAATCTTCACCTGCAGACAATCTGGACAGACTGTCACCACCAAAGGGGTTTATCCCTCTCCTTGGGGGGAAATAGTTGAGTTGCTTTCTATAAGCTTATGAAAAGCATATCCTTGACAGAAATTGCATTGGCAAATCCTAAGGCTGTGATTACTTACCCTTCCCTGGCAGCCTCCCTAAAAGTTTGCTAAATAAGCAATGCTCCTGCCTTCTCTAGGTATTCCCTAAATACAGCAGGGAGTAAGCTATGAAACACTGTGGTCAGGGTGATGCCTTCATTTAACAGCAATTTAGACACCTAATGGTGTTTAGCAGCATTGGTGGCCCAAAACCCCATGCTCATCTCATGCAGATGAACCCAACTGCAGGAGATGCTAGGCTGGCCTCTGGATCAAGATTCCTGTGGACACAATGGTGGCAATGGTATATGCAAAAGAAGGAACAAAATCTCCAACCTCTCCATTCTCTTCCTACTACAGAGTCAAATCAGGGTAGCCACAGGTCTTGTTTATGAGCAAGGAAAGAGACACTCAGCTTTTAGCCATTCACCCTCTCCTCAGAGAGAAGGAAGTGGCTGGACTGAGCACTTGAATAAGCACAGGGCCTCAGGTTAAGCTTCACTGAAAAATACCTGCTTCAAGGCAATACCAGGAGGAAATATCATCCAGGACCTTATTTTATTGGACACTATATCAGCAATCTGTAATGACAGTCACACACCAAAATCACTTGAATGCAATTAATGCAATAAAAGTTACTGAATATAAATTATGCATCTTTAATGAAGCACATATAAGGATTGCAAAAATTTTAGGCCACTTGATGGGCAGAGCTAGGAAAACCCTCACTTCCTCCTGGGCTGAGTGTAGGGTTGTGTATCTCTGAGGTATGTATTTGAATTTCACTCTCTCTGGCAATCAACAAAATGCAGGGTCAAGTGATTAGTGCTTGTGGTAGCAGCAGATAGAGAGCTCAAGGGACTTGCCAGATCCTCCCTAGTCTTACTTCTTCCCTCACATACAAGTATACTTACGAGCCAGAAAGAAAAACAGCCTCTGATCTGTGTTTTCATTCTTATCTTTTCCAGCCACTTCCACATCTACAACTGGGACAAGTCATCTCACAAAATGTGACATAAAGCAGAAAGCTTTCTGTGTAAATGGGGGAGAGTGTTACATGGTTAAAGACCTCCCAAACCCCCCAAGATACCTGTGCAGGTAAGAAATCTTATTTGCTTCTTTTGTTGGAGCCGTCGGCTTTCACAAATCACTTTTTCTTTATAGGACCACCTGAAAAACGTCTTCTTCTGAACTTGCATTTCTTCGTTTTTTAACCATATGGATATGGAAATAATGCCAAGAATGGCCTCTGTGTTCCACAGAGGTGTATGAAACATAGCAGAGGCTAACTGGGAAATATTTCTACATGATAGTGGCACAGCATCTTCTATTGGCGTTTGTATGGCACAAAGCAATACAACTTGAGCCTCATGTTAGATATAATGAAACAGACGCTGTAACCTAAATATTCTGCATTTAGAAAAGAAAAAAAAGGGTGTGGAAAACTGCATTGAATATTACACTTTGTATAGAAGAAACTGTTATTTAATTGCCTGATGTAGTAACTGAACAGTTTCTGGTGAGACCAGATTCACAACTGTTGTGTTTAATTGAATAAAAAACAATGAATGTGTGGTGGAGGTTACCATTTTGAGTGCCAATCTTTATTCAGGAAGGCATATGAGTTTAGTTTAGTGAGGTGCTTGTGCACCTTTTTCACGTCCGGGTTGTGTTGTTTTGGTCTGCTGCAATAGTCCCTTGCATCAGAGAACATCCATGAACAGCTGCAGCACTGGAATTTACCTCCTGTCTGGGAGCATGTCATGTAGCTTTTATCCCTGAAGATTAACTAGGCATAGGGGCTTCTTCATGCTAGCTTGAGTGGAAACACAGCATTTAAACCTTGGGAAACATCCTTGGTACCTAAGAGGGCTGAGTGAAAAAGGTGCACTTCTGTGAGGATATTACTGTTTTTCAGACAGTGATAGTGGTTTGTGAAGACTGTCATCTGCTGTAACTGCATAATTTTTCAGTCTCCTCAGACTAAAAAAAGACTAATTGTAAAGATAACTTTGGTAGGTGAGTTAGGTGAATGTCTGTGATGCTTTCATTAGGCCAAGAAGAAATTGATTGCTTGTCTTTGTTGGGGGTTTTTTTGGGTATTTTTTTTGGTTGGTTGGTTGGGGTTTTTTTAGTTTTGGGGTTTTGGTTTTTGGGGTTTTTTCAAGGAAAACAAACAAACAAAAGCCATCAAATCCCCACCAAACCTCACAGTGTTCTGCTTTACCTGTAAGTTTTCTCTTTTTTTATAGAAAGATATTACCTGCACATCATTGTTTTCCTTTGGATTTTCATAGATTGCTGTGCTGCTTAAAGCAATGAATGTCCCATTGAATTTTAGCATCATTTTTAGCTACAGCAAATATGGAAATTTTATATGTGCTGTGGGTTGGATTCTTTTTTGAGAAAGAATGATTTCTGTTAAATTTACTTGGGTATTGTAAGCCAGCATTCAAGATGAGCGGTTTGCTATGACTCTCCAGAGCATGTTCAAGAGCCTTTGAGTTTCAGCTTCCTATCCAAACACTGTTCAGAAAACTTTGGTGAATGGCAGAGATGAGCATTGAGCAGACTTGCCATTATTAATATTGTCTTGGTAGTCTCAGAGGTATCCTATCTTCACTGATATGGACACTTCTTTATTTTAATTCAAACATCTGTATGTTCTGTAATGATATTATAGACTAATTTTTAAAATAAAATGTCTTGAAGACATTTGAATAAAGTGGGGGCTATTTTTCCCTATTGTAGACAAGAAATAACCTTTAATTCTGGGGGTGTATGTCAAGGAAAAGGCGATTCCTAGATTTGGCAGATGTACCTCTGCCTGGGTGGTCCAAGACCTATTTGGAAAAAGCATCAGAGCTGTAAAGTTAAGACAGGGAGAATATCATTCACCATAAGGCAGTGGAGATTCTTACCCTGAGAACTGTCAGGGCCACCATTATTTTGCAGGGCCATTTGCTATGCCCTCTAATACTTGCCAGAACAAAAATTTTATGTTGTGTAGTAAAATGATGCAATACAGCTATACAAGAAATAAAAGTGAGTACTTGAAAGTCAGTGTACTGGGAAACTGAAGAGACAAAATACAGTTTTCTTCTTATTTCTTTAAGAATAAAGATGTCCACTTTTTATTTGAACATTCCAGTTATCTAAGATATGTATTTAACCACTACACATTATCTTCATTGTTCTAAGAAAACAAATCTACTCCCAGAACATGCTTCTGGAAACAGAATGCTTGAAATATGGTACTTGCTCTTCATATTTCTGCCTCAATAGCAAGTTCACATTTTTCCATATGGTCCATCTGTTGAGAGCAAAAACAAAATTTCTAAAGCATGAGCCATATCATTCTAAATTGGTTTTATCCCTAACCAAAAAAACATGACTCAGATTCAAAACAACCATGGAATTTTCAAGGTAATCTCTTGAGGATAGGGATTTACAAAACCCCTATCGTATTAAAAAAAATTCCTAAATTCATTTTCAGTTAAAATCTGGCTATATATTAAAAATATATATATAAAATACATAATGATGATCCAGACAGGATGAGATCTTACTCTTCTGGATACTTCAATAAAATTCTTGAACTTCAAGAAAATTCCCTGCTTTCAAGAGGTAGCCATGTGAAATGCTCAGAAAGGTGTGAAAACGTAGTAAAGCATTGTACAGCTACATTTGTGTTAGCATGTATTTTCTCCACATATATTTTAATTAAGGCACAAGACTGAGTAAAGCAGTCTCAAAATAGGACAGATGAAATAGGAAGCTTTGACGACTTAAATAAATTAGTGTATGCTATTTTCAGAAGCTTCGTAAGAACACAAGTCACATTTTGAAAACATCATACACTGAAAAAGCCTGGATGTTACTGGCTTCCTGTGAGACTGAGATTCCTAAGTCATTTCTATTCACTTGGAAATGTGTCCCCAAATTCACTGAAGAGAAAAGATTTCAATAAATGCAAAATTAAGACCAAAATTCCTAGCATTTCTTTCTTATTTGAAAAAAATCTATGTGAATTTAAGATCTGTTACACTTTTGAAGTGTTCTTTTGAAGTATCATACCATTAAGGTCTTGATAGTCTTGACTAATTGATTTCTGACTTGCAGACATCATCTTTTCTAGTGGTTTTGGTATTACTGAAGAAATTAAATTTACAATGGAATTTCACTGGTTGAAAATAATGCTACTGTCTTAACAGAAGTGTGCTGCTGCTTTTCTTAACAGCAAAAGAGTGAATTATGTACATTTTAATGATACAGCCTTTTTCTATATCTGTCTTCATATAAAGGCCTTTGTAGAATAGAAATGGGCAGAAGTTTCTTCAAACTAGGAGGTTTGCAAGGAGAAGTTCCAGAAGTATTCATTCAAGAGACAGGATAAAAATACTAGTTCTGACTTAGGCAATTAAATGGATAAGTACTGTACTTCTCATGGGGAAAAAAACATCCTCTCCCTCAATGCATTTGTTTGTAGACAGTGAATGAAATGGAAATATGAGTTCCTGAACCATTCAGACATTCCTCTCCTGGTGAAAAAAATTCTGATAATACATGTTCAGTGTTGTAAGAAGTGTCCACTGTACACATGGAAATGCTGCTCTCTAACTACTGTGTGTAGAGGCAAAAAGCAATTATTCTGTATGTCATTCAGTATTTTGTTTTTACCCAGTTAATACAAAAAATAAATGATCCAAGTAGCCTTTTTTTAAGGGAGAAAGGAAATTACAAGGCTCTCATCGCACAAACATATACATTTTGTTCTAAGTTGTTTGACCTCAGCTTTTGCTACTGTCCTAAAGGAAAATGGTACATAGATAATGATATAGAAAAAAAAGTCACAACAAGAAACAATGTCTGAAAACTTTCAGTAGGACAAGGTGTTTGGGGAAAGGACACCATTGCAAGCTGATTGTAGAAGTACAGTCTTCAAGAAACAAATTGTACTGGAAACAGGGCTGCAGTGCACATCTGAGCAATAAAATGCCTTTAGCATTCACACACATCATCATAAATGAAAAGGCTCACCTCAGCTTTCCTCTCAGCTTGCCCATCCTGGACTCATTCAAGGGCAGGTGCTGCAACTGTTTTTCAAGCATTTTCTGACAATGGTTTCAGAGGAAGTATAAACACAACTAAACTGTTTTCGGAGCCCTGTCAAGACCCTGCTTGGTCTGGAAGTTTTTTCAGCATTATCTATGCCAGTGCTCAAATTGTTTTCATCACCTCCACAGCTGCACTAACATCTGAAAACAAGTACAGAGAAATCAAGCAACCACCAGCAGCCAGTGGCAGGAGGAAAACATGAGGCTTTCAGTGATGTTTCTTGGGAATTTGTAGGGTTGAGCCTGATGAGAAAGATGCAAAGGTCTATGAATTGAAAGCCAAGCAGGCGCAAATGCCAACTTTCGGGGACAGCCATTTAACAAGATCAGTAGTTCGAAGTGTTTTTATTCTTGATTCAGTTACACAGATCAAAATGTTTTCTATCAAAAGCATTTTGCCTTTTCTCGAAGATACATAAAGTCTTGTGTCATGTCCAGCAAAAGCATCTTCTAAAGACAGTTATTCTTTTTGCATTTTTCTCAACTGAATATATCTGTGGAGACTGAGACCTTTCCACACTGGGTACTTACCATAAGAGGTGACTTTGGCTCTGAAGAACTTAAATTCTCTTCTTTAATAAACAAATATATCATTAGAGAAAATCAGGTCCAAAGAATCATCTGCAGATCCTTGAAATATCCCTTTATTACACAAATATCATTCCTGCATGGTTTGTTTAAACAAGATGCTAGTGTTTATCCTTGACACTGATCCTTTGGCAAAGGGATTTTCTGGAAGTCTCACTTGTGCAAGGGTAGCATCCCTGTCTTTCAGGGCTAGAGGCAATTGTGGAAAACAGAATTTAAAATATTGGAACAGCTTTCAGCACACAGGAAACTCAGATAGAAGAGATGAAAGATTCTTCTGACCAGCAAGTATTTGCAAATAAGAAGCCTTTTAGCACCCAACAAGGAAATTATGAAGAGATTTGAAAAAGAGGCTAACACTATATCATCAGCAGGAGAAAAAGAGTGGGAGATTCTTGCACCATGGCAAACTCATGGAGAGCATCACAAAGACAGGCAACACAACTGAAAGGTGGTCCCAGGAGCAGATATCAGGTAATTTCAGGTTACATGCTGATTAAGAATGGGGAGAAGGAGAAAGAGGAAAGATTGATATCTGTGTAGATCTTTACTGTGGTGGACAGTCATTCACACTTAAGTCTGGAGCACTGGAAACCTGCATTGCTGTGGTGATATTTTGGGAGCCTGAGCCCTGCCCCAGCATGCAGAATAAAGGTGAAGGAAGAATTTACAGGCAGCAGCAGAAAAGACGGGCAAATCACAGAAAAGAAACTCCTCCTCTATGATAAAGGGGAAAGCTGCACTGAAGTTTTCTGCAGAAGAGCTTATAAACTGGAAGGACAGACAACTCCAGGGCTGCAAATCTTGAGAATACTTCTGCTTTCTCATTTTACTTATTGCCTGGACTGACTTTTTATCTTTTTGTGAGCCATGCTGAATATATTTCCCTTTGGGTTTGACTTTGTCTCCTCATTTGCTGGATTTTTGTGACTTTTTGGTGATCATTGAACTAACTATTCCTCACAAAAGCAAATTACCAGAAGACAGAACATGCCATCACAGAAATAGGGAAAATGTGGTATTTTCATAGATTTTATGTGACTAATGAAAGCAACAGTGTAAATTGTTGTTATGCATTGCATTGCAAATTTTAAAAGAAAACTTATTACCTTCGTGAGATGGAATAAACAGTGAGCTGGTACACATTTTTGCTAGCCATGATTCTTCTTTCTTTTTTAAAGCAGACAAGCAAAATTACTTTTTTTTCTCTGATGGATTTTTGCTGTAAATTTTGCAAAGTTTTATCTTCTGGAAAGGTTACACCTTCTTGTCTCTTTTCTGATCATTTTTCACTAACACCCAACCAGGAGGTCACTTAATGCACTCGCACTCCGTAGACCAGCAGATGTAAGTCTGTTAGTGCAGTGGTTTTGATGTATTATTGCTTATCACATTTTTGCCCTTTAGGTGCCAACCTGGATTCACTGGAGCAAGATGTACTGAAACTCTGCCCATGAAAATCCAAAACCAAGAAAGTATGTTAAAATAATCTGAACTTTGCTTTCTTCCCCAACTACAGCAACAAAATCAATAGTACTTGGTGTTTTCACAGTTCAGCTGGAACCGGCCTCTTTACTCACTAATTTATGACCTGATTTTCTGAAGTACAGTCTGTACACCATGGCATTATTGACCTCCAAAATATTTCTCATTTGTGTGATTTTTGATCTTTCCATTCATTCACAGATGCATTTGTTTTGCACACGCTGGCAGTTTTCCTGTTTGGGAGACTGCTGCAAAGTGCAACCCTAAAAGACCAAACTCATGGAGATGAGTATGTACAGATCTTGTGTCCTTGCTGCCTTGTGGAAAGAGCATTCTAAAACCAGTCTGGGTCTCTGGAATGGTGATTTTCTGTCTCAGATCTTGAAACACACTTTGATCTGGATTGGGCTGGTTTTGTAGGGGGATTTCTTTACATTTCCACCGAGCAAATGACTTGCTCTCAACATCCTGAGCTATTTGACACGCTAAACCGAGATTCAGTTTCTGAAAGTGAACTCACCAAGTCGTATCAGTTCACACTGAAGGAGCTTCTTTCTTAGCATATATTCACCTCTTCTCTTTTCTCTGTTTTTTTCTCTACCATTTTTTTTTGTTTGTTTTTCCTCTCAGGTGCCCAAATGAATTTACTGGTGATCGCTGCCAAAACTACGTAATGGCCAGCTTCTACAGTACGTCCACTACTTTTCTGTCTGTGCCGCAGTAGAAGCATGCTCAGTCGGTGCTGCTTTCTTGTCACTGCCTCTCTCCTCCAATTTATTTTTTTTTTTTTTTTAATCTGTAACTAGATTTGTTGCCTGAGGCCTAATATTGATTGTCTCTGCCTGTTGCATGAAAATTATAACAAAAAGCAATTGCAAATTATAACAGAAAGCAGTCCTGAGATTGTTTGGTATTGAGGGTATGGGGAAATGCAAGACTTAGGAATGCTGTGAAATTAACTCTGAATGTGTGATATGGACTCCCTGCTGACATCAAGCCAAAAAAGTACAGAAATGACGTTTGAAAGTCTCCCATTTTATTTGCCACAAAAAGCTTATGAGTCATGATACAGGTCAGCACTCTCTCAACCAAAGGCTGGGTAGCTAGTCCTCTACTTATATATGAGATTTGCATTTGGAACTAGAGGTTAAAGGTAATTGGAGTGCTTACATTACTTCTAAAGAGTGCCTGCCAAACAGGATCAAAATATTCTTCCTCCTCTTTGTCCAAGCTTCAGTGGAAGGAGCACAGAAAGAACAAGAAAAGGGGGGGAGATTACTTAATCAATGGGGTCTAACCTGTTTTGGGTATATTGTGAGTAACAGGTGCAAGAGATCAAAGATTAATTGGTCAAATGAAAGTATCAGACATACACATACACAGACTGCTAGAATCAGCACTTCAGTCACATCCCATAAGGTTTCCCATGGATTATTACTCGACAAAGATGTAGCAGAAGGTACACTATGTATTTATTTTCTCTCATTGGCCATAGCAAAGTCCAAGGTAACATACAAGAAAATTGCTTAGATATTACATTTCGATGCATGTGTACTACTTACACTCAATTGTTCCTGGCATCAGAATGTACTGTCATCTAAAAGCAGTATTATAGAAACTGGTTTTTGGATGGATTACTTGCCAGAGAAAGACTATAGGCCAGCTCAATTTAATTTCAATTGATATATAGCACAAAAAGCTGTAAGTATGTGCTGGACATTTTGGAACCTGAAGAGATGCACAGGTTTTCTCTTATATTGATGGATGAAAAATGTCCATGCATAATTCATCCTTTCCATCATGGAAGCTACCAACGTAAATCCCAAGAGTCCTGGCTGGGGACCAGCACTTGAGTGTCCGTTTTATGCCCCGTTTTAGAAGCTTTATTAGTGTGAGTTATATTTAAATGCCTCTGGTAACGATGGCTTTAAAATTTTTTGTGTTGTTACAGTATTTGTTTACCAAATGTTAGATTTAAGTGGCCTTTTCTGTGAATTGTGGTGAAAAGTGCAATTAAGATTTTCTGATTTTAGAATAATAATTTAAAAGGAGGTGGTGTAAAAAATATGAGATCCATTGTTTACTGCTGAATTTTATCTGAAAACTGTAGAAGAATTGTATGTTGATTATAAATTCATTTTCCAACCTAGGAGAAGAAAAAGTTTAGATGGGTTTTCCTCCCTTTGTTTTTCAGTTTCCTGACCCCGGTTGGGATTTTTAAAGACACTAGCTTGAGATTTTCTAAAGTTACCTCCATGGAAATAAGATGCCCTTGCCTTGCTGCAAGAGTTACACTTATTTGTTAGTACTTAAGTTGATCAAGTGCTTCCTCTCCTTGAAATGCAGAGGAGAGCATGCCACTGCCTGGCTTGGGCCACTCTGAGAGCCCCAATCAATGGCTATGAGACTCTGGCACTCCTGACTGCCCTGCATCTGCACTGCAACATCTGATTTATTATACTGCTTAAGATCTTGAAACGACACTTTTGGAAAGGGTCCACTGAGGTCACGTTTATACTTAACTAAAAAAAAATCGATGAAGAAGCATTTATATGTCTTTTTATTATCATACCCAAAGCATACCAGAGCACACTATCTAACAGAGGACTTAGAATGAGAGCTCTCTAAAGGCAAATGTTGCATCTGGAGCTTAAAGCCAAGCTCATATTTTGCAAGTGTTGTGGATGATTAACTTTGTTCTGTAGATGCAGCTTTTGCAAAGTACAGAGCAAATTGAGATGCTAAACAGCATAAGTGTTAGTAGGAAACAAAACCTATGTGTGAACCATACAGCTATCATATTTCACTTGCTTTCTGAAGGGTCTGTCTTCATTTGGAAAGGAGTCAGTGGGGTTCCAAGCAAAGTGTGCCTACCAATGAGCTGTTACTGTCTTAATTTGGCTGTTAAAGAAAACTTATCTTCAGAAATCTGCCCTGGAGTTGTTATTTGAGAGTTCTGAAGTTACTGGGCTGAGGACCTTTTGCCAGATCAGAACAAGGCACCACTGGGCATTCTGGAAATACCCTGTCCCAACACAGTGCAAGGCTAACTTGACTCCTCTCAGAAGCCTGGTTGTCAGGCCATAGTGTCCTTTCCTTGAACACAGCACAGTCACAGTTGCTGCCAGGCATTCTACCCTGGATTTTTTCTGTAACTGCTTTGACTTTGAGGCTTATGGTCCACCACTGGCACATAAGACAGCAGAAAGCAGTCCACAAATTGTTGCAAAAATACATCAGTTCCATGCAGATACATTTTCTGTTTGAACATTCACATTCACACATTTACACATTCACTCCCTTGAAGTCAAGGAATCAAGGAGAAGAGCAAAAGTAATGAATTAACATTAAAAGTTTTGGGAAATTTTCATGTAGTTAGGCATGAGAACTCTTATAGCAACACTGTGCAGAATGATCCCTGGGATAAGAAACAGTGATAAACCCATGAATTAATAGAAGGTTGAGGAAACCTCTCTAGAGTTTAATCACCTGTAAACCCTTTGTCTTCTCAAATGCCCCAGATTCACCAAGGACCTCACCCAAAGGACCTATGGATTTGCTTACTTCATTGGTTAACAATTATATATAAATCATGAAATTAGAACTGGCACCGTGACAATATGAGGCAAGGGCCATTATCATCTAAAAGTAAAATTCCTTATGTCCCTCATGGTACTGTTCCTCTTGCTCATCAGGGATGGCAGAGCTGAAATGGACACTGTTTAAACTGGTGCTGATGCTGAAGAATGGCATGGACCATATTCAGTTGATGCCCAAGAAGGCCCATAGCATACCCCCAGCCAGTTCTAAAGCCATAAGAAACATCAAGTTCAAAACCAATTTTGCAACCTGAATATTGAAATGAACCAGACTTTGGATCCAAAGTGGAATCTAAATGTCATAAAGAGACTGTATCCCAGTCCCTCAAATAGAAAAGGCTAACATACAGGGTTCTGCTCTGTGATAGTTTAGGAAATTTGAGTTTGCTTTCAAGTGAAATTGCATGAAGAAGAATTTGTGGTTTTTTAGCATTTTTCATTACCTGGAGAAAGAAACATGATACTTTGGTGCTTCAGAGTTGAAATCAGTCTTCCTGGATCTCTCTGCTGTTGCAATTGATCCAAATGGGTCGTTTATTTGCCAGGTGCAAGTTTTCTACAAAAACCTGAGGTAGTGCTCACCTGTCACTGGGCAGCACCATGTCTCTAGGCTGCCCCCCGACTTGAATCCATACTGCAGCCACCCCAGAGTCTTGAGTGACCTGTGGCACACCACTCATAAACAGAGCAACAGAGGGTTCTGTTCCACATTTCCCAGCACCATTCTCTTTTTCTTTGGATCCTGCATCTCAGCAGATACAGTATATCCAACAAGTTGTAGTTTTAAATAACTTCTGTGGAAAAAAAATTGCTTCCTAAGTATTTTTTCCCGCAAGACTGTCATGTCCCCCCAGTCACAACCAGTATGAAAACTGAATTATTAAAAATAATTAATTATATTTATTCTTAGAGTGCCTAGAGACAAATATTCAATAGAAGCCATACCACATGTAAAAAGCATGCAAAAATATCAGGCTAAGTAGGAAAATATCAAAAATAATCACCTGTTTATAAAATGAGAAGTGTTGGGATGTTCTGCTTATCAGATCTAGGGAATGTAACTAGGAATACTTTAGATAAGTGAGAGCTACATAACATCTAGGTTTGAATAAGCAATGCATGTTTCTTCAGCATGTTTTCTTGTTAGGCCTTCCAGCCAGAATATATTCTGATTTTAAAAATCTACTTCCTATTGAATTATATAAAATAGAAACTGCATGATATGAATGACTTCCCTAAAATTAAATTGCCTTCAAACTAGGTGTCTTACCTATAAGCAAGCATAATTACAGCAATATATATGCATGGGCATGTCATTCGTTTTACTGAAGATTTAATCAAGTTTTCTATGCAACTAACGTATATCATTTAGCAGAGATCAGTTAGGCATGTGATACTGGCTCTTTAGGAAGAGACCTGGATGGATTCCAACTTACTTAACCCTTAAAATGTTACCGATTGGCAACAGAGAATTGACATTCCCTGTGTGTGCTAACTACATTGAAAAATACATTTGTCATGAAAATTACCATCAGATTTAAATTTCACAGCACACAAGAACAAAAAAACGGGCAGGAGGTGTGGTGGCTACCATGGCTCTGGTGTTGGCCCCATAGGAAGAGTCTTCCAGGGTACCTGCTGGGAACACTTGTGTTCCTCTTTATCCACAGGTGCTGGGGCCTGGGAGTGCTGATTTAGGCATGTGATTTGTGTAAAGGGACCAGGCCCTGCACCCCAGGACCCATCCAGCTGGTCAACAAGTTGTTCTGCCTATGCAGCACAGTCCGAAGACAGGGAAAAGGGGTTAGCTCCTCGTTTTCCAGAAGCTGGAGGCTTGCTACAGTCAATTTGCAAAGCAGAGGACTCCCACTACTGAGTAAGCAGTGCCAGCCACCTCCAGATCACAACCTTCAGGAGCAAGGATATGCATTCTGGGGACAAAAGCACGGCCAGAAGGGAGAGCAATGCACAACCCATTTACAGGGGTATGCTGCCCTTTGTAAGCATCCCTTTGCTGTCATGTTCCCTTGTGAAAACACTCAGCCATTATACATGGCATCCTTAGGCCGTGGCCCTGTTCATCTCACTAAGATTCTTTAAGGGTTAATAGCTTGTGCTGCATTCCCTGGACTGTGCCTGCTCAGATGCCCTGTGTATATATATCTTTGTGTATAAGCCTTGCAGAAGGTCTGGTCACATAGTTAAGGAAGATGCACCTGAGCACTGCCCACATAACCATGCTCCCTTTGTCCTGTTTCATGTGCAGACACAGAATAGCTGTAATTCTCATATGTAATTTATTTTTAAGTACAGTGTATTGCTCTTTTCTGAAACTTTTTCCTTTTTCTTTCTTTTTTTGACAACTTTCTGCATTGGCAGAGCATCTTGGGATTGAATTTATGGGTATGGACCAATCATTCCTTTTAGCCTGCAGATTCTAGACCCTGAGAGATAAACCCCTTTTTGTTTTTTTTCTCCACTTCCCCTTTTCAATTCCTAACCAATTTCTTTATGCTTTAAAAGGGATCATACAGCTATAACAACAACCTTTGTCAAAGTGTCAGTGGAGATCAGTTCACTAAAATGGTAATATTGATAGGATATTCCAGACTTCAGGAGTTCAAGGAATCACTGAAGTGATCATAACATAGTGTACATTCCTTTTTCTGCTGTATAGTTTTGACTAGTTTTGACATCTGCTTTTGGTGAGTTTTTCTCGGGTTGCCAGGTTTTGGAAACACTGTAAGTGTTAAGTAAAAAGTCTAACGAGTATGCTAAAAGAGAAACTGTTCTGGCCACTTAAAATTCTGCAAATTTGCAGTGTTGAGCTCTGATTTTCAAGTAAATTTTTACATATAAACCCACATCTAGGTGGTTACACATATGTAAATCAGTTGCCTATACATATCTGTAAATCATATGCATATATGCATTAATTTCCAGGTCTGTAAATTCTAAGTGGACTGAAAGTTATTTAGAAATTTAAGCAGAAGTTTACAGATAGACTCCAGATCCTCAAGTCAGCAAATATATTCAATATTCCTAAAACTAAGAAGAACATTGGCAGTGGGTACTATTTTCACACTTCATCTTTAAATATAATAGAAATAGATCTTTTATGTCTTATTTATGAATAGGCCATACTTACTTGACTAGCTGTTTGTATTCAGGGGTACAAATAATGCATTTCTTGAATAAGCTAACTCAAAATGCAGGTCAGTTTTAGCTTGGAATCTCCTATAAATATTGGTAAATGAGAAAAAAAAGGGCAAACAAAAACCCAAACAAACAACAACAACAACAAAAAAAAAAAAATATGGTGAGGCAGTTGTAGTTCATGTTCTTATTAAAATGCCCCCACAAAATGTCATTAGCTTAAGCTGTGAACTGTGGAAAACCCATTACAAGCCCAAATTTAAAAAATCACTCACAACCCAGCTTATTTTTGTTTTTATCATTATCCTAAATTAGCATTAATTGCCACTTACGCATATTAGATTGTAGTGGAAGATATATGGCTACATTAACGTATGAGGAGTTAAATTAAAATTCTTTTAAAAACTGGCATGAAAATTTTGCTTTATATATGAAATTGCATCAGCAGAACCACCTCTTAGAATTAAATTCTTTTAAAAATCCCCAGAGGTCAGTAAGAAGAAAAACATTAAAACTGAGCAAATTTAAGACCAGATCAGTTATGTATAGATTAGAGAGATGTGAAATTAATTGCATAACATGCATATTTGAAAGGCTGCCTATGTAATACCTTGACTTAAGTCTTACATTGATTTGACTTTCCTAGCATTCTGTAGGGTAAAAAAATTGCTGAAATTATTTTTAGTACTTAACAGGCTAAAATCTTTCCTAAATTCTCATTGCACATACAATTTTTACAGACTTTTCTGCAAGGCTGCTATAAAGTTTTTTCAAGATAGTTTAATCAGTATGTGTTATTTAGCTAGGTGTCATAAACTGACTCCATAAATGGTGACATTGGTCAGGGACAGAAGGCAGTTTTGGGGCAAGATGTAGTATAACTGCAAGTGCCCCATAGGAGTTCTTTGCAAAACTCTTCTGGCCCTGAACAGAGAGTCCAAGGCTTGTCTTTGAGGTACCATGCCATCTGCAGAGTCTTAACCAGGATCCTAGTCCTGTCCTAGCTGCCAGCATCTCCTGCCACCCACACTGGCCTCTGCAGAACACCAGGGCATCCCCCATTTGGCCCTGGCTGTCCCCTGTCAGTCAGGAGCACAGCCAGGTTTACATGAGAGTCTGCTGGTTTGCTGGGCATGACATGCCCAGGTGTGGGTGCTTTCCTAGTCAGACCTTTCCCCTAGATTTTGAGGAGGGGCATGGCAGCATCGCCATTCATGCACACCCTACCAAGCTGCATTTTCCTTGGGGCCTTGTTTCAAAGGACAGAGAAAGGGACTAAGGCTGTGAAAGTAGATCCAGAGATTTAATTTCCCATGCCCATCAAGACTTACAGTCTCAGCAGACTTGCTGGTGCTAGGAGCATTGCTCAGGGCTGCACCCACAGCCCTGCTCCCCTCTCTGCATCCCCCATCCCCTGCAGTGAGTGAGCACCCAGAGAAGTCTCACATGCAAGCAACAAGCCTCAGTTTGCTGGCACAGTCAGGCCATCCCAGCAAGCTGCCCAGCTCATTTGCAACAGCCTCAGCCTGCAGCAAACTTCCTGGAGTCAGTCCAATTTTTTCTTCAGTATGAAAACTGAGCAGTGTCCACTGTTAATTTTCTACTTCTTCTCCCTTGTGCTTCAAGAAAAAAAAATGGGTTGATATGTCATTATTCATTTTGCCTTCATAAGCTAACAGCTAACAGCTGACAGCATGACAATAAAAAAAATAATAATTCAAAGCATTTCAAATTAGCCTCTAAATTGCTTAGCACAATTCTCCTGTTTCCTGTGACATCCTCGTAATACACCATTTCCATGGCTAACTAATAAGCGCTTTCAGAAGGGGCAAAAAAGGGCAGGGGGTCCAGTGCCACTAACTAGCCTAGGTGAGGAGTTATGCTGTATGAGAAATCCCTTCACACTGCTTCAAACTTTTTTTTGTCCCAAGCATTTCTTCTCTCTATTTTTTTCCAGTTCCAAGCATGCTGTGCCAGGCCTGTAGTTGACTTCTCTACCCTTTTTTCCTGTCTTCCCTTATATTTCACCTTCCTCTTTTTCTTTGTCATAGTTTGATTGGAGTTTCAGCCTTTTCTTCCTTCCCTTTTTTGACTTTCTGTTCTCAAAGTTATATTTATTTTTCTTTAATACATTTTTGCAGCATCCTAGTTTTACCACACTTACTTCTTCTCTCCCCTTCCCCCATCTTTGTTAATAATTTGTGCTATTAATTTTGTCTGACGGTGCTCATGACCTGCTGGTGTTTGATTTACAGTGGGTTTGGCTTGTAACATAAACTTGTTCCATTGTGTGGTGCATTGTATCAGAGAAACTGAGAATTGTTTTTGGTTTTTGGTTTGTTGCATGGAGTATTTGCCACTTGCCCACAGCAACTTTAAAGCAAAACTAGACAAGCTCAGGGAAGTCTTCTCCCTGTTCAGTGAGGAGTATTTTCCCCTGAACTGGTGTGTCATTTATGACAGCACATCATTTGGACAGAGGCATATGGCACATGTGAGAGAGCATTGTGCACCTCTGTACCAGCCAGATGCAAGTCCCTTCCAGCAGGAGTAATGCTGGCATTTATCCCAAAGGTAGTGCAAAGCTGTGCAGCTCTAATTCATTCATTTATTTTTAATCATCTGCTAGTATTCTGACTGTGGGCAGTATTGCAGATAACTATTGGTCTGTCTGCTTAATCAAAAATAAGACTTGAGTAAAGCTAGACATCCATTTTTGTCCTAACAGCGGGAACACAAATCCACATCTGTAAAGTGTCAACACAGAATGTGCCTCTGTTTCAGGGCTCCTTACATAACATTTCCCCAGCAGAGCACTCAGCAATGCTCTCTGCCAAGCGTGAGTGAGGCTGGAAAGCATCAGTAACTCCAGCCCAAACATTAGCAGTGCTACTAACACATTTATGAAAGTGAAATATCTCTGATGAATGAGATCGGTAACAAGTTGTCATCACTGAACAAGCTGCCATCCTAGATAGAGTTCCTTTGTTGGTCACAAAGGGATATAAGTTGAAAATCTGCATTTCTCTCACACAAGGCACTGCTGGTTGTTGATATTGCTGTGTTTTAGGAGGAGCACTGGAGATAGAGTCTGAATTTTATGACCAGAGCTCAAAACCTGTCTGCATTTCCATTGGTGATATGATTACAAGCCAAGCTCATGTCTCAAATGTAGAAGACTATTTTGAAATTTCTCCTGTAAAGACAGCTGAGATATAAATTGACATGGGACCAGAGGGATATTGGATGTGAAAACAATCCAAGAAAGATAATAAGAAAAAAAAATCTCATAAGACCTGTAAAATGGCTTTCATTCCAGCTGTCTTTGCAAAACTTCCAAAGCATTTGCAAATTCATATTTTTGCCTTACCACACTACATTTTTATTTCTAGCAAATGCTGTGTTTGTCAACTATGAAGTTGTTTCTTAGATATTTTTCTTGTTGGCTTTAAAAAAAAAGTGACTTTTGACTGTAATTCTGTAATTTTTCTCATCCCCAATGTTGTGTTAATTGTCCTCATCACCCATTATTGTGGTGTAGTCCTGTTCTCCTTGCAGTCAATGATGGGTCTGCCTGATGTGTGGTGGCTGTGTCTCGGTGTGGCTGTGTGAATCTGTGTAGTGGTTTGTAGCATGACAGCTGTTGATTGAGTGTTCCTTGCTTAGCCATCCTCCATGTTGTGACTTTTTCTGGTTTTGTCCCTTTCTAGAAGCTGAGGAACTGTACCAGAAACGAGTGCTGACCATAACTGGCATTTGCATTGCTCTTCTAGTAGTTGGCATCATGTGTGTGGTGGCCTACTGCAAAACCAAGTAAACTTTTCTCTTCTATTTCGTGTCTGTGGTTGTTGGTCAGGGCCTTCCCAGTTGACTGTAGCTTCTCTGGGCATAAGGTTGTATCTGGGTTTCTCTAGAGGTGAGCTTAAGAGACAAACTTGTGACCATGGTGCTCTGGTCCAAGCCAGATGAATGTGGGTCTCCATGTCCATCAACAATGCAAAATTAAGACAGGTATCTGAAAAATTTCTCAGTCTTCAAACGTAATTTGCAATTTTTTGTCTCTTTTTGTTTGCTTTCTTTTCTATCACAAATTTCAGCTGGTTTCCCCAGCTGAAAAGAAACAAACTCCAATGTTGGAATTATGTTACTTTCCAGCAGTGGATTTTTTGTAAAAGCCTAATTTGTTGGTACTGGAGACACTATTAATGATGCTAAAAGTTACTATACAAACACAAAAATGCTCTCAATGCAAAAGAAGGCATTTAAATGTGTTCTGTGAGTCTCTAAATTACTGGGGGTGACTCTCAAACATGCATGAGGCACTCTGGGCCATAAATTACACAGAACATCAGCAGAATTTCTGCTGCCAAAACTTCTGGCTGCCCTTATAAATCTCCCCAACAAAACACACAAAACCCATATCATAAATATTCCACATTTGTATAAACCTGATTTACTGTTTAAAGGTCTGATTGGCAGTTGGACTGTTGGTTTTTTGTTGTAAGCCCGACCAGTGATGGATGTGTTAAAAGTGGGGGAGGAGAGAGATCATTTGTCCCTCTCAGTGAGAGTCCAGACACATACACACAACTGCTCCCACCCATAACCTTGTGCCAGTGGTCAGTGGGGAACAACTGAAACAGTAATAAAAAATCAGATCCATTACTGCTTTTAGAAATCATATCCCATGTATTTCAACAAGCGTTTAGTCAGGATCCTGAGGTATCGTTTTCTGTAAAGAGCCCGCAGAATTCATCAGGGGTCTGGATGCATTTTTTTTGCCCCAGCCATCAGTAATCACTGTGAACCAAAAGTTAAATGTTTTCCAAAACAGTTGATGAGAATGCCATGCCAAGACACGGCTCTCCAAATGCAGCAGTGATTCCCGACTCATATCTGTGAGGTGACTTGCAAATGCTCTTTTCCCTAAATGGGGGAAAATTCAGAAACCAGGAGAAATCTTGTAATGGTGTTAGGAGGACAACCAGTGTAATAGCTTAGATTTTGTTGGTCTCCTTGCAAGAGATACTGCTGATAAATTGCCAAGGCAGTATCTTCAGACACTGAGTCTTAATTCAGAGGTACTTTATTCACAAATCATTTATATGAAGATAAAAGCTTCTTAAGTACACACTAGCTTTCCCATTTTTCTTTCATCTCAGTTCTGTGGAATAATTTCTTTTTTAAGTTAGTGTCCTTTTACTACAGGACAAACAGCACAGATAAAAGCATGCAAATTCAAAAACACTGGTCACTGAAGGTGGAAAGTAATGTAGTTTTCTAGGAACGGATTCCTGGGTTACATGTGCCAGGATTTCAGTCCTGTAGATGACAAACTCAAACTCCTCCTAGAACTCACTGGCTTTGCCTACCATGTTAAGGAATTCAGATTGTTCTCAGCTCCCAAGGTCTCCAGAGTCTTATGAAGGGGACCTGTGAAATCAAGTTAAAATCTTGCTTGAGTGCTTGCCTCTCAGCCCAGCAGGTCTTTGGGTAGCTCAAATATCTCCTGGCACTGCACTCTCTATACACCTTAAGTGCTTACATGTCCTGTGATGATGCCTGGTTATCCTCAAAGCATAAAGTCCACATGAACCACAGACTGTGGCCTTCTGAGACAGGAGTATTTCCAAGACAGATGTATCTGGATTTGTCATTCATGTGATGTGACATAAATTAAGCATTTTCCACTATCCAGGCACATACACAGAGAGAAAAATATGTAAAATGCTGTGTGTTAGGTCATGTTTTCGTTGTCTGTAAGCTTTCATGGCTCTCAAGCTTCAACAAATTTATTGCCCTCCCTCACTTCTCCTTTTTCGTAAAGCTTGGAATAGTCCCCTTGAGTTCAAAATGGGATTGAAAATAGTTATCTCTTACATGTCCTATCGTGCCATCACTATCTGCACTTCTGCATACAGCTTAGTATGTATTTTAGCTTTTGCCACAGACAAAGTCATATACATTCTAGAGTGTGTTGGAGCCTACGCCCTCCCTTCACTGCCCTGGATTCTGTGACAATATGATGGAAGTTCTCCAGTGTAATAAGAGAAAACTGGGCAATATTTATAAATTGAGTCTGAAATTGAATAGCCCTTTCTCTGGTTATTTATTTTGGTGTTTTAATTAGTGTTTTGCATAGCCATGTTTTACTATGCTGTAAATGTTGCTGCTGACACCTTGTAATGATCTTCTGAAAAGTTCTTCTGAGGAGAGCGGAAGGATTACAGAATCACAGAATCATTTAGGTTGGAAAAGACCTTTGAGATTGTGTCCAAACTTTGACTGACTTATCAACTAGACCATGGCACTGAGTGTCATGACTAGTCATTTCTTGGACACTCCCAGGGAGTGTGACTCCACTACCCCTCTGGGCAGTCTGTTCCAATGCTTAACAACCTTTGACATGAAGAAATTCCTCCTGATGTCCAGCTTGAACCTCTCCTGGCACAGCTTGAGGCCATTTCTTCTTGTCCTGTTGCTACTTGCCTGGGAGAAGAGGCCGACCCCCACCTGGCTACAGCCTCCTTTCAGGCACTTGTAGAGAATGATAAGGTCACCCCTGAGCTTCCTTTTCTCCAGGCTGAACTCCCCCAGCTCCCACACTCCTCAGAGGACTTACATGTCATTAGCAAGTGGGGAAACAGCAGCTAAGGACAGGAAAGAGTAGAAGCATCAAAGTCAGTCAGAGATCATGTCACTAGTACATGGATAGTTCTACTAATTGCATTAGCAGCCATGGCATCCACCTGGTAATCATTAGGCTTCAGAACAAATCTGATGTTGCTGAAACAAAACCTTCCAGACCTGCCAGGAAGTCTACAGGCTCAGGCCTATCCCATGTACTTTCACTTTGGATTTCTGAGGCTTCCTCTGCACTCTTCTTTAACACATTTATGGATTTGAAATGCACTGTTAAGGTAGGGGATGGATCCCACCAAAAAATGTATTATCGTTACATCACAAAAACCATGTTCCAGCATCTGCAAGCAAGCCCTGGGGCACAGGCACCTCGGCTCCCTGTAGTGAATGAAGAGGCGTAGCTCAATGGGCTGTCAGAAACTTTGCCTTGGCCCTTGTGAGGGTGTCAAGGTGTCTGGGTTAAAATCTCTTCCCCCTCCCTTCTGAGTGCAGAAAAGAGCTTCTCCTGAGGCAGAGCATTGCTTAAAAGTGGCCTCCCTTTTCCTCTCACTTATTCCTGCCCCCCTGTGTCCTGCTGACTCCTGGAAGGGATCCCAAATATCCTTCCCCCCTGTGCAGGTCCCCACAGCTCCAGCTGCAATTAGACCTGTGGTTTTCAAAATTATTCTGAGTTCTAGCAGCAGTGCAGAAAATTCTGGCAAAAAAAAAGTGATGTTATATTATTATCACTAACATCAATATGCTGAAAGGGGCAGCTGCTTTCCTTTTGTCCATTGAAATTGTTTCCATGTTTCGTGCACAGGAAGCAAAGGAAAAAGTTGCACGACCGCCTGCGGCAGAGCCTGCGCTCGGAGAGGAACAACGTGATGAACATGGCCAACGGGCCGCACCACCCCAACCCTGTGCCAGATAATGTCCAGCTCGTCAATGTAGGTTCCACTGCACGGGTTTCAGCCTGGGCTGCTACTGCCACAGGACAGCTCACCCCACAGCTTTTAAACATCTACCTGCTGCCGGCTGGTGACTGATTTCTCTCAGCTTTCTCCACACGGAAAAAAATTGCTATTGCAAGCTGCTGCCATCTTCTCCATCAGAAAATAGTATTTTTGATGTATCTGATGCTAATGGGAGGTTGCTTTTCCACATGTCTGTCTATTGGGACTTCTTGTACCCTTGTTAAATACATTTTTATAGTTTGATTGGGATGCAGACCTTTGCTGCTTTCCTCATTTATCTCCTGTTTTGAGTCTAGATGGGCTATGTACACAGAGGTGTACATGAATGTGCTCAAGTGTGTCAGTATGGTTTCTGCATGTATTTAAGTGACAAAATTTGTGCTTTGGCACATGTAAAAAGGCTGAAATCTGGAAAGGAGGGATTGAGAATTATGTCTATGAATATGCTGTGAATTACAGTTTGTAAACCTGAGGTTTGTCTGGGTTTTTTCAGCAATACGTTTCAAAAAATGTAATCTCCAGTGAGCATGTCATCGAGCGAGAAACAGAGACTTCGTTTTCTACAAGCCATTACACCTCAACAACACATCACTCCGTGACAGTCACCCAGACACCCAGCCACAGGTACTGGAGGGGGAAGGCAAATAGCAGCTATATTATCTGATCTGTTGCTGTTGCAAAACCAAAACTATGTGTAAAACAACAAACCAGGGAAGATCTATGCTCCCTTCATAGTGTTTTCATTTTAAGACTAACAATATTTAATGTCATATCACCTAACTAATTATCTTTGCAGGAATTTACAAAGACCTTTATTACCTGAATGGCTTTCCAAGACTGTCACAGTGAAATTTAGTATATGCAGACTGCTAAATCAGTGACGCTTCTGATGACTGGAAAGCCCTCCTTCTCTCTCCTTTTATCCATATGTGCAAAATCACCTTGGTACCTGTGGACTCATACAATTTGCTAAACTCTGCAGCTCCAGTTACCAAACCAAAGGTTATGCTGCAGATCCTGAGTGCCAACAGAGCCCCTCCTTTCCCTGGCTGAGCTGCTCATATGCATTTGCTACCAAAACCCACTCTCACACTCCCTCTTTGTCTTTTCCTGGTTGGTGTTCTCCAGCTGGAGTAATGGCCACACTGAAAGCATCCTCTCTGAAAGCCACTCGGTGCTCGTCAGCTCCTCCATGGAGAATAGCAGGCACGCCAGCCCAGCGGGGCCCCGGGGCCGCCTCAACGGCATTGGCGGGCCACGGGATGGAAACAGCTTCCTCCGGCATGCCAGGGAGACCCCCGACTCCTACCGGGACTCTCCTCACAGTGAAAGGTAGGATACGCCACCTCATTGCTTTCAGCTGACAAGACCTGGTGTTTTCGCACATGGTCTCAAAGGAGACAATGCAACAGTGCAGCTGTTCATGTAGGACGTACCTCTCCTTATTCGTAAAGGTGGAGAGCCTAGTAGTAGTTTAAAGTCTAAAAAAAGCATTTCTTCCCTTCTTGCCTCTGCTGGATTTAGTCCTATTAGCCAGCAGTTCACACTTGGAAAAGCTCCACTGGAGTAATTAGTCAGAAATTTCCATTGTAAAGTATAAACAGAACTTTGCCTAAGTGCCAGTTTCTTAGAAGATCCAAGTGAGAGGCTGAGAGATTTTACAGGGAGAAAGTACTGTATTGATCCACAGGAGGAGGGCACTAATGACTCCTCAGCAGTATAGAAGTTATGCCACCATCTACTTTCTGCTATATTCCAGCTCCTAAATCCTTAAAAAATTCCACTTAACCCTTTATTAAATAAAAGCAAGGAATACAAAGTGCAAGCCAGAGGGACTCCGGTCATTATTAAATCAGGAACAGTTATGAATAAGGCTGGTCAGGAGTTTTCCAACCAAACAATTTTTTTCTCTGAAAAGGCGGCTTCATCATTTCCTAAAATCTGCCTAGAACTACATCAGTTGCAAAAAAATTTTACTGAAAAAATCCTTCTCAGGTTTAGGCTAGCATTTTGCTTCAAGATGGCCCCATAATAGCAGAAGAAAGACTGAGAAGAAACAAGAGATTTAAAAAGAGCTTTTCTCCCAGGAATCATAGACAGAAGAAAAGGAAAACAAAAAGTTATGGACCAGTTCTCTGAGCTCTTGGGATTTGGCCTTCTGGAGTGTCCATGATGCCAAAAATGCAACCAGGCAATCCCCAAGGAGACTGAGTTGTGTAGGAGACAAACTGTGGTTTTCAGAAAAATGAATGTGTGAGTACAGCAAATGCCATTTCTGTGGTACTCCCTCTGCCATACAAACTGCTAAGCAGCAGGAAGAGGGCCCACTGAAGGAAGGACCCTGAGTGTAGTACCACTAAGGATAATAAACTAGCCCCCTCATTAAAAATTATGTGTTATTTACCATGGAATTTAATTTGAAGATACGGGGCTCACATGACATAAACAGCCATGGCTCCAATCCAGCAGAGCACTTTGATAAGATTATCTTTTAATCATGCAAGTATGCCCACTGAAATCGGCAAGATTATTCACATGGGTAGAGCTCAGCATGTGTTTAAGTGCTTTGCTGGATCAGGACCTGTAACAGTAAATACCATGTTGTCTCCTGCCTGGGAACCAAGCAGGATGCACGCCCACACACCTGCCAATGGTGAGTATTGCAGCTTAGTATATTTGGGCATCTGCATGTGAGAAGTGAAGACCATTCCTGCTGTCTGCCTGCATTGCATGGGTCACCCAAAGAATCATTCTAATACAAACTGTTTAGATTTAATTGGGGATGGGAGGGTAAGGAGAGAGAGGAGAGCGTATTCCTTTTTCTTTCTCTGAGAAGAAAGAAGATTCATCAATTATTGTGTTTCTTGAAGGTTGTACTACAGGTCAAAAGCAGCATTTTGTGATAATTCATCAGGCATTGACAAGCCTAGCCCGTGCCTGAAGCAAGCACAAATTTGGAATGTGGGAGATGATTGTTCCCTGGGCATTAATTTCAGGCCTCATCTGTTTTTAGCGAGCAGGGAATACATGGCCAATTGTTCCTGAGATGGCTTGTATATATACAAGGGAGAAAGTGAGATTTATTTGGAACTAAAAATTACTCAGAAACATAAAGGAATGTGGAAGCTGACAAATTGCTTCCTGAAGCCATCAAATGTTGCTGGACTGTGAATTGGTAGACCAAGGCTGTATTCCCTCAATTTTCAAATTAAATTGAACAGACATTACAAGAGGTTCTTTTGCGTTACCCCATCCATTTGCTGGATCCCATGCTCTGTGTACACAAGCAGAGGGCAGAAGCAGTTTTATCTTGCATGTCCTTAGCTGTCTTACAGGAGAGAAGGTCAAAAACCACTGTCTCTGCACAAAAGGCTGGACTATATGATGAAGCTGACAGCGTATAACTAGTTAATGTGTGCTGTGTGGCCATGGGTACACTCTGATCCCCTTTCACTGAGCCAGCATAGTTGGCCATGAAGCTGGATAAATCAATCACCTTTTAACCTTCCTCTCAGGATGGGCTAGAGCTGCATGAATTTAGCTCCTGAGCCTCAGATTTCAGACAGCAGCTAGTTAGCACTGCCCTGGTAGGGTGTGGGGGAATAGACCAGAAATGTGTGAATGTGCAACATTCCAATATAAGTAACTTGGCACTGTTGGAAGCCTGCACAGTACATTGAGCACATTTAACCAACTCAATCTGTTAACAGAACCAGTCTAGCTAAAATCCAGTGTGTCATAAAGATGTATATGCAACAGTGTACCAGCTGAGAAAGTAGAAAGGCTGAAAGTTTTTCAGACAATGCCTATTAAAAATGTGTAAGAGATTAAAAGCTCACTCATGGAAGGAGAAAAAATTACTTAATTCGTCCAATACACAGATTTATTCACTGCCCTTTACTCAACCAACTTGATTAATTCCCATGCGTAACTCTAGGTTTGGTTTTTTCCATTCTCTTACTCCTCGGTTCATGTGAATCAATGTGCAATCAATACACCTCTAGTGAAATCAATTTATGCTACTGCATTTCTCTCCAAAATCTGTCCCGTTTTCTCCTTTTTCCTGTAATTCCATTTTTATCAAGTGTAATATGTGCAACTGAGTCACAGATTGAATAAGAAGACTGGATTCAGGTTTATTTTGGTAATTTCAGGCTCAGATAAATAAACCAGTAATGGAAAACTAAATAACTACATCAATCACAGACATATAGCTTTTCTCAATGAGCCTGTGATGGAGCTTAGAATGATTTTAACTTTAGACACAGATGAAATTCAGGCAGGTGAATTTAGGATAAGGATAAAAGGAAAGCCAGGCCATGCAAAGCATCATGCTGGGCACTATGCTTTTGATCAAGTGGTTTTAGGCAGATCCTCACCTGACATGAATCCACATGACTTCATAGCATGTCTACTGATTAAAACTAGTTGAGAGCTTCACATTTTTTGTTCCATTTCTTTGGGACAAGCCCTTTAATGGCACCTGAGCTTCATTTTCAGAAATCGGTTCTGACCACTACCCTTCCCACAGGAGCAGGGACAAATTTTGCAGAGAAATCATGGGCACTAGACCAGACAATCCTATCTTTCAGCATTTGTTCCCATATGAGGACAAATGATACTCTGTGCTTCTTTGCAGATAAATCTGCCAGCCAGGGTAACTAGCACCCAAGGAGTGGAACAGCACAAAGCTCCTGGGATGGTGCTACAAGTGCTTCTCTGGCTATCCTTGGTGATTAAAATTTTCAGAATCTGGCTCTAGATTTTATCCAAACATTACTTTCCTCCTTAGCCTGAGACAGTTTGGTTGCCGTAAGAGAATGAAGCCCCAAGAGGACTGTCCTTCAGTTGCCTTCCTTTCTTTCCCCATGTCTGTTTGCATGTATCCCAGATTCTGGTCAAATCCTTCCAAAAGTGCAGCAGCTGTTTTCCTTTTGAGAAAATACTTGCAAATGCATTTTGTTTCTGGCAGCCTGTCTGTCTCTGAATCCCATTTCTGGATTCATTCCAAAAAGTTATTCTGGCAAAAAATTTACAGCATCTCCATGGCTGGGATCTGGGAGTTTTCTGCACTCCTCCTGCTTTCAAATGTTTTTGCCCAGAGTCCCAGAAGTCTGCAGTTTATAGGATTAATAGGAACAGGAAAAGTTGCTTAGTAGCCCTGTGTGAGGATTCTGGGGATCTTAAGGGATCCCTGCCATTTCTCTCCCAGTCCACATGAGCTGCTGTGTTTGCAGGTCACCACTCCTTGTGCTCGCAACCTTTTCCCATCTTTTTTCTTCAGGTATGTCTCAGCTATGACCACACCAGCTCGCATGTCACCTGTTGATTTTCACACTCCAACTTCTCCCAAGTCCCACCCCTCCACAATGTCACCACCGGCTTCCAGCTTGACCATCTCCATCCCCTCAGTGGCAGTGAGTCCCTTCATAGAGGAAGAGCGACCACTGCTCCTGGTGACTCCGCTGCAGCTGCATGAGAAGTATGACCACCACCTTCAGCAATTCAACTCCTTTCACCAAAATGCCACCCATGAGAGCAACAGCCTGCCACCAAGTCCTCTGCGGATCGTGGAGGATGAGGAGTACGAGACCACACAGGAGTACGAACCAGCACAGGAGCCTCCAAAGAAACTCACCAACAGTCGGAGGGTCAAAAGAACAAAGCCCAATGGCCACATTTCCAGCAGGGTGGAAGTGGACTCTGACACGAGCTCTGAGAGCAGCAGCTCTGAGACCGAAACCGAAGATGAGAGAATAGGCGAGGATACACCATTTCTGAGCATACCCAACCCCGGGGTGACCAGTCTGGAGCCAGCCGCTGCCTTCCGGCTGGCTGAAACCAGGACTAACCCGGCAAACCGCTTCTCCACTCCGGAAGAGTTACAAGCAAGGTTGTCCAGTGTGATAGCTAACCAAGACCCTATTGCTGTATAAAACGTAAAACACATAGATTCACATGTAAAACTTTATTTTATATAATGAAGTATTCCACCTCTAAATTAAACAATTTATTTTATTTTAGCAATTCTGCTGATAGAAAACAGGAGAGGAAAAGAAACTTTTATAAATTAAATATACGTATGTACAAATGTGTTATGTGCCATATGTAGCAATTTTTTACAGTATTTCAAAAATGGGGAAAGATATCAATGGTGCCTTTATGTTATGTTAAGTTGAGAGCAAGTTTTGTACAGTTACAATGATGGCTGTCCCATAGTATTTTGCGAAACTTTTAGCCCTCAGTTGTCCTAGCTTTTTTGTGCACTGCATTATAATGACTGGATGTATGATTTGCAAGAATTGCAGATTCTGGTCGCTTGCTGTAGAGTTTCCAAATCAGAAAGCCCTGTAATGGCACCCCCACCCTACTCCACCAGAAAAACACACATATACACACACACAGAGTCAGAAAGAAAAAAAAAAAAAAGATTAAAAAAAATTTAAAAAGTAAAAAAAAAAAAATTTGTATATGAGAACTTTTATTTGCTTTCCGTATATGAGATGAGTTTTGTCTGCTCTCTGCCAGCCAAAAGGTTTGCTTCTTTGAGCACTGGGATAATAGTAGATCCAACAGCATGCTACTATTAATAACAGCAGGATAACAAAAACATACAAACAAAAAAAAAAAAAAAAAAAAAAAAAAAAAGCCAACCTGCATTAAATAATGTTACTTATAGGAAAAAAGTAATACTGTGATTTTAAACCAAATATATTATTAATCAGAGGTCAGCTTGTAATCACTAGGAGCTGCCATTTCATTATTTTCCAGATATTAATTGTTCTAGTTATCCGTTAGGAAATGGGTTTAAGTTGGCTGAGGCATTGAACCCAATACTCTACTTAAACAAAAAAGGAAAAAAAAAAAAAGGAGAAAAAAAATTCTATTATTTTATGTTAATGGGGCAAATATAATAGATATCTGTAATCAAGCAAGGAAGAGATCTAGCTCTAACACCACTAATAAAAGTGCAATCAGTTTTCACCTCTATTTCTTAATGTTGATTTCTAATACATGATTTATTCTTTTGATTCCCCTCAGTTTTCTTCCCTTTTTTCTCTTCCTCAGAAAGAACCCTGACAAGCTTCTAGCAATACCTTATTAGAGTTGCTATTGGAGTAAGGCTTACTCTTGGACAGAGAAAGGCCTTTCAGGGAAGAACTTGATTTGCTGAATGGTTAAAAATTATAGGCATGTAGGAAGGACGAAGCAGATGTATGGAGTTTGTTTCCACTGACCTTTATCAACTCCATTACTTGGGTTGAGAGATGCAAGGCTAATTCAGAGCCCATTTATGAAGGCAAGCACACCATGTGGGCTACAGCCCTAGTAATCCATGGGTGACTATTTGATACCAGTGTTTATATAGCCAATGACAGTCTTGAAGCCATTGACTAATAGTGAACAAGGATGCTGTCAGTGCTGGAGCAGATGCATCCATCCAGACAGAAGCAAATGGCCTCTTTTGCACTGAATTCCTATCAGTTTAGTCAGGGTCACTCTGCCTCTTCTATACTTTTGATTTTTTGTTGTGTTCAGTTGGCACAGCATTGACTCAGGATTGATGTGGAAAACAAATGTTTTTCCTAGACTCTGGGGATTCTGAAAATGAGAACATATGTTTTACAGGTATTACTGAGCTCTAAATAAGAGCCCTGTCAAGAGAAAAAGAATTTCAGCCAAACTACACTCATCCTTTGGGCCACATTCTGGTCCTGGTTAAATAAAGAGAAATACATTAAGGAAAAATTGTGAGATGTAAGCCTGAGGAACAAAAGTCCCAACTCAGTAAATTGTTCAGGCATATGCTTATGCTAATTGCAGCAAAAGTTACCTTCAGCGTGTGCTAGACTCCCACTGACATATCCAGCACATGCAAAAAATTAAGCATGTGCCTAAGAGTTTTGCTGAACAAGGTGTCCTATTGATTTGAGACCTGGAAAGCAAAGTACAGCAAAAGAAGCTCTTTGCCAGGATGACAAAAATCAGTGAGTTCCTCACTGCATAAATAACCGTATCACATCAATAAGAGCACTGGTGAGTCTACCTGAACACCAGATTCAGCAGAAAAGAGCAAAAAGAAACTTAATATAGGATACAACGTTGTCCACTAGAATGTTAGTGGTAGAACTAAAAGGCTAGGGAACTAGCGCAGCTTTGGGCTATGTAGAGGCTGAAATGGCACTGCTTATTTGAGAAATCTATGGGAGATGGCAAATACTGTCTCTGGACTTTAGTCCCCTTTGCCATTTTTCCCTGGCTGGCATGTACTTGAACACACTTTGCCTTTGCAGACTGAAACAAAAGCTCTTTACAAAGCCTAGACACCATACTCTCATTTTCATCCCTTTAGTCGTGCTTATTTATCTGCAATCCCATGCAGCAGAATATCCACTTCTCCAGTAACTCTGCAACTCAGTAGTACAAAGAGCCAGGTGGACTTTCCTAATGAAGACCACGAATTTCCAAAGGATTTGGAAACTCAAGACACTTGAATATCTATCCTTTCAGGAAGGCCTCTGACACTGCAAAGACTTTGCAGGACAGATGAGACAGAAAAAGGATGGCAGAGAAACAAGAAATTTGCCCCAAAATCACCCATTTTAGTGGCAGAATAGAGATTATAACACAGGTTTTTTTGTAAACTCCTCCAATATATATCAGCCACAGGGCCAGCTCTTGTTGAAGTATCTATAATAGCCCAGACAGGTTAATTAGGATGGAAAGGGAACATGCCTTGATGTTGAGTAGATTATTTGACTACTACCACTGTTATTGTGGAGAGACAGTACAAAATGAAGGAGCAATTCCATATTTGGGAACTGTACATGTGAGATTTATTTGGTATAGGTCTAGGGGAAAATGTCACGCATCTTCTGTTGCAGTGCCTCAAAGTCAAATTGCTGTGTAGTTTCTGCTCTATCTCCCCCTTGGAACATACACAGTGTGTTATAGGGCAAGCATGAAATTAGGCTGGAGACTTCACATGGACCTAAGAACAAGAAAATACAATTGGGGATATGGCTGCCTAAGCCCTTAGATCTTTGTGAAGAATCCAGCCTCACAGCACAGTTCATGCAGCAGTGAATTCAGGAATTGCCCTGGCTTGGCATGCACAGAAGTGGGATGAGGACACAGACCCTCACCTCTCAACTTGTATTTGTGAGAGTGTTTCACATCAGTCAGGCCCACACCCAGAAGTTAGTGAGTCTCCCTGGTCACAGGTGGTGCTGGCAGGCTGCAGCCAGTTCCTGCTGGCCAAGGGGCTGGAGGCTGCAGCAGCATGGAGCAGAGCCAGCAAGTGCCTATGGAAAAGGCCAGCTCCCCTGTTGGGGATATTTGCTTCATTACCCATACCTTTGAGCTAGGCAGTCCCAACACCCTTGAGCCATCACTGTGTGACGCTTGCTGGTTCTTCAGCTGAAAGTCAAAAAGAAACATTCTTTGAAGAGGGGGAGAAATATTCCAGTGGTGGCAGAGTTAAGGTTGTCCTGGTTTATTTCCATATCATTTAGTTTGAGCCATGAGTTTTTCCTGTGTGTGTGTTTATATGCAGGAATTATTCCAAGATAAAAGGCTTTTTTCAAGAGTGATAGGTAGATGATGTTGTGCACAACCTGGTACAGCCTGCCTATTTAAGAAGTGTAAATCATTACAGCTCCATAGAGGGTCTCATGTAACAGAGAAAAGGCTACTCCCTCCTTTTGGCCCAGTTATTCCCTTCATCTCTTGAGCCACCCCAACACACCCAAGTTTAAGAGATCAATCACTGCCTTTATCAGGGAAACAGGAAAGCTCCTTCTTTCCAGTACTCCAAAACAGCAATGCTGCATCTCCCTACTTCTCTCACACACATTGCAAGCAGTTTCCTGAGCATCCAGGATAGCAAACTGGTGTTTCCTCAAAGGACACACCTCGCAGCCTGTTGAGCACTTCTTGGCCCTGCAGTGTGGCTACTTACCATCACCTGGGACTTACTTCTAGTAAGAAACAAAAATGCACCTATGAAATGCTGCAGAGAAAGGCAGACAAAGAACATGGCCAATTATCATCATTTGTAATTCTCTATTCTATTGTAAATATGTCCTGTACATACGTGGATGTTTTCATTATTTACTGTCTTTATGGATATTGTGTTAAATGAGACGCTCTTAGTTTATTGTGTAACACTGTAAATAACATAATGTCCTTTATTATTTATGCATAGGCATCTAACATGCAGAGAAAGTTATCCTCATATTATTTTAAGATATATGTCAAAAAGATGTTGCATTTTTCCTTTTGCTTTGAAAAAAATTGTAATATATCCTCTTTTTCCCCTCTTTTCCTTTAAAAAAATGAATGCTAATTTATTGTTCAGGAGAGAAAGGGGATGTAACTGAAAGGCAAACTGTTCAAAGAACATGCTATGGAAGCCACAAGCTACTGATAAACTAAAGAATTTATTACCCCAAATACAGCAATAAGTAATTGTTGATTTATTAAGGTTTTGTTATTCATTTTCAGTAAAAGAGGTGCTGGATTAAATTGTTTATGTGTGGTCCTGGCCCAGCTGCTCAGCAGACTGTGTCAGGTCACTAGCTACCATCTTTCTGTATCCAAACATTGTTGTAAAGGTTTTGTTCTTTTGTTGTGGACCACTGTTCCTTGAGATTTCTGACTCATCCCTAGGGGGGGTCTCTGGCAGACACACTTGCTCCTACATGCATTTTTACTTTCTTAAACTGGAATTATTAGCTCTACCCTGACCATTACTACTTAAGATGGATAGGGGAGGGAGAGGAGGAGGAGTTAGGGGGGCAGAAATGACACAGTCTTGGGACTGTGGGAGGCTGCTCTACAGAAATGTCACCTCGCTGTTCAGCAACAGTGAAGAAAGCAAAGCAGATACTAAGAACTCTTAGATGGCACCACCATGTCACTATATAAATTCATTATTTGTGCAGGTTGTAAACATGAGTCGTCTTTGTCTTCTTGTCTCAGGATAGAAATAGTATAATGGAGGAGGCTTTGAAGGGCAATGCAGGTGAATAAATATCGGGAGCTGGTGAGGTCTGGGGAGCACTCGGTGGGCTGACTGAAAGAAAGAACAGTGGAAAGAAGATACTAAAGATATGTTGAAACGTATTTATCTTGTAGAAAGTAAGAAAGGACTTGATGTTTAGTACCTCTTCCAATAAAATAAATGGAGTTATTAATCAAAACTACTGGGCACCGTATCCCCAGAAAGATGTAGCTCTTTATATAAGAGGTAGGGAATTTGGAGACTTGCAAGAGACTGTGGATTGTAAAAGTTTCCATGGGTTCATAGTGAGGGTCAGGCATTAATCCAATGAGGATTACTAAATCCATGAAAACCACATCAGATGTAGGAAATAACTGAACTGAAAATGTGGAGATTGTATAAATTGGAAATATTGTGTATACTAGTGCTGCTCTTACCCTTCTCCAACCATCTGCCACACTTGGAGAGAAGGAGGGCAGATATCTGATCTGGGTGGGCTTATGTGATACAAATTTGTAAAGTAATTTGCTGTTAATGAGCATTAAACAAGAGAAGGAAAGCTAGGCATGAGCAGAGAGAGAAATGCAGTAAAGACGTTTTGGATGTTTTTCACATCCATTTGTTCCCAGGGCTGGTGCTCTCAGGCCTTCCTGTTGGTGCAGAATGAGATGGCAAACTGGGAACTGATGAAGAAATGGAAAGATAGAACAATGTAGGGAGGGGGGAAGGGAGGGGGCAGGGAGGGGGGAATGACTGGCAAGGGTTTTCTGTCACCTTCCCACTTCCCTGGTTCTCAACACAGAGAGTAAAGACCTGGTGGTCCAGTCTGATCTCAGTTTCCATTAGACAACTTCTCTGTCTTTCTGTTTATGTGGAAGGATCCTGTGGGTGCAAGACTGGATGTTTAGGTTATTTGCCTCACTGAATGTCTTAGCTGTGTAGGGCCTTGTCATCTCACAGCCAGCCCAAGCAAGCACATTATGGCACAGTGCTACAATAGAGGAAAGGATGGTGCTTCCATTGCAGGCTGTTGAAATGGACTGCTTTGAGAAGCCAGACCCCTCCTCAGGCATCCCCACTGTCCTTTAATGCATGGGACAGAGGTAGGTGATTCCTGAATTAATTATGTACCATAAGAACCACTCAGAGTCAACAGGACTAAGGACCTCATGACACGTTTAATACAGACAAGAAGGCTTTAGGGAACATATCCTTGTGTGTCCCAGATGTCTGTCCTTGCAAAAGTTGTGCATCAGTCCATACTGTCTTTATCCTATTGGCTTTCTCTGCCAAGCTTCTGCCTCTGCACTTCTCCACAAGGTCTGGAAGCAGATGGTGTCAGGGAACGCTACAGGAAAATCAAGCAAACCCTTTTCATTTCTGCAGCCCACAGCTGGGTATGCTCTTAGCATGCCAACTCCACCCAGTTATGAGCACATGATTTGGAGAATGCATTCCCCAAGTTAATTCTCTCTGTCTCAGTTACAGCTGATGGGAAGTAAGCTGTCTCAAATGCCTTGAGATGTTGCAGTTAGTCGGTGATGATTAACCTGTACAGCAGAAGCAAAGCAGCACAGACTGTGCATAGACTATGAGCCTGATAACTCTTCTTTAGTGAAAACAGGCCCTTGACAATGGCACTTTCAGGGCTAAATCTCATTTTAACAAAAAAAAAAAAAAAAAAAAAAAAAAAAAAAAAAAAAAAAAAAAAGGAGCCTTAGGGATTTTTGATCCCAGAGGGACTTTTCTATATGACGCTATGACCTTTTGCTAGAGTCATTTCAGAGTAGCTATCATTAGAAAAGTTCTACTGATTGCAAAATTATTTCACATGTCTCCAGACTAAGGCTGGCAGGAGAAGTGTCATAAATCATTGATATTCCCATGTCCACACATGAAGACAAGGACAGTTCCACCAAGGCAGAGTTGGAACGAGATCAAGCCCAAGCACATCCAGACAGGTTGTCATGTCTCTGGGGTTGGGCACAATATGGTGGCTCCAGAGGGTATTTAGAGTGCTGCACTTTCTAAGTATTTCAGGGACTGTCAAAACCTTCAGCAAAGAGACAAAGCCTTCAACACGAATGGAATTAATTTCCTTGAAAGCTATACCTTAGTCTCCAAGGTTTTTAACTCCAGAAGGTAGCCAAGCACCAACTTTAGTTGGAAACTGGACTTCTAACATAAATGGCAGCTGCTAAGTTTCCACTTAGGTTTTCCCCACTTGGGGATAGCAGGAGTTCCCTGCACTGGACGTAATGCCTTAGGAACTAGAGAGGAACCCTGGCAGCAGTGCATAGAAAACACCTGAAATAAGGCCAGTTTATTTGATGACAGCAGCAGAGGAGGTGTCGAGGGAGTCTTTGCAAGATTATATCCACATCAGTTGGTAGGGAGTACAGCAATTGTTAACAACTGATTAAGTCATTACTCTGGTAATGGCCAATTTGGAGCCATGCTTCAGAAGCCAGATATTGTGTGGGAGGTGTTTTAACTTACCCGGCACATTACTGCATCATTTGGATGTATTCTCTATGTGTACACACACACATACAGTCTCTCAATTTTCTGTAATGACTTCCTGATGTTCAGTGAATGCTCAGTGGCAGGAAAGGAAAAAATGTCATAACAAGGCCATTCAGCAGCTGCAAAACTGCCTGCATCCGAGAGAAAACACTTTTTCACCTCAGAGAGGAAAAAATTGAGGGTGATATTTGTTCTGTATAGTTGTGAAGATATGGAAAGGGAATGCCTCTTTCTTCCCCAGTTGGATGAGCTGGATCACAGATTGCAGAGGAACTTTCACGGGGACACAGCTGAGAAGGGACTGGCAAGGTAGAAGATTAAGGGGGCTCCAGCTAGGGTAAAAGGTGGCCATGTGCCTCTCATTTCATTGAAATAACCCTAGAACAATGGATTCAATCCCAAATAGGAAAAAAAAGAGTCACTAAAGATTCCCAAATTGTGGGTCTTGGGCCTGCTGTATGTCGCAAAGAGAGAAAATTTTGAAAGAGCAATTTTTGTCCCATATTCTGATTCTCAGGATGATCCCGTCTTGTGCTCCCCTTTCTCATCCTAAAGGCCACAAAGCTGAGGGTGAGGTGAGTCAGATCCTCCACAGAAATGCACAGTAATCTGCTCAATGTATATGAGAAGACCAGCGCCTACAGCAGCATTCCCAGAAAAAGCAAAGGGAACTACTAATGCTGTGAAAGCAGTTATCAAAAAATAAAGGCCAATTAGGAAATAAAGGCCACTTAGATGAATGCTACAGTATAAATCCAGGAATCTGAAATTCAGCATCCTATTTTAAAATCATCCCCTAATCAAAACTCCAGAAAACAAAATAATGCCATCCTAGTGATACATGAACTATTTTAGTAATTAAAAATGCCCTGTAATTCAGTCACCTTAGTTATCTGCACACACCATCTTATCATACCCAACTAACACATGCAGTATTTATCTGATGGGTAATGATTATGAAATAAAGCTGAAAGTAATAAAACTCCAAATAAGAACTGGCAGGCTACAGCTATTTTGTGTCTGTTCTATAATCAATCTCTCAGTTGTCATGGTACTAAATCACACATTCTGGGTCATATCAATGGAATAGCAGAAAGGATGTAAGGATCTTATGCAGGAACCCTATTAGTTCCATTTCCAAGTGCCAGCTTCCTTCAAATAGAACTTATATTGCCTGTTAGAAGTTCTGATTACTAAGGTAACAGAGCAGATCCAGATAACAGCATTGTTATCTCAGTGATTCTACAAACAGATCTTTATTTTGCTGTCCAATACAGTCCAGAGCTTATCTAATTATTTCTGCGCCTCTCATAATTACTTAAAATTGCCATTTTAGGGCTTCAGATGTGGCAGCCATGGTATTTTCAGTAAATTTCACTTTCTCTCTTACAATTTCATTTGACTGACAAGAGCTGTACTGGCTCAACAGCAGAACAGCTCTCAGCTTGGTCCCAAGGTGATTGCAATAGGTCTTCAGCTGCAGGGGAACAGCATGCTTTCTGCTTCTTCTTTGGTATTTCACCAGGATCACATCATCAATGTCAGCACATACTTCCACACTGCACTTTGAAAAGATTTTCGTTTCAGGATCTAAAACAGCTGATTTTGTCTGCTTCCCACCTCATTTCCACATGCACGCACAACATTGTTTAGATTTTAAAAAATTAAAAGAGCTTATGGGGAGCTGGGGGGAGTGGGAGCAAGAACAAAGCTGATGCTAGGAGGTTCTGTCTCAGAAGTAAAAGATAAACAGCCTTGCCAAAGAGTCCATATTTAGTTTTGTCACATACACTGAGCAAGATACTCTTCATCTCAAACTCAGGAGGTGGGAAATGGACCGTACTGCCTGTGGAAACTGATGATGCTGAATTTCAGAGCAGAGGCTCGAGGCCCCTTGCAGTCTGTCACCCAGAGACCTGGATACCCTGGGAGTTCCAAAAGTGTTTCAGAGTACTGCTCTAAACAGACAGCCGAGTGCATTGTAGTGCACCAAGCCCTTGGCATGTGTGGAGGTTCCAAAGGTCAGCTATTCTTGGCTGCAGCTTTCTTTCAGGGGTGTTAAGTGCTCCCTCACTGGCAAGGAAGCCCTTGGCTTGAAGACACCTAGCCAGAGCTTTTGCCCTAAAGCAAGCTGAGACAGTCAGGATATCAGCAGTGCTCCTTCCAACCCAGGGGAGGAAACAAATGCACAGCTTGACTTTCTGTGTATTGGCCTGAAACCAGACACTGTGTCAATACTCTGCTATGACAGCTATGGTAGTGAGAATTACTTCAGAACAGAGGCATCCAGTGACTTAGAAGTTGAAAAATCTCTTGCACCAAAGAGCAAATGTTTTCCCTGATTTCTTGGAGGGGTGGTGGGTGGGAGCTGAGATGATGAAATGCAATGGAAACGTGCAGCCTGCAGGCTGGGTTAGCATCCTTCAAAGCCTGGGGACACAAAAAGCACTTAATATCAGATGGTGTCACCCACTACCAACATGGAGCCTCTCACCCTTGTACATCTGAACTCTGACTGGGTGTCCAGTGGCTGCAGTTTTGTCACCAGTGGTCCCATTCACCTATAAACACTTGTACCTACATAGCAAGAACTTGCAGGATAGTATCCACTATCTTGCCCATGCAATATGTTTATTTTGCCTAAAGCATATAACTGCGCTCGTCCAACTGTTCACTCTCACAGAGGACTCCTTAGTAACTCTAAAGGTCTGATCTCTCTGTGAGAGTCCCCTAGATTTTGCAAGCTGGTACTCCTCTAAGGGGGAGGATATTCCTTCACTTTGATGCTGACAGCAAAATAATAGCAGTGACAGCAGAGAGCCAAGCATGCACTGGCCACAAGGCTACTTAGGTAGACTTGTGCTTAATGGGTGACATTTCTAGGAATTGCTGAAATATCTTTATGGCTAAACATAGTGGCCCTAACTCTCACTCTTGTATTCAGGCTAGTAAATTACACACCATCTCTCTCACCAGGATAGTTGACTCAGTCCAAGTACAAAATTACCTATATTGCATATGCTGAATTCTGCCTCCCTGGAACAGCCTTTTCCACTACTGCGTTAAACGAGCAAAATGACTGAGGTCAGATTCTGGAGGAGGGGCTTGGGAAAGTGCAAAATCTCTCAAGTAGCTGAGGAGAAAGAATCCTACCTACCAATCATTAATGGTTTTGTTCATCTGTAAGAAAAAAAAAAAAAGTTGTTTGTTTTTAACACAGAAATGAAAACTGGGTTAAATGCATGGAGTCTTCACCTCTGCCCTTCCCAAGAGAAACTTTGCTGCTCTTCTTGGTCTTTGAAGAGTAATAATTTTCCCTGGAGCAGAAAACTTTCTACAAGGATTGCAGCCCTGATTTGCATGTGCCGATTAGCCTCAGTATCACCACAGTTTTGCTGCACAGATGAGCACTCTGAAGCATCTCAAAAGATAATGTATATTCCCTGCCTTCATTCACAAAGCTGCAAAGATCTGGGAGCTGTTTTGATAGTAATAATCATTAATTTAATGCCTGGGATTAAAAATAGGATTGCTAATTCTATTAGTAAGTGACAGTGATAATGTCACAGTGCTATTGTAGTACATAACTTTGTAATAGCTGAAGTTCGTTACCATACTTTAGGGTTCTCTCTCAGCTAATTTGCAGGAGGTTTCAGCTGCAAATGGCCTGTTTGAAGAATGAAATACCAATCCTATGCAATGTCCCGGTACTTGAAATTACTCCAGAAAAGAAATTTATCTAAAGAAATCTATCTGACCCTGGTGAAATTACAAGAAAGAGAAAAGAAAATATCTCTGCTGATGGCTGAAAGACAACAAAGCTGCTTGGAGCGTTCAGTAACACAGTTTTGTTCCATAATGTCTGGTCCTCAGAAGATGACTTTCTAGAGTGCATGTGAAATAGGCTATGACCAACTTCAAAAACAGGGAAGAAAAGATCATCTCTCTGATGCTCCCATTTTCTATTGACTGCCTGGTAATTCTGGTTGGATATCTCCATGTGGAGTAGGGCAAGAAGCTGACCAGCAGTGAGTATTTAGGACCTTTGGGGAAGAAAGGCAGGAACAGTTCAGAAGGCATAACTGAAAAGGAGTTACATAAATTTCTTGCTGATGAGAGAGAGCAAAAGTTCAGCATAGCTCTAACACTTAGGAATACCCCACTCCTGCTAGGGACAGCACCATGGGCCTTTGGGCCCAATAGTTGGGACTTGCAGCTCTGTTTTAAGCTCACATAAGGACCTCGTTTCCCTACATGCTGCAGCCAGAGAGCAGTGTCCCAGGACAGAACAAGCACTTTGATTATTTCATAGAAAGCTAGTTCTAGATAGGTTGTGCACAGCAGCCATCTCTCCTGTCTCCTGTGTTAACAGGGACACATATGCTGGACATCAAGAGCAAGGACTACAAGGAGGCACAAGACGTGGAACTATCATATTATCCAGCCTCATTAAATAAAAAGTTGCTGTTGAAGAAGAAGCAGCTTTCTTGTCCATTGAAAACAATTATGCACAGTGGCCAGAAACAGCATGACAGAAGTTATCCCTGTCTGATCAGGACTGGAGGAAAATAAATGTGAAACAAAATGGTCAGTAAGGCAGTCTGCCACACTCCAGGAACAGGTCTGCTTCCCTGCTGGCACTGAGACCCTCCACAGCAGAAACAAAATTACAATGGATTTCAACAATTAATAGCAGTAGGCTTCCAGAAACTGAAGCCTTTCCTCGTTTACTTTACGAATGGAGAAAGAGTGACTTAACTCATTGGCTGGGGTATGTTTATATGGCTGTCCACTAATAGCTCCCAGGCACTGTGCCAGTCAGCAGGCCTGTGCCATATCTGAACATTACTCACTGGAGCATTCCTGCATCCCTGATACTTCTGAATAGAAACACGCTCATCTTCCAAAGCACCACCTAAGTGCTGAGCCTAATCCTTAATCTGATGTTTGTCCTGGTTACTTTGGTTCTAATTCCACCCCAAAACCCTGGGACAAAAAAAGCACACTAGAAAACAACACACTGTTTCTTGCATTCAGATGGGGACAAAGTTTTGCCTTTTGATCTTTTGCCCATCTAATTTTTCTCTGAGATCTCAGCTTAACTCCAGGGTCGCTGCAGCCAAAACACCTTCTGAAAAAAGCATTGCTCCTGTCTTGCCACACTTTATCCCAATCAATGCAGCTTTTCACCTGCGGAGGACTGAGATTTTGTCCCTGCAGAGGGATCAGCAGCAGACCAAGTAGCATTTTCTTGCTGTCCCACAGGACTCTGGGAGTTGGTAAACTGGGTTTTTCACAGTGTGCTGTGGCCTTCTTGCAAGGATTGATGATAATTATAGAGTCACATTTTGGCAGTGCCACTTTTATCACTTCTGTGACATAGCCTGTAGGACAGGCCATGCCTCAGCACAGAGGCTCAGCAAGGCTGTCACAGACCATCATCCCTCTGCAATTACTCACAGATGGAAAGCAAATTGGCATATATATGGCCGGAGAAGTCCTCTTAGGAAGGAGCACAAGTGAAAGAGTGGTCCAGCTGAACAGGACCTACAGGCACTGTGAAAGCTGAATCAAGGGGCAGGCACTGTGAAAGCTGAAGATAGACCGAGGCAGACAGATCCTCAGTGGCACACATTGCCCCTTGGCCATATCTGTTAACAACCTGTGTCCCCCACAGTTACTGAAGCAGTACCCCTTCTCACAAGAAGGAGCCCAGCAGCATTTATATCTGGTACCAGTTGTAGCTATAGTTACTAAAAACTCTGTGTTAAAGATTTGACCCATGCAAGGTCACATGCTGGGGGAGGCTGCTCTAAAGCATTGACACTCTATTTCTTCCCTGCCTTAATTTGCACAAAACGAAGTGGAAAGTTTCTCCTTCCCTAGTTGTTGCAACTTTTTAATTAAAAACATCTCTTAAAGATTCACCTGCAATTCTAAGAGTTTTTCACTTGAAACCGCACTTAGAAAAAGAAAACATAAAGGCCTTAATCATGTTGAAATGTATTGTCTGGTTTCTTTTTCAGTTGAGGGAGCTGTTACATTCTGGTTTCCATGCAATTGGAAGAAAAATAAGAGACACTTCTGGAAGTGGGAAATAGCCTAAGCAAGGTAAAACTCAAGAAGGTTAATTAATTTTTTTTTTCAAGTCAAACTGTGCATTGAAGTGCAGCCCCTTAGAAAGTAATTTTCTGGATATGTAGACAGTGTTACTGTAGGCAATGAGAGTAAGCCAGAAAATTGATCAGATTGCTGGTCTCGCTTTAATGCTGATCTATCCTATCTAGTGCTATTCAGGCATTTTAAAACTCTGTGAGAGGGCAGGCAAAGTCAATTTCAGATTAAGTGTGCTGAAGGCTAAATGAATGCAGTAGGAAAGGGTTTCCAGAAGTTATGGACAAAATAAAAGGAAAACCAGGGTATAGTCTCAGTTGCAGCTAAGTCCCTGTAGCCTCTTGATTCTGTCTTATGCTGGGAGGCACCTAGTCTTTGACAATTAATTTTGAAATTAATGAGATCTTTAGAAAGAAGTCTGTTACATCTCAAGTATTTAACCTATTTACCAGCTATAGTAAATGTTTTCTTGCGTGTATTGCTCAAGTGGCAATGTCCTAACAGCACACATACAGATTGTGGAAATGTTTCAGTATTCAACCCAGTAATGCTGAGGCAAGCAGACAAAAGTCTATTTGCTGCAAAGTCTCACATAAAAAGGACATACTAAAAGGAAGCAGAAAGACTGGAAAAGTAGGTGTTAGTCTGTTTAGTCATGTCAGCTTTCTCAGGCTGTTTAATGGCAGGTAATAAAAAAATTGTTTCAAAAGCACTGACTCAGCTTCAGCCAAGGCATCCCCTCTAGGAATCTTCTGGAAGGATTGGATTCAGTTATCTTCTTCAAATATGCAATTTCTTTTTAGACATCCCTCCAGTGCCTGGGAAGGATGGGTCTGCTTTATCCAGCATGCACCGTGCTGCCTTGCATCTGCCCATACCTGGTCTGTTGCTGAGGGACTTCAGGATGAGGCACTTCAAGTAGATGGGAATATTCCCTTCCAGCCTTGGATAGATCCAATCTATTCAAAGCAGAATATCTATGGCCAGCTACACAGCTCTTCCCTTCCAGGACTGGACCACCAGTTTATAGCTGAAAATACTACCTCATCTACTCCCAGGCTGATATACTGTATGCAGGAAATCCCAGCAGAGGAGTTCCTTCTCACCTCATAGGACTGAAGTCAAGCTCAACATTTGGATTAATCACACTAAAATCCTGAGCTGGTGCCTGGAAGACAAATACAGCAGAGCAGTTTGGTGGCACTTCCCAAATGCAGCTTTGGGATGGAAAGTGTACAGTAAAGGAGTTAAAAAGCAAGTGTACTGACCAGAGAGAAGACATAAGACCTTATATAAAGCCCAAAAAGTCTCCTGTGCTCATGACAAAACAAAAGGGCAAAGAAACAACAAAAATTATGTCAGGGTCAGTGGGAGTGGAGCCTGACAGGGTCACAAACTCCAGACAATTTTACTCAGATTTTAGGATTAACTGTGAATATCTTGAAGGGCTGGACTTGCACTTGTATGCAACGCATCAATCAAACATTGGCCATTTTTTACAGCCCAAATGGAGTACATGATCAGGTAGGTGAGGAAGTCAATTTTGACCTAGATTTTCAAAGGTAATTTTCATCTATTCCTATTTTTCAAAAAACCTGTATTTATTTCCTTGTTTCAGGATGACATCTCTCCCAAAACTGGGCATAATCTTTGGTTTCAGAGCAGAAAAATATCTATCTACTTGTGTGACTAGCATTTGTATGGGTGTCTATGTGTGTTAACAGAAGCATGGTATATCTGTTTAAACTGTTTCAGCAGCTCAGAGTTACGGCGTCAGATATTTTTCAGATTAGTCGTTTTAGCAGCTGATAACATATGTGTCTGAAATGAAAGGCTGTGATGTAAGCCTTGCAAAAAGCCTGAAAGGCAAATTAAGCAATAACATGGTTGGTGCTCTGGCAGCATAACAAACTGTTTTTTTCCTAAGAGGTGCACAGTGGGGAGAGGTATTCCCTCCCCTTCACTCTTCTTGCATTCACCCTCAGGCACAAGATGACAGACTCTGTGCTAAGTATCTCAGCCTGCTTTGTACAGCTGAGGATACCAGCTGTCCTGCCGGCAGTTCCCAACAGCACGACAGAAGGACAGCACCTGGAGGAGCTGGCAGGCTCATTGCCTTTCCCCCTGGGCTCATCCAGCCTACCCCACAGCCATTTAGGAAGGGCATCCCAAAGAGACGAGCCTAGGGAGAAGAGAAGAGAGAGAGAGGGAAAAGCAGAGAGGAAAAGACTATGGAGTTGGGTTAAGAAGGATAGAAAGACTGTTTTAACCCGAGACCAGTTATACTTTTCCTGGTCACCATTGCCTGTGGATGGATAGAACACAACAGGACAACATGGGAGCATGAGACAGCCATTGTGTGTGTGCACCCTGTTTACAGCCAGAAAGCTAGGATGTGCTTTGCCTGCTGCCCCAACTCCAAGTCCCACTGTACATGTTTCTTGCTGCAATCCAAGATGTTTAGGAAGGGGACAGAAAAATGGGAGAATGAAACACCGAAGAACACTGCTGGCCATTATAGTCTGGGACAAAGAGCCGCCAATCAAAGGTTAAGAGAATAGGAGGGGAAAGGGAACCATTCCTGGGGAGGGCTGGAGAATTCACTCAGGCAATAAGCAGAAGCCTGCCCTGAGCCCTGCAGGAGCATTAGCAATCTCTCCTGAGTTGTCAGAACAGGGACAACATCTCTTAAGACCCAAAACCAGGTGGTGTCTGACTTCTAGTTACATGGTTCCTTTCTGAGAGTAGGTCTGCTCAAACTGGGTCTGAAAGGGGGAGCACAGGGTAACAACACCTCCCCTGATGCCTGCCTGCCCTGGGGAGCTGGTGAGGGGTGCTCAGTGGCAAGTTTCAGGATGCCCTGGTCCTAGACCATGCTTCAGATGGCATCCACCACCTGATCAGAGAGGGCTGTGGGCAGTAATCATGAGGTTGCCTCACTGCCATGCTGCTGCTTGAGCAATTTACTGGGAGAGGAATAGTTGCTCCCAGAATGGGTCACAGACCTGCCAGGATGCCAGAGACAGGTGTGATGTGGAAGAGACAGGCAAGATCTGTGCAGTTGAGAAAAGCACCAGTTCAATGTTGCATTGAATCCTGAGACTTCTTGAACCCATTTTCATGTTCCAGTGGCAGTGTCAGCATAACAACTCCCAAAGCTAGCCTGATGCTTTTCTGGATCCTTGGAAACCTAGGCTGGCCTCAGTAACAAAGTGCAGATACACACTGGAACATACAGGCATATCCTGTGCTGTAATGCTGTGATGAGGGAAACTCCTGTTTTTGAAATCACTGTACTACCTAGCTGAAGAGTATAAAGTTCAAATAACCTCTACTGGCTGTAGTCTAGCCAGGAAACCTCGACCTCTGGAGTGAGGTCATTACAGCTGAACTTCTGGAAGCTCAGAGGTGTTTAGGGAGCCTGTTAATTACTGTACTAATCCTTTAGACAATGCTGGCTCCCAGCACTTCCGGAGCATTAGCCCTTTAGTAGCACTTGGGCCCAGACCACTCCATTCCCCCCTCACAGGAATACCTCCTGATGAAAATATTGCCAGTATCTTTTCCAAGTCCACATGTACATAAGTAAGGCAGTCACAAGACTCACAGGGTGTCAGAAGCTGGCTCTGAGCATTTCTTAACAGATGTGAGTCCTTTTTGTCTCATTATCTGGAGCTGACATCATCTGTTTGCCGTGTTTGTCTGACACCTATGAAGCCTCTGATGGTTGCTACCCACTGTGGAACAAGCTGCCTATTTTTTTCCAAAATCACATCTCTTCTAACACCTTAACCCTGTAGGCTCAGCAAGCTGAAAGGTCAGCAGAAGGACAGAGCACTCTGGAGCCAGAGCATGCGTTTAATGACAGTGTGGAAATCAAATGCCTAATCCATGAAAAATGCCTATGACAAAATATGAACAATTAAACCATACTCACAGTAACACTGGAAACAGAGCTCATCAAAACAGTGGTATTCAGTCAGTCAGACAAAGTAGCTGCTGCCCAACAGCTCTCACTCTTTCCAATTGGACACTCACATACCCAAACACAAGCCTTCCTTATAGGAGAGGAAGTGACACCCCTACACAGCAGAGGTAGCAGCAGTGTTTTGTGGACCCCTTGTAGTTAATGATATTTGTATGGCTGATCAATGATTTTCTAGCAGGTTTACTGGGCCATGGTTAAAAAGCAATCACAACTGGTTTGTGTTACTGCATCTACTGTAGCAACCCACATCAGCTACCACTCTATCATGGGCATGAGAATGCTGCTTAAAACTTCTGGTGATCAGACTGCCTTCCTGGTACTCCTTCAGCTAGCCACATACAATTTCCTAAGTACTTTCAGGCATCCCAATCTCACTGATCTAGGCACTGAGGTTTCCAGCACAGCTGTTCACATAGTGGGAGTCCCAGGGACTCTCAGGGATCCCCTACTGTCTCACAGACTATACTTGCTGCTCTGTAGACAGCAGAGTAATTCAGGAACTGAAACTGAATTCATGCCTATGTTTAACGATGAGTGCAGTGTCTCCTGGATGAGTCCTTACCCAAGGACTGGCATTTCCCTGGCTTTGTTATCTATACATCATAGAACATGCTGCACAAAGCATGTTGAAACAGAGGCACAGCTATTTGCAGGCTCTGTAGCTGTTGACAGGCATTGACTGTTATGGCAGATGTTACTATTGGGGGAAAATAATATTTGAATAGACAAAAAGAAAGGAAAGGTAAGAAAAGCAGCCAGTTGAGAGAGATGCAATGGAGAGTCAAGTGTCCTCTTCCTGTTTTTATCTCCAGGGCAGCAGATGATCCCCTGTAATACTTCACCACAATCACAGAGTGTTTTGTTTGTCACACAGACTCCATCCTGGTACTCTCTGCTTATGGGATGCCATACACACTAAAGCACCCCTTGCTCAGGTGTGGCTGTTGCACACTATTTGGTTGTTGACCTTTGTACTTGCATAAAATGGGCTCCCACGTATAAACCAAAGCAACCACAGGCAGGGAAAAATGGGGAAAGCAGGCAGAACTCTCATATTTCTGGCAGTCACTTTCTGTGGGAGCCCAGCATAGCACAGAGTCAAGGCTGTAAGACCATGAGAACAGCAGCAAAAAGACAACAATCCAGCAGAGGATCTGCAAAATTCAACCACAGCATCTCAGGGGGAAAAGTGCTGGACAACAAGTAGTAGGCAGGCTGCACAGCTTCAAGTTTCAACTTGCAGCAAGCCTATTTGCAAAAGCCTTTTACCCTAAAAGAGCTAAGGCATCTACAGTACTCTGCAATGAGCAGCTCCAGCAGGGAAAATTTCAGAACCTTGTGTTGGAGTAATCAGTAAGCTAGTGAATGAAGTGCTATTTACACTTTGAGAAAGGAAGGACAAAGTTGCTGCCCTGTACCTCGTATAGACCCATTAGAGCAAGGATCTGAGCTTCTTGCTCCCTCATCCCATATTGCTGCCATGTGTCTGTGGCTGCTCAGTACAGGACTGTACTCTCTTGTGCAAAGACAGGAGCACTCTGTTTAGGAGCTGGACAAGTGTTTATGCTAGGGATCCAGAGAGAGGTTACCTTTTCCGGCTCTGCTCTAGTCCTCTGCAGCTTGCTTGTGCCAGGCTTAAACAGCTGTAAGCTTGTACTCTTTATTCTGGTGCTAAAGTCGCTCTATTCATTGCCTTGAGGAGTCTCTGCATCTGATCTGAAAGCAGAGGTGAGTCAGAGGTGTGTTACTTAGCTGTTTCTGCAGACCTGAGCAATCACTCCACCATGTGGAGTGTCCTCAGCTACTCCACAAGAGCAAAAACATCCTCAGCCAAATGATAGCTGAGGCCATAGTTTAAGAGAGAATTGGGGCCTTCAGGAAATGTAGTCAATTAGTGGCTATTTCAGACTAAAACTGAGCTGCAATCCGTAGTATTCTGTCTCTCCTTATATAAAACAGCTCAACACTGGCAACTCAGAGAAGATAGTCTGTGAAAACACAGTTGGTTTGTAAAAGAAGCCAAAGGGCAGTTTTCTGGTTTTGGCTGTGACCTCATGTACCTCAGTAAGGCACACTGATGAAGAAGACTACACCTGGCCTAGTCCTGCACTAAGAAATATAAAATTTTCCCATTCTGGAAGAAGTCTTTCTGTTGTCTCTGTGCATGAGCTTTAGTTAACTCTTTAGTGGCTAGCAGAACTTAACAGCCTGCTTGTGGTCTGAGAATTGGATCTAGACGATGTAGGTATTGGTCATGTAACCTGAACACCATCAGGCCTGGGATCATCGTGGCAGTTGCGCTGCTGTGGCATTTCAACAATTATTAGGCAACTCTGGCCCTTGCATCCTTTTGTGAGCTTACTGCAAAAATAATAGTGCCCAAACACTTAGGTCTGAACAAATCCAACAGTTCTTGCTATTTGGGCAATCAAGTCATGTGAACAAGCCATATTTTGCAACCTAGCAGGTAAGATGCCGATTGTTACAAACTCATAACCTTAAGCTAAAAATAACAAAAGATTTATTTCTGTTACAAATAGCAATCTATAAGAGGGTCTTTACAGAGTTGTACTACCAGGCTGGTAGTAGATTTGATACTTAAGTGTATGTATTCTCTTGTATCCTCAAAATAACAGGATACAAGAGGAAGAAGTGGGAAGAAAGAGACAAGCCCATCACCTCTGGCCACTAATGTACCATAGATGAGTTTCCAGTTCAAGAAGTACAGCAAGATGTGATGTCTGAGGAGGGCAAGCCATACAGTACCTCCCTAACAGAAACACTCTTAGGCTTGATAATCCTGCCAGACCTTTGGTCCCTGAGAAGAGCAAGATGTTCAGCCGCGACTTGCCCTGCCATCTCTTTCTATAGATGGAGAAAAGACCATTTTGTTTGCAAGATGGCAAACAAAATAGCTGCTACAAAATTACATGGTGCACAGCATGAAGAATTGGCCACAGTTACATTTTTGAGAAGATGTAATAAGGTGATGTTTTCTTTCCCCATGTGCATGTTGCTGCACAACATTGCCATGGACAAACAAGATTTTTCACTCTGAGGGGGCAGAAGGAGATCTTGTTCAGGGTGTTATGTATGTCAGGAACAACTTAATCACCAGTAGGACTGCTTTCTTGCTGAGACCATTGCTTTATCGTTCAGGAATCATCAATGTTCCACTTAGGAAATATTTTTGCCTCTAGTGATTTGTATGTGTGTGTTAGCTATCCAGCAAAAGATGGCATGACTAAATAATCCAACAAGTGTTTTATCAGCTTGTGTTTGCTCCTGATTCAAAGACAATGCCCCCCAAACAGTCATTACCCAGGAATGCAGATCTTAGAGCTTTGGCATTAGATTTCACTTAATGGAATTTGCTGCACAGATAAAACACAAAAAACAGCTAGTCCTGACTCTGAGGACATTTCCTGTGATAACAAACAGTTGACATAGGAAAAAATATAATTTATCCACTTTTTCTGAGGTCAATGATTTAAAAAAACAAAGAGGCGGGGGGGGACGGGGGGAAGGGAAGGTGGTTTGAGGGATTTTTTTTTTTAACATCCAGACAAGCACCCCAGAAAAATGGATTTCAAATTGATGAGGTATTTAATCCTGATTTTCAAGTCATATGAGCTCACTTGTTGCCGGACATGCTCTAGAGGACTGGCACTAGAAATTGCAGAGGAATTTTGTTGCCATTTCAGCAGCCAGAAGAAACCAGGCTCCTTAGATGGTGCCCTAAGAGCCCTGGACAACCACGTGTGACAGATATCTGACCCTGGCCAGGACAATGGAAACGAGTGTTGAACATACTTCAGATGTCTTAGGAACAAAACCAGCATCCACAGACATGTTGGTCCTGATGGCCTTCTGTGTCTGATGTCTGCCAGTGCAATCATGGGGAGCCTTTCTCTGGTATGCCACCGTGCTCTGCCTGTCTAGAGACTGAATATGGTGTAAAAACTCAGGGAAAATCAGAAAGAGCTTTCACCTTTCCAGAGTACAGTACCTTTTACATAGGCAGCTGTCTCTGTAAGTTTTGCTCTCATGCGTTCTTTGCATCCTGTATCAGGGGCCACTGTCCCCTACTTTGTGGATGAATGGGTATGAAAGGGAGCTTAGAAAGGTTGTAATGTGTTTTAAAACCCTCGCACATTAAAAATTTGTGTGATGTGCAATTGGCTTTATTAGTTACTGCCTGGGCAGTCAAGGTTCCAGAAAAACTAACTAAAGCATCAGGTGGGAATCATGCAGTCAGAGTGGTATACTGTCCAGCTGCCTCTCTCCTAAAGGATACAATCCGTGCTTTTGCCTTCTTCATGCCCCATCCACCTCTCATGTCTGAATTTGTGAAGTCATGTAACCTGTTACACCATGGGATGACATTTCTTTATGCCAAAGGAAAGGCCTGAGCTGTTCCACAGTGCCAGGTACAGCATAAACTATCTGGCGCTGCTCCCTTTGTAGGCAGAGAAGCACACTGCCTAGAACAATGTGTGCACTGGGAGTATGAAAAAGGAGCAGTCTTCTCAGTTCCTGTGTTTTGCTTGTCTCCCTCAGTGATAGTCCTGAAATTAAGGAGTGTGACACATTTGCCATCTCTGGTGAAAAAGAAAACAACTCTTCAGCCCTAGAGGGTATTACAAAGAAACACTGAGTGGTTTGACATTTGCTGTAAGAAATTGCACAGTACACGTTCTTTCAGGAATAGATTTCAGGCCCCAGGTGAGCCATTTTTAATAACAGTATACCTGGATAGGCACAACCTTTCTCAGGGAGAAAAGAATAGAGCAATAACTCAGCACCTTAGGCAGGCAGATTTCCCTACCTGCTCTAAGAGCATGGGTATTGCAAGGGTATGTGGTGTAGATACATTTGTAAAGTAAAAGACGGTGTGTTATGGGGTTCCCTGGTTGTTAAAGCCTTTGAGTAATATAAGGAAGCCAGCTGGTGGTGGAGAAAACCATTTCCTTTGGAAAGGCATTAAATTTTTGATAATTTTCTATGTGTTTCTAGAATACAAGTCTGCCCATCCAGTATCAGATTTCCTGAAGTACAAGGGAAGATGTGACAAGGGAGTTATAAGCCATGAAGGAAGACATAGTGACTGTCACCAAACAGCAACCAGGAGCCTGTTCCCATCAGGAGCTAGGTGACTGTCCCCTCCAATGCTTCACACCCATAATAGGCTGACAGTTACAAATTTCACCTGGAGCGGAGATCTTTCTATTGAGCTCACCTTCACAACAATCAAGCACTAAGAAGTAGTGCATTCTTGCTGCTGGGAACTCTGCAGACTTCCAGCTAGCTGTGTAGTTTGGAGGGCAAACAAAGATGATAGCAGGCAGGAGAGGTTATTTGTAGAATGAGTTGGAAAATTGATTTGTTCCAACCACAAAGTAGTATGGCTGAGAATAAAAATAGAAACCCTTAGTCAGAAACTTCTGCATTCACTATCCATACTTGCAGCATTTGTTGGAATGTGGACGTGAGCCCTTTGAGAGCACTGAAATTTACTTTTGCTTCTCTCCTCTCTTTTCTTAAATATTTTAACTTGTCAAAATCCTCAAGTATCAGAAAATGGATCTTTCAAGAAAGAATTGCCGTCTCAAAAAACACCCTGATCTGATATTCATCAAGAATCAGAACATAAAAATACGCAGTTTGCTTGTCATCAGTCAATCTGTTCTACAGTAGTCATTGAAGGTATTCATCAGTATCTCAGAGAATTATATTTCCATGTGTTTTGTGGAGGCTAAAACCTGAGTAGGTAATCCATTGTAAAAGGGACTGTGATTTAAGTTTACCAGGTGGCTTGTGGGCTGCCTCTTAGCTTATGTCACCTGCCTAGCTGGCAGTTAAGGGCCAATTGAAGGGACAAAACAGTGGATGGGGACAAAATAAGGAAGAGTAGCAGTGCCATATAGTGAAATCCTGTAGAATCTTCTTTGGAAAGTAAACTGGACTTGTGAAAAAATTGCCGTCGTTAGTGTTTCTACTAGTTTGATAGACTTTCTGGGAGGAATTAAATATCCCAGTTCTCTTTATTCACTTCTCCAGAATAAGAAAAGCAAGTGGACAAGTTGCCATTTCCTCTGATCCATTACTGCTCTGAGCAAACAAATGCAGAAATCCAGCTGTTTCTATTGACTCTGTGAAGGCATTGCCAAGATGAAGAACACATCTTCAACTCTCTTGGTGGGCACTGGAGGTGACACCTTGAATTAGGCATTTGGGACAAAAGACAAAAATATGTATTTCAGGCCAGAAAGAAATTATAAGGTCCTAGCAATATCACAGACTGTGCTTCATTATCCTTTGGGAACTTGAGTGATAACATGCTAAGAACACAAATCTTGCAGGCACTCAACTTCTATTTCCCCCGACTGCTACCCGAGTGTGGTGGAAGAGCAGTTAAGTTGTCAAGATCTCTATAGAAGGATCAAATCAGATAAGATTTGAGCCTTGCTCTGCATTAAAACGGAAACTGTATTCCCGCTGATTCAGTTGTGAATGACAATTTGCTGCCTTGACTATCAGCTCATCACTCTCTCATGGACTTTGTCCATAGCCAGTGGTGATCTAAAACACCACATCTCAGGAGTTTCCTCAAGACAGCCTGTGATCTGCAATGGCACAACTTCGGGTTGTTAGGAAAACAAGGATTTATCATGCTATGGTGCAACTTTCATCAAAATGCTTGCAGACTCATTTTAAAAGACTTTTCATTGATACTGGGAGCTCAAATTAAAAATACAAGGAGGCTATTTTAATTGTTAATTCCAGCTTTCATGAAATCCATCTGTCCTTGCGTGGATGCAAATAAATTCTTTCTTGACTCCACAAACATAGTACCTGGCAAGTGCAATTACACATGTGTCTAACAGAATGAAAGAAATACTTAGGTTTGTGAATAAGTTCTGACATTTTTCTTGTTTAGTTCTTTGACCTTTTCTATATGCAGCCATTGTGATAATTCAACTGAAATGGACCCTTTGTGCAAATTTGGTTGTAAAAAACTCTTTCACAGGCTTTACTAAATTCTCTTGTCTGCCCCTCTAAAAAAATCAATTGAAGTTAACCCAGGATAAGCCACTTTCTCTGGGGGAGCTTTTAAAAATATTTTTTATTTTTCTGACAGGTGGATCATGGTGAGCCAGCTGCAGAAATTTAAGGATTTTTAAGACGTTCCTTGATCCTGGTCTTTGCTAATGTTACAACAGAAGTAAGAAGTAATCAACCTGGTTCCCTTAGAAGTGCAGAGGAGATGGGTTGTAAGCTGCAGAAGCTAAGCTGCAGAAAACTCCTTCAGCAGTTCCTGCTGATCACAGGATGGTAGTTACTCGGCTGTGCAGGACCCTATACAGGCACTCTCCAAAAACTTCTTTTAGATTTGCTGTCTAAGTTGCCTTTATGGCTTGGCACAACTGGGCCTTCAAAGATTCGTTTGTCAAATAGACTAGCTGTCAAACATGTCTTCTGGAGCTTGGAGAACCGCCACTGGCCCACAGTTATGGCCTTATGTGAATTCATATTGGCTTGATATGGCTTACTTAGCAGTGTAGTGATATGAATCAGCCTTAAACTCTCATCAGGCTCTGCCATTTTGACAGGTAGCCTAAACTGGTTTTCAGGTTTGCTTCTAAGCATATCAAAGGGCTTGCTGAAGATGCTAAAGTCCTGAAATGCTAAATCGCTATCCAGGTTTGATTCAAAAGTGCTGGCCATTTGTTTTATCAGATAGCCTGTCTCAGGTCCACAAAAGATTGCATGACCTTAGTCTGTTCATAACACCAGCAAATATCACAGAATCACAGAATATGCTGAGTTGGGAGTGATCCATAAGGATCATCAATTCCAACTCCTGGCCTGGCTTCTGATCATCTTATCAGTTACTGCAGGCAGAGTTTCATGGACAAAAAGTGGGCAAGGCATATCTGGGCTAGTTGTCACCTATATTTGTTGCACCAACATCTTAAAGACCTATTGGAAGGAAGGATCTGGGAAAAGCTAGGTAAAGTCTCTTCAATACTTTATGAAGAGTCAAAGGCTGCCCTATTCCTTTCCTAGGGTGTGTTCAGTGACATGGATCACTCGAGATCAGACTCAAGAAAGGGCCCCTGCAGAACTATTTTTGTCCTATAGTTAGGATGGAGAGCTTTGGCTTGCACATTGGATGTCCTGCAAAACAACTACTGTAATGACTGGATATTGGATTTTCTTCCATCTCCTGGTTGGACCTCTCAGTTACATTTGTTATACTCAATTAACTGGTAGACAATGGCCAGGAGCTGGTATTTTTTATTGTAGCATTTTTATTGAGATGATTGTCTACCATGCATATCCCTCCTGGAACTAGACATGTATGTAAAATCCAGGTTACCAGAGGAGGTGATAACTTTCATATTTATCTAGTGTGTCTGTTCCTAGATGATCATTTACTTCACTCAATTTAAACACAGTGGGGTTCTCATTCTTATTTTTCCTTTCCAGACTCCATTTTGAGGCTGATGTGTGAACTGTCTCTCATTCAAATAATTTGCAGTGTGTAAATTATACCATACCCTAAATGAAGAGTTTTCTGTAAAGAAACTACAGCCTTTTCAATCCGTGAAATTTTATGCTATACTTGTATTTCCTTGTGGAGGATTTGTACCTGTGGATGAATTAAACCTCTTAATTCTGATGATACAGCCAAACTGTTATATATGTCAGGCTTCCTTGTCTTGCCTCATGAATTTGTTTTGCTCTGGTTTTCTGAGTAATTTAGAACCTTTTTCCTTTTCCCATCTCACGAGTTGCTCTGGGAAGATAGACATTTAGGCTTCCTGAATTTAGTGGTACCTACTAAACAAAATATCTGGAAGTCATTTATGAGAGATTTCATAACAGATTGAACTCTGACTTTGTGTATTTTGTTTACAAGGGACTTGGCCTCAAGGGGCTTGGACTCAGCCACACATCTACTGGCTGAGAAAGGCACAGCAAGAAAACTTTCTCAGTCCCATGCCTTCTCTTCTTTTCTCCTCTCCAAAACTTAACATACTTCTGCTTTACCTCTTCTTCTTTGGAGACCTTTGTCTGCTGCACTCTACCCCACACTGTGGCAAGGGATGTCACAGATGGAGTGCTGTCCACAAAAATAGGTCTCTAGGGAGACTGAAGATGTTGGGAGTTGTGATCCCAAGAGAAGAGCTACAAGTCTGGCTTCCAAGGGAGGGAAGGCAATGTCCTACATTTGCATGGGTCACAGCCCAGAAAAGCACCAAAACTAAAAGAAAAACACATGCTGCATGACTAGTTTTACCTAGTCTGATGAAAACAAGTAGAGTAAAGGGAAAATAGCTCTTATCTCTCCGGGTTTCCTCTGATACCTTCTTTATTTCAGTGTGTTTATGGATAGAGAGAAGGCATAGGGGAAACATTATTGATACCAACTTAGTCCTTAGTCACTTTTCCACTTTCTTTATGTAAATACTCAGAAAACACAAGGCCAAGACTCCAAATGAGGATTTTTCCAGTCATTTTCATCCTGAGTCTTAGCAGTTATGGTCATGCTCTGAGAATTTGTGCTATCAGTAAGTCTGGCCCCTCAGAGACTGGTCATAAAGCAGGTCCACACAGCTGGGTCACCAGATACCTCAGAACAAGCATGGGTGTAGCCCTGTGTATCCTGTCAGGTGCCAATCAAAGAAGCAAAGAAGCTTTTTAAGGCGTCCCATCTTGGGCATTCCTTTTTATACTGAATTGATGACTTTTAGGGTATCAGTCTTTGCAACACAACCTGCATTTAGGTACAGATCCCTTCTGGAGACCTGGCTTTGAGGGAGGACTTGCCCATCCCTTCTGTGCAACTCAAGTATGGCTTTCCAGTATTCAGTGAATAGCTTCTCAAGTTTGCTGAGATAGTTTTGATTGGTAAACCTCCTCTTCTGCAGTTCATGCATTGTCTCTTTCCATTTTGCAGACTGAATGAAGTATAAGATATGGCTATTTAAAGGCAGAACAAGGTGCTACTGAAGAGATGATGGTCACATCCAGAGAAGAACAAAAAAGGTGAAGAGTTTAGAGCACAAGTCTTATGAGACTGAGGGACAGCTGAAGGAACTGGGGTTATTTAGCCTGGAGAAAAAGAGGCTCAGGGGAAACCTTACCACTTTTCAAAGATACCAGAAGAGAGGTAACATCAGGGTCAATCTCTTCTAATTCAAAAGTAGTAGGACAAGAGGAAATGGCCTCAAGCTGCACTACTAAAGGTTTAGATTGGATAGTAGGAGAAATCTTTCCAGCAAAATTATTCTCAAACATTGGAACAGGCTATGGATGAGTTACCATCCTTGGAAGTCATTAAAAGACATGTAGATGTGGCACTTATGGACATGGTTTGATGGTAGACTTGGTAGTGTTGAGTCAATGGTTGCACTTGATGATCTTAAACATTTTTTCCAGCCTTAAGATGCTATAATCACAGAGTCATTTAGGTTGGAAAAGACCTCCAAAATCATTGAGTCCAACCTTTGACCAACCACCACCTTGTCAACCAGACCACAGCACTGTCTGCAGTGACATGCAGTCACTTCTTGAACACTTCAGGGATGGTGATTCCACCACCTCCCTGGAAAGTCCATTCCAATGCTTAATAACCATTTCCATGAAGAAATTCCTCCCACTAGTGACCAGCAGGTCACTAACAACTTCGTCCTGGATTTCAGGGGGTCTATCCTGCTCCCTATCCCTGTCTATTCTCATCTACTGTGCTACAGCCCAGGAGACTGCTTGCCCAAGGGATGTCTTGTCTTACTGTTAAAGACCAAGGCAGAGAAAGCATCGGTCTTTTCCTTATCCTTAGCTACAATATTCCCCTCTTTGCTTCCAAGAAGGATGGAAATGTCCTGGACTCTTCTTTTGTTGTTGATCTATTACAAAACACTTTTTATTATCTTTCACAGCACTGGACAGATTGAGTTCTAGTTGAGTTTTTTCCTTTCTAATTTTCTTTTTACATGACCTAACAACATCTTTGTACTCTTCCTGTGTTTCCTGCCCCTTCTTCCAAAGGTCATAAACCCTCTTTTTCCATGAGTTCCTGCAAAAGCTCTCTGTTCAGCCAGGGCAGTCGTCCTCTCTGATGGCTCATCTTTCAGCACATAGGGACAGCCTGTTTCTGTGCCTTTAAGATTTCCTACTTAAAGTGTATCCAGGACCCCTCTGTTTACTAAGGACAAAAGTAGTGCTGGTAATTCTAAAATTATGTTCTACTGAATATACCTAAATGTGCATGCATGTGTACAAATGATAGTACACTGAAATTATACTATAATTCCATGGTCCACCTGATGAAAATTAGCATCAGTTATAAATTCAGGCTGGCTCCAGCCTGACACTAACAATCTTGTGGGTTTGTATGAGCATCAGGAACAGCCTCCCAACAGCCTTTTCCCTGTCCAGCAGTGACACCAGCCCCACAAACACCACTAGATCCAACTTGTGCTAACATAAAACTGTTTTGAAAATGTTGGTGAGTTTCATATAATGGGGGTTTATCCTAGAATTTCAAAATTTTTAAGAATTCCTTATTCTTCTGCCATTTCTTTCATTTCTGACCTTTGCACTTTTTTCTTTTTGCTCACCACGAGAAAGAAGGGCCAGTCTTTCTATTTAGCATTACGGATTTTTCACACAAACAGATCTAAAACTGCTTCTACTTTCACAAGCTGAATTGATTAATATAATAGGCATGGTGCTTTAATGATGGGAAAAGAGTGCAGAGGTAAAGAAAGCTGGTTAAAGGAATGTGAAACTGACTAGTGCTAAAACAGAAGGTCCAGAAGTAATAAGATGAAGTAATGAATTTCAGGCACCCCTGAATAAAGTGTCTTTCAGCTAGGATATCGGGCAATCTAAGGGATTTGAACCATAGCCAAACCTGAGATGGATGATTTGGAAGATAGTTTGTGTGGAGCAGTTAGGTCATGTGCATGAGGACCACTCTGCTGCAAAGAGAAAAGACCATTCATTTGTAGTGGACCATTCAAAAAGAAGAGAACTGGGGTGTTAGGGGGATGGAGGAGGCTGGGGGGGGGTGGGGTGGGACGTATGGAGAGAGGGATATACAAAAATTTATTTGTGCACTGCATGGGCATATTTTATTATTAAACATTTACTAAATTTCAAAAACTGAGGGCCTATAATTTTATTATTGTAAATTACTTCCTTCACTATCCACAGTACCCATTCTTAATATCACTTATGTTTAGTGTTTCAGTCCCCTCAATACCCACAACAGAGAGAAATTGTAGCAGAGCAATCAATACCAAACTGCACTTCTTTTCTATATGTGTGCAGAATCTGGCACAGTGAGAGGCCATTTCCAAATGCTGCCATTCAAATGATAATGAGTGTGAGATCTGGAAGTTCAGCACAATTTGTTCAAGGTCTTTATGTATCAGTCCTGGTGCTTGTTTAGAAGTAAGGGAAAATTTATAAGAAAACTCTGCTGAAGAATGTGTCAGTCTCAGAAGTGTGTTTCCTGAGAAATGAGTGTGTCCCTACAACAGTGCATGTTGGCTTTCAGGGAATAGTTTGTCCTCAGCAGCTGGAGACAGATCCCTTACAAACTTTTTTCACTCATCTTTCATTGCCCTCTGTTCTCCGTATAGAGCCAAATAACTTAAACTTCTGCAACAATGAAGTTCAGATTCAAAGGGAGTTCTGGAAGCTCAGAAATCCCAAACACATTTCCCTTTCATGGGATACATTCCCACTGCTGCAGCACTAAAATTCTGCTTCCCTGGGATTTGGACATTACACATCATGGTGACCATGAGCTCTAGTGTATTCACCCTCAGCCAGCTCTTGTCAGGAAGAAGCACCCTGCTTATTTTTACTCACTCTGCATGCTGCATCCTCTTCACACCCCAGTCATTCCCATGATGCTCCTTTGGCTGCACAAAATTTTTCTGTGATTAATGAATTGGAGTTGGTATTCAAGATACGAATATCTTAGGCACATATGGATTAACATAGTAATATAGCCTGTTCTGTTGTCTTCCCATCTACTAACTTTTAACATTAGTTCCTTTTTCTATTTTTACTGTTCACTGAATAAATATTTCTGCAGACCAACCCACAGTAATACAATAATCTGTTTTTAGGGAAACTGTAGAATTCACAATTCATCACTTTATATGCAGCGTTGACACTGCTGTTGCCACATGGCAACTGCTTTGTATTAAATACCAAAGTTCAATCTACAGGTTTTTCTTACGTTATTTTGCTTCATGAGATTTTTTGACAACATTTCTCAGCACCACTTGTTTTACTACCCCAACTTTGTGTGTCTGCCGAGGTTGTTTGCCTCATTAGGCAACTACCCTTCTAATAATCATCTATAAGCAACCTGTGTAACATGCATTTCTGTATAGAGCTGCTTCATTTGCAACCTGCAATTTGTATATTGTAAAGTCTGAGGTTTTATTAACTTACTTTCTCCTTTATTTTATCCTGTTTTTTAGCTAGGCAATACATTTCTGTTTGTGGCCTATCGAGCTTAGGTTCTCTAAAATCTTGTAGGGAATCATAAAATTTATGGATGCAAAAAAATATAGTCAAGAAGAGTCCTTAAGTTCCTAAGAAAACCTGGATCTTTCTCACAAAAAAATTCAGTGGTTCCCCAAAATAATCCTCACATATCAGCAAAACATCATTTACTTCCATAAAAACCAAGCACTCTTCTCTTATTTGTTGTACTGATAAATTCTATCTTGTATTGCTTGGCATGGGCATCAGAACTTCCAACCTGAACTGCCCAAAACATCCACCTCCACAGGTCTTTTAAAACATACCTTACTCATCACCCACTATTCCTCCACTGGAAATGTTGCAAATGGTAGCTCTCACACTACAGTAACTGATGTGGAAATTTCATACTTGGGCTTCTTTTGAAATTTTGGATGAATGGCATCATTCATGGAGTCTTTTTCATTCTTTATTTTAAGAGGTTTTTGTATAGGTTTATTCAGACACTGATCCTCCAGCATATCCTAAGAGAAAACAAACTGTGATCCTCAGAGAGCTCATTCTGAATGAATGCAGGCATGAAGAACATATTTAGTCTTCTGCTGTGGCCTTATCTTCTCACCTTGACCTCTGCAACCACCTACAACTTTTACACAGCCTGTGAAGAGCATCCTTCTCCTGACGAGTGGAGTAAAAAGATATGCCCTTGGCATGTTCCTTCTTCAAGGTTTTTTTCCTGCCTGCTCACAACTGACTATTCAGAAGGATTACTGTTGTCCTCATTTGGTCCCAGCTGGAACTTATTTCCTCTTCCTGATAGCATCTTTTACCCTGCTGTTTAATCCTATCAACCCTTCTCTTTTGAACCGAGTCTTGCGTATTGCTTGCAGCCAAGTAGTCACCTGCTGTGACATTTCAGCATGCTATTAATTATCACTCTTCTACCAAGTTTCTGCTACAGTCTGTTTATTAGTAGTTTCATTTAAAACTATGTTCTCAGTTCCCACACATTTTTAAGATGACCAATATTTGACAACATTGTGTATGTATACTTATATATGTGTATGTATGTAAGTACCTATATGCTATGGTTTAATTTCCTGTTGCCCATTTTCTGCTTAAATGAGAATTGATATCTTTTCAAACGTCTCCTTTCCTTTTCTTTTCCATGAGCTTCTACTCTATCCTTTTTCTGAGGGTGTACTTTCTCTCACTTCACCCTTACAGATGCAACATTCCAAAAAGTATCTTTTTTGTAACTCATTGAGTTTCTACTTTTTAATTTTCTGATTTGCTGTTTGACAGCTCAGCCCGTTTCCATGCTGGATTAGCTGGAGACATTCCACTCCAAAAGTCAATCCTTTGAGTGTTTATGATGAAAGTGAACATTTCCCCCCTCACATCTTCCCTATGTCATCTTCTCAGCTATTCATTAAAGCTTTGCTTTTCCACATCTCTGACTGGCCCTGAATATGCTCCTGGAAGGACTTCCAAAGATGATATTGTCAAAAGCCATAAACTTTACATAAAGAATCTTCTTTCTTACCCACCCCTTTTCCAACCACAACTGATTGTCTATCACTATCACCTCCTTTCAGGCAGTCCCTAAAAAGCCTGTCTAGACACAGGGAGTGATTTACTACCTTTGCATCATCTGCCAAGCAGATTTCCATGTAGTATTCTCCAATATCCTGAGCAGATACTTACACACATGGTATTTATATGCAGGCAATGTAATTGCCTACAACTTGCTCTGTTGGGATACCTATTATTGTGCAATGCAATATATGTGCCCTCTCAGTTCTCTTCTTTTTAGTTAGCTGGTGGTTGGATTCATCCCTTTCTCAGCTGCAGTGCACTGCTAAAGCTGCATTGGACTGCCCTGACATGTCCAAGAAATGTCATGATAAACCTCTCTTTCTCACTGAGTTGTTCCAGACCAGTCTCTGGGGTAAGTGGTCTGGCATGGGAGCTGGGTGGTGATCCACCTGCCTGGCAAGCAATGACATGAGCTATGGACAGGTACATGTCTTGCGCTCCTGTGCCTTGCAGGCTTTCCTGGAGAGGAGAATGAAATTTCCTTGCTACTCTTAATTTATTCCTCACTTTAGACAGGTTACTTGGTTTCCATGTGCATTTGTTTTCTCTGAGAGAGTCAGGACAGGCTCTCTGTTACACAGCTGGCTGGAGTGTCTTGGTTGCAAATACTACAAAAACTTACACACACAAATTCTGTGTGCCTCAAATCTCAAAAGTCGATATTCTTCTAATGACAATTCTTTTCTGAACAAAAGGTTTTCCTGGATCCTCAGCACGCTTGAAAGGTTCACTTTCAAGTGCCTTCTCTCCAAAAAAGACTTATCCACAGCACAACAAAGCAAATTCTGCCCACATGAGCATCATACCCAGAGTTAAGTGCAGCTCAAGACAAGTAATTTGTTGGAAAGACATGCACTGGGCTGCTATCTCATACATAGAGTTCATGATCATTCTGTCAGTGAAGGAATCACTGGTCAGTGGATGATCTCGAAAGTACTAAAGTGGAGCAAGTGGAGGAAAACCCATTTTCCTCCTATCATCCTTTTGAGAACAAAGAGTTGGTATAGCGCTGGAACTCTCCGGCGGTAACTCTGGACACCAGGCATAAAACGCTGCTCCCTAGTGGTGATCAACAACCACTACCAGTAAGAAGACAAGTCCCTCTGTAGAACAGGGGTTTGGAGAAGACATGAAGCACAGCATCTCTGAAATAAAAGAAGAATTTTTCATACTGCGCTTTTCTTGGACAGCAAACAACTGTGGTAGGAAATAGTAGGGAAAAAAACCACAAAAAATGCTATGTTGTCAGCACCATGGTCAACATCTATTCCCCAGGCTGCCAGGACCAGAATGAGTGCACTTTCCCAAATGAATAAGGTTTCCATTGTGTTCTGAAGTACCTCTTCCTTAAAATAAGCATGATCTGTGAATCAATAAGTCCTCTTAAATGGATTAAAAATGGATCAAAAAATAGATCTCAAAAGGTAATTATTCAAGTGGACCAGTGTGTGAATGCAGATGATATTAGTTGTATCCCTGAAGGACGGATTTCAGTCCAAGAGCTGTTCAATATTTTAATCAATAATCTGGAAGGAAACAGGAAAATCATTGCTGATAAAATTTTCAGAAGAAACAGGAATACATAGAATAATGAATGACTAAGAAGGGGTTCCTCAGGGAAATCCAGATTACTGAACTGTGTACTGCCATTTATGTAAGCCTTCATGTTTGGCTAATAGAAAAATCAGTAAGAAGCAGTGTGTGGTGAGGAAAAGGACAGATTTGGAAAGCAGTGCCTCTGGAAGGCTCACCTGATGTACATTTTAACTGAGAGGCTCCAGCTATAAGATTTAACACAGTCCCTCTCTACAGGGACAGCAGAGGGCTCAGAATATAGATATATAAGTGATGCAAGGTCTGAAAATGCTGCCTTGAAGTAACAGTTTCAAGCACCTTGGTTTATTTAGAGAGAGAAGGAAAGGATATTGATCACTTTAAGAGCAGTTTTTTCATCCTGTGGTTACTGATTCACTGACAGGGGACTATCCAAGAGAACTAAGTACAGTTGGAAGTTCAAAATTTGCTGGCCTGAAATCAGCTTTTGTATGAGGAAATGCTCAAATGTAAATTTAAAAGCCTTGAAAACAGAAGTTTTCAAATAACAAAACAATACTACAGTACTAGAGCAAAAAATCCTTCTAAATCTGGGAGATGGAAAGACAAAAGAGGACAGAGGTGATTGTCAGGTAGATTAATTGCTGGATCATTGATTCATTGAAAGCTACATCTTTTCCTGAAGAGTGAGGTATGTTAACTTACCAGCTACACACAGCTTGCAGCAGATCAAATTAAGGTGGAGGCATAACAGGGCATGTAACAGGCACAGCATCTCCCTGTCTGAGAATTAAAGTGCTTCTGGGGCCTGTGCTCTGTGGACTTGAAGAAAGGTCATATTAAGGAAATTTATTTCAGGTATACTACTTTCACTTGATGCTAGCATCTACCACATATGAGCTATTTTCCATGGGAGGCAAACTCAGAAACAGGGTGCAAAGGCATTTAGACTCCCTGAGAAGTTCTGATGTGTGAAAGGGCACGCATGAAAAGGTTTTAGAGCAACTATTGAAGTGTGAGGTCTATTCCCAATATCAGTAAAAGTCTGAACAGAGGTATTCTTAGCACCCAAAGCTTCTAAACTCAATTTGGTTGCCTGATGAGTATCCTGATCTCAGCATACCAGATGGCACAGCCTCCTAGAGGGATGGAGCTCTGTGGATGAGATGAAGATAGCTGCAGGTTTCAATTTCAGTCCCAGACTAATTTTCTCTAGTCATTGATGCAAAATATTGATTTTGAGACAGATTTAAAAGTGGTACTAATCCACAGGGGAATGACAGTGAAAGATATATATAAATCCCATGTGTTGCTTAGAGCAGTCAAAGGTCTTATATGTAATTAACAGCGTGTTTTTGAATACATTTAGTTTTCAGTTCTGTACAGAACAATCTTCAAGATGAGGGATAGAAAAATAAATCAGACAGCAAGAGTATTGAAATAGAGCATTATGAGAAATGTGATAAACTGCCCCAGACACATTGCTCAGGTGCAGGTGGTGGGTTCCTTCCTTGCTCACTCAGCTTGTGGCTTCAGGTCCATTGCATGAGGATGCCAGTTTAGAAGGGGAGAGATCCAATGTTACAGGGCTTTGGCAGAGTCTTGATAGTTGTGTGGTTTCCTCATTCCAACACCTTCTATGAAAGTTTCCTGGCCACTAGAAGAGCTCAGCGTAGGACTCACTGAGTCCCTCACTGGGACTTCCCTAAGCAGTATAACTACTAATTCCCATGGTCTCTTTTTGGTGCTGTTCTCTCCTGAGTGCAGTTTTCTTCCTTCATGCTCCTGTGGGCATGTGGCCAAATCTATTACAACAGTCAGATCTGCTTTGGCTGGAGAAGCTCTGATCCTTGATGATATTTGACTCTTCCCCTCTATTTCTTGATTACTTTTTGTTTATCTGTTGTAATATTTTTGGTGTTAAGGGGAAGAAGTGTGTCAACACAAAACAATACCAAGTGTTTTTTGGAGCAAGAAACTCCTCGACCTAGCATTGGGCCTTGAGTGCCTAAGTCTCTTGGATGCATTGGGAACTACTTGCTAAGTATCTTACTAGAGCTGGTTGAAACGTTCTGACTGGACACCTGTCCATACACCAAATGCCCTTTTGATTAGATTGAAACATTCCACAGAAACATGCCAGTTTTTCATGAAAATTATTGAAGTATTTTATTTCTGCCAAGCTAGAGCTTTGGTACAATGAATTTGGTCCACTGGAATGGCATTATGATATGCAAAATGGCAACACTGAGGTGAAGAATTGGAGCCTTTACTGAGATGCTGCATTTTGATAAAATTATTTTTATTACACTTTAAAAATTAATTTTAAAGGGAGATGTGTGGGGGACAGCTTTGCAGAGAATTCATAAGAGCAAGGTTTATCAAAAACACATCTTATGCTTCCAAGATACCTGTCTTAAAAAAGCTGCAGATTCTGTGCAACATGTTCTTCAAATATAGCCTGTTATCCACTCTTCTCACATCAGCAGCCCACTTCAGCCATGCTTCCCACCTGCCCCACTGGGTGACCTCCCTTCCTTCCATAAAGAAACCTCTCCTTGATGATAAAAATGAAATTTAAAATGTTTAAAAGCCACCTCCGTGGCTTTCCTTCCTCCCAGACCACCTTAAAAACAGGGAGCCCGTTCCCGTAGAAAAACTCTCGGGCGCCGCGCCCCCCCCACCCCATCCCAGGTCGGAGACGGGGCGGGGGAGCTGCGGCGGAGCCGCCGGCTCTGCCACCGACAGGGAGAGAGGAGGGAGCCGGCCGCCCCGTCCCTCCCCAGCCCCGTCCGCAGCCGGGAGCCTGCAGGGGGAAAACCCAGGGTCTGCGGAGCCGCCCGCCCCGGCCGTCCAGCCCGCGGAGCCGCCCGCAGTCAGCTGCCGCCGGTTCGGCGTGGAGAAACCCCGGCCGCGCCCCCCCCGGTTCGGCGCAAAGAAGAGCCCCGGCCGCCCCGTCTGCCCGCAGCTGCCATGCTCCCCGTACGGGCCACTGCAGCTGCACGGTTTCAAAAGAAAGAAACCCACGCCTGCCACGTGCCACGTTCCACCTCCCACGCCCCGGCCCAAACCCCCACAACGTTGCCGCCGCTGTGAAGCAGCGTGAGACCGAAACGCCATTACTGCGGCAGGACCACCACGTGGCCGCAAAGAGCTCCAAGCGTCCGCCCTGGCTGATCCCGCATGCAAATTAAAGACTCCAAAAGGATCTCGGGATAAAGTTTAACATCAAAAAAACCCTTATCAAATAAAAACCGAGTAAAATTAAAACGGATAAGAACTAATACTCAGCCGTGTGGACCCTGAGGAATCAGAAGAGCTAATTTCTCCGGTTTTGCTTACTAGCCGTAAGTTAAAAAGACCAAACCGGAGATGAGACCACAGGAGAAAACAAAGAACTGTCAGGACTCTGGGATTGCTTCCCAGCGAGGGCCAGTCCTCCAGCTCTGTTGAATTGCATGCAGCAGAGCTGATAAAGCCCTCCTCCTCCGCAGCGACCACGGGCAGCCAAAAACCCCTCGAGCAAATATTAATAAGAGCTGATTAATAAAGGCGTTTATGGAGATTAATATTTTCTCCGCCCATTTTTATTCATAACACTTGAGACAGGTTTCTTCTCAGGTCCTGCTAAGGGTCTGATCCAGGTCTGCTTTTCTCATGGGGAATTCAGGGAAAGACTCTCATGACAAACAGATACCCAGGAAAATTTGGCCCTGGGGGAAGAAGAAGGTGTGAAATTCCTGAACAGCCACTTTTCTGTTGAAAATGTTGACAGGAACATTGAAGAGTATGGATGGGGCGCTGCAGAGGGTGCCAGGATGCAAATCCCACAGGGAATGGGTGCTGAGTGTGCATCTCCAGGATAAAAACCCTTGAGATTTATACTGCAAGGGAAAAAGCAAGCTGTGTACCCCTGGGTATTTACCTTTGTGCCCTGGGAGAAGAGGGCAGGTGGTGGAGTCATAAGGCAGACAGGCATAGGCTGATGGGGAATTCCCCTTTCACAAAGACTAATTAAATTTGTGCTGCCATGCAGAGAAACAGATTTGTCAGTAAGACTTCCAAAAGGGGATTAGAGGGCTTAAATGGGTACAATCTGCATTTGTAATTACACTGCTTAGGATAACATTTCTGTGAAGTACTTAGCCTTGTTGTTTTGGGAATATACTGATCTGCAGCAGGGCTTGGGACGGGAGTTCCCTTGTGCTGAAGAGTCTTGCAACAAAAGGAACATTACACATGTTTTATTGTTTACTCCAAAACATTTGGATACCAGCCACTGCTCTAGGCAGTCCCTGGACTGGACTGACCATCAGTGTGTATCTCTGGAGCATTTCTATTGTCCCTGCGTTATATTACATTAGTGTGATAATGCAGGCAATTCTGCTCTACACAGCCAGAGCCTTAGGAAGCACTGGTGTATCAATGCAGCTTTCTGTTACCCAATCTGTTGTCAGGAAGAAATACAAGCAAATATAACTCATCTGTGATATTACACCTGACCTGCTTTCACAGGAGGTGTTTTGTCTTCTGGGAGCCCATATCAGAGATGCTACTGAGACAGTCCCAAGTCTAGTTAAACTCATTGATTATTACCCACTATTAGAGTGCCTTGTGGGTGCCAGTGAAATATATATTGAACAGCAGTCTGGGAAGCATTAAGAGGCACTACAGAGGCCTGGGTACGATGGGGACAACTCCATGGATAAAGAAAACTGCCTGTATGGCCACATACATAGAGTTGTGGCTAACAGCTCATTGTCCACCTGGACACCAGTGACCAGTGGTGTCCCTGTGGGGTCAGTACTGGGGCCAATACTGTTCAACATCTCTGTCAGTGACATGGACATCAGGATCAAGAGCACTTTCAACAAGTTTGGCACCAACATTAAGCAGTGTGGGGCAGTCAACATGCCCCACAGGAGGGAAAGGATGACACTCAAAGGGGCCTGGACAGGCTGGAGAGGTGGGGCTGTGCAAACACCATGAAGTTTAACCAGGCCAAGTCCGAGGTCCTGTACCTGGGTTGTGGCAATCCCAGACACAGTTACAAGTTGAGTGGAGAACTGATTGACAACAGCCCTGAGGAGAAGGATGGGGGTGATGGCTGATTAAAAACTTAACATGACCCAGCAATGTGCCCTCACAGCCCTGAAAAGCAATGGGATCCTGGACTGTATCAGAAGCAGCGTGGGCAGCAGGAGAGGGAGGGGATTCTGCCCCTCTGCTCTGCTCTGGTGAAACCCCACCCAGAACCCTGCACCCAGCTCTGGGGTCCTCAGTGTGAGAAGGACATGGAACTGTTAGAGCAAGTCCAGAAGAGGGCTACAACATTGATAAGAGGACTTCACTCCCTTGTGAAGACAGACTGAGGAAGTTGGGTCTGTTCATCCTGGGGAAGAGAAGGCTATATGGAGACCTCATAGCAATGTCTGAGTATCTAAAGGGTCCTACAAGGATGTCAGAGAAGGACATTTTTTCAGAAATTGTAGTGATAGGACAAGGCAAAATGGGGAGAAACTGAAAGAGGGGAAATTTAGGCTAGATGTCAGGAAGAAATTCTTCACTGTGAAGGTGATGAGACACTGGACCAGGTTGCCCAGAGAGGTTGTGGATGCTCATCCCCCCGGCTCTGCCCTCAGAACCACAACACCCCCAGCAGCGTTCAAGGTCAGTGGATAAAGTGTTGAGCACCAGTCTAATGAGAGCTGGCCCTGTCCATGACAGGGGTGTTGGCACTGGGTGGTATTTCAGGTCTGTTCCAATCCAGGCCATGATTACCAAAAAAACAACAGACATGAGACACGTAGACAAGCCTTTGAGTAATGTGAGGCTGTTTGGTACCAATTTACCACTGCTTGTACTGAGCAGTGTATCTTTCTGATGTGACATTGGAAGCTTAAATGATTGCAAAGCAACAATGGTTTCTCTCTTTCAACTGTGGAAGAAAATAGCAATTTCAAATATAAGTTAAAGCCTTCAAACATTGTGAAGACATAAACAGCCTTTATAGGCCACCCACTCTATAACTCATGACTTAAGGGAAAGGTAAATAGAAACGTTTAATCCCAGAAGGGTGACAGAAATAATATTTGGGATTAAACTTCAAATTTTCAGAAGCATGCAGTGAGTCAAGGGAAAATCCTAGAGAAGATCAAGGGGATAAAGACAGTCTTTTATATTGTCTGAAGAAACACAAGATTTTGTTGCCTGAATGAACAATGGCACTTAGATTTGTCTATCTGTGACAAGGAAGACAAATGCACAAATTTACAGCATATGTGTATTGTACGTCTGGTGATTATACAGTTTATGATACTGTTCCTTCAAAGTTATGTATGCATTTGCAAGCAGAATCCTGTCAACAATCCCATTAATCCCAGTGCAATTACTTCTGATTAAAAATTAAACACAGATGTAAGTCTTTTGGAACTCTTCAGCATTAATTCCTGGAGAAGTAAATGGCCAGTGTTAAGGAAATGTCTTTTTTCCTTTCTGTGTTCCTAATATTTTTTCTGCAGTCTGAGTTCAAATCATCCCAAAATGTCAGGTATGAAGTGTCTGATGACTACCAAGTCATGATACTGCTCTGAGAAATGGACAGGTCTTGTGCCATGTGGGAGGATGGAAGATCTTGGAATGGAGCACGCCTGCACCATGATTAAGGCTCTTGGCTTTTTACTCAGAGACATTAAAAAACCTCCAACTATCTCCAAACAGATCATAAGACATTTTCTAGGGCCATTGAAATCCAAACATTCAGAGAAAGGTTTTGTTATGCTCATTACTTTTGTAGCATTCTGCTATCAGTACACCTAGTTAAGTGAGCTACATTTCAGGTCAGAAGAATTTCCTCCCTCCTGAGGAGTTTAAGAGAGCATGTGTAAACAATATATATTCACAGATGTTTAAACCACCATGACTTATGTTTAGAAAATACTATTACTGACACTGACATGATACTTAACTCTTTAAAAGAGTTCAGTACTTTTGGTTTCTTGGAAGGCTCTGCACCTTTGGCTAGGATCTTTGTCGGCTGTGTGAGAACTTCGGCAACTCAAGATGTGCCCTAAGGGCCACCAGAGATGGCCTAGAGGACTGAAAGATTTGGAAACAGATATGCACATGTAATGAAAAGCTCATGTATTTGCTGACTGTGTCCCACTGCTCACAAGTGGGATTACCATTGTTCTGGTCTCTGCTCAGGTCTCAGGGTGGTTTTGCAAGCCAAATGATCAAGAAAACAAAAGGCCACAGAATCAGCCTTTGATGATAGAGGATGATACAGGATATCTGTGTAAGAAACAGTAAGGTGTTGGAGATACTGTCAAGTGAGCAGTTAAGAATACTTCAGAAGGAGGGTTATGCTTTAGCTATGGAACATGTAGCCATGAGAGCATGGGCTCCATAGCTACAGAGGGTGGTCTATGGTCCAGTTAATGCCAGCTAATTCCCCTCACATTGCTGCCTGTTTATCTCTGACAGAGCTTGTGCCCCACCCAGGAGAAGACATTAAAGGAATGGAGTCCCTGGCTTGTTCATCCCCTTTATTGCTGCTCTGGATGATTAAAGCAGCACACACGCTCTCTCATCAGACAAGTCACTTGATGTCTTCTTTCAGCCCCTGAAGCAGCAACGTAGCAGATGGATCTTCCTGGTAAACCTGGCCAGTGATTTCTGAAATCATAGTCTGAAATCTTTGCAAGCAAATATGTATGTAAATGTACAACACTTCACATTTACAGATTCACATATCCACAGTTTGATCCCTCTGGGTCTTATGATGACTTTGCAATAGGGCATCCATTTTCTTCTGACCTTTACATCCTGGTTTCCAAGTATGCTGTCTTACTTTCATACTGTCTTACTTTCCTCTTCTGCCACAATGACAGGGTTTCTTCTCCCAGCTGTTAAAACCTTTCCTCCAGCATGATCTTCTTGCCAGGCATTTGCCTTATGAGATGTGGCTGAGTCATCCAGGGGTCAACTGCTCTGACATATTACTGGAAATGTGACAAGGTAGGGGAGCTCACTGCAGCTCCTCCCATTGCTTTTCAGGCCGGCTCAGCTCACCAGAGGCCGATCACTAGCTGCTTTGCAGGACGAAACAGGAGAATTGTGCTGGCAATTTGGCACCCAGCACTGAACATATTGGTTTCCCAGTTGCAGGCTGTTTCCTGGAAACCAAATAATCTCTGTGGCCAGCACCATCCTCTATTATTCTTTATTAAGAATTTAGCTCAATGCTTCAAACTGGCCACAGACGCATCTCAATTAATTGGCCTCCTCAGTAGATTTGCAGCTCTGATGTAAACAATGAGGCTGCCTTGCGACAGCAGAGCTTAACATGACCAGACTTACCTTCCAAGAGGAAAGTGCAGAGAGGATGTATGTGTTGAATGACAGTGGGAGCTGCATATAGTGCTGAAGTCTAGCAGGTGCAAATGGTGTGTGCTCATCCAGCTCACTGCTCATACAAGCACAAAACCATAGAACAGCTCCAGGCTCTGGAGAACGATTGAGGGAAAACATGAATGCCTTGGAAAAGGGCTGCTCCAACACTTGTTGTTGGATGAAGGTACCCAGTCATGATTGCTGAGCAATGCAGATGTTTTCAGCAAGCAGAAGCCCCTTTTGCTGCTGATAGAATGGCTCTTGTAAGGTTTTCATTACATTCTCATGCCCTTCGGAAGGAACAGCCCTGCTGAATGCTGAGACTACTGTCTCAGGACTGTTGCTCCTTAGGTGCATGGGGCAGAACTGGGCTTGGGATTTCCAGTTTTGGAAGAGCTGTCTCCAAGTGTTTAATGTTGTTCAGCACCCCTTTCCTTCACCACTCATTTCTCCACTCCTGTTCAAGTCCACTGAAACATCCTGAATTTTCCCTAGGAGACAGACTTCCTTGAAACTCTGCTCATCCATTGAAACTCATCCATTTCACTTCCTTTTCTGCACTGTTTTTCCAAATCCTTCCACTAGACCTAGTACAGAGTCTGGCACATTTCCTGAGAAGCACTAGTATGCAGCAGCTGGTGATGTCTTAGCCATAAAATACTTTAGAAAACTCTGGCCAGACAAGGAGGGGCCAAATTCTTTTGCCAGAGAGTTCCTGGCAGCAGAGTGGTATGTGAAAGGCTAGGTAGGGCTTAGGCAGGACTTAGCAGGGAGATGAGTAGCTCTGCTCAGATATGTCACAGGGCGTTTGTAGGTAAGGATGGAGACATGCTCTCAAACCCACAATCAGTGTATGCAGTTAGAATGATTCTTCCTTAGGGTGATCCCTGGACCATTTGCAGTTGTTCTAGCGCTGGGTGTAAATGCCTCTATGATACTCAGTTCTACTTCTGCACCCCAGACAGGACTTTTCTGCAAACTGATTCGTTTATTTTTACTGTTAACATTACCTGAGGAATCACAACCTTTTTGTGCAGAACTTGTATTTCGACAGAAGTGAAACAGACTTTTTTACATAAATGGAAGTATACTTAAACTATTCTAGTCATTTGTCTTTTTCTAAACAAACAATATATAGAGGAAATAAAAGCACCACTTTGTTTAGAAAGAATTAACCAAGTTTAACAATTTATCATTAGTTTTCTTACGAAACAAATTTCTAGTCTTAAATACACTGAAAAGAGAATAAGGACAAAAAGACAACAAATTCTAACCATCTCTGTTTCAAAAGACTTTTAAACCATGTCTGTTTCTTGGTTGAGTTTGAGATCACCATCAGCTGTTTAAATCAGAAAGCACAACCATACCTTTCCTTGAATGTGAAAATATTGGAAGAAAATTATTAGATAGCGGAAATAATTGAAAAGCTAGTGTGTCCTTTTTTTAGAAATCTGTTTGCTGTCTCATAGGCATTTTTTGTCTGACACAGAGGAATAAACAAGGCATATCAAAAATCTGAAAATACCACAATGAAGACCAAACTACCACTTAGAATTCATTACTCAGATGTTGTTTTCCTCCTAGAGCTACAGCTGTGTATCCAAGTGAGCTTCATCCCAGTGTCACCATGAAAAACACAATCACCTCCCTCTTGTGACTGTTCCCTGTTCATTCATCATTCACTACTCTGAAGACTCCGGAGTTACGTGATCTGCAAATTGCGCTGCAATCGCAGAGATGATGTGACCTGCTGCAAACTGCATTTCCCGCAGATTTGGATACAAATGGCTAGGAAACCACATGCTTTCAGTGGTGAAACTGGCTGAGCAGAGAAAACCATTTCTTCAGAGTGAAATGTGCCACAGGCATATAAAAGCTATAGGCTGATACAGAAGTAATTGGATGAAACCCTACAGCCTGTGTACTTTAGCGGATGTCATCCTAAATGAGATAATGGTCCTTATTGACCTTTAAATCTATGAAATGCTGACTCTTGGACTGCTTGAATACGGACTTTTCTGATAGAAATTCTTTTTCAGACTGGACCACAACATAGGAGCGACATTTTCACACAGAATTACCTGCAATAGGGACATCCCTCAGTAAGTTCACAGAACTTCTCTGGTCTTCTCCAACACTCCTGCTTTTTTTTTTAAGGTTGAAAACTACTTGGAGTGGCGGGGCGGTGGGGGGGCAGGGGCGAGGGTGTTGGTTCTTCAGGAGTAACTTCAGATCCTTGTTCTGAATGTTGGATGTCCCCTGTGATTTTTTTGTGAAGGTTTGGAAGAGTTGAAAGGGTTGGAACTATTTTTTTGTCAGAGAAGGAGAATGTCAGTGCCATGAGAGCAATGACACCTCTCTATAAAATGCAAGTGTTTAGATATGTGCCTGGCACCCACCAGCTGATCCACAGCAAATTAGTTGTGTTCACTGCTATCTCATGCATTTTCCCCATCTACTCTCATTGTTGGAATTTAAGCCCCTCCCTGCCAGAGAGTTGCGCAGGTAGAGCAGTGTTCAGACCCACTCACCTGCTTGCTGAAGTGAGAATGGGGCCAGGAAAATTCTGGAAAAGCTAGGTGGTGTCCTGTATAACCCAGAATTCCCCTCACAGAGGAAACATCAAAGGAGACAGAAAAATCACAGTTAAATTAGAAAACTCAAGTCCACTAGAATGTCCAAAAACTGTTTTACCAGGGAGGCTGATTTTGGAAAAACAAACAGAAAATTAAATCAAACCTTTAGCCTCAGTCTCTTGCTTCTTTAATCAAAATCAAAAGTATCATGACAAAAAGTGTTCAACGCATCAGCTTTTTGGCTCCAGGGTGATCCTGGCAGGACTAGTAAAGGGCCAAATCATGTAATTAAGAAAGGTAAACTGTTGAACTGAGACCATAAATTTATAGTATAAGAGCTAATGTCCTCTCACTCCCTTCTGAAAAAAAAAAAAAAAAAAAAAAAAAAAAAAAAAAAAAAAAACCAACAACACTAGTCATCAATTAATATGTTACTTCATCTCTAAATTTTACAGGAATCTGTCAAGTTAATTAATGTGAGGGTATATTTTACAAAGAGGGAAGGTGCAATATGTGTCCTTTGTAAGTAAACTGTATCCTCAAAAATATTTATCCTCATTATAGACGCATACAATCATAGAAGGATTGCAAAGTACCTTAAAGATCAGATAGCTCCAACCCCTTGTCATGGGCAGGGACACCTTTCACTAGACCCAGTTTCTCAGGTCACCATCCAACTTAATCTTGAACATTTCCAGGAACAGAGCATCCACAACCACTACGGAAAACCTGTTCCAGTGCCCGAGCATGTTCTGGGTAAAGAATTTCTTCCTAACATCTATATCTAAACTACTCTCTTTCAGTTAAAAATCATTGCGCCTTGTTCTGTCTCTACATGCTCTCACAGTCTTTATTCCTCCTTTCTGCAAGTCTCCCTAAGGTCCTGAAAGGCTGCGATGAGGTCTCCTTGAATCCTTATCCAGGCTGAACTAGCCAAGCTCTGCCTGTCTCCATAGGAGAGGTACTCCAGCTCTACAGTCATCTTTGTGGTTTCCCCTGGACTTGCTCCAACAGGTCCACATCTTTCCTGTGGTAACCTGGACAGAGCACTCCAGGTGGGGTCTCACAAGGGCAAAGTAGGGGCAGAAAACCACATCCCTCTACCTGCTAGCCACTTTTCTTTTGCTGAAGTGAGAATGCAGCTGGCTTTCTATGCATGATTCATATCCAGCCTTTCATGCATGCCATAAGTGCATGGCTCCTGTCCAACCTTTCATCCACAAGAGCCCCCAAGCACTTCTCAGCAGGGTTGCTCTCAATGACTTCTCCCAGTTTTCACTCCTGTCTGGGATTGCTGATCCAGGTGCAGCACCTGGCACCAGGGCAAGCTGAACTTCATGAAGTTCATAGGCACAAACCTCAAGTTCATACAGGTCCCTCTGGAAGGCATCCCATCCTTCTGTTGTGTCAGCTGCACTGCTCAGCTTTGTATTGTCTCCAACCTGTGGGGGTGCACTCAATCCCACTTTCTGTGACATTGATGAGGATATTGAAGAGCACCAGTCCCAGCAGAGAGCCCTGACAGACATCACTTGTCACCAGCTTCCACCTGGACATAAAGTCACGAGCTTCTGGTTGCATCCATCCAGCCAATTCCTTATCCACTGAATAGTCCATCCATCAAATCCATGTGTCTCCAGTTTGGACATCAGGATGTGGTGTGGGACCATATCAAAATCCTCACAGAAGTCTAAGTCTTGGTGAGGTGATCAGTCTTTCCCTTTTGATCATTGCCATCACTCCAAAGGTCATCAGATTGATGACCCTTAGTAAAGCTGTGCTGGCTGCCTTGAATCACCCCATTGTCTCTTAATGTCCCATAGCATAGCATACTTTCTAGGAGGATCTGCTCCACGATCTTCCCAGGCATAGAGGTTAGGCTTGCCACTCTGTAGTTTCCCCTTTCTTTTTTCTTCATTTTTCGCCTTTTTAAAACTGGGAGAAACATTCCCATTTTCCAGTCTTCAGGGGCTTCTACTTGACTGCCATGAGTTTTCAAATGTGATGGAGAGTGGCTTGGCAACAGTGTGAGCCAGTTCCCCCAGAACCCTGTGATGTGTCTCAGCAGATCCCATAGACTGGTACCTATTTAGCTTCATCAAGTGATCTGACACTTGCACTTTGCTTACAGTGAAATGGACTCCACTCCCCCACACCTACCCACAGAGTGGGAGTCTTGAAATAAAGTGTGAAACCTGACTGCCAGTGAGGACTCAGGAAAAGAACTCAATGAGTACCTCTGCCTGCTCTGTATCGGTTGTTACCAGTACGTCTTTCATGAGTACCAGAGGAGAACACTATCCTTGGCACTCGCAGGCTTTTGGACAGGGCTTCTTCTAGTCCCTCTCAGTCTGGGACTGAGAATGCTGCCAGCACAAATGGTGAATGGGGCGATAGAGATAGAATGTCTCTTCTTGAATCTTTCCTGTTCACTCTGATTGTTGCAAATTCATCCCAAGCCTTGACCAACATACAGATCCTAGATAAATGAGATAGATTTCCTGAAGTGCTGGCACGCCTACCAGCCTAAAACATTTTTCTCTGGGGGAACTCACAGCTTAAAGTCTGTCTCTTGTGAAGGTATGCAATGCTTGTGTGTCACTGAGATGTTCTCCACCTCCATCTGCTAACTGGGATCTCACAGTTATACTATAAGAAAGCACAGAGACAAAACCACACCAAGGTGTCCTTTCTCCTAACTTGCATTGCCCAGATCAGTGCTAGGCCTTCTCAGAGATGAGGAAAATGGTAGGATAGCTTTTCTGTACACTGATAATTAGAAGCAGACACTTGCTTAGGCAGTGGCATAGATACTATGACTATTGTGTATCTTTAATATTCTTTACATCTACTACAGCACTTAAATACACACCTCACAGGCCTTTCTATTTACTGTAGCTGTGTAAACAGGCTGAGGGATTCAATCATTTTGCCTTAATCTGTTTTCTAGTTATGATGCTTGCTGAATGTAGCAGTTATTCCCTAGATTGTATCCTTGAATTCAGCCTCACTATTTTATCATTTTGACAATGAACTGCATTTCCCATCTGCTGGCTCCAATTCTCAATATAATCCAAATCTCTTCAAATCTGGTTACACTGTTTTTTGCTATTTGTTCATCCTCTGCATCATCTGTAAACTCTGAGCTCTCAGAGTTTAGAGCTCCCAGAGTCAGACTGTGCTCTCCATCTTTTAACCAGGGTAAATCTGGATCTTCTCCACTAAGGTCTGTGGAATTACTCCAGAGTGAGCAAACGGAAACTAGAGCTGGATATTGCTTAGGTTTTCAACACCCTCATCCAAGTAATTTTATATTTATATATAGACACATGTTATGAACAACAGATGTCCTAAAACTGACCTTGAGGACATTTTTCATCTATTCTGTTTCTATGCCATTTTTCTAGTCAACATCCATTTTTCCTCAGCCCTGGGTGTTTGTTTGAAGTTAATTCAACACCAATAAACATATTCTTATTGTTATGAATGAAGTTTTGGCAAAACGAATAAACTTTCAGGTTGTGTTTACACTCTTTTTTCCCCCTTTAATTTCCTCCATTTTTTAATTCCTTTTTCTCAATATTTTTTTTTTTTTTTAACAGAGAAAGAGGTTTACTGTGTAGCAGACCACTAGACATGCCTGAAGAGAGTAGGTTTACTGTACTCCCTGGACCAAACAATAAAAAACTCACAAAGCCTGAATGCATGGAGTTTGATACACCACACCAATGCGAAGGACAAACCTAGTAGAACTGCTGACCTGTCACGTAACTCTACAATTTATTCTTATGAAATACCTTGCCTTTCTCACACCTCTGGAACACCAGTGTGCAGCAGAAAGAAAAATACATTTTGTCTCTATGACTCTTTCCCTTCTGTTCTATTTTTCCTATGCTGGTGAATCTTACTGCTGGTTGTAATTACAATTTTCAGCATAAAGTCCCAAGGGCAGAGCATACCACATGGGAATAGCAGGAAGGCAGATGGAATCTTTTATCAGTACTTTTGGGCCAAACATTGTCACACACCTTGAAGGTATTACATCTCAACCAGATGATTTTCTTGCTTACACCTGTTGCCAAACTACCCTCACAGTTTGCTGGTTTGCATTTTACCCCCTAATTTCTGTCACAGGAGCAGGAGAGACATAGAATCAAGCTTTCCTCTGGCTTACAGCACCTAGTATTGTCTGACCTGTGGAAAGAGGAGTAACGTGATCTTGTAAGTAGAGACTGTTTCATAATGTACACACACAAGGGAGTTCAAGTGTTTTTGGCATTACCTAACTCCCAAGTACTCAACTTTTACCTCTTGGCAACATGTGGTGCAATATATATATATATGCAGTTTCCTAGGTTTTTAACACAAGAAGATACAAATAGTGCCATGTGCAAATAAAACAGCCCACCCATGTGATCCATCAGGATTTGAGTTATAAGAATCAGCAGACATTGCTGGTGATTGGGTTAAAGGTCTAAGGTCACCAGCTAACTGCTCTGTTGGATGGTTTGACTTTGCAGACAAGCCTTGGAGAAGAGAGGCACCACACCGAATCATAAATCAAACAGTGTGGGAGAAGAAGTTTGCATTTTATGCATGCTTAAATGCATAGGTTTTGGAGATCTGGTTAGAAAGGGAGCCTGAGAAATCACAAATGACATCTCTGCTTGCATCATGCTCCACCTGGATCACCAACAATCCTATTGGTAATAGGATTTTTACCATCCTCTGTGTTAAAGGATGTGAATGGGCTCTTGTCTTCTAGTTTAGATGCTGATTCTTCACTCCCTACAAACAATGTGGTAAGAAATACAGGAAGAGCACATCTTACAGGGAGATTAAATGTAGGATAATCCGAGGACCAAGTAACGCACCATGCCTGAAGTTACTTAGAAACAAAAAAGAGAAAAAAGTCATCTATTTCTGTGTCCCACAGAACAACATAAAGAAAGATCAAAGTAGCATGAAAAGCTGGTAAAAAGCTACAGAGGAACATGAATATTTTCTTAACTTCAGGATGAATTTCATACTGATTTGCAGACAAAAGTTACTAGAGATCTTCTAAGTAATTGTAGCTGAATTAATATTGATAAAAGGTTCTTCAGAGTGAAACAGCAATTGTTTTCTTGAGGCTTTGCACTCTCTGCCTGGCCTTCCCATGTCCAAAAATACTTTTGCAATAAGGGTTTATAGTTTATACTCTAACTGAAGCAGCCAATACTGTGGCTCTTATTTCTGCACCACATCTCAGGAGACACAGACACCTTTCCACTGCTTCAAGTGACAGAGATCAGTTGATTGCACAGCTAGTAGGCTGGATCCTAGGCTAGCCTAGCCCTCAGGCTTCGCTGTGCAAGTACAGTGGTGAGGAAAACAGCAACAAAAGCATTGTCTCTTTCACTCTCCTGGTGTGAAGCAATTCTTCCAGCACCTAGGCATCTCATCTCTCACAAGCTCAAGCTCTCATGATGTGCAGAGCTGCTCTACTATCAGAAAATGCAATGAAAGTCTGGTATTACCTTCTTTGGTCAACAGCAATCCACTGAATGTAAACAATAACTGACAGTTTGCATGCCTGGATTTCAGACGCTGATTCTGCAATATCATCTGACATCTGTGAGATCTACATACCATGTGCTGGAGAGGAATGTGCAGAGGGTACAGTGATAATGGGACTCCATTTTACGCCACTGGAAGGGCCAGAATACACCATGTTTTGCCCCTGTCTGGCTTTATCTGCATTCCATCTCCTCCTGTTTCCTTTCCATTTGTTTTCATAGGATGAAGTATCTCCAGTGTGCACAGACGCTGAAACGGTAGGTGCAACTCAGAGCCCTGACCTCACACGGCCTGTCTCCAAAACCAAGACTCAGACACAGTTGCTGTGATCTGCCCTTTGCAGCTCCTCCTTACCGGAGAGCATTCTCCCAACCTTGCCCAGGCTGAGCAACTCAGTTCTGCTGGGGCTCTTATTAGCCCTGGACTCTGAGCCATGGCATGTGCAGAGTGATGCCTTGGGAAGGCTGACCTGGAACAGAGACTGGACAGAGCTAGAGAATGAAGTAGATATTTATTAAAAGGCCTGTAAGGATACACTCTGGGCAGTACAAGAGCCTGGCCAGGGCTACACCCAATATGGACTTTAAATGGTCACAAAATGGACAATAAGGTCTTGAGTCAAGAGGTCTTACACTTTTATAAGCTTTGGTCCATTTACATATTGGGGTTTAATTGTCCGATTACAATTACATCTTCAGATTATGAAGTATCATCCTTCTTGTTTTCTCTCTTCAGCCCACCTTTGTTTATGCTTCCATCTGGGAAAGGATTTGTTTTAGTTTAGGATCTACGTACTCTATGAAGAGAGTTTACTAACACTTTGTATGAGGCTCAGAACTACAGCCTTAGGCAGCACAGAATCTGAAAAACATGAAAGCTAAATGTTAAGGCACCAAGAGTATCAGTGGAAAAAATGTTCAGAATATGTTTTCTGAAGTGACTGCTGCTGAAGGGGAATTTAGCAAGGTAGGGAGTTTTCATGGTTCGTTGAGCAACTGCATGGAGCCACATCAGACACAAGGCAAAGCTGGAGGACAAAACTAGGTGACACTTTATTCATGCACCTGGAATCATTTCCGCTGTCAAAAAAGCCTCCTCTGAATTTCAGGAGAACTTACTAGAGTTTCTGATAAAACTGTCACCTCTGACTTCAGTAAGCTTGCTTACTGCTTTAATCCAAACATGAAAACAATTGTTTTTATGGCAGCTCTAAAGCACCATAAGCAGCAGATATGTGAAAGCAGAGATTTTGCTATAGCAAAGTGTGCCATGGAACACATGTGTCAAAGAGAGTGGGACTTCTCACAAAGTCAGGGGACAAGGAAATCAGAGGTGCCATGTGAATTTGAAGTTGAAGATAAGTGAAAATTCAACACAGAAACTGAGAACAGTCAGTGGAAAGCTGCAAAATGTGCACTCAAGTGCAGTATTGGCTAGCTGCTGTGAAGAGTGACTTTTAATTTGGAAGTCTCGTCCCTTCAATTCCATCAGCAACTTCTCTGATAGAAGCTAGGAGATTTTTTCTTTCAGCATTAATCAATACATATCATAACTTCCCAGACATATTGCCTTTTCAGGCTCACATGTAACAAGTTCCACTGCTATGCTGTCATTTTAAAAGCACTTACAATGGTGGCTATTGGAATGTATTGAAAATATACTGAGTATACATTTTCACTGAAATATATTGAAAATATATTAATACATTGCAAAATGACTAGTAGCAGCTTAATTGAATTATTGACAGCCTTCCTCTTCATCTCAAAAATTTGTCAGCAGAGTAATCCATCATTCCCACAAACTTCACAAAGGAGGCCATGCAAATTGTAATCCTGAACATAAATTTGCAGAGAGCATGCCTGTGCACCTTATGGACCTAAGATCAGGAAGAAGCCATGGTTTGATGAAAGCAACTCAAAATCATGCCTTTCTTAGGTCCGTATGCAGATAGTGTATTAATCTCACAAGTATTTGCAGTCTGGTATCGAAAAGTATGAGATACATTAATTTGGCTAAAGTCAGCATAAATTAATTGTAGTGCAGATGAAAACTTGGGGAAAAAAAGCAGAATAATTTATGTGCATTTCAATTCCACATGGTACGGCTTCTCTCACTGGTGCTTGATTTAGAGTCTATTGAGTTGCCCATTGAGAAAACTAACCTTTAACTCCTTCTATAATAGCTATTCTGGGCTCTTCTGTTCCCAGCACCAAAATTTATTTCTCATTCTCAGGCCAAAGAAAATTGTTCCATAGAATGTAGCTGAGACATGCTGATGTCTGCATTCTCTATATGGGCACATACACATATCTGTGCATGCATGTGTATGCATGTTCCTTGCTAAGGACACAGCTTTGGTAGCATGACACTAATGCTAAAATCTTAAATTAATGCCTTCCTTAACCTCAACGATTCTCTGAATTTATTCCCTTCTAAAAAGAGCAGAATCTCACCTAGCCCCTTGACTGGTTAGAAATGTTGTTGATCCTGATGTCCTGATCCTAGTCTGTGTTCACAGTCCCTGAGCTACACAAATTCATCCCACATAATTTTCAGATTGAGAGGGTTTTGTTAATTAAAGTTAGTTTTCTTAAATTTTCTGAAGAATGGGTCTTTGGGTTGGATTTTTGTAATCTGTATGTTTTAAAGATATTTTAAGTCAGACTTTACTGATACAACTGATTTTCATAAAACAATCTATTATATCTGCATATTCTACCATAAAATTTTGATTGTCGACATTTTGATTGAAACTGTTTTTAAGAAACACAAGTTCTGTTCCACTACATCTGTTAAAATTCTGTCTTATCCTATTTTCTTTTTTTAAGAATTGCTTTTATGAATAAAGGAGATTATTTATGTGTATAGTTATGTATGTGTACAGTATTTCCTGGGAAAATGCCTTTGCAAATTCACTGATCTATAAAGGAGTTTCTTTTCCTCCTTAAGAACTTAATTCTCCAAAGCAAAATAGCATGCCTACATTCAGTTACCCAAGAATAGTTCCTGTTCTTTAGATCTTCACCGTCAAACAAAAAGAAGTTTTACTTGAGTTCAGCACGAGCTTAAATGAAAGAAATACAGGAAATTACTTTAGAAAAGCAGTGCAGCACCCTCTAGTGTGGACACATTTACATTAGTGAATAACATAGCTTTATGAATACCTGATTAACTTGATGCTGACCCACTAGACAGCCCAATGTCTGATTCAGACTCTGTTACTAAACTTCTCACTGGCCTTGTGGCCTTGGGTAACTTGGTTCACTTGGTCTCTTTTTCTTCACCTGAAAAAAAACAGAGAAAATTTGTCCTTTTTAAAACACATTACACCGTCCTAATGGCAAGATCTTCCTGTACAAAAGGTGAACTGATATCCTAATCATGACCAAACGGTAATGGCCAGATTGTTCTCTCTACCTTCAGAAAAAGTACTGTGCAATACCAGGGCTAGGCAGACTCTCCTCTGTGGTGCTGCACATCACGTGTCAGGCAACAACTTTGGTTTCTTCACTGTGATTTGCACCACTAAAACTGTGCTTTATGTACTGGAATCATAGTCTCCACTGTCAGATTTTCAAAACTCATCAATAGTGGACTGGTACTTCTACACCTTGGAATGTCTGCTGCACATTGGCTCATGTAGACTGGGATACCACTCTCTTATATTAATAAATTCCATTATCTTGCACTTTATTTTGGAACTTAGTTAAAAGACAGAACTTGCTTGGGGAAATTGAGTAAGAAAGAAGGAGCACAGATTTGGTCCCTCTGTGATTACTTCTTCTAATGAGGTAAACAGATCTTAAAAATGTCTGAGCTCTTTACAGAGACAACATTTAGCTATAAAAGAGATCATGTGAGGAGCTGATCTTTCGCTACTATTTGTATTGTCCTTTGTCACTCTCAACAATTCCTGTTGGTGATTACTGAGCATAGCTATTCCTAAAAGCTAGAGATTAACATATGTGCCAGAGGGAGAATTTTCCAGCAGTTTTAGTACTCTGGAAGTGATGGGGAGGGGTGGGAAAGAAGATTAGTGTGCCGAACTCTTTCCTTAGAGTCATCTGCCTGGAGTTTGTCTGGGACTGTGCCCATCCTGTGTGTATATGTGACATGCTCATACATGGGTTTATATTCTTTTCAAGCCATATTGTCCCTCCAGTGCACAGCCAGATACATAAATCCCAGGTGGAGTTAGATAGGATAACTCCCTGTTGACACTCTATTAAGGGGACTGTGTTGCAGGACTGGACCTGCAATGTAATAACCAAGAACTTGTTTTCTAGAACTTGCTGGGTACAACCCACCCAACCATGAATGTCTCTGACTCACGCAGGAAGTGGCAAAATAATAAAGTAATTAAGGACCTGTCTAGGCTGGACAAATACAGAGCAGACAGGGAAATAAGTGCCAACACACTCAGTTCAGGTGCACGGCTGCCATCTCAATAGCTGTTTTTCACACTGCTGAAGCACATGCAAAAAGACCAGGTCCAGGCCAACCTCTTCCTAGTTAACCAAGTATTTTATTATTTTGGGAGTTGGTATAAACCTTTCTTCTCTCTCCCAGTCAGCCTCTTCTCTCCTTGCAGCCAGCAGTTATGTCAGTCAAAAGGCCCTTCTCTTCTTCAGTTCTTTTTAGCCCCCATGAGGGGAAAAAAAACCTACCAAAAGTAGACAAGGGGAGACAGCAGCCTGTTTTTGTTTTCCTTCTTCACTAAGATCTAAGGCACAAAATCAGGAGAGAGAAGTCTCTTCACCTATAAAAGACAGGAACTGGGACATACAAAATCTTCAGGTTTTTCTTAGCACTACCTCCTGCTTTTGGGTGTGCAGTGATCATACTTCAAACCAGAAATCTGCAGTTTCAAAAAAAGATGGGAAAAGGTATTTTCTCTGTCTTGTAATCAGCAGTCTTCAAAGCCAAAATTCAGATTTTCAGCAGTCTTAAGTTAACACATACTCATCTCCAATAGGCGGAGAGGAGAGAAAAAATTGTGAAAAGTAGTAAGATTAGAGATGTGCTGTAAGGAGACAGAACGTTCTAGAGGTTCACAAACAATATATTATTGGATTTTGCACCAGTTACGTATTCCCTCTTTTATTTAAAATTGTGTTCTTGGAGCATCAGTTTATACTGAGACCAAGTCTTTCACTGCTGAGACCAGTGTTTTGGACATCTCTGTACTACTGGCAGGAGGACTTGCACAACTTCCTTATGCACAGTCACAAAAACCAGCAACATGAAAGTTGAAACCAGAGATTAGGAATATTCATGGACCTAGTTGTCACGACTCTCCACTATCTTTAAACTTCTTTTCTTCTGTTTCAAGAAGAATTGATAGATTCCTGCAAGAATTTCAATTATCTTTGGCCTTGCTTCAGACCAGTTGCTGAGTCAAGGTAGGACTCTGTATGCAGTAAAGTGGCCAAAATGTCTTATGTATGTGGTATAGGAAGATACTCTTTTGAACATAGTGCAAGCCTTCCCTTAATAAATTTTTAGGTGTTATTAGCTCTGTCTTCCAATGCTGTTCAGTATAGCTGCACTTAATCTGTGGATCAGGCCTCCTGATTGCAGTGTGTCCACAAAAAGGGGATGCATGTATTGCCCAGCTACCATAAATCTGGATACCATTATTGTTCTGTCTATGCCCACCAGCTGGGATCAAGCCCTTTCAAATCAACACAAGGCTAAGGCCACACATAGTCTAGGATTTAGCCAGAGGATTTTATCTTCTTCAAGATAATTGACATATTCCATAAGGCTAGATGATGAAAATTACTTGGACATGAGCTTGTGCTTATTTCAGCTTTAACAGTAAAGCTTGGCGAGTCCAAGTAATTCTTAGCTATAATTTTAGGAGGCTCTTACAGATCTGAACTATGGCTTTTTAAAGTCAAGTCCATGCATCTAATAGGATGGAAAACAGCGGTAAGGGGGATGTTTTTAATGTAGCTGTCAGGACAATACAGCAGCATTTAAACGCCGCTCTGTATGCACCCTACAGCAGCACTGGGAGAAAAAAAGAAAAGCTGCAGAGAATCTGAAATTAAACCAACAAATATCAACAAAGTTGGTAATTCACAGAGGTTTGGGGTTTTTTGCTCCATATGGAACAAAGTGAATTTTTCTGTGTTTGCTCTGTGATATGCCTAACACAGAGAGGAAAATACCAGGCAGGGGTGTGTCTGTGCTCCTGTTGCCCTGCTGCACAGAACTGAACCACAGATATATCTAGATGAATCAAGTCCAGCACACGCTGTTTCTTTTGCTGATGTAAGGGTAATAACCTGTTAGCTTGGTGGGCCTGTACTTGGATGCTGCTTGGGAAAGTTTTCTTCCAGTCTGTGCTCATCTGCTTCTCATACAGCTGTGCCCACATCAGCCCACAGCTGGGTCCTTCTGTGGAGCCTGAGAACCTCAACCAAGACTGAGAAGTGTGCAGAAGCATCTAAAAGGAGAATGGAACACACAAACAAAAATGTGACAAAATGTTGAACATCACTCCCCTGAGGGGAAAGAACACATACTCTGATGGATGGTAAGACAAGGAAATGTCAGAAATTTCATCATCTGTGCTGGCAGGATTTTCATACATGTTTCTAGCTCTGAGACACATTTTGGGGAGGACACGAGAGGCTGGCCAGATGGCACTGAGGATATGAAATACACACAAGGCTGATGCTTTCAACGGCCTTGATCCTTGTTATGCTCTCTGAGCACATCTCAGAATGATTCTGTGTACTGCTGTTACTCAGAGCAACGGCTGGGATAGTAATGCACCAGCTGCATCTCTTTTCAGGTATTCTCCACATTTGGGTTTTCCCACCAGCATTTACATCTTGTATGAGCCAGATTCAGAGGGAGATTTCACTTTCACAATCTTCTGGTAGCTATGTGCTTACTGAACAGCACTGTGTTAGCAGTCTTTAAAAAAACCCAAAAAAACCCTGACGTTTCTGATTGTGAGAAGCTGTGAAAGTTTCTCAGAAATATCTCTTTGGAATGCTGTCAAATCATTTCTCTACCAAAGTTTATCAAATCACCTAGACTGGCAGAACAGTGTACCTCATGGTGCCCCCTTAGTGAAGTAGGATGTGAAGTTTGCAAGCTATCTTTTGCTGACCTCGGCAGTCAGGTTAAACAGAAAACACAGAATGATCAGTTGTAATTGGCACCATTGCTTTTAAAACACTTGCAGTTGCAAATCAGGATGAGAACTGGTAAACATAATATATTCAGGGTGGAATTTATATGAAGTTTCAGGAGCAAGCTTCATTCAATGCAGTACCTCTGCAATGCCCATTACACAGGAGTGGTGTGGGAGATAGAGAAGATACCACTATTACATCACATGTGCAAGCACTAACTCATGGTGAAACCATGTAGCTCATGGGCTGTTTCCAGTGATACAGGTATATCAAGATAATACTGCAAAAACTTTTTCCTCATGATAAACTCATGGAGGCAACCCTGTGTTATGGATAGGTGAAGTGGTGCAGGATTCTCTTGCTTCTTTCACATGTCTAAAATTTCTTGTTTTTCTTAAACTGGAAGAAAAAAAGAAAGCCAGAACAGAATAGTATCATAAAATGATAAAATGTTCTGCTCACTGCTCACTCTAGATTTTTCTCACCTACAATTTCATCAATATAATGTTTTAGTACTTTGCAGGTAGCAATTAACCTTTAGTCAACAGACTCATTTATCACATTAGGTTTCCTAGGAAAGCAGTCCAGACACAGAAGAGTTCATTCTACTCCTCATTATTTTCTTACTCAGGCAGGGCTGAGACTTTGAAAGGGTTTAAGAATTTGCTTATATTTCATTAACAGCAAGGAGAAAGTTCTGTTACACCATAAATATGTACCAGCAGCAGAAAATACCACAATACTGACAACAAGAATTTCATTACTGAATTAATGTTTCTTTCCAGTTAGAGGTTCATTTTGTCAGTATCATCACCATGTCTACTTGTTCTCTCTCCTTCTCTGACCCTAGAACAAGGTTGTTTCATGGGGCTGGAGTCCCTGTGTCTCACTTGAAACATCTGTAGCCTTATGCCTAATCCAGCCAAGACATTTGATGCCTGTTTATCTGGTAGGATACCTTCAGCTTGCAATTTGTCCAAAATAAAGCTGACTAAGATGAGTGGACTGTTTTGGAGGTGTCTCTCTTTCCTCAAGTGTGCAGGCCATTTGGAGACAGAACTCAGATTGTTTGATTTGTATTTTGGTTGTTATTTTGAAGAGAGAGAGTTCCATGCCTCGGTGACATTCTTCCTGCAACACCTGTCTATGCAGTGCACTGCAGCAATGCTATGAGATCCCTGCTGGAATTGGGGTCCCAGTGCGGCACACACCCTGCAAACAGATCTGAACCTTTCCTAAAGAGACAAATGGAAAAACACATAGAGGCAAAGTGATTCCCTGAGATCATACAGCAGGTGAGAGGCAAAATGTAGAGAAAATCAAGGCACCTTTACTCCCAAGTGAATACCACACCCATCAAATAACACACTACTTCACATTAAACTTTTTTATGTTTATCTGTCCTTTGGATCAGAAAGGTTGCTATGTCTTTCTCCAGTTGGAATGTCAACATAGCAAAGTAAAGTCAGATTTGACAAAATTAAATAGGGGGAAAAACATAATTCTGTCTTCTTGGCTGAAAAATAATGTGTGGACCATATTTTTGCCAGAGGTGTGCCTGACTCAGATAGGTTTCTAAAGGCTGGTAAGTTAGCATGGAATATGTTTTTCTGAACATCACAATCCTTGACTGAGATATAATAAAAGGAGAAAGAAAAATTATCAAGGCAGTGTGCAAGGGAAGGGAGAGAATGTGTTTTCCATTAAATTATTTCACTGGAGTCCTGGCCAAGTGAATGATTTCTTCTTCAGTTACAAACTGGAGAGAGAATTTCTTTGGCCAGGTCATTCTTTTTGCTTATTCTGGTGCTGAGTGTTTTCTGATACACTTTTTTTAGATTAATTCCTTGATTTATCTTTATTTCTCACCTTTGGAGACATGAAGATTTTAAAATATTTTTTAATGTGTCAGCAGCACACTAAACTCGCTGCATGGTGTTTCCAAGTCCCATGAGAACTGACGACAAGCCAGAGAAAAATGCCTGTGCATTAAAATGCCAGCCTTTGTTCAACTGGAAAAAGACTGGCTAATGCACTGTCAGACAGAGTCTTTTTACTAACGATGTCAGCTGTGAAAATTCAGTGCCCACATGTAAAAGCACTTCCTTTTCATGGGGCTATATGAGTTCAAACTTCAGCATTGCTGCCTGGACCCTCTCCCTGAAAGAAGAGATGATTGCTAGGCAAAGAGCCAGACCTCCCTACACGGCAAGATATCCATGTATGTCTTCCTACACATTCTGGAGATGGGAACTTGGGATCCTGCACCCACGCAACCCCTGCCTCCTGCATACTGAGCTTTGTGCTCTTTGTGCTCTGCCCTTGCCTCGGTGTAGCCCAGTCTACAGAAAATGTCCTGCTGCTGGCAAAATAGTTGACAAAGTGGCTGTTATCCCACTTCTCCACTGCTCACATTGGGAGAGGGGAGAAAGAACAAGGCTGTGTCACATATTCTGAGTTATTACTCTAACATCCCTAGTTGTTATGGTGTCCCCATGACACCTGTGCATGCAGTGACACCTGTATATGCAGTGACAGCCACAGAGGCCATTAGTTCCTGGATTAACTCATTTCTGGAGCAGAAACTGCTCAAGAACAAAACAGTCTAGATGAAATACTATACTAAAATAGAAAGGTATAAAGTAGAAAATGATTGAGGTAAGAAAACTACAATTTTAGCTAGCCCCCTAAGCAGAGCTGTCGCCAAGCACTCAAACCTCCCCATCACCTTGCTGCTCTGTTCTTCACAGCTGCAAGCCACCCATCTATATTTGAAGGTCAAAGTGCAGTCATTCACTGCAGCAGTGGCTGTCTGTGTGTGGAGCTGCCTGACTGCTGGGCACCGCTGGGACTGATGAGCTTGGCTGTTCTCAGCTTAGCCCTGGCAGCCTGGCATATTAAAGTGGATGCTGAAGGAAATGCAAGCTAATACCCTTGAACAGGAGCAAAATGCTGCTTCATCACAGACCTTTGATCTCAACCTGTGTTTTATTCACCTCAAAGCTATTTCTGGATTAGATGTGAGCACTGAAGCCTCACTTTTTAAATTAAACATTCTTCTTTGTCCCTTCTTTTTTTTTTTTTCTTTTTTTTCTAAGGAGAGAGACATTTAATTTCTTATATTAATTTCTCCAATAAAGCACACAGTACTTGTTGGATGATTAAAGGCTGTACTGCTCTTTGGCAGACAGCACTGCTCTGTAATTCCGACCTATTCACATCCCTCAGCTCTCCTTTGAAAATACCAAGATTTCCCTTCCTTGCCAAATGATGAAAGAGATCTGCCAGCTGAGAGTGGGTTTTAAAATAATTGCAAGTACAAAAATGGCAAGTAGAAAAAAACCTGTTGGGCAGAAAAACCATCTGCAGCACCATATAAACCCCAGAAGAGCCTTTGCTGGTTTGGGGGCTGTTTTGACTGATTCACCTGGTGACTTCTAACGTTCAACGTGAAACCCTGAAATTGACACGCTGTTTCAGCTCTCAGAGCTGCACAAAACAGAGAGGGGTGATATCATTCTGGATGGTGCATGCTGGATATTCATCCTGTGAGGCTCCACACTAGTGCTGCTCCTCTCAACGGAGCCAACAGGTGGCACAGTACAGACAGCAGTCACGTCAAAGTCAAGGAGCAACAGAGGTTTCCTATGGAACACGAAGGTTTGCAGTACCTGTCTGAAGGGGAAAAAAGCATGTCATTTGTCCTGTACTTAACCCACATGGGCTCTGGATTAACTTTGTCTACATATTATTAATCTTCATTGTTACTTTGTTTCCCAAACCTAGCAGGGTTTTCTGGTGTACTTCCTGACTTCAAGATTTCCTCTGTAAACACAGATATGCAGCAGGATAGCATCAGAAGCCAGGTATGAAGGGCTATTTCTTCAAGAGCCTTCTTTTGGCATGAACAAAAAAGGATATATCTGTGGTAGATAAAGTAGAAGGAGTTGCTGAGACACCTCACTCACCCTGATGAAGAACACAAGGACTTTCTACTGAAAAGTGAAGATGGGAGGTTGGACAGTGGAAAAAGCCCACAGACCAGAACTCTGTGCCAGTGAACACTAACTACCTGATCAGCCAGACCTTTCTACAAGGATCACACAGTGTGCCTGGACATTCATCCATGCCAGTGACATCCAGCCCAAATCACTTCTCCTACTCCAGCTTTCAAAAGGGAGGTAGAAAATGAGGGAATCTCATCAGAGTTTGCTTGTCACGCAGATGGTGAGGAGAAGGACTTTCCCCTCCACACCACCAGTAACAGGGTGTTCAGAGGAGAAAAAAGAAGTCTCCCAAAAAATCTAAAGTAGAGATCACTACATCCCATATCTCCATCAGAAGCTTGATTGATTTGACTCTCATGGCAGGTGGCAGCAGAGACCTGACCTTACCCATGAGTAGAAACACGGTTTATCACTCACAATATCAATCCTATGCTTGGTTTATCAGCATTTCAGTGCATCCAGATCATCAACCAGCTGGCTAAGGGCAGCCCAAATAAGGGCATCAACAGGGTCCAAAGCTGTCTTTTAATTTCAATAATGTAGTATCTATTTTATAATAAGATGTTTTATTATAATCTCTCTGTTTTCACACCCTGTTGTTACTCTTGTGTACTTAAATAATATTTAACTTCAAGGGCAATGTCAGTCATCTGTTCCAAATTTATTTACATACAAGTAAATATCAAGCAATAATGCCACTGTCAAAAAAAAAAAAAAAAAAAAAAAGAGAGAGAGAATAAGAGGAATATATTTGCAAATTTAGGATGACAGTCCAGACTAAATGTCAAGAATATACCAGCAGCCATAACAAAAAGATATGTTTTTTTCTTTATTTTCTTCTGCATCTCACCTTCCAAAAGGCTACATTAAAATATACATTTCCTAGCAAAGTTTTTGGGTTTTTCCAGCACACTGGGATCAATACTTCCTCTCCAAATACTTGGAAAATGAGTCACTGATCAAATGTCAGCCACAATTTATTCATTGTGCAATGTTCTGATCTCAATGCAAGGCCTGCACTGTGAATATTTCTAGACTTACTAAGAGCCTATTCTGGTATTTCTCCATCTCTAAATTGCTTTTGTTCTTGAATGTCACCAGAACATCTTAGTGGACACATGCAGTCAAAGCAGTTTTCTTAAGACAGCCAATTGTTTACTAAATAATTCATCAGCTACACAAAAGCCAAAAAGGGGCAGAAAAGCTCCAGAATGAAAAACCACTTTATGCAAATCAGTGTTGCTCATACCCTTCAGATTCTGGAGGCAAGTGGCACTTTTCACAGAGCTTGCAGAGCAGAGTGTGTTCAGCAGCTTGCCCTGGGCATAGAAGACAGGGTGGAGGGACAGATTGGCATTTGCAGCCAAGTGAGTGACCCAGCTGCTGGTGGGTGAGCTGCAGACCTCCTTGCCATGGGATGGAATATCAGTTGCTAAACACTGATGTGCTTTCCACACCCCTGGTGGCTCTGCACCAGCACACCCTTCCCCCTCAACATACCATGCAGAATTCTCACCCCACTCTCCCATTCCAATTTGTTGCTCAGCACACCATTTTGAAGTTCTGAGGGCAAAGAATCATTTTCTCCCCTGGGCACAGTAAAATGCAAATTTTCTACAGATAATAAGTGCCTTGGTTCCCCATCCTTGGCCAACTCATTTTTGCCAAGGTGGAAGAAGTAGAATGTGCTACAAAAAGAGCTGAGGTCCTTCCAGGTGGAGAAGTGGAGACTGACTGGAAACCCTCATTGGCTGACAATACTTCCATGTTCTCTCTCAATCTGGACACATCTGGGAACATCTGCTTCTGTCTGCTTCTGGAAAACCAAGCCACTCCCTGAACAATGGAAAGAACAAAGCACATATTCCAGTGTGTCTCCTGTGTGGGTTCAGTTATACTTCACATAAGCCCTCTCTACTCAGCAGGAGAGTGAGTCAACACTTCTCTACCTCTCCTCTAGGACCAGGTAATGTCATTATCACTGAGATCTCTCCTCCTCTTCGAACTGGGTTGTTACTGGCCAACATACTCAAAACATATTGGCAGTGCTGAAACACACACATTGTTGCTGCATAACATTCATTTTCTGAACAAATTGCTCTGAAAACATCTCTCTGCTCCTAAGCAAGCAGAATGTGCCTATCTCCCTCTTGTCACAGTCGTATCTGACTGTGCAAGTTTTCATTTGGTTTGTTTAGTTTACTACTCTGGATTTAATTTAAAGAATTAGTGTTGCTAAAATTACACACATGGTGATATTTGCTGTAATTTCATTAAAAGGAATGTGCAATTTTCTGTCACAAGAGATGAGGGTGTGGGAGTGGAGAGAGAGCAAGACCACTCCAAAGATTGCCAGTAATAGAAGTAAACCTGGCTTTGATTTAGCCAGCAGCAGCCTGATGTATTTATAGATTTTCAATTGCATATATCATAGCCTGCAACACATTCCTAATACTACTTTGGAACTTAAATCACTGCCTTAGGTTTTTTTTTTCCTTATCTGTTTCAAGTCTGAGCTCTTTAAAAAAAAAAAAAATAAAAAAAAATAAAAAAGAGGGAGCGAGACTAGGTAATGGCGTGTCCAGAAGAAGGAGATATCAGTTTTCTGTGCTATTGAATTGCAGAGGTAACAAAGGACTGCCATTCAACACATTAAGGAATTAAATTTGGACTGGCAGCTTGGAATGGATTTTTCTGCAGCACTCAGCATTTTCCTATACCAGGTTTTCTTCTGGAACAGCTATCCCTGATGGTCCACTCTACAACAACGATGCTCCAGAGCAGATTAGATTAAGTTAGCATACTTAGGCCAGCATGAGAACAGCTCATGTACAAGGAATGAATTACAAATCACTCTTTTTCTTTGTTAATCCCATAACATTAACCAAATTAATGTCCCTTTGCAGACAAACATTTGTTCTTTGTCAGCACAGGAACATTTGAGGAAATTAATTCAAAATAACTTTCAAACAGGATTTGTTAAATTCTTCTAAAGCCCTATGACCTCAGTTTAGTTTAATTGGGCATTAGTTTGTTTAACTTAATTCTTGTCCTAAGTCAATTAAACTCAGCCAAATTGTGACCATTTCAGCTCTGAAAGAGAATGCCCACACTGTGCTCTCAGCAGTTCAATTACAGCAGTGGAAATGCACACCTTTTGTTTAATTTGGATAATTTTCTTCAGTGTCCTGTGCTGACAAGTCCTCTGTGATGTCCCAACCAGACCAAAGTCCCCTTGACTCGCAAAGGTCACAAGGATTTGACCGCAGATCTTTGGCTCCTACCCTTGCTACTTGGTATCCACTGCTCCAGCCTTTCTCCCAGTACTATCCCTAATACCATGGTGCATTTGGGGATTGAGCCAGTAGTCCTTTTTATTTGTGTAGACATTAAACTCCTCTGAGCTTACATAGGACTACACAGAAAAACTCAATAGGGTTATTTTTGTCTGGGATACATCAGCTTGTGTCATCAGCACTGTTGAACAGCTAATTGGGTGCTTGGCACAGGAAGGGTCTTGGTGGCCTCTTCATGCATCCTCGTTTGCTATAGTTGCATGGCTGATTTTACCAGCAAACCAGTTCTAAGAAACACTGCACTGAAAACCACAATGTTTCTGTCATCTGAAAACTGGAGATGCTCTCCACATGTGGCAGGTCACAGAAGCAAAACCTTTATTTAGGGAGCCTCTATGAGACCAGGCCATAGCAACACAGTGGATGGGAGCCCAAGTCAGCAATAGTTGTGAAAGAATGAAAATGAGCCATATATCATCACAAAAGGAAAAGAGAGGTTTTCCTGCCATTGCTGTGAGATATTATAAAAGTGCCTGTCTCAGGAATGCTCAAGAGAAGATACATTTTTTGCAAGGTACATCTCAACCCCATAAAATGCCTAGGAAGCATGGACTCGAGATTGAGAAGTGTTACAGCTGTGCTGTACTTTGCCTTTGCAACATTTTTCGCATCCATAAATGCACACACTCACCAGATAAAGTTGCACCATTGCATGGGTTGTATGGCAAGAGTTTGCTAGTGGAGGAGCTACAGAAGCAACTTCTGTGAGAAGATGCTAAACGCTTCCTCTGTACTTGACAGAGCCAGTGCCCAAGGCTGAGCCCATCAGCAACAGTGGTAGTGCTGCAGGGGTAATGCGTCTAAAAAGGAAGGAGATGGGGGAGTGAAACAAATGGGCAATAGCAACTGCAGATGGAGAGAGGAGTGAGAGTATGCGAGAGAAACAATGCTGCAGACATCAAGGCCAGTGGAGAAGAAGGGGCAGAAAATGTTCCAGGCACTAGAGCAGACGTTTCTCTGCAGCCCATAGTAAAGACCATAGTGAGGCAGCTGTGCCCCAGCAGCACATGGGGTCCACAGTGGAGCAGAGATCACCTGTAGTCCATGGAGGATCCCATGCTGGAGCAGAGGCGGAAGGAGGCCATGACCCTCCAGGAAGCCCAAGGTGGAGCAAGTTTGCTGGCAGGATTTGTGACCCCATGGGCGACCCATGATGGATCAATTCATGGAGAACTGCAGCCTGAGGGAAGGCTGAAGAAGTTCATGAAAGACTATCCATCCCATGCTGGAGAAGGCAAAAACAGTGATTTCTTCCCCTGAGAAGGAAGGTGCAGCAGAAACAATGGGTGATGAACTGATCACAGCCACCATTCCCTGTCCCCCTACACCACTGAGGAGGTGTGGAGGATGTAGAGAATTTGTGGGTAAAGCTGGGTCTGGGGAAAGGGAAGGCGTGGGGCAAAAGAGTTTTATTTGGTTTTCTCATTGCCCTACTCTGATATGATTGGTAGTAAATTAACCTAATTTCCCCATGTCTGTTCTGCCCATGACAATAATTGATGAATGATCTCTCCCTGTCCTTATCTTGACTCCTGAGCTTTCCATTACATTTTCTCTCCCCTACACAGCTGAAGGGGGGTGAAAGAACAGTTTTTGTGGGTATCTGGCAGCCAGCCACGATCAACACACCATCACCCCACTGTAAACAGCAGTTCCACAAATGTGAGACACACAAAGCACAAAAGCTACACAGAACAGCTGAGCTGTACAAGGAGTCAGCAGTTAAAATAACTCCTTTTCTATCTGTTCCCAACACTGTTTTTCCTCCAGCACCTTGTGGAAGTTTGACAGCTTTGCAATAGAACTAGGAAAACTAGAAGATAAAAGGCAGCATAGGCATTTTTAAGAGCTTCTTATAAAATTCTCAATAATCATCCAGCAATACTGCATTTAAAAGTGATCCAGCAAAATGTCTGCTGGGTTGGTTTTTTTGTCTCAAGATGAAAGGCAGAGAATAGTAATACTCTTTCTTCTTTCCAGAAAGGAAAATAGGAGGAGGTTGGCATAGATGAGTGCAAGAGAACAGTGGCTGGTAGAATATGTGATAGTGTCCTCCACAGAAGTGAAAAAAGGTAATTTTCCTGCTGGCTGTCAAAGAGCCAGCGGCTGTATTGGTAAGCAAGATCTAAAGAGGGTAAAGTCTTGCATTAACTGATGACACTGTTTTGCTTGCTTGGCAGTTTCAAGGCTTGCTTAATTAAAGGGAAATATATTCTAATCAATATACAACAATGGTAATACCATCCAGACTGTACTTTCTACCCAGACAAGACAGAGTTTTGCACAACCAGTTCCCACTTCAGGTTGTCCTGTAGGCATGTCCCTGCCCCTCATTTTTGCAGCTACGCACTATTACCCCTCTCTGTTAGCTTGGCCTTACATGGTTTTTGAACCTGACCACCATATACACAGCAACTGTGTCTGGCTTGTAGATACATTGAAAGGTGGAAGGTGCAACAGAATTGGATGGATAGAAATCAGTAGAGGATAGCACCAGGAGTCTGGGTATGAATCAGCCTGGCAGATATTCAGGATTTTACAGAGTATAAAGGATTAAAACTGGGGGCTGCCCTTGGGTACTTGAGAAGAGGCAATCTGGATATCTACAGACCCTTGAAAGAAGTGAGATATCCTGACTCAGGTTAGCTGAGACCTGTTTAAGCCATTGGAAAATTTACCTCTGCCTGGAGGTGACACTGCACGATGTGAAGTGAGCTGGTAATACGTGAGGCAACATGCTGGGAAAAGACAGTCATTAATTATACCATTACCTACCACATGTAGTTGTCCTGCCAGTCTCACCTGTATTTTCAAGACCACTTCTCCACTCCTTCCCTGCCTCTGCTGCTTCTCCAGGATCTCAGCTGCTGTTTGCTTTCCTTCTTAAAATTTGGTATTCTCATGCAATTACATATGTTTTTCCTCCTACCATAAAAGATGTTGCCACTTCCAGCACTGAGAATGTCTGAGGACCAGGCGGCAATAAATAGCAGAGTGCAAAGGTCCCCATTTCTTCAACTGACAGATCAGAATTTTGAGCTGAAGTGAGTTCTGCCAGGTTTACAAGCAAGGCAAGCAGCCCAAGAACAATAATTGTTTTAGATGTGTATCTCCGAAGAACAACAATCCCAAATAAGGAATTACCCCTTTGGCAGAGCATATAAGCCCAGTACTCTACAGCAACAAGTTAATTGAGATTCAAGTTGTATTAAGACTAATTTCCTCAGTTTGTTCCAGCATTTTGCTGCTGCAAAATTTCTTCTCAAAAGAAATTCAAAGAATTCAATTCAAACTCAAAAGAATTCAAAGACAAATTTCTTCTCAATCAGTGATGACTTTCCCAAGAGCAGACTTAAGATCTCATGGAAAGTCATAGGCACACTTTGGAAACATAGCCCTTACTAAGCTTATCCTACTAACATATGCTCACATTGTTACCTTTGGTGAAAAGTCAACCTGATGGTGCTAAATCTGAATCTTTAGGGCATATTTTCAGCTGTACATCTCTGTGATTTCTCCAGTCCCTGGCAACAGGTAGTCAAGATCACAGGACAATAGCAACTGAAGTCCTGAATGTGATTTCTGAGTTTGGCCACTTGCAACATGTGGCTTTGAAAGAGTACACTCACACATGTCTATGTGTCCCAGGGCATATCCAAAGCTGTCTCATCTTGCAGCTGTTCTGAGGGCTCTAAAGAGGGACCTGGACAGGCTGGATAAATGGGCCAAGTCCAATAATATGAAGTTTAACGAGTTCAAGTGCCAAGTCCTGTACTTTGGTCACAATGCCCTGCAGCACCACAAGCTGGGGATGGTGTGGCTGGACAGTGCCCAGGCAGATAGGGACCTGGGAGTACTGGTGACAGCAGCTGAACATGAGCCAGCAGGGTTCCCTGTTGGCCAAGAAGGCCAAGGGCATCCTGGCCTGGATCAGGAATAGTGTGGCCAGCAGGAGCAGGGAGGTCATTCTTCCCCTGTACTCAGCACTGGTGAGGCCACACCTTGAGTGCTGTGTTAAGTTCTGGGCCCCTCAGTTTTGGAAGAACATTGAGATGCTCAAACGTGTCCAGAGAAGGGCAACAAGGCTGATGAAGGCTTGAACACAAGCCCTATGAGGAAACTGGGGTTGTTTAGCCTGGAAAAAAGGAGGGTCAGGGGGGACCTTACTACTCTCTACAACTTCCTGAAAGGTGATTGTAGTCAGGTGGGGTTTGGCCTCTTTTTTCAGGCAGCAACTGACAGAGTGAGAGAATACAGTCTTAAGCTGCACCAGGGGAAGTTTAGGTTAAGACCTTAGGAAAAGATTCTTCACTGAAAAAGTGATTAGGCACTGGAACCATCTGCCCAGGGAGGTGATGAAGGCACTGTCCCTGGAGGTGTTTAAAGAAAGACCAGACGTGGCACTCAGTGACATGGTTTAATTGATGAGGAGGTGTCAGGTCATAGGTTGGACTTGATGATCTCAAAGGTGTTTTCCAACCTAGTTCATTCTGTGATTCTGTGATTCTTGACTCTGGGTGTGTTCAAACCTATACCAAAAAAGGTACTCCTTAGTCAATAGCACGTTACACAAGGAGCTGTGTTCAAATCCCCTGTTTGCCTGAAGACACCTGAATGTGCAACCTGCCCTGTCCAAGGAGCATATTTTCCCAACACAAAATCATGAAGGCTGGAAAGGACCTCCCTGACTGAGTCCAACCTTTGACTGAACACCATGATGTCAACTAAACACTAGTTCTAAGTGCCACAACCTGTTGTTTCCAGAACACTTCCAGGGATGGTGATTCCTCTACTTTTGTGGGCAACATATTCCAATGCTTAGCAACTTTCAGTGAAGAAATTCAGTGGTGCTTCTGATGTCCAACCTGAACCTTTCCTGGTGCAGCTTGAGGCCATTTCCTCTTTTCCCATCACTGGGAGAAGAGACTGACCCCTACCTGGCTACAACCTCCTTTCAGGTAGTTGTAGAGAATGATAACTCTCCCTTTTCTCCAGGCTAAACATCCCCAGCTGCTTCAGCTATTCCTCAAATTACTTACATCATGACTTAGCATCTTTTGTCTGCCTAACTTCATGCAGCAGGTTTAAATTGTGAGTGATACAGGAAGACAGTGCTCTAACCAGTGAGAAAGTGAACAGAAAATGGTATACCATACCCAGTCTTCCTCCTTCTTTACTATGCAATGTCCTCATTTCACCAAGCATCCCCTTCCTTCTGAAGGAAAGAACTCACCTGATTGCAAGGTGAGCAAGAACATTCTTGCAAGGATAGCATAAGAACATTTATGACTCCTCAGGAGCACTGCACCTTCCTTGAAGACTTCATGGCATCTCTTACCAACTGATCTCAGCACTCTGTATTCAAGTGTGATGGACTTCATGAATAATAATCTTAATTACCTACTTATCCTTATGCGTCAGAGGCAGTTTGACGGTAAAACACCCAAAGGAGAGATTTTCCTCTTTTTTCCTCCATTCCCCATTTTTCTCTCTCCTACCCCTGTGTAGTAACTATTATAATGGCCATTCCTCTGCTCTGTAAAAAAGATGAATTTCAGGCTTCTGAAGTCATCAGTCCCAAGGAATTCTTCTGGCTTGCTGATTCCCCACTCTCACCACATGTTCTTCAAAAACAGCTGCCTTGAACTTGTTTCGAACATTCACTCCACGTATTTGCAATGGAAAGATACATTGCAGATATGTATAACATATATTATACAGAATAGCTTTATCTGTAGATAGAAGGATATGTATATTAGCATTATATAGAATTATATAGATAAACATACTTTTTTCCCTATCCTCTTGCCCTTATACTGAAAGCTAATGGTTATTTTTTGGCAAACCTCTGATCATATTTTTTTCTCATCTAAATTTTGTCTTCCTAGCTGAAATCTGCATCAATTTCTGAAGATTAATAAAACAAAGAGGCACTACTGGAGGCTGCTGGAGGACATTTTTCTTTTAAATTCTGATAAACTTAAGTGCTGGTCATTAATTTTTGTGTCCCAAAGGAGTGCCTGGAGCCACCAGAATAATTTCATTCCAACAACTTGCATAAAATTTTGCACTGCACTTTGGATCCAAGCCAGGTTGTCAAGATTGCTATTTATTGCAACTAGTAAAAATGATTCTCAGCTGTTGTAATTTGGAGACATTTGAACGACTTTGGTGGAGCAGTGCTCGTTTGGCTTGGCAGCCCAGTGAGTGCCCTGTAATAAGAACTAACAATGCTGACATATCAGCTACTGTCACAGCAGTTACCAGAGGATTTTTTATTACTCAGGGAGGAAGGGCAAAAAGGAGAAGGCAGTCTTTTTACAAAGACGCTGTGAGTTAACTGCCTGGCTCAAGGCTCCAATGTTGCAAGTCTCCACTTTTAAGCACTTCCATGCTCACACACTCCCTTTTTTTTCCAGTTTTTCACGTAATCCATTAAACAACCCATGGCCACCTGTACTGATTAAACCATCTTCCTTCAGTATGGGGAGCTAAGGCCCTCCTTGGGTTCTTGTAAACCAGACTTAAAGGAAATCCAAGAGACAGCTACCCAAGAGCGAAGGCACAGTCAATGAAGGGGAAAAGGGCATGGTAAGGGAGTGATGCTAACAAGCCCCACCTGTCACCGCTATTAAGAATGGTCAATAGTTTGAGGCTAAGAAAACACCTGCAGGGGCAGGCTATCATGTCCTGAAGCCGTGCAAATGCTTCAGACCACCTTAGACTGTCATCTGACATGAGAATTCATGAAAGTTCAATCTCTTCAAGGAGAAGGTATCTTCTCTATTATAAAACTACCAAAGGGAAACTGATACCTCTGAAAAATGTTGAAAATATGTCCAGGTTCTTCCCAAGGCACTTAATTCTTCATCTCAGCCACTCTCTGCCTGTAGAAGCAGAACTTGAAATTCATGCTGTGCCTGGAGAAACATGTTGACTTAAGCTACAATCTTCATCTCCTTGCTTCTAGAAGCATTTGGGTTTAGAATTGTTGGCTGGCCTGAAGACCCTGAGCCCTACCAGTCAGCCTACACCTGAGCATGAGGATGGAAGATCGAACTTGTCTTCTTCCTGTGTGTGCTTAGCTCCTGGTCTAAGTAAAGAAAAAGCTGACAACTGTGTCTTTCTAACTGATATAGACTAGATGGCTGACTCCATGATTCTTCTCTAATGATCTCTCCTCACATAAAACCTTTCTAGCTGACATAGCTAGACAATGATGTCATTCTTCCCCTCAAATAAAGTGTTCCAAGTTCTTAAAATCAAAGGCAATATCTCCTACTATTCCCCATGCACTAAATCCCAAGGTCTTTGCAGACTGCATATTTGTGCCCCCTGTTATTTTCGCTTGATTTTTAATGTATTGTATTTGATTTTATGTTTCCCTATTTATCCTGGCCACCTGATCAATGTGTTAAATAATCACACAGAATCACAGAATACGCTGAGTTGGAAGGGACCCACAAAGATCATCAAGGTCAGTTACTGGCCCTGCACAGTACCATCTTCAAGAATAACACCATGTACCTAAATATATTGTCCAAACACTTCTTGAATTCTGTCAGGCTGGTGTGGTGACCACTTCCCTGCAGAACTTGTTCCAGTGCCCAACCACCCTCTGGGGGAAGAACCTTTTTCTAATACCTAATCTAAACCTTCCCGGACACAAGTTCAGGCCATTCCTTGAGGTCCTGTCACCACAGAGAAGAGAACAGTCTGCCCCTCCTCTCCTAAACATGAGGAAGCTGTAACTGCAGTGAGGTCTCCACTCAGGCTCCTCCAGGCTGAGCAGACCAAGGGACTTCAGGTGTTTGTCATACAGCTTCCCCTGAAGACCATTCACATCCCCTGAACACCCTTCACCATCTTGGTTGCCTCCTTTTGGACACTCTCTAAGAGCTTAATATCTTTCTTATATTGAGGAGCCCAGAATTTCACACAACATTCGAGGTGAGACCACACCAGTGCAGAGCAGTAGAAAACTTGAGATGATACACCCCTGCAGAAAGTCAGACCTGTTAATATGACAAACTTTTTTGTGCTCTATGATTTCTGACACCAAGATTCTTTGCAGTGGCTGTAAGTTATGGTGTTCAATTAGGCCATTTACTACTTTTGAGGTCTCTGCAGCCAATATGGACAAAAGCCTAATTGGGGTAGTAGCTCAGTGCAGCTCCATTGACTTTAGTTAAGCAACACAGATTTCTGCCTACTGAAATTCTGGTCCTGCATCTTTTTATTTCTCTTTTGCCTCTTCCTCAGAATCTCTGTAAGTATGAAGGAGGATGAGATTTTCAAACCTGCTGAAGTGCATGGGAGCAACCAAGACAGCAAACATGTTTTGTTTGTTTTGCAGATTTAAACTTTAATGTTTAGTAAGTGAAATGGATTAGTTCCCATGGTGCAGTCTTACAGAGTGATCCAAGACCATCTGAAGTCAAGATAGTTTTGCATTGATTGGGCAAGTTCATGACTACCATGATAAGTTCATGCCAGCTTAATGACTGCTGCAGATCTTTATGTAGCATCTACAGAACTGCCTGGCTTCTCACTTACTCTCTTTAGTATGAATCTGACATGCTGGGTGCTATAAACCTGACTCAGCAGCTACCAAGTTTTATTCTCTTTTGTTTTTTAATGTTAAAAAAATAAACAATTGATTGTAGCTCATGTTTCCACCTTTTACTTCACTCCTTGAGGTCAATACAACTCTTACTGGAAGAGCACATTGCAGAACCTACATTTCTCTTCTGATGTTATTTTTATATACCACTTTTGATCTCAGAGATTCTTTTCATCCTTGGTTCACTGATGTTTAGTAAAATTTTAACTGAATGTACTTCAGTGAATATGTCCCCACTTTATCCTTAAGCACATGCTGTCCTTGTGGAAAAAGGGGAGGGTAGTGAGGATGGAGAGAACACAGGTCATGGCAGAAATTAGGATTTGAGGTGGATCTCACATGTGCACTGGCAGAATCATAGGCAGATGAGGAGAAACATAAAAAGCTAGAGCACAAAACCATCAGGCTTACAGAGCTTCAGATGGGTAGTGAGTAAATCAACACCCAAAATCCTTCTAGCTGAGGTTTACCTCTGCTGGCTGAACAGGTACTGACAGAGTGGACCCAAAGATTCCTGTATTTGCTTCTGCTCGTAAGCATGAGATTATGTCCAATGTGCTTTCCCTGTTACTACAGAAGTTCAGAACTATGCAGCTTCTTTCCAGATCCTTAGGATTTAAGCAGGCAAATAATAAGAGGGAAAATAAAGCGACAGACCCAGAAAAATGTGGAAAATGGACTCAGAAATACCTACTCTCAGTCTAGTATATTTCTGGTAGAGAAAAAAATATCCATTCCTCATCAGACTCAAGGGCACTCAGACCTCTGCCTGATGTCTCCTTTACTGGGCAATGGTGATATTAACACCAAAAGGGAGAGAAATCTGGCCCTTTAAAGGGCCATGGTCAGGTTTACTACTTACGTGAAGCAAAATAGATGACCCCGCTGTTGTGCTACAAAAGCAATGCACTGCTTCCTGCAGCATCTCCAAGCAGCACAACGGCCAAGCAGGTGGGCCTGCCAAACACAGGCATAAAATGTGCCATCTGTTGCTGGAAGTATGGATGTGATGTGGATGTGCACTGGGAGAAGGACAAAAGACTTCTCTACTTCCACTCCTGCAGTCTCAAGGAGGGGCAGCAATTCCTCCCTTGTACCCAGTGCTGGTGGGGGGATGCAAAAGGCCATAGCAACACCAGGCAGCCAGCCAGTCTGCTGAGGGGTTATTCATCTTGTGAAGCTTGGCTCAGCTTTGAGATGCAAGAAGAAACAGTGTCACCATTTCCCAGAAGTTCAGCTGACAATAGCGGTGATTGCAAATGCTAAGCAAAGTGCTTTTTTCACATTTTGTTAACAAAGCAGGGGTCAGGTCCTTTCTGCCTTCTGAGATATAAATATCTTAATTAGATCTTTGAACAAGTAAAATAAGAAAAATCTAAAAGCCTGGAAGGTATTTTATTATTTCTTTTTTATTTTTAGTATTAGAAGTATAGCTCAAGTAGTGCTGGCACCAGGATGCATAATCCACTTACCAGGGCAGAAAGGGCTCTGAAGCTGCACCACAAATGCATCATTTGATAACAGTAATGAAAAAGACACCAATCTATATCTGCAAATAGCATTAGAGCTGACTTGGTTTGAGGACCAAAGGAAGTTGATGCTGAATTTATGAGGCTGACATCTCAAACCTTTGAGATCAGTGCTTTTTTTCCTCCTCTGTCTTGTTTCATCTTCCCTTACTTTCTTATTTTTAATAACTTGACCCTCTTTTGGGGTCAGCTCTTAGTCCTATGATGAAAGCAATTTAGTCAGGAAAGGTTGCAGAGTGAAGTGTGCCTGCTTTGTCCCAAGGGCTGAGTGGGACCAGCCAACATGTGCTCATGCACTCTGCCCTGCAGGCCTTTTCCATCACTACATGGTGCAAGTGCTTTGGGATGCCCACACCACATCTATCCATGTTTGCAGTGCAGTGTGGGGCTGGAAAAGCCACAGACCCACATGGGAGACACCCCATCCAACTAGGAGATTGGATCTTGTCCAAGATAGGTGTCTCTCTCCATCCCATCTGACACTGTCCATCACACAGCTCCTCAAAGGAATCTTGTAAAGGAGGAGTGAGCTGTTAGAGAAAATATGTGGGATCAGGAGGCAGCAGACATGGTCAAGAAAGAAAAAAAATACCCTCTTGCTGCTGCACAGTAGTTCTTTCAGCTAATACCATGTCTCCAGCTGTGGCAGCAGGAAATGCTGCATCAGCAAAAGGCACAAGCCCATTCCCTTACATGAGTTTCTTCAGTTCTTTGTGAGACAGCCTTCTGTCACAACCTCCTATGCCAGCAAGTTCCAAAAATTCCCTTCCCCTCTGTATACCCCCTCTGTATACGTCTCTGTATAGAAGCAGTTTCTTTCTTTTCTGTTTTAAACCTCCCCCTTGGATCCGGTGTTGCAGGATTCGATGAGCTATGTCTCCACTTTAAGCTTCTGCTCCTCTGATTTTGCATGTCCTTGTCTCTGATCCTTCAGTTGAGTCCTAGACTAATAGCTCCTACCTATTTAGTGTCCTTTGAAAGCAACTTTTTCATCTCCACAGACATTTTAATTACTCTTTTCTTTCCATTCTTTGCATCCAGCATACTTTCTTGGAGACAAGACCTGGATTCTCTGCTCAAAATGCATTAAATTTTCTCATGCACATAATTTTCCAGCATTTTGATTTGAATATGCTGAATAAACTGGTGCCAGCACTTGTTTCTGGAGGACCTTCCATGAAGATCCATCAGGCAAATGGGGTAGCACACAGCTTTACAAAACCATGTCTTTTTTTCTCAATACACTCTGTTTAGCCATTTGCTCTGTGATTTTACTCTTCACCGTAGACTTTCATCACCTTCTCAGGAGTGTAAGTCACTTACTGTTTGGTACTTACAGCAGTGCCCTGACATCCTTGCTGTTTGCAATGACAGTTTATTCACCTCAGGCAGCAGATCAGTGGGTTCACACCTGAGCTCCTGCTCAGTTCTCCAGTGAATGCCATCTGGTCATAAGAACTTGTTAATATCTTACTAACCATGAAGTCAAACGCTTTTCAGCATTTCAGGCTCCTGTCATTGATGCAGACTGGCATTTGTAAAATTTGCCCTTGATCAGTCTCGTGGCACACACCAAGCAGCTGGAATTGAAGGTGACATATTTTTCAGTGTGACTGTGCTCTCTACTTCTCTACTGACACTTAGACGCACCAAGTGCTAGTCAAATCCCCCATGTAGGCTGCACCAGTCTAGACAAAGTGCTTGCTACCAGCTCAGAGATTACCTACTCCTCTACAACTTTTCTCATTTCCTGTGCCAGCAGAGAAGTTCCATTATGATGAGCAACAGCCAATCCTTTCTGCACAGGTTCCTCTTCTCCAGAAAGATGTCCATCTACTTCTTATCACATCATCTACCAAAATCTGAGGGTCTGAATTTTTCTGCTGACTCCTCAGCTTCACACAGGACAGGATTTCAGACAGTGCTAACAGAGAGTCACAACCTCCAGTCTCCAGTTTCATCACTGAAGCAGTAAAGTTCACCTCCCAAGGCAGAGCTCAGATGAACTATGCTTCACAGGCAAGGCCCACTGCAGTGCTGCAAAGAGGTCTTATGGATGTTGGTAATGGCCCAGATACCCAGGAACCTCCTGACTGCTCTTGATCTAACCCTGGTAATGGATATCTGGCCTCAAAGATAATCTTTCTCTTCAGTGCTTTGCATGTCCCAGCAGATTTCTTCAAGTATGCTGTAAGATGTGGTGTCTGGCATCTTCACAACAGCAGCTTGAAGGGCACTTTGAGATTTTTACACTATGTGAAGGCTCCCAGAAAGATTACTACTGGCCTCTTTAGCTCCATAGCTCTTAACATCATGGATAACTTTAAGGCGATTTCTAACAAACCTTAGGAGAACATTGAGATCTGAATGGGGTCAGACTTTGGAGCAGGGCCTAGCTCAATTTGTCTGTTTTAAAGAACACAGGGTGCTTGCAGGACCCTTAAGGCTCTTAAAAAATATGGGGACTGAGTGGAGGTAGTTTTTTAAGAAACACACCTAAATATCAAGCCTGATGCTTGTGCTTATTTCTGTGAGTTCTTACTTATACTCTCACAACGAGCTACATAAGGAAATTGCATCTCCAGAAAGTTGGCTGAGCTTCACATGCTGCACAAAGTGCATAGCGTAGTTCCTACTACACTAAGTTCCTTAGCTAAGGAACCCCAGGGGTTATGGAGGAAAAGTCATTTAGCAGGTTAGTGCTGTAGGGACACAGGAGAGCTGGCAGAAGAAAGGGCAACTGTAGATAAACAGCGAAAAAGACTACTCCCAGAAAAGCAAGGCAGCTGCACCAATATTTCTGATCTGCTGAAGAAACTGATCTGCTTTATCCTCAGACTTTGTAAGGTACTGGCACAGGAAAGGAGTAGAGACCTTTCTGCTTAATATAGTCTAAAGCTTGGTTGCTTTTTCTTTACTTCTGCTGATTTGGCTTTTTCTGGTTTGTTGATGGAAACTGTACTTACTCCTTTTCTTTTACTAAATTTAAGCCAGGTTTTCATTCTAAGCAGCTGCTGACTCTCTTAAATGGAGGAGGGCTGCCTGTGGCTCTACATGGTCTTACAAAAGCCACAAGCTGACTCAATACTGACTGTGGAGTTACAGAGCTCAAGCTTGAAAGTATCAGAGAGGTAGAGGAGAGGTGGAGCCCCTAAAAGGAACAGGTAGACGAATGCAGATCAGCTAAAAAAACCAGCAGCATGTACTTGAAAGTCCCAGGCTGTTACTATTGAGAAAGAAATATTCTGATACTTTATTGGTTTTGCTAAAAACAGGGTCCATACACCCTGGAAAAGGAATGCTTGGTCTCTACAGTACCTGGTTTGCAGCAGTTTACTCAGTTACTCTAAGGTGTCAAGAGCTCCAGATGGTGTCCATCACTTTCTTGGGAGGAGCTCAGTAATGGTGTCCATTCATCTGTGCTCATGCAGTGACCCAGACAATGCTCGCTAAAAAACACAGAGTTGTCCAGGCATCAGGCTATAGGGAATGCCTAAGCTTTCCACTGGATTGTAGCAGAGATTGCAGTTGTGTCAGATGTGATCAGGTAGACAACCTGCTCAGCCTGGCAGCAGAGCTACAGGATGAAGCAGAAAGGTTAAGGAGTATTAGAGCATCAGAAAGGGTGATAGAATTGTGGAACTAAGTTCTGGCCTCCATGAGACAGAAGCAACCACCAGAAATAATGCAAGATCAAGAGAATCCTATGTCCATCCGCCAGCAAGGAAGTAGCAGTTGTAAAGAAAGGAACAAATGGAGCATAGTCCATGCTTGGGGTGCAAGCAAAATTGTTCTTCACCTACCTCGCTCCCCTAGTGAAGTGTGTCTGCACAAAAATTATGAGGCTTTGTACATGAAAAACCAGCCAAAGGATGAAGAGGATGAAAGTCTGGTAACACCAGAGGTGTCACCACAGTTAGAAATGTGTACTTCCTCATATTACAACAACTTCCAAGAGGAATAAAACAAGGGTTATAGCTGTAGGTGATTCCCTCCCAAGAGGAACAGAGTACCTAATATGTGGCCTGGGCCCAACCCCTAGAGAGTGTCTGATGATTCTGTGGGGCCTGATATCCTGTGAGGATATCAGCAGGAGACTTCCTAGCCTGATGAGGCTCCCAGACTACTACTGGAGCAGGGCATCTCACCTCTCACAAGAGCTTATCTGTTGTTTGTTTACTGGTGAGATAACTCAAACAGGACAAGCTGTCTTGTAGTGAGTTATTTTGGTGCCATGGGGTTAATATTGGTCTGGCATCTCCCAGCTGCCCATAAACATCAAACTGCTAAAGTGAGATCCAGAAAGATAAGCTGGATTTCCAATTAATAGACACCTCCCTTTACGATTATAAAAGCAACACCAAACTTTCACAAAGCAGAAATTTTCTACACCTTTCTACACAGTATTTTCATTACAGTGGTAAGTTACATTTCACTCCTAATCAATACTATTTCTTCTGCTGGTTTTAATATAGGTTCCTTAGTATAGTGCACTGTGTTATGCTGTAATCTACTAATAGTTCTTTTTAGTTTTGTATTGTGTTGTAAGTAAGTCTGATAAAGTTCTTTCATCTGTTACCTCTTGTCAATTTAATAAATAATTCATTTTTTAAATAGACATGATCTGCTAGCCTTAAAACCTGTGGGCTGGAGTAATTTCTTACATTTAAACTGGTGCCAAAATCTGAGGGTAAGGCAAGGCTTTTCTGAAGCTCATGTTTGTTGCATGACAACTACTCAATACTAATATTCCTCATTGGGACCAATGAAGCGATGACATAGAGTTCAAGGACACTCAAAAAGATCTTTGGGATCTTGGGACATTTAGGAAGGAAATCTGAGAGAGGTTATATTGTCCTCTATACTTACAGTTGAAGGCAACAGAATTGGCTGAGTCTATTAATACAGGGCTCTGTGGCTGGTATCACTGCTAAAATTTTGGTGGTTTTGACAATCAAAGGCCTATGCAGCACTAGGCATGCTGGCATCAGACAAGACTCACCCCCCACATTTTCTTAGTGAGGAGTCTTTGGTCAGAAACTAATAGGGCTGATTTATCCCTGGCAAGCTGTGGGATGAGATGCAAAGGCTAGAAGGATAGTGTGCTAGTGAGAGAGGTCTGCCAGTGACTCCAAACTGTGAGACACATGAGTACACTTGCAGTACACTCAGAGACAAGCCAGGGGCCCCTGAGGTAACAGAAGCCCACAGAGAAACACCAAAGAAATATTTCAAAGGAACAGAAGGGTGTTCCTCTAGGAAGGTGACAGGGCTGACAGCCTAACAAAGTGCCTCTTACACCAAGATACACAGCATTGAGCAACAAACAGGAGGAATTGGAAGCCACCAACTGAAAAGCTGGTGCTGGAAAGTTACAACCTTGTTGCCATCACTGAAACTTGGTGGTATGAATCCCATGACTGGATTGCAACTATCAATGCCTACAGACTGCTCAGAAGAGACAGGAAAGGAAGGAGAGGTGGACGGATTGCTCTCTACACCAAGAGTTGGATTGTGTATGAATAGCTGTCTCTGAAGAACAGCCATGTTTCAACCTGAAGAGTAGGTTGAAAGCTGATCTGTAAGGATCAGAGACCAAGAAGACAAAGAGAGCCTTATGAGTGGTGTCTACTACAGGTTGCCTGATAAAAGTGGAGTTTGCAGTCCCAAGGAATACAGGTTAAATGAGGAACAAAGTTATGACCTTGAATTTCAGGAAAGCAAACTTCCAGCTCTTCAAGGATACCGTCAATGGGACCACCAGGGAGACTGCCCCTCCCAGGAACGAGAGAGCAGAACAGACAGATGGCAGATCTTTAAAGACACCTTCCATAGAGTACAAGGAGGGGCAAGAATTCCAGCAACGAAGGCAAGAGACTGGGGTGGGAGAGATTAGCAGATTAAACTAAAGGGAAAAAGGCAATCGATAGACAATAGCCACGAGGACAGGTAAATGTACATTTCATTGTATAGGGATGAGGTGAGGAAGGTCAAGGCAAAGCTGGAAATGAACCTGGCAAGAGATGCAAAAATTAACAGAAGGGCTTCTACGTGTATATTCACCAGAAAAGGAAGGTCAAAGAAGGTGTACCCTCCCAGGTGAACAATGCTGGAAAACTGGTAAGAAGAGATTAAAAGAAGGCTGAGGTACTCAGCAACTTTTTTGCCGCAGTCTTCAATGGCAGCATCTCTTCCCATACATCTTGAGTGGATGAACTGAAAGAAGGGAACTGGGGAAGTCAAGTGCTTCCCACTGTATGTAAAGATCAGGATTATGACCACCTGAGGAATCTGAATGTACATAAGTCTGTGGGACCCAATGAGGTGCATCACAGAGTCCTGAGGGAATAGGCTCATGCAGTTGTCAAACCACTCCCCATGATATTTGTAAGGTCCTGGCAGTCAGGGGAAGACCTCAGTGACTGGAAGAGGGGAAACATTGTACCCGTCTTCTAAAAAGGTAGAAAGGGAAACCCTGGGAAGCAGGGACCTCCCAGCCTCACCATGTGCCTGGGCATATCATGGTACAGATCCTCCTAGAAGCTGTGCTAAGGCACGTGGAGAACAGGGAGGTGATTCAAGACAGCCAGCACAGCTTCACCAAGGGCAAGTCCTGCCTGACCAACCCAGTGGCCTTGAATGATGGAGTGACCATGTTAGTGGACAAGGGAAGGGTTGAGAAGTCATTTATCTGAACTTCTGTAAAACCTTTCATACCACCCTCCACAACTGTAAGTAGCAGAGAGATGGATTTGATGCATGGACTGTTCAGTGGATGAGAAATTGGTTGGATGATCACATCCAGAGGAAAGTGTCAAAGGCTCAGTGTCCTGATGGAGATTGATGACAAGTGACTCCTCAGTGGTAAATATGGGGACCAGTGCTATTTAATAACTTCATCCACTACGTAGATGAAGGGATCAAGTGCACCCTCAACAAATTTGCATGACACCAAGCTGAGTGCTGTGGTTGACACATCTGAAGGATGGGATGCTATACAGAGACACTTGGACAAGATAGAAAGGGGCACCCATGGGAATCTTACAATTTTTAACAAGTGCAAGGCGCTGCACTTGGCCTATTACCTTGTAACTCCCAGCACCAGCACAGGCTGAGGCTGCACAGATGGAGAACAGCCCTGGAGGGAAGAACTTTGGGGGTGCTGGTAGGTGAGAGGCTGGACATGACCCAGCCATGGGCACTCCCAGCCTAGAAAGACAAACATGTCCTGGGCTGCATCCAGAGCAGTGTGGGCAGCAGGGGAGGGAGGGGATTCTGCCCCTCCACTCTGCTCTGCTCTGGTGAGATGCCACCTGGAACCCTGCATCCAGCTCTGGGGTGCCAGCATGGGGAAGGACATGGAACTACTGGAGTGAGTCCAGAGGAGGCCACAAAGATGATTAGGTGGATGGAGTACCTCTGCTGTGAGGAAAGACTGAGAGAATTGGGGTTCAGCCTGGAAAAGAGAAGGCTTAGGGATGAACTTATTGTGGTCTTCCAGTACCTGAAGGGAGCCTACGGGAAAGATGGAGAGAGACTTTTTACAAGGGCATATTATGACAGGACAATAGGGAATGGTTTTAAACTGAAAGAGAGTACATAATGTTAGAGATTGGGAAGAAATTCTTTAAGAGTGGTGACACACTGAAACAAGTTGCCCACAGAAGCTGCAGATGCCTCATCCTGGAAGTGTCTCAAGGCCAGATTGGATGGGGCTCTGAGCAACCTGGTACAGTGAAAAGAGTCTGTGCCCATAGGAGAGGGGTTGAAACTAGATGGTCTTTAAGGTTAATTCCAACCCAAACCATTCTATGATTCTCTTTCATCCTTTCAATTCAGTCATGTTTCATAATCCAAATTTTTAAAAGGGAAAAGTCAAGTCACTGGGCACCAGATAAATATTTTCTATTTCAGTCTGACATTCTTTTAATATGACCACTAAAATTTAAAAGCAGTGATTGCTGCTGCAGTGAAGTACTGGTGAAAAGCTTCCTATATGTTCTACACACGACTCTCAGCTGAAGTTAAGCTACATGTTTCTGTTAAAGGATGTGAAGAAATTGCTTTTCTCAGCCTCAGCTGCTGAAAATAACTCATTGCTTTTCTTAAAATGCAGTCTGTGTGTTTTCTCTGCCTAGGAGAAGGAAAAACCGTACCCCAGGGGAGGTCAAGTTTCCTCTCCAAGTGGATGTTCTCGAAACCTTTACTTAAAAAGAAAAATAAACAAAAGAAAGTCTGGTGTTCTGCTCTTACCTTGTGACTCCAGGAGCTGAGACATTGGCTCACATCTTGTGGCAGTACTGAGCTGGATTATGAATCATCCATCAGCCCAGAAACAGGTCATGGTAGGCAGTCAAAAACACTTCCCACTTCACACTAATGTTTCAAATTTTCAATCAGGTTTGGGCCAGGAAGGTGTGATCTCTGCCAGAAAAGCACAGGGAGGCATATTACTTGTGGGTAGTACAATGAATGCCTAGGCTTCAGAGGGCCATGGTCACTGTCCTTGTCGTGCTGCTGCGGCTGTGTCTGCCATGCAAATCACCTGCCCTGCAGGAGTTCTCAAGTCCAGCACACACACACAGTCAGAGCATTTTGACGACTTGGAGCATATTATATTTGCCTTTTATGGGGATTACTTCACCCAAAGCATGTCCAGCACTGTCAGGAGTGACAGCACAGAGGGCTCCTCATGGCCAAGCTGCCTCCACATTACATGCCACCATCACCACCTCCGACTGCTTCCCTTCTGCCATGAGAGCAGCACCTGGTTATCGCTCAGGCAACACAAGGGCTCAAAAGAAAAACTTATCCACCTCTCTGGGATACATTGCAGGAAAGACCAGTCCTTCCTTCTATTGAGCAGAAGGTAGAAAATATATTGACTTGCCTTTTTTTTTTTAATTTATGTACATGAAAATATGAGTAATTTCTCTTTATATCAAATCAAATGAGTCTAGTTTAAGAAACTAGAGCTGATGTTTGAAGAGAAAAGGGAACCCTGAGCCAGTGAAAATCCTTAACTGTGCACTGGGGAAAGAGGTGTTTTGAAAAAGTGAAGTTGGGAGAGCAGTGACTTCCAAAAACATAGAGAGAATATTTTTCTCATTTGGGATCACTTATTTGTCTGTTCAGAGGTGAGAAATGGAAGGCAAAAGGAAGGGCAGAAAAGTTTGATTTTCCTCTATTCTAATCTATGAATGTGAACAAAACGTAAAATGAGATTTATTACTGTTAAAATCTTGAAGGTCATTCTGACCAGGAGCGAAATTCAAATAACTGGCTAAGAATCATAAATCACTTAGTTTTAAAGTTGGACATGTTTCGATAAACCTTCCCTTTTGGATTATTCACTTCATAAAAGTATGAAAGTAAAAAGAAATTAGGTACCATTCTTCACACATACAAAAACTCAGCTAAAATGCTGTTTGGAGGCTAACTAAATCCGAGTTGTCTTCCAGAAGTTTAATCAAGCTCACAAGAACAACTAACTAGGAAAAGCAAATGGGTCTTCATCAGCCTCCAGAACCATAAGAAAGTAAAAACTTTTAACTTGAATAAACATGTTAAACCTTGCAAATTAGTTAAAAATAGCTGTGGGTCCTGAGTGTACCCCTAGTTCAGCCAAAGTATATGCTGGATTTTATCTGCAAATGGGAATCGGACTTTCTTTGAGGGAAAAAAAAAATGAAAGCCTATAAACAGCAAAATGTAAGCAATAATTTAAACTTGAGCTCTTTGCTTTTTGATTTAAATCATGATTAAACATGATGCTTTAAATCATCATGATAAATTAATTTCCACTCTTAGCAGGACTCTCCTTATTAAACTGACACATCTAGATTCTCCATCAGAAAGGCTCAGCTATTAGTCAATGCACGTCCCCTTGATGAAGGGGGGGCGGGTGGAAAGCTTTATCCTGCTTTCCCATCCCCCTTCTTTCCATTTAACTACATTTTCTTCTGTTTGTTCTGTTATTATCACAGATTCATAGCTTCTTTGTCATAAAGAGTGCCTCCTGCAGTTAAAATCATGGCAAGCAGAATAGAGATTGCCCAGAGCACGTGGTAAAGATGTTTATCAAGCAAATGCAGATGAAAGTCATATTTCCCCTGGCTTTCTTTTAGGATCTGTGTCCATGTGAAACGTCCTCCCCTCAGCCTTCCTTTTCAGGTCTGTTTCATGGTGCTCAGACCAAACAAGACCAAATATATTTGTCCAGATGGACTTGTGGCAGAAGATTCCCTGTGCAGCGTCATTCCTTCCTATCCAGCAGGTCCCTCCTGTAGCAGGAGAGAACAACTGTCTCTCAGCTCATGTCATCACCACTTTGCCCACCCTTCGTTTGAGTAAAGGCTTTCAGTTCCTTGTGAGCTGGGGAGAAAGCAGACTTGCTTTCTACAACAGCCACTTCAGCAGTCAAGTGTATCTCGACCCTCTCTTGAGCACAACACCACTTGGGCACAGAGAGTCAGTTCACAGCACAACACAAGCCACTTATCTGGGGACCCAGGCCCAGCTGCCTGGCAGCAACAAAAGCTGCCTCTTTATGGAAGTGAGAATGGTTGCAGAGGTACTTGTATACCCACACACTGCCTATGTGTCTAGGCATGTTGCCAAACCTACAGGAATTTAGCTTAATGCAATATTGCCCTGGGCCTTGAGGGGCCATTGCAGGAAGCCCTTCCCCTCCACAGCCCTGTTAATTTGAATACAGTGCTCTCCTGAGGAGATGTTCACACTTTACATTGTGCTTCAATCATCTTAGGTAATTCTTTTTAATTATTTTATATATACCTGTCAGAAACCAAATGAGAAAGGAAATGGCAATTTTTTTTTACTGAAACATTTTTTCCTTCAGTAATCTCTAATTACTAAATTAGTAATTTGTTAGTTGTGTTTTACCATACAGCTTCTGGCATTTTCTTTTATTTGCCAAGAGTCCATTATACTGGTGTTTTACTGCTTTTAGGTAACAACTAAGAAAAAACATATGAAGAATCCCTGGTACATCACAGGGCTTCTTCATCACACGCGTGGCAGCAGACACAATGCACAGCAGAAGGGCGATTGCCAGTGAGAACTGTGCAGGTGACAATGGCAGACAAGCAACTCCCAGATTCAATGACTGAATTGATTGTGGGAAGGCAAAACCAGGTTTTGTCACCAACCAAGACACCATGCAAAACCAGAACTCCCTGCAGACATCAGGGAACATGGGCCAGAATTTACTGATTTAATGGCATAGTCCTATTTGTTGTAGGGTAGTACTTTAACTGCAAATTAAAGTTTGGAAATGCTGAATAAGGGTCAGTCAATTTTTAGTTTGATCCTGGGTGGAATAATAATCTGAATATGAGAACATTAATAATAACCTGCAGGTTCTACTTGTGAGAAGTCACACAACATTAAATGCTTGCAAAACAGCAGTTACCCATTTTCTTAATTTGTGTAAATAAAAACTGTATTATTATATACAGATTGATACTAATTTAGTATTCCTAAGTAAAACTACTGATGGGGTATTATTAAAACAATCAATAAATTGCAAATAACTACTGCTCCAGAGTGAGCCCAAATGTTTGGGAATATGGCCTGCCACAATGGGATTGTCACTGTGATGTATGGATTTAATGTTTTCATTTTCCTCCTTTTGTACTTCATGGCTGTCACTGATGCTGTCATTTTTCAGCTCACATATCAAGTTTGCATCCCGCAGAACCTGCAGTGGACTGAAAGGGAATATTTCCATTAGTTGCTATCTCTTGGACCTAATGCTTTTTAGGATGGTGAGGGCCACATTCATAGGACTTTGCATCCCACAAGTGCTGTCAAACTCAGTCCTCTGTTGTGTTAGGCAATGCATAGTAGGTGTACTTCACAGACAGTATTTGTCTGTGGCTGCCTATGCCACATACTCTCAAAAAGCTTCCTGGCACAGCCTAAGGGTCATACGGGCTATTTATACAGTCACAGAGTACTGTCCTGGATCCAAGAGATACAGCAGCATCAGGTGATCACAAAAGCAGGTCACACTTCATTGTACAGAGCAGAAAGAGCATCAGTAGCTCTCCACAAATCTGTCCTGAAGAGTGAACTGTCTTCTGAACCCAGTCTAAAGCTTGGTGTTAGGTCTCACTGTGTTGTGCCAGAGGCACCCACATCAATGGGAGGCTCATGCCATAGAAGTCTTCTTCTATGTGGTCAGTTACAGGAGTGCTGTTGTGGACAGGTAACATTCTTCACATCTGTCTTTTAAAGTAATATTTAAATAACATAGAGTTTGGTGTAAAATTGTAAATAAACCATGAAATGGTTCATGAGCTAATAATTCATGCTTTCTTTAATCTAATCATGCTTTCTTTAATCTAATACAATGGCAGATTTTGCCTTTGTTGTACAAAGAGGATTGTGAAGAGACAACACTCCATAAACACAGCATACTAAAAGCCACTCACTCGTGCTCACATTTGCCTAAGCTTGCTTATTCTAGAAATCTGAACAGTTAACTCACTTCTTGTCCTCACAAGTATTTGGGCACATCATTCCCATGACAACACGTCACAGGAAAATATGCAGTGCTTTGAGCAACTCCTTCAAAACATACTAGGGTACACTTGTGTTTTATGCAAGCAATCATGAAGGATTCCCCAGGCCGACAGGGCAGGAACCACAACTGACTATGGCAGAAGATGTTTTTCATATGAAGGACCATGTATTTTATTTTTCCTGCCCAAGATCTCAGCTGAGATATCACCCAAGCAAGGGCTGGTTCCTCTCTCTTTACAGGTGAATAAGATGCAGAGCTCATGCACTAAGATTCTCTCTGTTCGAGAGGAATGAGAGATACCGAAGTGGCCAACAACTCCAAGAGGAAGAACGCGGGGGACGCGGCAGCAGCAGGACAGCGGCGCTCTGCAGTGCAGAGGGACAGTGCCTGCCCTGCAGTGGCCCCTGGTGGCCCCGCAGGACACCTACACCTGCAGCGCAGGCAGCCCGCGCCAGCAGCGCGGGTGGGCGCGCTCCTCGCCCGCGGGGATCTGCCGGGATATTTTTTGCTGCTCGGGTAGCCGGGGGAAGGCGGGGCGGGGGCAGTGGGGGATGGGCGCTGTTAAATATTGATATTGATTCTGAGGATGCGGTTGGCTGAGCCATCATGGATGTGAATTCAGGCTAATCGACACAGGATGTATTGACCGTGAAATGCATCCGCAGGGCTGAGTCAGTCCCATCATCTCTCAAGGTTATCTTGCCCCATCTGCTACCGCGTCTCTGGGACAACTTTACGGTCAGTCGTGCTGCTGCCTGAGACACTGGGATGTGGATGCACAGTACAGCATTTTGGGTACCCACAGTTATCCCTGGTACCTGCGGCAGAACAAAGGACTACCCCGTCTCCCCAGATTAGGCAATGTCCACCTATCCACCACTGTTGCCATCCTGCCCATGCCAGGGCAGATCTCAGGGCTTCCTCTGAGGGCAGCAGGACATATCAGAGGACACATGTGCAAGTGAAATATGTTTGGTCCCCTTACAAGAAGAAGTCAGTTCTCAAAACTGGACTTTCAAAGGAGCAGAGTATTCAGATAATTCCAGGTGTTGAATTGATTAACCTCTTTTCAAAAGACATCCCCTAGCAAAGGATACTCCAGCAGGACAGCTGTTTGAGTCTGCAAAGAGCCTGGAAAGAAGCTGACAGGGGTAATGTCCTCTGGCATCTTAGCAGTACATTCGGTCATGGGCAGAGAAAAAGCCATCAGGAAGCTGAGCGCTTCCACAGAAAAGAGAAGCATCTCTCTGATGGCTCTTGCCCAGAGTTACAGGTAGGAGTACTTTCAAATAACAGCTTGTGAAAATGTACAAAGCAGACACAGTACAGTCCCTGGCTGCTCTCCCACTGATGCTAGAGTGTGGATTCAAAGGCAAAATGCAGCCGAGAAGGCTGAAGAGACAAGGAGTCACACACACCTTTAGTCTAGATTTAGAGGTGTATACGACTCTCCACAAGTTGAAACATTTCTATAGTCTTGCAACTTTCTGTAGCATCCAAATCAGTGCTGCTGCTGCTGCTGCTCATGTACTGCTCATCAGCACCTCCTGAGTTGGTTTCTAGCGCAGAAAACTAATCTTCTGTTCTAGAACCCTAATGTCAGGTTGCAGGCATGTCTTTTGGACAGGCGGAAAAGGGGATGCTGGAACTGCTGCAGCATGTGGTACAGATACACCCCAGTAAACTCACTTGATAACACTGGGTGGCTCTGTAGTCAGCACCATTCTCCCACCATGATACCCAACATTTGCCTAATCTACAGTTTTCTGCGTTCTGGAGGTCTCACCAGCCCCCACAACTGTGGGCTGGTCTTTCAGGTGTTAAGCTTTTACCCTGGATTTACATTTATACTATTCTGATGACGTACAGCAACTCCTGAGTAGGATTACATTACATTATACTTAGTACAAGCCCCTTTGCAATGCCCTAGCAGTATAGAGGATCCAGTGACTCATGTTTCCTTCATGGTTGGTTCTCTGTCAACAGGTTGTTGGACAAATTTGCTTTTGGATAAAGCTTTAATCATTTTTGATTAGCAACCCTAGAGCAGATGATACAGCCTGGGTCACAACAGCAAAACTGAGTTTTGTATTTGTGTGAATAAAGTAACACTATTCCCAGAAGGGGGGGATAGTGAGTATACAGTCTCACTCAGTGTGGGGATGGGCGGGGTAGCAGCAATTTCCACCACATCTGAGAGTTTTGAGAGTTCTTCCTAGAGCAGCTGGAAAAGTCCAATCGTTCTCATAAAAAAGGATTCTTAAAAGCCCAGTAATAATAGCAAATTGTGTAGACATCATCTTCCATCATCTCTGAGCTGGGCAAGCCTCAAAAAGATGAGGTTTTGCTCTCAAGTGCTTGCATCTATTTGCTTCTTTCACACCCTAAAATTATATTTAGGTCATTTATATGATGGCATTTCCTATCCACAAATAGTGCTCCGTTTGACACATTGGTCTTCTGCAAGAGGCTGAGGAGGGGCCAGGAGAGGGGGCTATCAATTAAAATGTTCCACAGGAATGGGGCAGAGACTCACTTTTCTTTGGCCCTGTTCTGACTACCCCAGGTGATATTTCAAGCCTTTGCTTCCTCCTTTGAAAGAGTGGAGCCCAGTGACCAAGAAGCACTACTGAGAATAGGATCACCTTTCCTCAGCGACCACAGTCCCAGCAAAGCTGTCTTGCACACCTGTTCCCCATGCCTCAATGACTCAAGGGCCAAGGACCATCTTCTTTGTGGTAGAGATTAATTTGAAACTGGAGCAAGGCTGTTGAACCAAACTAAGGTTTGAAGACAGCCAGAAGCTGCACCAGAGGAGGTTCAGGTTGGAGATTAGGAGGAATTTCTTCACAGGAAGTGTGAAGGGTGAACAGACATTAGACTGGGCTGCCCAGGGAGGTGGTGGAGTCATCATCCATGGAGGTTTTTAAGGAAAGACTGCATGTGGCACTGGTGCCATAGTGTGGTTGACAGAGTGGTGTTCATAGGTCAGACTTTATGAACTCAGAGGTCTTTCTCAACTTATTGGTTCTGTGATTCTGTAAAAATGCAGTCCCTCTGTGACACTATCCTCTGAATCACCCAAAAACAACAGTGGCAGTCAAGATGTTCCTAGGGCTGCTGCCTCCTGCCTGGATTCCTAGTCACATTTTGACTGTGGGCTTTGATTTTAGTGATCAGACCAGACAGTCCAATTCTGACCTCTCACACAGGAGAAAAATTTTGCTTTAATTCTAAGATTAAGTATTTCGGAGCAATGAAGGGTCCCAGAGTCTAAATCTAATTCCATTATTACTGGTTTTTTGTGTGTACTGCTCTCACCCCCAGAATTAATCATCTTGGGTTTCTGTGGTCTTTGTACAAAACACATGGCAGGGAGAGAAAGGATGTATTTTTGCTGACTCTGGGAAAATGGTAAACCAAATGTATATGTCAGGAACAGGGAGTAATAGCTTCAAAAGCAAACAACTGTCAGCAGCACATTTTAGTGCATTAATAATTTACATTCCACAGAAAGTTTAATTTATGCAAAGTGAGAGTTTTGTGGTGTAGTTACTAAAGGCACACATGATTCTGGGGATAACAAATCTATAGTGAGCCTGTGCCTGCCAGGACTATTGCTCCCATCACAGTTTTTGCACACAGTTTGCAAAGTGTCTTTCTCAACACACCGATTCTCAAAAAAAGTCTCCTGAGGCCTATCCAGGCTAAAGAAATACCCAGAATGCCAAAATGTGCAGAGCAAAATATTTAGAAATGTTGCCAACAAAAGGGAAAAAACATCCAATTACGTTCCAAGCTTCATGACTCAGAACCAGTAATAACTGATGCAATGTGTCTCCAGCTGCTGTGTCTCAAGCAGCTTCAAATCCAGCCCTGCTCCAAGGACTCCCACAGCCACTATCCACTGGAGGCCTGAGGACACCCCACCATCCAGCAGACGCTAGTGGGCCAGAAGGAGATGGCTTCTCTCCTGACAACATACAGCATTGAAAGACTGACAAAGCTCCCAAGCTGTCCTGGATCTTGCAACAAAAACCATTGAACACAAATGGCTTTCCTTAGGTTTCCCCAAACATGCTGAAGGCAACACGTTTCGGTCCTCTTAACCTACTGCCCCACTCACTGACCCCAGGCCAGGGAGCCAAGCAACCACATTTCTGCATACCCAGGAGACACAGGCACCAGAAAGGTTGATCTCTGTTGAAAACTATCAGAAAGGAACATGCAGCCTTTTCCCAAACTCTTGCCCCGCACCTGGGCTGAAAGATAAAACTTCTGGCTAAGTCTCTTTTGATTGTGCTTTTTCCAGACTGTCACCTCACTCCAGGTTCAGAATGCAGAGCAAATGAAGTTGAAGGTAGTTAACTTGGCGTGTGTGTGTTTAGTTTTGGTATGGAGTGGGAAAGAAAAATGAACTGGGTTTCATGGACCTGATGGTGCCCCAATTTAATGTTTTGGGGCAAAATCCTGGATTTAAAAAGACTAGTTACACAAATGTTTCCCATTCTGCTTTGTCTTGCAGCCTTAAGCAATCTTCAGATCAGTTTTTTCCTGCAGAATATATGTACATATATTAAACAAGATTGATTTCAAGACATTTGATTGATCAGATGCAAAATAATATCTCTACACCCTATCTTCTTCTAAGGCCAGAGAGTAAAGAGATCAGCAAATGGCTGTAGGTTTTTAATAATTGATTCATTAACCCTGAGTTTAGAAGATAAACTAAAAACAAGGTCTGCACATTGAGGCTTCAATAACTATGATTTAAAAACACTTAGGGGGACTGTCAGCCAGCAGGACACAGCAGCATATGTCCATACCACCCCAGCTTACCTAGCATTCCATCCCTTGCACTCTGGAGAAAGTGCACCAGAGAAGGGTAGTTCACAAGCTCTCTCTTTGCATTAATTATAGAGCCTGGCTTTAACTCTGTTCTGCTTTGTGAACAGTCCCCAAGGAGTTGTGCAGCATGGCACTACAGTGTCAGTCACATGAGACCTCCCCCCCACTGTCACCTCATCTATACACAGGACCAACACACTTTTCTACAGAAGTACTTGTATTTCATGTCAGGCTGACGCTGTGCTGCTGACAAAACAGACTATCACGTGTTCTGCAAATGTGCACTACCAGCATCAAGATCTTTGCTTTTCTTTAATGTCTGCCACAAGCAAGAATTCAGCTTTGTTTCTCTGTAAATGCTGCATGAGAGAGGAAAGCTGGGATTTGAGCTCTGAAGACCACAACGCACAGTTGTGTGCCCACAGCATGGGATCAAGGTTTGTCTTGCACCGAAATGAACACAGTTAAAGTCTTCCTTTTATTTTTTAATCACTTCTTCAATCTTCAGCTTGCTGTTCATTTTCTAGGGCAAATATCCCATTGTGCTTTAATATATTCCAAGTACACCAATCTCGTATGATCTGCTGTGTTAACACCCCCACTAACCAGGCCCTTCCAAAGTGTTGGCTAATGTCAATGCTAAGGAGATTCTCAAAAAGCTAACAAATACGCAAAACTGAACCAATATGGGAAAAGCAGGTCAAGTGACCAGAGTTCAGAGGAGGAAAGAAATTTTAAACCTCAATTCTGTGCGCAGTTGGGATCAAAGCAATGTGACAGGCCCATCACTGGAGCGCTGCAGGAGGGCGTGGAGAAGGCAGAGCACTGTAGGCAATGGGCAGCCCAGCTGCACAGCACTGTGACATGAGACAGGGCACTGTTAAGGGCTCATGGATAATGGCCACAGGGTGGCCATACACAAGGGGTGGCATTGGGGCATCTGCTGTGGACAGCCTCAACAAGAGGTGAAGCAACTCTTAGGAAATTGAAGGAAGCTTCAAGATGGCAGGGGCAAGTGTTCCAAGGGCAAGTGTTCCCCACTAGCAATAGCTTCTGGAAGGGCCCTGTGCTGGGGCACAAAAACTTCACTGGGCGTGGAGCCAAATGGGCAGTATCTCCACTGGAGTGCACCATGGGCAGCACACACAGGGCAGGGAGAGCAGACAGCAGGGTCACTGACAGCTCAGCAACTGCCCAGGTCAGCAAGAATGAAACAGATGAAGATTGAGACAGAAGAAAAGGGAGCAGGCACAGGCATGGCACAGCACAGTGCGGACAGAGGCTTGGGACTTCAAAAGGTGTGACGGGAGGGACCAGTTGAGGCTTCTCCCAGCTCCTTCTCACGCTCATGTTAGCTGTTTCCCTGCAGCTTGATTCCAGAAACCACTGCATCAACCCAGAGCTTGCCTCGAGCACAGGGAGCCATAACCCAAGGAAGACAAGTTTGAGGTTCATCACTGTATTTTGAACACAGTGACAATGGAGAAATGTGAGCAAACGTTTGCAATGAAAAAAACTTGTGTTTTATTTCCCTACAAAACCAGATGTCACAAGGACAGGAGGTACAGGTGTATCAGAGGGAGCTGCTAGAAGGCAGAGGCTGGATGTAGGGAGGACAAGGGAGAGTAGGAAGGTTTAAAGCAACCTTGACTCTCATTTGTCTGTGCCCCTGTCCTAATTTTCCAAAGGAAAAAGTAGAAGGACCACCTCTAAGGCTGACATCCAGAGTCATCTCTTTCCCCAGACCTTCCCAGTCCCACCACAGAGATGCTGCAGATTTCTGAGACACCTCCAAGTTGAACACAAGCATCTCCTGAAGGGACACTCTGGTCTTGAAATTTTGTACTTCAAATACAAAGATCACTGTGGGCTCAGAGGCCACAAGTATTTATGACTCCAGGGGTAGTTGATGGGTATGGGTTCAGTGGAATAAATCCAAATCCGGTAGGAACTGTCTTTCTTCCTTATACACCACGCCAGAGGAAATCAGGACATCTTGTTACCAGTGGTAACCTCTTACAACCTCCCATATAAGAGGTTGGGAAGCATGCACTCGTTCATCCAGGATCAGCTGTTGTTTTTGGAAGTAGAGTTTTTCTCAACTGTTGTGCTATTGTCTTTCTAAAGCAAAAAGAAACCCAAAAAAAGAAGGACTGCACCATCTGTGTCTGCCAAACAAACTGGATCCGTCTGTTGGCTAGAAATGCAAACCTGCACATAGCAGGAAGGCTAGCACATCTGGCAACAAAAGAAAAATCTGCTTATTCCTTCTCAGAGCAGTAGAGGGAGAGATCAACCCAGAATTCAGCATAGTCAGTCTTTTTAACACCTAATTAGCCTGCACAAATTCTTGCCATAAATCTCCCACAGTGATGTTCACAGACCCTCCACCCAGCACAGGGAAAAAGATTCTAGGTGGTGATTAAAAAATGAAAAGTCCTTCCAAAAAAATTAAGTAGGTTGCTCTGAACTAGCTTGTAGGAGTTTACCCTGTAAAAAGAAGGTACTGTGAGAGGACTGACAATTTAACCACAGTACGCCTCTAGGCAACTGCTCTGGAGACTCCTCTTTCTACTGTGTATAGCAGTGGATGAACATGTTACCTCTTCTGAAACACAGCTGCTGATCACTAGAAGTATCAGAATGTGTGCTGCAATCCTTCTTTCCCTCACACTCCACCAAATTAAAATGAAGGATAATAAAACACTAAAAACTGAGATAAATATGTCATATCTTTGAATAATATCTATCTACAAGACTGCTCAAGATGGCCAGGATATGACAGATTCCACCATGAAAACAAAGAAAAAAAATCCAGTTGTGCAGTTCCTGAGGTCTTAAACAACATGGCTTTCAATTTTTGGCCAGGAAGTCAGCAGAACATCACAAAACAAACAAACACCACCACCACCACCACCAAGTAGTTAGTCCTTCATGATTTTTTATCATCCTGGGAGGTGAAACAGAGATTCAGAGCAACAGATGGGCATTCAGCAGTGCCCTTTGAAAATGTTTTGGGGATTATGTCCAGATTTCAGTCCTGATCTAGGGAAGCCAGTAAGTCCAGTGTTAATGTCACTTTCATGAACAGCTTCATTCATGAAGCCTAGTCATCATTTGCACTGCAGACCACTGGGAAAAGTGTTTAAGATTTGCCCGACAGACACTGTGTGTCACGTTAGCAAAACACTAGTGGTGAGAAATTTCAGTGGGCATACTTTGGTTAACCAAAACTAAATATATTCTCATAGAAACAATGACTGATACTAATGACCAACACTCTATTGTTCATGGCCACAAAACTCATCTTTTCTTTGACAGATTTAAAATTAAAAATTTAGCAGCAATTCATTGAGAAAATTTCTGGTGAGGAAACTTTTCCAAGGTAAGTAAACTTCACAGCTGAATTTCTAGATGTAAGTGCTATTCACATCTTTCTCCACTGCCACTATTTGGTGACCCCTTCATAGAACAGCCAGGTGTTTGACAGAAATTTTAAAATAGCCTGGTGCAAGGAACAATTCCATGGAAATTATCACAGGTGACAATTTGCCTTTCCAGCAATGTGAAGAACACTGGATTAGTAATTCCATTTGTCTGTGTCATATGTGGGCATGTGTATGAATGAGCGTCACTCATCTGAACAGCTCCGCACTGTTACTGCCAGTTTGCAGATCCTCCTAAAGTTGACTCCTCCACAGATTGAAGTTGAAAGAACTTGGGAAGAAAACTGCAGCAGTCTAAATACCAGGCAAAGGTGTGCCCATGGCAAATGATGATTCAGATCACCAAATTTTATTCTTTGTCAGATTATGTAATTTGAGGTTTTGTGTGTTAAAACAGGAAGGCTGCATACATCTCCTTGGGCCTAGTGAAGACTTCAGCACCAGTGGACTTTGTATTATCCCTGCCCTTTTAATAATGTAATTTCATGTTTATACATGATACAAATATCATCATCAGAATACAAATACATCATCAGAAAGGCAAGAAGATAAGTCAAATTGAAGCCCACCCTATTTCTGGGGAGTAGAGATACTCATGTGCTCTGCTTATTTTTAGCAAAAGATGGTGGGTAAATCTGAGCCAGCACGTTTTTCATTCAATCTGTCCCTGGACACCAACAGATGGTGCTTCCTCATGCCAGCCACTAACGTACGTTACACTGGCACTCAGTGTCAGGACACAAAGCCCGTCAAGTCTCTGCCTAAATCTGCTGATGCCAGGAAATTTGATAATAAACAGCTAGCCAGGGACAAAGTCTCAATTTTTCAGTCTACCTCCAAAGCAGCACAGAAGCTGTGCCTGTGCAATGGTGTCAACTGCTCTGCACCTTGTGGCTATCAATATAGCAAAGGAGGGTCCTGGACTGGGGAAAAAGGGGTCGTGAGACCAAGCAGGTATGTATCTAAAGATGGAAGGAGAGCCATCTGCTTCAGGGTAACTAGCTGTGTGCTTAAATCTGGGCTTTGAGAATCCTGACAGCCAGGATCTTAATGTTCAAACGTTTGAACAAATGACAATTAATAAAAATCATTCCAAATATGAATATATGTGCATATATCACTTGGCAGAATGATTTTACTGTTTAGCATTTCTTAGTGCGCCTTGGGCACTGAACATACTAAATTCAGTCTCACGGGTCTACTAATCCTAAATTATAAGGTCACCGCAAAAGAAAATTCCACAGAACTCCTCTGAGGAGCTCACTCTGTTTTACAGGTCTGTTGTGTTTATTCTTTGAATACAAGCATCCAAAATTCTTCAGCTGTAAAATTCTTGTTCCTTTCCACCAGGTGCCTCAGTGCCCAGGCTTCTTTCTTGGATTGCTCAAAGCTTGGTATCCACATCTTTCGGAGAGAAATCCAGCCAGGGTTTGAAGATGAGAACCAGAATGCCTCTGGTTTGGGGCAGCTCAGATGATTAACCTGAGCCTCCCACCTCTGGGGCAGCCATCCCTGGCAATGAAGACAAATAAAAGGTGTTATTCAGGGATTCAGGCAAACAGAGAAGAAAAGTGCTATGCCATCAGTAAACTGTCAAATCACACCAGTTACACTTTTCTTCCCACTGCAGGCTCTACTCATGTCCCTGTGGAAGGCCTCCCCTAAGTGTCTGGGACAAGATCAATCATGCTGACTCTCAGATAAGGTTTGGCTGCAAATGAGCAGCACCAGCCCACAAAAAAAAAAAAAGAAATTAGAAGGCAAGGAGTTATATTATCATCATTATATTCTGTTTTCAACTCAAATATGCACACACTTTCTTTTTATCAGGGAAAAAAACAAGCCGTGAATCTGGCCAGAAGAGTAAACTGGCCTTCATAATTTCATTGACTAGAGAGCCACAAAAGCATGAGGAAGGAATATGTGTATCCATCTATTCTCTACCTTTCCATGGCTGCATGGAAACTAACTCAAAGAGAGGACATATGTCCAGATTTGCACTGGTCTCAAACAGCAAAGTCTGGCTAAGTGTAATGCTTTCCAGTTTGTAAATCTCATCACTTCAGCTCACCTTAATGACTTCAAAAGTTTTCTCCATCTCCCTCCTACTGGCTGATCATTTAACGTATTGCTCAGATGGTGATCAGCTAAAACTATAAACACAAACACGCAACCTTGTTTAAAAATTGTTTCAGTGTTTAGTCACCATATGTGGCTGCAGACAATGGGTTTGAATGTACCCACATATATATAGAACCAGACAGCCATAGAGTGCTTAAGACAGATCAGAACATAGGAATCTCTAGTTCAGTTCCAACTTCCAAACAGGTGTACCCATATCAAACTGCCTAGGGAAAAATTGAGTTTAGTTGCCTCCAAGGACAGAGATCCCACAACCTTTCTGAGCAACCTTTTTCCAAATGTTCCAGGTCATCTGAAGAAGGTCAACATGTTAGGCTACTTTCTGCAACATGAAAAAAATCTTCTCCCGGAACAACTCAAGCATTTGGCTGAAAATGACCACAGCTCAGTGGTCAATGTCACGCGCTCAAACACTGCACTGCAGCACTGTGAGGAACACCCATTCTGGTTGTGCACCTGCACTTTTTGCCAATATCTGTTTGTATGAGGATGCACAGTCCAGTGGCACTGGAATATTGTGGCCGTCAGCTAGCTGTTAACCAAAATCTGAAATCTGTTAACCAAACTTCCTGGGACAAACCTGACCCTAGTGCCATTTTAAAGCCTCTCTGAGAAACAAACACAAATTCACACATACCTTTTCTTTCCGTCTGATGTTCTCCCACACTCTGTTACAAACCATGCACTCAAACGTGTCAATGTAATTGTCCTGGGTGATATCTTGCACTCCCCACTTGCGTTCCTTCATTGCTCTAAGCAGTCTTGGGTTGGAAATGTCCCCTTTCAGTTTCCATTGTAAGTAGGACTCATATTCTTCATCATTTGCATCCAGTGTTTTGATATAATGGGCCAGATCCCGAGGATGTGAAAAACTGGATACCAGGATTGCACTCTTGTTACTAGGAAGCCAGTCTACAATGCTGGGAGATCCAAAGTACACTGGCACCACTCCCAACTTCAGTGGCCGCCAGAGTTTTTCAGTGATGTAATCTTCACAAACAGCATTTTCAAAAGCAAGAATGAACTTGTACTGTGCCAGTATTTTTAAGAAGTTTCCATCATCCATGGTAGCTGGATTTCTGAGATGCTGAGGAAGGTCTCTGTTATGCAAACATTCCCCATAAGAGTCTACTTCAATGTGGCACATCAGCTCACGCACGTAGCTGTCCCGGTCAGAAGGGGGGTTGCAGTCAGATTGCACGTACACCAGTGGTGCAAGCCTTTTCCTCAGGCTGTTTTTCATCTGCAGGGGGATCATGAACCTCAGTGACTTCAGGACCTCTACACCCTCAAGGTACTGAGTGGTCAATGGCAGGTGAGAGTGGCGGCTAAATGTCGCAGTGTGGTTGAATAAGGTGATGGTTGCTTCATGGAAGAGTTTGTAGTTGTTTTTTGGTGACTCTTCATGAAAAAGGGCCCAGTCATGATATTCTTTACGAGGGAGAGGTAAACTGTCTATACTGAAGTCAGTACCTAGACAAAAGCAAATAGTGTTCATCCTGCTCTTATCTGTCACGTGACACTAACTACAATGACACAGAATTCTAATTTTAATTCAGTATCAGCCATCACATTTCTGACACTATAAGGCAGTGTCAGTTATTTCAAAGAACACAATTAATGCAAAGGCACAAGAGCATAATGGCAGATAAAACTGAATTTCACAGCGTAAGAATCTAGAGAAGTGGGATCACTAGTTAGTATTAGAAGTGGTTTCCTTTTATGTTGTATTAGTTTAAAGGCCCTCATTTCAAAGGATCACTAGGAATTTCGTATTTTAATGCACTAAAATGAGACTAGTAAGATGTTTAATAACCCCCTGGTTCTCTAAATAGGGGAACAGATGGTATTTCCTCTGTGATGTGAGGAAAACAGTTTCTAAAGAACTCAATTTGGTTCTAGTAATAAAACAACTAAAAGAATGCTGAAATCCTGGACAGGATTAAGAAGAAAAAAAGAATTACTTCAAGTCTTGAAAAGACTTTGTACTGTAGAGACTTAGGAAGCCAAACTATTAACTTTTCAAAGAGAAAATTAAGAGGTGATGTATCACAGCTGCCTACCAGATGCATAAAGAAGTAGCTTCTGGCAGAAGACAACTCCTCAAAGTAATGCCAACAGTAGAAGAAGTATCATGTCTAAACTCTAAGAGCAATCAACTGCAAAAATTGGGAAAACTGTGGTAGAAACCTTAGGAAAAACAAAATTACTTTTCTCAAGGGCTGGGCTGTGCAAAACTAAGTTGAAAGTACAGATTGTTAATGCAACCCTTGCCCTCCCTTCACTGCTACTGCACTGCACTGTTAAAACCAGCCTTACTGCAGATTAAATGCAAACTTGCCCTATTTCTGTCAAGGTACTTCCTCACTGTCTTAGAACCGTATCTGTTTTCTACTTAAGTAAAGGCACTGAATATACAAAACTTCTAGTCAGTATTGTCAAGCAACAGAGGTTCAAAAACTGAAACAAACACTGAAGAGCTGGTTTAGAAAACATCAATAATTTTTATCTTCAGATAAACTACCATCTGTGGCAACCTAACCTTTGTGTAACAAACTCCATGGCTGATTGTATCTAGGACAATTGGGAATATAATGTCTTAGACAAGTTGTGTTCAAGCCAACTAAGGGGAAGGGCCACTTAGCAGCAGATTTTGTGGAGGCAGGATAATGCTTTCTACATGCCAACTTCCCTCTTTCACCCTCTTTTCACAGAGATGCACAGTCACAAGAAGCAGGGTCAAAAAGTGGCCATACTTCTACAGGGGGCTATGGACTGCAAACAACCACAAAGCACCCCAAGTTTTATCAGGAAGTCTCCATCAGAAGACTGCACATGCCTAACACTGTTGCATCAGACACAAAAATTCCCACCCTGGGAAGGGATCTAAGTGTTCCCATGACAATTCAAATGTATATAACCCAGCACACTCTGTTTTGCAGGCCCCCAATGAATAAAGACTGCAACCATCACTCTTATCACGGACGTCCAAATTACAATGATCAAGAATCATCACTGGATCCATTAGAGGTGGTATTTTTCATCTTCACCATCTACTTCCTTCCAGTTATTCCTTCTTCCTCTTTCTCTCTTTCTTTTTCTTATGTATTTTCTTCATGAGATTTTTATATTTTTGTAGGAAAGAATCAGAAGAGCTACATGCCTCCTTTCCACTGCAAATAAATTGTTTTGAAATAAACCTGGCTGATATGTACATACCAGTCATTCAGAGCTGTTTCACTTGAATTCACCCAAGGGATCTACCAACAGGAACCTCAATTACCTTCCCTCAGAGGTGGGTCATAACATCATTTCACTAAAACTTACAGCTTCTCACTCTCCATTCTACCCCTGAACTCAAACCACTGACAGCAAAAAGAAGGGGGTGCTAGCAGAAGTCTTACACAAAATACTGATCTAAAAACTAAGATAATAAAGAATATTTTTAAAATGTGCCCAGTGGTCCTTGCAGCTGTATAAGCCTGCCAAAATGACTCCAAGGACGACCTTATAAAACTAATACGAGACTTCATTACTGCAGCAGAGATAGAAGTTAGCTGTCAGTAATATAAAAATCTCCTACAGAACAAAATCCTCCAGGAGCATCAGGTGAGGTTTTTTTAAGGCCAGTAAACATCGACCTTCTGTCTTCTACTCCAGTCCTAAGTCTTCAGCAGTAAAAGGATGAAAAGCTATGCCACACAATTAAAAATGCTACTTCCTTCTTCTGGTTTTGATGTGTTATCTTGGTTTTGATCTGTTATTTTGTGACAGATGGTGACAAAAACTAAAAGTTAATTAAATTGTCATGGAGAAATTCATAAAGTCTATCTGGCTTTGAAAACACTTTGTTCTAAGTGATGCCAAGAAGAGAAGCAACAGTGCATACCTACAATAATGAAAGGCTGTGCATCAAAATCACAGCACTGCAGCTTGGTCTCTTACAAGGGTGCTCCCTCTTTCAGGTAATATTGTAGGGAAAAGAGGGTGGAAATGCAGGCAAGAATGAGAGATAGACAAAAAGGCAACACATAAAACTTACCAAACTCAGAGACGGTTAAGTCAGACAAAGAGAAACTTGAAGAAAAACGCACTGTAAAATCACAGGATCTCAAAATAATTTAGGTTGGAAAAGACCTCCAAGATCATCAAGCCCAACCTTTGACCAACTGCCATGTTGTCAACTAGACTAAGACATGACCAGCTGGTTCTTGAACAACCCCAGGGATGGTGACCCACTATCACCCTGGACAATCCATTCCATTGTTTAACAATCCTTTCCACAAAAAAAATTCTCCTGATGTCCAACCTGAACCTTCCCAGGTCCACCTGAAGGCTGTGTCCTCTCATCCTGTCACTGGCTGCCTGGGAGAAGATTCCAACCCTCATCTGGCTACAGCCTCTTGTCAGGGAGTTGTAGAGAATGATAAGATCAAACCTGAGCCTCCTTTTCTCCAGGCTAAACAATCCCAGTGCTCCTCACTGAACTTCTTTATCCAGACCCTTCCCCAGCTTTGATGCCCTTCTCTGGACATGCTCCAGCACCTCAAAGTCTTTCTTGAAGTAAGGGGCCCAAAACTGGACACAATACACATCCGAGCACATCAGAATGACTGAATTCAATATAACACTTAACCAATCTCAGCAAGAAGACAAAAAGGATTAAAGAGGAGATGACATCAGCATGCCCTCATCCCATGAGATTAAGGAAATAAGGAAGCATATGATGGAACTAAAAAAAGCACCAAAATACTAGAATTACGAGCAATTTCACTGCCTAGCTATTAATTTGAACCCCTCAGATATGCAGAAGAGAAAGATATTTGCTGCTAGAAGAAGTTAGGCATTTTAGAAGACATCTTCCGTTCAGAAGTCATATTCCAAGAACTCAGTGCTCTAGTACAGAACAGCTGGACATCCTCTCTTAGGAACAACACACCCGATGCTCTGACAGATCCAGCTCATGCTGACTCAGTCACAGTGACAGCTCATGCTAAATACTACACTATGAATTATGTGACACTGAAAAGGTGGAGTTGGGAATCCCTCCCAAAAGTAGAGATGAAGTCTAGCAATGGGATGCCACACCTCATTTCGAAACATAAGATGGGGCAACACTTGACAAAGTTCTCCCCTACACTGAGAGGCTCCCCAGGCCAGGACAGTGAGCTGGGACAAGCCACAGAAAAACTGGTGTCCCTAAAAAGCAGGTTTGCTGGAAAACATCTAGACCCTCTATTTTTCCTCAGTACTTTTCTTTATTTTTGGATCATTCTTCTTTTGACTAGTTTACTGACCAAGTACTGGGGAAATCATTGCATTTTCTTTGGAAGGTGAAACTGTGCTCTGATCCAGCCTTAGCATGGAAATTCAGATATTCAAATTTTCACTCAGCAGGCTCTTGAAAGGAAAATCTGTAAAAGTAAAATATACCTTTTTTGCAGAGTCACAGCTCACTGAATCATGGAAGAAGGGAGAGAGGGAGAGAAAGAGAGAATGAGAGGAAAACACACTCTCTCTCTCTCTGTTTTGACATTGTGAGATCATTTATTGTGATTTTAAAATAAGTAAAAATTTTTGCATATTTTGACACTTTTTGTTATGAAGTTCACAGCCGGCATCACTAGAAAAAGAAAAAGAAAATCCTACAGGGAGCCTCTTAAGGCCAGTATAAAGTGTCTTTTAAAAATATGAGAGTAAACTCTGTCCAAAAGCCTGCTAAAAATGAAAAATAACAATCCTTCTAATGCTGAAAAAGACAAGTTAAATTACTATCAGAGACCAAAATCACCAGATTTTACAGCTTTCCTGTGATGCAATCCAGCTTTCTTTGTCATTAATTGGGTCAGCTTCTCATTCCTTTGCTGTTATTCCTTTGCTTTCATGCTTAACCACTACATTTTCTGACAAAGCTGACCTACTTGAAGATCTAAAAAGACTAGCGATGAGAAGTTTTTGTTTCACTGCTAGCAACCAAGCTTCTTTCCTTCTTTCCTATATTTCCAGTCCATCTGTATTCAGATTGAGAGAAAGAAATTCAGCATCCCGATTTATTTCCAGACAAAAGATCTGAACATACCAGTCAGAGAAAAGCATTTGAATTTACTTTTCCACCTCAAACTCAGGTTTCCTTTCAAAAACAGCTGTGTGGAGGAAAAGAACAAAATTGATGAAGTAAAGTCTACTTTGAAATGATGCATCTTTTATGTTTTGTAGACTCACTTCACAGTGTATGTAATGGGAAGTGCAGAGCCAGAGCACAACAGAAGGTTGAACTAGCTGCTGCTCCCTGTACAGAATCAATAGATTTTTTTCACCACTTTCCATTTAGAAAAGCTAGCAATTTCTTGGCACACGAAAACACTTCAGAGGAGTTGCACTGTTACCAAAGAGTGCATTGTTTTTAGACAAAAGACTTGCACAAGTGCAACAAAGGCCTTGTAGAACTTCTGCTATGGGTGACAAGCCAGAAGACTGGAAAAAGTTGGCTTGATCTCAGACTGTCTTTAAATGCCTTGGCAATTACATGAAATTGTCTTTTCTCCCATGAACAGGGAGTACGTGTGATTGGGAAGCAGCATGAGACAAGGCATCAGTCATACCACAGATATGCATGGTCACTTTTCGGAGTACTTCTACAGAGCAGTAATGGTATCAGCACCAGGCAAATGGCACCAGGCAAATTTAGCCCAATGAGCTGCATAAATTTCATGTTCTAAGTCATTGTCACCTAGAATATTTAATCTCTACAGGGGAAGAACTAAGCTGGAGGAAAAACTACTTCTTTCAAAACAAACAGATTCTTACCATAGAAGAGAAATGCTCTTGTCATCTGATTGTGCTGGTAAGTCTTATTGATAGTAAAGAAACATACATCCTCTCCACACCGACTGAATCTCCCTGTCTCTCCAGTCAGTGGAGACCACCAGAGCAGGACAGGATAGCGATTTACATCAGACTCTGTCTTGAAGCTGCTGTGAAGTTCCTGCTTCTCAAACTGAAAAGCATGTCTCTCTCCAGGCTTTAATGGGCTGCTGTGTAAACTGGAGATTACTGACCACTTATTCTCTGAATTGCCAAGTTCGGTGATAACCTTCAGGGAAATAAACACACAGATCACAATGTGTCACTGTCATTAGCCAGGACATCTGCTTGCAAACCAGAATTTAAGTATCAAGCACTAATGTATGTCAATCAAATTGGATGCATTTCACTGACTGCAGACATCAGGTCATCTTGCATCCGAACAGCAAAAGCTTTAATTTGAAATTGTAAGGAGAGGGCAGGAAATACATTTCTGTACTGAGATATGGCCACATCACATGTAACTTAACACACAACTTCTGCTTTCTCCCTGGAAAATGCACAGGAAAGAAAACAGCCCTTCTTCAGTAGCCAAGTTTCTTCTAAAAATTAGCTGTTAAAAAACCCTTGAAGTTTTCGTGTCTCTATGGGTCCAGCTTTGCCCCCCAGCCATGTGAAAAGAGGAGGCAATGCTGGATAGAGGGAGTGCAGCATGGCATGGTATGTTGCAATATTCCTGAGAACCTCCTCCAGGAGCTAAGGATGTATACAAGAAATGTATTCTCTGGGTTATGTCACTTCCAGAGTCACCTATCACCACAAGGCCAATGCTGCTAACAGAGTAACTCCTGGTGAAGCAGAGACTAGCATGGAAAATATCTGTTGCCTCTCTCATCTGACTTGTGAAAAGCAGAATTGTGTCCTGCTTTGACAGCAATCTCATACATACCCCACCCCCTTGCCCCTGTACCTGGAGCATCAGCACAAGGAAAAAGGCAGCTGCAAAGCAGAAGCAAGATGCCCAAAGTATCTTCCGTCTCATCCTAATCATACTGCACTATCAGGCCTGCCAGAGCAGTTACATCTAGGCATTTGGAAGGTCAGCTTGTCCGAAGTCTTCACTCTTTACTGCTGGGCTTTCCCACTTTATTCTTATTGCTCTCCATGGTGACTGCTGCTGAAAAAAGAGTAGAGCATCAACACAGACAGCCCCTTCAAAGCTCAGTGGTTAGTTTCATGTCCACCCATAGCCTTCTGTAGTTGCCAGAGCCGCATTTTCAGCCAGGTATCCAGAAAGCAGCCTGCACAAGACAGCACTCTTGCTTACAAAGCCCCAGGCACCTACTCTCCCTGTGGTCATCCTAGACATCCTCTCATCCTTGTAGTCAGTGTAAGGAATGCTGATGGCACTGCACAGTACAGTGTGAGAAGGGCCACTGATTTCATGAGTTTCAGACGTCAAGCTGTGCTGCTTTTCAGCAGACCCACAAACAGAGGCACAATGAAAGACTTTACTTCTCTGGCCAATCTCTGAAAATGCTCCCAAAAAAGGCACATAACTGCCTGGCCTTGGACTTACTGCACTTGAGTCTTCTGGGACTTCACGTGCATAAAGAATGCAAATAGAATATGTTCCATGTCCAAAGCATAGAAAAAGTAACCATACAATACACACACAAATTCTGTCCACACCTAAACTCACTTAAATTTAACAAGGTCCCCTTTCTGAGTAATCTGCACCTGTGTTGGTCTGCCACTCTTCAAATAACTTTCCCTTCCCCAATGCTTTTTCTGGTTTTCATTGCATGATGGATGTTTCTGTACAAAAATCCCAAGTCCTGGCAACAGAAGAAGTTGTAAAATTCCAGTCATGTCTTGAAAAATAAAAAATAAAGGATGGTAGAAAGATAGGACTGTAGCACTCCACAAAAAGAGAAGTTTGAAAATGTGGGTGTTCTGAAAGCTCAGAAAGCAGAAACACATGCACAAAATGTTTAATAAATTGCTATTTTAGAGCTCCTCTCTTTCAGAGATATGACTGAAATTTATGCTAGTTTTCCTGCCAGCTTTTCCTCCATCTTAATCCCAATCACAAAGTTCTAAAGACCTGACAAAGAGTGATGGGTCCCAAACCTACTGCTTGCTGTAGTACTATCATGGTGGTGCTGACAGCTAGAGGAAAACGACTATCCTTTTTCTGCTCCCACTGACACGAGTTCATCCCTTTCCCTCGAACATCAGAAAGGCATCTTCAGCAAAAGCTGACACGAAACCCTGCTGTGCAATTCTGTTCTACACCGGCCAGCTGCTTTTGAAGGTCTGTGTGGGTGTGAAAGTGCATGGCTGCCAGTTAAGCTTCTCAGATCAGGCAGGATTTTCTACAAAGCCTCTGCACCTTCTGTGCCTCCTGAAGTACAGCCAGAAAGGGGCACCAGGAGGAGAAGGGGATGAATTCTGCCCACTGCTGCACTGGCACAGCTCGAGCTGGACAGTATTTTTAACACCTTATCTTCCCAGGCCAGTGCATGACAAAAAGAAAGATTCTGATGAACCACTGAATACTACCCTAACCCCTGCCCTGGTAAAAGAGTAGAAGTAATCATCACATTTTTAGGTTCTAGAGAGGGAACTGCCCACAGCATGGGTGTGCTGCACCTATTGGCCCAGGGTATCACACTGAGCCACGGCTTCATTTTTGCATCTGCGGCGCCCAACATACATGCAATTCTTCTGGCCAACGCTGCGGTGCGTACTTAGACTGGGCCAGGCAAGGCTCTGTCCCGTCCCAGCTCCACTGACACGGATGACCTTTGCAACGCCTTCCCACCTCGGTCAGGCTGAGCGGAGGCCCTGAGGACTTGATAAAAGAAGGATAAATCACCACTCCAGACTGCCCTGCGGGAGCAGCAGCTCCCTGCAAATCCTCCCAAACTTCCTGCCAGCTCTTCCCGCCGCCTCTCCTTCCAGCTCTCTGTAGCCGCAATTCTCGGGGCTCAGCACCCCAGCCAGGGTTTTTCCTGCTCCTCGAAACGCCCCTTCTCTTCCCGAGGCTCTGCGCCGGCCCTGCTCCCGCCGTGGGTCGGGCATCCTCCCTCCGGCCGGCGCCCGCCGCCGTACTCACCCCGAGAAACTCGCTCCCGCCTCACTGCCGCCGTCCCTCTCTGGCCAGGTGTGAAGGGGTTTGGGATGTTTTGCTGCTGTTTTTTAACTTTATTTAGTGCACGCACTTGGGGCGCAGAGCGCGGGGGCGGCGCGGTGCCTCCCTCCGCCCAGCGCGGGGCGGGGAAGGGAAGGGCTCGGCTCTGCCCGCGGTCCCCCCGGGCCTGCACAGGGAATGCGGAGGAGTCGTCGCCCTGAGAGCGGCATCGCTTCCACCCGGCCCCACCGCTCTTCTGCAAACCCTCACTGCAAGACCTCACCCCATTCCCAAAAATAAATCCGCCCCTGACACCGATTCCTACAGCTGTTTGCATAATCGCGCGCCTTGCGGTTTTGTGGGGGTTTTTTACAACAGTGCTGGTGCTATCCTGACGGAGACTGTACGGAGACTGCATGAGGCCAGCGGCCAGTCAGAAAGAGAAATGCGTCACGGCAGCTGGGAAGCCCTGAGGAGCTGGGAGAGCCGGGCCGATGCATCCCTGGTCCCCCCGGCGCAGCCAAGACCGTGCCTTGCTTCCAGCGTTGCCGAGGCATCCCTGCGGGTCCGTGTGTACCGACCAGGGAACGGCCCTGGCTGCCCGCTCGGGGCTTCCTGAAGCTGGGAAACACTTTGTGCACCTCTTGCTCTTTGTAGATGTTTACTCCAAAAGCCTGTTTCTGTTAGCTCGGAGCAGAGACCGTACTTACGCACCTGATACAGACTTAGGAACCACCCACTCCTGTGTATGTAATTCATACACTTTTGTTTAACACAGAAATACCTGACACCTACACGCTTCTCCACAGGTACTTATATTTAAACACAAACACTTGAACTTGAGGTATCTGCTGTTTCTAACCCAGACATGGCAGGCAGGGCTGGTTGCAAGGGGCTGATTACCTGAGGGAGTGGAGGGAGGAAGGATTCCAGAGAAGGCAGAGAGGACACCTGCAACTCAACTGAAATGCACGACTGATAAAACCTGTAGAAATTATATGCACACAGCTCATCTCCTTACTCTGGATGTGTAATGCTGGCAGGCTTCCTGAGAGAATCAGAAGGGTACCCAGCAGGCAACCAGCCCTCTGCAGCAGTGTCCATGACCCTTGCCATGCTTGCTCTGTCCTCTTTCCACTACAGCTATTCTTGCCCATAGCCCCTTTGGAGCAATACCCACCTCTTATTGCACGTAATGCACCAGAGAGCTCCGATTTCTCTCTGAACTACCAGTCTTCTCTTAAGAGGAAAACTAGCAACTGACACTCCAGTGCTGGGACACGCAGATTTACTTATGCTCCAGTCTTTGTTTAGTGATTAATCCCAGCTCTTGTCCTGGTTTTTGCTTCCTCGTGAAGGTTTTAGCTGCTGGAATCATATTTTTAAGTAGAAGGTTTCAGGCTGGGTTTTAATGTTGTTTTTGAAGTGTGTTTACAAATATGCGACCTGGAACATGATGGATCTCCACTCACTTTAAGTCATGAGGGATGCAGCAAGAATCTCCAAGTATTATTTTGCAAAGCAGATTCATATGAAAGCAGAATCCTCCTTTTGCAGGCCTAATTCAGAGAGCCTAGAGGCTGTGAAGACTGAAGTTAGCATGGCACAATGAGTGTGTAGTTCAGTAAATTAAATTGAGTGGTTGGAAGTGGATCAGAGACCTGGTATGGCTAATGGAAGGACTTCCTGTGTTCCCACCGGGTTTAGATCTAGTCCATAATTTCAAACTTAGTTATATTCCTGGCTTTCACATTTTCTCAGTTGGCAGACTCCTAAATTGCTCTCATGAGGAAAAAACTTAATTGTAAAATGCTTCAGCTTCCTTCAACAAGTTTGACTTTTTTCAGTTACTGTCCCTAAAACCTTTAGAAGCAATCCACAGACACAATAACCTAGTTTCAGACTGAAAATGCAGAAGTGAGTCCTAAGAGCAGTCCGGAGGGATAGGTGTATGATCTGCTGTCCATCCCATGCCATAAGGAAGCTGTTCTTGGATGAGCTCAATCCAGTGGCTGCCATCAGAAAGGCTCACCTTGGTTTCTTGTCCTGTTACGCCACTCTGAGGAAATAAGCTTTTATTGCAAGATCTGGCTTGTCTGTAATCCATGTTAAGTAGCAGGTAAAAACTATACCAGCACAAGCAATGGAAGGGCCAGATAATCACACAGGAATTCTGGATGGAAATTACCCAAAAAACCACAATTGTTGCTCAAATAGCAGAGCTAATAAACTAGATTTCTTAAAGATCCACATCTCATGGTGCCCCCTGTCCATGGAGAGGTATTGGTATCTAACAAATTCTCAATGCAACTTGTCTTTCCATGGGTCAGGAACAGCAGCTTTTCTTTCTTCTCCGTCTCTTACAAACAGGATTTATTGCATTTGAGGTTTCTCTCATTCATATGTACACATTTCCTCTGATCTGATTTCTAATGCACATTTCCTCTGATCTGTTTCTAATGCACATTGTTTCTTTTTGCCTTTGTTCTTCCTCTCTTTTTTAATTATTCTGCATTTTAGAATATTTTTCTTTCACTCAGGTTCTGCTGGATATCTTCTCTGTCTCTAAATATGCCTATTTCCTTCCTGTTGTACTCATAGTCCTGTTATTCAAAGTAGCCTTTCAGTAGATTTCTCTGGTTTTTATCCTCCACTGTATTAGTATAGTCTAACTACTGCAACACCCAGAAGCAGCAACTACACTATGTATACCAAAGAGTCACTGTACTAACATCTTGGCAGGAACAAATGAAGTTCTCAGAATAAAACAGGGCAGATGAAAAGGCAGGGAGACAAGGAAAGCAGAGTTCAAGTGACTTCCTAAAGGAGACAAAGCTTCTCAGTGACACAAGATTCTTCCTTGTCCTGGATCCTGTGTCTCAATTTGCAGCTGTGTATTCCTAACTCCCTCATTGTTACTGTTGGCACCATTCTTCTTTCCATAAAGTCACTGTAAAACATGTGACACACTCAACAGCCCTTTCAACTTAAGCAGCTCAAAATTAAAGACTTTAACCATTTCCACCACCTATGGAATGATTTGCCACCTCCCTGAGAATACAGTACTTCCCTGAGTACTTCCCTGAGTACAGAACACCTCCCTGAGATGCAGATGTATGCACAGCCCTTGTTACTACTCATGTCTGCCTGTCTGTAATCCTCTCCATGCTAATGCATCTCAAAACGCCCAAGATTACAAACCCCTACACTGCATCAGCTGTTCTCTCTAACAACTGTCTTCAGTTCAGCTACTTTGTCCTGCTGGCCAACACCACATCAGGGGATCACAGAATCATTTAGGTTGGTAAACACCTCTGAGATGGTTCAGTCCAACCTGTGACAGAACACCATCTGCCAGACTATGGCCCAGTCTCCCCTGGGTAGTCCACTTCAATGTCTAATCACATTTTCTGCGAAGAAATTCCTCCTGATGTCCACCCTGGTGGACAGTTCTCCTGGTGCAGTTTAAGACTTTGTCCTATCACTGGTTGCCTGGGAGAAGGGCAATTCCCACGGAGCTATACCCTCCTTTCAGGAAGTTGAAGAGTAATAAGGTCTGCCCTGAACCTCCTTTTCTCCAGGCTCCTGCTGGGTCTGCTGCCTTCTCCAATTCCACCCACTGGTGAGAAGTGGCTGTTTCAAAACCTTCTCCAGTTTCACCTTTTACCGTGGCCAGGCTCCTGCGCCTTGTCCTGTCAGATCCCCCGAACCAAAGATGGCGCCCCGCGTTTCGCTGCCCTGTGCGCTCTCCGTGCGGGCAGCCGGCGGGAGTGCCCCTGGCGGACGGACACAAGGCCCGCAGCTTCCGCCAGCGGCCACACGCGCCCTCCGCGCCAGGGGGGGCGCTGTCCGCCCGCGCCGCCGCTCCGCCCCCGCCTTTGTGGTGCCGCGGGGCCCCGGAAGCGGCGGCGGAGCGATGGCGGCGGAGGGGAAGGTGGCGGCGGTGGCGGTGGAGCTGCAGCCGGAGGGGGACGCGGAGGGCGGCAGCAGCGAGCCGGAGGGCGGCTTCGGGCAGCTGCTGGAGGAGGAAGAGGACGGGGAAGATGCCGGCTACGTGCTGTACAGGTACGGCCGCAGCGGCGCGGTCCCGCGGGGACAGGCCGGACCCTCGCGTCTCGGCACGTCATGAGGGGGGGGTGCGGGCGCGGAGCTTCTGGGAGGGGCAGGGACACCTTTCACTAGCACCGGGTTGCTCAAGGCCTTGTCTAACATGGCCCTGAACGCTGCCAGAGTTGATGTATTCACAGCTTCTTTGAACAACCTGTTCCAGTGTCTCACCACCCTCACAGTCAGTATCTTCCCAATGTCTAACCTAAATTTCCCCTCTCTCAGTTTGTAGCCATTACGCCTTGTCCCACCATGGCAGCTTCTGGCGAAAAATTCCTCTCCAGCTTCCCTGTATGCCCCCTGTAGATACTGGAAGGCTGCTCTGAAGTCTCCACAAAGCCTTCTCTTCTCCAGGCTAGACAGCCTCAACTTTCTCAGTTTGTCTTTGTAAGGGTGGTCGAGTCCTCTTCTCAAGGTCGTTGCCCTGCTCTGTACTTGCTCCAATAATTACATGTCCTTCTTATATTGTGGATACCTTTATCTATTTATATGCTGGGTCTGTGTTACAGACAGTAATGTAGCTAAGATAGTAGGGACTGTTCAGAGCAAAGATGTGTTACTGGACACAGGTTTGCGCATGTCATGTTTGAGTAGCATTTTGTGCTTTTTAGAAGCATTGAAAACACAAAAACATGTATTTACAGGGACAGGAAGGAATGGGCAGATATTGAACCTGTTCCTCAAAATGATGGGCCAAATCCTGTTGTTCAGATCATCTACAGTGAAAAATGTGAGTCTTAAATATATTCTGCCCTTAATCATTGTTGAAACAAGACTTCATGTTTTGGATAACATTTTCTAGAGTGATATTGTAAAGAAATTAATTTAATTAATTGTGTTATGGTGCTTGTGTGTGGTGTTTTCACCAAGCATCTCTGAAGCTGAATCTTCACCTGAGATGTTAATAGCCAAGATTCTTCTTTAATCCTGTGGCTTAAGAGGTAATATAGCAGACAGTGTGATTCATGTCAAAAGACATTTCCAGCCCACAAGTGGAAGCAAAACATGAAGCTCTTGCAGCTGGTGAAGTAGTGTGATTAAGCAGCACAGACCTTTTATGATTGTTTTGGCTATTATTGTGATGGTGTGTTTCTAATATACTTGTGCAGCTTTTTGGTGTGCTAATATCATGCACAGGTCTCAGTTGAAAATGCTGTCAAGATCAATAGGTATCTGTCATTTTACAGAGGTGTATTTAGAGCACAGAAAATAGAAAGCAATTTGCAAGGGTTATTACCCTTACCCCCTATTCAGGCCATTGGCTAAAATGCTATTCTCTGTTTAGTCCGGGATGTCTATGATTATTTCCGAGCTGTTCTGCAGCGGGATGAGAGAAGCGAAAGAGCTTTCAAGTTAACAGCAGATGCCATCGAGTTAAATGCTGCAAACTACACCGTATGGTATGTAGTAATCTTGGAATTATTTCTGTTGTCATTCGACTGCCTTTAAGTCTTTAATGTTTTGTTAGTTGAATCAGTGCATGCATAGTTGAATTAACACAGAGAAGTAGTGTAGCTTTCCAGTGAGCTTCCAAAGAAAGCCTTTTTTTCAGTATTTCCCATGCCTCATTTTGATTCAGTGGTTTTCATTCATTTTGCTTTAAGGATATTATCAGTGAAGGTCAGAGTTGCCACAAAAAAGGACTTTTCTGTTTAAAATTAGATCACTTACCTGATAATGTGTCCATGGCAAAATGCTGAAGATACCTTCAGTTGACTTCAAGAAGAGGCATAAAAACATGATGGCAAATAATTTGTGTTTTTACTAAACTGTGCATTTTAAAAGATCTGTCAGGTTACTGTTCAGTTAGGTAATAAATAGTGGATTTCTGATATTCAGAGTAGGGCCTTTTAACTCACAAATGCTAGCAAGTACCTCTTGTACATCTTCATGCCACAAATTTCCATAAAATCAGTTTCAAAAACATTGTTTCAAGCACAGAAGTCTTAGTTTCTGTTACAGAAAACTATCGTGGGTACAGGTTAATTTGAGTATGATTGTTATAACCTTAGAGAATGAATGTACTGTTGCAACCAGCTATATTCTAGTTCTCTGCTGTTCCATAGTTGAATACCTTTTAACAGAACTAGATACGTGGTTGAGGATTTTGCATTAGTTTTAGGGTTTTGCACTGTTTTTAACTCAATGTCATTTACAAGAGCTGTGAACAAAGGTGATTCTATGTTCTTCTCTGTGAATTTTAGGAAAGTCCTTTTGCAGTGTTCAAATGCTTGACTTTTATACAGGCATTTCCGGAGAGTCCTCCTGCAGTCTTTGGGAAAGGATCTCCATGAGGAACTTAAGTACATTACAGCTATCATTGAAGATCAACCAAAGAACTACCAAGTCTGGTAAAATCATGCTTTCTTTTCTGTTCTTAATGTTTTCGCAGATAATACATATTTTGTAAATTGTCCAGTTATGATGGAAGAGTTAAATGGAGTTGCATCGTGTCAAAGTTTCTTTTGGATATTTGTTCTAAGCATACAGTTATGACATGCTAAGCAGGTCTTGTTTTCTTGTTAATTTCAATTTTTAGACTGCCAAAATAAATTTGACAGGTTAAAAAAAAAAAAAAAAAGGCTTGTGAAAAGGCAACCAAGAAGACAAATAGGAATTAGTATTTTTTCTTTTATTGTGTTTTGGAGTTTGCCTGCCTGTTGTTGGTTTTTTTTCCAAAATGAATGGGAGTAGGCAAAACACCAATATTGTTATTGCTATAAAACTTTACTCTGCTGAAGGCTTTGAGCATGAGTGTGGAAGTATGTTGTTTCAGGTGAACATTACTTGTCTAAAATGAGATGATTGTACATTGTGTATGTGTGGTTAGAAGTTTTTAGAATAAAAATATGCACCATGCATCTCTCAGAGCCAAGTGAAATGTTCTGGTATGCTTAATTTGAAGTATTTAATTAGTGGGTTTTTTCCCTAAGTGGTGAACCTGCTATAATCTGTTTTTATACAGACCACACACTCACAAAAAAAATTTAAACTTTGTTCCTCTCATCTTAGGCATCACAGGCGGGTGCTGGTTGAGTGGCTGCAGGATCCATCCCGAGAGCTTGAGTTCATAGCTGACATTCTTAACCAAGATGCCAAAAATTACCATGCCTGGCAACACAGACAGTGGGTTATTCAGGTATTGTATCCACAGAACTCTTGATTCTTTAAATAACCTGCATTTTAATTGTGTGGCAGAGGTTAGCTATAAATTTGCCTTTTAGGAAATTAATTTTAAAAATTGGGTCGTTGTCTACTTACTGTTGTGTGTGTGAATTTAATGATGAGCTAATACCATTGTGTACAGCTGAATAGTGTAGCATGTTCCTAGTTCACCATACTTACTATTCTTTGAACTTTCTGTTGATTTCTTTAAAAAAGGCTCTATCTGATGTTCAGGCAACTCAGGAACAAGAATGTGTTTTAAAAAAATAAAAACTTTTGATTGTGATATTCTCTATTCCTTCCCTTTCTGTAGGAGTTCAAACTGTGGGACAATGAATTGGACTACGTAGACCAGCTTTTGAGAGAAGATGTGAGAAACAACTCTGTTTGGAACCAACGGCACTTTGTAATTTTCAACACCACTGGCTATGATGACCCAGCAGTCCTAGACAGAGAAGTCCGGTTAGTAATGCTATTCACACTCACATTAAACAGTCTCCATTACATGAAAGCAAAGAAATACTTTGACAGTCTCAGTGGGCATTGTTTCCTGATTTTTATTCACTTCTGGGACTAACACATATGCTTAGTAGATCAAGTGTTAGACTGAAGCACACTCTGCTTACTCTGGGCAAGACAATATCATGAATCTGTTTTCCTGACCTGCTGTTTATTTGCAAACAAAACTTTGGGGTTTATGGTGAACTAGTTATAGTGGGACAAGCTGCAGAAAATCTGTGACACTGTTGTGCTGTTCATTAGTATTCTACTCCTAGAAAGTTTGGTAATAGAGGCAATCTTCAGCTCTGGTGCCTAGAGCACCTCCCTCCTCTTCCTTCTTCACTGACCTTAGTATCTACATCATTGTTCCTCACATATGTTTTCACTCTGCCCTTCTCTGGCCACAAATAAAACTGGGGAACCACCTTTGCTTTTTTCTCTTTAAAAGTGATACCATGGGCATTACCATCGTTTCTAATAGGCCCAGCCTTGGCCAGTGGCACGTCCATCTTTGGAGCCACCAGGGACTGGCTCTGATAGACATGGAAGAAGCTTCTGGCAGCTTTACACAGAAGCCACCCCTGTAGCCATCCTGTGCAACCAAAAAACAGGCCATGCAAACCCAAGACAGGTAACGTGGACATGGATTGTAGGAAGAGGAGTTGCCTTTTGTGAGGAATATGATGCAGCTGGAAAAAGAAAGCTTTCAGGAGTGTATGGTTGGCACAAAGAGAACTTACCTCTGTGACGTGGCTGATTTTCAGGAAAAGGAGTTTCCTGCTCACTGTTAATATGTTGCATGTTTGTAACTGAAGACAAACTGGGCTTCTAAGTCATATTTTACTACCCACGATGGTAAGAGAAGCTTCTTCATATAGTTTTCGCATCTCAAACTGCTGATTAGGGTTGATGGCTATGGGAAGATACTTGTCAAAAGTGAAGAAGCAATTAAAATACTGTGATTTTTTAATAGTTATTTTTCAGAAGAAAGACTGAATCTCTGAATAGATCCTTTGGTATATTATTCATGGAGGATCCCAGCCCTCATCATCTTCCATGGCTGTCTTTGCAACCTTCTAGAAGTTTTACTTCTCTTCCAGTTTATAACCTTCCTGTCGATCAGTGAATCTGAACCATTTCCATGACTTAGACTTGGATATCTTCAACTTTTTCTCTCCAGAGTTTAGGTTGGATATCCTCTCTTGATCTTCTCAAGATCATTGGGTACCGTGTTAAGAACCAGACTGGCTAAGATTGAGACTTTCCAGATGTCATTATAGGACTGCTTGTTGGTTTACAAACTCGGTCTTTGTCATAATGACTGCAGAATGTTAAGAGTTAGAATTGTGGGTATTTCTTTTAGTACTCCTGATATAACTTTTTATCAGTATCTGCAGCCTCTGAAAATCATCAGAATGCCTGTTTATGCTGGGAAAAGCCAGAAGATAAATCTGTTTTGTGTAGATGAAATGTGGCTTTGTGGCTGTATCGGAGTTGCCTTTTGTTGCTTTGCTTTTACAGCAGTTGCCTCACTGCTGCTTTCACAGAAATGCTGCAGAAGGCTGGGTGAGCTGAAAGCTCAAGCTCTGCTTTCCTGTGGGTTTGCTTGAGTGCAGTCTCATGAAAAAAGTTCTGCAAATAGGTACAGAACATACCACTTGCAGTCATATTAACAGAGCTCAGTTACTCTGGCAGTTTTCAGCCCCTTGCCCTTTCTGAGCATCAGGTTACGAGTTAGTCCTTTAGAATACTAGGAGAATATATTATGTTGTTTCTCAGTGTTTTTGCTAATAATTTTGAGAGCTGATTCATTATTGTATAAAGTCTAGCAAATTGAATGCTTAAATCTCAAAACATAATCTCTGCCTCTTTGGTGATTATATTGTGAGCCATTTTTCATCTACCCAGGTGAGATGATCTGCAAAAAGAGTAAAGTATAGGTTAGAGAGATGCATTTGGAAGCTTCTGAGCACATTCAAGTAATTTCTAACTGCATTGTTACTGGTTGCATTCATGACCTATTACCTTTTTCTTGCAGGTACACTCTTGAGATGATCACAGCAGTGCCACATAATGAGAGTGCTTGGAACTACTTAAAAGGGTAAGGTGTATTTCTCCATGAGGCAAAGAGAGTATCTGTGAAAGGTGTCTGATGCCTACTTCTTAATTGAAAAGAACTTGTTGCTTTTTGGTCTAGTATAGTGTGCTTAAATAGGCAGGCAGATACAGTCACAAGGTGTTATCGTATTTTAACCTAATTTCTCTATAACTTTTCACTAAGTTTCTGGCCCTGTAGTTCTTGTGGAAGGACTACAGGTACTTCTCATGCTTTAAAAAACTTGATCTGTAATGTTACTGTGTTAAAAAGCTTAGATAGGAAGTAAGAAACATGCATTCAGTCTAATTTCTGTTCAGTTGAACAAAAACTATACCAGCTTACTACAACATGAGGCTGTACTAGTGCTGCATGCTGCTTACTTTCTGACTTACTTGTGTTTGCAGACTGATTTCAAAACTAATCTCCAAGTAAAGGAATCATAACAAAAATGCGATCATTCACACCATATTTCTCATCATCATGTGTCAAGCTTATTAACCTCTCTTCTAGGATTCTACAGGATCGTGGTCTTTCTAAATACCCAAATCTGCTGGAGGAACTGTTGAATTTACAGCCCAGTCACAGTTCACCCTATCTGATTGCCTTTCTCGTGGATATATATGAAGATATGCTAGAAAACCAGTGTGATAACAAGGAAGAAACACTGAACAAGGCATTGGAGGTATGTTTTGGGAGCTTGATTTTTCTTCTCAGGGATACTGTCTATTTCTGTCTCATTTTATAGCTAGACAAAATGAGTTTGATTTTCATAAATAGAACAGATTACTTGTTAATCATGAGAGGTCTATGAAGAGTTTAACACAAAAGCCAGACAATCACAAGGTCTCAAAAATTCAAATGGAAATAATAACTTGCCTGTTATGAAATTACTCCTAAATTTTCTTCATCTGGTGCAGAGGGAAGAAAATGGGCAACTGAATACATGAATCAGTATGATTCCAACAGAAGCTGTTTTGTTTACATTACATGTCAGATATAGATTCTAAGTTTACTGTCCACATGGGCACACATCTCTGGGTTGGCTGAGCTGCTTCTCCATGAGGCAGGCACACATCCTTCAGGACATCCAGTTGGTCAAGCCTCCATCCTCACGTTGTGCTTCCCCTGTCTAGGGTTTACATTTTTTGCAGCCAGTTTCTCAGGCTCTCTGCCCCCATCTTTGATCCTGTTGTTTCCCAGTAACCTTGACAAATTCCTGAGAGCTCTAATAACAAAACTCGAGGTGGTTTGGTTAAGATTACTTACAAACAGTTTGGCTGGTGCATCAGAATGGCCTGTTATACAGATACATTGCTACAATCTGGTAGTGAACGAAGCTCTCTAATACTACCTGCAGAAGAAAGATGTTTGAACAATTGAGGAGTTTTCAGTGTTAACTTTGTAGCATTAGCACACTCCCTTCTCTGTAGGATAATGAAATTTTCACAAAATATCCATGCCCAAACAACCTCAGTTGAGCTCCTTTGGCCCTTCTTAGCTCTTTCGAAGAAAGTTGGCAGAATTAGCTTATGGCCAGCAGGCACTGGGGTATCAGTAAGAAATGTCAGGCACCACTTCCTAGAGAGCATAAATTACTTCTGGCAATGTTGTGTATCTCCCAGAGGTTCATACTTGGCTGCTCCTTGGTGCAGTTTGTAAGGTAGTTTTTACAAGAACACTTTCCATTCACTGTGGGACTGACTGGAACTTGATGTAATTACAGCTGCACTTTTTGTGGAGTCTTTGTGTTCCAACGTTGTTCTTTCTCAGCACTTTTCCATTGTTGTGTTCCAGGACCAGATTGTAAATAAGTTCAGTTGTACCTCCTAGACTCATGTCCACTTTATACTATTTCACTGATTTTGACTTCTCTATTTAGGCATCAAACTCTTAATTTCTTAACTTCATTTCACTGAGTAAGGCAATGTCATCTGCATAATGAAAAGGAATTTACTAAAACATTTGTAGAGTTCCTACTGTGTAAAATTTACACAGCTTGTCCTGTAAGTAGTTTTGACTTCTACTGTGCTGCTTACTCAGACCAAAATTAAAAAAAACCAAACATGTAGCAGTATCTGCACCAACTCTTAATGTAGCATAGAGAAGGTTCCTGACTTGCATGGAAAACCTTTTTGGGACAGTCTGCTGAGGAAAAAAAAAAAAAAATCTCCTGTCAGTCCGTCAAAAGTACTAAAGATTAAAGAGCAGGATGATCCTCCAGTGTTTGAAATTAAGTGATTTACTGCCTGTTGAATGACTAAAAGGTTCTCAGGAAGTGTACTGTGCTCTGCTACAGAATGCATAAGGCTGGCATGGATGATGAGTGGTAGGCATGGAAATGAGTCAAAGGGAATCTCCTACAAATGAAATGGGGCTGGAGAGATCTTTGTGCGATGTCAGATTGGTTGGCTACCAGCTGAGGTTGTCATCAGTTTGATGTCATTAAACAGTTACAAATCCCATGAATAAAACCAATGTTGCAGAGAAATGTATTCTAATACTGTCTGAAATATATGTTCTATGCATTTTATAGTTAAGGATTCTGTAAGCTTTTTGCTTTAACACTCCAGTCTCTCATTTTTCTTTCATAGTTGTGTGAAATTCTGGCTAAAGAAAAAGACACCATCCGGAAAGAGTACTGGAGATACATTGGAAGGTCCCTTAAGAGCAAGCACAGTTCAGGCACTGAACAGAGCAGCACATTGACGGATAAAGAGCAGTAACTGAAGATGGAAGAAAACAGTGTTAAGCTCTCAAGCTGTTCTAAAGTTGTACTAAGTAGGGTCATCAACAAGTTTAAAGTCTATTTGTTGGTATTGCAATGAAAGAGGGGTACAGACTGCTGTATAGTCCTGAGTTGTTCCTGCTACTGGTCATAGCTCTAGGTGCAGTCAAGAAATTTATTAAGGCTTAATTATTGAAATGTACCAAGTAAAAGTTTTAGTTCCTAACTAAAAATACATAAAGCTATACCTACTATATTGGCAGTGCTCAATTAACGGTTGGCCTTGATCTTAGGAGGTTTTTCCAATATAAGTTACTGTATGATTCTGTGAAGCACTAAAACCATTTCTCCTGTCCTGGCTTACCCACTTGTGGTTCCTAACACTGTCTCATCACATGCTGCAGTAGTGACTGCAGGTAACTTAGCTATAGGGGATATAAAGTAACCTGGTTAGTGCAAGTAGGCACTGGAGCTGTTGCCTTATGTGGGAGCAGCTGTGTGACACTGTCAGCCTATGCTGTTGTATGCAACTAACACCAAGTGTAATTTTGTAATAAAAATAGATAACTTAGAGCACTTGTCTGAATTTTATTAATGTGTTTATTTTGGTCCTTGTAAGTGCATAGTTTGTTCTTTTCAGATGCTAATAGAGATAAAATATCCCCTTGTGTAAGTATTGGATTCTGTTGCATTGAGATGTCTTTTGCACTGGAATATTCTTATCCCAGAAACTTTTAGTACATGTTATATATTCAGTGGAACCCTGAATTCTTACCTGCAAAGACAGGAAAAATGCTTAGAGGATCCTGGAGATGTGCATATCTGCACCAGAAAAATGCATCTACCCTATTCTCAGTAAAAGGCTTTTGTACTTTGTGTTCTTATGGAGTGCTTGTCTGATATGAAATATTTTATTGGAAACAATCATTGGAAATGAGAGAGGATACAAATGCTAGTGTTTATTTCATAATATGCAGTTTTCTGACACTAAATATTAAATTTCTGACACTGATTATTAAAAGGTGTTAACTGTGATTAAACAATAGTGGAGATTATTTTTTAACACTTGAAATTCTTTATTCAATGCACTCTTGAAATTCAAAATTCACAGGGAGTGGAATTGATATATGAAAGCTATGTAATTTTGTAGTGGTTTTAGTGTTTTTTTCAGCAGTAGAGAAAACCTTTTGTTCATGTAGTGACACATGAACAAAACAGGCATGGACTTCAAACTTTTGGAGATTGCTTAACCTGGGGCTGGGTGGTTCTTCTCTTCTCTTCTCTTCTCTTCTCTTCTCTTCTCTTCTCTTCTCTTCTCTTCTCTTCTCTTCTCTTCTCTTCTCTTCTCTTCTCTTCTCTTCTCTTCTCTTCTCTTCTCTTCTCTTCTCTTCTCTTCTCTTCTCTTCTCTTCTCTTCTCTTCTCTCTCCTTCCTTTCTGTCTTTCTGTCCTTCTTTCCACATGTTTGGGGTTTTTTACCACATTTGAAACTCCAGAACAAAGCAAAAAGAACAAAGCAAAACCTCTATGAGTTGTTCCTAATTGAAACTGTACTAAACATGGAGTACTGAACAGCCAGGGTATTCAAGATCTTCAAGACAAAGTAATGTATTTGCCACTATCAGTAAAGAAAGCTCAGAAAGAAGATACAGTCAAATGCAATCCTTAAACATCATGAATGAAGAGGGAACAAAATTTTCCCTCTGCATATGGTGTTAATACATTCCTGTATCTTTCACAAAATTCAGAAGATGCCTGGAATAAAGCAGAGTATTCTTTATAGACACTAGCAAAAATTTCAAGTCATCACAAGGTAAGATTGATGAAGAGTGTCCACAGACATAGTGCATTATGGGATGTGATCTCAGTCACTTGCGAACTGAGGGAAGAGCTTGGATTTATCCATGTAGACTTCCTAGTGGCAAGAATAGGTAGGATTCCTCTGACAAAACCTTTTTGGGCATATGGTCAGCCTATAGCCTTGTCATTCTTGAAAATGATGTCTAGAAGGAATGAGTAAGATTCTGACAGAGTTGGTAGGGTTTTGTACTGGTTATGGAAGCATAGCAGTACATGGAAAGATAATACCACTTCTGAGCTCCATTTACCAATAAATAATCGGATACATACTCTTAATGGAGAAAACAGCTTGTCTTATGTAGAACAAACATGTAACCAAACAAATCATGTAAATCTGAAGAAAAAAATGCTGGATCCTGGAGTTCTGCTTAAACAACAGGAACCAAAAAAAGACATTCTGTTGTAACAGAAGCATTCCTTCTTTCAAATGTTTATATTTACTGTCCTTTGAATTGCAATTAAGCTTTCAAATTCTCTTGCAAAGGCACCTCAGTTTTGTGTTGGTCAACCATACACAAAAATACTGAGCTGTCAGAGCTGGAAAAATGATGGCTGTCCAGCCAGGTTGCAAGTGCAGCTACCAAACCTTGAATTTTAATGTGTCCAAGACAAAATGTTTTTGGTGGAAGAAGGAGCTTGACAAAATGTATGACCTGTAGAGTCACATTAGGGGTGACTGACCTGTAGGCATTAGTATTGACTACCTTTGATCAGGGCAAACATCACAATTATTTGTCCCAATAGGTTCATCTGTACAAGAAAAATTACTGTTGGTTTTATTGATGTGTAATGATGTGACTCTTGTGTACAATTTTATTACTGAAGAGCTATGTGTAAATGGAAAACTACTGATACAACTCTCCCCTGTAAATCAGTGTAACTGGAACTTTCAGTGGAGTATGGAGCATTAGTAAAGTGTAAAATTATATCCTATGCTTGCTTTCATCAGAGGCTGATGTTCTTGCCTTGGTGTAGCTCTGTCTTTACTAAGCCATTATTGACTTCCACCTTTTTGTCTTTGCAACGTGGCTGACAAAACAGTGTGCAAGTCCTTCCTAATCTATTCAGTACAAAACCACCTCTGCTAGCACAAAGTGCTTCTATCAGATGCTATCTGATTGTGCTGAGCAGATTAGGAGTGTGCCATTCAGCTGGACCTTCCGGAGGGGCAATATTCTCCAGTAAGGAAGAAGGGAGATTTCTAATTTCTCCCTCCACATGGAACACTTTCATCGAAGTTCTAGCTGCCAATTCATGCAGTCCTGTGGTGATGAGTGACTTACAGAGAGATGGGACACCCGAAACTGAGGGTGCACACACTTACTTAGGTTTCTCTAAGTATGTGCCATGAGCTACTAGAAGCTTCACCAAATATAGCTAAAAACCCTATTTCAGGATGCCTTGATGCCTACATCATCTAAAGAAACCACTTGGGGCTAGGACTGTGCTCCACGAAGTGCATCACCATCACTGTCTTTGAAGAGGCACTGAAAATCGACATAAGATTTCAGCCTTGGGGGATTAGAATCGTTGCTGCATTCTGCTGCTGCTGCAGTTGCCCAGCCAAGGAAGTGAACACCAGCCACTGTGACACACACCCCCAAGCCCATCCGTGCTGTCGATGTGCAGGAAAAGCAGCGGCATCACCACCTCCTCCATGCAGCACCACTACTTTCACACCTGCTAATTAACACGGAAGAGCAGCTGCTTGGTAATTCAATACATAGCACCACACAAGCATCACGCGCAAGTATTCTGGGAGGGGCTAAATGGTCATCTTCATGTTGGTGTTAATTGGAGAGCAATTTCTCATTAACAGAAATTATGTCTTCTCTGACACTGGACACCTTGTACAGATTTGGTCTCTGTTTAGTCTTGATGTTCTAAAAATAACACCGTGATTAAACCCCTCTCCTCAGAATTGGGGTTTGTGGTCATTCACATATTTTGGAGACATGCCTCCAATCAGAGTGCTACAGTCATATGCCTTCACAAGCTGGAAAGTTTTGGTCTCCTAGATCCAGCCTTGTTACGATAAATTTCTCTCGTCCTCTGTAATGAAATGCTGGCCATTGCTAGTTGTTTCTGGGAATACAGATTGAAGGACAAGATGACCTACTCCTGCTTCTTGGAACTCAGGAGAGGACTTGGGCCAAATTGAGGAAGTCAAGCATGCTGTTGCAGATGTGAAGGTGGTTTTCTTGCTTTCTGGTAAGTAGGACTGAAAACTTTGCTAAAGAACGTCAAAGACAGACTTCTCTTTCTCATGCACTGGTTTGTCAAAACTGAGGCTTGTGGGTTGTCACCACAGTTTTAAGGAGTTTTAAGTGAATGAAGAGATGTCTTGTGTCACTTCAGCCAAGCAAGCTTGAGCACTCAGAGTGACTCAAGTGCAGCTACCTGCTCTGTGTGTCTGCCTTGAGCTCTCAGGACATGCTACCGTTACCCCCTCCCACAGGCATTATGCTAGCTCTGGTACCTCCATCCACACCTGAAACAGTTGGGTGACAGGTATGATGCTGCCATTGCAGTACCGCTCATGAGCAGTGATCTTGCGACTGCAGAAGACATCTTGCTGTATTTGGGCTGCTCATTCTTTTGGGTTTGGGTTGCTTTGGGTAGGTCTATTTGGTTATTTACTTCATTAGTTTTCTGATGTGCCCTGACTGTTGTCCAAGTCATCTCTCCAATAGATCCAAAACCAGCTGAGTAAGTGCTTGTGCTGCTACAGAGAAGCTTCTGAAGGAGGAAAAGGGAAAAAAAGGAACTATGTTTGTATTCTTGGTGTACATTCCCTCTGCTCCCTCTTCTGTCAAAGCCTGCTTACCAGGATAAGAAAGTGGCAGGTAGATAACCTTTTCTTTCCAGGTGCCTGCACACATCTGCCCCTGCTCTAGCTTGCAGAAACACAATGAATATGAGTTTTATTCTCAGAAAGGACAGTGAGAGCACACTATCCTTGTATACAGTAGCATATGGTGCTCACTGGCTTTGCTGGCTGACTCTTGCACTAACAGTTTCTCTGCTGCAAAATGAGTCCAAATGATTATTTGCAGGTACCTAGAGAGCAAGTGTGGAGGGTTCCTGAGCGCTGTTCCAGCACTCTGATACCAGCTGAGTGGACTGCCAATCATCTTGCTAATTTGTTTGAGGCCTAACCTGCAAAAATCCTGCATTGAGCTGAAGGCTGCAATAAAAGGGAGAGATTGTTGAGTATTTACATGGGCAACTGAAAACCAGAAACACCTGATTTTAGAAACACATTTTCAAATTATCAATTTCCAAATGATTCCTTAACTGAAAAATTTAAAACTTGTAAAGTGAGAATAGAAAAATGCTTGGCTTCTGACATTCAGAGGGAAAATATATAAGGATAGGCACCTAGGCAAGACCCAGCTTACTCCTAGAAGGCATGCCTGGATAAAACCCTAAAGCTGGATGAGACCTGTTTGTAATTTAGCAGTGCCTCAGACATAGCTAAGTTGCATTTGGAGCTCAATTTTTCTCTAGTTTCATTGCAGGAGGAAGGGGAAAATGAAGGATAACTGGGAAACAGCAAGCCAAAATCACTAGTCATGCATCACTAACAACAGCTAAGAATATTACAGCAAATTATTTCAGTATAGGTGCCTGCTGCAGAACCAGACAGAGCCACCTGGCACACACAGCAATTTTGTGCATTTCAAGTAAGAGCAGTCTTTGCCCTCCAAGTTAACTGTATTGACAGTCTCATTTCTTTTTTTAAGTGCTAATACACTGTCAGATGCATGCTTGTCTCTGCCATGCAGGCTGAAATTTCTAGGGAGAGAGGAAAAGAGAGCAATAAGGTATAACCCATTTTACTGCAGGATTGCTACTGAACAGCCAAGACAAGACCCATATAAACCTGGGTTTTATATCCCACAATGCCAGCTTTCAGCTGTCACTTTACAACAGCAGAAATTACATGTCCTCATATGTTTGAAAACTACTGATGTACACAGAGATGCCTCTCATTCCAACAAGTGCTAATAGTCTCTGACACTGTGGGAGTTTCAACCTGCTTTCTGTTCCTCAGCACTGTGCCTGAGAAGGAGAAAGAAGCAGTGTAAATGCTTCCCCAGGCATTGCCATGCTGCCCTTAACCTGGGTAGTCCTGGAGCTGATGAGGTCTGGCAGTGAGTTCTAGAGACCCCTTTGCTTGAAAAGGCTCTTATGGAAAAGGAGCCAGCCATAAAGGCCCCTTGCAACCTCAAGTCTGAGGCAAATTTTGGAGACTGGCATTGTATCACCTCATCACAGCATCTCACACATCCTGTGATTCCAGCAGGTGAGTTGAGAAGTCTAGGCATAAGGTACCAATCTTGAATTATACTGAAATAGGCGCGTACAGATTCAAAGATTAGCCACCAAGTTTTGCAAAGAGTAGCTTGTCTCTTGTATGTCAGTATCCAGTGCTTATAAAAACAGGCACAGAGCTGCACTCAAAAAGGTCAAATAGAATCACTCAATTATTTGAATTCCCTTTTAACAGGGGAATTCCTTATGAGTAACTGCAGGTGTTGATTTGAAAGAGAGAGGGGATAGGAAGAGAAGAAAAGGGCTGAAAAAATCTAGAGGGTAATGAAAATTTAGCTCATAGCCTGAACCAGTATTGCAGCATGACTCTGAGAAATTTGCACAAAAAACACATCTGGGCAGTAGAGGAGTTTTTATGGTGATAAGTAGATAATGTTTTAATTGCTTCCTCCTGTTTACAAGGAAAAGGCTTTTAAAGTACACAAGATACATCCCTGATATCTCCTCCTTGTGGGAACACTGCTTTGGACACTGTGTTTCTGATTCATTCACATGGACTGAAGTCAAAATAGTAACATTTGTGGTTATCTAGTAGAGGATTATTGTTTTATTCAGCACTAACCTCCAAGGTTAGTAAAGGAATGGCAAAAATAATTCCAAGAAAGGATAAATTCTTTTTTTCTTTGTCCTCTTCTAACAGAAAGCAGAGCTGGAATCTGGAGAACTTTAAAAGCTGTTTCTATTTCCTGGTGTGCTGTGACTTTAGGTCCTGTATGAACATTGTGTCTACTGGAACCATGCCATTACAAGGGTATATGGTCAGTTTGGAGTATTTTTGTCAGAGGACAGAATGATTTGATGAATTTTCAGTGTTTTGGCTCCAATTTTTCATAAAGGTTTGGTCAGAAAAGTCGAAGAAAAGGAGTCAGCTGGAGCACTTTAAACTTTGTATCAACATCTGGTATCTTAACCAACATCAAAAACTGACTGCGGATAAAATGAAAGTTCTCAGTAGTGAAGGTCACCCCCCCGATCTGGGGTAACCTCTGAAGGGAGACTCCAAAATGGAGGAGATAAACAAGGCAATTCCTCATTTTGCTGAATTCCAGATACACTTGCTGATAGAAAGAAAAGAGCAGCAGTATATTAGAATTCTGTGCAGTGCCTGCACACATATGTCTGGCTGTGTACAAGTACTCATCAGCTTAATCTCTTAATGCAACCCGTCTGACTCGCAAAAAAATTCTGGGATCATGCAAAATCTGTTACAGAGGACTTGGGAGTGGCCGTGATTTCAGGGTACGTGTACATGAATATGGGGATACATACCACTGACGCCATGATTTTTTGCCTTTTCTTTTATATACCTTTCATGTATCTTCAGTGATCTTAACACACATATTCGTAATTCCTTAAGTCAGATAACTTAATATAGTATTCTGCTGAGCCAGGAAATCAAACATCCTAGAGGCCTTGCAACTGAAGGCTGGAAAGCCCTTTGCTATCTTGAGAAATCAAGGTCCTCTCTAAAATACATCCTGTAAACTAGGATTAAGCCCATCCAGGGAGGAATTCTTCAGGATGTGAAGATATCATGCCATTCATTCAAGCCTCTCATTAGGGCATCTTTATTAGATATGCTAATTTGCAAAGTCAATAAAATTGTATATGTGATCTATCGGGAGTGTACATTTTGGCATGCTCCATCTTGGCAAAGTGCTGCACCATAAAAATCCTTATTAAATACTGATATAAAAGCCCTTAACCACGCCTGGCTCTCAATTTTAAGACCAAAAAAAAAAAAAAAAAAAAAAAAAAAAAGCATCACCACAGCTCAGGAAAGAAGACAAATGTGACATTTACTCCTGGATTGTATGCCTGAAAAAATGAAACAGTTTTTGCAACTGCTGGTTACTAGTAAAGTATGAACATAGCAGCACAGCATTTCCATTGCACATATCCTAGCGGTGTCCAGCACTCAAAATTAGTATTTCTATGTGAGGAAAAAAAATCTGCTAAAAATTTAGGTCCACTCTAGTCCAGTGAGATGCTTGTATTCCATTGCAAAAGCTCCAAATGGGACTCATTAAGCAAAGTTTTCTGACATTCCCGATTCCTACAGTTTCACTTGTGCAGTTCCTCAGTGCTTTGGACACTTCCAGGTGGATTGTGAGACACCATAAGGAGGGAGAACATGAAAAAATTCGGTTCATAAGAAGTATTTATGTAGAAATACCATTTCCTATCTAGAATCCAGCCATTGGAATCCCAAGGTCATTGTGTTTTCTGGTCCGTTATCATGGCAAACCAGGCATCCTTGGCACAAAAAGTAAAAGAGAACATAAGAAGAAGTAAAGTTATTTTGGGTCTTTCCTCATAAATTAGAAAGCAGCAAAACTGTCCTTCTCTGTTTGATTTTAAAAGCTTTATTTGGATATCATGCTGAACACAGCCAGTAAGGAATTCTGTATCATGTTGAACCACTACTGAGCAAAAAGAGGCAGAAAAACAGCAGAAAAAAAAGTGTAGTGGAAGGCCGTGACATGTACAGCATAAAAATTTAGTATTTGAGTATGTATGCATCACAGTTCCATACGTGTCTACTGATGAGCAAGCAACTGATACATGTGAGTTTTGTACCATTGTAGTGTTTTAGTTCCAAGTGGGAGCCTGAACCACCAAACCTGCAAGGTTCTACTGTGGCATGCCCAGCCTTGGTAATGACACGTTCAAGCAAAGTAAATCATTCCTCAAATGGATGAAGCGTGTTAGGAATAGCATAGAAATAAATTAAAAACACAGTCTTAGCTGGCTTTCAGTAGTTTACAAAAGAGTGAAAAATTCTGAGGACATTAATGGCAGTTGAGTGTCTCCTAACATAACAGTTTTAACATTCAAGGAGTTCTGCTCTAGTATGTCACTGTTAAATTCAAGTTCAGTAACCAGTGTTCAGTGGTCAAACTTCTCCAGGTCTGTTGCAGACAGCCTTTTTTACAGTGGCAGAGAAAGGAACTGCATGAGGCCACATAACCATCTCTTCTGCATTTCAGAGGATTTTATGACTTTCAGACACAGATTTTATCATATTATTACTATGTGTTGGGAAAATTAATCTATTTTTTCTGTTTATCACTGTGGCTTATCCAATGGCCTAATTAGCTGTGAGAACTGTGTCTCTAATCCCTTGTCTGGCTCTGACCTTGAATGACTTTGGGTAAGAAAATTTTTAGTTCTCAGCTTGCTTTTATCCATCAGGATGATACAATGTTGAAGTTTTTTCTCATGGCTTTAAAGGAAGAATCACCTATAAATTCTTCTGGTGTACAGGAGAGAAAGAATAAGAAACCCAATTATAGCAGGCTCCTCGGAGACAGAAAGATTCATCCGCACCAAAACTTTATAAACCTAACTAAAATCTTTCTTTCTCATTCTGCCTGTGGAATAACAGCATGTGGGTTTGAAAAACAATATTATTCAAAACCAGGACAGTATAGGTTATTAATTATCAAGATAATGTTAAGAAAATAATATTTTCTGCCAGTGACCATGACCTTGTAAAGGACATTCAAATTCTGTCATGTACCTCTTTGCACATAAAGCCAGAGTTGCCACATCCTAATCAGCGAGAGCCTGGTCATCTTACATTTACAATATTTACTGTATCTGCAGAGGAGACAAACAGCAAAATTCCCACTGAAGGATATAATGCAGGTGTTTTTCACATACTGCTGCATATGCAGGTATTTTCTATTGTAATTCCAAAAGTACTGAGGCTTTTATCTATACTGTGTGCTTCGGTATAGATACAGCCCTTAAGGTAAGAAAACAGGAAATAACTGTAACAGGATTATAGTTTTAATTTTGGACTTCACCTCTACAAAGATGGAGAAGACACGACAGAAGAGGCACCATGTGCACTCAAGGGATGTCCATCTGAGTAATGCTTAATAGAGAAAGTTTATTGAACTGTTTTTTAACTGAAGTGTGGAAAAACAAGATGATTAGATCAAGGACTTCCATGATAAAACACAGAATCTTCCAGGTCCCACTGAAATACCTGGCATGCAGTCTGTATTTTATCAGATGCATGGGGAGAAGTTCCTGTGGGAGCATGGGAAGGTCACTCTTGTGTAACAGGATAAAACCTAGCACAGCCAACACAGCACCGTAGTTTTCAGAGTGAAGAAAGTTATCTTCAGGAGGAGCCACAGTCACTCACGGAGATGAAATACCTGAAGCCAGTCAAGTTACTAGCTTGCAAGCTACCGTGCTCTTCTAGGGACTGATGGTGAGCAACTGGTGGTCTGTATTTTGCATCTAGGTGAAACAATTTCCATCTGCATTTAAAATTGTTGGTGACAAAATAAAGCAGTAAAACACATGCTACCCCCTGCTCCAGTCCGTGCACTGTTGCTGTGAAATGCTGGCAGCATAGGCACAGCTTTGTCACCAGAACTAGACTGGTGACAAACACTCTGAGACATGCTTTCATAGCTTGGTAGTGAGTATTACGATAGCTGCAAGGTGCTCTTCAGGTTCTTGTCATCTGTGGTGTACTTCTTGCAAGCTTTTTGCATAGTCATTGACTATCTGCCTGCTTTCACAAGCAGTGAAGTCATTGTGTCCCATCAAAATCGTCCTCAAAATGATCTCCATTTTCCCGAGCTTAGCCAATTCACAGGTATTTCTTGCCGCCACTGAAAATGCCCACATTTTTAGACTTTTAGATCCAGGTTATCTTCCCAGTAGGCACTGTTTATGAAACTGCACGTAGCTAAAGGAAAGCTGGAAATGAACCAGAAACCAAGAACATCTTTGTACCAGTAACAAAGGATGCACATGCCTATACAGTATCAAGCAGAGGCTGTATAATGCAATTGGCATGGGAGTGAGGTGGTGCCAGGAATGAGGTTAGCACTTCCTCCTTTCAACACCTTCTGGTTCACTCCTGTCTTTCTAGCACCTAGATACTTAAGCTGCTTTGGTGTGAACCCTCATGTCCTTTGAACCATACTGAGAAGGTATTTCACCCACATAAACATTTAAGATTTGTGGGGCTAAGGCAGACATATGGGAGCTGCGGTGTAAGGCAGTGGAGAAGATAGATGTGTTGGATTGGCAAAGGGTAAAGATTTAGGAATGCCATGAGCACAGTAGAGGGAAAACTTAGAGAAAATGAAAGCAGGTGGCAGAAGGTGAGAAAGATGGTGCTATTATCACGGACAGAATCTAGGGAAAGGCCAAGAAGTCATAGTAAGAAAGGCAGAAACAAAATGCATGATATAAGTGCCCTGTGCAACTGAACCATGGAAGGAACACAGCCATGTTGCAGGCCTTTCACTCATTTCATTATTGGCCTGCTTCCATGAAGTGGCAAGAAGCCAACGATGACAGGATGAAAAGTCCTCATGGTGTGGACAGACTGAGACACTTGCCTGGAGTACAGGGCCTTGAGGGGAAGCCATATGAGAAGTCGCTGAGGTCCCTCAGTCTATTCCATCTAGACGAGACTGAGAAACCTCATTGCAGCCTACAACAGCCTCTCCTCGTGAGGGGAAGAGGAGGGGCAGACACTGATCTCTTTATCTGTGATGACCAGCAACAAGAGCTGAAGGCACAGCATGTCAGGGGAGGTTTAGGCTGGAGATGAAAGAGGTTCTTCACCCAGAGGGTGATTGGGCACTGAACGGGCTGGCCAATGAAGGGGTCACAGAAACAAGCCCGAGAGAGTTCAAAAAGGACTGGAAAATGCTTGCACATGGTGTCAGGCAAATGGGGTTGTCATTCATGGGGTTGTCCTATGCAGGGCCAGGAGCCTGACTTGGCGATCCTTTTGAGTCCCTTCCAACTCAAGCTATTCTGTGATTCTGTGAGTGGGACAACACACGGCACCCCGTGGGCATCCTCTTTACAGACCTAGAGTTTAACTGAAGGACACTTCTGGCAGTCCCCTGCAGGCCTGAAGAAGGCGGAACGTGGTGGGGGGGGGGGGGGGGGGGGGGGGAACAAAAACAAAAACCAAGGAAAGACTCCAGTCCTGTTCCTGGAGTCGCAGCTCCCCAAATCTGGCAGAATGAATAACGCGACGAGTGACGGAACGCCGGCTGTTCTCTGCCGCTCTTTCTCCGCTCTTTTTACACAAAAAAGATGATTGATGCGTGTCCTTTGGGTCAGGCCGGTGCCGGATTCCGTTACCTCGGCCGCGTCCCTGCCTCGGGCGGAGCCCGCCCTGGCCCGGCAGCCCGCGCGGGAGGGCCGCCGCCCAGCCGGGGAGTTTCCTCTTCCTCCGGCGGCGCGGCCGGGGCGGGAGGAGGAAGGGGAAGGGGCAGGGGCCGGGGCCGGGAAGGCTCCAGCGCGGCCGCCGCCGTCGCTGGTGCGGCAGGGGCGGAGCGGCGCGGGAGGCGGCGCCAGCGGCCGGCGGGGCCCGGAGTCACCGTGTCACGGCGCCCGGGAAGCCGTTGCCGCCGGATCCGCCCCCCGTAGGGCGAGCGAGGAGGCAGGAGGAGGAGGAGGAGGTGGAGGAGGAGGGAGGCCGGCTCTTCGCCGCCTCTTGTGTTTTCGCCCCCTTCCCGGCCCAGCCCCGGCCCCTCTCCTCTCACACCGGGGCGGCGGCGGGGGGCGAGGCCGCAGCGGCGCCCGAGCTGCCCGCGGGAGCCCCGGGACGGGCCTGGGCCGCCTTCTCTGGACTAGGATGTCCCGACATGAAGGTGAGCGGCGCGGGGCGCCCAGGCCGCTCCCGGCGGCGGAGCCCGGCCCGGCGGCCTTGGGGGCCGATCATCATCATGGCGCCGCCGGGAGCGGGGCCCGGGGCCCGGCGGCGGAAGGAAGGAAGGAGAGGCCCGGTCGGGCGGGCCGCGCTCTGCAGTGTCATAGCGGGGGAGGCCGGTACGGCCCGTTCGCCGCAAGGCCTCCGCCGGGCGGGGCCGGGGCCGCAGGTACAGTCGGGGGAGGCCGGGCCGCCCCGCTCCCTCGCCCGAAGGACGGGCGGAGCGAGGCGCGGCGCCCCCGGCGGGCCCGGCCGCCGTGGGTGGGCGGTGGCGCGGGGCGGCCCTGCCGACGTGTCGGCCGCCGCCGCGGCGGGTCCGGCCGGGCCCCGGGCCCCCCCCTGTGCCGGGGAAGCGGGGCCGGGGCAGAAGTGTGCGGGCAGCCTGCCTGGCCCTGACGAGAGGTGCAGGCCCCGGGATCTGCCCGTTCGCCCTCGGGTTTGCCTTGCGGCCGAGGAGGCCGGTTTAGTAGTGGCATGTTTTGAGGCCGCCGGAGAAACGTGTTCTGTGCGCTGCTTGCCTCTGGACCCCTTGTGTTTACCGCCGTGGAGGAGTTCGGTGGGTAGTTAGTCAGAAGGAGCAGGGTGGAGGAAGAGATAGATGTAGGCTAAGAAAGGAATCTCTGCAGGAAGAAGATGGGAGTATGAAACCAGGAGAGAAAGTTGCTCGGTTTTTCCACACTTGTTTACCAGCGGGTAAAGTGTTTGGACTAGTGTTCTATAAAACTAGGGGTTGTAATCTGAAAAGGTAACTTTCTGCCACGTTAGGAACTTAATTCAGTATTGTTTTCATTTTCTCTTAGCTGATTTATCATTTCTCTGTTTCATCTAATGGTAAAACATTTTGACAGAAACATAGTTCAGTATTTGTGGCTCATACTGCTGATTGCTAGTTAGTAGCTTGATTTTAGGTAGAGTTGTGTGTGTGATGGGTTTTTGGTGTGTCGCAGTGCTTTGCAGACTTCTTGTTTGTGCAGAATCTTTATCAAAGTATTGTCTTCCCTGAATCCACTAACTTTTTTTGGTTGTTTACTTGCTAAAGATAAAGCTTAGTAGGACTGAAGATAAAGCTTAGTAGGACTGCTGCTTTTTCTCCCCTTCCTCCCCCACGCCTTCGTGTTTTCCCATGAGGGTGGAGATGGATTTCTTCATGGTTAAAGATGCAGTTTTTAACTGAAATAAAATTATCATTGATCACAAAGTTGCTATTGGTGTAGTAGGATTATGCAGTCTGTAAATATGTGGTGTCACACATGTCTCCATAATACTCTCTTTAATGTACAGTAGTGGAATAGAGGCTTTTCTAACTTGAACAGGTCAGACGTATGGAAGTTTTATCATAGTGATAAGTGACATCATATGTTGTTCTTCAGTGGTTTTCAGTGACAAGTGCGTGGATTGTTATAGGAAGTGATGATGTGTGTTAAAAAGGCATTGCAGCCCTGTCTTTTTATTAAAATTGAATTTGAAAGTAGGTTTTCTTGTGTGTTTCTTATGGAAACTGTAGCATGAATTTTTCCTCTTAGTTGTTAGATGTTTGTAGCAGGGAAAATTACATTTCCTGTCTTGGATGTTTGATGGTATTTTTAGAAGAATTGACTGTTAATGAAACTGGGCTTAATACTCTCTTTCCAAAGCAGATTCATTTAGGCACACCTAGTTTGAAAAAAAAACAAACCAGATAACTGCCTAATTAATTACCTAATTGGGAAGCAAGTGTGAGTTTTGGTAGTTTTGGATCCTGGATGTAGACTTCTCAGGTGTGTGTGTGAACAAACAATGCATTCCTGAAACCATGAGAACACTGTGAGATTAAAAGTGATATCTACCACTGTCTCTTGTGATTATTTTTTTTTAAGCTAGTCTGTCTCTTAATTTCTCAATTATTCTCCTCTTTCTTCACACTTCTGATGTGTTTTTTTAGGCAACTTTAGTTACGGGGATAGAATAACACATTAGTATGGGAGGAATGGTTTTCCAGCTTTATGGAGAAGAGGTTTGGGGGCTTGATTTTTGTAGAACTCTGGAAATCCATAGAAACTATATACTCAAAAGAAAGATTATTCTTGCATCAGAACCGTGCAAGGTTATTCACAGCTGACAGTTTTTGATCCAGTATGACTAGTTGGAGATTACTGTTGTGGAAGAATATGGTCTAGGGAAAAAGCAAGCTTTAATAACGTTTATGTGAATTTTTTTTTTTTTTTTTGGTGTATTTTCTTTAACACGGTCTGTACACAAAGTTACAAACAATATTTATTGATATTGCTTGACAGAATCGGGATGCTGTACCAGTTTATGGTTGGGAAGTATGTATCTGGATGTGTAAATGCTGGAGAAGTTAGCATTCTAAAGGCTTGGCATTCTAAGTAGGCTGTAAGGCATCTGATGGAGATTTCTGCTTACTTTCCTTTGGGCTTTTTTGACTGCTTCTTCAGTGTAATAATCTGTACAAAACAATCGTTTGGAGTGTTTTGGTTAGTTGGTTTTGCCGGTTTTTTATAAAGTGAGATTTTGTTGTCCTTCACTAAAAGTTTCACCACAGTCTGCCTTTTCACTGTGCTCTCATTTCACACATGAGGTCCAGACTCCTGTTTCTCCCAAATCCAGGAAAATGGACAAAAAATAGATTTCGAATCAGTGTTGCTTTTTTGGTGTGTTTATTTAGTGTTCAGTAGACTTCCTTGGTAATGCTGTCAAGAGTTAAGTATTTATCTCTTGGTATTGCTAGGCTCTTCTAATTTTTCAAAACCATTTTTGTTGTGTGATTTGGTGTTAAGAGGCTAGCTGTTCTTTGCCTTTGGTTTTTTAGAATGCGACATGAGGTCATTCCCTGGTCTTGGATTTCATGTTGTTCCTTTTATAGGAACAATATGCTGTGTTTCTCTGGGTTAGCCCCTCTGTGGAGGAATAGGTGGTGGGAATATTTGGCTGCCTACAAGGAACAGGTAGGTAATTATTTTTTTTTTACTCTCTGGAAAGTTTAACAGAAGGTATATTGCTTATTACAGGTTTATGTCTTTTTTGAACCTGTATTTGGCAGTGATTCTCTAATTTGGCAGTAGACACCACCCAGGACAGCAGAAAAATCGAGAATCGCAACTTTCAGGAATGTCATTACAAGACCGTTTTTGCAACTTGTTTTGTGGAACTAGGTCACAACAGCATTACCTGGCCTGGGTTCAGATTCCCTCCAGCTGGCATCACCGGAAGGCTCCCAGTTCCATATCACCTGCATCACTTAGTTCTCCATCTCTCGTGCTCTGCGCCTCACTCCCAGACCCGGTTCCATCCTCTTCTGCGCCCTCTCACTGAAGGAGTTTGTCTTTAAGCTTCAAAGAACTGTCAGCAATGCAAGTGCTGAGGTTTTTTTGCTGGTCCCCATTTGTCAGCATTTTTATGTATCAGCAAAGGTCTGCAGTTAATCCTAGTCCCATGTGAAGTAAATTGTGAATGTGTGGTGGTAACACAGCTAGGAAGCAAGAGCAGTGACTGTCAGGACCACATGGTCTCTCCAAATATTCTCTTCTGGCTTTGAGATGCTTTTGGTGGCGGGAGCCCGGGCTTCTGTGCTCCTTTTCTTTGTGTGTATACATAAATAAGTTGCATACAGATACTGAAATCAAGTGCTTATTTGTAGTAGAAAGGTAAATAAGTAAATCTTTAAAAAGAAATGCATGTAACTTTATTTTTGAAATTCAAGTAATCATAGTTAGAGTTGAATATATACCAACCACTTGAAAACCATTAGTATAAGGATAAAGCTCTAGTCCTCTAGCTGTACAGTGAAAAGATTGTGAGTCTGGGTTGATGGTGTTTTCTGTAAGGTCACAATACAAAACATAAAACTTAATCTGTAACAAACTTTTTGAAAACATTAATAGCAAGATTAATTTCTGCCCTTTGTAATAGTGCGATAGCTGTGTCATACTTGAGCTGCAGAAGGATACTACAATCACAATAATGCTCATCCAGTTGATGCATAACTTAATATGGTGTCAGCTATTAAGGTATCACACAAAATGCAGAACTAATGTATTTTTGCATATAAAACTTAAATTTCACTTAACAAGAATACAGCTTTTTTGTACACAGTACTCAAGATACGGTGTTGGTGAAGTGTGGCATGTAGCAATGAAATGTACGTCTGTGAGACCAGTTACAACTTGCTGTCTTCCAGTGCTTACTTTACTTGAGTCTTCTCCAAATGAGGAGTTTGCTGTTTCACAATATAGAATAATAACAAATTCTTGCATGTGTTGCTGCCACTGAAATCTATTTTGTTGGAAGTAAGTCCAGATTAAGTTGTACATGTAACATAAAACAGTGCGATTTTTTGAATTTGCACTAGCATTTGCATCTGCCAAAGCATTTTCTAACTGTATATGCAAAATATTTTGTACTCTTGTTAGTTTTATTCTATAGTAGCATATTAATGCATCTAATTACAGATGTAGTGCAGTATCTTGAGTTAGTGTGACAATTTGACTAGTGAGAGCCATGTTTAGGCACAAAAAATGTTAATGTTAAATGTAAACAGCTTCAAATGGGATTGGAAATATCTGGACACAGTAATTTTCTTTTTTATTAAACTTGTTTGATTTCAGTAGGAAACTGAATCATCATTTAATGATAAAAAGAGCTGGAAACAGAATTCATATTTTAACTGGCAAGATACTTACTGGCTTTATGGCAAGCCAGGTTTTAAAGGTTGTGGCTCTGGTTTAGGTAACTGTTTGAACCTAGCTACTGCTGTTCCTGCAGAGTCTGAACAAGGTCCTCCAAAAATATTTGTAAAGGGAGAACATTTTTTCTCTCAGGTCTTTATAAAAAGTAATGACACCATCATGGGAAAAGGGAGAAAAAGATTAGATCTAAATTATCAATGTTGAAAGGCTGATAGCCTATATCTTAAACAGGAAAACTGGAACAGAGCTGTGATACTTTCAGCATCATTAGGTGCAGGTGAAGAGAGAAGACAAGTGGTGAAAAAGCTCTCTTCCAGATGTTGATTTGAACAAGAAGGGATTCAGGGGTAAAATGTAGAGCCATAAAAATTGCTTGAGTGGTACTGGACAAATAAAATCCATACATGTTAAATAAAAAAAAGAAAGCTTTTCAATACTTTTGCATGTTTACATTACTGATAGCATTTGAGGGAGAGTTGTTGCTGTCACTGTTCATTGTTGTATCTTCATTGTTATGTTACTTCCATTATTGTTAAATATGAAACCAAAGCAGTGAATGCAGTGTTAATACATTCAAGAAGCTGCTGGACACAGCAGCGTATTTGAAAAATGTTGCTCAGGAATTGAGATGTACCAGAGACAGGTTGCAGAGACAACAATAATGCAACCTCATTTGAGTATCTTTATTTTATACACAGCTGCATATTATCTACTCCACACCACCTGCATTCTTTACGGTGTATAGGATGGTCTTCTGTCTTAGATGACCACTCAGTGTTAGGATGGGTACAGCAAATGAGCAGACAGAGACATTACAGAAAGAAAGGATGGCCAAGGTGTTGACTGTGGACCTTTGTTGTGGAAAGCTGGATCAACTGTCCAGTTCTCTGTTGCAGTTTATGTGAACTGCTAGGTAAATTGCTTTGTCAGGAATTCAGAGGTAGCTGTCAGCTACCTGTGAATTGTTTGTTCCATATGAAGACCTGGTTTGGGATTTTGGGATCTGAGCATTCACACCTGCAGCTGTTTTAACTGAGCAGTGAACTTTGAGAAAACATTTAGTTGTAGACAATCAAGATTTCTTATAAACTCATCCTTTGGCATCTCAGATTGGGTGACTGGATTCAGCAGACTTGGAGTTTTATTCTTTACATCCTGTGGTTTCCCTCTATTTCAAGAGACGTGAGATCTTGCTTAGAAGTGTTGTTAAAGTTAATTCGTTGATGTTTGGAGTGCACTGAAGTGCCATAGGTAAAATGCTTGCAGAGAGGAAATTCATAGTCGGTGCAAATTTCTTTGAACTGTGTGATAACTAAGGGCCAAGGAGGACAAAACAAGAAGGGGCTTTCTTGTTTGTTTACTGAACATCATACATGCTGGTGCACTAAGTAAGGTGACATTTTTTAAGAATGGAATATAATTTTTGTTAGATGACATCTGATAGATTCTGACCATAGATTGATACTAGGGATACGTGTATTTTAATGTGAACTTTCGTGGGTTTTGTTCGTGGAATCATTTGGACTAAATCCTCCACATGCAATGTGTTCTTCCCCTCTACAGGATTTACAACAAATGAGCAGATTTGGTAGCTGTAGATTCTGAAAATGGAGACATAATAGAGAAGAGGTATACAAAACTTTGGCTGTAGGCAGAAGTGTCGCTCACTCATACAGGAACAACAAAATTAACATTATTAAGGTACTATGAGCAGTTCAGAAAACTCGAGCAGAGTGCTGTTAGTGACTCAGGATGTAAGGATGTGTGAGGAGGAATTACTGTATGGACAAAAATTGAAAAGATGTTTGCCTCAGAAAGGCAGATAGAGAATCTGAAAGAAAGGCATCACTCCATAAAAAAGAATCTGTGATCTCCCTTTCCATGAGAAGAAATCCCATGAGTTCAAGGGGAGGAATAAAATTGAACTGCTTTTTTGTACACTCTGTGATGAGATTATGGAGAATTTTTTTATTGATTTTTCTTGAAGTTACCTATATCCAGATTTAGCAGTTAAAGCGTTGAATTTTATCTTAAACTTTCTGCTCCAGGTATTTTAACTACTTCTGATTCAAATATGGCTGTCAAAGATCTTAAACCTTAGCTTCCCTTCCATTAAGCATTACTTCAGTGTCTGGTTTGAGCTTATTCCAACAGTTTTCTGTGTATCTATTCCTAATAGTTATCCACATTTTTTTCCCAGTGTAGCATTTTAACGTGGTAAAGTAAGAGCGTTTGTAAGAGTGTGAGGCATAGAGACAAGCTCATTCGTTTCACTGTTTCAGAAAACATGTATAAACCCAACGTTTCAGTTCAGATCTACTTGAAAAGTTTTGTGTGGCTTATTGTCATTTACTAAGTTTAGAAGTGAGATCTGTGCCAAGTAAAAATTGTGAGGCAGCATCACAGAAGCCTTGGAACTGGGTATCAGAGGTGTGTACACTTCTTTATTTATACCTCTTGAAGTTATTTGTTCTAATTTGGAATTAATTTTTAACTATGACTAGAAGAAGTCACTGGAGCCTCTGACGTTAGGAAAAAACAATTCTGCCCCACCTGCCAGGTTTGTTCTGAGAATGTAGTTTGAATAAGTTGATAGGGAGAGGATGGACCGATTTACTTGATATAATTTTTATTTTCTTCTGTTTTCAATGTTTTCAATTTGTAAAACATTTTAGGTGTAGTATATGATTTGCTTTTAATGGGCATTCTTTTTTATTGCTCATTTGTCACCCTGCAGTGGATTTCATGTTTGTGTTAGGTCTTTCTGTTGTGATTGCTTTATTTGGAGCTTATAAAATAAAATCTCTAAAAGTCACCGCATTTTCAGTTGGAGACTGGGGTACAGCTCTTGTTGCAATGAACTTGGAACATGGACACAAGAAACTGTGATGTTTTTCCTATGTGCAGGTGGGATATCAGATGTAGATTTTGTCATGCCAATAGGCAGCAAAGTCTCCTACAGGTAGAAATTAGTGGTCTTGTACTCCATTGCAGTGAGTTTTATAGATATAAGTCCAGTCTTCCAAATTTTTTATTCATTGGGACATTTCACTAGCATGTATTGTTTGCAGCTATCACTTCATATTATGTCCCCATATTACTTAAGATTTGTTTTTAATTTCCTATTTTTATTAAAATACTGTTGATTCTGTTCTGCATTTGATCTGTATCATCCCACTGTCATCACTGACAAAATCCAGATGAAGAAAAATACTAATTTTAAAAAAGTTTTTAAAAAATACACTGCAAAAGTAAGATGAAACAACAGACAGCATTCTAAAAAAAATTGTAACTGCATTTTTTTTTTCCTACCTCAGGTCAGATTTGGCCACTTCCTTCCTTCTGCCACTTCTGGGTGCCAGATTCTTTTTGGGAGGCAATGTTTCTTGTCTTGACTGACAAGAGGTGCTGTCTCTGGTAGGATAAATTATCTTTGCTTTCTTTCTTTTTGTCTTTGATCTTTTATCCTTTACCATCTTACTTTGTTGTCACTATTCTTTCTTCTCCTTGCTGTGCTCTCCCTCTCCTACTTTCCTCCTTTGAGTACTCTGGGGTGGGATTTTCAACAGCCCCTTGGGAAGCTGTAGACCCCTGTTGGGTGCAAGTACAATAGAAATCTAATGCCTGCCTCTGTGAGCCTCTTTGAAAAGCAAAGCTCTGGTGTTTCTTGGTGCACAACTTGCCCTCATGTATTTCAGAAAAAAGCTGTTGCTGAAAAGGTTTAGGCAGTCAGATACAGAGATGGATTTGTGTTTTGGTTTTGTTTGTTGGCTGATGACATGAGGTGCCTTTAGTAGTGGAAGTTTTACTAAGTTATGGTTGATGTATTCTTTATTTATTTCTTGAGCACAGTCATTGTTTACAAAACTCTTCAGTAACAGTTGATTCCTAGGGTAAATGCTATTTACTATTAGCTTATTGATATTAAAGCAGCCAGTATTCTTGATTGAAGGTGATTTCTAATGGCTCATTCTGTGAGACTGTATTTATTCTAAGAATTTGAAAGGATGAGGTGAAATGTCTGTATAAACAGTGTAGAAATCAGCATAAACTAATGTGACAGATAAAAATATCAATATTCATGTTATGGTTGTAATTTTAAACGAATTTTGATACCAGTTTTCAGACCAACGGAGTTGCTTTCCAGGTGCTTGATGGTATGGGAGAAACTTTATGGTAGCTTCTGGAAGTAAACAACTGGGTATGTGCTGGGGACGACATTAGAATTACTTACCAGACTCCAGCAGCATCCTGGAGGTGCCTGGTTGGAGAGCAGTGCTGTGAGCTGTTAAACAGGTACTCTGAGTACTTGATAGGTATCTCAAATTTCCTAACTCCAGCAGCAGTAGATCATACATGATTTTCAAAGTCACAAATGCATTAATACATAGTCACGTAAGGACCTCCTGTGTGATTGTCAATAACTTCTGTCTTTCTGTCTTGGAGATTCTTACCAGAATCTCCAAATTAGTGATTCTGGTAAGAATCGACATTAGTTTTACTGGAATATATTTTTGCGTGTTTACCTCTGTGTGTGTGTGTATTAGCTGTATATGCTCAGAAATCGTCGTTCACCTGAAATCAATTTTAAACTGCTGTGAGTCTTGATTATAAGCCCTTGTCACCTAAACTTTCTTTCATGATAGAATGAAATTAACTCTGAAGAAATCTATGGTTTGGGTAGAAAGGCTTCTCTGTGTTCAGGATACCATCACATCACTTCTACTCAACAAAGCAAATGTTTGAATTATTGCATATTTGCATATGCTTTTAATGTAGGCAGGAATGCTGAGATGTGCCTAACACGAATGGTATTTAGTGTACAGCTGTTACGTGTATTTCTGCATGCAAGCTGAGGGCTATCTCTGCAAGTGAAAAATCTCTGTAGTGAGAAGTAGCTTATGACCCACTGATGAAGTGGGTCTGTGAGAGCAGCTTCACCAAGAGTAAGAGTGCTGGAGCAAAGATCATATCTGGACTGACATAATTGTGCTGCTGCAGCTGCCAGAGTTTCCTCTGTCTTTCCTTCAGAGAGCAAATAAGGCCACTAACTTCATCCCCTGAATTATTGCTAGTGTTACTTTTCACATGTCCAAAGTAGATCCTTTGAAACTAGTTGTGGAAAAGGAGGTAAGTTTGGGAAAGAGATTTCAAGGATGCCCTTGAAGAAAGACCTAAGCGTCACAAAAGTAAGCTGTAGAGAATTCAGAGCTTTCTATGTAATGACTAAGCTTTTTTCAGTCTAGATGTGCTGAAGATACCTCAGATGATTTTAATTCCATACCTGTTTCCTGCTATCGTTTGTGGTGTTCTGATGAGATGAAAATGTCTGTAAGGGTAGCCTGATCTCTGACTGTGCAGATGGAAGTCAGTTATTTCTGCTGTTAACCATGACATGTTGATTATATTAATTAAATATCTTGTGGATTTAAGAAGATGGAGTAGAAACTGCAGTGTCTTGACTCAGGAGTAGGTCAGACACATTTTCCAGCTCTCTTCTCCCTTGCTTATCTTCAATTTTAGAAAATTCCAAAGATGAATAAGAGCCTATTTTGCCTTCCTCAATTCAGAAAGAGTGGATACTGTGGTCTGCAGGTATCTTTTCCAAGGTTGTTTGCCATAAGGCCTATGAAATGCCAGGCAGGATCTGACAACATACAATGTTCCGTATTCTGGAAGACACTTGGAGTAAGCAGAGAAAACAGCTTGAGATTTTGCTGTAGAAGAAAGGCTTTGTAAATGAAGATATACAAGTAAAGATTCTCTAGGATATAAGCTTGTCTTTATAGTAGATATAGTAGATAATTGAATAATTAACTGTTATTAGTCAGATTTCTACTGGTAGAGATTGCTATTGATAATGTTTTTGTGCTGTTGCAGGTTGCTGTCTGAAGTTTATTTAGAAGCAGAGAATCTGCAAGATTCAAAATTCAACAAACTCAGGTTTAACTCATGTCACATTGAAAAAAAAAGTAAAAATGGAGGCTATAAATAATAAGTTTTGGATTATCTCGTAAGTTTGTTAGAATGTTATCCAACTCTTAAGTATTGGAGCCAGTTACTGAGAGATGTCATTCTTATTGTGCCTCAAAGCTCAGTTAATATTTTGTTCCTGGAAGCATTAGGAATTAATGAAAATGACCAGAAAGTAAAAGAATGGATTGTTGGGAATTGCATGCTAGAATACATTTATTTAGCCAAGACTGAAGTACTTTGAGGTGGTAATTGAAGGAGATGCAGGACTCCAGGCTCTAACTTTGAGAATTACCATGATGTATCTCTTCAGAGGAAGTATTTCAAGTCATCCGCTGATGAATACTCTTGTCATGCTTGCATTAAATGTTGTGTTGAGCTTCTTCCAAACCTATTACTAATGTTCTACTTCAAAAATTATCACTTTTCAAGGAAGCAGACACTTTATTAGCTTGTGTAATAGGACACGGCATTAAATATCCCTATTCAGTAAGATGATGTTGCATGCATGTTCTTTTACAGTGCTGAGCATTTGGAGAACTTGACAGTGTATAGCAAATTTGAAAGTCCATACTGTAGTTTGTTCTAGTTAATTGAAAAACTAGAGAAGCTGCTGGACTCAGGAGTAGCTCAGAAATTAGAAACTGCAGAGAAAATCTGATGGCCTACGTACAGGATTGATCAAGCGTTAGGGTCAAAGAAGATGGAACAAGTTGTGAGTAAATAATTGGGGGCTTTTGTTTTCCTCCTGCAACAATTGTAGGCATCCTCTAATTGTACACAAGAAAAATGGACTCACTATTGACTATACCGTAGACTCTAAATTACAGCATTTCAGTCTGTTGCCTGTACTGAAAGATGCCTGCAGATCAAAAAAAATCCTTACAAACCTCTTAGGTGTAAAATACATTTCTGTGTGGGCGGCATTTCAGATGCATTGGCATACCTGTTTCATCTTCAAAAATTTTATAGTCTGACAGAACCATAAACTTTGTGGAGGTAAGAGATGCTGAATTGCTTCTGAGTTTGACTGCTCTGCTTAGAGGTCTGTTGGTGAAGTAAGGTAGTTGCCAACTCTAGCACATGCAGAAGAACCTGGAAGGAAAGTAGCTATTATGTACTGTCTTGTAATAGCTGGTGTGTTGCAACAGTCAGTAGAGAGCTCAGAAAATCTGTTAAAATAACAGCTGTCTTGAAGCTGTACCAGGACTGTAGACATCCTGTTCGGCCAAATGAGCTGAAGGTGTCCCTCCATCCATGCATCCCCAGGTCATCGCCTGGAAGACTCGTCAAGGGAAATGGAAGGGGTATCAGGCTCATACCCAAGTTTAGTTTACAGTTACCCTTAGTTTACAGTTATGTGTAGACTAGAAGGCTTGCTATATTTGTGGTTGCATGTTCGACACTTTAGAATCCAATACAGTGTGCAGTAAGACAGTCTTAAAAAACAATGTACATATTTAAAGAAGGTATTAATTGCAGAAGATACAGGTTGAGGATGAGTAATTTTGCTTGTAAACTTTGAGAACTTGAAGAAGCTCAACCTTAAGTGGGTGAAAACCACCTTTCTGTGTGGAATTCAAGGCAGTGGGCAGTAGAGAACAGAGCTTATAAGTTGGTCTGAAAATGTGAAGGAAAACCTTGTGCTTCCAAGAGGCAAAGGTAAAAGAGCTGAAATACCTCTCATATGTCCACCTTCCCCTGTTTCATTATCTAGGTTTTCCTCACTAGTGTCTTTGTATTATAGGGTGTTTTTTTTTTCCTAATAGATTGTTTAAAAACTTTCCAACTAAGATCTTTCAGATTTGTTTGTTACACTTAATCTTTTTTTATCCTTAAAGTACTGTCTCATGCATTTTGTATCTGTAGCATGGCAGCTGAGCCTATAGTTACCAGTGAAACCTTAAGGGTGTTTGATCATCCGTCTCCTTTTTTCTTAAATCATGCAGTGAGATATGTTTTATCTGTTTTGATAAAATTCTGTGCTATTGACACCTGGTTTATTTTGTGCTTCAGCAAATGAAGTAAAATATCTGAGTCTTGTTGAAGAAAATGAGCTAATTACATTAAAAATATTTAAGTACTGAAGACTTTTGGGTTGTGATCTGCAAATTAGTGATAGGTTTTAGAGTTTAGTGATAGAAATGTCACATATTTAGAAAAAATATGTGACATGTTATTTTCAAATAGAGTTGTTAGTAAATTATTTTTAAAAGTAAGTTGGATACATATGTGAGATGATCAGGACTATCAGGGAAATGTTCCAGAACATAATACTTTGATTGTCTTTGGTTCTTTATGCATGTGCAGTTTAAGGGCACAAGAAAAACAAAACTGTAGGTAATAAAACTCAGTGAAACTCTTCCTAATGAGAAAAACAAGGGGAAAGGTAAGGCATTTGTTATGGCTGACAAATGGTTGTGTTGCCAATTCAAGGAACATGTGAGCAACGTATAGGGACCCCTACCTAGAAGAGATTGAGTATGTTGGTGGATGAGAGGCCAGACATGATTGAGAGCCCAGAAATCCGGTTGTATCCTGGGCTGCATCCAGAGCAGCGTGGCCAGCAGGGGAGGGAGGAGATTATTCCTCACTGCTCCACTCTGGTGTGGCTCCACCTGGAACCCTGTATCCAGTTCTGGGGTCCCAGCACAGAAAGGACATGGACCTGCTGGAGTGAGTCCAGAGGAGGCCACCAGGTTGATTAGGGATTGGAGCACCTCTTCTATGGGGAAAGGCTGACAGAACTGGAATTGTTCAGCCTGAAAAAAGAATGCCTTAAGTGTGGCCTTCCAGTACCTGAAGGAAGCCTACAAGAAATTTAGGGAGGGACTTTTTACAACAGAGAATGCCTTCAAACTGAAAGAGGATATGTTTAGATTAGATGTTAAAAAAATTATTTTGAAGATGACGAGACCCTAGAACAAGTCACCCAGAGAAGCTGTGGATGCCCCATCCCTAGAAGTATTTAAGTTTAGATGGGGCTTGGAGCAACCTGGTCTACTCAAAGATGTCTCTGCCCACAGCAGGGATGTTGGATCTAGGTGATCTTTAAGGCCCCTTCCAACCCAAACCATTCTGTGATTGTTTGAATTAGGAAAGAAGTGTCTGCCATGAAGAATTGGAAAGAAGAGGAGGGAGGAATGGAACAAACTCTAAGCCTAATGGAAGTAGACATGAAACCTTTTTTACTTTAGGTTACTGTATTTCCCACGGTGCTCTTCTGGTATAGCTTTCCTATCGTAAGCAATTGTCGTTTCTGGAGACGTTATCAGCCTGAGAAGCAGTTCTGTGTAACAGAGTGGGAGGAAAAGTTACCAAGGCAGTCTGTTTATGTTCAGAGTAAGAAAAATGCTTGGAGAAAGCCCAGGATAGAATATTGCAGCTACTTAAATGAAGAAATTCTAGGATTTTAACCTCTTATTTCCCCTCTGTGTTGTGTTCAAAGAGACTTAATTATTTTTACGGGTTACTAGACCTCTTGTGGTGTTAAGGAAAAATAAATTCCTTTTATGGTAATATGATGCCATTTCAAAATAGTGATTTTGAAAGTCATATTTAAGTTTGAAGGTGTTTTTGTGCTCCTCTCTATGAACTGAGTTGGCTGGGAGGAATCTAGGTGTGACTGCCTTATATTAGGCATCGCTTTCTTTAATGACGAGAAGAACCACTTGCTTTTATTTCCCTCCCTCTTCCAACTGCTTTCTAGATTTTTTTTCATGATTTGAAAAGTATGTATTTCCAGATCACTTGGTGCAAGTCTTTTAAGTCTAAGCGATCATGAGACATGTAATCACAAAGCGTTACTCCTAGAGCTGGAGTACTTGCCACTTGGAGTACTCTGGTTTTCACTTCAGCCCTTCGGTTTCCCAGCCAGTACTGCCTACTTTCTGCATTGTTACCTGTGATAAATCTTGCCTTTTCCCCATCCCACAGAGTGGGAAATGCTTACCATGTTTGCCTGTTTGGGTAATGTTTAAAAGGATCAGGAGTGACTTTAATAGTGCAAGAAGACTTAAAGCTGAGTGTGTACCTTACAACAGAGCTATGTCTAAGGTATACCTAAATAGTTAATTTCAGCTAAGCTTCTCTTAGCCTCTACCAGATCTTGTAGAGGCTTTTTTCTTATCTGCCCGGAACAGGGGCTCATAGAAGAAGCATTCTTCAAGTATGTTTACTTCTCTGTTCAGCTGCTCTGTATTACTCAGTTGTCTCCTAGGCTTGGTGGGACATGTGTCTTACTCTACTTGTGTGCTTTTACCTTTTTATGCCACTCTTCCTAAATAACAGCAATCCAAAATGCGCAAAGGTTTATTTCCTAAGACCACTGTATCTTAATTTTTTTAGGCTCAACAGAGAAGTACTCATTCTTTTGTATAATTTCTTTTTAGGATTTTACTTCGTGTCTCTTACACTTGTAAAAATCATTTGTGTGTGATATGCTTTCCCCTGGCCTAATTCTCTTCTAGCTGGTGGTTGCCTGAGCGGTGTATTTCTGTTGTCTCATCTTGAAACAAACTCAGAAACGTGGTTCTGTCTTATTGAGTGAGAAACTTTGCCATTGATTTTACTAGATAGAGGATGTAGCTTAGTGCTGTTACTGTTATTTTCTTGCCCTGAAGCTGTTGGTAGCTTTCTCAGTTTAAGTATTTTTCTGTTAATAGAGTTCACATGCTGTTTGCCATTTTCCAGATTAACAGAGTTGTTAAGTAAAATCGTCTGGTGCCAGTTCCTTTGCTGCCACACTACAAACTTCCTGTGCCCTATTGCAATCTGTTTATTTTTAATGTATTTACAGTACTTTAGCAGATTTCTGTGTTGTGATGGTTTTGATGATCAAATTAAATTATATAAATTGAATGGTAAGAGACACATGAGATAATATTAAATATTAAATTGGAAATCCAGATTGGCTTGATCAGAAGTCCTCCATGATTCCTGTATAGAGTTGGGAATGTTTTGCAAGTGCTTACTAATCACTTGTTCCTGATGCCCAAAAGGACTGAAACTGTTGTGCATATAACTTCCACAACCTGAGATGTGAAAGCAAAAATGGAAAAACTTCATTTTGCAGCGGGCTGACTAGTGCTCATGGATCAAGGCTGAAGCTTGCTGGGCCAGCTGTACTGTTTGATTCTTTGTTTTTACACCAGGGAAATGATTGCTCCCTGTCCTCAGCACTGCTGAGGCTGTGCCTCGAGTACTGTGTTCAGTTGTCTCTTCACTTTTAAAAGGATATTGAGATGCTGACATGTGTCCAGAGAAGAGCAACAAGGCTCGGAAAGGTCCAGAAAATATGTAATGGCTGAGGGAGCTGTGTTTGTTTAGTCTTGAGGAGGCTCAGGCGGGACCTCATCACTCTCTACAACTACCTGAAAGGATGTCATAGTGAGATGGGAGCCTGTCTCTTCCAACATGTATGCAGTGAGAGGACAAGAGGAAGTGTTCTGCTGCTGAGACAGGGAGGATTCAGATTAGATATTAGAAAACAAAATTTTTAGGGTACTCAGGAATCAGAATAGTTTGCGCAGGGAGGGTAGGGGAGGCAGGTATCCAAGATGCATTTGGATCTGGCGCTGGGTGATATGGTTTAGTTGTTAAGGGATTACAGTGGTATTGCTGGGTGGACAGTTGGATTTGATGACTGTAAAGGTCTTTTCCAATCTTGATGATTCTGTGATTCTAAGTATCAGGCACTGTGCAAGTGGGCCTCAGGAAGATTGTGAGCAGATTCAGTTGTTAGTTTCTACTCCAGACTCCAGAGGGAAAGGAGGAGAGCAGTGAAGAAAACGAAAGCCGTTTGTAGGCCCAGTTCCCTCCCTATCCTTCTCTTTTTTTTTTTCCATTTCCAAGTCAACAACATCTCTGCTTGCAACTTTAGTCCTACTAGTTCTTTTAGTCTGATCACTTCCACTTTGCTGTAAGAAGATCCTGCATATTCAGCCATGTGGCACATAGGCTGTGTGAGGGAACAGAGCATTTTTGTTTTCTCAAGGGTATAGTGTGTAAATTTTCTGTTCTGTACTTGTAGTTGCAAAGGTGATGAAGTAGGTTCTGTGTTGCAGGTATCTTTAATGTTTATTTTCACAGTTTGCTTTAGTAAACATGAGGAAAAGTAAACAAAAATTAATGTTCTATGATTTGGTTGATTTTTCTGGTGAAATGCTCCCAGAAACAGCAGAAGTTCTTAGAATTTGACCTCTCAAACTAGGCAGCAGTCTGCATTAAGAAATGAATCTATTAAAGTAAGAAACAATTGGTATTTCTTCTTTATTGAGTATCAAATGGCATATATATTCCTCTCTTTAGTCTTGGAAACAACTGAGCTGCCTAAGTAGAATGTCTTAAGGTTTGGACTTGCTGTGTGGCATATAGAGTACAGATGAGATAGTTAATGTCAAGCAAGTTTATCTAAAACTGAACAATCCTTTAAAAGGACATCTTACAATAAAACATATCAGATGCATTTTAAAAGGAGTGTCATGTATGATCTTCAGAATATATAAATAAAATGCAGTATACAGCTTGCAACCTTTTGTACCACAAAAGAGGCAGCACAACTTTCAAATTTTCACTTGCATGCTTAAGTTGAGTTTTTTAAAAGGTAGAAACCTTAAAGTTTGTCCAGTCCCTTGAGACTGAGTGGTACTCTTGAATCTAATACTTTCAGTCTTTAGAAGGGTACTTCTTCCTTCCAGTACTTCATGTAAATTAGGAGGAAATTTTGAAGTGGCTGGCATTTTCTTTCTGGAGAAGAAACCATTGATGGGCTAATTTTTTAAATTTGTGTTGTACATTAAAGAAACACAGTGATTCTAACTTTGAGCACTGATAATTGAAGAACAGTACCTGAATTGGCTGGAAGGTTGGGTTTTGATAATCAACTGCTATCAGGAATGCTAAATGCAGATAACTACCCATGAAACTTCCAGTGTATTGCTAAGAGAAAGGAATTTAATTCTCAGGAACAGTAGAATGACTAAATGTTCTTATCTGGAGTTAATTGTTCTTTTCATTGTTTGAATACTTCAGGTATTGGCTTCATATGTGTTTAAAATGTTTTCTGATGACTGATACTTTCTTTGAAATTTCTAAAAGTTAAACAATACATTCAAACTATTGATAAAGTTCAAAGCCTCATGTTGAGGCTGGAACCTATTTCAAAGTCTCTGTATTACTCATCTTTGACCATATTCTCCTTCCAAGAAAAAAAAGAAGTGGACTTTTCTACAGTTTCTCAGGTAGTTTTTTGTCTGGGTCTGATCATCGGGCTTTTAATATCATTGTTATTATTTCGATTGCTGTTAGTTTCTGGGGACGCCAAGCAGGGGAGAAAACCTTTGTGTTTTTTACAAACAGGTGTCTATCCAAGGCCATAATGGCTTGGGACATTACAGACTCTTTCATTGATGTTACCTTGTAGCTTTGCTTGTAATTGTAAATATAAATTGATCCTGATGTAATATAGTATTTGAACCATATAGTTTTTTCAGTGTTTTTCTCTCCATTTTGAATTCAGATTATGTACTCTCTTTGGTGTGTCTATTAAACCCAAGACCAGTTACATTCATTTTAGTTAATTTTGAGCAAAACTAGTTCAGTGTCATAATATCAAATTATGTTTGGCTGTCAGGATTAAAATATGAAAGGTGTTGGGAAAGCATTTTTTTGACTTTTTTTTTTCCCCTAGAATCATGCAACAAACCATTCAGTGAAATGCTGAATGAAGTAATTGATCTGGGTGAAAAGAAGATGTGGGATTGAAATAAATGTAGTAAGACTTCTGTGGTGGAGGGGTAAAACATACTTTATTAATGGAACTGTTAAGTATGTCCTGACTCACTTCACTCAGAGTGTGAAGCTAGGGAGACTGAGTGTTGATACTGCAAAATTTCTGAAGAAATTTTTAGAACCTGATGTTTGATAGTTAAAGGTGAACCGAAGTTTCTTAGGCTTTTAGCACAATGCTGTCCTCTGGTGGAACAGTATTGCATTAAAAGAGCATTTTACACTGGTCAGAAAGGTTTTAATTAGATGTGATCTATATTATGCAGTGTATGTTGGTACTCATATAGCAGTAACAAAAGTAAAACAAAATTCGAGGATGCCTCCAAATATCATCTATGATGTAGTGTAATCTGTAAGTAAAATGAATATTTCTTACTCTTACCATTCCAAGCCAATATTTTCCATAAAGTTAATCAGAAGTTCTCTTTGAGCAGCAAGTTGTTTGGGGTTAATAGGATTTCATTCTGTGATTCTTTTTAAAAGTCGATCCTAACAGTTCTTGCAAGTCAGAAGTGTATCTAAATAGTTGTCACAGATTGTTCATACTTTTCTTGAGGCTGTTTCTGTGCTTTTGTTCCCTGCTTTAAAGTGAACTTCTCCGGAATTTGGGGTGGGGGAAGTTTCACAAAACCAGTGATTAATGTGGATGCATCCTGTTTAATCTGACAGTATTGAATCTGTTACTTATCTCCCATACTTGGAAATGTAAGATAAATGCAGGGAAATGTTGGAAAGACACATACATGCTGTTCTAAATAAAATGTTATCTTTGGGGGTTTTAGGTTTGTGCAGAATGAACTTTCAGAATTAAAGTTGATGTAAAGATTAAACAGTAGAAGATAAAAATCAAAAGCTTTTGTTATAGTAGAAAGAATAAGGTGGGAGGAAATTATTTGGTTACTTCAGTTTCTAGATTGCATGTTGAGTAGGTAGTCAAGATTTTGGCAGCCAAGTAATCGGCTTGAACAGGAAGAACTGTCCGGTCTGACTTTGCTCAGACTGTTATAAAAAGGGAAAAATAAGTAATATAATTTCTGGAAATGAGATCCTGCTGGATTCAGGGGGATGTCTGGGGATTTAACCATGTGTTTAACTCCTAAATTTCAGTTTAATAATTTTCCCTTTTGCAGTTTTCATTCTCTGCCATAGATAAGGATATATGCATAATCTGGTACATCTCTTGGTGTCCAGCCTGTTCCTCAGAGTGGAGGATGTGGTGGTGGCTGTAAAATACCAACTTCAAGAGATGTAGAAAGAATGCTGTCCCTAGAACGTTGCTATTCTCGTGGTCTGACTTCACCAGCCATAGGGACATGTTACGCTAATATTAGTTTTTCTGTTTGAAGCAGATTGTAGTTGTTCTATTAGTTGATCGTAAGTAACAAAGTTCGTCTGTTACTTGAAGACCTGGTAGATCCTCACTACAAATGTTCTGAAGTTTTAAATACAGACATTGTTGTGGTTTATGTTTGTGCCTGAATTTCCCCAAAAATAATATGACATCATATATGGAGATTGCAGTTTGGAATAATGTGGAGAAGTATTGACATGAAGAAAATGTGTAAATGAGAGCTTCTTAAAAATATCTGTCTTCAAGCAGGAATGATGTAAATGTTTGAGAGAACACATGACAAGAGTTTGTTGTAAAGAGGCTTACATCTGCATTAAATCAGTTGTTCCAAGCTTAAATGAAAAGAGTGGGGAAAATACTACTTTCTGGAGAAGCATGGGGTTAGTAGGTTGGAAAGCTGTTAGTGTCTGACATAGACTCTAGGTTAAACAGTCTGCTTATTTCAGTGTGATGTCTAACTTGCTGATCAGCTGTTTTCTAGAAACAAAAAGGCAACAAAAAAACTCGCAGTGCTGCCAGTGGCTGCTAAGTGTTGTGTGTACAGCATCCATTGTTGGAGAGATCTGCATGCTGCATAGGTAGAATTTTGTGGGTCTCTGTGTGGGAGGAAAAAGGCAAACAAGCAGTGAAGCAGTAAAATTCAGACTACAGAGTTAGCAAGCGAGTGCTTTCAGAAATTAGCCTGCTGTCAGTGTCTAAATCATCAGGTTGTTAAAACTCCTTCAGAGTTTATGGATGAAACTTCAGGGAAAAGAAAGTTAAGTGAGAAGGACCTTTTTTTTTAAGCCAACCAAACCAACTTTGAGGATGGTAATAACATGCCATCCTCAAGACATAGTTCAGCTATTAAGAAAGATTCTGGAGATGCTTTCTTTGGATGTGCTGTTCCATGCAGAGTGATGCTTGCAGAATAGATAGGCAGTGAGGTAAATAAAAAATAGGTTCAGTACTCAAGTGATCACTATGCTTAGTCATTAGAAGGTACTAGTGCCTCAAGCTGTCCCTCAAGTAGGTGAAGAAATTAAAGGCAAAAGTGATAAAATAATTTCGCTCACTGTTCCTTTGAATGTAATGATGCAATTGTTTGAACAAGTTGGGAAGATTCAGAAGAAATTGCTTATTGATATGTTTCTGAATTACTTGTGGTAAAGGTTGTTAGATGCTACAGAGTGGAGTAATAAAAAAAGGCAAAAAAAATTCTGTAACTCACCAGTCAGTCCTCTGACAACTAGACTTAAAAAAAAATAGGTATATGGGTAGTGTGACTCTTCTGTTCTGGTAGTTTGCTCTAAAATTGCCTGTGCTTTTACCAAACTATGAAGAAGAAATGTTATGTGATACTAAAAGAAGGTGTTGGTCCAAATCCTACCTTGGTTGTACATGCTGGTTTCTTTTGTGAAGGCCCTTTATTTGCTGCTACAGTTGAAAGACATTTGTCTTAGCCTTTGCAGGTTGCAAGACAATGTCACTTCTGCACTTAACCAGAGAACCCAGAGAGAACTGAAACCATACAGAGAAAAATGAAAACTTCTTGAAGCTATAAAACCTTTCTCAGATACACAGTGTGACTACTTTACATTGCAAAGAATGAACTTACGGGAGAAATAGACTGGAGAGAGCTGATGCAGGCTAAATTAAAAAAATATGGGAAAAGGTTCTAATTTCTACACTACGTGAAATGTCTGGCTGTCGTGTTATTCAGAATTAAAATATTAGGAAGTGTTGAATTAAAGGCTGGAAAGGTAGTATGTTTTTGGCAGTGGTTGATGTGGTTGTTGTTTTTCTTCCCTCTTGGTCAGCCATTTTACAATTTACCTTTTAAAAGTGGCACAATTCCTGACTGAACAGTCAAAATACCAGTCAATACTAAGAGGTGAAGGTGTCTATAGGAGGATGCAGCCAAAAAGCTTTACTAATTTAACATGTTATTATTTCGGGTGCTTGAGTCTGCTTTACTTCAAGAATTCAAGATCCTAATTTTGGGAGAGTGGTGTCTTTTAAAGACACAAATGCATTTAAAAATTGAGTCTCATGTCAGATATGGTTGGCTCTTTTTAGTAATTGAGAGGCAATAGCAACAAATCTTCCTCATAAAAAATAAGTGCATTTGTTGCTGTCTTAAAGCAATTTTATTTGTTTACAGGTGTCAGCTGTGATGCATGTTTAAAAGGAAATTTTCGAGGCCGCCGGTACAAGTGTTTAATTTGCTACGATTACGATCTGTGTGCAACTTGTTATGAAAGTGGTGCAACGACAACAAGGCATACAACTGACCATCCAATGCAGTGCATACTAACAAGAGTAGATTTTGGTAAGTGATAATTTCAAACTCCAGTAATTAATTGCTATATTGTGTCCACAAACATAATGCTGATTTTCATGTTTCTAATTATTAATCACTTCCCCCATTAGTGCACAAAAAATTAGGGCCAAGCTCTTGATTTCTAATAAGTAGGCATGTTTTCTTTGAGAAAAGAACTGATTTTTTCTTTTTTTTTAACTGCTGCATATGTATTTCTAATTTTGTTATTTTGGTCTGATTACAGCTGATTATCAGATTAATAAATATACTTAATAACATTGACTATTGTTAAAAGTGACACAGTCTATAAGCAGAAAAGGAATCCTGGTGAGATTTTGTAGGAAGGTCGTTCATTTGTGGTTTTTGTGAGACTATAAGTACAGGAAACATAGTGACAGGCTACAATGAGTATGAGAGATTAGTGGTAAGGACTAGCATGCAGTCTTTTTGGAATTCCTTTGTAGATCTCCTGATCCAGGCATTATTTCTAACTAAAATAAAGCCTGGTCAGTATTTAAAATAAACAATAATTGTTCTGTGTCCTATCCAGTTTGTTGTTTCTGTTGCATCGTAGTTGAAACAGGTTGTAACTTGTGGGAAATTATTTTGTGACAATCCACTGTTCTATAATGTTGCTGATGCTAGACAAGTATTTTGTTTTGATGTCAAGCACATGGGACTAGCATTTCAATATTTTTTCATCATGATTGCAGTTGTAATCTTCGTTTTTTGAATCCTTTAAATATGATGATTTCTCAAAAGCTGAAGTCCTAACTTCTTTACCTTTTTGCTTAGAACAGAAGTAAAAATTATATTTTATTGGCCTAAAGTTTAAAGAATAGCTACACGTATAGAAACATGCAGTTTCTTAAAACAACCTTTATATGAAGTTGTCTTCAATTTTATTTGAATTCTCAGGACTCTTGCCATGAGACTACCTAGTCATGACTTCAGAAATCCAGATCGTAGGTTTTGGTTTGAAAGGAAATATTTTAGTGCATTATCAAAAATACATGCTCCTGTTTTAACTTACATGTTTCTTGTTAGGCTTTTCTTTTTTTCCTGTCTACAGTATTGGGATTGAGGTCACTGTTTCAAATGCACAGTTGAAACTTCTTAACCTGTTAATAACAGTTATTTTTGGATATTAAACATGGGCTAAAAGGACAGGATTGCTGTGAGTACTAAATACTAATCATAAGAGTAAGAAGATTGAAACATACTGACATTAAATGTCAAAGATTTCCATGCACCACAATGAGAACTTGTTCTAAACTATACTTTTTTTTAAAAAATGCCAACAATCAGAAGCTGCGAATGACTAAGAATAATGTCTTATTCCTTGCAACTTGGTACTTCTCTTTTGGAAATCTTTGATAAATGTACCTTTGGCTTAATGCCTTTTATGTGTGTGTGTTACAGAGACACAGAGGGGTTGTTTTTTACCATTTAGGTATCGATGAAGGAGGTTCACAGTGAAGTATTGAGATGGGTGATAGGATTTGAATTGCAGCTTCTATATTGCTTGGTGTTTATGCCGTTTATTCTCTAAATAAGAATAAGAAAACAAGGTCTATAAAGTTCATATGGCTTGATACAGAACTAGTATCAGGAAGGAGAATACTGCAGCTCAGCTCTACAGTAAGACTTCTGGTTTGATTAACTCTGCAAAACAATAGTATCACCAAATTGTGAGCCACAGCACACAAGGTACTGAGTTACTACTGACCTTGTAAGCTTATAGAGTGGAGAATGAATTGGGAAAATTGATAAATGACATATTCCTTAGAATTCAGGAAGATCTGTGGCATCAGTCCTAAAATGTTGAGATTTTAGAGTTTCCTGTAAAACACACATAAAAGCATGTACGTTACAGATGCTTAAAGGTGACTAGTGTTTAGATGCTTAAAGAAGCTGATGTCTTTTCAAAGGGCCAAGGAGATCATGTGACTTTAAGGATCATGCGAAAAAAATAGGTGCTAAGAAAGTTAAATTTAATTAGAAAATAAATAATAAATGGTAGAAGTAGTCTAAAATTACCTGATTCGGGGTTGTTAGTATAGTTGTGATAGTGGATATTAAAAAGCACCAAGGTTATATATTAATGTCTGAGAAGAAAATAATCTCAAGGGCAAAATTGGCAACTAAGTAGTATTGTTGTGGTCTATTCCCAGCCAGCAGCCAAGCCCCACACAGTTACTTGCTCACTCCCCACCAATGGAATCAGGGAGAGAATTGGAAGCATAGAAGCTGAAAAGTCATGTCTTGAGACAAAGACAGTTTAATAGGGGAAGCAAAAATAGTGCACACAAGCAGAGCAAAACAAGGAATTTGTTCTGTGCTTCCCATAAGCAGGGGGGTGGTCAGACATCTCTGGAGAGCAGGGCCCCATCATGCCTAATGATGACTTGGGAAGACAAACAACATCACTCCAAATGTTCCCTCTTCCTCATTCTCCCCTCTTTCATATACTTTATATCCTGAGCATATGGTCCAGAATCTTCCTTTGGTCGGTTGGAGTGACCTGTCCTGACTGTATCTCCTCCCAGTCTCACATGTATCCCAACTTCCTCACTATTGTAGCAGTGCAAAAAGCAGAAAAGGCTTTGGCTCTGTGTAAGCCCTGCTGAGCAGTAACAAAAACATCTTGATAGCATCAGCTTTGTATTCAATACAAATCCCAAAGATAGATAGCCCTATACTTCACACTGTGAAGAAAATTCCATCCCAGGTGAAACCAGCACAAGTACAGAACTAATGAAGTCTTCAGTAGTTTCCTGGTGGTGTGGGAAGTCAAATGAAAGGAGAGTGTTTGTAATGCATGACAGTATAAGTAGGGAATTTTCTTAAGTAAGGAAGATGTTACTAGAAACAAAAAGTGGAAGGCTGTTAGTGTAACTCGGTGTGTGAATTGTAGTTTACTTGGGTATTGACAAACTTCAATACTGTTATCTATAGGCAGGTTTGTTTCAAAGGTATGAAAATATTTTTATAGCAGCAAACTTTCAGTTTTTGCTTTTGGAGGAAAGTGGACAGCTAGTGAAAAATGAGTATTTTATCAAGGACAAGGAAGTAGATTGGGGAATCCTTCTGTTGCAAAACTGGTGCAAGCACTTCAGAGGAAGTCCACTGTCACTTTTCTGATTTTAAAAATGTACATGGGGATCAGCAAGTCATTTGCCCAAATGACATCTGCTACTTACGATAAGGACCCTGTACCATTAAATCCCACCACTACTCTGGCCAGCACTGTCTAGATGTGAGTATCTGTGGAGTTCACTTAAATAGTTTGCCTGAAGCTGCAGCCAAGTTGTTTGTGGTGGACAGCTGACAACATGGATGATCCTTTCAACACAGGAAAAGTCACATATTGTTTATCTCCATGAAAGTTACTATCAGGTTTTAGGATTCCTAGATACTGTAATAATGTTGCAAAATGTACTGCAAGAAGATGGACTCTTTCAGGTACTCTGAAAGAGCTTTTGTTGTCAGCCTGACACATTCTGATTTTTTTTTTCTGCTGAGATTCAGACTAGTATAGGAGCCAGTATGAAAACACTGAAAATAAGTAAAAAGCTCTAGTGTTTTCTGGCTGTGCATGTTCACTCTTGCACCATCTGGTTGCCATATTTATCTTTCAGGAGAGAGTAAATAATGTATATATATTAATTTTGAAGCAAGATGTGATTCAGAACAATGCCAGTGCTGTTCCTCAGCCCCCACAAGAGATACCAGAAAAAATGCTTCAGTGCACACCAAGAGTGATATGCTGCTGTAAGAGGGACAGAGCTTAAAATAATGTATGAAGTCTCATATGTAATGAGAAATGGCCTTTAAAGTACAAATCTAGGTAGTTTATTTCAGAGGGGCCAAAGAGTAGAATTGTAATAGGCCTGTGTAAAGAACAGGAATGTGCTTACCCGGCAGCCACTGTACTTTGGTAGTCTTTGTAGATCAATTTGTCACAGTGTTGAAGAAGTTTGCTGCAGATTTCCTACTTTTCTTTTTCCTAAAAAATTTTAAACTGTTAGAATGCTTTATGGTCTAACCATGTGCTTGCCCATTACCACATCATTTTAAAGTGACTATACTGACAAAGAAAGTAATACAAATTGTTTGTAGGATTCTCTGCAGAAGTCATGTTGAGTTACTTTCATTGAAGTATGGAGCATTCCTTCACTTGTCAGCTAAGGTGATTGCGTGACTGAAGATCTTGCCACATTTTATGCCCAATTCCTAGGCAGAGGGAACTGCTTAAATAATGGTACTGTAATAATGTGTAGTATAGGATAGACTGGATTTACCAGAATTCAGCTTGAGACTTTTGTGGGGTGGTTTTTTGTTTGTTTGCTTTTGGTGGTGTGTTTTTTTTTTTTTTTTCTTTTTTTTTTCTTTTTTTTCTTTTTTTTCTTTTTTTTTTTCATACACTGGAACAGGATATGTGCGCTAAATGTGTATCATGCTAAATCCGACCGTTGTAGTTTGGTTGGAACAGGACTCTGGAGCATCTTTGAGGATAATATTGCTGCTTGATAAGTGATACAAGAACATGTATACTTTGTTTTGTTAAATGGTGTGTTGCCACCATTTGGTTTCATCAAACATTGAAGAAGGTTAAATAAATAACACTACAACTTGTGTCATACTAACATTTTTATCTCTTAAGTATATATTACATTACTTATATGAAGAAAAGTGAAACTACAATTCCATACTGCTGTGTACCCTTGTAATTATGTCTTAACAAAAAGTACAAGCTGTTAGAAAATGTAGTCCTGAATCAGATGTGTCTTTGAAAGACTGATTTTTATCTAAGGAATTCTGCACCAGTACTTCTGTTTTGTAACTAACTTCCTACCAATTTCAAGAATGTAATAGTTATATTTTAATATTAAGTATACATTTAGCTTTTGTAGCTATAGATGGACAAAAAAGCAAAACTGCTGTTATTTTTGGCTTCATTTTCACATTTAATTCAGGTTGTTTCTTGGAGTTTTTCCTCCACCAAGGAAAACCTATAATGTCTAACATGGTTGTGCTGGAAAACTGAATTTGTAAACCATTATTGGGTCCTCAGCAAACAATGTTCTGATCCTTCTACTCCTTTGTATTCCTCCCCTAATTGATAAGGAATATGGGTCACGGATCTTACCCTAAAGGGACACGACTGAATCTGGTTTTACTTTTTTACTAAATACTTCTGCTTGTCTTCCTAGGCATCTTGAACAGAGGGCTTTAGAGGCTAGAGGAGTTTGAAGAATTACGGACTCCTGCTTTTGTCTTTGAAATGAACCAAAATTTTAATATCTGAAAGATTTCTTTGTGGTCAGAAGAGACAGTTCTTCCATCATGGGCACATTGCATTCTAAACTGATAGATTTGTAAATTAAAACGGTAACACAATTGTAGATTGCTTCATTTCTGCAACCATGGAAGCATGGTGTTTTCATTTCTTTCCATATTACTTCTAATTCTTAGTTAACTTGATTAGTAAAGGACCCCTTAGTAGTCAACGGCATCACTGCTCATAATATTAGTATTTTTTATGTGCTTGTAAAAACAAAACAGATGGAGAAATACCCATTCAGTACCTTCAGTGCTAAAATCAGACACAAAGATTCATGAGACCACTTGATTACTAACCTTATTTTTTTAACTTAAATTTTAATTTAAAGGAAAATTTATCTGGTAATCTGTATTTCACATTAGAAAAGAGATTTTGATTGTAAGAGAGATTAAAGTTGAAGAGGGAAAAAGAAGGGAGGTATGAACTTACAAAGGAAAAATACCTAGATTTTGCCAGCTTTAACTTCTGGGTTTTTTAATTAAAAAAAACATTTTTTGAATATTTCTTTTTCCAGAGGAAGGCATATTTGTTTGGCATAGCCATATATGTTTGATGTGTGTTATGAGAAGGATGTGGAAGGAGGTATGAGTGGGAGAACATGCCAGAGGTATAGTCAGGAGACTGCAAAGAGCTCAGGTTTTTATTTTATTACTGAATAAATGTTCCGTTTTGTGATCTTTGAAAACAAGAAACAACACAGGATTTGACAGTTTTGTCAAACCTCCCCCCTCTATGATAGAACTTCGTGTACTGATAAAATTCTTGATATCTGGATTGAGCTAACAGTGTATCTAAGGAAAACATACCTCTATGTGAACGTTCATCTATTTAAAACTTTCCAGATGAGATGTGGCCCTGGGCCCTTTGCTTAGCTGTGAAGTTGGAGTGGGTACGGTTGTCTTACTAGAAAATACATTCATCCATTCTCAGTGAGTTTCATAGGTAAAGGTTTTTAAGCAATCTGATATTTAAGAGGTTTTTTTGGTTGGTTGGTTTTTTAGGTTTTTTTCAAGGTTTGGTTTTTTTTTAATATTGATGTGAGTGAGAAGCTCATTAATGTTTCCTGTAAAATACAAAATACGTGTAGAGGATGAGAGAGAATAATATTCTCTTCTTGCATGGTTTGATAAATTTTCATCCTAAGTTTGTGGAACTTCTGTGTTAGCAACTTAAAAGTGCCAACTTTTCATCAGTGGTGTAGAAGAGCTCACATTCAACACACCTAAAAGTTGAAGCCGGTGTGTAACAGATACCCAGCTTCCTTTTCACTGTTAAACTTATATGTTATGTATTTGAGACATTTCTGAAACTACTTACTGCAAAGCAATGGTTCAGCTATGGCATAAATACTGACTTGAGAGCTTCTAAATTTTGATCTAAATTTGAGGTTTTGTCAAGAGGTCAGCTTCTGAAATTTCATCTTATAATTGAAAAATACCATAGTTGACCCTGTATGTGGGATAAGAACAGTGAAAGTTTGACAGTATCAGCAGCATCATGATGGAAGTCGTTTTTCCTAGTAAGTATTAGAAAACTAAGTTATGTGTGCTAATGAAAATTAAATGTAGTCTCGGATTTTTTCATCAGTAACTGAACCCCTCCTGAATATAGCCATTTTAATGAAAAAGCATGTTAATTTAGCAATGATTACAGTAAAGTATGTTTATAAACAGAGGTTGATGTGAACAAAATTAATGGTGATATTGCTTTAAAGTAACCTCTGTTTAATCTGTTCCTGTTTCAGACTTGTACTATGGTGGAGAAGCGTTCTCTGTAGAGCAGCCACAGTCTTTTACTTGTCCTTATTGTGGGAAAATGGGTTATACGGAAACATCTCTTCAAGAACATGTTACTTCTGAGCATGCAGAAACATCAACAGAAGTGGTAAGAAGCCTCTGAACTTGTATTCATGGTGGAGATATATTTTAAATAGTCTCATTTGTGAAAAATTCTCTTTCTGTTCTTCATTGAAGCATGTGTTCGTTTAAATGCTTTGTCAGAGGGTAAGTACCTACATTTGAGAATGACATCAGAATTGTATGATTTACGGGTATTACAATATAATGAACTTGCTTCCTTCTTTTAGAGTTTTTGTTTGTTGTCCTGATATAAAGACTGCCATGTTTAGAAGACTGTTATACTCTAAGACAAAATTAGGAAGTTCTCACAGTTATTCTGTCTAGCTGTGTCTCCCTTTTCATAATTAGTGTGTAATTGTTTTACAAGCTTGCAGCTATGCTGGTTGTTTGTAACTGTAAGAAAGAGGAAGACATGCAGATAGTTTATGTTTTCTAATAGCTTTTTTAAATGAACCTCTTAGTTTATGCAGTGGGATTCTATAATGGTTTTAAAACTATTCTTGTCTAAGAAGGGAGGTTTTCCCCATCCCTAACCATTAGAACACTAAATGGGGTTTAAAATGCACTCCTTGAACAAGTTTCAACACAAATATTTTAACTAGAAGTGTTAACTCCCACTATCTTGATTGATCTTGGGAGTAGGAGAAACTGGGTTAACAGTTTAGCAGAATGAGATGGAGGGTGCTGTTCTGCAGTAAACTATTTAGCCCTAGACCTCTAGGAAAAAAGTGATGCTTGAAGTGGATTACTTACCACTAATACATTGTGTGAAATTAGTTATAAATAGGTTCTCTATTCTAATCTTCCAGCTTTCTTAATTTTCACAGAATTCTGTAGAAGAAAATGAATGACCCTTCAAACCTAATATGGAACTTGGGTGAAGGGCTGATATGGAAAGGTTTTTGTTCACCTTTTTGGGGACTCAAAGGTGTATGACCTTTCTTAAAAACACAGGAAGTGTTTACTTCACAATCAGTTGCACTGTAGTATATTTAACTCGGTGACACACAGCAATTTTTACAACCTCTCTCAGTTTCTCTTAAGCTTTGCAACTTTCAAACATAGCTCCTACCGTTGGAAGTTCTGTGTTTGGATGACTTCACTTGGTTTGGTGGCTTGGTATTGCAATTCTGATTTGCACCACTTGATGTCAGTGATGTGTTCCTAACACTGAGTGTTCACAGATCCCAGATTTTTAAACTTGACATGCTGTTCTTTGCAGTTGTGACTTCTAGAACCCCACACATAAAGCCTAAATGTGTGATTCTTGACAGCTGCTACTCTGGTGAATCCTGAAAGAGTTACGTGGAAAAAAAAAAAATCCCACAAAACTTTTCTTTTTATGCATCAGTCTGCAACATTGCTTTATCATTGTTCCAAACAATGATAAAGGAGAATATTTTAATTCTTGAATACAATTGTTACTGTTCGGGCTAAATTTTGAATCTGGCATTTGTGATACGTGTTTAGTGTGCATGCACGTAAAATTGTTTGGGTACTGTACCCTTACTGAGATAGTGAAAGGCTGCAAGACTAGTAAAGAGGAAAATATTATGGATTCTAAGTGTTTGTGGTTATAGGCTTTCAAACAATTGTTTGTGTTTAGATACTGAGCTTGTAGTTGTTTGAGTATCTACTTCCAAAAATGTGTTTTATTTTGGACATGTATTTTTAGGGATGTAAGGGAACTTCACAGGGACAGGATAATTTCTATTTTAAAGGCTTTTCGCCCCCAGCTTTTCAAAGAATAAGCAAAAAACCTTTTTGTCTGTTAATTTTTGCCATTTTTATATTCAGCATGAGGCAGTTTACTTTCTGTTGATTTTTCTCAGGTACAGGCATTGGTAAATGCACCGACATTAGGTACCTGCAGGCAAGAATCACGAGCTGAAGAGGTTGAAAGGGACCTCTGGAGCAGGGCCACGTACAGCTAGTTGCTCAAGACCTTTTCCAGACAGTTCTTTAATAGTGACTCCACACTTAACTCTCTGGTTAACTCGTGCCAGTGCTCAGTGATCCTCACAGCGAGAAGCGTTTCAGTGTGTCCTGATGTTTTTGAGGAAGCTCCTGTGTTTGAATTTGTGCCCACAGTCTCTTGTCCTGTCACTGCAATATCTCCATCATCCTTTCAGGTTGCCTTCAGGTATTCATGAACATTCCTAAGATCCTTCCCTCATTACCCTATCCTTCTCCAGGCTGAGTAGTTCCATCTTTCTCAGCCTTTCCTCCATTGCTCTCTGTAAGCTTTTACTGAGCTCTTTCCAGTGTGTGCGTGTGTGGAGCTGAGAGCTGGGCACTGGTGCTGGGTGAAGACAAAGGATCACAACCCAAGTTCCTGCTGGCAGCTCTCTATTCAATGTAGCCCAGAACACACTGCTGTCCTGTCATCCATCCTCCAGGACCCCAGGTCCTTTGCTGCAAAGCTGTTCCCTATGACTGGCCTCCAGTGCGTGCTGGTTCCTGGGCCTGTTTCTGCCCAGGTGCAAGATTTTGTACTTCCACTTCATGAGGTTCCTGTTGTCCCATTTCTTCAGGTTTTTTTAAGGTCACTCTAAATGGCCGCACAGCTCCCTAGTGTATCAGCCACTCCTAGTTTTATGTAACCAGCAGAATTCCCAGTGATCACCACCCTCTGAGCCCATCCACTGAGACAGTTTTCACTCCACCCCACTCTCTGCTTATTCAGCCTGAGCATCAGCAACTTATCTTTGAGCATCCTGTGAGAGACAGTGTCAGTAGTCTTACTTGAAGCCCAGATAGGCAATTTCCCCTGCTCTTCAGTCATCTACTAGGCCAGACACTTCAGCCTTGAAGTTTATGAAATCGGTCGAGCATGTCTTCCCCTTTGTGAAGCCAGTGCTGACTACTATTGATGATTTTCTTGTCTTTAATAGTGTCTGAAAATAGTTAACAATAGTTTCCTCACTTTCCCAGGGATCAAAGCAGGATGACCAGTCTGTTGTTCCCTAGATCTTCCACTTACCTGCCTGTCTTTAAGATGGGAGTGAAATTTGCTTTACTCCAGTCCTCACACACCTCATCCAGTCACCATGATCGTTCAGAGATTGAAAAGAGGCTCATAGTGGCATCTGCCAGTTCCCTCAGCACCTCTTGGTGCATCACACCCAACACAGCCTGTGAGTTTAAGTATTCCAATTCATATAAGTATTCTTCAGAGTAATCTTCTTCCAGCAGGGGAATGTCTTCACTACTCTAGACTCTACCACTGCTCTCTAAGGACTGGAGTTGCTAAAGGCCAGTCTTGCCAGTAATGACAATAGGAAAGGAAGTTATTCAGTACTTCAGCCTTTTCTGTACCATGTGTAACTAGGCCTTACATCTTCTGAGCAATGGGCCCACATTTTCCCTAGTTGTCTTTTTATTTCCTGTGCACTTCTAGAAGACCCTGTTACCATGGATGTTACTTGCCTGGTTCAGTTCATTTGGGCTTTAGCTTTGCTTATGTTGCCCTGTGATGCTCAGATAATGCTTACGGTTGGCTATACTGTGGCTTGCCCTTGGAGAGTAACCTCTGTATGTTTTCTTTTTGTGATTGAGTTTATCCAGGAGTGTCTTGATCATCCATGTAGGCCCCCTGACATATTTGCCTAAGTTAATATTCATTGAGATGGAGAGCTCTTGAGTTTGGGGAGGAGCGATCTTTCAATATTAACAGGTTTTCTTGAGGCCCTTTTACTCTCCAGGTTCATACAGCATGGGGGTCTTCCAACCAGAATATTTTAAGAGGCCAGTTTGTTTTGCTGAGGTCCAGGGTCATGATCTTGTTTTTTATCTTCTTCCCTGCCCTCAGGATCTTGAAGTGCCTGCCCCATGTCAAGGTCTCTACAGCCAGGGCTTTCTTTGAGCCTCACATCCCAACTGAATCCCTCATTGTTGGTAATTATGAAGTTCCATGTGACACCTGTCCTCGTGTTGCTCTCTTGTCACTTGGAAGTTACCCTGAGTGTACTCCAGGAACCTCTTGGATTGTTGTCCATCCAGCAGGTGCTGGAGTGGTTGAAGACCTCCATGAGGATCGGGTCCTGCAAGTGTGAGGCAGCTGCTCCACATCTCTAGGGAGCCTGATCAGTTTGTTCCTTGTAGTCAGGTGGCCTATAGTAGACAGCTCCTCTAACATCCCCTTTGTCTGTTCTCTTCTTAATTCCAGCATGTAAGATCTCCATCAGGTCATCTTCCATCCAGGCACTGCTTTTAATGCACTCCAACTGCTCTCTCACTTCAAGTGCAAGCCTCCCTTCCTGTTCCTGAAAGAGCCCTCTTCCTCTTCTAAAGAACCAGTATTTCTTCACCCATACAATGTCCAGGGATAATGGTTAGAGTTGTAAGGCAGAGGAATCTGGGAATCAGTATGATGATTGTTTTTGTTGGTGTTGAGGTTTCAGGTAAGTTGGACTGGTCCAGATCAAATGCGATGTTCAGCTAGAAGTCTGCTAGCACTGCAAATAAAAAATATTCAGAAGACTTCATAAAATTCCATCTCTTCGGTCTTGTTTCATAAAAGAGATGCAAATTTTCTGCTATTATGTTGCAATGCAGCAGCTTTCCCTCGCCTTCAGGAAGGCAGTAACTAGGCTCATTGTAGATGAATTGTAAGCTCTAGGTTGTTGCGAATTCGATGGTAAAACTGAGGAGAGATTTTTCTTGCATTAATTAGACAATCTGAGTCTCAATGTCCCTGTTCATCGTCTAAGATCCCAGTGACTCTTTTTGAGGTTACAGAAGTGCTGTCACTTAAAGTGGTTACTTTGTATGTAAATGTGAAAGTAGTGGTAATACAAGCAAAGTTCTAGAAACTGGCAGATGTTCTGTGAGTGAGATTGACTTAAGCCTTTAGAGTCATCATTCAGGTTTGTGTGGTGATTTCTTAATACAAATGCTCATAAATTCAAGAGAAAATTATGGCATTTGCCTTTTGTTTGCACCATTTGTTCATGCATGTTGTTATTAAAAATTATTTTTATTTGTATCACGCTTCATCAGTGATCCAGCAGTCTTAGTTGTGATTCTCTCAGAGCTTATGCTTAACTACATTGTTGTTTGTGCATAACAGTGCTTGAGTAACTTTCCCTAGTCAAGAGTTCTTGAAAGTTTAGTTGATATCTAGAATTAGGGTTTGGAAACTTTGATTCCTTCTTACTCAATATTCATTATAATCTTTCCTTAACTGATATTTTTCTGAGGTGTGAGTATATTCAAAAGTATGTGCGGTTCGTAACACCTTTGTCATGGTAACAAAGAACTTCCTGGTGATTTCCTGCTTTCAGGAATGGGCTGTTCTTTTTATGTTGGGTTTCTACTTCCTCGGAGTAGCTTAAATAAAAGAAGATTGCTTTGAAAGTATTGTTCTCTTAGTCTGAGAATATTAAGCAGCTGTAATGAAGTTTAGGGAATCAGGACCATCTGTCCAATACACATCCACTTCTATATCCCTACAGGGTAGCTATATGATATGTTGTTATAGCTGAGTATTTATTATATAGTGTTGTGCTATGATATGCCCTGTAGTGCACTTGCTTGGCTTCTGTAGTGATGAAAAATGTGTGCATAGAAATGCTGAACATGGAAAATAAGAGGGAAGGAATTGTAGCAAAAAGCTTTTAAAATGCCTGGTTTTCTTTTCAGAACTGGCAACTAAAATTAAAGTAGAATTAGATTGCAGCAGTTCCTGTCACAAGTAGCTGAGATTTTACTGTAAAACATATTTCAGTACCTTGTTCTCACCTCTGTAAGAGTACAACAGATGTGTGCTCTTTTATACAGTCATTCTTAATGCTAATGGTCCCTTGAGATCTACATTTAACAGTTTAAGTAAACACATGGAAAATGAAAGAAAAATGGAAGATGCTGTTTGTCGAGTCAAAGAACAAGTCATAATTATGCCAATAGTAGTAGTAATGTTTGCCTGCTTAGTTAACTGTACTTTAGTTTAAAAAACAAAAGAAACAAAACCTACCAACCAAAAACTGAAGTGGGGAAAAGATACCCAAAACCAAAGAGAGACCTCAGTACCTGCTCTCAAAATACTGTTGTGGAGAGGGGATGGAGATCAGCTCTTCTCTGCCAAACCTGAACCTACTGGGTGGGACGGTCTCAGCTCGATACTTCCCAAATCTGGGCAGTTTCATTCTGGTTCCTCTGCTAGGATGAATGTCAAGCAGGCAAATAGTATTCCTGTATGATTCGACTCCAGTAACTGTGGCAGAATTGGCATGCAAAAATACTCAAGATACTGCAAATTGATTTTAAAAACCCTAGCTCTGGTTTTCATAGTATTCTGAACTTCATAAAGTAAAAGGTGAAAAAATTAATGTCTGCACTTCAGTAATTTTTCTGAGTTAATTAAATACATTGATATCCAGGTGTTTGTGAATACCAAAATGCGTAAGAGCCAATGTCTGATGATTGACTTGATACAAGTTCTGTTTCTTGTAATATTTATAAAGTTGGATTTTTTTCCTTGCTTTGTCATTTCAGATTTGTCCAATATGTGCAGCATTGCCTGGTGGGGATCCAAATCACGTAACAGATGATTTTGCAGCTCATCTTACACTGGAACACAGAGCTCCTAGAGATTTAATATCCTTTCAAGTTTGAGGCAAAGAGACTGGACTGTTTCCTCTAGTAGTCATGGTGACTTGGTTTGACTTTTATAGTCAAAGGGTCATATTCTGGGTTTCCTGGAACTTGGATTGCTAAAGATACGTACATTAAAAATAAAAAAGTTCATCTACTAGTTTAAAAAAAGTGTAGTTGTCAGACTATACTCAGACTTGTAAGTATACCTGAAAGTGTTTTTTGCTCTAACAGTGGAAACATTTAAAGAATTTTGACATACTTGTGCTGTGTTTTATCCTGCCTCATGATTAGTCTTGGTGCTGTTTTATGCATCAAGATACGATGCTGTATATATTTATGACATAAAGATGATTGAAGCATAGCTGCTTGTAACAAAAGATTGTAAACTTGCTTAACTAATTTTAACACAATCTTTTAGTAGTGTAATTTTGTAACATTACTGGCATTTTGTAACACAACTCAGAAAACCTTCAGATTTTCTGGGAAATAGGATGATGTCCTTCAGTTACCTTAGCAGACAGTTGTGAACATTTATCTATGCTTGATGGCTGAAGAGCTGGAACTGTTGGGATATTTTTTATAGGAATATTTGTCTCCTTTTAATTTTTTTTTTTCCTCCCTAGGATTAACTGGTAAAATACCTTTTGGGTTGGGTTTTAATTAATGACATGCAAGCTATGTGGCATCCCTACAGTAAATAATCTCTGAATTATTCCTTTGTGTCTTATTTAAACAAACAGAAAAAAAGACTGCCTTATTACTTTGATAGTGGCTTTTTTGTTCAGAGATTTTTAAAAAGGAACAAAGAATAATGTAAGCTCAAGGAGTTGGGGGGGGAAAAATCCAAGCCCTGTTGAACAGAATTAATTAGACTAATAGAAGGAAAACAGCATTTGAGGCGATGGCTCCACTTCAGTTATGATTGTTTTTGATTTGAGTTTGTATTAACATGGTTTAAGGCCAGGACAGACCAAATGCGCAGGTTAATTACTATGCAATAATTGGATCAGTGTAAAGGAGTGTGGGTGTAGATGGGCTCTGTGAAATTATCCAAAATGATACAAAAACCAGTACAAAGTCAGATGAAAGCAGTTACCTGTACTTGCCTTTCTCAGGGACAGGAGTAGAGCTCTCAGCACTCAGGAGCAGCAGAGTGCTGAATGCAGTGGCTCTGACCATAGGAGCTTGATCCCAGGCGCCCCTGTTGTTCTCAGTGGCCAGGAGTCATGCTGTCCTCCCTTTCCAGAGGAGGTGGGATAAGACTGATGAGAGGAGAATATCTTCCAGATCATTGGATCTTTCCTGGCCTTCGGACAGCCCTGGAATGTCGCTTGATGGCTGATGTAGTTTGTGTCCTTGTAGTTCTGCTCATTGTACCAACTGTGAGATTTTCATAGCACCTGCCTAATTAGGCTTTTTCTAACAAGAATTAGATAACTACATAGCAGTGTGCCAGAGTTATAATTATGGGCTTCCAACCTTAACTGTAAGGCAGGGAGTTTAAAATTTTCCAGCTACAGAGTGCAATTAATTTCATACTAAAATGCACAAGATACTTGATTAGAATTGAGGCTACTGCTGCATTTTCACACCCCTAGTACCAGAGATGCCACCAGGTGACTTTTACTTAGGGAATGTTTGAGCCAGAAAAGACAATTTTCTTTCAAATACAGAGGAAGGTTTCAGTCGTCCCAAAATGGTTCTGTTTTGGGAATACAATGCCCTTGATTAAAGATAATGCCTTTAGAATTTCCTGCTTGTACTCTGTTGTGTTGGTGTCTAGTGTTGCCAAATTTCCAAAAGCTGGTAAGAAGTATCTTGAAGTGACTGCTTAACATTGGACTCTACATAATATCTAGAAACAGGAATAGCTAAGGCAGGAAAAAAGGAAGAGAAGATTTCACTCAGGGTCTAGCAGTGTAGGAAATAAGAACCATCACTCTCTGCTACACCATTATGTTGCTCAATATGAAGTTGAAGCTGTACAGAACTCTCCATGCCCTGTAATTGCCTTCATGTACAAAAAGGAGGTAGAGAAGACTTTTCGTTTGTTTTCTAAGTAAAATATGTTTGGTTAATTTTGGGTTTTTTTCCTAAAGTTGTCCCAAAACACTACATGTGTTTCTTACTACAAACCTTGTTGCAGCTATTGCAAGGTCTGTCATTTATTCCTACAGTCTATGGACAACTCTTTAAAACCCAGTTTCTTTTATTAGCAGGGAAATATCTGAAAATTCATTAGGTACATCTTTTCAGCATTAATCATACAAGTAGTTCTCACATGACTATGCAGTTTAAATGTTTGTCACAAGATAAGGTTTGCAAAGTCTTTTCTTACCCTAGCATAGCTGGTAAGAGTCAAGTGCATGCTTATCTAGTATTTGAAGAATGACATCTCAAAAGCTCCATTTCAAAAGCTGTGATTGGGAAAGTTACCCCAGAGTCCTGTGTCTGCTTGAAAAATCTCCAGATACTACATGTTTAGTTATGAAAAGCTTGCCAAACTACATAGGGTCTGTAGTCCATCTAATTTAGCAACTCATATCCAGCAGCATCCAAAACTGGCACACTCAGAGGTGCAAGATGCTCTGTACTAAGCAAAGTGTGTGCTTGGGGAGGTTTTCCTCTTACACCCTAGAAGTTTTACACTGCAGTATAACTAACAGTTTTGAAAGAAGCAAAGCCTGTGAAGTCTTGTAATGGCCAGAAGCTTCTCTTGCTATGGGAAGTTGAGTCATACCTTTCAGTCTTAAGTTTTTGACCTCCATAACATTCTAAGATTCTGTCTCATAACTGTGATTCATGGAAAGTACATTGGAAGCTACCCTTACACAGAAATTGATACCATGTGAGTGGTAACCATACTATTATGAAAATAAAAAACATTGGAAATTGGGATCTAAGGTAAAAATATAGTAATACTAAAATAAATTATTAAAGACTATGCTATTTGATTTTTCACCAGTGAGTCATGCTAGTCATTTTTAAGAAGAAGCCTTATCTGGACTGTCTTGGAGGAAGTAATGTTAGCAAATTTATGACAAAAATAATCTTTAAATTTGTTGATTACTTCAAAATTTATGTGAGAACCAATTTCAAAAGTAGCACAAAATACAAGCATCTGATAGGGGAAAGTGTGAAAAAAAGAAAATGAAAAGCATCATCATACTGGAATTAGTGATATTTCATGGGCTGTAAGAAGAAAAGTGAAACAAAGGGGTATGATAAATATGCTGAATACTCCAGAAACCTACAGTTTCCTCAGGACTGAAATGGTGAAATTTCTTGGATAAACACACGAGATACATAAGTCAAAAGGAATTTGGTAATTATTCTAATAGGAATTGCAGTAAACTATTGGGGTTTTGGGGTTTTTTTGATACTTAATGTAAGGGAGAACTGAAATCCCTGTCTCAGTAATAAGCTTGGCTGAACATGGATTTGTGTGGATTTTCACAGAAAATTTTGATTTAAAAAAAAAAGTTACCAGATCAGTAAGTCTGACCTGTAGTATAGCTACAGTGTACCTTAGCTTTGCTTCAGAAGTTGAATCATTACTTTATGAATCAAGAACAGTACATCTGAGTATTTGACCCATGAAATATCCTTTAATGGTTGTTTAACACTTAGTGCCAAACAGTTGTGTTTTCTTAACTTCTTGACTACGATGAATCCAGTGGCGTTCGGCATGTACGTAGGATGTTCCACCCAGGCCGGGGTTTGGGAGGCCCCCGTGCTCGTAGATCAAACATGCACTTTACTACCAGTTCCCCTGGTGGGCTTTCATCTTCTCAGAGTTCGTATTCTCCAAGCAATAGAGAAGCCATGGATCCTATAGCTGGTAAGAGCTGTAACCACAAATTTTACTCCACTGTCCTCCTTCCAGAGAAAAGAGAATGAAGACTGTAGTTGCCCTGCTCTGTGTTGCTGTGAAGCTGCACATACAGGCACAGCATCTCACAGAACGGGTGAGGAGGGAAAGGGTGTTCTTACTGTCAGCATCAGAAATTAATTAGGCTGTGTCTTTTGGATTCTCAGAAATAGCTTGCTTGTTGTATTTTTAGCCTTGATGTGAAAATAACTTTTTTTAAACAAGGAAAATAAAATAGAGAGTGAAAACAATTCTGAAAACAAATACAGTTTTGTCTATGGGGAAATCTAAACATTTTAATGCCATGGTCTTTAGCCATACCCGTACATCAGGGAAACCTCAGAATGTCTGCCACAAATCCACCTTTACTTCAGATGCAAAGGAGATGCAGTGCTCAAACTGGAGCTTGCCACTATCAGGCTGTGACTTCTTCAGGAGGAGATAGCCATCCATCTGGCTTAATGAGACATTGCCCCTGGAAGGAGAGCTGTGGATCCATTGCCTTCCTTAATCATGATCCCCTTTGCCTGCCTTCTGATGGCTCTGACACTGCTGGCCTGGTGTGACCTGATGTAACTCATTAAATTAGCTGTGAAGAAATAGCCCATCAAGACAAAAAAAAACAAGTGAGGTCACAAGTGAGTTTGTTCAAAGAGGGAGGATGTTCTTGAAGCTTCCAGTGCAAGACGTCCTCTTTTTTTTTTTTTTTTTTTGCCAGGGCAGCTGCTTCAGCTCATTTAAAATGTGAGGTGACTGCTGAAGTTTGTTTTCAGCCTTGCGGGACTTCCCACTTAGCAGCGTTAAATGTGGGATAAAATGTCATTCTGCATCTATTCTCTTTTGAAGATGCGTTTCTGCATTTAGAGCACACTGAGCTGGGTGTCCATCTTGTTCCATGACTGTTTTGAGTTCACACCTCTTTGCAAAATACTGCTTCTCTATATTCCAAGCTTCAGCTTACAGTGAGAATAATTGTAAGATACATTTATTATCTTGCCTGGGAGTTTAACATGTCTGCCTTTTTACTGGAGTAGTAAATAGGAGAGACCACAGTAACTTTTCTATTTAAAGTTTATAGCATCAGTTACTTTTTTTTTCTTCCCTGTGGCATTCTCTAGTAATTCAAATTTACTTAATTTTGGTGCTGCTGTCAGTGTTGGTGAAAATTACTCGACATCTCTAGTTCATATTTTGCTTTGTTCCTTCAAAAACAGCTCGCTCTAGGATGATTGTTTTGTTAATACAGTGGAAGAAAAATTGTCATGATCTATATAGTAACTTTGTAATGTAGAGGAGAGGGGTAGGAGCAGGATTGTCCACTGCTTCCTCTGCCATTGCATCAACTGCAGTGGTATCTGAGATAAGAAGTACCTTCTGCACAGGACATAAAAGAGATTATGCAGTAATGCACTGAGCAGTAACTTGCTGCTAATACTGCTTAAAAAAAAAACCAACTTTGTGGATAAAATTTGCAAAGAGCATTCCATCCTTCTGAATTGGAACATTTAATAACAGAGCGAGGTTCTAGTCGCTAGGCCTTATCCATGTTCATGACAAAACTAAGAATTCATACAGAATGCTTTTGATGTGATGCAGTGATAGGTTTTCTTAAATAAATTTCTTTTACTGAATGTTTGAAGCAATGGTACAGTGTTTCTCTCTTGGTTGCAGTACAGCTTCCCTCTGAGATAATTGAGAGGATGAAGCTTGTGTTTTGAAGGAACACTTGTTAAAAGGAAGAAAAAAGTCAGCATCCAAAGCCAAAATGAAGAAATTTCTTAGTCAGTGGCTATTTTGACTTGAAGTTTCAGAGAGTGGCTGCAGAGGACATCTTTTGCCAGGCTACCTGTAGAGTGGCTCTCCTGTCGTTGTTGAGACTTTAAACCTTGTCTTGTTTTTTTGGACTAAATCTGCATGAATTAGTTGTAATCTTTATGGGCATTAATCTTCACAGTCTTCTCTGAGCATTGTTGAGTTTTGATGTTAATTGAAAAAAAAGTGGAATTGATGTACTGGAATTCAGAGTGTATTTATTCTGCTGTGTAATGCTCATTTAAGATCTTAAGTCATAGAAGCTTTCTCTTCTCTGGCAGAGCTTTTATCCCAGCTATCAGGTGTGAGGCGTTCTGCAGGAGGACAGCTCAACTCCTCTGGCCCTTCTGCTTCTCAATTACAGCAGCTGCAGATGCAACTGCAGTTGGAACGGCAACATGCACAGGCAGCAAGACAGCAACTGGAGACTGCACGCAATGCAACCAGGCGCACCAACACGATCAATGTCAACACCACTATGACACAATCTACAACAACCACCAACACATCTAACACAGAGAGCAGTCAGCAGACTATCCAGAATTCCCAGTTCCTTCTGACAAGGTAATTTTTTCAATGTATTTATATGTATTTACCTCTTATAATTTCTGTTTACCTTAGTTCTAGTAGAGATACAGAGCTTGATGAAGCTTATATGTTTGGAGTCAGGCACATGCCTAGGGTGGCATGAATTAATAGAATACTTACCTAGTTTAGAAATTGTACTTGGACCCCAAGATTATTTAAAAGAGGATTCACCTCCTGTGTCATCCCAGTTCTTCTAGAACACTGACTACTGATCTGAAATGAAAATATTTTCCCCATCTCCCCTGCCACACCCTCTGTAAGCATACTTTTGTTCATCTGGTATTGTGAAAGAGTGTGGTAATTTCAACAGCTCTTGTGCCTGAATTGGAGTCAAATGGATTTTATCTAAATTCAAAATAATGCCATGTGACATCTTTCAATCAGAAGTTCACTTGAGAACCTTAATCAAAGCACCCACAAGTGTCACAGACTGTGACTTTCAGAGTTGGAGTGAGCAATTTCCTTGCCGCTATCGAGGCATGCAGTGTACCGTAGGAGAAGTGGAATTGGGTTCAGTAATGCATGCCTAGGTTTTACATGTGCAGTGATATGTTTTGTGGCCAGTGTGAACTTAGAAGCTGATGTGGAAACAAAGGAGGCATGTAATTGCATGTACAGGAAATGGCACTCTTCTAGCCCTCCCTAAAAGACTCACTGAATAGCAGGAAAGCTCATGAACAGTTTTTGATGTTCCTCTAACTTTGGGCTCCACTGCAAATGCTGTTGCAGCAGCAGAGGAGGGGTGGGTAGGTAAATGCATGCCTGTTGTACTCAAGTGCTGAATGTGTTGAAGGGCAGGTTGGGCTGTCCTGAAGGAGCAGTTTCTGAGCACATCTCAGCTGGTTGGTGGTGTCACCAGTGAAGTGGGCTTTCAGCAACTCTGTTTTCTCTTCCCTTGGTGCTGTGCAGGTTGAATGATCCAAAGATGTCAGAAGCAGAACGTCAGTCAATGGAGAGTGAACGGGCAGACTGCAGCCTGTTTGTTCAGGAGCTTCTTCTGTCCACCTTGATGCAGGAAGAAAGTTCCTCCTCAGATGAGGATGAGCGGGGGGAGATTGCAGATTTTGGTGCTATGGGCTGTGTAGATATTATGCCTCTAGATGTTGCTTTAGAAAACCTAAATTTAAAAGAGAGTAATAAAGGAAATGAGCCTCCTCCACCTCCTCTTTGATGACATCCCACTTTGCAGACAATGTCCTCTGTGCTGTATTTGCCAATGAAAGTGGACAACAACTATCTTGGGTTTGTTTTGGTGATTGTAATTTCAGGTCTGTCACTCTTGTTACATTGTGTACATTCAAAAGAAAGAGAGAAAAGATATATATGATAATCATTTCCACTTAACTAATTTTTACTTCTAGCAGGTAAATGTAGGTTGCAGTGCAGAGCAGAAGGCTCTGTGTCCTGTACCTTGACATGCAAAAGGCTCTCCTAATACTCCACATTCAAACTGAAGAGGAAAAAAAATGAAAAATCTCTAATGAAGCTGCTGTGTGTATTTATGAATATTAATGAATAAAAACTGCTTGGATGGTTTACCTTAACTACTGCATGACGTTTTTTGCAGCGTGCATGAGTTTTAGTGACCTTGTCATTTAAAAACTTAAATACAAGGAGTAAAACTAAAAACCACAAAGCTTTCCCATTATTCCAAGGTTAGGTGATGAAAAAGGTCAGCGCTGAGTAGCAGTTTGTGGCCACAAAGTAGCTTTTTAATAATATGTGACAGGATGACATCTTCATGTGCTGTTCCTGCACAGGATGGAAACTCTGCAGTGGGATACATTGTTGTGACCGGGGTGTGGTATTTTGCTGAATGTGACCATTATGTTGCCCTCTCAGCCGTTACTGCAAAGTGGAGTTAAACTTCATTTTATGCATCTGTAGGAGACGTAACAGTAAGGCCACTGCTGGAAGCTACTGCAAGGGGCTTTTGTGTGCCCTAAAATCAAATGATGTTCACTTTTGTTTAAAGTTTTTCTTTGTTGTGGTTGTTAAAATTTTTTAATTGTTAAATATGTTTTATTCAGGTGTAGACAATTCATATATTCACTGTGTTTCTTAAAAAAAAAAAACATTAACCTGGATCCTATTGTCTTAGTTTAAAAGCCTTTTTCACAGCCTCAATCATATTTTGAGTTATTTATGTATTTGCTTCATAGTTTGCAGAGACCTGACAGTATCAGGAGAGTTTGAGAATTTGGATTCCCAGACTGTCAGTATATTACAAGAAATTCTTAATGCTAACTTTAGCACCTTTTATTTATTGTTTCTTTTGGTTATTTTTGCTGGTATAAAAAATGGAAAAAAAGCCTTTAGTTGAATCATGCCACCTACATGCCTATACTGTTAATCCTACTGGTTTGGAAAAAAAAAAAAAAAGAGTATGGTGTTCTTGTGCATAGAAATTTATAATAGCCCCAAAGCAAAGACAGAAGGGGTATGTTTGGTCTTGGGTTTGGTTTTCTTTCTTCTTCTTTTTTTTCTTTTTTTTTTTTTTTTTTCCCTTTTCTTTTTTTTCATTTGTTTGGGGACTTTTTTGTTTGGTTGTTTTTTTGTTATTATTGTTTAGGGTTTTTTCTGTTTGGTTGGTTGGTGTTTTTTTGGTGGGTTTTTTTGAATGTAAAGTTAGATTATAAAAACAAAAGTGCACACAGCTTCTGATGAAAATTTAAACCAGGCTTATGTCATAATGATGTCTTTCCAGATCTCTCACCTCACCCCCTCTCTCTTTCTCCGTATCCTCTCATCTCAGCAGCATTGTAGAGTAAATGTAATGACTTGGATACCACATGGTGTTCTCAGCAGAACTGTGACATGTATGCTAATCCAAAATAACAGCAGGAAAAAAACAACCCCGCAGACTGAAGTCTAAGTTCCTTCCTCTTTTTTTTTTTTTTTTTTTTTTTTTTTTTTTTTTTTTTTTTTTTTTTTTAATAATCAAATCTCAATTGTTTTCATATAGAGCATTAGCTTTGGTTGGGTTTTTTCTCTTTTTTTTTTTTTTTTTTAGTCTCTGCAACAGAAAACTTTACATGCAGCCTCTGGTTACCCTGAGAGTTACCCCCAGTAAGGGACTTTTTTATTGATTGTTGAAGACTTTCAAAAATTTTTCAAGCTGTAGTTTTTCAAGCACATCTTCTGCACATTACAATAAGACACACGGTTCAATAAAGCATTTTCAAGACTGTTGTTCACTTGATTCTCTTTGGTTTTAATGCATTTTCCAGACAGTTTTGTTTCAGAAATTTCTGCATCTGCCTTTAATTCTAACTGTATCTTCCAACACAAAATCAGTTTGTGTAGACATCCTGGGTGGTTTATATAAACATGTTTGAAAATGAAATGCTTTGGCAGGTGATGAGGTATGTAATCCTAAGCTCTTCACAGGTAGGTGAATTGAAGGCTGCATAGACGAAGATGAATTTAAAACAGACTCTGCTCGATGTGCTGTTGTTTTGTATTGGTTGAGGCTGATCTCTTACATTGCCCAAATTCCAGTCACTTGCTTGGAAGGGCATGTAAACTAGTGCTACCTGTTTGTTTAGAGACTGAATACATGCTACCTTGGATTTAGAAGTATCTTTGGACATAGGCTAACTTGTACAAATCTTGAGTGGTTTGGGAGGCTGTTTGGCCCTTTTTATTACTATTTTAGGTTAAAAAAAAAAAAGAAATGGCTACTAGGAAGGTATTCTGGTAGTCTGTCGAGTTCTAGTTGCAAAAGGTGTTTTTCTTCTCAGAGTAAGCTTTGCCAAGGTAGTATTTTTGGGGTATTTCCAAAACATTTATATTTAGGGTGCTTTGGGCTGCAGTGACTACAGCCTCCATCACCTTTGAAGGGGAATCCCACAGGGTGTTACTGCCTTTTCTATGTGAGAGAGGGGGGAAAAAAATCACAACAATAAAAAAACCCCACCCCAAGACCACATCCCCAGAGTCGACATGGATAGCCCCCTTCCCAGAAGAGGAGCCTTAGTGCTCTGCACTTGGACAGTGCCTGGAGTGAAGGGACCCCAGTACTGTGTGGGGGTGGTCAAGGTCATGTGAAGAAGCGCTTTCAAAGGTATCGGCAAAAGCAATTTCATAACAAATTTGTGAAAGCACGCCTAAGTTCCCTGGCAAAGTTTGCTCTGTTAGCACATAGATAAAGCACACAAAGGAGAACTAGATTAGTGTCAGTCTGGAGTGACACACAACAGAGACTGGGGATGCAAAAGGGTGAGGATGGAGAATATAAGGGTGCAGAGGGGGAAGGGAGACACTCCCACTCATTCCCACAAGGTTCACAATGGACCCCTTGCCAAATACACTCTTGGAATTGCTCAGTGCTTTACGTCTAAAGGATTTGGCAGCATTTAATCGTTGAGTGATGTAACTCTTTACAGAATGATTCTGTAAGATTTGCCACAACATTAACTTAATTTTGCATCTAAGATGGCAACATTGATGCTACACTAGCTATAAAGTGTTGAGGTCAGTTTTCATGCATTCACAACAGACATAGACGTATATATTCAAATAATAATGTGTGTGTGTGTGTGTGTGTATGTACAAAGCACCTGTTTAAAGCTCCCTGGAGTTTGGTGAAACATTGGATGCCTAAGCATCTCTCAGTGGGCAAAGGCTTCAGTCTCGAGGAGAGGGGGACCAGCCCCAGGCCCCACTGTCAGTTTTTGATGAGGCTTCTTTGAGTTCTCAAACGTGTGGGTTGGTGAGCACTGAGAGGCACATCCTGCTCCAAGGGAGGTGCTGGCACAGCCACTGGGGCCATGGGACCTCAAAGGGCCTCGTGAGGACCCTGTTCATAGGCTTGTGAGATGCTTGGCTTTAGACTTAAATCAGTTTCCATCCTGGAATCAATTCAGGTCAGTAATTTTCCTCAAAATACATTAAGAACAATAGTTTGTTCCAGCTGTGATTTAAACAAAAATAAGTTTCCAAGGCTATTCAGTAGAAAACAAGTTTGTTGGCAACACATTCTTGGGAACTGGGAGTGTAACTGATAACCTCAAGGAAACCGTAACACTGAATATGCAGTGGGAGCATGCAGCCCACCACAGGTGGGTCCAAGTAATGTGCTGTGTGTGCCGTGTGTGCCGTGTGTGCTGTGTGTGCTGTGTGTGCTGTGTGTGCTGTGCCGTGTGTGCTGTGTGTTCTCTGTGTGCCGTGTGTGCTGTGCTGTGTGTGCTGTGTGTGCTGTGTGTTCTCTGTGTGCCGTGTGTGCTGTGCCGTGTGTGCTGTGTGTTCTCTGTGTGCCGTGTGTGCTGTGCTCTGTGTGCCGTGTGTGCTGTGTGTTCTCTGTGTGCCGTGTGTGCTGTGCCGTGTGTGCTGTGTGTGCTGTGCTGTGTGTGCTGTGTGTTCTGTGTGTGCCGTGCCGTGTGTGCTGTGTGTGCCGTGTGCTGTGCTGTGTGTGCCCTGTGTGTGCCGTATGTGCCGTGTGTGCCGTGTGTGCTGTGTGTGCTGTGTATGCCGTGTGTGCCATGTGTACTGTGTGTGCTCTGTGTGCCCTGTGTGCCCTGTGTGCCCTGTGTGCCCTGTGTCTGCTGTGCCGTGTGTGCTGTGCTGTGTGTGCCGTGTGTGCTGTGTGTGCCATGTGTACTGTGCTGTGCTGTGCCGTATGTGCTGTGCTGTGTGTGCTGTCTGTGCCGTGTGTGCTGTGCCGTGTGTGCCGTGTGTGCCATGTGTGCCGTGTGTGCTGTGTGTGCCCTGTGTGCCCTGTGTGTGCTGTGCCATGTGTGCTGTGTGTGCTGTGTATGCCGTGTGTGCCATGTGTGCCGTGTGTGCCCTGTGTGCCCTGTGTGTGCTGTGTGTGCCGTGTGTGCTCTGTGTGCCCTGTGTGCCCTGTGTGCCCTGTGCCGTGTGTGCTGTGCTCTGTCTGCCGTGCCGTGTGTGCGGTGTTTGCGGTCAGGTGGAATCTCGGCGCGGCTTCTGGCACTGCCGAACCTGCTCTGTCCTTTCCCGCGCTCTCATCGCGGGGAGCGCCACGTTCGATTCTGGCGAGGGCTGCCATAGAGCCGTTGTTGGGGGTGGGGCAGACAGAAAGGCATGCAGCAAGTCCAGTATTCTGTATGTTAAAGTGCTATGGAAAACAGTGTAAAGAGTGGATTTGAATATCCTTGGAAAGCTTTTTAGAATATCAGTATGGTCTGTCTTGTAACTTCCGATGTGCTTTAATAAGAGGTCCGGATTAGTTTTGTGGAACCTTTTTGTTTGTCTCAAAGACAAAGGCTCTTGCATACAATGGTGTGATAAACAGTGAAAATGCATCCACTTCATGTTTTACTTGTGACTGGCTTGATCAAAAAGGGAAACTCCCCCATGGCACTGGGGTTTGGGGGAGTTTCCATTCTCTGCCGTTCACTCAGGTCGGGTTTCCATCTTCCCACAGAGTTGTGCTCCCTGTTAAGTTTGTGGACAGCAGAGTTTGGCACAGAAACCAAATATCCAGTTGTGTGCACAGCTGCAGCTTTGAGACACTTGTCTGCTTTGCCACAGGGGTACTTTGTTTTTTCTGAGGCTGTTTAATTGTTTTAGTTCCTAAGGAAAAGGAAAGGGTCTTGAGACAGGCCAACAGGCACAAGGATTTATTTGCAGTGTTTACTATACTTAATGTGCACAGTATAGAGGTGCTCAAAACCTACTCATGGACAAAAAGAGTAGGAAAGGGGAATTGTAGGGGGGAACCGTGCAGCTTCTGGCATGTGCTTCCACTACACTTTTTAACTCAGCACTGGCTGTCACCTCCTGCAACATCAATGCAACATAAACACACTTGTGTGGGACAGTGGTAAAAGCAGGGCCCTGCAGCTGTGGGCTGTGGAGGAGAGGTACCACTGGAAGAGAAGCTGCAGAGCTGCATCCTCTCTGCTGGGCAGCACCTGTGGGCCAGCACCGAGAAGCAGAGGCCGGGGGCACAGTTCCCCACACACCATGTGGATGGAGCAGGAGCCATGGCCTTAAAGCCACGGCTGTCACAGAGCAGAGCAGAAAGTGGGGCATGGAGGCCAGAACGAGGCATATCAGTGTAGGTCCTTAGCACACTGTAGTGTGGGAGAGGTGGGAAAGGAAAAAGATGTAAAGTTAGGAGAGGTCAGAAGGAAACAATAGGACAGGGAATGATGGTCAAAGGCAGGAAACGCTAGTCATGCCGAAGATGAAGAGGAGTGAGAGGTGGGACTGAGGAGGGCAGGGAGCCACAGTGAGTAACAGTCAGCTACAAGTGAGGCTCGGGCAGCTTCCCTGCTTCCACTATCCACTGCCTATGGTGCAGGAGGAAGCTGGCCACCCCTGGGGCTCTCCTGTCCTTCCCAGACATCACACTTCACCCCAGCCAGCCCAGGCTGGCAGCACTGCCACCAGGTACCCTTCCATTTCTGATCCCATTCTTTTTACAGAGCAGCCTCTGAAAGGCTGTGCCATTAACCCCAGCACCACCCACAATACCCATGGGCACAAATGCTCTCTTTCACAAAGATAAGCATTTGCCTGTTCTGAGACCCCACCCAGGCCGCCTCCTTCCCCAGCCACCAGAGCTGTTTATCAGTGCAGGAGGGAAGAACAGTTGTTTCTGCCCACATTAGCAGTGTCTCTTTTCCTCAGGCAACATCTGTTTGGAAGTTTCCATTGGCAAGGGAAAAGTTTCTTAGCCTTGACCCTTGGAGAAGCAAACCACAGCATGCACCTCAGGCAGCCGGATGGGCCACGTCCCAGCAGAAATGAAGATGTTGTGCCTTCTGATGCGCTGGTGCTGCCCACATACCACTCACCCTCCTCTGCAGAGCTCCAGGAAACACAGTTCACAACCAAGCACCAAATAAAGGAGAGACAAGCTTTTACATTTTATATAAGCGTTTATTTACAACTTGTTTAACAACTGTACACACTTTTATCACCTTGGAAGCATTAGTGTATTTGGGAAAAAATATTAAACTTTTTGATTCCAATTATCATTAATGAGGTTTTTTTTGTCTATATACAGGTATGTATATTAATATTGCTACCATAACAATCTGGTAGTTACACCACTTGTAGATGAACTGAAATGGGAAATTAATGTTTTGACACTCTAAGAATTAATTCTTTTACAGAAAATATATCACTGGCAACTTCACAAACAGTTATTATTTTGATAATTGATCAACATTTAATTCAGGACTGTCAAACAAGCTGCTATTAAGAAGGTAAGAGAGTTTTCTATGCAGCACAAATGAAGTTAGTATATCAGAGACATGCTGGAGATCAGCTCTGAGTTGAGAGCTCACAACCACTTCATGACAGAGATGTCAGGCTAATCTAATTAAGGTAGCCAGCTCCTTGACTGGCTCCACCCGACATCTCTCTGGTGCATTAGTAAACTCAAACAACTTTTGTCAAGCTAAACACACTTACATACAAATGTCATCAAGGCTCAAGAACAACTGATACTTAGTCTCTAATCTGCACAGACCACTTGGAGAAATGAGGTACTGCTTGGCATCACTTTGGGACACCTGTGGAGGCAGGTGCACAAAAAAAGCAATCCCCTCCTGCCCAGCACAGTGCCCTGATTTCAGAGATCCTGCACCCAGCCTGGCTTGGGGCGGGGTGTGGTCCCAGCCGAAGCAGCACTTGCAAATGAAAAACATACCATGCCTTTAACACCCAACTAAAAGAAGTTTTACTAGTAACGCTTGCCCTGACACATAACAAGGGATCAATGGCTAGGACCTGGAAAAGACACAAATCCTCCAGCTTTCTACTGACTCAGTCTGATGAAATGCTGCTGCCTCTGCTGCAAGAGTACTTGACTCATTATCATCAAACCCCAGATCCTGACTGCAGGTCACGTCAGACTTCACTGTCCCTGGCCCTGGTGGACCAGAAAAGACATATATCCCCATCTGAAGTCTTTACGGACAGCTGTCAGCCAGAGCACCTGGTAGCCACAGTATCTGATACAGTATCCAGAAGGGAAAACACCACAGTTCTCACCGGGATCCTAGTTTCATCCTTCACTCTGCTGTCTGGCCTGCTTGGCCATTCCTACCTGCCCATCCCTTTGCCAGGCAGTGCAGACCACCCTGTTGTGATGGGGCACACGTCTGTCCTTTCTTCATGTCATTCTGCACAAGGCCACTGACAACACGGGATCAGGATCCCTGAGGACTGGACACAAGTGGGCGTCTCTGTGCACGAGGTGTGGCTCTGTCAGAGCCCACCCGACGGGCCAGGGACGAGGCAGGCACTGTGTGTGTGACCAGAAGAGATTGCAGAGACAAGTGGACACAACGCTTCTGCAGCGTGGGGGTGCCCCCATGGCAAACAGGACTGGATGTTCTTCTACCACCCAAACAAGCAAAACTGTTCCTGGAGGCAGCAGAGGTCACATAAATACGTGTGCCAGGATTAAGATCCAGGTGAGCAAGAATGGGGTTTCTCTATAACTGGATTCAAACCACTTAAGGTACTCAGCATTCAGACTTTTCAGTTTTTCCAGAAAATCCTATGGCTTGAAAGCCCCTTTCCCTGTTTCGTTACGTACTAACTCCTATACAATAAACCTCTTAACTTACAACACTACAGCACTCTCTCGTCTTCTGAATCTTGCAAGTACTGGATGTCCAATACAAAACAAAGATACAGTAGTACAAATGTGCAGATATTTAGGAATATTAAATAAGCAGCTCTTTAAATTAATATAGGCAGTACAAAGCATTTTGAGTTACACTGTCTACATATGGCAAATCTTATAGCTAAACTTCAAAATACAAAGAAACAGCCAAGCTAGTGCAATTGGAAATTAAATAGCTAAGACTGTGACAAGAGAAAGAAAAAAAGAAAGGAAAAAAACAGTACAGGTGAAAGATAAACAATCCAAATTATAAACTGGCAAGGACAGTCTGCATAATACTGAAAGTGTAAATTACTTTCATACTTATCTCCATTCATGGTCTTTCCTCAGATTGTTTTAACAACTGTACACAGATTGGAAAAAAAAAGTTTCTGAAAGAAACCAACAACACAGCTCAAATGTAGAGAGAAAAATACAACAGCCACAAACTACTGTGTATATACATATTAAGGAAGCAGGCAGTGCCTGTGAACAAAATACCACCTGGTAGTTTGCCTGGCTCGGAGATTATCAGATGAAACTTGCTTGGTTTTCTAAGGAAGATGGGATCGCCAAGCAGCAAATCATTAGTCATTTCTCCCGGTAAAACACCTCCTTTGCTTTACTTTATTTGTTTAAAGATTCAAAGTGGATCCTTTAAGGGTGCAGGTGCTTTGAAATTTTAACAGTAACCAAAAGGCCTTTTAAGGAACTCATTAAGACTAGAATTTTATAATTCGGTATATGAGAATGTTGCAGGAACTCTGTGTGTTAATACTGTTAATCAGAATTAAATAAAGTGGACAGGCGGAAGTAAAATGGAGAGCTGACAGTGCTCTGTCAGTGTGCAGAACGCCTCCTGTTGAGTTGTGAATACAGGATTTCCTCTCTTCTAGCCTCATAGGAGACTTTTTGTGAAGAGAAAGATTAAGTGGAAGTGGGAAATGGGAAAGCCACTCCCCAGGATGGTAAGCTTCTCTGCAAGTAGATCCCCCTTTGAAACCAGATGGCCATGAGTCTTAAGTGTAGAACTGGTTAAGTTTTGGTTATGCAGTCTGGACAGAAAAGCAAGTCATGCACTGAACAGTCCCTGTTATAATAATGCTGCAGGTCATGCAACCACATCACTGCAAATAAAAGAATAAAGAAGAAAGTTAAAAAGCAGATAACATATTACTGTTGAAAAAAACCAACAAAACAGAGAACAGAACAGGTCTTTTTAAAAGCAGTTTAGTAAGGCCACCTCTACTTAAGAGTTGTGCAAATTCACAGGGAAAATACCTTTGCCAAGTAACTGTTCAAACTAACAGGAAGGTTACAGGCCTGTAATTGAAAAAGCGAAAAAAATAGCCTTGGTCAATATCTAAATTTAGCTGTAATTAAACTTTACACACTTCTGAGTAAAATTCTTCAGGGCACCATTCTTAACTCAAATAGCTATGGAAAAGTTAGTTTACACAACAATGAGTGAGTCTCAGGCATTTCTGCTGTCTTTGAGTACAACTGTTAAAGCAAGATAAAGTGAAAGGTGCCCAACCAATTCTGCATGTGTTTACATGCTAAAAGACAACCAGAGTCATGACAACTGTCTTGAGCTCTGAGCACCATGGAAGGCATTTAAATTTCATCAGAGCTCATCCTGTGCATGAGGCTCAGCATCACTGCTTCTCTGCAACTGGCAAGTTCTATCCCTTGCAGGCAAATAAAGGTTTAAATTGCCAGAAAATGATAAATGTTCTTGTTAAAGTAAGCTGAGTCAGTCACTGAGCAGTCAAGAGACCACTCTACAATTGCTGTGGAAGGGAATCTAAGTTTGGAAGAAAATCTGAGAGGTTGGCACAGTTCTCCATTGTCACTGACGCACCCTTTTTCCTGGCCAGTGTAACTGGAATGGAATGCTTTACTGACACAGCTATGGGGCTTCCACTTTGCCCAAGCAACACAGATGTCCCTACAAAGCACTGGCACAGCACTAAATGGGCATTTTCGTTCTCATATTGCAAAGAGCAAACTGGCTTCACCAGACTGAAATTAGAGCCTGTTTCCCCATTTCCTTCTCCCTTGTATTGCACTGGTCAAAAATGATTCTAAGAATGCTTCTTGTGATGGGACAATCCAGGTTAAATAGATAAAAAAGAGTATTTATGCCACAAGTCCTGTAGCTTGTGTATCCTTTTTTTCCTTCTCATTCATCCACTCAGAATTCCAACCATAATTGAAAAACAAGTAGAAACACAGAGACATGTATCAAATGGAATAAAAAAATTAACACATTCAAAGACCTTGAGGATGTATATTTTGAGCAATCATTGTCTTTTAAGCTTGCTTGGCACTCCATGGTGCATAAAGTTACACAGTTCAGGATTAATATGAAGATCACCATAGCTATTCTATAAAAAATAAAAAGTTCAAGCTACATAAGCATGTACCTATTCTATTGCGTATAAATGAATATAATGTATTCCTTTAGTCTCAGATGGCTATTATTTAGCTCAAATTTACTATTTAGTAGCACTTCAAGTGTCCTTCAAGTGTATGTTGCACATACACGGAAGTGACATTTCAGGCTTCTCTTTTAGTCAACAGTACTTTTGAGAGGTCTTGTAAACTCAGAACAATGCATTATCTTTCAAGGATGTAAAAATGCACCTATTAGTGCCCTTTCCTGACTAGAAATTCTTATAATGTTCTAAAAATAGTTATCTGTCAATTTCTTTATTTTAAAGCCACCTGTTGAGGCAGCAACGTAGAAGAAAACGGAAGATGTAAGATGTGAGGGTAAATTCATTGAGCATAACCTGCTACTGCATCTGCAATATTGTTAGAAAGAGATAGTTTATGCAGCAGACAGTGTGTCTAGGGAGGAGTGACAAAGAGAATACAAAGCAGATTATAAATTTTAAAAATTGTGGCCTTATAATGTAACACTTACAATTATTCTAAGACTTTACTGATACTGCTAAACAAAAGCTTTAAAATCTCTCTCAAAATCACTGATGCCTCCAGAAAATAAGTTTACTCTCCAGCTTACTAATCTTCTGTGACTGTGAACAATAACCTCTGCTTTACAGTATTTTAAGTTATATAACTGATGTTATATTCAAATTCAAATCAGAAGTCTGATGGTCTTATTACAACTATTTTATAACTCCATAAATACAACACCAGTAGGGATTTTCTCTTAAAATTCCATCCACTTTCATGATCAGGCTAACAACATGAGCATGCTAACAGTAACAACTGGATATGTTAGCTCTCTTTTCTTCAAGTGAGGTATAATCATTAGGGATTCAGTTTCCATTTCCAGAATAAACTACTCTATACCTGTGGAAATACTTGCTTTTGCAGTGTTTTAGATCTGTGCCATGCTACAGTAGTGAGCAGTTCTTCAAAGTGCTGACAACAAATCTCTGCTTTTTTAACAATTAAAACAACTACGTTCCTCCTCTGCAATTCCCTCATCTGATTACAAAGGACCTCTCTAATACAAAGCAATGACTCAAGTCAGCACCAGAAAGGAAAAGCTGCCCAACTGCACCTGACTGACCTGTACTTCCCTCTACTAGCAGTATTTTACACGTTGTATGAGTCACTCTCTGAGACCCATAGCAGCAAGAAAGCTGCAAGAATTTTTTTTTTTGGCAAATGAAATCTGTTTTCAGTCTGGAAATGACACAATATGCAAAGGGGACTGAAGGATATGCTATTTTCCAAACAACTTTATGTGCACAGCAAACAGCGGCAGAGCAAACTCCTGATACGCCACCAGAGCCAACTAATGCAGAAATATACTTCAGGATAATCCTTCACTACCTTGGCAAGGCCCAAAGGTGAAGGTAGAACCTGGACCACCACAAAATAGACAGCAACACCATCCCCCAGCAGATGAGGACTTCAATTACAGCAGTCAGCCCAAGTTCCTACTGATCCATTGACTAGTGTCTGACAAATTTGTCTGGGAACCTGCCTTGGCTACACTGTCAGGTGCTGTTTTAATGCCCCATGGGAAAAGGGTATGATTTGTCAAGTTTCCTAGAGTCCCCCCAATCAACATTCATTCATTGCCTAATTCAATGAGCTAATGCATTTTAAAAATGAACTTTATGTCCCAATACTTTAATGAATACACAGAAATAAAATCAAAGAAAAAGAGAGGATGAAGCTAGCTAAGTCCTCAGCATGGTACAATGGATCTGACAGTAAGTCAAAATTTACAGAGTTTCACTGTACCAGATGCAAGAAGTCTGAGGTTGCACTGGCTGATCAATGACAGCTTCTGCTTTACACACAGGTAAAAGTTGTAACAGTTACTCTATTAAAATTTAATTAAAAAGATAAAAACCTAGCTCAGTAAGCTCAGGTTGTTCATTCATTTTTAAATGAAAAAGAAAATGCAAAATGGTGGAAGAATGCTCTTCTGATTTTTGTACTCAATAGCTCCTTGCATCTGCCTCTTCCATTTTCAAACCAAAGAAATCACACCTTATTTTTAGTTATAGCCTGCAGGATCACTGACAAACTTCTGCTACTTTTCTGGACTTCCAGAGGGAAGAAGGATCACAGGAGTGAGGCAATCCAATCAGCCATGCCAGGATATGTTCTTGATTACTTAAGAGTGACAAACTGGAGGCATGGCTAGGGTCCTACCTAGAATATGATATTTGCTCCAAAAAAACTCACCACTTGGAAGTATATCCTGATAAATCCTTCTAGCTATTTATTTATGCAATGCCAGGTGAGGAAAATACTGCTAAATTTGGTTAGGAGGTACTGAAGTTTATCAATACAATCTTACTGCAAAACAGAGTCCACATTCTACCTAAAACACATGTGCAAAAACCCATAATAAGTCAGTATTGCATAGCTGACTGAGTGCAAAAATACCTCCCTCATCAATCCTTGCAAAAAGTCAATATGTTGGGCAAGAATAAAAAAACATCTCTACAGTAAGTAAAATTGAAATACTGTTTTACTTCATATGAAAAAGGAAAGTCAGCCACATTCAGGCTAGTCTTCCTCCAAATCACTAACAAGAAGAAAATCAACTGGTGCCATTAAAATATCTTACAACTACCAAATCTACAGAAAATGTCAACACATCAGGACAATTAAACCCACTCAAAATCATTCAGGAAGCTGTTAAGTATATAGTCTCATATATTAGAGAAGAGAGGAAAAGCAAAAGCCACTTGCATATGTCGAAATACCAAGAACTTTGAAATTGCCAAAAAGCTTCTAAATTTCCTTGACAGCTTACACATACCACTTATTATTTGAGATCATAATAAAGCAGTAATAGGAATAGTCACTGTTAATTCTTTCATACACATATAAAAATGCCAGTGCTCCTTACAGAACACAGCCACAAAAACCTCACAGAAACATTACTGCTAACACAAGTGACACTTGAACAGGACAAGATTGCCATTTGATAACTTCCAAACAATAATCTTGTAGCCACTATATATTTACTTCATATTGCAATATACAAAGTTGTATATTCCAGATGTGTATTTACCTTTGTAGTGTGGATGGAACACACAACCCTTAAATTATATTACTTCAGTTTTCAAAGCACTCAGAAAATACATGTTATGATCCAAGTGGCTATGTGTTGCTACCAAGAAAAGAGGGAATTTGATTTTTTTTTTCTGTAATGTCTGATTGAATATGCTAAAATCTCAACTCTCTACACTGAACACATCCTTTTAGGTCAGAAACTAAGCTTCAGCTCTAAACAATGAAAATATTTATCCATTTATCTTTATTTATCTTTATATTTAGTATATCTTTTTATTTAGTTTTCTTTTATTGGCATTAATTAAAATCTGTCAGAAAGAATATTCTGGGCAGATCCTCACCACAGTGCCCAGAAAAGTAATCTAATGAATTCCTCAGCTGTTTTATCTCTAACCTGGAGAACTTTTTGTCTTTAAGCTCAGTTGTACATTTTGTTTTCTGTAGTGTATCAGGACAGGATATAACACTGGCTCAGTAATTACCAATACAATTTTTATGTAAATAGTCTTTCTTGCCTCAGGGGGAAAAAAGTATTCCTAAAAACTTCTCAGAACTATCTAATGTGCTGAGAGAATTCTGTTCCATAATCTGGGGCATTTGCCTGTATTCTTTTATTACTCACAGTAAGAAAAATAGGGAACATACACTGGTAGCTCCCCTATATACGTGTTTATTCCCTGGAGTAACAGTCTGAGCTTCTTCTTTTTCTTAATACACACTGCTTAAAAAGATACATAACAAGCAAGCAAAATAATGAAGCTGAACCCTTTGAACAAAGAAGCTGTTCTTGTGAAAAAGATGGTATAATGATGTTCACCATTTGCATTCACCCACACATAAAGATTAAGAATAGATGTACGCAGCAAATTAAAGTAGTGCAGCACTGAAGAGCAAAGAATTTAACTCCTCTAATTGCTAATAGAAGACATAACAAATTACTTACTAGAACCAGACCTCAACTGAGTAAATTTCTTTAAGAGTGCAGTACATTTTTAGGTTTTTATATTAAACACGAATTTTGGAAAATACCAGAATTTCTGCAAGTTTGTAAATTCTCAAAGACAAAATGATTGCTCACTTGCCTAACAATTACTATGAGCAACAGTAAAGCTCAGATTCAATATGAGTCTTGTGTTGCTTTTTGATGCTATACAATGATTCTATCTATTTTTGAAGAGAACTACAGAAAACACTTCAGTGTCTTATCTTCTAGGGAAAAGGGAAGACTGAATCACAAAGAGTAAGAGAAAAGCCAACAAAGACCAAGAAGCAAAAGAAGCTACAAGAGACTGGAAAATAAAAGCTTAAGACAAGACTTCTAATCAGCATCTGTTCATTTCCTAACTCTCAGGGGCATTAGCCTGTCATCAAAACTTTGGAGGCAAAACAGTAAAACAAATATTAACATAATAAAAACAATTACTTTTATTCTAGTGTGCTGATTGTGTTCAAGTACTTTTAGACCTGCAGCTAACTAAGAGCAGTAAATAATTAAATTACTAGACAAAAGATAAAAGGAAATAAAACTTCCCATTAAGGTTCCATACCTGTCTTTCACAAATAGCCCTTGGCAGTTTAGTAACAGAAAACGTTAGCTAGATTAAAATAAGGAGCCCTGGAGCTTTAGGTACCCTTAGGTTTTTGCTCTGGGTGATATAAAATGCTGTCATCTCAAACAGGAACATGAAATTCCCTCAGAGTGGTCTTGCTCCTGTTCACATATAGCATGTGGTAAAGAGTTCTTCAAGTTATTAAAATCTATTGCAAAAGATCAGAAAAAGATATCCCACACAAACTGGAATCATCTAGATAATACAGATAGCATTTTGTATCCCAGTAAGAGACAGCAGATTGAGTATATCACCTCACTGAGCTACAGAAATTATCCACAACTTCCTTTGCATTGTTATCTTTCTGCACACAAGAAACTTGCAATGTCTCATCTAATTTTCGCAAGCACAGCCCATACCAGTCATACAGTGTGTAAGTACAGAAAATTTTTAGAAAACCATTTTTTCCCAAATGTGAGGAATAAAAGACAAAACTATATGTAGAATTCAGCGTCTCTTTTCAGTGGGAGGGTGGGGTGGGTAACTGGAACTGAAAATATTTTTCAGACACATACTGAATGCGTATCTTAGCCCAGATTATAACACATGATGCACTTGAGGATAAAACAGTAGTACCTAAAAATGTCATTCACCTGTTTACTACTCTTTAATCTTGGTGTGCTTGTTTTAATTATCCATTGCTCATTCTACCCAAGTTTTGATTTAAAACAGACATTCAGATGATTGATTATAGTATCTTTTCTCTAAAGGGATTTATGCAAAAATAAACGTCTCCACTTAGAAGGGCATTAAAATCAGGTAAGAGAATGAATTTATAAACCAACTGCATGTGCACATTAGAGTCCAAACAGCCTCTAAATAAAACCTAAATTTAAAACCAGTCTCTAAATTTAAAACTGAACCACAAGACGATGTATGATTATGAAACTTCCAGCCAATACTCCGGTTCTCTGTGTCCATCAATTCTTTGACAAAAATGATAGTGAATGCATAGAACTGGTCAGGGAAAATGCACAACTTTGTAGGAACAGAATCTAAATAAGAAGAGCCTCCATCCAATGATCAGCATGAAGGCATTACAACAATTAATCACCTATATACTAAAAAGGCAGTACAACAAATCACAGCCAGTTTCCAACAAAGTCAGCAATAAACTCACCTGAAGGCACTGGTACCATTAGTAAGGCAACTGATACAATTAATACCCTGAATCAATATATTAAAAGCAAGTCTTTTAGTACGGGATAACAACTGGAATACATTAACAATATTAACTGGGGCCTTGATCCATTATGTATTGTTCATCCATAATCATAAAATTTTTAAACAAATGTCCTTTTAAAATGGATGTTAGAGTAGCAGATTAGCACATGCTAAATACTTCTCAACCTTTTCAAAATATGTATTTTTAAGCTAACACTTGAAAAAGAAGAGTGGAATAAACCATTTGAAAACATTAATCTCTACCAACAAAAGAGCTAACACCAGTTGACAAAGAAAAACCTGGAAAAAGACCATCTTGCTTCCCTAAATGCTAAGAATAAGAGCAAACTTTGCGCTTAGGAGATTTAAAAAAAAAAACCCCAATCTTTCTTTTTTTGCATTGGTAAGTTTTTTAGTATGAAATATATTTCACAATAATATTATAATCCAACTTTGCATGTCTGTAATGAAATTTCAGCACTGTTCTGAAGCAACAGGAGATGAAATAAAAAGTGAACTCCCTTTGAACAAAAACAGTCTCATAAAGCATAGCAACCCTTACAGGCACCAGAGGGCCAACTGTGATAAGAAATCTACATTATCATATGGTCCACATGAGGTTTTTTGTAAGAGACCAGGCTTCATACAAATAAGACTGTTATTATACAGCACTCCTCTAGATGTTTTCAAAATTTTGGCACATTCAGAAAATGCAGAGAGAAATGAACTTCAAAAAATATAAGCAAAGGGCATTACAGAGCAATGAGAAAGCATAATAGAACCCTCTCCTGAACTGTAAAATAATAGCGGTAACAAGGGAGAAAGAGAAAGATGCTGGTTTATTTTCCTTGAATGTTGTCACTTGCAATAGAAGTGGCCTGGATCACAGGGCAGCTTTCTTTCTAAGGGCAAGGCTTCTCTACCTTGCTGTTGCTGGCTGGACATGACCAGGGTAAGATCTTCTTGTGCTCGTGGCTTGCCTTTGTCTAGCCAGGAAGGACTGTCCTGAGCCTGTACTAGCCAGTCTGTCCTCTGCTGCTTTTTTATGCAGAGTCATCCCCTATGGACAAAGAGAAATTCTCAGTGAATACCAATACAAAACACCAAAAAACTTTATTAGTTTACATTTTGTTCATGATTTCTGTCTTCAGACTGACTAAACTGTTATGAAATCCATACACAAAGCATCATATTTTCAAGGATAAGGATAAGATATTCTTCCTAATGCTTTGTGTGGAACTCTTCCCCTTCCTTGCAGTCCAGGTTTAGAGTAACCACCTAATAAGAACTCAATATATGCTTCTCATGGCAAATTGGACAATTCCTTCCAAAAGGTCCCCCTCCAATTCCTGGCACCTTTCAGCAAGTTGACCCAGAAAAGTACTTTTCTTCTGAAGTAAGTCTAGGTATTGTCATCCTCTGTAGAAACACCAGCTCATACATCAGAAGCACATCTTGGGAAACAGTATGTTCTCATCAGGCAAAAACACAATGGGGAAATTAAGAAAGCTGTGGTGGGTTGTGCAGTTGTGTATAAAAGCAGAGGCTAATTAAAGAATGATATAGACAAAGCTATCAAGATCATCTTAGTGTTCATGATAGGTCACTGAACTGTGGGTCTTACCTCAGGCTTGTCTTCTACTTGTTAGTGGGACTAATGTTATAAAACTGGCCAAGGAAACTGGTCACTTGAAAGTACCTTCAATAAGTAAACAATTCAACCACTGCTTGAGTTTAGACTTGCTATTCATGAACACAAGAAGTATGTAGAAAAGTAAGAAGAAAACTTCCAAAGGAATACAGAGAGGAGGAATTTGAATTCTATGATGGAGCAGAATGAAAAAATAAAGTTACAGATGTCAAGAGCAGATGCCAAGTTACAGATGAGGAGCAGTTTCAATGCAACCAGTCTGCCAAAGGGAAGTCTTGACTACATCTGATGTGGGTGACAACTCTCCTGATACACAGGCCCAGCAAAAGCTGTATGTCTGCACAGACCCTATCTTCTATCCAGACTTATTCTTTGAATAATTTAAGTGAGGGTGTTGCTGATGCCCTCACTCTTTGTATGGGGCTAAATCTGCACCCAGTTTAAAGGGACCATTTCTCAGACCACTTCAACTGAATTGCAAGTAACATGAATTGCTCTAATTGTGCTCCTTCATTAGAAACAACTGGAAGACTGGAGAGTGGTGAATCGAAGTAAATTGGAGCACTGTAATTTGTATCAGTGAAGGGCTGGGATTACAAAATAATGATCTGAGCAATTTTTAGTTTTAAAACTTGAAAATTACAACTTTGTTGCTTCGCGTATCTGTCTCTCAGGCCAGGCCAGCCCAGCGTTCGGCTGGACCACCCTGCTAGCTCTGATACGCCTCAACAGGACCTTGAATGAGTCTTGGCTCCACAGCATCTTTGCCTTGGCTGTCACGGCCGTGGTTCGAAAGAGGGGACACTCTCGAGGCTCGAGGAACAAAGGTTTTATTTGGGGATCACAGGGGCAGTCCCTGGTCCCAGGCCTGTGCCTCTGGAGAGTGACCCAGGACCTGGTCTGCAAGCGGTTTTTGTTCAACAGAAGTCTCAGGGGTGGGTACAAGTTGCAAACCAATGAAACAAAGCAAGGTGGCTAATGCCAACTGCAATACACAAACATTAACAAATCAGGTAAATTGGGGTGGGGTCCCTGGGGGATCCACCAACCACTGGCCGACACCTCTCAGAAAGTCTTGGGCCTGGGAGATTGATGGACAGGAGGGGGGAGAAGATACATTGGGATGGGGGAAAAGACAATGGGAAGACCAGTCTCCAGGCAGAGGATTAGGTTGTCTTGGAAACTCTTATCAACTTCTGATAAGAACATTCCAGGACAGAGAGCCTTACCTATCTAGGGTTAAAGTTCAAACCATACTAAACTTATAACTAAAAACCTATAAAACAATTCCAGCATCTGCACACCACTTCATTTTTTATTTTCCACAAGGTTATTATAGGAACATACTCTTACACAGAGATAAATTACTAAAAAGTATTTGCTCCTGTGTTTGTGTGTTGGAAAACGCTTTTCAAACAAAAACACTGTAAATGAATGAATGCTGTTATAAACATACCAGAAACAAACACTATTAATAGTTTCTTTCAGTTTTTTTTCTTTTCAATTAAAAGGTTTGTGAGATTCTTACCATGTTGTACCAGGCACTAACGATAAATTTCTCCTCCATTTCTCTTTGACTTTTTGTTTTCTCATATTCTTTCTATAAAACAAAAAATCCATATAATTAAAGCCAAAATAGAATTGAAGCATCAGTCTCCAACTAAAAAACACTGAGTTTTTACCACAAACCACAAGGGTTACTACCTCCAGGGAATGAAACATTCTGTCCCGCTCCTGCAACTGATTTTTCAGTGCCTGAATCTCAGGAGCAGCACCCTGGTTCTGTTTAGGATCTAATGTGCGGATAACCTGCAAGAGAAAAGCAGTTTGTTTTTTATTAAATCCTGCAAAAACAATCTTGTAAAGGATTAAAACCTTTTAAGTCAGGTTAAGAAATTTTTAAAAAGTAACTTAAAATATGCCTACCTCTCATCAACTGTGACATATTAGAGCATCTGAACAGGGCCCTCTTTCAACAGGACTGGGAAACAAAACTACTGACAAGAAAAAGTGATACCTAAAAAGTTCAGACTCAGACTCACATTTGCAGTTCTTAACCCAGGCTACACTACCTTACAGCCATGGTGACAGAAACAGCTTCTGTAAGGTTTCTGTCTTAATAGATATGATTTTCCTGCCTGTCAAGTTCTCCTGCTTGAGAAAGGACTGCTTCTGTCCCTTATAGATATTTGCCATGATTCACCTACCTGGGGAACCAAGTGCTGTAACTTCTAGGTAGTTCTGTTAAGCCAAGAAGCACTTTGTGGCACACCCATAATTGTTATGCTACTAAAAAGATGAAGGGACACCTGGTACACTTGCATGTGTCATCCAAGAGTGCTAGCAAACAGAGCTAAACCAAAAACAAATCCAGCAAAATGCCTGAATTATTAAGGCATTTAAAAGAAAATGGCTTGAACCTCTTTAACAACCTCTGGCTATAAAGAAATAGACTTAATCTTTTATCTTTCTACCTATTTGAGTTATGTCCAGATGCTGAATTAAAACAATGCTTTAAATTTTACTGAGACATTTTTACTGTATGGTAAACATATAAATCCTTTGAGGAGTGGCGGAGGGAGATGGGGCTGTTTAGCCTGGAGAAAAGATGGCTCTGGGAACCCTTATCACTCTCTCCTTGAAAGGAGGTTGTAGCCAGGTGGGGGTTGTGGCCTCTTTTCCTAAGCCAGCAACAGGATGAGACAATACAGCCTCAAGCTGTGCCAGAGAAGGTTTAGGTTGGGTTGTTAAACATAGGAATGGGTTGCCTAGGGAGGTCGTGTAGTCACCATGCCTGGAGGTGTTCAAGGAACTGGATGTGGCATGGTCTAGTTATACAATGGTGATCAGTCAAAAGGTGACTTGATGATCTTGGAGGTGTTTTCCAAATGAAATGATTCTATGATTCTACTTTATAAAAGCATGTAATTTTTCTAAGAAAATATTCATTAGGCCTGGATACACCTTCCATAGTGGAAGACTATAATGATTCTACAAAAAAAAATCCTGCACCAAAACCCATCAACAACAAAAACGGGAAAAAAAACACCCAACCCCAAACCAAACACAAATAAAATGGAAGTTGATTTAAAGACTACAAAAAGTTAACCTAACTAATTAATGCTACTGTAATATAAAATACACTTTAGTAATACAGCACACACAAATAAACAGATCTTACTGAAAAGGGAAAGCTGTCTTTCAGTGGAATATAGTCTAAGACACAATAACCAATATAAAATGGTGAGGCAGGGGGACAGAGAAATTTGTTTAGACTTCCTGAAGATATTTCACAAGAAATAATTCAGGAAACTCCTCAGAAGTAAAGGAAGAAAGCATAAAGCTTTGCCAAATTAGGAACTTACTTACAAATTGCAATGTAATGATATGCATTTAAAGACACTGATATGCTTTTAAGAAACTCAAAATAGCAAAGTATAATACCATAATATTGCCATTTCAAAGCTAGGAGTAAAACCATATTCCCAATACTTTAATATTAGTCACCTTCTTGACAGAAGCATATATTAAACAATAAAGGCAAAAGAGAATGCTGAACATCATCAGAGAAACCTAACAACTACTTAAGGTGATACACAAAAAGATCACTTTACTGCAAAAAAGCATCAATAAAAGTCTCAAAAATGGGGTAACCTTCTGCAGAATTAATCCATATTAAATACTAAAAAAGTAAGACAATAATCAATGGAGCTTCCTTCTCTTTAACTTAGTGTGTATATGAATCCCTCCTTCATTTTTATTCCCATGGAGGGGACATGTAATACAGTTTCTGTCAGACAGGGATAATTAACGTGGAACACATTTACTTACACTTTTGGCCTTTTCCAAATACTTTTTGTATCGTTCTTCCATTTGCTTCATTTCTTCCTCTTTTTTCCGTAGAGCTTCTTGTAATTCTTCAATTTTAAGTGCTTTATGTCAAAAGATGCATGCATTGGAAAATAACATCATTATACTATGCATATTTTTATGTTTTACAACAGACACTTAAGACACAGCTAAAATATATTTCAGCTAAGAAAAATTGACATAAGAAACCTGATGTGGCAGATATCACAGATTTAATTACTGTACAGCTCAGAAACACATTAAAATATGTAATTTTATAAAATCTCACAAAATGGATTTTTTGGGACATAATTTTGCTTTTTAAAATTACAACAAATAAAATTAAATCATAAAGCAATTGTCACTGAACACATTTAGAAAACGGGTTTACTAATGACTTACAGCTACTATAATATCTTGGCATGTAATACAGCCAAATACGATTTTTTCTTATTTTATGTAAGAGGAATAATTCCTTAGAGGCACAACTCTTGATTAAATCTACTAAACTGTAACATGAATATACTAAATTTCATTTCTCCCTCACATTTTCTTAAGCAGCACTCGAGATCAGTAGGACAATTTAATTGCACAGAATTTTCCTGTGTTGGCACAGGAATATGTTAAGCCACTATTAGTTCTACATCTTCTATAAAACTTCTCAGATCTCAGAAAACTTTTTTTCCTCCGTCTCACTACAAATAAAAATTTTATCACAAACCAGAAAAGGTGCCATTGGTTACAATCTTTTGCCTTGTTCTAGAATAGCTAGTCTTTTGAAAAATCCAGACTATTCCTTCATTACTTCTCTGAAAAAAATGTAGCAATAATGTGCTAAAAACCAACTAGATGCTGTGTTCTGTATACCCTCTGAGCAATATGATACATATCTTACATTCTCTTTGACCAGTAATAGAAAGTTTGTTCAAATTACAACACATTTTTGAAAACACATTGAAGGAATATACATTGGAAATAAAAATGACAGAGTGAAAACAGCAAGGATCTTCTAAAACAGGATTTTATGAGACATGACAGTTCTGGACAACTGAGGTTCAATGGCAGTGAGCTGGTATTTCTATAGCAAATGATACTGGGGTTTGGGACTAGACGATCTTTAAGATTCATTCTAACTTCTTAGCATTCTATGATTTCTTTACTACAGTGTTTCTACAATGTTTCTAAATGCATTTCAAGGGTTAAAAGCATCTTTTTGGTCACCCTAGTTTCCAGAGACACTAACAACATACATGTCACTTCCATTAAAAATATACATTTTGCTTACCTGACACCTCCTTTAGGTATTATAATTAAAGATGTTGCACATGAAATAATTTATAAAGAAAAAAAATGGACTGCACAGGTAACTCACAACTGTTGTTGCATCTTGGTTCCAAATCTTCAATAATAGCTCGTTTTTTCTGTAGTTCATTGTTAGCTTCATGGAGCTTCTCACTGTTACAAACCACAGAAGTAAATATTGTCTCATCAATAGTATTACTGTGCTTGAAATGAGCACTAAGCCATACAGAAAACCTTCAGAGAGAGATTATTTCTAAGGGAATGCTTGGGGTTTTTTCCTGCAGAGCAGAACAAAGTGACAATATTACTACAGAAATATTTGTTAGGTAAGATGAAAAACATTGTTCTGGATGGAGAACTGCAATAGCAGACAATTACTTTGTCAGTAACCATACTTAATTTAGAACTTAAGAGTTAACTGTACAGTGAGGCCGTAAAATGAATACTCATAACTGATATTACATTGAGGAAAGAACAGCTAAACCCAAAGGCAACAAAAACTTCTTTTTGCAGTCAAAAAGCAAATACACTTAGGGAAGTAAAAGATGTGCAAAAATAGCACAATAAAATCACAGCATTTCCAAAAGCATTACCTTCTATACCACCATGTATATCTAAGAGTAAACAAATTAATTTTGTTTATATTAACATGCTTTCCTCAGAAAAAAATTACTTAGTCCTCTTGAGGAAAGATTTGCACAATATTAAGCACAGTTTTCTACCCAACACAAAATGATGACTCCCTCTTCACTCTTACTTTCACAATGGTTTTCTATGGGGGAAAAATAGAATCTGAAAAGCAGATTCCCAAATATTGCTGTGTTATCTAATCTCTTAGTTGTATATTTTCCAGATCCATGATTAATGACTGTGTGCCTTCTTACTATATAGAAAAACACATAATTTCAAACTGCAAACAAAATAGGCAAACAAAAATACTTACAGATGTTCTTCAAGTTTCTTTTTCAGAAGAACTGACTAAAATAGAAAGTTAAATGCTTTGTTTTAATGTATTGTGAAGCTTTAACATATTTTAAAAATTATTTTAAAACATGCAATTTCGACATTCTAACCAAAATCCAACTTTTTAACTTCAGTTTTAGTTCACAACTGTAAAGCCTCTGTGGTAGCAACCTTTCTCATCATAGATGTGTGACTTTAGTAAAATTAGAACCCTTTTAGAACTTTACAAATATTTTCCCAGGAACTAGATCAATAAAAGTAAGATCTATAGATGACAGAATTCTAAGGCAGTTGTTTTAATTTTTTCAGTACTTCGTATTGGAAAGTGCAGCAAAATTTGCAAGAGCTGTCCTCTTTTTGCAAAAATCAGTATTGCATTGCAATTGCATGAAGACATACCAAATTAGCTGGAGTGAATTCCCATCCCCACAGAAGCTAGAAGGAGTAGAGTATTTCTAACTGCAGTGTAGCAAAAATGTCACCTTTTTTGTGTTTCTTATCTTTAGTGATTACAGACACATAAAAATCACTGTACAACTTACAGTGTTCCACTTTCTAGTTAAATCACATTTAGATAAGCTCTTTGAAAAAAAACTTTGAAGTAATTTTTAGATTTTAAACTCACTTTATACACAGTGAATATCTTTCAAAAGGAAAAAAAAACCGAAATCAAATGACTATGAACTGAAAGTAGTGTTAAGTAAATAGAAAGCCATACTCACAATAGCCTTGAGCAGAAGCCCATGCCAAGAAACAGAGATGACATTAGTATAAAGCAAAACAGCAGCCAACAGAAGAAACTATTTAGAAAGTCATGAACAGAAAAAGTTAAAGCTATGTATTTTTCACACATGTGCAACTTCTTCCTGTGTTCTCAAGAGCAATTTCATCTTGTTACATTTTCTAAAACATGTCATTAAACCCAAAAATATAAAAATAATAAAGAAGCACATTTGCAAATCATTGTGTTTAAATCAGAATTCCAAAGGAAAATAACTGCTATTTTGGAAAGTAATTTTAGAATAAAATTCATACAACTAACAAAACCAAGGAAAATAGCCAGTCTCTTGGGCTACAACCAGAACTAAAAGATGCAGGTGTTTTTGTGGTGTGATGCTGAATTGTGTTATTGCCACACTGATTGAATACAAAGCAAATGTAGAGTATTTAAATCTGCAACTGCCTTTTTAGTTTGTATTTATACAGTATTCATCCCACAGGAGGGTTAACATGTGACTGATGGTCCACAACACCATCAGAATGTAAGATAAAATCATCAACAAAATTACTTCATTGTTTTTTCTCCAATATTCTTTCAACAAAGATTTAGTTACCTTGCTAAGAGAAAAAATGACTTCGTGCACTCAAAAAGCTTTTTAGTTTGGTTATACTTCAAAATATTGTCTTTGATCACATTCCTGGGGCATGTTTTTTCATTACTACAGAAGAGATTTTCTTATTGCATGATAAGAAAGGTGGGGAGCCATAAAAACAAGTCAATATGGCTCTACTGACTTCACAGTCAGAAATTTGCAGCAGCTAAGGATCTGCAGGTTTTGACCATTTGGCTTTTTTCTTTTCCAGTCCTCTGAACAACTGCAGCAACACCACCTTTTCTGTAACAAAAAATATTTGTATGCATCTATCAGTCATAAATCATTTGAACTGTCCCCACCACTATGTCTTATCATTTAGGGGACTATTGGCTGGCTGGGACAAGAAAGGGAGAAAGTTGGAAGCAGTGCCCATTTCCCTAAGGTAACAAAATCAAAACTGAACTCAGGAATTTTTTTTTTTTTTTGCATCCTTGTACTGCAGTTGGATTTATCTTGAAACAGCCACAACTACTAGTCAACACTGATTCCACTTGTGTATTATTTATGTAGTACCTGCATTGTTGAGGGAGTAACCCATCTCCCAGCTAGGTAGATCATGTTTTCACAAGCAAGAAACTAATTGTGATAAAAGCCCAAACAATTAAAAGAAGCTGAAATTACTTTACCCATATTAATTGACCCAAAACACATGATTAGAAAAGAGAATAAAATGTTAAATGTGCCATTCTAGGTGCTCCAAGATCCTGTATATACTTGGCAGATAAATTCAAACAGATCACTCTAAAATGGGCAAACATTACTTCTGGGATTTTTGCAGTATCAGTAAGATTTAAAGACTCATACAAATCTAAAATGTAATTATAATTGTTGTTCTCTCATAGGAAGATGAGTATCCTAAACACTACAGAAATAAAAGCCTTTTTGCTTGAAGTTCCTTTCATGGTTACATCAGCCAAAGGAACAAGTTTGTCCGCTTTTTCAGGGCAAAATTTGGTTTAATTTTAGAAGTTAAGGTTAGGGGCAGATGGCTAGGTTCTGGCCTGAGGTTAAGCTAATTTAGCAGGGTATGGGAAACTATGGGTCACCACTGTAGAAGTCTGCTGGATGAGATCGGTAACACTGTAAGGTGATAAAAGTTACAAAATAGCACCATGATGGATGGTCAGATTTCAAGGATGCTGAGAGTAATGGTTTGGGTTGGAAGGGACTTTTTAAAGTCACACACTCCAACCCTGTGCAACAAGCAAGGACACCTTCAACTAGATCAGGTTGCTCAGAGCTCTCTCCAACCTGGCCTTGAATATTCCATGGATGGGGCATCCATAACTTCCCTGAGCAACTTGTTCCAGTGCCTCACCAAATGAAAAAGTGGCTGAACTTTATGGTTAACTGAAGAGGCTAACATAGTTCTGAGGACCTTTTAGGGAGGTGTTGTATCAGTAACAGCACGTAAGGCCAAGACTGCATATGTTAAATTATGAAAAACATTAGGTGTGTGATGGATTTAACAAGTGGGGCAGAGGTCTCAATATAGGAAAGGATTAGGGCAGAGAACAGGAGAACAAGGATGATAAAAGACAGTGATAAGACATGCAAATGATGTAGCCGAAGCTGTTCAGGTAACTGTTGAGTAGCCTCACATGACTACTGCATTCTAGAGGAAAATGAATCAAGCCTATTCTGAGCACACCAGACACATCTGAGTTAATTCTGTAGTCTGACAGATGGCGATAAGGAGGCCATTGCTTGGCCAGCAAGGTAACACTCAGGATGGGCTAAACATACATCCCAACAGAATGTGTCAGTGCCCATTACAGGCCCAACGGCACAGAGCTGCCTTCCACTGCACTTCAATACAAAATCAAAACTGTCCTGTGGACCCTGACACACAGCACGTAACACTGCAAGGACACTTGCCTGGGTTATGGCACTACCTCTACATCTTTTGGGGCATATCTAAAAAACCCTTCAGCTTTAAAACCAAACAAAACTTAAAAGAAAAGAAACCAAAACAAACAAAAAGAAAACCAACAAAAAACAAACCTGAACTCTCACCATACATTTCTGGACTGAATTAAAATAAAGTGTCAATTTTCTGGATTGAACACGTTTACAGTATAAGTACATAAAAATACAGATTTCAGTGCATTGTCATGCAGAAAAACAGCAAAAAAAGAGGAAATTAGCCAAAAATTATGTACTGGTGAACTGTATGCTCTGTTGCTTTTTTGTATGTTTCTGAAGAATCACTCTTTTTGTATAGCTATCCTACAGATAACTCAGGAAGTCTCGGCACAACTTTGATCTACTTGAGCAGCCGGGTTTAACTTCTGAGATTTGCTCTGCTTTAGAAGGGAGATTGCATGAGGAGACCACGAGGTTCTTGCATCTTTAACACTTCCCTGAGTCTACACTCACTCTTTTTCTTCCTTAAGAGTAAATGAAATCCTACAGATCAAACTCAGCAAAACAGGCCATGGAATCAGTGCTTATAAATCACCACTGCTACGGTGAGACCAACACAGAAGCCATGAGTCCAGACATGCTCTAAATTACTGCCCCAACCAGAGCCTCAAAAAGGGACACAACTAAAATTGCAGTAAATAAAGCTGAATACAATTTGTCAGGGATCATTTACAATACTCAGTATCTGAGAATAATTCTTTCATATTTTTGTTCACGCTGAAAAGATTTTGGCAAATAATCAAGACAATAAAGAACATCTCAGAACAAACCTATTTTAACGTGTCTTCTAAAATACATTCTAAATTTATTCAGGAAAATAATCTTGCTGGAAATCAACTACGTGTTTAACATTCATATAGTTTATTCTGAAAATTAAAAGAGTAAACTAAATTTAACACACTCTTAAATGAACACAAGCATCTAAAAAACTTTCACTATTCCATATAAGTTAGTTAAAACAAACCCACAAAAATAGAAAGCAGCACATTACAGTTTGTTGCCAATTAGCAACACGATACACTGAGATCGTGAGCATACACTCTGCAAGTACAGTCCAACAATCACTGCTTTCAAGAGCTTCTTCTTTGAAATACAGGAGATAATAAACAATTTTTGAGTGGAAGACTGAAAGTTGTTTTCCACACTAACTCAGTTACAACGTGTATTCTTACATTTAGAATAAAGTTAATTGTGCATACAGAAACAGAAAATGCTGTGTTGCGTTGAGGGCCTAATTGTTGGTTTTCTTATCTTCTTTTCTTTGTGTTAGAGCCAGGATTAATACAGGGGTGTCACTGTTTTGTGTTCAGACTTGCTGTTTATTAACCGAGTATTAACTTAAAATCTTAAATCTAAGTTTCCTGAATTCCAACACCTAGTTAAATGATTGTTTTGTTTTGGCCTGCCTGGCTGTTTTCGTTCTGAGATACATTTACATGAAGAATTACAGACCTTCAAATGGCTGAAAATGCCTTAACTTTCATTAAGAAAATTAAACCCAAAACTTCAGATACTTTGTTCATGGAGAAGCAACATTTCCTCAATTCCCTGCAAAGCTGTCTATTTTAATTAAGTAATTTTAATGCTGAGTTTTCTATTGCAACCGACACAATTATTCAAATAAAACGTGTGACATCTTCTCTACATAGGATGGTTTTCTATTCTAGACAATTGTCTTACAACCAAGTTAGAGAAGCACAATTTATTGGTAAGAGCATACAAGTAAGTACATAAAACTATTAGAAATCTCTGTCTGTATCATTCTTCTACTATTTTTTTTTTTTTAATTTACAAAAACATGAAAGTTTCAAAAATGTTAACTACTCGAATGTAAGTTTGATGTACATTTCTACTTACATCTTCAGCTTTTGAACCTTGATCCTGCAAAGATTTTTGTAGTTCTTCAACCTGCGACTGTACTTCCAGAAGTCTCTGATTTACCAGTCTAGGAAAGAGACAATATTTGTTTTTCAGAAAAAAACCCCCAAACTGCAAGAGGAAGTCTCAGATTTTTAGTGCCCAGTGCTTTCAGATCATCTACACAAGAAAATGCAATACTGTAAACTACTCACAAAAAAGTTACAGCAGTTCCAAAGATTATAGCATCCAGATGTTCATCCAGAACATTCTCATATTCCTCAAGGACAACATAAATGCATGCAGAAATTAATTCTATATACATGAAAGAAGATCTTTTAACAGTCAGTCTTACTGTGTGAGAGCTGCTAGCTTATGCTTTTGCACCATTACAGAACTGTGTAAACCTGTAGGCTGGAAGGGATATCCACAGGTTGCCTAGATCCAACTTCCTCCTTAAAGCAGGCGTACTTGCTGGGAACCATATCCAGTACCAGGTTTGAACACTTCTAAGGACAGAGGTCTAACAGTCTCTTTGTGCTTGTCTTCGAGAGCTTGGACCCATACTCCATATTTTGTCTGTTGCTTCTCATTCTTCCACTAAGAATCTCTTGAGAAGAGCCCAAATCTGCCTTCTTTCTACCTTCCCATCAGACAGATGCAATCATACTCTCTATGTCACTTTTCCCTTGGCTTGGATAAACCCAGTTGTCAGTTTAATCCCACACATTCCAGTGTCTCTCAGCAGTATTCTGCTGCACACATCCACATCTCTGTGGCATTGAGGAATCCAAAATTATATGCTCTGTCCAGATGTGATAAGTACTGATGAGACATGAACAATCATTTTCCCAGACTGACTGCCTGCACCTCAGTGAGGACAGTCCAGATCACAGTCAACTGCAAGGTCCTCAGATCCTTTGCCCCTCACTAGGACACCAGGGCTTTTGCAGCAGAGCTGCTCCAAAGCGAGGGATGGGGGTTCAATCAGTTAATTCCTGTAGATTGTTGAGCTCCTCTGAATAACAACTTTCCCTTTCAGGACATCCCAAAGTGGTACCATTTTCAATCGCGCTATGAGTGCTGCCCCTGCCATGAGTGAAGTTGTCAATGAAAGTGATGAACAGCACTAGTACTGATGTCTGAGGAACTGGTTGACAGCTAGCTGGGTTTCATTTCACTGACAATAGTACTTTAGGCTCGGCTGTCTGATCACTATCCAATCAAATTTTTTTGCTCACTTTACTGTCCACTTATTTGGTTTATATCTAGCCATTCTGAACATAAGGATACCATGGAGCACTTTATCAATGGCTTTGCTAAAGCTAAGTACTGTCCTTTGTTTCACCTTTCTTCACGTGTGCAGTCATCTCATTGTCAAGATAACTAGATTAGTTAGGCATGATTTACTCTGAATAAATTCAGGCTGACATTTGCCAATTTCTTTCCTGTCCCTCAAGTGGCTGGAAATTGATTCCAGATAGACTTGTTTTGTGCAATTTCCAAAAAGCGAGTTGTGGGTGACCAATCTCTCTAGTTCCTCATACTCTTTTTCTTACCCTTCTTGAAGGTGAGTGCAGTATTTACTTTTTTCAGGCTTCAGGCACTTCCCCCAGTTGAAGGGGAAGATAGGTGAAGATTAGAAAAAGAACAGATTCAAAGCTTAAATAGAAAGCAGCCTCACACCACTATCAGCCAAATACTGTGGCGCGCTCTGATGCACCTCGTCTGATCCCCCTGATGTCTGTATGCTGATTGGCTCAATCCAGCAGGGTCAGCTAGAGAAGGCTGCCAAGGAACATGTCCTGTTGAATTTTAAGTATTGACAAGAATGCAGACAATCTCTCTAGGCAACATAGTCCAATGTTCAGCAGCCCTCACAGTGAAAAAAAAAGTACCTTCTTAAATTCAGATAAAATTTCAGGTGTTTTAAACTCTGCCCACACCCTCTTGCCCTTTTACTGAGTATTACTGACAAGAGTCTATTTCCACCTTCTTTAGATCCTCCCATCACACCCTCGGATAAGATAAATTTATAAGATGTATCCTAAGCCTTCTCTTTTCCAGGCTACATAGTCTCTATTCTTTGGACTTCACTCATACAAAAGACTCTGCAGTCCTGTAATCACATCCTTGTGGCCTTTCACAGGACTGATTCCATAAAATCTATATCTTTATTCTCCTGGGGATGGCTGTAGGAAAGTCAGCTGAAGCAGAGGACAAAATTTCTTACCTGTTTTCTGTCTCCAATTCATTCTTCCGTAAGTTTGCATCATCAAGAAGGCTCTGCAACAAGGCAATCTTCTCATTGTCAGAACCTTCTTGGTTCAATTTTAACATCTTGTTCTCATGCTGAAGGCGGATGAGTTTCTCCCTAAACACACAGAACACAATTTTGTAAAAAAAAGAATGCAAATATCTATAACAAACAAACCAGTTTACCATAGGAAATAAAATAACAACATAAATATCATCTTTTTAAGGAAGATACTGCAACACCAAGCGTATCTTCAACCCCCCAAATACAACTCCAATTTAAGGAGTTCTAATGGCAGAACACAGAAAACAAGGAAATTACCTCAGTGCCCCCCCATCAGATCTGACAGTACAGCTCAACAGATATACAGGGAGAAGAGAGAATGCAAAACTTAATACCAAGTGTGAAGGAAGACTGTCATCTCAGCTGTTACTGAACTACTGCATAAATCTGAGCAACTCACTTTAACCCTTGGCTGTTTACACAGAATCACAGAATCATTTGTGTTGAAAAGACTCTTAAGATCATCAAGATACAACATAAACGCAGCACCGCCAAGTCCACCACAGAACCATGTCACTTAAGCACTACATCTACACATCTTTTAAACACCACCAGGGATGATGACTCAACCACTTCCCTGGGTGCAATTCCTGATAACCCCTTCTGGTGAAGAAATGATTCCTAATATCCAATCTAGACCTTGTCAGCACAGCTTTAGGAAAAAAGACCAACCCCCACCTAGCTACAACCTCCTTTCAAACAGTTCTAGAGAATGATAAGGCCACCCCTGAGCCTCCTTTCTCCAGGATAAACAACCTCCTGCTCCTCATAGGACTTAAATCTAGAGAATTAAGGCCCTTCTCCAGATCTACTGTCCTTCTCCAGACATGCTCAGTGTCCTTCTCTGTAGTGAGAGGATACAAAACTTGACCTAGAACTTGAGATGCAGCTTCACCAGTGCCAAGTACAGGGGGACAATCCCTGTCCTGGTCCTGCTGGCCACCCTAGTGTTGATACAGGCCAGGATGCCATTGGCCTTCTTGGCCCCCTGGAGGTTCAGTGGTTCTGGTTCAGCTGCTGTCAACCAAGACCACCAAATCCACACCAGAATAACAGGTGCTATCCACAGGGATCTGGACAAACTGAAGAACTGGGGCTATGAAAACATCATGAGGTTCAACAAGGCCAAGTGTAAGGTCCTGCACTTGGCCTATGGCAACCACTGGTATCAGTCCAGTCTGGGTGCTGCACAGATGGAGAGCAGCCCTGGGGAGAAGGACTTGGGGGTGCTGGTGGGTGAGAGGCTGGACATGACCCAGCCATGGGCACTCCCAGCCCAGAAAGCCAAACGTGTCCTAGGCTGCATCCAGAGCAGTGTGGGCAGCAGGGGAGGGAGGGGATTCTGCCCCTCTGCTCTGCTCTGGTGATACCCCAGCTGGAACCCTGCACCCAGCTCTGGGGTCCCAGCACAGGAAGTATGTCAACTAATTGAAGTGAGTCCAGAGGAAGCCGGTAAGGTGATCACAGGGATGGAGCGCCTTTACTCTGAAAACAGGCTGAGAGAGTTGTAGATCAGCCACCAGGGATACCTTAGAACAGCCCTACAGTGCCTGAAAGGAGTGAACAAGGGAGCTGTAGAGGGATTTTTTACAAGAGCATGGAGAGACAACAAAAAGGAGAGTGGTGTTAAACAGAAAAAGGGTGGTTTAGATTAGGTATTAAAAAAAAAAAATCCTTTACTTTGAGGGTTTGGAGGCAATGGAAAAGGGAATTCTGGATGCTCCATACCTGGCAGTATTCCAGGCTAGCTTGGATGGGGATTTGAGCAACCTGGTCTACTGTAAGGCATCTCTGCCCATGGCAGTGGAGGTGGAACGAGATGATCTTTAAGGTCCCTTCCAACCCAAGTTGTTTTATGACTCTATGATTACTTCCCACTGTGCATCTTGTCAGCCACTTTCCTCCAAGTCTGCAGCACTATACAGGTTGTTGGGACCCGAGGGCAGGACCTAGCCCTTGGTCATGTTGAACTTCTTAAGTTGTCCTCCACCCACAGATACAACCTGTGCAGATTCCTCTGCAAAGCCTTCCAACCCTCCAGAAGGTCAACACTGTCCTGAGTAAATCAAAATGTTACTGTATTCCATATCTATCTGTGCCCAAAATTGTTACTCTCTTCCTGCAGCTGGCAAACAGAATGGGGGACAGGGGCTGGGGGGGTGCCCTGGGCTCTTTAAAAGTTGAAGCACTCAGGCAGTCACTCTCTGTCCTCTTGGCTTGCCTCCTGGTTCTTTCTTCCCTCTACTTGCTACAGCAGCAAGTTGAGAAACTCTACTTGGCAATCAAAAACTGTTTCAGAGTGAATTTTGCAACACCTGTCTGCAGCCACTCCCTCAGCACCCTTCAGTGGATCTCACCCACCCCTATGGATTTGCAGATGTCTAAGTGGCATAGCTGTTCCCTCCTGTATCGTGGAAGCTCTGTTCAGCTTCTCACATCTGTCTTCCAGATCAGCAGTCTTTCTATCAAAGACCGTGGCAAATAAGGCTTTAAGTAGATCAGCCTTTTCACTGTCCTTTATGTATGGTTGTCCTTGCAATCAATAAGGGATTGAGATTTTCCTTAACCCTCATTTAATTGTGAATGCATTTATAGAATTATTTTTTTTATTGTCTTTCATTGGTAATAGCCAGAATAAGATCTAGTTGGGCTTTGGCCCATCTATTTTTCATCCTGTATAATGGCACAACATCTCTCTAGTCCTCCTGAGCGGCTCTGCCCCTTCTTCCAAATATGATACAATCTTTTTTATCCCTAATTGTCACCAAAGCTCTGTGCAGCCCAGCCAGTCTTCCTGATGGCTCATCATTTGGCACACGGAGACAGCCTGCTCCTGCACTTGAACAGTTCCTTCTTGCCCTCCCGAACTCCTTTGCCCTTCAGGACTGGCTTCCAAGCAACTCTGTCAACCAGACTCCTAAATGGGCCAAAGTCTGCCCTATAGAAGTCTGAACTAGAGGTTCTGCTGGCTTCTGTCCTCAGTTCTCTGAGAATCAAAAACTCTCTCATTCAGTGGCTGCTCTGCCCAAGATGGCCTCTGATCATCATGTCATCCACCAGTCCTTTCCTGTTCATAAACAGTGAGTCCATATCTTCCCCAGCTGGCTCGCTCAGCAGCTGGGTTCGTAAATTATCTTCCACACAGTTCAAGAACTTGCTAGACTGATCTCTTTCTGCTGTGCTGCATTTGTAGCAGCCATCTGGTGTTGAAATCCTCCATAAAAAGAAGGGCCAGCAATCTCAAGACCTCTCCCAGCTGCTTAAAGTATACTGCATCCTAGGCAAGTGGTCTATAACACATCCACCAGAATATCTGCCTTGTGGTCTTCCCCTAATTCTTACTTATAAATACTCAACTCTTTTGGTACCATCATCAAGCTCCAGACAACCAAAACAGGGCAACAGCAAGAACCTTTTTCTAATATCCAAACTTTCCCTGACACAAATTCAGAGCATTTCCTTGGGTCCTGTCAGTGGTCAAAACAGACAAGAGATGAGTCTCTGCCCCTCCTCTTCCTCTCATGAGGAAGGTGGAAACCACCATAAGATCTCTGCTCAGTCTCCTCCTCTCCAGGTTGAACAGACCAAGTGAACTCAGCTACTCATCATACAGTTTCCCCTCAATGCCCTTCACCATCTTTGTGGCCCTCCTTTGGATGTTAAGAGTTTTATGTCTTTCTCATATTGTGAAACCCAAAACTGCACACAGGACTCTGCCCCAGTGCAGAGCAGAGCAGGACAATCCCCTCTCCTGCCCAGCTGTGATGCTGTGCCTGATGCTCCCAAGGACACAGTTGCCACCCCCGGCTGCCAGGGTACTGCTCACTCATGTTCAACTTGCCATTGATCATTGCAGAGGTCAGTAAAACAAAGTATGTATTAACTTACTTTATTTCAGGAGTAATGATTTCTGCTGCTAAACTGTCTGAAGGCTCTTGTCTTCCCAGAGGCATCAATCCTGAGTAAGGAAATGCACACCACTTACTTTTTTACATGACAAGAAGTAGACATTGTTCTAGAAGTTTTAGACTATTGCTAGACAACGTGAAATGACACAAAGTCAGGCTACAGTAAGACGGACAAACAAGCAATATTTCATTTGGTAAACCATTGTCTGATTTTATCCATTCTGAAGAAATGTTGCAGTTTATTTCCTGCTCATTATCTTATCTAAGAACTACAAAGGTACACAAGACTACACATACAAATGAACTACGACACAGGAAACATCATGAGAAAATATCTCTCTAAAGAAAACCACGTAACTACATAGAAATCAGATACACATTATAAAAATATCCCACTGGAGAGGAGACTAGAATTTTTGATTGACTGAAATAACATTCAAAGCTTTTGCTTCCTTATGAAGCTATGAATAGTTGAAGTTTTTCACTGTTGATTTTATAAGAACTTAAATTTATTCTGTGCTAAACAAAAGCACATTCAATACTCTACAGAAAACCCCTGTACACTTCAGAAAAGAAGCATTTAATCTCTTGATTTGTCCTTTACCTGTAGTGGTGAGTTGACCCTCCTGAGCTTGTACACACCTAAGTTCTTCAATAGTTTCTTTCAAAGAATCTCTTTCTGTTCTTAATCTCTGAGTAATTGGAAAGAGAATGAGTATCAGTCTTGGCAGTACAAATACATCTCTAACAGCCCTCAAAATTTTAAAAATAATTTAAGGGAACTCTAGAAATTACTCTCAAATTAAACTATGTCAGTCTATTTAATAACAGAATAAATGTAAGTATTATATATTCCACCAGAACAGTGGCTTGGAGTTTTTTTGGGAGAAGGGTTGGTGATCTTATTGGACTAAAAATAGCAGGGGTATAAGCTTACAAAATCAAGATATTAGTGACACAAAGTTCTGGTACTGGGGTAGTAAACAGTATCCACTGTGGCCACTCAGCTATTTTCCTTTTCCTTTCATTGTGGCTGATTCCAAGGGAAAAATGGAAGTCAGTTGAGAGACCACAGATGTTTCCCTCACCATGAATCCAAGATTCAGCCAGGAGTGAAATAACGAGCAGGTAAGTACAGAGTCAATATAACAAACTGCTTTTATTTCACTTTGTTTGTCTTTCACTAGTGAAAGTGTGAGCAGTATTTCCATATGCAGCATTCCTCCTGCGTGTCAGCTGGCCTTGTCAATCACCAGCACTTGGCTATGAAAGAAAACCAGTTGCTTAAGACTTGGTCCAAATAAAACTGAAGAATACGACTGGATCACCTTGGGATCCAGACAGATGTGCTATTCAGTAGCATCAGGCAAATACTCTTTCAATTTGGCACAAGTACTCTTCTGGCAAAAAAAAAAAAAAAAAAGAATCTACAGATAGCACCAAGTTTTTGTCCAGAAGGTTGCCAAGAGTCAAAAAAAAGGTGAAGAAATGGGCTACTATGTAATGATTCAAGTTATAATTTGCTCCAAAATCAGATATGTTTAGTATTAGTAGATGGTCCAGGGCAGACCATTAGGTATGTGTTTAGGTATGGAGTTGTATTGGCTGATAGCATTTCATTTTACTAACAGCTGATTACCAAATGCCAGAATATTTTAGTGACTGGAAAAAGCTCTAGGGCTTCACTAGCACAAGCAGCTTAATAATTATCTTAGTACTTAAAACATACCACAGAGGTAAAATTCCAAGCTACTTTAATGAAGATATCAAACACTACCGTGCTTTGCCAGAACATAAGGAAAAAGATAAAGTCAATTTCAGTAACTATTTCCAAAATATAACTGACAACATACCACTACTTAGTTTGTGACCTGTGGTGCACTACTTTACCCATACGTATTGACAACAGAGAACAGAAAGAGTAGGTAATACAGACATTGAATCATTAAACTCATGTGATAAGGGACTTCTTGCTATAATTTACTTCTCACACGTGCATATCCATTTGAAAGAATGTACTTAAAAACAACATCCAGCTCAAAAAATAGCTATTTGCCAGGGGGTAAAACAAAACACTATACGACAATGGCCTGCAATTCAGATCCTTTGCGCAAGATGAAATGGTCCACTGAGCCATGGATAAGCCACAGAAACAACTTCACCATTGTCCAACATAAAAGAATTGGAAAAAAATCCCAATTTAAAAATAAAAAGCAGGAAAGAAAGCCAAAGCACAATACCAATACAATTATTATGAACATTAAAGCCTGATTTGAAGGGCAGATGGAAGTGATGTGAAGGTCAAGTGTCCACCAGAGCTTGAAAATTTAATTAAAAAACGGCAACCAATGGCCTATGAATGTAAAGAAACTGAAAACTTTCAGTTCAAATGATATTTAAGTGCTGGGCTTGGAAATCTTGGAAATAATTGGATGTGAAAAATTACTAGTGAGGAAAAAGTCAACCATTTCTGACAGCTGGATCAATGGACTTATAATTAAAACATGCCTAAGAAACTGCTAGCTTCAGTTGCTGACCTTGATTTTAGGTAGTTTGAGGCACCTGTATATACATTCCTAAGAAACAAGCTGAAATTAACTTGAGAAATGACAGCGTGTAAGAGAAGTCTGAAGGATCAGTCTCGGCAAGAGAAGACAGAGCATTTATTGCAGAATCACTAGCAGCAAATGACACAAGAGGAAGGGGATAGATTGGTATCTACCCTGTGTGTTCCACGCTGGCAGTACAAGATATGTCAACAAGGAGCTGTCATAAAAGGTGAGATCGCCCTGAATACAACTACTATACAACTATATACAGCTACTAAGCCTCTTGCTACATTAGTGATGACTCCACAAAGAGAAGCATGCTGATGGCACCTCAAAGAATGCCTTAGGGAAAAAACACAACAGGAATTTAGTTCTAGGATGATACTGCAGAAACTCTGTTGTAAATAACTTTTCAGAATACATAATAATTACCCTGGGTACTTATTAACTTTGTCATGGTAAATGGTAAGGAAACAACCTCAGATGCCAAATATGAAAGCTTTTCCTCTTAAAAATGGGTTGCATGTGATTTTGTACAGTCACTTTACTCCCTGCTGTACAATTCTCAGGTTGAAAAAGTATCTCGTACACAAACATTAGAAAATTTTAGAGGAAAAAAGACTTCCTAATTTAAAAAGATGGCTAACTATACCATATCTCTGTGTTATAAAGGATACAAAGTTGCTATTGTTACTAACAAAAAAATAACCTTGGCACTTACATCTTTTTCTTTTTGGAGGCTGTCTACTTTTTCTTTCAGTCGTTTGCATTCATAATCTAATTTATCAGCTTTCTTGGATTCTTCAGATAACCTGTTTTGTAGTTCAACTGCCTGTGAGAACAAGAATCAATAATGTGTCTGCAAATATTAAAACAAAATACACAAGACAAAGTAGCCAACTACAATGCACCATAAGTCATGTTGTAAAATAAGTGAAATAGTTACTTATAGGACATACTAAAAACGTCTTTCACCAGTTGTTCTGTGTTTCAGCAAAATAAAAAGCATTCAAATATTAGGTCTTAGTGCAAGCAAAGATAGAAAAAATGTGAAGTATTTTCAGTACATCTAAAACAAGAACTTAAGCTCAAGCAAGGTTTATAGAAAAAAAGCTATGTAGCTCTAGGGATCAAAAAGCTTAGGAAAGCAGAAAAATCTTTCTGCATTCTGAAAAGTCTAGTAAAAAGACTCTGAAGAAAGCCAATTATCTAAACCTTTTGTTAGCTTTATTTCATAAGCCTCACTGAGAATTCAACTACTAGTTCATGCAGCCAGGTAACATTCCCTAACCTGAGAGGTCCTAATAATTTTTAATACACTAACATAAAGATTCAGCCAGGCTCCAGCTTTACTTCAGTGAGAAACACTGCCAAATGCACAGATCAGTAAAGAGCTCTTAAAATTAAGTGAACAGAAATGTGAAAGCCGAGCACAACAGAAGGTAGATCAGTGAAGTTTTCACTGTCTTCTCTTTTCAAAACTTTCAAGCCTTTACTAGCAAAGATTCATTCCCAGAACACTAGTAAAGCTCATAATGCAGAGAGCATGGAAGCAAATAAGCTAAATAAAGACTGACCTGCAAATACAAAAGCTGAATGAAGACTCAGCTAAAGACCTACACCTTCTTCTGAAGCAATTTTAAGAAGGCTTTTTCATGGCTTTTAGATTACAAAGGAAGCAGTAGCCATATCTACATCAAGATTCCCCAGTGGTTCTAGTGGCCTTTTATTTTCAATGTGAACAACCATAGTAAAATAATTACAAGGCCTAAAATATCCATGGTCTTAAGTCTTAAAAAAGGACTTTGATGATGTTGTTCTTAAATTAAAGGCTGCAAAACCAACAGGCTTGCATTTTCTGAGATTAAATAAATGAACATGTTATATATGAAAATATTTCATTTTTCAGATGTGACATGTATGACTAGGGCTATAGCTGCAGGTACAACAAAAAAATTGCAGGCCTTCACCAGTGACAGTGCCACCACTTGCAAAGTATGAGTATTTTCACCTCAAATGTTAACAAGTACATTCACGTTTGTCATCAATCATGCTAAGGTAATGAATGGTAGGTAGAAAAACACTGTAGGAAATAAATTTGTCTTGAATTAGGACTTGTGAGTGTATAGAAAAACATACAGTTTCATGGTAATGCAGAAGATTAAAAAAAAAAGAAAAATGAACTGCCATTACATTTACTAAGCATTATCTGTGTGTGGAATGAGTAAAGCAGGAATCTTGCAACAAAGAAAAGCAAAACATAGTGTTAACTATGTATCAGAATGCACATGCACAAAGGGGCTGAATTAAAATTACAAAAATTATCCCGCAGTCTTCGCATTTCAATTCTTTATGCTGAAATGAAGTTTCTTAGAAAAAGGCTTGTGCTTGCTCTCAGAAGAGTGAACACAAAACACCACCACTCAACCTCACCTCACAGAGTCTGCTCTGTGAAGATGCAATTTCCTTGCAGATTACTACAGGAATTTGAATCAATCACTTTCATCTGCATAGCCAAAGAAATAATTCTCTAATGGCATCCTCATGAGTGGGGTTAGATCCTTCAAACACCAGACAAGACGTATTCCATTAAAGGAGTACACTAGTACTCACACAGTGACATAAATCATAAGCCTTTTATCTGGCTTACTTCTGATAACACAATTTAGGATTCCCAGAAAAATAATTTTGTGGTTTGTAAGTCACAGGCAGGTCTCAAAAGGAGGCCAGTCTTACAGACACTGAAGACAAACACGGTGTTAGGTGAAGAAAACACATCTGCCACAGGACACCTGAGGCTTATTCCAGTCCCAGCCAATAAACGGTTTTGCACTAAACAGCTCCTCATACAAGAAATCCCACTTATAAAATACAGGGCATAACGAAGAAAAGGAGTACTTTAGCAGCAAAAATTATGGGATTGACCCTCCTAAAATCCATTTGGTTGGTGAAATAAGAAGAATCAAATGCAGATGTTGGGATTATAGAACAATATCACATTCTCAGCTGTTTAATGGAGTGAAATATAACGTTGCCAGTAAATTTAATACTACTCATGTGGAAGGCCATTCCTTTCTACATTTACTTTTCTCTCTGCCCTCTTGGACATTTTTCCTTATCCAAGTTATTTCTTTCTGGTAATATCATTTGGGCTATATTTAAAATTAGCCCACATAGGCTGAAATAGTTTCTTTAAACACTGATATGGCCAAGCAGAGGTTAAAAAAATCTAACAAGTCTTAGGGAGACACATTGCTCCTGGGCTTTCAATATTGTTAGTGCTTGTTTCTGTACTTTATTCTACAATAAACTGACATACAGGAACCCCCTGTGCTGTGATCATTTGTGCAGAAAGAAATACACTACTGCTTTTATAAAGCATGTTTTGCCTAGCCCTGTAACCAGAATACCAAAATGATATTGTGTCCCTGTAGTATAGAAGCAGAAACAAGATTAAACACATCCTCCACCTTTACAGAAACAGCATCACATGGCACCTGGATAAACAGGAGGATAAACAGGTGCCTTTCACTCCTCAGAGTGTGCTGGTGACATATGTTGTATACCACTAGGTGGATGTAAAAAACAAGGATGACATGTGTCCTTCTCTCTTCTGAAGTTGAAAAATTCAGATATATCAGACAAACTAGAACCTTAAAAAAGGGGGTTGGTTATTTAACCACAGGAACAACTCACCTCAGCTGTGGTATGTTCCTCATTGCTAGTAAATTGTAAGTGAGAAATGGATACTTTTTCTGAAAGGACAGCCTTTAATTCAAGCCCCGCTACTGAATATGAATTCAGAATCATTTTAGAAAAAAAATACCCCACTTAACATCTGTTGAGTTTTTAAATGCAAGAAATACTGCTTCTTGACAAAGTATCAAACTTGTAGTAATGACAAGAATTGCAAGAAAGGAGGACAAAGGTTGCAAGCACCTACAAAACATGGAAGTCTTCAAAACAAGAGCTGTTTTTTTCATAGGTATTTTTTACTTTGAGGTATTAGCCATGTTATGCACACAAAGTGCTGAACAATACAAAGTGCTATTGCACCAATGATGCCTGTCCTCACCTGTCTCTTGTATGTTTCCAGCTGACTGCGTGCTGCGTTGGCCTTCCTTAGTTCTTCTTCCAGGCTCACGGTATTTTGCATGTACATTGTATTCTTCTCTTCTAAAAGCTTCACTTGCCGCCGCAAATCACCCAGGTCCTCCAATTTCTTTTTGTATGACTCTACCTGGCTTTCTAACTTGGCTACTTTATCAGAAGAATGCCTGAAGGGACAGATTTGCATCAAATTTGAACTCTGAAAACTAACGAAATTAACAGAATTTAAAATACTTCCTAACTGTTTAACGCAGAAGACATTTTGAGACATCATGAGGAGAACAATAAAGCAATCATATCCTCCTATTACCAATATTTTCACTTTTAAATTGTCTGTTTTCCTCCCCATAACTATTCGTCGATTCTAAGAGCTGCAGCTGAAGGTTCTTTTAGACCCTATCCTTCTTCCTAATACAACCTTCTTATCTGCTTCCAATCTTAAAATAACAGCTAAAGCAACCTCACTCCACCCACTTCCTTTCAATTCTAAATTATCTTCTGTCCTAAATTTTTCAAGGGTAAAGAAGAAAAGTTTCTGACATTCATTTTAATGATAACCAGGAATAAAATCATGAAGATCTCTTTGCTAGACAAATTGTACTTGGTGACAGAGAAGCACCATAATAGTTCTGGAACTTGATTCCTTTTTAAAAAAGACAAACACCAGGCTTTAGCTTTTAAGTGTTTTACCAATCCATCTGCTGCACTGCCAAGATTACAATGGACCTTACCTCCCCCAACGACCTCTGCTACTATTACTGTTCCGAGTTTAATTTTAGAATCAACCAATTTACAGACTCAATCTTCTGTGAAATCCAGGGAATCTCCCACTGTATTAATAGGTTGGTTTATGGAACACTGCAGCAAGCCAGCTCTGTTTAATCCTCAGTGAGCTGCATGGCTTCTCTCTTGGGACAAGGAATTGCTCTTTGAACCCATGCCACCCACACAGTTTATGCAGCCTGATGGGTTCATTTTTTGTATTAATGACAGAAGGGATAAAGACAGATAGCTTTGGTAAAAGGCTGCTGGTGAATCAGGAACAGCCATATTAAATATGCCTTGCTAGACAGAATGGGTAACTGTTCCGAATAACCCATGGCAATAGATTCTAATACTGAAGGAATATGCTCCATAGTAAAAGTGGCTGTCCCACCTTACAAACCCCTAATATCATCAAATCATAACAACTTTTGTTGCTAAAATCAAGTGGGAATGAGAGCTGCAACAGATATTGTTCATATTAATATTGCGTGATAAACCAAAAGCACCACCCAAAGTCCTAACAATGTAAACTCAGGAAAGGAAACAGCCTATCTTCTGATGAGGAAACAGCCTATCTTCTGATGAGAACAGGTGCCTGAGACATGATGAAGGTGAATACTGCACACTCAAAGAGACCAGTGAGTGCCATTATAACCATGATTTGGCATAGAATTACTGAGTTTATTAATAGTTATTGATTACGTACAAAATAAGCAACTATTTTACTCAAGCAGAATTTTGTGCCAGTCTGTGTACAAAAACTGGAGGATCCAAAGAATCTTGGCATTGGAAGTGTTTAATATAAAATTATTTAAACAAAAGGTAATGTAGATTAAGTACACAAATTATATAGATTAAAAGGTAGTACTTAGAAAAAGAGTTCATGGAACAAAATTTACCTGAGTACATCTATCTCATCCTTCAAAGACTGAGCCTCCTCTGCCAGTGTAGTGAGCTCTTCTGTTTGCTGTCTCAATTCTGCAATTTCCTTTTCTAGTTCTTCACAGCGTATTCGATAGTCATCTTTGGCAGCTTCTAATCTGTAGGAATGAAAAAAATCCCCAGGAAATAATTTCTCATCCTGAGCCACAGTTACCTCTCCTCATCATCATCCCCTCTAAGAACACACAAAATGGCCTCCTGCTGCAGTGAAGGAAAACAACGACCCAATGTGCTTATTCAAAATGTAAAAGTAGATTGACTTTATCAATGCTCCCAATTTAACATCAGTCCTTCTATTAAAAAATTCACAAGGTAATGTATGTTCTCATAATGAAAATACCTGAGGTTTCCTTCTATAACAGTAGTTTTTCACAAGGGAAGCTTAAGGAGAAATTTTTATCTTTTTTCATCTTTGGGCATCCAGAGAACATAACACCTTTATTCTAAGATTCTGTTCAGCTGTCCAACTCAGATACCTCCAACAATATTGACCTGATTGTTAGTTATAAATGCCATAGAACTCTCATTGAAGTGTCTTTATTTATTTACTCATAAAGAACCTGTGCATGCTCAGTACATCTGGAGAACCAGGCTATCTAGTTAGCAAGTAAAGAACTCTGACAAAAGTTGCTGAATTGCTTGCACACTCTATGCATAGGCAAAGCTATATTAACTTGGCAGTGAGCAAAGGGAGCAATAGAAACTTTTTCAAAGTATTTTGAATGAATGGAAGAAAGACACAACCCAAAACAGAAAGTCCTACTGTAATTTTGCTCTGAAATTAAAACAAAAACAATCCAGGATAGGAGAAAAGGGCAATAGGGAAAATAAAATTGACGAGTCCAAAAACAATCTACAAGAATGGAGACAAGAGAAAATCTTCGAGTCATCCAAACCAGAAATAAAGATTTCAATCATGACAGACCACAACAGTCAAAGGACAAAGAGGCAAGACTAGGAGAAAAAATTATGTACTGCACTAGACACCAGCTAAGCTGTATGTACATCCTCCTTGATCAGGTAGCGTTGGAAGCAACACATAAAAATTGCCGTTAGAAGCCACATAACCTTGAAGACAGGGAAAGGAGGTAAAAGAGACTGGGAATGAGTCTCAAATATGAAAATGGTTTTTAGAATGACCTTCAAAACATGAAACTACAGTAACAGGCAGTGCAGATATTGAACACAGGGACAAAATCTGTTTGAACAGTAACTGATACCAGACTCAGGTAGGAATCACTGCAGAGCATGGAGATGAATCAGAAGAGATAAAAGGGGACATTATCATTATTTCATTCCTTTACAGGGTAGACATATAAAAAGAAGAAATCCAGGCACTAGCTGTTGTGAAAGAAAAGCGCTGAATGTTTTTCAAGGAACTGATGAGAAATGATATGTCAGAATAAGGAGGAAAGGAGGCTTTGCAAGAGAAATTGAAAAAAGGGAAAAACAGACAAAAAAAAAAAGTCATGTGGCGTATATTGTAAGAATTGGAAAAAGGCAATGAGAAGAAAACAGCAAAAGAAAAACTGGGAGGATAAAGAAAGAAATATCATAATTTCACTCACAAAGGAGAGGTAAAGTATGGCAAAGAGAATGAAAAGGTTATGGTGAAGTGAACCAGCTTTCTTCAGTAGAATAGGCTTACACATCCTGAAACCAGCAGTCAAGAGGATCAGGAAGGATTTTTAAAGAGGAACTGTATTTTCACATATTGGGGAAATGTAAACGAAGTGTAGAACTCATATGTGGATAATCTCCATCTTTTTCATCAGTTCTGAAATTTGCTTTCAAATTCAGAGGAGGACATATTTTGCTATGTATGTAATGCCACCAGCAGTACAGCCTGTAGCAAACTTTGATTTAGGAATTACTAGATCTTAAAAATACAATCAGAATAATTTGCATAAACAAAAGCATGCTACTTTTCATTCTCACTGACTTTGCAAAACATGAGCGAAATGACTGCATACAAACAATTCAAAGTAACTCACAGTAAGGTGACATATAAAGCACTTCAGAATTAAGACACTGTGCTTTTTTAAATGCTGGATCTTGTAAAGAGTGAAATTATAATGTATATATCACTTTAAAAACTGTACTACTGTGGTTACACAGTGTCTGTTATACTAATTCACATTTGCACCGGAACCAGAAGTCATCTCTACTGCCAGCAACAGAAAAATAACCTAACCAAGAGTAGCTTTTCTACCTGAATGTTTCCTCTTGAAGTTGTTCTAGTTGTGTCTGCAGCTGCAGGTGTCTACGACCTGCAGGACTGTTGGGATCTTCAATAGAATCAGATTGATTTAAACGTTCCATCAAAATCTGGTTCTCGGCAAGCAGGCTGCTCTTCTCCTCTTGGAGGGCTGCAACCTGTTGTAAAAAAAGTATGAACAGGAATAATTAACCTATCTAGGTACAGAGAGCAGTATTTTTTCATGTTCATTATGAACTATCAACAGAGCCCACAAACAGAAACATGCAGGCTTCACTAATCACATTTCACAAGAAGACACTGTATAATTTAGGAGATATTAAATTGCTATGTGATGCAACCAACAGATTGTGACACTAGGGGCAGAATTACAACTCAGGAAACATAATTATTCTTTTATGTATTTCACACAAACATTTTAAAAAACGTCTCTTATGACAGAAGATGACTTCACTATAATAAAATCTGCATACTTTCCCTACAGGCAAATAAAACTAGCTCTCCACAGTAAAGGTCATCTGCAAGCAGGCCTGAAACAGGAACACAGTCCCAACAATGGTTCAGTTGCCACTAACACTATGAAAACAGGTAGTAGTGTAAAGAACCTAAAGTGCTCCAAGACCTTAAACATCAGTTCATATACTAACCACGACAAACAAAGATCAACTTTATTAATTCCAACTATCATTGAACTACAAGAAACCTGAATTAATATTTCAAAGTAGGGTTGCCATAGCAATGCCTTTCAGGGCTCCCCCTTCACACTCCTCATGTCTTCCAGATGCGTATTGATTTACTTAACAGTAAGATTTAGTCTAAACCCATACACATTTAATGGTCTATAGCAACTTCTGACTGGGAATTTCACTGTTAACTGGAACTGTTAGAGCACCAGAACTTGTATTAGTTCTCTATGGCAAAAGTTTTAGGACACAGCTCAAACCCTGCGTAACTGAATGAAAATAAGTTTTGCTTGTACGAATCATAATACTGGTAACATGGCAACAAGATAAGAAAACAATGACACTCATTGTGAATGCTAGCACAAGTGAAAACAAAATAACTACTGTCATTTTCACTCTCCTTCTAAAAATTATGTTTCAATACTCTAGTACTTATTTTCAGCCACCTGAAAGTTAACACATCTTTTCTCCAGGATGTCAGAATTGATATGGACTCTATAGCAAACTTACCTGCATATCTAACTCATGACATCTCTGGGCAATTTCTTCTTTTGTTGCAAGTGCTTCATTTAATTCTTCTGTAGTTTTCTTCAGCTACCATAAACAAGAAATATTTACATTTTCATCACTTTCTGTGATCCATTTAAAAATATTCTGAACTACATGTCTGTAAAATTATTTTTACATTTAGGTAATATATTACATTTTTAAAAAACTGAGCAATTCTGCTCATATAAAGAAAAAAAGAAGCAGGTGTGAATACTGTTTGTGTATCAGTAAAAAGTAAATGTACCTAAAAGCAGTATCTGCTCTTACATTAGAGTTATCTCATCTACTCCAGGAGAAATTGGGTCTGAAGAACTCACCAAATCTCTACACTGAAAAAAGCTGTCAATACCACTTTTCTTTACAGACACAAAGAGTGTGTAATTTCAATTTTCAATCTATGTTTGAAAAACAGAAAGGACAGGAAGGTGGAATACACGGAATGGACAATTAGGGTAGAATCCCTCTAGTCACTAGAAGCTACTTCTAGAGCACAACAGGAATAAAAGTAATACGTGACCGAGAAGCCTACCCTTCTAAAAAAGGGCACTGAACCTCACAAGGACTGGGAAGTAATTCAATACTTCCCTTCAAAGGTTTAATGTTTAAATATATGTATCGCACTAGTTTGCAAATTAATGCAGTTAAGATGACATAGAAAACATAGCTGCAAAAAAAAAAACAAAACAGGTCTGATAAAATAGGTGCATGCATGTTATATATATAGATAGAGATATATATGTACTATTATATATTATATATGATGAAGTTTAAATGGGCTTTCTCAAACAGCACCATCATACCTTAAATTATCAAGTTTATTTTTTATGGGCCTCTTTACATACAAAGAATTAATTTCACCTGCAAGAATTTATGTATTTCTGCAGAGAGAAAGCATAATGGATGTATACAGAGAACACCACTGTACTATTATTCTCAATTAGAAAATAAACTGAAGAAGTAGGATAGTGTTAGCATGAAGATAAGTTAGTTTAAAAAAAAAAACAAAAAAAACTTTGTATATTTTTAAATACATCAGACCAGGAATGATTGCATTTAAAAACTTCTCTTCTATTCTGCAGTACTTCCAGGATTCTCACAGAAGCAGTTTGTTTTTTTTAAAAACTGGAAGTACGAGTTCAGATAAAAACATTTATTCAAATAGTATACTTTTTAAATCTTTTCTTTCTTTCTTTCTCCGTGCCTTAATATTTGTACCAATCTGCATTTTTCCTTTATTGCTAGACTGGTTTTTCAAACTAACTTTTCTATATCCTTTAAATACATGATAGGAGCAAACTCAATTTATAAAGCTTGAAATATTTGAAATACTTAAAGGACTTGAAATACTGAATTTAGTTTTTCACTTCTCATTTTACTTTTCCACAACACCCTTTAATGATTAAAGAAAAGACAGAGTTCTTAATATGGCCACCGACATGCTATGATTGAAGGAAAAGAAACATCTTGTCTTAGATACCTGCCGATCAAGGTCAACGTAAGCATCATTTCCAACAGAGACTGGAGACTCTTTACTCATCAACTGCAATTAGATTACACTGGATTAGAAAACACAAAGATTCACTTTTATATTAAACGTAAGTTTCAAAGAAATACTGAGCTGATTTTTACTTTTGAGAGCTTTAATCTGAATTAATTTGAAAGTTTTTAACCTCATTTTTTATCTATGACATATTCAGAAACAAGAAGAAGAAATAAATCTTCATCATTTGTAATATTTAGAGTGCTATAAAAGAAACCTTACATCATCTCTTTTTCTTTTGACAATGCACATTCTTTGTCTATGATAAGCCTACAGAGCATCCCACTGAAGATTTTACTGCAGTCACATTGGAATGATGGTAGATACCAACACTCCATGCAAGACCTATCTTTAATCTTTCTCTGCTAGTGAGTGGTGTTTTCATATTTCCATTATCTGGATATTAACAATATTTTATTTATTTATTTCACTCAACTCCAGGACATATCAATCTCAACTACTAGTACAAAACAAATGTGATAAAAATTCTGTTCTGGAGTTGTCTGTAATTTTCAACCTTAAAAAGTAATTCAGTAGAGTGCATTCCTGAAATGAGCATTACAATTTCTTGTATACTACTTCAGCGCAGGAATAGTTGATACTGGTTTTGGCCTAGAATATTAAAAAAAAAATCAAAGTAACAACAAAACCAAAACAACAAAAACAAAAACCAAAACAACAAAAGCAAAACAACAAAACAACAAAAACAAAACAACAAAAGCCCCCCCTCAAAAAACCCCAAAAAACCCCCCAACCCCAGCCAAACCCTCAAATCCTACAAAACTGACTGATGTATTGATCAAATGAAAGAAAAAAGCTGGTAAATAAGTTTTCTTATAGTAACCTAATGATCAGCTCTGCAATGGGTAAAAGTGAAATCAAATGTAGCAAAAGTCAAAGCTCAGTAACCTCCTCCCTCACAGCTCAAGCAAACATGCTGCCCTGATTTTTCAGCCTTCTGATAGTTTACATTCTTGGACTGGAGCTTTCTCATAGATTGTAACATAAACAAAGTAAGATTGTTTTCGCATTTCTCTTTGTAATGAACTTCTGGTTTGACCAATGAGGTTGGAGAAGTGTCAACCTTGTCCCCCAAATACTGATCAAAGTTCAAACTCCTATTAAACCCTAAACCCAAAAATAAAGTCCTTCTTTTTCTCGCTTCTCAACCTGACAGGTGAGTGCTGTTTTTCGTGTCCATCTAGTGACACAAACATAGTAAGGTAATGTTCTTACTAAAAGTTATAAGACAAAAACTAGAACAGTCTTGCAAATGATACTGTAACTAATCCAATATGCATCATTACGAAAGAGCATTGATGGTTTTTGTCCAAAACACACCAGGTTCTAAGAGCTCTCCAAGGATACAATTCATGAAAGTTACAATTAAAAAGGCCCTATCCTAACCAAAATCAGGACAAGATTTCTTCCCTGGAATCTCCTGTCTAGCCTGGTAACTCTCTCCAAAGACAGTACATCCTTTATTCCTTCTAGAAATCAATGCTTTTGCATTGTTTTCCTTAGCAAGGTCTTTTGGGATACACTGCACAGAGCCTTCACTTCTCAATCCTGTCTGTTTATATTACCATGTACAAGTGAAAAATCTGTTTGACATTTACATCATTCAAAATATATACTTATATTTCTCTCACTTTCTCCATTTCCTTAACTGAGATTTAGCTGCATAATTTAGATTAATCTATCTCTCCTCAGCAGTTCTCCTCAGACTCTGACAATGTATTTCCAGATTTCTTCCATTTTCTTCTACATCTTTACAATGACAAACTATTCCACAAAGAAGCATTACATCAAGCCCATACTCTATTCAACAATAATTAGAAAGTCCCTAGCCTCAGAGCAGTCCCCTGAAAAATGAAGTCTTGTCTTTTTCATTACCATATATAATGGCATTACAAACTTGCCTTAAATTTAGGACCCTGTTTTCTAAGCTGATTATCATTTAAACAAAACTTCCCAATCCCTCCCTGCTCTGTGGCATTCATATGCACTTTGAATACTGCTTTTCCAGATGGTAACAGGGATATCTCATATCAGCCAAATACTGAACTCCTCTCACTATTTTATATTCACAATGCTGTTCACAAACACACTTTAGACATGTACTCCCACACACACACACAGGTAAGTTCCACCTGCTAAGTCAGCACTTTCCAACAGGCAGGTCCAATGCTGTGTGCAGCCTGCAAGGGTGTACAACATGTCCCTAACAGCCACCACCCCTCTCTGGCCCTAACACAATTTCTTCTTGAAAAACCAACTCAACAGGCCTGTCCAGGACTTGGAGTAAAAGGAATACAAGTGACCACACAACCCGCTAGAGGCCACTGTGGTGTCACTGCTTTCTGTGACTTGCACATAAGCTCACATGGCTATTAATATAATCCCTATCTTCTTCAACAAGTTTTGCCATCTCTTCCAAAACATCCTGTCCCTGAGAACCCACAGCAGAAATGTCCAGACAAGAGGACATTATCTGGAATAGCATTAGGTACTGGACATATATAGTCTGGCTGTACCGTGTACCACACAGCACGTGTGGATTTCACTCCATGGGGTACACTAGCATACATGTCATGGGAAAATGGGAATGAGGCACCAAGAGCAAGAGCCACAGACACACGTGCAGACATATCTCAGATGACTCAGTGCAATAGAAAGCACTTTGCAATTGGATGGTCTGTGGTACGTATAGTGGAAAAGCTAAAGACGAAATTTAAGGGACTGCCTTGTGTCCAATATCACCATCAGACAAAAACCGAGATTGACAGATAACTCAAAAGGAACACAGGAATCCAACTTCTGATCATCAGTTAAGAATAAAACAATTTTAAGATGTGGGATGTAAAGGCAGAATTATCATGGCAAAGGAGTTCTTCCATCTTTTCACATACTGTAAATATGTAAATACTTTATGCAAGAAAATGTCTTGACCATTCTCTGCTTCAGGATTGTCTGTACATAGCTTCTCCCCACTGAAAAGCAAAAACTTTACCATAATAGCACAGCCAATAGAGCACACAACTCCACTCACTTACCCAAACTTCTCTTTCTTCAGATTTTTTGAAAATTTCAAGAAAACTTTTACTGAATGCTATGTTTTAAGAGTCCATACATATAGGTATATCAACTTGAAACACACACTACACTTTCCATTCACCTAAAAAATAAAAGGTAAGATGCTCGCCTAGCTTCCCTATTGACTTTATTTCTGGTCAATCAGCATTCTCTGATATTACTGAAATTTAGAGTTGTAAAATGCTCATTTAATCAGTTACTTGCTCAATGGCACATCAGCTCTTTCTGCATTATATATTACTAATCTTACAATACTAGTAGGTTGTTAATAATTTTTAAAGCAAATTTCCATACTGTTTTCTTCTATATATTTCCTTTTCTTAAAAGCTCATAGTCAGGAAAAAAAATAATGAAATACTGATGTCATTTCAGAGCTTCACATGCAACCTGCAAGTGTGATCCTAGAGTATGTGGTCTTGAGAGGTGTGGATCAATGACAATACTTTTGACTTTGGAGGGGTAACCTTTATTTCATTTGTATTTCAAATGAGTCAAGAGAATAAAAAGCACATCTGCAAGTTTTCTTCAGCACTAGGCTAGAAAGGGAATAAAGGTTTTACCTTCACAATTCTTCAGCACTGGAACTGGCTTTCATTTCCAAAATCATAATTTAGTGTAAGTACAATATAATCACCTATTTTCACACATATCTTTAATGGAGGATGATGTGCAGAGATTATAAAATGGGAAACATTAAAAATGTGTTTGCAAATTCAAGCAATTGCATTAGGCCTCTACAGGAGAAAGAAAAGCCTGCTTAAAAGCTTCCCAGAGTGAAATAAACTAGCAACTAGCATTTACAGGCTTGTTCTATTTCTGATTTATTTTGCATAGAGATCAGTCTGGATTTTAATTTAATGGTGCAATTAGCTGGACAACATGACAATTCTTACAGTTATTTTTGTAATTTTATAAGCAGCAGCTGTCATTCCCTGTTAATCCTTTACAGCTATATTTTTTCATGCTCGTCGATTCAATATGATACCTTATATAATACTTGCAGGTCTGCTAATCCTGTATTATTAAAACCTTCATTTTTTAACTGCTTTGACTGTAAAATGTGAACAAGATGTGTTGTCATGGATACTTGAAGATTAGGGAAGGGGTGAAACAATCACAAAATCTGCACACATGCATAACCTGAATTATGAAAGCTTTTTCCCCTACACACGATTTTGCAAACACAATTTGCTCTATTTAGTTGACGATTTTGAATCCAAAATATTTGCTTTATCTAAAATGCTTTTTCTACAGTTAATAATATTGTATAAGCTCACTTAAGTGCCCACGAAGCAACGTCAAAGCCTAGCTTCTGTACTCACATTCTTTTTCTTTCTTAGAACATCTTTATATTAGTTTTTAAGAGTCATGGCTATGTTTGACACTATATATCCTTTAAAGCAGCTGGACTTTCTTCTTCCTCCAGTTGATACCCAGTCTACCTCCAGTCTATCTGCTGACAGACCCAATAAAATACTTTTATATAATTTCCTAACTATTCAAAAAATAATTTTACTTCAGACAAGATAAATCTGTAAACAACCAGGACAAAATAGAGAAGGGAAAAATAAAACCAAACCAAAACTAAAATGTAGAAGTAACACCATCGGTGTTAATCTAGACAGTAAGCACCTTTTCCTGTTCCCCCCTTGGCAAGTTTTGACATTACCCCTGACACTATTCTGACTCTCAACTTGACCTGCACAGAGAGCTGCTAAGTGATCAAGTTTAGATACACTCTAAATAGCAAAGGCAAACAATTTGTTTACCTCATCTACCACCTTAATCAACAATGAACTTGGCTACTCTGGGAAGAGACTTGCAAAAATGACAGAAGAGGAAGGAGAAAGAGAAGGGCAAGGGGAATATATAATGGGCAAAATAATCTCTCTAAGAAAATATTTTAGGCCTTTAAAGAATCTGAAAAATCAAGAAAAAAAAAAACAAACTGTTATATTACAACGTATTAATGTATTCAATCTTGTATCTTGTGCACAATTTGATACCTACATCTGCAGATAAGCATTGCAGATTTTAAGTGGTGACAACACACCAGATCAATTTGATTACACTGAAAAACTAACAGAAAAATCACTCCTTCATTTATAAAACCTTTATGGAGCACAAGGCATATTTTAAACATTTAAATAAGTGAAGAAAATAAATTATGAAGATGCTATTAACCTGTGGTTACAGATAAATAAAAAATGAAATAACTGAATAAAATTTAGCATATAAAATGCTTCTTTTTCCATTGAAAAATCATCTTCTTCATGAAAAAATTGAGCAAACTTGTTATACTGTACCTCATGAAATATTTTCATGAGTAAGATGATTTATGATGACCAAAGAAGCACCAAAAAATTTTGTATATGCTCAGCTGAAACAGAAAAATGAATTACATAATACATCAGTAAAGCTTAGAGAGGTCTTCTGACATACCTAATTTTTAAGACTACTTGCAATGTCAAATGCTTTGGAATGTTTGGATTAGGTGACATACCAACTTTTCAAATATACATATATAGCTAATTTCCTACATACTGATTTTTCTAAGTCACTTGAATTCTAAGAGTTGATATGAGTCTAAGAAATAGAATAACAGCCTTAAAAATCCCATGAAGTTCCACCCCTTTAAAGACTCTTCACATATCAATCTGTGCTGGCTATGATCTAACTTCCAAATAACCTTCTCCATAATTTTGCCAGGCACTGAAGTGAGACAGGCCTGTAACTAAGAGCATGTTCCTTCTTTCTCTTCTTGAAAACTGGAATAATGTTTGCTACCTTCCAGCTGACTGGGACCACTCCAAACTCCAAGCCCATTGAAAAACAATGGAGAGAGGCCTTGTTCTCAAAGTGTCTCCAAGTCTGAGGTGTCTCAGACTTCATTAAGCACTCATCTCTTCATTAAGCACTTGAAATCCTCCTCATTTGGTCCTGAAATGCCTTCAACTTCTAATCAGCTTGGAAAGTAGCATTAAAATCACTCAGAACTGTGCCAGTAGCTGAATAGTAAGCTTTTTGATGCACTGAATTTTAAAAATCTATTCCAGAAGAACATACTCTTACCCTGTGATTTCTTCATACTGCCACTCATCATCTCAGAGAAAGGGCACAAACACTGAACAAGTTGAAAGTTTACTTATCAAAAGCTGAAAATTATGGGCTGCTTCAAGTCTAGCTATTCTATCAAATAAAGGAGACTTTTTAATAAATCTAATAGATTCTCAACATAAAGAAGGAAGATAAAAAGAAGGTCTTCTATTTCAAGCTGGTGCAGAAGACAGTGATGCTGCAATTTGGGTTTAATAAAAAAAAAACCTAGAAAAATCCACCAAAACACCGTATATTACAGTTACAAACTTACAAAAAATAAAATATGCCAAAACTCCAGCAAACTGGTGCTTGGCAGCACTGACTAGAAGATGATTTAGAAAATGGTTTTTTGATGCTCATTTCAAAAGTCCTCTCTGCCATCTTAGAGACAGCAGACCACACACTGGCAACTGAATGTATGACTGCATGGATACAGCACTGGTCAAAGTGATGACTATGGACAGATTCCTGTGTAGGCTCACTGATAGTTCTTTCTCTGTTCAGACATTACAGAGATGACAAACTGCTCCAAAGCACAATGTGGAATTTAGTTTCTCTTGTTCAGGTTCAGAAGAAACAGGACTACTAGTGGTTTCCTGGCTTCCTGGCTAGTGGCCTGCCCTGTAGTAACCATCCGTAGACAGACAGGCATTTCTCTTATAGGCACTTTTGACTTCTTGTAAGTCACAGGGAAGCTTCAGTGGCTAACACTGTGGTTTTGATTTATCACAGAAGAGCACTTCCACAAAATGCACTGCAGTATACTCACTGACTTGTAAAAACATAGCAGCCTATTGTATTATTCATATATGTTCATGTTACATATAATTACCCTATTCATAACACTACAGCTGACAAAACAACACTGTTACCCACTTCTCTTTTTTTCACTTGTCTACTAAATTTAAATAAATAAAAAAAAAAAGTTAATGAAATTTTTCAGTTTCAAGGTACAATTTTTGACAAAATTCTACCATAACTGGTTATCCATATAAAGTCACTGGTGCACTTCAGGATTTACAGGGACGGAAAAGAAAAGGAAAGGGAACCCCGTATCAAAAATATCTAGAAGTTTCAGTCTTCTAGATTTAAAGAAAAGTGGGACATACAACCAGAGTTCCTTGACACAAAGCAAGATTTTTCTACAGAAAAATAAGAAATTTTTCACTGTGAAAAGGCAAATATCTATGCCTCTTATTTGCTTAACTTCCAACTAAGATTTTCCTAAGTGGGAAAAAGTATACTACTGTAAAATAATGAAAAACTGAACTTTTACACACTATGGGCATCCCAGCATACCTCCTGAATGGCTGTCATGACAACATGTTGAACTGATTCTTCCATCATCATTATGGTCTGGATGTACTCTGAAAATAGAAACATTCTGAAATGTCAATGTTGAAAGTCAAGTCATACAGAAGGTAAGAGAGAAGCTGCATTCTTCCCACAAAATGACTAGATGCCACGGATGTCATCGAAATGTATAATCATCATTCAAGCTCCAACAAATTCAATGAGATTTTATCACAAGCCCATTCTGACACAAATCCAGGCTTATTTGAACTCTACAACAATGAAAAAAGTAAATGATTTCCTTTTTTCCCTGGCACCTCACACCTCTGAAGTAACTAGTTTTATCCTTTTCTTACTTTGTAGCCAAACTGTTCAGGCTCCTGAAGCACATGATCCATGCACAGGTTGTTCTTTTCTGTAAGTGTAACAGTAATAGCCTGCCTTCCTACAGCATTTTCATTTTAAAGCATTTTTGGTGTCTCTTCTTATTTCTGTACTACATTACAAATTAAGTCCCCTCCAATTTTTAAGTTCTCAGAAGTGCTCAGCTACGTGTACATGTGAGCTGCACAAGAAGTACCTTGTAAGATGAGACAGTAGTCAGAAGAACAAATTCTGACATTTAGACTAAGTCAAGGAGTAAATGATTGCCCAGTATAATACGGTTTCCAGTCAAACACCATCTCCTTTATTCTTTTAACAATGTGATTAAGAGAAAGATGGTGGGAAAAAGTCGTCTTCAAGTGGTTTATTTGCTCATGCTGAATCTCACTCATAGTACATAAAATTAGATTGTTCTGGTATCTCAAATGTGCATTTTTAATGTCCAGAGCGAAAGAGTAAAGGAGATACAAGAATAAGATATACTTCCCACTTGAAAATGACAAATAATCACCAAAAGGAAGATAATTTTATACAAAACAGATGACAGGAGGTTTAATAAACCAGAGTTATTTATGTACTCGTAGAAGAACATTGCTTCTATTTTAATTAATAGAATAGCCAGACCACTTCCTGGTTAACAGAACAGAAGTTATTTCAGAAGGAGAAACTAAAGTGATTTAGTCACCTAAGAAAATTGGAAAGGGAAAACTAACTGTTAAGATGCACCAAGCAAGAGGAAGACAAAAGGCTTGAAATTTTGGCAGCCATCAAACTCAAAATGAGCTAAATCTGGAAGATACACGTATTTGATGCAACTGTAAACTAAATACAGTAAAAAAAGTTTTATTTTCCAACATGTCTATTTTTTCCTCATATGACTATGTTTCCTCTTTTAAGTATTTAGAATAAATATTTGTATTTGCCATTACCTTCACCTGGCTTGAATTAAGTGTAATTTAAGATAACTGGGTAACAATAAAGAGCCTGCACTCCAGGAAAGTTTAGAACATGAGATGTAGCACACTTTAACAAACATCTCCATTGCTCATCACATCCTCTCTGGCATCATCAAGAAAGATGAATGGGTCTCTACCGTATTTGTGCAGGTTAGAATTACAGTCAGTGTCACAACGGTAGAGAGGCAGGAGTCTCCTTTAGGGACTGCTGAAGTGGGGTTCAATCATCAGGCAATTAGCCTGAAGTGACATTTTGGATGACCTTATTGTCATCTCAGAAACTACAGTATTCCAGATCACAGCAGACATCTTCAGACCAAGCACCAGTCATACTGATGGCTCTTGGCCATGTAGTAAGATGAAGCCTGGAATGCATCTCTACAAATAAAGAGTCATGCTGAGTAACACAGTAATCACATTCTTCCACTCTTAACTACCCTGACCTACCTCATAAATGGTTAAAAGGTGTGCCCAAGAATTTTTTCATTTGTAGACTGATTTTTCAGCTCAGCAAACCAAAACTGAAAATACATATGCATGTTGGAAGAAAATTCAATTTCAGTCTGAGTCTCCAAAAGTAGTGAAGCTTACACCAAAAAACAGTTACTACCCGTACACCAAAATAATGTCATCATTTTTTTAAAAACTCAATTTTTTTCTGACAGAAACCCAAGAAATATATTTTTTCTCTCAAGTAGCTGCATAATAACCAAGACAACATGTTTTCAAAATTTATTACCTTGCTTCTGTTCACAATTCACAGCACATCCCAAAATAAGCTGAAGCATTCTCCCAAGCTCTGCAGCATCAGCATGTTCTCCAATCAGATTAACATCAGGAAGGGTGAAGTCATTTATCTGTTGTCCTAGAATCTTCATAAAGACAAAGTACATAATGGCTGTATCACTGCACATACACATATCCATTTATTTCATATGAAGGTAATTCAGAATCAACAACAATTCACTCTTACTTTACCATAGTTTACACCTTCAAAACAAACTAAATTGCCTCACACAATAACATCTCAGAATAAAATCATACTGCTTGATACACATAATATTTGGGAAAAGACAAACATGACTGTCTCAACTCACAAGCAACTACTAGACAAACACTTAGCAAGATTCTTTCTTTTCAGATAAGAAAGCTAACAAAAGCAGGCCACCACATGGCTAATTAACTTCTTTAAAGAATTCCATTAAAAACTATCCAACTAAAAACACCTCCTGCAGTAGAAGATATTACAAACAAATCTGACATTTCTTACAAATACAAAGTCAGAAAATTAAATGTTTCACCTATACAATACATATATCTAACACTGACAGGTGACAAATAAAAGACAGCAAAAAAGCTCATATCACTAGACCTCATACTTTTAGCAAATTTAAGGATATCTGGCAAGTCTTGCAGCTAAGAAAGCTGTTTCATGAAAGACAATCTGAGGTAGTAGTACAATGATATGTAATTAAACAGCCCACATGCAGAAAGAAAAAAAAACAACCCACAAAACAAAAGACCATGTGACACACAATTAGTGTTATCTGATTTATCATTAAAGATCATTAAGGATTAATGATTGTCAGTAGAAGGAACTAGACAATTCTGCTAAATTGCTCTTTACTGAACAGAGGGTTGAAAATACGAATATGAAATTTGGAATTAAACACATCTCTGACACATTAATTGCAGATAAAAAGAAACTAACTTCTTAAACAGGGTGCAATACGGAAACAATGACTATATAGAAGGAATCAGTCATGTGTTTGCTGCATGCTCTTTTTCATGCGATACCCAAGAAAAACAGAAATCAGGTTAAGGCATTTTACAAAAAGTATAGCATATAGGGAGAATACGAAGAAAACAAGCCATTCTGAAGTCTAGTAATGTTGGGCTTTGTGGAAGTGTTGTGGTTTTGTTCTGATTATGTACAGTGTGTTTTCCATTGTGGAATGGTAGGATTTTTAAACAGTTTTCTCAAAGAATTAATTTCAACACTACTAAAAATGTCTGCATACTGTAAAGGACCCGGATTCACTCTCGCTGGAAAAGACTTCCTTTAGGTCAAAAAGGATTCTGTGAATGCATATACAGACTGCAATAATAGAAAATACAGTAATTTTTTATTCTGATATGCATTTATATATTGATCTGTAGTTTCTGGATTTCTTTCAAATACAATGCCGGGTTTAAGTTAACAACACTACAGTGACTTCATAGTCATTGACAATAAAACTCCTGTTGAAAAAGAAAAAATACTATCTCTTCTGGAGTAATTAAGTGCTGAGTTTGCTCAAAATAAGAGAGAATTACAAGGGCTGAGTCCAATACCCTTAAACTGAAATATTTCATTTAAAATCCTAATGTGGTGAGAGGCTAGACATGCTCTTTACTCACTCTCCTCAAGAGAAAAATACGGAAAAAAGCAGACTTCAGGTGCAGAGGAGGGAAGAAAAAAGTCAGATACAAGTACATTACAGTACATCAGACAGAAAGTCCATCATCAGAACATGGTCAGTAAAGCCATCTATCTACTCTTTACATGAGAAAATTTCTATATCAGGATTTCTGGAACTCCTCAATATTCAATAAAGCAGGTGAGAAGTTTTAAAGAAGGCCAAGACCAGGGAATAAGACATGAATCACTATATATGCCAAAATGTTTGCAAAACAATGTCAGAACTTAAGCTGCAGAATACAATTTATCTTCAACAGATATTAACAAAAATACATAACTCAAAAGGCAAGTAGATGCAGATTAGTTCAAATGGTTCTTACCTCATGGTTGTAATCCAGTATTCCTTTTAAAATTTTCTTCAGGTTGCTTACCTATTTGACAAGAAGGAGGAAATACAATAAATACAGGGAATGTTTTACAGAGAAATTATCATAAAGTGGGTAATCACAGAAGAATCACACAAAAGGAGGATTTAATTGCATCTATTTACCCGCAGTTAAATTTAGAATCATGGAAGTTATGCAACAGGCCATTATGATCAGACTTCCAGATGTGATCACAAACCTTTATTAATTCACAGAACCCATTAAAATTTATGAAAAATATAACATTGTCTTGGATAGGCTTTAAATTAGATCCTACAGTATGAATCTTTTAGATACTTGTTTATCTTAGGATTATCTTTCCATCCAGAAGTTGAAACATGATTTTCCTCCTTTCTTCTCTTGAAGTATCCTAGTAATCTATTTTCTGCAGAGATAAACCTTTTCTTCCAAACCAAAACCAGCTACTGCTCAATATCATCCTGTATTCTCAGCCCATATAAGTTTAATTCATTATTTTTCTCATTAATTATTCCTCTTAGCTCTTTCATTTTTGTTCTTGTCATTCTCTGTCCCCCCTTCCCCCTCCCAGTTTTTACAAATGAATGACTGCCTTACAGTATCTGGCAAAATTCACATTTCTCCATGATGACTTCACTGCTATACAAAGGTAGCTTCTGTTCACTCGCATAACCAACGGCACCAGTTAAGTACCTTCTGCTGTACAGAATGTGTCACATTTCTCTAGTATTGAGTATTGCTCCCTTCCACCAAAATCCATTTGCATCAAGCCTCTGAAAATAGCGTTTTAAATTATAAAAATCCCCATGGGTCTCACAGGTAAAATTCAGATTAAAAAAAAAAAAAATCTTTGCTGAAAGTAACTGTTAGAGATGACCACCAATTACTGTTCAAGTGTTTAAGAAAAGAATTTATATAATAGAAGCAGCAAACTGTTTCCTGGGACAGAGGAGTGGCTGAGGGGGCTGGGGGTGTTTAGCATGGGGAAAAGGAGGCTCAGGGGTGACCTTATCACTCTCTAAACTCCCTGAGAGGAGCTTGTACTCAGGTGGGGGTTGGCCTCTTCTTCCAGGTAACAAAAGATGGAACAAGAGGAAATGGCTTCAAGTCTTGCCAGGAAGAGTTTAGATTGAGTATCAGGAAACATTTCTTTATCAAAAAGGGTCATCAGGCATTGTAACAGGCTACCCAGAACATGACTGTGTCACCATCCCTGTAGTGTACAAAGAGCTGTGTAGATGGGGTACACTGGGACGTGACTTATTGGTGGACTTGGCAGTTTCTGGTTGGATTCTATGATCTTAAGGATCTTCACCAACCTAAATGATTGTATGACTCAAGTTTAAACAGGATCTGCAAAGACTAAAACTGATAGAAACAGGATTCACAAAGTTCTCTCAATGTCTGCAGTAGCCACAGCAGCAAACTGTAGAACTGCAATGAAGGGAGAGAAAACCTCTCAAGTTCTAACTGCCTTTGAAGCCCACAATAAGTTTTATATTCTTGACTGCATTCCAGAAATATCCAGTTAGGAGATTCTGTCCACTGACAGAAGTTATTTATCTTTCAAACGACCTGACAGTTGTTCAGAAATGTGATGCTGAAATCCAGGGATAAACTCAACACTTCAGTATGGTCAACAAACTGAGGTGATGAAAGTCAATTCCAAACACAAGAAAGGAATAGGATATACACACTAAAAGATTTTTTTGCCAAGAAAACCAAAGTGATAACAATCTGATTACCTGACTCCCATTAATCTACTCCCTTTTTGGAACAAGTGCCAGAAGTTGATTCCTTATTAAAATATAGGAACACTGTGACTGTCTCCATAATTACTGAATTTTAAGTCATACAAGAAACAAATTCATTTGGACCTGACAAGTGACACATCAAATACCCTGACAACCTAGAATGAGAAGTGGAGATGCTACATTATAGCATGTATATGAGAACACTTAGTGTCTCTCCATAATGGCATAATAGGCAGTTTACACCTTCTACACCAAAGCTCATGCTTTCTCTGTACCGTTACACACAACACGGTATGGTTCTGTAAGAGCTGCAACTACTTCCTAGGTGTCTGCCCAAGAGGAACCAAGACCACCACTCAAAGGCAATGCACAGTCATAACCAAAGTCTGCAACAGATTTAAGAATTTAAAGAAATTAAGAAATTTTATGTTGAATCACCACAAAGAATACCACACTGATTGGAACATTATTCGCAAATTTGATTAATTAATATCTTCTGGTTTATCATTTACCTGAGTCTGCTGCAGAAAGAGCCACAGAAACGCAAGGGCCATGCTGTAGAATTTAAGTCCAGTTTACCGATGAGAACATTGTGAGGAACCTTGAACTTGAACATAATCCCAAAAGAATGAGAAACCAAATGTAAACCTATGAAATACTTCTCTTCCCCTCTCCTTGTAACTATTTTTGAATTAAAATCCCCTAAATACAGAGAGCCATCTTTCTCTGTGTAACTTTTACAGTGCTTAGAGTTGAGATATTGGAACAAAACCAATATTGATCAAAATTGGTCATGAAAACGAGCTTATAGGGCAGCATCCTTGAAAGAAGAGAACAGCAAACAAACTGAAGTAGAAATCTTCGCAGTCCTATTTTGTCCCAACCAACAGTACCAGGGTGGCTTGTTTTCAAGAATTAACTGTACCATCTTTGTATTTGGCACATAATCAGGTAATTCTGAGGTTAAGGCAGCTTCTTTATAGACTTCTTTTAAGACTGAGACTGACTTAAACCTAACCATGATCTTCAGTATTACTCAAATAGCTCTTGATTTTTTTCCCTAACTTGTTTGCAGTGAATAAACTTAGATGGTTTTACTGCCCCAGCAGAGAGAGGATCATCATAGGGAAAGTACCGCTAATACTTTGTACTTTGGAATTGAACTGAGTAGTTCCAGCAACATTTATGAGGTCAAAGCATATGGAAGGAAGACCTCAAGCAGCGGAATGAAAATGAACAGCCCAAAAAAGTGTTAAAAGACAACCAATTAAATCAGAATTCTAAGTCACAGCAGGTGATGGTTTTCCAGAATTACTTTTCACTTTCTTAAGCACACAGGAAAATCTAACTGTAGTTAACAAACACCATTAAATTATGTCATATCAGAACACAACAGATGGAATTGCCAATATAGATTATGACTATAAAGTACTAAATCACTGTTTGGATGTCAACACATGACAACATGATATGACTATTTGCTTGCATCAGCAACTTGAATTCTTCCTTTTCATAAAAATATACACTCTACCTTCCCAAAACCTTTTAGCATTCATTCCCTGCACCCATACATCAGGAAAATATGCAAAGTTTACTGAGGTAAAAAAAGTGACACCCATGCTTTATTTTGCCTCTGAAATTTGTTGCAATTCACAATAGATGGACCATTAAGTATTTCTAGACAAACCTCTATCCATTTTCAGTTCAATCTCTTTACCATCTGGCCCCTTCTGTTTTACTTTCCCAATCATATATTATGAATGATGGGATATCTGCATCCACAAAGGCAACTTGAATATCCTCACTCCTTTGAACACCTAAATTTGATTAATACCCACATCAGAGTGGTGTGGGTATTCTCTATGTTAAATTATCATTACCCTCTCTTTCAGCAGCCATCTTGGCTGTAGTACATACAGCACTACATACTAAGCACACAGTGCTCAGTATGACACTGACCCTTATTACACAGCATTAACCCAATAAACTGACTGGAATGAAAGCAGAAATTGTGTGATATGCCAACATCATAAGACTTAATGGTTGCTTGTTTTTTCTCCTACTTTTATTTTCATTTGTCATATAAAATCTCTATTTAATTACAGTTTACTTACTGTTTCCAATCTTGGGTTTGTAAGGGCAGTCTATCTAGATTTATCTCTTTACTACTATAGTGCAACAAAGGGAAAAGCCAATGACATGGCAATAGAAAATGTCCTTAAGCTTGTGATGGTTGATAAAAAGGGAGCATGGATTATCTAACTTCTTGGTTACACACCAAGAAGGGGAGGGAGCACGTGTGTGCACTGTTTGTATCACTCTTGTAGGCATTTGATTTCTGATTTAAACTGCAATTCGCAGGAGCATGTCTCAGCAATGATTATAGATGGAACCTAGAGGAAGATTAGGTAGTGAAGGTTCACAAGACTAACACAGCTTGCTACTATAAATATCAGTAAGACTTTAAATTGATACTGTAGTCTGAAATCCAAACAGAAAAGTTCAGAAGAAAAACTAAGAAATCAAGCTGAACGATGTGTTTCCTTCCCTTTCTAAGCTTCCTACACTGAATAGAATGGGATGAGGGGGAAAGCAGGACAATTTTATGTCATCCCTCAGACAGCCAACAGTTTATTCTGTAATTGCCAAAACTGCTGCCCATGTATCAAATCAGTAATTTTTTTCAAGTAATTCTGGCAAAATTTTGGCAAATTATTTTCTAAGCTGCTTTTAATTTTCAGTATAGGTTTTATGTTCAAGATATCTTCTTCCTCAACCATGAAATACTATGTCGTACACAAATTAAATTTGGACTATATAGAAGTGTTCATTATCCATGAAGAAACAGTTAATGTCTTTGCTTTTTTCTTTTATAAACCATCATAGAATTGCAGGTAAGGCAGCAGTGAAATTTTATTTGTTGCCCAAGGGAAAACACAAGCTACTATGTATATTGATGTATACATGCTATGAGCATGACATTTTAATCCTAAAGAAATAACAACATTTCTCTACTAAATACAGTAAATAAAAGATTTGGTCAGCTCTAAGAATAAGAATGCTTGCTGAATGGTTCCTACTCTGCAAGCTCCCCAAGTTTTAGTGTTTCCCTTTTTCTCTTCTGGGCATTGCTCAATTTCTCAAGTCTGGCAACTTGCCCTGAAACCAAGAATCTAAAAACATCCCTGTGAGTTTGTTTTTTTTAATGGTACAGCAACGGCAAAAACATTGCAGTTATCAGAAAGCAAAATGCTAAAAAGAAAAAAGAAACCAAACCCATGCCTCTCCATCTCCCCTCCTCCAAAATACCTCAGCCTCATGTTTTTGTTTCCTCTCCATACAGGACAACACACAATTCAAAATTAACGATCACATCACTCATTACCTTCCCCCTGGTAACAAGTGATAGGACAAGAAGAAACGGCCTCAAGTGGAGCCAGGAAAGTTTTAGGTTAAATATTAAGTAGAAGATTTTCATGGAAAGGTTTGTAGAACACAGGAACAGACTGCTGAGCAAAATGATAGAGTCATCATCCATAAAAGTGTTCAAAAAATGTGCAAATATGGCACTTGGTGACATAATGGGTTGTGGTGAACACAGTGGTGGTGTCAGGCTGACAGTTGGACTCAATCCTAAAGGCCTTTCCCAACCTTAACAACTCTGTGATTCTATAATTTTCTGAGTACTTCTATGAACAGTGGTTAGGTGGGCTGTACAAGACCTACACTAATCTCCACCAGCCCTCCTAACCACTGTTGCACAAAACTTCCTACACATTACATTTTAGATTGTTTTTACGTATTTTGCCTAACAGACTGCCTCTTTTATACAGTTCATGATACCAGGAGCTTGTACAAGTGGTGACTGTTATACCAGATGGCATAAGAGGCAAAGAGTGACCATTTTCAGCAACAAGAAAATAATGCAGCTCATTACCACAACATTTGAGATAATCCAATTATCACTTCTCATGGCACTTCTTTAAGAATGAAGGGAAATCTATATTCTAGAGTCATGCAAGTATGATGCCCACATCTTAAATCTAGTAATGAATACATTTCTTAAAGGAGGTTGTAGTGAGGTGAGGGTGTATCTTCTCCCAGTTAGCAAGTGACAGGACAAGAAGAAATGGCCTCAACTTGCACCAAATTTTTGTACCAAAGGTGTTGTCAAGCATTGGAACAGGATGCCCAGCAAAGCAGTCGAGTTACTATCCCTGGAGGTCTTTAGAAGAGGTGTAGACATGAAGCTTAGGGCCATGGTTTAGTGTGGACTTGGGAGAGTCAATTTGATCTTAAGTCTTTTCCAAGCTGAACAATTCTATGAATAGAAATGCACAGACTGAAGTGTTCCTACAAGCCAGACTTGAAATGAAGGATTGGATGATAGACATTTGGAAAACTAGACTACTAATAATGTTTACTCACATATAAAGAACAGTTCGCAAAGTATAGGATTACTTTCCTGATTAAAAAACAAGAGTCAAAGTATCACACTTGTGCCTTTCAGTATTCTCCATGAAAAGCGAAGTAGTCTACAAAAATGTATACAAAAAGCTGAATTATACATATTTATTTTTAAAAAAATCAAACCAAAAAGAATCAGTCTAGTTCTTGTTTACATGGACACTTGAAAAGCACGATGGAATGACACCAGCAAGAAACTGAAATTTGACCTGATGCTTTGCCAACCTCACTCACATAAGGAAGTTACTAGATTGCTCAGCCTTTTTTTCCCCACACCTGCTAAGCTTTTACATTTGCCAAATTGGTGGGAGACATAAAATACTTACTCCTTAAACTCCACATGACAGTTATAGAAGCTTCTGCTCCACATTCAGTCAGCTCAAATGCTATTATAACAAACAGTTCTCAGTTTGTTATCCTCCACATTTAACAGCCAAGACTTCAATATTCTTTAGCAAAAAATATTTTACAGAGCAGTAAGACCTTGTATCCATTTGTTCACTTGCAATTCCATACAATACTTCGAGAAGTTCATTTATATTAAATGCTCTACATGAAGAAGCCAAAAGAGTCCTAAAGCTTTTTTGGGGATCATGTCTTTTATTCACTAGTCAGTCAATATATCCTCACCAATGTAGCCCCGCTTTTGCTGGAAGCTCTAGTAGACAAAACATTCTAAAGCACTCCAGCCTTCACACAACTGGTGAGACAGCAGAAACCATCCTGATAGGTTTCCTGGCCAAGTCAAAACATAAACAGCAGCAGTGTGCTCCATCTTTGTCTCAGGCAGCATTCTGTCTGTGTGTCCCTGCAATTCAGAGAGTGATGTAGACAAACCTGCAAGTACCAGAGCATTTCACAGTCGTAGTCCTTCCCCAGATTCTAAGAATGGGTTTTGGTGGCTAGAACAAAATGGTTTTACAGGAAACAAGAACTAACAGTAAATTCATAACTATTTTTCTCCCCCTGAATTAGTCAGGCTGAAAATGGAAATTTAGAAAAGCAGATAGATCATTCTCTGAACAAAACTCATTAAAAACTACACCAACATCTACAAGTCAGACTCTGTTCTTCATATTCTGAAGAAAAATTAATTCATAGTTCTTCTAAATTCTATTTCCTTCAGGTTTGCAGAGAAAGCTAGAATGCCAGGTGATGCAAATGACCCAGAAAACAGACTGTGGTTAAAAACCATGCTGAGTAGAAACACAGAAAAAACACAACTTCCCCCCTTAAAACTCAGTAGTTCTGCAGAGCTGACAAAGTAAAAGGGAGCAACACTTTGCCATTTTTAAAAAAAATATATTGCTTATTATATTCCTATTTCTATGCAGTTGCTTCTCAAAAATTTGCTTTTTTAAAAGCTGCTTTCACACTGTGCATTAAAAAAATTCCTCTCATTCAGCATTTGAAAAATGAGAGGTAATTGATATATAACATTTATTTTAATATTTTCCTTTTAAATTATTAAAACCTGTTTACAAATTCAAAATGTCTTTGCTAAAACTTGCAGGACAATACAAGATAAAAACATATGTATAATTAAAATGGTCTTAAATTCAAAATGCTTTCTATAAAGCAAGATCCTAATCCAGAAATGTGAGAATATTTAGACACAATATTGTATTAAGAACTGAAATACAGATTCACAGACAAGCAAAGTAAGTCAAATACCTTTAGCCTCCAATTATCTCCTACTTCTGTTTTGATTCTGTTCAGCCAATTTTCATCAAAGTAAGCTGGATCTCTGAAAGACAAAAAGTGTATTCATTAAAAACACGCTAAAGAAATTGTGAGTAAACATTTGTCATTAACCTCCTATCTCATTTTTGAATTAATTTAAATTACTACCTCTTGTATCTGACGCATTGCCTGAATATAATAGTTCATAATCCTGTTACTACTCACTTTTCTAACATCTTGCACCCTGCTGACAGCACAGCTTAATTTGTGTGTCATAAGCAGCTTATGCTTTTGAGGAAGCTTCTTTGTATTTTGAATGCATATTGCCAGTTTTCCTTCCATAAGTCCTACCTCAATTTTTTCTCAGGTTCTGCAGCAATATTTACTTGCATTTCTTAAAATTGTTTAAAATTATTACTTTTCCACGTATTATGGATCCCTACCATTGTACACTGTTTATAACTATTCAACTCCTAAAATAAAAGCCTGAAACTGAACAATACATATGCTGTCTCAACACAGTGAGAAGAGCTAGGAAACATTACTGAAGTTTTTATGACTAAGAACACACTTCACTATTTCATCTACCAAACGCTATCAGTTTTTGAAATTCTCTTTTCACAGTAACCCTACACAAATCTTTCTGTGAACACCCTTCCACAGAAATTTTTCTATCCTCTGCACTATTGACAAGGCAATCAAGAGAAAGAACAGAGAACTCCTACTACTTGCAGAGCTTACTTCTATTTCTACGTATAACTTCTTCTTATTCATTTTTCTCCAGGCATCTTCCACAAGCTGCTTCTTCAAGACACCTCCTGAGACTCTCTCTATTGCTGCCAAGCTCAAAGGTCATATAAAAGGCCAACATTTTCTACTGCTCAGTTCAGTCAAATTTTCCCTTTATCACAGAAAATTTTGAAAATGCTATAATCAGAATTAAGGAGAAAGAATGTACTACATATAACTGGTTTTAAAGGAGTAGGAAAGCATAAGAAAAGGCTTATATTTCATCCAGCATATAAAGTTAATACAGTCAGAGTGAAAAATCCACCTTTCTATTGTTAGCAAAATGCTCTTTAGAGTTTGTGTTTCAGGTGATAGTCTCTATTTTCTGGACTTAGACTGCTGCATTTGCCACTGATTACTATTAGATTTTACTGCTGCACCCTCTACCCATAGAAGGGTTCTGGACCAAGCTCTTTTTTTTAAGGGCAAGATATCATGAAACATTTCGGCAAAACTTCAAGAAAACTCTGCATATGCCTGAAGATCCAAATAACATCCACATCATATATATTGTAAACCAACATCAGTACTTATTTTAGACCAAAAACTTGGCAGCCACACATTGCATCTGATGCACAGTACATGCTGTATTCCATCTTCTCCACAGTGCCTTCTCACAAGGCATCAAGGTCTACAAGTTGTATCACAACTACAATACACAGCAATGGAGGAATATCACAAACAGCAATGTTTCTCTACTGACACATTTTCATTGCTATTTTTACACACTTTGTTACAGACTCTGGTGAAAATTACACCAGATTTCTTTTCCTTTGACATGGCATCTGCAAACATATATCTGGAAGAACAGCTTTAATTACTAGTTAAGTTGATAACTTCAAATTACTTCCATTCAAAAACAGTACAGTTCTAGCACAGATGACAGAATCTTAGACTACGAAACCAAAAAAGCAATGTCTTATCCAGACTATCATCTGTTCTTGAAATATTTGTTTCCAAATAGCTTTCAAATGGCCTGTCTGCCACAAGAAGACAAGTAAATCTAAGGATGACACTGATTCAAGTATATATAAGATCTCTGACACATTAAGAACATTCACATTCAGCTTTTACATGAGACAAATAGCTCTCCTTGCAAAAAAAAGCCTTAATTAAAAAGTCTTCATTTGCCTAGTTTCCACTCAATCACAACAGAATCATCTGGACACTAATGAAAAGAATGACAGTTCAAATCCCATTTTAGGTGTGGGGTTCAAAAAACACCCTAATGACTGTCAAATGGGTCGTCTGGGAATTGCCAACACACAAGTTAAGCTTGTTTAACAACAGACTCACAATTAAGAAGTATTTATGAGAGAGAAAGCAGGCATGACCTGTGCTTCCTCAACAAAAAAACCCAACAGGACTTCCTTAAGGATTGTACCCCATAGTCTTAAGGGCTGCACCTGGCCATTAACATCTTCAGCTCTTTCAAGGCTGCAGTGCCACGAATATATCAATCCTTGACATGCCATTTTCATGGTAAATAATGGTTTTAAGAAACAACATGGGTAAGTATAAGCAACATCCCGCAAGCAAATTTATATTTGGACTGACTGGATAGCTGATACTGAATACCCAGTTTTCAACAATAACAGCACCAGTAACGGCACCAGTTGAGGAACAGTAGCAAGATTTCAGAGTTAGGTCCAACTCCCTTCACCTTAGAAGCCTGAAATTCAGCAGAAAGTAAGCAACTAAGAAACTTCTCTCAGCTACTACTGTAATAGAAGTAACACATGGACCAGCAACTGTCTTTTACAGTCTTGACAAAAGTCATAGGCTACCTAAACCCTTACATATGTCATCAGACATACTGGAGGAAGCTCCCTGAGAAATAAATCTAAGCTCCCTGCGGTAGTCTTCTCCCACAGATCCCATTTGTTTTTTTATTTGTATGCATACAACCCCCATGGAAGCACCCAAGGGTCCAACAGCTGAAAAGCAATCCATTTGAAATCAGTACCATGTAACAGTGGTCAAAACAGTACCAACAATTCTTTTTAGAGAACCTTCATACAGGTTACACAACAATTAATAGCACACTGCAAAAACACTTTGCCAGGAATACAATAAGCAGAAAAGCAACAAGCTGGGTATCAACACCAATCAAATCTAGAATGATCATCCTTTCCTTAACCCACATCACCTACTATTATAATTTTCTTTCTCTTCAAAAGTCTAATCAAAGTTCATTACGAATACCAACAGCAATGCTCTCTCTATATAACAAGCTATTGGAAACCAAACCTGAAATAAAAACTTTTCCACAAGAATTTCTAAACAAACTTTTAAAAAGGGGCTTTCAGATGTCAGATCATTCATTCACAGCCCTCGCTTCAAACAAGTCTCCCTTCACTATATTTTTGGTGATCAGGATTCAAACAAATTCGAAGTTCTTTAACCACCTTAGGCTATTTCATTTGGAAGCAACAGCATTCTTCTCAGAGTGTTTGAAAAAGCATCACCTAAGCAAATATGAAAATGTGTGGCTGAGAAGTAAGCAGTTAAACTATCAGAAAATTTACTGAAACATCTTCATTACTATAAAATGACTACTCGTGCAGGAAATAAGTGTTTTAAATTCAGTAAGTTCCTGAGCTTAGACCCAAACTTATACAATCTCTAGCACTGGATAACTTTCAGGTTTAGAAAGGTATTTGTGTATCAGTTGATTCTTGCCTACTGTCTCAGCAGTACTGCAGATAACTGGGACTTTTCTTCAGAGCACAAGATACTTATGCTGTTGATAATGCTCTATCACTTCATGTGATGTTTTCAGCAGTGCTCATTTATACCATCTACATCTTATTTCGTATGCAAATTTTCCTTTACTTAAGCAATCATCTCTCTGCATCACAGATGCCAAGAGACAGAAATACTCTTCTGAAGAAAACCAACCCACAGAGCATGTAGTATAACTCATGATTATTACTCATTTTAACAGTGGTACAGTAAGCTGCTTCAAAAAACATGTTTACAAAAATTTCCCTCCCCCAGTGATATACAAAAGCATGGCTCTTGTGTTTTGCATGTGTCAAAACATACACAGCGTGTTGAAATGCATAATATAATAAATGAATAATTCATTGAGACGGGCACATTGCACAGATGACAAAAGAAAACACTGCTTACATTTACCAAGGCCAGTATGATAGAAGGAAGAATCAAAACAAGAGAGACACCTAGTATTAAACAGTCTCCAGAGCAGGATGAAAGGAAAATTTTAAAATGTAGTATAAAACACAAAATCGTGCTATTCTAGTGATATCAGTGGACAGTGAAAACATAAGTAGACAAAACAAAAAAGATGTGATTCAGAAGAAGGTTATGGCACTTCTAACAGCACAATGTAGACAATTTTAGGCCAACAGTCTACTCATAAAAAATTTAAACATTTTCTTTTTCTTCCACTCTTTCCTTCTGGAGTACAACATTCTTTAAAATAATCAACACAGAATGTGTAGAGACATCTTACTGTATTTTGTATCAATGCTAGCCAGAGGGATCACCACATCTGAATAGAACCAATGAATCTTACAGAATAACATACAAAAGATAAGCCTAAGGCTAGGCTGAATTTCTTCCTCAAATATAATACAGTTAACACTATAGAATTACATTCAATGGTGCTTTAGGTTGAAATTCAAAGATTAAGTTTTAATACTATAAAGGAAGAAAATGTCCTTCGGGAATTTACCAACACCTGTTTTTTAGCAGCTGAGACGGCAAGCAAAAGGTTCATGCATGGTTACATAGAATACATTTCTGCTATTTGCTATTAGACTACATCAGTAGTGAAAAGCTTCTGAAGGTGTCAGTAATTTCTTCTGCAACATTTTCTTCCCACAGCCTCTTCCAGCAGTTTTGTTAAAGAAAATTCTGCTACATTTGTTGTGATCTCTGGCACTTATCTACAAATGGGCTGCTACTGTGAGTGCAAAAAATATTGAAGATGATGTGCAAAAAATTCAGATCCATAGAAGAAACTGTTAGCCCCTTCCACTTGGCACAAGGCACAGATGTTTTTTATCAGTTGATGAGCAAGCATTTTACTTCCTCTCCCTCTTTTTCCTTTTTCTGACAATAAATCCTACAGTTCTGTTTTGTACAAATTTTATGTATGCCTAAAACAACTAATTCCCTGAGCTAGAGATCTCTCAAAAACTGCTCCTCATCATGACCTACTATCTCCCATCCTCAGAAGTACCAGTGGACTCTTCTTATAAAGGTAGATGTAAAGGAAAAAATAGAAATAAGAGACTTCACTATCAAACTTCTAATTTTTTTGAAGAAATGCTATCTTCACTCCCCTATCTGGAAATATATCCAGATCACTGGACTACACCAACACCTTTAAATTTTCATCAATGCTCTTTTTTACTGGATACATTAATTTGCTCCTTCAGCTATTTTTTTAAACATTAATTAATTTACTACAGTAAAATCTCGATGCACATGAAGTTGCCAGAACTCTCCCCCCTCTCTACCTTTACCTAATTAACCTCCCATTGTTATTAGGTTCAAAGAATGAACACTTAAAAAGAACCTTTAACAGGAAGCACCTATACTAAGAAACACCCAATTTTCAAGGAACATGAATTACAAAAAGAGTAGCTTAATCTTCTCAATAGTATAAGAGTAATGGCATTTAAGTTTTTTCTGCAGTCAAAACAACACGTTTTTCCTTTGAAGATTAACTTTTTGAGAGATTTTTATGTCAAAGACAACTATTCAAGTTTTCACCACAAATGATATGTTGCAGTGACCTGGCGCTCTCAGGCTTGCTCTTTGCTATTTAACATCACTGCTTGACTTTTCCAAATAACCTTAAGCATGCAGCATGCAGCATGCAGCTGTCTTCCTGCAAAAATTGTCTTTTATGTGACTATCTTTCTTGGGACAAAGTGCGGCTAATATAAAGAGAAAAAAAGCAAAAAAGCCTGCTCTAGACTTGCTTCACATGCCCTGGCGCCCAGCAAAGTATTCTTCCTGTTCTATCTGTTCAAAGGACCAAAAAGAGGATTTCACTGCTAGTGTTGAATTTGGTTTTCTTTTTAAGAAGGAATATTTAAAATGGCTTTGTCAACATGCTCCTGATCAGTTTTCTAGTCAACTACACAAATACTGATCCTTGTATTTGACCAATCTCACGTGCAGGGAAAGAAAAAATGTTCAGTTATTCTACAATCCCTCATTTCTACTTCAAAAATCGATTAGACTAATCTTCTGTTACACTTATCTTACACTACTTATCTTCAGTTTATTCTGTTTTACAAAGAGAAACAAAAATGTTTTCTCTGAAAGATTGTTCATGTCACCATTCCTGTCGCAAAGTCCAAGATCAGATTGCTGCTGTGTTTTAAAGTTTATCTCAACAGGAAAGCAGTCAAGATTTAGCAATACTTTTGCTAAATTTAAGCATGAGAATACGTCTGTTCATTACATAAGTATGTAAAATGTTAAATCTGAAGCACAATCCATCATAAAGCAAGATAGTTGAATATGAATTTTGGCATGTTCAAATTATTACATAGGAAACAAAGAAAGAGATATAAATTATTTAGGTGATCTTTATGTATTTTAAAATCATGCTACAGAAATGCAGTATTTGCATTGTGTATTTATTTTAAAAGTATCAGTTCCTCAGCTGAAAACAGTATCTCAGAACCACATGCTAAAAAGTCTTTGTCTTAGGTTGCAATGCAAGATGTAACCAAAGTATGTATTCCATTACCATCTGTTAAAACCAGGTGGGGCACTATTCTTTATGTCTTCCATGACCCATCCTCCCTCCAGGGAATATCTTCTGTTAATGGGCCATTGAGTCTCACTGCATGACTGTTAAAATTACATCATCCCATTGTGAGATGCTCCACCCAGTGGGAGGAGCCAAGCATTCCTACCTGGATATAATCTGCGATTTGAAACACCACAGCCAACCTTTTTCCACTGGATTACCAGAGGAAGACCAGGCCCTTCTACATCACCACTGGACCTTCCGAGGAAAACTATATCCTTCTACAGGATCACTGCTTCAACAGAACCACATCTGTCACTCCAGGAGGACTGGAGCCACCATTTAACTGGACTGCTACCAACAGCCTGACAGACACAGTGTCAGGTGGTATTCTGACTCTGTCAGTGTTTTTGTAATGCTGCATTCTGTTTTAATTTTCCTATTACGTTGTAGTTCCTTTACTTTTTCTGATTTATACATACTAGTAAAGAACTGTTATTCCTATTTCCATCTTTGCCTGAGAGCACCTTAATTTCAAAATTATAGTGATTTGGAGGGAGGGGGGTTACATTTTCCATTCCAAGGGAGACTCCTGCCTTCCTTAGCAGACACCTGTCTTTCAAACCATGACAGTCTTGCTTTGAAATGTTTAACTGCACTGAGATTTCCCTTTTCCCCTCTTTCGTTCTTCCTGCAAACTGGCAGCTTCTCTCACTAAGAGAAAGGCTTCTCCTCCTGAGAATCTGCAACTGCAGAACAGACTCAGTGCCCTCATAGCAGTTACAGCTCTAAGAGCTCTGTCAAACAAACCATCTGTGTTCAGTAAACCTGAGCCACACAGCAGCACAAGAGGTGCTAAACACTACCACAGGATGGAGGACCCTCATCTTCTGACTGACATCATCCAAGAAAGGTTTTTGGTTGCTCGTGGTTTGAATTCCTGGCATTGCTTGAAAGACTGCTGAAGCTTGCCCAGCCCTCACACTATTATTCCTTCTGTTCTTTCACCTTGTTATGAGCTGTACAGCTAGAGAAACCTGCAAAGTGCCAAGTGTCATTATGAGGCTTTGGAAGCTCTGGTCAAGGCTCAAGTAGTGTCCTCTCCAGTTGCACCAGTTAGTGAGGAGGACATTTGAGCAGCAGACACATCCTGCAGGTCAATAACCAGCTGTGATACAGTATTGGCAACAAAGCTTTGGTTTCAATAGCCATTAAAACCTTTTGAGAATAAGGACTGCTTGGAAGAGATGGGATCCACCATAAGAGAGCGGGCAGATGCATCCTCACAAACAGGCTGGCCAAGGTGGTAAGAACAGTTTTATACAAGGAACAACAGAAAAACGAATATTAAATGACAAAGTATTGGACTCTGTTGAAGAACTAAGAGTGAGGAATGATATGAACAAAAGATACTTCATTGTCAACAAAAACAGGTCTGAGTAAAGTGGGATCACCCCAAGCGTATGCATATAAATATAAAAAGGCCTAAAGAACACTCTGGGGAAAGCTTCATTCTTTGGAATCAGAAAGACTGGATGAATATGTGGAGTGCTTGTGCACTAAAACATGCAGCATGGAGAACAAATAGGAAGAAACAAAATTCAACATGTAGTTACAAGGTCACATTGCACTGGGATCATGAAGTTGTGGTAGGATGGCTCACATGGCTGCTGCCATTAACATACACAGGCTCTTTAGGAAGAACAAGCTGACAAGGCAGTGACAGAGAGTCACCCTTCCTCAGGGGGAGGGAATGAATGAGCTCTGTCTTAGGACAGATATGAGCCCACTGAGAGATTACCAGCCAGAATGACTAAGCAGATCAACATGAGTGACACTTACAGATTCCTGCTATAGGCTGCATGATCAGGATGACATCTTCATAGCAGAACTGATTGATGAAACATGACAGGAGTAACTGGATAGCAAGGTAGGCTGAAAAATGCCTGAAATGCTAGGTTCAAAGGTTTCAGAAGCACAAAATCCAGCTGGAAGCCAGTTCACCAGCAGCATATCCAAGGAGTCAATACTATTAAATGTCTTTAATACGGACCTAGGTGATGGGAGAGGGAGCAATCGTTGATATAACATAAAAATGGAAGGAGTGTTTGACACAGCTGATAGTTGCGTTGTCATTCAGGAGAAATTCAACAAGCTGGAAAAACAAGCTGAGCAGAACCTTACACATCTCAGAAAAGGTAAGTGCAAACAAACCCTCTTCACCAGTATACACTGGGGGCCAATTGGTTGGAAAACAACTTTGCAGACAAGAAACTATGCAGAAGCCAAGTGGAACACACTCCAGCGATGTGTCCTTGCAGCAAAGAAGACCAACCACAATCTGGGCTGGGCTAGGTTGGGAAGATCGCTGCCAGCAGGCCAAGAGAGGTACTGCTCAGATCTGCTAAAACCATATTTTAATTGCTGCATCTGGGGCTTCCCAGCAAGAGAGACACCTGGACATGCATGAAGTTCAGCAAAGGGCAATTAAGATGATTAACAGACTGCAGTTTCTGTCAAATGAGGTGAGACTGAGTGAGCTGTGTTTGTTTAGCCTCAAGAAGAGAAGGATCAGTAGGAATTTACCAATCCTGTGTATAAATAACCCAATGGCTCCTCCCCTCCTTCTTTACAGCCTCACATAATCTCAATGCTGTCTGGTGAACAAACATGGGGCAGTGGAAACAAACTGAAAGTAGTTACAAGTGCAAACAACTAAACTGACAGTTCCATTCAGTTTATCATGAAAGTTTTACTACATTAAACTAATTCTAACACTACTGACTATAGTTACAAACAACAATCAGGGCCAATTACCTTTACCTTGCACTGATTTCAATTTTAAGTGTGAGTATCTAAGTTTAGTTTTAATTCAGCTTACTTTCCAGTACGTTAACACTTGAATAAACTCTTCTCTAAAACAAACCCCTTTTCTTTTTCATTTAAGATAGTTATCTGTAACCTACAAGGAAAAAAATCCTTAGTCATGTTCCAGTTTCAAGTACCATCTAAGCCACATCATTAGGGAATATCACCCATGGTAAAGCACATGTAAATATATAAAAATGTACAGATAAAAAGCCTGTATTTAATTCACTAAGTAAACAATTACTTACATTTTTTGAAGAACCTGGGCCATCACAACCCCACTCGTTAAATCTTCCACAGTCTGGCATGGTGCCTCAACATTAAATGTTTGGATCTGTGGGAGAAAGGAAAAAGTTATCTTTGTTTCCTTCAATGTCAAGGAATTTTCAAGAGTTTGAAAAAAATTGCTACCAAAGAGCAAACAGAATAAACTCCACACATTTAGTGTACATGTTAGGTTTAAAAACCTTTTAGAAGAAACACCGATCCCACAGAATGCCCATCCCTCCCCACAGCGAGAAGATAAAACGCAGATTGACGTACATATTCCAAGCTTGATTATTCCCTACTATCAGATGGAATAGAAGAACATAATGTTGCCAAACTACTAGAATTCTGAATATTTCATGCTGCTGTATTAACACAGTGACAGGCATAACAGTCCACAGCAAAGCTCTTTTCCTTCTTGCTCTCTTGTTGAGAAGAATCAGTCCAGTTCAGGACAATCAAACTGGTTTAAGTTACTTGATAATTTACTTTAAAGTAGTATTATTTTTAAACTATGTGGATGAGTTTGCAAAAATAATTTTGATGGTATTATTTGGAGGGTATCTGCCTAGTGCTCACTGCTACTATCCTCCTCCTAGGGGAAAGCTTGGACTTATTTTTATATAACACTACTCATACACATAAGGGATAAGACAATCTACAAGAGCACTTGCAGCTTCAGAGTACATAAATGTTAGATACATCAATCACTTTTTTCTGAACGTGAAGTACAACCATTCATGCTTTAGTGGCATTTGAAAGAGTAACAGTAGTTAGTAATTTCCCAATAAATATCCTATATATGTGTGTATTACAATAAAAGACAACTCATGTTTCAGTGGGACATTTTGAAGGTTTTTCCCTGAGAAGGCTCTCAAAAAGCCAAGTGCACACTAGCCAGATTCCCTTTATACCTTTGGAATAGATATAGCCACTCTAGGTCATGTAAAGTACAATAGGTCACGTAAGCACTCTATCAAGGCCATTTAACAATAATTTGGAGTACATTTTAATTTTTATTTTGGAGAAAAAACCTAACATTCAGCTAGGAAAAACCTAACATTCATAGGAAAAAAAAAAAAAAAAAAGGAAAAATAAGAGGCAATTATATCCATGAAGAGTCAAAAATCGAGCTCTCAAAGCATGTTTCCTGATCAAGTTCATCTGTGACCAGTCAGTAGTAATGAATGATGTCCATATTCCAAAAGCACATGAATAAATTACAGAGTGGCATATAAAACAGACAGAAGTGACTTCTGCACTTCCAATTCAGATTTTCTTACAGCATGGTCTGAGCTACTTAAAAACTCACACAGCTGCTCCTCCAGAAAATCAAAAAGCCATCATAGATTGTCAGGACACTAGGTGAAAATCAGAGTGGGTGGGTGAGGAAAAAAACCCACAGATAAAAACACAACATAACAGGATATAACACTGAATTTCTATTTTGTCAGAAAATTGAATTTACCAGTAGTCTCCGATCTGTGGCAACACTGTTAAAGGAATACAGAGACAACTCAGAGTCCCCAGTTCAGCAACATATTAAACAATAAATAATTCTTTAGAGCTACAACAAAAAGGGCTGCAATGACACTATGGATGCTTATGCTTGAAGAAGTTCAAGATGCTAAGAAGATAAAATTATCAAGCACAGACAATGAAAACTTTTTTTCTAATTTTGCATGTCTTTAAATAATGATTTGAAATCACTTTGCTGCACACGAGCCAAATCAAAAATCACTTAAGAACTACTACTGTTATGCTTTTTCAGAAGTAGACAACGTTATATGTTCTTTTCAAATACGCAACAGCAACATAATTAAGGTCTTGAGAGTGCAAACCAGGTGTTTTAGACTTATTTTGTAACTTGATACACTAAACACTTCCTTGACTAAATAAAAGCATATGTAGATAATACTACTACAGTGATAGTCAAAGAAAGATGATTAAGCCTTTTTCCAAAACACAGAAAAAACAAGATGCACAGTCTCTCTTGCTTTATATATAATTTTACCATCATACTTCCCCAACACTTTACATAGGAAAAAAAAAGGTCAAAATTGGTCATTCAGGTCAAAAAAAGGTCATTAAAGTTCAGGTAACCTATCTGAACTCTCTCTTCCTCCCACAGACACACATGCAAGATTGAAATTGAGGAAAACAATGTTTTTCATAGTTAGACGTCACAGACCAGAAAGAAAGACTTAAACTAATGTGACTTTTATCTTCATACACATTTAAATTTTATAATAAATATCTTTGATTTTGTATTTCAGTTGTGTCAAATTTATGCTGCAAAACATTTATACAAATCTTAAATATTAAAGAACTATATGTTTTCCATATCCTTTGGAACTTATCCTTCAGGGATATATATATGAAAGTAACAAATTTTCTTCAAAAAACCTTCCATGAAATAGCTTTTCCATTTTACACCAAAGTTAAACTCTTATACCACTGCCAGTTCTAGAATACGCTAAACCACTCTAGGAAAGTAAATTTGTTTTTCAGAAGAGAGAAAAGGATAAGAATGTGGCAAATTATAAGAATGTAGCAAGACACAGAGTTCCATCTACGGAGACAAAGAAGCAACTTTGCGTGTGTGTCTAAACAGCTATTCAGTAACAGCTGTTAAAACAGTGCTCTTCCTGTGCATTGTGATGTATCTCCTGGAAGACTTCTCTCCCTTCCTACAGGAACTGCTCCTCTGCTCCTACTTCTTGAGTGCTTGCAATGCAGTCCTCATCATTAGCTCCACAACACTGAAAATTAATTCCCGTTCACTGTTATGATTAGTGGGTTTTTCCTCACTTCTTGAACCGCTGTATGGAGCCTGTATGTCACGTCTATGGGCACACATGACTCTCATGAAGTTCAAAGGCAAGTAAAAGTGCTGCACCTGAGCTGGGGCAACCCCTCATCAGCACAGGCTGGGGGATGGACAGATCAAGAACAGCCCGGCCAAGAAGGAGCTGGGGGTGCTGGTGGGTGAGGGGCTGACCACTAGTCAGAAACATGTGTGGCCAGCATGTTAAAGGAGGTGATTTTTCCCCCTCTACACCTCTCTCATGAGACCCCACCACTCTTAGTACTATGTCCAGCTCTAGCGTCCTTCGTACAAGGAAGGCACGGACCTCTTGGAGCCGGCCCTGTGTAGAGCCTTCTTCCAAAGAGGAAAGGCTGGGAGACTTGGAGTGTTTCAGCCTGGAAAAGAGAAGGTTTCAGGGAGATCTCATTGTGTCCTTTCAGTACGTAAAGGAAGGATGAGGACACATTCTTTAATATGTCCTATATCAACTAGAAAGCAGTAACTGTCTTAAAATTGAAAAATCATTGATTCAGATGAGATAAGAAAGAATTATTCTATGATGAGGGTGGTGAAACACTGGAACAGAAAAGCGGTAGATGCCCCATCCCCAGTAAGGTTAGGCCAGGCTCTACACAACCTGATCTGTTGAAGATGTCCCTACTCAAAGCTGCGGGGTTGGACTACTTGACATTTAAAGGTCCCTTACAACACAAACTATTCTATGATCCTATCACACAAGACTCTGGAGAAAAGAAAGGGGCAAAGTCAAGAAACCCAGCCACTTGGCTCAATCACCAGGTCTAGCAGGTCTTCACCCCTTCCATCAACAATCATGCAATGAGAAAAGGGTTCTTTAAATTTATTAAATATTAATCCAGATCTCTGATCCATATGGACAAGAACAGTCAATTTTTATACAAACCTTAGACTAAGAATTAATGCGTGACTGTTTCAATGCAAAGGAGGCTATCACTGGGGACTAAATAATTGCTTCCAGAAGACAATACTTACGAAAACTTGAGCTCCTGACTATATACATGACTAGTAAGGATTTGTTAGCTACTAGGGATAGGATGCAAAAATGTATTTAATGAAAAATACATTTGATATGAAGGTTAGTGAACTGGGAAACACTTACTTGTCACAGACATTAGGTAAAAACCAGGATAAAAATGTGATGGGGAATTCAGCATCCCATGAAACTTGATAGAGGAAAAAAAAAAGTTAAAAGCAAAACAAAGCAAACCACCTCAAAGGCAAAAAAAATTCTCAATGACCTTTTCCTTCTCAATAGTAAGTGATAATGAAAGACTTGCTCCTTGCACAGTGATTATATACACAGTTTTATTTTTATTAATGATGCAGTTATGTAATAAACCTCTTAAGTATTCTTTTGTGCTAAAACCTGAAATTGTTATTAGTTTTTTTTAGCAGATAAAACAGTGTGACTGTTTACCTTAAGCACAAACACAACAAACGGTAACACCCAGTTTCCAATTTATCCAAGCAGAGCACTCCCTAGTTGCTGCTGGGAGACAAACTGAGCATAGGTACACAGATTCTGAACAACTCACTTGTTTCTGTCAGGTTTTGTCACTCTCTTTCCCACTCTTCACCATCATTACTATTATTATTATTATTATCATCATCATTATCATATTTAGTACTATGTTATATTTATTAGTAGTACTATTGTATATTTGTGTTATCTCTAGTTTATTTACTGTTGCATTATTTTATTCCAATGATAATTTTTTATGTCAACCTCCAAGGTTTACCTTTTCTTTCCCATTCTTCTTCCCACTAGCAGGGGAATCAGGATGGAATGAGTGAGAAGTTGTGTGATCCTTAATTCCCAGTAAGGATTAAACCATGACACCACCACTTTAGAATTATTTATCCACTTTTTTCCTATATTTTTGGAAATGACTATGCGAGCTTACAGCTGGTTGGTATGCAGAGCCAGGAACAATGCCATGCCACTACAGAAGAAACAAATCACAGAGACAAGACAAGGAGAAGTGGCTGTGAAAAGAGACAAGAAAGGAACCAGCCTGATTGGGTTGGATGAAAACAGCATGTTGGTAGAGAAGAATAAGATGGGTTGGATACTTCTGTCCTTGCATATTAATCCTGTACTACCTACAAGAACTGCTACCTTGAGAGACTGTCCTGGGTTGCAGTGTAGGATGTAAGTAAGTATTTATTCTATCACCATCTTCATGAACTGTTAAACCAAGTGGGGCAGTGTTTTCCCAGGCCCCCTGCCTTTGGGCTGTCTTCTGCTAATGGCCCACCAACACCTGGCCCATGACTCACAGGTAACTCCCTCCAGGAGTTATCTCTGTTTAATGGGCCATCAAAGACCCACTTCACAACTCATCATCCCATTGTGAGATGCTCCACCCAGGGGGAGGATCCAAACATTCTCACCTGGATATAATCTGGGATTTGGGACAGTACAAGCAGCCCTTACCTACTGGATTCCCAGAGGACCAGAGCTACCAGACCTTTCTACAGGATCACTGCTTCAGGAAGATCACCTCACCTGGACTGCTTCCACCATCCTGCTCAGGTTGTATTCTGACTCTGTCAGTGATCCTTTGTGTTATTGCATTTATTTTATTTTATTTTTACCTTTTTACCTTTCTTCTTATTAAATTGTATCTCTGACTTGGAGCCTCTCACTCGTTTTGCTTTCAAACCACGCAGAAACTTAGCTTAAAATGGGACGTCCACGAAGGATACAAAGCACTACACTTCCAGCATGACACACTTTTGCAGAGAAGCTTGCAGCATGAAAGAGCCCTATGAATTCCAGGGCTAAAGCACATGATACCAGATTTGCGATGCATCTTCTTGTGCAATACTTGCTCCACTACCTGCACCACTTCAAAAACATTTCCTATGTGCCCCCTTTGAACAGGTCCATCCCTTTGTGGCCCCAGCGAGTCCACTGAAACACAACTCCAGCTCTGTATCCATTCAGAAGCTTCTGCCTGCCATAGGCAGGAGTGGAGTGCTGGCTGGACTCCCCCACCCTTAACCTTAGAGAGCTTTTTCCTTCACTGAAATGCTTCCCTTTTTCACGCTGTCTTTGTTCTCTGCCCTGAATGAGCAGTACTGAGGAACTCATGGGAGGGAATGATTTAAGTCACGTATGGCAAAGGCAGACAGAAAAACAATACAAGCATACTCTGTAGGGCAGGAAACCACTACCAGTGGTTAAGAGACAGAGTTAACCCCTCCCCCTTTCCTGTACAGCAGGCCCTGCCAGGCTGTTGGCAACAGAGGCCACAAGGACACTACCACTACTAGTCTCTTCCCCTCACTTCCAACTATGCATTCCTGACGTAATCCTGTGCTAGTGTTGGTTGCCATGTGGCAAATAACCTTGCTGCTGTTTGGGTGGGTTTTTGTTTTGTTTTTGTTTTTTTTAATTAATCACCAGGACTTGAAAATTACATTGAATAAACAACCCCAAACTTAGGTTCTGAAGCTGGGGCACTTAACAAACCGAATTTAGGCAAAGACGCTTCTTAAGGACTGCCAAAGAGTCAGCCAAGAAAGGAGAGAGCAGCAAGTGCAATTGTGTAGCAGGGGAGAGAGGAGAGGCCCAAGGCTCAATTTGAATGTCTGCAATTGCTGTGCAGAAGTCAAACACGTCACAGCAAAGATTTCTAATGTTCCAGGAAAAACAGAATGACAGAATATTATCTCAAAGTTTACAAGCCCCAAAATGTCACAATCAAGAAAGACAGTTGTACAAAATTCACAGTTTGACTTCATCTCCTTGAAACATCTGTGTTTAAGTATTTCAGAGAAGAGAGAAACAGGTTTCCCTCCACACCTCCCACGTAGAGATTAACAAGCTAACAGAAAACTTGTTTCCTTTACACTCTTTAAGGTTCACAGTTCCTAGCAGCAAAGTCGTTTCTTCTCCAAGCAATGTCTCAGAACCCTTCACCAAAAAATGAGGGGGCAAAACTGGGAGCTGAAATTGTGCACATACTAAATCTTACTGAAATGTTTGGGGTTTTTTTCTTCAGAGAATTACTGTAAATGTACACTGTATAGAAGACCTCTTCAGGAAGGAGAAAACACAAAAAACAGGACAATTTGGGATAAGGCCCCAAAGAACGAAAATCAAACAGAGCCAAAATGCACACATGATGAATAATGCCTGCACCTCCAAATTCTGTGTTCAGTCCTTCTTTCTCAGGTTGACTTAAAAGACAGGAGGATGGCAAGGAGTATGTACAAACCACACCCTAACACCTTTAATTATTGTACTTCTATATTATCAGCCTTCTAATCACTTGCTCTTCAATATAATCTCGAAGAGATTTCTGTTTCTGCTTGACCTCTCAGCAATACATTAAAAAAAATCCCTCTTACCCCATAATGGTGAATGTTACACTCAGAATATCACATAGACAACTATCCCTTTAAAAGCCGAAGCAACTGATTCTTTACTATATTAGTGAGAGGTCATAAAATATAAAAAAAGGTTGCTCAGCTCACTGGTCTTTCATATTATTTACAGAGGCTGTAATCTGCCAGGTTTCTCAAGCCATATTCCATGACTGCTGACAAGCTAAAGTTTTTCTGCCTCTGAACAGCAACACACTGTATTCAAACAGAATAGTTTTCTTGATTCACTGTCACCATCAGCACAATCAACCACTCTTGGAATGTTTTTTTCAAGAGGTTAAGACATGCTGATGCAAATTTATTATCAGAAGAAAATGAAACTCTACAATTTTGTGGTCAGTGGCCAAGGAGTGGAAGAAGAAGCAATTTAAACAGGTATAGCAAGTTGCCTACAATCTTAGCATCTACAAGAAACAAGAGGAGTACTTAAAAATGCAAACACACAAGGATGAAGAACGGCATAATCTAAAAAATTATAATTGGACAGCAGATCCAAAAACAGCTTCCCCAATAAATTCCCCCTGTAATTTCTCTTTGAATAGGGTGCCTAACAAGCATTTCCAAGCAGGCTTCTTGAGGAATCTGTTTCTGTAGTTGGTCAGATGGTCTCTGTATTTCATACTACCAGATAAATCCTTACAGCTGGGGATAGGCAATGACACAGAAGACAGCGATACACTGAGGAGACTTTTCAGCCAAAAAGGGGTAAAGGTCAAAGGACTCATACCATATAAATGACCAAAGTGCTTATAAAATGGAGGATTGATGAAACAGGAGCCTTGCAGTGTTTAGAAAGTTCTCACTTACCATAAAAGTTTTAACAGAAACTTTATTTGGCCTTGAGGATTAGATAAGAAAGAAAAAAGGCAAGATGCAGCCTGGTGGAGGCAGCACGTACTAAAATAAGAGATATTTATCATAATGAAAGAATGTTCATGACATCTCTACATCAACTTACTACTTACAACGATATACCAGTAACCTTTTGAGTAACCCTCCTGTTTACATACCAATGCTAAGCAATCTTTTCATATCTTAGTTCTATGCTAGAAAAGAAAACTTCTCAGGTTATATAGGAAAAGCCTGTAGCCATCACAAAGATTTCAGACACGTTAAAGTGTAATGGGCACAGGCACATTTGACAGCTCTCCACATTTTATGAAATGCCATAGCTATCTATGTATCCAGGTTGAGAGCGCTCCTGACACTACACACACACCAACAACCCAAACAGAACAGCAAAACCAAACGTGTTCATGTGTGAGCCAGTCTTAACTTTCAAACAAAAAAAAGAAGTCATCAATCTCTCTTAGATACGCAGAAACAACTTTAGTATTAGTACAGGTTTACCTCACAGCCACATTCTTCTAAAACGCCTTGGCTGAACTCCATCCTGGATAACAATCCCGCAGTGCACAGGATAGTCTCGGAGGAGGTTTGTGGGAGATTTTTGGTAGAGCAATAATTCTACAATTACAGTAGGTTGTAAACACCGCTGAAGTGCAAATATCAATTTTGAGAGGCCAGGCCTTGGCCTCCAGTCCTTCAGTTTTGCTCAAGTTACCACTACTGTGGCTGTCTCAAAATAACATCATGGTCACCTGCTAAAGCGGTAGGAAGTCAAAGCTCACCCAGCTGTTTAAAACCCTAAACAAAAAATATTCAGGAAGCCATTTGATGAGACTGTCAGAGAGGTGAAAAAAAAAACCAAGAATTACACTCCAAGCTAAAGCCTAACAAAAATGGGTATTGGCAAAATATTAAAAAATAAACCAAAACATATTCAGAGGTAAGCAGCTTACTCCAGCTCAAACACAGCAGAAGAGAAATCATAAGCATGCAAAGTAAAAAGCCTAAATGATATTCTCCTTAATTAAAATCATGAGTTGGCAGAGGGAGGAGCACTTTCTTCTCACCCTATATCCATCTGAGGAAACATTCAGTTTAGGCTGAACAGGTTCTCAGACTTGCAGAAAGCTTTATCTATTCAAAACACAGACAAACCAGTTTAAATGCTTCTGTATGAATGTTAAGCAAGCAACCTGGGAGGCTAAACCAGTTCTAAAGAGCAGCCAGCTTCTCTGGCATAATGGGAAATGACTGGCCTTCCCAGATGTGCATAAACTGTTATTAAGACAGCTCTACCCTCCTATCTAAATAAACGGTTTCCCAAGAATCATTATGGGACTTGAGAGAAAGCCAAGCAAAAAAAGCATCTTCTTTATACACAGTCAGTTTCATTGAGGAACAACAACAACAACAAAAAAAAAAACTTCATTGCCTCTTCTGCAAATTTCATGTATGCTGGAATAAAGTCACCTTCCTTCAATTTGAGTCCATTTCAAAGCCACATTTCCACATAAATGATGAAACTGTAAAAAATAACCTGTAACTTCATATATCCATCTCAAATCAACTAACAATTGCTATCCCTGCTAACCAAAAGAGATGCAGCTAGTCTCCTCATCAGGTCAACATCTGAGAAGTGCAAAGGGACCTGTGTGGACCATTACTACAGACAGGACCAAATTCCACGGGGTAGGTACAGCTTCAGGACTGCAGATTATAAAGACTGAGCCTCTCACTCAGCTTTTTTTTACCAGTATTAACACTCATCAATTTCCTCATATTGGGACTTTTCATTCCCCACAGATGAAAGCATGGAAAGCCAAAAGCAAGACAAGTGGCAAACACTTAACAACATAACAAAGATGGAAAAGTTGGCAGGAATGTGAAGGAAAGGGAACCTGGGTGACTTATTCCAGGCCTATAGGAAGCGCTTCCTCGAAAACCCCTTCCCCAAAATTGTTGCCTTCTATACTTTTCAGGCCACTTGCTCACCTCTAACAATAAATTCATTTCCTTTGCTCATCCTTTTTGACTTTCATTGAGAAATCTAACCTAGTACTCCCCAGGAACTTACTCATCACCATCAGAGCTTCAGGCAGCTCTGGCTTCTCCCAGAAAAAATGTCAGAAAAATTCTGTTTCTATTCAACAATCTGCTGTATTGCAGAGTTTCCTATTCTACAAATTTACTTGGCAATTCTGAGTGTAGAGAGGGGAAAACCCCAAACTATCCCCAAACAAAAGTCCAGTGGTTTGAAACAACTGACCAATAACTCAGCTACTACAAAAATTCCAGTTCCATGTCTGTGTTACAGTCATTGCCCAGACAACATGTAGCTGCCACCCAGATTTAATGTCCACTACATTTTGGCTGCTCTTTACGTGCCAGCATAACCTGAAGACCTTCTTGGAAAAAGCTGCAAACATCAAAGTGGTATAAAGTAATTTTTATCATAAGATCGTAGAATCATAGAATGGTTTAGCCTGGAAAAAAACTTTGAAAATCATCTGGTTCCAACCCCCTGCCGTAAGCAGGGACACTTTCAGCTAGATCAGGTTGCTCAGAGTCCCATCCAACCTGGCATTGAAGACCTCCAGGAATAAATATATCACCTCTTAACTGCATACTGCAATATCGTCGACCTCATCGGTGAATTCTGTCTCTCGAGACTCATGCATTGCTTAATAACAGCGCAAAACAAATAGGCGGAAATGCAAGTTTCTGGTCAGAAAGGCGGCCTTGCTGGTGGTTCGGGCGCAAACGGCGGGGTACTGACACACCGAGGGCACAGCAGGGACGAGGAGCAGAGCCAGGGCCCGCAGCTCGCCCGCTCATGCCGGGCGCACCTGGGGGCGCTCCCGCGCCGGCCCCCGGCCCTTTGTTCCCCCGCTGCAGGGGCAGCGCTGAGGTGGAGCCCGGCCCTGCCCGGGCACCCCCGGGCCGCCAAGATAAGGCACGAACGAAGCGAGGCCGGGTCGCCGCGGCTCCGCCGACCCCTGTCCGGGCGCGGTGCGGGCCGCGGGGCCTCCATCGGCGGCGCGGAGCCGCGGAGGGGCGGGAGGCGCCCGGCGCCGCGGCCCTGAGGCGCGGCCCGGCTCTGCGCGGGCGGGCAGCGCGCACTCACCCAGGTGAGCAGGCTCTCGCCGAGCTCGGCGCGCTCCAGGCTCTCCACGTTGAACATGGCGGGGCTGCGGGGCCGCGGCCGGGTCGGTACCGCCGCTCCCGCCCCGCCCCGTCCCGGGCCGGGCGGTGGCGCCGACACGTCACCGCGCCTGACGGAGCGGCCGCGCCTGCGCCTGCGCCGGGGCCGGGGGGCGGGGGGCGGGGCCGGCGGGAGCGGGGCGGGGCCGCGGGCGGCGGCGAGCGCAGGCCGAGGTACCGCGGGGCGCGGGCGGGACAGACCGGAGCGGCCTCTCCGCCCCTCGCAGCCGCCGCGGGGGCGCTGGGGAGGGCGAGGGAGACGCGAACCCTCCGTGGCGTGTCCGTCGGGGCGCCTCGTACCCCGCCGGGCCCTCGGGTGGGAGGGGTGTGCAGCCCTTCCCCCGGCGTGTGTGTCTCTGCGCCGAGGAGCTGGGGAGGAGAGCGGCCGGCAGGGCCGCCAGCCTGGGATTGTGAGGTTGGCGTGCCAGACGTTACCAATATAGGTGTGTAATCAATAGGCTTCTGGGGGGAGCGGCGCCACAGGGGTTTTCTCTCTTTTTTGGAGTAGAAAGTGATCTTTCACCCGCAGACGTTCTTCTATTAGCGAAAGGAACGGCTCCTACAAGGTTTTCCTCCTTTTGGGATAGGAAATGGCCCTGCACCCACAGACGTGTTATAGTCTTAGTATCTGGTGTGGATTGGCTTGCGTGTGGAGCAGCCTTGACGACGTTCTCCTCTGTTTTTGGAGAATACAATGACGTTAGCTTCCTTTCAACAAAGCCCTGGTGTAGTAAATTTAATGAGCAGGCAACCTACTGGTATCTGAGGCGGGTCTGCATGGGAGCCAGAGAGAGATTCTTCATTAGGAACTCTAGTGACAAGGAGTAATGGGTTCAAACTTAAAGAAGGGCAGTTTAGGCTAGATAGCAGGAAGGAATTTTTTACTGTTAGAGGCGCTGAGATGCTGGAACAGGTTGTCCAAGGAGGTTGTGGATGCCCCAACCCTGGCATTGTTGAAAACCAGTTCGGGTAAGACTTGAGCAGCCTGGTCTAGTGAGAGGTGTCCCTGTCCATGGCATGGGGATGTTGTGACGGGATGATCTTTAAGGTTTTTTCCAATCTCTTAACATTCTATGATTCTGTAAGTTACTTGCTAACACTAGCTGCGAGCGGTGACTAGGAAGAAGAGTGATTAGGTATTGGAATGGGCTGCCCATAGAGGCCCATGGAGTCACCGTCCCAGTCAGTGTCCAAGAAAAGACTGGACATGACACTTGGTGTCGTGGTGTGGTTGACAGAGTGGTGTTCAGTCTGGTTGGACTTGATGATCTCAGTGGTCTTTTCCAGCCCAGTTGTGATTCTTCAGGTGATTCAATTAATTTTTTCTCTCAAAGACAAGGAGTCTGTCTGTGGCCAGAGTGCCCCTGCATCCTTGCTGGTCCCCAGCCACAAGAACTCTCCATCATGTCGCCTGAGGAATTCAAGTAACTCTTTCTCAGTAGTGGGTTGGATTTTGGACTGTTTGAGGTTTGCAATGAAGTGTGTGGCTTTGTGATAAGTTCTGCACTTCCCTATCGGTTAACAGCGGGCCTGACGTGCAAGAGCATGGAGTAGCAGGCACAGGGCACTGATAGCAGTGGAGGGTTGTATAAACAGGAAGGGTCACAGATGTAGAAACTGTCACTATTTTCCCCATTTCCTCAGAGTGTTTCCATTTAATAGATTAGTGGAATGGACAAAATCTGAGTGCTCCCTTTATGTCAGCTTCTTTTGAACTGAAGAGTATTGTAGAAGCTATGAAAATTTTCAAGTTTTCCCAGAAAAGTACTTTCTCACTGATCTCAGAGTATAGTCTGCTGTATGAGTTATAAATCAAATCTGTCTTCATTTAAAGGTAACTTCTGGTTTTGGAATGAATTTAAAGTCTTAGAAAACTGCACAACTACCAGCTTTCCATTGCAAGTTTTAATGTCTGCTTTAAGCAACCTGCTATTTGACAAATAATGCTTTCACAGGTACATTGCTTTGTTTAAGGTTTTCTGTAATATCTTCCTCCACATTTCATTTCCCACCCTGCTTTGCCTGTTGCCACAAGGTGTAGCTTTTATTTTGTTGATGCAAACAAATGCAGTAATGTTTTTTTTGCCTTGCTATCTATTTTAGATAGGAGGTTGTATATGGAAGTAGCACTTTCTACAGTAAGGAATTCTTGGACACTTTTCCTAAGAGATCTGAAGCTTCCTCATGCTTAGCTGAAGTACTACTGTATTCCAGTAAACATTATCATAACAAAGGGACAATATTTTCTTTTTCTTCCTGTCTGATCAGGAAAGTAAGGTATCCAAGCTGAAGGCATCAGCAGGCGTTTTCTCATGCTCCTATCTCCATATAAATTCAGTTCCACCCTCTGGTTTGTTCAGAACTCTATATATTTCAGTATGTTTTGGCTTTATGAAGTGGTGGAAGACTTCACTGGGAATTGTTTTACACAAGTCATACATCACCCAGGCAGATATTCCGAACAGTAATGCTAAACAGGCCATTCAGTTTATCTTTTTGCGTCAAGCCATCCACATGGTTTTGTGCTCAGGAGAAAAATTATTGAAGGCGTTTGGTTTTCCCAGAAGAATGGTATATTAGTTTTGGATTATTTTCCCTCACAGCCTTGCACCTATTGTTTGCAGCTGCATTACTTTTAACTTGCAATGCATGATTCCATCAGCAAAAGTAGACTATCTACTTTCTTTTTTCTTCTTTTTTTTTTTCTCTTTAGGAAAAAATGTGCCTCAGAGACTGCTGACCTCAGATCTTGCTGAAACCTGCTTTATCAGGCAAGTGCCTCAGTCAGTCAGTTCATAAGATATACTCAACAAAATCATTATTTGCCTACTGAAATTGCCCTCTCCTCTCTCCTGGCAAGACTGTTCAGGCCTTTTCCATTCTCTTTTGCAAAGAGTATCCATACACTTAAATGTAGTCAGCACAGTCCTGAAAGCAAAGGTGGTTCATGGTGACCATATAAATGAATATTATACAGCCAGGTTTGGCTGTATTTCTTGTACCAGCTGAACTGATTTGTAAACCTAAAGTTGATGCAAACTCATAATAATGATGCATTAACAGACTGCATGAAATTCTAGTAGGATAATTCCAAGTCAGTTTTATTAGCCTTGTCACAGAATATGTCTCATCAATTTTGCTAAATGATGAAATGCAAAATGTTGCTATGTTAGATTTTTTTTAAAATTTCCATTAGTAAATAAGCCCTTTGGATTTTCTCCTACTGATTTTTATAATATAGGGAGATACTTAGTACTAGAGATTATTGTGTGGTGCTTTATTCAAGTAAGACTGTGCTCACAAAAATGAAAAGCTAATAAAACCTGTTTCCTCAAAAACATTTTTTCTAAGTACACCGTCAATAATTTCCATTATTTCTGTTTTATAAATATATTTGCCTACACCACTTTTTCAAAGTCCAACTTTAAGTACACTGAGGAACCTGGATGAAAGGTATCAGTTCAGGATTTAGGTGATTAGGATTAAGGCTAGTAAACTCATGGAGTCTTCAACACTTCCACTGTTCATCATGTGTAGTTCGTGCCTGCTATTTTTAATTTTTTCTGAGTGCAGTCTGGGCATATCTTTGGACTCTTAAAGGAAGAGAGCATAAATAATGTAGGATCCAATTTGCTGAGTCAAATCCATTCACAAAGTCCCATTGTCAACCACAGAGAGGGGCCATGACCTGCTACTACCCTGAAGCAGGAAGTAATTAGATAGCTTTTGATGAGACAGGTCTCAATTTTTGCCCTACATATAAGAATTTGTCTTTATTTTGTGAATTTTTGCCTGGTTTTCTCTTAAATGAAATATGCCAAATTTATGCCTATAGATATTTCAGTGTAAGTTAATACATCTTCAGGGGGTGGGCTACAGAATAGATATGCTCTAGTTTAGTATGCTTCAATTCTTAAAAGTTGGTTTATGTTATCTAAAACACTTCAATCTTATTAGAAACTCTTTGATACAAACGAAACCTATTTTTGTTTGTTTGCTTGTTTCTCTTACGTGGGAGAAAATTTTGAGGGGTTAAAGCCTTTTTGTTCTTAAGAAAGTGTGACCTGTGTTATTTGACTAGTTGAAGATGAATTAGCTTATCCTGGAAAACACACAACCTCTACAAATTAAGCAGCTGTTTCAAAGGGCAGGGGCAATGTTTTTGCTAATAAAAGGCAACTGGCAAAAGGAATTGCAGGTTCTGGCTTGTGTACTGGCTCACCATCACTGTCTTAACTTTATAATTTTTTTTTAAGAACTGATGGTGTCTGATGGTAACTGCATCAAGAGGAAAACACTCAAAATAAAACTGAAGTAAATGAAAACCCAAACCTCCATTTTTCTCATCCAGTTCATTCCCAGCCCATCCCATAAAGGACACATTGTTATCCAAATTAACTTTCAGACGTTGAGCAAATTGTACCATGCTCACAAAGTCAATACATAAGGTTAATAACTTGTACCTCGCATCAGTATTTCTTTTGTGTTACCTCATTGTTTACTTCTCAGACATCAAGAGAGCCTCTTATTTCTTTTTCACTGTGCTTGCACATTCCTTTGGTAGTGGGTCCTAAAAATCTCTGTGGTTTTGACAGTATGTTATCATATGGCACTTCCCTGGTGGACTCAGATAAGTTCAAATACTTTAGAAAACTATGGGGGAAATTCTGACTTTGGATAGCTAACAGCTATTTAGCACATTATGGTAAAGACTGGATTGTTTTTCATGTCTTTATGAGTCATGGCATAGGGTATTGTTGTAGTGTGCTTTATACTGAATATTGAAAGTCCTAATAATACTTTTCTGATACATAGATCTGAAAAATTAAGAAATAGTACATCCGCACTAGTGTGTGTCTTCATTCCCTCAGACTTCAGTGTGATCTGTATGAACTTCCAAGAGTAAAAGCCATTGCAATTGCAGTATTGGTCATTATAGTTCTACTTTTTTTTTTTTTTTTTTTGGCTTAAATCTTCATGCGTTGCTCATACATAACCACAGAGGGAAAAATGTAGCTCTTAAAAGGTCTGTAGATTCTTATTTGAAATGTAAAAAAATTAGTGTTACTTTCTGCCAGTGATCACTCTGAGAAAAACTGGTAACAAGGTGATTTTCTGTGCAGATGATTAATTACTGACAGATTTATAAATAAAAATGTATGATTTTACAAACAGCAAATTGCATTCCTTTCTATTTGAAAACCTTTTGCGGACAATTTACTCTGAGGTTGTTTACATTCTCTAGCCATCAAGAACCCTCATGGAGATAAGTCTGATCCCAGTCTACTGGGATGCAATGTCAAGCTGTAACTCAGCTAGCCCACATGGAATGGAGGAGTAACTCCTTGTCTTTTTCCCTTTCCTGTGTTCTTTTACTTGAAGCAAGTGCCAGTAGTCTGAAGATAAGATGAAATAAAGCTGGAATTTAAGATTTGGGCTTTGGTGTTGTTTTTAATGTAGGAAAAAGGACCTGCATTTTTGTCAGTTTTTAGAAGTTTGCAGCTGATATTTTTAACATTCTGAAGTTAATTGTATAAATTCCAGTTTTGATGTGATTATTATTAGATGTTGCTTGGTTTTCATCCTGTTCATTGGAACACAGGGTGGAGTTATGCCTGCATTTAAGAAAGCCATCGTTGTGAAATGGCTAAAAAGAGAAAAAGTCTTCAGTATAACCAGAAATAATTTGTCAGAATTGAGTCTATTTTCAATTACTGCTTTTTTCCCCCTGAAGCAATCTTATGCAGTTGGTACTATTCTCAGAGCTAGTGTAGACATGAATTAATTTATTGTATTAAAAAATAGAAACAGAGCAATAAAAAAAATTCAATTGCAATTATAAAAGGAAACAAGGTAACATAAACCTACAGAAAAGAAAGAAAAATTTTAAAGTCATTTAATGTCTGAAAAGCCTGTGATGTAGAATCCATATCTGAAAATAATTATACAAGGAAAAGGTTGATGAAATGCTGTATTTTTTTCATAACCAGACAAATGGAATGTGTCAATGGATGGAATTTAGTATGAACCACACTAACTTGCTCTTGAATTAAATTATTAACAAATTATTAACAGTGACTATTTTAGGAGTGGTTAGATATATGTGATGGAGTCTGGCTCTGAAAGTTTTCTCTTGACACACACTTGGTCTTTATCAAGGCTGGCAGTCTCTGAAGGCTGAGTCTTCATTACATTATTTAGGAGTTAAATCTCTTATAGCTTGCTTCTGAGTTGCACCAGCTATAAGAGCACCACTTGCTAAACACATGCACTGTGAGGGGAGCTTCTTAGAAGCTATTTTTAGTTATCTAGCCTATCATACCTTCGAACCACTGCAGATCACTCTTTGGCTGTTGTGGTTGCCCTTGAAGAAACATGAATTGCAATACAAACAGAACTCCAGTTCTGGGTATTTTGTTTGAAAATATTTGAAAACATTCAAGATAGCCTTGAAATCAGAAAATTCCTTCCTCCTTCAGTCAGGTATTTTTTCTGTTAGTGGATTATAACATTTTCTTGTAGACATTACTTTTTTTAACATGCTATCTCAGAGATGAGAGGAGAAGGAGGGGGAGATTACTGTCTCTGATGATGTGTGAATTCAGAGAAAGTACATATTGGTTCTTTTGAAGTGATACCCTTTTGTTTTGTAGTACCTAGTTTACACAGGTCTTTTCAGCTCTCCTGTGCAATGATCTTATTCAGATGAAGTGCTGGCATTAATAAGAAAAATATACACAGCACTTGTTGGCTGTCCAGAAACAGCAAGTAAATAAAATACGAACAACACAAGCATTAAGCTTAAGCAGTGATAGTTTGTCTTCTCTAGAATTCAGTGATCGAAGCAGCTGGGAGTGAGACTGAGACAAAGATTCCACACCCCCTCCCCCCTCCCCATAGTCTTTGCAGCATTGATACATAAGCAAAGTGTCTCAGTGTTTATGCGGAGAGAAAGACTGTGCAATAATTTCTCTTGGGCACTGTGCTTTTGTCAAAAAGGTTATTGGGAATGTCATATGTGTTTCAAAATGAAGGGCTGAAGTAGATATAAGTAACTGCATTATATGCAAGAAGGAAGAGAAGGTGAGGGTCTGTGTATTTTGTTTTCATGTTCAGATGCTAACTTTTGCACCTTAGTTTGGTATTTCAAGAAAGATGGGTGAGCAGAAATGAAGACAAGCAGATGCAATGAGTGTTATTGATGGTAGGCAGATAAGAATTTAGAGTGTTGTTGCAAGGAACATACAGAGAGGGAAGAGCTAGAGTAGATCTCTTGAAGGCTGTTCAGGGAAACTGATTTAAATTGGTGTGATATTGATAATGCATGTGTTGTTTTCAAAGTTATTCAAGCAAGTGGTGACAGAGGCAGTTCAGGCATTAATGTAAGAATCATCTGTATGTCTCTGACACAATAGATATTTCTGACAAAAAAAACAAAACCCTGTGTAATACTTACTGGGATGTAGTTGTCATTGGAACGTTGGTGTATTCTAACAGAGCTGATGTGGAACAATGGAGGAATTATACCAGTTCCTTGGCATTTACTTCTAGTTTTCTTCTGAATGGTCAACCCAGAAAAAACAGAGTGCGACAGAGTAAAAATTAGTTGACTGATAATGATACTTAAGGAGGAAAAACATAGGAATTGAAGACATCAGCATGCACAGTTTGTGGAAAATGGGCTCTCTCAGAATGATGCAGTGTAAGAAAGAGAAGCTTCTTCTGGACTGGATATGCAAAGAAATAAGTATACAGGCAGGCAATATTGAACTAGGGAGGCATCACAGGACACCTGCCAGTCCAGACCATCAGCACCAGGGAACCACTGCTCAGAAAAATTTCACATCTTAACCTCATGGCTTTAGCTAAAGGAATGTAATTGTGTAACTAGCTGTGCAGAGAAATGCTCCAACTCCTTGTGTAGGCCCATGTTCCTATTGTAAGACCTGTCCACAAAGATCTGATCTTTTATTCATTAGTATATATGAAACATGTGTAAACATTGACCTACTTTAAACATGCCTGTTTATGAGTCACAGGTGTTTTCCACCTTTGAAAGAACTTACGCTTTCCAAATATTGTGACACAGGTGCTTGTTGAAAGCTGTAATTAGCAAAAAATTGACTATAGTTACAGAAATAATAGTCTCAGTTCAGATTGACACACTTAGAATAACTTAGTTTATTGTTTCATTTCATATATGCTTAATTATTCCATTTGTGTTTTCACAGTGAAAGCCCAAAAATACAACAATTAATGAAATCTTCCCTTGTTCTCCACAAGTTCTGCTCTTACGGTACTTAATTATACCACTTACACTTTTTAACAATACTCTTAAAATGTATCACCTTCTCTTGTATTGGTGCTACAGAAGGCAGCTCCCACAAATGTAAGGAAGCTAGAAAAAAGCTCCACTGCTTATTCTAGAAAAAATGTGCAGAGTGAGAGTAGTTGTCTTAGGGAAAAGATGATGCTTTTTTATTTTAGCAATAGACTGATGTGCTGAAATCTTGCCAGGGTAGTCATTACAAGTATCCATTCAAATCCTGATGACTTGTACTCCATTTCAGTTTTGCAATTAATTCAGGGCCTGAGGGTGTTTGGTGATATTTGCTAGACAGTGAGGTTTAAATTAAGAATGACACATGAGCGTGAAGTGCAGTGAAACACTGATGAAAGCTTGCAAGCTGGACTAGGAAAGAGAAAAAGATACCAGTCTTACCTGCCTTCAGAAACCAATACTGGGATTTTGTGTCAGCTTCATGGAAAATACTTTGATTGTGTATGGACAGAGCTTCAGTGTGACTTTTCATGTAATTTGACTGAGTTAGCATCACCCTTCTGATTTCGTAATATTCACAGCCATAGTTCATTTCACTTCCTGATTGCAGCAATGGTGATTCAGCAGTGGGTTGGAAACTATTTTATTTTTCGTGTCTCCAGCTGTAGGTTAGTGCTGTAGTTTAATAAATGTTAGCCTTAGTCGCTGATGGCTAAAAATATGATACAAATATAAAACAAGTGAGTCTAACTAATGAAGCCTGATAATACTGTTTTTCTTTCAAGTTTTCCCCATGTTTCCTGCTAAAGGTTGTAATGCACAGAAAACGCAAATGAAGTTTAAAATGTACTGGGTGATTCCTGTGTATTCAAATGAGCATTTAACACAAAAACCAAATGCATTTAACACTAAAACCAAAATGTCCTCGTTTTGTCATTCATATAAGTGGTGAAAGTTAAGTTTCTGTGTTGGCTTAGCCTACCAGGAATGATGTAGTGTAGCTAAAATTCTTGATTATGCAGAGTCATTACATTTTTTTTCAGTAAACTGTCCTTAGAATATGGCCAGTTCAGTAATGACCTATTCCAATGCAATATATCTTATAAAAATTTCCAGGTGAACTGACTTTTTTTTTTTTTAATCTTTAAATCATAACACAGTCATTTAAGATTTGTTTGCTACTGCATAAGACCTCTACAGCACACTCAGTGTTTGGTAAAAATGGATAAATCTCTTCTTTTTGTATCATTCTTTTCTCCCAATAATGACTATTCTGTTATTCTGTTTACATATTGTTTGTAATTGTGTTTAAAATATCTGTGCACATATGTTATAATATATGTATATATATATTTCTTTTTACATTTTAGAGCTGTGATGGCCAGTCACCAAGCAGAAGTTCAGAGTTTGAAGCTAGATAATGATTCAGTTATAGAAGGAGTAAGTGACCAGGTACTGGTGGCAGTTGTGCTCAGTTTCACTTTCATTGCTGCTCTGGTATTTACGCTTTTAAGGTGAGAATGTGTTGACAGGAATTATTAACTTTTTATAAAAATCCTAACTTTCTTGACAACTTCATGCATTGGTACATAAAAACTGTGATTTTGTGACACTAGGGAAGTGATTGATTGCTTACTATGTTTAACTAATTGTATAGCTCAGAATCAAAAGTGGAGTTTAACTCTTCCTTATCTTCAGATAATCAAACTGAGTAGTGTTCATCATTCCTTAAGACTGAAAATGGTTAAATTCACAGTCTATGTGGCTGCTGTCAGTCCAGATTTGTCAATAACTCCAAAATTAATATTGGATATATTCCTCTAATATATGTTCTAGCTGAAGTCTCCTTCCAAGAAAACAAACAAACAACCCAAATCCAAAGAAATTTGCTGATTTTTTTTTTCAACAAGTATGCTGTAACATATACAACAAGTAATATATTCAACAAGTCTTCAATATATATTCTATACAGGAAAATGTTAAGTTCAGAATTCAATAACGGTAATAGTCAAATCATCAAAGCTTATTTTCATTTCAGAGTTCTTCTTTGCATCCTAACAAATATCTTAGCTTATGTGTTTTGGGAAAATGAGTCTGAACTTCAGATTTGCTTTTTTTTATTATTTTTTATTTTATGGATGTGTGTAAACTTCTGAACACATAGCAGTTTTCAAAACCAAGGGAACTCAATTTTAGTGACACAGTGGCATCATGGAACTCACTGAAGAAGATATGTCCACATGAGAAATATTGCTGGGGTAGAGTTACATGAGAGCAAGCTACAAAATAAACTATAGGTGGAAAAACTTGGTTGGACTGCACGACAGTGCTGCTGTTCAGAATCAGATCAAGGAGTCTTAAGAAATGCATTCACTTCACCTTGCCTTTTTTTTTCCCAAAGCTGTTTCAGTTACTCAGATTGCTTTAAGAATGCCTCTTTTTCATCTGCTCTGTTATGATTTCTCTAATCCTCATATTGATATTCATGGCAGTTGTGACTTGAATTTTAAGTCTTTAGTTTGAAAGTTAACACTTTATTTTTGAACTCTAGAAGGCAAGTAAGAAATATTTTTTAAAAAGTGAGTGGAACAAGGTCAGTAGTTGGCAAGAGTAGCAGGAGTTAAGTCAAAATTAAGTTTGGGGAGATGATGCACCAATAAAGAAGAGTTGCTTAGGGAGGAAGATAAGGGTAATTTTCAACTGCCTCTGCAGTGTAATGAAATAGGTAAAAAGTTTGACTGTAAATCCTTGGAATTCATGCTTTGATAGTTTATTTTCTGGAGGGTCAAAAACTGAAAACACAAAGCTTCCAGAGTTTGGAGGTCTGCATGGTATGATTTGTGGCTGGTGACAGGATTTGAGGAAACACATGTAGCTGAGTCAGAGGATATTTAGGTTGGATATCAGAAAAAAGCTTTTCACCAGAAGATGGTTGAGCATTGGAACGGAAGTCACAGCATCAGCCTGACAGAGTTGAAGACATGTTTGGGCAATGCTCTCAGGCATGTGTGTCTTGAGGTGTCCGTGTAGGGCCAGGAGTTGAATTCAATGATCCTGATGGGTCATTGCCAACTCAGCATATTATTTGACTGTGATTCTGTGACTGACAACTGAATGTCCTACCAGTATCCTCTTAGCTCCCTGCTCTGCTTTCTGGTATTTTTTGAAATTGTCTGTATTCAGCAGCACTCTTCATCTACCTCCTTTGTATTGCTGCCATCAAAATCGACACAGTATGCTAGAAAATCTGTACAGTACAAAAATTATAGTACTTTTAATTTATTTAGCACTGAGGCGGAAGTGAGGGAGAAAAAGAGTGTTTTTCTTTTTCTTCTCTAGTTACCTTAGACAGTACAGTGGTCTTTGTGTTCCTTGTATGGTATTCATTGCCCCAGTTTTTTTCTTTGCCTTTCATGCTTCTGTATCAACTGAACTGAAATACTTAAGTTGGGTAGGAACAGGTCATGGGTAAGTATACAGGAAAGAAAGCTTATGGTAATGAATAGTTGCAGGAGCTGAATAAAAAGAGGAATGAGGAGCAAGGAGTATGTGTTACAGTAGGTTTTGGGGCCAGAAGCAGAATATGGAGAGAACTGTTAAGGGATATAGTTGTTTTACTTGTTTCAAGTTGAAAGAACTCAATGAAGCATCCCGTCAAGGCTTCATTCATGCTTCTGGCAGAGAAACTTCCAAGCCATAATGAAGATTTATAACAAGTTGCAGATGTGTAGTTCAGGCACTATATAATACTTTTGCGAAGCCTGGGTGCTTTTGAGTTTCAAATTTTGATGAAATTGGAAGCCAGATTTTTTTCCATCCTCTTTTAGGCTGGTGAGTAAGTTGTCACATTACAAATGAGATTGTGAAAATTCAGTGTGTTCAGCAAATTAAAGGAAGTCTGACCCTTTAATTCCCTACAAGAGATTTGTCCTTGATGACTTACCTGTTCCATGTTCATGGGTCTACAGGTTAGATATTTTTAATCTCAGTTTTCTATCCATCATATGGTTTGAGCATAAGATCAAGTCACTATTTTCAGCAGAAGTGAGATCTTAGTCCTTGGAAATTAATAGTGTCCGTCACTGCAGAGTGATGCACCAATCCCCTTAAGCATTATCCCTCTCTTTCCTTGTGTGAGACTGCACACTGCATGAGTGGGCAGTCTTCTTCCTTCCAGTAATACTAGTTTGGTGGGGCTCTCTGGGGTACATAGCACAATCTTTCCACATCATGGGACCTTTTTCTTCATGTTTTGGTGTGCTAGCAGTCAGAAATGGGAAAATAAAAGGCCTTTGCATCTAACTTTATTTCTTTCTGGCTTGTGTTTGATAATGCCTTTAATTACATAGCACCATATTGGTATTCATTTATTTCAGTTGTCTTCTCACATTAATTGCATAATGGAAGTTATGAATTTGATGTCTTGAGCTCTGCCTGTCTCTTCCTGAGCATTGCATGTTTTTTCAGCTACCTCAGCACCATCTTATGCATAAGTGACAGTACATACTGTACAGCTCTGCAAATGCTGTCATGATTTCAGCACAGTATGTGATATCAGGGTAAGGTCATGTAAATGAACACTTTCAGTAGCAAATCTGCAATTAGTTGTTTATGGAGAAATCAGAATGAACTGTCTTACAATTCACACCTTCCACTTGTGCAAATCAAATTGAATTTCAATATATATCAAACATTCTGGTAAACTGAAGATGTGAAATATGTTCAATTTGTAGCATCTAAACAGAAAAATACTTCTGTACATATAACATGTATGACAGACAACATCCACAAAATCTGATTCATGGAGACCAAGAGTGCATAAGAAGGATTTTAATATAGGCTTTCCATCATATAACTTTAGTATGTCACCCACGTTCATATTAAATAAATTTTCTTTTTACTGATAATAATGTAATTATTAGCATGAAAAACATGAGACTTGTCTATTTCTCTTTGAAGAAAGAGTGAAGCAGACAAAATGTTAAACATAGCAATAATGCAATATTATGATTGCCCACATTAACTGAAGGAAAATATTGCAGAAGCTTCTACAGCCATTGAGGAAATTATAAACTATAACTGTGACCAGAAAATGTCCTCAAAGTTCAGCCAGTCCAGCCGTCATCTCTGACAGAGGATCAGCTTACCTCAATATCCCTGGAAGCATTGCAGGGGTATTGTTTTATGATTTAACTTTTAGTCAGTGATAGATCAAAATAGCCTGAGGTAATCTTGTCTGATTTTGTACACTAGATGCAGTTAGAAATGTGTTTCCACAAGCCTTAGATAACTGTGGGAAATAATTGCTCATCTTTATCGAATGAAAGACTTATCCTGTCACCTTTTCACTCCATGAACAGTCTTCTATATAAACTGACATTGCTTAAATCTTTCTCTAATGTTTAAAAAATGTGGGCAGTAGTTCTTATTATCTTCTGAACTTCCTCCAACTTCTCTGTATGTTTCTATGCATTTAGCCCAAAATGGAGAACAGAATCCAGCTGAGACCTCAAGAGTGCTGAGCAGAATGTATCATCATTGAAATCCATATGAATTAAGCATAACAATTCACATTTTTTAATACGCTGTTGACTCACATTTAGTATAACTCCACACCTCTGATTGTTTTCAGCACATTTTTAATTTCAATTCTGTGCCAGTGTGCTTTTGAATTTCAAATCTGTAATATATCCATCTTCCTTTCTTCAGTGTGTTCCTTCCCAATGATTCCTCTTGGCATATCTAAAATATGGTTTGCTTGCCTGTAGAGTCTTTCTATTAAAAAAAAAAAAGAGTGATTTTAAAAGAATGGTTTCTTTTTATACCCAGTCTGCTGATAGTTACATAAATTCAGTATTCTAAATGTAAGTTTGTCTACCCTTTCTTATGCAAATGTAATGTAGCAGATAAAATTTAAGTAATTAGGAGGTTTCAACTCTATAACTTAGGCAGTGAGTGAAAAGCTAGTCGTTTATGAGTAGACCAACAAATAAGAAACTAGCAGTGGAGACAAAAATGAAAAATATTTCTGCATGTTTAATCAAAAAAGCTTTCAAGCAATTTCATTTTTTGTAGGTTCATGGCTTAATTTTTTCTCAGATTAAAATCTAGTTTTAACATAATTTAATGATTGATTATAGAGTCTCTGAAAAATCTTGCTGCTGTACAGCTTTAAGTGTCCAAAGTAACTTTAGGATCCAGAATAAATTCCTGTTTCCTTAATTATTTGTGTACTTCCTTTAAAATCCTTTATAGCAGGAAAGAATGATTTTTTGCCCTTTGTTTAAGTTTCATATTTCTTTCAGTAAGTGATTTTTCAGTTTGGGATCACAGGGGCTTTATTGCTTGTATTTCCTTTCACAGAAATGAACATCAGAACATACATCCAGAAAATCAAGAGCTAGTGCGAGCTCTTCGTCAACAGCTTCAAACTGATCAGGTGCTGTACTGAGTGCTGGCATCATTCAGCTTTCTGATGTGGGGTACTGTAGGCTTGCTTCTCTGAGGCTCTGGAAAATGATCTTAAAAGTTACGGGAGCTTACTTACTGTACAGAGGCGTCCTTGAAATCCATCAAGTAATGAGATAATGTAGCCTTTTAAAAATCGATACATTAAGTAATTAAAACTAAATTTTGTCTGGTTCTTTTTCCAAATAAGTTTTTGCCACAAGGTGGAGTATGTTAGATTATGCTGTGTGCTTCCTGGAATGTTCCTGGGAACTTAAGGGTAAAGGAAAGGAAATCTGGAGTTTGCTGAGACAGGACAGGGGTTAGATGTTTAGACTGATAAACAGTATGTAACAGAACAATGGCACAGCAACAACAGCTAGGCAGCAGCGTGACAGAGAGGAATTTTTTAGCGAAGCCTTTAGTCACAGGACAGAGAATACTAGTTTTAAACTGAAAGAAGCTAGGTTGAGATGGGATGTAAGGTAGAAATTCTTTACCGAGGGTGGTGAGGCACTGGAACAGGCTGCCCAGAGAAGTTATGGATGCCCCATCCATGGAAATTTTCAAGGCAGGGTTGGATGGGGCTCTGCACAGCCTTGTCTAGTGCAGAGTGTCCCTACCTACCTATGGCAGGACACTTGGAACTTAGTGATCTTTAAAGGCCCTTCCAGCTCAGACCATTCAATGATTCTGTGACTGCATGCAGTTTGGACAGGTAGTCTAGGTCATACTGTTGGAGAATATTGAAAACAGTCTTTCATCATGGTACTTCTTGAAATATCAACAATGCATATTTATGTGGAAGACAAAAATGGCAAAATGAAGAGAAAAACTGTTCCATGACAGTGACATACACAAGCTGGTATTTCTGTTTGGGCTTGGAAACACTAAATGCTGCAACTGGTAAGCAACAGAGTTGTTACCTGGCTCTGGATAGAACTACTCAGGATAATGAAGTAACAATGTACATCCAAGTTTGTTATTCATGCTCCAGCATGTCTGACCTAACTCAGTGTGAAGTACCAAGGAGGTTCTTTCTTTGTGGTCTTTAAGTGGTTTAAAGCACATACTTATTTAACAGACGAGGGGAAAATAATGGTCCTATCACAAGAACTTGTTCATTGAATCATTTTAAGTATATGTCTTGGTTTGAAAGACAGATGTCTGCTAGGGAAGGCAGGAGTCTCCCTTGGAATGCAGAATGTAAACTCACTCCCTCCAAATTATTAAAATTTTGAAATTAAGGAGCTCTCAGGCAAAGACATAAGGATAGGAATAACAGTTCTTTACTAGTATGTATAACAAGGCAAACAAACAGCTATGACATTAACAACAAAACCGAACTAGGAAGCCAGTGACAGCCACAGGCCCTTTCCCCTGGCTTTTGTCCGAGATGGGGAGGGATGGAAGAGAGGCTGTGCTTTATGACCCACCCTGAGGCAGTCAGTCCCACTGCCTCTGCAGGACACTGAGGAGCACCAAGCTGGAGCAGCAGGAATGAGCAGCAATCCCGGGGCAGTGGATGAGATGTATCAGAAACTCCGCTGCAATAGCTGGAACTGAGGGATGTCTCGGCAGGGCAGGGGGTGTGGGGCCCAGCAGCAGAAGAAAGGCAGCTCCTGGCTGGGTTATGGTGAATTCCTTTCCCCAAGCCGCAGGGTCGACCTGGTCCTCCAAAGCCCAGAGAGAAAGAGAGCAGCTGCCCCCAGCCCCATCCTTTACCTGCCCCCAAAACTGGTGCTATCTCTCCCCTCCAAGAGGAACTTCCGGAGAAAAAAAGAAGCATAGCCTGATGCTACACACTACTCTCCCGACCTTGGCCACTTCTTTTGTTTTGCTTTAGTACCCAGTAGTTAGTTTCCTAGCAGCTTATGGGAAAAAATTCTATAAGTAAAAAAAAAAAAAAAAAGAAAACCAACCCCCAACAGTGTGTTTGATTTTTATGTTTAAATACATTTCTTATTTCACACAGTTCTGCTTTTGATAGTTTGACTTACAGTGAATGAATACCAATTTATTATTATTTTTTAGAACTCAGTAATAAAATAGTATCTCTAACACTTTGCATTTTCCTGCTGTTCCAGCAGGATGCTTCTGCTGGTGATCGGCATCGCTTCTATACAGATATGTCGTGTCCAGTCTGTTTGCAACAAGCTACATTTCCTATAGAAACGAACTGTGGACATCTCTTCTGTGGTAAGCAAGAAAAGCTCCTAGTTCCAAAGATAAAACTAGAACAGAAATACAAACTTTTGGCACTAGCCCAGGCATTCCTAATTCAAACCTTTGGTTGCTTTTAACTGTTTATCATTGCATCTGCAAAAGAAATAATTTTTTGTAAATAGTTGAGGAAATACATTTATGAATAAATAGTCACTTTAAAAGTGTGCTGCACTATTTTCTGTGCTATCAGGAATGAAACTGGTTAGTTTTGAAATATCAAAGAATATAATTTTTTTCCAGTTCAGTAAAAAACTTAAGAGGTTGAAGAAAAATTGGAAATGTACCACTAAAAAAAACTTGGTTTAGATAGAATAAGATATTCTTTATCTCGCAGAATATTTCTTTCTTGGAAGTCCCGCAGAATTATGAGTAAGTGCATAGTTGATTGAAGTGTGAAGTATATAGTGTGTACCATGTCTCGTTGTTTAAATGAAAAAACAAGCAGATTTGGAAAACAGATAAAATACTCACATTTTTATATTTATCTTCATCTGTTGAAACTGATGATGATAAAGCCAAGTTTTCAGGATAAATTTTACATCTCTTGACATTTTCGTGACTTGTAAATTTTAAACTGGTAAAAAATCTAATTTCTTCTTCACTTAGTAATTAAAAATTTGTTGTGTTTTCAGGAAATAATGGCTTAAAATTACTGATTCAGTTCAACCTATTCAGGATTTTTCTCAATAGCATTGAATTTGAACGCGTTAGTTCTTGGTATCTTCAGTGCTTGCTGTAAACAAAATTACATCAGAAAATGTAGATTTAACCTAAGTGCTTATACACACTTTCTGTTGTTTCCCTTGAAAGTGTGTAACATATTATTTCAGGCGATGCGCATTTCATGTCAGGAGTTTAAATGTGTGTACCTTACCTTCTCCAGGTTCCTGCATTATTGCCTACTGGAGGTATGGCTCATGGCTGGGTGCCATCCGCTGTCCAATCTGCAGACAGACGGTAATATTTTAAGTCATCATGACCTGTCAGTTTGGCTGTCTAGGATACCCTAGGATATCCTAGTCTAGGATAGCCTGCCACAAGACATGTAAGCTGCAATAGAGAGGCTGGCAGATAAAGAAGTCTGAGGGAACTGAAAGAATAGAGGGCAGAGAAAGTTGGAGAAACTGAAAGACTATAGAGGGATATGTGAGACAGAAATGGTGGATGTTCAGTTTTTCCAAACTTCTTGCTTTGCAAATGGCTCAAAAATTCAGATTGTTCCTGCAACTCAAATGTAAGTAAACTCCACTGATAACTCAGCTATGTTGCTGTAAAGAGTATGTGAAAACAGAAAAATATGAGCTTTTAACTATGATTCTTTCATGCTTTCTGGTTAGGATGTTATTTAACTTCTTTTGCCAGAACTTGTATCTGAAAGGCCTGGCTGTTGTAGTAGACTGCCAGTAGCAGCACACTACTGGTTCCTGAGAAATACCCTCTCCTTTCCCTCTGTCCCTACCAAAAGACCTATCTATGTTAATTTCTTATTTTGGCCTTATTTTTTAACTTGTATGTATTATTAATTTCATCTTTGTACAGCCAGCATTTACTTACTTCCTACACAACTTACTTACATGATCAGTTTGAAATATGTTCCTGCAACTCATTACGGCTTAGGATCTCTCAGTCTGATAGTGTATGTTTTAACAAAAGTATATCTTTAATTTAACACTGCGCAAACTACAGAGCTAGTAACTTCTAATGAATTATGTAGCTCATGCTGTTGCCCCTCCATTATATCCTGCGTTGATTGTGTATTTCAGCAGCACAAATGACTGTTAGAAGACAGTTGAAGGAAAGAAAAATAGATAAGACTGGAGGAAGAATGGGTAGGTTTAGAGTATAGCCAGTGAGGAAAATTACACAAATAATAAAGGTGGAAAAGGTAGAAAAGGAGAAAATAAGTGACTTTTTTAGTGTCTTTCCTTAAATATATTTTCATTTACCTTCATCTGAGTTACAGGTATATTATGTGGCACTGTTTGCATGGTTATGTATTCATTCTCACCCTGCTTTATAAATGGGGAAGATAAAGATGTATACATGAACATGAGTCATACAAGAGATTTGTGGCAGGACTAGAAGTTGAATGTAGATCTGCTCATTCTCTTGTTTCTAAATGTGACTGCCACACAGATTTATATTTAGTTGCCAGGTATAAGGAAAGCTTCTGAAGACTGTAGTAATTTCAAGTGCTATGCCTTCCCTGTTTCCTATGATATCTGCATTTTATACCTGTGCATTGCTTCCATATAGAGCTCTCAAGTTTTCTGTAACTCCTATGCAGAATGATAGCATACGTAAAGTCATATTCATATATATCTTACTTCTCTATGTTTGTGTGAAAATTAACCCAAGAAAAGAGCAAAATTCTCCGTCCTTACAAAAGAGCTCAAGGTTTAAGTATTTTTCTTTTAATTCATCACAGTATGAGGGTTGATATGCAAAACTATGAGTTTTGCTGCATATTTGTTGTCATGCAAGGCAATTCTAAATATAGAAAAAGAAAGGCCTCGTTGATTGCTTTATTTGATTTTTAATTCAGGAAACAAAATTAGATTAATTTGGTACATTAATTTTGTTCTCCAAATCATCTGTCTCACTTAATGAAACAAAGCATTTCAGTGTTTAGAAAAAAACATATAAGCCTTTCTTAAAAGGAAGGTTACTTTGCACTTCTTATAACAATCTCTTTAAAAATTAATACTCTGTAAGGACCTGTAAGCAATTAATTAGTTAAAATTTAATAGCAGTATCCATGCCAGTAATTTTCAGTTTATTCTCCTATTAACTATTCAACTAAACCAAAGGTTTTTTCTATGTAGTTAACTGAAGATGACTGTTTTACAGTTGCATGTGTAACATGATCTCCCTGCTGTGCCTAGGTAACACTGTTCTTACCACTCTTTGGTGAAGATCAGCAGGGTGCAGCCCAAGTGTTTCAAGATGTTAATGATTACAATCGAAGATTCTCAGGACAGCCCAGATCTGTAAGTTTTGAGTAAATTTAGGTGGAAGTCTGTGGTATCAGGAGAGTTTGAGAGTAGTTTTTTTATAGTTGTGGTTTTTCCCCTTTTCTTTTTCTTTCCCTTGGATGTGGATTTTCTATTCCTGATGCTTAGAGCGTAAGCAGCTTTCCTCCAGGAGGCTCATGTTGGAATGGTTAAGTCAAACCCAAGACCTCAAAATTCTTTATTTGTCATTTATGAAAATGTATGAAAACTTGCTTTTTTGTTGTGAGTGAGAATCTCATAAGTCTTGAGTTTTCTCAAGTGTTCATGTGTTAAGTTGGTTATTAGATATGAGTCATTATTTTGAAAGGATCAATAATTTGTCAGTAAAAATACTTAATGAAATACATGACCTGCAAGGAAGAATATTCACTTCAATTATCTCTTTACATTGGTTTGAAGAATCTGAGGTTCTACTCTGTGCCTTTCTTCTCAGACAGCTATATGCGGCCTTGATTTTTAAATTTTCCCCTAGATTGTATTACAATCTTTATTCTCTTCTCTTATTGAAGAAAAACAGATTTTTTTTTCTGTAAATAACTAAGAGGGGTCGTCAAAGTTCTACAAATGTTAGAAAGTCAGCCTTGTGAGCCCGTCTCCTGTGTGCATGTCCTAGTAACCTCCCTCCTTGTCTTCATTTCTGATGGGATTTGGATATAGCAAAAAGACATTAGCAAGAAAAGTGTACAGTACAAAGAGACAGAAGAGGGAGGGGTATTTTTCTAAACCACAAAATGTGTGGGTTTTGTCTAGAAGAGATTGAAACTACCTTTTAGGCTCCATTAGACCTCTCTGCGAGCTGTGTCTAGTCCCCAGGAACCTGTCAGAGGTCATGCCAGAAATCTGCACTAAAGCCCTAATTGGACTAGGTAAATTGTCTTTGATTTATACACAGTGTTCCCACATAATTTTTTTTTTTCTCAAAAACTTTTTCAGCTATGGCAATAACTCATTTTAATGGAGTTTAATGGCTCCGTGTAGAAACTGTGTACCATAGAAGGCAACCTGTATAAAAAAAGTTTTGAAGTTCACCCCTCTCTACTCAGTCTCTTGCTGAGCTGGCAGAATCAGAGTAGCAAAATGGAAAGGAGCCAGGAATGGATTCATGTAAAGGTTTTTTAGTTTACTTTGAAGCTTCATCCATCCTTTGGAAACTTGTGTGAATCACTGATTATACTCCAGGAGAGGGGGTGTTGTGTTTCTGAAAAACTGTAACCTATTTTACTTTACTTGTTAGGTTTTTTCTTGCAGCCCTGGTTTGTCTTGCATTATGATCAATATTTCACTCCAGTTACCCTGTTTGCAATTTTTCACTTTCCCAGTCATTTGTTTTCCTCTAGTATTCATTGCTTTTCCTTCATAATAGATGCCAGTATATTTTCTAGTGATGTCTATTAAGTGTATGCTTTTCATTATAGAATAGCACAGTTTGACTGTTTCTTGAAAACATATATTCTCAATCTGACTTTCTACCTGGTAAAACTAAACTCATCAACTCTTACAGATTTTTTTAATTCCTATAGATTAACAGATTCTAACATGTAATGTAGTAGTAGAAACTTAAGTTTAGTATGGATGAGTTGCTAAAGCAAAATACTAATTTGGGGTTCTTTCTTTATAGATTATGGAAAGAATTATGGATCTCCCCACTTTACTGCGACATGCTTTCAGGGAGATGTTTTCTGTAGGGGGCCTCTTCTGGATGTTTCGCATCAGAATATTCCTCTGCTTGATTGGAGCCTTGCTGTACCTGGCTTCACCTCTGGATTTTCTTCCTGAAGCTCTGTTTGGAATTCTGGGGTTCTTGGATGATTTCTTTGTCATTTTTCTTTTGCTGATATATATCTCTATCATGTACAGAGAAGTGGTAACACAGCGTCTAAATAGATGAAGTGGACAAAAGTGACCTAAAAGCAGAATCAGTTGTGGAATGTTTTAAAAAGAAAACTATAACGTAAGTATGGTATAGCAAGGTGCCTGTGTATGATTTCAGTAGTAACAATTTCTTAGCTGGTTATGTTATACAAACACAAAGGGTTAGTGTATGATGATGCTTAACTGGAATCTTTAATTCATGCATTACATATGCTTCATAAGGATGAGGTTAGTTTTATAATGTTGTAATAAACCACCTCCATCTACTTCCACCTGATGAATAACTGTGTGTAATGAAAGCAGGAAACACTCTTTTGGTGTGTTGTGGTTTGTGAAAAGGAGTTCTAGCAAAGTACTTCAAACAATAAGCCTGTTTCCATAATCTAGATGTGTAAGAAAATTCAGAAATTCTTCACAGTGCAGTTATCATGGCTAAATTGTTTGATATCTTCCTCTTGTGAGCTTGAAATTTTTGAAATAAAATCAATTTTGTTTGTCTCTGTGGAAGAAGAAATCCAAGGACCACATTACAATTATCACCCTGCAGTTTGCTGTTGTCCACATGCTTCAGAAAAGTAAGGATAATACCTTGGTATTGCTTGAACTGCACTATGTACAGTTGCATGCAATTTGTACCATTTTATTTTTATATTTGGGAATATACACACAGTAACTGCTCTATGTTGAGAAACCAGTATTATGCACGTCACGCTTGTTAGTGCTCTATTTTTTTAAGTGAGAGCATGATTTTTCTCTTCAGACTATTTTATTTGAAAAGTATGTATCTTAGAAGCAGAGGTTTTGTGCTGATTTGGGTCAATGCAATGTGTCTGAAATGCAACTTTGCATTTCTGTAGATGCATTAAAACATTTGCCTAGTTGGAGAGGACACTCAAATTCCAAATAGTGGTTGAAAAAAAGAAGTCAGAACTGGATGTTTGCACTACATGTACATGTACTTGTATGTGTACAGTGTAGATGTTTACCCTAATGTACATTCTGCAATATATGTGTACTAAACATAGATATTGGGGTGATTTTCAGTTGGAGTTTTCTTGTTTGATATGTTGTTTGATTTGGATATTAATAGAAGAGGTTCTGAATTACCTTGAAAAATAATCTGTGATAAGGGACCACAAAAACTATTGAAAGTGTTTTCAGAAATACCAGGGTATTAATTATCCTTAAAGCTGATTTTTTTCATGTTGAATTGGAGCATAGGCTATCATAGATATACAAGTACTTTGAAAATGCTTTCATTTTGAGCAATGATTGCCACTATAAAGGTCCAGGATATGGCAGATCATTGTACTTTTTAGCTAGAGGAATGATAATTGCAATTTAACTTCCTGAGTACTTGAAAGACAATGAATTAATAGGTGATTCTTTGTGTGTTTACATATATAGGTGAGACTTACAATGAAAGGGACCTTTTCACCGCTTCTGTGTTTTCCCCTTGCAGGTGTCTTTCCACAGCTTCTAGCACTTAGGCATGTGCAGGAAGATGATAGAGCTGAAATTTCAGGTGTCAGTCATTGAGGGTGCAGATTGTCCTTCAGTGTCAGTGCTCTAAATAACATTCATTTAAAACTAAATTCACCAATTCTTCATTTGAAAATTTAGTTTTGGAAATCCAAGGACATTTTACAAATGAACTGGAAAGCTAAACTTTTCTTTGTTGCTGTTTGTTAGAGATGGGCAAGAAGAGAAAAGGGAAGTGAAGCGAGGTTTGGAGGAAGAGAGCTAGAGAGAAAATTACATTTTTTGGAAGCAAATGCTTACTAACTTTTCTTGGGCATCTTGGTTGACTTTTTCCCATTGTGTTGGCATTGCCAATGTATGGTGACGTTTTAGTGGCTACCTCAGTTAAAACTCTTTAAGGTATTATTGGGTGAGGGTGAGATATTCATAAACTGTTAGATGCATTTACAAAGCAAGATAGTAGTTTAGGATGTTATGTAAGACAGGATTTCACAGTTTTGCTGTAAGTATTGTTTTTGGTTTTGGGGTTTTCTTTCCCAAGAAATTTAGCTGAAAACAAAAATCTTCTTTTTTGATTGAGTAAATTTAACACTCTTCTTTCTCCTGGAGTTTAAGTTGTAGGTCTGCTTAGAGAAGAGTGTGAACTGCTCTTGTAGAGTAATTGGGGTTTGTTCGTGGATTCTGTTGATCTAGTACCTCATCCATACTTTTAGCCTATGATTATAATTTTCCAATGACTCTCTAAATCTAGAGTGGATATAGATGCACATGAAGCTGCTTACTGATTGGTTTTCTTTGAATTTCTCAATTCCATGTGCCACTGTGAAGTTCATGTGGAAATATCCCTGTCCTACACAGGGGGATCCTGTGTACCTGAAATCATACACAAACCACATCTGAGAGACTATATTAAGTTTCCTCATGTTCTTTTTCTTCAGTACGTTTTTCATAACCAGAAGGGTTTCACTGAGAGGCTTCTGCTTATATTTGAGTAATGAGTAACATTGTAATCTTAAATTCAACGCATTAAATGCTTGACAGAATTAGGACTGTTCTTTTCAGTGATATACGTGCTTGCTTGTGGATATTCTTTTTTGGTCCTGCAAGCCGATGATAAACAGTATTATGACTTGTTCAGGCCTTTTTGTGTAATGCGAAGATGCATCTGGCCTGCAATGTCTGGCCGCTGCTCCTTTCCGCAAATCTGAAATAGCTATAAGTTGGCTATCTTGAGTACTTAGCTTGAGCTTAACCTAAGGTCTAGAACTCCCAAGAAGCTGGAGATTAAAATCTGAGCATGTAGTATTCCTGAAGTGTGTGCTGCCAAGTTGTTCTGGCAGCAATATGAAAGGTAAAGCTTAGGGCTGAACTGGCTTCAGAATGTGAAGGAAATATGATGCTGTGTGCAGAGTGACTGCAAACGTCACTGTGGTTTTGTCTCCTGAGATAGGGCAGGCGTGTCACTTAAGGGAGAAAAAATTAAAAAAGGAAAACTATAGCAGGAAGATGTGTGGGGATAAAACACAGTTCTTAAAAGATCACATGGGCACCAAAAGCTGTGTGAAATATTTTGATTGTTCTAGCAATATTACAAAGAGGAAAACAAAAATTATACTTAATAGCTCTTACAAAATAACTTGTAGCATCTTGAGGCCTAATGATCATCGCTGTATAAAGCGATCCATTTCTGTGCTGTTCGTGTGTTCCACACCATTGGTGTCTGTGAGGATCAGGCACAACAGTGTGGTTTGGGGATACAATTTTGCCGTAAGTTTCATAAAACTGTAGCAGTATGTTACACTAAATTTTTAAGAAAAAAGAATTTAAAACTACTTGTTGTTACTTTTAATGATAATAAATTGCTGTTAAAGAGAGTCTCTTGAATTATTTTATTTTATTTTATTAACTATCTGGATGCAATATTGTTTTATTTCCCCTTTTTCCATTTCCATACTTTAAAGTTGTAACTGTCCCACCCTTGAGGGTAAGGGAGTACTCAAGACTTGTAGGTGCTCATGGTCTAAAGGAATGATAAAAGTTAGAGGGTCCCCAAAAACTCACAAAGTTCTAATAGTAAATCACTTGGCATGGAAATTGGTATAAGTTAGGACCTGTCTTCTCCTCTATGAACACATGGCAGTGGGGTTTGAACAGGGGTGAAAGGGAAGAGAGAAAGACAGAAATCAATTAAAGAGGAGAAGAGAGAAAGGAGAGAAGGAAAGAGAGATTACTAGTCCTAGCTCCAGCATCAAACCAGCTGGGGTGTCCTGGGGATGCCCACACACGTGGGCTTGGTCGGAATACCTTTTATAAATAAATCTCCCTATCTTGTAGATAAATTTCTCACTTTCTATGCGAATTAGTAATCGTGTGCAGTCCATTCCCCTAGACCTTTCTGGAAATGCATCAGAAGGCTTTGGGGATCTCTGATGGTCTCAGTCCCCTCTTACAGTCCATGCCCACTTCCCAGCTTCATCCCTGCACTTGTGCTGTGTTCTCCAGGAGCCAGAACAAGGACATTTGTCCCAGAAATGTGCTGCCCTACCTCCTTGTGGCCTCTTCTCCAGCCACATCCTGTTCTTTCTCAGTTTATTATTACCAACAATTCTTGGCTGTTACCACCAACATGGTTGGCTCCACAGTGATCCGGCTATCGGTGTTTGAGACAAATACATTAGCCCTCTTGTCTCCTAGGATTCTACAGGCAGTAACTTTTCTGCAGTTCTGATCTATTTTTATCATGGTGTCTGTGGTCAGGATGTTTAGAGTTAACTCAGTGTTTTTCATCTTTATGATTGCCATAATAATGATTACAAAATTTCTAAGATCTTAGTCCCAAAAATGTATTGTACATCAGATGTCCTTCCCTAAGCAGTCCAACCAGTTCCATCAGATCCATGAGCACTAAGCTTTCAGGCTGATAAACCAGTACAGATGATCAGTTAGCACCTTCACCTAACAATCCTCAAGCAAACAAAAGCATAAAGCCAGGTGTATGAGAATGCAACCAAACAGAAAATAGTCTCTGTAAGTTTACAGGAGGGACGAAGATTGGGCTTGGAAGAACTGGATGTGACTTTTCTGTGCTGTAGTCCCAGGCTTTTTTTAATTCATGTAATGAAAGGGCCCTGGACATCAGGAAGACATGATCCATTCTGCTAAGAGATGTCTAACAAATCATAGCTGGGAGGTCTAGTGCCAAGTTGGGCCAAGTCTTTTGATAAGTTTGTAGCCTGCTTTGGTACACAGTTCTAGTGTTTATGGGAAAATGTGTAATTGCATAATTGTTAAGATGCTATTAAATCAAGTTGAAAATTTGATGAGTAGATGCTACACTTGTCCTTACACCTGATGCCCATGTGCTTGCCATGGAAAGCTCAGCTAAACACCTGAAAGTTCCTCAGCCAAGGCTGCCAAAGGACGTGGATTTTTTAGGAGGTCTGTTGTACTGTTGCAGTTTTCGGTAGATTTTCCACTTCCAGCTGTCAGCCAAACAGAAAACTGCCTGTTAGTCACCCATACTGAAAGCTACATGGGCATTTGTTCCATAGAGACGGAGCAGTAAGTCTTAATATCCCTATTTCTTTCAGATGCTGTGTCCTAGTACGTTACCTTCTTCCCTGCTGCATGTACTGTTTTTAAACTGTGGAAGAAGCTGCTGAATTTCATTCAGTCTGATTGACTCAACATACAGATCTATAGAGGTTTAGAGCAGGGGTAGGTCTTGAAGTCCTGCTCTCATGTTTACAGCACATCATTAGACACTCTGGTAAGCAGAGGTGCTTTCTGTAAGTTGGGGACTTTTTTCATTCAGGGCATGAGAAGCCTATCCAAATAATAAATAATTAATACTGCAAAACCAGGAAAAAAGAGCAGGAGTTTAGAGTTGAATTTAGTATTCTACAGCTTGGATTCAGTGTGTTGGTATGCCCCTGTTCTGTACCATGCTGCCATGTGAGATGTTTGTCACCTTGGCATCCATATAAAAGTCTATCACAGGTACATTTTGTTTGTGGCTAAATAATCTCAGATCTTCCCATGGGGATTTCTATCACAACCTTCATGTCAAATGTTAGGGCTGCTATATTGAGTAAGTGAAATCAAAGGGTGTGGCAAGTTGGAAGGTAACAAAAAGGATTGTCCTGAAGTAAATTTCTAACTGCATAGTGTACTCTAATTTGTAATGTATGGCCTTGTAGGAGGACATCTGAATATCTTGTCTCTCTTTTTTTATACTAATGCTAGATAGAAGGCACAAAAAGACTACAATAAATCCAGAAATAAAGGTCGAAAGTATTTTGACTACAGGATAGACTGAGGAAGATAGGAGTCTTTATTTATGTTAAAATAGGATTGTATTTCCTGTATTAGGAGAAACACATATGGCTGGAGCTTGAGTGATATGAGACTTAGACAAGAATAAATTTGCCAAAGTGAATGGGGAGGGGATTTTGTGTTGTGGCACCTCTCCTGGGAGGCCTCTGAAGGCAGGTCAACACCTGTAGGGACTGTTTTTTGCACAGCTAGTCCTGCCTGGGGAAAGGGCAGGACAATGAAAAGGCTGCTTTCAAGGCAGCTGGCCCCTAATAGATGTGAGACCAAAGAAGCTTGATCCAACCAAGTCTTTATTGCTCATGTTGTTTCTGGCACACATTACCTGTATGCATTGACTGGCAGACCTGACCAGCTTACCTTACCCCAGGAATTTTGCTAAATGGCAGTGTTTAAAATCCATGGCATAACAATATGGCTACACTTTATTTCAGGACACTTTAATGATTATTTACTATAATAGTCCATTTTATTCGCAAAACTCCTTGTTTGTCCAATATTTTCTAAGTGGAGAACTGTTTCTCATGATTAACAGATGATTAATTGGTGGGAGAGGAGAGAGGAAAGAATGTAATTGATAATGTTGAGTTCACTGCTCATTGCTGGCAGGTAACTAATGGGGAACCATGGGTGTATCAGGTGTTAGTAATAGCTTGGCTAGAATATATTTCATGGAAAGCTGTTCAGCTTCACACTAGCATATGCTGTGCTTCACAGTCAAGAATTGTTTTCTACCCCTTCCCCCTTTTGCCTTCATTATGGAAACTCATTTCTTCTTTTACGAAAAGGGACACGCAACAAAACCTGAAAAAATCCATACTTTATACAGAGCAGTCAAATACTTCTTCAGGTACAGCATCTTCTTCAGGTATAGACTTCCCATCATTCCATGGGATGTGTCCTTGGTCTCCAGAGTATCATCACCATCTAGTTTCCAGGGCTTGGTGCTGTCAGATGGGATTGCTATTATGTGTGGGCTCTAAGGAGGGTCATGGTAATCAGTTTAATCAGCAGGTTGACCCAAAATGTGCCTCATCAGCTTGCTAGTTTATGACAGTTTATGTTTTCACCCCACCTATGTTTCATTTCTCTTTTCCTTGCAGGATTTGGCTGTTTTGTTCATTCCCCTCCTACTTACTTACTGTTCTCTGTAAGGACCAAAATGAAGATCACAAAACAAATCATTTGCTTAAATACTGTAACAGTATACAGCACACATTACCCCTGAATATCCCTTCCAGCCAAGCCTTTAATGCTCTTGTATCTCACAGGCCATGCATCAAAAATGAAGGTAGATGTTAAAGGGCTGAATTCCTCATGCAGTAGCCTGACGAAGACAGTTCAGTACAGCTCTGTGATTCTGCCTCCTGTCCATGCAAAGATGTAGGCATCCTGGGTCTGCTGCCTTTTCCAAAAAAGGGTCCAGGACCTGAAGTCCAGCAGAGTTTTCCTTTACACCTATAACTTCCCTTAGTATTGCCTCCTAGTTTGGTAGCTGCAAATAGAGAGTGAAGCACCAGAGGAAGTAAGGCATCTTATGGACCTCCTAGTTGGACAGGCTGTGTTTGTGCCTGGGAGGCTGGAGAAGAGCCCACATACTAAGGAGCTGTTGCATTCAGTTTCAGTCACATCTGGAGAGACTGGTTTTCTCTGTCGCTGAGGTTGTCAAGTACAAGTCCTTTCTTGATGAAAAACCAAGCATTACTTTGAAAATAATCTCTGTGGTGGTAACCTTTATTTACATGTAGGTATTTTGAGCCCCTGGGGTTCTCGTTCTCACGGTTTCTTTCACAGCTCCCACAAGCAAAGGTTGTCTCAGTATGAAAAGAAGAGAAAACTCAGTAATGATATTGCAACTGCAAGAACCTTAGGAAAGAAACCAACTTGATTAAAACCACAAGGACTGGTGGTTTCAAAACATGGTGCCAACAGAGCCGCTTCTCTGGAAATCCCATGAATTTCCCATTCTGAGCTGCTGGGCAAACCCTTCCCTGGGTTCAGATTTTCACTTTTGATTCACCTTCCTTGGAAGAAACGGGTAATTGATAATAATTTTTTACACATGTTAGATCAGCAGGAGAATTAGCCACAATGCCCCAGCCCCAGCAGAACTTCTCCTGCCCTATCTCCCGTTCTGCTGTGGGCTGCCGCCCTCAGTGACTGCCTCAGTGACTCACAGGGGCAGATGCTATGGTAGATCTGGGGCAAAGGGGTGTAGGGGATAGCTGAAACATCTCATAATCCATGATTGCTGATGTCTCATTGCCAAGAATGGAAGAAGGAAGTAGGCAGATCATTACCCTTTGAAAGAGAGAGTGAGTCAGGGGACCACTAGCTGGCCAGGAAATCCCTAAACAGCCCCCAGTAAGGTATGAGGGGTAGTCAGATCAGATCCTAACAGAGGCCCATAATGATCTCATGAGGAGTGTGAGAGAAAAAGCAAGGCCAGGAAGAAGTTGCAGGCTGGGCATTGGCCCTCCACATCAGTGAGCCAATGGAGGGGAGCTGCAGCAAAGCAAGATGTGCCCTGCTGTTCCCTCAGCACCGCAGGGCAGCTTCACTGTACGCTGGAGAGGAAAGCCAATCCCTGGGGCCGGGGCTGTGTAGTAATGCACCCCACACACCCAGCAGGTGTTTACATGTAGGGAAAGCTTAAGGCTCACCCCTTAAGGTAAAGAACCCAGAAAGTTCCATACCCTTCTGACAAGGATTGGCTCAGTGCCAAGAAAGAAGCATCTATTGGAACTTGTTGCCGTTCTTCAAATCCTGTATCCCTTCCTATTGGCTGTTAGCCATGTTATCCCTCCTAAAACATTTAGTATTTAAGAAAGAGCACAAAAAGAAAGTAAAGGCTTTTTGAGATGTCTTAGCAAGGTGTCTGAGGTTTTCTCAGACACCTGTGTGCAGCTTATTATTTGTTTTCTGCAACATTTTGTTTACTTTGTTATTTTTTCATTATTAAACCCTTTGATTTACGAAACATCTTGAAGGAGCAGTCTCGCTAGTTATTATAGCCATTTTTCTGCAAGGCTGGACCCTCAGACTGTGGAGTTAAACCCACAGGGCTGAGCTAGAGGTGGCAGCTGGCCCTCCACCCCTGTGAATTGATGGGCTTGTCCTCACACTGTGCTCCTTCATGTTGCTGCAGGGCTTTCCAACTTTTTTGAGGACCACCTGGTATCTTAGGGTGTCTGTTGCTTCTTTGAGCTGCTGCAGATAAAGTGACCAGAGCCCAGCGGGAACGACTTGGTTTCACAACCATTTTCAGAGAAGCTTAACGTGAGCCTGCTTCTGTTCTTGTGTTCTGTTTGCTTCAGCCAATCATTACCCAGTGACTCCTGGGTAGTGTTGATCTTAATAAAGATGATGGCAAGTAAGTAGACACTGTATCACCCAAGCTGTCCCTGACATTCAGGAATATTCAGGAATAGACCAAGGACAGGTGGGCTCCTCTGGATAGTACCCTTATACACAGATGTCTCACCTGACTCCTTGTAGATATCTGCCATAGTTTCTTTTTCAGTCTGCACTTTCTGTACATTTTCTTTAAGTATTTATGCTTTCTTGGAAGGGATCTGTTCTTTAATCTCCACTGTGGTACTGCCTTAGGGCAAGCCACTTCTCCATATAGCATGTGAAAAAATCACAACAGGAAGACCCTAAAGGGTTAAATTTTACCAAGTACAAAATTTAGCGAAAATAAAATAATCCGAATGGGAAAAGGGAATCAACTTGGGGATTAGTCATTACTGAGTAGGATTTACAGAGGAGTAAAAGTAGCGTAAAAATGTAAACTAGCTTTGCATCCACCCACCATACCATGTTTGCTTGCTGAGAAACACCAAGCAAGAATGAGTAGGCACATCATCTGATATACTGCAGCAAAGGTCCATGGGTCAAAATAATCTAGCAATAGAATGACATTTCAGATAGCCGGTGTACATGCCTGAGCTGGAGAAGACCTACTTACAAACACAGAGCACACTGGTCATTGGCCACCAAGGGGTACCACAGCCTTTGCCCAGAGCTCTGTCTGCAGATCTTGGTATTGCCCATGGGCCATTTCCTGAGAGATGTTTCACAGGGACAATTGCAATCAAAAATATTTTCCACCCAAAGCTGTACTCTACTTCTTCTGGTTGGTACCATAAAAATTATGTACTTGCCTATGGACAGTACTATGGCAGTGATAAGGTTGTGGACAGATGTGCCCCCCACAGACGACTCCTTTCCCTCTGATACAGCCCTTTGCAGAAAGGAATGCAGATTAAACCCCCTGTGTCCCAATTACATTCTCCTGCCCTTCTCTGACAGCCCACACCCAGTAGGCCCCAGTCTCTTCCAGACAAAGGGCAGCAGCTATGCACATTGCTAGTGCACAAGGTTTGACACTGTGCACAAGGATGATGATTCATTTGGCAATTTTGAGGATGTATTTCATTCCTCATTGTTCAAAGACTTTTTACTTTCCAGGCAAAGGTAGTCTGATAAAGGAATTTCAGTATCTTGGCTGCTTGTGGTCTATCTTGTATCTCTTCCCATAGTGTTAACAAGTGCCTCTTCTTTTCTTCTGACAGCATCAGCACTGCTAAACCAAACCAACCTGACACCCTGCTTAGAGCCCCAGCTTGGGGAGTCACATGATCATGGAAAATTCCTGGTTTACATTAACCCTTCTTCACAACAAATCTCATATTTCCTGAGAAAAATTCAGTATCAGAGACCCATGCTTACAGCCTTATATGCCAAAAAAAGGAACATGAAGAAACCAGCTGCTGAACTCATATTCTGCTAGGTTTTATATTTCTGAAGCAAGGTTAGGCTTTTGTAGGACTTGAGTTCAATTAGCTTTTGAAGGTATCGTTTGTCAGCCCTAGTGCATCTCTTTTTCCCCTTCCCTCCTACTACTGCCCATAAGTCTGTTTCTACTCCATTTTGTCTTGCTTCCTTCCATGCTGCCTTTTCCTCTCCCCTTTGCATGACTGGGGGAGTTTCTGCTTGCTTACTGCTATACTGTATCTACCTGCATATTTAGTGTGACACCTCTTCACAGAAGGTGATGGAAGGATAAGGGAGGTCCTTCCTCTTAAGACCTCAGCAGTGGTGCTACAAAAATAAAAACCATAGGCTCTAGAAAATGTGTGAAGTTTTGGATACATATTCTCCCTAATTTAAAAAATATAATTATGCCAAGCCATCTGTTGCTAATGTAAAAAAAGATGTAAATAGATGATACATAGTGTACGGAGTGTCACATGAGTGCTCCATCTGCTATCAGGAAAGTCACTGCTCCCCAGCAACAACACTGGGTGCTGAACTGCAATCCAGCATTTGGAGCAGCCTTAGACTTTCCAAAGGCATAACCAGATCCAAAGGCTGACCCAAAAGAAAAACAACTCAAGAGTGCATTGGTAGATCTCTGAATATCAATTTTTCATCTCTGTTTTTCTGACAAGTTGCAATAGTGGGAGGACAGGGTAAGTTATACCTTTACACTCTTATTTCAGGCTCCTTGCAAGCCCAGAGATCTTTCTCTCTTTACTCATATTTCCAAAGTTTACCTGGAAGACAGGAGTCTAACAAGCTGTGTCTCTCTACTTAACAATATCAGAATGTGCCCACAATGTCAGAGTATTTGGGCAATGAATTAGCAGATGAAATGCAGCTTTGATGAATATAAGGTAGTGGGGCAACAGCAGTCCTTTCCATGCGTGCTGACTGATGAACTCTGTATCAGCTGTTGCACTCAGGAAGAGACCCAAGAGCTGCTATGAATGTTTTGGTGTACTCAGCAGTGGTTAGAAAACAAAAGAAAAGGTTGAGAATTATGAGAGAGATAAGAAAGGTAATTTAAGCTTCTAAACAAACCTGTGGCACTAATTCCATAAGAACTGATAAACACAGAAGCCCCAAACAACCCTTCCCTGCAAAAGTTCCCAAATGCTTGTCAGCAGTAGGTGTGGGGAGATCTTTTATTGTGCCGTACTCTTTTCTGAGGTGTCTGCTCCTGTCAGCTAGGGAAAACTGTGTCAAATGGCTCCACAGTCTCAGCAGCCTTGAACAAGCTTTGTAGAACCTGGTAACATGCTTCCCGCTTGCAACAGTTTTGGGACAGAAAGGGGGTGCAAAACAACCCTGTGGGAAGCACTGATAGGTTGAGAAAACAGTCTTCATTCCCACAGTACCATCACCCCTTCCTTCCCAGATTTCTCTTGGATGGGTGTGAGGTAGATGCTTTTGAAAGGCATGTTTTTCCCCTGGGGGCACAGCCCCTACATGAAACCCAGAGATGGGGAGAAGGGCAACAACACAGAGGGCAGGGCAGGTCATGGTGGCTGGCCCCTTCACTCAGGCTGCCTACCCTGTGGTCTTCCCCTGCCCACAACCATTACTAAAGGAGGGAAATGTTATCCAATCCAGGGATGGGAGGTGAACCATTCCAAAGAAACATAATTGAGCATTCTTCTTTCTTTTCAGGTGTTGGAGTGTATCATCCAACACCTCTTCATTTCCAAAGAAGCCAGGAGGCTTCACTAGAAGGGTAGAGCAGTACATGAGCAGTGTTTCACCTCTGAACATGAAGGTGAAGTGATGTCTGACTCAACAAGGATCTTCACAACAAAAAGATGAGAGGAAGAAACCTGAAGAGAAACCATCCAAAGTTGTCTAGGAGAGGGGCAGTGGGGTGAAAGGGGATGCCCTTGTGATCTCTGCCTCGCCGGGAGCCAGGCCTTCTTGTTCCAGTGATGCTGTGGAAGACACAGTTACAGCAAAACATCCACTTCTGGGGCCAAGGCAGCTGTTACCACCAGGATGAAGCCTCCCCTGTGCTACCAAATCTGTCTGAGAAAGCAAGACACATGGGTTTTGTAAACAGCTAAACCAGGTACAAAAAATTACGTCACCAATTTGGCACCAGCCCAAGTATCTGGTCCAGACAAAGCCTGAGGTTTGCGATTGCTAAAAAATAAAGCATCACAAAAAATATTTTCTGCCTTTTAAAATCTGATTTCTTGAACATAAGAGGCTCTAATTCTGCCTTTGGTGGGAAGTGCATGATCTACTCTTGCATCTTGCTCTTGCATCCTTACCAGGTAACAAAGGTTCCCAATTGAGTGGATCCTGAAAAACCTAATTCCACAGATCCAGCAGGAGGTAAATGCAGTTTGTTTGACCATGCAAACTATGAGGTTTGGAAGTTCAAGATGGGATCAGGAGCTGGTGCCAGCTGTGTTCACCCCTGACCACAATCTCCTCAGCCAAAGCTCAGCTCCTGCAGATGTGGAGCAAGAGGGGCAGCACAAGAGAGCCTTTAACCTCCCTGTCCCTGCCTGGAAAGCCACTTCTCAGAGGTACAAGCCAGCAGATGAGAGGCAGCTGAGCTACCAGTGCTCAGAAGGCATTCAGGCACATGTGGAGTGGCTGTAACAGGCCCCCTCTTGTTTTTCATCTTTTTTAGCTTCTTGAGAGGCCTGAATGGTCCTGATTTTGCATTATGTCCTTTGCACTGCTGAGCAAACAAGCAGGGCCTCGTCCCCACCAGACTCCTCCACCCTTTGTTGGCTGCCTTTCAGTTATCTGCCTTAGTGCATTGCAGGCAAATATTTGCTCTGTGGACTCAGACACTACCTCACTCCTGTTTGCCCAGGTTCTCACTTCAGTGCCCTGAACATTGTGCTTACTCCACCCACACCCTGGGGTGACCAAGTTAGAAGGACACAGCTTTATGTGCACTGCTGTCCTTTGTGTCCTCTTTCCCTGGAAGTGGCAAACATGCAGATCAGAGATGTCAGGCTGCCAAACCCACCTGCAGTCTTTAAAAAGCATGTCCTTGCTGGGGGGTGTACTAGCCATGCCCACCGGTAAGCACCAGGAGATGAAGAGGGAGCAGATACCACGCCTGCTTTTTGTGAGCCTCTGTGAATGCTAAGCTCCTGTGTCTAATTTCGCAGTGACTCCAGTCTGCTGCAAGTCCAGATGTGTAGAGGCTTGAAGTTTCGTTTTTTTTCACCTACCTGCAGGTGCCTTGCAAGCAGAGCAGTCACTTGGGAGGGCTACACTTAATTATGTGTGTAGTCTTCTTCTGTTGGGCTGTGCTCCTATAAGGACATACAAGCTACATAAAATTATTAGTTGTGACCATGGGGATTGCTGTGTATGAAACAACCTGAGAGGCTCCCTAGGTCTCCTTGTCTAGGCAAAATTGTCCAGTTAAGGCAGATGCAGGTTCATCTTTCCGGTGATTCTCTCAGTGCCTAGTTTGGCTAGGTACCACATACTCCCCTGGGAAAGCCCTGACTTAGACCTTAAGGAGCAAGAATATAATGAAGTTTCCTGTTGTGTTCTGTTGTCTTCAATTCTTTTTTTTTTTCACCTCTCCTAAACTCATAGCCCAAAAAGCTCAAAAGTGCTGCCAGACCATTTGTGTTACACAGCAATGGGGCAAAGACCCCTAAAGTGCTCTCTGTGTGTGTCCTGATAGCAAAGATGGCCCATTCTGTATCTGAAGTTTAGGGTGAGACTAACACCAATGCTAATGTAGATCATGAGGACTGTTAGAGTGAAGTAGCAGCTTTGCAGATGGCCCACATGGTTTTCATTTGGGAGGTATCAGGGAGGAGCCACACACCAAAAGGTCAGGCTGCAGCTGTTGTACCAGTTGCATGCCAGATGGGCACATTCTGCTGTGGGATGCCTGCTCCAGGAAGACGCTGCTGCTGCTGCAGTGGCATGGAGCAACCAGAAACAGTACAAAATGCTGCATATGATCCACTAGCCCAGCTGCCAGCACCACAGTGATGAACTCTAACAGCCATGGATCTATCCAAGGGGAAGGGATTTCCTTCCTGGAGCTTCTTGCAAGGCTGGTGTGTGCAGAGAGAATTCAAAGTATGTGGTTTTAATAAAGAAACACCAGCATAAAAATAGACAAGTTCTTCCATTCAAGCAATTTCTCTTTCTTTCTAGTCAGAATATTCACTTCACACAAAGTCAACGGAGAAAATCAGAAAGTCTCTCCTGGCATTGGCTGTCAAAACTCAAGTAGTAATGCTAATTTTGAAAGTAGACGGGAAAGGGAGTGAGGTCAGGAGGCAATTGCCCATTGATCCCAGCTGCATGGCACTAGGCAGACACTCCCCTGGGCCCCACTTTGCATTCTGTCATTTCCAAAAATGACAATGAGTCACATTTACCCCATGTCTCATTTAAAGAAACTGAAAGAACTAACTGGTAAGGCACTGGGAAAAGCTTGTTGTGAGTCATGCTGTCAGAGCCACAGCTGCACAGGCACAGGAAAGCCCGCATGACTGTTCCCAAACTGCAGCCCATGGGCAAAAATGTCCCTTAAAATCCCCAGAATCTGCAATTAGTGAGACTCCAGCAGCTTCAGAAAGGCAAACGGTGATCCAAGGGGGGTATTGGGGGTTCAAGATGATCAGTAGCATTATGAAATGTCCAGTCATTTGTACAGCTGTTTTTAGCTGGGTTTGTCTTTACCCACAGTGTGTGCTCTTAGGTGGCCTGGAAACAGACTTCAGAATAGTCATTAAGAAAGCATTTTGTCCACCACCCACAGCTGCACTGCAACTGAGACATTATAGGTGAAAAGGGAGAGTTGCTAATTTCCTGAGATCCACCAAGCTGGCCAGCACATAGAGTTAAATCTCCATTGCTCTTCAAAAGGTTACAGCAATGAGAGACAGATAATGGAATACATTCCTTTGCAGTCAGCTCCTACTTAATCTGAACTGCAAATGCTGGAAAGCCTTGGCCTGTGGCAAAACATCAAATGTAATCTGGCACCTCTGCTGTGCTTTCTTAATTGTCTTCAAGTTTTGGATTTTCTAAAGTGTGTTTTGGAGAATAGCAACAAGTCTCCCCATGCTGGTGTTTTGCCCCAAAGTATTTACATTAGTCTCAATTTTGTGTAATTTTCTGTCTGGGATTTTCCTTCATTTTCTCCCCTATTTAAGCCTGCTAAACACAGAACCCAAAAAGAAGGGAGATCCAAGACCTCCTTAGAACCAAGGGGCAAATCCACAAAGACCACACAGTTTTTAAGGCCACATTCTTGCTTTGGCTTTCCCCCAGTCCTGCCTGGCCCAGGGAAACAAGGCTGTGCTGAACCTGCAGGCTCATGACACTCACCTTAGGAAAAGGCTCCCTCCTTTCTACAGCTGTGGTTCTGTCAGTTTATTAATTCACTGAACTGAGATCGTCTGCTTTTTTACATTGATGGTGAAACTGTGGAGGATAACATCGTATACACTCTCTCTGTCCCCTCTTCAGGAGGCTGGCACACACCTGCACAGGGAAGGCACAGAGAGAGGTAGGGGAACTGGCTGCCAGCTGCAGCCTGAGGGAGCAGATGGAGATGCAGTGTTAGGGTTAGAGAAATGCAGTGAGTAGGAGGTACCAAAGGAGAGCTCAGACACAGAGAAAGGATGGAAATAGGGTGGAAAGGAAGAAAAAGTTCTCTTTGCAACAGTCTATAAGCATCAGGAATTCCAGAGCATTGGGAAAGTGTATTTGGTCTATACGGCAAGGTTCTGGTAATGGGGGCACTACAGAGATGGCTTCTGTGAAGAGTTACCAGAAACCCCTCCCATGTCTGACAGAGCCAATGCCAGAGGGTGCCAGGATGGACCTGCTGCTGGCCAAGGCCAAGCCACTCAGAGATGGTAGTAATGACTTCGTGGTAATATCTTGAAACAGGAAGAAAAGTTACTGCAAAGAATTAAGTGTGACCCGAGAATAGAGGAGTCAGAATATGTGAGAGGAACAATTGGATTCCTCTCACATATTCTGCAGACACCGGGAGAAGGTGAGGGAGGAGGTGCTCCAGGTGCCAGGACTGAGATTCCTCATGCTGGAACAAGTGGGTGCCTGAGAGGAGGCTGTAACCCTGTGAGAAGCCCCTGCTGGAGCAAGGTTCTGGCAGGACCTGCAGACCCACGGAGACAAGAGCCCATGCTGGAGCAGGTTTCTTGTAGTACTTGTGACCCTATCGAGGATCCACAGTAGAGCAGGGGAAGGACTCTTCTCCCTAAGGAGAAAGCAGTAGCAGAAATAACATGTGATGAACTCACCGTAACCTCCACTCCCTATCAGCGATTGAAGAAGAGACGGAAAGACTGATTCATGATCAGAATTTGATTTTACTCAGGTTTTCCAAGAACTTATATACCATTTCAGTAAGGTTAATAATTTCTACTACAATAATTAGGTTAAAAGATCATACAAACAACTCATGCATTTTACAACATCTTCATCATAGTGGGTTGATTGAATCTTCTTCCTTAAGCAGGTTTTTAATCCCATCTTCTCATAAGCTCAAGTTCTGTTTGTCTTTGCCATGGCATCCTAGTCACCAGACTAGATATGCTAATTAAGTCTGTCTCACTCTCGTGAATTCCCACATTTCCCCCTTCTGTATTGACCAAAAACATTCTTTTAACAGCCTTATCAATTAATCTCTGCACACATTGAAGCAAGTAAGGTATCATAACTAGCATAATTATTATGAAAATCATAACATGCATTTCTATTCTAAGAAAATCTTTTAGCCAAGGTGTCAAACCCCAGCCACTCAACAAGTTATCCAGCCAAGATCCAGATTCTACCTTTAGTTTAAACACACTATTTTTTTTTTCTTGTGCCCTGCTATAATTAAAATTTCCATGGCTGTATACCTAAATTACACCAAAAGAACTCTGTAATAACTCTAGTTTTTGCACCCTTTATACTGACACAAAACTCAAAGTTCAGTTTCCTACATAGGACGAAGGATCATCAGCTGCAGTCCGGGTGGGGATCCTCTTCTTTCTCCTCTCCTGTGGACTCGGTAGTTTTTCCTTGCAGGAAAGTGATGTGGATGCAGCAAAATATCTAGTCATGAGGGGATTCAAGTTTGTTATTGAACAGTTTAAGAAATTAAAAACATATAGAGCTTTGCATAGCCTTTCAGTGGGGGTGTCTCCAATTCCCCCTTTTGTTTTACCAAAAGGTGTTTGAGGGTGTCGCACACACCAATGACTCTTAGGCAAAATTTGACTGCATAAAAATTCCTCACTGAGATAAAACATCTTTCCCACACAAGATCAGTGGCGCAGAGACCACAAAAGCTCTGACAGTAGCTACTCTTCTCTCAGGCTCTGTAATTTGCACCAGGTGTTGGCTCTGATAGCTTTGACTGTTCCAACCCACCCCTGAAAGGACTTGGGGGACCAACATTAATGGCCAATCATTAGGCCATTGACTTGGAGAGATAAGACTAATCTCTGCGCCGGTGTCAATAAGTCTGGTTAAAATTAACTCCTTGCCTTTCAGAGACACTTTGGCATGTGGGACGCTGAGAAGTGATACGTTGTGTCCAGAAAATCTGTGGTACCCCTGTGGACCCAAACCTGCCCCCCCTCTGTGTAGCTATCCGGGGTGCGGACAAGAGGGCTGCCGGGAAAAGTATAAGCTGAGCAATTTTGCTGCCTGCAGGGACCATGCAGGGAGAGTTGTGGAGTCCAAGCCATAATTTTTATTTCCCCAACTGTATCGGAGTCAATGACTCCTGGCAAAACAAACAGTCCTGTCACTGAGGTAGAAGATCTACCTAAAAGCAAAGCATGGTAACCCTGTGGTAAAGGACAACAAATCCCTCTGGGGAGACAAAATACAGAGCTGTTGGTTAATGTTATTGTGTTACTGGCTGATATGTCCAACCCGGCGCTTCCCGGAGTGGCTGCCCGGAGTTCTGTGATGGTCCGGGTGGCGGAGGCAGGGCCGGCTGGAAGCTGAAGGCTGGCTCTGGCAGCCGTGGCTGGGAAAGCTGAGGAACTTGTGTCTTCACACGCCGCCATCCCGCACTGCAAGATGAGTTTCCCTGCAAAGGCTGGCCATTTTTTGTGAAATTTAGAGCAATAGGAATTAGCAAAGTGAGGACCCTTCTGGCAGCGAGGGCATACACTCGGTGTCTTTGCTTTTTGCGCTTTTCGGCAGTCTTTTTTAAATGTGCCCAGGCTCCCTGCAGCCAAAACAAACTGACTGCTTCCTGGGCAATATTTTCAAAGCGGCAAAGGCATCGCCTATACCTTACCCCACGGCTTGGTAAGTAACTGCTGTTGTGTGCTGCAATGTCCCCAGGCGACTGCAAGCCTCAATCATTTAGAGCAGTGTGGGCTCAGCTTCTGGGGGCAGGGTTTTCAAAAGGCGTTTGCAATCCTCATTAGCATTTTCAACAGAAAGTTTTAGCAGTACAACTTCCCTGGCTTGATCATTATCAATCTGTCTTTCCAGAGTTTGTTTCAGTCTGTCCACAAACTGCACATAATGTTCTTGTGGAGCTTGCTTAATATTTATGAAGGATTGTTGCGGGGTTTTGGCATCAGGCACTTTGAGAAATGCATATCTAGCTGCCTCAGTGACCCCCTCCAGGGCTTCCCTCGGTAAGGCAGCCTGGCCATTAGGATCGGTATGCGCACCCTCGCCAGCCAATTGGCCAATAGTTAAGGCAGCCAGGGCTTGGGTTGCATGCCCTGCATATGTGAAAATTAAGTTTTCCAGTCTTTTTTTCCACTGTGCCATGAATATTGCATATTGTGTTGCGGTGAGCAAAAGGTTTGCCAAGAGTTTAATGTCATAAGGAGTCATCAGATGGGTGGTGAAGATTGCTCTTAGTAAATTACTGAAGTAAGGGTACCCCAGACCATGTTCTGCCACTGTACGGCGCAGTTCCTAATTTCTGAGTGGCCTAAGGGCTCCCATCGCGGATTCCTCCCTCCTCGGGCCGAGTTGCACGGGGGCTACAAAGATTTCTGCCTGGGCAGTTTCAAAGTCTCTGTCCTTAAGGGCTTTATTTTTTATCAGTAACCAATTGTTATGCATATTTGGAGGGAATGGGTCCAGATCTTTTTTGGGGCCGGGGTCGAAAGACTCTCCGTCACTACTGGAGTCACTGTCCGCATAATCAATTAACATTTGGCGGCTCCGGGGTTGCCGGTGGGATAGCGGCAAGGCTACAGGTGGCGTCTGTGCTCTGTCCCTGGCTTTCATCGGGGAGGGGGTGCGGACGGGAGAGGGAGAGTGGGACCTGGGCTGATCAGGGTTTAACACGGCTGCAGGGACTGTCTCTGCGGTTGCCTCACAAGTTACCTCGCTTCCCCCCTCTTTTTTAATCATGTCCATGACCGCCCTCCAAGCAGGGAGCAGGCGAAGCTCTGGCTCATGGCCAGGCAGCGTAGCCAGGTCGTAGAGTTTTACACCGGCCTTGTCCCAGTAGCAGAGAATAAAAATAGAAGAAGGGGTGGTGTCGGGAAATATGTGTGACACCCATCATAGAAGTGACTTAAGATCCCTCTTAGGGATGGGGATCCATGCTTGCTCAGAAGGCGTAGCATGGTTTCATAAACGTCTCTCTCGGTGGACATTCCCTGTCCCATATTTTAGTTCCCCTGGCTCACCTGTCACGTCACAGCGTACAGGGATTGTGGGCCCAGATGGGGTTCTTTCACCGTCACGATCAGTTCCAGGGGCGTCGCCGATCGACGTCAGATAGCCGGTTCTTCTCTCCTCACACGCGGCACCAATTATCGGCGGTTGAAGGAGAGACGGGGAGACTGACCATGATCAGAATCTGATTTTACTCAGGTTTTCCAAGAACTTATATACCATTTCAGTAAGGTTAATAATTTCTACTACAATAATTAGGTAAAAAGATCATACAAACAACTCATGCATTTTACAACATCTTCATTGTAGCGGGTTGATTGAATCTTCTTCCTTAAGCAGGTTTTTAATCCCATCTTCTCATAAGCTCAAATTCTGTTTGTCCTTGCCATGGCATCCTAGTCACCAGACTAGATATGCTAATTAAGTCTGTCTCACTCTCGTGAATTCCCACAACTGCCTGTCTCCCTTGCACCACTTGTGGGAGGAGGTAGAGAATTGGGAATAAAGTTTAGCCTGGGAAGGTAGGAGGGGTAGGGAGAAGGTGTTTTTAGGATTTGTTTTACATATTTTCTTGCTCTGATTTTGACTGGTAGTAAATTCAACCCAAGTAAAGCCTGTTTTGCCCATGATGGCAAGCAATGAATGAACTCTCTCTGTTCTTATCTCACCTCCTGAGCCTTTCTTTATTTTTTCTCTCCCCTGTCCATTTGTGGGGGGAAGTGATAGAGCAGCTTTGGTGGGCAGCTGGCATCCCATCAGGGCCAACCCACCACAGAGGTCCTCTCTTGATGAGGAATAGAGTAAGACAGGGGCATGGCTGTTCCACTGTAGAGCATAGGCCATGCATAGCTGGAAGCCTCCTTCAGGGGTAAGATCTGCTTAAGGCCTCTCAAGCAGATGTAATAGTTGCAGCCAAAAACCCATTTCATATTCCTTTCAGAGGGGCCCTGTAGCTCAGGGCCATGGATGACTGAGCTGTTTGATATCCTGCTCCCCATGGAACTCCTGGACCTGTTCTACCAGATAAAAAGGAAAAAAAAACAAACAAACAAACAAAAAAAAAAAAAAAAACCCACACAAAAAAAAATGACCAAGAAAATAAGCAGAGGATGAACATTCGATCCCAGACATATCTACCTCAGGTACTGTGGTGTTCAGAGCTGCTGCTGGGTTAGAGGTTACATGATGCTGTGGCTAGAGGTGCAGAGGTGCTGCCAGGTCAGAGCAGAGCAGGAGCCCTTTTAACTCAAAAGTATGGCTCAGAGAATGGCCAACTCCAGATGCCTCCAGAGATTACTAAAAGGTGATGGCCAGAAATTATGTGCTCTGGCTGCCCTATTTGTCTTCTCCTGCATCTCCTGGTCTGGGTAACTGAATAATGAGCTTTGAGACACCCTCCAGAATTCAACCATTATGATGCATTACACCAGTCATTTACTCTCCACCTGCCCTGCAGCTGGGTCTTTCTGGGGCTGACATTTGAGACTTGTAGCAAGAATGACAACGGCACAAATTTCAGATTTGGCAGAATGGCACAGATGATGAAACATCTGCCCAAATCTTGTAATTTACACTTCCTGACCTAATTAACAGTTGGTGGGGGAAACCCAATGCAACTTGCATGTCATATCTTCCACTTTGTTGTGTCACACCAGAGAAAGGGAAAACTTAGAAATTACTTTAATGGATCTATAGCTGGCTATAGATGAAATAGAAAGTAACCAGCTCACATCAGGACAAGTGAGAGAAGGCCAGAGTTTTTGTGTGTCACCTGGTATCTGACTGCTGGCAACTGATGCAGCTGCCAGATCTATCTGAATGGCCTATGCCAGAACCTCAGTCATCCCGGCTGAAGGAAAAGAAATAATAGTCTGCAAGAGCACCAATGGGCTTTTGCCTTCCTTGGTCTGGAAGATGTGCAGGGCTCAGGAATAAATTTTGAGTTCTATGTTAGAACTGTGGTTCTGCGCAAGGGCCATGTCTGTTCACTCTTGCAAGGAACCCCAAGACAGAGAGGAAGAAGAAAGGGACATTCTCAGGAGAAAAAAGAAAACTTGAATACAATCCTGCAGGTTATTCAATCAGTGCAAAGCATGCTCTTTTGTCCCACACCTTCTGGATAACAAAGCACAATCAGTCTCAACTATCTCCTTTCTGAGGACTTCTGAAGGCACCATTCTGAGGCACTTAGAACTAGAGGAGCTCAAAGCTTAAAGGAAACAAACAGACTGGTTCCTACACCACATATTCAAAACACTTTTCCTATGCTCTTAAATTCAAGTTGACATAGACATTTAACAGTACCCTCAAACATCTATCAAATCATTAAAGGCACACATTTTGTTGTTCTACTTCCTTTCTGCAATTAATTTGGAAAGCATGAAGATTATTGCAACAGTGCTACAGGCTCCCCTATGAAGAAATCTGTCTTTAGTGGAATTTGCAAGAAATGGTCTGACTCGCATGTGTGAAACACAGCCTGAAGCCATACACAACATGGAGATTAAAAAGCATTAAACAACTCCCAGAGCACTGAAGGAGGCACGGTTCACATTTAGAAATCGCAGTAATCCTACACCAAACTGATTATGCGGTCATAAACTTAAGTGCCAACATAAAACAGCTCCAACAGCAGTGTGCTTACAGCTTCCTTCCCCTCCCCTCCCCCAGCTTTGTCATGCCTCTGAAATCCTAGCATTCGTTATCTTAAACCAGAAAAACACATTCCCTCTACTGTTTCTTGGGTGCCAGACCTGGAACCCAGGCTCTCTAGAGAAAAGACAGGGTCCAGGGGTGTGCCGGCGTGCGCTCCTCAGCTCTCACTTCAACTTGGCACCCTCGGAGCATTCTTGGTGGGGCTCGGCGCTCGCTCCGCCCAGCGTCACTGGTTTGAAAGGATGTATCCGGAAGGCAGGGTTGCCTTCCCAGAGCACGGGACCTTTCAGCTGGGGCTTTAGGAGTGTTTTCAGCACGTGCGGATGTTTACCGAGTAGCTGTTCTTTCGGGAATGCGTCAAGATGTATCAATGTGCATAAGAACATTGACCATAGGAAAGAAAAATAAATGCCTTATTTCAACAGATTTACTGTTGAAAAAAAACAGAGCAGTTCCATTTGCAAAAACGTTTTACTGTCATTCACTCTGTCGAACCAGAGAAGTCAAGAAAGACATGGATAACTGGAGACTCATCCCACAGCACTGATGGCTAGCGAGGGCTTGAAATCTGTTATCATCAGAGCTGGAGTATCTCTTCTCCTCTTTTGCTCTTTATAAAAGTTTAATTTCTGAGTTGCAACTGCACTCACATATACAGGGAATATATATATATAGGGAAGTTATCCCAAAGAGCAGCATTTTTACAAGAAGGAATTTGTCCCTCCTTGCACTTCAGGATGTTGACACAATCAAAGGAAGCACTGTACCAAGTATGATTTGAAAGTACTTTTTAAAAAGCCCAAATCACTATGCCTTAAGCTGACTATTAAATTTCTTGCTGAAATAATAAAAAACACAGCCAAAAATATGAATATAAAGCAATTTTAATTTTCCTCTAGATATTTATATCAAAGAAATAATACTCATGTCCAAGTACTGTACATACAATATCTTCCTTATAAACTCTGTAGTTTAAAACACATGTACAAAATTGCACACTGCAGTTTGCAAAAAATCATAAATACATTTTTGCATGTAAACAATTCCAGCACAAGGATCAATGTTATACATTCCAAAATGTCTAAGTGTCTGCTCACAAACAAAAACAAATAAAAACCCTAATGTGATCTCCACAAAGGTCCTAATGTTACAAATCAATCATTAACAGATTTCTAACTGATGTACTACACACAGGGATACATAAATGAGCACAAGGCAAGTCGCCTTTTAGTCATAAGTACATAAGACAGAGGCTTGGAATACAATCCTGCTGCCATTTAAACCCACAGTATCCATCCCACAGTATTTAGTGGTAGCAGCATTGAGTTAATTTTTCCAAGATTGCCAGTTGCAGTATGCCTTACTTTCAATTCTCAAACAAGTTGGCTACCACTGAACAGTAGGAATTTTAAAATTATTGTAAACACAGTTATCACTGTTGTATATTCAGTAAGTTACAGTATTCTCCTAAACACATCACTAAATTAAGAAAATGTTTTACATTTAATCAGGTGCAAGATGCCCACTAGTATCATCCACTTTGTCTCAGAAATAAGTATTTTGAATATAATACAGTTAGTAAAAGTAATGTAAAAAAATTACAATGGACATAATCCTCAGGTGTATATTATTAAGCCCTGTAGCTTGTTTACATTTTAAAAAATCACCACATCAGAAAAAAGGTCTCAGAAGTGTCCTTTAAATCTCTCCTGACCAAATCCAGCAAATGAGTAGCTACTGAATTTTGTTTCACTATTATCTCCTTCGGTGTGCAATGCCCTTGCCAGCATACCTGTTTGAAGACTTCCCCAAATCAATCAAGTTTAAAAAGGCCCATGATATCCATACAGAGTCATTGTTTTGTTGTCTGTTTTGGGTTGCTTTTGTGTGGGTTGTTTTTCCCATTGGTTTTTTTTTTGTTTTTTGTTTTTTTTTGTTTTTTTTTTTTTTTTTTTTTGTTTCATTGGGTTTTTTTAATCTATTCACATAATGCAATTTTATAAAATTCTACCAAAAGCAGAGGTTTTTAAAGGGTTTCTCAGAGGCTTCCTCTGTGCCAGCTAATTTAGAAAGGCAGACTATGAAGGTACACATAAACCTAACTTAAAAAAAACCAAGAAAGGATGTAGGTGGACACCCACCTACCAACTAGTTGCATGTAAGCTGCTGGAAGAGCAAAGCCCAGTTTGAACTGCTCTGCTTCCACCTTTCATTTTGGAGAGCTACCCTGAAGGAGAAAGTTTCAATGCCATGCCTGAAGGCCTGTGAAGAATCAGCTTGGACTGAAGAATTGTAGGAAGCTGCAGTTTGCTCACACTTCTTTTGGACAAAAGGAGAGCTTGGAGATGCTGGTGGTGACACATCAGAGAGGGGATTCTTGCCCTTTACAGGAAATCCCTTATTCTGTTAATCAGCTTGTGGCATGGACGCCAGTAAGGACCACAGAATTTGTGTGATACTACCAGCAGCCCCAGTCCCTGACATTGCAAGGTATTGTGATTATTGTAATACAGATCATTAAGTGTTTTCTGCATCACAGAAACTCATCAAGAACTAGAAAACATAAAGGGTTTTCAAGAGCTCTCCTTTATGTGATGGGAGTTAGTTCCTCTGTTGAACTGCTAGAAACACATACTGCTCAAAGAATGATAAATTTCACCTTTCCCTTTCAGCACCTAACTGGAGCTACTCCTTTCTAAGAGGACCTCTTTTGAGTCATACAAGATTAGCCATCACAAACACCACACAGTGATGGCACATGTGGTCCCCCAAACCTCAGAAAGATTTTTTCAGTGTAGGCAGGAACTGCAGGAACAAGAAGCCAACTTTAGATGAGCTACTACAGGAAAGAGAAACTGCCCTGGAAGAATGTGCTTCAGTTCCACAGATGGAAAAACACAGAAAGCTGAAGAGCTACTTCACCAAAAGACTTATTCAGCAATTCAGACCCAACTGCCTTTCCTGGTAAGATGCTGCAGAGGGAGTCTAAGAATCACCTTCAGATATCATAAACTAGAGGTAACAGATTGAGTTTTAAGGCCAAGGAGGCTCAGGGCCCTTCACAGCAGAATATCCCTGGTACTGCCACCTCTTAATCTCTCTACCCTTGTCTTCCTTCTCTCCTTTTGACCTTAAGAAACCAGTATACCCATTCCTGATTAGGAAGAGTGGGAGTGGCAAAAATCAGTGGTTTAATTTTGGTATGCAAGAGGCCTATGCAGACTTGCCTATCATTTTCTATTTAAAAGTCAGGAATTGCACAATACTATATTGCAACACTTACTCCCTTCCCTTTGTTCTGTACAAAGTAGCAAAGCACAACTAAAGCAAATTCACTGCTGGGAGTGTTTAGATTGATGGCTCACATGTCAGAACGGCACTAAGCGTCTCTGTAATTACCAGCACTTTGCAACAAAGCAAAACAATTCTCCAACATGTACTTGACTCGGGCCTTTTGTTTCGGGTTTGGGTTTGATTCTGTGGGTTTTGGTTTGGGGTTTTTTTTCTTCTTGGGGGGTGGGTGGGAGAGTTAACGAAGCCCGAATATTTAATTTGCTACACCAGAAGGAATGCTCAAGGGGCTCGCAAGAACTTGTTTTGCTGCACGTTGAGCAACACCACACGGCAAAGCCTTGAAATTAGAGCAAATGCTTGAAGCTACGAAGGGCGTAGCTGCCTTTTGGAACTCGCCCTTCACGGGCTGCATTTTATTAGAGACCTTTGCATCACCAGTCAGCATGCAAACTTGGGCTTTACTTGATGACATTTCAGTATGGTGGTTGCCATGACTTTAAATAAATAAGAGTAAGTGTGAAATCACTAGTCATCAGGCCAAACAGGGAGGGGCACAGTTTCTAAAAAAGAGACATTTAGAAGACACTTAAGCAGTAATAATAAAACAAAGTAAGTTAAAAAGCATTCTGAAGAGCAGTGTTAATTATCTGCCACTTAAACACAGAACAACTATTACCATTAAATACTGTTTCAGAGATTTTTTTTTTCTTGGATTCCATTTTTTTTTCCTCTTTCCTGGTGCTGATAACTTTTACTATCATCTCTAGCTATTATCAGTGGGGAAAGGAATAAAGATGTAAACTTCATTAGACACTATTGGCCTGCTGGGAAAGTGGTATCATAGCACACGGACACACACTGGCTTGCACGGTGATCTCACTTATAGGGTGTACACAAAGACTGTCAAAAATCACAAGGATTTACAATACCATTTTACTAACTGGCACAAAATTGTTTGGATTGATAAACACTTGGCAGCATTTTAGGAATCCCTATTCTGAAGGTGTCATCTCGCAGACCATAAATAGGTGTCCTAGCTACTTACGGCCATAACTTACGTGACATTAGAGAAAACAAAAACATTCAACGTCCTAATAGTATTTCCTTGCTATTTCTGTCATCATCCCATGAAAGTTAAAAGACAGAATGGTAGAAGTCAGAAAAATCCAAGAACTCAAACTCTGGCTCTACTTGTGAAGAACAGCAAGTTATATATCAGTATCTTCTACTGCTCTCTTTCTATAGCTGTTACCAGGGAAAATAAGGACACTATCCAAATAAGGACACTCTGGAACACCACACTAACTTTATTTGACGCTACTCCATTGCTCGTGTCCTGCATTACAAGAAAACCTGAAGATTTATGAAATAGAGGTGTGGCAATGATTGTCAAGTTCAGTATTCAGAAATCTTTCAAATTACTCAGCATGTACTAGAAGAGTATAGTTAGTTAGTTAGTTAGTTAGTTAGTTAGTTAGTTAGTTTAAAACTGTTAGCTCTTAAAGGTCAATTTTCCATATGAGGCAGGAGGGACACATCCCTTGGGGCTGTGGGAAGCTCTCTGAAGAGGACAAGAAAATGGTATCACATAGCTCCTCAGAGTTCAAGCTACTGGTCATGTTTTTTCACCTATTAGGTCCATTGTTCAAGAACAGGGATGCAGTGAGAAGCCTGGTTCTTAACAGCTTCAGCCTTCTTCATCTATGACAGAAGTAATACCACAGTTGTACAACCACTGATTGTAACTGAACAGTTGCAAGACATGCTCCAAGGTACTTATTAGAAAGGTTATCAAACTTATTCAAATAAATTTTGAGGTAAGACTAAAACAGGATTCAACCTAAAAAAGTAATTGGAATTGCAAAACCAAAACAGAAACTGCAACCAAAGATTTTTTTTCTTCCCCCTTGTGTGGGATGGGAGTCTGTTACTGATCTCCAGCAAGTCAGCTCTCCAGACTGCATAGACTTTATTTAGGTGACTTACAATTCCATCCATACTTGGGTCTTAACCAATAAGTAACAGTGGTAGTAAATCTTATCAGCAGCATGCTAAATATCAAAATCTAGCAGTGTATTAGTGCACAGTGAACTGGTCATATCTATTACCTCCATGTCAGCAAAGCTTCTAACCCAACCATCACTTCAAAGCATTCCTACAGAAATGGTAATTCTCTAGCCAGAACATTTATCCAGAACACTTACTCCTTAAACTATTGCAGACCCTGTTTATTACTAGTATTAGAAATTGAGAGCAAACCTCAATTTACAGCTAGCTATGCTATGGATAGAGACTTTTTGACAGCAGACAAAAAAGCAAACATCATGTAGGTAATTATTTAGGGCAACTCCTTTAAAACATTATTTATGATAATCATAATTTCATCTTAGAGTAAACTACTACACATGAACTGCAGCACTTCAGATAACATTAAGGCTGAATGTGACTTCAAAATAAGTTCTCTTTTTGTGTTAATTTAGCATTGCAAGGCTTGTCAGTCCTCCAATTTGACTGTAAATCTAAAAATCACCTTGTGATCACACACAGAAATGCAGCTTAGTCTTCTGAAAGAATGTGACCACAACAAAAGCATATGAAAAACCCCATTTTGTACTGCTGTCACTATGAAAATCACAGTTCCTTCATTTGGCCATCCCCTTCTCTATGCATGCTGGTGTCTATGCACAACACCTCGACACGTGTTTGCAGGTATCTGTGCTTCAGAAGAATTAGTTCATAAAGGCTGGATTTGCTGTTTCTTCAGTTAGTTCTCACTGACTGGAGAGGATATCACCCAAGCAGGACTCCAGCACAAGAACTCATGTCCCCTGCAGACACAAGATCAAGATTCAGAGTTTTTACATCAGTAACGCATTTTTGTCAAAACTACTCAACCAAAAGTGGCACTTCAATATGCAGCACCAGTGTGAAGACACAGATCCTAGACTGGTTTCCTTCCTCCCCACCAACTATATCTCCAGTGAGACCCTCCAAAGACAACTACAGCAAGGTATTCTGATTGACCCGCACGAAGCCCAACTGTTTCAACAGGGAAGCAGAGATCCTGTTTGTGACTATGTTGATGCAGAAAGCAAGCCTTCAGGTATGAAATAGCTTAGGAAAAAGTGCTCCCAGACTAGAGCAAACAGCAAGCAAGGATCAATGCTCATAGTAAGGCAATAGGATGGTGCCTTGGAAAGCTGCTCTCGTCACGATTTATTGTATACATTTCTAGACTCTTTTAGCAACACACAAACAAGAGCAGGTTCTCCACTGTGCACTCATTGTTGCAGCATTTCTCAGAAACCTACATTTAGCTTGTCACACATGACCAGTTCATGGAGAAGTTGCTTCTGTCCCGCCTCCAAGCTACTGAGTCGTTATGAAGAGAGAAGTTTCACAGCACAAACAGCTGCAAGACACTTCATAGGATAAAAAGAGACAGATCTCTGAAATAGGATAATAAGAGATAGATCTCTGAAACACTGGAACAGAGTAATTATGAATTACTAAAAGCTCTTGTCTCCCATAACGTAGCATAAAGGCCTAAGTCTCCATATACCCAGATTTAATTCAACACCTTCACAGTAAAATTGCACCATGTGCAGCAAGATTAACAAGTTTCTTATAAACTTCAGATTCTGCCCTTTGTCACAGGAACATTTATCATTCTTCATCAGATACACTAAACCCCGATGCAACTCCACAACAAGTGACTGTGGTGTGAGAAGGATGAGTTAACATTTGCAGGATTATTAAGCACTGTGAAAGCTTTTGGTCCAAGATTTTTTTCTCCTGATACAGGTCTTGCCAAAAACTGAAAAAGGTGAATACCTGACAGACTTTACCATCCACCTCTGCTGAAAGATGACCAGTCACACAGAGAGTATTGATCAAAAGTAGTGTCCAACGAGCATCAAAACAGGCTAAGAACTCTTCAAAGCTCATTCTTACAGTAAAACTTCAAGCAAAAAACTGGAAAATAGAAGTGATTTTGTACAAATCAAATATGTACACAGATAACGTCAAACTCCAATTTGTCTACTTGCCAAACATAGAAACTTGGAGAATCAAGTAAGGAAAGAGCAAAATTATCCAGCAGCAGTTACAGCTGCACATATGAATAAATGAAAATGTAACTCATTGCTTTTCCTTTTTTAACTTGCACTCCAGAAGCAGGACACATAAAATGCATCATAGAATGACTTATGTTACAAGTAGATGGGTTTTCTTCTCTTGCATATGAATATCAGATAGAGAAAAAAATTCTTTAAGAGGCTTCTGGATTCAAATAGTTAAGACTCAAGTTATGGCAGCCAAAATGCTATTTTCAGTACAACTAGTAATTCAGACCTGGCACACACCTGTACTTCAGACACTATCAAACAATATTTTCAGAAGCATCAATGCCTTAAGTAACTGATAAAAAATTAGTTGCCAAATAAATTTCCACTTCAATAGCCACAAACTGCAGAATGCCTCAGGGCTTAACCTGGACAGGTCACTCCTTTGTCAAAAGTGAGATAGTCAATCAGATATTTAAAAGAATGAAGGATGCCTCATGGATCTCACTTCTGTAAAGACATAAATACAAACCAAGGTAACACAGAACTGTTGTAGAGCCACCCTTGATCTCAAAACAGTGCATGATAGTCAGTGAAGACATGCTGTGAAGACTCCAGGTGTTATCTACCTTTTCGGAAGACCATCAAAGTCTTATAATAGAAGACATGACCACCATCGCCAGAATTGCTCCTCACCATGATCAGGACTTATCATGTCCAAACACCTATACTTCTCAAAGTATGCAAAGTATTTGCTTTTGGAAAGGCTCTGTAAGAATACCAAATGTGCTCAACCGGGAATCACAGCAAAAGTTTTAAGAACAACTCACCAGCTATCTGGACCTGTCTGGAGACCTTGTGATTCCAACAGACTTCACTACACTGGAGACCAAACCAATCAACTTTCCTAGCAATGGCATCATTTGAGTCAGTGTTTTTAGAGTGGCTTCCTTGCACTCACATCAAGCAGGGGCAGATCTGATGGTGGTTCCATCCTCTGTCCAAAGAAGGAGTGTACAAGTCTTCTCTTACTGAAAACATTCCCCCTCCTACTTCCCAAGACAGAAAAGATCTGATAAAAATTCAAACAAATCAAAACCATATATGAATCAAACTCTGTTGCCGTAGCACCTAAATAAGAAGGGACTTCACATCTAAACCAAGCTATGAGTTCAAGCACATTCAAAAAGTGCTGGGCAAAAATCAAGATGTGCACAGAAGCAAGCATCTAGCAACCAAAACAGACAAAGGAGGAGACTATATAGCCTCCAGAGCAGATTACACTTTGGGGAAAAAAACAAAAACAAAAACAAAAACAAACAAACAAAGAAGGATGTTTATTTGTCAAGGATTCACATCTGGAATGAAAACCAGATTGGAAGGACACAAGTGTAAGCTTGCAAATCAAGTCACGCAGCATGAGTCTTTGCAAGGACTAGCAAATAGTGTGCACAAGTATCACAAAGCATGGGAGTTTCAAGGGATGAAGAAAAATGCTAAAAAGCACTGAGCTAAAAGTGAACATAACTGTTTTATGTTGGGGTTTTAATTTTTTGTTTTATTATTATTATTATTTATTTGTTTGTTTGTTTGTTTTTGAGGGGTTTTGGTTGTTTCTTTTTCTTACAGTAACACACAGCCAACTTGCTTGGAGTTACTGAAAAGGAGCTACATGGATGCAAATCATATAAACAGTCTGAAATTTTTTTACCCAGTATCTATCTTTTAACATCTCACAGTGACCAAAGTTTTTGGCAGAAAACCAAACCTAAACATCACAGACATTTAACAACAAACTGAAGAAAAAAGGCAGACAAAATAGAGAAGCCATATTTAAAGATTTAGAGACACTGCAGGGCTAAAAGTGAGAGTATTGATACATTTTAGAAGATAGGAACAATCAAGTGTGACAACTGCAGCATGTAAGTACTCCTGAGTCTTTTTATATTAAAGTGTTAGGTGCTTAGGCTTTCCACTCATGCAGCAACCTCTAGCAGAACCAGTTCAAGCAGGAAAAAAAAAAAAATTCCAACCACCCCAACTCTATTCTCAAATTTTGGTCATGTCAGTGTTAGATCCTGTTTCTTAGTCTAAATGCCAGATTAAAAAAAGGCGCTTATGAAGGTAACTGATTGCTCTACAAAAAACCCATTTCTTTTGGACAACTCCACTACCAGAGCAGTAGCCTGTGGCAGAGAGGTAGAGCTGATGAGAACTGATTTCTCATCAATCATCAGGGTATGAGAACTGGCCTGTCACCACTTCTACCACTGAACAGATGTCAGGTACAACAGAAAACAGGCTATCAAAGAAGTTACCACATGATGTCTTTGAGAGGCTGAGTGCAAGACTGCTCTTGCAGAAAGTTCAAACTCAAGTGAGGTAATGTGGGGTGTTTTTTCTTTAACATTACCATGCTGAAAAGGGGGAGCTCATTATAACCCTGCTAGACTATTGCCCACTGGAGCCTTGCCTGTGTCTGGGAAGGGGAACTGCAGTGATTTCCCGTGCCTTATGGATCCCCCATGTGGCTTGGATATTGCTAATTTATTACAACTAGAAATTATGAAGTAAGTAAAGAAGAAGTATTGCACACCTGCATTTATCATTTTCCTGTGCTCTACCGCAAGATCTTTACCTAGCCCTACGCTAATTTACAAAGACAAGGACCAAAGTAGAGGTGTTCACCCATATAATTTCTTCCAATTTTTTCCAGGATTCCTTAAAAAAATCCCACCTCATTACAAATGCAGTAAAGTATCTCGTATCCACCAGGCAGCATTACTTCTCTCACTAGGAAAAAGTCTTAAGTGTGGGGAGAAAGATGTTTTTTATCAGCTTCTCCAGACTTGAGGCATCTTTGCAGATGGGTGATGACTACCAAAGTAAAAACCATATTTTTCACCCAGTTATTATATAACAGGCAATGCTACAGATTGTATGCAGTATGGTTCAGAATGCCCCTAAGAAATCTTTAAACCTGTGTTAAGATCAAAACGTTTTTTATCTGCTCATTAGTACTTCTAACAGCAGAATGTACCATTACAGGCAAACATTTCAACCACCAAAAAAGGCTCTGGTGACATGATCAAACAGTTATACAATGATTAATATGGCTTCTACCTAATTTGCATATGCATTAAGAAAAGAAATATCCTCAGAGCCATCTCAGCTACAGTAACAGTGTAACTATGCATTCTCATATAATTTCATACATGTGCCACGAATGACTACGCACTAAAAGGAAAAGCTCATACACTTGATTGCTGCAGCTCAATTTTCTGAACAGATAGCACTCACATATCCCCAATAGAAGCATGAAAAACCGTGAGTCTATCCCATTCTTACTGGATTTCAAATCATCACCTGTAGCCTTCAGAAGAGGTAAGAGATGTTTACCAGCTCCTGAGTGGCTTTAACAGATCTGAACAATTGCTGTACACATAGAGATGTCTATGCCCTCTTGGCTCCTCATACGATCACCCCTTTTCACCAGCTGGCACAGACACATATCCCCATGAAAGATTTGCCTCTGAGTTCAAGCAGAGTTTTTTTAGCACAGTTTCAGCGAGGGAAGACGGCCCCACACTGCAGCTGGATCTGCTCAGGAGAAGCCCTGCCTTCCCCCAGCAGCAGGGCCGGCCCGCGGCCTCCGCACGGAGGGGCTTCTGGTGGAGGTGACCGTCACCCTGCAGACCCTTCCCACCGCACCATTGCCACAGGGCTCGGCAGCGCTGCGCTAGCGGCTATGCTCAAAACACATGCGTGCAGCAGAAGCAGGGAAGGCAGTGGCACCGAGCAAGGGACCTAAAGCTTTCAAAAACTTATTGAGGATTATGTCTAATCAGAAGAAATAGTTCCTTTGCTATACTCTCCTACTAGTAAATTCTTGACAAAGAAATAAATCACACCAATTGTTCCCAACCAGAAAAACACTTCATGTTCAGCATTGACTCTTTCTGTCTCTAGAGTATTGCAGAAAGTTTCTTTAGAACAAAGTAGACCAAGAAGCAAGATATACAGATTTCTACTGGAAAATAAATCTAGTTCTCCATAATATTTCTGTAATTTATTCAAACAGAATACAATGGAATTATAACCTTTACAGCTAACCCACCCCAAATCTGAGCCCTTTTCTGTATAGCACTGAATTGTTACTATACTATGGAAAGAGCACACACTACTGGAATGTACACAGTGAAGGGAAAAAAAAAAAGTAAAGCTCTTTTGCCAAAGTAACCATTTTCTCTACTAACATGTTATCTAGAAAAATAAGGTCTAGGCAACATCCAAAAAGTGTTCAAGTTTCAATAAATAACTATCAATGCCCCAAGTTTGCACTGGCACAAGAAATATGGAGCATACAGGTTTAGAAAATTATTTTCCTATGACCGAGTCAGCAATGCATTTCAATCTACTTAAGATTTACAACAAAAATCACTTCCCTTCAGGGTTCAATTTGAAAATAAAAGCCATGTAAGTGCAAGAGCACCCACACAGCTGTCTTAACTCTCAGTGGCAAATTAAAGCTCTAGAGAAAGACAGTATTTTAAAAAAGGTTCTTTATCAATACCAAGAAAATATACATAGCCATATTGTCTTAAATATATATATACACGCACATCTTTTCAAAAGGTACGATTCTGGCTATTTTTTTTAAGTCTGAAAAGCTTATCCATTGCTATACAGTTCAGTAAGGTGTATTAGGAAACACACGTTTTATAGTTTTATATCCCCCATGAAAATAAAGTTGAATCTTTCTGTAAACAGTAATTTTCTTATTTTCGGAAATCTCTACAGACCTCAAGTACTTCACTGAAAAATTAACAACCACCTGCCCCAAAACCACCCACGGAAACCCTCGCTGCTGAACGCGACATCGACACAACTCGGGAAACGCTTAGCAACACCCGGCTCCCGCAAAAAAACCGCCTTCTCCGGGCGCAAATAAATAATAATAATAATAATTAATAATTAATATTAATAAAAATAATAAGAACAGCAGGAGGGCGGCAGCAGGCGCGCACCTTGGCCCGCGGTGCCCCCGGGCGGGTGTCCCTCCTCAGCAGGCGCTGCTCTCGGGCGCGGCGGGCCCCTCGGGGGGAGTCTCCCGCGGCTGGGCGGCGGCGTGAGGAGGAGGAGGATGCCCGGCGGCGTTGATGTGGCACCCAGAGGAGAGGTGGCTGCGGACGCGACCCTGCAGCTGGGTGACCTGGGCGCGGAGGAGGTTGGCGGTGGCGGCCAGCTCGGCGTTCTGCCCCTTGAGCGCCTTCACCTTCTCCTCCAGCCGGGCGATGCGCTCCAGCTTCCGCCGGCGGCACTTGGAGGCGGCGATGCGGTTCCGCAGCCGCTTGCGCTCTGCCTTCAGCCGCTCCTGGCTCTCCGCGTCCAGCGGCGACAGCGACGGCGGCGTCGGCGCGCTGCTGCCGCCCTCCCCGCCCGCCGACGGCGGCACCTCGGGCACCGTCTGCGGCTCCTCCAGGGGCCGCGTCGGCGGCAGCCGGGCGCTGCCCAGACCCGCCGCCCCGAAGGCCAGGCCCGGCGGCGGCGGCGGCGGGGCGGAGGCGGAGGGGTAGGCGCTGCCCGAGGGGCTCAGCGGCCCCGCGGGGTTGAAGCCGCTCAGGTTGGTGTAGACGGCCGGAGGGTCGGCGGCGGCGGCGGGGGCTCCCGGCGGCCCGGGGCGGGCGGTGCAGCAGGGTCCCGGCGCGGAGAGCGGCGGCGGCGCCGCCAGCAGCTGGTTCTGCTTGTGCAGGTCGGCCAGGGCCTTGACGAAGCCGTCGGCGAAACCCTCTTGCTCCTGCGTCACGGGCTGCCGGTAGAGGAACGGCCCCGCCGCCGCCGCCGCCCCGCCGCTCCCCGCCCCGGGCGCCGCCGGCCCCGGGCTGCCCGCGCCCAGCCCCGCGCCCCCCTGAATCAGCAGCTGCTCCAGGTCGGCGGCCGGCGGCAGCTTCAGCAGCGGCAGCTCCGCAGCCGAGCCCAGCGCGGCCTCCGGGCCGCCCCGGGCCGCCGCCGCCCCGCCGCCGCTGCCTGTCTCGGCCGAGCCCGCGGTGGGCGGCGGGGCGGCGGCGGCGGCGGGCGGCGGCGGCAGCAAGCGCAGAGCGGCGGCGCTGCCGCGGGCGCCGGCGGGCGGGCGAAGGGCGAAGGGCCCCGGCAGCGGCGCGGGGGCGGCGGACGGCAGGTCCCGCTTCTTTCCGGCGCCCAGCAGCAGCTTCTGCCCCGCCGCCGCGTCGGCTCCGGGTCCGCCGGCGGTGCCGAAACCCGGCAGCGGCACGAAGTCGGGCAGCAGCTCCAGTCCTTCCTCGGGGTAAAACGGCGCCTCCATCTTCACGGCGGATCGCCCGCTACGCCCGCCGCTCATGCTGCCGCCCTCGCCGGCCGGCGGCGGCTCCGGCGCGGCGCGGGGCGGGCCGGGCTGGGCGGCTGCTCCGCTGGGCCGGCCGCCCTGGGCTGGCAGCGGGGACTGAGCCGCCTCCCGGCGCCGCCGGACCAGCGCCACGCCCCGGGCCCGCTGCCCGCCCCGCCGTCGCCTCCTCCCCGCTGCTGTCGCCGGTCCCCCCCGCCCGCTCCTGCCCCCGCCCGCCGGGCTTGCGCGGAACGGCTTCCCGGGGGGTGTCCGTGGGGAGCCCCGGCTGCCCCTCCGCCTCCGAAACCCGCCCCGCCGCTGTGGTGTGGGAAAGAAGGCAGCGCCGGGTCCTTCGTCGGGGAACGGGGAAGTGTCTCCCGGCCATCACTCCGGCCGGGGGACAAGGGAGGGAAGCGAGTGAGGGCCACGCGTGGCGGTGCTGGGTCAGTGCTGGTGCGCTCGGCCTGTGCTGGATGGGCACAGGGGAGGGCAGGTGTCGAGGACTAATGATTCCAGTGCTGGGAAGTCTGACGGGGAAGTGCTTGGCCATCAGGAAACGTGCCAACTAGTGAAACTAAAAGTCATTCAGAAGATGGACATGAATTTGATGCGGCCTTTCTTTCCTGGGGAAAAAAGTTAAGAAAAAGGATTTGAAACATCTTAGACATATTTCCGACATTTTCAAAATTACTGAAACATGAACAGCATTTTTCAGTTTGGGGGTTATATTTATTTGTTATCTTCACTCAAGACAATTGCCTCTGCCCTTCTCCAAGTTTCTGAAATTCTTACGGGATGAGGAAATTTCTTTCCACCCAGTCTTTTATAAATCCCTTTTGCTTCAGGATATCAATGCGATCTTGACAGAGCTGCTGAAAGCTCTCATTTAAGTTCTTTAAAATCAGCTTGCTGACTGATGGTCTCAGTGGCTCATCTACACATTCACCAGATCTCCTCATCTCTGATGGACCCCCTCAGTTAGGAGTCACCTTCTGTAACACTTTCATGCTTTCTCCCGAGGCATTTCCTTCCTGCATATCAAGACCATGTTCCTCTTCTCAGAGTGTCTAGTGAAGCTGCTGAGCTCTGCCCTTAGCCCCACAATCTGTATGGCCATGCTGTGCTTCCCCTGTGCCTAGGTTCATTCCAAAACCAGCAGTGGAGGAGGAGACGGACAGTGGTGTCAAGTCCAGGACTTTGACTCAGAATCCCTCTTCAGGTCCATAAGAGAACTGGAGTCTAGGTGCACTGACTAAGGCCTTGATGACCTTGACTCAAGCACTTTGGGACCCCCAACTCTTGCTGATGGGCAAGAGCTCCTTTTCAACACAGCACCTTCAGTCCCTGCCTTGCTGTGTCATAGGTGTCGCCCTGTCTGCTGGGTGAACCTTGGACCTGTGTTTCCAGTTCTGTTCCTGGCACCATCTCCTGCTGCTCCTGCCTGAATTACCTGGGTGGACCTTGTACCCAGTTCATCACCTCACCTCGTGTGGGTGTGTCCATTAGTGTCTGGCCTGCTCTTGTGCTGCAGGACTCTGTCCAGATGGGTGAGCCTGGGCTTCGGCTCTGGCCATCCCTAGCTCATCTTGCCATGGGACAGCCCAGCTCTTCTGGTCCCTGAGGGTGTGACAGAATTGCTGCCCAGAAAACTGGCAACAGGAGGACTTGAGGGAGAAGAAAGCCATCAGGCAAAGGCTAGAGACAGAGGCATTCACCGGGATAGGGGAGGAGCAGCCATGTTTTTCTTGGTGAGGAAGTTAGTGCTAGAAAGAACTTATTTTGGTTTCCTTGTCTCTTGGCTGACCTAGTAGGAGAAGGAGCAGAGCGAGCAATCCTCAGCCAACAATGAGTACTGGAAACAGCTCATGCGAGTGGCTTTGTGGAAGTATTGCTGAAGCTGCTATACAGGCTGTTTTGTCATATTCGTGGGCAAGCAAATGGCAGTGACTGGTACCTACCATCAGGTGGGCAAAGAGCTGTCTAGACAGAGAAGCCACAACCTCCAAGCTAAGGCCCATGAACTTTCTTTTCTTTCCCTCACAAAGCAAGTGTAGAAGGGGAAAGTAGGCTGAGGAGAAAATTATGATCTGTGTGGGGTCAGAGAAAAAGCCATGGAGGTTCACCTGAGTCTGGGGTCATTCCCAGTGAATTTCTGGATATAATGCTACACTTGACTGGGGTGACCCTAAAGATAGGTTCCTTCGTCATTCTTATACAAAAACTGTCACTTGTGTAGGATGGTTTTACTTTCTGATCAAACGCAGAGCTTGAAAGTGAGCCCACAGAATGGGAATATGTCGAAACTGCTCCAAATAAACTTATTTGTAACAACAGATCGATTTACTGAGAGATCTATCTGCTGTTTGCTGATGCACCTACAAACTAGTTAGGCGAGTGAGACAGTTGTTTTACACGTCCCTAATGCAACTGTGTGTTAAGGCAGCGTGGTCTTTGCGTTGTTTTCTTTTCCTTTCCCCCTGCCCCTCCGTTGTTTTTTTTTTTTTTTTTTTTTTTTTCCTCCCCGAAGAGGGCCAGAACCTCCGGCGGGGCTCACAGCGCTGGCTTCTTCCTGTCCCTGTGACAGACACCCTGTGCACACCTCACCGCAGCCCTGCCTGCTGGGGCGACCATCCCCGGCCAGGGCTAAGGGCACGGCGCGCTCGGAGTAGCCCCTGACGGCTTCTCTCGATGCAGGGAGGACCGCATGGCAGCCCTGGGGCCCGGGGCTGTGGCCAGCGGGGCGGGAAGCGCCGCCCTGCTGTGGGTGCGGAGGGGAGCGCCGCTGCCCAGACGGTGTGGATGGGGGTGGGCGGCGCTGCCCAGCTGTGGGTAGGGGGCTGTGGGTGACGCTGCCCGGCTGTGGGTAGGGGGTTGTGGGCGGCGCTGCCCGGCTGTGGGTAGGGGGGCTGTGGGTAGGGGGTTGTGGGCGGCGCTGCCCAGCTGCGGGCGCGGGGGGCTGTGGGCGGCCCTGCGCAGCTGAGGGCGCGGCGTGGGCGGAGCACGGCCGCGACAAGGGGGCGGGGCGGGGAAAGGAGGAGGCCGGATTGGCGGGCCCGCGGAACGAGGCCCCGCCCCCGCTCTGCGCGCCGACGCGCCCAATGGGCGGAGCGCGGCGAGCGCCGCTACCGCGAGAGGTTCCGTTGAAGCTGGCGCCGCCATCTTGGAGTTGGGAGAGGCCGCGCGTCCCGTTCCCGTCCCTGTCCGGAGGGCCGTAGGCGCGGGGGGGGCCCGCGGGAGGCGGGGGGAGCATGGGAGCCCGGCGGTGAGTTCGCGGCGCCCCGCCGGCTCGTCCGTCCCCACGGAGTCCGCGCCGCGGCGGGCGCGGGATTGGGCGGGATGGTGCAGTCCTGTTCCGCCTACCGCTGCCGGAACCGATACGACAAAGAGAAGCCCATCTCCTTCCACAAGTGAGTGAGCGCGGGCGCCGGGGCGGGGTCGCGCGGGGGGCGGGGCCAGCGCGGGGCCGCGCGCGAGGTGCGCGGGGAGCTGTGGGGGAGCGCGCGCGCGCGCGGGCGGGCAGGGAGACAGACAGAGACAGACAGACAGACAGACAGACACAGACAGACAGACACAGACAGACAGACAGACAGAGGGTGTGTCTGTTCGCGGCCGCTGAGGGAGGGGAGCCGCGGCCGCCCCTCCCGGGGTCTCCCTCGGGAAAGCCGAGGATGGGGCCCTCTGAAGCGCCTGTTCCAGAGCGAGAGCGGGATGACACACACCCCTCCCCCGCTGGAGGGCGGGAGGGTTGTGTCTCCGGCCGACTCCCGCCTCATAAAGCTTTCCAGAAAAGCTGAAAGTGCCTCTTGCTTGCAGGTTTCCTCTTACAAGACCCGATCTTTGCAAGAAGTGGGAAGCTGCTGTTAAGAGGAAAAACTTCAAGCCGACCAAGTACAGCAGCATTTGCTCAGAACACTTTACCCCCGATTGCTTTAAGAGGGAATGCAATAACAAGCTCCTAAAGGAGAATGCTGTGCCCACAATATTTTGTTACACTGAACCCGGTGAAAAGGTAAATCCAGAGCACCCGTGGCTGCAGGGGCGGCAGAAGGTTCTGCGTGTCGCTGTTGGCAGCGGGGCAGGGCGGCAGGCAGGGGGAGGAGGCAGGCTGGGAAGGGTGAAGGGTATCGAGGTGCTGAGCTTGTGTACCTGGGGTCCCCGGGAAGACTGTGCTGACTGAAACACCTCCAACAGCTCTGCTTGTTTTCTGCGAGACTCTCTGAGGCTTTGGAGCACAGAGTGTCCTGCAGGCAGATCCTGGCTTTGACCCACTCACCTGTCCATTTAATGTGGTGAATTAAATGAAATGGCAGCAAAGTAGAAGGTATTCCCCTGTAGTTAAACTGTTCCAAGCATTTCCTGCATATTCGGAGTCTGAGAGAGCCTTCATTAATGTTTGCAAATGGCACTTACCCTCTTCCCAGGGCCGATGGCTACTGCTGGCATTGAGGACATAGGGGGTGTTAACTGTGAAGATTTAACTGGCTTCTTTAAGAGGGCGCTGCCCTCTGGCTTTGCAAAGTTAAAGTGAACGGCAGAATCTTACCTGCACCTGCTGTCTGTCTGTCCTGAGGGCACCTCTGTCTTGCCCTAATCTTGTGTTTAAAAGCTAGCCTGGTCCCTGACTTCTGATGGCAGTTCTCTGTGTGAGGTATTTTTTTCCCTTCTCTGTGCCACTAGAGCAATTTACTGTGAGATGCAACTCACTTATGACTTCTTACTTAAGACAAGAATGGAAAAGATTGATTTTTAACTCCTTTAAAGGATATAAAGTATTTGATCTCTTAGCACTCTGCCCTAGAGAAAGTGCAAGGGAGACAGTGGTAGGTAGATAGAGTAGGTCTGGGGAGCAAAACACTTAAATAGAATGAAGTACACAGAAGAAAACTCAGATTTTTCTTGTTCAGTTTTTCTCTTTATATGCAATATTGGAGTGCTGCAGAAATAAAAATACAACACATTTGAAAAATGAAAAATGTCTAATAACAGATTAAAGAATATAAATAGAATGCAAACAAGGAGACAGTTTACAGGGAAATATGGCTGTGTTTTTTGTTTGATTACACTTCCTTGCTTATCTGTGCAATACACATTCTTTTCATTTTGTGTAAAATACTTGCAAATTTTTTTACAGTCTGAAAGCTGAATGGGTGTATAGGGTAGTCTTCAAAAGTACTGTTGGTGCAGCAGGATTAGTAGTGAGCCACGTTCCCAGTATCGCTGTCATACCTGGATCTACAAAAACACAGAAGAGTGAGTGCCTTTTAATTCTGAAGGATTTAGTTCTATTCTTATTCGTCTCATGGCACTTTTGCATAAACTGCCACATATCTTCAAGTAGCAATGTAATAACAAAGAATAACAGTGATTGTTTTGGAGTTGAATCCACACTGATTTTGAAATACAGGTTTTTATCTTTTGCACTATGTAATTTGGTATACTTTCTTTTTCTTTACTTACGTCTTAGGAAAAGTATTTATTGGCTGGAAGAAGTAATTAGAAGTCCCCGAGGATGTCACAGAGATACCAAAGATCTGTTCTCTGTAATATGTTGTGACAATAATAATTTGTATATAGAGGTAACATATGCTCTATAGCTTCAAATAGAAGTCTATGGGAATTCAGCAGATCAGCAGTGATCTGATTTTTGCTTTTGTTTCTAGCAAGAATGAGGGTTTTTTTGCAGGCACTACCTTAGCTTTGTAGGGTTTTTTTTGGTAGAAAAATTTGATAGTGACAGCTGATAGGGTCAAGCTCTTTAGAATATTCATATGTGAATTAGGTAGGCTAACAGTAGCAATTTTTTATAACTGAGAAATAAGACTGGTAGTTGGCTGATTTTGTACTTTCATGTGATCAGTTATATTTGACTGCATATTAAACTTCGCTTTAATGCAATCACCACTTTCCTTCAATACCAATCACCAAACTGCCTTTTCAGTTCCTGTCTGCCAAGTGTTGTAGTCTGTATGAGGGACAGGTAGACACCCACACATCTATCTTGCTTGCATGCTAAGTCAAGGAAATTAATGATATGACCTTCAGATCTGATGAGCTTGATATTTTGATGGTGAGGAGTGTTTACTGTTCTTAAAATCAACTTTTTCCTGGTCCTTATGCTTTTCTTTGTACTAAGAGTATTGGCAATGGGTGGGTAGGTGAAAATTTTTTCAGTGCCTTTTTTGCTGAGAATGTTTTAAGCTTTCTTTTTAATAGGTGATATTGCAAGCTCTTTAGTTTCAACAGAGCTTTTTTAATTAACGTGTGCACAGAAGCATTTCTGAATTATACTGGATTCCTTTGGGGAAGAAAGAATCTGATTCTCTGCTCTGGCCTGTACTCAAATGGCTTGGGATCTGTGTTGTCTTGACCTGTACAAGTGGACCTATCAAGAGCAATGTGATAAAACCCTGCAGTGGAGTTGAGCCAACTGATACTTTGCTGCTGCCAAAACAGAGAACTGTGCTTCTCCCCTATCCATTCCTCTGCCAGCTATGCAGTCCTGTTTCTTTAGATGACCTGGCAGTGTGAGCTCACAGCCCAAAAAGCCAAACATCTCCCGGGCTGCATCCAGAGCAGCGTGGGCAGCAGGGGAGGGAGGGGATTCTGCCCCTCTGCTCTGCTCTGGTGAGACTCCACCGAGAACCCATCTGTCTCTGGGGTCCCAGCATGGGGAAGTACATGGAACTGTTAGATGGATCCAGAGAAAGCCAGGAAGATGACCAGAGGGATCGAGTACCCGTCTTAGAGACCCAGTCTGAAAAAATTGAGGACGTTCAGCCTGGAGAAGAGAAAGTGGTGTGGAGACCTCATAGCAATTTTCCAGTATCTAAAGGAGGTCTACAAGAAGGCTGGAAAGGGACTTTTTTATAAGGGCAGGTAGTGACAGGCCAAGGGAATATGACCTTTCACTGCAGGAGTGCAGGTTTAGGTTAGATGCTAGATAAAAATTCTCCACTGTGAGGGTGGTGAGGCACTGGAACAGGTTGCCCAAAGAAGCTGTGAATGCTCCATCCCCACAAGTGTTTAAGGGTTGGATGCATCTCTGAGCAACTGGTGTAGTGAAAGGTGTCCCTGCCCATGGCAGAGGTGTGTTGACACTGGATGATCTTTAGGGTCCCTCCCAACCTAAAGCATTCTATAAATCTGTGATTCTCACTTTTTCCTTTATCAGGGCAGGTGTATGTCATACCTTTTTTTTTCATTGCTTTGACATTTAATAATGGACAGGAAATTTATGCAGTGATAGTAGGAGATCAAGTAACTTTCTGTCATTTTAGCAATTATGTTTGAGCAAAGAGTAAATACCAAGGATGAGAAGGCTGCTTTGCTGTTGAAGAGTTGTTTATTTTGGTTCACGATGTCTCTTTTAACCAAAGCCTTATGCTGCAGCCCAAAACCAGTAACAGAGTCCCTCCTGGCTTTTGAGAAGATTGGTCTTACTGTGTCTCTCTCTCTCCTCTGCCAGCCTGTCAGCCCACTCAGTAGTTGACCCTTATTCTACCTCAGCAGAAGATTGTCCACTTCTGATGTGTTTTTGATTAGGTTAGCTGGTAGGTTCAATTATGTTGTGGTATGATGCAGCAGAAAGGAGGAGGGACAAAGGGGAATGGGATGGCAGCAATGAGTTACTAAGTCATCTGAACTCCGTTTTATGGACCTGCAGTCTGTGTTCTTGCTTCTTAGGTAATTATATAGATTTCAAAAATCTAATCTTAAAAAAACCTATTTAGACACCAAGCCTTGAGTTTCAAAGAGGTCTTAAAATGAAGCTGCTTAAAAATATGTCCAGTTGAGAAGCCAGACAAAGCAGGCCCAGAAATGTTTGCCAGTTTTGAAAATCAAAATTTGAAATTTATTTTATTAATTTAAATCCTAGTTGTTTAGGTTATTCTGAGGCTGTAATAAGGGTGTTGTATTGTAAACAATGTTAAGCATGAAAATGTACTTTTTTTTCTTGTACTTTCTAGTCTGAAGAATTTACAGAGCAGCCAGAAGATCCACTGCCACCTCCTCCACTGCCACCACCGCCGCCACCTCCACCACCACCACCAGCAGCAGCTCCAGTACTACCACAATCTCCATCAACTCCTTCTTTTCATTTGTCTCAAATAGATGCCAGATTTGTAGATCCAAGTATTGGATTATTGATGCCTCCTCTCCAGACCCCCAGCAATCTTGCTGTTTTTTGTGATCATAACTACACTGTAGAGGATACAGTCCATCAGCGAAAAAGAATTCAACAGCTCGAGGAACAAGTTGAAAAACTGCGGAAGAAACTCAAGACAGCGCAACAGCGGTGCCGGCGTCAGGAAAGACAAATTGAGAAACTGAGAGAAATTGTTCAGTTTCAGAAAGAAAAAGACATATTGGCAGGAAAAGGCTATGTGATTCTGCCTAATGACTATTTTGAAGTTGTAGAAGTACCTGCCTAGCAGTCATGAACATCAGTTTTCACTTTGGTAGGCCAAGAAACTTAGTTTGAAAACTAAATTCTTTTAATTCTGTATGTAAGACTTTCCAGAATTCTAAAACAGTAATTAAGGAGTCATACAAATAAGATCATATTTTTTCTTTATTGTCATTTCAGTTTGATACACTTTTAATATATTGAAAATGCAAGCATCTCAGAATTAGAATATGAAATTAATTTACAAAATATTAATTGCTTCCAGAAGGAAAGGATGCAAGATTGAAGACACATAGGAATTTACTTTTTCTACAATGTCTTATGCTTACAGGGGCTGGGAACTGAATCTGGCTGAGAGTGAAGTTTAGGTGGTTGTACACCTAGTGCTTTGTGAAGACTTTTAATGTTGGCTTTGGTAATCCCCACTAAGTAGTTTTCACTGATTTTAGAAAGAACAGAATTAGGTCAGCTAACATCTGCAAGTGCTGCAGAAAGATAGATAAGATGCACATTTCAGTCTGGGAACACTTCCAGCTTCAGTTTGCTATGCATTTGAAGCACTGCAAAAAGTCTAATTCCTGGATCCCTTTGGATGAGGTATGTAAATGAACCTCTTCTTTTGGAGTAACTGTTCACCACATGTATGTTTTGAGGGCGATGAGGAGAATTCATTAGCATAGCTAACAAGAGCTTTAGAAGCGGCTTTTGTTTTGAGGGCACTTAAAAATAGTCCTGAAGTGCAGAGCTGAACTGAACATGTATGTTGCTGCACTGTTGGCAGGATCAGTAAGAGAATGTACTTTACAGTGATAATGTAGTTTACAGTGACAGCTTGCAAAAGGACACTGGTAATATGAAGTCCCAATATGTTGTAGGGTCATCTTCTCATAAACTGTAAGTGGTGTTGTCCTTGGTTTTGAAACTAACTCACATGTCAACCATGTGTAGCTTAGAAGTAAGAAACAAAGTAAGTTCTTTATCCAGGGAGTCAGACATTTATGGCTTTGTTGTATACAGTGGTTTTATTTTTTTCCTTTTTTTACTCCCCAAAGGGCATCCACCAAAGGGCAAACAGAGAACTAGACTTTGGAGTTGCTTGGTGCTAGACTGGTTTATAATATCTCAAATGCTGCTGCCTCTTCTTCAGCCTTATTAAGACTCTTTCTAGTCATAGATTTAGCATGACAAAATAGTGCAGCAGTTTGCACTTACTTTCTAATAATTTATTTAGTCAATAAACTCATCCAAATGAGAGAAAATGGCTAACTCTAATGTAGGCTTCACACTGAAATTCCTGGATATATGAGACATGAGGAAAATTGCCTTTCTCAGTCCATTTCAAACTTGTATGCATTGTGGGTTCTGGCTCTGATGTTAAACAAGCCTTGTTCATGAAGGCTTTAAAAGCTTCCCTTAATATCCTGTTAGCATGACATTTTGAAATATTTCAAACCAGTCTTGATATTTCTGACCTCATTCATGCCATGTGTCTATTTTTCCTACCATTTCATACACTTAAAATGAACAAAAATGCCAATGCTTCCTTTTGTGTACATTTATTATACCTAATTAAAAATTTGAAAAGCAAATTATGTGTTAGATTTGTAATTACTCTCTCTTCTCTTTTCCCAGGATTTTGCCAAAATTGTCTTCACATTTTGCATTTTTATTTTCTACTAGTTTCCTTGTTTAGATGTTGGGTTCTCAAGCCTTGTTGCTGTTACACTTTCTGTTTAAAACTGGTAAAATTCAGAAGTGACAAGAAAAAGATGTTTAAAAAACTGTTGCTATGCTGTTGGCATGTGTGCCACATAGCAGATTGTGTCTGCTTTCTCTGCAGAGTACCCTTTCCTTACTCTGCAGGAATTTCACGTGTGACTTCCTAAGGCACAGTGGATTGCTGCAATACCCCACCTCCTGCCACCTACCTCTGCACTCCAACACTTGGTTGTGTACTCCCACTACTCCCGTTATGTTCTCCAGTCTGGTGCTGGTTGCACCCTTCTGTGGGGGGCTTCAGCTGGTTAAAGCAGCAGGTTTGGCTTGTAGTGGAGAGGCAGCAGAGAGCCAACAGTGCCACACCTGATACAAGTTAAAGACAGGACCAAAAGTGGGGCATTAGGAGAAATAAATCCTCTCCTCTGGATGTAATGAGCATTATGTCAGCTTCTGAAAATACATGGATAGCTTCCTAATCTGAATGTTCATCATCATTTCCCTTCCACCTGGGCCAAGCTTCCCTGTTCCCCCCCCATCCTGTGCTCTTGCTGCTGTGCTTGTTGAGCCCTTTGTTTGGGTGTTTTAGCTCCATAACCTTTCAGGGAAGCAGCCAAACAAAATTAAGTCTGCAGGTTAAATTTGAGGTACACTGGTAGATGGCTGATGGATGGTTGATGTGTGGAGTCCTTGTGTCTTTAAGCTGCATGCATTGGTGAAGTTGATTTAGCAGATGACTCAAATAAATGTTTCTTCTATGGAGAGTGTTGATAATTCCTTGTCTGGACAGTTTCAGAAGCAATATGCTGAAGAGGGAACTGCTGCTCTGTTGTCTTCTTTCCTCTTACCTGAGGATTTTTCTAAGAGCAGCCTATTGTGACAACAGGCTTGAATTTCTCCTGCAGCAGCTATTTTTTCCTTTCAAAAAAAGTCTTGTTAACTCCTGATGTAGTCATGTCTGTGCCAAGTGTGAACTTTAGTAGACCTACTAGGGCTCTCAGTACCACAGAGCTCTGAAGTGGGGAGAAAAGACTTATATAGGAACAACTGATTGTCTTTTAGCGATTGACTTTTTGTGCACTGCACACTACTCCCTACTCCTTCACAATCTCTCTTGTTTGGTAGCAACATAGAAAGAGAAGGTGAAGGCTCTCTCCTACTGCTAGGCTAGGAGAAGAATTCTAGCTAATATGCACAATATGTTCCACAAGCATGTGTTAAAATTTCCTCTCATTTTGGGATCTGTTACATCCACACAATCATCTGTTAAAGAAGTCTGCAACAGTTACTGTTTGCATTGGCCACAACTGGTACCTGCATTAGCACCAATTTCATAAACATCTCTGAAAAGATGTGATTGGGAGTTAAAAAGCAGAGGTTGTAATTGTAGGATGGCATGTGATAGTTCAAGTATACATGAACTAGCTGACATTTGTTTAAATGCACTTCACTGAAGCCTGTTATATAAACTGAGTAATTCAAGCAAGTTAGAAAATAGCAGAATTGGCAAAAAATGTTCCATCAAATCATAGAAAGATTTATTTTGAAATGGGCAGATGCTTCAACAGGTAGGAATTAGAGCCACTTCTAAACAGGAGTTTTGGCTTACTTCTCCCTGTTGCTTCTAATTCCCCTTTTGCTGCTGCAGGGTTATCTGATTTATGTATAGTGTATGCTTTTTTTCTTCTTACACCTCTGCAAAGTATTAGATTTCTCTGTCTAACTGTGACTTTTCAAACTCAGAGGTATGCTTTATGGGGAAAAAGAAAGGAATAGCTATATACTTGAATTACTTGTTGTCATGCTGGGGGAGTTTTTTGTCATTGCTCTGTTTACTCCCGTGTTTCCTGTTAACCATCTTGTTTATGTTGCCACTGGTGTGGTCTTAAAAACTGTGGCCGCAAACTAAGGAAATCAAAATGTCCAAGAAATCTTCTGTCTTGCTGACATTTCATTTTCCTTCAGCTCTGCTAGTATTTAAGGCTTTGGTGTTCTGTGTGAATTGTGAATGAATTTTCTTGCAGCTGAAGAAAGTGCAAACCAGATCCCACTCTGAATGTAGGAGGAAGGAAAGGAAAATAGTTGCTTGGGTAAAACTAAAACCTCAACAGCTTCTGAATATTTTCCAAAGGACTCCTCCTGTTACTTGCTTTTCTGGATCCAAGCAGTTATTCCTAGTTGTGCTTTTGCTTTCTTTCTGTCATGAGATCTGTTTTAGGTTTTAGTCTGTAGCCTTATCTGTTTCCTGACAGCTTATACCTTCATCAGGTGGCTTTGGCAGGGTGGCAAGTGGTGAGCTATAGTCTAATTTTAACCACTAAAACACAATCTGCTGAAGCATGTTGATGATTGCAAGTTCAGGTATGTAACTCCTGCTGTTTTAAGCACAGCAGTTTATTTACTATACTCTGCCACAACAATGATTTGTTTATAAATGAGACAAAAAAAAAAAAAGAATGCATGGCTCAAAAATATTACAGCAATTGCTCTTAGAGATTTCCCTTTGCAATTGTTCAATGCTTTCAATAGAAATTTTGTTTTCATATGTCTTCTATCTTCAATAAAACTGCAGCATTTTATTGTACAAAATTGGCAGAAGTCCTTACAGGGTTATATAGGCTGAAAGAGTTTAAAAATGGGCAAAAAAATGTGTTGCGAAGTCGCTGTTTAATCCACTATGGCTCACTTGAAACAGTTGCCAAAGCAAGTCATCTTAAATATTCCTAAATTGAAGAAAGCATCAAAATCAGTTACTGAGAAGAAAAGGTTCAAGTATCTCTCTTGAGAATAGTTACATTGTCATAGTTAAATTATTAATTAAGATCTGTCTACAGACTTGCCACTTAGTTCATTTGGCATTGAGTGTCAGGCCTTTCGTTGTGCAAAATGAGCCATTGATAATCCTGTAGCTGCCCCCTCCTATTGAAAAGGCCAAATAGATTGTGGAGCCTGGGCTCACACATTTGAGAACTTGTGAAAAGTGATTGTCCTCTGCCTCTTAATTGGTTCCAGTGGTTTTTTAGTTAGGGATGAGTATGGAGAATACTATCAGACCAGTCATTAGAGTGTTTGTTTCTTAGGTTTGATTTTATTGTTTTGTTTTGTTTGTTTGTTGTTATTGGGGTGGTAATTTTTTCCTTGTTGTGTTTTGTTTGTTGGTTTGATTTGATGTGATTTTGTTTTTTTAATTCATGGAAAACTTGACCAAATTGGGCAGGCTTCTCATTTCCTTTTAAGTTTCATTGGATGTGACCATTAAAGATGCAGAGTCTGAGGCTATAATAGTCATCTATAGAAGAACCAATACTCCAGTATTTGGGGCTATGAAAGATGTGTGACCTTCTACTGGGAGCTCTTCAATTCAATGACCTGGGACAGGTAATCCAGAAAAAGGAAGAGGTCTTGCCTCCAGTAATGGTGTCTTCTTTTGTGTTGGTCTTATTTAGTATCCTGCAGCCATAATTCAATACTCTTTAACCAAGTTCTCACAGATGTATCCAGGACTTTGATTTAGCAGAATGTTACAGCAATATATTGGAATTGCAGCACAATCACAATACAGCAGCCACAATATCAGTGGAATTACAATTAAAATATACTGTTGTCCTGGTTTAGGGCAAATTTGGGAAGCACCCCTTTGGAAGTTTCCTCCCAAATTTGCCCTAAACCAGGACAATACTGTTCAAATTCCCATTACTGGTCTCTAAATGCTTTCTGTCATGACACTGTGTCTTCACAGTTACTGGGAAGAAATACGCAGATTACACCCAGCTCAAGCCAGTTACTGTCTTTCAAGCTGATTTTTTGAGTTAACTATTTCCTACACTTTATACTGGGCTGAGTCACATACACACTACCCTCCCACACTGGCCTGGCTAGCTCATGAAAACATTACTCTTGACTAATTATTTAAGGGAAGACTGTTTATTCGATCTTAGGACTGAATGATGCAGCTGTATTCCTAAAGCAAAGTTTTCTATCCAGTCCCTCTTCTGCTGAGATGGTTTCATCTTTCTTTATGACAATTAATTGCTTTTCCTTACATTCTTCCTTCAGCACATCATTCTTGCCCATCTCCTCTGGGCATTGCTTCATGGCTGGGGTCAGTCACCCATTCTCATACTTTTCAGGAATCTCGCATGTGTATTTGGCAGAAAATGTTTTTTTTTTGTCTTCAGAAAGGAAGACATTTTTAGAGGTGATACTTTTTCTACATTAAGAGGAAAGGATCTTGTTCTTGACTTAAGAAATCCCAAGACTTCCATCTGTACTTTCAGGTTTGTGATAATAACCACATCTGCCTGCTCTGAGAGAAGGAAACTTTGGATGTCTACTTCTACAACTCAGTCCAAATTTCTTGCCCTTTTCTGGTGTGTGGTTTTTTTTTTTTTTTTTTTTTTTTGTTTGTTTGTTGTTTTTTTTTTGTTTTTGTTTTGTTTTGTTTTTTTTTGTTTTTTCCTTCTTTATTTTGTAGTGTTAGGATCAGACTCTTCATTCATCACTTCAGTGATGCTGATGGTGTCAGGTTGAGAATAGTGCCTACATGTAAAGAAAATCTAAAGGGAGATTTATTCCCAAGCTAGTTGTAAACCAGCAGGGTGGAGTCATACAGCTCTCAGAGGAGGTCATGTGAATTCAGGCCACAGAAGTAGGCTTTACTGATAAATGTTTACATTTCTAATTATTTTAAGCTTGATCATGCAGGTTTGTCTCATAGATATCCTGAGCTGATACAGTGTTATATGAAATGATTTTGTGGTGGTGGTTTTAATCTGAGGAATTCTAGGGGTTGCTGTCAGAAAAATATTTGTGGTATTATAGAGGGACTGAAAAAGAATTTATTTAACAATAACCTCAAATCCTGTTGTATGTATATACTTTAAGTCTTTATATTAATTTTTTTCTTTCTAAGTTCAGAAAGGAAAATATTTTTACCAGTGTTCTGTCTTGGCTTGCAGGTGGTAGTGAGGTGCCACGACCTTCCCCACCTGAAGCGCCTTTCTAAAGGCACCCTGGTTAGGCACAGGCACACTCCTGCCCTAAGTGATCAGCATTTTCGTGAGAGCTGCCTAAGCAGCTCAGCCCCTACTGACACTTCTGGTGACGCAGGGGGTAGAAAGAGGTGAGACGGGGTCTTCCAGTCCTCAGGAGAGCTTCTTTATTCCACAAAGTCCAAAAGTGGAAGAACCAAAGAGCTCAGGGGAGCAGAGATTATATAGGGAAGTCAAGGGGTGGGGTTTTATAACTTAGCCAATAGGGAAAGGAATTGGGAAAGGAACCAATCAGGGAGAGAATTGAAAAAGAACCAAAAAACAGGGCTAAAAACTAAGAACTGGGGAAACAGCCAATGAGGAGTAGCAAATTAACATAACATTGCAAAGGCTCATGGATGTGACACACTTTACTCACCACTAGCTAAGGGAAGTCCCTTAGGGGGACTTCCCAGGGGGGAAAATCATTACTACTTGGGATCAGCCTAAATGCTGCAGACTCTTTATGGGAGAGCAACACCATAGGCAGAGAGCTCAGAGGCCACTATGGTGTTCTTTTCTTTTTTTTTTTTTACCAAAGGACTGAATTTGCTCAGAGTTTGTGTGTTCAGCATGATGAGGAACAGGACAGGATCTTTAGTACAGATACTACGGCATGGAAATATCTTGGTTGTATATAATAGTATAATAACAATCTATGTATTATAAATATAATAATATAATAGTGTGTAATAATTTATTCCCCCCAAGTGAGTGCTCATGTTTCAGCTCAAAGAACTCAGCTTGTTTGGAAATTTGCTATTTAAAATATAGGCATCCACAAACCACAGTTATAGGATCAGTGGAGCTACCTTTCTTTGATACTGTCATCAGCTGACAAGCTCAAGATTTCCTCATGGTAAATCTTCACATAACCAAAACAAATTTTAGATACATATGTAATAAATTTTACACTCAAATATTCAAGAAAGCTTATCATAACATTACTTAACCTAATAATATCACCATTCTTCTATCAATATTGATAATTACCTCTTGGTCTGTCTACTAATGTTGCTAGAACTTAGACTTCTCGATTCATATAACAGCCACCAGTTAATTGACATGTATATGACTTCAGTGATAAGATGTAATGAAATTAAATAAATATCTGCAAATGGTTCTTTCTTGTGTTGTTCACAGTGCTTCCTGGATTCCTACACCAAATAAAAGCTCAGCCTTCTTCAACACCTTTTACTCCTTCAGTCACAGAAAAAATCAGAAGTTTACATGTACAGGAGATGGCATTGTCCTTGCTTGTTTTTCACAGTAGGATTGGCACAGAATCTTGCTGCCTAGTAAATCCATCATCTCTGTGATGATATATGAGTATAGAAGTAAGACTTTTCTCATGCTAGAAATCTTTTATAATATTGAACAGTATATAATTTTCTCTTAGTGTTCCTTGTATGCCTTGCCTTCCTCCTTTACAGCATCACTCTTCTCTATTAACAAAGATTAATCTGGTTTTTTCTACTAATACTATCAGAATTTAAACATCTGTGTTTTCCAACGCATTTTCTGATCTTGTGTACATGACAATGAGACACTGACCTACTCAGTTACAGAGCTTGTCAGCAAGTGAAGAGGGAATTGAATTCAGAAGGTGTGGCAGTAACCTTTTATTATGGACTGGTAACTTTTTGCTGTTTCATACTATAAAATGTGCCATGAAGATGAAAATGGAAGATGCTGTTGGAAACAGTATGGGAATGAAAAGCATATCTCTGAAGACTGCTTCAGGTTAATGGATGAGTTTGGCCTGAGGGAAGAGTAGCTTGCTTAATATTTCTCTGCTTTCAAGCTGAGTTTTGCTTTTATTCTGCTTGCCTCTTGATTCCTATACATAAGAGATATAAAAGGAAGTTTAGCAATTCCCAGGGTAGGGGAGAGCTTTCTGAGCAATGTCCTCATCACTCATGTAGCTCTCTCCTGCCTCCCCAAACAAATCAGCTGTAAAAGACCTGCTAGTGCTGAAATGTTAAAAGCCTAACTGAACGTTTTGGGCAAGGCTTTGCTGAATCCTGTGGGACAATAATTTCTTCTTTGAATTTCTGAAAATGGTATTGTATCATTAGGAAGTCCACCCTGGACTTTTCTAAGCTTTGTGCAGAAGAAAGTTTCTGTGGCAGCCTCATTGTCTCAGACAAGACTAAGCAGCATCGTTCTTTTGGAACAAAGTCATGAAGTCATGTATAGCTTCAGCTTCAGCCAAGTGCTTGCTCATGATGTCACAACAGGAGATTAGCTCACAGCAGTGTGTCACAGCATGTCATATCATGGTAAGGTAAAATCCAGCTGCAATGCTAAATTATTTACCTAACTGAGTAAGGTGCCTGATAGCATTCCTATGCAAACAATTGTCCGTCCCCATTACCCAAAGGGGAATTAAGCTCTGAATTAAACTCTGCAGTCTTTTTATTGCTCCTTTTGATTTCACTGATTATCATGTTTGCACGTGGTGTTAATGCATCAAGCTCTCCAGGCTTACTGAGAACCTCAAAACATTACAAACCATGTGAAATCAGGTCTGCATTGAAAGTGAATCTGAGAAGTTGCCCCAGTGCAGAGATACAAGGATGGTAATGTGAAGGATGACAGCAGCCTAGTTTGGCCTGAGGCAGTTAAAGGTGGTTTTGGGCCTTTGTGAAGCTTAGTGGAGGTGGCATTTGTTCTGTAAGCTCTATCAGGGCCGTGCCAAGTGTGTCCTGGCACTGTGCCCCATCATCCCTTGGCTTGCCAGGGATTGGCCCTACACTTACCAGCCTTCTGTTGGAGAACTGGACATCTTCCCAGCCCATTTTTCCTGCACCATGGGAGTAGTCTGCACAGCATTTTGGCCGTTATCCCATTTGTTCCTCCTCCTCCTAATATATACAAACTGTAGGACTCTCTTTCCAGTTCAGGGAGTTACTCTAACTCAGCATCAATTTACTAATAGGTGAAGTTACCTATTTACCTAATTTACCTAAAGGCAAATACCTTTAGGTTAATTCTTTTGACAAGGCACAGGCAGTCCATTTAAAGTTAGAGGAAATAGGATATTCTGACATGGCAGAAAAGCCAAAACTAGTTTTTGCATGTTTTGTATTAGGTAATATCAATTATGCTTTCTAGTGAGGTGAAGATATAAACATTTGGTTTTGTATTCAGCTTCTCTGGCCTGTAAGAAGCAAGATAAATGACAGATATCAACAGCTTTTTAGGTCTCAAAACCTTCCAGTTTGCTGTTTCATAATTTTAAACTGTTTGATGAACTTACATAGATTTAAGATATATTAATGGGTTATACCAAATAATTACAAAATTATATAAAATAATTACAAATACATTATTACCAAATAATTACAGGGCTTTCTACTACCTAACATTACTTTCACAACGCTTTTGTTATGATTATATATTGCCCAAAGGTTAATTTTTGCAGATGATGTGAAAAGCATACTCTGACTTCATTCAGAAATTGTGAAAGCATCTGATACTCTATGTTTACAGTCATATTTAACATCAATTGTTGTCATAGTTCCAGGCTAGTTGATATTATTCAGAACTGTTCTGTTGAGGATATAGGCTATCATGCATGCATGTCAAATACCTCTATTTCTTCTTCTCAGACATGAAGTCTGACAGGGTTTTGTTTGTACATATTCATGAGCGCAGCTTTGTAAACTCTAACATAACAAGCAAATACCTGGAAGTAGACAACACCTTTGCGTTTGGGAATTTTAAGCATATAGGTAGACATTCAAGAGGACTGTAATGCTTCATATAATAGGTCATTATGGATAGAAAATTCTGGAAGTTATGTGGAAGTTGGTTTCTAGGTCTACATTTAAGTGTACTATCTTTGTTTATGAATCAGTGAAAATAGAAGCTGAAAATGTCACTGATGTTCAAAATTATGGTCCTGCGTATATTGTCTTTGGTTCCTACCTGTAAATGTTTCTATCTAATCTTAAGAAACCTCTAGAAGGAATAAATATTTTTCTTTATGAAGTATTTGGCTATAACCCCGACAATATAAGACAGCATGGCAAGCAGGCACCCCTGGATAGAAGGCTCACATCCCAGTTCAAACTCTCAAGCAGGAGTCTTCAGAACAGCAGAGGGCTGACTTGAGCCCTGCTGTGGCACCATAGAGAAGGGCAGGTAGGAGTTGGCTGGTGGTATTACATGAATAACTCCCTGCAAAATCTCTCACCACTGTTTTCCCATGGAGAAGGTGGTTTTATGATACTTTGACAGAGGTGAGGTCTGGTGTGATGACTGGTCTGCTGCCGGTTTCTGCTTTTTAATCAGGGATGATCTGAAGTAACATGCATGCACATGATAGGACCCTGAGTTTTGTGAGGCTAAATATGGCTGAGACAATTAGTGCTGCTACATTTTCTGTAAAAATAATAACTTCCAACAGCACCACAACAGCATATAGTAGTATAATGAAACAGTATATAGTAATATAATGAAGAAAGACACAAAGTAGTATTGGCTTCCAAACATTTCTAATGAAGAATTTTAATTATTTTCATCTTTTAGACAGACCAGAATTACTATCTCTGTCAAGATACATTTATTAAACTAAAAATAACCCCTTGTTTGGACTGCATGGGCTATGTGGATCCACAGGACAACCACCTCTGTTGACTCAGGAAAAGATCATAAAGAGCAAATGCCCTCAAATGCAGGCAGGAACACAGCTTGTTGATCTCAGCCAATTTCTGACAAAAAAATTGATTTTGCTGTATCTTCAAGGGAGCCCCCTATCCTCCCATGCCAGATAGAGCAGCTCCAAAAAGAAAGTTTGTCAGCTACCACCATTCTGGCTCTGTGCCGGAGCTGTCACATCCAAAGAGAAGTGGATGAAATGAACAAAGCTGCACAAGGAGTCATGCAGCTTATCAAGGCCATAGGACATGGCAGGAATTGCCCTTTAAATTTTATGATTGCCTTGGGGATTAAAAGCCTCTATTAGATTGGAATGAGAAAGCAGAACCTCTTGTCATAGAGCACTGTATGTGCTGGGATAAAAGTTTCTAGACAGCAGGTGTAACCACTGAAAATGAGAGGCTGAGAGGCTGCTGCAGTTAGGCATGAACCAAGTTCCTTTGTCATTCCTGAAGCAGTTGTCCTTAAACCAGATTTTTCTCTCACATCTTGCAAAGTCTTGATTCTTGCTAGTTTGTTTGCCTAACCCTGAAATCTTCCAAGCCTTGACATCTGAATAGCAAGTCCACGATGCTGCAGATAAAATTAGAGCTGCAAGGGGCATTTATGAAAGCAGATATGAGCTTAGTGAAATGGAAAGAAAAGATGAGAAAATGGCAGAGCTGAGCCAGACTTTGGTTTACAATAATTAACTCAGAACAAATGCATTTGAAAATTTTCATATTCAAAGCTAGGTAGTGTCACCAAAATGCAGGAAGTAATCACAGTGCCTCAAGACACTCCTAAATGAGACCTCACTGTAAAGTTAGGACGAAAGAAGGAAAACAACGTTTCTAAATGCAGAAGGTGATGTACCACGTATTAGAAGAGCCTCTGCACCTCTGAAAGACCCACTCCCGGTGAAGTACTGGGAGTTTTTACAGCGCACTGTGCACCAGGCAGTTCCACAGAATCTGCACTGTCTGAAGGCACAGGGACGCAGCTCCGTCTCAGGTCTGCATTCACATGGATGGGGTATAAATGGGAAAGAGGGCGGGGAGGGCCTCCTCATGGTAGGAAGGTGCCAAGGAAACACAGAACTGAAATGGCTCTTCTTCTGCAAAACCTTGCCCCTGTACTTGAAGAGCCTGATCGGTGGTGAAACAACTACGTGGGTGCAACTTGTAAGAGTTCAGTTCAGGCAGCCTCCTCAAGGGCTCTCATCAGTCCTTTCTGAGCCTGCTGTGCTCAGTGGCTGCCTGTTCCTTGGCTGACACAAAGATAAAAGCATGAATTTTCATCCATGAGTTCCTAGCACTTCACGTCAGTCTGTTCTCCCAAAGAGAGCTCACGCAGCGTGTAATGGGCGTCACAGCCCAGAGGAGTCCGCTGCAACAGCCCTATCCATTCCCGGGATGCGGCTGGGAGTCCTGGAAGCAGCGGGGCCCTGCGCTGCCCGCCTCCTGCCACGGCGGGGAGCTGGGACAGCGGCCACGGAGCTGCGGGCAGGGCGGACCGGGATAAGGCACCGCCGCCCGGCGGGACAGGCAGGAAAAGGAGGAGGGAAGTGGAGGCTGTGCTGGGCACTGCGGTGGAGATGGGGGCGGTGGGATGTGGTGCAGCTCATATCGGAAAAGGGTGTGTGGAGCAGGAGGGATGGATTAGAGGAGGAAAGGCAGTCAGGGACAGACCAAATGGGGTTTGCTTGGTGGAGCTGGTAAGCAAGCAAAGAGAAAGGAGGGTGTTTGGGAAGGAAGGAAGCTGGAGGAGAGCGGACAGATATATGGCCAGGTGGGTGGCTGGGTCCAAACTGTTTCATCTGGCACATGGAAATGTCTGGTGCTGCAAAAAAATGCTAGTGAACTGGCTAAAAACAGTTCTTGCCCAGTGAAGATGCATGTTTTGAGACACTGATAGCGAAGAGAGGTGTCTGCTGCTGGCTAGAACTGAGATCAGAAAGGACCTGAGAAGTGTCAGGGCAAAGATGAGATTCCAGGAGTTCTACCCTTCCCACCCCCTTTTTGCTCCAGAAACTGTCCCTCACCTCCTAAGAGCGGGTGTTCATCTGCTGGCTTCCTGTGTCATGCCAAATGGTACGAGATGGATTCAATCATCCCTTGGGAGCTCCAGGGAGCCTGGCTCCATGACAAGTCCTGGCACTCCAGGTGGGCCTTCCTTGGCTTCTGGCGTATCACCAACAGGGACCAGGGAAGCTGAGATGGGTTTGGGAGGAAGAGAACAGGTCTACCTGAAAAGTCTCTCTTGTTCCATAGTGCTGTCTTACCTCTCTTTTGTCTGGAGCTGATAAACCTAGGGGTGCAGCAAACTACTTCGGCTCTGGGTTTTGGAAACAAAGCCTCACAAGTTCTGGTTCAGAGCTTCAGCTTCTCCCATCTTCCTCTTCACCATCCTTCTCACTTTAGTCCAGGTTTCCCACCCTCTGATTGCCAGCCAGCACTGTCACCTTCCCCTAGAATCTGCGTTTTCCATCCTTGACTGCATGATGCCCTGAGGTAACATGGCTTAGGACCATCCATCTTAAGTTTGAGTTTTCAGTTGCTGCTGGTGTTAACCATGTGGGCTCAAACTGGTGGATTTGTGCTTCTAGATAGATTTCTCTTTTTCTTTTTCTTGGCATTTTTGCTGCATATAGGGTGAGGCCCAGCTCCAGTGTTGCTTTGTGCCCAGGCAGTACCTGGCTCTTTGCAACCTGGAATTGCAGCCTCATATTAGTTACAAATCCCATGAAACCTGTGGAAAAGCAAAGACATTTTCTCAACAGAGAATATTCACTCAGGTACTGCCACAAGTAGAGTTCTGTTCAAGAATTAATTTGCTATCTCGGGGTGGATGCACCTGATGCTTCATCTCCCATCTGGCAAAATGGAGTATTCATGCATACATAGCTTCCTTTCCAAAATGTTGGAGTGCACGGCTGCATAAAGACTTGTGAACAGAAAACAACAGGCAAACGGAATTTCTTTCTCCTATACTCTCCTCTGGCTCTCTGGTAACTCTGGAAGCCAATGACCAGGCATACCTGGTCCTATACCTCTTGTCACAGTCTAGGCAGTGGATGGGGACACTGGTAACACAACAGTACTTCGTATTTCCCTCCAAGCATCTATCAGGTATTAGCAAAAAGCCTACTCCTATAGGCAGATAACAAATTAACTCCATTGCCACAAGGCAGCATGTTAAAGCCCTGTGAAAAACAAGTGTCTCATATTGTCTAACAGAGCAATGCCTGAATGCAATCTGAGGCAGTAACTACAATCAGAGGTATCAATGGGCAAAGGCTGGGACTTGCAGGCATGAAGCAAAATGATGGATGATGTCTGAGGGTACTGAGTCCTGTACAGGACCACAAACATGATGGAAAAGATGGGGTAGTCTGCAGAGAGCATTTTAAAGGGGTAACCTGTTGCAGAAAAATTTTTATCAGGCAGGATGCTTGTGTTTAGTCACCACTCAACTTTGTGGCAGACTGTTGTGCTGTCTGTCCCCACCACTCTAGGCAAATGACTACTGTTCTCTTGAAGATGGCATAAAAAAAGGAGCTTTCCTGTGTACCTCAAGAAGTTGTGTGTTTGTTGTGTGCTTGTGTCTGGTGTCGATCTAATAGGGAAACTGAGAAGTTACAGCAGCTGGTGTTTGAAAATACAATTCATCTGAAGGTGATCTTTTGGTAGCACTCTTGTTTTTGCATGGCTTTCTGCATCTGAGATGAGGAAAGACACAGAAGAAGGCAGCTGCTCTTCTAGTCCTGCTGGGTGACCAGGGGCAGGGCTGAGGAGCTAGGAAGGGGCCTTGCAGATTTCTTCTGCATGGTACAGTAGAGGGAAAAGCACTCACTGAGTTGCTGCTGATGGCCTGCCTGAGAGCTAGGGATGAGGTAGCCTGCAAGGCCACAGAAGCATGAATAAGCTGATAGAGCACAACAAGAATGTTACTTGCAGCAGCAATGTGACTTTAAACCACATTTAAATGACAACTTTTTCATTACAGGAGGCTGATTAATCTGGTTAATATTACAGCTGCCAGTTATCAATCCTCTATGAGGACCATAGATAAGGCAAATCTGAATTACGAAACTTGTGACTGTACCAGAATCTGGGCAACTGCAAAGTGTACTCAGTGTTGCTGAAAAAAACTCAGGCTTCTCATATAAAAGTCAGCAAGCAATTGAATAGCCAGCAAGAAATAATCAAAGCAGGAAGAGTTTTGGGTCTGGGGACAAGCGAAAAGAATTTTGCATGCCTCTTCCTTGAACTTGAGAAGTTCAGGAGAAAACCTCCTCTTTGGAGAGATGTGCCAAAGTAACTCTCATTTGAGAAGAAAACAGAGAAGATCCTGATATGCTTCAGCGGAGGAGTGTCAAGGGGGATGGGAAAGGAGGAACCTGCATCCCTTTTGATTATCAGCAATTTCTGGTGGTTTCTGGACAGAGCCTTGTGTGAGGTGTCACTGGGGAGGACTGACAGAGGTCTGACTACAGAGGAACTGGCTAAATAATCCTCACTCCTATTGCTGAACACAAGACCTTGGGGCAACATTCTCTGTCAAGCTGTGCTAGTGGATAGTACTGTGCGAGCATTTCTGTGCTGCTATCTGTGACGTTTTGTGTAAGAGATAAATTTAGAAATCAGCATCGTTTTCCCACTTACATCTTGCTTTTTTATTTTTTTTTTCTCAAATCCATTTTATAGCTCCAGAACAGCAAGTGTAGCATGAAAAATGAATAAGCTAACTTAGGTCTGCAGGGAGTCTGCCTCTGTTATTGGACCAACCAATACAGCTGGAGCAAATGGGTAATCTTTAAGGTGACTGATTTATCTTTAGATCTGAACTGCAATCCTGTTGGTTTTTTTTTTTTTTTTTTTTTTTTTTTTTTTTTTTTTTTTTTTTTTTCCAGCTGTAATTAGCAGTATCATAAAAGATAATTTTCATCCTTAAAAGACTTCTGCATACTCCTAGACCACGGTGCTTATAGCCATGAAGAGATCAGTCAGAATTTAGGACCCAGAGCCCTGTTTAAGGCTTACGGGATGTGACAGCTGACTGAATCAATGAAGTGTGATTTACCAAGCATCATAATGAGGGCAAGATAAGGCTGGAAAGGTGCTGCCTTGCCTTGCAGACTCAACTGTCTGCTTCGATTTTTAACTGGGCTTGTTTTAGTCCCCAACAAAGATGAGAGCAATTTGCTTATGAAAACAGAAGATCAGATTTAAAGGAAAAGCCACGGTGGTGTCCATGCTTTGCCTAGTGCTCTTTGTGCTGTGTCTGAGCAGCTCAGGTAGGTGTGATTTCTTCTTCTCCTTCCAAACTGCACTGCTGGTATTCAAGTTTTATTTTCTGCTGGCTGGTTAGCCGCTGCTTTCTGGGATACAGTGAATGCTGGCTTCCTTTGGTCATCCTTTAAACACTGTGTGAGTAGCAGAAGAGGGTTATATCAGCTGCTGCTTTTGTATTGCAACCACATTCATTTTGACAACCAGGTTTTAATAACTGGTGATGGGGAAATTGCCGGCTAGAAATTAACAAAACATCCTAAGCTCAACTTTTGGTTGCTAAAGAAAATTAAGGGAGAATTTCTATGATCAAGAGGAAAACTGAAATGCTTCAGGTGAACTGATTAAAGGCTGTGTGTTGTTTGTACTTATTGGAGTGTTTTGCGCGTTTGTTTAGCAGACTTTCTGCCCCAGAACTCCTGTTTTGCACCAGTAGGGAACTGCTACTTGGACAGATCACAGAGACAGGAACCTGGGGAGGGGGGGAGATGGCAGACAGTGCTTGAGTACTCAAAGACATGTTAACATGCCAGGGAGCTCCCCAATTTTTGCCTCTCAGTGCATCATATGGTATATTCAGGGATGTATCTGTACTATGGCTGGTTCTCTGCTTTTTTCAAAGGCAGTGCTACTTTGTTTAATGTTTTCTCCATGGCTTTATCTAGCTTAATCATAAAGTGGGGCTTGGTCAAAGGAACTGTTAGGCTACGTCTGCACATGATATTTCTTATTTCTCATTAATACCTCCTGCTTTTAAACTGTCTTTGTACAAGTACTGAGGCTGTCTTGTAGAGGCAGCAATTCTTCCTTCTGACTTTCTTCCTTGTGAGACTCCTCAAGTCTTTTTCACTTTTTTTGGTTTCCTCAGTAGATGAGATTCAACATATCCAGCCCCAAATCCAGCTTTACCACATGTCTTCTATACCACTTGGAGCATTAGGTACCTGAACTTTATGTGGGATATGGGCTGTGAAATGGCACCATTCTCTTTTGAGGGAGGTCATACACACCCACGGACTCAGAAGGTGTGTGGCTGCATATGTGTGTGCAGGATGTCATACTCAAATGAAAACAGAACAATGTATTCTGGCATTAAGACAGAGCTGGTTTTTGTCATGCATATTTTGGGGTTATGTATTTTTCTATTCAATGGCTTTTCTGTTAGTTTTTCTGTTTTTAACAACCATACATCCCTATGAATCTCCTCAAGGGAAAGTGAAACGTCTAGCAGATGGAGTCTCTGCAAAGACTCTGAGGTTGTGGGTAGTGAGGGGAGGGAAATGTGTTCTTTCTCTTTCTTTGGTTGCAGAGGCTATACCCATCTGCCATGATTGGGCAGCCAATCTGGTTTCCTATGACAGACCACAGACTCTGTCCTTCATTTGCTGTGGTGGAGCTAAGGTCAGCTCTGGCATGAGACTAAACCCTGGAGCAAGCAGAAGGGGCATTTGTGGCAAGAGCAAACCTCAAGGGCTTGTGACAAAGTGACAAGAGAGAATTTGGCCACTGGACCACTCTAAACTATGCTGACAGCTTCATGAGCCATGCCTGGCTGTGGGATGAAGCATGTGGAAATGAGTGTGAACACTCCCTCTGACCAGCCAGCCTTACCTGCCCAGAGCTTGGTAACCCCACCACACTTGTATTCCAGCTACAGACGACAAACACAGTTTGTGCTAGAACATCTGACAGTAAAGTTGTTATCCTGTGAGTGCAAGCACTAGGTTTCAGAGCTCCTCGAAGAGGAATGGTATCTTGCTGTGGCTGGAAGTGGGGAATGACACTTGTGCTATCCTCAGAGGATCCAGACAGCATTAAAGAATGATTTTGTCCTATGGAAAGCTCTGTTATGAGAGCAGGTTTTTGCTTTGGGCAGTTCTTCAGCTGTGTTGCTTGCTGCCAGGTCTAGTTCTGTCTGCAGCCTCAGAAGACCCTGACCAAGCTGCAGGAGGCTGCACAGCCTGTTGTGCTCAGCAGATGGGCAGCAGCTGCTGGGGAAGAGGACATGGGCAGAGATGGTGATCCAAGGTCACATCCTTTCCTCCATGTAGAGGCAGAGCATGACCCTCTGCCTCCAGTTTTCTCTCTGGAGGGGCTGCTGGGCATGAATGACTTTTCTCTCCAAGTAGCACAGGGGCCCTGCTGGGGGCTGCCTTAACTCTGATTGCTGACGCACACGGTATGTGAGCATATTGACTGTGCTCTCCAGGGTTCTCTCACTATCAGGTTCGGGCACCATCCATGGGCCATGACCCTCTGCCTGCAGACCACTCCTGCACCTAATGCTTGGCAATCCAGGCACAGGTGTTCTGCTCACCCTAGGGCTGGCAGGGCACAAGCTGGGCCCTGGACAGCATCCTGTAAGATCTCTTTTGACTGCTGATACTACAATATTGGCTGCGATCCCTGCTGTGTGGGGTCAGTCTTTTTTCCTCCATAATTGCTTTGAAGAGAGGTAAAATCTTTCACACCCTTGGTTGGTGTCTATGTGCACAAGAGAAGAAATGGAGGTCATGTCAGAACCTCAACATCACAGGGACTGGGGCTGAAGTTTGGGAAAGGATGGAAAGTCTGAACTGCCTTTACCCCTTCATGGTAGCAAGGGGAAGGAGGAGCATCATGTCAGTGATCGTGGGAGTCACAAGTCGTGCAGGTACAGACCATGACAGCTCTGTGCTTGCCTGGCAGATCTGGCCTTGACTGCGTCATCCAGCTCCTACTGCTGCCAGATGGGCTCTTTTTGCTTTGGCAAAAAGGCCATAGAAAACATAAAGCTAGTACAAAGTCATCACTACTCTGGTCTGATGATTTTTTTTTTGGTATGTGAGTTTGGCTTGGGCTATCTTGCCTTTCCGTTCACTTGCCCTGGTTCTGCTGAGAATCTGTGCATCTGAATTCCCGCAGAATTTGCTGTGCAGGACAGGACCTACCCAGAGGTGCATTGTCCTCACATCATTGCTCTGCTTCATTTCTTCAGGTCATGGCATTCTCCATTTCTGCTTTCTGGTAATGCCTCCACTCTGTGTTGCTGTCTTCCAGATGTGAATGCTTTCAGTTCAGTTGCTGAAAATGAAGATGCGCTCCTCAAGCACTTATTTGAAGGCTATCAGAAATGGGTCCGCCCTGTGGAAAACTCAAACGACACCATCAAAGTCTATTTTGGGTTGAAGATATCACAGCTTGTGGATGTGGTAAGTGTTGTGTTAGTAAAACACCACTTTTATAGATGGTTGTGCCTCCACCTGGGAGGACTGGTACTGTAATTCACTTTTGCCTCCTGACACAAGAAATGCACAGTGACGGTTGGGCAGCAAAACACTGAGTGTGAAATGGTGCTGGTGATATGACCTTCTTCCCCCCTGCTAGCATGGACTGTAGGACTCATTTGTTTTGAGGGAAACCTGAAGGTCCTTTTTTCCCTGCTGTTCTCAGGGAATAAGGCCTAATTTCCATTAGGTTTTAATCAAGCAACCCATGCCAGACAGTCCTTGACATCTATGTTGCAATTTAATGACACGACAGCTACAGGAGAGGACTGAGAAAGGGTAAGAGCTGGTTGGACATTATTTACTCCAATCAAGCTTGCATTGAGGACAAAGGTAGTTAAGTCTTAACCCAGCTGGTCACTAAAATAAAATTCTGGAGGCAAAATAGATAATTCTGTGTTTCTGCCCATGTGGATATTTTCCATTGTCTTTCCACTGCAATGCACAGTGGAATTTGCACAGTGCCCAGAGGTACCCACACAACAGTGTGCTCCTTACATCCCCCAGCCCCTGGTAATGTCCCTTGTCCTGTGGAATGCACACTCTAATTTTGTGCCTTATTTACATATTTAGGACAATGTTTCAGCTTGTATCTTCCCAAACTCACTCTAGGCCGAGCAGTGTGGGGAGTTGAGCCATCCTGTGAGCCCACAAGCATGTGTGACCTGATACCACCTGCTGGCTGAGCCCTGCTGCATTCTGGGTCTTTGGGATATGATTCCTTTGAGCTCCTGTGAAATGCCAGACCTCAGTTTTCCAGCCTCAGGGGCTCCCACCAATAGCAGGGACTGCACCTAGAAAATCAGTCAATTTCCCTCAACACTGACTGAAGAGCCCAAGCCCATGGGGAAAGAGGATCACAGGGATCTCCTCATCTTGGCACAGGGTTGGACTCAGCAGACTGTTTCTAATGCCTGCTTTGGTATTGCAATCTTCTCTCCCTTGTGTCGCTCTAGGATGAGAAGAATCAGCTGATGACAACCAACGTGTGGCTGAAACAGGTAAATTAGACCACATCAGACCTCCCTTTTCCCTTCATGGAGCTGCTGAGCTGAATAGCCATCTCAGTCTGCCACCCACCATGCCATCCATCCCATTTTATGATGCTGAGTGGCCAGCACCGAGATACCTAGCCTGAAGTTTTTACTTCACTCTTCTCACTTCAGCAAGTGTATAGAGACAGAAAGGCAGGCAGGTAGGCCTTTAGGACATAGGGTACCCTCTTCTGACCTGCACCCCAGCTGTGTGCTCAAGCCATCTGTATTTCAGGGAAGTGACACAGCTGGTACTGCAGCGGCTATCCCTGGGATATTGTATGTGCCCTGAGGGACTATCCTGTCTCAGACTTAGAGGTCATACAAGTACTGTTTCCCTTACCTGAGCCAAGAGTGGTGCCTCAGATAGATTTCTTCAGTCCTCAGCATAGGTAAAGAGAAAGAAGATGCCAGTATGTTACTCACACACATCACAGACTTTTTCCCATTAAAAGCTGTAGCAAATGAATCAGATCTCTCTATCGTAATTGCTTCTGGAACTGACAGTGATTTATACAAATGCAGGAAAGGTACAAGTTGGACTCTTAGGTCTCTTTTCTTCTTCTTCACTCCTGAAGAACACTGTTTTTGGTTTAGGTTACATTGCACCAGTTTATTGACCTTGTGACACTTATTTCAAGTCTCTCAGCCTTGTGAGTGTCTGTAAAGATGTCAGCTGATCCCAGGCAGAGGGCATAAAAAACAAACCGTACTTGGAATCATGCCATGGGGAAAGGTTTTTGGGGGTTGCTGGGCTGGTGGATGAGAAATGTGATTCAGTTTTTGTCGCAGTCTGGGTCCTGTACTGCTGCAGTGAGTGTGAGATTCTGGCTGGAGCAAGACCCCTAAAATCCATATGGTTATTGTGTATAAAGATAATCTCTCCCTTGAAGAGGGAAAAGCTCAGACTTCCCCTCACTGTGGGGAAGATAGGATTTTCCCCTTTTCCTGGAGAAATTTCTCTCTGATCCAAATACAGCTGGGAGCCTGCCCTGAATTATCTGCAGTATTACAATTTCCCCAACCTCAGTTGGAATTGTAGAGCCCTTTTTGTTCACAAGGCCATGTCTTGGCTCCCTTACTTGGCATATCCACTTGGGCAGACAGCAGAGCCCTTCTGTAAAAGGCTCTTATCTGCCCTGATCTGTCCTCTCCCCATTCCAACCCATTCTTCTTGCAGGCTATAGCACCCACCTTCACCTACAAGTCCAAGCCTTGTGCACTGTAGACACACTGATTTCTCTGGAAGTCTTTGGAATCCTCAGATTTTAGCCAGAGTAACTCCTCAGGAAACTCAGGACTCTGGTTTCCCAGAGCTGGGCTCTCTGGAGTTGTTACCATTCCTAATACCGCTTCTCCATCTGATGGGCTGAGAACATCAAGGCCCAAGGTAATGCAAAGGGACTGGAAATGAGGCACAGGCTGTGATTTTCATATGTATAAGTGCCCTCAGGAGCTCAGGCTGAGCACTAAATACCTGTGCCTGACCCAGGTGTCCCGCTGGGGAAATTGTGTGCTCATGTAGATCCAGCTCCCTCAGCTTTTCCTTGTAAGATAGATGCTCCAGTCCCCTCACCGTGCTTGTTACCCTCTTCTGGACCCGTTCTGGGAGCTCTATGTCTTCTTTGTCCCGAGAAGCCCAGAACTGGACACAGCATTCCAGATGTGTCTCACCAGGGCTGAGTAGAGGGACAGGATCACCTCCCTTGACCTGCTGGCAATGCTCTTCCTAATGCACCCCAGGATCCCACTGGCCTTCTTGGCCCCCAGGACACTCTGCTGGCTCATGGACACCTTGTTGTCCACCAGGTCTCCAGGTCCTTCTCCACAGAGCTACTTTCCAGCAGCTCATCGCCCAGCCTGTGCTGGTGCCTGGGATTGTTCCTCCACAGGTGGAGGACCCTACACCTCTGTTGAATTTCAGATGTTTCTTCTCCCATCCTTTCAGCCTGTTGAGGTCCTTCTGAAGGGCTGTACATCTCTCTGGGGTATTGGCCACTCATCCCAGCTTTGTGTCATCAGGGAACCTGCTGAGGAGGCATCTGCCCATTCATCCAAGTCACTGAATAAGTTGAATAAGTTAAACAACACTGGGCCCAGTGTGGAATCTTGGGAACACCACCAATGACAGGCTTCCAACCGGACCCTGTGGCACTGATTACAAACACTTCGGGATCTGCTGTTCTGCCAGGTCTCAATCCACATCACTGTCCACTCATCCCATCCAAATGTCCTGAGTTTGCCTACAAGGATATTGTGAGAGAGACAGTGTTATAAGCCTTTCTGTAGTCAAGGTAGACAATATCCAGTGCTCTCCCCTTGTCCATCCAGAGAGTCGTTTCATCATAGAAGGCAATCAGGTTGGTCAAGCATGAGTTACTTTTAGTGAATCCATGCTGATTGCTCCTGATCACCTTCATAATTTCTTAGCAAGAGTCTTACTTTTCTTGGATAAGGAAATCTTAAAAACAAGCATTTGCTTTTTTTTTTTTTTTTTTTTTTTTTTTTTTTTTTTTTTTTTTTTTTTTTTTCTTTTTTGGTAACTTCAAACATCCTAATGCTCAAGATGGTGGGACTTGATACACAAGCAGGCTGACACACAATGTTCAGAGGAGCCTTTAGTCGTTGCTGAGAAAGTGTCTAGATTCAGGCAAGCTTTGGGGTCTACTAGCAAGGGTCAGGAATCTGGGTCCAGTGTTTTTTGTTCCACTAGCAGTGCATTAAACTCTTCGATGGCAGCACAGAAAGGGGAATCTGGCAAAACTGGAGGAAGAAGAGAGTGATTGCAATGTCTGGAGCAGCTTGGAAGAAAGGGAGAAGAGAGGAAAGGGCCTTATGCATCTGCTGCTACAGTTTGTGTCAGCATAGCCCACAGGGAGATTCCTGTTTTAAACTGCTCATCTTTGAAGTCTGCACACAACTTATTTTCTGCTCTAGTAAGAAGACACAACCATTTGCCTTGCAGACATGAAAGAGCACTTTAGCTGTGAGAGAAATCAATGCAGGATGGGGGGATAGCAAGCAGTATTGCAGATGGAGCAAATAATCCTGCTCTGATTCAACTCCAGAGGGATGATTCTATCTCCAGGTGGCTCACAGGGTATTTATACAAATGCTGTTCTTGTGTTAGTGGAGGCTACAAGATGACCCTGTTGGTTGCTGCTCAGCCCTCACTGTCCCCTGGCATGATGTATGTTTCCAGCTTAAGCCCTGTCATACCTATTACAGGAACTGTCCAGGACTTAGGTGAGACTGTCACCACCTAACAGCCTCGGCTGCTGAAGACATCTGCTAGATACCCATCCTCCGAGAAAAGTTAATGCTAAAAGTGGTGTTCTCTGTCCCTGATGCTGAGGCTATGAGCAGCAATGGCTCCTCTTCTCTTTCCACACCTGAACAATAACAAATGTCCCTAGGTATAGCTTTGAAAAGCATGTGGAATTAAAGAAATAAGAAGGGAACAATATGGAGAATTGATAGACAATCTTGTTTTTTTTGGTTCATCCAAGTTGTGGAGGAAATTGCCCAGTGAAGGGTGAAACCTCCACATCCCTAGAGGTCTCTTATTGCTGCAGCTTAATGGAAACTCGTTCATCTTCCACTTCTTGGTATTGACCACACTCTACAGCTCTTGCATCATGTTGCTGCTATTTCTGTGGACAAATGAATATCCTCATCAATAATGAACAAGGATCAGAGAGCTGATTTTCCATTGCTTTCCTGTGGAAATCTCCAGGTTGTTGGAGCCACTTTTTTAGGAACTCCCTATCTGAAAATCCAAAAAAAGGGAGAAAAATTATTCTAGAATTCAGCATGATGAAAATGGAGAGGACTCATCCTGCTTTTGTCACCAAATACTTTACAATAGCATAATATTATTTCTCCTGTGATAGTCTGCAGGTCTTCCTGATGAAAAACCAATTTTTTTTCTTTTTGCAAGGACAGTGTACAGATATTAGGTGTCGTATTCCAGTCAATGAAAAAAGCCAGGTCTCCACTGAAGAGTGAATTAAGGCCATGTCTACTCATTTGAGTGCTAGTACCCACACCTCCTAGGGTCCGTGGGGTCTTCCATGGAGTCTGTGTCAACCAAAACCAGCTTGGGCTGGTTCTCAGAGGGAAGAAAAGCTGCCGCACTAAAGAGAAGTGGCTCCTTCCTTCTAGACTACTCTCAGGTGTGCTGGGCAGAGGGTAAGTGAAGTGTGAGTCAAGTGCTCTCCAGGAGTGCTGGCCTTGGGGTTGCCAGCCTAGGGATGGGTTGTTGTGTCTCACCTGTGGAGGGGCAGTGCTTGTGGGGATTAACACCTCCCAGCCATGCCCATCTGGCATCATCTCTGCAGCTGAGCAGCTTTGTAGTAGGCTCTGCCTGCTGTGCATGCAGTTGTTGAGGCACATGAAGGGGTGAGGAAAGAGACTGCTGCATATGAGTGGGCAGAGGACTCTGCTGTTCTGTTATAGGAATGGATCGACCACAAGCTCTCCTGGAATCCAGATGAATATGGTGGGATCACCGCTATCCGAGTCCCCTCTGAGTCTCTGTGGCTTCCCGACATTGTTTTATTTGAAAAGTGAGTAGTGTGGCTCCTTGCTCTGGACTTAGGCCAGAACTTGGGCAAGGCATGTCAGCTGCTGGGAGGCTTGTGTGTGCTGTCAAAAGGCTGCTTCTTTAGACAGTGTGAATGTTGTGCACCTTGTGCTCCAGGTGAGGGATAGAAAGCAGAACTGAAATGGGGTAAGGACTGGGGCAAACATAGTCCTGAACTTGGTACTGTTTCTTCCTGTCCAACTCCCAGTGCTGACGGACGTTTTGAGGGATCCCTGATGACCAAAGCCATAGTGAAGTACAATGGAGTGGTGACCTGGACACCACCGGCCAGTTATAAGAGTTCCTGCACAATGGATGTGACCTTCTTCCCCTTCGACAGGCAGAACTGCTCCATGAAGTTTGGGTCGTGGACATATGATGGCAATATGGTGGACTTGATTTTAGTGGATGAAAATGTAGACAGGAAAGACTTCTTTGATAATGGGGAGTGGGAGATCTTAAACGCCAAAGGTATGAAAGGCAACAGGAAGGATGGGCTGTATTCTTACCCATTTGTCACTTACTCCTTTGTGTTGAGGCGCCTTCCATTGTTTTACACTCTTTTCTTAATAATCCCATGCCTGGGATTGTCTTTTCTAACTGTCCTGGTGTTTTACCTACCTTCAGATGAAGGAGAAAAGCTTTCACTATCAACATCAGTTCTAGTCTCCCTCACTGTTTTTCTTTTAGTGATTGAGGAAATAATCCCTTCTTCTTCCAAAGTCATCCCTCTGATTGGTGAGTATCTGCTCTTCATCATGATTTTTGTGACCCTCTCTATCATCGTGACTGTGTTTGTTATCAATGTCCACCACCGATCCTCAGCAACCTACCACCCCATGGCTCCTTGGGTTAAAAGGCTCTTTCTCCAGAAGTTGCCTCGTCTGCTCTGCATGAAGGGCCATGTAGATCGCTACTTGTTCTCAGAGACTGAAGAAAAGGGAACCAACTCGAAATCAAAGTTTCTGGGGAAGCAGAAATACAAGCAAGCAAAAGATGGAGAAAAAGTTGTTATTGCATTTCTGGAAAAGGCAGCTGACTCCATTCGGTACATTTCCAGGCATGTTAAAAAGGAGCATTTCATCAGACAGGTAGGTGGAGGGAGGGCAGGGAGGGAATCACACTCTTCTTGACAGCAAAGGCTTCCAAGCTCTTTCCTTTTCTGCATGCTTTTCCTTTTGTCTCTTCCTCCTGCTCTTCTCTGAGACATATTCTTCCTCAGACCTTGATAAATAATGCGTTTTTTGGGACAACACATAGCTTCAAGGCAAGTGTATTCTTCTGTGAGAGTCCCTGCTCTTCACAGATGCAAGACTAAAAGAGCCTCTCCTACAGGAATTTGTGGTTTGGGATTATTTGAATAACCTTGTCCTGTGGGATACACATGAATCTGGAAGCCTCTAAACTGTTATATGCTCAAAAAAAGTAACTTTCACACTTACAGGCAAGCTCTATGGCATTTGCTATGTGCCAGTCCTGGGCTCCCAGCACATACTGTGCACTGCATAGCTGCTCCATTTTAAGTGAAGATCTTCTAGATTTTCACTAACACCTGTTTAGATTAGCTCCCAACTACTATCCTTCATCTCTCAATGAGATACCTGGCTTTTAAAATGGCAAATTACTGTGTTTGCAAACAATGCATCTCATGCAAGGGTAGGACAGCAAAGAAATGCAGCTAGCAGCATCTGGAAAAGATTCTGCTAGGACCCTCCTAGCAAGCGTTAGGGCTTTGTTCAAACTGTGCTGAGAGGACTACAGCAGAAAGAAGAGCAATAAATCAACACCTATCATACTGTCCATGACTGAAACCTGTTTGAAGCTGAAATAATTTTAATTAAAAAGTCCCTTGAATCACTTTAATAAATAGCACAACTGTGTGTGCATAGTTGTATCAACACTCAAAATTTAAAATTCCCCGCCTGAGTGTACCCAATCTGAGTAAACAAATCACTTAAACAAACACAAGTAAATCAAAATGCTTGTAGTGGAATCAATGACTGTATCCAAAAGCCTTATCCTGGCACTTAAAGGGAAATGCAGGTCTGTAAAAATAAATCCAGTTCACAGTAAAGTTGTCTTCAAGGCTAAGTCTGTAAATTTTCATATATGCACTTAACTAAAAGCTTTTGCACAGGCTGAAGAAGTCTCATCACCATGTGAATAGAACTGTAAAATTGTTTTGGGAGTTTGAGCAATTTGCAGCTGTGAGTGCTGAAAAGGTGATCTCTGTTAGTTTTAGGCTACCATATACTACAAATGTCTAATTTTAAAACTAGATTTGGGGAGCTGAAATATATGTAGCAGTATCAACACAGTGCCAGGCTTGTTACTATTTATGTTTATCCTCCCTCTGTCCTTCCCAGGTTGTACAAGACTGGAAATTTGTTGCTCAAGTCCTGGATCGGATCTTCCTGTGGTTATTTCTGGTGGTGTCAGTGACGGGTTCAGTTCTCATCTTTACCCCTGCATTAAGGATGTGGTTGAACAACACTTTGTAGAAAACACTCCTGCAGTAACAAGTACAGTGCCAAGGGATGACAGTGGTGCCTTGGAGCTTGGTCTCTGCTGTACAAGAGAGGAAGAAGCAGCAAGAATGAGGGAAGTTGATGGTAACAGTGGGCATTTCAATCTTGATAATAACTCTACCATTTACAGATTTTGCTGAAATTGGAGAAGAGTTTGGTGCACAGCCAAGGCCTGAAGTGAACTGCGGTTGCACAACTGGGTTATAATTATTTTATTGTTAGCTTGGTTGTCTTACCATAAAAGCCAAGATTATTAGTTAAAATTGGAAATAGAGGGTCTTGCACAATCATTATACTTAAAAGGCAGATCTACCAGTAAAAATGCTACACTGTAGAAGAAGTTACAGTAGGAACACAAATATCTACTCAGTTTATCTGTGTTTCCAAATAAAACCATTAAGTGTCTACAGGTTGCCTTATGCACCTGTCAGAACTTGCAATTGCATAGCACAAGTGTCAGAAGAAGTAAAAATTCTTCTTAGATGTGATGCTCAAAACCTTGACTCTCTAGCTGGACCTTGCTGCAGGATCAGCTTGACAAGGGCAGAACCTACCACTGCCCACCTGCTACCAGCCTTTATGGCATGGACACTTTTTCTCTCACCTCAGCCATCAGGAAGCTACAAGGTATTGCCCACTTTTCAGTATTATTTGCAATTTTGCTTGCTGCTCTTCTTACCAGAAGGCTGACAAAGTGGGGATTTTCCCCCATGCTCCACATTTAGAAACGATTATACCTGCACCTGCTTGTTCACAAGTGGAAGATCACCTAAGCGAAGGTGGCTATGCTACTCCATAAGGCAACAGTGATTTTCCTAAAGTAATCAGCTGGAGGGAAGCTGCAGACATCTCTTTTGGCAGATGAAAGCTGTGATTGTTGCAGAAGTGGGGTTTCTTTTGAGAGCTATGGGGTGGGCTGGTCACCAGGAAGATACATTTTTGGATGCTGGCTTGTCCATGTTTCCTAGGCAATTCAGAATTTAATTACTTTGATTCATTTATTATGGGATCCTTTTTCATTATTAGAACAGCTCTTAAAAGTTAAGTAAGTGAGATGTGACAGAAAACACGCAGGTAAAACTCTTGAATGAAGATTTCACCACTTTTGCTGGGGCAGTGTTTTCCAACATGGTGCATTTTAGAAAATCCCATTCAGAACTTGCAAATGTTTTCGAAGGTTAGCAAAGGATTTGGAAGTCCATTTTTTAACAAACTAAATACATGTAAAGTTTTAGCTAGCCTTGAAACTGTGTCCCTAGAGATGGAGGTTAGAAAGTGTTAAATACTTAGTAAGTGTAAAATAGAGGTGTTCTTGTGCTTGGATTGTGCATGTACACCAGACCTCCATGAGTTAATGTAATCCCATCGTGTTGTGTCAATGCAGAAACTTCTGTTCACTTGTGCAATTATTATTAATAAAGATGTATTCAGTAAATGATTCCTTGGGTGTCCATACCCTGGGCTTTGCTGTTGATTTGTTGTCAATAAAGCTATACTGTAACCCATTTTAAAAGTTTTGTCCCAAATCTATTCAAATAGAGGGGCTGACATGTTCTTGGAAAGTCCTCATTACTTTTTTTAGCTCGGTATGTGAGTTTGAACAAGAAACATTCAGATGTGGTTATTCTATTGCTGGAAATAAACTCATTTAGTTTAGCATAAACAAAGAGATGTCTTAGCATAAGATACTGGCATAAAACTCATACACATTGACCATTCTATCAGTTGCTCCTCTCTTCTTGCATAAAGTGCTTTTGTTCTCCTAGATAGTACTGTGAAAATGTCTGTAGGAGAAGAGCCAGGGAGCTCTGTGAGCTCTGCTTCCAGGAGGCTGCCTGTTAGCCGTGACAGATGACAGCCTCCTCTCCTGGGCAACTGCCTCAGGTGTCCCTCTGACAGATGGTTGTGTCTCCACCATGCAACATTTTGGTTGCCCACCTGCAGGCAACACATGGCTCTGTCTCACACGTCTCTGTCTGATGCCAAGCTGCTTTTTCTGGCTTTTGCTGGTGAAGATCAGCAGAGCTCATGGGTTGAAGATGTATGAAAATTGCACAGGTATAGCTTGCGGCCCCAAGTCTTTCTAGCATTGCATTTGGTACTGCTACATTTCCAGTCTCACTGCAATGTAGTCTCCTTGTGCTGCCTGATCCTGAGCTTCTCTAAATCTCTTTGCTGCTGGCCCACAAAAGCATTCAACATATTCCCCACAAAGTTCTCCTTCTAAAAACACAACTAGGAAGGACATTTTGGCAGACAGTCCTCCAATGGGGCCTTCCCTCTGTTCCACCTGCTCTGCCTGTGGATGACAACATTGCAAATTGCAAATCTTAACAAAAAAACAGGAACCCTCTGCCTTAATACTGTCTCAACCTGTGCTGCCTCAGGCGCTGGTTTGGCCACTGGTTTGCCGAGACATTGACATTGCTTGGCAAGACCACATATATCACCCACTCACCAAAAGATAAATTTGAAAAACTCTTCTGGCCTTTTAGTGGAGGCAAACTGGAAGAATGATCTCCCTTAGTAAAAGAATGTAAAGAGTCGTTGAGCTGTTGAATGCCTTCTGTGCTTTTAAAATGAATTCATAGATGCCATCACTCCCAAGGAGAGGAGAATTCTTGCTGTCAGTGTTACACTCATCACTGAGACATATTGATAAGGGGTGTTGCTGATGTGACTCTGGAGCTGATGGGGTGAGAATAGTCCCTCCCTGTGGCTGTGCACAGTGTGTGACCCAAGTCAACATCTGGAATGGATCCAGTTGTAACTTTTCTTGTTATTCCATTTAGAAGGTTCCTCAACTTTCAACAAGTGTTGGGGCAAGGAAAAATGTCATTTTTGTCTGGGCTCTTCCATGCCTGCTTGCAGAGGCACCGCTACTGGAGCCTTCTTCAAGGTGACATGCTGATACAATTCTTGTATCCCCCATCTCCCCTCTCTCTAATAAGTCAAGTGCTTTCATAAAGCTGACAGCAGTACATTAGGCTCCCAGTACTGAATGTGCCAAACAGATTGCAAGAGATGGCTCCAAATGTTTACTGATTTGGAGAAAGGAAGGGTAAATAGTACACTAAAGGGAGACAGAAGATTACTTTGTAAATCAGGGATTTTGCTGAAGTCAGATTATTTGCTGTGGGTTTGTAGCTGCCATGCTTAAGACATCAGTGCAATGCCACAATATTTTCATGGTTTGGATGGTCATAGAGGGTAACAGTGAATGGTGGGAGTCAGATGTCTTTTCTGTAGAAATGAAGTTTTTAGGCCCAGAATTCACCTCTAATTCTCAAATTTCTTTTCTCTTCCCTCACCTTCTTTCTGATTAAAGAGCCAGTATAGTAAATGTCATTTAGTAGCACCTACAAACACATTTCACAACAGGAGATCTGAAAAAACCCCAAATCACAAATTCTTCAAGAAGGTGTATCTCAGGAGTGACATTTAATTGACAGGCTGACAAAATAAAGCATGCTTTTTCATACATCTGTCTGTCAGCCACTACATAATTGAACAACATTCAGAGGGTTACAGAAAATAATAGTTTTCTTCTACTTGTTCTTCTACAGTCATGACTGGATGGATGAAGACAGTTATATTCTTGTCAGTCCATCTTTACCTCTAACATATACACTAATTCATTCCTATTCTCTTTATTATGAAACATCAAAAAGGAGTAAAAGGCCAGTCACTGACTTCAGAAACAGGGAGTCTTACTTTACAGGTAAGATGTTCAGAGCAGAGACTGATGCACAGCAGACACTGAAAAAACTGCATTGACACGATACAGTTAAATTTAGAGGCTCTGAAGGGCTTTGTATTCTTGGAGCCATTTGGTTTAATTGTAGTAGTGCCTTTTAAAGAAGAACTTTTCAGCACAAAACTTAAAGGAATATAAACAAATGAGGGACTTATGGGTAAAGCATCAACATTTTATAGAAACCACATCAGGAACACATCTGCTAAGTGTTTCAGGAGGAAGCACAGTAGGACTAGGACTTGATTACAGAGCAGCAACCTCAGCCCCAAAGGGCATGGCCTAACAGTTACAGGTTTGCACACACAGCACAGACCCATGAGGAGCCACGAAACAGAACACTGCTGCACAGCTGTTTGAAACAAGGTGCTCAGCTTTGCATAGGATTCACGGTATCCAGTTCTCTTCTGCTGAGATATGCATAATGTAGGTTGGTCTTGCGTTTTAAAAACACAAAACCTCAGACCAATCCAGTGCTGTCAAACCAATTCTGTCTACGACAAGTAGATATACAGGGACAAACCCTTCTTCATTAGGTTTATGTCTGAGCCTAAGCAAGCAAGAGTTTTCAGTGCAGAACCTGTGGACTAGGACCACAGTTTACCTGATGAGATATGTGACTTAGAAATCCTACTGAAGCTCATCAAGGTCTTGGTACTCATTATCAGGAAGTAAAAGGGACTTTAGTCACATGGAAAGGTAAATGGCAGATCAAACTAATTTTAAAAGATTTTAGAAACACATAATTTTCAAAGGTATGTCTCACATGATAACCATATTCTAGTGTTAAGTCTGTCTGTCTTCAAATATGATTAAAATGCGTAAAATCTGTCTGATTTCAGACATAACTGTAAACACAAACTTTCTTATTCTGGGACCCTCTGTAGCTGGGTGCTGACAAGATAGTGAAAAAGCAATGGATAGAGTTACATCTCTGCTATTAGTGGCTGGATAAAGAGCCCTACAGTCCCAAACACACAAATGATTATAAATACCCAGAGAAATACTCTGTCTATCACCATAGCTACATATTTCCAATCATCTTCCACCTGCAAAAGAATAAAAAAAAGAAGGATAAATTACATGTAGTGTTACATACAATTGTGCATTGACATTATGCAGTAGAAATGCCCCTTGTGCTTTTGAATGTGAGGAAGAACACACATGCAAGTCAGGAATGTTGCTTGTCATGCCTCTAGTTGTTGCAGTTTTCAAGTCTCTTCAAAGGGGGCTGATTTTCTCATGGCATTTTACCACTTCTGGCTGAGAACATATAACACTGTCCTAACCTGCTAAGTTGTTCTAAATATTTGAGTCTGAGGGTAGCACATCCATGGTTGTGATGTTAATATTAACCAACAGGACCTGAGCATATACTGCATGCAGAATGGTGTGGTTTAACAGCAGGCACAGCCACCACAGCTGCACATCACTAAACCCTGTTGGAGGATTTATCCTGATAGTCCACACAAGACACAGTTTGCCATTCGGGTCTGATTTGAAACACTGTCTTGCCAATCAAGCCCCACTGATTTCAGGAAACTGGACATGTGGACACATGGACTATGGCAAAGCAAGGGTTCCAACTGAGCAAACTGCAGTGTCATGTGCTAAGCAGGACAGAGTGAATTTTGTATGGCTGAGAGACAGACCTTAGAACCACATTCAATGAAGTTGCTGTCCTTTAAACTGTACTTTTAAACTTGTACTGCACAAGAAACACTGCATGGGTAGAACATTCAAACATATAAACTAGTGACTAGTTAAGAGCTCTTTGCTGAGGGATCTTCCACTTGTTTTCCCAATTTTATTATAAAATTATTAAAATTTAAGTAGGGTGAGTTTGAAGTTGTAAACTATAATAATGGCAATTCAGCCCAGGTGAGAAACAGATAAGTAAAGTAAAACTTTTCAAGTTTGTATTTAGTTTAATCCTATTCAGCCTCCCAGGGCTACTGAGAGGATAGCTGTAATAGTCATTAGTGCTGGGTTGAGTGATAGGGATGTTATGAAAAAGAGGGTGGCATGATAGTAACATGACAGGCTGGTAGTCAGGGAAGAACCTTGGAAGACTTCTGAAAATCAGAAATGGAAGCTGTACTTTGCATAAGGAATATACAGGAAGAACTCCAACAGCTGTAAATGTTTCTACAATTTTAAAATGGCTTTTATTTATATAGGACCAGTACATAACACCTCTCATATTGCTTTGTGTATCTGGCTAAGGCAGAAGCAGCCTCTGAAATAATTTTTCTCAGTGCTTGCCTGAGAACAAATCCTGTTTTTTTCCCTGAAAAGGGGATTTTTGTAAATGAAAAATCATGCTTTCCATCTCTAGTATGTTCTGAAAGGTAAGATACAAAGCTGCTCATGAACACACTAGACTAAGAATAAAATTTCATGTGGCAGAAGAGATTTGCAAGATGCAAATCAAGGAAACTAGCAAAGGAGGACTTCTCCTGAGCTTTATAATCAAGACAGCAAGATATTTGGATGACTGCATGCAAAACTTATTTTTGGGAGAGCATCAGAGAAAGCAGCTGAATAGTACATGGATATGTTTTATGCAGCTTGTTGCTAATGAAAGCAGAGCAGAAATGTTTGGGTTAAGCAAAGCCCTAAGGCCATAGGTACTAAGCAGGGCTCAGCTCAATCCCTATCCATAGAGGCTATGGCAATAGATTCCTGTCTTTTGCTCCAGGCTGGCATGTAGTACATGCTCACTCTATTAATTCAGTCAGCAGCTTAACTCTACTCCTTTATTCAGAAATTTATATGTTTTGCTTTCAGGTGAAATTTTTTTTGCGGAGCATAAAGAAAAAGGGGGAAAGGTAATCTTTAGGTTTCACAGAAGTTATATGAATTTCAACAAAATATTCTGATAGAAAGTAGGCATATCAACATTTCCCTTACAAAGTTTTTGTGATTTCCAATATAAATACAGCAGTACTCAGCTGTATATTAAAATCCATTTTGAAATGGATTTTACCATCATAGAGCATATAAAAAAACTTCAAAACTAAAAGCAGAAATTCCATGACAGATCAAAGAGATATGTTTCATTAGGTTCTAAACACTTGTAAAAATATCTTGAAGTGTCAGAGAATTTCTGCTCCTTGTGAGTTCTCATTGTCAGGAAATTCTTTTGCAGCTTCTTTTAGTTGCTTGTGTCTACATATGAGCATGTGGCCCCAGAATCCTTTAAATGTCAACATGCACATTTTCCATAACAGAAATCCAAAATACGGGGGGGGAAAAAAGATCTCACACAAGCAAACCCATTATATGGTCTTCTTCCCCAGCAACTTGTCTTACTGCATCTGTATCCTTAGCATTTCCTTCTTAAACCTTGTCCAGCCTTCATGGACTCCTCTGACCTTCAGAACTCACTCCAAAGGGACTCTGGGAATCAATTTCTTAAACAGGCCAAAGTCTAGCTGCTGGAGACACAGTTCTGCTGGCACCTCTTATAACTTTACCCCAAACTGAAAATTCTATCATTCTGTGGTTGCTGTGTCCAGGGCCTCCAACTGTCACATCTCCTACTAGTCCTTCTCTGTTCACAGACAATGAGTCCAGTGGGGCACCTTCCCTGGATTGCTTGCTTCCTGTGTCAGAAGATTATTTTCCACACACTCTGGGAAACTCCTAGACTGATTCTTCTCTACTGTGTGTTCTGTGCTGCTTATCAGCAGGTTCCTGGCAAGTTGAAGTCCCTATGAAAACACGAGCTGGTGAACATGATACTTCTTCCAGCCTCCTGTAGAATACATCATCTGCCTGTTCATCCTGCCTAGGTGGTCTGTAACAGACTCCTACGAGATCATGTGCCCTGCTGACCTAGCCCCTGATCTTTAAACACAGACAATCCCCCTTGTCATCCCCACTGATTTCAACACAATCAGACAAGCCCTAATGGGATGGTGGGATGGTTACCCCCCTTACCTCTTTGGTTTCATTTTGAGACTTCATGTTCTCTGCGATGAAGTGGATGTTGCTAATGACATCCTTCACCTCTGGGGAGTACTCCACGTGCTCTGCCATCCATTTCAGTGACTGATGGCTCAGCTGTCTTTTGAGAGTAGAGAGTTCAGTTGCCTTATCACAATGACTACACCGTTGCTCCTTGTGCAGTTTTGTGTCTTTGTGTTTGCTGTGCTTTGACTTGCCCAACTTGCTGTCTGATACTTTCTTGTTTTTTCTGGTGGTGATCTTTTTCTGCTGTTGTAGTGGCCTCTGCATCAATAGGACTTTGGGGAGAAGGCTAAGAAAGATGGTCTTTACCCATTTGGGCATTGTGTGTGTTGTCGGAGTCCTATAATGTATATTGAGGACAAACACTGTGATGACAATTGACAGAGTCACAAATATCATTGTGAAGAGTAAATATTCACCGACTAGGGGAATTACTAAAGAGGTGGATGGGATTATTTCTGTGATCACCAGTAAAAATACAGTCAAAGAAAGAAGCACAGAGATGCAAAGAGTAACTTTCTCACCACAGTCAGATGGTAGGTAAAAAACTAACACGGTGAGGAATGAGATGAAAAGACAGGGAATTATCAGATTTACGGTGTAGAACATTGGCAACCTTCGAATATAAAAGGAATATGTTATATCTGTGTAAATCTCTTCACAGCAGTTATATTTGATATCATGTTTGTAGCCAGAAGCATCAACTATTTCCCATTCACTATTTTCCCAAAAGTCATTCATATCTACTTTAGATCCAATGATCAGAAGATCAATTTTGGCTTTGTCATAGGTCCATGAGCCAAATTTGAGTGAACAGTTCTGATGATCAAATGGGAAAAATGTAATATCCATAGGACAGGAGCTTTTAAAAATAGCTGGTGGGGTCCAGGTGATCATTCCATCATAGCGAAGGAGGGCTTTGGTCTTGCCTTCAACTTGAAAATCTCCCACAGCACTGCAAAGACAAATGAAGCAAAAGAAAAAAAATTACCATGAAAGTAAAATGTAATGGGTGTTTTCATAGGTGCTGCAAGGAGATATTTTTCAGAGAAGAATTCAAATGAATCAATAAAATGGGTAAAATGAATCATCATACTTATTATACAAGACAATATCTGGTTTCCAAATTTTATCTGCTGGTACCCGAACAAATTCAATGCCATCATATTGTCTGGGATCCCACTGCAGTTTGTAGTCATTCCAAATCTGGAAGAAGAACAGACAAGAATTTTAAAACCTTAAATTATCAACAAATATCTTTCTCAGATCTTCCTGTAAAATGATAAGACTATGATAAAGTGTAGCATGTGGAGAAAGGGACAATGGTCCAAAATACAGCAAGGCCATAACCTGGAGAAACACTGGATACATGTGAATACTGCTCCCACGGATTGCTACTCTCTTCTCTGTGATGGGATGCCAATTGCTACGAACTGCTGGATGCTGAGATCTCTCCTCTCTCTTGTGAGAGCCTTGTCTATGAAAGGTCATCTCTTCACCGCAGAGAGAAAATAGGGGCTGTGCTGTGGGAGAGGAGGACAGCACCAGAGGGGGTGAGCACCCCCATGTTTGGCCCAGCTGCACACGAACAGGCAGCTGCTGCCAGAAGACAGCATTGGTACCACAGGGCTACTGAAATACCAGGTAAGGGCAGCAAGGGACACACAGCAGCTCTCCTGCTTTGCTGTCTATTGCCCTATCATGGAGGCATGCTCCATGGTCTCTCACCTACTGTAAGTACAGTACAGTAAGCTTTCTTTTACAGAAAACTTTGCATGGACCACTGCCTGAAAAAAATGGAGCAAGTTAGCTATATTTTCTCAGCAGTTTAGGTCCTCTAAGGATCCTTATCTATGTAAAAACACTAGAACTATCAGGAATAATGGAGGTATGTTCCTTTTTCTAGTAAATATTTTGGTGGGGATGACCTAGGGCTGCAGAGCTGCATATTTTAAATATCACTCTTTAAGGAGTACATCCAGCTAGATTTTCCAGAAGAAAATCAATCATCATGAAGTCGGGGAAGAATAAATCCCACAGAAAAGAAAAAAGATGTAACTTCTAGGTAAAAAGAATGGCAAAATTACTTTTTCAATTGTGGGGCTTCTCCTTATTCTTTTTAAAGATCCTTGTTACAAAACAAAAACTTATTCTATAGATGTACCTTACGAGTAACACACATTTCATAATTTCAATTCAAAATGCATGAGAAATGCAACACAGTCACTTACATGTCTTAGCCACAAATTTGTTTCCATAATCTGATTGACTTCATCCTATAAAAAAACACAGGCATAAACAGTTATAGTATCCTGAGATGGTAAATAACTTAGCTCATAAAACTGGAAAAGATAATTTCACGCTAACCGATAGCAGATTTTTCTATAGCATCTTTCAAAAGCTTTACACATTGTACACTGTCATGTGAAACCCTACTAAAAAATCAGTAAAACTTCACTAAAGAATCATGTTTTATATCAGATATACAGAAAGGTGCACTGTTCTGCCAGGCATTTGAGCATCAGGAGAGCACACAACCTAGAGTTGCTCTGACTTGTACCAGAGGAATAATGTTCTTCTTGTGGCTGTGTATTTTGTTGGATTCAGTGTTTAAAAGCTCTGATACAGAATTGATCAAAATTCAAGGAAAATGGGGTCTGTATCACAGTGTTTTGAATTTCTATGCAAACCTCTAAATTCGGTAATTGTTACACAGAGACCCTCTTTTTACAGTCACTTACTGCAATTGCCAATCAGTCATGAATCAGAAAGGTCATGCTTTGCTTCTTCCACATTGTCTCTCTCCTGCCCAGCCTGTTTGCCCCAACATGCAACATTCATCCTCACCTCCATGATTTAAAGCACCACTCTTCCACTTTTCCCTTAAATCATTTTGAAATTAATAGATTGAAAAAAGAATGCAAAAAAGGAGAAGATTTTTTCCCCTCAGAACTACTAGGAAAATTCAGTAGCCACACAGGAGACCTGGTCACATGCTACACACAACATGGACACGCTAGGTGCCTCTGGAATGGGCTAACCTTGTGAAGGGAGGGCATTCAGTACTTCTGCCCTGGGCTCTGGAGTCTGCTACCTGAAGCAGAGGGGTTTGATGCTACAGAGTAAGGAAATGAATCTGAGTCATTCAAATCACTTGTTCAGGCAACTGGAACAACTCATCTGACTGAAAGAACTGCAAAAGTCTTTGTGCATGTGCACTTAGATACATATTAAATGAAAGCTAGGAGAGTTGTGGGTACATGCAGCCATCAAAATTACACCTCCTGCTTCAGCAATTTCCATGTGCTTACAACCTCCCCAAAGCTCACCAGTATTCTGTAGTGAGTCTTACCACATTTGTAAGCTGGGTAATAGCCAGTTCAAAATACACAGTGACAGGATCAGACACATTTTCCACTGGCCTAATGAACTGGTTGTACTGGGAGAAGAGTTTGTGAAATAACCGTTCCTCTGATTTGCAGGCTGTGGTATCTGTATTGGTAAAGATAAAGAACACAGGTAAGAGAAAGGAGAAGGTGGTGCTGGATAACATATTAGTTTATGGTGTATTTCTGGATCTTGTGCTTGTGACCACGTTTAAAGCCACCAGAGCACAGAGAGGAGAGTTTGCCAGTATGCTGTCAGTTGCAAGCAGGGTAACTCCTGCAGAATGTTGGCTACTCCTTGTTTACTCAAATAGTGAGATAATGGCTTCAGAGGTTGTATCTCCTAAGCTGTATTTAGCCTATCAGCCCCCATTTGGCCCACTCTGGTGTCACACCAAAGTGGAAAAAGGTGATGTGAAATACAAGAAGTCAAAATGTGACAGATTTAATCTTTGTGAGTCTTCCTGGTAAAATAAGATGTTTATGAAAAGCACAGCTACTTAGAAATGAAAAGCCTGAGGCTGCAACTACTGTATTAAAATCTCTATCAGGTGATTAGCCAACTACAATGATGCCTCCTAATCTTAAACATTATGACTGCATTTTATCCTTACAATTGATTCTTCCACTCTTTAGATAGCACAATTTTTGTTTGCATAAAGTTCATTTATTAAGTTCTATGAACAAAAAAAGTGGAAATATTAGCATTTCTTAGAGAATAGCATGCATCTGTTCTTTGGGAACCAGCAGATCACGTCTGTAACCTCTCATTAATGAAGAACAGACCATGTGGCTTAGAAGACACAAGGTATTTGACAGGCACTGAGTTGACTCACTGCAGAGTTAAGAACAATGCTCCTAACCTGTTATACATAGTCCAAACCTGAAACAGTTATTTTCAGTGTTAAAGGCTATACATTTTGATTTCAAAAGGAAAATATTAAATTTTATTTGCTCTAGCAACATCAACTCAAAAGAACAATTTGATTGAATAACTTTCCTATTACAAATACATTATTGTAATTCAGCACCTAAAACAAAAATACTTTCAGAGGTCAAGATTTAGAATTTCCTTCTCATGTGCACAGCTGTTTTATCAAAACTATAAGATGATCCCGAAGATATTAGTGATACAAATGCAGAAAAAATATTTTCAGACTCATTGTTTTAAGTTTTTTTTATTAGTCCCAGACTACACTAGAACACATCAGAGAAGCACCAGGACAAGCCTTTATGATTGCAAATATTAAACATAAAAGGGGTTTGTGCCAAGCAGCATGGTCCCTGGCATAGCATAGGACATAAATTTGCAATTTACATATCCTTCAGTGAACACAAGGGCCTATGCAGGTGCAGATGTCCTGCAGGGACATAGTGCGTCTCAGTATGCTTTCATGATTAGACTGTCTTCCCCTGTTTTTGGAAAAGATATTTTCTCTCTAAGGTAATAGAAAACATACTGTAATTTCAGGAGATTATCATAACTGCAAGATGAAATGTTGGTTACTGGTCACTTACATATATGTGACACACTATGCATCACAGTGTTATGGGTGGTGATGATGAAATCTGGAAAGAAAATTTTTAGTTATTTTTTGAATGGAAAAATACATGACATAAAAGTGTCCAAACTTTATAGACATTCATGTGTCTTCTCTGAGTGATGCTGAAAGGATGAAATAAAACATCAAGTTTTTAAATTTTTACTAGAATTTTCTTTCCAGATTTCATCATCACCACCCATAGCACTGTGATTAGAAGTACATTACTGTGGGAGCATGAAATCTCATGACTAAAATAAATGCATCTAAAATCATGTTTCATTTGAAATTTTTCCACTGTCTTCTTAATAGACACATGCTTTAAAATAAAGTAACAAAGCAAGACAAGTATTTAGGTCTTATCTCATGGTGCTGCTTTAAGACAGTTTCTTATGTTTTGCTAACATCTTGGCCATCTGCAGAAGTGAGACTTTCAAAACAAGTGTGTCCTAAAAGCAAAAAATCCTGCTAAACTCATTGAGAGTTCTGAATAGAAATGACTGCAGCATATTTAGAACACAGATCATAAAAAATAGAGAACAACAATAGATCAAGTTCTCACTTTTAAAAGTGTGAGTATTGACCATGCACATCTGTAGTCTGCATTATTTAAGCACATGCAAATTCAAGCACCAAATGAAATTACTAGGACCCCTAATCCATTTCCACTGTTTTCTAGAAATAATTCTTCCATTAGTTATCAAACAAAAATGAAGAGTTTTACATTGGAAAGCTAGCATTGTTTTAGCTCTTTTCAAATACTGTTGAAATGTTACAGATTTCAGGTTAGAAATAGCTGGTGTAAGCTTTACATTGAATTTATTCAAGAAAACAGAAGCAGAGACAGTAACTAGAAATTATTCTAGAAATTCATATCAAAGAGAGCCTACCTTTAATCAAGGATGCTAACACGAAAGCCCACACACAGAAAGCAGAGCAACAGCAACATAGCTGTGTCTCAGGATGCATGGCTAGCAGCAGAAAAGAGCTTCCTTTTGAGAACAGAGGTTTAGGGGAAGAAACAAGAGGCAAGAAGACATATAACCCTCCTGATGGTAAGTAGGCAGTAGAAGGACGGATTTCTGGTTTGCATCTGCAGCAAACTCTGTAGCCTGCTGAGCAAAGCCTTGCAGAGTTGCTTTCACTATCACTATGCAAGGAGAGCTTGTGCCGCGCAGAGCGAAGAGAGTCAGGCAGCATCTTATCAGGTGACTTCACATTTCCAGTCACCCACACCCCTGCCTCAGGGAATGTGTAAGAGTGCAGGAGAGAGAGGGAAGGCAAGACACAGGATAGCCATCACGGAGCAGGGGGAGCATTCACTCAGCCCTTCACCCAAGGGTTAAGAACTCTAATCGTGCTAAAGGTGATCACCTGAGTGAGTCTGTCGGAATACACAGAGGTGAAACAGCTTCAGTTTCTTAGCTGGGGACTGATTCTTCAGGTGATAGAAATGGAAGTTATATGGTTTTAACATGTCTACCAGAAGCCATACAAACCTTGAAATAAGCACAGCATTGAGTGATAGAATTGCGTTACAGTATTCTCAGTGAATAAATCCAAGGCAAGTAGACTTATTATTGCCATCTGACAGGAGCAACTAAGCATGCTTAGTTCTTTCCTGACAGTCAAGTCAGCTTACAACATCAATTCTTTGAACTGTGTTTTTCCTTGTGTGTGCAGTCTCCTGTGCCAGTATGCTAGTGTGGAAATGGAAAAGCAGAATAAAGAAAAAATTCACCAGGTGCTGTTACAAGCCAAGTTCTCTGCAACAGAGTGTTCTCTTAATTACAGAAGCTAAGAAAAACCCTGATCTCATGATTCTTTAGGGGTTGATGCATGTTCCCTCCTCAGGTGTTCAGTACACAAATCCTTGCAACGAGAATGCCTGAAAAGAATCTGTAGGAAAAGGATCTGAGAAACTCAGGGTCCTGTTTAGCTGCACTGGGGTGGAAGGCACCACAGGTTACTTAGTGCCATCCAGCTACCCAGAAAGCAGCTTGGATAGGGAATCTCCTTTATGTGTGCTTAATCCAGCATGAATGATTTGATCAAAACAGAAATGCTGCTATATTTTCATGCACTTACATTGTTGGGTAAGTGTAGAGAGAAGAAAAAAAAAGCCATAAAATGAAAAAAGGATGTCCTTTATACTGTTAAAAATGGGCAGGAGACAATGCTTTCTCCTTAAGATGCCTTTATTGATCAGCTCTCAAGGGGTAGCTTGAGGGATGGTCTGAGCCGCCCTTGCTCTCCCTGGTCCACCGCTGAGGAGAAGGGACAATTGGCTTTGCAGCTTCAGCCACTGCAGAGCCGGGAACCCGCCCTCGCAGGTGTCCCTGAACCCACCCAGGCCGGCCCCATCCAGGGGTATTTCCCCCCCCCTTCTCGGGCACTCTTAAAGTTACAGCGAGATGCAGAAAAACTGTCTGCCAACACTTTAGGGCACAGATAGTTCAATGCTGTCTTTTGTGGGTCCGGATCTTGCGTCGGTTTGTCTCGGCTGGGGACTCTTGGTGCCAATTAGGTCTTGACTCACGGCGAGGCTTTATGGGGGTTCCCCTGGTTTCCATAGCAGACGCCAGCAGGGAATGCCGACGGGGCGCAGGCGGGCGGCGGTGGTGGCGGCGGTGGCAGTGGTGGCCCCGCGCTGCTGCCGAGACCGCGGACTTGTCGCGGGGCTGAAGGGCGAAGGGAGAAGCGGCCACACTCCGGCCCCCTCCGGGGAGGGCGGGCACGGAGAACAAGGCCCCTCCCCTCCCCGAGGTGGTGGCCGTGACTCGGGTGGCTCCCGCGGGGAGCGGCCGGCGGTGCCCAAAGAGCGAACGTGTCCTCCGCCTCTGCAGGGAGACCACAGGGGCGGCTCCCCACCGCCACACCACAGGGGCTTACAATTACAAACTATTCCTAACATCGATACACTTGCTACACAACAATCAAGAGGATACAATTATTAGTTCTTAACACCTTAAACTTTCAACACATAACCAGGAGTCTTTTTAACTTTATTTACTTCAATACTACAAAATACAGAAGCAAAGCTGCAGCGCAGAGTAAGAAAGTAATTTGTCATGTATAGAAATTGCAAAAATATGGATAGAAAGGAAGAGGACTGCCTGGAAGGAAAAGACTTAGGAATGAGCTGAGTGCACAAAGAAGATCCCTGAAGTGGACCAAGTTGCCCAGGACAAGTTTTGAGGAATGAAATGTAAACCTTAAAGGATTACAGACACCAGCCTTACTCCAGAGCTCGTTAGAGAGAGGGAGGCTTCTGCAGAGAGAGGAGAAAGCAAAAGAAACAAAACCATGAGTGTTTGGAAATCTGGGAGTAATTTTGCCCTCTCAAAAGCAATGTCAGTGCAGACCACAAAGCATGGCTATGAGGCATCTCTAAGCTGAAGTTAGATATAAATTCTCCTTGCAAATAATTTTAAAATGAAAATGCGGGTTCCAGCATGGTGATTTGTCTTTTAAATTTCCATTTTGCCAACATTTTCCTAGGAAAAAAAGTTAAAACTACTACTACTACTACTACAAAAAAAAAAAAAAAAAAAAAAAAAAAAAAAAAAATATCTGCTTTACGCCAATTTTTCCCCAAGCTGAAATGTTTATTAAAATGGTGTTAATAGTACAGGTCCATAAACTTGCAGTTTCCTCACCTTACCAAATGAAGTTCATACTTTTTTCTTGAACTGATATGCCTGTGGTGCACTGTGGCTAACAGAATTACCCAGCCATGTGGCATCACAGGATGCCTATGGCTGGCTGCAGTCATGGCATATGCACTCCTGGTAAAATCCAGTGCTTCTAGAAGGATGACATATGGTAAGATAGTCAGACACAATTTGAAAACAAATTCACCCCAACCTAAAATGTTTTGACATTCTCAAAATTTTTGTTATTTCCAAAAATGTACAAGGCCAAGGAATCAAGTGGGAGAAGTTAACAGATCAGCACATGCACGTCTGCAGACTGAAATGTCTTCAGAGATGAGGGTAATGAGCGTACTTCCCCTCCAGAGAGGAGAGCAGTGCAAGGCCAGCTGGCAAAGATGATCCTTACTGCCACATTTGAGGGAAAGAACTGCTTTATTATGGGGACCAAGGGACTGGGGAAGCAGGCTGAATTTGGAGGCAATACCAGTCATTCAGTGAACAGATGACAGGAGGGATTGTGCTCCTGAGACCATGCTGCAGGGTATTGCCTTTGGGAAAGGCTGACGAGGAAGGCAAAGTTCAAACTGAGTCATGACAAGCAGCTGATGAGGCATCAAAATGGAGAATGCAGGGAGACCAGCTGAGGTATTGCTTCACCGCAAGGATGCCAGCTGGAAGCAGAGCAAAAAGTTGTGAATCATTGCTGCTTGGGAAGGTACCTAGTTTAATCTAATATTAAAAAGAGGCATCAAAATTCCAGGCTCAAACAGAAAGCATATATTTGACAGGTTTTCATCTTTCTTTCACTAAGTGTGGAAGAAAAGGCTGAATTAATCCTTTCACATGTATTTTCACCCTTCAAGCATATATTCACTTAGAAAAAAATCTCAGGTTTCTTTTCTTCAGGTAAGGTGGCTCAGGAAAAACAGAGCAAGCAGCTTGCAGGGATGCACAAAATCTGCCCACCAAAAAACGTTTCTAGCACATAGATACACTTCACAACTGGAGCTTGATGTTGTAAAAGCTGCATGGAATTGACAGTGCAAAAAAGCAAAAAGATGACCCATTTGGAGGGTTGCCTATGCACCCAGGAGCTGAAGGCATACACCCTGGTGGCATTTGCAATCCTAATGACAGATCCATTTGGAGTCAGGCTTAGGTCTGAATGGCTGACTTCTTCCTCTTGAGCCAAGTGGTCCTTTGTTAGAGAGCTGTATCCGAGTTGTTTGTAGAATTTGACAATGCAATGGATTACCCTGCAGTGGGACAGTTATAAACAGCTCTGTGACAAACAATTTTTCTGTCATGAGATACTCATGTCCTGATCATTTGCTGAGAAGCCCCTGCATCCAGTGGAGAAGTTCACAGTCTGCCAACTCTTTGCTAACTACCACTAGCCAAGTGAGTTTGCACTAGGGGCACTTTTCACCCTTTGCTGCTCTGGAAGCACTGGGGGGATCTGAGCCACTTCTCACTGGTTTCTTGCTCAGGGCTATCTATACATTTGCTTGTAGTGCCTCCCTGAAACGGCTCAGTGAGACCTCAGCAGCATTTAACTTTATGTCTACTTGCTACTTACTGCTTTTGCAAGAAGACAGCTATTATGGAATCAACCAATTCATCTAGAGCTTGGTCCTCTTTGCATATTCACACACAGTGCTTCCTTGGGCATAGGACATCTACTGCTAGTAAAAAGGACAGTGGCAGAAGGAAACTGTAATGGAATGGTGAAAGAATCAGTCAAGTCCTGCCATCTGACTGATAATTCTGTAGTCAGCCATGGATATCTTGAGCATTATCTGAATTAAGGTAAACAGGAAACTTGCTAAAGCTCACAGATGGGAGATTTCTGAGAATAGCAGATACTTAAATTGAGGAGGCAATTGAAGGAAGGACAATCTCTAAAGGCTGGTTCATGAAGCTCCCTAGGTTCTGAGTGATGAAGGAATAGTTTAGCTTGAAAAGTTTATATGGACTAGTGTTTTTCCATGTCTGTGCTGCATGGGCAATTCATCAGCATGTGAACACTGGTATTTTACCTTAAAATACTCTGCTCTGATTCATGGCATTTGGACACCATCACCTTCCAGATCTTTCAAGACAGTTAACTGTAGAAATAAAGCAGACTTTTCAACTATTCCAGGCTTTGCAGACATTAGGCAGGGAGGCAGAGGCCACCTGTCACAATCCTCTGAGAGAAGTGTTTGACTCAGCAAGCACTGGGCTCAAAGTAGGACTCCCCAGGAGACATTTTTCACACAAGTAGTTGGGCAAAAGGGTCACAAAGATTTACACCTTCTGGAGGCAAAACCAAAATTCTACTATTTTGTGTTGTCAGAGTTAACCTTCACTAACAATTGTGCATCTATTACTAAGGCAGAGAAAATCATTGCTTTCTATGTTCTCCCATCTAAGACCATTACCCAGACCCCTTCTCAGCTGTTTTTCTTGGTTACTCCTGCTCTGTTCCTGAACTGCATTCTCACAGCCCTATCCCTTCTCCTCCACTTCAGTGAAGGCAACCTTCAGGCAAATGATTTTCTGATGGGCTCTTGGTCTGTGTTCCACTTCTCACCTTCCTCACACATGATAATTTCCTACAGCTTCATAGAAGCAATACTGACAGCAGCTGTACCTGCCTAATATGTGCCAACTGCAGTCCCATAGAGGTAAAAGATTGCTGTTAATCTGTGTTAGCCCTGAATGGTGTTGGAATTCACTGTTCTGTTTCAACTTCTGATATTACTACAATAAATCAGGCTAATAAACCATTTATCAGAACAGTATTAGGAATCGAGCTTTCACTGCCTTATTGGAAGTGATCAGCTGTCACAGAACCCTTCCAGGACACTGTCCTTTGCTAAAGTGTTAGTACAGTCCAGCTTGCCAAGTGTCACACCCTGTGCAGTACGTTTACACTCCCTGCAGCAAAGCCTGGATCTCACCCATGTGTACATCCTGGCCTTTGGCCTCTCTCATGCTCTGGGACCTCCTACCCCAACAATGTCTGGCCTCTGATCCATCAGACACTGGCCAATGGCTTCCAGTGTGCAGGGGATGTGAAGTATGAGTGAAGATGGAACGCCAATGGCTATTGTATGCAGAATAATGTGCTCATGTTTCAGGCAGGGTTTTGTATATTAAAGTCTTTTTTTTTTTTTTTAAAGTCAGATTTTAAATGTTTTAATGATGTGTGGGAAGAGGCTTGAAGCTTGCATTGATTAGGGCATTTCCACAAACTGAGCACAGGATTTCTTCAGTTCAGGTAGCTTGCCTTGTAAGAAAGTCCTTTCTTAATTTTTCTTTTGTATTAAAGAAATTGAATCACAGCACCTCTATGAGTCTGCCCCTGCTGCCCCAGCTCTGGAGTGTATGGTAATGCACTCCACACCCCCACCAGGCATTTCTGAATAGGGAGTTTCAGTTTATCTTTAGACATTTTAGGAAGTTTAACTAAAGAGTTCTGTGTTTTTCTAATTGTAATTGGCTCAGGGGCAAGAGATAAGCACCTATTGGACCTTGTCACTGTTCTTCAAACCCAGTATCTTATTGGCAGCAAGCCAAATTGTCCCTCCTAAAACATTCAGTATTTAGAAGGGGCCCAAAGAAAGTAAGAAGTTTTTTGGAGTGTTTTTACCAGGATGTCTGAGGTTTCTCAGACACCTGTGTGTGGCTCATCTTTTGTTTTCTGTAACGTTTGCTATTTTCTTATTTTTCCTTATTAAACCTTTTGCTTTACAAAACATCTCTGAAGAGCAGTCTCGCTAATTAATTTCAGCCACTACTCTGCAAAGACTGGACCCTCAGAGACAGATACATTTATACGTGGTTCATTACACTCTCATCACAAGCTAACCAGTATCACAAGTGGGCAGCCAGTAAGTCAGGCAGTCAACACACACTGAGTAGCCAAGCACAAGAATGGGGATGTCCATGGATGTGCATGATCCATACATGGATGTGTATGATCCTGTCTGCTAAGCAGATTCAGTAACCAGACTACAACACCAAGGTCCATCTTTTATAAGCTAAAGTATCATGGATGGAAACATCCCCAAAGCACCTTCCATTGTACTAAGCATCACTTATTTTTACCTTCACTGCTTGGATCAAATCTTCTTGTAACTTGATGGAGATTATAGGCTGGTAAAACCTGATCCATCTCAAGGAAATAAACTTCAAACCAATCACCTCTGTTCAGCTTTTTAAGAATTCTCTACTAAAGCAACACTTCACAGGAGTAGGTTTTGAACCTGTAATATGTATGTTTCTACACTTCCCTAACGTAAATACCTTTATTCACTGCAAGCATACTTTGACACTGTAGGGAGGATGCATTGGATATTTCTGTACCCTCTTTTGAGCTCCTTGCCATAGATGCCATTCCTCCTAAATCCCCAAATGGAAATCACAAAGTATGTTCACATGGAACATGGAAATCACATGGAAATCACAAAGTATCACAAAGCAACTCTAAAGAGCAATAACAGTGAGAGGCCAGCAGAAATCTCTAGCTTTATGCAAACAATTGGGATAGCAGAAATAATGTGAAGACCACACAAGCCTGGATAGGATCCTGTGGAAGCCACCAAATTCTACACTGACACATGCATTACCTCCAGGGATGCTAGTATAGCCAACATTTTATTTCTAAGAAATTTAGCATTTCTTAAGTAGGGAAAAAACCAAGTCAAGCAGAAGTGTAAATGGGAATGCTTAAAGGGATGGTATGACAAAGCATCCTGAAAATGTTTGATTCAGTGATTATGGGGGGGTCTCCTCAAGTCCTTTCCCTGTAGTGGGATAATGGATATAGTAGCAATATTGTTAGGGAAAATAAAATAGCAATGAGTGTGATGAATGGGAAGGGTAAGGATTTTTAACAAAAGGTACAGGGCCAGACTGAGTTAGAAAATTATGGGAATACGACTGCAGTAAAGAGTTCCAGACTGAATGTCTGAAATTGCCTAGCCTAAAAGGGATTAAGATGCAAATGCCCAGTTTTAGCCCTTAGAAGTTCATGAAATAACAGACCATTGAAAAGAGCAAGTGTCTTGGGTTCGATGCAAGATGCATTCTATTTCCCATTTGTTGAAACTGTTGGGGAGGTATTTCTGCCCTCATGGCTCCGGTGGGAGGGGGCAGGTGTCTTCTGTTAATGGGCCAGCTGTTAAAACCAGGTGGAGCAATGTTCCTTATCCCTTCCACAACCCATCCTTCCTCCAGGGGGTATCTGCTTTTAATGGCCATTGAGTCTCATTGCATGACTGATAAAATTACATCATCCCATTGTGAGATGGTCCACCCAGTGAGAGGAGCCAAACATTCCTACCTGGATAAAAATCTGAGAGTCAGCACAGCAGGATAGTGTGTTTTCCACTGGATTCCCAGAGGAAGATTGGACCCATCTTGCCACTGGACTCTTCTACAGGATCATCTCTACTTCAGCAAAACCACATCAGTCACTCCAGGAGGACTTGTTTTGGACTGCTGCCAACACCCTGACCAGCAGGGTGTCAGGTCGTATTCTGACTCTGTCCATGTTTCCAGGATTTGTTTGTTTATTTGTTTTTTTTTTTTTTTTTTTTTTTTTTTTTTTTATTACTGCATTTGTATTTTTAATATTCCTACTAAGGAACTGTTATTCCTATTCCCATATCTTTAACTTAGAGCTCCTCAATTGCAAAATTATAGGAATTTGGAGGGAGGGTGTGGAGGCTCCTGAGGGCAATGCTGAAAGAGTGGAGCTCCTGGTGCTTCCATGGAGGGCGTCCAGCCCTTGAATTCCCTTAACTCAGTTAGCAAATCCCCCCTTGTTTGAAGTTAGCAGTTAAAGTTATATCCTGGTATGTTAATTACCCTACCCCTGATTGGTTGTTGTGTTTTCCCTCAGTTCTGTACCCTGATTGGTTCTTTTTGGATCCCTTCCCTGATTGGTTAAGTTTTCAATCTGGTCTCCCATTGGTTGTTTTGCTAAACCCCACCCCCCCCCAAGTTGAGCATGAAAACCCAGCTTCTGGGACCTTAGAGGTCTTCTTTGGAGAGTCGCCAGATCCAGATAATAAAGAAGGCTCCTAAAGAAGATCCTCGCCTCCTGTGGTTTCTTCTGTGCCACCTGGAAAGATCCCCGCCTAAGAAGAAGCTGCTCCGGCAGCTGCAGCCTGGCCAGAGCTGACAGGCTTTATTGCTTTGGCAATTTCACAACTGAGCTGATCACTCTTTAGGAGTGCCTGTGCTGCCTGGGTTGAGGCCGCCTCTCACTGGGCGACTCACTTGGGAAGGTCGCGGCACCCAGAAGATCCCCGCCAGGGACCTGGGTGGTCGGTGACAGGAGGGGGTTTACATTCTCTATTGCAAGGGAAGCTCCAGCTTTCCCTGGCAGACACCTGTCTTTCCAAACCAAGACAGCAAGGAACTCAAGCACTATGTGAACAGAGAACACCTAACAGTGCTCTTGTTGATCCAACAATTCATGGTTGTGGTCATATGCTAGCCAAATAACTACTCTGAGGCTGTGTTCTAGTGGACTGAGATTTAACCTTAACTATTTTAGCAAATCTGTGAGTGTGCTCCAAAGGAATAATAAAATCCATGGAGAACTTGGTGGTTGGGGAAAGAAAAAAAAAAGGGGGTGGGGAGGGAAGACTCTTTAAACTAGTTAGTGTGAAAAAAAATCCCTTAACAGTTGCAAAAGAAGACCCACAGTTGTCATTAAGGAAATGGGCTGGTCAATGAGTTGGAGGAGTGATGGAACATTATTTTTTGTGTATGCATCTTTTCCCTCCAAACTTTCAGTATCTCAACAGCTGTGACCATTCTTTTGCTCAGCTTTAGATCTCTAAGGGGTACGAAGCAGCATGGTAGAAGCTAGGCAGGAGCTATGTATATGTATGGTCATTAGTGAACTAACATATGTATTGAGTAACTATGTGACTTCTTCCAAATGAGATATATAGTCTGTCTGTTGTTTTTTCAGATGGGACAAATCTCATTAGAGTTGTTCCCTTAATGCAAATATTGATTCACAACAAATTTACAGAAGCTTAATTTTCTTTAAAACTCTTAAAAATTGACCTCTGGACAGGTCAGTGAGTAGACAGAAAAATATCTGATGAAAAAATATTGTTTGAGCAGGAAGCAGAGGTGAGAGAAAGAACAGCTCTATTCTTTCTTCAACCATTAGCCACATATATGGAAAACAAAACCATCAGATGGGAAATGAATTAAATACAGTACCTATCCTAATTTTTATCCAAAATCTGGAGTAGCAAGAACACCATCTTGAAGATGAAGGATAGATTTCCTCAAATAAGGTTTGTATCTTGGAATATTTTGGCCCCAACATATATAAGTGCAGCAGAAATTACAAATGCTTCACTGCATGGTGATGGACACTGCATCCATTTATATAATTACATATCAGATTATACCTGGGATAAACCTCAGAAACACACCATGTCTAGACCAGGCAACCTGACATTCCTCCATTACTAATCTTCTGTCAGGAGACAGAACCTAAGAGAAGCTGAGTAAAGGGAAAGGTTTTGGGAGGTTGGATAATGAAGTAAACCTATTTACCTTGCTGGTGCTGGAGGAAAGCCTTAGCAATGTGCTGGTAATCTGAAAGTTGAGCTCAGAGCAGACACCCTATCCAATTAAAAAAAAAAAAAGTGTCATTTGAGAGAACTTGTAAATATAAGAGGTAAATAATCCATGTCTGTAGGAATTCTGCCATTCACTTCTTAGATTTACACTGTAACGAAACTAATCAATGTCCCTTTGAAAATATCTATGCTATCTTGGCCTGAAATCTGAAACACTTTCCCAGGTAATGAAAAGGACGCAGCTTCTACACATTTCAAAAAGAGGTTGCAAGCTTTGTTTGAAAGTTCTCAAGACTTCAGCCCTTACTTCTTATTTTGGAACACTGAAGCGGTCTACTAGTATTTCTCTTAAAAATTCTTCATGTCCAACTCTCCAATACTTCCCAGGATATTACAACATTTTATGGACAATGCAAGGATGTTTGCACATGGCAAAAAGGGTAATATGTTCAAGATATACTCAAAATTTTGTGTAGGAACTTGCCTTATTAAATGCAAATGAATGGAAAAAAATCTGAACCAGGGCTGGAAGTTTAACTAATCCTGTTTGTTTCAGAGTCTGTGAGGTGCTTTTATCCTTAGTGTCCTGTAGATTTTGAAGAAACAATCTTTTTTGGGATTATCTGTGCTTGGTTTTGTGAGCAGCGTTGATCCCTTGCAATGGTGAGAATATTACTCTTATTAACTTAGCTTTTTACTTTCTGTTTTTACTCCTAAAGACCTGTCTTGGTTTGAAGAGACAGGTGTCTGCTAGGGAAGGCAGAAGCTTCCTTTGGAATGGAGAATGTAAACCTCCTCCCTTCCAAATCACTATAATTTTGAAATTAAGGGGCTCTGAGTTAAAGACATGGGAATAGGAATAACAGTTCTTTACTAGGAAAATTAAAAGAAAAATGCAGTAGTACAAAAAAAGCACTGATAGAGTCAGAATACAACCTGACACCTTGTTGGTGAGTGTGTTGGTAGCAGTCCAATTAAATGGTGGCTGTGGTATTCCTGGAGTGACAGATGTAGTTCTGTTGAAGCAGTGGTTCTGTAGAAGGGTGTAGTTTTCCTCTGAAGGTCCAGTAGTGGTATAGATGGGTTCAGTCCTCCTCTGGGAATCCAGTGGAAATACACTCTTCTGGTGTTCTGACTCTCAGATTTTTATCCAGGTAGGAATGCTTGGCTCCTCCCACTGGGTGGAGCATCTCACAATGGGATGATGTAATTTTATCAGTCATGCAGAGACTCAATGGCCCATTAACAGAAGATATTCCCTGGAGGGAGGATGGGTCATGGAAGACATAAAGAATAGTGCCCCACCTGGTTTTAACAGATGGTAATAGAAGACATACTTTTGGTTACATCTTGTGTTGCAACCTAAGACAAGACCATATCACTACTCTGGAACAAGAAAAGTAGTATTAAAAATTTAATTTTAATTTTGTTTGTGTCTGAGAGAATCCAGTATTTCCCTCTCTGCCTGTCCTCCCAACCCATCATTAAAGGTTTCTGAAGTTCCTTGATGCCAGTAGGAAGAGAGAATGCAGTCATATAATGCATAGGCAGCCAAATTTCAGTGTCGAAAAAGTTCCAGTGTCAAAAAGATTTACTTTGCAATAGCTCTGCACAAATACACTGACAGGCAGACAATGTTCAGAGGTATCAATTTCTAAATGTGCATGAGAGGCAAGGCAAGGAGGAAAAGGAGTGTCCTGGGTTGTAGTGTAGGATGTACACAAAGTATTTATTCTATCACCATCTTCATCAACTGTTAAACCAAGTGGGGCAGTGTTCTTCCCAAGCCCCCTGCCTTTGGGCTGTCCTCTGCTAATGGCCCTTCAATGCCTTGCCCATGACTCACAGGTAACTCCCTCCAGGAGTTATCTCTGTTTAATGGGCCATCAAGGACCCACTTCACCCTCCTCATCCCATTGTGAGATGCTCCACCCACGGGGGGGAGCCAAGCATTCTCACCTGGATATAATCTGGGATTTGGGACAGCACAAGCAGCCCTTATCTACTGGATTCCCAGGGGAGCAGAGCTACCAGACCTTTCTACAGGATCACTGCTTCAGGAAGAGCACCTCATCTGGACTGCTTCCACCATCCTGCTCAGGTTGTATTCTGACTCTGTCAGTGGTCCTTTGTGTTATTGCATTTATTTTATTTTATTTTTACCTTTTTACCTTTCTTCTTATTAAATTGTATCTCTGACTTGGAGCCTCTCACTCATTTTGCTTTCAAACCACGACAAGGAGGAGCTCAGTGGTCACATAAACAACTAGAACAGCCAAAGCACTGAGGAGTCAGGGGCGCCAACAAAAACGGCACATGAAAATGTGGGCTTTAATGCACGAACCACTAAGAGATATTTTCTGGACAATCAGACATATCCACAATCGTAATTCCATCTGAAAATAAGCCTCTTTTTCTGTTTTTCATCAGATTTCATTGGAAATTGGTCAGGAGGAGCCCTTTTGGCAAAAATTATAGACACGAGTTCTCAAAAAATTTTAGAGAAAAATCAACAATAGAAACAGGCAGGAACTTAGTCAGACCTCAATAATCCTGTAAAGATTCCATGTGGAGCTGAGAAATGGTATAAATGTTTTTCCTTAGACTCCGTGAAAACCAGTCAAAGCACAGAGATTCAGAGCAGCACTGATGTCAGATCCTTAACATGCAATAAAGCACATTAAGTGTGCTTGGATTTCCCACCAGCTGAGACTTTTGTCAGAATTCTTCACAGAGAACTTTTTTCCCCTCCAGAAGGAACTGATGCAAGTCTCTGAAAGAGAAAATTGTTGTCTTGTTGCTAAAAATAAGTCTATAAGTCCTATAGAACTTGTAAAATTGTGCTGACATGCCTTCGTAGTGCTGTTTTAAATACCCCCAAGCTATTTACCTGAGCCATCCCTACAGTTTATCAAAAAATCATGCAGGTTCTCACAAGAAATTTTAATTTCCTTTTAGGCAAATTGCCAAAAATGAACTAAAGGAGTATTTGGCCAAACCTAAACTTCCCTAACAGAACTCCTGGTGAGGGGAAGCATGCTATGACTGCAGTGACATACAATACTCTCAGAAGAGCAAGCAGCCAAGTGACATCTCCCATGAAATCTCATCATGACATATCTCCTCTGCAAAATATTTCAACTGCCAGTTGATTTATGTGAGGGACAGGGAGAGAACTCTTTTATCCTTAGAAAATGGTGCCATCCTTCTATAAGCAGAACCACTCAGACAAAAAAACCATTTCCTTAGCAGAGAATATTTTTAATCCTTTTTAAAATTTTCTGAACCCCTTAATTCTTTACTTAATTGATGGCCCTCAAATGAAGTGTGCTGAGAAAAAGATTGCTGTGGGACTGACAGAATTTAAATCAGCAGCATTATAAAGCATGAAGACACTGCAGTGTAAATGACCAAAGCCCCAGAGGTTCTGAAACATGATTTTTTAACCATTTGGGGCTGGCTTAAGTTTGGATCTGGAAGGAGAGCACTTCAAGTCTGCCAAAGGAGATTAGCAGCCCATTCCAATTTAAATGGATAATGAATTAAGATCCAAATCTTCTGGTAATTCAGAAGGAAAAAAATAATGCTCTGTGATGTGAAGGGCAATCCTGCTCTTCAGGACATTCAAAACAGTCATTTTGTAACTGAACGCACAAATGGAAGTATTAGATTAACAAGAACTAAGTGGCAAAATCCTGCTTCTGATAGGTCAGTGGAGTTGTCCATCTCTCCTTATGGATAACTTTGTATTAGTGAAGGAGGCAGGAGGCCATCAGCAAAGTTGACTGACTCTTCTTTATATAGCAAAGCTTTAATTTTGTTAAATTACTGTCTGACAGCCATGAGAATGAAGCTACAGAGTTCTGTACACTTCATTTAATGCATGGCTTTGTGAACCTCATCTGTTCTGACATTTCTAGGACAGGCTGAACCATCAATACCTCTTGTGCCTCTGGCCAAAAAGTGTAAGAGAAAGTCTGATGTCATTATGGTTAGAAACCATCTTTTCTTTCGTGCTCTGGCTGAAAAAGCTTTTGGAAGGAATATCAGCAACCTCATAATGGGCATTGTGACAGAGAGTGAGGAAGCGGGAAAATTAATTTAAAACATGATCTGCTCTAGTTACAGAAGGATTGCCCCTGGCTATTATCCTGAAAGACAGTATCTAAAGGAGAAAGGCTCTAAGTTTTGTACAGAGCCTTAAGGTTAGACCAGGAGTGTTTGGTGATCTGTTGCCAATGCTGCAGTCTTTGTGATGATATTTTAGGTTTTGGCAGAGCTGAGATATTCCTGTCTTCGCTTCAGGCAGAAGTAGATAATCTGATTAATGGAGATTCATTCCATCTAGCTATACAGAAATGAGGCATCCATTTCAAGGCTTTCTCTGCTATCAGTAGAAAAAGATTTGCTGCTGCAGCGACTTCAGAGACATCTCAGACAGAAACATCTCAGAGCCTGTTCTGCTGGGACTAGCTAACTCTGCCTTCTGGGTGGTGTAGGTTGGGCTACCTAGATTCCATCCTTTTTCCTCCCATTGTTTCATCTGGCACACAAGATAACAGAGTTTTGCATCTCAGATCTTCTCTAGGCTCTGAAACTGGCACATAATCCATTTGTTATATGCTTGTACCACCCAATACCCTCTAAAATTTGAAACATAGGCAGTAACAAGGAAGACATCTAGATAGATAATAATCAGGGTAGACTTACATGAATAATGAGATTAATTTGCTTGTTTTTATGGACAAAATTGGGTGACAGAAAGAAGTGAGGAAAAAAAAGACAATCCCTTTGCAGGCCTCCAGAGACTATGCAGCAGGTCCTATGTCAACTTTATATGATAGATGCCTTAAGGCACCGTACCAGTAATATTGTACATCTGTGGTATTTGAGGTCATGACTCATCTATAATAGTATCTAATGAAGCAAAAATTAGTGCAAAACATATGATAACAATCAACAATAGAGTTGGGCAGCTAAGTTCTGTAACTAAGTATAGTGATTTGTTTTTTGTTAGAGCATCCATTAATCCATTATTAAAAGCATCTTAAATCATCCTGCATTACCTGCTTAAGGAGGGATGTAAATATGAAGATATAATTGAAGCCAGAGCATGCGTTGAGATGGAATGTGCATAAAAAGAACATGCATAAAAATTTTAATTGTCATTCATTTATACTACAAAAGATGCAGCAGTTTTGAATCAAAGGTGGAGAAGTAAATACAAATTGGCACGACACTCCTTGGATTCAGGGTGCAAATTCAGCTAAAATGTTCCAGGGTCACAGTGGTGAACATTAGGGGGAAGACAGGACAAAGAGAAAAAACTGACACACAGTGTCAACTGGGCATCACAGCATGTTGGTGCCATGTCAAACATCAGCACCAACACAAGGAAGAGTGTGTCAGTGATTGTCTGACATGTTTACATTGTCAGTGCGCTGCAGCTTGACAAGGAAGAGCAAAGGGTGAAATTCCCAGAGCAGACCCATGAGAAGCAAGCTACAATGACAGCTAACATCTGCTGGAACTAAAGTGTTGCTGGTTCAGCCAACAGGATGCCCTCATTTAGAGATGGCTAGAAGTCTTGCAATTTGGAAAAGGTCAACGTTTGCAAGAAGGCAAAAATTAAATGAAACACATTTTTTGCAAAGAGCACCTCATTCTTCTTTGTCACCTCTGTGGCCAGCAGAAAATTTTCAGGTAAAATAATGTGTGTCTAAATTCTAATTTGTGGGTTTTTTTGAAGTTAGACCTCTTGAAAATAACATGGTTAGTTTTACGGAAGGGAAAACTATTAAAATTCAAAGCCAGTCTGGTAAACACCTCTAAATTTTACTGCCTTGGTAGCCTGTACCCGCAGAACACTTTGTTACTTCTTACATAATTGGCTATCAAAGATATTTCTCAGTTCTACTTCATTTTTCTTGTTGCTATAGTTTGTTTCATCCTCCCACCTTCTGAAGCATTAATTTAGAAGAATTAAGGATTTAGTTAAAATAGATATTGCTGAGGTAAGGTAGCTAAGCTTCCCTCTTGTTAACAGAAGCTGGATTGAAGGAACTGAAAAATCATGGAGCCTGTCAAGCTAGGCTTTTGCATCCTGAATAAGCAATAGACTCCATGAATACAATACAATCATAAATCAAACAGTCCTGGAAAAACAAGATTCAGTTGTCACATAACACTAAAGGTTAAAAAGTCAAAGCGAGGAAGACTCATCTTTCTTCATTATTTTGAGACTCTGCCCCATAAAAAGACAACCAACCCATTTCAAAGAACAAACTAGGCATGCTGAATAGCTTTTTGGCTAATTACCATACGAAGAGGGGAATGGGATGTACCAGAGTTATGAATATGCATTTGTGGTTTGTGTGTTCAATACTCCTGTACATAAAAAGACCCTGTGATGATCTGTAAAGCACACGTGTGTTTCTGGGAGCTATCCCACACGCTGCTCGGCATCGTAATAAACATACACTTTCTAACTTTAAACTGTTAGAGAATCTTTGTCCGTCATCATTGGATATTGGTATTAGATCAATATACATATTTTTTTTAATAAATCAGATGGTGAGCCAGGCAGGAGTACTGCTCTCTCTGGCCGTGGGGCCGGTGCGTTCTGGGACTCCTCGGGGCGCCTGCCCAGAGTTTTTGGGGAGAGGACTCCTATGACCCTGCCGTCCATCCAGGGAAAGACTAGAACCTCCTGGAACTATGGACAAAAGGTATGTTTAAAGAAAAAATATTGAATACAGGTACCTTTGAATAGAGGCAGCTTATAAGTCATAAGAGACTTCTTATGCAAAGCAGAGGCCTGACTGGGTTTTGGAAACTCCGCAGAGTGTTGTAAATGGTTGTTTCGTTCCAGGTAAAGCTGGTAACTTGTTGACTGCGTCCTGAGTGGGGACGGCAGTGGTGGCAGCAAAGCCGCTGGTCTTGTTGGTTTTAGGAGCAGTGGTGGCTCTGATTTTGGCTTGTAGTTTAAAGGTGCACCTTGGTAATCCATAATCTGAGGGGCTAGCCCGAGCTTTCAGATGAAGAGGGTCCCCTTTTGGGTTGCAGTTGCGTGCGCTGGATGTGTGTGTGTATTGTGGACGAATTCATGTTTGGTAGTCCCATGCTTAAGTGGGAAAAAGAATCATTTGTGTACCATATATGTTATGGTTTGTAAAATTTTGTGTTGTAGGTGTTTTGCTTTGTGTGATTTTAGAATGTGCTACTAATCTTTGTTTGCAAGTTTAAAGTTGTGAAAGAGTTTTAAAATCCCCGCCAGAATCAGCGGAGGGATATCTTTGCTTGAAAGGGTGGAAGGATTTGTTGTGTTTAGCTGTGAACTGATTGTATGTAATTTTGACGGTGTGTTAGCAACAAAGTTTTGGCTGGTGAGAGGAATTTTTGTGTGTGTGTGTTTAAGCTGTTTATTTTGTGTTTTGGAAGAGCAAGAGATGTGGAAAGGGTTTCTTGTTGTTGTTGTTTTTTGTTTATCTGGTTTTGGTGGTTTTTTTTCTCTTCTTTGGAACTACAGTGATCGGGCGGGAATCTGAGTTGCCCTGGTAACCAGCACGGAGCCAGAGTTTGTAGCCTTAGGCTGTGGCTTTAGGCTCTTCGTGAAATTCTGAAAAGCCTAATGTGTTTGTTTTAACTGTTGTTTGTTTGTGGAGTGCAGTTTTAATTGTAAAAAGAGCCAGAATTGCCTGAGATCGGGACCCCCCTTCCTCAGTGTGGAAGGATTTGTGCAGGGTCAGGGTCCATAGGATTCTCAGAGACACTGTGTTAAGATCTTTGGCTGAGTGGGTTTGAAGTTGTCAGAAACCCGTTGTTTTGTAAGCTTGAAAATTGCTGGTACACAGAGCAGATTTTGGTGAGGCGAGAAAGGACCTGGTCTGGTGATTTTGTGCAAGAAAAGCAGAAAACTCAGAATTTATGCCTAACGCCGGCAGAAGTGGCTGAAGGATTTTTGGTGCTGAGATATGCAGGTGAAATAGTTCATGCTGCATTCTGTAACATTCTGAGTCTGGTAGAAGAGATTTGTCCAATAATCCAAAAAGCTTTAAGATGAGTTGTAACCACAGTTTACACAGCTTTTAGCATTGCGTAGAATCGTAGAATCTCTGCTGAAACTTGACTAGTACTTTGCAAAATTTCCATTTGTCCCTTGGTTACAACACAGCGAGAAATACGACTAGTTCTCGGCTTCACGCTTGCTACGGTGTGTAAGAAGTTGATTTCAATTTTCAAATGTATTTTAGAGGTAATATAACCAGAGCAAAACATAACAAAATTTAGTTTAATGAGTGATTAATAACCAGCAATTTGGGTAAAGTGTCTGGCTAATTGTGTGGAGGATTTTTTTTTAATAAAAAGTAGTTTTTCCCTTTTTTTGTGTAACCATAAATTCTTTCCTCAACAGCTGATGCTTTGAGCCTTGTTTTGAAGAATATATACTGCTAACTTTTTTTCTTTTTTTAAAAATTAACAAGCTGTTTTTCCCTTTTGCTGGTTAAACTATATGCCCAGGAATAGGAGGCACAAGAATTGAAAAGCTGGTTCAGAAGAATTCCCCTGCCCAAGGACAGAATTTCAAGGAACCTTAAAGAAACCACCAAAAATTTGTAAAGTTGAGTGTAGCCAGCATATTTTGTACCAGAAGAATACCAAGTGAAACTTAAGAATTGAGAAAAGATCAATGAACATTAAAAAAAAAATTAAAAATGGTCAAAGAGGAGAAGAAGTAGTTGCTCATGTAAAAAAGACTGAAGAGCACTGGAGGGCCCCATCCTAGAGGAGCTTCTGGTTATAATTAAATTGGAGAACAAAGAAAAAGGAATAGAATTCTTAATAGACACAGAAGAAACATTTTCAGTGCTGAATAAAACCCTAACACCTGTAACCAATAACTATGTTATAGTAAAAAAGCGACTGGCCAATCTGAAAGGGCTTACTTTTGCAAACCATTGAAGTATGAATTGGGGAACAATGAGGAATTCATTGATTTTTATACATACCTAAAACTCCATCTGGACTTTTGGGCAGAGATCTGCTAGAGCAGCTGGAGGCAAAAAAAAAAAAAAAAAAAAAAAAAAAAAAAAAAAAAAAAAAGGGAAAATTATTTTGGAGGTAAAGGATCAACAATGTAGAACTCTTAAGTTTAATGATGATAACCAAAGAAATTGAAGTTGCAAATGAGGAAGAGAATTTCAGGAAAATAATAGATCAGGTGTTTCCTAGATTGTGGGCTCCTGACATACCAGGCAGAGCAAAGAATGCCATACCAGTACAAACCAAACTTAGAGAAAGAGGACAGCCAGTAAGGGTTAAACAATGCCCCCCAAAGAAGAAGATAGAGAAAGGATTAGTCCAATTATTGAAAAATTTTTAAAGATAAGACTACTGAGGGAGTGTCAGTCTGATTTCAACACTCCTGTCTTGCCAGTGAAGAAGCCTGACAAATCATACAGGCCAGTACAGAATTTAAGAGCTGTTAACAATATAACTGAAGGCCTGTATTCAGTAGTTGCTAACCCTCATACCTTGTTAACTCATTTAACTCCCAAACTAATCTGGTTTTCTCTTTTAGATTTGACAGATGCTTTCTTTTGCCTCCCTCTCCATAAAGCCAGCCAGAAAATCTTTTCATTTGAGTAGGAGAACCCCAAACTGGACGGAAGAACCAGCTCACATAGCGTGTGCTTCTCAAGAGTACAAGAACTCACCCACTATATCTGGGAAGCAGCTTGCAAAGGATTTGGAATCTTGAGAACCTCCACCAGGGGAAGCACAGTTGCTCCAGTATGTAGATGACCTAGTAACTACCCAGACCCAGGAAACATGCATGGACTGGACGGTAAGCCTCCTAAACTTTTTGGGCCTGCAAGAGTATCGAGTATTCCAGAAGAAAGCCCAGCTGGTAAGGCAAAGAGTCATTTACCTCGGTTATGAAGTGAGCGCTGGTCAAAGGACTTTGGGGCAGGATGCCAGACCTGAAAGCCTCAGACAGTGAAAGAACTTAGAACCTTTTTTGGCATGACAGGGTGGTATAGACTGTGGATCTATAATTATGGAATGTTTGTTAAACCTCTATATGCCTTGACCATGGATGGAATCAGAGAACTTCAGTGGATAAAGGAAGCTACTCGAGCCTTTGACCAGCTAAAGAAAGCCCTCGTGTCAGTTCCAGCCCTGGGACTTCCAGATGTGAGTAAACCATTCTTCTTGTTCTCTCATGAAAAGCAAGGGATCACCTTGAGAATATTAGCACAGAACCTAGGCCCATGTTGGAGGGTGGTGGCCTATCTTTCCAGACAACCGGATACAGCTGCTAAAAGATGGCCAGGATGCCTCAAAGCTATTGCAACAGTGGCAGTGAATATCCAGGAAGCACGCAAATTCACCCTAGGTCAGAAGATGACTGTGCTAGTGTCCCACACAGTGTCTGCAGTCCTTGAGGTAAAAGGGGGACAATGGCTCTCCCCGTAGAGATTCTTGAAGTACCAAGCTATACTGGTAGAACAAGATGATGTTGAGATTGTAATAACTAACATTGTGAACCCAGCTTCCTTCCTCAGTGGGAGTATGGGAAAACCAGTGATCCATGACTGCCTGGAGACCATTGAAGCCACCTACTCCAGTCACCCGGATCTGAAGGACACTTTGACTGAGGATGCTGAGACCTGTTCTACTGAGTGGAGCAGCTACGTTGTCGGTGTAAAGTGGCATGCTGAGTAGGCAGTAACCACTGGCAGGGAGGTAATAGAGTCTGGACCATTGCCCACCAACACCTCTGCGCAGAAGGCTGAAATCATTGCTTTGATCCGAGCCCTAGATCTGGCAAAAATTAACATCTGTACAGACTCAAGGTATGTGTTTGAAGTAGTCCATGCACATGGAGCCATTTGGAAGGAGAGAGGACTATTAAATTCACAAGAGAAAAGCATTAAACATTCACAAGAAATCATAAAGCTGCTAGATGCTGTGCAGCTACCTGAGAGGGCAGCAATCATGCACATCAGATCACATCAAAAGGTGAGCTCTGAATTGGAAGAAGGGAATATGCTGTCAGACAGAGAGGTAAAAGACGCAGCCAAAGGTGAGGTACGTGATGAGACAACTGAGGCAGCACTTATCCCAGATAAAAAAAATTTCAATTGAAGGTAAGCCAGTATGCAATAAGAAGGATAAGAAACTTATTAAAGCAGAGAGCGTAAATTATAATCAGGAAGCATGGGCCGTGACAGAGGAAGGGAAGCCTGTAGTACCCTCCTATTTGTTATGGTCATTAGTGCAAAAGGAACATGAGAAAACACACTGGGGAATAGAAGCCTTGTATAGCTATTTGAAGGAAAGAATTATAGCCAGGAAGTTACAAGGTACAGTGATACAGGTAACCCATCAGTGTAGTCTTCGCCTCCGAACTAATCCCAAAAATACCCCAAAGCCTAAAATGGGACAATTTGGGAAAGGCTGTGGACCTGGGCAACAATGGTAAATTAATTTTAAAGAGCTGCCCAGGAAGGGAGGATATCGTTACCTATTGGTGTTAACTGATACCTTTTCAGGATGGCCAGAAGCCATTTCCTGCCAGGATGGCTAAAGCTCGAGGAGTAACCAAAGCACTGTTGCAAGAAATAATACCGGCTAAAGCTCGAGGAGTAACCAAAGCACTGTTGCAAGAAATAATTTGGAGTTCCAGCCACCATCTCTTCAGATAGAGGGCCACACTTTATTCCAAAACTGTACCCCATACCACCCTCAATCTAGTGGCCAGGTGGAGATTGGGGCAAGAAGTAAATTTGCCCTGGCCCCAGGCTCTCTCATTGGCATTATTACGAATTCAGACAAAACCATGGGTGAAAGAAAAACTAAGTCCTTTTGAAATATTGTATGGAAGGCTGTATGCAGTTCAAGAAGAAACAGCACCCATGCAGGTAGGGGAAGAAACCCTACAAAAGTATATGGTGGCCCTAAATAGACAACTTAGAGAAATTGAGAAATATGTGGCTGGAGCTCAAAACAGAAAATTAAATGGGCTAGTACATGATATACAACCTAGAGATTAAGTCTTTTGCAGAAAAGACCTTGGAACCACAGTGAGAAGGACCATTCCAGATGCTTCTTGCTACTTTCACTGCAATCAAGATCAAAGAACAGAAGGCCTGGATCCATCACTCCCGAGTGAAGAAAAGCCCCAGAAGGAATCTGGGAGATCACACCAGCTGAAGCTCACTTGGAACCACGAATAGATGGACTAATAGTTATTATGGACATTATGTGGACAGTTGTAATTATTGCAGTAATTACCTTAACCATAGCAAGAGTCAATGCAATGCCACGTAGGTACAATGTGACTGAGATAAACAGGTGTCAAAGAAGAGCTTATGATGCTCACTCTCATAAAGCTTTAAATAAGATGCTAAAAGTCACAAATGCAACCTTATGGGAAAGAAGAAATGTTTGGGGATGTAAGTATGCATTCATACAGGATGGGTTCCACAAAGCTTACAACCCGCCTGTGAGACCTATCCAGTTTAGTCCTGAATGCTGTGACAAAAATGCTTGAGTAAATGTCCTCAGTTTAGACTCAAAATAGAGGGGTGTGCAATGACCTAAGATGTGGTGGTGGGTGGATGATTTTCTGTGGGTGTTCCGGTTGGGCTGTTGTATGTTCTGTCATGTTGGTTTCATTACAGTTGTTAAATGGTTTGTTCCCCATAATCCCCTTCTTCCCTCTCCTTGGTTTGTCCCAGACTTGTTTACCAAAAGTCTGTTATATGTCAATCATTGAGTTATATAACTCCTGGTCCTGTCTGTCACCCGGAGGCCTCTCCCTTGGCCTAGAAACTTCTAGGAAGGGTCTCGGGTGATTGGCTAAGAGCAGGGGTTCCCCTCCCCAAAGGTATCTGATTAGACCCTGAGTTGATTGATGTACCCAGAGCCACTCCCTGAATCCCAGCTATTGGTCCCTTGCTCTGCCCTCCCCTCTGTTCCTCCCCCAGTTAAAAGTTGCTGCACTCAGGTGCTCGGGGTCTCTTCGGAGCCTCAGCCCTGAGGGTGAATGAACCTTCAGTTGCTTCAGCTTGGAAGAGTCACGCCTCTCCTTTACTCGTGCCGCAGTAGTGGTCCTGCTTCATTGGCTCAAAGGCCCCTGTGTTGTGGTGGTGTCAGGGCTGGCCGGAGCCAGGCAATGCTAGGGCGACCCACCGCACTAATACAACCAAGAGTCCCCTTAGAATGACACCATGAGAGAACTGTATTGTACCCTTCTGAACACAGGATGTGGGCACGAGAAATTAAAGGAAAATGGCAAACGGTTAATCTAGAGCCCTGTACTGCAAGAAGACAACTAGGACACATATATGAAGAGACATTAGAAGGTGACAAAGACACCTTGTTTAAATACAGACCAAAATATTTGTCACTTTGAAATGCATCCAGGCAAAAAGAAAACTTCACTGGTGTATACAGGACAAAGCTGTGTCTGTCTAAGGACAGCATGCCCCATCATAAGGATAGACAACCAAATTGTAAATGAGACCCAATTCAATTTGTGTGTTTGCAATTTTGTTAGAATTAAGGGATGTGATTTTTCCCATTGGGCACCTGTAATAAGATACTGCCTGTGCCCATAAGAATGAATTTGACTTTAGTCACTCAATTAATGAAACATCCTGGATTGAGAGAAATCTTAAAGGAATTAGAAGCGGAAAAAAAGACATTATTTACAATGCACCATGACACAGAGACCATCAAAGGAGTTTTTAAGAGGCTTGAGGAACATTTGTCTCATCATTAGTAGGATGTGCTTTTTAGGTGGTCTCCGACAGCAACAGGTGTACTAAGTGCCTTATCCCACCATATAGTTGTGTTGCTTATTTTGGTTGGTATAAGTTTAGTTTTATCTGTTGTGATACTCGTTTGAAATTGGAGGATGCTATGATGAGTAGCAGCCTTAACTTTACTATCAAAGGTGTATGGCTTGGTCTTGAGAGACACTAGCTGTATGGATTAGATAGACGAGGAAGACTATATATTGAGTAAAAGAATTTACTCACTTTAAAGAAGAAGTGGGGAATGAAGCATTAATTTAGAAGAATTGAGGACTTGGTTAAAATAGATATTGCTGAGGTAAGATAGCTAAGCTTCCCTCTTGTTAACAGAAGCTGGATTGAAGGAACTGAAAAATCATGGAGCCTGTCAAGCTAGGCTTTTGCATCCTGAATAAGCAATAGACTCCATGAATACAATACAATCATAAATCAAACAGTCCTGGAAAAACAGGATTCAGTTGTCACGTAACACTAAAGGTTAAAAAGTCAAAGTGAGGAAGACTCATCTTTCTTCATTATTTTGAGACCCTGCCCCATAAAAAAGACCACCGACCCATTTCAAAGAACAAACTAGGCATGCTGAATAGCTTTTTGGCTAATTACCATACGAAGCGGGGAATGGGATGTACCAGAGTTATGAATATGCATTTGTGGTTTGTGTTTTCAATACTCCTGTACATAAAAGACCCTGTGATCATCTGTAAACTGCGGTGTGTATTTGGGAGCCATCCCGCACGCTGCCCGGCGTCGTAATAAACATACACTTTCTAACTTTAAACTGTTAGAGAGTCTTTGTCCGTCATCATTGGATATTTGTATTAGACCAATATCTATATTTTTTTAATAAATCACTTCAACCAAAAAAATCCAGCAACTGTGAAGAAATTTTTATCAGTATGGTTGAAGTTTGCAAAATGCAAGCCAAAAAAGAGGATCTGGTTTAGAAAATATAAGGTAGTCAGATGGAAATCTGGGAGCAGAAAAATATGCCCCATGAAGAAAAATTAGGCCACCGTGTAGACAAATAATGTAGAATGTCATCACTCTGAGGAGACCTGTTTGCAGACAGTAACCACTGATTGACAAGAAATTGAGAGTTGACTCTCTTGGTAAGAGGAATATCTATCTGTGTGTTTGTGTCTGTGCACATATATATATATTTACTAATCATGTCGATAGATAGGGAATGATAAGTGCAAGGACTACTTGAAATGGATGCACTGTGTAAATGTCATCTCTCCAATAGTGCTGTTCTGTCCAGATTAGGCTGCACCACAGAATGTAATGGTACAGATGCATATATCCATGAAATCCCAAATAGGTGTGCAATGCTCATATCTGCTGAGCTGCCAAATGTGCTTTGGGCTCTGAAAGGAGTTATGCTTGGGCTTCGGGCTCTGAAAGCAGGAAAGCAGTTATGCTCCAGCTCAATAAGTTTACCAGTCCATTTTCAGAAGGAGGTAGAACTGGGAATTCTAACTGTGCAGAAGAATTCACATTTCTGTGTGGGAAGCAGCTGCAAACCCTTGAAACTGAATCACCTTGTGCTTTCTTTTAATATGTTGTGTGATCTTCAAAACCAGCCCATTTTAACATGCATTATTTTAAGAGTCATTTTCCCTGAAAGAGTATTCAGTTAACTTGAACACACCCACTTCTCCACTGTACAAATAAGAAAACTTAACATGAGAAGATTTCCCATTAATTATCTACCCACAATTAAAACCTACACCTTCTCCTTGAATGGAAACTCCTGGGCAAGCACAGCAACAATCTTTCAAGCCATGCAACAAGTCCACCTTACTTTAGTTTGGGTACTACTGTGCCCACATAATTTCAGAATTACTTGTTTCTCAGTCTGCATCAGACTAAGCATGGTAATCAGGCTGAGGTGCAAACCCTGGGGTTTTTACACGACAGTACTGTGTTTCTGCAGACCCCTGCCATTACAAAAAGCCTCTAGGGAGCACTGTATAAAATGGTGAAGCAGCTGGCAAGAGGCTGTTGCCCTGGGACTGTTCATTGCTCCTGTAGAAGAACAGGCTTCATGGGGAAGCTGTATGAAATGCTGGCCATGAATATTCTGCACTATCATTTGGAATGGCAATGAAATGGGAATGTTACCACAAACTGTCACCATTTATTACTGGCTTGTGTTCAACTTTGACCACAGGTAATTCTATCAAGATACAAGGTCTGTTATGAGTCTAAGACATGTAAGTGCAGGGGAGGATATATGCCAAAGAATTATATGCAAGTACTTAAAGGAGATGCACAGCCATATCACAGACAGCCTGAGATCGCCCAACTCTGGAGGGCTTAAGGCATAGATTTATCCTGGTCTTGCAAGGCAATGTACCTGCAGAACTGCCCAGCAGATCAAGTTATTGACTTCTCTTCCTTTCTCCCTTCTGGTGCCTTATCAGATGATGCCCAAACACTGGGAGAGCAGAGAAAGGCTTTTACCAGCCTTTCACAGTGCACTGCCAAGTGCATGCTAGGACAGCAGAGGTATCTGTCATCCTCTCTACAGCTTCAGAGAACTGACAGTGCTACTATAGGGAGAGAAGATATTGCAAGTCCCGCACAGCTGAGATATCTCTGAAGCACAACTCCTCTTCTAATGCACTAACATTAAACATTTGCAAAACAACTAAAACAACTTAATAAATTATTAGGCAAAGTATTTCCAGTGGCTTTTCTGAACTTTAATCCTTCAGTTTTTAAGTATCACTTAGTGGCCTGTTACTGTGCTCTGTTCTGCAGTTCACGACTAAAATAGAAAGGCTGGAAAGCTACAGGGAAGATAATGATGGACAGCTCTGCAAATTGTTCCAGCTGAACCATAAAACTGTCAAACCAATGATACATGTTAGTTGTGATGGCCCCATGCCTCCCAGAAATAAAGTGAATCCTTAATGGAAGACTTTAGTAAGGAATTAAATATTAATTAGGGCTTATACGAGATAGACATAAAAGTTATTAGAGACAAACCACAAGTTTGCTGTAGCAATGGTAGGATGAAAGAACACTTCTTTTTGAACTTTGGTTGACTGGTTATAAGCAATAAAGCTGAGAAGGCAGAGGAAAACATCTTTATTCCTTGTTTTGAAAGGGGTAGTGCCCCAATGCATTTAGTTTTCTTTACTTGCTTCACAAGCACAGTAATGTGAGAGTATTTATGTTCTCAGTTATTGACATGGTTCATAACTGAAAAAGCTTCTAATGGGTTGACTCACCAGTTCATGTGATAGCTATGTTAGGGAAGACTAACATAGAAATTATGGCTATACTTGGTATCAAACCATCAAATAGCTTTGTAAAGGAGATGTATTTTTAACTGAGCACATCTGGGTTGACTTGTTTAGACAAAAGTGCCAATGTAAGCTTTCCAGAGAACTCACAGAGTGGCCATTCTGATTTTTCTAGAGGACTCTTTGATTTTTTATTTTTGCCTCTGCTCCACAGCCCACACAAAACATCAGTTACAATCCATGTCCTGTGGAACAAACAAGTGAGGATGTGTACATCCTGTGCCTTTCCATTTTGGGGCCAACTTCCAAACATGTTTATTAATTGTTGACTGGCACCTAGCTTGAACCTAAAGTTCCAATAATGAGTCATCCTTTGTACTAGTACAACCAACATCACAGATTTCCAAAACTTGTTTTCAGACCAAATACAGAGGATTTTAATTCTAATTCACAAAAAAAAGAAAAAGTCTCTTGGATTCTGTTTAAAGAGCTTTATGGCAAATGATAAGTTAACTGATCAGTTTAAACCAGATATATAAATGATAAATATTCCCATCTGGATCAGCTGCAAAATAAAAGATGGCATGCATGACTTGTAGAATTTGGGAGTATCTGGAAACTGTAACTGTAGATGACCAGCTACCAGTGGCTGATCACAACCTCCACTTGTTTAGTACCAGGAAGTGCAATTCAGTGCTGAGAAAGGTCAACTGGTTAACAATGTTCTTTGCATGGTAGCTCACAGCACTACCACTGCCATAGAATTTGAAAGTTTCCCTTCTGGTCTTCAGCTATGCCCCAATCATGTAGAAGAAAGGTGCTGACGGAGGACAAAATAGTTCCACCACCCCTTTTCATCCAGACCCAGCACACATAAGGTATCAGAAAGTTGCTGACAGCATGATCTTCTCCTACAAGTATTCCCTAGATCTTTGAGAATCCATGGTGGTCAGGAGAGGTGCCTGAGGACTGGAAGACAGAAAACGTCACTCCAGTCTTCATAAAGAGCAAGAAGAAGGACCCAGGGAACTACTGGCCAGTAGCCTTACCTCAGTCCCTGAAAAGGTGATGGAGACCAAGTACCTCATACTGAAATGAGGCTATCTCTATCTACATGGATGATAAGAAGGTGGTAAGGAGTAGCCAGCATGGATTCGTTAAAGGGAAATCATGCTTGACCAACCTGACTGCCTTCAGCAATGAAACAAAGACCTGGATGAGTGAGGGAAGACCAGCTGATGTTATCCACTCTGACTTCTTTTCAAATGAACTTGGCAGAGCAAGCTGTAGAAGTCAACTCCCCATGCTCTGTCCACCCTGTGTATTGATGCCAATTCTAGGAGAAAAGACAATACTAAAGACTATTAGGGTTTGAGGGATAAATCTGTTCTTTTCTTCACACTCAGCCTCTCTTCCTCAAAGCAAGAGGTGGAACATGCCCTGGCCATAGGTAAATATATGCAAATCCCTCATTCCACTGATGGACCTGAAGGAGTTGTAAGAGAAATAACTCTCTTGTAATGAGATACCACACAAATACTCTTCTCTGTAAGAGAAATGCCACACAAATACATGGTAATTCCTGAGGAGCTGATGCAGCCAAAGAGGGAACTGAGAAAAGGTGGCTTATTAGAAGGATGCAAGGCAGCATATCTTCCTCAGCTAACCAATATAGTGCTGACTCTCTTCTACCTGACTCCAGTCGTAACAGATATGACTGTCATTAACATCAATACCATTCTCTCTGGTAGCTCTACAACACTCTTCCTACATTCTGAAATAAATTTTGCTGTGGGTAAAAAAGAATACAGATTATATGTGGAGCTCAGAATTTATTGTTAGTCTAATTAGGGTCCCCGCGGTCTAACTAAAATACACAAGGTCACTATGTTACCTTCAGTTAAGGTAAAATCAACACTCTGAAAATAAGAGTGAGACTGATACATATTAAATTCCTACTGTCCATCCCTTTTCTCTGTCCTTAAGTTTAGTCTGCCATTGTCCCTCTGAGTCCCAAGACTCAGGGAGGACACAAGCTTGCCCCAGGCAGGAAGTGGGTATCACACTGAGTCCTTGGCATGACAATTTCTTCATCAAATGTAGGCTCTTGGTCATTGTAGTGTGGTTGCCTGAGTCCCATTTGGGGCTATTTTGAATGTTTTGTTAATAAAATCTGTTTTGCTTTGAGTAGCTCCCATCTAAACTTTGACACTCAGCCATAGTGTTCCTCTTCGCCTAGGAAAAGTGGAGCAAATCCAGAACTTTACAACTGGCAGTAAAATCTTTCAGATTTATTTCCCTTCCAAGTTAGGCGGAGATGTAATTTATACTAGCCTCAGGCCCAAAGCCTTCGTCTTCCTGAAGTGGAGGAACTGGTACTCAACCCACTCTAGGAAGAACATTGCATCTTTACAGTAGTCCTTTCCATCTATGAGAACTGAATACTATCATTGTTTCAGCACAACATTTTTGTTTCAGCCCAGGAGCCCCATTTCAGAGAGGCTTCAACCCCTACCCTATCTATCTTGTGTAAGTGCTGATCTCAGCTCTGCCTACATCTGGCCACAGACCTTTGATCTAGACTGGGATTCATAGACTGACTTCCCAGTTTGGCCCAAGAATTGTCCTGTGACGATACTTGCCTGGTCCAATTTAATGACCTGGACTCTGGGCTGACCACATCTGTCACTCAGCATCTGCCTTGCTCCTCAGTTCAGAAACAGTGGATGGGGCTTTTGATGAGGATGCCAGGTTCCTCGGGGATAAACTGGCCCTTGCTGAGGCCTGTCACATTTTATCCTGGATGCTATTCACTGAGCTAAGTTATAAAAATTTAGGAAGCAGTCACAAAACTATTCAACAGTCCTTACCAAAGTTAAAAGAGTCCTGGGCCAAGACAAGCCCTGAGACAACACACTGTCAGGTTGACATGAGGCCCTCAGCCTAACAGTCATAATGACAGAATTAGATGTACCAGGTTACATCTGATGACAAAAGCAGCTGTATAGTGCTGAAGTGGAGCAAAATAATCCCCTTGAGTTATGTTCAATCATGGTGGAATGGAAGGTGACATCTAGGTGACAAGGTCCATCTCCCTGGAAAAATGAGAGAGCATTTATCAAGTAGGCTGCATGCACTGGATGAAATATGCTGAGGTATCACAAATGCAGGGAGACATCATATCCTGGCCTTGAACATAGTCAGCTTTGGGATATTAGAGATATGCACATTGATAGTATCTAGAATTTCAAGCATTCACATAATACTTATTAAAACTGTTGTATTCAGCAGAGGTGATAACACCTCTGATTTCCTAATAACCTCTTAGGTAAACGAAATAATTATGAGGAAAGCACTTGTAAAGGGCTGCAAAGTATTTTCATCACTCTGAGTCTGTTTGGATCTCCCCAGACTATGTTGGATACCAGAACTTGGTCTCCTCAGGGCACAGAACACCCCCACCTTAGCTATGAAGTCCACAAAGTACATTGGAAAAGCCATGAAACACTTCTGAACTTGTCAGAATTGTATCTAGACCAAAAGTGTGAGTTGGAAAAAAAAATAAATTATGGCATCATACCAGGAAAGAAGCAGAAACTAAAAAATCTGAAGCCCTTGGGAGGAAACAGTATATCCCACCCTACAGCAGGGTAATGCACCCTGTTCTCTCCTATACAACCAACCAACCCCCAATAATCCCATGCAACTCTAGCATTACATGTCCCAGACACCTTCAAGCTTTCAAGCTCCCTCAGGAGTGCGCCCACGTTCCTGCATCATGTACTTCTGTCCGGGGCTGATCACTGCAAGAAAAGCAAGTCCAGCACAGGGAATCATGACCAGGGAGCAGGTATTACTTCTGTCTGCAACCTGCATAACCCGTGGCAGAAATTTAGAGCTAGAGGTACTGCATGTCTTGAGGCAGAGTAGCACTGTCCCACTGAGGGGAAGGCAACAAATAGCTGCAAGCCACATGCAACTCAACTACTCATCCCAAAGGCTGGAAATAAATTGAGGAAGAAGAAAATCTTGGGGCTCACAAAGCCCACCAGATCATGGGTAAAAGCTGCAGCCCTGTCATAAGCTGAGCTTTGAAAGCAAGCCGTCCATAAGAAAAGCAGAACTAAGATCCATGCTGTGTTGCTGATAAGATTCCCAATGTGAGATATGTATGCCTAACACCTTTAGTATGTTGCAGAGATATTATGAACGCAGTGGCAGTTTGGTGATTGAGATGGGTGTATAGAACTGCTAGACTACTGCAAGAAAGAGGATCCTTTTAGAGTTAGATTTTACAAGGCTGACCACGCTATGGAAGCCATGAAGATGCACGAATTGGACCATAGTTTCATACTATGCCTTCTCCGGCCTACCAGCAGGCAGTTAGTCAGGGCCAGTCTCATTCTCTTCTACCTCTGCCCCTATGCTTCTTCTGTTGTGGACTACCAGGCTACACAGTGAGATGTCTCTGCAGCTTACTTGTGCACAAGAAAACAAACTGATTCAGAAAAGGAGATGCTTTCCAGGAAGTCAGCTGGATGAACTATCCTCCTTGCAGCTTCCTTGGTGCTGTTCCCTGACACACGGGAAACAGCAGCAATACGCAAGTAGTGGTAGGGAAGAAGAGCAGGACTCCAGTCCCTGTTAGACTGGATTAGATGTAACATGAAACTTGAGACTATTTGGCCGAGTCTATCTGCCTAAAGACCAGCTGCTACCATGGGAAAGTAAAGTCATCCAAGAAGCAAAAGCTGTCATAAACCTTCGAAGGCCTCGCCAGTAGTTAGTTATTTACAGTAGTTAGTTATTACAAAAATATCCAGAAAACTCCAGAGGATTTTCTAGGCTTTAAGTTCCATATGCTACAGCAAAAGTCTTGTTCCTGCCATTTGGCATGAGATGGCTGGGTGACAAAGACATCTTGGCATTTCCAGGACTCTCTCTGAAGCCAAGTTTATAATTCAATTAAGTACTAAATTAGCTGGAGGCATCTGAACAGAAATGCGCACACACACATTCAAAACTCACACAGACACACACATATAAACCTCCTCAATACATACACCCAAATTTCCTGTGCATTTTGCAGGTACCTCTTCACAAAGAAAGAAAATGCAGCATGAAGTTACCAGCTCCCTGACATGTCTGAAGGAGTCTGGAACGTCTGTGTTCCTGCAGGGATGCTGCAGGGAGAGCTGCTGGGACTAAATACCCTAAGCACCCTTTCCTAGAGGAATAACTCAGTTCAGTAGTAACAGGTTTTACATCTCTCATCTGCCCAGTTTGAAACACTGGAGCATTTTAAGCTGGCCAGACAGCTGGGAAGGACCAGCCTCAATATACTGGAAAGGGCCAGTGAACAGTGCTGCTGTCCATTCCCCATGCCTGTGTGCTTCCTCAGGAATGCCTCAGTAGAGGAAGAGCTCTCACTCAGTCTTTGCAGAGAAGTGGCAGGAGGCTATGGTAAAATTCCCAGTGTATACTTCAGGTGGGAGTGTCAGCTGTGGGAAACCTTGTAAAATGCTACAAAGAAAAACTTCCCAGCCCTTGGAGGAGCAGCAAGTCAAAGGAAAAAGAGAACATCCCCTCGACCAAGGTTTTCATCATGGCTCTGCCTGATTGTCTCCAGAACCATGATCATAGAAACCCAAGCATATGGTTTAGCTCTGAATCAGATTTTTAAACCTGGCAAACTGCATGTTGGAGGTAATCTGAGGTAATCTTGCCATTTGTGCTGCCCCTGGAAAAGGAGGACTGGGAGGACTGCAGAGCAGACAACTGAGTTTTACTAGTGTAGCCTGGCATTTGACCTGCAAATGCTGCCAGAACATGTTGATCCAGTCAACTACCTTGATTGGGAAAATGCCATATACTCCCGGCTGCTCTCCCTGCACCAGCCCTCAGATGTTTTAGCAGAGGTGTACTGGGCTCCTCCACAGGGTGTAGATAACTGATGGATTTTCTTTCTCTGGCAGGAGGCACCAAAGCAGCTGTCGTGAGCAGAAAAGATTTTCTGTGGGCAATTGCAGCTCTTCAGAAGTACTTCAAAACAATCTTGTTAGCTGCTTTGTTACACATGGAAGAGAAACCTGTGGATGACAGAGCCTTTTGTTGAGTTTCTCCAACAGAGAGGTTTTGACTTCTATCTCCCAAGTTCAAGCCTGGTGTGGCCATGTGCTACATGTAGCACCTGCCCATGCCTTGGGATAAGTTGTAGAAAACAACGCCAACCCTTCTGTTTAGCCCCTACCCCAATCTCCAAGGACTGTCCTGGAAATGCTCTGGAGGTCATGTTCTTGTCAGACTCCCAGGGAAGAGACTTTCCTGTAGCTCTGAGAGAGACACTTATCTAAAATGACAACAGAGCACTCTTACATCCATGGCTCTGTGGTGTTTCAGGACTTTCTACAACATGCCCGAGGATAGCAAAAGTTTCCTGGCCAAAAAGAGCATAGTATTGATTTGACACCTTGTCTTCCGGACTGGACTTTGAAATCAGCCAAGCTGAATGCAACAGTTCTGTTTTAGCAGTCTCTGAGGAAAAGTCAGCTTTGGTTTCCAAGGCTCAGGCCTTCCTGATGTCAATAGGAATGGTCATGGCAGAACCTATGGGGTTAAGAGGAATTCTGCCCTGAAAACAACTTTTTGCTGAAATTTGTGGCCAATTCTTTGATTGGGGACTGACCTTCCTCTGCAAGGGACAGTTTCCATGTCCATCACAGCTAGGTACTGGAACTGCTGGCTTCTTGTGCTGGCCCCACAATGAACCTTTCCCACTTAAAGACAGAGAGGTGCAGGGTTGGTGTTAATAAGCAAAAAATCAGTTTGGGTTTTTGGCTGTCAGGTGTTCATCTCTTCCAATCTGAAGAGAAAGTAACAAAAAAGCCAACGTAAGCGGGTGCAAGGTTCTTCTCTCATGCATCACCCTTTCCGAGTGGCAAAATGCCATCAGCCATCACTGAAGCCCAGCACCCAAAGGCAACTTTTGTCCCAGCTTAGGGTGTAGCTAGCAGCATAGAACTGGATTTCCTGCCTGAAAGGCTTGAAAAGATTCCTGGGGGCACAACAATCAGTAAACAAGAATGATTGTGAAAACAAGTCACATCCCATGGAAAACCAACTCCTCAGGTATACACGGTAACAAACAAGCATTTTGAGAATCAAGCTGCAGGCTGTGTGTGACAAAGAACATTTAAAACTCTTCACAGAATCATGGAATCATGGAATGTTATGGGTGGGAAGGGACCTTGAGGATCATCTGGTCCCAACATCCCCTTGCCATGGGCAGGCACAAATCCCACTAGACTGGGTTGCTCAAGACCTTGTCCAGCCTGGCTTTGAAAAGTGCCACGGGGCATCGACAACCTCCCTGGGGAACCTCTTCCAGCATCTCACCACCTCCACAGTAAATAATATCTCTCCAATAACTAAGCTATCTTCTCCTCTTCCGATTTGCCTCCGTTATTCTCTAGGACTGAACGGCCCCGACCTTCCCGGCCTGTCCTTGCAGGGGAAGTTCTTCAGTTCCCTTATAAACTTCACGGCCCTTCTCTGGACTTGCTCCAACAAGTCCACGTCCTTCCTGTGGTGGATCCCGGAGCCCGAGGCAGCACACCAGGTGGGGCCTCACGGGAGGGGAGCGGAGCGGGGAATTCCCTCCCTCGCCCTGCTGCCCACCCCGCTGCGGCGGCAGCCCGGGATGCGGCTGGCTTTCTGCGCTGAGGGCGCACATTGCTCCTCGAAATGCTGAAATCAATAAACGGGTTTACACGTTTACAGCGGACACAGCTCCCACCCTGCCCCTACGCTTTTCCGGGACAGGAGGGAGGTTCCGCTCCCGTCACCGCGGCCTGGCCGGGGCTGGCGCGGGGAGCGCGGGCGTGGCGGGGCCTACCGCCCCCGTGTGGGGCCCGAGAGAGGCGCACCCGCCGCCGCCCGCCCCCGGCAGCGCCGCCGGGACAGTCCCGGGAGCCGGCGATGCCGGGACAGCGGCCACAGCGCCGCCAGTCGTGAGCGGGGCGGGCAGGAGGGCCCCGGCCGCGGGGCTCCGGGGGGCGAGGGCCTCTCGGACCCTGGGCGTGCCCTGGCCCTCGGCAGCGGGCGGCCCTGGCCCCCCCCGCTCCCGGCCCCGCGGCCCTCGCCGCGCCATGGGGCCGCTGCTGTGGCTGCTGCTGGTGCCGCTGGGCGCGGGCTCCGCGGCGTACCAAGTGTACGTGGATGCCCGGCGAGCCGAGCGGCCCCTGCGGCACTTTTGGAGGAGCACTGGCTTCTGGTAAGCGCGCACCGCCCGGCTTCGGGCCCCGAGCCGCTGGGCAAAGGCGCTTCGGCCCTCGCCTCGGCTGCATCCCGCCCTCTCGATCCCCAGGCCGTGGGGACGCTGCCCTCCAGGAGGAACCGAGGCTCTCCAGGGCTTGCTGCTGGGGGATCAGAGGGCCCTTGCTGCCCCTTGCTGCCCCTTGCCGCCCCTTGCTGCTTAGCCTGGTGCTAGACCAGCTCCACAGTGTAGGGCGGGATGTGGGATGTGGCCAGTTAATGTGAACTGGCCAAAAAATAGGCCTAGTTGACGTTCTTTCCCCTTCTCTGACTGCTTCCTTGGCCTCCCGAACATGTAAAGTCCATATTCTTCTCCAGCACAGTACATATGTTGATACTCAGAACGCATTTCCCTTTACTTTTACTTTATTTTCCAGTGTTTCCATTGCCAAGGCCCGTAAAGGGCCCCAGGAAAAACTTCTGATAGTTCTAGTACCAAAAAACAAAAGACTGATAGTTCTAGGAGTTTGTTCTTCTTGACAGACGTTTTCCAGATGCACCACCGGATGCAGCCAGTGGGTCAAGTTGACTCATGTTAGGGAGAAGGAGGTGACCCGTGCAGAAATCCTTGTATTTTGGTCATGCTTTGCTTCTCGGAGAAAGCCTGGTCTTGCTCAGCTAGCTGGAGTTGAAACAGCCTCTAAGTGTGGCGAGACTACTAAAAACTTCTAGCAGGCATGAAAGCAAGAGATGGTGCCAAGATACTGCCACGCTTGTATCTTACTCTGAAGTGATTGTGATCTCTTTCTAGCCCTGTACAGTGGGTTAAATAACGCTTACATGAAGAAGAGTTGTAATAGGGATGGAGTGAGCATGTGTCTTAGAAAAAGGAATTTGTGCACTTTTTTTTGTATAATGCATAAAGGTCCTCTAAAAAAAAGCTTGCAGGATTTTTCTTTCATTTTCCTTTGGGGCGGGGGGGTGGGGGTGGGGGTGGCAGTGTGTGCAACATACATTGTGATGAAGAGAAATGTTTGGGCTTTCAGGATTTTTTTTTTTTCTTTCACTGATCGTTTTGCTTTGTTTTACAATTTTCTTGCAATATTAGGAAACATTAATGAAAATCTGCCTTAAAAATAGTGGTTTTAGCCCATTTAAATTGCAGCCTATGAAACATTCACAGTTTTAATTGTGTGAAAAATTTTGGAAAGCTGCAAGACGTGAAAGACATGTGAAAGAAAGACAGAGGAGCAGTAGCAGAGGCAGAGGCTATCCATGGGTCAGCAGTTACTCTTCTATAACACCTGGCCAACACTAGTATTTCTGAAAATCCCTTGCAAGCTCATGCAGTGCACAACTGAGTTCCAGCTGCTAAAGCTTCTTTTCTGGGCAAGTGCCCAGCTGTGGATCAGCAGCTGAGAAAGCCTGGGAGCAAGGCTCGAAGTTCTCTTGGATGGGCACTTTGCATTCAGAACAGGGAAGAATAGATATTGATAGCACCACTAATAAAACCCACTATTCTGTCAGCTTTGTTTTGTATGCCATCATGGTTTCTGCAAGATGTCTCTCTAATGGTGTGAACTTCAGGGTGTTTATTCAACATGGACTAAGCAAAAATAATTGTCTTTGCCACTGTTGAATGGAAGCCAATTTGAGTTTCAGAGTATTGGTAGAGCACCCCATCAGAATTTGATCATTAACATTGTCCTTATTTACTGGAACAATTAAAAGGACCCAAATGGCTGATGCATTTTAGTAAGAGTGGAGCTGATAATTTCTCAGTATCACTTGTGTGACTTGAAGCTGTCTTATGGGGATGGTTTTTTAGTGCCTTCTATGCTGGTGAAGCTGCAGAGAGGGGCTCACATATACTGGCTGATTTGTAATAAGCTTTATAAATGGATGTGGTTTGTGTAAAGACTGGAACTTTCAGGTAAGGATGTAGGAGATGGGGCAATAGATAGGCAGTATCTCAGTTGTGTCAAATTCTTGTCCAGTGGGATCAGGCATTTCTTCCTATGTCCACAGAAGGTTATACAGTAGCAGATTCATTTGGTAGGGCCCTTGGTGGTGGGATGATTATATGGGTGGGTACAGAGTAGGCAAGGATGATGTAAATGACTCTTCCCAGCTGCATTACCGTCAGCAGAAGTCTGGTTGACTTCATAGGAGACAGATTACAACAGACAAGGCATAGACTAAAACAGTTTCTGACTTAAACTTTTTGTATATACCGTGTAGTTAGAACACAAGTCATCTCTTGCTGCAGTGTGAAGACACATGGATGAGTTTTATTAAGCCTGAGGGACAGTGTTGTTTTATCCTTTTTTCATACAAATGCTTTATCATTCAGAATGCCCACAATACAGGGAGGTTTGATCAAAGTCCCTAAGGATGCCCAGACCCAGTGAACCGTGCAGCATTCTAAGTTGCTGACTTGTGAAGGATGGGATTGAAATCTCCATCTTGCAGTATTTATCTGTAGGGGTAGGAACAACAGAAATTTGCCACAGTGTAATGTTAATTTCAGTGGAATAAGAAGACATCAAAGTCGATATGATTGTTGCTTATAGCCATGAGCCTGTTAAACTGCTTGCAGAATCAAGCATAGAAACTTCAAACTGCATACTTGTGTACTTTCTAATGCTTAAGGGTTAGCTGAAAATGGCTGAAGAATGTGAAGGCTCTGAACATCTAATTCTGCTTCTAAGAAGTGTAGTGGGGTCCACAGTAGACAAAGAATTGATATCATTGCAGGAACTTTGGCTGGATGGTCAAGTCCATATTTTTCTTACTGCAGGTGTCAGCAAGTCTGACTTCCACTCTAAAGTCTAAAAAACAGTGAGCTCTTTTAGGATTAGTTACTCAGAAGTAAGACAGCTGTCACTAAATGGTTTCCTCTGGCTGCTGTTGCCTGAGATAGCTGTCTGTGCAGCAGTGACTGCTGGCAAGGTTTTCCTTTGAGCATGGTGCTGAGCTGCACCCAGATTGTATTCTACATCGCCAAACAGCATGGATAACCAGTTGGCCCCAGATAACCTGCAGCTCCGTTTTGCTTTTGTCTCATGTTAGGCAGTGCTCCTCATGCCATGCAGGAATGTGAAGGTGGTGTAGGGATGTAGCATAGGAATCTACGCATGCCCAGTGGAGCCGTTATTTTAATATTTCAATGTGTTTCTTTTCTGTCCATCTTTTCCTGAAGCCCTCCTTTACCTCACAGCCGTGCTGACCTGTTTGACCTGAGCAAAGACCAAGAGCTGAACCTTGCCTACATTTCTTCTGTTCCACATGGCGGCATCGAGCAAGTTCGGATTCACTGGTTACTGGAATTAGTTGCTCTTAGGTAAGCAAACACCTCAAGCTGAAATCTAGGAAAATGTGACATATTAAAGGGTCCAACAGGTGCTCACTTTGATGTCTATCCTAGCCGAATTGCAAGCTGGGCATATCTTTGATTCTGCGGAGGTCAGCTAAGTTCCATCAGATGAGAATCAGTCTGAAATTTTAAGAGATGAAGAAAGACACAGTTTAATGAGAAGAAGGGACTAGAAAGATGGCTTACTTTTTAGTGTAGAAGACATGATACAGCAAAAAAGTCCAAAAAAGCCTGACTTACTGAGGTCCAAATGAAAGCTGCTGCTAATCCTTCTGCCTATATTAGGAGTTACTTTTTCCTCCTGAAGCCACCTGTGCAGTGCATTAATTGACAGATAGTGATAATTAAAACAGGGTAAATTCAGGTAATACCAGTTAATACCCTGTTCCAAAAGGTTTTGTATACAAAATTGCATTTTTAGTTTTAGGGAAATACATGTCAGACTTTAGGAGAACATTTGGAATTCATTACCTTTCAAGTCCCTTCTAATTCAGCTTGAACACACTCATATCAGTGGGAGCAGCCAAATAGCCAGATGCCTAGAGCAGGAGCAATTGTTCTATGAAGGAAGACAAACCATAAAAACTCCATGAAAAATTGTAATAGCTCTTAGAAGTTCTGCCTGGCTCAGACTCTTCCTGAGCTGAGCATATTTATGATCCACATCATTGTTGCATCTATTATCCCAAACACAGAGGAATGGGAATTTATCACTTTGGGGAAGCAACAGGGAAGGAGAGCTCAGACTCTAAAAATGGTGTGTGAGCAGAGGAGTAGAGAGTTTCCAAGTGTGCATTAGGAACAGAATTTTTTTTCCTCAATATTAAAGTGTGCTTGTGTATGTCAGCTTTTTAGGAAGATGGTCATAAGTCCTGCACACAGGTAAGTATTGCATCAGTACTCCAGGGTGACCTCTGTTTGTTAGTCCATCCATGAGTATAGCAGGTATCAGCTCCTCACTCTCATCTTTCCCTTTGGAAATTTCTACTAACCATCCTTTCCTGTGTGTGTCTCCCTCTCTTACTGGACTGTGGAATATGTACTCTTGGAGTGAACCAGTATCAAGGACAATTGTTACTACTCACCACTTCCAAATCCCTGTCCTAGAGATTTCTCCTAGGAGATAGATTGGGACCCAGGATTCTGGGACCCAATTAGGAAAACCAATGAGTACCTTTGGAAAGAAAGTAGCCACATCTGTGCTTGGAGCCCAGAATCCCTTTTGGTAGCCTCCCTTAGCTGTGCAATTGTGTTGAATTGGGCTTTCCACATGACTGAGGAAGAGGAATGCATCTGTCATGGATTCTGCTCAGCCTTTGTGGGGACTGAGCCACTGGGTCTTTTAAAAAAAGTGGGACACAATCTTTGACACAATCAAAATTCTAGGACCATGGAAACAGCAATCGATGAAGAAGGCCCTGAAAAAGCTCTGGTGTCTCAAAGATAGGATTCTAACCTACTAGCCTCAATCTTTAGCCCGTCTTTGACATGTAGAAATTAGAAACTCCTACTGTTTAGAACCAAGCTAAAACGTCTCATTTTGAAAAAAAAAAAGTGCATTTGTCAAGGACAAGAAGACTTTTAAGTTGTGGGAGGAAAAGCAGTCGACTAAGTGTCAGCAGTTTTGGAAGGGGGAGGAGCATGGAGCCTGCAGACAAACATTGGGACTGAAAAAAACAACAGGAGCAGGAATGCAAGTCTGAGCAGAGAAATTCAGTGCTGATGCCTAATTTTGTGCATGTGTAAATCCCTTCCTGAACCAGTGATTTCCAGAAGGATGTAAAGAGGTTTTGAGTGCATCCATCTGAGAGCAGAACTGTATTACGTCATGAAGTTGATGAGTAAAGAACACTCCCTGGAATGTGGAGATGGGCACTTGACTGAAGAAGAGCACTTAGAAAAAACAGAGGACCTCTGTGGAAGTCTAACAGATAGAGGCTTTGCTTTTTTTCACAGTTGCTGCTGTCTGTTAAAAAAGTGCCATAAATGTTTTTACCAAGAAATAGATGTGCTCAAATAAAAGACTGCCACCTTGCCCTTCTCCCTTCTGTAGTGGTCTTTCTCATTACATTTTCTAATCCCCCAATACGAAGTGCATCCCTTTATTTTAATTTTTTCTAGTACAGCAAACCCCCCTCTTCATCGTTATTTCCCCACCTGTGAAAGGATACCACAAGGCAAACTGTTTTCCAAGAATTCCTAGTTTTATTCTCCAACCAATGGCACACATTTGTCTCTTGGTCTTAGTCTTGTGATACAGGAATATTCATGATTGTGGGGAAATCCAGGGTGTTTTTCATGGGCTGGACAGTTCCCAGATTGCTGGTTACCAGTGCCAGTAAATAGAGCTATTTTGACACTTAAACCACACATTTTGGCCATGCTTCACTAGTCAACAAGACACGACATGTTGAGCTGAAGATTCCAGCTCTTTGCCCAGTTCCGAGGGACACACACAGTCCACAAGTTAAGAATCCTTTCCCATTCTTATGTAGCAGTACTAAAATCTCTTTGAGACATGATACATGGTAAATCACAAGGCAGCACAGTGAACAAAAATATAGTCAACCTGCATGAAGCATATAACATTTCCTAAAATGCATATAACAGTTTTTATTTCAATATTAGTATTAACCTAGTTGGAATTACAAGCCTATCTATCCCCAGCTCCTCTCCAAGACGTTGCAGGTAATTTCTGGTAGATTAGGAGAGAAGAGAATCAGCAATTTTTGTTAATTTTCAATCTTCATATCTTTTATCTTAGTTTAACTCAGTATAGCAAATGTAGATGTACCAGAAAAGGGCTTGCTCTTTTACTTGCCTTATACATACTCATTAGAAATAATTCACAGTCTGCCAGCATCCCTACATCATAGCACTGAAGCTGTTTCCATGCTGTGTTTGACAATATCCCGCACAGTTGATTGTGAGCCAGCTCTGCCAGTAAAACCAAAACAGGAAATTGTTCTTACTGTTTCTTCTGGCCAATAGTTTCTTTCTTCATAGTATAAATTCTAAAGTTTACCTTCTCTCTTATGTGTAAAGTTTCTTTTCTTAGGTATCCTTTGGTATCACAGTTAAAATAAATACGGTGAAAAAGAGACTTTCCGCTCTTACTTTCTTATCCTTTTCATTATTCTCCAGAGAGTCTTGCAAAGATACACATTCCATTGGAACTTCTTTCTTATTTTTTGTCTTTTAAAATGAGATTAATATAGAATTAAGTGTATCTTTGCATTTTTTTCCTTGTGTTCTGTATTGGTAGCTGGATCCATAAAGCTAAAAAAAGTGTATATTGGTAGGATGTTTTGACTTCCAATGACAACTTGCTTTAGCACGGTGGCCCAAGGGTGTCTATATTGATACTCCGTCTGGCAGTAACTCTTAAAGGCCTATTTGCCTTGTTAGGCTTAAACAGGACCTTAAAGGAGGTATTCCCTGATCAAAGAATGGTTGCAAATAAAAGCAGGTACAAAGCAAGGTCCTGCTCACTTCATTTTGGAATAGAAAAAAGCTAATCATACCAAGTCAGCAATTCAAATAATGATGTGGATTGTTTTATGACAGGAAAATGCTGCTAATGGTCAATCCTTTAATCTTATGTCAGAGGTTTTTGTCAGATTTTGCTGCTTCAGCAGTACTAAGAGTGTGCAACTGATAGGCTTCTTGTGTAATGAGTGCTTGAAAATGTCAGCACTGAATAACCTAATACTGTGCTGGTTGTAGACCTTGTGAAGATACTTTTGGTCTTTTGGAAGTGTGCTACTTTTCCTCTAAGAAAATACTTGTTTCTGGGAGTGAGACAGGCTCTGGGACAGCTGGAGAACCTTAGTTTGACTGTTCTTTCATTTAGTGACCTAAAAAGTTGAAATGAGCAAGTCATATGATGTGTTGACTTTACTTTTTTTTTTAAATGGAACAGTAAAGAAATGGCTTCTGCATATATGGAACCTGTTTCTAGGGTCTGTTAGTTGTGAGAGGCACAGCTGTGATAGAACTTCCTTCCCTGCTTGGTGATGTGTGAACCTGACATGTAAAAGGAGAGAGAGCAAGCACAGCTGTCTTATCTTCTGTGCAGGTAATTATAGACTTGAATATGAAACAGTATATTCTGCCCATGCCATGGGCCAGAACAGTGAATACTATGTTATAACAAAATCCAAGTCTCTTATTTGTGAAGAGAGAACGTGCATATACAACAGTACAACTGATAACATAAAGCATAATGAACAGCAGTTAATACAAATTATTATAGAAAGTAACCAGCCCCAGAAAACATGGTCTAGTAGACCTCAAATCAAAGATTAATATGATATGAAAAAAAGCCAAATGCCGAACAGAGCCCTACAACATCTCTAGTATGTACAAACAGTGGTGAAAGTTTTTCAGCATAGAGGGATACATAAGTTACAAAGCATTACTCCGTTTACTTGACCCATATATGTTACTTGTAATACTTCATTAGCATTGCATCAGAGAAGACCAGCCAGGCAGTTCTGACTGATGCATCAATCCCCTTCAAGAAAACTCAAAGATTTACCTTCCCACCCTACACTTATTTTCTCCTGTTTCTCTTTGAACCCAGGCAGGCATTTGTAGGAAGATAATGATGTGCTGCATCACAGCTCTGAGGTTTTATGTTTGATGGTCCTTATGTATCCCTGAATTAGAGTTGCATCTGCCCACCAGAGGCAACTTATTTTACAGGATGGTACAACTAGCTGGGTAGCTGCCAGTTAAAGCATTAATTTTTCTTAATCCTGTTTATCCTTTTACTAGTAACAAAATTGTGCATCAGAGTCATATTTCTTCTAGCATGATTAGGGGCATCACAACCTTCAGTGACTAATTACGACAGATTAAGTCCAATAGAACAGGTGACTCTTGTGACTCCAAAGCCAGCAATTTTTGGAAATGGTGATTTTGAGAGGAACCTGTATGGCTCATAGATTCTTCTCCTGTGGCAGGTTATGCTATTAAGCTCGTATGATCAAGGCAGAGAGATATTCTGCATTCCGCTATATTTTATACATTTTATTTTTATGCAAGCAGTGGGGACTTGTTTAGGTGTACACCTAGAATGACTGGAAGGGGCAGGGCCTTGCAAGCCACAGTTTCAACCATTATGTGTCCAGAATGCCACATTGATTGCATTTTCATGGGAGTGGCTTAGCCTTCTTAACACAAACCAGCCATTAAATCACTGGGAGAGCAACACTGGGCAGGCCTTCCACCACACAGTCAGTCCCCTGATATCCATGCTGTGTCACAAATGATCGTGGTATGATGGGCAAATCAATCCCAAACTGCCTTTGCCTGCATTTTAAAATGAAGATGGTAGTCTAACCTCTCCATGCTTGTCCTGGACTGCCTCCCTAAGTGGCTGCTCTGTGTGGCATATTACATAAAGTGGAACTCTTTGGAGGGAATGGCTTTACACAGCCAACACTGTGTCCAGTAATTTACTTGTTGCAAGCAACCCCTCTCCATCTGTCACTATGTAGTGAATCACCAAGGAAGACACAAGGGTTAAACTGAGCAGTCTGCTGGAAGCTTTTGGTCTTTTGCAAACAGCACAGCATTGTGTATACTATAGAATAGCATTTCCTGCATACATCCAAAATCCTTTCCAAAGTAACCCCCTCTTTTCAGAGAGTCTATCACTGAGGGATTGCAGCAAGCCAGGAGAACTGAAATGTTTAAATTCTTGTAGTCTTTCAGGATTTCCTTTAAAGTATTAACTCCAGTGGTGTCCAAAAATGAGATGGAAGAGCAATCTACAACAAGGGCTTGGAAATCAATTTGCTTAGGAACTAGTTGCAAAGTGGTTTCTCTGATGCCCAATCCATTAGCAGTTCTGTGATTTCCCTTTTTCAGATGCTGCTTTTCCTTCTTCTCATATTTCTTCCTCCTAGCAGCTTCTACGTTAGGATCTAAATTGGTCAATCTGTACAGAGACTTTAAGAAGTAGTTTCTATTTGCATAGTAAAGTGGGGCCTCAAATCGAAATATTTTGACCTTTGGAACAGTAGAGAGATTTTCGTATTCTAAGTCATCCTCATAAAAGGTTGTGTCTTGAATCTGGCCAAGCAGGGCTGTCCGTGGCCGCTGGGTTCTAAAAATGATGCACAGCATGGAGAAAACAATGCCAACCAACAGCCCTATTTCTGTGCTGATCAAGGCAGAGGCAGACATAGTGACTACCCAAACAAGTGTGTCCACCTTATTCACATGGTACCGTGCTGGCACATCTCGGAACTTCCTCAGGGCACCCCGAAGGCTGACAATGATAATACAAGCCAGGACACACTTCTGCAAGGAGTAGAAGAGAGGTGCCAGGAAGAGCAGCACCAGCAAAACCACCATTGCACTAATTACTCCAGAGATTTGAGTCTGGCAGCCTGTAGATGTTTTGACTAGTGTTTTTGCCAGAGCTGCACTGGTTGCAAAAGAGTGGAAGAAAGAAGGAATGATGTTGCAGAACCCCACAGCAAACATTTCCTGATTGGCTCGGATGGTGTAAGCATATTTCTTTGCAAACATTTCGGAAAGGGATACAGTGAAGACAAAACTGACTATGGCAAGAGGCAAAGCATCTAGAGCAACTCGGAGCATTAAGTTGAACTCTGGTACCTTTGGAGGGATAAATCCTGTTGGAATAGCTCCAGAAACACTGGATGCATACACTTCATTTAACTTACCATAGTGTGATACCAATGTTGCCACAACAATAACTACCAGCTCTGTGGGAAGAGGAAATTTCAGTTTATGCTTATACCGATCTCCGAGTTCCTTAGCAGTGACCAGCACCACAATACAAATGGTACTTGTGATAACATCACAAAGGTTAGCCTGAGAAATGTTCCGGAAAATGTTGATCCAAGTGATAACAAGCATCCCATGGCCTTGACTACGTGGGATTTTTATTCCAATCAGATACTTCACTTGAGCTGTTAAAATGGTTAAGGAAGCACCAGTTGCAAAGCCATCTAGTACGGACTCGGATAGGTACATTGATACAAAACCCAGGCGGAAGATCCCCATTAGAACCTAAGGAAACAGAAGAAGAAAAAAACACCAAACCGTGAGCTGTAACCATTGCTGCAAATATGTAGGTACTGATGGGGGAGAACTAGCTGGAGGCCAATAGCATTTGGCTATTTCAATCTTGAATTATCCTTTAATTATCCTTTAGGTATTTTCCTTTTTTGTTTTCCAGTCTGCTTTTTTAGTGACTTTTTTTACTGTTGAGGAATGCTACAAATCCAAGAGTTTGAGACAGGGTGGTCAGTCAAACATTTGTCTGAAGTGACTCCACTGAAGTGACTTGCTTGATTTTTATTCCCCAAGCAAAAGAACAGTGGGTGCAAAATACTTCTGTTATACCAAAGTCAATTTTCTTTTTTCTGTTTTAAAGTGAATAAAGATAAAATGTATGGCCTTTTCTTTGTAAACAAAACTTGAACAAATAAGATCCCTACTTTAGCTTTTGTAATAAATAGCTTTTAATTTTAGCCCTGTGGACAGAAGGGAAAATGGAGTGCTGATGGCCTTTGTGGCATGCCTAAGATCAGAAGTGGCAGAACAGCTCACAAACTCCACAATTCTGTCCTTAACTAGTTATTTCTCCTTCCTTAGATGGCTTTGGAAAATACAAGGGCATTTTTTTTTGTTCATATATGTGACCTGAAATTTTTTACTACATCAGGAAGATAGCTAGCTCTTTCTGCATTCATATATTTATATATACACACACACAGGTTAGTGGATAAGTTCATGATGCTTTCTTCTATGCTATCTTGATGTCCTTGTGATGGCAGCACGTGTCAAGTTGACAAATGTCAAGGAGTCCAGCACAGCCATTATCTGATAAGTAGGCTAGTCAATCTGTTTCTCCTCTTGTCCTTTCTTTGAATTATCTTTTGGACAGCAGTTTGGTAGAACATAGCACCCCCTAGCAAAACACTGAGCTGTGCATTCTGAACCTGTAGAAGTAGTTGAGTAGATGTACACCTCTATTAAAATATCTAGGGAAACAGAATTATTTCTTCATTGTTAAGTACACAGTCACCTGGGAATTACCTATATCTGTGTTGGACCCCATTGTCCCATGACAGCAACAAGGACAAAAAGCAGAAGAGTATCAAAACAATGTTAATGGTCTTTCAGAAGACTCTTTTTTATCTGTGTTTGCTAGCAACTAAGAAAACTGCCTGCCTCATGCTGTCTCTGAGTCACCTGAGTTTCCTGGAGAAAACAGTCTAAGGTACATTGAGATGAACTGATGATGTGTCTCATTGAAAGACAGTCAAGCCAAAGCTTAGGTCATGCAAAAAAGCTTTAGGAACTTCATACCTTGCCTCTGGATGTCATCAACCACTTACTTACCTGATACACTCCAGCCATGAATGTCAAGGCTGTAGCAATGCCAATAGCGTAGCACTCTTTCCCACACTGGGCATTTATCCCCACAATGGTAAGGTTGAAGGCAGTTGTGTTGGACAGATTGTCATTCTGCAGAGGGACATCACCCGAGGCTGCTGGGGCATCATCATTCAAGTCAAACCCAGCCAAGAGAAGTTCTCGGTCCACAACTTGCCCCACCAATAAGCTTATCAAGCTGAAAATGCCAACTGAGACGTGACGGGATGTGCCCATTAAGAAATAGATAATGTTGGCAAAGAATGATGTGTAAAGGCTGTAAATGGGCTTCAGACCTGCCAGCAGTGAGTATGCAATTGCTTGAGGCACCAAAATGATCCCAATCACTAACCCAGACATAACATCCCCCCAAATGTACTCTTTGCATTTGTACTTGGGAAGCCATCGTAAAACGGGAAAGAAGTCCATAAAAAAGGTCTTCAGCTTCTGTGGTGTGCAGGAACAACTCTTTCTGAGCTTAGCTAGCATGACTTCTTTCCTGTTAACCTTGACATGAGTCTTTCTTTCCATGAGAAAACAGGATGAGGTGTTGTTTTCCATTCTGGTAGCCTCAAGTGGTCTTTCCATTTCCACAGCGTTTACTTCGTTTATATGTTCCTGCAAAGTGAAGAAAACCTCTCTCAGGTTGCAATTCATAAAAGTTTTTTTAGCACAGTTGCTTAAGACTAAAAGCTTGTCACTAGATTTTGCTTTTAAGGAGGCATCATCGCAACAAGAACACTCTCACAGGGATCCAGTGATGCATAAGGTTAAGAAATAAATCTGCCCTTTCTTGTACACATTAAGGAGTACTCTCAGTTGAATCCAGTTTGTTCTAACACAGAAAAATGGGCTTAAATTAGTCATCTTTTTGTGTGACAGAGATTTCCATCATCTGTTCTAAATGTTCTATCATTGAGGTCTTTGTGACCAGAGGCAGCATGTGATGATGTGAAATAAAATGTGCTAGTGAGGTAGGTTGTAGTGTTTCTGTATAGTGAGTACATCCTGTAATCATTGATTAGTAACTCTCATGGGGGATGAAGATCTGTCACTGTAGTTGTCATCAGTGCAGAGGAGAAAAATGTAGCTAGTAGGACCTGTAAAGCAGAATTTTCTGGAGAGCAACAGTTTAGTCTTGCACTGACTAAAAGATGTGTACACAAACCCTTGATGGATTTTTTGTAGGTGCTACGTAACGTGAACTTGTTGAATTGTAGCTTGTTTTGATGTGCAGCTTCTGGTAATAAATATTTACTCACAAATACCACCACACTGGCGACATACAGACTGAGCACCATCATGTTACCATGTCGGAAGAGTGCTACACCCTTATTATTTTTTATAATTTATTATTATACTAATTATAAGTTAATATTTTCAGGTTTAAACCTGTCGTTACCTAACTTTCTTCCCTAGTAATGAGATATAAGAAATAATTATGTGTACAGCAGAACAAACATAGCAGTGTTTCCTATGGTTCTCCTGATTATTTTCTGATATGTGATGGCTGGGATTATTTTTATTCCTCTGATGAGGGTGCTTTTGATAACTCTTGCCTTAATGGACACAACTGTTGTCAGCAAACTAGACCTCTGCATTTTTACTCAATTGTCAAATTAAATTGAAATTAGCTTAGTGCATTTATAAGTAATTTTGGGATGGGTGGGGAGGGGAGCATGAGTAAGAGGCAAAACATGCAAGTGCCCTAACTTATACAGCAAAAAAAAAAAAAAAAAAAAAAAAAAAAGAACGCAGAGGTGGAAAATGTCAGACTATGCCAAGTGAGAAATCTTTTCTGGTTAGCAGTGGAGAGAAGGAGACTTTCACGTGAGGATGCCCATATATGAGTAGTGGGAGGTAAGGAGTGCCTCATACTGATTTAGATGAAGATTGTAGGTGCTAATACAACAGTATGCAGAACTTTTAGCCTTTCCCAGTGTCATTAACAGCCAGGATCTCTGCATCAGAGCTGCTTGGTGCCAGGACTGACATTGCAGTAGTGTCAAAGCTTGTCTTCACTTAGAAGTAAAAGCTGTTTCTTTCCTCTTTCAGTGTTTAGAGACAGACTCTGTATGCATCAGTTTCATAAAACTTGAAGTAAACTTACTGGCACAGTATTCTCTTGGTAAATTTTAATGTTTTTAATAGTTACTGGACAGTTTAGATGCTACTGCGAGAATTCTCTGTAGATTTCACGGGGTTTTTTTGTTGTTAAGAAGAGCATTTTGATTTGTTAATGTTTGGTAAGAGCCTGTTAAGGTATAGAATTCCAAATATAGAAAAAAGTGTTAACGAGTCCAACTGGAAACATAATTGAAAAGCAAAAGAACAGATTATCAGTAGCCTGTAAGCATTTGACCTGGAGCAGTCCAAATAGAGAGTGGCTTATTACAAAGTCTTTTGTCTATCTTGCTTAGAAAGAGTTTTCAAGATTTTAATAATTATGTTTTGCCAGCAGATTGAAAACAATTAGAAGATATATATCTGTAACTAGTGCAGAACCTTTAAACAAGTTCCCAGGTATTATGATACAGCATACAGATAAGTGATACAGCATGATTTGTAAGACTATGCAAAGTTTAACCACAATTCAAAGCAGGATATTCAGGTGTTATAGGTAATTTATAACTTCGTAGAAGGCAGAGGAGAGATTCTTGTTAGAACTGTGTGGAACTGATTGTTCAAATTGAAAAGGACCTGCATGGTAGTCTAAATACATTTTAAAAAATCAGTAGAGTTTTATCCATCCCAATTACATAAACACATTTTTAGCTCCCATTATATACATTTCTTTGTGTTTGTAAGGTTTATTTCCATCATAAGGAAACACTAATTACAATGTAATTTAATGTCATTATTTATAAAGATCCATGTATATTTTTTATCAATACTGAGTTTACTGTAGACTCTAATGTGCTGCATAGTTATGCTAGCCAAGATCTGCTTGGACAGGAAAATAGGTCTTTGTTGGAAAGCAAAGGTGACAGAAAAGATTAAGTTGCAACACTAGGTGAAGTACTTAAGAGCATATGAATAAAGTTTAGCAAATACATAATACTAGCAACTGTAACAAACCCACTAATTTTTAAAAGGCAAAATCCCAGTACTTCCTGTCTTACCTAGACTGCTTTGGAGAATGAGAGACTTGTGCATGAGGACAGCAAGTCCTTATTCAAATTCCACTCACTTTTTACAGCCAAGTGAATTCAGCCAGGCAGGAAATAAGTATTGTGCCCTTGCTCTACATACGTAAAAGCTAGTGGGCAGTTCAATATCCAATGAGTGCTTTTTATAGGCTACATAAAAAAGATTGCATGAGCTTCTGTACACTAGGCTCATATATTTAATTGCATAGTTAGTGTCTGCCTCTCTCTAATCTCACACAATTTACCCGAAAGTAATGTAGTGTTTACAAAAAACAACAACAACAAAAACAACCAAAAACAAAACAAAAAACTCCAAACCAAACAAAAACAAAACCAAGAAGAATTACAGTTCAGATGTGTGTATTGTTTGTGCAGCTCCCTGAGGGATAATAGTGATTTTTAATACATAAGATAATTCAAACATAATTTCTTTGGAAATCTGTAAAGAGATCTTGTGTTTGAATGATAGCTTAGTAATAAGCTATACTGCCTTACTGGATAATTGGAATAATATTTTTTTGTAAAGAGCAGCCAAGCCTTCCTTCCCCTCCCCGCCCCCTCCCACCCCCCAAAGAAAGATAGTATAGTAAACTAGGTATCTTCTGTGTTCAAGCTTCAATTCTTTTTTTTATTCCTGAGAATAAAAGTTTCCTTCCTGTAAGTAACTCTTTATTTTACTATAGATGCTTTCAGATTCCATGTCAAATGGATGCGGTAGCTGTTAAGCAGTCAGCTGTCAACCTAGATTGGTATCCAGGAACTGTTAATGTTTAAAATTTCCTTGTTGCTTTTAGAATGCAGTAAAGCCACACCAAATAAGGGAAGGGGCGTTGTTATCAGCAGCCTATTTTTCAGTTGTGTAACCCAATGATTGTCAGGCTGTGATGCCTGTAACTCATTGCTTCATCTGAAGGAAATGGGATTCCACCACATGTGTGCTGTCCCCTGTACATTTATGCAGCCTAGCAGAGCTTGGAGCTTCCAATGTTCTTGCCATCTCCAAAGACAGAATGCAGGAGAGGAGATCTGTCTGCTGTGGTGCATATGAGGACTCCAACCTTCTGATTCTGGCACTGAGATACAACACCATCCTTCTGAAGTGGTAATACTTGAGTAGTATGCAGGACCCCTAGGGGAGTCAGTAAGTGGATTCCTTTACTGATTCACGAAATGACCCATTTTCAGTTTAGGCCATGCTAACCAATAGAAAGCCACTATTCCTCCCTTTCTTCCTCCAGACCTCCACAGAACATAATGTTTGCATTTTATTCAAGTCGTCATTTGCTGAAAGAGCTGTTCTTAACAGGGCTGCACAGATGAAGCAACACATAGCATGAAACACGTTAGTTCATTGCTTTTGACTTCAGTATTGGAACTCAATTTGTTTAAACTGAATTTGTTTTAAACAAGTGGAAGTTTACTTGTGTGCACATACATGTATATGTGTAACATTCATATAATTACCACAGAAAGTAGTTTTTGGTTATTTCCAATTGTACTTTTGTCTTTGGAATCTTCACAGTGAAGTTTTCTCAAGTTTCCCTTGACCATATTAGCAAAAGCAGTTGAGCAGAACCTTGTCTGAACCACTCATTCTTTCAAGTTAAATACATTGACTCAGTTTATTTTGTGGAAAAGAGAAACGAGGGGAAGAACCATTCAAGCCAGACAAACTGCTGACTTTCCAGCTGGCCTTAGTCCCACCTTTCTTCCTGTCTTTTCATCATGCCTGTGACCTGACAAAATCTCTCTGCAGGGGAAGAAACATTCATCACAATATGTTCATGTGGGATTTCTCTTTGCAGATTCTTCGGCAGGTAGTTTCTGCTGCTGCATATATAACCATGCTGAATGATGAGTTGATCTTTGTGAAACAGCGTAAACCCCAAAAGCTTTATTCTTTTCATTGTTTTGCCTCCCCATCTTGGATTGTCCACCAAAAAAATTGAAGCTATATCTCTGTAAAGCCCAGGAGGAAGTAGTGAGGATGGGCCTGTCTTCCTGTCCTGAGATATTTTAAATGCTTTATTTAGAACAGAAGTCTGACAGTATCACAGCTCTGTAGTATAGTTCTTCACTTGCTGAAATAGTGATTTCAAATGTAAGTCAGGATAGAGCCATTTAAAGAGTTTGAGCCAAGTGATATTTGCTGTCTTCTCCATGTTTGAACTATGAAAAATCCACTAAAAACTAATGTGGTTGGGGTGGGTTTTGTGTTTATTTGTTGCATAACTCACTGAAAAACATGAGAAACATCAGTCTAGTTAAACATTTGATTGGAAACACAAATGTTGAGTTAAATTCTTCATGTTACTCATCTTTCATATGAGAAATCTTTCTTGGCTCTAGTGGCTATGATTGTGTTACTGTTGTGGTTTGACAATGACCCAATTTTGAAAAAACTCCTTGGTTAGCCTCACAGTGCATAGACTCAATGTACGGGGGTGTGTTATTCTTGCAAACTGGATTTTTTTCAGGGGAAGATACCTATAAACTATGCCCCAGTGCACTTTGACCCTTTATGGTGGCATAAAAACCTCAGCCAGCAATTGGTGCTTTGTACATTATTTGAACAGGTGGAGAGTACATTTAGTTTGTGAGAACTGGCTAGTCTGAAATAAATTTGCCTGAGCTGCATATAATATAAGGCAATACTGCTTTAGCACCTACCGCTTTGATTTATTAATCTGCTTTTGTTTTGCAGGATTGCTTAGATATGTCAGTGTAACCTAAAAGTTTTAGAAGTCATCAGGTGCTAAAACAAAACAAGTGAGATAATTGTTTCTCTCTATCTTGCATTAGCTATTGTATTTTCATCTTTAGAACTAAGACATACTTGGAAGCAGACTTAAGCAAGGTACCAGCAACCAAAATCATTTATTTATACACTGACCTAGAAAGCTGTCAAACTACAGGCACAGAACGTGGCAATACCTTTTAGGAAAATCATGTGAAACTTGATAGGCTTCATTAGTTTTTTCACTGTATTGGGGTTGCTTCAAAGCATTTTTGTGTTGAGTTTCTGTGTTATACTAATTCAAACGTGAAAGAGGAAATAGCATTCCAACTTAGTGGTTTCTACAAGTGAGGAAAGCCAGGTCACGTCCTCAACAAGTTAAACTGCTGTACTAAAGAGAGATTTATTCTGAGAGTCTTTTAGATTTGTGTATTTCTAATTAAAATCTCAAATTCACAATTTTTATTTTCAACTGTAAATTGGTTTAGGATTTTCCGAGCAAGTTAGGCTCTTTGTTAAATGCCCGCATTGACCAGCAGTTGTGATTCAATCTTGTTTTCCCAAGGATTCTCACTTCCATATCCCAGTGAGTAAGGTGACAGCCACTTAGAGGTAACTATCCCAGAGCTGATCAGCAGGCTACAGTGGAACTCATGCAGTCAGCCAGCACTTGTTGTTAAGGCTGGCCCATCAAGATTATCTTTGGGAATGATCATATATGCAAATACGTGATTAAGTAGTTTCACTCATTCTGCAAAGACAGGTTTTGTTCAAGGATTCCAGAACATGCTGATCTAACTATCGACATGCTCTTGAAGGCAAGACAGCATTATTCTTCTGGGGGATCCTAGGACATGACCACTAAAAAAGCCTTTCCTGTAGATTCAGAAAACATTCCTGAAAATCAGATTTCTTGCTTTTGGGAAAGTAGCTGTTTAAAAGGGAAAGTCTGTTATTTAAAAAAATAAAAGGTCTTTCAAGATAGCTTTTCAAGACCCTGGTCATCATTCGCAAAGTTAAATACTAAGCTCTGTTTTCTGTCCTGTAGTTTTGCTGGACATTGTTTAGCCATATTAAGCTGTCACAGAGAGAACCAAATTGATAGTCTATTCTCATGGTTTTTTCCTGTTGTTTTGTGTGGCATCTTGCTGTGCATCTTCTGTGGCATCTGTTTACTACATGCAGTAAGGACAATATTTTGGAAACACTCTTTTGTACTTAAGCACTAAGAAAATGCTCTCAGTTTCAGTATCAATGTTGTACTTTTAGAAACAGATAAGCCTAGTACATGCCATTTTCTTAAATAGAAGTAAAAACTAACCGAATAGCTGAACTCTTGGACAAGGGTTGCAGGAAAGAGAATTGCTGTACCATTTACAGCTGACTGTATGGTTACAAACTTGTGCCCTGTGTCTACCTTAAAAGCAGTATTTATGAACAACAATATAATGATAAACCAAAAAACAACAGCGCGAGCAAAGGAAGTGAAAAGAGGCAGTTTTGCACCTTTGAAAACAGGCAAAGAACAAACCTGAATTCAGAGGCACAGGAAGGGAGACAAATCTCTTACCTGGATAGCTTTTTGACAGGAATATACAAGTTCTGGTTTTGCACGGTGGAATGAATGGAAGTCTTCAGCTAAACATTGCTCTATTTGCATAAAGGATAATTATTAGCTAAATATTCCTCAAGGTAAGAATGGGTAGTTAAGGAATATTGAGCTTGCTGTTTGGTACTGTGTTGTGACTTGCATCACTTTGTAAAGCTGGATATAGATGTAGCACTAGCTGAGGATTTGAGTTTAAATAATGCATAAGATTATTAATTAACTAGCACTGATCCAAAAATTGTGCTGAGTTCAGGCTAGCGCATCTCTGACCTTTGAAGGTACTTCTCATAAGTGTAAGATTTGATTTGTTTTATGCATCCTCATGTAGCATTAGCTTTTGATTTTACATATTCAAGGCATATGATGAGTAGAACTTCTGTCTTGCTTGAGATGTGTGTCCTTTGCAGGCTGGAATAAGTCCTGTTCTGCTCAGTGCATAGGATGGGAGAGCTGGAGGTCAGAGTTCTGTTTCTACATGTCAGCACATACAGATCACGACATTTTTTGCTTCTGTGTAAACCAAAGATCGTATAATGTAGGCAGGTCAGCAGGACAAAGATAGGCTTCTGTTGAAAGTCTACTTCAGTCTTGTAAGGTATATAAATGACCAAGTTCCCTCTCAGTTATCTTAGATCTTTGTATAAGTACAGACTTATCCAAGTGACAAACATCCATCTCCTCCCCTTGAGAAAGGTGATAGGTAATGTTTAATGGTTACTAATCAGTGCAGATTATTAACAGGTTGGGCACAAGGCCACAACTCGACTTGTAGGAACTGTATCCAGCTGGCCTACAAGCTAAGGGATGAGGAGATGTGTCTATTTCTTAGCCAAGAGCGAACAGCCATGCAGTAAGAATCTGAGATGGGAGTTGCGAGGCACAGAAAGACTGTGTGGCTGGCACACAAGCATAACTAGAGGGGGCCAGGTTCCAACATTGTCTTTTGTCCCTGGGCAAAAAGTTGTTTGCTGGTCTTTAGAAGTAAGAAGGAGATAAAAATTATGTAAAAGAAAAGTCAGAACTTCAGTGAGGGAGGAATAGAAGGAGAAACATCTCACATCTCAGTTCTGTGATGTTAAACTGGTCATGTATATTTGCAGAGTCATGTTATTGAATTTTTAAAAATGAAAAAATCTGTAATTTCTGTTGTAGGAGAAACTGAGATCTGCAAGATTCAATGCAGATTTGTATATTCAAAATTAAAGGCTGTCATTCAACATGAAAACCCCATTTCTATTTCCCACTACAAGCACAATGGAACCAATGGATTAGCACTTACCAAAGGCACAAAGTAGCTGCAGTAGTTCCACAGTAGTTTTTATATCAGCAACCAGTAGCTCAGAACCTCAGGATCACAGCTTTCTATAAGAATAGATTAGAAATTGCATCATGATAAGCATATGGGCTTTTCCAGTTGGTATCACTCTGATAATGTTTACAGTGAGATAATATAAATAAACACTTAGCACTGGAAAAATCTTGGTCTTGTAGAGTGTTAATCACAGGTAAAAGATAAACTTTAAATCATTACAGAAGCTGGTTACTTCTGCTTTAATAGATCTAGTTACACTGTATGGAGTTCAAATAGAATTGCAGTCTTGATGTAGCTTTTTACAGTCTTTTTAACAGTTTCAGAGATTTTTTTATACTTCAATTAGATGAAAAAATACTCTTAATGTGTTAAATGAGATTAGGGCAGTAAGTGTGTGGAACTGTCCTTACACTTAAATTATTGTCAATGGTCGCTAACTGAGATTTGTCCTTTGAAAAAGGATTTTTATTAAAATGAATCATGAAGTGGGCTGATAAATCTTATATATAAGAAGAATTTACATGCATCAGCTGTAAATTTACATTGAATGTAAAATGTCTGAGCTTTCCTCCTTTTTAAAAAACCTGCCTGTTGTTTCATCCCCAAACATCCAGAACTGTTGAACCAAAGCCTGCTTATTGATGAAGATGATTGTTACTACTGATATTGGTATATCTGAGAGGCAAATTTAATATATAAAGGATAGTCTCTCTGGAATTCAAAAGCTTGTTCACCCATTCCTTGAAATTTTGTGTAATCTTAACTGGATATTGAAAATCTCTTTCTGGTTGCAAAGAAAATAGATGATTTCTTACTGCATTGTGAAATAAATTTTCATGTTTCATGAACACAGAATGTAATGCATCTTTATACTGAAAGGGGAGACAGTTTTCATATTAGTGGAAGTTTTTTTTAGGATGGGGAAGAACGAAGGAAAGAGGGTAATACATAAATATGGAGATCATGGAATGTAAAAGCTATCACTACTATGTTTAATAATACACCACTAGACTAAATAGTCATGCCAAACCCAGGTTCAAAATGGAATTATCAGATCTCAGTTTGTAGAGACTTGTAGGTTTGCATCTCACAGAAAACTATCTGTAAATGCAGCTGACTAGTTCTACCTTCTTAATAGGTTTATTATGTTTTATATTCAAAAGTGAAGAGCAGAGACTGGCATGCCGTTTAAAAAGCTGCTCTTTCCAGACTGGCTTATAGTGGTCATTTCTCAGTTCTGAAATAGCCACTTCAGAAACCACTCATCACAAAAGTTCTTCAGGATTAAGAACAAGACATGGAAGGCATATTCATTGTGCCTTTTCATCATCAGAAGTTATTGAACACTAGTAAGTTAGAAAAGAAACTCAGCATCGTTTTGCAAACAAATGACATATTCAAGTTAGACCTAAAGTTGCCCGTGGGGAATCAAGGACTGATACAGAAAGGTACACCTGAAACTACATCTGATATGCAAGTAGATCCAGCATCTGCTGGACTTCATCCAGCACCATGTTCTATCTGTATTTTAGATATAAAAGAAATACATCAGCTGAGAAATCTAGCTGCAAATCTTCAAAGCTTCAATATTTACCTCCATGTTTTTCTTAGCATGTTGGTTTGTCCATTACATGCTCCTTAGTACACATCTTGACAAGTGGAAACAAGTTTTGAGAACATGAGGTGGAAAAAGTTAAAATACCTGGTAAAAGTAGCACATGATGCATTAATGCAAAATTTCAGCTCCAGTATGTGCATAAGCAACCAAAGCGCTTGCAAGAGCACACAAGTAAAGCATTACTGAATTTGGTTCTTGTTGCATATTTGGCAGCAGGGATGGCAATCATTCCCTCTCAATGTTACAGTTTACACAACAGTAAATAAGCTGTGTTCTGTGATATAATTGGAATCAAATACTTTTGGGGACTTTTTTCCTCTTAGAGCTAGCAGGCAAAATAATAGATGGAGCATAAACAGCAAAAAATATGTGAACATGAGGAACTGTGAAATGAAAACAGTAAGTCAAATATGTACTATGGAGGCTTGTTTCAGAAGGTGCAGTAATGTGTGTACTTGAATTAGAATGCTGGATGCATACAGAGAACTCTTCTGTCACTGCTTGGGAAGAAGAGTTCAGTGACGGCTTTCCCAGGCAGTGCCAAAAGGAGTTATGTGGTTAAAGAAAGTTAGTTTTAGCATTTGGTCATGTTTTCTCTTCCTTGTGTGTCTTTAGTCTTCGTTATTGATTTAGTCTCCCTGTCACCTCATTTCAAAACTTTTGCTTCTAGGTGACATTATTTAGAGTTCCATTATCAAGGGCAACATCAAACCACAAAGAACATTTTACTTGTAGCCAAGTGTTACTCAGAAGGAAATCAGTTTCATACATCAAACTCAATCAGAAAGGTATCCTCTAGCAGTCAGCTCACATACAGTCTACAGTGACTGAACCTTTCAGTCACTTGCAAAGCCTTTAAATTTGTAGAGAAGAATCAGCTGAAAAGCATTTTCTGCTATTTCACCTTATTATTTAATTGTTTCCTTTGCAAATGCATTTGAACATAACAAACCTGAACAAGGGATCACATGGTCTCAAAACACTGAATTATCCATGCCTCGGTGATCTGATTGGCCATGTTGACATGTCTAGAGAGGTCAGATAATAAAATAGCATATACCTTTTCCCTAAAATTGCTTTTACAGCCTGTTTCCCCTTTTAAATCTGGAATTTGTTTTAATGGGGAAGAGGGGTGTGGGGGGGGAGAAGAGACATAACAGTCTAACAATATTTTCCGAGGCTAACTCACCTCGGCACAGGAAGCTGTTGATGCTTTGTCTGCCTCTCTCTTCCCCCCACACACAGCACGCTCGCTGCTGAAAGAAGGACTGAGACTATGCTCACAAAAGCAGGCTGAGTAAGAAATGGAAAATCATAGGCTGTGATTTGCATCAGCTTGAAAATGTCCATTGTTTGCTTGCACTTCTGTGCCTGTGAATTTCAGCCAGATTACAGCAAGGTTTTTGTGAGTTGCTTTGCAAGGTGAAGCTCAAATAGTGCTGATTTCAAAGAGCAAAGGTGCTTATTACGATGCTTATAAATCAAAGTCAATTCTATTTTTATGGGTTTTTTAAAAAAATAAAAAGATTCAGCTGAATGCACAGCCTCTTGGCTGGCTTGTAGAAGAGGCAGTGATTTCCAGTAAATAACAGCTGGTGTATTCTCCATTTTTGAAGCAGTTTCTTAAGTCACAGAGATTCATATCCATCCTTCTCTTTGCGCATGTGCCACACTGGTTGGTTGTGTGGATGGATTAACTGTGACAAGCTGTGACATCAGCAAAGGCTGGGTGCTGCCTGGCTCTGATTTTGTAATGCATCCTCCCGTTACTGCTGGGCTGACTCATTCCTGCTGTAGGGTGAGTGAATTGTGCGAAATGTGAACCAGCACCGACTGTAGTGTTGAGCATTGTGCATCTGTGCAGAAGCTGTGCCTTAATTGTAAAGCAAGCAGATTTTCTAACCCTGCTTACACAAATGATAGAGCTAAGAAGCAAATGCAGAAAAATATTGTTGCTAATAAATAGAAACAGAAGTGGTAAGATACATGAGTTATTCAGTGTGGGTGTGGTAGTCTTTGGTGTTTGAAAAAGCCTCTGAATTAGGTTTTTGGTCTCCAAAGCATGTGGAAAGCATAGGCTGTGTTTTGCTTGGGGGCCACCAGGGAGGAGCAATCAGTGTTCATCAGTCTGAAAAATACCAAGTTATCATGGTTATTTTGGATTATGGGGATTTCATGAAAGTAAATTTCAATTTACTTTACCTGTATTAATCATAGAAAGTGAGAGTGAGTGGAGCCAAGAACATGGTAGAAGCAGCCTTAGTGTGAACGTGTACTGTATTTTTAACTCTCACTCAGTTCAGGGGGGGTGAAATGTTGTTTATTTTATAATAACCCAGGAGTCTACTGATTTCTTAGTTATTTATTAATGATCTTGTGCTTAAACCCGAAATACCAGACCGGTAGAGTTTTTCGTTGACACTGAAGAGACCTGGAGAGAACTGCTGAGAATTCAGCCTCTGGAAAGGTGAATGCTAATGAGGGCTATTCTGCCCTTTGTATACTCTGAGGTATCATTTCAGTAGTGCTCACAGTCCCTTAGGATCTGCTTTTGAGGTCAGAGATTTTTTAAGTACTCAGCAGAACAAGAAGCTTATGTAGACGATGGGTTTGGAGCGAACAAAGTCTTTGTAAAAACCTGACCTTTAAACTGACTTAATTTCATTCCTTATAGGTGTTTAAACTTGACTTAATTTCATTCCTTATAGCAGCAAAAGTAATTAGAAAAACCAAAGAGGCAGGATCCTTTTGTGTTGTAAGAGGCAGTTGGAGGACAACAAGTTTCTGAAAAAAATAAAATTGCTGACATTTTCTGTCCAGAGCTTTTGACCTTCATCTTGTAGATGCTCTCCTCTTAAGCTTACATGCTTCCCTGATCATTTAACGGCCTGTTCTGGCTAAAAATCAAGACAGGTCCGTCTGAAGACCAATCCTTCTAGAGGACCTTGTAGCAGCAATAATTTGAAATGGCATAGATTCCTGTTTTTTGTTCCCCCAACAGTTACTGTTGTGGGAACATTTGGAAGTTTATTGATTGCTCCCAGTGAACAGCTTGACTTAGGACACTAAACTTTCCAGGGTAGATGTTTGTGTGTGTTCTGAAGTTTTACAATCCCTAAAATGGCATAATGAATTCTAAAAACTGGTAAGCAATTGTTTGGGACACTGTATCTACAGATGCTCCTTATAGTAGTTACTTACTTCAAGAACTGTTTTCACTTCATTTAGTCTTGACAGGGGGAATTTAATTATCATGGATATTTACACTTATCAAGTACAAGGGTGATGGTGTTACCATTGGTCCACATCCTGGACCTGGACACTGTGGACAAGAGTGTATGACTGCAGGAACCCCCTCACAGAGGTGGGCAAAGATTGTCTGGTACACAGCTAAGGATCTTTGTCAAATGAATAGTGGTATGTAATATGATCATTATCTCAGCAGAGATACTACATAATGCCATAGCAGGGTAGTCTCTTAGACTGCACTGTTGCTTCTCTAAGATTTTAACACAGAAAACTTTCAATGGAGAAAGAGTTTTCTTAGGTGACTCCTTCATGGAGTCCACTTTCCAAGTGTGAGGTTGGCCAGTAGCCTTCTGAAAGATTTTACAGGTGTGAGTTGCATCTTTCCTATGCTAACACCTTGTGTCAGTTTTCTCTCCCTGCTTTTTGACTACGTTTGTAACTAGGTGAGCAATTTTTCCATGCAGAAGCTCCCAATGAGTATGTAAGCAGGTTATGCTGCTGTGGGAGTGGTGTTAGCCTGCTACTATTGCCAGTCTGCCCAAAGAGAGGCTATTGTAGTAGAAATTATTAACCTTACTGAAATGGTATATAAGTTCTTGGAAAACCTGAGTAAAATCGGATTCTGATCATGGTCAGTCTTCCCGTCTCTCCTTCAATCGCTGATAAGAGGCTGTTCTCAGATATTGATGAAAGCAAGCCAGATTATGTCAGCTTTTGGGGCGTGTGCTAACTGTGTTTACGAGAAATACAAAAGGGAGACCACACTAGCTGAGTGAGAATGTCAGGATGAGGATGAATACAATTCTAGTGTGGGTATTTCCCAGCCATCTTAATTCTAGGCTCTCTTCAACAGAGTATCTCTGTTGATGGTTACCCTGCATGGTACATTTGAATTCCTAAATGGGCTGTGACCTACTGATAGGGGTCTGCCACAAGGCTTCCTATGCCAGGAAATGTAGTTTAGTACATTGCAATAAAGTCTGATAAAGTTATCTTGACGTGTTATCAGAGATTCAGTACTTGACTGAAGATCACCTGGAACGGAAACACTCCCTGCCTGTGATTTTTGTTCTCTCATCTCTGTTGATAAGATATTTGGTCCAATGTCTGTGTGTGCACATGTTTTCCAGGGCATGCTACTATATTCCTGGACAGGACCAACGCAAGGCAGAAGAGAAGCACCAGATGCTGGGCATGGGAGGGAAGCAATAACTGCAGGCTAAGGAGTAGTGTCTGCAGCTGTGCTAGCTGGAGCAGATCTGGCTCTGATGCAAGGTCTCAACAGCTAAAGCTGTCTTACCTCTGCCCTCCCAAGAGATTAGGTTGGTGAATGGAAGTCGGCTGGAAGTGGCATGGATAAGAAGCACAACATGAGTGTCTTACAACACTTTGGCAGGCTGTCCAGTGCTACCTATGCACCAGAGAATAATTTCCCTCCATACTTGAAAAAACTTTAGTAATAGGAGGTAGTGGAAAGCTGTTAAGATGGGCCTGTAGCCTTTTATTCAGCAAAGGATTATCCACAAAGCAGACCTTTCCAAGGAAGGGAGCAACCAGATTTTGTGACAACCAGGTGACACCCCTCTGTACTCATCACTGCTCTTCATATTCACAGCATGATTGTTGCTCCCAAAAGAGGTACATGGTTCTGAAACTGAGACCATGATACAGACTGAAAAGATTCCTCACCAGCAGGCAACAGTCTCTGGAATGTAGCAGCCTCAGGCCTGGTGCTTCTATGGGCCTTCGTGCCAGGATGCCAGTAAATGTGCTTTAGTGTAGTTTTTTGTAATTACTGAAGATGAAGAAGGTCTATTTGGCAAGCTTCCCAGAAGAATCCCAGCTGAGGAACAGTTGAAAGCCAGGCACAGACCGGACAGTGATTGCTGCTTGACATTCAAAATACCTGACAGCAAACAGTCAACAATCCCAGACTTGCAAGCACTCAAATGAAATGACAAGTACATAACCTTCTGAGTGTTTATAAATGAAGGCAGTGGTGTCTAGAAATCATGACAGAAAGATTGGAAGAGGAGCAGGCAAAAAATAGGCTGTAAAATTCTGTAAGCTTTCAACCAAGAACCCAGTCATAGATATATGATGTTCCACCAACAGTCTAGATGAAGAAAGATGTTTTGAACAACTTTGGCAATGTCATGTGGATTTATCCTCCACCACAGATTTACCTTGTCATGTGCCTGTAACAGTTTTGATCTGGTCTTCGGTGTCCTAAAATTGTCTTCAGAGCACTCCTGGCAAGGGCCTGACAGTTGAGCCAATCTCATTCATGCAAAATGTTTGTAAATAGTACCAGTTTCTGTGCCTCAAGTGCAACAGACAGCATGGCTTCCAGTCACTACATGGCAGGCAACCATGCAACTCAGATTTAGCGGTTTATATCCTGCAAAAAAAGTGCCTCAATCTCACATGAGAAATGTAGTATAGGTAAGGATAAAGTCAAAATCTGAGGAAGTATCAATCCTGTAAATCAAGTAATCATTTTATTAAAGGGAGCATATTGTCTGGTCCACTTGGGAGGAAGAAGAGATTCTTATAAAGTGACAGGTCAGCCAAAGAACATAAGTGCCTCTACACCTACACACATAACACAAGATCTCATGTACCATCACTCAGTCATGGTTGGCAATGGCATTCTGTTTTAAATGTGTTAATTGGTGCAGTAGGAAAAATGTAAATGTCCTGGCATCTTAAGTGTACAGGCATCAAGGAAAAGGTTTTATTTATGCATATATTTTCACATAATGCTGTGTAGGCCTTAGACTGAAGTCATAAAGACCCTAGTTCCTTTGCTTTTATCTGTATGGCATTATTAACTTTTTACAAGACAGTGTAGTTAATCATTCTTTCTCACATTGTCTGTAAGTATGCATGTAAGCAAATATTTCAATAGAACACAGGGTACAACTGGAAATAGTTAATGCATCTGAGGGAGCAGAACTAGTTTCAGCAAAAAAATACTTGTCTTTGAACTTTGGAATAGGACTTTTTTTTTAACCACTGTCTAAGCTAAAAAACCCCCTGGTTCCAAATGGCCATTCTTTAGTTCAACAGTGACTTTTAAAATACTTCTAGGTGTACTAAAGCAAATAAATTTCTTTCTACTATTTGCTTCTTTTACAGCTGCACCATTTGACTTGGGCAGGAACCCTAAGCCCATCAGTAACCGTATACATGACAATTTCTATCATGGTAGTAGGACATACATTAAAAATAAGAAGTCTGCTTCAGGTCTTTGGTAAAAGTGTATGACCAGGCTGGGGCTAAGATTGTATGCTTTGTTACATAACATGTAAGTTGGCATAGTTACATAACGTGAAGCTGGCATAGTGGATATGGCCCGTGTTACACTTACTTTGCCTGGCTTGTCTTCCTCTTCTAGATTGGGTTGGAGATTTGTCTTGTGTTGCACATGAAGAAGTGAATTATTTATTCACTACACAGTTTTGTCAGGCCTTCTTAATTCTCTGAGAATTTGGAACTGCTAATACAGTTTCTTCACTGAAACCTTTCCTTGACAAGAAAGCACAGAGAAAGAGCCTCCATCAAAGAGGCTCAGAAATGCATGGAGAAGCACAGAAAGAAATGAGTTGTGACTCTCAGCATTGATTTAAGAGCTCTGTTGATGGCTTCCTTCTCATGTCTAATCCTGTTTGCTTGTCATGCTATGCTACCATTAATCAGTTGCAAGAACTGTGATTGTCTCTCCCCCTTCCACCATACCAGCAGCATTGCATCTAGGGTTCACTTGTACAGCCTTCCACCCAAATAAAGGCAAAGTGCCTAGGAAAGACCAGGCCAGAATTCAGGAGAAGTGGTCAGGCTGCACTCTATCAGAAAAAATTAGTTGTAGTGCCCTGGCATGGCTGGAGAAATCAGCTTTGAGAGGGGTTGCCAAGGCTTCACTCAGTGCTGCTGCTTGACCAGGGCTGGACTTATGTCAAGGGAGCTTAAAAAGCCTTTTGCTCAGGTTGTACTGAGGCCAGAATTTGGCCACCAGGCCAAGGCTTTTTCTTGGGCCAAACAGCAGTAAGTCACACAAACAGAATGTTCTCAACAGAAGTTCATTGTTAATTCCTGTTTGGCACTTCATACTGACAAAAATTCTCTGTTCCTTTCAGATTTCAGTTAAATCAGGCCATAAGTTCAGAAGTTGTGGGAAATGGACCCGCATAGTATCTTGTATTCGTTTCTACTGGATACCAGGCAAGAAAAGCCTTTCAGGAATTTAAGGCAAATCTTCTAGTTTATCACATAAATTGTAAATGCTGTTTTTCGTCCTCTGGGTAAAAGAATTCCAGTGTTCCCATTCCTATGCATGTCCACATTTCGGTACCTATGTTGCTGCAAGATTTCCTGACACAAAGGAATGCATCATAGGTTGCTAAGTCTTTGAATGCATTTATTCAAAGCTGAATGAAAGATTTGCAGCCTGAGATGCTGGGAGTACAGGAGAAATATTAAGCAAATGCTTACAGTGAGGTAAAAGTTACAGACATTGTGTGCATAAATTCAGCATTCATTGAAAGATATGATTATTATTCATCTAGACTTAAATTTATAAGGAGTGCTACTAAGTAATCTATATTATATACTGCAGATTAGAAGTATATTATGAAAGAGTGCATATGAGGCAGTGTGAAAAGAGCTGGCCTAGCAGTCGGTAATCCAATGGAAACTGAAAAAAACAGCTTAAGTAAGTTATGTAAACAATCTATGTAAACTTTACTTCAGCAGAGAGTTAGAAATCTTAATGTTCTGTGAAAAATCAAAATTCAGCAAGCAGACCCATTATATTGCTTCTGTTGCTGCTGAAATAGGAAAAAAGCATGGATTGGTCAAGAGACATGACTTACTTATGGTGAACACCTCTTTTTTTAGACGAAGGAAGTTTGTGTACAATTCCAAGAACCCAAGTCTCATGTGAATTTTGAGAAGGAAGCCTGACTCATCTACTAATCAAGTCCTATCTTTGCTATAACATTTACATTTGTAATTTTTATGACCTTTGTTCTTCAGAGTGGTGAATGGCAAACTTCGCTATGATTTTACTGCCTTGGATAACCTTATGGATTGTCTGTGGGAAAATAAGCTGATTCCAGGTAAGGGCAGCTCCCTGCCTCCACAGCTTGGTATATCTGTTTGTCCATATTCTACAATCATTAGAATATTCTTAGAGAGCTTTTCCAAAGCTGATTTTGATAAAAAATTCTTTATTTACCTCTTTGCCTTTACATCATGTCCATGAAAAACAGTGTGAGCAAAACAGTATTATAGCAATTAAGGCAATACAAATGGTTTTACATTGCCTCTGAAGGCAGATTCAGATGGTTGAACTTGTAAAATGAGATCTGTTGAAGAGAAGATTGCACCCATTGACATATAACTATAAGGGCCAGAGAGGCAGATACTCCAGTAAAAACTTCACATAAATTTATGCAAACATTCACTGTTGTAAGTTTCTTCTAAGCCCTGCATTTATGTTGACAATTATTAGTTTTGACTGCTCTAGTCACTTACAAGTAACAAGTAGACAACCTAAATCTGAAATATTTCTGATGGGAATATGTGGAAACAGGAAAGAGAATCTATTTAGTGATGCTTAATCATTAACGAGTTTGCTTCAGATGATGTGATAACCCCTTCATTAATAAATATGAGATAGCATTCATGAAAAAAGGAGACCAATTTTTCTCCAATATGTCTTTTTTAGGATTTGAATTGATGGGGAATCCATCAGGATATTTTTTAGATTTTGAAGATAAAGAACGTGTAGTACAATGGAGAAACTTAATTACTGTCCTGGCCAGGAGATACATAGGTAAGTTTAAAAAAAAAGCCTGGTTATTTGTTCTGTTGTAATCCTTTCTAGCTATTTCAAAAAGTTTTGTGTATTATGATCAATTTCAAGACCCTGGATTTCAACACAAAACCAGAAAACAAACATGCCAGAACAGACTATGGTGACCCTGGGATAATACTCCCTCTTTTTACTGATCTGTGGCCAACATCCAGAATGAGTAGAGTGTTCTGGGTAGCACATTTGGCCTGCCTCAAAGAACTGACTTTTAACGTTGTTATATCGTTGTGGTTGTAAACTACCAGCTTTCACTGGAGCATGATAACCTGAATACTTCTCCTATGCCAGCTTCAAATATTTCTAACAAGGCAGAAGGCTCAACCTGAATTAATGGTAGGTGAGTGACCTAATCACAAAGCTGTAAGTCATCTCCCTCTCACCTTCCATCTTTTTCAAATGTTGCTGCATTTCATAAAAAATGAGAGATCATTTGGAAACTTCCAAATTACATTTCCCTCATTATTAAAAATAATGAGGGAAATGATGTAGTGGTAGTTCTGGGTGCTGAGCCTCACCTGCAGCCTGAACTAATAGAATTGTCTGTATAAGTTGCTTATTGATAGTATTGTCTGGATATGCAGCTGACTGATAAATGACACCTCTTCTACAGATAGGTATGGATTGGAGCATGTTGCTAAATGGAATTTTGAGACATGGAATGAACCAGACCACCACGATTTTGACAATGTGTCTATGTCAGTAAAAGGTGAGCATGTTGTGGAGCACTTGTGAGTGTGGTGAAGTGAGGCAGATGTGTATGGGCTGAGCAGAAGGGTGACAGTGAAGTTTAAGTTATACTGACAAAGAAGTAAGGTGAATAGGAGTGATAAGGAATGTGACAGTTACATCAAATCTGTTTTGCTAAGGCTGTGTTACTGGCTACACTTTATTCCCTACTTGGATATCAGGAGTAGTGGAACAGAAAAAACAAAATAGGAGTTGCACTATAGAGATGCGGTTCAATTATTGGATATAAGGTTTAGTTAGTAGTAGCAATGAGGTGAAGGGTAGAATAAGAGGAAAACTCCTCAATGAAGTTGCATGCTTTGGGAACATGGTCATATAGGACCTTTAGAAGAACCTTGTGAAGGCAGCTGCGATTTTGATGTCTTCTTGTGTTGTCAGTGCATAGAAAAGGGTAGTCCCAGTTTGTAAGGTCTTGCTAATAAATAATAGGGTTATAACATCTCCTTGTAGTTTTAGATCCAGTTTCTGTTTTATCATCCTTGAAATATTCATATGCTTGGACTTCAGGGTTTCTCAACTATTATGATGCTTGTTCAGAAGGATTAAGAGCAGCCAGTCCTTTCCTAAAATTTGGAGGACCTGGGGATTCCTTCCATCCCTTACCCAAGTCACCCATGTGCTGGAGTCTTCTGTGTCATTGCTACAATGGGACCAACTTCTTCACAGGGGAGACTGGTGTAAGGCTGGATTACATCTCTCTCCATAAAAAGGTTAGTCCAAGATTTCTGTTTAAAGCCACTTTTTCAATCAGTTCAATCAAAGTTACCTTTCATTCTGATTTACAAAGATGATGGTGATGATGGTGATGGTGGTGATGATGACGATGAGTGTCCAGCCTATAGTGGGAAGCATGGCTAGCTATTCTTGCAAAACATTGATTATGTTCAGTTACCAGACTTCAAGTCAAAGCAAATTTATCTTTGCCTGAGTCCCAAAAGGAAACAACTCTTCTACTTCTTTTCCATTTTATATTCTAGAAGGAGCTCATGCAAATAGCACATGTTGTAGTAGATGAGGTAAAAAAACTAATTTTGTTGGCCCACAGCAGCTTGGTGACCAAAGAATATGTTTTCAGATTATGTTTTATGTTTATGACTCTAAGTTATGTCTGTATGTTTACTACTGTTTTCTCACTACCACTAAGCAGATATGAAATATTGTTGTAGGGAGATGGGAATTCTCTCTATATCTTGCAACAAGAGGTAGAAGCAGTTCAACAAATTCAGAAGCTGTTTCCAAGTTTTTCTTCTGTTGCCATATATAATGATGAAGCAGATCCAATGGTTGGATGGTCCATTCCACAACTCTGGCGAGCTGATGTGACCTATGCAGCTATGGTTGTCAAGGTAACCGTTCATTCGTAGTTTCGGCGCAGTAGTGTGCCCTGATGTGTTAATGCAGTTGAAAAAGTAGACTTAACAGTTAATTTTTAAGCAGCTACTCAGACTAATAGATCCTAAAAAATGGAGATCTCCTCACTGATACTGTGGGGGTTTCCCTGAATGTCTGGTTTTAGTAGCTTGATTTAATTTGAATTAGTTTTCTTCATCTTTCCTTAAAAAAAAAAGTCTAATCCAGAATCAAACTGAGAACTTGTTAGAAAAGTGCTAGGAAACTGATTTGGAGAATGTATACATTCCCCCAGTTAGATACATCTGATAGGATTACTGCCACACATGCCCTCTCCATGTAACATTACTGCTCTGGTGTCAGTACTGCTGGCTGTCACCTCACATATGTGAGAATTTTTTCCCAGCTTCTTCATAAGTTTATCTCATCAAGAGACATCAGATATACAAACAAGTTCCTTGAGCTCTCAGCATAGTTCGTTCTTTGACTTGTGTTTCTGGCTGTACACATGATCTTATTAATTACTGCTAGTAATTACTGATGTTGACCAGAAAATCAGGAGAAGGGAATGCTCAACATTTCCAGCTCTGTGGTAATTTCACCCTGGCCCCAGAGCAAGCTCAGCTCTTCCACTGCAATTCAGACAGAATTTCCACTGCAGGTTTGGTATTTTGTGAACCGCTACCTTAAACAGCACATAGAGTCCAAGTGCTCCTCTGCAAAGGAATAATTCCCAAATACAGGAGCATGTATGTCACCCAGAAAAAAGGTGTATCTTACGAGCTTATCAGCTGCTTATCAGCTGCTCCTGAGGATACCAGGCTCCCAGTTCCCTGAGACTGCATATACAAGCAGTCTTCTTTAAGGCAACAACTCATTGACTGCATCACAGAGAGTTTGCAAAACAAAATAGCAGTGTTTATAACGATGTGGTGATATGAAGGGAGAAAGAAAGACACATCCAATGGAAAATTAACACTCGGTTGTATGGAAGCTGAAGCACTGTGTTCCTTCAGAGATACAGTTCTGAGACTGCTCAGTTGTCAGCCTTCTGAAGTTCTGCCTGATTCTGATACTCAGGCACAATCTAATAAACAGAGAACTTGGGAACTTTGATGTTTTCCAGGAGAGCAGCACAGCAACCAGTGAAACACCAGGAGAATTAATTCCAAGTTGCCACCAAGTGGGAAAAATGACTAATTGAGAAACAGAATCCAGGACCAGCTCACAGACACTGATGTAGTGGTATAAAGTAACTCCAGATTTGGAGAACCATTCAGATTTAATTCAGATGGTAAATCCTGATTATTAATTAAGTTTTTAAGACAGAAGAGCATCATTTGTAGTGCAATAGGCAAGGAAATGTGTTCATTATTTATGAAGAGTACTAGTAAAAATTATTTCAAAGACTTACTGCTGGCAAAACTATGCAGGTACTTCAGATTTTACAGTGATTAATATATCACCTAAAGTACAGTTTTTCCAAGACTTAGGATGAACAGTTATTTTCTTCAGTCTTTCCTAAAAGGCAGAGTGACAGTTCTTTACAGAATGCTGTAAAGCTTTTTAAAAAACACAGGGACTGCATGTTTGTTGGTTGTTTTCCAAGGTGAAGGTTAATTTTCTCTATGACTTTGCAGGTAATCATCCAGCACCAAAACCTGCTCATTTCCAAAGCCAACAACACCATCAACTACTCATTGCTGAGTAATGACAATGCCTTCTTGAGCTACTACCCCCATTACTTCACCCAGAGGACTCTGACAGCACGTTTTCAGATGAACAATACAAAGCCAGCTCATGTCCAGATGGTGCGGAAACCAGTGCTGACTGCCATGGGCCTGCTGGCACTGCTAGGTATAGTAACCATGATTAAAGAGCTCATCAATAACCCCTCCTACCTAGATGCTTCCAGCCTAAGAAAGATTGTTCTAGCTTCTCACTGTTCATAAAAGCATGAGATGTCCTACTCACTGTTTACTAGCTGTGTTAAGAAAATGAAACTTCATTTCCTCAGAGAGATTGATAGCTCGGAAAATATTCCTGAGAGTGTTATCCATTTGATTTAACCTACTGCTTTGTTTATACCCTCTATGTGCCTACCACTCATTTTTTGTTGACTCCTACTTCCGTCTTGTGATGCAAGAGGTACATCCCATCGCATTTGAACTATCTTTAAGAAATCCTGCATCTGGAAGACTCATGCAGCATATTACAGGGAGAACCTCATGCACTGTCACCTGTTTGCATGTTGCTAGCTGAACTGCTAAGCATAAGAACTGCTGTAGTATGTACATATCCTGCTGTTATAAAATAAATCTGACTGGAGGCTGTAACTGGTAAAATAAGGCAGAACATAGCTCAACCTATGCTCAATCTATTTGCATGCTTTGACCCTGCAGCTTCTGACACAGGACTGACTAATAGTGATGCTTACAGTTGTCACGTTTTTTAAAGGAGAAAAGCAGATTTTTGCAGAAGTGAAGATCAGTGGAGATGAAAGCACTCAAAACAGCACAGTTGGCGTGCTGGCATCTGTGCACACCCCAAGTGAGACACAGCCCTCAGACAGCTGGCAAGCTACAGTACTCATGTATTCAAGTGAGGATAACAGGACTTCATCAAACATCAGCACTGTCACAGTGAATGCCACCCACTTCCCCAAACTTAGAGGTAAACAAATACGTAGACAGCTCATGTTGAGTGATCTTTAATACAGAATATCAGTTGGAAACTGTCTCCTGAGTTGCCTTTCATTGCAAGAGTGAATTTGATTTCCTAACTTCTTCCCTTATCTTTTGTGCACTCTTAGATTTTCTGAGGTATAATGTTCTACTTTGAAAGGTTTGTTCCTAATTCCTACACTTTGACCCTGCCTTTAATAACAACTGCTAAGTGCTGTCTTTTTGGAAAACTATTGATCTCAGTGTACTTGGCTGCATATTGCCAGGCATCAGTTCCCTTAATGAGTCCAAGACAGCCAACATGAACACACAATTGCACAGCTGATGCAGTTACCCAACAAACGCATGTAGCACCTGTGCAAAAGAGGATTTTAGTTCTGGTTGTGGAAGTAATAGTTTGAAATATAAACTTGGCAAATGTAAATTGTAGAGCCTCATGAGAGTGCTAGCCATGGGACTTTCCAGTAGAAGTCAGGCTCCAAAGTGCTGAAATCACTTTTGAAAAGGTAGAGTTACACACCTGCTAAATTATTCTTGGTAGTTTTTAAATACAAGTAAAGAGTTTACTTTCTTTTGTTTGTGTTCCTACAGAGCTGGTGTATGTGACATATTACATGGATAACAACCAAACCAATCCCTATCTGAAGTGGAAAAACTTAGGAAGCCCTGACTTTCCTTCTCCAGAACAGTTCCAGCAAATAAGGGATGCTGAGGTATGATTATGTGTTTGCTTGAAGTGTTGTATGGGTAAAGTACTTGTGGAAAAGACAAGAAATCAGGCCTGTAGTTGAAATTTCCTTAGCCACAGTCATTCACTTTTCATATATACACAAAAATTCACCTGCAGTCCTGCAGAAAAGTGTAGCTCATACACAACTTCCGCCTTTATGTTTATGTTACACAACTTCTTTGCTCTGGGCCTATCCATAGAATAAGGAAGCACAGTTGCTAATGGGTAAGTTTTGCCTTCTTTCTGAATCTTCAGTGAGCTTTGAGGCTCTTTCTCTTTTATCTCCCCAAGTAAGTCGCGTGGTCCTGTGTATATTACAGAATGGTCAAATTGCTGCATTAGAGAGTTTAAATGAATCCTCTTAATAATAGAAAACAAACACCTCCTTGAGGTGGAAACTACCCAGTGCAAGTTCAGAAAACTGTGAGGGGCTCACAGGAAGACTGATAGTTTTCCCTCATCCTCACTAGTGCTGAATGCACCACAGAGGTAACTGATGAGTAAGTCTTCTCTGAGAACCCCTCTCCTCTCTATGGATGAAAGCCATGTAGAGATTACTTGCTGTATATGAGCATATCTGAGCAGCCTGTCACTTCAGCTCCCCCTCCCATAGTTTCCCTTACGCATTGAGACTTGCAGGTTAAAAAAAGGAGGTCATCTTTATCCCATTCAGGGCCCACAGACAGTACTTGCTTTCTGACTTTGGTATACAGTGCTGTGTCTTCTCTTCCCAGTCAGCATAACTGACTATTGGTAAGGCCTGCTGGAGACATCTGTAGGAGACATCAGCTCTTCCTTGAAAAAGGCAGCAGCAAGATTTTAGATGTTCTTGGCTATTTGGTACAGCCTCATCACCAGACACCAGCTGTGTAGCTGTCATAGCTAGCAGTAGCTTGCTCTGCACGCTGGGAAGAGATGGGCCATGGTTTGTAAAGATCTCTAGCTGAAAGGCATCCATGGCAGGTTACAGAAGTGACAGATTGTGCCTAAAGGCATTTGTGAACAACCCAATTTGTGAAATGGATAAGCCTTCTGTTTCTTGAAGAGCTGGAAAACAGGCGAGTATTAAGTCTTCCAGTGTGGAGAACTTTGATGTCTGTAAGCATTATCAGTACCAACTCTACTGGAAATTAGAGTCCTAAAGTAAATACACAGGCACTTTATGCTGGTTTAACAGTTGATCTTAAGGTGCTGTAATAAAAGATGTTTCACAACACTACTCTTTGGCTCTGCAGGACCCACTGGTAACAGGCCCATTCCCATTTCCTGAAGCTGGCATCCTGACACTGAAGCAAGACTTTCCCATTCCTTCAGTCTTTCTTATCCACATCTGTGCAAGACCCAGATCAGCTCCTGATCAAGTATGTGTTGTATTCTACCATCAGACACATCAAAACTGAAACTGCTTTCTGCTTTAAATCTTAGAAGACCAATTGAGTTAATTTTTTGTCAAAAGTACTGTGTAACAATTAGTAAATAAACAGTTCTTCTCTCTTTTGATGAGAAGGGTCTCAAAGACAAAATTCAAGATAAAGTACTACATAGCAAGTGATAGGAGCAATCACTGAGATGAATGGAAGTTCCCATGGTGGGAAATTAGTAATGCAGTACTGAAAATTGCTCTTTAAAGATCTCTTTAAAAATCACATGGTATGCTGCAAAGATTGACAACATCTCTCCAGTTAATAATTGACAGCTAAAGCTAAAATAGAATCATGGTTGCCATATTAGACATCTGTATCTGCTCATTCAGTCTCACCCATGTTCACAGTGGTACCCAGAGTCTCTGAAGGTCCTCTGCAAGGTTGACGAGTGGGAGACATAGGCTGCAAAAAGCTACAGAGCCAAGAATTTTGTTTTCACACCTGATCTCAGTGGAAAAAAAAAATCAAAGCAAGTAATTAATAAGGAACGATGAACACAGAAATTTGACCTGGCTGATTGGTTTGTGCAGTTCTCTTATATGGGCTTATGTCTTTGGACAGGTGACTGGTGTTCGTTTGATCCCTCTCACAAAGGGGCAGGTCATTGTACTGTGGGATGATGACAGTGTGAAGTCAAAGTAAGTAGCTTTAAAATAAAATGGATACAAATGAGTTACTAACATACTACTCCCTAAGTTTCCACAAACCCTGCAGAGTAGGGAATTGTTGCTTCTTGGTAGATGACACAGTGCATTTGTCTGACAAAATGAACTGTAAGACCCACGTGTGCAAATTGAAGAGCAACCCTGCCTAATTTGCTGCATGATCAAAGGAATCTGCCTGTTGCTCACCAGCATTCAGTGGCCTTTCTGGGAGAGTTCTGTTCAGCATAGCAGACAGGAAGATTCATGGTAAAAGTTGTATTATCAGCAGATGCCTAAGTGGGTCTTGCATATCTCTGTAAGGGATGTGAACTAGAAGATAAAACCTCCAGTTGCTTGCTTCAGCAAGCTGAACTCAACTGAAAACCCTCTGTGGATGAACTCTGAAAGGTGATCCAGTGTACAACCAGATTGCCTCATGAAGTAGTGACGTAACTCTTTTTCAAGTCAGTTTCCCTAGATTCTTCGTTCTTGATAACCCCAGTGTCTGAGTGAAAGATACATGACATTTTGTGATGCTGCATATACCCAAAGCAGCAAGTCAGTCTAGGTTTTTTCTAGGGGCTGTTGGAGCCCTGGTTCTTCCTAATAGTGCCAATTCATGCCATCCTACATTTAGTAGGAGTGAATCAACTGAACATTTCTTATTTTTGTCCTTCTTGTTGAAATAACCCTGAGACTAGTATTTGATAGTTCACACATTATCAGTTGTATTTACAAACATCTCTGGTTCTCTTTTCTAGATGTATAAAGACATTTGAAGTGGAATTCTCATCAGATGGAAAAGTGTACCAGCGGATTAACACCAAAGACACAATATTCACTCTCTGGGTCTACAGTCCAGGTATGGCAAAAATACTCACATTAGGTAATCTGTCATGTGATATAGGCACTCAGGAGTATGTGAACCATTATTTAGTAACTACTGAAGGTAGGTAACTTACTAGTAACATACAGTCTCTCACAAATAACAGCACATCCCTTTCTTTAGGATCACATTCTCAGTAAGAGCATTTTTCTCAAGGACAAACAGTGATCGACAAGTAGTCATGAGGACATGATTAGTAGCATGCCATGGGTAATTCCATGTCACAAAAGTCAGTCACTGATCTGCAGACCTGGCAAGGTCCCTGAGGAGTTAAGGAGCACTTTTGTAACTGGTGTAGAAATATGCAAAAATTATAACAAAAAAAAGCCACAACAAAAAGCCATGATCAGACTTTGCAATTGAAGCTTACTCAGATGAAACATCCAAGTGAAGGAAGATAGTGATGTTTTATTTGGGTATTGTTTTGTTTATCTGCAAGTGCAGGGTGGTGGCTGTTGGTTTTTTGTTTGTTTGTTTTATTTTTTTTTCTTTTTTAAGCAAATGCAGTCTAGTCTGCAACATGACTATCCAAAAAATATTGATAATAAGCACAGATGAGAGCTGGGTGAAACATAGATATATCTTGCTTTATAGTGATACTATTAAAAAGCAATTGAGAGATGTTTTTATCAGAAACAAAAGCTTATCTTACCCTGAGAAAGTCTTAACATCAGCAGTGATTGCATAATAAAAGTTCAGAACTATTATACCAATGTAAGAGCTACACAGGCAAGAAAAGACTGTAACTCATGGCTGTGGCAAAACTCTGAAATTATTATTCATTATTATATTGTAACATTATATACCGGTTTTAATAGTTTGTTTCAAAACCAACTGCAACAAAAAAGACTGCTTGAAAAAATATCATGTCCCAGGAGTCCTTATTGCTAGGAACTTCCTCTTCACTCATTATTTCTAGCATTTTTTTCTAGAATAAAAACACTAAAACACACATAAAAATTAATTAGGTAAAATACCCCAAATTTATATTGCTTGTGTGTTCAAAGAATCTGCTAGAGAAAGATCTATTCTTTGAACTGGATCAAGGATAAAAAGCAGCAGAACCACAGAAGGTCAGCTCACATACCTTTAAACTAAGTGGTGCAGCCTCCTGAGTAGAGCAGAGGGTTTTCAGTCAGCCTGTGTGCTTCTTGTTCTGCTTCTTTGTTGAACCTGTCCCCACATAACCTGTTCAAAAGGCAAAATTCAGGCAGAAAAATTGGAAAAAAGGAAATTACTAGTTGTGTATTGCAGATGCCACAGCCTTCTTCCAAAGAAACTGCTGGGAAAGCAGTCCTGTAGCTGTACTTGCAAATCCTAGTTAGTAGAGAGGACATCCTTGGTAAAACAAGATTAAAAAGGCATTACTTGGCCGTGAGGAATTTGTTATCTTTTTTAATCAGATGGGCACAGACACACTTATGTAGGGTGCAGAACTGATTTCCCTAGCCTGTTCCACAAAACCTACATTTTACAGGAGTGGTGCCTGCTTCACATCCTCCCAGCACCACAGGTGTCTGTGTTTCACAGTGACCATCTCTAACCTTTTCCATTGCAGGAAGCTCAGTCTCCGGCTTTTACAGAGTGCGCGCCATTGACTACTGGGGGAAGGCAGGCCTGTCCTCTCCTCCTGTGGGATACGTTGAAGCTTTCAAGTGATGATGAAGAGTGGTGCCCAGCTTGGTGTCAGAGTGGTGTATGTTCCTTGCAAATGACAACTCCTCAAAAAAATAAACTCCTCCCAGGCTGAGGAGGGCGTATGGAAATGACCTGATGAAGTTAGGAATGAAAGTTAGAAGCAACTGCCCCATTAACTCTTCACAGCACAAAATACAGCATTGTCAAACAGCCACAACTGTCAACCCAACTGGTAAGAGGCTGCCATAGGACAGGGATTCAGCCTGGTAGTTAGGAATTATGTGAATAAAAATAAATATAAATTATTGCCCATTTTTCACTGAGCTAATGTTCAGGGCAAGGTAAGATTTATAGAGGTCACAAACTGTAGCAGGAACAGAACCATTGCTTCACTGTGTGTAAGGATGGTAGCAAAGGCACATGGAGGACCTGTTTGTGAGTGAACTGGCTGCCCTAGCTGCCACACTGTCTTTACTTAAGGGTTTGATGGAGAAGTGCACAGCAACCAGACACAGAGCATGAAGTAAAGGATCCCTGATTCCCTGCTGGTTAGTCACAGTGGGTTATTTCAGAACACTTGCCATGTCTTCGGGTGTATGAGGTTTCTCACTCTCTCACAGAGGGGTTTCCACTCAGCTCTGTCAGTATTTGTGACCATTACTTGGATGCCAGAAGTATTTCCCATAGGCAAGGGTAGTGGTTTCAGCCCATTCTCGGAGGGGAGAAGGCACAGAAAGCTCTAGCCTCCAGATTTCCCTGCCTTTTCTCTCTTTTGTTTTTGCCCAAATCACCTGTTTGAATTGTGGCTGTCAGCTGCTGCCTCTTTGTGGTGGAGGCTGTAACCCTGAAAGTCCCTCTTTCTCTCCATTGCTGTCACCTAGTCTGGTGTCCTTCAGCCCCTACAGCTAACACCTCCCCTCACAGACTGTAAGTGGCCACTCAGCTCTGCATGGCCAGGAGAAAGCTGAAACACTAGTTAGAGCCTTCTGTGTTTTCATATGACAAGACAGCACACTCTTGAATGTAGCAAGGCCTACTTATGACACTTAGGAAATAACAAAGAACAGTTTGAGCTCCTGCGCTTTGCAAAGCATGTGCACAAACGTGTGATAGCCCTAGATCACAGGGTACATATCACCACTGGCTGTGCTTGAAGCTGCCAAACACTTTATGTAAACAGCAGAGTTCCTTGAAATTGCAGGGGTGCTGCTTTATTCTTCTCTTTTCACAACTGGCACAGTTTGAGCTGCGCCTTTAACAGGCTTGCAGAGAGAAGGATAATGCCAGTGAAAACAGCTGGAGTGTTTTCCATAAGAGGAGTGACTTTGTCACACAAACAAATCCCCTACTGCTCTCTTTGCTGACATCAGCCACCTCACCAACATAACAACAAAAACTGCATATTTGATGAAACATTCAGGTCTCAGAAAAAAGTGCCCAAGTTTGCACAGTGGGAGAGAGCTGAACTACCTTAAATACCCTCAACTTTTACAGCACAGAAAGGAAACATATGCAAAGAGTCGGTGCATGTGAGATATGACCTTGTATCGCCTTACTTCCTGGTTACTTGTTCATGTGCTTGTTCATGTACTGAAAATTAGCCTTATAAGATTTATTCTGTCACAGAATGCAGATGAAATATTTCTTGCCTCTTTTAAGTTTTAATAAGGGGCTCTTGTCACATCATAGTCCTCCCATTCCTTGTCCATACAGGCAGAAGAGAAAAGGGCCATGAGTCCTACTGAATTGAAAACCCTCTCAATTTAAGAAAGGTTACTGAGACATTCTACTTGGATGGAGATAGTAAAAACACATTTTGAACTTGTGATCATTCCCCTGAGTGAAGAACAAGTGTACATAGTAAAGTAAAATCTAGTGGTTAACACATGTTGTTTTGCTAGTATGAGGTGGATTTAGAGAAATACTAAGTATAGGGTCTTGAGAGATTTTAGTGTGTCTGAAGCAGGGGAAGATGTAGGAGCTTGAGTGGGCAGTTTAATGTGTTAGGATGTCCTACCTGAGTGTAGCCCTTCTGCTTTAAAATTTTCCCACCTGGCAATCAGAATATGGCAGTCTTTATCAAACCAAGGACTATGTACTAGTTACAGGTGTATTGGAAAAAAAAAAAGAAACAAAAAAAAAAAAAAAAAAAAAAGAAACAAAAAAAAAAAAGAAACATAGATGTAGTGAATAGTATTGATTTTGTAATGCAGGGATAAAAATGTATAGATGTGCAAACCATGAAAAATAGAAGATTTCTTCTGAAAATCTTCTTTGCTGCTATGATATAAACTCATTCCTTAAAGAAATGAGCATGTATTAACAATTACAGAGAGAAGAGAAGTTGGGTTTTCCAGGTATGAGTTTATTTCTAACAAATTTTAAAAGTTTTGAAATGGCGTTTTCTTTTTTATCATTTAATGTCAATAGAAAAACGCTATTTAGTACTTGAAACTTGAGATTTCTGTAACCTTATGTTGCTGACTCTGATAGTGTTTCCAAAATTGCATGTTTAACCTCCTCTGTTACATGTAGTCATCAGCCCCCATTAAAGTTTGAGTTTTCAGAAGTGCCAAGTATCCATAGCACCAGGTGTGAATAGCAGGTGCTTAGTAGTTCTGTAGTACCATAACCAAAGCAAGGCTACAGAGCACTCATGTATGTCTTTTGCTGTTCATTAATCCAAATAAGAATATGTAACTGCAACTGCAACATGAGATTATTTGCTTGTGCTTCAAACTAAAGCTTGTGAGGCTATATAACCATTTTGCAACTGAAAGAACCTTTTAACTGAGTATTTTACATTGTCTAATTGTGTAATATGCTACATTTGTTACCATCTTTTTTGAGAACAAATAAAGCTGGTTTTTAATCTTTCACATGAACCCTGTAAAAACAGGATCTGATCATTGTGTTGTAGAAACTGCTTACAACTCTTATGTCAACAACTGAATCTTGGAAAGTAAAGACTATTCTCAAAGACCTGTCGTGTTTTAACTCCAGCCAGCAATCAAGTACCACACAGCTGCCCGCAGTGGCTACCAGAACAACGGATAAAAGGTAGCTCGACTTGTGGAAGTTCCAACATTACATAAAATTGAAGCATGAAGGGAACCTTACCATAAGAAATGTCAAGGCTGAAGTAGAAACCTAAATGTATAGATTGCCTCAGTTACCACAACCCAGGGAAAATTGGTCAAACTCAAGGTGGTATCATAGTGTCTGATCTCAGGACTTGCAGTGTCCTTGCTGGAGGAGGTTCACTGTGTGTGAAGGACAATATCCATGCAGGGTCCCTCCTGCTGTTGTGCAGTCATAGTCTTTCTGCCAGCACTAAAGGACCTTCTGAGGACAAAACAACAGTCCTTTTAATGCATAAACAATTTTTTTTGTTTTGTCTTGTTAGTGGAAAGTTTGTGCAGGACAGAGATGATGACTTGGGACCTATACACACACTTAAACCCCAGGAATAATAGACTGCTTTTCATCAGCCAGTTCAAACAGCAGACAGTTAACTTATCACATCATACAGTGGGTGCTTGCTTGTGGTCCTGATGGAAACATGCTCCTCCAAGCACAATTCCTTGGGCATGTGAACTCCATGGTGTATTCAGCCAGAATTGCCACTAGATTCCTATGATCCTGCAGGCTTTGCTTCATGTGGCTGAGGAGGAATTTCACTACCTATCTTGTCTGGACAGACTACACCAAGCACAATAAGGGTCCTGCATATTGATTGCCTCTTCTTTCTACAACTCTCTTCTGCTCTTGTCACACAATTAGTATGACCAAGACATTGGTTAAAAAATGCCACTTCTCTAAGACTTGTAGTATTGGTCTGACAGTTCTGGCCAAAGGCCACGCTCCTTCAGCTAAGGGTTAGTGTTGTCTAATCAGTTGTTATACAAGTCCTAAGGTCACAGATTCCACCCTAATACTTCCTGCTGGGAGAAGGGTGGAAGTGGAGAACATTCAGTCAATGCACTGACCTTGCACTTAGTCCAGCAGAAAAGGCTGATATTTTTTCAATGGTAGTTCTCTGTCTCTGTGGGGTTTTTTTAGCATTGCCTGTTAGTGCTCCTCTGTTAGCTTTAGGTGGTAGCTCACAGTCTTGTTCCCTGTCAGGATAGCTTTCCCTAGAACTGAAGAGCAAGGACTCCTTTCTTCAAGCGGGTTGAGAGCCTTATGAGTATTGCCAGGAAATCCTGGGAAATACAAGTTTGAGAGACTTTGCTGCATCCCTGGGATAATATCTCTGGTCCTGGAGAGTGCCTCTGGTCTTTGGTTTCTGTACTCTTTCTGGTTATTGTAGGGAAGATTGTGCAAGCATCTTGCAGAAGCTGTTTAACAGTGTAGTGCTCTGAAGGTCTTCAATCAACATCTGCCTTGTTCCACATACCTTTTGGAAGCCTCAGGAGTAGAGGCTATTCAGCTTCATCTCACCCCTGTGCTTGGTAATTATAACTTATAAAAATTTGTGTAGTTGACAAACTGTGGGGTTCAGCAGGATGTTGGGGCATTCTAGACTGGTATTTTTATTACCAGGAAATACAAAATGAATGTGATTTACTAAAAAGCAGTGGGAAATACATGTCCATAATGCTGACTCAGGCTACCCTTTTTCTACATGGAGATTTCTAAGTACTCTTCTTTTGGTTTTTCCTATCTATGAAATTCCTTGCCAAAAACCCAGTCTGTTCCCTATCTTTCAGTTTTATACCTTTCAGATACCGAAAACTGGATTATGAAGGCAGAGGGTAGCAAATTGCTTGTAATGCCATTAGAAGTCCAAGCACCCACTCATTTTGAGCAATGTCCTGTGTTATTGAAAGTAGCATCTGTTTTATTGCATTTGTGGTTCTCTCCTTGGGAATCTTGCTGCAGATAGCTCTGCTTCAGACATGCTCTCGAGTCCTGTTTTTGGCCAGAACCATTTCACTGATGTGCCTGCAGCCTGTCCTGTGCCTTGCTGCCCTCACTTGCTGGCTGGACTTTCTCTGTGAATCCCAGACTTACCCTGTTACCATGCTTTTGTCTGATGCTACCGTGCTGAGCACTGTCAGGGGATGGACTCCTCTCACCATCCTTGCCCTGCCCTCCCTGTACAGTGCTGGGGAGTGCCACTGCCCTGCCTATGCTTGGAACACCCTTGGCTGCTGTCTTACCACTCTCCAGTGACCATCCTCAGTCCTGCTCCCCAACAGACAGGAAAGCAGGAAATAAAAACCAGTTGCACAGGTGCCTTTTTTTCAAAAACATTTATTGACAAATGCCACATTAGGTATTCCTCTGAAAATTCAAATATCACTATTATATTGCACACTGTTTAAAGATCCCCCAATATTTTCATGTGTTTTTCAGGAAAAACACACTATTCCATACTATGATTTTTTTGTTATTAGCTGAGTGGCAACTTCAAGACCAAGAGGTCTGGTTTCTGTGCTTAAGGATAGGATCAGAAGCATACTTTTAGCAGGCCCCTGGAAAGAAAGAAAAGTAAACTTTAGTCTGTGTAAGTAAATTTGCCAAGTGCTTTAACAGCCTCTAAGTCTCCAGTGAAGCTGTAACTACAACCTCCCTAGGGTACTTCTGAATCACAGTACACAATTGAGATGCAGGGTGCAAAAGTTGTTTGCATTTCTCTGTGTCTGTTGGCACAGACACAGGCAGCCTTTCCCAGCTAGCCTTGGGCTTTTGGCTTTCCTGAGCACCGAGCCATGACCCTGCAAACCAGCTGCCTTCCTCTGCTACAGGGAGCAGTACACAGGGGCATGGGGCAGGGATGCCCATGCCATGCCATGGCCTTGGGTGATGCCAGTACCTGCACTGTAGTGGAGGATTGGGTGACACAACGTGCTGTTTGTGAGGTTTTAGCTGCCATTCCTTGTACCACAGTGCAAAACATGTGGCTTAGTAAAGGATCAAGGCTTCCAGGAAAGGCAGCGAGGTTGTTAAAAGGTGTGGGTGCTCAACTGCCCACAAAGAAGAATTTCTGCCTCCTATGTAGCTCTAAAAAAGTATCTGCCCATTTCATGGGCAGCATTTGAACTAGAAGATCAATTCCTGTACCTCCAGAAAAATGTTCTCAAAATGGGCTTTAGACATGGTCTGTTTGCATGTATGTGGTGCAACTGCTGACTCCCACTGCCAGCAGACACAGTCAGAAATGCTGCTCAGACCCCATCATCCCTGCCAGTCAGACCACACAGGACACAAGTCATGATGGAACTTAAGAGTGTGAGAGTGGTCCTTTCTGGAGGCACCTTCTCATATTTTCCTGGAGGACACTGCACAGACCCAAGGTAAGATGCTATTAAGCAAGTGGCCAAGACAAGCATTTCCAAGTGCAGAAACACCAGCTTGTTGCATCCATTCCTGTCCTGTCTACTACAGTAACAAGGCTGATCTTCTGGTAGTGTACCAGTTTCAACACACAGGATTCCTGTTAACGGCAATCTTAAGGCTGCAGAACCAGAGTGTAGCAGGCTCTTTGTCCTTGCACGGAATTCCCTTTGTAGCTCTTTTCCTGTTAGATCTAACATGAGGAAAATGTTGCTAAGAAAGAACAACTGAGTTTGCTGTGGTTCTGTCACATGAACAGCAAACGCAACCACCTACTGTGCAGCTCAGTGAGTTGCTAATTAGCCCCAGGTACCTGACTGAAGCACAGGCTGGAACTGGCCAGACATGCAGATTTCTTCCTGCTTCTGGCGCACAATGCGCTGGATGGCCGGGGGGAGGCCGCGGGGGTTGCGCGAGAAGATCAGGGAGTAGCCATCGTCACAGGAGCCATCCTCCTTCAGGCTGCGGCAGGCGTAGGTGATGGCATAGTTATCATAGTCAGTGTCAATCACCCAGTAATTGTCCCCTGAAACATCAGAACACACAGGTTTCACACAGTGGACGCAACAGAGCAGAGGTGGATCCGTCAGCAGGGAGATGACAACTTCACATGACAGGGATAGCTTTCCAAGGGATCTATAATCATGTTACACTTCCAGCTTATCTCCACACCATGAAGGGAAGAACTGGAACAAGCACAGGGCATCTTGAGACCATGATTTTCCCCATGATGCTCAGTGCATTTTCCCCTTTTTGTTTCTTAGGCTAGAAGTATTAGGAGGTATAGAATTTTCTAGGTTTTCAGTGACAAAATATCTCTTTATGTTGCTCGCTCAAGGATGGTGGAAGGAAGGACGTACAATACAGATTACACTTCCTATACAGGAATCCTCAGTAAAACATTCCTCCTGGTTTCTAGCCTTTCTCAACAAAGTTGGTTTTGGTGTGGCTCATCTGCCAGTACTGAGGGAATGTATTTATTTCTTACACATTAGAAGTCCTCCCCAACTTCCCCAAGTTCCCCAGGTGGAGAACTGCAGGGAGGCTCGGGCACAAAGGATGGGCTTTGAAGGGCATGTGTAACTGAAGTTCAGCATGAGCAGTTTCTGAAGGTGGGCTTGAGTTACCAGCTCCCTTTGAGTCCAGCTATGTGTTTCTGAGGAGAAATGAGTCTTGTTGCTGGGGTGCAGCTGTGAGGAGTACAAGGATGAGTGACCTCAGCACTTTTATAATGCCCACAGTGGGCCCCAAACAGTAGGGCATCACTGGTTCAACACCACACTTGGCTATACAAAACCCATTGTGTGTGGCCCAGTGCCTCTAAGCCTCCTTGTTAACATATATAGTGTATAAGATGGATCTCTGGGGAGTCTCTGGATATGGGAATAAAATGCACTGCTTGGATAAAGCATCCTCCCCAAAAAGGATGTTTTGTCTTCAGTTGGAGCAATCTGAGATGAACTGTTTTCCTGCTTATGTGTTGAAACATCTGGACAGCTGTAAGCAGTTGACCAGTGTCAGGGGGCTGGAGAATTTAACTCACCACCACTGGAGAGGTAGCTGGCCAGTCCCTGGTAGGTCATATACATTTTTGCTGGAGTGGTTGGGTCAGGTACCGTGTACTGAGCAGCCATGTCAGCACAGATCACCCAGAAACTGCAACGAGATCCAGAAGATTCAAGGTAAAACCTGCCAGCATAAGAGCTTCAAATGGATGTCCTTCGCTCAGGACTTGGGCACAACCGCCTCAGGCATGGGCATGGGCTTTCTTAATGCAAAGTCACTGTCATTAAGTAATGCAAATCTGTGACACTTCCCCAAACACTGCCAGTGATTGCTGCTGCCATCTGGTCCCCAACTCTGAAGTACAGCTGCACTGTGGCTGGGGCAGTGCCCTGATCCTCCTTCAGTTCAATGAGCTTTTGCCACCCATTTTTGTACAAGCAGACAGCCATTAAGCACAATAATGAAAGTTGTTTCTTGGCTCCCTGCTAGCAGTCTGCAGGATGAGTGCACCTGCATTTGGCCTCTTTTGAGGTCAGTAGCTGTGCCCCAGGAAGAGGGAGGGAGTTGGCTCTCCCCTGTCTATCCCTTCCAAGCAATATGCACACAGGAATGTCTGTTACAAGCACAGTAATAGTTACAGACCCTCTTCTAAGCTGGTGAAAAGCTGTCACACAGCCTTTGAGAACCCTGTGGATGTCCATTTGTTCCAATGCCCTTCTCTGTTTGGTATCTGCTTTGTATGGTATCCACATTTCAACACTCTGTTGTTAAGCACTACCTGGATTTGTGAAACAGTGGAAGCATCTTCATTCCCTTCCTTGCTCAGGCTGAACTTCCTCTTATCCTGTCTTTGCAGAAATAAAGCTTGCAGCAGCCTTGAGACCCCACTTGTTTTTTGAAGAGTCTTTTCAGGCATCTTCCCCCTTGCACAGTATGGCATGCCTGCAAAACCTCATTTTCCCATTCCCAAAATATCTTGGAGTGCTGCGCTGTTCAGATGTACAAGGTTTATAGCCACCTGCCAGTGCTAGCATATTGGAAGCTACGGATTTTCTCTTCTGCATTTAGAAAGCTATTTAATCTGTTTACGTGTTGTAATTCCTTGTAGTAATCATGACCAACAGGCAAAACTCTAAGCTTCCTGCCATCTGTCTATTCGGGCATTGCAATTACATCTAAGAGTTAACCACAGGTTTTCCTCAGAAATCTGTCCAACACTGTGTTGTGACATCTGTGAAAGTAATGCTCCTCTCCTACCCCTGAACTTCTCAGTGAAATGAGAGTTCTTGTGCAATCACAGCTTTCATTAGCTCTTTTACTTGATTGTAATTAATTTATCTAACCATTCCATCAATCAAGATTTGACTTAATAATTGACTTTATGCGGTAGATTTGTGATGGACCCAAACCTGAGCCAGGCTGTGAAGAAACTCAGGACTCAAAAGCATCTAATCTCTAGCTTCTAATCTAATACTTTGGCTAAAATTCCCTTTCTGATGAAGAAAACTCAACTATGTTGTTCAGGATAGATCATCATTCATGTCCCCCTCATCCAGTACATCATGACAGCAGCCAGAGCTGAAAGTCAAGAGAGCTCACCCAAAAAGCTTCACTCGGCCTTTGGAGGATGCTGTCATTGTGCCATCTTCCTCCACAGTATATTCAGCAGAGATGTTGTCCTGAAGGAAAAGGCCTTCGGGATCCTTCTTGGCCAGGGCATACCATTTCCCTGCATACTGTCATGAAAGTGTATTAATATCTAGATTAGCCATCATGGTAAGATTAGCACAAAAATGTGATCAAAATGCTTTTCTAACTCCCCACTGCCTGATAAATGCCAGTCTGAGTTTGGGTGGGAATGTAGCACACAGATCCTGCAGTGCTGCCTGATGAAGCCTTGCCTCTGTGCCTGAAGGAGTGGGTCTAGCAGCTCTGCACTCCTGTGTGTGTGTAGTCCTTGTCACGGGAGACGTTCCTGTCACAGTGATCCCACACCAAAAGCGTCTCCCATCCTAAGGTCTGAGAGCCAGACTGGTTCTTCCCTGTTCCTATTCAAGCTCCTTCTCTTCCATGGAATACCATACCAAATTCAACAATATTAAATCACAGGTAAAAAGACTGTAGCAACCTGTCAGGTGACAACCTCTGTCTCTTGTGGCTGCCACAGGCCACACTTGATCTCTGAAGGGGAAAAGGGTCTACCCAGCAAAGCAGAAAGTGATGACTACATACTCAAAACAAGGAGAGGGTGTGTTGGATAGAGTAACAACACAGAGAAATGGAATGAGATTAAGAGAAAGAATATATCCATGCAAAAAATGGGCCCCTGAATATGTACAAGTATCTAGTAAAATGAAAACAACATCTTAACAGGTGATTGACAGAGAGGAATACCCTTAAAAGTTAACATTATCAGTAGAAATGTTGAGAAGAGTAGGAGCTATGTGTTAAATTTGATTCTGCAGTGAAGCTAATGACATCTGTTAGGCAAGTTAAGTGCTTAAGCTTACAAGGCCATAATTCCCAAATGCAGGAACCTGAGTGAAAACTTTTGACTTTTTAAAATTGGGATAATCCCAAAGCTCTCCCTGGACATGACTTGTTTCCAGCAAAGCCAATCTTGTATAGAGAAAGTGCTTGCCACATCCCAGCTGCCCCTGGAATTATGGTGTTTGCTGACCATTAGTTAAAATAGGTACTGACACATGTCTGGATCTTTCCAAGTGCAGGTTAGCACTCATTTTCTCCTCAGAAGCACAAATTAAGTAATTAAACAGGAGTAAGCGTTCAGCATACCAGACTAGGTAAGATTTCCATGCTATGACTCGCAAGGATGGATTCAAGTGGTGGATTCAAGTACCCTAGGGCTTGTGCTTGGGCTTCCTCTCTGATGTGGATCTAAACTGTTCCTTTCACAGAAATGCCCAAAGCTCAGAGTTGTGCCAAGCTAACAGAAGATGAGCTCTAGTAACATCCCTGGCTTTCAAGGCCAGTTGTACCATAATGTTCAGAAGGTTAAATGGTACTGAGAAAACTACAGGAACACCATCGGCAAGACAGAATATGAAAGAAGTTAACTTTTTGGTGAAGAACCCCTTTAGATGAACAAAATTCAAAACCTGGAGAAACAGTTTATAGGTAAAGCTTCTTCACATGTACTATTGAAGTTACTGTAATTACCCTTTTTGGATCAAAATTGTCTTTCACAGAGAAAGAATCCACTGCACAGGTCTGAGCTAGGCTATATTCAACAGTGTAGAAGACCGAGGCCAGGAAAACATACTGTGCGTATTTCATTCTGCAAGACAAAAGCAAACATGGGGGTTTATTTCATGCAGTAGATGGAGGTAGCTAGTGCTACAGATGCATTTACATCCTTTTAAAACTAGTTTCTTTCCATACGAAGTAGACAACCAACTCTTCCACTGATACTGAGTCATTGTGGTGCTTAGATTCAGCCAAAACTGAACATCAATGGCAATTACTTTGGAAGAGTGTTTTGCTTGCCAGTGGTAGTAATGCAGTTCATTGTATTTTTGTATTATAAATCAAGCCAGACAGATAGGGTCAGTAAGAATTGGTAAAAAAATTGAAATGTTTTGAATTTTGTTTTCACAGGAATAAAAATATTCTGATGAGTACTGTACATTGTAAAGATGTTTATTCTAATTATTTTGCAGCGAGTGTCCACTTTGCTTTCAAGTCAGCAAAGCTGTGTTCTTTATTGCCAGTTCTCCTCACCAAAACAGGCCTTTCCTAGGTGCCTACTCTGATGGCAAAATGCACCTTGGTATAGGCTGCTCTCCAACCATTCCTTCAACAAACATGACAAACAACATTAATTTTCTAGGGGCTTGATCTGTCTTTGCAGCACAACCACTAGGTGCCCATGGCTGTTTTTCTCCTTGGATATCCCCAGCTTATCCATATCGCAGTATATTTGTTTCTCAGACTTTGGGAAGAGACAACTTTCATGATACATTCTTGCAGAGTATTTGACACTGAATACCAGTCCTGATGACAAGATAAAACAGTTATCTAACCCTTGTCAGCAGCATCCAAGGTGAGCTACCAACCCAGAGCCCAAACACCCATGCAGCTACACGAGGTTGTTCCTAGTTGCTGCCATGCAAGCTGCATTTCCCTGCTGCAAGAGATGCCAGTCTGATCCCCTCTGCTGAAGAGAGACCTACCTGCTGAGTAGAGATGTTGGAGATCCTTGAGACTCCTCTGCTTCAGTCTTTGGGCTGCAGGTAGCAGGAGAGTTTTGTGTCAATTGCCCTCCAGCTCCCTTAAATAAGGAATCTGCAAAGTCACTAATTGGTTATTTTTGCTTGTGTGCCTGAATAAAACACTTAATCTTGGATAATCCATTATGTAAAAACCAACTGTAATCCTCACACTAGTAGGCCTGACTGCTATACTAATACAAACACAGCTTTTACATAATGGAAAAAGCTGCCCAGAAAGCTAATGATGATTTGATTGTATCACTCCTTTGTCTCATTGAAACCTTTCTGCTTCTAATACATGTTAGGAGAATAAGCAGATCATTAATTAGAGAAGCACTTGGACTATACACACGCATATGCATAGGCACGTGTTCAAGTTTGACAACTTGCATGGAGCAGGTATATAATTATCTCTTCTCATACCTGCATCATCAAATTAAGGTGATCCTTTCAAGAGTAGGAAGATATTATGCATTACCTACAGGATGAGGGGGAAAAAAAGTGCAAAAATGTAGTTTAGCCTTCATGTTCATATCAAAATCTTGGGAGTCCTCAGTTCTCCGGTGCAATGAAACATCTTTATGCCCATTCTTCCTGGCTAATTTTGTCAACATTTCCAGTTACATAAATACTACAGCTCTCTCCTTCCCAAAATGTTCTTTCAAGCAGCCTTTCATGGAAATACGATACATCAGAAAAAGACAAGGAGGAAGAAATCTCTAGTACTTTTGGCAGCAAATCACGTCTCTCATTCTCAAGTGCCCAAAGAATTTCCCTAACTGCAAAGGCTGCTCCTGAACTCTTTTTCTCAGGCTTACCTGGGAGATCTAAGACTTCAAACAGGAGTTGGTAGTACTAGCAGTTATTCCTCACACTAGGTGCTAAGTTCTGGGGAGCAGTGGACATAACCACTAGGGACAGCCCTGTAATTCCTTCGGAATCAGTCCAGGAAGTCCTGAAGCTTTTGATTCTGGTCTAACAGTCTGGACTTCCAGAGCAGGGCTAAAGCCTTCTGGATGTTTTGGGCTTGTTGCAGTGACCATTTACGGTGTCTTGTCCAGGACTTCCTGAACAGAAGCGCATAACTTTGCCCTATAGCTGGTTGTTTCCCTGAATTCTGTTGCTTTCCAGCCATCTTGTTTAGGGTTGCCCATTGTCTGGAAAAAGCTGTCCTTGCTGCCAGAGGCAACTTTGATTTGGCCTCTGTGCAGCTTCCATCTACACTTTAGAGGGAGGTGGAGGTATTCTGCATGCAGCGTAGTGACTGAACCTACCCTGTTCACGCCATTTGTGTGTCTTCAGAGGCAACCTGGGCAAGTCCACACAGGAATGACCCTATGATAACTGAGACTGCTTGGCCACTTAAAGAGTTGTGTTAAAAATAACTTCTTAAACTGTGCTTCAGCACTAGATGCCCATTAGATTTTAAAGAGACTGACACTGAATATGAAATACTCTGTTTCACCCTGGCATGGGAGTTTGACAGACAGCAAACTGCAGCGTTTTCTGCAAATTAGAAGGCTTCCAAACACTTATCACTTCATCTGTTTCCAACAAAAGAGATTAGTTTGTGACCATGTGAGACACAGGTGATACTGGAAGCCATGCTTAGATGAACCACTTAATCCTCTAGGGATTAGACACATGCTAATAATAGCTAATCACAGCACAAGATTTTGCTTGCTGAGTGTAACATCTGTCACTGCATTATTTGCTGTTTAAAGATATAAGAAAACAAAACCAAATTTGCCTTCAATTTTGCAGTGTTATGACCATTTGTTCTGGGCATAGGGGGCAAAAAAAGAGAAGAATCAAACCACTGAAACATATTTCTGGGCTTGTTGAATTTGAAGTAACATGAAACAGATTTTATAAGAACAAAGATGCCCTACTGGGTTTGGTTGTCAAAGAAGATAACCTGAGAGAGCCTGTTCCAGACTTACTCACCAAAATGGACTGGTTTTTAGTACAAGAAGTGGCCTGACCAATGTACTGAACTGATCACAAGGGTAACTGGTAGTTTTAATGATATGCAGCCAAACAGGTATGCAGATGAGATGATTAATTTATCTTCTTCCCTATCCTGTGAGATACAGCACCAGCAGTTTCAGATTTCCTGCCCCTACCAGGTCCTCCTTTTGCCATGTTATTGGAATAAGCACTGAGTAAACTGCTCTGGGAATTACTGCAATTGCACTGCCATCTCAGATTTAGTAACTTTTGCTGCTAGCTCAGCAGCTGATGCCACAGTTCTAAATATGCTCCTGCATCAGGCATTCCCTGCTGTCCAGAGGGTGATCAAGTTGTGGATTTGTTTGCCAGGGCACTGGAGAATCGATACACATTTGTGCATTCTGAGTTGCCCCTGACAGCTTCTGCAGTGGTTATTTCACCATGGGTCATAGACATTGGATCCTCTAGCTTTAGATCTAATTTGTGCTGCTGATGCTGGGCTATTTTTAGGGATGTCACACAGCAGTGCCTTCATTGCTGGAGAACGCACATCCCAGGCCCAGGTTTGCCAGGGCCTGAGAGGACAGTGATAGTCTGCTCCACTCCTTTGTCAGGACAGGACATAGGAGAATTAAGGCTTCCCCACAGTGGGACACCACATTTAGGCTGTAGTCATAAAGGTTTTCCGTTTCTGTGATTTCTACTCAGAAATATGGATCTTTTCCAAGGAAGCGAGTGGTGCAAATACAGATGAAGAGGAAATTTGGAAAATTTTTGAAGTTCTTCTGTGGTTCAAGGGTAAGATTTTTGGGTGTGCTATGTAATTAGGTTAAAAAGGTATCATAAATCACTCTCTTAGGACTTTCAAGGCAATATTCAAATACCTCACAACTTTAAATCGCAGGAACCGAGAGACACCTTTCCCTTCTGAAAAAGGATAGTGTAATTCTTGTTGAATGTGTTGACTGACAATTGGCAGAGCAGGGTCTCACATATTCCTCTGCACACAACACATCTCAGAAGCAGGCACACATTTGTCGCCCTGTTTTCAAGTAAAACCGAGGGCTGCTCAAAGCAGGAGACGTCAAGAAGCCTCAGCCTTTTTGTCATGATGGGCAGTCAGACTGGAGGGAATGGTTTTCTGAGGGCCATAGACAAGAGCTTGACAGAAAAATAAAGTTCTCTCCTTTTACCACACAATGATCTGCTGGCCAAAGAAGCAATGATACCTCTGGGATTTTACCACACAATGATCTGCTGGCTAAAGAATCAAATTTAAGGTTTTGTACCATCTACTGGTTTCTGTACAACTGTGTGGATGGTGGTTGCAGCTTGATCAGTGAGGTGCTGGGTTTCCTCCCCAGCCATGGCAATTTCCCAAATGGCCTGTTGCTAATCCTTACCAAAAGACCATTCAGGCCTGAAGCAACCTCATGAAAAAGAGACTATTTGGGGCCCTCAGATAAAAAGATGAACTTTTTGTTTGTCATTTTCTAGTACTTACTATAAGGCATACTGTTGACATATCTCTATACATAGCTAATATTAACTACTACTGAACTGATCCTTTTCCAGACATTGGCAGGTTTATTCATTTTAGTTGCAGCATTTGTTTAAAGACAGAATATTTGCCTTTTTCATGCCAAGCTGCCATGTCCTGGAGGGCAAAGACCAGCCCTTTCAGCACAAGAAGACTGGAGAGTCTGCCATTTCACTGTGGACAAGGAAGGAGGCATCTGCAAAGAGGAAGGGAGCTCAGTTGTCTGGAGAGAAGGTCTTTACACTTGAAAAGATCTCTACTATATCTCTATGGCCTGATCCCATTATTCTCTTGGGAGAAGGCAAGAGGAAGGAGATTGTTTCCTTCTGGCATCGGCAGCCTCTCTCACATTTTGAAATGAGGTAACAGACCAGAGTTAATTTGATCCCTGGTGTTATTCCCAGGATGCCTTCCAAAAAGCAGGAGGCAGAGAGGTCATGTGAGTATCCCTGAAGGTATAAACCTGGACATAGTATTCTAAGTCTCTTTCCTTTTCTGTTCATGCAACAGAAATAACTTAACACAAAAAAATGCAGGAATAAATCTACAGGCTCTAACTGGTTGCAAAGTATGATGTAATAGGACACCAGATGTCCACACACTTCAGACAATAAATTCTGCCTCCAGATTATTGCACCAGATTACTCCAATGGGATATATACAGCTCCTTACGTAGCACGCATCTCAAGGTGCTTTACAAAAGTGATACTGCTGGCACAGAGCTCGAGTAGTTATGGGTAAGCCAGGATGTCTATGCCAGCCCTGATGATGGATTTAAAAGCTAAAACCAGAAGCACAAATTACAAAAGCCAAGGAAATCTGTATGTGCATGCAGTCAAAAGCCATTAGCCAGGCACCTGGCCTTAGTAGTGTTAGAGGACATGGTTTCCATGTGCAACAGAAGGTGCAAGGAGGGAAGGTTTAGGTCAGAGCACCTTTCTGCACTCCAGAGGGAGGGCATCTGTGAACACAGTGCTGATTAGTGAGTCACAGAGCTAAGAGAATAAGCCAAGGCTTTCACATACAACTACACTCCAGATTTCTATATCTGCTTCTTCTGCAGGAGAAATGGGTGAAAGTATGCAGCGTGGAGAATGAGAGGAGTTTTCTAAACTGTCAGAAATTAAAGAATGATTTTTTTTTAATGGAGGATTTTTTTGTTTGCTTTATGTTTTAAGCAGCTGATGTTTAAGTCTGCAAGACCGTAGATAGCCTAAGTTTTCTATGGACATGTTTTCACCATGGCACTCTTCTTATCACTTACAGAGAAAAATTATTTATTTTACAGACAAGCCCAGAAGTTCCAATCAAGTCTCAGAGTCCCACAATGTTACCACCTCTGTAAATTTACAACTAGATGTCAACCTGAATATCAAGCTTACATCTGCTTCAGACTGGACAACAAGCTGGAAACACTGAAAATTGCAGGGTTGTCTCAAAGAGAGAGCCCCATTAAAAATATCACCACAGCAGGTTGGACACCTCTGCTGTTGGAACTGGACACTAAGCATCCCTCTGCCAACAAGAAGAGAAGGAAGAGGAGGCAGGCCACAGTGTGGTCCAAGATCACCAAAACCTCTGCAGGACTTCCTGCAGTTCTGTGCCTGGAGGCCTAGCTTGGGGAGCTATGGTCACTCCTGCTAGCAGCAGTGAAACTCCTGTATGACCACTCCTGCTGCTGGTCTCTGGAATATGAGTACTCACTTCCTCTTTGCTGCAGCCTAGTGTCTGCCAATGCTGCAAACCTTTTTATACCGTTCTGACAGGTGCACTGAGACTACACAGACACTTCCAGATTCTTGTGATTTTTTTTGGCTTGAATTCTTCTTACCCATGGTGGCTATGTTTGCATGCTTCTGATTCCACAGCTTTTTATGGACTCAGTAGCCTTTTTTAATTCGTTGTTACTTGCTCTTCCATTACTCTTGAAGTTGGAGTCAATTTCTCTGTTCCCTTCCTTTTCTGCTAACAATCCTACTTACTGTCTGTCTTTTTTCTCCCATTGTGGCCCTGTTTCCCACAAATCACTTCCCTCATCTGTCATGCGGCCTCTTGTTCCAGAAACTTCTGCAAATATTTCCTTAGAGCACCTTCTCTTTTATTCATTGTTTCTTCATGACACTGCATAAGCAAACTTACTTCTGGGCACATATTTTGTGTCATTAATGTTCCTTCTAAGAGTTTTCATATGTCCTACACCACTGTGCTTTCCCTAATTCCATGGCCAGAGCATTTTGGGAAGAAACTTAGAAAGGAAGTGTTTTGTGCACATGGCTTAGTTTGAAAAGAGTTTAAAGATCTTTTTAGTCCTTCAGCTTCACAGAACATTTGATGAATGAAGTAATGTTCTTATTCAAGGTCCACTGATTTGTGCTAAGAGCTTTGGATACAATCTGTCAATTGAAACACAATAAACTCATGTAGACTTAGGGCAGAAATTTCCACTTCTACAGTATTGTAATATTTTTTAACAGAGTCATGTCTCTGTGAAATTAAGAGTAAGAGAATGTTTGCATATTTACAACATACTGAAGGAGGATGCAGTCAAGAAGGCACATCCAGCCTGTGGTGACTTACAGGTTCAGGTACATTTCCAGCTGCTGCTGTGCTCCTATGTGTGAGTCAGATTGCTCTATTTCTGTGTGATGGCCAGATTGCACTAAAACAAATATGTCTCAAGCAAATATGCAAATATGCCTTAGCTGACACTTGTCCCCATGGCTGCCACCCTGCACCTCTGTTAGGCTCCAACAGAGCCTGGGGCAGGTCTCGAGGCTTGGCCGGGATTGAAGCCCAGCAGAGTCTGGGGTGAGTTCCCGGGCAGCAAAGTTGTGCTGTGGTGGCGTCTTAAGGTACCTGGAGAGCCACAGAGGGGAAGGACAGGGGGAGGATGCTGACCAAGAGCCATAAAACTTTTGCATGTTAGCCCTCCATGTGACAAGTGATGATCCATGTGCAGCTGAAGGAGAGGGCCAGAAGAAGACCCTGGCCTGGGGGGAAGGGACATGGCTCTGATCCTCACTGGGCTCCCATGACTACAGGGTGGCAGGTGGCATGAGAATATTACATGGTAAATCAGATAAGCTGCAATCTCGTTATGCCAACAGATGAGGGGGTCAGAAAGGTTTGAGTATAGCTGTCAATACAGCACCCTGTAAGGATAATGTCTAATCAAATTAGATTAAACACTTGCAGCTCCTGTCCCCACAGCTTCTTGGTTAAGGGGAAAAATGTTCCCATGAAGGAGGAGCACAAAGCACCTTAGCAGCCTGAACACCCCCAGCACGTCCCCATCCCTCTTTCTGCTTTCCAGGCAGTGTCTGCACCCACTGCTTTTGACACAGTCCCATAAATGGCCCTAACATTACTTTTTTTCCTGGGCAGTATGTTTTGCACCACATCACCTGATGATTTTGCTCCACAAATTTTCAGTAGTTTTCATGCTAAGACTAGGGAAAGACTGTCATATGAGTTGTTGGGAGGAGAGGAATTTTAGTCCCAGAAGCTCCACTTTGTTTTACCAGTTAGCAGCCAAGCCTTGGGAACAGTTTAAATATTTGAGGTTTCCAACTGGAACACTGTTTCAATGACATTTACCAACATGTGACAGAGGCCTTACACCGATTCTGCAATTTGGGTTTAAAGCTATTGAAAACAAGTTTGTGCAACAACACGTGTTGAGCTGTTATTATGCTGTGTGACAGTTAGTGCAAGTTTCCTAAAATAGCAGCCTCATCCTCCTCCAAAATCCTCCATTGTCTGCCTAAGGCCATTCAAAGAACATTATCCTATTGCAAGCTTAGACTGCATCCACCTCAGTTATCATTGTTATGCCAGCAATGGCTGTCATGGTGCCACTCGAACATCCTTGAAGGCCTAGGAACATTTGTGCCCTTTTGCGTCATGCTTTTAATTCTGAGTATATGAGCCCACCAAACGGGTTGCTCTGGCCGTGGTGGCTCCATTTGCAAAGGTGATTTAGATTTCCACCTGTCATTCCTACATGGTTTAAATTGCATGGCAATTATACGCCCCTGGCTTGCCTTGAGAAATACTGCCTTAGTTTCTCCAGTTCTGCAGCTGTAAGTATCAGTATATCAAGACCTTCATTATTCCTCTTTGTTAAGAGGAATTTTTCTTGCTAAATTTCAAACCCTGAGTACGGAAGCAGGAATTGAGCTTGGATCTTTCATATTTGGGCCCTGGAGTATCACTGTTGGTCTGTTTTTCTCATTCATGTTTTGATAAAAAAGCATTTATCTTGAACTGAACATAACGTTTCATACCAAACGAAGTATGATTATCTGAAAGGTTTGGATCCAAAAGAGTGCCAATTTTGACTCAGTATGAATAGTACACACTTTTGCAATTTTTCAGCTCCCAAATTACCACTGAAAAGCACATACAACAATTTTCATAACTGTTCGTGCATCCACAAAACCTTTTTTTTTTGTAGGGCATCCTGAATACATCCTCTAACTGCATAGCTCTGTTCTGTGATATCCACTTCATATCAATCCTGGACATTTGATCATTCATACGATTCCTGGACTTTTAAACATTTCTGATAAGTGGCTGTGAGCTCCCAGGAGACCTTCTCTCCTTCGAGAGATCTTGTGCCTTTGATCTGGCACAAGAAAGATCCAATGGATCATAAAAACTTCCAGGCAACAGTATGCTGGACTGTAAGAAGAGCTAAACTTCACTTCAGGCTTTCTTCAAAGACCCGTTGAGAGGAAATTTCATTCCTTTGGGTACCAGAATCCAAAATGTGTTAGTCCCCTTGAAAGACATTTAATTGTTTTTACTTTACCCTTTTTCCTCCCTGTCATGGTGGGATGAGGCAAGGCTTGTATTTCACCAGGCACTGGAATAGCCCAGATTGCTACTGGAGTAGGGACATTGAAAGGTAGAGGGCAGCCTCCAGATTTCCTTGTGTTAATCATAAATAAAATTACTCCTATCTGGGAGGTTTACGCATCTGCAATGAAGTTTTTACTGGTGTACAAGCAATGGTTTCCTTACATATAACTGGCCTGACAGGCCGTGGGCCAGAAGGCTGGACCCACAGAAAAATATGTTTCTCTCCATCTCTAAGTTGTTTGTCTATTATCAGCTCCAGCTGGCTGGTGTCATTACATGTGCATCTCTTCTGACCAGAAATACTCCCCAGGAAAAAGGATGACACCTCTGTTTGTAGGGGTATTTAAGATAAAGTGGGAACAATCTCTTCCCACTGTTTTGGAAGCCTTTAATCTGCAAGTCTAAAATCTACTGTCCTATACGATTATGGAGAACAGACTGCTCCTTTTTTCTTAGCCATAGCCTTTTATATAACTGGGGACTGTTTTGTTAAAAAAGAGATGACTCAAAAAGAGACATTAGAAACCTCAGTCTTTCCTCAAAAGTCACATTTTCCCACTGTATTCCAGGCGAGACATCTATTTAGAGCAATCTGTTATCCAAGTGAAGGTTCATCCTAATGGATGTACACGTCTTTCTGCCTGAAGTCTTGACACATTGTGCAGCCTTTGTTAAGCTGAGGTAATGGCTCATCCCCATGAATTCACCAGGTGCCTGTTCTCCATGTAAGTAGGACTTTCCATGCCTCCTTGGTAAATTCCAGTCCTCTGGTCCTGAACATGCCTGTCTGCAATTTATTTTTAAGATGGTGCTCAAACACATTTACAGACACCTGACCATGGCTTACTCACTGGCTTAATATTTTTCCATCTATCAGTGGAAATACTGAGCTGTTCTACATTTGTTACAGCCTCCACAGAGAATTCTAATCAAGAAATTCTACATTTCATTAGTGAGCTACTGAAACAAACTCTTCATCTTTGAAATACATTTGCCACCACCTTCTAACTATCTCATCTAAGCCCTCACTGTAAGACACAAAATGTCTATTGTGTTATTTCCTCATCAGTCAAGAGTTGTGACAGCAGTTACTTACCTTCTGTCCAGAGACTTCTGATTCTGCCATAGAGGAAACTATGTGGTATGTCACAGTTGGCTCTTGACAAAGTCACACTGGCTCGTCTCCTCTAGTTATGTACATAAACAGATTTGTATCTCTGTTTTTTTAGAAGCCAAACTTTAAAAATGATCGGTTGTACAATTCTCCAGTTCTTTCTTTTTCCTATTTTGCTGAAAGGACTATTACATCCAATTTTTTTCCCCAGACTTTAAAAACCTCAGAAATCCTCCATTAGTTGTCAGAAAAAGTAATTAAGAATTTAAAGGTTACTTTACACAACCCTATAAAGGCTTAACTTCTTCAGTACTTTTCTTGAAATTCTTACTCTTCCCTATATGATCAACAGAAAATATTCATTGCTTTTCATGTTCTTAATTTAACCTCATATTTGATCTTGAGTTTTCTGACTTTCCATTTTTACTTGTTCAGGGTATTTTTATATACATCTTCAATAATTTCACCACACTTACATATTTTCTGCCCGTTTTTCTCTTGTTTAAGTTAACATGAACACATAATTTACAAAATGGCCTGTTTTTTCTAGTTTGAAAATTTCATTTCATGGTCTCACTCACCCAAACTGTCTTTCACCCTCATTCCTCAGCTAGTTCTTGTTCTTGCCTCCAGTCAAAAAAAAAAAAAAAAAAAATTAAAAAAACCCCCAACAACAACAACAAAACCAAAACCAAACAAACAAACAAACAAAACAAAAAACCACAAAAACAAACAAACAAAAAACAACAACAACAACAAAAAAAAAAAAAAAAAAAAAAAAAAAAAAAAAAAAAGGAAGAAAAAAAAAAGAAAAAAAAAACCCACAACAAAACAAAACAAAAAAACCCCCCCACCACTTCTTGCCTTTTCTGGCACCCTTTGTACCCAGAAAACTGCTGCAACATATGAAACCTTGCTGAACAGCCTGCAACCTGAAGTGCTGCCATTCCCATGAAAATTCCCTGTTGTCACCAAGGACAAGCAGAGAATTGTCCTTGTGGATTTCCAACTGTTCCAAGCCCTGTGTTTGGGACAGTCCTGCCTGTTGCTCACTAAAAGGCTTCATGCACCCCATTCTGGAGGCCTGGAGCAGCCCCCCACCTTGCCAGATCTGAGTAGGTCCTTGCTGCTCTGCTAGAACATTTTTGTGGAAGGTAGTGTGACACACATCGCCTCCTCCAAGTTCTTCTTAAGAAATAATTTTATTTTAGTGTCCCGACTAAGAATAACCACAAGAAGCCACCTTCCTCCCAGTCATCCACATTTGGGCTGTCACTCCTGGCAGGAATGACAATGCACATAGACACAGGCAGCCTGGACCCTTAGACCCTTACTCTTTGAGCAGATGAGCTGTGCTTATTTTCAAGCAAACATAATAGATTTTCCAGCAACATTCCACTCTTGTTCTCCAGTAATAAAATCTCCTGTGCATTGTTAAATTCTTCTGAAGTGTAATGACCTCTGTATCACTTTGCCTCCCAGCATCACACTGACCCAAACCTGCTGTTTGCAGTGTTATGGCACCATTTATGTGAAACTACTCCTGTCCCTCACAGCCATAATTCTCGCCCTTTCTCCACTGGTAGTGATGATGGAAATATTTTCATCTTCCCAGTTTGCTTGGGTTTTGTTTGGTGTGTGATTTTTGATTTTTTCTGTGGGTCTTCACACATATCCTCAGAGTACTTCAATTCAGCAATCCCAAACAGAAGCTCTCCGGATTCCTTCCTACATGGATGCCACTAAGATGCATCTTTTCCTATCATGGCTCTTATTAGCAAGAAACAAAGACCACAGACCTTGCCAATTCAGTTCAAACCCTGGACTGAAGCATTCAGGGTTAGTGCTTCCCTTAGAGAACAGCCCTTACAGGAACTGCTGTAGAGCCATGCAATAGTAGAGAGAGTCCTAAAAGAGCAGTGTTACCTCACCATTTTTGTTTTGGCCACTGAATTCTTTTGTGTGGAATGCACTTCCTACTACTGCTAGGAGCTGGGAGAGCAGAATAATAAGATGGTCACCTTGTTAGCCAAGGATTAGACCCAAGCAGTATATATTTAATTAGACTTTAAAGAGCTTATTTTAATGTTAGGAGATGCACTCCTTCCCTGTTGCTGCTCCCTCAATAGAATTGTTTTAGTCAGTGTTCTGTTTATCAAGAGAAAGGAGAGTGTTTTCAGACATTGTGAGTACTTAGTTTTTGTTTGCAGTTAGATTAAGAAGAGTAAAGTTGACCCAAAGCTCTTGTAGAGGTCATCTAATCTCTTTGGTTGAGAAGATCTGTCCTCTCACAGACTCACCTTCAGCATTATAAAGGAATACATCTTCCTGATGACAAGCTCTCTTCGCAGGGGTATCTCAAACTTCGTTAATCCAGAAGCAGCATATTCTACTACAAAAATTTAAGAGACACATGAGAAATTAGAGTGCTGCTTGTGTATCTTTGGACTACTACTTACCCACAAGATCCAGGGCATTCACAATGAACATTAGTGAAGACGACGTGGAGAAGTTTCTTGATGGCAACCCTGGTTTTGCCAAGCAGTACTTTGAGAAGAAACTAAAAACAGAATTCCAGGATAACAATGAGAGTGAAATACTGTTTGAATTGATCCAAGACATGCAAGAAAGCATCAACATGGAGAAAGTTGTTTTCAAGACCTTGAGAAGAATCAGGTCCCTTATTCACGCTGACCGCTGTAGTCTCTTCATGTACAGGCAGAGAAATGGCACTCCTGAACTAGCAACAAGGCTTTTCAACATCCAAGAGGGAAGTACTCTGGAGGAATGCCTGGTCTCTCCAGACTGCGAGATTGTCTATCCACTGGACATAGGCATTGTGGGCCATGTTGCTCAGACCAAGAAAACCATGAACATCAAGGATGTCCGTGAGGTATGTTTGCCATTTATTTATTATCTGGGTAGAAGAAAGGCTCACAGGGGTCAAGAGGCAGCAGCACGCCACAGTGCTTGGTGAAAGCTCTTGTGGTGTACTAGCTGTGTACTGGGAACAAGTAGCAAGTCTGAAAGTTCATTACAATTTCATTTATGGGGTGAGGTGAAACTAAGCACCTTGATTACACCAGGTCTTAATGCCTACAAACATTTCATAGCTACACCTTGACTGTCAAACTAAAAAAAAAAAAAAATAGTTAAAAAAAATCACATCTAGTTCAGCAGAGTGAAGTAGTCAGATCTGCACTGAAAGCACATGGAATTTTCCATAGACTATTTTATAGTCTATGAGTAAGTGGCAAAGACATAGAAATTCTTTAGAGTGAGTCCAGAGAAGTTTTTCCACTACAAAAGACCTTTGAAAATGTTTGCTGTGATGAAAGTTTAGCTAAGGGCATTTAGAGGCATTATTATCAAACAGAGCAGGTGCATTAACTGCAATCTATGTATGGGTGACCTTCAACAGAAGCAGCAAGAGACAACCTTAGACTAAAAAAACTCATTCAGCAAAAACTGCAACTGCAGTATCAGGAGGGATGAGAGGAATTTTAATGTTTTATGTTTATGCCTTCATGACAATATTTACTCTCCATACTTCTTGTTCAGTCATGTAAACCTGGTGTGCAGGAATAACAATCTGCTTGTTCTAATCATAGGTATAAAACTAAAATCCATGTGACCCAAATATAGCATTTGGGATTACTCCATCTATTGTTTGCCAGTTACAAAGAGACCATCTGTTTATTCATTCATTTGTTGCTCAATGCAGGCATATCCCTATATCCCTTCAGCAAAATCCTCGTCTTCTACAGAGCAAACTGAGACATTATTTTGGTTCTGCAACCTGGTTTGTTGTTCTTTTGTTTGTTTGGGTTTTTTTGGATTTTTTGGATTTTTTGGATTTTTTTTTTTTCTGGGGGTATTGTTGGTGTTGGGGGAAGAATCAGAATGTGACTTACATTTTAAAGTTTTTTGGCTTAAAGTTTGGTTTCTGGCGTTTCTCCAAATACAGGGGAGGATTTCAGATCTGCGAGCTAAGTGCTACACTGCAACTCTAGTGCTTTTAGGCATTATCATAATACAATTCCTTTGAAGAAGACCCAGGGACTAAATGCTTGGTCTACCCCATTTGCAGAAAAGGCCAACAGTGGGGAAGGTATGGGGAGAAGATTCATTAGGGAGTGATCATGCCTTCTGGTACAACCTTCTGAATATGATCAGAGTTGTGCAGCTTTTTCTAACCCAAATAGAATGACTTATAGATGACAATTTATTCACCTGAGCAGGGAGAATATCTTTAGTCAGTACAGCCATCTCTGCACTCCCCTGTGGCAGGTGATGATAGTATCAATATGGCTCTGCGCAGGTGAAGTGATTGGCCATCTGCTTTCCCTGGACTATCCTTTCTCCACATTTCAAGAGACACTAGGGGTCGATGCTGCAAGTTAACAACAAACTTCATGGTAAAAGCAGAAGGAAAATGAGAATGAGTGAACTTGCCAGTGACTGCACTGGTTTATATCTGGTGACTGTGCAGTGCTACCTGGCTCTACCCACTCTGCAGTGCTAACAAGAAGTCAAGGGAAAGGATGGAGGAGGTACCAGGAAGAATGTCATTGATCTGAGAATAACCAGTGGAGAGCCCCCTTGTTCTGAGAGAGTTTGACATGTTAAAACTTATGATTGGCAAAGTCTTCACAGAAAGTTAATAATGCACATGTTGCAGTCAAAAGCCACACCTTCTGCTCTTGATATTAGCTTTATGATCCATGTTCCAATTTTCTGCTAACTAATTTCTTTTCCTCAGTAATTTTTTAACCAAAACTTTCTTTAGGCAGCTTACTTTAAGGAGCTGTGCTTTGACTTGGTTTCAAGAGGTGTTGTGAAAACTGCTTATTTGTAAATTCTCTATTAAACAGTGTGCCCAGTTCAGCCCATTCGTCGATGAACTCACAGACTACACTACAAAAAACATCCTTGCGACACCCATTCTGAATGGCAAAGATTTGGTTGCTGTCATTGTGGCTATAAATAAGCTGAATGGCCCACACTTCACCAACTCTGATGAAACAGTAAGTGGTCAGTAGCTGAATTCCTATCAGAGGGTTGTTTCTTTTTTTGTGTAACAGAGATCCTTTTACACTAGTGATGCCTGCTTTAGTAAATCTCCACTGGTATGAGTTTCCCTGAAGAGCACTCACACTCTCATAGAAGAGGCTAATCTCAGATCTTTCAGGGAAGATACAGTGGGATAAGACTCATGCCATGGCAGTGCAAAGCATAGCATTTATGCTGGGAAATTACCCTCAAGCTTTTAAAGCAGTGCTTGTTACGAACCACAGTATACATGAAATTGCTACTGCATTCAACTGAATCTCATAATTTGCCTTTTCAGCTTTTTCTGAAGTATCTGAATTTTGCATCCTTGAACTTGAAAATTTATCACTTGAGTTATCTTCACAACTGTGAGACTCGAAGAGGTCAGGTAAGAGTGGAAATGCAGATTGGCTATCTCAAAATCATTTTAATACATTCTTCTGATTTAAAGGGTGAATCTGACCTTCTTCAGAGATTTGTTCCTGAGGAGCAGAAAGAAAGAGATGCCCTCGACTGCTTTCAGATACTGCATCTTTCCTAGAGTCCTTCATTACCCTCTCTTTCTTCTGCTGTGGGCAAAACAGCAGGACCTGATGCAGTGGCACCAGTTTCAGCAGGACTGACCTCTAGAAGTTTTGTTGACTTGAGGCTGTGAAGCACTCTTTGATAATTTCATGATTTCAGACAGCAGCACCAAGAGATTTTCTGAAACACTTAAGAATGTAGTATTTTCCCCCTATCTGCTCATTAAAAACTGCTATTAAATTTCCTCTTAGAGCCAGTAAAATTGTTGTCATATACATATTGTATTGGCCTCCATCAGTAGAAAGGAAAATATATTAGGGTTTAGGATATTCTGGATTGAAATTCAGGCACCATTCTTTTCGGTTAGTCAGGTTACAGTAGGACCCTCAAATTTATTGGAATGGATGTGAATCCTTGCAATCACGTTCTGCATCAGGCAATAGCTGTCACTCAAGAGGGCACAGAATTGAATCTGCCAGGGCTTCATGGCAGCTATGCTGTATTCTCCAATGGGATTACCATGGAGAATAAATGCCCATCCTAGTGAAACAGGTACAGAATGAATGCTTATTTTGAAGCTCTGGGATAGCACTTATACTTCCTAATTAATTTATTATGCTTTGCCTATTTTTTTAATTTATCAAAAACATGAATGATGGTCCAGTGATACAGACACCAGCAATGATGAATAGTTAACTAAAGTAGAACCAGCAAAGCTTTCTTCCTGTTGAGAGCTTAGCAATAGGGCTAGTCAGGGTAAGAAAGGGGCTACAAGACAAAGTGGAGACTCATAAGAAGGAAGGCCTAATGCTTCTAGTCTGGGCCTGCACCCAGGAGTCCTGTGTTCATATATTACTGCTGTCTGAGCAGCTCCCAACCAAAAGGAGGAAAGCAAGAACAAGATGCAGGACACATTGCTCTAGTTCTGCCAATAGCTCAATTGTCAAACCTCTGACTAATATATGTCTAATGGGCTGTGTGAAAGTTACTATAGTTCATTGTGTTAGAATTGTAAGTACCAAAGTATAGAGTGAGCAAATGGCATTCTCAAAAGTGGCCTAGGATTTTAATATTGCAAATCCCAACAGCAAAGACTGGGTGATACTGTGGGTAAATTGGCTTGTGCAAAGACCAGTCAGTCTGCTTGTGCTCATATATTGTGTAATAGTCTTAATAGAAGACCATATGATACATTTTTACCAACTTCTTTATATCATTCCTTGACTTAGATATTTTTCAACTATTTCTCAGTCCTTCTCACTGGGCTTTCAGCACTTATTGCATGCTATAAAGTGCCAAAAAGTTAAACTGCTGCTCATTTTCATCTAATGGTTTGTATGACGACAGCACCATCCTATTTGAGGGATGCTGACACTGAATGATTCAGACTTCATACATGTGGCAGAGTTGTCCCAGTTTATGAATTAGAAACAGAGACAAGCGCAGCTCAGAATTTCTCAAAAACATCTACTAGTGCCCAGTGAAGAGGTGAGACACATTTTTTCTGGTTGTGGCCATGTAGCAGTATTTCTTGTTCAAAGCAGAAGTTCAGTCTGCTTCAGGTTGCAGCTCTCAGTGCTTCAGAAGCATGGCTCCTCATACCTTCTGGGTTCAGAAAGCCAGACCCACACCTTGGATACAGGCACACACACATTAACTAAGCTAAGCAAGAGTGTAGATGCAGAGCAGTATTTGTGTAACCATTTCAGAGCAGCATTTGTTTTTACAAATACTTTGCTTTACAAATGAAAGAGCAACAGCTTTCTTAAAGGTACATCTGTAGAATGTACCAGAAAATTGGGAAAAAGATCATAGACTGATGCACACACAAAACACCTGCTCTAACACTTTGAGAAAAGTTTCAAATACCAGCCTCTGGAATTTGCAATGCTTTTGGTGTTAACTGGTTTTGGATGCAACATTTTGCTAATGGGTATAAAATTTAAGTGGGGACAGTTCTTTGCATGACACTACTACTTTTTTTTGTCCTATATTGGTAACATTTGACTCCTACATAACACTATGATGACCTGACTTTCTCCCTTGTAATTCTCAGTGTGAACAAGCAGCGTCGGTTTCCTGCACTTTTCAGGAGCTGTAACTCAACATCTGGGAAGCCCAAATCTCTCTGAGAAAGGCTGTGCTTACATTTTGATTTCATCCTGCAGGTGCTGTTGTGGTCAGCTAATAAGGTTTTTGAGGAACTGACAGACATTGAGAGGCAGTTCCACAAGGCTTTTTACACGGTGAGGGCATACCTGAACTGTGACCGGTACTCGGTCGGTCTCCTGGACATGACAAAGCAGAAGGTGAGTGTTCACATGCCTGCTGTGTATCTTTTTGATTGCTCTTATCCACTGAGGGGTGGTGCATGCAGATAAGATTTACTGAGGGAGTAAAAGTGCGAGCTAGCTTTGAGCCACTATTCCTACTTCGGTTGGTGTTTTTTTACTGTGCAAAGATTAAGATAATGGGTTGATGAAACAGAGGAAAGGGGAAGAGCTGGAATGAGACTGTTGGAGACTGGGAAGACAGAGGAGGGGAAAATGAGTCTGACTTTGGCAATCCTGGTTAAAGTCTGTGGTATTAACAAAGCCTCACAAAGTCTGTGGGTATTTAAAGTATAGTGAGATGCCTGTGGAACCATCAGCAAACCAGCCACCTTCCTCAAGGACTCATTCATGCTCATGATATCCAGGTTTTTAGATTAAATTTGGCTTCATGAAAACAAGCTGACAGAATCAAAGCTACCTCTGATTTGGTCTGATAGTTTGCACCTTTGGCAACTTTATGTGGTAGTTACACAGCATCCTTGCCAGTGGAGCCCTTTTTGTCCCATGGTCAGGCTGACTGCCTTGGTGACAGAACTCTTGTAGCATACTGACGAGGTGTATTGAAAGATCATTAGTGTGAGCTAAAGACACTTTGACCAACACTGTAATGTAGCATAAGAAAAAAAAAGCAAAAGAAAAATTTCAGTTCTTCAATTTGGCAAGTAGTAGGTCAGGCAATAATCACTCTTTGGAAAATGAAGAACACAAAAACATTGTCATAGCTGTTTGCTCTAAGTACAGCCAGTGCTCACTGTTCACTGAACAAATCAGCACTCTGTATATAGGCAGTATATGGTAATATGCAGCCATATAAATGCACTTGACACTTCCAGATTTGGATATCTGGGTATCATTCTGCTGTCTAGTATTAAATTAGTTTTATTATTTCATGCCTTGTTTTCACAACACCAAAACAAGCATGATAGAGCAATGGTTACTTTAAGGCTTGAGACAGAATGCACTTTTCCACTCTAAAAATACTTTTTTAATTTTAAAACCAGGAATTTTTTGATCTGTGGCCAGTCCTGTTGGGAGAAGTACCTCCTTACTCAGGACCTCGAACCCCAGATGGCAGGGTACGTGAAAACAAGATTTTTTTAACTCTCACTCTCTCCTCTCTGGATGGATTGCCTTACCACTCATTTTAACACCACTTTTTTTTTTTTTTTTTTTTTTTTTTTTTTTTTTTTCATTGTAGGAAATAGTCTTTTACAAGGTCATTGATTACATATTACATGGAAAAGAAGACATTAAAGTCATCCCGTAAGTACCCAGTCCCTGAATCCTAGGTATTGACACACAGTGTAGCTAAAAATAAGGTTCTCTACATTTTAAAGACATACATGTGGAGAAATGTAAAGGACTGATAGAGGGTCGAGAGTCAGCATGTAAGTTGGTGTTTCAACTTACATTTCTGCAGGACAAAGAATTCCTCAAGGGCCTTTGGATCCTGACTTGGAAGTCAGGCTACAAAATTCACTGCAACAAATGATTCCTTTTATATGCAGAAATGAGCTGCCTTGATTGCCTGCAGTTTTCCGCTTTCCCTGCCAGGCAGAGGCATCACTCTCCTCCACATCTTCCCTGTGTCAGCGACTGAGCCTCATCCAGGATGCTCTTGTGCTGAGGTTTCCTTGCTTCTCTCCAATGCTTCTATCACTGACCCCATGTCAAGGCTACCTCAGGCCCGTTCTCCTGTCCTGACACATTGGGACTCCGTCTTTTTAAGAATTGTCCTCTCTTCTTGCCACCAAATTTTTCAGAAGAGCCTTGGGCAGCTTAGGCAAATCTGACACAAGAGAGATTCCCCCCAGTTCCGGTAACACTCCTTTACATTAGTGGATGTGCTGCAAAAAAGGCCCCCATTTCTTGGGTACAGCAGTGTTCAAAGTTCAGGCTGGCAGACATCCTTAGCCAGGAATCTCCTTTTATCTTTCTCTGTGTTGAAGATCTGAAACATGGCCTTCACTCTCAGGAAATAACGTTTTATAAGTCTCTGCAAACTGATATTTTATCACTTATTTTGTTTTGAATTCTTAAAGGGGAAGTATTTACTTATGGGGAAATTTTTTGCTTGTGCACCTGGATCCTTTGAAAGTAACAGGATCATTTATGGACTGGGGGTTCCAGGTCTAAACCTGGGTTGTACAATCAGTTGAATACACTTCAGCCCCACGATCTTTTTTCAGAAAGCATGTACCTTTAACTTCCCTTATACATTTCTCTTTTGTTAGAAATCCTACCCCGGATCACTGGGCACTAGTTACAGGACTGCCAGCCTATGTGGCTGAAAGTGGATTTGTAAGTACTTTACCTAGGATTCCTCAAGTCTTTCTGAGATGAATAATACTTGTACTGCTTTCTCAGCAATTCAGTCCTTTGTTTTGGCAGTTAAACTTCTCTTTGCCCATATTGTAATACTTTTTCTTCTGTGTAATCCCCTAGATTTGCAACATTATGAATGCTGCTGCAGATGAGATGTTTAACTTTCAGGTATTGTGAAAACTTCCAATTCTATCAAGGATTCAACTTTATTTTTTTGCATAAATGTAGAGTAAGCAATATTAAGCATGTAAATACTTCTTTTGCCTGTAGTTTGAATGTAAAACTGCACAGCTCATGTATTTAGAAAACATATTAAGTACATAATATCTTTCTGTTTGCTGTTGCTTCAAGGAAGGTCCTCTAGATGAATCAGGATGGACTATCAAAAACGTTCTCTCCATGCCAATAGTAAATAAAAGGGAAGAAATTGTTGGTGTTGTCACATTTTATAACAGAAAAGATGGGAAACCATTTGATGAACAGGATGAAACTCTCATGGAGGTATAGTTTCTTTCTGGAAAAAATCCATAGAGTTGAAGTGGTCACTATTGTTGCATGTACACTTGCAAAGCATCCCAAGTGTTTTGCAGCTAAGTGTGTATCGTTGTTGCTTAGACAGTTGTTATACATCAGCTTGAAAATTTTGAAAGCAGCTGTTTGAAATACTGGGGGAATTTGTTATGGGAAACCCATCTATGTTCTTGTGATTTTTTTCAGCATTCTAGGATTGTACACCTAGCAATGAGCAGCTACTGTGTCCCAAAACAACAGTTTTGATTTTTGTTCACATACCTGACACCTGGCTCTCATGGGTGGGGCAAGTCTCTCGAAAAACTACACAGAAATTATCTATATAGCTAGGATGAAAAGGGAAGCCAGCTATTAAATCTGCCAACAGTGGCTGTGGTTACAAACCTTGCTCCCTAGAAATGCTCCTATGCTAGTTTCAATGAAATAGAAGTATTTAGCTCTTGGCACCTCTTATCAGTCAGGACATTTCCTGAAACAGACTTTTCTTATCAAACAAAAAGACCATGGGAAAAAAAAATCAGTTTGAATTGGCCACTGGACAATAAACAAGTTGAAGGCAAACACAGGATGTGAGTAAATACGTATGAAAGGTGATGAGACCACCTTGCTCTCCTTTGATGTAGAGCTCCTGACCTGCTGTCACCATGCAGCAGAAACCTTTCCACAGACATGGAGACACCTGCAGCAACCCAGAAATAGTTTTCTATACCCTGAACTGGACAGAGGGTCCTTCAACCTCCACAACACGGATGTTCTCAAAGCCTGGGCAGATTCAACAGGAGGAGAGCTGCTTTGCTGAGGAGCAAATCACAGTTGAGAGCAAAGATGCAGTTACTCATTGCTAGAATTTTGGCCAAAGTTGAGATTGTGTTTCTTTAAAAATGTATCATGCATATTTAAAGATTTTTTAAATTTCTGTGTCTTTGAGGAACAGTTGTTTTGGCTATTTCACTGTTTCCTTCTCTTCTCCTTACCAAGTCATTGACACAGTTCCTGGGTTGGTCTGTACTCAACACAGACACATATGACAAGATGAACAAGTTGGAGAACCGTAAGGACATTGCTCAGGACATGGTGCTCTACCACGTGAAATGCGACAAGGATGAAATCCAGGAAATTCTGGTAATGCCTCACGACATGAAGCTCACATCCAAATGTACTGGCCTGGTCCACACCTTATGGCACAGACACAGGTCTCCCACTTCCCAGAAATGCTTCCAGCCACCATGATGTGGAGTAACTGGAGTAATACCGCAGACATGGAGTAACCATGGTGTGCAGTTACTGGGCCCCAGTAACTGCAAAGGGGCAGGATGAGTCTTTCTTTTGGTTCTGTGGTCTGGCCTCCAAAACCTCTTGGCACACCATGCCACTTTGTTCTTTCTGACTTCCTCAGCAAAGCCAGCCTTGGAGGTGCTACTCAGGGCAGGGCTGTAGGATGGAAGAAAAACTGATTTATTCCTCAAAACCACCTTAGTGCTGAGGATGTGAAGATAGAGGACCCAGCTGCAACATTGGCTCTAGGGGGACATTTGCAAGTGAGGAAAACATAAAATAAAATCAAGGAGAGGGAGAACACTACCAGGAAAAATGTGTTGAAAGATAAGAAATTGAAGTAAGGTCCTGGAAAGAAGCAAAATATGCATATGAGGGCTGCCCTAGATTTCTCCAAAGCTGCCCAGTGCAAAGGCCAGTAGGGTTCAGTTGTCTCCTTAACACACCCATGCCTTTTGCAGCCAACACGAGAAAAGCTGGGGAAGGAGCCAAGTGAGTGTGATGAAGAGGAGCTGGCAAGTATTCTGGTAAGAACAACACACTGCTGGAAAGAACAGCCCTAGCAAGCAAATATTGCCTGCATAGATGTAGGGAAGAGTTCCCAGTGGTGGCATGCTGTTACCTGGTGAAGGGTGAAGGCAAAGCATACCCTGCCCTCCTTTGCTGCCTGAGTTTGAGATTATCATTAGTATGTGTCAGCAACTGCCTTCCACAGCTACTGGGGACTCCCTGCTCTCTGCCTCTTTATCTCAACAGGTTCAAAGTCCATCTGGAAACACATCAACCACCTTGGCTTGTCATGCATTTTGTTTTTCAGAGTAATTAAGGAGGGCTGTAAGTCTTCCCTCATTTTGAGTATTCTAACTATATCAAATCAAATGCTTAACAGGAAACAAGTAATATTTCCTGCACAAATCTGCCCTTCCTCTAATGGGTTATCATAAAAAGCTTAATTTCAGTCTATTTATGTGTTATATTCTAAAAGAAAAGCAGCATCAGAGTGATACATTTTTATTTAGCAAAGCTTAGGAATGACATAAGCAGCACAGCAATAAACCAGCCCACCTCTCTTACAGAAAGAAGAACTCCCAGGGCCCACTAAATTCGAAATCTATGAGTTCAGGTTCTCTGATTTCGACTGCACTGAGCTAGAGCTGGTGAAGTGTGGCATTCAGATGTACTACGAGCTTGGCGTGGTGAAAAAGTTCCAGATCCCACAGGAGGTATGAGCTGGAAAATGCTAGGATCTCCTGTCCTGGAGACAGAGCAGACTCACCCATGCTACAGCTGGCACTGAGGTCCCCTGCACGCCCAGCACAGCTCACAGAACAGCCACGGGACTGGGATCACAGGGGCTTGCGGGGAGGGGGTCGCGTGTCCTGAGCTCCCTCACCCCGCTGAGGGCAGGGAACAGTCTCTCATGTGGAACTGGAGCATAAAGTTGGCCTCTTTTGCTCTCTTCTGCTCCTCACTGCCTGCCACAGATGTGGGTCTGCTGTAAGATCCAAATGGGTGAGTGTTGGACTCTGCAAAACGTTGCTTGCACATCCAATGCCACTCACAGCCGCAGTGTAAGAACACAGTTCCCAGGAGCGTGGGGAGTACCTACCCGTGTGCCTGTTTCCTTTGCTGGAGTATGTACCCTGCAGCTTTCAGCCAAGATATGCTGAAACCCACTCTGGCAAGCCCCTTTGTTTTTCATCCCCACCCAAACATGGATGTGCCCTCATTTGGTGCAGTTGGCACCGACCTGTCGACAGGAGTGGTGTGACTCTGTAGCAGCAAGGACTCCGTAAGCCCTGACTTGCGAACTCACGACTTTTGCAATTCAAACCCCTATAGGAATTGTGAAACAAGCATTTCAGCAGCCCGGCTGTTCCCGCAGGGATTTCTCTGCCTATCATGTGAAGTCGATTTCCATCTAGTGGGATCTGGGGGTAACTACAGGAGGAGTTTTCTGCCTGGAAGGGCCGGATGGCATTCGGGAGGGAAGTGAAGGGGAATTACCTCGCTGCTTCTTACACGCAGAATGTCAGTGTCAAAACTATTCAAAGTATCTACTCTGAAACAGCTAACCCCTGGAAGAGGTGTGAAAAGGTGTGATTCTTACCAGTTGAGATTTTAAGAAATGAATACTCATTCATAAATAATTTGCTCTTTAATGAGAAAACCTGCATAAGTTACAAGAGGGAGTACAGGTGGAGAAGTAGACTGCAGAGGAAAAAACGAGTTTTCTATTTAATGCTCTCTATTGTAATTCTTCAGGTGATATAAATATCATTCATCTCTACATCTATGGATCCATATCTCTTGAAGAGATAGAGATCAGTATTGATAGATCACAAGACAAAGGGACAAATCTTACAAGTGACAACCTAGAGAAACACAAAAATCCAATAAATTTGCAAACAGTAAGATGATATGGCTTTTCCTCTAGGCAGGGCTGGTTCTTGTTTATCCCACGGGCATCTCTGTGATTTTATTTTTCTTACAAAAAGAAATTTTAAAAGAGAGAGAGAGATTAGAAAACAGCTTATTTTAGTGTCCACTTTTGCCTTCTACTAGGCTTTACTCTATCACCATTGTCAGGGTAGCCTGATGATATTACAGCTTTTGATCCTTTCTGGGCCCACTTCTGTAGAGCTGGTTTGAACCTCACCCATGACTTCTGTACACAACCCTTATTGCAAGATGAACAGGCACCAGCTTCATCCCCTGACTAACATCTTCTTCCTCATTGGTAGGTTCTAGTGAGGTTTGTGTACTCTGTCAGCAAAGGCTACAGGAAGATAACTTACCACAACTGGCGTCACGGCTTCAATGTTGCACAGACAATGTTCACGCTCCTGATGGTAAGGAAACACCACTCTGGTAAATTCCATGGCACAGCTTTATTTACAGGAGGTCTTCTGTCACACCTGAGAATTATGCAGGGATCCCTTCTAACCCTGGTGTAGGAAAAGGGTTTGCCATTCCTACCACAGGTCCTGCTAAACAAGGTCTTCATTTGCCTGAAGTGACAGTCACTGCATTACACGTGAAGAAAGTTTTGGTCAATATTGGCCAATGAATGGAGAGCTTTAATTCTCATAGATATAGATGTGTATGGTGTTGAATAGCTTCCAGATTAAATCCTTGTGCAGAGTAGAGGAGAGAGACTACAGGACTTCCACTCTTCCAGTAGATTCTGTGCCAGACTGTTCCAGTAAGAGCCAATCTGAAGTCAGCTGGCTAGGATGGGTACAAACTCATGCTTTCCATTTCCATCCAGAACAGACACAGGTGTAAGTCTGTTTTCTAGTGTGAACATGGCACACATATTTTCTCACGGGTCCTCAGGGCTACAGGTACCTCAACAAAAAAAGCAGGTGTCAGATTGCTGCTCCACACCAGCGATTGACCAGCCAGGAGCCAATGAAGATGGTTCCACATATCTGTCACATATCTTCCCACACATCTGGCAGTAGACTAATGGCTACCATCCCTGGACAACCCTTCAGGTGATTCAGCTTGACAGCCACATTGCCCAGAAAGATGCAGAGTCTTTTTGCAGAGTACTTTGTGTCCAGTGACTGGGAGAGTTGCTTCTGACAGACTGGGTGAATCACAGGGCCAAGGCTTCTACAGCAGTGGGTAGCCAGCCCTGCACGTGTGCATCAAACACATAAACACTACAGATGTGTCTGTCTGGGTCTGGAATGTTTTGTTTCCAGCTGATTCCCCATTTTAACCTAAGCCAACCATGTACTCTGTTTCAGTTCACAAATATTTTCAGTTCTCCTGGACTGTCTCAGGGCATCCCCAGCACAGAGCAGTCACTGCTCAGTACCTTTTCCTATCAGAGATGTTAACACATGGCATATAAATTCTCTTCCCTCCAGACTGGCAAACTGAAGCGTTACTACACAGATCTTGAAGCCCTTGCAATGGTAACTGCTGCTCTGTGCCATGATATTGACCACAGGGGAACCAACAACCTCTACCAAATGAAGTAAGCATTTTCCTACTACTCCAAAACATTTTCTGTTGCACCTACTTGGAGTGGAATTAGGCTGTGATCACACCAAACTCCAGTGCAGCTCTGTTTAACACACAAGGGTAACAACCTTCTTTTACAAGTTACCTTGCTTTCCAGCTTGCTGGAGTGTTTTGGATTATGCTTTGGCCAGTAGGGGAAATTCGCAGTGCTCTCTGTGGCTTTATTTACCTCCTAGCAAACCTCACTTGGTTAAAGCAGAACACTACATTATTACTGTGTGGAACAGGTAGAGAGCAGGTACTCAGTATCCTGAGCATTACAGGAGATTTAGGATGCCAACAGAAGCATACTGGACATAAGATGACCAATTTTTGCTGTATCTGTGGAGGAAGCACCATTCATGGCATTGCCTCACTACCTACAGAAACAAAGCGCCTGTGAGGATGTTGCTCTCAGTAGGTAGTCATTAGCTACAGATTAACAATTGTGTGATTTTGTTACTTAGTCAAGACTCTGTGTCTCACTTAAAGAAGTCAGATCACAGCTCTTCTGCAATGCTTGCTGGCTATACTGTCTTATATTTCCTGGAACTTTGGAAAAATATTAAGTGAAGATTGGTTTTTGTTTTTGAAACAAGAGGGCCTTGCTTTTCAGCAAGTTGTCCAAGGATTGCCAATTTTTCTCTTCCTATTACCAGATATCAACAGGTAGTTATTCAGGAATTAAACAAACTTACTAAGCTGGGTAATTACATTGAAGTCATAAACAATATTTGGAGTGAAATTTGTAGTTGGAAGACTGTTTTACACAGTGTCCAAAGAGTTATAAGTAGTGTCACAGGAGTTTTTTATTAGACTGGAATCATTACCTGTTTAAAGGTCTTACTCATAAGCCTTTTTAAAAGAATTGAACTTATGTGTATGACAGAAATTAAGTACAAAATTACACACTTATTTTCATTTTTAAGTGCTGGACTAATGTCTTCAATTTTTCCTTTATACAAACAGATCTCAAAATCCTTTAGCCAAACTTCATGGATCCTCTATTTTAGAGAGACATCACCTGGAATTTGGAAAATTCTTGCTCTCTGAGGAGGTTGGTAATGAACTGTAGTATAAGGGCATGAACAATTTCCTTATAGGGAAGTTTTTCATTAACAACACAGTTGTCAGCAAAAGACCTTTCTCTGGCTTGGATACCAAGAAACTGCAGCTTCCTCTTTTCCAAAGGACTCTATGCTCACCCAGGACCAAAGCATATAGGCTGCCTACATGCATGCCTAAATGGTTTCTTCAGATGCCACATTATTATCCCCATAGGAATATGTTAAATATAGGGTTGTTCTCCTGTAGCCCCTCTGACAGTGCCAAGGCTGACATATTCCCACAATGAACTTTTAATTTCAGGCAAATTTGCACTAGAGTCAAGGGATGGAGTTTGTGTAGACACTGTGTAACGGCCTTCACCTGTTCAGTGAATTAAAGAGGAAATTTCATTACATGCAGTGAACAGGCTTGCACCTGAGAGGAGCAAGCTGAACTGTTGAAAGGAAAAAAAAAAAAAAGGTGAACATATTTGGGAAAGGGAGGTGGCCAGAAACTCAGAACAACATAGAGCTTGGATTTTTCAATGGCCCTTTCCTTTGCTTTTCAGTCACTCAATATATGTCAGAACCTCAACCGCAGACAGCATGAGCATGTGATTCACCTAATGGAAATTGCCATTATAGCAACAGACCTGGCACTCTACTTCAAGTAAGTTGGTCACATATACTGTATGTGAAAAGCAGAAAGCAGCTAGCATCTTACAAAGGCCAAATGTGATACTTTACTCTGAAAGATCCCCATCTATGCAGCAGTTCTCTTCACAGACACTGGCTCTGGAAGGCTGCCTTTAATATTGACCTCAGACCTGATGGAAGAACTGAAATCATCAAAAAGAATTTTGAACTTCTACTCAATTAAATCATATACATGACTTTTTAACCCTCTATTGCCAACAAGGCAGGGCTATGTTATCCCCTTTGGGAAGAAATGTCAGGGTTTGTTTTGGTCTGGTTTTTTTTGTGGTTTTTTGTTTGTTTGTTTGTTTGTTTGTTTGTTTTGTTGGGGTTTTTTGTTGTTTTTTTTTTTGTTTGTTTGGTTTGGTTTGGTTTGTTGTTTTTTTTGTTTGTTTGTTTGTTTTGTTTTTGTTTTTGTTTTTGTTTTTGTTTGGTTTTTTTTTTTTTTTTTTTACCTAGCATTTCAGCTCTGAAAATGTGCATTAATGGTAAATGGGCTGGCCAGGACTATACTAACTTCTCTCTGAGAGCAGCCTGACATAAGTAACAAGTAATTCATTGTAAGTGAACATCCAGCTTATGGTCTATTTCACACTCAAGGGCCAAAAAAGGCAAAAATCTCAAAGCAGTGCCTGCTAACTTTCTGGGACATGAGGCTGAACTCAGTGACTTATAACTTCCTAATTAGCAAGGAACTTTCCAAATGTGCTTTCGAAGTACTGTGTCAAGACCAGAGACTTCTGTGTTTTGCACTACAGTATAATTACACAAAATTTAAACAGTCCAAAAAAGAGGAATTTGAGGGAGGTTGGAATACCCAGAACACTTACTCTGCAGATACAACATCTATATGGCACAATCTATCTATATACCCTCACTTCCTCACCAGTTGGGAACAAACTGGTCCTTGCCCTCCTTGATCCATGAACTCCAAGCAAAGGCTCAGCTGAGCTAAGACACAGGATTTATTGATGATAGAACACATACAGAAGTCACTTTGTGATATGGCCTAACTCTTTTCTCTCCTAATACTCAAAGACTTCTCTGGATCTCATGCCACCCCAGACAAGGCTGTATTGTGTATAAACCATTAATCAGAATTTCCTATACATATTTAGATTATATAAACAAGGTTAACAATGCCTGACTAAGTATGTAAAGCCAGTAGCTTTAAAAGTACTCCAGCTAGGTTGAGGTTTCTGTAGTTTGCTTAACAATTAAGGAAAAAGACTTCTTGTGCTGCCAGCAAAGGTGGAAGCATTTCTCAGCTGACATAACTTGCAGTAGCTTGTACTTTCAAGGACCTGCTCATATCTCACCACTGTACTTATTTTTAAGGCATTTACAATAGTTAAGGGAGCAGATGATGGTGCTTGGTTTTGTTTGGACATAAGTGTCAGGACAGTAACTACTCAAGACCATTCTGGCAGAGTTACCAATACCAGGATCAGACACCTGTTTTTGACATTTTTTTTTCCTTGTTTCACAGATTTTTCTTTTTTTCACTTTCTTTCTTTTTTTTTTTTCTTTTTTTTTTTTTTAAACCTTCCTCCCCACCCCCCCAAAAGAAAGAGAACAATATTTCAAAAGATTGTTGATGAGTCTAAGACCTACGACAATGAGACTGCTTGGACTGAGTATCTGTCTCTGGAGACAACAAAGAAAGAGGTTGTCATGTGAGTAACTGGCTCTAGGGAAAGGTTAGTGATGTGGGCACTTGGTGAGAGCTCCAGGATAAGCTTTGTGCTGCATTTAGTGCAAAGTCAGCAAGTGATCCATTACTGGCCACTCAGATTTGATCTGGGGAAGCAGGGAAAAAAACCCAGAGGAGAAAAACTTAAAGTGGTTCTTCATTGAAATAAGTGTGTCCTGTTGGTTATATACTCCTAAGGAGATGCAGGATCCCTTCTGGTTATATATACACCAGATCATCCTGTAGGCCAAAAACAGGGACATCCAATCCATTAGCTGTTCTTCCCAGTGGCAGCTAATTCAAGTTGCACAATGCTGCTGTTGTGACCAGACAGACACTTCTGGTGATGAAGTGCTCTCACCACCTCACTGCAGACTGAACTGCTAAACACCCATGGGGGAGCCAAAGGTGTTACTCCAAAGTCAAGGAGTTCAGCCCAGCAATGACTAAAGCAGCAAACATCTTAGTACCAGAAGCAAGTAGTTCCCCATCATAAGTCTATCTTAATCAAGAGACCAGCCTTTGATGAGTGTCCCAGTGGAAGGATGTTATAGCATCCTTGTAAGGCTGTTACAGTAACACATCTATCAATTCAGCAGGGGCCAGGGGATACCTGATACAGTACTGGGGTATGAGGGTCCTGAGCCTGAAAAAATAGGGAATAAATTAATTTCTTTCCTGTTTTTAGGGCCATGATGATGACTGCCTGTGACTTGTCGGCTATCACAAAGCCTTGGGAAGTCCAGAGTAAGGTCAGGTTCTTGATATCCTGATGGATTTCTGTAGCTTATACTTCAATTCCTAAGCTGCCTAAAAGCTAAATCAAAATCTCCTACCAAAAATACCAAAAGGAATAGCCATGGTTTTAATGTATTAACCAATTGTAGTTGTGAGTTCTGCTAAAATTCATGTTTACAAAAAATCCCAAACAAACAAAAAACCCCAACAAAACAAAAAACAAAAACCAAAACATAACAAACCTCCCAGTTACATAGATTTTTGGGTCACAGTGAGATTTTTTACATGTAACATATACATTGGCTTTATTACAGGCGTACCTACCTGCAGTTTGTTCAGTCATTTGATTTCCTTTAGGAGTTCATTCCTAAACAGTCCTTGAGCAATTGCTAAATAATTAACACTAAAATTTAAAAGATAGTAGAAGAAATAAAACCTACCTTCCTGTTCAGCATAAAAAAAGGACAACAGAAAAAAAAAAAGAAAAAATAGACACCAACAAGGTGAGCAGTAGGCAAATCCTTGAGTGGAATACATTGGAAATGTTTCTCAATAGATGACCAGTGGCCTAATGAGATGCAGTGCAGTACGAGTGTTGAGCTGCCCCTAGGCAGGTGCAATCCTATTGCCACAGCTGCCCTTCCCAGGAGAAAGAGTGAGGCTGTGGTTGGCCAAGAAGGAACAGAAGAACAAGTGAGATTTGCTTCAGAATGGAGATGTGAAATGCAACAAGCTGTGGGACTAAAGTTGGTGCTAACTTTTCTTTTTCCCTCCACGTCAACATAGGTAGCTCTGCTGGTAGCTGCTGAGTTCTGGGAGCAAGGAGATTTGGAAATAAGCGTCCTTCAACAGCAGCCCATTGTAAGTACCATGCAAGAATCAGGCAGTTCAGTTCAGACAGCAAGTCTCAGCAGAGACTTACTATGAGCAGTGTTGCTCTGAGTGTTCTGTGTCTGCCTGAAATCACAGCACTTGCCAAAATCCTTTAGAGAAGTGTGTTCTGAGATAGTGAAGAGCATCCCTGACAGTGACCAATGCTCCTTGTCCAGCTGTCCATATAGTTAGATGGGTTCAGTGAACCATCAAGGGGAGATTCCCCCTGGAGATTTTGTGCAGGTCTCTTATAGAAAAAAACAAAAAACTAAATAGATAAGTCACAGAAGAAATAAGAGTTTCTGATAAAAACTGCAAACACAGACTTCATAGAGTTAAGGAATAATTGTTAAATGGAAAGGCATTTCTAACATTTTTTAATAGATAAATTTGACATTGGAAGAGCTAGGAGTAATTCCTTAAGTGGCTTCCATCTGCGTGGTTTGGGGATTTTTGAAGTAGACTTTCATGTACCCTCTCTACCCACAGTGGCATCACAAATTATACAGTAATCAACAAGATCTTGTAAGAATAGAATTTCTTGTTCAGTCATGTTTTAGGCAATTTTAAACCTCTTCAGCACTTTATAACAAGGACCTTTTCTGGTATCTGTCTGAGATGCAAAACTTGTTCTCCTCCCCATGCACAGTCATTTGAAATACTGTCTAAAATTTCTGCTAAAATGGCAGTGGAAATGAGCCCACTTCATTCCTCTGCAGCTGAGGAAGAGGGCTGAGGTGGACCATCTTTAGGACAGTGTGACAACGTCCAGGCTGACACAGCAAGGCAGTTTTGTGGAGAAAATAGAGGCATGTTTTTCAATTAAGTGTTCTCATGAGTCATGGTGAATTTGTGTCCTTCCACAGCCCATGATGGACCGGAGGAAAGCTGCTGAGCTTCCAAAGCTTCAAGTGGGTTTCATTGACTTTGTGTGCACATTTGTCTATAAGGTAGGCAAATTGCACCCTTACACACCCCAACCTTATCAATAGGGGTTCAAATCACAGCTGACTGAGTCCTGGTGTAGCAGCACCACTCCTGGGGAGAGGGACAGGTAGACAAGTGAAAATCTGCCCTTTTCTGGGGCATTGCAACGTGGTGCCTCTTTCTGCCATTTATGCTTTCTGCAAAGCCTCAGCTTTGGCTACAAGGTGTCAGAGTCTATCCTGGGGTATAATGGACAAGCATTCCCTCTGCACTGCATTGTACTGAGAGGTGTGTTTTGATTAGGAATTTTCCCGTTTCCATGAGGAAATTCAGCCTATGCTTGATGGGTTGCTGAACAACAGAAATGAGTGGAAGACCCGTGCTGATGAGTATGATGCAAAAATTAAAGCTTTGGAGGAAGAAAAGAAAAAAGAGGAAGAGAGAATGGCTGCAAAGAGAGGTCAGCAAAAGTAATTAACTTTTCATTCCTAACTCAAAAACATGCTTATGAATAATCTCACAGATGACAGCAAGCTTTGCTGACACAGCAGGGTAAGATGTCCAGAAAAAGTTGTATAAATTTGGCTCCACTGGCAAGGTTGAAGACACCTTGCCTTCAAACCTGACACCATGACAGGCTATCAAAAAGGCCACCAGCTTAAAATTCTAAACACTATTATCTGAGAAACCAGTGAGAATACATTCACCATGAATTCCTGTGCAGGTGGGGACAGCAGAATGTCATGTGCTGTCCCTGGAAAACAGCTGGTAAACATCCCCATTGGCTGATCTGCTGTCTTACAGGTCATGAAGAAGAAGCTAAGAAAAGTTAAAACAAAGTTCTAAAATTGTGGGAGAATATTTAAGAAAAAATGGTTCATCCCATTTCTAGCCCAGATTAGGTACTACCTAGAAGCAAGCAGTGGAGACAGTACCCAGTAGAAATTAATTTTGGTTGAACATGGTTTTCTCCTGTGGGCCCAGCCTGTGTAGTAGTGAAAACCATCAGTAGTAGTGGGCACTGGCTGAAAGCTTTTCTGATAGCCTGAAGATTTGTTTGACTCTCAAAAAGGCAGAAGCATGAGATTCTCCTGGCCTCTCCCAAAAATTCTAACATTCTAATGGTGTGGACATTGCTCAAATGATACAGTTCAGAAATTATTAGAGCTGTCTACATGTTTTATCTCACAGTAGTTTAATTCACAGTAGTTAATTTAAAATATCAAAAGTATGTGTTTCAACTATGATTTAGAAAATCTCTGAAAAATTATTTCCTGAATAAGTAATTAACAATCAAGCAAGGAAAATTTCCACTAACTCTACAATACTCTTTCCAAGCAGCCTTATATGTACAATTACTTTGCACAGCAGACAGCTCTAGATACAGTGCTGTGGGCATGACCTATGCTGATGATTGGATAACATAAAAGTTCTAAAAAACTCCTGCAATGACTTAGAAGGAAATTTATGATTGTGCCTCTAATTCTGTGTTTCTTTTTTTATATGGCAGGTGAAATAACCTGCAATGGAGGAACAGCTCCAGCTTCCAAAACCTGTAGCATACTTTAGACCTATTCTCACTGCAATATACATCACCCAAAATTAGAATTCCCATAATTAAAAAAAAAAAAAAAAAAAAATCATGTCATAAAACCACATTCCTGATTGGACTATTCTGATAATTTATTAGGCCTGTGACCAACCAGGGAAGGGCTAGATCTCGTTTGCCTTAATTGCATCTTTTCCTGATAGTAGGGAGTCAGTTTTGTCCTGTCTCGTGTGCTCTATTTAATGCACCTGATGTCAGATGGCACGTGAAAAGTCAGAACAACATTTGGCCCCATAAATCAGGTTGCAAGATTATGGAAGAGCATTTTTCCTGCACTGAAACACTTCTTACACCAAAGCTGATGGGGATAGTCCTGCTCCATACAACCTCATGAGACTGGCAGTGAATGCAATCATAGCCTGCACAGTGGGAAAAATGAAGAAGAGATAAAGTTATCATATCTAAATCTGTATTTGTTAGGATATCAGAAAGAAACCTGAGAATAAGGATAAAGCACAAAAATTGACAATGGTAAACCTTTGAACTGGTTAAAATGTTACGATTCCATGTAAATCCAAGAAACACTCTGACAGATAAAAGATCTGCATTCACTTCAAGAATCTGGATGGGTTGCTATCCCAAAGCATGGCGCCATTCATGCAACATACAGTAGCTGCCTTCTCCAGGAATAGGATCCACACTGTGTGCTAATTGAAGTTTATTCTTCCATGTGTCATTTTAAGAAGACAGTGTTATAATTACCCATTACAGTTCCTCTTACAATTAACCATGCAACCTTAGTTGTATCACATGAGATACTGGTATCTCATAAATTTGTTCTGTTTTGTCTCATAATGCCAGTTATTTAACACAATTGATCAGAACTAACCATCCTTCTTTTCCTCCTCCTATTCTGAGATGTCTGGATTTTAGATTATACTCCAGATTTGTGACTCTTATTTCAGATGAAAGTTTCTTTTCATGTTTATTCATGCAAAAATAGAACATTCAATTACACTCTTGTAGTAGTAGAGACACCCCAATGTCCTGCTTACCACCCACCCTATCCTCCCCCTTTCTTTTTTAACATTGTTTGGAGATCTGTTTTGCTGGGGATTTTCTTCTTCTATTACTCCTACTACCTTCAGGGGTTTTACCTTTCATTATATTGTTTTGCATTATAAAAATACTGCAAGTAAAAGAAAAACTAAAGCTGTGGTGGCATCTGGTGATCATTTACCTGTCTCAGTGTAGTAAGCAAGATGTAATCCTCAATCATGATGTAGCAATTCTGTGAGAGGAAATTTGTCTTTCAGGAAAATACAGAAACTTGCCCACTTGCATGAAAGTTAATACACAATACGTAGTGACTCCATGTTGTATGTCTCAGTTTCATTAAGAACCTTAGAATGTTAAGGATTGGAAGAGACCTGCAGGACCATCGAGTCCCAACATCCCCCTGCCATGGGCAGAGACACCTCTCACTAGATCAGCTTGCTCAGGACTTTGTCCAGCCTGGCTTTGAACAGTGCCAGGGCTGGGGCATCCACAATTCCCTGGGCAGCTTGTTCCAGCGTCTCAGGAGCCTCACAGTAAAGAATTTCTTCCCAATATTGGATGTTAATTTCCCTTCTTGCAGTTTGTACCCATTACTTCCTGTCCTGTCACTACAGTTGCTGATAAAGAGTCCCTCTTGGTCTTCTGTGTAGGACCCTTCAGGTGCTGCAGGGTTGCTAGGAGGTCTCCACACAGCCTTCTCTTCTCCACACTGAACAGCCCCAACTCTCTCAGCCCATCTTGGGGAGGCGCTTCAGTCCTCTTATTGACGTGTGGCCTTCTATGCACTTGCTCCAACAGTTCTATGTCCTTCTTATGTTGGGGGCACTGGAAGTGCTCACAGTACTCAAAGTGGGGTCACACAAGAGCAGAGGACCATGTGGGAAGCTTTTATCATACAGCAGAAGAAGTCAAATAAGTTTTGTTCTTTTTTTTTTAAGTGGAAAAAATACCACAAGGTTATTGTATGGCACAGTGGTAAGTAGTGGGCTTTTGAGGATCAGTACACAAGACACCACACACTTAAATGCTGAGAGAAACTCCCTATGTTCTCAAATGTTTTCTGGGAAATGCAACCTGGAGACTAACCTTCCTGCTCTCTCTAATGAGCCTGAAGCACTCAGAGCACTGCAGGGTACTCAAGCAGGACTGCTCACACAAGGAGTATGAGGTGCCTACTCATCACACCCTGTGAGTTGTGGGTGGATGTGCCCTGTCTGCCCACCTGCACTTGGGAGCACAGCTTGTCCTCACAGCATGAGGGTAGGTATCCTACCAGGTATTTCCAAAGGGGAATATGCATGCAGGGGGTGTCCATGGACACTCAGAGTGGAGTGCTAGTGAAGGAGGCTGTTTCTCAGGGATGGACCCTTTCCATGGGAGCAGTGATTGTTTCTCACTGGAGGTATTGGCCAGTCAGATGCAGGTGAAATTTGGATAGTTCCATAGCAGTGATCTCCCTTTGCAGCTGGGAGCTGGCTGTCTCAATATATTAGAAATGGAGAAAGAAAAGGGCCAAGAAACAGATTTGACCACTGTTTTACCAAGTGTAATGGACTGAACTTTGCTTGGGTGGGTTGGTTGAGTCAGTTTCCATGATAACCTGGGATTGATGTCTTAAAGTGTTTTCACATCAGATAGGGGAAAAGGCACATAAGAAGCAGATCCTGCAGAGGTAGGGTAATGATTTTTTTTATCATGCCAATCTCCTTCCTTCTGGTGAGGCACAACTGCACCTAATAATGAAAAACTCTCCCTCCAGGGAGCTGTTCTCACATAGGCCTAAGGGTATTTCTCCTTTCTGATAAGACACAACTGGCAAAACTATGCAGCTGCCAGAAGCAGTGCCAAACAGCAATTGTGCCATTAAAAGGCAATGTAAGCCATCAAAGATGCCTGAAGAACCACTCTGACTCATTTCCACAGTGTTGCATCAGATAGTGTAAAACCCCTTTCCAAGGGAGGTGTCAAGGTGTCTTTGTTGCATGGGCCTCCACCCCAACAGACCAAGACTGCAACCATCAGAGTGATGATTATAGAATCAAAATTGAAATTATCAAGTCTTGTCACTGGATCTTTCCTCTCCATTATCCATCCTTGTCCTTTGCTTCTCTTTCTTTCTTTTCCTTACATATTTTTCTTGTGATATTTTTATATTTTTTATAGAAAAGAACCACAATAGCTACATACCTCCTTACCACTGCAACCAAACTGCTTTAAAATAAACCTGCCTCCTGTGTACATAGTAGTCATCCAATTCTGTTTCACTCTAATCCACCCAAGGAATCTATTAACAAGAACTCTGTTCCCCTGCTTCAAAGGCAGATCAGAACACCAGGCTTGAAAAAGATGTATGTCTTTGCAACATAGTTTCAGGAAAGGTCTATCCAGGGGTGTAGAGAATTTAAATCTGCTCATGACGTATTTGCCTACAATCCAGTTAAGAGTTTTCACCTTCGGCTTGATGCAGCTCTAAAGTGTGGTGGGAGACCAGGACGACCCGTTTTATAAGTGCCTCACTGAAGCAGGTAATGCATACAGACCTCCATTCTTGGTTATGAATGTGATGGTTGAGGGGATAGGAAAATGAATATCCCTTGGAGACTGGCAGGAGAGGTTTCTGAGAGAGATGCTCAGGGCTGGAAAGTAAGTCTTCCATCCATGCAGGAGAAGAGGCTTGCCTGACTGAGAAACTCTCAAAGGATTTTTAATCCTGCATCTTGACCATCTTCTGCTGTCCTTGATGGAAGGGGTAGGGCAAGCTGACACAAGACAGGACATCTTTGCTACTGAAAAAGAGCATGAGTATGCCCTTCAGCCATTTGTTCTGCTGAAGCCTAGACTGCAGCTGGGTTGTGAGTAGAGATGCCTGACCTGGTACAGTCAGAGATGTAGGAGCATGTACAAGGCCTCTGCTGCTGGCAGAGCTGCGAGGGTGGCAGTTCTGGCAGTAAGGGAGGGAAAATTGGCAGGGAGAATGTAGTCTTTAGCCACCTCTTTTAGATCTGAGAGAAATGCTTACTGTATTTTTCCAGCTGGCCACAGCTTGACTTGAACTAAGCCTCCTCTCCTCCCAGGCAGGCAGGACAGGAACAACTCAGCTTTCAACCAGTTCTTCAAACAAAGAGATGGTATGGAACACGGAGGGTATGGATCCCAGCTCCACCCTTCAGGCAGATGGGTTGCATGTCTTGGTGCTCAGTAAAGGGGCTTTGTCCTACCAGCATCTCTAGATCCTGTATAAGGAAATCTCCATGAAAGCCCAGAGTACTAGATCCAAGATTTTAGATCCACTCAGCCTGGGCTGAGTATGGTTTGCATCATCTGTCATAAAACTTGCAAGAGGAAGATACTTTTTCTCTGTACCTCTTCCTCTACTCCTTCCACAAAACTATAGTATTAGAAAAAACATTCAGTAAGTTCAGTAGAAAACCATTCAATTCCGTCTCAAGGAGCAGCAGAGTACTCAGGAGTCACACAAATGTAGTTTCACCAGAAGAACAGGTGGATGTAGAGTTTTCCAGAATACAGAACAAACATGAAGAGTTTTCCCTCTCATACCCTTTGAGAGAAGAGACTTTTTTTCATTGCTTCCTTCCTTTTCTTTGCCCTTTTTTTTGCTTGAACCTGATAATAACCTATTCTCTGGCCATAATGGGGTGGCAGAGAACTAATTTGGTCCCTGTGGGATGACCATAAAGAGATACATGATACCTTTCCTACCCCACTTAGGAATTCTTCCCAATCTAAGAGGTATTGCAAGGACAATGCCTTGCAATACCTCTTAGAAGCTGTTTTTTGAAGACTGTATTTAAAGCATGGCATATCTCTCCTGCAAAATCAGGATGCATAGCAGGTCACTCCTTTTGAAAAAGACACACTACAATTCAGCTGTAACTTTGTTTTGAGGAACAACTGTCCATCTGTAGTGTTTAGAACATCTGACTAATGAGTGCGCAGCAATTCCTCAGATCACAGCTCAGCTTGAGAAGCCAGAATCAAATCTGACTGCTGTGCCACATTCAAGAATTGAGCAATAATCCACTGTGATACCAAAGCTGAAAAAAAGATGAAACGAAGAATTGCGATCAACAGCCCAGTGACAGGTGGTGTCCCTCTGGGATCAATACTGGAGCTGACACTGCTCAACAGTTTTGTCAGCAACACGTACAGTGGGATCAAGGGAACTATCAGCAAATTTGCCACCATCAAGCTTGTGGAGCAGGCAACTAGCTGGAGAGAAGGGATGACATCCAGAGGGGCCTGGACAGGCTGGAGAGGTGGGGCTGTGCAAACCTCATGAAGTGCAACAAGTGCAAGGTCCTGTACCTGGGTTGTGGCAATCCCAGACACAGCTACAGATTGAGTTGAGAACTGATTGACAGCAGCCCTGAGGAGAAGGATAGGGGTGATGGCTAATGAAAAACTTAACATGACCCAGCAATGTGCCCTCACAGCCCTGAAAAGCAATGGGATCCTGGGCTGCATCCAAAGCAGCACAGGCAGCAAGAGAGGGAGGGGATTCTCTGTCCCTCTGCTCTTGTGTGACCCCACTTTGAGTACTGTGAGCACTTCCAGTGTCCTCAACGTAAGAAGGACATGAAACTGTTGGAGCAAGTGCATAGAAGGCCACACGTCAATAAGAGGACTGAAGCGCCTCCCCAAGATGGGCTGAGAGAGTTGGGGCTGTTCAGTGTGGAGAAGAGAAGGCTGTGTGGAGACCTCCTAGCAACCCTGCAGCACCTGAAGGGTCCTACACAGAAGCTGGAGAGGGACTCTTCATCAGCAACTGTAGTGACAGGACAGGAAGTAATGGGTACAAACTGCAAGAAGGGAAATTAACATCCAATATTGGGAAGAAATTCTTTACTGTGAGGCTCCTGAGACACTGGAACAAGCTGCCCAGGGAACTGTGGATGCCCCAGCCCTGGCACTGTTCAAAGCCAGGCTGGACAAAGTCCTGAGCAAGCTGATCTAGTGAGAGGTGTCTCTGCCCATGGCAGGGGGATGTTGGGACTCAATGGTCCTGCAGGTCTCTTCCAATCCTTAACATTCCAAGATTCTATGAAACTCCTTAGACAAGCCATTTGAGTAACAGATTCAGGCAGTGTCTTGCCAGTCTCCCCCACTGCTCATATATATAAAATTATATGTAGTTTCTGATCACAGTGGATAATGGGGGCAGCAACCGGCTACTGCTGGAGGAATACAATGGAGTGTTTCAGTTGCAACAATAGCTAGATTGTGACAGTTGCTTCCTGTACATTCTGTCCCTATTTCTGCTGCTGCTCTGTGCAATTCACTCAAAAAATACCAACTGAAGTGTTGTAAGTACTTTATTGATAGAGTATCACATAGATTTCAAACACCATTGGACAGCTCAGAGTCTAGCCATGTATTTCCATGTGTCAAATTCAGATGAAATCTGTTGTTTATTTCAGTATGGAATCTTCACTTGCTAAAAGGGAAGAAAACACAAACATGGTTAGGACTATTAGCCACTCCCATGCCGAACTAAAACATGCAAAGCATTAGTGGAATCAAAGACTATCTTTATGTAATTTCTTTCTCACTAGTATTTATGATTCCCACTTCTGTTTATTCAACAGAATTGTAATTCACAGCTCTGGGGTGAAGGCAAACTTTTAAGTTTACTCAGTGGTAAAAGACAGTTTTCTGAACTGACATGTCAAGCCCAGAAAATGCTACCACTACAGGTATGTCCATCTTTAAGGACAATCTTCAGCAACTGTACTGTACACAATCAGAGTTTAACAATTTTGCTTTTCTGAAAAAAAACAGACCAAACACACTGTTGGGAATAACAGAGATGTCACCTTTTGCCACTTTTAAACAGATTAAACATTCTAAAGCAGTAATTAAGAAAAATTCCTTACTAGGTGGCCTGGCAACATAACAGCACAGCCTCTACCTCCAAAAATACAGAATGTTTTCTCTAACTAGAGAATATCTAAAAGACCCATTTATCTAGTCCATGAACAAAGGAGACAATATATTTAAGAAAGGAAAATAGCTCTATCTCTAGTAAGTCATTTACAAAGCGTATTTGAATTTCTGTATGTGTAGTTAATCTAGTATTAGAGCTTTGTTCAACACCAGTTTTGTTCAGAACAATGCAAATGTCACTTTTCCGCATGGAAAGAGTTACTGCGAGTGTATCTGCACCAAGAACAGCTTGACTTATTAATGATTTTTTAAAAAATTCTTCTTAGTTTTAAGTCTACCTAAAAACCTAGGTGAAACAAAGCTAGAGAGCACATTCCTCTGTATGGCAGCAGAGAAGGAATCCTCTCTTAGAACTGTACAGGAAACACAAGAAACAATCCTAAGGAGAAGGGAAACAATGCTGCAGCAGGAATACTAAAGGTGGATGGGAATGAGAACAAAAGCAGTAGTATTAGCTGCAAGTGATGCCCTCCAGCACACCCTCTTCATGTGAGACATACAAAAAAATCAAGCTGACCTCTAACAAAACACGTGTGACACCACTTAAAAGTCTCAAGTTGCAATTACATACCATTGCCTATGCCCTATATTGAGTCATATTTGTGAGGTTTCTACACTGCATGGAGAAAACGACTTGCACCAGATGAATAAGGGAGTTGCTGCCACAGTTGATACACAGATCCAGTTATTCCTCACAGAATAACCAGCACCTTTTGGCAGTTTGTCTCCTCAGCGTAAATTCAGCTATTTAACAAGTCCTGACTGTTGCAAAAGCGTTAACTCTTGCTCCGATGACCTTTTCAAAATGCAGGCATAATTAAACAGCCGCACTCTTTACTCCTCACACGGCCCTAACCACCACCTCCAGGCATTCAGCTGCAGGCCTCTGTTTTTCCTAAGAGCACTGCGGTGGAACACCAGCCCCGCAGCCCAACACCTGGAAGACAGCGTGGGATGAACACACTGAACCGAGGAACTACCTTCAGCAATTTCTTTTGCAATCCGCTCCAGTTCTTCACGTTTCTTTTTCTCCTCCGCCTCTATTCTTCTCTCTTCTTCAGCAATTGGCTTCAGGTAGTCTGCCATCAACACAACACCTCTAAAACACAAGTTCCCCAACACCCGGCAGAAAGCTCCGCTCCTGCGGGCTCGCTCAAAAAGGAGGAAAAGCCAGTTTTGCTGGCAGAAAAGCACATTTCATAGGGATCTGCGGCTTCACCGCAGCAGGGCCCCTCGGCAGGGCCGCGGCCGGGCCGGGGGGGAAATGGCGGCCGGGCCGTGTCAAGGTGCCCTTGCGGGCGGGCGCGGGGAGCGGGGAGCGGCCGCCGGGGACCTGCACTCACCGTATCGCTTCTTGCCGTAGATCATGCCCACGAGCAGCGCCGAGTACCGGGTGAACTGCGGGAGCAGAGACAAGGACGCGCCCTTGGCTCAGCTCACAGGCACGGCCGGCCCCGCCGCCCCCGCCGCCCCCGCCCCGACCCGCCGGCCCGGGCGACCCTTCCCGCGGCCCCGGGACAGCCCGGGCCATCCCCCGCGCCCTCACCTTGATCAGCGGGGACACCTGCACCGGCGGGATCATCCTGGCGGCAGAAGGGCGGCCGGAGCTGAGCGCGGCGGCGGAAGGGGCGGGGAGCAGCCGTGACCGGGAAGCCAAACGCTGTGCTGCGCTCTGACCTCCCGGCGGGCCCGGCGCCTAAAGAGCTCCGGCGGCGCCTCCACAAGGAGGGATTGCGGGAGCTACGGCGGTGCGGCCTCTGGGAACGAGCAAGGGGGATCTCATTGAGGTTTTCCAATGATAAATGGACTGAAATGCAGAAAATTCTTTTTAAACGGATTTTTTTTCTTTATACTCATAAGGGTATTTGGACACTAAACCCTGTTAAGCCGTTTGAAAACAGATAGTGGAAATACCTTTTTCACAGTCAGGGGTCAGGTATTGGCACAGGTTGGTGGCAGAGTCACCATCCCTGGACATGTTGGAGGGGCCAGAGGATCTGGTGCGGGTGATGTGGTTCAGTGGTCCAGGGGTTACAGTGGCACTGCTGGGTGCATGGCTGGAGTGGATGGCCTTAAAGGCCTCTTCCAATCTTAACGATTCCATCATGCTATAAGCTATTGAGTGCTTATGGCCTCTGTGCAGCTGCTCAGTCTGACTGGACACAGACCTCTGCAACCAACCAGGCTAGCCAACCCTGCTTTAAACTGCAGGGCTGGACTGGATGGTCTTCACAGGCCCTTCCAATGACATCCATTCTGGGATTTTAGTAATTATTGTATTTAACATTCACAGACGCAAAACCCCGTGGTCATTAGTAATTCTGTTAAGAACAACTAGTTACAGTTATATTTGGGAATGATCTTTCTACTTGAGAATGACACAATTCAAATTAATGCAGTTTCTTTCTCAATAACTTAAAATGTTGTTAAATGAGCTCTGTTTATACAAAGTCTTGTATCATGTTTGTGCTCAGGTTTAGGTTCTGAGATATTAGCAAATTTGGCCCAAATTTGAATAATGCTATCTTGACCACAAGCAAAAATAAAACTGATCTTTCTGTAAAACAAATTACTTGTTAGTGGGATAAAAACCAAAACAAAACAAAAAACCCCACAAAACAAACAAACGAACAAACAAAAAACAACCCAAAAAACCAAACCAACCAACCAACACCACACAGACACGAAAAGGAAAAACGCATTATTGAGCCAATACAGTGCCTTGTAATATTTATACATTGCTTTATACAAACCATCCTTGTAAACAATGCAATGAAACTCCTTGGTCAGGTTCAGTTTTTGGGCTTAATTTTCTTCAGGTACCATGAGAAGTAGAATCAACTTTTCTTTACATCATATTAAAATAATTTTGGTATTTTATAAAAAAAAAAAATCACAAAACTGCTGAGATTGGAAAGGACCTTGTGATCTTGTAGGAAAAAAACCATCTAATATAATTTTAATTGCAGATATCAACCTTAAAGTTCATCTACAGAGAAGAAATAAATGGCTTGAAGTTTTGTTTTTTTTCACTGATTGCAATTTATTACAAATACACATATTCACTATGTCTGCTGCACATTAGAAACAAACTATACAGAACCAAAAGTGCTTTTATTAAGTATCAGAAAAACTGCTATACACAACACAAGTCATTTAACCACAACTAGGTATAAATCCCCTTGAATAGCTGAACATATTTTTCACAAGAAGTATGTAATATTAACAATTACATATTCGGTATCAAGGTGCTTCAAAACAAAAGTACAAGTGCTTTCAGGACTGATCTCAGCTGAAACAAGATACCTGAATTTGTTTTCATCTATGATTTCTTCAGGCATATTTTACCACATTTTTTAATGATTAACAATAAAATTCCCCAAATGCCTTTAATTATGGCATTAAAATTGTCCAGCACTAAGACAATTCAAGATACAAATTAATCACTCTGCCAAAGTGCATAACAGCTTCTACAGCAGCCAGAAGTTATATGATTTGAAAAGCAGTAAACTTATCCAGCTTCATATAAATGCAAAAAAAAAAAAAAAATCAACATATCATGGACAGGAATTTCTAGGAGTTGTTTTTTTCTGCTGTCTTCCTGAGACTCAGAAATCTATGGGATCCCTTGGTTGTCCACAACTCAGGAGGAAGCTCAACTCCCTTACCTGATTTGGAACTTTCACACATTGCAGTTTCATACACTCCTTGAATAGGACACCCTGCCTTCTGAATAACAGAAGGATGTTCCATTGACAGACAAAAAACAGACAAAAAAAGCCTGAGAAATTCAGACATTTCAGATGAGCAGCTTCTGCAGGACAGAAAAAAATTTACGTCTAATCACAGAGCTCTTTTCCATCAGAAAATATCAAACCTAGTAGAAACTTGGATGCAAAGGCACATGAATCCTCATTTGTTACATCCTTTTTAAAAAAGAATAGATATGTCCAAACAACTTGTGTTCAGATGGCTTGGAAGACTCCTATCACAACTGCAACTCCCATCTAAACTCACACACAGAGCCACTCAAACACAGTTAGATTTCCAACTGCTATCCCCTGTTTGTGACTATGGAAAACAGACAGTGTAATCACTGAAAAAATAAAATAAAATAAATGAAACCATTAACTTGTGCGCACATATGTTCTACTATCATGTGCCATCCAGAAATCCAGAGGTCTCTGTGTCTTCCAGGCCTCATATTCTCTTACATAGAAACTCAGCCAACTTCTATGCCTGTGTTTGGCTGCCATTTTGCTGGGTTTCTGCACACTCCTTAATAGACCATTGCTGCAGTTACCTGTCAAGCAGCGTTTTTTCATACAGGACAACCCTAGAAGAAGGGGAACATACTTTTCTTCACATTCCCTGTTTACCCAGTATTTTGAACAGCAGATTTTAGAGAAAGGGTCTTGAGCATGACCAGCTTAAACATAAATATGCCCCAGTTATGGTCAATACAGGCTTTGGTTTACATCAATATAATCCACACATGAATACAATGCGAATCAGAGGAGCTGAAGTTGATCCTGTAAGTTCACATGCACTGCACAGAAATTTAGGACAGTGTTTCATTTGGAGACAAACATGCCTCCTCTTCTTCTAACAATACAACCTTCCGTCTGGAGAGAGACATCACAGACTTTATGGCAGTTAAAGAAATTCTAACAAAAATGCGCAAGGCAAGAAAAGCAAATGGGATTACAATCTGCATAAGATGGAAAATCGCTGTGCTAAATTCACTTAACAAGCAAGTTAGAAAGAAGGCCCCAAGGCTTACACAAGGGTAGAGAGCCAGCTTGGCAAACATGAAGGCATGCTCCTTGCCACCATATCTAGCAAAGGCATGCAAAGTTTCCTCTTCATTGAGAAGGGCTGTAGTCCATATTGCAAACTGAAATATGCTGGCAAAGAAAGTGATAACACAGCTGACCTGAATAGCTTCTATTTCATTATGAGACTTTTCTGCAAATTCACTGGTCAGCTGGTAAGCTAGTGGAAGCCCACCAATGAAAGCCAATGAAAGTATGTTGAGCAGTCCCATTAATCGGGTAGCTTTTGTTACATAAAGGAAAAGAGAGTGATGGACAAACCACAGGAGACCAATTGTAACAAATGAGCCAAAGTAAGCAAGGTAGTTGGGCCCATATTCACTTAAGGCTTCAAGAAGACTGCCATGGAACTTCTCCTCGACTTCTCTGGGATCAGGAACATTGTCTTCACTGTGGAGAGAAAAATAACTTTACTTTGTATATTACTGCTATAAAAAAACCACCAGAAGCAAGACTGAACTATGCTGCTTTACTTTGAACAAGTAGTAAACAACAAGAATCCACTACATATTTCTCTAATTTATAATTTAGAAACAGTGTTTCAAATAACAGCACTGCAAAGAAATTATATAAAAAAGGAAATCCAAATGCAGGTTGGCATTCCTTTGGGTTAATGAAGTTGCTACAGACTAAACAGCTTTTACTGATAAAAGGCTTTCATCTGAAAACATAATTTAGGAAGCAAAAAAGGAAGTTCTGTTCTTCAAGACTCAACACCCCAACATGTATTATGCACACTGATGATCACTACTGCTGGAATGTGGGTGTTAAGAAGTATCTTTGGTTTGTGCTCTCTGTCCTTCCAGATAATCATACTTTAAAGTAACTACTGCAGATTTGGAAATCAACAAGAATGTTTGAGTAATTTTACTTCCTCAAATATTACATACAGACAAAAGTTAATATATTTAACAAAACAAAATGTAAGAATCAGCACAAAGCCTTACCATATATCCAAAATGAGCAGGGTTGCTACAATGGCATAGACTCCATCACTGAATGCTTCTACTCGTTCCTTACTCAGAGGCTCACTGAGGTAAAAAGTGAAGGTTTCTAAGCTATGATGTTCCTCCTCTTCACCTCTCTGACCTGGAAACAAATCCAGAGGCTTAATAATTAAAAGAAGTATAAAATAAGATACGTCAACAACCTACTGTGACTTCCCTTTTTCCCCATCTGCCAAAATGTTTCGTCAGACAAGGGGATGCCAGTAATCCACACATGTCAGTCACTCCACTTTTTTCTGGAATATGTGCCTCTCTCTGAAATTTATATTTCCTTCAAGACAAGTGCTTTGGGAACAAAAAAAAGCCCTGTCCTTTAAACTGTATGGCAAACCATTTCCACCAAGTGAATAATGACTCAAAGCTGTAATTGGACAAAACAAATCAGATGCTGTGCCTCAGGAAGCCCTATTTGTTGTAGGGCCTCTATGACAGCTTGGAGAATTATGTACATGACAGAAAAAAAATCTGTCTTGAGCATGGGGTCTAAACTGGGATATCGAATAACCTCTTTTAAAATAATTCAAGCCTTTCATCAAAAGTTGTAGCTTTTATAGGAAATGTCAAACACATCTCTAACTGAACTCAGAACTGCCTAGCTAGCCAAAATACACTCCTTCAAGTGTATAGACTGGACAAAAAAAAATTAAGATTTTACCGGAATGCAAAGTAGGTGTAATCACAAGAAACTCAATAAAGCAGTATTTCAGCCATCTGACAGGGTAAGAGGTAGAGATGTGACCTGATCACAAACCACAGGGGCCCCATTGCAATAAGCATGGACAATATTTGTATGTGTTTATTCTCAGGCTCGGAGAGTCTGGCTTCATCCTTTCAGAGCATTTCTGCCTCCCTGTTATCGCTGCCACATGGAGGAGTGAACAGTATGCTCCCATTTGTACTGTAAACAGACAGACTGGCACTAGTCTGAATAGCAGCAGCAGAAGTACGAAGGTGTCATTTTTCTGACCCAGCTTAGAAGTGTCAGTTCCAAAGACATTATCTGTTCAGTGGTTTTGTGGTCCCTCTCAGAGGGACACTGCACCTTTTAGCCAAGTAGGTTACATGATATCCCCTTCTCCTTTTATTTTCCAAACGGTAACCTCTTTCTCAGCAGGATTTAAGAGCAGCTCAGTTGTTGCTATGGTGTGCAACTGTTACTCCTGAGACAAGGAGGGCAGAAAGCACATGTGGTAAGGAAGCATGGATTAAGGCTAACTTACGACACATGTGAAGGCGCCTCTTTAGATCACACCAGTTGATGAGAGGTCATATCCTGAACAGTTAACTATTGTGAGGAAGTTTGATTTACAGGTGCAGTGCTTGCCTGTTTGAAAATGTGTGAGTACTCAGCATTGCAGGGAAGAAAGTGATAAAGGCATGGAGCTTACTTCCTTATGTTCTTCCATCCCCATGCTCCCTCTTGAGGAGGGAAGAGGGATGGCCTGCAGCCATCATTCATATACCTACGTGTGTCTGCGTGCACTTGCGTTATCAGGACAAACCAGAAAGGTTTTGCAATGGGAAAGGATCTTTAAATGTGTTGTGCCTTCCACAAATCTCAATAAAATTGTGGGAAAACAGGGAGCAAGGGGGATACTGCTTAGGAGTACATCAATAAACCCTAAAATCACTATGTTCCAAGACTGAAAATGAAAGCAGAACTGAAATTACTTCATTCTGGGCTGTCTGCATAACATGTTGACAACCTTATCTGAACATATGCCTAGGCATTTTGTTACTCACCAAGAATTTTGGTTTTACACCATGTAATTAATCGAGTGAGATGCGGAAAAACAATTACGAGTCCAAGAAGTACGTAAGACTGTTGGAGAAGATGAACAGTTATACAGTTATCAAAATATAGTAATCAAAATATAAACTACCCTCCAGATTTAATATGAAAATATAACTCTCAATCTTAGAATTAATCACATTGAGAAAAAGAAAACTTGACTTTCAAAAACAAAAAGGCTCAGCTGAAATGCTCATGTACTTCCTGAATATTGCATGTGGAACCAAATACTGATTTTTCCTAGCTAATGTAGTAATGAAGTAAACTAAAAAAAGCAGGCAAATAATTCTGCTAAATTAAAAAGTGCAGGAATAACTGCTTTGGAAGTAGAGGAATTATCCCTAAAATCCTTATGGGTCCTTTCAATTCATGATATCCTAAGATTCTACTATTTGTGTCACAAAAACACATTTGTGGGTCCTAAGTGGTTCACAGGCTTTGCACAGGTCTAAGCATAGGAGCAACTTGGAGACTAAATTCACCATTGTTAGTATTAAAAACAAACAACCAAACTACAGTGAACAGAATGAGGAAGAAGAGGAAAACATATTTCAGATACCACTAGGCTTTTTCATGTTTGGATTCATAACAGCTCCTTTCATCAAGAGCAACTTGATTTTTCACAAATTTGGGGATTATTTAAATACTGCTAATTCCTGTGGAATCTTTCTCAAAATTCAATTAAATCCATCTTTTCCTAAAGAATGAGAGGAATGGAAGTTCAGGATACATTCAAAAACTAGATTTCAGTTCCAAGTAGGGATTCCAGAAAAGAGTTGAAGATATTAGTAAGTAGTAGTAACTCATTGACATCAGATAAAGATGGAAGAGAAAAAGGCTATGTAAACGCAGTCTTTAGATAAAACTATTTGTTTTGAGGTGCAGGTGGGCTAACTGGTTTGCTCTTACACCCTAAATTAGTGCAGCAATTACATTCACTCTTCCTCAGTTTGTGCAGTGTAGCATTCATTTCATGTAACCTTCCATATTACCTCAACTACTTCTGAAGATACTAAGGTAGAGTTTAGATGGCCTGCTTAAAAAAAAAAACCCAGCCAGGCTTAGCAAATAATATTATAGTAGAATATTCTTTTTAAGCTATACAAACTCATGGATCAAGTTACAGGTTTGATACGTGTAACTAAATACATTCAATGAAAAACAGCAGTCATGATTACAACAACCTAGAACCGGCAATTGATAAAGTCTGCATAATTAACACAGACATCATTAGTTTCATACACAGTCCTAAAGACAGCTAACACACACTGCTGCATTAAAGTTTTCTGTTAACTGAGAGAACTTACCAAAGGAATAAAGAAAAAAGAAAAGATGGCTGCTAGAAAGCATAAAACTGGTCCTCTTAAGATAATCTTTAAGATATGACGTTTATAGAAATTCTGATTTTCAGACTCCTGTATCTGTTGATTCAATAAGTGTGGGTGATAGAATCCGTACGCTACTATCACAGCCTGTAAGGAAAAAAGCATTAGTGAACTTATAAGTATATGCCAAATTTCAAATGTAAGAATTGAATTACAAACCAACGCATTCCAAAACAGTTTCAAAATTATTCTTCACTCTCATATGGAAGGTTGGTCTGAGAAACTCTGAGATTTGACAATACACTGCAGGTGAAGATTTTAGTCTCCTCTGCAGAGCCTGTCATGACCTTTGAACCTTGATGAAAAAGAATGAAGACCTCTGTAATAAGGAACTGAGACCAACAAAGCACTGCACCAGGAAGAAGAGTGCTGCTGGACTTGAGGCTGACAGCCTGTTCCCTCACCCACTGCTGTATGGCTCACAAAGACATCAATCAGCATGAAAAGTCAATTGTTCTTTCCCCAAGGCATTTTTGCAAAGAGTGGGAAAGGAATTCTATGAACATTGAGATCAGCTGATTTACTTGCATAAAACAGCTTAATGGGACAGTGAACTTATGTCTTACATACAGGTACTGTATTTTTATATTGGGCACAACTTAGAAAAAGAATGCTATGCAAATAACGTATTTACAATTTATGTCCCTCACTAAGAAACTTAACTTCAGCTCTACACAAGAAAGTCTATTTACAAGTGAAAATGTAAATGGATAGCTCCGATACCTGTATAAGGCCAATGACAACAGCACAGACACTGAACAGGAAGATGCCAAAAGGTACTCCTGGAAAGGAGGCCATTAAGGAAAACTGTAAAAAAATTAACAAGATCATATATTTAATTAAGAAGCAATGTAGGAATAACAGTAGAGAAACAGAAGCACTCTTCATTCAATATTGAAACTCATAAATCTAAATAATAATCTTCCTTTCAGCATAATTCCATTAAATGGAATTTCTAGCCAAATACATGCAGGCATCCCAACCAAACACATCTGGAGAGATGGTTTTGCTCTGACATTGACGGTGCTAAACCTCAGCCACTCTGGCACTGTGCCTCCATAATAATTACAGAGTGACTTGTACCTGAGCATAAAGTTTAACTGCTTTTGGTTGACATGATGTGAACCAAAAGCATGCTGTGAAAATTCTTGATATTAGGATGCCTTTTTGAATCTTTTATTTTGTCTACCTCCGTGGCTCTCTGTTGTATTAATTTCTGCAGCTTCTTTAGGGGAGTGATTAAAAAAAAGAAAAAAGAAAAAAAAAGTAGGGTGCAGTATTGCAGTATTAAGGTAACATTGACAGCTTTCCAAAAATAATTTCACCTTCAAAGCAAAATGAAAAGTATGCTCTCTTACTGATAAAGATCGTTTTACTGACCACAGCCTTATTTTTTGCAGACTAAATGTAAGACATATATATATATATCTCCAAAGAGAAACAGGTGTGTGTCTTACACATACAACAGTCAAGATGCATTTTAAGCAACTTTTTTGTTCTGTTAATATGGTATTTATTTGCAAACATTCTTTTGAGGTCATATGACCAAAAATTATGCAGATTTTAAACACAAACCATCAACTGCCAGAATCAACCTTGCAGAGCACATCAGAAGTGATACCACAAACTCGATCTAAATTACAAAATGAAAATGTCTTGCCATATAAGGAGAAATTTGAAATACAGTTTTATTTATCTTACCAAAATTATTATCAGATAACCTGGACCTTTTTCAATATTGTTCAATATTTAAAAATAAATCATGGGAATATTTTTACCATGAGGCTGGTGAAACATTGGCACAACTGTCTAGTCTCTGGAGACATACAAGGTGAGCAGGTTTGAGCAACTTCATCAACTGAAGATTGATCTTTGCAGGGGTTGGACTATAGGACCTTTAATGGCCTCTTCCAACCCAAACTATTCTATGATACTATGACTTTCCATAACTGTAATTTTTTTTTTGTAGAATGCCCATTTTCTGCCAGGTCTAAAACAGGCAATATTTGAAGGTTATAAAATAGCTTCATGAATTTTCAAGAAGCAACAGTTAACTATGATAGTGGATTCAGTTTTATACTACAGCAACACTTTCCTGGGTTTCTGAATATTTTGGTAAAGTCTTTCCAAATAAATGAAGAAACCAACACTGTAATTTAAACATATATCAGATTTTAGAATATTACTTACTGTATATGGCAGGAAGGTTATGATCATCATACAAGCCTAAAACAGAAAAAAAGCATATTATAACACTATGTATCTTCTGGACACATCTTCAATGAGGGCATTGCTTGCTTTGTATTTTACAAGGAGATCAAATGCTTGGGCTGCATAATGAAAAATACCACATTTCTGAAGTTGCTGAGTTCTGACTACAACAAATAGCTGGTTTTGTACACAACGTTCATGTTCTCTATCCAAATTGCACAAGCTTATTTTAGAAAACACTACAGTTTTGTTACCAAAACCCCAGGTAAAAGTCTTGCTATGGTTTTAAGAGATTTCTTTCTAAAATAGCAATGCTACATATCCTGCACCTTCTAAATAGGTGTTTCTGATTTGTCAAGAATATTAATATCAGATCTTAAATATTTTGTATCTAAAAAAGCAAAATTAAAAAAAACCCAACCAAAAACCATAAAGAAATGCATTGCTTTGAAAACTGTATTAGGTAAGAATTAGATGTCCTAGGCTATTCTTCTAAAATAATTTCCTCTAGTGTTATCTCATGGAGCTCCAACAGTGCTTTTATTAACACAATAACTGTGTGGTTGCATATTTCAGAGAACAGAGTTTAAAACAACATTGCAAAATACTCAGTTCCCTCAGATGAACTTCAGACTAACCTGCTGCAGATCTTCTTTTGGTTTATAGTATAACATTTCCAAGTTAACAGCAAGTTATTTATCAATCAGTCACATTGAAACTAAAGATCTTTGTATTTTCCTGACTTGGAAATATGTCAGTGTTATGCTATTTAACATATAAACCTTTGGATATTCACAGACACACTAAAGTGACCTGTATTTGCTAGTTAACCATTCAGCTTATCTGACAAGACTCACCAGATTTAGAAGAGCCAGGACATCATCTATATGCTCTATCACCTGAAACAACCTGTCAAGGCAAGGCAAGGCAAAGTAAGGTTATCATGAACAAGCCAACTGAGGAAATACATTTTACAACACTACATATAAATTGTACATTTATGATAGTATGGGGGAACTCAATTTCCTTTGCCCTAGAACTAACATGAGTATTCCAGGTGCTACCAAAACTCATGTAGCTCAAGTATGAAAGTAATTTGTTAGAAAAATCTTAAAAGTGAGATACAATCAAGTTCAATCACGGAACAGTTATTAAGAATCTGTTTTCTATTTAAATGGCAGAGTATTTTCCAAACTTTAAGCCTTAGAAATTTTTTTTCTGATGAGACAGCACACAAAGAAAAAGGTTTCCTTGCAAATGTCCCCAGATTTTGTTAATGAAACTCTTCATGCACAAAACTGTCAGTTAGAATCCACAGTACCCATCACCCTCCAGAAAACCCCGAGAGTGTACCTCAGCACTTATACAAGTGCAGAAAAGCACTGTGATAAAGAAATGGATGTGTGGTATCAGCTTCAAATATTGAATTACAGGTTGCATGCCTTTACTGGAATGCAGCCAATCCACTTGCATGGTGACATTTTTAAATTTCAAAATTCAAATAAAATCTGTCCTGGTTCCAGTATGACACCTGCATGTCAATTTCTTTTTAACCACCAAGACATGGCAGGTGGGGGTGTCCACAGCTCTGTAAGTACAGAATCTGCAACACTACAATTGATTTTGTGACAACTACTGCTGAGGACAGAGAGATGAGTTTCAGGCCAGCTGTACTGTATCAGTTCAGTTTGTTGTGGAGCATGCAAGTTACAAATTCACATTTTTTCAGCATAATTAGAAGGCTACTTCCATCCAGTCTTCAAGACAAAATGAAAAGTAACTCTAAAAGATACATAATGCTTGTTTTTCTCTGTATCACTATGGCACTGAAAAGGAAGAATAGCTATTCACTGCTAAGGGTAGCACTTCTTTACAATGATTTTGAATGTTATTCAAGAAAGACAATTCAGAAATCTGGCAGCAAGACAGAAATACATCACAGATATGGTTATCTTCTGCACTTTCTAGCTTTTAACTTCAAATTAAAACACCAGGTTCCTACCTTACATGAGCTGCCCATGCCACTGTGACTATTAAAAAGGTCATCAAGTAGACTGCAATTTTTGCTAGGAGAAGTTGCTGAACACTTTCACCTAATTTCTGAAACAGAAAAGTGACAACCAAGGAAACAAAATTTAAATGTTACGTTACTAAATGATTACCAACATCTGAAAAACAGATGCCTTCCAAGCATGCAGTCCCCATTCAACAATCTAGTATATTGCAGAGAAACCAGTTTATTAGGAACTTGTTACGTAGGCTAAAATTTAGCATTTGATATACCAACACACCTCATCAACCCATAAAAGGGCTTCCCAATGCTCTATTCACCTTGTTATTCATTTATGCATTCTCTCATCACTGTTACTATAATAATGCATTTCAGAGGACTGGATACAATATGCCTCTTTTACTTTCACAGCACTGACTTCTGTAGTAGAAGCATCAAGAGCTTTCATGGGACAATTGTTAACAAGAAGAAAGAAGAGGGCTTAAGCTCAGCAAATTTTGCAAACACCACTACAATGGCTTAAACAGACAAATATAGTATATTTGCTGTGTTAGAGACCTTATCTGAACTTCTTAAACTAAGATTTAAGTCTGTTTAAGAGTAGAAAAATAAATAATGATAAAAGAAAAAAAAAACTGTAAACTTTCTCAAATTATTAATGTTTCCTAAAATTCCTGGGTATTCTCAGAATTAACTTATGGTCTGTAGTAGGTTTTTTTTCCACCTTTGTTTACTCAAATTATATTTATTATGAACCTGACTCTAAAACTAGCATTCAGATTGTGCTATGTAAGTGGCTTCTCTTAGTCATGCTTTATTACCGGGAAGAGCAGACGCTTTCTTAAAGTAAAGACGTTTTTGTCAGATGGCAATTAATTTTTCATCAAAAAGTAACTAGTAATTAAGAGTAATCCTCAGCCTACAACATATAGCTCATTCAGGCTTTATGTCACGACATCTGCGTGTAACACAAGTCTTTATCTAAAAGTTTCACACCCTAAGTTCACCAGCTCCTTGCCCTGTGTGAGGTTTCTGTTGGGTTTAATGTTGCTTAATGGCTCCTGCTTTTGAAAGCCTGTAACTCGAAATGAGGGATGTCACATCTCCCTGCCAGGACAGAACAAACAACAAACGGCACACGGTACCTGGTCGGGATGTATCTTTGTGTGAGCCACCGGCAAAATCTGAAAGGACAAAATGTTTATTAGCGCGTGACGTTCTTTTCCTTGTTGAGCACTTCCCTAAGGCCGCACAGCCTCCTGTGCCCGCGGATGGCGCGGCCCCGAGCAGCTCCCGGGCCGTGTCGGGCCGGGCCGGGCGGCACCGCCGACACCGCTGCGGGACGGCGCCGACATGTCCCGGAAACCGGCACCGGCCGCGGCCGCCCCAGCCTTCTCCCTCCCTCCCTCCCTCCCTCCCTCCCGCCGGCGGGCGCTCACCATCACGGTGGCGATGATGGAGAGCAGCGCGTCGCTGTAGGCCAGCAGCCGGTGCGATGTCTGCGTGCTGCCGCCCGGCCCCGGCCCCGGGCCGCGCTCCCGCGGAGCCGCCATGGCCCCGCTGCGCTCGGCGGGGGCGGCGCTTCCTCCCCGCGCCCTCAGAGCGGCCCGGGGGGCGGAGGAACGCCGCTCTCGGAAACAATGGGATGGATGCCGGTGAGCGGCCGTGACGCTAGACCTCCGGGGGCTGAAGCCGTAATCCCGCCCTTAAAAGGCCCTCCAGTCCACCTCTCCGCTGGCTGTAATAGCATCCTGAATCTAGTGACGCTGACGGTGCTTTCTACACCGGCCAGGAAATCTGAATAGAAGAGGCAAAGGAAAGCATGACTCTTACAGAAGCAATTGATTTTCCTCAAAGAAATTCCCTTTTTAAAATGGGAAGAGCATGCCAGCAGCTGAGGGAGGTCATCCTGGTTTATAATAATGCATTTCAGAGGACTGGTGAGTGCTGTATCCCAACCTGAGCTCCTCAGAACAAGGGAGACATGGAGCCCCTGGAGCAGGCCCGACAGAGGCCGACAAAGAGGATGAAGGGGCCGGAGCATCTCTCTTTCTGGGAAGAGCGATGGAGGTGGGCCTGTTCAACCTGGAGAAGAGGCAACTGAGAGGGGAACCCCAGGAGTGTCTGTAAATATCTAATGAGTTGCTGCCAAGAAGATGGACATAGGCTCTTCTTTATGTTGCTAAGCAGTAAGATGAGAGCCAGCAAGCAGAAAAGCTGCACCTGAGCATGAGGAAGAACTTCCTTACTGTGTGGGTGATCACAGACAGGACCAGTTTGCCCAGAGAGGTTGTTGGGTCTCCCTCAGTTGAGATGCTCAAGAACCATCTGTATGCAATCATGTTCCATGGGCTCTAGAATAACTCTGCTTGAGCAGGAAGGTTGGACCAAATGACCCCCTGTGATTCCTTTAAACCTTAGCCATTTGGTCATTCTGTGATCTTGTGAAATAAAGACCTGTGGAAATACAGGCCAGTCAGTCTCACCTTTGTGCCTTGTAAAATCCCCAGGAAACTATGGTAAGGCATATGGCTCTCACTAACTGAGAGCCAATGTGGCTTCATTAAGGGCAAATCATGCTTGACGAATGTGGTGGCCTTCTGCAATGGGGCTATAAAGGTGATGGGTGAGGGGAGAGCTGGCATCATCTGCCTGGACTTGTGCAAAGCATTTGCACCTAATGGTTTGGGTTGGAAAGGACATTAAAGATTGACTGTTCCAACTCCCCTGCAGTGGGCAGGGACACATTTCACTAGACCAGTTGCTCAAAGCCCCATCCAATCTGGCCTTGAACACTTCAGGGATGGGGCATCCACCCCTTCTCTGGGCAACCTGTCCAGTACCTCACCACCTTTACAGTAAAGAATTTCTTCCTAATATCTAACCTGAACCTGCCCTCCTTCAGTTTAGAGCCATTTGCTCTTGACCTGTCACTACATGCTCTTGCCCAAAGTCTCCATCTTTCTAGTAGTCCCTTCAGGTACTGGAAGTCCACCTTCTCTTTTCCAGGCTGAACCATCCCAATTGTCTCAGCCTTTCCTCATGGGAGATGTGCTCCATCCCTCTGATCTTCTTGGTGACCCTTCTCTGGACTCACTCCAGCAGTTCCATGTCTTTCCTGTGCTGGGACCCCAGAGCTGGGTGCAGGGTTCCAGGTGTGGTCTCACCAGAGCAGAGCAGAGGGGCAGAATCCCCTCCCTCCCCTGCTGCCCACACTGCTCTGGATGTAGCCCAGGACACGTTTGGCTTTCTGGGCTGGGAGTGCCCATGGCTGGGCCATGTCCAGCCTCTCATCCACCGGATCAGCTTTCCTGATCCAGTGTAGCACCTTGTACTTTGTCTTGTTAAAACTCATGAGATTCCCATGGGCCCACTTCGCCAGCCTGTCCAGGTCCCTCTGGAAGACTTCCCATCCTTCAGGTGTGTCAACCACATCGTTTAGCTGGGTGTGATCTGCAAATTTGCTGCGAGTGCACAAAATCCCTTCATCCATGTCACTAATGAAGATATTGAGTAACACTGGTCCCCATATGGACCCCTGAGGGACACCACTTCTTACTGATGTCCATCAGGACTCTGAGCCATTGACCACTGCCTTCTGGATAGCCAATGGCTCAGAGTCCTGATGGACACCTATGACAACTTCTAATACCACATTTGGACATATTGGAAAGGGATTTATTTCTATGTGAACCCTTTGAGATCATGTATTTGTAGATAATATTACCAGAGATAAAAGTAATCATTTGAATATTTGTGCTTGTATTTTTTTTAGAATTGTGTCTTTAATTATCCAAGTCCCGTCACATATTACAGTTGTTATAGCATGATGATTTACAACTGTTAAAACAGACCCGTGAAAATGGATAAAAGGCTCTGATCACTGTCCATCATAATGCAGATGAAATATATGGTGTCTTGGAATGAGTGAAGAAGGATGGAGAGCATCAGGGGTGGGATACCCTTTCCAGATGGTCACTCACTGCTGTGGAAATTTTCAGTAGACTGCTTCACTGTTGTTCTTTTAATATTTACTGTTTTGCATTAATAATAGCCAGATATGTAAAAACATGTGTAATGATCCATCAGCCACATATAATGTCTGATGGATGAAAATGAAAAGTGTTCAGGAGAAGGTAAGGAATTGCCCTCTAGGGATACTCCAAAAAATTGATTACAAACAGGTGTGGTGGAGCACTGAGTTGAAGGTGTCACTGTAGCCATGGCACAAATAATGTAGGAATTGAAGTGAATAATGCTAAAAAGACTCCTGGTTAACATATTGAAAGTTTAAAGTGTTAAAAACTAATAACTGTATCCTCTTGATTGTTGTGTAGCAAATGTATCAATGTTCCAAACAGTTTGTACTCCAGACCCCAGTTTTTCACCTTTTGAACTGTATGCCCCTTTTCCAAAACCCCTTACCTCCCCTGAGCCAGTCTCACTGCTCCCCCGCTGCCACTGGCCCCTCCGGCCACGTGCTCCCCGTCTACTTCCTGCTGGCATCTGCTGCTGTTACCACCCCCATGGAAATCACTGGAACTCCCATGAAACCTCTCTGTGAGTCAAGACCTAATTGGCGCCAAAAGTCCCCAGCCGAGACAAACTGACGCAAGATCCGGACCCACAAAAGACAGCATTGAACTGGCTATGCCCTAAAGTGTTGGCAGACAGTTTTTCTGCATCTCGCTGTAACTTTGAGAGTGCCCGAGAAGGCGGGGGGATACCCCTGGATCGGGCCGGCCTGGATGGGTTCAGAGACACCTGCGAGGGCGGGTGGCTGAAGCTGCAAAGCCAATTGTCCCTTCTCCTCAGCGGTGGACCAGGGAGAGCAGTGGCGGCTCAGACCATCCTTGAGCTACCCCTTGAGAGCTGATCAATAAAAGCATCTTAAGGAGAAAACATTGCCTCCTGCCCTTTTTTAACAGGAATGAGACCTAAAAACATGAGATATGCTGGGAGATATTCAGGGAAAGGGATTATGTGGGCACTACAGCCACCTGATGGAAGTGATAAGTTGCCAGGTAGAGGCTGGTTGACCCTTATTGCTGCATGACCATTGTCACTGCAATCAGCAGTGGAAGAGGGAGTGACACTACCGGTTCTGTTCCATTTTGCTCAAACCCCACGCTTTTTCTCTTTGTAGTTCTTAATGGCCCTCATTTACATACAAAGTGTCTGCCCTCCCCCAGTGTTTAAGACTAAAGTAACCAGATACTTGACTACAGTCTCACCCCCACTTCTCCCAAAACTGGAAATGAGCATTTGAAATTCCCTACCTCACAGACCAGTCTCTGGGCTGGATCTTCTCCCCAAGGACACCTCTTTAGTAAGACTTCTGCCTTCAGCTGCATCGGAGCATACATCCAGGAGCACCTGGAACACTTGTGCATAGCACTGTGCGCTTGTATACTGCCTTTGGCACCAGCAATCTAATGGGAATCTACAACCTGTTGTTGTGGTCTAGAAATGGTACTCCTCAACTCAGTTCCCCACCCAGACTCTTCCAAACCACATGCAGTTGGCTTGGCTTCCCCTCCCTTTTCTCCCTCCAGGAATGGAGTTGAGAATTGAAGGCACAAAAGGTAAAAATTGGGTTGAGACAAGACTAATTTGCTGGAAATGGCAAGGGGATAAGGTGTGATAATGAACAGTCACAGCAACAATAGTAAAAAACAAAAGTATAAAGAAAAGAAGGTAATTCACATGGGGTCCCGATGAGTACATTAGTCAGAATTGTGTCCAGATGGCTTATGAATATCTCCAGAGGAGACTCCACAACCTGTTCCCGCGCACAGTTATCTGCACAGTAGAGAAGTTCTTGCTCATGTTCAGGAACTTCCTGTGCATCATTTTCTGCCCATTGCATCCCTTCCTTTTGCTCAACACCAAGAAGTGCCTGGATCCATCCTCTGACACCTTCCCTTCTGATATTTCTATGCAATGGTAAGATCCCCTCTGAATCTTCACTTCTCCAGGCTGAACAGGCTCAGCTCTCTCAACTCTTCCTTTTAAGAGAGATGCTCTAGTCCTCTCATCAGCTCTGTCACCCTCCATTCGACCTGATCCAAGAACTCTGTGTCTCTCTTGTCCGGAGGAGCCCAGAACTGGACACAGCACTCCAGATGTGCCTCACCATGGCTGAGTAAAGGGACAGGATCACCTCCCTTGACCTGCTGGCAATGCTCTTCCTAATGCACCCCAGGATCCCACTGGCCTTCTTGGCAACATGGGCATACTACTGGCTCAAGGCCAACTTGTTGTCCACCAGGACTCCCAGGTCCTTCTCCACAGAGCTACTTTCCAGCAGGTCACCCCCAGCCTGTGCTGGTATCCCAGTTGCTCCCTCCCAGGTGGAGGACCCTGCTTCTGCTTTTGTTGAACCTCAGACTGTTCCTCTCTGCTGATTCCTTCAGCTTGTCAAGGTCCTTCTGAAGGGCTGCACGTCCCTCTGGGGTATTGGCCACTCGTCTGAACTTTGTGTCATCAGAACTTGCTGAGGAAGCATCTACCCTTTCATACAAGTGAACAAGTTAAGGGACACTGGGCCCAGTATAGAACCTTGGGGGACACCACCAGTGACAGGCCTCCAATCAGACCCTGTGTCACTGATTAAAAACCCTCTGGGATCTGCTGTTCAGCCAGGACCACTTCACCATCCATTCATCCAGCTTCCATTTCCTGAGCTTACTTAGGAGCATTTCATGAGAGGGAGTGCTGAAATCCTTGCTGAAGTCACGGTAGACAAAATCAACTGCTCTCATCCAGTTAGTGGTCCCATTGTAGGAGGCAATCTGGTTGGTCAAGGATGATTTAGTCTTGCTTGACTCCTTGACTCCTTTAATCAATCCTTTAGTGAATCCATGGTGACTACTCCTGATCATCTTCTTGTCATCCACTTGGATAGAGTTATCCTTCAGGATGAGACATTCCATCACCTTTTCACATGGAACAATGTAAAGCATAAGTATTTTAGAATGCAGTGTAACATGAATTCCTCATGGAGGAGACAGAAATTATTCATTTGATTATTTTCCCATACTTCGTATGAAGTGTTTTATGTCAACATGTAACTTGAGCTCAATGTGTATTTATTACACAGAATTGAAATATTTTCAGGCACACAAATCTTTGTATAGCTATTATATTTTCTACTGTTTCATAATAAATTCTGAAACTGAAGAAAGGCAATGAAATAGCTAATGGATTTCACAGGGTATGTGTGATAAATATTAATTTGCTTTGAATTCTTCTTTATTGCACTTCTCCACAAATACTTAAGCAATCATTGTTCTCTGGAGAACAGGTGTGTCTTGGTGTTATGTGCTGAAAACTTTTGTTTCTACATTTAAAGAAAAATAAAAAGGCAAGACAAAACAAAAAAAGATGCAGATGGTCTTTTCCCTCCAACTAATTCCTGTTCACATATCACTTTTCAGAGAGGTGGTTTTCACTGTTATTGACTGGCCTATTGCAGCACACTATCACTTGTTGCCACAGTTAGGCTATTCCTTCTCCAGTCATTGCAGCTGAGATATCATTTTTTGAGGATTGGCTTTCTCTCATTTGTTTAAGTCCTCTGCCTTCATTACTGATTTTATTATGTCATGTAATACTGGGAAGTCTCCTGAAGTGAAGTCGTGCCTCTTCCTAGCATTGAAGACTTGAGAATGAACATAAATCTCTTGTGAGATGCGGCCTCTGAGGAATGTAGTTTACTCGAGATGGACAGTTGTAAATCCTTCTGTTGTCAGCCAATACCACTCTTGCTGCTGTTTAACATGCTTAGGTTTTGGAGCTACATTTTCAGAACTGACAAATGATTTAGAGAAGCTGAGCTCACCATGATGTATAGCAGCAGTGTAGAGCTGCTCAGAAGGACAAGGGTTTTTAAGACCAGACACAACTGTTGTTATTCCTAGACAGGTTTTTGACACTGCTGTATACAAGTGCTCTGGTGTGTTGTTGCCCTGTCTTCTGAAACAAGCCAAAGGGAAACAATGCTTCCTAATGGGCAGCACTTCCTTGCTTAGTTTGGATACTTGAATCTACCAGCTTCCTGCTAGTGTCTATCCATTGAGACAAAAAGTATGAGTCTTTAAAATTAATTGTGAGAACCTGATCATTAACAAATCAAAAATTTATTGAGCTAGGCTATAGCTTTCAGTTTCAGAATTCAAGGTAAGGAACTTGCAACACTGTCTTCATCCCTGTTTCTACAGAGCATGCTGTTTTATTGTTCTACGGCTCCCAACTTAGCCACAGTATTGTGGAGGGAGAAAGCAGTTCTTCCACCTGGAGCTGTTATGAACATTTTTTCTCACATAAAGAGAGATACATTTCTGCATAGTTCACTACTGCAGCTGAGTAAAATGTATGGAAATTATGCCTAGTTGAAAACATCATTTACCCCTACAAATTCGAATAAATCCGTGTTCTGTGTTTATATTTTAAAATGCTCTTCAGTTAGCACTTTGAATAAAGAATAAGAATGGAAGCTCAGGAAAATCTGCAAGAGTGCTGAACTTTGGGTTAACTATGTTCACATTTCTTTCATAATTGTATTCTTCTGCACAGTTTAGGAGGTTACCCACATTGAAGTCTTAGGAAAGAAGTCTCCGTAGCAGTGCGTTGTAAAAGCCACACAGATCAGTCTTACCGATTGTACCTTTGGAGAACAAACAGGGAGGAGCAATGACATCAGCTGTTCGCAGTAAGACATTACTTTACCACTTCACCTTCTGCCTTTGTTTCTTCTGTAGTCCAGTTGCTTTGGTTCTTTCTCACTTGCAGACCTGCTAAATATTTCAAAACATCAAAAAAAGAAAAATGATTTCTTTTTGCCTCAGAATCTGTTGCTGAAGGACATTCTGGTAAGTAAAAATATTGATTGTATCTTTGTTTTTATTGATGCGCACACAGAAGAATGCTATCTCATGAAAATTCAGTGATATGTCCCCCAACGGAGGAAAGATAAACAAATTAATTATTTTGAATAGACTTTGGATTAGTGCCTTTGCTTGACTAGTATTTGTCTTATTTGCTTAGTATGCGATATAATCTGGCTTAGTTAAATTTAAACTTTTGCTTGAGAAAAGCATGGATCAGTCTACAGGTAGAAACTGCCATGTGTATTAGTGTTGCAATTTCTTTCTTCTTTTTTTTTTTTTTTTTTTTTAAATTCTGTAATAAAGAAAAGAAGTACTTTATGCACATGTATATTATAGATGATCTTCGAACTTTGATTCTCTGAAATGTTTGGAATATTAAGCATTTATTTGCATCAGAGCTGTAGTCCAGATACTGCTGTAATACTGCATATGTCTGTTTGTCACATTGTTTCTGGTAACACAAGTTGACAAGTTTAGTATGTATAAAACCATTGTATTTTCCAGGTCTTGAACTGCAAGACAATGCTTCAGCTCTAATTGCTCACTGAGTTCAGCTATCTGTCATACAGCTTTGTTTGTAATGATATTTATCTAGAAGCTATGGCAACTGAGTCACTGGAGGAAGTTTGGACCTCCAAGACACATGATAATGACTCAAATTTATAGTAAAGGTAGTACTTTCAAATGGAGCATTTTAATGTTAAGAGTAAAATTAACATTACTTTTTACTTTTTCCATAGTAGAAGAAAAGACCAAAAGAAAAAAAAAAGAAAGAAAAAAAAAAGAAAGGAAAAAAAGAAGGAAAAAAAAAGATAAATAGAGGGTAGTGTCAAACACTAAAGGTTTGAGGTGACTTTTTCTTGTGTATCCATATTCTTACTCATTAGAGGACAATGGTACAATGTGAGACCAGTTATACTATCCAGTCTGCCCTGCCCCTAATGAATAGCAGCACATGGACCTCTGCAGCACATGGCACCATACCTTGAACTACCACTTGTTCACTGTGAAACAGTGCACTGCGTGTTGTAATGGTGCACATAGGCAATAAAACTTACCAGTGGTTAAAGGTCATGCCATTCCTGTTTGAGCCTTTGGTGTGAATGAGTTTCTCAGCCTTCAAAACTCAGTTTACCTCAGAGTATCAAACTGGCCTCGTGACATGGCATTCCTGATTTTGTGCTTGCTTGCACAAATGACTTCTGGATCTGAAATTATGACCACATATTGTTTCTGCCTTTCATCTTATCTCCCCACATCTTCAATCAGTGGTCAATTTTTTTTTCAGTGAAGGTGAAATATAACTTATGGAACTGATCAGAATTCTTAACCTTGTAGCAATAAATTTCAGGAAGATAACACTTAAGGTGGAAAATAATGCAGCACAAAGAGCTGAAGACAGGATTTTACAGTTATTAAGGTGGTGGGGATTTGTTTTGCTTTTTTCCAAACCTTTAAATTGTTGGACTTACTTTGCAAATGATTAAGGAATGAAATTAGATGTTTACTTCTACCTTGTTTGGCGAAAATGCTAGAATAAAGTGTAAAAAACCCGGAAATTGCTGCTTCATGTTGTGAAAACTATGTCAGTCGAGAAGCAACCTGTTCACTTCCATAAGGAAATCTCATGAAGACATTGAGACCACCGTAGCCTGTGTGAATAAAAGGGCCTCATATTTTTAGCACTCATGCTTTACTTTTGGTTATGATTTGTATTTGAGTGTGGTGGTATTGGTGGCACAAAACTAGTTCATCAGTTCATCAAAGCTACCTACTAGCATTTCTCCCATTTCCTTGCTTTTAGATTGTGATGAAATATAATTACAGTTCTCATACTGAAAATCTATTTATACTTAAACCCTGCATTGAATTACAGACCTTCTGGAGTATAGAATAACTGTACCCTTGACTTATAATTTCATCCTGATGTTTATGTGCTTCCAGGCCAGATTATATGTAAAAGTAAATAAGCAGTTTAAGGTGGACATTCAGTTATGCTTCTTCATTAATTTTCTCTGTGGGCCCTCTAGAGATGGTGTTTTCAATTCGCAATCATGTGTATAATTATATAGACTGTTACAAATTATGTGGGTACTTGGGTCACTAATACAGACGATCTTGTAGATCCAGCTATGTATCTGTGTAGCTGAACATATTTTGGGTGGCTTTTTTTTTTGTAATGATGGTGAGTGAAAATTAATTCCTATTCCTCATGTTGGTTTTGCAGATAGGCTTCATCTCTCAACTTGTAGTTTTGAAGTAATAGCATGGATTGCTTGCACTAGTTCAGTTATCCTGATGAGACAACCCCAATTTGTTCCCTAAATTGTTCATTAACTTTTAACAAACCAAATGCATTTGACATACTCAGGTCTTACATGAAAAATAGATCATAGGTGCTAAAGACAATATAGGTTAAACCTTGTTTCTCCAGTGCTTTTTTACTGAAACAGAATGACCAGCACCTCAGAAATGTAACTGTAAAAAACTTGTGAGGAGCCAACACTTGACCCTGTGAGACTGTTTGCAGGAGCTTTTCTGAACCTGAATAAGCCAGATAGGAGTGCATGACTGTACGAGCAGATTTCAATATAATTGTACCCTTTTGTAGGGATAGCAATTCATCTTGTCATCCAAAAAAATTCACACATCTTATTTCAGGGGTCCACACTGCAGGTACAAGGGAAAAACACTTGCAGAAGGGATGTTTAGGGATAAACACTTTCAGACCTCTGACAGTTAAAAGATGTGGATCAAAACAGTAATACACACAGAAATTGCAACACAAAGTTTAAAATAAAAGAGAAGAGTGCAAAACTGCTAATAAAGGTCTTAGCTTAAATAGTTCTTCCAAAATTACTGCAAGAGTATTTTATTATCCTGAACTTATCCTGATTATTTCAGATGCCTTTCCAGGAATTTTTCGTTGTCCCCTCACCAAGGAGGCTGCTGGCCTGTGCAGGCAATAGTAAAATGTCAGAACTGACATGCAGAGAGGAGTGAAAACAGGGTAAGATGTACCTTTCAGGATGCAAGTTGATAAGATTGATTCTTGGCAGATTCCAAAAACCAGAAGTCTCTAGACCACTGGAAATTACATTCCATTGAGAAATCCACTTTTTTAAATCACAAAGAAAGAAATGTGATATCTGTCTTATTTTTATCCTCAAGATTAGCTATGTGATCCAATAAGTGATGCTCTTCTAGATACTCATCTCAGAATTGATCCAGATTCCAAGGTTGCTTGTGGTAAGCACAATACAGGTAGAAAAACAGATTAATGAATTACAACATGTAATCAGTGTTGATATAATGTCTTCTATTCCAAAATTCCTCCAATAGCTGGCTGCCAGTCAAGACTTGCACAGTCAGTAGGGAGCTCAGCTGTGGCACTCTGATTCAGAAGAGAAGGAAAAGCAGGGAAAAAAGCTGCAGAAAATGAACCAGATAAAGGAAAGACATAGTATTCCAGTGCAAATTGAAAATTATGAAATGTAAGTACACCAGGTGGTATAATGGAAAAGTAGAGTTGTCAGGGTGAATGTTACCGAGGAATCTAAGAAAATCAGGGAAGAAGTGAAGTGTGGAAAGATACATGTCAATGTAATGACATGTAATTCATGACATGACTTCACAGAATAATTAGGGTGATGCCCTTTGTTCACAGGAGGATAAGATAATTTGAATATGATTCTGATCAAAGTGGCTTGCTATTTTGTGTGACTTTCCATTAGGACTATGCACAGATGTTGTCACTAGCAATAGAGGCTATGAACTTGTTACCAAATTGGAATGAGCTGGATTGCCACAGAAAAATAGACCCAGAAAGGGAATGTACCTAAAGAGCTTTCCAAATGCAGTGATTTTATTTCTAGAACAAGCCACCAAGGCCATAGTAACAACACAGAGGACTAGCTGCATCTCATAAACACAGTGATATAATATTTTTCATCTGAAATATCTCATGTGATCCTTGGTGCACAGATGTGAGCAGTAAGATGTGAGGAGAGGATTCAGCATATGTGTTAGACTTGATGAAGCTTGTATTTCAATACTTTAGGCAGTTATGCTTCTAAAACTGCTGAAAAGATGAAGATGGTAACAGAAATGCTGCAAAAATGTCAAGGAAAAATGTGTATAAGGGATGTGAGAAACAGGTGTTACATGATTACATAGACTTAGTAGACCATATTGTTGTATATGTTTTTATATAAAACAAAAGTTTGCAGACGAGATGGACTCTTGAAGCAAACAACAAAACTACAAAAATAACAAAATAAAATATTAAATGATTCTGCACAAAATCTCTAATAAAGTTGCATAGCTTCTTGCTCCAGGATCTTGTAGATGCTAAAAGTTTTTGTGGTTGCCAAGGACAACTGGGTGAATTACTGTAACAAAAATACATCGAAGACTGGTAATACCATCTGTTAGTAAATTATGTTCCTTTGGCTTCAGGAAAACACTGAGCTGAAATTCTTGTATTTGGAGAAACAGCCCAACATACTTGATCTGTTCTTACAGACATTTGCTTCTAGCCAATGTGAAGATAGGATAATTGGCTATGACGGGCCCCAAATGCATGCAGTCTTTTGAATGATCATATTAGCTGAAGAGAAGAGTCATTGCAAAGATGCATAAGTGTGATAAGGCTTTACACTGAGTTCCTCCAGTGATTAATCCTTTGTTCACAGAATCATCTTCAGGATCTCTCTGTTTAACTGTAAAATAGAGTAAGTAAATTTCTGACATTTTCCTGACATATTTTCTCTAGTGTGTGGCAAAAACTTGAATGATTTTGCTCTGTGGAGAGATCACATCCCAGGCTATAGTAGATTATCAACAAATTGTAAGAGGGACCCTTAAGAGGATAGGATATGATGACTCTTCCAAAAGTTAGTGAGATGCTTGGTGCTGATAATACTGATCATGGATTCAAATTATGTATGGGCCATTCACTTAAGAATTGCATTTGATGATCCTTGTGGGTCACTCCCAGCTCAGAATATTCTGTGATTTTCCATGATTCTCTAATGAGATCCTACATATGTTCATTCATGGGTCTGTTCTGCATGTCACCAAAGTCATGTGTTTATCGCCTTCTGAAGAATAAAATGAAGTGTATATCCAGGCCTGGGAGAAGACTCAAACCTATTGTTGATATGTATTTCTCACTGATGATATTGAAGGAGCTATTTCGAGGTGGCATACTTGTAAAAGACTATTCTTGAAAGTGTCAGGTATCTCTTGCGTTTCTGATGCAGAAGAGCTAGTATTTGGACAAATGTCAGAAGATGGTTATATCTGTAGGTTTGTACAATGAAAGTTTTAACACTGTGTCGCCCTGAATTTTCCTGCTTTTGAGTCTTTGAACCTTTACAGCAAGGTTCTCATGCAATTTCATATAAACCATATGTATTTTTAGAATTTATCTATGTGTTTACATAGTTCTCCTCTGGGAGGAGAACATGATTGATGTGATGACGACCAACGAGGTCCATGAGGTGACAGTCTCTTTAGCTAATCCTTGGCTTTTGTACAAAGTGTGTGTAAGTTGATGGAGTCAGAAAATAAAGTGGAGCTTTCCTTGTTTGACCTGGTGCTGCCTGCTTATCCTCTATGTGTTGTGAAATTGTGACAACACTGATGTTCCTTGTCCTTGGGGTGCACAAGCCTGTGACACTGGAAGTTCACACCAAAGGAATTCTTTGTGTATTTTTCACATGTATCCCAAAGGAGTTTCCTTTCAACAGCTGAACGACTTACATCACTACTCCCCTTCAGTCTTCCTTTTCATGTATGATGTATATTTTTTTCTCCAATTAAATCCTAGAACATACTACAAGAAAAACTGAATACCAGTTTCTGGTAACATTTCCCGTACTCCTCTCCCAGGTTTAATATCCAAATGGTTGGAACCCTATTCAAAAAAAACCCAATGTCATAATAAGCAACATCATAATGAACATAACAAGCTTTGGCAGGGTAGCTTGTAGGATTATATGTCTCAAGAACTCAAGTTTGACCTAATAGCACTAACCAACACACATCCTGATACTGTTAAATAAATTTGCTGATTTTCTGCTTCTAGTAGCAATAAAAATGTAGTATAGGAAGCTTACTTGCATAGAATTTTAAAAGTTTTAGCCAGGATAACTAGATAATGCTTATAAACTTCTCTAGTGTTTGTGAATTTGTGAATTCTCTAAAACTCCTTTCACTAAGACTGGACTATAAGATTTGCACAGTTTTAGTGACCCTAGAACAACAATGTAAAGAAATCAAGCAAGCTGTCTCCCTTGGCAAGACTGGTGATGACATTGGGGCAGAGGATCAGGTAATTCCAGGCACTTACTCAAATCTAGTTTAAGCGCAAGCAGTTGCAATTACAGTGGACTAGAGCCTTTTTTCAAAAACTATTATGCGAATTTCAGGAATCAGCAGTTGAACACTGTGCACTCTCTTAATCACTAGAAGCGTGAAAATATATCACAGACTTCACCTGTTTCAAAGAAAGTGGCTTTGCCCATATTCAGTGGCCTTAACAGGATAGAACTACAATTAATATTTTTGTCAGTCAGTAAGTTTCTGATCTTTCAAGTCCTTTAGCCTGGCAACAATTTTCTGTGTCATGTATGGGGAGAAGACTGAGCAGTCTTGATGAGCTTTATGTTAATGAAGCCTTTGCAGCATGTTCTTATGGATGTGTAAGGCAGAGACATTCTTGGGAACCAGCCCCTGTTGTGGCTGTAATTTTTGCACATAAATGTTATTTCAGGCTGGTTGTATATGAGTGGTATTCACTCTGCACGTTACTGCTGTCTCTTGCTAATATTGAGTGATCCTGAACTACTGTGAGGCAAAGACAGGTGCAGAATGGAAAGAGAACATGGAAATGGGCAGTTTATTTCCCCATTTTTCAATGCAGTTCCCTGATTTTTAATGCAGGGTTTGATGTTTGGCTATGCCACTGATGAAACTGAGGAATATATGCCCTTAACAGTCCTCCTGGCACACGGACTGACTGCAAGCATAAGGGCTCTGGAATAGAGTAGAACATGACCCTGGGTCAGACCAGATGGGAAAACACAGGTTTGTAAGAGATGCATCAGCTGTAAGGGTGAGAAACAACAGAAATAATTTACCCTGTCTGCTACTATATTAGAATTTATGTTTTTCAAAAATGGTACTGTCATTCTCATTTTCCAAGGTGACGTAGGTTTCATAAGGTATGTTTGTATATAACACATGTGTTTGCTTAAACTGTTCTATCAGTATCTCAGCAGGTCTCTTCAAAACAATACTTTTTTTTCCCCCTTGTTTTCCCCTGGAGATAATGAATATTAACAGATTACCAACAATCAGGTTTTGGGTTTTTTTCTGAATAATTACCAGCTGCTGACAGCTGTGTTGCTGCGCTCAGCGGATTAGTCACTGAGCCTATTCTAAGAGCAATGCATTTGGCTGTTTCAAAGACATTAAGTTCTCTGTTTTCTGGGCTATGAAACCTGCAGGACAGGAAAGGCAAAACATACATGTGGCATTTCCAGTACAGCCAAGTGTTTTAGTCTTAATTTCTGTTATTTAGTGTGGATCAAGTGAACTGAGTTATACAACATGGATTCTGTCTCTGCCTCTCATTAGGAGTGTACAGAACATGTCAACAGGCTGATTTATCTATTCAAGCATGTTTGAAGAGTAGGAAAGCAGAGAGACCACTTTAGTCTCTAAGGAAACAGGTAATAAGGATGGAGCAATGCCAGTTTATACTTGCATGTGTGTAAAAGCCATGTAGAAGGGAGTAAAGGATACAGCCTATCATATTATCTACAGTTTTTCATTTTAGCAGGGGTCTCCAAAATTTATTTTGGCTTTACTTTGCTAATCCACAATTTGAAGTGATGTTAACATAGTAAATCAGATTGATTAGCATCAATTGGTAAAATCATGGGATTTTGTAGCTTTCTTTTTTGTTATTTTATTTCTCTGTGGGAATACATGTTAACCCTTTTGATAGTGTTTTTACTTTCCTACAGTGAGTTTAAGCATTGTTGACAATCTATTGTTTTTTCATCCCATTTCCATCTCTGTTCATCTTTAGATGCAGGAAAATAACTGTGAAGTTCATTTCCAGCTTTCAGAGAGGTGATTTTGGCCTTGAGCATTCATTTTGGCCCTGAGTATTCACCATACATTTTTTCCCTCACTAGGTCACAATGGAATACAAGGAATGTAATGGTGCACTGGAGCCCATCCAAGTGTACACACTTGTGGTTTCAGTAAATCATGCACCGGGCGTACTGCTACAACAAGTACAGAATGAGCTGAAGGAGAAAGTTGTTTAAAAAGTCATTCCAGAGGAGTACCTTGATGAGGGCACCATTTATGATCTCCTTCCAAGTGAAGAATTTGTAGAAATGATCCTAAGCTATGGTATTTTGATAAATAACAGCCTATGTAGACTTGGATTCCACCACATGCTTGTAAATGATCTCTTGAACAGTAGTGCAATGGAATGGTATACCTTTAACCAAAAAGTCTTTGCTTTCTTAAGGAAGCTTCAGTTATTTCTACTGGAGCTTTACTACTGGATATCTGTCACCTAAACTGAAGCTACACCTGCTCAGGGAGCCACATGTACACATTCCTGCATCTTTGTCTTGCTCCAGAAAGTATTTTAAATAAGGAAAATCCAGTTCTTAAGTTATGTGCTAAAATGGCTGGCTGGAAGTATCTCTTCACTTCCACAGTAAAAATTAAAACCAGAAATAAAAATCTATCTGATATCTACTCTGAAATTATTCACAAAGCTGAACAAATTTCAAGGGAGACTTAACATACCAAGTATCAATAACCATTAGAATTTGACATAAGTTCTGCTTTCTAGGTGTTGACACTAGACAAGAAAGCCACTGCTAGCTATGAAATTGTAAAAAGTTACATTACACAAAACTGTCTAGTTTGTGTAAAGAGTTCAAAAGGATTAAAACTATGATGTGTACTTTTAATTGCACTGGGATAATGAAGAGATGCCACTTTAATTGAGACATAAATTTGGCTTTGCTCCCATGTTACTTATTTGGAGATTTAAAAAAGTGGATTTATGCCATTTATCCTCTTTTAGGATGGAATTTCTCAGCACTCTGGAGTTAATTTATCAGCATGTAGTTGCCAGCTTTACTAATCTGAGAGGCAGTATATCTCTCTTGATTGAGTAAGCTAGATCAACTCATAAAGTTGTAGGAGGAAGACAAAATCTATGCAAGAATTTGGGATCATTATCAGAGGCACTGGAAGGAAGAAAGAAGAGAGAAGTGTAGTATCGCTTGTGTCAACACTGAACCATCAACGTGAACTGAGCTAGAATTTCTCAGTACTCTTGTGGTGACAACATTGAGCTGCAGTTCCGTGAAGCCCCTGTTTCCCATTTTGTGTGTGTTTCTAGGTGAAGCTCGCTAACCTTTTAGATAGTATGTGACCTGTTTTTATCTCTCTAAGTTCTTGGCCTTCATCTAAGTGTTGCTGAGTGAAGACTTTGACCAGTAACCCAGAGAGAGTATTTCATAATTGCTGATTTGAAGGGAGCATTCTTTTTATCATATTTACAGTTGTGCTGCATTGTTAAAGGTTTTCAAAAGTGACTGCAGCACAGATGGCTTAGACCATTTCTGAAGAGTACTCCAGCCACCTACTGAACTCTTTCATTAAGCAGTTGCACGGGAATGTGAACACTGAACAGAGTCATATACATGACAAATACAAAAGAAAGCGGTACTCTAGATGTACCTAATATGAGATTGGGTGAGCTATTGTGTCTTGTGAATAAATTTAGTTGTTTGTCCTTCAGGCTGATGCTAGACTAACTGGCCAGAAGATCATTGTTGATAGGTATGGAGGCTGGGGAGACCATGGTGGAGGTGCATCCTCTGGAAAAGATCTCTCCAGAGTTAAGTGTTCTGCAGCATATGCAGCTCGCTGGATTGCAAAATCTCTTGTGAAAGCTGGTTTCTGTAGAAGAGTATTAACCCAGGTAAAAGCAATTGTAAAAGTAATATATCAAATTCTGAAACACAAATTCTGTCTCAGAGTACATACCACCATCACAGCCTCTCTCCAGTTTCAGAAAATCTTTTCTCATAGTAGAATGGAGCTCAAGGAATTTTTTAGTGGCCCTGTGAGGGAAACCAAAGACACAGGCCAGGATGGTCCTGAAACAAAGACTGCATTCTCAGTAGTGTTTTTTCTCCAACTCCTTTGTCATCCCAGGGCTAGGTACTTCTTTGCCTCATCCTTGCATTTTCGGTGTTCTGCATATACCTGTGTGCCCGGCACCCCAGCCTGGCCTGCAGAGCACATTACAGTTATGGGAGCACTTCCTGATGTAGCTGTTTGACTTGCAAGTTGTAATATGGTCATATTGGTTGTAACTAATATGTTTTAAGCTGCATTTGAAATTATCTTAATTTGTTCCTAATATTCTCCTCTGGTATAGGGTGTGACTAAAAGCAAAATTCAACCGTTTTAGTGTTTAAGACAAGAACAACTTTCCTTAGTCTTATATGCTTAGATAAAAAACAATTCACTTCCTTGTGCATGGATTTTTTTGATAAGTAAGTCAAGGAAGTAGAAAGAGATATTTTACTGACACTTTGACACTTTTACATGAACAGAATGTGATATTAAACAGTGATCTTTGCCTAGGCATTTTGCAGTACTAGTTTATACAAATACTTGTACTGAGTAGCTGCTATATCCTAAGTAATTACATAATATTTCCTAAGTAAGTAAAATGTAGCAGGGATTTGGCCACTGTTTCACTGCAGTAGTGTGTTTAAAACTTTTTTCTTTCTCAATGGAGCAGAGGAGAAGTCCACTGGATGTGATTATGATCAACAACACAGTATCCAGAAATCCCAATTAGCAACAAGGCTTCTTGCTTCAGATGTTGTACATGTGTTTGACACCTGATAATTTGCAGTTGGTCAAGACAAGTGTAGATCGGGAATAAACCAAGCACGAATGGGTTTTGGTTAGCAAATTGTTGATTTTTTTTTTCTGAGGGAAGGAAGACAAACTTCTTATCTCTTCAAATGCACATTTTGAGAGTAATTTTTGAACATCTACATCACTTATTTTTGAGTTAGGTGGGAATGTTGTTATTCCATTAATTCTCAAAGACCCTCCTTGAATACCTGAACCTGTCTCTAGACAAGGAAAGAGTGATCTTTTTAACAGACAATTATGGACATCTCTGGTACTAGCAATGAAGATAAGATGGGAAGATAGAAGACCAAAAAAGCCAATGTCCTTTGAAGTCTTTGAAGGCTGGATTAAAGATTAACAAAAGGAAAAATGTGTCAAGTGGAAATGCAAAAAGTGATTTCAGCCCATTACTGTCTGTGTGCTACACTGAGACTGACGACTGAGCTGGGTCTCCTATGGATATTGTTTTCATGCTAACCATCTCTCACAAAAGGAAAAAAATGGATAAGAGAGGTAACTGTGGTCTAATTAGATGTATATTAGCACCATACTATTTAGTGTTATAAAGAATTGTGAGCTTATTGGTTAATGGCAAATGGACATCATAATCTCATAATTAGCTAAGTGGAAGATAGTCATGATTAAAACAGTTTCTAAAAAAACAAAAAGAAAGAAAAAAACCAAAACCAAGCCATAAATATTTATAGAATTCAGAGTCTCCAGTCTTTAAGGCATGAAATCTTTATGTCTAGCTGAAACTGAAGGATGAAGAATAACAGTAGCTGAGGATGACATAAAGTACCTCTTTTGTTTTAAAGGAATGTCACCTATGTCTGATATTTGACCAGGCTCTGAGGAAAAAATATTTTTCTAACATAAAAGACAAATTGCAAAAACTTTCCTTATGGCAACAGGATGTTAATAAACTCTACCTTAATACATATGATAAGCCTTTTCTTTCTCTTAAGCAAAAAGCAGAAAGAACTGTATTAATTTTATTTGGGTTATATTCTTGCGTTCTACAGCTATCATAGGCTATTTGTCTCACACCCTCTTGCCTTTATACTGCTCCATTAGGGAATATTGGACAGATCTGAAGAAGAACTGCTTGAAATTGTCCAGAAAAAACTTTGATCTATGCCTTGAAGCTATTATAAGGTTTGTGTGATGTTAGTATTTACTGTGTGGAATCATATTTTTAATTTTTTCTCTTACAGTTTAATTATCTAGCTTATAACTTCAAGAAAGTCACCTTCATCATAAATCTCCAATAGACATAATTTCTGCTCTTACCTCATCCATGCACCCAGTACAACATACAAGAGCCAGTTGATAAATCAGGTCGCAGAGTGCACTGAATAAGTAAACAGCCTAAATTATACCAGTAACCCTGGTAGAGAGCCGTGTTGCAATTCATTAGCCAGGTGGTAGTGTTCCTGGTGAAGAAGAATTAAAGTTTAACATTAGACTTAGTTAGGCTTTCCAGTCTGTCTACAGAGTGTGTAAGGCTCTCCATATCTCTGCCTTATCTGAAGGGTAACAGAAATACTGGCTCTTTCTGAAAGAAGTGTTGGGCTCTGTGTATTTGATATTCAGGTGGTAACAACTTATGAGACAGCTGAAAGGCTTTGGTGCTCTCATGTCACAGTTTGGAGTCAACTAAACTTAACTATAAACAAATGTTTCTTAAATGCTTCTTTAAGATCTCAACTACTGTAAAGAAACTACTGTAATTGAACTACTGTATAAATTTAAAAACCAGAATAAGGACAGCCATGGAATGAAGGTTCTTGGAGTGAAAATTCCCTTGTGATCAGATGTGCCTCTGAGGCTACCCTGAAATCAAACAGAACATGCAAACCCAAACCTATTGACACTGCTTTTTGCAGCCACCATTTCTGGAATATTTCTGGGCCTCAAACAGCAGCTCCCTTAGACAAATACAATCCTTACATTTAACAAAGCATGGGAATTACTCTTTGAGAGAAGAAAGGAGTGGATGAGAGGAGCAGATCAGTACCTGTCCTTATCAGCAGTTACCAACCTACATTCCAGTGAGCTGTAATTTGACCCTAGCATTTTTCACTATTTGTCTCCGTGACTAACTCATATGATTCTTTATGTAAATTTCAAGGCAGCAGAGCTTCTTGCCTTTTTTTTAGTATGGCTTCCTGAGACCTAAGGGTACAGGTTTATCTTCTCAGTTCAGAGTAACTTCCTAATCTCTTGGCTGATTTTCACCAAACCTGGACCTCTTAGACATTTTGTGAAATACTCAAGTAATGGAGAGAAACACCATGTCTTTCTGCTTTTAAGGGAGCAACCACATTGTGAGTTCCTCCTTTAAGTCTGTGAAATTGACACAGGAGTTCAAGCCTGAGATAGATACCAGCAGGAACTCAAGTCCATGCACATACTTGGTCATTTTGAGCAATATAGATTTTAAAAGCTGTTCTAAAATGTTAAAACATAATGCTACCTATCTCATTATTTGAGGAAAATGCTTTTAATTATTCACTTCTGGTTTAAATCCAGAGCTATTAAAATTATTAATTTCTCTATGTTTCAGGACAATCTTGAGCATATTTGTCTCTGAGGAGAAAAAAAAATCAACATGTTAGTGAATAGGAAGTCTTTCTTTGTCCCTTAAAAAGGAAATACTTTTCTAACAAGCTATATCAACATTCTGCTGGTGTGCTCAGCCTTTTACATTCCTTTTCAAAATATGCAATATATATGATGAGAACAGAGCTGACTTATAACTATAATAGTAAAAGATAATGCAAGGCATTATGGCAACTTCTACTGCTATAAAGCAATGTTTTCCAAGTGTTAACAGTTCACAAATATAATCAAAACTGTTCTTTAGCTTTATCATTATGGCAGTTCATGGCTAATAATGTGTGGTGATTCCTAGACATTTATCTTGAAATATCTTATATTGAAGAATGCTGCATTTTAAAAATATGCTCTCATAATCCTGGAAGAGGTGAAGGCAGGTAGGAAAGGAAGAAAGCAGGCAATAAACCATGAGCATTGTTGAGTGAATATTTCCTTGTTAAACATCACCTCACCATATTTAAAATCCTATAAATGATGCTGGCTGTCAATTTCAATCTCCTATTCATTGACACAGTTCACATTACTTTTCATTTAGTCAGCAGTCATATTTCAATGGCATTTGGCTTAGCATCAAGCACGACTCCTACAGTAGCCATTGCAGCATGTGACCATGTTGCACAAAATATTACTTGAAACAAGACTTAGCTGCCCTACATCATAAATGTCCACATAACTACAAGAATGCGTATTCATTATCCTGTCACTATTTGTAATTTTTTCATTCCTTTGTCATTTCTCCACCAACCTTCTCTCCAGCAGTTTACAGCATGAATCATCTATTTTAAGTGTGCTTTCAAAGACAGTCGAAGCAAGATTATATCAACAGAAGAAAGCCCAAGCAGACAAAAATGTTTCAGGTCTTTCATGAAATTAAGAGAAACTTCTACATAGATACCTGTAGCTAATGATTTATCACAGCTGCCATCCACTATATTATGCAGGCTAAAAGGCAATAAACATAATATGCACCTTCATTATGATTTATCTGGTCGTAATTATGTCATGTAAAGCTCTTTTCTAAATAGAAACTTTGTGCCTCTACACAAGCAGTTAAACTTCCACAGTTACTTAATTTTGTAGATCATCATCACCTTTGGCAGCTTCTTTTGAGATCATTCTCTTTTTGCCACAGAAGCATTAGAAAATATTCTATATAGCACTTGAAATAACAGAAAACACATTGATGCTTGCCCAGATATAACTGAACTTTTTTCTGTTTAAAATGCTTCTGGACTGCAACATTTATAAAGACGAACTGCATACTCACTTTATCTCTTAGACATTGGAGGAAAACTCACTATTTTTAGGCACTTAAATAATAAGCTCTCTATTCCCCCTTCTGTAAATCTGTGTAGGGAAGAAAATAACACCTAGGTTTTATTATCTTCCAGGCATGATACTGATAATCCCTCTGATGTGTCTAGATCATGGTATACATTGGAGCAGAATTAAGTGTAAGACTATTCTTTTTTTTTTTCCTTCAGGGAGCTGGATTTGAAGAGGCAAATATATGAAAAAACAGCATGTTATAGGCCCTTTGGAAGAGAAGAATTTACGTGGGAAATACTCCAAAAGCTTGTGTTTTAAACTTTCCAAAATTATTCACATTATTGACACGTGGTTTAATAATTAGGTAAACTTTCAAGCAATCGAAGAAAAGACTGTATCTACTCTTTTAAAAATGCCATTCTGTAGCTAATAGGTATCCTGAAAATTATTTGTATTTGATTTCTAACTTTCACAGTCTCCTTACAGTTTTAATGCACATAGCCCTATCTAGGATAGTATTCAGCTTGTATTGGGTAATGTGAATAATTTAGGTCTTTGACATGATCAGACATTAAAATGCTGTGGATATTGATGTCATTCCTATTCTCCCAGGGAAGTCTGCTATTGCTTACTTTGTACTGAAGTGGATGAAGTTGGTGAGTAACTTTAGGAGCTCCCTGTGAGAGGAGAGCAGAAATAGCACGAATTGCTGTAATTATTTCAGCCAGAACTTCCATGATTACAGCTTTAGTTAAGGTGCTTCAGTTATGTTTAAATAAATCAGTAAAAACACCAATTTCTGAACATTGGTCACTACACATACCTCTTAGGTAGCATTATTTGCTTGCTTTGAACATTATGGTTTTGTAGTTGTATCTGTGACAATTGATGAACTTCTATATTGTGATTCTTTTATTCATTTATAGTCATTCTCTCAAACTTGAATTTTCCATGTTTGCATGAATTGGAATTGGTTGTATAAATTTTCAATTAAGTTTATTTTGGCCACTTCTGAAATGTAATAAAATGTAAAAAACATTTGGAAGACATGACTTTCCTTTCACTTTTCTGGCTGAAAGCATAAAATGCAGAGAGGGCATTCCAAATCATTTAGGTTCTCTTTGAGGACTAAAGAGGATGATAATGGTTGAATATCAAAAATTCTGTCAAGCAAATTTATCACTAAATTGATTACCAAGACACAATGTTGGAATGCTATAACTGCTGTAATATCAGGGAATTTTAATGAACAGCTAAGCAATACGGCTACGTCACCCCTGTTAACAGAAAGATAAAGGCTCCAGTGATAAGTCTAACCAAATGCAAGTAGCTGATTATATCCTTAGTCTCAAGCAAGTTTTTAAAAGCTTCTTCTTTTCATGCAAAGACTGATCAATCCACTGGTCTGTTGATAGACCAGAGCTGGTGAGGTCACTCTACATCTGTACCCGCACCTTACCTGTCCTGGTACAGTTAACTTGATCTAGCACAGGAGTACTGCAGTCAATCCTTGTGATCTATACATGAGGCACATTTTTCTTCTGTAAGAAAATAAAAATAATTTCTGTAATTCTTTTGTGGGATTTTTTGCAGCTTTTTTTAATTTAATGACAAGTTTTCCTTTTTATCACAGGACCCTAGACCATATCTTGCCTAAAAATAATCCAGTTTAGTTTGCACGTGGCCATAAAATCTATCATTAACCTTTATTAACATTTCTTCAGATTGGTATTGTCTAAGAAATGGTAATGCAGCTTGCTAATTCTGAAATGTCAGAGTAAGTTCCACTATTAGTAATGTAGGGGTACAATGTTTAAATGGATTGCAGAGATGACCACATAGTAAAATGACGATAATGACTTTTTGAAAGAGAGTTCAGTAAGTGGGCATATAGTCTCAATTTTGCAGCTGTCTCAATTACAGCTAGTATCAAATTTACTGCCATGATACTTCACCATTCCAAAGTGAACAGTGATACTTTGGTTCTCACAAAAGAAGACAATTTTGACAAAAAAAATCTTTTGTTAAATTTAATAAAGAAATTATTTGTCCAATTGAGGTGTCTGTTCATCATGGCTTATCATCAAACAAACAAACAAACAATTAAATAAAGCAATACCACCCAAAACCCCCGCAGTGTATTTCAGACTGTAAGAACACATTCCTGAAACACTTCTTTCACTTTGCTTTCTGGCTTCAAAGTTAAAGACCTTTTCTTTGAGGAATTGGATAGACCCCAAATCTTTCTTTCCCTTGTCATTGATTGGTGTTTCAAGGAAGTCAGGAGCAGCAACTGTAGAAGAAATCTCTAACTACAGACTGGAACACGTACGGTCTACATTCAATCTCCAGAGACCTTGTCCACAAGTTTCAGCAAGTTTTCTAATAACCAGTAAATTATTTTTATTTATATAGGGCAGCTAAATTGTCCTATATAAAATTTTCCTAAAGAAGAGCAAAAATATATAGGCCTTGTTTGAAGCCAACAGAGAAAAGATACATCTGCTAACTTTGTAGTGTCTAATCCAAAGCTAGAGACAAAGCTATTGCTCCACAAAACCAGTGAAGTATTTTTTTTAATAATTGGCATATTTTCCTATTATTAGAAAAGAATAACTTAAACTAGAAACTCAGCTATAAAGAAAGGGTTCCCAAATCAATAACAGCAGTTATTGCTGAAAACTTAGCTAAATTAGAATGTAGCATACATACACAGAGATCAATTTAAATATCTTTATTTCCAAATGATTCAAATACTGCTTTATTTACCTTGTTATTTTAATATCAAATGAAGAGGCTCTTATTTGAAATATGCAGTTAGAAAAAAAAAATCTCCCAACATATAGCAGGTGATAATCTGCATAAGGAAAAAAATGTACATCAGAAGACCACAACAGGTTGTGCATTATATTTTGCAACTAATAGAAAAAGCAATATGAATGAAAAATCTGTGCTGCACAAAATTACCTGGGTGTAACACAGAGGTATTACTGCCTGTTCACTACCCAAAGCTGCTGATTCTTGCTGGATTGTGTGAGGCAGAACTAGACCTAAATCTTTCAAAAGGGCACAGTATCAGTAGACTAGCCACTTAGGAAAGAAAATGATTGGACAGAAGCGCCAGCTTGGCTCTAAGAGTGCCTTTGGTATATTTGTGATCTGAGAAGAAATCTGAAATGAGAAAGATCTGAGGGTTATCTGCATGCAAATCAAGGATATTAAATTAAGAATGGTCAAGCCTCTTTTCTTTGCATTGTCTGAGGATTAGCTTTATGATTCATTCTTCTGGACTATATCACAAGAGCAATTGCAATAAAAAGTACAAACATTGAACAAGTATTTAATCTTCTTTTTGAATTGTACTTCTAAAACAGATTTTCAGCTGTGCTGAACCTAATGAACTCTATCTAGATCTATGGAGACATTATTATGTGTGCCATTTTCTAGTCATATTTTGATTAAAGGTTGCATAGAGAAATCCAAAGTAGAATACTAATTCATTGCTGTTTAATTAATTTAATCCCTAAGAAGCTGAAAGCAATTACTGGAATGAAAATTAAAGTGCTATCTTTACTACATGCTAATAGACAAAATGAATTTTTTATCTAATAATTACCCAGTTTATGGTTCTGCCCTGCCTTGACCTTATGACACAAGAAGAAATCCCTCCTTTACCACCTTCCCCACCAAGGTTTTTGGCCAGAATGATTTGCAGTGCATTCTGGGTGAATCTGAGGAAGAAAGAAGACTACGTGAGAGTCCAAAGGGGAAGGTTAGAGCAGAGCTTTTTAATCAGGAGCTGAAGCATCCCACTGGAGTACAGTGTGGTTGTCAGAACTGGGATGCAAACTAGTAACAGATGGCACAACCTTGTTTTTCTCTGCTTTTCAACAGGAACTGTGCCAGCATATAAATGGATAAGCCTTACCACCTTTAGCAACTTAAAAAAACCCCATAGACCTCTCAAGCTGCATAAATAAAAAGAATACTTTTTTTTCTGACCATGCAGTCTTAAAAATGGTAGCATTTTACACTTCTGCCTCCACAATAAATGAAAATGGGGTCAGCTACCAGCACTGCAGAGCCTTCTGCACTCACTGAAAAATCTGCTTGACCTCTCCAGTATGACCTTGGATATTTAAAACCACAGGTCAGTAAAATATTATGCAAATATTCTTTTAAACTTTTTTAATCCAGAAAAGCTGAATTCATATCAAGGATCTCCTGTCTTACCTGCAGTAGTTGCAGTGCCAAAACCATCCAAATTTTTTCAAGTGTGACATTCCTGCTGCCTATCCTACATATTTTCTTATATGTCCTTCATGTGTAACAGAGAGTTACTTCTGCAATTTTTCTGAGAACAAGTTCCCACTGCAAGCTATCACTGACCTATCTGAGAAATTTCAAGCAACAATTGGTTGAGCTTTTATTATCAAATCTCACAATTGGTCCCTAGCTGCATATAATTTTTGGACTGGAATTTTGATTATTTTTGTCAAGAGCCTTTCTCAACAGTAAAGTCTCTTGCATAAGCAGTAAACCAATAAAGTTTTAAATATAATCAGTTTTCATGGATGGAATTTTATTTAGTAATTTTTATACATTAAAAATGTGCACACTGATAGAGTAACAAGATTCTCAGACAATACATTTAATGGCATTTCAATCAGGCATGCTGCTGCTGAAGCAAATAAAGTCCTGCTGCCTTGTCATCCTCAGCTGTTTCTTCTGACTTTGGGACATCTCTTCTGAGCTGAGATAAATGTTAGGCTTAGCAGTGAAATAGTCAGGGAATTTTAGCACAGGGTTAAAGCTGGTTAGCAAAAAACCCACAAAACCCCAAATATCCAAAAGAGGTTAATTTAGCCCAGGTCACTCAGTCTGAAGTTACATCAGAAATCTCAGTCATCACTTAAGCTGAACAAATAGGAAGTAGCCTCATATTCCATCTAAATCAGTCTTCCATTTGGGAACAAGAAAGCTACTGAAATAAAACCTAGACCTTCAAAACGAGAAAGATTGCTTCTGTGGTTCCTTACAGAAATTCCTGTCCTTTTTCCAGTGGCCTTTTATGAACGAGTCTTTGAAGGGGAAGATGCAGCTGAATGGTACAAGGGATAGTGAGTGGAACAATATGGTCTAGCAAACCTAACTAACAGTGTTTGTTTGTAAAAAAATAATTACAGCATTGGCCCGAACAAAAATAATCGGGAAAGTCAGACACCAAAGCAGGACTGAAGGTAAGATGCTCCTACAGGTAGGACTTCCTTCAAAGAAGTATTGGTGGTATAATTTACTGCAACAAAAGAAGTTTTATTACAGGGAGAATTGAAAGAGAAAAATAGCAGCTGATCTCTGCTGCAGTTAGAAGGAAGTTCTCTATTACAATCTTTGATAATTTTTTTTAAATTAAACTTATAAAAACATGGGATCTCCATGTAAATCTGCTTGCCTTTAAGACCACACTTCTTGACTGACCAAGCATTACAGAAAAGTGAGGGAATCACAGGAGGTCATGCCCCTGTAATTTATACACAGCATGAAGAACAGCAAGTATTTAGTTTATGGACGTTGATTGAGAATTACAACTTCAAAAAAATTTAACCAGCCATCTGTGCAGGAGAAAGTAGCCAAGGCCACCTGAAATCTTACAGAATATGGGGATGTCTGGGATTGTCTCAAAGTGATAAATCTGCTGGCGAAGTGCAGACAGTAACAACTAAAATTCTGAAAGAGAATCTTGACTTTTGGTGTAATTTCTGAAACAAAAGGTTTGGGGACAAGCCTTGCTTCTAGTGATCTGCTGTCTTGGGCAATACAGCCTTATTCTGGAAATGAGTTGACCAGTTTGGGATCTACCAAACACACGGAGGTGTCAGCCTTACCTGTAAAAACACAGGCTGACACTTTCTGCAGATATGGTAATTCCCAACACTTGTGTTGTGTGTTGGTTTTGCATGGCCTGGGTTTTGGCAGCAGCAGGGGGCATGAAGATGGCTTCTGTGAGAAGTTTCTAGAAGCTTCCACCTGAAGAGCTTCCAGCAGAGCCAATCCCTGATGGCTCTGAAGATGGACATGCTGCTGACCAAGGCTGGGCCAATTAGAGATGATGGTAATGCCTCTGTAGTAACATATTTAAGAAGACATTAAAACAAAAGTAGGCGTGCAGTTTTAATTCTAGCCAGAGAAGAGGATGAAGTGAGATCATGAGAGGGAAACATGTGAGGCACCAAGGTCAGTGGAAAAGGAGAGACAGGAGGTGCTCCAGGTGCCAGAGGCAAGATTCCTTTGCAGGCTGTGGTGAGGACCAGGGTGGAGCAGCTGTGCCCCTGCAGCCCGTGGGGATCCACAGGGAGATGCACAGATCCCCTCCCAGCCCGTGGGGGAGGTGCCCATTCTGGAGCAGGTGGATGCCTGGAGGAGGCTGTGATCCAGTGGGAGACCCAGTGGAGAGAGGGGCCCTGCTCCCAGGCTGGAGTAAGCAATCCGTTGAGGGCTGCACCCCATGGAAGAGTGACCCCCACTGCAGCAGTTTTGGGAGGACTGTCTGCCCGTGAGATTTGGAGCCATGCTGGAGAAGTTCACAGAGAACTGTCTCCCATGGGAAGGGACTCCATGGTCTCACAGGGGAAGGACTCCTCTCCCTGAGCAGTGGAAGAAAACTTTGGGTGACAAACTGACCAAACCCCCACCCCCTGTCTCCCTGTGCTGTCAGTGGGAAGGAGGGAGAGGCTGGGGGAAGAAAAGGTATTTTTACAGCCTTATTTTACTTCTCATTATTCTCTGATTCTGTTAGTAATAAACTCACTTTGTATCTCTAAGTTGAGCCTGCTCTGCCCTTGGAGTGTTTTCTCCCTGTGCTTATCTCCACTCGTGAGCCCTTGGTTACATTTTTCTGTGCTCTGCCCAGCCGCGGCAGGGGAGGGTGAGTGTGTGCCCGGCACTGGCCGGTGTCACAGCACACAGGGACACACGAGAGCGCTCCCGGTGCCGCAGCGGGGCCCAGGGACGGCAGCGGCCGGGCCCCTCAGGGCTGCGGGGAAAGGTGACTGGCGTGGGAAGATCCCGAGGGCGGACGAACCGAGAAAGGCCACCAGCAGTGGGAAAAGCACAGGTGCTGCCCAAGAGCAAGCGGTGCCGGCGGACGGGAGACAATTCACCTCTTGCCGACCGCCAATCTACGTTAACTCAGGTGTGTGGAAACACACCGGTGCCGGGGGAATGGCGACCCTTCCTGGGGGAAAGCGCCGCGGGCAGGGCGGGAAGGCAAGCTTCGAGCCACAGCCCGTGCGGAGCCAGACTCCATGGGGGGCCGCTGCGGGGGCGGGGCGGAACCCAGAGCCCGTGCGGAGCCGGACTCCCTGAGGGGCCGCTGCGGGGGCGGGGCGGAGCCCAGAGCCCGTGCGGAGCCAGACTCCATGGGGGGCCGCTGCGGGGGCGGGGCGGAGCCGGGGCTCCTCCCGGGGGCGGGGCCTGGCCGGGCTGCGGCGGGCGGCGGCGGCGCGTAAGTGACGCAGCGTTCCCGGAAGCCGCCCGGAGCAGAGGGGCGAGCGGCTCGGGAGGCGACAGAAGAGACGGGCGGGCTCTCGCCGCGGCTGTCGGTGCCTCGGCGGAGCCCTCCAATTCCATCCCACTCTGCTTCTATCCCTTCCCTTCCCGTTCTATTCTATTGCCTGCCGGGGGCCATGTCGCTCTTCCAGTCCGCCCTGGACTTCCTGGCGGGCCCCGGCTCCCTGGGAGCCGCCAGCCGCGACCAGAACGATTTCGTGGGGCAGACGGTGGAAATGGGCGACATGAAGCTGCGCATCAAGCGGGTCATCGCCGAGGGTGAGAGCGGGTGACGGGGCCGTGCCGTGCGGGGCGGACCCGGGCGCTGCCGGGCTGGGCTGGGCTGGGCTTCCCCGCGGGCCTCCGGCTCCCGTTTTCCCTGTCTCCTATTCCTGTACCAGGAGGGTTTCCTCCTTGGCAGGCCGCGCCCGGGTGGGGGCGGGCGGGCGGCGGCGGGGCGGCGGTTCCGGCCTCTCGGGAAGGGTCGGTGTCCCCAGGCCCGGGCGTCGGTGTCCCCAGGCCCGGGGGTCGGTGTCCCCAGGCCCGGGGGTCGCAGCAGCGCTCGGTGTTACTGTCCCGCCTCAGGAACGGCCGCAGAGAGCCGCTGTGTTTTGTGGCCGCTTCTTCCTTGCTTCGTGGTTTAAAATGCTTTCGCCACATAACAGAACTCCGAGGAGTTTGCAGTCTGTCAGGGCCTTTATAATCTACCGCGGACCTAATGGAAATTCTGGATTACGCGGTGTTTTGGTTTTTTTGGTTGTTTTTAAAAATTATTTATTTTGGTGATAGTGTATAATATTATGCCAAATATCCAAGGTTGCCTCTGTTGTTTGGAAGACTGTGAAATGCAGGAAGTGTGTTTGCTTTAAACGCACTTGTCAGGAGGCTGGTCTTACGGTACACATAGACTTTGCTAGAGTACAAGGAGTTAAATATCTAAGGCAGTTTCCAGTTTCAGTCAAGTTACGGATAGGTAGCCTGGCACACGACTTGTTAATCTGTTTTAGAAAAGATGATACGTTTGATAGATGTAAATTATTTAGATATTAGCAGAAATTTGGATTGTCTTGGGCTTGTGGTCAGAGAAAATACTTTATTTCCTCAAGCAGAAGAACCATTGAAGGCTAGTCTCAGAAGACTAAAATACGAAGTTTTCTGTACTACTGCAGTTAAATATTTCATTAACTTTGTAGACATGGTTGATGTTATTTAGGTTAAATACCTCAAAGCTCTATTTAGAGCTCCTTTTCGTTATTGGAGTTTCTTTCTGTAATTTCTTCTTGTAATTATCTGGTACTAAGTAGTTTTCTGTTGCAATATCTTGGTGATCAGCATAGAAGAAAAATTTGGTTAAAGATTAGCTTCTTTAAACCATTTGTAATCTACTTACAAAATCTTTTTTCGGTAAAACAACAGTAACTACGTCTTCACTGCTTTATCTTCTTAAGGGCAATATTTGTCGCTTGAATGCTCAAGCACTTTTGGCATATGATCCTGGAGAAAACCTGGCAGTTTCTTATGTAGTAAGTTGCATTTAAAACAGTGCTAAATGTCATGTCCTCCTCCTGTTCTGCCTTCAGCCTTTACTTACAGCTTCTTTACAGTCAGAATCAGGACTGAAATGTAGCACTCAGTAGGATGTGAATGCTAAACGAACTGTCTGTGCTGCTGATACTGTAACATTCTTGCTGGCAGTGACCACAGCAGAACAAAGCAAAGTTAGGGCAGGAAACTGTTTTTGAGGCATATATGCTATTTGGTTATGGTTCTGGAGCAGGTGCTTTAGTACTTCACTTTGACAGCAGCCTATTGTTTCCCAAAATTTGACACAGGTATTGTAAAATGTCAGGGGAAAGATGCCAGGTTAGATGACATAAAGATTACTTAAATGGAGGCATGCTTTAACTCTACAGTTCTTGACAATTTCTCTGCTACTACAGCTTTGTGTTCCATGTTTGCCTGACTGTTATGGTTTTATTTTATGTTGTTTTATTTCCTTATTTTGCTAACTGAAATTGGGCTAGCTGCTTGCTTTTTCTAGAAAGTATAATTTTCAAACCAATGTAGCTGGTCTGAAAGAACCCATGCAGTATGTTGAGTATAAAGGTAAATTAGATATAAAATATGAAAGTCCTAGCCTCTCGTGCTATCTTTGGACTTGAATTTGTCTGTAGCATGTAGTTAATTTCTTGCTTAAATTGCATTTATCTTTCAGGTCTGGACATGTTGTGGTACCTTCTGATACATGAGTCCACAACTGTGGCATATAAGTACTCCCTTCCATGGTTACGAATATACAATCTATTTTCCTTCTCAGTTCTTTCATGCCAAATTCTCTACTGGAAATTCCAGTGCAGCTTTCTGAATCTGGATTTCAAACCCACGGTGAACTGGATTTGAGACAGAGCCTTTTCTTTTGGCTCGTACGCTCAGGTTTGTTTGTAGCTGGTGTGAGCAGAGCCTGTGGTTTAGCGTTGCACGGTGTCGTGTGGCAGCACAGGTTCAGTTGTTCCCATAGCCCACAACTCCTTCCAGCTCTGTAGTGTTGCCATTGCTGGTGCAAATCCATGTTTGGCTGTGCTATAAGCTGAGACTGGTTGTGCGGGTCGCTTGGATGCATCTTCCTGGTTGTTTCATGGAGGTGTCGTGCTGGGGTTGGACTGGGCTGATGGAAAATGCGGTGTGATGCTGCAGGAGACTGACAGCAACATGTAGGGGATGAGCTGATGATGATCTCTTGTGCTGATATACTTCTAAATGCAAGAACAGAGTAAGTGTGTCACAGACTGGACTGAATATGATATCCTGGTTTTTTTTCTGCTTGGATGTTTCAGTAGCTCACTGCAGGTAAGATTTTAGAGGACCTTGGTGGGGGCCTTTACATATAATCCCTACTTACCCTGGATATGATGATAGCTTCAGGTGTCATGGCTTTCTTGGATCCTCTGGTTAACTGCACAGACCCCCACACAATATATCTCAAGTAAGATAGTTACAGATTTCCTGCCTATTTAGTGAATTTTGTTGCTTCTTTTGTATATGAGACTGAACAATTTAGAATAAAGCAGGTGTTTGGTTGTGTGAAAAATGGGGAACAAGCAAGTTCTGTAGCACAAATTTAACAACCATTCTTCACATGTAATGAACTCTTATACTTTCTTTGAGTAATGAACATTGACAAAAGAGTACACAAGAAGAGAAACATGATGAGAAAAAGAATGCATTATTCCTTAGTCACAAAGATATCAATAGCACAGACTTAAATGGGTACAGACTTTAATTTTTTTTTTTTAGTTTAAAAATAGATGTCATAACTTGAGGCCACATAGGTAAATGACTTGTTACAAGCTGCTTTCTTTCAAGGTGAAACTTCTGCAATTAAAAAAGTTTTTTTTTTTCTGATACTTCAGGGGTTCCTTAGTATTTTGAGTGTGTACAGGCAGTATTACAGTTTGCCAAGCTTATAGGAACAATTCTGTGGTCTCTGCAACTCCTAGATTCATAGGATAATGATAACCTAATAAAGTCCAGGTTTTTGAGTGGATTTAATTTGTAAACCTCTAGCAGCAGGGACACAAATAATGCTTAATGTCAAGTTTCTGTGAACGTTGTTAGCTTTATTTACTGACAGATAGTGGGGGAAAAAAAAGGTGATTCCTAAAGAACAACTAAAGTATCTGACCTAGCAGCTTTCCAGTTTGCATTCTCTTTACTGTAAATGTAGACAATGTTATCGACATGGAGCAGAACAGTTGTTTTTTGAAGCTGTTGTTTCTTGGCTGTAGCAGTTCTTGCTTGCAGGGAAGCTCTGAAGGTTTCAAGGTATTCTACCTCTCTGTTTCTCAAGGGTGTGGGAAAATGTACAGATCTTTAAGTTTGGGCTATCCTTCATTCTTGAGGCAGTTTTATTGTGTTGCTAGGACTTTGCAATGGACACAAATGCATTACTGGACTTGAAAAAAATGCCTATGAGTCAATGCTTGGCAACAATTAACACAGCATCTTTTCTGTTTTGATACTCTGGTAGAAAAGCTTTCAGGTGAGATGCACTGTAACTTACAGTCCAAGCTAAAATTATAGTATTTCAATCAAGTTACAGCTGAAACATAAACCACTGAAAGTTGATGGAAATAAATTTGGTCAGTATTTGGGAGGGGAGTAGACAAGTCATATCAAATAGTTACAAACAGGAAGCTACTCACACCCTCGCTTTCTCATGACTAGTTAAGTGTGTAGTGAAACAGTGAGTGAATTACAGTAGCAAGCAATGTTATGTGGTTGGTGTCCCTATTTTGATGCTTCTCTGGCTGTCATTTTAGTGAAACTGCTTATCTGAAAAAATAATTTGTGAAGATGTGAAAAACAGGGACATGATAAAAAAGAACAGTTTAAAATCCAACTTAATGTGTAAATGCAGTGAAGTTATTCAGTATTATTTGATGCCTAGGTTTGACTTGAGGGAGAATCCAAATCTCCTGATTGGAAAAGCAAGGGTCTTCAAATCTCTATAAGAGAATGATGAAGCACTGACAGGAGCACTGCCTGAGGCCTTTGGTGGTGCAAGGATAAGTGTAGGGTGCTTGCTAATAAAGCAAATGAGGTAGAGTTAGTTCCTGATTTTCTTGAGGTGGTGTGGTGCTCTGTAGTGAGCCTTGATGTGTGAGAGTTTGTGTCTACAGAAAAGAAATAAACCCAGTTTCTGTATGAGAAAATACTATCTTAGATGACTTTGGGGAGCTCAGGCTGTCTTCTGAGAATGGGGCTCTGAAATGCCTCAGCAATGCAAAACCTGTCTCTCTGGGCAATAGCTGGGGTGGGTGTACATATCTCTACACTGGTGATCTGTATGAGGGAATACTAAGATGTTTTTGCTGATACAGAAAGCCTCAGAAAACTGTCTTAAAACCGTCTACAAACATTTACATGAGTGGAAAAAATAAGTGAAAACACCCCAAATGTAATTGCATTCTTTAGACCTCCTTACAAGTTGTTCTTCTCTAAACTTCCTTTTTACAATTTGCCTCAATCAGGTCTGCTGTACAGGTGTTTGTAGAGGTTTGTTGAAAGTGCTTTTAAAATAATTTCTTCTGAATGTTTGCAAAATATATTAGGGGGCTTCTCTACTGTTACGGCAGAGAAGTTTTGCTGGTAAACTTGTCCCTATTAAGTGTCTGTTAAAACTGCTTTAATAGACTACTTCTTCAAGGTAGCCGACATCAAACTGTAGAACTACTCTTAAGAATGAAGCAGTAGGACTAGTTTGGCTTTTTGTGTAAGTTTTTTTTTTTTCCACTGATAACAGATGGTTAAAAAAAAAAAAAGTTAGAAGTACCTTACAACATACTTTAACTCCTTTGGTACCCCAGAAAATCCATGGAATTAAACATGGCATCTGCTGTAGTGCTGCAGTAGTAGTGAACCAAACACTGCGTGAAACGAGCCAAGTTGTATGGAGCTGAATTCAGTTCAGATGAAAGAATGAAATGACAGAATAGGAATCTTACTTGAAGCTGATGTTTTGAGAGGGGCTTAATTGTAAAAGGTGATCTTGTAGGTCGTAGCATTTGGATTCTCTATGAGGCAGGTGCAATAAAGTAGGAATTAACCAGGCATGATACCACCAGTTTTTCTCTGGAGACCTGGAACTCCATTCTGTTTTGCATTTCTGTAGTTGATAATAAGGTTCAATCACTGAAGTAGAAATGCATATCTTAGGCTGGTTATGTACTCTCAAACTTCTAGTATCTCAATGAGGTTTGCATAGTGTTCTTAAGCAGAAGGAAGTGTTTGAGAAAGTAGATAGTTTGACAAAAGGAGTTGGGAGTATTTTATTGTATAACACATTGCAATTTAGTAACAATATTACCCTTATTGGAAGGTGTGCTTCAGTGCTTAAAAATACTTTCTGCTTTTAATACAAAGCCTGAAGCATGACAATTACCTTAAAAATAGGAAGTCTATGTTTAGCACTTATCTTCCTTAGTTGCTGTTTTTTATACAAAATGTTAGCAGTGTAATGCCAAAAATTGTAATTGAAATTATCAGGTAATACTTGCTATACTGTGTTTTGGTTTTATAAGGACCTTTTTAAAAAATGGCTTCATAAGAAATCTGCATCTGCAGACTTAACAAAATGCAGGAAAGTAACAAAGTCAATGTCCTCTTGGCACGTGTAGAAGAAAGGAATAGAATATCTGATCTCTTGCTGAATTTTGGCAGTCTGGACCAGATGCTGAAAAATGTGTGCTTGATACATTCAGAAATGTATCTAAATTCATGTATTGATTCTGTTAGACTAAAAAGAGTGATGTACCTGAATATTGAAATTAAAACTGACTTAATGTGCCTTCTTCTTGTAGGAGGTTTTGCTTTTGTCTATGAAGCTCAAGATCTTGGAAGTGGCAAAGATTATGCTTTGAAGGTAATGTTAATTTACTTCACTATAGGTTTGTAAGGTCTGTCTTTTAGCTTGATATTTTAGCATGAGAATTAGTCCTTGATGCATACCACTGAGCAAGTAAGTAACTTGGAAAAATCCAGTATATTAATGATGTTTGTAGCCCACTATTTAGCATAGTCATTCCAGTTGGAACCCTGCACTTCATATTCAGGTGACAAACAGGGGAAGCAATCATCTTTTAGGTGCTGCTGGTCTTTATTTTTTTTTTTTTTTATTTATGTAGAAATTAATGATCCAGTCCAAAACATTTTGTTGCATGAGTAAAAAGAATATTTCAAAGTTACCTGAAGTGGAGTGCAGGAATCTATTTCACTCATCAGAAGCAGATTTAGCCTACCATCTTACTTTGAGTACATTTCCTTAGTATTAAAAATAATGTTCCACACTTTGACTCTGATTAAACATTTAGCTTGATACTTTTTATAGACACTTCTCTGGATTCTTGGTTTCTAGAGGGTTCTGGTAATCAGCTGTAAACAGGGTAGTTGTATGAGGGGTGGGAGAGGTAAGTTTGCATTATACCATCAGTATAATGGTATAACTCCGGCTTTTTCCATTTAATTCCAAATCCTATGGTAAAAAAACATGTGACCAAAGCCATATGCTATGTGTTCAGAAGGTCCTCTACAAGTAGTCCCATTGAAAAATAGCAGGTAAAAGTGAACCATTACTATACTTCCCCTGTTCTGTAAAACCAAACTTTTGTAGCCAATACTTAGGCTGATTGTAGTCAAATGTTGACTGCAAATCCAGGTAATACTAGAAACAATAATGCTTAATTTTGCTACTGATTACACAAGTACCATGGAAAAAGCTGGGCTACGTAATCTGGAGGAGTTTAGTCTAGAGTGAGTTGAAGTTTGTTGCTGAATATTTCAGACAGAAGGTGAATCTTTCCTTGTTAGCCCACAATACTGCAGCCAGGAGACTTTAGTGCTTTATTTATCAGAGCAGCTACTTTCAAGAGTGTCTAAAGTTAGAACTGCTCAATTATCACTGAACCTTAATAGTCCAGGTAACTGGACAACTGTGCATTATTTATGACAGAATGTCAAAATATACAATAAGCCAGCTCTGTTTACTGCCCCATTACAGTTCTTTAGGTTTTTGACTATAGCTCATTCTTCATATTCTGTGGAAAAAAAATATAAATCTAAGCACTGTTATTCTGTAAATTTCAGTAACTATATCTTCTGAATTATTTTGACAGCGATTGTTGTCTAATGAAGAGGAAAAGAACAAAGCCATCATTCAGGAAGTTTGTTTTATGGTATCCTTTTCTGTAATATATTTAACTGCCTGAGATTTCTGGAAAACAAAAGATTGCTGTGCAGATTCTGTTTTTCTTCATGCCATATGCTGCCTAAGAGGACTGACATTCTGGAAGTCTGGGTTCATGGTTTGTCATGAATCTGGTACCAACATCCCAAAAGTTCAGTTCTTGAAAAATTGCAGTAACACAGTGTGTGCAGATAATTTTTGTAGCTAGTGTAGATTTTGCCATGTACTTCTAGTAGAAAGTGAAATTCTTATCTGAGCTTTCTTTCACCCTGTGAATGTCGTCAAGAGATGATACTTAGACCTTAAATAGAGTTCCCTTGCATGCGTGAGATTTATTGCTCTTTGCTTTTACTCTCAATGTTTATTAATTTCTGCTTTGGATGCATCTGGCTTTAAGAAGTAATGCTGGATATTAAGGAAGATATTCCAGTAGACTAAATGCGTAAGAAACAAGAAACAGATGTTTCTTAGTGTCCTTGCTGTCCTCCTTATCTTCAGTGATGTCAGAAAGTAGAGTATAATATAATTTCAGAGTGTTTTCAATCCTTTATTTTAATAAATTCAATATTTTGTCCCTGGCCTGACTCCTCTTGGATCCTCAGTTTGTTTCAAGAGTCAGTGAATGGCTGTGGTATGCTGATGTGTTCCCTTCTGAGTATTCAGCTTCATTTTGAATTAGCAGGCAAATCCAGCTCAATTTAAGCTACTCAAACATTTCTATCTATGATTCCTGATACATTTGGCAAAATCTTAGCTTAAACACCACTTACTAGAAGTCCACTTCTAAGACAGAGTACCATAGCACTATACATTTTCTATCTACTCTGACATTATCTTGCCAAGAGTAAAGAACTCAATTTAACATTGAGTTCTTTACTCTGAGCTGTGAAAAACATTTTGGATGTTTTTCACAACTTAGAGTAGGTAAGCAGGTGTACAACATGATGAAGGGTTAATTGTTGCTAACTTTCTGAGATAAGACTGTGAAATGCAATTAATTCCTGCAGCTCTGAATAAAAGGTTGTGAGGAGATGGGCAAGATCAGATTGATGTGAATTGTGTGGATCCAGCTTGCGACTTACAATGTCTTAGCTTTTCTCTCTTCAGACTTGGTGAATGCATTGTAAATACATTGTGTTTGTCTCACATGAATCTCAATGTATGCAGACAGGCATAATGTAACATAACTTCCACTGGCAGAAGTTGAGGTCACTTACACTGTACTCTCCTTTACATAGCTCAAAAATGATACCTCAAATTTTTGAATTGAAAGTGAAACGTGATAAAGGTTTTAGCATGAAAAATTACTACCGATCATGGGAGGGTAAGATCCTTGCCATTTTAGACCTCTAATTGTTTTGAACTCTATTTTAATTACCTTAAATTGAAGCATGGCATACTTAATACTTCTGTGGGAAAGATAGGTGAGGATACGATAACTCTTTCTTGATCAGCTATCTAGAGAAACAGCTGATAATTAGAAGGTGTCCCTGCTACTCATGCTAGGTTCTTGCAGTCATTGTCAAAAGACAAAAAGAACTAGTCCTGAGTCCAGCTCAATATTTTATTTTGACTTTTTATTACATTACCTTAGATTGCTTTCTCAGATTTCTTATAGCTGAGGCATGTATTTCCCTGTTTTGGTTAGGGTATTCATTGCAGCAGTTATGCTTTCTGTGGTTTTAAGCTGACATTTTGAGTGAACTACTGGATGCAATAGTATCAATGAACTTGGGAGTTATCTTCCTTGAATGTGTTATCTCCAGAAAAAACTTTCAGGTCATCCCAACATTGTCCAGTTTTGCTCTGCAGCATCTATAGGAAAAGAAGAATCAGACACAGGGCAAGGAGAGTTTCTTCTGCTTACAGAGCTGTGTAAAGGTAAATTTTATTTCTTTTCCTAGCAGTGCACATTGCTTCTGGCAGATGTTTTGCACAGGTTGCTTGTTAACTTACAAGCTTGGAATGACTGTAGAGGATGGCATGATTCAGTAGAGCTAGAGTTCAGACTTACCTTTTATAGGCCAAAGATCATGTTTTTTTAGACTACAGTTTAACCTTGTCTTAAATACTAGGTAATAATTAAGTTTTTTGTTTGAGCCTCATCAGAGAAAGGAAGAGTAGGAGTAGTTCCTTAGAGGACTCTTTGTTTCGTCACTGTAGTCAGTGTGGACTTGCCGTTTTCAGAAAATCTATTTAATAAAACTCATGACTGTAGACCTTTCTTGACAAGGGTCTGTTGGTGTCAAGCTTTCAGAATTTGCAGTGTTCTCTGTGTGCTTATGTGAATTTCTCTCATTTCCTGCAGGACAGCTGGTGGAATTCTTAAAGAAAGTAGAATCCAAAGGACCTGTCTCTTGTGACACAGTTCTGAAGATCTTTTATCAGACCTGCAGAGCAGTGCAGCATATGCATAAGCAGAAGCCTCCAATTATTCATAGAGACTTAAAGGTATGTTACAAAATTTGAATAAAGGCTGAACTTCTGAACAGCAAAGGAGCCTGTTGGGCTGGATCAGTGTTAAAAACAATTCTTGAGCATAGTGCATAGAGCTATTGCCTTGCCATAACTGCTCACTGCTAGGGAAGGTCATCTTGAATCTCTTCAAACTTCTTTTCATTGTGCTTGCAGTTAGAAACTGCTTGTACTCTATCTCAAACAAGCTGGCAGAAAAGTAGTGTACCATGTTTTGCTGATTGAGTTAGCCTGAGTATTTTGTTTTTGATAAAGTAATCAGTTACAACTAGTGAACTGCAGTTCTGGGTTAAGTGGGTGTCATCATAGAAGAGGTACAGCTTTGAAGGAGAAGAATGTTGAATTATCTGTGAAGGATTACATAGCCATTGAGAATGTATAGTAAGCTGTTAGTTTTAGAGCTGGTAACTTGCATTGTACTTCAGTGCTTGTTTTTAATTTGAGTTGTAAAATTTGGTACGCATAATTCATGTTAGATTTTGTTTCTTGGGGATTTATTTTGTTTGTTCTATTAGGCTTTACCTGGAATCTATAGGGTTATATAGAACTGTAGAAAGTGTTCTGTAGAAAGTATATATAGCTGGACAAAGTGTGCTATTTTTAGGAGCTTTGGAGATTTGAATTACTTACCTGAGTTTGAATTTTGTATTTTGAAGACAGGGGTTCACCTTTACCTGTTCAATATACCTTAAATGAAGAAGCCTTAATAATCAACGAGGTTCTGCTGTACTATGAATTTATTTGAATTTTCATTAACTTAAAAAAATAAGAGGAGATTCTTACTCTTGGAATAGAGTCTAAATTTCACATGTGTCTGTATCAAGTCTGACGTGATTTTATTTGAATATAAAAAAAGGAAAATTTGTTCCTCCTCTAAGTAAGCATGTACTCAATTAGAAAGGAAAATAAGACCACTCTTCTAGAAGTAAATGTGTTAATTATTTTCAACACTCTTGATGAAAGCTTTGATGTTAGTATAGCCCATAAATATATACCTAGCTTTGGTAACAGAGCACTCCTTTTCTTTCTTTTTCCCTTGGTACTGTTGAACAGTCTTTTAGGTTGTGAGGTTGTGTCAACAACATGTTAACCATTCTTCACTAAAATTTCTATATGCTATCTCCTAGATTTTGTGGAAAAGATGCATCTCTGTTCTGAAAAAAAAAGTAAAATAACCTATTTACAAATAAATATTCAATTTTTCATAGCCAGCTGCATAGACTTTAAGATAATGCTGTAATTCAGAACAGCTTATTCTTCTCAAGGAATGTATCTTCCTGACAGAGATAAAACATGGGAAGAGGGAGGAATTTGGTTTTGTGTTAGTCTCATGTTGCAGAGGCTGCAAAACAATATTAAATGACTGTTGTACTGCAAGAGGCAGAGGACTTACTACAGCCAGGAGCCAAATAGGGATAATTTAACTTTGCTACCCCTTCTTAGCAGTCTAAACTAATGTAAGCAGCATAGAAAGCTGCAAGTCAGAGTTGAGGCAATTAAGTTTTTCCTAACTTTATACAGCGGTACAAATTTTATCTTTCAGTCCTTTTGTGATTATGACTCCAAGTATATCTGCCCAATACTTTTACTCTTTTCTTAAGTTTCTTCCACATTTCAATTAACAGTACAGGACGATTGGAATTTATGAGGTAGAAAAAGGCAGAGATCATGTATGATGAACTATTCAGGCAGCACATGGTTCTCAAATAGCTGTTTTCTGTCTCTGCACAGGGTCTCAGCTGTCTCTTTATGTGTGTCTCCTAGCAGCCTGTTTTATACTAGTACCTTCCTGTTTTTCTCTCTAGCAGTCCTAACCTTCATCTCACTGCAGTTAAACTAACTGTGTTCAGTTTTATGCCTGAAAACATTTGGATTCTATGACACTAATTTTACAAGTTCTCATCTGAAAAACTGGCCTTCTCAATTAGGCTCTAATGAAATTGCTTTTTTTTCCCCCTGGGGTTTATTTCTTTCTCTTCTGGATGCTTCCTGTGCCTGGTGTGCTTGGTGCTTCCTTTTAAAACTTGGCTATATTGCCACCATATAAAACTGCAGTAATGTCTGAGATCTTTGTTCTCATGTAAACAATGTTTTTTTTTGCTAAAGTGATTGGTTTTTATATGTATGCACAAGTAAGATGATATGTAAAAGCATGTGTGTTAATATACAGGGCAAAAAAGATGTTTTTTTTTTTAATCGATTATTCTACATCTTTTTGAAGGTGGAAAACTTGCTTATTAGTAATCAGGGGACAATTAAACTTTGTGACTTTGGTAGTGCTACAACTATAGCTTACTATCCTGACTACAACTGGTCTGCACAGAAGAGAGCACTGGTTGAAGAAGAGGTGAGACTATTTTAATGTGATTTAATTTCAATATAATTATTAATTTAACTGTTGCTATTAATCTGGTATTAATTCATGAGACATCTAAGACAACTGAAGATTGTTTCAGTTAGTGTTATTTATAAAGTATTGGTTTTGTATTTGTTTTTCTAGAGTTCAAAAGCTGTCTGCAGTTACAGTCATAGCTTATGTTCTGTAGCTACATATAGAAACACTGCTTCAGTATGGCCAGTGTCCATTCTGCAATCTGCTGTGAAAATAGAAGTGGTTACAAGGGCTTCTTATCATGCATTCTTGACAAGAAATTGGTTGTGCCACACTGATTCCCATCTTCCTTCTGACCTGTTTTTCTCAGTTGAATGATACATAGATGAGAGGCAAGTCTGCTCAGCAGAGTAGGAATGGGCAGTATTGCAGTGCCTTAGGCTACAGTAACCAAATCAAGCATGCAGTGTTCTTTTGCAAAGTGCATTTGTTCTTAGTTTACAGTTGAGAGTAATGCTAGTAAATCTAATGTCATACATCAGTGGGAGGAATACATTTAAGTTCATGTGTACAACTTCTGACATCACAGGCCCATGTTCTGCAGTCTGGTATTCTTGGAAAACTGATGAAATGATGATGTCATACCACTGTCTTGTATAGTCTGTGAAAAAGGGTGCTAGAAAAGGTCTTTTCAGTATCCTTATAACCAGAGTTTCTCTTTGGATTTGTCTGCACTGTCATTAAGTGTGCTGAGAAAGTGAGAGACACGCACTGAAGCATGAATTCACTTAGTGGCTTATTGTTGATTTTTGATATTAGTGTTCCTGTCCATTTTTCCCTCATGTAAAACAGTCACTTTATCTGCTTTGCTGTTTGAGAGGACTCTTGATTATCACACTGTTATTTGAGTACGACTGTCTTCATGTGACCTTATGTCAAAGCTGTTGTGACTATTTCAGGATTCAATTGATGGCTTTTTTCTTGACAAATATTTCTGAAATTAATTTAAAAATGAGACTACTATCCATTCTACATGTAGAGCTGTTTCCTTGATTGGATGCTGTTAAAGCTCATTGATCAAGATTGTTTCAATAAATTCTGTCTTCTCCAGATAACAAGGAATACAACACCAATGTACAGGACACCAGAAATGGTAGACTTGTACTCAAATTTTCCCATTGGTGAAAAGCAGGACATTTGGGTAAGAAGTTTTTTTTCTTGCTGCATCACAGTTTCTCATGTCATAATGAAACTTATTTGCCAGGCTTTGTGTTACTTTGTTGATTAAATAACTAAAGTACTGAAATAAATGTAGGATGCTGTCTTAAATAAAAATAAACTTAAATAGTATGGACTCTGTATCTAAATGTTAGAATAATGAGACTACTGTTCAAGTTTCTCTCCCGTATCAAGCTTCACTTCCATTTGAGAGGCAATGCTGAACTTCTCTAACATTCAGTAGAACTGTTGCCTAGTTGGAGCTTGCCACCTTAAATCCAGAATACTTAAAGTCCTTAGATTCAAATTCTTGCCTTTCATGCTCTGCCATGCATGTAATCTTGGGACAGCCTATTACTGGGTTGAAAATGATTATATCGAGGTATGGCATGTAGCTAAAATACTGACAGATATGAAGGATGAGAACAATGCAGAGATCATTCATGCTTTCTGTAGAAGGATGATAACCTGTTCACATTCAGTAAAAAATCTGTAGTGAGAATTAAAGGTACATATTAAATCCTCAGCTGTACCTTTTCCAGCTGCATAAAGTTGCGGTACTGAGGCACTCTCCAGAAGTGTAGTGCTTAGCGACTTAGTTTATGGGATGTTTTTTGCAGAGGCAGGTGTCAAGCTGTTCATTTCTTACTTGTACCAGCAGTATGTCAAAAGACAAATTAAGAAAATGTGGTGCTGGTGCTTTAAAAGTCTTTGTATGGAATCTTTGAACTTTGCTCAGTTTATTAAATTAGTTGCAAGATACTGTGGAAACTGTTGTTCAGTTTCTACAGCTGTTGGTGATGTTTTTGTGGAATGTGAGAAAATACCAAGTAAAACACATTTTTCTGACCACTTGATCTCTTCACATGCATGAAATACTGTCAGCCTGCGCCAGGATTACGGAATCTCTAGGTTGGAAGAGACCTTCAAGGTCATCAAGTCCAACCCAGCCTTAACACCTCAACAAAACCATGTGACTGAGTGCCACATCCAGTCTTTTTTAAACACATCCAGAGATGGTGACTCCACCACCTCCCTGGGCAGACCATTCCAGTACTTTATCACTCTTTCCATAATATCCAACCCATATTTCCCTTGGCACAACTTAAGACTGTTTCCTCTTGTTCTGTCAGTTGCTGCCCGTTGAAAAAGACCAACCCCCACCTGGCTACAAGCACCTTTCAGGAAGTTGTAGAGTGATAAGGTCACCTCTGAGTCTCCTTTTCTCCAGGCTAAACAACCCCAGCTCCCTCAGTCGTTCCTCACAGGGTTTGTGTTCCAAGCCCCTCACCAACCTCGTTGCCTCCTCTGGATGTGCTCAAGCGTCTCAAGGTCCTCCTTAAACTGAGGGCCCAGAACTGGACACAGCACTCAAGGTGTGGCCTCACCAGTGCCCAGGACAGGGGAAGAATGACCTCCCTGCTCCTGCTGGCCACACTATTCCTGATCCAGACCAGGATGCTCTTGGCCAGCTGGGAACACTGCTGGCTCATGTTCAGCTTCTGTCGCCAGAACCCTCAGGTCTCTTTCCTCCTGGGCACTGCCCAGCCACACTGTCCCCAGTCTATAGCATTGCAGGGGCTTGTTGTGGCCAAAATGCAGGACTTGGCACTTGGACTTATTAAACTTCATCCTACTGGACTCTGCCCATCCATCCGACTGTTCCAGGTCTCTTTGCAGAGCCCTCCTCCCTTCCAAAGGTTGACACATGCTCCCAGCTTAGTGTTTTCTGCAAATTTACTAATGAAAGATTCAATACCCTCATCCATGTCATCAATGAAAATATTGAACAGAGCTGGTCCCAGCACAGACCCCTGGGGGACACCACTGGTGACTGGCCCCAGCTGGATGCAGCACCATTCACCACCACTCTCTGGCCCAGCCACCCAGCCAGTTCCTAACCCAGCAAAGAGGGCTCCTGCCCAAGCCCTGGGCTGCCAGCTTTTCCAGGAGTATGCTGTGAGAGACAGTGTAAAAAGCCTTGCTAAAGTCCAAATAGACAAAATCCCCAGCCTTCCCTTCATCCACTAGGCGGGTCACCTGGTCATAGAAGGAGATCAGGTTGGTCAAACATGACCTACCCCTTCTAAACCCATGCTGGCTGGGCCTGAGACCCTGGTGATCCTGCATGATGATGCTCAGTAAAAACTGTTCCATTACCTTACTGGGTACTGAGGTCAGGCTAACTGGCCTGTAATTACTGGGATCCTCCTTCCTACCCTTTTTGTGACTGGTCATCATCACAGTGGCCAGCTTCCAGTCATCTGGAACCTCACCAGAGAGCCAGGACAATTGGTAAATGATGGAGAGTGGCTTCACAAGTTGATCTGCCAGCTCCCTCATCACCCTGGGATGGATCCCATCTGGTCCTATAGATCTGTGAACATCCAAGTATCTCAGCAGTTCTCGGACTGTCTCCTCCTGTATAATGGGGACCATTCTGTTCCCTGACACCATCAACCAGCCCAGGAGGACAGTTGTGCTGAGGACAAGCCGTCTTCCCACTAAAGACTGAGGCAAAGAAGGTGTTAAGCACTTTTGCCTTCTCCTCATCTTCAGTTACTAAGTTCCCTCCCACATTCAGTAGAAAACAAAGGTTGGACTTACCCTTCCTTTTGCCATTAATATATTTGTAAAAACACTTTTTATTATCCTTTGCAAAAGTTGCCAAATTGAGTTTGATCTGAGCTTTGGCCTCCCTAATTTTTTTCCAACGTGCCCTAGCAAGCCCCTTAAATACTTCCTGAGAGACCGGACCCTCCTTCCAAAGTTGTTACATTCTCTTTTTATTCCTGAGTTCCTTCAAAAACCTTGTTGCCCGTCCAGGCTGGACATTCGCCTTGTTAACATTTAGTTAAACAGAAAACTGGGAATGTGTTTAGTAAGACTCACTCAAAGGGGCAATTGCTATTTATTTTTTTGTTTAAAATAACTCTGTATGTGCTAGTGTTAACATGGTGATTGTCTGCTCTGTTTTGGGAAGATCTATTTAATTTACTACACCTGATCTGGAACATACTATTCTGTATTTTTTTCCTTTATGGTTTGGGTTCATTAAGAATATAAAAGTATTTGGCAGTAGAATATGGCCCTGTCTCTGGAATAAATGATTTGTAGTTTGTGGTTAGGATAAACAAAGCAGTTTTCCAAAGAAAGCAGGTAGAGTTATTAATTAGAGTCTATTAATATCTCTATTAATTAGAGTTATTGATTCTCTGTGTTTGTCACTGTGATGTTAAAAACAGAGGAAGTAATGTCTGTCTTAGAACAGCAGCACAGATGAAAGGTTAGTTACCAACCATGTTGACTCCACAATGGAAATGTGATTAGGTATCTTTATAAGACCAGAGTTTCTTAGACTAACTTGGCTGACTGCTTTCAGTACGTTTCCTACCTAAGTCTAAAGATGAGAAAATAAACACTAAATCCAAATACCTACATGTTTTAATTACTTGTTTTCAAAATTAGTAGGTATTCCTGAACTGAAATTCAACTAAGTGACAGGCTGTTCCTTGTCAAATGATTTTTTGTCCATGCTTGAAAGGTCCTTCATACCCTCTCACTCTCAAAGATTTCTGAAAAAGCAGAGGAGTTGATTTTGGAAATGTTTGTTAAGGAGCAAAACTTCAAAGTTGGGTTCTCCTTACAAATATGTAATTAAAGAATCTTAATGGTCCATTTAAGACATCTTGCAGAATCCTGCATTTAATTCAGTGTGAGCTGAACAATCTCTTTAGGTGTCATGTAGTTTAATTTGACTTAATTTTACTTCGGTGTAATATCTGTGTCATCCTGCAACTGCACTGTAGAATTTTAGCGTGCTGCTTGTTTTCTGAAGCTAATCAGGGGAAAAATAACAATATTTTCATTTGTTCCAAGCAGTCCCACCCCTTCCTTATCTCCTCAATCCCCAAACACTATCTCAACCCTCCAAAAACTTCTTAAGGTTTAAATTAGTTGCTGGTAAAGGCCCAGTAGCAGGTCAAAAAGTTACTCCTAGTTATTTTTGATTGCTTTGCGGTTGTGCTTTTTTTACCTTTTGGCTTGTGAGTTCTCAGATGGATCTGGGCAGCTTCTGTATAGGGGCTGTGCAGCTTTGGGACAACATCTTGGGAATGGGCTCCTCTGACAAGTATAGCAGTGCTGAGGTTGTGTGGATGGTGTTGTCTTTGAGGAGTTGCCTTGCTGCAACTGAAATTGCCTTCCAAACAAATTGAATAACAGTTGATATTTAAAACAGCCAGAATTTATCACAGTTACAATCCTAAGTTACAGATAAAACAGAAAATTAAAAAAGTTCTCCAGCAATTGAAGCAAAAATCAAATCTGAGTGACCTCTCCATTTCCCGTGTTTTCAACTGATTGCCTTGGAACTTTTCTCTCCAGTGTGGCTGTAGATGCTCTCTTCTGATGTGCAGTGTCTTGGGTTGTTTTGTTCCTCTAATTAAATTCTGATCTCTTTGTAAGCAAGTCTTTAATGGAAGAGTAGATAGTATTTTCTGTATTGTCCTGCTGGATTAGTTAGTGTGGACTGTGTGATGCTTCCATGTATATATTGCAGAGAGTTTTTTTTCTACAGCCTGACAAAAATGTGCCAGAATATACAGAATTAACATATGTACTTTATTTCTGGTCCAGGACTGAGAGACTCACTAAGTATTATAGAATAAGTAAATCCCTGCACCTCAGAGACTTCAGTAACTTTCAGACCTTAGATGCTGTTCTTGGAACAAATTGGCAACCAAGGGCAGTTTGAGATGGTGCACTCAGAGGACTGGAGGCAGTGGGCAGTTTTCTTAGGTGCCATCTTCAATGGATTGCTTCATTTGTAAGGGCTATAAAAGCCCATATGCTTAAGCAACCATACATACCGGAGTTCAGAAGAAACTTTGAGGAGGAATTTTCCAACTCATTGTGTCAACAGTTATGTGGAGGCCTTGGGTGCTTTACTATCAAACTTTTATAGGTGAAATGAAACATGTTTCTTTTACGATAGTATAACTCTTCCAGCATATTTCATATCTTAATTTATTTGAAAAAATATGTATCAACTTACATTTACTTCAGCAACAGATTCAGTTATCCTAGCTAATTCCTAACATCTAGATTATTCAGAGATTAGAGTTCAAAACTGACTTCTGTCTTTGTCAATTGTTGTCTTCTCAGGTTAGAAAAAACTCAAATTGGACACTCAAAGGAACTTGGAAGTTCCAAGGATGTGGTAGTCCAGGTTTTATGATTTTTGCTGCTTGAGTGAACTTGTGTGAAAATGATCTTAAAGTGTATTTGTTCCAAGAGTTGAATAGCTGTCTGACCGTAGGGAATAAAGGGACTGTCATTTTGGGCTTAGTTTCTTTAAACCTTTGCCAGAAGATACATTTTAGAGAGATTGTTATGTATCTCCCTAGTGTCATTTTAAGTAGTTTGTTTAACACTTACATAATCACCTAGCTTTTGTATTGCATAACAATGTATCTAAGTTAGAACAAATTCTGTCTTGACAAATAGAATATGTCTCCTTGCATCACAGGATGGAGACATAAATTAAAATTACTGAACTTTTTTTGAAAGAATAATCCTGTTCTTTGACATCTTCGGTATGGCAAGACTACTCATTTTTGTGCTTTGAAATTCATAAAATAGATTTCTTGAAATGACTTCTAAATGATTTTAAAAAAGAGGCAGGAGTAGTTTTCCCAAGTAACAAGTGATAGGACAAGAGGAAATGGCCTCAAGTTGCACAAGAGAATGTTTAGGTTGGATGTTAGAAAAGATTTCTTCACTGTAAGGGTTAATGGGCATTGGAAGAGACTGTCCATGGCAGTGATTTACCATCCCTGGAGGTGTTTAAAAGACATGTAGATATGGTACTTAGGGATATGGTTTAGGGGTGGACTTGTCAGTGCTGAGTTAACATTTGAACCTGATGATCACAAAGATCTTTTCCAGGCTAAAGTTCCACCATGATTCTAAGCAGTATTTCTGTTTATCTCTGTAGGCTCTGGGCTGTATCCTGTATTTGCTGTGCTTTAGGCAACACCCATTTGAAGATGGAGCTAAACTTCGCATAGTCAATGGGAAATATGTCATCCCACAGAATGACACCCGCTACTCTGTGTTTCATGATCTCATTCGTAAGTTTACAGTGTTATTTTATTTAGTGTCTTTGTGGATGCATGTTGTTATTGACAGCTGTTTTACTGATAGGTAAATGTTACTGACATGTTGTGGGAAATGGATTTGTAGAGAATTCTCAAAGCCTGACAGAAGGCTCACATATGTGCATCTGTATGCAAACCTTGAGATAAGAAATGCTGACTTAGAAATGCCGTGGAATAGGATGGACATTGTTGAGAGAGAAATGGAACTGGAAACAAGTTTCAAAAGATGGCCTTGTGAATAAGACTAGATACTTTGGAGAAATAGAACTATGAAAGGTGCATTGTATTAGGATCCACGAGGGGTCATTTTAGATGATTTGCTTTAAGGTATTAACAGCATTGTGCGGCAAAAGCTGATAGGCCAAGAAACAGTTATAATGTGTTGTAATTAGGAAATAGTTGGCTTATGATTTTGATGGCATGAATTGTAACATCTGTATTGTCTCACCCTTCACATGAGATTGAAAATAGAATAAAAGTTTTTAAAACACCTCTCAGTTGCCCCATCTCTGGGTCAGATAACGGTGTAATCCAACAACATGTGATGGTGAAAAGGTAAACTGCAGCAACTTCTTATTTTATTAATAACCTTAATCCATTATTAAAAAAAGCCATGAAATTTTACGTGAAAGTTGCTTTTACTTCTGTTAAGTGTCTTGCATAGTATCTGAATTAGTCCATTGGAACAACTAGTGATTTGATTTGGTTTCTTTGAACTTGACTAAAAATCTCTATTTACTTTAGGTTTCAGGTAGATTACTGGAAATATTAATTACAGTTCCAGAAATGTATCTGACTCCAACAATTAGGCACAAAGTTACCTCAGATGTTCTTTATTTACTGGTCTCAAGGTGTATTCTTTGAAATGTTATTTACCTTAGGTAGTGTTGTTTTTTTCTCATGGATACTATTATGAGAATTATATTTATATATTGATTTAGCAGTTTCTCCACTCTGTTCATGTGTTTGCTCATTGCACTGTAATGTATTGAGGAAATGGTTATCAGCTGAGAGAAAAGCTCTGAAGGGTTTGTTACATTGTCTCCTTTTCTTAGGCTCCACTTTGAAAGTTAACCCAGAGGAGAGGTTGTCAATCACTGAACTTGTGAACCAACTGCAGGAGATTGCAGCAGCTAGGAATGTCAATCCTAAATCCCCCATCACAGAGGTAAAAATGTTTCAAATTGATTAGGCCTCCTTTCTGTCCTCTGCAGTGTATGTGCGTTTAGTAAAAGATTTCAGAGCAGGTCCCCTGTTCCTTGAAAATTTTGCACTAATTTATTCTGAAGTTCTCTTGAATTGATTGGTACTGCTCATAGGATCTTTGAAAATATGCCCTTTAAAGCACACAAACCTTAAAAAAAAATTAGTATTTCTTTCTGCTTTTTGAAAATCTTTTCATCCTCTTCGTTTGTTCTTTTGTATGCTAGCACTCTGTTTGTCATGCTGTGTTTTATCATAATTAACTTCCACAGAAAAGTTTCATGTATGAAGGCTCTGCCTACACTAACTTGAAATCCACTTAGGTATCTCCTGTTCAGTGTTTAATTTGCACTATACTGCTGGTGAGTCAATTAGTGTATATTAACTTTCTGGCTTTGTCCTGAGGTTCAGTTTGCTTGTTCTCACCAAGTAGCAGTAGTTCGCCAAACACAGCAAGATGGCTAAATTAGCAAAAAGAATTCTCATCTGGACTATTATCCTCTTCAGCTCCTGGAACAAAATGGAGGCTATGGAAACAATGCTCAGCCTCGGACATCTGTGACCTCTGTTTCACAGACCTCCAAGCCTGCAGGGCAGCTCAACAATTTGTACAATGCAGGTATGTTCAAAAAGAGATGTCATTTTAGTATAAAGGGAATTGTGTATATTCCATGGGGGAAAAAAAGTCTTTTGAGGGTTTTAGATGCTTTGCACTAGTACTAGCTATTTGACATTTATATAATTGCTTCTAGCCTTGGGGTTTGTTTTGTTTTGTTGTTGTTGTTGTGTTTTTTTTTTTTTTTTGTAAGGTTTGATTTTATGTTGATACATGCAAATATGAATTTCTCAAGTTCATTGCTGTGCAAGATAAAAATTATGTTTCCTGTGGAAAATAATTTAAAGTGCATTATTGACTGGTAGAGGCAGGAGTGTTGATGTAAGTGAAATAAAACTTGATGAAAGTGTGGATGTGAGAAGCAATAATGGTCTAACGAATAAGAGCTGTAGAGGAAGAGTCTTCAGGTTATGACAAACAGGTGAAAACAGCTTATTTTAAACCCTGAATTTCTTTTGATTTAATGAAGTGACAATATTTGGAAGTGCATTGTCTGAAGAGCAGCATTTAATAGGAGTTTGAATTTAAATTGTTAAAAATCCTCGGGTTCTGTATTTTAATTGAAACATTATTACTTTGTGGCAGAAGGTACTGAAATCAGAACATAGCCTGAGTTTGTGTTTAACACTGAATTTTTTTTACTGAGGTAAAAAAAAGCATGAGTTGTCATTGGTTTTCAAGAGGAACTATTTAACATCAGAAGTGTTACAACATAAAAAGATAGCAGCTATTTGTGGTGTATTGGTATCACTTTGTGTTAATATGGGCTTCACATCTGGTAGATGAGAGAGCTTAATAAAGAAATGCAAAAGCAATTGTAGGGATTCTGGCTATTGACCATAGTAGTTCAGTAATGCTTGGAAGTTGCTGACCTCATATGTGTTTATTTTAGACTGCAAAAAGCCTGTATGAGGAAGAAATACTTCTGCAAGCATCTGGGTATACCTCTCTCTCCTTATCTCTCCTGCCCAAAAAGACTTTTGACCCTCCCATGGTATTTTGGAGTGCATCTAACAGTGATAGAAGTCTAAAGCTATTTAGTTTTTCACTTCTGAAAGAGTCATGTCTGACAGCCTCAAAGGGAAAAAGCAGCAGTCTAAATTCAGTCTAGTGGCTATCCAGTCAGCACTTTCAGGAACAGCTGTAGCTGGCACTGCCTTGAGCACAGCTAATTATGGGAGCATTGTCCAGGCCAGACTTCAGGAGAGGGCTGCACCATCAGACATGAGTGGTGAGGAGGAGGAGTTGGGGTTCCATCTGAGAAAAACAGTAGGTGGATTAGCAGAACTAAATGGAATCAACCAAAACATGTCTCCAAAATGAGACAGTTAAAAGATGTCTTACTTAGTCAGCAGAAATGGATATTCCAGAGTACATTCAGTTGAAAATACTTAATATAGTAAAGAAAATAAGCTTGATAAGCTTATTGGCATCTAGTTTTTTACTATTCTTTCTGCACCTGTGTTAACTATTATATCTGAATATGAGGCACTTCAATTAATGTAGAAGAAATCAAGGGACAATTTCACATTTTACTTTGTTTTCCTTCCAGCTTGATATTTCTTGCTTGATATTAATTGTGGTGAACTGTCAATGAGACAAGAGATATTAATTTTCCAGGAGAAATGTTAAAATTGGGTAACATTTATTGCACTAATAATATGCATATATCAATTTCTGTGGAAGAACCCAGGATCCTAATGCAATTATAATCAAAAGTCTGTCTGGTCTTCTGTTTTGTGCAAGAATGCCTCCTATTTATTTTATACAATCGTATTCATAGGGATATTGTGCTGTGATGTACTATCTGGGATGTTGTGTTTAAAACTTAAGCTTAACTATGCCAGCTGCTTCTGAAGCTCTGCATTAAAATGTGTCCTGGAGATGATTAAGTAGATCTGCTAATGATAAACTGCACTTCAGAAACTGGTACTAAAGAAAGGCAATGTTTTGCTACATTGACATTATTAAAAATATACGTGACTTCCAGAAATTTTTAGCTTGTTTTCTCATAAATACAGACAGCAAATTAAACAATGTGTTAAGTAAATCACTAGTACTTCCTGACTGCAGGAAGTACTATTTTTTGCATAGGTCATAGTTAAGGAGAGCTTTGGAACTGTGAGCCTTACAGCAAGGTATAGCCTGTATGTGCATTCACTTCCTTCCAGCTTTATAGCCAACATACGTTTAAGTCATATCCTGGAATGGGCTCCATAATAAAGTACGATTATTTTTATTCAACTACTCTAGGCCTGACCGTTGCGGAATGTGACCAGACTTATGGAGGGTTCTTTGATATTCTGAGGGGTGGAACAGAGCGATTTTTCACTAATATTAAGGATACATCTTCTAAAGTTATCCAGTCTGTGGCCAAGTGAGTAAAAAAAAAAAAAAAAAAAAATTAAAAATTGTGCTGGTAAGAGATCTAAATGAAGGCACAGGAGTTTACTCCAGAAATGGTAAATTCAGCATATTTGTCCAAGTTTGAGCTGTAATAATTGATAGCTACCCCCTGAGATTTTATGTATGATATTAATACAAAAGTTATTTCAACAGTCATATACTAGAATTGGGAATGTTGCAGTAAGAGCCTGTCCATAAGTACTACTTGTCCTACTGTATTTTAAATACTGAAAACTTTTGAGAGATGAGCAGGTGGGGGCTGGAGCAGTGTGGAGAATTGAATTATTAGATAGGGCCTTCATGAATAAGAGATGGAGTGAAAAAGAGGGAGTGGTGAAAGGTACAAACCAAGGGAACAGATGTGGAGGGGAAAAGTCTGCAGGGAAATAAGCTCTTCAGTTTAGTTTTCAGGTGGAATCCTATGCCTTCAGACAGTGTGAGAGGAACTTCACTGTTTGTCTCCTTTGCCCTCTATTGCATGTATAAATACTCCCATGTTTAGAGGTGTATGTTTTCAGGTTCGTATTGTGTGATTTTTTTTTTTTTTCCCTAATCAGGTTATCAGTCCCATTTCAAGTATTTCTAGTACTTCCTTATGATCAATATTAATCAGTCTGTACAATTTATACATTTTTAGCTTGTAATAAAATTCTATGCAATGTCAAAGGGTTTTCTTAGTTCTAGTAAGAGCAGGTACGTCTCTACTGGATACTATGTCTGAGCTAGAGGCTCCAGAACAATATTGAACTCTCTCACTGTAGGCTTTGTGTCCATTTAATTGGGTTGTTGTGTTACAGCTTGTGAAATACATTTCTTCATGTGTAGGTTTTTTTCAGAATTTGTGTGTTACTTGTGCGTAGTACTGCTCTAAAATATTTATAATGGTCAGGTAAATTAGATTTGTAGATACTGCAACTCTGTATCCACTCAAGTTTGTTTTTAGCTGTTTGCTCTTAGACGTAGTCTGTTTAAGCTTTTAAATATGGCTTAGTAAGGCCAAGTTGTCTATTTTTTAAAGGCTGCACTGCTTTGGTTTGTCCTTAGGCTCTCTATAGAAATAATTGGGACAGTGGCATTAAACTTTTCTCCTTGGGTAAACCACATGGATGCAGGACAGGGAAGTGTACAAGAGGAACAAACTATGGCGTGATGACAAGCAGTTTTGGCAAAGTTACAAACCCTACTTTCCCATGGTTGTGTATTAGATCTTACTATGTTTTTATTATATACTACATGCATCTGAAGTACTCCTACGCTTCCCTTTCTTATTCTCTTGATTCCACATGAGTTTCTGGGTGCACCTCCATCACTTAGTTATGTTGGAAGCAGTTTTCTCTTCCTGCTCTTGAAAGTGGTTTCTTCCATAAAGGCTACTGGAAGTTTAATTACTTTTTTGAATTTCATTGTGTGTGGATTTTTCCTTTTTTAATGGTGGATTAGGACTGTCTAAAATGTCTTTTTAATGTGAAATTTAAAAAGAGGCTTGTGCTGTGCCTACACCTTATTTTTATTTATCTGCTTTACAGATATGTGTACCTTTTTTGCTTTGTGTGATTTCCTTTTCTTCCATAGTAAGTGTAGTGAGCAAGGAATAAAACAATAGCTGTGTATCTAACCTCATTTGCAGAGCTCATCTAGCAACTTCTGAAATACTGGACAGTGAGTATTTTCTGTTTGAAAAGATTCTGTTCAGTTCTCATGCTCTTCTCTACAGCTGTTAATTTAGATTATGGTGACTGCCCAAAATAAGTCTTGCATCTGTCTTATTGTTGAGACTTAGTATGCCTCTTTTGAGTTGCTAGTTAGTGTTCTGTGGCTGAATGCAACAGCTTAGCCCATGGTTTATGGAACTTATTAAATACTAGTCAAAGGAAAACTCACTACTTTTACTTCATTTGTTTGAATTACAGTAAGTCACATATGGATTACAAGAACTGAGTATCTTGAAAATGTAATTGTTTGACCTGGTACTGCTTTGTAGCTTTTAATGGGTAGTTATATTGTCATATCCAAATAAGGTAAATAAACCAGAGATGTTTTCAAGCTACTGAGGAGTACACATTTGCATGGAGTGTGCTGGATTGACAGGATTGTCAGACAGTGTATGCTGTGTCCTAAGATTCAGGAGATCAGTCCAACTCAGATGTTTTGGACTTGATTGGTTGAATAAAGGTTTTTGTTTAGATGACTCTTGACTATCACCTTTGATATAATAATACAAAACCGTCAAATTTTTGTTTAAATTCTCTACTATCATAAGCGAATCTTGGTTTTGTGGAGCACCCTCTGTCTTCATACAACTGTGTTTTTCTTTTCTTGCGTTATCTAAATGTATTTAGTCATTGGGCTGAAGAGTGGAAAAAAAAAAGGGGGAATGTTCCAAGTGTGTAATTCTACTAGTGAGAATCAGTTACTTTAATACTTATTTTCCAGTGATTGGAAGACAGACTCTCTCCACTTGTAATTTAGCAGCCCTGAGCTGTGTACTCTTAGTTCTTTGTATGGTCTTTTATTTTGAATCCTTACTGTATTTAACAGTTCAGTGAAATGGCAAAACATGAATTGACATGACCAATACTTACTGTTCTATAGGGCCTAAGGTAGGCTTAGGTCCTTTATTTAAAATTCACTGTTCTGCTGAGAGTTCTACCACTGGGCTTGTGCATTCTTAAACTGTGTTTTAATCAAGCTGAATTTTTAATTCTTTGTTTGCATGTACTGTAGGGCATGTCTGTTTCTGTCATGTTCATTCTCTGCCTTCACAAGCTTGTGTTGTGGTGTCCTGGTTTAGGGAAAATTTGGGAGAAAACCCTCTGGGAAGCAGACCCAAATGGCCCCTCCCCCCAGCTGGTTCAGGGAAAGAAGTTCCTTGGAGAAAAGTGGAAAAAACTATTTATGCAACAAACTAAGTGCCCACAAGCACAAAGAATGAATAATATGAAACAGTAAAACCTCTCATTCTGGAGTAAGATGGCAAATTGAGAAAGTTCTTGCTGTGGGTGTAGCTCGACTTGGTCAGTCCCTTATCTGTCCCTCCGGAGGTCCAGGCCCTGGTAGGCTGCAGGTGCCAGCTCTCCGGTGCTCCTCTGGGTTTTTCAGTCCAGAGCAGGTTTGTTTTTCAAAACAAACTGTGCACTTCTTCTTTCCCTGCTTCACATTCAGAACCAGTCTTAAAGGTACAGAACACAATATACAGCACAAATAGAACAGATGATTTGGAATACAAGCATCGTAAAGTGACCCTAGGACACCTGGATATAGCTGATACAGTCAGTGATGTTAGAACACCCTTCTGCTGTTGCATCTTTGACTGCCTTTTCAAAACTCTTCAACCAACATAAGAAGAAGTCATTCTGGAAAAATTAAAATGTCTCTTTTGTCATGCATCTTCCTCACCCACTTAAGCACTTCTTGTGTTGGAGTCTACCATTTCATTCATGGGCTCTCTCTTTCCTACTTATCATTGCTTTTCTGAATTACGGAGTTACTTCCTTTGTCTGCAGACAGACTTCTATTTCACTGAACCTAAACTACAGTGTAAGATTTAAGCATTTTGTTGTTGTGACAAAAAAAAGTTAATTTTTTCTTTTCTGTAGCTACCTTTAGCTTGATTCTGATGTTGGTCTCTTGTTAGTCCTAATAAATGATAAAATCTGAAATCTGAAACACACATTACAGGCTGCTGGGAAGAAGAGAGTAAATGAGGACCATCTTCATTGTCCCCCAGGCCACCTCAGTTGCAGGTGTCATAACCTCTGTTGCAGATTCAGGTTAGGCAGATGCAGCAGCTTGTAGTTAAATGAGAGAGGACAAAGAGCAACAGAGGTTCAGCCCTCGTGTTACAAACTGACTTAAAAGTATGTACCAGGGTGGTAATAGAGAAGATATGCATTACTTTGTGAAGTGGCACCATCTGCACAGACAGGAGCTTGGAACCAGCAGATAGGCTCATATGTGCCTGAAAGCTCAGCCTGCAGCTGTGCAGCCACAGCATTTCTGTTAAGCTCAGTGGTTTGTTGCTTGTGGAGCTTCTGTGCCTTCAATCAGTTTTTATGTTTATTGAGGCCTACATCCGTACAGGTTACAAATGCCCTGCCAAAAAAACATAGCTAAATGTTTGAAAGATCTGATCTTCACTGGTATTGAAAGCAGGAGGCGAAACTTGTGATCAGTCTTCCACTGCTTTGTCAGAACAATCTTCTGCTGAAAAGATTATGATGTAGTAATCTAGGAACAACTAGTTGCCTTTTATGCTTGCCTTTTTTGCTTCTAAAGTAGTCTTATTTCTTGTTTAATATTTTATTTCGTGGATTTTTGCATCACTAGGTAGTTGCACAATTAATTCAGTTTTATGAGGCAAAACCAAGTGGGAACAGATTGATGTGAATTTTTGTGCTGTTTTTCTTCCTGACTTCTAAAAAATAAACTCAAAAAATCAGTGGATAGATTTTTCTTCTAATCTTGTAAGTGTAGAGATGTCTGGAGGAAGGTTGCTTAGTGTTAGGGCAGTATTGAACTTAATAGTTTATATGCAGGCATTGCAGCTGTGGTGGTTAGTCTGTCGTTCTTTGCTCTTTATCATCTTCAGTTGTTAGTAAACAGAATGTACTGTTGTAGAATTTTGTTCTATATGTTAACTAGTTTATTTGGTGAGTTTAGTTGCTAATTTTAATTTTATTGTTTTTAATTTGCTGGAATGGTCTTGTTTAATATTACAGTCTTTAGGTGCATCTAGTCTCTGGCAAGAATGTTAATGCCAACCGTTATTGACAACCAAATGCTCAACACAGTGAGAAGTTTTTAACATGTAGTTAGAGCTTCTTATTTTTGCTTTGAAATTTATTCTGCAAAATCAGAATTCGTGTCTTATTTGCTTAATTTCATAGAATCAAACAGTAGTTTGGATTGGAAGCAGCATCTCATTCTAACTCCTGCGCTATGGGCAGGGACACCTTCAACTAGATCAGACTAATATCAATCTGCTCTCTTTCAGTTTAAAGCCATTTCCTTGTATCCTGTCATTACATGCCCTTGCAAAAGTCCCTCTCCAGCCTTCTTGTAGGCCCCCATTAGATATTTTAAGGAAATTACCCCATGCCTCCATACAGATACTAACAACTAGTCTAGTCTCATCCCACAGTGAAGTAGTCCCAGTTTTGAAGAAGCCTGGTATCATCAGAAAAGTGACTAAACATTGGTGTCATATCAGACTTTTTTGTTGAGCTTAATTAGACCCTTAAAAGTACACAGAGTTTCCCATGTTGGATCACAGGCTGAAAACACTCTATGTGTGTCTATGTTTGCATACTTTCCTTCTCTTACCACCTGCCAGCAAGACTGCTATCTAAATGAAATTTCTCCTATTAAGGATATGAAAGGAAAGAACCTTATTTGTGATTTTTAGTTAGAGAATTTTATCTTGAAATGCATAGTAATGCTTTAACAATGTGAATAATACATTTTTTTCACCACCTTCTTAACATTTAAAGAAATCTCAGTTACCATTCTGACATAAAATACTAGCTGAAAACAGAATACCTTGTGTTCAGTTCTTACTACTGAAATAGCTGTTAAATCTTCAGAATAAAGTTCAATGAATTCAAGGGTATGGTGACATGTTCTGGTTGTGTTGGGTTTACAGTTAAGAAGCTTCATTTTAATTAAGACTGTGCAAAAATTCTGAAGTTTTTTCAGTGTAATAGTCACATACTTGGGATACTCTTGCAAAACATAAAGCTTAGGCTGGCTATGCTGTGCTCTGTTGTGGACATACTAAACTGCACTCTTACATCTATGTGTGTATGGTGAGATCCATGCTCCTTATGTTGCTTTTTAATTTAGACAAATGTAAAAACCAAGGCTGGGTTGAGTGGTGGTGGTGGTAAAAAGTCAGTATCTGAAAGTCTTCCCAAGGGAATGGGTGTGAATGCCATTGGTTTTTTTCTCTTAATAGTTTTGTGCCAGTGTTACAAGTTGCTGCTTAACCTCGGTGTTACAGCATTGAAAGAATAATGGTTGTATTCTACAGCTGTTGTGTTAGTTGGTCCTTTATCTTGATACAAAAAAAAAAAAAAAAAAAAAAAAAAAAAAAAAAAAAAAAAAAATTGATATTAGAATGATTACATGTTTTCTTTCTTGAAGCTGCTGGATATAATCAACAAATAGCATTTGACACTTCTCAGCTCTATAAAGGACTGCAGTCATCACAACTTTCAGTAAGCAATTGTTACTGGCTCTGAATGTGATTTTCTGCCTTAATTAGTTTGGCTGCAACAGGATTACCACCTAAGCTTACATGATGAAGTATGTCCTTCCAAAGGCGTAAAAAATTTTGAAATTGTGCCCATTTGTCTACCTCCTTAAGCAAGGTTTCTCAAGACTGAGGGTTTTGGATTTTTAAATACTTTGTCTAGTGAGACTCAAACTTCATTGTGGTTTCTGTTTGAGACAGTGAATCATCATCATTGCTAGGACTCTGATTATGCCATTCTGCATAAATACTGTTAAATGGCCTTGCATTCAGAAGTTTTTTTCTTCCCTAATCTAAAATACTCTTCACTATCCTTGTATATTAAATATATAGTTATAAATACAATGTATATTAATCATTCCCTCTAACCTCTGTCATTACTAGCAAGCAGCAGAGAATCAAAACCTAATGTTCTTTCTTGGTGTTTCAAAATTTAGGTGCAGTATCCTAGGTCTGCTCTTCTAAACAGTGTCTTGAAATAGTGTTGAGATATAAAAGTTTTGCTAGTGGCTCTGAATTAATTAAATATGCATCATAGCGTTTTGATGACATTTTGATATTCTGGAGTTAATAGGCTACTGGGATATGTAAGTTAGGGATGTCTAAATCAAATTCAGTTGGTGAGATTTGTTCTTATTTTGCCAGTCCAGGAGTGCAGACCTGTGTAGTTATACTCAAGGTTGTTGGCCTGCACTGGATCACTTCAGTTTTTTTCTCTTGCTTTTTTGTTCTGCAACATAGCAGATACCATAGAAACAAAAAAATAATAGTAGTCTTAAATTAGTTAATTGTTGACATAATTTGGATGATTAGGTAAGGGTGCAGGGAACAGACCTAAATATCATCACTGGGAGATTTTTTGAAAAGGCTGCAGTTTTAAACTGTGCACAATTGTATGAGAGAGAGATGACTAATGGTTAACACCTTGCTCTCTATGGGAGTTCTGGAAGTGAATTTTTAGAATAATTATTTAAATGAGGAAAGAGATTCAGGTACCCTCTATGTTGAGTGCAGGTAGCTTGAGGTGCAGCTGCAGTGGGAGCTGCAGGTTGAGCTCTGGCTGGGAGCTTGAGGCAAGGGGTCAGGAATTGCCAATGTTTGGCACAGCGAAGGGCACAGGACCTGTGACCAACCAGGTGACTGGACACTGAGACACCGCAGGAGCCAAGGACTCAGCAGTAAGACCCCAGATTTTGGCACCCATAGACTGTGAGGGTATAAAAGCCCACCATTTCCTTTCTTGGGAGTCCCTCCTGGGAGGCAGCAGCTCCAGCTGTTACTCTGTTGCTGTAGGAGGATTAGTTACTTAAAGCAACCATAGGTCTGGGACTCTTATGGGAAACCTGGGGTCCGACTGGTAAGGAAGGAAACCTGGTCTGACTCTATGAGTGTGGGGTGTGTAGGGAGTCAAGTGGGGCACCTATCAGCTCTCCAGCTGCAAAGGGGCTTCAGTCCTGGCAGTGACAAGTCTGGTTTGAGTGTGACTACCAGAGTCCTTCCTGAGTGACTAGACAGGGAAGTATTCTTGACACTGTCCATATGGAATTTGGATATTGGGCAGCATGGCCACCTGTGCCAGATAGTTACAAGCCAGAGTTATGTATTTTAAACTTTAATGTTCAACTAGTAGTCTTTCTTTTAAGCATTGAGATATTCTTCATTAAAAAAAATTAGTGTATCCTCATCAGGCTTTCAAACTGACACCCTACAGTGCATTTTTATTAGTAAGAGCAGGGGCTAGAGGAGTGGGTTAAAGACTAAAGGCATTGGTACAAAATCCCACAGATGGTTTTAGTGCAACTGATTTAAATGAGTAAGTGTTTAAACACAGTATCTGTTCTGAAAGCTCTGCTCTGAAACTCTTGAAATGTGAATGTAACAAGCCTCAGATGGAACAAATGACACATTAGTCATGGTGATGGGTGCCACCTGAGAGATCTGACTTCTAGACTTAAGACTTGAATGGTTATATCTCCCAGTGTTAACACCAATGTCTTGTCTTTCAGTTATGCAAAAGGAGACTTGGATATATCATACATCACTTCCAGAATTGCTGGTATGATATCTATGTCTTTCTTAAACATAATTTCTCCTTGGTCTTAATATATGAAAAATTTCAATTACTGTTTGCTCTGTCTTCAGTGATGTCCTTTCCAGCTGAAGGTGTAGAATCTGCCATCAAAAATAATATAGAAGATGTGCGGTTGTGTCTGGACTCTAAACATCCTGGCCATTATGCTGTGTACAATCTCTCTCCAAGAACATACAGGCCTTCAAGATTCCATAACAGGGTGTGTATATTTTTTGTGTATTTCCCTAAAGGGCCTTGAAACACAATGCTTTCATTATACCTCCGGCTTTTTATTGTAAAAGGTTAAAGTAGGTTAATCAAAAAGATGACAAAAGAATAAGTATAAACACACGACCAAAGAATAACCTAATCTTGTCTTTGCTTTAAATCCAAACTTAACAGGTAGAGACTAATCTTTAATCTTACTGACTGAAGTCTATTTTCTCTAGGATAGTGATATCTTTGAAGACATGCCCATGTACCTTAGGTGTTTCAAATTTGGGTGGAGAATACTTAAAGTAACTGAAGTCTTACTAAAATGTCAATCTCTCCCATGTTCTACTATTTTCCTTTATCAAGCGCATAGTGACTGATTTGCATAACCTGTTTACTGGGGTTTCTCCTTGTCCCATTACATACCATTTGACTCCCATATTACTTAGCCATAGCTGACTGATTGTCCCCACCATCTTCAGTGTTGTAGTAGCTTAGCTGACCCTCCATTATCCTTCCTGGCAATTTCTCTGATACTAATATGAAGGTATTTGCCTCATTCAGCAATAATGTGTTGAGGACACCTTGTTAGGTGCTGAGATGCTGGACTTCAGTGTCTGCTCCTAAATAAACCTCAGTTGTCCTGTAAGAGGCTCAACAGTCAGGGCTGTTACTGTGTTGTGAGTTGTCCAGGCCCTCAAGAGTGTGTAGTCATCATGCCCCTTCCACACAATACTGTCTGCCAAGAAGAGAGTCTAGAACCGTTGTTACAGAATAATAAAGCCTTTTGGGCCTTATGCAGAGCCATCCTTAGCACTATTTCACTTACCAGAGTTGACTTAACATGTCAGGATGAGGTATATTTAGTGTATTCTTTCTAGTGCTGTCACTTCCTTTTGTTTCCTTGTAAACATGATAAAGTATTGTCACACCTGAAAGAAATCATTACTGCCTCTTTGGACTAACGCAATCAGCTTCTTTATCTCTGTCTGGTTCAATATGAGGTTCAGGCAGTGGCTATTCAAGGTGGAAGGCAAAAAAGCTTGATGATGTAGGAAATCTACTGCCTGATTATTTGTAGCAGGTACCTCAAAGCAAAATGTTCAACAATTATTATAGCACTAGATTGCTGGAAAGTCTGAGACTGATATAGTTAACTGATTTTTTCCACATCCTGCAAAGTGATCCATCTCTGTTTATGGAATGGTAAATTCTGTGACTGGGAATTTGCTTACCAATGGATTTTTTGGTTATGCGACTCTAAGATGTCTATACACCTGGTATTTCTGATGTGTTAATATGATCTTGATTTTGTTGGGAAGTCATAATAGGTCATAATTATTTGAAACATTACAGGTTTGTGACCACCTTATTGTTTAGGAAGGCAGTTATTTTACTTGGAAACAAACTCTAATTGTATTTGGAACTCTTACCTGCCTATTCTTGAAACTGAGATGTCCAGCAGTACTGCCTAACTTCATTGTTCAGTGCTGGGTGAGAATAGCCATGTAGGAACTCAAAGAGGTTTAGTTTTACTTTAATACCTGCAAAAGATTATAATGGCAAGCCTTTAAACATGATCAGAGGAGAACAGCTTCTAAAATTCTTAATTGAGGCACTTTGCTTAGAAGGTATTTATGAAATTACATATTATTGATTTCTTTTTGTTTCCTATCTGTATGGAGCTTCTACAAATTTCTTTACTCTTGGTTAAAATTAATGGTAGTTTTGAAGTCTTATCTGTTAGTCCATCTTGTCATAGGTTGCTCTAAGAGTTTGTGCACTATCCGTCATTCTGCTAATTGTCAGGACACTTAGAGCTTAAAACACAGCTAAAGAAACAGAAAGTCATGATGTTTTTGTTACATCTTGTAGGAAACCTAGGGTTTGAGTAGAAAGTAAATTGTAAATCAGAAGGAAAAAAGTCAGTACTTTTTGCTTTTTTTGAATACATATGTTTTTTAGGCTGTGCTCTGGTCTGAAGCTGCAATGCTTCACTATGATTCTTTTTCAGTGTTGTAATTTAAGTTCAGCCAGCATCCAAGCCCTACACAGCTGCTTGCTTATTCCTCCGTGGTGGAACTGGGGAGGGAATCACAAGCTAAAAGTGAGAACTTGTGGGCTGAAATAAAATCAGTTTAATAAGTAAAGCCAAAACCACAGTTGCAAGCAAAGCAAACCAAGGAATTTATCCACATTTTCCCATGGGCAGGCAGGTGTACAGCAATCTCCAGGAATGCAGAGTTCCATCATGCATTACGATCACTTTGGAAGACAGATGCCATCACTCTAAATGTTTACCTTTCCTTTTTTCCCCCCCAGCTTTATGGGCTGAGCAGAATGTCCTATGGTATGGAATATTCCTTTGCTTAGCTGGGGTCACCTGTCCTGGCTGTGTCCCCTCCCAGCTTCTTGTGCACCCCAAGCCCTCTCGTTGGTGAGGTGATGTGAGAGGCAGAAAAAACCTTAACTCTAAGCTGTGCTTACCAATAAAATAAAAATCCCTGTGTTATCAAAACTGTTTCCCTCACAAATACAAAACACAGCCTCATTTAGTTACTATGGAGAAAACGACTCCAGCTGAAATCAGCACACACTATTGTTGTAATATTTGAGATGTACTGAAGCCCACATTGAATTGTGCAGTGAACAGGGATATAAAGGACTTTTTGCCTTAACTTTTCTGTGTTTACTGGTGGCTTTACATAAGGTTGCACTAACAAAGGAATGTGCAGTTTAAATCTCTTGCAAAATTATGTGTTTTGAAATGGCCTTATTTTTTAATTAAGATATTAGAGTACAGTGAAAAGTTATAGGAGACTTAGACTGTTTATTTCATCCTTTTTTCCTGTGCTTGGCACAACTACAGTTTTTTGTGGTAATAAGCTCAGGTAATTCATCTCAGAGTAACCCCTTGAGCTCTTTATCTAGATAGGAAGACATGTTGCTGATAGGAAAACTTGCTCTTCAATGTGAGACTAAAAACAAATCAAAAAAGCTTCATTTGTAACTTGCTTCGTTGATCCTGAATATATCTACTCTTTAAGTGTTTCAAGTGCTCCAAGAATCAAGTTTCATATACTGCATCCTTACTGGACAGTTAAGGATATAGATTCTTAGCAGTGAAGCTGATGTTTTGTAGCAGTACTTGTAAATGGAATATTACTGAGCAATTCAAGCTCTTTGAATAGAGGACAAATATTAAAAGAAACCTAATCATTCTGCTGGGTTTTGTTTGATGGAGTTTTTTTAGGGGTTGGTTTGTTTGTTTGTTTTTGGTTTTTTGGGGTTTTTTTTGAAGTATATGTGCACAGATTAAATTAAAAGCTGTTTTATTTTACTCCTTGCTCTAAGAATATTTCAGATAATAATCTGAGTTCTTGATACTTCTTTTGCAGCAGATTTGTAGACAGTGATGCCTTGAGAGGCTACCTAGTGTAGAGGCTAGACAGTGTTAAAGGAATAAAGTAGGTATTTATTAAAAGACCTTCAAAGGATTCACCTTGGGCAGTACAAGAGCCTGGCCAAGGCTACACCCAAGATGGACAATGGGTACCACGTTTTCACACTTTTATAAGTTTTGGTCCATTTACATATTCAGGTTAATTGTCCAATTACAGCCTCAGGTTATGAAGTCTCATCCTTCCAGATTGCTCTCCTCAGTTTAAAGCTGCAATGGTGTCCTTGGTTTTCAGGCTGGAAAAGGACTGTTTTGTCTAACTAAACTGTGAGGAGAACTTGCTAACACTTTATATGAAGTTCAGTTACATATTAATGCAGTACAGAATCTGAAAAATATGAAAGCTAAAACTTGAAGCATCAACAGAACTGAAGTTTTATTGCACTTCATCCTCATTTTATTGCACTTCATATTTCTCATGTCAACTGTCTCTTGTCTCTCTCATTGCAGGTTTCTGAATGTGGCTGGCCAGCAAGACGAGCACCCAGTCTTCAGAATCTCTATAGCATATGCAAGAACATGCATTTATGGCTCAAACAAGATCAGAAAAATGTCTGCATTGTGCATTGCCTGGTAAGAAATTGATTTAAGTCTGAAGTGCATTGTTCAATAGAGCTTTAAATTGTGAATAAGATTGCTAGTATCCATTCAGTTTGTGACTTTTACAGGAAACCCCAGGGTCAATTCCTTCCTGCTGTATTTGTAGGGAAGTTACTTGCATAAATTTTCTCCTTAGGGAAATTGGTAGGGTAATGTAGCCCTTGCTTACTTACATTTAGAGTAGAAGGCAGTATTCAGGCAAAATGCAGGCAGTATTCAGGCCTTTAGAAGAAAAAAAATCTGCTTCACTCTTTCAGTATTAGCTCCATTTTTTTGTGTGATAGATGGGTGTACACTGCATATCCCATTACTGTCCATTTAGAATGTAATCTGTAGCCACAGAATTTCAAAAACTGACTGTAAGACTTCTGGTTTACTTGCTTTTGCTGGCAGCAGACTGCTTTGTAGATGTCACTATTCTCCAAAATATTATTAACTTGAATATAACCAAAAAAAGCAATAAAACTGTCTGTAGAGCCACCTCATATCAAACATGGTGAGGGGAGGAATGAATTCAAAGAATACTTTGTTCAGAATTTGAAAATTGGGTCACTCTTACATTTGTTTAAGAGAATTACGTGTGAAATTTTGACATTCTTATTTTGCTGCAGAGTAAAAAGCAAAACATGATTGTGGCAATGCTTGCAATGCTGCTGGAAAGCATTCAAAACCCGCCTGGTGATTTGGTATAGCCATCAGTAAGGAACATCACTCTGAGAGTCAAAACCAGGATTTATTATTATTTGTTATTCTCACAAACCATATTTGTGTGTTAGGTAGTGTTTTGCAAGTAAAAAGCCAGTTCATGTCAGCTGCTCAAAGCCATTATAATTTTCAGTGCTGCTGTGAGGTTAGGCATCTAATTCTATATTAAAGCAGTACTTCTAATACCTCAGTTTCACATGGTTGCTGGTCAGGTAGGTAAGAAGCAGATGTGATGAATCGGCATCAGTTTTTGTAACATCTTTCCTTCAAAGTTTTTTGTTCAAGATACATAACTCATTCCTTTTGTATATATATGGCTTTGTGCCAGATGTGTTGTAAAAGTGTACACCAGAACTGAAATAAATGAATGATAAAAATTCTGTTCCATGTTGCTAGCAAACAAACCTGGAGAAGTCCTGTTCTGTCAACCATAATATCTTTCAAATCTTCTGCTTTTTATAATACAGAGATGTATCTGGGATATGTGTGTAGATGGGATTCCTGCAGAAAGAAGCTCAGTGTTTTTATCTCTTTTTCTTGGTTTTTTGGCAAACTATTAACAATTTTAGACAGAAGTCTGAAGAGTTTAGTGTGGTTTAGTTCTTCTGAATCTTCATACTTCTCTTTTAGCAGAAGTCCATGGCTGTCAGTCAAAAATAGCAGTGTTCTGGGATTTCAGATAGCAGCTAGGAAACAAACTTAAAAAAATGGGTATTAGTTACAGTAAGGTAAAGAATATCAATTGAAAATTTCAAATAGTGTTAAGCTAAAGTAGTTACATTTGAACAAGGAAGTAATATGTAGTATCTTTTGTATGGTGTCAAAGTTAAATGAGAACCTTTCACACTCAGATACTGACATCAAATCAAATAATGGCACTAGACCTTGGATATCGTGACATTAAATAGTGATAGGATATGGGATACATAATGGGATGTTCTTCAGTAACTTGGATAATGCTTTTTCCACTAGATTTACTAACAAGGCTACTTTTTTTTTCTAGGATGGAAGAGCAGCATCTGCTGTTGTAGTTTGTTCCTTTCTGTGCTTTTGTCGTCTCTTCACTACTGCTGAAGCTGCTGTTTATATGTTCAGTATGAAACGCTGTCCACCTGGCATTTGGCCTTCTCATAAAAGGTACTGTAAGGTATTGTTGAAGCAAGTAGTTATTCAATTCTGAATATGATATAGGATGTCTTTAGAAAGATTTTTTTTTTCAATAATGTCTGTGTTCAAACATCTGGTTTTCCAAGTATTTTGCTGTATTGTGAATAGATGGTAGTTGGGAATTTTCTGAGCCTGTAAGTACCTATCAGAAGTAGGTCAAGTGTGCTCTTTGGTGAAGAAGTGTTAGGAATGAAAACAAGGGTATGCAGAGCTTTTGAATGCTTTCTTAATTATAAAATCCTCTTCCACATGTGTAAGACGTATTTCATGTTTTCTAGTTTATTACAATAGGTTTTACTATGTCAGAACAATGCAAGCTCTGAGGGAATGCCAGAAATTATCTCTGTCAATTGGGTAAAAATGCCTAATGCTTTTTTATTTTGAATGCATATGGAGATGACTTGCATGTACTTTCACAAATGTTTTAAGCTGTTTATTTGATTTAATTTGATAGATCTTATAACCATAAAGTATGAATAAGAAGTGACACTGGTGGTAAGAGTGTTTCCTACCAAAAGGATTAGATTTTGAAGTGTGGGAAATAAAGCATTAGTTCAGTATAAATGACAGATTGTTTTTGTACACATTTATTTCATATATACCTAAGGGGTTGTCCACAAAATAATACGTATTAATCAGGACAAATCCAAAGTCTTTAGGAAGATTTGAGTGATCCATTATGTTTTATGTCTAGTTTGTTTTACAACGTATTATACGTAAAGCTTACAGACCCTTTTGTGTCATTCTGTCAGATTTGAAAATCTGTTTGCTGGAGGTGGTGGTAAATGTTCCCACTGTTTCACTGTTAACACTTACCAATGCTTAGTGACTGATTAACTGAAGTACTGACTGAAGTAACTTGCTCATGTGTTCACCCGTTTCTTAGAATTTTGTGCTCTGACTAAATAAGTACCTTCTGGTTTTGGCAGATACATTGAATACATGTGTGACATGATGGCTGAAGAACCCATTATTCCTCACAGCAAGCCCATCCTGGTCAGATCAATTGTCATGACTCCCGTTCCACTTTTCAGTAAGCAGCGTAATGGCTGCAGGCCTTTTTGTGAGGTTTATGTGGGAGATGAGAGAGTAACCACTACCTCCCAGGAGTATGACAAAATGAAGTAAGTACAAATTATGACTTGTTCTGAAACAGCCAGTTATATTTTTCTAGATTCTGGAATTTACATGTTTCTAGATTCCTCTGTGTCCTTTTAGCTGGTCTCGCAAGGTAAATTGTGCGAGTGATTGTTACAGCAGCTTGGATCTGGTCATGCAGAACGGTGAGGGTGATGGTGGGTTGGCACACTGGACAGTGCGAGGCAGTGACCAAGACTCTCTTCTCACTCCATGTGATGTAAGACTGGGAACATTGATCTCCTATATACTTCTGCTGAGCATCGTGTCTCAGTCATGGAAACTGTAAGGATCCCTGGGCATGGTAGCTGAAAGGTGACTGCTTATTAGCCCCTGTACAGCTCTGGTGTCTGCACAATTGGAAATGGTACTAACGCTGCGAGATGTGGGTAATCACAGACAAGAAAAGTGAGAGAATACTGAAGTCCTTCTAGCTTTTCAGCTACTGAAGCCATGGAGAAAGCAGGCTAAATCTTAAGTAATACACTATTTAATTTCTTTTGAAATTAGATTAACATTCATTAATTATGTGGGTTGTTTTTTGTTTTTTTTTTTTGTTTTTTTTTTTTTTTTTTTTTTTTTATTCTTTAGGGAGTTTAAAATTGAGGATGGGAAAGCAGTAATCCCCCTGGGTATAACAGTCCAAGGAGATGTTCTCATTGTGATCTATCATGCCAGGTCAACTCTAGGAGGACGACTACAAGCCAAGGTAATGATGAATTTAAGAGCCTGAATGGAAGATTTCCAATTTTGTATCCTTCTAGTAATCTACTGAATACTTTGCTTTTTTACTATTCTTTGTTCAAAGAAAAGTTTGAGGTTTTCATTCACTTGTGAATTCAACATTTTCAAGCCTTCTGAGTATGTCCACTCCTAGTGCTGTACATGTAGATACTTTCAAAAGCATTTCTGGAACTTACTTCAGGATTGATAATTGTTATATTTGTACAGGAAGCCCCTAGCCAGTTTTTTTTGAGGCAGCAATTATTATCTGTTAAGTTGCACAACAAGCCAGAGCTTTTTAATTCTGTGCATGCAAACTGCAAACAGAGGAAAAATACCACTCAGCAGAAAAGTGGCATTCCAGAGACTGCCTGTACAAAACAGACTAGAAAAATCCATGTGGTTTTATAGCCTATTTCTAAAGTCATGTTCAGTTTTTGTAGCTAGTTTTCTTGTCTTTGTTCTACTAGGGAGAATGCTTCTATCATTTTTTAATGCCACTGTGTATGCAAATGTATTGCAAGATCACAAAAAACTTATTAATGAAACCTGTCTTCAGTTTTTTAAAAAAGATAGGAGTGTTCTCTTTTCTCCAGATAAGTAACCCAAATTAAACTTGGAAATTTATGTAAAAGATAAGGAGAGGTAGTGCAAAGTATAGAGTTGGACCTTTGTGGAAGTTGATCAGCCAGTTTTGGTACATGAGGGACATACATGTGTATTCATGCATACTGAATTACTGAAGTTGTTTTCCCTCTGGTTTTTCTTCTGCTTTGTGAGTTGGAAGGTATCAAATCTTGTCATGTTGTAGAGGTTCAACAGGACTTTTCAGAACACCTTAAAAGTAAAAACTCAGTAAAATGATTCCTTAGTGCACAAAAAAACCCTATTGTATCGTTCAAGGTCATTGGGAGAAAGGCATAAAACTGACAAAATTTATCCAAGGTTAGGTTATACTTCTTGTACCACGTCACTTTTATCCATCACAGAGTTTCTTTGATGTGGTTTCTCTGGCATTTATTCACTGATAGAAAAGACTAGAATTTTCTCAGCTGTCAGCTATAACACGAGATACATCAACAGTGTGTGTGATGATGGGGGTTTGGAGGTTTAATGGAACAATAATATTCAATGTGTCCTTTTTTTTATGTGCTGTAAATTGCCCCCTGAAGTTCTTTGCGGATCTCTTAGAGAGAATAACCACTACATTTCAAGATTTCTCCTGTGTTCAGAGCTGGGTGTTGTGAATGTCTTCTACTTTTTCACAGCTAATTTGGAGAGAGTTTAGTTTAGTTTTTAGGAAAGTGATGGCAGGGATGGAAGAATTAGAGAAGCTCTCTCCAGTGTGTCCATGTCTCTCTTGTACTAAGGAGCCCAGCACTGGGCATCACAATTACAGAATATAGTACTTCATACAAATGAAGTATGAGGCTTCATTCATCCTGAATAGAGGGGAAGGACCAAGCCTCCTTAATCTGTGGCAATGCTTTTTGTATTATTTGGTTTCTGGCTATGATGTTCAGTAAATGCTCATTTACAAGGAGAGCTTTCATAATTCAGTTTTGTTATATCTTATTTTCTGGACTATTACTGTATGACTTCTTTGTAAGGACTGGCAAGACTATTTCACAGGTGTTGTGACTAATGCTAAGAAACAAATACAGGCTATATTGATCAGTAAGCTGTAATTTGGATTTGTGCAAGATCAGGAGTTACTTGAATATTCTATAGTAGCATTTTCTAGACACTCGTATTTCCATCAGGCATGAGAAAATAGTTTTTCTGTGAACAGTTGAGTGATTAAAATGAGTCAGTTCAGAAAAGACTTACATTTCTGTCTGGAATGAATGGAAGACGTGAAATGGCACAGAAGAAAACTCTTTGCATGCCTTCTGAAGTGTCCTTTTAAATGTACTAACTACATTTAAAACCATTTAAAGTCTATTCCTTTATATGTGATGTACATATATTTCTTGGTTGGCATATTGCACAATGGGATTTTCTGAGCATGTGTTATTCAGAAAAGGAACAAGGGTCATACAATTTTAGCCTCCAGAACAGGATCTGGAAATACTTTAGACTTTGATAGTCTATTTTGAGGTTAGTGATGAGCTATATCTGCCTTTTGGTTTGTTAGTGCTAGTAACAAATCTATTTATGTTCTGTCTCAACTGCATTTAAATCTTTCAAGATAAAGTATGCTTGTAATTAAATGGAAATAGTTGTAATTAAATGGAAATTTTTGTAGCAAAGCAGATATTTCAAAATATTTTAATAGTGATAATACTTTGCATTATGTTGAAGGCACAACACTGTAGATACTGTTCATACAGATTAATACAGTTTCTTATTTCTTGTTTTCAACAGATGGCTTCAATGAAAATGTTTCAGATTCAGTTCCATACAGGCTTTGTGCCCCGAAATGCCACTACAGTGAAATTCGCCAAGTATGTTGACACTTTTTTGTAGGAGACTGGGAGAAGTTTTCTTAGAAACTGCTTAACCTGCCAAACATCAACATATAGCAGGGAGAGGAAATATAGTCAGTGCAGGAAGTAGATGACTTTGATTCTAATAAGAGTCTTTTGTTTACTTACCTTAAGGAAACAAAATATTTTGTTCATGATACCAAAAAAATAAACCCCAAAAAACCTATATACAAAAATACCACCTTTTTAAATTGAGAAGAGTAAACGAATACAGCATTTTCAATGTCTTATTTGCCTTGGAGTTTTGTTTTGGACGAAACACAGTAGATCTAGTAGACTAGAAGCAGTAGATCTAGTCCAAAACTAGATCTAGTAGATCTAGTTAGCCATCAGTATCAAGAAACTTCCTGGTGTGTCTTTACAGATACGATCTGGATGCCTGTGACATACAAGAGAAATACCCTGATTTATTTCAAGTCAATCTGGAAGTAGAGGTGGAGCCCAGAGATAGGCCCAGCTGTGAACAGCCACCTTGGGATAACATGAATATAAAGGGACTGAATCCCAAGATCCTCTTCTCCACCCGAGAAGAACAACAAGAGATTTTATCAAAATTTGGTAAGGAGTCCCTTGAAAAAACTAGAGAATATGAAAAAAAGTTTTCAATGTACTTAGTGTTTGAGGCTTTTGTTTAATTTTTGATGTTCCATTAATTAGAAAAAATAGAAATGGGTGGGTTTTTTTTTTTTTGTAAATATCAGTTAAAAGTATGCATTGTATGGAGGAGCTTAAGTTATCCTCCAGTAAGGGATTATAATTATGCCTGTCTTACTTTCACTGTGATTACATGTGCTTGCTCTAAAGCTAGGAATAGGCCATTTGCCATCACTAAAAAATGGAATTGTAACAGGCAGTATTTGTAGGCACAACATGTTGAAAGAGATTTATTTGGCTAAAAATGGCACCAGTATAATTTCACTTAAAATTATGTGAGCATTCCTCAGAAATGGTTTTAGGTAAGAATGTTTTTGTCAACATTCTATGCATAACCATGTAATGTAATTAATTTCCTGAACTTCTCCTAATGTGTTTCAGCAGACTTTATTTTATTAATTCTGCATATTCAGTGCTTCATCTGTAGATGCCTGCATTAGTTTAAAGAAGTTAATGCTGTTCAGCATCTTTGTTCTTTTCCTGGTATCAGTGATTAGCTTTGACATTTTCATTCAGGCTCTTAAGCCTCCTCTATTTGAAGATAAAGAAGCATGGCGAAGATACTATGGTGATTTAAGTGACACATGAGATCCCACCTTACGCTGTTACTGTGGTGCATCTCAAGTACATTTCTTTTCATACAAGACAGTTGCTGCTGGCCTTTTTTTTTTTTTAAGTAGGATATGTGTTGTTTGTATTATGATTTAGGCCATTTTCTATTTAACTTAGCTGAATCCTACTGTGAACACAACTGTGAGCTCTCTAAAGCTAAGGTGTTGTTTAGCTTTACATCGTCATTGATGATGAAAGTTACTCTTATTTTCTTAAGTAATTTCCATTTTCTGATTGATACATGAAACGTAAGGATTTCAATTTACACTGAAACTATTTCTTAAGATTGATGGGAAGGGAATAGGACAAAAGTAAGTGCTGTGAACTGATTTAAAAAAAACTTGCTGTTAAAATTGAATTTACTCTTTTATTAGTCAGATTCTTTTATGTATGTTTTCTCAGACAGGCTGTTTTTTTTAGTATCTCTAAGCTACAACTGAGGATGTGGAAGGAGAGCAGAAAAGTGCTCTACCAGTTTTGTATTTAAATTTAGACAAATAAGTTTCTCCCAGCCATCCATCCATTTTTTCTCAAACAGCGAGTGAATATTAACTAATTTAGGAAGTCTTCTTCATTTGCCTTGAGGAAACTTTGGTTTTGAGAGGTGATACAGCAGTAGGTAATTCATGCAATTGAATCTTACACAAGAGTCACTTAATACCTGATTTCAGTAAAATAAGAAATGTAAGAAGCAGTTAATAGCAGCATACAGTGTTTTAACCCCTTCATGCTATTTTTTAACCACTCCGTGTTCTTCACTGGCTTTGCATATTCTGGGTTTTTTCTACAGCTGCATTTGCTTTTTTCTGTTTTTCTATCTCTTAATGCAGATCCTGTTCATAGCTTTTGCATGTTTTAGGGGATGGTTGGTACAAGTGAGGTGTTAATTACATTTTCCTACAAATGTAAATAGAATGCTTGAGCATTACTTTATGATTCTTATTTAATGTCCTAGATAAAAACAGGATTTTACCATTTTTTTGCAGTTGAAAGAAATTAATGCTAATTTCAAAGACAATGGGGTTAGGAATCTGTATTTGCAGAGCAATAGATTGGAGATAATTGTCTTCCTACAGCAGTCAGCCTGAAAGTCAAGTATCAGCTGCCATGTGGAGGACTGAGAATCTTCTCTCTAAGAGCTCTGGCTTAAATTCTGTTTTATAGGGAAACCAGAATTGCCTAGACAGCCAGGTTCAACTGCACAATATGAAGCAGAGGCATCCCAGTTGGAGCAGTCTTCAGAAAGTGCACCTACTGATACAGAATCCCCACACAGCAGTAGTACTGATGCTAACAACTTCTTTCATTCTCTGGACTGGAAAGGTACAGATTTTCCTCTGAAGTCACTATGTGGTTTACATTTGTTTTGTATGCTTTCCAGTGAATGCTTAAGCCTTCTTAGGCAGCAAAAATCTCTTAACTGACTAACCATGAGGAAAAGCTATTTAAAGAGTGAGTTCTGCAGAATAGCAAGTGGTTATTCTGTTTCATTCGGTTAAACACCAAGTAAGGGGGTTTGGTGTTGAGTATAACTTAAACGCTGAGCTAAATTTTTCTTTTTCTGTAAAGATCTTAACCTTAAAGGTCTGTAAGGAAGCTTTTCACTCCCACAGCCCCTCTTTGGCTGAGGAAGAGAGGAAAAGTAGACTAGCCAGTGGGGTCCAGATCAGTAAGTAGGACTAAGACGCCTTTGTGGAGTGGCACATATGGTAGTCAGCTGCTACTTTTTCTGCCCTGTACAAAGAGGTGGCAGGCAACATGTAGTTCCATTTTCATCAATTCTTTTATGAGTTTTGGTTAGTTAGGAATTCATTTCATAGGAAGTCACCATGAAAGTTTCTCTCACCCTAGTCCTAAGAATAATGCTGGTTATTTAAAGATGTTACTCTTTTTTTTTTTTGTTTCCCTATTCAAGAAGGAAAAACTCCAGAAAGTGGAATAGAGGACAGTTCACCTAAAAATGATTGTCTTCAGCTATCTAATGACAGGGAAGAGAGTGATCCTTCAGATGAGGAGTTCCCAACATTTCCAGATGAAGGAAATGCAGTAATTGTTGATGAAAAAGACTCTACTCCAGAAGGAGAGTTTCTTTTTGAAGCCAGTTTTGAAACTCCATCTGCACCATTACAGAAATCTCTCCCTGAAGAGAATGTAGACTTGCTGGGACTAGACTCTGATATTTCAGCAGAACAGAAACAACCTGTCTCAGAAATAAACTCTTCATCAAGTAATGCAGACTTGTTGAACAATCTGTTTGTGAGTAGTGTGTCACAGGTTTCAAATGAGTCCACTGGAGATCTTCTTGGACAAGGAACAGATTTCTTTTTCAGCAGTCAGTGTCCAGCTGCTACTCAGGGTTCATCTTCAGCAGCAGCCATGTCTTCAGGTACGTGAATTTAATATAAGTACTTGTCACCTGGGCAACACATGAAAACTGTTGCTTGTAGGTGCTTAGAAACTAAGAACCATGTTTCGAAGTGTGGAGACATATCAGTCTGTAGCAAGGCTGTAATAGAATAGGTGTTATTTCTGCATGAAGGAGGGAAATACCTGTACGTTATCCAGCTATTCTGTTATGTTGCCAGTATCCTATTAACTTCAAACTCTTGTAAATAGAAAAGTATCAAATTTTGAATTTAGAGGGAATTTAGTATCTTAAAAAATTCTTAGATTTCCCATAGGAATTTTACATGCTAGATCCTTTCTAAATCCATAACTTTCCGTGTTAAGGCATAGAATTGTCATAACTTGAACTTTATGCAAAGCAATGGCATTAGATGTGCAGAGCTGTGCTGCTTAGGTCAATCAAATGTCTGTGTGGGATTTTTGAGTGTTAATCACATAAGAGTGCTGAGCAAATGGAAATCCTGTAGATTATTGTCCAAACCAGTAGGATGATGATACTACTAAAAGATTTTTTTCTTGCTAGTTTTGATGATATTGTTGGCAGGTCAGTATCCTTAAAGAGAATGCTGGGTAGTGCTGTCTATTTGGTATTTAAACAAGGTGTCTTAGTTCAGAGATTCTGTTCCTCTTGCCACTGGATACTCATCTCTTCGTCACTTTTTGGGAGTAATAATTCTCTGCCTAAAGTTAATGGTAAGATTTCTGGGAATATCAGTCTCATAAGATGAGAGACCATTACAAGGTTTTGTTTATTTGCAAAGATAAATTATGAATTACCTAAATTACTAAAAGTTTTCATCTAAAAACAACGGGAAGTATTTTTTACAGAGCATTTAGATGATTTAAGACATTTTCTTATTTTGAGGCAATTCACTATTGAACTTTGTTACTGTGGTCAGGGAAGAATAATTTTAATTCACCATTTTTACATAGGCAGAAATCTATAAAAGGGAACCTTTATTACATTATCTTTCTTTAACCATGTCTACTGCATGAAACACCTGAGCAGTCATTCTCATTTGATGTATTTCATTGAATTGTGTTGAGAAATAATTGCAGAACTGAGAATATTTGGCCACTCTTATATTTTGGCTTGCACAACAAACTTATACTTGAGGTTTTACTTATGTGTGATGCTATAGTAAATTTGCTTGTAATGTTGTTGAGTCCTGTACGGTGTTGTCATTACCTGAGGATGTGTTGAGGTATTATAGCAGGATTATTCCTTCTCTTCAGCTTCTGAGTAAATCTGGCAGGACTCCCTGGGCTCTTGAGGGGTTTTGACCCTAGAGGGCAGCAGAAACAGGAATATCTAAAGCCATGATTCCAGCTGACAGTCACATGTTACTCCATGCTGACTATAAATACTCTTCCAGTTAGTTTTTTCTTCATTGGGATCACTAGAGACCTGCTGAAGTCCTGCTTCTATTGGTTTTCATTCTTGGGTTGACGTGCTTTCTGCCCCAGAATCACCAATGCCTTCGAGTCTGAATGGTAGTATGAATGTTTTACTTCATGTTCTTTTTAATAGTATAATAGTCTGTTTTCTTCAAGTCTGTTGTGGATTTGGCATTATGGAGTAATCTTACATTTTAACAAATGTAATTCTTCTGTGTGTCAGATAGTCACTCAAACTTAAGATGTCTCTTAAATGGGTGAAATTAAAAATGTTTTTGAATTGTATGTAGTCTTGCTGCTTTTGTTAGAAGATATAGCTGTTTGTATTATGTATGACTGAGATCCTTTTTGTACCATGTGAAAGTTCATTTGTCTAGAAGAAGGAATAGGTGGTTACTCTGCCACACAAAATTCACAGAAGGCTGCTGCAGTTACTAGCATGAAATTTGCTTTTTGTCTGTGCCCTCAGAGGAGCAAGGCTTTTTCAACTTCATTTATTCTACAATTTGTCAGGAGATAATTTTGTTTTCTGCTTCTTTTTTAGCTGATCCATTTGACCCGTTCACAATGTCATCAAGTTCAGAGAATCAAGCCCTGTCTAGTCCAGACCTCTTTGGGGGCTTCCTTAATCCAACCTCAACATCTACAGCTAATACAGTTCCTTCTACACAAAGTTCACTTCCACCTTCTTCCAGCTCAAATTTCTTAAATTTAGGTAAGTGTGCTTCTGGTGTTCTGTTTCTCAACAATTTCTTCTCCTCTGTGCGTTTGTCTTTCAGCTTAGTGGATTATTGTCTTAATAGTTCCACTTGTTGTGATTGCTGTTTTAATTAGCTTTGTACTCTGGAAGTACAGATGCAAAGACAGCAAGAAGCAAATGTTTTCTGTATAATGTCATGCTAGGATTTATGATGTTACAGGATTTCTAGTATTGTTAACCATATGTTAGGAGTTGGACTTTCCTCTCAATCTAGTAACTGAGGTACCCAAAATTCTGGAAATTTACATTATAGCTGATAGTATGCTATGTTGCTATGTTGACTGTATTCAGATTCTAAAGATTTTCTGGAAACCTTGGAAGAGAAATGAGTGAGTCAAGTTACAATGTAGCTGGTTCTTAAAGTGCAGGCTGAGGCTAGCTTGCACCTTCCTGACCTGAATGTATTCTGGTAATATACTTACAAAGTACATTATGTAATACTCTAATCTTATTTGTTTCATTTCTCTGATATATTCTTGGTGAAGCCTTTTCCTCATGCATTTATTTTAAAATCTATTAATCTTTATACAAAAATCTTTGTGAATATGTTCAGTCTTCCCATCATTCTTTAAGGAGAAACAGACTTTGCAAAAATGGGGTGGTAGAGCTACTAATGTTAAAGCTTTTTAAGAACTGACTTTCAAAGTGTGGAGAGAGCTCACACTCACATATTAGTTATGATCAGCCTGTAAGGTCTCTTTGCTGCTCTTTCACTCCCCTCTTTCTGTATAGGTGCTTCCCACAGGATACAGTCTTCTAAGAACATAGGTCTGTGTAGGGTACAGTCCTTTAGGAAGAGGTTGCTATAGAGGTGTGGTTCTCCCAGGTGCTGCAGGTCCTGCCAGGAACCTACTGCTGTGTGGGCTGCTCTCCCTGGGCTGTGGCTTCATTGAGGACATGTGTGCCTGTTTAGGGTCCTCCACAGCCTGCAGTGTGAACATTTGTTCTACTGTGACTTTCACACGTGTTGTGGGGCAATCTCTGCTCTGGCATCTGGACCACCTCCTCCCATTCCTTCTCCACCAACCTAAATGTCTGCGAGGCTGTTTCTTTCACATCTACCCCTTCTCTTAAAGCTGCTGTGCAGCATTTTTTAGGAAAATATGTTTTCCCAAGGATAACTATTTTGGAGGCTCAGCTGTGGCTTGTGGTGAATCTGTTGGAGCTCGCTGTATCCAACAGAGAAGCCAAAGTGTCTCCTCACGCAGACACTTATTTAAAATATGCAGGTAGCTAGGAATGGTGGTATCATGCACCTTTTCCTCAATCCAAGGTGATTTCTTCCCAGAGCTTATTGCATGCAGCTCTGACTTGCCTCTCTTTGTTTAGCAGTTGATTTAGTTGACCCTGTGTCTGAGTGATGCAATCTATAAAAGAATGCATTATTTGTCTGACTGAGAGAAGAGCTTCCTCTTTTAAATAAAAGGCTACTAAATTGATTGCTCTCTCTATTATATTATTTATCATTATATTCCAGCTGTGGTTGATTCTGCTGAGAAGATTCTACTTGCTGCCTCCTTTACAATGTTTTTGTTCCGTCCTGTAGATAGTAACAGTATGTTTCAGTTGTGCACTTGTATAGTTGCCAGTTCTATGTCACTATTGCTGTCCCTGTGTGAGGTTACCAGACATAAATTTTTTTCTCAAGAAGATTGAGATAGGGATCTGTGGAGCTTATCTCCACCAGATTCCGCATCTGGCGTGGGGCAACCTGGATGCAGACAGACTGGGACATGAGATGCTGGGGAGCACCATGGAAAGGGACCTGGGGATCCTGGGAGATGGCAAGCTGAATGAGTCAGCAGTGCCCTGGCAGCCAGGGCAGGAGGGCCACCTGTGTCCTGGGGTGCATCAGGCACAGCATCACTGTTGGGCAAGGGAGGGAATTGTCCTGCTCTACTCTGCACTGAGGTGACCTCACCTCGAGTGTTGGAGGCAGTTTTGAGTGGCACAATATAAAAATAGACATTGAGCCATTAGAGAGTGTCAGTGGCCATGAGTATGGCCATGAGTATGAGAAGGGCCTGAAGGGGAAGCCATAGGAGGAGCAGCTGAGGTCACTTGGTCTGTTCAGCCTGGAGAAGAGGAGACTGAGGAGAGACCACATTACAGTCGACAACTTCCTTGTGAGGGGAAGAGGAGAGGCCTGCATTGATTGATCTGTTCTCTATGGTGACCAGTGACAGGACCCAAGTAAATGGGCTGTAGTTATGTTAGGAGAAGTTTAGCTGGGGTATCAGGAAAAGGTTTTTCTCCCAGAGGCTGGCTGGGCACTGGAACAGTGGGAAGTGGTCACTTCACCAGCCTGATGAGAGTTCCAGAAGTGTTTGAAAAATACTCTCAGGCACATGATGTGATTGATTCTTGGGGCTGTCCTATGCAGACCCAGGAGTTGCACTCTGTGATCCTTGTGGTTCCCTTGTAATTCTGGATATTTTATGATCTCAGCCAAAATCTAACTCACTTGAGAGGCAGAACCTCTGGAAATTCTCTAGCTCATGTGTTCAAAACAGTGTCAAGTGGAGTGGGCTGTTCAGGACCCTGTCCTTTCTGGTTTTCAGTATTTCCAGTGCTATAGACTCTACAGCTGGGCAGTTTGTGCTAGTGTTGGAGAGATCTTCGACAAAAGAAAGTATTTTTTTAACGGAGTTCCTAGTGTTTCAGTTTGTACCCTTTTGCCTTTTGTCCTTCCACTGGGCATGGAGGAGAATGTGTCTCAGTCTTTTTTTTTTTCTTTACATTAAGTATTTTTACACATTTATGAGAATGTTCCCAGCTCTTTTCTCCAAGTTTAATAGTACCAGAACCCTTATATCAGAGAGGAGGCAGATCCTTTTATGTATTAAAGTGGGAAAAATAAAATATGGATTTCTATTCACTAAATGTTTATCTGCAATCTTAAGGAGACCACCATCAATATTCAGCTGTTAATAATATTTTAGTGAGTAGAGAAAAAAAAGGAGTATTTTTTGCATTTGACTTATTGTTTTATGCTTCTTCTGATTTTACTTGATAGCTTGCACCCCGGTAAGTGTATTAGAATACCTGCTATTTTAATGTAATTTCTGGAGCTTTTTGTCAACATAGGAAAAGATATTTAAAGTGTACCCATTTTCTCTTCAGCCTACTGTTTTACACTGATTTCCCAATATTTCTCTATTGCTATCCAGCCTTTAAAAACCATATGGAAGTGGAGGAACTGGGATAACATCTCATATGTCTTTACATTTATCTTTCAAATGAGAGCTTATATGTGTATTTAGCTGAAATGATGTATGTATTTGAGCCTTTAGCATTCTATCCAGTTACAGATATCAATTTTATCAAGTAAGTTAGGGGTATTAATAGTTATGTTGCTCTTAATGTGAATTTTTCAGTCCTGAAAGGACAGTATCACTAGTAACGGGAGAAGAAAGGACAGAAGAGAACATGTTCTCAAATGACATATTCAGAAGAGCAGTGTTAAGCAAGCAGAAGACAGTGCAAACATGTGGTCATTAAGGGGAGAAAAAAAATTTAAACTAAAAATTAATTAGCAGCAATGGCAGTAACCTGAACTGCAGAAATGAGATTTGATGACTCTACAATTGGAGCAGTTGTAAGTGTCTAAAATCAAATTTTATTGTTGGATAAGCTTTGTTTGTTAGTAAATGATTGCTGTAAATACCTGCTGTAGATACCAGGAGAAAAGATGTTTCAGTGAACACAAGTTCAATACAGATAATTTTAACCTTCTGTTTCTCAGATGGTGGCCTAAAATGTAAAATCACAGGAGTTTTAAAAGGAAAGATAGTTCTTACACAATATCTGGTCTCTTAAGGCATTCTGTCTTGTGATAGGAAAATGTACTGTTGCTGCTAAACAATTGTATTAACAAGGTAACTTAATTTTCTTCTGGGTTTTTAAAGTAGCAGATGAGCTTTAAGGCAGATTGAGTCAAGAATATATTTCCTTCAAAGACAGCAGGAGATTTGGAAAGTGATTAAAAGAAACCTGAGTGATCAGTATAGTTTTCTCCTGAGCAGAAGTTAATTTCTGTGAACTTGAGTTCTCAGACAGGCTTTAGACAAGGTTAAAAAAACCTTGCATCATACTAAACCAGCCTCTTGGTTCACAGAAAATCCTGTAGTCTGTGATTAAAGGATTTCCTGTAGACATGACAAGTTAAATAAAGAAAACCATATGTGAAGTTGTGTGTAGTAAAATGCAGGTCTCTTATTTTGGGAAGCTGGAAAGGATGATCTGATTACCACCAACTTATTTTTGCATCTTAGCTTGGTTTGAGTAGTGTTATAGTAAAGAACACAGTCTCTGCCTTGACCTCCAGTGGTCCATTGCTATATGGCTAAGGATTATCAATATTCGTATTAAAAAGCTTGAGACAACCAGGTTTGGATCTGCATGTTCATGATCTTAATTGCTTTCATTTTTGGAATATCAAGCTATCTTTTACCATTTCTTTAGATACTCCGCTCCTTTATCTTAATGTGTCTATATGAACTCCAATGTGCCAGTTATAAGAAAAGATATTCAATATGGTCTCATCATACCTCTTCAGAATATGCAGAAGTCGAAGTATCACATTGATAACACTTTTTCTTGATGTTAAAATCTGACATACTGCCCACATTGTAGAACTAAAAAGAAGATAGCATAATAAAAAACAGTTTCAGGAGGAATGAGATATCTGTTCAGTATATTGTACATTGCATTGTTTCAGATTTTTCTGGTAAGTGTAGTGGTTGTATATGAGCTGTTACTATTAATAGTGAATTTACTGCTACATGTAGCAGTAGGCTACTTCCTGCTTAGTTCAGGGTGGGGGAGGCAATGAACTTGACTGCTCTTAAGCCAACTGTTATAAAACAGCTCATTCCCATAGTATGTTTTCAATCCTTCAAATGCATTCACCTGTAATTTAATTTATTCTTATTTCTCTCAACTTGTTTTCATAATAGTTAATTTCATATGATAAGTAATTGTTAATTTTCTTATGCTCCTGTAAAAAGACTTTTAATAGCAGAGATTGTAGAACAAAATTATTTCTAGCCTAAAAATCAATGTTAGTATTCATTCAAGGCCTGCTTAACTTTTGGGAGTGGAATAAGGTACAGCAAAGTTCTAAGCTGACAAATAAGTGCTGGTTTATAGCCAGTGACACTACTGTTGAGCGGATAGCTGGGGTCCTGAGTATTGAGTCAAATATCTGCTGTTTCTCCCATGGTTTCAGAGGCAGGGAGATGAAGCTTGGGTCTGGAGAAAAGGCTGGTAATGGTGGCTGCTTTTCTTGCATTTTATTCTGATGTTTTCCCTCACATGCAGCAGAGAGTACTGCTGAAATACAGCTTTCAGCAGATATTTGTTGGACAGTATTTGATGTGCTTGCTTTGCAGCCATAAGATCTAATTATAAATGGTATTAGTAGATTGGGGTACTATAAGGGTATTTAATTTGCTTTTAATTACTTCTTTAATTAAGAGGAATTGATATTAATATTTAGAATGAGAAGCTGAGGCAAGTGAAAGGCTGTGATATAGTGGTAGAGAATTTCAAAGCCTCAAAATGTTACTGCTTTTGTGAGGGTGACTGGGTTAACTTTCTAAACCCTATGTCTATGAAATGTCTTAGAGCACTACTAAATATATTGACTGTACTGAAATATCCCCTCTCCCTGTAACACTGACAGTTGTTATAGCATTAAAGTAGAGGTTATGTGCAATAGCTGTCCTGCTTCACTGTGAGTCTCCACAAGCTGTGCTCAAGGAGAATGCTCAGACCTGGCATTAGTTTTGAGTGTTCCATGCATAGCAAATCTTACTCTGAGGATGGCTCACCTCATAGTTCATGTGAGTGATTAAGTGGAGAGTCATTTGGAAGTATTAGGGATGGCAGTTACACCTTTAGATGGGATACGACATTTTTCATGAGTTAGTGGCAGCACCCTTGCATGCTTTTAAATATGACTTTTTCATTTAGATGTCATGGTGTATAGAAAAGTAATTTTTATCCATGGAGCTAGAGATTCTTAACCTTTTCCCAGAAAAAATCACTCTTCCTGTATCCTGCTTTTCAATTGCGTGAATTCATTTGTGTGTTACACCTCAAAGAATATTAGTTGGCCAAGAGGCCCCTTTGTCACGAAAGGCCTGGGTAAAGCAAACCTGCAGTTTAAAGTGACCTGGCTTCACATGCGTAGCACCGAGACTGCTGAGTGATAAAGAGCACCATTCATGGAACACTGCTGCTTTCTGCTTACCGGCTGTGTGGTCAGGAACAGCAGCATGCCCTGTACCTGAGCTAGTCCCTTTGGTCAGGAGACCTAAGCTGTTAAATTTGTTAAATTAATTGCCTGTGCATGAAATTTTCTTATCTATGAAATGCATGGGATGTTTTAAAATAGAAATAAAGGAATTCCAGTGATACAACCCTTCTGAATCTTGTTTAAGTCTGCACAACTGTTACTGAGAAATTCAAGCAAGCTATGTAGCTGACAATGTGGTACACATTCTGTTGATATTGGCAAATATGTATATTATTACGATGGTTTTCTTAAACATGAAAGCATTTCTTTTTTATTCTGTAGGCAATTTGACACCAGAGCCACCTAAAATATCATCATCTACAAGCCACCCAGATCTCTTAAGTGGATGGGATTCTTGGGCAGATTCCTCAACAGCCAGCAATGTAGCATCACCACAGCTGAAGCCTGTTTGTGAAGGTATGACGAAATTAAATTTTTCCGTTAGAGGAATACTTCAGGCTGGGTCAGTTTAATCACCGGAAACTGCTGAACATGTCTTCATGCATTTTTGCTTTGCTGCTTAAATGCTCCTTTAGTAAGGCACTTGTGTAGTTTTTCAGATTTAAGACACAGGAATTAAATTGTTTCAATTCTCTATAGTAATGGTGATTCTTGTCATGAGAAAAGATGTTGTGAAGTAGCATATATGAGGTGTTGTGTAGATACTACTTTTATTCTTTCTCTCAATTTCCAAACAGACTAGGTACGTGATGTGTCTTCTTATTATACAGGCCAAGCTTTTACCACCGGAAGCCAGTCCAGTGTGTCCTCAGGTTTGTCTTTTAACCAGGCAAAAGCTCAGAACTTTGATCCTTTTGCTGACCTTGCCAGTCTGGGATCTGGTCTTCCAGGTAAGATCTTACTTTTGATAGACTGTATTTGTTTGATTTGCTTCTTGTACCAATAAATGCTACTGACAGCCTGTAAAATGTTTTCTTTTAATTGTTAATGACTAGCTTGAGGTACTTGCTGGGAGCTGGTGAGTAACAAGAGAAGATTGAATTTCCCAGATATTTTTTGAAACATCCAGAATAATATTTCAGAAGATAACTACAGCTGTGATACAAGAACAGTAAAAATAATGAATGCTTCAGAATCTGGTTGAGATGTTAAGAGAAATCAGGAATTGCTCATTCAGTAACTGAGCATGAGGTTTCTTAGCTAGCATTAATACTTTTCTCGAAGGATTTAAAATGAAAGCAGGATTAAACTAGTCAAAGTTTTTAGTTCCAAAGTGACAGTTAATTCACTACTTTCCTTTGAATTCAGTAGACTCTCATAGCTCTGCTACTCACATCTACCGTGTTTGTAAGATGAGCACAGATCAAGCCCATACATTGCGCACCAGTACCAAAAGCATTATGAACATCTGTCAGCTGGCAGTAGAGGGACAAGGAGTTCTGGAAGATAAGGCACATTGCAGACTAATTATTTTTCCAGGGTGTTTTATTGTCTGAAATTCAGGAATTAACCCTGTGGCATTCACAAAAGAGCTGAGGTCCTTGCATTTCAGAACGCGCACTGCCATAACAAATGTGATCAGCTGCTCAGAGTACAAGGAATGATTCAGAGCAGCCTAGTGTTTGCTGAATTGCACAAACCTGCTTTTCGCTTAGCTTGGAGCTGATGGAGCTTTTACCCTGTTGCCTTGGCAGTAAGCACTTTGTATTGAATTGAGTAGCAGTGGAATTCTTGTAGAAACACCTGCATGCAATGTTTAACTTCTTGATGTTGCTTGGGCATAAGCATGCAAAATTCTGGTGTTGAAGCAGTACCAATGAGGCTGCTTTGCAATAAAAAAATTTCAAAAATTTTCTAGTTTGATAATTCAGGTTAATATAAGTTGTTAAATCTACAGATTGTTTTTACTATCGCACTATCAATTTATCTTTGACTTGAAGATGCAGCTATAGCCCACACTGAATCTGATGAAAGAAATAGGACTAATTTTAGGAGGACTTAGGTCAATTCATTACTCTCTCAGTTAGCTTCAGTTAGGAAAAATGACTGCATTAGGAAGTGGCCAGATGTCACTGTCCTAGTTAACATTCATAGGCTTGAAATCAAATTTCAAGGCACCACAAGAACTGGAATTCTGTTTTGGAATACAGCTGGAATACCACACTGTTGTATTTTTTGTTGGAGGTTTTTGCTTCCACATACAAGATGTTGTTCTAGGAGAAAATTTGTGAGTGTGCAAGCTGCTTAAATATGAATTCTATATAAACCCAAAAGGAGTAGTAGCTAAAAGTAGTTAATACTGGTGTAGTATGGTACTAGTAGGATAGCAGTAGTGTTCTGTGCTGGTTGGTGTTTTCACACTCCTCTTTAGGACCAGTCTTCTGTCAGAAGGTAGGAGTGTGGTGTTGAAAAGTTTCTGTGAACAGTGAAAGCATTGTCTTATAGGAAGAATTTGTTGGCCTTGAAAACTGCAATAATGAATTTCAAAGCAATAATGCTTTGAAAGAATAGGTGAAAGAGAGAATTTTTTCAGTATGAAGGGTTATTTGCTCTGACCAGTAAATTTTTTTTTCCTGTAAATTTCACAAGTTGTCAATGACTGAAAACTGAGTTAACTGCAGTTGAGTGATTTCATGAAAAAAGCAGTCCATTCCTAGATGTTACTAGTTGTTGTATTGCAATATTGGGTTTTATCAGGTGTGGTATTTCAGAATATAGTAGTGTGTCTTGGCTCCGGGGAGACATCCTCTTGTGTAAGTTAGAAGTATGAGCATCCACTACAAAAGGGAGGCATGAGGAGAGCTGAAGTGTGAGGAGTCATTTTTGAAAGAGCAAATCAAGTTTACATTGCTGTGTATACCCAGACAAGCTTGGCCTATGCCACAGAGGGATGATCACAGTATCTCCTGCAGGCTGCAGTGCTTTTCTTACTCACATGCAGTATATTCCCTGTGAATGCTGCTGTAGAATAATCTTCTCATCTTCCTTAAACAGTAGTGCAAGGAATCACTGGAGATTTTGAAAGTGTTCACTTGAAAATATTCTCAGTCTGTTGCCACTTTTTGTAATTAGTTTTTAATTATGCCCTGCATATTAGCAGAAATATAGTGAAATGGGAGGCAGAACTACCATCACAGCCAAATTACCTCCTGGCCTGACATGTGCCAGACCCTTCAGATAAGGGTGCATGTTTTTGCTAAAATTGACAGTTGAGACTTTGAGTTGTAAGAGAAGGCTTTCAGTAAAGCCTCTAGCTCCTGCCTTCCAAGTTACCTGTTAATGAGACTCTTAACTTCATTTAACCCACACTTTCTCTTGAATGATGGTATCACTGGGAGCTATGTGGTTATATGTCAAGACCGAACTGTCTTACTTGTCTTAAACAGATGACAGCACCGAACTGAACAACTAATTTAATATTGATTGTTAGGTTCGTCCACTGCTGGCCTCCGGGGTAGTGGATTTAGTCAGAAGACTGCTCCATCTCAAAAGCTGGGAAGTCAGTGGCAGAAATCCCCCAAACCACCAAGTACTTCGTGGCACTCCCAGAGTAAGTCTAGCACAGCAGCTAAGCCCAACTACACGGTAAACTTGAGTGTTATTGGAGGACGAGAAGAAAGAGGAGTCAGAGCCCCAAGCTTTGGTAAGTTTTCTGAATGTGTGTTATTTATATCCTGTGAAGTTAGTTGGGTGTTCTGTTACCTGCTGAAGCTCTTCTACCTTCATATTTTTGCTTACATTTAAGTTGTGTCTAGTAGAAAACAGAAAAACACTTAGCAGATCTGGTATCCCTCTTTTCCAAAGCTATCCCAGTACAGAACAGACAAGGCAATACTCACAAGTATATGTGAGTTTGGGCATAAAGTCTCAAAGGCTGTAACTGGTTTTGTATCAGTGAGTTTAGAAAGGTAAATTTGATCCATTAGGTGAGAGATGGCTGATTCATGTTAATCTATTTGTGATACAAAGGTAAAGGGATACAGTTTTTCATAGTGGAAGAAGAGTAGCTTGTCTTGAGAAAGACTGGGGTTAGAATTCCTGAAAATTCTTGTGTTTGAAAGAGACATGGGGACAGGACCAGGCAGAATCATACAGTCCTTTAATGTGTTCCAACTGAGTTCCAACCTGGAGTTATATGGACAGGCTTGGCCTCCTCTGTATGAACTTTCTTGAAAATTTACATTTTCTGGTGTGTTGGTATTGGGATTATGCTTCCCTTAAACCAGCATATAAGTGAACAACAGCAAGTAGTTCTTTAAGTTGGAATTATTCTGTTGGTCTGTATCTGGAAACAGGTGTCAGGGTGGAGAGGCAGTGGGCATAGGTTGCAACATGGAAAAGTCTGTAAGAACAAGGGAAAAAATCAATTGACGTAATGAAATGGTGAAACAGGTTGTTGTAATTCCTCTCCCTTAAAAACCAATGGATCTCATCTGGACAAGGACCTAACAAATGTATCTGGTTGTCCCCGATTTGAGTGGAGATTGTACTAGACAACAGCCAGAGGCTTCTTCAGAATTCAGTTATTCCACAGTTCTCTGAAATTTGTTGGTTCTGTAATGAATATTCATGTTGGTATTTTATCCCTTCATTATTCTGGATAAGTTTCAACATGCTTAGATGTTGACTACATGCTTTTGACAATAGTATTCAGTATATGGTTACTTGAAAAACTGCTGCATAGCATTTGGAACTAAGAGTGGAAAAATTAAGCCATTTCCAAAATGGATAGGTTTGGGCTCCCTCAAATCTACTCCATTTTTTAAAAAACAAGTACATGCAAGGTACTCTGAGGTTACCATGTGAAGTTGTCTGCTCTGCTCGACTGAAAGTTTGTTAATGATCCCTTTTATTTCTGCTCTTCTTAGTTCTGTGGCTTTTGGCATCACTGAAGGATATTTATCATGGTATATGGCATGATAAATGCCATCCAGGTGTATCTAAGGGCAGTATATTTCCCCTGTTAATGTATTCTCCTGCAAAACTTTTCACTTGTTTTTTTTCTTTTTGTAGGTCAAAAGCCAAAAGTTTCAGAAAATGACTTTGAGGATCTCTTATCTAATCAAGGATTTTCAGCAAAATCTGATAAAAAGGGACCAAAGACAATTGCTGAGATGAGAAAACAAGAGATGACTAAAGATATGGACCCCTTGAAAGTCAAGGTTTGTTTAATAGTGATTTCAATTTAAGTGAAAATCTGATCTTATGCTTAGAACTGCTGATAACCGAGCAGAAGGATACAATGACTAACAGAAATTAAAGGGTCGTGGTTTAGAAGAGATGGATTTAACTGATAATACAAAAATACACTTTAAAAATAAAGCATGTGAGGATAGCTGTCTTCAGGATGACTGTGTACTTTCATTTCTTAATTAACAACTGCTGCTGCTGTCCTAAGAAATTACTAGAATGTGCAATTCTGGAGACAGGTTGTATAAGTGGTTTTGGAGGTGTTCCTTGCTGTTCAGATTTTTTTGACTCATTAGTCGTTGATAACTTCACATATTAATCCACTTCCAGTTTTTCATGTTTTAGAAAAGTTAGTAAACTTTAAAGGGATGCTGAAATTTGTTTTCACAAAGTGTCCTTCTTGAATGAGGAGTGCATAACTTGCATGGGTACCTTTTAATACAAATCACCACAAAAGGAAATAAGTACAGATACTTAGTTACTATTATCACTGGTGATAGTAAATGTTCAATGAAAACACTGTATTCCTGTATTATGGCTTAAATGTTGCTGTTAAAGTCTGAGAAGTTACTCTAATAGACTTTGGGGATATCTCAAAGAGCACTTTAGTCTGTGCACCTCTGCAGATTGCTTAAGTAAACATGAATTATTAATAGACATGATCTTTTGTACAACAGGCTTGTAGCATAGAAGTTTTAAAGTATATTTACACTTTTGTACAAACTAAGTAATAATTTCTCTGTGTGCCCTGAGAGGGATGAGATTAATGTAATATCTAATTGTAGCAAATGTTTTTAATTACTCTTGTCATTTGTCTTGCCATTAATTTTACAGGGGTTTGTAACGTAACTATCTCAGTCATTTCTCTTGCAATGACTGAATTCCTGCAATATACTAGTAATAGTGAGCTATTCCCTAGTGATACATGCAAAATACCACTTTTAGGTGGCTAAGACAATTTTATTTGGAGAGTGAGTGCAGTAGGACAGCTACTTGAGTCACGATGATATAGTCTTGCAGCGAGTGAAGATTATGTCTGTAGAGGCTGAGAATGCTTACAGTGCTGCATTCAGTTCTATATGTTTTGATTTTCCCAGATTCTTGAATGGATTGAAGGAAAGGAGAGAAATATCAGAGCATTAATATCCACACTTCATACAGTGCTTTGGGAAGGGGAAAATAAATGGAAACCAGTCAGCATGGCAGATTTAGTAACTCCTGAACAAGTAAAAAAGTACTACAGGAAAGCAGTGCTTGTGGTTCATCCTGATAAGGTGAGTGTGTTCCTCTGATCTTCTTTATTATAGGAGGAAAACAAACTGCTTTAACCACACCATACTGGTTACTGGAAAATTGCTTCTCCATCAATAACCTAGATGTTCTTCACTGTGCTTCCGTTGTCTTCTGAATGTGGTGTCCTACTGCATTCAGGTAGTACAGGATAATTTTTGTCATCCTGACACAGCACACAATTCAACAGAGAAGTGTTAACAAATGAAAGATCCTGTGAGGGTTGTACTGAGCACTGAAGTCAGTCATGCTGGATTCTGACTGACAGATGGCTGATCTAATGCTGATTGGTGGAATCTGTTTAATTTATGTGACCTGGTACTTCAAGTCTTTCAAAACTAGTGTGGAGACTCAGAGGCTGCCACAGCAGAACTGGTAGGAAAAAAACTGCTGAACCTCATTTACAGCTGTCTTTTTAAAAATATTTAATGCATCCCAACATATCAAGGTACCTTCTTGTTCTGAGCTCTTGCATTGGATATATCTGGTCTGAATTTTCAGGTTTGTACTCACTGGTGGTTTAGTGGGCAGTAATCTAAATTGTATGTTGTCTTTTGTCCTTAACAAACATGGCATTTTTTTGTTTATTAGTTCCCCCTGTCCGTCAGTGTTCTTGGGTATGTAGCTTCTTCCACCTTTGTGGTGCTTTGTCAGGTGTTCTCTGTAAGCCCCTTAATTCATCAGCTCTATTTACGGCATATTTGTTGTCTTCGTTCTTTTATTCTGCAACTTATCTGTTGAAGCACTCTCTTCTGCAGGTGGCAAAATGTAAGCAGCAGGAGAAGGGGAGGGATACTGGAGGCAGCTCTGGGGCTTCCCTTTTCTTTTGAAAAGAGCCATCTTTTGGGACTGGATGTTTATTAACCACAAGGGTTGGATCGTGTTGGCCCAGAGTCAGGCCTGCTGTGAAACAGGCAGGGAATCAGGAGCATACTATCTTTGAGTATGGAAGCAAACACACAAGAAGTGCTATGTCAGTCATGTATAGTCTCATTCAAAACCAGCAACAGATTTTTCTCCAGGGAATCCCATTCAAAAGAAGGGACTCAAAGGGGACTCAGATTTTATCCTTGTACTCTACTGCAGGAAGCAATTCCAAAAGCGACTTAATTTGATTAGTAAATAATAGTAACTGAAACTATTTATGAAAAGAACATAATAAATAAGGGGTGGAATTTTTACTAAATGACCAAATTTCTAATATTTTTATGCTTATGGTACATCCTCTCTGTTTCCAGGCCACAGGACAACCCTATGAGCAATATGCCAAAATGATCTTCATGGAATTGAATGATGCATGGTCAGAGTTCGAAAACCAAGGATCCAAGTCCCTTTTCTGAAACTTCACATTTCACAGAACTGCTTCCAGAAACTGGAGCTGAGCATCATTATGACTTTATTGCGCCTTAGATTTATGAAGCGCTTTTTTCATGATTTCAGCACATTTTCTAGTCATGCACTTAAATGTGGGGATATATTTTGTAAGATGTAGAGTACAGAGCATTACATAGATGCATTAAGAAAAAGCTGCTGAGTACCTATAGAAATCACAGTCTGGGAGTAAAGGTTTCTCTTCAGTTTTTTATAAGACAAAAAGAATTTTAATGAAGCTAAGTAATTAGTGGTAGGCTAGTATTAGTTATAAATCATTCCAACTTAATTGATCTTTGCTGTACCTGTACCGTCCCAAATTTGTCTGTTACTTTGAGTAGTTTTGTGATTGAATTTTGATATTTGGTGCCTGTCGCCTTCTTTGAAGTGCTTTAGTTAGCAGCAGTGAATTTGCTTGGCTTATCTCAAACCTAAGGTTGTATATTTTAATCTGTATTTTATATAATGGATCTGATAATCATTCTGTAAATAATGTTTTCTGGTAATATCTGTGTTCTGTGTTCCTTACAATAGAGTAACAGTTGTTTAGCCAAAAAGACACCACATGTGGGAAAGTCAGACAGGGTTGTTCTTGATTTTTTTTTTTTCATACCATGAATCAAAAAAGAAATTTTGACACTGAAGTCTGCATGTTCCTGCTGTTTCATTTATTTATTGCAGTACTCTGACCTGTGCTTATTTTCCTAATTCTTTAAATGGTGTCTCTTGCTTCTGAATTCAGTGGAACTTTCCTTTCATTGCACTTCAAATACTCTCATAGAAACAATGTTACTCTGAAACTTGAAGTGTAAGCACAAACCTTTTGCTGTGCTTTGCCTGAGTATTAAATCACTCATTATCATCTGGTGAGCATTTAAAGTGCTTTAACAGACATTTTGCTGCATGTTTGAACTTCTGTGTTTTTGAGATGTGCATGTGAAAACACGGTATGTCTTTGTAGACTGTTGAATTTCTGCTCACCTATTTCCATGCACTGCTTAGTGCAAGATGAGTAGAGATACAACTTGGTAACAAAATTTGCCGTGTTTTCTCATGCCTGTTCAGAAGGCACTTTTTCACGAGTGCTGGGGTGGATGATGCAAATGACCAATGACTGTTATACTCTGTGTAATAACAAAATGCAATTTTCATATCAAGTTTGAAAACATTGAAAATTAGTGCTGGGGTATTAAATCTTCAGCAACAGTCTCTTGATACCAGACAGTTGGGCATTCAAGGGGATATTTTGATCACTCGCCTTTTTATGTATTTTGCATGCTTAACTGAGAGGGTAGCTGTATTATTAGGAGAGGTAACTGTTCAGCTGAACAACATCTGGACAGGAAGCACAAGATTGTAATGAAAGGTGTGTTGGATGAGATTTTCCATTGCTGCACCAGCGTGAGAGCTGGTGGGTTAGAGACTACTGAACACTTGCAATGTCTAGTCTCTAGCTATGATATAACACAGTTACTTATTAACCTCTGATCAAAGGTTTTGTTTGTGTATATTTACATATATATTCAGCTGCTGTGATTTTTTTAAGGTGAAGCTAAGATCAGTTAATGGATCAGGAAGGTTATGTATTATTCATAGCTGCTGTTGTGTTTCAGTTACTGCTTTGAAGCAGTCTTAAATCTCAGTAGATTTCTTCATAATTATATGTAATTTGCTGTCTGATTTAAAGTAAGAGTTAATATTTTTTCCTTTGGACACCTCATTAATTCTTTGTGTATGTGTTCTGAAACCATGGAAATTAAAGGCTTCTACTGGTAGGATAGGTTTGTGGGACACCTCTTTACAGTTCTAGGGCAAATGTTATCTTGGAATAGGTTTAAAAAGATGAACACAGATATATAACGAATTTGAGTGTAGTGTTATATATATACAGTTGAGAGAGAAAGCATTTCTAAGGGGGCTGCTTAGAATAAGGAAGGAGTGCTTTAAAAGCTCATGTTCATTCAGCATGTACAGGCAACTTTAAGGCATACATTTTTAATTGCTCTTTTCTTGAAATATGTGTTTAAAAATTAAAACAGGAAAATAGGGAGGAAAATATCTTCTTCTGCTTTGTATATTTGGAAGCATTTTCTGGATGATGTCGACATTAATATTTTTTAACTTTCTCTACTCTTGCTTGCAAAATTTTCTTGAAACATCAGAGAAGGACCTTAGATGTGATTTTAAGTTAGCAGGGAAAACATGAGTGCAAGTATTTTACCTGGAACTGAATATCTTAGCTCTCTCTTTCAAAAATTACAGAAAATCAAGAAGTTTGGCTATGGGTTCTTCCAAGAGCCATTAGATAATTACTGAAACATCAATTGGGTTGACAGAGGTGCCCAGCTTATTTTATGGCTTAGTCAGCTCTGGTTCTCAGTGGGAACTGTCTGATTTCTCTGTCCTACTCTTTTCTACATAACTGAATTTTGCTGCTAAAAATCTGGGAGAGGCTTGGTTTGGTAAACCGGTAAATCTTGACAATGAAACTGTTTCAGGTAGGGTGTTTTGGTTTAGTTTTGATTTTTTTATTTTTTTGTAACTGTGACATTTCTCTGTGTTACATACAAGAATGTGCAAACAATGGGGATTTCACTAAGGTTCTGTAAGCAAACTGTAATTTGGAAATTAAAAAAAGTTCAAGTAGTGATTATGAACATAATAAACTGAAGTTTTGTTTTCTGTGCAACACAAAGCAGTATGAGGACCACTAAAGGTGTTTCTTAGTGTAAAGCTTAGTGTACAAGAACCTGGGAAGAGGGAAGTTAAAATATATTTCATATAAATGTGTATTGAGTCTTAATGTTGCTTTTATAGGAGAAGGTAATTTGGAAGAAAAGCATCCAGGAGTGTACGAATTATTCTTAAAACAGTAATAAAAAATTATAGAAAATCTGGGAATGGGGGCTTTTCAACCTCTTGGTTTGTACTTGGTCGTTAATTGTCTGTTTGCTGTATGGACTGGGAGTGCACTCAAATGATTACAGACACATTTCATTATAGCTGTATTCTTAGTGTCTACAAACTGAAAAGCTTTTAGAACAGGCTTCAGGAAAAAATGATTAATCAGAGACTTGGATGGATTCTCTCTTTGCTTAAAATGTTAATTGTTCATTGCCATAGTTAAGTTTTGAAGTGTTGAAGCCACACTTTGTTCAACTTTTGAATCTGCTTCTGCTGGCTATGAAGCTTGAAGTTGAGGTCACTGGGTGTTGCCAGGAGGTTGATAACTCTGCCTACCAGGCTTTGCATGTGGCACCTGAAGTTCTCTTATGAAGCACCTCCTTGGCTCTTTCAGCAAGTCATGGTGCCTGCTGGCCAATATTGGTTGTTCCTCTGTCTGATAACAGCACCTGACTAATGTCATATATTGTTTGCAGCCTACCAGGGCTCACTTCCAAAAAGTAAGTAGGCTGAGATTGTTACTGCAAGAAAGAAGAAAAACAGCACAAGATTGATTAAAGGAAGAGTTGAGGAAAACACCAGGGCTCTGAAGTACATCTGAAGTACTATTTCCTAATTTTCTCTCCACTGACCTATTGCCTCCTACCTTTGCTGAAAACGGGTATAGATTAGTAGAGGGAACCTGGTTTGCAGCCTGCTTTTCTGCTTTTTTAAAGCTCTTTTAGAATGCTGTTGACTGACTATAACAGGTGGAAATATCAAGTCTCTAGCTTTTTTTTTTTTTTTTTTCTTTTTTTTTTTTTTTTTTTTTTTTTTTCTTTTTTCCCACCATAAGTTTCTATAAAGCAAGTTTAAAAAATGTTTGGGCAGGTTGCCACTACTTATTTTTTAATTACATTGCTTGTGTTACATTGCTGTTCGAACTGGGGTGTCCAGCAATATAACTTTCGAAAGATATCTGTGAAGAAGAATTGGTGTTAAGAGAGTGCATGGCTGGAGTCTACCTAATAGAAACAAGTGATGTATTTTAACCAGAGGAAATCAGTTGGTGTCTTCAACCTCAGGCATGCCTGTTTGGTGTTTCCACTACTAGTGCTGTCAGAGTTCCTTAGGAGCAGCAAAGTGTGTTAGTGGTTAGTTAGACATAAAGCCTGGAAGGAAAACATCCTCATCATTGTTAGTTGGGTGAACTATTTTGCTCATCATAGCTTCTTCACCAAGTACAGAACAGAAAACCTTCAGAGGTGCTGATGAAGTACATTTCCTTGGAACAGTGGCAGAATCTTTGGTGTTGTACTTGAGGGTAGCTACTGCTCGTGAAAAATGCCCTGTTTACCTCCATGTTCTTGGTTCTGGACAGTTCCTCCCTTTTTGTCTTGCCAAGCACAGCAACATTTTGGTTGTGAAAGCTACGTGCACAAGATTAATATTTTGCACAAACCAAAGCAGAGTTTGACCATAACAGAAATCTCATCAGGCCTTTGAGGCTGCTGGGTTCTGAGCACCATTCCACTTCCCAAGGCCAGACTGCAGTTTCCCCAGCAGTGGCAGTGTGTTTGCATACTTGCTGGCCACTGCAACTCTGCTGCTCACAGAAGTGTTTTCAGGGATAGCATAAATATGGAAGCCTTGTTGTTCCTTAGCTGTGTCCTTAATTGTCTAACAATTGCAATGTAATGGCTGCTTTGTAAATAAGTTCAAACTAATCTTGTATGACTCAGTTGACATTTTCTGTCAAGAACTTGCAGGTGATTGACCTGCAAAAGCTGTAAAAGAATGTATCATTTCCCACCCTTTGAGCCTGTCCCTGGTGCAGCGCAGCTCTCGCACCCAGAAGCCTGATGACGAGGAGCTGAGCTCTGGTTCTGAACTTGATGAATCTTGCAATGCTTGCTTACTCTCTCTTTGGGTGAACTTGTTGTGGGCTACAGTTTAGACTGCATTAAGCTTCCAACATATGCTCCAAAAATACAAATTCAGTACTTTTTATGAAGGATATGTATTGTCATAGAAGCTTTTATTACCAAAAGGGGATTAAGAGGCATTGTGGGAACTCCCAAAACTCTTTAGTGGAATGTACTGTATATTTGCAATGTAGATTTCTAGAACTGATTGTCATCTCTCATAAGGTCTTCGCTTGCTCTGAGGTCCTTATTGTATTTACCTGTACTTGTGATTGTGCTTTCAATACCTGTGCTTTTTTCTGATTTGGAGTGTGTGGAAGGACAGAACAGACACTCAGTTCCTGTTTTTGCCATCTTTCAGGAAATGCAATGTACTGTTTAATTTTGCTACTAGTGAAATGAAACTTATACTTGTATGTATATAAAGTAAAATAGTCAAATTAAGCCTTGTTTAAAAGTAGATTTAATGTTTGGTAAAATGTCCTTGAACAGAATATTTTGCTTTGAAATGTATTACAATTTAACCAGTGATCAATTAAAACAAACAAAATAACTTTATTTCCTTCTTTACTGAGAGAGAAATGGCCTCCATACCCAAAGCATTTCGCCGTGTCTTCCAGAATGATCTCCAAATGTTAGAGAAATGGTTCTCATTATTATTGTTATGTTCAGGTTGACTGAACCTGTTAGGAACTAAATAGCTCTTCTGTTGGAAACCTATTGTTGCAATGTGCCCTGGGGTTTGGTAGCTGCGTTTTCTAAGAACCTGTGTTGGGTTGAGGGGGTTCTTGCACAGGATATGGTGAGTGCTTTTCCATTGCCCAAGGGAAGTCTGGCCTAAGTGTGTAGTGGTAATTGAAGGGAAGAGAGCAGGAGCACATAGACATGACGGGGGCAGGAGAGAGGAATAAGACCTGCTTGTAGGGATGGTGGGGGGACACATCCAGCAATGAAGAACTGCAGATGGCAGGAGTCTGAGGGAATGTGGCATGGCAAAGGGTGAGCTGCTGGGAGCCTACTGACAAGGTGCCCAGAAAGCATCTTTTGACTCCAAGAGCGGAGAAACAGGATCTTTCATAGGTGGGAACAAGCCACTTGGTGACATTGAGAAAGCTTCTTTTAAAGTTAAAAGCATAAAAGTAGATGATTACCATTGAGGATCCCCAAGGAGAAGGGTGAAAAAAGGAGGAGATAAGAGAATGGACAAGTATGACCAAAGAAGGATGGGTGGAAGTGCATGGGGCAAGAAAAAGAAATACTAGCAGGCAAACTGGATTCTCTTAGGCAAAGGCCATTGCAACTGGATAATATTATTCATTTTCTGCTTACTACTTGGAATAATCTGATGGATTTACAAGAATTTATGATAGATTACTCAGTGCCAAGATGGTAAAAGACCTTTCTCTTTGTATCACGTACAGAACATGCTATCACTTTTGCTGCTAATCAGTTTATTCCTAACATGCAAAGATGCTGAAAAATGTATTGATACCTACTTCTGGTCCTTCACTGCATTAAAGGAGGATAATGTTAGTCAAGTGCATATTTCTTTGCTGTACAAGGCTTCTGGCAACTCTGACGTGTATTGGGAGAACAGCAGATAGAAATCTGAAGAGTCAAGCTAGCATCAGTAATTACACCAGGTAAGCAGAACACATTACAAAGAAATAGCATGGCCATAAACTCAATATCAAGCAAAGCACACAAGGCAGAGTGGGGGATTAAAAAAAGACAGCAGAAACACTCTGTGTACTGTGGTGTGCAGAGCAGCCTGTAGCAATCAAAGCCTTCCAAGTCACCTTGGAAGGTGTAGACACCTGACCTGGTTACTGTAATGTTGGAGAGGGTATGTTTTTCCCTGCCTCAGCACTGCCTCTCATGAGGGTAAGAGAAAGACTTCTGGCAGATTTTTGGGAAAAAAACACTGAAGGAGGGGAAATGCAGCACACAGGTAGATGAAGACTTGATCTAGAAGGATCCCTTTTAGTACAAACTTAGAAGGAACTTCTCATCTCCTTTAATCTGTAAAGCTGTTGGCTGTTCTCCTGGAGTAGCTTCAGCTCCTAATCAAAGCTCTGGGCACACACAAAATAATAGCTGTGAAGTTTTCTGGTATATAATGGTGCTGGCAGACCAGCCATTATTAACTGATGAACTGCAATGCTTCTATGTGTATAGTTCTTGTGAGGAGCAGGATGACACAAGTACTCTGCAGGATATGGGATCGTCAGTACACTGCTGCTCTGACAAGATGCAATGCATCCAACATGCTTCTAATGTGTCAGAAGAGACTTGAAGAAACAGCTCATCCAGCTTGCTCAGGAAGCTATTTTAAATTATAAACCTTGTTCTGCCATTGCAGGCATGTTGCTGTGTGTGCTGTGAAACACTGAGTGTTCCATAATGTTGGAGTTTGGTACTTCTGCTGAATCTGCTCTTCTCCTGATCCCTGCTAGCCTAGTACTGTCAGTCTCATGATGAAGTTCAAAAATGCTGCTGCAGCATTCCTAAAAGGTGTTAGAGGAGTGTTTGACTTCTCTCTTGTCAGTAGTTCCAAGTTGTCATCTTTCATCTTCTGAAGTTTCTAAAGCAATGGATTCACTAGACTTCATGTGGAAGCTGACCTCCAGTGAAGCAGAAACAGAAACTGGGAGCCTACAGCAGTTAGCTGCTATGATGTCTCTCTTAGCTCTTCCTTTCTTCCTGCACACCTGCTCTCTCCACGTTCTAGCAATGGCTCACCTTAGAGGCAAATAAGGTCCCAGGTTCTGTTTTAGGGATGTATGAACCATGAGAACTGGACTCCTATGTTTTTCCAATGGACTGAATTAAGGCTGTTGAACCCAGTGTATATTCTGTCTCATTTTGCACTGAGATGTTTTTATATACTGTGGCTAAATTTGCCCCTCGTGCCTTTACTGACTCATCATGAAACCAGGGATGAATGCAAGGGGGTTTTAATTTTCATTTTATTACAAATAATTTTTATTTTCTCAGCTATCTTCAGTGTGGAAGCTACCCTCCCATTTTCTTCCCTCACTCACTTCTCCTCACTAGGCTTTTCTACTGCTCCTACCACCATGAGCCTAACACCTATTAGACCTGGAAATTCCTCACCTGCGTGTACTGCAGGTGCTGCCTCACACATGCAAGGTACGAGCCTCTGTCAGACTTCTTTTCCCATGTGTGGGACACCATGAGGACTACATCTCCCGTGGAGGGTTGAACTGCAATTGTTTACCATCTCCAGATGTATAAAAGGATGTTTGGAGGTTTCTTAGAAAATCTTCCTAGGAATTCATGCAAGGGGGAGGGGCAGAAGAGACATCATTCTCTAATGTGGGCAGCTTGTTTTGTCTAAGAAAATATCTAAGAGACTTTTTCTAATGTGGGCAGCTTGTTTTGGCCTGTTTGTGACCCACCACTCCTCTGCCATGTACCACCTCGTGATGGGAGGCAGCTGCATTGCTCCCCTGAGCAAAACGCACCTGATCTCATGTGGAATTTTTTGTCATCGGTAATCATGTTTCTTTGTTTTGGTTGCCATCTGCTGGCAGAATGATGTGTTCATTGCCATTTCACACTCACGCTGCATAGTTTTTTGTTTGTTTGTTTGTATTTTTTTGGTGTGTGGTTTTTTTTTTTTTTTTTTTTTTTTTTTAATACTAAGCATTTTGAATATATTTGTGCAGTTTGTATATGCATGTTGCAAAAAAGTGCTGCTTTTGGATGTCAGAATTCACAGACTGACAATGCTGGAGGCAGAGCTCACAGCCCATGAGAACAGATGCTTGACTAATTGGACAGAAACAAGTAATCATGCTGGAGAATGAGGAAGAGGAAGCGTGCCCCACAGGAGTCTTGGAACTTTGGGTGGAGGTGGACACCGACTGAAAGCAGCATAGGAGAGCAAGGAGCTTGGCAGGTGAGCATCCAGGTCCCCCCCATGTGAGCCGTGCATGTGCTCAGCCTGTGGTGAGTAGGTGTGACCTCAGTACAGACATACAGTGTTTAGAATGCAGGTACTCAGACAGCTGCAGTGGGAGAAGAACAGACCAAGCACCCAAAGTTCTGGGTGGAGCAAACTGCTCTACTGTCCTAACACTTGCTCTGAGTAAATGAGCCTGTAAAATAAGGCCCTGACAGTTTGGGCCAGGCTGCTTCACCCATGGAGAGGTTGTTGAGGTGACTGACTGGGTGTTGCCAGATGGACACGAAAAGAAGGACACTCACACAGTCAGTGTCAGGGCAAAAAAGAAGAAAGTTTATTTTGGGTTTAAAGTTTTGTCTTGGTTTGAATAGACAGGTGTCTGCCAAGGAAGATTGGAGCCTCTCTTGGAATGCAAGCCCCCTCCTCCCTTTTTCAAATTATTATAAATTTACAATTAAAAGGCTGTCAGGCAAAGATTTTGGGAATAGGTATAGCAGTTCTTTACTAGAAATATTAAAAATACAAATGTTATAGTACAAAATAATGAGCAAACAAACAAACAAGGAATTTTAGGAAAAAAACAAACCAAACCAACAAAACCTCTGACAGAGTCAGAAAAATACAACCTGATGCCCTGTTAGTCAGGGCATTGGAAACAGTCCAAAGTCAGCCCTCCTGGAGTGGCAGATGTGGTCCTGTTGGAAGCAGAGATGATGATCCTGTGGAGCCAGAGGTCTCGAGATGGGTCTGGTCTTCCTTTGGGGTTCCCATGGGAAACAGCAGAGTGCCTGGTGATACTTGCGGCTCCTTTTTATCTAGGTGGAAATGGTTGCTCTTCTGCTTTCTAGTAGAGTATCTTACAATAGGGTGATGAAATGTGTCATGCCATTGGTGAGCTTTGATTGTGCGTTAACAAAAGATATTCCCATGGGGATAGTGAAAGACTGAGCAGAGATAAGAGATAATTCCTCACCCGGTTTTAACAGCTGGCTTGTTATCAGGGAAGGCAGTTACCCCCTCCCTTCTGGAGTTACAATAGAAAAGAAAAATAAAACCTTTGGCTATCTCTTTGTTTTGGTCAAGTACTCTTAAGTATCTAACATTTAGTCTCCTTGGTAACTCATGGGGAAAAAATTCTTTAAAGTAAAAAAAGGAGCAAACCTAACCCCCAACACGTTTAAATATGTTTTGGAGTTTGATCAGGGATTGGACCGTGAGGTTGATACCATTTGACCTCTTTTGAGAAGTCCATCAATTTGTCCTTTCCCCAGGAAAGAATGCACAGTTTACCACACATCACTCTTCGTTTATGTTACAATGCTTGAGAAAACTCCAGTACAAATGTAAACATCAGAAGGCTGAAAAAATCAGGGCAACAACTGGGTGTGAGGTTCCTAGGCGACTGCAAAGGGTGCCTGCCTGCACCGTCCAGCACTAGACCCAGGGTGAGCATCCTTATCAAGTGATCTCATAGAAAGGCCCATTTCTCACCAGTGTTGCTGTGTCCCCAACATGAATGCCACAAAATTAATCTGGTCAGCATCTTGAATACTCAAACTCAGCTTTTGAATCAAGTTCTGTACTGGAATGTTTCCTATCTGAAAAAAAACCAAAAACCAAAAAACAAAACACAAAACAAAACAAAACAAAACAAAAAAAAAACACCAAAAAAAACCAACCCAAACCAAACTCCACAGCTTCAAAGGAAAACTTACATGCATTTATTCTTCCTTGTGCAGGATGGTATAAAACTCAGTCTAAATGACAGCAATTCAAAAGGATTTGATACTAACAAGACCTCAAAAACAAGTTTGAGTTTTACCTGGATGAATGATTGGAAACTGCATCTTTAATATGATCAAGTATCTTGTGTAAGGTAAATAAAATTTGATGAGTTACAACTTTTAATCCCATTGCTGTCAAATTTAATGTGTCTGCTTCAAATGAGAAATGATAAATGAAATTCTTTAATTTCAGTGCTATGCAAATAGTATTAGAAGATTACTCCTGATGCTGGAAGACCAGAATCTGATTAATTTTTCAGCAGATCTTTAGCATAGGCTAGAATTCCTGTTGCTGTGATGCATGGTGGCATTTAATACTTCATATCCTTTTCCACAGACAGGCTGAAATGCAAATACATTTCCCAAAGTCATTTCTCCTGGCAGTATTTGCAATTTCTGCAGAAGCATCCAGAGAAGGAAATGTTAGAAGACAACAATTTTACCCAGAATTGTGAAAGGATGCTCCAGTTCTGCAGAGCAGTGGTGTACCTCTGTATCTCAGGAATAAGGCTGCATCAGTTGTAATGACCCCCACTGGACAATGCACAGAAGAAGGCACACACCCAGCTACTGTGCCAGCTGTGTCCTCCTGCCAGTCCCACCCCTCCCTGTTCTTACAGGAAGTCACTAGAGCTCAAGGTAAAGAAAACCAAGCGATTTTTCCTTACTTTTTTCTCAGAAATGGCTTGAGTCTCATGAGTTCTCCCTCTTTACATTGCTCTTGTGAGATGCCATCTGTGATTCTGAGTCCATCTCTGTAGCGCTCAGCATAAGTATATGGACCTGTGAGAGTGAGTTCTAAGGAGGCCACAGAGATGATCAGAGGGCTTATAAAAAGGAGGAGGAGAGGCTTTTGGAAGGAGCATACAGTGACAGGACAAGGGGCAAGAGTTTTCTTGGAGCTCAAGAACCTGGACATGTCCTGGCTTCATCTTGGGCACAGCATTGCTCTTGGACTGGCTTCTCCAGCATAAAAAAAGTAAAAGAGCAAAAAGTTTGTCCTGAAAGTTGAGTTAGAAAAACATGCTTTGCATTTCTATTTCTTGCTAAAGGGCAGAATAAATAGTAACATCCAGCTGAGCTGTCTGGATAATCTTCTAATAAACTGTATAATAAAGAAGTGAATTCAGTGGAAGATCAGCTGTTTACACTGATCTGTAATTGATCTCTAGCAAATAACACATGCAGTTAGAGTCTTTCTGCTTTTAATGTGGACATTACAGCTCTGGTGACACGGAGGATGAGATGGCTCAAGCCATTTCCTGCCTCTCTGCTTGTAGTATCATAGTTTGCATAGTCACCAGGAGCATCCTATGCAGTGGGAGCCACTGCTGGCCAGTTGAACCCTGAGGCTCTGCATGAGCAGTGTGCAGCTACATAGACTAGGGACTGAGTCTGGCAGAAATACCTTGCTAGGCATGACTGGTTCTGCTTCTGCTGCTGCAGACTCAACACCAGGAGCTGCCAAGGGAGCTGGCTCTGCATTGCTGCAGGGGAGCTGTTTGCATGAGCTCTAGGGCTAACAGAGGCTGCTGCAGCAAGCAGGGCAGCTCTGGGGTTCTGGGTACCTGCTGTGGTCTTGGACCTCTGACTTCAGAGCAAACTTTTGAGAAGCAAGGCACGCCCAATAGCTGGGAATCTGAACATTGCTTCCTCAGGGACCCTGAACTAGATCCACCTACCCTCTTGCGGTCTGGACCCCTAGAAGAGAATCTTGGAATTTTTATTCTTTTGGCTCCAGGGCTATCATATCCCGGGGTTTCTGGAAAGCTTTGTACAGTGTGTGATGTTGTGAGCCTGAAGCACTGGAACAGCTGACCATGAAAAAGCAGGTCTAATAGTTCAGCATCAGAGGAGGGATCTGCCCTTCTCTCCAGGGACTGGTGTCATGTTAATGAGCCCTTTTGTACCATGGGATAATGAACTTGAATAAAAGGAATTGGCTGCCTTCAACCAGCCCTCTATGCTCTCCTGCTGTTTTCCCCTCGATATACCCCAAGCTTGGGCCGGAGACCAGAGGAGCCTGCCTACTGTTGCATGTCCTGTCCCAAATGTATTGGAGAGGCCTGCCCCTGCTCTTCTTCCTGTCACAGCAGCTAAAAGGCAAGGGACACAATGTTCTCTTTATGGTCCAGAGTCGTATTTCTCAAGTCTTCTACACAATCTTTTGCAACACACCCACTCCTCTGCCATACAACAGCACAAGAGGCCCTGCTGCTCAGCCTGGCTTTTCCTTGGTACCAGAGGGACAGGCACTTCCCCCAGGCTTGCCTCCTGTGCCCTGCCTGTGACAGCCACGCTGAGCTGCGGGCACGACACCTCTTAAAGCCTCTCACCCTCTGCTGAGGGGCTGCCCTGACTTTGGGCTTGAGGCCGTGGGGTTTGTGCCTAGCAGCGAGCACTGAGTGTGCTTTGGCCCCGGAACAGGTTTTACGTGTGTCCTTGGGAGCCCTGGTGCATGTCTGGGTGAAAGGCTGGTTGGGCTGCAAAGGATGCCGAGCCCTGGGTGGATGCCCGCTCTCAGCACCGCCCTCCTGCCATGGCACAGCGCCATCTGCCTCCTCCAGAGGGCACAGGCTTGCTCTGCCGGCGAGCAGACACCTCGGGAATGCAGAGCACGTTGCCACACACGTGGCCAGCTTCAGCGCTAGGAAGGCCTTATTTAGTGCCTGTGAAATGAGATAAGCCAGACGGCATTATGTTGGTATCACTGGACAAAAGAACTGAAAGTAAGGGCTCTGCGTAACAGCAACAACAGAAAAAGATGTATCAAGTCTGATGTTAGATGATTCATAAAATAATTAGCGTTTCTGAGCATGTCCTAATTTCAGACAAAAGTGAAAATACAACAAGATGAGCAGAAAATGATGGGTTATGCTTTTAGAACAAGGCACTTTAATTGAGCCAGATGGGCCCAGATGTTTCCTCACACTATGACTGAAATGATCACCTATTCAGAGAGATGTGTTGTGGGAGAAACTGTAACAAAGATGCAAGAGGAAATTTTCCACAAGCAATGATTACATTAAGGAGACTTGAGGCAGCTCTTACTGCTCTAGTGAGGCTAATTGTGTATGAAAATAGGAACATTTCATACTGACTTAAAGAGGTCCTCACTGCTGCTAACACTTCAGCTTGCATTTTGATCCAAGACTTTATAATCACTCTCCTCTCTTATCAACTAGTTTTGACTCCAGGTCTCCCTTTGGTCATCTGCTCTTTCTGTTCCTGGTTAATGCAAGCAAATCTCTCCTCTCTGTGCTTCAGCTTTCCTGATGAGTTTGGTAACAGTGGCTGTTTTTCTTCAAACCTATTCTTAGAGTTTCAGTTTGAAGTTACACCTGTTATAAATGCAATGGCAAATATCGGATTAATAAAAAGACAATTTATTAATAACACAATATCGAACACCAGCAAAATGAGAAAACCACAAAATAGTAAAATATCAGCGCCGCGCTGGGTGGGCAGGGGTCTGCACACCAGGGTACAAGACGCCCAAATCCACGCCATGCAGTTCTCAGTCCACCGTTTTATAGGATTTTTCTGCCCTTAGGCAGTCCAGGTGTCCAGGGTGGGCTGAATAGTCCGAATTGCTTTTCGATGGCCTTCCCGGATCTTGTCAAGTCCCGTTGTTCCATTCCGGGAAGGTTCTTTCTTATGCCAATTATACAGGTCAGTCTTATGTTGATTTCAGTTTGCATATCGTGCCGGGGCGTTGATGAAATCTGCATCGTCATCAAGAAGAAATTCTCCTTGCATTGGCGAGGAAGTGATTCTTATCAAGGCTGGCCAGAGTCTTTGTCCAGTCTGATGATCCTTGTCCTGTTTCGCAACTGAAGCTGTGCAGGCTGGGGGGGAACGGTTTGCTTCCTACTGGATTTTACATTTTATTAACATTGTTCTTATTATACATTGGATTATTATTTCATACACGAATTTTTACCCCAAATTTATCACACACCTGAGCGAAATGGTTTTATATGGTTGCAACATTTGACATGATCAACCTAAACAGAGATCTCTAAAGAGTGTCTTACTTGGTAAAGATCTCCCTACTTCCCTGCAGATGCATTTGAAGCTGCCAAGGGATTATGTGTTTGTGAGGGGGTGTAAAGCATGTGTGCACTCATGCAGATGTGCCCACACAAGAAAGTGGACATTTAAGACTATAACACTAGAAGATCAGTTGGTATTAGGAAGATATTGAGGCCATCAGGTCTGGAATGGGTCTGAGGATGCTTGATCTGTATATCCTGAGTGCTCCCTTGTTCCCTTCACTTCACCTCACATCCTCTTGGTTGCAGTCAGTCACATGTGATATGAGAAAGACGGTTTGGTTTATTTTTCTGCTCAGGTTTGCTGTATTTTTCGGCTGCGGTGCTCAGGTGCACAGCTATGTGGAAGCTGTCCTTGGACAGCCCTGACTGCATAGCCCAGTATCATGTTACTTGATCCTCTGCTTTGCTGTCCTTGTCTTTCCCTTTCACAGCTCAATCCCCTCTCGGATAAACAGAACATACGAAAATGACACAATAGGGGGGTGGCTGGGAAAGTGAGGCAACCAACTTCATCACTGTGAAAGTCTTCTGAAGGAAATCTCACAAGTCTGAGAGTAATTCAGTTCTCTTCTTCTAAATGCTTTCAGAGTGAGGGAAAGGGGCCTCTCCCACCTGGCCTAATCTTCAAAGTGTTCCACTGTCAGCCTCTGCACTGGAGGTGTGGCTCTTAGAGCCCACCCCACACTTAGAAGGAGCTGATGGGCCTTGGATGACACGGGGTAAGGCCTCAGTCTCTTCACAGAGGTTCACTGTGAGCTGTGTACTCCTCCTCCATGAGCTGTATCTCAGTCTAGCTCAGTTGGAAAGGGAAGGCAGGCTATAATGTTTTAGTATTATGCTAATTAACATTGCAGAACAAGGTTTCTCTATCAGGTGCACCTGACCCAGCTCCTCTGCTGTTAGGAACTAGTTCTCACTAGAGAGTTTTTTCTCAGGCTGGCAGAGCAAAAACCTCCAAGGAGATCCAATTCTTCCTTCTCCTCCTTGCACAATGAAAGTGTTAGTCCCAGAGATCTGGGTATGCTTTACAGCTAAACAGGAGACTGCTTCCTCTGACCAACTTAGGGCAGCATGTTTCTCACCATATGCCTCAAACACTGTTGCAGAATGGCAGAAGATCTGCACAAACACAGTGTCTGAGATGGTGCTTGAGGCATGACAAGCTGCTGCATCCATCAAACACAGCCAGGTTCTTCTTGGGAAGGGATTCCCAAAAGGAGGGCAGTGGGGAGCTGGACAGCAGTACCAACAAACATTTCTCTGGAGGCTTGTTCCTCCTCAGCTTGGCCACTCTCCTCTGAGCCCTCAATGGGGACAATTAGTGTTCTGATTCTTGCTATGAAGGCCTGTTTGCAGGTCTTGAATTGTCTAGAGCTGTACTAGTAGCATAATAGTTCCTGAGGTGAATGTCTTATAGTTTCTGTTCTTATAAGAAAAGCCTAAAGTCGTTAGTCTTTAGCAGTGCTCTGGATCTCTGTGTTGTGGTTTAACCACTGAGAGCCCCACTGGGCAGAGCTCATACACATGTTCAGGTGTTTCAAGCAATGCTACAAGCCCACAGCTCTTAAAAAAATAGTCTTGTGCAGGTAGCAACTCCTCACCATCCCCTCACACCTGTTACTTAGTAGCTTACAAAATCTCTTTTCTGCTGATGGGAATAAAGAGGATTTGTTTTCCCTCCCCGCCGTCCTCCGCCTCCTCTCCCCTCCTTTCCCCCTCCCCCCCCCCCCCCCCCCCCCCAACTTTCCAGTGGGTTTCTGGGTAGGAGTTAGTTGTGCAGAAACAAAGATTACAATTTCCTGGCCTGATCTTGGTGTAGGAGGCAGTATCCCCCCATGCTCTCCCTGGGCAGCTGCAGCGTGAGCAGATCAGCAAAACGCAGCTGGGAGGGAGGGAGGGAGGGAGGGAGGGAGGTGCAATGGCTCCCCGGGCATCCTCAGGCACTACAGCTGCACCTGCCTTGAAGTATGCCTTGGTAGATGGTTACCCTCAGCTATTGCTACCACTGGACCTCAGAAGTGGATATTAATTTATGGAACAGACCTCCCAGGTAACCACCAATTCTTCCTTAAGCAGCTCTGTTATAATGCACAGATCTGCGTGAATGACAGCTCCCAAATGCAGGGTGCTTTTTGCATGCACCTGGAGGGATGTGGGGACATCATTCCCTCAGCTTTCACAACCCAAATGCAATCTTACTGATAATCTGGACAACCTCACGCTTGCAACTGCATCACAAGCTTTCCTTGGTCTTGTTTGGGTTTTTTTTCCCCTTGGAAATAGAGGGTAGTGAAAGATGAGATAAAGACAAACTGCAGAGCTGTGAGACACAGTGGTTCCTCAGCAGATTCACAGAAATGCTCCCAGGAGTGCAAAAGCTGTTCTCAGATCTCTGGTTTATGTTGGTGTTTGAGCACTTAGCGTATGAGTTACTGCAAGAGTCAATGAATCCTAATCAAAGCAACTTTCAAAAAGAGAGAAGCTGCTTGACAATAAATCTGGACACCAGAGGTTCAGGCATTTTGAACCCTGGCATTCAGCAGCTGTTACCTGGGGAGACTCCCCTAGGGGATCTAGTATTTCAGAGAACTCCTTTCAAAGCAAGAGTCAGTTGTTAAACCAGGCATAAGGGAGTCTGAATATTTATTCAGGCTTAGCTCTGCCCCTTTGAGCGTGACACAGCAGCTCCCTATTGTGAACACCCACCTGCAGTCAAATTAGCAGGACTGCAGCTTGGACAGGGAGTTGTGTTCACAGAAATCCTAGGAAGCAGCTTTCTTACGCTGAAAACACTGCACTTTGCTTCCTGGAAACACAGAAACAGGCAAGAATGTGTTTGGGCAGTCTAATTTCATACAAATATTATGTACATCCCACCACTGCTGGTAAAGGAATCAGGTTGCCTTTACTGGGTATAAACACAGGTTCTGGGTGGGGGTTTTTTTTGGATGCAGAAACAAAAATTCTTTAGCAGTTCTTAATTTCTAAAATAATTTTAGTTCATCTTGAATTGTACAATGATAAAATCTTCCTGCAAAAATAAATGATCTTTGTTGCTGTCACTGCTGTTTTAGGACATGCCTTCTCACATGGGACATGTATCAGTAAAGTCAGAAAGAAGCTTTACAAAAACCAAACCAAAACACAAGGTGAAGTCACATTTATTAATGCTATCTGGTTACCAGCAATACAGTGTTGAACAAACACAAGCCATTGATAAATAAATGATGACTAGCTCTTGGCCTGTGAAAGGAAATGCCTGCCTTGTCATTACAGTTGAAATGGCTCCCCTAATGGTTCTGGTTCAGTCCCGGAGGACACTTGCAGTATGTGGGATATTATCAGAATGAAAATGTCATGGGTCCTCATCTCCACAGGCAGCTGCAATCTGATGTGTCGTAGGTTCTGCAGAATTCTGTAGAATGCTGCAGCTGGGGTTGTTTGCTGCTCCCAAAATGTTGGTGAACCCTGTTTGGTGAGGGCACCCACACAATTAAAAGGGATGTTATTGTACCACCTGAAACCCATGCATGGACTGATCCCTCTTGTCTCCAATGGCCCTGGGAAGAAAATTTGCTCTAAATGGATGATTGAAGGCTGCCAAGCAGTTAGCAGAAGTGGTGGTGTCCTCAAGTTGTGCCCACTGCACCCCCTCCTCCACAGCAGGCTGGGATAGTGACCTGCCTGTGTACCTACTAGGAATTATGAGGGGATCTGCATGTGCCCTTTCGAGGGGCTTTGCAGGGACCAGGGAAAGTGACAGGGTCTGCACCGTCCGGCCTGTAGCTGAGGCAACTCCCTGAGACAAAGTCCTCTGGCAGCAGCTCATGTGCCCCCCTCCCACTGTGCCACCATGACAGGGACTTCCAGTGTCTGGAAGAAAATATGCCTGAGCATCTCTACCAGAAACATATTTTTGAGGGCTCCCCTGAGGAGAAACCCATGCTGATTTGGGTTAATGCTGCTTCCTGCATCTTGCAAACAACTATTGTTAAGGATGTGACTTATTTGTGCGTGCCATCTGAAACAAGTCAAATGCCCTCAAAACATCAGAGAAACCTCTGCCGCCATGGATTATCTGTGCAACCAACCCCCAACAGATCTGCTCTAACAACAGCATCCTGTCTTCCTTCTTTTTCCCAGGTAGTGTCAGGTCTAACAGTTAGTAGATTTGGGAGTTCTTCCATTTCAACAATATGATAATCATTCTCTCTCTGCCCTACTTCTAGGCTTTCTGGCATTCAGAAAGGTCAACAGTTTAATTCCTAAAGGAGCTGAATACATATTTCTTTTGTATCTGAAGAACTGAATAAAACTGAGGATGATTTTTTTTTTTTGACACTGAATATTGGGGACAATCTAAAACTTTCTTGTTAGTCAAGTTTCTCTGGTATACCTGCAAAGAAGTTCTACCAAAAAGCATCTCTTGCCAGCTGTGTATAGCATCTGTTTTGTCCATGGTAACACACTTTTTAAACAACACTCCTTCATGAAAACGGAGGATGTGGCATCACTGTGCTAGAGGTGAGGGGTACCAAACTGTCCAGGGATCTGGTGCAAGAAGGACGAGCAGTGGAGAGTTCAAGAGCCCCTGTGAATATACCCACAGCTGTGCCTTAGAGAGGATGCTGAGAGAAACTTCTCCAAGGACTATGGGGCCTCTGGATGAGTCTGAGGGGAGTTACTGAGTGCTGGTATGACATGTGTGCCATGGAACTACCTACCCTGTCTGGAAACTGCTGCAAACTGGAGGGAATTAATTTACTATGCCTTGATTTCTGTTCATCTGATTATGAGTTGCCTCAAGAGCAGGTTGTTCAGTGCCTGTTCTGACAAAAATCTGTCCCCAGTAAGGTTCATGGTATCTTCACCATGGTGAGTGTACTCACAACAGAGAGATGGTCAAAATATCACTTATGTGTTCAGACTGAGTAGGAAGGTGGAAAAGTGGGGGTCACTCAACCGTAGTGGCTGGATGACATGTTCTGCTTCTCTTGCATAGATAAGGAGAGAGGCTGGTTCCTACTGTCCTCACGCCAGTCTCAGCAGGCTTAACATCAACATGGTGGTGACCCTAAATGTCAGGCAGTTTCATGAGGATGCAGATCATGTGCTGTTGTTTTAGCAGATTTCCCGTGCACTGGTCTCTGGATAAGAACTCAGTTCCAGGGATTAGCTCAAGAGAAGGCAGACTGTGCAAAGAAACTGAAATTAGAAATTATGTATTAAAAATGAAAATGCTGTATTGCAGCAGGTGAATTGAAATGAATGCATTATAAATAATAAATAGAATAAATAGCATGTGACTTAAACCCTATAAATATAACAGAAAGGAATACTTGTGTATTGAACCTTTTGAAATCTTGAAAATGCTAAAATACCACACATGGGTAGCCAAACATTGCACAGACTTCTGATGCAGCCCAGGTTCGTTGTTGTTGTTGTTGTTTTTGTTTTTATTTCTTTTGGTTTGGTTTTGGTTTGATTTTGATTTGGTTTTGGTCTGATTTTGATTTGGTTTTGGTTTTGTTTTTTGTTTTTTTAACTTTGGTTTTACAAGAGCTAGCCTGGCTTTTAGGCAGTTTGAGGGTAAAAGTAAAAAAAAAAAATAAAATAGTCTACGTTACTTCCATAGCTTCTTACTGAAGACCACATTCTCTGGTTCCTCTTTCGTCTTTGATCCAGCTTAAACTGAAGGTCTTAACATAATACTCATAATCCTTCAGAGACATTTAAGGCTCTGAAAGAAATGCAAAGATTTATTGCCTTTGCTACTTTCCTACTTCCCTTTTTGTATATGCAGCTTGGGATTAAAAGCAGCTGCTCTTCATTCTTGTTTGCACAACACCCAAATCAGCAGATTTGGTCCATCTCTGGGTTTTCTATATCCTGCTGAAAAGCCTGCATTTTCCAGGCAGCCATCAAGCTTGCATTCCTGCAAGAGCCCAGACTGAATATTCCTGCCTGAAGGCAGCACCAGATGCTTTGTTCTTGCACCCTCCTTTCCCTCATGCCACTTCTGAAACTACACAGCTGTCCTCACAAGAGATCTCTGCTTCCATCCCTGTCATCTGCACCAGCCTGGAAAGCTGCATATTCCCACTGCTTTACAAACAGATACATAGTAGTGCTCACTGTATCCCCATGGCAAGGGGGCTAGAGCTAGATGATCTTTCTCGTCTCTTTCAACCCAAACAATTCTGATAAAATGATTCTGTGATTTTACTGCAGTCCTTAAGCAAATTCTCAGGCAGTCATATCAAAAGAGCTGCTTTAAATGGGGGATCACTGTGCCCTGGAGGCTTTGTAAAATAGATTTCTGTTGTATAGCATAGTAAACCAAGAAGCTCTGAAAGCATTTCTCCATTGCTATATCATATTGTCCTTTCCTTGATTTCCATGTAGTTTCCTGTTTCCTACAATATTCAAATCAAAAAATTCTTTGTATCAAGAACATACAAGAAAGCTGCTGCTTGACCACAGCTCTTGAATTTAGAGAGGTGTTGCTGCTCCTTTCCTGGAGCAGTCCTGACTGTTAATAGAGAACTCTGTGCCACTCGGTGTCTGACCCCAAGACTGGCCACGTTCAAATAATCAAAACTTCCCACAGAATAAAGTTCTGCTCATTCTGAGTGAAAAAGCAGGTCCTTCATTAATTTTACTGCCTTTGCTCATGCTATTCTTATGAGAGTAGTCCCCAGATGGCACTGTTTGGCCATTTAATGTGATTTTTTTTCTTGTCTGCTCCATTTTTTTTTAAAGTTCATATGCAATGTAGTCTTTGAAGAAATGCTACAGGTTCTCTCCACACAGAGGGAAGGGACTGCTTCCTAGGAGCCATGGCTTGGTGGCAGGATTATTTATTTCTTCTTGTTTTCAGTCTCCTCAACAGAAACGGCTTCATTCTTTTGCATGTCAGTGTTCCACAGTTCTCTGCTCTCCAGAAGCCCCTTCCTCTCATGATAGATCTCCTCTCTTGCCTTAGAATGTTCTTCAAGTACTGCAGGCAGCAAGAAGCTGACAGCAAAGCCCTGCTGTATAGGCTAGGTGGCATATCCTGAAGCATCATACTCACAATCTGCCATCCTTCTTTGCAACTCCAGATTCCCATACTTATACTGTCAAGGGTGTTTATGTTTCTTTCCTTTTTTTAATGTATTTTTTTATGACTGCTTCCATTATTAAGTCACACTTCAACTACTTATGAGAAAACCAAGGTGACTTTGATATACATTTTTCGCCAGACAGAGTTTCAAGCTAATAAGGGACTTCTCAGCTGTTAATAACTACTAAGATTGCTACTGCTATGGCTTGAGAAAAAGCCAAAAAATAATTTTTCTTGTTACATTCAGTACTCAGGAAGGAGACCCAGAACCAGGTAAAAACAAGGTAACACAATAGACAGAAATAGCTGGGGAAAGATGCCACCCATAGAGGCAGTGAAACCTGTTCTTGGGTGGAAAGAATCAAGTTCTTCATATAGTGAGGGAAATTATGAGCTTCAGAAGGAAAGAATGTGTCTATTCAATAAAGTCATGTTAACATAACAAAATGAGGAAGACAGATTTATAGCTACTTGTCTAGATTTGGAAAGACAGCTGTCTGCCAAGGAATACAGGAGCCTCCCTTGAAGATGTAAGCCCCCTCACCCCAAATTCTAATAGTGAAATAAGGGGCTGAATTATTATAATGGATTAAGAGGCTCTCAGGCAAAGATAAGGGAATAGGAATAACGGTTCTTTACTAGGAAAATTGAAAGAAAAATGTAGTAGTACAAAATCACCCCAAACAAACAAAAAGAATTCACTGTCAGAGTCAGAATACAACTTGACACACTGTTGCTCAAGGTGTTGGTAGCAGTCCAATCAAGTTCTCCTGAAGTGACAGATGTGGTTCTGTTCAAGCAATGATCCTGTAAAAGGGTGTAATTTTCCTCCAGTGATGGTTTAGATGGGTCCAGTCTTCCTCTGGGAATCCAGGCTGTCCTGGTGCCCCGAATGTCAGATTTTTATTCAGGTAGGAATGCTTGGTTCCTCCCACTGGGTGGAGCATCTCACGATGGGATGATGTAATTTTATCAGTCATGCAGAGACTCAATGGCCCATTAACAGAAGATATTCCCTGGAGGGAGGATGGGTCATGGATGACATAAAGAATAGTGCTCCACCTGGTTTTAACAGATGGTAATAGAATACATACTTCTAGTTGCAACTTGCATTGCAACCTAAGATAGTACCCAGCTTGGGATTCTGAGAAATAGCTGATTAAGAGAAGTCAAAGGTGGTAGGTGCTGACTGCAATAGCCCATTCAGAGACAGGATTGATCTGTGCTGTCCTGTGGATGGAAACTTGTTTACATTTTTACTAGTGATTTTTGGCACAAGAATTAGAACTGGATTATTCAAGGCAATGAGAGCAATGATACAACATGAGCTTCAGTAATCCAAAACGATAAGATTTTGGTCTTGAGAACCAGAATCTTTGGTGTTCAGCTGGAAATACATCAGAGGTTGTGTAGAAGAAACAAAATGCATGACAGCATGCCAGTTACAAAATGATCAGAGAATTTGTGGGGCACAGCTGGGAAAAGCTCTTCAGATATATCATGGCTATTGCCAGCAGAGAGGAAAGAGACTCTCAGGGTCACCCAGTATCTACTGAGGCCTTTTCAAACACTGGGCAGTGCTGGTCACTTGCAATATTGAAATGAGGCCAAGTGTGACAAACTATAACCTTGGCAGGTGCAACACAGCCAAAATGGGCTGAAGTGTGGGGACAGTGTTCTCTACAAAGTTAGCAGTGCAGGTGGATGAAAGACCTGCTGGGAGTGAGAGGAGCTAAGCTGGATGACATGAAGTTCTGGCATGTGAACAAGAGATCCCCAATATGCTGAGGGTGGAAATCCACAGCTTCCTAACCATTGTGATTCATCTTCTTGGAACAACCTAAGAAGCCCAAATAACAACAAGATGGAGTGTGACAGGTTTAAGGAAGTCAGCATGTAAATGATACAAAAATTTGAGGTGTGGCCCCTTCATCTATTTCCCTGTGCCATTTTGTTTGAAAAAAAGGGATGTGATTTTTCATAGTTCATTCTTCCTCATAGAGTTTTTGGGACTGAGCTTAATCACTGTTAAAAGTAAAATAATAGAAAAAGACCCCTCCAAAAACAAACCAGAGGGGAAAAACCCAACAAAAAAAATTCTTGACCTCCTGTTATAACTATTACACTGTGCAGTTTTGGTGTTCTGTTGGGAAAGATGGGACAGGAAGGGCTTGTGGATATGATTGTCTGGTAAGAAATACTGGAGATGTAAAACCTGTGAGTGAAATAGAAATGAAGGCCAGCTTGAGATGTGATCACGGCAGGCAGGAAGATGGTGATTAGCTGGAGATAGGTTGAAGGACAGAAAACAAAAGGATCCAAGGATGTAGCCCCTCCCCACCCTGCCAAGGCATCAGGGAAAAAGTAGATAAGGAAAATAGTCTTTAGAGTTTAGAATTTAAGATGATATGGTAATATAGTTGTTCTCATAGGCTGCATGCAAAGTTTGTAGGTTCTGTATCTCACACCAGTTGGTCACTGTAAATTAGAATATTCAACACAAGAGGAGATATAATATATTGTAACAAGGTCCTTGCTCTCTCTCTTACTGCTCTGACTGCTCTTAACTCTCTTAGCTCTTTTACCTCCCTTACCCCTGCTATCTCCCTTACCTCATACCCCCTCTCTCTCTTCCTCTCCCTCTTTGAGGCTTCCCTTCAGCCGAAGCTGGTGGCTGAAGGCCCTTTTTACCCACAACCCTTGCAATAAAACCATGTGTTTCTAGAATAACTCAGGTCTGCAGAGTTCCTTCTCCCTGCCCTCCATGGATGTTCCTACAGTGTTCTGCCTATGTTGATAATTAAACTCATCGTAGAGTCTGCTGCAGTTTAAAATGGAGTGTGTAAGGAAGACTCCTACTTCAATAAAAGAGGATACTCAGATACCTGTCCTAATAATACAGGCATTCAAGGAACGGAAAACCTTTCTTACTATGGGCTGAACAGAAATCTCACCTTCTTGACAGTTTTTGATTCTTGGTTATAGTAACTCTAGTGCTCACGGAAAGCTTTCAAAATTCATTAAAATGGACACAAAACTACTATTTTTTTCTCTTTTTCTATTCTAAAGAGCACTGGTGATTTTTGAACATCTTCCAAAAGCTTGGCCCCTTCCAGTGTTGCTGAGACCCAAGTCTCGTTCTCCATCTACATTTTGATAACACAGGCACTGAGAACAGCCTAAGTAAGGGAGAAATCCTCTTTAAGCTTTGTCTCATTCGATGAATGATGCCAGAAGCTGTTTTGGAAATGCAAAAAAAAAAAAAGCTCAGGCAAGGAAACTTTTTCAGTTTACTAGTGCAGATAAAGTTAACAGCCTGCAATCAGATGTAAGGATTCTTGTCTGATTTCCTCTAGAAATAGGATTTATAGGCTTATAATGTCTCTATGTGTCAGTTTCAGTCCATCTTAACATTTTATTCCCCTTATCAAGTACAAAGAAACATGCAGAGAGGCAGCAAATGTTGCATGACTTGAAGAGACAGGCGGCTGAGTAAGGTAGAGAGGACCTATGAAAAGCTGGAAGTGATATCGAGCCCCTCAAGATTTGAGCCTCTCAAGATCTGAAGCCAACTTTGCAATTTTTTTTGTTGTTGTCAGTCGGTAGATGTAGCTGGACAGTTATGATCAACCAATTGCATTGTGAACACCATATGCTTGGCTAGTGTTTATTTTAAGGAAAAGGAAAGACAATCCCAAGACAAATGGGCTGTCTGGACGAGAGCCACCAGGAGTAAGGTCAGGACTGAGCAGTAACTGTGGGAGAGGCAATTCCAGCCGTGGACCACCAGCTCAGTGACCACCTACTCCAAACAGACCCCAGAGTCAGACAGAGGGAAGAACTGCATCTGCAGAGTAATTAGCATGGCAAATAGGGGGTTGAGTACTAATTAATGAAAGTCATGTAATCTCAAAGCAATGAATGCTGATGCGTTGTTAAAATGTACAAATGGTGTAAAGTTTTGATGACTGGGGAGCCAGCCTTCTGTGGGCTACCACACTGCTCCTTCCTTCGCACAGACCAGAATTAGAGGTAGAAATACCTCACCTGCCTGTGTGAGTTGGTGCTGCACAACAGGGAAGGAACCTGCAGTAGGGACAAGAGAAGCACCAAAGCAAACTTCTGTCTTATTTGACCTTAGGAATCCATGAGACATCATAATTCGCTCAATTAATAGGCAGGGGAGCAAGATATCCAGCCATATAAAGAAATAAAACTCTAGAAAACCTAGATGGTTTAGTTTGTCTGCCTGGCACTGTTTTCTTGGCCTGGCTGCCATGGTCAGGTGTGAACACAGGGACAGGTAACTGAAGCATGGTACTGCAGACAGTCTGTCTCAGGATTTTACTTCCACTGGGTGACACTGCACCAGACTTGGCCTGCTGAGACCATTCAGGCAGATTAAGTTCCTTTTGATCCTCTATGCTCCTTCACAGGGTGGGCAGCAGATGACATCTTCCCCTCCTGGAAAACACACCATTCTGCCATTACAGAAGCCAACCAAGAAAACCTCAAAATCAATGGTCTTGGAAAACTAGTTGATTCAGGGCATGGAGGAGAGTGGGCTTAGGTGTGATGACTCTGGCCCATGAAGGAGCAGCTAGATTTTCCCCACAGGGGAGGAAATGGGTATATCTGCATGGCAGGCTGTTACTCTGTGACAGAGCTATCAGAGCAAGAAATTCTAAGTACACAGCACTGGAAGAAACTTATCCTGAAACTATAAACACTTGAAAGTCTTTTTCAGAATTTACTGATGCCAGGGCTTGATGATGCTGTTTAATTACCCTAGGTGACTAAAGACAGTTAAGTTGCTGTTTCTTCCCCCTTCACAAACACTTTTGCTGTGGTTAATTTACCAGCTGACAGTTTCTCATTTCCCTGACCTCCCTGCAGCCACTAACGTATCTTATTAAGGCCCCTTGTACAGCCTCAGCTTCTCCCTTGGCGATGACTTGGCTATTTAGTGTGAAATTTGATAAAGTGCATACTTCAGTTAGCAAGCCCACCAACAGCCTGCACTCTCAACACCTGCCAGCCTTCCTCACTCTCTGCTTTCTTAGCTCAGACAGTTGAAGAGCGTCTGAGCATTAAGATGAGCAGGCTTATGATGCTGGCTTGGTACAGCATGGAAATTGCTTGCAGTGAAAAGCAACACATAAAGACCTCTCATCTGGAAACAAGTGCAGTAAGAGGTGTCAGAGAAGATGCTGGTTTCTGAAGCAAGAAGAGCTTCCATTACACATTGGTATTTTTTAACATAATGTAGTGTTTAGCTAGTAAAAAATACCTAGGCCTAAAGTAAGTAGAGGCAGTGTCATTGAACATCTGGCACCTGCAGGTGAATCACTTTAAAAAGAAGGCTTCAGTTTAGAGAAGAGAAAGATACAAGGCAAGAAGTCTACGAAGATAAAAATATGCTTTACCAGGTGTTTTAGGAAGATTATTTTAGTAAAGAATGTCATATGTCATAGAAGAATGTAGTACATTTCCTACTTTATCATTGTAATTGTTTATCACCACTGCTCACAGGGACACGGGAAGAGAGGATTTCTGTAGCATGAGAAATTCTCAGTAGGACAATGACCATGTGACTAAAGAAAGCCCTATAGCACTAGGCGGATCAGGCAAGCAGGGAGGACTGGAAGGAGTTGAAGTCATCACCTGCATGCTGAGAATAATGTACTAATGTCTTGAAGAAGCAGTAGCTAAGCAGGAAGGGGAACAGTCTGGTTTCTTGCAGTTGCAGGGAGGAATTGCTGGATTCCCTGGTAACCAAGATGCAATCATTTGGTTGTTTTGCACATGTTTCTGGATGGGATGCTTTGGCATCTGATAAGGAGTTAGCTTAAATAACAGGCAAATTCCTTGGTAGGGACACTGACAAAATCTATTTGCTGTTTCCAGTCCTCATTAAATCTGGAAAAACCTAGTATCGCTGGGTTCCCTGTTCATTACCTCTCTAAAAGTAGCTAAGACTGTCAGGAAGAGCAGGAGAGAGACTGTCAAACATAAAGCATGACTACAAAAGCTTTTACTTTAGCAAAAAAAAGCAGATCAGGAAAGAAAATAGGATTAAAGGAGGGGACAGCAAGATGAGTGAGTAAAATTGTAGGGAGGGGAGAATATGGTTAATTTTCATGTGTCATGAAAAGATGTTGCCTCAGCTGAGCCCCGATTTAGCTCCTTCTCTCAGTGCTTGCTCTGAAGGCAAGATGACTGGCATTATGCTAACTTGTGGAGTTTGCTGACATTTGGATCAAGTTTCAGACACTTATACTACCAGAATCAGTCCATCTACTTAAGTGTTTTTGGAAGTTTTCCTTGAGGTTTTACTCTTTTTCATTCATGCTTTAACCAGTTCATCTAGACTGAATGAAAAACTTACCTTGGGTCAGCATCTCATGGCCTGTTCTAATTGGCAGCACATATAGGGTCCACGCTCAGTGACCCCAGTTTATGACTGCAGCTCTGAGAGAACCTGCCTGTGTGAGTGAACAAATGCAGCTATAAAGCCAGGGCTTTCTTAAGCAGGAATGATTAGTTACATCTCTGTACAACCCTGTGTGGAGAAAGAGGGATGCAAATATCATTGCTAAACTGTGTAAGCTTTGAATGGAAGGTTCTGGAGGAAACTAACAAGCAGCTTCTTTTTTTCAATTAGTTCTTGCTCTGCAGCTTTGCTTCCCCTTCAAAAACAAGTAATCTCATACTGCAGCAAGTAACAAGTCTGCAGCCTACAGAAACAAGCCAGGCTTTGGCTCCCTACAGCTCACCAGCTCAGGGGTTATCAGGGGTTATCTTCTTCAGTGATCCCTGGTTGCCTCAATCTCAAATCCCATAAGCTCCACAAGCAAGGTTTCCAAAATAGCTAAATCTGAAGGCAGACTTCTGTGCATGTGTGCACATGTGCGTGCGTGCACAGATAATCAATTATTTGATGAGGATAAGCTATTTAATTATTTCTTAACATTTTATTTTTACGTGAAGAAATTCCTGTTCAGTGTCAGATTTCAGAAGCTGGGTATACAATGTAGTGCTTCTGGTATGTTTTTTGCCTCAGCAACTACAAATCTCTGGAGATTTTGCAGTACACCAGAAAGGAGGAGGGAGAGTCACACTTCAGCAGACAGTCTTTTATAACCTTTTCTGATGTTTTACTGTGGCTTAAATACAGCAGAGACCTGACATACATTCAAATTGCCATGTACTGAAGAATGGAGAAATGTTAGGAGAGAAAAAATTACTGGGTCCTTCTGAATTTCTAACTACATCACAGTGCTTTCAGAATGTCAGATCACCTTGGGAAGTCTTATTTTTTATTACAGCTTCACTTAATTTTGAATTAATTCTTCCTCGCACCCCTTGTATGTAAAAATGATTGCTTTTACTTATATATGTCAATTTTGCCACTGTCCATCTTCCTGCTCTACATGTGTGTTCTCCAATACAATATTAAATGTATTAGAGACAAGTTTAAGAGGTATCGCTGACTACAGAAAAGAGATGCTTGTTTAAAACAATTAATATGAGGTGTTCACATATCTGACATTGTCAATGTCAGAAGAAATCTGCAGGTTTCACATAAACACACATATTCAGATGTGAAATCCTGTTAAATTAGGCTCAGAGAAGGAGATTAATTGAGGCAGTTCAAAAAGCAAGGGAGTGAGCTGCAGATACCCAGAACTTATCAGCAGCTTGTGAACAGGCCTGAGAGCAAAACTAGTCAATCAGTCAGAAATTAGTCAAAATAAGGCTAAGTAAGAGAATGGGAAAATTGAAAAAAAAAAAACCCCAAAAAACAAAACAACCTGAGAAAACTGACTGCATATTGTCTGTATTTGAAACTAGAGGAGAAGGGAAGATAGGGCCCACCCATAGAGGAGAAAAGCAGCTGGGGAAGCAGACATGCTGAGTGCTGACTAATGGGCAATGTTTCTTTAAGTGCTGGCAGAGGACACAGAGACTCTTGGAAGGGGGTGCGCTTCTCCCTCATGGAGCATACCAAATTTTTATCTTACCTATTTTTTACTAGCTGCCTCAGTAAAGAAAAGCCTGAGGGATGCCAGAGTGACTTACGACATCACCTGGCTGCTTTAAATGTTGGTTGCAAAGACACTCACCAAAATGTGCTCCTACTGGTTTAGCAGAAACAGTAGTACATATGCCTGTTGAAGACCAGGTGAGGTTGGCTTTTGGTCTGCTGATGTCTCAGCAGATTTGGGAAAATGCCTCTAGAGAGGGCTTTGCACAGAGCGCTAAATTCCTTCTTCTTCCTCAACACACAGAGATGTATGTTTGCTTGAGTGGCTCTTCACAGCAGCAGCAGTAGCAATGTGCTCTCCTGTAGGGAGAGATGCAAATTCATCTCCCACAGGGATGGGCTGTACTGTGCTCTAAAATGCTTGCTGACTCTGACGAAACAAAAGCCTTCTGAATCACATTAACTGCACTATACTGCACCTTTCCCGACACTCTGACACAAACCTTTAACCTTTCAAAGGCTGTTTAAGTCAGCCAGTAACCCTTGACATAAATTGATGCATGCAATACTGACTGCATGCTTGCAAACTGGGAAACACACAAACACCTCCTTTGAATGGTCATGAAATCACCAGCTCTCAAGGCATAAATGTGTTATCCACAACAGAGGAGGTTGTACCCAAGAGCTTGTAAAACAGTCACAGCAGCGCAAAACAGTGATTGTCAATATGTTATGTTGTAACATGCTTGTAGACACAGACAGTCAGATTTGACGTCTTGTACAACACTCAGGATTCTTCTGTGTTTGACCCCTGCAGTTAAGTGCAGAAATGGACTTGAAAGCATGTTGCTGCAAGAACTTGCCAAACGGTGATGGTACTCATTAAATACTCAGTGATAAGTCCCAGGGAGTGTGAATCACATGGTAGATATTGTTTTTATGTCTGTGAAGAAATCCTTTTGCCTGAACAGAGAAATTCTGATTTTATGTGGGAATTTGAAGGTTTGAATGATTGGGGAAAGATGCAGTTTGGGGAATTTCCACTTACTGAAAGGGAAAGTAAGCTTTACACATGAAATAAACGGAAGACAGACATTTCTGAGATGGTGTTTTGTGATGCATAAACATCACCTACATTAGGTTGCTTTATATTTGTTAGGCAACCTTTCCTAGTTTTTGATTGGAGAGTCTCACTAGTTCAAGGTATAAAGGAGAGGAAAAAGGCCCGTAAAAAGCAACAAATACAGCATTTCTTGGACATACAAATAAGGTAACTTTAAGGCACATTACCTAAAGCCATTTTAAAGTCTGAATACAATGGCCCAAAGTTGCCTTTTGCCATTTCCTACTGATTCAAGCAATGTTCCTTGCATGTTTTTTTCTGAATTTCATTGCACTGCTCATAATCAGCTGAAGTTAATTACTGAATACTAGCTTTCATGGGTCTTCAATCATGCTCCTGCAAAAAACCAAATTAATAGTGTCTGCAAAAATGCAATTTCTTTTAAAAATAATGATTTTGGATCATATTAAGAAATGAAGATCTCAGCAGTATTCCCAGTAGAAGCATGAAATGGTAAAAGTGGCCAGAAAAAGCACTTAGGTAGCCTAAAGGTAGCATAGTGCTCAGGGACGCTCAAATGTAAAGAGCACGAATCCAAGGACTCAGGTGCCTTGACTTTTTTCTCTGTACTTGAAGACTCTAGGAAAGGCCAGATACAAAGTTTTTATCCTGAACCCACTCACACATGCTTCTCACATCGCAGCAACTTTGCCTTGTGGCAGGTGTTGCAAAGCCCAGAATTAACAGCTGACCAGTGAAATTGGTAATAAAACCACATATTGACCAACTGGAGTGGGAAAACACTTTTCAAAGCACGGTACAACACAACTCATTTGGCCTGTATTTACACAAAACAGATCATGCTTTGGGCTGAGGGAAAAGACCCAGCGGGAAAACCACTCTGGAGTCTGCTCACGTGGTTTTTGCAGGTCACACAGGAGCACAGGCACACAGCTGTGGGTGGTGGCTGCAAACAGGTGCCACAGCAGCAGACTGTGGCAGTGCACCTTTGTCCTCACGGATCACAAGGAGACACATCCAGGTGTAAGTGGAAGTGCAGCTGGCAGGGTGCTCTGCTTGTGGGCCCAGGGAAAATGTACCACTCACAGGTAAAACCAAGGACTTGTGTACACTGCAGAAACATGTGCCACATTTTTCCAGCAGTGCTGGGCCATACAAAAACTGCCCGGGTAGAAATGAGGAGCAATTTTCTTTGGGAGAGTGAAATTTTGTGGCTATCTTCCTATTTTACTATATATAGCAAGACCAGTATAAACTGCTTCACTTTGCAGAGTATCTTCAATTTACTTTCAATGAAAATTTAAGTTTTAAAACTTGTTTCTCCTCATTCCTGTGCCATCATCTGCCTGCTACAGTCCATTTCCATTCCAACGGAAAGACCCCAAGATATCACTATTCAGTTTTATTAAGAGGCGTGTGTCTGCATGAGGAGAGATTCTGCTTGCCAAACACCTGCAACAGCATCTGTCCAGGACTCCTTCCTCATCTGCCAAGCACTCCATCAAACTTCCTTTCCCCTCAAGCCAGGGAAGGCGGAATGGGCTGAGGGCTGGAACGCCGGCTACAGTGCGGGGCTGGGCCGCAGCTGCGGGAGGCGCGGCCGCCATGCAGGAGCGAGGGCCGGCACGCAGAGATGGGAGGCGCAATTGGACGCGGGCCCCGGGGGCGGTACGCGCAGGCAGGACGCAGGTCCAGAGGGAGGCCCGGAGGCGGGACGCGGATCCAGAGGCGGGTCCGGAGGCGGGTCCGGAGGGGGTGTGGGGGCGGGACGCGGGGCTGTACTTCCGGTTCGGGGTTGCCGTTACGCGCTGGCGGAGGGGCTTGCCGGACTGGTGGCCAATAGCGAGGCTTGGCGGAAACGCGCGGTGGCCGCTGGTTGGCGGGTGGCGGGTCGGGGGCGGAGCCAGGCGGGAGGGGCGGGGCGCCGCGGGTGCCGCCCCTCAGAGCCGGGGTGGTGCCGGCCGGGGCGGGTCGGCGCTGTGGTTGGCGCTGTGGCCGGCGGTGCCGAGGCAGGATGCGGCTGCGCTCGGGCGTGTTCGCCTCCTCCTGCCTCCTCGTGCAGGCTTTGGGCGTCGCACTGTTCCTCCGCGGCTTCTTCCCGGTGCCCGTGAGGTCCGTGCCCCGCAGAGAGGCCCGCGCGGACCCCCCCGCCGAGCCGGCCCCGCCCGGCCCAGGTAACGCGAGCGGCTGCCGGGCGCGCCCCGTCTCCGCGTCGTGCGGCATCTTTCTGTAGCGCCCTCGTGTTCCGAGAGTAGTTTAGAACTCAACTGGTTTTCACGTAGTTGCGGGTCACAGGCAGGAGTACCTGCTCGCCGTGGAAAAGCCTAAAGCATCAGCTGTCACTTTTGTGAAAGTTGTGCTTTCCTGTCGTTTTGTTTCCCTTTCCCTGACTCTGACGGAGCCGTGATACCCGGTCCTGTTCAGTGGCAAATTGTTTGTATTAGATGATGCCGCGCCAGCTAAAACTCCTCACGCATTTCCTGTGCTGTGCTCTGCCCGAGATTAATTGTTTCTGTGATTTTTCTGTGACGTGTGAGTGTTCTAATGCCACCTCAGCGAGACTTTTAACACCTCAGTAATGGCAAAGCACCTGTAATAATGCAGGTTGCAATATGCACAGCGTGGCAGTCCATCGCCGTTTCTGTGAAATCGCTCTTTTTACATGTCCTGCTCCGTTCCAGAGCTGAATTTGTGAAACCAAAATTTTCAAGAATCTTTTTAAGCAGTCAGTAGAGGATGTGCTAATAATGTAGTTGTCTTACATGTTCAGTCACAGATTGTATTAAAGTAATGTGACGAGGGCTGTGTACTTGATGGACTGTTTTTCAGTTTGGAGCTTGCGGAATGAAACTCCAGGGTCACTTGGCAGCTGGATCGAGTAGTATTTTGCTCATACAAAGCTCTTGATTGGGACACCTATTTATGGTTAACTTTGTGGAGCAGGACTGTAACTGCCAAACTGCGTCTTTAGCTGTCTGATATGAAATGTTAATTCTTCTGAAGTGTTTGACATTACACCTGTGGAGACAGACTTACTTAAATTGTGAGGCACGGTGGAGAGAACAGAAGGTTGTGTGATTTAAAGTGTGATATGCTGGTGTTGGTTAAACAGGAACACCAAAAGAATCTAATCTGGTAATGGACTGAGTGGTTTCAGGGCAGGTTGATTTTTAGCTGGAGTTTACCAAGACTGTCACAGATATTTGATAGGCTGCTGTGAGCGAAATATTGCATTCACATGTGATTGTTATCAGGACACTAATGTAGAGGGTGACTGGGTGGGGAGGAGATGTCAGACAATTTGGTTTTGAAAGGATTGTTTTGTGTTGAAGAGTGGAAATGTGTGCCACAGGGCTCTACAAGCAGTTTAGGTTTAGGCATGTCATGACAAGCCTAGGTGTGGTAGGCAAAAATGTGACAGTAGAGTACTTGCTTTCTGTAGTTCTGGGTTACGATGTGCTCGCAGAGTGATGTCTGCATGATGATGTCTAAAGGTAGGGTATTGCTTACTAAACCATGATGCAGAAGGCTTTCAAGCTACTTTACCTATTCAGAAAATAATATTTTGCAGTGCTTCTGGAACTCTTGAATGTTTAACTTTGTGAGTCCTGACTGCCATTGAGTGCATGCTGTCTTGGCTGTGATAAGGCTGTGGTACAGAATGCTTGCAGCACATTATTGTAATAAGTTCTTGGTAGAGAACCTGTGGTTTTCTTCACAGAAGTTCAGGTTCACTTAAATTAACTGTTTTTTAAGGAACCCTGGCAGAGATAAATGAGCATGTTGCATGGCAAGACTTGGACAATGTGTTGCTTTCTCTGTTTTACAGTAAATATTTTCACATGGCTTTTAAGTGACTCCAAATTCATTTGACCTTCTCAACACTTTGACCTTCTGATAAATCACACTGCAGGAGGAAGTTAGGAGTAGGGCATATGTGTTTGCACTCTGAACATTCTTGGTGTCCAGCAAGCTTCCTTTCACTAACAAGGTGGATAGGGGAAAGATGTAACTAACAGAACATCCAGTGGTGCCTTCTTGTTTTTCATGGAGAGCCAAAGCATGCTTGCTAAGTTGATAATTCAAGTCCTGGAAAAACAAAATTATCAGTTTTATTAGGATTGCTTGCAGTTAGCATTTTGTTGTTGAGATTTCCTTCTTCTCCCTGCTGTGCCCTCCTCCCCCATTTCCTGATCTGGGAAAATCACTAGCACTAACTAGCCTGTGAATGTCAGTTTGTTGATGCTTATCTATGTACCCCAAAATACATTTCTGAGGTTGTTTTTGATGTTGTGTTAGACACAGCATTATCTGCAACCTTTCCAAATTGTCAACCACTTTCACAGAAAAGTGAAAGGACTTTAAAAAAGGACTGTAAAACCCCTGACTTTATATAATGCATGTACTGAGAAGTCAGTTCAACACAGTGGTGTCTGGGTAGAGGTCTGTGGATAGGATACATTCTGCTTCCATTTTGCCCTTTTGTGTTTTTTCCTGATAGAGAAATGAGACATGTAGAGGTTGGGGCAAAAATGCTGCTGTAAGGCCTGAATGCCAACAATGAACTTGGTGGCAAGTTCATTGCAGATGAAGAGTTGCTGTGGACAGAATTAAGTCCATGCAAGAGGTGGGCTTGAAGGCACGATGTTGCCTACTACTTGATGCACAGCAGCATTTTTCTGTACCCACCTATATACTCTGTTCAGGGAATTCTGGAATTGGATTTTGGCCCTGCAGCTGCTATGACTAAACTAGCCTGTCATACATTCTTCTACCTTCGAGTGATTGATGTGCACAAATCTATCCATGCAAGTGTCAGTGAAATTGTCTCTTTCTTTGTAAACTTCCTGTTATCTTACGATGAGATTTCATAAAGAGGCATTCTTTATGTTGTGATGTGCAAAATTGGGTATCAGTACAGGTAAATGCTATCTATGTCTTTTTTGTAACAGATGTTGTCTGTCAGATACAATTACTTGTCTGTCAGCTTTACTGAAGTAAAAAGAGAGAAGGTATCAGCTATCCCTTCTTATTACTTTGACCACTCTCAATTTCAAAACTTTTCCTTACTTTTCCCAATTTCAAGTCACACATTCCATTCACATCTTGTTTTACTTTGTAGAGGTAGTGTTGGAGTTATTGTGTTGTTCCTGTGCTGGATGGCTTGAAAACTCATCCTCAGAATACTTCTCAGGTTTTCTGTTTGCAGCTTCTCATTTCTGGGTGTAGAATTAATAAAGAAGTTGAAAGCACTCATTTATGTAGTGAAGTTGTCCTTTAACTTCTGTCTAGTCTTCAGTAAAATTTGTTGATGACTTTTATATGCCCTGTTTTTGTTGCTTAGGAATGGTTTCTAACTGGACCAAGATTCCTCCACCACTTTTCAAAAAAGTTGTCATTGTGCTGATAGATGCTTTGAGAGATGACTTTGTGTTTGGGTCCAAAGGCAAACAGTTCATGCCGTATACTACTCAAGTTGTTGAAAAAGGGACTTCCTACAGTTTCATTGCTGAAGCCAAGCCGCCCACTGTGACTATGCCTCGTATTAAGGTAAGTGGGATTTTTTTCTATCATTTCATTGGAGAAGCTTTTCAAGTGTGAGTTGTTTCATATATTTGGAGTTTGCATAAAGGACGTTTGTGGTGTTAGTGCAATCTATAGCTGAGTGTCTCTTTGCTGTAGTAGTGCATGTTATAGAGACCTGATTTGCCATGGGCAAGCCGTTAAGGCCAGATAAGGTCCTAGTGCAGGCTTAAATTATTGCCATAGCCTTTTTATATGTAATCATGGGAAGGCAGTAGTCTCTTAGTTGGTGAGTTTTCCAGTTGTCTTCTATCTAGGAACATTTTTATTGTATTTCTCTGTGTTCTTGTAACTTCCAAGAGAAAATCCAGTTTAGTATGAAATTGTTTTGTCATAGGGGTATTTCTGCACAGCTTAAAAAGGAAATTCTGCCAAGTTCCAGGTAACTAAAAGATGAATTGTGATGGTGCTATCAAAATGCTTGATCATCTAGGCTTGTCAGTGGTAGATTGAGTAGCACCTCTGCACTGAAAAAGCTGAGGGAGTGATCATTGGTAGGTCAACTGGCAGGCGAGTGAGAGGGTGAGGAGGAGACAGTCTAGTAGCTCTTTATAGATGGGTTTCATTGTTTTTTCTAGAAGTTTCTTACTTACTGTTTTGAAGGTACTGTTGTTAACGTTGAGTCAGTTTACTTACACCTGAATTATCTTTTGGTGGTTTAATGACCAATAAATGAAACAAATGTCAACTGTCTTAGGTGGTCTTTTTTCTGGCCATTAATTTAGACAATAATTTTTTTGCCTTCTGTAAAGCAGTTATCTCTAACATCAACTAGCACTGTGTTGTGGCAGCTGAGGTTATGTGGCAAGACAGCTTGTGTTCTTTTACTTTGTTATGTTTCCTTACCAAAAATATAATTTGTCTGCCATCTGGCTTATTGCTTCCTCCCATTTACATTGCTACTGTCTTCTGAGCACTGAAAGTTTCTTGTTTAATGTGTCTTTTTTCTTGTTTCATTAGGCTTTGATGACAGGTGGCATACCTGGTTTCATTGATGTTGTTGTGAACCTCAATTCTCCAGCTCTGTTGGAAGACAATCTGATATGGCAAGCAAAAACAGCTGGGAAAAGAATAATATTTTATGGTGATGATACTTGGGTTAAATTGTTCCCAAAGCACTTTGTGGAATATGATGGAACAACATCGTTTTTTGTGTCAGACTTTACAGAGGTGAGAGGCTTTGTGTGATCCCAAGTTAAATAAAGTCAGTACAAACAAACAGTGTCAGTTTCTGAAAATGAGTGAGTAAAGCTACCCTTGTTCTGAAATACTCACCTGGCAATTAAATAGAAATCAAATTTGTCTGTCTTTTTAGCATGGGCACTGTAAAGCTGAGCATTTCAATCCCTCATGCATATGCTGTAAAAAGTGTTGTGATGATACAGTAATTATCAATTTATCACTCTGTAACTTTCCTAAACATACAGTTTTCTCACAAAATTTATTGTGGTTGGAAGTTTCACCAGTTGCTTTGTTTAAAAATTCTATTATCCATGTTTTCAGTTTGCTATCAAATATTTTTAGTTATGCAATCATTAAGAGGTCCATTAATATATTAGCTTGGTCTCTTAGAGGTATACTTTTTTAGTATTGCAGTTTTATAATTGCAATGGGAGCAGTGTTTATGTTGTCAAAGAGGGAGCATAGAAAGTAAGTGAAACAAATTCTGAAAATTCTTATTTTGGGCACATTTGAAGAGTAAATGCTTTGACAAATTTACTTAATTTGTGAACTTTTATGATTTGTAAAACCTCAAGCCATTGATCTGCAGCTACTGACTAAAATATTTTATTTTTTAAGGGAATTAGAATGATCTAATGTGAATTGGAAGACATGTTTAATTGGTTGTGCTGATAAGACTTGCAAAAGCTTCAACCTGAAGTAAAAAGTTCTACAAAAGTTCTACTGAATCTGTGCTTAATGTGGCTCTCAAGCTCTTTATGCAGTCCTTAAGCAGTCTTAATATAGTCTATTAAACACACAGCTTTTAATAGTTTTTTGGTAGTTATATAGAGACTCAAGAAAGTAGTATCATGTGGGAAATATTCTAAGGATTTTTAATAACTGAAGAGAATATATGTGACTAAAAATGTATTGTCAACTTGAGGAGAAGAACAGGTGAGTTAGGCCCCAAATAGCAGTTTTCAAACTATTTTTCTTTCTCACTATGTTGTCAGTTATTTTACTGTACAATCTTCTTTGTTTGCACACTAGCAAAAATGGAGTTGAAAGATCAGGGTTTTTTGTACCCTTGAGCTTCCCATCACTAAACTGAGACTTTTTGTTGTACTTGTGATCCTTGATGTATCACATGTGAAGTGATAATCTGGAGTGTGAAGGGTGAAAGTGACTGAAGAATTCTTGGAATACTTTTTAAAAGTTTCTGTGGAAGCTTGACCACCCATTTGTCTTGTCTGTATGTAATCTTATGCGTCCTTACCAGAAAAGATTAAATGGAGTGAAGAATCTATTTTTTAAGACAAATATATTTGGCTGTCTGACATTGAACTAATAATTTTTTTTCTTATTAACATTGTGAGTGACTGTAATCTCATCAACTTCTATGGAATTTTCATGGGTAGTGTAGTTGATTTTTTTGTGCTTTTTGCAAGAGGGAATTTTTTTAACTTTATAGTTGTTTTCCTTATCTTTGAGGTTGATGATAATGTTACCAGACATTTGGATAGAGTGTTGAAGAGAGAAGACTGGGATCTCCTGATACTACATTACCTGGGGTTGGACCATATTGGTCATATGACTGGGCCAAACAGCCCATTAGTGGGACCAAAACTTCGTGAAATGGATAACATACTGAAGAAGATTCATATTTCTCTTCTTTCAAAGGTAATACAGCTTCCTCTTGGGTCAGAGTGTGTTACATGTGGACTGACATTAAAATGCTTGCTGGTTGTTGTTGATAGCTTCTTTATTCATTGACTAAAGTGTGTATTTTGTTCTTTGTCTGCCTGGGCCATTTCCCAGTGTAGCGTTTTTAGGGCTTTGATGGCTGACCTCAGTAACATCTGTTATTGGCCGCTTCTGGGAAGCTATGGGGAATAGCACCCTCCTGGTGTGTGGGAAGCAGAGAGGAATGCCTGCCAAAATTCTCCCATCACTTGAGAACTAAAATGGTTGTTGGTGTGCTTTCTAGCAATGAAGTTCTGCAGAAGTAGTAATGGGCATGTGTAGCTAATGGCTCTGATGTCCAGAATTATGAAGGCATGCCTAATTCTTAGATATTTGATAAATTCAAATGGAAGTGGTGGTCTTAATCTGCTTTGTTTTGTAGTGAATGTAGCACATCTGAATCTGTTTTCAGATTGGTAAATACTGGTTGTCACTTAGCTAAGCTGTCACACAGCTAAGTCTGGGTTCTGAAATGCCAAGTCCTAGTTCTAGGTGGCCCAAAGCGTTTGTTTTTGGCTATTGCAATTCAGAATAGCTGATAATGAAGTTTCAGTAGTATTTTTAGTCAAGTGGATACTATTATGTGAAAGAAAGGTTAAATCCTGAGTGTGGAAGTTCTATGAATGTTACGATTGTTTTGCTGCTGTTTGTTAGTATCTTTGCTTTTGCCATTTATGTTCAAACCTTTATGTCAGTTTTAGAATACAGACATAATAAAAGCACTTCTTTGGATAGAATAGGTACGGGTAATAACTAGAGATAATAAAAAGCTACTTTGTTGTTGAATGACTGTTAATTTTCTACCACTTTGATTTGTTAGCTCAAAATTCTTGGACAGGCCTCACTTAAGTTTGTTTCTCTTTACTCAGGAACATACACATCATTTAATGTCATTCTTCAACAATCGTTAACAATCAGTCTTCATTGACTGTCACATTTCAACCCCAAATCAGTCAGATATCAACCCCTAAAGCCCTGGGAAAATAGAAATCCTATTAGAAATAGGACTATTTTAAAATATTCATATTATGTTAATATTTACAATGTTAATAATTCAGCATGTGTATTGAAACTTAGTGAAGCTGGAGAAACGAAGAGGGGGGATATTTCTGTGTTAATGAAGCTCTTCTGTGAGACCTGATTTTCTTCTTACGGTGTGGTAGTCTTTATTTAATCTTCCAGAGAGTTTCTTGTAACTCTGTAAATTCAGGGGTTTTTTTTAAAGCTTTTTTTTTTCTGCTAAGATATTGACAAATGTGTTAGATATGAATATGCCTTAACTTTTAAAATTTACTATTACTGAGTTTCACTTAATTGCAGCCATCTCCTGATATCTGCCCCAGGGTGAGCAAATTTCAAAAATGAAGTTAATTTTGAGACATTCATGTTTGAAAATGATGAAGATGGTGAAATTATACAAATGAATTGTGTTTGTATGGTAACTTAGATTTTTTTTCTATGATTTGCAGGAGGAAACTTCTCTGCCCAATTTGTTAGTTGTTTGTGGGGATCATGGCATGTCTGAAACAGGCAGTCACGGTGGTTCTTCAGAAGGAGAAGTGCACACACCGCTGCTGTTTATCAGCTCAGCTTTTGAGAAGAGAAGTGGTGAGGATCAAAGAAGCATGACTTTTTTTAGAAGTGTCTTAGTTTCAGATGGAATAGAGTTAGTTTTTTTCTTAGTAGCTGGATTTTGGATTCAGTATAACGTTGGTAATACACTGGTGTTTTAGTGTTTACTCTGAATCAAGGACTTTTCTGTTTCCCATGCTCTGCCATTGAGCAGGTGCAAAAGGAGCCATTAAGGAGCATAGGAAGGACAGCTGATGTGAACTGGCCAAAGGGATATTCCATAGCTTGGAACATCTTCCCTAGTGTATAAACGGTGGCTGAAGTCACTGCTTGGGGGTGGACTGGACATCGGTCAGCAGGTGGTGACAAATTTTATTATGAATCACTTGTTTCTCTTGTGTTTTATTCTTCTGCCTGTCTCCTTTTTGTTAGTATTATTATTATTATTATAGTATTTAATTTTCTTTCAATTGTTAAACTCTGCTAATCTCAACCCATGAGAGGTTTACCTCTTCTTTCTCCTCCCCACCAGGGTGGAGGGTGTGAGTGAGTGAGTGGCTGTGTGGTATTTGGTGTAAGACTCTAGTAGATACCAGTGCATAGTGGATGGGATGGGAACACTACTACTTATATAACTGTAACAAGAACAACAATTATAATTATATGTAGATTATAGTAGTTACTATTGTCATGGGAAGGGGAGAGATGGAGGAATAAAACCTAGGAGAGGGAGGAATAAAACTCAAGAGAAACGTGTGATGCACAATGCAATTGCTCACCACCCGTTGATCAGTGCCCAGCCCCCCTTCCAGTAACAATCCACAGCCCCCAGTCAACTCCTTCCAGTTTGTGTACTGGCTACAGTGCTCTGAGGTATGGATTATTCCTTTGACCAGTTCAGGTCAGCTGCTCCAACTGTGTTCCCTCCCAGCTTCTCATGATCGCTGGAGAGCACAGGAAGTGGAAAAGTTCTTGATTTAGAGGAAGCCCTCCTTACCAACAGCTATACCATCAGTGTGTTATCAACAACATTCTCATAGAGAATCCAAAACAGCCCCCATACTAGATACTAGGAAGAAAATTAACTCTATCCCAGTTGAAATCAGAACAAAAAGACACTGTAATTTATATTACTCTAGAATTTATATTATTCTAGAATTTATATTATTTATATTTATTTTATTTATATTATTTATATTATTCTAGAATTCTTCTTGAAAAGTGCTTTGGTTTGTTCTACAGCTATTTGGCAAAGCCCATTCTGTGTTATCCAAAACTCTGGTTTCAGCCAAAGTTAGCATCTGTATCTTGCTGAAAGCATGAATCAAGCTTTGCAACCACTGAGAGAATTGTGTGTTTCTGAGGTGATCATCTCAGAAATATAGCATTGTTCTATCTGAGTGTTTAGAACTAATGAGATCTGTTGTAAGGATACTGGGGTAATGGTAAATGAATAGGTGTAGATGCAAAATTGTATTTGAAGTAGGTTTAAATTTTGTCTTTCATGGCCAGAATATTCCCTTTGTCTCCGTTTTTCTCTCTGACAGCTAGGATAGAGGAATGAATGACAATTTCTCACACAGAGTTGACCAGAAAGGGGAAGAAAGCCCTTGGAAGACCAGAGACTATTAGAAATATGATTTTTTTTTTTTAACATTAAATTGATCTGACCCTTGTGAAAGGGTGAGAGGTGATGGCATTGATAACATGACTACTGATTACTAAGTCTTAAGGATGGAATACGGACCATGAGTTTGTTTACTGTATGGGCGAGTTAATTTTATATCATTGATGTGAGTTTACGTGTTTCTGAATCCGATTTTCTACTTGGAGATAAGAATAAAAAAAACCCAAACAGATAGTTAAAGGCAAGAGAGAATAAAGAAATGGAGTGCTAGAGAATCTTTAGTTTACTCTTTAGAGTTGTGGTTAAATAAACTCATTGACTGAGTGAATCGATGGAATGTAGTTATACCAGGAGTGTATATTCCTCTCAAAATAATACTCCTTTCTGCCTTTCGTTCTGCTACTTGCTCATTTCCATCTGATTTCTTTTCTTCTAAACCTGTGTGCAGAACCTTGATTTATTTATCTTGCTGGAGGTTCCTGCAGCACAGTAGAGGTAGATTTTCCTGTTGTTTGTAAAATTGTTATTGAGCTGCAAGACAAAGCACTGCCTGAAGAGTTATTGACCTCTTCTCAGGTCTGTAAACAAAACAAAGTCAAGAGTGGATCAAAGCTCTTGGCTAAATTTTTATTTTATGAATTTCACTAGCATATGTGGACAGCCAGGCCACAAGAGTACAGATTCTACAGTCTCTTGCTCATTGGAATTAGTTTCTGTAAGGTTTAAACGGAATAAGTGGTTTTTATGAGGCAATGAAATACATCTATTTACCTGTCTTTTGGGATAGAGTTCGTGATTTCTAATGCCTTTGTAAATACTCAGCAGTTTACTTTTCATTGGTACAGTAATCAGGATTCTAGTGACTGCTCCTTATGATCCTACTGTAAACAAAATGTACTGTGGTTAATTTGGTAGACCTCAAAATAGTAATCCTGTGGGCTTTTTGCATTTAGTATGCTGTCAGAGTATTTCTTGTATAGGCTTCTACAGAGATGTGTCACCCATAATTGGCTAAATGTGTTTGGTAGTTTGGCTTTTTTTAACCAGTTAAGAACTTGCCTTTAAAGACAAAATCTGAAAACTGCTGACAGACAGGCACTCATGCAAAGAGGCTTTACAGATTATAGATGGCGTTCTATATAAGTATGGGAGTAATCAGAGCTAGATGAGAAAGGAGGGAAATTTTAATTCTCCAAAAAGGAGCCTTGAGAGGAATAAAGACTATATAGAACTCTTTCTATACTGTATTTAAGTCAAAATACTCAATGCCTGAAGTTAAAAAGAGGATGAAATAAAAGCATACTGGAAAAGCACTGTTACCTAACTAGTTCAGCACAAAAATCAACAACAACAAAAACCCAACAAAAAAACAGCTGGCAAAACAATCTTAAGCGGAAGGTTAGTTATGTTAATAAAATCATTCATGTCTGTAGATTTCTAAGGGATAGAAGGCTAATCCTGATAACTGCAGTAAATTAAGGGAATCTTACACATGACCCTTCAAAAATCACTGGATTTGCCTGCATGTACCCATGGATTTTGAGTTCAACATTCTTTACCTGATGTCTAATTCTGTTTGCCTAGCAACCTGATATTAATTAAATCTTGAGCTGTTGTCATTATATTTATTGTGAAGCTTCTGGAATGCTGCCAACATTATTTTAGATTCTCATTCTTTGTTCATATATTAAATCAGCCTACTGTAGTGCTTTTTATTATTTCTAATGTAAAAGTTATGAAATCCTCTTAGGATGTAGGCTGCAACTTGATATTAAGGTGATGTCCTGGACCATCTGTTTTCTTACTTGTATAACGTTTATGTTGTGTTTACAGAAGTTGTTAGCATTGAAGAGTGGTGCTGGCTAAGAATTTAATAAATATTGAATTTACAGCAGCAGAGGATAGCAGCTGAAAAAGATCAGTCAGCTCTCTGCAGACTGCAGACTCTGCAGAAAATAGCTGATCTAACACCAATGAAACAATTTTGCAACTAGTAAGGTGCCGGCTGTCTCTGGAGAAATAGAATGGATGTTTTACACTTCTTTTCTTCTCTTTTTTTCCCCTTTGTTCATTCTAGCTCCTCTAGCCCAACCTGAACTTGTACAGCAAACAGATTTAGCTAGCACACTGGCAATAGGTCTTGGCCTACCAATTTCCAGAAACAGTGTTGGGAACCTTATATTGCCAGTTGTCGGAGGCAAGACAATGAGAGAACAGCTACGTTTTCTGCACTTGAATGGGTTCCAGCTTAGCAGATTGCTGCAAGAGAATACACCTGCATATGAAAAAGGTAAATTAGCTAAAAAAAGGTACAGATATAATAAAAAGAGATTGTTTATAAAACAGTTTGGACTTTTAAATTCAGTAGTATGGCATTGCACTGCAAAATAGCTATTTTCTTGAGAGCAGTATATTCAGAACAGTTGTACCAAATTCAATCTTTACTGCAACCTACTTTGATACACTGCTTCTGAATACAGCTTTTTAAATTACTACTAATATTCCTGGTTGGCAAAAGAGCAAAAATAATGATGGAGTAAGATTAAAATAAAATTGCCAGTGTCATTAAATCTCTGTGGTTTCATAATGCTCTCTGTGAGGTGTCCTATATAGGGCACTGACTCTGAGCTATTTCGAGAGTTAACACAATGGACTGAATTTTCTAGTTTAAATAAAAAGATGCTTCAAGTGAAACTGGGAGATAATTTGGGGTAAGTTATCTTTTTATTTCATTTTTATGTATTTACTTGGAATGAGAACCTAGAGAAATGCTTAATAAAAATGCATGTGTGTATGTGTGTATATTTGGAGGAAAGAATAAAAAAAAATTAGAAAAAATAAACTAAACCTAGCAAAATGTGGTATTTCATTAGGAGGCATGATACAAACTGCAGTATAAATAATGAAGTTAGTATGATAATTTTTTGAAAAAAAATTGAGTCAGAGGGTAAAGGAGAATATTTTACTGTTGACATTAGAAGGTGTCTTAAGGTGACTGTGAAGCTTGTCAATTGATTTATAATCTGTTGAATTATTAAAAAAACCAGATGAGAATGCAGAGCTGTTTTACAGCTAGGAATAATCAAAGTGGATAGCAACATAAATTTTAGCAAAATGATCATTCTAGGTCAAGAATCAATTACCTTTCAACATCACAGCTTCTAATCATAATTAAACCTTGTTCAGGAATTTCAACAGAAGAAATTTTGCTTGTTGCAGCAACATGCCTATAGGAGGACCCATGCTCCATCTCTTCTGACTTTTTTTTTTTCTGCACAGATTTCACTTAACCCAGTTGTATCAAGTGAGAAGTTTGCCCTGTTAAGGAGTTTCAGGGTATCAAATTCCATTTGACAGTATTTCTGCAAACATTGATGAACATACCAGCATCTGTTTTATATCTAAATGTTAAGGTTTTTTTGTCTGGGAAGAGCTTAATTTCAGCTTGTAGCTTCCATCTGAGAAATGAAAGTCAAAATTGCTGAGGATAAAAATGTAGGAATTTTATATGCTGCTTACTTGTGACTGCAAACTTACTGGAGGTACTTCCTTACTGGAAAGAGTTTGGGAGGCAAAGCATCCACAATGACTTTCTCTCCTTTCACTAACGGAAAATGTCAATAACATGGTGCAAGTTTAGGTCCAAGTCATGGTAGCTTTTTTTACAGTCTTAATGTCAATTTCCCCTGTTTCTGTAGACTTCTTGGAGGGATCTTGTTTTTCTTAGTGTGTCCTGGATGTCCAAGGGGAAAGGTTAATGCTTTGGTCTGTTCAGGAAAGACTGGCAGGGAAACAGTACATTCCCTGTTTATTTAGTGTTGTCTGATATGGATACTTCAGGCTTGGAGATACTAAAGACAGTGTCACTAACTCAGTGACTGATAGGAGCATGCATGAATGGCCATTTGATTTGCATGGTGTTTTAGTGAAGATAAATGCCATCCCACTATCCCTCTATGGGCACATACACATGTATCTGTCAGGATTCCCCTAGGAACAGGTTACCTTGCAGAGAAGTTACTATATTGAGTAGTCTGATTCATGTTCAAGAAGGTTGCCCTCTTTTTAAAAAAGGTAAAAAGGAGGATCCTGGAAACTGTTTAACCAGTCAGCTTCACCTCTGTGCTTGGTAAGATCACAAAACAGATCTTCCTGGAAGACATTTCAACATGAATGGAAGACAAAAAGGTTATTGGACATGGCTGACACTACTTTGCCATGGGCAAATTGTGCTTGGCTAATTTAGTGTCCTTCTATGATGGAGTAAATGCATCAGTGGACAAAAGATGTGTCATCTACTTAGGCTTCTGTAAGGCCCTTGGTAAGGCCTCCCTCAACATTTCTGCTGCTGTTAGTGATATGGTCTGACAAATGGACACTGTAATGAATAAGAAATTGGCTGTGTGTCTGTAAAGTCAATGGCCTAATGTCTAATTGGAAACCCATAATGAGTAGTGATCTAGTGAAAGATTTCTCCATTAACAGTGCTGGCGATGAACAAGATAGTCTTAAAAGCTACTTTCCAGCCTGAATAATTCTACAATTCTAAGATTTTAAGTTGGGAATGTGAGGGGGGGAAATGAATCTTTATGTGAGAGAGTGGTGACAGGCATGCAGCTGTGCCTTGGGGTATATGATGAAATAGTTGAGAGCTTGTGGGTCAGGATTAGTGCACAGACCAATATGGGCAATATTGCATGGGTGTCTAGTGCAGACAGTTGGATTGTAAAGAATTTGTAGCTTTCCAAACAACTAGAGGAAATCCTATATTCACTATCCATGGTGCTCATATGACACTTCAGCCATCCTGTTGTATTTCAGGCTAGATAACTGGACAGTGAGATGGACTGAAAAGTGGCTCACAGCTGCTGTGTTCATGTGAATGTGATCAGCAGCACAGAGTCCCCCTGAAGGCTGTTGTGATCAATCATAGGGCTGTTGTGATCAATCATGTGACTCAAGCCAGAACTGTTTAAAATCTTCATCAGTGGTCTGGCCAGTGGGACAAAGTGGTGTCTCAGCAAGGGAAGTACATGATGAAAATCTGGGAGAAGTGCCTGGTGCAATTGGTGGGTCTGTTGCCACTCAGAGGCACTTTGACAGGCTGGAGAAATGGGCTGACCTCTTAAGTTTGAGCAAAGGGAAATGCCAAATCCTACACCTGGGAAGAAGTAATCCCATTGTACCCATGCAGATTTGATTTTGACTGACTGGAAGCAGCTGGAAGAACAACCACGGGGTGAGACTGGGGGTACCGCGTTGAACATCAGGCAGCAGAGCACCCTCATGAAAGAAAGGGCAGTAGCATCCAAGGTGGTATTAGGAGGACAGTCATCCGCTGTGTTCCTGTCAATCTTGCCTCTTGTATCAGCTGTGGTGAGTGGACATCAGGAGTCTTGGGCCTGGTGCTGGGCTTCTCAGTACCATAATGTAGTGAATATAACATAGTGAGTGCAGTGCATGGTCATGGAAGTGATGAAGGGATTGGAACGTCTGTCATATGAGGAGGGGCTGAGGGTGCTAGGGCTGTTCAGGAGGCATCTTATCAATGTAGGTAATACATGATGGGAAGGAATAAACAAGATGGAGCCAGGGTCTAATTGGTGGTCCTCACAAAATATTAGAGGAAACCTTTTTAAGTAAGATTTGTCAAAGACTAGAATGAGTTGGTAAGAGAGGTTGTGGAGACTTTGTAGCTGTTAACATTCAAGACCTGACTGGACACAGATCTGAGCAATCTTCTTTAGCTCACCCTGCTCAGAGCCTTTTGATTTTTATTTGATGAACATCTGAACCCTTATTGGAGTTGTGCTGACAGCTCTTGGGCTATATAATTTCTTATTATATAGGCAATCCCACAGGCAAGGTTTGCTGCCAGTTTTTTTGAGGGAAAGAAACCCCAAAAGATAGTTGGAGTCAGTTGGACGTGACTCACAGTTGCTTAGCTAGACATCACTCATGTTAAAGCTGCTGCTGCAGTTTCAAGCTTTCCAGTGTAGATTCTCAGCTAGTAATATTTAGTGGATCATAACATTTCAGTTCAATGCTAAGAGAAATGCCGTGACTGGGACTTCAGTTTAAAATGAAAGATACACTTGAAAATACTTGCAAGGATAGCATAAGCCTTCCTGCCTTAGAAAAAACATTTTCAACTCTTGAGGTCAAAACCAGTAAGCTCTGCTGAAGGGGAAAATATGGCATTCCTGTCCAGTGCTGTAACTTACAGGACAGGGGTTAGAGCACCAGCTGTTGGGACCATGAGGATGATGACAGAGTCAATCATAGCAGGAAAAGACTCACTCATTTTAGGCTATATCATAAAATATGCATTCCTTTTTGGTGGGATATTAGTTTCCTTCTTAAGACAATGAGATGAAGTCAGATGTCAGTTGAGTTGATTTCCAGTCGGATGGGAAAGCGGAATGACCTTTACAAGCTGTTTCATAAATAAGTCATGGATTTCCCTGGATTCAGCTGCTCCAGTGTTAAGAGCAAACTGTAACAGTACACAAAAAATTATTTTCATCTTCAAGTGTGTTTTAAATATATCTGTTAATAAATAAAGAGCAGAATGAAAGTAGGTCAATAACTTTTCCCCTGTGTTTGTTCATATGAACATGCATTTTCAAACTAAGGTTGTACAACATTTAATGGGACTTGGGCTTTGCTTTATTGAGATGCAAAAAAATCCTCACACTTAAACCTATCTTCAAGTAAATTAAATTTTACATGAGAATTTTGAAGCTTGACTAAGGGATTTATTATTTAAAAAGTAACTTTCTAAAACATGCTAATAAATTGTAATGTGAGGCATAAAGTTTTCTTTTGATAGATGTGGATACATGCAGCTAAAGAAAAAGTCTGAAAAAGGAGAATAAAAATAGCTAGCAAAAATTAAAAAGCTGAAAGAAATATCTAAAAACACACTTTGGGTTTTTGAGCAAGTTCATACCTCAGTGTAAGATAGGCAGCCCTAGGTATCTAGTGATACTTCTCTCATGTTCTGAACTTCTGAATGATAAACTAGGATCTTTCTTGGAAAGACATTTTACAGTGGAATGAAGATGCTTGAGAGCAGCTTGGGTGGTGTTACTAAAATGAGTGCAAGCTTTTCCATTTGGGACTGATCCTGAACTTGTATCAGATGAAAATAATTTGATTTTTACTGGGACATTTATATATTGAAACTGGGGAAGTCAGTTACATCATTCATTCTTTCCGTATAACTTTTTTGAAATTATTGCTGCCTGTGACTGGAACTAAGTGAAACTGTTGTCAAACAGATGCTTGCAAAACGTATCCATCTGGCTGTGATAAGATAGTGAGGCTGAAGCACAAATTGCTCATGTAATACAATGCAAGTAAACATTGCCAGTGCTTTGCAAAATGTGCAGCCGGGTAAGCTTACTCTGGATTTTGCTTCAATTTTGACATGTCTTATAAGTATCCTGTACAGGAGTGACTTGCCAGTATTATCTGTTACCAAAATGCTTCTCCAACTTAGTGTCTGTGACCCTTCTTGTTTTATGCTTCCTGCCACTGAACCAATATAACTGGAGTTCTTGGATGAAACTTGGCAACCATGGTCTTTTATTACTGTCTGCAAGATCTTTAAATCATTCATTCGTGAGGGTTTGACTAAAAGTTTTCTCATAAAACCATGGACACAATGGTTTTGGTGGGCAGTTAGCATGGAAAGAAGTAGATGAGAATGAAATAAAAATGCTGAAAGGAATGAAGAGGGAGACTAGTCAAGAAGCATGAAAGAGGAACAGAAGAGGAGCAGAAGATGTGGAGTGAATTTATTTATGTTTCAAAATACAGCTCGAACTAATTTCAGTCTTCTGTATAATGAAAAAATGTCATGTCAAATCTCAGTTTAATTAAAGCTCATTTTAGATAATCCTTTATGGATGTCCTCAAATGTATGAATATTTAACTCCTATTTCAAATATACTGGAAGAGAAACTTCACAAGGAAGTTAGAAGAATTACAGGAAGGAAAGAAAATCCTCTGTGTGCACTGGCAGGTACCTTGTTATATACATGTCTGCTGCTGGCTGGATTGTGCTTTCTAGCAGATCCCTGCAAGCCCCCTGCATAGCAGGGGCAGCATGCCTTGGAGTCTGCTAGAAGTCTGGGGAAAACAGAATGGACATTTTAAATTAAACATTACATTTTAAAATTCTCACTTTGAATTCAGCACACAGTAAATGATGAAGTGTTTTGTATCATAAGAGACTTGCAAATAGTAAGCATGATTCTTCCATGACTATACAAATTGCGAATAGAAATACTTCATTCACCTTCATTGACTTGAAATAAAATTTAAATTTTTTCTGGATTTAATAGTGTACTTTTGCTGAAAAGGCTTAACGAAAAATATTTTTTTTTCCCCAAGTAGAATACACTATTTATCTACAAGGAGTGAAAAAGAGCTGTAATGTAAGTCTTTGTGACAGCCAAGTTATTTCAGTCATTGTTTTAACCTTTCTTGTCTGAAACTGTACAGCAAATGTTTCACCCTCCTTTCAGTTAAGAAGAGAACAACTGCAGTAAAAATTTCCAAATCGGCATTTTGCACCTAAGTTATCGTTACGTTTCAAGTCAAATTGCAGGGAAATAGCAAGTACTGTTAGTGTGAAGTGAAATTAAACATAATGCAGATAAATATGAATATTCATGCATAGCATAAGTTCCAGTGAGATACGAGTTTCTGAAAGTTATGCTTTCCATCTGTTGTCAACTGAATTTGTACTGTGAATGCATACTGTATACAATGACTAGTATTTGAAAAGCAGAATCACAGATTAGGTGAATCTGCGATTAGGTAGATCACTGCAGGTTAACTAGTCCAACTATCCTGCTCAAGCAGGTTCTCCCACCATTACTCAGGAATGTGTCCAGACAACTTTCGCATATCTTGAGAAAAGGGCTCTGCAGCCTTTCCATGCAACTTGTTCCAGTTACCCACAGAGTAAAGAAGTTCTTCCTCATGTTTAGGTAGTACTTCCTATGTTCCTGTGTTGCCTCTTGTCAACAGGCAGACTTCTGCCTACTGCTGGGCACCATTGAGAAGAGCCTGGCTCCATCCTCTTGACACCCTCCCTTCAGATACTTACAGGCATTGATGAAGTTCCCTCTCAGTTGTCTTTTCTCAAGGCTGAACAGGCCCAGCTCCCTGAGCCTTTCCTCCTAGAAGAGATGCTTCAGGCCCCTCATCGTCTTTGTTGCCCTCCGCTGGAATTGCTCCAGGAGCTCTGTGTCTCTCCTGTCCTGAGGAGCCCAGAACTGGACACAGCACTCCAGATGTGTCTCACCATGGCTGAGTAGAGGGACAGGATCACCTCCTCTGACCTGCAGACAGTGCTCTTCCTAATGCACCCCAGGATCCCACTGGCTTTCTTGGCAACGTGGGCATACTGCTGGTTCACGGACGCCTTGTTGTCCACCAGGACCTCCAGGTTCTTCTCCACAAGCTGTTTTCCAGCAGGTCACCCGAGCCTGTGCTGGTGCCTGGGGTTGTTCCTCCCCAGGTGGAGGACCCTGCACTGGCCTCTGTTGAATTTCAGAAGTTTCTTTTTTTCCCATCTCTCCAGCCTGTTGAGGTCCTTCTGAAGGGCTGCACGTCCTTCTGGGGTATTGGCCACTTGTCCCAGCTTTGTGTCATAAGGGAACTTGCTGAGAGGAGGCCTCTATACCTTCATCCAAGTCATTGTGAATAACTCAGACTTCATTGGACCCAATATTGACTCTTAGAGGACACTACTATCTATAGGCCTCCAGCTAGATAGACTTTATACTGCTGGTTAAAACTCTCTGAGCTCTGCCATTCTTTCAGTTCTCAGGGCGCTCATCCAGCCCATACTACCATCTGATGTGGTGTATGTCGTCATCAGCTATTTGATCATTTCCTACTTAGCTTATACAATGTGTTCTGGATAATGAGTAGTTCCAGTGGATAGCATTGCTTTCTATCCTTCACCCCCGCCCCCCAAATCCCCCACAGTATCTAAAGCATTTGAATTGTTTGTTCTGGAAACTCTTTGTAAAAATGAATGGTTATTTTACTAAGTTTGTCAATTGTTAGAGGTCTTGACAGTTTATTAGGTTAGAATTAATTGCATTTATTTCAAATAGCTGTTACCATTGCAGGAAGATAGTAATTTTGTACCTGTGAAAAAATTTTAAACTGCCACAGCAATTACATGTTTTTGTACAGTTACATCTCCAAGTAATCTTTCTTTGTTTATGGATCCTCTTGCTTCTTTTCTTTTCTCCCTGTCTCTCCAGATCCTGGATATGAACATTTTAAGATAGCAGAAAAATCCCATGGTAATTGGATCAAACTGTATTTAGAGGGGAATAATTCAGAAATACTCTTAAATCTTGGCAAGAAGGTCCTGAAGCAATACTTGGAGGCCCTCAAGACTTTGAGCTCTTCATTAAGCAAACAAGTGGCACAATATGACATGTATTCAATGATGGTGGGGACTGTGATCATTATGGAGGTATGAAAATAGATCATTCTATGAAAAAGCTAAGCGCACAAAAGTAAAGTATCATGGTATACAGTATACACTTACTGGTCTTTAAAATTACTGAGTATGGGTTCTTAGGGTTGGCTGACATTCTGCTTGGATAAAATCAATACGCCTTTTAAAGTAAAGTCTGGCCTTCAAAATGATTCAAGAGTGCTTCTGATATGAATTATGTTTTAGTGTAGCTAGTTACAGTAGATATGCAGATGTGCTACAACTTCAATTACTCCTGTATTAGCTAGCCTTCTATTCTTGAGTAGCTTTACCACATTAGGGGAAAAAAAAAAGTTTGGCAAGTAAATCCCTAGCTGTTCCTCTTTATTTAATATTGAGTATAGCTGCTCCAGACAGGCAATACCTTATATGGCAAATTTTTACAGTTCTAGGAATTGTTCTTGTACTGATAGATTAAGGATCCTGAAATAAATACTTGCTGTAGGGTTACATCTTTGTATCTCCCATAGTTATGAGGATAAGATGTACCATATCTTTAATTTTAAGTGGATCTCTCCAACTGATGTTTTGGGGAAAACTCAAGTGCTGAGTCTCCTTTGTCATGGTAGGGCTCTATGCCTTGTCTCCCATGCACACCTGTCTGCATACAGAGTGCTTCTGAAGTGGCTCTCTGGTAGACTGCTCAGTGGGGTTTGTCTCTCTGCTGATCACTTCACAGGAATGAATTCCATGGTGCCCTTGGGTAGATGAGATGGTAGGTTCTATTCCTGCTTTACAGGTGGAAGATCTGGAGGTGGACAAAGTTCAGTGCAGAGCTGAAGATGCATATCTTTCTTTGTTCCTTGGTTTCCAGAAGCTATGCATTCAAGCTGTAGACAATTTAGATCTGAAACACTGGATTATTTTTTTTTTTTCTGGAATGCAGTTGTAGATGCTTACTATTTCTGGAAAACAGATCTTACATGTTATATGCAATCAGCCTCAAAGAAATATGCAGCTACTAACCACAGAAATTGCTGTTGAGAAGTGTATGCTCAGCATGTCTGTAAAAGTCCAGCAAAATGATTGCAGTTTTTTCTTTTCTCCAGTGCAATGCTCAAGAAACTGCCTTGCTTTCCAAAATGGTTTTGTCTTGATATTGATTTTCCACCTTCACTGAATAAATAAGAACAGAGAAACTCAGATGTTGCTTCAAACTACACAGATGCTATAAATGCCAATTATCCTGTTTCAGATGAGAAGAATACCTCTGAGACATGAACTGATAACAGTGCGTTTGCTCAAAAGACTTAAATTTCATTTGGTAGATGTCTACAGTTTGAGCCTTTTCCTGCCATGAGTGCTGCTTTAGTTTTAATTTTGAGCAATGAGCTGAACTGTAAGACTTAAGCCAATGCAATACTCAAAACTGCATATTTTCTTAACCAAATGAAATATGCAGTAGAATATGAAGAAGCAGGAGACTATTGCAAAGCTTTGCTTTTTTTTTTTCTTTTTTTTTTTTTTCTCTTTTCTTTTCTTTTTTTGGTCTACTTTACTGTGCTTCACTGTAGTGTAGGAAAAATTTTAGGCATAGGTCTTCGCAAGTGACAGTGAAAGATTACAGGTTGACAATGGCCTGATAGAGTTGTTTTTGTTTTGATTTGTTTTCATCTTGCCCTAATACTGGCTGATTGAGGTCAGTCTAATCCTACTTCCATCACTGCAGCTTGCAAAGCATTTTAGCGTGTGGCTGAAGTTTCCCATTTTTTGGTAAAGGTTTATGTATGAGTAGCAGAAAGTTTCATTGTATTACTGATCTCTGCTGCTACAGTTACGTAAGACAAAACTTGGAATTCTGCCTGATCTGTGTTCAGGTCAGAGCAAAGTGAAAGTAAAACCAATAAAATCAATTAAGATAAGGAGAGATACAAGAAATAAATACTCTGAGAATTCATAAGCTAGAAATTCAGCATACACTTTGTGATAGTATGAGAACTTCCCCTCATTTGGGAAGCTATTTATCTCAGCAGGGTCTCATACATATGTATGTCTTCTACAGGAAATAAATTGCTTTTGAGAGAGCATATTAACTTCAGACATTTACAGATGACAAACAATGGGTCAAATTTGTTTGCTTAGGAACTGTTTTGATATTGGGAGTTCAAGGTCTTTTACAGGGAATGAAGGTCATACATATCATTGATTGCCACAGGTGAGGAGGCAAATGATGATTTATTAAACTTGAGAACTTGTATGTTTAAGCCCTTAATAAATGAAAGACAATATTGGGTGCTTCCATTTATGTTGTAGTATCTTACTGGGGGAGAAGAAATCCAACATAATTCTTCACAGGCTTTTTTGATAAAGTGCACATATTAGCAGAGTTACGTGGATGACAACAGAATGATTTTTTTATGAGAATTCTTACTGTACGTTTTAGCAAACCCAATTTTTTAGAGTATTAATCTCCTATTTTTTTTTCTAGGTTCTGCTACTGCTTTTGCTCAGTGTTCCAAAAGCCCTGAGCAAGCGGGCAGAATTTGAAGTGCCCCTCTCCCCTCCACTGTTCTCTCTGCTATTTTACTTGATGTGTCTGATGCTCTGTGCTGTTCATGTCATTGTATGCACATCAGCAGAAAGTTTGTGCTATTTCTGCAGTATGTCCTGGTTAACAGCAGTTGGAGTGATGATGCTGATTTCTGCACTCATGTGTGGTATTTTATCTGCTATTGCAAAGATCTTTGAGAATTCCAGACTTCCACTGAAGGTGAGAGCATGCACTAATTATGGTTCAAAATGTTTTATCTTTCATGTACTGTCTTTCATATACTGTCTTTTATCTTTCATAATACTGTCAGTTAAAATTTTGTTTTCTCTGTGTGCTTAAAGAAATTCTTATTTGTAATGTGAGTATGTATTATTTAAAATTGTGATTGAAATGTGCTGTGGTCACTGTGATATAATACCGACTGATGAAGATCTGAGAAGTGCTTAGACTTAATGTGAAGAATTTTGACTTAATTTAAAGAATTTTTTAAAATACTGTACAGTAATTTTCAGTTGACTTTATGAGATAAGAAATAGTTATGCCTTGTAGAAATCCTATGCTTTTACATAGTTAGGTTTCACAATTGCAATTAAAGCAAGAGGTATAATACTTTACAACAATGTGCACAAAGGACAGTGGTGATATAACAGACGCTAATGCTCTAGGAATAATATACTTTACCAATATACTTTTTCTTGTACTGGCATTATTAATGTTTGGCTTTTTTTTAATAGTTTTGAAAATTCAGCAGAGAGAACCAATTTAATCTGTCTATTCTACTTTTTAAGCTTAAGAAAGAGTTTGTTAAAATCTTTGGAGTTCTCAAAGTGTTCTTAGTGTGGGGAGTTTGTTATCTTCTGTATGTTACTTGAGGAGTTTTATTGTGTTCAATAGAATACAGGTAATTCCAAGGAAGTAGAATTTGCAGTGTCTTTTTTTCCACTGTGAAACTTAGTGTGTCAAGAGCTGTCAGTCATACCATAAAATCATCTTCTAGCTGTTTTTTCTACTGCTCATTAGTCATATTTTTGGAAGGTCCCTGATGTTCAATGGCTTCACAGCTCATACTACTCCATTCAATGGTACAACCTCTGTTCAATACACTCCTTTATCTGTGTTTAATGGAATCAAGCTTGGGAGTTTAGTACCTTTTTTTCAAGTGTGTGACAAGATGTGGCAGGTGCATTGTTTTAATGATATGACAACAACAACATGCTCTATCAAGGAAAAAAGTAAACTTTCTGACTTGCAGCATTTTGTAACAGCTATATTTCTTACAATTCAGATAATTTAGAATTCCTGAGTAAAGATTAATTTTGCACTCTGTGCAGATACGTGCTGTAATCCCTGAGTGTAGATTTAAATTCTTATAAGTAAGGTTGCTAATATATTATTCAAATTATACCAGATTATAATTTTGTTTCTATAATTTCTGACTAGTTTTTTTTAATAAAAAAAAAGAAGAAAGTAGTAGAAATAATAATAATTGAAATAATAATAGTAATAATAATTGAAATAATAATAGTAATAATAATTGAAATAATAATAGTAATAATAATAATAATAAATGCTTCAGTGTAGAAATCTCACATGTCCTTGGTGTGCAATGACAAACAACTATGAAATACAAACTTGTTTTTCATTGTTACTAGTTTTTCTAGTTTTAGTAAAGAGTAAAAATCTAAATACGATGAATTTTGTAGACCTGCATAAAATTTGCATACCTGCCACTTCAATAGCATGGAGAGCAATGACAACAGATGGTACATTTCTTCTCCAGGTGGATGGTCTCAAAGAATCACAGAAGGATAGAATTGTCTGGGTTGGAAGAGATATGAAAGATCATCCAGTTCCAAATCTCTTCCATGGGCAGGGACACCTTCCACTGGACCAAGTTGCTCAGAGCTCTATCTATCCTGATCTTCCAGGGATGTAGCTTCTCTGGGCAACCTGCTTCAAGTTGATAATACACAAATGAGTTTTTCAGCAATGTCTTCCAGGTTTGTGTGTATGTTTGATTTTTCAAAGCTGCGGCAGGTAGAAATAAAAAATACTGAATTCTTCATCCCTATTTGACCTTTGATCATATTCCTACTTGAGATATATCTGAAAATGTGGGAAGCCTAAATATATCTTACGAGGTTTAGACAAGATTGGCAAGATTAATTCTGGTTGAGGCAGACATAACTTTGTATTCAGACCTGTAGAAATACATTTTTGTCATCCTATCTTCACTCCTGTTCCATAGGTGACTAAATTACTGGATTTATCTCACTGCATCTGTCGGGGAGGCTTGCTGTCTCTCTTCAAATTCCAAAGCAAGCTTGAAATATCTTGTAGGTTTAGTTGGTACGTGCCTTTGTTCCAGACATATATATAAGCAGTGACTTGGTTCTGATTTACATTTTTACCAGTCTCAGGGCTGTTGTAGTGTAGCTGTGGTGGGGTTTTTTTCAGATGTGCTTAGACAAATAAAAAGCCTGGAAAAGGGTGAAAGGAGCAGTGTACAAATCTAGTGCTGCTTGTAATGCAGGTGTGTTCCAAACGTTCATCTCCATCTTTAATCCGCTTTCCAGTAGAATGCCTAGATGTTGGGGGAAAAATGGGTTGTTTTCATATGCTATGTGTTGATCTCAAAGAGACTTCTGTGTGAGTTACGGGTATCACTTACACTAAAATATCTCTGATTCCAAGTGTTTACAAAACACCTGTGCATCTCCACATTGCGAATCTGCCTTTGGGGTCCAGTTCTGAAAGAATTCTGAAGTCCTGGTGTTCTGACGGTGGGAATAGAATCCTGAATCTCAGCTTTCTGGTTAAAAAGAAAACTAAAAACCCTTTTCTAAGCTCAAGCTATATGATAAAATGTAGGTATTTTAAAAGTAATTAAGCTCTTCTGTTAATGGGTTCAGAGCTTTTTTCCTTCAAATTGTTTCCGTTTACATCTAAAGATTTCTCTGAAGTGCTTCTCATTTGTAATGCTTTTTTTACCCCACTGTGGCTTAATATAGAAACTGATTACCAAGTTCATGAATTTTCTGAAGACCAGTGCAGGCAGTGTTATCATCTGCTTCCTGACTGTTATTTATAGATTTTGATTGCTGTGTTTCGAGCAGAACCAGTCTCTTCTTTTAATGATACTTCAGGCTTTAAATAGTTCTGCAGCTCTTTATTAATTCTAGAAAATTGTTAAAAATTTTAACTTCTTTTTCATAGTTTTACTGTAATTCCTTGTTTGATTTAAGCATGGTATTTACTACTACTAATTGTGAGGTTTTTGCCCTGTGTCTGATAGAAATAAAACGTAACAGTTTTTTTTTTAACTAGAATACAGAAGTTAAGGCTTGCCAAGTAGAGGTTTTGAGAATTTTCATTATGCAGTGTGTTATAATTGTATAAAAACACACATAATTATAGTGTGTTTTTATTACATCTACAAAATGTCCTTGTTTCAGTTTATTTTAAATCACCTGTTCATTTAACAGTATTTTTGATTTTCCTCCTTTGTTTGATATTCTTGATGAATTGAACAGTGTTACTTTTTAATGCAATTGCACCTAAAATACTTCCTGGCATTTTCTGACTTGGGGAGAAAAAAGGTGATTGGGTGGTGTCTTTACCATATAGCGTTCAAAAATTATCCTAAACTGCTGTGAAAATGTAGGAACAAGTGTGATCTGTAATACTTTGTCATGGAAAAGTTACCGTCATAGAGAATCATTATAGGTTTCAGGGAGCTCAGGTATCAGAAGCAAACATAATGATAAGTGTTCAAATTGTGAGTGATGGTGAGGGTGAAAAAAAAAAGTTTCTCATCTGAAAAGTAGTTGCGGAATTTCTCAGGCATTAACAGTAGATTAACCACAAAAAAACCCAGATAACTGGAATAAGACTCAGAACACAGACTATAGGAGGTTTTACTTCAAAGTGAAGAAATTTCAAAATCTAATGATCAAAGGTGCATGTACTCTGTCATTAATGTACTGACACTTTTGCAAGCTAGCAAAGTATGTTCAAAGGTAGGGCAGAGAGGTCAGTTTCCGTATTGCTTAAATACTAGTGCTGATACAGTACTTATTAAAGCTGCCTTGGCTTGGGAGATTATATGCTTACATCATATGAACCTGGCATTTAAAGATTTCTAAACAAAAGCTTCTGTTTTAAGTTTTTTGCCAAGATATCAAACAAACTGAAAGTCATACAGGTTTTTTAGTATCTAGAGTGTCTGCTGAGTTCCTGAGGGCTGGAAATGTTCAGCAGCTGGAAAAAGAGAGCTGTGAATATCAGGGTAAGACCTACATTTCAATGCCTTTAAACCGAATCTTAAAACTAGATACAATCTAAATAATCTAAGGTCAGACTGTATTTGACACCATACTCATGGCATTCGTAATAAGGCACAGTTCAAATATAAGGGATTAGAAGTAAATTCGGAAAACCTTGATGAAGTTGTTTCCAGAATTTCTTAAGATTATCAAGGCTCAGAAGATCATAATTTGCATCATAATTCTTAATTTTGCATAGTGATTTAACTCTGATCTGAAGTGTGGTTTATCAGTAAATGTCATTGGATTTTAATCCTTTGATGTGAATGTAAGAGTAATTTTTTTCTCTTTTCACTCAAGTTGTGAGAGACAAGCAGGCAAGAAATACAGATTTCTGACCCTGGACATTTCACATTAATGCCATCGTTTTAATGAGGTTTTTGCGTGTTCCCAATTGATAATGAATCACTTCTTCAGTTTTCATATCAGTTCCTGACAGTAACCAGATACAAGAGACCAATACTACTATAGATTTTATGTTATGTCTTACAAAGAAGACAAATTATATCACAGACTTCTTCATTCTCATTTATATAGCATCTCAGATTCCTTTGTCTCTGTGAGCAGATGGTCCTTACATGCTCATTTATTTAGTTAACCAAGAGCTTTAAGGTCACCACGATAGAATTATTGGAATTTAAACTTGCTGAAGATCCATCATGTACTGTTCTTGTCCCAGCTTTGTGAAATTCATGCTCTTTGGTCTTTGCAGCGACTACCTTGTCCTTTTGTTCCAAATACCAGCTTATGGTATTTGCTTTTCAGAACAGAGTACTAAACAAACCTGAATGGTCTTTAGAACACCAAAGAAATTTCAAATGCTAGTAAATGTAGGTTGAACTTGGACATTTTTCCAGATTATTAGTGTTTTGTTTCCTCCATTATTGTTGTGTGTAACCTCATGGAGACTTCTTCAGTTGTGTGGGATTTTTTTTTTGTGTGTGTTGATTTGTGTTGTAGGGGTTTTTTAAGTGAAATTGCTTTAATGTAATGTGTTCTTTAACAACACACGAAATGAAGGAAATGTGAATAGGTCATAATTGTAGTTAAAGCTACTGCATTCTTTCACATACATCTCATTAAATTTTGATTTTGCAAAAGTTTCTTTTCCCTAAAGCTAAGTTCCTAATAATGTTAACTATCTTCTTGCATTGTGTGTTTGTTGTCTTCTCTGTGTAATGTTGTCTTGCTTTTTGAACAAAAATACATATGCTGCAGTCAGTAAGTCACGAACATAAGTGATACTTGCATTTAAGATGCACAGACATACTTATATTGTTTATACCTGCTTTCTTGTTATCTGCTCAAAGGTCAGTTTTGATTCCATTTTCTTTTAACATGATTTAAACCATGCAGGAATTTTAATACACTGTACATCTTTTAATTTAGTAGGTTCTGTGAAATTTGCCTGTGTGAATATTCATGATTTTTTAAAAAGTTTGTTCATAGGTCACATATAGGAAGATGATGTGGTTAAAATACACAGTTAAAGAAATGAATGTGAAAGTAGCTTCAGAGATCTTTGCTCTTAAGTAAAAATGGCATGCAGTAATTTCAATCTGGCTTTTACATTTTTGTTTTATTGGGTGCTTAAAATGCAGTTCAAGAGATACTCCATGATATTCTGTAATAGTGCAAAATGAGATAAAATAAAATAGTAATGTATGATTTTTGACAATGTCTTTCTCAAAATTTTTCACAAGCATGTATGATATTCTATTTGTTAAGGTGCGTTAGGAACCTCCTGCTAGTTCCAGTGTCCTCTGGCACTTGCTTTTACTTGCTCCGGTCTCAAGTTTTTGATATGCAGATTGGTCCCCTTCTTGCAGTGGCATCTTGGAACGCCCACAGATGGGACAGGGAGTGGAGTTGAACAGAAGATAGGAGGGGATTTAGTAAGATAGGATGGACCACAGTGACCTGGCACAGGGCTCAGTCAGAGATGTGTAATGGCTTCTGCTTGTATGTAACTGAATCCTTTCTCCTTCCTCCTCTTACTTTGCCCCTTTGTTTCCTGTTCCTCATCACCCCCTCTTCTCCACTGCTGACACTTTCTTAAGGCTTCTTTTTTTTCATTAAGCTCTGCTTAATGAGTTGGTACAGATCCACAGGCGCTATCAGATATCTGTAAAATCCATGCATTGTCACTTCCCCCTTATCTGTTACAGTGTCCAGACTGATGCTCTTCAGAGCTATGCTTGTGATTTCTTATTAGCCTGTCAATTAATGGCTGAAGAGTTTTGGTCACCTTATGATCTTCCTTAGTGCATGCTTATCATGGCTGTGCCTCTCTGTGGTCTTTTTATGGCTTTCTCTGTGAGCTGAAATGGTTCGTTACCTGATAACAGTAAGAACCAGAACTGGGTGCTCTCAATTTCCTCATGTCCTTATGCTTTCTCTTTAGCCCTATCGTTGAAGGTAGTGATGATATGGCAATTTCAATTAGCTGTTGAGAACAGGAAATTGAGCTAATGTAGGCATTAGACAAAAAATATTGTGGTTTTAGATAAGCACAGTATGTGAAGTAAATAATCAGTGGATAAAGGTTTAAAATACATTTTATGGTGAAAGATGCATTTCAAGCTAAGCAAAGTCAAGGGGGCCATCAGGCAGTAACTTTGTTAACTTGAGTAGTGAAGGTTGTAACTGTGTTGAGTTGAAGATATCATAGATTTCAACTATTAGAGAATTACTTATTATCTATATCTCAAGGTTTCTGCAGGATTTTATTTTTACTTCTACAAATATGCAACAGGGTGTGAACTTCTTTTGAACCTTCTGTTACAGGGTGGTAGGGAATCTTAAACTGTACAGTTGCGATGATTATTCATAGAGAAGTTTTATTCCTTAAACAGAATGCAGTTTTAAAAATTATTACTATGTTGTCATGCTGAGTGTGCTTCACTGAAATGTGTATTTTATAAATTTTTGAGATTTCTTAAGATAGAAATAAGCTATCCTGCTGTTTATTTTGTTTTCATTGCTGTAAATTGCTGTAAGGACACTATGAATACTTAGAAGTGAAATTTTTAAATTTTTATATACTTTTTTTTTTTTTTTTAACAGAATCCCATTGTGTCCAGTTCTAACTGGTCAGAAATAGATGCTCTGATTCTGGCTGGAACTCTTTGCCATGTTTTGAGTTTGGGGGCAAGCAGTTTTATAGAAGAGGAACATCAAACCTGGTATTTTCTTATCAATACGCTTTGTTTGGTGCTATGTCAGGAACAGTGTAGAAATAATTTTCTTCTGAAAGAATGTGATCCTCAACATAGCACCAGTGTGAGACAAAATTCTGATTGTATCGGGGAAACCTCTGAGAGCAAGAATATAGACATTCCAGCAGCAAGTAATTCGAAACTGGGCAGGGCCACCTCTTCATCTGAATTCATAAAAGGATCAGATAAGTGGCTAAGTGTAGCAACTCCGTGGATCATCCTTATTTGCTGTCGGCTGCTTCGATCCTTGAATCAGACAGGTGTCCAGTGGGCTCATCGGCCAGACTTCGGACACTGGTTGACAAGGTGGGTTTCTGGTTTACTGTCACATTTTCTGCCTTATTTAAAAATGAATGTGTGTTTCATTTGGTGACATGTTTTTTTTCTATGCATCTCTGATCAGAAATCGCTGCAAACATACAAAGCAGATAAACCGCGGCATAAAGTGGCATAAAGAATTTTTCATTGCTATTTCATGCAGGAGTAATTAGTTGTGTACTATCAATAATTTATAATCTTTGCCCTGCACCATAACTTACCTAATTAATGCCAATTATACATGATAGGTTTATCAGAAGCAAAAAAGTAAATATTTTCCATGCGTAAGTCAACGGTGTCTGGTTTGAGAAATTAAAAATCACTTAATAGAATTAAACTCTTGAAATTAAGGCAGGAAGATTCTGCATAATTCCAAAATTTATGAAGTCACAGGAGAAGATGCCACACATAAAATTCTCTCTTGTCTATCACATGCTTGTAATGTGTGGGTGAAAAGATGAAGGAATTATTTTTGAGTGTAATATGATAAACAAGAAAGGGAATTTTTTATAACTGAAAGTACAGCAGAGAAGAGCTTCTGCTTTTTATAATACCTTTCAGTATTTTTAAGAACTGCAGTTATTATTCAGTGACACTTGAACTGTCTCATGTACTTCAGTTAGTGGATGGAGAAGCAATACTTTTTGACTGTCCAGTCAAGGTTTTGCAAACAGCAGATGAAGAGACTTTGCTGTGTAAGATAAATAAATTTATTGCCAGTGTCTTACAACACATGGATGAAATGTCATTCATCATTCATTAAAAATGACATGAGCAAATGGACTAATACGAGACTTGTTATTGCTTGGCAGCCTCACAGATGAAATGCTAATTGCAATGACAGGCATGAGTGCTGAAAGACATGAGTTATGAGGGAATTTATCACGTTATAGCAGTTGTTCTATTACCAGAGTTTTCACCATGCATTTCTGCTCTTGAGGTGAGGACATCAGGAAAAAATGTCATATTTCCTACATCAAGTCCATATGATAGATAACTCACTCCTTCATTATGAGCTAAGTCAATGTATGAGCAGGATGAGGTGTGATTTGCTGTGACTGTGAGGATTTTTACAATTAATCCTGAACATCTGTGAAAGATTTATTTGCCCAGGAATGTCCTGAGCCAGATTTTTTCTTCAGACTGTTAGTCCTTTTCTTTGGAGTGTGCTGGTGCCACAAGGCCACAAAACAAGGACCTGATACTCCTGCAGCTGAAAACTTTGGTTTGTTTCAGATACATGCTTTTATGCATGTGGTCAACCAGAGATGTGTATTTACTCTTGGAAATATTACCAGACGTCTCAAAATTGTGTGTGCATGTATCTTGACTTAACTTTCAAAGATCTTGTCTTACTTTAGTATGCTCCCTCCTCTGATTTCATGGTGCTAAGTATGCCTGGAAAGCAGCAAAACCTTTTGTAGCCTTGGGCTGTGTCGATCTCACGAGGATAACACAGGTGCAGTGTAGACTGCAGATAGAGCAGGTGCTTCCTAATTTATAAGAAAAGTGGGAAATCCTATGTGCCTGGCTCTAATACTAGTTGCCTGTCAGGAACTTCTAAGCAGCCCACTGAGGTAAACCCAAGGCTTTTTACATCTGTTTTGGCTTATTCTGGTTCTTTTTGTTGTTGTTGAGGAAGGAGAGGGGAGAAGGGAGGGAGGAGTCTGTTCTTGTGTTTGATTTTTGTCCCTGTGAATTGGAATTCATGTGAATTTAATATGTCTGTCTGTATCTTTCTGTGTACTGGGTAAACTTCTAACTGGAGCCATAGTTGAATGCAGGGTAAGAAATAGCCTTCCTCCATCTTCTGGTGAGGTTCTTCAAATGCAGCTGCACATGCTGTTAGTTACCTTTGCTAGAAGGGCATGTTGCATTCTGATTGTTCAATGTGGGTCCACCCAGGTGCTCAGAGTCTATCTCTGAAAAGATAGTCAGCCCCCAGTCTGTCCTGTTATGTGTAGCTTTTTCTTCCAAGATGCAGGACTTTCCTCTTGCCCTCTTTGAACCCCATAAGATCCCTGGGGGGCAGTTTCTCCAGGCTGTCAAAGGGCCTTTGAGTATCAGCAGACCCACCCTACTGTATCAACCATTCCTCCCAGTTGTATTGTGTGCAGACTTGCTGAGGGGGCACTGCCCCGTTGTCCAGATTGTTAGCGAAGACGTTAAACAGTGGTCCCAATGGGGACCAATGCTGAGTCCTGGGCTTGACAGATAGTGTCTGCCCTCTAGGTGGACTTAGTGCTACTAATGGCACTTCTGTGAATTCAGCATTTTTAGCACTTTTCAGTCCACCTGGCTATCCACTTTTCTAGCATGAGATTGCCTCATGGGAATGTTATGGGAGCTGGTGTTAAGAACCTTGTTAAAGCACAAATAAACAACAGTGCCTGCTTTGTGCTCTTCCATTAAGCTTGTCTCATCACAAAAATATGTCAGGTTGATAAAGTATTCTACTTCATAAAGCCATCACAACCCTCTTAAAGCTGTCTGCCTCCCCCTTCAGTAAGGCTCGAGTACAGCAGTTGGTATCAAAACAAAACCGTCAGATTTTTACAGGTGAATTTCTTCCTCTATTCCCTACCAGATTATCGCCTCACTTTGATTGTATTTTCTTAGGTTTTGAAGGAAGTAGAATAGAAAAGATTGTACATCTGTACTCTCAGGCTATGACTGATCATTTGGCTAAAATAGTATACTATAGGAGCTTTTGCCATACAAGGCAAGGAACTTGCTCTCTTTCTCCTCACCTCATTGGCCTTGTATTTTACCTGTTTCTGTGTCAGTATGGTGAGCTAAATCACTGAATAGACGTGTCTGGAAAAATTACTCAAGATGGCATGGGAAACTCTTGGCTTTCAGTTGGATCACTTCTCATTCTGATTTACCATCCAACTTCACAGGCAAATGGGCTGGCTTAGTAACAGGAATGCAGGAAGGACAGCATATACATATACAGTATTTCAGCACTGCTGTTGTTGAAATTACTTAAGAAGAGAATGTGGAAGTGTCTGCATCTTTTGAAGTGCTGCAGCCAAACATTTTTTTCTTTCTGCCATTGTCAAACATTCCTTACTAAAACCCACTTGTCTTTCAAATCTAATTGAGAAAGAAGCAAGGATTCCCTGCCTTATACTTTGGGAGGCTTAAAAAGATTATACAACAGTCCAGAGTGTTGTGCCATGGCAGACTAAGAGGATGTGTGATTAGGACTGTCACTGTCATAGTTCTGCCTTCTCCCTTTCATTGGTGTAACTACTTCTGCTGTATTTAGGGACCAAATGAAAAAAATATAGCCCTGGCAGCCCTGCCACAGATTGGCTCAGGCTGCTGTGGAGTTACCTCTTGGCTTAAAACAATGGAGCAATTTTCAGCCTAACAGGAGGATATTATGTATGTCTGCATGCTGACCTATACTTCAGTTGCAATGTAGAGTTAAAAGATTAGTAATATTTGAAGTATGACAGTTTTTGGACTTGAATGATGGGATGTAGTTGAGTGTATGACTCTGTTATGGCTCACTGAACAAGCGTCAGACAGTTTAGTAAATGATGCAACTAAATCTTTACACATCCTGTGGTCTATAAAGTGTCTGGGAATTCCTATTTGGCCAGTGTGCTTGCATTTTCTTGGTAGAGGATTTTAACATCTTTTTTACTTCTCCTTCACATGATATTAGATGTCTGTTTCCCTAGTGATTTGATCAGGATTGAGATGATGTGTTTTTCTTATAGCATGAATTGGTGATAAAGTGAATTGCATAAAGCACTTATTTTTCTTCCCAAAATGCATTGTTAGTCTCTAAGGTTGACTGTTACTCTGTTTTTAGTGTTAGTATAATTGGCATAGTTATGTCTTAATAGTGTGTTTTTTACTAATAAGAATTTGGAACCTTAATTAGATATTGTATGTGCCCTTGTTAGTTTGAGTTTGAACTACTCAGGCTTTTTCTAGCCAGCCTTCTATTTTGTCTCTAAGGTAAACTAATGAACAAATGGCCCTCTTTTTTTGTTCCTTTGTATTGATCTTTTGGACATCTCTGCTTATGCTCAGAATAGTATTTTGCTTAACTGGACAGTGCTTAAGGGGCTCAGCATTTAAAACAGAGACACAGTTGTCCAGATTTTCCTGTTTGCTGTAAGCATCAAAGCACAGAAAATCAATCTACCTATTGTGTGTTGAATTCGGCTACTAGGAATGCTTTCAGCAGTGCTGAAATAAGGAAAATGTTCTTTGTTATTTGCAGACAGACTGTGAAACCTGAAAAATATTTTGGTGGGAAAATGAGCAAAAGAAAATCAGACAGTAGATGAAATGGAAGAAAACATGCAATCTAAATCTGACTGGAAGTCAGGTATTCTTTTTGACTGGTTGGTATTCAGTTAGCTTTATTTGGCTGTTAATCTTGGTCAGTGCTGATACTTGAAAGGTGTCAGAGCTGCTACATGGCAGTGTCAGCTTGAAGAGAAGTGACAAGAAGCATCAGCATAGGAAGGTGATAATATATTCTTTTAATAATGTACTTAACCGTCCCCAAATGTCCTTCCCCTCAAAACTAGCACACCTTGTGACTTGTATTCAGTTGTAAAATGCAAGAAACAATTAAAAAAGGCTTTATCCACTTAAGTTATTAATCATGCACATTTACAATTCCATTCACTCTATTTGTATTTGCAGTAATGAGGTGAGGTTCCAAGCAGTGGAAGAAAATGTCTTCAACCTTCATTCTATTACCAGAGGTATGAGTGTAGACCACAAGCCATTACAGGAAGAAGATAGAGCCAAAGTACTCTTTTTTCTTTCTGTTCTCACCAGATTTTCACTCAGGGGGCTATTGGTTCTTCACTTTCAGTTTTGTGGTTTGTGCAAAACCAAGGACATGGCAGCTGAGATCAGAGTATGTTTGTGCTTGTATTTCTGAGCAGACTATCAAAACCATATAGAACATTGCTAAATGATAGGGCTCTCTGGAAGCAACTACCATCTCCTTTCAAATGTTGTGCTAATTACATGTGCTTTTAGCTGCTTAACTGTAGGAACCTTGGCTGGAAAACCTTGAAACTGTAGGTGATTTGTGTTGACCTGACTTTGCTTGCTGTAAATTCTTTTCTTGTTTCTCTAGCAAATGCTATGAAAAACTTGGGTAGTTTTTGTTTGTTTTTTAACAGATTTGTATGATTCAAAAAATTCCAAATAGAGATCACAGAACACTATTACTAGAAAATGTACACATGAGATGTATGTTAGTCCCTGTGCTAGCAGTCAAGAATGAAAATTCAGTGTGTATGGAATTTTTAGATAAAGAGACAAAGATGATGATGAGGGTATACTGTTATTTATCCCTGATTTGTCTTGCTATCATACAATGAGTAGCCAGGGAGAATATGACCTGAATGCTTAATTTTTTTTATAAATGCTCATTTGAAAAGTTTAGTGGCTACTAAATTAGTTTTTTATGGTTTGATCATAAAGAAGGTGGTGTGTGCGTTATTTTCACAGGTTGCTGCAGGAGTCCAGTATTTCTGCTCTCTCCATGTGTAGAGGAAGAATAATTGGGAGGAGAAACACCAAGACTACATTTTCTGTCTCATAGTGTTCTAGATCTTATTCCTCTCACTTTTCTCCAGTGGCTTTTGGAGAACAGTGCATCTCTTGGGAGTTTTGTTAAGATGTATGAACTACTTGACTGGGTTCTGCATGGAGAACTAACAAGACAATTTATCTGCCCTCCAGCCTTTCCTCTGTGACTTTTCAAGCACAACAGCTGGAACAGCTATTGGTCAAGCTCCTAATAAAGTGTATACTAGGGAATAGGAAAGTAAACCTGTTTGAAGCACAGTAATTTTTATTAAATCAGAGATAAAACTGGAGTTTTGTAAGTGTGGTTGAATTCAATGTGGGTAACAGCCCAGGCACACTGTTAGTTTCCTGAAGTTAGGGATCTGTTATCATGGGATTTTGAGTTGTGGAAAACAGAAGATGGAGCCCTTAGCTCTCTAAATCTACGTGATGTCCTTAACTGAAAGCAAATTTAACAAATTTAATGGTTTTATATTATTTGGGATACTGGGAATATTTCCAGTAGGCAGGGGTTAGCAGGCTTTCTGGAACTACATATTAAAGCATGGGTGCAGATCTTTGCCTTACTACCCCCTTACATTTTGCAGTGCTAATTCCTAGTACTGAAGATTTAAATATATAATACTGGCAGCATGCTCAGTGAAATGCCCTTGATTCTGGAATGAGTATTACCTATTTAACATGCAGGGAAACAAAGCTGTATCTGTGATCTTCTCTGTCAGTGATGCAAATTTTGTGTCTATCTCTTGAATGTATTGGCACAATACAAGGTGCTGTAGTTGCATACGGGAATCAGATTGAGCTAATTAGTTTGTGTGTGTGTTTTTTAAACTATGTAAGTGTATTTTTGGTCATTTTGGGTAGGTAATGTGTTCTGTAGGTAGTAGGGTACATGATGTGTCTAAAATTAAGCAAATTCATATATAGTTATTTCAAAAGACAGTTCTAATCCTGTAGTGCAAAAATCTTTTGTGTAGTGCTAGGAAATTAAATGCTGTAGTATAAGGAAAATACACTTTTTCAAAATGCATAAATAACAAAACCCTAGTTTAAAAGCAGTAGACCCTTTTCCATTATGCAATATGCGGCTCATTTTTTATATAATTAACAGAATAACTAGCATATGGTGGAACACAATAATTACACTTTTAAATATACATGCTTGAATAGAAAACCTCATTAATAAAACTGCTTTTCTAAAAATATTAAAATATTTTACCATACCTCTTGGAAAGTTAATACAGATACCACTGCAATGATTAATTTGGTGCTGTATTAATTAATACAGTTTATTTAATACAGTGCTTTAGCTAAGGCTCTATCAAATGTGTTTAGCACTAATTATTATTTTAAAAGGGTTTTTTGGTTTGTTTTTTTTCCCCAGCTCTGAACATAAACCTGAACTCTCCTTCTTGGCTGCAGTCTCCCTTCTTATGATCTTCTTTCTGGTTCAAAGAAGATGCTCCCTGGTTTCAAAGATTGCTATGGCACTCGGGCTCCTGGGAGTCTACAGTTACCGGGCAGCTATAGGAAATGTCATATTTCCATGGCAACATGGTGGCAAAGATATTTCAAAGTAAGTTTATCGGCAGATAAGTAACTGTTTCTGGCAAGATGTTGAACTCTTTGGCTATAGGGATGAGGTGAACAGGATGTTCTAGGTTGGAATTATATTTTTAGGAATAGAATTGTAGTTTGTAAGTGACCAGCACTGAATTTTTGTGATGTGTGCTTAATTTTAAGCCACACGAAGTGGCTTATGACTGTGACAGATGAGAAGCCAATCAGATAACAATTAATATGAGGAAAATCTAGTAGTAATACTCTATATTTTTGCTACAAAAAACTCCAAATGCATCTATTGTTGTTTTAGATGGACTTGTCACATCTAGCAGAGCACAAGGCAAGCTCATTTAACTACTTCTTCAAAAGTGCTTAGTAGTTCAGAGAGCTGCTTTTCCATACCTTGTGTTTGCAGTTGAGTGTTCTATAATGTGGGGTTTCAAGATGTAACCATGTCCTTCTCAAAGTCTCACCTGTGCAGAACAGTGCATACTAAGGATTTTTAGTCTGATGTTAAGTTTCTTACAGAACTTGTCAGTAACTGTAAGGAAGCTATTAGCTCTTTCACCAATGACTACTTCTGGCTTGTAGCTAAGTGGCTTTAGTTTTCTTATACCTGGCTCTACAGTCTCAAACCCCAAGTGAATCTTCCTATGGCACACTGTGGCAAATGGTTTCTGTCTGAAGAGAGTTTCTGCCTCCCTCAAATACCATGGTCCCTTTTATTTTGTGTGAAAAAACCACAGCAAACAATCCAAAACAAACTTGTGTGTATGCCTGCCAGATCAGAACATTGTCTCTCTCGTAATACCTACCAGTGCATAACACAGACTGGCTTAGGGCTCCCAGCATGGTCTCTGGCAGTGGCCACTCATTTCCTGACATGTGGGCTTCTCAGGAGTAAAGTACAAGGCTCAGTAGAGAGACATGGTTTGCCCAAGATCACTGACTCACCAAGCATTATATTCAGCAAGGCTCCTAGTACAGTATGTCAAAAGAGATGGTAGACAAATTTTAGTAGATGTCAGATGATAGGTGACAGGTTGACATTGTGATACTAGCTTATCTTTATTAGATGTTTGGTGTGATAAAAGCCTGTTTAAAATGCAACCAAAAACCCCAGGACTTTACTTTAAATGTGTCTAGAGGTATCTTTAGTGTATTCCTGATCTGGAATGGCTCAGGATCCAGGTGGAAAGCAAAGGCAGTTTTGTATAATATGAGGAAAAGTTGTATACCACTGCATTTTTCATGCATAGTGCATTCTTCTCTAAGATAAGGAATCTTTTTGCTTTTTACTTCAGAATTATTCTTTAAAAAATTGTAGTCTATGCAATGAAAAAGATGAGCATGTAGTATACTAAAACAAAATAATAGAAGTGCATTTGCTGAGGAACACTTTTTCTAGTTTGAATCTTCATCAACTGGTTAATTCAGGTTTTCACTCAATTTATTGAATAGGCTAATACCCCAACCTATTTCCTAAAGTTTTACATCTAAAGTAAATAGGTGGTACTAATTACATCAGACTTACCAGAGGTGTTGAAAAGGGGCACTGAATTTCTGCATTAGCTAGAAATCTAGAAATTCTCTAAACTTTACTGGCTTTTACCTTTGTTCTTTCTTCCCTAAAGGAAGAATCCAGTGGGCAGTACAGGGTTTTTACGAAGGGTTGCTATTTAAGAGATTAAAACAGTAAAACCTTTTTGCATAGGCTGTTAGGTATAACTTTGAACCATTGAAAGGTAAACAGCAGAACAATGCACTATATTCAGGTTTAGAAAAACCGCATTACTATTGTGTCATTGATTTGCCTTTTTTCTTGGTTTGTACATGCAGAAAAAGAATTTAATATGTAAATGGTCTTGCTTATTATTTCTCCTCTTGTTTTTTCTCTCCTGTATGTGAAAAGAAAGATTGAATTCAAGCTTATTTTTTTAGCAATTGGCAGAGAAGGAATGTGACCTTTCTAAGAAAAAAAAAGTATTACTAATTTACAAAACTTACTTTTAAAAATTTTGGCTAGTGGTGTTTTTTTGTGGTCAGTTAGCTACATTGGTTACATGAGTATAACTGTAATTTTACTGGTTTTAGTGTCCTAGTCTAGTCCTCCGTATACTGCTAAGTCCAAATGACTCAGGAATCCTCACTTCTGAGCAAATTATATTAGCTTTTGTAGACCATGTTCACCTATTACTCATGTAGAGCGAAGACTGATAGTAAGAGATTGACTGGTGGAGCCTCACTCTGCCTTGCGTCAGACAAACAGACCTGATATCCACTTCACAAGAATCCATGGACCTCCTACTCTCTCATCACCAGCCAGAAGGAAGGGAGGGACCTTTGAGATGGAGGGGGGTGAAAAGGGGTTTCTGCTTTGGGTGGCAGGTGAAACCCCTCCTGACCTCCCTCACCTCCTCAAGTGCCTGAATGCAATAGGTATGAGGCCGTGGAATCTGAGAACCAGGGAAGTGAGGACCAGAGAAATGAGAATGGGGGTGAAGGTCCAGCCAGGTTGATGAGGCTGCCTGTGGTAGAGCAGTAACCCCCCCCACATCACAGCCTCCTCAGTTAAAAAAAAAAAGAAGGTTAGTAGTTGTTAGTGACTTCCTCTTGAGAGGAATGGAGGGCCTGATATGCCAACTGGTCCAATCCAATAGGGAGGTGTGTTCCCTCTCTGGCTCCTGGGTAAGGGACATTACCAAGAAACTTCCCAGCCTGGTGCAGCCCACTGATGATTACCTACTGCTGGTTTTTTAGGTGGGTAAATGACCAAGTCCCAACAACAAGGGTGCAAATGATCAAAAGGGACCTCAGGGCCTTGGGGACATCTGGTCAAGGGGTCTGGAGCTCCTGTTCTCTTCTATCCTACCAGTTTTAGGGATTGATAGGGCAAGAAACTGGAAAACCAGGCAGATGAACACCTGACTTTGAAACTGGTGTTACCAGCAGAATCACAGGTGTTACCGGTTTTATCACAGGTCAGTTTACATGACTGTGATTGTCATCAGACTGCTCACAATAAATGGGGTCCACATGCCTTAAGGAGGGAGTCTTAGCTCAGGGTTTAGCAGGGTCACTGAGAGAGCTGTTGACTAGATTTGAAGACACATGTAGACATAGCCAGGCTTGACAGAGAGATAAGGTTAAAAAGACATGGTGGGATACCTCACATGACTGGAATGTTGTCATGAGGGGCCACACACTGCTTAGGAAAGACAGACCAGGAGGATGCATTGGTGGAACTTCCCTCTATGTGAGGAAGCTCTTGGAATGTATTGAGCTCTATCTGAGGTAGATGATGAAAGCATCAAGAGCTTATGGGTCAGAATAAAAAGGGCAGACTAGGGTGACATGGTTGTGGGTGTTTGCTACAGGCCACCTGATGAGGAAAAAGTGGATGAGGATTTCTACAGGGAGCTTGAAGCAGCCTCTAAGTTACAGGTTCTTGTGGGGGCTTTAACTCCCCTGACATCTGCTGGAGAAGCACCAAAATGAAACACAAACAATCCAGAAGGTTCCTGGAAAGTATTCATGACAGTGTTTCGATAGCAGAGGATCCCACAAGGAATGCTGTGCTGCTCAGGGAATGACTTGCTTCTCAACTTAATAACAACAAACAGGGGAGGCCTTGTTGGAGATGCGAAGGTTGGGGGCAGCCTTAGCTGTAGTGACTATGAGATTGTGGAGTTCAGGACTACAAGCAATCATAGATTTCAGGAGAGCTAATGTTAGCCTCTCTAGGGATCTCCTTGGAAGTATCCCATAGAAACAGGCTATGTAGGGAAAAGATGCCCAAGAGAGCTGGTTGATATTCAAGGGTTATTTCCTCCAGGCTTAAGAGTGACACATCCTGATGAGCAAGAAATTGGGGAAATAGGGTTAGAGACCTGTGTTGATGAACAACAAACTCCTGTTGTTGCTGAAGTCTAAGCCGGAAATACACAGAAGGAGGAAGCAGGGTCAGGCCACTTGGAATGAATATAGAGAGGTTGTCAGAGAAGGTAGAAATGATTCAAGGAAGTCCAAGGCCCATCTGAACTAATTCTGGCCAAAGATGTCGAAGATAACAAAAAGAGCTTTTTCAAATACACGAAAAAACAAAAGGAAAAGTAGGAGTAGTATGGGCCCTTTACTAGATGGAGCAGAGGCCTCTGTAACAGAGAATGCAGAGAAGTCAGAATTAACTGAATGCCTTCTTGGTACTGGTCTTCACTAACAAGACCAGCCAGGGATCTCTGACCCAGGAGACCACAGTGTAAGAATGTTGAAAGGAAGACTTTCCCTTGGTCAAGGAGGATTGGGTTAGAGAATATTTAGGCAAATCTGACATCCACAAACTCATGGGTTCTGATGAAAAGCATCCACAGGTACTGAGGGAGCTGATGGGCGTAATGAGCATTCTAATGATCATCTTTGAAAGATCATGGCAACCAGGAGAGGTGCCTGAGGACTGGAAGAAAGAAAACATCACCCCAGTCTTCAAATAGGACAAGGAGGATCAGGAAACCACCAGCAAGTCAGATGTACCACAGTCCTTGAAAAGGTGATGGAGACCAAGCACCTCATTCTAAAATGAGGCCATCTCTATCCACGTGGATGGTAAGAAGGTGATCAGGAGTAGTCAGCATGGATTCAGTAAAGGTAAATCATGCCTGACCAACCTGACTGCCTTCAATAATGAAGCAAATGAGGGGAGAACAGTGGACGTTGTCTACCCTGACTTCAGCAAGGATTTCAACACTGTCTCTCACAATACCCTCATAGACAAGCTCAATAAGTGTGGACTGGATGAGTGGACACTTAGGTGCTGGCTGAACAGCAGATCTGTGCAGCCCTTCAGAATGACCTCAACAGTCTAGAGAGCTGGACAGAGAACTGTTCAAAATTCAGCAGAGGCAAGTGCTGCACCAGGAGAGGAACAACCCTAGGCCACAGCATGGGCTGGGGGTGACCTGCTGGAAAGCAGCTCTGCAGAGAAGCACCTGGGGGGTCCTGATAGACAACAAGCTGTCCATGAGCCAGCAGAGTGTCCTGGGGGGCAAGAAGGCCAGTGGGATCCTGGGGTGCATTAGGAAGAGCATTGCCAGCAGGTCAAGGGAGGTGATCCTGTCCCTCTACTCAGCCCTGGTGAAGCACATCTGGAATACTGTGTCTGGTTCTGGCCTCCTCAGGATAAGAGACACATGGAGGTCCTAGAGTGAGTTGAGACCTGGACTCTGAAAGTGGTTAGGGGGACTGAAGCATTACTTTTATGAGGAAAGGCTGAGGCAGCTGGGCCGTGAGAAGAGAATGTCTGAGACAACCTCAGCAATGTCTCTGAACGGAACGTGTCAGAGGATGGATTCAGGCTCTTCTTGGTGGTGCCAAGCACCATGGCAAGAGACAGTGGGCAGAAACTGATGCACAGGAAGTTCTACTTGAATATGAAGAAGAACTTCTTTACTGTGAAGTTGACTAGATGCTGGAGCAGGTTGCATGGAGTCTCCTTCACAGGAAGTATTCAAGAACTGTCTGGACACAATCCTGTGCAATGTGTGCTAGGATGACCCAGCTTGAGCCTTGAGCAGGAAGGTTGGACTGGATAACTTGCTGTAGTCCCTTTTAGTCTTAGTTTTTCAGACCTTGCACTTCTAGAATAGCAGGTCACGGTTTTTAAGCTTACTGGTCCTTACATGTCAGCTTTTTTGGACAACATGCTGTGTATCCTGCAGAAGCTAGATTTCCCTGGAATTTAAGAGTCAAATGAATTTATAGGTATAGGTATGAAGATGATATAAGTGCTAATTACACTTAAAACTTAAAACATACTTTTTTGTTTTGTGATGGAATTGCTTAGGGATTTGAAAAATACTAACCTTGGATTTAACCTGTTCAGCAGAACTTGTTGGTTTTGACCTCTCTTGAAAGGCTCTGAACTAGGTATTAGTAAGTAACTAATCTTTCTGTTTTATTTACTTATTAATTTTTAAATATTTTTTTTCTTTTTAGGGGGATTACTGAGGCTCGTTTTGTTTATGTCTTTGTTCTTGGCATAGTCTTCACTGGCACTAAAGATTTACTAAAGTCACAGGTTATTTCTGCAGACTCCAGCACGAAGAGCACAGGATTATGGGAAGTATACAGTGGATTGGTTCTACTAGCAGCTCTTCTATTTAGACCTCACAATTTACCAGTTTTGGTGTTTTGTTTGCTGATTCAGACAATGATGACAAAATATATTTGGATACCTTTGAAATTTGATGCAGCACAAATTACTATCATGCACTACTGGTTTGGCCAAGCTTTCTTCTATTTTCAGGTAAGCTGAATACTCTCTCCACTTCAAAGGTGGGAGAGGGAGTAGTTTTTAAAAAATATTGTCCATTGTAAATAAAATGCTAACTAAATATTACAGTGGAAAACTTTACTGAGTTGTTAGAAGGATTTGGTTTCTAAATGCTTTACTAACTTTATGTTTTCAGAATCAGGGAAAGATGCATACCTTAATGTCTTATCCTTAGTGTAGATTTCCAAAAGTAGATTTACAAAGATCAGAGACTGTACTAGGGTGATTTTGGTCTGTTAATGGGCCTTGTAAATACTTTTCAGGTGATAATTAATTTAAAAATGTCATCTAAGTTGATTAATACCAGTAAAAAGCAGGTGGCTTTTGTCACTGATTCTTGAGGCTTACAATAGGTCTGTATACTGTTTAAGACTGAAGGAAAGTGCTGTAGTATGAAATGTCCCTTATAAGAACTGGATCTAATTTTCTTTCTTATTGTATCAAATGATACCTTCTTTCCTGAGGAGCCTTATGAGCTTCAATAACCTAGTTCTTTGCATTGCAAATAAGGTTGTGATTCCACAAAAACTTCGGTTTGCATTGAAACTGCAGAGGATCTTTCTGCTTCTACTGTTATTGGAACCTTAGCATAACAGGCTGTCTAAAGAGGGCACTTGTTAACCTGGAAATCAGGTTTAAGAGGTGTGTTTGCAAAGTTTCAGTGTTGGTCCTCTGTTGACTTTACCTCTGAGGCATGGCTGAGGATGTTAAAACTCTGATCAAGCTTAGGGAACTGTAACTGCAGATTGAGGGTTGGCTTGATTGAGAGTAATATATGTCCAGATAGGGAATTGCTGATGCAGGTGAGATCATCATGATTCATCCCTTCCTACCCACTTATCCTGTTCAGACAGCATAGCATGTCTTGGTTGAGTGGCTTTTGCACGTTTTGAATGTTACTGTTCAGGCAGTCAGCTTTGATTACAGCCTTCTGAGATCACCCCTTAGTGCAGCTGGCAAAATGCTGAAGACAGAACCATCTCTTTACTAAGGTACCAAACAAAACCAGAAATTTAATGGTGGGGAAGCTGGCAAAAAAATCCTAGTTGTGAAAGAGAGACTAATAAAGAATGGTTTAGATATTTTCAAAAAGCAGCAAATGGTTCATAAATGTTTCAGTGCTGCTGAATTCTTGGTACACTTGGCTGAGAATTTCACAGAACCATGAAATTACAAGAGAGCTGAAGCTGGAAGTTGCTTCTGGAGATCATTCAGTCCAACCTGACCCCATGAAACAGCAGGTCAAACAGACCAAGTGGATCAGAACTGTGTCTATTCCCTATTTCAAATACCTGAAAGTGGGAAGACTCTTCAAGCTCTCTGAGCAGTTGCTCCAGGGCTTCACCACCCTAGCTAGTAAAAAAAGCTTCTTCTGATTTTAGTCAGAATTTCTTGGATTTCTGTTTCTGTGTATCGCTTTTCATCCCTTTTCTAGCCATTGTCGGTAACTGAGAAAGTCACAGTCTGGCTACATTTTCTGTACTTCCCCTCATCAGGTATTTATACATATTGCTATAATACTTGCTGCGCTTTCTCCTCTTGAGAGTAAAAAGACCCAGCAGGTCATCTGTGGTGCTTCAGTGGACTTTTTCTGGCACACCCATGGCTTTTTCATGGTGGCAAGCCCGGAACTGGACCCAGGCACCCAAATGTGGATTTCACCACTGGTTATTAGAGAGAATGGAGATCTCTATTATACAGCTAGTGAGGCTTTCCCTTAATGGAGTCCCAGATGCTATTGGTGTTGGCACGGAAAGGACAATGGTTGGCTGATCTCTTCCAAATGTCTTTCCATATGGTTAGTTCCCAGTGTGACCAAAGGCATGGTTTTATTCCTCCCCAAGTGCTGGATTTGAATTTTCCTTTGGTGCGCCTGCTGATTTTCTTGTTGTTTCATTCCCCAGTCTGTCAAGGTGCCTCCAGTAGCACCTCTGATGGCAGCAGACCCATCTGCTGTATCTGCCACTTTCCCAGTTCTGTATTGTGTGCACACTTCCTTCGAGAACTCTTTCTCACTGTCCAGGTCATTGGTAAAGATGTTAAACAGTATCAGCCCCAGAGTCAATCCTTGGGGCTGATCACTAGTGATTGGTCTCCAGATGGACTTCAAGCTGCTGAGCAGGCAGCCCTGTGAGCTCAACATTTGAGCAGTTTCCAGTCCACGTGAGTATCCAGCTTCCTAGCCTGGACTGCTTGTGAGGTGAAAGTGCCTTAGATAAATGTCGTCCATTGTCTTCAGTCAGTATGCCATGATGAAAAAGAAAACAAAGGCTTCTTAAAGTAATAGTTTTGGTTTGGAAGTGTAATATGGCCAGTTAAATGTTGTGTCTTTTCTGCTCTGAATGATGCCAAAAACTTGGGACTAACTTTTCTGGAAGCTCCTAAAAGGAAGCTGTTAGAGCTGTCAGGAGCTTGATACATCTTTCCATTTGACTGTGCTGTGTGTGTCAAAGGGGGTTTTTTTCTACACCAATAAAAATACATTTGTGCAAGACCAGTAGAAGATAACAGGATCTGGTAACATTTGTGTTAGCTTTCTAGTGGTTCGCAGTTTCAACTATCCTTGCAATTGAGGATTTTTTTTTTTTGTTTTTAGAACACTGGAAGTAGTGATTTCAATTTTACTTGACTGCATATTGTGGTTTTGGATATTCTGCAGTTTCAGGGCATCTGCCTAGGCCTCATCACTCTGCTGGCAATTTCGACATTTCTTCTGGAAGCGTTTCCTTTGGAAATAGTAACTTCCAAAATGCTACAGATTTCAGCAAAGTTTAGGATATTTGAAAAATTAGTTCTGTCAAGGGAATTTCTTCCACATAGATATGTTGCTGAGTCACAGCAATCAAATTTCATAAATGAGAAATTCTCCACTGCTGTGTTATGAGCCAAATTTCTAGATGGGTCTTCGTGCATTTCCCATCACTGTAAGATCTGGAAAATTATCTGAGCTGGGTGATAGTTACTTATCAAAACTTCTGTTAAAAGCACAGCAAAGCTTTTTCCCCCATGTTTTTTTCTCATGCTGCTTTGTATGAAATAGAGCAGGCCCAGATAAGAAACTGCCTTTTTATGTCCCATCGCATGTCCAAAAGCTCCAGCTTTAAAAAGGTTATTTTGAATTTGCAGTGGCTTAGCAAAAAAATTGTGGAATGCTTAAGTTGTTTAAGCACAGAACCCTTTAAAATGTATCCATTTCAGAAAAACATGCTAACAGTTTTCTAGAATTTTCTTGTGTCTGTCCACAGAAATTAAGGTATGTGCCTATTCGTGATGTCCAGACTGATTGAAATGACAAATTAATTGTAATAGAACATGAAGGATTTCCTTTATTGTCTCTCTTTATTTCTCTTTTTGTTTTTCTATTTTCAGAAAATCTTAGAAATGTTTCAGAAATAGAGAAATCAATTCTGCTAGTGAAAAAAAGAGCTTTTAAGGGTCAAGACAGATGAAATTTTCTTTCCCAGGCCCTCTCCCCCCACTCCTTAGAGAACAAGTTTTTGGTTCTTTTTTAAAAATGTTTTAAGTACATTCATATTAGATGTCTTTTTAGCGTGGAGATTAACAGTTTGACCCAAGTACCCGTCTTTAGATGTTAGCTTGTTCTTTTATTCTCTGATGAAAAAACTGTTCTGAAGGTATGGAGTGAAACAAATTGAATTATACAACAAATTGAATTGTAAGAGAGACCTTTTTTTTGTGTTTCACAATTGAAAGCAGTTATCTTCTATGTAGAATATTAGCATAGAAGAGTAGAATGGTTGAGCTGTAGTTCATAAATTACAGAGGCTACAGAGGTGCCTCAAAATCTAATTAATGCTCTCTCTTCAATTTGTAAATTTCTCTGTTTATTCTGAGAATAGCTTTTTAAGTCTGCGTCCATATTTCCAAGGACGGAAGGAACTTCTTCCAGAAGTGATCTATAATTTCATGCCTCTTTTATATTGTGAAACTTCCTGAGGTCTGGCCAGACTATTAGACCCCTTTGAGTTTCCTTGGGACTCAGCCTGATGGCGACTTGAATGGAGAGAGAGACAGCTTTGATCCAGTTGTCTGAAAAGTACTTTTAATAATACAGAAATAAGAAACAGTAAGGCAGCCACGTATTGGATCAAGGCAGTAACAAGGGGCAAAAGGCAGAAGGCCAAAGGTGGAGTCAGTGGGGACTTAAGGTGTGGTCTGAGGGAAGGTTCCAGTGGGGGACAGTGATTAAGAACGTTAAAATTCTTGCACCAAAAGTCAACCTATGATAACACAGAGAACTGAGAACTTTCTGGTAACAATTTGTTTAGAGAGTGTGTCATTCAGCTTTTTTTGTATGGCACTATGAATGGAGTTTCCCAAAGCATTTTTCCAGGGTTCTCTTTTTTTCTGGGGAAACTACTGTCTACAATGTTGTTTTTCTCAGTGTGGCATTCTGATCTTCATTATCTGAAAAAATCAAAAAGCTGGCAACATACAAAACTGATTTTTTTTTAGTGTATTTAAATACCTTCTTTCCTTTGAGTTCTGTGTAGAGTATGAATGACTTGTTGCAAAGGGAAAAATGCTCAGTTTGTACAGCTTAAAATCAGATTTGAAATGTTTCTTTGGTTTATTAATGATACATAATAAACATAACAATTTGATTTATTAGTGGCACTATATATTGATAATTCACTGCCAGTCACGGAACTATAGATGCAGGATCTATACCAGATATACAACCGGTGAACTTTTACCAATATTTATGCCATTTTGTGTGCCTGATTTGGCAAAAAAAATCTGTCCCCTGAACTGGGACACCCCTCTCCCAAAGACATGGAGGTAACTCTTCAGGTGTGTGTCAGTCTTTTCTAATGGCAATGCAGTTTTCACTGTTAACTCACACCTTCTTTGACAAGTGCAGCCACTCAACTTTTAAGTCTTTATGTATCTCGAGAGTACCGTAGACAAGTGACTCAAGTGAAGCTGTAGATGATTCTGCATGGTTGTGTACAATTTCCAGCTCTTACTTAAGTGAGTGATGGAAAGTGGAACTCTGCATGTACCCATACCAGTTTAGATAGAGATTTTAATTGTTTGAATAAGCCATTTGATCTTTTTCCTTTACCTTGTGGGAAAATCAGGAAGGTCTTTGCTTGGTGACAACTTTCAGATCCCTGCCTTACTTCTGTCCTTCCCAGTGAAGTGACACTGAGTACAGTTCAGGTGTCCCAGGTTTAGCAACTATCTGTCCTGTCCAGGACCATCAGTGCTGAGTTCTTACATTTTGATTGACTTAGGGCAGGGTTGTTTCAGACAGAGCATGTATGGTTTGTTCTCAGATACTGAATGAACATTACAGAAGTACAGCTGGACTGCTTTTGCTGGAGGAGTCCATCAAATTCTCACCTTTAGTACTGATCTCTGTTCAGCTCACTCTTGGCCACAGAAAGTAATTTGTTTACTGCCTCAGGAGCAAGCAATACCTATGCTAGAATTCTAGGGGAGAGATGTGAAAGAATTATTAGGTATTATGTGTACTGCTGGCATAGATGCAAATGTCTTCCTTGACTTCATATTTCTAAATTTTCTGGACACTAGAGCTGTCACTGTTAAATTTACTGAGTTCAGAGTGATGCTAAGGTTTTACTTTCCATACAGGCATAAGGATCCAACATAGCATACAAAAAATAGCAGGCTTTTGGTTGAAATACAAAAATTGAAAACCACTGAAATTTGTTGGTGATGTAGATCACATTGGATACTAAATTTAAACTGCACTAGCTAAATGAGGCAGGAGAGAGAAATATAAATGAAATATGGAACACTTCCATCTGGAAATAGGAGAGAGGTTTGAGAACTACTTTTTGCACGCCTTGGTTTGATTATAAACTACACGAGACTTGCCAATATTGCTGAGTCTTTATTAAATCTGGGTAGACAAGATGGTACATCATGACTAAAGCAGTAACTGTCTTGCTAAGTGTGGATTGTAAGTGATGGCCTTTTCAATATGATAGTAAAAATAACCTTGTTCAGGATAGCATATTTAATGAGTGAGGCACTGGTCTTTCAAAAAACTATTGTGAGGTCCTCCAAGACGTTATGGAAGTAGATCTGTGAAAATCCTAAGTGTACTGAATAAGCAAGGCTGACAGGAATGGATACTACTTTTCATTAATGTACTATAGCTGATGAACATGAGGTAAAAAAATTAAGTACTTGACTGTGGAAGCTAATTTTTGGTTTTGAATGTGAGCAGGAGAAAAAAATTAAGGGCAGGTTGAAAACAAATGCCTTGATCTTACACTTTGTTTTGCATTCTACACTTCATCTGTGTCTGAACCCTGAGTGCATCTTCTGTCTTGGAGTTTAGTTAGCAGACTTCAGGGTCATCTTTGATTGAGAGGGGAGCTGATGGGAGGAGAGCAGAGCGTGGGGCTTGGCCCTTCTTTCCGTTCTGGTTCTGCTTTAATGTGATGCCCTGCTGCCTGTGTTGTATCCCAGATGTGTAAGCAGGTATGTGTGTGCCTGTCTTGTACTTTCTTGATCCTACCCTGGACCTGTTGGTTGGGCTTTCTGGCCTAATCTTGGATTTGCCTTGTCACTACAGACTTGCAATCCCTGGACTGCATCTAGCCGTGATCACTGTCACTGGATCCAGCCCTGACCTGGAGATGCCACTGAAGAGTCCTGACTTACTGCTCTCACCTGCCTTGTTTTCACTCTCATTTCCCAGCTTTCCTTCCTTTGCAGAACCAGCAAAGTTCTGTTCTCTGGCAATTTGGATCTAACAGGCGAATTTGATACATAGTTGTGAATTAAATGGGAAGACTATGTGTGATGTCATTTTTCCAGCATATTAGTAAGATTTTTGTGAATAGTAAGCAGAGGAAAGGTTGCTAACAGAGGTTGTGCAGTCTTCATGCTTGGAGGTTTTAAGAGATTGTCTGGATAAAGTGCTGTGTTAGTAATGTGGAGCTGAGTAAACCCAATTTGTTTTCTAGTCCTGTTTTAGTAATTAAGGCCTTTGCTTTATTTATCACTTGGTATGAATTGATGAAGTAAACCAAAGTTTAAAATACTCAAGTATTGTTAAAAACAGATGAAATTAATACTTTTAGTCAGAATGCTACTTATTTATCAGGATATTATTGCAAGCTTGAGAATCTCCTGATGAATTTTTCAATGATCTTGGATAATTGATTGTTTTCTCCTAAGCCCTGAGTTGTCCACATCTCATAACTCAGCAGTCATTTTCCAAAAGTATGTTGTATCTTTGCAATTACTCCTTGTCTTTAAAATGCAGTAAGAATAGAAAAAAAATAACTTGGTTGTTTCTCTTTAATAAACCAGCTCCTAAAAACCTTAGTTTGCAGTAAATTGTTGGAGTCTAGGACATCCCTTTGGTGACCTGGGACCCGGGAAAGGGAATTTGAGCCCTGGACAGGGGGGTGTGGAGCCGGTCCAGGGGAGTTGGAGACCTTGGCACAGACCCCAGGAAGACACTGAGTTTGATCTTAGCCCATGGGAGAAACTTCCAGCATTAGGAGAGGAATTGCAAATCACCAGGAAGTGAAAATAGTAGTTTAGCAAAGTAGAACATGCAAAATTCAGTAGTTTTAGGATTCTTAGAATAAAGGTAAATGGGGGACAAGATGGTGGAATTTGGATCGTACCTCGTGTCCCTCTCCTTCTTCCTCGTCCTCCATCTTCTGGGGTGGTGATGATATAAGGTAGTTGAGTGGATTGGGTCAAAGCAGAAGTGACGCTTTTAGTGTAAGCACTAGGCATTGGTGTGAAATAGTAAATAACCTACACGTAGTTATCTGTATAAATGTAAGGTGACGTCCCATCGGGGGGCAGTCGCCTCATGTCTCAGCTGCTGTCCGGACCTCAGCTGGGAGCGGAGAAAAACTCTGAGATATCAAATAATAAACAACACGAGAAACCAGAAAACAAGGCCTTGAAGACTCCGCTTCTTTGTGCCAATGTGACTCGGGGCTTTTAGAGGGCCAAGGACTTTAAACAACTTGAATCTTAGGTGGGAAAACAAACCCGAGAGTAAATATTGGTAAAAATATTTTCATTTCCTTGCATGAAAGCTCATAAATGAACAAAAATTCCATGTATTTATTTCTTAGTCTTGTGGGGTTTTGTTGCCATGCTTAGAACAGTACATCTGTGGAATGGGAGAAAGAAAACACAGTTCCAGTTTCTGGTGGCTTTTATCACTGAAGGAAACCAGAGTAGTTAGTACATTTTTAGAATCATTCATATCTAGTTTGTCTCACCTTTAGGTAAAGAGATGAACTGAGTGACATTTTAAAGTGACTTTAATTTTTTCTTGTTACAATTTCAAAGCATTGTAGAATAATTTACATTGGAAAGGACTTCAGCAGGCTCACAGTTCCATACCGTTTTCAGAACAGCGTCAGCTGTCAGGTCAAACAAGATGGCAAAGGGTCTTGAAACCTCCAAGGTCTTTCTGGAGACAGCAGAATCTTTCTGGGCAATCTTTTCTGAAATACTAGAGTGATATGTTAAAATAAGAGGAGGCACTTTGAATTGTCAGTTATTGTGTGGAGTATTAGAATTTATAGCTATGAAAATTTAGTGTAAATATATGAATTTGTCTTGGAGAAAGATACTGAATGTGAAGAAAAAATGCTTTTTGCTACTCACCAGTGCTCTTCCAGTAGTAACAGTAGGAGTATTATCTGTGAGGTTCAGCAGGTTCAGGGTGGAGTAAGATGTTTGGACACTTCGTGGTGTGATTGGAGTGGTATGTGGATCCAAATGTGTGCATCCTTTGTTCTACAGCTGTGTCACTTTAAACAATGGCAAAGACAGATGGAGTGAGCCCTGTGGGGAAGGGACCTGGGGAGCTGAGGAGAAGGGGAACCTGTTCCTTCCTCCAGGTTCCTTACTTGCCCTGACTACCTTCCAAATCAAAGTAAATCATTTTGCTTGCACCGGTTCAGCAGGACCAGTGACATGCACTGTAGTGCTGCCTTTATTCTTGCTTCTTCTCTCATATAGTGGCATGCGGAGTTGCCCCAGGGTGCTGAAAATCAACCATGTGCGTGTGGGTTAAACACTGTAAAGAGACCTTTCAGCTCCTCATGACACAAGCAGGAATGATCTCTTCATGTCTCAGCTCTTCTACTCTGTACTCATCATGCAGGGGAGAAGGGGAATGAAAAAGAAGTAAGTGTGGTGGCAAAAGACCTGCTGCTGTGTACAGGCACTGGAGGAAAAGAGAGCAGGTTCCCTCCCTACCTGTCCCTGTCAAACTCCGCCTTCTTGAGAAGCAGCACCCTGCTCAGTCTTCAAAGTGCTACACTTACCTTTCTGCTCTTGCCGTGACCTCTAACCAGTCTATACCTGTTAAACCTGAGGAGTAACCTTACTTTATGGCTTTTTTTTTCCAGTCTCATATTACAGATTCTAGGGCACAGACATGCTTTTATTTTTTTAGCTGCTTATCATCAGTTGTGCTTTGCTTTGCTCCTGGCATTGCTGGACATTGCACTAAATGCATAACAATAACTGATTACACTGATGCAGTGATTTACTACAGGGACACATGATGAAAGTCAAACTGAGGAAGACTAACAGTTGTAAGTCAAGATTTTTCTACTGTATGGTATTTTGATAAAATTCATACCATTTAGCCCTCTTACATTCTGGGGATATCTTCATGATGGGATTGATGGGGATGGTGACTACTTATGAACTCTGAATAGTTCCTTCAACACAAGTGCCTTTTTTCTCTTAGACTTTAGAGCTGTCTCAAGAACAGGTATTTTTGCTAGTGCCTAGTTAGTTATATACCTAAAAAAGCTGCCTGTCTTTTGTGCTTCTCTGTGTGCTCTGGGCTTTGTGACAGAAGTATTTGATGGTAGCACTTCCTTACTTGGGTAACTTGCAGGTCAAGAGGACTGCAGTCACTAAGGTGAGCTGAGATCAGGTTTGAGGGAAATAGGGAGCCACCACTCCTCATATGTTCTGCTGGGATTAAACCTAAGGCTGTGATGGTGACAGTCCTTACGTTAGTGTTGTTCTGGGATTCTGTGGGTGGAAAAAGAGGGTTTGATGGCTGTTAGAATATCAGTGCTGTAGAAATGGATCAGTTTCTCAAGGTATAGCAAGAATATCTGAGAGCTTTTTCACTAGTCTGAGGAAACCTATCTTAATTATAACCTATGTTAATTAAAGAAATATTCTGCCTTAATCATAGAATATATTTGTTACTTTAGGTATTTGGGTAAAGTTAAGTACTTTCAGATTTTCAGTGGAAAACACTTCCTTCAATTTTACACTGTTCCTTGTTATTTAGTGGTCCTGGTCACTGGAGAAGAAAACTAGGTAAAACATACCAGACCTTGACAGCTCTTGAGACTTTAATTATTGCATGTTCCTTCTGTTTTTCTCTTGGTAGGTTTAAATGCCTTTTATTGATGATTCAGGCTATCTAGACTGACTTCTGGTCTATTTCAATGCAATCTTATGTGGTATAGAGGCTTGGGAAGGAGTAACATCTCTAAATTTGCCTGTCGTAATCTGTTTACATGCAGGAACTTGTGCCATGAGGCAGGCAGGTGGGCGATGTAGTGTTCCATTTCAGCTCTAAATTAGAGTCCTGCTGTCTCTAAGGGCAAGAAATATTTATTTTCTGGTGTAATTTAGGCAGCAGACCTAAGATCTTGTGTTTGAACCTTGTCTGATGAAAAATGCAACTTTTTCATTAATGTGTCTGAAATCAGCAAGTGTAGCTGCTTATTTTAAATTCTTTTTTAAAAATGTAACTTATTAAACAGTAGGCATGTTAATTTGCAGACAAAATAAGACTTGCAAAATAGCAAGCTGTTTATGCCTTTGTTAATCTGTAAATTCTAATTAAAAGCACTTATTTGGTAAGCTGTTTTATTGAAATTCAGATGTAAAAAATATGGCTGTACTGTAAAGCAGTTTAAAGAGTAAGTCCTTAATGGGTGCAATAATTAATATTATTCTGATGTATTCTAAATGTATCTTTGGAGGTATTTGGATATTTACTATATTATTCCTGTTTTCAGGGAAATTCAAATGGCATTGCTACTGTGGACATTTCAGCAGGTTTTGTGGGACTAGACAGCTACGTGGAGTTACCAGCTATCTTCCTCACAGCATTTACAACATATGCGGGACCTCTCCTTTGGGCCATCCATCTGCTGTGCTACTTGAGTTCTGAAGTTAGCAGGTAATAAGTTTTGAAATAAAGTAATGCTCTTGTAAGCACTGCAGATATAAACACCATCCATAAAGTGTACATCTTTTCAAAGAAATTTTTGTTCACATAATATTTTTCCCTGAAAGTTATAATTTTGTACTAAAAAAATGCATGTTACTTTTTTCAGCATAAGTTTGTATCACCTAACTCTTCCACTTCCATTTTATCTGCAGAAGTTTTTCTCTGGGAATATACGTGTATGTTTTACTAATTTTGTTTCTTAATGAGCTGTCAGTATGCTGTGCTAAATTACTTAAAATTTTATTATGTTTTTTATGACAGCATGTTCTGCCTAAAAATATTTTTCTTGAAACCTTTTAAGTTAAAGACCTGAGAAGGCCTTTTTAAAGTATTAGAATGGAACTCAAACTTGAATAGCATGATGTTCTTTGAATGTCCTTCTTTGACATAGTGGCATGCAAGGTTTTATAAATAAAACATGCTAATATTATTCTATGTTACTGGTTATTGCAGTCATTTGTAGCTAAAATATTTGTACTTCTCTGGGTATCGTGTGTGGTGGATGAGTTAAAGTAAAATGAATTAATGCATTAGAATTTTCGGAAGACAGTTGTAAAACACTAATGTAATTTAAGTGTGTGCATATAAAATCCAATTGGACTCTCTAAAATTCCGTTTAACTCATCATTTAAAGTATTTAAACTGAGCTATACAATAGGTTAAAACAGGGGAGTTATGAATTCCATATCATATCATATCAATGCATAAATGCTGAAACTTGATGTATTTTTACAGAATTAACATTCAACAGTGACTCAGTTCTTACCATCTCAGAGTCTTTTCTCTGTTATCTGTGGAATCTAAAGCTACTTCTTTTTTTTTAGTGATGAAAAAATACTGCAGTAGGCTTGACAGGTGGGATTTTATACAGTATGTAGTTTATCACAACTTTTTTGCCTTACGCGTTGTCGACCTCTGTAAACCTTTGACTCCCTTTTACCTACCTATACAGTGTCACCTGTCAGTGATTTTTTTTCTGGCTTTTCTCTTCTCCTTTTGCTTCTTTGTTTTTGGCTATGCCCAAAACTGTGTACTTGTGTTTGCTTGGTTGTGTTCATTAAAGGTGTAAGGAGATGGGATCACCAGCTGACCAAGCTGCACAGACCAATGGAGGTTTTTGGTCCAGGAGGGACATGTTCTAGCAGACTAAATTTCTGCACAGTCACTGTGTCCGTTATTCTGGATTAACAGACTCCTTTAACAGGTATTCACAGTGATTAACCTTTGTTCACTGATTTGCTTGTCTGCTACATGGCTCTCTAAAGATGTCTAGCAGTCTCTATTTGGTTGCTGTGGATTTATGCATACCAGTGCTGGGCCATTTTATTCATCTACTCATGTACTCCTTAGTATAAATTGAGACTCACTGTAAAACTTTACCTCTTAGTCTGACGTCAGCTACCCTGAGGTCTTCTTTGGTCTTCGATAGGTTCATGTGGTCTAAGTGCTGGTGTTTTAGTATAATACTTCTGAAAGCCAGACTTTTCTCTGTTTGTTCTGGTATTTTTTTGCTTCAGGAGGAGTAGGTGTGGAGTACATTAATTATTGATGTCTTGATTTGTGTAACTTTAGAAAGCCCTTTTTTGAATTTTCCTTACTACCTGCTGACTTGAACCCAAAATGAGTTTTAACTCTGTTTCTAATGCTCCCTAGTTTATCTTTTATTTACTGCTTTGCTCAATCAATACATTTTTCCAGTGTCCAAACTCTTCAAGTTTTCTCCATTCTTTCAGCTGTATTTAAGAAAAGAGTGAGCACGTACCTATAAAAAGTGTTGCCACTTATCTTCTGGTAAATTTGTGACCCATGAATCTGGGTATTGCTTGCATTCTATGAATGTCCTGTTTTTCCCAATTCCTTTGTACCTCTGCTGAGATTTGTTTAAAATAGCGCTGTGTTTTTTTTTTTTTTTTTTTTTTTTGTTGTCCCACTCTCCGTTCTTCATCGTTACACTGTAGGTGCTTTGGAACTGACATTTTTTGCTTGAGCTTGATCTGAGCACTGCTTTGTTGACATTGTCTGGGGAAGGAGGAAGAAAAAAATGAGCTCCCATAATTTAAACAACTGCAGTTTTATTGTCTAAAATCTAGACTGCAGACTGTGATGTACACTAACATACAATGAAGAGAAAATGATAACTTACAGCATGTTTTTGGAAAGCTCTTCTAACAAAATAATGAAAAACTTTTGGTGACAAAATCTTTGAGTATCTGTACTTGTTTTATATTTCTTCAAATAATATACCTCTTCAGTAGTGTTGGTTGTTGTTCTGATGTTTTCCTGGTTGAATTTTTGCAAATTAAATCTCAGCTAGTAGTGTTGCCAGGTACAGTGCTGGCTTAACCTGCTGTCAAGTGGGTAGCTACGGCCTGTAACACCCACATCACTTATGTAAGTAAATTCCATCAAGCAGCTTGTGTCTGTAGCCATTTTAAGGTTCATTTGGGTCAACTGGTAAGGCTGTTTCCTCAATGAAACAGTACATAAGTATGGACTGGCATCTCTAGCTGCTGGGACTTGCTTAAATTGGTATGTTAATCTGCTCAGAACTTGCTCTGTATGTTTTTTATTTTACTCTTGTGCTTTGCCATTGCTGTCCAAATGATTCTTTTTAGTTGCTTGTTACTCCTTGGAACCAAAGCTGAAAATACAGAAGGCAGGGGGTTGACTGCTTCATGTGTTTTCTTAAGTGTATGGGAGACTGAACTTTTAAAAGAAGTGCTAGATGCTTTAGGATGTTCTTTATAAAAGCTTTTTATTAACTGCCTTATAGCAGTGTGCCTTAGTCGGTGGAATTCAAACCCCTACTTTTTGATGTAGTCCTGAGTGCAAGATGATGTCCCCAGAACCACTCAGCGGTGTTATTATTGGTGAAGAACCTTGCATTCTGCAGTCTGTTTACGAGCTGTTGCATCTGAGGAAGTTGGCCTGGATAGGAAATCCTGACTCCAGGTCTGTCTTCGTTAATTTCAGCCACTTAGCAGAGCCTATGTAATTTACAGCTGCATCAGTTGGGTTCACTTACCAGAGCTTCTTGCTGAAATTCTTTGAAGCTGCATTGCATTGGGCATCACTGCATAGGAGCAAATATGCATACATACCCTTCCCTCTTTCGGCACTTTATGTTTATGAAGCCGCAGAGTACTTGAGTCAGGAGTCCAACCCTCCTGCACAAAGGAGAGTCAGTCAGAGCAAGCAAAGATACTTCAGGGTCTTCTTGAGCAACTTGTTCCAGCATATGGCAGTACTTGGAGTTAAACAGTTATTCACTGGTGTTTAAGGGGAATTCGTTGTATATCATCCATCCTTTTGCTGAGCACCAGTGAGAAGAGTCTGAGTACATCTTCTTTATTTCTGCCCATGACACATTTATGAACACTTGTGAGAACCCTGCCAAACTTTCTTTGCTCAAGGTTAAACACTCCCAGCTTTCTCAGCCTCTCACTTTGTCAGATGCTCTAATCCCTGAGACATCTTTGTGAGCTTTCAGTGCATTCACTCAGTGCAGCTGTGTCTGTCTTGTACTGGGGACCCCCAAAATGCATCCAGAACCCCAGATGTGATCTCACAACTGCTCAACAGAGGGATAAAATCGCCTTCTTCAACCTGCTGTCCCCACTTTTCTCACTACAGCTCCAGCTTGGTTCATGGGAACATCGCTTGCTCATGCTCACCTTGTCCAGCAGGAATGACAGGAATGACGTATGTCCTTCTCTACCTAGCTGCTTTCCAGGTGGTCAGCCCCAAGCCTGTTCCAATGCATGGTGCAGAATTTGGCATCTCCCGTTGTTAAACATCTTGAGTTTCTTGTCAGTCCATTTCTCCAGCCTGTCAAGATGCCCTGAATAGTAGCAGACCCATCTGCAGACCCAGCTCCTGCACAGACTCTTCCCCTCAGTTCTGTATTGTGTGCAGACTTGCTGAGGGAGCACTACCCCATTACCTAGTTCATTAGTGAAGACATAAAGCAGTACTGGCCCCTGTGTGACATCCTGTGGTTGATCACTGGTGTCTGGTCTTCCAGACAGATTGAATTTCTGAAGCATCTCGCTAGTTACTCAGTTTGCCTGAATGTCCACTTTTCCTAGCCTGGACTCCATCAGTTTGCCTGTGGAGATGTGATGAGAAACATTAAGAGCCTACCTGTGAGATGAAAGTGCATTAGATACATGTAGCCCATATGTATTTTGCTGGTATGATAAGGTGGAATAGAAGATAAGGAGGTTTTCAGGTAGTACAGTTGCTGTGGAAATGTAATTGGAAGGCCTTAAATAATTTGCTTTCATCTGAACAAACTCATGAAACTATAAGATATTCTCCTCATATGGAAAGGTAAATGTGTTTCTAAAATAATTAAGTGGCATGTGATAGACACTAACATGGATATTACTGCCACTTTTAATCCTTCAGGCTCTCCTGAAAAACTTGGCAGCATAAATGTGAAGGGATTTTCAGAGACAGAAATAGAAAGAACTCTTTAGGTTCAGTCTCCATGGAAACTGTGCAATAACTCTTGAAACTATTTTTGAGATGGGGAGTACTGATTAAACTGATGCCTGAACTTAACCAAGTGTTCTGTGTGTGACTTGCATAAATTCCTGCAAGCACTTGGTTCATGTAAAAGGTAGTTTTTGCAGTAACCACTCTATTGCTCTGATCTGAATTAGAACTTTGGGGTTTTAGGTCCTTACGATTAGAAAAGGGCCTTGATGTTGGAAAATTTGATTTGTATTATATCACCTCACTGTGCCGTGCACTCCAGATGGATTCGGTTTCCAAGCTCCTACCCAAACAAAATTTTCATGTGGGTGATGTTCACAGTGTTGTGTAATTACCACTCTTTAGTTAGGCATCATGATAGTTTTCAGATTACCTCCGCATTGAAATCTGTGTTTTAGCTGGTTTAGTTACTTAGGTGTCAGGGTGAACTGGTGGGTGTTTCCTAGCACTAGAAGCCTGCGTGCCTGTTAGCTTTTGTTCCACAGATCTCAAAAGTTGTAACAGTGTTTTCATTAGCAAATGGCTTTTAAATAACAAAAATGGATGTATCCTCAACTGGAGGCTGTTAATAGTTGCATAACTTTAACGTTATGCCTTGACTTTGTTAATGTAGAACTCTGGCACAGCAAAGTTATATTTTACTCTGAATTTTTTTATAATGCTAAGCTAAACAGAATTAGAAAGGTGTGCTAGGTAGAGGAATTTCACCAGTTGATGTCAGCTTTTGCCATCTTCAGCCTAGTGTGTTTGATTGATTGAGTCTCCTGTTCACTACCCATGTTAATGCATTAATCATTTTTCTTTCTGACATAAGCTAGACATGCATTGAGTGTTTCAATATACCTTTTTTTGAGTCTTAGGTAGGAAGTGGAGCCCTCCTCAAAGACAAAGGACAATCCAAACATTTTCCACTGAACCCTTCAATATTTTATACAAGTAGTTTTTAATACTTCTGTTTAACACCATTCTCTCTTACTTAGGTTAACTAAAGCTGAAAAAATGTTGCCGTCTGAGAGTATATGCTGCTGCATTCTCTAAAATTGTAATGCTTGTTATAATTTTACTGCCAGGAGTCTCATTTTCTAAATAAATAAAAAGAAATACAGAGGTCATCTACTTGATTGTTGATATGCATGGAAATGTGGAAGTGATTAGCTGTGTTTTTATTGCCACAAGCTGGAAGAGTATTTTATTCACTTAGGTTTTTCCCGAGGTGCTGTCATTGTAGAAATGGCTGAAGATTCTCTTGGACTTTGTTATTGCTCTGTGATAGATATCTCTTCATTCATTCCTTTTTCATGTCGTTGAGACACTGACGTTTCCTATGAGACTTCGTTCAGGCAGCCATAGCTCTCAGTATTGAAAAGCATTTTCTAATTGGAAAGTGATCCAGCAAAGTAGGGTTGCCTCTGTTATAAACAAATAACAAGTTGCTTCAAAGCCATTTGCAAAATAAATATCATTCTTTTGCTCCATGGATCGGTTTTAGGAGCTGAAGCACTTTCTATGTAAATATTAAGGAAAGCTGTGTGCACAGAATTTATAAATACACAGATTTGAGGTAGGTTAGGTTATTTTTGCTTTCTGTAGATAAAAGTAAGCATCTGAATAGATTTGGAACTTAAAATATTATGATCTAATTTCCAGTTGAGTTAGCATGTCCAGCATGAGGTTTGTTTTCCAGTAATGACTGATGACCCTAATTGAGAACTTGTCCTCTAGTGTGCTAGCTACTGCCCAAATCATGGAGACTTATTCACTTGGCTTTTAAATGATCTTACTAATGCTATTTATTGCAATTGCTATGAGATTTGTTCTCATCAACAGAACTGCAGTCTTAGGTAGAGACCACTTGCAGTAACATCAGATATACTTTTTAGTTTAAATGGTCTATCACTTTTTCTTTGTGGTTAATACTGAATTAAAGGGTTCTGAAAATCTTTTTTATTTCTGCCCAAGCTCTGATTTGAGGTTGTCGTGGTTACATTGTCTTCTTCCTCTTGTTCTTCTGGTTTTCATGTGACTTTTGCTCAAGAGCACATAGCTGAGTTGACAGTTCTCATCCCATCTTTAGACCTGCAACTACCTACAGTGTAAGTATGCAGTACCACTTTGCTGTACAAAAGGGTGCAGTATTTATTCCTTATTTTTGTTTGGAACCTCTGTGTCATGAGAGAGTGTTTTTCTGCCATCCTGATGGTTAGATTTCCCAGTGTTGCTTACACAAAAGAGGTCATTAAATGTTAATACATGCAAAGCTTACTGAATATATTAAGACAATCAGTATTAACCATGGTGGACATGAGTAACCTAGGGGAAATTTTGTGTTCCCATGGTAAACATGCAGAGTATCCTCAGAGAATAATGACAATCTAGTCAGAAACTATTAGCAGGATTCTAAAAGGACTTGAAAAGCTGAAAAGATAATGAAAGGTTGGTTAAGTTTTGTGTCTGTAAATAACTTACAGCAGTCCTTCCTATTGTTACTGAACTATGGTTACTGGAACATAACAGAGGAAAGCTAACTTTACTCAAAGTTGCAGGATAATAGGTGGTCATGCAGTATCTTATTTTCAAAAAACACATCATTCTGCAGTAAGCGGAATTTTAGTAAATTCATATGAAAGGGATTAGGTTTTTCTACACTGCCATGTAAGATAATTTTGATTAGTCAACCCAGCTGATAGTACGTGAAGGACTGTGAAGCTTGGTGCTGCTATAAAATGAAGTTTCATTCTCCTGTGTGCTTTCCTGCTGTGTGACTCACTGTTCTTCATTATATGTTGCTTGCTGTCTCTCCTCTAATTCCTCTATATCCCTTTCTGTAGCTGGTTTGGTATCTTCCATATTCTTTCTTGTTATGCTTTTGCCACAGCCACGGCACCTAACCCCAAACTCCCCTTCTCTCTTGGACGCACTTTGTACCTATTTCTCATACTTTTTCTCACTTGCATGTGCACCTCTCTCCCTCTCACACTTGAATCAAGACAAGACTGTTCCATGCACACTGAGGAAAAAGAAAGCATAGAATTACAAGAGTAAATATTTATTTATGCATATGAGGTGTCCCAGTCAAACTGAGGCACCTGGATATGGTTTAATGTCTCTGTTCATGCTCCTTTCTTACTGTATCAGTCTCACTATTTGTCTCTGTCTGGTGCCACACCAGACACCAGTGTCTTCTCTCCACTTCCAACAATTACTCTTTCCTCTTGCTTTCCTACCCTGTTGGACACTTCCCCTTCTTGTGCACTTTGCCTGTCTCTCATGGCTGTTCTTTCATCTCTCATGTTTGGGTTTTCTGCCTCTTTTCCATGATGACTTTTCCCACTTGCCACATGTGTGTGCTTCCTGCCTCTCATGCATGTGCTTCATGTCCTGGCTATGCTTACCTCTCTCTCTCTCTGTCATGGGCTTCCCCACTCTCCTGCTCTCCTCCTGAGTGTGCTCCTTTCGCTCTCGTGGTTCTGACCCCTTGCAAGCATGCTTCTCCCTGTTTTGTGCTTCTGCATGAGCTTTCCTCCTCATGCACTTCCTCACGCACTTCATGACTCCCAGACTCGTCATCATGGCTTTTCCGCTTCTTTTCCCCTTCTCTCGTGCTCACTTTTTCCATCTCCCAATCGTGCTTGCTCCTTCTCACATATATGTTCTTCGTGCTTTATGTGCTTTTTACATCTCTCACACACTTCTCCCCTTCTCTCACATTTCACCCTCTCTCTTGCCTGCTTCCCTCACCTTCATGCTCTTCCCTTGGCTGGCACACTTCTCTTTGTGTGTTCCTACCTTGCAGATTCCCCTTTGTATGCTTCCTCCTCTATTGCAAGTAACTCATTGCTCATGCACTTCGTCCCTCTTGCAAGCACGCAAATGCTCTCCCTCTCTCATTTGTATGTGCTTTCTTTTTCTCTTGCTTTCTTGTGCATGTTTGGTCTCTTGTGTCTTTGTTGTGTGCATCCTTATGTCTCTGAGTTTTCCGTTTTGTGTCTTCTTTTCCCTCTTGTAGCTTTTCTCCTTTCTTGCATGCTTTTCCATGTCTCACAGATCTTCCAGCTCTCACATGCACCCAAATACTTTCAAATTGGTTGCACTATCCTTCTCTATCCCATGTTAAATATTTTACCTGGGTCCTCATCTTCTCTCCCCTCTTCTTTCACATGCCTTTTCCTCTAGGACTTCCCTCCCTCATTCTCTTTGTCTCTTTGTCTTTTACTTTCTCCTTTGAATGCTTTGCAGTCTCTTGATAAACATACTTTCTTGCATGCATTCTGCCTCTCCTAAGCTTGTGGTGTCTCATTTGTGCTTTCTTCTTCCCACTCATTCTCCGTCCTTTCTATCTCTAGTTTTTCTTCTAAATCTGTAGAGCTTTCCCCAAAAACCCTGGTTTTGGCTTGTGTTGAACCTGCTTTTTCTCGCTCTTACATTTGCATTTCCTCCTTCTTGGAGATTTCCTATCTTAGAGGAAATATTCCTATTTTTGAGTCCTTCCCAAAACTGGATGGCTTCCCCTCCTCTCTCCCCTCTGTCATTATCTCCACTTGTTCCTCTTCCCCTTCTCTGTTGTTCCTTTCTCCTCTCACTGTGAGGCTTCTTCTCTCTTTCTCTCTGCACCCATATTTCCCTCTGTCTGATAGGCGTTGCCATTTTCTCATGTGCTTTGCTTTCCCTGCACTTCATCTATATCTTTGCCAGTGATCTGTGCAAGGCAATCAAGTCACCCTCTGTCAATTTGCAGATGACACCAAGTTAGGTAGAAATGTTGATCTGCTGGGGGACAGCAAGGCCCTGAAAAGGATCTGGATGGGCTGGATTGGTGGGCCATGGCAAATGAATGCTATGATACTCAATAAGGCCAAGTGCCAGGTCCTGCCCTTGGGTCACAACAACCTACAGGCAGGGGGCAGAATGCCTGGAAAGCTTCCTGGTGGAAAAGGACCTGGGGATGCTGGTTGTCAGGAGCTGAACATGAACCATTTTGTACTCAGGTGGCCACAAGCACCAGTGGCACCTGGCCTGTATCAGCACTAGAGCGGCCAGCAGGACCAGGGCAGTGATTGTCCCCCTGTACTTGGCACTGATGAGGCCACACCTTTAGTTCTGCATCCAGTTCTAGGCCCCTCACTACAGGAAGGACATTGAGGTGCTGGAGCATGTCCAGAGAGGGTCAATGAAGCAGGTGAAGGGTCTGGAGCACAAGTCCCATGAGGATCAGCTGAGAGAATAGGATTATTCAGCCTGGAGAAAAGGAGGCTTGCTACAATTACCAGAAAGGAAGTTGTAACAAGGTGGAGGTCAGCTTCTACTTCCAAGTAGGGAGTCATAGGACAAAAGCAAGTGTCCTCAAGCTGGGCCAGTAGAAGTTTAGATTGGATGTTAAGAAAATGTTTCTTCACTGAAATGATTGTCAAGCATTGGAACAGGTTGCCCAGGGAAGTAGCTGAGTCACCATCCTTAGAGGTATTTAAATGTGCAGATGTGGCACTTTGGGACATGGATTAGGGGAGGACTTTACAGTTCATGATTGTGCTCAAAGATCTTAAGAGTCTTTTGCAACCTAAATGATTCTATAACTTTTTGCATAAATGTTCCCTCTCATGCTTTCACTTCTAGCCAATGCTCGCTTTCTCCTGCATGTTTTGCCTCTCTTGACTTTTGCCTGAATGTTGTGCTGTGCCACTCATGTACCATTTTTTTCCTTTTAACTCCAAACTTCCCTTTCTCAATCTGTCACTTTGTTCTTGTGCTTTGACCTTTGCCTCTTGTGTGTACTTCCCTCCACTTATTTCTTCTTGCACGCATTTTCCCTCCCTTGTACACTTCCCTTCTTTCATCTCTTTCATTTCCTTCTGCATGGTGTCATCTTTACAAGCATGTTGCCTCTCTCTCACATACTTTGTCATTCATGTGGGCTTTACCTGTCACATGCTCTGCTGTTCCCTCATTTGTGCTTTGTCTCTTTTTTTCCTCTCTTTCTTTCTACCTCTCTCTCCTCAGTGTTCTGTGCTCATATTTTGCCTCTTGTGCATGTGCACTTTGTCTCTTGTGTGTGTGTTTTGCCCCTCTTGTCTCCCTCATATGCATTTTGCAGCTTCGTCTTCCGTGCTTTGCAGTCAGTGTGTCGATTTAGGCATTTTACTCTCCTAGTCTCTATTTCTATAATGTCTAAAATTCTTCTCCCTCATGCATTTCCATTTTCAGTTTTTCTCTCCTTGCACTTTGTCTCACTACAGCTTTCTGTCTCTCATTATCTCCCTTGTGTCACTTGCTGTCTCACTCTCAGCCTCACTGTACTTCTCTCATCTGCTCACTATCCCTTCTTTTCAATCACACTGTCCAACCATTCCTCTTCCTCCTGAACATTCCATCTCTACATCTCTTTTTGCCTCCCTCTTCCCCATCAATCTATCTCTCTTTGGCCTCTGTCCTCTTCCTTCATCACTCCTGCTCTGTATCCTGTCTTTCCACCTTCCTAACATGGGCTTTTCCTCTTTCATTTGTATCCCTGCCCTGCAGCTTTTCTTGTCATCCAGACATGTTTTTCCTCCCACTCACTTCACTTCCTGCATGATGTTTTTTCCCATGCTTGCCTTTTAACATTCTCCCTTGCTTTGCCTCTTTCACTTTCTCTACTCTTTGTGTGCTTTGCCACCTCTTTGACAACATTCTTGCATGTACTTTCCCTCTCTTCTATGCTTTCATTCCCTTGCTTGTGCTTTCCTTAAACTGCTTGGTATTTCTTGCTCTCAGCATCCCACTGCCTTCTTTCTCTATCCATCTGTCTCTCTGGCTTTTTCTTTGTCTTAGATGTGTTTTCTCTCCCTCACCTCCTCACAAATGACCTCCCAGTTTCACTCTTATTTTTCATCTCTTTGTGTAGCTTCTGCCTTTGTCTCTGCTTATCTTAGGCTTTCTCTGGACTCCTCTCTGCCTTCCACTTGTCTCTCTCCTTCCCTCTGTTCCCTCTTAACAGTGTGATTTTTTCAGTCAATTCTCTCTTACCTCTCAACCTTTGCCTCCCTCTTGGCCTTGTTGCCCCTTCTCAAAGAAACTCTGTCTCCTTCTTGTAGAAGTGCTTTCTCTTCCATTCTGATCAGCCTTGTCTTTCGCAGAACCCTCCCCTCTCCTACAACCTAAACACATCTGCTTTCTCTCACATACATTGCTTCTCATATACATGTTGCGTCTCTCTTGGTTAGCTTTTCTCTTATGTTCTTGTGAACATTCATGCTCTTGCGTGTTTCTTTTCTGTTTTTTTCTGTGTTCCTCACTTTTCCTCCTTGCTGTCATCCCATTGACTTCTCTTTCTCTTGCTCTCACTTTCCCTATATATTTTTCTCTCTATCTCCAAATTCCTCTTCTTTCTGAGATGTACTTTCCTTCTCTCCCTGATAGGTTTTTGCCTCTTGCTCTAACATGTTCCTGTTTTTGCAGTTTTCCTCTTCTACTTGCACCTTCATACTTGTGCTTTCTTGTTCTATGCTATTCCTTACTGTCTGATGCTGTCCCTCTCTCATTTCCCTTTTTTCTCTTTCCCTTTCATCTTTCTCATTCCCTTTCCCACATCCCATGCCCCTCCTACCCACCTCGTTTTGCTTGATTTTGTCTTCAGCTGCCTTGTCCCCCTGCCTCCTTTTACCTCTCTCTCAAACGTGCATTTTGCCACATCTTTGACTCACATGCCACTCTATCACTGAGAATTTTCCACTTTCTTGTGCACAGTCTTGTTCTCATGCTTGTGTCTTCTTGTTTGTCCTTTGTTCACTATTTTATTCTCAATTGCTCACTTCCTCCCTCTGTTGCTTATTCTCTCCTAAGCCTTCCATTTGTCTCAGACATGTTTTCCCTCTCTTTTGGATGTGCTTTGCCATTCTATTGGACATACTTTTCCACTCTCTGGTATGCTTTCTCTCTTGATTGTGCTTTTCTTCTCTGTCTTGTTTTCCTCATCTCCCTGATGCACTCACACTTACTAGCACTCCCTCTAGCATGCTTATTTTCTCATGGTTTCTCACTTTCTCTCTGTCTTGCATGTTTTATTTCCTCTCTTCCATGCAGACATTCCAACCAGCTCATTTTTCCTTGTGCTTTTGCTCCCTTTCATCTTTCCGCCTCTTCTGCTGTACCTCTCCCTGGCACACATTCCCTTTACATCACTTTGCCTCATAGATGGTTCACTTCTCTCTCATGTAACCTGCCTTTCTGAATGTTATGTCATCATGGTATGTATGTGTGTGTATCCCTATGCACTTTCCTTGTCTCAACTCCCTTCCCTTCGCTTGTCCTCTCTGTTGGACACACTCTTCCCCCCACCTCATCTTTCCTGGTTTTTGCATTTCTCTTTCTTGTTCTGCTTCACTTTCCTTCTCCTTCTTTTGCTCTGCTGCTCAGTCTTATGTTTTTTTCCCCGTCCCTTGCATACTTTTCCATTTCTGAAACATGTTCTTTATTGCCATCATTTATACTCTTAGTCTCTTTTTCTCATGCCTTCCCTTCTCTTTGGTTTATTATCCCTCCTTTACTGCACTGCATGCCCCCCACTATATCTGTGTCTCTTGGATGCATTGTCACTTTCTTGCACACACTTCAACACTCTCTTATGCTTTGCTTTTGTGTCTCAGGTGGTTTGATTCTCTCGTATATTTCTTTTTCTCTTGTGTTTCCTTCTCACTCTTTTGCATTTTCTTTCTCTGTCTTGCATTCCCAGTCTCTTTCCTCATGTTGCATGCTTTCTCTCTGTTACACAATTTTACTATCTCCTGCTTTCAGATTTCCTTTTGTTCTTGCTTCCTGTGCTTTGTGATTTTCTTCCTTTTCTTGCATGAGCCCTTGCTAAGCCTTGCTATCCACATATCAGTCTTACTTCTCCCCTTCATCCACTCTCTTCCATTCTCCCCCACACTCTTCTCTCTCTCCAGCTTGATTTATTTTCATTTCATTTTTATTTTTTCTCATTACCCTCCTCATTTGCTCTCTCTGTGTCTCACCTTTCACCTGTATAATCTTTTCCCTGGCATCATATTATCCCTCTCTTTTCCATACTTCCCCGAAGCTCTCTGCTTTCTTCTCTCTTAGCTTTCCCACTTTCAGATGCTTTTTATGGGTTGCATGCACTTTGCAACTATTTGTAGTTTCCTAGCCTTATATATGCTTCTTTATCTTACTCTTTCTTACTCCTCTCTCTTCCTCTCCCTAACAAGCCTTCTATTACACAACCCCTTTCTCTCCTGCTAGTACCTCCCCTCCTTCATACTTTGTCTCTTGTGCTTCCCCACCTTCTTTCATTCTATCCTTCTCACCCCTTTTTTCTCAATTTCCTTCTTCCTCTCACTCTCCCCTTTCAATCTTGTGTTGCTTTTTCCTCCCCTCTCTTCCCCCTCACTCTGTCCCTCCTTTGATATTCCCATTTCCCTACTCTGTGTCTCTTTACCCTCTTTTTACTCTGTCTCAGATGTTTTCCCTTTCACATTCATTCTCTCATGTCATCTTCTTTATTTACTTTCTTTGCCTCTCTCACACTGCTTCTGACATGTCCTTTGTCCCTCTGTCACATACTTTGCCTCTTTTGGATGCTGTTACTTTCTTTTGCACTTCCCTCTTCCCACTCTTACTTCTCTCTGCCATTCTTTCCTCCCCTTTGGGTGCTTTTCCATCTCAGATGCATTTTTCTACTTTGATGTGTGCACTTTTCCTCTTGCTCATGCTTGCGATCTCTTGCTCATACTTTCCCTACCCCTGTTGCTTGCCATCTGTTCCCATTGCTTGCTACCCTTACTACTCCCTAAGTTTCCATCTCTTTTGCCCTTGTTATCTCTTTGTCTCTATCATTTGCCTATTAACCTCTGGCATGCTTTTCCTCCCTGATGTGCTTATTCTCCTCTTTCCTTACAGATCTCTCTCAAAGAGAGCTGAACAGGTGGTTCTCTTCCTCTCAGCAGCCATTCAGGTGCAGGGAGGGGCTTCCTCTAGCCATTGGAGGTGTGATTAAAAAGGAAGACCATAGGGAGCAGGTGAACATGGGTGTGGCACATGTTGGAGGGAGTGGCATGGCAGTTCGTGCAGGCAGAGTTGCAGTCATCCTCCTGCTGCTGGGATTTGGTTGGTTTTGGGGTTTTTTTCAGCAATGGTCTCCAAATGATGAAGAGCCATAGCTAGTAAAAGTGTGCCAACCCAAACAGAACCCCCCAGAAGGACATGTCTATCCAGACCCTTTTCTGTAAGGAGTGTTTGAACCTGTCAGTAGTACTGGGGGACAATGCAGAAGCCTGTGGTGTGAACAGGTGAACGATCTCTGGCCAAACTTAAGCAGGAAGTCGAAAGTCTAAGGAGTATTAGGGAAAGTGAAAGGGAAGTACTGTGGAGTTTCACCCTGCCATCTGTGAGAAAAGCCCACCAGGAGCCAGAGGACTCCTGTGCCTCTTACAATCAGGGCAGAAGGAGGAGACCTTGTAGATGAAGGAGAGTGGAAATGGATTCCTACTTGGGGATTTAATAAAAATTCCTCCCAACCCCCATCACCTACCCAGAGGCCGTTTCAGAATTGTATGAGGCCCTGGATCCAGAGGGTCAGCCAGATAACATTGGAGAAAATAATTTGTTTGGAGAGCCTCCAGTTACACTTCATCTGTCAGATAGATCACCACCTCTAGCATTAAAAAGAGGAAGGTAGTCATGGTGGATGACTCCCTTCTGAGGGGGGAATTGAGGGTCCTGTACATCAACCAGACCCATCCCACAGGGAGGTCTGCTGCCTCCCTGAGGCCCGGGTGCAGGATATCACAGATCATGGAGACTCCCTGGGCTGATTCAGCCCTCTGATTATTACCCACTGCTGGTACTTCAGGTTGGCAGTGATGAGATGGAAAAGAAGAGCACTAGGGCAATTAAAACGAACTTCAGGGCTCTGGGTCAAGTGATTGATGAGACAGGAGCACAGGTGATATTCTGCTCAGTCCCTTCAGCAGCAGGGACAAATTATGAGCAGAAGAGGAGAACCTGCATTATCGATTATTGGACTGGTGCCTTCAGTAGAATTTTGGGTTTTTTGATCATGGGGCAACTTTTGCAGCACCTGGCCTGCTAGAGCCAGATGGGCTCCATCTATCTATTTATTAAGGACAAGAGGATTCTAGCCCATGAATTAGGAGGACTCATTTAGAGGACATAAAACTAGGTTCAGAAGGGGAAATGGATACAACTAGGCTCTCCAGAAACAAGCCCATGGGTGGTAAGCCAGAGTCAGGGGTGAAATCAGCAGCCCAGTTGAAGTGTGTGTACACTAATGCATGCAGCATGGGTAACAAACAAGAGGAGCTGGAAGCCATGGTACAGCAGGAAAGCTATGACTTTTTTGCCATCACAGAAACATGGGTGGGGTGACTCACTTAGCTGGAGTGCTGCAATGGATGGCTACAAGCTCTTCAGAAGAGACAGACAAGGGAGAAGAAGTGGAAAGGGTGGCTTTATGGGGTCTCTTGATGTCACAGAACTTGAGATGAATGATGCTATGGTTGAGTGCCTATGGGTAAGAATCAAGGGAAGGCCAACAAGGCTGACATCCTGGTGAAAGTCTTATAAACCACCCAACCAGAATGAAGAGGTGAATGAAGTATTCTAAAGCAGCTGGAGGATATTTCAAGATTGCCAGCACTTGTTCTTGTAGATGACTTTAACCTGCAGATACCTGCTTAGAACTCAACACAGCAGAGAAGATGCAGTCTGGGAAGTTCTTAGAGTGTATGGAGGACAACTTCTTGTCACAGCTGATGAGCAAACCTGCCAGGGAAGGGACAATGCTAGACTGCTGTTTGCAAACAGAGAAGGACTGGTGGGAGATCTTGTGGTTGGAGGCTGTCTGGGGCACAGTGATCATGAAATTACAGTTTTCAGTATTTGGTGAAGCAAGGAGGGGAATCAATAAAGCTTCCACACTGGACTTCCAGAGGGCAGACTTTGGCCTATTCAAGAGACTCATTTGGAGAATTCCTTGGGAAGGAGCCCTTAAAAACAAAGGGATCCATTACAGATGGACATACTTCAAAACAGAAATCTTGAAGGCACTGGGGCAGGCTGTCCCTGTGTGCCAAAAGACAAGCCATCAGGGAAGACAACCAGCCTGGATGAGCAAAGAACTTCTGAAGGAACTAAGGAAAAGAAAGAGGGTGTATCACCTTTGGAAGGACAGTGAGGTATCTCAGGAAATGTTTAAGAGAGTTGCTGATTGTGTAGGAAAAAATTTAGAAAGCCAAAAGCCCAGTTAGAACTCAATCTGACCACTTCTGGGAAGGACAATAAAATATATTTTTATAATTACATTAATGGCAGAAGGAGGAGCAAGGTTAACTTCCATTCTCTATTAGATATGGGAGGGAATTCAGTAACTAAAGATGAGGAAAAGGCAGAAATACTTAACACCTTCTTTGCCTCAATTTTCAGCAGAAAGACAGGTTATCCTCAGGATGACTGTCCTCCTGGGCTGGTAGATGGTGCCAGGGAGCAAAATGATCCCCGTTACCCAGGAGGAGGCAATCAGAGAACTGCTGAGATACTTGGATGTTCACAGATCTATGGGACCAGATGGGATCCATCCCAGGGTGATGAGAGACCTGGCAGTTGAGCTTGTGAAGGTGCTCTCTATCATTACCAGTCCTGGCTCACTGGTGAGGTTCCAGATGACTGGAGGTTGGCAGTTGTGACACCCATCCATGAGAAGGGCAGGAAGGAAGATTCAGGACACTACTGGCCTGTCAGCCTGACCTCAGTGCCTGACAAGATTGTAGCACAGATCGTTTTGAGTGTGGTCACATGGCACCTACAGGATGGGCCAGGGCTCAGACACAGCCAGCATGGATTTAAGAGGGGCAGGTCCTGCCTGACCAGCGTGATCTTTTAAGATGAGGTGACTTGCCTGGTGGATGAAGGCAAGGCTGTGGATTTTATCTATTTGGACTTCAGCAAGGCCTTTGACACTGTCTTCCCACAGCATCCTCCTGAAAAAGCTGGCAGCCCGGGGCTTGGACAGGAGCACTCTTTGCTGGGTTAGGAACTGGCTGGATGGCCAGGCCCAGAGTGTGGTGGTGAATGGTGCTGCATCCAGCTGGCAGCCAGTCACAGTGGTGTCCCTCAGGGATCTGTGCTGGGACCAGTCCTGTTTAATATCTTCACTGATGATCAAGTCCACTATCAGTAAATTTGCAGATGACATCAAGCTGGGAGCGAGCAATGTTAGATGGTAGGAGGGCTCTGCAGAGGGACCTGGTGTCCTGGGTTGTAGTATAGGATGTGCACAAAGTATTCTATCACTTTCTTCATGAACTGTTGAATCCAATTGTTGGAGCAGTGTTTCCCAGGCTCCCTCCCTCTGGGCTATCTTCTGTTAATGTCCCATCAAATGCCTTGCTGCATGACTCATAGATAATGCCCTGCAGGGAGCTATCTCTGTTTAATGGGCCATCAAGGACCCCCTGTATGACTCATCATCACATTGTGAGATGCTCCCCCCAGGGGGACGAGCCAAGCATTCTCACCTGGATATAATCTGGGATTTGGGACAGTACAAGCAGCCCTTACCTACTGGATTCCCAGAGGACCAGAGCTACCAGACCTTTCTACGGGGTCACTGCTTCAGGAAGAGCACCTCATCTGGACTGCTTTCACCACCGTGCTCAGGTTGTATTCTGACTCTGTCAGTGGTCTTTTGTATTATTGCATTTATTATATTTTACTTTACTTTTTTTTCCTTTCTTCTTATTAAATTGTATTTCTGACTTGGAGCCTCTCACTTGTTTTGCTTTAAAACCACAACACCTGGACAGGCTGGATAGCTGGGCTGAATCCAACAATGTGAAGTTTAACAAGTTCAAGTGCCAGGTCCGAGACATAAGTCACAACAACCCCTTGAAGCACCGCAGGCTGGGAATGGTGTGGCTGGACAATGCCCGCGCAGAAAGGGACTTGGGGGTGCTGGTGACAGCAGCTGAACATGAGCCAGAAGTGTGCCCTGGTGGCCAAGAGGGCCAAGGGCATCCTGGCCTGGATCAGGAATAGTGTGGCCAGCAGGAGCTGGGAGGTCATTCTTCCCCTGTACTCAGCACTGGTGAGGCCACACCTCGAGTGCTGTGTCCAGTTCTGGGCCTTCAGTTTAGGGAGAACGTTATGATGCTGAAACGTGTCCAGAGCAGGGCAACAAGGCTAGTGGAGGGCTTGGAACAACACATGCCCTGTGAGGCAATGGGAGTTGTTTATCCTGGAAAAAAAGGGGCTCAGGGGAGGCCTTACTACTCTCTGCAACTGCCTGAAAGGTGATTGTAGTCAGGTGGGGTTTGGCCTCTTCTCCCAGGCAACAACTGAGAGCATAAGAGAATGAGAGAACTCAATCTTAAGCTGCGCCAGGGGAAGTTTAGGTTAAACATTAGGAAAAGATTCTTCACTGAAAGAGTGATTGGGCACTGAAATTGTCTGCCCAGGAGGGCGATGAAGTCACTGTCTCTGGAAGTATTTAAAGAAAGACTGGACATGGCACTCAGTGCCATGGTTTAGTTGATAATGTGGTGTCAGGTCATAGGTTGGGCCTGATGACTTCAGAGGTCTTTTCCAACTTAGTTCATTCTCTGATTCTGTAATTCTCAAGTATCCTTCTCTTTTCCCTTTGTTATCCCTTTCTCTTTTTCTGTATTGTTTGCCCCTTAGCCTCAGACATGCTTTTCCTCCCTTGATGTGCTTGTTCTCCCCTTACCTCACAGATTTCTCTCTCAAGCACTCCCCCTGTCTTGGTCACCCCAGTCACTGACACATTCATCTCTCATGTGCACTGTATCTGCTGTGCTCCTGCTTTGCCTCATTCAGATACTTGCCTGCTCTTGTTGATTTGCTTCACCTCTCTTGTGCATTTGCATTCTCTGGCATACTTGCCCTCTCTCTGATGTTATTTCCTACTTGCTTCTGCTTTCCTGATGTGATTTCCCTCTCACCTGTGCTTTCAGTCTCTTAGGTGTGGTGTTCTTCTTTCTCTTATCCTTTACACCCCCCTCTCATTGGTGCCTTCTCCCCACTAGTGCTTGCCAGCACTCTTCCTTTCCCTTCCCTTTCCTTCTCTCCCTTTATTGTCCCACATACATTCTCCTTCTAATTGGCACACTTGTTCACATGTCTCCATCCCACCTGCATGTCTCCCTCATGAATCTCACTTCTCTGTCTTCTTTCTCAGACATGCGTTTCCTCACTCTTTCTGGTGTTTTCTCTCCTACTTTCACTTTGCCTCTTTTGTTTGGCATTTCTCTTGTGCCTTTGTTGTCATATATGTGTATTCTTTCTCAGGTGGTTCCCAGTCTCAATGTCTGTTCTAATCTCTTCATCTGGCATCCCTCCCTCTTGTGGTGTGCTTCATCCCTCTTTCACACTCTTCTCTCTTTTGATTTTATTTTCCTCTTCCATTTTTACCTGTTCTTTTCCTCCCTCCACTTACTGGTATCTGTGTTTGCTTTGCCTTTCTGACACTTTGCCTGTTCCTCTTCTTCACTTCTTTTCCCCCCTCGCACTTTCCCTTTCATGGGTTTCCCACACCCTTTTCCTCTCTCTGTACCCTTTACCCATGTGTGGTGCACCTTCTGCCTGTCTGACTCAACAGCCTCCCTCTCACATGCATTCTCCTCACTCTCATGTGTTTCCTCTCTCACATGAATTCTGCCTGTCGTGCTTACAGTATCTCCCATTTGTGCTTTTCCTTGCTTGCTGTTCTCATTCTTTGGCATTCCCCTCTCTCACCTGTATTACTATTCTCCTTTCTCTCCCTCTCTTGCATGCTTTCTGTCTCACAAAATTACCCTTCCTCTTTGCACTTTCAGTGCCACTTGTGCTTTCTGTCTTGTCTAGTGTCATTGTTCCCTCTCTCTTGCTGTCACTATCCCTTTGTCTTGCTCCATCTCTTTTTCTCTCTCTCCTCATTCCCCTTCTTATTCCCTTACCTCTCTCCTTCTTCAACTCACACCCTCTCTGTCACTTGCCTCGTCTTTCTCACACACTTTCCCAGCAGTATATGATTTGCTTCCCTCTTACCTGCCTTGCCTCTCTGTCATGACAGAACTAAACTTTGCATGGTTTACTGATGTCATGTTCTACTCACCTTGCGCTTTCTCACACCCCTTCCCCATCTTCACCTCATCCTTTTGCTTTCTATCTCTCACTTGCATGCCTTTACTCATTTGTGTGTCATCTTTCTCTTGCACAACCTTGCTCTCTGTCACTTTGCTCTTCTGCTGTCCCTTTCTTGCATTGCTGTACAAGACACACAGTTCTCCTCTCCTCTGCTTGTACTTCCTCTCTTACTCCTACTCAATTTCCCGTGCTCCTTTTCTCCCTCTCTCTCATGCTGCCCCTTTTGATTTGTATTATCTCTTCTTGCTTTCCATTCTCCCTTCTTTCTCTTCCTTCTTTTCCTTCCCTCTCAAACATGATTTCCTGTTTCTCTCGATCTTCCCCACACTTGTTCCCTCTATTATGCTGTCTCACTTTGCCGTCTGGTGGTTTCCTCCCTTGCATGTTTCATGTCACTCACTCACTTGCACTTTATCTCCACCTTGGTTGTGCTTCCTTGGTGTCTCTCACTCAGCAGCACTCCCCTCACTGTCTACTTGTTAGTTCCCTCTCTCTTTGCATTCCTCTCCTCCATAATTTAATTCATCTTGCTGCCCCCTCACTTTCCCTCCAAAATGCAATCTAACACTCCCTTTCTTGTTTCCTTCCTCTTCTCACGCACCTTGGCACTCACTGGCATACGCAGGTTCTGTCACTCCCACATACTCCTTCCCCATCAGTCTGTCTCTCCTGGGGTCTTGCCCTCTCCCTTGCACTCCCTTCACCCCTCTTTGGACATCCCTTCCCTCCCACCCACTGTACCTTTGGCTCTCCCCTATCAGACGTCTTTCACCCTCTTACCCTCTTTTACTTTTTCACACACTTCCCTCTATCACTTTCTGTCTTGTTTTCTCACACTTGCCTCACAGGGCTTCCCTTTCTACCCTGCTTTTCTTGGCTCCTACTCTTCTGCATATGCACTTCCCTATCCCTATTGCACTCCTTACATTTTTTTCCTTTTCTTGTGGGTTGTCTCACACATCTTGTTTCTCTTTTACACTTCATTGTCTTTAATGCTTACTCTTGACCACATTTAGTTTCAGTTGAACAGTGTCCTACGCTCTCTGGCTTGTACTTTTCTAGTTTCATGCGCACTGCTTTTGTTACCTGTGCATTCACTTGCTCTTTCACTTCCCCTCTTCTGCTCTTTTGCTCATGCTTTCTGTGTCTCTTTCACACATTCCATCCCTATTTATTTTTTTATACTTTCCATTTAGTTAATGCTTTCAATTCCTAGAATACTCCCTTTCTCATGCCTTTACTTTGTTGCATGTGCTTTTCCTTTGGTCTGCTGCAGTTTTCCTTGCTTGCACACTTTTCTCCCTTGTGTATGTTTCCCCTCCCTCTCTGCCTTACACTCTTATTGTTGGTTTCCTCATCTTTCAAGTTTTTACTCCCTTGCATGCATGCTTTCCTTCTCTCTCTCTAGAGTGTCCCCCTTCTTCTGCATGTATTTTTCCTCTCTGGTACACTTTCCCCATCTCACAGTCTTCTGCTTCTTCTGTGCTGATTATTCTTACCTTCTCATTCTTGCTTTTACTTTCCCCTCTCAAGCACACTTTCCCTCCCTTATGCAGTCATTTTCCTCCTTTCCTGTGCTGACTTGGAAACTTTCCATCTCATTTGTGTACTTTCCTGCTCTGTCACACGCTTGTGATATTCCACATGTGTATTCCTAATAAAAATATCTTCTACATAAATTCTCTCTCATTTTTTCATCCACTTTCCCCTGCCTTTCCCCTCTTGGACGCCTTTTCGTTCTTTCTGTTGCACCCTTCCTCTCTCTTGTGCACACACTCTCTTTTTCTCTCTGGCTTCCCCATATGCTCACACCCACAGACATGTTCAGTGTGTGGCCCTGGTATGCTTTCCCTCCTTTTCCCTGTTGTTCTTCATCTTTCTCTCATACTTTCCATATTTCTCTCATGTGCTTTCTCTTCCTCAGTTTCCTGCTCTATCATGTGCATTCCCTCTCTGACATGTTCTGTTACTTTCCCACACACACTTTACCTCTTGTTTGCTCAAGTGTCCCTTGTCTCTACTGTGAATGTTTGTCACTTTTACACTCTCTCAGTCTCTCTCAATCAACATGTCCCCTCCTGTGTGTATTTCCCGTCTCAAATAGTTTCCTTCTTGATCAAACATCTATCTGATTCTCTTTCAGTTCCTGTTGCATGCTTTCTCTTCCTTCCTATCTTGAAAAGTTTCCTTTCCTCTCTTACATCCAGATCCTTACCTCTGTCTTGTACATCTCTTCTTCTCTCAGACACTCTTCATACTTTCTAATAATGTATTGATTTCTCTACCCCACTCTCTCTCTCCTAACCAGCTTTCTGTCATGCAATGTTCCTTTAATGTGTGAGTTTTCCCTTCCTCCCTGGCGCACAATACGTGTCTGTCTTGCACCATCACTTCCTCGTTGATGTACTTTCCTGCCCTTTCTTCTTATGGCTTCTTTCTTTAAGGCACATTTATCCTTTCTCTGTTGTGTGCCATATTACAATTGCTATTTCATCATGCTTTCCCTTTTTCCTTTGCCAGTTTTTCTGCTCTGTCTGCTCTCTCCCCTGTATTTCATATGTCTTGCATGTCACACGTCTTGCATGTCACACATCTCACTTTTTGTCTGCCTTACACTTCAAAAGTCACACTTTCCTTTCTTACCTTACATGCTTCCTCTATGTGAGACTTGCTGTCTATGTCATGTTTACCCCTTGTACTTTCTGTCTAGCATTATTCCTGCCTCATGCATGCGCTGCCTCTCTAATGTGTCTGCTTTATAGTTTCTTACAGATTTTGTGTAATTCTGCTCTTTTGTGTATTCTTTCCCTTAATTTTGAGCACTTTTCTTGCACATGCACAGGCTGTCCCTTTCTCTTACATTCGCTTTCCTTCTTGTGCTCCCTCTCTCTTGTGCCTCTTCTTTCTGTGAAGCTCTTTCCCTCTCTTTGCATATTAAGGTTTTCCTCTCTCCTGTGCACATCCTCTTTTGCTTCTATTTATTTTTTCCTGGGCATTTTTATGTCTCTCTCGTGCAATTTTCCTTCTTTATCTCATGTCATGCTTGCTGTCTTATCCCTCTTTCTTGTGTTCTTCTCTCTTGTTTGCTCCCTCTCAATCTCTGCCTATGCTTGCCCTTTCCCTCTCACTCTTGTTTCCATCTTTCTTGCTCTCTTACTTTTGCTTTACTTCCACTCTTCCTGACTCACTTTATTCACTTCTCACTCTTTTCTATCTGTTTCTTTTTTTCCTCTCTCAATCCCGCTCTGGCTTTCTTTGCCCTGCTGCTATTTATGTTTCTTTGGATCTCAGTCAATCTGTCTATCCCACATGCTCCTTTCCAAATCTCTGAAATTCTCATTCTCCCTTTCCTATTTTCCTTTGCATATCTTGTTGTCTTTGTTTGCTCCTTCTGCCATTTCTGTTCCTCTTCTGTCCCCTCTTTTTTAATCCCATTTTCTCTTCTCCTCCCTCAGTCCCCTCATCGCTCTCATACTCCCTCTGCTTAGTCCTTGTGTCTCTCAATGTCATGCCACCCACAGCCATCCATTCTTTTCCTTGCCTCACTCTGTCTTCCTATCTGTCCCTCTCTCCCTTTTCTCTGTGCTCCCTTCTTTCTCAGCCTCTGCTTCTATGTCATCTTCCCCTTCTGCTAATCTTTGCTCATCTAACTTCCCCTCTCTCCTGCCAATGCTCTTCCTTCACCCACTCTCTTGCCTAGTTTCTCGTCTTTCCTTATCTTATTTCCATTGCACATGTATTTTCCTTCATGCACATTCTTTCTGCTTTTGTATTTACCTCTTTTCCAGTTCCTTCCTTCCTTCCATCCTTCCCTCCTTCCCCGTGCTCAAAGTGCAAATTAACATTTCAATCTTCTGAAAGCCATGTACTGTCTGTTTACGTTTTCTGTCTCAGACCCATTACAATTACAGTATCACCAAAACTATGGCATGGAAAATCCTGTGCTGATTTGTCTGTCTTCTCAGCTAGGATCCAGAGAGGAAGAGGGTCTGCAGCTACTAAATCAAGGTATCTTCATCAAAAATCAGATTGATCTTGCAATTAATTACTTCCTGAGATGAAACTGTTTCTGTTCACTGTTCCTTTTACACTTTGATGGTATTAGCAGTGTCTCATCCTTTGGAGACCTCTTAGGGTATGGATTTACAGATCATGCTGTAATCCATTTTGTTTTCCAGAGAAAGTATGTGGGGCTCTGCAGTCTTTATCTTAATGCTGTGTATTGTTCTTAAAAGTAGTTTGCACAAAGCTGAATTACTAACACTCCTATAACTTGCGAAAGTAAAAAGTGTGTATGACACTTGGATTTAGTAAGCATCTGTGTAATCCCTGTGTAATCCCAGAAGACATCTCATTGTACCACCAGGAATAAAGAGGCTCTGAAGATGAATATGTTGTGCATTGTGCTAGAAAAGGCTGTGAAGAAAATTGGGAGCCATATTCTGATACAATGCATGAAATATACACAGTGCACTGAAGAAATTATCCCATCCCCCCTTTCTTTTCAGTACTTTGCATATTCCTTCCTCTTTATTCTGAAATGGATTGGAGCATAGTACCAACTTTGTTTCCTCTCTTAAATTAGCAAGAGCTGCATGATGATTTTGGACTCTGAGTGGTTTATGCTGCTGCTCAAGCAGAAGCAGAGTCATTCAGAAGAACTCTACTGGAAAGAGGGTCATATTTGTAGACCTTTGCTTACATATCTCTTGATTGTATCAATGTTTCTAGTTGTAACCTGTACTTTTACTGGTATAAGCCTAGTCCTACTGTTCTTAGAAGTTTTTTCATTTTTTGCCATTAGTTTTCTGTTCTCCTCTGTTCTATGGCCAGCATAACTGCTTGGTTCTGGTAGCTGTGGATAGGACTGTACATGACATACTGTCATTCATTATTTGTCTAGGATTTTTCTATCTTCTTGCACCTTTTCTTGAGGTTAACAAATTCTTTTTGAATGTGTGTGTCACTGGGATGGCAGGAGTAATTTGAGGAGAGAGCTGTTATTTTATTTAAGTCACAAGTTTAAAAATAGTTACTGTAGTGGAAAAATACAAGAAAGAATTAAGTCTGCCCTCAGTGCAAAAGAGTGAGTATTGCTTCACAGAACACCCCAGGTTGGAGATGCCCTTAAAAGATCATCTGGTTCAACTTTTTCTGGGAACAGAAGCCTCCATGAGATCATCTAGCATGCTGTTCAGTCTTGTCTTGAAAATCTGCAGTGATGGGGACACTACCAGATCCCTGGCAAGATTGTATCTGTGATTGATTGTCCTCACTATAGAACATGAATTTCTTATACTGAGATGAAACCTCTCCCATTGCCTTATGTTTTCTCCATGTACCACCTAGTGAGGAGGGCACCTCCATCCTTTGTTGCCATCTTTAAGTAATTAAGTACACAAATTCTGTGATGAAGTCTCCTTGAGCCTTCTCCATGAAGAAGAGACTTAACTCCTACTGTCATAAGCTGTAGAGCTCTTTCATCCTCTCCCGTCCTTCCTTACAGCTCCTCCAGCCTGTCCATGTCTTTTTAGAAGGATGGGGGACCAGAACTGAACCTAGTACTACAGGTATGGCATACAAGCACTAATAGAGTTGAGATAATCACATTTCTCCCTGCTAGTAGTGCCCCTGAGGATGCAGCCCAGGACACAATTCACCTGTTGCTGCAGCAGTGCTCTGCTGACTCATGTTTAGCTTGTTGTCCCCCCAGTACCCCCAGGTCCCTTTCAGCAACACTGTTTCCCAGCTACATGCATCCTACCCCATAAGCCAAGTGCAGGATTTTGCTGTTGTCTTTGTTAAACTTCATGCAGGTTTTGATAGCCTGACCAGATCTCTCTCTAAGACAGCTCTCCTTTTTAAAGTGTCCACCTCATTGTCCAGTTTAATGCCAACAGCACATTAATGAAGGTGCTTTCAATCCTACCATCTAAATTATTTATGAAAACATTGAGCAGTTTGGGGCTCAGTAACATTCATTGTGGAACCCTACTTGTGACTGCCTGCCGCACTAAGTAAAAAACACAGATCACTACCCATTCTGGTCTTGCTGGCCAGTTTCTTATCCATATTTAAATAAATTGTGCTTTACTTTTCTAGAAATGCCTTGTGTCACTGTGTCTAATTATACTGGTATATTTTAACTTGTTAAGTTTGAATTTAATTGAATAACTTGGACACTAACTGTTTGTGTTAAATTTCATCAGATCCCATCTGTCAATAACAATTGTCAGATGCAGTTTTTCTTTACACCTTTAGCTAAGATCATGAAGAATAACTTTGTTTACAAAGATGGGCAAGAAAGCCTGCAGATGCACCTTAGCAGAAAATCAAGCTATAAATTTCCTTGTTATTCCTTGCATGTATGATGCCAGTGTAAAATGCTTTGGTTTTTTTTTCTACTGGAAACCTTGCAAAGTGTTTGGTGAATTTTGGAAGAATAGTCACAGAAAACTGACTGATGCTGGGCTTTGAAATATTTAGGATTTGTGTTTTGCTTGTTAGGATGGTTTGGTTATACCTTGATGCAATAAAATCTGGGCCCGTGTCAACAGGAATAGGCTGGTTTGATTTTGAGGTTTTGGTGTTTGTTGTTGGGTTTCTTTTCTCTCTCTCTCTCTCTTTTTTTTTTTTTTTTTTTTTTTTTTTTTTTTTTTTTTTTTTTTTTTTTTAATTTAATTATTATTATTATTTTGCTGACATGAAGCTCACAGCACAACTGATTATGCCAGGAATGAGAACAGGAAAAAATACTGATGCAATTCTATTTTTCATACTCTTGATGCTGAAATGAAGAGAATTGAAGTTTCAAGTCCTAATTGCTTTTTACAGCTAAATCTTTGTGAGAACCTGCTGAACCCTGTACTACAGTCCACATGTGCTATAGTCCTTCTGTAACTTACTGCCACAGACACGACCTTGCTTGGGTAGTTGTACCTTCTCTGTCTTTCTTATTGGGCAAGAGGCTGCAGAAGGCAGAGAAAAATCAGTAATCCCCAAGTTCTATCATTTCCATGGCAGCAGAATACACTCTACAGCCCTTTTATCTTGCTGGCAGCCACCATTTTTGACATCTATCCATTGATAGGATGTGGTGGCAAAAATTGTGACTTCATAGCATTAAAAATCTTGCTCTGATTGGTAGTTTCTACCAGAGTTAATAATGCAAATTTCCAGAGGATTCTTGGTGCCCTTAAAACTGCTAAAAAAATGAAGTATTTTTTCCATGACAATGCAGGATTATGTTCTATAATCTAAAATAGTATTGTAGAATTATACTAAGTGAGAGTGGGACATGTGGGAGAGATGTAGCAAATTTGTTCTTGGTGTTGAGTTGATTGATACTTGCTTAGATCAGAGAAATTTTTTACACATTGCAGGTACTCTAAGATGTTGGAGATATTTGGAGTGCTACATGGTTTGTTTGAGTGCAGCCCGTCATTAGTATATGTGAGGCAGATGAACAAAATGCCAAGTATTTTTCAGAGGGCACTAAACAGAGATCTTTGAAACTGCAGAGTGCCTTGAAAGAGAAGTGCCAGTTAATACTGTAGAAGATGTTAACACAGTAAAAATTGCCTTCAAATAGGCAAATTCAGTATATCTAGCAGGAGATAACTTAGGCAGTGATACTCAGCTAGAAAAGGAGGGATGAAAGGGCAGAAGTGCTGGAGGGTAACTTGCATTGAAAAGATATTCAGCACATTCATACTGAAAACCTCCAGAAAGAACCTCCTCCTCAAACCCTAGAAAAGCGGCAATACTAGCGTATTCCACCTTCATATGCTTGCATATTTCTAACTGTCTAATTGATATGGTGTGTTGGAAAAAGGGTTGGAACACTGTAAACACTGTAAAGTGTATTTTAAAATTCCTTGTGGATGCATTTGTAGGACTGTCTGTGGAGACTTTTTGCCTGATTTTTAAGCTACAAAACTTGTTGCCACCAGCTGCCAAGTATTCTATATAACTAGAAGACATGTTTTCACAAGAAAATAGTTATTTTTCTTTTCTTTCTTTCTGTCTTTCTCTCTCTCTCTTTTTTTTTTTTTTTTGCATCATAATTTTTTTTCATTTTGCAAGCCTTATATTACTCATCTTAGTGGCACTTTAGAGGTGGATTGAGAGGTGAAAGATTTGTTGATAAAACATCTACAAATCTACAGTTAGGGTTTAGGATATCCAAAGAAGTGGTAAACCTATTAATATAACAATTTCTTGGGCATATTTTACTAATTAATAAATATTTTCCATTAAAAGAGACAATTTTTGCTGGAAGCTGATATGTTCTCTAGACGACACTTAAAGTTTACATTCTAATTACAGCATGTTTAGTGATTTGAATTTGTAGTGTTCTCCAAAAATGTTGTTTTTTCCTGTATCTCACATGAAGTTTGGATATGCTTTGTCATCTGTAACACATATGGATTTCTCTTTCAAGTCCCCGTAAACTAATTTCCTAGATGAAATGAATATAAGAAGCTGAATATTCCTTTTTGTTACTCCTGCATTGTGCAGAGGCCTTAATAGTAGGCTGGTTTTGTCAGAACATGGAGGTAGTGTGTGCAGTTTATATCTGTCTTTGCTCTTCTCCTTTCAATAATTAATTGCTGAAGAGACAAGTCAGCATAGGCTAGTTACAGATTGATACTTTAGATGTGTCCTGTATTCTTCCATTATTTTAATTGAAACAGCCCTGAGAATTTGCAAGATCATTCATTACTGGCTGGTCCAGACCATAAACATGAGGATACATGAGTGGCATCCCACAGCCAGCTTTCTCTTTTTTTTTTTTTTTTTTTGTGAATTCATTTGGAGTAACTTAGAAACTGGCTGGTCTAGCTGGATTGTCATGGTCATGTTATCAGTAGCTGCCTGATACCTGAGTGCTGCCTTCCTTGTGGCCTGGAGACACTGTGGGCACTGTGTCTGTAGAATGAGGAGGAGCACACAAAGGCATTACTATTAGCTGTGCAAATTTTGTCTCTGGCCGAAGTAAGAGGAAAGAATGATGATGTGCTTGAAGAGCTAAGTTGTTGCCTTAGGATCAGCCAAGTAACGACTTGTGCTCAGTCAGTCCAGTGCTCTGTCCACAACAATGTATGTGTGGCTGCTTTCACCAGCTCTGAGATAAACCCAAATGTTCTGCTGTTGAATCCCACTAACAGTTTAACTTTGTGGATACAGTGCACTTTTGCTGCCTTCTCTAAATTGCACCACTGTGAATTGCATACAGTGAAACTGCCAAGTTTTCCCTCTGAAGGTAGGTATCTGTGTTGTCTTGAGAGGTGAAGTGAGTGCTGACAGCTTTTGTAAGTCAAGGTATGCTATAAGCAGAAAACAGTTAGGTATTCTTATGATACCAGAATACAGAAAGAATTGTATCATTGACCTGGGGATTCATCTATATGGTCTATCAAGTGCATTTTTTTACTTTAAAAAATGTTTTCAAAAATGCCTGTTTGATTGAAAAGCCATTTCCTCTGTCTATTCAGTGATCATCTGACTATTACGAATACTATTTTTACTGCAATTACTGTTTTAGCTCATATCAGCATGAAAACCGCTAAGACCGGGTGAACTGCATTTTGTTTAACCTTAGTCAGCAAAATCAGTTATTAAACATAAAGCTGGTTATTTATGTAAGCTCACTGCAGACTAAGATAGTTATGCAGAAGCAGGGAACAGTCTAGTTCACTCCCAAGTCTCAGTTTCCTTGACCAAGCAGCAAGGGAAACAATTTTCTCTGAACTGAATATATGTTTTTCAGTCATTCATGCCTGCTGGTCTTGATTTTAAAACTCTGCTTTCATGACCTGTTCTTCCTTCTACTGAAAGCCTGGGGAATTTAGACCTTGACTTAACTGGAAAACAGGGCTGTATCCTAGGGTTTTTTTTTTATTTAAAGAACAAAAAGTTTAATGGTTTATGTAAAATACTGCATTCTGTAGCTTACTTAGTCATAAGTGACTAATTAACATCTTCCAGAAGTGCTAGGCATGTTAAATTTTTATTACTTGGAACAAGATTAGAATTAAAAACTGGGAGGAGCAAAACAGATTCTCAGATCAGGATTTCGCTGTAAAACATTTCCACTCTTTGCCAGTGTGTTCTCTTGGGAACTGATGATGTAAAATATTTTGATGGGGAGAGGAAAATGTTCTCTTATTATTCCAGTGAAATAGTTTTTTCCTTCCTTTTGTCTGAACGGGTAAACATCTGAATTTAGTGTGAATTAATCTCTGCAGATGTATTTTGGGGAAATTGGACAGAGGCCACCCCAGCATCATTGCTTTGAGTTGTTGCCTCAGGAGAGGGAGGACAATCAAAGTGTAGAAAACCTTTTCACTTCCATTTTCATCTGACTCATGTCACTCACCAAAATACCTTAATGTGGCAAGTTTGGACCATGTAGGTTACATGGGGCAGACATTTCTTGGGAGGCAGTGGACCCAGCTGAGCTAAGCAGCTGTGACAGGAATGCAATGTATCACTCCTGTGAGCCTAAGAATATGGTATTCTTTGGATAATATTATGTTAGTTTTGCCAAGTTTTCCAGTAGCAGTTTTTATGTTGTTTTGTACAGTGTTGCTGGCTGTAGGCAGCAGTGTGCTCTTGGCAAGTTTTCTGCTCTTGACAAAGGGAGTGCAGACTCCATCTGATTGTCTGTTGAACAGGTTAAGAAGCTTTGTGAGGAGTGCTGTAGTCCTCTCTTTCTCTTACTATTCAGGTTCTGTGGAACAGCACTGTAAGGCCAACAGGATACAAAGCTATCTTGAAACTGCTTAATGGAAACCTTAACAACTGGAATAAAATACATTAAAGCACAGAATCTAAAGCACAGATCTAAGTGTGAAGTGAATAAAGGTACTGGGCACCTTTATTGCAATGACAGTTGCTATGCTTACACCTGTCATACACATTATAGGAAATATAGAGGCGACAAGAACAAATTTTATTGGTTCATCATTGCATTAACGATCAACTTTCAAACAGAAAGTGGAGATCTCTGAATACTCCTTGTGTTGTGAAGTAATGCTAAAGAGGGGAGGAAGTCCAATGTCTTTTCTGAGTTTGCCTGAGAATGAACTCCTCTGTTTTTGTTACCAGGAACTCTGCAGCAGTGGGTCATGGCTGTTTCTGCTACGCTGTAATGCGTTCAATTCCAGTTGCCGTCTACGTAGTTTTGGTAACGGGTCTGCGCTACCACCTGTTCATATGGAGCGTCTTCTCGCCAAAGCTGCTATATGAGGGAGTGCATGTGTTCATCACAGCTGCTGTCTGCCTGTTCTTCACAGCAATGGATCAGAACCACTCCTACAAAGTGCAAGACTGAAAGTAAGTGTGTGGTGTGTGGTTCTGCATTGCGATGTCCAGTTTGCCACTGGAATGGAAGAAGGAAAATACCAGCTTTAAATGGTTGTGCAGATTCTGAAGAGTAAATTGTTAAAAGAGTTGTTTATTTTAGTCAAGATCAGTCTTGTGTTAAAACTGAGTTTGCTTTAAAAATGTTGAATTGAAATAAACTGTTTTTACATGGGTACCTTTTGTTCTATAACTGTCATTATAGCACTTTCCAATAAACAGAATGGTGATATTATATGTTTTGTAATTTCTGTGCCTCGTGGGCACAGAAAAAAATCTTGTGTGCATACAGTTTTTTACCTTCTTAGACTATAGAATACTAAAAATGTGCAGAATTTCTAGGTGCTTTTCACAAGATCCTGAATCCACTAGCCTCAGGTGATTTTTTGTTTGTTTTCTTTGTAGTGGATGCATTTAAATTATTACATTTTTGTTGTACAAACATCCCAGATAAGAGGTTTTGTCTGTCTTGCATAGGGAACAAGCATTTCTGTTTAAAAGTGGCATTTTTCTTTATAAGATTATCATTATTTGTAATGGATTTTGATCTGCGCTTCAGACACTGAATAAGAAACACTTATTGTCAAACAAAGTAATGAATCTTCTATGGAGTCTATTCCCTGCTATAATGTTTCTTCTTATCAATGTATAAATGATAAATCAGGTCAGTGCAGCCATGCTGAACATTTGATCATGTTTTCCACACGAGTAGAGAGTTGTGAGCAGTGAACAGGAAAACAGTTTAATGGATTAAGTTACCAGCAGAATAAAAGGTATAAAAGGTGTGTTTGCAGTTTGCATCACCACCCCTCTAGTGACCTGTCTAGCCATCTCACTTGAATGTGCTGTAATTAATTTATAACAATGTTGTTTTACTTGCTTCTGTCAAGAAGATAGATGTTAATGACTATACTATCAGTATTCATGTGAGGTCTTTTTGCCTCTTAGTTTTGTCCATGTTTTGTCCATGTTAGTGGCTAATATGAGTTAGTTTAAATATGTTCAAGGGGTATCAGAGGAGAAGCATACAGAGACCTTTTAACTTTTGCTACAAATATGGAAAAAGTAAGCTTTCAAGACTGATATAGTTGACAGCACAGTTGTTAAAATCATTGATGTGCTTTCTGTCTCATGTTACAGATAATGCAGATCTCAAAATGTAGGCCTTTGGTTTTTATACATAAATAATAGGCCATCTTGATAATAAGGAAATATTTTTTCAGCTATAAAACCCCTAAAATTTTTAATACATTGCCAACATATTGATCTTTACCTAGAAGAGAGAGTACTGGATCTTAATGTCATTTACTGTGACCTGCTGGAAGATTGAAAATTAAATACTTCTAATAAATAACCTTTTACTGCCAACTATGGTTTTTTAAAACAGTTTGTATTTGTGAATGTATATCTACTGTTTTCACAATTCTCAATGATTTTGGTTACCTGCTGGCTAGTTGTTATAATGTTGGCATTATCAACCTATTCTCTGTTTACTTATGTCATTAATTTTTAAGCAGCCCTCCCTAAAATTCATACAGAATATGTTTATAAGAACTTTGAGTCATAGAAAAAGGGTGCTAATAAAGAGATGGAAGGGATAAAGCAGAAGTTGCTTCTGGTGTACAGAATCCTAAAACAATGTGAGATAACATTTACAAGGTGTTTTATTCCTTCCTGCTGGGTTGTTTGTGTTTGTGGGGTTTTGGGTTTTTTTTTTTTGTTCTAGTATGTCTCTTTTATCAAATAGTGGAATCTAAACTATTATGTGTGTATTAAGATTGCATTTTTTCAGATTACTTAGTTAAATGATCAGTGTACCCCTTCTCCTCTGAAGTTGAAAGACCATCCAGATTGGATCCAGGATTAAATGGCTTGGGAAAGCTGTTACTTCAGTCTTCAAGACCAGGAAAGGAAAGGAAGAAGAGACTCTATCTCTCTCTCAAGTTAACTCATGAGTTTGCATGATCTGAAAAATAAATATAGTGCTTTCAACTTCAGAATTGACATTTTTATTCTTTTTCAGCATTTCCCTTTGGGTGTACACAAATGAAGTAATGCTTCATGAGCTTTTGGGCTCTAACAATGCAAATCTTAGCCAGTGAATGAATGAATTAGTTCTTGCTGCAGGCAAACAGACTTTAGCTGGGGGATAATGTTATAATAATTTTATTTTAAATCAACATAAAATTTTGGCATTTGATCTGAATGTACCAAGAAAGCAAATGCCTGAACACGAATTCTTATCTCACTAGTTAGCTGTTCCACCTCACTTCTTGTCATATTCAGCATGTTTCAAACCCTCAGACAAGGAGACAAGTGACCTGGGAAGCAGGAATACTACTGGGGATGTTTTTTGTCGTTCTGAGCATACCAGTTTCTTCTGTCCAAGTCACCTGTAGTCCTTGTTCCAGTGTGGGATCAGCCTGGGCTTCCTCAGTAGTGCCCTGTGCGCAGGCACAGACTCCTCCTTAAATACCTTCCAAAGTTTTGCCATGTTAACTATTTCTGCTCAGCACCTTCAGTGCTGGACAGACATTGCAACCAGTTACTGTGGTCTACAGCTTGCTCTGCTAGATTTCACTGGATCAGCACCAGTCAACACCACTTAAAGCTTGTAACTGATGTCAACTATAGTCCCACGGATTCACAGTGGTGAAACTTGAGCTTCATTCTGGTAAATGAATTCAGGTTTAAGAAAAAAACATTAAATCTATTCATATTTCAGGCACCATATAATCGTATTTCTGCTCTGTAGGAAAAGAAGCCTCTTTTTTCTTTGCCTCTGTGTAAGCCAGCACAAAATCCATAGTGTGAATCCCAGCCTTTCCAGCAGGCAGAACACGTATAGTAGGCCACTGTTCCTCTGTAGTTCTCTCTGTAAGGGTCAGGGCAGTTTCTGGAACCCCTCACATCAGGCATTTGCAAACTAAACAAGATTTAGCTCCACAATTGCACAGTTGCAGGAGGAGAGGCCACAGTTTCAAGTTACCAAGAAGGGCTTCCTCTGAAAAAACAATGTTTTCTTGAGTGCTTCACCAGCAGAAGGAGGGGAAAGAAGCTGTGATCTCACTGCTCAGTGGGGCAGGAGAAGGAGCTTGCTGATGTCATTATAGGCCTCCCACTCTCCTAACTAAAAAAACCTGTGATGAGGGGATGTTTGTGAGGCTGGCATTGCACCATCAAACAGAAGTATGGAAAGTCTGGGAAACAGCCTCTCTTCAGTCCACAAGCAGATAATATAGAGGGAGACCTTTTGCCAGGAGGTAGATGGAGGGCAAATGACAGAGGAAATTTGCAGGACAAGTTGTGCCTGGCCCGTTGGTACTTGATTTCTTCTTTTAGGTGATGACAGACTCTGTGGAGAAGGGAAGAGCAACGGATGTTGGACAACTTGAGCAAGGCCTTCAGCAGGGTGTACTCAGCAGCCACACATGGAGCTAATAGATGAGTGGGCTTAAAGGAGGACTGGATCTCTGGGCTCTGACTTCAGTAGTCTGAGTCACCCCATCTCAGCCTTGGTTGGCAGAGAAGTGATGTAACAGTAGGGCAAGGCACTTTAGCATCATTCTTAAGCTGGTTGAGGGGAGAGCAGAGCAGATCTGGAAATGGTACCAAGTAGGGGGAGTGGTGTATATGCTGAAGGGGAGGAGCACCCTTTGGAGGGAGCTTGGCACTGGAGAAATGGGCTGCTGACAACCTGCAGTACAGGCTGGGCACATGCCCCTGGCTGGTGCAGGATGATACCCATGGGCTGCTGAGCAGCCTGATCCTGTTCCCCACCTCATCAATGTTCAAGGAGCAAACACACACACAAACGCACATCTGCATGGACAGTTTAGGCAGTACCTGGCCTAGATCCCTGTGGCCAGTCTTGCTGTCACCCAGACAAGGGAACCCCAGAGATTTTCAGCTTTTGTTGCTGGGAATCAGACCTTTTCTCTTACGAGTGTGTCCATCTTGAAGTTCACTGCTGTTCACGCACATCTATCAAGAGTAGAGAATGCACTCACAAAGAAGTAGGATTTAATGAGAGGATGGGACACTCCGCAACGATGAAGTCAAGGACTCACACTGAAAAATACGAACACTAGAGGCCCGCTTATACAGAGCCAGCACTTTCCTCTACGTTTTCCTCTGCTTTCCTATGTTTATTCCTTTCTGAGCCATTTTGGTCTTTCCTTTTCCCATTGTTTTGTCTCTTCCCTAAGTATTATGTAATGACTTGTGTTATAAATGCAATGGCAAATATCGGATTAACAAAGAAACAATTTATTAATAACACGATATCGATCATCAACAAAAAGAGAAAACCACAAAATAGGAAAATAGCAGCGCTGCTATTGGATAGGGGTCTGCACACCAGGGTACAGAACGCCTAAATCCACGCCGAACAGTCCTCAGTCTACCGTTTTATAGGATTTTTCTGCCCTTAGGCAGTCCAGGTGTCCAGGGTGGGCCGAATAGTCCAAATTTCTTTTTGATGGCCTTCCCGGATCTTGTCAAGTCCCGTTTATCCATTCCGGGAAGGTTCTTTCTTATGCCAATTGTACCAGTCAGTCTTATGTTGATTTCAGTGTGCACATTGTGCCAGGACGTTGATGAAATCTGCATCATCGTCAAGAAGGAATTCTCCTTGCATTGGCGAGGAAGTGATTCTTATCGGGGCTGGCCAGAGTCTTTGTCCAGTCTGATGATCCTTGTCCTGTTTCGTAACTGAAGCCGTGCAGGCTGGGGGGGAACGGTTTGCTACCTACTGGACTTTACATTTTATTAACATCATTCTTATTATACATTGGATTATTATTTTATACACGAATTTTTACCCCAAATTTATCACAACTCGCATGTTCCATCAATCCCCCTAAACACATGCCATAAGTTTTACAGAATCCTGAAGTGCTTTTCCCTGTGGATCCCATGAGTCTTGTGCTTGTCCAGGCAGTAAATTCCTGGAGTCTGCAAGGTTTTTGGGAGGAAACATTTCTTTTTTTGACTAATCCTGGTGTGCTTCACACCAGGGATAATTGTCCAGTTGCTTAGTGAGTGATTATATTGTCATCTAAATAAATTACTATAAATTGCTGATTGAGCAATTAGGTTATCTGAGATCTACAGCAAGTCCTTGCCCATCTGACCTTTGTGCAATCATGAACAGTCTGTTATCACCTAAGTTTGCAGTGATTTGTGCCTTGTTTCAGCCTGGGGATGAGGATGCATCAGAGAGCTTTTGGCTGCAGTCAGCTCCAGGGAGGGGAGGCATGGAGGTGAATTCTTCTCAGAATGGCACAGTGAGAGCCTAAAAGGCAACAGGCACAAGTTGCAGTACAGGATATTTCCAAAAGGTCAGGGGACTCTTTCCTTACCTGTGAGAATGAGGCCCTTGTCCCCACCCTGGAAGATCTTCCAGCACTGGAGCAACCTCATTTAGTTGCCCCTGCTGTGGCCTGGAAATTGTACTCTGTGTGTTCCAAAAATCTCTTTGAGCCGACATCCAGCAAGGAATCTGTGCTTTTGCTGTGTTTGAAGTTATTTCTGCAATTTCTTACTGGCCATTTCACAGGTTGCTTTCTGAAGTCAAAAAGCTTTGTAATTGATTTCATAATTAAAAAAAAAGTTTAAAAAACCAACCAACCAAACAAATACCACAAACAAACAAACAAACAAACAAACAAAAAACCAAAATGTCTGTGTCTTCTTATAAAAAAAAGATAAACATGACAGTGGAGAACTGTTGTTAATTTTGGTTTTCTGTAGCCATGCATTTACACCCTAGTTGCAATGTTACCTACCCTTCAGTGTGTCTGTAGCTAGAGTATTCCCAGACTTGATTACAAAAGGTGTCCTATTCTGCCATTGCCTCTGTTACAATTTGGAAGTTTCCCTAAAATGTTCAGCTTGCCTATCAGGCCTGAAGTGAAACTTGTGGCCTGGCTGTGATTTCTGAGGTCTATGTTGGGTATGTTTCGTAGGACACACATAGGTGACTAACTTTCTGAAGTTGTTTTTCTGGTTTCAGGTTGAGAAATAGGCCTGTGAACATTGATTCCTTTTGTTTTGCCTGGTGGGGGACAGGGGGTCATCCCAAAGGACCTGTTACTTATCTCTCAACAGTTGGTGAAAATCTAGGGTTACCGTGAGGAACAGCCCTGTTCCTACAGCTGTCTCTCACTCAATATAATACTGTTGTCCTCCTCACTTGCAGGGTACTGAGGACACTTTCTCAGTGTGATACAGTGGTTAAAGTGTAACTCAGTGAAATGTTCAGTCTGTTGCTCAAAGCATCACTGCTTTTGCATGACATCATTGCCATCTGAAGAATTAAGGATGCTAGCCACTAGAGATGGGCTTGAAGCATCGTTCTTAATCTCAAGAAGAGCTATACGTGGCAAAACTTTAATCACCTATGCCTTTTTTAGAGCTCTGATATTACCACTGCAGTGTGTTATATTTGCTGATGTCTGTTGCAAGGACTGCTGGTGATGCAGAACCTGACACAGTCCCACTCACACAGCAAATATACACCCAGCACTGCATGTTGGTGTATTACTCACCAGCAGGAAGACATGCAGTCCCAAACACTCAGAAGACCCTGCACCTGTTACCCCGAGAGCTAGTTCTATCTGTCAAGACAGGAAGACTTGAGCTCAACTTCTCCTAATTGAAAAAAAACTGAAAAGCTCTGTCTTTGGAGGCTGAAGGAGTTCCCAAAATAGCCCTTCTTGGTCTTAAGCTTTTGCTGGCCTTTAAAGGCTGTTTGTATGGAGTGGTCCTCTGAGAAAGCTGAGTCTGTGGTCACGGACAGCACTGGAGAGCGGCATCTGGCTTGCTGATTTGGCACAAGTTGGTTTGTATTGTGGGTTGTTTTTTGTTTTGAATAAATGTTTAAGAGACTAACATGACTGGGGTGAATGGCCTGGAGGAATGAGCAGCTTAGGAGTGGGTGAACAGCTTCTTAGATTTTGGTTGCATATGAACTTGGCCTACACATCAGTGGTCAGGACATTTGGCAGTGGCACTGAAAGACTAGTTCCTCCACAAAAGCCGTGCTGGAGGGGCCTTGTCAGTGGAGTAAGGTCCCTAGTCCTTCCCTTTCACAACTAGAACACAAGACAGCTGCTGAGAAAAGATACAGGCCTGTTAGAGAGGATTTTCACAGCTGGAGATACAGTTATAACTGGAGATTTGTCATCCACAGCTCTGACAAAGACATGCTTCTGGGAGTGTGGACACCTCCTTTCTGCTCAGTGTAGCAGAAAGTCTCCAATGTTGCCTGTTTAATGTTGCTCAGCGATGTGCCACAGCACATAAGTAGTTGCTTCCCTCCTGCTTTGCCATAAGCATGCAGGGCAACCCTGTGGAGATCCATCATGGGAGGGAAGTGGGTGACGCTGCCTCAGGGACCCCAGCACAACACAGCACTTTGTGTTGTCACTTGCACTGAGGTGCCTGTATGTGATAAATCCTTTGGTGAACAGCAGCATGGGGCACAGCTTTGGTTTACAAAGTGCAGTCTGATGTGTGAAGTGTGTGAAAGATTAATACATGGAGAGCCAATCTCAGCTGTGTGTGATTAGAAGCTCCATGCCCGGCAGGTCTGGGTGCATAGAAGGCAGCCTGGGAAACCCCTGTGAGGCCACTGGGGCTCCTTCCTGAGGCTCTCAGTAGCAGACTGAGATGATTCCCTGATGGGATGTGAAGAACGCTTAAGGGAAAGTAGAACTGTGGTAAGAGATGTGCAAGGATGAAACAAAATGGTAGTTATTGAGAGGAGTGTTGTTGAAATTTTCTGTTGTGGGTTAGCTTTTGCAGAGTGTGCTGTGCTGTCAATCCCATCTGCCCTTTCAACACAGGTGGCATTTCTGAGCAAGCCAAAATGAATACGTTTTATGAAAACCCCAGAATTAAAAAAGAAAAAAGGAAAAACCAACCATGCAAAAACTCCCAAACCAAACCCCAACTAGAAAAACCCAATCACAATAATCAAGACAGCAGTCTGACTAGAACCAATAGTTCAGCTACATATAAATTCACAACAGCTAACTTCCAATAGAATTTAATTTCAACATCCTACTCAGTAAGTTTTCCTAGTAGAGAGAAAGGGGAAGAGAAGGAAACAAAATGTATGTGACCTTATTTGTACTGCTGACCTGTTTGAATCAAACCTGGAGCAAAACAGAGGTAGCAGGATATTCTGAGTTCCCATATCTCTTGGCTAAATATCCACATCTCATGTACAAAGTTCCAAGGTCAGGCCTCTGCTACTATCTTGACTTCAGCAATGCTTTTTACTCTGCCTCCCATAACATCCTTGCAGGTGAGCTCAGGAAATGTGGGTTAGATGAACACAGAGTGAGCTGGATCAAGAACTGGCTGAAATGGCAGAGCTCAGAGGGTTGTGACCAGCAGAGTAGAATCCAGTTGGAGGCCTGGATGCCAGTAGTGGTGGCATTCCCCAGGGACCAATAACAGGTTCAGTCTCACTCAGCTTGTTTATCAACAACTCAGATGAAGGGATAGCAACAGCTATCAACAACTAGTTATCAACAGCTCAGATGAAGGGATAGCATGAACCCTAAGCCAGTTTGCAGATGATAGAAAACTGGGGGCAGTGGCTGACACACTCGAAGGCTTTGCTGCCATTCAGAGGGACCTTGATAGGCTGGAGAGTTGGGCAGAGAGAAACCTGATGGGGTTCAACAAGGGCAAGTTTAGAGTCCTGCTCCTGGGGAGGAACAACTCCAGACACCAGCACAGGTTGGGGGTGACCTGCTGGGAAGCAGCTCTGTGGAGAGAACCTGGGGGTCCTGGTGCACAACAAGCTGTCCACAAGCCAGCAGTGCCCTTTTAGCCAGGAGGGCCAGTGGGATCCTGGGGGCATCAGGAAGAGTGTGGCCAGCAGGCCAAGGGAGGGGATTGTCCCCCTGTGCTCCACTCTAGTGAGGCACATCTGGAGCACTGTGTCCAGGTCTGGGCTCCTCAGTACGAGAAAGGCAAGGAGCTACTGGGGAGGGTCTAGTGGAGAGTCACTAAGATGATGAGGGGTCTGGAGCATCTCTCTTATGGGAAGACAGAAAGAGAAACTGAAAGATGGGCCTGTTTAGTCTGGAGAAGAGAAGACTGAGAGGGGATCTCATCAATGCATACAAATATCTCCAAGGCACGTGCCCAGAGGATGGTGCCAGACTCTTCTCAGCAGTGCCAGCAACAGAATAAGAGTTAATAGCCATAACCATAACGGAAGAAATTCCACCTCAACACAAGGAAGAATTTCTTTACTTTGAGGGTGGCAGAGCACTGTAACAGGCTGCACAGGGAAGTCTTGGAATCTTTCTGGAGACATTCAAAACTGACCTGGACATGTTCCTGTGACATCTGCTCAGGGGGACTCTGCTGTGGGAGGGAGGCTGGATAATCTTCCGAGGTCCCTTCCAACCCAAAAAATGCAGTGATTCTGTAAGGACTGGGCAGTCAGGATTTAGCTGGAGTCCATTCCACACAACAGCAGCCTGACCAGTGCATAGGCTTTGGGCAAGGAACAGGTGTTGAAACCTGATTTTGCTAGTTCCCCATGTCCTGGAACAACCTTATTTAAATGCAAAGTGAAGAAGTGCCTACAAATCCCTTCTCACTCACTAAAGAGAGAGTCATCTGACAAATATGCCTCAGTAGCAGTATTTTACTGGGGGTTTGATGAAGGCTCTTATCTACAACCATGGTCAACACCTGCAACTCTGCCTTAGCATCCTTGGGGTGGAGTCTGGACAGCTGCTGCCTGTTTTGATTCCTGAGTACAAGAGCAGGATAGAAATGAGTCACCCTTTCCATCTTTGCTCCACACTGCTGCATCTGTCAGGGTATGGGACACAGTCTGCACTGGATTCCCATCTCAGCAGAAAAGGAGCCAGGAGTGCCACACAGCCTGCCTGAGCCTTGGACAGTGGGTTGGGAATGAATGCGTTTTCCTCTTCACTGAAAGCTGTAGGGACATGAATGGGGGCTGTCTGCCATCTGGAGGGACACAACATTCTTCTAGCTGACAGATCAGCAGAGACAGACAGATAAAGGTCTGACTTTCCTGCTGCATTTTGTGGATAACTTGTGTGGAGCCTGCTTGCTTGCCCATCTTTAGGGTGAATTTTGCAGAGCAAACATCATGATACAAAAAATATACCATGTGCTATATACCACAGCTAGCAGACAGGTATAGACAAACAAGATATTTAAAGCCTGAAACTCAGATGATAAAATACTAGATGATTAGAAAAGTAATTTTACTCTATTTGTAACAAATGTGCTCATTTGCATGAGGAGTGCAATGAACGTAGATTAGATGAAACAAAAGCACAGAGATTGGGCAGTTTTCCTCTTTTATGCAAAGACTATAATTAGTCTGTATTTTGATATGTGATGGTGTGAAAATATCTTAGCTGAATACAGAGCAAGTGTAACTTCCCTGGAAGTGTTTCACCTGCTGTAAGATGCTTAAATCGAATTGCTGGATTCTTTTCATCAGACCAATTAGATTATCTTCAATTCTTACATGTGAAGTCCCCTCCCCACCCCCCAAACCCCTCTAAATGCTGTTTCCCTGGAACAGGATTTTTAATAGTGCCTTGCTTATTCCCACGGAAATTAGGGGCATTTTGCTCATAGTGCCAAGACAGCCCTAACCTGCAAATCATTTCCAGTTGCCATCATTGAAATCTCTTACTTGCCTGATGCTGCATTGCTCAAGATGCATGAAGTACTCTTAGAAAATAAAGATCAAATCAGTTTAATTCTTCATTTGAAATGTCAGTGTCATGCTGCTTTTATGTAAGCATATGCATATTGAGTATTATTTTCTGAGTGTAATTGCCTTAAGTGTTGTTGATCTTGCAAAGAGAATGATGCATTCTCTAATTCAAGGACATCAAAGGTCCAGATCCTGAAAATGCTTAAGCATGTTGAGAAGGCCTTCTCAAGGGATGACACAGACATCCAGCTACCCTTGTGTTCAAGGCTGGGTCTGCATTTAGCAGACTAGTACTAGGAGAGGCACTCTGCATCTTATCCCTAAGCAGTGCTGGTCACGGGAGGGGGAGACCTGGCAGGAGAGAAGTGGTGAGAACAATTGCAGACAGGAAAAGAGCAGTGTGGATGGAGTGTTTGGAGTTGGATTCTGGAAGTAGTCAGATGGGACATAGTAGCACCAGGAAGACAGATGAAGAGAGGAAAAAGAGGAAGACTGAAATATGTAAATACAGTGTCAGGCAGTGATCCTTCAACTTATTAGTGGCAATGTGAAAAAGCTAGGTTGAAATCTGTGTTCGGTGTATTTCTTGAGGGCTTGTGACTAATTCAATCCACTCTATTTCTGAATTGAAATGCAAAGAAAACTAAAGGGGGCTTGAAAACTTGGGCTGGACAAAATGACCAGTGCTGGAAAATTAGTCTAATTTGAAGACCAGTAGCATTTATAAGAACTGTCAATTAAAACTCCCTGCTCTTACTGAGAACTCTCCCTCTCATCTCTCGGAACACTAGATGATTTCTTATGAGCAGCCTCCAACACTACAATATTAGAGTGCTGGGATCTCATGTTTAGCCTTGCTTGCTGACTAGAAAGCACTTCATAGAATCCTGTCATGATCACCCTCTGTGCAGCTTCAGACCTCCACAGAGCAATGTGTCTTGATGTAGTGGAGGTAGAAAGACAGTACAAGAAAGAGATGGACCTTAGCAGATCCACCTAGTGGATCCAGAGAAGAGCCACAAAAATGATCAGAGGGCTGGAGCACTTCTCCTAGGAGGACAGGATGAGAGAATTCAGCCTGTTCAGATTGGAGAAGAAAAACCTCCTAGAAGAGAAGAAAAACCTCCTAGAAGAGCACCATCCAGTACTTAAAGGGAGTTTATAAGAAAGATGGGGACAATCATTTTAGTGGGACCTGCAGCAACAGTTTTAAACCACAAGGAGGTAGTTCAGAATTAGGAAAAAATTCTTTACTGGGAGGGTAGTGCTCAGAGCAGCTGTGGATACCCCATTCCTGGCATAAATCAAGGCCAGGCCAGCTCTGAGTCACCTGGTCTAGTGTAATGTGTCCTGGCCCATAGCAAGGAGGGGTGGAACTAAATTACTTGAGATCCCTTCTAACTCAAATCATTCTATGATTCTAGGATTCAATGATTCTAGGAGATTTAGACTAAGTATAAGGAAGAAATATTTCATGATAAGGGTGGTGAAACACTGGCACAGGTTTCCCAGGGAGATGGTGGATGCCTGATTCCTGGAAATGTTCAAGGCCAGGTTGGACAGGTCTCTGAGCTACCTGGTAGAGTTGAAGATGTCCCTGCTTATTGTAGGGGTTTTGCGCGACAGGATCTTTAAAGGTCCCTTACAAGCCAAATCTTTCTATGATGCTATGAAAAGCAGGAATAGGGTGGGAAAGCTGTAAATGTAATGTACAAATATCCATTGATATTGCACCCTGAGCATTGCTGGAATTGATAGTACAGAGCAATTTCCTTTTTCATGCATGAATGTTTTACAAAACACTCATTTTATGGCTCCTACTTCACAGAGCTAGTTGCTCCCTTAAGGTACCATCTTAAGAATGGTACTGTCACAGCTTGTGAATGGAGGAGGGAAGCTTGTTTTAAGAAGGATGAAACCAAAATTCTAGAAAGTGGTTGAGAATTTTCATTGCTTTAAAGAGAGAGTTTTACTGGTAAAAGAAAACACAACAAATCTATGAAGAGATATATATCTAGAAATACCTTATTTTCTGAACACAGCCTCTTAGAGGAACCTGCAAGACTACTCCAAATGGAAGACAGCACCTATATTTGCTTGTTTTGCTGGTTTCTGTAGCATCACTTCTAGCTTCTACGCTCTCTTGCTTTAACTACTGCAGCTGCTGAGTCCTTGCACTACTCAGCTGCACACAAGCCAGCTTGCGGGAACACCACTATCGTGTGCCTCTTTCAGGGTGCATTTCTCAACTTTATGCATGCCTTTCTGTGTATGTATTTGTCCATCATATGCATCTATATTACATTTCGCATAGCTATGTTGAGAGAAACTAAGCTATGTTTCAAGAGGAGTAAAAGCTGCTTTAGGTTAATAGTGCTGTGCCTCTACTTTCACAGGGCAATTACTGCCTTGTTGGTATGTAGACTAATGGGGCAGGAGGAAGTTTCTGGAATTCTACTCCTTTAAATGACAAATTAATTTTTTTCCCAAATTAAATGACAGAGATCAGACTTATCCTCTTCTGCATACTTCTCCATAACTGCTATCTGTTGTGTGAAATAACACTTAGAAAAACATGCGTATTTCAGTCTGATATTTCAATTTCAGTAATTGATGAGGCTGGCAGCATACTATGGCGTGGAAATTGCAGCTCTGATCCTACAGGAGGAGGCATGAAGAGGGCAAAAGGGGAACACTTAGCCTATCCTTTCGTCTGCTGTGCAATGTATTCACAGGAAAATGAACTTCTACCCCTGCTCAGTTTCCCCAGTCCAGGCTGAAATCACAGCACTGGTTTTATGGTTAGAGGTAAAACTTGGAGATTGGTCACAAAATGGGACAGAAAATTGGCAGTGGCAGGTTTTTCTCCAGAGCCCTCTGGTTAGAGCTTCAATATGGCCAGGAGAGTTGCCTGAGTCCCTCCAGCTCTAGGCAGTCAGGAGCTTTAACTGAAATGTGCTTTTACCCTCGTAGTGGTTTGACACTGGCTGGATGCCAGGCACCCACCAAAGGCACTCTCTCACTCCTCTCCAACAGTGCACAGGGGAGAGAAAATACCACAAAATATTCTGAGTTGAGATCAGGACTGGGAGAGATCACTCAGTAAATACCACCATGGGCAAAACTGATTCACCTTGGGGATATTAATTCAATTTATTACTTTCAAAATCAGAGCAGGATAATGAGAAATAAAATATTAAAAACCAACATCCCCTCCTCTCCCCCTGCCGCTTCCCAGCTCTACCTCCTTCCCAGAAGAGCAGGGAGACAGGGAATGGGGGTCAGTTCATCTCCCGTTGTTTCTGCTGTTCAGGGACAGGTGTTGTTCCTCTGATCCAGTGTGGCATCCCTCTCACTGGAGACAGTTCTCCATGAACTGCTACAAAGTGGGTCATTCTTACACGGGATGCAGTCCTTCAGGCACAGTCTGCTCCAGCGTGCGTTCCCCCTGGGGTCACAGGTCTTACCAGGAAACCTACTCCATCTCCTCTCCCCATGGGTCTGGCATCCCTGTTAAGAGCCTGTTCCAGCATAGGCCTCCCAGAGGGTCACAGCCTCCTCCAGGCATCCACCTGTTCTGGCATGGGCACCTCCCCCATGGGCTGCAGGTGGTTCTCTGCATCCCCCTGTGGATCCCCACAGGCTGCAGGGGCACAGCTGCTCCACCCTGGTCTGCAGCATGGCCTGCAGAGGAATCTCATCTCTGGCACCTGGAGCACCTCCTGCCCCTCCTTCTCCACTGACCTTGGTGTTTGCAGAGCTGTTCATCTCTCATGTTCTCATTCCACTCTTTTCTGGCCACAATTGCACCTGCATTGTAACTATTTTCTTTTTCCTCCTTTCTTTCCTTTCCTATGTTATCACAGAGGCATTACCACAATTCTTGGCTGTCTCAGCCCTGACCAGTGGCAGGTCCACCCTGAGGCCATTTGGCATTGGCTTTTTTGGATATGGAACCACTCTTGTAGTCCCCCCACCATCGAAGCCTGTCCACACAAAGCCAGTACAACCCCCTCCTGCTGACTGTCTTTTCCTTTGTAGGAAGCAGCTGAGCATCCATCAGAACTGAGGTCCCTCCCTCAGTTAATGAGCTGTTTTCCCCTGTGCTATGAATATTTACATGACTTAGGCAAACTGAAGGACTGAGAGGGAAAAGAAGGAGCGCTGTCCTCAGCACAGCTTGTAGTGGGACTCACAGGGAACGAAGCGAGATGTGCGCAAAGGCAGTTTCTACAGGTCACATCTAGAAAGGACATGATTTCTTGTAAAGGCAAGGCATGCAGGGGAGAGAATAAATTTTATTAGCTAAGACAAAAATCAGGCAGATTCTTGCATGCATGTCTACACAAAGAATATGCATGTGAGGGAAATATCAGCAAATAAAAAGTTGGAAAGCCAAAGGAAAACACATACCACCTTCCAGAAACCCCAACTAATGTAATTTGCTGATACAGCCTTCCACAAGCCCTTCCACAGGCCCTACTACGCTGCAAGTGGCTGGGCAAAGCCCTGGAAACATCTCACTCCCAGCTGATGTTCAGGAAGGAAGAGCTTGCAATTCCTGCAGCTCTGCAGGAAGCTTTCAACCATTTCTCTTAGAGACTGATGTCCTTTAAGCTAAGACACAGGACTCCCATTCAGACTTGTGAATGTCCATGTTGACGTAAATATCTAGACAGGAATAATTTCTCTGGTGGGTCTGTTCCTCTTATGTGTGAGAAGCAACATTTCATTGATTCCTTCCAACTTGTGGAGATTTTACTGACCTGAAGAAAACTGTTTGCCAGACCTCAGAGAGAATTTGTGAAGAAAAGGCAAAAACTTTAACTGGATTAAGTGAGCAGGGTTGTCTTGTCCAGATTAAAAGCCTGAAAGAAAAGCAACACAGAGTTTCAAGGTGCTTGTGTACTGCCAAGAATAGAGTTATCTGAAGGTGTGCGTGGATCTCCAATGTCTAATCTAAGAGGGGAGCAGTTTTCTGGGCATGTTGCTCTCAGGGGTGTAGCCAAAAAGCAAGAAGTCAGTTGATGAGGTGCTGACAGGTAAGGGTGGAGCTCCCTGGGGACATTGTTTCAAGGAGCTAAAGGTTGCCTGAGGATACGATTCCCAAATGAGTCTTAAGACTCATGGAAGATGGGGAGTTCTTAATTTCTGTGCTTTACAGAAAGCCACTACCATTTTCCCAGATATGTACATGTTCGTTGGGGAGATTTCTTACTCAGTGTGTGAAGTTCTGGCACAGAAGGGCTATGAGGGAAGACAGAACTTCTCTATCCATGATGTAGGCACTAGCACTGCCTGGAGGTAACTGTTGCTTCTGGCTTAAGAGGATCTACAGGGTCTCACATAGGCAGAATGTGGCAGGAAGGGAATGTGTGAGATCCTTGGTCAGGAGGCCACCCTCTGCAGACACGGAAGGGCCAGGGCAGGGTTTCAGTGCTTATGGTAAGGCAATGCCACTGCGACTGTATGAAGGTGAGCAGCTGCACTGGGGCTGCTGGGGCAATATGTAAACTCTGCCCTGGTCCTCCACAGGCTGATTTTGGTGGATTTTCAGTGTGTCCTTGGAAGCAGATGCATGCCCACACATATTGTGGAAGCCCAGCCCCAGCCCCTGGCCTCCTGTCTTACAAAGGCTGCTTGGGGACAGGGCAGCTGGAACTCCCCACATGGAGATGTGCTGTGATGTCTTCTGGAGAACTGAGCAACAAGCCAAAAAACAGTCTTTACATTCAGTTGTCTGCTATGTGCTACCATTAATCCACTTCAGTTTATTTGGCAACAGCGATCAGAATGAACTAATTTGGGATTTCAGGCTGTTGAATGTTTTTCCTCAGGCAGCTTTCTGTTGAGTTCTGGGCTTTGGGGATTAGCTGCTATTTAAAGCAGCAGTGTGTGAACTTTCCTGATGGCTTGTGCTCTGTCCAACTGAGATGGAGGAAGAAGTGATGCATGTGGGTGCTAGTAAGTGCTCTGCTGTAGCTCCTCCATCCCTGGTAGGATTGATCTCATTGACTTTCTACAATGCAGGCTTTCAAATCTTCCTGTGTGCTGGGGTCTGCTGTGTGGCAGCTAATGTCATTCTAGAGACCTTGACAGTCTCGATCTCTCCAGGAAGGGAAGATGCTTGACAGCCATTCTTTGGGGCTTAAGCAGCTGTTTTTTGCTGTTTGCTTCTTGATGCAGACAATTATATCTGCTGCTTGTACTTGCAGAGCTGCCACGGGGGACCAGTCTTCAGTGCTGGATGTAAAGCAGCTAAATAGAAAGATCAAGCTATGAAAAAGTGGCAAGGGAGTTTGGGGAGTGGTGCAGGGACATGAGCTGCTGTGGGAGAGAAGCTATCTCCAAGCTGTTCAGAACAAAAGCAGGAGCCTGTGTCCAGGGACCTGAATGCACTGAGCAGGGGCTGCCCTCTCCCCAGCTCAGCACCAGTGTGGGCAAGAGGGTCCACAGCAGCAGCACCTGTTGGAGAGGATATGCCATGTTTCCCTGCCTGCCTGCATTTAAGCACACCATTCATCCCTTTCATACCTGGATGTCTATACCTCCTTCTAAGAGATTCTTTGACTTTGGTGCACCCAGTAAGGGTCACAGGAGCCTGTGAGAAGAGCCTGGAGTCTGGAAATTCCTTCCTGAAAGGCAAGTGCTTAAAATCTCACACAGAGTCTGAGATTTGCAGCCTCACTTTCAGATGGGAAGAGAATATCCCAAAGGCTTTAATAGCAACCATTTGTAAACAAAACAACAGAACTACCCAATAGGCTTGTGAGACTGACATCAAGTTCTCATCTTCTTTTTATATCCAGCTCCAGTTTTCTCCCTTTTAATATCACAAAGTAAATTTTGCTTCGCTTTACAGTGAGAATTCAAAGGGGGAGCCAGGATGAAAAATAGAGTAGGTGCAGTGGGTCTTCTGGTCTTGATCTTGTAAATGCTCTTCTCTGGGATGCTGCAACACAAGGTATGTCAGATCCACAGAGAAGGCTATGCTTGACCACAACTGACCCAAACTTGCACTGGCCAGAACCTGACTGTCAATCCTGTGTTCAGAAATTATAGCTCCGTTTCCTCCAGCAGCTGTAGGAGCAAGCCTTGTACTAATCCCTGGACAGACTTATTCTTTGAGCTTACCTGTAATTTGTGGTTTAGAAACATGAATCTGTTTTTTGGAACATTTAGATAAAAATCAGTGCTCATCCCACATCTTCCTATTTTCAAACTAGGAATTTTTAACTGGACAGAAGTATAGATCTGTGACAAAAAATATATCATTTAGAACTGTCCTGGTGACTGATTTTGTATTTGCAAGTTACTATAGAAAACTTTTCAATCCAGAAATATTTTAGCTGGCACTTGTTTAAATTGGATTCTCTGAAAATAGCATGGAGTTATTTTAGAAATCTTTTCTGCCTTGAGCTTCTTAGTACCTATTAGGAAATTTTAAGTCTGCATTCACTATGTTAAAAGAATAATGGAGAACTTAGAGCAACCAGTTCTGTGTGGGATGCTTAAAGCATTAACATATTTTGAAAAGATTATTTCCAAAATAAGATACCTAGAGTTGGAAGTGATCATAATGTGAAATTCCTGCCGTTGAAAGATAGAGAGTGGGAAATGTAGAGAGCTGGAGTCATGTATGTGTTCTGGATTAAGATTAAGTGTTTACATGTGCACTCTTCCAGCCTACTGTTATAGCATTATTAATATCCATTCCTACATAACAGATTCAAAAGTTATTCACCCTAGGAATCAGTTTCTGTGATCTGAGAACTTCATATGGAGATACTAAACTAAGTTCTGACAACTCAAAACAAATAATTTTATTTGTTATTATAGAGCTAGTTTTATTGTTTCTCTTTTTGTACATTGGAGGAAATTTTCCTTTCAGTGGGAAAATTACCACTGCTTCCACAGCCAGGAGAACAACCCTTTGCCTATGCCTTTATTTTGGATGGAGGAGTATGTGCTAGAGAAAGCCACAGGGTACCAGCTGGGGATGCAAAGGGATGAGCTTCTGTCAGATACAGCTTTGGCTATCTGCTGCCCCTGAGAAGCCCTGAGATTTTGGAAATGTGAATATTTGCTTCTCTCTGAAATCCTCAGGTAGCTTCAGGATCCTCTTCAGGATTCTGGTGAAGGAGTTCTGGGAGGAAGGGAGGGGGATAGTTGTATTACAGGCTGGAACATGTTGTCTATTTGGACTTTAGCAAGGCTTTTGACACTGTCTCCCACAGCAGACTCCTGGAAAAGCTGGCAGCCCAAGGCTTGGGCAGGAGCACTCTTTGCTGGGTTAGGAACTGGCTGGATGGCCAGACCCAGAGAGTGGTGGTGAATGGTGCTGCATCCAGCTGGGGACAGTCACCAGTGGTGTCCCTCAGGGGTCTGTGCTAGGACCTTCTGTTCAGTATTTTTACTGATGACATGGATAAGAGCATTGAATCTTTCATTAGTAAATTTGCAGACAACACTAAGCTGGGAGTGTGTTGATCTGTTGGAAGGTAGGAGGGCTCTGCAAAGAGACCTGGAACAGTCAGATGGATGGGCAGAGTCCAATAAGATAAAGTTTAATAAGTCCCCAGGCAGAAAGGGGCCTGGGGGTACCGGTGACAGCAGCTGAACATGAGCCAGAAGTGTGCCCTGGTGGCCAAGAGGGCCAAGGACATTCTGGCCTGGATCAGGAATAGTGTGGCCAGCAGGAGCTGGGAGGTCATTCTTCCCCTGTCCTGGGCACTGGTGAGGCCACACCTTGAGTGCTGTGTCCAGTTCTGGGCCTTCAGTTTAGGGAGAACGTTATGATGCTGAAACGTGTCCAGAGCAGGGCAACAAGGCTAGTGGAGGGCTTGGAACAACACATGCCCTGTGAGGCAACGGGAGTTGTTTATCCTGGAAAAAAAGGGGCTCAGGGGAGGCCTTACTACTCTCTGCAACTGTCTGAAAGGTGATTGTAGTCAGGTGGGGTTTGGCCTCTTCTCCCAGGCAACAACTGAGAGAAGGAGAGAACACAGTCTTAAGCTGCATCAAGAGAAATATGGGTTGGATGCTATGGAAAGAGTGATAAAGTACTGGAATGGTCTGCCCAGGGAGGTGGTGGAGTCACCATCTCTGGATGTGTTTAAAAAAAGACTGGATGTGGCACTTGGTACCATGATTTAGTTGAGGTGTTAAGGCTGGGTTGGACTCGATGATCATGAAGGTCTCTTCCAACTTAGTGATTCTGTGTGTGGTTCTATGTGTGATTCTATGTGTGAACATCAGCAGTATGCAGGAGTATTCTTGTAAGCTTCTGGGAGCTTTCTGAAAATAAGGAAGTACTACAAGGTAGGGACAACCTGTAGGGATGGTAAAACTAGTGCGTGTTTTCTCTTTTAAGTCACAAGATTGTCCCTGAAGCTCTCCTTGCAGCATCCAGAATGGACTCCCTCTATTTGTGCAAGAATGTCCTCATTTATGGACCTTTTCCTGTAATGTGTGCTTATAAAATGCTAAACCTCCCCAAAACCCCAACATGCATGACAAAATGTTTGGCACAAGCCACAACATGAAAAAAAGCTGCTTTTACTGCTACTCAGTCAATGAATTCACTGCAAACACAGTGCATGCACACACGCACAGAGAGTTTCATAGCTCTGCATGGCTCTTCATCCAAACCCCAAACACTAAATATGTCTGATTTGCATTTATTCTAAAAAATGATCGGTAATATATTGAGTTAATTTATTTTTCCGATGCAATGAGCTGACAAATGTGCTCTTAGAAATGAAGGATAATGTCTGCACTTGAAGTTTCCTCCTTACACAAAATTAACTCAGCCCTCAAGCTCCTTTGTGTTGTGTTCAGTGCCTTGCAACAGTGCCTCCATGTTTATCAAAGGAAATGTGAGCTTTTTGAGAGTGTCTTGAGTAATAGTTGAGCCAAACAGCTACTGGTGGGTATTAAAATACTTTACTAGTTAAAAAAGTTCATACAGCAAGCATTTGTTAAGAAACAAGAGTTCTGGAAGGGCAGTAAAATGAATCCAAATCAAATTGAAACCCATTTATAGTCGTGTCTCGCCTGACCCACATTCAATGAATCTTGAGAGAGTGTTTAAATGCATCCCTGTAGAACCTGTCATCAAAATGCCCTCTAAATGAAAAGACATTAAACAATTGTTTAGCTAAAAAATGCTTTCCAGTGCCCTTCGTGCCCCAATCACTCAGAGTGTTTTGGGCTCACACTAATGCTAAGCAAAATCTTTAAATTTGTAGTAAATAAGTACCCAGGAGAAAACACATAAGGAAGAAAACTTATGGTTGTCTTTGTGGAATGGTCCTTCTTTTTTAACACTCTCTGATGACAGGCCAGGGGACTTAGGTCAGATTTCCAAGCACAGCTTCACTTTTACAGCAGTCAGGAGGCATCCTCTCATTCCTTTGGACAGGATGCAACCATGGAGCAGAGCTGGGACAGACCCTTTCATGCATTAAACTCACTCCCAAACAGCTGGAAGTACCTTCAAGTCTTTTCCAGCAGCTGGGCACAGAGAGACAACGTTAAAGCACCTTCTTTTGTTTCCAAGGGTCCACCCTGAACTTTACAGCAGTGATTGTGACATTGCTGCAGAGGCATGCTGGATGAAGGAATGACACAGGCTTGGAGACTAGCAGCCTGCCACCCTGGTCAAATCCTGGTTGCCCCAGGTGCTCAAGGAATACACATTGGCCATGACACAGGAATATAAAATGAGGTGGGGTCTGGGAGATACTCTTTCCTTCACACGATGATGTGAACTTGCTGAGCTGTGTCACTGCTCAGGGAATGGCTGTTCCCTGGCACAGTGCACATGGCAAGGGGACAGGAGCATGGATCCTCCCTGCAGTGCTGCTGTTCTGTGGTGCTGAGGCCATGGCATGGAACCACTTCCCTCTTTCCTTGTGCTTGGCTTTTGCCACACAAGGTACAGAGCTTAGGGCTGAATCCCACTCTGCCCTGGAGAAACTGTCTCTTCCAGGAGGTTCTTCTGGCTGGTTTGGCATATTGCAGTCAACTATGACAAGGGTGTGCTGGTGGCATGCACCCAAGAGCCCTTCTCGGACTGACAGCTAGTGGGACAAAACTTGCTGACATGGCCTGGGATGTGTGCCAGAATATCCATTGATAAGTAAATCTGCCTTTGTTTCTAGGAAGAGAAGGGATCTCCTCCCTTCTCCTCCAGTCCACTTTAAGGAGACAGATAACAGTGGGATGTGGTGCTGGATTGGATCAAGGCATCAGAGGGCATAAAAGAAATTACAACACTAAGCTTGTAATAAACACAGATTAGAAAAGTATTACTGAGACATGTCACTACTCTGTAAAAGAACCTGGAACCCGTTTGAGCTGGGTGCAGCCAAACTGTTTGGACAAAGGTCTTGTCAATGAAGAAGGCAGCCCATATTCAGTCAGCATGACTTATGCTGGATATACAGAGAGACATACCCAGAGGAGTATCCTAGAGTGAGTTTGGGATGCAAACAGCAGCATTGGGATAGGAGTGGAGCAACAGTGTCAACACTGTGCTTGCTACTGGGGTGACTGCAGCAGAAATGCTGTGTCTAGCCCTGAGTCTGCAGCTCAGAAACATGCTGCTAATTTGGGGGAGGCTCTGAGAAGACGGAAGAAAACAAGTAGGATACCAGGAAACTTGCTTTTGTAATGAAACAGTTGGGAGTTCAATTTATTTGACTTATCACCCGGGAGGCCACTGGCTGGCTTGATCTGAATCTATAAGTACCTGCTGGAAACAGAGATGTGATGGCAGAGGGCTCTTCAGTAAAGCAGGCAGATAACAAGACTCAGTTGCTGTAGTTTAAAACTAAACAAATTCAAAGCTGAAATGAAGGGTAGTTTTTCCCATCTAGGTTAATTGAGGGCTGTGGTGGAGTCTCTTCTCTTTCCACCTTTTCTAGAGGTTGTCCTTGAACCTCAGCACTCCTGCTACATGGAAGGGGGATTTAGCACACCAGCAATCTCTGCCTTGCCATTCCTCTGGGGAAGGCTGGCAGGGCAGTCTGGGCTTGCTTTAACTCCCACTGTGGCTCAGTCTTTTTCCCCAGAGTGACTTGCAGGTGTTGCATCCTTTGAAGTGGAGGAAACACATAGGGACGCAGTAGCAATGCCTCACCTCCCTGGCTCATCTCAGGGTTGCTTTACTGCTCTCTGGGGGCATGGGGCAGGCTAGACCACTGGCAACCTCCATGGTGGTGGTGCTGCAGGAAGCCCTGCCTTGGCATGGGTTACTTGACTAGGGGTCTGAGATGAAGGCACTGTCTCTCTGTTGATAACCCCAAGCCACTTGAATACAGAGAGGGATCTGCCTGCAGATTCAGGGATCTCAACACTATGTCTCTTCCCTTCTTTATCTCAGCATAATCCTCTGCTCCCTCAACTCCTCCTGGGCCCCAAACCTGTCTGATCCAAGTGCAAGGCATATCTGTCCTGCTTTGGCTTATGTTGCTGAGGGCCCAAGGGAGAGAGGAAAGAATTGAGGGAAAAGGGCCACAGCTGGATGCCAGAACATTTTGTCTGTGCTACTTCAGGAATGGAGAGACTATCCAGAAAGTTCTTCCTTAGCCTAGGCAATGAAGGCCATAGACAGAAAAATGGGCAAGGCACATAGAATTATGAGTGTAAAGTCAAAGCATGTATGTTTGGGCTGTCTCTGTTGCCACAATTCTAGATGGTCTGCAGAAGACAAACATCATCTTAGGCTAACTGAGACTTGTCTCTCTTTTGCTTGGTACTAGCACATCCCCATTTCATGGCAGACAACTCTCCTGTGTTCTAGATTCCATGAAACATTCCATGTTTCATGAACCATGAAACAGGATAACTTTTAAGGGTGCAAGTCTATAAGACAGTCATATCTGGAAACAATAATGAAAAAACGATCCTGTCAGCTGTGCATTTTTCTTCTGAGAGGGAGTTTGAATAAAACCTTTGCTATCAATCTGGGATCAGAGTCTGAGAGTAAAACAGATAGAGCCTGAACCTGGGCTGTTGACATGGCTTTGTCTATGGCTGTATTGAAGTACTACTTTACTGCTGTTGGATACATTAATGTTTTATTAAGACCTTGAACAAAAGTTCAGAGAGGGTTTCCTTGCTAGCTGAGTGGCCAAATTCTCACTGGTATCTCAATGGCCAAATTTTCACTGTTATGCCAAGGACTAATTCTAGTGTTCAGGCAGCTATGCAAAGTTCTGTCCTAGCTATGGAAGTAGCTATAAAAGTAGTAGATACTGTTTCTGAGACACTGTATGATGTTTTGAATAAAAAGGAAAAGCCCAAAGATTTTCTGTGAGCTGCTCTGCTCCACTAGGCAGTAACTCTTTGCATTTGTTAATAGTGAACTGCTACTCCCTAGCAAAGGATTTTCTGCTCTTCGTGAAATATGCACTGAAACACTGAGGTACTCTAAAGAGGAAATATTTTGTTTGACAGGAAGAAGACTGTAAGAATCATTTGCGTTCAACTTTTCTTCCCTTGGAGGAAGGTGAGAAGGCTACTATATGCATGATATAAGTTGCTTTTATACCTTAATTTTTATATGGTTTTAACACATTCCACGGAGATGATAACAAGAAGTGACTATCACCCAAAGCTATAAGGTTCTTCTAACCAGAGGTCTAGTGCTGGTTCTTCCCCTGTCATAAACATTTCAGTCGAGAAGCTGCAGACCAAGGTGATATGCCCTATGCATGTGCATCTCCAGCAGCCCCACAGATGTGTATGCCAAATTCGTGTTTTGGAGGAAGACATGTTTTTCGATTTTCCAGGTTTCCCCTGGTTTTTGGTCTGTGGGGAGACTGGCTGCAGTTCCTGAGGTTTTCTTCCTCTTTCTTTACTCCTAGTGCTTCCCATGGTGGCAATCTTCTTTCTCCACTGTCCTGCTCATGTCTGTACTGCTTCACAAGGCAGGGAGGAGTCAGCAAGTGCTGGGACACTGTAAGCCTCGGGAGACACTTGCAGCTCCCTTTAATTGACTCCAGAGGCCTCTCTTGAGTCTGCAATCTAAATGGCTTTAGACTGGATAAAGGCAAATCCTTTTCTGATAAACTCTCTGGAGACTGCATGTGTGCTTAAGGGCTCGAATTAGCAGAAAAACTTTTAGTGACTCCTTATACTTTGAATAAGGCATGGAAAGTCAGGCCAGTAGTGACAAGGAAAACCAGAGAATTAGAACCTGAGAAGCACAGGGAGAATGAAAGAGAGATGGGATAGCTCTTCTGAGGTCTTTGATATAAAATTCTGTAAAAAAAGCCAAAAATACTTGCTTTCTGTTGTAAAAAAAGTTGATTTTATAATGAGTGAGTAGGAGATTTCAGTTCTGACAGGATCCGCTGGCTCTGGGCTCATAAAACTGTTGTGCTTCCAGCTCTTCCACATTTACCATCTTTGCTGAAAGCGATGTTTGGTTGAAATCTGCCATATTTGGATGTTTGCCTGTAATTCCAGATGTTCAGTGTCCTGATCAGAGTTGTTATGCAGAAATTTAGAGTTGGAGCACTGCACAGGAACTGGTGTATTCTGTGCAAGTGTCTTATTTGCTACACACTGAAATGTTGAACCTTTTGTACATAATGCAGAGGAAGACACTCAGAATCCCCGGGGTCTCATCTTGTCTGTGATGGGACTTGTTCTGTGCAGTGAGCTAGACACAGAATCATAGAATCACAGAATGGTGTGGGTTGGAAGGGACCTTAAACATTACCTCATTCCAAATCCCCCACCACGGGCAGAGACACCTTCTACTATACCACGTTTTTCAAAGTCCCATCCAACTTGGCTGTGAACACTTCCAGGGATGAGGCACCTGCAGCTTCTCTGGGCAACATGTTCTAGTGGCTTACTACCCTCAAAGGGAAGAATTTCTTTCTAATATCTAATCTAAATTCTCATATTAATTTTAAACCATTCTCCCTTATCCAATCACTGCATCTCCTTATAAAAATTTTCTCTCCATGCATGGACATGATTTCTGTCCCAGAAAACCCTTCATGAAGAGAAACATGGCAGGCCTGTTTGGGGGGAATACGTATGATGCTGAATGATTAAAGTGTTTTCATGATTAACAGGATATTGAAAATCTTTACTTCACAAGATGAGAGAGATTATTGTCCCCCTGAGACTAGGATCTTCCTTTTGCTGAAGAAGTCTATAAATGAAATGGAGGAAATGCTTGACTAGGACCAGAGACCAGAGATCACCCAGCTCCAGTATCCAGTCTTAAATTATGACCAGTGACAAATGGACAAGGATAATATGGGAGATAATATTTGGAGCCAACTTGGCAATTCACCTAAAATCCTGTTTTTGATATTTCTGACAGCTAAGTTTTGTTGAGAAAAAAGCTTTTTCCCATTTTGTGTTTAGGCTGCTGAGAGTTAAATGATGGCTCTTATTCTGTGGTGTGGGAGTAGTGATTTCTCCCACTGCAGGCCTGCTCTCACCACCTCCAGCTGTCCCTCCTCAGCAGCAGTTTATGCCACTGGTTGTCACACAGGGCATGTGTCCTTTCCCTGGCCCTGCTGTCTGCCTCCAGCCACTCTGCCTGATGTGCAGCACCAAGCAGCATGTCACCTTCTGTGAGCACCAGCACTTCCCACTCCTTCCCAGCTCTTAATCACTGATCCTCAGAGCACATCACCTCAAGCATCTTCTTCCAGTCATGGTTGTCTTTGCTGACCTTTGGGAAGCAAGCTTGCAAAATGTCTCTTATTTGCTGTGAGCTGGAGAAAGGGTAAATTTTAATTACTCTCTGAAACCAATGGGTTGGACAACCTCTCCCCACAGCCCCTAGGCACTGTGCTTTCTGTTGTGTAAATCAGGTGCTTTATTAGATCCGCTGTAGCAGAAAATGAAATGTAAAACTGAGTGTAGACTTATTTTAGACACAGTAGTAGCAGAATTAAGAAGGGAAATATCTTTGACTTACTGGGGGAAGTCATTTAGGAAGAAATTGGAATGGTTAATTAGAGAAAATTATCTCTATCTAATTCTCAAAGGCTAATTTAAATGCTCCAGTCTTTTTCATGTAAGGAAAAATCTATTTTAATAGCTTAGATTATTATCAAGGAATGTAACCTTAGTGGTAGCAAAAAATTTTTGAAAGTTTTCCATGCAAAAATATTGTTAAAGCGACATCTGAATATTATGACAAAGATGTAAAAATCATAGTGGGCCTCTTTTTAAATTATTATTATTATTTTATTCTTAAGGAGTGGAAGGTTGGGGGCAGGAAGAAGATAGGGAAAGGGATTTATGAATCTTTTCAAATTTCCATGTACGCCATAAGTGCTAGAAACTTTAAGATCAAAAGACCAATCTGTGTAATTCCTAAATTTTAAACTAAATAAAAAAATAAACATTTGACCTCTTGACAAAATCCCAGTATTTTTAAGGATGTCAGTAAAAATACCTCTTTTATACAGGAGGTATGATATTGAAAGTTCCCAAAACGTGTTGTTTTATTTTGTTTCAACTAAAGAAAAGTTTCATCTTGATTAACTACCCATCTTCAATTTAATCTTTTGCTCAGGCTTTCAGTTGTTAAAGTAAGAGCTTGGGAGTAATGTTTGACAACTTTCCCAAAGCAGAGTTCTTTCACCTGCTGAAGACGTAAGGTTTTGCAGATTGTGCTGTCTGTGAGGTGGATGTAGATGATCATCTTACAAAATGCCCTTGTCACATTACCAGCATGTTCTCACATTACCAACATGTTCCAATCTCCTTTGCCTTGACTGGGATTGTTTGCTGTCTCACCTCTAATGCAGTAGTTCTCTTCTAGCTGAAGAGAATTCTCTCCCCAGACACCTGGTACCTGATCCCTTGCTAAAACTCTGGTGGCTCAAGAGAAGCCTTGGTTGGATTCTACCTATTTTCCAGTTGGAAGAAGACATTACTCCCTTCCAGTCTGACTAGTTTCCTGTGCTGTCCAGGCTGTCCCATCTGATGCAAAGGACATAGTGCATTAGAGAAAAATGATAAAACAGGTTCTGGAGACAGTCTGTGACTGCCACTATCACTGTGAATGTGTTGCACCAGATTTTGTTGCTGTCAGCACTATACCTTTTCTGGAACAATACAAAGCATTTGGACACCAAATTCAGTTCTTACTTTCATTTACCTTCATTCTCACAAGAAATAAAAGCAAGCCAGCCAACAGGTCCTCTGTCAGAAAACCCTTTTCCTTCCAAGATCAGTAAAAACCTGTTGCTCAGTTATGTGTTTAGCATGAGCCCAGGCACCAGCCTGTGTATGGTCATTAGAAATGAGGGAGAGTTTGTGTGGGAAACTCCAGGAAATTGTGTTAGAGCATCAGCAATACAAACCACACAGGAATAGCCTTTCTTTCTCTCCTGACAGGTAGTAAACCTATAAGCTACCTTTGTGAAGGATGAATGACATTTAGTCACTGGGTAGATAATTCATGCCTCATGACAGTATCTACAATTACCTAATGAGAAGTTGAAGGCTATTTTTTCCTTTGGGAGATACATTTTCTATGTAGTTACGCATCTTCTGCACCAGGGATACTTTGCTTCATCTAGTGAAAATTCTGCTTTTCACTGAAATTTTTGCAAAGGAGTGGGACAGATTCTGCCATGTTAGTCTAAAATAAATATGTAGTGGTTTATATTTTCAGAATAATTCCATTCTGACAATGTTACTTTAATAAACGTGCTTTTATTGGGTTTGTTTGTTTGTTTATATAACCCAGTTTTGACAATATTGTGTTTTGAAAAATCTTAGAAGTGTGGACTACCTTCCACAAAAGTGGTCAGTAGTCCATATCTTACATAAATGTGATGTGGCAGCTGAGACCAGAATACTGATTTGTGAAGTTACCTTTCTACCTACAAGTCTTAATGTTAGGTACTCTAGTGACAGTGAAATTCCATGATGACTCCTTTGTGCCAAAGCTGGTGAGAAGGGCTTGTACGGTTCTGATGACTTCTTTCCCAACTGTTTATTAGCATCTAGCCAATGGCTTTTGTAATCAGGATCAAACCCAGTATTCTTCTTTAATTACAAAAAGGATTTACAAGAAAGCAATCAGCACATTCAGTCCTATGCTTTTAAGCAGAGATTATCCTTCAGCTTCACTGGAGGCTGGAAAGAAACAACCTACAAGCAGCTTACTTGGTAATAACCCAGTGCTCAAGACTTTTGTGTCTTTCCATGGAGCAGTGGATGCTGGCCAAAGGATTTTCGCAGGGTACACCACAGGAGTTTTCTAGTATCACAGCCACTGTATTTATAAGGGCAGTTAAATACTTTTGGAAGGGATTATGTAATAGCACACGGGACATGTGGAAAGTAAAGCCAGATTCTGATCTCATTTGGATTAACTTTAATGTGGAGCAAATGCAAGAATTTAAGCAAAGATAGTTCATATACAGCTACTGTACAATCTGAGTCTCAGTTTGCTCCAAGTTGTTGCATGCCTCAGTCCATCCCCTCAGCCTTCTTCTCAGTGCTCAGGTAGCTCCTAATATGATGCTGTTGTGCTGTTACAGGAGGATGGGTGCTGTGATCGTATTTCTTGGCAGTTTGTTTGTTCTCTGGCTTTGCAGAACTTTGAGTCCACCAGCCTAGATGCCTGCAGCAGACGTCGGCTCCTGCCAGCTGTCACCATCAGAGGGCATGGCAGCAATGTGGCTGTACCCAAAATTATGGTTTCATATAGCTTCTATGTGCATCTGTGATGCCCTAAACATGAGAGTACAAATAGTGATGGGAAAAGGGAACTTGCAGGGGTAGGATGCAGCTGCAAAAGCAGAAGACAGGGAAGACCAAAGTGGCAAGGCAGAGAAGAGGTAGGAAGACTGGGTATGAAATGTAGGGCAGAGAATATCAGATCTGTGAAAGACTAGTGAAGGAATGAGGCAGACAACAGTTAAAGTGGCTTGAATCAGTGCGGAGAGCTTTCACTGAACAGGCCAAAGGGAGAAAGGGAAGTCTCTCCTTTTATTTTTAGCCAAGCAGCTGAATTACTCCACTTGCCTGCCCGCGGGGGTCAGGCAGTAATGGAAACCACCCTCTGAGCAGGCACTGAGCAGGAGCAGGGCTGTGCTTTGCCTGCTGGTAAGGCTCATCTCCAGGCACTGTGTGATGGCATGTGCTGCAGCACAGATCTCCCCTGAGCTGCAGTTCAGGAAAATGAAAATTCTAAGGGACTTGTCCATGTTTGGGCACCTGCTGGCCATCCAAGGGGACAGAGGCATCGAGGGCTCCAAGTGGCCCTCCCGACTTGATTTCTGGGAGACTACAGTTACTCCCGAGCAGTGTGTGCTCCGAACCATGGCTGTGCTCCCCACTGGCCTCGTGCAGCACAACCAGTCTACATTTCTGCACCCCTGTGCCTGTGAGCTTGTGTGCCACATAATTTTGGGTATATTTGGTAAATCCTCAACTATCTAGAGAGATTATCTTCTTGATTTATCGTCAAACACCTTGTTCTTCTCTAGAGGGCAATTCAGTGCAGCTAAATTAGCTTCCTGCCTTGCTTTGTGCTTTGAAAGAGCCTTTTTCTCTGTCTAATGACTGCAGAGTACATGCTTCCAGCTCACATGCTTGAGTTAGGTTACGCTGTGTATGTACTACTGATTATTCCTGGCCTTGTGAGATGGCATCATCTCAGAAATACAGATAAAGGATGTGCCTAGCTGAGCAAATAGGATGGGGGATGATGTATAAGGCTGAGGGTGACAAAGGAAGAGAAAAGATCAGGGCAGGCCTGACATGAGTGTTAATAACACTTACAAGTGGTTGGGTTTCTTTCTCTGCAGGGAATTCTTGGTGTTGTATTCTTAGGAGCCATTTTTGTCAATGGTGGTCTGTGGAGAAGTATTAAAAAATCAGTTAATTGTACAGATCTTTTTGTTATTAGGGTTTTTTTTAACTTTAGTTTTTTTATTTCATCACAGCCCTGAAGCTGATGTTTGAGGAAGAAATGGATGAACTGACATCACCTTTTTGTTCTTCAAAGGTCTGTGAAGAGAAGAGGAGGTGAAATGTATCAGGTAATTCACCATTGCCAGGATCATATCTTTAAGGAAGAACATGGCCATCATGTTTAATATTTGGTTTTGCATTTTTGAGTTATTATCCACAAAGGGTGGGCACAAAGGGGGCAAAAAGGAGGGGGGTTTCATGGCCCTCTATTAAGATAATAATTTGCAGTCCAGCTTGTGGACTGTGAAAAGCCAGGCTTTGCTGGGCCTGAGTGTTTTGCAAAGCATGGGATATTGCATTGTTGCTTGTAGTGCCCTAGGAAGAGCTAATTCAGTAAATGCATCTACCTACTGACTAAGAGTGGTGTAAATGTGATGATCACAACCTAAAGGGGCAGAATCTAGCAAGAAGGAGCCCTATAAGCATCACAGGGCACTTGTGGTGACAAAATATGCCATCTCATCCTGCTGTATCTGGTGTTCTTGCTTGGTATACATTTGTGGGTATGTATGCCTCATGGTGAGAACAAATACTCTGTCCAGAAGCTGTCTGGAGGGAAGAAGATGAGCTGGTGCTGAGTTACAGCAGAGCAGGACAACCCCTCCCTTGCCTGGCTGGCCATGCTGCATCTGATGCACCCCAGGACATAGGTGGCCCTCCTGGCTGCCAGGACACTGCTCACTCATATTCAGGTTGCCCGCCATCAACCAGGACCCCCAGGGCCCTTTCCATGACACTGCTCTCCAGCCTCTTTTCTCCTAATCTATCTATACATCCAGGGTTTCCCTGTCCCATGTGTAGAATCAGCACCTTCTCTTGTTAGAGGTCACACAGTTATTGATTGCCCAGCCCTGTAATTTGTTTCGTCTTCCTGCAGAGCCTCTCTGCCTTTGAGGGAGTTAAGACCTGCTTCCTGTATCTCCCTTGGCTTTTGAATCACTGTTGAGCTGAATTTGGGCAATTTATCCAAGTTGCTGCTCTGAGTCTTTCAACTGGTTAATGCACTGCCAGAGACCAAGGCATTTCTGAGTGCAGCAGGTGGATATCTCCTGTTGAGCTCAGAGCTGCTGTCTGCCTGGTGGTCCTGAGGAGGAAGGGTATCACCCCACACACCCTGCTGAGCTTGGCTGCAATGTGATTTTGCTGTAGCAGCTGCTTTTTATGGCTGAGAGACACCATCAGCTCAGGACTGGCTAGGATCTCTTACCTGGTACTCCCTTCCTTCTCCACCTGACAAATCAGCCTGCACCTCTGGAGCACCAGTGGGAGCTTAGTGGTGCTGTGGCCAGCAGCTAATAGACAGAAGCTGGGCAAATGATGTTCTGTGCTGTATCCCACTTCTGCTCCAAGGTCTGGGTTCTGTGTGCCAGTGCTGTCCCACAGTGGGGACTGATGTCATTCTTCTGCAGGGCAAGTTGCTGCAAAAGGAAAAACACAGAAACTCCTCTCACAGATTAAGGAAAAGCATATGAAAAGCTGAAGAAAACAAATACTCAAATACCAGTCACTCAGCATCTCTGTCCTGATTTAGAAAAATGCATTGAATGAGAGACCACACCACATTGGTCCCCACCTATCCTCTGGCTGATTATGGGGATTCCAAGGTTCACTTTTTGTGGAAGGGAGCCAGGAAATTAATTTTCACTGGGGATGCCAGTAGCAGTACCTGCTGAGAATAGGCAGTGTTTCTCTCACTGAAAGGCTGGAGATGGGCTTATCTGCCTTCATGAAAGGGCTATAGGTAGCCCTGGTAACAATGGATGATTATCGAGGAGGTTTTGGGGCTGGCTAGTAGAATTATTTTAATTTGCTGAGATTTTATTATATCTGAGATGTGCTAGGCCACTGAGAGCCTTGGGCAGACTTTTTAAAATTATTATTGCTTAAGCTGACATGATGAATCAGTGTTGTTACCCGGTCTCAGCTAGATCTGATACAATGTCTGTACCTGCTGTTCTGGTTGTGATTTTTTTTCCATCGTGCAGATTCTGCAGATAGGAACTGTGCTGTGATTTGAAAATTAAATATTGGGGATATAGAAAAACAATGAAATTAACAGGAAACTTAAAGGTACATGAACAAGACTTCAGTGATGCTGCATGTTTGAATCTTGACTCATTTGGAAATCCAACAGATGAAACCATCTTCTTCAAATTTTATTGGCAGAGGTATCACAGCTGTACTTGGAGCACTTCTCTTTTTCTGGCTTTACTTTATAATTCCAGCCAATCTGATCTTTCTTCTTTGGCTTCAGACCTGCTGTTCCCCAGCCTGCCTCCTCACAGGCAACACATGGGTCACAGTGGTTTACAAGAAGGTATTTATTTCTTTGGCATCAACTCAAAATCTAATTTGTTACATGCATTTTGAGGTGCACATAAGCAGATACCTCAGGCAAGCAAGGAGAGTGACTAAGAGGCAAGGATTTGCTGTGGATGCACCCTGGAAGTGCATGGTTGTTATTTTATGTTATGTAATGAGGACCTGGGCTGGACATAAGCATTAGGTCACAGCCTTGAACACATCCCTGCCTCTCCCAGCATGTTTGGACTAAGCTTCTGACACACACAGCAGCTTCAGTGTTGCTTCAGTGTCTGCACAATAAACAACACTGAATGCATATGGTTTTATTGCTCTCTTGCCTGTGCCAAACCAACCCTAGGCAATACCTTGGTTTTGGGGACAAACGAGGGATAAAGTATTAAAAAAAAAAAAAAAAAAAAAAAAAAAAAAAAAAAAAAAAAAAAAAAAAAAAAGAGAGAGAGAGAGAGAGAACACAAGAGAACTGTTGGTAGCAGTTACTGTTCTGTTCAGACAGATGACAACATTTTTTTTATCCCTCGCATGGTATCCAGGGGAACCTCAGGAGCTCCCTAGCAACAATATAGCAGGAAAAGGAAGTGTATTAATTCCTGGAGCTAATGTGTTTGTGCACAAAATGTGTGCACACATCTGTCCTGGTTGCAATGGTATGGAGAGCTGCTACCTCCTTCCACAATACTGCCAGGCAGCAAAAATGGCAAAGGCAGCAATTTCTGGAACTGAGATAGAGGAAAAAGAGCAGACATAGTTTAGGAACCATGTAGGCAATCCATGAAGAAGGAAATACTTCTCCAGTCATTAACTGAGATGCATGGCCAGTCTGTGTATTTTATAGAATAAAGCTGTTCTGTTCTCTGTGTTACCACTGCTCTCCTAAAAATCTACCTTTTCAAGTTCCTTTCCTATTTTGCTATCTCCATTTAATCATCTGTTTATCCATATCTAATGTTTCCTTGTTTGTGAAGATGATACATGTGATCCTGCCATTGTTCCCCTTACTGCTATGCTTTAAGTCAGATCATAACAAAACAGGAAACCATACTATCTATGTTCCCTCAGGATGGCCTTTATAGAGGATCCTAAATTTCCTTTATGACAAAACTTTCAAAGGCCTAATGTAGTCCTCTAAAACAAGAAGGTACTAAGATCCTCTAGGAACTGAGAGACCACTGACATCGGAGTGGTCGAAAGACTCCATGTTGAAATGTCACCTTACAAAATTGATTTTAGATATTTAATTTTGAAATTGTACTTAGACATAACTCTCCTTTATTATATATGGCATCAGTGCATCTTTAATTTCCTCTGCATTTGGGATTTGTTCACCTGTTGCTATTTCCCTGAAGGGCACCAACACAGTGTGAATTTTGCATGAGTTCAACTTTGGCTAAAGGTAGTACCTGAGAGTTGGTATGTCCCTCCAGTTCTTCCAGCCCTCTGCTTTGTTCCACTTGGCTAAGCTGATGCATAAATCTCTGTAACCAAAACTGAGCTGTTAACAAAAAACTCCCTCACTCTCTCATGATAAAATCTTGAAAAAAAACCTACTGTGTTGCTCTGTTATCTCCACATGTAAGCTTTGTTCTTGGCAGGCACAGATGCATCTTTTTCCAGAGATGGGATCACTAGGAAAAGGTTCATAGGTGGTCTCAGGTGTCCGTGAGACTGGTAGTTCCTTTCTGTTGTTCACCAGGGTGCAATTTGCAGGCACCATCTTAAGGTAAGGGCTGCAGACACCTGGAGCAGAGTGTGCCTTTCTGGCTGGGAATGTATGAAGCATTTTGTCTCTAAAACATTGGGGTTTTTTCCCTAGATTGACTGGAAGACTGGAAAGGGATGGATGCTCTTCCCCCATAGCATACTTTGCTTTCTCCTGTCTTGACATGAAAATTTTTCCTCACTAAAGCAAATGTGGACATATCTGTGTAATTTTGCTGTACTCCAGAATCTCAGACTAGAGCGGAATAACATTTGCTTCACCACTGATTCACATTTCACAGCAGATTCCTGGTCATGGCGTATCTCTCCTATATTCAACTCTGCTATGGATACTTGTATATGATGACTCTTTCAACATCAGCAAGGTACAATTTTGCCAGCTTCATAGCCATCCACTATCTCCTCTGTTTGGTTGTTTGGAGATGAATCTGTATCCCCCCACCCAGTTTGGTGCTATTGCAGCATTTCTAGCCATGATGAGCTGAGCAGAACTTGGGCTGATGATTCATTACTGGGAGAGTGTTGAGCATACAAATGAGAGGGTACAATCAGCAGTGAGGCTTGCTTTGCGTATTTCTGTTCTGCTTTGCTTCACCAGTAGGAACATTTCTCAGACCAGCCTGCACTCCTCTGCAGCCCTGATGGTGGGCTATGTAGTGATGTAGCACTGTAGAAACTCCTCTGACAGGCACAGGCAGTGAAAGGAACCCTGTACTTACTGAATGTTAAGTGCTGCTGGCATGCACCTATGCTAAGCTCCTCCTTTCCTGGTAGCCTCTACCAGTGTGTTTTATTAGTCAGGCAAGTGAGGAGTTCAAACAAAGAATGAAAGAAAAATAATGGACATATGCATGTCACTGCCTGCCTCATATAAATCAGTGTGCAATGATGAACCATTATTATTTGTGTGCTTCTAGCTATTTGTAGATGGCCACATTCCAGATTAGATGCTCTCTGTGCCAGTACATCTGATTGTCAATAAGAAGCAGCTGGACTCAGCTGAAGCAAAAGCTTTTTCCTGCATATGACAGAAGAGTGTTGCTAAAGTTGGCTGACTCCCGGGCTGTGTAGGATATATTCCAACAATGATGTTGTGGGGTTTTTTTTTTGCTAAACACTTTCCAGCGTTTTTTTTTTTTTTTTTTTTTTTTTTTTTTAGAAATGTACTCAGAATTTCCCATAATGCATTTTGCAAAGCTGACAGTCAGCACTTTATGTGATCTTTTCTCCTTCTGGTGATATGAGGTAGGGAGTTTTTTGTGTAATTCTGTAGTGATTTTATTTCCAATTGTCCACATCAAAGAGGACCTGAATCAGGACCTGACATTTATCCACTGTGGCTGAAAGGCAGGTGGAAGTGGAAGGGTATAAACATCAGTGAAGAACACTAAAGGATTAAGATACCAGCCCTGTTACTGAAAAATCTCCTGTTAATGCTCTAGTGGCCAGCAGAAATTTGTAGTTCACTGAAACCAGAAAGTGGTGGTGTGGTAGACCAGCAGCTCACCCATTTTCATGCAAGCATTTGAGTACATGAACACAGCATCCAGCTCTGGGGTCCCAGCACAGGAAGGACATTGACCTGTTGGAGTGAGTCCAGAGGAGCCCACCCAGATGATCAGAGGGATGAAGCATCTCTCCCTATGAGGAAAGGCTGAGAGAATTGTGATTTTTCAGCCTGGAGAAGAGGCAGCTTCAGGGTGATCTATTTTGGTCTTTCAGTAACTGAAGGGAGCCTACAAGAAAGAAAGGGAGAGATATTTCCAAGAGCATGTAATAACAAGGCAAGCAGAAATTACTTCAAACTGAAAGAGAGTAGGTTTAGGTTAGATACAAAGAAAAAAGTCTTTACTGTAAGGGTGGTGAGGCACTGAAACAGAGAAGTGGCGGCTGCCCCATCCCTCCAAGTTTTCAAGGCCAGGTTGGATGAAGCTCTGAGCATCCTGGTCTAATGAAAAGTCTCCCTGTCCATGGCAGGGGTGTTGGAACTAGTTGGTCTTTAAGGTCCCTTCCAACCCAGGCCATTCCACAATTCTGTGATTCTCTGAGTTATGCTCTCTTTAGGGAAGCAGATGAACCAGACTGCTATGCTGCCTCCCAGGTGTCAAAAATGTCCTGTTGCCTTTTTGCATTAGTTATTTGTGTTGAGGTTGTAGTGGTATTTCTAAGGTGAAGTGGGTAAATATTTGTTCTGATGATGCACTCTGATGCCCATCTCCTCTGAGCAATACAGTTATTCATAGAAGCGAGGAAATTTAGCACGCAATATCTCAGGAAACTCACTCTTTCCTATTTGGAGCCCTAATTAGAGCAATTAATCACTGCTGCTTCTGCCATCTAAGCTTTCAGGCTAGAATATATTGTCCTCTCTTGTCAGAGCAGAAATGTAAAAATGGTTTCCCTTTACCTGACACTTTGCCAGTACAGCCTTTATCAGTGTCTGCCTCCTACCAGCTTCTATCTTTCCTGAGAGCTGGAGCTGAAAATGCAAAGAACAAAATGATGTGACTGTTCCAAAAGAAAGAAGAGGTGTGAAATTTTGAGAGATCAGCTTCTACTCTGTTTACGTGGGTTTTAGCTGGATGTCTCCATTTGCGTTACCTTTCCTGGAAATTTCTTTTGGGTTTCTGTATTACTGTAACAAGGTGATCATTTTCACAGAATCACACAGAATGTGTAGGTTAGAAAAGACCTTCAAGATCATCGAATCCAACCCATGCCCTAACACCTCAACAAAACCATGGCACTGAGTGCCACATCCAGTCTTTTTTTAAACACATCCAGGGATGGTGACTCCAACACCACTCCAGGCAGACTATTCCAGTATTCAATCACTCTTGCTCTGAAAAACTTCTTCCTAATATCCAACCTATAGTTCCCTTGGGGTGGCTTAAGACTGTGTCCTCTTATTCTCTCAGTTGCTGCCTGGAGAAAGAGACCAACCCCCACCTGACGACAGCCGCCTTTCAGGGAGTTGTAGAGGGAAATACTCTGACATTTTAGGGAGGAAATACCCTAACTTTTAACTGTAAACAGGAGAGTTCTTTCCACTTGATGTAACTAAAACTTCACCCTCATAGGGATAAACAAAATCCCTATCTATGGAAGTTCTCCAGGTATGTGCCCAGGAGAGGGCAGGATGAGAATTAGTTTGGCTCTGTGTGTTTTAGCTCCATATCTGCCTCTTGGCTGCTCCATCAGTATTTAATTTAACTGGTTAAATGTGATTGTCATTCTGCTCGCCCTGCTTCCCCATGTATCAATATGCATTGGTGTAGGGGCTGGGGATCACAGGACAGCACCCTGGCCCTCTCTATCTCAAATTACATAACTGTAAGTGAGGGAGATCAGTGCTTTTGTATCTCTTCTGTGTGTTCTTGTGACAGTGATTCCTCCTCCAGGAAAGAAAGGCATTTCTTTTGGCACCTGACCTGGTGTGCTTCACCCTTGGGTGCACTGACTCTCTCTGCTGCTGAGGATCTCAGAGGCCTGCAGTATAAAGTGAGAAGCTGAAGATCTGAACAGTACCCTGCTTTTTTTCCTGAGAAAATCTGTGGTGATATCTTTCTGTCCACAGACATACAGGTTCCACTGGGGCCCCCCATGATGCTGGCAGTGCATTTCTGCTGAGATTTAGTGGCTGAGTAGGGGTGCTCTGATGTTCTGCTGCTGTGCTGAACAGAACGGAAGAGCTTGGTCCTGCAGTAGCAGTAGGGAAGATGAAGATGGCCATCTGTCCACAGCCAGTATACACATTTTACATACACACACACACACACACATGCATGTAAAGTCCCACCATGTAGCTATGAACACAGAAGGTAACGGACTGCAAGTCTAGTCTAGTCATGTATAGAAGTTTTTGAATATCATCTGGAGATTTGCAGCATTTCCAGCTGCATGTATAAGGGAAGTTGAAATTCATGTTCTTGTTAGCCTTTGCTAACATTATGAATGGTCTGACAGTAGCATTGTGAAATATCAATTTTCTTTTGGTGTACTTTCTGCTGCTTCCTTCTCAGTCAGTTTCAAAACCTCTTACAATGAAGCAATTCTCTGAATCTGAGATGTTAACACTAATGTTTGTCTTTTTGCTGCCCTTGATGAAAAATTAATGAACCATGAATGAATCAACAGTTCTGCCCTGTTTATGTTTTTTTCCTTTTCATGCTTGGATGCCAAGATGCATTTACTGAAACACGGGAACAGTTGCTTTTTGACTTTTGAGATAAATTCATCTAGGAAAACTTCCAACAGGGATCCTCACTCTTGGACCTCTGAATCTTGCAGACCTTGAGCAAATAAGAATTGCCACAGCCCTTCAATGAAGGACAGCCCAGAGCAGCTCATAGCTCTTGTAATGTGCCAAATATCGTTTGTTGCTCATTTCTATTTATTTCCCCACCAGCTGATTGAGTAATTCATAATGCCATTAGCAGGCTCTCCCCCTAAGCAAAGAGGCAACAGACAGTGTGCACTTGACATTCCTGAGCTGCTCCTTTGGAGAAGTTGCTAGAGGGAGCAGAGGATAAATATTGAACCCAAGACACAACCTAACATCTCTATTGTGAAGGTCTGCAATTGGATCACTTTCGTTTTGTTGGAGGGGGAATGAGGAGGTGGCAATAAAGACATTTATTGCTCTTCCCATCCCACTTGACTTGAGCAACTTGCTCTAGAAGAAATGACCCAGAAGCAGCTCCCCAGATGCAGCCAAGCTCTTGCTGCACCCCAGGACCAGTGCATAACCAAGTCTATAACTTGGCATTGTGACACCAATCTGCTCTCCTCATTGCTGTAACATAGCACAGTGTTCCACCTGGGCTATGCACATCCCACCTCACCTGCTCTCAGCACACGCAACAGAACAGCGCCACAGCACCCAGCTCCCAGAGGGCCAGAACCTGCCTGCATGTATCCAGGTCCTGGCTTAGTGTCACAAGAGACAGATGCTTGTTCCTACTGACAAGACAAGCTCCATTGCTTAGGGGAACATGAACCTCAGTGCAGCAAACAATGGTCCAGGTAAACCTGGATGATAATGTGCCTTTCAATATATTTCTGGTAGCTCTCCAAGAACTTTACTGATAAGGAAGTCTCTGTGCTAGCCAAATGCATTTTTGTGCGCTATAATCTCCCAGTTTGTTGAGAGAAGCACCCTTATGTTCCATCCAGTACAACAAACCATATTTCTAAGTAATAGTTTCACACAGAGCTGTATCAGAATTTCTTTCTTTTTGATTTAGAACAAAAGATGAATCAGAAAGCAGATTTTTTTTTTTCCAATCTTCCAGTCCTGTTTTGGTGGTAGTAAATTTTTTCAATTCCAGTAATTTTGAGTGCCCAGGTCAGGAGGATATGCTACTAGAATTACCATAATTTTTGATTACACATCAAAATGTTTTGGACAGATTAAGTAGTTTTTAACACTTACATTTCCATTTCCTATTTTCCTAGGAGTCTAATTTAGTTGATCTGCATATACCAGTAGCTTCTGTATCATTCAGGAAATAGTAAATATTCCAAAATTCAAGGAAATAGGAATTTCTCAGTGGCTCTTTCCTTTCCAGTGAAAGTATGATCTTTTGGTATGATTTTCCATGTTTCTAGGAGCCATTGGACTAAACAACAAGGTCAGCTTCTACTCAGATCCACCACTGGCAATCCCTTGGTGTGGGCATACATTTTAATCATGAATGAATGGCAGCTGCATAGATCATGAGACTGTACATACCTCATCCAAAATCCAATACTGACTGATTGCCCACAACTTTCTTTTTTGGAGCACAACTTTGTGCTGTTGCCTCCTTCACTTGTGAGGAAATGCCAGAATTTGAACACTGGCAAATAAAGCCTCATCTGCATCATGTGTCAAATTCCTTGTACGACCTCTAAAGAAACTGGTGGCACTCAGTAATTTGTAGGACAGCTCTACTTAATCTCCCTAAATTTAATAATTTAAATGCCTGGAGATTTCACTGAGTATTTTTGTGAGATGAGCTGTCATTTAAAATGTAGAACCTGGGAGAAAAAGCAAATTCTGAAAGAACCTTCTCTAAACCTAAGTATTAGGTTTCCAAAAATATAAATCCTGGAAAATAATCCTTTTAGATATTATAGGTATTCTTCCATTCTCAAATCTTAATATAAAACCAATGAATGCTTTGGAACGTTTAGTCCTCTGAACCCATTAAGAGGATCATGATAAGCTTTCTCTCCTCTCACACTTCACTTTATCCTCTGCTAACAACGGCCACAGAGGAGACAAACTGATAAGGATGCTTGAGGTATTTAGTAGATGTTTAAATCCTATCTGCTGAGGTGAAACAAATGATTCATTTGCAAAGACCATGAAATGAATTTCTCCGTCAGGCAGACCCGTGCCAGAAGTAATCCATAAGTGAAGCCCTGGGAACTGCTATGTTGTATTGCTATGTTTTGTGTTCTGATGATGACTCAGTATGTATTTTTCACTACAAGTTTTCCCTCCACAAAACTTAATGAGGTCTTCCAGATATCTAAAATTCCACAACTAAAATAGTGGTAAACAGCAATATCATCTCCACTCCTGCCTCAAGGTAAATTCACTGAAGTTTAAGGCATTTGGGTTTGAAAAAGGGATGAAACAGGACAGCAGGACTTTCTTATGTAAAGGAAATACACCTCAGAGTATCTTATGGTTTCTTAGGTTACTTGAGCTTCAATTACAGACTATCTAGGCTGACATCAGGGAGACACAGCCATAAAATTCAACTGAACTTCACCATGGTGCCTGAACATTGGCTAGAAAGTACTCAGCACACCTGGCCCAGAAAGAGAGGCAGTTGAATCTTTATTTTAGAACACCAATTTGAGGATTTCACTCTTCAAAAGCTATGCAGGAAAAGAATTCCAGAACTGGTATTGTAAGAATGAGAACACAATGCACTCAACTTAAAATCTCAATTTCTTCTAGTTATTTTGTTTGGGCAGTGCCTCCTTTGGCGCAAGGAAACACTGCATGCTGAACGGTTGCAACAGGTGATTGAAGCTTTCCCCCCAGCACTCCATTAGCCTGTGGATTTTCTGAAGTCCATCTGTTCTCTGTTAAACTGTTATTAGATGAGCTGTTACTGATTCTGGAATATACACCAAGCCCTAGTCCTATGCAGTCAACTACTGAGAGATAATTAAGAAATCTAAACCTGGACAGTGATCATGACAAATTTGAATCTCACCCTTATGCATTTTAATTGGAAATATGTGCTTGTATTAAGGGGAGGTAACTCTAGCACATATGTAGAGTTCTATCACATGAAATGAACAGATTTTTAACAGCAGTATTTATCTAAAATATTTGAACATCTTGTAACTGAGAAATACCTGACTTACAGAAACAGACTCAACTTCACAGTAAAACCTGGAATTTTATAACATGGTTCTACTTGCACCAGTTGTAAGTCCCTGAAAAGCAAGTTTTTGTAATGAAAATGGTAATTATATACTAGTTGCAGTTGTACTATTAGACATCCACCTAAGACAATAAAGAATATGAAATGAAGAGCATTAGGCTTTTCTTATAGGATATGCTGTGCTTTAAAACTTATTTTATTGATCCTAAAGTTACAAGATCAATTACTGACATTTTCTTGAGGATCAATCTTGGATTAAATGGCAAAATGAAGAAAAGGTTTTCATATGTACTATATCCAAAAGCAGAAACAGATTGCCATTCTCATGTGAACATCCAGAAACCTTTTCTGATTATTAAACAGTATGTCTGAAATATATCTAAGTTATACCAGCCGCTATAGTGCTTTTTGGTGAACCAAAGAAGTCCTACAGTGAAATCAAACTCTGAGCAAAATCTGTACGATTTTAATACAATTTCCCCTCTAACATAATTTTTTCCCATTTTTAGATTCATGTATATTCTGTCTGTCAATTACAATGCGAAGTATAAGTAACATTTAAGCAAGGATGTTGGAGTGTGAAAATAATTAATGTGAATTGCTAATAGGCTGGTGGGAATAAATTTTTTCCACATGAAGGCAAATCCTGTCTCATCAAAGACAGCAGACTTGATTTTCCACCTCGACTAGCCACTATTACCTGCAGAAGGGACACAAAAGCTGAGAGCAGTCTGCTACTAAATCAGTACTTCACTGTGAACAAAACAGTAGTACTGAGCCTCTTCTTCCCTCCCTTTGAACAGATGTGAGTAAAGCTGGAAGCAAATTAAAACAACAAGCCACAGGGCAAAAAGAAGTCTTGTCATTACTTCAGATAGGCAAAATGGAGATTTGATAGCACATACATGTTTCTCTTCCATTCTCCCTGGTTTTGCTACTTAAGGCTGAAGCCTTGCAGTAATCACCTTTCATGACATGAATTGATCAGGTTTGCATTCACCTTGACAATCCTGTGATGGAGAATGGGAAATAAAGGGACAGTATGAGTCCTCTCAGGTAATTAACCTAAGCTCCAATGCTTCCCACACCAGCCTATTTTCAATTTTGGCACAGTATAGTTTATACACTCTAACATTATTGCTCAGAAGATAGAATGATGATTCAGGTTTACTAAAAACAGCTTCACAATACTGCAATCATGCCTGTGAAGCTTCATCTCATATCCTGTATTTATAAGTTTCTTCTCACTGAGAAATAAATTTGTGTGGTGTTTCATGTTTTATCAGAAAAGTTAGTCACCAGATACCTGAAACACTGATATACCATCTTTAATAAAACATGGCTTGTTTGGTCAATTTGCCTGCCAATTTCTTTTCCTGCTTTTAAAAATGTATATAATACCATAGGAGACCTCCCTTAATACTGCTATCCATACAAATCACAAATAACTGAGAAATAATATGCCACTGCTGCATCCTGTCATGCCAGAAGATCAAGATTACTTTGAAGACTATTTAGAGTAGGTGTTACCTATCATTTGTGCCCAGATCCACTGAAGTCAATGAAACAATGCCTACTGGCTTCTGTGGGAGTCTGACTTGGACATTATTCTGGCAATCTGTCCACCACTAAATTAAACTATTCCAGGGGATAAAAGCCCAAATGAAGAAAAGTAGAAATTTGAGAACTAAAACTGAGCTGCAAATAAATATTCTAATTCAACGGCATCCAGAAAATACTTAAATAAAACACAAACACACTTACACAGGCATGTACACACATACATACATACAAAAAAAAGTTATGACTTTAACAATCTTAAAAATCCATAGTCTAAAATTGTTTACATTTAAACAATTGAGTATAATAGGTAGCTTTCTTGACTTTCCATTTATTTCCCTGAGCACTGATCTTTGGAACATCTGGAGTTTCAGAATTGTCTAGTTCATATTTCCTAAAATAATTATCTTTAGTAAAATGCTATCTTTTTATGACCAAAAAAATCAATTCCTTAAGTAAAACTAGGATACAGGTTCCATGAACTACAATGTTTGTAGCCAATTAAAAAAAAAACAACAACAACTGCTATTACTAATCTGCATCTGTATTTAGGCACCTAGCTGGTTCGTCTGTTTTTCAAAATCACTCTGCAGTCTAGCAGTTCCCATTTAATTCAGTATCAGGTTAGTATGCTGTCTCATAAACTCAATTGGAGACTTACATAAGAATTTAGCCTCCTTGCTTTAGTTACTCAGTTTGCAAAATCCTGTTTGTATGAGCAATAAAGTATGCTATGGAAATGGTTTTTTGCCTAAATCAATATCATAGGCAAAGACTACAGGACTTTTCACTTTCCCATAAGGGGTTAAGAAGTTGCATCTGCAGAGAGGCAGCATAAAACCAATCTTCAGTACTAAAATGGGACTTAGCTAGGGCATATGTTTTAGACTGGCATTCCAAACCAGGAAATTTGCTGGCCAAAAGAAGCTCTATTTTAAATTTCTGCTATTTAGAACTACATGACAAATTGGCAACTGCTGCTTTTCACTCTCTTCTCTAGATTAGAGTTTTAATTGTGAGCTTCACAGACATCAGTTTGCAACTTTAAGACTTTTCAGGCATTCTGCATTTTAGATTATACAAAGTGTGCAAGTCAAAACATTTTAGAAAACAACAGTGCAGAGATATTTGAATATTTTAGAATTAAATCTCTCTCTCCAGCTCTAAGGCTGCAAATTACGTCAGCCTCTCTGCAGCTAAAAAGTTCAAAATAATTTTCTATGAACCACAGAAATAGACTCTAACTTTGCATATTCTTAACTCTCTTTCCACTCTGTCTCCCCTCCTCTTCCACCTTCCCCCCACCCCCCCAGCCCCTGGGTAGCTGATACACTGGCATTATGCAGCAGGCTCCAAGCACAGGATTAACAGAAAGGTTATTTTGTAATACTTCATTTCAATATGCCTTAACGGGAGGAGGGGGTATCGAACCAACTGCAACCAGGAGAGTTGCTTTTTGGTTCTTCGTGCAACATGAAATCAAGCCTTTGTCTGTTCTCAAATGATGTAATAAAATATGCCGCATCTGATTCTCTTTAATTAGCACTTTTTTGTACTATCTGGTACTGGCATTCCACAGCAGAATCCAAAAGGAGGATTTAGCACTTTTTCTCTTTGCAGGAACCCTTTTTAATACCTCAAAGTTCGTGAAGAGTTAACAGCATTAGATCCCATCATTTCCCCCCTCCCCCTTTTCAGAAATTAGACTGGCCTTTCTTTAAATAAAGCAAACAAACAAACAAACAAACAAACAAACAAAATTTCCTTGCTTTAAAACAGGAGTATAAATACTGTTTTGAAAACACATTTGGAAGATGTCTTCCAGGATGGTTTATATATTTTTTTATCCTTTAAAACTGTGACTACTGCACCAGTTAAGGCTGTTTACAATATATATATTTCTCAAATAAAACTTTTAATATTCAAGCTTACCAGATTGATGAATTGTAACAGGTAAAATGGAACTCTTTACAAGGTAAACCATGTAGTTGTACAAAATAGAATTATACCCTTCACCTGTGCAAAACAAAAAGAAATCCTGCCTTGCATTAAAAACACAGAACCTGTTTACAAAAAGGAATGTGTACTACATTTGGACTTCCTTTTTAACTGCCATATCCTAGCAACATCTCAGTTATTTTAGTAAAGGAACTAATCATCAATTTTAAACTGCAGTGAATTTACCAAACATTTTCACTATAGACTTCTGAAAGCTTTTACAGTAAGAAGTTATCAACAAAAGCAGGCACGTTAGTGTACAAAAACGTTGTTGATTTTTTTCCTGTTTCTTTGTCAAAGTGCAGGTTTTTTTCTCAATGTGCATCTTACAAGACCAACGAATGTTTTAACTCACTAAATCTTAAAACAGAACTCAATTCTCCCAAGGAGTAGTGTAAACGTTAAAGATCCCCAATACACCTCTAGTAAACGTGACACAAATGTCTCTGCGTTGTTTAGAAATTTAGCTCTTTTGAGAGGTAAAGAAGCTTCATGACACCTTTTCCTTACACTGGCTGGTTATCATAAATGGGTAACTCTGGACTGCTAAAGCTGGAGACTGATGAATCACTTGAAGGGAACTAAACTTGGCTACAGAGGAGAGGCGACGGGAGGAACCAACCCTTAGGCGTTTCTTGCGCAGCCTTCGGAAAATTCAGCCGCCGGCAGACGAAGGGTCGGTGTGGGGGAGGGAAGGGGGAGAAAGAAGGGGAGAGCAGGAAGGGAGGGAGGAGAAGCTTCCGCAGAGCCAGAGGCACGGCAGCACGCCGCCCGTGTCCCGCTGCGCCCGGGGCGGCGGGACCATCCCGTCGGGGGTGCGAGAACTGTCCCCGAGCCCCGCGGTGCCGGCGGGCCCGCTCCCGGCTGTCACGGCGATCCGGGGGCCGGGCGGGGAGCCGGGCGTCCCGGGAGCGGTGGGCGCTAAGTGCCGTGAGCGCAGGGCTCCCCGGGGTAGATCTCCTCGTAGGCGGGGGGCTGCTCGCTGGGCAGAGGGTAGCAGTAGGGGTAGGAAGCGTTGAGCTCGGGGTCCATGGGCGAGTAGCCGGGCAGCTCGACGGAGGGATGTCCGCCGCAGTGCACCTCCACGCCGGCCTCGTCGAAGACGTGGAAGACGCCCACGTTGATGTAGGAGACGGCCTGGAAGGGGCAGTCCCCGGGGCTGAGCTCGGGCTCGCCGCCGGAGAAGAGGGAGCCCTGGCTGTGGCGCGGCGCCCGCCGCCCGCCGCCGCCGCCGCCGCCGCCCCTCCGCCGCCGCCGCCGCCCGCCCGCCGCCGCTGCCGCCGCCGCCGGGGCCGCTCTCCGCCGCCGCCGCCTCCGTCCGCGCTGCTGCGCGGCCTTGTAGTTCTTGACGAGAAGCAGGTTGAGCAGGCCCAGGAGGCACTCCAGCGCGTTGAAAACGGTGGAGAGCACCAACCCTTGCTGGTAGTCCCGCAGCTTCTGGCAGCGGAGCGCCGCGGCTGTGCCGTCGGGGGCCGCGGGTCCGCTCCGCGGGCGGGCCGCGCCGCCGGGCTGCAGCAGGCAATAGTGCGAGTACTTCCTCTCCACCAGCGACACGGTGTCGCCGTCGATGACGGCGCCGGCGAAGGCGCTCAGCACGCCCAGCATGAACACCAGCACCCCCAGAAGCAGGAAGTTCTGCCGCCCCCCGGGCGACGCCTTTTCCACCGGCCCCGACGGCGTGGCCGCCGCCTCCGCCCCGCCGAGGCCGCCGCTCGCCGGGTCCGGGTCCCCGGCCGGGGCCAGAGCAGAGGCCGGTGCCGGTGCCGGTGCCGGGGCCGGCGCCACGGGCGCCTCGTCGGGCGGGCGGCAGCAGAGCAGCGCGGCGGCGAGCAGCGAGAGGCCGGCGGCCAGCAGCAGCCCCGAGTAGAAGGCGCCGGCGGCGGTGCCCAGGCGGAAGGGCTCGCCCTTGAGCTCGGAGCCCAGCGAGAAGCACTTGAGGCCCACGGCGGCGGCGCTGAGGGCGCAGGCGAGCAGGAGGCAGCTGGAGAGCGCGGCGCAGGCTCCCCGCACGCTCCACTTCATCCTCCGCGCCGCCGCCGCCGCCGCCGCCCCGCCGTCCGCCTCATCCTCCTCCCGCGGCCCCCCCCGGCCCCGCGGCGGCGGCGGCGCGGCGCGGCGCGGCCATGCGAGCGCGGCGCTCCCCGACGGGGCGGCTGCGCTCCGCTCCGCTCCGCACGGCAGGCAGCTGCCGGCCGCAGTGAGCCGGGCGCGGCGAGCGCGCAACGCTCCCCCCACCGCCTCCCGGTCGCCGCCGCCTCCTCGTCCCCGCCCGCCCTCTCTTATCGCGGCGGCTGCGGGGAGGCGATTAATTATGGATGGGAGCCGCGGCGGGCGGGGGGGACGGAGGGGGCGGCCCACCGGGCCGTCGCGGGTGGCAGGGGCAGAGTGCGACCCCCGCCGAGGCCGGGGGCGGCGGAGCTGCCCGGCCCGCCCTCCCGCCCGCCTGGCGCGGGGGGGCCGCGCGTCGCCCCCCGGCCGGGCCCGCACCGCGGAGCGCACTCGGGACGCGCGGCTCGGGCGGGGGGCGGCGGAGGTTTGAACACCCCCGCGGGCTCCGTTGCCGGGGGCCGATGCTCGTCTCCGTGTTCACGCTTTCTCTGCCTCTCTTAATTTTTATTTATTTATTTCTTAGCTCTCGCGCTCGCCAGGAGGCCGGCGAACAGCCGCGCATCGCTGTGACCGCGTTGCGGTGCCGGCGGCGCTGATGCGGCCGGCGGGCGGATCGAGCCCCCCACGCCGCGCTGCCCGGAGCAGGCCCCCCGTGCCCGCGGGGGCCTCAGTCCCCAGCAGCCCTCTCTGCTTCGCGCACCGCCGGCGAACCCTGGGGGCATTGCACCCCGTCGGCGGCGGGGCTCGAGGGACGAATGGCCACGGCGGCACCCTCGGGACGCCACGTCCGGGAGCGCTGCAGCGCCGGGGCTGGAAGCCGGTTTGGGGCTGGTGCTGTCAGCTGCCCCGGCCGAGGGGGGCCCGGCCACCTCTTTGGGGAGCGCCCGCAGTGGCCGTGTGAAGGAGGGGTTGGAACCTCAGCCTCGGAGCGGGCGAGTCCGGCAAGGGGCTCTTGAGGAAGGCTCTTCCTCGCCAGTCCTTTTTTTTCTTCCGGGAAGCCGTAGCCGTTCCAGCTCCCCCATTTTCCCTATCTGCCGTGCGCACGCCAGCCTTGCTGGGTATTTTTAGCCGGCGCCGCTGATTAGCATTCAGGGGAGCAAGTGAGAGAGAGAAAGCAGTTTTCCAAATCGTTTTCTCTTCCAGCAGCTCAAGTACACCTGTTGGCGGCTGGAGGGGGTGTGCGTGGTGTTATCCGGTGTTTAGCTTTCTGCAGAGATGCGACCTTGCTCCCTCTGCCCCGGCAGGGCAGGCCCTGTTGGCACCTCCCTGAGGAGAGACAGCACCCGGCTGTAATCTCGGCCAGATGGGCACAGGTCTGCTTTGCAGCAGCTGCTCCTCCCTGAGAGAGGTTTCTGCGCCCTGCATGGGGCGGTGGTCGTTCCAGGAGCACTTGGTGGGAGGCTGCTCTGACCCGAGCCCAGCTCTCTAAGGTTGCACTGTCGAGAAGTATCATTGGCTCAGTGTCAAAAAGTATCAAAGGGATGTGTCATTCTGCCGCTTAGGACCACACTGACAAGGGAGTTTTGCTCTCTCCTGTTCACAAAGGGCCCACGGAACACCGAGTATGTGAGAAAACACAGAAGTCCTGACCAGCCTTCTTGTGTCCCTCGAGAAAGCGATGGCTGGGTCATCCTCAGCTCTTCCCAATCATCCTCAGCTCTTCCTCTGTCCCTTACCCCGAGGACTGAGTGTGTTGATCTGCTGATCTGTGGCTGTGTAAAGATTTTGGTACAGGATCTGTGACATTTTCTGTGCTTGTGGTGTGATCTTCAGGCGTCTGGAAAAGAACTCACCCCATCACTCTTAAAAAATGAATGTATAGAGGACAGACAGGATTTTATAAAATATAGCATGTGCCTCCTGAGATTTCTGTTGAGCATCTAAATATTGCTTCAGAAAGCACAGGTGAACTCTCAACCAGCTGTTAATCCAGAGGACCCTCATAGAAACATGCTGTGAGGATGGTGAGGAGATGTAGTCAGTGGGAAGTAATCACTTAAAGAACTAATTATATGTAGAATGGACAAAGTGCCTTACTCCCTGACACAACATACATTTATGTGTGAGGGAAATGTGTGATTTGTATAACTTGATTGTCAAGACCTTAAAAAATGAACTATTTATTGTGAATGGTGAGAACATTAATTTAACAGTAAATAAATACAAAACTAAGAAAACTTTTAAGCTTTTATGCATCAATTTATTACTCAGCATTTAACTTCCATGTGTTAGAGTAGAAAAAGCAAACCTTCCATTAGCAGGAAATTGTTTCTTTTCTGTACAAAGTGTTTCTTGATGTTTCTTTCCTTCCTTTTTTGGTAACTGCCAGAATTGGTCGGCAAGGCTTCTCCAGCACAGTTCTTCAGGTGTTCCTACAACTGTTTCAGGTGTTCCATCTTCCTCATCTTGAATGCCATCTTCTAAAGAAAGGACCTTTTCTTCCCTGTGTTTGTGATAGGAGATTGATCTTTGCATCCCACAAAGCTGTGCGTTGTGAGAGGCCAGGCTAACACACAAAGTTAATAATGTAATTAATAATTCTGCTGTACCTTTTTATTCCTCCTGTGGAGCAGGTTGCTACTGTTAACCTTTTCCAGCTCTTACCTGCGTCTCCCCAAAACGCCTCTTTGTCTTCCAAGCACCATGTTCAGTATGCAAAGCCAGAAATTTCACTGGCAACTTGTTTCACCATGTTATTATTCAGAAGCCTCCTGTGTTTCACTGCCACTCCAGTTTTTCCAAATTAGCCCAGTTTTTCGCCAAGTTATTTACAGCTTTGCACTGTGGCACATTTTCAGTAACAGGAAAGTTGTTAAACACACACACATACACATACACACACACATACACATACACACACACATACACATACACATACACACAGTATGGTCATTAGCATATCTTGCACATTGAAAGTCAGCTTCTGTGGGTAACAGGTCTACAAACATTGTAATGGTGTTGTTACATTAATAATAACAGACCTAAGACTGCACAAAACATTTATATATCTATAGTGAATGAATTGTTGATGGCTGAATTGGCATTACTCTAAGAAAATGGGCTGACTTACCGTTGCAAATAAAGGTCACTGAAGAGTTCTCTGGACCTCAAAGTGTAGCACTGATCACCTCAGTCCTAGCTAGTGGCCCCTTCCAGTGTGGTTAGGATGCCTATTTGCATGTTCATAGCTGATCTGTGTGTGTCTAAATCCTCAGCCAGGCCTGCCTGCTGAAAAAAAAAGAATATCTGTGTGCAACAAAAGATGGGAGAACTGCAAGCCACTTGGCCACATCAGTCTGTCACCTAAATTAGTAGCTGCAGGTAGTTTTTGAGTCTCTGGCAGCTGTTTTATTGCTAAGCTTTATTAGTCAGGTTTTCCTTTTCCAAAATTTATAACTTGTTTTCAAGAGTTTTTCTGGTGGGCTTTGGAGCAAGCATATAAGGTTTTATGGGACAACACCAGCCTGGAGCATATATGTTCCCAGCAGTCTCTTCACAATTATAATCTGGGCTTTCTGTGTGTTGCCGTGGTAGTCATTTATGGTCAGTTCCTGTCTCCAGAGAGGGTTAGGAGATCTTTGTTTCAATTTTTTTTTTTTTTTTTTTTTTTTTTTTTTTTTTTTTTTTTTTTTTTTTTTTTTAGCTCACAGAGGAGCTGAGGGAGCTCTCTTTATTGGATTGGGTGCCTTGCTTGGGAGTAGGCACTACCATGACCAAAAGTGCGGGCTTGCTTTGCTTACAGTGCACAGAACTGGATGTTTTCAGTAATGTGCAGATCAGCTTCTTAACTTTTTGTGACTCAGTGGCACAAAGGACAAAAGAGCTATCAATTATTTGCACTCTAGGCTTGAAGCTAAAATGCGTGCTTGTAAAATAGATGGAGATCTTCAGCTTATGCCACCAAAGTGCAAAGCATTGCATTATTTTATTGTCTGCCTCTTCTCCCACATGTGTTTATGGCAAGATGTATGTGTTGTTATTTCTGTGCCAGTTTGATAAATGGTTGTCATAGCTTTGACTATTTGGTCATGATGGCTGTGTAACCTACCATAACTTATTCTGTTTCCTACTACTTTTTTTTTCTTTGTCCCCGCCCCCCCCACCCCCCGCCCCGTTTCCATATGGGACATTATGGCATTATGGACTGTAAAATCTTGCAAAAAATTGCTCTACAGGTAGTCACTAAGAATGCATTAGAAATTAGAAATTTGAAAATCTGAAGGTGAAACCCATCGTATTTCTTTCTGGTTCTTCTTCTTTCCTATTTACACAAGGTCCACAGGCATATTTCTGTGTGTTTGAGGCCTGCTGTTCTCTAATTTTCACAGTATTTTGTGGGAAAGACTCTTCTCTGCTGGCAATTTATGGGGGATACATGCTGGAAAAGGACCTACATAAGATTACAAATCTGGACCTAAATGCTCACTGGACACTTATGAAAAAAACACCTCCAAATACTGTTTCAGTGGGTGGCATTTCAAGTAGGAAGCAGAGAGGCTGGGAAGAGAAAATAAGGATTTAAAATAGAGAAAGCGAAACCTATGGTAGAAGGTGAACAGCTAGGAGTTTTGGAGTAAGAGAAGAAGGGTTTGAGAAGTTAGGGTTATAAGAACAACAAGGTGGTTTGCACTCTAAGATCATAGTGTAATTTAGGTTGGAAGGGACCATAAGAGGTGTGTAGTCAGACCTGCTCAAAGCAGGCACATCTCTGGGGTTAGACTGGTTGCTTGGGGCTATTTGATACTATTTGATACATGACTTAAGCCAGAACTTTTTTACTTATGTCACAAAATTGTTAAATTATGGCAAATTTTCAGACAAATTACGGTTTCCTAATTGCTGTTCTAATGGTGTGACCTGGGTGGTATTTTACTGTGTAGGTTCTAGAAAGCTGTTAAGTTGATCATAAAATGTTTAACACTTTGCCAGACAAAATATGTCTCAAAGTCCTTATCTTAGGGCTCTCAGATTATTTTGAAATGTGTTTCTATTTAGTCTTTCAGTTCAGTCTGCAAATTTGATATATTCCCATATCTTTAAAATCAGTGCTTTACCAAGGCTTGAGACTGACACATCTCTTAGCTTCTAGTTAGGTGTTCAGCATAGGACCTGAGCAGCAATTGTACAGCTGTGTTTTGTCTTCTGCTGAACAATGAGTGTGCTAATAAAGATATTAAGAAGTTTGAAAGGTCTGTATGGTTTCGTGGCTTTAACCCCAGCCATTAACCAAGCACCACACTGTCTCACGCCACCACCATTGGGACTGGGGAGAGAACTGGAAGGGCGAAATATTGAAAACTTGTGGGTTGATATAGAGATGGTTTAATGGGGGAAGAAAAAGCTGCACACACAAGGAAAGAAAAATAAGGAATTAATTCACCACTTCCCATGGACAGGCAGGTGTTTAGCCATCTCCAGAATTACAGGGCCTCGTCACACTTGATGGTGACTTGGGAAGACAAACACCATCACTCCAAATGTGTCCCACTCTTCCTCCTTCTTCCCCCCACTTTAAATTTGATGTGGATGTGAAATGGTTTGAAATATCCCTTTGGTCAGTTTGGGTGACCTGTCCTGGCTGAGTTTCCTCCCAACCTCCCAGACGCCCCTACCTTCTCTTCAGCTTGGCAGTATGAAAAGCAGAAAAGTTCTGTGCAAGCCCTTACTCAGCAACAACAAAAACATCTCAGTATTATTAACCCTGTGTTCAGGACAAATCTGAAACACAGCCCCATATTTGACACTGTGATGAAAATTAACCCTATCCAAGCCAAAATCAGCACAGCAGGGTTTATTCCAGGTTTAGGGGAAGGGGAGCTAACTTCCTAATTTGGGAGAAAAGGGTTACTTAGCTCTGTGTCCTGTAATTTGGCACTGTACTCCCCTGTCTGTTGGGACAACAAACCTGTTTGCTGAGGGGAGGAAGGATTGTGTATGCATAGGGTGAGTTGAGATGCATCAGATGATGTTCACTTAATGAAGAAGGTGCCTGTCCTGGGTTGCAGTGTAGGCTGTACACAAAGTATTTATTCTATCACCATCTTCATGAACTGTTGAAACCAGGTGAGCTAGTGTTTTCCCAAGCCCCCTGCCTCTTCTGCTAATGGCCCATTAACGCCTTTGGGGTGTTTCCTGCTAATGACTTTTGGGGTGTCTCCTGCTAATGACCCATGAGTCACAGGTAACTCCCTCCAGGGGTTATCTCTGTTAATGGGCCATCAAGGACCCATTTCACACTTCTCATGCTATTGTGAGATGCTCTGCCCAGGGGGAGGAGCCAAACATTCTCCACTGGGTATAAGCTGGGATTTGGGACAGTGCAAGCAGCACTTACCCACTGGATTCCCAGAGGACCAGAGCTCCCAGACCTTTCTACAGGATCACTGCTTCAGGAAGAGCACTTCACCTGGACTGCTTCCACCACCCTGCTCAGGTTGTATTCTGACTCTGTCAATGATTCTTTGTGTTATTGCATTTATTTTCTTTTATTTTTACTTTTTTTACCTTTCTTCTCATTAAATTATATCTCTGACTTGGAGCCTCTCACTCGTTTTGCTTTCAAACCACAACAGTGCCTTGTCAGTCTCACCTGCCCAGGTCCAAAATTTAGGTACTGGACTTGACACAAGGATCATGAGAACTCTCTGCTGATGCTACTTGGTCTTAGAGTAGACTGTCCTCAGAAGATCCCACACTTCTGAATTTCTGTGCACTTAGATTGCATTTCATTCAATGACTGTTTAATATCAGGGGCATAACTTGCTCTTGAAGGAGGGACTAGAAGTCACCTTCTAGTGAGTCCTCTACTAAACTTTGTTGCCTGTTAGAGTGCTTCTTTTTTAGCATAAACAACCTTGAATTTTCTACAGAAAGAATTTCAAGGCAGGAGTAGAGAGGGAGAGAAGGTCCTCACTCCAGTGAGAGTTGTGATACTGGGGAAGTGTACATTAGCATCTTCTTCAACTAGAATTATAGGGAAATCATTCTACCGCCTGGGGGTGCCTGGTAAGTAAAAGTCATGTCCTAGGAAGGCGTAGCATAATGATTTCTTCCTTTGGCTGTATATTGGGACAAGGAATAAGCTGGCTGGTTCTTGAATGCAAAGAGCATGGTGAGACTGCCATCGTGTAGATCTACACAGATCTATAGCCTAGGAAGTACCTCCCTGATGCTTGAGGGATCAGTGTGGCTGTTGCCTGAATGATGCCTACATATTTTTGCTTTTGTGGTTAAGCTGTGGTTTCTGCTGTGGCTTGGTTGAAAACTGCTGTCCTAGCTGGCTGTCACAGCCTGTTTCTCCTAGAGATCTCAGTCCCTATCTCAGCTTGTCTGGTCTTTCTGTAGCTTAGGGAACCCTAGGAGATGCAAGTGATCCCCATCAAAGTGCATCCTTTTCCATGCCAGTTGAGAACACTCGTAGGTGTGGGTTGGTGAGCAGTCGGCAGTGCTGCTGAAGGAGCAGCAGTCAGTGAGCAGCAAACACACTGTGCTTTTTGCCCATAGCAGCAGCTGCTGGGGGGAGTTGACTCTCCATGGACACAGGGTAGCACTGGACTTTTCTTGATTCCCTGGGACATTGGTAGACTGCTTTTAAAGGTCTGGTAAGGGGAAACTTTTGTCAGGGGACATAAACTCACTGTACTCAAGCACCACTGGAAATATTTTAAGGTTAAAAAAGAGTGGAAATTGTTAGCAAATGCTGGGACACAAGGGACTTCATAAGACAGTGCATAAGGCTGCTGGTCCTCCACACATCATGTCCCTGTCATGGCACCCATGAGCAACTCTCTCTAGAATTCTTTGCCTGCCTGTTGGAAGACTGTGCTGAGCCTGACAGCTCTGGTGATTAGAAACTACCTGTCTCAGTGCTAAGTGTATTTTATGGTCAGCTTGCACATGTTTGTTCTGTGCCAACATTGTCCTTTAACTTAAATGGCTCTTCTCCTTCTCTGATGTTTACTCTCTGGATGTATTTATAGACAGCAAACATAGTCCCTCTGAGATTTCATTTTGCTAAACAGGCCGGATCTTTTTTTCTTATTCTTTTTTTCCCTTTGTATTAAAACCTCTTTATACTCTGCTGTTTGACTTCATCCCTAAGCATATAACCAGGACAGTATGCTGTATCTTTCATGGTCTTACCAAGGCCTTGAATGATGGTATTACAACTTCCTCATCTCTAATGGAATGTCCTTGCCCAATTATCCTAGAATTTTGATAGCTCATTACCTAGGTCTTTCCCATAGGAGGCTATGCTTGTACTCAATGCACCTCATTCTTTATCCTCCACCCAGCTGCGAGGCTCCCAGGTGGGGGCACTGATGACCTTTCATCTTATTTGACCGTTTCCCCCCAGAATTTCTGTTAGTACCTTAAGGTAATTGAGTTTTTTTGTTTCTGATATTTTGAACTCCGTCTCTGTTGAAAACTCTGTTGTGCCTCCTGCTACTCAAAGAACCTTACTTTTTTTCCTCAGACGACAAATTTTTTGTCCCCAGATTCCTTTGTTATGTAAATCTATCCCTCTCTGGTTTGGAGGTTGGTTTCCAGTTCTCTCTGTTATAATTTTCTGTCTATTCTATATTGTTTGTTCCCTCATAGAGCCTCTCTTTGCTCTTCTTTCTCAAGTTAGACTTGCTGCTCCTTTCTTCTCGACCATCACAGCTTCTTCTGCTTAATTCTCCTTTTTATTATCTGAGTACAAGGAGTAGCCCACCCCTAATGGGAGTACCTCATTCGTCTAGAAGAAGTCTTTCTTCGCTGTATGTTTTCTGCTCTGGGCATTGACCAGAGCTAAAGATCTATGCTGTCCTATATGTCTTCAGCCATCCTGTTCTTTTCTTTTCTTTATTTTCCTCTGTCATGGCTGCATATTCCTATTTTAATTTGAGGTGCGTTTGTCAGGGATTCTTTTTCACACTCAAGAATGCTGTAAAGGATGCTTGGCATGCCTCATCTTCTCATCTGCTGTTGATGTCTACAAATTTTTAAGGTCTTCCCATAACTGCCATGATTTCAGACTTTCGCTTCTTGCCTTCATTTTCAAAAGCATGAAAGAACCTACCACTGCACTTAAAACTTGATTTCTGTGGCTAGATCCCTTCATTCCTGCCCATTTACTCTTTAAATTCCTCACTCAGTTGTCAAGGTAATTTTTTCTTCAGTTGCTATGTCAGAGAATTACAGTTCTTTCCCTAGATCTGATCCTACTGTCTTCATCATGGGTCTGTGTTATAAGAGAGTTATCTTTTCCATCATTTGGTAGGCAGTGGTCTTCTCTGATGGCAGAAAACTTTGGATAAAGCTGTAGGTTTCAAAACTGAAGTGCTGCACAGGTAATTCTTTTTCCTTGGCTAGGAAAAACTCAGCTGAAGCCTAGAAGCTAGGGAAAACTGATTGATATGAAACCATCGTGTACTCCAACTTTGCTTTGGAGGAGAAAGAATGGTTTTAGGTGCATGAAACCCATTTCCTATAGGAATCACAGCGAGTGAACACTTAAATATAGGAGATGTCAGTACTACAATGCCATAGGCTGCTGTAAGGAGACCTGAGGTATCTTCCTGGGGATGTGTTGAACTTATTTGTCTTAGGCAAGCTCTCCAGGCCCAGCAAGGTGGAGTGAAAATCCTGCAAGGACTCAACTACCTCCAGCTCTTTATTGAAGACATGGTCTGATTCCCCTTTCACCTCATAAGGGTCTTGTTAAATCAGAAACCTCTGCTGTATCCCACCATTACCATTTTCCAAAACAATTCATCCAGTGATAGGTTCGATTGTTACTTTTTCCCTCCTCTGAAGCTCATCTCAACAACTCTGAGCCTGCTTCATTGTCAGTCCCAGTCCAGGTGGCTGTGCTCAAACACAGTTTTTCTTATGCAGGACATCGGGCAGTAGTTTTGTGAGATATTTGGACCAGACCATTACGTCGTCAGTTTCATCTCCTTTGGTGACCTAGAGCAGGAGCAACTTGCTAACAGAGACAGGACAGTGTTTCTTGGCATCTTTGTCCATATGATCCGGCAGTGACATTTTGTGTCAGCCTGTGGGGACTGCAGATCCCAGAGCGTCAGTCTGCGGTGAGGGTTTGTGCCTGGGGCACAGCTGAGTAGTCAGCCCCATGTGCTCTCCATGGGGTAGGGCTGCAAGAAGGAAGATGGTGGGATTCTGTCAGCAAGTGAGTGTGGGGAGAGAAGGGAGTCCAGGACAGCCCCTCACAGATACTCCCAAAAGGATGGTGTGAGCCATTGCTGATTTTCAGCAGTTGGCACTCTCTGCTTTTGCTTTTGAGCATATCTATTATGTTTTTTCTTTAAAACTTCATCACAGTTTTCTCTGTTATGTGTGCTGTTTGTAGTTATTAAACATACTTGTTTTGAGATAACTCTCTGCAATATGTTACATACATAATTAGGTATAATTAACTTCAATTAACCATATTAAGCTTTGCAACACTTCTCCTGCCATATTTTGAAGCTGGCTTATGACTAACAAATCCACATTTGCAGGTTCAGGATGATACAAACTCATCCATATTCCAGGTGTTCACTTTTTCTTTCAGTACGATGCCTTTGAATCCAATAATTTGTTGTTCAATTGTCTGCATAATTAACTTGCAGCTTGTAGGACTCTGAGTGCAGGATCCTCATAGTGCATCACTGGTGCTTTTCATGCTTCTGGGAGCTGCTGATCATGACAGCATCTCAGTGCCTAGGTTGCAACTCCTTACCTTGCTAAAGCTGGTTAGATGAGTATGTGCTATGTTTGACAAAGGCCCAAGTGCCACACATGGTGAACAAGCCTTCACCTTTCTGATTTAACCACTGAGCCAAAATTCTGGCTTTTATTCTTTTTGAGGTTTCTTCTCTCTATTTTTCCTTTTAGTATTAATTTTGTTGATTTTGTTCCTCTTGCTGGAAAGTGCTCTGAAGTGTCATGCATTAAGAAGTTATAAAGAACATTTAATTGAAAGACAAATACAGTGTGGCAATAAGAGCAAGATGCAGTTTATGTGTGAGGAGCATACTGTGGCATCTTGTGGCACTCTCTGGTGCCCAGCATCCTGCACCTCCTATGAAGCAAAATTGGCATCTTCCTTTCCAGCTCAGCCCATCATTTGACAATGGCTCTTGGTGCCTTAGATGCTGGCTGACACATTTCTTAGCATTCTGCCTCCAAAAGAGCAGCTGGAAGCATTGAGACTGCTAGTATATGTTGCAAGGTCTGCTCTGTGTCCTGTTGATGAAAAGCAGGGCATACACACACAGTAGATGCCAGAAATGCTGACATTGGCAGAAAGAGGTCTCTCAGTTGGCCTCCATGCAAAATGGTTTCTTGACATCTATGAAATAGTTCATCACTACCCCAATTTTTAAAGCTGCATGGCTGTTAATTTGCTTCAGGTTATAATCAAGCTGTCACTTATTTAAATGGGCCTTGGATCAGACAGGCCTGAGGTTTTTTTTTATGGTTTCCATTACAGTGTTAATTAACTTAGCATGCAGATTTAGATATGAAACTCAGAGATTTCATTTAGTTTTTATAATTTAATTGTGGAAACATGGCAGTAAATGCAGATGAGAAGTTATGTGCAATTAATATTGACCCAGGACAACTCAAATGTCAGACACTTGTCTCTGAAGACTCACTAGGAAATCCAATGTGTTAAATATTGATTTTGCAGCGTGGGGTTTTCAAACAAGCTTGGTTCTGGCCTATTCTTCTTGAAGCTGTATCCTTTCTAAAGTCAGGACTGTGCAAAACCTTGATGTGTGCAAGTGCAGTGCCAACACAGAAAGCCAGAAAATCCTGCTGCTTGGCAATGTTAGCAGCAGTGTTACCTCCTGCAACTTTTAATCAAAAACACTGAACTATGAATGGAATTAGCCTCTGTGTGGGTGTGGATATGTGTGTGAGGTCAGTTAGGATATTGTTTTGTTTTCATAGATTTTAAAGGTATTTAATTTAGAGTTGTTGATAAACAGCTTATGGAAAGTTTGGGGAATTAGATGATTTTATCACAGCGTTTGGTACACCAGGCCTGAAAGGGTCCATGAAATGGTGGGAAGAGGGGTCAGGTTCCATGCTGATCTTGTCCTTGTCCTGGCTTGGAGTCTGAAAGTTAGGCTGACTGCCAGAAGATATGTTGATACTGTTGAAATCTCCCTCTGGAGAAATGGCTCAAAGAGGCACTGGGATCTGTACTGTAAGTGACAAAACCCACCATACTGAAGAAATGAGTAGCCTGTTGTCATATCTACTGGTAAGATTAGTAGTCACTGGTCTGAGGTAAAGCTTTCAGTCTGTGTGGATACTTTCCTAGGGAACGTGTGGCTTGACAGTGTATAGACAGGATGTTATTAAAATTGTCCAATAACAGACTGGCAAGAGTCTGCTATAGGTCATTCAGGTAGAGCTGTTCCTGCTGAGGTGCCTCCTTAACCTGATTTTCTGAGAGGCTGACACACTGCTGTACTTTTTGGTTATATTTTATATTTCAAGGAAAGAAAAGTCTCTACTCTGCTATGGGTCTGATGTAGATGAAAGACAAATTCTCCTGACCATGGGTGTCCTCAGGCTTCTAGGATGGTCCATCACCCAGGACCTTCAAGAGGTGCTTATCGTAGCACCCTCTGGAAACAGTGAGGGAGTACACAAGATTTTGCATCTGGTGCAGCACTTAAATTGGATTTTAAAAATACGAATCCTCCCTACCCAATCATTTAATCTGCTATACAACTCAAGCTTGGGGGACAGGGCACAAAGTGCAGCAAAAAGTCTATACCTAAGCAATTGTTAGATGTCAGAACAAGGGATCCCACAAGGTACACTGCATTTTCACAGCCTCACCTGTTTCCCCATCTTATATGGGCTTTCAGAAAAGATGGGGAAAAAATGCAGTCCCTTCCCTCCCCACTCCCTGCCATGTTTTTTAAGACAGCCTGAAAGCAACAAAATTTGGAGCAGAGTGATGGCTGAGGCTGCAGCTTATTGCAATTTTCAGTGTGTTGTCTCTCCATGTGAAGAGCTGAAAAGCTAGGCTGGGACAATCAGCCCCTAACTGCTGCTCCAGGTTCTCCTGGAAAAGTTCTATTTGGTCTATGAAGAGAAAAGCTGTATGGGCAACTGTCTCTAAGCACTGGCCCCACGCTCCTCTTTGTTACACAAAGAAAATACGCAGTTGCCTCAGATAATTTTGATGCTTTGCAGCACATGTGCACGCTGTAGCTGCTTCACCTGCTTCAGGGCATCTGACAGTGTTGAGTTACGTGTGGTGACTCAGAGGGCTTTCCCTTGATGGCACATAAAAGTTCACTTGCAGAACATCAGCTTACGTAAAAGTTTGAGCTATTTTTGTTCAAGTGCATTGCCATACATTTTTAGACTTGCTAAACTTCATGCACACTCCGTTTGCCAAATCCACCACTTTGCTACTTCCAGTGAGAGAGTTTCAAAATCCCTGTGAAGCTTTTAGGGACTGTAGTCATGCAGAATGCTCTGTGAACATAGCCATATTGCTTGTGCATCCAGATCTCAGGGGCCAAGCTGCTGATTTGTATGTGGTGTAATTCCCACTTTCTAAAAGTTACACAAAACCCTAAAAATATCAAATGCATGAACTAAAGTTCAGATTTAGAGTGTATTGAAATATATTAGGATGGATCCTTATAAATTTCAGCTGTATAAATTTCATCTGCTTCATTATATCAGTGTGTTCAATCTTTGCCACTGTACAGAGCTAAAACTATACATATTTTTGCCTTTTCTTCTTTGTTCTCTACTTCATTTCATGGCCCATTTCACTGTGCTTTGGTTCCTGGGTCTATTTGGTCAGTTGCTCAGAGTCATTTCTCTATCTTTTTCAGTGAAAACTTCTAAACTTGATTCTGTCTCCCTGAATTGATCTGCCAGGCCTCTGGACATACTTATTTCAATAGGTCTGCTGGATACATGAAATATTCCCTGTCCCTTTCCTTTTCTATCTCCCTTTCCCTCTCCTTTCTCCTTCTCCTTCCTCTTCCAAAATACTGATTGCAGGAACCATCCTTCTATGTTGGGAAAGAGTTTTGCCACTGCTTGTATTTTTTCTGTCCCTTATCTCCCTTGGATCTAAAATGGGAATGCCTGCATGGTTTGAATTTATGTTTATAATTATTATTATTATTATTATTATTATTATTATTATTATTATTATTTACAGTGGAATGGATATAAAATTATTTTCCCAGTGTCAAAATTTTTATGAATTAATTTGTTTGTTGCTCCTTGCTGTGTCCCAGGACACTTTGAAAATGAGACTTTTTTCAAGAGTTTTTTCTGCAGTGAATATTTATATATATCCAGTTGCAGCAAACCCAAACAATTTTCCCATTAGCAAAGCAATCTGCAAAAGTCAAGTAATTTCTCCTGTGGCTGTGTTAGGGATATTGTGTACTTGAAGTAGTGGAGGGGAAAAAAGGTTTCAAAAAAGAAGACTCAAGATTAACGTCATGCACAAGAACAACATCATGCACTCTAATTGAACTATTGAAATTAGCCTTTTCATCATACCGTATTTATTGTTTTAATTTGCTTTGGTGGCATTGGTGTTCGTGCTTTCATGCTGCATGCATAGGCAGAAGGTAAAAAAATTTAACAGAGCCCATTCATATGAGGAGAACCTGAACCAGACCATGTTGATGAATGATATTGTGATTCACGAAGGTGAAAGCAGCACTAAAGGGGCTCAAGGTGGGACTCCCTAAATGCTTTAGTGAGGTTCATGTTCAACAGGGGAGCTAATCTGAGGCTTCATGCATGGAATCTGTTGCAGAATTTATTGGATATGCACCTTTATGCTGGCAGGAAGTCCCCAGAACTTCAGCAGCTAGAAGAGGAAGGAGCTTGCAGTGATCATTGTTCTCATGTTTCCAGGTGGGCTGACCAGAGCTCTGGTGTCAGTACATCAAGGTCTGGGTTTCCTAATAGTGAAGTGCTTGTGGATCACAACAGTTGTGCTGCTAAAATGAAGTCTCTGTGCTCCTAGTTCCATAAAGGCGGTGGAGAAGCCAACAGCTTCCTCTGTTGATATGCTGGCAAATACTGACATTCCACTTGGGTCAGTGCTGCAAAGCATGCAGAAGTTATGTGTGTCCATCTGCGTAACTTTGGGGAAAGAGGGAGGGGAACAAAGGAAAAAAGTAATGGCATTATCAACACACAGACAGTAACTACCTGCAGTCTGCAGCACTGATGAAGGTGGCACAATAACTGAGTCAACAAAACTATCAACAAGCTTGGAGAGTAGTCTCCCATTAGTGGGTGCCTTGTTCCCACTCCACCAAATGCAGGCCAGCAGTTCAGAGACAGTGAGATGCAGCAGGATCTGTGTGTGGGTGAGGAATGCACGTAGTTTCCTGCAGGGAAGCATATAAGCTCCACAGGGCAAATAGAGGGTGCTTATGTATGTATTTTTCTTTTTACCTCTCAAAAAGGTTATAGGGTGGCTTTTGGATTGCTGATGGTTTTGCTTGGGCACAGGTCTTGAGACTTGTGTTGTTTTCCACAGCAGGATGTCTGTTTCTGTCCTGTTAGTGTGTCCATTATCGCAGCATCAGATATTTGCCGTGGGCAAAGAACAAGGCTTATATCTGTTTTGTGTGTGTATCTTTCCTTGCTCTACTCCCTGGTGGGGAGATCTCCATGGTGGTTTATTAAATAGCTCATGTTCTATGTGCTCGTTCCTCTCCAGTGAACTCCAGCAATGGAGATGGAGTTTATAAAAGAGCATCTTTTCCCTGTTGTTTGTCTCATACTCTGCCCATTTGTAAGCATTTAGCATCGACAGGCTCTATAGATGTGTCACTATTTCTGTAAGATTAAATCTCACAGTCACACAAATGTCAAAACCTAATACTCTCTGTGTGTTGCAAGAGACTTCCTGCTGCAGTACTGATGATGTACAGAGGTGGTGACATCTCGTCTCCAGAACTGCCTCTCCTCAAAAGTTGGGACGGGCAAAGAACTCTGTGGATCAGAGCAGGCATTCCTCAAAAACATTTTCAGTTTTATTTTCCTTTCAGTAAAAGGATATACTTTCACAGTGACCCTGTGAAATTCACTTTTTTTTTTTTTTTGTTTTACTCATTCACATGGGCACCATCATGCCAGTTACTGTTACACCCTCTGACTGATGAATGTACTTAACTTGCAGGGGGTATGCTGCCTATTTGGAGGCCACTACAAGTATTCAGGAGTACTGCCAGGAATTTTTTTGCCTGGACTGTATCACCAGTGTCACAGTTTGGGGAAGATCCAGCACATCAGCTCACAGCTACAGTGCTGGGCAGTGAGCATCTGCATGAGTGATGTACCTTTTCGATCTCAGATTTTGTTTCAGGGAGGCATACATGTGGGATTAGGAACTCAAATAAGAAGTATAACCCTGAAATAACGGATATTTAAAAAAAGGGAAAAAAACCGCATTAAGGGGAGTTAAGGATGAAGAGGGGAGATGAAGTAGGGAAAAGCAGGCAGTTTAGGTAGGAAATGTTGTCCCTGAAAGTGACAGACACCTAATTTAGTATTTAATAGTGAACAAAAGATGCTGGAAGATTGAATTTCTACATGTGGAAAGATAAGGTACCTGGACTGTGCTTGTCCAATCGTTTATATTCAGAATAAGCTGTCGCCAGTTCTCCTTTTCTAGTCTCATAAAGCTCAGGAAACTCAGAAGCTGCTGCTGGTCAGAGAGAAAGCAGGTCTGGACATGGTGCAGCAGGGTCAGTAATGGAAGAGCAATTTGATGGCTATCCTGGATTCTCAGCTGCAGGTAGCTTTTTTTTTTTTTTTTTTCAATTTGGGAACTATTAGAAAAATGTGGAAGTCCACTTCCTGTTCTGCCCTACATTTGGTGATTCCTTACTCTGTATGCAAAAACAGATGAGGTCTTGAAGGGGGGGAGGCAAATAGCAGTATCGTTCAGATCAGGCCCAGGAAATGGGAAACGTAGGCAGTTGTAAGGATGTGTGCCAGTGGACGCACCTTCAGAAGAGAAATAGGGGCAAAACTATGATGTTACTGCCAGAAAGTGAAAGGAAAATCAGGGTGCACTGAAGGCACAGCAAAGAGTGAAACAAGCAGACCTGCCACAGGACAACTCTCAGTGCAGTTCTCAGGTCCCCATTCGCTGCAGAGAGGAGCACAGAGGGGTGCTGTGAAAATGAGAGGAGTTTGTGAAATAAGAGAAGGACTTGACGGTCAGATGGCTCTCAAAGAAAAGACAACTGTGTTTACTCATACTTAAAAAAGGCTGTTGCAAAGATAAAAGAGTTCGACCAATTATTCTTATTCATTGGCAAAGGCTTTTCAAAGATAATGAATTTTGAGGACCAGCAAGGAGAGTCATTGAAACATACACTTGTAGCTTGCCAAGTTTTAGTTCCCTTGAAGCAGAAGGAAAGGCTGTCAGGGGGCATAAGATATGAAATCAGCAACATCACCAAAAATCTAGCTGGCAACCAGGGCCAATTGTAAAATAACCAGTGGACCTACCTTTCAGATTAGAGAGTTTGAAGGAAAAGGCTGAAATATGCTGTTGTGTGAAGGGGTGCTTTCCTCACACCAATTCCAGCAGAGCTCCAAATTCAATCTCTGTTTTTCCAGAAGATACACTTGCTGAAGTTAAGAAGGCTCTTTTAAAATGGGGAAGGAGAAGTCAGATTTGCATTTATTTTATGACTGGATGTTGTAGTGCATTTTGGATTTCTTAAACTTATGTATGTTGTGTTATTAAATTTCTGTAATGGTTTATCCCTCCCCCCCCCCCCCGCCTCCACTCCCAGTTCACTGTAATCCTTTCCTGATAATACCCACTGTCACACCCTAAGGCTTGAGTGTTCTTGTAAAAGCCGAGTGACTCAGCCAGGCACAGGTTCCTCCCACCCCCCTTTTCCCATAGATGGCCCTTCTGTCCTGGGTCACACCCCCCTGCCCCTGGTATTGGCCCTGAGTTCTCCCCTCCCTGGGGAATGCCCCGGGGGAAAAAGGGGAAGCCAGGAAGCCGGGAGCTCTGGACAGATGGGCAGGACCCCAGAATAAAGCTCTTTCCTTCTCAAGTTTGAGCCCTCCTTCTTCCAGCCGCTATCACGTTTCAGTCTGAGGTTTGTACTTACAGATATAACGGTTTTATGGTTATCCGAAGAGCAGAGCTGGCCGGTGGAACAGCTTGGAAGTAATAATAACTGGATAACAATTAGCAGAAAATGTCGTGATGTGTACCTTAGTCCAGTTGTCTGAATGCAGTTGCTACACTTTGTCACTCTATTATATGGATTTGCATGTCAACATGGTGTAGAGCAGATGAGTCAAACAATATGAAGTGCAGAAAGAAAGTACTCTGCAGAACATTTTCACCTGAACTATTCTTTCCCCAGAAAAGTCTATGCAAGTAGAGGCGTGATGGTGTGCTAGGATCTTGGATTTCAGCACTAGACCCAATGGCACCAGGGTGCTGTTTGTGTACAATAAAGTGAAGGTGCAGAACGCAAACTGACCTGAATCGCCAAACGAAGTACAATGACAGACAACTCTGGATGTAGTGGCTGATTACAGCTGCGAGTGTAAATTCTAGCCAGACAGAGAAAGTCAACAGTAAGAGCAAGTTATAAATGGTAAATTGAAATGGAATATCCAATCAATCCTCACCTATTTACTTTAGTAAATACTGCTGAATGATCTGTGACAAGAATGCTGAAATATTAACCAATGATAATGTAAAATGTGTTTCTTATCCCTAATGAGGGCAATTTCAAGCTAGATTCTGACATTTTTGCTTTTATTCAGTAATAACTTATAGGCTGTTTTAAATCCATTTCTTTGCTAAGAGACAGATTAATGTATAAACATCTGACCAAATATTATCAAAAAACTTGTCTGGTTTTGCTTATACCTAACTCTAGCCCCATCTTCATTTTGCCATGCATTCTAGTTTATTGTTGAATATTGTGTTAGCCCTGCTGGGATGTCCAACTGGATACAGAAGATTATTTTCATAAGATCTGTATTTATTTGATCAAGCATTTGATCTGGTACATGAAATATCTTTCCTGTGTGGCTTCTTGTAGTTGACAAGTTGACTCTGCTGACAAATAATTCACTAAATCTGGCATGCACATTCATCACTAATCTTTTGCACTAAGCATCATGTTTTCATCTGATTCAAGGTTATTTCCCTTCTTGCTTTCTGCCTCCCTTCTCTGGCAGCTGTTCTCACACCAGCAGAAGGATACTGCATGGAAGGCATACCTCCTGCAGACACCCTGTGGGTGCTTCTTTCTTAATGTTTTCTGTGAACTGCAGAACTGTAGAGCATGTACACAAAACATTGAGCCTACCTCATCAGCTGGCAGAGGGAAAAGGACAGGAATCTGCAACCTGGAGCCACTCTAGTCATCACATGCTGACTGGACTGAGCAGAGCCTCCTGCCCACTTTAGGACAGTTTTTGGAATCTGCAGGAATCCTTATTGCATATACAAGAAAAATTATCACAGTAACTGGAAATCCAATGTGTTCTCTCTACATTCCAGGATAAACAATGTTTTTTTGTAATTGTCTCTGTAGCGTAGCATAGCAGTGTGTAGCAGTCCTCTGGACTCATTTGCAGATGTACTTGCATCACTAGTGACTGCTCCTAATTTCCATAGCAGACCATGAGAGAAGAATGAAGATGCATTACTTCTACACAAAGCGTGCAGCCACAGTGAATGATGAGCGATGTCTCTGTAAGTCGCCCTGAATTCCTTTATGAGGTAATGTGTTTGATGTCAACGGGAAGCTTGCTTCTGCAGAAGCTGAGCAGGGACTGCAGGATTTGGTTTCATAGGGGTTAACAAAGCACAGCTTTCAGAGCCATTGAAAGAAATCAGATGGCAGCCCTTCTGGTTTGCCTATTTGTGATGCTTTTTGCTGCCACCTAGGTTTATGGCATTGCATCTCCGGTGTATATTTTTGTCTCCACACTCATCAGTCTGTTTTTCTTCACCTTTTCTTCACCTTTTCTTCACCTTTTCTTCACCTTTAAGGCCATGAAGTGAGTGAGTAGGGCAGGTTTGTTAGTCAACAACTTCACTCTTAGTCGGTCTTGCAGGAAATGAATGGGGACATGAGCTTTCGGGAATTCAGTGGAGTGCCAACCTACTGACTTCAATTTGAATAGAAGGGCACTGTTTATAGCCTTTGCAATACAATCCCAAGCCAGTAACACTTCGCTGTGTATTTGTGCTATTCTGGACAGTCAGCCATACTTTTTTTGTCTCCCTTTGGGAAACAACATCATGAGAGTTCAGGGGAAAACATGTTTCAAACAGAAAAGTCTGAGTATTTAAAAGCTATGTGTGATTTTGGACAGTGGTGCTTTTGGTGGAATTTCATGCTGCAATAATGCCTGACCCTCTAAGCAAAGGCAGTGGGTGCAGGAGAATAGATAATCTCACCTGCGTATTTGTGAAGCCCTTGTAAAGACATAACATCACAAACCCAACCTGTTTTCCCTGCCTGGAACTTTCCAATTATATATATTCCACTTGATTTCTTTTTCTCTCTTTTTTTAAAGTGATGATCTTCATTTTCAAATCAGGATAATGTTCATATTGGAAACTTCCCATGGTGCCAGCAAACAACTGGCACTCATTGTTATAGGCAGACCCCTGTGTGAGTAAAAACTGGGAAAAATTTCTCTGACCATGTCATAAAGCAGCTGGCAGGGATGAGCAAAACATGGGTGTGCCTTTTTGTGTGTCAAAAGAAGGGATGTGAGGATAAAACCAGCAGTCTTATGACCAGTTTTAAATGTATGCAGAGCATTTTCAGAGTTGGGAATACAGGCAGTTATTTGTAGCACTCAGGAGAGGTTTCTGAGAGAATTCTCATAAGCTCCATGAGGAATATGATGGCTGTGGGCAAGGCTTTGGCTAAGTTTGCCAAAGTGAAATGGTCCTGGTGGGTGTAGGGAAGAAGATACAGAGAGACCAGTTCCCCACTCCAGCCACTTTTTTGCATTCTCTATTTTCTTCAAGACCTACAAAACAGAGACTGATTTTTGGCACATTTCAAGAGGAGTATGAATGATCTTCCCAGGTAACAAGGACCACATAAATGTCTGGCACTTCAGTATTTTCTGTTCTTTGATAACTTCTATAGAGACTTACAGCTGCATTAATGTTAGCTTTCCTTGTCCTCATTGCCCTGCCAAGTCTAATTTCCTGTAATGTAGGGGAAGGGAGTGGTTATGCTTTCTCCACTAATTTTACTGGAAGAAGGGGATGAAGAAGATTGGTTTGGGATCTCAGATCCCCTTCTCAGTGGATTGCAGTAATTTCTGTATGTGGTAGGTTGGCATAGATTGGACACAAGGTGCCTGACAAGCCACTTTATGGTTCCTATACTCAGCAAGGTATGGGGGAAAAAGTAAAACAGAAAATCTTATGGGTTAATATAAACATAATTTAATGAAGCAAAACCAAAGTCTACATGTGGAAGCAAGGGAAAATAGAAGATTTATTCTGTCTGTCCCATCAACGGGTGATGTCCAGCCACTTTGTCAAAGGTAAGACTTCGATACACATAGTGGTGGCTCCAAAAGACAAACTGAAAAATAAATGCCGGCAGCCATCCTTCCTCTTAGCTTTTGTTGCTTGAGCAGATGTCGTATGGTATGGAATATGCCTTTGGTCAGTTTGGGTCACCCAAGCCCACTGGCCTTCATGGGTGGTGCTGTACTTCTGCTCAGACAAAGCACTGGTGTGTTACCAACACCTTCCTAACTACCAGTGCAAAGCGCAGTTCTGTGAGGGTCACTATGGGGAAAATTAACTCCATCTCAGCCAGATCCAATATACTATAATATCACACTCTTCTGTTTCACAATTTCTGAATGCTGCCATCATTATGGAGCACCACCAGAAACTTGTCTTTCTGAGTACTTGGGCTTGTAAATATCATCTATTTCACCAGTGTGACAGCTAGAAAGGTTATATGTCCAAAGACCCATGGGAAATAAATGACAGAAGGAGAATAAATCTGTGTCAATCTTTGAATTACTAAGTCATTGTAAAATCAATTAGATGTCTCCTAGGTGAGGCCCTTGTGCTTTTTATTTTAGTGTGTGTCCTATCAGTCACTTCCACTTGTGCTGCAAAGTAGTTTTTGAGGCTGTAGACCTCAGGTTTTTTCAGATATGTGGGAAAAACGCTGCCACCTCTAGATTTGCAATGAAATTAAGGGACGCAGAGATGAAGATCATGTTCTGATGCTGATTACAGGGCTTGGGAATAACTGTTCTGAGTTAAACGACTGAAATACTGCTCTGTGCAGGGGAACACAAACTGGAGATGAGAAGCCAGGACTCCATCCTATAGTCACTCTGCATGTGGGATGTGGGATGCTGATGTCCACACCACATTATGGAATGTGTTGGTATGAAAATCCTTGGTGTGTTACAAGCACTCTGGAGCACAAACTATAGAATGAAGGGCTGCTGCTGTGTGGTGACATCCTTCTGGTGTCTAACTGAGTACTTGTTACTGATGGAGGCTGTATTGTGGTGTCCCATAAGAAGAAAAGGTGACTGTCTGAGTTCCTCTACCCTTAAAGTCCAGCCCTGGCTAGCTGTGGACCTCGAGGGGGGATCTGGGCTAGGACAAAGATAAAAGACAAAAGGCGCTCTTATCCCTCATGGGAAACAGTCCCACAGGTTTAATGTAGAACTAACACCTTAAGATCCAGGAGGAAAAAGAGGAAGAGACCCCCCGTTTGGGGAGTTTTAAGCCCTAGGAGAGAGGGGAAGGGGAGGGGTGTCTGTTTACCAATGAGGGCTGACCCAAGGGGAGGGGAGAGATAGGGGATACCAGGTGAAGGGGGTGCAAAGATGCATGGGAAAGTATGACCAAAAACACCCAGTGCAAAACCAATAAACTATTTAGTGCAATACAACAGGTCACCTCCTTCAATTTGAGAGTTTTCTGAATACAGCTGGTGATTGTGTTATATTGTTGGTGCCAGTAATCTGGGAAATTGATACAGGTATATACTGACTGGATAGTAAACTAATGCTCCAAAAAGCCTTGTTAGAGCAAGTCTGACCAGAGTTCACCACAGCTAGTGACACAGATTTCCTAGAGGGATGTTTTCCTTCGCTCATTGGAGATGGTATTTGCCAATACAGTAATCAAGCTGATCTGGCTGGTTTAACAAAGAGTTTCAAACAGTCTCAGTCAGTTTCTAACAGTACAATTGTTCTTTGAACTTGCTACAGACTTGTCAGGTCCTACTTCTGAGGAAAGCAGAAGGTTGCCTATTACATGAACAGTGATATTCCATGTTACTGGACTAGAAACAGTGGTGGTCAGTTTATGTCTCCCTAGTATTTTTGTAGCTATGATGGTCTGAGGGCACTAGGCAAGATTTTATGAGTGAATATGAAGTTTTACTAAATTAGCCAGTATAATGGTCAAAGGAAAGTACATAGCCGGGCACCATGTAAATGTTCAGACACAAGATTTTTTTTTTTTTTTTTTTTCTTCTGTGCTTGTTTTGTCAGGGGTTGGGGCGTGGTGCCTTTTTTTTTTTTTTTTTTTTTTTTTTTTTTTTTTTTTTTTTTTTTTTTCCCTTCTATTTTTTCTTCTGATTTTATCTTTTCTAGAAGTCTTGGTCCTAGCCAAGAGTGTAAGTTCATGTGAGAAAATTGCAACTCTGTGGACGTAAGCACAGAAGATATTAGTGACAGAAGTGTTACTGAGTGTCATGGACAGCCAATCTTATCAGTGGCTGAACCATTTGTCAAACTCTACATTAAAATGTACTTACATGATTGCTCTACTTTCTTGAGCAGACCTCTGCAATTTTATGCAGATGAGTTTTCTGCTTTATGGTGGGAGGCACATGAGATGAAATTTGATGATTTTTATTTAGGCATTTGTATGCAACTCTGGCATTTAATTTTGAGGGGAAAAAAAAAGCCAGGTTATTTTTATACAGAAAAATGCATGTTGTTCATTTAAGTGACGGCAGCAATTCTGCCAGCTCAGGCATTAAGGATCCTTTAGTAATAGTGAATGTTTTCTAGAGGACAAAATAAAGTGACAACATTTACTTCAGCTGCTAGAGCTGTAGTTGTGAAATTTGCCATGATTTTAACCTGAGTTACTACTAACCCAACCATCATCCTACCTAGTGACTAGATCTGGGCCTTTCCTTGCTTTCATATAATTTGCAGGAAGCAGAAAAACCAAATATGTAAGTCAGTAGGGTAGTTGTAAGTTTTATAGCAGAAGTGATAATTTTTCTCAACATGTTCTGTGGATCTGTAAGCAACTAAACTAGAGAGTGGAGCAGAAGAATAAAGGGTAAATTTGGGGATTTCAGTTTAGAATTAAGTCACCAGTGGAATCAGACAGTGTCTGTGTTGTTGAACATATTTATAGCTCTTTGGACAAAGGAAGTGATTAGTGAGAAGAAAAGTTTGCTGATATTGCTAACCTTATTCAGAGTTTTAAAGGTTGAGACTATATCAAAGAAGGATCTCATGAGACTGAATGAAGCATAAACAGGCAGCTGAAATTCTGTGTAGGCAGATGTAAAGAAAAACACATGGGAAGAAGAATCCTAGCTTTATACATGAAGGACTCTGGACTGACTGTTTTTAATTTAAAGAGGCATGAGATCCCAGTGTTACAGAGGGGCTATGTAAATGTCAGCTCAATGCACAGCAGTAATAAGCAAATAAGGGCACAGAACATAGCACTAGGTAATACTAGGAAGGGACTAGAAGACTAAACTAAATACACCATTATTTCACTGCACAATTCTATGCAGCTTGTCCCCACCATGCACAGTCGTAATCAGAGATATAATAGAATAATTCAGTGGAAGGACCTACAGTGCTTAACTAGTCCCCCTGCCTGACCAATCCAAGCTGACTGGAAGTTAAAACATATTATTAGAAGCATTTTTCAAATACCTCTTAAACACTGACAGGCATGGAACACTGACGTCTCCAGGAAGCTGTTAGTATGTTGACCACTGTCTTGGTAAATAACTGTTTCCTAAGGTCGTGTCTGAACCTCCCATGATGCAAATTTAAGCCATTTACAAGTGATCTATTTCTGGATATCAAAGAGAAGACATCAGCACTTCTCTCTCCTTTTCCATCCTCAGGAAGCTGTAGGGGGCCATGAGGTCACCCCTCAGCTCCCTGCTCTCCAAATTAGGCAAGCCAGAGTCCTTACCTGCACCTCACAGGACAGGCCTTCTAGCCTTCTCACCACTTCTATTGCCCTCCTCTGGATGAATTCAAAGACCTTTGCATCCATCTTAAACTCTGGGGCCCAGATCTTCACACAGCATTGGAAGTGAGTCTGCACCCATGCTGAATACAGCAGGATAATCACCTCTTCTCACCAGCTACTGATACTGCACCTCAGGATGTGGTTTGCCCACTTGCCTGCCAGGGCCAACTGCTGACTCATATTGCTGAGCCTGCTGTCAGTCAGCACCCACAGGCCTCTTTTTCCAGGGCTGCTTTCTTGCCACTCTTCTCTGAATTTATACTTTTGTCCAGAATTACTCTGTACCAGGTGCAGAATACAGTATTTATTTTTGTAAAATCTCACACCATGGATTATTACTGTTAACTTACAAGGGGTACAGTCAAAGGCTTAAGATATAGAAGGTGGTGGGATAGATAAAGGAAGCAATTGCATCTACTAACTTGGCTTCTTCAGAGTTGAAAACCTGGAAAATGCACAAAGGTCTATGAAATGATAAATGGCACGTAGAAAAGAGAAGAGGAAATTCACTTCTCATCCACAGGCTAGAGGGCAGGCAGTAACACTAATAGTGGCTCGGTACCATCTCTCCAAGCATCTCCACCCAAATTCTATACAGTTGTATAAAACAGATAGATAAAGTAATGGGAGAAAGTTCTGCTGCAGGCTATAAAACAGGTGACCAGCTCTGGCTTAGGAAGCTACTGGAAAAATGTCACACCGTGCTTGCTGTCTTTCTATGCTTGTGGTCCCATCTTATGGTGGGGTACCCATTATGGTACATATGTTTATTCTTCAGTTAGAAATAATGTTTGCACTGAATGTACAAATGAGTACATTTGTGCATTTTTCACTTCTGACTGACTGAGAAAATACTCTGTTCTGGCTTCTTTAGCATCTCCATATACAGTCAAGTGAGGTGGTATTTGTCTTTTTGGAGCCTCACTGACAGCCTGCGAGGAAAGTCTTATGCTTTTGTGTTCTTTACTGTGTCAGGCCCTTGTGAGCTTCTCAGGCTAGCTTTTGTGAGGATCCAGTGCAAGATAAGTATTGATGGTCCTGGGAAGGACCCAGAGTGCCTTATTTTTGTGGTTCATCCAGTTCAGTGAAAACTAAAACACTTAATGTAATCATATGCTGGTGTTCTGGGACTGTGCGTTAAGAAGGAAACAAGATTTTGTGTTCCTTGCTTCAATCCATCCAACTTTTCTTCTCTGTCCCATACTGCTCATCTTAGGATGGAAATAGGAAACCTAAAACAGATTTGGAGGAGCACAACGCTGTAAAGCTTTGAAAGTGCTTCTAATCCACCAGCTGTCCACTGGTGAGTACTTAGGAGAAAGGCACATATACAGTGAACTTTCCTAGCACAATTCCCAGCTCCCAGTGAAAGGTCTTCCAGAGGCATTCCTGAAGTTAGTTAGAAGCTAACTAACTAACTAACTAACATGGATTTAATTCCATGGATTTTCCTGGTTTACATAGAAGTCTTTCTTTCTTTCTAATCCAATCTGGTGTCACACTTTGAGTTCGTCCCTGGCACAGACAGGCTGGGACCAAGACCAGAGCACCATTCATCTTCAGGCATTTATCAGCATCTCTTCCAATGTTTATTTCTTAACATGTGTGTTCCTGTCTGTTATTCCTGCCATGCCTGCAAGGATCACTGCTTCCTCTGCTGTTTCTTGGCAGTAGGGCAATGAAGCATCGTTCAGTTTCCCATCCCAGAGCACACCTGGTGTGGAGGAGTGTGCCCTTGCTTTGACATGGACACCTGGAAGAACCCACAGTTTTGATGCCTGTGGATGTGCTGAATAGCAGGACGTGAGTGGCACAGGTAACAGCGCCACAGTAAAATATCATGCTGAAAAATATTTGCTGAAATATCTCTGCTGAAAAACTGAGTTAAAAATCTCAACAGTGGAAAGATAAAATGAAATCAAAACACTCCTATCCCAAACCCCGGGAGGAGAACAGCAAAAGGAGATTGTGTCTGTGGAACAGGATTCAGCAAGGATTTTCCATGGATGAACAGCAAGGACTATCTTCCAAGTGGCACTCAAAAATTTTGCTCAGAGGGTCACTATATCACCAGAGATCAGAGCAAGGCCGTTGCACTGGAAAAGGTATAAAACTGTTTCCAGAGAAAACTAAGCACTTTTCCTACTGACTCCTCACATAACACTGCAAGAATAGCTAATTCTGCTTTACCCTACTGCAAATTTTCCATTTTCTATCCATTAATCAATTTTCCCTTGTATTGCAAGAATAATTTTCACATTTTGTGTCGTCATTCTCATATTGACAGTTCTGCTATACCACTATTGTATTAGCCCTAACAGCATTATTTTCTCACAGATTCAACTTCCTTATAAAGGTTCGGAAGAAACTTAGGATATTATTTGCATGTAGTTTCCCATAAATACAAAAACCAGGAAGGTTTTCAGCACCTAATTTTTCTCAACAGAAGTTGTGACTTCTTTTTTCAGGCTGCGTCTGCTTGTTTTACAATGATGACAAATCTGTTAATAAATTATTCCATTTGAAAACATAAGAAACAAGGGCAAAAATAAGAAGTCTATCAAGAGTTTCTAGGAAGAGTGAAAATAACAAATACATTGTAAATTTTGTTTTAACTTTCCTGTCTGAAAAGTTCTTTTGAAGTAGGAACATGTTTTAAGAACAATGTGTGGGGAAATTTTGAATCTGAGCTTTCCAAAGAGGAAAAAGAAACCTATCAAGTATTTCAAAGAGATTTTTGATTTGTCATTATATATACTGAAACAGGTGTATCTGAACCTCACCCCTAAATTTCTGGAATAAAATCACAAAGAAAAAAAACCAATAAGCTTCAAATTATTTCTTACATGAATGGAAATCATAACATGAAACAAATCATTATCATTTATCCTTGAATCATGAAGTGGAAATAAAAGACAACTGAAAGACTTGAGCCCACTTCTATATCAGGACATATCACAGCAACTTTTCTGAAGTGACAGCTGTAACTGTAGGCCAAATTAAACCCCAAATACAAGAGTTTTATAGTGACTTTAGAAGTATAATTTCTATTGATATAGATTGCAGCTTTTAAATAACAGCAAGTGTATCTGGTGTAATTCCTCTGTATTTTTGGTTTTTTTAAAATTTATTCTTTATTGGTCTTCCACAGTTCCACAATAGATTAGAGGAAATCTGGCAAAAGTGGATATGATGGATTAATTTAGTCTCTTTCACCTTCATGACTTCTTCTACCTCCGTATTCTCTGACACCTAAATAAAAGATTGTTTTATTCCTAAGTTTGGCTACTGAAAATCGCAAAATTAAAAAGTTTGTACTTAGGGCAGGGATTGTACTCCAAAGTATTCAGAAAAAGGTTTTATTATTCATGCTTGGTTATCATTATTATTCAAAGCATTATTATTTTATCATTCACATATTAGAGTTACTGAATAGTTAAAACATCTGATGGATAATTTATGAGTGGAAAAGGAGGACCTCCCTGTTTATTAAGAAGGTCACACAAGCAGGCAGAACCATATAAATCTTAAATGACAATTCAGGATGAAGAAAAGTTTGGATTTGTTATGTCATTTTAGTGAACAAGGCCTCCATTCTGAGGATTCTTGGATGAAGATATTATTTACAGATATTGTGATTTTTAGTAAAGGTTCTGTGACTTCTAAAATTCAAAACTTCTAAATTATCCTATGCTCATGCAAGCAGGCAAATGCTGCAGGTTCCACTGCTGCCTTGGTGGAACTTTGTTAGCAGAGCAGCTCATGGGAGAAACAAGTTAGTAAGGTGGAGGGCAGGGCTGGCCAATGCATTAAGCCTTAGCTTTCACCTGTGGATGCTCTGCTGTCAGAGATGAACACCTGGAAGTTAATCTGAGATGCATTTCCCAGTATTACATTAATGCATCAGATGACTGAGGGGATGTTGAGTGGAATGAGCTGGCAGGCACCACACTCAGTGCAGTTGCAAATGGTATCAGACCTGTGCCTCCACAGAACTGCAGAATTGCTCAGCAGATACTGACTGCTGCACGTGCCAGGCAGTGCCCTCATGAGTGTAGCCCAGGGAAAACAACATAAGGAACCTCTCTTGAGCTATTTCCTCTCTCAGGCAGTGGAATGGGAAGAGGGGCGTTAATGTGGCAACATTTAAGAGAGCACTGGATGGGCCTGGTCACCTGGAAGGGGATCTGCAAGGGCAAGAGGAAATCTCCAGAACTGAATGGCAATTTGAGACTCCACGGTAAAAGCACTGCCAAGTCGCATATACATTCAAATGCTGGTTATCTCGTGTTGAAGCCTCACACAAAATTCTGCACAAAGACAATCCACAGCAAAGTAAGTAGAAGCACCCTAGTGCTTTGTTTAGCCAGCCTTACTATGCAGAGCTACTCCAATGCTTACCTTGCTGGAACCACGGCAGGACTCTGTAGGACTGTGAAGTAATACATCATGAAGGTAAAAATCTTTCCATTATTAGCTTTTCCAACAAAGCCTATTCCTTCATCTGGAAGAAGTTCCCCAGGAATGCAGAAGGACAGGTGCAGACAGATCAGTCCCAGTCTGGGTGGTTGGACTGGTGCGGTGCTCTAGGGTTTGTATGTATCTGGTTTGTACATAAGAGCCATGACCTCTAGGACATACTTTATTTTGCCTTTTGGAATGCCTTGGAAACCCCATGTGAATTGTAATACTTCCTTAAATTTTTATCAAGAAATGTGTTTTTGGTGCTTCAGTGTACTGTGAGTTCTCCTAATAGTCTGAAAGAACACTCATAATATGAAGTCCTAACTGGCATGAGGGATTTGTTTTGCTTTGTTTTGTATTCTCTGTTGGACTATTATACAAGCTGTAAACTGAATTTAAGATATATTTGGAGAGATGGACTGTTCTGCCCAAAACCTGCATAAATCCAGCAGGTTTAATTGGATTGGATTGCTCAGGACTATGCCCAATTAAATCTTGACCTCCTCTAAGGATAAAAATTTGACAACATTCCTGGGCAATCTGTGTTAGTATTTAGGTACTTTCATGGAAAAAATATTTCCTGTTACCTAATAAGAATTTCCTGTCTTCTTACTTGTATTCATTGCTTCTTGTCCTTTTGCTGTATGTGGTTGAGAAGAGTCTGGTTTTATCCTCTATATAACTTACGATCACACAGTTGTAGTAAACAGAAATGTGTCTCCCTTCCCTTCCAAGATGAACTGTTCCTGCTTCCAGAGCCTTTTCTTGTACTCCGTGTACTCCCAATCCTGACCATCTTTGTGCCCTCCAGTGAATTCACTCCAGTCTGTCAGTGTCCTTTTTGCAGTGACCAGAAATAGACACAACATTAAATGCAGTACTGCAAGTGCTAAAGAACTCTACTGGACCTGACAGTTACACGAGTACCAAAGCAGGCCTGAATGCAGCTGGCCCTCTTTGCTGCAAGGCCACACTGCTGGCTCATGTTTGACTTGCTGTTCACAAGAACACCAGGATCTTTCTCTGCAGAATTGCTTCTCTGACAGTCAGCTCTGGCCTGTATTGTTTCATTGGGTTATTCCATCAAGAAGCAAGACTGAGTTTTCTCCTGTTGGACTTCACAAGGTTCCTGTATATCCTTTATCCAGGTTCCTCTGAAGAGTAGCCTTTCCCTCTAGTGAATTGTCCATTAAAAAAGTTTGGTGTCATTCACAAGTCTGATGACAGAAGGTACCATCAGAGCCTGGTCGTGGATAAAGACAATAAATATCTTTGTGCCAGTTTTGATCCCTGAGGAATGTTGCTGGCTACCAGTCACCAGCAGTTCCTACCCATTGCATGGTCCACTGATCCAGTCCATGTCTCACTCGTTTGCTGGTCAGAGTTCTGTGAGAGACTGTGTCAAAGGCAGTAGAAAGTCGAAGTACACAACGTCATCTGCCTTACACATAACACTGGTGTCTTCATTGTGGAAAATGATGAGAAGGATCAAACTTGGGTAAAGTTCCTCTGAAGGTTTAGTGCCACGAAGAAGGTGGAAGATTTGTTTAAATAAACTTTGTAGTTGAAGAAATCACAGTTTGAAATCATAGTGGCTTTACAGAAGCCTGTGAAATGATTCCTCAGAGGACATGGGTGCTTTGGGGAGCAGGGCTCATAGTGGCTCACAAGATCTCCTGTAAGAGCATGAGAATGACCTGGGACAAAAACTAGGATAATTAAAACTAAGTAACTTGGTTGGTCAGATAAATAGTAACTCACTGCATGGGGCTTCCATAACTGCATTGTCACTGCAAAGTGGAGCATTTGCTGGAGTGATAAGCAGATTAAAATACAAGATCTCACTATATTAAGAAATCTTATGGTGTTAACAAAAAATGAGCAGTTTACAGGACAAGTTTAAGAAATAATTAAATATGTTCCTTGATCAAGGAACATATTTAATGAAGTTGATCAAGAGTATGTAGACAGGAAGATGAAGTTCACATGAAAGGGTTCACTGGAGAAAAGACATCTGTAAACAGATCTGTGTTTGGAATTCATCTGAGCTACTCAAGTCTTGGAAGAGCAGTCTATGACAAATACTAAAGAAGAGAATAGTTCTTCTCAGGAGTCTTGAGGGCAGCAGTCAGGTTTTAACCTGCATACCAGAATTCACTTCTCTCTTGGATGTCTTACAGAGGTTCTGACTGACCTTTCTCTAACTTTGGAGCCCTTGCGTTACTTAACTCCAGGAACTGTAAAATATGGCAGTGTAGGGGTATTTTACAATCCTACCTTCTCAGTGCTTACAAAAGGATTAAAGATTATATTGCTGTTGGTATCAGTGTAAAGATGATATAAAATTCATTTTTCTGAGAAATGAAGGAATAAGTAGGATTTTGCTGTTCTTGTAAGTAGTTGTTCAAATCTTACAGAGAAATTTGTAAAGCATGTAAGTACACTTTTAAAACAAATGAAGTTCAGATGCCTGTTAGGTATCTTAATAAATACCATTAATGAAGAACTCTGCAACCAAAATTTTCAAATTTTAAAAACCTCTGTTTTGCACACCTTACTGACCAAAAGATTGTGTTACACAGGCTATCTGTCTGAAATGGGCTCTGTCTACAACACCCGAAGTAAACCTAAGGAGAAGGTCATAACTGTTATCTAAACTGTCAAAGAGGAAAATTTTAAGGGGCTTAATAAAATATACAAAGTTGTTAAGCACAGCCAAGCTGAAGTATTCATTCATATATATATATGAAGTATTTGAGAAAAGTGCACCTATTTTCGGAAATGATTGGACAATGCTCAAGGTGCAATCTTAATGGACAGTGTTGTATTTTTTCTGTGATAGCATAATGTCAAGGCATGATGCCTTGACAAATGAGGCCTGCTGAGCTTGTTAAACAGAAACTTCAAAGTACTTTTCTGGGTTGCTTACTATCCTTAGTTGATCAGTCCAAAGGTGCTACAAGTCAATGTGCATGAATAAGAGCTCATTCTCCTCTCTTTTTCTCCTTGTGAGACCATATAAATCTAGGCAAAAGGATGTAAAAAAGATTTTAAGATATACCTTGCCTGTTTGTATTGAACGTGCCAAAAGTAATCACCTGCATGGTATGGAAAAAAATTTGGTCTTTCATGACAGAGTTCCAATCAGACTTCTGTAAAATTGTCTGGTGCTGGTTTTGATATATTATTTAGACTGAGACAGGGCAGGTATTTCACCTTAATAGCAATGAACATTTGTACATGATGTTTTACATGAGAATTTTATGCATTGTTCTTCTGTCATCTCTTTACAATATTATTTTGTGTTCTCCTAGAGAAGACAAATATTCTAGCTCTTGTTTTTCTCTATAGACTAAAATAAATAATTGGAATTATTCAGAAATAAATAAATCATTAATGCCTGATGCATTGTCCCACTTCTATTTGTCCTGAAGATATGTTTACATTTTTCATGCCTGTAGATGAATTGATGGAATTTTTCTGTTTTTTTTTGTTTCTGTTTTCTATGAGAAAAAATTATGCTGTTGAGAATGACAGGCTATTATAAAGTATAGTTGCTGCAGTCAAGAAGAGTTTGTTTTCTCTGGGATGAAATGAAATGTCTTCCTTATACCATGTAGAGTAAGGAATGAACATAAACAAAATGGACGCAATTTTTGCTCCTAGGTACTGTATAGAGGCTCTGGAGATGGATTCTACTAGGTTGTCTTTTATTTTCCTTCAATAGGTTTTTGTTTTAATACGTTTCTGATGGAAAAAGAACACAGAACACTCATCTGAAGACATATTTTCTTGACGCTCTACATCTTTTACCAGATTTGAAAGCTCATGTTCTTACGCAGATTGATATTATCATAAATGAATTGTTTTCCCATACCAAATGTTGCTGGTATAAATGCGATCTACTAATGGACTTTTACAATTTATATTTATCAAAAATTGGGTTGATCTAAAATATAGCTCAGAACAGAAGAGATAAGAAATGGAGTGATTTTTTCAGAGTTCATTTCTGTACCACACTTAGCGCATCCCATGTTTATAGTTCAATTGTCTATGAGTTCATCCCACTTCCATGGTGTTTGGTGGAAAGGTTCCCATTCATTCAGGGGGATTTGGCCTACAGGAGCAGATGTTATGAATGTTCCTCATTGGCATCTGCATATTATATGCATAGATGGCACATACATTTCCCCCCGTGTATGTTAAAAAGGTCTGAAAAATATCTTTTTACAACTAGTGTCAGAAAAAGACAATGATTTTTCTATTAATTGAGGGTGAAGTAATCTGACTAAGAAGTGACATTTGAGAGCTGAAGTAATGGAGAGAGGCTGAATGTAGCAGCCTTTTTTGAAATATCCAGATACTTTAGGCGCAGTAGGAGGAGGAGGAGGCACAAAGGTTAGTTTTAATTTTTACTTCCAGAAAGCCACTGGAATTTTGAACATGAACAAAAGTAATGAAAAATAAAAAAAAAAATTGCTGTGTGTACAGTGTGAATTTCACTTCAAAAAACCTTTCTAAACTATGCCCATAAAATATGCCCTTATTATCCTTAGAAAGGTACTTTCAGAAAGTTAAGCTACCAGAAACAAGCTGCAGGATAATCATGTGCTTTTGGAAACACCTGTAGCTCTGCCTATTTGCAAATTTAAAAAGTAGTCCTTAGAAGTTTGGGGTAATACAATACCCCATGACTCCTTAAAACATTTTTGTGTTTGTCTTCTATTTTTTCTCAGAAAATTCTAGTAGGAAATGTATCTCCAGTCTGTGCAAGTTGAACAAGAATACTTTTGACTAAATTACTTAACATTCAGTGAATCAGCATGAATCTTCATGACTCAGAATCTTAATGGTGTCTCCATGAATGTGTCTTGTAATTTCAGCATCCATCTACATTTTTGAACTGACTGGATTTGGGCCCTATATTTAATATTATTCTGTTATATACTAGAAATTTTGTGTTAATTCAAAATCCTCTTTGTTAGTTACTTGGCCTTCTTACCAAGACTAGAAATTTCTGCACTTGTTAAGTATTAGGCACTTCTTTTGGACACACTAGCTCATATTCTGTTATTTTATACACAAATCGACACATGGTTCAAGATTTTTAAAATCATCTTTTCATGGCCAATTTATGACTGATTTCTTTGTGTTTCTGATCCTCAAGCTATAAACTTGCATTTTAGGGAACTGCCTCATGTTGTGAATCCAGACTTCAAAGGTTTCAGAAGTTCTTCCTTCTTTTTTTCTATTTTTTCAGTTGCATTTTTTTTTTTTAACTAGATGATAATGGAACTTTCTGCTTCTTAAGAACTGTTTCTGTGACTTAAATAATAATTATCTTTTAAGTACAGGATTCATTAGGATGGACTACTTTGGAAGAAATTTATCTTAAAAAAGAATTTTCTCAGCCTGTATTAGGAGTCACTGGTGTGATACAAAAATTGGCACCTGAAACACTCTTCCTCTTTCTATAAGTTTTTATATGCTTTTCCAGTAAAATACTGACAAACACTTTTATCTTCCTCTTCTGAAGCCAACTTTGCCTTTACTTCATCATCACAGTTTGTTTACGAACAAGAGATGCTTTCTGATGAAGAACAATCTCTTCGTTGCTCTATTGCTTGTTTTTCCAGCAGTCAATCTCAAAAGTTGACAGACTATTGCAAGGTCATATAATCATAGAGTCATTTACTTTGGAAAAGACCTTTAAGATCATCAAGTCCAACTGTCAATCTAACACTGCCAAGTCCACTCCTAAGCCATGTCCTTAAGTGTCTAGACAGCTTTTAAATACCTCCAGGGATGGTGACTCAACCACTTCCCTGGGCAGTCTGTTCCAGTCCTTGACAACTCTTTCCACGAAGAAGTTTGATTAGTCACTTCTTATCTCTTTGATTAGTCACTGCCAGTCTAGATCTAAAGTATCTTAACTAAACTTTAGGCTATCACGTCCACTGTGTGCCATTTGACTGCAGTGAAAGAACAGCCATCCAAAAGAGAAGCTGTTTTAAACCCAGGGAAGGAGCTTCAGCTGAGTTTAACCTTTGAAGAGAAGGGCCTGTCCCAGCACAGGGAAGGACATAGCCTCAGAGGACACTTTGGCCAAGCTCTTCTCATGACTGTATGTTCTTTCTGGATGAGCAGTTGTGGCGAGACTTTCAGTCAGATTATCTGGAAGCTCTCATGAGCCAAGATAATTGGTTGATGACAGTTTGTATGCCTGTGGAGTGGCAAGGGACTTTTCCCAACTCAACCCAGGTTAGCACAGCAATGTGACAGGAAGTAATAAAACTTCATTAGGTTCAGAAGGAATAAAATTTCCATTGAAATAACCCGAAATACTCAAAAACTCATCCTGCATTTTCTTAGCCTTTCCATAATGCTGGACTTCTTAATGAGGAACCTTCTTGTGTGCAGGTGCTTAGTTCCTTTGAATTGTTCCTTCCCCATGGTACCTGAACGTTAGAAGAAACTACCTCCCTGAGGGAGACAGTGTCACTAAACCTGCTTTTTGCCTGGATTTCTTGCCTGCTGTGTATCCTTAAATCTGTAGCCAAAGAGCTTCAGAGCCAGCTCCCCAAAAGTCATGAGGTTGGTTTGCAGAAGCTAAATCCATCTTCCTTTCCACTACTCATTGCACAGCACCTACCTCTTGGGCATTTTCTTAACACTCAAAGGACTCCTCAGACACTGCAACCTGCAATGGCACAGCATCTTAGCTGACTTGCATGTGAGGGTCCAGATGCTTGTCCCAGCAGCACGCCACCACCACGGGTAGTCGCTGCCAGCCAAAATGAAGCAGTGTTGGTTGGGCTAACCTGGCCCATAAGGAAAGAACAATTTCCATGGTTTTAGAGTTTCCTGGACTCTGATCAGGAAGGTAGCAGGATTTCATCTCTTGCTCAGGACTACAGGGGAAGAAGACATGTAAGTGCACTGTGGAAGTGAGCACCATAATCCAGGGTAGAGAGAATAACACAAGGAATGTGTTGAAATTTTAGAGGAAAAATTTGTAGCCAGTGTAGTAGGTGAAGCTGTTTGCAGTCAGTACATAAGCACAACTGTCCCAGGTACTTATACAAGCAATAAAAAACCATTGGCTTGTATCCGTTTACAGGTAAAAAAATCAAAATGAAAATCACAAACCAAACAAAACTGCAAAACAAACAACTGAATCAAGCAAATGAAATAATCTTTCCTTGAAGTTTGTTGCAACTGAATCCCATGTTCAAGTATTGTAAGGGAAAAGGGCTTGTAAGTACTGCTGGATAGAAAGCTGGACATGACCCAGCCATGGGCACTCCCAGCCCAGAAAGCCAAACGTGTCCTGGGCTGCATCCAGAGCAGTGTGGGCAGCAGGGGAGGGAGGGGATTCTGCCCCTTTGCTCTGCCCTGCTCTTCTCTGGTGAGGCCCCACTTGGAACCCTGCATCCAGCCCTGGGGTCCCAGCACAGGAAAGACATGGAACTGCTGGAGTGAGTTCAGAGGAGAGACACCAGGATGATCAGAGGGATGGAGCACCTCCTATGAGGAGAGACTGGGAGAGTTAGGGCTGTTCAGGAAAAGTGAAGGCTCCAGCATAACCTTATTATGGTGTTCAGTACTTAAATGGCCTTATAATAATGAGTGGGCTGGACTTTTTAGTTGGGGCTATACTGATATGACAAGGGTTAATGGTTCTAAGCTCAACAAGGATAGATTCAGACTAGAAATAAAGAAGAATTTTTTTATGCTGGAGGTGATAAAACACTGGCACAGGTTGCCCAGAGAGGCTGTAGATGCCTCATCCCTGGAAACATCCACTATCACATTGGACAGGGCTCTGCGCAACATGATTTATTGGAAGGTGTCCTTCCTCATTGCAGGGGGCTTGAACTAGAAGACCTTTAAGTGTTCCTTCCAACCCAAACCGTTCTGTGGTCAGTGGCACAAAGTTCAGCTAAAACCCCATCACCACAGCAACATCCCAGGATGGATATTGGGGTTAATGTTTTTCTGAATCTCTGAGAGTGCCTTGGCTGAGGGACAGAGGGCATTGTCAGCAATCTAGGCAAACTATCTAGAGGGAGTTTAGATGTAGACTGTATGCAGTCATAAGAAACCTGCTCTTATGAGCTCTGCCTAGAAGAGGAGGTTTGGGCTAGAGAGTCTGCAGAGGGGCTTCCCAGCAGTAGCCACACAGTGGCTCTGATTTACTCTAAGAGCTTGTTTGCTGTTGTTGTTGTTGTTTTTTTTGGTTTTTACCAATCTTAACTACTTTGGCACTATCTGCTATGTTTGTATGTCTGCACGCTGAGGGTTTCACTACTGTCTCAAGTTCCCAGCCACTGTATGTGATGGGTCAGGACGAGCTTGGGAGGGGGTATTAGGAGAAAGTTACACTGCCCTGGCCATTTTTCCCATAAACTAGTATATCAGGCTGTTGTCCTCACATTAGTATGCATAACTGCTACTGCATTCATGTTGTATTGTTCTTGTGAACCTCCAAACATTCTGCTTCTCTTTCTGCTGCAAAATTTTCATCTTTAGAGTCCCAGCATCTGATAAGTATTAGGGCCACCTCAGTCTTAGAAGACTGGATGACAAGATATATTCACAAGTCTTTGAAGAAATGGACATATTGTGTAGTATGTGCACTGCAATGGACAATGTGTTTTTACTGCAGAAAGTACTTCTGTTTTTCTCCCCTTTCCCTAGAGACCTCATTTGTCAAATAAGTAATAAAGGTCCAGGATATCTACATGAAATGGCCTCTCTCCTTCACAGGTGTGTCTCTAACTTCCTGGATTCCTGCTACTTGTGTCGGGATGATTGTGGGGTTAATTTAAATAATCTCATCCTTTTTGGACGGACTATCAGACCATGCTTATGATGTATTTGTGAAATTCATCTAAAATGACTTCTTTTTTAAAGGGAAAAATAAGGAAACTTGTTAGAGTGAATAACAAGTGCTCAAGTGCTTGACAGGGTTCACCACAGGTGGGTGATCAGTTGGCTTTTTAAAAAATTCTAAATCATACTGAGTATCATCTCATTCTCACTCCTTACTTCAGAGGGGGGAAGCCACAGATGAAAGAGTGATTTTGGCGGGCCCACATGAAAAAAGGTGATCTTGACATTCTGCTTATTTGCTGTCATAGAATCTGCATTACAAAAGGAAATTGAGAGACGTGGGTACACTGTGGTGGTTGGTGGGGCATACATTGTATTCTCCTGTCTGGATTGATCCCAACTAGGATCAAGCTTTTATTTTATTTTCCTCTTTAGTGAAGTACTGCTAGGATCCATGTCTTCTATTTTCTGATACTTCTGAAACTTCTTGATATTTACAATTTTTGCCACATTTTTTTCTGCTGTGAAGTGTTTTTGAACTTGGTTGAGTGCAGAATTATTTTCAGATGCAGAAGGAGGACATCAGCAGACCAGGATAATGTGGCCATGTATGCTAGATTTTAAGATGTCATTAGAAATGCAGCTGGGTTTAAAAACACGAAAAGTTCATTACATTTGCTAGTCTCTCAGGACTTGTCAGTCTTTTAAGAGTCACTTTGACAACAATTTCATTATAAGGAAATGGGGGAAGTATCTTTTATTGAAGAAATGTAAAGGGGTTTTGTTGTTTTGAGTTTACTTTGGGTTTGTTTGTTTGGATTTTTTTGTTAGTGAAAAAAAAAGGAAAATTAATAGATGATTGCTCTGACTTTAGCCTTGGCAAATCACTTCATACTAAAAAATCCAGCTGTCCCCAAAGCACATTCTGCAGTGACAACTGGCAACATCAACATTTTCCCATGGCCAGATTTAAAGGCCAGGTTGAATATCTTGGCAGTAAGACAGTAGAACTGCATTTTGCAGAATGTCATGACAATTAACAACTTTTCTTCCAGCAACTGAAAGAATTTTTTCTGAATTTGCATTTTCTCAAAATAAATATTCTCATTAGGAAGAAGAAGATTTTCAGTTATAGTTATTAAAGGCAGTAAATTAAGGATCTTAAAGAGAGAGCTTACTAAAATCCTAACAAGTAACTCTGTAATAGAAAATGGAATTTATCTGGAAGACACTGACAGTTGCAAATTTAAGGCATTTACTTTCTATAGTTAGTACAGGTTTGTAGACAATTGATCTATTGACATCTTGATTTATTGATATTTAGTACAAACATATGTGAGAAATGTCCCTGATGTGGCAGTAGGAAGTGTGAAGTATTATTATCTGTTAGCTTTTTTCTAGGGCATTTTTTTCTAACTAGATATTTTCATCTGTGATGTAGTATTTGCTCTCCCTTTGCTTTCTTGCTGGATGGCACAGCCTTTGCAGAAGTCACATCTGAAGGATAAAATTTCAAGAGCCAACAGAATAGATCAGTGCCCATTTAGGTGTTGGCAAAATCAGCTAGACTGAGCAATAGACCAGGTAGGATACCTGAAGCTACTAAGCAGTCATGCAGAAGCTGCTTTTTCATGGGTATAAGATCAGTCTGCAGGACATTTTCTCCTTGCTGTCTCAAAGGGAAATCTGTCTGAATTCTTGCAATATACCAATTTAAACTGCATAAGTTGCTGATCATTCGCAGCTGGATAAATGTATTGGATGTAGAAAAACCCGTACAACAGAACCTTGAATTAATTTAATGTTCCTTTTTTCCTGTTCATAAGGAAGAGAACAGATTAGGTCCTCTCTGTGCTGTTACAAGGCAGACTGCTGCACTACCATGGGCCACTCACTATGGCTGGAATGCAGAGGCAGAGAGGGCCCTGCTCTTCTGAATGTTCTCACATAAATTAAATCAGTAAAACTCCAGTGGCTGAAAAACTACAATTGAGCTGGAAAGGTCTGGCTGGATTTATTCCTGGCTTTGTTGTAGATTGTCTGTATGGCCTTGGATGGAGTTTGGCTTCTTTTGTGTAGTGGTGGAAGCCAAATAGATGTCCTTTCTTCTGTTTACTTTGGCTGGAGCTTCAGGGCAGCAGCTGACTCTCAGTGTGTTGTGCAAGACAGAGAATGGCAGGACCTTCACACAATCACAGAATCACAGAATCCTTAGGATTGGAAAAGATCTCTAGAGATCATCCAGTCCAGCACCCCTGTCAAGGCAGGGTCACCCTGAGCAGGTATACAGGAACATGTCCGGTTGGATTTCGAATGTTTCCAGAGAGGGAGATCTCACAACCTCCCTGGGCAACCTGTTCCAGTGCTGCAACACCCTCAAGGTTAAGAAGTTCTATCTGATTTTGAGGTGGAATTTCTTGTGTTTTGGTTATGGCCACTGCACCTCATTCTGTCACTGGGCACCATGGAAAAGAGACTGGCACCATGCTCTGGACATGTGCCTTTGTTTTAGGTTGCAATGCAAGATGTAACCAAAGTATGTATTCCATTACCATCTGTTAAAACCAGGTAGGGCAGTGTTCTTTATGTCTTCCATGACCCAGCCTTCCTCCAGGGAATATCTTCTGTTAATGGGCCATTGGGTCTCACTGCATGACTGATAAAATTACATCATCCCATTGTGAGATGCTCCACCCAGTGGGAGGAGCCAAGCATTCCTACCTGGATAAAACTCTGAGATTCAGAGCACCAGAGGAGCTGCTTTTCCACTGGATTCTCAGAGGAAGATTGGATCCATCTACACCACCGCTGGACCTTCAGAGGAAAACTATACCCTTCTACAGGAACGTTCAACAGAACCACATCTGTCACTCCGGGAGGACTTGATTGGACTGCTACCAACACCCTGAGGATGTCAGGTTGTATTCTGACTCTGCCAGTGTTTTATTTTTGTCTGTTTGCTTTTTCTGTACTACTACATTTTAATTTTCCTAGCAAATAACTGTTATTCCCATTCCCACATCTTTGCCTGAGAATCCCTTAATTTCAAAAGTATAATAATTCGGAGGGAGGGGATTTACATCTTCAAGTAAAGCTCCTGTCTTCCATAGCAGACACCTGTCTTTCCAAACTAAGACAGCCTTGAAGACATTTGTATGCATTGATGAGATCCCCTCTCAGTCTTCTCTTCTCCAGACTAAACAGGCCCATCTTTCAGTTTCTCTTTCTGTCTTCCCATAAGAGAGATGCTCCAGACCCCTCATCATCTTAGTGACTCTCCGCTAGACCCTCCCCAGTAGCTCCTTGCCTTTCTCGTACTGAGGAGCCCAGACCTGGACACAGTGCTCCAGATGTGCCTCACTAGAGTGGAGCACAGGGGGACAATCCCCTCCCTTGGCCTGCTGGCCACACTCTTCCTGATGCCCCCAGGATCCCACTGGCCCTCCTGGCTAAAAGGGCACTGCTGGCTTGTGGACAGCTTGTTGTCCACCAGGACCCCCAGGTTCTCTCCACAGAGCTGCTTCCCAGCAGGTCACCCCCAGCCTGTGCTGGTGTCTGGAGTTGTTCCTCCCCAGGAGCAGGACTCTAAACTTGCCCTTGTTGAACCCCATCAGGTTTCTCTCTGCCCAATTCTCCAGCCTATCAAGGTCCCTCTGAATGGCAGCAAAGCCTTTGAGTGTGTCAGCCACTGCCCCCAGTTTTGTATCATCTGCAAACTGGCTTAGGGTTCATGCTATCCCTTCATCTGAGCTGTTGATAACTAGTTGTTGATAGCTGTTGCTATCCTTTCATCTGAGTTGTTGATAAACAAGCTGAGTGAGACTGAACCCATTATTGGTCCCTGGGGAATGCCACCACTACTGGCATCTAGGCCTCCAACTGGATTCTACTCTGCTGGTCACAACCCTCTGAGCTCTGCCATTTCAGCCAGTTCTTGATCCAGCTCACTCTGTGTTCATCTAACCCACATTTCCTGAGCTCACCTGCAAGGATGTTATGTGAGTGCCAAAAGCCATACTTCCCATCCATACATTCAAGCTGATGTGTTTTTGCACTACTGGGCATGCAGTGAATCCTCCTTGCTGAATGTGGCTGCTCATGTGTCTGCTAAAGAGGGTCTGCAGATAATGCCATAGCCCTGTCAGTGGGTGGGTCTCATTCTTGACAGCAGATTTGTGCAAGAGAAGTATTGAGGGTAGCCTTAAATGAGAAGTGAATTAAAGTGGTTGTCTCATTACTACATTAGTCATAGGTGTGTCATAGGGGGGCAATCTTGAAGAACTTCTTTGTAGTTATTTGTGGAAGAAAGTGGAAAAGCCTGTTCAACAAAAAGGAACAGAAGCCAAGCCAAATCCCTAATGACTATTCTTCTTGCTGCTAAGTGGTTACATGTGTCTTATTGCTGAGCATCCAGCTAAAACTTTCAGGGAAATTTTGGTGTGGTGTACTGGGACTGCTGACTCAGTGCAGCTCTTGCAGCCTATTCAACAAAAACATCTGGTACCGCTCTGATTTACACTTGTTTGAAGAGAGAAAAACAGGTGCATCTACTGCTGCAGTGAGAAGCTGTCAAAAGAAGGGATCTTCTGCACCAGCACTCATCCTGGCAACTCTGAGAGCCATCACTCCTGTGATTCTTACACTTCAGAAGACTCATACTCTACCTCAGCACATTAATGTAAGGCAACCCTCAATCAACTCACAATGAGAGACTACTATTTCCTTCTTACACATGACAATTTATACCACTAATAATGGATATATCTGTTGAGTGTAAGTACTGTGTTTTCAGCCAGTGAATTTAAAGTGATTTAGATTAGGTGGATTGATTTAGCTGAATGGAAAAATATCTTACAATGAAATAGGGATATCCTCCCAGAAGCTTAATTAGTAGTAAAAATTGCTGAAGCTTTCTTCTACAAAAGAAACCTGACCTAACCTAAGATGCCCTTATGGAAAGCATTAAGCACTGATCACTTTCCTACAATACCCTGCCAGAATCCAGGAAGTTGTGAAAGGTTGTGAAGTAAGCCTGTTCCTCTGGTGTGGTGCTGAAGAAGGCTGAAGGCCAGCTCTCTGATACTTGTAAGCGTGCAGGAGCACCAATTGAACTGTCCTGGTTTATGGTTTCTTGGGCACCAATGCAGCAATCTACTAGTGAAGTCAGGATATATTCCCATCTTGAATACTCTTTTCCAGCTGTCTAGCTAAAGTTTTAAGTGTAGGGACCATCTGCATTGTAAAGCTATACTTAACTGAAATAAACTTGCTCCAGGATTAATTAGGCTGCTCTAGTTTCATTCAGGTCCACTGGCACACAGTTGGAAGAAGTGACAAATGGAGCTCTAATCCCCTGTCATCAGTGAGTAATGTGCTCTTGTGGCAAAGTAGGTCTATCACCCTGAATTTTCTTGCTTTTGAGTCTTTGAATCTTTGCACTAAGATTCTCATGCAGCTTTATGAAAACAATGTAAATTTTTAGAATTTATCTACTTGTGTTTACAAATTTGTTCTCTGGGAGGAGAAATATGATTATTGGTGAGGTTCACCAATGAGGTCAGAGGGGTAGAAACCTGTATAGCTAATCTTTGGCCCTCTGACCAAAATTTATATAAGATGGAGTCAGAAAAATAAAATAGAGCTTTCCTTGTCTGACGTTCTGCTGCCTGCTTCGTCCTTTGTGTGCCGTGAACAGCGACATAGGTCAACAGCATCTTTGGCTGAATTAGGAGGGGTGCTGCAAACAGATCAGGGGATGTGATCCTTCCACTCAGCTCAGCACTGCTGAGACATATCTATAGTTCTAACTCCAGCTCTGGGCACTCCAGTGTAAGACAGGCATGAACATATTGGAAGATAGTCCAACAAATGGGCACAAAAATAATAGAGAAGTTGGATCATGTGACATAAGAGGAGAGTCTGAGACAGCTATGATTTCTTATTCTAGAGAACAGAAGAACTGGGTGAATCTCACCCTTGTGTATGAGTACCTGCTGGGGAGGAATAAAGAAGATGGAGCCAAAATCTTTTCAGAGGTGCCCAATGAAAGGACAAGTGACAATGAGAGCAACTGAGATTTTGGGTTGTGGGTTTGTTTTGATTTGTTTCACTGTTACAGTGGCTGAACACTGAAAGAAACTGGTCAGAGAGACTGTGGAGTCTCCATCATTCTCAGACATATTAAAAATCTGACTATTTGGTATCCTGAGTGACTTGATGTAAGCCACTGTGCTCTGAGCAGAGAGTTTAGTCTAGGTATCTCTGGAGGTATCTCCAAGGTCCCTCCCAACCTCAGTCATTCTGGAAATCTCGTCACTGAAGGAAGTTTCAGTGTTGCAGCCAGCTTCACAATGGTACAGAACTATCATGGTCTTTAATTCACCCTAATTTTACAGAGATCCAGTTGATGTACTACTTAGGCTTCACTTGTCAGTCTTTCATTCTTTTAAACATGGTTCATACTAATCCAGACAACAAGGAAACTCTGCAATAGATTCTATTAGGGCACAAAGGATTGTCTAAAATATAGGCAACCTTTATAATTACAGAATAATTTGGGGAGAAAGATGAACAGTGCTCTCTGACTGATACTCAGTGACAGAGCAAATGATCTTAGCAAACAGAAAGTGCTCTGCTGAGCCAGTCAAATGGAAGGTAGTATATTCAAGTGTAACCATGATTCAGTTTTGCATGTCATTTTGCTATGAAAGACCCTGAGTGTTAAATTTTGTGTTCAGGTTTCCTGTGTTTTTGCAGTTACATCTCCTGGGATTAACCTTGCAACTTGTACTTCATTAAGAATGCTTCAGATGATACCTCAGCTGAACAGGACCTGGATAAATACTCTGCATAGTTACTGCAGCTCTTTAGGATGAGGAATTAGTAGGAAGCATTAACATTCTGACCAAGCTTAGTTTTCACAGTTTTACTTTCCCAATAAGATGAGATTCCTGTTCTCCAAGAGGTAATTATGGGTAGAAATTGGACTCCTAGACCTGGCTTGTGGTGTGTAATGCAGCATGCAGGTAGACACTATAATCCCAAGGAATTCAGCCAAGGTTGCTCTGTGATTTGGGAACAAAAGTTCACCTGAAGTTCAGAGCAGTTTTTTTACCTGAAAAAAGCCTTGCAGAGATTTTCTGGAGCCTTCCTAAAGGTTCTAAGGTGGAACAAAAGCACTTCATGCTATTCTAATGTTTTACATCAATGCAAGTGATCCCTAGATTTCTGAGATGCCCAGTGTTAGGAAGTAGCAAGGTTTTACTAAAGCAGCTTCTTTGGAACACCATAATATCTATGCAAAGCCACTTCAATTGCAAAATACTAGCTATGTTAAAAGGGAAATAAAAAACGCATTTTGAAAGTTTTGTGGCAATGGCAATGGCAAAAAAATTATGTAAGCTTAAATGGGATTACATAATTATGATGTTATAAGAAAACATTTTTACTGTTGGAAGCCATCAGGTTTGCACCCAGCCACTGTTGCTTTGTGTTTGCAGGTGCTTGTTGTATTCCTGTTTGTCTCTTGACTGTTATTTTCTCATTCCAGGTGTATTCACTCTCTCAAATACCAAGAGTGCTTGGAACACAGCTATTATTTTAAATCACCTACTATTGCCCATAGTGAACAAACAGGCTGTAAAAGCAAGGGCGACTTTTTGTTCACGTATGCAATAAAGTCTCTTGCCTGGAAATTGACATTATCACCCACTGACATTATCAGCCACTGTTCTTGGCTTTCAGGTAGCTACAACGTCTGATGATTACCAGACAATACAAATAACTGTGATTAATAAGGGCGTGAAGAAACAGCACTTTCTTCCTGAATTGAAGAAGGGGTTGGCAGTGTTGAAAAGACTTTCATGTTCAAGACTTTCAATCTTGTTCATGGTGTGGCATGGTAAAAACAGTGTCCAGACTCTCAGGATACAGAGACCGTATTTGCAAAGCCATCCCAGCCTAAAGGGCCAGGGGTGGTTACTCAAAACTGTAATAGGAGAAGAGGTACAGTGAACAAGGTCTGTCAGGGTGCTTGCTTTTCAAATCCACTCTCGGCAGCAAAGGGGCTAGGACTCCACTGGCCCTTCAGACATCCATGTCCTGAACCTCCCTGCAACCAGTCTCTAGTCTTTTTGTACACATGACTTTAGATCCAAAGGACTGAAGGATGCTTCAGTATGAAATGGACTTAGCCTTTGTCCAGTCAGGTCTCGAAGAACTCTGAGGATTGAGACAGCATCTCCTCTTTGGATCCCAGTCCATGCAGCAAAACCCTTCTGTTTATACCTGGTCTGAAACACTTGTGCAACTTTTGCCCGTTGTCCCTCATCCTCCCAAGATGAGAAGTCTCCAATCCTGTGTCTCTGATCCCTTTCCATGGGTACAGAAGGATTGTCAAGACAATGCTGTATAGACTGTTCCATACAATTTGCTGCCAGCTGAGATCTAGACAAGAGTCTGCTCCACCACCTTCTCCAGCTCACTAATAAAGACGCTTTACTTTGCCTTGCCCCAGCTAAGGTCTTACCATTAATTGTGCTAAATCAAAGTAGTCTAGATAACCTATGCAGTGTGCGTTCATCCTGTGTTCAGCTCCACAATGGCACAGGAAATTAAATTTTTATGGAACTGGTCTTGCTGGGTGCTTTTCTTGGGCAAAATAGGTGAATTTTAAACTCCAGGGATTGTGAGGAAATTACATATTGTGTTAATATGTGTGCGCATATCCACCATAAAATTTTGTATACAAGAATGTTTTCTTCAACTGGTATATTATTTTTGCTTTTACATTTTAATATTAAGTTATATAATGGTCATAATTTCTTTACACGAGGCCCCAGCTGACTCCAGTGTCCATCTTTCACAGAGGTGCTGAAGAAGGTGGCTGGTAGTGGCTGGGCTACAGCCCATGAAGAATCACAAAGCAAGTTGCATCTGTTTGGGATTTCTGACCCAGTAAGATGAACACAGGTTAATTGGTATGATCAGCTGGTTGTGTGATGATAGCAGTCTGTCAGAGAGGTTGATCCAGGTGGTCACCATGGGGTGACAAGGAATCACACAGCTCTGGTGAAGTTAAAGGACTTCTGGGCTCTGCTGCAGCAGAGGAAGCTCTGGTCTATTAGATATCTGTTTGGTGGCACTGAGATGAAAACCCTGTTTCTGGGATGGACGGAGTTGACTGATACAGATGACAGAAATGTAACAAGTGAGGTCCAGGTTGTGGGTAGGAAGGGAAGTACAAGCGAGTCCCTAGCAGCAATGAAGTGATGTATGAAGCAAGACTTAAAAATATAGTGTGGATATTAGAGAGAAGGAAGGAAGGAGTGAGAAAGCTGAAAGAAGAGAAGCAAGAAAGAGAAAGCCAGAGAGGAAAGTTGCTTTGGGTTCCCTTATGCAAATGCTATTCTATTTGAAATGGCATTGATCAGTCTGTGCCTCTTAAATTAGCAGTTCAAGTACAACTGCATGATGGGGCTACCTCATGTGTTTAATAGCTGATGCTGCTGTCCTTACCTAGAAATGGAGCACAGCTTTTCATGTGGATAATGCAGCTGGTACTATAGATCTGAAATGTGAGGAGTAATGAGGACAGGGAAATAGCATCATGTAAATATTGTAAAATTTTGGCAGGGGGGAGCAGTGGAAGGAGCAAAAATTTACAGAGTGACACTGAAATATGGAAAATATAAAGTAATCTGAAACGGAACACACACGTGTCTCTCTGTGGGTGAGAACAATTTAGGAAGCATGGAGCTGGAGGAGTGGCCAAGGCACTGTTGTCAATGCTGAATTATCTATCATTATGCTGTAATTCTTGCACTGCCTGACCAAAAGCACTTTTTCTTGGAACGAGGAGAAAGTAGGCATTGTCTGTACCTACTCCAGTTCAGCTGCTGCATTCAGGGCTTGGCAATCAACTTCTGAAAACCTATTAGGAGGCTGGATGTAACAGCCTAGTGATGAGGGTCTGTGAGGACGGGTTAATGAAATTATGAAGGCTGAGGGCCTGGCTAAGTGCGTGTGTGATTGCAGCTTGTCTATCTTTAAGACAAAGGTGGCAGAGCCTGTGTCTGAGCTACAGACTTCAGCTTTACCACAGACAGATTTCAGCTCATGAATTTTCTGCATTGATTATGGAGAACACTAAAATTTGTGTTCACACTTGGTCTGCTAAAGCTCTGCTGGGCTTTCAGAAGAGAAAGCTGATCCATAAATAAAGAGAACTCCTTGGAGGTGGCATATAGAATAGACAAGCAGAAATTTAACTGAGTGAAACTGAGCCTTCTGGGACGATTGAAAACATCCTCAAGCTTTGTGTTTCGGAATGATTGCAGTGGATGATGTTGTATATCTGTCTTTGCTTAATATGTACAGCTGATTAGCAAATGCAGGCACAATAAGAAATCGTTGCTGGTTGTTTCCATATGGGGAACAAGACTGGTGTCAAATTTTTAGAAGGTTCTATGAGGAGCTGCCAGCCCCTGGATCTCAATGAGCCTGGCCTGAGCAACATGAACTCTGTGGGGAGTCCAGCAGTTGTGCTGACCTGCATGTAGGAGTGCATTTGAGACCTGACCAGTCATTTCAGAGGGAGGGAGAGTCAACTCAGGGTGCCACAGGGATTGCTTCTGCAACAGCTGGAGGTTGTTCCAGAACTGTCATTCTTTTCTACCAAGAGTGAGGTGTGGTAGTTTGGCACTGAGCAGGAATATATGTTGCTATCTTGGGTCCTTTTCTTTCACACCTTTCAAATGCTTCTTGGAATGGATTATGAGACAGAAATTTGTTTGCAGACTGCAGCTCCCACTGTATCACTATGCAGAAGATGTTTATCTGGTTGTATCTTTCTGAACAACACATTTTAACCACCTTTCACTAGGATTTTGCTGTAAACTGACACATACAATGGCTTGTCTTTGGGTTTGCCTGTCTCTGTTAAGTTAGGCCCTTATGCAAGCAAACATTTTCCTACCTCATTGAAGATAAGCCTCCTGCCCTTGCTGAAATCATTAAGATTTCTTGGGTCATTAGTTTTGATGTATGTGTGCATGCACATGACTAGCAATGATGCTTAGTGGCTATGAGAAAATACTTCCCCCCTAGGTAGATTGCTGAGAGGAGGTTCAGTCTATAAAAATCATGTAGTTACAAAAACTCTTCCCCTTCATCTTAGCCTGATGAAATCTGTGGCATCTCTCCAGATGAAGACTGGAAATGTTTTCCTTCCTTTTTTTAGCTCACTGGGTTTGTGTGTGTGCCACAGGCACTTTATATCATTCTAGTTTATTTATACTTTCAACTTATTGATTGGTAGATGGGATGGTAGCCTTTTGGATTTATTTTGCTGCTCATTTGTAATTAATTTGGCGCACACATTAAAAAATCAACCTTTATTCATTTACCGTCTATTCACTGTGATTTTTTTAGAAAGCTTAAAAAGTAAAAGAGCTATGCACTAGGCAACAGGCCAACATGCATGTGATTCTCACATGTTGCTGTAAGACCTGGCTGTCAATTTTACCTGCATTTGCCCAAAATGGGAAGTATTCTTTGGCCACCTATACAGTGTGGGAACCTCCAGCCATCCTGGTGTGTGCTTATGCAGAACTGTCAAAGTTGGCGTCACTTCTACCAGTATGTGTTATGGAAATGATGAGGAAAAGCTAAATGTTGAGGAAAAGCTTTGCTTTGAGGGCATCTGTGCCCATGCAAGCTCTTGAGGGTGATCCATACTGGGCAAAGCAAGAGGTCATGAGAGAAGGATGGCCACAGAGATGAGTTTTGGACTCCTGAGAGCTGAGTGATGGACTTGTAGAATAACTGTGCTGCCCCTGAGTTTTGATCACTCGTAGCCCACTGGGCTAATCACACACAGCTCACAGGGAGAATGCTCTGTATCACTCTCCCCAGCTGCCAGTAACAACTGCCGGTAATTTGACTTGATAAATACAATAGATACGAGCATTTAATTCAAAATGACAATTCAAGGTTTCAAAGCAGTTCACCTGCTCTGCAATGCTTTAAAGATCTCCCAAAAGCAATCTTTTGTATGTGCTTGAAATCTGCCTCTGCCACTACTCACATATATTTATAGACTACTGGTGGGCTGCCTATGAAAATTCTCATCCCACAGTTTTTCCTTAAGTTTGGCAAAAGCTTCTATGTTTCACGAAGGTTAAGCTACAAAGAGAGAGGATAGGATTGTAAATGCCTGCTAAGCCCCTGAATCTGTGATCTCAGTAATGCGTTCACTGTGCACTGTAGAAGCACAGTTCTGTATTGCTCATGTAGAATCAAAAGGCTGCTTCACTTTCCTTGATCCTTGCAGTATATCCACCTGTCTCTTTTAAATCACTCCTGCAGATTATTTTCTGTGGATTTCTGCTACTGCCCAAAAAAAAAAAAAAAAAAAAAAAAAAAAAAGAAAAGGGTTGGTTCTCCTTATTTTCCTGCCCCTCTCTTCCCAGTATGCAAGCATGCCCAAGATGAATCACTGCATAATTATATTCCTATTGCTTGTATCCTTCCGTTGGCTCTCCCTTTCCGCTCATTTCATGCTTACTTGCCAATCAAGCCTATCATTTGGGGTCTGATTATTTGCTGGGGTTCATTTACCAAAGGGAAGACCTTCAGCAGCAGTCTAGGGGACACCTGAGAGCCTCCAGCCCACATTACAATCTCAGAGGGCAGGCTTTACATGGTCTTGCAGGTACAACAGGCCTTAATTTGCCTTGAAAAATTGAGCCCTGCTTTAGGCTCCTAGCAAATGTTGTGCTTTGAAATATTGTCTGGGGTAAGGGAAGAGTTTGGCTGACTTTTCAGCTGTACACAGGGCAGCATGAGCTGTGGGGATGCTGGCTTTCAAGGGCAGTGATGGGTGCCAGGGATATGCTTATATTGTGGATAAGGACAGGGAGGGAGCTCAGGTAGGCCAACACCTGGTGAATGAGGTGAAGGATTGACAGAGGGATTTGGGGCTTCACATTGACTCTGCATTTTCTTAGACGTGCTGCTGTGGTTCCTGGGATAGGAGCTTCCCTGGGAGGACAGCCATGTGTACACATGGGAAACAGGGAAGGTCTGCAGTTTTGAAAGCTTGGTACAAGTGTGCTCTAAAATATGCTGGTCAAGATTAAAGATCAAGTAAGGAAACCAGGGTTGCACACTCAAGCAGTTAGAGGCCTGACCAGGTAGTCTTGATCCTTATCTTCTCTTTTTTGTCATTGAGAGGCTTGTGCCACTTACTTGAATTGCAGCTCTCAGATGGACCCCAAGTGTGTCAGGAGCCTAAAGTGACTGGGCTATTTTTGATACCTTCACAGCCTCACAGCCTGTAATTTTAATAAGGGCATTCTTGCAGTGTTAACAGACATCCTGTAGCACAGGCAAATGCTGCAGAAGTACAGGAGTACCTACTCCCTCTTGTTTTCAAAGTGGCTTAGTACCCCTGAGTCTATCCCTGTGGAGATATGTAGAGCCACTAGCCCCGTCCACATCCCTGCTTTCAGGAGGGCCAGGTTTCCTGGTGGGAGCTGGGACCTTTTTCTGTCCCTACTCCAGCTGTACATCATCTTCTGGGTGTCATTGCTTTGTGCTGCTGGTTTCAGCCATCACTGCAGAGCTGCTCTGTTTTGCTCTGTTTCTTTGTGTTTGCAAAGCACTGGAGTGGCTGCAGCTAAAGCTGCTTCTTTTCTCTGTCCAGCTCCTCTCAATTTCAGCTGTATACGTGCTGCTTATCTCCAAGTGCTTTGAAGGACTTTTTTTCAGGTTTATTAGTGCTTTAACTTTTTGTAGCTGTAAGGTCTTTCTGCCATCCTTAAGTCACCATAAAACACCAGTGCCTCAGCCGACACCACATCCAGCCTTTCCATGGAGCAGGGCTCTCCTTTGTTGCCTGGAGAGGGGGGATGCTGCTTTGCCCTTGGTCCAAGGCTGTTTCCAGTAAAGGTCTTCCCTCCAGAAGAGAAAGGCAGGGCAGAGGAAGAAAGCAATGCTCAGTTCTTTCTGCACTGCTGTGTCTGCTGCAGCACCCAGCAGAGCTGGCTATCTGAGGAGAGAGTGTCCCATCCTCTGCAGCACATGCTCTCTCTAGGATGTGCTGGGCACAGTCCTCCCCCAGCTCCACCCTGGCCAGCACACGATTTCCCCAAAAATATGCAATACAGTTCTTAATGCCTAATCTTATTCTGAGAACACTTTTCAGCTTTTCACTGGAAAGATGATTAATACTGCGTTGCCCAGCCAGTCACACTATCCACAGTAGAGCTATAAATAAATACCACCCAGCAGTTGCACACAGCAAGTCCTATTTTATTATTTTCCATTCATAGTAAAAAACATGACAAGGAACTGCTGGTTAGAGAAGAGGCTGAGTAACAGCTGTAGTTTAGGAGGAACTTTAGTCTTTCATCCTTCAATATCCAGAGGGCAAAGAAATCCCACACTTACTTTAGTGTAAATTTTGCTGTTCTCTATTACAAAGGTTATTTGTCCATTTAGTTGGCTGACCCATACATGATTAAGTGTGCCATGTGCTTCATATGGCCCTAGGAAGGAAGGCTTTTTCTTTAAAAAGTGGGTGAAAACCCTCTACCAGGATTGCTTTGTTCAATGGAAAGTTGGTTTCTTAGCCAAATGCAAATAACCACTATGGTTGCCATGGTTTCCTTATTTCTTATAAAGCAGAAGTCTCTTCCAATGTTGGGCAAGCAGTTTTGGTTAAAAAAAAAATACTCCAATATTTGAAATTAAAAATGTCAACTGAAAAATGAAGCCCTTTGGAAAAATGGTTTCCACTGACATTTTACTAGTTTTTAAGATTTGGATTTTTTTTTTTTTTTTTTATTTTTATTTTTTTTTTTTTTTTAAAGCACATAATGAAATCTGTTAAACTACAAGCTCTAGAGATTCCCACCTAAAACTATTTTTCAGCTAGCTTTATTAATGACCCCGCCTGAGCTATTCAGCTGTGAGTCATCCCAGAGGGTGGGTGGATGGGAGGAGGGATGCGGGACGGGCAAGGGGCTGGCGTCTCTCCCATGTGGGTTCCATCCCACGTGGGGGCCGCAGAGGGAGGGGAGGTGCGGGTCTCTCCCTGCACACGGAGGGTGAGCCAGGCTCGGGCTGTGCCCCAGGTCCTGGCACTGGGGACACGATCTCTTGCCTGCCACGGAGCTGCCTTGCGGAGCCTGGGCGGCTGCACGCTGGGTGCGGGCCCCCCAGGTATCAGCCCCTCGATAAAGCCTTCCCGGGAAACGCGGTTTCTGTTTTACTGTCAATGTGTGGCTTATGAACACTGGAAAGGAGCTGCTGTTATACGAACACTTCTAATTATATGCGCTTTGTTTTCACACAGCTGCTAGCTTTCTGAAACATATTAGGAAAAAAAAAAATCTGCCATGACTGTATTACTCACCAAAGCCTAGATTTTTTCAAACACTGTGCACAATAAACTTGCAGAAGCTACATAATTTGTTGGAAAAAAGTTCAATGCACTAATAAGATGTTTCATAGGATTAATTTCTTTGTTTGTTCTACAAAAGCCTAGACACAGTTAAAAATGAAATCCCTCCAATCTCTTGTACAGAAATTGTTTTATAATCTTTTTGGGGGATACTTTCTCCAGCTCACTAAGGCACTTGCATAATGATTAACTGAAAGGACTTAATTGGTCCCAGTAAAGACATACTTTCTTAAAATCAGCCTATGGTAATTCCTCTTCAAATTGTAGTCTTTATGATTTTACCATAGGAAGTCAAATACAGAGCTAATTATAACACTGTTGAGAGGAAAAAATAGAATCAAGGTAAGGATTTACAAAAAGAAAATAAAAGATAGTATTTTCTTGATCTTGTTAAAACCTTTGAACGATGGTTGCATAATGAATTGCTGAATTCTCTTTGCTAGAAGATCCTTCTTGCTTGCTTGTGATGTAAGAGGATAATTTTTTTTACATTATGCCAAAAAAAAAAAAAAAAAAAAAAAAAAAAAAAAAAAAGTACAGCCATGAGCAGCCATGAGCAAAACCGGAAATGTTAAGAAAATATGAGAAAGCAGACTTATAGAGAAATATCCCAATGACTCAATAATCACTAACTCAGGTGTTTGGTCCCCTATTTTGAGACTGGGGGAGATGAAGGTTATTAGTTACATATTCTTGCTGTTGAAAAATCATGGCTATGTCTCTCATGATTTGTAAGACTTTGTTAAAAATCATGGGCATGCAACTGGAGAGGAAGAGGATTTCTCTCCTAGGCACTCACACTTCTCTGGTTGGTCCCTTTGCTTTAACATAAAGCTCCGGAAGTGTCCTTTTGCCTACACTGGTGCAGCTGAGGGCACTGCCAAGCCCTCAGGAAGGACAGTGCTTTTACAGGGATAAGTGCCTGGGATGCAATACTCTGGTGTTGTGCACAGTAGGGATTGCCCTCATGTTGCTCTTGGTTAGGGTTTATGTGGTGCTGTTACAAGGATTGCCAATACTTTAGGCTGTGGTTCCAAACCACAGGAGCAAATGCATCTTCAGGTGCATTTGATCTTGATGCCGCAAACTGTACAGCTTCCAAACTTTATCTTCCCCTTAGGGTCAACTTGCTGGCTGTTTTTATGAGATTTCTGATGCTTGCTGTTCAGTAAATGGCATCTAGCAGAAGAAGAGGCATGATTCTGAACAGGGATTTTCTCCCTTATCAGCAGGGAGAGAAACCCTGCCTAGCTGGATCCCAGACTGCACCCAATGACTCTCTAATGACTGTGCACTGACTGCTGAAAATTTTCACTTTCTGTGAGGCTGTAATTTGAAAAGTTCTCTTGTCTGCAATAGAACTAGTCAGGTTTAGAGTAGAAGATTTTGTCACCCTGAGTTTTCTTTTCTTTCCCACTTGCCAAGTTGTGAAACTGAAGATAAGAAATACATATTCCTGGATGAATACTAATTAATAATAATTTCTGAATATGAGAATGCCTCCAGTAAAAAGGCCACTTGAAGGCCACTCTGAGAGGACATCCACCCAGGCTTGGAAGTCCACGTAAATTATCAGGTCAGGCTACCAAAGTGAATTCCCTGTGTGACAAACAACATTTCCTGTGCCCACCTTGCTTTCTGTACACCTGGGACAGTTCAGTGGCTTGTTTTCCCATTGAGGGGCTGCTTTCCATGGAAGGTGAGGCAGGAATCTGAATCTTTAGAAGTAAGCAAGGAACGTATGCGAGTGGAAAAAAGTGATGTGGGAAAAAATCATAAACCAAGCACTTAACTCATTTGTCTGAAGCTTTTTACTAGTCAAAGAAGCAAGATTTTCTGAAAATATTCCCAAGTGCAGGCCCAGAAAATTTTTAATTAGGCCATCTTTAAATTTAAAAGCAGTAAGTCCAGCAAAAGTAAAATGTTGAGTGGTTCTGCTCTGTTGTTTTTTTTTCAGAGGCAGATAGTCTCCATAATACGAAACCTTAGCTCAGTTCAAAAATCCACTCGTTGTCCAGACATTTTTCTGAGCTATTTGTGTATGTCTGAGGGTGTGAGGCTAAATTATTACCAAGGCAAAATGCTGGTAGGTGTTACTTGTAGAAAAATGCATTTTGTGTGTTTTCCACACTTGTGACTGGAGGTTGCATGTCCTTCCTTCTTTGAAGGTGGGAACAACGATGCATATCTTGTTCTTTTTTAGAATGTTGGTTTCATTCAAATTGGAAAAGAACCAGGAGTAGGGCTGGACTGAGCACTTATTCTAACAGCAACTGTGGATAGCAAATGCATGAGTGACAGGTTGACAGATATGAAGAACAATACTGAAAAATAAATTTCCTGATTCTTCTCCTTTGTACCCCAGACTGGTTCCATACAGGGACACACATATTTTATTGCTAAAGAGTGTATTTAGTAGACTAAATGCAGGCCAGAGTCTTCAGCAACGTAAGCATTTTAGTTGACTTTACTGCTAGTCAGCCTGTGTTCTTAAATACTTCATATGTTTTTCTTCCCACCTCTGTCTGGTCCATATATTTGTTGCAGAAATGTGTGAGCACACATTTCATCCATCACAGTAGATAATTTTCAAACTATTACATGCTATTAGAATTCTAGTGTTGGCATTTCAGCAGCATTTATCCTCAGCTGTAGTAAGCAAAACACTTCATTTTTTTATCCCCTATAAACCTGCATATTGCAGATACAGTATGTATTTTTTAACATTAGAAATCACTGGATGTTTGGCTGATTAATGCTTGATAATATATCATGCACCTGGCCAATTTATTTTTTAAATGAAAAATTGGATCAAATATTACATTAGAAGAAAAAGGCTCTCTCTCTCTATTATTTTTTTTAATTATTATATCCCTTGATAATTCATTTTAAGAATTTAAATGCAAAACTGCTCAGTATGGAATATCCTAGCTTTGTATTTAATCTCAGACCATGCATTATAGATTTCCAGCATGTGAAAAGTATTTAAAATGTCTGCAATAAAAATCTTTCACTGCTTTTGAAATTAAAATCAATTTTGTATGCATTATGTTGCAGGGAGTTGAAATTTGTTAAGTAGGTTATGTAGTGGGAGGAATATTATAGAAAATTATTGCATTCCTTTGTAAGATAAATTAAAAAAATAGTATAATTAGTAGAGAAATAAAATAACTTCTGCAATTAAATACAAAAATACACTAATGTAAAGTTATTGCTAAGTGTTGAGAAACAGATAATGCAGCATTGAAATATGATCTGTAATGACCATCTCCCTGACAGTAATTCTTCCTTTAGTTAATGCATTATAGGTTGCATCCCAGATAATATTGGTAGCAATCTCAGCTTTTAATTCCCAATTTAAGTGTCTTTTTCCAGGCTTAATCCCAGACTTGAGTGGAGCAGGGCCAGGCTGCCATTCTGGGGCCAGGAGGAAAACAGTCACTATATTTGTCCCTGCTGTCCTTTACTGTGGAGAGGAAGGGGTCTAGAGGTGTGAGATTTCAGGTGTAGGGTTCATTTCACCTGTGCAGGATCTGAGCTACCTGTTTAGGCTGTCTTTGTAGCTGGGAGGTAACAACAGGCGCTTTGTTGTGTCCCTGTTTTTGGGACAGCCACCACTCTCTGCCAGCTGTTGTGGAAGGCCAGGCAACAGCCTTGCATATCTGCCCACATGAGCATATCTCACACCAGTGACTCTTTCAGACCAGCAGCCTTACTCTGGCTGCTCCCCACAAAACCTGGCTATTCTGCACCCTGCTGTTGGTGTGTGGCCTCCCTTCCTGGGCATCTGCGTACAGATTCCCCACAGACAGGTATTGGCCCTTTTTAATCTGGAAAGGTTTGCAGTTCTGGAAGAATCTGCAATTTTGTGTGTTTAATTGTTTTCTTGAGAGCAGTTCTAGTTGATGTTGCTGTTGCATGGTGTAGAATATTGCCCCTTCATGCTGGCCCCTTCTGAATGGAGTTCCCAGGGGAGCCAATCTTCTCAATGTTCAAGCAATGCTACAGGCAGCTTTCTATTACAAATCAGTGCCTATTTCTTTCCTCCTCCTCCTTGCACCCCCTCAAAGTGCTATCTCATGCATGTTCACGTTCGAATCTCTTCTTGTTTTTGTAATGTATTGCAGACAAAACCAGTCCTACCCTCTTTGGCTTGCAAGTTTGTGTACTGAAGGGAGCAATAATGACTGGACAGCTTTGCTTCACTCTCAGTTATATGCAGAATCCTTTCACAGACCCAAAAAAGCACACACCAGTCTCAGCTTATGCTATTTGCTGCCTTATTCCAGGGTTCTGCTGCCAGCTCTGCCTGGTAAAAGAGAAATTTTGTTCTCTGGATTTTCTGCCTTCACATTATTTATTGGCAGTCTCACTCTCATGAGGATAGATAAGGGATATCTAAGCTTCCTCTGGGTGCTAAGAAAAACTCATGGCATTAAGAAAACCATAATTATTGTTTTGCATTATATACGTCAGGCTTTTTAATACATATATTCTACTGGAAAATACCTAAGAAACAGAAAATATTTAATTAACAGAGGGTAAACTGTTGTAAACTTTGTAGTCAAGGAGTCTCTTCTCTCCATTAGATACAGAACCTAATCTGATGCAATATTTTCTTTAATTGCTCTCTTTGATGTTCTCTATAAGGAAAGGATAGTAAAAGTATACACACACTTTTGTGTTTCTGATGCTGGTCTGACCTCTGATCTTGTTCACCTGTTTTTAAGAACTCTTATGATATTCAGGGAGATCCAAGGATGGCTCAGTTTCCTCAGGGTTGTCAGAGTTTTGCACCAAGTTCCAAAAATGCAAGATTTGTCCCTCTCCCTTTGGACTCTTTTATGGGGTTTGGTTTATTTTGTCTTTCCAGAATAAGCTCTACTTTTCCCTCTCTTGCCTCTTTCCACCAATACAAGTTAATTTTTATTAGCTGATGCTGCTGAGTACTACTATTAGTAGTAGTAGATTTATTATTTTACTTGCCAAGAATCAAGGTGGCAGATTTTCATGGTGCTTTTTTTCAAGAGGAAAGTGAGATCTGGAGCAGTGTGTAATTGATTATGTTAGATGTAATTTTCTTGTTTTCCAGACAATTAAGAGAAAGAAGCCATTCGCTTGCAAAGTTAAGATAAAGAAACTAAAACTGTCTATACTAACAGGTAACTAATTTTCCATGAAAATCTGTTTTCCTGGTCTTAATGCTGCTACCTTTCATTAGCTTTGGAAGTTTGCTACTATGTAGAATAACAAGATCATACATAGATTAGCATAATAGCAGTAGCAATGATAGTATTTTTTAATAGATCATTTAGTAGTGCTTTGATGTTTTTAACAATCCCTAATGGTTCAGCATTAGAAATGATTCCCTAAGTGCTCAGAAATTAGGCCTTAAAAAGAAAAAAAAATGCCCTCATTATAGAAAAGGCACCTATTGATCCCTGTTACAGAACTGGGATGCCATCTCACCCTCTAGTTCTTCTGAATAAATAATGACCTTTGACATAATGCAGCACTGGACAGGTTAGAAATAGCAGCTAGCCCATGAGACAGGCTGAGATAGCTTCTCAGCTAAAATGAAGCTGAGATCTGCAAGGGATGGGGTCACTTTTTCACTCAGTTCTGCCACAGGATCTAACTAGAATTAAATATATTTGACAAATGACCTGTGAGATTCTTGCTGAAGAGGTTCTTTTAATCAGAGACAAAGAGGTCTGAGATTCTGTAGAAGTCCCCAAACAGGCTGAACTCTGCAGATGTGCCTGAGGTGCTGGGTGTGGTTTCACCATAACATGACTCCTGTGACAGAAAGGGATTTTGTTGCTTGTTCTGCAGCAAGACTCGGAGCCCTTTCTTACTGGTATTTGCTTTTACAAACACTTAACCAGGGTGTTTGGGATTTCTTCCATATATTCCAGATGAGGATGTGCATCCCTGAGCTGCTGCAAGGCAATCCAAAGTACCATCTGCCAGAAGCCTTTGTTGAACAGCACCTGTTATTCTGGCCCTTCACATTCCTTGGTCTCTTCTGAAACCCTCCAGGAGAAGCACAGGGTATGCAGTACTACGCTGCACAGAGATCTTCAAAGCCGTCTGCAGGCAGCATGGTCCTTGTCCCCGTGTGTGGTGGGAGGTCCCTCGGTGCCTGGAAGAGAAATGCTCCCTCTGGCCCATCAGACGCACAGGGGTAACTAGGATTGGCTGAGGTCTCCTTCGGGCAAGTGGGACACTGGCACAGCCACATCTGTGCCTGTTTCTGCAGCTAGCTCAGCCCAAGGAGGTCAGGTGTTGATGTGTGGTGCTCCACCTCAAGGCATCATCATCATGTAAGCAGGGCACCCTGCAAGTCCCCTGTAACCTCTGGAAAAGGTGGTTTGTATGGAGATGAATGTCACCTTCCAGGACCGGCTTCACCTGTAACACTAGAGCATTAAGTACAGTCTGCATTTGCAAGTCTCTGCCAGAGTTACCATTTTACCCTCATCCATGTTCCAGCTCTACATGCTCTGGTGGTCTCAGCTGGAAGTTTTTGGGCTCTTGCTACAAGCTATGGTCCCTGCTGTTTTCTGATATCAACCTTTAAGAGAGATGTGGTATTGATCTTTAGTGACTACCCTGCATTGTCTCTGGAGTTTTTGTTTTCTCTTTGAAAGTAGAAGTATTGCTTTTTCTTACCAGGCAGATCCCTTTACCATTCAGAGTCTGTAAGAGCTGCACTGAGATTAATCACAGTTGGCTGTTACCAGAACTAGGCAGGCTTGTGTATGCAGAGGTTACAAGATCTAGGAATAAGAAATTAGTAAAAACTGCTTGCTAGAAAAAGGATATTGGAAGTGTGAATTTTAGAGGTGAATGAAGGCTTTTGGAAAATGCATAATTTCCAAAAAAACAAGCAATACATATTTTTGATTTTTACTTATTTACATGATCTTTCAAATAACCTGATATGACAGTCTACTATCCTTTCACTATGTATTTGGGCATGAACTTTCATGAATGGTGTCCATAGACCTTACAAAACTGAGAGCCAGACTCATAGCCATGCAGATGAGTCATAGGGCTCCATGGTGGAATCCTCCAAGAACATGGATTTTCTATCCTAGGGAGTTTAAAATCTAGATTTCAAAATTATGCATACATATTTTATATTGGTTTCATCACCACAATGTGTCTCCACAGCAGCAATCAAAGCCTTGGGAGATATGTCTGTAAGTCAGTGTTGGGAATCTTTTAAAGAGAAAACCTCCGAATGGGATATTTATATCTTCACAGGCTATCTTTAGGCGCCATTTGTCAAGTTCTTGCACAGTGTCTCCCAAACCTCCTCTTTCTGAAACAGCAATATTCCACACCTCATTTTTAAACTTTGGGAAAACATGGAAAGCTTCTAAAATAATTTTCATTCATTTCGTAGAGCAATAGCATCAATGCCAGTAAAATGAAATTGAGCCATCCTGAAACTGAGCTTCCTCAAAGGCAATTTTTGAACAGCTTTTTCACATCAGCTGTGAAGCACTGGCAAGGACAGTAGGTTCCCAGCCTTATTGTTTTCTGTGAGAAGAGCAGAGCAGCACACCACACTTGGGATCTGCTGCATGTAGAAATAATGTCTCCCTGCATCACAGCATCTCTGTGGGGCAGCAGAGAGTGTGAATGAAACAACAGACAGCATGAGCAAGAGACTGGAATCATATGTAAGGCTAACACGGAGCCTGGGAATGGAAAGGGAAATACAGCCAGGCACTGTCAAAACAGATGTGAAGCAGAAGGTACTGCAGCTCTGCATGTGTCAGGAGAGAGTGCAAATTTTTTGAGGAGTGAGGAAAGAAAAACAAAGAAAAGCCGATGCAATGACTTTGCATAGAAAGTATAATCCTGCTAATGATAAGACAGGAAAGAGCAAAGCAAACTTAAGAAGCATTCAGAACAGGAGTTCAATACAAGACTGGTGACAAGGCTCTTAATCTGTGTGTTGTAATCTCAGAAAAAGGTATTTGCTAGCCCTCAAATCTGTGAATCCAGAATGCACTGTGTAAGTGTTTTTCCTAATGGCAGTGAATGGGGCTGCAGATAAAGACAAAATATAAAATACAAAATGGATGGGAGAGGAAGATGTGCAAAACTGTGTTATGGTTTTTTTTAAGTGAGGAAAGAGTTTTTAAGGAAGGCCAGGGTCATCAGAGGAAATTTCATGCTTAGGTGGACCAAGACTGTTTCGGGCATAAAAGGCCAACAAGATCTGACATAAGGCTGGTGAAGATGTTGATGAGCAGAAATGGTAAAAGTATTCCAGTTCTTCCTGTCTCCTGCAATTGGAAAAAGAAGCATGGAATACTCCCTAACTGATGAAAACTGAAGGTACATCAACAGAGACTTTCAATCAATAGTCTAAATAATTTGCTTTCATGATCTCAAAAGAAAGAAAAATGCAACTTCCCCTCTGACACTGAAATAGCAAATATTTTATTGATAATTTATAAAAATATATTAAAATACTTGGAAAACTGATTAAATATCTGAAGTCAAGAAGTTGACTTCAAGTAGTAGGTGAACAAGATGACACAGAAAGGTGTAGACCAGTGGAACTAGGATCACTCCTGAGGAAAATAATGGAAAAATTGATTCAATTAGTAGAGAAATAGTGTAGGAATATAATTGTTGTCAGTCAAAATAACTTTATGCCAAATATAGCTTTTCAGACAGAATTTATTTTATTTCTTCAGATAATAGGTTTCACCGATGAAGGCAGCTGTAGAGGTATATGATTCTCTGTAATGATGTTGATCTTATACCATTGTCTTTGTGATACAGAAATACATGCTATTTGACAATGAAATGTGCAGGCATTAAGAATTGGCTAGCTGACATAAGTACTTTTCAAGGGAAGTTATTATAAATATGTGTTCTTACAGCATGTTGTAAAAAAATTTTCTATTGAGCTTATGCAGTATCTTTCCTAATACCTGAAGGAGAATACAAACTCCCTGAAAAGTACAGCTAACACCATTCAGACAAAATGTCTGCAAAACCATGCACAAAAAACTGCTGTACAAAAGGAGCAATCAGGATTATTCAGCAGGCCATTTGAAGAAAAATGGTACTGTTCAGGGTAAGGCTGTGCAAGTGTGGATAGGGAATGGTGGTCTTACCTGCAGGGTGTGGGATTACAGCCTGGAAAAGAGTTTGGGGATCAAAATGGATAAAACTACTGAAATATTAAAACACAGTTGTTGCCACAGCAGGTGGATGTAATGTTGCCTTTGGATATATATGCAATTGAGAAATGAAGGTTAGAAATGCCATGCTGAAAATTCAATATAGGAATACAGCATTTGTCCATGACCACAGGAAATATTTCAGAAAAGAGAAAATTATGTGGGAATTGGGGGTTGAGGAGAGAGAGGCAAAAACTGTCTTGAAATGTAGAAATTGGACCTTTACTTTGTGGTGGTATTAGGAAATGTTGCTTGGATTAGCTGCAAATACGGATTTTTGAAAGACTAAGCTCAAGGGGCTTGTTTTTCACCTGTCCTCATTCAGAAAATGTGGCCATACTTTATTGTAAGATAGTTCATTCCCCTAAAAAAGAAAGCAAAACTTAACTGAATTGTCTTTCTCTCTGTCTGCTTATTTCCAGAAGGAATATAAGTTTAAAAATGAATTTAGATAATCTTGTCCAATAGCCCCTGCAGAGATAAACTTGGAAAGCATTTAAGAGATTTCATTTGTTCCCATCTTCCATGTGGTCCCCCCCTCTAATGTCTGAAGTGCCATTAGAGCACAAGTACTAGAGGAGAGCTTTGGCTGTAGAAAAGAAAGGGAACAGGAAACTAATGTTTCCTGTTCATGATCAGAACTTCAGGCTCAAGGAGAAGAATATGTGTTTTTAACCATGTTGGAGCAAAGCCATGTAAGAATTGGTGTCTTCCTTGAGCTGTCTTTGAACAAAGATGGGAGACATTTGTGGAAGAATGCTAAGAGTCAAAAGAGTTTGAGGCTCAGTAGGAGGTTAACATGAAATATTAAAGCACTTGAGTTTCACAGGATATCTTGATACAACATCTGACCATGTTTAATCTCAAGTGTGATAACTAATGACAAATTCATTCTCCAGTGAAGCATGTGAGAAACAGTATCATTAAGAAGTCCCAGTCAGAGTACTTCTGAAAGAGATGCTGTATCATGGAAAACCACAGTTTTACATCAGAGAGACTAGAGTTGAGCAGGGATATTTGGCTGTGCTCAGTCACAGGTTTGACACGTGACATTCACCAAAGTTCAAAGATGCACCTAAAAGTTTGGGTGTATTAACCTCCTGGGAAGGCTTCACTCCTCTCAGGTTGGTTTTCTCACCCGAGGTTCAGGTTGTTTAAAGTCCTTGGCCCTCCAAAAGCCCCGAGTCACATTGGCACAAAGAAGTGGAGTCCTCAAGGCCTTGTTTTCTGGTTTCTCATGTTGATTATTATTTGATATCTCAGAGTTTTTCTCCGCTCCCAGCAGAGGTCCGGACAGCAGCTGAGACATGAGGCGACTGCCCCCCGATGGGACGTCACCTTACATTTATACAGATAACTACGTGTAGGTTATTTACTATTTTGTACCAATGCCTAGTGCTTACACTAAAAGGGTCACTTCTGCTTTGACCCAATCCACTCCAACTACCTTATATCATCACCACCCCAGAAGATGGAGGACGAGGAAGAAGGAGAGGGACACAAGGTACCACCCAAATTCCACCATCTTGTCCCCCATTTACCTCTATTCTAAAACCCCTAAAACTACTGAATTTTGCATCTTCTACTTCTCCTTTTCACTTCCTGGTGATTTGCAATTCCTCTCCTTGTGTTGGACGTTTCTCCCATGGGCTAAGATCAAACTCAGTGTCTTCCTGGGCTCTGTGCCAAGGTCTCCAACTCCCCTGGACCGGCTCCACACCCCCCTGTCCAGGGCTCAAATTCCCTTTCCCGGGTCCTGGGTCATCCAAGGGGATGTTCTGGACTCCAACAACTCCCATCTGATGTGCTAAGAAAGATTTTTACCTACTTGCCCATGCCTGAATGTTATGAAAATCATGACTGTGGGAAGCCTTATCTGGAATACCACAGAAGTTGTTCAGTCCTTGTCCTCACATTACACCTGTCATGCTACACTAGTCTTTATAGCTGGTAGATTATGGCCTAGTATAGTTGTGTGTATAAATATTTTCAAGACTTTACAGTGCTTCCCCAACACTGCTCTGTTGTTTTTTTGTTTGGTATTGAACTACACCCTGTTACAGAAGAGAATTTAGTTATATATCTGAAAATCTTCTTTTCTGTTTTTCTCAACAGCCCTGAAGAAAACCTTTTACTGGCTTCACAAATTAAGGAATATAGCTTTAAATTTCCAAGAATAATTCCTTCTGCTAAGTAAATGTGATGCCAAGCAACTGTCTTTATTTTTCCCTTATGTTATTCCTTTTGCCTTTGTCCCTTAGGTACTAGTGACTCAGAGTGGCTTATAAAATATGAAGAACAACATTCAGAGTCTCTCAGAAAATAAACAGTATTATTTCCTGACAAAACTGCACACTGACAATTATTGAGCAACAGCATGACATGCACAAGATATAGAAGGCCTAAAAATGGAGCTGACGTGATTGTGAGACTCCCACACAAAACAAGAGTATAAGAGATTCACAGGTAGGACTCAGTTAAACACTCCTCAACCTTGCTACTCACAGATTATATCCCCAAGGAAAAGAAATGTTTAGGGGTTTTTTTTACATAAACTAAGGACATGAGCAGCAGCTTCTCAATACTAGGAGTTCTTTGCTTTTGGGAATGAGGAGTATATGGTTTAACATTTAAATGTCCAGAGAAGCAAAGAAATTAATTTTCCAAGTAGGTACACAGCAGAATTGCCCAAGTACCCAAATGTGCTCAGTGCCTGGCATTTACCATCTTTGCTAGATATTTCAATTGCCTAGTAGTGCTTGGGACTTTTTTCTCTCATTAATACCTGTGTCTCAAGCTGATTCTTTGTCTTCTTGTACTCTTCCTTTCTTTCTCTGAATGTTCATGGGACTTTCATCCCTCTCTCCATCCTCTTTTGGCCTAGATTTAACTTTAAACAAGATGTGGGTTGTTATTTTGCTGATAACTCTCTCTCCTGCCTATCTAATTTGAATCAGCTGCTTTGTATTCTGTTTGTCTGCAAGTATCACTTCATGCAGGAAGGCATTTTGCTTTTTCTTTCTGATATGTTCTTGCTTGTCAAATGCAACATGCAAAATGGAATTCCAGAGATCTCCTACTGGAATTCTTCCTATTCTATGTGGATATCGTGGATGGCAGCAGTATGATGTCCAAGTAAGTGGCTTCAGAGAAGGGTGTTAAAAGTTACCAAACTTCCAGCCAAGCACCAAAGTAGGTAGGTGTGACATCCTGATAAATGGAGAACTACTTGAAACAGGAGTATGTGGCTTTATCTGTCTTTTCCTTTCTGCCTCTCTGGTACACTAAGCAGGACAGCTTCTCACTGCCCTTTATTCTGGCAGAAACACCTTTTTAGGAGCTGGACTTGTCAGTCTCCCATTTTTATAAAGTCAGTCCCTTTTAATCACTTCCCAGAGCTCTTCACCCATTCTCTATAGCTACCCTTTTTTACTGTCTGTCATGTTTCTCCTCTGACTCCATCTCTGTGGGCTCACAATTGATGAGAATGAAACTGGTGGCAAAGCACAGCATTCCTCCTCCTAGTATGCCAGCAGTAGATAACTTAGTGCAGTTAACAGCAGATTAGCTCTCTGCAGCAGAGAAGGCAATTATTGTCCTGTACTCAGCACTGATGAAGTCTTCTTTAGGAAATTAGAAGCAAACTGGAGAGTCCACAGGAGGAATAAAGAGCAATTAAAGGTGAGAAAGTCTGTAATCAGAAAATCTTGAAAGAACACACTTTTCTGAGAGAGAGAAAAGGAAATAAATAAGATATCCTTCCACTGCACATTTCTTAGGAGGTCAGTGAGTAATTGTTAGCAGGCCCTGGGAGGGTGAGGCAGGTAACCTGCAGTGAAGGAGACTTGCCCTCATCTTTCTCTAACTGATGTGTAGTGTGCAGAGGTGCAGAACAGATCAGTTTTTGTCCTGCAAAAAATGGGTAACCACCAAAACATAGGTGCAGCCCAGCAATATCTGTCCTTGGCAAGTTGCAACCAAGCCTGACAGAGGAGTAACACTTTTCTGTTGTGGTATGAGAGCTTGTCATCTGACAGTACCACAGAGTCTGCTTGTGGGCTTGAATATCCAAAAAGGTAGGGACAAGTTAGGGCAGTTTTCTGACCCTGTCTGGGTCGTGTGGGGTGGATGGGATCCGTCCCATCAATCCCATCATACAAAGTGTCAGAATGGTTGAATTTTCACCTGCATGCAAATTTAGTCTGTTCACTTTACTCCTCAGCTTAATTGGACAAAAATTCCAATTTGAAACAGTGCCCATATTGTAATTAAGATATAGCTCCAGTGTTTCATCTCATAAAACCATAAGCAGTATTTTGACAAGGTTCACAGCCATGTGGTCTAAAAAACCTGCCCTGACCTCACAGTTACTTTCTGCTGCTAGCCTGCTCCTCCACCACCTCCCCAAACAAACTTTTGTGATTTGTCTGTGTGACTTCTTTTGAAGACTCAGCACAGACTGCCCTTCTCCAGCTCCAATGAGAATGAAAAATGTGCTTTCAGGAACTGCAGAAATAATCCTCCTATGCTTGTTAGAAGGTCCCTGAAATAAACAGCCAGGGTAGGAAGCTGAAAATCAACTTCACTGAGGAGGCCTGCCTTTGGAAACTTCCTGCAGAAGTGCTGTTTTTAATTGGTTGGGGTTATGAACTTGCAGATATCACATGCTGCCCACAGCCGGTTAATCTGCTGCACCTTTTCTGGTGAGATTGTTAAGAATCATTTGAGCAGGGGGATTGCACAGTTCTTGACAATGCTCTGTATATGTAATTTGCTTCATCATCAATTCCTCCACAGCTGTAGAGAATGCCGGCACTGCTTCCAGCCTCCTGTAATGTCAGCAAGAAAGAATCCTGATCAGCTCTGTTGCCTATTTCTGCAGCTCCAGAGCCCTGAGCACTTTCTGCCCCTTGCAGACCAAATGTTGCTGTCACATGTGTCATGCTATGCTATATACTGATCCAAAGCCCTTCCTAAGAGAAGGAGCATTAAAACCTGACACAGAAAGAGAGGGAGAGAGCACACTGGCCTTCTGCCATGTTCATTACCAGCAAGGTTGAAGGAGGTGTTGATGATCATGGTGTGGCTGCTGGAGATCCCCATATGAGCCATATAGGATTGTTTAATTGCACCCTGTCAAATTCAGATTACTCTGTCAATTAAAAGTAACTGAGAAAGCACAATGATCTTTCTAGGCCAGTAGCATTTCTGGCAAAATGAATTCCGTTTTTAGATTTCAGCAGGAGGGATGTTTAAACATAAAATGAGGATTTTCTGCACCCAGGGTCAAGTTGTCCAGTTTTTCTTGACCAAAATATCTAGTGTTTTATGCTCTACCTTCTCCCAGATAGTACGGACACACTATGGAGGAAGTAATGAACTCTTTTTTAGCCCCTCTCCTTATTGATCCAGCTGCATCTTTTGTTGGCAGTGGGGTTGACAGGGGGAGGATACAGGGCTTGTTTGAAAAAATTCTCATTTATGAATGGCAAACAGAGTGTAACTGCTAGAATCCAAGCAACTTCTGTGGATACAGGCTGGTAAATGTTACCATGTGATTTCATATGTTCTCTTCATACATAATTAAAGACAAAGACAAGAAAACAACAGGCATTTGGTTTTGCTCATTAGATATATAGATTAAAGGATTAGCCTTCAAAAATGCGTCTGATAAGTAATGACTGTATGAATATGGCAAACTGTAACTAAAGTATTTGAGGATTTGAAGTAGATTTGAAATAGATTTTGAGAACAATGTGTTATACTTTTACATTGAGTAAGAATATAGCTTCTGTATAAATAAAGGTAATCACTTAACTACTGTTATTCTCTTCCTGTCTACAAAAGCTATTGTTTATTTAGAAGTGAAGAAAATACGGAGTGGCTGAAGATGTGTGCAATATTGCAAAACAAAAAGACAGTTGGAGAGAATATGTTTGCTAATGAGTAAGATGCTGAGTGATGCACAACAGTAAACAGTCTGAGCTCTCCTTTCATGTGAAAAAAAACACTGGTAATATGATATTTTGTGTGTGTTGCTGGGAGTGGGGGAAGGGATCACATGCCTTTGTCCCAAAGAAGAAAGTTTTGAGTTCTTAGCTGCACTCTGAGTTTCTCACAGGAACTCCTGGCAAAAATTACTCAGAAACCACGATGTTTGCACATGTGGTTCTGCAGTTCAAAAGACATTTCTCACCATCAGAAATAATCTAATATATGTTTCAGCAATGTACAGTAAAATTTGGTCAGAGTGTGTTAGATAGGTCAACCACATACTGGAGCTTTCTGGCAAAGAGAACCATTTCATTTAGAGACATAAAAGTGATACCCCTCTCCTCCCACTTCTCCAGACTGTGTTGCAGGGCAGCACTTGAACTGGTGTTGTTCTGCTGAAACATGTCCTTTACTGTCTTCCAGGTGCTGGGAGTATCAGGTACCTGGGGAAAATTTTCTTGTGTTTTCTCCTCCTCTCTGCTTTTGTCTGCTAAGAAGACAACATGGGAAGGAAACATCATCAGCCACATGTATGGGACATGTAGACTCACCATCCTTTATGCATTATTAGTGTTTGAGGGGTGAAAGTGGGTTTTGACAGCAAAGGTTTTAAAGAGGCTGTCATCATTCAAACAGAATAGCTACAGCTTCTCCTGCTGACCAACTTCATAACAACATTTAGCAAGGCGTGAAAGGCATGAAAAGCAACTGCCCCTCTCTGGACTACTTTTCTCAGCAACATGTCTGCCAGTCACTCTGAAGAGCCCAGGGTGGCAACTGACATGCCTTACTCTGCTCATCCCAATGCTGAATGCTACACAGGACATGAACAACCAACAGGAAGCTCAGTGAGCCCTAGAGATTGAAGGCAGGTTTGGCAGAATGCCAGGAGAATGTGTGCCATTGGCTCCTGAAAGGATCTGGCATGGTTATGCAGGGTTTTGGAGGACAAAGTCAAGTCTGCTGACCTAGCAATATGACCATACATTGATGTGCCTATGCATGGCTCTGAAGTGTCTGAAATTCCCCCTCCTCTGTGTCTTACATCTGGCAATTAATTTTCAGGAGACAGAGCATTGTGTATTCACCAATGACAAGTTGCTTATGAGTGAACTAAGAGTGCTTCATGTGCTTACCCATCAAATTGGAGGTGATAACCTTCATCAAATTGCAGGATCGGCTGTGCTAAATATTAAAGGCCATTACCTTGGTGGAAATTTCTGCTTCCCCTTAAAAGGGCCTGTACTAGAACTTGAAGCCGTTCTCACACTCCTGCTTTCTCCTAGTAGTGTGTGAAAGGGTCCCAGGAATAGTCACTGAGGCAGTGGTTTTGCTTTGGCTTTTCCAGGCTGACTGTGGAGCTCTTTTCCGCAGGCAGGAAGATTCTCCTCCTGGGAACCCAAGGGATGCCACAAGTGTAAAAAAGAGAAGGCAAGTACCTGTTCTCATTGCCAGAGGGCATGTGACTGTTGCCTTCCCTTGCTAGGCTGGCACTCTGCTTTTCTACTGCCAGTCTGTGTCTGCTGCTAGTGTATGGCTGGCACCTCTAAGCACAAAGTTGTGGTACCTGAGCAGATTTAGAAGCCAGGTTGGGATCCAACACAACTTCTTTTTTCAGTGTAAAATTTCAGCAGCTGGATTGTGATTGTTCATTGTTGGTACTAATTTCAAGTTTGGAAATATTTTTCATTTTTCTGGGTGCTGCTAGTGAATGGTTGCACCAGAGGGACAATTTTTGTAGTAAGTGCTCAGATATGATACTTTCTAATGAACCATACTTCTGGAAGGACTCCACCTAGCTTTTAACTGCTGAATAAACTCCCCCACTAGAATCCTCTGTGTCTCTTCCTGTCTCCAGCCCCATCTTCCTCACCAGTACCCTTCCTCTCTTTGCCTTCCTTTGCTTTGGTGGAAAGAAGTATAACTCTCACAAACTTGGATGGTAAAAACAGATGAAACCTTTGCACTGCTGTTGTGTTCACCACCTACCTTTCACAAGTCAAGGACAGTTGTGTGAGGTTAAATTAAGAAAATGGGGGAAGAAGTGGCTGTGAGCAAGCAACCCTGAATTTGTATGTCTTGTACTACTGAGGAATCCATGTGGGTGTTCCTGGTGGAACCGGGTAGTTTGTCTGTATTTGGTAGCTGTCTTTTCTGTCCAGGCTGGATGCTCGGCTGGAAGCCTAGCTTGTCATGTTGCAGCAAGAGCAGTGACTCTGCTTGGCTATGGCACTGGGGCAGCCATGGCACAGGCTGCCAATCTCAGCAGATGATCAAAAAGTGAGACAAGCTCTTTGTCACACTGCTGTCTGCACTATCCAAATGGTATGAGGACTTAGGCACAAACATTTTATCTGTTTCTGTGTGTCAGGGTAAAAATTACATTTCCTACTGTGGTTCTGTGCTGATCTCTTAGGCTGCATACAAAGGTGTGTGACACAATGCAGTGGGAGAGAAGGGATCCCTGCCATCTGAGCAAAGAGTGTGCTTTCTAGGCAGCAGTAAGTTTTGGAGATTGATTCAATGGATGGAGATCAAGGATGAAAATTTCATACATTTGGCAGATTATAGTATAGATATATGATCTGGAGAGTATCCAGATTTGTTGTGAAACATAAAAAGGAAAGTTTCTTCTCATCTTGTCTGTTCTTATCCTACTGCCCAGTATTGTTGCAGATAGACAGGGAAACAATAGTCATAGGAACATCAGTGATGCAGCAACAGATGCAAAGGCTCAGGACAATGCCAGAAGAATCTGACACACGCTTTCCTGGATGCTGATCATGGTGTTTGGTATATCCAGCATTTTGTTTTACAAAAGCCTTTAGTTTCCAAAGAAGTTGGACTATTAATTTCAGGTCCCTGTGTGTCTTCCGCCAGCCTTGCTGTCTTAGTTGTTTTACCAGTGCTTGGTCTACAATTCTTGGGCATAAAACGGAGTGCTGTTTTCTGAAAAAAACTGTGGTCAAGTTATGACTTGCTTTTGACCAAATATCCCTGCCATAGCCTGTTTGAGCCATAGTTGTGTCATCTGGCCTAAAGCTGGTCCACTTTAGGCTGGTGATTTCTTTTAGGACTTTGAGAAAATGTAGTGGGTGCCTCTCCCATCCTACCAAGGGGTGACCTCTCCATGCCTTGATGATTGTGTTTTCCACTGTGGAATGACTATTCCTCTTCCCTGCTAAAGCAAATATTTGTACAATACCTAAATATATGTGTATGGACAGAGGTGCTCCCACAGCAGAGTTCCAGCCTTCTGTAAGGCTCCCTCACTTGTTTTCTACTCCCTTCTTTTTCATTTCTCCTGAGGTCTTCTGAAAGTCTTCAGTTACCACAAAATTAGTTTAAGGAGGAAAATAGCCATTGAATGCTTCTCACCTTCATCCTAAGTGGGAAACTGGAGCTGTTGCAGTGCTGTAGATAATTTCTCAGTGTATTCTGTTGCCTGAAACTACTCATGGGTAAAAAAAACCAGCATTCCTTTTAAACCATTTTCACATCACAGTCATCACACCTCTCCAAAGTACTGCAAAGCTTCACAGAGTTCCATGTTTAGCAATAGACAGTACAAGCCTGTTGATGTTAGCTGCCACTGTACAGAGATAACTTGAGAAAAGCATCATCGTTCTTTTTCTGTGAGGTCTTTGGTCAACAAACACTTTTGTACTTTTTTTTCCTCTTCTTTGAGCAGCAAAAATGTAGATGTGCCATGCAGGAGGAACCCATGAGGGTTAAGTGGCTTCTGTCTGCATCATGCTTCAGAAGAATAATAGCATTCCAGCTTAGTTCTGATAAGATAAATATAGATTTGCATTTGTGATGGGAGTTTTAATCTCTGCAGTATGATTTTCAAGGAGATCTGTCTTTAGATAGTCTTACAGATGTTTTGTGCTTCCAGCTTTATTGTGAAGTGTCTGCACTTTTACTCTGGGATGAAAGTCATTTCACAACTAACCAGGAAAACTGCTTCAATGCCTCCTTTGAGGAGTTTGCACTTGCTTTGAAACAATTCTGTCTTGACCTGAATGATGTGATGGTGTATTATCATGCTTCTTTTTCAGAATGGCTAAAATGCTGTTAGAGGTGAAAGAAATGTCTGCCCTTTTAATTCTTTTTGTGAGAAAGGCATTGATACTTTTCCTGTAACTTAAGGCAGATGCAGTCAACAGCACTGAAAAGGACTGAAGAAATAATGTGGATATGAATTAAGGTCAGTGTTTGAGCTGTGTTTCTTTTGGAAGGATTCTAGAGTTTGTCAGCAGACTATCTCTGAAAAGCTGTTGCCAGGAAAAATATTTAATGATGCTTCCATGAAAGTTATACTTTGAAACAAATGGCTATAGTGTTAGAAGAATCTGTGAAAGTTCTCTCATGTTTCTTTACTCTTTTTTTCCAACTTAGTCCTTTCACTGTATCATAATCTTCATTTTGATAAATAGGGCACTTTAGGTAAAAAGTTGTTAAAAAATTTTGTTTCATGAAGCAGCAAGACCTGTTTCTAGCTCTTCATTTTCTTTTCACATACCAAGAGGTTTCTCACTTTCCCTTTAACAAGTCAGTCTCCTTTTGCAGGGGCACATGTCAGTATCTCTTCAAAGTAGTGGGATTTCTGGTCAACACGTGCCTCATATGTACTTTTTCTGAAATATGCTTGGGCTACCTGGGTCCCTGCTCTTCCCTGTCTCCAGCTGCACATATATGCTGTGTGAAAGGGCATCAAAGCATGAACACCAAGGACCTGCTCCATCACAGCACCCATCACAGCACCCTAAGGATCGTGTTGGAGCTGAGAAGACTATCTGCTTTAGGCCTACTGGACATGCTTGCTGAGACAAGGGCATGCTGTTCCTGCATCCAGGCATGCCCATCCCTCTCCTTGAATGACCCTGAATCTCACTGAACACTGAGTCCTCCTTCCCATGACCATCCAAGGTGGAGATTTAACAAAAGGACTGACTCAGTAGGACGCCTGCTCTGAGACTGTTGATGGTTTTAGGTTACAGCCTTGTGATGTCTTGGGTTAGAGAAAGGGTGTGTAAGAATGAGATAAACTCTAATAAGACCCTGTTGTCAATGCTTGAAAGCACTTTCTGTATTGCTTTCCTTAAATGTTGCCTGCATACTCCAAAGAAATGCTGCAGCCCTGGAAACATGTATATGTGTGTTCAAGCTATTGTACACTGCTGTGTGTAGACATCTGATATCTGTGAACTGTTTCCTCCCTGTTTTCTTTCCTTTTCCTCTTCCTTTTCATAGCCTGACCTAATATTATGTCATTTTAGAAATGCCTGTGGAAGGATATGTGGAAGGCTATATATACATATCCTGTAAGTTGGTATTCAGCATAAAATCAAAGGAAAGTGATGGGAAAACTAATCATCCTCATTTAGATTAACAAGTAGGAGGTACCAGACAGTACTGAAGTTCAGATATCAGCTCATTAGTTAGTGGGCAGGAACCACTTCTTGGAGAAAGTTAGACAGGAGAAATAGGAAGGGAAAAAATGAGTTTACCATGTGTCTCAAGGAAAAGAGAAAATTTTTGTATGCGATATTTTTGAGTGTTGTAGGATTGTGTAAGAGAGTTTTTCAAGATGCCAGTGGGAATGAGATGAGATGTTCAGGTAGAGGGCCAAAGCAGGAAGTGTGGATCCATTAAGGGGGATCCTGGAGGAACAGGTGTGGTGAACTGATGGTGTGGGAAGGGTAACATGGAATGTAAAGGAGGTTGTTTGCCACAGAGGTTGTGGGCTGTATCCTGCACCTTGTCACTGCAGTCTGTCCTGCCTTGGTATGTAACAGCCTCTTCCTATTTGTTTTCACCATCTCACTCTCTCTTCAGTGTGCATTTGTGCGGGTGTAAGTGCCAGAGCACAGACTGAAGGTCTGTCCTGGGTAACAATGTGTAACCAAACTATGCATCCTTCTCCCACCCACATTATTCCTGGTGAAATGTGAATGGTAGGTCTCTTGCAACAGTTCCCCAGTGCACCGAACCTTCCTGTCTGAACCTGACCATACATAGTCTGGGCACTTTAGGGACTTGGGACACCACCACCACTGGACTGATCCAGAAGAGAACCCAAACTTCCATGAGAAGACCAGACTTTCCAGAAGACCACCACATTTGACAAGACTTCAACCACCACTTAACTGGACTGCAACCACCATCCTGACCGACAGGGAGCCTGGTTTTACTTTGACTTTGTGGGTCTAAGCTCGTTTTCCTGTATCATTGCATTTATTGTAATTTTTCTATTAAATTGTAAGTCCAACCTGAAATTTCTCTCAAGGTGTTTGTGTGGGGTTCATTTCTCCAACTGGAGACCAGCAAAAGATCATAGGGGCCCCACATTTGAAGTGTCATTAGCTGGGAAAGAAGAGAATGTGTACTATCTTTCCTAGAGAGTTTCAGTTGTCTGTGTGTGTTTGTGCACAGCAGTGCTGTGAGCACCAGCAATTGCGTAGTGAACTCAGGCTGGACTTGTTCCTGAGGAGGAGACCTGCCCTGGGAGAGACCCATGGTAAAAAGGATGACTGGCTAAATACACAAGGTTCATGTGAGACCACAATCTGTTCTTAAACAGTCATGGAGAACAGTGTGCATCAGCATAGGATAAATTTGTCGTTTGAGGTGAGATGTTAACCCTCTCTGAAATCATACAATGCCAAAGCCAGATCATGCCACTGACAGCTTTTGGTTCTCATACAAACAACCTCTGTCATATCTCATATGACTGAAATAAGCAGATTGCCTCCACTAACCTGAAAAGAGCTGACAGTATCTTCAGTGTCTTTATCGGCCTGTCCTGCTGGAGGTGAATGGAAATGATTCTGAGGGTCCATTTGCAGATGCACTCTAGGGGGTCCCATAGGTTAAGGTTTTGAGAGAGTGGTGTTCCTCTGGAGTCAGTGCCAGAGCCAGTATTTCCATCAATGATGTGGATGACAGACAAAATGCACTTTATGTCCTTTGTGGGTGACAAATTTGGGATGAAAGCACATGGTTTATACACTGGATGTACAGTTCTCATTACAAGAACTTAGTAATCTGGAGAAATGAAGTGACAGGCACTCAAGAAGTTCAGCAGAGGAGAGTGTGAATTCCTGTCTGTGACAGAATAACCACAAGCAACAACTTGGGCTGGGTTCTAACTGAATAGGGAGGACCTTTGCAAAAAAAGGAACCTGATGATGGACAGCAAGATGAGCACCAGAAGTGTTCCCTTGTAGCATTAATGGATAGCCATGTATTTTATTACATTACGAAAATTGTACATTACGAAAATATTTATTCCCTCTGTTCAGTAGATTTGAGGCCTCATCTGGAATATTATGTAAAATTTTGGGCTCTTCAGTGAAAGTGAAATACTGAGAAACTCTAGTGACTGCAGCAGAAGACAGGGATTAGGTTGAGGAGTTAGGCAGAGAACAAGGTGTCTATTGGGGGAAGATGGATTTGTTTCAGAAGTGAAATATTAAGAGGGAGTCTAATTTTGGGGATATTGTTTAACAGCTATCTGAACATAATCCAGCAGTTCAGCAACAGTGCGGCCAGCGAGACCAGGGCACAGTACTTGGCTCTGGTGAGGTCACACCTAGAGTCTAGTTTTGGGATTGTCATTACAAGAATGACATTGAAGAGCTGGATCATGTCCAAAGAAGGGCAATGGAGCTGATGAAGGATTTGGAGCACAAACACCATGTGGAGTGGCTGAGAGAACTTTGGGTATTTAGTCTGGAGAAAAGGAGGCTCAGACATGACATGACCTAACTGTCCTCTACAACCACTTAAAAGGAGATTGTAGACAGGTGGGAGTAGATCTCTTTTCCCAGGATAAGAGGAAACAGTGTCTAGTTGCATCAGGTGATGTTTAGGTTGCATATTAGGAAAAAATATATTTTCACAGAAGGGTTGCCAGTCATTGGAACAGGCTGGCTAAGAGGATGTTGAGTCACTGTCTCTGGAGGTATTTAAAAGAGGTTTAGATGTAGCACTGAGGGACATGGTTTAATGGTAGTCTTGGCAGTATTGGGTGAATAGTTGGACTTGATGCTTTTAAAAATGTTTTTCAACCTAAATGATCCTATGATTCTGTGATTCTTAATCTCATCTTAAATTGCTCATTGGAAGGTTACAGAGAAGAAAGAGATGTGCTCAAAGGCACAGAATGAAGGGACAAGGAATAATGGGAACAAGTTGCAGCAATGGAAATCTTGACTGAACAGTTAAAAAAAAATAAAATTCACCTGAAATCAAGATTGCCCTTGGACAGAGACCAGACTGATGAGTACAATATAACCATGGAGTTTTTCAAAAAGAGGGTGTTTCATTGAAAACTCTCAGAGGTCTCATTCAACGTAAGTTTTTCTGTGATTCTCTAGAGATTCAACAAGTGGAATTTCTTAATTTCTGGCATGCTTGTATCATCATCAGGTCTGAGGGTGTATGGCTTCCCTGAGTGGTTAGAGGTAGGGGGTCTTCCACACAGTTACAGGGGGTCTTCCACACAGCCCACGTACCCTCCGATGGCACTCCTGCTATGTACATAAGAAGGTGCTGGAGAAAACATTTGGACAGCATCAGAAGCCTTGCAGAGTGACAATTATTGATTGCAGAGATGAAAATGCTATCTGTAGGTCATCCTTTGAAAACGAAGGAAAACAAATCCTAACAGGTTATTTAACTCCTGAAACAGTCTTCAGACACATGCTGGCTTGACATAATTTTTACTGGGCATCCAACTACACCTGAAACATATTTTTATAATTGGATATAAAATAAGATGTAAAAACATTGTCACTGGTCTATTTCTGAAAGTAAATCTATATAGTATTCTGGAAGCAAATAATGGGTCAATCATTCCATGCCCTGAGCCAAAAACAGTGTAAAAGCTGTATCATTGTGGTATTACTTAGGGAAGAGTCACCACATAGGCACAGGATATTAACTTAGCCCCAGCATTTTCAAGCCCCAGTCAGCACAAAAGCTGCAAATTGAGCTCTTTCTGTAAAACTTGATGAAGATATAACTCACCTCTTATTCCCCAAGTAGGCACTACAATAACTTGCTGGCAGCATCTGCATGTGCTTTTATTCCCTCCATGCAAAAAATTTAGTGTCTCAAGTCAACAGATGTGAACCAGTATATAAACCAAATATTTTTTTGAGATTTTTGTCATGTTCACTATTTATAGATATTTGCTGAAAGAGACATATTGCTAAAGAGAATGAGTCAGGCCTTCTCAGAGAGGAAAGGGTGATGAAAGAAAACTAGGCAAGCAGTTTTTAGGAACTCCTTTCTTTATTTGATTTTTTATAAAGGATGCCATTCTTTTATTTAGGTTTCATTGTTTGTGGTTACTTGCCATGCTCCTGAGATGCTTTTCAAGTTATAAATTTCTTGTTGCAAGTACTTGATATTAAAGATAAAATTTGACATGTGCTGGTTAATTTGGACTGGTCACATGTAGGGCCCCACATGTCCCTATTCCTTTTTATTCTCTAGACTGGAAATGTAGAACAAACACTTGCCATTCACACTGGAGCCTCAGTGTATGTTCTTCAATTTTCACATATATCTGCCTGATTCCTTTTATGTTGCTGCCAAAAATTTGTTTGTTTAGAATATGCAGGGAAAGCAAGTATGCCACTTAATATGTACTGAAGTTATTTATTTGCTATGGATTGGCAATTCTGATGTCCTGGTAAATGGAGATGGAATTTTGATATTAAACACTATAGGCTGCGTGAGGTTTGGCTGATTCAGCAATCAGGCTGCTGCAAATCATTAAAAAAATGTATGAAAGAGAATGGACTTCATGCTGGAATAGTTAAGAAGCACCATTTCTGAACTTCAGAGATTTTGGAATAGGCTTGCAGAAAAGCTTCCCCACACTATTTTTATAACATCGCTGTACTTTGATTTGATATGACTTTGGGTCCAATGATGACTTTACTATTAAGGAATGGGAGCTTGAGTTAAGAGAGATTTCTGTTGCTAAGGCAACAATCTCACAACAGTGCAGTACCGCAGAAAACAATAACCATTGTTAAATGATGTAATGAAATTAATGATCTTAAGGAAACATGTTTTGTTTTGGTGTTTTAAGCTGCTGTGAGAGCAGGCCATTACCTGATAGTAAGATTGGTCAACATATTCTTCTACGAGCACCTGTTTTATTTTGTTTGTAACTTTTTTTTTTCTGATTAAAGAACAATGAGTTCTTATCTTTTTTTTATTTCTTCCGTCTGGCTGTTTTGAAATGTTGTTTGGTTTTGGAGCAAACATTTGAACTTTCTCTGAAATAAGTTGTAGTAGATAAGAATATGAAAACATTTTTACCTTTAAAAACATTTTTACCTTCTCTTACTTGCTTCCCTAACTTAGGTAAGGAATTTGTCATTCAAGAACAGATTCATATTTTGGTAAAAAAAATGAACCAAACCAAACCACAGTTATGTCAGTGTCTTTGTTTCTTTCTGATATGCATCACATTGCTCTTAGTGAAAAGTGGGCCGAATCAGAAAGCTGAAATTCAGTAATGAAAGAGAAATCAAATGCTCAACTATAACAAGAGAATAAAAAAAGGATGAGGAGATGTCAGGGCCTTGGATTAGGTTCTTTAGAATATATTGTTGTGAAAAAGACAGATTTTGTCCTTGAATTTATTAATAGCATAATCTGTGAGACAGGGAAGACAATTATTCTGAGGTTGGTAAGGCTGTATTACAGTAATTCTTGAAGTTGTATACCAGGCTCTAAGAAGATACAGACAAATTGAAGAGAGGCACGAGGAAAATGTTAGAAGACTTAAAGAAAACATGAGTTCTGAAGAAAGGATAGAGTCTGATTTATAAAAAAGGAGTGGTTAAGCAGGACTTGGTAAATCTTCAGAAGTACATAAAAATTGAAGAGGATGATCATCAATTGTACTTTGTAGCCAAGCAAAGCAGAACAAAAAGTAATTTGTTTAATTTTAGGCACAGAAATACAGGTTAGGTGTTAAAACTTCTTCATAATTTTTCCATCATTACATGCTGTAATTGAGTCAGTCATTAAACAAGAGTCATGAGGAAGTGGTGGTCTCTGACTCACTGGATACCCTTCCACATGGGCAAACCAGAGGAATTTTGGCCAAGGGTAGTTTAGATGTTGTTTGTTCTGCCATGGGTTTGGTCTTCTTATCACTGTGTTACTGTGTGGATTATTTAAGCACACCACAACCTTACCAAGGTAGTCTGCCCTTTGAATGCTCTCTAACACACGTCATGAATTTAGGAAAACCGAAATTACTACCAGTGAGTGTAGTTTCCCATTCAAATAGTATTCTCATTTGATATTAACGCATAACTGAGGAACACAAGAAGTCATTATATGTGTAGAAAGCAACGGAAAAGAGGACAACCATTGGTGGATCAAGAAAAAGAATGAAAAAGAAAGAAATTTCAGGCTGGTTGAGATTTCCAACACCCTCTGGAGAGTCAGGACTGATGTGACATACAACTTGACCACATGATTTACCTACAGATGTACAGACAGCAAAAAGTGAGTGCAAATGAGGCCTGAAGAGTAGAAATTCAGGAGTTATACATTATACTAATACCTTGTTCCCTTAAGGAAGGTGTATTTTTCTTGTGCTCAGACCTTGACCTGTTCAAATTAGCCTGCTTACAACACAGGGCATTGATTTAATTTAATTTAATTTAATTTAATTTAATTTAATTTAATTTAATGCTGTAAGCCTCTTGTCTGATGAAGTTAGCTGAAATACTAGCTTTTGTTTTTTCTTATTTATTTTATTTTACTATCTTAATTGTTTTTTCTAAGAAAAGTTTCCCGTAAGTGTTTTTATTTATTCCTCTGTAGACTTCTAAAATACAATCTTTCTTTTCAGTCTCTCCCACTAATTCCTTGTTCATTACTAATGTCAGCTACTGTAGGATCCACCTACCAAAGCCCACCTAAGTGTTAGTCATCTCTCCACCTCACCATCTGCAGGCCATACCATTCATGGCATCAAATCTCTGCTCACCATATTTCAGTTACTCATATCTTCCTTTAGAGGTATGATTTACTTGAATGCTGTGTTGTTTCTTCCTTCTTCCTGCACACTTCTCCTTCTTAAATCCATTCTTCTTAACCTCAGGCTTCAAAGTTACAAGCAAAATGTTTTGTTGGTTAATATGACAGATGGTCTAGCAACATTGTGTGCAGCAGCTTTAATCCTTCATTTCTGACATCTGGGAGTCCCTATATGGTGGTGGCTGAGTAGTCCTCCTGTTCATAGAAACATAGAACCATAGTATTCATATCCTGAGTTGTAAGAAACCCACAAGGATCATCAAAATCCATCTTCTGGCCCTGCACAAGACAACCCCAAGAACCTCACCATGTTTCTGAGACCGTTGTCCAAACAATTCTCCAATTCTGTCAGGCTTGGTGCTGTGACTCTTTCCCTGGAGAGTCCCACCCAATGCCCAACCAACCTCTGGGTAAGGAACTTTTTATTATATCCAGGCATTCCTCTCACAAGGATGTTGTAACTGCCCTGTGGTCTCCCCTCAGTCTCTTCCAGGATGAACAGACCAAGTAGCCTCAGCTTCTCATATGGCTTCACCTCAAGGCCCTTCAACATCCTTGTTGCCCTCTTTGCATGCTCTCTAACATTTTAATGTCTTTTTTACATTGTGACACCCAAAACTGTCCCAGCACTCCAGGTGAGGCTGCCCCAGTGCAGAGCAGAGCAGGACAATCCCCTCCCTTACCCAGCTGTGATGCTGTGCCTGATGCCCCCCAGGACACAGGTGGCCCTCCTGGCTGTCAGGGCACTGCTGCCTCATGTTCAGCTTGCCACAGAGCAGGACCACTTGGTCCTTTTCTATGGCACTGCTCTCCAGCAGCTTTTGAAAAAACAGCTTTTGAAATTTAATAATTGCTGGATTTTATTCATTTACAAGCTAATGACTGTTTCAGGGCATTATCTCAGTGACACAGATCACAGAATGATAGACTCATAGAATCATATGGGTTGGAAAAGAACTGTAAGATTTTTGCATACAATCATTAACATACTGCTGACAAATATTCCACTAAACCAAGTTCCTGGGTGCCACATCTACACATTTTTAAAGTCCCTTTGGGGATAGTGACTCAATACTTCCCTGGATAGCTTTTTCCAAAGCCTTTTGAAAAACTTGTGGTGAAGAAATTTTTTCTTAATATGTTTGCAGTGAACTGACAGATTCAACAGTTTCTGGATCTTGAGATTTTTAGTCATGTTGGACATTTGTTGGAAGATGCAGTATTGGCTACAAGTGCTAATGGGATGGAAACCAATCACCTGTAGCATTTCAGGGATAGGCATGACAGAAACAGGATAAAAGGAAAGCATGACTGTGACCTCCTGAAAACTGGAGCAGGCAAATAGTCCAGTGGGCTGTAGATTTTTGATTACTGGGAAGACTGTGCCACTATACTGAGTGGAGAGTGAGGTGGATTAAGAATTGGCTGAATGGCAGATCCAGAGGTACCTCATCAATGGGACAGGTTCAAGCTGGAAGCCTGTCACTGGTGAGGTGTCACAAGATTCAATACTGGGCCCAATATTATTTAACTTATTCACCAATGATTTGGATGAATGGGCAGATGCCTTCTCACGAAGTTTACTGATGACACAAAGCTGGGAGCTGTGACTGATGCTCCAGAGGGATGTGTAGTCTTTCAGAAGGCCCTTCCTTGACAGGATGGAGAGATGGGAAGAGAAGAAACTGAAATTCAACAGAGGCCAGTGCAAGGTCCTGCACCTACATAGGAACAACCCCAGGCACCAGCACAGGCTGGGAGATGAGCTGCTGAAAATCAGCTCTGCAGCAAAGGACCTTGGGGTCCTGGTGGCCAACAAGCTGTCCATGAACCAGCAGTGTGTCCTGGGAGCCAAGAAGGCCAGTGAGATCCTGGGTGCATTAGGAAGAGCATTGCCAGCAGGTCAAGGGAGGTGATCCTGTCCCTCTACTCAGCCCTGATGAAGCACATCTGGAGTGCTGTGTCCAGTTCTGGGCTCCTCCGGACAAGAGAGTCAAGGAACTACAGGAGAGGGTCCAACACAGAGCTAGGAAGATGATGAGAGGACTGGAGGACCTCTTATGAAGAAAATCTGAGAGAGCTGGGCTAGTTCAGCCTGGAGGAGAGACAACTGAGAAGACACCTTATTAATGTCCCTGAGGGTAATGTCCCTATATATGCAAGTATCTGAAAGGAGGGTGTCAAGAGAAGGGGCCCAAGCTGTCTCCAGTGGTGTCCAGCAACAGGACAAGGAGCAATTGGCACAAGCAAAAGACAGAAAATTCCTTGAATATGAGGAATCAATTCTTTATTTTGGAGGTGAGAGAGCACTATGAAACAGGCTGCTTGGAGAGATTTTAGAGTCTTCTTCTCCAGATGTATTCAAAGCCCATCTTGATGCAATCCTGTGCAATATTATGCTATAGGATGGCTCTGCTTGAGCAGGGGGGCTGGACCATATGACTCTACTGGTGGTCCTTTTGAACCCTACATATGTGTGATTTTGTGGTTCTGTTTTAAAAAAGCAAAGGGGGCAGCAGATACAACAATTCGTGTGATGCAGTGGGAAGAGTCCCAGCAAGTGGCATGCACAGATGCATGCCTGTGAGATTAGTCAGACAGGTATAAGTGCAGGCTATACCTGTCTGACTAATAGGAGGGTCAGTTGGACAAACACTTAACCTCCATTTAATCACTCCACCAACAGTGAGAAAGAGGTACCAATGGATTTTGTCTATTTTATGTGATAAGTATGATCAGTTTTTGCTGGAAAGCAAAAGAAGGCCAAACAATCTCTTCTGTCTCAGTCTCTGATTCTGTTTGACAGCCTGATCTGAGCCATGTGTCCCATTCATGCATGGATGTCTTCCCTGACTTGCTGGAATCCAAGTCATGCAGAAGCATTCCAGGCAGGGCTGCTGGAAAGCAACACATTTTACCTGAATGCTGGCTGCTTCCAGGGACGTTGTTCATATTCATGAAAGGTTGAGACCCTGAGGATCAGAAATGAGAGTAATTTAGCAGTATGAGAGTTTGGGAAGGACACGTGGAGATCCTTCTCTTCTGCTGTCTGTGGGAGGGAGGGTGAGCAAAAGAGAGCTTATTTTAAACATGAACTAAGTGATTTTTAGTTACTTCTTTGAAGAAAGAAAAGACACATTTTTTTAGTCTTCCTGAGTAATTTAAAGTGACAGAATCTGGTGAGAGACAGCAACGTTTTATTAGGCATAAAATCCTGAAAAACATCTCAAAGTTGTAACCCTGAGAGAGAAGTAGAGGTGCAAAAATTTTGTAATGTTTTGAGTGGCTTGGTAATATCAGCATACTCAATCCTCTCTTTTCAAAAATATGTCAGCCCTCAGTGAAAGTAGCGTGGAGAGTGAGAAGACTGGCTTGATCAAGGATGGATAAGCTTTTTCTCAAGCTTCTCCTAGGGCAAAATCCTCTTTACATCTCAATCTGGAAGAAGATTGAGAGGGAAGGGAGATCTTTTGGCCATTCCTGTTGTTGTACACCCAAATCAGAAGTAATTTTTCAAACAATTTGTGTATTTACTAAAAACAATACCTGAATCTGATGTAAATATAAAATACAATGTTTTACAAAAGGGGACAATGAAACATAGGGCCTTACCATCTTAGAAGCACTTCAACATGGTAAAGGAAAAGAATACCAGGAAATAAGTAATGATAAGGATTTCAAAGAGGAAAGAATAAGATAATTTTCAACATGGCGAGGTTTTAGAAAGATTGAGTCCAAACCACGTGCAAACCGGCTGTATCTACCATAGCACAAGAAATGCTGAAAGGCAATTCTATTGCTGCTTCCCACAAGGGCAACAACTTTTCCAGCATGATGCAGGGAAAAAAGTAGCTAGGTCAGTGTTTTGCTGTTACCTTACAGGGTGGAGATTAAAGTGCCTTGCAGCTGTGTCTCTGGTTGGTAAATAGCAGCAACACAGCCAGGCAGAGTGTCATGAAGGAACTCTGAGCTGCTGTTCGTGGTAATGGTGCCACCTGCTCTGTGCATACATGTAGTTTGTCAAGAATATGAATCAGGATCTCAGAGGCAGTAGCTTGCAGCTGGAACCATGAGGACCTTAAAGTGAGTTAAAATGAGCTTGTCATGTAAGATACCACTATCCAGCCTCTCCTCCACCCGTGGGTACAGAATTCAGCCTCTCTGCTCATGGGTCCCTGCTGAGTTTGAATCCCATGGTGTTTCTAAGGTATGGGAAGCATGTCACTGTTCCTTACTTAGTAGAGGTACATCTGAGTGAGATTTTTTTTCTGCACAAAACGTACAAATTTTGTGTAGCCAGACCAAGAGCTTCCATAAATACACGTCTGCAGTCCATTTATGTTGGAAGTTGCATGTTTTACGTAGTCTGTGCAGGAAAGTAGTGATTACATTAGAAATACTTGGTGTCAGCTGCAAAATGATCATGATTACATCTGCATGCCTTCCATCTCTCTTTTATCTCCTTCATCCTACTTTTGTTCACCAGACCAGTGCCCTTTTAAGATGCCCGGGTCTCTTAATGGAAAATTTGAAGCATTTTGGAGTTTGCCTACCCCATGCAATGATGAGGCATTGATGTTATCTCAGGTCCAGAAATGTTATGCAGGTGTGTTAAATACAGCCTCTATTTTCAGGATGACTAGACTAAACAAAAAGTAAGCTTGATTAACCACAGTGAAGCAGGAAACTAAAGTGTCCTCTGTACTTCTGTTGTCTCAGGTCTTCATGAGCTGCTGCATCATGCTGCATAAGCTCACCCTTACCTAAGTTTGATGGGAACTGGGTCAGTACTGCCAGCCTGTGTAATTTTATAGCAAACTGTGAAGTCTGGAGGTGTTTTCAAAGTTTCCTCAGGAAGAATTGGATGGAAAAGTGCCCACAAATCTGCCCTTATTTAAAATCAGTCACCCTCTGTAGCTGACTGTAAGACAGAGCCAAGTCAAATAATTGCTCTTCTCCACTTACATCCTGAAGTGTTTCAGGCATGAAACACTCGGCATCCATTTTCAGCTGTGTTGAAAGGACACCCAAAGGCAAAAAGAGAGCTGCTCCAAGCTCCGGGAGGGTGAGGGGCTGTGGGGAGCCTAGTATGAAAAAGTAAAAGAGTGCAAGTAGTACTGGAGGGGAGAGACAAGACAGAAAGAGAAGAGTTGATCTTGGAAGAAGGGCTAAGTGTAGCATGGCAGGTTATTGGGTCCCTGCCCAGAAAAGAAGGACAGAAATGTGGCATTACCACCCTTATTAAGTGGGGGGGAAGCAAGCATGGCAGGAAGTCTCAAGGACATAGGAGGAATACTGCTTCTTACAGTGGTGGGAGGAGAAAGGTAAAGAAGAACAAAATGTCTTTCATTCTGTTTGGGAAATCATAATTAAACGATTTGAAGCAATCAGGTTCAGATAAATAGAAATTATGTGCTTTGAAAGTATAGGAATAGAAGATTAAAATTACCCACAGACTGTAATTATAACTCCTGCCCTCTGATCAGATTAAAGTGTTTCCAACAGGTATAAATGTGGCAGCTATTGTAAAAATATTGTTTTAGTCTTACATGTAAAGAGCTGTGCAGTTCACACAAGACTTAACAGAAAAAATTACTTGGTAACTGGATACATGAGGACAAATACTTCTTATGGTATCTATGGCCATTCATTTTCACTCTGGTTTTTTTTCTGTGCTGCAGGGAAATTTGAAACTGGGGTGAAAATGCGGAGGAAGTAGGTAACTGTAAAAAAGAAAGGGTGCTTGTTCCAGTAGCTTGGGAGGGTACGTGGAAGGGAAGAAAACTCCATGATCAAGCATCCAGACTGAGTCATGTCTACTTGCATCTCACTTATGTCTGACTTTGGAACTGAATGCATTACACATGCTTTGGCAGAGGCATAAAGAGGCGTAGCCATTTTAGAGTCTAGGCTGAGGACTGTGATTTTGTGGCTTCTCTTCTCTCACGTTCAATCCCACAGTGATCATAAGGGTTTCATGGACATATTTTCCCATGGCATAGAGGAATCTACATAGTTGGCAGTATGGAGGATGCCAAAAGATGACCTTGCTGAAGGCAGTGTTTCTTGCAGAGATCAAACATGGATCCCCTGCTTGAGAGTGTCTGACTCTCAGGTTCCTTGAGAGTCAGACATCATCCTATGCCTGGGCTATAATACTTTCCATGCTCCTGCCTGGATTTCCCCTGCATTCTGGAGAGGATTGGCAATCCTCCACCTGGGCAGTACACAGCTGCAAAAAGAAGCAGACATGCTCATTTCTACTGTGTGGATCTTAGTAAAATAATCCTGCAGGCTACATGAAAATCAAATGAGGTAGCATTTGTTGAGGTACTTGTGCAGTCCAGACTTCTCACTGCATCCCAGCTCTTCTCTGATTGACAGCTACATTAGAAAAATGAGATTTGAGCACAGCTTTGCAGGCAGTGCAGAACATGGGTCATGTGAATTTTCCACCTGAGTGTCTTCCATTATATGTGTTCAGTCAGGGTAAAAGAGAAAGCAAAACTCTGACATTGCCAGTGTTATGCAGATTGTGTTTTCATAGATGTTACTTTTGAGAGTGGAGTGACTTGCCAAACCTCTGATGTGACATGTGATTTGGAGATAAATTTCCATATGCTGTTTAAACCTTGTCACTATCACAGTTCACTTGTCATTTATAAAAAGAGTACTCATACCTTACGTGGAAATATCAACATGTAGAGTTACTAACTTGTACATACTGTCATCCTACAGATCTTTTGTCTCAATCCACTTCAAGTTTGTTGCAGTGTTAGATGTAATGCCAGGATGTAAGAGCTAACCTGAAGTCTGTGAATAGGGATTTATGAAGTTCTTTGTATTTCTGATACTTTACTTTTATGCAATAGAAGAAAGCAGGTTTAGCTAGGTAATTAATTGCTCAGTATCTCTGTGTCTCTGCAGCCAGATACTAATTCTTTGTAACATTCTCGTTTCACCTTTCCCATCTGTTCTGTAAATATTTATTACACCTTCACCTACTTGATCTTTGTTTTGCATCAACATTGATTTGGATATTACAGGGTGTCTGTCTCTGAATCTGGTTTTCATAGAACATTTTAAACCTTTTCTTGAATGAGCTTCTTTGTAACTCTGGATGTGTCCCAGAGCAGGGACAGTTGCTCTATCTTAAGTGGAAGAGACAGTCACATAAAGACTGACAGGAACAACCTAAAAGTCTTGTGAAGTGTTTGTTAGGTCTTTGTTTTTATGACTGTGGAGGGAGCCTTGGGAGGCTGTGGGGCCTGACTGTGAGGAAGACACTCTCCCCTGGATAAGAAAGCAGCCCCTAGGCTTCCAGGTTGTGGTACACCCACCTAGGGAAGAAACCTTAGGAGATTGCTCTCTACTATAGTGACAAGGTGTGTTTCCCTGCCACCTCCACCCCTCCCCAAATAAAGCTTATCAGTGACATGTTAATTGGTTGTACCTCATTGATTCTTTCCCTCCCTCCTCCTTATCACCCCAATTAATTGGTCCATGTTGGATCCTTGCCCTGGTTGCTACATTTTTCAATCCCTAACCCGACTGGCCAAGTTGTGGCCAACCCTGCCCCCTGCCTCCCCTGTGTAGAAGTCCCTGCTTTGCCCGGTGCTCCTGTTTTTTGTTCCCGGATGCCCTGGAGGCACAAAGGTCCTGGAGAACTCCACCAGAAGGCTCTGTCGTTCCATGTTGCCTGAATCGAGCTGCTTTCACAAAAGAGCTAAATCACTCCAGCGGTTTGCATGTGCCTGTGCCCCCTAGGACATCCTTTTCAGGACACTTCCAAGGAAGATCGTGGCACTCCTTACCACCCGCAAACAGCTGTGACATTTGACCTCAATGCTGTTAACATTCCCAGAATTTGTACCCATCCAGATATTGAACTTTGAATTTTCTGTTTTAATTTTATGACAGCTGATGTGAGACAAGTATGCCTTCTGGTCTATTAAAAGGAATGAAGAAAAATCAATATTTCAGCATTTAATTGTAATTGAATACTTAAAACCACTTTTGTTATTTTTCTTTGGCTTTCCAATCTGGATGCACAGAAAATATTTTTACTGAAAGGATAAAATACAGCTATGCCCTGAAAGACCATATTCTGACATGCAATTTTATTGTTCCTCTTGCTTTCGTTTCCCCTGTTAGCAAATTTTTTGCGCCAGTATTGTCTTGTTTCTGTCTCGTAACTACTGATCAGAATGAGAACTCTCTAGGGAAAAGAGCACTATGCTGGGATGGGAGGCAAACAGGATTAAGAATACGTGTCATTATTTAGCTTTTCAGTCCTGGGCATTACTGTATTACAAAAAAAATTGCAATCTATCATAGCCTAGTGGGAACACTAGATATCTTCCTGCCCTAAGTCCCTAAATCCCATTGAAAATGGGCTAGATCTGATTTTCTGGCAGTCATGGAACAATTAAGAAGAAGTATGAATGTTAGGCCCTTTCATTTTGCTAGTCTAAGGTGCCAAAGACAATTTAAGCTCCTCATGGAAATGGGTCAATTATTTCCTGCCATGTATTTATAGTCAGGTAATTATTAGCAGTGAGTTTTATTTATTTAGATTGCCTGAGCAGAAAGAAGATTTGTTCGCAGGATTGTTGTGGGGGTGTGAAACAGCTGCCTGAATACCCTCAGTTAATTCTGCTTGAGCACAAGAAGTTTTTGCCCCAGACAAGGCAAGCTTGTGGAAAAGTCTGCCCCTGAAGAGGCAAGTGTGTGCACCATTCAGGAGAGAATGTCTCACCACATACCTGTGTGGCAGAAATAGGCACTGGAGTGCTTAGTAGGATTGCTGCTCTTAGATATCTACGAGAAGAATGAGCAGTCACGCTACCACACCATAGCTATGCATAATCCATTGTCCTGAAGACAGAGGAACAAATGGGGAAACTGGGGCAAGGGGTATTCCTGGAAGGATGCTTGCTGGGATTGACCTTTACAGGCCAGGGTGAAGTAAGGGTTTAGGACATGAGTCATGGATTCACCTTTCCAATGTTTAACCAGCCTCCAATACTATGCCTGCGTGGGTACAGGATTCCATCTCCATTGGGCTACAGATCCCTCACTATACTGCCAGTCTTCCCATATTGCAATGCCAGTTGCATTTCATCTTGTCCTGACTGTCAGTTCCCTTTTATGGACATTGACACCATTTCCAATCTTTTTGCCCAAGGATATGCTGGCTAAAACTTGCTGCCATTGTACCCACAAAGAAAGGAACTGGATAGGTTTGACATCCTGAGAACATGGTGGCATGTCTTTGTGTGTTTGGTGAGTCACAGGAAGTGCCATGTCAGTGTGGTGCAGGCTTTGTGTGGCACAGTGCATCACTGCTTGGTGGGATATCTCTGTCTGTGTTACCAGAAGGAAATGGGAGATGAAAATGGCTGTAGAAGGCAAAATGAGGTGAAACAATAACCAACAATCCTGCTTGCAGACAGAAATAAAAGGTGCTCATGTGGGTTTTTGTTGTGAAAATATATGTGGGCCAAAGATGCTAGTGACCCTAGAGAGGAAAGAAAACAGAGTGAGCAAAAGCAATTGCTGAAGGTCACTGTGAAGGTCCTCAGAAGAAAAGGGAGAAATGTATGAAAACTTTGGGTAACATGTAGGCTGTTTGAAAATCCTCAGCTGATTTTAACAGGGTAGATCTTTTTCATGTTTCCAGGATGGTATTTCTTTGGAGGTCATGTCACAGAAAATGAGGCAGTTGTGTGGGAGTCATGTTGTGAGACTCATCAACCTCTGTAAGAGACAAAAAGCAAAGGAAGGGCAAAATAACTGGTTTTCTCTGTGAAAAAAGCTTAGGAAGCCAAAGGGACTGGGAAAGTCATATGTGTGTCTCGGCATCACCACTTGGATGTGTCCTCCCTCTGCCAAGACCTTTAGCACCACAGGGCTGACTCATCAGCATGCAAGAGTGATGGTCAGTCTCTTGAGGTGCATTGCCTTCATTAGTTCTGGTAGCCTGGGAGTCTGGGATGGGCTGTGTTGGGAGATAGTGAGCATATCTGTGCAAGCTTGGTGGGTTTGCCTCTCGCCTTTCTCTCTCTGTAGAATGCAAGCCCACCACTTGCACGCTAGATGTTTCTCAGGGGTCTGGTGCTGGGCTGCCTGAGCTCTTGGGAGCTTCATCCAATGTTTTCTGACTCTGACCTCCATCACATCATGAATTTGAGACATTTTCATATATGCCTTCTTTATTTTATAACAATAAGGATGACAAAAGAAAAATTAAGGCAGAGAAAAGCTTCCAGTAAGTCATTAGTTTGCAATCATTAGTTTTTTTCTCCCATGCAATGATTGTTTCCATGGAGACTGGAGCAAACCAGTGGCTACCAGTGTGCATTCTGCTGGTCCCTGTTGCCACAGAAACATGTACACTGGGTTGCCAGAAATTAAGTTACTCTTGTCCAGACAAACAAAGTGGCAGGATTCAGGAGTAACAAGTTTCCTTCCAATTTTGCGCTCAGATGGTCAGTCCCAGAAGAGTCTGGGCGTGGCAAAGCCTTTCGCAGCAATCCTTTTAACAGGTGCAGTGTGCTGATCTTGAAGAGTTTTGCTGGCTATGTGGCAGGATTATCAAATCAAAGACACCATAGAACATTGCAACCTAGAAAAAAGCAGGGGGGTAGTATGGTCAGTAATTGTTGCTGATTGCTCTGCCAGTACAGACTGCTCTGTCACTGCATTTGGGTGCCACCCTTGGTAGGCTGTAGGAGCAGGAAGAGTTGCCTTGTATGCACTCTTTTGAAGGGCATCCAGCATAGCTACAGTATAAAGATTTCCCAGAAACAAATGCTTGTTCCCTTCAGAATCTGGGGACGACCATTCCATTATTTTCACTGCAGAAGCTCTTGGATGACCAAACAGATTATCTGCTTAGGTGACTTGTGTTTTCTGCTACTAGAAGCTCTCCCTTTGTATTGGTGTAACTGAGGTTGTCTTACTGACTGGTACAAAAACAATATGCATTTAGGAAGCAGACAGTTGACTAATGTGAACTTCAAGTTGGATAGGGATTATACTATTGTGTATGACATTGTCAAAAACTGAGTTTATTTAGATGCCAGGTTTGACTTAATTTCTTATCAACCCTTATATAAACTGCTTTACATGCAACAGATAGTTAGTAGACAAGCTGACCCCTTGTGTGGCTATAAATGTACAACATTTTCTATTCTTTTGTTTGTAGGATTTCTGTCACTGAAAATTGTTGATTCTGTCTAGAATATACACTTTTTTATTGCAGTTTTTCCACTCTTCAGAAAAACTCTTAAGAACAATGTTCCTGGCACAGCAGGCCACTAGAGAAGGGCTTAGAAAATGACACCCACTCTAGCTAACAGTGGCTTCAGTTGGGGCATTGCACCAATTTCTTGTTGCTCCAATCAAATTTCTTTAGGAATAAAAAAGGAAATTATTTTGAGATTGGAGATATAGTTTTAATATGCTGGATTTTCATTAATAGCCAGACTAAGGGCCATTGTGAGGTGAAAAATTATCTCACAAATCTGACCCTTACCTTTGAAAGGGTATTTGCAATAATTGTTAGGTCAGGTATTTTTTACTTCATTCCAGAGAAAGACAGATATGAAGGCCAGAAGACACATCCAGTCCAAACTGCTGCAATAGAGATGATATGCTTTCATCTATTACTGCTGTATATAGGACCATAATCTTGTGGAATAAGCTTCTCTGCCAAGAAAATATTCTTTCTGAATTTGAGCAGAAAAAAAGAATCCTCTGCTTTCAGAAATGGCTTGTCCTAATGGTTAATCATCCTTGCTGTAACAAATTGCTCCTTGTTTCTAATTTGTCTGGCATTAACTTCCAGACAGTGAGTTTATGCGTGGCTTTTTTATCCATTTTAAAAATCTCTTTAATATTTGTGATTTTCTCTCAGTGAATCTGCCTGTACTCTGTAATCAAGTCACCCCTCTCTCTTCTGAATTTTTTTTTTTTTGTGATAAGATAGCAGCTCAGGCTCCTTGAATCACTTATACAATAAGGCTGTCCTGAAACCACAATTTCTTTTCTCATGAAAGTCTCTTCAAAAATTTTTAAAAGATCTCTTTGCAAGTATAAGGAAATCTATTTTTAACATCCCTTTAAAAGCATAGACAAGTGAACAATTTATGGGATTCTGACATTGAACTCATCAGTTCTGTTTAGAAAGCTGGAAAGACCTCCGTGCTAAATCCTTTTCCCTCATTCATACGCATGGAAACCCATTTACTTGTTAAATATCATGTTGCACTAGGAGCTTATGTGTAATCTTGTCTGTTTTTAGTCCTGAATCTTTTTTTGCCTCTTTTCAGCATACAGTTTGCTGATATGGCTTAGATCTTAAAGCTGGCTGGTAGTACCTGTTTAAATCAGACAATAACTTACATCTCTTAACTTGAAGATCTAATTTTTGTCACCCAAGCCTCACTCATTTGTACAGTTTTATGAGGAATTATGGGTGTCTAGACATGGGACTTTCTCAAAGAGCTGCTGTTGAGGACTCAGTGTGGTACTGGGTCTGAGTGACCGGGTGCTGCTTGTCATAATCTGGCTTCAAAGATTCAGTCTTCCTAGAGGCCTGGCAAAGAAATTAAAATGTGCATAATACATGCACTCTGTACTAAGGAGTTGTACAGCTGCAGTGCAGGGAACTGGAAATGCTCTTCACATTGGAGTGGTTATCTTCCCTGGAACCATTACTCATTTATTTGCCTTCCCATGTGTTACGCTGTGCAGCCTTTCATCTTCTGCAAAGAACATTCATTTCTTTAAAAGATATTCATTTTAAGTGGGTGTATTCTATTTTTGACACATCCATTTCATATGATTAGAATATTACCCTGTGGTGCTGGGGTGTATTTATTTATTTATTTTTAATTTTCGATTTCTCCCATATCTGCAACTGGCTGTCACTGTGGCATCTTTCCTCCATGTGAGTCAGGAAGGGAGCTGATTTCTCAAGTCATCTGCATCTTCCGTGTGTCAGCTGTCAGCTGTACACTAACAAGGGTGGAACAAAGCAATCATCTGCAAATTGCTTTGGGGCTCCACTGATGAGAGAGGCATGGGCTTCTCCCACACCCCCAGGATGCTGGGAATCTGAGTAGGATAGCTAAATGTCCCACTAAACCCACTGATCTCAAGCTGCTGCAACCCTGCCCACAGCCATAGCTGAGGCCTAGAACTGAATTTTGCTGCCTCATGCTAGGCTTTGCTTAACCACCTGATGGTCAGGAGATGAATGAGGGCACCCAGCAGGGCATGCAATCTCTACCATCGATGCACAGAGGTGTTTGGGTGGAAATGGAACAGAGCACAGAGCTTTCCACAGCAGAAAGTGGGCTGCTCAGGGCTACCTCTGTATCTTAGGGGTCTTTATGAACCTAAATTTTTCTACAACTCTCACATCACTCTGTGTCTGCTTTGCTCTAGCAGTTGCAAGGGCAAGTATGGGGAGGCTCAATTTTCCAGTAAACTTCTTCATAAGGAAAATAACCCTTTCCTTCCTAGATCTCTGGATTGAACTGAAAAATACCTGACCTGATGGTTACTGCAGATAGAAGTTTGAGGGCAAGGACCAAACTTGTGAGATTGATCATTTTGTTATTGCCTTTCCAGGGTGGGCTTTTGTTTTTGTGCCTGAACAAGATTCTGGACTAATCAGCGTTGGCTCCACTTGCTGGCAACAGTCCTGTTCATAGAAATACTGATCGTATGATGACCAGAAAAGAAATTAGAGTCAAAAAAAGAGAAGTGATGGGTATTCTTTGGACGAGAATTTAGAATCTGAATGGGAGAATAGCTGGAGACATTTGTTTATTTTTGTGATGTAAAGCATTTGAAATATTTACACAGTAAAAACATAGCAAGAAACCAAATGACTCCTTCAGCTCCAACAGTTGGATGAGTAATTGAAAAAAACCACAAAAAATGTTAAATAACTTATTGTAAATCCATGACCACTTTTTTCTGAATGAGTTACTAAGTTCACTTTGGGGCTTTTCTTTCCCTGTCAGGTTGCTTTATGGTAGCAGGGTGATACAAGTAGCAGGCTGTTTGCAGCCAGCTTGGCCTCCACAGGGGCAGGACTGAGGGATTCCCAGACAGGAGAGGGCAGTCCCTCTGTTAAAGCTCAACCAACCTCTGCTTGATAAATCTATGCTAATTTTGAAGGAGCCTATCTGGAACGGGCAAACTGAAGCTTCAGATGAACAGCAGTGCAAACAGCCTTTAATTTAATTCTTGTTTATAGAATGGCTGATTTTTTTCATAGTGGGAGAGAAACAAAACACAATGAAGCTGACCAGAGTGAGTTTGTCCCCCAGGGCCTTCACTCTAGCTTGTTCCAGATTATGCCCCCTTTTAAGGCTGTCCTTTTGAGTGCAGAACTGACTTCAGGGCTACACAACTAAGAGGGCATACAGCTTTCTGATGCTGCCAGGAGGGCAAGAAAAATGCTAGCTCCTGAGTGTAGAATCCTAAAAGACAAAGGGGCTCATGTGCTTGCCTCAAACACCAATACCCAGATAGCTGTGGAGCCAATTGATTGTTGGTGATAACAGCCAAGAATTGCCAAGAGTTGTTGGCAATAACAAACTGGGAAAGAACAGGATGTGTCTGGAGCAGAGGTCATAAGGAGGTAGGGCAGCACATTTCTGGGACAAATGTCCTTGTTCTGGCTCCTAGAGATGAGCACAACACAGCATATCACAAATGCAAGGATGAGGCTGAGAAGTGGGCATGGACCACCCAAGACCCCTGAAGCCTTTCAACTCTTTTCCAGTAAAGTCTAGAAGAATGGACTCTGCATGATAACAAATTTGAATAGAAAGTAAAAAGGATGGGAAAATAATATGTACTCCCATCAAGCTCAGGTGTATAGGCACCTCCAGGACACTCCAGCTGGTTTGCCACTGAAGCCAGGACTGGTGATCTCTCTTTCTCTTTACCTTTCATTCTCTTTCCTCTTTAATTCATGTGTCTTTCTCTCTTTCCTTTCACTATACTCCTTTATCCAAAATCCACTGCCACATGTTCATAGATGATGTCAGGGACTAATGTATACAAATTTCCATGGCAAGAGTGTAATTTACTAACAGAATTCTGAAACTAATAGAATTCTGAAAGCTTTTGTGGATCCCCTGACTTTTGCCATTATGTTTGACCATTAGCATTTATGAATCTTGTGTGTTCCCTTCCCTTCCCTTCCCTTCCCTTCCCTTCCCTTCCCTTCCCTTCCCTTCCCTTCCCTTCCCTTCCCTTCCCTTCCCTTCCCTTCCCTTCCCTTCCCTTCCCTTCCCTTCCCTTCCCTTCCCTTCCCTTCCCTTCCCTTCCCTTCCCTTCCCTTCCCTTCCCTTCCCTTCCCTTCCCTTCCCTTCCCTTCCCTTCCCTTCCCTTCCCTTCCCTTCCCTTCCCTTCCCATCCCATGTCACAATGAGATAAACATCAAGCACCCATGAAACTGAGTGTAAATGCCAGTACAAGTTCCAACTTCTCTGTAGCATCTGCCATAAAGCCCCAATCCAACAAGTTTTGTTGCTTCATGGCATGGTACATATTTCACACTCTGTGTCTGTTCATGGGCTGAGAATTATGATGACACAGCAAACCTGTATTCAGATCTCACTGCTCTGAGAGCTGTTGGCTGTCAATCATTACTGCCTTCCTCACTCCAGTGCAGGATGGTGTTTTTTTAGCACAGTCTACCCTCAAGGGCACTTTAATATGCAGAACAGCAAAATGAGTCTGAGACATGAATACTGCCATCCTCTGCCAACAGCATGGCTGCTTACGGTGGGCAGCAGTGGTGGGAATGTGAGCCCAGCACATCCAGAGTCACAGCTCTCCCTGTCAAACAGCTCTTTGTGGGGGTGCCTGTTTGCAGATGACACTCGTGCATGCTTTTCCAGTGATATCTGATACATGTCACATACAGCACTGAGCACCCTGACACTGAGCAGGTGTTACTAAGGAAGCCATGTCCCTGTTTGCTCTTGGCCCAAAAAGAAAGTAGTAAGATGGGATATGTGAATGATTGCTGCAGTATGTAGAGAATAGAGTGGTGCCATAGAGTATGGATGAGAGGCTATTCTGCATGAACTGGGGTTCTGTGTTCTCTTTAACTGCAGGGAAGGAGAAAGAAAGTCAGGAAGAAACCTGGTGCAAGCCTGGTCCTTGGCTCTTATGTGTTTATATGAGGCATGTTCTAGATACATTGCCAAGGATTACAATATCTCTGGAGTTTGCAGTAAATTCAGCAGTCAGACCATTAGGTTTACAAAAGAGGATTTACAGTTATTGTGAAACTTCCCAGGAGATGCTGTTATGTATAACTTAAGTTTGTCTTAGTATGGAAGCAGGGTACAGCCCTCGAAGGAGCACTTTTATTCTTGCATTTTTGATGTAGAAACTTCTCTGGAGTATATCTGTAGCTTTCCAGGCTTTAGTTTTCTCTGTGCTTTTTTTCTTTGGTTAGCATCAGTTCAGGGAAACCAGGCATAATAGTTTTGAGTTGTGATTTGTGAGTAGTGTTGCTACCGTGTGAGAAATATACTAGTATCCTGACAGAAATAAAATTGGTTATATGGTATTATGCAAACTTCATATCTTTGACTTCTTTTCCTTTACAAATTCATCCTATAAAACTCTGACATGTGCTGCCTCCCGGTAGAGAAGCTTCTCTAAAAATTACTAAGTGCTATATAATTTTAATCCCTTCAGTTACTTCATATACTCACCAGCAAGTCAATAGTTTAGTTTCCTTGCAAATATGCCTCTACATTATACAAAGTGTCTAGCAAGAGACAAATTCAGACACTAAAAGCTTTTGAGAATGGATTTTTCTCAAGACACCATATATTGATCATTTTTTGCTAGATATGTATCAAGAGATGGTTAAGAACTTATGTTTTCTGTTACAGCAGAGGAAAAGAAATACTTTAGTTTATGGAAAGCCAAGGTCATATTAAAGAGACTAGTACCTTTTACATCTTCGCTGAATAAACCTGCAGAGTAGACATATTTCTGGCACTGATGCAAATGCATTGTGATTACCAGGCTGGGAGGGACACTGTCACATTGGAGAAAGAAAAATAATTCATTTTTTGGCAGTTCAGGTGCCAAGAAAACATGTGGACAAAAGGTGAAGAACATTTGTCTTATGAGAGGAAGCTGAAGGACTGAGTGGTTGTAGCAACAGAGTTATTTTCACATTTGTGCTGTGTGTTTGCATCAGTATATACAGAGAGAGAGAGAGAGAAACTGGTGCCTTTATGCTCCTTTTCTGAAGAAGTCTGCATAGCTTTAACGAATCATTTTATGAGAGCATGTCTCAGCCATGTCCAGGTTCACCCAAGAGAACCTGGCCCCTAGAAGTGCTGTAAGTCTGTGTTCAGAGCTGCAGCAAGGGTTGAGCCTTGGCTAGTCCACAAAGCAGAGGCAGCAGACACAGGTGAGTGGCTTGGGTTAGTCCTCTCTGCCCCAGGGACATCCAGATGGTTATGATCAGTCTTATAGAGAGAAGGCTCTTTGCAAGGATGAAGGGTCTTTTGTGCTAGGTAGAGGCAGAAGAGCAAGGTAAAAACCTCATTGAGGCAGCCTATCTTTCTGCGTGGAGAAGTGGAACAACAGCTCACAGCCACTCTTTGATCCGGTCTAGGTGGTCTGCAGTATCATGTCATACTCATATGCTTCTCTGAAAGCATCTTACCCAGAATTATGATTTCTTTCTCAGCTGGAGCTTTTAGCTGAAATGGGCAGGTTCCAGAAGAGATGTTGTACAGTATGCTTTTGAAGTGGAGACACTGGCTAGGAAAGTTGTCCCAGCCTCATGGTGGTGATTAAACTGGATGACTGCTGTCTACCCTACAGGTAGCAAATAATGCCTCATTGCCTACTGCCTGTTTCATTTTGAACAGCTTCTTGGAAAACTCTGTGGTAGCTATACATAATGTGGAGTGCAGAGGTTTGCATTTTAGATTTTATTTTGCTCCTTAATAATAATGTGCAATAGCTTTACCAAACACAGCACTCTCCAGGTTAATTTGTATTTGTTCAGTCTGATGTAGAAAATCTTAAATGCATCTAAATAATAACTATTTGCCATAGTTTAGGCTGTAGCTTTCTGGACCACCTTCATATAGGGCACAGATGTAGCAGATAAATCTAAGAGATTCTGGAGAGAAGCATCAGTTGTACATTGGGAACAATTAAGAATAAGATTGATAAAATCTTCTTTAAAGTAAAGATTTTGTTCACAGATAAATACATATTAAAGTAAGTATCCACCACTTCCCAGAGGGAGGTCTGGGACTGATTATGTTTTAAGCCTGAGAAAATCCATTCATTAGATATGAGACAGTTTTAAAAATACACTTGATTCTCATGCTCATGCATCAGTCAATTTGCATATACAGGTTTTGAATGCTCCACTGAAAATGATGTTTTCACAGTCCATCACAATTACAGCCTGTTAATTGTCTGCAGTACCAAGGGATGAGGATTAAGATAGGATTTGAGATGTGGAGAAGCACTTGCACGAGGGAGGATGACAGAATACTTGGTGGAATTGGAGAAGAAATTTCTATACTCTATCCCTGTCTCTATTATTTGGGTAAATAGACCTAGACTCTAAACAAGATAAGATTCCTGTCAGCCTACTTCAGTGCATTTCTCAGAACTGTAGTTAACCCCAGATGGAAACTAAGTACCATGCAGCCATTTGTTCACTCCTCTTCCCTATGGTGGGATGCAGAGGAGAATCGGAAAATGGTAAACACCATGGGTTGAGATAAGAGCAGTTTAATAGATAAAATAAGGTAGCTCTATAACAACAACAAAACCAGCAACAATAGTAGAGAAAAGGGATAAACCAAAAAGATAAAGAGAAATAAAACTCAGTTTTAAACAAATGGTACACAATAAAATTCTTCAGAACCCACTTAGGACTGCCCATTCTATCCCTGAGCAGTAATGGATGGATGCCCTCTGGCCAACTTCCCTCAATCTATATCGTGAGCATAAAGTTCTGTGATATGGAATACCCTTTGGTCAGTTCAGGTCATCTGTCCTGGCCATGCCCACTCTCAGCTTCTTGTGCATCTACTCACTGGCAGAGCACGTGAAACTGGAGAAGTTTTTGATTTAGAGTAAGCACTTCTTAACAACAGCTAAAACATCAGCGTCTTATCAACATTATTCTTACAGTAAACACCACAGCACTGCACCAACTACTAGAAAAAAAGAATAACTATCTCACTTGGAATCAAGACATTCAGGAAGCAAGAAACATGGCATTCAATGCATCAGACAAGGTTTGGCAGCATCTGTACAGTCAAGGGCCACTGAGTTGGTTTGCATCTGTTGAAGAATTTGATTCATTATGCCTGTGCTGTTAACAGCAGGAACCTCCTCCCTGGGATCTCCTGTCATCGCAGGAGTTTGTAATTAAACTGCCCCTCAGAATTCTGGAACTTTTCAGCAACATTCCGGGCAGTTCACTGGTTACAGAAAACTGCTTATGCAAAAGCTATTGATTTTAACTAGATTATCAAAGCCCTGGCATGTGGCTCAGCATTCCCAGTCTCCTTTGATGGATGCCTTAGGCCCAGTTCCACCAATCTTTTCCGGGCTGCGCACCAGTTCTGCCAGTTCACCTGACCTTGGAGACTTAAATGGGCTGGTCCCTGATGCAGCACTGCCTGGCTCAGAAATATCTAATGCCTTTTTGCTATAGTATATGTATGTATATATTTGTATATATACATTTTTAATATATTTATATTTTTATATTTTTATGAATTTACAAATATATATGAGTGGCTAGGAGAAGGAAAACAAAAGTAGCAGAGTAAAGAGGCAGCAAGTCCATGCTAAACTGAGCTACAAGTTTGTCAACCTCTTGTCCAGGTCACTGCCCTTAGGACTTGCCAGCACCACTCCTCCTATGTTTTTCTACTGGGCCAAAGGGGCCTATATGTAGTAGTAGGTAATTCCTAGGATTTGATTCCTCCTCAAGTTGGTTTTCATTCTCTCCTTCTGCCTTGCCTCATGCGGAATGGCAGACCTTGGCCTATTCATGTGCCTGACCAATTCCACAACGGGTGGCATTGCATTGCACTCAAGGGAGGTTTTGTGCTGTCAGCCATCACTCTGGCTAGCTTCCAGTGGGGCCAACTCCATGCACATGAGAGCAGCCAGCATCAGAAAAGCTGGTAGGAGTCATTGTCAAAGAAAGGAGAAAGAAAGAAAAAAAGCGCCTTGCTTGGGATCCTGCGTCATAACGACTGGTTGTCCCCTGTCTCCACTCTCCCAGCTTCTGGATGAGTTACATATGGATCTTTGAGCAAAGCACAGGGTTCATTAAACAGTAATGTCCTTCATGAATATTTCAGTAATTTCATCAGATTACAGATACAATGTTTTTTGTTCCCTATATTCTCATCATTATACCTTTTTCTGTGATCGTAGATAGTTATGTACTGTGGCTTGGTTTTCCTTCATGACTCTGGGAAATAGCTTCCTACAACAATTAATGATATGGATGTCTCTATTTCCTAATTTCTGGATGAAATAGGATCTTACTTTAACTGTTCAGTTCCTAGACTTTTGTAAACAAAATCAGATGTTATTATCAATTCCAGCATTTCCAGTTTTTTTGGGGGGAAGAATGCTCTGGTCTTAGCATCTCCTGTGCTGTCCATGCGGAATAATTTTCAGTAGCAGGGAGGCTAGTGCCAACTCTGTCTTTATTACTGATTTGCATGTCTTGTTCATGGCTGAGCTCTATGTCTGCTGCTTTTCATGCTGCTTCCATTGACAGTATTATTATACAGACTTTTCAATACTTTGCCCAGACGTTACCGCTTCTAGCAGTGTATGGCTTCCAAGACCTGGCAGACATCTATTGCCTGTTTGCAAGCACAAATCCATTTCCCCCAATAACCTCTCTCCCAGCCTCTTGTCAGTCACATGGAAAACAATTTTGTCTCTAAGCATATCATTTTTGGTAATCTCAGACTGTTGATGCTGCCTATTCTGTCTCATTTTGGCTGTATATATATCAATTTCATTTGTTACAGCATGATGAAGCAAAAATTGGTGCTGCTCAAATACCATGTTCAATTTAGGGTTACAGTTTCCTAAATATTCTTAAAATATCTAGCCAAATAAATTTGTCTTCTAGTTGCAGTGCTGATACTATGTGTTGATAGAGTTCAAAAACTTCCTCACCCACTGTGTGGAGAGAAACCCATGCACCATGTTGCTTGAAGATCTTCTCCTATTTCACTCAACTTTTAGGCTTTAATTACCTAGGTAAAAGCACTGACGCCCTCTCTCTAGTTCTCTCCTGTAACCCAGGAAATGTAGTGGCTGCCTGAATAAGTCTGGGATACACTGCTTTGACTTTGAGCTACACAACTAGTCTCGCACTTTTTTCACCCTCTGTTCCCTTTTTAAACCAAATGTTGGAATCCCATGGTACATAATGTGAATATTGTCACTATGATCATAATCCACTAGATAAATTGGGGTCTATAATGGTGCTAAGTTTTTATTAATATTTCATAAGTTTGTGAGTGAAGTGTAATATCCCCGTTTGGGTTCTGGTCATAATTTCCTTCTCTTCAAGCACCCTATAGCTTGTAGCAAGAAGGATGGGAACATACCAGGGTGCAGATAGGGAGTGGATCAGTCTCAGGCCTACTTGAGGGCAACATGTCATCCCCACTGCACCAGACTGCAGAGTGACACTGACCATTCTCTTTGCAGGACACAGGGTGGAAAGCAGAGTCGTCATGACCTCACCAGATTCCTGGTTATGGTGGAAATTAATGACAGCAGGAGACCCCTGCACCTTCATTGGTCCTTGGGGCAATCTTGCCAGTGTGGACTAATAGGTGGGAACACTAAATCTGTATTTTCTGCTCAGGGTACATACAAAAGCTGAGGTAGCAGTTGCAAATTAAAGATGTGCAAGTGCCTTTGGGCAGGCAGAAAAGGAAGGCAAATAATCTACTTTAGCAAGTGAAAGGAATGCCACTTTATAGCTTTGCCCACACTCTTGCTAATAGCAAACCACAGATCCTGTCCTGACTGTCTCTGTATCATCAGTGGCTTCAGCTGAGGACACAAGAAAAATAGACAAGGACTTTCAACTGCAATAGAGTCATTGTTCCATACCAGATGTGACTATGTGAAATTTAAAGAAATTTAAACTTAAAGAAATTCATGTGAGCAATGACATTTGTGGGAAGCAGAGTGCACGTGGTCTTTTTGGGAAAAATTCTTGTGTAAGGACTGGTCCTGCTTTCCCTGTGGGTTTGCCTTCATGCCCAGACATTTGTGAGAGCTCCAGCTGAGGCCAGAAATGGTGTGAACAGCATGGTGCAATTCTCTCTGGGTGACTTGGCTGGCACCATAGAGGCTGGTGCTGCTCCTCTGCATTCATGGCCTTCTTCCTTTGCAGTCTCACTGCATGTGACTGCCTGCAGCCAGCATGACAGCCACAGCCTGAAACTTCAGCAGCAGTGTCCCTGTTCACCCACCAGTGCATCTCATCTCTTCCTGGGACAATGTCCATGTGATAGGCAGGACCAGTTCCAGCAGCCATATCCTTCTTATAACCAGATCTTTTGTAAGGATGCGTCCAGCACAACACAGGTAGAAGCATCAGCCACGCATGAGTGAAAAAGATGAAGAGGGTTGTCTTTTAACCCTCATAAGAAGGGCTAAGTGAGGTCAAGGTTTATAAAAGATATCAGACTGCTGCTCAGTTCCTGCCAGTTGTTGGCCTTACATGGGTGGAGTCTCAGATGTCAGGTATTTCTGTTAGGTGTATAGAGACAGACTCACCACAGCCTATGACCGAGTGCTGTGGCAAAACTAATAAACCTGGAGGATGAGCTATTCTAAGGGATAATGTTGGTATAGCACCCAGGCCCTGGCTCTTTTTGAATTTTGTGTGAGCTCTGAATTTGTGTTAAATATGTTCATGGTCCTCTACCTTTTTTTTTTTTCTTTTTTAATCTCCCTGTGTCTTCCTCTAGGATATACCATTGCATACAGGTAAGTTATTATACTCATGTTATATAGCTTATCTATAAGAAAGGTGAAGAAGAAATGAAAGTGGTTTTATGCAGCATAGGGGAGATGGCAGAAAGATACTTTCCACGTGGTTTAAATCTCAAAGAAAAGCTTATGAATCCATTTTCCAATAATAGCAAATAATTTAGTAGTGACCTTAGTGACAATGGAAATGAAAACTAGTATGAAGCTTATGGCTTGTAGGTAACAAATCTGCTCTTTATTTTTTTCTCTCTTTATTCTATAACTCAGATTCTGTTTCCTAGTTTCTTTATTATTCTGTACATATTTTCTTTCAATTTTGTATTGATCTTAAACTTTGTAAAGTCTTTGCCTTCTTTCCGAACTTGTGGAGGAAAAAATATAGAGGGAGTAAACAACTTAACTAGGGCTATACATAAACAGATGCATTTAAACAAGCACCTAGGGTAAAATAATTCCTGTAACAGGATATGACAGGGCCATGAGATTACTTGGAACTGTCTATGCAAGGAGCAGATGATAGCTCTCTCTGTCTGAGTTCAGACCTCTTGGGAAGGCCCAGGGAAGGTAGCCTAGATTTGTGGTGGTGCTAATATAGTATAAACACTTTGGGCTCAGAGGTGTCTTTTAACCAGACACCTCAGACATCAGTTATCTCTGTCAAGTACCTTCGTACCTACCATCATTTCTAGTTTTCTCTCTGCATGATAGATATCGCATTCCCTTATTCCAAACCTGGAGTGACTGAGATCTCAGACTAACTATGGAATTGCCTTCAAATTGCCTCTGCTGCCCTAATCCTCTCCACACACACACTTTCCCTCCTGTTGAAAGTACATGGTGGGGGAGGGTAGTGTGAGGACATATTGCATAATTTTGTTCTGCTTTTGTGTTGCTAGTGGTTACCTTCTGAATTCTGGTATTACCGTACCCATTTCAAGTCCCCTGACACCTGTACGGTTGAAGTGGAATGAGGCATTATAGTATTATCACATTAGTCACGGAGTGCATTTGTAATGCACATAGATTAGTAATTAAAAAGGTAGCTTTAGCTGTCTGGATGGGTCAGGAGACCCTGATTTTCCAGGGTCCTCCCTGTAGTAAGAATGCCAGCTGAAGCCTTTAAGGCACAACTAGAATTATACAATGGGAGTCTTCTGTGTCAAGGTGCTTTTTCCTGAAAGAACTAGCAAACACCAGCATTTTTCTCAAATGGTGTGAGTCAAATTCAGATTAGCTCTGGCATCTCTCTAAGTGCTCCTTCAGAAGTGACTGGTGAGGATGGAGTAATGCACTTCACTCATAAGAGAGAAACAACAATATACTTCACTGATATAAAGTAGTAAGCTAACAAAGTTTAATGGTGAATTGGCAGGGGTTTAACAAGTTTTGGTGGCATTGTACACTTTCATAGGGACAGGCCAGACAAAGCATTCAGAGAGGTCCTGCCATTGGTTCAGAAAGAACCCCATTGCTTTCTAAACTTCCCAGAAATGAGTTTAGGTGCACCTGGGTTCAATTCTAGACTGAGACTGGGTCAACAGTTTATGTCTAAAGGATTGTATGAACACAATCATCACTTTACATCACTTAGCTAAAATTCCCAAGTCTAGCATGCTGTTAATCACTCACCAAGGAATCTCTCATCCTCAAAGAATAACCTGAAGAGGTGTCTCTGCACAAGAGGACATCCTGTTGTGCAGCCTGCTGCCATGCAAGAGACTTGGTGAGCTCTGGGTTGTCCACTATTTACAGAGTAACTTGAGTATGGAGACAGAAACACCTTGGCAGGAACAGTTTCAGCTGGTAGAAACTGTTCTACTGGAATGCTTCACTTCATTTCCCTTGACTATACCTTTCCAATAAACATGTCCTCTGTTCTTTGCAGTATTGAAGTTCAGGGAAGATTCAATGTAGAGACCATGCAGAGATCTAAGCCGTAAGTCATCTTTTGAAGGCCAGTCACTGTTCTGACTGCCTGAAGTTGAATTCCTCCCTAAGTCCTGCCAGTGGACCACCTTACTGGCTTCATTTGGTCGGCACAGCACGTGGTCAATATATGATGCAGCTGAGTTCAGCAAAAGTGTCCGTAGCACCTTGTTCTGTCAGCAGGTTTCTTGCTGTGATGTTCAGCAGGAAGCCATGTATCAGTGATCTGCCTCTTTTTCATTGTTTTAAGGTGCTATGGGTGGAATTATCTGCTAGTCACTAATGGTGTAGGACGAGTTCAAATTGTTTGAACTGCTCTGGCTTCTGTTCAACTCCCATCTTTTAGGTAAGTCTGCCACTTGGAAACAAGATATTTTCTTTTTATGTTGTGAATCACAAATTCTGTGCTCCTTCATCAACTTTACTCTTGTGTTGCTTCTGATCCTATTCTCATAAAAAGTGACTAAATTACTTCTTTTCCCTGGGACTTCATTTACTCTGGACCTATATAGGAAACTGTTGGTTTCTAGGTGGCAGAACATTCTGCGTGGAAGAGATCTGATTCCTCACATCTGGGTTTTTCAGGTTCTGCATGACTCCTGCAGGAGTTTTCAGAATATAAGCATCACCGAAGGCTTTAAGATTTTTCTGTAGGTATACTCACTAGTCAGTGATTCTCGGAAACCTTTTGGGTATAGGGCACATCCCATGACTCTGTATCCTTTGCACAATGTCCCTGTTCATGTGTAATGGAAGCAAAGCTGAGGAAGACCTTTGAAGTCCAGTTAATTTCCAATTTGCTGTAGTTAGCTGCAAGACCAAGAAAATTGCTGGATGATCTTTCAGTGCTGTTCTCAGAGGACTTAGGAGGTGACTATCATGGCTGCTATCCAAGGTATACTTACTGAAGTTGCACTCAGTCTGCTGCTTACAGTGAAATTTCAGGGTCTCTGAGCTGGGTGAAACTCTAACTGGAGCTGAGCAGATTTCGCTCCCACTGAAGCTGAAGATTTCAATGGATTCAGACTGTTAAACTACATTTAAACAGTGTAATTTGCACAAATTTTCCACCAAATAATTTCATCCAAATTGCCCACTAACTTGCCAAATTATCCTGCAATTTATTGCACTAATTTGTGACATTTAGATGGTCCAAAGGAACTGAGAATAAAAATTTACTCTAAGTCTAGAAAAATCTTATAGTCTAGTCAAATAATGATTACTAGTCTGTTAAATGATACTAACACTTATATTTCAAATTATATACAGTTAGGTTTTTCAGTCCATATCTGATGTCACTATTTATGGTGACTTCTTTATATTGAATATCTCTTACTTGCTGTCTTTGCTGTATCTGAAGCTGACATTACTCAGATGGTAAGGTTGCATTCATTTGCTGACTAGTAGCTGACCTCAGTGAGTATTAGTGACCCTGTTATAGATCTGGTTATAATCCTATAGTTGTATTTTCAAGTCCTCTGGCCTCTTCCCATGCCTGTGCTCCTCTATACCACGTTTTTATTCTAGGTTGATAAGCAGTTAGCCAGAATGCCTCCTTGCTGTTGTTACCTGCTTTTCAAAAGCAGAAATAAGGTTTAGGGTCCTGTCTCCATGAAGACTATACAGTTTAGGCACCCAGCTGCCATTAGTGTTCAACAATTTTATCATTCATCAATATACTTCCAGAAGAAATCAATAATAAAAAAACCCCCAGGTATTCTTTTCATGACAGAAATGCTTTTCCTTTATTTGCTCATAGCAATGCAGCATGAAGTATCCTGAAAACCTGTAGTTCTGGAGCCTTTTAAAATTACTTTTGATGGTATTTTAAACTAATTCAATTCTTTTTTATGCATTGAAACATTTGTTTTTTAAAAAAATAATAGTTATCTTCTAGTTACAGAAAAAAATGCCGAATATCTATCTGAGTCACATTATTTTAAGTAGGTGAACTGTTCTCATTAGTTTCACCTCTTTTTTCTTTCTTTTTTCCAATAACATTCCTGAAACAGACTTCTTTTTTCCTCTTGAAAGTAACTGAACTAATAGATTACAAAGGCTCACACTTAGGATACCATACTTACTAGTGGTCCACATTTGCAAAAAAGTGTGCTATTTTGTCCTTTTCATTTAACAATGCTACTTTTCAACTTTTTTTTCTTGGAACCTTGCAGGTTTTATTTGACTTGAAATGTTTATTCTGCTTCTTAATTCAATTGTGTTCAGCTGAATAAGAAAAAGTCAAAAACATTGCAAGATTATTTTCTTGAAGATGGAGGTGAAAAGGAACAGTAGATTTGAAAAGGCTGAGAGAAGAGCTTCACTTAGGACAAAAGAGACATCTCCTGGGAAAGAAAACAGTGCAGGAACTGCATAGAAAATGAAAGACTACTAGTTGGGTACAGAATATGAATTGCTAAATGTCTGCACATCTGGGCAAACCCATGTTCATGTTCAGAGCTGCCACAGCAATAAACAGCTGCAGCTTTGTGCAGGACTATTTTGGGATCTTGCTTCCTCAGATAGAGATGGCTGTTTGCCAAAGCATCTCAATCTAAGATTCTTCCTAAGACATTTGTGTGAATAGTTGGGAAACACAGTTTTCCAGAAAATAGGTTTTAACATTTTTTGTGTAAAAAGTGCTACCCTCTGATCAGCTTCTTTATGTTATAGAACCTTTGGTGAAAGATCGTGAGGTATTTTCCCAGCCTGGACAGTCCCTTGGGGAAAATGGGTCATCTTCTCATATAATGTCTTTTCTTTCATGGTAGCTATGGTAACAGTGGCACCTGAGCTCAGATTGACCAGAGGAACTGCTTGGTAGGTTATGTTGCCCAAATATTTTCAGAATTTTCCCATTCATGGAAATTGTCTGCTTCAGGCTACATGAAGCAGGGGCGGGAGGGGAACAGGAGGGGTGGCGGGGGTGGGTGGTGGGGTGTTGTTTTGTTTTTATTTGGTTTTGGAGTTTTCTCCCACAATTTTTGTAGGGTGATAGGGTGAGTGAAAATCTATTTCTGCTGTCATTAGTTGAAAAAGAAGCTAGCAATGGCCAGTGATTCTGTTTGAGGTCTGCATGCACATTAACATTGCAGTAAATTGGTATGCACCTAAGAAAAAGAATTGGCAATTTTTTTAAAAAGACAAACTGTTCAAACAAATAAAGGCTGGATACTCCCCTCAGTGGCACTTCATAAATAGTTTATTACTTTTGAAGTTTAAAAATATGGTATCCAGAGCTGTTAAATGTCCTTGATTTTTCTACTTTTAAGTAAAAGTGCATGTGATTGCACATCAGCCATCCACTAAGCTCTGATTAATGTGATATCTAAGACAGTAAGCATCAAAGGGAAGTACTGTGTTTTAAATCACTCTTTTTTCCAACAGCAGAGTTCACCAGTACCTTGAAGGCTCTGCTATCCCTCTGGAAAACAAGAATTTCTCTTCTTTCACTTTTCAATGATTCAGAAATATTGGTTGTTCATACAATATGCTACAATGTGAAATGTAGCAAACGAAAATTCAGAAGAGGTTGCTCAAGTCCTGGGTTAGGACTGCAGTGGGAGTTGGTCAGTATACAGGTGGCTTTGGAAGCTCAGGTGTCCTGGCTGCTCTGGGTAGGTTCTCCACTAGACAGTTCTGTTCACTCTGAAGCAGAGAGCTGCCTTGCCACAAATGGAGTGGGATCTGCACCAGGGCTGGCTGCATGCTCCAGGAGTGCTAGTAGGATGGCTTAGTGTCTCGGAGACTGTCAACTGCAGCTTTGCCAGCAGAACTGGAAGCACATCTCTGGAAAAGTTTAGAATAGATGATGGAAACTTTATAGTTTAGTTATGACAAGGTTTCCTCTTAGAAGGAACCCTGCCCTCAGCTTGACTGTCATCTCAGACATGGAGGGAAGAGAATAGATTTGCATTTGAACATTCTCATGATTGTTATTTGTGCTTATTGACAGTGCCAGCTGGCTTACGAAAGGGAAGTGGCCACAGTGCCAGAGCAGCCTGTATAACCCCCTTGAATATCCATGAGCCCGTGCCCTGTCTGTCCACAGGGACAGATGGGCCTTCCAGTGGCTCAGTGAGTATGCTGCCTTCTCTTGCACTGCCTGCTTGTGCTCCTCTGGTGGACCTCCACCAGCACCCAGGAGAGAGCTGGCAGAAAAGAGATGTGCAAGATGCATAGAGCAGCCCAGCAGGAGGGGGGCAACTTTTAGAACCAGCAAACCACTAAAAAGATAGTGAAAGAAGAATTTGCAACTTCATCTTAAACTTTGTAAAACAGGATTCTTCTGGGGAGATCCTGTTTATTCCTTTTGATGCTAGGGTGGGCCCTCTGTTCTGAGAAAGATGGAGGAAGTCACTTAGGCCACATTATGGAGTTACACCTTGGCAGGACAGCCTTTTATACTTTTACCACTCACTCACAACAGAGCTGCACAAAGAAGATGAAGGAGGGCCTAGAAACTTGCCTGACCCTTGCTGGTTTTAGGAGTAATCTTTGTGCAAACTATTTGTTTGTATCTTGATGAAGCTTATTAGTAAGGCTGAGAAACTGTTGTACTATGCAATAACTCAGTAATATTTGCATTTTCTGTAAAGCAAATTAATTCTCTGTAAAACCATTTCAAGGTTGACAGAAGGACTGATTGCTGCTAAAAAATGGATAATTTATTATTCTAACCTGTAGTAAAGTATTAAGCAGGTGTATTTGCTGTTACCCTAACTCTCTCCCTAATGCATATGGATTATGATTTAGTATATAATAATGCTATCAGTATTATTCATATAATAATACTGATATATATTCAAATAATGCATTATGCTGCCATATATTTTGCAAACGTATTCCGGCAATTTGGTGTAGTTATCTCTTGCTTTAGCTTTCTTCCATCCCCCAGCTATCTTTTGTCTATACCCTGCTTACCATAATTATTTGTTCCTAAACTATGTCTTCTGAGAGGTGGCACGGCATCCGAAGAAGGGAGTAGGGGAGTGCTTGTTGATATTTAAGTCTTTTCTAAGGCTGAGAGTGTGAGTGTTCTGTTGGAGGTGTGGGGATGGAGTTTACAGTTGTGAAGGTTAGGTTCTGATTGTTAGCACTGGCTGGACTGTGTGTGCAGAGGAAATGTTCTGCCCTGAATGAAGAAGTAACAGGTGATGGGGCAAAGGCTGCATATTTCTTTTCCTATACCATCAACTGACTGGCTATCTCTCTCCCTCTCTTTGATCCAGAGGGCAGGGGTATTAGCATCTTCTTTCCTAAGCCCATCACAGCAGTGATACCCAAAAGCCCTCCCACTCTTTGGGTTTTTTTTTACCCATACTATTCCTTTTTCTCTTCCCTCTGGATGCTCTTCTATACAGGGAAGGCACACAGGCTACCAGGTAATGAAGAATGTTCATTCCAGTTCCTGCCTGGTTAGTATTAGGAGATTGGGTGTGGGTGGCCTTCACAAACAAACTCTGTAAGTCAGTAGTCTGAAGGAACTAATCATGTTCTGGAAGAATGAGTGTGAGGATCTTTACGAACACCAAATCACACAAGTTTGTTACAGAATCCAACAGGGTCTCAACTTTTGAGCTTTAGGGAAGAGCGTGCAGGCTTAATAGGCTTATGAGTAGCCACTTTTCTGCCAGAGTGGGCTTTAAGCTAATTTTAATGATCATATGATGTATGGTATGGGGGGTATGTGTTAAAGGGGGTACATGTTAAAGTCTGGGTACCTCAGCCAATTGAGAAAGGAAGAGGGCAACATGTGATTGGGAATTTAGGATGAAAAGGAGGCTGCATGCTCCAAAAATCTCGAGAGACTCCACAGGGGTATGTCCCATTGGACTCTTTTTATTTGAATAAAGTTGATTCTTACAGGACTTTTCTGTCTGCTTTTGTGGACACTGGCCTTTGGCAGTGTGATTTTCCACACATTAGCATGGGTTGGTCATGAATAGGGAAAGGAAGTTCACTTCTTGAACTCCATCAGGCTTGGTGCTGTGACCACATCTGTGGGGAGCCTGTTCCAGTGCCCAACCACCCTCTAGATGAAGAACCTTTTTCTAATAGTCAACCTAAACCTGGTGGAGTTCATATCATTCCCTTGGGTTCTATAATTGGTGACCACAGAGAAGAGATCAGTGCCTGCCCCTCCTCTTCTCCTCACATGGAAGGTGAAGACTGTCATGAGGTCTCTCCTCAGTCTCCTCTTTTCCACCCTGAACAAAGTGACCTCAGCTCCCTGTACATCTTCCCCTTGAGGCCCTCCACCATCTTCACTGCTCTGCTTTGGTCTCTCTCTAAAAGCTTGTTGTCCTTCTTATGTTGTGGCACCCAGAACTGCCCCCAGCACTCGCAGTGAGGCTGCACCAGTGCAGAGCAGAGCAGGACAATCCCCCCTCCTGACTGGCTGTGCCTGATGCACCCCAGGACATGGCTGACTCACACAAATACTAGTGAGTGGTTAGCTACACGGGTTCGTGGGCAGATGCCCACACCTGGAGACACATTGTGGGCTTGCATGTGCCCCACATGTGCTGTGGGTTAACGGATTATGGCCAAAATGAGCTCTTTTTCTCTGGCAGTTTTCTCATAGCAGTCTCATTTGGGACAAAGTCTTCATGTTGTAGTTAGAGGTTGGCAAATAACCATGATTTGTTGTTACTAGACTCATTCCTGCTTGTGCTGGCCAAAGGGTTATGATGAGAATATTAGGAGGTACATGCACTCCATTTTGTTTATTCAGCTGACATCTCTGAGTAGGATCATTATCAGCCTGAGTACCCAGACCAAGAGCTGCATTATCCATCACAATCTTCAAATATATCAAAAGAGATTTGGAGAGAGATATTTTTAATTGGAAAAGCTGGAAACATATGACAGCTACAAATTAAAACTACTATGCACAATTCTATTTCAAATTTCCCTCCTGTCCAAACACTCTGAATGGTACTGTGAGCCCGTGGCAGTGGGGATGTTGCTTAGAATTAGGTTTGACTTTTTGGCAGATGATTGTCTCCTTCTCTCATGGGATTGTTGTGTGTCAGTGGAGTGCCCTCGTTCTCTTTCTGTGCAGGGGGAGGCTGATGGAAGGATCCCTATCAAAACTGTGCTCCTCTGACATCTTTGCTGCACATGCTCTGCACGTTGCACTGTCTTGCAATGCCTTCAGACACCTTCTGTGAAAGAAATATAAGCACCTATATGCCTGAGAGCTGCTGTATTTTTCTAAGACTTAATTTATTTAAAAAAATTACAGGACCATAATTATAATTTTCAGGAGCAGTTCGGAGCTGAGATGCTTTGCTGCCCTTTCTGCTCCCTTCCATTGTCTCTGCAGAATTCAAAAACCTTATTTTATTGTACTGAGCAACATATGTTATGTCTGACTAAGCCATGTCAGCACCGTGCTGTTCTCCATTCTCTCCTGGCATCTCTGGGGAAAATGGTTTATGTAGCACAGTACTCCCAACAACCTACTCTGTTTCACTTCTTTCACAGGGGTATGTGGGTCTGTGTTTCCTGATGTGACTTCAGGCTGAGGAGGCTTAGGGATACTGATTATTCCCATTATTAGATTTTAGAGGATCTCACCCACTGATTTGGGGCCGGAATAATGTCCAGCCATGCTTATTCGGAGCAGGATGGACATGGAGGATAGCATGATCTCTGGCAGCAGGTGATGCTCTAACCTATACAAATACGTTCAGTTTGGAAAAGTCTTATCAGTATGCATACCTTTGCTCTGGCTTTCACAGCATTTTTGCTTTTGAGAGACGAATCAGCAACTGGTAATGCAGGTGTGCTTGACTGTTGTAATTGGATGGATAAGCTCATTGAAAAACGAGTTGCACCACTAATTGTTTTGTCAACATAAGAGATCTAATAGTCATTGTGCATTCTTTAGGGCTTTGCAGAAGCTGGAAATTCCTCTGTACAGGTGTGAAAGCTATTCCAGAAAGTGCATACTCTGTGAAGGTTGTAACTTTTCCTTGCACATGATTCTGGCCAGGCAGATATTTTAAGTGGTCATTACATTGCTCTATGATAACTCTGCATTCTGTTTAGAACCCCATTAAAATATTTGACTGTATTAAATTTTAATTCTAATTGAAATAGAACAGATTTAGCTCCCAAGATTTACCTGTATTAAAAACATCCCCATGCTAAAGCAAACCAATGAAAGATGCTTGGCCATACCTTGGAGAAAATGGGTTAGTACATGTTGGCTATTTGACTGTTAATAACTGATTTCTCATGATCCTGAGCTTTGGATTGTCCTTTGCATGAGCTATCACCTCTTTTCAGTACCTCACAATGTGCAAACCAGAGGAAAGCTGAAACCAAGGAAGCAGTAGGTATGTGCTGCCATGCACAGAAAGGTTTAGGGAGGCATTTTACTACAAGAACATCCTTTCTGTAGTCATTATCTGTGTGGGCTGCATTTCATTGCTTACCATTATGGGCTTGTGTTTTCTTTAGCAAAAGCAGCAGTGGTTATTAGAATGACTTGTTTCCTTACTTTGGCTTTACTTCTCTCTTTACACTCAGTCAAGGTTTTTGTTAATGCAAAAACAAGCACTCAGGCTCTGAAATAATCTATAAGCTTGCAGGTGATGTCTTATAACCAGCGTTTTCCTGCTGCCAGCTAGGAGAGGCTGAGAACCGATACATCAAGCTGTGATTTTTAATATGCTAATATAGCCCTCAAATGGAACATCCTATTGGTTAAAAGAAAGTGATTATTAAAATTATGATGATAATTATGTTCTGCTTACAAAGTATAGGGAGGACATCTCATGTCAGATAACATCTACCTCTCCTATTCTCAATGTTTTTCAAAGAACTAAAACTTTTTGATTAATATTACAATCCACACTAGAGTTTAATAACATAGTCTTATCGCAGTGCAATGTGTGCCTGTTAGCCCTGCATACTCCTTGATCTGTCTGTAGTGGTTGTTTATCAGTTAAGTGGAGGAGCGTCTGTGTAAAACACAAAGAATCTTAATGTAAGTTATCTCAGTCTTGTTATAAGTCAAAGTTGAGATTTTTGCAAATTTAGATTCTGGAAGCAGAATTATGGCTTAAGTCAACATTTATACTTACTAACTGTAACTCTGAATGTCTTTCGCTCTCCTGATGCATCTTTATCAGAATCATAATATTTATTTATATTTCAGCTAAACTTAAGTCATTATAGCCCAACAAAGACATACGGTGCTACTGATATCCAGAATATTATTGTAGATTAGAAATATCCAGGCACTCTAGTGTAAGCAAATGTAATGATATCAGCTGCACTTGGTGACACATAGAGCCCCTCAGTCAGTCCTCAGTCCTCTCTCACACAGAGCACATAAATAGTGCCTAGAAAAGTTAACCACAACCTATGTGTGGGGTAATGGTACTTTCTTGACACATGTTCTAAGCTTCCAGTGATTTACAAATCAAGGACTTTTGAATGAAGGATCCATTCATTACATGTCCGACCCTCTAGATCTCTAGGAAAGATGTGCTAGAGAAGGGTCAGGATGTGCACTGGAAATACTAAAACTACAGTAGAGGTGTAGCAGTATCTAGCCCTTAATTCTGGGACTTTGGTGAAAACTGAAGGGGAAATGCTCTCTTGTACCATTATCTCTATCTCATTCTGGCTGAATCTTAAAACTGTACTTGGAGTGTTTCCCAAAAGCAAGTTCTCATTTTTTCACCAACTCTGAACATGCTCCTGGGTCAGGATGGGAGGACAGGCAAGGGACACATGGTCTTAACAAGCTCATCTTGGAATAATATATAAAGAAATGCCTTTAAGATTTTGAGAAGAGAGTGAAGACATGGAGCACTATGTAACACACACTGGATTGCTTTTCTTGCTGAACAACTATTTTTTCCCCAAGTTCAGAACTTGAAAATCTTTCAGAGATATTGAAAAAATCACCTAGCATTAGGATAGGGCTCCAGATGACAAGAAGAGTGATACTGGCTCTGAATGTGTCTATTCTAATGTCAGTGATGCAGAAGTGAGATCATTAGTGGTATTAATTGTTATTCCAGTCATATAGTTCTCCTTGTCTGTAGAGTGAATATGGTGTCCAAGACTGTTGTTCTGAGATTCTGGAAAAACAATGGCGTTTTCTGAACTGAAGTGTAAAAAAGGATCTACTGCCTTAAGTAAGAAGGGGTAGTGATGTAGTGATTCTCCCCTTTTTTCTCAATCATCTTCCTCTTTTTTTTTTTTTTTTTTTTTTTTTTTTTTTTTTTTTTTTTTTTTTTTTTTTTTTTTTTTTTTTTAATATTTGTGTCCCCTGAAGGACAGCACAGAGGCTGCCTGCTGGTCCACAGTATGTGATTTGTGGTCAGACAAAACAGACATAAGTCAAAAGGGGAAAAGAATAGACAGCTGTAATGTAATCTTGGGTATGACTAAGCCCCTTGGCTCTGTTTCTTCACATGATGAGCACACTTATCTGGAAAGACCTGGCCTTGAAAGAACCACCGATAGTGGAGGAAAGAGATCTGTTTCTCCATCTTCTCCATACCCACCCACTGGGTTCAGCAGCTCTTGTTGTCACATGTAGGTGGCACCAGTGGTAGCTCAACCGGTGTATGTTTTGCTGTGTGCCAGTGGGTGCCTTGCAGGGTAGCTCCCAAAAGTTTTTTTAGTCTCCTGGTTTCTCCAGGATTTTGCCACTCTTCCCTTTACAGCCATGTGGGAGGCTAGAATGAACAAAAATGGAGGAACAGGACCCCTGAATATGCTCATCAACTGTGCCCATTACCTTTGACAGCCTATCCCCACAATCTTGTCTTCTTCTCCAATGGAAAAGGAGTTTGTTTAAAGTGGAAGCTGTGCTTTTGTCCTCAGACTTGTTTGCAGATGGCCACGAGATTCTGGAAAATAGAACTTTATTCTTCTATTTTCTCTCTGCTGAAAGCTTCTGTATTCATCTGCTCAGAAGATATAATTGATGCTCTATGGGTGAAATTTCCTCTCTAGGAGGGTGAAGGGTAGGGTCACAGTAGTTACATGTCCCATTACAGAGGAGCAGTGTACAGCATGAGATTTGTCAGGAGTAAAACATTGTAACCTGTCAGACTCCAGGGCATCCATCTGGGTGCCCTGGAAGGTCACAGACCTCGGTAGAGAGGCCTGAGACCTGAGAAAGAGGGTCTGGGGTCTGTGCAGAAGACACAGGCTTTAATTTCAGTCCATGTGAAAAACTTCCAACACAGAGAGGAATTACAAGTCACAAATATGTAACAGACAGTAGTGTAGTTATCACCAGGTGGGAAGATTTTGTAGTTTGGGGTGTTTAGAATGTAGGTGCAGGGGGACAAGATGAAGGAATTAGGGTGTTGCCCTAAGTTCTTTTCCTTCTCCCTTGGCATCCATCTTCTGCAGTGATGTGGGCACAAGATAATTTGAGTGGATTGGGTCAAAGCAGAAATGACCCTTCTAGTATAGTTACTAGGCATTGGTATGACATGGTAAATAATAAGTACGTAGTTATCTGAATAAAGGCAGAGTGATCTCCCATCACAGGGAGGAGTCACATCGTGTCCGAGGTGCTGTGAACACCTTGGCTGGGCACAAAGAACTTGTAAGATAAGAATTAATAAATAACAAGAGAAACCAAGAAAACCAAGACCTTGAGACTCCACTTCATTCTCGCATCTGATTCAAAGCCTCCAGAAGTCAGAGAGGGAAAAACACTCCCTCTAACCACCACCAGAACCACCAGCCTGGAATCTCGGGGGGGAGAAACCTAAACCTGAGAGTAACCCATTTCTTCTGCACTCTCCTTTTCCCCAGTGTCCCTCAGAGGTTTCCTTGACCTAGGGGAGTGAAATATCCCCCTGCAGTCTCCTGGGGCTCTTTGGCTAGTTCAGTTCCTTGAGAGGCTTTGGAGGAATATCTCAGGAACAAGACAAAAGATCCCAAAAGAGACTCTGCCCTTGGATTAATCCAAGGCATTTATTCTAGAAGGTTTCCAGGGAGAAAAGAGAACGAACAAGGAAGAACAAGGCCTTATCTAGTCTCCTGCTCAGGAAAAGATAGCTGGACCTCAGCCAATAAGGTGAAGAAAGGAAGGAAGGATCAAACTACATGGTTACAGGCTTCAGGGGTCCTGGGGAAAAACCATTCCCCAGAGAAATACAACAGGGAAGGTTCTTCATTGCACTATTAGCTCATTCAGGTTTCTTGTGAGTGTATCCTTCACTCCACGGGCAGTTTGACTTCCATAGTCTTGTTATTACTGGTACTTTAGGATTACCATTTTTCTAATAGTTTGGCTCTCTCCATTGCTCTCCCTTTCTGGTGGCCATTCCGGTCTTCCCTCCACTGTGCTCTATTCTCCTTCTCACAGAAGAAGGCAGCATCCAAAAGATCTTCCTATGACACTCTTTTATTGTTAGAGACTTTTGTGGAGGAAGTGAAAGGAAAGAAGGCAACTGAGAGAAGGAGAAGAAAATATTACCTCCAAGCAGAATGTGAGAATGCAGAAAGCCTTGATGGATTTTAGCCTCATTTGGAGACACTGTTGCTGCTGGATGATAAATGAGAATCTCTCTAAGGGTAGGAATTCTCCTTAGGAGAGCAATGCTTTGTGAGACTTTCCTTCAGATATAAGTCTCTTGGTACCTCCATCTTCATCTTTCCTTGCTGTCTTCTGAACAGTGCAAGAAAGTAAAGGCTTTGTTTCTGACCAGGCTAGAGATCCTCCTAAAACTGGATGAGGCATACTTTTGGAGATTTTTCTGGGCATTTAACAACCTCCCGTTTTACCTGGGAAGGAGGGAGGAAATTAGGAGGCACTCTCATTGTGTAGACATTGGTGTAGACATTATTTCTGCTGACTCAGCACTGTTAGTTCTCCTCTTCCCCCTGCTCCAAGATATTTTCATGGATAATGAGTGGGCTCCAACAGTTCTAAAAACACAACTGTAACTGCAGCAGAGGAGTATGTTTTCTGGGTACATTGCCACCCACAGGAAACAACAAGAGGTTTTTGTTGCTGGCTTGGGGGTTTTTTTTGTAATTTGATTAGAATCATGGTATACCTCTGAATCAAGTAGACTGAAACAAGTCCCATGTTTATGTTTGTTGTGTGACTTGTGGTGGCATACAATGCACCTAAATCTCCAGACATGTGACTGTGGCTCAGCTTTCTCTGTAAACTCCTGTCCTCTTTTGAGCCCTTTTACAATTGCATTGTTATCTCTCCCTGAAGCCTGGCTCCCAGTTTTTTGTCACCAAGATTCAATCTTAAAAATTACAATCAGAATATTATGATCAGCAGCCACTTTGGAGCTATCAAGGTCTGTGAAGCAAGAAATGTGGTGTTTATCTCACACCAGCCTCAGGAGACCAGAAGAAATTGTGTATTACTGAAGGTCATCAGAGGAAAGGAGTCGCTCAGTTCTGTGTGCATGCAGACCACAGCACAGACAGGCCACACTGGAGGGCAGAGGGTGATTCTACTGTGTGGGTGTCTATGATTTATGAACCCATGCTTTCAGATCTCACTGACCTCAGCACCTTGTAGGATCGAGAGAACTCAAGCCTTAGTTCTAGCTCAGATACCAAGGGGTTGGTTCATGCTCAGACACCAAGGGATTGGCTCTGTACAGTAGTGTGCATACCAGTGGCAACCAAGCCTAGATGTGAGTATAGATTTGCCCTGAATCCTCTTCCTCTTCCATTCTTGCTCCTGAGTTGAGAAAACTCCTACTTGTTCCTCTGATGGAGCAAAGACCTTCAGGCTTTGCGCAGTGATCATTCAATTCCTGACCATATCTTTCTCTGATGCCAGGACACCATGGCTTTACTGTGACTTTTTAACATAGCAGTCATCTTCCTGGAAGAGAAAGCAACTCTGTCTCCATGGCCTCAACATCTTTGGCAGCTGCATCTAAAGAGGCATCAAAGCAAGAGCTCAATCTAGGGAACAAAATATTTATCTCATGTCTATATGGGAGGAGGAGAGTGTCTATTTCTGTTAATCATGGTCGAACAGGAAGCAAAAACTGAGGCCTCTTCCTTGGTTGGAGGCTGAAGGATGGAGTTCAGTGTCAGGAGTAAATAGTATCAAAAATAATAATGTATCTTGCTTCTTTCATCACTTCAGTTATCTACAGTCATTCCCTCTGCCTCTGCCAACATGGCTCTTCATGTTCTCAGAAACCTCTGGGATGTTTTGTGAAGGACCTACAGAAAACAAAGAAAGGAAGTTCCAAAAGAAGATGGAAGCACTTAGAGAGCTCAGAAGAGTATGAAGGCCCACAAGGCAAAATATGCATTTGCTCTTTATTACTCAACTGATGATTTTCCATTCCTTAACTGTTCCCTTTCTACATCTAATAAGAAAGTGAACCACTGGGACTTAACTAATAAGTATTTCAAAGATCATGATTTATGTGCCAAAAATTCAGGAGATTGTTCAAAATAATGGGATTTTAAAAAAATCTACATATTTCATGTCTCCGTGATTTTCTTTTTGGTATCCGGTTTTGTAGTTACCTGACCTTTTAAAGCTTCTCTCCCTACAACTTCAAAGATATCTTTCTCTTAATAAAAACATAGTTTTTCTCCTGAATTCAGTACTTGGGGTACTGAATTTTATATTTAACCCAAGTTAAATATAAAATTGTTTAAAAAACAAACAAACAAAAAACCCGCCCCCAAAAAAAAGTAAACAAATGAACAGGCAAACACAAACTTTTTTAAAAATTTTAAGTATTCTAATTTGATGACACTGTACTACTGATGATATCAGTGTATAGAATATGTGTATATGTATATGTATGTGTATGTATATGCATATGCATATGCATATATAAATGTATATGTATATGTAAACGTACATATGTAAATGTACTGGTGAGTACAGAGCAATCAGTCAATCATGATCTCAATCTAAAGCAAACATGAAAGGATCTTTTGTAGCACTAGAATTTGGTGGAACACACAAATACCTAACAAGTTTCAATATGCTTGCAAAATCAAAGAACGCTGGCTCCCTTTTTCTGTAGAACCGCTATAAAATAAAATACAATTTAGCATCAATCTTCATGCATGAAGAATCAGAGTAGAGTCTGGTATGTGTGAGTGATGTAACAGCACATATATTTTTGAGCACTGAGTACCAGAATGCTTTTGGGAGCATGAAGAAACCAGTGGGAACACTATGATGGTGGACTACTATGAAAGGAGATGGATGCAGGGTCTACAGAAGCTGTAAGAAACACTGAAGGTAGAGTCCTCAAAATGCACATGTAACTTCTTGCTCATGCACAAAAATAAATGGCTTGTTAAGCCCATTCTCTGTCCAAGTGGAGCAATGGGAGGTCTTGGATGCATAGTAGTTCTTCAGTTCTCCCCTTTCTTCTGTTGCTACAGTAGGATGTAGGGGCAGAAAAAAGGCCAAGGCAGGAGCTATCTCATCCAGCCCCCAGCCACAGATGGAGACAGTACTAGATCTGGGTTTCCTGTGGTGTGTGGCCAGAACATCATCAGGACAGTCTTGCCAGGGGTTGTGGTTTCTGAAAACTAGTTACTCATGCTATGGTGAAAGCAGGGAATTTGCTGCTCAGTAGGGCAGATGCACCCCTGACCTGCCTGTGGGAGCACCTGCTGGCTCAGCACAGGTTGTCCCTATTCACAGAAAGAGAAGCAATATACTTTCTTCTTTTCCAGTCTCCTTCCTTGGGGCAAAATGAAAGCTCTGCCCGTTATGTACACAAAGATGAGGGATATTTTTGCAATGCTCCTGTCCCACCTGCAGTGACATTTTTTCTGTCTGTTACAACCCCTCTCCAACGTCTATATTTGTACTAGCTGCTTTCACCTAGATTTGCCAGAGGACTAGGGGTTTGGAAGATGGCAAGTTAAAAAAATAAAAAAAAAAAAAAAAAAAAAGAAAAGAAAGAAAAAAAAAATAACAACAAAAGGAAATATGGGTATAAGAAGGGGGAGAGAGGATTCCTGTGAGATCAGCCTCTTCTCAATGCTAGTGGATTTGTACTGCTAACAGCACTGGTAGGAGCCAAGCTGCATTCATTCTCCTGTGGGTGGAACCATTTGTATGAAGAAAATAATTGCTATTTTTTAAACAGATTTTTTTTACTGACTTTTCACGTATTGATGAGATGTGCAATTTTTGCTGTCAATCACTCCTCAGAAAAATCAAAAACTGGTGCTGAAATTGACTCTTTCCAGGAAGACAAAAATTTGGTTGGACTAGGACCCCATTTGTCTCCTTCCCATTGCATGCTCTTTGTGTGGTGACAGCACCTTCAAATCAGATGGGCTAACACATCTGAGAGGTTAAACTGGGTAGAATTGACTGTGTAAGGGTGCAGAATGTCAGATTATTGAGTGCTAGGGAATGTTTTGTGGGTATAAAATGCTAGCTGAATAAGCAGCATAAGAGAGTGCATGGGTTTTATGTCTAGCACTTATTTAGCTCTTTCCCATCTGAGATTTTACTTCTGTAGCTTAGAAATTTTAGTACAATAGAGATATCCCATGGAATTGCTTTACTGTACTATTATGAATTATTTTCATTAGTGCCTAGGAGTGCCTAAGACAATAGCTCTGTTATGCTTGGCACTGCTGACACCTGTTGTAAGAGAAAATCCCTCCTACAGAGGTTTGCAATCCAAATAATCAGTCTTGGATTGAGAGGAAAAGGTAGAGGCAAAACTCCAAAGTGTGATTTTGGAGAAACAGAGGAAAGAAATTGTATTAATTTTAATTTTTAAATATTTGAGATTTTGAGGACCTTGTTTCATTAAAAGAACAAGCCATGTTATTTTCACAATCAGAAATCACTCAGGGAGCATCCATTAAAATTGCTTTTCTCCACCATCTTGGTAAGGGAATTTCTTCATACAGAAGGGACCACTTCTCTGACAGGAGCCATCTCTTGAAGGAATGCCAGCGAGGTCGAGGGTAGCTGGTGGTTTAGCCCACAGATAAACCCACTACCAGCCCCTAGGTGATGTTGTTCACAATTCTGGTGAACACAGCACATACACAGTCTGTCCCCATGAGTCATATGGTCAAAATGAGCCATCATTTGCTGTTAAATTTCACTTTTCCAATGCTGTACATTTTGAATGGGGGCTTTTCAGAGCTGGTAGCATTCATTTTTTATTGTGGGAAAGTGTATTTTATCCACTTGTCTCGTATGCAAAATGTCTATCCTGCTACAGCTCAAACTTCCATAAAAAATTTACCATGGAGCAGAACTGAGCATAAAAAATGTGAGCCTCCACAAATTCCTGTGACCCCTAGCCAGGTAACTTTCAGAGTGTGGGTTTAAGGTGTTTGTAGACAAGGCCCCCCTCCTCCTCCCCCTTACCTATATGCAAACAATTTAGCAAGACTCAGACCTTTTGGAGGAGCTGCTCCAGTCATTACGGAAATCAATCCTTTCAGCTGCATTTGCATAATTGAGGAGCTGCATGGACGGGCTGTGTCCCCCTCCCTGACTGTTGGAAAGGGTTGCGTTAGCAGGTTTGCTGAACTGTTTAACGGATAACCATTTTTCGAAGTGATCCTGTTTGTTCATAAGCCTATTAGACTGTGCTATTTTCAATTATTTAGCACAGTGTGTTATATAAAAAAATACAAGAAGCAAATGAAGTTAGTTACCATTGCAAGTAGCCTCTTGGACTGCAATCAGTGAAGCAGATATTAACATGGAGAAAGGCTCATTAACTTTAGCACAGACCCTTTCCTTGCAGCTAATAATTGAGTCATACAGGTACATATTTTTGCAGAAACTACATCTTTTTCTCATCACAGTCAATCGAACTGCCCATATTTTACAGCCATCTCTCTGCTTAGTGGTGTGTGTGTGTGAATTGTGTTAATGTACTTTAACATACTAGCTTCAAAGGCAGAAGAAAGAATAAAGGATTTGTTTACTCATCAATATTTCCATTAAGGCTGGAAAAAATTTTCTAAGTAACACAGCAGTATTGCCAGATATTATGTCATATAAGGAGCTGAATATAGTTTGTATCATATAAACCTAGTACTGGTAACAGAATAACTTTTATCCTGTGATACAGATTTTAATTGTATATCTGAGGCTCTGATCCTCATGATTCATTAACCATTCCCTTATCTAACCCTCCACTCATTAGCTGCTGCCTCACACCTTTGTAGCTGTCCCTAGCTTTAGAAAGGTCCTGTGATATATAAGACTGCCCTGTGGCAAAAGGTAAAATGCTAATATTTTGTTCTATGCCTCTTTGCATTTGGAGGGAGCTGCACACCCTGACAGACACCTGATGAACTCCTGACCAGTGAAATTGATCAGGGTTCTGTGCAAAGCACCTTTCATTCCTTACCTTCCTCTTGGTCAAACATGAAGACTTTTTCTGCTATATCTTCTCTCCTAATACATTTTCTAATCTTCCAAAGTAATAATAACTTTCTGAAGATATGAGTGATCACCATCATGTATTCCAGCCAGTCTTCAGTGAGAGAGTTAATGAGAATATATAACACAGTAAAACACAAGTTCCTGCAAATCTTAGAGCTTGGCCCTCTAAGAGGATTTTCAAACTGAAATGCCTTATTTCTTTGGTTTGCCACTGAATAGAGAAAGAGCATATTGGATTGTGTCATTCAGTCTGTGCTACTGCTTCTTTGCATCTTTAGACCCAAATATTCCTTTTGATATTATAACATAACACTTTGTCCTGAAAGGAGAGCAGATGAGCTTCTATGTTTAGGCTGGCAACTCCAAGGCAGCAGTGGTCACAGTGAAGGCTTCATACAGCTGAAGATGAAGGGCACTAGCACTCCAAATCTGACTATTTGTCATTTTGGTGAACCAAAGCTGCTGAATGGTACTGGACAGGTTTTTTCTGACAATAGAGAGAGTTTGAAATTAGGTCCTCTATTATCAAAGTAAAAAAAAGTCCCCTACTATCAAAGTGCCATAGTGACACAATGCAAGAGAAGTCACCCTGCCAATCCATGATTGTCATAGATATTTTGTCAGAGTCAAATGGGTTTATTTGGTTTGGTTTGGTTTCTTTTCGGTGCCAGAAGGCTTCTTGGTTTTCTCTTTCTGTAGCCAGAGTAAGCTAAAGCAAACCACGTGTTCTGGTAGACACAGAATTTATGGTTTTTTGTTTGCTGGCGTTGTTCTAATGCTGGGGCCTGGGAAGCTGTGGTCTGGGTTGTTAGGCACCCGAGAACTGAGGTGTTAGACACATACCTGAGAAGAAAGTACAAAGGCAAACTAAATCCTGAGCACCCTCTCTCTGAATTGCAAAAATAAGAGCAGTGACCACTTCTTTAGTTGGTATGAATTGGGCTCTGAATGTGTAGTGTCCCGTGCCCTATACAAAGAAAGATGATGGGCCTTAGAACGTGTATGTTTTCCTGAGGCATGGTGTGGATAGGTGCTTCTAATTTAAACCTCAGGAGACAAAAACTGGTCTCCACATACCTGACTGCAAGAAGAAAACACTTCTATGAGCTATCGGACATCTGGCCTTCCTTATTCTACGTTATATTTTTGTTTAAGACAGAAAATCAGCCAGGTATCACACAAATCATAACAGCAAGGACATTGCTTTGAGGACCTGAAATGAACATTACTTCCACAGAGGCAATAGTCATGGTGAACCAATCAGTGAGAAACAGAAATCATTCTCTGAAATGAAAGTTGTCTTTTTATTTCACTGTTCATATAATTTATTTTTTTAATGCAAGCACTGTCATTCCACTATTCAAAGTACAAATTAGCCTTTGATCTAGATGGATTATTTCAGAAAACAAATGCATTGAACTCTTATACTTGGTATATTTAGATTAATTAGATCCTTCTTATTTTAGAGAAAGAACTTCTTTGGGCTAAGAAATGCAGTAAAGCCTATTGATTAAATGAGCTCACATATCACATATACATGTGGTTGATAAAAGCCACTTAGTATTTCCTGAGTAGAAAAGAGAATTCAGCATTTTCATGTGGTTTCTATTACGGTCTTCATTAAACATTCATGTCATTTTCTTCCTTTTCCCTTACTTTACCATTACAGCCATTAATTGCCCAGAGTTAAGTTGTTTAAGTGCTATAAGATATGCCAAGTGAATTGTTGGCTCCTGAGGTATTGGTTTTCTGTCTAGCTATCTGGTATTTTCGCAGTCCCTTGAAACTCCAAATTCAATCATCTCCACAGCAGTAGAAAGGTAATTGAAACATTAGGTACATCTCAGTCTCCAAGAGAATGAACAAACAAAAGATAGGCAAGCTTACTGTGGCATTCTACAAAGGTGGGTATATTCCATATTAGGGAGAAAAAAACTTTACTATTAGAATCAAAAAACTACTGCAGTGAAAATTGATAACATTGTTGGAGTAGTACAAATGGAAATTGTATTTTCCCCACTAATTGCATAAACATGGTGTTATAAAATAGTTCAAGTAGCCTGGCAGGTATACAGACACAGCTTGTGAGAGCTTTGAAATCCACAGCTCAGGATCATTCCTGATTTGGGGAAATCTAGAAATGTCAATCCTCACCTTATTCCATACTATTATTCCATATTACACCCACAATTATTATTCCATAAACACCCACATGTATTTCAGTAAATGCTTAGCCTGTGCAAAGCACTTCTAGATCTTCCAGAAGTATAGTGCCCACCCCCACCCCCCGCCAAAGGACAAGGTAGATTTGCCAACACACATTAGGAAAAGAGGACAAGAGGTGATTCATGCACAAGTCACCTTGAGGCACTGCAAGAAGTTGGGCTGCTGCTGCTATTTAGGAGGACCATGAAGTGAGAGAGAGTAGACTTTTTGTGGTAGGCCTAGACAAAATAAGCCCTGAGCTCCCTTTTTCACAGACTTGGAAATAGGAGAATAAGGTGGTGTTAGGCAGTGGAGGCTCAGACACGACAAGAAGGCAAATGGAGAATGACAAGGGTCTCAAATGTAGCTCCAGGAAGAAGGAGTGAGATGGTAATTAGGGAGGCAGCCAAGGGAGCGGATGTGTGGAGGTGATTGCTTTTGGCAAAAGCCAACAGACAAGAAGGGGAAGCTGAGCACAGGAGAAACCAAAACCAGGATATGTTGGTCACTGAAGGAAGATTTAATGAGATTGTCTTTGAGAGAGAGCACTAAAAAAGAGTTTGATTTCCAGAGATACTAGGTGCCTGCTGACTTCTTCGAAAGGTGAAAACCTAAATCCACCTGTTTCCTCTGCCTGAGTGTATGATATAGTCCCAAAACTAGTTTTTCAGGATGACTTTTAGTCTCCAGCTTCTTCTGCAGCTCTCTTAGCTCAGTAGAGGCTGTGCAACAGCTGCAGATAACAGAAGTGTTTCAGCTTACAGGTCTTTTTCAGCCAGTGACTGCCACCTGGGGTTGTCCAGGTGACATGGAGCAGTAATAAGGCTACCTATTTGGTGTGACATGGAAGGTTAGTTGAAGCAAGCAGAACAGCCTCTTGGCATAGAATTGTCATGAGCTCCTCACAGGAGCTCACATTTCATGGGGACCTCACTGCTGAATGGGAAAACATTTTTGCATTTGCTTTCTGCTTGGAGACCATTTTGCCTTTGTTGCAGGATGCCCTTTGTGTCAGAGGGACTACACATTTGTATGTACTTCCTGAACACTTCAGGAGACATGGCCTCAGTTACCCACACAAAGGCTATGAGCAGTCATGAGTGTCTTCTGGGACCAGCCTAGTGGCTGGGTCCTGGCCTCAACTCACTTTGGGGAATAACAGACAAATGGCAGATGTATTATCTCTTCAGACAGATGTTTTTTGATTGAGTCTGTCACTTTGCAACTTTATATTTCTAAATTAATCCCCACACTGTACCTCAGCAGAATAGAGGTTTCCTCTCTGTCTCTCCAGTGATTTTAGGTCTATGCAGTGTGCATTTGTAGAATGCTCCCAGTCTTCTAAGACTTGTGTTTCACTGTCCTCCCTTCTGCTTTAAAGAGCTTCTGCACTGGCAAATTACGTGTGCCTCAGTAGCATATTACAAAATAGAGCCCGTGAAGAAAATCTGCCCTCAATTACACTTTAGGACAGCCTTTTCCTCTCTCACGTTTTGAGGACGTTATCAGCTTTGCAACTACTCTTCTGCCCACAAAAAAAAAAAAACCACCAGGATATCCTTTGGTAGAGTGATTGTGATGCTGGAAAGAGGAGAACAATTTCATTACATCTCTGTCACAGTCTTGGTGTTTTATAGGAAGTATATTGTCCTGAACGACAGGCTTTATTGCACTGAAATGTTTCTAAGATCCTCCCACTTATTAACTGTAAAGTCACCTTTTTCATGCAGAAAAAGGAGCAAAAATATTTTTCATTCATTGAAGCTACTGTTCTCTTTCTGTTCCAGTTTAGTTAATTATAATTGTGTTAACCATAATCACTCCTTGGGAAGTAAAGGGCTTGACTGACTTAGCTCTCTCATCTTCCATGTAGAAATTCCTTCTGTTTAAGGGGCAGGATCCTCTTCAGGTGATCACTTTCCACCAGTTTTACTCAGGCATGAGTCAGCTGTTTCACAAAGACAGCAGGGGCTTTTTCAGCAGCTTCAAACAGCTGCTGGATCAGCTGCTGCCTGAGAGTGCTTGCTGAATAGGAGAGAGCAGGAAGTCTCTTGCTGCTTGTGCTGTCTGAAACTTGACAAAGCTAAATTTTACAATTTACTCCCTCTCTGCCTTGAACACACTTTTCATAGAAAGCTACATTGGGTACCTCCTGTTCACTGTGCACAAGGTATGTTTTACTCAGCTTGCCTCTACACCAAAAGTGCTCTTCTGCAGCCACACAACAGAGAAAGCCAAGTGGGAGATGGGTGTGAGAGATGCAGTCAGGTGTGGATGCAGAGAGAAGTGACCAGGCTGTTCCCAAAGTCCTGTAAGGAACAGAGTGCCCAGGCATCATCCCTCTCCCTGCAGTTTGCTGACTTCTTTATCAGGCGTGTTGTGCAAGCAGCATTTCACAGAAAATCTCTGCTTGTGGTCAGATATTTCTGACATCCCTAGTCTGTCATCATTAAAGGTTACAACCTACCTTTTTAATGAAGGTTTTTTCCTTCAGTTATAAATATTCAGCAATGACTAAATACTTAAGAATCACTTTTTATTCTTACAAAACTCCATCTTTGCATTTCCTATGAATAAATTAATGCATGTGGGAACTACAGGGATCTTGTGCCAGGAGATCTCTATCACTATGTTCTACTGAAATACAGAATCGAGCTGAACATTGTCATGTACATAAATTAGTTTCACGTGAAAAAATTGGCAGATGTAACAAATTATTTCTTGAAAAATGCAGCCTAATAAAGCATAGACAACCCCACTGGAATAAGCAGGATCTCCCAAAGCATGTAGCATTTTGACTGTGTGTCTTGAGGCTATCATAATGTAAGTGGAGTAAACATTTGGCCAGCACAGAAAATGGGCATATCTCCCACTTATGAACCCTGCTGTGGTTTCTGCATTCACTCGGCAACGGCTGTGGGATTGGTTTCCATAGGAACCATGGGAAAATGAAGAAAAAAGCACTTACCTGAAACCCAATTGCATAATATTACCACTGCAAGACTGTAGTGAGGCACTGGGTACAGACCACTGGCACTAATCGGACCCTTTGAGGTGTGAGGTACTCCTGCCATTTCCACAGGAGAGCAAGGCACATGTCATCTGCACCCTGGGCTCTGAGGTGGCTAGGCTCCGAAGCCTCTGATGGAAGATGTAGTTGCAGCAGTTAACACCCAGAATTACAGAGCCTCTTCAAACATGAAGCCTTCACACAGCCCCCTCAGAAGCCTCATGATTTTCAAAGCAGTGTTTGGATGATGGGAGAACTGAGCACCTCCACCATATTTCCTCTGGAAGGGTATGCAAAATGTAGAGGTGTGCAGTCCAAGACCATAATCCCAAGTGGGATTGGCTGCTTCATCTTTGTACTTTTAGTTCCTTGTACTTCTCAGAAAGGAGACTGCATCTGCCCCTCTTCATTTTCCTCTGCTTTGCAACAGCAGCTGAAGGGGAAATGCTCAGTTTGTTCTCTCTCTGGGCATAGGGTCACAAAAACAAGTCTCTGCCTTCTTTAGCTTTAGGTCCAAAGGCAGACTGCCAGCGGTCACAGCCTGGTGTGGAGAGCACACCCTGATGTACATAATTTAATGGAGCATATGAGGTTCATAAAGCCTGGTCCACAACAGGAAACCATCAGCTAGCATTCCCCACTTAGACCTCCACTGTTTCTGACTTTGAAGTCTCATGGAAACTTTGCTCAGCCTGCACTCTACACTGTAAGATGGCAATAAGCAACTCCTTGCCCCTTTTAAGATGAAAAATATATTTGGCAGTAAAACTTCTGTTCAAAATTAGCAAATTTCTTCTGCAAAGCACTATCACAGAAGTGCTGGTCCAGCAGCTTCTCACGGCTTTCAAAACAGGGCAGTGTACTGTATCTAAAGGCAATACCAGCATTATGGTGACCAGAGAGAAGAGAAAATTTGCTGTGTCCAAAGATTTCAGAAAGGGATGAATGCCTTATGGAATACATACAGTAGTCAGTACAAAGACATATGTGTAAGGCATAGGTTCATAGGTAATCAGTTCCTCGTAAATACAAATGTAGAAGAATGGCAAGTTAAATTACTTGCTCTGTTGAGAAATTGCAGTATTTTCCAGGGCTGATACTGAATCCATCGCAAACTATCTTGGAAGCCTATTTATGAATAAGAATTTCTGGAATTTGTTTGCTCACCTGGACTTCGCTGCATGTGATGTAAACTGGGGAGTTTACAACAAACTTGGCATTTATTATGCAGATTAGTCTGAAAAAGCAGATGAGAATTGTCTTCCTCTTAGTCTTTGAGCATCAGAAAAATAAAACTGTTTTAAATTCCTGACACTACTTTTTAAGATCAAGAGTCACTCATAATTTTTTCCATCCTATTTCAGTGGAATGTTGCTCTCTGAAGGATATTAAGACAGTGGTGATGACTTACTGTTGAAAACAAAATGGTAGTGCTTGCTGTCATACCAGTCAAAGAAGCAGATGACTGGGAGAGCTACTTTGCTTAGACTAGAAAGTAACTAGGTTTGGTTTTACTGAGTGCCATGTTTCTTTTGGTCCAACTAAAACCTCTAAATGTGCCCTGGAACCTAAAAATGATCCTGATAAAATCATGGGATATCTGTCTATGTCTTCTGCAAGTGCCAGAAGATTGGGTTGAACTATATCTGAGAACAATATTCATGTAATCCAGACAAGAGAGAAATCCTTGGTCTCTCTTCTTTATTTCTCTGCTAATTTGTTGTACTTGACGATACCATATTAACAGTTCTGAAGTTGTAAATGACTATTTATGGAGGAAGGCAAGTGTTCAATGGCTTGAGACAAATTGGTTTGAGGAGCTATTTCTAGAAGCTATGCTAGAAACCATACTCATTGACCCTGGTACTCCTACAAATTGTAGGTAGTCCTTGCATTTCATCTGGCTGCTGACAGTGATATTGCAGGATTTGGCTTGTTCACTTGCCCTTCTGCTTCCACACTCTGCCTACATAAAGATCTCTGTGGGAAAAGAGTGTTTTGGGCATGGGAGAGCTTGGACTGAACACTGAAGCTGCAGGAACTTCCAGCTTGATGATTAGCAAATGCAGTCCTGATATCCAAGTGTCTGCTTCAGCCTCTCTGCCTGCTCATGTGTCTCAACATCCCTGTTTTGCATAGATAGAAAGGCACCCTTCCTTGCATCCTATACTTTGCTCCAGCAGAATCTGTGTGACTGTTCCTGGATGAATGCCTAGATCTAGAGCTCATCATTATGTGATGAGCCAATTCTTCCTGGCATGTAGCCTGATGCCTAAGTATTTGGTTTCCTAGTATTTGGTTTCCTTGGGATCCTAGGCAGCAGAGATTTCTCAAGGGGAAAAATCTACAAAAGCACTCGTCTGCAGCAGGCAATGAATGTTTCAGGAAATTTAGTGTATCTGACTATGCATTGCAGCACCTTTTGCTGTACTTTGGAGCTGGTTTTGAGATGGGAGAAAATGGATTTTGCATGTAACACGTTTTTGCATATTACTTATAACTCACATTGAAACACACACATAAGGCAACAGCACACATCTATAGTAGTAGCAGCCTTTGATTGACACAGCGAGTCACAGGAAGGATGTATCACTCAGAAGGCAAAAGATGAAATAGAAATCACTCTGGTGAAATGGCAAAGAGTAGGGATATAGTCATACCAAAAATATTGTTTAAGAAATGGAAATCTAGTTCTTGTAATGCTAATGGAGAGGAAACTAATATTCTGCTTGTGTCTTACATGCCAGAGTGGAAGCATGATAAAAGGAAATTTCAAGAGCAAATAGCCAAGGATACCAAGGGCAATAATAAATTATCTGCTGTATATCAGAAATACGAAGTTTGCAAGACAGTGTATGAACTAGACCACTAGATTGTGAAATGGACAGGCCCATTGCACAGATGCTAAATAGTGTTTTTGTCTTGGCCTTAAAGGCAAAAGTGATTGGAAAAGAAGGACTCTCAGTTTATTTTCTGTTACAGCTATAGCTGGTAAGCATGAACTATGGAGACAAAGGCCTCAAAAACCCTCAAGACATTCCTTAGTAATAAGATACTCAAATTAAGGTAGAATTTATGACACACAAAAGAAAGAAAGAAAAAAAGGGTAACTATCTGCAGCCAACTTATAGCTGTAGCAGTGGCAGGTGTTGGAAGAGACCAGAATTGTACAATGTCAGCAGGCAAGATGGAGGGACCAGACCTTAATGAAAGCTTCAAGATGAAGATGACCCTATGGGATTTGCACTCAAATTTTCAGATTGTTTGCTACTCTGTTCCTGACTTGTCTGAGACAGATAATTTTTTCCCTCTTTCTCCAAAATGCACTGTCCACAGGGAAAACTACTTTTTTTTCCTTCTCTGGCTGGGCAGGCACAGTGGTTTTGACTAACTTAGAACTCAGCCATATATTCAAGTTGCTTCCTTTGTTTCTTTCATTGTGCACTGCCAGTTTGCAATGCCCTTCCCTGAACTGAAATTTAACTACAATTGGGTGGCCAAATAGTCATTTTCACTAAGGGCTTTCTGATGTTCTTCATAAGGCTCTCCGTGCATCACTAATCTAAATCATGGTGTATCATCAGGGAATCTGCCACCTAAGTAGTCCCTTCCCTCTTCTAGGTCATTGCAAAGCAGGCTGAGGCACAGTGGTCCAATGCTTCTCCTGACAGCACCCTGCTTTCTTGCTGAAAAATGGCTGGTCTTGTATGCTGTTCATTTCCTATCTATTAACCATATTTTAATCTATGACAAGACCTATGCACTTCACTTCTATTTGTCTAACAGCCCTGGTAAAAGCCTTCAGAAATCCTGAGCAAATATCAGTTCTGATGTAATGAGGTTGTTTATCTCAAAGCCTTCTTTTGGGGTCCAGTCACTTATCTTGCTGAAGGCACAGAAAAAAAAAGGATGAAGGTAGGGAAGGTGGCAAACATGGCAGACATGGAAGGAAAGGAATATTGCCTTCTGTGAGATTCTAAGACTGTAAGGCAACTTTGTCTTCTCCCCATGATAGTGATAAGATAAATAAAATAGAAGTACAGAGTGAAACCACAGATATCAGGAGCATCAGTAAGACCTGCCCAAACAGTCCATTGTGCTGAATTTACTTGTCCAGAAGGGCTCAGTTCTGCATCCCTGTTGTCTCATGTGGGGAAGGTGTCCATGACTGCCTCCCTGGGTGCCAAACCACCCATCTCCCAAGGCTGAGCTCACTTGTGTAGGGGTTTGGAGCAGTAGTCATCAGCTGAGGGCTTACCTGCAGAGCCAAAGCTGTGGTTTTCCCTGCTTCAGGCAACAACACCTCTTCTGCTTTGCACTGCCTCTCCAGAGAGCCTGCATGACCCAGGAAATGGTTCAGCCAAGTAACTATGTCTACACAGCAAGCTGGCATTCACTTTGAAAAGGCTAGTTTCGTCTTACTGACATAAAGATGTCCTTTGGAGTCCCTCTTTGCAAAACTCCTTTCCTCTGCCTGCTGGTAGGGACTGGATCATTAAAATTTCACGTTCTGGGCCCCAGGATTCTTTACTCTGCTCTTTTCTGTGCTTTTCAGTCCTTAACAAGCAAGTAACCAGCTTTCTCCTTACAGACAACTTTCTACATCTTGTTAAATAGCACACTCAGAAATGTGCTGTCACTGAGGTGAACTCATTAGCCCATTCACTGTGGACGGTGAAAGCAGTCTGGCAGGCATGGCTGGATAGACTGAGATGGTTGCAGAGTTCCTCACAGAGTTCCCTTGGGCCTCATTTGTGGCTGTTGGAGTCCAAGCAGCTTCAGCTCATGTAAAGCAGGCAAGCTGACTCCTCATATACTTCCCCTGTTGTTCAAAGCAGGATCTTCTTACAGATAGAACTCCACATACATGCCATACCAAACAAATGGATGAATGATGTTCTCCTTTCCTCTTTGCCCCATCAGACCATGAAGAGCTGAATTCTCCATGGGGATGCAATGGGCTGATACAGTTTTTCGTATGCATGTATTGCCTCAGTTGCCTTGGCAGAGGATACTGTGGATGGCAACTTGAGGGCTCAGTTTGGTGATGTGACCTCAGTCTGCACTCAGACCACCATCATTGTTGGTGGTGCAGAAACCAAGCTCTGGTTTCTGTGTATTTTCAGCTGCTTACTTTTCTTTGATAATTCCTCTCTGTCTAAACTGTGATACCTGCATGAAATGAAGGTCTTTCTGTGTGTGTGTGTGTAGGCTTGTAAATAGCAAGTAGACAATTAGGTAGAAGTTCAGTTTTACATCATATTGTTGCACAAGGTGTGATGTTCAGTGCATGAAAATTTGTAGGTAGAGTTCGTAGCTGATGACTTGCACTGATTCTAATGATAAAAAACCCCAACTTTTTGGTGAAAAAAATTTTAAAAACTCAGGGAGATTAAAAGTAAAGGCAAATTCAACTAAATACTAAAAAATATTTAAGGAAAGGTTGTGTCTGTGAGATATCTGTTGTCCAAAGTGCCTGGGTGCATCTCTGTGATGGGGCCCAATGCTATTCAAACACATATATCAGAAGACAACTCACCATCCAGCACATGGGATCTGTGGCAAAGAATAGCCATGGCCCCACATACACCCATTACTGGGGAAGCGGGGGCTGGGGTCTGCATAAAGGGATATGGCAGGTCTTCCCTTGGTGCTCTGCTAAGTGATCTGATCCCAGTTAGCTCCTTCTGCCCAGAGCTGATCTGGACCCTGGCAGAAGACTAGATCAATTCCAGACACTGCATTTTCTGACCCAACAAACTGATTATTGAAAAGAGAACTTCATATGTAGTTGCGATTTTGTCAAGCATCAGGTATTTGTCTTTCTTTGTAGTCTGTTGTGAAATTTGGCTCATTGCTGTTTGTGTTCTGATTTTGTTTTCTAGAGCTGTACTCTGTATGGTTCTAAGTGTTAACCAAATACACTTTAGAATTCAATTTGGCTTCCCCTAAAGAAAAAGCACAGGAGCTGGAAGAGGTTTTGCATAATGCTGGGTCATACTAGGCAACTTCTCAGCACTTTGTACATTTAGCAGATTCTGAATCCTGCTTCTTGTGGAAGAAAGTAGTAACCCTCACAGGTACTAAATGCTCCTGTGATTGAAGACAAAGAATTACCAGTGGGTTGCACAATTCATCTCTATCCTTGCTGCTGAATATATGAGACAAAAAATAAAGTGCTTCAAAATCATATATCGTATCCCAACAAAAAAATACAAAAAAATCAATACTAAAATAGTATATTCTGGGCAAAGTTCCCCTAAAACAGTAGGACAGCAGTTTCTATTTTTAAATTGATTGTCTGTTTTAACTTTTCTTTCTGTAGTACAGGAAACGGCTGCACTTTGCTATAAGAAAGAAAACTCAATCAAATAAAACGGAGGAGAAAAGTATCTTATCTTTACTAAACACATCCTAAAGGTTCTTTACTAACACATAACTATGTTAACAGTTTCTTGTCACCACAACTGCTGACGCAAGGGTCATGGACTCATTCTGACTCAGAATACATTCTGAGAAGATATGGAGTGAGGTGACACCAACCTGGACATTCTGCTCCCGATGTTGCAGACTCTGGAGTATAAAGCAGATCTTGACTCTATTTTGCCAAAGTTGCTCACTTTGATACCCATGCTTTTGCTCTATTGGATGTGTAGAGGGCACTGTTACAATGTCCTACTTGCAAAAACTGGACCAAACATCAGTGAATTCATAAAAACGGTGTAAATACCAAGACAGATAGAATCTCCTGCAGATTGTCTTTAGAACAGGTTTCCAAGGAAACTGAGGTATGTCTCTGTCCCAGACCTACATTCCTCACAGGATTAACTTGGTAGGCTGAGGAAACATCACCCCTACTCTTCTGTGAGCAACCTTTTTGTCAGCCTCAGTGGCTCTAAACCACGTTTCCAGCACACAAACCTGTACAATGCTCAGCTTTTTGTAAGATGGGCTCCTTACAACTCCATTGCTTCCCAGACATCTAAGGCAGACTGTTCTTTGGTCTGCTCCATTTTAGGGTCTATCATGATGGTCTGAGCTGTGCATTTGGTTCCATTATTAATCTTCACCTCAGTGGCTGCCCACCTGTAGCTGTGAGCTATATCCATACATCCAGTTGTTGCTGTTTGTCCCTGGGAAGCAGCATTTTGCTTGAGATTGGACCTTGCTGTGTTTCAGTATCCCTCCACTTTCTGTAAGGCCTTTGACTTGAGCCCAGTTCTCCATGGCCAGATGATTCTATGATCCCAATACTATAGACAAAAAAAAAAAGATGAAAGAAATAAAGAGTAGAGAGGGAATGTGTTGGTTTTGGCAAAGATCCTTTATCAGGTGATGATCCAGCATTCCTCAGGGGTGCCCCCTTCTCCCTTGCTGGCCGCAATCATCAGGTGGTTGGCTCCATGCACTCTGGGAAATACAGACAGGTGCAGGTTAGAGTACAGAGGGCAGAGCTCTTCATTTCAGTATACTCAATTACCAGCACCTCCTGCAGTGAGACATGCTGACTTTGGCTTGTGCAGGTTTCTTTCTGTGGACTTTTGTGCATTGAGCTATGGGCTTCTGCCATGCAGCTGCCCCATCCTACTATATCCGAGTTCAGATATCAGTTCTGCAGCACCTGGGAAAAGTAAGTGCCCCAAAAAAGTGAATTTGCCACCTTCTGATATGTTCCTATTTCATACCACATATTTCAGTCGAGCAGCTCAGTTCCTTGTCCTATCTTGCCACTTTCTCTTACCCAATTTAATACAAACAGCCCTTTAGGCAATGTTATGGAAAACACCTAGTAAATGAGCTATACAATGAAAGAGTTAGCCATTACTAGCACTGGTTACAGCCTAGCAAAACGCTCTAACTTTACAGCAAGAAAACATTTTAGTTTGTAAGAATTAGAATCAGATAGTTATCATAGTCCTGACAGGCAATTATAGTGATGATCTTTGGTCTGGGTGGCACTGATTGTCTCCAGGCTCTGGCATGGATTTCAACCTCACTCAGTAAGTCAAAGAAGAGCAGGAAAAAAAAGTGCCTTTCACTGCCATCAGCAAATGTCTCAACTCTCCCAGAGCTGCATTGCTGAAAATATGTGAACTAGCCATCAATAAAGAAAACCTGATGGCTGAGATACTGCCTCTATCATGTTAAATAACCAATGGCAAGACAAGCCAGATGAGCTGGGAATTTATCAGTTTGTACACAGATTATAATCAAGTGGAAGAAGCACTTTTGTTGTTTGATCTTTGAGGGTGAGTCCTATGTAACCTCTGCTCTCCCTATAAAAAAAGTAAAGGAATTCCTGGGAGAATGATAAATATAATGTAGGAAGACAGGATCTTGGCTTATGGAGAGTTATTTTGAAGCTTCTTTTTTTCCCCTTCCAGCCTGCAGTGTTATTTTGAGTAGCAGAGTTCAAGATAAACAGTCTTTTGGAAACTTATAACGTGGAATTCTTTGTCCTCTAAAGACCTTAGAGGTCCAGCTAAAGACTTTAGACCCTTCATTTGCTTTCTCTTGCTCCAAATGAACTACAGTAAAAGTACATGGTAGATTGTTTCCCATTTGTTATTTGGCAGCCCCAGGTGGAGGGTGTACTCTGGTATGGCAGCAGCTCAGCTGGTTGAGACACTGGCTCAGGAGGACTCTGCTCCCATCAGCTGACAGAGGTCACAGCTCCACTCCCTGGAGATCCCCAGCACTGTGTTACATGACAAGTACAACAGAAAAAATACACACTTACCTCATGCTTTTCCTGCTTGCAAAGCAAGCTGTATTTAAAGCAAAGGAAAACAAAAGTGGCAAACATGGACATGTATATTCAATTTTCATTTTGATTTTGGAACTTGTCTCACATTGAGAAAACTGGTATTGCTGTCAGGAAGACCCTGAATCATCTGATGGTCCCCTTAGTAGTGATGTCTTCTCTTGGACCGAGCAGAAGAGGACCCATCCCAGATGATGTGTCTCCTCCAGGAAGGATTTAACTAGTGAAAAGGAAGGAGGTATATGTATGACATGGCTCCTTAGGTCTGGGTCTGAAAACTAAGGAAAGAATTAATATGGGGGAAGGCCAAGTAGATATACCTCCTTGGAAGAATACACACACAGTCTAAACCTGTTGGCATATGTGACCCTGAATGGTACTCCTTGAAACAGAACAGCAGTCAAGACGAGCATTTGTTGTCAAATTTTGTCAAATTCTGCCAGCAAGTTATACCTCAGTCATGCTGATTTGCTAATAAAAACTAGATGAATTTAACTACTAATGCTACAAAACTAATCCCTTATCCAAAAAATGAAACTTTCCTTATGTGCTCCCGCGTAATCACCAACCATACCTATTTTGGAGGAGCAGTTGTTATACCACCAATGACTGCAGCATAATCACACAGGGGAGACATGACAGTGTGACTGCCGGTCTCAAATAAGGGCCACTGCCATTAAAAAATGCCAGCAGAACTTTCAAATCTGTACAGTCTTCAGATACTTCTGCTAATTTTCTTTGAGTTTCAAGGAGCATTGGACCACATCATCTTCCTTTGGTGGTGGTGGTGGAAGGACTGTAGGTGGCTGAAGACCTGCACTTCTCTTCATCAGTCTTTTAAGTAGAAAAGATTGCTAACATTGAAGGACTATGGCATCTTGCTCAGCATATCCTCAGCTCCTGCAGGCAGCACTGCTGAGTTCAGCAGGATGGCCTATGTGACCAGGAATAGCAGAAAAGAGAAGAAATGGATCTCAGAGTGTCCCCAGAGTAAGGCTTGTCTGAAGAGCCTTGCACTGTGTGCCATACTGCCCATCTGCTGACAAGCCTGTTCCAGAGCAGCAACCCTACCACCCTTTAAGGCATGAGAATGTTGCTACAATGCGAATTCTCTACGTATTACTTCTGGAAAATATCTCCTTTTCTTGATAGCCTTTCACCCATTTGGAAGCATTCAAACTCCTGTTTTGTTTTGTTTTGTCCTGTTTTGCTTTGCTTTGCTTTCCTTTCTTCTTTGTGTGACACTGTGAGCAAGAAAGAGGTTTATAAAAACTTGAGCCTAAGACGCATTTTGTATGCTGCATTCATACCTTAAAGGGATTTAACTTGCATATTAGAACCAGATCCTTGCTGTAGCTGAGCATTTTGCACAAGGTCATTGCAAAAGGAATTGCTTCTTTTGTTTCTTAGCAAATGTATGCTGCTCTCCTCAAATAAAATGTTCAAGAGAAAGGCATAGCAATTCTGTATTTAGACAGTATACAAATAATACAGTCATGATACATTGTACTTCTCTACTCCCTGCTCATAAGTGACTTAATTTTTGAAAAGAACTACAAAAGATAAATAGGTGAGGAATTTTTTCTCAGCACCACCACAGTGAGGCCATTTTCCTTTTCCCCTCTTCTTTGGTCTATAACTGGATCAGTTATACAATATAACTTTATTATCTGAATACAAAATTAATTTCAGATTCTCATGACTCAGATAAACATGCGACTTCTGAGTATGCAACTGCTACAAGAAAAACTCAGATACTCTTAGAATGCAGGGAAAAGGGTTTTGCCTTGTTTGCTAGGATTTGCTTGTTTGTTTTGGTTTTGTTTGTTTGGTTGTTTTTGTTTTTCTGGAAGCATTACTATTGCTGTTGATGCTGTCATCATCGTCTTCGTCGTCATCATCATCATCATCATCATCATTATTATCATCAGATTCCTCATCAGCCTGGGAGCTGGAGTTAGCTAGGGTTTGGATAACAAAGGATTTCAAGTACACAGTGACTAGGAGGCCATATTTTTATAGTAGGGGGTACACTCTGCCTCACCTGCCCCTGCTGTAACAGCTCTACAGAAATTGTCCACTGTGTTTAAAGGGTAACTGCCTTACATAAAAGATTTTTTTTAAATGAAACTGTTACTGACTCTTCAGCCAGAATTAGCTGTGTCAGTAAAAAGTGCAAGAATTTTTGTGCCTGGAAAACAGATGTGCTTTCACTTGTGTTCACCCATGCAGCTGTGGTTGCACTACAGCCCAAAGCATCCAGCACCAGCAAGATGCAAAACTTACTATGCCCTGTTGTCTCTAAGAAAGCCCTTCTGAAAGGATGCACTTTAGGGTCAGAGGATACAATGGCAGGTTATTCCAATATTTCTGAGGACATTAAACACATACAGTTGATATTTCTATTTTCACTGAGGCTTATTTCATGAAACGAGACACAGAGTCGAGGTACTCTAGAGAGGCTTCTTATGATTATGTAGGAGTATCAGAGGCAGAAATTTCAAAGCTCTGTACCAGTCAGTGTGCATAAGAAGCCTGGGAGACCTCCTGCTTGGCAACATTGTCCTTAAATGGCAGGGATGGTGCAGGCAAATGGTGTTACCTTTATCAGAAAAAGCCCAGGCAAGTATAGATGCAGTTTTCAACTTAGGAGATACTACTTGCTTTATGCTTTTTTTGTCCATAGAGCTATTATTGCCTCTATGACTTAAAAGAAGTCCTTGCTTTGAAAAGTGTGGATGGAGGTGTTATATCGTTTTTGATTCTCTTTTCTGCAAGGCTCTTTTATTCTCACTTTAGTGTCTCAACCCTGTCCTAGTGTAACTTCTACAGAGATGGATATGTTATGCTTACTGTCTGAAGAATTATTTGGCTCTTGGATGAATTATCCAAGATTATGAGGAAATTTCCTGTTGTTTTGCATTAATTTGCTTACAGTTGGCTTTGCAATATCCTTTAAAAACCACCCATCTGCATGCACTTAATCTTGATCTTGTAATATGTAATGCTTGAACTTGAATGAATGACAAACAATTTTCCTCCACCACAAAAAAGGGAAATGAAATTGAGGGTTCTGATTTAACTAACTTTTGTAACTCAAGACTTCAAAATCTTACACAACCATTTTTTTAGTATTTTTTAGTGCAAGAAGAGGTACTTATCACAAGTCAAGATATTTGGGAGGAAAACCTAGTGAATCTTTCGATGATGACAATGATGATGATGAAGCAGCATTATTATCCTTCCAGTTCCACTAAAGTGACTAGGAAACATAACCAAATACCATTTCAGAATGTCATATATGTTGTACTTTAGTTTCACAGTAGAGCATTAGTGTAGGTCTGTCATTTGCAATGAGGAAGTCTTAGTAATTGCTTCTGAATACAGGATATTAGCGTACATTTGAGACTGTTGATTACATCTCACTGCAATGCAGGACAAACAGATATAGACATGAGCCTCCGGTACTTTGTAAGAAATGCATTAATGTCATATTAATATGAAATATATTAATGTGTTATCCCTCTCGTCTCCACCTATTGAAGAAATGGATACCAGTGTTGTCCTTAAAATCAGTAATCACACCTTCCTTGGTTTATGTCAAGGTGAACGTTGCACTCACACAGAACACATGATTTGAGGTCATAAACACTCATATTATAGGTAGATCGTAAATAATAAAAAAACCCAAAGTCAAAGTCATACAGTTTACAGATAAAATCTGTTAATTTTTAGATAGCCTTTCAGATTCTGTAATGCTACAGCTTTTGCCAAGTGTGTTATGAAACTGTAAACTGTTTCTGCCTGTTGAGCTTCCCTCTGAATTACCTTGTGGCTATTTAGTGCAGCAAGCATGTGCCATATTCTGCCAAAGATGATGTGAAGCTGGGGAAGCAAACACCAAACTGCTTTGTTCCCAGTCACAGGGCAGAGAAAAATAGCTATTTACTATCTTTCATCTGAGTGATAGTTTCAAGCATTTTGTGATATATATGGTTACCTTCTTATTGTGAAGACAACTACACTGTTAATATTTAAAAATATTTACAGAAACAAAGCATGGTCTTTCTTTGCAGGAAAGAACTTCTTTAAGCACATAAAACATTCCTCCATTTCTTCCATGATAATACTTGTCTGGAATTTGTCACTTTAAAGTCTGAACTGAAAGGAAGGAATAGACAGCAGCAAGGCACCTACTCCAGCATCAAGACCTAAATGTGTAACACCACCCCTCCTTCATTGTAACTGGGAATTGTCCTCAGCAAAGGTGCAGTGGGTCTGCTATGGTGTTTAGTGTCATAGAGAGATAGAGTGAATGACAACTGGTAATGGATCTGAATGCCAGGGTTTATTTAAAAACCACAATGATTAGAGTTTTTACCGTTCTTGATATCTTACATAGACATTATTTGCTCTTTGGCATTGCATTTGTGAGGTCCTGGCCGCTCTCCCTGAAGTGAGGTTTTTACTAGTGCAGGATACTTGGGCAGAAAGCATGTTGCTTTGTGCTGTACCACTACACAGAACTACCTAACTTTGGCATCAGCAGTTGAGGACCATGCCATTTAACTTCATTTTTCTCTGACTGTCTCTCTGATCACTAGAGTCCTTCACCACTCACAGGATCTTTCCTCCAGCTAGGCGATTCACCTTCCACCTTTCTCATCCCCTGTTTTCTTTCCAATACCAACTCTTTAAGGGAGTATTTCTCTTTTGGCAACAGGGTTTTTTTTCTGAAAACTCTAGCACTTGATTTTTGCAATTCAAGTTGTCTACCTGCAGAAACACAATGTATGATAAGCCTCCAAACTGGTGGTGCTGTATGACGGCTCTCTGCTCATTGAGTGATTTGGAATGTTCCTCTTTTCTTTAGTACAGCTGCTGCCAAGTTTATAATCAGTCTGTCTTGCTGGTAGGTAGTAAGTCTTAGGCTTCTGCCTGTGTGTTCAAAAGACCACTTAAAGTCTGTCTTGCACAGCCTTACACAATTATTTGCCACCTGTTTTACCATGCTACTACCTGTTCACTTCTCACCACAGTGCAGCACAATGTATGACACTCGAATACTGGGCCACCGTCTCCTCAAATGGCTTGCTATTGCTGTGCATGTGAAAAGGTTCTGTGGACCTCTGCAACTACCAGCTATCAGCATGCAATTAGATTCCAGCATTATCTGGACACCTCTCTAGGTACCACAGCCTCATTGCAGGGCTCCTTGGAACCAAATGCTGCTTTGCCACTTGCCAAAAATCCTGCTTAGGTGGAATTGCAGCTTATACATGGAAGAGCAATGTAGCATAGCAAGTATGAGAATAGCACAGTGGCACATAACTCTGGCAGGTTTATGCTTTCTGTCATGAGTCAACATGTGAAACAAGGTGGTACAATTTGTTTCCTCACACTGCCATGGTAATCATAACACTATTATCTGGAGAGACATGGTGGGGAGGAGTAGTGAGCAACAGCCAAGAAGTTCCTTGGAGCTGAACCAAAGCCAAGTGCTTTATCATGCTGCAGCACTAGAGGACTGGATGGGCCCTGAGAAGTTGTCTGGATCATACCATGCATCAGGACAAATGTAGTTATATTTATACTGAAAAATGTGAGGATTCAAATCTATGTGTAACGTGTTCTCAAGGACCCTACACTGATTCCATATTAAGAATATTTTTTCTATGGTCCAATAAAAGTTTTCCTGCTGAATTATTAAACCTGTGACTTTTTGTTCTACCCAGCAAAGATAATAACTCCTTTTTCTCTTTAACTTTGCAAATTACTCTTATGCTTTTTATGTGGCTTGCTGGTTGTTTCTGTTCCACTCTCTGCAGGGGTTTTCCAGTCTTCCATTTATGCTGTAGGAGTTGACATGAGTCACAGTGACATCCTGAAAATTTTACTGGTGTGAAGATTTTTGGTTGAACGGTTTTTCCAGGTAGGCATTTTTTTAGAAAACTATGCAAGAGATTAACTGTGCTATTTTCACAGAACTTACATTTTGGATAAATGTTAATATTAAGCTTGTGTTGTCATTGTTCTTCAAAGCAATAAGTCTGTGTAATTCCTTTCAGATTTTTCAATCCCTCTATAAGAATTGCAGAATATATCTTACTATAGCACAGTAATTCCCTGTAAAGACTCTGCTATTCCAGACAAAGGGCTTGGCTTTTCAGTAGGTGGAAACTGTTTTGCAGCAGGGTCTCCAATCCATTTGCTCCTGTGGCTGTTCTTTGTGCACATGAAGTGCAGCTTTATCTTAGAGAGCTTGAAATTGAGCCTAAATATCCCACTTTAAGACAAGTATTAGGAATTTATGCTTCTGTAGGTCACCAAAGGTTTGCAACTTTATGCTTCTAAGCATCAACTTCTGCATGGAGACAGCTCTGAAGATTAATTTCTTCAGATTCAGATTTACTAACTTCTCAATAGCTCCTTACAAAAAAAAGTATAGATAGTACCTGTTCAACAGTGGGTTTTCTTCTGCATTGCAGTTGAGTTTTGTCCCTGAGCAATTTCTTCTTATGAACCTCAGTTCAAATATTCAGTTTTCCAATTGGTCTGAAAATAATTAAAGGAAGAAAGCAAGTGTTGGATCTTTTTCTACTTCAGAAATTGGAATTACGTGTCAATGAAGTAACACGCAAGCTCACAGACCAATTTTCTACCATCCCTGAAAACTGAAACTAAGTTCTTAATGACTCTCAATCTTGGAAGCAATGAGGAAAGAACAAGGTATATCTCACATTTAACCAAAGCATTAAATTTCTATAATGACATGACATCTGTATAGCTCCATCAGTACTAGAACAACTGATTCTGATTTAGGAATTCTTGTTATTGTGCAAAATATGTTACTTGTTGTCATGCTAAATAACACTTGATTCATCATTTGGCTATCTTAATTTCTAGGAAACAGATGAAAGGGAAAGTATTACTCTGCAACAGCAGCTCAAATATATTTTGGCTGCAGACTCTGATGGAGAATTCTAGTGCATTGTATATGTCATCTAGCAAATAATTTGTCATGTGGTTGGTAATCATCTCAAGATTTGTTATCATTTTGAACGTGTGGCTCTTCCAGGCCCCTGAAGAGAATGTGTAGCTCTTCTCTATTTGGTTTGGACAATCTCAGCTAAGATAATTCGGGAAGGAGTGAAATCATTACTCATCAGTAGAAGGACATTCACTTCTTCTTAAGTTACTCTGTAATGATTAGATGAGAGCTGAGTGGGGTGGGGTGATCAATGGAGGAGTCTCTGCCTTCAAGGCAGAGGCAAGTGCATGGCAGGGACATATTTCCTATGTGTAGTGCTGAGCTGCTTTCACAGGGTGGATTTTCTTTCTCTCAGTACTTTGCTTTTATATATTCCTAATAGCAGCACTGTGACACAAAGGAGGACCAGTGTATCCACAAATAGATAATATCTGGGTCTTAGGCAGGACTATAGACAGGTCTTCAGGCATTACATGCAGAGAAAAATATACCGTAGGCAAATGTTCTTGAAGTAGTAACAACCTCCTTAGCTAGTATTATGGGATGGATTGTTCTCTGTAATACAGAAGAGGCAGAATTGTCCTTTCTACTCAGTTTTAGCTGGATTATAATTTCAAGGTTTGGCTTCTGTACACAAAATCTTAGAATAATAGAATGGTTTAGGTTGGAAGGGGCCTTAAAGATCATTTCATTCCAACCTCCCTGCCATGGGCAGGGACACCTTCCACCAGACCAGGTTTCTCAAAGCCCCATCCAACGTGGCCTTGAACAGTTCCAGTGATGGACCATCCACAGCTTCTCTGGGTAACCAATTCAAATGCCTTACCATCCTTACAGCAAAGATTTTTAACCTCTTATATAATCTAAAAATGCTCTTTTAAAAAGTCCCTATCTGTCTTTGCTGTAGGCTCCCTTCAGGTACCAAAAGGCCACAGGTAGGTCACCTCAAAGCCTTCTCTCCTCTAGGCTGAACAATCCCAATTCTCTCAGATATTCTTTATATGAAAGTGCTCCATCCCTCTGATCATCCTGGTGTCTCTCCTCTGAACTCACTCCAGCAGTTCCATGTCTTTCCTGTGCTGGGACCCCAGAGCTGGGTGCAGGGTTCCAGGTGGGGTCTCACCAGAGCAGAGCAAAGGGGCAGAATCCCCTCCCTCCCCTGCTGCCCACACTGCTCTGGATGCAGCCCAGGACACGTTTGGCTTTCCGGGCTGGGAGTGCCCATGGCTGGGTCATGTCCAGCCTCTCACTCACCAGCACCCCCAAGTCCTTCCTGCAGGGCTGCTCTCCTTCCCTTTATCCTCAGCGTGTGCTCATTCTCAGGGTTGGCAGAATGAAAGATAAATAATTGAGTCTACAGAAGAGGTACCAGGGAGATAAGTGATACATAAATAAAACACAAGGGATTTGGGATTTTTAGTTTTGATGTGGGACAAGTAAAACCTTAAAAAAAAAAAAAAAAAAAAAAAAAAAAAAAAAAAAAAAAAAAAAAAAAATCAATATCCTTGAGGTTTCTAAAAAGGGGTTAGACAAATACACATTGAAGTTGAATTGATATTCCCAAGACATAAATTATATTACCTCCAGAGGGATCTTCAAGCCTCAGATTCCTGCAGCACACTTTCATTGAAAGTTCAATCCTTGAAGAGACTGTGTGGGAGCAGGTTACCTGGTTCAACATTAAAATTCTACTCCCAAAACCAGATAGTACTGCCCCTGCACCAGCCTCTCCTCCTCATCACAGAAGGACAAACAGATTAAATGACAAAAGCTAATCTTCACATTGCCAACATCAAGGACACTGCTTTAATGAAAGCAAAAGATAAATAGTAGATTTTGCTCTCATCCAGGTCTATGTCCTTCTCTGTGTCAGCTTTCCTGCAGGCACGTTGCTGCAGCTGACAGCCCATCCAAACTTCTTGTTCAGGCAGGACTGGGTGAGTGAGGCCATACATCATATCCCAAAGGGTCAAGTAGTACTGGGTCATGCATCCCCACCACAAGCATGCCACACCTGCATATCTGGGTACAGAGCACAGATCCCCCATGTGTAGGGGATGTGTTTGTGGGCAGGTAGTGAGGTAAGCAGAGTTTTCTCCTTGTGTTGTCTCTTTCAGGAGAGACAATAAAATGCTATTTTTCATCTGCCCAAACATCTCTTCTGAAAGGTTTCCTGGAGAGGATGATGCATCAGGAAGGTGCCAGAGATGTCAGTCTAAATGCTGTAACACCACAACATGAGGGCAGTGCTTTATGATAAGCACATGACTTTCCCTTTGATCTTCATTGTGACTTCTATTTCAAAAACTCAAATTAAATAGGTAATTGAAATTGTAATTAAAAAGCAAGACCTGGTCATTCTCACATTCACATCTGTGCAAATCTGGTGGAATTTTGATGCAATTATTCCTATTTAATTTCTGTGGAAATGAACTAAGAATTAAGTCTACTGTATCTATGCTTTTTACATTTGAAAATAAGCAGTCTAACACTTTTATAGGTTTTTATGGCTCTATGAAGTCTTTAAAAAAACTACAAAATCACAGAAAATGGAGACTGTAAAACCCACAGCAAAGTTTCAGAATCGGAGAACATTCCAACAACATCCAGTGATTCAATTGTAGCCTTCAAATGGATGATAAATTTCTAGGGTTTTAGCCTAATCATTTCTCAGGAGAAAACATTTTTTGATTATTTGGCAATAGCAGGACCTTTCTTCCATGTTTATTTTTACCTTTCTGTCTGTACAGTGGCATATACAAGCATTTCAAATTCTTAATTTCTGTGCAAGGAAAGATACCCAGTTTCTACTATAAATAGACAATCACTGTATTTATCCCGTGTGCAGAGGTGATACTTCATAAACATACAGGTGTGTTGTATTTGAACTGTGCAATAAGATTGTACAGGCGCTTAAAAATTAGTAAATACCACCATTCGGGATTTTTTTCTCAATTCAGAAATATATATATATATATAAAATTATATGTATAACAACTATACAACATTTAATCTCTAAGAATGGATTAAAAAAAAAAAAAGACACAGGGAAAATAGAATGCTTTTGAAATATTTTCATTGACATTTAAATTCCGTTCATTTAAGCTAGAGATCAGTATTTTGAAAGGAAAATCCAACCAGCTTGTCTACGAAGATACAGCAGTAACTGGGGACTGCAATGAGAGTGAGCAGCTAGGAAACAAGAAAAAACAACATGAGAAAAGATGTTGAAAAAAATTAAATGTGTTACTGCCAACATCTCTGTGATCTTCTTTCTAAGAGTTTAATGTAGGATTGTCCCACTTAGGGACATGGTATAGTGGTGAAGTTGGCAGTGTTGGGTTAATAGTTGAACTTCATGAGCTGAAAGGTCTTCTCCAGTCTGAATGATTCCATGATTTTATGATTTTATGATTGTGTTGAAGTGACACCAGCCTTTCAGCCAGATTGCTTCTGTGTTATATCCAAGCAAGATATATATATATCCAAGATATATCCAAGCAAAGGTCTTCAGAAGAACCATCAGTGATTTAATTCAAGGAAAACCTACTTTGTGCTTCAGTGGAAGGCAGGCATAAGGAGAAGTTCAAGGACTTCCCTCCTTTGGTTTCCTAACATTCAGTTGTAGTAAGCTCCCATCAGCTCTGGTAAGTGTTGAAATTCAGACTGTACTTCTGAAGTTCAGACAAAACACAGTTTTCAAGAGAACTAGTGCATAAGGACACGAAGAGCTCCCTAAGGCTGAATGAGTAGCTCAGGGTCAGGATAAGCAAGGCTCCTATGCAACTGTATTTGTTCACTTTGCTAACACTCACACATATTAAAGATGACATACTTTTAATTTTAAACAGATATTCTGAATCTGATCAGCAGTACAATTCTTTGTACTGAAAGAGAAACCTCTAATGTGAGCTAAAAACTACATGTTAATCAATTATTAAAATGAAATGTTGGCGTTCCAATCAACAGTCACAACAGACACAGCAACAGGTTATCATGGTGATATAAATGGTTTGCTTCAATGAGGTGATTGTGCATTTTAAGAGTAGGTAGGTCAGACCTGCAGAGAGCAAGGGAATTGTAAGCCTGAGTCAGAAATGGCTTCTCTTGAGAAGGAAGACTGATTTAAAGTCAAAATAAATGCAGAAGAGAATCTAAATAATTGTAGCAACTTGGCTTATTCATCGAGAAAATTATAAAAATGTCCTGGAACTTGCTAGAGCACATTGTACCTGACTGGGAGGTATTTGCCTGCAGACTTGCCATGGAACAATTCCTACATAAACAAAAGCTCTCCTGTCAGCATGCGTGTAGCAAAACTCATACCCATTAAGCAAATAACATATGTTTCTAACTAGGTGTTGGTACTTGAAAGTAAAAACAAAGCTTATATCTTTCTACAAGATTTCCATCAAGACACTCCTTTAAGCTGAAAGATACATTGCAATTTATACTACATCTGCATTCAGATAGGCATAAAAAAAGTTGGTGAGCAGTGCAAGTAATTATAGGACTTGGCATTCTGGTTGGCTGACACATAGGAGTTGTCTTTGGCTCTTTCAAAGATATTGTTTTGTTAAGTGATTTTAGTTATTTCAAATGCCTCTCCAAATCTTTGATGCCTGTTGTGCCCATTATATATTTATACTCCAAGCTGTTGAGAGATGTGATGAACATCATCCACTAACTACAGATTTTCCCTGCTGACTGGATGATCTTCAGTGGCAGGTAGTTCAGGAAGGAGGTCTGTGCTTTGCCTTGCTTTCTGTGTGTTTACAGACTCTCAGTACACCCATGACTTAAGTTGCATTATTTCAACCCATTCAGCTAAGTGCGCTGAATTGCCAGTTGTAGTCAAAACTTTCCAGGAAATGGAAAGCACAGTTGCTAGTCCATTCAAATTCTTAATTGTGTAAAATGCTTTGAGGTGTGAGGATGGCAGACAAAGTGGTGCTCCTGCTGTTAATGAGATACCACCTGCAGAAAGCAGCAGTTCTCAAAGTTTGGAAGAACTTTTGGTCAGTTAGTTCTTTACCAGCTCTTAAAAAACTAAAGAGCTTTGATTAAGACAAAACTGGAGCAAAATACCTTAAGTAAGGTCTCATCCTAACAGAGAAATTTAAAATGGAAAGATGGAGCCAGAGGTCCACAAACTGCTTGTGACAGTTCCCACATTCACTGCCCAGGGCCTGCTGAATAAACATAAGATAGTTCACACACATGGGAAGCATTCTTGTGTGGGGTCTCTCACAGACACTAAGACATTTAGAAGAGGAGGGGATAGCATTTGTTCACCCTCCCTTATAAATAGAGTGCTGTCCAGACACATATTGTTTCAGGACACAGTGCAAAACATCTTTCTCTCCTTCTAAGAGAGGAAAGACACAAACACCCCTTTGTCCCTTGTATCCTGCCCCCACTCTCCCCAAAAGGGAGATAGCACTAGACTTTTTTGGGAAGACTAAGTAGTAGGGAGGCAATTTTCTGTCTGAAGGTGCAGTTGCTTAGGGAGGGGCAAATGCAGCATAACTCTAGCCTTAAGATTGTGTGAGCTGGTCCTTGTAAGGGATGCAGCAAAATCAGTGAGTGTCAACACTACCATTCACACCCAAATTTACCTTGCATGCAAATAACATAATGTTATTGCCTTGAAACACTACCAGCCCATTGTCCAAGGTCTCATTCCCAAAGGACTCCAGGAGCTGTGTCCAGCTCCCTGAAGGGTAGCACTTTCCAAGGTATAATAAAACTATTACTTAAGGGGTAGACAATCTTTCCCTGGATCAGAGATAGCAGCTGAGTGAAGCAGCAGGAGCTGGATGTCAACCCACCATAGAAACCTAAATACAAAATCTTTTTGCTGGACCTAACTTTTCAACAGTTGTACACCATTGGTGAAAAGGCATTATTCCTTTTCTATTTCTGCAATGTGCGCTTCCTGGAAGGGCTTCAGGTCCCTCTGTGGACTTGTCATCTGTTCTCATGCTGCTGCTGGCATTCCAGTGTAAGCATGGAGGTGTCCAGGAATCCCTCTAATACCAGGTGATGGAATTTAAAGACAGTGCCTGTCTGAAATTACATGAATCATAATGTCTCTGCCCAGTGTTCGTTGCCATAAATGGCTGTTACTTCGGGACGTTCCTACATTGTGATCCAGTGTTTAAGTGATGTCCCAATGGGCATTTCCCTCTGCCAGTCAGAGGGCGAAGACTGAGATCACAGATTTGCTCACAGCTCTACTTCTATACAGGCAGATGCATAGAATGAATGAGGCAGTTTATTTTCTTTCATTTCTTTATACTTACAAATTCCCGCAGTAAAACAAAGATGCATTTTTCTGAGGCCAGCACGTTAGTTTTGTGTCTAAATACACTCTTTCTGCCTTGCTTTGCTGCTGTTAGCAGACTGATTTCAGGGAATAGCAGGGAATCTCTCCTTCCTCAACATGGGTCAGCTCTGGACATTACAATGTACTCACTGCAAACTATTCTTTCTAGGTCTCTTCAGTTTTTGAAATTCCTATGTAAGTAAGGGATAGGCCCTTAAGGGATAGGCTCCCTGACACTGTATCATATAGTAATAACTGGTTTATCCCAAGGGGGAGACCAAAAATCATATAGATGATGTAATACATGATGGCACAAGAACATGCAATAATTATTTACCATCTCTTCCCTATAGATATTTCAGCTTTAGAGGATTCATCTAAACTATTTCATGTATTCATAGATTTTTCTAAATGAATATTTGGTAGTATTTCTGAGTGATGCATGCTAAAAAATTCACTTTGAATGTGGGTGCAATGAGTTTATGAACTGTCTGTAATTACATTAAACTAACTTGCTTATACTAGAAATAGTCCATTATGGGTGGGTGTCTTTTTATGTGCACAACTGAGAAAAAAATGGAAGCCTGATATTTATAGAAGCAAACATTCAGCATTCACATCTTCAAGCTGAGTTTTGCATATCATTTCAAACAAGGTAAAATGCTGAGGGGCAGGAATTAAGATCCCACACAGTATCCCATGTAATTCCTTAAAATGCCTGCCTTGTTTTCAGAAGGGAATCTAGTGAATGGTTTGAATGACAGAAGGGAAGAAATTGGTTTCTCCAGAGGGCTACTTGGGTAAGCCGCCCACGTGTGTTCCCCACACCGATGGAAGGAGAAATCCAAAGGGAAACCCATGTCCATCCATGCCTGTGGACAGCAAGACATGCCTATCATACTCACAGCTTACCTTTGGATATTATAATTCATTCTGTGGGGACACTAAATGTGACACGATGCACTCACAGGGTGGTGAAAATTGTGTTCTTCTGCCATTTGCACACACAGTGGCTTCAAAAACTGCAGTTACAGGTGTGGCAGATGGCTCCTTCTCAGCGCTTTGTGCTGAGCACTGAGGAACAGTCATATAAGAGTGCTGCAGCTCACTGTCAGGGATCTGGAAAGCAAAAATTTCCAAGCTTTCTGTTGACAGACAGTCCAGCTTGCCTTGGATTTTCATTGCGACAGCTGTCACTGCTGTAAGATATGAAGGAAAGTGTAGAGCTTTGCACTGTGACATTCTTGGATAGTCTGCCTAGCACAAAGTTCATCCCAACCATTTGTGGTGAGATGGGTTTAAGTATAAAATCATGGCATTTTGTATCCCTCTGCTCTCACCACTCATCACAGTCATTAGCTGCAACAACTACAGATGATAATACCAAATACAATTTACCTCTATTTGCATGCCCAGCACCAGTAATGACATCTTCAAGCTGTTATTCATTCAAATATTTTGAAATGCGCTATACATCACTGCTATATAGAAATTTATCATTTGGAAATGAGTTTTTATGGTATGACTTTGTCTACATGTAGAAGAACAGATGCTCTGTATATGTCTTCAAAAGAAAACATTAAGCATTAAGCATAAAGACATCATCTTTCAATAAGTGATTGTTATTGAAGTTATGTATTTCAAAGTATTCTTTTTTCACATTTTCTTAATCTTTTATCATCCCAGATGTATAGCTCACTACCTCACTACAGTACCAAATATCCTTGGGAGGCTTTTTTGCAGGATCTGCAGGACATTCAGGGTGTGTGATACAAATCTTCCATCAATAGAAAACTGCATTCAATTTGAATACTTCTTTCTCACAGTGTTTGGCATACATTTCTGAACAGAGAAAATGTGCCTTAATATTAATTCAGAAGCTGCTTTGCTCTATGGGGTTTGGTACTCACTGGTCTAGAGCAATGGCAGCTCCTAATAAGCTAATCTAAGCCAAAAAAAAAAAAAAAAAAAAAAAAAATCACATCCTCAGGAGGTGATTCTGTTATCAGAAGCTGTGCAAGATGACCTGGAGATCTCCCTCTCTCTCTCTCCATGTCTTACATGAGCTAATGCAATTGGAGCTGCCATTCATTGCATCATGTTTCTGAGCTACAATTTGTTTCTTTGTATCCAGTGGTGGCTTTAATGTTGATCCGAACAAAATTGTCCATATCTGAAATCTTTAGACTTTGGGTATCTGGTATGAGGAGCATTAAGTCAAGAGCACCACTGGACCTCTGTCTTTCCCTCTAGCCAAGAAAATTCAGAAGACATTGTACTCAGTCACAAAAGATTTTTAAAATACTGAAGACCAATTCTGTAGCTCTTTGAGGAATGTAGGGGCAGAATGTTAACTGACAAGTTAACAGTGTTACTGCAGAGATAATACAGCAAAAGTGAAATAGCCTTCATAGGGATTGACTGAATTTTTTTTAAACTATTGTTTTCTTCTTATTATTATTTTATTTTTTTTAGGAGTATAAAGAACATCAAAAGCATCTTAGAAAACTCCTGAGGCATTTGACTTGTGGGATGGCTCCAAAGACAGGGTGCAACAGCTGACCATTACTGCTGCAGCCAGAAATAAAAATAGACTTTGTAAAAAGCTTCCTTTCTACTCAAGAAAATTCTAGAATTAAGTCATTCACCTGCAGTGAAGAAGACTGCTATATGGTACAGGTAGCTGTGGCAAATCCTGGGAAGTAAATTCTCTGTGTGGAAAGGCCTGTTCCCAATGATAGCCCCAGACGAGGGAGTTTTCACAGCACTGAGAATGTGACCACCAGTTTGTCTGTTGATAGCATATCCATAGGTCAGCCCATTGATTGGTTGGTTAGCAGTGAAAGAGCTAAGAAACACTGTCAGAAAGGGCACATCAGTACAGCAACTAAAATCCTGCTACCAGCTGAGAAGTCGGAAGTCCCACAAGGGGCATGATCAACAGTGCATGCCAGTAGGTTTTTTAAGTTGTTTGGACTGTAAAATCTATGAGTTCCAGAAAAGGGAACTATAGCGTGAAGGCAAACTTTGGAAAAAGCCTTGGGAGGTCTGGCCTAGAGGAATAACAGGTTTCCAGCTCATACAGAGGTGACCTTGCAAGAGGGGAAGTGAAATTACCATGACCAGGGAGTGAGGATGTAAATCACCAACCATTAACCAAAGAAGGGAGAAACACTGTCCTTTTTTCCTAGTCCCCACCCTATGAGGCTGGAGGAAGGAGAAGAAATGCAATTTGTCATATCTGGAGACAGATGACAGAGGGTTGTCTAACAGGCCAAGTCTCCTGACTCTGATTTAAATACAATTGTATGCCTTGTGCATGCTAAGCACAGCTCTCTCTCATAGCTTAAGTCCCTCCACCCCCTACAGACACCAAGCACAAGCAGCGGCTGCTGGAGAGAATGCAAGCAGCAGCACAGATGAGAGATGGAGTCTGGATCCACATGAGAGGCTGGCATTCGCAAGCTGTCATTGAGCCCTGCTGTGAAACTGAAGTCTGCATCTCATTGAGCAGGTATGGCTCTCAGCGTGCATTTCTGAGAGCACAGCTGAGATACCATGCCAGCACAATGCTCAGCAGCAGCAGCAGCAGCAGCAGGATGCTCTGGGGTAACCAGAACTCAGACTGTGAGCATCACAGTATCTCACTGGACTGTCTCTCCTGTTATGTAGCAGATAGTTATGCTATTATTGTGTACCAGTTCATTTTCTAATCCCATTCTCTGGAGATTTCAGACTTTCTGTGACTCTATGCCTGAAACAAGAGCATGATAAAGTTATGTGTCTCCATCTTCCCAACCTGGATTGCCCCTGCAAGCTGCCTAAAGTGCTTATGGTTTGGAAAACCCTGGCCTATGGGTATGAAGGAGGAAGCATTAAATACAGCAAGGTTCAGAAGCATTTATCTCAGGTGACTTAAAGTAGAAATGTTGCAAATCTACCCTAATTTAGGCCTTTCAGTTTGCTATATTTGAAACTCACCTCCACAAGATTTTCGTGGACATTGTCTATTTGTTGGAAATTGCTGAAAACAGTGCGGTAGGATTCCTGAAAAAGAGCTGCTTCCTTTTGCTAAGAAGACAGTGTAATAATGTTACACAGTGTTTTGCAGTTACACAGTGTCAAGATTTACTGCTTGAATGTCTCTCTCTTCTGCTTCATCACTAGTGATGTTCACTGAGAACCTTTAGAAATTCATGCTGAATCCAAACTTCAATAATGTTAGTCAGATTCATGACACACTTTGGTGTGATCTCATGGTCTTCATGTGGAATTTGAGACCACATCAGTTTGAGTTCAGCTCCTGGTCAGGTCTCGTAAGCTTGAATGGGGATGAAATAATATTTTAACAGAAGTATTTTTTTTGAAAATTTTATCTGGCTGTCTGTTTACCCCCACACACAAATATATGCTTACATCCCCATATGAGGACAGACTGGCAGAGACAGTAAACTGTCTGACAAGGCTCTATGCACTTCAGGGAGTTTTCTTAAGCAGTAAGCTATGTCCTCAGCTACTATAAATCAGAGCAAATCCCCTGAAGTCTAGCTGAACAGTTCTGGAGAAGGAGTTGGTTAAACTCTGCTTGAACCCAGTCCCAGGCCCGTGATGGTGGGGGTGCTGGCTGTGGACAGGACAGGACAGCTCTGCTGGAGAAGCCGTGTCAGTTTACACCAGCTGGGCACACAGCCCAGGACCTTCTGTCTTCATTGCCCAGGGAAACACATCTCAGTGTGGAGATAAGCCAGAGACCAGGGGCTTGTGACATGCAGAATACTCTCTCAACATGAGAATGTATACTTTCCCTTTACTCTTTGAGGTAAAAAGCTGATAGCTGAAAAGGCTTTGTTATTTTGCTACGGATTCAGCATCCTCCTCTGCTTATCAGGGTCCCTCTGGGAGCAAGGGGAGTTTTCAAAAATGTTTCTGTCTCTGGGGAGCACACAGAATTCACTAGATTTTTCCTGTCATCTCCCCAGTTGTGCTCCCACTGAAGTAGTCAGGCAGACTCTCTGTGCACAGAAGTGGGCAGGACTGCATCTGCTGAGGTGGTCCATCCTCTGTATGCAGACAGTGAGAGAGTAGCCTCACCATGCACCACACAATGTTTTGGGGGTCCGAAAGTGAGTGTTGCTTGCAAGCTGGTGACACAATTTGTTCAAGGTCTCCATACTCCCACAACAGCATAGCAAATATGTCTGGAGTTGAAAAGAGGAGTGCCTGATCTAATCCAGTCTTGTGCCCATGGCTCTGAGCCATCTAAGACTGACAGACAATCTGACCTGCCTCCCTGCTCTGACTGAGCAGCTGATTTTGAGCATCACATTGCAGGTACAGGAAGGTTTTAGCCATCTAGAAAATGTTCCCTCTTCACTTGATTTCTTTTCTCTGTGTTGTTGTTTCTCTCTTTAACACAAGACATGATCAGTATTTAATTTTTCTCCTTACTATACTCTGCACTGCAGGTCTGGCTTTGTCACCAGTGTTACTATCTGTTACTCTTGGCCAAAAGTTAAGGGGTATTTTACAAAGGGCACTTTTCAAAATATGCTTTCCTGATTTCCACTTTTCCTCCCTTGAATGTTTTGAAAAGCTCCTGCTCTCCCATCATAATTCTTTTCCCTGCACCTCAGTGAGCTGAGCTGTTTTTTCTTGCCGCTAAGCCCAGACAATGCATACAGAATGGTGAGAACTGGCTGAACAAAACCACTGATTTCAGTTTGTGTCAATTGTAGATAGAGTCTGATAAAGTGAAGATGCTTCCCAGGTGAGGGGAGCAGTGGATAGAAATATATGTTTGAGGTAAGCCAGGCAGCTATCTGCATGTTGAGCTAATCATCTGGGTTACTGCACGATGATCACTATTTATAAGAACAGCACAATACTGTGAAAAGAGGGTAGTCTGTCATAGTTTGTACATTTTCCTTTGGCCTGCTGAGTGTCAGTCTCTGCTTTCTGCTCTGGCAAAGTGTCCTGCTGCCTGAAGATGGTGCTGACTCACGTTTTTTTTCTCCTCTAAGTAACACCAGTGAGAGCTGAAGCTTCTCCCCTCCCCCCCCCCCCCCCCCCCCCCTTCTTTTGACCTCTTTGGCTCTTGCTATAGACCATTTCTTGAGTTATGCTCTGCAAATACATCTTCATAAACATGTATAAAGTGTATGCTTTCACTCCATCATACACAGGTTATTTGCATACTGGGATTTCAGGGACTTCCACCTGCTAAGTGTTTTTCCATGGCTTACATCAGAACGAAATGAGCTATGGGAGATGAATAGTTTATTTTGATATGGCTTAAAAGAGTTCAGTTAATCTTCCTGTAGGGTTTTAAAAGCATTTTTGAACCAATGCAGTGATTTAACTATGAAGCTAATCCTTATGTAATTCTTTGTCAGTTCTGAAATGTATAAACTTCCTTTATTTAATGCAGAAAAAAATATATTAACAATATAGGATAATGGTTAAGGTATTTTGGTCTGCAGGAGGTACAAATCAGAAGGCAGACTGATTTCCACCAGCTAAATTACTTTCTCCATTGGCTGTCTCTTTGTAATATGCTGAGCTGAAGGGCTCAAGAAGCACAAACTGATGAAACTCAGAAAATAATAAGAAAAGGAGAATGCAAAACCTGACTGGAGAGAAAAGGTTTAGGAAAAATGGGTCTGGGACATTGAGAAAGATCTAAAGTAGAGAGTGTCACTACTTTCCAAGCAGCACAAAAGGAGGTGGAAGCAATGATGATGGTAATGACAGGGCTAACGGAGAAAACTACTGTCAAGGGATCTGCAGACCACACCAGTGTCCTGGTTCTGGCCAGGATAGTCTAATTTTTTGCAGTAGCTGGGAGGAGGCATGGTTGGGACATTGAGATTATTCTGTACTACCTCACATAATTGCTTGGGTAAAATGACTTTCTTCTGCGGAGAAGTGGTTCTGTCTGGAGGAGAAAATGTGGTGAAGGGAGCTGTCTGGATTTGTCTATTGTCAGAGTTTTTTGTATATTTCCTTATATCTTTTGTTATTGATATTGTTGCTGTTACTCTTTGTTTGCCTATGCCATTGCTATTTTCAGTAAATAGTTCTTATCTCAACATGGTCTTTAGTGGTATTACTCCAATTACTATAATTGGAGAATACCATTCCTAAACTACAACAACCAGTTTCCTTCGAAGTTTTGTCTCAGCTTTCTCATGTTGCCCATGTGGTCTTCATTTCTTCTTAGTGAACTGCAAACAGAGAAAAAAGGTGGGGGACAGGCCTTTCCTTCTCCCTTGCTCCATGCAATACATCCATGAAGAATGAGGAGAAAATTGTGAAATGTGTGATAGAAACATTTAAAAGGCATGGGACAAATAGAGAAAACATAAACACAAACTCCCTTGTCACCTTTCTCAACAGTAAACGTCCTCCTAGCTTCTGCTCTCCATAGTTTTGGCATCATCTTCTAATTTTCTCCCTTCTTGCAAAGATACCTCTCTTCACTTGTTTCAGGCTTATTAGTCACCCATTTCATTTTGTTGGAGGACTCATTTGTCAGTTTACCCCTAAGTATGCATTAGTATACATTATTTCACTTGGAGTGAAATGTCAAAATCCTTTAAGTCACTTTACTTTTTTTCCCTTTTGCTTCATTGAGCTCTCACTTTCCAGTGAAAGTTACCATTTTTTAAACTTTCACATATTTCAACCAATTTGTAGCTAACTTCAATCTCTTGATGATACAAATTCTCAGTAATTATTCTGAGTTTAAAATGTCTGATATTTTGGGATTTGGTTTGTCACTTCCAAAAAAATGTCTGATTACTTTTCTGAAATTCCCTGAGTTGCTTTTCAGACAGTTTCAGTCACAGGTTGTCTTCAGGATCCAGAACAGAACTCTCCATTGTGATACTCTGGCTGAAAGTTAACATTCAGAGAAGCATGTGTAAAATTTATTATGAATTCAAGATTCAATCCTCCATCACTGGATCACTGAAACAATTGTTCAGCTGTCAGTTTGGAGCCAGAATTGTCATCTCCACTAATGGTTTTCATAGGTAGCCATTCCTGTTGCTTATTTCAGGAAAGTGCTTGTGAAGGTGACATTTGAGTTCTGACAGGCACCCCTTTATTTTTCTTGTTGCAAGTTTCAGGATCTGACAGCTCATTTTCAGCCATTAACTGGTCCTGGGCTTCCAGTGTGTCCAGATCTTTTATTATGTGAGAAACAGAGTTAGAGGGTGTTGAGGAAAACCTCAGTTTTGACATGTTTGCTGGAAGCTGTTATGTTCATTCCAGACCATTAAGTAAGGCATGGTAAACCTAGGGAAAGAAAATTGTTCTGCACCTGCATTTTCAGGTGACACACAGTTTTTAGAGTGTCTGAGAAAACAAAACAAAGCTAAACCAAATCATCCTGCTCAAAAACATTGTGGCAGGTGAGGAAAAAGGCAATTTCCCTGCTCCTCAGTAGGAATAAACTCGGTTGGTTGCTCCATTTTTAATTGTCAAATGAAAAATATATACATGTCTACACTTTGTGTGCTTTAATAAAGTCATTAATTTACAAAGCAATGTCTAAACAGTAAACCTTTATCATTTATGCATACAAGTACCACCAACATATTGAAGCCTTCTCTAAATCATTTCCTAATGAGCTTTGGAACATTTTTCCTAGTTACACTAGCTATGCAAATCCTGAACTGATTTGTATCACTTTCCTGAAGGAAGCAATGCATTGAACATATAGTAATTTGAATACCTTCTACTTTTTTTTTCCAATTCCAAAGCATGTGTTAGGTCAAGCTTTGTGAATATTTTTTCTTTCAGTGTTACTGTTATTGTGATTCTCATTGCAGGAAGCAAAAGAATTTTGGTAGCTGATGGAGGTTTTGCAGCCTTAGTAATTTTGTTGACTACTCTGAAAGATGTGGGTTAACATTCACAGCAATAAATGAATGCATGACTTTTACAGTTGTTGTGATTTACATATCAAACTTCAAAGGTTTTGTCTTTGAAGCAAGAGTTGTTTGATTTGGGATGGCAGGAAAGATTGTCTGGTTTTACTGATCTGTTGGTTATGTCTTTCTAACAAAACATAGGATGAGATGGCTGGTGACCCAGTTCCAGTGTTCTGCATGCCACACATGTTGTGCCTTTGTGCTTTCCTTTGAATTTGTGTACTATGGACACAAGGACATTCTTTTGATACATGCTGCTGCTAACTGTAAGTTCAAGTAATTTTTCTGACCTATTTTGAGATTGCTAAACCTCATAGTCAACTGAACCTGAAACACCTCATAGTTACAAGTTCTAGCATTGTGCTCAAGCTTTTAGAAATCCTTGCACTAGATTGTATACACTAGGAACACAGGGAGAAAAAGTAATTTAAAGACAAATCTGTTTTGAACAAGGGTGGATGTGACTGGGATTACTTTAGAAAATGAGGAGGTCACTACGACAGCACTGCAGCAGTAATGTGGTATCAGCTGCCAGACTGTCAGTGGTGGTGGTCAGAAAAATCTGGGATGGCTTTGAACATCCAGCTCTAACTGTTGCATTTTGTACCTGCAAAGGCCAGGAAAATGCTGCTGTTAGACAAGGAGGAAAGACAACTAAACGAGGGGAAGAAGATGAAGCTACCTTAATGATATGGCTTTCACTATAATGCTACCATTTGAGCACTTTTGCCTTCATGAGGGAGTACTTTGAATAGCAGAGATATCCAGGAGTGTGAGCTGCCATGAGACTCCTTAGTGTCAGACAGAACTTCTATTAAAATAGATGTGAGGGCTTCTATGTAGTTTGAGCAGTAAACATAGGGATATGAGATACAGAATCTCCTGCAATTTGGGTTTTGTTACAAAGTTCTGGTTTCTGCTGGTTTTCCATGTTCTTCTAAAAATCTCCTGTGTTTTACAGCCTACGGCAGAATAAAGCTTCCACGTGGATGAAGAACATATTGGGTAACTTCTGTTTTTACTGCGCTGTGTCAGCAGAGGTGCACCTAGAGCAGCTTAAGTCTAGCCTTGGTGCTGTAGACCAGAAGTTTTCTGATGAGGTGGCTACCCTGCACAGGCTTTTCTGTGAAGAGTGCTGACTGCCATGGTTGACCCAGTGCTTGTCTGGATTGGCTATGGGTTTCAAAGATCTGAACTCATCAGCAATCTGTTCTTCCTCTTGCTTTCCAAATATCAGTGCCTTCTGCTACAGAGTGTGAGAGTACTATCGACTGTCTCATGTCCCTGTCTCTGTGGCTGGCACCATGGCCCCTTCTATGGCCAGGTTATGCACATATTCACTGTTGTCCTTCGTGGAGTTTTTCAGGTACCTCTGACCTATTCTCAGCTTGTGATCTCAGAAGTGATCTCAGCTTCTCCTTCCTCCTACCTTGCAATTCCTTTACATGTCTGTGTTTATCCACAGACTTTTGCCCAGTCCAGCAGAGAATAGTGCAGCACTTCCTTGTACATACCTAGCCAGCTGAGATACAAGTACCTCTGCATTAGCAGAACTGTGTATTGTATTTCTGCAGGATATTTTCTGTTCCAGACATCCACACAGTCCATTATGAGGGTTTCTACCTTTTTACATCTAGATTTTTCTTCACTACGTAGTAGCACTGTCACCCTGAAAAGTCAGTTACCTTAGTACTGCAAATATGCTACAGATGTGTTTTAAATCTCACTACAGATTCATGGGGTATTTGTGTTCCTGTATCTGTTTTGGCATGGAAAAATCTGATCTTCACTCTGTGGGAAACTCTCAGCAGAAGCGACTATAGTCAGCCATAGACAACTGGGACAAGACAGAGGAGAAGCTCTGCTCTGACGCATGGATGTTCCAGGTCTGGTTTGGGCTGTATCCTTGGGGAAGCAGCCTGAGAATCTTTGCATTGCTAGAGCCTGTGCTGTTTCACTGCTAACGAATAAAGACTTTTATCCCTTGAGTCTGCAATTTTTCCCCTGACACAGTATCAGCAAGTGGGATTTCAAAAGCACAGGAAATTGTTTTACCCTCCTGCCACTGAAATCACTGAGTGTTTCACCCTTGGGATCAGTAGGAGGAGAATTAAGCCCATACTGAGCTCTTCTGAAAATCTTCTGACAATCCCATTTTCTAATGAAAAGATGTTGATGGCTGTGTTCTAAAACCTCTTCATGAAGACAGAATTTTAAAAGCATGGACGGGTGCTGCAGTTGCCTGTGTGACCTGCTATTTCATCCTCAGATGATAGTTTTTCCTTTGTGAATGATACTTTTAATTGCTTGTGAGATACTATGCCTCATCTAGTGAACATTAATGTGACAGAGTAGAGACTATGGAAAAACTGGTAATCTATAGTAACAGAATTTGGCTATTCTGAAGCTGACTTTGTGTTGCAGTATGATAACAGAGAAAAAATAGGCTTATTCTGTGATTAGCACTGAGACAAAATAATTGCCCTTTTTTTTTTTCTCTGTGTGGTCAAGTGAGCAGTCGTGGTTCCCATAACAACAGGAAACAATTTCAAAAGAGCATATGTTTCCCCTTAAAATATTCTGTAATGAAGCACATGTTATACATTAATTGAGAAAACATCTGTCTAGGTGAAACTGTTCAGCTTCATTCTGCAGAAATATAGGAATTATAAGCAATTATACAAGTTGAAAAATTGATGTCCTATTCTTCTGTTATGACATGGAACAAAATATATAATATAATAATATATATACACAATAATATATGATATATATAATAATATAATATGGAACAAAATGAATGACATCCACCCTCTGAGAACCCAGTACTCAAGACAGTCAAGGATAATACAGCCCCAACACCCTGAAGTTTTGCTGAGAGTATCTGCAGAGTGAAAGATACAAAGTCTCAAATTTACACCAGTTCATCAATGTTTTGGGATCTTTCCTTCATGCTCTTCTGCCCCCACCTAAGTGGACTTTTGCTCAGCATTGTGGCCACTTACAGTTTTGTTCAGACTGCATCTCCCTTCTTCCCTCATCATCTTTGTTTTCAGTGCAACCTTTCTTCTGCAGACTGATCTGCGTGTTGGAGTTTTGTAGCACATGACTTATGCACCAAGGGTGCATCTGGCACGTGTGCAACCCCTCCAGTGGTTGTTTGATCACCTTTTATCATTTCCAGCTAAAAAGCAATGAGAAGGAAGTTCCATCTCAATGAAGGTAATGAGAACTTCGTGGTATTTATACTAATGCATTCACTCTTTCGTTTTCACAAAGGAAAGAGTTAAGAAAATCCTGTGCCTGGCTTCTGATTCTTTTTCAGACAGGTGAGCAGCTGCCCTGGAGAAAGGTTCATTAATGCTGGTAATGTTGAAACAAGACTCCAAGTCTTAAGTACTCACCTTGGCCCATCTCTGCCTGATCCTGGACTCTATTTGGTAGAAGACAGCATGTGAATCATCTTTGCCTTCCAGCTGTGCTTTGAATGCATTATGGGTCAAGGCCAGCTCATTAATTTTTCCTGCATGTTCTATCTTACTCTTAGCCTGAGCTGTCATATGTTCTTCTCTGTTTGCTTGAAGACAACCAACTAAATCCCCACTGCACAGATACAGAAATGCATGAGAGCTGTACAGTGTGGTTAATATTCAGTATTTCTTAAAAAAAGGAAAAAAAATATATAGAAACTTGCATAGACAATTTCTACTTAGCTCTCTTTAACTCTGCTGTGCCATACTGTCAGTGCAAGCCAACATCAAAACAAAGAAACATTTTAAAGTGTCTGGTCAGGGTGGTCTCTGCTGACCACAAGGCAATAGACAATCCACCTTATGTGTAAACTCTGTTATCAGCCACTGGGAAGCCCAAAGGCTCCTTCCTGGGCTAAGCAAAATAAATACAGGCAGAAAGTAAAGTCTGTGACCATTTGTTTCTACACAGATTTAGTATTCCAAAAACTTCAGCCTCTGGGAAGAGGCCACTGTGATGCCAAATTTTAACCAACACAAGATCAGCTTGTAAAGCAAAGGAGAGCTCAGTCCTTCCCTGGCCTTCACGGTTCCCTTCCCTTCCCTTCCCTTCCCTTCCCTTCCCTTCCCTTCCCTTCCCTTCCCTTCCCTTCCCTTCCCTTCCCTTCCCTTCCCTTCCCTTCCCTTCCCTTCCCTTCCCTTCCCTGGCCTTCACGGTTCCCTTCCCTTCCCTTCCCTTCCCTTCCCTTCCCTTCCCTTCCCTTCCCTTCCCTTCCCTTCCCTTCCCTTCCCTTCCCTTCCCTTCCCTTCCCTTCCCTTCCCTTCCCTTCCCTTCCCTTCCCTTCCCTTCCCTTCCCTTCCCTTCCCTTCCCTTCCCTTCCCTTCCCTTCCCTTCCCTTCCCTTCCCTTCCCTTCCCTTCCCTCCCTGCCGTCCGGAGGGAGCACCAAGTGGCACAAGCGGCGCTCTCAGCTGAGCTGTGGTTTTCCCTCCCAGCACTCGAGGGCAGTGTTGGTTTACTTTTGGAGCAGCCGCGGTCCCACACCGTCGTAAGCCTTTCTCTCCAAATCCCACCGGCAAGAGCCCAGCCTCCCCTAGGACGTGAAGTTCTTGTTCTTTTCCAGGAAAAGTCCCATTGCTGAGTCTGCCTCTTCAGTCTTGCCTCTTTACCCTTGTGGCGGTAAATGTGGGGATTGCACCAGGAGGAAAAAAAACTTCTCCATGTGTGGTGGGATGTTTTTGAGGACTTTAAATGTTGGCAAGTTTGAAGCAGCTAGATTTGCACATAACAAAGGCTTTACTGTGGAGATCACTGCTGCAGGAGCAACAGGAGATTTTGAAAACAGCGAAGTTTGTGTTGAACAGAGCAAACACTTAGGAGCAATTATTACATGTTTGGACAACTTAAACCAATTTAAACAATCTTACTACATTTCCATGGCTACCATATAATAAGGTAGACTATGTGCATGAGAAAATGACAGCCTTGAAATCTTACAGGTCCTTGAAAAGATGGTCAGGACCTACGGGCACCCTGGATGTCTTCAGGAGCATATTGTGTTTTGCCTTAAACTTACCTCAGCACCTTAACAAGGTATTAACTGCTGCAGACTCCCAACACTACGAAGTGCCTGCTGTCCTCATTTCTTCTGGACTAGCCACTCTACAACCCTTCAGTCTGGCATGAGACATACATAGCACAGCTGGTCAGTGTTCTCCAGTTAGTACTGCACCATTTAGTGGGGTCTGAAGGAATGCTGTGATGCCAAATCTACTTTCACCTGCCAGAAGACTAATTGAGATGCTGGATTACCCAGTTTTATGGCTGAAATAGGAACAGCCTCCAGGCAGATGTGTGCAATCTGACTTTTCCCTCCTATCCATACCCTAGTCACCTTCTCTGTGCTTGGATATTTATATCTATTCATGCATAGATGCAGGTGGTGATCTTAGCACTAAGTGGCAAAACCCATTCTCTGGAATATGTTTGCTAGGCATTGGGGACCACAAAATTATTTCAGCCTTTTTTCACTTTTCATGAGCCCTGATTTGTGTTTGAAACCACCCATGTAGCCTTATGACATCACATCATATTACTTAGTTTTATTCTTGGAGATGGAACAAAATATTTCCAACAGTCAAAGAGGCCCCCAAGAAAAGTGGTAAGTGGTGTATTTATTGATGACTTACCAGAAGGAAACACAAGATCAGATATATGCATCTCTGCTATAGCTAAACTAGGCTAAATGGTTTAACAGATGCCAGATCAGCCAGATGTTTACGTGAACAGCAACACACTAACAAGTTAGCACTATCAACAGCACTTCATGCTGCACTCCTTTCTGAAGCTGTTTTTAAAAATAGGTAAAACTCATAAAATTAAAGTAGAACTGGAGGTCAAAATGAAAATTATAAGGTCAAGTGGACCTGCCTTGTTTTAAATCTCAAAGGGTAAATTTCCAGACATCGTAAAAGTTTGGGAATCTTCAACAGTGGGAAAAGAGTTAGGAATTATTTACTTTAAGTGCAAGTAGAAGCTCTGCTACTTTTTCAGGCAAAGACTAATTTTTTTTTTCTTTGAATAAATCAAATCCTCAGTCTTGACCATTTCTAAAATCAGATATAGATGATACCATCTATTAGTCATGGGGTATAGAAGTGTGTTACCCTAGTGGCACCAGCAAAACAAAGCATGAATCCAAAATCTAGTGGCTTTTTCACAACTATACAGGAGGAAACAAATATCTTGTTCTTCTCAAATGAAATCACTGCTCTGCTGTTTTGAATTTCTCAGAAGATTTTGGTTTAGACCTTGTGTATTTTACAGCCAATAGACTGACTCCTCATGACACCAAAGGTAGGGACAGGGGATGATTTTGTTGTCCTACTTATCAAAGGCTTTTTTATTTGTCCTCAGCTGTGGGAATAGCACACAGTTTGGACTTGTTGACACTTTTGAAGGAGCAGGGAGCTGAAGCTGCTTTGGCTGGTGCCTGGCTCAGTGAATAAGCCTTCCCCTGAGTGCTCATCACTTCATGCAGCCCACTCTGTGCAATGATATAATTTCTCCTTTGAAGCACAAAGACTTCTTGCACAAGTTCATGAGACTTTTACTCATAGTATGACATTGCTTTTCAGACACTGGAATCCATTTTTATCAGCACTAAGCTATTCCATGGGGTGAAATGAGTAGCAATCTCCATCAGTTCCTAGTCTCACAGCACTCAGACTGCATCCTCACTGAGAGTTTTCCTTCTTCCTCGTCTTTGGGGAACCTTGTCATGCACTCCCTGTCTTACAGGGGTTTGGGAAGATACGGCAGATTCAATCCCACTGAAGTCAGGTGCACCTATGGGTAAGGAGTAGGAGGCCAGGGGTAAGGCTGGGGGAAGGAGTAGCCTGAGTGGTCTTCAGGGCTCTGGTCATGCTGCAGCACAGAAAAACTTGCTCAATATCAGCCCTGAGGATGTAAAATCTGGAGGTTAAGGTCTCCTAGGAGACAGGACTCAGTAGATAATACCATGGAAACAGAAAAGCTCATCAACTCTCATACTTCTATGTCATGTGTGTCATAATAATTCTGCTCAGTGTATTGTCCACCAGTAAAATAACCTCCAGGCATCCTGGAGGAATACATATACTATCATACACTGACAGATGAAGCACTTTGCAGAAGAGTATCTGTAACTGTCAACATTTAGAAAAGTTGACTTTTCCTGCAGCAGTTTTTTGGAAGTATCTCTCAAGGAATTCTTGGCTTGCCTTACCCACCAAAATGAAGTCTCAGAGAAAGCATGTTTCACAGTAAACTTCCTGGGAAATATGCAGAGGAGAAAGTGCTGTTCAACCCAAATGACATACCACCAGTGCAAAATGTGTATGCCATCCTAGGATAGAAAAATGGTGACAGTGGAAAGGGTTCTGGTCTCAGATGAAAGAACGTAGTTGCAGGTGGGAGGATGAGACATTTCTGCACTGTTAAGATGAGACTTCCTCCCTTTATAAGAAGGCATGCCACATACCAGTCTGCAAAACAAGTGCTGGAGTTCTCTCCTAGATGTCCTGCTAATCTCCTTTCCTGTACTGACCAAGTGATTCAGCATATGGAATGCCCTTGTTGTGGACAAGAATAGTGCCTGGAGCACTGAAAGCAATGAAAATGTAAGGCTTGTCCAGTATGAGTAGCTTGAAGACACTTCTGCAGTCCATACAGTTATGCAAATTTCCTGATGCAAATGTTATTTCATATCTCAAAAAAAATCAGGCGGTTCTCAAGTGGCTTTGCAGCAGTATGAAATATGGGGTGGTTTTTGTGAAAATCATTGTGTTACAGTGAAAATTGGATGGCAGAACCAGTGAACTGATAAACTGTGAAATCTGTGGTGTCACTAAGCCTAGCTGGCTAAGACTGCTAAGGATCACAGAATCACACCGGGGTGCTCATCAAACTGCTGGTCCAGCTGTGTCCTGCAGACATGCACAGCACTCCTTCCCTCCACCTCTGCCCATGTGACTGAAAGCAGCTGATTCTCTGAGGGCAGGCTTATGACCTAATGCAGTCCATCAAATGCACAACAAGTCACACCTCCACAAGTACATACATATATCAGACACATCAGAAAATTCAGGTCTTTTAGGCCAAATACCTCATTTTCACACTCAAGGTTAAGGACGCAGGTCTGGCCAACCCATAGTGATTTAAGTCCTGTCCTGTGCCCTTCGGGAGTTTCCACTCTGCCTGAGGATGTTTTGGTCCTTTTCTTCTTCATTTATTAAGTCAATTTATCATGGCATACTGAGATGCAAGATATGCCTGAGGAAGTCAATGGACTGCTTTCATGGAAATGTCAACATTCTTCATGTCAGTTCATGTGATTCCTTGTCTTTCTGAATGGTGATGGCTGTATGTTGCACAGCACGTAGTGACAGTATTCTGGAAATGAGAAAGACACCACTGAGGACAAACAAGAAGCCCAGGGCCATCTCTCTTCTTTTTCCCTAGTCTTTGTAGCAGGTGCATTACACAACTATCTCTAACACACTACAGGATAAGATCTTTTGGTAGGTCGCTACAGCACTGCTGCAATCACTTCCTAAAACTCTGTTTCTGCGTATCCGTCCATTCTAGACAAATTGTTCCAAGCTGAACAGGGCTGGCCTGCAAGTTCATAAAACTGCAGAGAGTTCTTGGACTTCAGAAGACCTCTTTGGACATCTGCTTCCACACATTCTGAATTCCTGCTGGTAACACTGACTGGGGATACCTACTTGCCCTTTCATCTTAGATTTTAGCTTACATTATAGGTGAATGTCTTCAACAGATCTGTCTGCTCTAGCTGACAATTCCACTTCATCAGAACTAAGCAATTCTAATGAAGTTCACTGGGGAGAAAGGGAAGGCAAAAGAGATAACCAAAGTAAAAACCCAAAAGTTGGAAATGTGATCTAGTGAAATGTTTCAATAGGAAATCTGTATGCTCTAAAATTACTTTTCATGCATCAAAGTTCATTAGATATATCTGTATAAGATTGGCTCTTCCAGAAATGGACATTTAAGAAACTAATTTCCCAGAGTTTGACTGAAAAACATAACCACTGTTACACTGTTACTTTCACCTGCAACTAAATAAGCAGTGTAAACCCAGTTCAATGTAAGGAGGGAAAAGGTAGCATTACTAGGAACTCCAGTGTTATCAGGAAACACTTGAACTGAAGAAATAGTGGTCAGAAGAGCAGCTTTACATCTCTAGTCTTATGGAAGAAAAAGAGCTGCAAATATATTTTCTCTTTTTTCACTCAGCAGTGAAAAAAGGTCACTAGATTTTTTTTGTCATACCAGGCCTTAGTATTTACCTGATTTCATTCCTGCTGGCGCTTCAGTATCTTTGCTTAAATAAGAACACACACTTTTCTGGGCCTTCCTAATGATGGTGGTATCTCTTCTCTATTGAAACTGCACCATATTTCTGGTTCAAATTTATCTCAATTCAGCTTGCACTGCCCAAGAGACCTCTATGCCTGTGCTGCTGCCAGCTCAGGGACCCTGCTTATGATCAAATTTCCCATGAATGCATTTTGAGCCTGTTGATCAATCTTTCCCCTCGTTTAAGAGACTCTCTAGCAGTCTCTTATGTTAATGCTTCTCAATTTGTAATTGTTCTGAGATTTCTCGCTAGAGTGTCTGCAGCTAAATGCTGTTCTTCTGGAAATGATGCTTCCTGAATTTGTTCCTCTACTCTTTTCACTTGTACCCTTTTGTCTTTCTTAAGAGAGACTACAGGTTCTTTTTGCACAAGACTGGAAAAACAAAACGAAATTATAATTGCTTCCCTGGGGAAAACAGCCTCTGGAAATCAAGATTTTTTTCTGTCTATACTGTTAATATTTCGGGGGAGGGTGGGGGGGACGGACCCCTCTGGCAAATCTTATTTTATCTCTTCCTTTGCCAGATGGGAAATAATCTTTCCCTCACAGAAGAGATTATACCCCACATACAAGTACTTATTTTGCACTTAATCCCCCCTATAAATGCAGGCAAAGTAACATTCCCTAATCTGTAATTTCACTACAACACGTCTGTCATTGAGGATAGTGAAAACATTTGACTTGTAGTCATGTCTCCTGAGCAAAAATCATGCCTGTAGCTGTAACTTTAATGGCAGTGCTTTCTCTCGGGACAGAAATTTGAATGAATTCCAGAAGTCCATAGGTCCTGCTTATTGAATAACTTTGGCTGAGTCTACATGCTTCAAACTTGTAAGCTACGCTACTCAGCTTTGAGGATGAAATGTGTTTTTTTACATCCTGGTCTTTTCCATGCACCAGGTAATTTTTCTAGAGCATCCATGAACTTTCAACTTTTTTGATATGAATGATATTATAGAGAGTCACAGAGAAGTTGTGGATGTCTCATGCCTGTCAGAATTCTCTGTCAGAGGCCAGATTGGATGGGGCTTTGAGCAACATGGTCTAGTGGAGGGTGTCTCTACTCATGTTGGGGAAGATTGAATACTTCTTATTAAGATGACCTTTAAGGTCTCTACCAGGAAAAGCCATTCTGTGATTCTGCGAAAATTCACTCTCTGCACCACAAAGGTGGTGAGTTGTCCCAGTTATTTGGAGCTCTATTCTTTCCTGCCTCAGGGCCACGCCTCTCGTATTGGGCTCTTGTGACAAGATGCCTTCACAGATAAACCTTTTCTTCTGTCACTAGTTTCGTGCACAGAATGGTTGTTTTGCAGATTAATTCCCAGCTTCAGAGTCTTTGCATATCTTGTACTTCTCTTCATGCCAGGCCCTCTCACTGCATTGCTGACACCAACGGAAACATACACACAGAATTATTCAGCCACTTTGCTGTGGTGCCCAGTGACAGGACAAGAGACAGCACTAAAACATGAAAGGTTCCCTCTGAATATAAGGAAACCTTTTTCCACTGTGAGGATGACCAAGAGTGCACAGGTTGCTCAGATAGATGATGGAGTTTCCCTCATTGAAGGTATTTTAAGACATTGTCCTGGGCAAGTGGCTCCGGATGGTCATGCTAGAGTAGAGGTGTTGGACCAGATGCTCTCCAGAGATCCCTTCACATTCCAGCTGGACTGCGATTCTGGATGATTTAGTGTCACTGAAATCAGCATTTCTCTTCTGGAAATATTTACCTTTTGTTAACTATGTTACAATTATGTTATGGCAAAGTTCTACTGGAAAGGTTCAAACCACTGTATTATAAGGACACCACACATGTAACATATATATATTGCTTTGAAGTACATGCTGAATGTCATACCAAGTAGGGGACAGCACAGAAACCACTTCTGGTATTTCATGTTATAAATATATTAATGAAGCAATACTACTGTCCTGAAAATAGATAGAAAAGAACCTCTACCCATTGCCAATGTCTGTCAAAAGTTATCTTTAGCAAAAATTTGCAATTTTCTAGTGTTAAATATTTATAGGTATATGGGAATACCAGTACTGCCCGTCATCAAGATGGCCTTGAAATAAGTTATTTGAGGTGGCAAATCTATATGACAGGACTCAGAAAAATGAAACAACTAAATGAGGTGAAGCACGTTTAAAAGTGTAGGAAGAGTTTACTGCAGCGTGTAACGGAGCTGTCAGGCAGACTAGATGCCTCACTTGTTTTCACTGTTGCTTCACTGCACTTTCATATGACAAGACTCTGCTTTCTCTAAGGAGACTGACTGCTGTGTTCTGACTGTGTCAGATTCTGTAGCAAATATCCTTCCTCCAATGCAAAGAAACAGCTGGGTAGTGGCAGGAATAGTCTGCATCTCAGTTAACTTGAGAGACCTGACAGGAATGGATGCAGCTCCTTAAATGATCCTGTCAGTGTAAGTAGTCTCATCTACTGCAACAAGATGATGGAGCAGGCTCCTGGTGCAAATAGCAGGTTAAGCTCTTTTTTCTTAAATGTATGTCTTCAGGGTTTGGTGAGCTGTTGAGCTTTGTTGAGCTTTTTTAGCTGTCTAGGGCTGTTGGGATGGCTCACTCATGATGCACAGAACATGAATTGTCAGTCATCAAATACCATCCAAATCACCATTTTTCCTTGTAGCCATTTGGGGCTAACCTACAAAGACTCCAGGACCACAGGCCATGGGAGAAGCAGAGATTCAGGCCAGAGAGCAGCTGTTGTAAACGCAATCAGTAAACTGCTGGGCTAATAACCAAATGAAAGAGCCACAGTGCTCAGCTGTTCACAGAGCATAGACTTTGTTGGTTCTGCAGGACCTGATGGTGGTACTGCTATCCCTTCTGGAGATTCATCTACCAGGATTAAGTACATGGAAGCAAAGTGTACTCTTGTAACAATGGCATTTTTCACTGTTGACAGATCTTGTCACGGAATGGACTTTCTTGTACTGTAAAACAGTTGGATAAAATGGGGCTAAGCAGTGTGTAAATGCAAAGACAGATTACAGCAAATGAGAAAATTCAGAAAGGACTGGACCTTGGCCAGGAACTGCACACCTGTGATATGAAGCAGTGGGGGAGACCCACAGTTCCTGACTCTTTTCCCACCCATCAGCACCTCAGGATAGGGTGCAGCCAACTAAGTGCACCCCTCCCCAATGGAATTGCTGTGCTTTGCCTTGGCAGTGGTCTTCCACACCAGTGTACTGGCCCTGCTCCGCAGGGACAATATTGCATGTAGCTTGGTTGAGCTTTTCCCACACAATTCAGCATGGAGCCATGCATTCAGCCTTGTCTCTGCAGAAACTGTCTGACAGTTGATGCAGGGAGCAAGGCAGCAGTCAAATTCTTCATTCCATTAAGAATTCACACTTTCTTCCCCTGTCTTGCTGTTGTTGTCTCTAAACATGACAGACAATAATCAGAAAACAAAAGCATTTACATTCTCTCCACTGGCAAAGCAGCACATTCACAACCAACATCAAAGGTGGGCTTAGCGATCATTAGTGCAGTACTGCACTTCAAAATGATCAAAGCAATCAGTGCCCAAACACAATAAAGAAAATGGAGCTCTGATCTAGCTCTTCCATAAAAGGCAATGATAAAGTGATCAGGGGAGAAGGTGAAAGCACAGATATGAGGGCATGCAGCTGAGATATTCTTTTACATCAAAACAATTTCTCATTTCATATCCAATTATACCTCTGAGCTGTTCAGACAAACATTTTTGTCATCTCTGGCTTTCAATTGACATTGCAAATTGAGGAATAGAAAAAACTACAGTAAAGTGTTTCTCAGTTGAAATTTCTCCTGAAGTATGTCACTGCAGATGGATAACTGCTTGAGAGCTGGGATAATTGTGCTTGCCTTACTGATGCTGCCAGCCAGCTTCAATCATATTTGTGTGAGGAGCACTTTAGCTACCACCTAGGCAATGAAAAAAGTCTTTTGCTTTATTGTCCGAATCATAGAATGATAGAATGGTCTAGGTTGGAAGGAACGTTAAAGATTGCCTACTTCCAACCCCCCTCCCACAGATAGTGCCACCTTTCAATACATCACAGTGCTCAGAGCCTCATCCAACCTGGCCTTACACACTTCCAGGGATGGGGCATCATTAACTTCTCTAGGCAACCTAAACCCATTAACTTCTCTGGGCTCCTGTGCCTCACTACTCTCACAGGAAAGAATTTCTTCCTGATATCTAATTTAAACCTACTATATCTCAGTTTGAAGACATTCCGCTTTGTCCCTCTCCATCTTTCTTGTAGGCTTCCTTCGTGTACTGGACGGCTGCAATTGGGTCACCCCAAAGCCTTCTCTCTAAGATGAAAAAAAATAATTCTCTCAGCCTTTCGTCACAGGAGAGAAGCTCCATCCTTCTAATCAACCTGATGGCATCCTGATGTCCTTCCTGTGCTAGGACCCCAGAGCTGGGTGCAGGGTTCCAGGTGGGGTCTCATCAGAGCAGAGCAAAGGGGCAGAATCCCCTCCCTCCCCTGCTGCCCACACTGCTCTGGATGCAGCCCAGGACACGTTTGGCTTTCTGGGCTGGGAGTGCCCATGGCTGGGTCCAGTCTCTCACCCACCAGCACCCCCAAGTCATTCTCACTGGGCTGCTCTCCATCTGTGCAGCCCCAGCCTGTGCCGATAACAAGAGCTGCCTTGAACCAAGGTAGAAGGTTCAAAATAGAAAGCTCTAAGTGCAAGGACAAAGGACTTTGTGATGTTGGGTATCCATAGCCAGAGTAACAAATGTCATTGAAGGCAAAAGTGTAGATATGACATCAATCAAGCCACTATTGGACTGATCTTTTTGTCTCTTGGACTTGTGTGGCTCAGGCCACAAAAGTGCATCTTGAAAATCCCATAGGAAGCCCTTATCTTCTGCCTAACTGGGTGCAACTCTGAAATTCTGAACGCAGCATTGTCTTAAAATCATTGAAACAGTCTCTCCTATATGACAGAGGCATCATTTCAATGCCTTGCCACAACATCTATGTCTTTTCCCTGAACCCATGTTCAAAATTACTGAGGGTAGCTGGGGGAAGGGAGGCTGTAGAACTTGTGGTTTGGAGTTTGGGGGTGGGGGAGGCTTTGTAGGGGGCAGGTTGGATTAACAAGACTTCGGATCCAGGAGTCTGGTCCCTAAGTGTGTTGCCTGTGACTTTAACTGAGTCACTCTGTCTTCTATTATGTAACTTAAACCACAAGAGCTTCTTAAGCCTTTCTCTGGAAGACAGATTTTCCACACTTGGAATGGCTTGTAAAGAAGATGCTTTAAAAGACGTATCTCAGGGGGAAGAATACAAACAAAAGACCCAGGAAAAAAGAAGGCATTCAGTGATACTTAGCAAGGTAGGGCAGTGGCTTAGAAGTGGCAAAGCATCAAGGAATATTGGCATGTTGTGTCAACAGCAAATTAAGCCAGTAAGAAAGGGAAGCAACTGAGTCATGTGTGTTCAAAAAAGGAGCCATGGAAAGTCACAGAGGATACAGGGCAACTCAGTAACAGAGCAGGGATGTTCTGCAGGGTGAGGAGACTATTTTGCTTTGAAGGATGAGTAATAAAGTTTGATGCAAAGAGGTGCTCAACTGTGTTGGCAGTGAGTGTAAAACTGATGCTGTTGCACTCACTCTCACAAAGCTTCATCAGTAAACACAAGTGAGCTCTTTGTATCATGCAATGGTTTCAGCTGGATACTGTTTCTATTTTTGCTTTATAAATACTGTCTTCTGGATAACAGCAGCATAAGCATAACATCTACCTAGTGGAACATTTTAAAATTCGCCTACCTCCTCTTTCAGAGGTAAAATAAGTTTTCTATAATAAAAGCTTCAAGGTCACACAATGAGGCACAGTGACCTCTTCAGCGCTGGGTCAAATATGCATGTAATTCTTGAAAAGAGCACAGTATGCAGTTATAGAAGCTTTTGGTGACTGACCTGCAGAGCAGAGGGCGTAAACTAGCAAGCAGAGAGTGTAAACCAGCAAGCAGAGAGTAAACCAGCAAGCAGAGTGAGCAAACAGCAAGCAAAGAGCACTGGGGAGAATTAGAATCTGACCTGAAAGATAGCTGGGCACTTTTTGCTGCTCTGGGTTTCCACTATGAGTGGGATCCTGGCCAAGCACTGTCTTTGTCCATTACTTACTTCTCTTCCCATGAGGAGCTCATGTATTTGGCGTGAACTTGGGAGAGGTAAGTGAAGAATTTTGATCTGTAAGGGTAAATAAAGGCATAGAATTGCTATTTTAAGTTGTTCAAGTTCTTCATTAAAGATGGTATCTTCTTTCCAGACTTTCCTGTAGAAAAGTGACACTTCCCTGGGAATCTTGCCTGCCAGTGTTGGGGAAGCAGCCTGCAGCTCAGGGAGTATGCCCTTCCAGAAAACACTCTGCTCACATTATTCATTAGAAACTGTCTGTTTAATTGTTACCCTTTGCAGGAAATACACAGTTAAGGGTTTTTTAATTATCCCCTATGATAGCCCCTCTGCACTTGTGGCATGATGGATTGTGCCTAGGACTTGATTTCTGTGCAAAACAGTAATACATCCCTACCTTGATCAGCTCCACCACCTTCTATGCTCAGATCTCAAATCCAGGCAAAGGCTATATAGGGAAGATTCCTGTCTCCTTGCTGCAAGTGGGGAGGAATAGATGAAGCACTGGCACAAAGAGTGGCTCAGCTTCTCTTTCTCTTCCTGAACTGTCAGAGGAGCAGAGGCCAATTCCATTGCACTTTTGATGCCGAACAATGAAGCAATACTACAGACAAGAAAGCACCAGAAATTACCCATATTCCAAGAAGTGGCTGTTTACCAGCTGTTGTTTGTTTATGAATTTACCTAAAGCTACCTTCAAATTCAGACTTGGTGTGAGTAGCCTGTTCCGTGCCCAGAAGAAATACAGACGTTTCACTTTCTACCACCCATTTTGGTGAATCTAAGCACCATATAAAAAGAGCTGCAGTAGCTATGGGACAGATCACCTTGAGAAGTCAATGCATACTGAAGATATATTCTGTATGGTTCTACAAATACAATAAAAGGGCATGTAGCTCAAAGCTTAGCTTACACATGATTCTGTTTCTTATGTTGTTGTGATCACAAATTAGTCCTGCCCCTCAACAGCAAAGGAATTTGAATAGTACAGGCAGTTTTATGCAGCAAGGGTGTGCAGAGCTTGGCTTCAGGCTAATATTTGTGTAATACCTGAGGCAGCATGACTGCTGCTGTCAGAGACAGAGTGTCAGCTGCTCTGAGAGAGAGTAAAGCCTTGAGGGAACCCATTCCAGCCTATATGTTTTCCCAAACAGATTTTCACTGTAGTCCTCTGTGACCACTGGGTCATCTAAATATACTATTTCTTATTTACATTGATAGATAGAGGTATAATGCATCCAAAATTATCTCACACAGGCTGAATCCCCATCCTGAGAGCACTCTCATGAGCAGAGCTGACACAGTAACTAAGCTCTAAGTACATGGATGTACATGCCACGGAAAAAAGGCAGGTCACGTGCCATCTCTGGCTTTCCTATTTCCCTTTGTGATCTCTCTCAAGGTAGGGAGACTCCAGTCTGAGAGTGGAAGTACATCTGCCTGTCCTCTGATGGAGAGCTGGAGGGTGGGCCTGGCCTTTGCGCACAGGGTTGGAGTGTGGATGTGCTCCCGTGTCACCTCTGAGTGCTTTCCCCACAGAAGAAACGGACACCAGCTGGGAGTTCCTGGGAGGCAGATGCACCATGATGGAAGGGTGACACCACCAACAGCAATTGTGCATTACCTTTCAGAGCAGTGGTTTATTTGAAACCTGTTTCCAACTGACCTGACAAATTAATTTCCAAAGCAACAACAGACGGCAGCAGACAGATGGCTCAGTAATTTCAAAGCCTCTCCAGAGAAAGGAACTGTCATTAGAGGCCTACACTATCTTAACATTAAGAAAGAATGGGGATCTTAACATCTGCATTAGCTGAAAATAGTGAAAGGAGACATGTTGTAGGCTGGATTTTTGCAGTTATTCTCATGGTTTCCATTGGCATAGCTCCACAATTCTCAAACCTCCTTCTTATCTGAAAATAGCATTTTGAGCCAAAATTTAAATGATTTACTTCATGACTATAGGTGTTTCCCCAGCATCATGTTGGCCCAACCACACAGTTCCTTGATGCTTCAGTTTCTTGCCTGCAAAACACAGATTAAAATCCTATACTAATCCTGTGCTTTTAGACAACAGACTCCTTGATGGAATATTTTTCCATATTTACATGTGTTCCTTCTTTTTCTTTTTTGTTGGTGCTGTACTCTCCTTTGCTGGAACCTTACCCCACAAGAAACAATGCTAAGAGGGCTGTATTCCTTTGCTATCAACTGATGAGTAATGGAACCTCAATTTTGACTGATTTTTTTTGTTGTTGTTGCTGTTGTTAATTTACGCCAAGGGTTTGTTTTTCTTTGTTGCAATTTTACTGCTGCCTGTCCCATCCCAAAACTGAACTCTTTTGATAGTTTTCCTTTTTTCATTTTCCCCTTCCCTAATATATTTTACCTCTGCAATTTTTGGAAAAAATTAAGTTTGTCTTCCCTTCTGCATCCTGATCACATGACAGAAGGCCCATTAAATGCTAGAACCAATAATTAAAACATAAGAACTGACCTCTTCTTTCTGAAGCTGAGTTTCATCAGAAACATTTGCTGCTCTGACCTGTCCGATAGAGTGATTTCCTCATCTTCTGAGAAGGTAATCAAACATAATCAAAAGGAATCAAAGGGAAGACTCTGTCTTGTCATCTGCTGCATACCTATTAAGCAGAATCAGGTGACAGGAGGCTTGTGGTACTGCATAATTGATCTTTGGAGAGATGAAGTCATGGGCAGGGATAAGACTTATTTCTCTCACTTGAGACAATTCACAGCTCAACCCAGTGGAATTACATCCTTATCAAGTCTGTGTAACTGAAAGAAGCACCAGACCAGTTTTTCTTGTTCCAGGAAGCCCAGTCCCTCTCTACCATTGTGGCTGTACTTCAGGGATTGCAAGGCTGTTGGCTATCCTGAATTTTCCTTTCTCCTGTGTTAGCAAGAGCAGGTTTATCCATTTAGACCTACTAGAGCTACAGAGAAGGTAAGGCTTTGCCTGATGGTGATGGGTCTACATCAAGCTCAAGCCCAGAACTCCATGAGGGTTTAAAAATCAGGAAGGGTAGAAGTGATAGCATGTGGGTACTGTGCAGTCAGAAGGAAAGATATAAGTGTATAGACAAAACAGACATGAAAAGATTCTCACTGTCATCAAGCAGAAGATGACCATGAATGCAGGAAAAAGGTCTTGTAGGAAGATGTAAATGAGGAAAGAAAGAACCAGTCATTGTATGAAGCCCATGACTAATGACATAATCTTGAAAAAAGCAAGGGATAAGCTGAGGAGCAAAAAATGGCAATGCCTGTTGAAATTAGCATGCAACAAATGAACTTCAGCAATTACCACAGAGCTGTTCACTGTTGACTCTTTAAACAGCCATTGGTTAGGTGTTGCAATACAGGTCTCTGGGACACAGAAGGACAGATCACCCCAAATGGAGCATGGCTAGTGAATATTGGTCTGGCACAGCTGTGACACAAAGGGGCAGAGATGCATTAGGATGGAAATTACAGGCCACTGCATGCCTCCCATAATGTGGAAGGGTTTATATCTGCCTCTTGGGATGCACAGGTCCGGGAAAACTCTGGTTCTGCTAGCAGCTGCAGAGAGGATATACACGTTTAGAAGACAGAAGGTGCTGGGAATAATGTCATTTCATTCCCAGCTTTTACCAAAATGTTCTTACCCCCCTCTTGCCTGTCATTTTTTTCTCATCAGAGCTGAGTCAGTAAGAACTATCCTGTTTACAGAATGTACCCTAAGATCAGAAAGGGTCTGAGGACTGACTAGGTTTCTCTAGAAGAGAACTAGACTCAGGCCTATCACAGCTTATCCAAGTAAAAATTTTGATGCTCAGTTGGTAGCTAGATGAGATGGGTGGGTTTCCACTAGAGAGCAATGGTGTCTCCTATACAAAGGAGTCCGCCTTGCCAGTTGAAGGAAGGACATTTAAAAAAGCATATGAGTAACCGTGGGGATTGGCACCAGCTGTAAAGGGAAAAGACACCAGTCCCTGAGTAAACATAAATCCAAACCTAAAAGCAAAGGACTGAGTTCAAGCACTGTTTCTGGACCAGGAAAAGGCAGGAGGGAAAGCACAGCAGTCTCACTTTCTGTGAAGCCAGCACTGAATAAATTGCAGTCTCAGCTCCAGCAAATGTTCATCTGTCTCCACACAAACTGTGAAAATAGGGAATTAACTGTTGTATCCATCAGAAGGATTCCAAGTACAACCGGCATCTGCAAATATTCAATAAACCCAAATGTGGACTGTTGATACAAATATAGCTTCCACCATTAGAAACAAAGTGGGGGGAGCCCAGTCACTGCTCCAAGGACTTCAGCAAAAATGATGCAAATGAAGGCAGGTTATTTTTCAAAAAGTATGTTATTGATTTGTTTCCTGAAAATTACATTTCTGCCAGAAGTCTTCCTCCAGTCAGGATCCTTTCCTCAGCAGACAGGAAAGCAGGCATTGGTCTCAGCAGGCATCTGGCTGTGAGGGTAATTGAATAGTACAGCAGAGCAGATTTGGGACTCATCAACTCTCACGGGCTTTAAAATGAGATTACACAGTACTTTAAATAAATCAGCTATATTCTAGCCTCTAAGAAAAATGCTATTGCTGGATGAAACTCTTCTGGGTTTTTTACAGCAATAAAATAGGGCAAACATGCTGCCTCTGCTGCCCATTCACCAGTCTTGACTATGCGCTTTGAGGTCTTGTGATCACCACAGGTGAGAAAGGGAATTAATTCATGTCATGCGACAGTCATGTTGTCCTGTTAGAGCTTCCTAAGAAAGGCTTTAAAGTTTCCAGGTTCAACAAAGTCAGACGAGAGCTGGACTAGACAAGATACTCTTCTGCACTTACAGAAGTTATCAGTTTTTCTGCCCACAGCCAAATGAGACACAAGTTCTTTCCAGTCAATAAAGGCGACTTGTTGGTCATAAAATGTGTGTTCTGCATGTTTGTCCAGAGCCTGCCATCAATCTTTCTGCCTTTTATTTCTTATAAGCTAGGATCGCATAACTGATAGGAAAAGGAATTAGCATGGTAGATGATAGGGAAATTTTAAGGTAAATTTTGAGCTAAATTAAACACATATTTTTATTTAAATATAAAAGAAAAGCTTAATGAACAGTAGCCTGAGCAGAGTCCTTCAGCAACAAGAGGTTCTACACAGGCTATGGAAAGTTACATCACAAGTATAATTTTTGTATATCCTTACAGCAGCATTGATCTTAAGACTGGACGCATGGGACATTTCAACCCATCTGTGAGTCTGTTCCCCAGCCCAGTTCTGCTGTTCTAAGGTGTTCCCCAAGCTTGGGCTCCTCTTGGACTAGGATGGCTACAAGACAGTGCTGAGGCTATTGATTATCTCATCACAGAGGGAAACTTTATACCCTTCATGAAATCCTTCTGTTTCTGTCATTCCTGCTTCCAGTCAGATTAACACCTCCTTCCAGATGGGCCTTCTTGCCCTTCATGCCACATCACACTTTGGTCACAAATTTCTACTACTGAGCAGTTACAATTAGATTTTCCCCTTCATAGATCAAACTGGGTAATGAAGGGAGCTTTTTAGCCTCTTAAAAAATAAACCTGAGGGGCATTTTAAGTATGGGGACAGAGACTCTGACCTGGATTTTGTGTCAAGAGAAGAGGCAATGTATACTTCCTTTGCCCAGTACTGTTAAGGAGATGGTCTCCAGCCATTCACAATTTTAGGCCCACTTACAGAAAAGGAAAGCTGGGGCCAGGCAGTTGGAATTTCTTGGGAGGCACTAGACACAGTATATGGGAATCAGCTCATGCGTAGACAGGCTGTGTCATGCCATGTACCCCCACCTCCGACCCCTGTGGTGTAAAATGGCACTGACAGAAGCCTCAGAGAGGCTGTGTGCATTGCCCAGGGTCACAAGTGTGTCTGAACCAAAAATGGTGCCCTAGTCCCCTGGGACACTACACTCCTACAGTACCAGGCTTCCTGCTAACCTTAGCCTGGCCTTTCTCTGCTTAAACAGTAATGCATGTTCCCATTCCCCTATAATTAATTAGCAAGAAATAATTTATTCTCTGAGAGAAAAAAAATCTTTCTCAGCCTGCTGTGTATTTAGACAACTAAAAATCTCTTGAATAAAATTATACAATAACTATGCTGAACTTCTAAATCCTTGTGGAAAATAATCACTACAGTTTTTATGCGTGTGTCTATTAACTCAACACCTCCTCAGAGAAGAGGAGAGATGTCAGCTCTGAATGGGCACTGGAGTTCCAGGAAGTGAGAAACAGGGCTGCAAGTGCCTTGCTGGCATCACTCATTTCTCTACTACCTTACAGGAGGGATGATGTCTTGTGCCGCCTAGGGCTGCAATCTCATCCCCTCATAGGCAGGGGCGATGCAGCCCACGGTTGCCGCAAGCAAGGAACAGACCTGAAAAGCAGAAGGTTTAAAGGGCAGAGGACAGAGCCTTGCCCATGCAGTGATCCCTGTGGCGCACGGAGCACAGCAGCCATTACATCTTCTTCATGGCTGTGCTGATTTCAAAGCTGCTGCATCTTCATACTTTCAAGGGTGTGTTGTCCTTGTGTTGACACAGGTGTGTTTGTGCTCTCACGCTAAACTCTCGGTCTGCAGTGCAGGCTCAGGGTCTGTTGCACGAAGCAGAGGAAAAACATCAGTGAAACGGGTGGTGCCATCTACTGGGAACCGAGATTTTTACAGACAAGACCACGGACTGATCTGGTGCAATCAGTAAGGCTCTCTCCAGGTCTTTTCTAACACTTTTGCATCAATATATTTATGGAAAGCCCACTGGCACCGCTGAAACTCAGAATCCAAGTCTGTCTGTTTAATTTCTATGGGGCACCTCCCTCCCCCAAAATACTAGTGGTAATAAGAGCTCATGTGCCAAGTGCCAAGAAGAACTGCTTCTGGCTTTTGGACCCAGTAGGAGAATATGTTCATGCTGCTGTAGTAAGGGAAAGATTAAATGCCCTGCAGCTGTGACGTAGACAGATCTGGGTTGTTTTGGGGGTCTCATAGGAGAAGAGAGGTGTTAATCTTTTGGAAGAGTCTTGGAGAGATTCTCTCTTCTGCTTTTGCCAAAGTTGTTTCCCAAAAAATTCGACAGAACACCCTTATAAAATAGGATACAATTTTGTCACTAACCTTTGCCTCAGTACCTAAAATATCCAAGAATCAGAGAGCTCTGGGGCCTGGGGAGAGACCTTTTTCAGCCCCCTTTTCTAGACCCCTGTATTACTAGATTTGGCCATAGTTCTGGTTATGAAATAGAAAGGAGTTCAGACTGCTCAGCAACTCCTGTGTCATTTGGAGCTGCAATTTCTCTTTGCTGTTTAATAAAACTCCTTCTTGTTCATAGTACTCATAGCCAAACACCGAGTCAGGTTTTGCTGCAGTGTGCGGTTATTTTGTCAGATCTCGAAGTAAAGGGAAGCCATCGATAAGCCATTTGCTGCTGGCCAAAGACTGTCCACATTTGATTCACTGTATGTTTCGTCTATGATTTCTGTGGGGAAATATCATGAATGTCTTAGAAAAATTCCTTTTGAACTACAAATTTCTCTCCTTGTAATGTTTGAAGTTTCCTTCTCTGCCTCCATTTATTGCTAACACATATTGTCTAACAAGCAAAAACCAATTAATTGCTAATATTTTAAATGTCTCCAGCAGTTATTTTAGATGAGCTATTTACTGTATTAGAGTTACAGGCCCCCGTTTTGCTTTCAAAAAAATATCATGAATTCATCATGTTGGCCCAGTACAGAAATTCATCAATGCTTTAATGCCCTGAGAAACAGATCTGAGACATTTTCAGAGCAACAGGTTAATACATGGTTTGATCCTGACTTGGACTGCAAGGCAGACACAGTATGGATGCACAAACGTTCACTCCAAATCCTTATCTAGCAAATGTCTTCTTAAGTGAAACACGCTTAATGGAGGGACTTGAGAGTAGCCCTTTCAAATGTGCTCTGTTGTGAGCTAGGATGGGCAGGCTTCGCCAGAACAGGACTTTGAAGCTGGCTTTCCTCACTGATGGGTTCCTGTTTAGAGAGGGATCATTCACCCTTCTCCTCTCTGTTTTGCAGGGTTTGCTAGATTTTTTCTGTTGTTGTTGTTTGTTTGTTTTAATCCAACTGCTCTATCCTTGATGCTCTAGTATGTGCCCAGAATAGGGGCTTTCTTGTATTTGGGTAGAAAAAAATAAAAAAATCCAAGACTGACTCCAAGTGCTTTTAATTCTATTTGAGACAAACCAAGATAAAAATTGAGCAGCCCTGGGTCTGTAAATCTTTCAGTGTTGTGACTCTTAATGTGTAGGTGAGAGAAAACCCCTTTCAAAAGCTCTGACTTCAAAATCCCAGCCTGAAGTACTAGTGCTCCTGAGAGAAGTCAAAAGCATCTGCAGTGAAATTACCTTTGGATTTCTTGTGCTACTGTTTGATGCGAATGGTAATATTCTCCCATTCCTGTGCTGCTGTTCTGAGAGCTTCAAGGGTTTTTATACCTGAGACTGGTTTTCCTCAAATCCTGAAGGGGAGACTTGTAGCCTCCCTCTTAGAAGCACCCAAATGCATAGTCCCATGTGGAGAAACACCTTTAATGTTCTCCATTTCTTAATCCTTGACTTTGAGAGGGTTTCAGTGTATCCTTAAAAGGAAGAGCTGGGAAAAAAAAATATCTTTATTTGGGAAAGATAGATAATGCTACTATCTTTAGGAAGTAGAAATATAATGCTTTTCTGAAAATCATGTGTAAGAGGGAGAGGAAATAGGGGTGAGTGTAAGTTAATGAAAAGGCTAGGAAGGGCAAGGTAGGCACAGGACACTTTAAATGATTTCCTGCTTAACCATGATGATAATCTGTGTGTCACAAATCCTCTTTAGATAGAATTTTAAGTGAAAACTATGTCTGAATAATATGTGTGCTTTCTTTCAAGAGGATAAATAGTTTCTAGTTTCAGAAATAAAAGATGGGGGTTTTTTTTGTCTGCTAGAAGTGGTTTATTTTCAAATTCTGAGGCCTGATGCCATTCTTGGTTACGCAGCTTTCACCTTCATGAAAATTGTTTCACCGGGTCTAACAACTTTGCTCCTGATTTGCACCCATGTCCAGCATTCCAGCCAAAAAACAGTGAAAAGATTTAGAGGGAAGGAGCTGGAGTAAACCCAGTGGTGGACAAGAATGTCCCCACAAGCTTCAGAGATGGAACTTAAAGCAATGTAAAGCATATGTCACATCCCTTGCCCTGTAAGCCAGTGACCTCAGAAACTCCAGTTTATACACCTTCACCCTTCATTTGCTAAAAGGAAAGGGAAAAGATTATCATGGTACATTAACATGAAGGCTATGCGTGCAAGAGGCTCAAGGGAGATTTATAACCTTGAAGCTTTCTTAACAAATAGTCCTTGAAATAGTGGTTTGGGAGGGGGGAAGTCAAACTTTCCTCTAGTACTAGATGGAATAAACAGCTTAGATTTTTTTTTCCTGTCCTTTTTGTGATCCAAGGAAAGTAAAGCTAGTCTTGTCTGAGTTGTCTCACTGAGGCAGTGGTAATATTGACACTGATTTGTTCCTATATATTCCTGGAGTATTTGCTGGGGAGCAGGGGGGATATTGTCTCCTCCTTGGCCCCTGTGAGGAACAACTTCTACTAAAAATTGCTGGGGGGAGTGGATCTGTTCTGAAAAACATGGTATGGAGTAGAAGGAGCAAAGAAGAGACTTCTACCACTTTCAAATGCTTTTGGGACAAAAACATAATCCAGCCCAGTTCAGGCTGAATTGTGCATGCATGATGAAGCCCTGCCAGCATGGCTGACAACACTGCTTTTCACCAACAGCCTGGTTTTCAGTATGTGCTAACAAAGACCTTGTGCCCTGACTCCAGTGAATGATTAACTCTGTCTCTGGTGGCCATGTGGAGCACATGCCTTTGCAGGTTATTGCTGGCTGCTCTGGAAGCAGAGTGTTCATTTCCCTCACCCCTCCTGACTCTGCTTCAGATGTGGTTTTTGTGCTGCTTTCAAGAAGGCTTTTGCTAAAGGTGGCCTTGTTGAAGAGTGAGGTTTGCTCCAACATGCATGGGAGTCACCAAGAGCCATAGAAGCCTTCACATTTGGTGACACGAGTGTTATCAAGCAGAGAACTGAGTGAGTGGATGAGCCTCTATTTCCACAATATGCTTTGGCATAGCAAATGATGTCACAGGTTGCACACAATCCCACCTGCTTATGACTTTGGGTGGCACCTGTACCCGCCTTGACAGACAAGATTTCTCTGGAATAGACTTACTGCTGGCAAAACATTAGGGAACATGTGATGAAGAGAGAGTACAACAACAAGAACATGAATGCTATATTTCAGTCACAAAGAAAAGGACATGCAGGACTTGAGTGATCACAGGAGCAGTAACATAATACACACCTCGGAAGTGAGCCACTTTCAGTGGGTGAGTAACTCTACTGAATGTGGCACAACGGAGGGGAAGGGAGGCTGCTGACATATATCTGCTTTCCTTCCGCTTTCCTGTAACCACAAATACCATTCAGCCATCCTGTGTGAAGCTGTGTCAGACTAGCAACATTTCCATGCTGTACCTGAAAATTATGCTTTGACTTCCAGTATCTTTGCACAGTAAATATTTGCATAATGTAAAGGAAAGTGGGGAGATCCCAGCCTAAAATCTTCCCTGCTTGTTCTTCTGCATATGATATATTTTGGTTGGCCACACATAGTCCTCTTGCCCATTCTCCAGATGGCCATGCTCAGAGTACTCTGGTGACCATGGGATGTGATTTCTGGTAGGACTCAGTGAGTTAGCCACCTTGGAAACTGAAATTCAGGTTAGCAACATTGTTGGACACATTTGTCAATATTGTGTTTAAGTGACAAACAAGCTGTGTTTCAAATGCAGTGGCTTATAATCTCCTTTAGCTGTGAAGATGCCCAGCTATGAAACTCCCCCTTCATGTGAAACCTCTCATTTTCCACTGGGTGCTTGGTCCTGGTAGCTCTCCCCATGCACCAATGTCTCTGCCATTTCCCCCATCTTCAGGCCAGCTGTTGGTCCTCCATGCCCTCCATTGTCACTGGGGGCTAGGGGGAAGTAGACAGAGATGCAACAATGAACTCCCTTTATTAACTGCAAAATGGCTCCCAAGGATCTTTCCTGTGCTCTTCCTTTGGAAGCGAAAGCAGCCTGCCTGTCTCTGCACACCCAGATCTTGCCAACGTGTTGATTGCACTGTGAAGAGTCCAGGTCCCTGACATGTTCCATGCTTCCTTTCTGAAGCTATTACCACCTGCTAAAACCTCCTTTTTCTAGGACTTTCCTTGTGTGCAGTGCATCTTAAACATGGCAAAAGAGATGCTTGCCTGTGGGGTTTGGTTGGTTATAGGAGTCCTGAGCAACCTAGTAATGTGACACTGCACTATTACAGGGCCAGGTTCCCAGCTCTGTCTCAACAGAACACTGGCACCCATGTCTAGATTTTCAGCATGTGAAAACTCTTGTTGGCTACTTTGCAGATTTAAGGACTGCAGGGAATGAGGGCCAAAGGCCAGGTAAAGCCAAAGGGGTTATCTGTATTTTTCAGTATGATAGATAAAGAGTGTCCATTTCCCTTTCTGGGATGACAGTGCCATGCTTGCAGATTCATTCATGCCATCAACTTTTTGCTACCCGGTACAACAACTTGGAAACTATTTTAACTCTTACTTTGGAGGTAACACTCCTCAGACACTGAAACCCACCATGTGACCTCTGTAGAGGTCTGCAGAAGTGGAATAAGATGGAGGGACCTGGAGGGGATAATACTGTAGGGATGCATTGTCATGAGGTTTGTCAAGCTAAGAGCAGCACACAGTACTTTGGTGTTTTCATGTCCTGCTCTGACATCCTAGGTGTGTATGGAAACCACTGGAACTAAGAAATATCTTATTTAAGTCCCTATCTATTTCACTCTGGTCCCAGGTGCCTACACCTTCTATGTACTTTCTGTGATCTTTATCTCTGTGGGTACATTGTCACAGGCAAGACTTGGAGAGCATGTCCAAGGGGCTTTATAGTGAAAGTGCAGCTACACTCAAGGCTGAGGCACACCATCAGCATGCCAGCTGGGGCACCTCTAAAGAGAAATCACTGAGCAGGAATTGCATGAAAGGGGCCAAGTGTTGGAGGCCTGGCTGCACATCACCATGCATTGATTGTGTTCACTAAGGAAGGAATTTGAGTACTTTAGCTTGTTGTCTGGAACATCGCTGTGATGAACAGGTGATTTCTGATGATCAGAAAGTGTTCAAGTACCACTAAGAATTTTGGGAGAAAGACATCAGATGACTTGGTCCTCTATGAAAGTCCTCTGTAATGTTTAATTTCTACATGGTAGCATGGTAGGTTGTACTGATGCCTAGAGAGGACCAGAGACTAGCATAACTTCTGTCAGTGGTGGCCTTTGGCAATGCCTCGTTGTGTCAGGAGTGGCAGGTTTATCACAGATATCTGTCTAAAATCAATATATATCAAATAGCATGTTTGAAGAAGAAAGGGCAAGACAGATCATTTATCTGAGTAACACACTGGCCATCACAGTGAGGACCAACGCTGCCTCCTTTCAACTCTTACAAGTCAGGCAGGGCAAGAGTTCAATTTACATCTTCTGGTTCTGCTGTGGGACTGTTGTGGGTGTGGGGAAGTCCATCAGCCAACCACTTGGACACTGCAAGTGGCATAGGATGCTTGCTCTTTGGGGCTCCTGAGGCAGTCAGCTGTAGCTAGTATCATGGTTGCCTGCCACAGACAGGTAGTTTTGATAAGGTTTTTTATGTCTTTAGAAGTTTTTTTGGTACATGATTTGTAAGCTCCCGTGGAGGTAAACAGATAACAGGTAAAAAGCCCAGAGTTCTCAGTGACGGCCAGTTTTCATAGAGCAGGCTCTTGATAAGAGCTGTGATCATGAAGAAAAATGTGAAAACTTGATTCATCAAGTACTCAACATAGAAAACAAATTCTATCTGTATTTATTTTCTATTTGATATTTTTAGGTCTACTTCATGATTTTTCAGGAACCAGAATAACGGTTAATAACCAGATATTTTTAGTGCTAAGCTAAAGACTTCAGTGCTGCCAGGCTGATAGTTTGTCACACCCCAGCTACTGTAGTTACAGCCCTGACTGTAGCTGTAACTTGCCCACATAGCCCCACAGACATGCTCCTCAACAGGCTTACTGAACCTCCCCACTGAAAGAACAAGCCAGTTAAGCAGCTGTGACTTTGATTTCAAACACAGCTCCCAGTATTGGCTGATAGTCGAAAGCACCTCTGAACAGCTAAAACAGTTTCACAGGCTTAAGCCATGGCTTTAGAGATCTTTCTTTCATAGGAGTAACACCTACAATGCAGCCAACTGCAAAATCCCACCATCCTAGCTGAAAGTCCCACTTTGGTTTTCATAAGTGACGGCTGCTCTGGCTGACCAAAAGTAAAATGCATAAATTTATAATTTTATTTACAGCGGATGGAGGATTTTCTTTCTTTTTTGCAACATCTGTGAATGATCAGTATCAGGATTCTGTCTGATTGCTGGATAGCTAGCAAATCCAAGTTGGAACATCTGTGCATCAGATATGCATCATTGCTGATCCATCTGCAAAAGACATCAGGTGTCAGTTGATTGATTTGAGCTTGATAGGGCTGGATAACCAAGCAGTAGGAAAAGAGAAACTACATGGCACAGTGAGAGTTTTTCCCCCTGCCCCTCCTTCTTTTCAGCTCTATGTAGTTTATGTTTTTGGAGTTGTTTTTCTCACATGGTGCACTTATTGGGTTGAATATGGATAGGAGAATGAAAGCCCACATCTCAAAAATGTGGGAACACATTTGTCCTTGGCAAAAATAACTATCTGTGACTGCCATCACCAAAACCATAAATGAAAAATATCATGAAAGCTTCCACAAACTGCTTTGAGATCTCAGTGGGAATACCGAGGGTGGCATTCAGGTTCTGTAACAGGGATTTTAACATTTTTGGATGTCTTCTCTTTTAGTTTTTAAATAATGTTTATTCAAATGAAGTTGTGACACTAGAGATTGTTATTTGAACCTGAAGTCTTATTTCCTGTCTTCTTAATCCCTGACTGCATTTACACTGGTCACCACCATTCTTCATTGATTCATACTGCCCACTTCTTATAGCACATACACATACAGTTATTGCTCTTCTGTCCTCTTCTTTATTGAATTCTGGAAGTGCAGACATGCATGATAATGATTAAGAAGACTCTCATTTTTAGTTTTTTAATGTGGTGTATAAGGGGATGTCGCCTGGCTTACGACTGTGTATCTGTTGCAGCAACTAGAGTATCCCTCGGTGCCACAAAAATCAGCCTAGACCTGGGGCTTGTATTGCCCTTCCAGAAATTAGTGAAGGATTCAGCAATTATCACTTGAGTAGCTGGTCTCCAAACAGTGTCTCAGAGGAGAAAATGAAAATCTGTCTCACTTAGCCCCACATTACATCATCATGGGAAGTGATAGCAGCATGTTGCTGTGAGGTTTTCAGGCAGATGTGACCACATAGACATGATACAGGCAACAGGTACAACGTTAGAAAGTTACACCTTTACACAGACATCTTTCTGATTATAACTCCTATTGATGTGTCACATCAGGATAGCCAGCAACGAAATCCTCTGCTGAGATCATGTCATGCTCTAGTTTTTTATGCTGCTCTGAGAGCAATGAGTGTAGAGTGTTTTTGTGCAGGCAGTACTGCTAAAACCCTGTTTCTGAGACAGGAGGAGATGAAGGCTTGCTTTAGCAGCCCTGTGGGACTCTGTGACTATTATAGCTGACAGAGGGTATCTGCCACACAGTTTAAAATCACAGCCATCAGTCAGCCTGTTAAATGATCTTCCCTCTGCAATTCAAGAGTAGCTTGTTAGCACAGTACTTCAAACTTCCCAGTATGACTCTGATGTCTGGGTAAGTGCTTTGCAGACTGTATTTTACTCCTGGTAGGAGCAGAGCAGTCACTAAGCAGCTGGCTGGCCTAGTGGATGAATCCCTTATTCTGTAGGCATCCCCTGTGTGAGATTACAGTTGTCTACATGAGAAAGGAAATCTCCTCCTTGAAGGCTGTGGCTCAGGTATTATGCATGAGCTATTTTATTTGTATCATGCCATCTGGAGGAAAGGTCTTTCTGCATCAAAAGAAACCAGCAGAAAATTACAAATGAGGAGAAAAGAATGGATCTCATAACTGTGTATAAATACCTGAAGAAAGTGTGCAAGTATGTTTAAGCTAATTTTCTTTTCAGTGATACTGAGTAATGGGACCAGAGTCAATGGGCACAAATTGAAACACAAGAGGTTTTCTCTGAATACCAGGAAACATTTTTTTACTGTGAGGGTGACCAAGCAATGGTGCAGAAGGGCCACATAAGTGGTAGATCTCTGTCCTTGGAGATATTCAAAAGTCATCTGGACTCAGTCCTGGGCAACTGGCTCTAAGTGGCTTTGCTGGACCTTGGCAGTGATTCTGTGACAGTGAGTGAGGGATCTTTTTAGACCAGTCTAACGTGAGCATGGTCTTCACCCCGCTGATGGGGATCCACCAGCTCAGTGGCACATGGCAGTGAAATGCCTTAGCCATGGTCATCTGTTAGTAGTTTCCTCTTGTGCAGCTTCTCTTTATTGTAGACACACAAGTACATTAACAAGGACTCACATTTCACAACCATGGGAAAATGAGACTCTGGAAAGTTGATATGGGGTTGTTTAGGTGTAAGACAGTTCCAGAGGCCAATGCACTAAGCAATACCACTTAGTGTGTGAGTTGGTTACACAATGTTGTCTTAGGGAATAAAAGAAGCAGCACATTCCAGCTTTTTCTCCTACAAAAATTTTGTGACATTCCCTTTTGCTTCTGTCCCTAATGCCTGGGGGCAATTTAACTGGTAACTGACAAAAGTGAGATTGCTGCAAGCATGCCCCGCTCAGATCTAATAAATCACATAAAAGTAGAAGAAGAACAGAACTGGAAACATCTCTGAATAATCAGCAGATGAAAATCCTTTTACAATCTACTAAACTTGAAATGCAGGCAAAGATTTGGTCAGTTTTGTTTCAGAACTAAGTAATTCTGTGGTATAAATTAAATAAAAAAGCCAGCAAGAACATTTCTCTTCCACTGTGTGTGGGGAAATATGCTCCAGATGCTTGCAGTCTGTTGGCAACAAGCAGCAATGTGATGGACTGGATGGATTTTGAAATTATGCCTCTAACTTATGTAAAGAAAAAATAATGATAAAATGTTCAGCAACTGGCTGGGTGGAAATAACAAATGGAATGCTGTAACCCAGACCTCAGAGATACCACTTACTGTGCTTCATCTGGGGCAGTTTTCAGAGACAAGACCCAAAAGCAGCCATAATATTGAGTGATCTATTCTCTCAAGGTAGTGGTGGATATAGGGAAGATTTTCCAGTGATTGCCTGGTCTAAGACCTAAACCATCGTTCTGAGCATACAGCATTGGAATTGCAGAAGAGCAGTTACTGCTGAGATAGTTTGCTGTCTGTGGAAACCAGCTTCTCTGAGAGCTTTTGGGAATCTTTGCCACAGCAATAATCTTCTCTTAAGGAAGAACACAGGAACTGGGAAAAACGTTGCTAAGAATTTAAGACATGAAATTTCTGAAGCTGATACAAAAGGGAATCTTGTCTCAGAGCACCAGCTATGTGAAATATCAATGCCATTTTGCAGGGGGTTTCACCCTTCTAATGTTACAGCAGTTTGGAATTCTGGTGCCAGGATCAACCTAGCCTGGGTATAATCGGTGGCATAGTAAGACCTTGGAATTTCATATTGTCACTGGTTTTTTACTTACAGAGTACCTTTAAGATAACTGTGTCCAGAGTTAGCAGAGCTTTTATGGCTAGAAGACAAGCAAATGGGCACATGGATCAGTGTGGTGATTTGGAAGAAAGGCCCTCTTACTGCTCAGTAGACTACTGCAGTGTGGATGTCCCATTTCTCCAGCGGCTTCTGTGGCAACTGACTTCTGCTGAACTCATCCGTGCTATTCACACTTGCAAAGGTGCAGCCACTTTTTTTGTGAGATTGGAAACTTTTTCATACTATAGTTATTGCACATAACAATATGTTAGAGTTATATAGTTATATAATCAGCCTTTTTTTCTATTAGAAATATAATTTCTAAGCTCCTGTTTTTGCTTACACCAGCCCTAGATAATGATTGTGACAGTGGTGGCTGCCACAGATGTATCAAGATGCTTGACTACAATGCTTCACTTTGGTACACTTTTCATCCTCACTCAGGATGGCTCCAGGACCCTGTTCATCACAACAGGTGGTGGATATACCACCCAACCTGGCCCCTGCTGTATGGAGGGGGGGCAGCTCTACCAGCCTTTGAACTAGCATTTTTATCTCTGCACCACACTACTTGTTTATTTGAGATTCATCCCACTGTCTACCGAAGACCTTCAACCCCTGTATACTTCCAAGCAAACTTGAACACCTGGATGTTGAATGACATTCCTCAACTTTTCTGAAAACACAAGTTGTAAAAATATGATCCATTCTTTCACAATGTGTCTTCTATTGGTTTGAGTGAGGTGACCAATCCCAAAAGCTGGTTAGACTCTTTTGACACAGCAGGCAGTTTGTAAATATGAATTCTCCTAGCTTTTCACTATATGAAACAACATCTACCTATGGAGGTGAGAACAGACAGGCAGAAGAAATTATGAAAATGCTTCTGGAGGCCAGATCCTGTTCTGGGTGATAAGCACTGCCTTAAAATTAGACAACAAGGGGAAAACTCAGCCTAAGTATCCATCCCTCCATTGCAAATTTCTTGAAGGGAACCAGAGAGAGCAATCACATGATAATCTGCTGGAGTCTGTCAATTAACTGACCTCTTAGACCATGCTGGTGAGCAAAAAGATTGCATTAAAGCCAGAAGGATTTGAATCCCAGGCAAGGAGTGACAAGGTTTCATTTTGTCCCCAGGAGTGATGGGGAGAATCCCAGGAAGTGGGGTGTAAATTACCTGGTTTCCTCCACTGGGATCTAGCCAAGAATTTAACACCCTTGTTTTCGTAGAAGAGGTCCTGCAGTGCTTTTAGTGTCTGTAAAGGCCCCCACACTGCTGCTGTCTTATGCAAATGAGCTGAAAGAGCACTTCTCAGCAAGTGTCATGAATCAACACTGGCCCAGACTCCCCAGGAAAAAAATAGTCAGTCCTCCAGTCTTCACTGGGGGTCTCTCTGTAATTTATGGATGCCTGGAGGGATACTTCTTAAGGAAGTGCAATCTCCTCTTTCGTTTAGGTTTACAGCCTGAAGGCCATTTTTAGAACTACACAGGAAAATGTCTTGTGCCAGCACAGGAAGGACTGTGTCCTGGCACACTGCATGTCATCATGGTTTCCACTATAGTTGTATTAGCTAGTCTTGATGAGCAACTGGAGGGAGTTTTCTTGCAGGATTACATTTTGCACAGCCAGAGAATTGTTACCACAGAGGTCTATCCTTTAAGTGATGATGATTTTTAAAAGTGATTATCTTAGGTGGAAAAGCTGACTTGATGTAAGCTTACTGTAAGGAAAATCCCTTTAATATATAATTGATGCTCTAGTATTCATTTGCATTTAGTCAGCCTGTAGCTAAGCCCTATCAGCCCGTAGTCACTTTGATGGGCCCCATGCCTGGGACTAGTGATTTTGCTGTTTGTGCAAGGCCCTGAGCTCAAAATCACAAGCCCTGCAAAGTCTGAGGTGCCATTCTGGCAGCAGTGCCAAGCAGAATGGAGGAACAACAGGTTGGGAAAAAGAAATCCCAGAGCTAGCAGAGCACCTTGAGGATGTGCTAAGTGCAAACAGGCAGAAAACTACTCCTTTTCTAGACAGGGCCAGGAGAGCAACCTCATGGGTGATGCAAAAGATAAAAAGGCAATGCAAAGACTGGAGGAGCAGCAGATGCACCAAGGCTGCTAAGCTGGTGTTGAGTGTTCAGGTGGTAAAACAGAGAACAAAGCCAAGGTCTAGTACCACAGGTTTTGTGAAATGCAGAAAAATTCTTGTGCCCTAGTCTCACAATACAGAATGAGTATGTTGGTGTCTTTCCTCTTTTCTCACCAGAGGAAACAGAGATTCTGTCAGAATGCATTTGTCTGAATTCTCATCTGGCAAAAGCCATATGCAGGCTGAAGTAGGGAACCGTCCAAGCTGGTTTCCTACTCCAGCTTGTATATTGCTTTTAGAGGCCTAGCCTAGCAGTAATGAAATTTTTGTTCAGTTTTAACAATTAATTCTCTGTAAAACATTTGGAGAAACAACACAATCTCTTGCTCCCTTAACTTTCTCATCTATCTGTTCTTCTGACTTGGCAATGACCAGGATAGATTCTACAAGACTTGGTGTCTGATGAACCTTTAATAAACTTTTAGACAGGAAATGCTATTGTCTTTGATACCACTTCTCCTCCAAGTTTTCATATCTTTAGGACACAGTCTCTGTATTGTTGATGTTAAAACATTTTCTGTCCACTTCAGTTGTATGGCTGCCACTCCATCTCATTGCTGCATCTGTGCAGAGACAGACTGACACATCTACATACTGAATTTTTCTTGCTTTATTGTCCTATTGCTTGATAATAGAAGGAGGCACAAACAAGAAGACAGCAGAGGAAAGAAACATTCTTTAACTGGATTTAAAAACGTTAAATAGGACCAGGAAGTTAGAGTCCAGAAAAAAATAGTGCCTTCCTTATTTCTTGTAGTAGAATCAGTCAAGATTCTTTCCTGTGCTGAACCTAGATGATTTTATTTGAGCATATGGTCCTCTTGACTTTTGTGCAGAGCTGTGAGAGCTGGTTTGTAATAGCACTGGATCTTGGTACCAGTCTGCACTCTTCGTGTGGGGTGAACTGGTACCAGTCTGCACTCTTTGTGTGCAGTCTAGACATTGCTCTGCTATTGGAATGTGATTTTGGCAGCTATTGAGCAGAAGGACCCAAAGGCAGATGGTTCATAATGTCTAAGAGACACTGAGGCCTGAAGCCTTCTCCAGTGGGGAAAATCTCATGAAGATGGATAAAGGGAAAGAAAGCATCCTAGGAAAAGTATGGTGCTATGCTCTAGGATGAATCCACAGAAATCATAATGCCATCTTCTGAGCACAATGTCTTTATGGACCAGAAGAAGAGGAGAAGCAAACAGCAATACATCCCAAATCCCTTTATCTGCAGAGAAAGAAGGCTGGAGTCAATGTTGAGTGCTGTTCAAAACCCCATCTGCACAGTATCTTGTGCAGATCTCATCTGTACATAGGTGTGCACTCGGACTGCAATCCTGTGCAGTCTGGGCTGGGAAAGCAGCCCTGGTCCTTTGTGTGCAGATTCAAGAAAGTAGATGAGATGAGTCTATGAGCTTCTGTTACTGATAAAAACTGACCCTATGGCCTGGGGAGAACAGAGGTGTAGCGGGTGGCTTGGCTACTTCTCAGGTGTGGAGATGAAGTGGCCTGAGAGATTCACAGAAGTCCTGCTTTGAATCTTGCATTTTATAGTGATAGCTTAAGTGTCCCTGTCTGTCTGCAGGAAGGCTATAGGCCTCATGAAATGTCAAAGGTAATTCTAGCAGAAGATTAAAAAATAAGGTTTTGGTTTAAAATAGTTGTAGATAGTCAGGGTAATTAAGTAGGAGTACTGTCCACCAGCAGAGGAAGGCAAATAATCAGGGTGAAGTAGCTTCAGTGCATATGCCTGGGATCAGGGGTAGAATGGATGTCTTGCTGATGATTTGGCACATATGGTTCAGTATGACATCTTTAATCTTCATATGGAAGAGATGTCCTTAGGAAAGAGCTGTCTCCCTATGAACTTCCCTCCTAATTTTTTTACATGTATTCAGTATTAAACACACAGACCAATGGAGGGTTCCACTAAATGTTTTTACACGTATTCAGTATTAAACACACAGACCAATGGAGGGTTCCATTTCCTTTGATTGTTTGTTGATAGTTTGGGTTTGTTCTCTGCACACAGACCAGATTGCAGCCTCAAGTGGATATTTGGTTCAGCTGTGGTATTGTCCATCTGCTTCAAGTGAAGCATGCTTCCAAGAACACTCCTGGTTTGGAGGAACATGGTCCTGCTGCTTTCATGTCCCTGGCAACTCACTCACTTAAAAGACACCACAATAATGAAAAAAAAAATAAATAAATTATGTCATCATAGTGAGTGCAGAGGAGGTAATTTGGCCTGTTTTTGTAGCACATCTTTAACACAGGATTTATGGAGTAATCCTGTGGTCACTGAAATCCTGGACAGAGCTGTCAGTGGAGAGAGTGCAAATCAGATCCAAACTGACTAAGAAAGTTAAAAAGCATTTCCACCAGAAATGTTCATGGTGCCTGATAAGGTTCAGACAGTGTTTCAGGTCTTCAAGATCACCTGCTTGGCAAAATGAGGTGCAACAGCTGTGACTAAAGGCAATTATTAGTCCCCTCCTCACCCAAAAATGCTGTTTCAGCAAATAAATCCAGCGTTTAGAACTGTCAAGCTAGAATCATGCCATTTCTTGGAATAAGAAGAAAGCACATTTATTGACTCTTTTAAATTTATCTTCTTTAATCCTGATGAATTGTAGGCATTTTCTTCAGTATTTAGAGAGGAGAAAGAAAATTCCCACTTGATAGAAACCAAAGCAAGTGCTGCCTGAAAGAAAATTACCCATGAAAATAGAGCTAGTATAAAAACTTAATTTCAGCTCTGCTACACTTGATGGGCTGACAAAAAACAGGAATCTTTACAGTCAAGTAAAGCATAATCACTCATATACAGCTATGTAGTTGCTTGAGAGAGCTCAAGGCTAATCCAGAATTGCATGAAATTTCCTCAGTATCCTGTTTCTGCAATTTTCCTGGGACATTTTACAGTTAGTGAAGCAAACTGTCTATGTAACTCTTCACAAGATCTGAGCTTTAAATACCTTGAGGCAGGGATGGCCATTAGCTTTGCAAGTCTCTATAGCAAATAACACAGCAGGATAAGCTGCTGAGCAAGGGCACATTCAAGTGCTTCTCAGAAGGCACATCTGAAAGGGTTGGAAAATACATGGCCATTCTGTGGTGCCACAAATGACTGATCTGACCTTCGCCACCCCGAAGAAAAATTCCACCCCACTGAAGTCAGTATCCTGAAAAACACCAAAAATATTTTCCCTTGTGCTGGAGCTTCACTCCGATGATGCACTCTGTGGCTGTTACTGTCTCAGTTAATGCAAGCAGTGTTCATAATGTAGTTATCCGGGGGGGGGGGGGGGGGGGGCGGGAAAAGGCATCTTACATACTGTTAAGACAACATTTTGTTACAAGTTACTGTTGCTTACATATTCTCCTCAACTCTGACATGCTTGCTCATGTTTTTTAGAGCATGTTACAAAACCAGGAGAAAATAGGTGATATCTCTTGGAAAACTCCTCTCTACTTTGTGGCAAATCATTCATTACAGTTGCTAAAAAATGAGGAGAGCTTTTCTCCCTCAAAGATGTCCTGAAAAAAAAAAAAAACTAGTTTAATGAATAAACTGAATCCAATGCATATTTCAATGACTTAAATTTCCTTCAACTGTTCCAAAGCAAAGCTGTCCTGATATTTCCTAGAAGACATCTGAAATATATCTATGTAAGCTAAAGATTCTACAAATTTTGGACCTTTCCTGAGGGGCCTAGTCTTTCCAGCTGCTTCCCAGATGGATGCTAATGTGCACAGGACTAGGGTTCACCCAAGTTTTCAGGACTGATTTCTCTTGCTTCTTTCCTCCAGCCTAGGGAAAGGCTTGAGGAGGGAGTGCAAAGAGAAGAGGGACTGTGGCATCCTTCCTTTTGAAGGCCTAAGCCACTGTTTTTCTGCCAGTAGGGCTGTGGGCCACATACAGGCTAGCAGTGGGGCTCCGGTTCCCACACAGAGAGAGGGACTAAATCCCTATTTGCTGAATTAAATAAAATTATGCATTAATCACATTCATTTTTTCCAATCTTTTGCACTTTATCCTTCCAACATTATGAACTATTAACTGACTAACTCTTACTACTTTTTACTATTTTGCTAGCACTTTATTCTCACATTTTAAATAGTTTGGGTCTTGATTACACTCTTATAAAAATACTTTCGGATTGAGGAAAGCAGTTTGTAAAAGGGAGGAGTTGTTTGACTCCTTCCAGCCTGGCTTCAAATGATCCTCTCCTTTATTTCAAAAGTGCTCAGGCCTAGCACAGTTCAGAGCTCTCTCTTATGGTCAAGTACTTTCAATTCACCTCCTTTCAATGTCGAAGAGATTTATTTTTGTTTCACTTTTTCTCTCCAGTCAAATTGAGATTACTGTTATTAAGATGCATTTGGAGAACAGAATTTAACTCTTTTCTGTTTATTTTTGGCTTTTGGCTAATTATGCTTGATAATTACATGTAACCACTTCACTTTGTAATGTATTCGCCATGTTTCCCTTCCAGCTGGCCGAACACTTTCATACAGTAACATACTAGAAAGTCCACTAACCCTTTTTTATATGGAGACATAATTGGGACTCTTTTCATCTCTGAAGGCCACATCAATTCTTCTAAGCAAACGTCCTTTCAAACGCAGATAGAGTACTTTTTCTCAACTTGACAAAAAAAACTCCTTTGTTCCTTTATAATGTGCTTTATGATAGGTGTTTCATAATTTTAAATGGTAAGAAATACTCATGCTTAAATTTCATGGTCTTCAAAATCAGTTTTAAATTCATGTTCAACAGTGAGCGAATCAGAACTGACCTGCCTGTTAATGGACTCTGAATATAATTCTGTCCTGAACTCTGTGCAAACCTCTTTTGCAGCAGCTTCTCTCACTCAAGGTTTGGCTGGATGAGGTGGCTTTCTTTCCCGCTGCAGGTCAATGCTAGATAACAAGGGCACATGCACAATCTGGAGGTCTCTCAGGCATGTGTGTGACATGTACACATGGATGCATGCCATCCCAATTAGCATGTGCAGGACTTTTGGACTGTGGTGCTCTGCTGATCTGCCACCAGTAACACCCACTTGAGGAGACTTGTGCCTCTGACAGCCTCTCAGCCATTTCCACATAAATGCTCTTATGGCCTGGGAAACTAATTGAAGTTAAGCATCAGCTGATGTACAAAAATCAACATCAGCAACAAAAAAGCCCAACCAAAAAAAAAAAAAAAAATTCCCCCAAACCAAACAAACCCCCCCTACAAATCTCCCCCCACTCCCACCCCCCGCAAAAAAAAAATACCCACCAAACACCCAAACAAACAAACTCAAACCAACTAAACCAAACAAACCAAAAGATGCAGCCTGTATTTGCACACAACCCAGGTCACCTCTTGGCCCCACCTGTATGCCTGAAGCTCGAGATACTAGTGTGAGCAACTGCTTGTGCATGACAGCTGCTTCAACTAGCTGCTCAAACTGTAAGAGACAAAGCTCCTTCAATTACCTTGAATTAAGTGTTAGCTAGTGACAACTCAGGCCACAGACTCTCTGTGGTCTAAGGCTTTGATCCAGAAAAGCATTTAAGTGCATGCTTGTTTACTCTTTCTGGACAATGTTCATAAGCACATGCTTAGATGTATGGACATTTTGAAGTCCTATTGAAATAATTTTGCAAGGGACTGTGATAACAAATCCTAGCCGTGCTACAGGCAAAAATTTATGAAATAAAAATGTTGGGTTTATCTCATAGGTTTCTGCTAATATAGCTAGCGTGTGGCTTTCTACTGAAATGCTGCAGTGCAAGTAAAAATTACTTTGGAAGTCTCTTTAAGACACTGCCTTTGTCTTTTCTGGTTCCTGATTTTTCATTAGCAATTCACCACAAAGAATTAAATTATTTTATGCAAAGAATGCATTTCCCACCAGTTCAAAAATAAGGCCAAGCAGCATGTTAACCTCTATTGCCTGTAGGCCTATGGGCTGTATTTCAGACAGCACTGTTATGTATTTTGCTACTTTAAAACAAAAAGCAAACCAAATCATCACACAGAAGGTACCTAATCAGTCTGCCAGCACATCTCTCTGCCATGAAAAATTTATTCTTATTCTCTATAGACTGCTCAAGATATTGCATGAATGCTATCTGGCTTTCATGCCCAGACATACATATGACTAAATGTGTGCCTGGCTTACAGCATTCCAGGGCAAAAGAAACGTTATGTTTTATACTGGGCTGCTAAGAGTGGTGTTCAGAAAAGCTGCTTGACTATCTGTGGCTGGAGGAAAACTCACTGTTTGAAACTCCAGTGTTGAATCAGGGCTCTTTTTTGGGGGGCAGATGAAAAAAGAGGTACCATCTGCACTTCTTACTCTAATTATTACAGGAGTACATGGATGGCTGGGAGAATGCTATAGTATTTTCTTACTGTAATAAAAAATAATAGTTTGGGACAACAAATAATATTCATTGCATAAATACTACATCCTTGGTCATATAAGGCTCTTTGCTCTAAATGGTTGGCATGACCTAACGAAAGAAGATGCAGTTCATGTATTACTCTGGAATAATTCTCATCAAAACCCACGAGATTTAGATACACAGTAATGTACATAAAAGAAGGGAAAACAATTATGGGTTTTGGGTCTGCCTACTTTCTTCTGAAGGCAGATTTTGCACCAAAAAAACACCAGACAAAGTAAAGAATGGTACATTTTCTTTCTTTGAGCTAATGGGAAGTCTGTCATGGACTCTGAACCAGAATTTAACCTAGGGACAGATATCTGTATCTCTGGGGTAGAAGATGTGTTTAGAAGTAAGAATATGGGAAAGCTAATGAGACAGTGACTATCTGAGCCAGCAAACAGCCAGACATGCTTCTCTTTTGTTACTTTGTGCACTGTATTTTTACATGCACAGCTTTGAAGGAATGGTCCACATTAATAAAGAAATTACAGTGGTCTTTTAGGACCATCTTTGCTCATTCTGTGTACTAAGCCCAAGGGTAGGTCAGGACAACCAGCAATTAAAAAAAAACCAAACCCAAACCCAAATTAAAAGAAACATCATTCAGCCCCTCAGGACCATGAGCATAATGGTCACTACTAAGGTAGAAATTGTAAAATTACTATTACTGGACAGTGTGTATTACTAATGTATTAATATAATATATATTATTTATAAAATTCATATATACTATATTAATAGATAATGTGTATTATTATATATATCATACTGAGAAAATAAGGAAAAATTCATCATAGAGAATGAGCTGCATAAAAGCAACACCGTATTCTTCCACTTAAACAGAAAGATACTGCTTTGTAGAGTGGCATGCCTTTTACCTTTCATTTGACCTCTACTGTCTTTTTATTTAAGGCTTCAATAGACTTCGGCCTTCTTGTTGGGAAATACTTGATTAAAACAAATAGGAATAATGGAGGAAGGATTGTTCTATACAATAATGCCATATACCTTAGTGAGCCACAGATTGTTAGCATTTTAGCTTTAAATGTTACCCAGTTCAAGCCTTAAAAGCGCTAACAGTTTTAGTATATATCAATTATTTATACATGCCATAATAAAATTATCAGGAGGAGACTACTGAGTATTTTGGGAGCTATGAAAGCTCATTCTTTTAATTTGCACTGGACTGAAACCTGGTGCATTTCTGGCTTTTCTCAATATTTTTAAGACTGTGCTTAACAGCAAGATGTACTTTTGTGAAGATTTAAACACTAGGCTCCTCGGCAGGAACGGCTGAATTTGACTATCAGAGACTGATACATTCTTCAGCGTATTTTTGAATATCTAAGGATCACACTTAGAGCATGGTACTAAGAACGCCGAAGTCAAAGGTTCGATCCCTGTTCAGGCCGTTCACTGAAGCGCTGGACCCAGCGGTGCTTGCGGGTCATTCCAACTCAGAATATCCGGTGATGCTGTGAACACTGCTTGTGCAAAGCACACTGGACGCACAACTTTGGAACGGCCGCCCACGACACGAGGAGTCAAAGTAATTTAAGCCCACGGACAATAAAAAAGCCTGTGAAGAATCACAACAGTCCATTTTATATTCAGCCAAGGAGAGCAGTGGGAAGGGCAGAGACACGGGGCCCAGGGCGGACAGAGCCGGGGTGCTGTGCTCCCTGCGGGCCGGGGCACAGCGGGCTGGCCCAGGGCTGCGGGACGGGGGGCGCGGCCGTCCCAGCCCCTCGTGTCCCGGAGAGGTCCCGGCGGGGCCCTGCCCGGCTGCGGGATCTCCCCGTGCCGCCCCGCCGCCCGCCCCCGCTGCCACCGGCCCCGCTCCCTCCCCTCCCCTCCCTCCCCGCAGGGGACCTTTTAAGAGGAGCGGGCAGCGCCTGGCTGGAGGGCTTGGCCAGGGTCGGGGCTGGTTCTGCAGGAGCACCGGGATTGAGTCGGACGGCCAAAACCAAAGACTAAGAGGGAGGGGAAAGGAAAAAAAAAAAAAAAAAAAAAAAAAAAAAAAAAAGAAAGAAGGAATTCGGGAGCTGGGGAAGCAGGGAAAGGTGGGGCGACAAAATAGAAATCAAATCGCAGGGGGACGCGGTCCCGCGGTCCACAGGCTGCGCGCAGCGCGGGGATGGTGCGCCTCGGTGGGCTGTGCCGCCTGCTGCTGCTGCTGCTGCTGCTGCTGCTGCAGGGCTCCCTCCTCCTGCTGGCCACAGCCCGGCACGGCCGGGCCGCCGCCTGCCCGCTCCGCAGAAAGGTAAGCGCCGCCCGCGCTGCCCTCCTGCCCGGGGGTCCCTCCTGCCCTGGGGCCCCTCCTGCCCTGGGGCCGCTCCTGCCCGGGGTGCGCTGCCGCCTGCCCCGTGCCGCACGGGCCTGGTCCCCTCGGGGTGCGGTGCCGGGACCGTCCCGGCCGCGGCTCAGTCCCCCCTGTCCGGCGGGCGCGAGCGCCGAGCGCGGGCGGCAAGCGCTTGGCAGCGGCATCGCGGCTCCCCGGGACTGTGCGGCAGGGTGCTGGGACCGTGCGCCCATCCCAGGGGGCTGACGGAAGAGCGTGACGGGGGAGGAGGACCTCGGGATGAACTGCAGCAGGATCTTTTACCTGCGCTAAGTAGGACGAGCCGCGCTGCTCGCCACAAGGAAGATACTGGCCGGGAGCGAGTTGCTGCCGCTACCCCACGCAGGGGTACCGCCTAGTGCCACTGCAGAACGCCGAGCATGCTGGAACAGGTTCGGACCCGCAATGGCCGTTCGGCGTGAAAACACGTTATGTGAGGGTTTGCTCATCTCCTAAAGTTAGCAGCTTGACTGCAGAAGCCAGGAGCAGCAGGCACTGACTTAGCTCCGGAAGGTGGTTAGCGCGGCAGAGCATCACTCAAAGTTCAGGGTGTTGTTACGGCCAGTGTAGACAGTGTCGATCACTTCCGTGAAAAATCAGAAAAAGTCGTTCTGAGATAAAAGTACCAAAAATCATGTAGGAAAAGCTTTCTTCATCTTACTTTGTTAACAGGCCATCTGTGCTGTCTGTTGGCATCTACTTGGACCTGACCTGCTTCTGGGATATGTGTACCACCACTTCACCTTCCCTCCCGGGCAGGGTTAACTCCACCAGCACAGCTCTTAAGGAAACTGGAAGTCTTTAGAAGTAAGTGCAGACCTGCTTCGCTGGGATGCTAAAGCCACAGCAGGCTCACTGCAGGGCAGTTGTGAGAGTTTTGCAACTGAAGAAGGTCTCACCTGCTTATGCGCCTACATGTAGCCCTTGTTCTTGAGACCTTCCTGCACCTGTGAGCATGATGGTTCCCCAGAATATCTTCTAGGATTTAGGGCATTATGAAACCAGCCATATGCAAGGTTACATGTGCTTCACTGAAGGTGTCTGCCTGAGTTTGAGTTAAACAGAGGGCTTCTGGGATGGTGTCTTTACAATTTGCTTGGAACCAGTTTGTCCGCTGGATTTGTAGGTGGTCAGCTGTGACACTGCCGTAAAGCCAGGTCAAGCCTTTGGAGTGGGTGCCCCCTTTTCCTTGAGGGCATAAGGTGCAAAAGCCTATGGGCTCGTACAAAACTACTGCAAGGAGCTAGTGAGAGCAAGAACAAAAAGAACAGCTCCTGAGCAGAAGTCATACTTGTGGAAATGGATAACTTCACAGATTGGATGGGACATGCAGGAAGTTTCTCGCAGTAACAGTTGACCTGACTTCTGCCAGTTGCTAGCAAGACTGGAGGTGAAATGTGTTAATGGTAGGTAATTATCTGCTGATTACTCTGTCATTAAAATGTGAGACCACCTATAGTTCTGGAATAGGCAGGCTGTTTCCGAGGGTCATTAGGACAGTGGTAATAACCACACTGTCTAGGAATGGCAGCGTCTGCCTTATTTACAAAGCTGGTGAGTTTATCCTTATGAATATTTACGTGAACTCCTTAGGAAGAATATACTGTCTTGTTCCTGCATCACCATGGATAGCTTTTTAATTTACTTTAGTTCTTTATAGGATTCCTTTTCTTACCTCTCTTAGATAGGTCTAACTGTCTTCCTTTTGTCAGCTTGCCTCGGTCTCTGGCATGAAAGAAGTATGTGTGTTGTTGCCTGAAAAACTGCTATTTTAAGGAACGAACCTATATACTTCAGAGGGCTTTCTCATGACTCCTAATTATAGTTAAGATAGCAACCAGTAATGTGCCTTATCCTCCTCGAAAAAAAAAAAAAGACATTGAAAACAGTTAATTTAAAATAAAAGTATGCTGAAATCTTTTTGGGTTGTATTCCAGATACTAAGTGATGTGATCTGGCACTGCTTTCTTTTTGCTTAACAGTGGAGTGTATTGGAAAAATCAAAGCCAGAAAGTAGGGATTAATTGTGGAATGCTTGTAGTTGTAGTTGGTTAGTATTTTATGATGTGTTGTTCCTGATAGAGGCCCAATTAATTTATATGGCTACTTTTTCGCATATATGCCATTCAGCAAAGCAAGTCATCTGTCTGTTTTTAGCCTGTGGCTTTTTAATTAAAAACTTTATTTTTCATTTCTGGCACTTCGGATGTGTTCTTTTAGTAGCTGTAGCCAGTACAGTGTTTATCCCCAAGTGAGTTCTGCTTTAAGTCTTAAGCTGAGTTTGAAGGTGTCAGTAATGAAGGTGGGCAAAAGCTCAAGATAAGTACTATTAAAAATATGGCTTGCTTTTTTGTGTGCATTACTACAGTTGCATGGGCATGTAACGCAGTGAGTAAAATCTTTGCCTCAGTTAGGTATAAAGGAACATGACAAGATAGGATGCCAGGATAGATAAGAGAGAGGGAGAAAGCCATATAGGGAGGATTATAGGGCTGCCTGCCTGGGTGAAATATTGCACGCCATGTGCTTTGGCTTCTGTAGCAAGCAAGCAAGAAAAATAAGGCATGAGAATATTGTGGCTTGAGAAACAGTGCAGTTCTGATCTCAGGTTTGGAAGGTATGGCTGTGAGGTCAAGTGGTGAATATCAGGGGTCCTGAAATGAAAGACAGAGAAGTCACAGAGGGCACCTACCTGCACAGTGAAGTATACACTTTGTGCTTTGAAATGCATAGATGAGATAGAAGATGGAAGGAAGCAGAACTCAAGCAGAAGGAAGTAGACCAAGTGTAGATTGTCCGTGTCTGGAGTTCCCATCCAGTTCTTCACTCTCTAGACAGCAGTTTTCCTTTCCCACTGAGCTTTCATTTCCCTCATCGCCACAGCTTTCAGTCTTTTCTGTTTAGTTTTTTATACTCCCATGCTCTTCTGGGTGTATGGAGTGCTGTCACTAGATGAATTATTTGCTCCTTCTGGTGTTTTTCTGAATGGTTTATGGATGTTTGCCAGTTTTACTCTTGTTAGTATGCCATTCAGCCCAATTTGAGCTAGTGTATCTGAAAAAAAATTACACTTTCTCTGATTTTCTTTGGCACTTCTTTTGCAGAAGATTCACTGCTGCCTTACTTCAAATGATGTATGATAACACATTTGTGATTTTGAGGACTACAGGTTGCATCCTATAATGGATCTATAAACTGTGCTGGAAAAACAAGCTGCTGGTGCTAGTTAAAATGAACAAAATCTGAGGCTTGGAGTTTTTCATGAAAAAGAAGGAACCTCAGCTCCCAAGGAAATACCCTTGATGTGCACCATGGTTTTCCAGAATTTTTGCAGTGGCTGACACCATTGTCCTGTCATGTTAGGGAAATGTTGTCTGTCCCTATGTGTCCCCATTGCACCTCAGTGAGACAATCCCCTGGACAGCCTTGGTTGAGAAGGAGGCTTTCCAAGTCTTGTGGTAGGGAGTGGATCCCACAAGTCCCAGTACATTCTCTGTGACAGTGTCAGCTTTTTCACCTGGGGAGGTAAGGCAAAGGAGAAGGCACCATGCCATGGTGCTGAGCATTCAGAAATGCCATGATATGATGATTCCTCAGACCTTTGTGTGCAGCAAGTTGGGAGACCTGTTTTCTCTAGTGAGACTGGTGCTCTTTCCCCTTGCTCAGGGTTTTTCTCATGATGCATTGAGTACCACCTGTAAATTGTAGCGTGGAGACAGAAATATGTATCTATGCATCTTGATTTGTGCTGCTGGAACTGAAATTGCTCAGACTGTACAGCCCAGCTGCCATAAGTCTCCAGGACAACCTTTTGACTATAATTTGTTTTAAAGCACTTTTTTTTTTTTTTTTTTTTTTTTTTTTTTTTTTTTTTTTTCCCTGTTGCAACAGCTGTGTTAAAGGATCTTACTGCAAAGGAAAATCGGGCTGCAGCACTTTTATGTACTGTAGGCTCTCAGGGAAGTGAGGTGCCACAGTGATGGTGTATGGTGTGATGCTGAACAAGCCTCAGCACTTGTGCTATAAACTCCTGTGCTATTTCATGGCTACCTAGAGCACTGTTTAACAGCTTCCCTTTTATTATAGTGGGCTGAGATTATATCCTTGCTTTTCCCTCTCTGAAGCTGCATTGAGACATGCAAGAGCTCCAGGAGGTGGGCAGGGAGATGGGAGGGCTTGAAGATACAGCAAGGGAAGACAGACCTGCTCAGGCACACCGAGGGCTTTGCCCCTTCCCCACTTGCACAGAGCAGTAACTGGAGGCTATTTGCAGGGGTCTGGCACAGAGGCAGAGCAGCACTGGCATTCCAGTTTCCACTTCAGAAGATGCCAAAGGAGTGCAAGGCACTAGCACGTCCGGAGCAGCTGTAAGGCCACCTTTTAGAGGGAGAGTGAGCTTTGTGAGCTCCCCATGTACCATCACTTGCTGGTGGCCAGAAACTGATTCTGCAGGATCCGAAGAGTTTCCCATCAGTGGTGGGAAACTGAGGTTTTTCTGTCCTCTCATGCTCCTCCAAGCTTTCTGTGAAGGAAGGTGTGAGTGGTGCTTAGGGTGATTTTTCAAGTTCATGACTACTTCTTTTGACATACACGTGCCAGCTAGACTGCTCAGCTGCTTTGCTTTGTGATGTCAGGGTCTCCAGAACTGTGTGAAAATTTTTGCTATATCTCAGCCTCCTTTCCTCCTGCCTGTGGTTTCACATGTTTCATGTAACCCATGACACTGTGCTACAGGCTCTTCAAAGGAAGACTTCACGTACTCTGTGATTTGTGCCTGGTGGCCTGTTTTATTTCTTCAGAGGTACCACTAGTAGCTGGCAGTATTACTCTGCTTTTAGTATCTGATTGTGTGAGTTGTGGGGCTAAGCAGAAAAAAAAAAAGAAAAAAAAAAGAGTATAATGCCGAAAGCCTTTCTAGCTAGGCTGTGTGCAGTAGTCCAGAGCAGTGCTAATGATCATGTTAAAGTCTGGTACCAGTCATCTGGACTTGAGCCTCCTTGCTGGATTTATTGAGGAGCTGAAAAGCTGGCTGTTGACCACTAGTTCTGTACAATTCCTTGCAATCGTAGCTGGTTTTGTGCACTCCCACATACATGATCAGACTTGAATGAAGAGAAGGAGTATTGACCTCCTTAACCTCATGCCTGTCGTGGGTCCCTCCTCTGTCTATGCTTGTAGTAGATAGAAAGCAGCACTTCTGGTCCTTCCTCCTTGCTGCCTCACCACTACTTCCAGTTCATGTCTCACCACAGTGGCATGCCCTTTCATTTTCCCCCTCTGATTAATGGTGGGGGAGAACCCTATCTCATTTTCCCTCTTGTTTTACTTTGTATTTTCATTCTCCTGTATTCTTCCCAGGTCTGTATTAGATTTTTATTCACCTATTGCATTGTATCTTTTGTACCCTCTGGTGCTCTTCATGTTTTTCTCCCTTCTTCTTACGGTCTTCAGGAGAGTTTTTATGCTCTGTAATTCAGATGTGCATTCCAGGACTGTCCCATGGGATTTGGAGTTGTAGAATGGTGTTGATATGCTGCAAAACAGTCTGAAGAGCCCTTTGGAATATATTTGGTTTATACAATGCTCTTGGGCACATGGTGCAGTTCTTGAGGCTATTCTGTTCAACTCAAGGAGTTAGACTTCAATGATCCTTGTGTGTCCCTTTCAGCTCAGGATATTCTATATTCTGTAGTCCATGCAGGTGAAGTGGACTGGTGGTAGCACTTTGCTGAAGTGTTGCCTGATCTGTGGCCTGGTTTTTACGTACAGAGCTGCTGGAGAAGGTTGTCTGGGATGAGCCATTGCAGAGCAGTCTTTAAGATTAACCTTTCTGACCCTGAGTCTTTAGTGTCAGAAATTTATAGGCTATGTGCTTCCAGTAAATTCCTCCAAGCAGCCTGTTCTGCTTTTTGCAGTAAGGAAAGCTTCTTAGATCAGCACACATGCACAGTTAGCCCCAGTGCTGAGGGTTAGAGTTATCTGCTGGCTCAAGACTGACCAGATATTTGAGTGCATCTGGAAGCCTGTTCTCTTACTTAGACATGCAAAGGCTACCTCCTCCTGTCTGTGGAGGCAGACACTGTTAGTGTCCATTGTTCCAGTAAGTACTGCTGCACCAGTAGGGTACTATGGGTGAGGAAGGCTATGCCTGCTGCTGGTGTAAAGTGACTTGGAAGGATTCAAGCAGTATCCATGCTGTTCCATGTGCTCTTCTGTCCCGTGGGAACACCACAACCCTGTATTGAGCTATCTCAGGTGATGCTGTGAGGTGTATTTTCCAGCAGAACAAATTTAAATCTGATTCTGTCTTCCTTCTGATTCTGACATTCCTAAGCTAATTTTAAAAAATATGTTTTTTTAAAAAATTCCTCTGTGTTTAAAAGTGTATACCCTGAAACCATAGGCCAAGTTTGGCCTGCAGAAAAATCTTTTCACTTATTTTCCAAGGTATTGCACACACTTCTCTGCTACTCAAGAAAGAGTACTGGGATGTGGGGGGTCTTTACTGGATGTCTGTCTGCCATGTACAAAACTTTATTTCTGCCTGCTCCAGCAAGTCTGCTTGCCAGCAGTGTTTTGTGTTACTCATTTTTTTAGTGTCTTGCTGTTGTGGTATAACCCCAGCTGTCAGCCAAGCACTGCACTCATTAAATTCCCATTCCATGTAAGAGAGATTGCAAGAGAGCACTGGAAGGGTAAGAGTGTTGCGTTCAGAGAATGACAGCTTGGTAGCTAAAGCGAAATTCATGCACACAAGCAAAGCAAAACAAGGAATTGACAACTTCTCGGGGCAGGAAAGCAGGCTCCATCATGTATAGCAGTGACTTGGAAGACAAACCCCATCATTCTGAATGTCCCCTCTCCTCTCCCCCAGCCCTTTATGGCTTTTTGTGCTGAGCATGATATCATGGGTATGGAATATTGCTTTGTTCAGTTTGGGTCAGCTGTCCTGGCTATGTTCCTTCACAATATCTTGTGTACCCTCAGTATGCGTGCTCGCAGTCATGCAACAGAGAGAAAAGGCCTTGGCTCTGTGCAAGCACTGCTCAGCAACAACAAAAACATCTCTATGTTATCAGCACTGTTTTCAGCACAAGTCCAAAACTCAGCCCCATACCAGCCACTGTGACGAAAATGAACTTCACCCCAACCAAAACCAGCATCGTCAAAGTGGGAAGTTCACCCATGATGCTGCACCACCTTCTGATGAAGTGTCACAGCAGTTTCTTGGATGAAAGGTGCATTGCTGTGCTGAAGTGAAAGGTGAAAATGATAGAAATCCTGCTGTCCTGCTTTGCTTTAGCAAAGTGATGCCAATTTTTGACTTTATGAAAGGCAGAAGTTGGGTAAGTTGTGCTTGAATCATAGTGTGCTAGGGCCACGCTCTGCTGCTTCTCTTGGGGGATATGCAGATGATGTATCAGGTGATATTACTGTTGAGAAGACACAGTGTTACCTTTGAGGAGGAGGAAGCCCAAGCCAATATTTGTAGGTTTTTATTTAATGAAAATGGATTTTTTACCTCAGAACCTGAGAAAAACAATGGTCAAAAAGGACTTCATGTGAGCAGAGTCACTTTAGGAAGAGTCTATTGCTAGCAAGCTGCTGAGCCGGGTGACCTGCTGGCTTGGCACCATGTTTTCCTTAAGCCCTCTGCTGCAGTGGCCTGGCATGAATGTGTATACTTATTCAGCTGTGTCTCCCTCTCTCCCAGCAAAATGAGCTGAACTCCTTCCTGTGGACAATCAAGAGAGATCCCCCATCTTATTTCTTTGGCACCATCCATGTCCCGTACACGCGTGTCTGGGATTTCATCCCAGAGAACTCCAAGAAGGCCTTCCAGCAGAGCCACATTGTGTACTTTGAGCTGGATCTCACTGATCCCTTCACCATCTCAGCTCTCACCAGCTGCCAGCTCCTGCCACAGGGGGAGAACCTCCAAGACGTGCTGCCCCGTGACATCTACCGCCGGCTGAAGCGGCACCTGGAGTATGTGAAGCTGATGATGCCATCCTGGATGACCCCAGACCAACGAGGCAAAGGGCTGTATGCTGACTACCTCTTCAATGCCATTGCTGGCAACTGGGAGCGCAAGAGACCGGTCTGGGTGATGCTGATGGTGAACTCCCTGACAGAGGTAGACATCAAGTCACGAGGCATGCCCGTCCTGGATCTGTTCCTGGCCCAAGAAGCGGAGCGGCTGAGGAAACAGACGGGCGCTGTGGAGAAAGTAGAAGAGCAGTGCCACCCACTCAATGGGCTGAACTTCTCCCAGGTGAGGCAAAGTAGTGTGCAGGGTGCCAAGCTAGCTGCCGAGCTGGATACTGCAGCAGCAACAGCATGGGCTGGGGTGTGGGGTAAGTGCTTTCTTCCCAGAGACTTGTGTCTGCACTATGCAGCCCGTGCCTTGGACTGCATCCTCCAGAGAATTTGCTAGCACAGCAGATCAGGCCAGAGATTAATTCATCCAGGCCTGACTCAGGAAAACCCCTGTTCTCTTCCTTGGGCAGCCTTGGGCATGTTCCACCCTCAGAGACACTTTGGATGTATGCTCTCTGACCCTGACTGGGCTGCCCAGCAGGAGCTCAGGATAGGCTGGGGCTCAGTGTCAAACTTGTTTTTGTAATAGCAAGTTAGAAAGAAGTGATTACTTGGGGACAGCAGGGGGTTTTGTGAATAGTGCTGAAAATAATTGCTGGTTGGAAAAGCATCATAGTGAATATCTTAATGCCTTCAGGAATAGGGACCCAGTATCTACACTGGGAAAAGTATTTTTTGTTTGTTGGGATTTTTTTTCCCTTCCTTTGCTACCAGATGAGGGTCAGCACAGCACAGCTTTCTTCAGGGAGTTTCACAGACTAATACAGGCTCTTGTGCAAATGCCTTTGTGTTTGCAAACCTGTTGGAGTTCAGCATTTTTGTTCACGCAGCAGAATCAACTCTTTGTTGTCCATGTGTTGGATGAGGTGCTCCTCTCTGAACAAAATAAACCAGGCAGTAGTGTCTGTTGTTGTCTGCTCAGTGGGATCACAGAAATAACATTGCTCTCTGTCCTGTGGTATCATCGCTGCAGGGTGGTGCTAGTTTGGGGAGTGGAAATGGCATTTGCTTAGGAATAGTCAAGACCTGCATTTTGCAGTATGGCCTAGTAGTACAAGATGGGAGGACCTTTAGTCATAGGGCTGGGGAGTTTTGACTGATGCCTGACCCTCTCCCCTGCATCCTGAAGCCTGTCCTGTCGCTGATGCACAGTTTGGAAGGGAAAGAGCAGATGGTGAGTGCAATGCAGCCAGGGCAAGGACAGCAGCTCAGGACAAATGTCTGAAGTGTTGCTACCCCAGACAATGTTTCTGGGGGAACCAGCGTGCAAGGAATAGCACAACAGTCTAGGCTGCATCACTTGGGCAGTCCTTAACTGCAGGCAAGGCTTTTTTTCTTTTCCATTGCTTGGAGCTGGGCAACCTCATTCACATCTTCAGTCTTTTGTTTAACACAGTGCTTTGAATCCTTATGCTGTTGCTGTTTGCTTGCAGCTAACCTGGCAGTAGGCTGTGAAGTCCCTTCTTTTCCACATCTTACCTGGTTGAAGATTTATAAAACGTAATTGCCTGTGTTTTTCTTTTGCTGGCGTTGCCCCTATAGTTTATCATGATAGAAGTGGTGCCATGGGTATTTTTCTCCACTGCCTTGTAAGAAAGTGATAGGGAGACTGAGAAATGTTGTTTGCAAATCATGTCCCTGCTAAGCTCAGGTAAATGTTGACTCTTAGGCCTTCACAGCTTTCTTCAAAGAGCAGCTGCTTTTGTGCTGTTTTGCAAATGAGATAAATACCAAGTGATCCAAAAAGCTGCATGGGCAAGGGACACAGAGATGCAACATCCAGAATTGCACAACCTTCTGAGAAGGCCAGAGAGACAAAAACTGCATGAGTAATTTGCCTCTAGTTGGGAAAATCATGCCCTAGGGTTGCCCCACGGTGAGTGGAGGTGTGCATTTGTGTCATGAAGGCTGCAGCTCCTCCCATGCCTGCTCACTTCCCTGGGAAGGAGCGTACTGTCCCTTGAGGGAGCGGGTCTGAGGGAGCACTGCTGCACTGCAAATTCACACATCCACTGCTGCCCACTACTAGATTTCTAATACAGGCAGCTCAAGGAAAAGGAAATCCAGAGGTAGATGATTTCTGTGCTTCTAAGCCAATTCCACGTCTGTTTCAGAAACTGACTTGTGAACTCTCATGGTTGGCAATTGTGTAAGTCTTTGATTTAAGAGCTTTCTTGTCAGTTTGTTCAGGCAGTAGAGTTAATTATGTGTTTAATAGAAACCAAACAAAGAGTTTGAAATAGACTCTTTGAAATCATTCTCTTTGGTGTGCTGCTCTTTGGAAACCCCCAGTGTTGGGCCACTTCTGTGTCTGCTTTTCAAACAAGCAAACACACAGTCATGACTTAAAAACTTCTGTTGGGGAAAGTGGAACAAACCCCATAAGGAATAGTCTTAACACTGCACGAGAAATATCCTAGAATCACAGAATGGCCTTAGTTGGAAAGGACCTCAAAGATCACTTAGTTCCATCCCCTCCACCATGGGCAGGGACACGTTTCACTAAGACCAGGTTGCTCAGAGCCCCATGCAACCTCAAACACTTCCAGGGATGGGACATCCACAGCTTTTCTGGGCAACCAGTCTCACAGTAAAAATTCCTCCCTAATATGTAATCTAAAGCCACTTTCTTTCACTCCGAAGCATTCCCCTTTGTCCCTTGTAAAAACATCATTCTTGTAGGCTTCCTTCCCATACTGAAAGGTGCATTATAGATCACCCCAAAGCCTTCTCTTCCAGGCTGAACAATCTCAACTGTCTCAGCTTTTACCTATAGGAGAGATGCTTCTTTCTTCTAATCCATCTTGGTGGACTCCTCTGGACTTGGTGCTGGGACCCCAGAGCTGGGTGCAGGGTTCCAGGTGGGGTCTCATCAGAGCAGAGCAGAGGGGCAGAATCCCCTCCCTCCCTTGCTGCCCATGTTGCTTTGGATGCAGCCCAGGACAGGTCTGGCTTTCTGGGCTGGGAGTGCCCATGGCTGGGTCATGTCCAGTCTCTCAACCACCAGCACCCCCAAGTCATTCTCACTGGGCTGCTCTCCAGCCGTTCATGCCCCAGCCTGTGCTGATTCTGGGGATTGCCCTGACCCAGCTGCAGCACCTGGCACTAAGTCTTGCTAAACTGCATGATACTCCTGTGAACCCACTTGTCAAGCTTGTCCAGGTTCCTCTGGATGTCATCTAGGGAGATGCTTTTTTTCTTACAGCAGAATTACAGAGAATTTATTTAGGTAGCAGAGAAGCAAGTTCACTGTTTTCAGTTTGTTTCTGCATAGGGTTTGCTCTTTCTTTCACATCCAAAACTCTTCTTCTGGCTGGTAAGGCAGACTCCCAAGCCACTTCCAAACCATACATTGTTACTATCTAAGTTCCTGTTTTGGTGCATTCTATTGAACAAGGCCTTGTTGGTGTTTGTTATTGCAGGCTAAGTTCTGGAACAGTCTCCCTGGGCACAGTGCTTAGTAACAGTGAAGTACAGACAAACCCAAATTAGCTGCTTCCTTCTTGTGAAGAGAGAACAGTAAAAAAATGGAAAAAAAACCCCAACACATACAACAGCCAACAGTGCCTGTCAAGAGGCTCTTTCTCTTTGGCTTTTTGTACCAAAGACTTTTGATTTATGACTATCTTATTTTACCTTCCATCTCTCTCTATTCTTGCCCAGCTCAGGCTGGCTGCCCACATTGCCAAATCATAAAAGTATAATTTCTGTTCAGTACACTGTGATGTGTGCACAGTCTGTGACATACTTTACTGCCTTCTCAATCCCTCTCTCTTGTTCCAAGTTCTGTGCAACTTCAGGACTATGGAAAGGTTAATTTGTTTCCATGCCAGGGCCATGGTGTTTATTTTTCCTCTTTCATGCTGTTTCCATCCTTGTTTGTCTTACAGACTTGTTCTCCCATTCCCCCTTACTTGTTGGATAGTGCCTCTCTTGTTGCAATACCCTGCATAGGTCTCATTCCTAGCTGCATCTGGGCTTTGTAGCGATGTGCGATTTTCCACTGCTGACTTCCAGCATGGAGTCAGTCCCTCCCAGCTGTCCCTTTCCAGCTATGAATGTGCTTACATGTTTGCTGTGTTGGGGGCATTAGTGCTGCAGCCCAAAACAGCTTTGCTGTTGGCTTCAGTAGTGTCATGAATGTCAGTTTAGTACTGGCTCAGAAGATGAGCAAGTGTTGGTCCTTGTACTGTGCCAGACACTTGCTTTGGTACAGTAATGTGGTGTTCAGGCTCTATTCTTCACAAACTGGTCTCAGCTTGAACATAAGAAGTTTAGACTCATGTCTACCCTTGTGTGGACCTATGGTTATGTGTGTAAACATTGTCCAGCCATCACTACTTCCCAGCTGTGACCCTGACCAGTTTGGCTTTTCCAGTACTGGAACACTTGGTAGAAGATTCTATTTCTTGTTCTTGATTTGAAAATTGTTTCCTTACATGACTTTCCTGTGGTCATGCCTTGTCAGAGCATTCTTCCTAACTGAGCATCTGAATACATTGCTGCATATTCAGACATAGGCTTCAAAGCTGCTTGGGATGCAGTTGGAAGAAGAGAGCCACTAAGGACTGACTGCTCATGAAATCCTGGCTCCAAATCTGGGACCGAGCACTTGAAAGTCTTGTCATTTTCATCTTTCAGCCAGTCCCTCGTATAGCTCATTGTAGATTGGAAATGAAACAAAATTTTCTACACTGATAATGTTGTATTAATTAAGACATTATTTGTTTATGTTTCTATTCAAAAAAAACTCCAACCTTTGCAAGCAACAAAGTGCTGAGAGATTCTTGCTTTTCCCAGCACTTCCAGGTTCTGGATCACTAACATGACCATAAGAGCTGCAGACTCCTGCTTGGCAAATACAGCCCTTCTGACATAACAACAACATCATTTTTGCTGCTTAATCTGTGTACCCACTTGGGTAAAAGGGCCACCCTAGTATAAAGTGACCGTTTAGGAAAAGCCTATACTTGTGGGGAAAGTAGGAAACAAAGACACTGTTGCTTTGTTATAAGTGTTACATGGTTTTTTGGTTGGTTTGGATTTTTTCACTTTCTCAGGGGGTTAGAAGTGATGCTTTGAAATTAGGCACAGAAGATACAGTGTGAAATTGGTGAGATTTGTTCTAGTCTTCTCATTTCAAGTAAAGGGAGTTTTTGCTGTACTTGGTTAATCAGTTATAATAGTTGTCTTTAATTTCTGGGCTGATGAGGCCAGATCTGGTAGTGTTTCCATTCACAAGACCTTGGTTTAGGCTCATCTTTGACAATGACAGTAATGGAGAATCTCAGAAAAAGAAAAAGCAAGCAAGATAGGGCACATAGTACACAATCTGCAAAGAGGAGATTAGGTCCAAATTTAGGTCCAGATTTGGAGCACAGCAAGGCAAAGAGCAGTTCCTTGATGAAGGAGCTGACAGAGGAGCAGAGCATTTTATTGCTAAACAAGTTGAATGGGACACTGCTTGCAGTAACCTGATTGCATCTGCTGCCCCACAGGTGTAACTTAAAGACTTATTTGTTAGAGCCAACCTTCTTTATTCAGATGATCAGGGAACATCAGAGTTTTGTGCAAATAAACTGGAGCTGGAGCAACTGAGTTGATCTTATTAGCATCTTTGGCTGCTGGAGTCCGTGACCTAGATTTCTTTTTGTTTGCAGTTCATGTGTAAACAAACCTGCAAGACTCCACATCTGGACATTAGGGGTGGAGAATGGGCTGGCTGGGGAATTGGTGGGAACCAAATTAACTAAGGCTTTGCGTATCTATTGAAATAATTACAGTTTAATTAAGATCTTTTTAACTGTCTGGGGATTTCAGGGTTTTTCCATCAGTGAAAGTGGCATTCAGTGGTGATATGCTGCTTCTGCATTCAGAAGGGTGGCAAGTTGGTTTCAAGCAGCCTGGACTCTGTGGTAGGGCTTTGAAATCCCTTGCACTTGCATTCTATATGTCTGTCAGCTAGCTGGATTTTCCCATTAAAATGCTCTTAGCTCAGCATGAACAGAAGACGGCAAGTGGCAAATGTGGCGGCTTCTGTCCTTGCTGCTCTGAAGAAGGTTCCTTGTAAGTGTCCGGCTGCCAGCTTTACAGTGTGAGCAGGCCAGTGCACGTTCCTTTTCCACTCAGTGAGCAAGGGCTGGGCAATGAAATGTGTGCATAGCTCGGAGAGCTCTTGTAACTGGGTTATCCTGCTAACTTCTGGCAGGTGGAGCCTGCCACTGCAAGCTGCAGAGGAGCATAGCCCTGTCAGCAGGCTGAGGGGTGCCAGGCATCAGTCGCCACTCAGAGTGTAGCACACAGAAGCTCTGAGCTGAATACTTTTTGGAGCAGCTCAGTCAAAAGTAAGGAGTGTGGATCAGGGCAGATGTATGGCTTTGGCTTAGTCAGCTGTTCAGAAGCTGGATGCCCCTGTGCAAAGCTTTGCTCTGCATATTCTCAAATTCTGACAGAATTACAGTGGTGGATCATGGTGGTCTGATGCTGTGGCTGTCAGATGCCTGATCCCAAGAACTCACTACTTACTGCCATTACAGAACCCAAAGCATAGAACTGTAGCTACCAGCTTTTCCCTTGGACAAAAAGGTTGCAACTGGTCTGGACACCTTACAGGCACATGCCTGTAGAAGTTGTAGAAGACCTTTCACACCTAAAAATTGGACTCCATTCCTATCACCCTCCTGTCCAGTACTGGTGGGATGGTACTTCTGGCCCAGACTGGATTGCAGGATCCATGGGGATCCATGTTGGGTCCTGTATCCCAACTGACAGCATTTCTGATTCATGATGGTGGTTCTGAAGACTGATTTTTAGTTTTCATCAACAAATTCAGATGAAAAATAAAGCCCAGCTTTAGTTTTCATCTGTTTGATTTTGTGAGGGTTTTTATTCCACTGAAGAGCCTCTGCTGTACTTGTGTGAGCATTACAGCTGTAACCAGGTTGTTCTTTAATGTTCTATTTGTTGAGCCTGTCCCAGAAGTGCACATTTTCTGTGTTTTAACTGTTGTGTCTTCCCAGGACTAGCAGCATCTGTCTTGTGACATGGCAGTCATGTGTGTGCTTGGTGCAGTGGTATTGTCACTGTCCTCATCTTTCCTTGTTTATGCATATGTATTCGACTGTGGTTCTTTCAGGCACAGTGGTTTGCTGAGCACTCATGCTTGGAGCTGTCAAATTCCTTTTTACTCACATTGCTTGGCAGGGAAGAAGTGTTGCTGTTGTTGTTGGTCCAGTCCCTGTCTGCTCCCTGGTCAAGGTGAACTTGCATGTCAACTTATATGTTCTTTCTCATCTGCATTTACATTTTTAGGTCTTCTAAGTACTGTTTCTGTTCCCTGTGTCTCCAGTAGTGAAGTGTTGGTTTTGTATTTCTCTAAATTCCTACTGCCATACCCTCTCTTGAGAAAACTTTTCATGGGTGCCGTTGTCTTACTGCAGAAAAATTGCAAAACGCTATCAAGGTTTTTGGAAAGGGTATTGTTTCTATTATACTTGTTGACTTAAAATGTCTATAACCTATAATTATTTTCAATAATCTTAATGAAGGCTTTTATTAGATAATTCAAAAGATTGATTGCAAGTAGGATGAGCCTGAACATAGTTTTAAGATAACGGTCTCTTTTTCTAACCTAAGGCAAAAAGGAAGGAGTAGGAACAATTTTATTATTTTTTTTATAATACAGAAAAGATTGAGTTCCTCCATAAAATTCTTATAATCCAGCATGCTTAGCAGCTATATGCACATCCACACCAGACATCATCCATTTCCAGCATGCCTGGATAAAAGATGCTCAGACACCAAGGTGTGTGAACAGTTTCAAAGGGATTAGACAGATGGATGAAGGATAGTCACACCAGGGAATCTCATACATGTCCCAAGTGCCATCTCTGGGCCAAGACATCTCTCAGCCCCTGACAGCTTGAATTGAGGGTAGGTGTGAGTGGAGGAGTTGTTCTGTGGGTTGTGGGCTTCTGCTCCACTGGGCAGATGTGGAAAGCTTGTTCCCAAAATGTAACTGAGATGGGCTTGGAAGCTGGTATGTAGGGGGTCAGTTGAAGTAAGCTTGGCAATGTCCCTGCTGGAGCATTCAGATGCCCACACGTTCTTCCTTTACATAGAATTTATCTTTCTTGAGCAGGCAGAGGTCATGTGTGAACAGACGAGTATGTGGGGAGCAGTTGGCTGTGCAGTCTTACACTAGGGAGAAGTTTAGAAGGGTTTATTCCTGGATCTTGAGAACAGTCCTGTCAATTAAGACCAAATGTGTAACAGTGTTTAGTCTGCAATTAACTGTGATGTCAGTCCTGTCCTATTGCTGTTTGAGGGAAGATTTAGTAACTGACCCTGTTCATCTCTCAGACTCTTTGTTCTTAACAAGATTAGCAGGATTACTAACTTCAGCCAGAACTCAGATTAATCTTTGACAAAAGTAGATACACAAATGCAAATAAAATATTTTTTTTTGATCTTATGTGCTTTTGTGTGATCTGTTTTGCATTTTTGAGTGCATTCATTAGCAACACATAATGTTGGAAAATGATTTGCATCTTACTCACTCAAACCCTTTGTTTCTGTATGGATCAGTGTATCCCACTCGCTCTATATTCCCCAGACAGCACCATGTGAGGAAAATATTTATACATATTTTGAGACCATCAGGCTCAACCCAAATTAACTGAGTTTGCAACTATATATCAAAGCTGGCCAAATTCGCTGCAAATAAATCAGTGCTTCCAGGTGCTACTTGATGTGAACAGCAAGCATTATCCCATTCTCTCCAAGGTAAAAGCTGAGATTCTGGCTGCCTTTGCTGAGTATGTCTGGTGGAGAGCTATGGTCACACTGGCCGTATGTAATAGCTGTAGGGAGAGACTCCACTGAGACATGTGTTGTGGTGAGAACACCATGCCTTTTTGCTGTCTTGGGAGCACCCCATATAGAGTTAGCCCCTCTGCCTTTCAGCTGGCTCATTGGGATGTCACACAGGATGAGCCATCCTACCTCCACCAAGGACATGAGTTTCATGGTGTGTGTCACTTGGCTGAGTGGAGAGCCTGGACAAGCCTTTTTTCACTTCTGCTTGAGAGAAGTCAGCATAGGATGGCATCATACCGTTCCTTGTCTTTGGTCTTCCATCATCTTTTGGCATGGGCTTCCTCCAAGCTCAGGGGAAGTGTTTGTGTTTATCATGGGAACATATTACATAAATAACACCAGATGCTCTACAGTAGCAGGAGAGCTGGGGCCCTGCTCTGGTGTGCTGCTGGAGGTATGCCAGCACAAAGTGGTATTGAGGACTCTGGTACTGACATTACAGTTCCCTGATGCAACGTAGACCAAATTATCAGTTTTCTCAAGTAAAAGCTTTACCTGTGTTTGGGATACTGGACTAGCTCCTTAAAGATTTTAACCACTGAGAAAATTTCATCTAGACATTGTCCTAAACATCTTCCTGCCTCTCCAACTGCAAACCTTTGAGTTCTGGCTCCTGCACACACCTAAAGAACAAAGGTGAAAAGCAGGTTTTGGTGTTGATTTGGACCTGTTTTGCAGAGGGGAGCTAGCTAAATCACTCAGATGCTCAAAATCTACTAGTTTCTTCCCAAATTTTTACTTCTCTGCCATCTGAAAGGTGGGTAAGTTATCTCAGAATCCATTGGTAAAGAAAACTAAAGCAGCTTAGCTTTCCATGGTTACACAGGATCAACACTCTCCCTGGTGTTTCACTAGACATCTCACTCAGGGCCAGGCAGCTTTGGGAACTCTGGTTGCTAGCCTAGACCAGAGCTGTCTCAGCAGGAAAGACATGCCCTTAGCCTCTGCTAGACAGATATGCTGCTATTCTGAGCTGAGTTTTCAAGCTCCTGCCTTATCCTGGCCAAAACAGCTCATTCTGCTGGGAATGTGCAGAAGTTTGATCACCTGACCACAGAACGAAAATTTCCAGATTACAGAATATTCAGTGTTGGAAGCAACCCACAAGGATTATCAAGTCTCCAGCTCTTAAGTGAATGGTCCCTGCAGGGCTGAACCACAACCTTGGTGTTATTAGCACCGTCCTCTAACCAGATGAGCTCACTGTAGGGTCACCTGTTATAGCCAATGCCTATAATTTTACAAGAACTCCCTCGACTTCCGTGTATGCTGGAGGAAATTCCTGCCTCTGGAGTTTTAGCCTATTACCCAAAGTGCAAATATACCAAACTCCTGGGTTGCTCTTTGAGAGAGGAACTAAAATCCTGTCACTGTTGGTATATTTGGCAAAATGGTCTCTGGAAGCTTTTAGGGCTGAAATGTCTGTACTTAAATAGTTGCAGATATCCTGAGATGAGGTATATCTATACTCTCCTTGAGGCCAGAGTGGGCAATATAGACAGGTAGTAGTGGGTAATATAGACCTTTCAGTTGGCCACTGCACTTCCAGTTTTGCAGCAGCTTGTATATATGGTTTGGTTCTATAAAATGCAGGCATGTCAAGAGTGTTGGGAAGCTTCTGACAGAGGCATTTCTGGTGGAACGACTCACACTGTACTGCCTAAGTCTGAGCTCCTGTAGAGTCTCTGCTGCTCAGTCCAGTGTACAGTAGCTTGTTATGCTAGGGTAATTTGTTCACAAGTTTCACCTCTGTATGAATTTATAAGGCCTGTTTATAAAGATAAATGGACTATTGTCACAGCTGGAGTCCCATGGGATAAGCTGCATTTTTGTAATGTTCAAAAGCAAAGTAGCTACAGCCTTGTTTTCTAGGAAGGATGAAATGGAGAAGGAAGAGAAGGTGACACCATATATATTTTTACTGGCTTTGAAGCTGTTGGTAAGTCAAAAGAAGACATGGAAAGGTCAAGGTTTTAGCTGATTGGCAGGGGATGGAAGTACCTGTTATCACTATCACACAGTGTCTGGGTGAGCATCTCCTTGAGCTCCACTAGAGGAGAATAAGAGAAAAATTATAGTCCCATTCAAGTACTTCAGGTACTTCTGCACTCTGAGAAGGCTATTCACTTAAAGTACATATGTGAATAACACTGTCTAGAAAGTTTTGGTGCTGTCTTGGACTAATGCAGTTTCAGACCTCATACGGGTTAATAAAAAAATGAATGAATCACTGAACTGAAAAGGATGCTTGCTGAGGTACAGATAATAATGATTGAACTCTGTTTTTATGTGAAAAAAGAATATATACCCCCAACCAATAAGATGTATGATTGGTGCTCTAAGGGGGGGTCAGTTTTTTGAAATGGAAAAGAATTATAGGCCAAATAAAGTAGAAGGAAAAACTTAAGCATAAAAATGGGAATGATAATTGGGAATTGTTCAAGAATCCTAATTAGATCCCCGAGATACCACAATTCTGCATTTGCAAAGACTTTTTTTTTCGTTTTACAGAAAGCTGGTTTGGTTAACAAAGGAGATTAAGGCAGCAGAAAAAGTCAAAATACAATGAATAGAAAAATAAAGCAAGCAACATAAACTGCAAGCAAGTAATCTGCAAGCAAAGGCAGACAATTGATGGAGGAACTGAAGGTACTGGTGAAGAGCTTTTGGGCAGCAGATTTGAACAATAAGAAAGGATTCTTTAAATGTATCAGAGTTTTCTGAAATCATAGCAGTGGTTTAGGCTCCCTACTGACCGGGAGTGAAAAGGCATACTGAAAGGCATTTCTGAAAAAGCAGAAATAATCACTATTTACTTTGTGATGTTTGGAAAGGAGAAGACTCTGTATTTGTATCTTGGTCATAAGAAAATGTTTTCTGCATTGCTGAAAAATTGCTTCCAGTAATTAGGAAAAATGTTAAAAGTCATTCTTTTTAAATGTTCAAAACAATGAATAAATTACAGTCCATAATTTTTAGAGACTAAGCCAAGGAGTTCTTTGAATCATTAACTGCACTTGAAAAAATTCAGAGGAGTGGGAAAAAAGCTACTGTAAGAGCATTATTCTGGGACAATGAGTAGCCTGCCAGACTATCTGAAGTTCAGTTTTGGTCAGAGCACAGAAATTCTGATGAGCTCTGCAGCTGGTGAAGAATTGAAAGAAGACAGTATGGTACTAGACAATTTTCCCTGAATGGTAAACTGGCTTTTTCAGAAAACTTCTTCATATGAGTATGATTTCTGGTAATAATTGGAGGTATAATTACACATAGCTTGGGAGGCTTTTGACTTTGTTCCTGGTGATACTCTGATATAAGAGTACACACCAGACAGAATCAAAGTGGCTTATTGTAAATAGCCCAGAGTATTTGTGCATTCTTATGAAACAGCTGCAGATGGGGAGTCATCCTCCACAAGTGAGTAGGGAAACTAAAAAATCTCATTAAAAAAGTACTAAAGGTGTCTGTTCCTGGCCTTGCATTACCAGTGGTTTTGTCAGTGATACAAATACTGCATAAGTGTTGCCACAAGCATGGAGATTTTGGAGGGGATGAAAACAACAGGTCAGCTGTGGGAGCAGAGCTGAGTCACCTGAAAAGCAGGGCTTTTCTGGGGCTGTTCTGTGCAAGGCTGTCCATCTAGAGCAAAGCACAGATGTTGAGCTAGCAGGACTGGAGGCCTTGTCTGGAATATCCTGGTGGTGCAACAGGCTTGGAAGATACCGGTTAACATGACTGCCAAACTCAGTAGTTCAGCTGAGAGGGAACTTGCAGTCTTCAGGTGAGTGATAGGAGTAGGGGAGAAATATTCTGAGGACCCTAGTGCAGGAATGCTGCCTAGTCCTGGTGTCAACACTTCAAAAAGCATCGAAGAGCTGGATATAGGCCAGGAAAGAGCTACACGATTATTCTGGGACTTGAGGACCAAGCTTTTATAACAGGAAAGTGTAAACAAACTTGATCTAGAAGGTTGCGTCCAGATACAGACAAATTGGTCCTTGAATTTTCTTGGGTATTTGAGGCAGCAGGACAATATAACAAATGCTGTATGTCTAGTGGCCTAGATGTTGAGGAAACATGCTATCAGATTCAAAACAATTGGTCTCTAGTGAAGGCAATTAGCCAGTTTAACGAATTTCCTTAGGACCAAGTGGAACTGCCATTATTTAGACTTCAAGTTGCCACCAGATTTCTCCCTAAAACAGAAACTGTTTCTAGGGAGCTGATGATTTGTGCATGGTATCAATGTACATTTTGATCTATCTGGCCAATGACTGTCTTTATGCTAATGTGAAACCAGACTTTTTTCTTACAATGAGGCACAGGACAATAAGGTTTTCTGAAACAGAGATACTGTAACTTAAGCAGGCAAGAATGGGGTGGCAGCTGCAGGTCAAAGCTGCGTGCTCTTTGCTGGACATCCTCTGCAAATGGGCTGAGCTTTTAGGAATATTTAAATAAATGTTGAGAAGAGGGTTTTCTGAAACAGAGATACTGTAACTTAAGCAGGCAAGAATGGGGTGGCAGCTGCAGGTCAAAGCTGCGTGCTCTTTGCTGGACATCCTCTGCAAATGGGCTGAGCTTTTAGGAATATTTAAATAAATGTTGAGAAGAGGGGGTCTTGAGGTGCTGGAAGGTCTTGCTAGCTTGTTTGAAATGCTCTCAGGTGTCAGCTCTGTGTGTGCGTGTGTGTGACAGGAACCAAAAGACGTGTAGGTCTGCATGCAGTGCTGCAATGCCTTCAGAGAAAGATCCCTAAGGAGCAGGCACCACCTCTTATAGACTCTGTTTACCTGCTTAACAAGGAATGAAGTGGGACCTTAAGGCCATAATGCTGCCTGGAAGTCACACTCCTCCTCAGGTTAGTCAGGAATGAGCCACTAGAGTTCAACAGTGCCTTCATCTCACTAAGGGCCTGCCTTAATTTCAATGGTTTACATCTGTTCCAGGACACTGTAAAGGGCCTGTTTCTGTCTGGCACAGGGTAGGGGATGGCCTCCAGAGTGTGGCAGGCTCATGGATGCATGACAGGTAGATGGAGTGTTCTGTGAGCATGTGGTGTGACACTTGTTCTCTCCTACCCACAAAAGGCCTTTCCATACTCTGTGCTGTCAGGTGAGGGGTGGGATTTTGGTAAGTGATGACAGCTTGTCATTGATGTGTGCATTTGAGCACGGGGAGCACTAGACAGGTGAAGAATGATTTAAAAAGCACCTGTGTTTCCAGGTTCCCTTAATTCAAGGCTATCCTGTAATACTAGACACATTCCTGTGTGATCTTGTTAAGACGACTTGAGTTGATCCCCATGGAGGTTACTGAGACAGCAACAGTGTCAGGGACCCTGTGATGCTCAGAGGTTGGAAACTGTGGCAGTGGTGGTGGTAAGTAACTAAATTCACTAATTCCTCTTGTTCATACTCTCAGTATTTCCTCCCCAGCTGAGGTTCACACTGTCTGAGGAAGGTGCAGCATGTCTACATGGTGGCACTGTAATTAATTCTCTGGGAGTAATCCAGTTTCTTTTGCCCAAAATTTGGTTGTTATTTTAGGCTTGTCCAGTTTGACAGCAAAAGTTAAAATTTCCAACTACCAAAGGAATAGTTGGAGCTCATTATCACTACAGCAAATCTGCTTCTAAAATGTCATTGTGTTGTCACTGTTAGAGATAGCATTGTAGTTACATGGGGGTATCTCTTCTGTCCTCCCTGTGCTCAGTGAGGATTGAAAACCTGGTCAAAGACATTGTCTTGCTCAGGTAGTTTTCTAACAGGTCGTGTTTCAAGGCTACTGTGGTATTTTGAAGACCTGTCTTGAGTGTATCTGCTCCTCCCTGTTGTGGTGGATTAGGGAAGATGGGTTGTCTGTGTTGTTGGAACATAATGTTTTTGTAATTTCCAGAGATCATGGGCTTGCAGGAGGAAGCCCGTGACACTGCCTTCATGTTCCATTTACCGTGTATGATTGTGCACATGCAGCTGAGCAGACATTTAAAATTTAGAGGAATTATGTCCTTAGCTCAGGAACCTAAATGAATTAGAGTCTGGTTTAGTTGATAAGGTGGTGTCAGGTCATAGGTTGGACCTGATGATCTCAAAGGTCTTTTTCAACCTAGTTGGTTCTGTGATTCCGTGTGACTAGGAGACAGGAGAAGCAGGTGTTTCCACATGCCATTGTCTTTAGGAGATGTATGTTCATCCATAATTGTTGCTTCTATGTATCCTTCTACCAACAGTGCCTCTCTGGAAGGAACCACCCTGCAGGCTGCTGAGCTCAGAGCTGGTTGCTGTGGTTTGTCAGGGAGTATGGGACTGGATGCTGGCATAGAGCAAGTTCTCAGGGAGGGCAGTGGAATTATGGTGGTGACTCAGTAGTATCTGCCTGATATAGACAGTAGTGATCCCATGTGCTGCATGCTTTTCTGTTCTTGCTGTTAGTGTAGATGCTGAGGATCTCTTGAGAGCCTGTTGGTTCAAGCTAGTCTGTAGAACTGTTCTGTAGCACTAGAACTCACCAAGTCAGGGTATTTGCCATGTGATGTAGAGACAGAGTGGTCAAGAACTTTGGACACAGAGTTAAAAGAAACACTCATGTTCAGTACTACTTTCCCTTGACCTGGGTTTTCTTCTTCTCTCCCATCTAAACAGCAGTGTGGTTTAGGGCAGATATCACTGCTGATTGCAGAAGTTAAATGCAATGTTACTTTGAGCTCATATGGTTGTATTCACAGCAACGACAAACCCCAAGGTGTGTGTATAAAAGGGATAAAAGCATAGGGATTTGTTTTACTCCCATTTTCTGCTTCAGATGGTCATTCTTCCTTTTGTCCCACATCTGGGGCCTAGTTTTATAGAAAGTCTCAAGTCAGGTCTGGTTTGCCTGTTACTGTGATTCTCCATATAATCCTGCTGCTGTCACTTTCTCTGCTGACTCTGAACTCCACAGGTATCATAAATTCAGTCCTGTTTCTCTTCAGCATGAGCTGAATTCTTTTTTCTTTCCCTCTGCCAAATTCTGGGGTTGTGCTATTTTCTGAATTACAAAGGGGCAGAGCTAGAACTGAGTTTTAATTGCATTCCTGCCTGGCCCCTTCCTACTGTTTAACATCAACACTTGGCCGTAACTCTGTTGGTTTGGTTTTTTCCTTTCCTATATTTTTCCTGGAATACACACTGTTATTCACAGTTGGGTAGGTCTAATGCAAACCAGTGAAGTGGCTGAGCTCTGACTGCCATCAAGCAAGCACTCTTGCTTCATGTTTGAAAACAAAAGCAACCATTAAACAAACTTTCCTGACTGTTGAGGGACAGGCATCAGCCTTGCAAAAGCATTGCTGTCAACTCCTTGCTGTAGTGGCAGCAAGCCTCCTGGAAACTGGTGTCTGCTGCAGGTTTCTTGCTCCAGCATCACATGCAGTATGTGTGATGTCCTGGCAGATGGGTGCAGGGCTCAGGGCAGCTGACCTCAGTGTGTGTGCACCAGGTGGTGTCCAGCCTGCCAGGAGATGACCAGGAAGGAAGTCCAGATTCCTGTCAGTCCGACTACCACGACTTTGCTACTCACTGCTTTGACAATACCCTCTGGGCAGGACTGCGGTTCTGGCTGGATTTGTACATCTGCCTGCCCTGCAGATTGCACAGCCAGAGGTGCAGGGAGGGATGGGATAAGGCTTAGGTTTCCACTCACTGACAGCCCCTTGTGAAGTAAAAAGGAATGTTCTTCCCTCCAGCTGGAAAATGGAGGCCAGAGCATGGACTGGTGATGTGGGTTCACCAGGGCATGTGCTGTACATAGATAGTGCCATTCCACTGAAGGTTGAAGAGCTTCCCAGGGTCTGGTGGTCTGTGCAGACCTTTGTCATCTACCTGGTAGAGGGGACAAAAATGTCAAGGCTGGCAACAAGGCAGTTGCTCTAGTGCTGCTGCATTTTCTCAGTTATTTTCTCCCTAGCTGAGGTTCCTGTTTTTACATGCTCACCTACCTTTCAGGACTTTCAGTGAGCTGGAGGTTCTCCATATTGCTGCACTTTCCCAAGACACAATGCAGTGCTTCAGTTCTTCAGTTCAGAGCCTTTTTCTTCTCTCTCTTTCTCCCTTTTTTTTTCCCAGTCACCCATGCCAGGCAGGGGTGTAGTACTGCTGAATTAGGAGGAACATCTGCTTTGAAGCTGGGATCTCATAACAAATTTACTATGATCTTCCTCAGTCCAAGCATCTCTGCTTGCTCCACACTATCAGAGCTCAAGTGTTTGCACTGGCAGTGCTGGTTTGTTTGAACTCTTATTTTCTCTGTGTTCACACTATGTTTCAATCCAGCCTGGATTAAAAAACTCCTTGAAACTGCTCAATTTATCATCCAGAGTCTAGCTGTATGTCATAGAATGGAAACCTGGAGGTTCACCAGTGTATGACTATTCACATTAGGTATTGTAAGTATTACATGAGGTTTTCAAACATCCTGTTTGGAATAGCTTACTCTGGTTCTAATAACATTTGCCCTGGCCAAGATGCTTTCTTCCATCCCTTTCAGTCCCTAGAGGTGAGTGATTTCAGATTAGTTAGCTACTAGCAAGAACTTTGTCCTGGCCACAGACAGTTCCAGCAGAGGATTTTATTGATGAGCTTTTATAGCTGAGAGTTAATATAGTTGGGAAAGCACTTTTCTGAAAGCTGTACTGCATTTAGTTTTAATGAAGACAAAAACTGTACTTGCCTCAGACTGATTTGAGGAGAAGCAGTCATCCCTTATCCCTGCCAGGACCTCTAATAAGAGTGGCAGGAAAAAATAAAGGTACAATCTTGTTGCTAAGACTCACAGGAATGAAAATCTGGTTAAGTGTGTAGGTCTCAGAGAGTAGTGACTGAAGCCAATCCATTTCTCAGCTTCAGCTCCTACCAGGAAGATGATCTTACCATTAGTTACATGCCATCTTATTTAGTAGTGGCAGAACTGTGGTAGGAAACAACTCTGTCCCAATGTGAGTCAAACAGCAAAGGGATTGCTAGTTTAGGCTTCAAAACTGCACAGCATGAGCAGCTGTGGGAAAATGGGTTGTGAAATGGTTGGTGCAGGAGTGGAGAGAGCTGAAGTCAATTTCCTCAAGGACAGACTATAAGTCTGAGAGATACTGCGGTCATTGAGTAAGTGACAGTGCATGATAAGTGGCACAATGGAAAAGGTCCTAGTGGTGGCATCATTGCTTTCCCGACTGCTTCTCCAAGCTATGTCAGTGACAGGCACTTAGCATGTCCTGTAGAGGTCTGGTTGCTCGTAAGTGTTTACATTTCATGCATATCTGCTCCTTCTCTTTTTATCTGATGTTCAAGCAATGTGTAACTTTGCAGAATTTGGCTCTAAGTTTTCTCAAGCTGGTTATTCTTACAGCAGGCTCTGCTACTGAGATGTAGGGGTGAATCACTTGTGTTTCGCTTCATGTGGTGAATGGAGTGGCAGCTACATAAAGCAATGCTTAACTGCAGAATTACAGGGACAGGGTACAGCCTATGAGAGATGTTTGATGTTCTCCATCACTTTTCATATATCACTTCAGGTTTTAGATGTCCAAGTCATTTGAGGTCCCCTGTGGAGAGTCTCACAATTTATCCTGGTGAAACACTGAGGACACCACATGGCTTTGCCAGCCGTGAATCCCTTTGCTGATTTGTGGCTAGGCAGGGTTTTGCAGACTCACAAGAATGGCTTGTGTTGGGAAGTAGCAGACAGATTGGGGTGTTGAAAGACAGGCCCATTGGATTGTAGCCCACTATGGTTTCTATTTGACTGCAATCTTATAATGCTGTACAGCAAGTTGCTTGGAGAAATGCACCAAAGATGCCTAGTACTGGCATCAGTAATTAATTGCAGTGTAACCTGTGATAGCAGAGAACTCGCTTTCTGGGTGGTTGACAAAAGTATTTCTTACCTCTTCATCTTTGTGATTTGTGCTGAAACAACTAGTAATTCTGTCCCTGATGTGCAGCCTGCTACATTGTAGACTCTACTGAATTTAATTTGCAGTTCTGTGCTCCGTCTAATCAGACATTACAAGGGATGCTCCAGTTATGCTTTGTAGATCAGTTACCCTCTCCTGGGATCACAGTTTACAATTGAAAATTGCACAATAAGACAATTTTTATTCACTTACATTCTTTCCAGTGGGCAGTGAAACATGAAATTCCTGGACAGAGATTGAACATAGCAGTTCCCATTGTTGCAGCGCAGCCTGACTCGTCAACGTCAATTTTGCATTTACTGCTTATCTGTAAAAACTAGGAAATAAGATTGTAGCTTGTCATCCAAAAATCGGGGGATTGGATTACCCAGAAAACATAGAAGACATATACTTGAATGGTTTACAAACTAGAAAAGGGTCCAGAGGTGACATAGTGGAAAATATGTGCAGAAAATTGCAGTTAGGAGCAAGAAAATTAGAAAGGATGAGAGGAGGAGCCAGATATTCTCTTACCAGTGGTATGACTGAAAAAAGGTCATTGTATCTTCTACAGGAGAATGAGACATATTAACAGACTTATTTATATGTTGTCTCCATTAATCTTTCAAAGTGGAAGTAGATAACTTCCCTAGAAATGGAAAGAGAGCATAGGAAAAGGGACTGGTTTGGGATTGGATCTACAAGAGAAGTTTCCATTCAACCATCTTGTAATGTGATTTTTGTGTCTGCTGATCTGAATCTTCTGATAAACATGTTACTTTTTCCAACAGGTCATGTTAATCAGGTCAGCTGACTTAGCAAGTGTTGGCCTCAAACGTTTTCCAGGTTTTGTATCTCCTGAGGTCACCGTTTGCTAGCTTTTATTTTATTTGCTAGAGGCAAGCAGTGTAGTATTTCACTGGTAGCTGGGATGCAGTGCAGCTACCAGCCAATGAGCTGGTACTACAGCTGGTGCATCCCTCCAAGGCCTGGATAGCTTCTTGTCCACCTGTAGCCAGGAGGGAGAGTTGAATAAAAGGCAGTACCATAAAGGAGTGAATCAGAATGCCACGAATGCTATTTCATAATCAGCTCACTGTAGTAGGTTCAGAGGATCAGCGTGCTGACATATCCATGTTAACTGTCCACATGACATAATCTTAGACTGGTCTGGACCCTGCATTGCAGTGTAGCATATTTTGCAAGTGCCCTACCTGTGCACAATGAATCTCCCCTTGAAAAGAGGTGAGCATAGAACACTCATGTTGTTGTAGGACTGGGGTATGTGAAGTAGAGAGCAGGGATCAGAAGCTCCAAACATATACTCTTGGTGTCAGAACACCTGGCTGCATAGTCTCTTCTCACTTACCTCTGCTCTATGTTTGTCTCCAGTGATTAGTTCTGACACATACCAGAGACCTGGCATCCAGTGAAAATGAAAGAAAACTGAGCCCAAAGGATGTATTCAAGGACACAAGGCAAAGCTTTCAAGACAAGGTGTAGAGTAGGAACAGGCTTCAGTGTTCAGGAGAAGGAGATGGAGAGTCTTACTTGCAAGTGGTGGCTGGAGGCAAGTTTCTGCAAATGGGTCTTGTGTGCTACAGGGGAAGAGGGTGCTGTTGCTGTTGTGTTCCTGCAGACTTCCATAAGCCTTGTACAGGGTGTTAAGGGCGTGTAGTGCCCTCCATGTCTTGCCTATGCCCTGTGTCCTGGGCCAGCTCTGTGGCAGTACTGCAATTCCTGATTGCCACTTCTGTAGTGGGCTTTGACTAGAGTTGCTCTAAGGACCTGGGGTGAACTCTTCTACCCGAAGTTTTGTGAAAAGGCCAGAGAGGCCTCAGTTTGGAAGAAAACCATCAACATGTTAATGCCATCTTGATGATGGTTTGAAGAAGACTATACTGTGACTGTTATGTGGGTTTGTTTTTTGTTTGGGATTGCTTTTGGCAAAAGCCTTCTTTTCCATTGAAGGACACTTGGGATAATATGTGATGGAAAAAGAGCCTGATGTCTCCAGGCTGAGAAATTATAATAGGAAGACCTGGCTTTAATTCCGAGACCTGACATTGCCTTTCTGCCTGTACTCTGCCTTCTGTTCCTTGTATAACAGCTCAACAGGATTAACAGTGCTGTTCATGGAGATGTTGCAATGAATGTGCCAATACTTGGAAATAGCAGTAGCAAAAGAGCTCACAGGAACAGAGGATGGCAGCATTCTTCTTCTGCTGTTGGCTTTCCTAAACAAATACAGACTGGCCACATGCTCTAGGTTAATTTTTTTTTTTTTTTTTTTGGATCCTTTCCTAGCCTGAGAATCTAGGTCTCTTATTAGTAACAAACCATTTCAGTAGCCTTTTAGGGAGGTAGAACTGGCTTGTTTACTGCAAAGCAGGCTGAGGCGGCATGTGAGGTGGTCTGTCTGCTTTGAATAAAGGTAGATTTAGCTCCCCAGGAAGTCTAGGTTTTCACATACAGTGAAGCTATGTTAATAAATTTGATTTCAAATTTTTTTTTTTTTTTTTTAAGAGTTAAGAATGTCTTTTTGGTAAAAAAGTAGAAAGCATGCATCAAGATTACAACACATAGACTGTACTGGATGGGTACAAAATCTGTCCTGTAAGTGACAGCCAAATAATTACCTAGGAGAAAAACAAATACTAGAATAGGGTTATTTTGCTTGCTCTGTCCACTGATCTGTTAATATGTCTTTTAATCTCAGGTGATGCTGCTTTTGTTTATGATGTTTCCTGTTAAAGGATTTAGTGAATGTGATTTTTGTTAATTTATGTTGATTTAATTTTAGCACAAATTTCATTAAGGTTGACAGTGGCCCAGTATTGCAGAGACCCAGCTGTACTTGAGTGTTCTGCATTTTGCCTCCTAATAGACCTCTGTTTCTTCAGCGGGAATTAGATTGTCATGTTTGAGAAGATTATATTCTAAAACACAAGTGCTTCAGAGGATATTGTTGCACCAGTGACTTCACATACTTTTGTGGAGGGGAGGATAGGTGTTGTCTCTGAATTTCCTTATTTTCAGGGCTCTAGTGAGTGTAAATTGAATTATTTTGGAGACTGGAACAGTATTTCACACTTCTGTCACCAATGGGCCTGTTAAAAAAACGTCAGGAGGGTAAGTGCCTTTAGACTAGGGGAGAGGGTGTGTTGGCAAATGCTGCTATGTGGCCTGAAGATAATATTCTTGAGAGTTTTGTCTCATGAGTGCTTTGTCTCTATGGTTAGATGAGTTATGCTAGGTCATGGCAAATTTTAGTTCAAGCCTATGTGTGATGTTGATGGGTTTGTGTTTAGTGCAGGGGGTGATGTACAATTTCCTGTAGGCTTCTTGCACTTTGAAGGGCATCTTTTTGCTCCTGGATGTTTGCCAGATAAGTAAATATGTATTGGCTGAAGCAGATTTTGAAAAGTCTCAGGTAGGTTACAAGAAAAGTCTTCTTAGTCTCAATATTATTTGGACTCTTATATTCCAGTCTGCATCTAAAAATCTTTGCTGGGATAACCCCGAATCTGCATAATGCTGGATTTTTTAAAAAGCTATTTAAAGGGTCCTATTTCTTTTCAGTCAGACTGTTTGTTAGATGTTAGGTCTGAATGTCCTCACTGTTACTTTGCCTGTGCTGTTAGTGCAATGTAACAGCTCAGAGTGCAGGAGCTGAGAAGATTGTGTCTTGATGGTGTGGCTGTGCTCTTGGCTGTGTTGCTATGTAACAGAGATACCAAGGAAAAGCGTCAGCATGCTTTCTGGCCTAGAGCAGAGTGGAGGTTGCGGCTTACTTTCCAAGTGCATTGCTGAGTATCTTTTCCATGGATTATGCTTACAGCCAAGATGGCAGGATAGACAAAGACAGGTGCAAGCAATCATCTCCCAGTGATCTTATGTGCTGGCTTTTTTTGTCATTTTGAAAATGCATGCATGGCATAACTCTGGTCATAGGAGATTTGAACCTTTTGCACATACAGCTCACACTTTTTGTTATGATACAGCATTGTTATTACAGGAAATAAAATATAGCATTGTTATTACAGGAAATAAACTTGGGGAAGACAAGCCATGTCCTTGAGTTCTGTAGATTAAAGGGTCTTTCAGCACAGCCCTGCTGGCTGATGCTTATTCTCTCTTCCCACTTGACTGTTCACACCTACAGGCCAAGGAATCATGTTTTCTCAGGTCTAGCAATCAAAGGTACAACTAAAAGTGTGTGGGAAAGGGTTTATTTTTCCACTAAAATTTTCTAGGTTTCAGAAAGATCTCTCTGTTTTGAACTAGAAAATTCAAAACTTTAATTTCATGACATCAGAAAACTTAGAAGGACTCTGACCTATATGCAAATTTTTAATCTCAATATATTTGTATGTAAAAGTTAATCTTTGGTTTAGAGCTACTGACTCCCAATGATTTTGAATTGGGCTGAAAGAGGCACAGGTCTTTTGAAATGCAAAATGTTATATACAGGAACTCAATCATATGTTGATTCTCTTTGGACAGCCAGTTTTGAAAAACATCACTCTAATTTTCAGAAAACTGGATGGATATGCATCGTGTTGACTTTCTGGGCTTATTCTGAAATTCTGATAGCTTTGATTTCCTTCTGCCCAGCGTTTTCAAGAGTGTCTGTCTGTTTGCTCTCTTGGCAGTCATTAAAAGATCCAGCTGTTCTATGCAGATTTCTCATGGGCTTTCAGGTTTTTGGCAGTGTAAGGCAGAAGAGAACGACTAGAACTCTGTACACATGAATTCTGTTAGGCTGGAATTAGGAGAAGTATTCTTCCCAGAAAGGCTGAACAGACACTGGCTGCCCAGGGAGACGGTGGAGTCACCATCCCTGGAAATGCTGAAGAAAAGGCTGGATTTGGCACTTACTTCTAGGGTCTGGTTGACAAGGTGGGTGTTTGGTCACAGCTTGGATTTATGACCTCAGAGGTGTTTTCCAACCTAGCTGATTCTGTGATTTCTGTGATTCTGTGATACACATTCCTGTTCGTGTGTGTGTGTGCATACAAGCATGTTAAGCTGAAGCAGCAGTGTGATGGAAGGTGACACATGTGAAGGGGATCTGAGAAAGACATAGAGGTGAGAGATAGGGTTTGGCAGAGACATGATTTGTCAAGAAGGATTGGAGTACTGGGAAATCAGAACTCTGTGAGACATTATTTCAGTGGGATTTTTGGGTTTTTTTGCCCTTTGGCATAAAGACTTGTTGATAGGACACATCTGTGGCAGAGATTAATGCAGTGTCACTTTCAGCAACCTTTTCTGTCTGCTAGAAATATCTTGAGAGTATGTCTGTGCTACAGGAACAAGTTGAGTGGCGTCTGAGCTCTGTGGGTATCCATGAATAATTTCTGTTCAGTAACTAAATTAACAGCTAATTCAACAATGACACTTGGTATATTAAGTAGGTCTATAAGATAAACTGACTGATTTAATTTAATAAAATTGAAATTGAAGAACCAATTAAGTGCCTGCAGTTGGCAGTTATTAAAATTCCTGACTGAGCTGTTTTGCAGATGGCTATTGAGCTCATATGATGCAGATGATTTTATTATCACCAGATCTCATGATTCCAAGAAAATTATAACCACCAAATAAATAATCTCCAAGTTGAATTATTGTGTCATGCAACAAACAGAAACATTTCAGATCTTGTGGGTTTGCTGAGTTAAACAAAATTACCTGGGAGCATATACTTTTGTATAGTCTGTCTTCTCAGAAATTAATCTTTGGGATGATTGTCCTATTATTTTGATCACTGACTTTCTCTCTGCATACATTTATTTTTACTGCTCTAGATGGATCTTAACTATTGTACGTACAATATTTGGTGTTTACCCAATTTCAGACTTGTATTTGTTGTGGTTTAACAGCAACCCAGCAACCAAGCCCCAGGCAGCAGTTTGCTTATTCCCTCATGAATGGGATCAGGGAGAGAATTGGAAGGGTAAGAGGTAGAAAGCTCATGGGTTGAGATAAAGATAGTATAAATGGAAAACAAAAGCCACACACACCCCTTCACCATTTACCACAGGCAGGCAGGTGTTTCCCAGGACAGCAGGATCCCCTCGCGCCTCATAGCAACTTGGGAGGACAAATGCCATCACTCCAAACATCTCCTCCTTCTCCTCCTTCTTCTTAGCCTGAAATACTGAGCAGGATGACGCATGGTCTGGAATATCCCTTTGGTCAGTTTTGGTCACCTGTCTTGGCTGTGTCTCCTCCCATCCTTCCAGCCACTCCCATCTTCCTCCCCAGTGTGGCAGTACAAAAAGCAAAAAAGGCCTTGGGTCGATGTAAGCTCTGTTCAGTAATAGCAAAAACATCTCTATATCACCAACCCTGTGTGCAACACAGATCCAAAACACAGCCCCACACTTGACACTGTGAAGAAAGTTAAGTCTACCCCAAGCCAAAACCAGCATGGTGTTACAAGCAGCAGTTGAAACCTTTTTAACAGGGAGACAGACACAAATGTGCAAAAAAGACTAGAGGCTGGAGCAACCTATCAGTCAATAGAACTCTTGGTTTCATTTCAGCAATCACTTTTTCAGGGCTGGTAGGATCTGGTATTCTGGTATCACTTGAAACAGGAAAGTTCTGGGCCAGGTAGCCTAGAGGATGAGGAGGGTTTCAGAGATAACTGGGAAAATAGGGGAATTTTTTTAGAAAGCAAAAATCCCCAAATATTACGTCAGTTCAAAATGGAGGTGGACCTGGACAATTCAGTTGATACTACTATTGTACGAAACAACAGTTTGAGACACCTTGCTTGGTTTTGTCCATGAATTCTAGTATGGCTTATAAAAACAGAACTTATTTCTTTTTTGCCTTTTTTTTTGTCTGAATACAGGTCATATGTAGTATTCTACTTACTTTACTTCCTGAAATGTGCCATTGTTTTGAGTGTTCTTTCTTTAAGAATATAGCTGGACAAGACTGATTAAGCACGTGATGAGTTAGACACCAAAAGCTGAAAAACCACATGTATGTTGCAACTCAGCCTTTCCTAACAATTTATCTGTCTAGGGTTGCTGTCTTCATGCCTGAAGAAGCATATACTTTATAGCATGAGAGCATTTGGTTATAAGCTAAAAAGACTTGCTGAGTCTGTGGAAATTAAATTGTTTTGTTGGGTTTTTTTTGTCACAAGGCAGAAGTAAACCAAAATGGTGCATAGAAATGAAGCTAATGATGTCTTAAATGCAGTGCTGGAGACTGTACAGTGACCTGGGGAAATCCATTCCTCCTCTTTCCTTCCCATCATAACTTCACCTCATAGCCAACACACTTGGTGTTGCAAGCTGATGTCTTCTTCTTGTAGACCATAACTTGCTGATTTTTTTGTTAGTTAGCCATCTTCTGTAGGCAGGATGAACTGTGGTGATGCTTGTCTCTTTCCTCATACTTCTCTTGTTTTGAATTGATTAAGCCAGTAACTTCATCCTTTCCCGTAGCTTATGTTTCCAATCCTCTAAACAGTCTTCCTTTTCTCCTTTGGACTCTGAGTTTGTTTCTGTCTCGGTAGTGTATGAAACAGGATGCAAGAGACTGGCAGAGGCCTTAACAGAGCTGGATAGGACAGCTCAGTTACTTCCCAGTTGTCATCTCTTACACTATTGGAAACTGCTTTGGCAAAAACATGTTGTTGATTCACAGATTTTCTAATGCCCTACCACCCACAGTTCCTGTGATGGTATGGCTACCTTCCTGATAATTCTTCATGTTTATTTTTGTATTGATCCTGATTTTTCCTTCCCACATTTTGATTTGATCTACCTGAGATTATAATTTCAATTTACCATAACTGTTGTGAATATATTGTGCTCTCTCCAAAGATGAAGTTCTGGTGACCATTTTGACCTTGGAATTAAAGACAACACTGAAAAAAAGGAAAAACAAAACAAAACGCCACCAAAATTTTTTCGTAATAAATCTTTATGTACTGAAATAGAGACCTAGGAGTTCACAATCAATTTTGTTTAGTTTCTTAGCCTATTACAGAAAGGCACATTCAGTTTGCAGCGGGAGCCCCTGTCCTGGGAAGACCTCATAAATTAGCTTGTCTAAACATACTGCCTGTTTCTAAGTCTAAGAAGTCCTTTGATTTTTGTGCCCATTTGGTTTGGAAGCTCATGAGATATGACAGGCTTTAAACCCCAAATTTGCCAGAAATGTTACAAATGAATTGTAACTGTGCATTTATTCCATTAATGTAGTAAATCCCGTAAGTGTTTGCTGGATATGAAGTACTTATTAAATAACGTCAGAACATATGAAGAATAAAATGCAGTGTGGAAGGATTGTCGTGTTTTAGTTCATTCAGCTGTATGGGTTTGTGCAGTGATCCTGAATGCAGTGTATTCCACAGTGCTGCACAAGTCCCAAGCTGTGTGTCATTGCACACTGAGCCCAGGAGCACAGGGGCTGTATGTGAGCTCTAGTTAAAGTCCATGTTTGGTGTGCATTGCTTGGAAAGAGAAGCAGCAAATATTCTGAGAGCTCTAGCAGCATGTCTGAGATTGTGATATTTCACATCTGCAGAGGAGGGCTTTTGCAGTTGGAAGCTTTAGTGCCAGCAGTGAGCCCATGGTCCAAGTTTCTGGTAGTTCATGGTGAGCTGTTTCAACAGGCTTGGTGCATCCATCTGATCACTCTGTGAAAAGGGAACGTGGGGGCAGCACTTGGGCGGTTTGTTTAACTGTGGGGTTTTTTCCCCCCTTTCCAGAGTGTGTACTTTCTGCAAGGCTTCTTTTCTGTGTTAGCTGTAGTGCTTGCCAACACCTTTGAAAGACACCTCATGCTTGATTTTTAAAGAGAATGGGCTGAGGATTAAGGCCCTCATGACAAAAGCAGAGATGTTTTCTTGTGTCAGCAGTTAAGAATTTAAAGAACTTAAAAAACGTTTTACAGAAGACGACAATGGGACTCTCTTTCTCCTGCCGCTCCCGCCCCCTCTATTTACCTGTAAATGTCTAGCTACCATCCAAAACTAGGATAAAAGTTTGAGAGGACTTTCTGGGTTTAGCCAAAACAGTTACTGATGCAGCTGATGCTTTGTTACTTAGTTCCTTTCCAGATGAAGGAAATTGACTGTACAGAATTGCTGCTCATTTAACACTTCTTTTCTTTGACTTGTTAAATTAGGAATTTGCTTCTAGCATAGATAAAGCCTTGAAGTCTAATGAGTGCGATAAGAAAATGGAATAGACATAAGCAAGAAATTTACTAAATATTCTTTCTGACCAGTTTTTTTGAGGACTGTCCACCAGCAGGTCTGCCCTGGTGCTGAGTTCCTTGTTATGCACAAATATTCATTGCACCATGTTGCAGCAGGAGAGCAGAAGCTGTGGAGGTAGGAGATGAAGATGAGAGAAGGACTTGAAAGAACAGCCTTGTTCTGAGCATTGAACATTGCAGAAAGGCTGAAGTAAGCAAATACTTTTGGTTTTTAACAAAAAATTATGCTATTATGGACCATCAGGAAAAGAATAGAACTGGGACTGGTTTAGTCAGAAACCTACTGATTAGGGAAGGATGAGAGGATACCTTGTAAAACTAACCATTTTAAAACCAGCAGAAGCAGGCACATGCAGCCATGACTTCTAAAGGAACTAGCACAGGATACTACAAGCTGCTAGGCAGCCTGTTTGAACTTTCATGGAAGACAAATGAGATCCAAGGAAACTGAACTAGGCAAATGTAGTAACAGTCTTTAACAACATAAAATCCATGTCCCTGGAAATTGTTAAGCAGAAAGCTGAATTAAAACAATTTTCAAATGTTATGAAGGTCAAACACATCAGCACTTATATCAAAAGCAGTTTTTCAGCTATTTTGAATTGAAATTGAATTAGGCCTTTCTGCTGGTAGAGAATTGCAGACCATTCTGTGCAGTGCTGTTGCAATAATTCCATTAGCACAGAAAATAATTACAATAGGCCTAAAGTATGAATTAATTTTATTTCATGATTGCTTGGCTTTGATTTTTGATGATGGTTTTCAAAATGTGCAGTCATTTTATGTGTCCCTGGTGTCCCTGGATGACTCCTCTGTCTGACCAAAATTTAAATCAACACTGTGCTACACCAAATGTATTTTTGACACAATGTACTGAGGTTGATCCAGTGGCTTTTGAGTTTCTTGAAGCCATTCAAGATAAAAGGTTGTGCTGACAAAATTTTGAGGGTCTCTGGAGCGGAGCTATGTGATTGCTGAGTAAACTGAAAACATGGGTCTGGATTAATTGAAACATAAGTAAAATTGTCTCTTATGTTTCATCCTGGATGAAAAATAAATGTGCTAAAATATTTTCTAAGGCTTTTATTTGGGTCATATTCCCAGCAGAGGCTGTGAATTTCTAGCAGACAGGCTGGGAACACATTTATGATTTGGACTGACATTTATCTGACTGTCCTTCTTGAAAAAAAAGACTTCAGAGAAATTCCGTTGCTGGAATGCTTGTTTCCCTAGCCAAGGATAGAGAATGAAGTAGTTACTTGCCAGGGTGTACAGCCTTCAAGTTTTGTTTTACTTGATTTGGACTGTTCAAGAATGTGTATGCGGTTGGACATGCTAACTGAGAGCCTGCTGTATGACTCAGGTTTTTGCCTTTTGAGCAGTGGTGCTGCTGTTTTTGTGTTTGTGAGCTTGCACTGTTCTGGTGTGAACAAGACAAGCAGGACTGTTCTCAGGTAGCAGTTCTATCCACTTCATCTGAAAGGTCTCCTGGAAGGAATTGTCCAAGGGGATTGCAGTACAGGCCGCAGAGGATTGGGGTTCTGGGTTTGGTACTAAGCTTTGATGCTGACCAGAGGACATACCAATCGTTTCCCTGTGATCTCATTCTCACCATTTATGGATGGTTGTGCAAGCACTTCCTTCCACAGTGCTTCGTGTCATCAGGCAGAGAATCAATACTGTTAAAAATGAAATTTGGGGTGTTTGTCCTATGATGTAGCAATGGAAGGCCATCTCCGTGGCTTTCCTTCCTCCCAGACTACCTTAAAAAAACAGGGAGCCCGTTCCCATAGAAAAACTCCCGAGCGCCGCACCCCCCCCATCCCAGGTCAAAGACGGGGCGGGGAAGCCGCGGCAGAGCCGGCTCTGCCACCGACAGAGAGAGAAGAAAGAAGCCGGCCGCCCCGTCTTCCCCCCCCGGTTCGCTGCAGAAAAGCCCCTTCCCAGCCCCATCCCAGCCCCATCCGCGGCCGGGAGCCGGTGGAAAAAAACCCAAAAGTCTGCGAAGCCTCCCGCACCGGCCGTCCAGCCTGCGGAGCCGCCCGCCTGGCTCCCGCCTCAGTAAAGCTCCAGCCGCGAGGCAGTCGGCCGTCTAGCACGGGGAGGTCCCAACCCCCGCCGCCGCCGCCAGAGCGAAAGGGAGAGGAGCCGGCCGCTTCCCCCCCCTCCAAGCTCAGCACAAAGAGTTCCAGCCGCGAAGCAGCCTCTCCACAGCCCCAGCCGTTCCCCGTGCCGGAGTGGAGAAAAGAGCCCCGGCCGCCCCGTCTGCCCGTAGTTGCCATGCTCCCCGTACAAGTCGCCGCAGCCGCCACGCGGTCAGCCGCCTCGGCCAGATGAAGCGTCCCCCGAGCCAGCCGGACCTCTGCCCCGCTTCAAAAGAAAAACCCCACACCCACCACGTTCCACCCCCCCACCGCACAAGCCCCGGTCCAAACCCCCACAACACTGCCGCCGCTGTGAAGCAGCATGAAACTGAGACGCCATTTCTGCGGCAAAGACTACCCCATGGCCGCAAGGAGCTCCAAGCCCCCGCCCCGGTGATCCCGCATGCAAATTAAGAACTCCGAAAGCGTCCCGGGATGAAATCTAACATAAAAAAACCCTTATCAAATAAAAACCAAGTAAAATTAAAACAGATAAGAACTAATGCTCAGCCGTGTGGACCCTAGAGAATCAGAAGAGCTAATTTCTCCGGTTTAGCTTACTAGCCGTAAGTTAAAAAGACCAAACCGGAGATGAGACCACAGAAGAAAACAAAGAACTGTCAGGACTCTGGGGTTGCTCCCCAGGCGAGGGTCAGTCCTCCAGCTCTGTTGAATTGCATGCAGCAGAGCTGATAAAGCCCTCCTCCTCCACGGCGACCAAACCCCTCGGGCAAATATTAATAAGAGCTGATTAATAAAGGCGTTTATGGAGATTGATATTTTCTCCGCCCATTTTTATTCATAACAAATACTGCTGTGTCAGGAGAATCTGATACATCACCCTGCAACTCAAATTTTATACTGAAATATTGGCACCTTTTGCATCTGGGAGGTATGGAGGTATTGCTCATTATAAAAAGCAAATGCGACAGCAGTTAGCATGTGACCATCAGGAATGGACCCTAACCTTCTTCCCACCTTTGGGGCAGCAGAAAACTGGGAACACTGAACTGAGTGAGCTCTGACTAGACTTGTCAGGTCTCCAGCCCACAATGGCACTTTCATCAACTCAGTGGCTTACTTGGATAGTCACACCGTCAAAGTGGATGCCAGTAGGTCACAAGCAAGCAGAAGGGGAAGACTGTGTCTGGAAGAAGGGACTTGGAATGGAAAAGGAAAAGAATTTATAAAGAACTCTGGTTTGTGCAGCAAGAAGAAAGGATTCAGCCAATGAATCTTGACCAGCTCAATGTACTCATACAGTGTGAAATCCCATTTTTGAGTGCAAGAAGGCGAATAGAAGCAATGAAGTGAGACACTAGCAAGTGTTATACCTAATCTTGAGCACTGTTCAGCTGGAAGTATGTAGCTGGTTAGGGCTGAATTTTTGGACTGTGGTGTGCATACACTTGACAAAAGGCTTTAATGTCCTCTGTGCCTGAAATTCACACATGCACACACTGTAGTTTGGGCTCACAGAGATCGTGGTGGGGCTGATGTGCAAAGTATCAACTGGCTTCTGAAATGTCTTCAAAAACTTTAATTTCCTTTTTACATTAATTCCAAACCTCTCAGCTAGTTCTGGAAGTATGGCCACATTTTGAAGTTTTTTTGGGATTTATATAAGAGCTTGAAATGCAGTTCTAAAGGATGATGATTTCTTTCCATGTTTGATCTGTCACAAACAGATGTTATTCTATTTAAGGTTTTCTTAACAAGATGTTTGATGTGAATTTACTGTTCAGAATCAAGTGTGTTGAACAACATGATAAATATGACATGTTCCGAACAGGAAATCTCTGTTTTGTTAGGTTTCTGTTTAGTTTTATTAAATCTTGAATGGTGCAGAGCCTGAAAAACTGGCATGGTTGGGAGAAACACAAGGCTGGTTTTGATTGAGGAGTGGTTTTGGGTGAGTGTTCTTAGGGCAATGTTTAGGACAATTCCTACATTAGCAAGGTTCTTGTGGGCTTTTCTTCCCAGATGAAATACTGCTGTGTCTGAAACAATTAGGCAAGAACTGATACTGACATTTCTCTGCTGTCAGTGAGTCTCTGTCATGCTCATGGGTAAGGAGGCAAAAAAACTCCCAAGTGTGGACTTGGAGTAAAAAGCAAGCTAATGCATCTGAGAGAAGAGGAGCTGCTAGAAAGGAAAGGGAGATTTGCAGTTAGGGTTGCTTTGGATGGCAAACAAGCACGACTTTGTAAGCACACTCCTGACAGAATGCAGTGTAAGAGCATGGCAGCATTAGGGTGCAGTGTGTGTTGTGGCACACTGGTGTATGTTGTGGCATGTTGGTGTGTGTGGTGCTGGAGAAGGGCTGGCTCGGGCTGCCTGTGAGCCCTCACACAACCTAGTCCATAGGGGCCCTCACTGTTAATGACTCTGGTGAAAGATTTCCTCCCTGGGAATGATGCCTTGCTGGCTCTCAGATACCACATGTCCTATTTTTCAGAGGCAACTTTGTGTCAGAAACTGTTTTTAGTTAGAAAGTTTACAGGTGAGTCAAAAATACCAAGAGGGCGGTATTTTTTCTAAGATGATCAAATGAAGAATTTCTTGTGTTTATGAGAGTTTCTTTTTTCTGTTTTTTTCTTTCTTTTTTCTGATTTTGACACAAGTTTTTCAATTCCAGCTTTATTTTCCTTGCATATGAGTTTGGGAGGAGTGTTTTAATCCTTTCATGCATATGAATATTTTTTAAAACCCTGGCCTGGGATATGTAGAATATTGCAGGGCTGAATATATGCTTTATGTTACTTATTCTGTGTCCCAATCCAGAGTGAAGTAATCTCTGAACTCTTTTCTGCTTAATCCAGTGTCACAACACAAGAGTTGTAGACCTGCATCTCAGATTTTGACAGAAGGGACAGAAGCATAAGGATCTCCAATAGCTGTGGCTGACACTGAGAAGGTGCACACTTCTAACAATGTAATGATGGAGGACGGAGGCATATTTCACCAGTTCTTTGGGGTGGGATAACAATAGTGAAATTTAACCCAGGACTTTGGGTGTGTTGTATTCTCATTCAAATGTAAGTTTTAAGAGTAGACTTTTTGTAGTAAACGTCTCATGCCTATGCTGTACAGACCTTCTTAAGGGTTTGTTGTTCAAAAAATGGAATTGAGCCACTTGGTGATGCCTGGGAAAGATCCCATTAGTCTGTAAGTACAAGCTTGTCAGAATTTACCTAGCTTGGTCAAGGAGAATATTTCAGCCGCTTGAATTATTTTTCCCTGAATACCTGCCTGTTGTTTTGTTTTTGTCACAGTTTTGGGAGCTACTCACTAAGCAACTGCTGTTGTACAATATTGTTTGTTATTTTCAAAATTGGGTTGGGAGGAAGATGATTCACGTCCCATTATACCTTTACAATCTTCTGCACCAGAGCTTTTTGCTTTGTTGCTGAATGCTACAGGCCAGAAGTCAATATATTCTTGCATTTTTCCATACAGAGAGTTGCTGGTTTAGTTGATACCAGTTGCACTGTGGCTTTTTCACATAATTTCTAAAAAGCATTGCCCTGCCTAACCCCAGAAAACTACTCAGTAATTCACTTTGAGGCCAAAGTGTAACATTCCCATAAGATAAATCCTGACATCCTTTGTTCTTGTTTCTGTTCACACCCCAGAGCCTGTCTGCTTATCTTGGTCCATTTTAATCTTGACAGTCAGACTTACATAATCACAATGACTTTGCAAAAATTCTGAGCTCTTGGCAGATAGCTCTGCTTTTCTCAAGGATCTTTGGGCAAATGTTTATCCAGGACACTTACTCTGACAGAAAGTGTGTGTGACCATGTGCTGGAACTGCTGTGGGGAAGGTGACCTGTCTTGGCCTTTAAAAAAATGATTTGACTATCTAGGGCTCAAAAGTGCAAAAGAAGAGAGAGGTAGCTGTTGGAGCAGTTGTCTACCTTGTTCACAGAAACTATTAAGAAATTTCTGTTCAGTTGGTCTAAAAGTTTTGAGTTCAGTGATATGCTCATGGCTTTTTTGTCCCACAAAATCTTCCAATACCTTTTTTTTATTGTTAATTCCGAGTGGTAGTGATGGAGGAGACTTTTAATAAAGCTTCTGCTATCCAATTTGAGCTAGCATCCTTCCACCTTCATATCTTGATGGACTGCAGTTACATTTTGATGATATAACGCTTTTATTTTTAAATGTAGGCAGCAGGAGAATTTGAATAATAAAGGCATGTAATACAGTGGACAAGTCTCAGGGCTAGCAGAGGAAAAAAAGAATCTTTTCTTTTGGCTTAGGACACATTTAAACTGGCTCAGAAGTCCACAGGTTAAAATCTTCCATATTTTGCCAGCAGCAGTTTACCTTATAAGAGATGTCTTACAAATTAGTTGAATTTAGACAGCCACTTAAAATTCCCGAGGAGTCCTTGTTGGCATGCAACAATCCTTTTCAGGAACAAAACAAAGAGAAAAACATAACAAAACCACCCAGATAATTTCTAGCCTTTTGCTCGGAAGTGCCAAACACTCCGCAATTTCCTGATTGCTTTGGCAGCAGATGGATTTTCCTGGGTCTGAAAATCAAAATATTTTAGATTTTTTTCACAAAGGCAGCTTGGTGTATTGGCTGAATTGGGGCAAGTCGTGATGTCTTAATATGGACAGCCAGAAAGGTGAATGGAGATGCCATCTGGCAGTGGATCCAGCTGACTCATTTCAAGAGTATCATCTCAGGAAGTTCTTACTTCACAGCTGGTGGCCTGTGAAGTAAGCCACCCCATCCTGCCTTGGGACATGCTATTTTTTCTGTGTAGCTGAGCTCACAGGTACTGTGAAGAACACAGATTTAGGCCTGTGTCTCACTATTTGAAAATTTTGTCAGCTATTCCTCTTGGAAAGCTTTTGCATTGAGAGCTTCCAACCTTTGATCTTCTTGAAACCAGCTAGGGACCATTCCAGCAGTTCTTGTTTTCGTTGCAAGTTTAACATTATATAACAACATAGAAATATAATGTAAACTCTCCCTTTCACCCCGTACTCATGGAAAGGTCATCTGATGCTCTGCTGTGGTGCTTTGGGAAGCCAGAACCTTCTCTTAAAGATGATTCTAGTTGCCTACAACATAAACACTGGTTCAAAATTGTTGTTTGGAACAGCAGCCAAAGTCCTGGCCTAATTGTTCTATTGAGTGGAAAAATGTTTTGTCAGTGCTGAATGTTTTATACAGAACATGCTTCCCTAGCCGGCAAAACTTCAAGAAAATCCAAGGATCTTGTTGCATGGTTAGCAGAAGACATATGATAACTATTTGGACTTATTCCTGCCCTTGCAAGGTTAAGTTGTTTACTCTATTAACCTGTTAGTCTTGGTTTGTTCATACTTATAGGAATCCCACAAGTAATGTTCCTTTGATTCAACATTATCAACAATCCTTCTGCAATAAGAAGAGAATGAAAAATTCCTTAATTGCTTCTAAAGCCCTTTTTTTATAGCTCCTAGTTGGAAGAATTGGTTTGTGCATTCCCATTTAAATTCCAGATAACAACTGAAAACTTTCAGTGTCTTCTGCTTGGTCCTGATAAGACACACTGCAAGAATTTGGCGTAAGATGTGTTAGTGTGAGTTTGTTGTCGGCAGAGACAGAGATCAGATTCTTCACTGCCTTTACCTCGGTCAGTATCTTTTTGTCCGACTTGAGGCAAACTGGATGTCATCTAAGTGACTTGGATGATGCTGCTACAGAAAAGGCACTGCCTCTGCTTGCAAATGGTGGCTTTGAGAAAAAAACAAATACAAATAATACGAAGCCCATGGGAAATGTGTAACTCGTAAGTAACCTAAAGAAGTTTCCATTTCCTTTTGTTTCATTGACTCCTACTGTTCCTCTCTTGTCTGCCGGGCGGGTCCCTCATATAACCTGCCCTTGCTAGTGGCTTCAATCCAGTCTTTCTCACAGAAGTGGTCCAGGTTTGAGAATTTGCCTCGTTTTTCTCTCTTCATTACTAAAAGAACACTTCTGAAAGTAACTTAGACTGCCCTGAAGGCTGCAGATGGTGGGTTAAACCTCCTTTTGCCATTTTCAGCCCATGCCAAAATCAGACTTCTCCCACCTGTGTGTGCAGGAGCTCCTCATGGTAGATAGGTTCAGGCTTCCAGGCTCTGGCATTGCCAGTCCCAACTTTCTGTTGAAGGCTCACCAGACTTCTAAGGAGCTGCATCACACTGGAGCAAGAAATCCTGCTTTCTTCTCAACTCTTGGCCTCCTGGATCATTACCATGACAAAGGAGGATTATTGACTTTGATAGTCATGATGCTTTTGATTTAAGGCCCGCTTTGATTTGGAGCAATAGTGTTCATTGGCCCAGAGAGGCAATGGTCTACTCCAGGTGAAGAGCAAGAAGAGAAACGTGCTTTTGAGAAGGATGAGAAAAAGGGAAAGAATTGGCCGAAGAGGCTGAATGGAAGCTGTAATGGATGCAGTTAGTCTCTGGGAAGGACCCAAAAGCAGCCCATGATTCCTTAAGACAATTAAAAGCAAATTGTCCGGCTGAGCGATCCCAGAGCAAGGAAGATGCTCCCCAGACTATAATTCAAGGGGCTGAATGGCCCTCAAAAACTGAGAGCATAAAGAAAAAAAAAAAAAAAAAACAAACCCGAAGATGAGGCAAATGATGGAACAGATGTGAGTGCTTTTGTTGGGAAGACTTGGAGGCTAGTGGGATGGCGATAGGCTAATTTGAGACGAATAATGCTAGATTCCTTTCATATGCAGAATAGCACTTTGATCCAATGTAGATGAAAGTACTGAAAAGTGGAGAGGATGGCAGGGGGTCTTTTGTCTTTGACAAAAAAGGCATCTGCCAGGCTCTAACTCCCTTTTCCCCACCCCCTTAGCCTAGCAGGCCACTCCAACAATGCTAGCAAAGGGGACAAGTGTCTCCTGACAGCTGAAGAAATCTCCAGAAGGAGAATGAGGTTTGCAGCAATATGTATACTAGAGAGCTTAATCGATTTTTTCCACAGTACAAAAAGGGAGAGGGTTGGGGGAAAACAGAGATCACAGTGAAAATGGGAGGTGGGAGATAAAAAATCCCTTTCTAATAAACTTGTTACTTTTGTTCTCCAAATACATCTTTTCAGAAGATGCTTTGATGCTAGTATGAATACATTTAATGGAGCAAAGTAGGATAGGGTTGCAGGAGGGGGTATGTGAAATAAGGAAGAATAGTTTTGCAAGGAGGATGAATGTAGAGTGATTTCTGTGGATTCCAACAGAAAAGATCTTGGAAAAAGTAAAATAGTGTAATGCAGGAGATACCTGCAAGACAGATACATGCTTTCTGTACCACCTGCTGGAGAAGCTCAGATCTACACAAATTCTTGGGTTTGATTTCTAAGCAAAATTGAAAATTTCTTTTTAACCTTTCCATATTTGCTGTTTTCTTAACTGCTTAGAATTACTGGGAATGAAAGGACTGCAGCATCAAATGGGGATTTCAGAAGGGAAGCAATATTTGTGCCTAGCAAATACAGCAGTTTCAGACCAGCTGCTGATCTGGTCCCCGCTTCTCATGCTCTGTTGACTTTCTTCAGCTTTTCACATCTGGTAAACAAGACTGAGATCAAATTTGCAGAGTTTGATGGCTGGGGTCTTCTTTAAGCATCACTTTGCACCTTTCCTGATGTTTTCTTTGAGAGGTAATGACAGATAATGAGTTATCAACTTCTGAACAAGACCCATCTCAGTAAATTAAATCCTTTAAGAACAGCAGGTTCAGTAATCTTCTCTTTTCTTGAGACCCTGACAATGTTTATCCATTACTATTTACTGAAGATAACCTTCTCATCAGGGCAGAGCTTTAAGCAACATCGGATATCACAAAAGGTTCCTGCCCCTTTACCCCCACATCCCCTTCTCTTTCTGCTGAGGAATTTAAATTTCCCCAAGAAGGTAGGAGTGATAGAGGAATTGAGAGGAACTGTCACATTGCTTTGAGAGGCTGTACAGTCATACTGATGAAAATTGTAATCCTGTGTAGTTCATCAGTAGATGTGCCATCATTACCCCTGCAGCAGATGCCATCATGCTGTTCAGACCAGCTGATGTGGAGAGTGTTTTTGACAATAGAATTTCCTGTACTCCAGCTGTGCAAAGCCTGATGCATGAGTTACTGTAACTCATTAGGGAGGGCTGATTTTCAAGGACATTGATGCTTTCTTGATTTCTGCCTCTTTGTTGTATCTTGACTCTTCTTGCTTCTGATGCAGAAGGACTTCAGCTGCTGCTGTTGTCCTCAAAGGAGCAGAGACCACCTCTGTTCCTCACATCACCAAGATGGAGGCCCACTCTCTAGGTGGGGGACTTCAGGTGGTTTTTGTGTAACTTCTCCCTCATGACCTCTGTACAGTGGTGGGATGCAGGTCTAGGTCTGAGTGGGGAAAGACATTGCTTGTGGGGAAGTCTGAGTTGTCAGGGAACAGTCTATAGTCCTCTGTGACAAAGAAAAACAGCTGATACATTGCTACAAAAACCACCAATATGGCCATGGAGTCCAAAGCAGGCTGCTGGATGCTCTGTCCCCAGGCAGTTGTGGTTAGGATAGGGTGTAGGAGTCTTGAGCAGTGAGCTGGGATGCTTTGTTCTTTAAGATGAAACATGAACAATGTCATTGTAAAGGGTCTTTTGTGCTTTCCCATTTGGGCAGGCAATCCCTTCAGCTGCTGCCATCCTGAAATTTCTTCACGTCCAGTATCACCTCTCACACCTCCAGCCAGAAAGGTGTACTCTTAGCAAAGGCCATAGAGCTGCCAAAGCTGGGGCAGTTTTTTGTTGTGCCAGTAGTAAGATTAGAGATATGGAGGAAGAGGGGGTGAGTTGCCTCTATTCCTGTGAAATGTATGCAGTGATCCTCCATAACTGTTGGTCATTATTGAAATTTATGCTGTCCTTTTGAGGCAGATTTATATAGCTCTTTGCAGTTCACTGTGTACTCACAGGAAGGAAGATGACTGTGTGGCTTGGCCTGGCTGCTGCATTCCAGGCCCAGTCTTTTGGAGGCAAGACTGAATCTCTTCCACCTGAAGCACATTGCAAAGGAGGAGGGAAGAGATCTGTATGGACCTGAGGACCTCTTGCATGAAGAGCAACTGACAGGAGGAGTACAGGCTGCGGAGGTACAGCAGAGAGAGGAAGATTTGCTTTTTTCTCTCACATCTCACCCAGCAGGCTGATGTTTTCTCCCCAGAAGCCAGTTACTCTCTGCTGGTTTGTGTTTGGGTGAAAATCAAATGGTGAAGATTGCAAAGCCTCTTTGATGTGCTTAGTCTACATTGAGGCAGAGCTTTACCTGACCATCTGAGGAGGCTGTTACACTTCCTGACTGCTCTCTGGACAGGGACTGTCTGGTCATTGTTTCAAACTCTGGAAAAGGACATACTGATTTAATGATAAATAGTCAAACAGATGGTGTCCAATAGCTTAAAAAGAGGCCATTCCCATGGAAGTTCTTTCAGCTGGACTGGCTGATTGTACATATGAGATTTTCCTGGCATGACCTAGCAGTCATGGCTGTAGAAATCCTGTATTTTCAGCATGGATTTGGCTTGTCTCTCAGTGAATGTTGCCTGATCATTAGCATCAACTAGGAGTTCTTTGAAGCCAAACAAATGAAAAATTATGAGTTTGGAGTATGATAAAACCCCCAGCTTGCATGCAAACCTTTGTTTAGACGTAAAGTTGTTTCAATTTAGTTTTGTTCCATTTACTATAAAATCTAACAGAGGTCCTTTTCAAGATAGCCACTGCTTAGTTTGATGTAACTTCCCTGAGTGTCTGCATGGAGTTATTTTAATTGAGTGCAGTTTGTACTAACAGAGTGAACTTATGAACATGAGATGTGACTGAATGTTGCTATTCACCCTCCTAGAATTAATGCTATATTATGTGCTTTCATACTGGGTTACATACACAGTGATTTGGATCCAAAGAGATCCATCTAGCTATAGTGGGGACAGGATGATTTCAGGTCTGGTGGAATTCATACCTTTCTGTGGAAGACAGATGGTTGTGCTGGGGGAGGGAAGTTGCACCTGTTTGTTTCCACATCTGCTCAATAATCCCAAAATTTCGTTTGCAGACTCTCAGCACATTGAGTATGCTTACTCATGTGTGAGTTTCATAGTGTTGGCAAATACTTTCAGTTCTAGAGTGCCTTTGATGGTGTTTGAGGCAAATGTCCAGGAGGAGTTAATTACACAGAGAGTAACTGGAGCTTAGAAAATAACACTCACTTGAGTAATTTTTGAAAAAATTCAAAGGAGTATATCTGAGCTTACTTCCTTTAAAAATAAAAGTAATAAAAAAGTAGGTAGTTGGAAAGCTTGTTACAGTTGTCCAGTTTTGGTGTAAAAACCAGTGATAGCATGACTGTAAGCATGAAGAGATGTGTTCAGAAGAGATAGTAGTGTTTTACTTGCCAGGTGCTTGCAGAGGACTTGTCCCTGCACAGGGGACTGTACAACTCCATGCCTCACTAAAGGTGCCCACAGGCATCCTATGTTCAGCCTGGGAAGTTTCCATCCCGAGTCTTTCCTTGACTTCTGCCTTTCTGGGGCTTGGTGGCCACTGTCTGCAGTGGCTGGAGCATCTAACCAGAGGTACAGAGATTCTGCATCTGTTTGGCTTCAGAGAAACCTGTTGATCCAAAGTGCTCTCATGTCCCTTTCAAATAGGTGTTACCTTCATGGGCTGTGCACTGCCTGAGGCACAAGGCGGTTCAATCACAGCTAGCATCTGGGTCAGGCCCTCAGACCCACTGCCTTGGGAGAGCCCTGCTGTGCTGGTGGTAGGGAGGCAGCCACATCTGGATCTTCTCTCTTTATGGGCAACAGAAAGGTCCCTGGGGGTAGGAGCTGTGGCAGCCGGAGAGTTTTCCTTGAGGCAAAGGGGAAGGCTGAGGAGGAAGGAATGCTAGCTGCACACTGCCTGCAGAGGCTGACTGCTGAGCAGCTGCAGGGAGAGCAGCTTCCCACATCCCCCAACAGCCACCACTCTTCCCTGGCCTGCTCCAGAGAGCCATTCCTGCCTGAAACATGTGCAGTGTCTGAGAGGAGACACAAAGCAGGAAGCAACAGCCTGTGACTCTTCTTGCAGATGAGGAAGGAAGAGCAAACAAGGAGAAGCCATGCTTAATTTAGGTAGATAGCTGAGGAGCTACAGGGATAGGAGCCTGTCAGGCCCTAGGGCTCTGTCTGTGGTGGTCGGGCAAACTGTCATCTAAGGGGGCAAGATTGCCCCTGCTTCAGCCTGCCCCTTTGTATCATCTATATTAATCAAGTCACAGGCAAAACCCTATTAAGATAGTTAAATGTGGTGAGTCCATTCTCTCTGAGCAGCCAGGATCCAAGGTGTGAGCACCTGTGGAGCTGTAGGAGACATGGGTTGGTGATGTCTAGACTGGCAGGCTCAGAGCAGGAGCAGCTTCAGAGAGCCTTCTGCAGGTGGCTGTGTGTCTGTGACCTTCTCATGGGATGAAAAGAGAACTTACCAGGAACTCTGTCTTTTCCTCCCTTCTCCTCCTCCCTCAGGTGGTCTTTGCTTTGAATCAGACTCTCTTGCAGCAGGAGAGCCTCCGAGCAGGCAGTTTCCAGATCCCCTATACGACAGAAGACCTTATCAAGCATTACAACTGTGGGGACCTCAGCTCCATCATCTTCAACCATGACACTTCTCAAGTGAGTCTTGCCACTGCAGCCCTTGTACTACACACATCTCCCTGTAGTGCTAACCCCTGTAACACGTGTACTCATCTCTCCTCAGGCAGGCCTTTTCTGGGTGAGGGCCAGGGGCATGTTGCTGGCTCCCTGGCACATCTGCTTTCCTGAGCCTTCTGTTCCAGAAGTCTGCAGCACTTCAACTCCTTTCTTGCACACAAGCTGTGAAGATGCACCTGGCTTTCCCTTTTGGATGAGTGTTGTGTTTGTTTTAGCATCAAAGCTCTATGAGTTAATAATTTACTTTCTTAAGGATCCTGTAGAATTAAGCTAGCTTAGGTAGGAGCAAACTTAACCCCAACAGAGAGCAATAGCAGGCTCTCTTGTGCGAATAGGAACAGAGAAATGCACTCCTGACTTGGACACTTGTGTAAGGCTGGGAGAGTTACAAGCTTTTTGATGTCCCTATCAATATGATTGTGTGCTGTGGACAAGGCCCAAAGAAGAGAAATGGGATGAAACAAAGAAAAGATAGATTTAGACTGAATGTGAAGGAAAAGAGGCCTTCTGAGATGTCACAGACTTGGGTTTATGGAGGTAGTTTCCTAAACAGTACAATGGAATGCAATACTGATCTTTAAACCATTGGAAAATACCCAGAAGGGACCAATTTGGCCTGTTTGGGCTGTTAGATTAACTAACCTCAGGCTGAGATGTCAGGCCTCTCTGTTCTTGTCTGTGAGGTATTGCCTGGCAATTTGTGCAAGTTAGTGGACACAGAGGCTCTATCCTTGGAATGCTGAAAAGGCTGGTGTTGATTCCTGAGCTTTCTGTGCTGAATAGCCATTTTGCTGTGACCTTTTGATACATACAGTGCAGTGCTGTGGAGATGCAGAGTCAACCCTTGCTTCTCTGGTGTCAAGCTTTGCGTGTGTGCTTGCTGCCTTCTGTCCCACACACCCACCCTCCTCCTGTGCAGGTGCAGGCATCCTGGTCATTAACACTGCCTGGCTTTTACACCTTGCCTTCCATGCATAGGTTTCAAAGGATTTCTCAGAAGAAACCAGCATTTTGAGAGAATGCAGATGCTGCATCACTATCCTGTGGAGATGTTACAGACTGCAGACATTGCCCCATGGTCCTTTGAGAGACCAGCTCTTTCTGAGACATGCATGTTGCCAAGGGAACAACTGTCCTTTACTTAATGTGAGGGGCTTCAGCTCAGGACACTCTCCTTGGCAGCAGAGCTGAATTGATAGTTTGCAATATTGTCAGTTTATGTTTTAAGCAGAACTTCTCAGTAAGTTGTATTTGACTCCATGCTTGCCCAGTAGATGACGACCTGCGGGCTAACTACTCTTTGGAAACATTCCATAATAGTCTCTGAGTGGCTCCAAAGTCTCTTCATCTGCTGCAGCCTTGCAAGGGAGAGTGCCTTATTAGTGCCTCTGCTCTCCAGAAATTACTGCTTGCAGGCCCTTTAGTTAACCTACTCCATAACTGAGTGCCTAAAGCTACTTGTCAAGAAGCCAGGATTTCTGCAACAATTGCAGGCCTACGTTTTCTCTTCACTGGCAAGAGTAGAGTGCAGAGTAGTGTGCAGCCACAGCTGTCGTTGGGAGCCCCAGGGGAGGAAGCCAGCATTTTAAAAGATACTGTCAGGACAGGGCAACTGGAGGTGGGAACGTGTTCTTTCCTGACAAAATCTGGCCCTTTTAAAGTTTAGGGATTTATTTTTTTTTTAACTACTTCAAATTGCACAGTTATTCTTTGGTAGCCTCAGGGCTCTGATACTAGTCAAATTTTCTTAGAAGAGTGTAATTATCATTATAGTTATGTCATACCTCTGGCAGTTTAAGAAAGAGGTATGTAGCTAGAGACAGGGGAAAACACTTTCTTCAGCTGAGCAGTTAGGATTTAGGATCTTCAATGTTGCAAAATGGAAGTATTTCTTGACTTTGAATCAAAAAAAAGTCCATCTGGCTGAAATGATACATGGAGAGAAATGAAGCACCATGCATCATTAGAAGTTTGCTGTGTATGTTTTTAGCTTTGGGTTTTACCCTACTGGCTATGCCTTGAGGGATGAGGCAGTTGCTATACTGTGTGGAGCAGAAATGCCTGTGCATGATGGCTGGCTGTGAAATAAAATTCCCCTTTCATGAAGATTTATTTTTTTTCTACCTTAGGTCCCAAATTTCATTAATGCTACACTTCCAGCCCATGAACGCATTACTGCTCAAGAAATAGACAGCTACTTCCGACAGGAGCTCATCTACAAACGAAATGAGCGAATGGGCAGGAGGGTGAAGAACTTGCTGGAAGAGCACCCAGACAAGAGTTTCTTCTTTGCATTTGGAGCTGGTATGTGACTGTGGTGCCATTCAACTGAACTCATGCTTCCTGTGTCCTTTAGAGGCATTTTGCAAATGCTTGCCTCAGTTTAAAGAGGGGTCAGTATTTTTACCATGGTGGACACAGAACTTAGCTTTTCCCTGATAGTTGTACCCTAGTAGGAAAACCTTCTCAGTGTAGGAGACTTTTCCTTCAGTGTGCAAAAAGCTCACAGTGCATATACTTACTGCAGTATCTGTTAATTACAGACATTTGTTGTATGCAGAGGCGAAGATACTGAGTCAACTACAATGCATGCACCAGAGGAACAGGTCATAGACATGCACACGTGTTTATTGTCTGGGCAACCAATGCAAGAAGAAAGGAGGAATAGGGAGCTGAGATGAGAGGCACAGCACATCTGAGGCTGCACTGGTGCTTGAATTCACCTTTCAAGCACATGTTCAAAAGTATATGCCAAATCGTGTGATTCTAAGGGGCTCAATAAATGCAAGGGAAGAGGCAAGTCACAATTTTGCCTGTCTCTTCCTCCTGCAGCTCCTCACCTCTTTCACTGCTTCCACAAGGAAGTTGTGACTGCTGCTACTTTGGAGCAGTGCAATGTGCTCAGTTGGGGAAAACCTATTCCATTTTCTGCCTCTTAGCAGTCAGCAAGACTCTTACAGGCACATCCAGCAGCACATAAAACTCAATAAGCATCTACACTTCAGTCTAGGGCTGGATGGAGGATATGAACACAATTGTTTTGTCATGATTCCCATCTTTTATTCTAGCACCAGGGAAAGGAAGAAGTTAGGATCAGTTAGAAAAGACAGGTGCTAATTTCCAGAGAAGTATCACATCCCCTCCTCCATGAGCCATATGGCCTTTGAGAAAGGGGGAAAACTGAGACTGGTGTCAGTCAGTATCCATGTGTGGTTTTCAGTCTCAGTGCATACTGCTTTAGTGAGGATGAGAGATCTAGACAAGGCAAGGAAAATATTTACTTAAACACTAAAAGCATTTGTATTCAGAGTCTGTGAGAATTTCTGTATTTGTAGCAGCAAGTTGTGGTTACAAACTTAGCATAACAAGGGGCCCAGTGTGTGAGCTGGTATGTCAGGAAAGGTGGCTGACCATGTTTATTCAGATGTGTGTGAAGATTGTAACCTGCTGTCTTCCTGCAGTTATCACTGCTCTGTGCAACTCCCTGTCACAAAGAATGGTGAAGCAGGCCCTGGTTGTGTAGATTCTGGTCATGTCTTTCTGTAGGCTAAGACCAGGGCATTGCTGCACTCCACTGCTGGAGTTCTGAGCACATTTGAACCTGCTGCACTGATGTTTCTGATGAAAGCATGAGTCAGCCCCAGGTCCAAGTTGCATGTAGCTACTCTTCTGTCAGAAGGCAGATATTTGGGCTTAGGTTACTGCATCACAGCTGGAGTGATGAGCAGCCTGTGTAAGCAGACATATGTGCTGCTCTGATATCTCCCAAGGGCAAGATCCTTTGAGAGGAGAGAGCTTCTTCCTCTCCTTGCACATGCTCTGAATCCCAGTAGCTGCAAATCACATCTTTAGATGGTTTTGTGTCATTTGTTTCCCCTCCCATCAATTTCTTTCTATTCCTGCCCTTCTGCCCCAGACTGTCTTCATTGTCATTGGTGTGCACAGCACTGCCTCAGAGTCCAGAAGCACTGCAGGAGCAGGATAGATCCCTGTACTTCTTAATTTTTCAGTTTTCTTGTTCTCAGCTTTCATGACAGTACTAAAATCCTTTCCCAGGCTTCCTGGAATCTTGCTTTTCTTTTTTCCTTTAATTTTCCTAGTTCCTTCTGTTCTGTGTTCTGTTTGCCAACATTTCTATACTGCAGCAGTCCTGGGAGCCTTGTGCATAAATAAACACCCTTGATCTTTGGCTTATGTGTACATGGCTTGATCTCTAAGCTCCCAGTGTGCTCTTCTCATGCTTTTCTCATACTTATGAACTCAGACAGCTTCCCTGTCTTTTCTGGGGACTTGGACTGATTTTGAAATTGTCCCTAATTATTCTCTGGCTTTGATACCAGTCTGTCCTCTGTTCTCATCTGCTCTTCCAAATAGTTCTGTTCAAAGGATAGTGCCAGCCTCCCATGTTTAGCAGCACAATTCTTGATTACGCCCTTGTTTGACTGCATGAGGTTTTTTGGTGGGTTTTTGTTGGTTTGCTTATTTGTTTTGCTTGTTTCATTTGTTTCTTATTAAGCATCTATTGTTTCTTATTAAGCATCGAAATGAGAAGTAACATCACAGGATATATTGCAGAAAATAGATCAATTTTACAGAATTCTGAGGTTTCCTGAGTGCATATTGCAAAATTATGAATGCAGTCTTTCATTGTTTCTCAGCAAGCTAATTCAGCCTTTTGCTTATGCAGATTGCTGTATGTGATAGAAAATTATGTGGAAGGGTTATTTTTTATGCCAGCAAGCAGTGAAGATGAACAAATATCTTGTGATCAATTTTAAGCATTGCTTGGAATTGTACTGCTGTTAATTACAGTGAAAAGGTTCCAGGAAAGTGCTCATACAAGGCAGGTTAGAAAGAGTAGTAGGAAAAGAGAAGAAAAAGAAAAAGCTATAAGAATAGAAATAAATCATAAAGCTGTGTGGTGGTTTGCCCTCTTCTGACCACCAGTGAAGAAAGTATCTCCTAGCAGTAGTTTATAAACTGCAGGATAAGGTTCTATTAAAATGGTAGTAGGATATTTAAGGGTCTCCCAGTTAGAAGGAGAGAGAAGACTTTCAATTGTTTTCTTTCCAGATTTTTTCCACCTGTATTTATTTTTAAAACCAGCTTTTTGTCAGAAAAGTTTGAATTTTCCATTAATGAAACACCATTTAAAAAACCACTTTTATTGTCAATTATATGCAAACAAGATTATGGTTTGTGGATGACTGTGGGATTATATATAACTTCTCTTATTATTTAAACTACTCTTAGTATTTTTATTTCAAATGGAGGAAAATGAGAAAATACTGATTTATTTTATAGTCTAACTGGATTGATGGGATTTAGAGATATGTAATACATTGTGCAAAAGAAGTCTCCTCTTTTTTCAGGTCGTGATATAGCTGCATGGCTATAGATGTTGACTTCTTACATGGAATGACGTGTGGAAATTCCGGCCATAATCAATTTGATCATTAAATTCAGGACATTTTATGCCTTTTTTAAAAAATCAATCAAGCGTACTCTCCCTATACTCAAAAATGTTTCACAGTCAGAGCTCAATTCTGGAATTGTTTTTGTTTGGAAGTAATTTGCACCAAAGTGGAAAACTGAAAAATAACAGATTTTGCTGAAAAGATCCAAAACACTTTGCTTATGGCCAGAGTGCAAACAAGGAAAGTTTCAAGCCAAAATAAGTCTCTTTGAGGGAATTAGAGGAAAGCATGGAAAGAGAGAGTTGGCAATGCCAGCAGCATTCCAGTATGTTCAGTGAAGATTTATCTTAATTGTGAACAGGCCTTTATGTATGGCGGCACCAGGGTTACAAGCCTAGTCCCTGATGCCAGCTGTGGAACTGGTGAAGCAAAGCCAGCTATAATCTTTCACCAGCAGTCTTCCTTCCATATGCATTTTTATTTCTCTGAATTTTGAATGGCACATTCAGGATATGGATGCTAAGCCAGTGTAAGTGATGGCACATGATTCTGCAGCCAGCCAGCCAGGTAATGCCGTAAGTTTCTGGTTTGTCTAGGAAGGGAACACTGATGTAGTGAGAACTGCATTGTCCTGCTGTACTGTGGATTACCACTTGTCCAGGTTTTACGAGGGTGCTGCATGTTGGCCAAACCTTCCCAGAGTCAAGGGATAGTTGGTACTGGCAGAGAGCTCTGGAAATTCTCTGATTCATCCCTCTGCTCAGAGCAGGATCGTGTAGAGAGAGCAGTTTTCCTAGGAGTGGAGTATGGGCAAGGATGAAGACTCCAGAATTGCTCTGGGTAATCTCTTCTAGTGTTTAATCATGAAAGATGGTTTTTCTTATGTTTAAGTGGGACTTCCTGTATATCAGTTTTTGTCCGTTGCCTCTTGTTCCATGGTACATCACTGCTGGGAAAAGTTCTGCTCTGTCTATTTTGCAACCTCCTATCAGGTATTTGTGCATAAGTTATGGCCCCCAAGCCTTCTCTTGTCCAGGTGGAATAGTCTCTGCCTCTCCTAGTATGACACATGTTTTAATTGTTTCATCATCTTTGTGGCCATTTGCAGCACTCTCTCTGGTATGCCCTTGTCTCTTTTGACCTGGGAAGCCCAGAGCTACACACTGGATGGACCCTGATATATGTTACAAGGGCTGAGGAGCAGGGCAGGATCACCTCCCTCACTCTGCTGGCAGCACTTCTCCTCACAGAGCCCAGGAGGCCACTAGCTGCCTTTGCCACGAGGACACATTGCTGGCTTAAGGCCTACTTGATGACCACCAAGACAGCACATATTTTTCTGCCAAACTAGTCTTCAGCCAGTTGGTGCTTCAGCAGTTGGAGTCGTGGTGCCTGGAGCTATTCCTGCCCAGGTGCAGATTTGCTGCACCTTTGATTTGCTGAACTTCATGAACTAATCCAAGTTTCCCCTCATCATAAATCCATACTGACCATGCCCAACCATTTGCTTATCCCTGACACATTTGGAAGTAGTCCGCAGGCTAATTTGCCCCACCACCTCCTCCAGGAACAGAAGTGTGGCTGAGCAGTTTATATATCCCCAGATCCTTCTCCGTGCCCTTCTTGAAGACAAGGGTTATACTTGCCTCCTTTCAGTCCTCAGGGACCTTCCTCACTTGCCATGATCTTTTGAAGGTAATTGAGGGTGGCCTCCAGTGTCATTAAGCAAGCTCACACAGTTTCTCTGGATGTATCCTGTAGCGACTTGAACATGTCTAATCTATTTGAATGTTCCTTAACCTGATCCTTCTCCCCCCATAGTGAACCTTCTTTGCCCTGGGCTTTCCCCCTAGTCATAAGAACCTGAGATTCCTGAAGGTTGGTTTGTCCACTAAATAAAGTAGCAAAGACATTTAGTACTTGGCCTTTTCCACATTCTTTGTCATCAAATCTTCTGTCCTCTTCAGTGCTTAGATTATATTTATCTAGTCTACATTTTACTGCTGATGTTCCAGTAGAGGCATTCCATGTTCCTGTTGATGTTTCTAACAAGATTCAACTCTAGATGAGTTTTTTCTTCAGCATGGTAATTTTATTCCATTTTATTCTTTTAGCTTACTTACCATTTCTGCTGAAGGGGCTGAAGTATAAGAGAGGGAAAAAAAAGCTGTTGGGGTTTTTCTTATGTAGGAGAAATCATACTTAGTGGCTTGAGATCTTGACTTTATTTTGGCAGACAAGACTTCTGGTGAAGGCAGGTTTCTAGGAGCCAAGTTTAAATTCCCTCTAGTTTCTCCTGCCTCTTTGAACAGTTAAGAAACTCCAAAGTGTCAGTTCATGAATAAGAAGTACAGAGGGATCTAAGATTCCTTATATCCCTATGGAAGAATTTACTGATTTCAGTGAGAAAGCCTGACTGATTTGACAACCTCAGAAGCTCCTCTTAATCTAGAGAACACTGGAAATTCCTTTTTCTCTTAGAGTTATTTTTCCTTGTTGCTCCTGAAAAAAAAACATCATTCTGAGGCTTTAAAGTATGGTGGATGTTGGTAAACCACCGTTAACACAAAGGAAAAAAGGATGTTGGTGAGAACTTCTTCAGCAACCATTTCTTCTAATTACTAAAGGAAATAACATATGTGTTTATTTGGCATTAGTCAGACTGTATGGAGCCAAACCTCCAGGGACTGACTTTTTTTTTTTCCCAGACAGAATGTGTTACCACCAATGGTTACCCTAGTCTGCTGTAGTCTACCAAATGGCTTCCTTCAGCTTTTCTAGGTTTTGAGACCATCCTTGTGATGTGAGAGGTCAGTTTTGTGTCAGCCTTAGGTGCCACATGCATTGGATGCAAAGGCTTGTCTAAATCCTTTTCCATCAATCCTTATGTCATAAAAAGCAAAACCAAACAACCAAACAAAAAAAACCCAAAAAAAGCCCCCCAAACAAACAACAACAACAACAACCCCCCAAAACAGAAAAAAAAAAAAAAAGAAACCACACAAAACAAAACAAAAAACCCAAACCAACAACAAAAACAAACCAACAAAATAAAAATTCCAGGAGAAAGTGAAATTGTGCTGAATCTGAGTGGTGCATTAGGTGGTACTATTTCCATGTAGAGCTGTTCAGTCTTACTTCTTTACATTTTCTGGAATCTGGAAACTTTGGATGTGAAATTATGCAAGAGGAGTAAGATTTATTGTCTCTGGGTAAGAAAAGATGGGAGAAAGGCCCTGACAGCAGTGGATGTAAAAAGCAGTCAAGAGTGCTAAGACCAGTGCATTCTCTGTCCAGCTCGTATGGGTGTTTATACCCATAAAACAAAACCAAACAAAAACTTTTCATGGGAATAAGAAAGTTGCTCAGGGAAATGAAATACCACTTTGAAATTTGGTAGGAATTCGGAATCCACCATGGAAAATTTGAAGCTGCCATCAGTACATTGGGAATTCGAGATGTAGGCTGCACTGGGAATGTAGATTTACCTATGCCTTAAGTAAAAGGTTTGAAATGTTTAATGAGTAAGTTCATGAAAAGAAGGTGAATATTTGTGGGTCCTGGAAGAGATTAAAAAAAAAAAAAAGCTGGGGGGAGGGACAGGAAGACAACAGTGGTTGAATAGATTTAAAAAACAGATTAAATGAGTCTTGTGGAGCCACCTCACTTCTCTCTAGGCTCAAAGAGCTTGCTGATTGCCTGCATGCTTCTGTCTCTGGAATGCAGCAGCATTTTAACTTCCTTGGGTGGGTGGAAAAGGCTGAGTGCCTGAAGGTGTGCCTGTACCTCTGTAATCTGAGAATGCCAGATACAACCCAGCAGCTTTGAGACTGTTTTCCTTAGTAGCCTCTTTGAGTCTTCAGAATGCTAATGACAGGGTTTATTAGAACAACAACCCCTGAGGGGGAAAGATAATGTTGTGTGGAGGCAGGACTCACATCCAGTGCCCCAGGGTTCACATGAAGGGCACTATTCCTGACATCTCTGACACTGAGATGAAGAAAGCTTTGCATTTCTCCATTAGAGGCAGTAACCTCTGTTCTATTATATTAGTGCGGCTGTCAAAATCAGCCAAGCCAAAAAATTGTGCTGTTTCTCCTCAGGTGGTGACAGTTTTCTTATCAGTGCTGGATTTACCCATTACTGGCTTTACTGGGAAGCTAAGTAGGAAAACTTTCATCATGTAATGTGTGTTTTGAGCTAGGGGAATTTCAAATCCTTAGTAACTTTTTTTGCTGGAAAGGAAGGAGTGGTGTGTAATGGGAGCAGGTCCAGTGGCAGAGGTGGCTCTGAGTACTGTCGCTCAGAGATATAAGTCTGGTAATTCCTTCCCTTACTGGTAACATAGTGCTGGCTGCTACCATAGTTGCCTCCATACAGGTCTTCTTCTCTCATAACCTAAGGCTTTTTCAGTGGAAAACTCTCAGTAAATGGATACCCAGTAGCTAAGGCTGCCTGAATGTAAGCTGTTTCTTTTTTTTTTTTTTTTTTTTTTTTTTTTTTTTTTTTTTAACAAAACAAGCAATATGGGCATGTAAACTTTTCTTTTGTGTTGATTTAGTCATAAATTTGGTCTTATAATCAGTGAGAAAGCTTTTTATAGCTTCAGTTTTTTGGAGATTGTCAGGACTTTGCCCAGGGGTAAAAATGGGAATCCCTGGGATAAAAAATACTCATGTCTTACATTTAGGAGGTCTAATTTTTGACAGAAACAGGTAGATAAGTATCTTCTCTTTCACAAGAAAAATGCCTTCATTTTGGCTCATGCAGATTGTAACTCCATGTTTCTTTTCCATGGTATTAGACCATTTTTCCTACATTGTGCATGGCTACTTGCACAACATCTACTACTTTGAGAAGTTACATAGGTGAGATGATTAGCATACCACATCACTTTCGAAGAAATGGAAGGTTATGTTTTTCCCTCCTGAGGCGCTTTGTTTAAGCCTTTTCATGTCTGGGGAAAGTATTTTCTTGGGCATAGAGAACACCACTGTTCCACTGTTGTGCCAATCAGATTTTTCCTGTTTGGTTCAAGAGTAGTGAGGTATGATCCACTAAGATTCTGTACTAGTAAAAGATTTCCAGGAAATCATGTTTTCATGGATAAATGATCATGGTGTAGTAGGATAAAACCTTGGGTTCAAAGTTCATGGAGTAATATTTCATTAATATTTCATCTTGTAGGTAATCACAGGAAGGATTTTTTCAGAGGTCTGCAGTCTGAAAAATACAGGAGGGTGTGGGAGGGCTGTTTTTATGGGATTTGACCTGCAAGCCTGCAGAGGTATTTTAATGTGACACCCTTATACTTCTACACCTAATGTGAATTCAGGAATTCTTTAAGTTGACTTACAACATCACTGGTGAAAACTCATCCCCTTCAATCTTTGTAATTTCCTTCTCCCTGTAGTATTAAATTTGTGACAGTACCATGCCCTTTGTCCTTTGGTTTATGTTCTGGTACATGGACTTTTCTGGACTTGGAAATACTGTGAGAAGCAAGAATGTACTGGATTTAGTATTACATATTCTGCATTTGATACAGATGGCAGATTTGGAATGCCAGCCACTTATGACTGATCCCAGTTTTCCATATGTTGCTTAGATTGTCTAATATAACTGTGCAAAATTTCCTCCTCCTGATTCTGGGAGAAGTGAAGTACAAGCTCGCTACACCTGGGTGCATCCTACTCATGCTTGGAAACAGTGTCTTTCTCTTGAGAAGTGTATGCAGAAAGCATGTGTATGAAGGAAACTGATTTGTAATTTAATTGATTACATCAACTGCTTTTCTTCTCTTGCTTTGGAACATAATAAATATTTTGTCTAGCTTTTTTCCTCCACAGTTGTACTAGCTGGGTTAAAATTACTCCAAGTTCTGAATCCCAGTGCATACTTAAAAAGTATAACCGTGTTGATGTTTAAAGCAAAGTTAGGAAGAATGAAAGCAGATGGTAATTGCCATTGGCATTTCCAGGAAATTTCTAAATAATTATAAGAGTCATACTTCTAAAATTTCTTGAAAGTATTCGTTTCAGTGACCTGTAGAGTCTCTGGCACCAAAAGTCCATTTGAGCACTTGCAGTCCAAATAACCATCCAGCTTTATGATGTCTCCAGAGGCTGGACTAATTTGTGCTGTTTTGTGATTACAGTGCTATAATTCTCTGCTTTAGTTGTTTCCACAACATCTTGGAAGTCAGTGGACAAGATCAGGTTTCCTAACAAACAGTTTGGTGTCTTTACATGTATGTCCAGTGATTCATTGTCTTGGGATGTTTGTAAATGGTGAGGTCTTGACGTGCTTTTGGGGCAGGTGGGAAGTCCCATCTTTCTACTAAAGAAAACACAGAATTATATATACTTGGGGGTTCCCTTTTAAATTGCTCTAAGAGGTCAAAGAACTTTATCTGCTTGGAATAGTCGGTTTTATTGAAAATCAGAGAGGAATATAGTTTTCATGAGTCTTGCAGACTTGGTTTCTGTGAAAAGTTAAAATTTAGTAACAGAAACAGAATCTTTGGTTTGCAATATTTCTTAGTTCCTTTTGCTAGATGCAGAAGTATTTCAGACTCACAATGGCTCAAATTCAGGTTCAACAGTCTCTGCTGAAACACACAGTCATCTAGATAAAAACTTATCTAAACTGGCACGGTTATAGAAGCAGCTCTGCATGTTCTGACAGTAAAAGCTGCAAGCAGGGGACACAGCTTTCAGGACAGCAGTAGTAGCCTGTGTTCCATAGGATTGGGTATGGCTACTGAGGAAGGTCAGAAGCACACAATGCACGGTCAAGTCTGCAAGTACACATTGCTCAAACTGCATTGTTCTTTGAGCATATCGCCTGCGTGCAGGCATGCCATCTCCTTTCAGTGCGGATTAAAGGCCTGGTCTTATTTACTCTCCAGTAGAGTGCATGGTTGAGCTGGTCCACACAACAGCTTTTTAGTTTCTCTTTGAGCTTGAACGCAGAAGAATAAAGATTCATGACTCCCCACCCCCTGCCAGAGTAAAATGACCTCTTGGAGGCATCTCTTCACCTAGTGGTGTGAGGATAAGGCAGGGCTATGTACAGACAGAAAAGAGCAGGCTTACTGATGGGACAGGGCCCAGGGCCTTTCTTTTGGGGTGCATTCAAGTGTGTTACGTTAAATAGAAAACAGGTGAAAGAGGCCTGCACTCTGTCACATGACTTATCATCTAAGTCTCTCTTTCAGCAATCTGCTTGATCTTAAACCTTGGAGAGTGAATCTTTCCTGTGTTTCTTAGCATTGTTTTTGGCAATCTGAAATCTCATACACCGCTGAATGCTTTTTGAGGCGGTCCCTAGTAATGAGTCAAAAGGTCTGACTCTAGAGAGGCTTGTGCTAGGGTCCTGTACCTCAAATGCTCACCCTTCTGCCTTTTTAAATTTTGTGTCTCACTCAGTGGAACCTGTAGACCCTCTGGGCCAGAAACAAGCTCTGTTTCATAGAGTGCTAGTGGCCCACCTTTGGGGTAATGAATACTGCATCACCTAACCCTTTATGTATCTAGTGGCTCCTGATGGATCATGTCTTGTGAGCAATCTAATATCATGTGCCTGTATGTATTTGTATGCATCTGTTTTACACATATTTATTCTTTTGGTCTGTTCTCTTTTGCACAATATTAACACATCATTTTTCTCGCACATGCAGATATAACTCATTGCCTTGGCAACAATGAGCAAAGGCACTCTGTGAAAGTATGTACAGATAACTGTGACAAAAAAGATATTCTTATCACTGCATTAAATTAAATTCAAAATAAAGAGCCCAGCTACAGAAAGTCACTCAAGCAGGTTGACTGATTGAAATCAGACTCATCCGTGCTGCAGTGATTTCCTACATTCCACTCTAAATCACTACTCTGAGCAAGGATGACTGAAGATAGATGAGGAGTAGAGTGTTTAATGGTGTGGTGTGAGCAGCTATTCAGTAGCTCACTCTTGAAATGCATGTGACTGTAAGCTCTTAAACTGCCTAGAGGAAAATTATTTTAAGACCATACACTGCCCTATGGATTGCTTATCTTTATGCCTTGTCCCTTTCCTCGTGAAAGATTTGGATTAGGAAAATATGAGTTCAGAGACTTGGCACGGCTTTTTACTTCTGAAGATGGGATTTGCCTCATGCATCATTGCCTGCATGAGGTGAATGCCTCATCTGAACTTGGAATATACACTGCCCCTATCCTTGTCAGCTGAGAGGCGCTTCTCTACAAGTCCAAGTTGTCCTACCTCCCTGTCATATGCAAGGAATGGATCATCCTTTGGAAGCACTCCTTCCTCTGCTGTGTAGAAGCAGGGAAGGCGAAATGAATCCCTCTCCCCTTCCCTTTGCACTACATCTCCCCTGTGTTAAAGGTGAGAGATAGAAACTAGGTCTGGTGTCTTATATACCTAGTGTTTGTTTTGCATTAGCTAATTTTACTCAATTGCAATATTTCATTCCAATCATTCCTGTTCCCTGCTGCAACTGATCTTTTTTGCTGACACGAGAGAATTCTTGTTTATCTGTACCTGGAGCTGAGCCATCCGGAAGCAGCAGACACCAACAGTATTAGGTTAGGTCAGCATAATGCTACATAAGTTTTACTCCTTCTAAAACCAAAATTTAATCTGAGGAGGTGGGGGAAAATCCAATTACTGTGGGAGAAAATATGGTACCCAATGGGTGTGCATTGCAGTGTTCAGTTAAAATGTTTCATTTGGACTAGAAACTGGAATTTTTGTACTCCAATTCATCAAACCCCTTTTGGAATGCAAAGTCATGAACCCCTTATGTTTAGTCTCCTGATATTCTCAGCACTGTTAGAATTCTCTTTATAGCTTCTTGCTCTCCCTGGCTACTAGTATAATTCTGTTGGTTCTATTGCCATGTATTTATGAAAAGTATTATCAGAAAACAGTTTTTCTGGAGTTGCTTATTAGTTTCAGCACTGTGTACATCTACAGAAGCAAGGGTTCTCTCTAATGAGTAATTTGCCAAACACCAAATTTAATTTATGTAGGCTGTTAAATGAAGAAATGTTTTATGAAAGCTGGATCTATGTATGCAAGAGTGTGCAAGGCTTTTGTTCTCTCTTTCTTCTGCTTCTCAGCAGCCTGTACTGATGACGTGTTAGAGTGATGGTGAAAGACATTCTGTGAGTGGAGCATCCAGTCAGGAAAGCTCCTGCAGCCTTTGAGTAATCATTTATTCACTATGATGCCAAAATACAATTTTTTTACCAGCTACCACATCTGTCTGAGAATGGAGTGGAGGTGTAAATCATTGAAATAGGGCAGAACTATCTAAGTCCTTCTAAAACTAAGTCCTTTTATCAACATGGCTGAGGTCAAGTTTCTGGCCCCAGTGGCATATAATAAAGAAATGAAAGACATTAATCTAAATCATCAGCTTTCAGAGTGATTTTCTGTTCTTTGCAGTTGGATGATTCTTAATAAATTAAAGATCATTAGTGATACTTAGCAACAGCTCTGTGTCTTCATGATGCTAGAGTTTGTTAAAATGTGGCTGGATTCTGACCTTCTTTGCATCACCACCAGTGGTAGATTCATTGCTCCTCTTGCACAGAGGTTTCTGAACTTCATCTCTTACTCCCTCAAGTAATCCACAATGGCCTGACAATCACAGAGTCAGTTAGGTTGAAAAAGACTTCTGACATTATAAAGTCCAATCTTTGAACAATCATCACCATGCCAGCTAGACTGTGGTGCTAAGTAACACACTCAGTCTTTACTTACACTTCCAGGGACGGTGACTCCACCAACTCCCTGGGCAGACCATTATACAGCAACCTGTGGGACCAGAGTAATTGCCATCACATCTGCATTTTAAAAAGGCTGAATGGAGTAATTGAAGTGACCTTGGGAAAGTTCAGAAATCACTCATTAGAGATCCTGTGTTTCTGGGGAATGATAAAGCCCTGCCTGCCTAGAGTGTGGCACACCTCCTGTGATGAGGAAGGACTTTGTTGCTCTTCTCCCTCTTTCCATGTGGTTGGTGAGTTCTGATGTAATTTTTCTTTTAACTGCAGGTCACTTCATGGGCAACAACACAGTGATTGATGTTTTGAGGAGAGAAGGGTACGAGGTAGAACACACTCCAGCTGGACAAGCCATCAACAAGTAATGCATGCTTTTACCTACCTGAGCAGCCATTGGGGGGTGGGTTTGTAAATAATTATGAAGTAGGAATGGCAGCTGGAGCTATAACTAAGAGTGAGCTAGGAGCTAGTTTGGAAAAGGGATTATATTTGGTTTTGCTTTGAGGGTTTTTTTGTTGTTGTTGTTGTTGGTTTTTTTGGTTTTTTTTTTTTTTGTTGTTGTTGTTTTGTTCATTGGGTCTTGTTGTTGGGTGTTTGGTTTGTGGGTTTGTTGTTTTTGTTTCTTGGTTTTGTAGTGTGTTTTTCATGGTTTTGGGGTTGGTGGGGTTTTTGTTGTTTTTGTTTAAGAGGCTTTTTTTGTTTGTTTGGGTCTTCTTGTTTCTTTGTTGTTCTTGTCGCTAATAAAATTTCTGCCCTTGTAAGTTTTCAACTCTTAAATTAACAGCTGTAGAGTATGCATGCTTGGTTTATCAGATCTGAAGCTGTCTTGTACCACACAGGTTTCCAGGTTCCTCTTTTCTCTCTTTTATGTGTTTGACTGCCCTGCCTTTTAACAATCCCCTTCTTTTATACTGCTATATTTTTATTTTTTTCTGTTTACTCTTCAGTCTGGAATCTGATAGCTCAGGGTCTTTGCAAGCTGTCTCTATGACTGATTGCTCTCACATCCCCTGCTTTCTTCTGCATTTTTAAACTAAGGTATTTGTTGTTCTGGTTCATCTTGCAGCTGTCCTTTGGGATATACCCTTCCTGCCTCTTTTTATCTCTTACTGGATGCTTTTATCCACCTCCATGGTTTCAGTAGCTATAGAATGCTAGATAATCTTCTCCACCCTCTAACAAGAATTACTTGTGCTTTGACTCACCTCTTCTTGGAATTCTTGCCACCAGCTTAGGGTCTGCAATCTTTGCTTTCCCCTTCTCCAGACTCCTACTAAACATGCAGCAGTCAGATATACTAGCTCTTCACTGCTAAAAAACCTCAGAGGAGAAAATTGGAAATTGGTCCCAATTGTGGTTCTGTTTCCCTTTTATCTTCTGTGCATGGCACAGTATCCTTTACATCTCTGTCCCTCCTCTCCCATGTTTCTGATATGGGACTCTCTGGTAGGACTACCACCTTTTGATAGGATTTGTGCAGAGGGCACAGTGTTGAGTCTTGGTCTGTGCAAAGGGCTTTACAGGTGTGGTGCAAATTAGTAACAGCTGTTTCTCTCATACTCTGATTGCTTATCTTTCTCTTTATACTACCTTTGCTGTTGTGTGAAAACATGAGCTTGAAATTCTGGCACGTTATGTTTCTGCAATGATTCTTGACATGAACATACATCATTAATGCTTTATGCACTGAAAAACACCTGATCCAAGACTTAGCCCATGATTACGTGAATGCCAGCCCCTAACCCTGTTTCTGTTAGTGGGCAGGTAGTCTGACAATGAGAAGCACCTGTGCTTAAGCATGAGACTTAATGATTCTATAAAGCTTGATTTGTGCCAGAAAATCCAGTGTATCAGTGTTGACAGGGATGATAAAAAAACCCAAACCAAACCCAAAACAGTCTGCACTTATATTTTCATGTTGTTTTTCCATTCTTAGCTTAGATATTCCTAAAAACGGCTGCAGCAGCTTCTTAAAGCTTAAAGTAAGACAGCTCAATAGGTACTTGAAAATACACAAGGGCAGACTGAAGAAAGGAGGGATAGATTTTTACTCATTGGGAAGGTTGGTATCAAGGTTACTTGGAGTAGCTGGGCACCCAGTTCCATAACCACATCATGGGAGTTCATTGTACAGCCCCTTGTGACTTTGAAAGCCCTCAGTTTGGCATCAGTTGCATCTTAAACCTCTTATCAGGACTGTTGGACAGAACACCTTTCCTAGAGTCTTGATACTAAACCTGAGTAAGAAGATAGCACTTCACTGTTGACATTTCTGGATGACTTGGAAAGAGATTTAAAAAATATAAAATACATTTTAAGAAAAATGTGGGTTCCAAGAAAAAGAGCCTTCCATCTTGGAAGGAAGATTTCACTTGATTGCTATCCTAGGCTTGTTCTGGGAGCAAATAGTAGAGCAGCCTGTGGCAGTAAATCCAGTGTTGATCACATAAATGTTGAACTGTATCCAGTTATTGTCCTACATTGTGCTGCACACAGTCAAGTCAGTACCTGTGGACTATTTCACTGATCATAATTGAGACAGGATAAAAATGCAAGTGGTTGGACAGAGACAGAGAATTTAAATGACTGCTCTGGTGTCAGACACAATAGGTATATTAGTTGAGAGGTCCTAAAATGCAAGAAGGAGGAAGTCTGCAATCATCTCCCTTCCCTGCAGCATGATGTTCTGCTGTAGTGGCACAGTCTGCTGTGTCCTGTGCTCTGGCTAAACAAAAAGTCCCTTGTGAGGTAAGTTCCTATCTATTTGTAGGAACCAATAAGCATGCAGGATAGTTACGCTCATTTTCCTGCAGCAGGCAAGGCTGCCTGAGGTGTCCTGTCCATGTGCAGAGCAAATGTGATGGATGCCCCTCGTTTGAGACAGAAAAGTTCCTTCTCCCTGGTGTCTCCCAGGCAGGGAAGGCAAAGGAGGTGCTTCAAGCAGACAGTATTGCAAGAGGCAGTTTCTAAATAGTACCAGAAGTTCAGTCAAGCTCCTTCTGACTCACTTTGGTCTTTAACTGTTGTTCCTGATTTTAGAATCTAGTTATATATTGTAAAATAGTCAACACAATCCAGCCATCATTAAGGTGCTTGCTGACTCTCCCTTAGCTGCTGTGACTGGAGAGGGAATTGGCCTGGGGGGAAGAAGGATGGGCTTTTGAATCTCTGCTCCTTTTCAAGTGATCTCTAGAAGAAATGCCTGCAAGAAACATTGCAAAGGAGCTTTGATATATGGATGTGTCTATCAGAATAAATGTCTGGCCATGCAAGATGCAGGTAATCTTCTACCTGTAGCAGTGCTGAGCTCCAGCATGGTGTGACCATGGGTTCAGTAGGGAAGGCTGCAGGCAGCATGGCAATCTACAGGGGCAGGGTGCTGTCCACTCTGGGGCTTACTTAAGGAACAAAAATAGTGAAGAGAAATGGTGAAAAACGAAATCATAGGGAGTCCTTTACACAGATCAGGTTTCTGGAGAGAGCTAATGAGGGGTCATCATTCTGTAAGGGGGAGTTATAGAGTGGGTAATGTGAAGCAGCTGAGGAGGAGAGCTGAAAGATCATGACAGTTCAGAGGTGATAAAGTATGACAGAGTGTGACACTACAATGATTTTGAATGAGATTGATAACCCAAGGTCCATTCTGCAGCAGGCTCTCTCATATAAACTTGAACATGTGATCACTCTGATTTTCCTTGCAGCAAATAAGACAGATTATCTTTGTGTTCCATCTACTCTCTTGATGTTCTAGTCCTCAACTTCATTTCCCTTTCTCCATGACTTGCTCTCTATTTGCTATCAAATTGATACGCATACAGTGATGGACTAGCTTGAAAACTGCACCCATGCTGGAATATGTCTCTTTCCAGACCACATCCTTTTATGCCATTGGAAGCTGAAAAAGGAGCACGATTCTGGGAAAGTTTCATTGACTAAAGGCAGGTTTCTGCTCGGTGGTCTGTGGTTTTCTGTTACTTTTCGAATTTCAGCCTAAGCCAGTCTGCACTTCTGTTACAGAAGACTGTTGCATCTCTTCTCTTTCTGAAGGAGCCATAATATCAGTCAGATATTCCTGCTAGTTTCTGTGTATACGCAGAGTGGTTTGAGTTTCTGGTTTTGTCCAAGATTCTCATAAACAAATGAAGAGGAAAAATTGTTCCAAACAATGAGAAATGTGGGCCAGCAAAGCCATGAGTGAATAGAACACTGCAGACTGCCTGCCTTAGAGTATAGATGAGATGTTGCATGTTCTAAGAAAAAAAGAAACAGAGCTTCAGTAATCAGGGTGGAGCTGATTACTGTTTTTTTTTCAATTTATCACCTTCACAGGAAGCTGAGTAGTCATAGCTCTAAGAGCTTTTTCTTGGACCTCAACTTTGGGTTTCCAAGATTTGTCTTGTAAGACACTTTGTACATGCACACAGTCTCAGTGACATATCTCACTTGCTGGAGCTCCTTTGATATTCCCAGTAATGCTGCCAGCCTAATATAGGATCTGGACACCTGGAAGGCTAAGGCCTGACTCCCATTCCCTCATTACTTGCTATAAATGTGTGCAAAACTTGTCTCTGCTTATAAGAGAGATGCAATTTCTCAGTTTCCTCCCCTTTGTGTAGACCTCCATACTTGTCCGTAAAACCCACTAAGGCCACTATTTCATGCTCCTTCATGTGCTTTATCTGAGTGGCAGGACAGCATTACACCCTTTTGCAGATCAACACTAGAAGCCAATGCCACAATGATGTGTTGAGCTCTAGTCTCTTATGTGTCAGACACATGATGTTTTGTAAAGGCTGTGCATTCACTGCTTCATACCATCTGCCTTCATCAAAAAGAAAATAAGAAGATAGTGAACTTAGTGGTGCCAAAACTAATCTGCTTTTAGTTGATGCAGACTAGATGGCCCAAAGGATTCCTTAATCACAGAATCATAGAAAATTAGGGATTGGGAAGGACTTCAAAGATCATGTAGTCCTAATCCCCCTGCCATGGACAGAGATACCTCCCACTAGAACAGTTTGCTCAATGTCTTATGCATCCAGGTTTTGGAAAGTGCCGGGGTTGGAGCATCATAACCTCCCTAGGCAACTTCTTCCAGTATTTCACCATTCTCACAGTAAAGAATTTCTTCCCAGTCCTGGCCTAAATTAATTCCTTCTTCAGTTTGCCTCTCTTACTCCTGTCACTACAATTCCTGACAAAGTGTGCCTCTCCAGCTTCCCTGTAGGACTGTTCAGATACTGGGAAGTTGCTATGAGGTCTGCATACAGCCTTCTCTTCTCCAGAATGAACTGACCTAGCTTTCTCAGTCTGTCTTCACAAGAGAGGTTCTCCAGTGCTTTTACTAATGTTGTAGCCTCCATGTCCTTCTCACACTGAGAACCCCAGAGCTGGGTGCAGGGTTCTGGGTGGGGTCTCAGCAGAGCAGAGGGGGCAGAATCCTCTCCCTCTCCTGCTGCCCATGCTGCTTTGGATGCAGCCCAGGATCCCATTGCTTTTCAGGGCTGTGAGGGCACATTGCTGGGTCATGTTAAGTTTTTCATTAGCCATCACCCTCATCCTTCTCCTCAGGGTGCCTCAATCAGTTCTCCACTCAGTCTGTAGCTGTGTCTGGTGTTGCTTCGCGTATCTGTCTCTCAGGTCAGCTCAGCGTCGGCTGGGCCACCCTGCTAGCTCTGATACGTCCAACAGTACCTTTGCGTGGGTCTTTGGCTCCGCAGTGCTTTTGCCTTAGCTGTCTCGGCCGTGGTTCGAAAGAGGGGACACTCCAGGCTCAGGGAGAAAGGTTTTATTCGGGTAACTCAGGGGCAGCCCCTGGTTCCAGGCCTGTGCCTCTGGGGAGTGACCCCCGGCCTCGGTTACAGGGGGTTTTTGTTCCCCCAAAATCTCGGGGGTGGACACAAGTTACAAGACCAATGAAACAAAGCCAGGTGGGTAAGGCCAAAATGCAATACACAACATTAACAAATCAGGTGAATTTGGGATGTGGTCCTGTGAAACCCACCAATCACTGTCAGACACCTCTCCTGAAGGTTTTGGGGCCTGGGGTATGATGGGCATGTGGGAGAGAATACAATGGGATGGGGGAAAATACAATAGGATGACCGAAACCCTGGGCAGAGGATTAGGTTGCCTTAGTAACTCTTATCAACTTAGGATAAGAACCCTCCAAGACAAGAACTTTGCCTGGCTAGGGTTAAAGTCCAAATCACATCAAACCTACAACTAAGAAATCTATGATACCATTTCAGCACCCCCACAGTCTGGGATTGCCACAACCCAGGTACAGGACCTTGCACTTGTTGCACTTCATGGGCTTTGCACAGCCCCACCTCTCCAGCCTGTCCAGGCCACTCTGGATGTCATCCCTTCCCTCCAGAAAGTTGTCTGCTCCACAGAGCTCGATGTTGGTGCCAAACTTGCTGAGAGTGCCCTTGATCCCACTGTACATGTCACTGACAAAGATCTTGACCAGTGATGGTGCCAGTACGGACCCTTGAGAGAGACCATTCATCACTGGTTTTCGTGTCAAGAAGGAGCTGTTGACCACAATTGTTTGTGTGTGGGCATCCAGCCAGTTCTTTATCTGCCAAGTAATCCATCCATTAAATCTATGTCTATCTACTTTGGAGACACGGATATTGTGTGGGACAGTGTCAAATGCTTTGCGTAAGTCCAGGCAGATGATGACAGTTGCTCTGCCACATCCATCAGTGCTAAGTCCCATGAAAGAAGATAATCAAATTTAACAGGCATTGTTTGCCCTTGGTAAAACCATATTAGCTGGTACAAATCACCTCTTTGTTTTCCATGTTTGTTTTAGCATAGTATTCAGGAGCATCTGCTCCGTGATCTTGCCTGACACAGAGGTGAAACTTTCACTTTCTCCTTTTTAAAAATGAGGGTTATGTTTCCCTTTTTTCAGGCGTTGGGAATTTCACCTGAATGCCACAAGTTTTCAAAAAGATTGATAGTAGCTTAGCAACTTATTTGCCAGCTTCCTAAGAACCCACAGATGAATCTCGTCAGGCCCCATGCACTTGTGTACATTCAGGCTCCTTAGATGGTCTTGAACTTGATTCTGTCCCAACATTTTACTTGAGGTCTTCATACTCCCATTTGCCTTGCCTGACTTGGGCAGCTTGGCTGGAACACTTGCCATTTGGGTCATTAAGAACTCCTTAGCCTTCTCTGGGTCCAGCATGCAATCAGGTTACTGTTAGTGGTTACCTTTCCCTTCAAAGATGATAATTTTTAAGCTGTATTTCTGTACCCATGACCACAGTCTGCGGGCTAGCTTGTTTCTTATCTTCTCCACCAGTGAGAGCTGCTGATCCAGAACTGGTTTCATCAGTTGGTGTGCTTTAGTTGTTTTGTTTGCCCCTTCCCCTTGTCCCCCAAGTGAGTTCGCTCTCGGCAGGAATGTTGAAAGGAGTAATCTGGTCTGTGTTCTGCAGCACATGAGACTAGAGGAGTGTGGTTTGACTCTGACTTAGAAGTAATTCCGTTTTGGTCTCTTTCTAGATATGCAAGCTTATTACCAAGAGTTACTCCACCTTTATCCAGACTGCATTCTTTCCTCTGATACAGATTGCCTCTTTTCCAAAGATATTTTTTTGCTAAAGAGCACTATTTTGGATCACAAAATCAATACTCACTAAAGGAAAAGGGAGCAAGTATACGAGGCAGAGAAATGAGCATCCAGGGGGAAACATCTATTTTATATGTATGTGCCTTGATACTCTCTATTACAGGATTCTGCCTCGAAGCCTTTTTAAATGTTATCTATGTTCTCTCCTTCTTCCAGCCGAAAATCTCCCAAAACCTTGTTAGCCTTTTCATCCTCACACAGTCCCTATGTCATGTCCCGTGAGCTTCCCCTGCACCCTCTGAAGGAGAAGGAAGAGGAGGAGGAAGAGTTCCTGCCTCACCTACTATTCCCTGACAGTATTGATGTGCTCATGAAAGTAGACAGGAAGTACAAAAAGAAGAAGAAAAAGCAGCAGAAGAAGCAAAGACTGCGACAATTTAGCGACCTCTGGGTTCGCCTTGAAAAAAGGTAGCTAATGGCTGGGGAGGGGAGGATGGCTTGTCATGCAAACTGGGCCTTAACTTAAATGGTTTCATACAGATCTTCAAACTTCTGCAGGGGCAGATATATCCCGTGGACAAGATCTGACCTTCTCCACTGCTGTGATTCTTTCTGAAGCATTTGCACAAGGTTTCTTGTGCTTTTAGTGGCAAAAAAAGCTTTCTATTTTTTCTTTGCATAGTTAGATTTTTGAAAAACTAGACATAAAACAAGTGGAAGCGTTGTTTAGATCATTCTGCCTTTGGGTTTTAGGGATTGCAAGCATATTGCAGTCCTCTCTTTCGTGAAAGGCTGGGTCCAGTGGTAGTTGGTATAGATCAAAGCCTTTGACCATTATGCAAAAGCTGCTGCATATGAGGAAACTAACATTCCTGGCACATGTTCCCCTTGCACTGGGGCAATATTCATGCAGTATTTTCAGTCTCTGTATTCTTTCAGCCTGAAAAAATGACAGTCTAATGGATGGCAGAGTTTATATTAAAAAAAAAGTGTGTTGTGCGGTGGAGGTTCACACATATCCCTTTCTTTTCATCCAGAAAAGCTTGCTTACCTACCAGAACTAGGGCAACCTGGAAAAAAAAAAAAAAAAAAAAAAAAAAAAAAAAAAAAAAAAAAAAAAAAAGGTGCCAATTTCTTTCTCACTACCTATACTTGGGCCTGTGGCTGAATGTATACCTTAATGTTTCCCCCCTGTGAGGTAATACACATGCCCAAAACCTGCTTTCTTCTGTACTTTGTGTGTCTGTATCTCTGCCATACTCAGGTTGAAGGCATTAAATTTTTGTGATACTATAAACAACCAGACATGCTGGGGTGATGGAGCCAAGTCTGACAGTTCTTGAAATAGACCCTGTATGTTATTTGGATTTTTCTTCTCTGAAGAATACTTCTTCCTGCTCCCCAAGTTACTGAGTATAGCAGGGTTCTCCTATGCCTTTCCTATCGGATCCCTGGATCCTAACTGTACCACTGCTGTGAGTGATACATGGCTCAGGTTGGCCACAAGTGACTGCAGCAGCTGTTCTGTTTGATACATTCAGCCATTGTCAGATTTTTTATTCCCTTCTCTGCTCCTTCCTTCAACTTTATAAGTATTTGGGAGACAAAGAGAGACAAATGCTTATGTAAGATGTCCTCTGACAGACCTATATACAGCCCAAGATTCACCAATATAACAAGTCCTATACTGATTGCCCTTGATTTTATCTCTTAATGTACCATTTACTTTCTATTAATGTAGTTGACACTGGCTGGTTATGAATGGATTTTTGGAGTTTCTGTTGGTAGTCTGTTTAGTTGAAATGCTAAGGAATGTCTGTCTTAATCTCCCACCCTGCCTCCACTGTGCTTTGTTCAGTGTTTTATATGCAGTTGCTCCCACAAAGCTCAGGAAGTCAGTGGGCGGTGACTCTAAGACACCTGTGCACTTGCAGTATCAAGCCTTCAAAAGAAGAGGGAATATGGGAAGATGTGCTACTGTGAGCAAACTGAAGACACATTAGGGCTGTATACTAGATTTCAGGTACTGCCAGGCAGTAGAGAGGCAAAACAAAGCACATGATGGCAGCCTAGGAAACTGCTGCATAAATATGGGAGCAGCAGATGCTGCTTTTCTTCTCTTCTTTGTATGTTTCCTTTTTTCCCCCTACTATTTAAGTTGTCCTGTGTGCTAGAAACCTACCTCAGGTGAGTGGTGCTAGGTGACAAATGCCTTGTAGAGGTGACTCCTTAGCAGCAGAGAAGAGGTTAAATGTCTGGAGATGGAGATGTTGCATGGCAGGAAAGACAATCGATCCCTGGGCGATTGCTGTGCCGTAGCGGCGAGGGAAGGCAGCTGTCCCTCAGGCAGGAGCCCCACCCGTGCGCTGGGCTTTTTGTAAAGCCCGGGTTGTCTGCTGGGCTGACAGCCCCACCTCGCGGCCCATCCCTTCCCAGGGAAATCCAGCGCTTCTGGGCTCCAACTCGCCTGTGCAGGGCATGTCTGTCTCTCATTGCTCTCTCTAAACATTCCTGTGTGCAGACACAGGTAAAGCTGTCGGGCTTCTTACGAATGGGCCATTCACAGCTTTCAGGTTTACAGGTGGGCTTAATGACCTTAAAGGTCTTTTCCAACCTGCATAATTCTGTGATTTCTCCTGTGAGCCTGCAAATGTGAAAGCTGCAGCTTGAGTGATTTAATAGTGTTGTAGAGGGCTTGTCAGAATGGCCTTGGTTTGTTCCTCTGTATGCATCAGCTGCTGGCTGCATTTCCTTGATAGGCTGCCAGCTGGCTTCTCTCTGGCTTTTGTTCAGATCTTCTGGGGAGCCCTTTGGGTAAGGAAGAATAAAGTGTTTTTAAAAAGGATAGTAATTGCCTTCAATTTCCCAAAGTATTTTTGCTTAGTGGACTGAAATAAGGCAAGAATGGTGCACAGCAGCTGAAAGTTGGGTGCAGAAGAAATTACTTGGTTTTCGTATTTGCTAGGTGGACTTGCTTTTAGTTTTGTAAAGATTTGTCTTCAGGTTTTACACAGCACCATGCATTCCTGGGGTCTATGTCAGTCACACAGCTGTGGTGTCAAGTATTGCTTTCAGTCCATGGCCAAACAGAACAACATCCTGTGTAGTATTTAAGCCTTCTGACTCTTGGCCTGCTGTGGTGTATGATCTCCCCCAGTTCAGGTCAGTTGGCATCAGCAGCCTGGAGCATACAAATTTCTCTCCTCCATCATATATTGCCATTATGGGAGCTCAGCTCATGTATGCTCTAATTCAGTTCTTGTTCATCACAATGTACTCTCTACCACTGGGAGATACTCTGGAATGTGATGATCTAGGATTTGTTTCTGGAAGCCATTCTTCCTCTGCTTAAAGTACATCATGTAAATCTTTGTAGTTCCTGATCTGTGGAAGAGATGATGTGGTATGGAGACAAGGTGAGTCCATACTAAGGTACATGAAGCATGGCTGAAGAAGATGTACTCAGAAAACATATGCCTCACTTCAGCTGTGCTCAGCAAGTGCCCTTGCAGTGACACTCCTCTGCAACAACACTTGTTTTGTCCTTATCTATTTTCTGCTTAGTTGACAAGGGCTAGGAATATGGTCATCTTACCCACCCAGCTGACTGTATGGGAGTAATGAACAAGCTGGGTAGGCTTGAGACAGAACAGGTATTTCGGTGCTGTCATCACCCTCCTCAGTCTCTTTGCTGTTCCCTCTCAAGTATACTTCATAGTTTGGCTGGGTAGCACCTCATCCTTGTGGGCTGGTGTGTGAATTATCCACATGTGTGAGGAAGGGACAAGACAGCACTGCCATTTAAGAGGCACAGAGTTTTGTTCAGTGTGTAACTTGTACAAGAGACCATTTGCATGGACCCAGAAAACTGACAGTGGAGAACAGACACTGGCCACCTTCTGCTCTGTGGCTGTTGGGCAGCTTGGGCTCTGTCAGGACTGATATTCTTCTCTTGTCTTGCAGTGCTACTGATCCCCCTCCCCGGATCCGCATCATTAATGGCTACATCACGGTGGAGCCCCAGCCCCGGGGCCACAGACGGTCCAGTCACACTCGTGCAGACACCAGCAGTGCTCATCAACTTTCTCATCCTCTCCTCCTTCCACTACTGGCTTTGACTTTGCATAAGATAATACTTCATTGAAACACAGGAAGACCCAAGCTGCGAGACTCTTGCCTTAAAAATAATAAAAAAAAGAAACTTATGCAAAAACAGAAATAGAAGACTATGAGTGGGACACCTATTCTTTGGAGTGTTATTAAACTGCCTCCTTTTCCTGAGTCCAGATCATTAACTCTATTCTGGTTTGACCTGCCCAATACAGGAGAAGATATTTTAATGAAAGTGTTATTTATCCTTCTCTTGCAGAAGAATGATTTCATGTTATCCCATAATACTTTGGGGAGATTGTAATGCCACTATAACATAGCTGTCGTTTAGCTGTTTGAGCTCATCTAAAGTACATATTTTTCACCTTCAGTGCCTTCTAAAAAGATTTACACACCACTGACTTGTTTATTGGAACATATGAGCAGAGCTGGGAAAAGAGAGTTGGTATTTACTGTATGTCTCTACTGGTAATGCTTTAAATTTTGCTTGTTAGGGCTCCAGATTACAGATAAAGGTTCATGAACAACACCTACAATAGAATAAAACAGTGAAGACTTGTGAACTGAATGTTTCTGCTGCCTGTTTGGTGCTATTTAAGATGGGTCCCCCTGAAACTGTAGTGGCCAGGCAAGTCTCATAAGTGCAAACTAATGTACATTTAAGAAAAAAAAAATCAGTGGGAACTTCACAAATCATTATGTTGGAGTCTTCCAAAAAAAGTTCTCAAGAGGTGATTTGCACAATCAAGACAATTCTAGAAAATCCTTTCAAGTTTTCTACTGCATTCATTGCTCAGACTTTCCAAATTGCTTTGAGTCCTTCGCTGTCTGTGTGAAGTAGATGTGTTGTCAACTGTTGAATATGAAGAAACTTGGAAGTGGTGATGTATTTTCTGTATTTGTAGAGGACATCCTCTTGTGATCACAATTAACTCCATTTGTGAGCAATATTTCACCCCCATCTCTTAGCAGGTTTTCGTTGCCTGGGAAGGTCTCTTAAGTTTCACCCATGGATGAACTTAGAGCCCATGTGTTGAGCTCAGTAACTTGGAAACATAGTAGTCACTTGCCCCAGGGAAACAACAAACCTTCATGTTTCCTTTCCTATGCCTTTACACATAGTTCAGTGCTTCCATTGCCTGTAAAAAGTAGGTTTTTTTGTAGCCTTGTATAGCACAGTAGAGGAGGAACAACAAACGTTCCAGGTTTCGTAACAGGCTTTTCATCTCTTGATCTCAAATTTCAGTCCATTTTCCTAAAGGGCTGAACCTGAACACAGACTCTGTTCGCTGAGGAAAACAGAGAAACGAGAGGCTAAGCGTCACAGTTAGCAGCAGCATTGTGAGGACTGAGATGTACCTGGGCTAGAGTAGAAGACAGCGCCATCTCATCATCTATTCCTTCTTACACATAATGCTGCAAGACTTCTGAGTACATGAATGCATTCTGGCATCCTTGGCTTTCACAGTAGCCAGGCTGATGATGTGTTCTCCCTCGTCTCTCACTCTCTGGTTGATCTTTCACTGGTCATAAACCTGGTGGGGCTGGAGCTTGTTTTCCGTGACCTAAATGTGACCTGAAGGGAGCAGATTGTATGAAGTGTAGGTTACTTACAAAAATCCGCTACAGGTTTGACAAACTGGGCACATAGGATCTTTGGTTTGGTTTGATTTGGTTTGGTAAGGACCTTAGAAGTTCATCTCATTCCAATCCCATTGCTGTGGGTCTGGACAGCAACAACCTTCCACTAGACCAGGTTGCTCAAAGCCCCTCCTTGAACACTTCCAAGGGATGGGCCTTCTACAGCTTCTCTGAACAGCCAGTTCTGGTGTTTCAACATCCTCACATACATACTTGCCTATTGACCAGCACATCTGGCCACCACAAATGTCACACCAGAGTGTGTACTGCACTTGCTAATCTCTGCCCTGGTATTGCTTCTCCTCCCGCTGTCCTCTGTCCTTAAGAACTGCATGATAGAAGTGTGTCCAAAGAGCACTGCAAGCACTGGGAGAAAATTGTTGAAGCAGGTTTTGTTTCTTTTCTCCATTACAAGGCTGCTGTGTAAAATAACGCCAGGCTGCCTTTTCTCTTTGTCTTCTCCTCCATGGTGCCTCCTGAGCTGCATCTCGGGGGTAACTGGGTTGAGTGAAACAGCCATCACTGTTTTTCCTAGGTTGGCATGAAGAAAGAGTGGTTATAAAATACTCTGAAATAACAAAGACCTGAAGCAGCACTGTGGATAATTCAGTTCTGGTGGTGTAACTAATTTTGTAGCATGTTTCCAAGTGCCCAACTGTCAGAAAAATAGAAATGTACTTAAACATGGATTGTGTGCCTACAGAGGCTGCATCCTGGGGGTCTTTCTGCAAAGTAATCGAATAAAGATGCTTTTGAGGGTCTCATGGACTTGGGTTGATACTCGTGAACTAAGCTAGCGGTTCCACTCCCTCACTTTTCCTTCCAGGAAGTCAGAGGACCAGCTTTCTACATGTGGACACCCAGTGGAACGACTGCTTCTGGAGTCCCAAGAAAAAATGGAGCAGAGCTACTGCCTTTTTGCTCGAAGGTAGGTAGCTCTGAGATTAAAATGTTGGCTAAGACATGTTTCCAGCTCTCTGCTAGAGGGGATTTGTAACCAGAGCTTGTCCTGGTGGCCTCTTAACCCCCTCTGAAAAGTTGGCTAGGGAGACGTCCTCTCTATGGAGGTGGCCTTTTTAAAGAAATGGTAGTAATCAGATATTTTGTTTATGTTCAGATTAGCACTAGAATAAAATAAGACACTGTCTTTTCAAGTTGCATTGCAATAGATATGCAGCTGCATGCAGTCACACACTATATTATTATTGTGATTTTCCACCTGGCTTTTTAGGTCATCCCAGGAAATGCATTTTATATGTCTGATTTTAATGTAGTGGAATATTATAAGTATAAACTCACTTGATCCATCCCAGAACTTGGTAGCAGGAAAAGCTATCTTCCATTGGTGGGTTTGGATCTCAGCTGAGCCACTCACCTGCTTTGTTCTCCCTCACAGTTACTGTTTTTCAGGATGCCCACTGTTCTTGGTTGCTGGTTCCAAAGACCACCACCCCCTATATTTAAGGAAAGATTTAATAAAGAGGATAGGACCAACTTCATTGATCAGGTACATTGATCAGACAAGTGTACTGACCAGCAAACCAGTCCCTTTTATACCACTTCCTGTCTACTCCCTTTCCTTGTTTCTCCCCGATCCCCTTTCACTAAACATTCTTGTGTAAATTTTTCTTAGTCACTGTACCTCTCCCTTGAATATTCCAAATCCTCACAATCCTTTTTTTCTCCCCTTTCTTAGCAGTTATGAACATGGCCATCTCCAGAGCCAGGCCTGGGAGTTTCTTTCCATCATCCGTCAATTAATAACGAGAAACTTTTAATCCTTAGCGTCATTTCTCTTACCTGTTGTCTGTCAGGTTTGTCTGTATGTGTTCTTGCTTATCACATCCCCTTTCACTTATTATTTGTTATTATTTGTTACAATTTTTTATATTTTATTATTTGTTCTTTTTCATTTGTCTTTATGTGTTCTTACTTATCGCTTCCCCTTTTGTTTATTTTCCTTTTTGCATTGAATAGGTCCTTGATTCAGCCTATTTGAACAGATGCTTTTACCTTCACATACCTAATCACAAGACATTTTCCCAGTAGAATGACAAAAAGACAAGTGATTTTTATTGTTGGTTACTTGGATTTGAATAGGAAGAGTTCAGGGCAAAAATAGTATCAAACTCACCTTAAAGCTTCCTTTGCTCTATGTTGCTAAAACCAAGAAACAAAACTGTATTCCTGTCTTTGAAAGCCTAGTATGGAAGGAAAAACTGCAGGTGATGCAGTTAAGAGGGCTAGCATGACACCTGGATCTAATAGCTTGTCTGATCTCATGATGCAGTAGTAGCCACCAGCACCTTGCACTGAGTCCAGTGGAAGCAAATGACAGCATCATTTTTTTAGCTTACTTGTAGCTTGTGAATGATCTGTAGCTTGCTGGAAGCATGGCTGCTGGATGACTCCCAGAGCAGATACAGGATTAGAAACTCGTTTGTCTAAAACGCATAATTTCTGAATTGATACAGTACCTTTAACCTGCTATCTTAAGGTTCCAAACTGTTTATTTGTAAGTTTAAAATGGACACTTAACAGAATTTACCACTTACAGCAGTCAGACATTGAGAAAAGGGAAGTATGATGTATGCCTTTTGTGGTAAAGCCTGCCTGATCTCTGGGATACATCCTCCTGACCTGACCAAGAGTTTTCAAGGAAACTCTTGCACAGTCATTGATTGTCCATAATCCAGATGTTCAGGCATTCATGGAGGTGTCAGAATACCAGAATATGCAGTACACCTCAGCTAACGCTAGATGTTGCCCATGTACTTCAGAAGCTGACACTCATCATGCAAAAAGAAATGGGCTTGAGGCTTTAGACAAACTACCTTAGGTACATAGCTATTGGCTTCCTATTTCAGAATTATTTCAGATATACTTAGATACTTTCAAATATACTGTACAAATATATTTCCGCCTCACTTTAAGTGGTGGTTATATCTTCTTCTCACCATTGTTCATATCTGGCTAGTCCTGTCTGAATGGTAATTTGAAAGGAAACTCTTACCTGCCTTCTTAAAATTTCCTTTTTGTTTGGTTGGTTGGTTTGGTTTGTTTTGTTACCTCTGTATGAAGCAATGCTACCCAGGGTGTAAATATGCACCCTGTAAGTGGATGTGGCAAAGTTGTTACTGAGCCTCCAGTACATCCTCCAGTAAAATTTTCTATCTTTGTACTGTGTGTCTTGTTCTGTTTGTCATCTTGTTCTCTGCTGAACAAAAGAAAATATGTGGTTGAAACACTTGAAGCAGGATATTGGAGCACTTTGTTCAGATCCCTGCTCATCCAGGCATCATTTACCTGATTTAGCTTAGTAATTTTGCTCTATTTGGGCCTTGCTGTGTCTTTCTTAAGAAAGGGGCTAGGAGTGCTTCCTCCCCACATAGGGGTGTTACATTCCTAAGTATATATCTAAGGGCTTGATAAAATTATGTGGGAGAAAAGTACACTTAGAGAAACCCATTAGAGTCATTTCCTGTATTAAAGATGAAAAGTCTATCCCACAATATTCAGTTCTCTAGAGTGTCATGTATTTATTTGGAGAAATTAATGGCCATTGAATATGCAGTCCTGGCAGTCAATTGCTCTGAACTCTGGCCAGACCACTGCTCTTGTTATTTTGAGGCATACCTTGAAGTCTTAGCCATATGCAAATCCTTCAAAAGGCTTTAATCATGACTTTTTCACAGAAAATAAAACCACAGGAGCCCTGAATTCCATCCAATGACCATAAGCAAACATCAGGCTACTTATCACCCTGCTGTAGGAGATCCTGTGCTATTTCTCTTCACCTGTGAGAGAAAGCCACTTCCACTCCCAGTCCTACTGCCTTTCTTGAAGAAAATCCTTTCTTTTCTCTGTGCTGACAAAAAGTATTATCTGTGTTTCCTTGGTTTTACTGCTCGACTTCTTGGGATTTATATCACTCTTGGTTTTTATATCAGTTATTCTCCCAATGGAATCAAGGTGCCATATCTTGATTCTTAATGTTATACAGTGTTTCAAACAGAGACTGTCTGTATGATAAATCCATATACTCTGTCAGACATGCTCAAGGCCCGAATGTCTGGCAATTAGCAAGCAAAATATACCTACCTAGTGCATGTCCTCCTGCTTACTAATTTGATTCATCTTGCCCACAGAAAGAGGTCCTTAGCAAGATAAACTCAATTACATTTGTCGAGGATCTCTGACTTTATAGAGAAATCTCACCAGGTCATTTTTTGTCTCTGGACTGGTCTCTGAGTGGCTTCTCTGTAGTCAGACTGAATTAGAAAAATCTACAGTACAGACTTTATCTATTTGAAAAGAGAAAAGAGAAGATTTGACATTTAATTGCCACAAAGTTAGACAAAACAAGAGTGTTTGAATGATTGTTGTGCATTTGTCTTGGCAGGCAGCTCAGCCAGTCTTGTTCAGTCCCTCAAGGGGGCATGGGGAGAGAGCTGGAAGGGTAAAAGTAACAAAACTTGTGGGTTGAGATAAGGACAATGTGATAGATAAATCAAAGACTGTGTGTGCAAACAAAGCTTCAGCAGGCAGATGTTCAATTGTCTCTGGGAAAGCAGAGTTTCATCACATGTAATGATTGCTTGGGAAGACAAATACCGTAACTCCAAATGCCCATGCCCCTTCTCCTTTTTCCCCCCTCTCAGCTTTATATGCTGAGCATGATGCCTTACAATACGTGTTGCTTCACGTATCTGTCTCTCAGGTCAGCTCAGCGTCAGCTGGGCCACCCTGCTAGCTGTGATACGCCCAACAGTACCTTTGCGTGGGTCTTTGGCTCCGCAGCACCTTTGCCTTAGCTGTCTCGGCCGTGGTTCGAAAGAGGGGACACTCCAGGCTCAGGGAGAAAGGTTTTATTCGGGTAACTCAGGGGCAGCCCCTGGTTCCAGGCCTGTGCCTCTGGGGAGTGACCCCCAGCCTGTCTTGCAGGGGGTTTTTGTTCCCCCAAAATCTCCGGGGTGGACACAAGTTACCAGACCAATGAAACAAGGCCAGGTGGGTAAGGTCAAAATGCAATACACAACATTAACAAATCAGGTGAATTTGGGATGTGGTCTTGTGAGACCCACCAATCCCTGTCAGACACCTCTCCTGAAGGTTCTGGGGCCTGGGGGATGGTGGACATGTGGGGGAGAAATACAATGGGATGGGGGAAAATACAATAGGATGATCGAAACCCAGGGCAGAGGATTAGAGTTGTCTTGGCAACTCTTATCAACCTCTGATAAGCACAATCCAAGACAGGAACTTTACCAGGCTAGGGTTAAAGTCCAATTCACATCAAACCTACAACTAAGAAACTTATGATAACATTTCAGCACCCCCACAAATACGGAATATTGTTTTGGTCAGTTGGGGTCAGCTGTCCAGCTGTGTCCCTTCCCAACCTTTTGTGCACTCCCCTCCTGCTCACTGGCCAAGCACCATGAGAAATAGAAGAGGACTTACAATGTTCAAGCATTATTCAGCAGTATCTAAAACACATGGATGTCATCAACTCTATTTGCAGCACCAAGGCAAAACATAGAACCATACCAACTACTAGGTAGAAAATTTGAGTTATTGAGCAAAACCCAGTACAACTACAGAGAACTTTGTTCTTTTTCTTTAACAGATAATATATGTTTCATTTTTAAGTAATGATGTTTAAGAAGCTCTCTCTGACATCCTTCTGTTAGAATGAATAGCATGTTTGAATATCTGTCAATATCTGTCAGTTTGAATATATTCAAATGAGGGATTATGTAGTGCTGTCAATAATACCAGCAGTCCAGGAGAAAGTCTGGCTTGTATGTTTCCCAAACACACAAACCCAAATACCTTGAGATTTGTGCATAACACACAACTTCAAGATGGAGCAAGGAAGGGGAAAGCATGTTGTAAGTGTGGAACCTTGAATGTTGAAAGACTTAATGCTTTAAAGATCTGCAGTTGAATCTGCTTCATTTGTAGACTTAAAAACTTAGGGCAAATGTCTGAATGGCTATTTCAAAACTATGTTTGTGACTCACTTGAGGAATATTCTCTATCATGGTCTGAGTGAGGATGACCTGATGCCACCTACTGGGAATTTTTCTGTCCTTGCTAACATAAGTTAGATGATTAAAGGGCTGAGGCATCTCTGTAATGAGGAAATGCTGAGAGAGCTGGGCTTGTTCACACTCAAGAAGAAATGGCTGAGAGGGGATCTCACCAATGTCTATAAATATCTCAAGGGAGGGTGTCAGGAGCATGGATGAGACCATCTTCTCAGTGGTGCCCAGCATTAGGACAAGAGGCAATGGGCAAAAACTGATGCACAGGAAGTTCCACCTGAATTGATGAGGAGATCCATTACTATGCAGGTGACTGTGCATGGAACAGGTTGCCCAGGGAAGGTGCAGAGTCTCCCTCACTGCAGATATTCAAGAACCACCTGGTCACAGTCCTTTGCCAAGTGCTCTGGCATGATGGTGCTTGAGCAAGGAAGTCTCAGACCAGGTGATCCACAGTAGTCCCTTCCAACCTGAACCATTCTGTGATTCTATTTATAGTTACAGTGATCAGAACTGGAAATCTCAGTTCCTGAAACAGTACTCTCTGGAGTACTGTACAAGAATTGAGCATGTTGTTTTTCTTGTGAAAGTTATTATGACTGATTAAACATATCTCAAGTCTGTAATATTATAGACCCCTTTAGGGTCTGTTTCTTTCTACTGACAAGTTAAACTTTGTGGTCTGTTGAGAAGTGGGTAGAGAAGCCTGCTCAGAAATTTGTATCATCTGCCTGTGTATAGAGTACTGAAGTGAAAATATCATCAAAGTACTGTGTAAGAAGTAGAAAGGACAGAGAGCAGACTGTTCTGCTCTTGGCAGCCCTTTGTGTTACAGAAACCTGGAAAACTTCAGCAGCTAGTCTGAAAACTGCTTTTATGGTAAGGACAATGAATACACAGAGGCGTAGTACAGGCCTGAATTTGTAAAGTTTCTCAGCTGTCAGTAGTTCTTGGCTGTGGCACTTCTTTTCTAAGCCAGATGTAATTTTTGCGTACTTAGTAACATCTTATAGATTTCTCTTCCCATAAACTTGTTCCATCTCCCTTTAGACTCTTGTAATAGTGTTCGCAGTGTGTTTTGTCAAATGTTTCCATGGATGTACTTGTTCCTGTATGAAGAACTACATCTCAATTCATTTTTAACCAGATCTTGGTAACTTTATATGTCCTTGAAAATAGCTGGACTGTTTGCAGATGAAAATGTCCACAAGTAGTATTACCTTGAGCAAAGGCATAATGTAGAGTATCCTCTGACTACTAGGAATATATGGTATTAGCTTTGGAAACACTTGAACAAAAGCTCCTTCATCCTATTCTAAAAAATACCTATTTCTAAAAATGCAGCTTTATCTTGGTAAATTGTATTTATTGGCTGGCAGCTCTTGTAGCTAGCACTGCTTGACATTCAAAATACGTAAAACAATCTCATTGACATGGGTCTTTGTCATAATGGAAAAGGTTACATGGCAGCCTGGAGGAACCTGGAAGTTCCCAGCTCTGACAGCTGAAGAAGGTAATTGGATGGCACTGGCACAAAGCTCTGTCATTTTCTGTTAGTTTTATTAAAGTTTTGGTGTCGCGGCTCCTTTGTTGTACTACTGTGTTCACATCACACACAATCTGTCTGCTGGAATCCAGAGACCTTACAAAAGGCTGGTTGGAGGAGATCCACCTACACCTTGTGCCGACACCCCACAGGGCGGGTAGGTGCCCAGAGGAGTCTGCAGCCCTTTGGGAAGCTCATGCTGAAGCAGGCTCCTGGCAGGACCTGTGGCCTTAGGGAGAGAAGAACCCATGCTGGAGCAGATTTGTTGGTGGACTTGTGGCCCCATGAGGGTCTCATCTTGGAGCAGCCTTTTCCTGAAGGACTGCACCACAGGGAACACTCCAACATTGGAAAAGTTTGTAAAAAACTACAACTTTTGGGAAGGACCCACACTGGAGAATTTAATGGAGGACTGTTTCACATGGAAGACACCTCATACTGAAGCAGGTGAAGAGTGTGAGGAGGTCTTTCCCTGAGGAGGAAGAAGCAGCAGAAACAACATGTGACGAACAGATCACAACTCCCATTCCCTCTTTCCCTGTACCACCAGGGAGATGTAGAGGGGCTGGAGAATTTGTGGGTGAAGTTGACCCTGGGAAAAAGGGAAATGCGAAGTGAATGTGTTTTAAGATTTAGGTTTTATTTCTCATAACCCTACTCTGATTTAATTGGTAATGCATTAAGCTAATTTCCCCCAGTCAAGCCTGTTCCTTTCATGACAGTAATTGCTGAGAGATCTCTCCCTGTCCTTCTCTCAACCCATGAGCTTTTTGTTATATTTTTTCCTCCCTTGTCCCATAGAGGAGTGGAAGTGATGGTGGGCACCTGGTTGACCAGCCAGGGTCAACACACCACAACTGTGCACAGATTTTAGAAAGGTAGGTCTGTGGCAACTCTTCAAATATTTGACCTTTTTTCAGGAAAATCAGAACTACCTAATCTTCTGTGTTCCATTAAAGACTATGACATAAATACTTTTAAAATAAACTTCTTCTCTAGTTGCATTTACTCCACTGAAACTCACAGATTTTTACTCCCTTAGTTGGTCTTCCAAGAAAAAGCTAGATAATAACAAACCTGAGATTGTGAGTAATGCCACTAATGCCCAACATTGTTCAAAAACATCATTGCAAGCTTCATTGCACCACACCTATGGTGATGTAATTATATACAAGCTGTTCAATGGAAGGGCTAGTAAAATTATGTGCATAAAAAAAAGTTAGATGTGCTCAGATGTTCAAGGTTATTTGTTCTTGTATAGCTCTGCATAATACTTAATTCCAAATAAGAAAGGTACTACGGAACTGTTCTCTAAGTAGTAATAGCCTGTTTGGTTTTCCCCTATTTCTTTGAGTGGTTGTGGACTTCATAGGACTGTATTTAAATGTGTAGGTTTTACTTTTTTGTACTTTAAAGTAATCAAATAAATGAAAATTAAAAGCAGCTTTGTTTTACTATTCTTTGGAAGCTTTACTAATATCACTAGAAATGTGTATTTTTTATTTTTTAGTCATGAGCTAAACCCACGTTTCTTGCTCCCTGCGTCCGTTGAAACTTGTATAATCCTAAGAAAGCTGTATTGTACACTCTGTAAGAAAATGGCCTTATAATGTGTTTCTTCATTTTAACAGGTGTACTGGATACATTAATTCTTAGTAATCTTCCTAAACTACACAGAGGTATTCCTGAATTAAACAACACTGATAAATATTGAGAGGCATGTCAGAGGCATTGTTACTGGGGTGTTGACCAAAGAGGTGCAGAGTTTATTCATGTACAAACCTGCCCAAGACAACACTGTGTTTCATTTATGCAGGTGCCAACTCTGCCAACAATTTTGAAAGGCAAAAATAGGGACATTACTAGTGGGACTTTGGTCTGAATAACCATGCCATGGAATGGGTTTATCCCAGTATACATTTGTTTATGATTACCTGGGTGCATGTTCAAGTTTGGTTATAACCCCCAAAATTATATTTTCTTGTTGTTCACTAAATGCACTGTTGGATTTTTATTGAATGCTGCTGTCGAAAACTTGTATTTATAGTTTTTAACCACTCATACCCATTTAGGTTGATAGTTTGTACCTATGAATATGACATTGACTTGCAGCATGAACAAAATGGGATTGGTGCAGGATGATCAATGATTGTGAGCTTGCAACTGCTAACTTTTGTCAGTTGTACCTTTAAATAGATAATTTAAAATATTCTAATCTAACATAGAGATATGCCTTTATCCAGACTTCATCATTGTCATCACTTCGATGAACAGTTTGAAATACATTCTGCTTACCACTTCATTCAGACTGAACTTGCCAAACTGTAACTGTAAAAACTAACCTCACGTATTAGTAAGAAACATCACACTTGTACATATGAGCATTTAAACTCAGGCTTAGGATGTTTTTGGATATAGAGCTCTTCTTAGATCTGTCTTTGCTTTGTACCTGTGTTAATACCTGTGTGTCCCATTATGATGGCTTATCATGCTCAACACTTCAGTTCCCTTTTTGCTGAAGTAATTCTCACTGATGCTCAGATCAATGCAATTCTTAACCTCTTCCATCACACAAAAGGATAGAAATAAGGATTGTACTCAACTTGTTAGGCATCACTTAATTGGCATGTTGAGACCTACTTAACTGTAGTGCATTTTTGTTTGTTTGTTTACTATTTTCCCAGAAAATGGCAGTACTGCATAGACTGCAAATACATACACCTGGCCGTAGGTTTCGCAACTTTGCCACTCTATCATAAAATTAGTCCATTTTAAAAAAATAATTTTTTGACAATGGAAATAGTGGCATCCACTCAGTGCAATAACTTTTTTCTGCATATAATCCATCTGATGTATTACCTGTGATGAGAAAGTACCTATCCATAGAACTTCCCTCCCTGCTACTCCATGTATGGTAATTATTCTCAGGAGCAATCTCTATGTCCAAACCTCAAGTTTTTAATGTCAGCCTTGGATTGCATGGCAATATTTTATGATTTACCACACGATACACATCCTGGCTGTGAATGGCTGCTAGATTCTTAGAAGTCTGTAAAAGCCAATCTTTTGGCCATCTTGGTTACTTTTGCTTTTTCTGAAATTGAATGACTTCATACTGTAAAACAATTGAAAAACCTAACAGTTTAGTTCCTAAAAAATGTTAATGTGCTTCTTCTCATATGAAGGGTGGTTTGTTCAATGATTTGGCTCAATCTGGGGCATAGTGCTGCTTTGATGAATTTGTTCTTATTCTTATATTGAAATTATTTCTCTGGTTTTGCGGTAGGTGTTATAAATGGGCGGAGATAATATTTTTCTCCTTAAAATGCCTTGATTAATGAGCTCTTACAATGGTGGCTCGAGGGGGGTTGGCAGCCCGCTGCGCCCTTGAGGAGGAGGGTCCTTGTCAACTCTGCAGCAGGAAGTTCAGCAGGGCTGGAGAACTCTTCCCTCGCTGGGAGTGTCCTCAGAGTTCTGAATTCTTTTTGTTTGCCTCGGGGTCTCACTCCTGGTTTGGTACTTTTAAGTTACAGTGAGTTACAAAAACAGGACTAACCAGTTCTACTGATACTCTAGGGTTCACACGGCCTAGTATTGGTTCTTGTGGGTTTAAATTTTACTTAGGTTTATTTTTATAAAGGAGTTTTTGGTGTTAAAAGGGTCCTGAGATGCACCTGGAATTTTTAATCTGCATGTATGGTGTCGCCCTGGGGCGCAGGGGCTGCAGAGTCTCTAGCAGCCTCATGGCATGGCTGCGCTTGGGAAGCAGGTGTTTTGGAGGTCTCAATGGTGGCGGGGCTGTGAGGTGGGGACGGAGCGTGGCGGGCCGCTTTCATTGGCTGTGCCACGCCGGAGCGGTGGCGGGAGCGGGTTCTTTTTGGAGCGGGTTCTTTTTGGAGCGGGGCGGCGGTCTGGCAGCTGCCCGGCTGGTTGCGCCACGTGGTGGTTTTGTGGGCTTTGGGGTTTTCCGCGCCGGGCTCGGGCCGGGGCGTGCTGCCGCGGTGGCGGTTTGGCGGCCTGGGGACGCGGCTCTTCATGGGAGCCCGGGGACGCACCGTCTCGTCGGCAGGGCTGTAGCGGCCGCGGCCGCCCAGGAGCGGTTTGGGAGCCGGGGTCGGCGGCGACCGTGGGAGCACATGGCATTGCTCCAGCAGCGGCGGCAGCAGCAGGGGTCGGGGCCGGGGCGGCCCTGCTCACTTTTGGCTTCCTCGGCAGCGCTCGCGACGCCGTCTCTCGCTCTCACCCCAGGCCACCGCCATCGCGCCGCAGCACGGCGCTGGCGAGGACGAGCTCCGCCCCAGCGGCTCGCTCCGGGAGCGGGGAGCTCACAGACAGCCGCCTGCACGGGGGGGGAGACCAGGGGCAAGGCCTGCGCCTCGCCTCCCTTCGAAGCCCTCTCTCTCGGTCCTCGGCATTCACTTCGGCATCGGGGGGGCTGCGGTTTTTAAAGAGCTCTCTCCTTTTTGCTTACCAAGGTGGCTTCTCGTTGTTACATTACAAAATAAACATTCAAGATATTAATACACTTATTACATAACAATCAAGGGTTTCAATTCTCTAAATTTCATTTCTTTCAGTAGGTAATTATTTTCAGGAAAGCCAAGGTTACAAAGATGGATTCTTTTGTGCTTAGGCACATCATAAATTTATGTCATATTATCATAGAATATCCTGAGGTGGAAGGGAAGCACAAGGATTATTGAGTTCAACTCAAACCCTATGCAGGACACCCCAAGAGTCACACCATGTGTCCCGGAGCATTGTCCAAATGCTTCTTGAACTAGGCAGGCTTGCTGGTGCGACCACTTTTCTGGGGAGCCTGTTCAGTGCCCAGCCACCCTCTGGGTGAAGAAATTTTCTATATCTCCAACCTAAACCTCCCCTGACACAATTTCTGATCGTTCCCTTTGGTTCTGTCACTAGTCACCACAGAGAAGAGATCAGTTGCTACTGTTCCTCTCCCCCTCACAAGGAAGTCATAACTGCACTGGGGTCTCCTCTCAGTCTCCTCCAGGCTGAGCAGCCCAAGTGACCTCAGCTGCTCTGTACAGCTTCCCCTCAAGGCCCTTCACACTTTCTGTAGTCTCCTTTTGGATGCTGTCTAACAGCTTAATGCCTTTTTTTAGATATATATTATATATATATATATATATGTAGTGGTGTGGAATTGGATTTTTAATTTTTGTATAATTTCTGTTAATAAGTTTCTGTTAGATTTTTTCCTACCCCACACACCCTGCTTCCCTTGATCACTGTAATTAACTCACATAATAGCCCTGGCCATCCCCACTGTATGTCTCTGATAGCCCTGGCTTCAGTCATCAAAAATCTATTGTATCTTATCTGGGTGCACACCCAAGCATCTTCATGGCTCTAGCGGGCCAGATGGCCAGACAGGCCTTAGGTAACATCCCACTACCTTCAACCCTAAATGTCACATCCCCTCTTTTTGGGTCCCCCCCCCTTAACTTGCATTCAGTTCAACCCCTGTTCATAAGAGCAAGACAGACCCAAAAATCTCTCTCTGGTCCCTCATTCTCGGACACACACTCAAGCCTGGAACACCTGGGTATCTGCCCTGAATAAACACCTTTTTACCACCGATTGTGAGTAGCTCCATCTCTGAATTAAGCACGTTTCTGCCAAGGGTCCGGACCTGCCTAAAACTTCACCTTATCATGACAGAGCCCAGAGCAAGCCAGAGGGCTCTCTGGGAATCGTGATATATATATATATGTATAAATATATATAATTTATATACCCCAAACTGCCCCCAGAACTCAAGATGCAGCTGCTCAGTGCAGAGCAGAGCAGGATAATCCCCTCCTTGCTCAGCTGTGATGCTGGGCCTGATGCACCCCAGAACATAATTGTCCCTCCTGGCTGCCAGGGCACTGCTGACTCATGTTCAGCTTGCCCTCAACCCTCCCTCAGATCCCTTTCTGCAGTGCTGCTCTCCAGCATCTCATTCCCCAGGCTGTCAGCACATCCAGGAGTGCTCCATTTTAGGTACAGAATCTGATACTTTCTCTAGTTAGACTTCATGTGACTGGTGATTGCACAGCCCTGTACATTTGTCCAGCCTCTATTTGGGCTTTCTCTGCTTTTGAGGGAGTCAACAGCTCCTCCCAGCGTAGTAGCTTCGGCAAACTTAGTATAACTTCAAGACCTTCAAATGTTACTCTGCAAAAAATACTGTACGAAACACTTTTTAACCAGTATTTATTCCTCACTCAAAATTACATACCATTATCTGCCTGCTTTTGCTTTCTGTGTTTCATGGTTAGTGGGTGGAAATTAAATGGATTACTACTGATATGATTTTTCTGCATTTGTAAGACAACTGTTTGAAGAAAACCATAATGCCAAAATGAAGAAACCCAGTAACTCTGTGAAGTGAAATTCTGGGAGGTCAAAGTAGTAATTTTAAATGCAAATAAATAAAGAGGAGAGTATTATTTTCTTACTGAAATACCATGTCTTAGATACCTAGGGTCTTTGGAGGTCATCTGTTATTTTTTTAAGCCTCACAAACTTATGCTTGATTTGCTGTATGTTATTTCACTTATACAGCTGTCATTTTATAAAGGCATAGTGTGTACCAACTTTTGTAACTTCCTGTTTCACAAATTGAGTGATTAATTAAAATGCAGAACAGTAGCATTTCAAGGTTACTGCTGTGCTCATCATGGGATTTTTCTTTTTGGGAATATTCATCTCCTGCACAATCACTTGATTCAACCACATGATTCTGTGATTCTCTGGTGCTGAGCCTTCTTCTCTCCCTGTAGTCCAGCACACAGAGTTGGAAGATTTCTTCCTGGCACAGGGAATTCCATCTGATTTTAATTACAGAGCTGTTCATGTGTTAAGTGATATATGTATATATCTGTGAATACTGATATGGTGAAAATTGATTTCACTGATTTGGTGAAAACTTGCAGTTGAGCAAATAAATATAGCAAAGAATGTATATTTATATATACTGTGGAGTCTTTCCAAATTATTAGACATTGATTCTTAAAACATTAATTAGCAATCTTATAAGCTGAAGAGAAGAGAGTTGTCTTTATTTCTGGATAGTAAAAATAGGGAGAACAAAATAAGAAAAGTGTGATAGCATTGTAATCAGGAGTTTGCATCTGTTTACAACTCTTAGGAAAATATAACTTCATAGCATGGGAAATTCAGTGTTGGCATATGCAAAGCAGTGCTCTCATGAACAATAATTATTTCTGTTTGCAAATTTTACTTTACTCTGACTGTTTTTTTCATATATTACTTACTTACATTTGTCTGACTGGTTAAGAAAAAGCCTGGGCATCATGTGCCCAAAGATAATTTTAGGATACATCAAAAGTAAAAAAAAATTATAAAGAAGAAATAGCAACCAAACTCAATTTAATTTTAAGAAGAAAATATACCTGGACCAAGGTATTCTATAGATCTTTCTCAGCTTCATTTATAGAAACATAGAATCATTATGATTTGAAAAGACCTCTAAGATCATCAAATCCATCTGTTAATCCAGCATTGCCATGTTCACTATTACAACATGTCTTAAGCACCATGTCTAAAATACTCCAGAGATGATGATTTCATCACTTCTGTGGGTGACCTGTTCTTATCCCGAGAACCCTTTCAGTGAAGAAGTTTTTTCTTGTATGAAATCCAAGCCTCGCCTGGTACAGCTTGAGGCTGTTTCTTCTTACCCTATTGCTTGCTGCCTGGAAAAAGAGGCCAAACCTCCCCTGGCTATAATCTCCTTTTGAGAAGCTGTAGAGAACAATAAGATCTCCCCTGAGTCTCTTTTCCTCCAGGCTAAACAATCCCAGCTCCTTCAGCTGCTCCCCATAAAACTTGTGCTCCAGACTCTTCACCAGCCCTATTGCCCTTCTCTGGACACACTTCAGCACCTCAATGTCCTTCTTGTCATGAGGGGCCCAGAAGTGGACAGAGGACTTGAGGTGTGGCCTTACTGGTGCCAAGTACGAGGGGAGAATTGCCTCCCTGGTCCTTCTGACCAGGAGGTATGCCAGGGGTGGATTCTCCTGCCACCCCAAGAAGCAATCTGATTACCTTCTCTCCCCATCTCTTAGGTCCTCTCCTTCTTCAGGGGGTTGAGAGGGTGAAGGATCCTTCCCTTCCTGTGATGCAGCCAGTTGGTGCACTTATCTCAGAGGTGGAAGAGCATGGCTCCACCAGTCAATCTCTCTTCAGAAGAGCATCCAAGTCTTGATGCCTCTTGGCCATTCTGCCTCCTCTCTTAACTCTGACATGAGGCTGAACAGTTTATCTACTGGCTGAGCTAGGGGCACCTCACAGATGTGTTGTCCCTAGTGTCATCTAAGACTGGTGACAGACTCTGGCCCTCCCCACAGCCTGAAATCCAGATGGATGCATGGGTTTGTGGGAGCTCTGTCTAGGTTCTCCACATCCTTTCTGGTGCATGCAGAGGGATCTGCAGGGATCTGACTGCTGCCACTCCCAGTCCTGCCTACTTGGAGTTGGAACCGCCTCTCATCAGAGTCCCAGCAGTCCTTGCTTAAGGACTTCTCTCTGCACTGAGATTGAATTTTTGCCAGTTTAGGAAAACTCCCTATGATTCTTGATGCAATCCACTGTTCCGGAGCTTGACTGCCAGAGAAGTTCACCTCACAGATTGCAGATTTCATCTGCAATACCTAATTTTGGTAGAAGAAAGTTTCTGGGATAATATGGTACTTCATTGTTCCTAAGCAGCAGACATTGCCAGTCTGATGTGAAATATCCTGGGTGCATTTGTTTGCGCTGCTGTGTGTCCCTGGAAGTGGAGGAGAGTAGTGTAGTAGCCTGTTGCAAGGTGAACTGGAAAACTGAATGAAGTGCTTGTATCTGTTTCACATCTTCATTACTTTCAATTATATCATAGAACTGGGTGCAATATGCCATGATTAAGCAAAAAATGATTAAGCAACTGTACTCTTGGATTTACTGTACCTGTAGCTGGAAAAGTACTATAGTTGTTACTAAAAGTTTCTTTTTCTTTCTGATGTCTATAGCCTCAACTAATACTAGATGAAGAGGCTTTGTGCCAATTTATGTTAATTTCTCTGCTTGGACAGCATCAAGTATGCAAGAGGTTATTGACTCCAAATTGGAAAAAATCAAAGAAATATATTTGAGGTAATTATTATCCTAATTATTTCTTTATTTGAATATCAACATTTTAAATACTTTCTGCTGCAGATCCTTATATTCCAGAGTTAGTTCCACTGGAAAGCCACCAAGATAGTCAGGGGGTTGTAACATCTGACATATGACAACAGCTGAGAGAACCAGCTTTGTTGATTTGCCCAGAGAAGACTCCAAGGATATAAAGTTGTACGGGTTTGGGTGGGGGTTTTTTGGGGGGGTTTTTTGTTTTGTTTTGTTTGTTTGTTTGTGTTTTTGTTTGTTTGTTTGTTTTGTTTTGGTTTTTTTTTGTTTTTGTTTTGTCCCATTTTTTTTACCACGTGGGCCAGAAAATATGGGATGGTTTGCTCACAGAGATTTTAAAATCTGCATCCTTGGAGACATTCAACACTCTACTGGACAAGTAGAGACAGGTGCTCCATTGGACAAGAGACCTAACTTATTAGTCCTGCTTTGAACAGCAGGTTATAGAAGATCCTGGAGATTTCTTTTGGCCTAAAATATTTTATGATTCTATTGTTTGTGATTCTAATGTTATATTAAGGAACACACTTAAGGACTTTGCTTTTAACAAATGTGGTTCTTAAAGTTTCACAGCTGATCACAAAATTGAGGAATCTCATAGGGTTTTTTTTTACCTTGTAGCCTGTTATATGTAAAGTATTAAAAATTATTGCCAGTATCTTTTCTAATGTGATGTTCAATCACACCCATATAGTCTGGCATTAAAATTTATTTTAGATTATATTTGTAGTATATTACCACTCAGGCAACTTACTAGCAGTGATCGAAGGAATACCTATCCACATTTAATTCACATCTAGGCTTAGCCCTGACATTTTGACTGAACAACACCAGGCTTTTCTGCTGAGCTATAAACTGGCTTTTATTATCAATATTTTTGTCTGCAATGCAACCATCCTCTTCCTCACAAAGTATATTCACTCCATAATCCAAACAGCAAATACCTACCCATAAAAACATATTGGTATAAAATGAACAGAAAGTGACATTTTGAGAAACCCAAAGAACATAGCTAAAAAGAAATGGCAGCACACAACTGCCTTTATGGAACTAATAAAAATTATTAATTGGGGAGCTTCTCAAAATGTGGCAGTTCCTCTTGCCCCATGCAATTTTCCTCTTTTGTCAACTCTGATGACAAAAAAGTTGAAGGGAAACCCCCCAAAGACTGCTTTTCATAGAGAAGAGTTCTCAGTTTGTAACATAATGTGAAACAAGGGACTCAAGATAATTATCTCTGCCTAATAAACATAAAGGGTCAATTTGTTAATCTAAAACATATTTCCTAATTTTCTGAACATAAAATACTTTATTTTAGAAAAGAAAACATATGATGGAGAACTAATGAGAATCCAGCAGAGCTTAAGGCTGTGATTCTGGAAACTGTTGTGGTGGAAGAGCATTAATTTTAAGACAACATAGCAGTGCTGTTTGAACTTGAATTACTGATAGCAACCCCCACAGACAAGACTACAGTGAGAGAAAAAGGTGACAAAAGATTCTTGATACCTTCTGAGAAGGACAGAGAGGCGGAGGAAGAGAAACCGCAGAAGCCAGATCTATGAAAGCCAAAGAAAGAAAAGCTTTGGAAGAAGCAGTAGGTTTACTGACATACCTGGAGAGAAACAGTACACAGTAGCACCCCTTTCCTGGTGTTGTCTCTTGGACAGGCTACAGAGAATTCACACTGTTTCCCTGCCCACCCAGCAGGTGGCATCCAGAAGACACAAATCACATCGAATTTCTAATTTCTTCCTGTAAACCAAAACTAAGAAACTTCTTCTTTGATGTATTGTCTTCACCTACTTCCCTGGGGGGATAAGAAAACAGTTTTGTTACCAGAAATCTTGACTCCCTGATGTGTGATTTCTCCCTGTATCACATCAGTTGTCAAAAAGAGAAAAAAATCCTCTCTGAACTAAGACCGACATTGTATAAATGGGCATTCTAAACTAATAACTTGAACAGGTAGCAGTATAGAAAAAAATGCTTCCTCCCGAAGTGTTGTTGGGACAAAAAATGTAGAGTATTGCCCAGAGGCTTCAAAACCATGGCTTCAAAAAACGGTGTAGGATACAAGAAAACGTTGTTATGGTTTCCCAGGATAGTTTGCCTTTACTGTCAGAGTAGTCATCAGAAGAATAATTCCCGCTCTTTTGGAAACACGAAAAAGGGTTCTAAGTCAACCATGCTAAAATGTTTGATTAGGTAATTTCAATACTTGAGTTCCATAATACCCTATTTATTCCATTAAATCTATTTTACTCAGAAACTTAAAATGTACTGGGAAGCAGTTTCTATCATGAGGTTTACTTACTGAAATCCATTCTATGTGAAGATTTTACAGCCTATTTATGCCAAACTCTAGTCCATAAGCCATTTCTTAATTTTAAACTCTGAAAAATATTGCTTGTGATTTATTTCTGTGCCATTGCTATGATTCATTCTCAATCCTGTGTATTTCTAATTTTTAAAATGGAATTGTGACTGCTTTTAAAATTTATTGGTAATGCTGTCTCATTTTTAGCACAACAGGCACAAATTTTGTATGCATATGATGTAATTCACAGAGTTGCTGGTTGCCAGGCTGTTCTTTAGTTGAGGTAGTTTGGTAAGAGGGGCCAGCTAAGAGAGGAAGAGCTCAGAGGCAGATGACAGACAGGGCAGTTTGCAGAGCAGGCTGCACAGAATAGGGCTCAGTAGCTTGGCTTAGAAAGTCACGTGTCCTCAGCAGTGTCACATGTGTCCTGATGCAGTGTCATGTGGCACCACAGAGCAGCCCTCAACAGCTGCTGCGGTGTACCTGTCCCCCTTGAGCTGTTATCCAGTCAGAGCTCTGGTGGGTGGATGCTGCCCTCCAGAAGAGCCTATGGGCTTTTGCTGAGAGTGGAGCAGTGGGGAAAGGCTTCCTATGCTGCCGGAAGTATGCCTGTGTTGAGAAATGGTGTTGGCCAAATGAAGAAGCTGTGGGAAAAGGTCCCCAGACTGCGCAGCAGCAGAGATGTTGAAGAAAAGATTAGGCATCTTTTTTCCAAGATTCTGGCTTCAAGAACCTAAACTTAAAAGTGCACTGAAGGCAGCACAGGTAGGGTCTGATTTTATGGCAAGTTTTGGAAGTTTGTAAGTTCAGGCATTAGGAGAATGGCTTCGGCTCTATCTGTAGAATTGCTAGTAAGGAGTGGGTGCAGTTCTTTTGTAGCTGTCAAGGACTGACAGCTCTGTCAAATGAAGCCTCTAATTGAGCTAAGCTTGAGCCCTGCAACAGCATCAGGATGAAGCAGCATAGGAAGCATTGGAAGTGTGAGACTCTCTGTGGTTATCCCTTTATGACACTTGAGAGGTGAATAAACAGAAAAGGATCTAGTTTTGTTTTGTTGGGATAAAGTGAGACTTGCTGAAGCCCTGAACTGAAGAAAAGGAAAACAAGGATCACAAGTGTCAGGGCAACCAAGAGAAATACAAATCTTCCCTAGTGATGATGTGCATCTGTGGAAACCAGAGCTTGAACATCAAAGGATTCAAATCACTCTGGGCACCAATGCTGACAAAAAAAAAGTACAAAAATCCATTGAACACAAAATTCACAGAAAGATTTTCAGAGGAACACTCTGGACAATGAAGAACTCATTGATCTACTGCAGCAATCAAATGCAGGAGACTTGCTTGCACTACAGTTCCTGGGCAGAAATCAGAATAAATGACAGATGATTTTGTGTTTCTCCTGGATGGGACTATCTCTAGAGAGGAAGTGTTGCTCTTGTTCCACATCAAGGACTTGCTCTAGGGGATGGGGCTCTCTCTGGAGATAGATGAGGACCCAACTGAAATTATGGATCAGCATTGAAGGCAGGGCAGGGACAGGTGACATTATAGCAGGAGCGTGCTACCAGCTGCCTGACCAGGAACTGAGCAGATGAGTCCTTCTGTAGACAGATAGGAGCAGCCTAACATTAACAAGTCTAGTCCACAGAGGACTTGAACCACCCTGACAGCTGTTCAAGGGAGAATACAGCAGGACATAAGCAATCTGGGAGGTTCCTGGAATGCAGTGATGACAACTTCCTTCTCCAAGTGACAGAGAAGCCAACAGGGAAAGATGCTATTCTGGACCTTGTTCTCACCAACAAGTAGAGGCTGGTGGGGAATGGAGAGCCCAAGGGCAGCCTGGCCTACAGTGATCATGAAATGGTGGCATTTGAGATCTTTGAGGCATGAGGAGGGCACATAGCAAGCTCACAACCCTGGATTTCAGAGAAGCACACTTTGGTCTCCTCAGGGATTTGCTTAGTTGAGTACCATGAGATAACTCCCTGAAGGAATGAGAGGCCGAGGAAAGCTGATTGATATTTGAGGATCACCTTCTCCAAGCTCAGAAGTGATGCATTCCAATAAAGAGGAAGTAAAGCAAAAATATCAAGAAACCTATGTGGAAGAATGAAGAGCTCCCAGACAAACTCAAACACAATAAGAAAGCACACAGAGGGTGGAAGCAAGGACAGCAGTCTAGGAAAAATACAAAGATACTGTCTGAGCAGCCAGGTTAAGAAAGCTAAAGCCCTCATAGAATTAACACTTGCCAAGGACATCAATGGCAAGAAGAAAAATTACTATAGGTACATTGGTGATTAAAGGAAGACTAGGTACAATATGGGCCCTGTCTGGAGGGAAGCAGGAGACCTGGTTACCAGAAACATGGAGAAGACTGAGTACTCCATGAATTTTTAAACTCCATTTTCCCCTGGTGAGCGCTTCAGCCATACTGCCCAAATTGCAGAAGTCACAGAAAGTAAAGGGACTGGAGAACCACCTACTGTACGAGAAAGTCAGTTTTGAAACCATGTAAGAAACCTGAAGGTGCAAAAGTCCATGGGACTTGTTGAAATAACATCCGTGGATCCTGAAGGAACTGACAAAGAGAGTGACTAAAACACTGTCCACCATATTTGAGAAGCTGTGGCAATCTGGTGATGACCCCTTTACCTAGAAAAGGGAAAACATAACCCACATTTAAAAAAGATTCTGTAAAGATGGAATGGGAAACTACAGGCTAGTAAGTCTCACCTGTGTGGCTGGACCCATCATAGGATAGGTGCTCCTGAAAAATATGGAAGTGCACGAGAACATAATTAGGTAATTGTTGATGACTAATGTGCCTTCACTAAGCAGATAATGCCTGACAAAACTGGTGGCTTTCTACGGTAGGGTTACAGCAGTGACAGGATGAGGGGAAATGGCTTTAAGCTGAGAGAAAATAGGTCTAGATTAGATATAAGTGAGAATTTCTTTATTGTGAGGGTGGTGAGTCACTGGCACAGGTTGCCCAAAGGAAGCAACCTGGAAGTTGCCCTCTCAAGGCCAGGTTGGATGGAGCTTTGATGGGCCTGATGTAGCAGAAGGTATTCCTGGCTGTGACAGGGGGGTTGGATCTGAGTGATCTTTAGGGTCCCTTCCAACCCAGGCCATTCTATGATTCTTTAAATAAGGGAACCTTAAGGAATTGGGTACCTTTCTCTTTCTTGGAAAGCAACTTATATTTGCACATATACCATGTAGATTTCTTCATAAAAGGCATTCCTTAACTTCCATGGTTTGGCCTGATTTAATTTACATTTTGAGTAGCCTGTCCCTCTGTAGCTCAAAGTAACTTTGGTATCTCCACCCTGCCCAGAAGGCAGAGCTGAGAAGTTACTTCATTTAAGTCAAGGTCATAAACTGATTACTTTAAAAACCTCCAGAACACGTTACATAATTTTTTCTTCTTCAGAAAATAATTCTTCAGAATTTTTGATTGGAAAGTTAGTTTACATGATCTGCTGGCACAGTGCCTATAGAACAAGTATTAGCTACTACTTTTCTTGGTGTCAACTTCTGCAGCTCTAAAGCCACAAAATGCTGCAGAGTCCTCTGGGTTTTAAGTTTACATCATTATTTTAGACATGCATGGTACCCAAGAGATAGATCATCCTTTGTCTTGAGTTTCTACCTTTGGTGAACAGAAGAGAGAGAGAAATTTAAGTGGAGTCAGGTCTCCTTCAGCATGACTTAACATTTACATACCAAATGTGCTCTGATGAGCTGTCCCTGTAACTGCTTCAGCCTTGGGAGAAAAAAGTTTCCTCCAGTGTTCAGTTCCTAGTTACAGAAAACATGCAAAAATATTTTGGGGAAATGTATTTCTTTTACATTACTACAAGGCTGAAAGAGGCAGAAGAAATGTTACAGAAAATGAGTGCTACTCATGAGAAATACTCAGATGTCACCACTCAAGGATCTGTCATGCATTTTGCAGTCAAGTCTGCCAGAGACAGATCCTGTGTATCAGTTTTTCTTTGAAGTATTTTTAGCAGGTTTGTTTAGTATATCTTCTAAGAAAATAGCATTTTGCATTACCCATGTTTTAAATACCCCAAGATAGCATCTTATTAATTATTACTAAAATCTCCATATTTATAAGCTAGAATATTTGTAAGAAAAAAAAAAAGAAAAAAAAGTTTAAAATATTTCCTAGAAGATGGGATTAGTGTGGATTTTATGAATTTATCCTATAATGTAAGCCAGACTTCTTCATTCTATACCTCATGTAGAAGTACATGTATAATGTACTTTCATTCTATTTGTATGTACATTATGAGAAACTAATGAAGTCATTGAAGTTGTAAAAATGTTCATGCTTTACTTCCAGTCCATATTCTGTATTAAGTCTTAGTTTAGGTGGCAAATAAAATTTCTTTCTCTTTCAAAACATATGTATACATATGCATGTATGCATATATATACATATATGTATACATATATGTAAACTTCTTTTTAAGGTCTAGATGCTTAAATAAATCTTGCAACATAGGACCTAGGATGCCCATCCCCTTCTATTCCAAAGCTAGATCTCTCTCTACAAGCATTTGCTTAAGCTGTTATTAGCAAACTTCACATAAAGAAATTGTGCAAGTTCCTCTTACCAACTTTTGACATGACTGATTACTATTCATCATCTTTTGAAATCAGGTAATTTTTACTGGGAGGTGGGTCAATTTAAGCTAAGTATCAAGCATCATTTGACTAAATCAACTTTCTCCAAGGCCACATAAGAACTCTCTAAAGGGACCAGGTTCTTCTACTCTTGTTTTCCCTAATATTTCACTTTTTTCCTCTCTGATTTATCACCATCAAAACAAAAATAAGAATATGTAGCCTTGCGTATTCTTATTCTTGTGTCTCCATTTAAAAAACACATAATTTTCTTGTCATTTTGCCTCCCTGGTGCTCTTGTATGTGTTTGGCATCTAATACATGCTACTTTTAGAAAAAAAAAAAGGGAGTCACTAGTGAGAATTGAGGGCCTATGACATCTTTAGTTTAAACTGTGATCTAGCACATGAAATCGAGAGAAATGGTTTCAGATAGTCTAGTGAATTACTCCAGGATTTGGCTGTAATTAAGTTACTGAGCTCATCTAAAACTAATCAGTCTTCTTTCAACTATTTAGTAAAACTACTAAGACTTTTGAAGGGAACGGTAATCTGGAGAAGCTCTTCCTAATACAGCTTAGTCAGACTCTCCATACAATATGCCCCAATGTTTGTTGAGGTCTTCCTGAGCTTCTGAGAAAGTCCTGTCTAGCTTTATGCTGTGCCTTGAAACCCTACAGCAAAGAGAAGGATTTAGAGATATGGAATGGAATTCTGCCTCCAGGAGCCTTCTGACTTGGGTTTAGGTACTTTGCAACAGGCTTGGATTAAAGACACCTGTCAAAGATTAGACATCTGAGGTTTACAGTGGTATCTATAGACAAGGGAGAAAGACAGTTTTTTAGAGTTTAGACTTAAAATTTTGATATGTAGGACCACAAATAATATTTTCCAAGATGGAGTATCCACTGAGCCAGACGTGATTTGAAGTTACTTGCCATTTGCTGGCCTGAATCCAGGAAAGTATACTCAGTACTTCAACATAAGAGTGGAACTTAAGAACATATTTCTAGGCATGCTTAAATGCAACTTCTCCTTCAGTTGAAAAGTTGATTTAAGGAATGTGTTCAAATTGGTTTTGGAAATACAATGTTATTCATAATGCTGTTTGTTTTATAGGCCTGTATTTTGCCTACTGAAAGTCATACACTTCCTAAACTTTTATTTGTAATTTTCTTTATTTAATTTTCACTGACTATTTTCTCTACTCATGAGCAATGCCTTCTTAAACTGGATGTGCCATGGCTTGAAGACACTGTGTGATTTATGTGGCATGACTGAGATGAAGTGCACAGAAAGAAATTCAAAAGGATGGGATTGGTAGCCCTATCTTCATTAAATTAGATAACACAAGAAACTGGATATATTTGAAAGATTCTTCTGTGATTTTCAACCCATTGTTTTAAAAGTAGATTTTTCATAGTGACAGTGTCTCATTTCATTGGATGCATTTTTGAACAATTTCAAAGGCACCAGCTCAGCTCTGTCTGTAAGTAGTTTCCTAAAGCCCATTTCTTTTTCCTCAGCCTAAAAGGGTCTTGTCACACACCTCAATGGACAGTTCAAAACTCCTCTTCCACCTCCACAGAAACAGTGCAAAAGAGAATGTGGAGTACTTCTCCCTTCTTTCCACACTTACCCTGTCCCAAACCCAGACGATGTCAGTTTTTGTGTCCTTTTTTGATTAGACATGCTAATAATGTAGTAACCTCTACAAACACAAAAAACTTTCTCTAGCAGTAAGATGGGCATGGCTGTCAGTCTGAAAATGATCTATTTGTTACCACAGATTCACTGAAGCTAAAGGAGATGCAAGAGATTACCTAGATCGATCCTCCCACTTAGAGAAGGCTCAAAGACTTATTTACTGGTTTTTATGCAGTATGTGTCTTCTGATTACTGTTTTAATCCTTGTTGTGTGTTCCTAGTGAATGTAATAAAACATGTGTTCACTTTGGAATTCCAAGGGCTTTTATCTTAGAAGCATAAAAAAATATGGTTTTTTTTATCTGTGTCATATTTGTGACCTAGATGTGGGATTATTGACATGGTATGGACTAGATAGTCATGGCATATAAATGGTAGTTTCATAGGTGAAGTTCTTTGGAATTCATGTTGATCCAGAATGGGGACATATTAGGATTAGGAGCCCTTTCCTATGGAGTAGCATGAGGAAGAAAGAAATAAACATGTGAAAAAAGCTTCTTGAGACTAGAGACTGATAAAGTTTCAGAATTTAATTGTGGTAAAGTTTTTTATGACAGAAAAGTTGTTGTTCCTTTTGAATTCTACCTGTCCCAAAACTCCAATACTTCTCTGTGAAAGCAATTGTGAAATATGAATCCTGAGAGAGTGAGGGCATGTCTCTTCATGAGCCAATTCAAGCGGGATTTAAGGTAGACCCAGACTAGCTTGTAGATTCATAGCTGTTATGGGGGAACATAGATCTGAAAGGTAGTTTTTGTCTGTTCTGCATGCTTTTAGAGGCATTTTAGAGCTGTACAGTGCTCTTTACAGCCTATATTTGTGACTGCAGTAGGAACAGTGGCTTCAGTGAAACTACTTGGAAAGACTGATCTTTTGTAGTTCTGTGATACAGAGCAGGTCCGGCTTCTAGAAGCTGACCTCAATTTTTTGAAGCATTGACAATTACAGATAATATTATATTAATTGGTAGATTACAGACAGCTCTTTCTTTTGCTTGTGGATATACTGAGGCAGTTGTTTCTAGACATGGTAAATTTTTAAAGATGTGATTCATGATTGATTCTTTTTTAATTCTTAATTATTTTTCTCTTTGTATAATAATGAAAAAATAGGGTACATCTGATTTTGTCAAGTACTGTTCAAGAAGCAATGGATTTGCTGCTAAGGTACAGTTAATTTTCCTAATCTTTTCTGCATTTGTATAGAGCTGCATCCTTATTTCCTCTAATCACCTCTGCACTTGCTGAATTTGGAATAGCAAATCTTGGAAGAAAATTCATAGAGAATCTCCAGGCTGGATTTGGACCTCTGCATAAAGACAAATCTTCCTCAGCTGCATTAGTGCTTGTCTTGAGCATGGGTCCTGACCCAAGTGAAGCTTCTGAGCAATTTCACAAAAAGCAAGGATGTTCAGAAAGGTATTGATTACACTGTTTGATTCCACATGCTGTCAGGCAGATTTTTACACATGTCAATATCAAATGTCAAAATATTTTAGTGATATTTAGGAAATTATTTCTTTAGGCTTATTTGGAAGAGTTCTACTTGGTCCCTTTAAAATGCCAGTCTCTTTTAAACTTGTCCTTATTGGTCAAAGTACTTGTTGCTACATTGCCATGTATCCAATCTCAGCTGTGTAAAGATTGACAAGACTTTACTGCAGGCTTAGTAGAAGGTGAAATTTTGTCTGCATAGTGTAAATGTAGATATATATTTCTACACACTTTATGTATATTATATAATGCAACACCTTTATAAGAACAGTAGCAGGGGTTTTGTGTCTAAAGTAATATGCAACAACTAAATGCCTAATTATGCCTGATTTCTGTTTTTTTAAGCCACTACTGCCAAAATGATGTGCCAATGGATTTGGTGGTGTTTAGTTCTTCAGAAAATTAAGTAATTTTCATTTTAGATCTAAATATTAGACTGAAACCCCTGATTTCAACACTTAAGCCCCAGTTTTCAAAATGGCAAATTCCAAAGCTTCAGCTATTTCAAAAGTGACCAGATACAGAATTTTACTTACTACAAACACTCAGAAAACTTTTGCTTTATTGCAGACTGCAGTTAGTTTCACTGGGATAAAGCCAAAGCTCTATTGCAGAAAAAAGATTATATAGGATGTAATAAAACAAGGAAATGGAATGCTTCTGGTAAACTGCCAAGTCAACTTTACATGGGGGTTTGCTCTATAAGAGCATGTAAAATGTTTAAGCCAGCCAAGTATGCAATTTTCATGCTCTATTAGAATACATTTTCACAAAGTTAGTGTCAGATCAGAATTGTGTTCTTATAATTCTCACTTACTGTTTAGGATAAATGGAAAGATGCTTTAAGATTTAAAAGTTGCTACTTGCTGTATTGTTATGCAAAATATAACCTACACAATAGTGGTTTTCTGGCCATTCCCATTTTTATGGCTCTTTAAGCCATAAAAACCACATTACTTACCTGTGGTTCTTTTATGAAAGAATGGATGACAGTCCACGGGAAAACTGTACACTTACCCAGTTTTAAAGCCTGAGAGCTGAATCATAGAAAGCTCTACTTTACAAGTGGCAAGCCATTGTTTTTGCTAAATCCACTCTTCTACCAGTATTCTCTTTCACAAATGCATCAGGTGCTCATTTCTACATGACTTCACTTCTCACAACTTCACTTTGCTTGGACATCCATAATCTCCGATTTCTTTGTTATTAATTTCATTAGTTTTGTACTTTTTAAAATAGGTAACAGTGATTCTAACAGGGATGTCAGTATTGAAGCCATGGTGATAAAATTATATGCAAAAAAAGGAGATAATTTTTTGCTATTATATGGTTGTGCAAACAACCCAGAATTACTGCCCTTGCAATTTTCAGTAATTATCTTCTGCCTTTAGTTTTAGTTCTAAAGTGTTATCTCCCATAAGTTTTCTGTGGCTTTTGTGCTTTTGTTCTTCTTCTGGAACTTCAACCAATTCTAAACTCCCCAATTCCAAGTAGGTTTCCTAAGTGCAATTAGAAAGATGTTTACTCTGTCTCCCAAATCACACATATAAGGATGTTGTGGTTTGAAAGCAAAACGAATGAGAGGCTTTAAGTCAGAGATATAATTTAATAAGAAGAAAGGTAAAAAGGTAAAAATAAAATAAAATAAATGCAATAACACAAAGGACCACTGACAGAGTCAGAATACAACCTGAGCAGGATGGTGGAAGCAGTCCAGGTGAGGTGGTCTTCCTGAAGCAGTGATCCTGTAGAAAAGTCTGGTAGCTCTGCTCCTCTGGGAATCCAGTAGGTAAGTGCTGCTTGTACTGTTCTAAATCCCAGCTTATATCCAGGTGAGAATGCTTGGCTCCTCCCCCTGGGCAGAGCATCTCACAATGGGATGATGAGTGTGAAGTGGGTCCTTGATGACCCATTAAACGGAGATAACTCCTGGAGGGAGTTACCTGTGAGTCATGGGCAAGGCGTTGATGGGCCATTAGCAGAAGACAGCCCAACACTAGAGCTCTGCCTCACTTGGTTTCAACAGTTCATGAAGATGGTGATAGAATAAATACTTTGTGTACATCCCATACTACAACCCAGGACAAGGGATTAGCAAATATTACTGAAGTATTCCTTTTAATTAGTTTTGTAGCGCCATGTTGGTTAAAATTAGGTTAGTGCATTAAGCCAAAGTTAACAAAAGAACAAGCTGTTCACATGAGCTGGTTTTTGTTGGTATACATTTAATTTTCATCACAGTAGCTAGTATGGGGCTGTGTTTTGGGTTTGTGTTGGAAACAGTGCTAACAGGGATGTTAACAGTTGATAAAAGGGATGTTTTTCACTGTTGCTGAGCAGTCTTTACATAGAACCAAGGCCTTTTTCGTCTCTCACATCACCCCACTGTACATGAGCTGGGGGTGCATGAGGAACTTTGAGGGGACACAGCCAGGACAGCTGATCCCAGTTAACCAAAGGGGTGTCCCAAAACACATGGCCTCATGCTCAGCCATTAACAGCTGGAGGAAGAGCAAGGAAGGGGAAGGGCATTTGTCATAATGGTGTTTGTCTATCCAAGTCACCATTACATGTGATGGGGTCCTGCTGTCCTGCAGATGGCTGAACACCTACCTGCCCATGGGAAGCTGTGAATGAGTTCCTTGGTTTTTTTGATAGTGTGTATCTTTTGTTTTCCTATTAAACTGTCTTTATCTCGACCCACAAGTTGTCCATCTTTTACCTTTCTGATTCTCTCTCCAAAACCCACCAAGGGGACAGTGTCTGAGTGGCTGTGTGTGGTGCTTAGTTAACAGCTGAGATTAAAAAAACCAGCTATTTGCTTTTCAGGCATTTCAGTTCATGGAAGCTTCCACCTCTATTTAAGCTCTCTCTGCTTTGTAAAACCCATCCCGTCCCTGTGCTGCCAAATACTGCCAGTGTAATGTGTTCAGAAAATACAAAACAATATTTTTTAAAAAAATCTTTCTAGAATCTCTCAGATAAAATATTTGTGTTGTTATCTAAAAAATGTATTTGTGGATGTTGGTTTTACACACCGATGTCTTTAGGTTTTTTCCTTTATGTATTAAGACATATTTTATTTATAACTACATGAAATAAGATGATCTGTCATCACTGGAGGTACTGCAGACCTAAAGAGTGTCAAGTTCCAACAAGTCACAATATTTTGCAATTTTAGTCTTAGTGTATAGTGTGGTGCTTGTAAATATAACTATTAAGCAAGTACCTGTATCAAGTCTCAGGAATGGAAATGTAGGTTCTGAGGAAACACAAGACAAACTCCTATCCTCCCTTTTTTTTCAAAAACACATCATGTGTTTGACCCAAAATTCCAGAGAGGCAGTTGCAAAAAGAAAAAAAAAAAAAAAAAAAAAAAAAAAAAAAAAAAAAAAAAGGAAAAAAAGAAAAAAAAGAAAAAAAAAAAAAAAAAAAATCACAAATAGATCTTTTCCAATGATAGCAGAAGCCAGAAATGGAAATCTCCAGGTAAATAAACGATCAAAGAACAGAATGATTATGACAGAAAGAATAAATTGCAGTTTGCATTTTTAATTCTGGTGGATGAACTTTAAGTAATTCCCAACCAGAACCTCTCTGTTCTGTCAAATTTTAGTATTGACAGAAGTGATGTGGATACAACACCTGATATATTTAAGAGTTGCAAATAACAAGAGGGGAGTAGTATTGGCCCCCCAAATTTAGACTGTTGCAAGGACGAAATAAGTGCATTACTTGCTCAAGTATGAATAGACCAGTTCAAATTGCTTTGGTATCTGCAGTTTGTTTTGTGGCACATGTGACTGCAATTTTTAAAAAGGATTCAAGAGACATTCTTGGAAGCTATACAAGACTCTTTGTTGAGACTGAGAGAATTTGAAAAAACTATGCATCACAGAATCATAGAATTTACTACTCATTCTATGATTCATTCTATGAGTCGATTTATTCTAAGGAATATTATTACCCATTTCTCCTAAAAATGGATAAACAGTAAGGGAATTCCATTTTGTAAAGTGAATTCAGGCCTCATGGATCTTTTGCAAGTCTTTGAAAGAATTAAAGGTGCAAACCAATTGAAATACTGGTAATACTCTTGGCATTCAAAGTACTCAGCAAAGTCTCCAATGAAAGACTAGTAAACCACTGAATAAGAAGGAGTGTCTGTACTTGTTTAAACACAAAAACAAAAACCAGAACAAATAGTATTCACAGAGGTGCAACTACTTAGTAAAAACCTTAGAATCTCCTTGCTAAGATCACTTGTGTCCATTACAGCTTTAACTGCCCTTTAAAAGGGGATGCCCAATGAAGTGACATTATTGAAGATATACAGAGAAGTAAAAACGAAAGACCTGCTGAAGAATCTTATGCAGTAAAATGAATACTAAAGTGGTGGATGCATAGATAAACTTTAAATAATGCATGTGGGAAAAAATCCTCATCCTTCTTGCAAAGCATTCTGAGAAGTTGTCATACACAGTTCTATGAAAACCTAAGAGCAGCAGTCAGGAAAGGGCAAAAAAGCATAAGGAAAGTAATGGAGAGGTGCACAGTTCTACACCATACCTCTGTTCAAATCAGTGTTGGTCCCACTGAATCCTGTGCACTATTCTGGTTGTCTCCTGTCAAAAGCTGCATCATTAGAAAAGGTTAGAAAAGAGCAATAAGCATTATCACAGGTGTAAAACTTCGGGGGTTTTTTGTTTGTTTGTGGTGGGGTTTGTTTGTTTGTTTTTGTTTGTTTGTTTTGTTTTGGGGGTTTTTTTGTATTTGTTTTGGGTGGGTTTTTTTGGTTTTTGTTTTGTTTTTTTGTGGGGTTTTTGGGTGGGTGGTTGTTTTTGGTTTTTGTTTGTTTGGGTTTTTTTGGGAGGTGGGGGGAGGAACAATTAAATGGACTAGAAACCTTCATCCTGGAAAAGAAGTGAATGAGAAAGAAATAACAGAGCTTTATATTGACAAGATAGAAAGAGTGTAGAAAAGAAATAACCATGTACTTTAAAAGAGGAGGATGGGTATCGAATTAAGCCATTAGTTAGCAAATTGAGAAAAAGACCCAAAAACCAAAAAACAACCTACTATATGAAATCTAAAAAGAAAGAAAACAACCATAGATCAGGAAAACAGAAGCCACAAATCAAGGGTACCTGGAAGATGTTCTGAGGAAAAAATATTGCATGGTCTCTCTGATTTTATACTCTCTCTTCATACTTACCGAACTTGCTTACATTTGCAACCCTTATCTTTTTAATCAAGCTGCTGGGTCTCCTGCTTGGCCATTCTTTCTGCCCATTAGGAAAGGTAAGTGCTGCTTGAAAATGGGATATTATAGTAGCTAAATAAGATCATTAAATTATAATAGGACGTACTCAGTCAACTTTCAGCTAATTTATAGCATGGTTATGCCCATTTCTGCAAGATCATTTATTTTACATCATTTTCTGCTCTAAATCTCTTCTTTCCCACATTCAAATGTTACAAAATTGTGATGCCACTTGTTATGTAATCAGCATGCTCATCTGACTAAAGCTAAAACCTCTTGTAGATAAATCTGTTCCATTCAGAAAATGGAAATCCAGTTTCCATGTTGCTAGAGCCCATCTGTTAACTTCACAGCATCATAAAAAATGGAAAGAAAGTTTAAATATATAGTTCATGTTTTTTCTTTTAATTTATGTAGCTAATGAACCTGCAAAAGGACTTCTTGCAGACATATGGCCAACATTCACAGAAATGACAGCTACATTTTTAAAGAATATATCTTTGGAAAGCCCAGAGAAAAATATTTTTTGGCATTTGTGGGGCTTTTAGTTTGTTTTTTTTAGTATTGTTAGCCAGCTTTGTCTGAAGGTACTGAAGTACATAGGAAGAGACAGTAATTGAAACAGTTATTCTGCCTGTCTGACATATTTAGGATTTTTCTTTAAGGAGAGTTTCACAATTGTAATAGTATTTTCTGCAGATTTTATGTAGTGACTATTTAAAGAGGAACCAGTAGAGTATTTATTTCGCTACTATGAAGCCTTTAATTAATCATATTAATTATGATTCTGCAGAAAGATCCACACGAAGTTACTACATAAAACTAACTTTTTATATTACAAGACCAAGGAAGAAAACATAAAAAGAAAAAGGTAATCTCTATGTTTCCAAGCACTTCAATTAACAAACTACATATCTGAAGTATAAGATCATGGACTGGGAGTTGACACATGGATATATATGCTTCAATTGTTAGTCTTTTTTCATCCTGTTTTTTGAAAGTGTTTTTAAATAAAAATACTACTAATGCCTTTACTGATTATGCAGTAAGTCAATATTTATCCCATTTTCCACTACAGGCAGCAGTAGTTTACTTGTTACCAATGTTATAAATTTTTTTAGCTTCATCCCAAAGTGGCAGGAATTTCTCTTTTATCAATTCTCATCATATTTCTTCAGTCATGCCATGAAAACTTTATAAGCCGTTTGTTTTATGACAACAAATGCATATTAAAGAGCCATTGGTTTCAACTTAAATCCTGTTTTCACAACATTTCCCATTGTTTATCTCATCATGCACTAAAGATTTTGAAAGCTGACAACAAAAATCTGCTTTCTTTTTAGATTTTTATACTACTTTCTTGAGAAAATTTCTGCTGTAACTTAAAAAGTGCCGGTTTGACCATTTTCCTTCATTCCATTTAGGAAAAATCTGTAAGAATCTGTGTTAAATATATATATATATATATACACAGACACACACACACATATATATATATACATCTGTAGAGAAAATGTCTAACAAGGGTGATTAGATGTTGGGAGGGAAAAAAATTATTAAAAATCATGAAAACTTGTTTTAGAGTCTCAACCAAGAGATCATACATAATGCGAGTAAAGATTAGAATTCAATGGGCCATTTAAGCAATTTTTATGGTGCTGAATTGAAAGCTTTACCAAGAATTAATGTAGTGGCAATTCAGAGTGATTTTTCTGAGCATTTCTGAGTGTTTTCAGCCGTAGCATACAGGGAGATCATCATATATATACCTCTCTGTGCCATAGGGGACGAGGTGTGATCTATGCTTTGGTCGTTATGTGTTTTCAGACGTGCACAAAACCCACTGCATGCAATGAGGTACTGCTACATTTTACTTCAAGCATAGAAGGAGAGGAAAACATTTGTGTCTCCTGTTTGGAACATCTGGTGTGAATTTAATGATGGTGATACTTTCCTGGAGCCTTTGCTGTCAGGGCAGGCAGAGGCTGCCCTGTCTCAGATAACGGGTGCAGCCCTGGCACAGCGGTGTCGTGGCTGCCTGCTTCAGGCATTTGATGGAGAACAAGAGCTCTGCAGATGGCAGGTTATGTAACATGGCCCAGAAGTGACACCACCAAATGGCTGCCAGATGAAGCTGTACAGCATTTGCAGAACCCAAAGATACTTTTCTTATTAATGCAGCTTGTTATGGCAAACTAAAGGTAGTGTGAATGCTAGTTCCTGACAGGCAGAAGTATTTTGCTCAATTGTGGTGTAAAGCTAATAGGTCTGTTCCTTGAGCTGTCTCTAGTATCCCTTACAAAAGCAAGGAGAACAAGGTGAAGGAGGAAAAACACATACTGTGTAGACATGGCATGTGTCATCTGTTTAACATGTTTATTCCATCTGTTTTAGGTATTCTTCCTGATTTATTATGACCTTAGTGAGGTGCCCTTCTCATTCCATTGATTGGGAAGGGTTCAAGATAGAAGGCTAACAGAACAGCACTGATCTTTCTGAAGGCTAAAATTAGGTGGGCTGAATTCCACATACTCTCTAAAGCTGAAGCATTCAGTGAAACAAAGGATATAGTAACTGAAGTCCAGGATCTGTGATCACTACTGATCTCAGACTCATAGATTAATGAGTCAAGATTGAGTGCCTTTGAAATATTCTTAGTATAACTCAGAGGTTTTGGTTTTTTAAACCGCTTTTTCTTTTTTTCTCAGAAAGATGAAAAACTTTCTAACTTCAAGACTCCACATATAGTTCTCATATACAGAGTAGTTAAATATTCTTACATGCTGTCTATCAAGTCATAGGTAATCTTCTTGAAGTCTCCTATCCAAAAATAAGTATATAAAAAACCCCTTAAATTTCTCATATTAAAAGAGACCATTTACCCCATTCATCCCTTTTCCAAGATGAAAAGCAAATTTCCAATTTTTATCTTCTAACATGAATGCAATATCTTTTTCTTACAGTAAGGAGCTTTCACAGCTCACCATTTTCAGTCACAGTTGCAGTCTTTGGCTTATGCAACTGCTTTACTGCTGTCCTCTTTGAACTCTACCATTATCTTGTCTACTGAGGGTGTTAGCCATTACCCAGCTGATTATCTCCTTCTTGCTTTCAGAAGCAAGAAAAAGCATCCACAGAGAGAATCTTCATGCCCCTGGAGAACAGACAGAAGCTGTATGCACTCACCCTCTGCAGCAGGGGCAATTCACAATATTGCTTGACTTCATACCTCCATGATGTCTGCAAAGAAATACTGTCTGCTTATTTTTATGCCTGAAGTTTTCCCTCCACGACTGACCAGGCAGCTGTTCAATGTATTGAGGGAATCAGTGAACAGATTTAGACAATTTATTTCTGACACCACAGGTTACTGAACAGCGCATTGACAATGCTGCAGGTCTTCTGCAAGCTTATTACTTTTTCACTCTTCACAAACAACCTCTCTTAAATTCTGCTCTAGAACTGGTGATGTATTAGTCATTTGTCTTCATCCTATCAACACTGGTACAAAATTTGGGCTGCTAAAGACTGCATCATTATGGCCCCAAATTCCACTGGAGTCATAGCTTCCACCTATGATAGTAATGGTAAGGGAACCAAGGTAACTGTGTGAAGTATAACACAGAAAAATGGCTGCAAAGATGAAGCAGAGCTTCTATTCAAATGCCTCCTTTCTGTTGAAATATGAAAGTGCTTTCCTTGCCCAATACTATATATTATATATAGTCATCTTTCCCATACACTAGAAGATAAAAAACAAAACTGGGCATATTGTTCTGAACTCTCTTGCCAAGCTTAAGATAAAGACCTTTATATATTTGTTGAAATAAGTGTTTTCAAGCATCCCTCTGAAGCAAAATCCATTTTGATCTTCAAAATGTAGCCCATTATGAGTTTCCAAAGATTTATTCTTTGGCATAAGATAGTAAATGCTTGTTTAGATGACAGATTTTGTTTGGACTACAATCGTATAATCACAGAAAGGTTTGGATTGAAATGGTCCTTAAAGATATCTGTTTCCAATGCCTCCCACCATGGGAAAGGACACCTTTCACAAGACCAGGTTACTCAAAGCCTCATCCAACTTGGCCTTAAACACTTCCAGTAATGGGCATCCACTGCTTCTCTGGACCTGCCCAGTGCCTCACCACCCTCACAGTAAGTATTTCTATCATCTTTATACCATAAAACTGACCCTTTTCCAGTTCAAAGCAATTCTCCCTAGTCCTGCCACTACATGCCCTTTTAAAATGTCCCTGTACAGATCTCTTGTAGCCCCCTCCAGGTACTGGAATGTGCCCTAAGGTTCCCTGGAGTCTTCTCTTTTTCGGACTGAACAACCCTAACTCTCTCAATCTGTCTCTGTAGGAAAGGTGCTCCAGCCCACTGATCAACTTTGTGGATCTCCAATGGGCTTGCTCCAATAGGTCCCTGTCCTTTCTTCATTGGGATCTCAGCTGGACATAGCTCTCTGGGTAGGATCACGTATGAACAGAGAGGCAAATTAATGTCCCTCACACTGCTGACCGCCCCTTTGGATGCAGCCCAGGATGCAGCTGGCTTTCTGTGCTACATGTGTACATCACCAGGTCATGTCAAGCTCCATGTCCAACAACATCCACAAGTACTTCTCCTCAGGATTGCTTTCTATTCATTCCCCATCCAGACTGATTGCCCCAACCCAGGTGTAGGACCTTGCACTTCACTGAGTTCCATGAGGTTTGCAGACCCATCTGCCAAGAGTGTCAAAGTCTCTCTGTGTGACATCCCTTCCCTCCAGTGTGTTGACTGCCCCACACAGCTCAGTTTCAGTGGCAAACTTGCCCTTGATCCCATTGTCCATGGGGCAAAAAAGGTGTTGAACAGTGTCAGTCCCAGGACTGAACCCTGAGGGTACCACTGGTCACTGGTCTCTGCTTGGACATTGAGCCCTTGACCACAATCCTTTGAGTGACATCCAGCCAATTCCTCATCTACCAAGTGCTCTATCTGGCAAATCCACATTTCTCCAATCAGAGACAAAGAAGTTGTGTGGGACAGTGTCAAATGCCTCGCACAAGTACAGATAATGTCAGTCACTCTTTCATCCACCAACTTTGCAACACTGTCATAAGAGGCCATCACATTGCTGTTGAAACTGTTTTACTGTATTAGAGAGAGCATATACATTAATATTTTATTATTCTAATTATACTTGTTGTGCAGAATTAATTGTCTCCATTCAAATATTTTTTCTTTGTTTCCTTTTATTTTGTTCCTTTCCCTTATGAAGCGTGAAAATACAACTGTATTGCTTTGGTATTCTTTAACCCTGAGTCCTAAACTATTCTAGGGAAACAGGGTAGCTTTTGTTCCTAGATTTTACCCAAGGATTTCAAAGAAATGTGACATCCATGAGAATATCAAGTCTGATAATCTAGTTTTCCATTAGTTGCCAGATCCTTAAAATGGAAAAGCTACCAATGACAGAAAAAAAAAATAAAATGTGTGGAAAAGTAAAACCACTAGGTCACTGAGTAACACAGAATTAGATTCTCAGAAATAGATGTATCAGCCCTTGAAGACAAACCTGCAAAACATCTCCATGGCCATTCAGTACAGCCCATATAAAGATTATTTTTTATTTTTATTCTATCAGTTGCCTTGAAACAAAAAATATTTCTATTAAATTTAAGAGACACAGCATTTCTTTAGCCTTCTCATATTCACTTTATCAACCTTTAGTTCTTGTTTACTGTGTCACAAATATTTGCTCTTTGAGATAAAAGTCAGAGCACATAATAATACCTGACACAATTTTTCTCCTTCCTTTGAGAATGTTTCCATTTTTCATTTGAAAAGCCAAATGAAAATGCACTTTGTATCTTTCAGAGTCTCTTTGTGTGCACATGTGTAATTAAACAGTGCTGATACAAGTTAGTTTCAGAAGGTTTGCAGCTTCTAGGAAGCTCCATTTCTCTCTCACTAAGAAACTAGTACTTCTATATAGAATTTGAAACCCTCTCAATAATTATCTGAAATTAAGACAAAAATAGTTCATGTATATTTAGGATCTAATTAAAGATCACAATTTGAAGATGCAAGTGAAGAAAGTAAAAATAAGTTTTTGTTTTGCACATGCATTGATTCTGTTTATACAAGAAATTGGGCCCATATACAAGTAGATGACCCAAATTAGTTGTTTGTTCACGTGAGTGATGAGGCAAATAAAGGCTATAAAGGATAAATGTGCAGCTGCACCCATAAGCATGTTCAAATCAGGTACGCAATTTCTTATGTATGATGTCTAATATTCAACATTTATATTGTTTTTACTGCTTGACATAGATATTTTATAGTACTACCAGTATTGCTTGATACTTTGACAACTGAAAAGTGATCCTGATATAAAGGCATTTCCGTTTTTGTCAGCATGACAATAAAAATTCTCCTAGATCAATCAGAATACTCAGAATACTTAGAACTATGAAATATTTCTTTGTGCATTTTTATGTTCAGTAGAGCCTGTCAATACTGCATCTGAAACTGCCTCAGCCTTTGTAAAGTCTTAAACATACCTTTCTCCTGGCACATTGAAACATGACAAATATACAGAATCAGGTATTTCAAGGAAAGGATGAAAATATTTCAGTTATCTGACAATCTGAGTATAATAATTTATTCACTCTCAGGTATTATGTTTGTACTCCGTGAATGTGAACAGTTGTGTATTTTCATACCTGTTTTGTTTGATACGGAGAAGAAATAACCTTCATCTAGGATCAAGCTCACTCAATGCATCTAAGCAATATGCTAAAATTCAGTTCTAGTCTTTACAGGTGTTTACATAGAAAACAGTTATTTTCTGTGGTGAATTATTGCTGATGTCCCTCCTTTCCAACATGCAAAGCTTTCTGATCAGCAGGCAGAGTTGCAGGGTGTCATTCTTGACCCAGGCTTGGCATTACCTAGCATTATTCTATCATGAATCTTGCTTCTAGATTATTTGAACAATATTAAGTGTTATCTCAAATAGATAAACTGACCTAATAGTTTTATTTAATTCAGTCTTCATGTCAGAGAGCAGAAGAGCAATAAATAAACCCCTCCCTTTCAGTGACTGCCTTTCAAGTGATTCATTTAGCTCACTTTAGCTGTGACATTTAATTTTCAGTGCTCAAACTTGAAACACACCTTGGGATTTCTAAATATTTTTTGTTATCTGTGTGTTGTCTGCAGAACAGTTGAGAGATGTGTGTTTTGGGGTTCAAACTTCATATTGTCCTCCATAGTCAAGACAGAGTATTCCAGGATAACATCTGGGTTGTTAAATGGGAACAAACCCCTCAGTTTCAGGGTTCAACTTGAGGATATCAAAAGCTGATACTGATCAGTCACCACCTATGAAAAAGTTTGCCATCCATGTCTTCCCACAGATATTTTCTTATGGTGAATACATATATCTTATGTAGATCTTCAGATACTTCAAGCAAAATACTTATTTTGATAACATATATATGGGCTGGCATCTAATTTTAATATGGATGTCATATATATATGGATATATGTGTTTCTGCAATAGGAGTGTACTTTGCTCATGTACATGGCAATTTCCAAGACTTTAAAGAATACACTGAAACCTTCTTTTGACTGTAGATTCCTTAGACTTCAGAATTCCTTAGAATGCACAAAAATGCCAGCCTAATGTTTGTAGTTTTTTCTTAAACATGTTTCTAAAATAGTTTTGTTAAATGAATTATACTTTGTAGATTAAAGGGCAAATTTAACAATCACAGTTTGTTAGGCAGAAATAATGAGAAATGGCTGTGCTACTTGTTAGATCTGGCTTCTCTTGCATAACAGAGGATTCTTGGATGTTCTCTTCAGCCCATTTCCTATCAATTCAAGTTTTAATAAATAACTCCTTAATATCTATAAATTTTATGTTCTATGCTAGCATATATGCTATCCATGGCTTTGTACAAATCAATCACTTTTTGTGTGACAGTGGTTTTATACTTTCTGATTTCATGAAGGAACTCTTTGAAGGAATACTAGGAAGCTGTTCATATCCAAGTTCTCAATGTTATATTTGTTAAATCTTCTTCATTTTTCCTACAGGGACCTTAGTAATCCTTTAAAATCTTCTTAAGCAAGACATTTATAGCAGCTGAATCAAAGTAATATTATATGATTAGAAACACACAGGATAAGAATTTTGAGACCTTAATTACAAACTAATGGATGCATAAACAAGAAGGAACAAAAGTTAGTTTATGCTTAAGGTTTTGGGGTGGAATTGCAGTGATTTTGTATAATTCTTGATTGTACCTCAGACCCCCTGGGTAAATAATTTCATCTCTTTGTCTTTGTTTCTGTTCATCATAATAGATTATAAGATAAGCTTTCTTCCTATACTTGTTTTATTTAATAAGGACCACTCTTCACTTTAGAAACACTGTTACATTCACCTTGTATCATTCTGAGTAACCTGACCTGTAAATCATAATTCTGTCATTTATCTGACACTTTCTACTGGATTTCTAAATATTTAAATTCCTATTCTAAATCCATTAGGCAATAAAACACATACCAGTCCTTTTGGGAAGATGGTATCAACCTCAGCTTTTAGAAGCAGTTTTTGAAACAAATCAATGTATGGGTCTCATAGCTCTCTGGGGAAAAAAGCTCCAGTGTTTGTCCAAAAATTTAGTTATACAAACTAGGCTTCTATAGCAATAAGGTGCAGTACTAGCAAAATAAAGGAAAACCCATCCCATAGAAAACAGGGAAGATAAATAACACAATATTTAATAAACTTTGTTCCTCTGGGCTTGCAAAAAGTATTTAATAATATCTAGAACCAAGATAGTGAAGTAAAATCATTAAAATTTTAACTCATTTCCTCATATTTAAGGCCTCATTTAGTAATATATATATGGTGAAATTAGAAACATACTGAAACATAAACTTCTTTATGTAGAAATCGGTGAAAATTGTCTTTAGAATGATCAGCTTGAAGTATTAATAAACAGTTTAATTTGATCATAAGCATCCATTTTGAATTTAAATAGCATTAATAGTCTGCAATTCAGTGAACTAGAATGGTGCAGAATTTTAAAAAGAAATATATACAGTATATTTCTGGGAATGAAATTTAGGAAATGCATTTTTCCTGTGTAGCTATTCTTTTACTAAAAAGCTGAGAAAGTTTGTGCATAACTAGAAAGTTAGCAGAATACCATGACTAAATTCTGGAGTGAGCATGTAAATAGATCATAATCCCAAATACTCCATGGAAATGTTTCCTATGAGCAAAGAAAAAAGAAGAAAAGACAGGATGAAGGTAGCAGAATACCATGACTAAATTCTGGAGTGAGCATGTAAATAGATCATAATCCCAAATACTCCATGGAAATGTTTCCTATGAGCAAAGAAAAAAGAAGAAAAGACAGGATGAAGGTTCTGAAAAGTTCTCTGAAGGATGCCTATTTTTTATTTCTTTTTCTTCTCTCTACAGCATAAAAAGATGAATACCCTAATTATAATAATCCTTGTTTTGCAGCCAAGAACAATAGCACAGAGATTGGGAAAAAAACCAGAAATTAAATTGTTCAAGCACTTTGTTAGAACCATCTTGTCCAAACCTCCTGGTATGACAGGTTCATTTTCATCTTTCTTGGTGCTGGTGTTTTATATTCTGAAGATTATTGATCAAAAAGAATGAAAATGGGTTTTCTCTTCAATAAACTTACTCCTAACAAAGGTGCACTTGTGGCGATCTAAGCTTACTTAATGAAATAGTACCTATACTTATAGTATAAAAAGTCAAAGCTTCTAATCTTCAAGACTTTTTTTTCTTTTGTACTTTGAATGTTTAAGAGAGAAAAAATCCTGATCATAAATCACGGTTAATCAATGGACGTTGTTGTATAAGATATCACTGAGCAACGAATTTCTATTTGTGCTTTGAACACTTTCACAAAGACATTTTGACTAATGGATATAAAGCATGTATTATTAAGCAAAACGCCTTTTTTTCTTTTAAGGTAAAGTGTTCTTTTGCTAAGAATAGACAAGTGCTACACAGCATAGATATTTGGGAGTTGTAACTCAAGTTCTTAAAGAAATAAGACCCCCAAATATCTTAATCATTGTTAAGATTGATGCTAAAAAGCATTCTGCTGTGACAAATTGCCCTCTTGCCAGGTGCCCCATTCTACCCATGCTGCAAACCACGTATCTGGAGAGATGTTAGAGCAGGTTGATGGAATAAACCATTTAAACCATTTAAACCATTATGTCAGCTCCTGCTGCCTTGCTGCCCTCACAGGGGCATCAGGGAACACTTTGTCAGCAACAGATCACAGCTCTTGAAAAGCAGCAGGACAGAATCCCAGGTTGTGGTAAATTCCACTGGTTAAGCACCTACTTTCAGGATTTTCGCAGTTTCCCTTATCAGAAAAAAAAAAAAAAAAAAAAAAAAAAAAAAAAAAAAAAAAAAAAAAAAAGGTCTTGCACCTGAGAAAGTGTTTCTTAGAAAAATGAAGTGTATGAAGATTGAGTTCAACCTCAGTTCAACTCCTTCTCTAGCTGAGCTCTCCCCATATCTTCTATTTGCAGAAGCTACTGTTTGATGAGCCTACCAGTTGTATGAGAACAAGGAAAGGGGACCAAGACCCTGGGGTGAGACCAAGCACTGGACATTTTGTGGTAAATACTGAAAATGTCAGAGCTGGATTCTGACAAGCCAGTGGAACTATTCTCACCAAGTTCACTGAGACTGGATGGCGACAAACATTAACCCTCTTCAAACATCCATGTAAACCGAGGCAAGCAAATCTTTCCACTGGCCCCTATTGTGGCTGATCATATAACCAGCTGTGAGATTTATTCATTTTAGGTGATCTGAGTGTTAAAATTTTCTCTCGTAAAATATGATAACATGTAAGAAATGTGAGATATTACCTGTTCACCAGAAACATGGTATTTTCCCTAGTGGAACAAAAGTTGCATATTGTTGCTATGATACCTCATCAGGAAAATTTATTTGAGCAATAGAGATGATTTTTCTAATCACTTAAGACTTCCAAATCCTTTTAGAAATACTGCTTTATGTTTCCAGAAAGGTGTTGCAGTTAATATAGTGCACTTGATACATAAGTAAGACCAATACACTCACTCTTGTGTCATGTTTTTCTCAAAAATGCTTGCCCCTGTTTGTCTGTAGGAATACTATTATTGGTTTGACCATAATTCTGAGGGCATCTAATTTGTTTCTGTTTTGTAGTATGTTTGAAAGAATGTAATCTAAACAGTTCATTGTTTTCTGCGTAGAACATGATGAAAAGCATTGTGAATAATAATTATTAGATTGCATTATTCTCCACTACCCTTAATAATTTTCATTAAATCCTTATGTTAGAAATGCTTACTACATTGTAGTGAAAATCTTAATTGCCCTGAAGTGTATTATGGTTTTTTTTCTCTTTAAGAGATGTCTCTGAATATTTAGGACATCTCTGGTGAAGGCTCTGAAATAGCTGGAAAGCAAAAGAGAAAGTGTAAGTTACTTTTTTATTACCGTGCTATTACACAAATCTTCCTGCTGCTTATAATTTGAAATAATTGTCTTTGCAACTTACATGCCCATCATACACCAAGAGTTCTTTCACCTAGTCCATATAATAAGTGTGGTAAGTGCTCAGTCTACTGTTTTCATATTACACAAATCCTTTAACTTCTACTTTGCAGTGAATCACCAAATGTTCCAAGTTAATTTTAGAAAGGTGGGCTTGCATGGGGTCCATACATTGTTGCTGAAAATGCAAGATGAGTGTTTCTATACAAAACTATAAATTAGTCTTGGCATATTTTATGGAAGTCAACGCATTTGAACCATTGGTTTATGTCTGTGGAAAAACAAAGGTTCTGAAGACGACTCAAAACAAGGACAATATGCATTTAGATGCTGAGGTGTTGATGTAGACACCTGACTCAAAGCTCTCAATTGCCCTCCAGATGCCCTTGATAAAGGAAAGCAGGAATCCGCACTTCACTCAAAATATGATTGTGCTTTGATGTCTAGACCTCCTCAGTCTCAAAGCTACTTTAGTAAATCTGCTTGTAAGCAACAAAACCATCAGTATTTCATTACATCCATGCTATTGGTAATACCTGTTCAGCAAATGTGCTATTAGTGTTTCTTAGAATAGAGCAGATCAGGAATAAATTAACTGGTACTGAGAGCTTAAATATTCCTTCAGTCAGTAAACAAAAGTAACTTGACAGTTGTAGCCTTTTTACTAAAGTAAACTCTAACTAATTCTGCGTTGAGTATAGGCAGCACAATTTTGGGTGGTTATTTTTGGTCAGTCAGCCTGTATCAGGCAACTCTGCATCCATCCATCAAGAGTGATTCATCCCCATTAGAGTTTCACAGTGGGTCACTATGGCAGACTCTGAGTTACCTTCTCCACACTAAGTACAAATAGAGCAGTGCACAAGTCCTGCACTGCAGTCAGAAAATAATTTGTATGTTCTACTTTTCTGTATGTTGTGGAGAGAATAATTCCCTGACATCTATCACTAGTATTCACTAGCCTTATTTCTGCCACAGTTTCATAAACTCAGAGAACATCTATAAATGATGGCTGAATGGAAAAACAGATTTAACTTCAGATCATCACTTTTTAAACATGTATAATTTCTTACTGGATTTTCATATCAGGACACTTTCATCTTTACTCCTTGGAAGTTTTACAGAAACTTGGTGAAATTGGTGTTGAGCTTGGTTACAAATAAGCTCTGATGTTAGACAAGGGTGCTTGTCCCTCCTTTGATGGGTGCAGTGTTTTTTAAGCAGTGAACCGCTGCTAAATATTTAGGATGTGCCCTGTACTTAAATGGATAAGTACTCCCATGTCAGGTATCTGCCATGATTTTATATCCAGTCTCAAGATACGCTGGGGCTCTGGCTGAGATTTCCTTCTGATGCAGAAGAAAACATAAGGAGCACACCAGGGATTCTTATTGTAGGGATTTTAATGTTTTCCTTCTGGGAAGGGGCAATAAAATATTTGCCTTCTGTCTGTTAAAAGTGGTGAACACTGTGGAAAAATTCTGCCTGTGTTGAAGACTAAATCCTGAATGGCTGTTTCTGTCACTGGACAAATTCCCTGTTTCCTTTGCCATATTTTTCTTTTGGGAACTCCATGACACAGACTTCAATTGTGTCACCTGGAAAACCCTATCTCAATGGAGAAGAACTCCATAGCCTGTCTGAAAGCAAAACTGATTGTCATCTTGCTAAGAAGACACTACTAGAATATGGTAGAAAATGTGATCCCTGAGCTACAAAAAGCTGGAACTATTTTTTGATGGTTGGTCAATGAGATAAAGGCCAAGCTGTTTTGTTGTGTCTATGAGAATGACAAAAGCTACTATACTGTATTTTTACATCAAAATCTGTCTAAAATGACACACCTTTTGCTCTCTAACCATAAACAGTGCCTGTATTTCCATCTTTTAACAGCTATGGAAAAAGAGCATGGATATATGTATGGTTTATTTTTTGCCTTATCCAGATTTGAAAGATCAGCTGGTTTTTATGTCAGTTGGTCTTTATGCATCCCTGGGAACTGTGAAAAATAAATTTCTCCTTATAAACACCTCTCTCTCTCTCTCTCTCTCACCACCAAATTCTGAATTTTTCATAGTAATCTTTAGTATTTTGCAGATGTTTGTCATCAACCCTTAGTTTTCCAAAAGCCCAAATTTTTACTTGGCCATCTTGCTCATAGTATAAATCTGACTGATTTTTGGTATTGAAAAACTCTCAAATAGCAAAATACCAAAAGCTGAGATTGTTATATTGTTGCATAAAAAGCATAATATTATTCCGTGAGAGCAATCATCACAAAAAACCAGCTACAAATAAGATAAGGGACAATGCTTGTAAGTCTTGTTTTTAGAATTATAGGAAAACTCTCAGAAAAGCTAATGCTTTCTTGCTTTTTTTTTTTTTTTTTTTTTTTTTTTTTTTTTTTTTTTTTTTTTTTTAATATGTCAGAAGAGATGGAGAACATCTATAGTGGTTTTATAAACAATCAGTTTTCTGCTCTGCTGGCCAATGCAGCATATCCTCTGAAGCCTTTAGGAAGCTTTGTACAAGATTCACTTCAGGATAGCCTAGATGGTACATGATGAACCTGATCTTTCACAGCTTTAAGGGGGGGACCTGTCCAGAGATATTAAAGAAAAGGCTGGCCCAAATTTTCTGTGTATTCCTTTCTCCAAAGGTAATTTGGAGTTAAAATCTAAAATTCATACAGCTGGCTAAAAAGTCTGTTAGTCAAGTCTTTTCCTGGACACCTGGCTGCAATCTGCTGCTATTCTTCAAGACAAAGACTTCTGGGCTGGGGGAGAATATGCACAGTCCTTGTGGAACTTGTCGTAGTCAGCACCTCCACAGCTTGAGCCTTCCAGGTCATTGCACTGCATCAGCCTCTGAGATAGGGTAGTCCCCTTCATCTGTCTGATCTCTCTGGAGCTATTGTTTCCCTTTCCACTTCAATTATATGCTTAATGCCATTTTCCCAGGTGTGTGGTCTAGAATGTTTCTGGCAGCAGCATTCCAATTAAGGCTGAGGACATCTGAACATAATTAGGGAGAACTGAGTCTCTAGGTGTCCTCCTCATTACCACAAATACTACTTGCCTTTAAAAAAACTCCTGCTGAGAACCTGAATCTCTGCCAGTCTTTTCTGCTGACCTTAGATCTGTTTGTGGGGAGTCTGCTGAGACACTTAATCCCAGAGAATGTTCATTTTAAATTCAGCAGCAATTTAGTGGAGAGGTTTGCTAGAGTGGTAGTGTTCAGTGGACACATCTTCAAAGAACACTCAAGGGACTTGAACAAACAGGGCATGTCAAATGTTATGTTCGGAGTTGAGCTAGTGCTTGAGATTATGTATTGAGCACAGTCCTAACCTTCAATTTCTCCTGTTCAGAATCTTATGAACCCAATAACTACTGTAGAAGATTCTCTTTTGTCACTTCCTTTTCCTTCAGCTCATTATTGTATGCCTGCACTATGTAAGAATCATAAAATTTTGCGATGGGATTTTGACATTTGGTTGTACAGAATTATAAAATTGGAAACTTTCTGAGCTGGCAAAAAACTGTGCTTGAACTCTGACTTCCTTGTGAAGTCAAGGTTTCTCGGCATTCAGAGTTCTGAGAAAATGCATTATTTAAATATTCAGGTCATATGTGGAGATGTTCACACTAACCATAAACATGTTTTCACCACACATAGTATGTGGCCTGTTAGCTGCAAAGCTGTAGAAATGATTTTCTATTTAGGAAGGCATAATCAGGTCATAGAAATTGTTGGTCTTCTTAGTTGCACACTGGACAAGAAGGACCTGTCATCACCACACTATGGATAATTCAAGTGTGCTTCAAATGGGCTGAACTCAGCTCTGAACTTCCAAGTACAGTTCTAGTATGCAGTGTTAAAATGGGAAATTACATTTACTAAAATACTCAGAGTTTGTAGTGTCATGGTCAAAAACGTCACCAATAGTGTGTTTACTTGGGAAAAACCACAGGAATTTTTGACAGGTTATAAAGACCTCACCAAAAATCTAAAACTAAAACCAAACCAAAATGATAAAAGCCAATGAAACAGCCAAACAAAAACCCCACCATGACAACAACAAAACAACAACAAAACCCCCAAACCAACCAAACAAAAAATAATGCCCTAAATGGAAATTCATTCATTTGCTACAGAGTTCCAGAACATGGATGCTGATTGTTCATATTTCAGGATGTCTCCTTTTTGTTTCCCCCAGATAAAAGGAGAAAGGGACCCATCACCTGTAATTCTGGATAGTCCTCGTGGCCTGACAAACTCTACGGAGATGTAAAGGTTAATTATGCATCACTCTTCTTTTGATTATAAAATGAAAAATCTTGGCTTTTGCTTAGGAGTATTTTTTCTTTATACAATCAAACTGACAGTGCTACCCAAATAAAAATGAATTAACTAATAATTATATGCCTTCTCAAAAGATCATAACAACTAAATAAAGTTTTTCATAATAATAATTTTTAAATAAAATTAAATTCAGAATAATATTGGTACATCTATTTTTAGAGTTCTCTGTGGCTTTGACCTTGTCTCTTCCTTCATGAACTTCAATATTTTATGCTGAGTGGATTCTGGGCTTCTGGTTGGTTTTTCCTGTCTATGACATTTTAATGATTGTTTTCACTTTTTGATGTTCTTTTCAGTGTCTGTGTCCTGAGGATATTCAATTGTTTCATGCGATGTTTTTGACTACAGGTCCTTGGGGATAATGACAGAACTATGTGCTGGTTTTGGATGGGGTAGGATTGGGTTTTTTTACAGTGTCAGGTATGATGCTATGCTTTGTATGTGTACAGAACACAGGGTTGATAACATAGAGATATTTCTGTTATTGATGAGCAGGGCTGAAACAAAGCCTCCTTTATCCTACTGCCAAGCTGGTGAGGAAGTTGAGACTACATGGGAGGCTAGGGAGAGACTCAAACTGGCCAAAGGAATATTCCAGACCATGCATCATCCTGCTCGGTATTTCAAGCTATGTGCAAGAAGGAGAAAGGAGGGGACATTTGGAGTGATGGCATTTGTCTTGCCAAGTCACTGTGAGGTGTCAGGGGGTCCTGCTGTCCTGGAGATGGGAAACACCTGCCTGCCTGTGGGAAATGGTGAATGAGTGCTTTGGGGTTTTCTGCTTGTGTGTGTGTCTTCTGCATTCTGTGTGCAACTGAATTGTTCTCCATCTGTGAGTTTTCCAGCTTTTACCCTCCAGTTGTCTGCCCAGCCCATCCTGCTGGTGGGACAGTGAGCAAGAATGGCTGTGTGTAAGTGCTTGATTGCTGGCTGGAGTTAAACCTCACCTGAGAAATAGAGAAAAAGTGGTTTAAAAGTGAGAGGCAGAGGAATGAAGCTTCCAAACTTTGGAATGGTGGTGGTTTTTCTGTTTTCCTAAGGCTGCCTTCCTGTAGCCTGTCCAGCACCTGACCTATTTGGTCTCTGCCTCACAACTTCTAGTTTTGCAGGGACTGGCACATTTGGGACCACTGCTTTCCTCCTGCCAGCACTTTGTGCATTGTCCCACAGCCTGTTGCAACTTGGTTTCCTTTCTTTCTTTATGTCCAAGGCAGGCAGGTCCCTCTGGTGTGCAGATGTGGCCAGGGAAGCTCCCAGAGGTGCATCTCAGATGGGCAAGGCTCCTTGGAAATGCCACAGCAGCGCAGCAGCGGGATGATGTGTACGCAGTGGACGTGTTGCTTGGCTTTCCATGTTTTCATCAATCCCATCCTTTGAAGGCCTGTGTCCCACTTTTTTCTGTGGTGAACACGTGAGGAAGAAGGTCTACAAAAGTGCTTCCTGAGGTTTTGTGCCCTAGCTGTCACTGAAGGGGCAATTTCCTTTGATGCTGCATTTTAGAGCTGTGGCTGGAACAAGCCTTGTGAGTTTTTCACAAGAGAATAGGTGGCCAAAGGTCCTGCTTTCCTTTCCGGTTTCCTCACATCCTGATTCCTGCTCAGTGTTCAGCTTCTCGGTGTGGGCAATAGGGGCTTGGTGTGTTTTTGGAGTTACTCATAGATGCCTTGAACAATAGCTTACAGACTAGGAGGGCTTTTTGTCTTCCTTTGTTGTCTTGCGGAATAAGGACTTTATGATTGCCTTCGTTTGAAAGACAGGAATTTGCTAGGAATTTGCTAGGAAGGGCAGGAACTCTCCAGGACTGGAGAATTCAAATCCCCTCCCTCCAAATTCTTATAATTTAGAAAATTAAAGGGGCTTTCAGGCAGAGGCATGGGGGTAGGAATAGCATTTGTTTATATATAACAAAGCAAAACAAAACACAACTACAGCATTAACAACAAAACAGTACCAAGAACCTTGAGGGCTTTGCTTCACAAAAACCCAGGCAGTTTGGTCTCAGAACCCCTGCCGGACTCTGAGAGCAGTAAGCTGGAGGGGAGGAGAGTCCTGGGCTGGTAGGTGGAAGGGCAGGATGTCCACAGCAGGCAGGGCTGGGATGTCCCAGCAGGGCAGGGAGGTGCAGGGTCACACTGTAGCAAAAGGACCAGTGCTGAAGAAGGCGCCAGGGCGGGACAGGGCTGGCCCAGCTCCAGCAGGGCAAGCAGAGGAGCTCAGAATTCCAGGGCACACAAGCAGATGATGGTAGATTTTTCAGGACTGGAATTTCTGGTGAGAGTGAACTCCTCCTGCAGCAAGCAGCAGACTGGCTGTCCTCTCTCTGATGCTGAGAGCAAGAGAGCGAAGCAGCCTCCAGCTCTGTCCTTTACTTGCCCCAAAACGCACATTCTATCTTCCCCCCAAGAGAAACTCCCAGAAAGCAAAGAAGTGTAGCCAGGTGCCACAAGTCCTCTCCTTTTGTCCCTTTGTTCTGCCTGAGTACCTCTAAGCACTCACTAGATAGTTTCCTAGCAATTTATGGGAAAAAATCTGTAAGGAAAAAACCCCAAATGTAACCACAACCCCGATTACAATTGTAAAGCAGGTATGTTTTATTTCCAGCTGGGATGCGTGGGAGATTTTCCACCATACTTGCATACCTGCTTGAGACAGGTTCCAGGTTTAAATCTCACAAACCCACACCTCCCTGCCCCCCCCATTCCCTGCCCATTCTTTGCCTCCTTGTGCTTCATATTATGATTAGTCTTCTGTGGTGCCATGCTTTCTGGTGGTTGAGGGCAGGGGTCTTCCGATGAAGTAAGAGGTCTTCCTCAGTTGTTTGCTGTTCAACTTCTGTCTCTGGGCAGGTGCAGTGGAGGTTTGGCTAATTCCCAGTCACTGTCCTGGCCAAAACCACTAGCCTGGTTCTTCCCAGTTTCCTCAGCCACAGGTTCACAGCTTTATTGGGCATTCACAATATCTAAGTCTTGCTTCCCTGAGTTTTCCCAATATGCACAAGATACATCTTATCTTTATGGCCTTTACCTTGCAACTAAATCCTTAAGTGTTCAATATTTTTATTGAACAAGTTGCATTCTTACCTACAAAGTTATTTTTCGACTTTGACAGGATGGCTAAATCAGCTGTATACTTCTATTTTCCCTCCATCTGCTTAAGCACATTATATGCTTCTAAACTTCTGAATTTTCATGAACAGATATTTTTCACTTATCATTGTAGCAGAGGTGAGCTTTGCAGTGTTTTTTTGACCTTAGCTGTAGAGAAGGTCTGGTTCTACGTGTGAATTCACAAAGCAGCCCAGAGCAGCTGCTATTGTGATGTCAGCGGCCGCCTCACAGCGCTGTCAAGGCAAAGTTGCCATGACGAGGCAGGGAAGGCCTCAGTGTGCAGAGCAGCTCTTTGGCACGCTCAGCGCGGGCGGAACCTGCAGATCGACGAGGTCTCTGCCAGCAGGCTGCACCCTGACAGGACTCTGACGAGTTTTGTTTTTCCCCACAGGTGTCATCTGGTGCAGACTGAGCGGTGCTGCTCGAGCCATGGAGAAAGCCTGTGCTGCAGTTTTCACAGCTTTTTCTGTGGCCTATTCTGGGTACTTTTTTGCCCACCTGGCACGTAAGTAGACATTTTTGTTTGGTGCAGCATATGGAAAGCAAAATCCCACAAAGAGGCCTTTAGCTGGCTGAATCTGCTGTCAAAAGCTCCAGCTAAGAAGGGGGTGTCTCTAGCGGCATTTGCAGTGTAGCCTGCGGGGGTTCTGCTCCCGCCACGGCGTGGCCTGTGTCAGTGGAGTCTGGAAATCTCAGTTTGCTGGCTCAGGCAAGTCAACTTCCAAGATGGGAAGACTGTAAGAGCTTGGCAGGAGTTCTTGTAAAAATTGTCTGTTGCTCTCCAGGACTGAGGGGAAGCATCTTCTTGTCTGCATTCCCTCATCCCAGGACAGGACTGTGGAACTCAACACTTCTTGTGCACTAAAAGAGCCATTTGCTCTGTGATGAAATGACAGAATCAGCTTGGAAAAGAGCTCTGAAGCAGACATTTCCAAAGACTTGTATGTTGCCAAAGCCAGGAGCTGTTCCCATGCTGTGTCACAATAGAACTGCCACCATGGCTAAGGGGGACTTGGGTGAAGCTTTTCTGGGCAAACGTTTTCAGCAAGCTCATGGCAATTGCTGCTTGCAATCTCTTCAGAAAACTGAAGTACAGGAAAGAGAGGAGCTGTATCTGCTTCTGGGTGGGGCAGGGGCAATGACTGTTTCAGGAGCACTTGGACTTTCGCACTCTCATGTTTCTCTGGCTTGAGTGACCAAAGAGGACATAAGGTGGACACAAGGCAGTATTTTGTGCTGTTGTCTTGCTTGCTGTGTGACACAAGGGTTGCTGCTGGAGGAATGCAGTGAAAGCAGAAAGCTCTGTCTTTGGGTTGACTTTTTGGTGGGCTTGCCCAGCATGGGCAGTTCTCTTACAGCATCCGGTTCTTTTTCCCTTGTGTGTTGCAGGTCACATTGCCCGTGCCTGGAGAGAATCCGGTCCTTGGGTGAGTGGCAGAGGAGCCTTTGGCATTGGCAGCGTTTGATACTTGTGGAGCAATCTGTGAGCTGGGCCTGTTACAGTCTGTTGCCAGCCTGGTTGGAAGAATGAAAGTACAGTCCAGACTCTTTGCAGCCCAGCAGCAGCAGCAGGAGAAGGATCCCTGGCTGTTTCCTCCGGTTCCATTTCAGAGCTTGGAATCAGATGAAAGTGGGGTTCTTGGTGCTTTAAGCCACAGTGGAATTTCTGCTGTACAAGAGAGTGCAGTCCCATCTAACTGGCCCATTTTACTTGAGTTTGAACAACTTAGAATCCCATTTCTCCCCAGATGATTACTCCTTAGTGCATCTGGCTCTAGAGCTGAATACATAGAAGGTTGTCTGTCCCTCACACTGCGGTCTGTCTGCAGAGCTCAAAACCGACCTCTGAGCCTTCTCTGGCTGCGTGTCTTCCTGAGGAAGAGCTCAAAGAGGCTTCCAAAGGGGAGGAAGATGCCCACCAAGCTGCGCCTGCTGCCGCTGCAGGGCCTGAGGATCCAGCATCAGTAAGTGGCAGCTCTGGGTAGGCCTGTGGCTGGAGCAAAGCAGAGCTGCAAGTTCCTAATCAGACAGCACTCCTCATGCATGGCTGAAAACGCTTCCAGAGCACTTCCTCCAGCCAATGAGGCCTGGAAAAGCAGTGTGGAATTTGGGCGTTTAGGCATCAGTTTCCCACTATGCCGATGGGAATTTGTCTTAGCGGGAGACAAGAGGCAGCATTGGGATGTCTTTGGATGTGCTGCGGTACAGAAGAGTGGGGCCCTCTGTGCCCAGTGGCTGTGCAGGCTCCCCCTCCCCTGTGAAGAGAGCAGTGCAAAGATGCAGTTCACAGCCTTGCAGGACATGGAGGAGACACTGTCCCCAGGAGTGACCTGGCCCTCTCCACAGGGCAGCTGTGGGTGGCTGAAGGAGCAGCTGAGATGCGGCGGGGCCTGTAGCTGGAGATACGTAAGGTTCTGAATGACAGGTTCTTTCCTGTCCCTCATGCTGCTGTGTCCACAGAGCAGAAAGGCAGCGTCAGCACCTGTTCTGGCTGCCTCTGTACCCGAGGAGGAGGCTGAAGAGGAAGGTGCCAGTGAAGCTGCCCCTGCTCTCAGCCCAGAGCCTGAGCGGCCAAGATCAGTAAGTGCCAGCTTTGGTTAGCAGTGCCTTTGGTGACATTTTGTCTGCCAGGCTTTAGATTTTGCACCTGGAGTTGGGCTGGGAGGGGCATCTCTGCCAGGCACATTTGTGACCCAACTTCATTCCTTGTCCCAGAGCTGCACCTCCTCTGTCCTGGCACCTGCAGGAGCTGCCGGCTCTGAAGAGTCCTGCGCTGCCCGAGCTGTAGAGCCAAGCACGAGCGGCTCGCGCACCTGGAGCACGAGCAGTTCCTCTGGCAGCAGGGAGCAGCTGCGAGAGAGGACAGAGGACGAGTGCCTGGCCATGCTGAGTATGTCCTTTGTGATCCTTGTGTGCCGGAGCAGTGCCTTGTGTGTCAGCACGAGCTGTCCCATCTCCTGTTCCTCCTCAGCCGAGTGTCAGGCCCTGAGGCCTCCACACAGGAGCTGCTGTTGTGCTTTGAGGTGCTGCGGGAGCACCGGGTGCTGCTCCTGTCTCTGAGGGCAGCTGGGCCTGGTTTGGCTTTGCCCGAGCTTCCCTCCAGGCAAAAGGCAAAGCAGAGATTGTTTCTGGCTGAGCAGGAGGAGGCTGTGGCCTAGAGAATGAGAGGCCTCAAGGAGCTCTCTGGCCCAGCTCCTGTGGGGCATGGCCAAGGTCCTCTTCAGAGCTTTGCCTGTGCTTGAAGGCTGAGGGACCTCATTCCTGGGGCCCGTCCCAGTGGCTTATAACGTGAGCTGCTGCTCTTGGAAGGCAGAAGGGCGTTCTTTAGGCAAAGGCCTGCTTCAAGGTGGAGATCATGCCTTTGCTGGAAGCACCTTGCAATGTTCTTCCTCTTCTGGAAAGGGCAGCTGTTGATAAAACTTGATTCCAGAACGCAAGGTGCCTTTCACCTTTGCAAGGATTAAAGCTTTAGTTGAATGTCACAGAGTGTTCCTTGCAGAGAACAGAAAGGTTTTGTTTTTCCTGCTGCCTTTACTGTTTCTAGACAACAATCACTTCACTCAGTTACAGTCTTCTGATCTCTGTCTCCTCTGCCTCTTTCTCCATGTGCTTAGATTGTAGTTTAGACTTTTAGTTTTGTGCAGGCTGTCTGTGCTGCAGAGCTGCTTGCCTTGCTGCTGTTGTTTTGGTGGTGTGGTGGTTGTGTTGTTCCTCCACCGGCTGAGCTGAAAGGGCCCAGTGAGTGGGGCTGCCTTTCTGATCTGCTGCAGGATGGGATCTCTGTTTTGAAGTGAGCATCTTCCCTTTGGATTTTTACAGGGATGCTGCTGAGCGAGGGAGATCCCGAGGCAAAATACACAGAAATGGAAACGCTTGGCAAAGGGTGAGTGCAGCCACAGTTTCTCCTTCAAAGGGAGGGCCTGTGTATTTTGCTGGTGCCACATCTCCCCGGAGTGACGTCGGCAAAGCTCCAGAGCTGTTCAGACACTGTGTTGAGATGCTGCCACCTCTCAGTATGATCAGCATTTATAGCTGTGGTCCAAAGGCATGGCAAGGACACCAGGATGCTGGCAATGTCTTCTCTGCAGCAAAGAGCAGCACCCAGCGGATGTCCTGTCCCCCAAGCATGTTGCACCTGTTTGCTACTTTTCTTAGGAGAAACCATTTTTGCTTGTCTCAGAAGAATACAGAATACGTGGGAATGAAAGGAGGAAAGACTTCATGGCCTCTAAGGTCAAGTTGGCAGCTGAGAGCTGTCAGGGAACAGCTCTCAATAACATTTCTTTCCTGTATTTTGTGGAGAACAAGATTCGGTGCTCAGGATGACCACCACCAAGTCTAGAAGCCAAAAGAAGAAATGAAAGAAGCACCTCTCCTTTGTAGCTGAGGTGGCAAAAGCCAAAGCTTCAGGGGAATGCCCAGTGCCAATGCACTCTAGAGGAAAAGGCAGCATTCTGCCTGATGGCAGGCCCCTCGTGGATCCTGTGGGGTTTAGGCCTTTCCTGCAAAGAATCCCCCAAGTGATTCCCTTTTGAGAACCAGCACTGCTGACTGTAAATGGGATTTATTTGCAACATTTCCTCTGTGAGGAGCCAAATGTACAAGAACCCAGCGGAAAAGTAGAGTCCTTCCTGTGTCTGGTGCCCCAAAGAGAAGCAGCTGCCAACGGCTCTGGATCCAGAAGGCAGCTAAGGATCCTCTGGTTTGAGTCCTTCTCCATTTGTGTGTGCAACAACAGAAGCCTTTGCCTGCTCTGGCTGTGGCTGCAGCTGTGGCTGGAGACTACTTTCCTTGCCAGCTGGAGAAAAGATCTGTGTCCTGAGGCTTTTCTCCGATGGCTGTTGCGTGGCTTCAGTCTTCTCTGTGGTGGTGCCTGAGTTTGGCAGATAGACTCCAAGGAGAGGTGCAAGAAGGTCCAACGGGCATGTGTGTACCTGGAGAAATGCCCCACATGCACAGATACAGAAAGAGAAAACAGAGAAAGGAGCCGGACCAGAATGTGTCGTGTTCCATTTGCAGTTTACCCCAGGACTTTTTTTCCCCTTGCACCCCGGTGTCTTGCACTTGCAGGGTCTAAAGAACTCCTTTCTCCGCTGCTGTTTTGTTTCCAGGGGTTTCGGCACAGTGTGCCTGGCAGTGGAGACTGCCACGGGAGAAGAGGTAAGTGTCTGCAATGCAGCAGCTTCTGCAGCTCTCGAGAACCCTCCCCTCTGCTGTGAGCTGTGGCTGAGCTTTGGGCCGCCAGTAGAGCTTTCCTGCAAGGGCAAATGAAGTGCAGAGCAGTGTCTGCCTGCCAAATGCAGTGGGGACAGATTTGATCCTTCTCAGCTGGCCCAAGGAACGCAAGGAGGCCAAGCGGTGTGTTTCAGAGGAGCACACACTAGCTGGGTCTTAGTGCCAAGGTGGTGTCCTAGAGCACGGCCCTGCTCTTTGGGGCTGCGGCTCAGGGTTCCCGAGTTCTCGTTTCTGGCTGTTAGCAAATACATGGGAATGGTGCTGGTAGTGCCTTAGTCACCTGCAGTGCTGTCCTTGGGAACTGTGCTTAGAGAGAGACATCTGCGAGGAGTCTCTCAAGGGCCTGAGCCCTGCTCAGAGCCTGGCGTGTATCGCTAGAGGACCAAGGTGTGGGTTATTTCTTTTTACAGTCAGGCAGTAATTGCAAGTGTCAATGGTGTGAAGGAAAAGTGTTTTAGTGGAGCAAAATGAAAATTCCTGAAGTGAGGAAGTGCTAGGATAGTGTTTTTTGGAGGTGTTCTTAATGATGTTTTCATCATCACGGCATTTTTTCCATAATGTATGTACTTGTAGGGGTAACCCTCAGGATGTTTTTAGGATGCCATTTTATCCTTTATGTCTGTACGTTTGCTTTGTTGTTGTGCAAAGGAGAATGCCAGCGGCTGCTGGAGTAATGATGAGACCCCCTAGAATTCCAGTGCCAAAGGTTTCCCAGCAGTTTTGCTCCATTTTCCCTGGCACAAGATGGCTTCCTGCTTGCAAGAAGTGTGTGAATGAAAATGGGCATGATGAAATAAAGCCCTGGGGGAAGACTGGGGGCACAGCGAGTGTTGTTTGAGCTTTGAGGTGGAGAGTTTAGACTGTGTTTCTCCAAGATTTACAAGGCAGAGCATCTCTGGCTCCGCGTCCTGGGACTGGCGCCCAAGCAAGTGGTGTAAGAGGCTCTTGCAAGCTCAGCTTTTGAGTTCCTCTGATGTCCAGTCACAAGGCAGTTTGGCCCAGCCCAGCTCTGTCATCCCAAAATCACTGTCTCCATGTTCCCCTTGCAGTCTTGTGCCACAGACTTCTTTGGTTCATGGTTTTCCATGTTGTTTTAGGTGGCCATAAAGAAAATTAGTCTCCTGCAAGAGAGCAGCGAGGAAGCGTGCCTGAATGAAATCCAGGTCATGCGCAACATCCAGAACGCCAACCTTGTGAGCTTTGTCGACAGGTGAGTGGTCCTGCTGCTCTGCTGGGAAGGGCCATTCACATCCTGCAAGCCACAGGTTCAATCACTGCTTTGGCCACTGGCAGAGGATGGAGCTGTTAACTCCTGTTTCTGGGCTGATCTACAGCATCTTGGGAGGAGATTGCATTGGGGCTGCATTAATCTTTCCTGGCATACCTAGTTTGAAGTGTGCTTGCAAAGACCTGACTTGGCCCTATCTTACTGAGCCAATAGCCTCCAAGTCCCTGCCCTCTCTCCTTGTTGTTTTGTTGGGTTCAGGGTTTGATTTTTTCCCATGGGTCTTTTGGGCTGACAAAGCACTGTAGATCATATTTCCCTTGGCCTGTTCCCAGGGTTTTGCATTGGTGTGGATAGCAAGCAGTCTTTTAGACTGCACAAAGTTCAAGGCCTGTAGAGCCCAGTGAGGGACTCTTCACTTCCTCCTGTCTTCCTCCAAGATAGACACAGAAAGAAGAATCCATCAGGTCATGGAAATGCGGACGTTCATCTCCACACTGTTGTTTCCTCCTTTCAGCTACCTGGTGGATGACGAAGTCTGGCTCGTGATGGAATACATGGACGGAGGTTCTTTATATGACGTCATCAGGGAGATCCGTATGATGGAAGGAGAGATAGCAGCTGTGTCTAGGGAGGTGAGGGATGGCGCTTGTGCTTCCCGTGGCTTTTATGGGATGGTCCTTCCCAACAGGTAGCCAGGAGAGGAGTGATTTCAGCTTCTGAGCTTCCTTTCTGCCTTTCTCTTATGACCGGCACTAGCAAGAGCATCTGAATTGCCTGCCAGTGTGCCTGCCCTTCTTCTAGTGGGTTTGTTTGTGTTGGCCTCTCTAAACGCTTGCCTGAAGCCTGTGTGTGCTGCATTCCTTCTCCATAAGAGCAAAGGCACTGGTGGCAGAATCTGAAACCAGTGGCAAAGACAGAGATTCTCGTGGGACTCTCACAGAGCTCAGCCTCAAAGGAGAGCCTTGCACCCCAAATGCAAAAGCATCTGCTGTCATGCGGCTGGAGAGAGCACAGCCACTGCAGCAGTGCTCCTTCAGTCTGTGTTTGCAGGGCACTGGCCAGAGGAACAGCAGCCCTTTCTCTTTCAAAAGCGAGTACACCCTCGCTTAGGAAGGCACTGCTGTCCTCATGTTGGAGCAGCAAGCTCCTGCCCCTGCCAGCAGCCTGTCCTGCCATGGCTCACCATTCCCCAGCAAGGCAGTCGTGCAGATGGGCCACTTCCCTGCTTGTGGGATGAAATCAGACGAGGAACTCTTAGGCTGCTGTTTCTTTTTCCTCTCTCAGTGTCTGCAAGGCCTGTATTTCCTTCACGCCAAGCAAGTGATCCACCGGGACATCAAAAGCCACAACATTCTCCTGGGCTTGGACGGATCCGTCAAGTTGGGTGGGTGTTGTCAGCCAGGCCCAGCCGGGGCAGGCTGCGGTGTGGGGCTGCCTTTGGGTGACTGCCAGTTCCCCGAGAGTGGTGCCTGTGGCAGAGCACATCCGCCAGGTGCAGGGGGGTGTGGCTGGGAAGAAGGTCTCAGGAGCGGCTTTGGGCTGTGTGTGTCCCTTCCCAAGCAAGGCACTTCCCGTCTAAAGCTTCAGGGACTAAAAGGCACGGTCTGAAAGTGGGGGCTTTTGGCAAGTGGCCCATTCCATAGTTCCTCGGCTGTAGGCCTGAGTGATGCCTGCATGGGTGCTTTTGCAGCTGGATTCCACACTGCCTGCTTGGACATTGGTACGGTGGGGAATTCTTTGCTTTGCTTTCCTAATTCAGACTGCCTTGATCCCAGTGGTTTTTTTCTCCTCAGCTGATTTTGGCCTCGCTGCTCAGCTCACTGCGGAGCAAAGCAAACGGAGATCAGCTGTAGGAACTACCTACTGGATGGCGCCAGAAGTTTTCTCCAGGAAGCCCTACGGTCCCAAAGTCGACATCTGGTCACTTGGCATCGTGGGGATCGAGATGGTGGAAGGAGAGCCTCCTCACCTGATGAAATCTTCCCGCATGGTACGCTGCAACTGCTCTCAGATCCTACTGTCACTCTAACAAAACCTGCCCCCATTCTTCCACCCGGGAAGCTTGTTAACACCTGAAGATGATACGTTCCAGGCTGGGTAGTCTCTCGTGCTCCTTGTCTGTTTCATCATGAACAACATGAAAATATTGTCGTGCTTTTTGCTAGATGGAAGCTTTGCTTAAGGGAGCAGTGAGCAGTGCCAAGCTGCATTTTATGGAATAATCTTTGGGAATAGTAGAGGTAGACTGAAGTCCCTCTTCCAAATCGCCATGGAGCTGGTGTCAGTTGTCAGAGAAGCAAAGTGTGCTTTTGCTGATGGAGTTGCTCCTCATTTCATCAGCCAGTGAAATCGGGGGTCAAAGCAAGAGCCCGTGCACATTGGAGTGGCTGTGGCTGTCTGAGGGTTTGGGTTCTTTTGGCTGGGGTAGGAAAGGCATGTCCCACCCTCTGGCAGGGAGGCAAGTGCCGCTGGAGAATGGAGCTTGTCCAGTGGGTGTGCGTGAGCAGTTTGGGGTGCGAGGAGCCAGGTAGAGTGTGGCGTTTCCTTCTTCTCTAGGTCCAACAGCTGATCAGCACCGGGGGCACCCCGAAGCTGCAGAATCCCAGGCAGCAGTCAGCTTGGTTGCGAGACTTTCTGCACTGCTGCCTGGAGACGGATGAGGACAGGCGCTGGTCTGCCCAGGAACTTCTGCAGGTAAAAGGCAAAGCGGCTGCAGCGTGCGCCTGCTGCCGCCCACTGCCAGGGGCTCCTCGTCTGCTCCCGTGCAAGGCATCAGATGGGCCCCTCTCCTAATAATCTCCAGTGTGGGCAGTTTTCCAAGGAAAATGGGGGAGAATCCTGGCCTGGGATGGGTTGGTTAAAAGGAGCCTTTCAAGGTTACCTAGACTAAATCTCCTTGAGCCGAAGACATCTGGATTAGTGGGCTTGTGGGATTGTAGGCATGTTTGCCTCACGTAGCAAGGAGACAGAGGTGCACAGAGCACCCTCATTTCTGCATCTTTCTGGTAGCCAGAGAAAGCCTGTTTCAGCCTGTGAGGAAAGCAGAAGTTCATTTCTTCTTTTTCTCTCTGGCAGCATCCGTTTTTGACCTTGGCCAAGCCGACCTCCAGCCTGACGCCTCTGATAATGGCAGCGCAGCAGTTCATGGCCGACAGGAGATACTAGTCCTGGAGAGAGGCCATTGTTGTTTTTTTGTAGTTTGTAGTTGCTAGTGGATAGTTTGTAGTTTGTAGTTTGTTTAGATTGATAATCAAAATAAATACTGTGTTGGAAGCTTCCCTTTGTTCTCACCCTGTGAATAAGCTCTAAATTTGCTTTGGAATGGTGAGTCGAGCGTTTCTAAAGCATGGCAAGACCCATGCATGGGGTTTGTGGCATGGTTGGGAAGTGGGCAAAGGTCTTCTTCCTCCACTGCCTCTTGGCCACCACCTGTTGTGGAGCTAGAGGCTTGCAGCTGTGAGTAGAGGAGCAGAGTAGGGCAAAAGAGAGCAGAGCAGTGGTGTCACTGCTGGGAAGGCTGCCGTGGCCACGCTTGTGTTGCAGCTCCTGGGAAAGGTTGGGAGTGCCTGTGTTACTCTGGACAGAGGGGGAGGAGCCGGGCTTCTCCACAGGCTCAGGCGCAGGCAAGTGTCCAGCAGGAAGGTGAGTTCTGCCACAGGAACTAAGGCCAACGTGAGGGAGTGAAAACTTGTGCAGTTTGGATCTTCATGAGCCATGGCCTCTCTCAGCTCGGCACCCACCATGACTGAGGCAACTGCCCAGAGACTGAACTGCATGAGAGGCTGGGAGGAGACACAGCCAGGACAGGTGACCCGAACTGGCCAAAGGAATATTCCAGACCATGCATCATCCTGCTCGGTATTTCAAGCTGTGTGCAAGAAGGAGGAAGGAGGGGACATTTGGAGTGATGGCATTTGTCTTGCCAAGTCACTGTGAGACGTCAGGGGGTCCTGCTGTCCTGGAGATGGGAAACACCTGCCTGCCTGTGGGAAATGGTGAATGAGTGCTTTGGGGTTTTCTGCTTGTGTGTGTGTCTTCTGCATTCTGTGTGCAACTGAATTGTTCTCCATCTGTGAGTTTTCCAGCTTTTACCCTCCAGTTGTCTGCCCAGCCCATCCTGCTGGCAGGAGATTGAGTGAGAATGGCTGTATGTGGTGCTTGGTTGCAGGCTGGGGTTAAAACAAAACACACAGTCACAGGAGATTTCTCATCTACACAAATTAATCTATTGGTCCCAGAGACTTATTTGGAATTGCAGAGGAACTGTGAAGCTGATCTGCAAGTGTAACATTCAGCACTTCATAACCAGAGCAGGTACCTGCCAAAGACAGATAAGAATTTCTTTGAAATGCCATTTTTCTGTTCAGAACCTTCATTTGTTTTAGTTGGAAAGTGGACATTTGAATGCGCAAAAGATGAAATCTGAACCTTTGCTAGGATGCTGAGTGAAAGGTTACATCAGTATGTACTGACATGGGATCATCGAGCCATAAAATCATAGGATCATAGAATGGTTTGGGTTCGAAGGGACCTTAAAGATCATCCATTTCCAACCCCCCTGCACTAGGCCAGGTTGCTCAGAGCATCATCCAAACTGGCCTTGAGAACCTTCAGGGACAAGGCATCCACAACTTCTCTGGGAAATCTGTTCCAGTGTCTCACCACCCTCACAGCAAAGAATTTCTTTCCAACATCTAATTCTTCTCTTCTCCCTCTTGTTCTGCCACAATCTGCCCTACTACAATGCTTCACAGATTTCAGAAATCTCTACCTGAAACACCATCAAGACTATTTTTTCCTCCCCCACAATTTCACAAAACATTATAAGGAAACTTTTTTTGCCCTTTTCTTTTGCTTTTTATACTTTTTTCTCAATGAAAAAGTTCTTTTCATTCCTTTTTGTGACATGAAAATTCTGTGGAAAAAAAACCCCTCAGTGCTATTTGTTGACAAAAATAGCTGAACATATAGCTTTAACCTTGAGGAATGTAGACAGTTAAAAGGTTATTGAGATTTCTAAGGATGCCTTCCCATTTTTATGTTCTATCATTGAATATTAGAAATGAAAGTGGCTTGAAAATTTTGGAATGCAATGTCATGTGCCTGAAAGCTAAGAGTGTCACAGATATGATTTTTAAATTTATTTTGATTAAAACTCACTGTACTGTGTCACGTATATTTCCCATTTATGGATGTGGTATATGTTCTATAACTATGCAAATCATTTCAACAAAAATAATTTTCTATATAAGGAAATAGATACTTTTAAAACACAATACCATATTCCTGTCCTTGGTCTGGAATTTAGATCCTGTTTTCTCTCATAAATGGATTTAAAAATCCAAAAAGATATAATGTCTGTATGAGTTAAGCTTGTTCTGAAAATCAAACGTGTTGTATTTTCTCTAATAATATCTCTTTTTTGATCTGCCAAGATAATAAATGCCTGGTTTTTTACTAGCATTCAGGTATTTTTTCATGCATTCTAAATATATTTGTTTGGTTTGTTTTTTTATTTGTTTTGTTTTGTTTTGTTTTAGCTCAACACATTTTTTCCATCAGTTAGATAAGTCTATCTGGTCTGTGTCAAAACTATGTTTTACTTGGGAAGGTCTTAATCTCATTCTTCCATTAAATGAAAATCTACAGGGGCAGTGTGCTGACAGCCTGTGTAACAACTCTCTATGTGCTGAAGAACTAATAAACTTTCTTTTCCAAAATTGTGTCTGTGACATGATCAAGGTATTCCCAATATTAAAATAACTGTGCCATGATTAGGACTTTGATTGCTAATTATGATCATGATTATCACCATAAAGATATTTTTTCACTCATACTTAATCAGCTAACCATCCTGACATTTTGCTTTGTCACATGAAAGGTGGGTTTTTCAAGTGATCGAGACTACTAGATTAATTTATATGGTAGATATTAACAAGGAGTAATAAATATGCCAATAATTTACTGGGGACACTGAATTCTATGTTATTGGAAGTTAAGATTAAGCACTTAAGTACTTGAGACACAGTGACTCTTGTTCCCATACTGGGACAGGAGAAAAATAATGTAAATTATTTGTATGATTCAACAGACTTGAAAAGGAGTCAGAGATCTGAAGGCCATCTTAAATGGTGTCAGAAAGCAGTTGTGATGGAGTTTAGCTTTAACAGCTGCACTATCAAACATAAACACAAGATGCACTTCTACTCCTGCCAGTGCAGAGCCCTTTGTGTTCTTTTAACTCATTCAACAAGAAAAGGAGGCAGCATTCTGAGCACATGCTTTCTTACCTAAATTGAAACTTGGAGTTTTGTATGTTTCATGTCCTTTCCCCCCTAGTCTCTTTGTCATCAGGAAAAGAAAGAAAGGGGGAAAAAAATTCCTAGAAACCCTTGTTCAGCATCTAATTCTGAACTGGATATACAATTCTGGAATACCTTTCAGCCAAAGGATCACTGCTCAGCCCAATCTCTTAACCCAGATGTAACCTCACCAAGTGTTTAACATAGTAAAGTTTTGTTCCAAATTCTGCCGAGAGGAGCCTCATGAAAGAGAAGGCATTTCAGCCTTCAAACCCTAAATGTTTTGCCTTTATTTATTTCTGTGGGGATTTCACAGTATTTGGGGATTTCTCAGAATTTGACATGCTTATTTTCTAAAATCTCAGATTAGTCCTGTTCTTCATTAACTTTCTTCTGATTTATAGCATCCTCTTTTCCTAGGCACTTGGTAATTCAGAATAAAGGGTTTAGATCATGATCCCCTACTTCTTTATTGTCATCAATATTGAAAAGTTAATTTCAAGTGAAAAAGTATGCAGACTTACTCTTGATATTCACTGTTGGAAGTTATACAGCCGTATTTCTCATGGTGGCAGATAAATTAGAAAACTTGCAAGACAAAAATGTTCTACCAAAACCAAAAAAACCACAGATTTTCATGTGTATATCTAGATATGTGAAGGTAACTCATGAGTCAAAGTAAAGATTATGTTTAATTATATGAACAGTTCTTTATGTTTGATGAATAAACCAGGGCAGATTCTCATCTTGTTAAGCTGAATAGCTTCATAGCAGAAACCTACTGTGCTTTCTGGGAAATAAGGTGCTCCTTAGCACGATAAAGTGCACAAGGACCTTTACTATCATGTTTTGTGTTACCAGGGGGCAATAGATCACCACTACTTGTGTAACATTTCTGTAAGTGCTTGGATTTTGGAAAGGATGTTCTGGGTTAGTTTCTTGTTGCCATTTAACCTTTACAATCAGTTTGGGATTTTTTGCCTTCTCTTGGAATTAAATACATCATGACAGTAACTGGTGGTCCCATAAAGAGCTGTGAATCAGTATGTATCAATCTTTCCAAGTGTACTGTAATTCTCAGGAAAATCTTAAGATTGGTTCACACTTTATCCTACAATGTTTTTTATGTACACTAACCATTCTTCTGTGCTATTTTGCAGTTTGTTCTACAAACTTCGTGTAACAATATTATTATTTCTCGGAAGGCCAAGTGATAAGTAGATAGCAAAAGGATCTGCCTCATATGTGAACTGAAAAAGTAATCAGCAAGTAATTTCAGGCCGTGTAAAGAGATGTAAATTGCATACCACGGATACAATTTGAGTTTTAGGACATTTCTTTAAGAGACAATCCAGCCCTGGAAATCTAACAATTTGGCCTATAAATGGATTTTTTTTATTTGCACCAACTTTTATATATGAAAAAAAAAAAGTTATTTAATCTAATTTTTCACTGTTGTTTGCAGATAATTTCCATCCTCCTGATCCTAAGGTCTATGCATCCCATTAAAAATACTCTTACACTACAACTCATTTCATGTAAAGGAAGATGCTTTGCATTAGGAGGCTAAGTTATTGCGACTGTGTGCTTCAACATTAGCTTTTACCTTTTTTATCCTGTCACTGAAAATTACTTTCAAAAATGCTTTGAAGCAGTTGCAGAAATAGTTAGATATTTACATGTTTAACTAGCAGGTTAATGAAATGAGTATTTCAGCTTCTGTCCAAGGAAGAGCCTGGTATAACTAATCCAAACCCCCCAAATAATTCTGTTCTTCATCGAGGTTTTTCTATTAGGAAAAGCCCTCCTGAATCACATTCTGTACCTCAGCAAGAACAATTCCGAGAAATAACCAGGTATTGGGAGTTCTCTCCTGCAGGCTTGGAAAGAGTTACTTAGAGCATTAGTGCTCCTATGAAGAACAAGAGATCTCTCTGAAGTAAGATAGAATTTTCAGCAGAGGATTTTAGCATTAGCCATTGTTACCACTGGGAACTGCACCTGAAGCTGAAATAACCCAGATAGTTATGTGAGATATAAAACAAGTCACTGTAGTTAGGACCTTCTTAGGTTCACATCCTTAGGTGCTTCTTTGAACATAACTCCAAGAAGTAGGATCTATGGTTGTGATGATCTAATCTTACTGCTACAGAGGTTTTAACATTCAAAACAGTGAAGTCTCTGTTTAAAGACAGTTATCACCACCTAACAAAGGCCATAGTGGCAAAGCTGAGGGACCTTTTCCTTAAAGAAATAGTAGTATATTGCTACAATCTGCAGAACTACCAGCTCCGCCATCCATTTTAGATGGAAGTACTTTTTGTTGAGTAAAATGATGATTATTTTCTCTCTCTCCAACAGTGATGGTGGGAAGGATCCCATCATGCAGATAGGGGAGATGTTAATTTTTTTACTAACCTTGGAAGAGCACGAAGTTGAAAGTCAGCCAGAGAAGAATAAGAGATTGTTATTTTCTTCTAATGATCATTCAGAGAAGGGCTGTGTTACTCCAAAGAGGAAAGGTGTCTACATCAGACATTCCTTTGTAGCTCTGCTGTGATCAGTAGGGAAAATAAAATCACGCAACAGAGGTGTCATTCCCACCCACAGTACTGGGTAGAAAAAAACTGGTATTGAGAATAGTGGGGTTTTTTTCCTTTATATTACACAAAGTGGCATAATTCAATTATGTTTTATTAATATACAGACATTATTTTAGAGAATATTTAGGGACAGAAAATTGATAATAAACATTGATATATTAAAGTTTAGAAAAATAAAATTAGACTTTTATATACTCCCTTTAACAAAGCCTTTAACAGAAAGAAGACTGTACTAACAGAATTTTCAAAAAATACTACTTTGGTGGTGTAGACTAGATAGGAAATCTGAACCAAATTAAATCTGTGGAACATTTCCTAGATATTATGGAGACACAAGATTCTGTCCTAATTGCACAGAGTTACTCTGTATTAGGCTGGCAACTGTTTTCCAAGAGAGCAGTGATATTTTAAATTAAGTAGACCTTCAAGGTGACAGAAACAGTTAAGTGACCATTGTAAACTACATATATGATTATCAACAAGGAGAAAGAAGTTTCTTTCCAATGTCACAATTAATATTTCCTAATTAAAAGAAAAAAACCAAAAGAAAAAAACCAAGTGATTTTCTTGGAAAGATACATTCTTAACAAATTTACCAATAAAAATTTCCAGTCATTATGCTAGCTTGAGCTAATATGATGACAGTTTATTTTCATAAATAGAATATACAGCATCATGAGATTGTGGAGATATGTGTTTCAAATCCAAGAAGTGCATGTCACAGCCACACCAAACAATAATTATAAAACACAGACATACTGAAAACAACAAAATTATGCAAAACTTATAGTCCTCAATGATCATTTAAATTAACAATATCCAAAAGTTCACAAATTCAAAGTAACACATTGATACTAGTGTCATCTTGTAATATATTGTAGTATTGTAACGTATCGAATTCTTGTCTATCACTTATCACAGATCATTACATAGTTACACGTGGCACTAGTCTATGAAGTAAGTAACAGAGTTCAATATATTTATTATGCAGTAACTACAATCACTAACATCAGGAATAATTATGTCCTGAAATTATTTTAATCCCCTTCTGTGTATGTTAGCACATATAAGTACACTTTTCTATTTCAGTTAAATTATCTGGTAAAATTACTGGCAATATAGTTATTTTTTGATTATCATGCTCATCTTTGAAAACCTTATGCAAAATCCTTTGAAACAGCTTCTATAAAATTTGGAGCAGACATGAGTATTGTAAATGTGCAAATGATGGCAAAAAGGGTAAATGCAACCAGGCATAATCTGTCTATGACAGCAGCTGCAAACTTCCATTCACTGCAGATCTCTTCACCCTCATCTTGCTTCCTGAACCGCATTGCAATGAACTGGACTTCCTCCAAGATCTTCACAATCACTGGAAGAGTATCCATTAAAGCTTTCTTTTGCACAAGCTCGATGTCTTCTGCTAAGGGGCAAGTCATCTTTCCGCCCTTGCTGCCCAGGTCGTTCTTCTGTGGGCAGCAGGGGCTCTCCATGGCGTGGTAGCTGTAGATGGTGTTGCCATTGCTGGACTGGTGCCCAGGAAGGACGTTCACCTCCATGCTGTTTACACTCAGCTGATGCTTGGAATAGCTGTATTTGCAAGAGAGGGGCTTTATATTCTCCCCAGGTTTTTTCATTCGTAAAAACCAAGCACACCAATTCAGCAGGATGATACGGACCTGAAAGAGAGTTACGATGGCAGAAATACAGGAGACTCTTCATCATTTTAAAAGCTGTTGAAACATTTTGTGACTATTACAATTAGTCTGTGCAGTCTCTTAGAAATACTGATGGATTTCTGTGTTCTTCAGCTATGTGCTTTCAAAATGTTTCTTTGAGGGTTGAGCTTTTTACCTAAGGATAGCTTTTGGTTTTGGATCTGTCTTGAACACAGGGGTGTTCAATGCCCACTTAGCTTATAAAGCAAAAGATATATAAAATTTTACTTTACAAAAGGGTCCTTGGAGACCCATCTTTATCAAACACTCCCAGATCTCTGCAATTGAGAAGACAGCACAAAATCTCCTGTATGGTTTTTAAACATTTCTCAGATTGTAAGGAAAAAGATACAGTTAAATACTTTTGGAGGCCAATGTTTAGATTTTGCTAGAAAAAATCCCTATATGACAGATTTTATAACATTGCTTATCCCCATCGCTACATTAGGTTTACACCTAAATAAAAGACCTCGGTTGGGTTTTTGTGGGTTTTTTGAAGGCTATTTTGTACTTCTTTTGAGGAGCTCAACCACATAATAGAGCAGACTTTTTTCCAAAAGCCTAAATAAATTACATTTAGCAGTTCAAAATCTGAGTGCCACTATTAACTGCTGTCATTTCCCTGTGTGCTGGTGCATCACAAGATGCTGTAATGTGCACATGACAGATTGTGCCTCATATGTTTCTTGTCACCATCACTAAGTGAGCTAACTCCGGAGTGTGCATCCAGAATTTTTTTCCAGTGAACTGATCTTCAGACATTTGGTCTGAAATCTGAGCCTGCTAGTATTCCTACTGGTAACGTTAACTGCGAAATGCAGGAAAAAGGCTATGGATTCAGTAATGTCTTGTGTGAGGAGCAGCTAACTAAATTAGCAAAATCTTGTAATTTTAAGATACTCCAGGTGTTATGCATACAAAATGGGCATTTATAATGTGCTTGAGAGGGTGCCTCCACGCAGACAGGCCTCTTTGATGACTTAATCATCCTGGCTGCAAGCCAAATAATCTGACATCAAGGAGAGAAAAGATGTGGCCTCTGGTTTCCCTTTTGAGCCTTGACTCACAGGACTCCCTGTGTAATCCTGCTCCTATTACATTTTTCATGTTTGACTTGGGACCACACTTTGCCTCCAAAGCTGTTCCAGATGCAAGAAAAATTGACTCCTGTGTTTGCACAGTACAGATGCAGGAATGGGGAAATTACAGCTAGCACTTTGAGTTCCTGCTGTAATTATAAGCATAATTTCAGAAAGGAGGAAGCATTAATAACCACAGATAGAAATAATATTACTAATAATAATAGCCAAAACCAATGACCAGTGAAAGGCAGTTACACAATTTTTTACTTCTGCAATGTGAGCTCTTCTAGGTCACAGCCTCATACCATTTTTTGTGAGCCAATTTGCTTGTCTCCCACTAGTGAATTTTTTGTTCTTCATCATTGTCATGGTTTTGGCTGGAATAGAGTTAATTTTTTTCCTGGTAGCTGGTACAGGGTGGCATTTTAGATGCAGTGTGAGAATAATGCTGATGAAACACTGATGTTTTGGTTGTTGGAAAGTAGTGCTTACCCTGAATCAAGGACTTTTCAGTTTCCTGTGCTCTGCCAGTGAGCAGGTGCACACAATGCCATGGGGAAGCATGATCAGGGCAACTGACCTGGACTAGCCACAGGGATATTCCAAAAGGATATAAAGTATGGGGAGTTGGTTGGAGGCTGTCATTTGCTACCCAAAACCAGGCTGTGCATCAGCCAGCAGGTGGTGAGCAATTGTACTGCGCATCACTTTCTTCTCTTGTATTTTATTACTCTCTCTCTCATCCTTGCCGTTATTATTATTTTTATTATTATTATTCATTACTATAATTAATATTGTTCATATTATTATATTGTGTTCTGTTTCAATTATTAAACTGTTCTTCTCTCAACCCACAAAGTGTCAGAGTTTTTTTCTGATTCTCATCTTCACGAGGGAAGGGAGCTGGGATGTGAGCAAATGGCTGTCTGGTACTCAGATGCTGGCTGGGTTTAAACTATAACAGTCCTGAAAGACTGCTTTCCATTATTAATATTATTTTGCTTTAAATATTTCATTATTTCCTCCACAGTCACCACAAACAAATAGTAATGTATAGTGTTGCAGCCTAAAAAACTGATTCTGCCTTTAATTGAACTTACTTAATTATAATGTGCTCAGACTCCTAATGCACACAAAATGGGACAACATGGAAGAAAATAAAGGTCTTAATTGCTAGCCAAGTGTCAATAGTGTGGGTTGCAAAGGGGAGAGAGAAGCTAACTCTCTAGGTCTGTGAAATTCTAAAACACTAAGTCAGACAAACCTTATTAGAAAATGTTAACATGTTTGCCTTAACTCTGAAAGGAGATGTGAGGTGAAAAAACACTTTTATATAGGAATTCTGCTTTTTCTTTCAAGACAGAGTTTTTATTCCTTAGGGAAATTACATTTATAACTACAGTCAAACCGATTTCCCATAGAAAAATAAATACCCAGAAGACAGTAGCACAGCTTTTAATTAGCTTGGATTTCAAATGCCCTATTTCCTTGAAAACACAGACACTCAGACATCAATCTGTTCTTGTCATACCAACTAATTCAAGAGATAGCTGCAGCATGCAGGTTTTTGGAAAAGAGCTGAGCATGATAATATGAATCTTATACTCTCACCTGCTTTGTCATATTTGGATTTCTATGAAGGAAGTATAGAGGTACAGCTGTCTTCAGAGCCCAATAATCCTTCCGTGAGCCTCTCCTAGCTATAATGCAGATGTACTGCTACCTTTCATCACAGCCACCTGCCTAACCTAGTCCAGAGCAAACAGTCTCCAATTAAAGCTCTCTTGGTAAGGGACATCTGCACCTGAGCAGAACTGTGCATGTCCAGGTTTGAAGCATATCAAAAGAGAAGCCTGAAACATAACAAACTTGCTTTAGGCCCATCAAAGAGCCAGAGTTCTCTTCCCTTTTCCCACAAAACCCCTTCTTCCCTCAGTGCTTGGTCTCTCCATATCTCTCTCTCATGCAACAGTCTCGGCTGTCAGTAGAGAAAGGTCAGTTGAGCTGTTGTCCATACCTGAAGTTATCCACTCCCAAATAGCTCCATAGCTGAGCCTTCTTTAGCATTGTTTTCCATGCTAGCTCAGCGGATATTATCAAAAGTGTCAATCAGCCAGCAGCTCTCATTTCTCAACTGAGTAGCCACCAAATGCCCTGACTGAACCCCTTGGATTTAAATTCCTCTCTTGGAAAAAGCTTTGTAAGTCATCAAAGATTAATAGAAAGGAAGGCACAATTCTAAACAGTGGAATAAGGGAAGCGAACACCTACAGGGAGGAAAAACACTAACAGGCACTCTCCTCCCTCTTCTGTTGCAAAGTGCAAGCACAGACCCCTTGAGAGACAGGCAGGAAAAATAAAGTGCTCAACTGTGAATGGTTTAGAAAGCAGGTGTGTTTAGGAAATGCATCCATTCAAATCTTCTGGGTCTGCAGAAGCTCCCACACATGGCCAATTGTCCAGTGCCTCCCCCTGCAACAGACTCCAGCAGACAAATCCATTTAAGCAGGAGGTGATAACAGCCCTGTAACAATATCCCATTAATCAAGGCTAGAGTTTGCAATAAACTGATGCCTGTCTCTAACAGGAAGAGGACATTGTGGGAAGTAAGTGAATGGTAAGGGCAGCAGCTGGTACTGGAAATTAAAAAAAAATGTAACGTATTTCACTTCAGGGTTGTTTTTTTTTTTTCTGAGCAAAAGTCATTCAAGGTGTCTCTGTAAGAAACACCTGACACAAGTGGACAGGCAAAATTGAAAAACAAACAAAGAAACTAAAACAACAGCAAAAAGAATAGAGAGAATAGAGATAGACTTGAATTCTAATAACTGAGACTTGGCCATGTCTTGTAGAGTAAAAGTGCCTACTTTCGTGAGGTCAGCCTCTTCCCTACATACTTGGCATTCACTCTTTTCCTCTTGAGATCCCTCAGCCCTGTCAGCTTGTCCGGTCTACAGCTTTTATAGTTTATCATCTGCACTCCCCAGTAATGTTTTCCACCGTTTTTGCTTCTTGATGGCATGTTTTGTAATGTAGGCCAGTTCAGTTGTCAAGCCACTGAACAAGATTCCTCCTGAATGAGAATTTGCTGCATGTTGCGTTTCCAGCCAAGAAAACAAGAGACTGGTAGAGAGCAAGAGCTGACTCGCAGGGCCTATGAGCAGGTCTAACATGAACCATTGTGTCTGGGTCCTCAAAAAGCAATCAAATGGGCTCTGTTACAGTGCTGCAGACTCTGTCCATGTAGACAACTGAAGCGTGTTTTCCAGATTTGTGCCCAGAGGTTTTGCCTATGGACAGGTTCATCCAGAATTCACATTCTCTGCTGCCTCAGAAGTAGGAGGCTTTTAAATCATACAGCACTTTGGGAAATAATTGTAAGTAGGCTTAATTGTTATTTGACTTTTAAAAAAATTGCATTGAAGCAGCAGTTTATTTTAAGAGAGGAATTAGAAAGCAGTTCTGAACTTGGGCTGACATTGGTAACCATGTGATACTCAATTATCCAGCATGTCAGGATAATAGTGCAGCATGACAAATGTGGTGAACAAGATATCAGAGGATGTTGTACAACCAGACTCCTACAAACAGGGTGGTAGATATTTGAGTGTGACTATCTGTATCTGCTTCTGCTTTTGTTCTTTTTCATTATGTAAACAAAAGCATACCTTGCCTATTATAAAATCTATTAGGAAAAGGAGAGAGGGGGAAACCCCATATTTTATTTTTTTTAACTTGAAAATCTAAAGGAAACATTCCATTTGAAAGCCAGCTGGCATTAGTTCCAGAGCTCACTGGCCTGACAAAGTCTGCTGCTGCAGAGAAAAGAGGGTCCACATGCTAATGCACTTGGAATAGATCAAATGGCAGCAGAAAAACTGCCCAGAAGAGACTAATGTTTGTTTAGCACATTCTGTCAGTACTGATGTCTGCTGGATAAGAAATTAAAGGTTTGCACTTACAAAGTGAGTGCCAAATGAGATAACTTCGTCATGACTCAACCACTCCATCAAAAGGTTGAAAAGAAAGGCCGAATAGTAAGAACTCTTTTTAATGGAGAATAAGAGGAACTGGTTTTAGTGGAAAAGAACATTTATGTGCTTGTTCTTTCCCTTCAATTGCAAACTACGCTGTTTGTAACTGACTCTTCAGATTAATGGAGAACAACTTCTGCCCCTCACCTGTAATAAGTTTATTGTAGCTTTTAGACAATTTTCTTTCAGTAGTAACCTCCTGAATGTTTATCACCAAAGCTGCTTACCCATTTGGGCATCTTTCCTGCTTGGGGATCATGATGGTGAAACTGCAGAACCAGCACTGTTACCACCACAGACAGACCAACGATGACCATGATGCTAGCAAAATACTGAGCTGCAAACAAAAGGAAAACTTGATTAAGGGTGGAGGGGATAAAAAGAGCATATAATATTCCTTGGCCATGCCTCAAGATCTACATTTGAGAAGCACCGCATCACATCTCAACACCTTCTTCCCTAGTCTGCTGCACTGGAGCATTTGAGGTGTGTATCTGCTCAGCTCCCTCCCCTCTTGTGAAGGAAGGCCTAGAACACATGAAAGGTGAAAATTGTTTGGTTTTTGCCTCTGAAGAGAAATGTAGGGCCTCACAGTAAGAATATCTTTGTGTCAGTTGCCAGGACAGTAAGAAGTTGGGCTGACAACACCCACTGAACACCAGCATTTCCAGTCCTAGGTCTTCCGTGGTACCAGAAGAAGTGCTGGAGGGAGATGCTGTCCTCATGGTGCCTCTAGATCCCTTCAAAAAGTGTCACTAGTTCCCAACCTTTCCCCCACTTCTGCTCCCAGGTGGTTAGGCATATTTCTCATTACTCTTCTTAGCCCTCAAGACCACTTCTTCTAGTTCCTATGAAAGTACACTACAGCCTCCTAGAATGCTAAATTTAAACCTGCTGGTGCAGGAAAGAAACCAAGATCTTGAAAGCCAAAACTGAGGCTTGAAGCCATATCTCTGAAGTGGCAGTACAGCTTCCTCATGCCAGGAGTGAGGCTGATATGCTGGAGTGTAAAGCAGAATTACCCACAGGGGAAATGACATTTGAAAGTTTCAGTGGCAAAATACCAGGGAGCATTACTGCTGGCTGACATAATGGTGCAGTGTGGGAGAGCACATCGCACTGCCCAGACTGCAGCCTCTTCCAACTCCCAGCCCTCCCTCCAGTAGCTTGAAGGAAAAGTAAAAAATGCAACCAAAGCTCCAAAGCAAGTTTTGTTCTGCCTGTATTTCTTCATACCAAATCCCATTGCTGCAGGAGCAAAAAGCTTGTCTAACAATAATGAGGTTCTAAGGCCTTCCTTAAAACAAGGCTGCAACTGCTTCAAGAGGTATGGCTTTTCATGACAAAATTAATTACGTATCTAGATTAGAATAGTCCCAAGGGTGAGATGAATTTAAAGGTCTCTATTGCACTTATTCATAGAGAGGAGAGTCAACAAGCAGGCAGAAGCAGAGCAAGACAGGTTTCAGGGAAGCTGTTACATGCCCCATGTAACAGAAACACAGCAGCGTTGATATTGTTGGTTTAATTACTGCCATGTGTTGTGGGGGTGCTGGTGCCTCTCTCGGAACCCACATCCCGTTTCTGGCTAGCTCTGGCACCGAGCTCGCATTAAAAAGTACGGTTTGCTATGCTAAGATACCTTTCCAATCCTGTAGGTCTTTACCTTTGGCAGGAGGCATGAGCAATGGGGAAGAAGAAGAGAGGACTCTTGTGAGAGGTTCCACAGGGGTTTATTCCACCCGGAAGTGGAACCCAGAAAAACAAGTTCCCCTCTCTGACCCTCCCTTAAGTATGGGGGTGGGGAAAGTGGAAGGGGACAGCCTGGAACCAATCCAGAAGGGGTGGGGGGAGTGACCCAGAACATAAAGGACAATCAATAGAACCTATCGATCAAATTGAGGGAGGGGGAGAACTGGGATCCTGCCAATCCCTCAATGGCCTTCCTGGAATTTTCCAGGCTTCAGGGCGAGGCTGTAAAATGATAGACAGGACCCAATCCTCAGGAGAAACCAAAAAAAGGTTTAACATGGGGTACATAGGGTAAACCATTGTAAAACAAAGAACAGAAGCATGCAGAAACTTGATAAAACCCAAAATGCACCACAACAATGAGTCACTAAATAACTTCCTTAAACTTGACGCATTTTTATGCCACCAGACTTCAAAGGCTTGAAATGGTCCATTTAAAATGACTTTTAGCTAAGATTATTCACATATCTTTGGAAAATTAGTCACCTGGTTAATCTTGGAAACAACCTGATAATATCTGACTCAAAATCCTAGCCAATTATTAGCAGAGGAATTGATGCTCCTAGGTTGTTTTTTTGTGCTATAAACCCAGGAACAGATGTTAGGAAACTGCTGTGTAAATTTGCTAGTAAATAGAAAACAGTTCTCTCCAGAACAAACTGGGAACCAGAGGGGAGCCAGGGACCCATAAAGAAAGATATTTTATAGTTTTGCCTGGTGGTATACAAGGAAGAGGCTGGAGATGCATCATCTGCATTTTGAGGGGATGAGTGGGGTGCTTCTGTTCAAGGTACACTTATGTCTTAGTTGGAAAGTAAGGATGGAGGATATAGTGCATGGTACTTGCGCCCAATGTGTTAGTATGAGGCAGTCAAATGTTTAGAAGATATCTGTGAAATAAGACTGCAGGAGGAAAATGCTTAAAACTCCCTCTAAACACCCCTCTGCATCCTATTTGTAACTCTTAGTTACTAGATCAGCTTGGAGTCTTTAACAATTCCCTTCACTGTGGGAAGTGTAAGGAGCAGCAATCCCAGATCACGATGAACATGAAGGACCAGGGGTCTGGTTGCTGATAATTCACCTGCACTGAGGCAGAGCTCAGAAGTGACTGACACATTCTGGAGAGGAAGTAGCCCATTTGCACTCTGTCTTCGGTAGCTGCCGCAGGCCAGAAAAATGCACCAGAAGATCTGTTTGGAGCTCCTCAATATTCCTGACTTATACAGCAACATTCCTCAGGGATACTGAGGTCTGTACCTGTCACTTCTAAATGCTCTTCATACATTTTAAAACCTGCTTTCTTCCGCTGAGGTGAGTGAACAAAACCAGCTGTTTTGGATGCTTGATTGAACTTCAAGAAATACAAAATATTTGCTCTTGTATAATTTATTTTCTTCCTTTTCTTTGCAGAAGCATTATGTAATATACTATCTGGACAGCAGTTTTAACATCTAGGACTTGTCATCATCTGTCCCAGGACAATCAGAAGATGATCAGGTGCTGCTGTCATAACAAATATGGATCTAATAAAACCACAGATCATCAGAAGGTCTTCTAAAAAGTCAGTGAGAACAGCTGTTCGTTCTTTGCAGGCATAGTTTGATGTCACCTATATTAAAAGGACAGCAGTGATTTGCAATTCATAATTTGAAGAGCATTCAGTACCATTTTTGGATGTTTTGTGTCATTATCTGATGTTAGTGAAGAAATAATTTATAATCCTAAATAATCTTAGGATTATTTTAGAGATGTTTTGAAAGACATACATTGGAAGTGGAACTGGATTAACTTCAAGGACTGATTAGGGACAGGGTAAACAAAACAGAATCCCCAAGGTAGATGTTTTGCATTGATTTTGTCACTGAACAGTGATATCATACTATATCATCATATCATATCATATCATATCATATCATATCATATCATATATTATCATATGCCAGCAGTTATCATATGACCCAGATTTCTTAACATAGTCAATCACAAGAAAGACAGAGCATCTGCACTATGACCAGTTACAGTCTTCTTGTTCCTGTGAAATAGTAGAGGAGGGAGGAAAGTATTGTACTCAGATATTTATATTGATCAAGCTGGATGTTGGATGCCTCCCACTGGTGCTCCTGTTTCTATTCTATCTCTTCAGAAAACATCAGGTTTTGCATGCGAAATGAATAACTGGGTTCGAGCCTCTCTAAGTCCAGTAATTTCAGTCATTCAGGGCTGAATGCTTTGTGCTTCTTGTAAGCTCAGAATGAGATATTCACTGCTCCTCCTTCTGGAAATGGTCCAGGTGAGAGAACTAAAGCCTGTGGAAGTTGATGAAAACCTCAGATACCAGCAGAGGGGCTTCCAACAACACTTCTTTTCTCCTGTGGTAGAGACCAGGCCTGGTGCTGTGCAGATGCTATGGCAGTCTACAAAGGGCAATGGCAGAGTTACTCAGAGGCAAAGAAAATAAAAAGATAGAGGAGAAAGTCTCTTTATGACTTACTGTTGTACACAGACAGCAAAGAAATACAGAAGAGGACATACGATTATGGTACTTGTGCTTTGAAACTCTTCTCCTTCCATATGCTTTTGAAGAATAGAAGTGGGAGTTTGAAAAGTACATCTGTTCTCTTATTTTGTTTGGTTGTATTTTTCTGTGAAGAAAAAGCATCCAAGACTCTTAGCTTTGGGAAAAGCATCCTTGATCATAGGGAATGAAACTAAGAGCTGCCATGAATGAGAATTTCTGTTTCATGAAAGAGATTGAGCAGGGTCCTGATTCTGACAAGGTACCACACAGGACTATGAAAGTATAGGGGGAAAAGCACTCCAAAAACTCAAAAAGGGCCAGAGTAAAGTGAGATAGCATCAGGTGAGAACATACTGGAAGATGACAGAAAATGTAATAGGGATTAATCTAATTTTCTCTCTAGTCAGAAAAACTAATGCCTTATGTTCATAACTTAAAACAATCCGTAACTCGGATTGTTTTAAATTGTCACTGAAGGTGACAAAACACAACATTGCTTCCCTGTCCTAGTAATTTGCAGTCTCATTTACTGTATGACTAAATGCAAGAAATCACCCCAAGCATCTGCTGTAAAAGTACTGAACTACAGTGCAAAGTGTTCAGGCTTACTGAAATGGCATAGGCATGGTAAGGAACACCAAGAAGGAAACATAGCTGGAAATATCATCATGATGGAGCCCTAAGCAGCAAGTAAGTTGTGATTGTTAAGAAAGCAGGAGAGCTTAGCAAAATAAGACAGAGAAATGCAGTTTTGATAACTGGAGATGGAGAAGATAACTTTATTTTTATTGTGCCTTATTTGATACATCCGGACAAAATATCAAGCATCACATGTTAATCATAGGAAGTGCCAGTTCATAATATTTATGAACCTCATGTTCCCCTTTCTAACACTGTCTACACAACAGCCTCCTGGTGTTCCCCACTTTCTGCTATAAACTCCTTTTAAAGCAAAATACAGACTCTTGATCCAAAATCAGTGGTGTTATTTTGGAGAGAGATGGTAGAAAATAAGAATTTGCAGCACTTTGGAATTATTTTGGCATGGAAAACAATCAGAATTATTAACCACTTCTCCTGTGCAAGGGGAAGCCTCAAATTGCAAGGTATTAAATGTGCTTACAGACGAAACAAATCATCTTACTGGTCTGAGACGTCAGAACATCTCCTTTTAAGATTTGACCTTTGGGCAGAAGCACACTTTATCTGGTTTGAAAAAGTTCTTTGAAAGTGATACTTCCTCAGAGCATGGGCTAGGATGGACAGAGAGCTGCTAAGTCAGAGCTTATTGAAGCTTTGGTCTAAAGCTGAAAGAGTCCAGCCATAGGTGCTGCTGGCTGTTCTTCTGTGTGACTGTAGCTTCTGTGCTACCTGGGACCTGAACTCAAGGTCTGCAGAGCTTTAGGTCAATACAAGTGCAAAGAGCTGTGTGGAGTTTTCAAAGCAGGCATTTTAGGGTCTGTCTTTGCACAGTGTCAGCCTGTCCTCACAGTGGTGGGACTACAGCATAGGAAAACAGAGGTGAATGTAATATGGGTGGGTGAAGTAAGTTCTGCACAGCCTGTCTCACTGCAGAATGGAACAAGAGGTAAACCTGTGGCTTACTAGGGCTGGGGACTGGTGTTTTCTTAAAAACAAAGGATCTGGTGCTGGAAGCAGACAAGATCACAGAATGAGGGGAGAAGTGCACACAATGCCGTGTGGCAAAAGTTTTGTCTCTCTGGAAACAGGGGAAAATAAGAGTCAGGATGATGTGCTGGTTAGACTCCTCACAGGCTTGGCCTAAATTTTCCAGAGCAATGGCTTGCTCTGAAGGCCATGTCTGATTTAACATGGACTGTGGATTGATCTGTCTTTCTGAAGCTCTGGCTGATTTTGGTAGGAATGAAATATTACATTAGGACATGAAGTTTTTTAAGTCTATGAACCCAAACTAGCAACCTATCCTGAGGCATTATTGAAGACTTTCCTACAGCAGTGCATGACAAATTTAATTCTGGTTACTGGATGTGAGACCACATGACCACCAACTGTGTAATCTTAAGGAGGCTCCAGCCAAAGGATATTAATGAAAGGTAAGAATTGTAGTTAGGAATGCGTATTGGCTTTGAGGAATTTTTTCCTTAGTGACTTCTTAATGCATGATTTCCTAGTCTTAATTATAAGGTTGCTTTTGGATAGAAAACACAGTTTAATGAAACAGATCAGGGATATGAAGACTTTAAAGGAATTTAGGCGGATGTCTATGGCCTAAGGAAGGAACTCACCCTTTCCTGAGAAATGGCCATATAACTATTACCAAAACCAGATCCTTGTCCACTATTATTTACCTAGAATAACAGAATCATTTAAGTTTGAAAATACCTCTAATATAATTGGGTTCAACCATTCACCTAACATGGATCAGAATGTCTTTTTAAAAATAAAATAGTCCTTACAGTGTAGACCAAAATACCTCAAATGTAGTTTTCAGATGAATTACCTAGTTCTTTAATTTCAAAAGGCAGAGCCTGAGCTTGTACAAAGTCTCTAAAATAACAGTACTTGTTAATAACAGTATTTTTTTAATTTTGATTTATTTGCTGAACCAGGAAATTAACACAGTGGGACATAGTTCTGTCTTCCTATGTAATACACTGCATGAGTGCAATAATAGGGACTGGAAGGTACATGAAATTACTGGCATTTATAGTGCAAAACAAATCTGCATAATTATATAGGTTTTCATAAAGAGAGAAAAACAATTATCTTATACCTGAGCTGTATCACACAGGCTTTGAGATTTTACCCTGTGATTAACACAGTCAGACTAGTAATTTAGTTGTGTAGCACATCTGGAGTACTCTGCATTTCTGCATAGACTTTCCTAAAGTAATGAATTCCAGTTTCCTACTTACATGGACTCTTGGTAAAAGTAACTTTAAAGAGAAAAATTACAAGTAAAATTATGACTGAAGCAAGACACACTTCCTGCAAGGCATGATTAAACTACAGTAGAAAGGGTAAGTTTAGGACACAGTTGCTGCTGTATAGCCGTGGTCTGAAAGACTTTTAGACGCTACACTCCAGAGGTTTTAAGTGCTAGGAGGGACTTCCAGTACCCTGTAGAGAAAGAATCCTTGTTTGTAAAGTTGACTTGTGCTGGATTCTAGCCAAACCATTGTGTTTTTAGATGTCATGGGACTTCAACTCTTTTGATTTAATGGTTGAGCTTATCGCTGGGCTATGGGTGATTAATGTTTTAAACAGAAAGAGGCATTGTTCTCTGGTTCAGCCTTCTCCTTTCACTGGCATCTCTGTGGAAGAGCAGGATTCAACTTCCGAAGTGTTGTGGTGCCTTTCTTTGCATAGATGTGTGCTGTTGAAAACTGGGCTTTGAAAACAAATATTTTCCCCAAAAGGGAGGGTGTGCTAGAGACGGATGGAAGCCAACACATTGCTGGGCAAGGAGCAGCTAGCTACTGATGTGAATGCAAACCCCAAGAAAGCTGAATGAGAGCATGGGGCCAGCCTGTCCAACTGGAATATTTCTTTGCACAGAAAGTGGATTGCTCACTGTGGAAAGGAAAGCTCTACCAATAACCCTGCAGCAGAAGCGGCAGGGTCCTGGTGCTCAAAGGCACTGAGCAGCCTGCTACTGATTCCTAGGTCAAGTCTTGTCACTTGCTCTTTACAGAAAAAGAAGTTGACCTGTTTTAACATATATTAACATGATATGTTAATATGTTAACTGAGAAATGGGAATCTCTCATCTGGGGAAGTTGGTCGTGTGGAGTGAGAGAATCTCTGCTTTAGGAAGCTTTATGAACAGACAGAGAATGCAGAGCATATATCAAGGAATGGGTGGCCCACGTTGCAAAGGTACAAAAAAGCAACTGTATTGTCCCACTTGCATCTTTCTAATTATTTAATCTGAGAAGTGCTTTCTTTAATATAATTTGAGGCTCCTCTTAACTAAGAGGAACTAAGTTATGATTTCCACATTACTCTGTAAATATGTTTCAGATCGCAAAAGCTAGTACTTTTCTTGGTGTCATATTAGACCAGTTCTCCTTTGCTATCTCAATAAAGACACTCCAACAGCAGCTGTGAAATGTTCCCATATTATTAGAGTTCAATAGTTAAAGCCAAGGTCAGAAGAAAAAAGTACGGCATGTTGAAGAAAAAAGTGCAGCATGTTAGGCATTATCAAGAATAGTGTGGCCAGCAGGAGCAGGGAGGTCATTCTTCCCCTGTCCTGGGCACTGGTGAGGCCACACCTTGAGTGCTGTGTCCAGTTCTGGGCCCTCAGTTTAGGAAGGACCTTGAGACGCTTGAGCACATCCAGAGGAGGCAACGAGTCTGGTGAGGGGCTTGGAACACAAACCCTGTGAGGAATGACTGAGGGAGTTGGGGATGTTTAGCCTGGAGGAAAGGAGACTCAGAGGTGACCTTATCACTCTACAACTTCCCGAAAGGTGCTTGTAGCCAGGTGCAGTTGGCCTCTTTCAGTGGGCAGCAACTGACAGAACAAGAGGACACAGTCTTAAACTGCACCAAGGGAAATATAGATTGGATATTAGGAAAACATTTTTTACAGAAAGGGTGATAAAATATTGGAATGGTCTGCCTGGGGAGGTGGTGGAGTCACCATTCCTGGATGTGTTTAAAGAAAGACTGGATGTGGCACTTGGTGCCATGGTTTAGTTGAGGTGTTAGGGCTGGGTTGGACTCAATGATCTTGGAGGTCTCTTCCAATCTTGTGATTCTGTGATTAGTGTCTTTCTGTGATTAGTGTCTTTGAAATAGCAAAGGCTGTGAGGATGCATGCAGATCCAGAGAGGTGTGGATGTGTATTTGTTTTTAAAAACTCAGGCTGTAAGAATATAATGCATATTTTTAAAGCATGTGGAGTGATGTTTTCAAAGTATCTCTGCACACACATGCATGAAGACCAGTAACAGTGACTCTTCAGCAGATCAGCAAGAGATCTTTCTACTCCAAGATCAAATTATATGCATCCTTCACAAACCACATGCTTTAGAAGATTTGTTTATTCCTGCAACTTGCTGCTAACCATGCTGATTCTTCTTTCAAAACCTGAATGAGCTTTCCAAATGTACTCCTTTTCTTCATATTAGTTCTGAGAATTTTAACTGAACCAGAGATCACACTGAAAAACTGTGATCACGACCTGGCATATTCAGTTCAGGAGCTAAAATATCCCATTTGAGATCACCTGTAAGACCACTGTGAGGAAAAGATGCTATGTTACACTGTTAGAGTAAGGATAAGGTTTTCAGAAGTCGAGATTACATAAAAGTGCACATCTCAGCTTTGAGCACTAACTGAATAAGGGCTGTTTGGGTGCAGAAATGGATAAGCAGTCTCCTTGGAAATTTGGAGTCGAGCAAGGAGTTAGTAGAAATACTGTCGAAGGGTGATACCAACCCAAATATAAATGCAGAAGTAGCAGAAAAGGGTGGGAAAAAAGTGGTATTGGGTAGTCAGAACAAGAGAGACCTCAAGAATGGTGAAACAAGGTGGAGGAGCTCACCTCCAGAGTGAGAAAATGCATTAAGTCTGGGGAATATGCAGAACCAACTGAAACTCTTCACATAATCATGATAAAATAAAGTTGCTAGAAAACTGAGATGTTGAGGGATATTTTTCACTACCAGAAGCTCTTCAGGAGAAGAAGTTATATGAAGGAGCCACTTGAATATGAGGGGCATCCTGTCTGGATGGACAAGAGCTGCTGGAGAGCTGGTGGATCAGCTTCAGTGAAGAGACCAACAGGAGTGATTCTATGGTGAGAGGGCATAACAGACCATCCAAAGACAGTAGACAAGGGGACTTCTTAGAACAAGTCAGGGAAACCTCTGTATCACAAACCCTCATTATCACCAGGGGTTGATCTACCCTGATGACTGCTGAAAAGGCAGCACATATATAACGTATAACCAGGGGTGTGCATATTGTGCTTCACTAACAATGAAGAGCTGTTGAGAACATGATAATCACTGGCAACCTAGGCTGGAGTTGTTGTGAAATAGTGAAGCTCAGGACCAAAATCTGAGTGAGGACTGAACAGCAGAGCTATTTAACCTTGGACTTCAGGTGAACAGACTTGTCATTTTTGGGGGGAAATTAGTAGCTGCAATCCCACCAGGGAAGGCTCTGAAAGATAAAGCAGCATAGGAAAACTAAAAGGGCTTAAAGCACAGCACCTCAAAATGCACAAAATAGGTAAGCACACCACTAGATGAGTGTGGCTAATCTGTGAACTCATGTTAAGGCTTCAGTGCAGAAGTGAGGGGGTTGTAGGAAGCAGAGACAGGCCACAAAATGAAAATTTGGAAGCATTATCTGGTCATTAGGGTTGGTTATGGTCATTATGGTCAGAAATGTTAAAACTCATTAATTGAGACTGATGAGGGAATCAAGGGCAACAGGAAGAATTTCTATCACTACACAAACACCACACAAATAGCTGAATAAGGCAAACATGGACTTGCCGCTGAATGGAGGGGATGATTTAGTGACAGTGAACAGTGATAAGGTCAAGGCAGTGTGTACTTTGCCTCAGTTTGCACCATCAAGGTCTCTGACATCTGTTTATTTACAGATGGTTCAAGGATGAGGAATACAACCAGCAATAGGTAAGAAAGGACTCATGGATTGATTGTGAGATCTGAACTTGCCCAAATCCATGGGATCCTTGAGAATCCTAAAGGGATCATTGCAAGACCAAGGAGATGGATAAAGACAGATGATGCATCCACTTCTAAGAGGCTCAGAAAGACAATCCAGAGAACAACAGCTTTGTCATTCTGACTCTGTCCCTGAGTACATCAGGCAACAAGTCCTCACGGAACATTTCTGGACAGTTGAGGAAGAGGATGAGGGCTGGGAATAGCCATCCAACATTTAATAAGAACAAATCACGTCTGACCAACATGACTGTCTTCAAAAACAAATAAAAATATTTGCAGAGAACAAGAGAGTAGTGGATATCATTTACGGCAACCTTAGGAATTCTCTGATAAGCAGAAATTGTCAGTTATTGCAGCATCAAAATCTGCAAAAATACAGAATTATTCATAGCTTTTCTTGGTACAAATCCTACCTTCTATGATAGAAGACTGTATTAGTAGAAACTGTTCAGGTTAAACCTCATGGACTGGCCATATACAAGTGTACCCCTTTGCAAAGTCTAAATGGGATTTTTTATGTATTATACACAGCATAGCAAAGTTAAGTTAGCAGTAGTTCAAGATAGCTTGTGTCTCCTCCCTTCACCCAAGTTTCTCTTAGAATTGTGTCTGTCTCTATTGTGTCCTACATATATGTTCAAAAAGAGGTCTTATTAGTTTTTTGGAAGCTCCCGTATGACTCAAAGCTAAGAGTCCTGCTGACTTTCACTGAGATGTGTATGTTTTTTTGAGGCTTCCAGAAACTCTTACCTATAGGTGCTATGGTCTTTACTCTGGCATGCTTATCCTCTTTCCCCAGAATCAGGCCTAATTTTAAAGCCTTGAAGAGAGATAATGAAGCTGTCTGAGTAAATGGGTTTTTCTGGTCCTAATCATTATATAATGTTTTTGAGGCTTTAATTATACAATTGTGAGGTGTATCTTCCACCAGCACCTAGATATATTGTTGACTATTTTGTAATTTCTACTGTCTAGAATGTATATTTTAGTCATGATTTGTAGTCACAGGTCTTTCAGATAGTGTTAATTCTTTTTTATTTTGTAAAATAGGACAGGTTTATTTTCTCTACCCTGCAATAAGGCCCCATGAGACCAAGGTAAAGGGCTGGTCCTATAAAAACAGAGGCTGTAACAATGTCTGTCTGGCCCACAATCCCAAAATTATGATCTGTCCCATAGTTTTCAGTACATATTAAAAATGCTCCAGTGATATACTTGAATTTTGACTGTTATCTCCTGAATTTCTCTTCAGAGAGAAGAGAGAAGGCAGGAAGGATTTGTGTAATAGCAGGGAGGCGGGGTGATGCACAAGAAGAAAGATGAATTTTCTCCAGTATTGATTCTATGTCCTCACAATCCTTGCAGTTACCTGCTTATCTAATATTCCCAGTGCCTTTTTGTAACCTCATGTATGTCCTTTTCATACATGCATGTGGTGAAGCCCAGGCTGACAATCCTGCATTGCTGAATGCGAAACTGGAGTAACAAAAAGAGTCAGTCCTCAAATTGGCTTTGAACAGCTGTTGAGAGGCATCATACATGGTGCACAAAGCAGTGAAAATTGACTTACCTATTAGTGGGACGGAGTCAGAAGTTGCAGGCATGATCTCAGCCACAAGCAACATGAATACAGTCAGGGAAAGAAGGACAGTGATACCTAGAGGGAGTGAACATATTTAGGAAGAATGAGGAAAATGGACTCTGCAGCTGCTCCTCTGATGTCTTTGCTGTTAAATATAGCTTTGTCCTGAAATACAGCTAAGCCAAACCCATGACTTCATGTCTGTCAATGAAGATTAGAACCTCCACAAAGTGCGAGTAAACACTCACACTCTATCTCCCCTCTTAGATGCAACTCCATCTCTCTCTTCATTTTTATCTAATACACATAAGCCCTTGCTTCTTCAAAAATAATGGAGAAATCTTTTTTGCTAAGTGTAACAAAGCTTGCAAAACTGGTGAACTACACTGCTTTTCCAAAACATTGCACAAAGTGCAAATGGTTGTTAAGGGCTAGGACAGACTTGCACAGACAGCAGCCTAGGTTTTGCTATTGCATATTATATAACATCCCTCAAAGACATGCAGTCTGTTTTAAAAGAAGCTCTTTGTTCTATCTGGAAAGATTGTTGCTAAAACTGATATTGAGAAATCTAAAGGTGAGTGTATGAACATTAGCTTATATTTTTGTGTCAACATCGTACTTCAGCTCTAATAATTATTTTCCTTATCCCCATCCTACATTTCATAGACAGCAATTGTACCCCTTTGTTTTAGTTCTCGTAAGGCAGGCTGCTCAGATACCTTTTATTTTTTAACCAAAAAAACCCACTGAGGACACTTGATATAATTTAGAAGTCTCTGTTCTGAAATAGAATCATGCACAATTAACTCTTAAGACCTCATCTGGGCCAGCCTGGTGTATTTACAGCTCTCCCCTATATTCTCTTGGAAGAACCCTTCCCATTTTTATCAACACAAAGAGCAGTAAATCTCATTTATCCCTTCCATGCCTGTGTTCATAGGGGACTCATGGCTAGGTGTTTTGGGAGCTGAACTTTGAAGGTGAAAATCTGATGCTCAGCTGCGGCTGTTCACAGACCTTCACTCTTTGCTTCCAAGTATGTTCTATCTGAAAAAAAGAGCCAATGAGCTGTGAAGTGCATTGAGGTGTACTAAAGAACATAACAGGCATGACAGAATAATATCACTTCTGCCTGTGCCAGCAACAAGTTCAGCTTCCTCCCATTCCAAAAGATATTACATGTGTAGCACAGGATGTGTGAATGCCAAACAGAAAGCTGTTATCCTTGTTCCTGCAACAAAATAAGTACTTCTGTTGCTCTTCTAGTGAAATCTTTATTCATGAAGCACCATAGGACCATGAGGTATTTGTTTTCCTATTTTGTAGGATACTTATGAAGCAATGAATATTTTAGCACTTACCTAAAGAAATCTTCTCCCCTGAATCAGCTGGCAAAAGAAATACAAGCAGTGCTAAACCAGATATAAGAACACAGGGAATGAGTAAGTTCAAGCCATAGTAGAGGGTGCGTCGGCGCATGGTGATGGTGTACGTCACATCGGGGTATGGTTCTTTGCAGCATTCATAGTACATCTCATTCCTCTTCCCTGGGACACCTAAAGAGAGGGTGATCAGAGGAGAGGGAAGAGGTGCAGGACTCCTGGTTACCTCCCCTGGACAGGACCAAGAAGTGATGGTTTATAAGCCAATGTATGTCACCTCTGCTGTTCTTAGTCCATGTTCTGTATTTTCTAGGATTCACTTTTGTGCCTTCTGAGTCACTTGAACCTATCTTAGCTAATAAAGCTCATCTGGGGCAGAACAAAACAGTCCTGGGCATCACAACCTCAACAAGAAAAATGGGCATTCTGCCCTTCTGCACTCTGTGAATGGTCCCATACCATTGATATGATATTCACTAGCACATGCAACAGATTTTCTGTGTGACAAGTGCCACTGCTTCTTACTTTTCTATGATCCTCTATACAGATTTGCTCTTTTTTTCTCAGGAAAAACAGACAGGGTATGGCTTATTTTTCAAAAAGGATGCTAAGTTAAGCTCAGAGTCTGTCAGATCTGAAGAGGAATAGTTATCCAATATGCATGTACTGCAGGGTTGCCCACGGTGATCCCGCTGCAGCAGATTGCCTGAGATGCTGCGTAACAGGGACTGCCAGGAAGTGCCAGGAGAGCTGGAAGAACTCAGCACCTTGTATCCTCCATGCCAAAATTGCTAACTTCTCTTTTGTTTCTGTGGACATGACAGATGATTTGACAATGTCTGCATTTTGGCAGAGGCTTAGCAAAGTTTTGTTGAAGAATATAGCTGTGGCTTGCCTAAGGTGCTACTTAACACTTTTGTGTATTAGTTAAATAAGTCCCTGATTTGTTCTCCCCTGGTCAGGGTTGAAGGCAGATAATCCACAAACTCTTAATCAGATATACTAAGTTATTAGACAAAAAAAACCCACTATAAAGGAGCACTGGACAAAGAGGATTGCTGTGAAATAGCTGAACTTTAGGAGGACTTCACTATGGAGTCTTCTGGCTTCTCATGAATATGAATATAATTTCTCAAATGCCCTGAATGGTAAAAATAATGCATGCAGTTGGTCAGGGCACATATTTCCTCATCTGCATGTCCAGACAAAGATAAAATATCTTTTTTGTAACCTCTCCTTGCAGTTGTCTAAGTTCCATCAATTTCCATAACATTGCTTGTGACTTACAGCTACATAAATGAGTTCAAAATAACTCACTAGAAGATCACTCTGAATAACTAGTTCTGGGCATAAGTTCTTTTGAAAATGCAGGTATCTTCCAAAGCACAGAAGAGAGACATAATAATCTGTGCGTTCTATGAACTGGTAGATACTTTGATGCTTTTCTTGGTGAGAAAGACCCATTTATGTAAAAGTTTGGCTGAAATACTTTTTACGCCAATCAATTTTGCTTATGTATTAGAATAAATGTGACAGTAGTGTTCCATGAACTTGCATGAGACACATCCAAGTTTAATACTGACAAACTGCTCAGATGTGTCAGGACTAGTAGCTTTCATTTATGTACTCAGTGGCAGGCAATTGCTTCAAAACACAGTGTTTTCAGACACAGTTCAATGAATGTTGCTGAAAGGCTGTCTCTAATCTGTGATTTTTTTCCCCATTCCCTCTTTTTTTGCTTTTTCTTAGATCTAGATTTTTAATATCTGTATTCCATGTCCAATTGATTATTTCTATATATTTGAGGTTTGCCTTTGAAAATTAGACTACTGAAAATTTGTAGGTTGGCCAATTTACCCACTAAATCCCATTCTCCATTTGAGATGTAGTTGGAAATATCAGCCTCAAGCATCTGCAGGTCAATCAACCAGCCACTGTGAGTCCAGGAGCCAAACTTCAAATCACACTTCTGCACATCAAAAGGGAACCAGCGGACATCAATGTAACATGTGCTCTTCAAAATGCCTGTAAATAGAAATCAGTCACAATCAAGCACGTGCAGAGTGCATTTCTTCTTACCCTTATCTGTCTCTGATTGTGAGCAAGCACAGAATTAAAAAGTTCTGTGTGATACAGTCAACCAAACAATTACTGCAGGTGGAAGATGCTGCCATGAGTGAAATAACTTCTTTTCCTCCACCAGTGAAGATCTCTTTCACTGCATCCATGAATTAGGTTGTCTAGGACACTGTGGCCACCTAGGAGCAGCCCGGCCTGTCTCCCAGTGCCAGCTGGCCCTAGCAGATTACAGGCAATGTTGCTTGGTCTGACAGGAGCAAAGAGTACACCCCAGGGACTTACTGTACTGTGACCAACTCTTTGAAAGGAGCTCCCTGGTCAGGCCCTGCCTCAGACCCACAGTGCTTTGAAAATACATTGTTGTGCTAAACCTGCTCAGTGCTGGCCTTTATCATTTGTGTGGTAACCAAGCCTTGAATTTAACTGGATGTGTCTAGTTCTTGTTCTGGGATGCTTTGAAGGTATGGAACAACAGCAGAGCAGCCATCAGGGAAGTTGTTACTAATTCCCCCTGGTTCCTGTGGACTTGCCTGGGGACAATGCTACGCTATAACACAAAGCTTAGGACTTTTTTGTCCACCACAGTGAGGAACTGTGGGATAACCTGTGGAATAACCTGTGTGGTTGCTGGTAAGTCCTGGCTGCTGGACCATGCAGGCAGGGAATCAGCAACACAGGTGAAAAGAGACTGAGACTTGGGCTCAACTGGCTGAGATCAATACCAGTTGGTCTTTTCACCTGGATTTTTAGTCTTGGCTTGGCAGGAAGGGCTTCAATGCTGAGTGAGTACTGCTCTCAGGGTCTCCTCTACTCACAAACCTCTCCACACAACAGAGACCTAGAGGGACTGCATATGAAACATGATGACATGGTGCACACTACCTTACTTAGGTGACACCTTAGGTGGGCCTGTGGATGTTCTGAGCAAACTGCTCAGGAGAACATTTTACTGATTCATAAAGTGTACATACCACTGAAAATGGACTTAAACTTTCTTAGTGGATCTGTCCTGATATTAGAAAGGTTGTAACATTTCCACAGATGGCTTTTAAACACCTTGGTTTCATTAATAAAGAAAACCAGCTTGAAATTATTTGATTAGAAGTAAACAAATACTCTCTCTACCCTACCTGGAGGAATATATTGGCAGGATCCAGAGTAGTTCACCAGCACATTTGTGTGAAAAGTTGCATCAAATCTTTCATCTGCACTGTAACACAGTATAAACAAAACAGAACAAAACAAAGGAAAAGCAAGCTGAAATGTGAGTAAAGATGTAACTGTCAACATAAAAATAACCTTTTGGCTGAATTAAGTCCCTACATCTGGGTGAAGAGTCTACCCTTGACTAATACCTCAGTTCCTTGTAGTTACTGTCAGCCTGCACCTGGGCAGGCTGCTTGCACGATACAATGTCCTAAAAAAAGAGAGATGCAGTGTGTTGCATGTCTCAGAAAAAATGCAGAAGGAAAAGAAGCAAAAGTGTCACATTAGCTGTATCCAAAATCTGGACAGTTGGGACAATGAGGTTTTTCTAGGTCACCCGTCAAAACGAGACAACTCACCACATAAACTGAGTTATCTGTTACCTTACCCAGATACCTGTTGTAAAGCAATGGTGGCCTGACATAACAATTCTGCTGTCTCTGGAGATGCAGAGAGGACATAGATTTGCTTCTAGCATTGGAAGAAACCACTGGAGAGAAGTTATTTTAGGGGCTTGTAGGAGGAGATTCATTGGAATTCCAAGAGCAAAAGGAACCAAGAAAAGAGAATTTCTTTATTATTCCACCAATTCTGAGAAAATTAAAGGAGTTATGAGCCAGACAAGGACCTGATTCTTCAAATGAGCAGGTCTGGGGGCATGTTCTAGAGGGTTTTTGGGAAGAGATTAACTGCAGAAGGCTCCCCTGGCTTGTAGAGTTTTGCCTGTAGTGGCTATGAGCAGGTCTATTCTGCATGACTACACCATACTACATACCCTATCTTTCAACCAGATTTAAAAAATACAGAACCTCCATTACTCTTCTGATCTGTTCTTTATCCATGTCTTGAGTCCTGAATCCTCAGTATTGTCCCCAGCACAAAACAAAGGGGATGCACTGAAAAGCCGAAGTCCAGAACAAGTGATAATTATCAAAGACGTAAAAGACAACTAAAAGGGATTTTATAAATACAAGGAGACAAGGAAAAGACAAAGGATCAGACTGATTCATCACTTGCTATGGGAGGGAAAAAACAACAGGGTGCAGAGAGCTGCAGTATTCTGCACCCTGTGTGCCTCTCTCTCTTTACAACTTGTTCTCACACAGGGGCAGAAGTTGATGGCAGAACAGGGATGAACAGGTTAAGAAAATGTAGATAAGACAGATTCTACTCAGCAGAGCTGATGAAATTTACTCTCAAGAACTGAAAGGACTGGCCAAAATACCCTCTGAAACATTAACAATTATCTGTGAGGGCTTGTGGAGAAGAGGGAAGGACATGATGAATTAGGGGAGATCGAAGAGAATTCTGACTTCATCTAAATGTGAAATTATAGACACATCAGCCTGACTTAAAAGAAAATGGGGTGAAACATCTGGCACAGATTTGTGAATGGCCAAATGCATTGAATCAATCTATTTTTCTTACTAAGAGGAGGCTGGTGATCTACCTGAATTTCAGCATGTTCTTATAAACTACAGTAATATGAGCCTCTTTTTTAGAGACAGAAAAGGAATAGACATTAAGAAGCAAAGCTAAAGTAAAGAAGAACACTTAAACAATCTGGGTCTCTCCAGGCCTCCTTTAGATATCTTGTAGTGAGGGTTTGGAATGGAAGATGGATCATAGTAAACTCCGGAAACTAACAAAATGAAATTTAATCTGAGTAATTAGAAAGTATTACCCTCAAAACTATGAGAGAAATACATAACATGGAAAATCTAGTAAGACAGCAGAGCTGAACAACAACATCTGGGGTTTAGATCAAAAAATAAGTGCAGAATTAAGATATTATTAGAGACTACCCCAAATCCCCTCCTCCTGGAAAGCATTAAGGAAACAGCTGTCTAGAGAGTTTCTATTTCACTCAACAGTCCAGAAATGCTGTCTAGAGAGCTAGATTAATCTCTGGAGAAGGAAAAATAGATTAGAGAATGTTCAGAGTAGAAGAAGAATGATTGAGAGGTTTATAAAATATGTGATAACAAAAGTGACATGAAAATCCATTTGTTTACTTCAATCAGAAACACTATAACAAATACAGGATAACAGTTCTCCTGCAGATACGGTAATTTTGAAGAGACTATGGTTTCACCTCTGTGTTCACTGAGAAAAAGTTAAAGAAGACATCTGCAGAACTGCAGCAAGGAAGAGTTAGACTGGCTATTAGGAAAACCTGTTAGCTGATGCTTGCTTGTTTTTCTTACTCTTTAAAGGTAAGAGCCGAATCCCTAGAGGGCAAAAGGCCCTTGTATCAATGAAGCACAGCTGATTTTCAGCACTTAGTTCTAGCCTCCTTACCAGCCATTTCACATCTTGCTTACCTGTTATACAGAAGAATGTCTGGTACCCAAATCTGGTCAGCAGGAAATCGCAAGTTCTGCACTCCTGGGTATTCATACTGATCCCAAGACAGGTAAACATCAACCCAGGACTGTTGGCAAACATATATATCAGATTATTTGAGCTTGTAAAAGTCTTCTAAGTTATCTGGAATATTATGGGAACAGAATAGATTTTGCTAATAGCAATAGCAGCAGTATGATAATAGTTTAATGCTTGGCTTTAATTATTAAGAAAGACTGGCATATACAGAGGAAATAACAGTGTGACTACTGAAGACAGTGTCTATCTCTTCATCTTGTGGTCTGAAGTAAGGCATCCAAGCCTTTCCTGGTCGGCTGGTAGAACCACTGGCAGTAGCCACCTCCATGAGGACTGCTGGTTCTGAAGTGAAGTGGTTAATGGTAGGTGGACCATGGTCTGAATCCCCTTGGGTGGAAATAATTTAATCTGTTACAAAGGTTGGGTGACTCTTTTACTAACCACCGTGCTATGAGAGGTAGGCAAGTGAACTTTATATGCCAAGAGGTTGTTTCTGATCCCATCTCCTCCACCTCAACACAGTTAATTCAAGAAACTTGGAGGAACAGCTTTTGAGAAGAACCTTTTTGACTTAAAATGAAGTTTAATGAGAGGCTTGCAAGGGAAACCTTTATCAGTACTACACCTGTAGAACATCTCTGCAAGGGACAGGACACCCACAGGCTCCGACCTAGCAATCCTATAGTCATATAGGTTTGTCTGGGCTAGTTAATTCAATATAAAAATGCTCATTTCTGCTGCAAATCCCAGCCGGTTTCTGAGGAAGAAACTGCCTGCTCAGTTGAACATATTAATAAGAGATAGTGTTTGGCTGTGAAAATCAAAGCAGAATTAGCTTAATCATTCAAGATTACCACTGTTTTTTCCTTCAAGGACTGCTTCTTTCCTGAGCGCAAGCCCTTAAGGACATTTGTTTATGCAACATAAAAAAACACTGTATCCTGCAGCCAGGCAGACCTGATGGGAAACTCCCTCTGGCAAAGGAGGTTCCTTCCCTTAGTGAAGGTCAGTTTTGCTTATTCTGCATGAGCAGTGCAGGTGAATCCTCAGCTGGAGCAGGTTGCAGAAGAGGGAGGAGGAACGTTTATGGAAGAGGTTTGTAAAGCACGAGAGCAGGCAATATCCCAGAGAGGTGCCTGGGTGCCACGAGCAGCAATGCAGCATCAGGCCCTCTGTGGCCCCTGGACTACCCACCACCCCATATGAGTAGTCTGCATGTGGCCCAGTGATCACTTCTGTGTTCAGGGACAAGTGCCCTGGCTCCCAATTTCAGGCAGAGGTGGGTCCCAGAAGTGGCAAGTGCAGGTTGCCCAGGTTTTACTGGGTATCTATCATAAGTCCCCATCACTGCTTATGGAGAAAGCCTTGAGCCTCTTGAAGATTCTCTTCTTAGCTATAATGGGACCCTACCTCTGGGCTCTTGTTACTAGACCCCTACATCCACTGCCAGAACAATGTGGTCGGTTTCATGCTCCAATGGCCAGCAGGTCTGTCCAAAGACAGTGTATTGTAGCCTCCTGAATTTAATTTTCAATTCTAAAAGGAGCACAAGGGAAATTTTAAAGGACTCAAAATGCCTTCTTCTATTGCATTATACACAAACTATAAGATAGCGATCTTGCTTTTCAGCTAAGAAATCACATTCAGTAGTTTTCAATTAAAGAATTTCTTGACTTTCCTGACAGAGGTTACTCACCATCTGCAGCCAAGCATTGGTGATCAACACCTGATTCTTCTCATCCTTTGAAAAAAATGGGGAAGGAAAGAAAAGACAGGAGAAAAAGGGATGAAACAGTCTGATTAGAGATGGAAAAGTTTCTGTGTCTTTTAGAGAATCCAGACTTTTGGGGGACATAAATCAAACTCCATGAAGTAGATTGTGAGCTCACTGTAACACCATCATTTGGCCCAGACAATAGTGATCCTTTTTCTTATCCTTTAAACCTATAGACTCCCTGTGTTTATCATAACTGATCAACCATAGAAAGGAAAGTAATAGATGATTTCTCTTATTTTTCTAGGGACAAACTCCTTACCAAGTTTTACCTTCTAGCTACTTGCTCAAAACAAGATGTTTTCCAGTACCACACTGCATGTCATAACTGAAGAGACTTTATGTTGTATTTGCTGCCACTGCAAAGCAATGGCGAAACAATGCCAGAAGTGCTGTTCTTTTCAAGTGTCAGTCTTAGCTTTGACTAAAGGAAGGAAAGAGCTGGCCTTGGGCAGAAGCTATCACTTGGCAAAAAAGACACAAACGCTGTGTGAGAGGGAGCTCACATGACACCTGCACAGAGCAGGAGTCTGCAGGTTCATTCCAGCATGCAGAGGCCATGGAGAAGAATCTCTTATAACAGAAACAACGACACTCTCACCACCCAGTTGGGCCCAAGTTCTTTGGAGAGTCACAAGGTGCTCAGTTTTCTGCAGTTACCCTGTAGCTGCAGGACCCTGCACCGTGGGGATGGAGAAGCAGGGCTGCAGAGTCACTGTGGTGTGATATACCAATAGTCACACCCTGCACTTCCCAGGAGCTGAGGCTGTGCTGCTCAGGGGGACTGGCTCACTATATGCCCAGCTGTCCCTGTGTGTGTCCATGCCCTAGGAAGCCTGGTTGTCTGCAGTGCTTGGGGTGGGAGACATTGCAATTGCAAGCTGCTTAGCAGGCATTTAAAGCATACAGAGCTCCCTGGACATGCATGCCTTCTCTGGTTGTCCTTCTTGCAGTACTGACTCTCTAACAAGGTAAAAACCCCTAAACTGCCTTATTCACTTTGGAATAATACCAGTCTGCTCACCTCAAGCTACATTTGTTCTGCCTTTCCTCCCATCCTGAGGTACCCTCACTACCCAAAGAAACTACCACAGAAATCTCAGGGGAAGAGCTGCTCAAAACCAAAATGCAACCCTAGGTGTGTGTGGTCATCTGTGAGTCCTCCGGAATTATTTCTCTGTCCCATGCTGGAAGTGCAGATTCCTAGGCTAAGGTATGAAGGAAAACTGCCCAGAGAAGTCTCCTAATTACTGATTCCAGACACTAGACCAGTGGTACTGCTAAACTGTTAGCATGAACTTTGTCTGTAGCTTTATCTCCTCTTTTTATATTTGGGTTGTTGGAGCTCCAGAAATACCACAACCTAGAAAGGGAGACATCATTGACCTGGAAGATTCTTGATGGGTTTGGCACTCTGGTTGGAGTTAGGCTCTGCAGCCAGGGTCGTGTCCCCGGGAAACATAAATTTCAGGCATGGAAAAAGGTCTTTGCCACAGTGATCCACACAAAACTGTCTTTCACACTACCTCCTCTTGGGTCCCCTTGAGACCTGACTGCACTGCTTCTGCTGCTGTGAGATGCCACACAAAAATCAAGATGTGAACATTATATTATTATACTGTTAATATAACACTAATATTGTAAAAGTGTTAATTTCCCTTTCTCCTCTCTGCCGCTCCAGCAAATGCATGCCTCTCTATGCAAACTACAACCCACCTCCAGAGGCCTGGTCCTTCTGCACCCCCTTTTGTTCCCTTGGTTGCTGTGGTTGAAGCAATTCTAAGAAAATCTGCAGAAAAATAAGAGAAGGACTGGGCTTGTTGAGACAAGTTTTTTAGATGCTGAAGGATTCAAGCACTATCTTCAAAAATAAAGTAAAGAATAACCCCAGAGTTGGTAATAGAGTCATCGAAATATCTGTATCCACTGACTTGGGAAATGAAAGCAACTCAGAAACACAGAGATTGTGTCCCAGGGATCCTCAGAGGCCAGTCACCAGCCCATCTGACTGATGCATTCCTGGCCACCAATGACTTCTGAGGTGTTCTGTAGGACTGGCAAGCATGATGGTCATCTGGACTGCACATCAAATACTAACAATATGTTGTGCTGTTAGCCAAAATAATGCTTTACACTTGTAAGCTGCACATGTCCTCCTAAGAAAGACTTTCTGTGTAATGTTAAAGGAGCTTGAACACCATGATTAAAAACGTGGTCAGCAACAGTCAGCCATTTCCTTTGCAGTACAAAATAAAGAATTTTCCCCATCTACACTGAAACCTACAGGGAAGGGGAAGAGGGGACATTCCTAATTTTGTCATTTACCTATAAAAACCACATGGGAATGCATTGAAGCCCAATGTACATCTGTGAGGGTGGGGGTTTCCAGCATGTGCACATGCCTTCCATCAGGACCCTTTCATATGTGGCTCTGATTTACACAGAAACTCATTTTTTTTCTGGCACAGTAAGTTTATACTTCAACAGCTTGCAAAGGAAGATATCTTAGGCTGACTTCCATATTTCACAAATCAGTTTGTTGTCCTTACCTGTTTATCTGTGTGTCAGATAGTAATGGTTAATCAGCTTTAACTCCAAACAATTATTCAGGCAGGTATTTCATGTAGCATTAAAATTATTGTCTTGGGTCCACTTTGCCTCCTTTTCACAGGGCTACTGTGCTTGGATATGTTTTGTAGTCAAAGGAAAACTTAACTTTTTGAGTTCTCAATTACTTATCTAGAGAATAACAATGGTTTTCCTTGTCTTGTGTTTACATAGCAGCAAAACCACAAAGTCTAACTCGGGCTTTGCTTATGTCTTTCTTGGGTGAAAAAAAAAAGTCACTTCAGGAGGTTTTCTTGGGCATTCAAAGACTATTCCCATTCTTGCCTTCAGGTTGCTGAGCTCTTACATGGCATTTGACATTTTGGCAAGAAAGAAAATGCTTCCATATGCAGTCCTGGTCAACAGATGCAGTCTGATGGGTCCTTCTTATTGCACAAAAGAACAAAATATTTTTCAAACAAGGATCTGAGTTTTCCAGAAGTGCCTGGTTTGCAGAAGCAGCAAAGCTGACTTTACATTGGGAAGGCATTTGTCCAGGTCTAGCTCTCCTACTAAGTCTGTTCTAGAGGACCCTGAGGAACCAAGGAAAAAAGTGCCTGCTATGGCTGTCAAGGAGGTGAGAGCCATTGGAACCTCGAGTCTGAATCCACCCCATTAGAGGGAGAGACATTTCAGAGCTGAGGTGTTTGTGGAGCTTTCCATCTTTGTGGTGGATACTGAGCTACATAGCTTTGCATTCTGTAAGGAAGTGCTTTGGCCTTTGCAATGAGGTGGTTCCTTGCCTTTCCAGAGCTGCAGAAGAGTTACATCTCCTGTCATCTTCATCATGATCTGTGTGTTGTATGCACTTCTAAAATACCTTGGCACAGAAGGAATTGTATTTTTCTGTTACATGGACACTCACAAACAACGTGGAGAACGTGCATGCTTTACTCTGTCTCAGGAGGTAACTGGTCACTTAGCTTTGCCTAAGTAAAAGCTAATTATTGAGTATGGGAAATGCTGGAGGCAGATCCCTCATTCTGTATGACTGGTTTCATCAGAGGATTTTAAAGGTTAGTTGGGAGGATTCCTTTCCTCCCAGGAGAAAACCTGAATAATCTATCACACTGGTTTTTTCTGTTCAAGATTCCTGTCTTGGCACTGTCAGCCTTGGGGATGACCTTCCCTCTGCATTGGGCTGGCTCTCAGCTCCCATCTTCTGTGCAGCAAAGCACTGAAAGCAGCCCTGCAAAGACTCTAGGTGAGGCTGAAAATGATCAGTTCCCAGAGGTGCTTTTCCATCACTCCCCTGGCAGTTCTCCTGGTTTGCAAACGTTCAGCTCAGACAAATCATTTCACTCCTAGTATTTAAAAATGCTGGAAATGCTGTGGTCGCTAGTGAGTGCAACACTTTTCTCTGAATCCTTCCTGTATTTTTCTGGGTCATTTTCTCCCCTTTCTATCTCTAGCCTGACTCCAGTTAATCCTCTGCCCTGGATATCTGCTTATTCCTACAGCCAACCTTTGACCCATGGAAAGTGACAGTTTGGTTTGTTCTGGTGCACATGCTATGACATGTGAATGCTTTAGTTTCGTTTTCTTTTCCCTGCCCTAAATTCAAAGCCTATAATGTATGTACATCTGCCTGTCCTGTGCATCGCTGCCTGTCCAGATTGTCCCTTGCCAGGTCAACATCTAAATAAAATATAACTGCCCTTAGCCACATAATTACCTGGAACATATCACCTGGATAAAGAACCCAAAGTCCTTCCTGGATCAGTAGTCACATCATATGATTACATGTCATCTCTGTAGCAAGGCATTTGTTAGAGGTGACCAGCCGGAGTCATTAATTCTTGCCCTTTCACAGAGCCATAGAAATGGGAGTTTAATCAACTATTGAATTATTTCAAGACAACGATCAGAAAAGTCCCTAATTGAACAGGTAACTCTCAGTGGTCATGTGCAACTACTTCAGGTAATTTTTAGATTTTTTTTTCACACTGTTTTTCTACCTGAAGATCTGAAGATGAGGAGGGAAACAATCAAGTGACATGAAGACATTAGCATGGACACTTAGAAAGTTCTGTTAGCAGAGACACTGACCTTTGAGTGGGATCTTATTCAAAATATCCAAAGCAATTGATCAAGCTTTCAAATGCTTGTATGCTCAGGCTAGGACTGCACAGGCATTCCTTTCCATTGCTGAACCCCAATCTGCCCACAATCTTCAGCTGATTATCTAAAATTCAGCTCAAATACGTTGAATGGTTGAAGGCTCACAGAACCAGTAATTTTGAGGAGTGCCCAGGTTGCCCTGGCAACATTCAAGTGAGTATCACTGGATAGCCTTTGTATTTCAGGGGTCTCATTAAAAAGTTGGAATAAACCTCGCCATGGTATCAACTACACAGGGATAACTTAAGTTTGTCATCTCAATCCCTTTAACAAAGCACCTTCAGGAAGAAGATGGAAATCAGGAGGGCCTAGAGTTAAGGTGAAGTTTGGGGAGAAATGCAAAAAATATAAAGGAATAACAAAATAACAAACACTTGCTGAGTGTTTTGTTACCCACCAGGATGAAGATACATCTAGGCAATCCTGTTGCTCAGGATTTTCTCCTATGAATATTTGGAAGTGATGTCTCACAAGTGTTTTTCATCTAGGTTTGAATCACACTTCCATCTGATGCCACTAAATTCTCCTTGAGGTCATGCCTTTCTTGGTTCCCTCCTGTCCTGTAGAGATTTGTGTTCTTTCATTGTGGGAAAGAAGTGCAATCTGCCTTTGGGTTTTTCACTGTGTAGCAGTGTAGTACCCTGCATAGGCTCTGTGGTCCCACTGTTTTTACGACCCACATTCTTCTCTCCCCAGAAGAGCAGTTTGGGGAAGTACCATTGCATTGCATTCAGCAGAGTCTATTCACTTGCTTTTGAGACAGGAACTTTACATATTGGAGTGTTTTGTCCCTGTCAGATCACATTCTTCCTCATGCAATCCCCTGAGCCAGGAGCAATCACTTGTGGTGAGAGTGGAGACTTTAAGAGAACCCTGTACTGGGAGAAGCACTGCATTGAAAGAGAAGCCTGCAAACACAGGGATGCCAGCCATATTTGTTAGGCTATGTAATGCATGGTTATCAAAGTCCTCAAGAGGTATTCCTTGCAATCCTTGGCTCCCTGGATGTCAGAGACCATCCAAATATGGATGTTAAATGCACAGGCCTGGATACAAAAGCTGCTGCAGCAAGTACTGAACCCATGCATTCCACAAAGGTGAGAGTGGGAGAAATGCCAGTTTCTGCTGCCAGTCAGGGCTTCAGAGTGGGCAGCCCTCCCACTCACTGGCACAACTGGTTAGTGAGAGTATCCCAAGCCTACTTGAGCTGTGTCTTGCCTTATCACTCAATATTTTCCAATTTTCACTGTGGTGAAAAAAAGCAGTCTTGTTCTTGCCCTGCACATGGGACATGACTTCCTTGCCTGGGCTGTGGGTACTTGACTTAGGAAATTTTACTAATTTTATTTTTCTAGGTTGTAGCTTTCCACTAGTCCCTGAAGATCAGGACTGCTGTGAACTGTGACACAATGTAGAACTTACTGGTCTTGAGACTGTTTGACTTCAAGTTCTTCCACAAAGACCTGCAAATTGCAGGATTCCCTGCCCCACAGTTCGCTGGGAAAGAGTGAAGCCACCAGCTTTGTCCCACTGTTTCAAAGATACTTCTCATGGAAACCCCAGAAGCTGGGTCAGAGGACCTCACATGGCCTTCCAGCACAGTGCTGCTCTCTGACTGCTTGGATAAACTGACATACATGCTTAGTTCCCGGGAGAAAGGGTGTTATGTCACCATACAAAAGCTGTCAGTCTTCCATTAAACTCACAAAACATCCACACATAGCATGTAGGTGGTTTTTATATTCTCCAGGGTGGATCTCTCCTCCTGAAATAGCCCTCCATGTATTCTGTGCACAGTCGGCAGGTGCTTCAAACAAACAGGACTAAACACAAATCTTTATTCTAGGATATTAATTATTAATTGTATTTTTCAGCATTTGAAATCACAAGGAAAACAGCAGAAGGATGATTGAGAAAGCCAACCCTGAGTACTTATTTGAGACTAAAATGTAGTCTATCTGCAAGGTTGCCTTTGCTTTTTCTTCCTATATTTGCATGCTGCTGTGATAGTACAGCAAAAAATAAGGGATGTAGGTATGTTCCAAAACTCAAGTGAGTTCTTAAATCCTGTGATCAGGGATAGAAAATGGGAGGAAAGGTTTTTACTCAGGAACTGAACTCACTATCTCTCAGGACTTACCCTCAGAGAACTAAGACAAACTAAGGAAATTCTAGGCTCAAGGCCACCCCAACAGCTTTGGCTAAACTGTTTCATTGAAAATCTTTGATGCCTCAGATTAGTTACCCAAAATTAAGGAACATACATGAGCTCAAGATCTAAATTCTGATGTCTACAAACAACAGAGTACAGTCTTTTCACCCATCAGACAGAAAATTGTTTAATTATTGCGAAATGCCCAAGTTGGATGACCACAACTAAAAATCTCAGAAGGAAACAAGCCTTTCTTTTGTTAGAAGCACTGCAAGTAAGTACAGCTTGAGGGACCAGACTGGAAGAAAACAAACCATGGAATTGCTTCTCACTAAGTGAGCTGCCTCCATTCTGAGCTGAGCAGGGCAGAAGTCATATAAAATAAAAATACGCTGCTAAGGTTCAGGTAATTAAAATTCCATCATAATGTTTCATGTAAGCGTGTGCAAGTAGTATTAGTCAGGAAAGCATACCACACATGCTGCTTGTCTTCACTGTGGTAGCAAATTTAGATGTTGCATGTTGAATTGGTTTAGCAAGACTGGGATTTTGATAATGTCTGGCACATAGGAGACAGCCAAAATAATAATTCATGGCTCAATTAGCTTTGAATTTCCCAATTTTCAATATCCTCCCACGCTAATGGAGAGGAATTTTATTTTTTTCTTCCTGGAGTTGAAAATTGGTCACACTAAGTGAGTTCTGTGACCAAGAGAGAGATTTTGGGATTTAACTCAAATGAATCTGTTGGTCTAGAAAACTTTCTGTAATTTTTCTGTCTGGAATTTTAATGATCATGATCACTAATTGATTTTCAGCTTTTATAACAGTGTCCAGTCTGTTTTTCTTCTCAGTTGCACTATTTTCCATCAGCCTTGCTGCTCTGGTCTCATTGAATTGGCTCTTGCAAGATGAGAGTGAAAAAAAACTTTCCAGAAAGATACATGGTTTGATAGAGTAAGTCTTTCAAGGAGAAGCAGAGTAAACATTGCTCACAAAAGCTATTCAAGAAGCCTGCAAATAAATGCAAAGGCATTATTAGGAAAGGAAAAAAAAAGATACTTTAATCTAAAAGGGCTGGAAGAGTCAGTTAAATGGTCATGCTTACATAGTTGAAGATATCTATCTGTAAAAGATTTGTACAGGATGTACTACAGGGATTATGGTTTAATCTAGTAAATACTGATACTATATTGGGAATAACAAATGAATAGGTGCTTATGTGCACTGCATATTTTTGTTCCCTTGAATCACTTGTCTGTTGATCTGGGTTTACATAATACCCAGCATAGATTTTGTATGTGTGAATGCTGGAATGAAAGGTGGGAGGGAATGACCTAGATGCTGTAAGGTCAGTTTAAGAAATAAGAGGTGAATTAGAGCTAGAAAATAAACCTTGAACTTTCTGGCCTTTCACTACAGCTGCAGAACCAGCTGTAAAAATCTTATGAAACAAAATCATTTAAAAACAAGGATATCGACTGCTAAAGGCATTGAGACCTGACAGAGATTTTGTGAAAAACCCGACAGTAGGAGGGCTGTGTCAGACAGGATGTACCCCAGGCCCAGACACAGCCCCCTCCTGCCTTCTTACCTTTAACTTCTGGCACAGTAAGACAGGCAACTCTCACTCAACTCTCCCTGGCAAAACTCCCCGGTCTGAGCTCCTGAGGACTGAGTTCAACAGTCCTATTATTTGATGAGCAGATCACCTGAGAAATGAGCAGGCTGGTGAAGGTAGCTTCAATGTCAACAGATGCCTGCATTTAAAAGTTGTTCTTTTACCAAACACCTCCTAAAAAAAGCCCACAAACAACCCAAAAAAACCCAAACAAACGAACAAACAAAACAACAACAACAACAAAACAACTTCTTCAGGGTTGTACTCTTTCATTTAGGGGAAACTAGTGCAAACTTAAGTTTGAATCCAACATTTTGATAAGGTCTGCTACAGAAGGCAAAAATATCTATGCTGCTAAGCTAGTATGCTCCTTATAGTGATAGTGACTGCACCCGAGTGCTTGGTGAAAGTATGTGAGGATCTTTTCTCTTGTCTTCTCTGAACAGCAAGGCTCAGACTCAGTTATCAGGAAAAAACCCAAAGTGAATCTTTGTTTTATTGTCCTACTAAACTCTTGCCTCATCTTGCTGCTTTCCAAAAATGTGGAGAGCTTTGACACACTGTAGCAACAACATCTGTAGTTTAAAAGTGAGATTGTTTGCAACCTTGTGATATCCCAACCATGAGATTTGGGATAATCCTGCAGTTCCTAGGATGTACAATCATTTTACATACCATGCAATTGAATCAAAACAGTCTATAATAAATTTTTCCAGATACAGCATTTGTTTTGGGTTTGGAGTCCAAAATACAGGAAGATTATGTATTTTCTAGTTTCTGGAAGGCATAATGACTCATGGATTGTTGAGGATTTTTTTTCAGCACTTTTATATCTTCCCACTGGTCACCTGTAACCCCTTTTTTTGTCATTATGGCCTCTGACAGTGGAAGATCGAAGGTTGAACATGGAGGAGAAAAGTACTACAGGACTCCACCATATGCAGGGACCTTGACAGCTGTATTTTTTTTTTTAATAACTTAAGAGTGCAACCACATATACACGCCTTCAGATAAGGTCTCCTGCAAATGCCAAGAGAAATTAAAACAGTAAGTCATGACGACAAGTAGTTTTCACCTAGAAGCTTCCTTTCACATTATGCCAAAGGAAAATGCTTTTATTTCCTCTGGTGCAGAAAATGCTGTGCCTCATTTCTTAATTACTCTAGTCTCACCAGCTAACTGGGCTCTTGGACAAAATAAGAAGAGAATTTTTGTTCCAAGTACTCTCGCATGTCTACCCTTGCTTGTGTTGGCAGGGCTTAGCAGGGACTGACAGTGCTCTATGGGAGAGATCACCAGCCAATGCCCTTCTGATGCACAGGGAGTGCCTGGGGGTAAGGCTTCAAGCAAAAGTGACCCTCAGAAATGGCATACACGTGAGGCAGCTCAGCATGAAGTTGCCCTTACACACAGAGGACAAGGCAAACTGAACTGAACCCTGCTCTAACAGGGGCTGTAACTGTCCCTCTTTCTGCTCATTTGTTTCCTGAATGTAATGGGCCTGTCATGGCTGTAGTTGTGGATTAATATAATTTTGGGAAAAAGCCCGAACTCTAAAGTCCTTCATTTGCATTTGTCTACCACAACTGTGACAAGTAGAGAACATGTTCTTCCCAGCTTTGAGTGTGATGGCTGGCTTTGAATCCTAAAAACCATACATACCCTGTGTAGGCAAATACATGCACATAGAGGCAGAAAACAATCCAAAGCAGCCATGCTTTGAAATTTTCTTTGAATGGTTTTCAGAAGAGGTGGTGAGATTTTAGGTAATTACTTCTACTACTGCTTGGAAAACCACAGCAATCTCAGAGCAGTCTTTTCTCCCTATGTTGCAGAGTGCAACTAGATTGTTTAGATTGTCACCAATGCTGTTCTCAGCAGCCAGTCCACAGAAGATGAATTTAGGATTCATTACATTTTAATACAGTATCTGTAGGAAATAGACTTATGGTGGCATGTGATGGAACCTGTCCCAGATAGACGTGCTTTAGATGTGATGTCAGGTCTTGGCATGAATAAGGCACAAGATTTTTTGAGTATCAGTGGCATACTCCTTATTTCCATGAAACAATAAAACAGGAGATTTGTTTTAATCATATTCATATTGTTTTCTCCTGCAGGGAAACCAGAACAAGGTCCACTGTCTCATGCCCATTGCAGTTACGGCTAGCAAAGTATCTCAGTGAGTCCAGCAATGCTTTAGTATGCATTTAATACTTCCCTGAGCATGGAGTGCTTGTTTCCTCTCCAGGGAGTATGGTGTAAAAAGTGCTCTCATGCTGGGACTCTGACTAGCACCCTGCTCTCTTACGGTAATGGACCACACTGGGCACTCAAGTCCTCAGAAAGAGCAGCTTTTCGTTTTGTTCATGCATACACCATTGCTAGGACTGTAATGTTGTCTGTCCTCTTCTCCAAGAGCTGTGCACCAGCTGCTTAGTCTTCTGCCAGGCAGGGCAGCTGAAAAGGCAGAGTCTACTCACCCCTAGACTCCCATATGATTGAACAGAGGTGCCCACTTGGTTTGCCTCATGGCGTCTCAGCTGATAGAGCTTTCCTCTTTCTTGTAGCTCGACTCTTCACATCATTGTGACTATAACGAGCCTCCTTTTAAATAGACATTTACTCCAGCAGTTGGAGCAGACAGATGCTGCTGTCTGTCCAGCCAGCAATGGAGGATGAGGGGCTCACATGTATAGTGCTTATTGCTGGCATATTTCTGCATTGATTCTTGAATTAAAGATGCAGGGGATCAGTGTTTTGTGCATTTTCAGGCTGGTTGGTTTAGCCATTTGATGCCACAATGACATTTTTACTACAGAGATTCAACTGCCAAGTGATTTTCTGTCCTCCACGGAGGAGACAGGCACCTTTTCACATCATCCAAGACAAACATTTCAGGTAACTCTGGGTGTTTTTTAAAAGACTTTGAGTGCAGTATGCAAGACCACAAGCCTGGGACAGGTCATTAATTGTGATTAAAACACATTAACGTCTAGCATCTGTAGTGGGTGCAAAGTCGTAGGGAAGAAAACCTTCATTTCTGAAAGGTATGAATGTCTAGAATACCTATTTCCTACTGAAGACAACAAAAAGGGAACACTGGAACTACATTTCTTATAATATACAATGACCTAATGTAGATAAAGTATTTTTTAAAAATACCAATCTCTTCAAAGGTTGGGTTTCACATATGAAAGTGAAACACAGTTGAAAAATTGTTTTATATAACTCTTCCTGACTTTGAAAATGTACAGTTACAGCCCTGTGGCTGAAGAGTCCCCTTTAGTACCCCCAACCTTCAAACTAGGTTGAAAGAAAATACCACAAATAAAGAAGGACTGAAGGAAGATTTTTGGAGCTGAGACACCTCTGCTAAACCTAGAATTGCTTGCTGAAATTTATTTGAAATTAGCTGCAGGAAATCTTTGCTCTTTCATTCATGTAGAGGCCTTTGGTTGACAGTACTGATTTCCTCTCTCTTCCAGTTCAATGCAGTTGGTAACATTTCAAAACAGAAAGATGCATACCCTATCTGACTGGCTCCTGCCTGCCTCCAGGAATACCACAGCTGACTGGAGCTGCCACTTGTATGTTGTGTTGCTGGGGGGCTGCACCTTCAGGGTCCTGCTTATCTCTCCAGGGAGAGCACCAAGTGTACTACACATTTTCAGAAAGATTGTGAGAGGTTTAAAAAGTTTAAATATTTGAGGCTCCCGTTAAATTGCTTTGCAACTGTACAAATGTTTCCACATATCTCTCTCTGCTCCTCATGCCCTCCATGACAGTGACAGTGTATCAGAAACTACATCCAAATACTGTTTATGGAAAAGGTAGGATGAAGTTAAGAGCACTAGTGTGTTCACCTGTTTGCTCTGCTGACAGGATGAAGATGGTCAAAATTGTTCTCCTGGCTTGTTTTTCTCATGTAGATGAAAGAAATCCTGTCTATATATATCATGGTTTATCATACAGAATCCTCTTCATGATGAAAAAAAGGATTTGGATTATCATGTTAAAATTTTCCATGGGTCAAATCTCCAATTCTGTAAAAGCATGTTGTAGTCAAGACAACTAGAGGGGCTGTGCCTCCAGGTTTTACTTTTATGTATTTCTAAGCTCATCTCAGGGCAGATTTATTCAGCTGCAGTGCATGGTAAAAATACGATGGGAGAAGAGGCCAATGCCATTATAATATCTAATGAAAAAGTATAAGTGCAGTGATGGTAGCTTTGAATGCTGCACATTGTCTTGAGTTATTGCATCCCACATAGCTCTGAGAAGAATGTATCATTAATAATTTGTAGTAACACATGGCTTCTAATTGATTGAATTCTTTTTTTGTTTAAAACAAACTGAAAAAAATACATAATTAATCTCCTTGAAGCTCATGTTGTGTCAGAAATGGCTGCACTTTTAGAACGATATTCACTCCTCTAAAGTGTCAAAGTGTGTTCTCCAGCACTTAGGGAGGATCCTTAGCAAAACACATACTGCTTTCATCTCTGATAGCCTGATAAAGAGGAAAAGTATGTCTCCTAGATGAGAGATCAAATTTGCTATGCTGAATGGGTGCCACAGAGAAGAGAAGAGAAGAGAAGAGAAGAGAAGAGAAGAGAAGAGAAGAGAAGAGAAGAGAAGAGAAGAGAAGAGAAGAGAAGAGAAGAGAACAGCAACTTACCACATCAATTATCTGCAGCAAGGAAAGCTGGAGTTCGACTACGAGTGGTTGGGAGTCATTCAGTACAGGTCGTTCCAGATGATTGTAGTTCCTCAGCAGATCCCTGTACAAGCGTCTCTGGCTTTCCCCCTGCTGAGAGACTAGAGGAAAAGAAAGAAGGTGTCTGTCATTCACACTATCACACAGTCACCATTGTTCATTTGTTTTGCTGAAAATCCTTCTTATTAGGTTTGTAATTAAAAAGCAGTTCCTAAAAACACCACTCATTCTGCACATGAATGTGACAGACACAGCTTTTCTGCATATATGAATGATGAACTCTCAAAAAAGGATAACTACTAACACTCTAACTCATTACTAACATTCAGAAATTAATGAACAGAATTTGGGGCTCTGACTGAATTGCCCCCACTCCTTGGAGTCCCTCCTACTGATGGACAGTAGAGTTGTAGTTCCAAAACCACCAGACAGCTTCCTGGAAGGCAAGCAAATGAATTTGCTCATATGCTTGTTCTTATTTCTGAGACTCTGGCTACTGTAAGCTGGGACTGGTATTACTTCACCATATTGTGTTTTTTACCAAGCATAGATAACAGGTATCCTTATTTCTTGGAGCTGATGTATCTGGCCTTTTTCTATGCTCAAGAAACATTAACCCTTCTTCCTACCATCTTCAGTTTTGTGTAGCAGTCTTTCTACGCTTTGGGTTACTTCTCTTGACTTTTTTCCATCTGAGGCAGCACACTTTGTTAACACCTACTGAGGTGGTGTTATGAATGCTAGAGTATTTAACAGATATTACAGCGATAATGAATTTCTGGTATTACACACTTATCTCAGTTTGCACTGGGGACAGACTCCCCACAAAGCTGTCATGCAAACAGCTGAGAATGTTAAAGATAGCAAAACTTCAACCTATGCTTTATTTCCTAGTTGCCACCTTTGGGGTGGGTGTGGAGAGCATCTGTCTAACTATGATCAGGTTTCCATGCCATGATAACTGTAGGTGGTGAAGGTTTGGGTATCTTCCTTCAGCAAAGCAAGAAGTTTCCTGGGGTATACTGCTCAGCACCCCGGTTCCCCCTAAACTGTGTAGATCTTGGTCCTGTGGATAGTGGCAGCCTGAGCTCTACTTAAGAGCTGCACCTAAGAGAAGGAAGGCCATGGACTGCAGGTTCCCTGAGGTCAAACCAGTCCTGTCAACATGAGTGTGTATTCTCTTTACTGTATAAATTCAATCTCTGGCAGAGAATCTGCACTCTAAAACATTATTACTTTGGGCTGAACCATTTTATTTTCCACTGCAGCTCCCACTCTCCATATATGATGGTTTTTACTTCTTGATCAGAGCTCTGCAAACTCAGATCAAAACTTCTCTCACAGAAGTTGTGATGAATATTTTCTTGACAGTGCAAAAAAATAAAACAACCCACTCTGCCTTCCCAGTCTCTTACTACACTTAGCAAACCCTTCAAGCTTGAGATAAGCTGTCCTACAACAAAGCAGCCATACCTTTTAAAACTAATAATAAATTCAGTTTATAAACATTTCATAGGTCTGTTTAACTTGTGTTCATTTCATTTTTGCTGATACTCAAGGGAGCTTTGTGACCTTCCAACATGGAAGTGCCTGATAAACAAGGAAGAAGAGCATTTTGGTTCACTTTGGTAAATTACACCATCACATGAGTTTCATGGGCCCTTTCTCTTCTTGAATAATATTCCACATGATCACAGGCATCCAGAGGAGCAAGTGCTGTAAGCATCCCTTCAATAGCCTTTAATGACACCTCAGTATTGAATGCCATGTTTTCACCAATGGCAAAGACAAGCACTGACCACAGTATTTTTCCGTCAGCATCTTAAGTAATCTTCTCTGCATATTTAAGCAAAGATTTATGTCCTCTGTAATGGCCCTAGTACTTTCCAGTGCCTCAGCAGGACCAAACTCCATTATGAAAGTCTTGTGTGTGAAGAAAATCCGTGAAAATCACCACACATTGTCCTATGGAAAGAGGCTCTGAGTTTGGAGCAAATTTCCTATCCTTTCACTCACCTACCCACCCACGTTCCTGTGCTTTAGAGAACAAATGACTTCCTGAACTATTGCTCTCATCCTGAGTACTTAAATAATAGTTGTCCTTAACCTCTCTTTTAAACTGGCTGCCTCAGCTTTTACAAGAGGAAAAGGGCCCTTCACCAGTCTCTAGACCCAACTGGGCTGCTAGACTGCCCTGGTACCTCCATTGTCAGGGTGCATTGAAGCATCCCCCAAGGGAGGTCTGACTTGCAGAAATCTAAGCATAACCCTTTGCTGTAGGCTTTGGAAAGCTGTCCTTGCACAGTGTGCTTCACCCATGCTGAAGCCAAGCCTCTTTCCCAGTTAAACTTTGTGAGGCAAAGTAGCTGAGAGCTGCACCTAGTTTTCCATTTTTCTTCAACTCTCCTCTCTGTAATGTGATCCTGATACTTTGCAATCTCTTGTATTCAAAACTGAATAGTCGTAGCTGATGTATTCTGAATCTGCCAAGTTGGCACTGGCGATCACGTATTTGTGTGCTGCATGGTTTTGCTTACAAAATGACATAGATTCAGAAGCAATGGGGCCTTGGGGTGTCCTGGCAAACAGCCATAGCAGCTGTTGGTACCACAAAGAGCTGGCTAGCTTAATCACACTGCCATCTCTGCTACACTGCCATCTCAGTGCCCTTAGAGAAGGGCACTGAGGTGGACGTCTAGTCTGACTTTTATGTTCACAGACTTTCTTTAAATTGTAATTTTCAAATACTTAATGTTTCATACTCCAGAGAGATTTCTGCTTTTTTCTCCTATAACATTTGTGCTAATGCATTGTGACACTACAACTCTGTGTGCTAAATGGAGTGTTTGCTGGTGATGGGGAAACCTGAATCTCTCAGGAGTAGCGGTAGAATAAGCTTTATCACTGACTACCCCTCAGTCACAGAAGTTTAACAAAAAACTGTGGCACTGTTTGATCTTTTAAACCAGGCTGGATGATGGATGTCAATATTTAAAGTTGCCAAGTCAGTCTCCCAAACTCACTGCCAGACTTGTTTGCCCATGTGTTACTGGTAAGTAAAAGTAACTGGCAAAGGGCATGATGCTTTCTAGGTAAAGGATCTGAGAGTTTTTATAACCCACTGCCTCTGATAGTGTCTCCCTTGCCTCTGAAATATTTTCGAAGTAGTAGGAAAACATACAAACTTATTAAAATTTGAGGGAAGAGCAGTGTAGGATGTTTACCTCAAGTTTAGCAAGACTTTTAGTAGACCATCTCTGAAAAATTCTCACACATATTTGTCTATGTCTTACAGGTTAGGTAAGTGAACAGTGGACAGAAACTTGGCTGAACTGTCAGGGTCAGAGAGTTGTAGTCAGCAGCAAAAAGTTCAGCTGAAGGCCAGCCAGTGGTAGAGCATTCCAGGGGTGGATACTGGGAACAATGCTATTTAGCATTACTATGAATGATGGGACAGAATGCACTCTTAGCAATTGGAATTGGAATTTTTTTCAGATGTTACAAAACTGGGAGGAGTGGCTGAATACAGAACAAAGTTTTCTTCCACTCAGAAGGATCTTAAAAAACTGGAAAAATAACTGACAGAAACCTCATGAAGTTCAGTGAAATAAAGTATAAAGTCATCCTGCACCTGAGGAGTAACTCCAGGTACCAGAACAGGCTGCATGCTCGCAGGCTGGTGAGCAGGATAGCCGAAAAGCCCTGAGGAACCTTATAGGCACCAAGCTGACTATAAGTCAGCAATGCATCCTTGTAGCAAAGGTCACCAGCACACTGAGCTGCAACAGGAAGAACCACACAAGTAGATCAAGAAAGGTGATCCTTCCTCTCTACTCAGCACTGGTGATACACACCTGGAATGCTGGATCCAGTGCTGAGGCTTATTAGTAGAAAGGAGACATGGAATTACTAGATCAAGGGCTGGATTGTTCCTCAAGATCTACTCTTGAATAATCCAAAAATGTTCTCTAAACTGCTCCCAGAATTTGCAGACAACTGTGAAGCACAAGGCAACCAGTCCCCAGATTGGTTGTCAAGAGCTTTATGGAATGCAATTACTCATGCACTACATTAAACTTTTAAACACCTCTCTGAATTCCCTCCATGCTTCTGTATGTGCAAAGAAGTCTGGAAGAAGCCCACTGATTGAATGATATGACCAATAAAATGCTACCAATCTTTTGAGAATAGATTCTAGAAACATTTAATATTTCTTTCCAGGATGTAATAGCTGAGAATTGCACAGCAAGGGAACCTGCAGCTAGGTCCAGCCAGACTATCCATATGGCATTCCCAGGAAGGACAGATGATCTATCCTTTCCAGGAGCTGTGCTGTCATGTCTGGTCTTGGCTGGTTGATTTTCCTGCTCTGCTTTGCATGCCAAGGTCCCCAAGCTAGAAGGCAAGAGTCCAGCCCTTCCAGTTCCCCATGTTTGTTCACAAAGTAGTCAGCTTCTTAAGTGAGAATCCTGGTGTGAGACACATTCTGGCTGGTTGTGCCCAATAAAGAATAAATAATAAAATATGAACAAGATTTTAGGTAGCAGAACATGGATTTTCACTAGTTTTTCAGCAATGGTACCTGTATTATCAACCATTTTACCTCTGTTTCATAGTGTTTCCTGGTTTTGTTTTCATAATCTCTCAATTCTCTGAGATGGGGAGCTTCTAGCTGTTTTCTAGCCATTGCTTATTTCTTTAGGCAGAGACCTGAGTCTGAATACACAAGTTGTTATTTTATTCATACAAGATTATTGGTACCTAAAGTGGTGGCTTTCAGGCAAAATATAATATTCTTTCCAGATCACTTTATATTAACATATATGCATGCTAACATGTCTCTGAATTAGAAAATGTCTCTTCGTTTTCTTCTGCTGTTTTCAAAGACAGTTCCTAGAATCACTTTAATACATAATATTTTTGAAGAACATGGTAAGCTACAATCAACAGCATATTTCTGATCCATCACATTGTTGCTTTTATATATTTTGCCCCTCCAGTACTTCATAAAAGGTCTCAAAATGCAGTGATACTGTGGTTGTGACATTTATTCACTCCCCTTGTACCTTCTGCAGGTATTTTGCCAGATCTATGTCACTTTTTTCTCTCTGTACTGTTACTTTGACATGTACCTTTTGTTTTGGTGTATTTGTTCGGTTTACTGATTCATAAAAGAAAATTAGTGAAGTTATGGAATTTATAAAAAACAAACACAACAGTGCCATTATACTGTGAGGTATTATTAAGCTTAGCTGTGTAATGATTGTATTTCATTTTCTTTCAAATGGAATATTTACAGAGGAAAAATCAATTTAAAAAATATGGTTATCAGAGCTAAATCCTGGAACTTAAAACTATTTTCCTAAAACTTTCCTGCCACAGCTCCTCTTCTATTATTTATTTTCATTTTAGCTTATCACTGTACTCTTGAAGGGATTTTTTAGCTATTGCTTTCAGAATCCAAATAGAATGATCATGGGAAACATACACACACACACTACATGCAATAATGCATTTAGGGGCAGTAACATGAGAAGTATCAGGAAAGAAATAGATTGTTTCACAGACAATTTCATTTGCATAAAGAACTGCAATGGCAAGAGCATTTACAAAATGAGGCGTGTTCTAATGATTTAGTAGCTATAGAAAACAACTTGTTTTGAATATTTTGCAGATTTTTGAGAATGTAAAGCATGTCACCACATATGTCACTTAATCCCCAGAGACACAGATGTGCCCCATCTGCTTTTGTTCTTATGTGCAGCATTGTTACTTTTATCTGTGGCTGGAAATGCATTATTTCTTTAAATGCCGTTTGATTTAAAATGCATGTTATCATGCCTTCAGGGAAGCGGATTCACATAAGAAACAATGGAATCACATCAGCTACCTCTACTCTGTGTGTCTGTGTCTCTGTGTGTGTATTTATGTGTTGTGTATTTGAATATATCTCTCACTTAAAACCGCTTTTTAATCTACTTCCCTTCTGGGTAATCTTTGACTCTAATCTTTGTCTCTTGCTATGCAGATTGTTTCTGCATCTTACACACAAAATTCATCAGATACCCAGAGGAATGTGAGAAATGAAATGATTTCCCAGCCAAGAAGGACCTAATATTCCTGAAACTGGTAATTTCTGCTCTTTCATAGCAGATAAAGAGTTCCCAGCAAATATGGGTTTTAAAAAGGTATGCTAAGAAAGATTTCTTCTTAAAGACTCTAGGCCCAGGACAACATGCTAAAACTATATAATTAAAAGATGGGCTTATATTTAAGGTTGTGGGTGTTTTAAAGGCTGAGTAAGGTGTGTAAGGTAGAGAGACACACTTTGAGGTATTAACAGTGGGATACCTCTCAATTATAGTTATCACAGTTATCTAAAGGGCCTCATTACTCCAGGTCAGAAACCTAGATAGCTACAGCCAGTAAAGGCAAAAAAAGTACATTTACTGTAGTGCTAGTTTACATTAGCTCTATGCAATGCAGGTGTCATTACTAGATACACAGCAGGAGGAATCTGGAGCAGTGATGAAGAGAGGTACTCCCCTTGCTATACATTACAGACTGCTGCGGCTGTCTGAAGGAAAGTCTTGCCAGCCATCCTGGGATGTGTGGAGAGGAGTAGTAATGGAAGGCAAAGGAAAGAAACAAAACCCTAAGATAAAAGCAAGATACCAGTGATATGGTCATCAGCGTACTAGACTGGGTTTCTGCACTCCCTGCTCCCACTGGCTAGCAGAGCATCTTGTCACATGCCTTCATCTCTACGTGTTCCAGCACCCAAACCATTTAACCCAGAGAAAGCCCTTCTTGGGAAAGTGCTATGAGCTTCACCCTCCAAGTGCCATCAGTGAGGCAGCCATGGCAATATGCACAGCATTCACAGATGGCTCTGAAAAGGGTCAAGTCTGTCTGCATCTCCCCATCAAAAATCCACTCTACATAATGTCAGGCACATGTGGAGAGCTCAGATCTGGGAAAGTCATAAGTGAACTGACAGGTGTAATAATGATGTCTGTGGAAACAGTTAGGCAAGTCTTATTAGGCTCAGAAAACAACAGGTAGAGGAGTTATTTTTCCTAACCTAGAGCAGTGATAGAGCCTGCAATGATGTTGTGGTTTGACCCCATACTGCAACGGAATACCATGCAGCCACTCGCTCACAATCTCCCCTCTCCCAATGGGATGGAGAAAAGAATTAGAAAAAAAATCACAGCAATATCACTGATGAAACATATTGATAATAAAGCATAATTAAACATAATAATAATAGCAATAATAACAGCAGTAATAATAATAATAATAATTACAATAATAATGAAAAGGCAGACAACAAAAAGAGACAGAAATAAAACCCAAAGAAGAGAAATTATGCACAATAAATACTATTAGTCACTACTCACTGATCTGTGCCCCAGCCCACCCCTGAACAGCAAATAGCTTCTAGTCAGATTCCCCCAGTTTATACACTGAGATTACTAACTCCCCAAGAAGAGAAAAAGAAATAATTTTGTGCCAAGATGTGAAGAGAGCAAAGATTCCAAGAGCTATTCCTTAGTTACAGGCATGTCTTTAGCAGAAAAAAAAAAAAGCTTGTTCCCCTTTTTTAATGATTCAAAGGTGAGGGAGAGACCTTGCCTCTAAACCATTGCCTCAGTATGTTATTGATGAAGTACTGGTAATACGGTTTAATCTCTCTGGGCAATGCAGAGGACAGGCTGGAGTGGAAATAATATAGACAATAATAGTGTGAAAATTAACTACCCAGCTTCCTCAGAGATGTTGCAGTGCTTCTTTCTCCTTTTCCCTCTGCAGTGCTCATCAGCTGGTGATAATCCCAGAGACTGCTAGTTTCCCCAACTATGAACTTTTGCCTTGCCAGCCTGCAACCTGTACTTAAAGGCTACACAGCAAAGACATTGAGGATGCATTAAGCAAGGCTAGAGATGGCTTCTCCTGCCTTTATCCCTCATCACTCAAGTCACAGCTGTTACCCACGAACAAAGGGAGAGCTTTACTGCCTGCAAGACACAGGCAAGGCACAGATGTCCAGAGTGAACATGGATCTGAGAATGCAAAGAAAGTTCCAAGTTTGTCTTCACATTATCAGAAGTCAAATGCTGGATAATGAGAAACAAAATGTAAGAGCTGTCTAAAAGGGATGAGGGTTAGTCTGATAAAAATTTGGACTGCACCTTGAATGACTGATAATTTGTTCAGTGCTTAGTATGTGAAATGGGAAATACTGAGATACATTTTCCTAAATCTGAAACAGTTTTACACTGAGAGAGCAAAACTTTCATAACACACCTATAGATAAGAATCAACCCTGTTTTAGGCAGCACCAATGAGCTTTCACCAAGTCAGGCCAAACTTGCTGATAATCTATGTGTCATGTGCTCCAATCAGCTGGCAATAGTTTGGAGGTCTTGGCAGCAGAAGTGGCTGCTATCAAGGAACTTTTTCTAAGGGAAAGAAAGTCTGAGGATTTGGTGGCCTAGGCCTTCAAAGACAAAGGGAACTGTAAATAGAGGCATGAAAATTCTTAGGGAGGAGACTGAATTTATTTCACATTGAAGAGAAAAGCTGCTTCTAATACTACCTAGATGAAGTAAATGCCTGTCTCTGAGCAAACTGGACTTGTGACCAATCAAACAAGGTTTGTGGAGATCTGACCTGAGACACTTGAAACCGTATGTACTATGCTTTGGCTGATTCAGTCCAGATTTGCTTATATGCATAAAAATTGGCGTAAAAGCTTACATCTGTTTTGTTATTGGACTTTTTTCCCCAGACTTTAAAGATAAAGGTCCCAGTGGCAGCTGAGCGTTGGTTAGCTTTGATCTGTTTTCAGAACACCAGGTGCTATAGTCTTTTCCTCGGGTACATGGCTCAGGTCCTGGTTTTGTTGGGATGAGTGGTTATATGAAATCTAACCTCTCCCTGCTGCACCCTGCCAGCCAAACCTGCACTGGCTGAGTCACTCATCCTGAGTAAGAGCAGAAATGAATCACAGTGATATTGAGGTACTTCTAGAGAATGACAATCTGGGGAGCCTGATTTTGAGCTTTGGTAACTCCAGTCTACTGCTCCTGAATTATGTTGGTGCAGATAAAACAAAATTAAAACAAAACTGGTGCTGCATGTGTCTAGGAGGAGCATGATTGTCACGTTGTAACACATTAGCAATGCTGCAGATGCAGGATTTTTGATCTCTGAGTGAGACCAGAATGAGCCTGAAAGTCAGGAAGTAACTCTGTGCTATCTGGGCTGCCCTCTTGTATTGTCCAGCAAAGAATTCCTGAGCCTGCTACAGCATTTTGACCCAAAGGTGAAATAATATGCCCATTTGACAGAGGCCTTCTCTGGAGAAGGATGTCTCTTTTTACCCACAGACCTGTTTCCCTTAGGTCTACCTTCTGTTTACCCTGCTGCCCTCTCTTTGACATCTATCAGACAGCACATGATTAGATCTGTGCCAGAAATGCTGAAGTTCTTGAGCAGAGATACCAATCCAATAAATTTAAATTATAATTGGTGACCCTAATATCTTTAGAAATTACATTACAAGTCTTAGACTTAGAACAAAGCGCTACTGCAGAGAGTATGCTTCAGGATACTTGTTTGGTTATAACAGAAAGGCAAATAATTTGCCTGGAGCTCCTGGAGCTGCCCAGTTGCCATTTATGTATTGTTTGTGAAGCCTGAACATGAGCAGGTTTAATTCAGAATTGTTGCCCATTTGCTACTTGAAACAGTGGGAACAGCAAACTATCTAGCAACTTTTGATTTAAGTTTTAATCTCTTCTTCCCATTGTTATGATTGCTTGAGTTAGATTTTAGTTTGCTGACTACCTTTCTAAAATGACACAATATTAAAGGGAAAGCGCCCCATCAATTGCCAAGACTGCTCTATCACTTCTCCAAGATCTTAAAAAAAAAACCCACAAGATGGCTAAGGATTATGTAATGTATTATCTGCATCATTACATGACCTCCTACTTTTGATTTTTCCCGAATGCACTGACTCAGATCTGACGAGAACATTAAGCGGCATCATTCTCCACAGCCAGCCTGCACTCAGTGAGACCCACTGCATGACACACAGTTAAGTCTGTGTCATGACGCCTCCATAGGGCAACACTGATCTTTTAGAGTGAGTGGAGTGGAGGCCACAGACACAACAGATGAATTGGAGTTAAAGAGATATGACTTTGATCTGCTTGGAGATGAGACAACAAGGGGGAGTTTCTTTTGGCCGTCTTCAGCTTCCATGAGGAAGAGCTCCACCATGAAGAAGCCAGGCTCTCCTGGGAGGTGCACCAGTAAGATAAAGTTGTATGATGGGGCATTCCCACAGTACTAAGAGAGGCTTTATTTTCTCAAGGGTACCCTGCATAAGGGACACCACTGTCCTCGGAGATGTTTGCAGCTTCACTCCTCAGACAGCAACCCAATAGAGAAGAACGGTTGGACTGGACGATCTCTGGAGGTCCCTTCCAGCCCAACTATTCTACCACTATATGAATCTGTATAGATCAGACCCTCTCTCACCTCAGCTGCCACAGACACATCTTTTCCAATTTACAACTTAATTTTCTTCTTTGGCATGGTGAAGATCTAAGTGACCAGTGATGCTTTTCCAATACCCACAGCTGACCTTCTGGAAACATACTGTACTGTCTTTGTCCAGTCTGCAAACTGACTCCAGCCTCTTTGAGTTCTCAGTGAGAAATGAGACCTCCTCAAGCATGCCTCTTTCTTCTAAGTAATTTTACTGCCCAAATAAATGTTGCATTAAGAATAGGAATGAGGAGTGTGGTTTTCTCTTCAACCTTGTGGAATGCACAAGTGTTGAAAATATCAATTTCTGAATGGTGGTAAGGTTTGCAGACATCTGTCTCAGCACTCCATTAACCACAGATTTTCTAATTGAGCAAAGCCAATTGATAGCAAGGCAAGACAGAGACACCTGCATCTCACTGTTTACATGCACAAGAATTTATGTTTACTACAAGTTCCCCTTTCATAGCATTATACTGACTTAATTGCAAGCCCTGGGTGGGGAGATTCCCACTTCCAAACACCCCATCTGGTTCTGGTCTCAGCTTTCTCCTCAGCTGTTTTGATCAATGCAGAAAGTATTTGATAAGCAAAACTCTTTTCTTCAAGCTGTATTTTCTCAGGAGTGTGTTCTAAATCAGCCATAAACTCCTGTATACCTTTCTCATTTCCTGGGTTGATACTGACTGCCAGTGCTAGCCCTACCTGTCCCAGTCGGATTTGATCTCTTTCTAAATTAGATTATGTAAGCAGTGGATATCTTCCAACAACCAAGTCAGGACTGATGCAAAGGGGTTTGATCTACTTTAATCACACCCTAGAGCTGAAGAGACCATATCTCCCTCCTTGCTTGTCATATACAAATGAAATTATATATGCTACCACCATCACTAATTCATGTTCTTTTCCACACGCCTTAGGAAAACAAACCAGGGAGAAAAAAGCTGTCTTTAAGAGATGCATCCTCTGCCTGGAATGGGAACTTCTGCTCTGAGACCATCCGACAACTTTCTGAGCCAGAGCAAGGCTGAAGGCTCCCAAGGCACCACCTAGCATCATCCCAAAGACCAGACAGGTGCTACTTTTTCATGCATTGTATCTACTACTGGATCCCTCCCTAAATGCAAGAGTGCTATACCAACAGGTGCATATAACAATAGACACTGATGATGTCATGACCCAGGCGCTTTTTCTAGACCATCCCACTTTTTCCAGTGATATTTGAGAAGCGTTAACATAAGATTTAGCTCAGATCACTATCAGCAAATGTGCATAGAAATACCTCCAACTTTCCTGGTATCTGGCAACTTCTCAGAAGCTTGGGCCAGCTCCACTGTCGCAGCTGTGCCTATGATAGTACAGATCAGCCTTAGAGCTGTGCCAGTGAATGCACATGGAAGATTAGTGACTGAACACAAGGTCTGGTTCATTGAACTGAAAAGTCAACCTCAAGAAGCAAGCATGTACAGCAAGTTACTGTAGCAGATAGTAATTCAGAGGAACTAGGGGTTTGCTTAGGACCCTGCCTGCCCATCTTAGACGCATTGACACATATCAATGGCACTACTGCTCTTGATCACAGAGCATATGTACATGTGCCATGGACAAGTACATTTACTCCCCTGGCTCCATGCACATGCAATGCCTTAGCGCACTCTCAGCATTCAGAGTGCTCAGCCTGCTGTCTGTGCTAATAAAGTAGTAGCAGGAATCTGACAGCAATTTTCCATGTCTGCAAGTTGCACGTGTGGCATCTTTTTCTGCCATCAATATTGAAGAAAAGACCTACCATTACAAACTAAGGCCTAGCTCGTATCTTTTCTATTTTTAAATGTATATCAGCTGCATTGTTATCTTTGAAAAGGTATCATTCTGTGCATCAACATAGAGAATGTGGAGAGCTGAAGTGAATACAACCTTCAGATCTCTAATTAAGGGTATGAAAGATTCTAAAATATCTAACTTTCACACCTGGTTCTACTCTGATAACAGTTACGAGATGTTACAGCTACTTCACCAACCACCTAAATTATCAATGACATTACACTGTACTCTATTAAGGCACAGGGATCCTTTTATCTGTTCAGCCGTATCTCTTTGGAGTAAATGACTTTGATTAAAACACATCATTGCAGATCCATCAGGCCTACACAGCCAAGGCTGAAGTTTAGACTCCATCTATAGGTATTTAAGTAACATTATTTGTTCTTCCTACAACACAGATCTCTAAACTCATGTCTAATTAGCTCACATTAGAGAAATTGTAGCTTGGCAGCAGAATCTGGCCTTCTGAGGCTATCCTGCCAATGCTTCTGCTGTTGCAGAAACAGCACCTGCTTTCATGGAAGTGAACCAAGAAATTTGTGAGGATTTGCTCCAAGAGATCATCAGTTCTATTCTGATGTGATCACTAGACCTTATCAAAATAAGCAAAGGTGTGAAAAAGCATGAAGTTGGTGTAGCACAGCAATTCAATTCTGTATTGTGAGTGAGCCAAAGAAAAGCTGCTTTGCACCAGCTGGGTACACCAAGTCAGGCTGAATTACTTCATCATTTACAACTCTGAGCTCACTTACAGCATCCTCTGCCACAGGATCCATCCCATATAGCTGAGCACTTATATTCCCACCAGACTGCAGAGGAAGGTTGCTGTCCTCATCTTGCCTTTGCTTTTGTTGGGCTTTTCAAAACCACTTTGCCAGGTATGACCCTGATGACAGTCTGTACAGAGCAAAGAAACCAAGAGATCTCACTCTGCTCTGTGCAGCATAAGGGCACTGTAATGGTCTCACTCAAGAACTAAAAAAGGATATAAAGGCACAATAATTAGAATATGTGGTTTGAATGGAGACTAGCCAAGTGCATGTTTAACCTTCCTGGCAATTCAAACCCTGTAGGTGCCTGTGCCTTGAGCTGAAGGTAACTCCTCAGAGAGGCTATGTGTCTTTGTGGTCACTACGATGTTTCTCAGAATGTCTGCACCACCTTCTCTGCACCACATTCAAAAAAGGAGCAGGAATGAGTCTGATCCCTCCTTTCCAATCACTCCCTGGACAAGGTTTTTCAAGTCCCTCCACCCAAGGTTGCTAGGTAGCTGCTGAGACTCACTGGGTCCTTCTACGTTCTAGGTGCTCTTTCAAGGATTGCCCCTGGCCTGGAAGGGATGTCTGACCCTGAGAGTATTCACCTGGGATATAGGAAGGTTGAAAACCAGTTTCCTGATTTTTCCTTAGACCCATGTCTCAAAAAAAGCATCATTAGCTTTTCAAGGAGGGCTGTAACGACCTAGCTTAAATTACATGACTACTGGGGTTCCTAGCATTATTGCGAGTAAAGTCAGGTTGAAGCAGACAGTTGAGGAAAGAACTGGAAAAAAATCTTGAGTTCTAAATGTGTTGTTTTGTTTGGTTTATCCAGTTCTTGTCACAACTTTCCTGTCAAACAGCCCTACAGAAGTGTTCAGTACTTGATAAATTGCTATGAACAACATTGAGACAACTCAGCGCTAAGTGAGACTGACGTTAGCTATGATTTGAATTTGCTGTGACTTCCCTGTGGGTGAACTAAGGAACCTAGGGGGAGTTCATCTGGATTTACTGTTTAAAAACTCTGTTACTGATAACATGCTAAGATAATTTTAACTTTCTTCTCTTCTGCCCCAACTGCTCAATTCCCATGCCTTTCCAGGTTTCCCCCTGCCCTTTTTCTTTAAGTTAAAAAAATCTGTAAAGCAGAGGTCAGTTACAGACCAACTTTATCAGAGATTCATTTTATTCCACTTTAGCATTTTTCTGTAAAATGAGTACTTGTAAGCTGTTGGTAAAAGTACCTAACAAAAAATCTTCTGAATTATTTATAAAAGCAGTTTGTCTTCTTGTGCTGCTGACAGAAACTAGGCATCCCCGTGATGAATTTGAGATTACTCATTATTTAAAAGGCAGGATTTACATGACATAAAACTCAAAATGGGAATGTCCACAAAATGACATCTCATAACTAGATGCTAAAACCTGCCTGTTTGTTCAGCTCTGTAAGTAACACATAAATGCCTTGAAAATAGCAAGGTCCCTAATTTAGCAAGGTGGAGAAACATTTTTCTGCAGTACCATTGCTACATTAGGCAGATGAAATGTGGATCTATAATAATGAAATGCCCAGAGGTTTTACAGCTTCAGAGGAATTAATGAGGAATTATCTATGTGGCATAAATAGTTCAGTACAACATCACATATATGCAAGTTTTCAGTGCCCCTGCACTTCTGAAATAGGTGGACCATTTTCTCTGCTTTAAAAAGATCATACTGCTTTATATATAAATTGTGAGAAACATGACATGGTCCTTCACATCTAGAATACTCAGTTTTAGAATTTTTGTTTGCTGCAGGCATGTACGTTTCAGCTGAAAGGGAGCCATTAAAGCACATTTTGTGTAGAATGCAGAACATCTTTCATGATTGTGGCTATTTCAACATTCTCACTTAAAAACACATTGTCAGCCTTGCAATCCTGAATATTTTGAAATAATCACACAGCTCCTATTTTTGTTTCCACCATGCTGAACTTCTGAAGATAGCTTAGGCAGACCTAACACCTTAGATGACAGAAGCCCATTATTATTCTTATTAGATGTTTCCAACTATATATTCATTTCTGCCTTGACTGTTTCTTATTAAGCATACTAAGAGTATGTTTAACATTAACAAAAACCAAACCAGAAATAGTATATTTATGTATTTATACAGATTTAATCCTCCTAAATGAGGCAGAGAAAATAAACAGCTATGAATTCTCTTCTGCTTGTATTTTGCCGTAGAATACCATTGCACCCACACACCCACAGGGTTCTCAAAGTCATTCTGCCCAGCCTCAAGTTATAATTTCCTGTTCTCAAAAAACTATAGGAAAGTTACATTTTTAAAGAGAGTGAGAAAATACTTCCTGTGAAACACAACCATTTCAGTTAATTTATGGAAGTTAAAATTACTCACCTTTAACTGAAAAAAAACCCCACCAAAACCCCACAAAAACAAACTCACACACTTCTTCCTTTTTGAAATAGTATGGCCAGCACTGTAAGATCCACAAACTTACCAAACTGATTATAATAGTCAGTTAAACCAGCACAGACTCTAACAAAGTTCAAAATACAAGCAGAGACAAGACTTTCTGAAAATAAAAGTTGGGGTTGGATGTAACTAGCATTTAGAAGAAAAAAAACCCAAACCAACAAATCAAAACAGCAACAAAAACCCCAAAGCACAACAACAACAACAAGAAAAAAAAAAAAAAAAAAAAAAAAAAAAAAAAAAAAAAAAAAAAAAGGGAAGCCCTGGATAAACACAGATGAGCTTACCTTTGAAGAGTGAGAGGAACAAAGATGACCAGAGATACAGGGCAGAATAAACAAATGCCAAGCACTTTTCTGTGAGCATTGTCAAAATAAGCTGGCTCTCCTTCCTGAGCAGAGGGTGAAAGAGGATGAAGTCTTGAAGACAGCCTGCAAAGACTGATGGATTTGGCAATTACAGTAATAAGGCATCAAACCAGCTTCCCACCAGGGAAGAAAAGTGCATTTGCTCATGTGCTACTCAGTCCACAGGAGCCAAATCAGCTCAGTGCTTGGTCAGTAAATCCAAACACAAAGGAACAGGTTATATTCCCTTAGACTCACATTGCTCAACACACTGAGCCTTTCCCTGGTCAGGAGCAAATGCAAGTGATCCTCACACACAGCTGTCTGTGTACTGTAAGAAGGGGGAGTGTGCTGCCTCGGAGATGCTTTCCACATCTCCACATATTGTACCTAACTCGAGACAGCACGGCTGCAGCGTTTCCAGTGTTTGCACTCGAGTGCCTCTAGAGCTGTTTCCCGGCGAAACGAATGTATGTGTGTGTCCCCCTCTGCTCTCTCCCAGCTTCCAGGGCAACTTGCAGCAAACACCTATGGTACACACCTGCCTTTTCTCCTAGCAGAGGTGGCAGGGGAGATTCAATAGGGCAAAAGTTTGGTAAGACGAAAATAGTCAATCTCCTGTCTTTTTTGATGCACCCCTTCCTGTAATCACTTCCACCAGATATAGGGAGTTGTTCTGAGTGCTCTCTTCCCCAGCTGCCCACTGTGAGATTTCACACACACTCTGGCTCCCTTTCCCCTCCAAAATTTTATTCACCAGCCAATTAAAAGGAAAGGTGAGGCAAAGTCTTTAATGAATTATATTCATCATTTGGGCCTTTCTTCTCTCATTTGCCTGTTCTGAACACTCACCTACTTCTCTTTCACTGGAAGCAGGGACAGGGTTTTGCACGTCCCCTTGTTGACTTTCTTGGGGCTCCTGCCTTAGCAGGGTACAAACCTGGGCTGACGCAGAGCAGCAGCAAGCCGTGACTCCGGGCAGGAGGAGGGATTTGGGCGCTGCCGTAGTGAGGCTGCAGCGGGCAGTGCAGGCTGGTAGGGGAGAGCAGAGCCCCGGGATGTGGGGCACAGGGTGTGCTTGAGGAAGAGGACTTGCTATAGGGCACGGGCTGCCCGTGGAGTCCCCCTGGCTGGAAACATCTGCCCTGGGATCAACTGCAGAAATGCAAACTTGTAATGATCAGGAAAAACGGGAGAAATTAGTAGTCAAAAGCACCAGGAAAGGGGAGGAAAGCAGTACAAGTGGGGAGAGAACACCACCAGCATTAGTTAGTAATACTCAAATGTCTTCTGCAGTTTTCATGCTTTAATTTTCTTTTAATGAATGTTAAATAGATTTGGAAGGCTGGGATCACAAAGGATCCCAGTATACCCTAGCTGCAGCCTGGACTGATTTAGCTGAATCCTGATGCATTCTCACTCTGCCACTGGATGATGGGTTGTTTTCCGGGGTGTCTGGGAAGGGTCCTCAGAGCTGATGCCACTCCCTTTCCAGGCTTGCCAGAGTGCCCCGGGTGAAGTTTCACTGGCCAGCTGAATGTGGAACACCCAGGCACAGTCTTCTCCAAGTTCTCCTAGGCCCCTTCTTGCTCCCTATGGGTGGGAATAGGGACAGAATGGGACCTGCTGCTGGGACCCCTTGAAGGCTGGCCTATGAGAAACCCTTGGGTGGCATCAGGGCCAGGGACCATAGAAGGGCTGTCCTCCCATTCTCCAGCTACACCTCCAGGCCCATTTGATGTTGGGCCTCTCCACTGAGCCTGTGTGATGGTGTCAATAAGATGGTGGGCAAAGCTCCTTGTGTGCCTGTGCAGGGAGGCCTGTAGAAGCTGGAACAGAGCCTCATTTGGGCCAAAGTAGTGCAGGCTGGATGGGACAAGGCACTGCACTGTTGCTGCTTCCTACCATCCTCCAAGAGCTGCCCCAACTCCTGATGCAACCATGACAGCAGTGATGGAGAACAGTGAGGTAGAGGAGGGATGCTGAGATGTAGTGCGGGAGATGGTCACTGACTCCAGGCAGAGCCACATGGCTGATGGCAGGACTATTGCAGTGATATGGGACTGGGGGCAGCAGGAGCTCCTACTCTCAGGTAGAACCTGTCTGATTGTGCTGCAGGACAATGCAGTCTGGGGGCAGCTAAGTGCTCAGGAGATCATGTATCAAACTTTCTTTGAGTTTGATACAGGATTGCAGCTCCCTGCAGGGAGATCACTTGAGTAGAGTCCATAGCAGGGACACCTGATCCTACAGCCAGTTCCGCTGACTGGGGAGCACCTGTACCAAAACTTCTGCTTTTTCTCCTTCTCTACTCCCCTAACATCCACACAGTAGAACAACACGGACCATAGTTTTGTCCATTATTTTTGGTTTAGATCTGGGTTTTTCTAAAATTTCTTTAAAAATTAAAGCTTTCATCAGTGAGTGCAACTTCACACATATTGCAGTTCTGATCATTGTACTCACCTTCAGCCACTGAACATGGCTGTCCTCCCACTGATGGCCAGAGTGTGAAGACTGGGAGTAGCTGGACACCTGGGACCTCCTCCTCTCAGGTGAAACATGTTCAGTGGTGCCATTGGGTGGAATGACATGCTCCTCAAAACTGTCATCCCCTCACACCAAGAACAGGATGGAGGTCACTCTACTTGTGCAGAGGGGGGACTCAGGCTTGCTCCCAGCCCACTGCAGAAGGCACACTTAAGCAGAAGCAGACCAGCCATGGCAGTGCACAGCTGGCCTCCTCCCATCTGTCCAGGCAGATGGGACAGCAATTGTCCAGTTCCTTGGCCATGCTTGCCATGTGCTGTGGGGTCTGGAGACACCTGGGGATGACAAACCACTTCACTGCCTCTCAGTGACACTGCAGAGTGAATGTTGAGCTAGAAAAGTGAGGCCACAACTAGCTGGCCCTAGAATGGATGGAAGTAATACCCTGAAGTAATGTCCCTCAAGAAGGAAACCTTCCCCACTCCCCAGATGGAATTTTCCCCTCCCAGATCATTTCTGCTGCTCCAACAGTGATTCCTGAGTGCCCCAGCTGCCTCAACAGAGAGGTCTATTTTGCAAATGACTCACAGGGGCACAGGCTGAAGGTCACTGATCTCACAAGGATGGCAAATCCACCTATATTACTGCTCTCTGCAAGTAGGAGACTTGGTGCTGCAATATCCTATTTTGAGCCTGTGAATGTAGACAGGCAGAATCCAGGGGCTTTGCAGCCCAGTTCCTTTTCTGCACTCCTTAACTCTTAATCACATTTCAAAATTAGGCTACAAGTGAATTCTTTGAAATGCCTGGGTTGCTTTGTTCCACAGACAGCCATTTAACCATGTCATCTGGCAAAAATGAGCATGTCTGACAACCAAATATACACTAAGGAGTCTAGAAAAACATAACTTACTGCACTACTGAGCTGCAAACAGGTTCTTTGTTGGAACTGCTGCTCACACAGGCTTCATCATCAGTGGAGAGGCCTGAAGGTGTGCTTCTCACAGGCTGTTGTTAAGGAAGGATACAGCAAGAACAAGGTTATTGTGCAAGCCTGTTGTGCTCCTCCTCTCCCATGTCCACCTGAACTGTGCTGCCACTGCAAAAGGCTTTCCCAGAGAAGATAAATCCAGACCCTTCAGGCTGAGATCCTACAGTAAGGATGCACACTTGCCCCTCAGCTCTGGATGTTTTCATTGCTCAGTCCCTGTCTCCTAAAGAAGCAGACAACTTGAATACAGAAACCAGGATTTTTCACCAAAGAGCTGCGAGGCAGACATTTTCTCTCACTGCCATTTCCCTGTGAAACCTGGGATGAACTGCTGCAAACTGGGGCTTATAGACAACGTCCATGTCAAAGCTCTACCGAGTGGTTCAGACTGTGAAGTTATGTGACCTTGTGAAATTATGCGACTTTTTCCTCTTCTTCTAGAGGTTGTGTCTCCTCTGGGTCACATTGGTACAACTCAGCAAGTGTGGAGATAGGCATTTTTCCTCTGTGGATGGGTTTGTCTACAGGTGAGACAGCTCTTCTTCTACCACCTTTCAATATGCTTGCTGCTGAGTTTGCCCAGTCAGTCCTTCTAGCACTGACTTGCCTTCCAAACCAAACCTCAGCACCCCATGCTGTGAGCCAACAGAGATAAAGGACAATTGGCCACAGTCACACTTTAACAGCTGAGCAAGAAGAAAAGAGGATGAAGAAAGCCCTTATAATGCAGGAAGTGCTGCAAAGTGCTTTATCCCAGAAGTGGTTTGGGTGAATTATGAGTGATTTGGGGAAGTCTGGCAAAGGTGTCAAGTGCTGGAGTGGATATAGTGCATTGATCAGAAGTTATGTCACCAGGGTTTCACCATGCATGTCAAGGTGCAGAGACCACTCACTGGGTTCAGCTCCTCTCCAAGGAAGGTGTATGACACCAGGGCACACATACACAGGCCAAGTGATCGTGCTGGTGAGGCTGGAGGATAGGAAAGTACTGCAGGATGTGAATACTTCCTGGTTAAGCAAGGAGCTGGGCTGGGGTGATCCCAATTCTGCTGGGTGCTGGGATAAGGAAGCCAAAGAAGTGAGCTATGGAGGGGTCCACTGCTGGTGCAAAAGGAAACAGATAGTGGCAGGAGGGTCTGCATGAACTAGGAATCTCATGGCTCCCCATTCCTGCAGGCATCAGATGCCTTTGGGTGGCCATGTTGAGGGGACAACGGAGTTGCCACCTGAGCTCTGCATGCTGCAATGGCACATGGAAGAGAGCTGCACAACAAAAGCAAGGTTCAAGGAGCTCCAGCCCTCTCAGGCAGGTGTGCAGTAGCCCCTTATCCAAGGGCTTAGGTTCTGATTCTTCAGCCCCTCCTTTTTCCTTTCCCCACACAGGTGAAAGAGAAGCACAGAGGCACTGTACCAGAGCTCAGCTGAGAGGGTGATTTCCTCTTCTTAGGTGCTGTGGTCTGCACCACTGGGCATGGCAGACGCTCAGCTGGTGAGGGAGCAATGCCAGCCCCCGGCCCTGCTGACAGGGTCTCAGCCAAGACAGAGTCTGTGCTCATGGTGCAGTGCTCCTCAAGTCAGCCTGCACCCTTGAGGCTTGCAGATCCTCTAATCTGTCCTATTTTCCATGTCTACATTTCTTTCTCCAAATCAGTGTCCACCTTCCTCTTTCCCGTTCCGCTTCTTTCCTGCTCTCCATCCCTTTTCTTCTCTGTTTCTGCCCCACTTCCTGGTTTTTCCACTCTGCTCCTGTTACCCAATTTCTCTTCCTCCTACTGCCAAGCCCTCAGGCTTGTTTCTGTATCCTTTTTGTGTATTTTCTAAGCCCTTCATTCCATGTCCCCACACGTCTTTCTTTATCCTTGTCTCCTTTTGCTCTCTCCACCTCCTTTCTCCTCCTCCCTCCCTGTTTCATTCTCTCTATCCCCGCTTCTCATCTCACCATCCCTTTTCCTCTCGCAGTCCTTCCCTTCTCGGACACAGCCCCATTCCTCATGCAGAGCTCTAGGTGTTTGAGGCTGTGGGGATGGTTCGGGCTTTTCTGGGGCACCAGAGCCGGTCTGTGTGTGCCCAGCAGTAACCAAGAACCCTCAGTTAGTGTGGGGGAGCCTTTTTAACCTGAGCACACGTGTGGCCATGTCGACGCTGCAGGGACGCGCTCCAGGAAGGTCTTTGCCGCTGCGCCAGCTCCGGCCAGCAGAGGACACCCCTGTTTCATCCTCTCTATCCCCGCTCCTCATCTCACCGTCCCTTTTCCTCTCGCAGTCCCTCCCTTCTCGGACACAGCCCCATTCCTCGTGTACCCTTCCCCTCTCTTCCTCTCGACCTCTCGTCCCGGGACAGCGTCCCTTCCTCCTCCCTGCCTCTCTCCGTGCCCGGCACATTGGCGCTGTCCCCTCTGAGCACACCGGGACCGTGCGCTGACCCGCGGCCTCAAGGCCTCGCCCGGCCCTGCGCGCTGCCCGCTGCGGCGGGGCCTGCACCTCCCCGCGCCCCGGCAGCGCCAAGCCCCGCGCTGTTCCCGGGATGGCCCCGCCGCACCGCTGCTCCCCCGCACCGCTGCTCCTCCGCGGCGGCCGCCGGGCCCCCGAGCACGGCCTGCCGCGGGGAGCGCTCCCGCCTCGGGCGGAGCTGTGGGGAGCCGGCACTGCGGCGGCGGGAGCGCGCTGGGGCGCTGAGGGGCGGCGGCGGGGTGTCCTCTGCTGGCCGGAGCTGGCGCAGCGGCAAAGGCCTTCCTAGAGCGCGTCCCTGCAGCGTCGACATGGCCACACGTGTGCTCAGGTTAAAAAGGCTCCCCCACACTAACTGAGGGTTCATGGTTACTGCTGGGCACACACAGACCGGCTCTGGTGCCCCAGAAAAGCCCGAACCATCCCCACAGCCTCAAACACCCAGAGCTCTGCATGAGGCCCCATAGATTCAGTCTCCCATAATCACAGAAACACAGAATGTTCTGAGATGGAAGGGACCTACAAGGATCATCCAGCTGAATTCCTGGCCCTGCACAGCACATTCCTTAACAACCACACTATGTGCCTGAGAGTGTTGTTCAAATACTTCTTGAACTCCGTTAGCCTTGGTGCTGTGACCACTTCCCTGGGAAGCCTGTTCCAGTGCCCGACTACCCTCTGGGTGAAGAACCTTTTCCTAATATCCAACCTAAACCTCCCCAACACAAGTTCACCCCATTCCCTCAGGTCATGTCACTGGTCACCAGGGAGATCAGTGCCTGCACTTCTGCCTTCTCTCACAAGAAGCTGAACAATGGGATGAGGTTTTGTCTCAGTCTCCCCCAAGCTGAACAGATCAAGTGACTTCAGCCACTCCTCATATGGACTCTCCTAAAGGCCCTTTGTATCCTTCCTTTGGATGCAAGAGCTTCAAGACCCCAAATCCCTGCCTGATCAAAACCAAGAATGCCTGATTATCCCAGGGCCCCAAAACATCCCCAACCCTACTCTAGTTGCCTCCCTCTGAACCTTACTCAGCAGCTTCCCCCCACCCTACCTAAATGTCCCCAAACACTCCCATCCCCATGCCAGCAGCTCAAACCCCTCTTAAGTCCTGCTCCAGGGTACCTCCACTTACTCCACAGCCTACCTGAATATTTCCAGTATTCTCCAATCCTGTCAGAGTACACTCCCAAAACTGCTTTCAAGGCATCCAAATACTTCTAAATGGGACCTGGAGAATGTCATCTAGGTGTCATGAATACCTTCGAACCCTAGCCAAGTACCCTCAAAACCCTACAAACCTGCCTCACAGCCCCCAGAGTTCCCAACCCCTGCTTCTGAACCCCTGAAAATCCTTCTTCAAAGACCCACAAACCACAATTTCCTACAAACATTCCATAAACCATTTTTATAGTCCACAAAACATCCATAAGTCTCTTCCAGGAGCTGCCAGACAAATCGTAAGTTTGTCCATGGCCCCCAAAATTCCCATACCCTATGTCCAGATCTGCAACCACTAAAGACCCTGAAGCCTTTCTCTCCTGTCCGGATGTCCTAGGGTGACTATGATTCCTGTATCCCCAGTTGTCCGTTCTGTGTGTGCTGTGTGTTCTGTACCTTTAAGACTGGTTCTGAGAGTGAGCAGGGAAAGAAGAAACACACAGTTTGTTTTGAAAAACAGTGTTGACTCTTCTGCATCTTCCCTTCTCTCTTGAGACTGTGTGTTCATCGGATGCACGGAGAGCAGCCAGGGAGAGGGTTTTTTTCCTTTTAGTTAGTCTAGCTAGCTGAGGCAAAGAAGCTTCCTGGACTGTTTTTTTTTTTCCTTTTTCTTGGGACTGTTTAAATCTGCTCTAGACTGAAAAGCCCAGAGGAACACCAGGTGCTGCACCTGTGGCCCACCAGGCCTGGACCTCGGGATTTTCCAGCACCGAAGGGACTGGCACTGGTAAGAGACTGAGGGGAGCTGAGCTGACTCACGGCAAGGACTTCTCTCAGTTTTGTCATCTCTCTTTTACCAGCGAGAGGTTTTATTGTTTCATATTATTCATTCCTTATGCTTGTGGGCAGTTTGTTTGTTAAATAAATAGTTTTTTCCACTTTTCTCTGAGGAAGTTCTTTTTCTGGACCAGCTGGGAGGGGAGGAGCTGTTTGGGTTTGCTCTCCAGAGGAACTCCATTTGGAGGTTTCCTCCCAAATTTGCCCTAAACCAGGACAGTGGAATAAATCACAAATCACATCCAACTTCCCCCAAAGGCTGATCTAAAATGTCCACAAACAACCTAAACCCTCCCAACACTCCCTTCCTCCTTTCTCAGACTTCTCCAAGGCCATGCCAAAGGGTCCATACACTGTTTTACGAAACCCCAAATGAACCAAAATGTGCCATAGCTCTTGCTGGTTCCACAAGACATGATACCCTGCCCAATTCTACTCAAAGCACCCAAAATTTGGGTTCTTTGCACAAGGGGGATTGTCTGAATAGACCGCTTTCAACACTGAGGTGTGCTGCTTTCCCACAAAATAGGGTCACAACAGCCATAAAGTTTTACAACTACCTGGCAGGTTCTGTGAAACTTGTCTGCAAGTAAATTACTAGCATCACATCAAGGGATTTTACACAATGCCTGGCTCCTCCAGGACCTCCTCTGCCTCCCCACTATTATAAATGATGATATAGCTTTTGCATTTATATATTAGCTTTTGCATATTATTAATAATCAGAAAGATTTTGATGTGGTACAATTTATATCTCCTTTTAACTGCTTTTTGGTATAGTATAATATGTCAGATTATGTATGCATCATATAGCTTATATAAATAGTAGTGTGATAAATATATATCATACCTTAGGCTGTAGCATAACATTAAAATAGAGACTATGTGATGTTAAAATGTTAAAATTTTATTCATGTAACTAACTAAGAGAATGGTGTAAGATAATTAGGTGGTTCCTCACATTTGTCGACTATCTTATCTGGATGGTAAGAACAGTGACAAAAACCAGAATCCAATTTACTGACTCCTTATTAGTAGGGAGTGTAAAAACAACAGGATGGAGCCATGAGAAAAAATAAAATATTTTGATTTAATTTGAAGGAGGGCATGCAGAAAAGTCAAAGGTTAAAACCAAGCAAAAGAATTCCTGGAACACAAACTCCAAGGAATGTTTGAATATATATTAACTCTTATGAATATGCATGTATCCACTGTAATGTAACAATATATAGAGAATATTGTCTTAAGCAAACAGTTTTTTGGCCAATCAGCAAAACACTCCAGTATCACAGTCAGCACTGTGATTCTGGGTCCGGTCCAGCTGGGTGGAGCGTGGTGAAAATAGAGGGGTAGGTACAATGGAGTTGGCTGAAAAATAAAATTTTAATGGTGGTAAAATAACAAATGCAGAGACCACATGATCCGAAGGGTAGCATCCAAAAACCCGGGGGCGGGGCTAACTTAACAATATATAAGATTACCTGAGGGCAAAGGTCCAATCCTGAAATCAGGATAGGGACATGATTTTATATGTTAGAGGTCCCAAACCAATAGAGAACCAGAAGCAGAGACATGACCTATTTTGGAATGATGCCATTAGCATCCTAATTTCCATATCCCACCTCCCATGGTCTCAGGTTTATGATTTCTGCTTAAGCTACCTGGGTTAAGGTATTATCCATCTCAGCTAGTTCCGTTCCCAGGCCACAGGGCTGGATATGAGGGGGATATATATATATATGTATAAGGGATATTTTCCATTTTTTCCCTTATTAAACTTTTAAAAATGTCAGAGTGAGCATTTTTTCTCACACCACTCACTACAGTTTTATTCACCAGCCAATAAAAGGAAAGGTAAACAAAGGCTTGAATAAATTATATTCATCATTTGGGCCTTTCTTCTCATTTGCCTGTTCTGAACACTCACCTACTTCTCTTTCACTGGAAGCAGGGACAGGACTTTGCACTTCCCCTCGTTGACTTTCTTGGGGCTCCTGCCTTAGCAGGGTACAAACCTGGGCTGACGCAGAGCAGCAGCAAGCCGTGACTCCGGGCAGGAGGAGGGATTTGGGCGCTGCCGTAGTGAGGCTGCAGCGGGCAGTGCAGGCTGGTAGGGGAGAGCAGAGCCCCAGGATGTGGGGCACAGGGTGTGCTTGAGGAAGAGGACTTGCTATAGGGCACGGGCTGCCCGTGGAGTCCCCCTGGCTGGAAACATCTGCCCTGGGATCAACTGCAGAAATGCAAACCTAGAGCAGGTTTATTTTTGTGTTAGATTTGTTTTTATATTTTTTTTACTTTCTCTGTAAAGAAAGGCATTCACCAGTGAGTACAACTTCACATATATTGCAATTCTGATCTCTATACTCACCTCCAGCCACGTGAGGTGGCTGTCCTCCCACTGATGGCCAGGGTGTTGCAGGGCTGTGCAGATGTGGGGACAGCTGGGCCCCCGGGTCCTCCTCCTCCTCTCAGGTGAAACATGTCCGATGGTGCCCCATGGGGTGAAATGACATGCTCCTCAAAGTTGTCATCCCCCCACACTCAGTACAGGATGGAGGTCACCCTCCTCTTGCAGAGGGGGCACTCAGGTTTGCTCCCAGCCCACTGCAGAAAGCACACTTAGCAGAACAGCCATGGCAGTGCACAGCTGGCCTCCTCCCATCTGTCCAGGCAGATGGGACAGCAGTTGTCCAGTTCCTTGGCCAGCTCTAGGACCATGCTTGCTATGTGCTGTGGGATCTGGAGACAGCTGGGGATGTTGAGCTGCTCCATCACGGGTGCTGCAGCAGTGGTTGTCATGATAGAAAAGGACCCTAAGAGGGATAGAAGAAGTGCCCAGGTCCCTAATGAAGAAAACCATCCCAGCTCCCAGTGTGAATTTTTCCTTCCCAGAATCATCTCTGTTGCTGTGAGAATGACTCCTGAGTGCCCCAGCCAGGGAAAATCCTTGGATGTCTCTGAGGTCAAACACTGAGAACGGCACCAACTAACTCCCTGAGCACAATACCACCAACAACAGCTTTGCATGCCATTCCTTTCTGGCTGTGGCAGCAATGTCATCGGCTTAAAAAAAGCTTTTGGGAAGCTCTCTCTAGCCCACAGGCAACTACCAAAAGGTCTTGAAATTACCGTGGAATGACAAAGTGTTAGACTTAGCAAGGGATGCTTATGCTTCAACTATTTGATTTTTGGATGTGTAACTTTATCAGTTCTGTTTTCTTTCTGCTCCAAGCAGGGGATGAGCACTCATTTGGGGTGCAGCCAGGCCATGAACTCCCTGAGCTGTCCTATCATCCTCCATTCATGCCACATCTGGAGGATCAACTGGATTGTGCTGGGCATGCAGAGTCCATGGAGTCCCTTCCCATGGGAGACAGTTCTCTGTGATGTTCTCCAGCATGGTTCCAAATCTCACAAGCAGCAGTCCTCCCAAATCTGCTGCAACATGAGTCTCTCCCATGGGCAGTCTTTCCAAAACTGCTGTGGCCTGGGTCACTCTTCCATGGGGTGCAGTCCTTCAGAGACAGGCTGCTCCAGCCTGGGAGCAGGGCTCCTCTCTCCACTGGGTCTCCCACTGGATCACAGCCTCCTCCAGGCATCCACCTGCTCCAAAATGGGCACCTCCCCCACGGGCTGGGAGGGGATCTGTGCATCCCCCTGTGGATCCCCACGGGCTGCAGGGGCACAGCTGCTCCACCCTGGTCCTCACCACAGCTGCAGAGGAATCTTGGCTCTGGCACCTGGAGCACCTCCTGTCTCTCCTTCTCCACTGACCTTGGTGTCTCCATATTGTTTCCCTCTCATGCTCTCACCTCATCCTCTTCTCTGGCTAGAATTAAAACTGCACTCCCACCTTTGTTTTGGTTTCTTCTTAAATATATTATCACAGAGACATTATCATCTGCAGATGTCCCAGCCTTGGCCAGCAGCACCTTCATCTTCAGAGCCATCAGGGATTGGCTCTGCCAGATATGGTGGAAGTTTTCAGCAGATTCACAGAAGCTACCTCTGTGGTCTCCCCCACTGCCAAAAACCATGCCAAAAAACAGCTTTTCTTACTTGATCCCTGGTGATGCATACAATTTCTCTGCACTTCTCCCAGGCTACCTGTGCTTGCCTCCATCCTCTGTGTGTTTCCTTGTTGTGTTTGAGTTTGCCCAGGTGTTCCCTCTTCATCCATGCAGGCCTCCTGGCATTTTTTGCTTCGTCCTTGCTGGGGTGCATTGCTGCCAAGCTTGAAAGAGGTGATCCTTGAATATCAACCAGTTTTCCTGGGCCTCTCTTCCCTCCAGGACTTTATCCCTAAAGACCACTGAAGAAGCCAAGATCTGCTGTCCTGAAGTCCAGGGTAGTAAGCTTTCTGTGTACCTTCAGCACTGCCCTGAATATCTAAAACTCTACCATTTCATGGTCACTGCAGCCAAGACTGCCCTTGGGCTTTACATTCCCCACCAGCCTCTCCTTCTTGGTGAGAACAAGGTCCTGCATAGCATGTCTCCTTCTCTATCACTTGAAAATTATCATTGTGTTCCAGAAACCTCCCAGATTATGTCCTGCTGTATTCTCCCTTGAACAGCTGTCAGGGTGGTTCAAGTCCTCTCTATGGACCTGGCTTGTGAATATGAGGCTGCTCCTATCTGTCTACAGAAGGACTCATCCTGGTTAGGCAGCTGGTAGCAGGCCCCTGCTATAATGTCACCTGTCCCTGCCCTGCCCTGCCTTCAATACAGATCCATGAGCTCTCAGTTGGCTCCCATCCATCCCAGGGCAGAACTCATCCATTTCCGCGTGTTCCTGGCACAGAGAGCAACACTCTTTCCTTGTCTCTCCTGCTTGTTTTCAGAAGAGCCTGTAACCTCTCATTCCAATGCTTGAGTCGTAGGAGCCACTCCACCATATCTCTGTGGTGCCTTGCTAGCCCATCTCTAATTCCTCTTGTTCCCTGTGATGTGTGTGTAGGCACAGAGGCATTTCAGTTCAGTCCCTGATGAAGCCAACTTACTGGCTGGAGTGTCAGGAATTCCTTCATGACTTTTCATGTATTCTTTTCTAGACCTGCTCCAAGCTCTGGATATCTCTTGCTGACTGGAAGGACTAAGGAGAACTGAGGTTCCCATCTCCCAACACCTTGAATTTAGAGCCCTCTTCCCCAGCCTGGCCAGCCTATGGCTGAAGATGCTCTTCCCCTTCTTTGAGAGATGGACCCCATCAGCCCTCAGTACACCCAGCTTGCTAAGATGAGTCATGAGGTCCAAAAAGCTAAAACCCTGACTGTGGTACCAGCCTGTAACTATATGTTGATTTGTCAGATCTGACTGGCCCTTTCAAACACCTTGCCTTTGAGGGGAGGATTAATAAAACAGTCATGTGTAACAGTCACTGCACTGTACAAGGCTCAGTAGCCTATCAGTGACATCCCTGCTACGACTCCCCAGTAAGCAGCACCTCTGCAGACTGTGTGTCAGGTCTCTCGGTGCCTCTGAACCTCTCAGAAGTCACCTACTGCTGTCACCCATTGCCTTTTCTTAGTTGTGCTGGCTGTGATGTGGGACCAGAAGGGGCTGCCCTCCTGGTTGTTATATAGGGAGCAGATAGGGCTGCCTTACTGAGCCCTGGTGCCTCTCATTATGTGACAGGTCTTTCCTCTTCAGTCTGCAGAGAAACAAAGTGCTTATGCAAGGGCACTTCAGACTTCAGGGAAGTCTCTTCTGCCTGTGGTCCTTGCTGTTGCAAGCTTCCATTCTTCCGCATTATTAGCCCCCTCATTTCTGTGTGTGCTGGTGTGAGATTTTTTGGCTGTTTGGTTGTTGGCTTATGGGACCACTGCAAGTTGAGCTTGGGACCAGGTATCTAACACCTCAGTCTCCCTGATGTTACGCAGTCTTCTCGCTGCCTTCTGCAGCTCAGCCACCAGCTGCAGGAGGTGCACCACCTGAGCACATGTTCTGCATGCAGGTCTGCTGCCTGACCCTGCCCCAGGAAAAATATGTCTCTTCCTGCAGTCTGAGATCTGCCCTGTCCATCCTGATGATGTCTGCTGTCCCCACCAGACAGAATTGCTGTAGGGAGAGGCTATATTGCAAACCTCAGATTGCAGCCACAGCAAGATTGTGTATCTGTGCCTGTTTCAGAGGGCTTCTCTCTGATCCACTGCTGTTATGGGACCAGTGACATGTCTGTCCCATCTCCTCTACTTCGACTTCACAAAAACAGAAGGGTTCTAGTGAGACCCAACCACAGCCAGTACCATTCACCTTTGCAGGAGGCTTTCTGCAGTTTTCCAGTGACACCTACAGACCTAACTGCAGAGGTTCTGCTTGGGTCATGGAAGGCCACTCCTTTGGCAGGGAAAGGACATGGGTCCCCAGCATTCCTGGCCCATGCCTTAACATCAAAATCCCTCTATTCTGCTAAGATTTCTGCTTCACATTTTCCTTAAGTTTTCCAGGGAGGTCACATCTGTAAGTGAGATGTGAGATAGATAAGTTATACAGTCTTGAAGAGAAGAATACACAGCAGAAATTCTACTTCAGCTGTTGTGGTAATTACAGACTAGCATGGACACTTGAGCCTCTTTTGTTCTAAACACAAAATGTGAAGTTAGCTGAGACAGCAGGAAAGCTGATGGTGCAAGATGAATACTTGTGTGAGCTGCCTGACCACACTGCTGGCAGTGCCATCATGCCTTTAGGTACACTGTCAGGGTAAGACAAATACAGTGAGGGAGAAACTACTCATTAGGAATCCAGAAAAAGCCTCACACACCTCTATGTCTCATGCATTAGTAGAGAGAAAGTCTCCCCTTTTAGAATCTCTTTTATGTGCTTGGATAAAGACAATAGTGTCTCAGCTGGTGCAAGGCAGACTCTGACCACGGCAACAACAGGTTTTGGATACAGCTGCTAGCAGTATTTCCTTACTCCTTTAACCTATCCTTCAAAAGAGCTGACTGTAGTTTAACCTACAGCTAATTTCACATGGTCATTTTAAAAATCTGAGATTATACTTCACACACACTGTCAGTGTAAGCACAAGTTAATGACATCTGGCAAATACAGGGGTCTTTGCTTTGTGCTGCACAACAGATCTGACACACCCTGGCATCTATAAAATACTTTTTAAAAGACTGATAGAGTGAGAAGAGGTTAATCTTTTCTTAAAGCACCCTTTATTAAAAACATAAACATTTGTAAATGTATAAAATTATAAAGTATTAAGTGCTTCTTGCTTCCTAGTACAGTGGAATTCAGAAGTGGAAGGTAAATTTGGTGTTAATCTGTTTGGTATTAGTTCCAGGGTTGCAGAACTGCCCAGCTAGTTTTGCAAAAGACAGCTAATCTCATTCCTCTAACAGGTTTAAACAATCATGTTTCACTTTGGTTTCAGACTTTTTTTCCTGCTCCTTTTGACAGACATCATTGCTTTTTAGTGAGAGCAAGGCTGGAGCCATAGGAATGAGCAGGCTCCCTAGAAGGATGCAAACAGATGTTTTACAAAGGCAGTGCCTTCCATGTGGTAATGGGGAAGAGAATTCAGGCACTGTGAGAGCTAGAGCTCCTTTGTACAGTGTTCCTCAAGGACAGTGTGCTCTTGGCATTGGGATCATCTTCTAGCTGGACTGGATAAAGCTAGTCACAGGTTCAATTTGCATCAAGGTCCCTTAATCAGCAAGTACTCAGATTCCCTTGAAATACGTATAGTGTGAAGCATCATGAAATCCCAACCACCTGGGTTTTTTTTACTACATAAGTGTTATAAAGTAAGAATTTCTCAGGTAGTACCGAGACTTGAAGTCCAAAGCAGGACTTCCACTGCTGTGGAAATACTGTAAAATGAAAAAATTTAGTCATATCCACTGTAATTGTCAGTGTAACTGGACTCCAAATCGCATCTTATGTGTCACTTCCCATCTCATCTAACACTAAAGAACAGATGTCAGTTGCAGAGAGAACTGGAGGTGTTTGTTGATGTTGTTTCTTATTGCTCCCCAAAGCCCCTGTCACCTGCAGAAACTTATGACAAGTCCTTGAACTAAAGTGTCACATTTGCCAGTTCTTCTGCCACCTTCCACCATGCCAGGCACATGTCTCATTGCCCAAAGTCTGATGCTCTATAGGAGACCACCACCTTAGTCTAATACTAAACCAGCAGGTTCATCTTGTGGAAAACTTAAACCACTGAAATTGTGAGAGAGGTGAAGAAACAGAATCTCAAGTAAAACAAGCTAATTTTGAATGTCTCAGCATTTAGCAGGGAACCAGAGGGGTGAGAAATGCTGCTGTATTCAACTTCTGCTGCTTACTGAGATTTTCTTTTATAGGCACCACTATAGGTAAGGCTTTTCTTTTCTTGTAGAAGACAAAGTGATTCATTGTAACTGACTTGTATTACAGATCACATACTTACATATCCCCACTGGAACGGAAGGATGCTCTAGCTTCTACTGCCCTTTAGCTAAAAGGCACAATTAGCTCCAATATGAGTAGAAGAGTTATGCTGTACCACCGTCCTTAAGTAGAAGTTTTCTACTGGGTTTGTTCTAGGCAGAGCTTCCATCTTTCTGAAACCTTCACCCTTGGTCCAAGTACATGAAAATTAAAAAATGGCTGGAATTTGATGCTACCCTCCACTGTGACATTTCTTTAGCTTGAATCAAGTCAGCTAAAAATTTTAGTTGCATGCATAGTTGTCCATTGCCACTTTGACCTTTCTGGAAAGACAGCTTTTCTTAGCAGCTCAGATCCCCAAATAAACACAAGACTGAGAGACGCACAGCAAAGGTGCTATTTGCTCTAGTCCTTGCTGGTAGTGCAACATGACATGAGTATCCCAATGTACCAGTTCAGGATTGGTCTATGCCCACTAGTTCAAGTCCTTGGCCCTTGGCATCCCCTTTTTGGCCTGTTTAGGATTCAGGAACATGTGTTGTCACTGCATCTTCTGCCTTGGCCAAATCAGCACTGACTGTCTCAGCATGGAGCCGCTTGTAGTCAGTGTGGAAGAAAATGACGTAGAAACAAGCCATACCACTGCAGAGGCCAGCTTGCACCAGTACTGGAGCTATGAGAGAGAGAGAGACACTTTTAGGCAGTGAATCCAAAACTCCCCATGGGTGCAGAAATACACAGGTCAACTCCCCAAATTGGCACATCCTGTCTGACCCCCTCCCAAGGGATACCCCCGAGGACAGGGTGCAGACCACAGTGGGACATTACAAGTTTGGTAACAGACAAATCTTGCTTTACCTAAGACTAGCATAGGAATTATATTTATGTAAAATATGGAGGGGCTTCCAGAACACTGTGTCTTGCATGACCCCCCAGGCTGGAGATCTTACACCAGTGCACACACTGTACTTGTAGGAGTGTGTGTCTCTTTGTAAGTGTACCCATTTGTGTCTTGGGGGGTGGTGAAAAACATTACAAAAAAGACTGAATCAAATCACTTGAGCTCCACAAGGGAACAGGTCCTCACAGGTTACTTCTTGTTATATCATCTGAGAGCAAACTAGAAAAATTCACTAAATATGAACTTTTATTACCAAAAAATTTGTGTTTAAATAATCTTTTCTGAAGGGAAAGAAAAAGTCTATCTAAAAGACTATGCAATAAAGCCTGGAAGTAGTTACAATTTCAACGCTGCCCCAGATGAACATCTTGATCCCTTTCTCCACAGGCTTTCCTGTATGTATCTGACCACAAAAAGAATCGGAGTGAATACCTATTCCCAAGATCCATCTCTGATCTGATTAAATGGCAAATTGCAGGCTTTCAGAGATGAAGCAGTCAAATTGCTTTTTGGGCACAGTTACTATGAAGCCTTGATCCCTTACATCTAGTAGATCTTATTATGGGGAGTTTCTGCTCAGCCAAACAGGATTTATTTAATAGATGATGGTCAGCCTTTGCTTATGGTGTCCCCAGGTATCATTATTACATAAACACAAACCAGCTGAGAGATCAAGACTAGGGTTTAGCCTGCACTGAAAACATTTATGTGCTCCTGTTCATCTCAGTTGCTGTCTCTTCTGACCAGCTAGGAAGGAGGGGAAATCTGGAGTAAGTCCGAACAAGCCTGTATGTTACAAACATGGGCAGCTGTGTGTGCAGAAGAAAAAGATGTAGCTTTCAGTCAAAGCATTTGTAATCTTAGCCTCTGATACGAAAACCAGCCCTGGTTATGCTACATGGACAGCATCTTCGCCTCAGAACAGCTGCTTTCTAGCCTTATGGAACTCAAGTCTCTGCAGGGTGACTACAAAAGAAATTTTGACCCAGAGCCAGAAGTGGCATTCATAGTGCCTTAGAGTTCTTTCCATTTCAATCTTGCAGGATTGGTTTAGCCGGAGCAGCAAGAAGTGCACCTTCAGACTCGGAAAGGGGGTTAGATGATATGCTACAGTAGGAATCACTTACTGGGTTCCTCACACTGAGACCTGGAGGAGAGTGGGGAGTACATGGGGTGCAACTGAGTGTCCAGCATCATTTCCCAGGAACATACTTACTTGTCCAGTCCAGGGCTCCATCTTGGTCAAGGGCACAGGTGGAGAATGGATCCTCAGAAACACGGACAGTGAGAGCTTGTAGAAGAATCATTAAAATCACACCCTCAATCTGGCTGTGGGGAGAAGCCAACATGCAGCTATGTTACCTGTCTGAGAGGTACCAGTGCTACAGACACCACCACTTTCCCTATCTGGAAGAGAATGATGCCTCTTTCTGGATCATGGTCCTTCTGGCAGAGAAAGCTACTGCTGTATTCCTCTGGCCCAGGTGTTTGGTTAACTGGTTCTGGCTCACAGAGTGTCAAGGTCAACTCCAGACACAGGGCCAGTGTGGCAGGATGACTGTATACTCCCTCTGCAGGCAAGCAGGTGTTGAACTACACTGTCAAAAAGCTGAAGCATATTCACTGGGCAGAGTTGGAAACACTTTTCACTACAGGACTAAGAAGGCAAAAAAGGCTGTGGCCATAAGCCTCCTCCTCATTCATGGCTGGCTGGCAGCAGTCACTAAGTCCACAACCAGTGAGAGACAGCTTTCAAAGGCAGTGTCTGATGCCTGTCACTGAGGTTTCTTGCTGCTGCACCTTCACCTGACACAAACACATGGCATGAGATCACTGGTGTCACTGCTTAGAGCTCCAGCAAGTCATTCCTGATGAAGCCCAGAGCCACCCCTAGGGTGGTAAATTGGTAACTGGAAGGACAGTCACTGTCCCTCAATGACTGATTAGCCCCATCTCCCTCAACAGAGCACTGAGAACTGACTCATCCCTGTACTGCTGTGGGATTGGGTGCCTCTCTCAGGCATGCAGCCCCCATCTGCTTCAAAGGCAGTTGGTGCTGGGCATAGTTAAATCATGATTTGTGCCAGCCAAGCAGACCTTTATCTTCCTTCTTGCTTTTCTTCCACCTCTTCCATACAGTCCTGTTTTAAAACATTTAACTGTTCAGGTCTGTGGCTCAGCCAGACAGCTCCCTTGCCAGGGGCATGTGCACAGACACCAGAAAGACACTCAGCAGGATGGCAAGCACTGTTGTCTATGCTCTACTCTATCTACATCCACACCCCTGTGTTTGTGAGTGAGTGCTGGAATCCAAGCTCATGTGTCAATTGGACTTAATCTGCCAGCTTACCTCGCAACAAAAATCAGGCCTGTAGATGTGCCCTCTCCTACGGGGTAGGAGCACTCCACAGCCAGCTCCATGGCAATGGGGTAGATGGCAAAACCAAAGAAACCAAAAAGCGAACTGGTGATGGCCAACATGATGGCCTGATGTCTGAACCGAGAAGTCTGCAGGGCAAAAGAAAACAATACCAAAGTCTCAATGTCAGCACTGTGGTGTAGAGTCTCTGAACCTTTAACCTGTAGGAAGTCTCAGGAGGTGACTCACCAGTATATTCCCTACTTTTTCCTGAAGTATTTTTTTTTACTTTCAACCCTCTAGAGTCAACAAAAGGCTAGAAAATGGAGAGCTGTCTGTTGAATTCAGGTAAGGAGAGGATCAGCAGAATTATCTGAAAAGCACCGGTGTGGTTGTACTACAGTAACCTGACTGGTCAGTGACTTACCAGGAGTATGTTCAACATTTCCCTAGGGCAAGTGAAACACACACCTTTGTCCCAAAGCCAAGTAGCATTTTGGAAATGTTTGCATTAGGTTACTTGTGAGAATTCTGGGTTGCTGCAGCTTCATGATAAGGAAAATCAGTCAGACACATGTTGCTAACAACATAGGGATTTTAACATCAAAAGACCCAAACAGAAAAGCAAACAAAAAACCACCTGAAATATTTACAAAACCTGGAGATTAGTTTAGTGCCCAGAACAGCCTTGTCCCTAACTCTGGAGGAAAGAGCATGACCTTATCCAGCCAATGCTATTAAAGGCAAAATACTTTGCAGTCATGCTGCTGGTACCTCCTTCCTTGACCATGTAATAAATTCCCACAAAGGAACACGAGGTATCTGTCCTGGCATGGCAGCAAACCTGGCCCAGCTAAACTGGTTTAGTCAAGGAAAACTCTATGTGTCTGGAATCTGAGTTCAAAGTGCAAAGGTATCAAACAGATTTGAATGGGTGATTTTTGTTCTACTACTTTGAACTAACAGCTCATCTCTACATGATGAAGGTGAGGAGAGCAGGAGGAATAGGTTTACTTGTTGCTCCTAACACAGCCTCTAACCTACTCAGTGCTTTACCTGAGTCCAGGCAAGTTGACTTGTATTCAGATCATCCTCAAAAAAAAAAAAAAAAAAAAAAAAAAAAAAAAAAAAAAAAAAAAAAAAAGCCAGAATATGAAAGGAAAATGCAAGGTGTGCTTTAGGCACCTTATCCTACATTGACAAAAGCATTGCATTTGTCTATCTCTTCCAAATGGAGCTGCCATCTCTGGGGTCTTGGTCCCAGGGAAGGTGTGATCACCTTTAATGAAAGTTTGGATTTTTCATTATACAAGAGAAAGGCACAGCACAAGACTGCTGGGAAAGGAGAAACCTGCACCATTCTGAGTCCTCTGTCATGCTATGTGTCATGATGATCAGATTCCTGCTGTGTGATGGGTCCCATTGGCAATAGCTGTGCTTGAGTGCAGTACTTGTACCCTGGCCTCATGGGTGTAAAGTCTCCAGGCTGAATTCAAGTGTTCTCCTCTTCTGCCTCTCTTGTCCCCCTCAAGGAACTATTTCAGAACTAGAACATAACCAGGTCCTTTCCAGTAATGTTACAACCCTGACACTCACCACTGTTAAAAGCAGGTGTTGGAAAAACATGACATTCTTGTTCATTTTTGTGATATAAATACTTAGCAATTCTCTTTCTTGGTTTTTTTGAAAGAATGGTCTCAGGAGTCAGTAAGCAAAATTCGTGATGCAGTGTAGGGAAGTAAAATTATGCCTATTTATCTATATCATAAATCCATCTGTCTCAGTCTCCACAGTGACTGTCAAAATCCTCAGTAAAGGGTTTTTTTTAGAAATATTCCTAGCCCAAAGAGATAATCCCAAAGCATAACACAGGGCATAAGAAACACTATGATATCAAACAACCTTGGTTTAAGTTGATGATTTATCAGATGGCAATAGAAATAAGCCCATGGGAATGGCACGGTGTAAGGGAGAACTCACCACTGCAAACATGATGCTGGCAAGTGCACTCAGACAGAAACAAATCTTGGTGGACTCTATGAACTTCCTTGTCCGGTCGACATACATGCCTAGCAGGAAAGCACCCAACAAACCACAGACTGTGAACAGTGCACCATTCAGGCCAGCAAAATCCTGGAGGGCAGAAGAGTAAGTAATGAGAAACTAGAGCAATTAAAAAAGAGGTTTTAATGTCACTGACCCATCTGCTAGCTACCAGTGCTTCACTTACTGAGGTAGGAAAAGCTTCCTTGCCCATTGCAGCCTTCACAGGGCTCTGAACAGCAAATTGTAGAAGCTGGTGCTTTTACAAGTGTGTGGGGACAGCAGGGTTGACAGCACTCCCAAAGGATGACAGATCTCTGTACACCTGTCAAGGGAGGCTGATGCAGAGCAATAGCAGTTCCCTGGCAATAAATATTCGTGCCTGGAGCCACTGGGCTCTTCCAGGGGCAGCTAGTTTCTTTGTCCACACTGGTGGCAACAGGCCCAACTGCCTTGGGACCTGCTGATGTTCTTAATTACCCTCCTTTACCTTTTCTTACCAGGAACCTGCACTGGCACACCCAAAGCATGTTAGAGGAGACACTGGCTGTGTCAAAGTCTAATGAGAGAGGCAGTGAGCAGTGGCTAGTATAGGGTAAATGCTCTGTTGCCTGCAGTGATTGTCCTTTGTTTGTAACACTTCTTCAACTCCATAAGAATTCAAATGCAGACAGCAATCCTGAAAGCAGAGAAGCTTTTAACAAATTTGGAAGAGCACTTTTGGGGGCCTCAGGGGCACTGGAAGGAAAGGGTATATGGAATAGCTTCTCTGGGCTAAAAGGCCAGGACAAGCCAGTCACATAGAGACAAAATTATGATGCACAGAAAGCAAGGCTGCAAAGTTTAAGAGGTTTCCAGTTAAAAACCAATGGAGTGTGTAAAATGTGACCTGCCTATGAAGCCCTGAGCCAGATATCAGATCTGGGAGCTGAAGAGGAGGGTGGACAGAGACCAGACATGTAAATGGGCACACATAAACAGCTGGTGAGGTGTTTTAAGAGGACCCCCAAGGCAATACAAGCATCAGGACTGAAGTGCAGCCTACTGAGAGGGAACACCTGAACTGGGGGGGGCTCCTAGTAAGCAGGAGGGAGAAAGCAGCAGGAACCAACTGTGCACATATTGCACTGAACTGTAAAAGCAGCACCTGCTGGTGTCAAGGATGAAGAAACAGCTGTCACAGTAACCACTGACCTCTTCTGCTGCCTTGGCTTCATGTAAATCTGTGCAAAGAGGTAAAGGTGCTTGCATCAGCTGGTTTCACTCTAGGGCCTGCCTGGGCCCCATTCTGCCCTGGAGTAGGTGGCAGAAGGCTGCATAGACAGCAGTGCTTTGGAGTGGCTTAGAAAAATCACACTATTGTTTTTACCTAAATTTTTTTTTGTTTGCAAGTGGGAGCCTGGCCATGGGCAGTAATGAAAATACAAGTCATCTATTATACTAAGAGTTTGTGTTCTAGATTAATCTGCTGCTAAATCTATATTAGATAACATGAGCAAATAAGATATGAGACTGTGGTGTATTCAATTGTCTTCATTTTGCTCTGAGTACTTTATGAGAGAAAATGAATTTGATAGTATCATAGACAATGTGGACAATGGGGAGAAAAGAAAGACTCACATTTGAATATCCCTTTTCACAAAGGATCTGTTCTAGCAGAGCTGAAAAGCAGGTGAACATCCCAATTCCTCCTCCAAAACACACTGCCAGGATGATGTATGGCTTGTTTCTCAGGAGCTAAAAAATAAGTTAATGTAAGTAAGTGGACAAGGAAAAAGGCCTGGCTGTGACTGCAGACTTGGGGGTCAACAGCTCTGATTCCTCAGTTCAAAATGCTGACAAGGTAACTCCATGATGATTGACAGAACTATGGCTTTGTCCTGTCAGTTCAGCCAGAAGACAAGTTACAGTGGGGACCATGTAGGGAGAAAGGAACTCTTCAGTGCTCAAGTTCTTCCTTTGCTTTGCCATGTGCTATCCTACCTGTTACCACATCTGTTCAGAAGACTCAGGTTATGTGCTCCTCTTGGATAAGACCAACTCTGCCTGTTTGAGGTATCTAAATGGCTGCCAGCCCATAGGTGAATGGTCAGAAAGCATCTCTTGCAGCTTTGCTGTGAGCAGCTTTTACTCTTTAAGGAGATCCTGATCTTCAAGGGGCTTTCCATGGCAGGTTTAGGGGAGTGGCATTCAGAGTCTGCTTTGTAAGCAGATTGTTCAGCACATCTCCATCTTGCAGGGCTGCATCCCTCACTCCAGCATGGCAGCCCCTATGCTCTAACACTTACCATTTTGAGCCCTGTGAAGAATGGCTGCGAGTTGGAGTTCGTGGCACTGGCTGACGGAGGTGTTGGCGGGACCTTCTCATGAATCCCCAGAGTTGCTAGAGCACAGGCTGTAACTGCTGGGACAGCAGAAATACCGAGCTACACAAAAGAAGGACAAGACAAGTTACCAGTCTTCCCAGCTCCACTACCTCCAAACAAATAAATCCGCTGGACCCAAATCAACCCAGTGGACTGATTAAAGCAGTTTTCATTTACCATCAATGGAATGTGCTTTCCTTCAGGAACTAGTGCAGGTGACAACAAGTTTGCTATAAGAATGCCCAATGGATTGGCTGGAAGGAAATAGAAGAGAAACATTTTTTTCATGCAAGCAGTCAGAATTGTGTATCCACCCCTATTGCACCACAGCTGCAGTGTGCAGCACTGTAATGAACAAGGACAAAACAAGGCATATATATGGAGATCCAGGAAGGGAACATTTGGAGAAGTTGACTGTATGGTCTTACTGTTGCCATATCTGTTGTCTCAACCCCATGAAATCCATTCTATAAAACCATCTCCCTTCAACTCCTAACTCCTATAAGCTGTTTTTCAACTATGGACTATGATGTCCTCACCCTCACAAGGCCGCCTCAGTAAATGTCAAGCTGAAGGGACAAAATTAAAATGGGTGAAATCCATGTCATCTGTCCTGATGTTACATAGCAGGAGTTAGAGAGGTGTTTTTCCCTCTGTATTCTCCTATGCCATTAGGCATGTATACTTTGTGTAGAGGATTCCCCTGCTCAAGCATGAACAGCCACAGCTCCCTTAGCCTCTGCTGCCATGACAGATGTTCCTTTCCCTTAACTGTGTTAGTGGCTTCTTAACTGGACTTACACTAATATGTCCAGGTCCTTCTTATATAGGAAACTTCAACCAGACACAGCTCTTCAGATGTGGACAGACAACTTCCCTCAAGCTGCTGGCAATGCTCTTTATGAGAGTCACCGGGATGCTATTACTTTTCTTTGTCAGAAAACCATGAACAGCACTCTAAAGTGACACTAGGTCATTCCTGAGACCTTTCAAGCCTTTATACTTCCTTTGCAAAGGCCAGGCAGATATAAAAGTGGATATCTGCTACCAACTACAATAATTACATGGCAGCAGACAATCTTGCAGATTTTGTACAGGAGGAGGCAGTTGCATTATTATGGGTCTGGAGCTGAGCAGTGTGTGAAGCAGCCCTCCTGGGACTCAGGTTGGGAACATACAAAATTGCAGGCGACAGTTTTTTAATGTTAAGGCAACATTCTGCAAATAGTCAAACAAGTAAAGCTACTTTTCTACTAGTGTTCAGCGATGGGGTTAAGAAAGCCAAAGCCAGCCTGGTGAATGAGGTGAAGGGCAATAAGAAAGACACTTTTGAGTACTTTAGCAGCAAAAGGAAAGTTAGGGCAATGTGGGCCTATTGCTGGATAGGGCAAGATACTTGGTGATAAAGGACATAGAAAACATCAAGGTATTCAATGCCTTCTTCATCTCTTCTGTGATTGGTAAGACTGACCTTTAGCTCTGAGGCAGAGGTAAAGTTTGAAGCAACAAAGATTGACCCTCAGTGGAAAAAGACTAGGTTGCAGAACATTAAATAAGCCAGACACACACAAATCCATCGGACTGATAGGACGCATCAGCGCTGAAGATTGTTTCCATTGCAAGGCCATTTTTTGTTACTTTTAAAGGGCCACAGCAGTTCCAAGAGGCTCCTGAGGACTGGAAGAGAGCAAATGTCACTCCTATCTTCAAGAAGAACAAGAAGGAGAATCCAGGGAACTTCAAGCCTTTCAGTATTACTTTGTTCCTTGGGAAGGTCATGGAATGATCAATTCTTTCCACCATTTCCAGGCACATGAAGGATGACAAGGTGAAAAAGAAAAATGCTTAACTAACCTGGTAGCTTTTATGCTGAAATGACTGCTGGATGGATGAGGAAAGAGCAACTGACACTGTCTCCATAACAACCTTGCAGACAAGCTGATGAAGTACTGTCTAGTCAAATAAACAGTGAACAGATAACTGAAATGCAGCAAATAGCTGGGCCCAAAGGATTGTCATCACTGACATGAAGACTGCTAGAGGCCCATCATCAGTGATGCACCCCAGGGGTTCATACTGGGGCCATACAGTTACCTGGATGATAGGACAGAGTGCACCCACAGCTAGTTTGCAGATGTTGTGACACTGGGAGGAGTGACTTGCAGAAGAGATGGCCATGCTCCCACTCAGAGGCACTGCAACAGACTGGAGAAATAGGCAGAGGGGAACCTTGTGAAGTTTGAATAAAGGAAATATGCTGCACCTGGGGAAGAATAATAATTCATCCACCAGTACCTCTTGAGACTCAACAACTGGAAAGCAGCTCTGCAGGGGAGGATCTTGGTGGACACCAACTTGACCATGAGCCAGCAACACGGCCTTCTGATAAAGAAAGCCACCACAATCCTGGGCTCAGCATTAGGCAGTGTTGTTAGTGGGAGCTTGCCTTTACCCTCTACTCAGCACTGGCAAGTCCACATCTGGAGAATTGTGAGCAGTTCTCAGGTTCTCAGTGTGAGGGAGACATGAATTTACTGGTCCAGAAAAGAGAAAAGATAATTAAAGGACTGGAGCTTCTGTGATATGAGGAGACACTGAGAGAGCTGGGACCGATCAGCCTGGAGAAGCTGCTAGAAAGCAGTTTGCAGAAAAGGACTGCAAGTTGGATTGTAAGTTGACCATAAGCCAGCAATGCAGTCTTGCAGAAAGGTGTCCAACAGGAATGCTGGGCTGCATCAGGAGGAGCAGGCTCAAGATCATGATCCTCCTCCTCTGCTAAGCCCTGGTGAAAAACATACAGAGTGCCAAGTCCAGTGCTGGGTTTCTTGATGCAAGGTACCAAGTTAGTGGAGGAAGTCCAGTCCAGGGCCAAAGGCATGATTAAAGGTCTGGAACATCTCTCATACCTAAGGAGGCTGGGACAGCTGGGACTGGTTAGACTGGAGAAAAAAAGCATTGATCAGCAATTATAAAGATGGAACTTTTCTCCGTGGTGTACAAAGAGTAACACAGGAAACTCTACCTGAATATACACTTCTTTACTGTGATAGCTATTCAGCACTGAAACAAGATGCTCAGATAAACTGCTACACCTCCATTAATGGAGATAATCAAAACCTCAGGTTTGATTTTTTGGGGTTGTGACTCAACACAAACCTGGGCAATCTGGTCTATACAACCCTGGTTGAGCAGGGGGTAGTACAAGATGATCCCAAGAAGTGCCTTTCACCCCCATCTGTTGTATAATGATGCTGAGGCATCATTAATAATCCTATAGCAGACAACTGTAGCATTTCTACTCTGTGCTTGGGAAAGTAGTACCTTATGATGCTGGTGAAATATTACCCGCTTCTAAGTACATGGAAACAATTAAACAGCAGTTTCCAAGGAGATAGATTACATCTTCTCTGTTGTGGTAAAATGCAACTGGGCATTGTAGGCTGCCTGTAAACTAGTTAGCCATTTCCATGAACTATCAACATGCTGAAGCAGTTCCAGAAAGCGTAGATGAGGATTGGAAAGGTACAGGTGAGCACTGGGCTAAACTGCAAAGGACTGAGACCACCTGAGTAATTACATGGTTTCAGTTGCCTTCTTTTCCTGGGAAGAGCTTTTATATGGCCTAGATTATAAATGGAAAGGAGGTCACTGAGTTAATCAACTATACATTACAATCCAGGAGTCCTGGTGGACTAGCTTGCAATACTCTGCAGTGGGGCTGTGTGTTTTGTGGTCAGTGATGCTGACATACTGAAACTCTTCAGGGTGCAGAAAATGACATACCAACAGACCTCAATAAATAAAGACTCCTATGGATGAAGGAGAAGTCCCTTCATTCAACTCAGACAACTCTTTCTACCTCTGACACAGGAGAATTTCTTGTGATGTTCACAGGGGATGAGTTCTTGGCCCTGCACTGCTTCTGTCTGAGTAAGTCTCTACAAGTGATGGGTAGAACAAACATTCAAGAGCTGAGTCATTAATCATTATGACAGCTGAGTCATAGTAATTTCAGCTGTTCAGCAGGATCCTGGGTGCAAGGTTCATATTTGTCACAAAAGCCCAGGGAAGCCATAGGCATTGACAGCAGGAAGCTGTAGAACCAGTTTCTGTATGCAGCACTGATATTGGCAGTATTGGAGTGCTGAGTGCTGCTCAGCATTAATTACACAGGAAGTGGGCACTTATAAATTGGAGCAAGATGACACAAAAAGATCACATCAGCAACAGGTTGAATGGAGACAAGCAGAAAGAAGAAAAGGGAAATTTGTTTGTAAAGTAGCTGGGTGGGAGTTATTCAGTCTTTCAGGATGAAGAAGAGCAGATTCTGTCCATAACTACCTGACAGACAGGTGCAACAAGACTGAATAAAGAGCATCAAGACGTTGACATTTGCCTTGAGCTAATTAACCACTGGATTAAATGACTGGGGCTATGGTAGATTCTCCTTCCAGGCAGTATTTAAATTTTCTTGAAATAAAATCTTGATATTGTATAGCAAACAGTATGGATGTAACCATGCGCTATTAATGGAAGTCTCCCATAGAGCAACATGCTGGTGTTGCAGCAGACAACAATCACAGCCTATTCAGCCTGCATTCTGACATCTCAACATGCCAGACACTGAACAGCTTCAGGTCTTGGGATTTCACTGTTCCTTGGTCTTCAGGTTTGTTCTTTGTCATGGTTAGATTCACTTGGTTCTGTAAAGACTGAAGATGCTGTGTGAACAAAAATGTTCTTTATCTTCTCTGGCTGCTCTATCACTTAAAAAGAGCACTTTGTAGGCTGCAGTCCCTTATGGCAGTGAAGCATTGAGTGCCCAGTGGTCCTTGGTAGTGCTTGTATCATGCCACACTGACAATAAAGCTCCTTCACCACCAGGAAAGTAAATGTCTGTCTCAGCACCAGAAAATCAGGTGAGTCATCATATCCACCCTATTCTAGAAAAACCAGTGCAAAAATAACTTACTCATTCTGACACCACAGATCCATTCTTGCTAAATGACAGTGTGCATGCTCTAGTCTAGCAGCAGCATTGGAAAAGCTGCATAGGGGTACTCTTCTTTCCCATGCCTAACCCTTCCTGACAGCTTCAAGGCAATGGGGAGGGAAGACAGCTGCTGGCTGTTTTGAGGGAAGGACAGTTGGGGCTACCACACACATGCAGGTACTATTAGACTTCACAGCCAGAGCCAGTGAACCAGCCCAGTTTCTGGAGCACCTCTCAAGTCCTTGGAGAAAAGAGCAAGAGATTTATTTGGCTGCTGGGTAAAATGTCACATGAAAGGAGGAAGCAGGTCTATCAAGTGTAGTATCCTGTCTCTATCTCTGCCCAAAGGAGCCAAGAAAGGAATGTGATTAGAGCAAGCTTATCTGGTCCCTCTCCTCCTTCCTGCTTCCAGGCACTTAGCAAGGCAGGTGTGCTTTCTGCACGGATAGTCCTGTCATTATGCATCCCTAACATGTTTGTGCAGACAGACAAGAATATTTTATCTGTGTGTGCATACATACCAATTAAGAATACATGCTCAGTCTTCCTACTGGATGAACTGGTGGGCAAAATTGCCACAGCAGTCTCACCTCACCTCACCTCACCTCACCTCACCTCACCTCACCTCACCTCACCTCTATCCAGTTACAGAATTTGGCACCTGTGACCATTGGCACTACAATGCAATTTAAGACACCTTCCTAAGAAACTTCAAAATTAAGGCCACTAAAGACTTAGTAACATTAAGGGCTGTCATCAACCTATGTGATATTTAACAAAGATGACAACTTGGTCCAGGAAGAGAGGAAGAAGGTTAGGAGTCTGGGTAGCTTATACTGAACACCACACCAGGATGTGGCTTATACTTACTTCTGGTTCACTTGTTTTGTTGCACATGACTACAAGACACTTGGGTGAAGCTGTATTTGCAAGGGCAAATGGCTGCAGTACAAAGGACTTCCTCTGCCTGCTGCATTTGAAAGGCAAACAAATTGCTAGCAGGTTCTGTAAGGCAGCAATGTTATTTTGCAGTTATCACTTACACATTGATGCAATCATATTTGCTGTTGCTCTCTGATGGTCTGGGAACCATAGTGCTGCCAGCTTTGTTGGTGAAAAGATGATAAGAGGTTGTGCTAATGCACAGAAGCATTGTCCAATAAACAGGTACCAGTAATTCTGGGAACCCAAGCTCAGGAACTTTAGAACGCTGAACAGCCGGGTGATGCTACCAACCATGTTCAGCCATGCACTCAGGAGCACCTGCAGTGAGCAGAAACAAACAGGGTTTGTGTGCTGCAGCCTGAAGGGCAGAACTTAACACAATAGATTAGCACGAGCAAGGTCTCAAATGCACTACAGGAGACACCGAGTGTTAGTAATCAGTGCCTGCAGACCATCCCCACCCCTCTGGGCCACTGCAAGATGCTTCTTATCCTACACAGCTCCTTAGGGAGTCTTGGGGTCACAGGGAGCAAGGTGACTGTCTCAGCCCCCTACAGGAACCACTTTGATAAGAAATCTGAAGTTCACTAATTACACCTTGTCATCAAGTTTGCGCCATCACCAATATTTTGCTGTGACAATCCAAAGATCATGGCAATGCATCATCCAGCTTATGGATCCTGCAAATGTTCTTCTATTCTATTAGCATTGCTAGTGTTTCAGTGCTAGATTCCGCACAATTCTGGGATCATGTAGAGCTCACAAGCTGGCTTAGCAGAGACCAAGCTCTGACCTGATAGGGGTCTCTTGCTTGCACTCTCTTCTGCTATTCCTTAAACTGGCCCTGTCAACAAAATTGTGATGCTAAGAATTCCACAGCAAATTTGATCCAATTACAGAAAGCTTTTCACAGAGTCAGTTCACAGTATCCATCCCCATCAGCTGGTTAAGACAATGAAAACTAAAGCTGGAAAAGGCAACCAGGAATGCAACTTTATTCTGATTTTTCTCCCTGCTCTCTCCACCATTGCCACAGAGGTTATGTTACTGAACTAGCATAGAGCTTTCAATGCAGCATTTGGAAAGACTCCTGTTCAAAGCATGTACATTACTGCTTTGTGCATCTACTGCTACTTCTAGGTGAAACTTCCTCAGGGAAACAGAACACTTCAACTCACAGCACTTCGGAGCCCCACACTGTCGAGGACCCATGTTGCCACCAGACCAAATGGTATCGAGATAAGGAGGTACACCATTGAGAGCCAGTTGACCATCTCCAAGGAAATATGGAAGTAAGCAGCTGTCTTATCAGCCACAGGAGCAAATGTCAGCCATAGCTGCAAAACAAAGACCAAAAATGGATAAGCATGAACACCTTCAACAGAACAGAAATTCAGCATCCCCTCAAACTGAGCTGTAAGGAGGCTTACTGTCTTAGTCTCTCTTTGTGATGAAAAGAAATTGTGATGTTGAGGCTGGTAATAGAAGTTCAAACCCCCAGTGTCTGCAGTTACTTGGCCCAGAGCACCCCATACATTTCACAGCCTCATCCCCAGTCCTCTAATCCTGATGCTGGAGGCTGGAAAAAGCCTAAGTCAGTACCTTTTTATTTTCCCATATTTAACAGCTTGGCCCTGATGCACTTACTTACCTGATGGAAACCACATGGACTCATTCTGTGTTAGCATAAACAAAATAGAATCTGCCACCTCCTCTCTTCAGCTAAGATCCCCTTAAACTTGGACTGATATTTTCAGTTCCATTTGTAACACCTGGATAGGGCCTTGTAAGAACTTTCCTATGTGTCAGCCAAGAGATACATTATTCCCTGCCTTCCTAGACACACTCAACTAATAGAAAATTACCTAGAGATTGCATTATTCAATGTATTAGAACATATAGCAGGGAGGAACACACAGAAGAGGGGCTTAAACAACTATCCACATTTTTCTTCCAGTGCCACATCTGAACGCAGTTCCCTAGACTTTGTTTTAAACATTGATTTCATGGTTCTTGTCTCCTTCTGGTTTCTTATTGGAATGACAAGAACTGCTTGATCCTAAAATCAGGTTCTGAAATCACAGGCACAAGAAAGAAAATAAGGTACTACAAGTCAGAGGATGTTTCTGTAGATTCTTTGCCAAGATTCATCCTGGTGCTTTTCAAAAGAAACTGGTCTAACTTGTGAAATGGCCTAACCATTCAATAACATTGATTACAGGCTACCTCACTGTTAGAAGATGATCTTGCTGCTGCTAAGTACTCAAGGTTATGAAGGTTGCAGAAATGTGAATAAAAACTTCAGTTATAGCTTTCTACAAAAGAACTCCAGCCACAGTTGCTATCCAGGTATTCCGGTCTGTCATCACAAGCTTCCTTTTCACAGCCTGCAACTTCAGACAGCATCAGATGTGGTGTTTATGTCTAACTGAAAAAGGTTTGGGTAACCTCAGAGGAACGTGTGCTCCTACAAACTTCTTGTTATTTCCAGTGTTCCTGGGTGTTTGGTTTTTTTTTCTTACATGATACGGATCATAAAATCTACCACATTAGACAGGAGCAAAAGGGGAGATGGACTTTTCTCCTCCCTAGAGTCACCGTGTGACAATAGCCACAGGCAAATCATTCCTTATCTAGGCTTTTTGCCTAGAAGGGATGCAATGAGTAAATGGCAGTAACAGAGATGTTTGGAATATATGCTCAGCAACCTTGCAGGGACTCCTAGCATCTGCCTTTTCTTCCTCTCCAAAAGTAGCTGCCATGCGGTATCTCCTGTACTCAGTTCAAAGTTCACATTAGCATGCTGGGCCCAGACACACCTATGTGACATCATTCAGAGATGTGGTAGGGGATGGATTTGGTGTTTACTCAGCTTCCACAGCCAGGTGAATGAAGACTTCAGCTAGGTGCTGAAGGTGTTGAACTCTAGGTTGTTGATGTACTGTTAGACAACAAGGAGGCTAATCCAGGTCACTTTCCAGACTTCCATCAGACTGGGACAGGAGTTTAAATGTTTAATGCTAATGTAACCATTTAGATGTTACAAGCATTACTAAGGCATGAGCATTAGTTTGCTTATGGAATGCTAAACTGCTGCTAAACAAATCCCAGCTGTGTATTTCCAGCAATAGCACTTCTGGGTTCCTCAAGGCCTTCCAAGTGGGGGTGGTGGTGGTGATGAAACAGTCTACCAGGAAACAATGTAATTAAAGAGATGATACATTTTGTAAGCCAGCTTCAGGTATATTTTCACCCCTTCTGCTCCCCTACACAACATGCTCAATCATGCATTACATCATTAGGAAAGTGATGCCACAAGTTGAAGCACAGCACTTTCTGTTCAGTTGACTGTATGCATCTAGGTGATCTGGGATCAAGCACTGGCACAATTCCATTAGATCTAGTAAAACCATTTCTTGCAGAAAACCAAGCATAGGGGCTGCCCCACATTCCTATCCTGAGCAAGAACTCCAGTCCTAGCATATCTGTGTGAGAGCATGGAGGGTGGAAAGTTGCAGCTTGTCCAAGACTGAACTTGTCCCTCAAAATAAGATGTGGGTTTATTTATGGGTCTGGGGAGAATAAGTATGTTTCATTGTTTACGATGTGTTGCTCTAACAGAAATTCAGAACTGGGCAATGGAGCTCAGGATGCAGCTGTATTTGAAGAGGCCACCAAATGCCCCTGCAACAAAGAGGCAGCATTGTGGAGTTTTTCCTACACAGGGAAATACACAGTCTGTATGCCACCTTCTGCTTTTGGTTTTCCCAGTTTTAGTAACTTCACCCATAATAGTTAATAAGCTATTCTGCCAGAAGCTAGAGCCCTTATACAACATGTTTTTCTGAAACTTTGCATTGCCAAGGCTGGTACTTACACAGGGGCTGCCCTGAGGTAATCCCCCTCAGAACAGGTAAAGAAGATGCAGCTCTCCCTTGGTGAGGTCGAAGTCCTGTAAGTCCTCTTAAGATGCAGAATAGAGACAAAGAGAGGTTCTGCCCCCTGCCACTCCCCAAGAGCCATTGTCTTTACTCTTCTTTGGCACACCAAAACCACAGAATAACAGAATGACAGACTATTCAGAGTTGGAAGTGCCCCACAAGGAGCATCAAGTCCAAGACTTAACTGAATGGCCCATATCAAAGCTTACTGCTATAGATCACAGTGACAGATGTAAGGGGAGAGATAATGTGTGGGGTTGTAGGATGTCAGACCCCAGAAGCTTGTTGCTTCTGGGACAGATAAAGGAAGGAGAAACAGAGAGACACCTCTGTCCTTGCAGGGTTATTCAGTCCTTACAATTTTTAGTCTCTGCACAAGTTTCACTTAGTGGAAATACATTCTTGTGGTCTGGGCAAACTGCATGCAGCTCCATTGCCTGAGAGGCCACAAAAAACCAGAACCTCAGTCTGAGCTGCAGAAAGCAACAAGACATGTCCTTGTTATGCACTGCACTGTTTCATCCATGCTCACACATGCTTTCCAAAGGCAGCTCAATACATGCCACAATGTCAATTCCTGACTGCAATGCTGACAAGAAATTTTCACTCACCTACTATACCTCATGTCTATCCAGCACTACAATTAACCTTTGGGCAAACTTGAACAAAATTCTCAACTTGGCACAAGTTGGAGTGCATGATGATGGAAGTCAGCAGCAGTTCACTTTCTGGGCCACTGCATGTTAATCAAAAGATTTACATGGAAGCCCATGCAGAACCACTAAATCACAGGGACTCTTGCCTTTGCAAGCCAAAAAGCCACAATGAGTTTGTGAGCTCAATTTCCTGACACTAGTCAAAACTCACTTCCCCAGAATTCTCTCAGATTTTGCATTGGTTGTTTCAAATTACAGCTCCTCCTGTATAATCCAGTATCACTAGTTATTTCACTATTGTTTTAGAGCATGGTATTTACTCCTTCAGCATTTGGTATGGACTTCTCCCTCCTTTCAGATATGCATCTAGCAGGATGTTGAAACAGCCAGCATGATAATAGACACTGTTTCTTCTCCAAAGGCAGGAATTTTAGTTCCTACACTCCTCTTCTGAGCTCAAGCCTTAGAAACATGTTCATCTCATTGTGGTTTCTAGGTTTACAGACAGCATGCTAGTCTGGTCTGGAAGCCATACCTCAGCACACACTCTTCACAATAAAAAACTTGTGCTCGGCAGCTGAGGAAGAGGACAGAAGGGCCTCTGATGATCCATAAGCCTGTTCCAGCTTGCACTGGAGTACAGCTGTAGCTCCCACTGCACACAGCTGGCTGACTGGGGAGCCATGCCCCAATGCTAGAAGAAAAGGACAGAAATGTTTTCCACACAGAGTCTACTCATATACTCAGTTACAGGAGGGGCCCCTCCACACCTACTTTAACAATGAAGCTTGTACCAGGGCCAGGGCACTGACACTCAAACTATCTGACTAATACTGATGTTGGGAATGGTACTGGCTCTACTTTCAGCTCTCTTGCTCGCTGCTTTAATCTTCTTCTAGCTGACATTTTAATTCTCCTGCACCTACCAGAGAGTGCTTGGTCCCTTCTCCATTAACTGAGACTTAATCTCCATTAAAGGTGTCTGAAAAGAAAGATGGAGAGGGACTTTTCACAAGGCATATAGTGGTAGAACTCTGAGGAATGGCTTTGAAATAAGGGAGTGTAAACTTAGATTAGATATTAGGAAATTTACTGTAAGGTTGGTGAGGCACTAGAACAAGTTGCACGGAGAGGTTATGGCTCTCCATGTCTGGAGGTGTTCAAGATCAGGCTGGATGAGCAACTTCATCTAGTGGAAAGTGTCTCTGCTCATGGCAGAGGGCTGGAACTAGGTGATCTTTAATGTCCCTTCTAACCCACACCATTCTATGATTCTATGATCATGATCTTTTGACAATTGCAGGCCTGTATGGGCATTCTTGTAATCAAAATAAGTTACAGCTGTTCTCGTCCTGATTCCTTTTGTAAGTTTTTCTGTTGCCCTTTCTGATATCTTTGTAAACCCCTAGCTGATTCTCAAACAGGTATCTCGCTCTCTTCCTCCCAGAATCAGCCCAATTTCTTTTGTTTTCCTCCTGCACTCATTCCCCTTACAACTCCATCTCCTCCTGGTTCAGTTCTTCCACCCTATTGCCTTCACTGTTTCCACTCCACACAGACTCTCCAGGACCTATTTCACCTGGAGGAACTGTTTTCCCTCCACCCATTCCAAGGGAGCCCAGTGTTTGTCCCTCCTCCCATTTCTGCAGGAGATTATTGGTGGGCTGTGAGACACCAGTTCTCTGTCTGCAATGGTAGCAAGGTGGTGGCTGAAGACAGGACTCCATTTGGGCTCTACACTTTGGTAAGCAACAGGTATGAGCTGTAGAAGGCAGCATACATGACAGATGTGAGAGTTTTGGAGCTCAAAGTGCAGCAATGATATATTGATGCATCACACATATAATCAGGTATAGCTCTACCAGAAGCAGTGCCAAACGTGTTCTTCACAAAAGGCAAGCTGGTAATCAGTGCCCACTTTCCTCATGAACAAATCAAGATTCTAAAAGTGGAAGCAAAGTATTTGCAGAAAGGCAAACATAAGCAATCAGGATTCAGGCCACTTTGCCATATCAGTGGTGGTATCAGCTACCAAAGGTTGCCATACAGCGTACTTTTCATTGTCTGGCATACTGTATAGCTGACCATACTATAGAAATGCCCCTGCAGTACCTTTTATGTGTTGTTTTAAAAGGAGGAGCCAAGGGAGTTGTCTTGCATGAAATGGGAACTTCTGCATTGTAACAGGCACCAGCACAGCTCGCCAATCCCCACACGGGCTTTGCCTACAGCAATTCTGCCAACTCCAGCATGCTCTCCTTTATGCACCTGAACATTGCTCACAAGGTGACGTAAGAGGTCTTTCTGTGACATGGATGCTGCCTCTTTCTCCCCTGAGACTGGATGATGAAGCCCTTACACCAGAGTCCTCATCTTCAAGGTTAGAAGGGCCACACAGTTTGGAAGCAAAAAGGCCCTGTGCTCAGCTGAAGGCACCCATGATGACACAGGAGTCTAGGACATTAGGACAGAGGAGTGATCTTCAGAAAAAGCCAGATCCTTGCCAAGATGTCTCTTAGTCTCTACAGCTCTCAAGAGAAGTAGCAGGAAAAAAGAGCAGCAGCTGTATGCACATGCGTATCTGCAGAGGCACTGCTGGAGCAGACAGGTGTGGGTGAGGAGTGTGTGCACCCTGCCCTGGAGCATGCCAGACTCCACTTGTGCAGCTCTCCTTCCTCTCCCAAGTACACTCAGTGGTGGTGTAAGTCCTCCAGTTGGTGAGTCAGGAGTCACTTGGCCAAGTGTGAGCTAGCTCCAACCCCCTGCTCCCCTGCTCCTCCCCCAGCTTGTTCATGCTGCTGAACACAGAACTGGGCAGTAAACATTCTCAGTTTCATTCTTCTGTCTTCTTCTGTGTCCCCAGTGCTAAAGCAAGAGAAAGTCGCTCCTGTGAAACACAAAGTTCCCACCTGTTCAGTTTCACTGAAATGAGGAAAAAAGGAAGGAGCTGTGTGCTACAACAGCTGCAAGCACACCGTGAATACTCTTAAACATTAAGCCTTCAGATGAAAAAAGATCACAGTCAAAACCACAGCATAAGTTTGGCAAAACAAATCTGGGGAGAAACCACAGGCAGAGTTATGTCACTCCCACATCAGCAGTGCTGCAAGAGACAGCTGGGGATAAATCATCTACACCTTGCTGTGGTCAGAACATCCACTGCCCACAACTTCAGGCAGCAAGTATATTATGCTGATGTCTGCTACAGCCTTCTTAAGATAAGGCAGGAGTTTCTTACAATATATTGTCAGCTATGAATTCCCAGAAAAGCCCTATTTAGGAAATGAGAACAAATTCCTGCTAAGGTAGTACCCACTTTGTACAGCAGGGAGAGACAGAGGCTTTTAAACTCAGGTAAGTAATAGAAGCACAAGTAAGGGGCTATTTTTTGTTGGTGCAAAAGCCTCTATATCATATTAACCCCACTCTGCTCCAGTTAATGAAAGGATTTGACGTGATAAAGTGGAGCAGGAAGATATAGGGAACAGTGCTTCTTTCACATGATCTGGTCTGGCTTTGCTCAATCACACCCAGACTAAGAAATACTCCTTTCTCAGCCTGCCCTTGCTGGATGACCAAATGTCATGGATGATCAACTGTCCTGCAGTTAACTTGCTTCTACACTGTCTTCTTGACATTGAAAGTCTGCCCCATTTAGTACTGTCCCCTGATTGCCATTGTTAAAGGCACCAAAGGCCTAAAATAGAAGACTGCATGTATATGGAGAAGAGTGGAGAATATAAGGCATCATTCTGGAAGATTGGTCCAGCAAATGAGGTCCAAGTCAAACAATTCAAAAGTCACGTGTCCTTACTATATGCATTTGCAGATAGCCTTACTCAGGTGTACATAGAACAAACTGCTGCACGCAACATCTGCACGGGAACTGAGGACACATCTTAACTTGCAGAGTAATTATTCACACCACAGAACTGGTAAATTAATCTTTTCATCTGAAACTTTTAAATAGCTACCAACCATTTGATTTCATGGACTTTCAACCACTCTATCCATTTTAATGTGATTTTTATCAGGAAATGTTTGCTTACAACTTTATATGTCAGCATAGTTGCCATTTCAGATCTTTGCAATGGCTTAGAAACAGCAATTCCACTCTAGGATATTTATTAGACACTAAGTTTTGAAGTATTAAAGTTTTGGCCTAATTTCATACAATGGAAAAACAATACTGTGGGCAGTCAGGAAGCTGTCAAGATACAAAGGAGACAGAAAAGGTCTATCTTCCAGGGCTACAAAGTATTAAGCAATACACTGAGAACACAGTAATACTTGCAGATGTACTGAAAAAATCTGTTTAAGAAACCCTCCAGTTTCACTTCTAAGGTTTCAGCAAAGTCAAAATATGACAAGATATACTGGAAAAATCTTGGTAGAGTTTCCTTCACCCACCCAGAGTGGGTTTATTTCTTGCCACATGATGTTCTTCTGCTGTGCCAATTTAATTGCAAGCAAGCCGTGGGGCTTTTCTGTAATATACTTTTTTTTTAAAGGATATACTGATTTTCCACTGAAAACGTGCATTCATTTTTTTCCCCATATACAGCCAAATTCTCACTATGTTTTTCCATTTCTCTACTCCAGCACTCTTGCATCATGGAATATCTAATCTTCCTTCAAAGCATTTAAATGTTTGCAGGTTGCAGTACCTGATCCTGTCTGCCAGACAGCCCGCATTCACAACATGGTAATCCTCAGGAACATGAATAATTCTACATCAGTCTGATAATTATCAACTATGTCCTCAATGACTTGATGAGCAAAGATCTGGGCTTCTTTATCATATATGAAGCTTTGATAAGAGGAAACTTTATGGGTTTATCTCTGTAACTACTGAACTTAAATTAAATCTGTTCAACAGGTGGGCTATGATCTGGCATCCAATTTTTTTCAAGTCTCTCAGAACAAGCCAATAAGAGTAGGCAAAAAGAAGTTCAAACAACCATCTGTTTAGTGCAGAATTATTCCTGTACCGTTCTGTATATGACATAGATCCTGGAAGGAAGGTTTCCTGACCAGATGAATCTGCTGTCACAGGCCAGCAATGCGGCAGAGGTAACTCCTGTTCCTCTCCCACGGTGTTTCAACACTGCTCTGCTGTTCTTGGGATAGAAACATGTGACCCTCACAGACCATGCATACTCTGTCTCCCCACGGCTTACGAAGTGGACTCGGCAGCAACTTTTGCTGTGCTCCAGGACACATTTTGCTTCATGTCAGTCTGACTGGAGGCTGCGGTACTTCCTGCTGTGCTCCCGGAGATCACACACACCCTCCCGGCCCATCCTGCCCTTCCCCCGCCGCCGCCCCTCGGCGCCCCGGATCCCACCGGCCAGAAAGGAAAGCACGAAAGCCAAGGTCGTAACCAGAACGACAAGGCTGAAAAGTAAAAGCCGCTTTTTCCGTCCGTGAGACACGGCCGGGCTGGCGCTTCTCTGAACTGTGCACGTACAACCGAGTCCCGGTGCTCCGAGGATGAGGGGGTGGATCTGAGACAGGGCACTGGGGCAGAAGCCCTGGGGATCGCCTGGCTGCTTCTAGGAAGAAACAGGAGGTGGTTTTGGCTCCGGCGAGCCGTGTCAGCTCGTCTTCCCTCCGCAGCAGCAGCAGCAGCAGCAGCAGCCAGAGCAGCTCAATCGCACACCACTGCAGCTCTCGGGATGCGCTGCCCGGCGGGGCGGGCTGTGCGCGCCCCCGCTCTGCTGCTCGGGCACCCGCCGCCTTCCCCGCACCCCGAGGGGCGTCCCGGGCCGCACTCACCATGGCGTTGGAGCAGTTCAGCAGGCACACCACGGCCAGCAGGAACCACCGCCGCCGGTACGTCCTGAAGCGGGCGGGCGGCTCCAGGCTGCGCTCCCCCAGCAGGCGGGCCGCCTCGGAGCCCTCCATCGCGGCTCGCCTCGGCTCGCCTCGGCTCGGCACTGCCCCGTCCGGCCCCGCCCCGCCCCGCCGCCCGTCCCGGCCTCCCCGGGGCGGCCCCGGCTGCGGCTCCGCCCGGCTGGGCCCGGCTGGGGCTGCGGACGCCCGGTGGGTGCGGACGGGCCCGGCGCCAGCCCCTCCCCCGGAGCCGCGTCCCCGCCGCGCTCCTCAGCGGGGAGAGCCTGGAGCTCCGCATCGGCGCCGCTCAGGGGCGCGGAAAGGGGGGCGCCCTGCCCGGGAGATGCCGCTCCTGCTCGTGTGTTCTTAAAGAAACACCGCCAGCCTCGCCGCCGTCACTCATGCCCGCTGAGGCTCCGCGTTCCCGTGGCGGTCCCCGTTAGCTCCATCCGGGCAGCGCCCGAGCCGCGGCTGCCAGGGCTGGGAGCGCTGGGGGTGGCATGAGCAGCTGGCGGAGCAGCCCTGCCCGAAGGGTGGCCGCTTACTGGAGTAGAAAAAGGACTAGAGGAGAATAAGGGGAGAATGGATCTCTCAGCCACAGGATATACAGTTTGGTTATGGAGTTTTATGACTGGTTTTGCAGCAGACAGCAGTATTTTCTTTCCCAGATGAAGAGACACCCCACTAGATTGTTACCTTCTATCGAAAAACTCACCAAGGGGGAAAAAGAAAAGGCAAAGGAAAATGCTCCACTAGTTCCAAACAAGACTTCAGGTCGGATGAACACTGGTAGTGCCTGGGTGTGTCTTTATGTCAACTCTTGAGATGTAATCACCCTCACACACCAACAGCTTGCCCTCAGCAGTACTGAGGCTGATGGACTCCAGAAATGGCCTCAAAATACTGACATCAGCTATGTCACTCTTGCTCAGGCCTTTGGAATCCTTTGCTGTTTCTCACCACAACCTGCTAAGACCATATCACCCTCTCAGAAAGTGGCTGAGGTCATTTACTGTTAGAAGGACTTTATGCCAAATGCTTTGAGCGTATTTGGAAGAGTGGGTAAGGAGGGTTATCCTGCCTACTAGTATTCTCTCATGAACAATTTTAGCTGAAATTTTCTGGGGCAGGAGAGGAGTTGGGAGTGGAGAGAGGAAAATGGGGAAGAAGAAACCATTTCTGGCCCATGTCAAGCCTGTTGTTTCAGGGTAGAGAGAAGCATGGGTTATTTGTGCTAGTAAGCAAGCTTTACTGACCAATAGATTGTGCCTTCTAGGCTCTCTCGGCTGGAATTAGGGGTTGACATTTAGTAATGGCAGTTGACATTTTGTAATACCAAGTGGGAATATTAAGGTAATATTATTGATTGGCATGTTCCTCTGTCTGCAAATGCCTGACCAGGTTTGCCTGGTGTGTGAGCTGCTGACAAATGCGCATCATTTTTGGTATGTTGGAGGCTGATGCACAGCTTCTGCCCTGCTCTGGAAAGACATGCAGTGATCTGGGTTGTGTCCACAAGTGAACTGCTCTCCTGACCCAGCAGTGCTGTGACATGCAGAGAAACTTATATACCAACATGCTATAAAGAGGCTTGGGTGTGTGGGACAGCAGAAAGGCACAGTGGCCAGTGCTCACCAGGAGAACCATCATTCCCTCCTCTCCCTGGTCTCTCCTGGCAGACAAGCCCTGTGTGAAAATCAACTTCACTAAGACTCTATGTACATGATCATCACCATGCTCACTCCTTTTTCTGCTTAAAATCTCTTTTATCATTAAAGATGCCTGAACAATGCTGTCAGAAACCAAGATCCCATGTGAAATTCCTTTACCGACTCATTTTGTTAGCAAAATATGTTAAAAGCTCAAATTGCACATATTTGTAGGACAGATCAGAATCAAATCTGCCTTATTTAGCCCCTTTCTGTATTATTTATGTCAAGATAACATGGTGTGCTGTTTTCTACTTGAAATAAGGCCACAGAGCAAATTGGAGCTGGATGGTGAGGGAGATACTTTCTGTGAGAGCTCGGCCATTTGGGTGCAGACATCAGAAATCCAGTGTCAAACAGGGCCACAGAAATGGAAAAGGCCAACAGAGCAGAAGAGAACTGCTTTGATGTTTGGAGCAGAAAAATTTACTCCCTACCTGGGAGTAAAAGAAATCCTTTTCTCCAGTTATCCTTCTAGATGTATTGTCTGCAGTATGTACCCTGTAAGGACTGGTCTGGGGCTGCAGAAAGGTAGGAGTACTTCAAGCAGCTCTTTGCAACCTTGTTCCTCTGCTCTATATCACATCCCCTATGAACAGGGGCACCATTTGTACTGGCAGCACAACCAGGACAGCAATAGGATTAGTGTTGAAGGAGAATGGCCACATCAACCCTGCAGCTTCTCATTCTTTCCTGGTGCTCTGCTTGTTCCTAATATATTTCTACCAGTCTCTTTCTCCCCATTGTCACCTTCTCTTTCCCATATCCAAGCACATCCTATTTCTGTTTTCATCCTCAATCTTGTTTCTATGAACTGGAAGCATAAGCCAGATGTCTGCTTCTTAGTTAAGCAGTTTCTTGTTTTGTAGGTACTTGTACTGGGATACCTGTAGTCTCTCATCTGTGAATGTATCTAAGATACACTGAACAGATCCAACTATGTAATTAATACAGTAAGTAGTGGAAAGAAGGTTTTTAGCAGTGGAATAGTTGAAGTCTTTTTACCTTGGTTGAAAAATGGATGTGAAAAAACTTAATGTCAGAAGAGAATTCCGCACCCATAGCACTTTCCCAGTATTCATCCCCCATGATGGTATCCAGGTTCAAAGCAGGGTCAGAAATTGTGGCTTAAGGGGGAAGGAAGTATCCGAGATTTGGAGATGTTCATGGTTGAAAGAAATTACAAGTCAGAGGGGCCACAAAAGCTTACAAAGTTTTATTAGTAAAAGACTCTTGGCTTGTAAATTGGTAAAAGCACATGGCAGGTTTAGGTACTGGGGTAGAGTGAAAGAGACAAGAGGAATGAATTGGAAAGGAGGAGAGGGACTGAAAAGAATAAAAGGAGAAGGTGAGATCATCAGTCCTGGCTCCAGCCAATGGTATGTTCAGGGAGCACCTGTACACCCAGGTTTTATGGGGGTACTTTTTACAGATAAATCTCCCCATCTTGGAGATTAATTTCTCACTTTCTATGCAAATTACTAATCCTTTGTAGTCCATTCCCCTAGACCTTTCTGGAAATGGCTGGGAAGGCTTTGGGGATCTCTGGTGGTCTCAATCCCCTCTTACAGTCCATGCCCACTTCCCAGCTTCATCCCTGCACTTGTGCTGTGTTCTCCAGGAGCCAGAACAAGGACATTTGTCCCAGAAATGTGCTGCACTACCTCCTTGTGGCCTCTTCTCCAGCCACATCCTGTTCTTTCTCAGTTTATTATTACCAACAATTCTTGGCTGTTATCACCAACATGGTTGGCTCCACAGTGATCCGGCTATTGGTGTTTGAGACAAATACATTAGCCCTCTTGTCTCCTAGGATTCTACAGCAATGAAGTCAGACAAGTTTGCTTGGGACTTTATGTGGTCTTGAAAACCCTCAGCAATGGAGACTGCACAACCTCTTTGGGCATTTGATTCTCCTGCTGGATCAGTCCTAGGATAGATGCTACAACACAGCCCTTTGAGCATGACTCATTAAGTACAATCCTCTGACCTCATTCAAAGTTGGATCAGTTGGCTACACATCCAGACCATTATGTCTTAGCTTAAATACAAGAATCCTGGTAGACAGAGTTGAAAATGTTGCTAAATTCAAGGTATATGACATCCATTGCTCTCACCCATCCACAAAACCCATTCTTTTATCAAAAAAGGGAAATCAGGCACATTCACTTTTATGACTTATTCTTGGTGACCCTCCGCTGATTATTCACAATTGCCTATTTCTTCTTCATGTGTTCAGAAATATCATGCAAGAGAACTTGTTTCATAGGGTTTTTTTTCCCAGGAATTGAAGTGTGACTGGACAGTCTGCAGTTGCTTGGGCTGTTCTTTGAGTTCTTTTTAAGTGTAAGTGCAACATTTCTACAGTTGGTAGGGATATCCATGACTCCTCAAAGATGATCAAAAGTGACCTTGCACTGACATCAGACAGCTGTCTCAGTATCCTTGGGCAAAGCCCTTGTGTTTCCATGGACTTGTACATGTCAGGCTTTCTCCAGCAACTTCTAACTCACCCACACATAGTCATCTCTTCCCTCCATGAATCCCAGGCCTGTAACCCTAGGAGACCTTGCTGTGTAAAGAAGGCATTGAGTTTCTCAGGTTTGACTGTGCCCACTTTCAGTAAAACACCCAGCCTACTCAGTGACCAGATGCCATTTTCCTTGTTCAGCTGCTTACCATTTAGCAGCTGAAGCTCTTTTTGTTACTATTGACATGCAAGTTAAAATTCCAGCTGAGCTTTTACTTTCCTGACACCCTCCCTACATGCCCGGGCAGTGTTTGTAAATTCCTCCTTGTAGCCCATCCCTGCTTCCATCTTCTGTATATTCTCTTTTAGCATTTGAGTCTTGCCACAATTCCTTATCTACTCAAGCTGGTCTGCTTATTTATCTCTTTCTTTCCTGGAAACTGAGATGGCCTGTTCTTTACACTAGGTTTAATCTTCAGAGATCCCATCACTGCTGGAAAGAGTGACAGAGTGAAAAGCAGCTCCTTCACCTGCTGTGCAGTGCAAGGGGTAGGCAAAAAGATGTCCTGAGCTGCAGAACTAAGGAGTCAGATACCTTAGGGGTGCACCTTTGGGTTGACTAGCACTGAAATAAATTGCAACCCTTTCATCATGGTTGGGGCTTTAGTAATATCCTCCTGCATGGAACATCTGCTTGCTGCTGACACTGCAGGTTTCTGTGCTGCGGTGCTAATAGGTTCTTGTTTCTCTTTAGCCACAGGTTTTCAGGAAACTGTAGGGACTTTCCTGCTGTTAGGAATGCTGTCCCTTTAATGTATCATTAAAACTTGGTAACATAAAAAAAATACAGGAGAAGGAAATATGCAAACTTACCAGTTTTGTGCATTCTGTACTATCTAAGGATCCCACATTGTACCTGAAAGTGTAATTAAAGGCCATGCAGGCTCATTAAGTACAGAATGTGTGTATGGAGGTGGAGGTGGAATTAGGATTGCTCAAGCAATTTCCTAATGTTTTAATGTTTAAATTAGCAAGTCTTAATTAATTTTCATTACACAAAAATATGGTGAAAAGTGTGGTTGTAACATAAATGGATCCAATGCCCATCACTTTTTTTCTTGCTAGATCTCAGAAGCAAAAGGAAGTTTCCCCAGGGAACCCTGAATTTGTTTTTAATCGGGATGTTTTAATGCTAATTAAACTTTGTATTTGTTTGCTTTGTAGCAGAGAGGGCTCTGAAGACTCATTCAGCAAACCTAGAGGCCAACCAGCATACTGTTTGTTTCCACTGTGCACACTGTGGAAGGTGAATTGGAAGAAACTAGTTAAATCTTTATGTCAAAGACTGCCATGATACAAGTCTAAGACCCTTCATGGAGAAGATCAGAAATTAAAAACAACAGCAAAACCAAAAGATTTCAGAAGGGAGAGCATTTGTTGAGTGCAGAGAGCAAAACAGCAGCAAAGAGAGTATTTGCTGACTCTCCCAGTCTGCAAGAGAGTATTGCATATGCAAGTTCTGCATTACTGGCAGGTATGGAGAGGAAACAGGAATACAGAAGTCACTGCACTGGCATGTTTGCAGTCTGCTGAACCAGACACTTTCCTCAGACATAGATTAGCTTCTTGCTTCGACAAACAGAGCAAAACAGGCCAGTCAAATCACAAAAAATATCACAAAAAATCACAAACCAGTTGTCCAGCGGTTGAATCTCTTCACATTGAGGCAGGCCCTGGGAGTGATTCCTTGTATTGCCATCACTGGCAGTTGTGGGCCTGGAAAACCAACTGTAAGGGAACTGCAAGCAGCTGCCAAAAGCATGGGAAGCTAAGTCACCTACGCTGCTCTGAATGCCAGTGAAAGAAAACTCCATTATGCAGTCTCGTCTCGGAATAATTTTCTACAGGATAAGTTTAAAGAATTGTCTACACTTTGTCTCCCGCCTCCTTGTGGAGATGTTCCTTCTCCCAAGGCTGAGCACAGATTTGTCTTTGTAGCTGTAACCATTCCCACAAATGGGGAGATCCAGCCTGACAACAGGGGTTTTTTTTGCCAAAATAAATTACATATATCTTAGAAAATAAATCCTATGAATGGGATCTAAAAATTCCCTTTTCTTTCCCTTTCCCTTTCCCTTTCCCTTTCCCTTTCCCTTTCCCTTTCCCTTTCTCTTTTTTCTTTGTCAGCACAAAGGTGTCTCACTGGGTCAGCAGTGTCTGGGCCTTGTCCCTCAGGTTGGGCAAGCCTTGTCCTTTTCTCAGAAACATTCCCAGATTTGTCCTTTGTTCTCTGCACAAAGGAATACATTAAATGTGAGCTAATGAGTGAAGTAAGGATCCACATATCCCAAACACCATTAGATGCCTGATAGTCCCAGAAAGCAACGGTTACAATTCCAGGTGCACTGCAACAAAGATGAAGAAGATCCAAAGACATGGTTGAGACTATCCAGGTGGAGCACACAAGGAACTTAGTTAAATCTTCTTAAACTATGTGCAAAGACCATACCATTGTCATTTTTAAATACGTCAAAACATTATTGTTCATCTTCCCAGAAAGCAGTGACTGTGGACAGTAACTCCCTTTTCTCCCTTTCTATCTCCTCCTCTCTCACTCCCTCCTCTTTACTTTTTCTTCTCTCTGCAAGACAACAAAAAAGGTGGGATGATTTATCTAGGCCTTTCCTGCATATTGGTCATCTTAGTTCAATTTCTAGTGTTTGGAAGACCTGTTTTGTGGTAATTTCAAATTCTCTTCAGTGCAATTTACCATCCCACTGGTAAATTGTGCATTCTGTTACATGCTCCTTCAGCTGGACATTTATCTGGAATGGTGTTGGGAAAGATGAGACAGGAAAAGCTTACAAATATGAGTGCCTGGCAAGAAATACTGAAAATATAAAACCTGTGAGTGAAATAATAGTGAAAGCTAGCTTTGAGATGTAGGCATGGCAGGCAGGAAGACAGTGCTTAACGAGAAGATGGGATTGAGTGATAACAAACAAAGGGACACTAAGAGACCCAAGGGTGTAGCCCCCACCAAGATATCCAGGAAAAGGTAGGTAAGAATAGTCTTTAGAGTTTAGAATATAAGATGATATGGTAATATAACAGTTCTCATAGGGTGCATGCAAAGTTTGTAGGTTTTGCATCTCACACCAGTTGATCACTGTAAATTAGAATGTTCAACACAAAAGGAGATATAATGTATTGTAACAAGGTCCTCATGCTCTTACCTCGCTCACCTCCCTTACCCCTGCCACCTCTCTCACCTCTTACCCTCTTGCTCTCTCTCTCACTCTCTCTTTGGGACATCCCTTCAGCTGAGGCTGGTGGCTGGAGGCCCTTTTTACCAACTAAAACCACGTGTTCTCAGAATGTCTCAGGTCTGCAGAGTTCCCTCTCCCTGCTGTCCACGGATGCTCCTACAGAATGGAATTTCCTTCCTAAACTTAATTCAAAACACCGAAGAGGATGTTGTCATTTTTGATTGCTAATAACTACAGAGTTCTCAAAAACTTTTTTAAGTTTTGCCTTTCAGTAGTCAAATGCACTAATGTATTTCTTCTGCTTTATACAAATTTGCAGATATAGAGAGCAGCTACAATTATACAGGCTGGGTGAGGGGTATATAGGCTGGCAGAGGATCTTAGACAACAAAGTGCAAAGGTCTACAAGGTTATTTCCCTCCTCTTCTGTTTTGCCTGTATCTGTGCATGCCAGAAATCTCCAGCAGGGAGACAGTCTCTGCAGGAGGACACACAGCATGCTCACACACCCACAACACATGCATGCTTGACTCCTGGTCTTCTGCTGTCAGTTTGTGTAATTGGAAAAGAGCAATTCAATATTTTTATTACACAGTGGCAGCAGAAAGTGGTATGTGAAAACTTCACAGAAGTCCAGAATTAACCAGTTTAGGGAGTAATCTCAGTCTCCCTTTTTCCTAGTTTCTGAAATAGCTGCTGATCAGTAAACATAAAACAAACCAACTGGGCCTATACCAGTCCAGAAGGATGAGAAATGGCAAAGTGATTATGTTTGTCATGCAGGCAGTCAGTGTTATTGAAAATGAGAGCTAGCAAGTATTTGTGAAAGGACAATTTGCTTAGTGCTGCACTAGAAGACCCATCCCTTTGCAGGGGAAAAGTCTGTGATCTGTATATGTAACTATTTGTATGTGTTGACCTACTTCAGTCATGCTGGGTAGAAGGGTGGAAATCCCAATGGCTTTGATGTCATATAAATTTTGTAAAAACTGGTCTCAAGGAAGACGAGAAGGAAGACACAGTACTGTGTATAAGGGAAAGCAGAGAATTGTCAGGGATTCTGTCTTCTGGTGAGCTCCCCAAAAGCTCAGGAGCAGAGCTAAGGTGGGCAGCTGGTACCCTGTCTCCTGTCCCAAGTCAGCCAAGGCACACACTACCCCTTGGCCCACTGTCCACTCAACCAAAAAGAGCTCAGGGTCATGAGAGACATCTAGGTCTTAGACGGAGACCAAAAGAGAAGATTCATGTGGTAGAGTGCATACTGGGAAGAAATGCAAGAAAAATGCATGGTTTCTGCAGAAACACCAATTCGTTTAGATTTGTATTACAGCAGGCCAGAAAGTAAAAACCAGCTGGTTAGAAAAACTTGCCTATTTCCTTGGTGCTTTTTTCAGCTTTAATGATTCTTGTTTCACAGTATCACAGAGTTGTTAGGAAAATACATAGGGTATAGTTTAGGTCTGTCTTCAGATTTTTTAGACTAGGATAGTATTTCACAAAGAACCTCTTCTGTGTTCTCATGCTGAATTTCACAGTTGCTTCTCACCTTGAGCAAATAGCCAGTTCTTGTTTCCATGCATAACTAACAGATCTGAAGACAGAATTATTTAATACAGATCCCAATTGTTATGATTTTAAATTCTCTTTATGGTCCTGCAGAATCACTGAAATGCTTTAAAGATCAACTCCTATTAGAATTTTATCCACCAGAGGCTGATTTGTTTTCTATCCTGTGCTGTCATACATGCTAGTATAGCTGAAAATGCAATTCAGTGTTCTGCAATTCAGCAGTAGTTTTTAAAATCAAAACAGTTACAGAAAATGTAAAATAGTTTTAGGGAATAATAAGCCTCTGTGTAAGTGATAGAGGGTTTACATCCTGTGGCTTGAGACTAGGAGGCTGGAATTATTATTTGACTTTGAAAAACTTTTAGACTGCATGGATGGTAAAGCTTCTATGTGACAGACCCAAACAATTTTTTATTCCAGCAGAAATAATGAGATTCATATTTGACTGTCATCGTGGCTTTTGCACATGCTGAAGAGAATCACTGTAATGTGTTACCCAGAGGAGTTGTTCATACAAAGAGCGGGGGATAAATTACATACTATAGAGGGCAAGTGAAGGTAACCATGTAACTGGTTGCTTGTAAAATGAAGGTCAACTGTGATAGCAGAGCCAATGCAGCCATTCAGTGGTGCTGCGGTACATTATGCTGACTCATCACTAATGTAAAGAGAAAAACTACACAGAAATAATTTATTTTACTATATTAATGCTTTAAAATTCAGCTGTTCAGTTCCACATTGAACATATCAACTGCATTTTTAGATGAGCTTCCTCGTAGACAGAAAGGTTTCATATAAGAGGGGAAGAGTGTGGACTCATTTGAATAAAGGTGAGGCTGCTTACTTCTCACCTCTTTTCACCCAGAAAATAACATTGTTATGACAAAAGCATGCCTTTACCTTTCTCATGTCAGAAGTACTGTGAATTGCAGTGAAAGCTACTGTTGCCTCCTCAGACACCACATTCCCACAGTGGAAGAAGCAGCTTCCTGCTGACAATAAATCAAGGTGCTCTCCTCTGCTTTGTCTCCAAGTACAGTCAGCATAACCTCAGCTGTTTAGTCTGCCTAGTTACTGAACAGTCAACAAGATACAAGGAAATTTTATTTGTCAAGGTAATCTTCTGATTTGGCACTGAAATCAGGAAAGAGGACCAATTAAAAAAAGTTGAGTGGAGAAAGCTGTGTCTTCATTAAATTTCTCTTACATGACTTCTTGAGCAGAGAAGCTACCTGAAATGGGCTGTAAACTACAAGAGGCTAAGAGACTGCCTGGCTTCTGTTCTTCACCACGGTATGCTCACAAGCTTTCCTTGCAGTCAGCGGCTATACACTCATCACTTCTGATCCTGGTGCAATTTATTTATATTCCTAAATTCCTCTTGGACTGGGGATAAGACTGCAACTTCTGATAGCTTTTTGTAAAAACATATAGGCCAGGTTTTCTCCTCTGACCTAAGTCTTTAGCAATCTGCATCTTATTTAAAAGATTAGGCTTCCCTCTGTGTTAGAATAAGTATTTCAAACACCTTTAAGAAAACAAAAAGCCATGTCTCTGCAATTTACCTATACATTTCTCCCACATTTTCATTTTCCTAAGAAGTATTTTGCGTAAGACTTACTGATACCATTCTTAAAACCAAAGCCATTCATAAATTCAAACTTGACTAATTTTCTTTTTTGACCTCTGACTATCTTATTGCAATGTTGGCAGCCTCAAAGCTTGACCTATTACGCTAATTCTATTGTGAAAAGTATAAATAAGTTTTCTTTATTTAGGTCCAACATCTAGGTTCATTACAATAAAAGACTTTGTAATAAAATAATCACTGAAGATCTCAGGGAACTTTTCAAGCATGTATTTAGGTCCTGTATTAATAGTTCATGTTCTGTTCTTTAATCTGGATTTCACTGGGTAAAGTAGCACTGTTTCAAGTGACAGCATATTAACTAATTAAGGAAATAAAATACTAAGTAGGATTATATCAGGGAACAGTAACTATGCTAGATAATGTTCAGTGTTTAAACTAGGGTAAGTATCTGCAAGCCAATAGTGAAGAAAATGTGAATGGAGACACCTGTTATAATGAAGACTTTTGGTAGGAGAAGGAAAAAAAATCCTAACAGCATGGACATCCTCTTGCCAAGAACGTGCATGTGGAACTAAAAACAAACATCACTCAAACCAAAGCTTGTTTTGCTCTTTGACACTGGCAATGCTTTGCCTTTCTTTTTTGAAGGCCTTCTCCTGCTATGGATTGTTCTGGATCACAGGGTCAAACACATGAATTGTCTGCCTTGGAAATGTGATTGAAAAGCTGTGGAATAAGAGCCAGTCACATACTGGGCAGTCAATTCCCCTTTGACCTGTAGCTCAAAGGCACATCAGAAATGCAATTTAACTAATCTCATTAATAACATGATGAAACTCATACCACACACATTGGAGGGCAACTGTTAAAAGCTAAAACTAATTTGCATGAAATTGTAGGAGTTTTCCATAGTCCAAGTGCAGAAAGAAGTACTATTTTAGCATGTTTGTCATATGTTGCTGATGTCAAATGTCTGGAAAAAGTATTTGGTGTAATGTGCCCAATTTTCAAGATGAAAACATCTGACACAAGTGTGTTGGTTGTAATTAAGCCATAGAGGGTTCTGATGCAAAGTTGCCTCCCTCTCTGCAGGATTAGTTTCCATCTATCCATCTACACATATATAATGTGTCTTGAGCATGTGTGAAGGCCACAATCGAAGTCAAATCTCAGTGAGATTTCTGCTGGAATTAAAAAAAAATCATTCAGATCTATCTTTTAGAAGTCTGCAAAGGCCGATGGAAACAAACTAAGGTTTCTAGGCTGCTGCAGCACTACTGCTTGAGAAAATGAAGAAAAGCTTTCCAAATCTGCTGCTGCATCCCCTCTGAAAAGCATGCAGGGAGCCTGGCTTGCATTTTAAACCAGGAGCAAATGCACATGTCATAGTGCATGTGCTTTTGTACAGCAATGCACCTATGTCCACCAAATCCTCCTAAAAAGGACTTCTAACAAGATTATTTACAGGCCTGGCCTAAGTGGGAAAATGCCTATTATAAAAGTCAGCTCTGTTCTGAGCAAATTGGGAAAAGAGCAACCTTTAGGCAATAGCACATGTGGTATGGTAATGCGGTTTATATTTTCCTTTTTCAGATAATGCCATAATAGCAAAACATGAGCATGTCTACTGGTTAGCCCCACATCTGCCTGACCTAAACATTCAGTAATGAAGAAAATATAATCCCTATGCTTTCCATTTTCCTTAATGCTACTCAGATGCTTAAATCACTCATTTAAGATAAATAAAATGTGAACTTGATCATTGTCTCCTGGCCATCAAGCTTTTAGGATCTCTCATTTGATTTTGACATTATTTCCAGAAGTCTGGAATTTTATTTTTGCATTCAAGAGGTCTTTCTGGTAAAAATTTTACATTCACTTGCAGTTATATGTACCACGAGAACTAGTTCTTGCTGCAGGGAGATCTGGACTGCAACAGGGTAAGGAAATCCCAATGCCCATTTGCAGCAATATCTGCATTATCCAGTGTGTTTTCTCTTATGGGCATTATTAGTCAGACTCATGCTTGGCATAAAATTTGACAATATATTGTTGCCATACCCACATCTCTAAATCATTCCATGTTCAGGAATTTTTTCTCTTGCTTCTATTTAATACGTCAGCGGTTAAATTACGTTTGTTTAATTTATGTCCAGCAAGAATGGCTTGTTAGGCTATTTTTTAGCATCCTTTTGAACAGGGTTCATTGTACAGAGGAGAATGACAAGATTGTTTTTGTTGCAAGAACATTAAAGAACACAATAAATCAGCCATGCCCAGGTAATTTCTGCATATAATCTGCAAAACTGCTCTTTAAAGTAATTTCAGGGCAGGAATGAATTTGTTCAGATTAACAATGTCTCAAAGGATATGGAAAATAAACTAATGCCAGCTCCTCCTATCTCAACAAATGTTCTACCTCTGATGTGCAGCCTGTTTTTCCTGCTGGTGGTTTTCTGTGGGTGGGTATGGGAGGATGTTTGGAGCATGGAAATGTTATTACAAAGGAAAGTCAGAACTCCCGAAGCCAGGGCTCCTAAAGCCTATGGCGTTTGTGAGGGTTTCTCATGTTTGTCACTCTGGCTGCCCTTGTATCTCCTCTCCATGACCCTGCCAGTGGAGTGCAGCTCTGACCCCTTAATCATGATGCCTTGTGAGCCTGTGGATTCTGTTTTCCCTGTCTCACCAGTACATCCCAGACACTGATCACAGCTATTTCCTTGAGGCCAGATGGTGGCTGAGTCTCTGCAAAGGGCTTCCTCCCACAGGCAGGGACAGCAAATAAGGAGTTCCTCAAGAACTGTCCCATCATCATCAAGCAGTTTCTCTTCTTCCATAACATTGTAAAGCTACCCTCATCATCAGCACTAGCCTTTGGAGAAGCAGCCTGTGTCACCTCAAAGAAACCTTTAACCCATCTCAGCTGGGAGTCTGTGTTTTCTGAGCTTCTAAGGTTTGGGGTCTCCTTGATCTCTCAGGTCAGGCCAGGAAATGTATGAGACTTCAGCTCTGGTGGGCATCTCTGCTCTGTAGCTCAGCATGGAATGCTGAGGTGAGCACCTCACCATTACCACACCCCCCTTCATCTTTATTCTGAGTATGAGCTCCTACCAAGTGACTCCAGCCTGTCAGGAAATGCTTCACCTTGCCCTTGCAGCTGGTAGGGATCTTGCTGGCCTCTGGCATAGAGCAGGAGTAAAGAGCTGAGACTTCTTGACCTAGGGTTTGACTGGGCTGCTGCTCTGCATCGGGAGGAGGGCTCTCTTAGGGTGGCTGCTGACAGCACCTCCTCATTGCTGTGGTGGGGGATCACAGCCTCCCAAGGACACAAAACAGCTGAGGGTGGCAGGGGTTTCTGGAGGCCAGTCTAACCCCCCTGCTCCAGCAGCATCACTGAAGGTCAATTGCTCAGGTGGGATGTGAGTGAACTGGATTTAATTGCAGAGAGATACATTACACAGTCTGCAAACTCTGCAATTAAAGGCAGCTAGTGGCTCCAAGACTCCAGACAGTAATTATATGTGGTTTCTCACTTCCCCATCATACGAGAACTGATGCTGTGGGTTTGCAACAATCAGCCCTAGCCATCTAAGGAAGGGACTGATCTTGTTTTCTCCTCTCCTATGGTTGTTTGTAAGTATTTTTGATCTAAAATGATTACAGAAGAGCTGAGTTTGAACCATGGGATTTCCACTGCTAAAGTGACTGATTTTAATTTCTCAAATTTAAGTCTTATTCAAGCTACTTAGAATGCAATAATAACCGATCATTTTTGAAGAACAGCTCCAAATTCAACAGTTTAATTAAATAATCTAAAATTATTTCTATGGATTTTTGTGTCTAAAATTAATTGTCTTTTTTAGAAAAGAAGTTTCAGAGACAACTTTAGATTAATTCTTTAGTCCTGAAAATAATTTGTTTCAATGGAAGTGGATAGCATTCAGATCATTGCACAAAGACAAGTCTTTGAGCAGTTTCTGAAAGGTACTTACAAAAATTTGAACTAATATACTTTTATCAATGCCTAAGTATTAGTATGGAATGTGCATATATTCCAGGTAAAAGTTAGGGAGCCTTTCGGTGGTTTTCTCATGGACAAGAAAGCCCTCTGCCCTGAGTAGTGGGACAGTATTCATTTTAATGTGCTGGACTCTGGATCACTTTTTCACACATCAGGATTTGCCAGAAATGAAAACCAAAATTAATTAAAGTACAATTATTTAAGGGGTCTGATGGCATAAAATAGATTACAATTTTAAACCTGTCACTTTTTTACCTCTTATGAGGCCAAAGAAAATCAGGTACAAGGGCTTAAGGTACAAACAGTGGGAAGAAACACATCTAATCCAGCATCCCTTGGGGACAGTTTTAAAGGGTATTCTCCTGCAGGGCTGGCACAGTGTTGAGGAACTGTTCTATACACCTGATTCTGTGCCACTCTTTGATGTCTCCTCTTGGAAAAATCAGTATCTGGTACACAGAAGCCATTCACTTGAGAATTCCCCTGTCAAGTTCAGGAGAGCACCAAGGCCAGTGCTTCAGATGACTCTAATAGACTCAGCTGCCTGGACTTTCTTTTGTGCCACTTCATCCCAAACTTAGGTGTCTTTCTCCTTGCAGCAGCACCAGTGAGCCTGGCTGCATCTGGAGACTTGTGCCCAGTTTTGACTCCTTGGAAATGGGCAGCCACTGACTCCATGGAAAAAGTGCAGCAGTTGCCACAGAGATAGAGAAGGTGCTGGAGCACAGTACATCTGGAAAGGGATGGAGAAAAGACTTTGGTTCAACCTGGAGATAAGAAGGGAGAGGAGGACTCTTTTGGATGTCTTCAACTTCTTTGTGGTGGGAAAACAGAAAGGGAGGAGATAGACTCTTCTCTCAGGTACAGAGGGACAGCACCAAAGACATTTGCCAGAGACCAAAGGGGCCCCTTACTCCCCAGCAAGATCCTTGACTGAGGAAGAGAGATACTGAGAAGCCATGGGATCTCCACTCCTGTAGATCTTCCCTGCTCTACTGACCAAGTCCTGAGGCACCCTGGTTCAGCTGGCACTCCTTTAACCATGGATTTTAAAGGTGTGATGGGGCAAGTGGTGGATCACAGACCTCCAGAGGTCTCTTGTGAAAAAAATATTCTACAATATTATGTCGCAGCTTTCTGAATACTGTTTCAGCTTATTTTCCTGAAATATCCTCTGCAATCTGCTAGTATTCTGGAGCTAAAAGGAGATAATTTGTTGTAAGGCTTATTTGTCCTGAAGCTGTAGTATTGGTGATGATTGCCCTGGTGGCAGGCCACCAAGTGTATTTCAACTGTCTGTTCCTCATGAAACTAGGATGCCTTGATTTATCCTGATTTCAGAAGCTAGTAATGCTACAGCCAGGCAAATAAGCTGTGATTCTTACAAGTAAAGCTTTAAGAAGGCCTTACAGAAATAAGAGGGATCAGAGGCTTCTGCAAGTCAAACTGGATGATGGCTACCATAGAGGGCTAAGCAAAGTGTAGAATCTGTAGTAGCAGCACCAGGCACAAGCAGGTACAAGAAAAGACTAATGGCCTAATCCAGAGCGGAAAGAAGCAGAAGATGTTTATGAACATATTACTAGAGAAAACAAAACAAAACAAAAACCAGCTTAGTGAGGAACATGATAGACTTGAAGTCTGACACAGGTATATGCTTTTAATTTATCACAAAGATGGAATACTATCTGTTTGGCATACTCAAAATATGAACTTTTTTTCAGAGGAAAATTATCACAGAGCTATGAGACAATATGTTTCCCTTAATAGATAGCTCTTCGAAGAAATAATGTGTGATTTATAGCTAGATATGGACTTCGGGATGATTTTCTATTTCCTGGGTCTGAGCCTTGTATCCCATGATTTGACATAGCTTCCTTAGCAACAAAACATCAATGTGCAAGCTGAAAACAACTGAGCAGTGATGTTTTCCTCATAAGAAGTTAAAATACAGTCTTTGTATTCCTCTAGTATCCAGCTTCACAAATGCACCCATTGTTTTTTCTTGTTTTCTGCCTGTTGCACTAGAAATACTGAAAATGTAGTGCTGTAGTCTCAGAGCTGTACTTGGAAATCCAAGAGCCCTCATGTCCCAGCTCCAGACTTCTACATGGCTAGGATAGTGTTTCTATCTGTGTTTTTGCTTTGTTATCTCTGAGAAACACCTTCATCCTCTTTTTAAAGTGTACTCAGCTCCCCTAAAGGTCTGGCTGCTTCAGGAGGCAGGATTCTGCCACTGACATCTCTTATCATTGTAGTCTAAGTATGATGTTGCACTGGTCACCATAGTAATACCCTGTCACTGTGGGTCTTTTGTGCATAATTCATCATGCAATATTTCTCAATTTTCTTTTTAAATCTGAACTGCAGTAAGCTAACCCACAAACGTCTTGGCATGATCACACTATTTATCACTGACATTGCTTTTTAGGAGCCTGGCATCTTGTTTCATCCTGTGTTTGCAGTTTGCTCTTTGATATTAAAGCTGACTTCTGAGAAGGGAAAAAAAGGTGGGATGGGAGCTTTACTGCCCTCCAACTCTTGCCCACTCAGGGCTGCAAAAGCTTATGGAAGTTCTATGCCACTGAAATAAACCTGCAGCCTGCAGATCCTCCCCCACATGCTTGGAAATGTGGCACAGATGGAGCTGTACTGTCTGTGGGATTACATACTGGGGAGAGAGGCTATGCACAAGAACCCTGTCAGATTTAAACCCACTCACTGGAGGCTCATGGGGCGAGTGGGTAGAAAAGAACATGGAGAAGAGTTATGATATCCCAGTAATGGGCTGGGTCCTGTCCTGGGTAGGGAAGCACAGACTGAGGTTTTCTTCTGACCAGAGAGAGAGAAGAACCTCTGGAGAACCACAGTGGAAATGGATTTCCTAGCACCTCTAAGAAAGCCATAAGTGGGGCTGAAAAGCAGATTTTTAATGGGCAAAAGACAGCCAGAAAAAAAAATCAAATTATGTATGTTTTCTGTTTGCACACAATGTGAGTTAGAATCCAGGGACCCAAAAGGATCAGATCACATGAAATGGAAGTAACTTTTTTCTTTTGCTATTGTTTTCTGCAGGGCTGCTTCTCCACAGCTCCTATTTTCAGGACACAGTAACTCCTCCATGCTGCACCACTCGAAGGCTACACATACTAGCAAATCAGGAAGTGCCAAAAATCTTTGTTGAGATAATTTCTCCTCCTCAAAGGAGAATCATGCACTGTTCTGCATTCAGGAGATTTTCAGGGTTTTCAGTGTCCATCTGGTGTTAGACATGGGGCTAATAAGGAGGAGTTACTTCTGAGGCCACTCACTCAAGGGTAGGTATCTGAGCTCTTGCAGATTTTTTGATTGCTTTGCTTTTTTAACGATAGTTGAGCATTCTATGTATCTCAGATAACATGGTAATTGAGCTGGTGCTGTTGACTGAAGAGGCTGTTGTAATGAAGTCGTGGATGGCTGTTCAGTATGTAAATGTCATAATAACACTGAACTTGGAAAGTGAAAAGCACCCATACAGGAACTGTATGCTGTAGCATGCACCAAATCTTTGAACTGCCCAGTGTGAAATGAGCCAAGCTGAATCTTTAAATAAATGGGTGTAGATTGACCATTGGAGTATTATCTTCAGTAATTGATTAAATTCTAACCCACAGCATTCAACAGAATTCTCTTTGATAGAGATTTGGACTCCTCAGCAGAACCCTTTCTCACACTCACCCATCCCAAAGTGAAAGGTTGTCCGTCCTGTAGGAATCTGCTGAGGCATTTGTTCATCTCTAAATGAGGAGCATAGAACAGCTGCAACCCTGGCTCAGATGGCCTCAACATTTTTCTCAGTCCCTGCCACAGCCTATTGAGCAGACTGACCACTTCATTGGACTAGAGATAAATGTGAAGATTTGACTTTGTCTTTACATATAATGGAAATTTAATTTAAATGTCTTAGGCATAAATTTAAATACAAAACTTTCCTCAAACCTGGTTAGATGACACTAGTGGCTGGATCTGATTTCAGAGAGTGCTGGCTAAAGGAGCCATAAAATTGGTGTTTGCCCTGTTAACTGCTCACCTTCTCTGAAGTACTTTACTGCCAGCCTAATTTTCTCCCAGGTTAATAGTGAGGACTCGGTGTCCAAAACCACCAAAACAGTGCTAATAAGGTAGCATTTGACGTACAAATATGGAAGAAAAATGTTAAGAAAATCCAGATTTCAAAGCAGGCTAGTACCATGGTTAGTACTTGAGAAGTGCTTGTAGGTTTATTTTTTGTTCTCATAGAAATACGTCGCACTTCCAAGCCAAAAACTTCAAGGAATCTAAAAGGGATTTAAGAATGGAAGCAAGGTTCTAATTCAATTTTGCTTCTTATTTAAAAACAACAACAACAAAAAAGATAATTAAAGGCAAATATGTTTTAATAGGGACTAAAGGTACTGATTTAAGAAACCAAAATGAGATGCCTGACTTCCAGAGTGATTATGCAATGCTTGTTATACTGCACCAATTTGAAATACCCCAAATCATTAATCACTGGTGAGTAACATCATCTTCAGAGTTCATAGCAGGGATGAATGTGTTGCTGTCCATGACTGGGAACCTTATCAGACTAAGATTCATTAATCAGAGCTGCCTTTTCCTCAAGGAAAATGACAGCTCTTATAAATTTTATCTGTAGTTTTCATATGTGTGGGTGATTTGGCTGACTCATTAATCCAGGCAGAGATTGTTAATCAGTGGATGACTGCTATGTGTGCCACAAAACCATGATTCAGATTTGCTCCTTTATGGGAATGCCTGATTGAAATAATAGTATGTCTTACATTAAGCTGTACCCTTCTCATTTTGATCTTTGTTTTCCTAAGAAAAATGGCTTATATCTACCTCCTCTGAATCTTTGCCTTCCTTTGCCAATCTCCAAGATATTCAGCAATAAAGCAGTGACCTCATTCTCTAGCTGTCATGAGTTTTATGATAGCAGGTGGCTGGGTCAAGAGACACTACATCACTGTAGCCCTCTTGATAGAAAGAGCTGCAGTCCTTACTAAACCTGGGAGGAAGAAGGGGTACAGGAGCCAGGCCTTCACCTCCTTTGTTAGACTCAATGAGAGCATCATTGTGAGATGCTCCTTTGTGGGCAATGCAGAAGGAGTTTTAGATACGCAATTACAGATCTCCTGCTGAAATCCTTGCCTTTTTTCAGAGAGCTGATTTATTTCTTTGGTTTTGCAGGAACTAGTTCTCCTACAGTTGTGTAGAAGAACTATCCTTGTGTGCAGTTTCAGAATGGGACAGCTACTGTAGAAGTGAAGAGGACTTACAGGAGGTAGATAGTATTAAAATCTTAGGATTCTCCAGTATAAACTACTATAAAAAGTTATGTTAGTCATAAGCCTGAAAGTGTTGCAAGCTTTGGTACATTTTGCTGGACATAGGCTAACTGCCTCAAATCAGCAGTTCATTTACTAAAGCTGTTTAAAAGAAATACAAAAATCCTCAACGCAGAAATTCCTGGGCTTTATAGTGGCTGCATTTTAGAAGAAGGCCTGCATTCTAAATATCTTTTCAAAACCTGATGTAAATTCACAACCTTAACTATATCTTAGTTCAGCATACCTTGTTTTGAAAGTAAGAGGAATGCACTAGTGTCAATTAGAAAATACAATAAATATAACAAGCCATGTGGCTTTAGGTCATGGCACATAACCTTGGGACACTGCCACATAACCTCTTAGGTTTAGTCACAAGTCACACCAAACAGAAGGGGGGACACCCATTTCATTTTGAAAAACATCTACCAATGCTTTTAAGTTTTCTGCAAAAGAGAAGTGCATTTGCAGAATATCTGAAAGTGACAAATGGGCAATTGGCTTTTATGTACACTTACTACATTTTCTGTAAAACTTAAGAAAAAACAAATCCAAATTTCATATGCTCTTTCCTCCACTTTCTCTCTATGTTCTCTTTCTCCCCTCCTGCAAACTTTCAAAGTTTGTTTTAATTTTTTTTCCTCCTCCTCTGCAGTATTCTTCTCTCCCCTAGTATTAATTTATGCTCTTAATTTTTCCCTGCTTAATTTGCCTAGGTGTCTATCTCAGGGTGTCTATCTCCCAGCCTCCTTTCACTCCTCTCACACAGGCCATTGCTTTGCTCCTTGGCCATTCCTCTTCACTCCCTGCAGTCATTAATTTAACAATCCTCCCTTTCTCTGTTTCCTCACAGTCTTATAATCTGCTCTTTCCTCCTCAGTATTCTGTCATTTTGTCCACTCCTTCTGTCTTGTTTCCCATCAGTGGCTGAGGCATCAATGTACTCCTGATCTCCTTCTAGCTTTCCTACCTTCTTTCTAGTTAATGAGAGCTCCTTATTTATCCACAGAGAAACCCAGACCCAATCTGTGGAGTTTTTTACTTGTGAAAAAGGTTTATGTGACAAGATTTCAGTGGAGGGGCTGCAGGTAGACCTTTGTGAGAAGAGGCCACAGCTGCTCCCATGCTGGACACACCAGAGGGCACAGCTGAGCCCTTCAGCCAAGATGGTGGCACCTTAAGAAAGGGCAAAAATGCCACAAAAGCAAAGAAGGTAATCAAAAAAGAGGTGTGAGCAACAGCCCTGAAGACACTGAGATCGGTGAAGAAGGAGGAAGAAGTGCTGCAGATGCTGGGGCAGAGATTCCCCTGAAGCCCATAGAGAAGACCATGGTGGAGTAGATGTGGCTCATGGGGGACACACAATGGAACACTCTGTTCTTGAAGAACTGTACTCTGTGAGGAAGGACCACACTGATCCCCTGGGAGGAACTCCACATAGGAGAAGGGGAACAGTGTATGGAGGAGGGAACAGCAGGTAGGAACCATTATGGCCCAAACACAACTCCTGTTCCCCATTTTTCTGCATGTCCCTTTGTGCCCTTAAGGTTCATGATTTTCACTGAGAAGTCCTCACAGCTGTCAGTGGAAACACTGATGCTTGTCTCCATAGTCAGTAATAAACTGGCAGTAAATCTTGTGGTTGTGGCAGCTTGTCCAGATTGCCTATGGTGTAACAGTTCTGGCTAAATTTCTTCAGTAACTTGAAGGTTAGCCCTGGGCGTCTGTATCACTTAGGAAAGCATTTGTTTTTCTTTCTTTTACATTATCTAGAATCTCACTTAGAAGTGAGGTGTTTTTAATTTTCCTAAAAGTGTTTTTAATTTTCCTCCTTGTCCTATGGGTTATAAACTGACCTGTGACCAAACACATCCACTGAAAACTGTGCTCCCATTCAGAAAGTTCTGACTCCACACAATTGCTTTTGAGGCTGAAGCTGAAGCATCCTTGAAGAACCTGCTGGAAATTCTACAGCCCACTGGTGCAGGGACAAGCAGAATTTACTGAAGCTCTTGCTGCAAACAATGTATTAAATAAACATGATTTTTCCTTTTTTTTTCAAGTCATCGTACATGTCCAGATGAAAACAGAGTCGGGGGGGGGGAGGGTGTGCAAACCTCCTCCACAGCAGAAATCAAACACGAGAAAAATAGGAAAGAGATAGGAAGAAAGGAGAAATATTTGAAGTAAATTTCTTGAGGAACACCAATGGTATTGGTTTTGAGGTATGCATTACTTACAGGGGTTTGGCCTGATTTGTAATAATATCTGTTTGAGTTCAAGGAGTGGATTGTAGGAAATCTGTCTATGGCTTGTTTGTGGGACCTCATTTTTTCCAGTGGTGCAGAAAGAAATTGTACAACTACTTAATAACTTAAATATAAACCCCTTCTGCTAGGGCAAAAGTCTGCAAGGGGTGGCAAATACTGGGACGATGGGTATATGCAGAGGAATTATTGGCCAACCCTGCTTTCTAATTTTCAATCCTGCTTCTGCAGAAGAGGTGATTTCCTTCTTACCAGGGATGGCCATTTGCTTCTGGCCACCAGTTACTAACTGTACCAACACAAAGCAGGAAGCTGTTCAGAAAGTGGGCAACTTGTACTGCTCCCATGGCTACGGTGTAGGTACTAAGGTTTAGTACAATTAAACAATTTTTTCAGGAGAAAAGCTTTTAAGAAGTTTTGTATACTTAGACATAACCTTGAGCCAGACCTATGAAGAGATTAACTCTATCCCAGACAAATCTAAGACATTTTTCTCCTAGATATGGACAGCTTTGTTATATATCCAGATATTTGAAGTAATCCTGTTAAATAAAGAGTTGGGCAGATATAAATAGGAGGTAAAATGATACCAAATTGAAAATCAGACTACTGTAACTTAACAATATTTAATACTTTCAATGGCATTTATATTCATCCTATGTTTTTTGTTTCATTTTCTTGATGGATTAGGTGATAGAAGGGTTAGTCAATATATAATATTTCTTTGTGATAGTCAGCTGTTTTCCCCCCATCCTTCAGAGAATGTACCACTGATTTGCAAGTAAAGTGGGAGCCACCTTTTGTCTGTGAAATGTTAAAACTGGTGTAATTTCTACCTCTTGCCTGAGTTCAGGAAAAGAAATAATTTCTGATGCTCTGGTGAACCATTCTTCCTCTTAGAAGTGTTTATTATTAATTGTAATGTTTTTAAGGCAGTGCTGGATTCACAATTTCTGTTTACCTGCCCACCAATCCTGCAAAATTCCAAGGATGATATTAATCTCTGGCTCATATTTTTTTAATCTTGCTGAGTCCTTAAAATTTAAATACTTTCAAAATGTTGCATAGAACAAAGTGGCATGCTGAATGAGTGATGATGATTTGTCTGGTAGGGTTCAAGATGGAGGCAACATATTGTTATAACTGCCATTATATTGTTAGACCTAAGAATCCAGAATCTCTTCATCTTCCTCTTTCAGAAGTTCCTAAACTATTTGTCCTTGTGCTGATATGCAAACCATGTCAGAGTAATGTTCTGCTACAACAGACAGCCTTTTCCCTCATGTTGACCTAGAAAAGCTTGGAAACCTTTGATCAGACAGGATGAATGAAAGATCAGTCATTCTTCCTCCTCCTCATCTAGCTGAGAGGTAGAGGCAGGATGATAGAGGAAGTACACACAAACAGATTTCAATTTGAGTGTGCCTCAGTTGCTGCTTTGCCATTTCTTTGCTTGGGAGAGATTGTCCTTCCCTTGTTGGGTACATGGCAGTAGGGCTGTACTTGACTTGGCAACCAGAGAACCTTAAATGCAACTTCTCAAATGTAATGACCATGTTGTCTCTGCAAAAAACAGGACAGATTTCTCCCTGCTGGGGTGAAGACTCCCTCTTGCTCCCTACCTTCCCTGCCAAGTCCCCAGAGGCCAGAGGGCTCAGGAAAGGCTCAAACTCTGTAGGACTTTTTGTTGGACATAGTTCATAGGATGATTGGACCTTGTCCTCAATTACCTTTCACTTGTCCCTGTGTTGTCAGACATTGTTTCTCTTCAAGAAAAAGGAAAAACACTATGCAGTATCAGATGATGGAGAAGTGGAGGAACCAGATAAAGACTTATGTGTAGGTTCTGTGATTATAAAGAAAAAAAAACAGATCAAACACTTTTAGTGTAAATATCTACAAGAGATTCACCTTCAATTTGAGCTGTCTAAGATATTCTTTGGACAATTATCCCACAAAATTGTATCAGTATCTCATCCAAAAGAAATAGCTACTTTGGGGACTTTCACTCACCATTAAATGTTTCTCTTTGTCCTAGGTTCCTCTTCCTGGTATAAACTCTTCCAGGTATATATCACAGAAGCAGGAAACTTGTTCCCATGTGAGACAGGGTCACAAAGATCAACCAGAAAAAAAATTATTTACTGTTAAGTGCCTTGCCTTGCCAAGTGCCTTGCCAAGGTGGCTATTTTTCACTGAGTCACATATCTAACTGAATGTTAAATTATAAAAGGTAGTTCCTATGTGTGGGTACAGCTCTTGAAAGGTCCAGGTCACTAGCAAACTGGTTTAATCAAACAGCTTTAGACATCCTGTTTGCCCTTCATATATATACACATTTGAATACTTTTCAGTCCTGGAAGCCTCTGCCTAAAGTTGAGTAGCTCATATGATTCTGTGGAGCTTCATGGTAATTAGGTGGTGGTGTTAGCAGTTCCTGCTTTAAGAAAGACTATAAGAATCATCTATGTGATGCAGACCCAGATATTTCATGGGATGGTTTGTGTCACTTAGCACAGAAGGTCTCATGCAGAATTCCTGTACACAGTTGCAATGGGAAGTCCAATCAAGTCCCATCTAAAGCTGCTTGGGACATGGTTTTCCCCTGTGCTTGCAGGTGCAGCCTATTCTTACCATACTCAAGTCCAGCCGTCTGATGCAGCTTATCATAAGGTAATTTTTTCATACTGGACTATAACTATTTCTTCAGAGTGGGGTGGCTGTTTGTGGCTGTGGCTGTCACAGTATGAATATGCTAGTCTCCCAAATAGATATGATCAGAAGGTGAACATATGAATTCCTGAGGTCCCGATGGCAGTAAATTATTATTTTTGAGTCTTTTTTACTCCTTATGTCTCACTCCTGATTCCTAGATCAACAGCATACTTCACCTCAAAAGCTGCAGCAGCATCTGGAAACATTTGCACTCCAGTACATTTGCTATTGTCACTGATCTGACAAAATTTAGCCTTATCATCAGGATGTCCCACTATTTTTCTGTCACAAGAAATCTGATCATAAATTTATAAATCCTGTGGCAAACCTTCCTAACTACATGTACAATTCCATATGGATGAATTACCAGGTGACCACATTTATGGGGTAAAAAGCTTTCCAACAGCATACTGGACATGTCTATCTACTTCCAAGATAAATCGTTAATCTCTTCTTGTATCATTGTGAAAAATGCTATAGAGAAGCCTTGCAGAGAATTGGAAAGCTTAGTAGGGAAAGTCCAAGGATGCTCAAGACAGGTTTAAAAAGGCCATTGTTAAAGGCCTCAGGAATCCCCATGCCTTGCTGAAGATCACAGCATGGGCTATATGTGTCTTCTCATGGAAGGAAGTATTTGCACTTCAGCACAAAAGACAATAGATGATACGGATCAGGATCAGCCAGGATGCCATTGGTTTTCTTGGACACCTGGGTACATTCCTGGCTCATGTTCAGCCGGCTTTCAACCAGCACCTCCAGGTACTTTTCCATCAGGCAGTTCTTCAGCCACTCTTTCTCAAGCCTGTGGCACTGCATGGGATTGTTGTAACCCAATGGCAGGACCCAGCACTTGGCCTTATTGGGCTTCATACAGTTGGCCCCAGCCTATTGATCAAGCTTGTCCAGATCCTTCTGCAGAGCCTTCCTGCCCTGCAGCAGATCAACACTTTAGCCCAGTCTGGTGTCATCTGCAGGCTGACTGAAGGGGCATTTGTTCCCTTGTCCAAATCATCAATAAAGACATGCATTTCTTTGCTAAAACAATTCATGGAACATAATCTGAGAACCTCTGGACCCAATACTGAGTCCTGGGGAAAAGTGCTTGCAACTAGCTACCAGCTGAATGTAACTCCATTTGCCACTACTCTCTTGGTCCAGCTCTTCAGCCAGATATTCACTTCGCCAAGAGTGCACCAATCCAAGCCACGAACAGCCAGTTCCTCCAGGAGAATGCTGTAGGAGACAGCGCCAAAGGCTTTGCTGAAGTTCACAGAGACTACATCCACAGCCTTTCTCTCATCCACTGAGTGGGTCGTCCTGTTACAGTAGGAGATCAGGTTGGTCAAGCAGGACCTGCCTTTCCCAAACCTTTGCTGGCTGGGCCTGATCCCCTGGTTTTCTGGTATATGTTGACTAATGGCACTCAACATGATCTGCTCCATGTCCTTCCCTGGCACCACTGTCAGACTGACAGGCCTGTAGTTCCCTGGACTGTCTCTCCAGCCCTTCTTGTGGATGTGTCACACTGACTTCCAGTCACCTGAGACCTCCCTGTTTAGTCCGGCCTGCTAGTAAATGATTAAAAATTACTCAGTGACTCCACCAGCTGCCTCAGTACCCCTGGGTGGGTCCCATCTGGTCCTATGGATTTGTGTGTGAGCTCTTTGAGCTCTTTGGTTTTAGGCTGCAAGATGTTTGAGCACAGCTCTGGGATCTCTGATTTCTTCATGATTCTCAGGGACCAAAGTGAAGCTGTAGTTCTTTAAATTATCTTTCTTACTGTTTTCAAGGACAGGTGAAATATTTACTGTTCTTCAGTACTGGGGGACTTGCCTGGTCATCATGATCTAGAAAAGGTAGTAGTTGGGAATTAGCCTTGCAATGGCATCAACAGACTCTCTCAGCACTCGGTGATGCAAACCAAGTAGTCTTGTTCACAGACCTACAAAGTCAATGTAGCTCTTGTGTTCTCAGAAACTACTGGAAATATTACTTCTCAATGTTTCTGTTTCTAAACACTTTATATAGTAAGTCTTAAATTAGAGTAATTTTGTCCTTTATTTTCTTACTTTGTGCTTTATTTATTTTATTGCCTGCCTTTCTGCTTTGTTTATGCAAATGTGTTGGGTTTCTAGTAATTTCTTTGTTTATACCATTACTATTAACATGCTCATGCTGACCACTTCCTTTTCATTGTTAGAAGACCTAAAGAAGATAGAAAAACTTCTTTTACCTGAGATTTTTTTTCTGTCAAGAGATTCTCAGATTCTGTTCCATTAACTGTTTTAGCGAGGAAATAGATGTTTCTGGAAGCTAGAGATTCAATTTACCCATGTTCATGTCATGCTTTTATTTGGGTGAAAACTGTGAAGACTAATGCATGTAAAGCTAACTTCAAGACCCCTTTAAATGCAGTTTCTAGTTCTCCTCAAGTCATTCTCTGAAATTCTGTCGTTTGATCACAGCTCACTGACTGCCACGCAAACAAAACTTTCACTTCTCTTCTAATATTGAGTGTTGTAGAACAACTAGGCACGCTAGTTGTCGTATTAGATACTGTAGTCACTGGCAAAGCTTGTATTTCAGAAACATCACTTATGGCTAACACACACTTTAATGGTATTGCCCAAGGCATTAGAACTGATGTTAGGTGATGGGGTTGAGAAGAGAGCAAACCACTGCCTGCACTCTGAGAAATCTTGTCATAATGGGTATATTACAGTAGATTGTTTTAGCAAGCATGGCTGTATAATCTTGCTTAAGGTGCCATCTTCTACAGAAATTCTGTAGTAAAAGTCAACACCTATACACTATAGCCTTAATGGTTTTCCCAATTTTCAGTGTTTGGTCGGGAAACACTAGGAAAAAACAAGACAACCAAACAAGAAAAGCAGGCAAACGGTTTATAATTTCATGCACATTCTTAGAGTTTGTAACTTTTGCTTCCAGCTACTTGAACCCCAGTTCCAGGGGCCAGATAGGAAGCCCCATTACTTTCTACAACACACAACAAAGGTCCATACGAAGTAATTTGTGGTTAAACTAAAAACAGAATTTATATTTCAGATAGACAAGATGCACTCATGTAACTACATAACCCTTGAACTGAAACAAAGCAAATCTAAAATGCTGACATATTTTCCATTAACTCAGGCTTAGCATCTGGAAAACATAGCTCCCAGAGCCAAGCACAGCCCCTGTCTTGGCACACAATAAAAGCTCAGTAGTTTTTAGAACATGCAGGGCTTGTGCCATATCAGATAGCCCATTTCCAATGGCATTTTTAGACAAGGTGGAAGACATTTAGACATGGCTTGTTCGTTGTTGGAAAGGAAGAAAGAGGGAAATACACAGGTATTTTAAAGGATTACAGTCAAAATATATGCATATTTGGGAAGGTAAAGGTTGGTTTGGTGTCTTTAGTCTTTGAATTTTTAAGTACTTTCAGTCGTTTGGTGCACACTTGAACTTGGCATGGGCGTCCCAAGCTTTATGCATGCTCTTTGACCTATGACTTAACACCTTCAGGAAGACAGGCTCTTTGTCATTTCATCAGCTGGGAGCCTTTTGAGCCACCCACTGTTTGATACCAGTGTGTCTTACGACCAGCAGTCATATTAAATTTTCTCCTTCCACCCAGTTCCTATTCAAGTTTCCACTCTCACCAGTTGAAAAGACATCTGTGTGCTTTTGAGGAAAACCTTTCAGAGAGAAGAGGCATCTTAGAACAATGCATAGGCATATCCTGGCTAAAAGCTTTTGCTGATCTTACCTTCCTGCTCACAAGTTGCATGGATTTTTCAAGGATGAGCACCCAGCCTCTACTCCTATCTCTACTCAGTGCTGGTGTGGCCTCACCATGAGTGCTATGTGTAGTTCTAGGCACCTCAACACAAGGAAGTCACTGAGCCATTAATGTCCAAAGCAGGGCACTAAGGACAGTGAAGGCCTTTGAGAGGAAGCCATTCATGCAGTGGTTGAAGTCAGTTGGTCTGTTCAGCCTGGAGGAGACTGAGAGGGGATAGTTCTCAACATCCTCGCCAGGCCAGCGCAGACGGGCTGGCAGGCACTCATCTCTTCTCTGTGGTCACCAGAGACAGCACCTGAGGGAATGGCCTGAATGGCTTTAGGCTAGGTATTAGAAAAACGATCTTAACAGAGCGGGTGGCTGGGCGCTGGAACAGGCCCCCAGGAAATGGTCACAGCACCAAGGCTGACAGAGCTCGAAGCGTTTGGACAACGCTCTCAAGCACATGGTGTGATTCTTAAAGGTTTCCTGTGCAAGGATGGGAGTCGGACTCGATGATCTTGATGGTTCTCTTCCAGCTCAGCGTACTCTGCGGCTCTGTGCCCGGGACACGCTCGGGCCCGGCCTGTCGGGGGCTCCGGGCCCCCTTTCTCCGGCCCCGCTGTCGGGGGAGGGAGGGAGGGAGGGGGCGGCCGGCGCCGTGCCCGGGTGAGCGCCCCGCACGCATGCGCCGCGAGCGCGGCGCCCCCGCTCGGCTCCGCTCGGGCCGCACTCGGCTATTTCCGCCTCTTTGTTTTAAACTCCGGGCCGAGCCCTTTAAATCCCCCTTTTTTTCTTTCTAAAATTTTCTCGGGAAAGGGAAGAGGGGCCGGCGTTTCCCTCCGCCTCGCGTTTCCGACTCCTCTGCTCTCTGCCCTGCGGTGGCGCCCGAAGAAGGACGGGCCGGGGAGCGGAGGGTCGGCGGCGGCGGAGGGAGCCCCCGCTGTGTCCCCGAACGGCGGCCGCGCCCCCCCCCGTCAGGTCAGTGCGGGGCCGGGGGGGCGCGGGGGTCCCGGCCCTGCTCCGCCGAGAGGCCGGGGGGCAGCCGAGGGGCTCGGGGGCGGGGCGGGCCCGCCGCCCCCCCGCCCGTCTGCGGGGTATTTGCGGTGTTGGCTGCGGGCTGGGAGGAGGGCGTGCGGGCCGAGGGTCTTCTCCGCCCCGGCGGCGTGGGGGGCCGCGGAGGAGCGGGCCGAGGCCGGGGGGGCCGCGCCGGAACTTTCGGGGCGGGCGTGGGGTGGTCACAGGCGGGGTCCAGGCTCCTCTCCCGAAACTGCCGGGGAGTCTCTGTGGGCCGGGGGAGCGTCTGTCCCTGTCCTGCGGCGTGTACCCACCGCGGGGAAAGCCGGCTCTCGGCTGCTCGGGGAAAGGAAACCCCCACAGCCCCCGCCTCACGCCTTCCTGCCCTCGGTAGGAGTTGCCGGTTGTGTGCAGGGGCCTGGGCAGGGGACAGAACCCCACGGCCTGGGGAGAAAGGGTCTCTGAGTGGAGGGGTGAAGATGGCGTTTCCAGTAAGGTGGAGATAGAGGGGACACGTCCCTTCGGTGTGCGACTTCAGCCTTGCAGGTATGTGGCTCCAGTGCTGAATATCTGGAATGTGAAGTCGTGAGAAATAGGAAATTAATTGGTATTCACTAGGTAGAGTATAGGAGCTTGAATTGTTTTACAGTCTAAGGACAAATATACGTATATGCGCGCGCACACCCACACACACATACTTATGTATGTATTCGGTATTAGCAAATTCGGAAAGTTTTCTAAACCACTGACTTCTAGTGTCTTGTGGTGTCACATTTGGCCTTTTAAGTTGGTCACTTTTAGCCTGAAAGTATTGGGTGTTACTTCAGTGTCCTATGTGGAAAGTTTTGCACATCCCAAAGTTAATAAGCTTCAAAGGAGGTTTAATTATTGTGGGTTATCAAGTACTTGGATGTTCTTTTGCTACTTCACATATTCGCAATTTCTCCTTTTTTTTTTTTTTTTTTTTTTTTTTTTTTTTTTTTTTTTTTTTTTTTTTTTTTTTCCCAAAACTGTTTGTTCAGGCTTTCTGTCAGATCAGTTTAGACTCTTCCTACTTTTTGTATGAAATGCATGCCTCTCAGAAACCAGTTCAAGAAATTCTGAAAGAAATTTATTACCTCTATTGATTCTCTGCAATGTTCTGAAAATATTTAAGTATTTTCTTTGGTATTTTTCAAAATAATACTGTGTATTTTCTTCCAGAGTTTCAGAAGAATTCAGAAGAATTAAGTTTGTGGATGAAAAGCCTTGAATTATTAAAAAAAAAAAAAATAAGGAGAGATGAGTCTTTATGTTTAAGGAGCATCCCATGTATGTGTCCTCCATTCTTGATTGGTTTTGTTTATACAGAATGAACAATTAAGCATATGCTAGATATGTTGTTAGAGTTGTTTTGGTACTAGGTAGTGTGCTGTTTAAAAACTGTTATTTTGGGATAGAATACTTGTGAAGTTTTGTGTTCATTCTTTTAGTGGCAAATCAGATTAGAATCTCAACTGTGATACTCATCATGTATCTCATAAAGTTGCTCTGAAATTCATAAATTTCTTCGGTGACAAGGGGAGTAGAAACAGAAACTTTGTAGCCTTTCAGTAGCTTTACTATTTCTTTTGAAGCTACACTTGTAGACAGTTCATAATGTGTTTAAGGGGGTACAGAACCTGTGCAGAACCCAAGATGCTTTGTGGAAACATGTGGGGTGCATTAGAAAAGGGTCAGGCAACTTTCTAGAGATGTATAGGTGCCCGGTGACAGAAATCTTGGAAATAAAACATTTCATAAAACACTTTTTGAGGAAAATCTATTGGATTTCTTTCTGTGGGTTGATATGGCTGCTTTGATCTTGTTACTCTGCTGTCATCATAGAAAATCAAGACTGAACATTTGTAAATATTGTAATAAAGTCAACTTAGAGTTCGTAATTATTCTAGCCTAATACTAATGCCAAGAATGGCAGAAATTAATTACTATGATATGAAAGATTTCTGCTACTAAGAGACTGTAAAGTACAGCATTTAGTCACTGCAGTTGTCCTGCTCTTACATCTTCTGTCTTACATACGTGATTTAGAGGAGGTAATTTCAATGCTCTATATTTGAGATACAGATAAGTTTTCTCATCAAGAACCATTCTGCACTTACTTTTATAGCTTTAATTTCCTTTTTCCCATATGGCCATTTAATCTAGGTAGTGTGGCCTTTTTAGCTTTTGTCATGTAATGAACTTCCAGGACTGAAATAATTTTGGATTAAATTCCTGAACTCCTTGGGCAGCACTGTGAGAAGAAGTTCAAGCATTTCTATTGGAACTCCTAAGTGGAGCTACTAAGCTCTAAGCTACAAAGTGGATGTGGACATGATGTTTTGAAAATCATGCATGTTGATAGTGTTTCACTCTACAACTGCTGTCTTAAATTACGATACCAGCTTACAATAATGTGTAAGGGCATCTTGTATTTTATAAAAGAAGTATTTTCTCTACTTTTTGCTTTGGAACTATTGTTGTTTGTTACATGTATGTAGTAATTCAGTAGTTACTAAGTAGAAGCTTGTTTTGATAGTAGTGTTTGGAGATGCAGTTGATTTAAGACTGCATTCCTGAGACTTTATTAATCTAAACTCTGGTCTCTTTTTGTCAGAGCTACTAAAGATGTTTAATGAAGTTTGAAAGTTTTCTGATTTGCTAGGTTAGGTTTGCTGTCATGTTTAAAGGAAATGTGAAGGAAAGCCTTTTCAGGGTTTGACTGCTGGAGGTTAGAAGCCAGGCAGAAAGTGCCCATGTCTTTTAGCTTACACAAGACTTATTTGGAAGCTCTGTCTTGAAGCAGTTTTGTATTTCTTACACCTCCCTTTTTTAAATATAAGCTTGCTGTGTTAGACTCCAGGTTTAGCTAGTCTGTGAAAGTCTTACATGCAGTACAAGAGAAAAAAGAACCAGGTTATTCTGTGTTAAAACCAATCTTACCTATTGTGATATGTAACACAGTTTCATTGCTAACTGAAGAAACACAATATAGTGGTTTGTTCTATAATTGCTCTGAAGATTCTATAGAACACTTGCTGCCCTTATCGAAATTCATAGAATCATAAGATGTTTGGGTTTGGAAGGGACCTTAAACATCATTTTGTTCCAAATTCCCTCCTGTGGAAAGGGATACTTCCCACTAGACCCAGTTGCTTGGGACAACATCCAAACTGGCCTTGACCACCTCTAGAGATGGAGCATCCACGGCTTCTCTGGGCAACCTGTTCCAGTGCCTCACCACCCTAACAGCAGAGAATTTCCTTGTTTCCTTTCACTTTGAAACCATTCTTCCTTGTCCTGTCACTACATGCTCTTGTAAAAAATTCCCCTCTTTTCTTGTAGCCTCTCTTCAGGTACTGGAAGACTGCTATTAGGTCATCCTAAAGCTTTCCCTTTTCCAGGCTGAACAATCCCAGCTTCCTCAGCTTTTCCTTGTAGGAGCTGCTCCATACCTCTGAAGATCCTAATGGCCTTCTCTGGACTCACTCCAACAAGTCCATCTCCTTCCTGTGCTGGGACCCAGAGCTGGATGCAAGGTTGGGGTTAGACCCATGTGGGGTCTCACCAGAGCAGAGCAGAGAGGCAGAATCCGCTCCCTTGCCCTGCTGGCCACCACCAGCACCCCCAGGTCCTTCTCCCCAGGACTACTCTCCATCTGTTCATCCGCCAGCTTGATTGGTTTGCCAAGGCTTCCAGGCTTGGTCTGGATGCAGCTCAGAGCTCTTCCTCAGGAGTCCCTGAGCTTGGGCAGCCCCCTTACAGTTTGATCTAGTGCTTACCCCCACACTTTCCTCTGTAGCTGCTGTGATGCTGCCTCATTGTCTGACTGCTAATGAGCTTTTCTCAAGTTAAGTTTACTGAGTAAGTGCATCTATACTTAAATTAACAGAATATGAATTGAAATACTCAGTGTGGTGGGAACTAATTGGACTGAAAATCTAATGTGCTACTGAAAGTTTGATTGAAGTTTGTAGAGACCTGAAGTTTTGCAATCATACTGGAGAGCCAGCATTGTAGGAGCAAATAAACCAGCAGTGAGTTCTTCAATGATATTATTTTCTTGCCTGCTCTGCCTTTTCTTTTTACTCCTTAATCAGAAACAGTTCTTTAAACTAGGAACTTCAAACTATATGTAGGAACTTAAGGGTCTCTTTATTCCTTTGACAAACACAACACATACTTTTCAAAAGTAGGGGGTGGTAGAGATCATTAAAAGTAAGGGGAATGACGAACTCTGGTGAGCTCAAGTTACTTGTTCTTTGTGCCAGAAAATGACTGTTCTCATAGTTATGACTGCCTCTTTCAAATCACAATTATAAGTTGATGGAGGCAGTGGGGGAAATTGTTGAGGGGATGGGGGTGAGAACTGTAGTAAATCAAGCTATGTGTGGTGGCGTTAGGATAGTGCAGGGATTCTGAGGAAGAAATATGCAAGGGTGATAATCAGTCTTTTTTGTGGTTTTGTTGCCAGTAGAAGAACTTACTTAAACTAGCTCTGGCACTATTTTTCATCTCTGCAAAGTGCATGGAGAAGGCTTATTCTCCCTGCAGACAATTTTTTTGGATGATCTTAAGAGATAACTGTGTTGTATTCTGAATTTTTAACTGACAGTAACTTAGAACTTTGTCTACATTAAGAAGCTCTGTGTTGTGGCAGCAGTAAGGATCCTTCTTGTTTGATACTGAGACTGTCCTTATTGCTGGAAGCCGTAGCTTTATGAATAGCGAAGTTTGTTTTGATCTAAAACAGAAAGCATTCTGTGTGTGTTTGGTGTCAGTGAGAAAATGCTGTGCAGTACCTGTGTAATTAAGAGAGGAAAAGTTAATTTTTTAGGTTAATGGAGTGAGTTTGATGCTATTTGCTAACTTGCAAATGGCTGTTTTGTCAAGCTTTTCACCTAAGAACTTTTTTTCTCTACATAACCAGATACAACACCTTCTTTAGTTGATTATTATCCAGTAACATCACAAGTATTACATATAATGCAAATTTCTTGTGAATTATTATGGTGTTATGCTAGTACAGGTCATCTTTGTTATTCTTTTCCAATATGCATGCAAACAATATGGTTTTTGTAATCATAAATGTCATTTTTTCATGCAAATGTATCAGTGCAGTGTTTGATTAGTTTTCAGGTAACCTGTTGTGCTCTACAGTTTTTTCTAGTTTGTCACCTGAAAGAACAAGCTAAAAGATACAGTACAGCTGGCTAAATAATAAATTCTTTATATATGGATAATTGTATGTGACACTTACTGCTGTATTTGAAATATTGAATACAGAAATTGGCATAATAAAAGCCATGGGTCAGTTGATGACTTAGTTAAAGGACATTGCCAAATTTATTTTAACTGACTAGACAAAATGTTTTTATGATAAAAAATTATTTGTTGTACTAAGCAGTGGCAATGAGTAGAACAGATTTGATGAACAGGATTTTTTGGGATGGTTTTATTTTTTTAACCTAGTGCCAGCCTTTGTTCCTTCAGAGTGATTTTTCCCAAAAATCATTTGAAACTGGAGACACTTGGAAGCTTAAGTTCTGCTTTGGCACTATCATCAAAGATGATCTGGGATCTTCACTCCTGCGTTTCAGATGATTGTATTTTGTACTTTTTTGTTGTGATAGTAACTGGATTTTCTTTCACTTACCTTTTTTCCCTAATATATAAATTATGTTCTAGACACAAGGATTCAGATACTGATTTCGGAATTCAAAATAGGAAGAGGTAAGGGGATTTTTTATGTGCTATGTAAGTACCTAATCATGCACACTGCTGACAGTATATATGCCTCTGTTCCTACATCTAAGTATTTACATTTCAGAGCATAACTTCTATTAAATTTGTATCTGTTAAAGATACTTCTAACAGTATTTCATCACTTTAAGGAACTGCTGACACACTGTATTCAAACCCAGTTTCTTAATGCTTGAAATGGTTTTCTTTCCATCTTCGAGTTATTCCTTTCCTATGAGGTCTGGACCCCACACCCAGTGTCCGGTGTTTGCCTGATAGCTTCTGTCTGTATTTAGGAAAGCCCCCCAACCGCTCTGCTATAGCAGGTGATTAATCTTTCCTGCTTCAGCATTGTACTAGTTGGTTGTTTACTGTCCATTTTTAAAGCTTTACTCAACCTTTTTTAGGAAAAAAAAAAGCATAACTTGTTAAATGTTCACTTAAAATTTCTTATACGCATTTGCAAGTTGTTCTTGCCATGTGCAAAATAGTACACCTGTGGAAAAGTTCTTTGGTATGGGAAGTGTAGTAAAAAAATTACACTCTTAAGTGAAATCCGGGTCTTAGCGATAAACATTAACTCTTTTAAGTAACATTTGCATAGATTTGTTTAATTTGTTAAATGAAATAAGTAATTAAACTATCTTTTCCTGTAACAGTGCTTAAAAATCATGCTTTTTTGATTGGGTTGCCATAAGATGATGATTACTTCACAGATATTTAGTTGGAATATTGGTAAAATAAAGTTCTCTGATTTATGCTTATACTGTTCTCAGACAAATTGCAGATGCCCAATATTTTTCTATTTTCCCTTGAAAAATCCACACAGGCCTTTTTTGTGATTGAAATAGTGTGGTAATAACATATTTTACCAAAAGTTTCAATGTAACTATTATTGAGTAGAGAAATTTAATTGAAATGCTTTTTAATAACATGTATAATTGTTAATAGTAGTGTTAGGCTTGGTAGCACCAGAATAAATAATTTATTTGCTTACCAATTAATTTTGTGTTTCTAGTTTTGTACTTCTCTTTCTTGATTGACTAGAATGAGGTGGAAATCTGTCCCAAGAGCAGGTTATTCTGCAACAATTTCAGGAGACTTGTTTTTATATTAGTAAAATACATAGTTTGTCATTCTTTGACCATTGGCCACGGGGAAAGTAGCCTAGACTTGCGTAGGTTTCTATCAGATATATTGTAGATGGCAGCACATGAGGTAAAAAGGACTCTGGGTGGAGCAATTTTCTTCACTTCACCTTCTTGCTTATGAGATTCTTTCAGGTTTTGAAAAAGTCACCAGAAGCAGTCTGCCATACTTGGCACTTCAAGGTTTCATTTTACTGTCTTGGAAATACATAGGTGTAAAAAGTACTGTATTAGTTGCAGTCATTTTTAAAGTAACATTTTAAGGATAACCTTAGATACTGCCACTGGAAATTGTTTATCTAAATTTGTCTGCTCTAATCTCTTGCTATTATTCAAATTATGTAAGGTTATTTTGTCGAGACAATAATAGCTCTTGGGTTGTGTGGTTATGCTTTTATGACTAAAACTGACTTGAATTTGGACAAACTTTTGCAGATAGAGGGAGGATAATATTTTGTTTTGTTTTCTATTGGTTTTGGTAGTTTTGGTTTTTCTTTTTTTTAGACAAAGACGTATTTTACCCTGGCCTTTTTTCTAATTTACTGAATTTGTCAATGCTATGGGTTGAAAATAATTGTAGGACTAACCTTTATGTAAACTGTTCTGTGATAAAATATGTAAATCAGTTATGGTCTTCAAATGAAATATTTTTCCTGCTTCCCTTGGGGATGAGAAAGTACATCCTGTCCCAATTCTTCTTCTCTCATCATTCCACCAAATGGGTCAAATTACTTTCATAGTGGAACTTTATGTATGCTTCCAAAGCCAGTGCTCTGAGCATGTATTCTCCAGTCACAAGCATTAGTTGCCAATGAATTGAATTTCTGTATGTGTTTGGAAATTGTCATAGTTTTTTTGTGGGTTTTTTTTTGGTTTTTTTTTTTTTTTTTTTAATCTTTAGAATGGGATATCTAGAGTATAAGTACATGCAAAAAGTTTCTGGAGTCCCCTTCTGTAACTTCCATTATTCAGCCTGATGTTACCATAAGATATATTCATGGTAGGAGTGAAGACAAGGGAAAAATGAGCTGCTATTACTTCTCCCCCAGATTCCTTAGCCATTTATGGCTTCCAATAAGTAACCTTTTTTTTGACTTACTCATCCATTATCACCATCTGCAGAGTTTGACAATTTTAGCATTCAAATGGAAAAAAAAACCCCTAAATTCAGTTCTCTTCTCCCAACTTTAATCCAAAACCAAAGATTTTTTTTCTTTTTCCTCTGAATTGACTTCTTTCTAGTATGAAAAGATCTATACATGGTGAATCTTGAGAACAGTAAGTCTTTCAGATGCCCAGGATTTGCTTTGTGGAGATTGCTGGGAGACATGGTCCTTTCTGACCTTATCAGCCAAAGTTTTACTGGTGCATGTTTGTTGTGATGATTGTTGTGTTCTGAAGGATGGAGGGAGGCAAGTGTCAATGTCATCTATTAAAAAACTATGACGTTTTTAATAAAGTTGGCAATTTAAGTTATTTTGATTATCTGTTATGGCATAGTTCAGTCACTAAGAGCAGGTCTTCATGGATTACAGAGGACGATTTAATTCAAGCCTACAGATACTACAAGCAGGCTGGAGTAGTTAAAAACTTGCAGTGAAAGACTTTATTCTCTTTTTACTGCATGTCCTAGATTCTTCTAGCATTTGATATTTGTTGTAGGAAGCAATAGGGGTCTGTGAAAGTGATTTTGCTTTAAGAAGTTCTTGAGGGTAGTTTAAAAGTATATCTGCAATACACTTAAGTAGCAGAGATAGAGTTTATTTATTTACTTATTCATTGCATGGACTGCCAGACTGTTTAAGCTGAGTCTTTTCAGAGAATAATTTATTTCTATAGTTTTTGATCAGTTTGTATCGATGTGCAGCTGAACAATTTTGGGTGGTAATGGCTATCTCTTTCGATGTTAATTATCATTTCTGTAAGTTCATCAATGTTTCTAATGATGGATACCTTTTAATACACACTGAGTAAAAGATAATCATAAAAAGCTGTAGTTCATCAATGGTTTGCCACTGTTTTCTTTGTGATTTGCTGATTTCTGATCTTAAACTGTAGATTAAAGAAGTTTATCACTATATCTGAAAATCATTTTGTCCTTGCGAAATGCTGTCATGACTCCTCACAGCATAAAAGTAATTTTAGTCATTATTTTAGTAATTGTTTGTCTGCTTTCTTAGTAGTTTTCCACATAGTTTCACCTGTTAGTTGTCTTTTTTACTTGAAGTCAGCAGGAGCTAGGTGGTTATTCAGTTTCTGTTCCAACTTCTTTATTTTCACTAGCAATTTCCCGTTACCTAGAAAAGTTGACATTAATGTCTTGTTTTACGAGATTCTGAAGAGTTTTGTGCAAAGATCTAAATGCAGAACATGTCTTCAGCTTCTTTTTGGACTAAAGCTAAACTATTCCAGAGACTGCAGAGTACCATTACCAGAACTGGATAGGGAAGAGAAATTTCACTTGTGCACTGCTTAAGTGTGTGTTTCTGTTTCTGACTCCAGAGAGACAGGCTTCAATTTGGCAAAATGACTATGGGCAAGGCTGGAAAGAGAAACTTCTAGCTGGATTATGTGAACGTTCTGTTAGTGTTGCAGCGGGTGCTGTGGTGCTTGTAAGAGAAACTGGTAACTTACTTTCTCTGGGATTCAGTTAAGCAGCTGGTATTTGGCAATTTAGCAAGTGTTTCCTTGGCTACTCCTTCCTAATTCAACTATAGCTGTTAATGACTTTGAGGAAGGAGATACAGACTATCATTTTGACAGATCTAAATGAATTCTGTTGAAACAGCACTTGAGAATTCTGTCTGTCAGGCAGGTTGGTGGATGCAGCTCTTCTTGCACCTGCCTTTTTTCCTGAAGTTTCTCCTTTCCTGCTATATGAAACATGTACTGCCTTAAAGTTGCCTTCATCATTAATTTGTGGTAGTATCTGTTAAAATAAGCATGTGATGTATAAGAAGGTATTGCTTCTAGGTGGCCATCTGCAGCAAGGTGAGTGGACAGTTCCAATTAGTAGTTTCTAAAACTGCAGAAGTGAGTTTGTCTAGGCTCTTGTGCAAGTGCAACTAGCCTCCTGGTGAGATTTTGTTGCCTTAGTAATTTAGACCTTTCAGTTCCTGCATTTACTGCCAAGCAAATTTTCTCCATTTTAAATGTCTCATCACGGCAGTGATTAGGTCACAGCAGTGAATTCAGATATAAGTGCTGAAGCCTCTCATGCTATTGTTCTTCGCTGACAGACAAGATAGGGATGGTGTAATGGGGTCACTCTGCTTTTTCGTTAGAGTTTAAGGAACTGTCTGTTAATGATGACTTTGATGCAATGTTTGGAATGATCGATATTCTGTATTTACTATTTTTTACTAGGTTTTCTTGAACTGTGACACATTATTAGATTATGCAATGAAAGAAAACCTTAACAGTTAAACTTCAGAAATCTTTTCTTTCTGCAACATTGACAGCGAAATATAAAAACAAACCCAAAACCCACAAACCAACCAGCAACCTGAAACAAAACAAGCAAAAAACTCAAACCAAAACCCAGTGAAACAGAAAAAGTTTTGATAACTGCAGGTATTTTTTCTGTGAAATGTCATTTCCTTGAGGAAGATAATGCATGTTTTCGTATTGGTAGACAGTTAACTTCTTCCCTTCATTCCTCCATGCATGCAAAACGCTATATCTAATGATGACAAAGAAATGAAAATAAATAGAATGTGAATGCTTTAAAGGTATCATTCTTTCTACAAGTATAAGCTTTCAAACGCTGTTATCCTGCTGAGAATATTTTGAACTGGAAAGTGGAGTAATCCTCATTGCTGAAGTCATTCAGATTTGGAAGTACAGTAATTGTTTTACATGAGCACACATAGTAACATAAAGAAATTTCAGAGTTGCCAGGCATATGTCTCTGTAATTATTAAGCCTGCCACAAGCATGAGTAGAATCTTTCCTTCACATAATCGCACCTATCCTAAGTACAAACATAGTAAGACAAATTCAGAACATATGAAATGTGAGAAACTTGGCTAATGAAATCTTGTTAAGAATGTCTTCTGTGTTTTGGTAGAAGATACTTTGAGATCTCTCTGCTATCTGCTGTTCTAATGGATACAGCACCTAATTGCTGAAAGGTGTAAAGGTTTAAAAAACCTCTTAAGACGGCTGGGTTAGTAGTTTAGGGGTGTTTTATGTTCCTATTTTGATTTAATATGGTAAAAGTGGTATGTTCAGCATGTCAAAATAAGCTCAGATCTTAAAAGCTACTGTATTGGGAGGATGTGGTTTTGTGCTCACTGGATGAGTGTAGGGGATTTTTGTCCTGTCTTAATCCTCCTTTGTTCAAACTGCTATTTTTCACTTTGCTTTTTATTACCTGTAAATGTGTCCATTTCTTTCCTGATTCCTCTCAGCTATTCTGTCTTCTGCTACAAGACTGCACTTTTTTTTCACTCTGATGGCAGCCTTTCTTTTATTAGGCTGTTTATATTGAAGGCTGTTATTTGAGTTCAATTTGCATTGGTGCAAAGGGAGAAAAGGAGAGTTCTGCTAGGTTTGATTTGTCCAGGTTGCTGTTTGTTCCCTGCCTTTGTAGGGTTGACAAGTTCTTGTTCATTGCCCTTGACTCTGCAGAGGAAAGATGGGCCTAAGCGGTTTTTGTGCAGCTGAGGAATAGTGTCTCAGATTTTTCAGACAGTTCTGATGCTCAGTTGTGGGCTGATGGAAATGGCTTTTGGACCTTCACTGCTGGCTGTCCACTGTCTTTCAAGGAAAGTTCATCACATGCCATGAGTGATACCTGAATGAAAAAGATTTATCAATGAGAAACATATGTGCAGTAAAAGGCCTGTGGGGTTGACACTGAAGAAGGGTCTGCTAGAACAAGAGTGGATGCTGCTTCATGACAAGTGCATTCTCATTAATAAGTGATGATTTTTTCCTGGTATATTATTTTGCTTGCAGTGACTGACAAGTGTGGCTTTATCCCAACTGATAATGTATCATTAAAATTATTTGTAGGTCTCCTTGTTAAAGAGGGGAAGCTTTCAATAGTGTATTCTAGCATATAATTAACAAAAAGAAATCTTCAAGAAGTCTTTGTAAATAACACATAAAGCCTCTTTTGGTTTAACTCCAGCCAGCAGCCACGTAGATCCCTGTAACATGAACACTGTCCACCACACATCCAAAACACAGGCCCATACTAGCCCCTGTGAGGAGAATTAGCTCTGTCCACCCAGCAGATTACACCCCTTATTCCATACTATTTTCATCATGCTCAGGTCCCACCCTTTTCATACAAGCTCATTAACCACTATTCCCCTTCCCACTTTTTGATAAAATATCCAGATGACATTCCTGTAGTCTGTGGACCACCTCTGCAAAATGTCATAATATATCCATCCATTGAGTTTTTTCAGCCAATACCTTTGGGCTCCATCTATTATGGTAGTCACTCAGGACAGCAGAGGAAGTGTGTTGCATGCAATTACTGGGCACCAAAGCCAGCTCAGATTGTGTCACTGCTTGAACTTCTGGAAGGTTTCTCCTCCATTGCTTTGAGTAGTTCCTGTTTTATTTATTCCTGTAACTTACAACTCAGGTAATGGATTATAACAATTCAATGATTGTAATCTCCACACCTGATCCTTTTGGGTTTATACGGTATGATATTGCAGTGAACTCCTCTTCTTGTCCCCAGCTTGGCTGCAGCAAGGCCTTCCTGTTAGTGTCCACCATTAGTGGAGTCCACATCATAGTCCTCCGAAGGCTGTAGAGACACAGCCTGCTTCACCATGGTCTTCACCACAGACTGCAAGGGACTCTGTTGCTTCCCCTACTCCAGTGTGGGGCCCCACTAATGGGAAGCAATTGTCCTTGAACTTGTCCAGTGTGGGTCCTTGCTGCAGGATGCAGTTGTTCATAAACTGATCCAGTGAGGGTCACCTGTGGAGTCACAGGTCCTGCCAGCAAACATGCTCCAGCATGGGCTTCTTACATGGTCACAGCCGCCTCTCAAGGCATCTGCCTGCTCTACCGGGATCTTCTACATGGGCTGCAGGTGGATCAGACCTCCACCATGGAGGCATTCATGCATCACAGTCTCTTCACCTCAACTTCGGCCTGTCAGAACAGTGGTGCTACGCTGGCCATCTGCCAGCCCAGACACATGGATGTGGTGTTACCAAAGTGTTCCCAGGCACAATTCAGTAAGATGAGAAGTAGTGCTGCAGTACAGAAGGAAGTGAAACCAAAAAGCAAGCACTTAGCAAGCACTAGGCACTTAAAACACATTAGGAAAACAAGCCCCATGGCAAGCACAGGAGGCTGCTGGTTACCAGCTGAACAGTACTAACAGCTATATATTCAGTTTAATATGTCCCAGTGGAATCTGTCATTACCTTGAACCCTTTGTGCCTCATGTCTGGTGCAAAAAAGGACTGTCACGGTTTAACCAACCCCCACACAGCCCCTCATCTACTCCTTCTGAGCAGGAGGGAGGAGAGAATTGGAAGGGCGTACTCTAAAACACCTCATGGGTTTAGATAATGGCAGTTTAAGAGGGAAAGCAAAAGCTATGCACAGAAGCAGAGAAAACAAGAAAAATTCACTGCTACCCAAGGGCAGTTGTTCAGCCATGTCCAGGAGCAGGGCTCCATCACTTTTAACTATCGCTTGGGACGGTAAATACCATCATTCCAAATGTTTCTCTTCTTCTTTCTTCTCCCCCACTTAATATACCAAGCGTCTCCTTAACAATTACATTTGTTTTGAGAGAGAAAGAAAGATGGAAAATATTTTCAAAACTGAAGTTTCAAGACTTCAAGTTAAGAATTAAGAGAATAAAATGCTGAAAGAAATGGAGGACTGAACAGCTGTAGGTGGAAAGAAAAATAGCTTTTGTGCTCTATTGGTTAAAATCCCACTGTAGTACTTAATATTAAATAAATAATGCAAACTATCAGGTTTGTTTTCACATTGCCAGACATGAGGATTGTGTCTGGGGTAAGAAGGCTGCAGCAGCAAGAGTTTTAAGGAGACCAAATGTATCATTGTTGTATCATTGCTGCAATTTATATCAAAAGAGCTGACTGTCAGAATAATGGGAGAAGTGTATGAATAGAGTGCATCTTAGAGTCCTCACAGGTTTTCAGGAACAAAAGAACAATTTTGCAAGGCTCCTTTATAAATTGAATTATATGGTAGGTGGATAGCCAATTTTATGTAATTTACTGTTTCTACATTTTAATCCAGAAAGACTCTAGAATACCTGCTAACCACTTAGCAGGTGGATGAGGTGATGGAGGAATTCTAGCAACATTTTCTTGTCATGTGTTGTAGCAGCACAGAGGCAATTTTTGGACAGATCAGTGAAGTTGAAAGCTTTAGTCACTTAATTTTTTCAACCTAAGGATGTGTAGTTTCTCAGGCTCTTTCAAATCTTTGTTTGGATTAATTAACAATCAGGTGCTGCTATCTGAGCTTAATCAACATGGGAACGTTAAAAAGTGATTGTTGGTCAAATGTGCCTTCAGCTGAATTGTAGCGCCTTCCTACTTCATACCAGTTGGTAACGTCTGGCCTCTCACTACAGATTTCCATTTTAGCAGCTACTCTTTTGCTGCTCTGCCAGTGTACCTGGACCAGTAAGTGGAGTCAGGTGACTGAAAACCTGAATTTTTAAGGCTCTTTTAATAGATACCAGGAGGACTTGTCTTAGGACAGGTACATGAAGATTCTGCCTTTCTTTTTCAGAAACAATTCATAGAGAAGATTGTTGTTTCAGATAGAGATCTGTGATTAAAGATATAAAAATCCTAATACTCAGGTTATCATACAGTTACTTGCTAGGGATGCACATTTTTCTTGTCTTTGTTAATAAGTGGTTGTTTTCTGGGGTTACAGAATTGCATTTAATTTTTTATGTAACCAGATGTTTTTATTGTATGATTAGGATTTTTCAGTAATGAAAGTTAAAACATACATGTGTAAGTGGAATGAGGAAGGGAAAGACCACTAACGTTTAAAGATTTTAAGGAGTTGATGGCACAGATCCATAGTGTTTCTTGTGTTTTTCAAGCCCTGGTTTTCTTGTCTGCATGGAGTCAGAGCAGTCAGTTCAAATGTATGCCATCAGATTGAAATGACAACGGAAAGTAGTTTGTTATTTTGAGTTGTCCATCTGTTCTGCAGAGGTCTTCATAATGAACATTGCAGTCTGTTTCAGCTGTGGTTAAGACTTTAAATTACTTCTCTGATATGTATGGATATTAAACATTCAAAAAGTGATGCGAAATCAGGTAGTAAAATCTCACTGAAGATTCTTTTCTTCATGAGATTCAGGGCTGGTTTTGATCTCAGTTTTAATTCAAGAAGTCAGTGATCTCTTGGTCTCCTGATCTGTTTGAAACAAAGTGCTTTTTTAATGACTTGCAGTTTACATTCTCAACAAATAGAATGTTGGAATATATTCTTCCTGTGTGTGACAAATGTCTCTGCAACATTTTTGTCAAGATTCGATCTGGTATAGCACTCAAGAGTAGTCTTTTCTTTAAAAGCCTCCTGCCTCTAGCAGTGATTTTGATTTCTGATAATGACCCAGATTTTATTTAGAGAAGGTCATAGTGGTGTTCATTGCAGAAAATAAGTTAACTTCTGCAATAATGCTTTGATTTTATAATATTTTAAGATTTTTGGAACTTTGACATTTTAAGAGTGCTTCTCAGTTTTATCCGTGCTTGTAAATGTATGTTGATTGGAAATTACCTCAACACTAAAAAGGGAGATAGCAGAATTTAAAGAGTAATTTGAATGTAATTAAATCAGTGTTTCTTTGTCAGAAGTTGGAAAATGTTTAGTAGGATAGAATCGTGTGAGACAGATGTTTTTATTCAAGCTATCCTGCTGAGAATTTTATCTGTTGTGGCACAAATATTTTTCTGTGTCCTTGTATTTGTTATTTTGTTCTGAGGATTGTGTCAAGACCTTGTCATGAGCATCTCATAGTCTGAACAACTAAGCATGTTTTAATTGGACAAAGGGGTCTGGAAAGCACCTAAATTAAGAATTTCAAAGGAAGTAGTTTCACAGACTGTGGAGCCAAGCTAGTGGTGCTCTGCTGCCAAACAAATTTCAGTTTTCATTGTGCAGTGCATCCTCTTTGCTTGAGCATTCTCAAGGTCTCTGTTAACCTTCCTGTGAATAAGTGAATTAAGCAGTCCAGCAGAAGACATCCACAGATTTGAGTCATTCCCAAAGTATCTCTAAGCTTCGAAATAGCACCACCTGTCTGGAAGATACTATTTTAATGTGACTCTATTAGGAGGTGCTTTGAACAGTACAGTTGTGAAATTCTGAAGTTCTGCTGATCAAGATAGGCTAGATATCAGTTAAGAAAACGTGTTTTGCGATGTCAAGTGTAACAAAATATTTTTCTTGCATGGAATTTTATTGACAATGTAATTTATAAAAGCTTTTCTAAGCAAAGGTTTCATTAACTAAAGTATTTTAACTGTAAACCATACTAGTTTATATATATAGTATAGTTATATATATATATAAACTATATATGTATACTGGACTTTGTGCACATACAGGTATTATACAATAAACCACAGATACAGTATTAAGTCCATTCAATTTTTTAAAAATCCACCAAAATAAGAGAATTACTATGATATTTTAGAACTTTGAGAACATTAAATCACCTTTTCTAGTTGAATCGTATTACAGATGCATGAGATTGTCTTAGGTTTTCTGTTACCAACTGAAACATCTGCTTCAAGGCAGTGTTTCGTTTTTGTGTTATTATAGTTGTTTTCCATTTATGCTGCAGCTGCCTAAGCCTTACCAAAAGGAAATGAAAATGGCTTACATTACCATAACATGATTTCATATAGATACATTGAATACTTGCTGTTAGTGAAAGCAGTCATGTCGAAATGCTTTCTGTGGAGGGCAAGGCAGTGGCTGGGCTGAAATACAAACCGTAGGTGTTTCCATGTGACATCAAAGTGAATTTTAAAAACCATGCCCTCCCTATTAACAGGTGAGTGCAAAAGTTTTGAAGAATAATTCTTTGTCCTGTGATTCTTTATATTTAATACTTTTTTTGTCCTGGAGATGGTACTCAGTCTGTTGGGGTGTATAAAAAAAGGGTGTTAAATTCTTGGTAATAAAATTTCATCCTCTTTCTAAATGGGCTTAATAGTGTAGTAACTGACATTATAGTTAAGTACACATCCCTAATTTCGGTGATACTGAGTACAAGCACAGCCAAAACCAGCACAAGACACCAAGTTTTAAAGGTGTTTTGTTGTTTTCAAAACCTTTTTATGTTGCCCTTTCTTTTTCTCTGGTTTTGTGCTGCCGACTCCTGCTCTGCCTACTACATTACTTGTCTCAGGCTTTAAAAGAGTGAATGATTCAGAAGGGTGGAGCTGAAAATGAAAGAAGTACATTTCCCTAAGCAGCTGGCACTGCAGGTACAACAGAACTTAATAATTTTTGAGCTGTTTCAGTAGGGCCACCTCATATGCTCTCAGTCTGAGTTTGTGGATACACTGCTGCTCATTGCAGATCTTTTGCCAGACACTTTTCTTCCCAAGATACAGAAATTCAGTACTAATTCGAAAGCTTGTAAATCTGATCCCAGTGATTAGGGTTTCATACTAACGCAGTTCAATATCTTGCATCTGAAATTTGGCTTGCTAGCCAGTTGCCTCCTAGTGACTGATGAAGAAAATGTTGATATGGAAAAAGCATATTTAAGTTATAGGAATTCACAATACTAAATATTCCTGTATTTTTCTGGTAGTACGCTTACTGCGGTTTTAAATGTCATTCGAGAAATCTTGAAGAGTTCAGTCACCTTTTTACTGCCTTTACAGCCTAGCTTTATGATATTAATACATAAGACCAATACAATTTAGAAATACTGACGTAGTAGCATGCTGCTTTTGAGATGACTGCTTGGACACAAAATAGTGAACCATTATATAAACAAACAGTATTCCAAATCCGAGTATCCTTATACACTTCAGTAAAATAATAATAATTTAAAAAAATAGCCAATCTGAAAGTACTCGGACAATTGGATTTTTCTTGTGGTTTGTACATTTTTGGATAGCTGTGGGAATACATGGTAGTACAGGAATACATATAATTAATGTTTCTTTCTCTAGGATGAAATTTTTTTCTTGTTGTCAGCCTTTTTTTTCTTTTTAAATCCTTTTCCTGTTGTAACAGCAGCAGTCTTTGGATTAGTTTCAATAAATTTTGAATATTGATTTTAAGATAAGGTATTTTACAGTGAAATCTGTGTTGTAACTTACAAGCTCAACTAAAAGCGCTATAACTGCACTTACTGTAGCTTTTTAAGTTAATACTCTGAAAGAAAACAGAAAGTACCTATAAAAAATTCTCCTATAATGCATTACTTTATGTTCATTATCATGTTTTATTTCTGATAAGAAGTGCCTGCCATCTGTTGCCACTTGAAACGCTTCCTATTGATGAACTATGGGAATGTGATCTCTTCCATAATAACACTTCCAGTATGTCTTGAGTGGATGTAATACATATTTATCCCTTGTCTGACTCTAAGAAATGTTGAGGCAGTGGAAAAAGTGGAGGAGGAAGGATATGGGGAATAACGCACTGGGGCTGACAGTTGTGATGGTAGGTGGGAAGCAATCAAGTAAGTAGGCCAGGTTGTTGCATTTAGTGTGTGTGTACATGTTCCTTACTTTAAAAATCTCTTACTTTTCACTCTCATTGCTCTTCTTCCTAAACAGAACCTTTTAAAATGCCAGCTCTGATTTAGTATTGGTGCTTTATGCATATTAATATAAGACAGTTTTTAATCATCATTGCTTGACGTCAGGAAAACCTTAGTCTTCAAATTCTTTGCAGTGTGTTTGCTTTTGCCTTCAGAGCTGAAGGCAGCTAATGCCAAAATGTGTCTGCAGCTTCCTACAGAGAAGCAGGGTCCTTATTTCTCTGCTCTGTTGAATTCCCATTTGTACATTTTAAACGCACTTTCATTTTCTTTCCTCATGATGTTGTCCCACAACAAAACTCTGTAGCAGGCTTTTATAATAAAGATCTGGAGAGTTTACAGGTGGTCTTTATGGGAGGGCTTTAATAATGGTTGTGCTGCAAGTCAGAGTTGAGGGTTGACACCATTTGCATTTGTTTTTCTGCAGCTGGCATACTGAGAAGAAAAAAGCACGTTTATTGTCATTTTCTTGTGTTTGCTGTGACCTTGCTGTATCAAAGGCTCCATCTTAGAGAAACTGTAAAAAGCCTGAAACACTGTCAGGATCATTTAGTTAACTTCACTCCCCTGCTGTCTTTAAATAAACAAATAAGGTGCCTGATTACATTTCTACATTATCTGAAATGTAAGAGTATTACAGATAGTTTGGAACATTTTTTTAAAGTGCATCTAAACATAGTTTTTGCACATGTGGTTTCTTTCCAGTGTATGTTTAATTTAAATGTCTTTCTGTTTACTCCTTGTCATGTGAGTAACAGTCATACAGCCCTCTTAGACCAGGATGTGATAGGTGAATATAGGGAAGACAGAGGGTTTTTCTACTCACACAGTGTTCTGATACTTGGTCCAGTTTCATGCCTTTCATACTTAAGGTGTCCATCTAGAATTTAACATTATTTTTGAGGATGCTTTATTTAGTGGCTTCCAACATTGCACTTAAGGCAGACTGTAGCTGTGTAAGTTGGCCCATGATACCTTCTGGATTAGTCTCTCTCTGATTACTAAATATTGTTGTTTTATACTGTATGGCTGCAGTAAATACTGTTAATATTTGAAGCCTGTGCTTTCACATGTTTGGATGGAAGGCACTGTCCATCTGTCCATGGGGAGTTTTTACACTGCTAAGTCTTGGCATCTATAAAATCAAATCTATAATGAATCTTAATGAAACTCGATATTTATTGAAAATGAAATATGAGTCTCAGTGCAGAGATTATGTCTTTCTTCTTTGAAGTGTTCTGTAACACTTGATGAAGATACAGATTTTTTTTTAAGTAAAAACTGCGTATGGCAACTCCCTAGTCTTGCCATTCTTCTGATGAATAGGTGTTTATTGTCCTTAGTAGATTTTATTAGAGGAATAATGGTTACTGACTTGATTTTCAACATATCTTCCTTAAATTAATAGCTTTATAAGCATCTATGGTCAGTTGAAAATTTCAAGAACACTAACTTTGATTTTGATATGTTTATCTCTTTGGCTGCAAACAAATGGATGGATCAGTTTTGCAACCATATTTTAGCTTAATTTAACAGGTTGCTTCACAGTTCAGGACTAATGCAGTCAATTAATTTTAATGAAAACTTCATATCTAAGCAATGTATATGAGAAAATACTGAAATCAAACCTTATATCAAAATGTCATTATATTCAACCCTGGTATTAAACACATGTCTAGTAAATGAGATTTTTAAGATATTTGGCAAACTGAGATTGAATAGCTCTTGTTGTTAATGGTGGTGGCTTTGTGTGTGGGGAATTAAGTTTATGTTCAGTATGCTTTAACATTTTAATAGTACTTACGTCTTACAGATTTTCTAAGAAAGTTAATTTCTGTGACAGCTGGGAGGAGGTGGTGTTTTATGTTCATAATTTCATTCTTCAAATTGAATTGACAGAAAATGTTACCAAAATTTGTGAAGGGGTGTGGGACCTAGTATTGAGTCACTCAGTCACTTCAACTTCATTGCTATTTCTCTTGCCTTAATGAAATCCTTTTCTTTCTTTATTATGCCTTTCACTAATGACATGTAAGACAGAAATTTTAAACATCTTTGCAGTAAATTTCACTATTTACTGCAGAGCCTGTTTTATTTTCTTTGGACAGGAACACAGGTTTGATGGAGAAGTACCAGATAGATCATCCTCTCATTGTACCATAAAAGAAAGTATATGACATAAATAAAGAGTAGATGGGTAGATTTAATGCTACTACGTCCTGATTTTTGCTTCTACTTTGTCTCAAACATTTTTGTCAGTTTTTATATGTCATTTATTATCAGTGTAGTCTTTTATTTTACATTGAAATGAATGAAATCTGTGTAAAAGTGAATGTGTTTTGTTTTGGGTTGAAGATTTCTTAAGCTACCTTAATGCAACTACAGTAATGGTGTGGATACACCCTGAGTAGTTTCTCTTTAACCAGTTAGTCAAGTCTCCTCAAAAAAAGAGCCAAGTTCTCTTGAATGTACTAGCTCAAAGAAATAAATACTACATGGTCATTTTCAAGGATGTTTTCATGAAAGTGGTCTGATATCGAAGACTTCTTTATTTTGTATTACCTGGTAGCTGACGTTAGCATTAATCATGATCAAAGTTCTCTAAAATAACATGGCAAACTTAATTACAAATAAGTTGGCTAAAGATCCTATTATCTGTGCTTTTGGTTGACTTGTCAGCTCTTTGTCTTTTGATCATGAATGTGAAATTGGATAGTGAATAGTAAAAACTTCTAGACTAAAAATCTGTCTAGTATAAAGCTCATCACTGAATCAATCTCTTGGGTAGCAATATTGAAGATCAAGTTATATTTCCTATGTATAGGAAATTTTACTACAGAGGTGTTCAGATAGAGCTCATTTGGGTTGATAGCTCGTTGCAGGGAGGGAGAAAAAACATTTCACTTGTGTTTAGTTCCAGAACCAAGACTAGAAATGAAAAAGCCAAAATCTAAACAGCCTTTTCAGTTACCAACTCACAAAGTCACTTACTTTAAAACTAAGATCATAAGCTTTGTTTATTTAAAAATTTTCTGCAGTAGTCTTGTGTCAATAGTAATGCTCTTGTATAAATTAGAAAATTTAATATGTCTTTATGGAGGATCCTTTTACTTGCTGTGTGCAAAATAAGGTGGGGTTTTTGTCCTTCATTACTTTTTTGGGGTTTTCATTACCCTTTTGTGATTTCCTCTAAGGTGTGCATGAAACTAGTAAACTTAGACTTGGGGAATATCTCAGGAAGAAAAATGTGGTAGTCTAGAGCTTTAAGTACTGCTCCAGTTTTTTTTTCCTCCCATCACCTTCCCTTTTGCTTAGTTGTGTTCTCAGGGTTTGTGAATGTGTTTAGTAAGCATTGTTCTCGGAGGCAGTACCTCTGACGTAAGCATGCAATAATACGAGTTACTGGGAAGAAATCCGTAACTTTCCTGTATCTTACCAAGTTATCCCTGCTAAAGAAAGGCACCCCCACCCACTTTGTCTTTGCCAAGTATTGGGATACATAAGAATAAAATACTTGTGGATGTTAGCTTGGGGTAGGAAGGCATGGTGGTTTTCTTCCTAGTCACTTCATGAAAGGTAAATGCATTCTGACAACTTTTATATAGGCCTTGTATTGACCTAGTTTTTAATCTTGATCGACTGACCTGATCTCCTTCAGCGACAAGGTCACCCATTTACTGAATAAGGGAAGGGTTCATCTTGTTTATATGAAGTTTAGTAGAGCCTTTGGCACTGTTTCCTACAGTCATTTGTAGAAACTGGCTGCTCATGGCTTGGACAAGTGCAGTCTTTGCTGGGTAAAAAAGCTATCTGGATGGCCAAGCCTAGGGACTGGTGGGAAATGGAATTAAATCCAGCTAGCCATTGGTCACAGGTGATGTTCTCAAGGGCTCAATATTGGAGCTGGTTCTATTTAATGTTTGTATCAACAACCTGTATCAGGGGATCAGGTGCTGCTTCAGTCAGCCTGCAGATGACACCAAATTGAGTGGGAGTGTTGATTTGAGGGGCAGAAAGACTCTACAGGGTTATCTGGACAGGACGGATTGGTACACTGAGCCTAGTGGTATGAGACTGAGCAAGGCCCAATGCCATCCTGCCCCTGGATCAAAACAACCCCATGCAGTGCTACCGGTTGAGGGCAGAGTGGCTGGAAAACTTTCCAGCAGCAAAGGGCTGGGGAGTGCTGGTGACAGCAGCTGAACATGAGCCAGTAGTGTGAGTAGGTGGCCAAGAAGGCCTGTGGCATCCTGGCCTTTATCAGCAGTGGTGTGGCCAGTGGGACCAGGGCAGTGATTGTCCGCCTGTACTCATCACTGGTGAGGTTGCACTTGGAGTTCTGTGTCTAGTTCTGGGCCCCTAATGACAGGCAGGACATTGGGGTACTGGAGCAAGTCCAGAGAAGGGCAAAGGAGCTGGTGAAATCCCATGAAGAGCAGCTGAGGGAGCTGTGGTTGTTTAGTCTGGAGAAAAGGAGGCTTGAGGAAACCTTCTTCCTCTCCACCTGAAAGGAGGCTGTAGCCACATGGGGGCCAGTCTCTTCTCCCAGGAAGCAAGGGATACAAGAAGAGAAAGTAGCCTCAAACTATGCCAGGTGGGGTTTGGACTGGATATTCAGAACAATTTCTGTGCTGAAACAGCGGTCAGGCATCAAACCAGGCTGTCCAGGGCAGTGTTGGAACCCTGAAGATACTTCAAAGATGTGTGGATGTGGCGCTAAGGGACATGGTTTAGTGATGTGCTTGTCGGAATCCACAGTCTACAGTACCAGCAGTTACTGTAAAGTGAGTGAGTGCTGCTGACAAACCAGCCAAGCTTGCCAGCGTGGAACAGGTGCGTGTGTCTGTAAGGGGGGAGGTGGGAGGAGCTGACTGTTGGGGTAACCAAGTAGGTCTGGATGGCTGCCAGGGACACAGGAGGATCTGGAAGTCTCCATCATGAGACTGCTGGTGAATGTCTTGATTTAATTAATTTTTTTATGTTCCAGGGCTGTCTTTTTTCTGTGTTCAGTTATTAAGATACAGCTACCTGTTTTATTGAAGGTAGAGTGCTGGTGCCATCTGGTGGTGTTAGGACATTCCCAGGAATGAGAAAAACCACTTGTGAGGAATTCCACTTAGATGTGAAAAATTACCGGCATGATACTAAAGAAAGTACATGGATGTATTTTCTGCCTTAGCATGTAATTATTCTCATGAATTAAGTCATAAAAATCTCTGCTTGTACTCATAACTAGGCTTACTACAGCAAATTTAAATCTTTAATCTATTACTTTATGTTCAAGAAAAAGGTTTGTTTCTAATTTCTTTTATGAAACAACGCTTTGCAAGCACAACATAAAAGAGTTTTATTGTTGCTTGCAATATTTTAAAATTCTGTTTGAAAGACAAATTATCTTCTCTTACTGCATTTTGCTAAACCCAGCACAAACTTCTCACTGCGAATATTTGAAGTCACTGTTCTCTTTTATAAGTCACTTATATATTGTTTCAAAGTCAAAGTTCAACAACATACATCTGACAACAGTTGAAATAAAAAATTTTGGTATCTGAAGCCAAAGCAACCACAATACTGTTTTCTTTGTCCTTCCATCTGTTGAAATCGTGTCCTGCATCTTAGGTTGCTTACCTGAGGTAATATCCTTATCCTTTTTCAGAATACTGTACAGGCTATATCGACATTTCTAGCAATGGAAGCAGGACTATGACTGCTTCTCCGGTTCTCTTGAAGTAAATTTATGACTGATAAGTATCTTGCCCTACGATGGAAAAACTTGCAGAAGGGGAAAAAACTTTATTTTAGGCTGGTGAGGCTTTTTAATTAATTTCATTTAGCTGTTATTCTTCCTCTGTTGCAGGTCAGCATATTATACTAATAAGTTACTTTTAAATAAATTTCCTTATGGAACAAAAGTCTGTCTATTCAGTCATTAACAACTGCTGTCTTTCTATTGCGACTGATCCGAATAATAGAGTATTTTTTTTTCAATACAGCTAGTTGAAAAAGACAAATTCTATGCTTGTCTCTCTTCATAATCTCTGACCATACAACACTTTACGTGCATTGTGATGGAAGTGTGAATTAGATTTAATTCACACTTTAATTTAGAACTACATTGCACGGTTGTACTAACAATAGCACGAGCCATTTTTTGATTCTTGCTTTATGGAATAAAGTCTTTCCAGGCCTGTTCAGCTAGTGTAGTTTGTGGATTTAGATGGAAACAGTTATTAAAATTGAACATATATAACAGTACTTAAGAATTTAATGTTAGTATTTAAATTAATATTTAAAATGTTAATTTATCAATATTTATTGGTCATCTTTGGGAATAATGAAACTGATTGCCATAGCAAGGGCTGTATTGTTTTTCTGCTCTTTAATTCAGTCCACTGAAAATCTAGGTTTGTCTATTGAGTTTCACCAGTGCGCAGCTAGTGGCAAAGTGAGATGCTTATGTCCGGTGTAAGCCACACAATCACAAGCATCATATTTGAAAATTTTATTTCCCACACTTAGTTTTGAATCTGACTGAAGTTCTACTGTTGTAATGCTTTGTTCTTAGAGCTGTGACTTTCATCTTAAATACATTGTCCTTGTGAATTGAGGTATGGAATTGTGCTTCCAGTACTGTTGTCGTTCAGCTTTCGGTGCTGTGACTTTAGTACCTTTTGGTAATTATTCAGCAAAACTGTTATGATGTGCTACATTTAACTATTTTACAGTTATAATGTGAGCATTATACTTCTGCTTTTTAGTGAGTTAACATTATTGTACTATGTTTCATTGAAAGAAAAATATGTATGCTTATTCTGTTAAAATAGAGCAAAATTGTAATGGTTTGTAAATATGCCATTCACTTTGGATTTGTATCTGATAAGAATAACTTCCTGTTTTGCTTTACAAAGCTAGGTGGCACAAGCAGCAGTTACAGTCTGATAATCTGACAAGTTGTTATGTGCAATCACAGCACTTAAGAAGTCCTTTAAAGAATATATTACTACTCACTTCTAATTTATTACCGTATATACAATAGAATGATTCACTTGCCCAGTCTCCAGCAACCATCTAGATCTAAAAAAGAACTGATTTTCCCTGTCTTTAGCTTTCGAAGTGCATCACTATCACTCTATAACTAGAACAGGAGGAATATGCTGATGATTTAGGACCAGTCTGATTGTTGGTTTTTTTCTCACAAATTGAATGTGAAAATTCCTTCTTCCACGTGAACCAAAGTGTAACCTTCCAGCAGCAGTGAGGGAAGATGCATAACAAGTCATTTTGGAAGACTGTTACTCAAGTTCATGTTGTTATGTGCTTTTAGAGTGGTGATAAGCTTTTGAGCTGGTTTCTTTAGAAGCAGAGTCTGTTCTCCACGTTTTGCTGGAGAAATAAATCTTTTAAATGAAAGTCCTATGGAGTTTATTCTACTGTATGAGAGGCTTTGTGTCCTCAATTGGGTTCTTTTTTGTAATGGGTTCCAACAAAAGAGCATCTCCTGTAACTCTGCATTGCTTTCAGTTTATAGTAATTTTTTATTTTGAATTCAGTCAAAGAAGTTCACATTGGAACTGCAAAGAAATTTTTATTGGCATTATTCTGAAGTTTTCAGTAATCACTATCATTAACTTCTTATTTTGACATTGTTTTCATAATTCTCTTAGCAAGATAACAGCAAAATCAGTAACTATAGGCTATGCCTTTGATTTTTTTGAGCAGGAAGATGGACTTGTAGCACTGTCTCTGTAACAGCTGAATCTTCCCACAATCTTACTGACTGTGTGAATCAGTAAGAAAAATTGCTTCTTCAGTCAAATTTACCTATTCATGTGAGATTGTATCATCTTTAGCCAAAGAATAAAGGTCTTATTTTTTATTCTTTCTTTTAATATAATTTTATTCTGATAAATACCTAGAAATTCTGGAAATACTAATTATTTCCTTGAAAGTATTTTGGAAGATTAAGATTCTAAGAGCAGATTACTTGAAAACATAGCTTGAAAACTGAGAATGCTGCTCATCCCAATGTGGGTCTTCAATTCAAAATATTTTCTTCTCTTACAGACTTTCTAATCCATAGGTTGTTGTTCAAGAATTCTGCTTATTTATTTGGTTATTTTCCCTGTCATTTTTGGACATAATGAATTTATTTTCCCATCACATGTTAACAGGACCTCTTAGGACTTCTTTTTTGAGTAATTTTCCTTGTCTAGTGGGAGACTGTATTAAATCTTTTTTTTCTTCCTTCTTCCCGAGGATCAAATTTTTTTCGTCTTTTCTTGCTGACAAGTGCTTCTACCCCACCATTATCTTAAATTAATAGAGACACCTAAATACTTAGGTGAATTTAGTGAGCTGAGTATTTCTTTGTGGCAGCTGTATTTTGAGTAATTTTGGATGTTAACTTTCAGACTATTTTTCTGTCTTTTCAGGTCTCTGGATGGCAGACTCTGAAAAGAAATGCTGTTTTAAGAGGTATGCCTCATGTAGGCCAAGATATTCTGGAGTGGTTTCTATATACATGATAAGGCTGTACTTCCGAAGAGTTGCTCTGCTGATCCTCTTTGTAATCTTGCATGAATAATAGTTTCAGTGCTGACATCTTTCTGAAACGTGAAAGCTTGTACCAAGATATGCAGACTTCTCTTAGCAGTGACAAAATTTTTGTAGAGAGGCCTGTAATTGCTTGATCGTCTTAAGACAACATTGCCTTAGTGGACGAAATGGATGAAGCACAAACAAAGCGAGTTGACTTTCTGAAACGTGCATATCCCCTTCCACCCTCTCCTTACTCTGTGTGTGGGGGGGGGGGTCATTTGTTTGCTTGTTTTTTAATTGGAAATATAGTCCAGATTTTGTAAATGTCCTCACTCCCTTTTTGGTGCTTTGTAAGACTTACAGACAGTGAGAAGCTGACACAGTGCCAACAGTGTGGTTTAAAATAATGTCAGCTGGAACCAAGATGAAGAAATACTAATTTTTTTGCAAATCATCTTTTTTCATGTTAGCTGAATGTTTGGAACATTTTCTGTCTTTGTTTGGGGTTTCATGTTCCAGCACTGTAAGAGTCCCTTCTCTCTCCATTGTTGGTGTGTTGTTTCTGAATAATTCATTGCTTGGCAGCTCTTAAGAAACAGTCTCTTCAAAATGGATTTTTTCCTATCAGGTCTCCCATCCATTTCAAGCAGATGTGATGGCGTATCTTAGAAAAGTAGGCTTTGTCTTTGTAAGAGAAAGATGAGTGTGAATATTTTCTTGAATTTTTTAAACAGGATCTCTCAGTTCTTTTTAAGCGCTTTGGAGGGCTTCCTATTTCTCTAAAGCAGTGGAGTGCTGATTTGTTTTGTCTCCAGAATAATAACCAGGATGGTATACTTAAAACTTGGGTTAAGAGTGGCCTCTTCACCTATTGACTAAGATTTCAGTGTTGCTCTTTTTTATGCAGTGTTTACAGAGGTCTTAAAGAAAGTGGTGCTAAGAATTGGGGAAGACCCTAATCCTATTTTCAACACAACCTGTGGACACAAATCATGATGAGGGTACTGCACAGCTCTTGGAAGTTCACTCCTCTAGGATGGGAGATATCATACCCAAGTTGCAATGCAGGAGATTCCTTTGAGACAGTAGGAGCATTTTTTGCTGGTGAAGGTGGTCAGGCCCTGGAACAGGTTGCCCGGAGAGGCTGTGGAATCTTCACGGTTGAGCGTTTTCTGAGAGGAGCAGGAATAGCCCACAGTAACTCAATTTAAGTGAGCCTGCTTTGAATGCAAGGTTGGATTAGAGCGGCCTGGAGAGGTTACTTCATTATAGCCATAACATTATCCTATGAATCTATGTGACACGCTCAGAGGACACTTTCTATGAATTTTACATTTCCTGTAAAAACAGTTGAGATTCAAGTTGTTGTGTTGTGTGTCTTTTTTGGGTGGGTAGATTGTTTGGGGGTTTTGTTATTGTTTTTGTTTTGGGTTTTTGTTTGTTTTGGTTTGGGGTTTGGTTTTTGTTTTGTTGGTTAGTTGGTGATTTGAGAAGCGTTTTGTGATTATAGAACTGAGGAGTGGCTTCTTACTATTCCAGCAACATGGTTTTGGGGGAGTAGAATTGTGGTTTGGCTCCAGTGCTCATTTGTTGACTAAGTACAAAATAAGACTTTACATTTTTTAAATCAAATGTCACAGTTCAGTCAGTGGATTGAAAGTTTCAAAGTTATCCACAGTTCTTAAAATTTGAGATTGCTTGTTGTAATAGCGTATTATTTGAGCAGGTGAATCTCAGAAGAACTAACAATTTAATTTAGAAGAACAAAAGAATTTTTGTATTAGAGATTTGCCTTTCTTGGCTTTGGCTTTCTAAAAACTAAATTAAGGTATGGTATTTTCTGTTGTCTGTTCACTGCTGTGAGGATTTAGTGGGAGCCTGGGGTTTGCAGTGTTCAAATGAGCTATTAGTTTTGGAAAATGATGTTGTAAATGTTCAGAATTTGGTCTGTCCTCTGAATTTACCTGTTTTTATGTAGAATGGTAGCCTTCTGTGAAACTTGTGCTTCTGAACTTGACTGTGAGCCTGTGAAAGATTTAGAAGCTCTTGAGCATTCATCTTCTACAGTGAATGATGGATCACGTTACAAAATAAGGCAAATGTAAATAGTCTCTTTTAGAGGCTTGCTATTCTTACAAAATCCTGCACAGTCTAGTGAGTCTCTGTAAAAAAAAAGTGACAATTGGGAGATATGGTTTTAGTCTGATTTTTTTAATACATTTTTAGGCAAGAAGGTATCAGCCTAGATTGTGCTTTGGAAAAGTAAACTTATGTCCTATTATTGCTTCAAGCCAGTGTGCGTTACTTTAATGTCAACATGATTCTGTGTGTTTTCTTTTTACAGCTGCCAGTTTTGATGCTGAGTTCATGCTAATTCATTGAGTTGGTGTCTCTGTGATTATGATTGTCTAACAGTCATCAGCAGCTTGAATCATTCACTATAGTAGGATGTTCAGCTTGTTTATTACATGAATAGGCTGAGTTTGTAAGTTTATAGGATCATATGATAATTCAGGTTAGAAAAGACATTAGGAGATCACGTCCTTCATGTAATGTGGGTACCTGTAATAGGACCTGAGGGAATGGCATAACGTGTGTCAGAGGAGATTTAGGTTAGCTATTGGGGAAAGGTTCTTCCCTCAGAGGGTGGTTGGGCACTGGAACAGGCTCTCCAGGAAAGTGGTTGCAGCACCAAGCCGGCAGAGCTCAAGAAGCATTCGGATAATACTCTCAAGCACATGGTGTGATTATTAGGGATGTCCTGTGCAGGGCAGGATTTGGACTTGACAAATCCATGGTCTCTTCCAATTCAGGATATTCTAAATAATCCAGCTGCTCAAAGCAAACCGAGGTCGGATCAAGTGGCTCAGTGTTGTTACCAGGTATCTGTTTGTGCTTTTAAGCTTCACGGTTTCTTGGGAATATGTATTTAGACTTCTGTGGGGTTTGTTTTTAAGGTTAGATTACTTGTTTTGGAGGTATGTGAATTAATTTTTAGCTTTCTTTTCAGCATATAACTGTTTGAGAGATGAGAAGATTAGCTCTGTGAAAGAGATCACCTGGAATTCAGATTTGAAAAAATGCCTCTTTTTCAGAGGGAAGGTGTTTAAGGGAGACCTGGATTTGTCTGGAAAATAGAAAAACAGGTTGCTTTTCAAACTTGATGTTTTGGATGTTTAGTTCCAGTTTGTATGAGATTACTGGCATGGAGTAATTGCGTGTGCAGAAGCTGTCAGTAGCCTGAGCAGAAGGATGTCACTTCATTCAGAATACTTGAGAGGAATCCGGCACCTGGCAAACATGCTTTGCTTCTTTACGTTACTACATGTTGATATGCTAAAAGTAGCTCTTTGAGAGTCTGAATAATAATAAAAACAGATGCTGAGGTTTCTGAGGGACACTGAGATTTTGTCGAGAGACATGTCATCTTGCGTTCATGGGAGACCAGTAGTTAAAAAAAAACTAACTCGGTCTTCAATTGCTTGTTTGATAAACTCAATATTTGCATATTTGATAAACTCAAATAAACTGAAATTTTCGGGGTGATTAGACTGATGTAAAATCTTAAATATTTGAGAAATATCTTTTTAATTAATTTCTTTACTCTGAATGTTAAGCTAATGGGTAGTCTTCATAACAAGCTGGGGTTGAGATAACATAGAAATATGACTTGGCATATCAATTATGATATACTTGTCAGCATTAACATCTTGGGAGTATTTTGTACCTTCTGCTTGCTTCTAATCTCCAGATCTAACGCACTTTTTTTCTCTTGCAGCAGTATATTTCGCATGATTACTTAAAATAAGTGTTCAGTATGGGGTTTTTTGGTGGGGTGATAACTTGGCTGTTTTATATGATAAAAGTGGTGCTTAACTTTTGTTTGGCAGTAGGCTGTAGAAACATGGGTATCTTGGGATACCTTCCCAAGAGCAGATGCGTGGTTTAAGTCGCCTAGTACCCCTACTGAGCTGATAGTTAATGTATTCCAGATAGGAACATGAAAGACGTCCTGTATTAGCCACCTGTTCACATGGAGAGTTTCTTCTTAAGCATTGTGAGTGATAGCTTAGCTTCGTATTTCCTAGTATGACTGTGTATCATCTTCAAATGCAATAATAATGAGAAAAAAAATAGTTGATGATGAAATCTGCAGTTATGTTATTTGCATCTCCCTGAAGGGGTGCAGAACAGGCAGGTGATAAATGTGAAATTACTTTACATAATGTGGAATTACTTTATGTTTTTAATTAGTTGCTATGATTAGTGAATTTAATTTCTTATATGCAGTTGTAACATTAGTGTCTCTATTTTTTTTTTAATATGTGTCATTAGTTCTGCTAAAATTTTCTTTCTATTTCCCTCTAGGAAGCTATTCAAGTTTTCTGCAAAGTCTGAGTATTTATGTTATCTGACTGAACTGACATCTTGGTAATATGCCATTTTTTTGTGAGCTTCTCTCTACCTTTTTAAATAGATGTGAAGTGATCTGGCCTTTTTAAAATTCTATTTTTATTAATTCTTAAATTTTTAGTAAGTCCTCTTGTTGTAACAGGTTAAGTGTTTTGAAAAGCAAGAGAGGCGTTTTGAGTTCTTTTTCCCAAGCCTGGAGGACATGGGTCACAACTGTACAAAACACAGACTTAAATAAAGTCTGACACTGATAACTTGCTTACGGACTTCAAAAGTTGCATTGTTTATTGGAGATTCAAGGTGTGTGGAAGCAAACATATCTGGATTGCTGCATGAGCAGAGAAGAGATCCTTTTCTTGTTTTAGGAGCTGCAAGAAAGCAATGTGGAACAGGCCTTCTGAAGGAATGTCCTACTGTAGGTTTTGTCACCTTAGGAAACTGAGGTGTCCACTGCCCTGGAAAGACCTGTTACCTTTCTGTTGCTTCTTCCAAAAGTTCTTAGTTTCAGTCCTTTAAACATCTAATTAGAGAGGCTTTCTGTCCTCCTTCGAAAGTGCATTAAATTTTCATAAGATTGATTCAATAGGCTTGCTCTTGATGTTCTAGAAGATGCTCATTTTCCAGTGCGAAAATGTGTATGACTTTTTTCCTATTAAGTTGGAAAAATGTGTATTATTCTTGCTATCCTTTTTTGGTTTTTTTCCCCCGGCACAATGAGGTTTATTACTATTTTGTATTATTTTTGCCTTTGTTCTATGGTTCAGTCACTGTTCTCATAATATTACACCCCATCTGAACTTTTTGTTGTTTGTTGATGGTTCCTGTAGTGGTAGTGTTTATCTGTCCTGTCATGAGGGAAAATGGTAATTTTTTTTCTAGAAAATAAACAAATTCTTTACTTCAAGTTTCACTGTTAAGACTTTGGCTCTTCTGCCTTAGTAATACTTGGATTCTTCCCGTGGTTATCCTGAACACCTTCTTCTGAATTCCTGCCTAAACAAGTAACTAGAATTGTATTGATTCTGCCTTTTTCGGGGTCTGTGTAGGCTAATTTCTCTTTTGTCTGTCATAAATTGTGCTTTTTAGCCTGCTCACTTTCTGTTTAACTGGTGGTTTGATGGCATTCCTTGAGCTCTTCTTGAAGAGTGGTGTTGAATAGCTCTTCCTCAGCACTACAGAAACCTACATACCTCATGTAATAGCTTTTAACTGATGACCTCATGTGCTAACTTGCAAAGATGTAACATGTATTTGGTTTTCAGAGAGTTGAAAATAATTCTACTAAGCTTAGAAAAGTAATTTTGTTTCTGGGTATAGGTTCTCACTTATTTTTAATACTGCAAAACCAAGCTGCTCTTTTATTCTTCTGTAATGGGAGGTCAATAGATTTATAACTAAATCTCAACTATTATAGAATAAGTTTCATTTTTTTGTCATTGTTTACTTCTTAACCATGAGAACTGGAAGTCTTCCTTTTTGTATAGGACAATGCAGCTTTGAATGGGTGGGTGTTGGATATGTTTCTCCATGGTTTACAGTGAAACATACGCAACTTCTGCACTGGAATAGTTCAGATTGGTGTAGAAGTTTGGTAGTTCTTTTTTCTTAGTACCACTTCACTGAACATAGGGGAAAAAAATACCAAAATTAAAGATCAGACAACCTTGTTGGAATATTTCTGTGTGAAACTTGAAGAACATGTTTCACCATTCAAACTCTGAAATGTTTTCCAAACTGAGCTAGATGAAAACCAGTATTTGTGAGCCAGGGATAGTAAAATCACTTTAAAGGAAAACAGTGTAATTTGGTGACTTCTGCAGTGTGAGAACCAAATGTAGTAGGTTGTAAGCAAGTATAGCCTAATCTGTTAATTAACTAGAATGTTGGTCAGGTTCTGGTAACAGTACAGTTTTCAAAATATTTTAAAAAACGTAATACATAAACATAAAACATGATATTTTGAATAACATAAATTGTTAAAAGATAACAGTTTATTTGTAAAGGCATGGGCTTTGTGGTGTTTTCTTTCTAAGCAGTTGGGGTTGCTGCAAAAAAAGGTTAAATGGGCTTTTTCATTTTTGATTTCTCATTTTTTTTTCCTTTTAAAGATGTTTATGCCGTCCTATGCTCAGAAGAAAGGAAAGATGTCTAGTTCAAGTTTTAGCACAACAAACTGCTCCTCTGCCAAAGAAATTATTTTAATCTGCAGTGTAGTCTCTAATTAGCTTGTGTTTAAATGAAAGGGATTTCAAGAAGGTTTACTTTTCAGCCCTGTTGTTGAGAGACAGATTCTAAATTATGCTTTAACATAATGACACAAGGAAAACACTTGAAAGTGTGGTTAAACCTAACAGTTACTTTGACTTTTCAATTGTCAAAACACTTTTGAATCTGAAATTACTTTGAGGATTTTTCTCTCTCCATATTTCGTGAGTTTTCTATCACTACTAGACCAAATATGATGACTCAAGTTACCAGGATAGTAGGGTTTCACCTTAAATCTGAGTCCATTGGTTGGTAAAGGAACTTAATAGTTCATGGAAAGGTCATTTTCCATGCTCTTGCAGTACTGACTTGCAAAACAGTGTGGGTTTACATTGTTTATTTTCTGTGAAGTGACATAAAAGCATCACTGTGTACACACATCCATGTACATTGTACAAAAGTCTGAAGCTGCGTTAACACAGGTTAATAATTTATTCCCAAATGGCTACATATTATGATATGTCTCTTCCACAGACACCAAAGATGCTAACAAGGAAGATTAAGCTTTGGGACATTAATGCCCATATAACCTGTCGTCTGTGCAATGGATACCTGATTGATGCTACTACTGTAACAGAATGCTTGCATACTTGTAAGTAGAAGTATAATTAGGTTAAAGTTGCTGGCTTGGTTTTTGTTTGTTTCTGTTTATTTGTTTGTTTGTTGTTTTTCTTTTTTAAACTTGATATGCAACGTCTTGTAATGGTTTTCTGTTGAAATTTAAAATACCTATTGTGCATCAGCCAAAATAGCATGTGCTTTACTAGACTGCTTTTCTTTAACAGATGATTTGATTTTTTAACAAAAAAAAAGAAGGGAAGATTAAGGATGTGCTGCATAAACTTAAAGCCATATACTATTAGTGGTAATGTAAATATTCAAGAATGCAGTCTGTCTTCATGGTAAAGGAATCTAGAATACCTAGTTCTGTCTTCTGTGACAGCTGATGTAGCATATGTTCTCTACCTGGAGCCTTTCAGAGGTCTCTTTCTGTATTCCTCTATTCCTCTGAAGAAAGCAGAGTAGTTTATCAATAAAGAATAAGTGTGTTGTATTGTATCCTAGAAATAAGTTGATATTCCAAAACATTGTGATAAAGTAGTTGTTCATTGTCAAGTTACTTTGTGAATTTCTACTATCATGTGAGCAAAGGATGACTTAGAACCTTGCAACACATCCCATGTTTTAAAATTATTCTGCTACAGTATTTATGTTTATTCTGAAAAAAAGCTAGTATGTTGTTTAATTAGCTTAATGACTTAGTCCTAAATTTTCTTAGAAGGCAATTATTTGGTGTCTGCATCTTCATCATAAACCAAAAAGTGTCAGCAGACTTCTTCACCCTATATATCTGACAAAGGGGAAAAACTATGCTTATGGTTTGTCAGTGATTATGTTTTTTATTATATTCCATTTATAAGCTCTGTTTGTCAGCCTTGATGAATTTGTTGTACATGTCATACTTCATATTGTTCTGAATATCCTCGTAGAATGTAGGATTGTAGAATGGTTTCTTCTATGATTGCAAGAACCACAGAATGGTTCCAGAATCTATATCTGATCCCCTGGCCATGGGCATGGTCAGCATCTATGGCATCAGGTTGCTCAAACCCCCATATAACCTAGCCTTGAATGCTTCCAGGGATGGTCCATCCAGAGTTTCTTTAGGCAACCTGTGCTTGTTACCCTCACTGTAAAGAATTTATTTCTAATATCTAATCTGCACCTATCCTCCTTGAGTTCGGAGCCATTTCCCCTTGTCCTGTCAGCACATGCCCCTTTATATAAAGTCCCTGTCCATCTCACTTATAGTGCCTTAACTTTTGGAAGACTGCTTTAAGGTATCTCCAGAATTTTCTTGCCTCATATTTCAATTTCCATAGTGTTGTTTTCAGAGCTAGACTTGTACTTAGTTTTGCCTAAATTTCTTCACTGCTGCTAGTGAGAAGCAGTATGCTCATACAAAATGAGCATCATAACAACTTAATATGGCTGACAGAGAGCTAGAGAGAGGTCATTTTTCATCGTTCTTTAAAAATAAAACCTCACAAATACCCCTCAGCTGATACCATTTGTACTTCTTATATTTGCTTTTGGAGGAAGTAAGTAGATTTATCCACAATGCTACAGTGCTTGCTGCAAAAGTCAGGGAATACACCTTACTACCTTTACCTTTTCCTGCTCCTTTTTTTGTTTTGTGGTTGTTTTTGTTTTTGTTTTTGTTTTTGTTTTGTTTTTGTGTTTTTTTTTTTGTTTTTGTTTTTGTTTTTGTTTTTTTTTTTTTTTTTTTTTTTTTTTTTTTGCTTGCTTCTCCCTTATTTTGACAGTTTATATTTTATGAATACTACTTCACTCTGCCCTGTAGAATTAGTTTCGTGAGAAGAGGTACAGGATCCTGTCTTTTTAACAAAACTTCATACATTGGCATTGTTTGTATTTTATAAGATAATACTAATAATGTATGTTCCTGGAAAAGCATCCTTACAAAAACTATAATGAAATTACCCTATCTGCTGAGACAGTGAATTCTCTTCTAAATTATACCACCTTGAAATATTAATTCTGTTCTACTTAGAAATGCAAATTTTTCTTTTCAATTTTTCTCTGATTTCCTGATCTTCAGCCATTCAAAGGCTCTTCAGTAGTAAATGAAGTTGAGTCCTTTAGTGAAGGTAATTTGGAGGATCAAGGCCAGTCTTCTGGAAGAGCAGGGCAAATTTTTGTAAAACTGAATTCAGGAGAAAACAAAGTGGGTTTTGTTTTCTTTCCTACTTATTTTTCTGCTGTAGTTTTAGATTGTTGGTGGTGAGTAGGCCTCTTAAGTCAGTTGCTAAGAACTTCATTAGTAGTAACAGTCTTAAATTTTTTTTTTGTATCTGTTCCTTGATTAAAATTTTAGGCTAGATAATATATGCAGGTCTTGTAAAACGTTGTGTTTGTAATGTCAGTTTTTTTAGTGTTTACATATGAAAGCTGTCCTGTGTTGTGAAAGGGAAATCTTCACATTATGAAAGGTATCTTCTGGATTCATCAGGATAATAAAAGGTCAACTTGAACCAGATACAGAAATGAAAAAAAGTGAAGTGAAACTGTTAAAATAAAAAAGTGAGCATTATCCTTGCCTGTTCCTGTTCTGATGAAGCCTCTCTGATGTGTTTAAGAAATCAGAAAATGTACAGCTCAGTTCATGTCCACAATCAGTGCCCAGATATATGGGTAGACAGAGATCAAAGATACTGGAAAATCAAGGTAATGGAAAATTCTAGTAATAATGTTGTTTCAGATCATAGAATGATTTCCATGTTGTCTGTCCATTACTCCAAAGACTTCCAGTTTCAGGAGAGTTTAATAATCCCAACCTGACCCCAGAAAAAAAGAATCTAGATTGCTGCCGCACCTTTCATAAGCCATCTAGTGGCATTTATTTTGACGCTATGCTCAGATTGAAACTGCCAAAACATCAGCCAACTTGTGGCCAATTGATTTTAAGAGGAGTTAGTGTTTACCTAGTCCAAGCTGGGAGATGTGCTGCCATAGGATGATGTTTTAGTTATCATAGAATCACAGAATGCTTTGGGTTGGAAGGGACCTATAAAAGTCACCAAATGCATCACCACTGCAATGGGCAGGGGCATCTTTAGCTGCATCAAGTTGCTCAGAGCCCTTGGTGAAGATCCGCTGGTTGTCTGGAATCACTTCTTGTCTTTCACATGCCTTAGCACAGCTTCTAGGAAGATCTTCTTCATGATCTTCCCAGGCACAGAGTCAAGGCAGGCAGGTTTATGATTTCCAGGTATCTCCCATTCTACCACTTCCTAAAAGTGGAAGCAATGTTTCCTTTTTCTAGTCAAAAGGGATTTCACCTGACTGTCAGGACTACCACTGTGAGTGGCTTGGCAACTACATCAGACACATCTCATCAGGTCCCACAGACTTAGGTGTATTCGTGTTCCCAGTGTTCATGAGTGTGATCTTTTCACACAAGTGGAAGGGACTTTATGCCCCCAGTGTCCCCTTTGCAGTTCAACTATGCAAGAGCTGTGGGAAGAGAAATTGCTAGAGAAGACTGAGGCAGAAAAATTGAGTACATCAGCCACCTTCTTGTCTATTGTTACTGGTTTCCCAGTCGTGTTTATCTGGGGTTGGTGTGGTGATACACATTCTTTGACCTCCTTTTTCTGACATACTTATAGAAACCCTTATAATTCTTCATATCTCTTGCCAAGTTCAGCTTCAGCTGTAATTTGGCCTTTCTGACCCCTTCGTACACAAGTTAGCAACACGCCGATACTCTTTCCAGGATATCTGTCCCTGCTTCCTCTGTCAGAGTCTGTTTTTATTGACTTGGTAGGAGTAGTTTGACTTCACTTTTTCGAATGGATCTACTGTTCTGGGGTTCTGGTGGAACAAACTGCTGTGCGAGATGTGTGCTTAATGTGCATAGCTATGAGGCTTTGTCTAACCTCTGCCACAAACAGTGCTATCATCCTAGGTGTGTGAATGCAAAGCACAATGCAGAGTTATAATAATTCATTTACTGTTACTTTATTTTTTTTAATTAACTGGTGTTTATGTAATTGTGCTGTCTTCTTGTTTGAGAGATAGATGGCACTATAGTTACAGAAATCCTTTCATTTTGTGTGATAAGTGCATTTGATACCAAGACAGCATGGACTAGTGCACTTCAAGTAAACCTCTCTTCTTTTCTTCATACCTTTTTCAGTTGTAACTTCAAGTGAGTGAGGATATCATGTATTAGTGTATTTTATGAGTACTGTTTTGGGGCAGAAGAGAGGAGAGTGGTGTATAAATAATTTATTTTGGAAAGAGATGAGTGATTGTGTGTATGCATATAGAAATCTGCAGCTTAATAGTGAATGACTGCTTTTGCAACTCCTAGGAGGACATTTTACTGAGGGTCTGTGACAATATAAATTTTTTTTTCTGATGGAAGTTTAGCTGCAGCGTACTCTCTGAAAGGTAAAATTAAAATAACATCCAGATATCCACTTTCCTGCTTTGGATTGATTTGTTGTTGTTGTTGTTGCTGTTGTTGTTGACTTTATTGCCACCATGCACATTTGTTCTGTATGTGGCCATGGTTAAAGGAAACATGTTTTGTTTAGTATCTTAATGGCTAGTAGTTCCTGTAATGTCATCCAGGCAAGCTGAATATTGACTTGCTAGAAATTGTTGTTCTTGTAAATTTCGAAGTGGAGTTTTGTGTTGTGTGATGTTTTAAGAAAGTTTTCGATAGGTGTAGATACTTTAATTCTATTGCATCCCTTCCCTGTATCAAGAAAATTACTGAAAGGTACTGAAAACTGTTTTCCGCAAGATTAGACATCATGCCGGTATGATGTCAAAAAATGAACTTCATGTAAATTTCAGTAATGTGTATTCTGTGACTGTATAAAACCAGACTTGTTTTATGCTACTTTTTTATGCTACTTTTATTCCTTTTTAATTGTGAATGTCTTTTTTACTAGTCTGTAGAAGCTGCCTAGTGAAATATTTGGAGGAAAACAATACCTGTCCAACCTGTAGGATTGTTATACATCAGAGCCACCCATTACAGTATATTGGGTAAGTATAAAAGCAGAAGTGCAAGTAGCTTCACTCTAGACTGGTTCATCCCCTTTGATGCAGTACAACTTCTCCCAGAATTTTCATTTTTGCTTATCAGCATGTTAAACATTTAAAAAGAAGTTTGAAAGAGATTGAAGAGGACATACAGGATTAAACTTCTGCTATGAATTTGCAAGGCCTTACCGTGGCAGCTTGTTCCAGACTTAAAACCAAGCAAACTGTACACTTAAATGTTTAAATTTTGTGTGATTTTTAATGGGAGCTGAAAGCAGTGGTCTAGGTGGGGTCTTGGGGTCTTTTGCAGGCAAAGTAGGACAGAATCACCTTTTTCAATCTGCTGCTAAGTTTCTTTTGATACAGCCCAGGATGCAGTTGTCTTTCTGGACTGCAAATGCACATTGCCACGTCATGTTGATTTTCCCGTTTGCTAATACCCCCAAGTTCTTCTCCTCAGATTTCCTCTCAATCACTTCTTTGCCCAGCCTGTATTTGTGCTTGGGATTACCCCAGCCCAGGTGCAGGACTTTGTACTTGGACATGTTGAACTTGGAGCTTCACGTGGGTCCAGCTCCTAAGTATTCCTTCCTTCCAGTGTGTCAACTGCCCCATATAATTCGGTGTTGCTGGCAAATGTGATGAGGGTGCCCTTGATCTCACTGTCACTGACAAAGACATTAAACAGTGATGGTCCCAGTACTGACCCCTGAGGGACAGCGCTTGTGACTGGTCTTCTTTTGGATGTTGAACTGTTGATCACAGTTCTTTTGAGTGCAACCATCTGCCAATTCCTTATCCACCGAGTGCCGTATTGGTCAAATCCATGTCTCTCCAGTTAGGGACAAAGATGTTGTGCAGGACAGCATCAAATGATTTGCACAAATCCAGATAGATGCCTTGGCACACCTTTTCCTCACCCACTGTCTCTGTAACCCCATTATGGAAGAGCACCACGTTTTTCAGATGTGATTTGCTCTTAGCGAAAGCCATGCTGGCTGTTGTCAATCACCTCCATATTTTCCATCCGCATTTGCATAGTCAAAATTTTCCATTTGCATTTTCACTAAGTGTTTTTGTTGAGTTTTTCCTCCTTTTCTTGTCAGAAAAGACATTCTCTTTCTTTTCCTTCAGTGTTTTCTTTTCGTTTTACTGTGTTGTAGTAACTCCTGCTGATGAAAATACATTGTGATGGTGTGTCTGCATTAGCTGTTGCATATCAAGTAGTGTTTTGTCTTCCATTATAAAGCACTTGCATTTGTTCATAGCATTTTTCAATGTGCCTTTCTCTCTTCTATAACAATTTCTGAAGCAATAGTTATAGCAAATGAGTTTGATTGCACTTTTACAAAGAACTGTCAGTATTCCATACACATTTACATTGCTCAAGCTCATCCTCATTCATATGCTGTTTTCACATTTATATAATACACTGATAATATCCTGTATGAGTGTATAATTACAAGAATGAATAAATGGCGTGTAAGACAACATGTTTGCCTTGGTTCAAAAACCTGGTTTTTGTGCAGAAAGGGGCCAGGAAACAACATGATACTGAGAACAGCTAGAAGGCATTTATTTTTTGTTTTTTGTTGTTGAATACATTTCAACTTAAATAAGCTGCTTGAACTAGTTGTAAATATTCCCCCAAAAACTGAAAACAGACTTTGTCCAGCCTACTTTTGGATATATTTACTTACTGTTTTTAAAAAATAATTGACCGTCTGGAGTTTCACATGGTCTTTGAAAATGGAGATTTAGACTCCTATTCATCTCTGTCTGACTGGAAAATAGGTAAACCAAATGTGTCTCCTTGTTTGCATTTCTAAATACTGTTAAATAGCATAATAGAATCTTAAAATTCTTTGGGACCTTAAAGATCATTTGTAAGATCCAGCATGCAAATTGTCACCTCTGATGTGATGATGGTGTCTTAATTACATACTTCTATTGAAATATTTTTGGCAATGTGTTTGCAGTCCATATGTGACACTTCATAATTCCAGCCTGTACAAATGAAATTGCTACTGGTCAAAATAACATGAATTTAGGATAAGTGATATTCTGAATCTGCTGTAGTGTTATTTAAAATCTTGTAATTACTGTTTGTAAATGTCTTGATTTGTCACCATTTCTATACTTCTGTACTGATCTCCACTGCTGTGAAGTGCTCATGTCAAGTGATGAGAAGCTTGAGACTACTCTAGTAAGCCTTTTCTGTTCAAGTCAGATTCAGGACTTGATACTGCAGACTCCTTTGGGTTAATGACATTGCAGCGGCCAAGGCAGACACTTGAAATGCTTCTTATGCTATTTCTTAATTGGAATTTAATTAATTTAATTTCTTTGAGACCATAACTTATTTTGGACTAGAACAGGATTTTTCTAGGTGAGCTGGGGATTAAAGTTTAGAATCTTAACTGGCCCTACTTACTGTTCTGCTTGCAGTGGGATTTTTTCGTTTGAGCCACACTACCTCTGCAGACTACTTAGCTACATAATGTTTCTCACTGTTAAAATGTTGTCTTTTAAGAACAAGTAAAGTTTAGTTGTTGTGGTCTTTTTCTGTGAACTGTTCTCATGCATTTTAGATGAATCCTAGTAAAGATAACTAATCTAGAAATGTGAGAAATTAGTCTATAGGGGCGAGAAATAAGCTATCCTTGATTGTAATAAAAATGAGTTTATCTCTAAGTTGGAAAAGAATTTTAGATTATTAGTTACATGTCTTGATTCAGAAGGACATATTCAGTGGAGTGATTTCCTCCACAGCCTAGTCTTTCTCAAACTTTCATTTATTTTCTTAGCCTGTACTTTTTCATAATTTGTTTCATGTTGCTGTTCTTTCTGTTTTGATAGAAATACTGATTGAGAAGTATAATTCTTCTTAGGTGAATTTAGAGATTTTTGCATAGGGTTAGTACTGGAAGTTTTTAAGGAGAAATGTTTTCAATCAAGATGGTGAACTTAAGCTTTTGATTTTGTTTTTGTTTTTCCTTGCTAGTCATGACAGAACAATGCAAGATATTGTTTACAAACTCGTGCCAGGCCTCCAAGAAGGTAAGCTGTGGTGTGACCTTTTTAAAGGTCACTTTGCACATACTTCTTTGACATTAAAAAAAAAAGGTTTAAGTGATGAAAAAGGGGGTGGGGGGGCAACTGAGAAAAAATACAGTGGAAAACCAGATTCCTTTACATGAGTAATTTTTAGCAGTTAATTTCATACCTGTACTAGCAGCAACTGACTGTGGGGGTTGGGGGAGGCAACATAGGATGTTTCTTCCAAAAGTACTATTATGTAAAGCAGAACAGTCATTCAGCTTTTGAATGTTACTATACCATAATTTGTTTTTGTTAAATTGTATACCTGTTGTGCAAGCTTTCTGGAGCTCTCAGAGCTAAAATGCAATGCAGAACTGCTTTTAATTTCTGCTATTTTGAGAGTTCTTCCTTATCAGAGAACTTTCAATTCCTGTTTTCCTAATCCTCACTGACACTAGATCTGTTAAACTAAAGAAATACTTTATAAAAATTGTTCAGTGGGTCTTTTTTTGTCTGAATGTATGTTAAGACAAGCTTTTATTTAAAGTATTTTAATGTTTTTAAGCTGCTTTTTAACCAGAGCTTTTCTAAATATCAGTGTGATTAAATAGATACTTCAAAAATTAACTCTAGGATATTGAAAATCAGAACTATAAATAAAAATTCAAACCAAATGTTTCAAGAGAAATATGGTCACATTCAAAATGGGAGATATTCAGAATTAGCTACAGTATTTTCCATCTCATTTTTGCAGTAATGGTATAGTGGTAATTATACAATAACTTTATGCTGTTGTAATTCTGAAAAATAAAATGAGGCATGACTTGATGCAATAGCAGAGATAGAAGACAGTAAATAATGACACCACCACCAGTTTTTTGACAATCCTTAAGTGGGAAGAGATTTGGAATAACTTCATAAATATTGCATTAGAAGTTTATTACAGGGATTAATATTTGCAATTTTAAACAGCGGAAATGAAAAAACAAAGGGAGTTTTATCACAAACTGGGCATGGAAGTTCCAGGGGACATCAAAGGGGAGACATGTTCTACAAAACAGCACCTAGATTCTCATCGGAATGGTAAACAGTCCTTTATTTATTCTGTCTTTGGTGGGTGACAGCTATTAAATTGATTAACAGATCTGTTGGAAGTATATGCCTGGTACTGTCACAATTGTTTCCTAACAGTGAGAAATAGAGTCAGCATAGGATTGTTGCCTTGTCCCTTATTTGTGCACAGATTTTTTTTTTTTAGCTGTTAGTAGCATGTTGCTTGTGGCAAAGTCGGTCTCTATAGTAGTGCCTACATGGGGACTGTGAAATTATCCAGCTTCTGGGCTGCTCGCAGCTAAACTTCATAGGTGTTCTCCTCCTTCATGTCACAGGCTGTTGGCTGCAAGTGCTTGAGTCAGTAAGCACAATTTGGGAATAGTGAAAGTTTATTCTATACTGCGGTCCTGAAATGTGATGTTTTAATTGTATTAGCATTATAAGCTGCTGTTGAGTATATCTGGGGTTTCTGTATAAAAATAATATATATGTATCTCATGTATCTGGGTTTTTTTATCTAAGGTGAAACTAAAGCAGATGAAAGTATAAATAAAGAAACTTCAGAGGAAAAACAGGAAGAAGATAATGACTACCACCGAAGTGATGAACAGGTGGGCTCATAGGGCATGCACTAGTTTTGTCTTGTGTTTTAGCTATTGTGTTTTGGTAAGTTAACTTTGATACTCTGACAGAGAAGAAAATAAACTTCTTTCAAGCTACTTTTTCTGTTCTCTGATACAAACATGATGCTTTTTTTTAAGCATTTACCTTTGGGTTTTGGCAGAAACAGATCATGCATTCAAACTTGATGCAAATGTCTTTATAATTCTGTTCATGAGTCTTCAAAGTTTGCTGTCAAAATGAATTCCTGTAATTTTCCACTTTCTACAGGAGTGTACCCCAGTCTTACCATGATGCATTGACCTGAATGTGTACTGATAATTACAAATTTAACCTCTGGCACTGTTAACACATTCAATTCAGGTTGCTTGGGGTGCAGTTGCAATGAGAGCTTCAGGCTGAGCTCTGGATGGGAGCCCAAGGCAAGAGGCCATGAACTGCCAACCCTGGGCACAGGAAAAGGGACAGGGACCTGTGGCTCCAGGCTGGGGACTGGACACTGAGACCCCCAGAGTTCAGTGCTGCGAGGGTGTGTTCAGGGTCCCTTCCCAAAGGCACCAGCCAGAGATGTTATTTAGTTATTGCACCATGATTAAGCTGTTTGAAGGATCTGAATGTCTGAGAATCTGTGATGGGAAACCTGGGGTTGAGCTGGTAAGGAATCCTGGTCTGAATGTGAGTGTGAGGGGTGTAGCTGTGAAGGGGCTTCAGCCCCAGCTCAGGTGGTGTGAATGCGATTGTCAGAGTGGCTCCTGGATGGTCAGACAGGGAAGTTTCCATAACAGCACTCTTAGTTACTTACTATATATTTTGTTTTCAGCCTTTAATACTAAGTCAGTGTTAGCCCTATATCATAAAAATATCATAAAAGCAGGGAAGCTCACTGTTAAGTTTTAAATGCAGAGCTTGTTAGAAAGTGAAAACTCCTTTTGGGATAAACAAGCCATGCCTTTATGTTTTCCAGTTATATGTCCAGAGTAATTTTAGCTTGGGTTAATTTTCTTTTCAGTTGCCATGTGAAGGAACTTTCAAAGGGTACTTGTTACTGCTTTCAAATTGTACTTGTTACTAGATCCTCCTAGTGCAATACAAGCATATCATCACAAAGAGTTTATACTCTAATGAATAGCTAGATGGGGATGAGAATTGGCAAAATTTGTCATACCATATTCATTCTTTTTAAACATGTTAAGCTAAACTAGATTAACAGTTGCATTAACAGTAAGGAATTATGTTAGAAGCAATTGTCAAGGGAAATATAGGCTGGATTTTAGGAAACAGTTTTTTACAGAAAGGGTAATAAATTATTGGAATTATCTACCTGGGGAGGTGGTGGATTCACCGTCTCTGGATGTGTTTAAGAAAAGACTAGATATGGCACTTGATGCCATGGTTTAGTTGAGGTTAGGATTGGGTTAGACTTGATCTTCCAACCTTGTGATTGGCAATGGTTTTCTTACTGTTTTTTTTCTGAAGCTTTTAACATATGGTCCTCTTAAGCTATTGACAGTCCATGAATTTGGACTGAAGCACCCCTCTTCCGACATAAAAAATTACTACTTGGACATTTTTGTCTCATTACTTACACTCACCTTACGAGATCTTAGAAAATGTGGTTTTTTTAATAAGCGTTTCAGTTTACAGAATACTAGTACTGTACTTCACTTAATTGGATTAATAAAAAAATGCATGTGGAATACATAACGGGAACTGCAGAAAGTTGTTGTAGCCAATTCTTGATTGTTTGCCTTTTCCTGAAGGTAAGCATCTGCTTGGAGTGCAATAGCAGCAAACTGCGTGGATTGAAACGGAAATGGATTCGTTGCTCTGCACAAGCAACAGTCTTGCATCTAAAGAAGTTCATTGCCAAAAAACTCAACCTTTCTTCTTTTAATGAGGTAATATTTTAATCTTTTTAAAAGAGTTAACAGATATAAAAGCTTTGAAGAGATGGGTTTGTTACTTTGCAAAATGATGTCTTTTACTTCTAAACAGAAGCATACCCTACTTCTTGAATTATATGTTATATAGCCATTTTTTTGTCCTGTCTTGGGTCTGTACTTTCCACTTTGTTTGCAGTGCAACTTTTCATGTGCGTCTATAAATAGTTGAGCTAAAAGGCTCGGTTATGTGCTTCCACATATGTTGAAATGGATGCTGGCAAGATGATTTGTTTGATAGATTGTAGTTGAGTTTATCCCCCACATTTCAGTAAGGTTGACAGGGACCATACAGAAAACAGCACTTGAACAACACTGAAGCCCAGCTGAAGAGAAAGCACCAAAAATACTTCTTTTCTGTGCTCTTACTGAAGCTCACTCTGAAGTTGCTGCCTACCACAGCTAGAGTGTTATCAGATGCCTACTTTTCCCTGTCTTTACAGGGAATCATGGGAAGAATTTAACTTGAAAAATGCAGAAGGAAAGACAATAGTTTGCCCTTCTCGAGACCTGATTCAAAAATTTAGAGTGGCAAACTGTGAATGCAGCCCTTGTTTATCACTTGGCTGGATCTTGCTCACAGTTCTGGACACCTCAGTTGACTCTCAGCTTGACATCTCTCAATTCCATATTACGACACTGATTCACTGAATTTCATAAGGGCATTTCATCCAAATCAAATCATTTGCTTTTCCAGTCCAGTATGTCAACACCTTGCCGCTCAAACTTGTCAACAGCCAATTTGCATCTCTATCACTTTTCCTTCATAGCTTCTGTACAGCTCAAACTAACACTTTCTCTGTCTTATGGTTCAAGTATATCCCCAGTCTTCCTGAAACACTGCTGCCAGTCTTTCTGAAACAAAACTATGCATTCCATCTTGTCCTCAGCTGCCTCAGAGGTGGTTGACTTTAGCTCACCAGCTGCATAGCTACAAGGATTGTTCAAAAGGAGTTTTTTAATATATTCTTTTGGTATATTCTTTCGGTATATGCTTGTGTAAGCCCTCCAGTCCACTGTGCCAGTCTGTGACTTAAAAATCTACTTGGTTTCTACTGGAAGAAGAACTTTCCAGCAGTACTGTTTGTTCCTTTGTTATCCCTTTCTACCTTCTAAAAAAAGTACATAAATCGTCGTGTAATTGTACCGGTACCAAGTAATATAGAAGGAGAATCATTGTATCAATACCAAGTGACATAGAAGAGTTTGAGCTTCTGGTCACTTGGTTTCTTGATACAGACTATTCCAGGTTTGAGTTATTGCCATGTAAGTGAACTGCATGCACATTCAGGCCTTTTTGGGCTGTGGGGTAAAGCATTGTAGTATAAACCAGTTTATTCCACCCTAGTGGAACTTACTGTTTTCATACATGTTCCCTGGTTTTAGTTCATGTTCAGATTCTGTTGTTGAGCTGATTAGTAGTCATGCTCATGCTTCTATGTTGAGATCCCCACTTGTAATATCAAGATTTTTTAAAACTGAGATAGAAAACAAAAAATACTTGTTGAGTATCTGTAAAAACCCTGTAAATATAGCATATGAGTATATGCCAGACAGTGTTTTTTAAAGGAAGTCTATCCTTTTAACAATGCCACCTGACTGGTGTTAGGTAAAAAAAAATAAATTCATAGTATGCTAAATAAAGCTCTCCTAGAAATTTCTCCTTGTTCACGTATTCAACCATTTTAAAAGCATGTAAAGCTTTCAGGAAAGGACATTAGTACTTGTGAAGTCTAGTGCTTGGGAAGATAAGCAGTTAAGTTCAGATCATACTGTATTTCCTAGATAGGCATTGATATGGTCTTTCAGTACTTTATGTTGAGAGCAGATATTATCTTTTCTTTCCTGGTATGATTCTTGTCTGCAGAGCAACTGCAGGATTACCAGCTCCAGTATCTTCAGAGAAAAAAAGTCTTGTCAAATGTGTAGTATTATGTGAAATATGTTGTTTCATGTATTGGGTCCCAGTGAATTAACTGTTACCTTTATTTTGTCAGCTGGACATATTATGCAATGAAGAGATTCTTGGCAAGGACCACACGCTCAAGTTTGTAGTTGTTACTAGATGGAGATTTAAGGTATGACACAATGGCTCAATGTAAATCATGCCAAATAAAATGTTTATAAAATAGTGATAATTTGGAACTATACTGCAGTATACCTTTATAAAAAGTACTTTTATAAATTATCTACTACAACATCCTTTGACACCAAGTATTTATTTTTTTCCAGTAAATGAAGGAAAGGAGAATAAAGTATTCATTGTGAGAGAAAAGAGAACACTGCATTAGCTGTCAAATTGTTACCAAGTCTGGCAGAGGAAGTAGAAGCTACAAAAAGTATTATTTTTAACCCCTTCAGGCAGTAAGAATGAATAGCAAAACTGAACACTTAGGAGGGAAGTCAACACTGAGCAGAGTCAGTATATGTATACATGGAGTTACTGGAACAAAAAAGGTTGTATTTGTAATACAAAACCAACGCATTCTGAGCACGCAATGTACACTGAGGTGGAATCACTTGGTAGCTTTGGATGCATGTCTAGAAGTGGTCCATGTGGGAGCAGAGAAGCATTTTTCTGTCTTGGAGTTAAAAAATAATGGGCCTGTGTAAGAGTCACAGGATAAAGTCCTGTGGTCCAATGGTGGATGTTAAAAATGCAGAGATGTCACAAGTGGAATCCTGCTGGAATCTGTTTCATATGGTGTTTCTGAATGACCTGAAAATGGATTTGAGTAGTTCATAAACAGTGCAGTGACAACACTGTCATTATTTAGATTAGTGACAGATAGATGGTAAAGTTTTGGATTAAGTCTTTACAGTTCTGAGAGACATGTGATTAACAAACACCTGAAGTTGAATGTAGGTATAGATAAAAGGATACAATGCAAATGTTGGGGTTTTGCAGTGCACTGGAGAGAACAAAGAGGAGCATTAAATTGATATGTATTTGTACACTCTATTCTTCACCTGTGAGAGATCTGTGTGACTGCAAGTCATGTGGAAAGCAGATCTGTAAACTGCCTTCCCAAGTGAAAGAAGTGGTGGATGTAAAATGAAACTGAAACATGGAAGGTCCAGAACAAACAAGCTGAAATAATTGTTTTCATGCGACACAGAAATCCATGATGCAGGATGTTGCGGTTGCTAAAAGTTTGCCTATTCTTAAAAAAAATCAATGGACACTTTCACAGAAGAGGAATCAAATGAAAGCTCTTAAATATGAAGTACCACATGTCTAGAAAGTACTCTAATGCTACTTTCTAGACATGTCCCTTACTTCAGGGAGTTTTCCAAGATAAACAGATCTGCTCCTGAGATTAAGTGGATAGAGTTCTTTATCACTTGTTTGAGCCCCACAGATGAAGTTGCACCTTGTCTTTGTTTTGGTGAATTTTTGACAGATCTCATCTTTAATTGAAGATTTAGTTTATGACACAGAAGTTTTCCTACTGAACAGATTAGTTCTGGATTTATTTCTTAACTTACTGGTATTTCTGTCTTGCAGAAAGCACCTCTACTGCTACATTATAGACCCAAAATGGACTTGCTGTAAGGGAACTTTATTGTCCTTCTGGACAGAGCTTTTTGCAGAGACTATCATCTGGCACCTTCTTAGTGCATCATTTATCACATGACACAAACCAGCTGAATAATTTTGGAAGACTGGAGGGCTTTCGTAGTGGACTGTCCTGAATATTTCTTCTAGGGATATGTTACCTAGACTTCCGGGCAGACAATATTTGTACTTTTTTTTGTACGGAAGAAAGAAGTTTCAACTCAGCAAGACACTACCAGCATTAAGTTTACAGATACTGAAAACACTTCACAGTTCCATGTAGCTCAGCCTGATTTGTCTCTTACAGTTACACACAGAAAAAAAGTGAGTGTTGTGGGGTGATATAAATATGTTGCTTTTGACACCAAGTTGCATTTAGTTACTTCTCGCATTCTAAATCTTTAAAAACTATATTTTTGCAAAGTGTTATTGTCTTATATAGTATGCCTGATTGCATTGGCTTTATTCTGTAGAGCATTGAACATACCTGATAATACAGTGACTGGTAATAATTTATTATGCTGCATTGAAAACTTAAGAAAATCTGGGAAGCCAATAAATTTGTCATTTTTGCCCAGTTATTGCTCTCCCTCACCTTGTGTTTTAATAAAGTTTTGATACTTCTGTATACGTGTTAATTTCGTAAGACTAATAGAAATAATTTTAGTTGATTTTAATGTGTCGTGATATATATTTTGCTATGGTATAAATTGCACCATGTAATGACAAATACTCACAAGTGCTAGATTTGTGAATTTCTTAAAAAACAAACATTTCTTATCTATTTGTGGCTTGCAGAAATCAATTTTTAATTTAGAGAGAATTTACTATCACTAGCTATTGAAACAGAGGCTCTTGGACAATTTTGGGAGTATTGCAGATTTTTCATTTCACTGAATAAAATTTCCTCAGATATTATGGGCAGCTTTAAATTTCTTTAGCTGTTTTCTTATGAAACCATAGCATTTTCTTTACTGCAATTCCTAGCTTACATGGGGTAGGAGGAAGGGGGAGTCAAGACAAGATTATTTTAGCACCTTTTGGCCTTAACTAATAATTTTGCTTGCATCAGTCGTAATGGATGCAAGATAATACACATTCATGTATGTATGGGTACATACATCTATATACACTTATAACTATGTATGTTATAGAAAGCACCCTCAATGGCACTTAGTAGGGCTCACTGCACTTTTTGTAAGGCTTTTTGAAATAATTGGCTTTTAAAAAAACAGTAGTTGAAAGTGATTTCTGCAAGCTATATCCACTATGTGTTGTCGTAGTATGATTGTAAGAACATTTGTCTGGCACAGGTGTGAAGTCACTGAAAACAGTGTATGCCCTAATATTGCCAGCTGGAAGTAGTTAACCTAATTTTTGGAAGAGTTTTCCTGTCAGCTGAAAATGCTAGTTGCTATTCCTGTTATTAAACCCTATTATATTTTGATAAATTGTCTTTGGATAAGAAGCCCTGCTTCCTCTTGCTGTGCTCCTTTACTTCTCCTGCTAGAAAGTGTTACTTGATAACCAGAAGCTGATACTGCAAGAGATTTACCTAAGCATTTTAAATATTCTTCCTCTTGAGTTTTCAAAGTGCTACGTTCCTCAGCGTATTTCCCTTAATTTCCCTCCCTGGAGTCTTCAGTTCTCCTTTCCCAGCTCTGCTGCTGCTTGTGCTTTACTGTGACAACAGGGCTCCTTATTTTTGATTACAGTCACAGATGTGAGTAGGAAGGAAATAAAAGCAGAGAATGAAAGGGGCCTCCTGAATTGTGGAGATGGAAAGGAGATCCCCACAAAGGCCAGAACATGTTTCTGTCCTTGCAGGTGAAATCTAAGATAGCTGCATTTCAATGTTTAGGTTACACAGAACTCCACATCTGATTCTTGTGTGGTGCTGTGTGTGCATGTCTGTAATTCATGGAATCAAAATTGATTCTGATTTTGTCTTGCTGTTTGTGTATTTTCAGCTTTTTTTTCCATGTTTAGCATTAATTGATCTGGCAGAAAAGAACAAATGAGATCATGTGTCTACCATTTTTAAAACTTTCCATGAATGCAGGTGGTATAGATATGTACACAAGCTGACATACTGGGCCTTTCTGGAGCTGTTTCTTATGTCGTTGTTACTGTTCTAGTGTAAATAAGACACTGGCTTTGCCACTGAGGCACTGAGCATATGGACAGGACTGTAAAGGCCCTTGCTCTGTGCACCCAGAGTATACACACAGTGGCTGTACCTGATGTAGACGTAAAACTAAAGCTGCCAGACAGCATTCTGATTAACCACCTTAGTCAGAATATATATATATATATATATATATATATATATATATATATATATATACACACAAACAAAAAATATATATACATATACACATATGAATGAGATCTGTCTACCTCAAGTGTGTGTACTGCAAGAAAACTTTTATATTACTAGATATTGACGCAGTGCTGTTAAAGTACATTGGAATTTCATTACTTCCTTGCGTACTTGAGCAACTGAGAAATTAATTGCAAACACAAATTCAGACGCCTTTCAAATCTATCTCTTGCTGTAACAACTTACAGTACAAAACTTTTAAGTTTATAACCATCTTTAGAATCACTTGAATTTGTTATGGTGCTATCAGTATATAGAAAACTCTGTTTATATGGATACATAAATTCAAGCCAGTATTAATACCTATAGCTGGGGTTTTTGCTTGTAATTGTGTGTAACTGCTTTTGCAATGTGTTTAATCTAATAAAACCGCACCAGTAAAAAAAAAAAAAAAAAAAACAAAAACACAACAACAACAACAACAAAAAGATAAAAGCAAAGAAAACCAAACAAAAAACCCCCAAACCAACAAAAACCTCCAAAATTACTCAGTTGTTATTCTAAATCACATGTGATACCATCTTCACTACAAAAATTGCGCTTGGGAGTGGTGTGACTGTGTCTGTACCATATGTTAGTCTCACTAAAAGACTACAATGTAGAGCGAGGTCTTCTTTGGGTCAGAGCCTTGTTTAATTTCTGTGACACTTAAAAGAAAATTTATATCAAGATTATATTGGGTAAAGTAACCCTCATACTGTTCAAAGTTGAACTAAAATTTGGACTCGGCCATAGATATTTCTTAGTCCTGATGAGATCATGGTAGTTTATTCTGGCTTTTGTGAAGATGCCATTACTGTGAAGTAGTTTTTACAATTTCCTATGCTGGTAAATAGTTGTGGTAAGGAAGTACCTTGTTGCATTTTCTTCAGCAGCAATGAGACTGATGAATCACCTGGGCTTAGAGTCTCATTAAGTATACTTCCATTAAAAATAAAGAATTCAGATAGAATATATAATATTGAATTTAAATAAGATTTGGGGGTTTAAATTTTAACTTTATAAAATTATTTATTCTATTTTAAGCCTTCTGTCTTATTTTACCATCCAAGTATTTTTGGTTTCCGTGGTCCAGCTTTATTTACGGGCATATAAAATGAAATTGTAAGATGTTTTTACAAGCTTCTTCCTTTTACATTGAGTTTGAGTAGCTTTCATCTGTATGTTTTTGTTTTGTATGGATAAAGAGCATTACTTATGCTTTTGTGCAATAGGTTTGGAACATGCATTTATTAGGCTTATGTTTAAATTGTAAATGTAGCATCTACTTACCATTACATTTAAAAGGAATGTAGATGGCTTTTCTCACTTGTTCAAATGGAGTTTTATTTGAGGCTGTTGTTTGGGGGTGGGTGTGTGTGTTTTATGCTTTGTACCATTTTTATTTTAAGAGTGAAATGGGGGATTTAAAATTTCTGTAAGTACAAGAACTATCTGTCAGCAATATTTTAAAATAAATGATCTTGCAAGAAACCTTAATGTGAATTGTGGAAGCAATCGACAAGACTTGCAGCCTATCTGAAAATGTTTTGTGCCATTGTTAGGTCTGGTATATTTGTGTACCATCACACCTGGGAATACTTTTTTCTACTGGTTGTGCAATAGTATACACAACACTGTCACTCAGGAGATGTGGGACCATAAAAAATATCAGACTACAACTATGATGGTGCTATTTTTTTTCAATAGGCTATGAGCCTTTGAAAGCTTATCTGGCTCGTATTGTCTTTATAACAACATAGTCCATGGGGATTTACAGATTTTTTTTTTTCTACTAGATGATAAATATAACTTGCTATTTTACAGCATTCTGCATATTACATTGAGATAAATATAATAGGAAAAAGCCAACCAGTCTGTACATCAGTGCGATGAATCTTAGGTACACGTTTTGTACAGAAGGCTTTACTGAACAGAAGAATCAAGTTTCTGCGTTTCCTCAGGTAATCACTACAGTTTGGATGTTTCACTGAAAACATTAATGCAACTTCAGTTAGTCTGTCTAAAGTTGGTAACAGGGAAAGAAATCGTTCCACACAGAAATCTCCCTACATCAGATATAATTAGATGTTACTTGGGTTTTGAGATCCGTTTTTGAAGAAAAAGCTGCAGAGACCAACAATAAAGAACATGGAACAATGCTTTTAGTCTCTGCTCTAATCAAAACTTGCAGTCAGGACAAAAATTGCCTAGGAACTTGGGTCTTGTGGCAAGTCAACAGGTAAAGTTTTACTAGTTTATTTATATACAAATTAAAGGTATGACTCTACTGTTTGCTCCATTTATTATCCTACTTAAAGTTTTTTGGAAATCTTTTGAAGCCGCAATGACCTGTCCGTGTCCTGGTGGTAGGGTAGGAACTGAATGTCCAATTTTATGACATTTACATTGGTAACTTTACTAAAAACCTGGATGGTTCCCAGAAAGCAGTGGGATCATTCATTTAAACAGACGTATGGCTGAAGAAACAACTCCTGAGTTTTGAATACTGATATTCCACTGTTTTTGTTATTTCTGTTTAAAACTGAAAGTATTGGTTTGATGGAATCTTTAATTCAAGTGACTTATCTGGACAAAAGGAAAGTTTGTTCTTTCCTTCTGCAAACAGGATCATTTTGCAGTTAAGGGACAATTAGCCAGTGCAACCACTAAGCCTTTTAACCTCATATGTGGCATAATAAAGATTCTGGAAATGTCAGAGTGTAAAACCATATTTTTGGCTTAGCTTCGTTTAAAAGTTTACAGTTTTTTATGCTTTGTGTTGCTGTGTAATTTCTGTACTACTGGTGGCTAGTTTTGTCTGAATAAGCCTTTGGGGATTAATGCTTAATGTTTTGATTTTATGATAGTGAAGCTTGTATCCAGTGTTTTGCCAATGAATATTATATGCTTGTTAATAAAAGCAGAGAAACTAACCGAAATGCTGTGAGGCTGGAAGTTTTTATCCCATTCTCTCTCGGGAACATAAGGAACTTGCAGTCATCGTAGCACTGAATAAATGCAGTGTGACTGAAACAGAGGTGGTGTGGCATTGCATTGTCATAAAATCTGTCTTTTGCTCAAAATACAAGGATGGCCTAAAGTATTACTCCACTGGCAGTATGTGACAAGTGTGTCAAGTAACTGCCAGATAGGAAATTAAATGGCTTCAGTCACCAAGAGGGAAAACAGCATTATCCTGGTGTCATTATGTGCCTGGATTGAAACGTACTTACCTGACCTGTATGTGTTCCTTTCAACCTTGCCCTTACAAATGCCTGTTCGAGACAATACATTACCAATGCAAAACAGATGCTGCGGTAGATGAATTTCTTGCAGCGTCTACATGCAGTAATGCAGATGTATAGCTTGTGAACTGCTCTGTGTGTGAGAGGGCAGCACCTTTATTTATGCTCTTGTCTTGTTAGGAACTGCCAGCAATTCCAGTCTGCTTTGAAGTCAGTTTTAGTCATACATGTATTTCTTACTTGCACTGATATTACCCATGCATAATTGCCCTGAGGAAATTAGGCATTTGCCACTTAGTAGCTTCATTTAAATATCAATAGACTAATATGAGAGACTAAATGCAGAAAAGTCCCCTTGGCCTGGGAATAGTCACTTAAAAGTGAATGAAAATTAGTACTAATCAGCAGGTGTTACATTTTTTTAAGTCTTCCATTAAAGGTGGTTCTAATAGTTACCTGAACTTTGTGCTACTGGTTGCCGCCATCTGTCCATGAAATAACCGGTGATGCGCCTGGCTCTCTCCCTTTTATCAATATGGTGTTATTCTAACAAATAATTTTTTTCTTACTGTTTTTTTCCTATTTGACTGAAATTCCCAAGCATCACAAAAAGAAATTGTTCTAACAGTTGTGTTTACTAGCCTGAAAGTATAAATTGCCCTGCAGCCAGTAGGAGCCAGCTACATTTTTTTCCCCAGAGGTAATACCATATGAAAAAGTTTTTACTGGTATTTTTTACTTTATATGTTACTGATATTCTCTTACTTTGCTGATTGACGATTCTGCTATAAAAGATCATTACTTTGAGTTTAATACCTCTTTTTTGTACAATAACTTCTTGGGATTGGAGCAGTCAGAGAAAAAATCCATATCAATTGAATATGTGCATTTAAGATAGATAAATTCAGCTGTAGTATCAGGTGTAGACATAGTCACTCAGGATTCAATTAGTCTCAACTCAAGTTAGACTTAATCCAGTGCCACATATGAATAGAGGTATACTGCAGTGCAAATTTCTGCATACCTCTAACAAGTCACTGCACATCTTTAATTTCCAATATCATCCTCGTTTAGCTTTTTATGTTCCTTATTAATTTTTTTAAAGCTTCCCTTTGATTAGTTTTTCTTTGAGAATATCAAGCAATGATCTGCTGTTACTGAAGAAAAAGGTTTACAAGAGTGATCTGAGAGATTCAGCTACTTAGAGGAAGATGTGGTCCACATTTGTATAAATATATCTAGTCTTCCACATGGCAATATGCTTGCATTTCTATCACTAAGAAGAGGTATTGTACTGAAGGGTTAGAATTGGAGATGTCTGTGCTTTGTATGTTTTGTGTAATGATTAGGTGTTGATGTGTCCATGGAAATAACTACAGAACAAAAAGCCATTGTCTTCAGTACAAAGACTGACTGGATGGTTTCCATGAGATGTTGTCTTTAAAGCTTTGCCTGTCGTTTTCTGCCCTGTTTGTAGGTTGTAATTGTTTATTCACACACTCGAAGAAAGTGAAACTTCATTCTCTTGAAATTCTTTAGGGCTATTTGTTTGTTCATTTGTTTCCTCCTTTGATGCAAAGTTCACTGTCCCTTGTCTGTATCCTTGTTCAAAGAGAACATAAAGGCTTTGATTTTGGGTGCTCCAAGGCTGCACAATGTGGTAGTTTCCATTGCTGTTGGGAACAGTGCTGATTGCTAATGCAGAAAACAATGTCTCTCTTCTGGTCTTTTCTACTGGTTCTCAGCAGGGTGCAGAGCAGAGGTTCTGCTTTGGTGTATTTTGTAATAGAATGTATTGTCCAAATGCTTCTGTTTTCCAATTTAAGCAATGCCTTTGTAACCAGCTGCAATGGCTTGTATTAGTATTACTTGGATTATTGTTTAAATATATTTTGCTGTTTTACAGAAGTGCCTGGAAGGAGACTAGTACTCTAATGAATCTGGATCCTCTGCCACTGGCACCTCAACGGATCCTGTGTATTGTGACTCAAGAGAAAACGCAGTTCGCATTCTGATGACTGTCTTCTCTTTCCCTAGAAAACAAGCAGTCCCCAGTCTGAGCATTCTGATATGACAGGGACTGCTTTACCATTTCTCTCATCAAGAGCTTTTTGAGATTAGAGTATCCTTTAACAGACAAGGTTGTCTATTCAGGCTCACAAAGTCTCACCAGTAACTTTGCTAGTTTTAATCAGAATGGCTGGAGGCTAAAGAGGTGCAAAGAGTTGCTCACACAGGGCTGTGATGGTGAGCTGGGGTACCTCACTTTGTATTAAAGAAAGTTCACAGATCTGTCAGCATTTTCCATAGCTGATTGGCATCTTGGTATTATTGTTTGCCTGATCTCTGAGGGTCCTTCTTAAGAAAGTGTTCTTTCAACTTACCTCATTCTCTTGTTTCATTGTCTTTGGTGGGTTAACTGTCTTTGCTGCTGCAGTGTGGGAGCCAGCTGTTCCTGCTGGATATGACAAGCCCTCATCTCTCCATCTTTCCCTGTTCACTTACTCTCTGCTCTGTGGCCCATGTGATATTGCACATCATGTTTTAAGTGGTACAGGTGACAGTTCAGCTTCCTACTTCACACTAGGAGCAGGAACCAGTTCTGTTGGTGCTGTTACAATCCACCCTCATCATGGAGGAGCAAAGAAAACCCTGTGAATAAAGCAGGATGAACTCAAAGGTTCAGTTATTCCCAGAAACAATAATAAAACCAAAACGAGGTTAAACACTGATGCCAAAAAATTTGATATATTTTACTTAACAGTAAAAGAGGCAAAGAGAAAGAAAAGTAGAGAAAAGTTAGCAAAAGATACAGTTACTTAAAAAGGTATAATATAGCTCACCACCACACTGTTCGTACCTTTTTTTGCCACTCATACCAGGTTGGGGCAAAGCAGTTTGTGCCTTCTATTCTATACAGTAGAAATATGTAAAAATCTTTTATTTTTTGCTATTTGAAGTGTCTCATCTGCCCTCTCCAATCTTGGGAGCAGCTTAGCTGGAAAGCAGCCACTCATCCCCCCAAATGCAGGTGCAATGCCTGATCGCTGTGGTCAAGCCTCTGTCTGTTAAAAATGTGGGCGGAGATAATATTTTTCTCCTTAAAATGCCTTTATTAATCAGCTCTTACAATGGTTGCTCGAGGGGTTTGGCAGCCCGATGCACCATGGAGGAGGAGGGTCTTTGTCAGCTCTGACGCAGGAAGTTCAGCAGGGCTGGAGAACTCTTCCCTCGTTGGGAGTATTCCCGGAGTTCTGAATTCCCTTTGTTTGCCTCGGGGTCTCACTCCTGGTTTGGTACTTTTAAGTCACAGTGAGTCACAAAAACTGGAAAAATCAGTTCCACTGATCCTCTAGGGTTCATACGGCCTAGTATTGGTTCTTGTGGGTTTAAATTTTACTTAGGTTTATTTTTATAAGGGGTTTTTGGTGTTAAAAGGGTCCCGAGATGCACTTGGGATTTCTAATTTGCATGTACAGGTTTGCTCCGGGCGCAGGGGCTGCAGGCTCTAAGAACCTCATGGCAGTTTCACAATCAGATATGGCATCTTGGAGGTCTCGATGGTGGCGGGACTGTGAGGTGGGTATGGAGCGTGTTCTTTTTGGAGTGGGGCGGCGGTCTGGCGGCCCGGGGACGCGGCACGGGAGCCCAGGGACGTACTGTCCAGCAGCGGTGGCAATGGTGGGGTCGCCCGGCCCCGCGGCTGCCGGGGGACGCGCTGTTTTATCGGCGCAGCTGCGGGACGAGGCTGTGGTGGGAACGAAGCTCGGTGGGCTACTCTTATAGGCTGTGCTGCGCTGGAGCGGTTTGGGAGCCGGGATCGGTGGCGACCGCGGGAACACACGGCATTGCTCCAGCAGCGGCAGCTGGCTGCCCGGCGGGGACAGCGGGGGCGCCGGGAGCCAGACCCCGCAGTGGCGGGAGCGGGGGCCGGGGCCGGGTGGCCCCGCTCACTTTTCGTTTTTTTTCGGTGACTGGGGTCCCCGCGGTGGGCACAGAGGAGCGGCCGCGCTGCAGAGCCAAGTGGGGAGCCGTGCGGCACACTTATCAGCCATGGGGGCTCTCTTGTGGCCTCGGTGGTGGGCGGGCAAGCTTCTTCTTCTCCAGCTCCAGGGGTGGGGGTGGGGACCAGGAGCCGCGGTGCCGGACTTCTTTGAAGGGAGCGGGCAAGCCTGCTCCTGAGGTTTGTTTTAAGGTGGTCCGGGGTCTGGGGGGGGGTTGCAGGCTTTCTCTCTTTCAAGGCAGCAGGCAGTCCACTCTGGGTCAGAGGGAAGGTGCCTGTGGTTTTTAAAGAGCTCTCTCCTTTTGCTTACCAACGTGGCTTCTCGTTGTTACATTACAAAATAAACATTCAAGATATTAATACACTTATTACATAACAATCAAGGGTTTCAATTTTCCAAATTTCATTTTTTTCATGTCCACTCAAAGTGCTCTCACCACAGAAGGCAGGAGCAGGGAGATGGGGCTTTCCACAACTCTCTCAAAATTTGACCTGAGGAAGGAGGCTTGGAGGGTTCTCCTCAAGCTGGCAGCATTGGTTCCTGGAGGCCTCGGGGTGTCTCTCAGCAGGCTGTGGGTGGGCAAAAGCGAAGGTCAGAGATTCTGCCCTTCTCTTTCTTCTCCACACTTTTGCAGAGGCTTTGCCTTTTTTTTAAATGGGCCTCAAGCCAGGCTGCTCACTATCCATCCTACATGCAGTTTTCAGGTGTGTACAAAAGAGATTTTGGTAAGCAAACAAAATGATGAAGCACTTTTTGTAGCCTTTCTCTTATTATCAGGTTCTGCAGACACAGGTACTCATAATGTTAAAAATTACTGTTTTCTGAATTTTGTACTGGAGTTGGAGAGGAGGCTGATTTTATTACTAATGAATTGTTATCCATAATCCATGGAAAAGGTGAGAACTGTGTGTAGACTAACAGAGGAAGGGCCTGGAACATACAAAATGTAATTATTGTGGGTGTGAATCTGAAAGGACAGCCACTGTTACATAACTGACGATAGACTTAATTTGAAGTCAAAGAAAAAAATGGAATTCTACAGGAGATTCTGAAAGTCATCAGGAAGGGTGAGCTGTGAAGTCTGTGCTTAGACAATGGAAAAAATATGGGCTTCCCAGGGGTTACTTGGGATGTCTGAAAAGTCTATACACTTCTGAGTGCAAAGTAATTGGAAAAGGACACAATGGAAAAGACAGATGAGTTGAGAAATGCCTGTTCCAGTACCTGAGGTTGCTTTGGATTTTTTGTCGTGTTCCACTTAATGTCTCATTGCATGTTGGAGGTGCTGGACATGTGTCCCTACACACTTCTGGTGACCCAGCAGCCCCAGTGGAGAAGCTGTGCAAGGGGGCCCTTGCTGAGTCCTGTGGCTGTAAGGGAGTAAGGTCCTTGGTTAGAAAGGAGGCTCCAAGGTGGCCAGTCACAGCTATGGGGGTGAAGAATCTGCGTCCTGGGGTGTTTTAGGGACATTGGATCACCTCTGAGGTGATCAAACAGTCAATGGGAGAGGAAAACCCTGGAAGTAGCAAGACAGGTATCCAAAGACAGCCATGTAGCTTTACGGATGGCTACCAGCCAGGGAGCCTCAGGGAAAAGAGAAGTGGATGGGGTAGATGATGGCTGCAGGGACAGCTGATTTTGTCACTGTACACTCGGCTCTATACTAACACATCTCTTTTATCATTAGAATTGTAATTCAGGAAGCCTCCTGGTTTTATTCTTCACTGTGTATAAACTTGACTTCTTGATAACAGACATGAAAGCTGAGTTATATGGGCTTTCCTTGACACTCATGCATCTGCTTTTAGTCTTACTGTGCAATGGGTCTGTTTAAAAACTGTTCTTTCCTAGCCATTTGCAGCTTGTTTCAGAGCAGCCAAAGTCATGCATAACATATAGCAAAAAACCCAGATGCTGAACAGCACACTGCCCACAAAAGTAGTTTTTTTAGAGAAGAGCAAAGTTTTGAGAACTACAGGCACTTTTGTCTAGAAACCAAAGATGAAATGAAAGCTCAGAACTGGCACCAGTAGCAGAACATGTGGACTGTATGTGCTTGAATGTGTTTGTGTGTACTGGGGCCTCTGAGCTTCAGCTGTAGTCATTCACAGAAAGCATTTACTCAGTACAAAGTGGTCTGAGCTCAGTCCCCTGCCTGTCCAATAGCTAGACACCAAATCCCAGTCTCCCCAGTTGCTGTTGCTTGGGCATACATGCCTTGGAGGCCACTGCTTCGTTCCAGCTCGTGGTACTGACCAGCACACACATCACTCACCATCCCCCAGACACCTGCATGCAGAACTGAGTGCCCCTCACACAGGAAGAGGGTAGGAAGGAGTTCACTATGAAAGATGTGACAGACGCACAAGTGTTAGAGACGCAAGACATAGATACACTGACAAGCTGACCGTTAACAAAAACCTGGTCCTTTTAAATCCCTTTATAGCTCTGTTTTATGACAGTTTTTTCACCCCTCAAATCACCTAAGGCTCTCTCTTTCCCTACCTTTGTTTCCTTCCCTAAACATCACATAATAAGTCCTGTACAATCCAGAACTGCTTTTCCCTTGCATTTCGTAAAACATCTCATATTCCTAGGCAGCAAACCCTCTCAGAAACCTGATCTGGAGAGCTGCTCCTGAATGATTCATGAGAGTGGCTATGACACCTGAACATTGGGTTGATGGTTCTCCTGGGACAGCCCTCAGAGGGGTGGGACAAAGCTCCTCAAGAGTCATTAATTTTCCTGCCATTGTGTCCCTGTGTCAGAATTAAATAAAGGCTAAAACTAAATCATCCTGGTACAAAAGTGATCCAGTTTTGCTGCTGTGGACATGCAGAGTAGGACAAGGGGTAGACAAAAGCTGGTTGCAGATCTTACTCACTTCTCTTGTTGGAAAGATTGGACCGGATGCTCACTGCTGCAAGCTATCCTTAAAGGACAACGAAGCACATCCCAGCTCAGCTGCAGTCACTTTGTGCATTTATGAAATTTCTAAGGCATTTTGAATAAACTCTCTTTAAAGCCCGCCACTATTTTGTAGAAGAGAAGAAGAAGCATATTACTTTTAACACTCTCAAGCATGCCTACATTAAATATTTCCCATCTCTTACAATGTGGTGGCAGTACTCGCCTTTGCAGGAAAAATAATTCTTCCTGGAAAACCTCTGTAGGTGATCATCGTGAGGTTTGGCAAGTGCTTTGCACAGATTCCTCTCCTCATGTGTTCAGATTTGCTGGGGATGGAATATATTTCTTCAGGGCAAGAATAAAGGATTATAGCTGGCAAAGTGAAGTACAAGCTGAGCTGCCCACAGGCTTTGAGTGAACTAACAGCAGTGTGGCAGCTACCTTATGGCTTTTCAAAGCAACAGGCTTTCTAGACAGACTGGAAGTGGGGTCACAGTCAGGGGTGGACTGTTGTGAAATGTCACAGGAGGGAGGACTGACATTTAGAGAGCACTTAAACTATGGTGCTTTTTTTGTGCTATGCCTCCTCCTGGTTTACATTCTGGGGATATGTCCATGCTCGTGCTTTTAAAAGTCAATTTTCTTGAGCTACTGGTGGGTTCTGTGGAGCACATCCTAGTCCAGGGAGTGCAAAAAAAGCTGAGTTTAGTTTAATGATTGGTGTCTTCTCTTCATCCTGGTCAACCTTGCTTTTCTCTAACCATTTTGTAAAACTTTCCTCATGCTTTTTATGTGCAGTCTGTGGGCATGAAGGTGCTTCACTAGATTTGGTTCACTGATTACAATATTGGACAAAATGAAAGGGCCTGGGGACAGAGGAAGCAGGTCTGCTTGGCAGTAAGTTTGGAAAGTAGTTAGGTGAAGCAGACCTTTTCCAGGTAAGCAATAGAAACAGATTGTGAGTCTACGTCAGGTTAGTCCTGGATGTCTGGATCATTTTGAAGTTTCTTCCAGGCTTTCATCAGCTTTCTGGAACATAACCTAAAGCTCTTCTTTGCAGGATAATTCTTTCAACTGCTTTGCACCAGAGGGAACCAGCAGTGTATGCAGAATGTTATATGCTGACATAATGAAATATTTCAAGGGCACCTCAGATGGCTGGGCTGGTTATAAATAGTACTGGAGGAAAGCTGCATGAGAGTCACATTAACCACTCCTAAAAATCTCTGCAGGGAGGTATTTTTAAAACCCACCCACTGCAGTTTCATTAGCACCACCTCTCTTACATTTGGAGAAAGACAGAGATGATGTTCTCCAAATATTTGTGGTACCCTAAATAGCAATGCATGCAAATGATTAGATATTCGTAATGTCCCTTCATATTCAAATGTTTCTTTTTTAAGCCTCCAGCTGACCATTGCCTGCCTTAGAGTGACACGTGAGGACTGCAGGATTCTGTGAGATTTCATATCTAATATCTGAAGCAAATTAACTGTTTGCCCTAGGAAACTTTCAGTTCAGATGTCTGCAATAAACTCAGCTGTGGGAAACCAGAGAAATTCCTGTGTATATCATAGTTGCAAATTTTCTTGAACTTTCCAAAGGAATATTTGAAATGTTGAGAAGATAGTAGAAATATGTAAAATTCAGGGGGCTAATTGACTAATACATTAGCTTTTCAATTAATAGAAATTCTCTCAACTGTCCCTGGAGCTAGCAGGGGACATTTGAAACATATTGTATCTTGGTGTCTGCTCCACAGATTTAGGAAGAGTAAATGGAAGATTTGAGACCAGTTAGACTGGTCCCAAAAACATTACTGGAATTTTCCTCAAGATACAAACAAACTTCATCAGACTTCTTCCTGCTTCAATCACCCTTGCTTTCAGACTTAGGACTTCAGCCTGTTACAGTAATGCAAGGTAATTCCTGGAGTGATTCCTTTCTAGGGCATGTCTAGTCCACATCCCAGCTTTTCTTATAAGTGAAGAACTGCAGTGATTCAGTTAAACCAGGAAGTGGCACTGTTTGAAAGGAATGAGAAGTCAAGCCTGCTTTGCAGCTCCCGTAGGGGCAAATTCACAAGGAGACGGATAATCGGGTGGGACAGTGGGATGGAGTGTCTGACCCGACCGCCAAGGCCGAGAGTAACCTTTATGTGTCACCGCATCAACTCTGAACCCTCTGCGGGGGTCATCTCTATTCAAGATTTAGCAAAGACACGTAATGGCAGAAATAAGGAATCACCGGTTTCTTCACTTATTGCCCTTCAGACCCTCTACCAGAACACAGATAATTCAGCAGGTTCCTTCTTCCAGTGCCTGTGTCTTTTAATGTTTCAGAAGGTACAACACAGAGAAGACATACAAGCCCAGGTTGTTCTCTTAAGGCTTCAGATCTCTTGTGGAAAGCCTTTTCCACAAGAAAAAAAAAATTAAAAATGCATCAGAAATGATAATGAGAGACTGACACCTGCAAAAGTAAATGCCTGTCTCATGTTTTGCATCTAGTGGTGCTGCTGTTCAGTACTATTACCTGTGAGACAAATGAGAGCATTTGAAAGTTTTCAAGGCGTAAGACACTGACCTAACTTTTAAAAGTTATGATTCTTTCTGAGAGAGAAGGGAAGAGTCTCTCTGCCCCAGGGAGCATTTATTTCACAGCTTCTTCTCTTGTGGGCCACTGATATAAACCTTAGCATTTCCCAAAATGATCAAACACTAAACAGTCATGTCCGTGGGTGTCTCTGTGCGCTGCCTGTTTGATCTCTTCTTGTAGCTGGATGGCAAAGAGTTGATACATGACTGCTAGAAGAAAGACTCCAGCAGGTTGGCCGTTGTGCAGCACGTGAGCTGTGGAGTCACCAGCTGTATTTCTCTGAGACTAAATTTACAGCAGCAATTTTTTGGAAGTTATTGAAGTTTGCCACATTGTAGAAGAAACATCCTTTTTCCTTTCCTCTCCTTGCCTTGTCTTTTGGACAACTATGCCATGCTTTGATAAACTGACTAACATGCAGCTCCTTTAGATTTTCAGAAGGAAACAGTTCCTTGATTTGAATGTTTATGCAGTTGCCCAGCAGCATGGTGCCATTGTATGCCAATGTCACCTGCAGAGCTCCAGGGCCTGGCCAGTGGTCAAGTGCAGGCTGGTGAAAAAATCAGCAAAACTCCTCTTCTGCCATTGCAGAGATTTGCATCCTCATTTCATGTGGACTCTCTCTGTTTTTCACACTGTGGCTGCAAAGATTAAGGCATGCATCAGTGAGAGCCTCTAACAGAAGCAACCTGGAATATGATTATGTGCATGGACACTGCTGATGGATTTCTCCCATGACCCTGTCCACGCTGGTTAGCATGGCTCTCCAGGTATGTAGAAGGGAAGGTAAAGCAGTCCTAAAGACTGAGGTATTGTAAAGAACAGCTTTTTCTGATCTTGGTTTCTAGGTAATTTTATTCATTCAAATCTGCTGTAGTATTGTCATGGGCTATTTGAACAAAAAATTGTGTTAGATTTCTTTTAGAGAGGAAGCTGAAACAGCTAGCTCACCACCCAAACATTTTCAGTGTTAATTTTTCTTCTGCATTCCCTGACCTGCCAATATAAACTGCTACTGAGGATCTCCTAGCAGGGCTGTAGTAGTAAACATATAATTCTTTTGGCAGTCTGTAAGTGTTTTATAAATTTAGACAAACTAAAATATATAAGCATTTCTGAGTAATATATTGAGGTTTCAAAAAAGGATCCATTTTGGATCAGTTTTTTACTAAATAAAACATCTTTTGACAAGCAAAAAGGTGGTCCAAAAAATAAAGTTAATAATTTAGCTTTTAGTTATATCAAAAGTCTTCAGTGTTTCTTTCTACATATCCATCTCATACAGTTCTTATGAGAATACTCATATCTCCTCTTTGGAGAGTACTGTATTTAATTAAATACATGTATAACAGTAGTGCAGTGACTCACCTTTAAATTTTCACTGCCATATAACCTACTTTGGTTTGCATTTGGGCAATGCATTTTCAGTGCATTAGGGATTTAAGACTTCTGGTCCAGGCATATTTTTATAAAGGAATTGCTGTTTCTGGTTCTGGGGAAACTTGTGGTTTCAGACTTTCCCCTCTGTGCTGGAACAGGACTGCTTTCTCACAAGAAAAGCACCTCTGGAGCGAGACCACGGCTGGCGAAGGGTCTGAACCACAGGTCTTGTGAAGAGAATCTGAGGGAGCTATTGTGTTTTACCTGGAGAAAAAGAGGCTCAAGGGTCACTCTCTACATCACCCTGAAAAGAAGCTGTAGCCAGGTGGGGACCAGCCTCTTCTCTCAGGTAACCAGTGACAAGACAAGAGGACACAGTCTTAAGCTGCACCAGTGGAGCTTAGGTTGCACATTAGGAGGAGTTTCTTTCTTCACAGAAAGGGTGATTAGACATCAGAATGAGTTGCCAAGGGAGGTGGTGGAGCCACCATCCCTGGAGTTTAAGCTAAAACTGGATGTGGCACCTAGCCCAAGTAGTCTTGATTGGTCAAAAGGTTGACCTTGGTGATCTCAGAGGTCTTTTCTAACCTAATCAATTCTGTGATTCTGTGCCTGTGCTGCATCACCCATCCTCAACAACCTCACTGTGCCACCATAAAATTTACCTCTGACAAAATCAAGATGCTTGCTTGGAATTTTGACACCCGGGACCAGCTCCTTCCCACTGTGAAGAGTGAGGCATGCACCTGCTGACAGGGAAGACTGAGGCTCTGTGAGGGCAGCTGGCTGCTCTGGCTGCCCTTGGTTGATGCTACGAGCCAGTCCACCTGGCAGGATTTCCCAAAGTACAATAACGAAACTACTGCAGCACCAATCAATAACTTTATCCCTCACTTAAATTCCATTACTTAATTTTGGAGGCTGTAGCCTGAAAGTCAAACTGCAATAATGTAATTGGGGTGGATAATAAAAAAGGAAAAAGCAAAACCATCCTTACAAATAGTCAAGAAACATCTATTTTGCATAATGCTATGGGATATATTATCTCTTAATCCAATGCAGAATAAATTTTATTAATCTAGGGGTTTTTTTCTGCAAAGTTGTTGTATATTCACCTTATTTGAGGGTAAGAGCCATTATCTTATTGCTTTATTAATGCAGAGTGTGTCACTGCATATTTCCCAGCTATCTTCTTTAGTCTGACTGCTTTGCTTAGTTTTCTTCCACACATCAGGACAAAAAGGAGAATTACAGTTGCCCCAGGAGAGAGTTTCTGTCTTAAAATTCATGGTAAAATGAGTTTCTGCAAGTGGTCGGAGAAGTATGTTCTTTTTTAATTAAACTTTTTAGCCTATCAAGACCAAGGAAGTCAAGCTGGTGATTTAGTACAGGGGAAAGCACCACTGCATATTTTGATACTTACACTTCTCATTTCTCTATGATTTATTGCTGTTATATACCTTAGAAGGACTGAGCATCAGAATAGATAATTTTTATTGTACTGCCAGGCTGTAAGAAATAGATAAAAATATGTGGTTTTGTTTAAGAATAGTTATACTGGACTTTAAAACATCCTGCTCATGGATTTACAGATAAGATCTTTCTCTCTTAGGTTAGGAATAGTGCTTGTCTTTTATTCAATGTTCTTCTATGGAATTTGCAATAGAGTGGTTGGGATCCTCACATTGTCTTCATTTCCACCTGGACAAGAGACAAAGAAATAAGTTCAGAGATGGGAAGAACAAATAATTTCAGTTTTTGATTGTTAGAGTATTTTGGGACAGACACAATCACTGCGAACTAAGTTTATCCTACTCAGTAGTATGAGTAACAAAGAAGTATTTTGAGTTCTTTTTTTTGGAGCCTTGTTTTCTCACAAGAGAAATAAGTCAAAAACTTGGTCACTGGGAGGATGAAATGGAGGATACGTGTGGAGTTCCTGACAGCTCTCTGTTGGGGAAAGAGAGGGTATTGTTATGACAGACTAAGTATTAAAATTATGGGGAAATTATATTCCTGTAACACATCAGGATGCAAGTTCCCTTGAATAGCACATTAATTTTACAGATTGAGTCCAATCATGTAACATGTCTCTAAGTGAAATACTATATTTCACACTTTTTTGGTTATTGCTTGATGGATCCTTGTCTTATGGCATCTGAAATCCCAACACAGCTTTTGACTAAGAAAACAATTCATGTCTGACTTGGCTGAGCAGTGTGGCCAAACCTGCAGTAGAGCATGCCAGCACCCTCTCATTCCATCTCTGGGGAGACAGGAAGATTGTTTTCGAATCATTCATCCCACTGGGGATAGAAAAACCTGGGGAGAGCTGGGGAGGAATATCCTCCATGCAAACTTTTTCACAAGTAAACTGTGTCTCTTTGGGCTGGTACAGAATGAAATCCCTCCACGGTCTGCAGGCTGGCAGACAAAGACTTGGACACTACTGCTCCATGGAGCTCTGGCTGGCTTTAAATTTCACCTATCCCTTTGGCTCCCTCCTCCCCCACATGCTCCCCCACATGATGTTGATGATGTAAGATGTTGTAAGATGTTGTAAGATTAATTAACATCTTCTACAAAAGCAGTCATGTCCACCTGATGGAGACACAGCTGCCGTTGTTATTCATTAGGTCTGCAGGATTGGGTCTGGGCCAGAGGCTTCGAGGAGGTTTCTGAGGAAATGTCCCAAGGGCCTGCCAGCCAGCTTCTTTGCCTCATTAGGGAACAGATTGAACACTCTTCAAAAACAAGAGTTAATAGCGAGGTAACCTAGAGTGACACTCGGTAAGCAGCTGAGCAGTTGGAGGCACAAACTGTACGATCCCTCTTGCAAACATTTTGGTTAGTCACCAGCAGCTCTGATCTGCATGTGTAAGATTCCTGAGACCAAGCAGTTGGAGAGAGCTGTCTGGGATGGCTCTCATGGAACTGCACAATGGGAGGTGGAGAGAAAGCTACTTGGAAATCTTGATAGCTATGTCAACAGGGAAGAATTTCATTTAGCAAAACCAAGAAACTATTCTTCCCTTTCCTGAGAAGGACCCTAATGCAGCAATCTCAGATTCACAGCACAGCGAGCGTGGAGGGCACATTATGGATGAGGGCTGCACATTTCACTGATAACTCTGCAGGGTGCTTCAGAAGATTGGCCATTTCAGGCTTCTGATTCTTCTGTCTGATAACTGAATTTGATTTGCCATTACACTCATGAAATCTGCTTGAATGTGCTTCCTTCCCACCTCAGGAAAGTAGAAACTCTGAGAGGGAGAAAAAGAAATTTTCCTAGATCAGCTAGAAGAAGTAAAGATTTTAGCCTCTCTTGTGCTATGATAATATATGCTGTGATTGGTCCATGACTACTAACACAAGGCAGCTTAAAGTGCACCTGAAAATGGAAATTAAATAAAAGAGATAGAGAGATGCCTTAAGACCTCAGCTGCTCACAGCATCCACTTCTGCTTTAGGCCTGTCTCTGGAACAAACTGAAACAAACTAAGTGTAAAATTTTGAAACTTCTAGTGAAAATGAGGTGCATAGCAAGGAGGAAAACAGTCCGGTTTATGATCAGACAATAGCCAGAAGTTACTTTTGAGACATGGAACCTGTGCAGTTTGAGGTCATATGGGAATGAGCATTTTTTTCTTTGGAGGAAAGTGTAGGTAACAGAAAAATAGAATTACTTGGTTGAAGCAATGGCAGAACTTAGAAAATGGCTGTAGATAAACTGGGATGTTGATGGACCCAGTGGAACAGCTCTGTTCTGATTTATTTCCTACAGTGTGCCAGCGCCAACTCTTGACACGTTTATAATGATACTGCTTTTAATTATATCCATCTTTTGACACTATTGATTTTGTAAGGCGCTACTATTCCAGCATGCTAGGCTTTATAATCTATAATTAGATAGGTTTGCACATGGCCTAGAAAACACGCTGGAAAGAATGACTACAGTGTCACCAAGAGTTATTTACCCTGTAAACTCCTCCTTCCTTCAGGTATTGATTCTTCATCTTTCATGTCCTGTACTGCTGTCTCTAAGATGCTGTGCTATGCTGGTGGATAAGGAATAAATTCAATGACAACAGTTAACAGATCAAGGAAGCAAGTTGTAGTTTATATCTGGAGTAGAGTTATGTAGTTACATTCTTACCTAACTATAGGTCTACAGCTCCAGTGAGCTGTCACAGCAACTTGTATAGAAAACTCAAGATTTATTCACCTATACAGGAAGAAAATAATTATGCTCTCTATAGTGTTTTCCACTGTTGCAATGTGCACTTTGAGTTTTCTAAAGTTCTGTATGTTTTTGTTATTAAATTTCTGTAATGGTTCATCTCTATCACCCCCCTTTCTCAAATCTCTGTGGTTTTCCCCTTACAATAGCCCACTCCCAGTTCACTGTAATCCTTCCCTGATAATACCCACTGCCACACCCTAAGGCTTGAGTGTTCTTGTAAAAGCCGAGTGACTCAGCCAGGCACAGGTTCCTCCCACCCCCCTTTTCCCATAGATGGCCCTTCTGTCCTGGGTCACACCCCCCTGCCCCTGGTATTGGCCCTGAGTTCTCCCCTCCCTGGGGAACGCCCCTGAGGAAAAAGGGGAAGCAGAGAGCCCCTGAGATGACTGGACAGAGGTCACTGGACAGAGGTGACTGGACCGATGGGCACGAGACCAGAATAAAGATCTTTCCTTCACAAGTTTGAGCCCTCCTTCTTCCAAGCCGTGAACACGCTTCTGTCTGAGGTTTGGACTCACAGATATAACTCATTTATATGGTTATCTGAAGAGCAGAGCTGGCCGGGGAACAGCTCAGAAGTAACCATATTCCACTACTTGTGTAATAATTCTGAGAATGTGAAGGTTTAGAGTACTGCTGACTACAGAGTTGGTGGTTTTGGTGTATCATCAGCTAAGATACGATTCCTGAGGGGTGGTCATTAGCACATGATGATAATGAATAATGATGATACCATCATTTTATGTATTAAATTGGTGGCAGTATTTTCCCCACCCATGAGCATAATTTTATGCTTATCCACATAGAATTTAATCTGCTCCTTTATTGTCTAGTCACTTGATATTACCAGATATATATGCAAAGTCAGCTTTTGTCTGGATAACTGAGATTAGGCTAGTGAAGTTTCTGGCCTCTCTGCTTCTCTTCTGATCTTTTACAAGCTTATTTGGGACTGTGCTGAACAACAAAGGTCACTGATATGCACTTTTCTTGAGATTGTCCTCTGCTGAAATAAACCCCCCCCTTTCTCCTGTTCTTTATCTTTTCTCTTTTTACCATTTATGTGAGGGCTTTAGCCTGCCATGCCATGGTAGAGTTGTATCTCTCAAAGGCTGTGTTGAAAGCCATCAGAACTGTTTCAAGTTGGCATGTTTACCAGGCCATCCCAAGAACACAAATAAATTAGTAAGGCACATATTTCCTTCACAAACACCACTGTGACCTGGTCTTAGTGCTTGTGGTTTATCCGTGTCCCTGTAAGCTCTGTTGATTAGAAGACTCTTGGTTAATTTGTCAAATACAGGCAGGGTGTTTGCAGGCCCATGACTCCCCAGGTCTCATGGCTCTGGCTCTTGGTGACCCGGTTGTCTCTAGAGAGGTGCCCAGTCAGCAGCAGAGTCTGGACATCTTAATCAGGTCAGATAAATATAGATTTGCCTGAGAACATGCTGGGAAGAAAATCAGAGGGAGAAGTGGCCACATAGGACCTTCATTGTCCTTTAGAGCTCTGGGCAAAAAGGAACAGAGGAGCTTTCAACTCTGCTATGAGTGGCAGAAGAGTGAACACAAAAGTTGTGTGAAGGAAGTTAGGTGAGGAATGAAAAGCCACTCAGGAATAATGGGAGAACTAGTGACAGAAAGCTGCTTTTTGGGAGGGGCACACAGTTATCCATAGTCTGATTTTTGGCTAAAGTGGAAAAACAAGAATTTCCATCTCCTTGTTAATTATTTTTAAATAAAATAATAATAATAATAATAATAATAATAATAATAATAATAATAGAAGCAACAACATAAAAAAAATCATTCAGGTCATGTTTGTTAATTTTCAAATCAAAGTCAGTTGCTTCTGCAGAGGAGAATTGATGATAGGCTCACAGGGGTATAGATATTTATCCCTGGTTGTGCTGGTGTTTTATGGGTGCCAAACTATTCTGGCAGATAGAAAAAATGGCCCATGGTCGTTCAAGCTTCTGTTTGTGTACCTAATTCTCTCTCAGTATACAAGCAAACAAATGCTGGTAGATACACCTTGGCTACCTGATTGCAGAGCTGCATCCAGAGTAGTTTTCTACATTCGCCTTTGGCCATCACGACTGCTTATTCCATCTGCCCTAAGACTGCCTCAGTTGCTCTTGCCCTCCTGCCTCCAGCAGTTTCTGCTCAGGACACAGTACACCTTGTGTGAAACCTTCCTGTACCATTCCTGCCCCAGTTATCAGAAGTTAAACTTTTCTCATGGTACAGAACATTGCCAAAAGTCTAGTGCAATCATCAATAATAATAGCAAAAAGTTATCATTTTAGGTGTGACTAATAGAGTGAAGAATAGAGTGAAGGCTTCATTACACTAAGGTCTTGCAGACAGGAAAAAGCAATTATTGCCAACTTGGAAAGCTTATGGCCTAGGGATGCATTCAGTGTTCAACACCTTGTGATTATTTATTTCTCTGTTGATATATTAGAAAAATGGTAACCTTGTCTTCAGATCAGAAAGGCTTCTGAAGTTCTAAAAAGTAAAGCTGTGAATTTCACCCTCTCCAAAGTTGTTATCACTGATTCTATAATTTTCTGTTCAGTTTTCAGCAGTGTTCTTCTCACAGTAACAAAGGCATTTTCTTTTAGGTTATTGAAAAAGAGCTGGGAGAGCACCACAGATCTTTTCTGTCCTCTGGATATTTTTAAAAGACCAGTGTACACATAAAGATATATCAAGATCTTCAATGCTCCTTGTCTTGGTTTGGGAAGACAGGTATCTGCCAGGAAAAGGTAGTTTCCCTTGGAATGGAGAGTGTAAACCATCCTCTTTTTTCCAATTATAAATTTGCAGTCAGAGGCTTTTAGGCAAAGATTTGGGGATAGGAATAGCAGTTATTTACTAGTATGTATAACAAAGCAAACAAAAACAACAACTACAGTATTAATAACAAAACTGTACTGCAGTGAATAAAATTAAAAGACTCCTGATTACATGTTGGATGTTCAAAGGGTTAAGAGCGAATGATTGTGCCTTCTTAGTTGCTGTATGTCAAATGTACCAATATCCCAAATAATTTTGCCATTTGTATGCCATTTGTACGTCAGACCCTAGTTTCTCACCCCTTGAGTTGTATGTTGCATGCCCCTTTCTCAAAAACCTTAAGATCCCTTACTTTCCCTCGAGTTAAGCCTCTGCTGCTCCCCCGCTTGCTCTCCGTCTGCTCTCTTCCTACTTCCTGCTGGTGTTTGGCCTGTCCATCAAGCTGCTGTCACCACCCCTATGGAAATCATTGAAACACCTGTGAAGCTTTGCTGTGAGTCAGGACCTAACTGACACCAGAAATCCCTAGCCAAGGCAAGCCAACACAGAATTCAGACCTACAAAAGACAACATTAAGCTGGCAACGCCCTAAGGTATTTGTAGACAGTTCCCTATATTTTGCTTTAACTTAAAGAGTACCTGGAAAGAGGGACACCCCTAGACCAAACTAGCCTGAGTGAGTTCCTGAGAACCTCCGTGAGGGTGAGCTCCCAGCTCTGCAGTGGCTCTGCAGCAGCTTGGCAGCAGGACTGATACGGATCTCCTCCTCGATGGAGCAGCAGCAGTTGCATAGGCAATCCCTCGAGCTTCCCTCTTTTCTAATAAAGGCATTTTAAAGAGTTAATATCACCTCCTGCCCTGGCTATTTATTACAAGTACCAAGAACCTTGAGGGCTTTGCTTTGCAAAAAAAAACCCAGGGCAGTTTAGTCTCAGTGCCACTGCTGGATCCTCAGAGCACCAAACTGGAAACAGTGGAAAAGTCCCAGGCTGGTAGCTGGGATGGAAGGATGTCCTGGCAGGCAGGGGCAGGGTGTTCCAGCAGGGCCGGAGGGGTGCAGGGTCACACTGGAACAAAAAGAGCAGTGCTAAAGAAGCCAATGGTGGGGCAGGGCTGGCCCAGCCCCAGCAGGGTGGCAGAGGAGCTCAGAATTCCAGGGCAAGGAGATGATGGTAGATTTCCCAGGACTGGAGCCCTGTCCTGGGTTGTAGTGTAGGATGTACACAAAGTATTTATTCTATCACCATCTTCATGAACTGTTGGAGCCAGCTGGGGCAGTGTTCTTCCTAGGCCCCCCCTCCTTTGGGCTGTCTTCTGCTAATGGCCCATCAACGCCTGGCCCATGACTCACAGGTAACTCCCTCCAGGAGTTATCTCTGTTTAATGGGCCATCAGGGACCCACTTCACACTCATCATCCCATTGTGAGATGCTCTGCCCAGGGGGAGGAGCCAAGCATTCTCACCTGGATATAATCTCGGATTTGGGACAGTAGAAGCAACCCTTACCTACTGGATTCCCAGAGGACCAGAGCTAGCAGACCTTTCCACGGGATCACTGCTTCAGGTAGACCACTTCATCTGGACTGCTTCCACCATCCTGCTCAGGTTGTATTCTGACTCTGTCAGTGGTCTTTTGTATTATTGCATTTATTTTATTTTATTTTATTTTATTTTATTAAATTTTATTTTACTTTTTTACCTTTCTTCTTAGTAAATTGTATTTCTTACTTGGAGCCTCTCACTTGTTTTGCTTTCAAACCACGACAACCCCTTTGGCCACAGCAGCAGCAAGCAGCAACCCAGCCATTCTTTCTCCCTGGATGCCGAAAAAAAACCCCCAGAGTGCCCAGCTGCCTCAGGTTCCGTCCTTTCCCTGCCCCCAAAACTCTCGTTATCTCTTTCTCTGAGCTTTGGCCACCTCTTTGCTTTGGTTAACTACTCTTAAGTATACAACACTTGGTCTCTTTGATAACTTATGGGGAGAAAAAATTCTTTAGAGTAAAAAGAAGAAAACCTAACCCCCAACACTCCTCCAAACCATAGAGCTCAATATGTGGATTTTTAGGTAATTTACCGTGTTCTTTCGCTGCAGAGCTGGCTTTTCTTAAATATGTTGAATGGTTAGTGATGCTGGTAAGATGAATTCATAGTCACAGTGTTTTCATGACAGCATCTCCTCTTTTGCAGTTCCCAAACCTCTGAGGATTAATAAGCTGAACCACAGTTATTCCAGGGCACCTCTGTGATGCCAGTCAGGTTCAAGGCCCAGTAACATCCTGGAAACAGAATTGCACTTAGCTGGGCACATTTCTTCATCTCCCTTGTGCTCTGGTGTTGGTTTGAATTATCAGGCATGCAATTCAGAATGACCTGCTTGCTCTTCTTGCAGTGCTCACATGGCAGTATAAAGTAGTGTCTGTGCATTGTTGTGACACAAAGAAAAGGGAAAATGATACAGAGGTGAAAAGATATTATGAAGAAAAGCTGCTGTGGTACACACACCAGCAAGTGAGATCCATCAATTGGGAGAAGAGGATTATGAAGCCTTTTCAAAGATGCCCCATCTAATAGTTAGGAAGAAGGTAAAGGGACAGCTTCTAACCTCTTTTGTGCTTTAATCAAATGGGAACTGGGAATCACTGAAACCATAGGAGGAAAGACAAGCAAAGTGCAAAATTGGTGCATGCACAAGATAGTCATAGAGTAGAAATTGACCAGTGAAGAAAGAGTCTTATCTTTTTGATCATGCCATGGTTTATCTCACTTGGGGAAAAAAAAGCAGTGGGAAAGTTGTTTTGAAACAAAATAAATCCTTTCAGCCATTATGTACAAATGGTCAAAATGTATGTACTTCCTAAAGCTTTCTGGAGTTCACATAAACCATCTGAATGAAATGTTAGAAGAGTCTTTGAACTTACTTCTGTTGTAGGTAAAACCCAGATGCTGATGGATGACATTCATCAAATTTCTGCAAAGCACTGGAAAACTCTTCTTCAGAAGCTTCATTGTTTCTAGATGCTTGGAGCTGGAGTCTCTCTTGGTGTGAACTAGGAGTTTTCAGGTTGTGCCATGTGAGAAACACCCCACAAGCATTAAGATTTCTAGTGATAAAACCTTTTGGCTCTCTATTGACAGAACTTTGCATAGAATAGAAACAAATACCATCTCCTGGCCCTATTGGAGTCCAGGGCATTCCTCTGGGCACCCTGGATGATCACAGACCTCGGCAGAGAGGCCTGGGACCCAAGAAAAAGGGTCTGCAGTCTGTCCAGGGGGGATTGAGACCCTGGCACAGAGCCTAGGAAGACACAGGCTTTGATTTCAGTCCATGAGAAAAACTTCCAACACACAGAGACAAATTACAAGTCACAAAAGTATAAAAGATAGTAGTGTAGTTTATCACTGGGTAGAAAGTTTTGTAGTTTTGGGTTTTTAGAATGTAAGTGCAGGGGAACAAGATGGAGGAATTAGGGTGTTGCCCTGAGTTCTTCTTCTCCTTTGGCATCCATCTTCTGCAGTGATGTGGGCATAAGATAGTTTGAGTGGATTGGGTCAAAGCAGAAATGACCCTTCTAGTATAGTTACTAGGCACTGGTATGACATGGTAAATAATAAGTACGTAGTTATCTGAATAAAGGCAGAGTGACCTCCCATCACAGGGAGGAGTCACATCGTGTCTGAGCTGCTGTGAACACCTTGGCTGGGCACAAAGAACTTGTAAGATAAAAATTAATAAACAACGAGAGAAACTAGAGAAAAATAAGGCCTTGAGACTCCACATCATTCTCACACCAGACCTAAAGCCTTCAGAGGGCAGAGAGCAAAAAAGACCCACTCAAACCGGCAGCCTGACTCTTGGGCAAAGAAAACCTAAACCTGAGAGGCTCTGGCTGTAACACTCTTGAAGTGCCTTGTCCATATGCTCAGCTTGCTTGATTATATGTGAGAAGAAAAACGTATTTGCTAAATGTAGGTTTTATTGCCTTAAAACGGAACTCTCCCAGCCAAAGGCCAGTAGGGGCTCCAGTTGATTGTGCCAAGAGATTCTGTGTGCAGGTGACAGAGGAAACTGGATAAACTTAGAAGGGCCAGAGACAAAGACACAGACATTTCTGGAGACCTTGTGGGACTGTTTTATCTCAGGAAGTAACTGAACGTAGTTGGGAACATGGCTGGAGAAACAGGAGTTTCCGTGCCAGAAAAACAGTGTTTGTAGATGCTTTATTGCAGTCTGTTTCCTCTGGCAGATTTTTTCTCTATTAGAAAATGACCTTATTAATTGCTTTTCTGTTCCAGTGACAGAACAGAGAAAGCTGGCATCTAAGGATGCTCACTATCAAGACATGGGCACTACTTCCTGTCAGGTTTTTACTCCTTTGGGATTGCTTTATGGCCTGCAATACCTCATTTCCTGGGAAGTGCCCTTGATCAGGCATCCTCCCACGTGTCCATTGCCTGTGAGAGATCTTGTGGGAGATCTTTTGGAGTGGAGGGAGAGCAAAGTGTCAGTATGCACTGCTTGGGCAGCTGTTTCCCAGCTGGTGTTTTTGAGGAAGCAGCTTAGCAACCACTGTCTGAGTCGTGGTCAAACCCCTGCACTTGTAAAGACTTGAAGTCAGCAAGTGCAAAGCAGCAAATGATCTGACTGGGTTTGTCATCTGGGCAGTACCTTTGAGAGGGAACTGAGACTGTGAGAGTCACTGTTCTTGCAAGTGAAAGGACTTGAATAGTCACAATCCATGTGTAGCATGTGCTTTTGTCCATCTCCAGCTAGTGTTGCTTCTTTCAAGCCAAGCTGGGTGAGTGCTCCAGAGCCAATGCAATTTCTGAACCACATAACATTAAGTAGCTCTTGATGCAGTTTCTGCTCCTGAGGAGAGCTTGGAAGGCCAAATCAGGTTGTGATTTAGAGTAGTTTTGCATATTCAAATTTTAATGCAATCCAAAGCCTAGCTTTCTAACGTTAGCATCTGTTGTCCTGCAATATTCGTGTCTGTTGCATTGTAAACAGAGGAATCAACCTCTTGTGAATAATGTTTTTTGAAATGAGAGACCAAGGAAGCAAACATGAGAAACTTACTGTGTCCATGATATTATTCTGGAAACAAGCTAAATTCCACTTGCAAGTGAAAACCTGCTCGCTTGTTTTTTGGGGATTTTTTTTCCCCCTCTGGTAACATCAACAGCTTAACTTGTCAGCAGTGACATCAGTTGTACACAGAAGTGCTTGTGTGGGTTTTGTGTAAAGCAGATTTCTTTATTTGGAGTTATTTCAGCGAAACATTTCCCTCTTTCCCTATGTCCCCAAAGGATGTTTTGAGACTACAGTGTTTCCTAAGCAATCAGATTTTCTAACCTGCTGTTCTGGACTTCACCAATCCATGCAGCTGATTTTAGATGGGGAAGTTTGAGCTGGCCTGCCTGCTATGGAGCTTTTGCAATTGCAACAACCTGCAGCGAGCACAGGACAGAAACTCTGTGTAATATGGTCACGGACGGAAGCTTTGAAAGTCAGGGCTACAGCAGTCTGGGGGGAGAGATAGTGAGCTAAAATAATGCCACAGGAAAAGTTATGGGGCTGATCTCCTAGGGGCTTGAGGAAGGGTGAGGTTGTTCTGTGTCATCCTCAAAAGCTTGTGTTCTGCAACACATTTTTTCTTATTTTTTCTGCCCTGTGGGAATTTTCACTGCTTTATTTTATTATTCCCTCTTGATTCAGAACAAAAGGTTACATCTAAAAATAAACTGTGGACTAGAAAAACGAAACCACCAGCTTACAGACACACACACACACACACACACACACAAAGCCACACACATACATTTCAAGAGAAGTTAGTTAAGTACCAAAATTGAATTACAAATGTTTTTAAAACAAAGAAAATTATAAAGCTCGTCTTTTCTTGAAATGTGTTTATGGGGACCATTGTTTTTATGGGCAGAAAATGGAGCTTTTACAACTGGCTGCAGGCTGATGACTGTTTTGGGTTGTGTTTATCCTTCTCTGAGACTGTTTATTCCTGCACTTATGTTTGTTTAACTGATCCCAAAGACTGGCTAGTTGATGCAATTGTTCATTCATCTGCCATTTGTCTTCCTTGAGACTTATTGGTCTTCTTTGAGACTTGCGCCAATTTCCTCATCAGGATTTGGAGAGATTCCCTCCACCCTCATCACCAGCAATGATTTGTTCTTTAGTTTTTCACTGAATTTTATGTTTTGGATGGGTCTGCCTTTTGCCATGTGTGTGTGCAGATTGAGAAGGTACTGCCTTCTTTCCCAGCCGCCTCTTCCATGCTGTCTTCTTGGGAACACACAACCTGCTTTATTTTCATTCATTTGCTTTTCTTATCCAGGTTTGTTTTCTTAGAGAGCTTCCTGCCTCACCAGGACTCTTCTCATTTCTCAACACACAGACAAGTAGTGATTCCCAAAGGAGAATTTCAGTGATGTTGAGGTGCCATGGAGAGCCAGGGTAAGTTGCACAGGAGAGGTGGATGTCCCTTTCTGTTGAGATTTCCAGACTGTCTCTTGCCAAATGAAGTAAAACCTCCACCTCTGCAGCTCACACCACAGTGAGGCATGGTCTTCAGAAAGCTCTGTGAAAGCTTTTAACCATCGTTAACAGAGGACCAGGATAAGTTTTCTCTGCAGTGCTCACTCAAGTGGACAGATGGCTGCAAGGTACAGCACTATGACAGAGGCATTACACTCAGTCCTGTGGTCCCTGTTTCCACATCTAGATTGTTGAGTGATCTTGCACTGGTGAAAAAATTCCTGCCTTTATCAGCAAACTCTGTCCCTCCTGGCTCAACCCCTTTACAGCCAAGAACAAAGATCACTGCTAACAAGTGGTTCTTCCTGACCTCAAAATGTACATTTCTCTCTCACCTGTTTTTGAAACATTTTATGTGCTAGATGTTGCTGAGAGAAGACAGCACCTGGGAATGCCTGATCTGTCTTTCATCATGTATTACATACAAAAAGATACGAAAAGGTTGTGCAAGGAATTTTAAGGGGTAGTCCAGAGTTTTCCACAGGGAATTAATTGTGAATTATTCTGGTAATGTTTTATTCAGAGGCTTCAGGATTTTAGGGGTTAAAGGAAAGTTAGAACATGTGTAAAGTTGTCCATTTTCATTCAGCTGAAGTTCTGGAGTTTGGTACTTGGCAGAGAATATATGAAGGAGAATTTTCGTGGCACCTCAGCAAGTCAAATTTTATGCTGGAGCAGTATGCATAATAACGTGGTTTTCTAAATCCGTTTTCTATGTGCTTGGTAAGAAATGTTACTTTTGTGATTCTCTGTAAAGAAGCATTTAGAAAAAACTTATACCACCTCAAATAGAACACTTTGATTCCTACAAAAAAGGGAATGGAAGAATTGTGTTTTGTGTGCTTGTCTATAGTTGTTTTCTGAAATTCAGTAGTTTTAGCTGACTCCTTCTAGATGAGCTTTGCCATAAACTGGAAGCTACAACATTTTAGGGACAGTCAGGGAAGATTTTGGCAAATTAGAGTACCTTAGTAAGCATAATTTTACTGTCTATTGTTATTACAATATGTACCAAAGCATTTAGTGTGCTTTAATGCTGATGTGTCTCTCAGTACTATCTGATATTTAAACTTTGTTTACTTCTTATGCAATCTAATTTATGTTGTAGCAAAACATCCATCAGTGCTTGTGCCCATAACTTGACAGTTTGAGAGATGTAGACCATTGATTTCCAAATGAAATGTAACAAATCTTGTCAGAATCAATGCTGAATCACAGAACCAATACAGCTGAAATGGTCATGAAGAGAGCATCTCCACGATGTGCACCATTTGTTCAAGGAGACAACTCTGGAAACTAAAGGAAGAAAATAATTACAAGTTACTAATGTCTTGGTGTACTCCGTTCAAAGCTCTGCCCAGGTGTTTGTATTCATGCTCTGTCATGAAGGATTTGGTTGTAAAAAGGAAAGAATTTTCTTTTTGAAAATAAAATTTTGACAGTCTGGAAGATGAGATTTCTTAGTCTTCCTCCAGTTCAGTCTCCTGTGTTTGTGTGCCAAGTATCTTAGACAGCATTTGGTTGGTGTGGATAAGTGATGGAGTTGAGTTTGAATTCATAATAAGTTTGAATCTGAAAATAGATCTTTGAAGGGAATTGACTTTTTTTCCTAATCCAAAAATATGCTAAGGAGAAGTTGCTCGAAATTGTCAATGCTTGCAGCAATAAAATGAAGAAGAAGAAAGTCTAAATCTATAATAGAAAAATATTCCTCTAAGAAGTCAAATTTTTGAGAAAGAATGGTTCTAGTGTGGTACACACTATATGACTAGTATTTGCATCTCTAGCTCTCCTGCCTGCTTGAGCAAAGTCCCAGTTCCCTACCTCTACAATTTAGTGCAGGCTTGTGAAGAACAGATTACCTTCCCAAAGCCTCATACACCAGGTCCTCTCCTGATTTCCAGGCTAAGCCTTGTCCATGGAGAAACTATGTGTGTGAGATCCACGTGTCAACACCTGTCTTGTAGAACTGGGCTCAGGCAGCCTAAAGTCTGTTGCAACGGTCTGCTTCTGCTTTGGGATTTCAGTATGGGACAGAAATATAAATATATGTAATTCAGTAACTTAGAGTATATTGGTAAGCAGAAGTACATAGTCCATTGTTTGGTCTATATGAATATATTAAAACATTTCTCCTAAGGAAGATAACTCCATTCTGCTGTAAGGAGGAACACCTCTCTAAGCAGAAAAATGCATTTTCCAGAATAAAGAAAGCTAGGGGAAAAAAAAAAATATTTTCTGAGTTTTACTGCACAGAAAAGAAACTAAAAAACAGGTTCTGCAAAAGTGCTAAACTTTCCCTTGCTTCCATGAAGCCTTCAGTTTATCAGAGATTAAAGTCTACGTCACTGCTGAGTACTCTGTTCTTGAATTTTTTCTGCCCTCAGGCCAGTCCAACCTGTTCCCAGGAATGGCACAGACATCTTCAGGGGGTTGGGGAGCTGTGCTCATACATAAATAAGCTGATCTTTCTGATGTGAATCTCACAGCTACTATTGATTTTCTTTTATCTGAAAGTACACTGGAGTGGAAAAACGAAAACTTTTTCTTTTGGATTTGTTCTTCATTGGACTTTTATTATGTGTGAAGGCACAGTTTCTATTTCAAAGGCATTAGAAGAGAATTTTTATTTAACCCAGCAGTATCTGGACTACACAACCTTCTCTTTAGCTCCATTCTGAAGATTTCTGAAGTCAATTTTGAGGCAGTGAATAAGAAAATTGTAGATGTGTTGATTTAATAAAAGTCTTTCTCATCTAATGATGCATTTGTTGATTTTTTTTAACTCTGGATTTAACAAAGTAATTCAAAGAAGTGTTCTGGATAAAAGTTCCGTAACAGGGATAGGAATAGAAATAGGAATCTCTAAAGCCTGTCCTTTCTTAGCTGGTGAGGCATAAGCATTCATAGCGGAGGTCTCATACCCATGGAGCCCTAAGTCCCCAACTTTTCCCACGTGAGCTCTTACAAACTTCCCAGTGTATCTTGTGGACCACAAAATCCACAGCCAGAGAGAGTGATGGAGGTAAAAGAGCAACACGGGCCTCAGTGTTTTCTTATGGTGGTGTCTTTATTGGAACCAGGCAGTGTATGTATAGCTGTAGCTTAGCAAACTTTCTATTTGGTCAATTGCACACTGTGAAAAGTATACAAATTATGTGAATTTCCTTTTTATAGTCCTGTTAGTGGTCTCAGATTGGTTGACTAGATATAGGAGAACTAAAAAGTGAGCAGTAAAAAGTTTAGCTGTTGAGTTACCAGTTTGCATTCGAAACATGCTAAGAAGTGATATAGCTTGTATGAAAGCAGAATTTAGAACCAACCGTGAGCAGATTTCTTATCTCAGACCACCTTGGGAAAGAAATGCGTCAGAAGATTTCAGCCCAAATAAATTGGAAACATTTAAAAATTCCAGTGAAATCAGCATGTGGTACTAGTAATTGAAACATGACATTGCCCAGTCCGAAGTCCTGTGGTTAAATGCAAAGCAACTTGAATAACTCAACAAAATAACTCAACCAGTACAGCAGGAGGGCTAGACTGCATGAACTCTTGCATTCACCTGTAACTATGCTTTTAAGGATTCTGGAAGGCTTAGTAGCCTCTTAGTGTTATTTGTGCCGAAGAAAAATTTCCATAAGTAGGACGCGTGCTAACAAGTAGGTAACTACTTGAAAGTAGTGCGGTGGCAAGGTCAGATTTGCAATTGTAATTACTCAGTCTTGGAGGGCTTTAAATCTTTGCAAGCCTAGTAAGTCTAGGTTTAAAAAGTTATAATTCATGCTGATGAAGGAAGGTCCATAGGCAAGTGTGAACATGGCTGATTTGTTTATAGAAGATGCTGTGGGACAATTTTTTGAGCTGGCACACTCAGCAAATGTGTGAAATCTTGCAGGAGGGAGATACAAGCTCAAATATAACTAGCTCAGTAGAACTGTAGGCACTGTAGTGGATATGAAAATTTACTCAGTCTATGAAAATATCAAATCAAATCCTACAGCAATGTCCATCTACTGTTTAAGTTGGCAGGAGTTCTATCTCTCATGAGGAGCCAAACTGCTATCAAGGAGAAGCTCAGGGTTTTGTCTCAGTGAATTTGCAATGACTATGCAGTAAGGAAATACAGACGTACCCAGTAGATTTACTTTTCTGACTCTTTTAACACCTATGAAGTATTTTAAAGATGAAAGTCACAAATATTTGTTTTGGTCATCATTTGTTGCCATGTCCAGTGCAACTGTAATTTCACAGTTATGCTTTCTGCCAGATATGTCAGACCATGAGCAGAGGGCTTTGTAGTCTGTTCTAAGTCTTTGTTCTATTTCTAAATGATTTTGATATTTTCTAGCACTCCTGAGCATTACATTTTTGCAATAACTTCCATCCAGTGCACAGGGGGAAGAGAAGAATTCAAAAGATTTTTAAGATCTACTGTCACTTCCGTGTTGGTTGAGGCTGAGCTGGATTGGCATGTGCTGTCATGGTACTTCGAACTCAGCAGATGGCAGTGCTGGCGATTGTGTTTGTGTCTCCTAATGCCAGACAGGACCCAATTCTTCCCCTGAGAGGTTGTGTGCAGGTGTTGATGGGTGAAGCTAGCTGATCGCTGAAGGGGGTGTGGGAGGAGGTGTGAGGGACAAGGCACACCAGACGTGTGCACACCAGGCAAGTTTGTCCTGAGCCACAGAGAGTTAACAACTACACCCAGCAAGTCAAGGATGGAAGAACTTGGTTGTTGCTGGCTTTTACAATTTTGGGCATCAAATGCACCTTCCTCAAAAATGAGGCAGGGAAGTTTAAAAAAAAAACAACAAACAAACAGTTTAAAAACAGGTTTGTGTTTTCCTTATTCACGATTTCCTCCAGGAGAAGCTGAGTGACACATATAGGTGACTCCCACCATTCTCTTTCAGGAGACTGAATGTGTATGTGTGCATTTGGGGTTTTTTAGCCATGCTGTCACAAGTGTTTTCTATGGTCCAGTTACCTCCAATCGAGTTGGGCCCAGTGCTCAAACCCTGGCTAGACTCTCTCAGTGGGACCTGCACTGCCACCACTCATGGTGGCCAGAAGCCTAAAAATGGTTACAAAAATTGTGAAAAGTGTGGAGAAGATTTTCATCTCTCTTTCAAGCCCAGGAAGGCTGAACAGGGCACTCACATTTCTTTGCACCTGTGAAAGCTAGAACGGGAACTTTTCCACAGCAGAAAGGATTTTGGTAGAATTTAATGATCACAGGAGGTGAAGATTAACATGCATGAGTCATAGATATTTCTGGCTCTGGATGCAAGCAGAAGTACTATACTCAAGTATACATCCAATCTCTCTGTACAGTGCAGCAGCAAAATTAAACAGAGAAAAGACACTGAACTTCAAACATCTTGGAAAATTGCTTGTATTTTCTTTATTTTACCTTAAAGACTATCTGTAATTTACAGTAGAGCCCTTTTCTATTCTAGACTGAAGCAGCAGGACTGATTTCTAGGTGTGAAAAGTGACAGTTTTTCACAGTACCCTGTTGCAGAATGAAGAATATGTCAAAATTATCTTAAATTGGTATGTTCTTTAAATACTTTAGGTTGGCTAATTAAGACTTTCCTATGTCAGCAAGAAAGGACTCCTCATCAGTGGAACAAACAGTTAGCACTCCTTAGTCAAGGACCTCCAGGAACCAACCTATGTAATAAATGAAGATGTTGTAGCTCTATGAATTTCATTGAAAAACTTGGCAAATGACTCAAGGTCCATGTATCCCTTAGAGGAACTGTCTGTATTATAATACTGAAAGTCATGCCTAAAACTCAGAATGGCACATGCCTTCCCTTGGGCATGTGTAGAAATTAGGATTACCTATTTTAAATGGAAACCATTAACCAATCATAACAAGTGGGCTGTACTTGGGAAATTACTAACTTTGAACTTCTGTATACAAACAATGGCACAGAGGGTCCACTGATGTGCTTTTTTTTTTTTTGTGGAAAACCTCCGTTCACACAGCACAAATCTGAAAAAAATCAATGTCTCTGTCAATGTGTAAGTAGTGGCTTGTTGCACAGCAGGTGACAAATCCAATTTTGTGGACAATACCACCATGGTTTTCTCATTTCTCCCTCTGCTCAGAAGGGCTCATGCAGCAGTAGAGGATTCTGGTGTGAAACAGGTGGCTCCAGCAAAATAGGGAAGATGTTCAGGCACATCTTCTGTTGTTCATCTTTCACAATGCATGTTTTTGAAAATGGTTAAGAAATTATACAGGATTTGGAAATAATGAAACCATTTTCCTCGAATATTTTTATTCTTCTAGGAAAGCATGGCCTCTGCAAGTGCTTCAGGCCTTTCACGACATAATATTACTTAAAATATAGGAAAACAGCTGGAAAACATTTTTATGAAATGCTGATGTGACATTTACAGAACTTTAGCAAAACTGATTTTGCTACAGTTTTTAAGCTGTGAAATTGTTGGGTAATTTAATGCTTCTAAAGGCCGTTTACTATTCTTAAACGCCATTAGTCACGCTATTTTACCAGTAAAAGCCTTACTTGTAGCTGATGGTAATGTACTTTCTCTTCCCAGCTTTAATGAGGGAAGGGTGAACAGGTCAGAGACAGAAGGTTGAACCATGATGCAATTCCTCTCTACAGCCTTGGCTATTGTAGTGCAACAGATGGGAAGATGAGTTATGCTTGTTTTGTCTGGAGTGGCATCAAGTGTGCCAGAATGCTAACAAATTTCAGAGGTGAGCTGGTTAAAACTGAAATTTCTCTCCTGTGGAGATATTGTGGCATTTTCACATATTTTTTACACTTATGAAAAGGGGAAATGACACATTTCGCTTGCAGCTTATGAATTCACTTTTGAGTCAAGCTTCTCCTAGTTTCCAGCAGCCTGCCTGAAGAAAGCTGGGAGACCCAGAGCCCCTACCTGTCAGGCAGTTAGCTGAAAGGCTGTCTGGATGACTGGCATGTTCTCCCTAGCACGTGAAGGACCAGCTGTTCATAGGAAAACTTAGGCTAAACCCTACCCTAAACACTCAGAACTGGACAGCATGGCCCAAAGGCTGTGAGGGAGTTTTTTGGAGTAACTGTCCCATTGTTTTGAGCAGCCACAACACTAACTGAACTGTTGATGAGCTATTTGATGAGGGTGCCAAGTAGATTTTTCTAATGAAGTTAAGGACAGATGTTCCTCAAAAAAAGCTTCAGAGAGGGATTTTTTCTTCCCTCATCTTATGGAGACCAGACACCTCTTGCCATGATGGGAAGGAGGGCAGAGAGCTAGCATTTATAGGTCTCCTTTAAGAACCCTTTCATTGTACTGATTTGCTGCCCAGTAAAATATGAAAATGCAGAGATTTTTGACATTCCTTTTGATGTTTCAGGAATGTAGTCACAGGTTGTCACTTAAAATGTGAGGTGATGTTCCCAACTTGCATCCTGTTTCTTTGATGCCCTTTCTGGGGCCAGGCGCTGATGTAGATTTGGGCGTACTTTAGCTGTTGTCCCTGGCATGTGAACCTCTGATAGAAACAGTCTGTCCTTTTCCAGCCTCACTTTCACCAATCCTGGCCCATCTGAAAAGAACTTGAATTTGCAGGCAGCAGTCAGAATCACTGAGCAATGCCATCCTTGCTGTTGCTTGTTGTACAGTCTAGTATTAGAGCTATCTGTGACATTTATTTTGTTTATGAAGCAAACACTCCTACACCCACTCCTGGTTTTGTTTGTTCATGTAAATTATGGCACTTTGCAACTTAATTGCTATGAGCTTTATGAAACTGCATTAAGGACCATGCTAATTGTGGGCTTGCTCCCTTCCTATTTCAGAACAGATTTTGAAATTCTGTAATTGTATGTATTTAATTTTTTGTAACTTTATATAATAAAATTGTGGATTAATATGAAACAAGCAGAAAAAAAATGGCTCTGCATCAATATGGGGTTGTTTCTTAGCAAAAGGCTTTGTGTTCTGGGAGTTTAGGCTGGTTTTCATAACAGAGATCCTGGAAAATACTTAGGGGAGTCGGGTTCTACAGAAATACCTGAGCTAACCCTTCTACAAGCATGAACTGTGGAACTACCCAACCTTCCCACCTGTCAGAAACACCTTCATGATAGGTCAGGAGAAGTGGTTTTGCCATGAGGTACAGGAATTTGTGGGAAATATTCAATGACATGAGCCATTTGGAAACATGAAAATCCAGATGGTGGGTCTAGCTCACTGCAGGACAACATCCTAGGTATTGCTGTAATGGGCAGCAGAGGGCTGAATCCTTAGTCAGGAAATACACTTTCAGAAAAGTTACGCCTCTGCATTGACTTGGAATGGAGAACATCCATCAATCATTGTTTCCTAACTGTGTTTATGGGCCCAGATACTCATACAAAAAGATCTACATATTTGGTGAAGACAATCTTTCTTCACCAGAGGCCAAAAGCTCCAGGCCATGGATTAGACATTTATATCTGAGCTACCTATCAGGTCACTTCACATATTCTGTCACTTGCTCTACGCAACTATGAAAATTGTATCATATTAAGCAGTTCAGTGAACCAATCCTGCTTTTTGCTGATCCAGTCTTTTACAGTGCAGTTAAATCCATGAACTTGAAGAGCAGCAGATGGGCCTGACAACTTGCAAAACATTCTTTTTATCTGGTAAAATGTCTTTGTTATTTTTAACCTCATTTCATAGTTATCTTCTTTGTATTTTATCTAATTCACTGTGGAAATGAAATGCTGTATTTTGTTTTCAGTGCCTGGTTTTAGTAGAGGGGAGGGGAGGCAGTTGTAGGAACGGTTGCTGTAAGAAGCTGCTGGAAGCTTCTCCCATATTTGTCAGAGCCAATGCCAGATGGCTCCAGAACAGACCCAACACTGGCCAAGTGTGAGCCAATCAGAGATGGCAGTAATGACTCTGTGATAACATCTTTTAAAAAGAAAAAAAATTATGAAGACTGTGGTGAAGCAGCTGTCCTCTCATAGAACGCAGAGGTACATGGAGGGTGCAGAGATACACCCTCAGCCATGATAAAGCCCCACACCAAAGCAGGTGGATGCTTGAGAGGAGATTGTGACCATTGTGACCCTGTGGGAAGCCCATGCTGGAGCAGGGTCCTGACAGGGGCTTGTGGACCTGTGGAGAGGAGAGCCCATGCTGGAGCAGCTTTTCTGGAAGGATTTGTGACCTTCTCTGGAGCAGAGAGAAGAACTGTAGCGCATGGGAAGGACTCAGACTGGAGAATTTCATGGAGAACTGTCTCCTGTGGGAGGGACCCCATGCTGGAGCAGGGGAAGGATTCCTCTCCCTGAGCAGTGGCAGAAAGAGTGTGTGGTGAACTGACCATAACCCCCACTCCCACCTCCCTGTGGTGCTGCGAGGAGAAGGTAGAGCTGGCAAGGAGGAAGGGGTTGGGGAAGATATTGACATTAGATATTTGTTTTACTTCTCCTTATCCTGCCCTGATTTTTATTGATAAAAAATTCAATTAATTTCTTCAAGTCAAATCTGTTTTGCTGTAACATTATTTGGCAAGTGATCTCTCCTTATCTCAACTGTCTCCTTATCTCAACTCATGAACCTTTCATTGTCCTTTCTCTCCCTTGTCCAGTTGCAGAAGGGACTGACAGAGTGGCTTTGGTAGGTGCCTGGCATCTGGCCAGGGTCAAACACCACAAACACGTGATCACATAAACAAGAAATCCAACCTATACAAGAAATCAAACTTACATCGTCCCCACTTGCCCCCCAGACAAAAACTGGATGGTTGACTCTGAAAACAGGATTTTTCTGTGTATAAGTTAAGCTGTATAAATCGAATATCAAAACATTAGGTAAAGGCTTGTCAGGCAGGCTTTTACCTTCAAGTAAAACATTTCCACCTTCCAAATGTTTGCATTATCTGCATGATTCACATTATAGCAGCATTATCAGCTCATCATACTCCAGCTAATATGTGTGGAATATAAGGATCCCTAGTTTATAGTGAAATCTAGTTAAAGGCTATTCAGCAACAGAGACAAATCTAAGAGGTGAAAAAAGTAATAAACAGTTTATACACAAGCCTTAATAAATTGACCAGAGCGGTTAGGTCAGGTCTTTGGAGGAACTAAGCATAGCCTCAGAGATGTTTAACTGGAGCTTTCCAGTTAATGAAAAAGGGGGGAAAAAAGATTGTCTTTGGTCTCCTGAGAACAAGCAAATTTATTATGAGATATTTAAGTGGGCTTGCACGACTGCACAAACTTTCAATGAGATTTCTTAAGGGGATTATGGAAACGTGTGGGAATCCTTCTCAACTTTTTCTTCACACATGTGGTCGTGTTACTCTTTCTTGGATGCATCACTGTCAGTGAGACAAAACCTCAGCATGCTCTGGGATTTTCTGTTGGCCTGTTGTACATTTGCAGATGTGTGAGGGGCATATGTGTGGTCATATGTCCATGTCCTGTCAGATCAGTAATAGATTATTCCTGCCTGACCAAATGGATAAACCTCTTCATGGTGTTATATGAATCAGAGTGGTGAATGGAATGAGTTTTTGTGTTCTTGTGTTCACAGATAACCACAGATGACTGCTTAAATATTATTTATTTGTAATTTCTTTGTAACCTCACATCTATGTTGTGAGGTTCATCTCTGGCATTGGGACAACTTCTCTTCTTTCTCCAAGAATGGATATTTCCCCAGTGATGAGTATAAGCACAGGCAATTATCTGTACTTTGCTCCGGAAGGATTTCTTTTTGCCAATTTTGTTTTGTCCTACTTGTGAGGCAAGTTTGGTTCTTCCTTGATCATCAAGAACTGAGAACTTTTGATCATTTATTTTGCTCTGGTGTTGGAATTCATTCTTTTCCTAGTTTAGAATGAAAAGTCAGCTGGAAATAGTGATTATTAGCCTGTTTAGGCTGTGCATCATCAGCATGTGGTGAGGGCTCTGTGTGCCTCATCCTTCTTCTCCTGCACCCAATTCTTAGGTGAAGTGACTGTAAGACAACTGGCTTTTCTTCTGCTTTTGGAGGAGCACAGGTTTATCTGTCCAATGGATTGTTCCTGTGAACTTCAGTGAGAATGAACCTAGAAGAAAATCACTCAGAATGTTTTCTCAATGTAGAACTCCAGTCTGTTTTAGCCTAAATCTGAGGCTATCTGTTCACAAGAAATGTATTTTAGTTTAGTTCAACTCTGCAGGCCTTTCCTCTGAATCTCTTTTTGAGCTCTTATCACTGACAATGCATGTCACTAATATATCCTTGCATAAGTGAAGGCCCATGCTGTGGTGGGCTGCATCACTGAAACATAAGCAGCTGAATTCAATGTGCAATTGCAGGACAAAAGATTCTAGCTATATCATTATTCACAGGATTTTCTCTGTCACCTTTCAGGGTATGGATTTTGGAACCAAGTTGAGAGCCCATGAAGAGAATTTGAAGCATGGGTTGGGATATTTCTGCCTGTCTGCAGTGGTCAGTACTTTCAGCTTTCTGGCTAGATGGACTCTGAGAGTTTTTCTCTTCTCTCTCTATCTTTGTGTCCTCTCAGTATTCATTGCAGAGATATAGGAGCAAATGAGTTTGGATTTGCAACATAGCTAGCTGTATTAGTACTGTGAGGGAAGAACACAAATTAGTCTTGTTGATGAATAATTGTGGTAGGAGAGGTTCATAGAAATTATGTTTGTAATGAAGTTTGAATGCATGAACAAAGACTTTCATGACAGGAGTAAGTCTGGTCACTGCAGGAGTTTTTTAACAATTTCAAGTCTGAATTGCTATCTTTCCTAAATTTCAGTGGAGATATGTCCATAAGCCACTATCTATCTCCTGCTTAGCAGAACCAGGTTGTATCGCTGGCAGACAAAGAAGAGGATGAAATTCCTGAGTAACAGTCAAACAGCAGTAAGGGAGTGTTTTTCCAGTGAGTTCAATCCACAATGTAAGTGTGCTCTCTCTTGATGATAACTAATGTGAAAATCAAACAGTCTTGTGACAAGTTGTCCCTTTTTGGGTATAATCCTCTGTGGATCCTAAGACTGTGTATTCCAAGTGACAGGGAGTAAGTGTCACTGTGGGACAAGGGGCTTTTGCAAAGCATGTGTAAAGCTCCCAGATGAGCAGCAGAACAGGTTCATGAAGAGAAAATCCACTTCACACACAAAGGGAAAAGTACTTGTCTTGGTGCATGTTGGTGAAGCTGGAGGACTGCTGGGAATAATACCACAGGCCTCTGGCAAGACAAATGCTCTCAGTGCCTGTTGTGTATCTAGCCTTGCTCCCCTCTCTGTTCTGGAAGCACAGTAAGCTGTAATGTTCTGAACAAGCACTGACCAGAGCTAGTTCATGAGGACAGATGCAGTGAAGGCTTCAGACATTCCTCAGTTAAGTGCCTCAGCCTGCTGTGGCAACCTGACAGCTCCAGCTGACTGGGTCTGCAGTGGCAGTGGCTCTTAGTTTGCAAGAGTTAGACTGCACACTCTTCCTGAATGCTGTGTCTGTTTCTCAAGAACGGTATTTTGCATTTGCCTCTGGATAGTTTTGTAGTAAGTTACTCTGAACAGTTACTCTGGGTCTCCCCAGGACATAATTACCCTGTTGTCCTAACCAATTTCAGATTACGTGTTATGTCTCTGTTGATTATTGTGGTCTCCTTACAGTACTGCACAGGATGTTTTCTTCATACACAATTCCTGACTTTTGCAATAGTTTGTAGCCAGGCCAACGCCATTGCAGAACTGTGAAGAACAGATTGGGCTGGAAAAGGGAAAATAGACATCTACAGTGACCAACTTTATTTTTGCATGTTAATCAAGTGTTGATACAGTTGTTGACATGCTATCCTGTGTTAATAAAATAAGTAATTTTATATTTATTAAATCAACAGTAAGTCCCAAGAACAAGCAGTGTGTAAGACCCTCTGGAAAAGCTGTACATTTGTAAAGAAGAAGGAAGGATTTGTTTTCACTTTACTGCCTGGTTAACTGCCGTATCCAAATCATCATGTTATTAGCGGGGGCTGCCCAATTTGTTGAACTACCAGTCTGAAGACCTGAGGAAAAGCAGTTTATAAATAAAATAGTGGAAAAGCACACCAGAAAATAAGACAGGACCTTAAATCGCTTGGCTTAAGTGAGATGAAGAATAGTTTGGATCTGGAGGAATTTGTACACATATCTATTGTTGAAATAGAGATTTGATCCAAATTGCAATATGACCTGTGGAAACCTCTGCACCAAATGACAGATCTAGAGACATAGCTCTTGGTTACAGCTATTTTGCATTCAGAGGATGGAACCTGTTCTCAGATAATGTGTTATTCTTGGCATTTCACCAGTTCTCTGACTTTATATTGCATCAGTTAGGCTACCTGAAAAGTTACACAATATAATCAAGCACTAAAATTTAACACTTGAGTGATACTTTTAATATGAGGAACCCACCCTAATTTCTTATAGCTTTATTTGATTTGAATTCCTTTGAATAATAAAGAGATGAAACACAAGTCTCCAGGCTAGTGTTTTGATTTGAGAAGCCAATGTGGTTAGTGACAGTGCAGATTTAATTCCCCCAATAATTTATTTTCAAAGCCTTTAAATAGTTTTTGTTCTAGTGTTTGGAGGATTCTCTTTTGTTCACTGAGTCTGTTTCTTAATAAGAAAACCATTGTTTTGAATGCAAAAGGACCCAGAGAACTTGAAATTTCACTAATATACTAAAAAAGGGGAAAAATAAACAGTGAATTAGCCTCATTCCTACTCTTAGCTATGTGACTGCCATAAAGTGCTTGTTTTGCTTATTCTTGTGTCAAAGTTCACATACAGGGGATGAGTAGTGCTCATCAGCAGCAGCTTATCTCTAAAAGGTTTGGAGCTGCCAATAGATATTTCTGAACTCAGTAGTACTTCTGGAGGACCTAAAGACCAGAGTTTGTCTGTGGTGGGCAAATGCACCCCAGTAAGAAACTACAACCAGGCTTCAGAGTGGCAGGCAGTTTTAAAATGTGACCATTCACAGTCTAGTGACACCTGTCAGAAAAAATTGTGTTGCCAAGATTTGCATGAATTTTATTTCAAAGAGGCCAGAAGACATAACAGTGTTATGATGATGCTTGATGCTTGATGCTGGAGATGATGCTCGAGCTGATGCTGGAGAATAGATTTTCTTGGCCACTTTCTGAACACAAACACTCAGACCAGCATTGTTTGGCTGGGCTGCTCTTGCCTATTGAATCATTATTATTTCCCCTCTGAGTACTTGTCATTTAGATTTGTAGCTGCAGCTCTTTAACTTGGGCAGGTTGGGAATAATTTCAAGCCTTTCAGTATAGCCAGGGCAGTTTAGGTGACCTCAGTAAAATGTTTCTCCATCCAAAACAGTTATCCCTGATCAGATATAGCAGCCTGTGGGAGAAACCTCTCCTAAAACTCAGGATATTTTTTGTGCATGGTTGGAAACTCTTCTGCTTGTATCATTTAAATGACTCTAGTGCAGACAATATGATTTTCCAAGGATGAGGCCTGATCAGAATTTTATTAGCTTTACTTGCCTCTATTTTGCATTCAACCCACTTCCAGACTCCACACTTCCAGCACTACAAATATGCCTTCTTCAGAAACAAATGAGATGGTAAAAATTGTTAAATTCAAGGAAGTTATTGGAGGGAGAGATGAGAAATCTGATAAGAATCAGATTACACTTTTTTTCTTTAATTCAGTGTTCTGCAAAATCTATTTATTTTTATTTAAATGCAGATTCCATTGAGCAGGTCTGCTATTGCAAGTATTTAGTCATATTTCCCCTTTGCTGTCTTCAGGTTGACTATGCAGTGAAACAAAAAGCACACATCAGACTCTAAGGGGGACATTGTAAATAAGAACTCCACTATGACAGAAAATACAACAAGACTAATAACTCTTGTGCTGATTGTTTCCTTTTCTGAAATAAATGGTACATTTTTCAAGGATCTGTATGTGGGTTTAATAATTATGTGGATAGTATGCTGAACTGAAAGTGAGATTGTGAAGAGATCCTGACTGCAAAGAAGTATGCAAAAGTAAAGACTCTGAAGGAACCACAAATTAAAAAACAGAGTGGAAAATGTGAGCACAGGTGAAAATTTCTTAATACTTTCAAGACACTGATGGGAAAACAAACAAAACTTTAAAGAATCAGAGCAACTCCGTAGACTGTGAGTCAAAAGGAAGGTGTTCTGCATTAAACTACTTAATGCATGCAGCTGGCCTCTGCATCCACTTTGCTCCTCCATAATGAGTGCTTTGGATGCAAGGAGAGAGAAGGGCTGGCAATCAGTTCTCGTGTGACTTCTGAATTAGTACTGACTTGTGCAAGTCTTTTCCCTTAATGTTACTGTTCCTTATCCTACATTTAGAGAAAGTGAGGCATTTAACAGTAGACAACTTGGAATGTATGTGGAGGGTTCAGTCTCCTCAGGAAGATGATAGGCATGAACAGCTACTGAATAAGTCATTCAACAGACTGCTAATGGCAGGTGATAATTTTATACCTAGAGCATAAGGATTTTCAAAGCTTTGAACATGATTGGGCCCTGCTTTGGATAGGAAAGAGACAACATAGTATTGAACAGGGGAGATAAGAGCTGGAGAAGAGATAAATTTTGCCCTTTTATCTGAAATTAGTTTTTGAGTCAGAAGAAAGCTCAGGACTGAACTGAGTTGTGTTGCAATTGCATGGCAAGATTTTGGCAGTGGAGAGACTATAGGGGTAGCTTCTGTGAGCAACTGCTGGAAGCTTCCTCCTTGTCCAACAGAGGTAGTGCTAGATGACTCTGGGACGAATCTGCCACTGGGCAGGGCTGAGCCAGTCACAGATGGTAGTAATGACACTAGTGGCATATTTTAGAAGGAAAAAAATTGTTGCATAGATGTAATTGTGCTCAGAGAAGTGAGGAGTTCAAAGTGAAAAGAAGAGCTCAGCAGACACCAAGATGAGTGGGGAATGAGGGGGAGGAGGTACTCCAAGTGCCTGAGAAGACATTCTCTGTTAGAAATGGGCGGAGATAGTATTTTTTCTCCTTAAAATGCTTTTATTGATCAGCTCTCAAAAGGGTGGCTCGAGGGATGGTCAGCCCTTCCTGGTTCACCTTGAGGAGGAGGGTCTGTTTGCCTTTGCAGTCTCAGGTCACTGCAGAGCCGGGAGCCCCGCCCTCACAGGTGTGCTAGGAGTTCACTTTTTGTCTGGCTGTTCCGGGGGTATTCCTCCCCTCAGGCACTTTTTAAGTTACAGCAAGATACAAAAAAACTGTTTATCAACACTTTAGGGCATAGCCAGTTCAGTACTGTCTTTTGTGGGTTCAGATTTTACATTGGTTTGTTTTGGCGGGGGACTTTTGGTTCTAAAAGTGTCCCAGTTTACACTGGGGCTTTTCTAATTTACATACTAGTGGGCCTGGGGGCACGGGGCCGCCGGCTCAGGGCCGCCGCAGCAGTGATGGGTGCCTCGTGGCGACAGGGGGTGTGTGTTTTGGTCCTCACTGAGACAGTGGTGGTGGGGGGTTTGTTGTGGAGGAGGAGTGGGCCAGCTCGCAGCCCTGGCGGCGGTGGGGTCTCGGCGGCTCCGCAGCGGCTGCGGTGGGGGGGGGGCTGTTGGCTTTTAGCGACTAAATAGGCCCCCCTGCTTTTGCAGGGGGACTACGGAGGTGCCCCCTCCCCCCCCCACTGCCACACTACAGGGACTTACAATTACAAATCATCCAAAACATCAATACGCTTACTATACAACAATCAAGAGGCTCCAACACTTTAGACTTTTAACATATACCCAGGAGTTTTGGGTTTTTTTATTCCTTTCATTCTCCAGCCCATGGTGAATACCATGGTGGAGAGGTTCTGCCCCTCTTTCCATGGACATTTGTGGGGGATGCAGAGATGCACCTGCAGCCCATGGAGGAGCCCCACACTGGAGCAGGTGGAGGCCTAAAGGGAAGCTGTGATGCTTTGGGAAACTCATCCTGGAGTAGATTCCTATAAGGGACCTGCAGACCCATGGGGAGAGGCACCCATGCTGAAGCAGGTTTCCTGGCAGGACTCATGGCCTTGTTGGGGACTGTCCTGGTTTTAGCCAGTACTGAGTTAATTTTTTTGCAGTATGTGTGAGGGGTTAGAGCCTGAGGCCATGTGGGCATGTCTAGATTGTTATTCTATACTACTTCAAGTCACAGCCAGAGGTGGAGCTGAGGGACTTTTGGGAAGGAGGGCATGGCTTGCGGTCAAAAAACCTAAAAAGTGTGGCAGGGTAGGGAACCTGACTGCCATTGTTTTTGATTGCCCCATGTTTGGTGGGCATTTTTCATGTGCATCACCCTCTATCTGTACAATACTAATAACTTCTCTCATTGATATTTTTGCTGTTCCTATATTATTTTCTTACCCTTTTGCTGTTTCCAGTGAATTTTTCTTATCTCAGCCAGTGATCTTTGTCTTTTGTGCTTCCAAGCCTCCTCTCCAGCCACCCACAGTGGGGGCAGAAGAGAGGGGAGAGGAGGTGAGCAAGCTAGCTGTGTGCTTTGGAAAGCTGTGTCGTTTGGAAAGTTTCAGTGGGAGAACTAAATTGGGGAGTACCACTCCTAAACCATGACAGAGACTCACCCTGGAGCAGTTGTGCATGAAGGACTTCACCCTGTGGAAAGGAACCCAAGTTGAAGCAGTTAGTTCTTGAAGAACTGTTTCTCATGGCATGGACTCACCTTGGAGAAATTCATGGAGAATGGTCTCCCAGGGGAGGGACCTCATGCTGGAGCAGGGGAATGGCTCCTCTCCCTGAGCAGCAGCAGAAATGTGTGATGGTCTGACCACAACCCCCACTCCCTGTATCCCTGTGCCACTGGGAGAGGAGGCACACCCCAGGAAAAAGGGAGGGGTGAGGGAGAGGTGTTTTTAAATATTTGTTTTACTTGCTATCCTGCTCTGATTTAATTGGTAATAAATTCAACTAATATCCCCAAGTTCAGTCTGTTTTGCCCATTATAGTAATTAGTAGTGATCTCTCCCTGTCCTTATCTAAACTCATGAACCTTTCGTTTTACTTTCTCTCCCCATGCCACTTGTGGAGAGGAGTGACAGAGAGGCTTTGGTGATACGTGGCATCCAACCAGGGTAAACCACCATATGAGTAAGGGAAAACCTGTTTTCAAATTTAGCTTTTTTGCTCTCAGAAAAAAGAGCTGGCTCACTCCTTCCAAGCAGTAAATTTAGTTGTCCAGGAGGACCTCTGCAAGTGGACTCTCTAGTGATAGGAAGAAGGAAGCAGAGAAAATCTAGCCTACATTTTTGAAGAGAGCCTTGCCATTAGCTGTGTGGTACTTGCACAGTCTTTTCTTGTCTCTGTCCTGGATCAACAGCATTTTTCAATCAGGTCCATTTTGGAAAGCTCTACATTGGGTAGTTATAACAGGTACTTTCAGAGAACTGCTTGTTTCCTGGGCTGGCTTTTGAAAATCACATCCACCAACACCCACGTATTCCACTCCTACCTTTCCAGTCTTGGCATGAATGCCCTCCTTGTACCTTCTCAGCCTTAGACTTGCAAATTTCTGCTTTGCACACCACTGGCAGATAATGCCACCACTTTTCTACCTGGGCCAAATTCTTTCTCATAGGCAGCACACCTTCAGCATTGTGGCCCATTTATACTCTCAAGCACAGCAGCTCTGTGGCTGGAGGGAGTTTGGCCTCTGACTGATTACACTTCATTGTTCTTGAAGCAGAAGGGGAAGGAGGGAGCAAAACAACTGTAGTTGTTCCAAGTATCACCTTGCATAAAGAAGCTCACAAGACCTTTGCAGGGACTGAGATTTTTGCTGCTGTTGCTACAGACCCATACAAATTAAAAACATGGATGTGTGGATTACCAACTGTCCTGGTTTAGGGACAACTACAACTTACTTTGACTTTTAGAGAATCATTCTGCAAATTGCACAAACAAATTGAATCCTAGAGTTCTGAGAGGCTCCACGCAGAGGGAGGTGCTGTTCACAGCTCATTGTGGTCTAGGCCAAAGGGTCTCAGCTAGGGTCACTCTTTGTGGGGTAGCAAGAGAGTGGGCTTTGCTCGTAGTAATTTTCCTTCCTGTCTGAAATTCAGATTGGTAGCTTTCTGTGAAATTTTGATGACGAAATTATTGTTCCACTTTGGTTGTTATTCAGGCAAGAGAAATAAGTTTCCAGAGGTGTTTGTTAAAAACAGGCGCTCATTAAACAGCATCAGTTCCTGGGGGCAGACTGGGTTTCTGATAAGCTCAAGGGGAGCTGGGCCCAGTTGCTGTTCATCAAGGCTGAGGCCTAACCAGCATTTCTGAGATCATCATGTGACTCAAGGTTTGAGACGGGGAGAGCATCTCCACACCTATAAAAGCAAGTCCTTGAGGCGGGGTGGAAGTAAGATCTGGCTCTTCCATTTCACTTGACCAATATGCATATCACCTTCTTAGAGCCTGAGTATAATGCTCAGAGTTACCTTCCTGCCATGTCTGCTTCTCTGTCTGCGTTCATGCAGACTGTGCTTTTGGCATTTGCTCTACGGGGTGAGCAGGCAGGGGATTGCTCAGGTAGCTAATTGACAAGCCTGAATGGTCATGAACTGTAAGTGAGCTAAAATGTTTGCTTACAACAGATCTGTGAACCTATGCCTAGGAAGAGAGATATATTCTATTTCTTGGCATGGTGAATGGGAGTTTCTGTAAATGGCGTTTTAGCAGATGTCCTGTGTTGTGGCACTTGCTGTTCAGAGTTATTTCAGTGCTGATTCAGTACTATCAGGGTCCTAGATGCTGAAAATTACGTTAAAATGATAAGTATATCTCTGACTACCACAAGAACCTCTCTGACCCACTCTTTTGTAACATAGTTAATGTACCCTTTGTGACAGCAACTGAGTCATGTACTTCCCAGGTGGAACTTTGATAATTTTGGCGATTGTTAATACAAATAAGTCTCAGCATAGGCAATCGCCACGAGTTCAAGTGTCTTGCTTCATGTAGCATGTGCATGCCATTGAGTGATGCCATGTTTCTGCTGTGGGATGTGCGGCTTGAGAGAGTGAACTTTCTGTCTAGACAGAAGTGACATATGGGAGGTGGCACTAGGATGAGTGAAATGTCAAGAGAAGGACTAGAAACAGGCAGAATTGCAGAAGAAATAACTATGAGGAGGAGTGCAGGGCAGCAAAGGCAGTTGAGGTAGCTGGGAGATTCAGCATAAAAGAGTTCCTTATACTAGAAAAGGAAGAGGTTGAGGGAGACTTCCTGAAAACTGCTTAGAGGCAAAGCCTACCTGTTGGGAATCAGACTCTGTAAGGGTACTGGAGGGCAAGCCAAATTGTGGAGAAGCCTGATATCCAGAAGATGTGTATGGATAGCTCAGGGATAGTCCTGTGGAACACAGTAAAAACTGCCTTTAGGACTGGAGAACAGATCTGAGTGGCAAAGGAGGAGGAAAAAAACATTTCTGATGCAATCACTGGAAGAAATGAAAGCAGATTGAGAGAACAGGGGTCCTACATCAAGAAAGGTCTTACTAAGACCAAGAGCTGTGGAGATCACATAGACAATGTTGCTTTCCATGCCCTGCTCTTGGAAGCACTGGCTGAAGATCAAAGAGACCTGCAGAGGTTGCAGCATGGCAGGGACTGATGAGGAATTTTTGTGTGGAATAACAGGTTTGGAGATCCTGAAGGGGAATGTCTGATGAAAGAGACTAACACAGTCTTAACTGTCTAAGAGTACTTGCAGCAATCTTGAGAAGTAAAGGAAAGGTTTCACCAAACATTGTGTCTTCTGCTGAAGTTTGCCACTAGCCCTGTAATCTGGGCTGCCTTCATGAGTTCATGAAGGACAGGAAAAGGATATTGTGTCTGTACTGGCTCTGCCGTATCTTGATGAAGCATCAGACACCTGAGCGATATAATTTTGGATGATGTGATGATGGATCTGCTCTGCAGCAATTCCCCAGATAATTCCAGGAAAGCAGGCCAGGGGCCTGTGAGACTTCAAAGGGTAATGAAGGGTTACTGTCATCTGACTCCTTTAATTTTGCTTATGCTTTGAAGAATGGGCCTGGTAACTGTTGACAACACAAGCAAAGGTTGCTCTGGCTGATTCCTTGCCTGGCCATTCAGCTTGCATGAATGTGTGACTCACAGCAGAGCAGGACCTACGGCTCCAAGTGCCAGGGGACAATGTCAAGTGAGGAATCACACTAGGGCTGCATACTTGTCAAACAAAAATGCTGAGACTAAGTCCAGGGAAGATGGAAATTCAATGTTGAGTGGAAGGACAAGAGCTCATCTGTTTTCATTTTCAGATTTTTTGTGAAAGAGGGGCCTTATAGTACATCTGAGTTTAGTAGGTCATGAAAGCTACCACAGAGATGACAGGGAGTCCAAGTGCTTATAATAACACAAAATTCAAATTTAAATCTGTTTTTCTTCCTATTTGTGTCTCCTTGTCAGTTTAAGGAATAATTCACTAATCTCTGGATTGCTCTCCCTCTAAAGAGAAACATGACCTGAATTTTGGTTGTCGCAAGGAAATTTACAGCTTTAGAAGCAAAATAAAAAATAAACCCAAAAAACTCCAACTCTACGTGTACATAAAATCTGTCATGGTTTCACCCCCGGTGGCAACTAAGCACCACACGTCCATTGGCTCACTCTCCCCACAGTGGGACAGGGAAGAGAATCAAAAGAGTGAAAATAAGAAAACTCCTGAGTTGAGATAATGGCAGTTTATTAGGGAAAGCAAAAGTCACACACACAAGAAAAGCAAAAGAAGGAATTAATTTACCACTTCCCACTGTCAGGCAGGTGTTCAACCACCTCTAGGAAAGCAGGGCTCTATCATGCGTAATGCTTATTTGGGAAGAAAAATGCTAATACTTTGAATGTTCCCCCTTCTCCCAGCTTCATATGCTGAGCATGGTATTCTGTAGTATGGAATACCACTTTGATAAGTTCAAATGAGATGTCCTAGCTGTCTTCCCTCACAGCCTCTGGTGCACCTGCTCACTGGGAGAGCACAGGAAACTGAAATATCCTTGACTTAGAGTAAGCCCTACTTACTAACTGCTGAGACGCCAGTGTGTTATCAACATTATTGTCATAGAAAATCCAAAATACATCACTATACCAGCCTTTATCAACGAACTCTATCCTAGCTGAGATCATGTTTGAATGTTTTCAAGGTGCAATTTAAGCATAATAATGATATTCAAACCCACCAAAGCTCATTTTTTAGGGAAGACTAACTATTACGTGTTAGTTATGTGCCCCCAAGAAAATATTCTTTGTCCACAGAAGAACTAGATTTTTTTTCTGAGATGCAGGAATGTGACATTTTCAAGTGAATCATGCAATTTTTTTCTGTCTTTCATACCACTTCTGATATCCCAGAGATGATGTTAACACTTCCCAGTTCAATATTTCTATGAATTTAAATAGCACATAGCTGACCCTTATCTTCTAGCTCATTAATAAAATGCTAGAAGATACCTGACCTACAATCTAGTTCTTTTGAGAAAGATTACTGCTTGACTTAATGCACTGCTGTTCAACACTGCCCTTTTTTGCTAAATCCCTTCATGCTGCTGAAATTTATGCAACAGCATTGACAGCTAAGATGACCTGAGTAACACTCTTGGGTAAGGTTGTTACAGGTTTTATTTCCAAAACCAGAAAGAAGCTTCATCACTGAAGTCCATCTATACAGAGAATACATGAGAACTGATGTAGTAGCTATGTAGCTATTAGTGGGCTACTGTACTACCTGTATTAGCTGTTTGTGTTAAACTATATAGATGTCTTACACAGAAAGTTATAGCTAACTGTTAGCAAATGAGTGTTCAGAATTATTTTTTCTTTAAAATTTCTGAGTGTTTGGAAGTCATTAGAAAAAAAATCTGTCTGACTTCTGTGAGCTTGGGATTAGATTCTTTGTGTGTTTGCACAATTAGTGGTTGTGGTAGTCTGTGATTTTTTCCCAGTGAGGCCCTAAATCCCATGTAAGTAATCAATACAAGCCCATAAGTGTTCATGTATCTTGCCAGCTTATTACAGAACTGGCTACACCCATCTGGATGGTGGAAATAGCGTTGGATCTTTTTTGCTCCCTTTCATCCCCATGGAACTTCAGACAGATAGATGATGCACAACTCAATCCATATTCCTTCTCTGAGTCCCCCTCACATGTGATTGTTGGCTAGCTTTTACTGCCAGGGCACCAACAGAAGCTGTTATCCAAAGTTGTGGAAGGACTTTGTCATCCATTTGTTTACAGTTGCTGGTCTGTTTTTAACTTGAAAGCCTCAAATCGGTCTGGAGCCATGGAAATACTGCTGGTGGTTTTTGGCTTGAGGGAGGTGTAGATGCAGTGTGCAACACACCACCAGTCAGCAGTCACATTAGCATCTTTACCAGTGCAGAGAGGAAAATATATCAGCCCATGAGTCTGAATTTAGATATTCAGGGAAAAGAAAGGCAGGCAATTATGAATATTAGCTTCTAATTTGAAGACTGATTTAGAGAAGCACAGATGTAGGAAATTAATCAGAAACCCAGGGATGAACACTGTTTAACATTCACTCCATTGTCCTCAGGACCTAACTACATGCTCTCTGAAACTGGAGTCTGAAGGGCTTTTGTGGGAGCAGTTTCTGGAAAAGGATAGAATGCCAGGACAGAACAGGGCTTCAAAGTAGAATGGTACTTGATGAAACAAGCGCCCCTCTATTCTCTCAGAGCTTGCGTAGTTGTGGCTTGCTAAATGAAGCCATTATATAATAGATTTGATCTCTAGCCCCCCTGGAAGGGGATGAAACTGTCTGGTGCCAGGTGACCAGTAATGTTTCTAGCTGAGTGACCCTGTGGTTCCGTCCTAGCCCTGAGCCACAACCTCTCAGCTGGCCTGCTGCTCCAGCAGCTATGTGGCACATGGTGGTCCCTGCTCATTTCCTTTCAGCTCTTCAGAGAAGGGATTTTTGTTACTGCCTTGCCCAGCAGTCAAGCACTGAGGACATTTGCTGCCTTTGTGTTATTTTTCCTAAGGTTTCTTGGATGTGATACAAGGAAAGGCAAGGGGAGCAGAAGCCAGCATGTCCTTTTCTTGGCCAGCATGAGGTGAGGTGGTGTATCGATATCTGGTCTCTTCTTTATCTGTTTGTCTTCAGCACATGGCTGGGGCTATGAGAAAGGACTGGATGAAAGTGTAGGGGATGACACACTTCTCTCTGTTGATTAGAGTAAGAGGAGAGACGCATTTTTCACAAGTCTCTAGTACAGCCATCTCTCACATATTGCTTTCTGGGAATAAGGGAAGAAGTGGAGATGTTGACTGGATTAGTAGGAAGCTTGTTAGTTTGTGCTAGAGAATCTCTTGCTGCTACCTTTTTGCCAATTTTACTTATGTCAGCTGAAATACACCATCCCGGTCTTGTTTATTTCACGGTGCACAGGATCTTAAAAACGTTGCTTCCCATTTAGGCATTATAAAGCTTTCATCATCATGGATCATCAAGTGTCCCAAATGTACAGGACATTAGCCAGCATCTCCTCATCCATGCATAACTATTTCCCATGCCACTCTGGCTTTTCTATACTTTTTTTAAAAATGTTGAGCCAAGAAGTTGTCACCAAAGGGCTTATATTTATTTCTGTTGGAGCTAGAGCTTCAAATGCTTTTTTGTTTTTGTTGTAATCTCAAGAAGGGGATTGTGGTTGCCTGCCATTGCACCTGCGTTGTTACTATTAATAATAAATACATGCCATTTAAACAGGGGCTTTTTATGTGCTAAGTGCTTCATAAACAATTTCAAAAAACAGTGTTAAAAGTGTATAAATGTTACATAGCTGGGCACTTAAAAGCTGGGAAATGCTAATGTGAATCAGGCTACCATGGTTATGTGCTTTGTGCATAATTATTATTTATTAATTATCGGCTTATTCAAGTCCCCAAAAGTTCCTGTTATAGGAAGAGATTTCCAATGAGCTGGAAATACACAGAGAGTAGAACCAGGGACATGTGGCCTAGGGAGAGTACAGGGATACAGTTCAGATGTGTAGGGATAGAATCAGCAAATCTAAGACACAAATGGAAACAGAACTTGGCATGGAATGTAAAGAATAACAAAAATAAACTATATATGTAAATAAGTCAGAAAAGAAAGGCCAGGGAGAGTGTACCCCTGATAAATGAGAAGGGAGAACAGGTGACAAAGGATCTGGAGAAGGCAGAAGCACACAATGAGTTCTTTGCCTCAGTCTTCACTGGCAGTCAGGCTTCCCACTTCTCTCAAGTCCCTGAATCTCCAAGTGGGGGCTGGGGAAATGAAGTCTCTCCCAGTGTAAGGAAAGAGTAGGTTGAAGACTACCTGATGAAACTGAATAGGCACAATTCTATGGGGTCTGACAACATACATCCCAGGGTCCTGAGGGAACTGGCTGATATTGCCACCAAAACTTTCTACACCATATTTGAAAAGTCACAGTGGTTAGGCAAAGTCCCCAGTGACTGAAAAAAGGGAAATGTCACTCTTATTTTAGAAAAGGGAGAATGGAAGAACCAGGGAACTACAAACCAGGAAGCCTCACCTCTGTGCCTGGGAAAATGATGGAGCAGATCCTCATGCAATCAATGCCAATGCACATGCAAGACTAGAGGGTGATCAGAGACACCCAGCATAGCTCTCTTTAATAAGGGCAAATTGTGCCAATCTGGAGACCTTCTGTGATGGAGTGATGGCAATGGTCAACAAGACAAAACCAATGGATGTCACCTATCTAGATTTCTGTGAGGATTTTGACACAGTCCCAATCACATCCTGATGTCCAAACTGGAGACACATGGATTTGATGGATGGACTATTCAGTGGATAAGGAATTAGCTGGATGGATGCAACCAGAGGCTCGTGGCTTTCTGTCCAGGTGGAAGCTGGTGACAAGTGATGTCTGTCAGGGCTCTCTGCTGGGACTGGTGCTCTTCAATATCCTCATCAATGTCACAGAAAGTGGGATTAGTGCATCCCCAGCAGGCTGGAGACAACACAAAGCTGAGCAGTGCAGCTGACACAACAGAAGGATGGGATGCCTTCCAGAGGGACCTGTATGAACTTGAGGATTGTGCCCATGAACTTAATAAAGTTCAGCTAGCCCCAGTGCCAAGTGCTGCACCTTGGCTGGGGCAATCCCAGATGTAAATACAGATTGGGAGATGGACTGACTGAGAGCAGTCCTGTAGAGAAGGACTTGTGGGTTCTTGTGAATGAGAAGTTGGATATGACCTGGCCATGAGCACTTGCAGCCCACAGGCCCAACCTTATCCTGGGCTGCACCAAGCGATATGGCCAGCAGGGTGAGGGAGGGGATTCTGCCCTGCGCTATTCTGGTATCATGAGACCCCACCTGGGGTACTGCATCCAGCCCTGGGGTTGTCAGCACAGGAAAAACATGGGCCTCTTGGAGCAGGTCCAGAGGAGGTCCCTGAAGATGATTAGAGGGATGGAGTCTCTTCAATGAAGACAAGCTGAGAGAGTTGGGGTTGTTTCAGCCTGGAGAAGATTTGGGGAGGGTTGACCTCATTGTGACCTTCCAATATTTAAATGGAGCTAAAAAAATAGAGGAATTTTTCATAAGGTAGTGACAGGACAAAGGGAAATGGCTCTAACTGGAAGAGGACAAGTTTAAATCAGATATTAGGGGGAAATTCTATATTGAGAGGGTGGTGAGAAGCAGCAACAGGTTGCTCAGAGAAGCTGTGGATGCCCCATCCCTCATAGTGCTTGAGACCAGGTTAGATGGAACCCTGGCCAACCTGAGCTGGTGGATAACAACTCTGCCCATGACAGTGAGGGTGAGAAATTACCTTTAAAGTCCCTGACAACCCAAACCACTGTGTGATTCTATTGATTCTGTAATTCTATGATTAACAACTGCTTCCTCTTTTGAAAAGGAACAGGGCAGGAGAGAGATTGCAAGATAAGAGAGAACAGACCCAGGAAGCAGAGGAGTACACCAGGAAAAGAAATAAAGTCTGTAGGTAAAGCTGAATGCCCCACAAGATGTCTACTTTTCCTGTATCTGATCATGTCACTTGTTTCAAAAGCAAGACAGGTACTTTCTGCAACATTTGGTTCCCATAATACAGGGAAATTTCATTCTTGTGAAAATATTTTACCCAGTTGATGGCACGTTTTATTTGGGTAGTGTTCCCTTGACCTCAGCTGGACGGTGAGGTCTTCTGATTAGCTCACTGAACCAGGGAAACTGCTGAATGTCCAAGTTACAGATTTTGTTTTTAGGAATCTGATCTTCCAACAAAGAAAAAAGACAACCAGCTTTTTATCTTTTTTCTTCTCCTCCTTTTTTTTTTTTTTTTTTTTTTTTTTTTTTTTTTTTTTTTTAATATTGTCCTAAATAGTGATTTCTAACTAGAGAGGATGCAGTAAAGTAGGTATCCTGGGCTAGTAACCTGGGAAAGAGAGTAATTATTTGGCTGCCAAGCTTCACTACTTTTCCCTCCACCTCCATTCTCCTCTTTTTGTTCTCAGTTGTGCCTATGCTGTAGCTGATGCACCCTGCTGTAGATAATATTGATTTGGGCTTAGGTTTGCAGTGTTTAGACACCTCTTGGAGAAAAGCTTTTGTGCATCTGCCATGCTGTACAAATACAGAGGACTTGCTTCAGCTAGCAAAACACAGTTTAACATCTGTCCTCTGCTTGGCAGAAGCCATGCAGTTAACACAGCTTGTGTGTAGCTAGGTTTGTAGTTTAATTATTTTTTAATGCTGTGCATGAAGACAGCAATCTTATGCAAAGCCTGAGACAATCAGCACAGCTGCTGGTTGTGCCCTCCCTCAGCACAGGGGTTCTGCAAAATTGGTGACTTGGTGCTAGGCCACAGAAGCTCTGTTTTCAGTGGTACTCAGCCTTTCCTCTGTCCTTCATGTGTTTGTCTTGTCATCAAGGAAGACAGAGTCAACCTTGCAGGAAGATACCCAACAGCAGAGTTATCAGCAGCAGAGAAGATACCCAGGCCACTTCACCCAACCTTCTTTTCCACTGACCTTCAGCAAAGGGAGTTCCTAAATTTAGTATCAAACAAAAGGCTTGCTAGCAGAGAGGGTTAATACACGACAGCTCTTAATGTTCAGTAGCAACACAGAATGTTGTTTTGTGGCAACCTTTCACTGCTTCAGATGCTATTTTTAATGTGCTTCTTTTTAACATTTTATTAATATTTAATTATAATTAAATACATTGCATGCTACATTAGAAATAATTTAGTACATCATTTATATATACATGAATATTTTAAATCAGGCTTTCTAGAGGAGAAAGCTGATGAAATAATGTATGGAGAAGTGCAGAAAAACTATACTAATTTTTCTGTTCCCTTTGAAAATTTTGAACTTGTCAGCTGATTTCAGCAAACTTGATAAAAGGATAGAGGTTTCAAAGAAGAATTGCTTTAAACTTCTAATAAAGTGTTTCCCCTAGTTAGATGAGAGCAAGACACTCAAATCTGAGTCACTATGAGTAGAAAAAAAAAGGGTTTTGAAAAAAAATCTTGACTGGACACCAGAAATCAAGAAAGTTATCATCCTCTCACCATCTTTTCCCAGAAATGGAACAAACTTGTTTATATTGGAAACCTTGTGCCACACAACAGCACTATGTGGTGTACATAATTTCCCTGAAATTAACTCAGGTCTTACATATTCTTAAAGCTCAATTCTTTTGGTGCTATTTGCCCTTCTCCTTATTTTGCAAGTTGTCTCCTGGGCTTCTCTCCTGAAAGTTCTTTGGGGTACTTCTTGTTGTCTCTGTCCCAGGTGAAAGTTTCATATCTGCTCAATGCTTTGTTGAAATCCAGACAAAGGAATACTAGTGTATTTCCTTTGTCTAGAAAACAAGTGATTAGGGAAAGACAACAATTCAGCCAGCCTTGAGGTATGTATGACAAAAGCACAAATTGTGCATGGTTCCTTCTGCCCCTTTAAAAGTGCTCGTCTATTCACTATGCTCTACTATTGGCTTGACTATAGGCCAGGGGACAGCCTGGGTGTTTCCTTTTCCTTCATGCAGTGTTGCTATACTGCACTGTCTCTTGGTAGAGCTCATGATTCAATAGGTTTATAAAAAAGTTTCAGAAGTCTGGAAAGGAGGCAAGAGGGTTCCAATCTATCATCAGACACAACAGCCTTAATAAATCTGGAAAAGCACTGCTTCTGGAATACAAGGATTCTGATAAGGAGTCCATTCCGAGTTAGTCTGGGGGTCTATTATTTGGGTATGTTGTTTCAAACCATGGCTGCAGACACTCACACAAAGAAATAGAAATATGTAAAGATCCTTGTGCAAGATGCCTTTCCACTTTGTGTCAAAAGTCTCTACTTTCTCAGAGAAGTTTTGGTAGAAATGACAGCCAGCCAGCCAGCCTCTATTTACAGTGATCTATTTCTGTAGCATAGTTTCCCTGTCTGACCTCATCCCAGAGTTGTTGATATGTTTATCTGCACCTGAAGCTCTTCCCTACATAGAAAAATTTCTTAATTTCTCTTTATTATCACTATGCCCTACTAATAAAGCTCATTAGTGTTATATTTCTGCATCATCCCTTTTTAGCTGTTTTCATCCACACAATTATTGAAAAATAGAGACTAGTTTGAGAAGAGCCCAAATCTTCTCCTTTTCTGTTCTCAACCCTGAAAGCAGCCATACCATTTCTCCTAAATGCAGGACTATAGATCAATCATTACTGCTATATGTAGACAGTGTCTTGTCAGAAATAGAGGACTTAATATTCAGAATTCTCAGAATTCTCAGAACTAGTGCTCCCATTAAAATCAGATGCCTTCCATTGCTACCATGGGTAATGCAAACTTGATTGGCTGCATGTATGTGTCTCTATCCAGACTTCTAGTGGGTGCTGTGAGCAAGGAATTGTTACTGTTCTCAGGTGGATATCTAAAAGCCGGCCATGTGATTTGGGCTCTAAAAATACTAAGTTCTCTCCACAAATGGAATGATGAATGACTGTGTCTGAATTAGAATACAGGTTAGGTCAGATTAATCCAATTACATTTAAAACTATGTGAGTTGAATCAATTTTTCCATCTGTTCAGTGCTTCACCTGTGTATGACACCCTAGGATATTGGTCTATGTTTGCAGTTTTGCATCAATCTTTGAGCTTTGTCCTCACTAGTTTCTGATGACCCAAGCTGATATGAACCAGAGGACCCCAGGAGAGAGAGAAAACACTGATCAAACTCAAACTGCACCACAGCTGACCAGAACACTGGAATGGGGCTTCCAAGAATTTGGTTCTGCCAAAGACTTCTGAGTTTCACATGAGCTCCTCCCACCCAACCCTATTTTGTCTTCCTACTCCAGAATGCAGGGTCTATGGCTTGAAGACTGTACCACACCACACATAGATCAACCCTGTTCATTGTCACTTAACAAACAAACAGTCTCTTTTATAGAGAGGTTAATTTTAGGTAGCCAGTGTTCCTACATATATCTGTGTTATTTCAGTCACAGTCTTTTTTTCTTCTGTGGTACATTCACCTATCACCTATTCACCTTTCCAAAGAAGCTTGAATATTTGTATCTTAAGTATAAAAAAATGAGAATACTATAGGAAACATGAATGAGGATCCCATGATGCCCTTTAGAACTTGGTGGTCTTAAGGCTGTTTTCCAGCCTAAGAGGTGCTATAATTCTACATTGTCTGGTTAGGACAGTGTCTCAAACTCAGTTCTCCATGATAAATAAACTCAATGGATATCAGGCAGTTCAGTTCCAAGGCATCTATTCACAAAAACCAAGGTCTCCTCAGCTACTGGAAATAAGATATGCTTGCATGTGTATTTTTTATATATTTAAATAGGTGAATACTTCTTGGGTCTTCTGGAAGGATATTCTATTTAAATGATATTCATTTATAGTCTCTCAGATATTTAAATAACAATAATAAAACAATATTAATAATTTTAAATAATATTATTAATAACAGTTTAATTATTAATATGTAACATTTATAAAGCATATTAATATTTTAGTTATTTATGAGTCAATGCTTTAACACAATGCTTTAACAACCTGAAATCACCATGTCTTGACTAGGATGTGACTGAATTGAAGAAGGAGGTCTGAAGAAGACTTGAAATCTGAGCAAGGCTTATTTGGCATTAGAAATGAGGCAGTCCTTTCTGATAAAAATGAATCTGCTGCAATGTTTCCAATTTAGTCTCTTGCCTTGTAATGTTTTACCGTGCATGGCAGTTCAAGACAGAGAGCATTCACTCACATTTCAATCTGAGCCTTTTTTGCTTGAGAAGCAATATCTGATTGGTACAAGAATAAGAGAAGTGCTGAGTTGTGCTGTGCTCTCTGTAGAGCTTCCCTGCTGTTTTTCTCTCTCTATGTTACAGTTCAGGACTGCAGTAACAGAGTGGCTCTGCTCCTGCTTGGACATGGGCCCCAATATTTTCAGGTGTGCCCTGACAATCACTGGGAAAGCTTTCATTTGTTCTGCAGCAGAGGTACCAATCACTTACAGAAGCTGTTCATAGCTAAGTTTTCTTTACTGAATGCTTGATTGCAAAATTTCAGTCTGGTGCTTCTGAGGGAGCATTGTAAAGTGTTCGTAGAGCTTGCCAGTATTGGCCTTTGTGGGTCAATTGAATTAAACTCTCTCCTGCATGTCTCTGAGGCAGAGACATATCAGGACTGATTTGGGGGGAAATTGTCCTGGGTTGTAGTGTAGGATGTACACAAAGTATTTATTCTATCACCACCTTCATGAGCTGTTGGAACCAGGTGGGGCAGTGTTCTTCTCAGCCCCCTGCCTTTGGGCTGTCTTCTGCTAATGGCCCATCAACACCTTGCCCATGACTCACAGGTAACTCCCTCCAGGAGTTATCTCTGTTTAATGGGCCATCAAGGACCCACTTCACGACTCATCGTCCCATTGTGAGCTGCTCCACCCAGGGGGAGGAGCCAAGCATTCTCACTTGGATATAATCTGGGATTTGGGACAGTATAAGCAGCCCTTACCCACTGGATTCCCAGAGAACCAGAGCTACCACACCTTTCTACAGGATCACTGCTTATGGAAGAGCACCTCATCTGGACTGCTTCCACCATCCTGTTCAGGTTGTATTCTGAATCTGTCAGTGTTCTTTTGTATTATTGCATTTATTTTATTTTACCTTTTTACCTTTCTTCTTATTTAATTGTATTTCTGACTTGGACCTTCTCATTTGTTTTGCTTTCAAACCATGACAGAAATGAGGCTTCATTTGTTGATGGCAGCTGCGTTAATTTGTGTTGTGGTACAACTTCCAGTGCCAGACTTCTCTCCTTGTTCTCAGAAAAGTCAAGGGAAATTAGTATCTGTCAGGAGATTTGTTTTTTTAAAGTGAGTAGTTTTTAGGTAAGCTTGTACATACCAGAGACCCAAACCATACAATCCTTGGAGGCTGTTTTTTCAGTGGTCATGGGATCATAGAAGCATTAAGGTTGGAAAAGGCCTCTATGATCTTCAGTGTTAGATTTAAAATTGGGATGACCTGTGGAAGGAATAGGAATGATGGGTACAAACAGTTCAGTTTTCATCACATGCTCATTGCCTATACACTATGTCCTGTGATATGATCAGAGCCTTATTTTCATATTTTACTGTGGTATGGAGATTATAAGATCTGGTGTAATACTGGATATAAATATATATATATATATATATATATTTATATATATATAAATAAATAGACTTAGCTAGTGTTAGGACAAACAAGACAGAGAGGAGAGAAGTGGCCTTGCCAAAAGTATTGCTTTGGCTGCATGGTAAGGGAATACATGCTGACTTCTGCATCTCTAGTCAAAAGACAATCTCCTTTCTGTGTGCATCCCTTTGGATCAACTTTATCTCTTCTCTGCTCTGTTGCAATTCTGCCTTGACTTTCCTGGTGACCGTAGTTTTGGCAAATAGTGCAGGTTTTGGATTACAGCACCACTTGAAAACAGTGGAGCAAAACCAGCAGGAAAGGCTGAAGAGTCCCATATACGCAGCTGTATAGCTCTGCCACAGAAATGGAGATATTATTTCAGAGGAGATACAGAGCCTGGAGGCAGGGACAATATAAGGCTGAATGGTAACATTAGATTGAGGAAATGAGATCTGTTGCAATCTTTTTACTAGAAGAAAGCAAGGACAATCAATGTTAAGCAACTTGGTTTGCTGCAGCATCCTGCTAATGTCAGCACAGTCCCCATCTCTTCCTGTTTGTTTCAAGAGCAGAGGTCTCTGGCTGGAGTGTCAGGATCTGTCCTTTTTCCTTTCATTCCTGTGGCTTGACTGCTCCAGTGCTCTCCAAACCACTCTCTTAGACTCAGTTCTTTCTTCTTACTGCCTTGTACTTGTAGGACAGTTGCTGGTTCTACATGCTGTGCATTTCCTACTACTGTTCTAAGGGTTGCTGCATCCTCTCTCCTATCCATAGCTGCTGCTTTTTATGAGTGTATTGGGGTAGGAAGGGGACACATCGAAGGGTCTGTATAGAGGAACAGAAGCAACTATGAAGGCTAGCCCTGCAGTTGTGACCAGGCTGCATGCATTGGAAATGTTTCCCTGTGAACAGATATCCAGATCACAAAGAATAAACTTTGACTTTTAGATAATCCCTCAAGTTTTCCAAACAGTTTCTAAAATCAGATTGGTACTGATGTGTGGAAGCTATAAGAAAAAAACCAAAAAAACCCCTCCTGGAAATGTACAAATGTGGCTGTGAGTTTTGTCTGTGAATTTCAAAATCGCCCATCTTGAACTACACCAAGGGACACCTGAGGGACTGATCATCACCACAGTGAAAGTTTCTTCCTTTCTTTCGATTCCGCTATTCTTATCCACTCTGATGGGCAGAACTGTTGCTCTGACACAGGCACTGCCTGAGACTTTGTTCTAGATTTGGCTGGACTTGAGTTAATTTTCTCCACATCTAGTATGGTCTAGGTTTAGGATTTGTGCTGAATACAGGGTTGATAAAACAGAGCTGGTTTTGTTATTGATGATCAGGGCTTTCACAGAACCAAGGTCTTTTCTGCTTTTTGTACTGCCAAGCTGGTGAGGAAGTTGGTGGTATATGGGACGGTGGGAGGAGACACAGCCAGGGCAGGTGACCCAAATTGACCAAAGATATGTTCCAGACTGTTTGACATGCTGCTCAGTATTTCAAGCTGCGGGGAAGAAGAAGAAAAGAGGGGTGTTTGGAATGATGGTGTTTGTCTTGCCAAGTCACTGTGAGGTGGGATGAGGCCCTGCTGTCCTGGAGCTCAGGCCCAGCTGAACAGTTACCTGCCCATGGGAAGCAGTAAATGAATTCCTTGTTTTGCTTTGCTTGTGTTCGTGGCTTTTGCTTCCACTGTTAAATTGCCTTTTATTGGAAGCCATGAGTTTTCTCACTTTTATTCTCCCACAAGCTGCTGTCTGAGCAAGTGGCTGCATGGTGCTTTGGTGTCTGGGCTTAAACCACAACTGACTTACAGGCATTTTTTCGCTGTTGCAGCACAGTGTTTCACCTTGGGGTAATGAGAAGGGTAAGTGTCCTTGTAAGTGTTTTCATAGGTTTTTTTTTCAGGCTACATTTTAGAAAAGGGTACCATCCGGAGAAGTAAATCTCTTGTTTATGCCTGGTATAACATGAGATGTATTGCTGCACATATTTCTATTTGCCCTGCAGGGTGTCTGTTGTGTCCCTATCACCACTCTGCGTTTGCAGTCTGATGATAGAGCAAGAACAGTCCAATAAAGCCCAGAAAGTTTAAAAATTAATCTTATCACCTAATTAAACAAAGAATGTTTGAAGATACATCTTTGCTGTTTATTGCAGTTTTAATCCATTTTTCTTAAGTACAAATAGAAAAAAAATATATATGTATACATACACACACTCCACATGTATTTATATGGATTAAATATTGTTTCAAGCAGCTCTGCTGATCAAACTCAATGCCAGACTGGTAATGCTCTCCAGCACTGGGCGAAGAGAGTAGGATGAGTAAATAGTAAAGTGACTACCTCACTGCCATTTCAGAGCCTGCTTTTGGCATGTGGAGCTGTACTTGGAGAGCTGGACCCTACCACTACTTTCCCAGTTGTGAGTTGCTCCATGCTTCTCTGCAGGCTGGCGCAAAGAAGCCTATTCATGGTTCAAAAAACCTGGCATTGTCACATGGGTCCTGTGCTGGGCAGCCAACCTGACACTGTTTTCTGTCATCCCACAGCCTGAGGGGCCCATGGGCATAGCCCACCACATTGGTAGTGCTGTCTGTAAGAGAGTATGGATAGTCACCTCAGAATGGCTTTTTACTTCAATTTGTAAACAACAGGTTTTGGACTGGGATAACATGGAAGTTTGTGCATGGTTACTTCAGCAAAAGAATCTGGGAATATTTCTTTTCAAACATGGCAGTCACGTTTGCTTGTTTGCCTGATTGTACAACTGCTAGGATGCTGTCATTTCTGATAGAAGGTGGCACTGCCCAGCTATTTGATGTGAAGACCGGATGGGCTGCTGGAATGGCTCTTTCCTTTTTTTTTCAAATTCTCATGACCCAAAGCTCCCTTTGTTTTGCCTAGATTTTAACTGTGAAAAAATCCTCTTTTAGGCCCTGGTGAATGTCATAGAGCTGTGCAAAGGCTGGACTTTCTTACGGAATTCATACCATGATCTATTAGAGTGGCAACCTGTCTATAGAAAGAGCATATGTGTGTGTGTGTGTGTGTGTGTATATATATATACACATACATATATACACACACATGTACATATACGTACATATTGGCAGAAGGAAGGTAGCATCAGACAGATGTGGAAATGAGGACTGAGGGGTAGAGTAATTTTACATCCATGGAAATCTCTTCCACAGATCATTTGTGCTACATGGGAAGTCAGAGCCACTATCCAGACAAAATGACGTGTCTGTCAGATTTGTCTGCAGAAGTGGACTGCCTGCTATAGTTGCTTCCCAGATAGCAACTTGATTTATTATCAGCAACATCACCACTGCCATAACACTGCTTCATGCTGCACCATGAGTGACTGTGATGCTATAAGATGTGACACCAAAGTTATGTAATAACAGTGCACACCACAATTGGCCTAGTGGGACTTGATATAAGTGTAATCCATGGAGATTTACTGAGGGATTCATGAACTGAGACATGTCAGCATGTTTTCTTGAAGGAAGAACTAAACAGACAAATTGGTGCCAAAGTATGTCTTTATCCCATGATACTGAAAACCCCACAGGGAAATTTTGATTATATCCTAAAAAACGTCAGTACCGTTTTGAAAAGAATTTTCTTTGCCTCTTTTTGTTCCAACAGTACTTTAACTGTACTATCTCAGTATTGCTTTGCTGTGTGACTATGTAGCAAAAGGGAAGGGCAATTCCATCAGTCAATAAACAGTGTGCTCCTTATGTAAATCTATTCTCATCATGCTTTTGGCCAAGCTCAAAAACCTATATATTCTCTGCTGGCAGTCAGAAGGCTAGCACTGCAGAGCAAAGAACCAGGCAAAATAAAAGCATCTAAACAGTGGGTTTGAGGTGGGATTGTAATGATTTTTTTAGGGGGTTTTTTTTTGGCATTTGTGCTATTATCAGCTTTTTGTGTGCTATCCCTTGCAGAGATCCTGATTTTTGGTATCAATTTGGGACAAGATGATATTTCTGAAACTAATAACAGTGCAGTATGTTCTCACTCCTCTCCCTCTCCTTACATCGCTTCTGCACCCAGGCTTGGTAGATATGAACACTACAGCCTGTCTTGGGTTATTATCTTACTGATTCTTTCCCAGAGACATTTTATTTTCTTATGAGGAAGATCTATCATGGTTAGGTCTAGGAAAAGACAAACCCTTCCTCCTTCTGCTAGAGGGACTATTAAACTTACTTCATTGTTATGCTTGGCTTGGAAGTTTCCTGGAGGCATGGTGCAAACCTTCTAAACCCCGATGGACAGTGAGGAAAGACTGGGATATGTAAATAGCTGCACTGAGTTGGGGGAGGCTCACAGAGTTGATTAGAAGTCCTTTGGCGTTCTGGTTTCACTGTTTTTGGCTTCCTCCTGGCAGAAACACAAATGGCAAGTCGAAGAACGTTTCACAGTGTGCTTTGGATTCATGTAGGCAGGGCTCTTCTGAACTAAAGGTAGGAGGGAGGGAAGGAAGATGGAAAACTCAGCCATCTGTCAACATTTTTAAAGTCACATTAAGAAGGGACATTTATATTCTCAGGGCTTTTGGAAAACTTTCCCTGACAGCACATTTCACAGAGGACTCTTTCTGACAGGGACTGCTATCTATTCAGTGACACATCTGGGGGAGCAGATTGCACTGTGCAGAGTTGAAGTTCACCGCAGGGCTATGAACAGTTCAGGGAAGTGGAAGACTGGAGGGAAAAGAAGCTTGAAGCCATTCTTGTGGCTTGACTCTAACACTAAAATGCATCTTTATCTGTTGTTTACTCTCTGGGAATATCCACTGTCACTCAACAAGGTTCTGAAAACCTATAGACAGATTTTCTAATGCATACACTGAAAATAATTAATGAACTGAAAAAACTCCCAACTGTCATGAAGACAACTAAGCACTTACTTCCCTGGTATTACAACCAACACTCCTAACCCACTCTTTCTCCCAGCTTTTTGTGTTTTTCAAAAAGCATGCAGAAGAAAATCTTAAAATGGCTAACAGCATAATCTGGGTGCATTTTGCTCTTCAGGAGCAAAGAATGCATTAATAGCAGTAGTAGTAGTAGGACACAAAAAATTGACCTTCTGTATTTCTTCCAGTATTTCCTGTGATGGAGCACACAGTCTCTTGCAATGCATTGTGCATGCATGTGAAAAGAAAAACCTTCTGAATTTTCTGTTGTCCCTTGTTACACTAAAAATATTGTTTATGGTCAAGAAGGAAGCATATCAAGGAAGAAGTAAAGGCAGAATTTTATTGTTAGTATGATTAAAATTTTGAGAGACTATTCAGTTTTATTTAGTTTCTAATTGTTGCAAAAATGAAGGAATAGCAATGTAGCTGGAGTATTGCTCTGAAATTGTCACAGACACACAGACACACATAGACACGGACACACATAGACACACACAGACACACAGAGTCTCTGCTTCATTTTACCCCTTTCCTTGATTCTGTGCTCACCATTCTACTGGTCCCTTGTATTCTAGAAATTCCATACTGGTGAAGGTCATGGGGGGATTTTGCTGGAAGCTGTTAGCATCCAGAGTTCTTTGCCAGGAAGAATGTTCATGTTATGAATTCTTCTTTGTCCTTCTAGGAGCACTTGGGATAATTTTTACGTGTTGCTGAGATACTGCTCTCTTCTACAGTGGTCTGCAGCTCCATGTTACATCCAAATTTAATACACCCTGGGCCATCTCAGTATGTTCTCTCTTGGTTCTCTTCACTACCCCTGAACCCAGTTTGTCCAGCTCTAAGTTCACACTTTAGCTGACCATGGGCAACCTATTTGCAGCTGTGCTCCTCTGTGCCACATCCTGTGTCCTTCTCAAGGCCTCTGCTGTCCTACTGTGCCTGGGTTTGTCAGCACGTTGTCACCAAGCTGCTTCTGCATAAATCTCATTGCACGTGGAGTAGCAGCTTGCCATTGCTGCCTATGCAAACACTGTGGTCATACCACATGAAGAGAAGCAAAAGTAAAACAGCTCAGGCACAAGAACCTGATCGGCTGGAGGAACTGCTGCCACATTCAAAAGAAGCAAAGAGAACTCGAGAGGTTTCAGTTCACAGGTCTTGCACATTGCTTGCAAAGCTTACAGTCTAATTTACTAGCAATGACAATGTTCTGAAAGAGGGTCACACACACAGGAGAAAGAAAGAGCTACAAAACTTGGTCAGCTTTGTGCTGGAAATACCCTAGCTCTGACAGCACTGGGTGTGAAGTTCTAGAGAGTCTGATGGTAGGTTCAGGTCTCAATTTCATGTTAACCAGTATGCCTCCTTTCCAAGCTGAAGCAAACAGCCAGAAGAGGAAGCTAATTTTCTTAAACTCTTCTTAGAAATACCTGGGTGTTCCTGAAGGCAGGTTTAAAATGAGGAGTGATCTGCATGGAGACAGAGGAACAGAAACCTGTGTTCAGGCCTTTGCACCATAGGATTCCCATGCCCCCTTTGCTCAGTCTGTGGTACACTCCCCTCACTGTTAGCATCTTGCAGCAGGCATTGGGAAGGTGGGGATGGCTGTGTCACCAGGGGCTCACTGCTGCTGCTGGAATCAGGTAAGTGCAAATAAGGATGGACAGGCATGCAGGAAAAATAGCATGCACATATATTCAAGCACAGAAGCCTTGTTTACACAGAACCACATCAATCTGTCTCTAAGTACATGGACCTTCAAATGGAATTTCCAGCTTTTGGAAACTCTTAATATTTTAATTTTACCCCTGTTCTTTACCTCAAAGGTAATAATAAAATTTATTGCAAAATCCAAGCATTTCTGGGCCGACTGAAATGTTTTTGCCTTTCCTCTTAGGTGGGATTTCCATTGAATAACTACAGCCTAGGCACTACAGAATTTTGTGTCTTTGAGGTCTCTTTCTCTTTCCTTCCCTCATTCTCTCCCCAGTGAATAGGCTGTTTAAAGCCCTGCAGAAGATATAGTCACATCCACAGAACTCCACACAGGATGGCTCTGCTGTGCTGCAACACTGTTTGGCTGAAGATCATAGTTCAGGGAGAAGAGTGTAAGGTGTTGTAAGGTCTTTGTATGTGACATTCCAATGTATTCTGTGCATGCTGATAGCCAGCCCTGACTTGCTAGGAAGACAGAAACATGAAAAATGGCGGAAATAAGAAACAGCAAAAAGGAGAGCACTTGTTTAAAGAAGCTGCTAATAAATGATGGGTATTGGGATGATGATACCATATGGATCATGTAAAGGTAAAGAAAACCTACAGACTCCCAAGGGAGTACTTCTGCTCCCAGCCCAGCCCTCTCCAGCAGCCCTGCTGGATCCAGCAGTGTTGAGCTCCCCATCATCACAGCTGCTGTCCTCAGTGACAGCTTACTCTCCACACCCAATCCCATCTGTGGGTAAGAAGAGTCACAGGACAACCAAGAAGATTCCATGCCATGGCCCTCAATTCTCAACCAGATCTGGAGAAACTCATTTGTCCTGAAAACCAGCTACTGGGAGATAGCTGTGACTGAAGGGCTGAGTACCAGGACCACAGATCACAGCGCATGTACCTCCCTGCCAGCTGCTGGCAGTGAGTGTTCATACCTTCCCCAAGACTGTGAATGAGTGTGCACATATGAGGTGGGGTGTCTGTGTGGTGTGAGTAATTGATAACCTTCAATCTTTCAACCAGCTGGAAAGCAGAGGGTCCTCAGGTCTGGGCTGCTGTCTGGGGGGGCTATGATTTTAGGGTGCCTGTGGGAGAAGCCTACAAGGAGGAAGGGACTTGTCTGTCTGAGCCCTTTTCTGTGCAAGTTCTGTGTTTGGGTGCTGTGAAGGCAGCTTGTCAGTGTCAGTGTCAGTGTGTGTGACGGCCTGTCCTCTGTGTGTCTGTGTGTGTTACTCTAGAATACAGGCTCCAATTTGATACTGAACCCAAAAATGAGAAAGCAACAACCACGTTCTTCAGCCTAGGCATGGGCCCAGGGCACTGGGCTGGGCTCCAGTAATCATCCTGACAGAGTCCATTTTCTTCTCACTGCACACTGTCTCCAAATAAAGCAGTATTTCTGTTGTCACACGTGAACTACTCAAGGAAGATAACTCCACACTTCTGCCTGAGATGTAACAGCCTGATAGCTGCTATACCTGTATTCCTGCTCTCTTGGGCAGCTGGGCCTCCATCAGATGGGCCTTGAGAGGTTCAGAAGATCCCAAATTGTAAAGAGAGAGGATCAGAGAAGGTTGTATCTGAAGATGAAAAATGTTAAAATGAAATTGCTGTGTAAGTCAAAGCAGGTGGTTTTAGGATCTCTTCCTGATGTACATAAATTTTTAGTGAAGTTAGCCAATGTGTTTATCATCAGGACCTCATCTCTGTTCATGGATGGTGTTAAAAATATGGGTGGAGATAATATTAATATCCTTAAAATGCCTTTATTAATCAGCTCTTACAATGGTTGCTCGAGGGGTTTTTGGCTGCCCGCTGCACCGTGGAGGAGGAGGGTGCTGGTCAGCTCTGCAGCAGGGAGTTCAGCAGAGCTGGAGAACTCTTCCCTCATCGGGAGTATTCCCAAAGTTCTGAATTTCCTTTGTTTTCTTTGGGGCCTCACTTCTGGCTTGGTACTTTCAAGTCACAGCGAGTCACAAAAACTGGAAAAATCAGTTTCTCTGATACTCTAGGGTTTACACAGCCTAGTATTGGGTTTTGTGTGTTTTAATTTTACTTAGTTTTATTTTTATAAGGGGTTTTTGATGTTAAAAGGATCCCGAGATGCACCTGGGATTTCTAATTTGCATGTACAGGGTCGCCCCCGGGAAGCAGGGGCTGCGGGCTCTCATGGCAGTTTCACAACAACATGGCGTCTTGGAAGTTTCGATGGTGGGCAGCGCCGGGGCTGTGAGGTGGGGATAGAACGTGGCAGGCGTGGGTTCCCTTTTTTTTTGGAGCGGAGCGGCGGTCTGGGAGCACCATGTGGTGGTTTTGCGGGCTTTGGGGTTTTTCACGCCGGGCTCGGGCCAGGCGGCCAGCTGCTCGGTGGCGGGAGCCGCGCCGGGACGGGTGGATCAGCAGTGGCGGGGACTGCGGGGATGCCAGGAGCCAACCCTGCGGCGGTGGCGAGGGTCCAGGCCAGGATCGGCGGCAACCGCGGGGACACACGGCATTGCTCCAGCAGCAGTGGCAGCGACGGGGACTCTGGGAGCATGGCCGTAGCAGCAGTGGCGAGCGGGCAAGCCCTCCCTCTCTCCAGCCCCGGCGGCGGCGGCAGTGCCGGCTGCTCTGGCGGTGGTCCTTTTCGCTCCGGCGTCGGGGGTTGGGAGTCGCGGTGCCGGGCTTCTTCGAATGGAGCTCTCGAGGTCTGTTTTTAAGGTGGTTTGGGGGGGGTGTGTCACAGAGGTGGTTTTTTTTACTGTTACCTTACAAGATAAACATTCCAAATTTCATTTTTATCAGATGGGATTAACTGCAGTCAGTCTAGAGCTGTAATGGACTGAAAACAGACTGCTTGGGAGATGCAGAGGGTTTTAATTTACCTGTTTTACTGGTGCTTCAGGGTAAGAAGATGACTGCCTGCCTCCAACTGGCTGATGTGAGAGAATGAGCATGGCTACTTGAGGGGCAGAAGGGGCACTGCCACTCCTGCCTGCTGCTCTGTCTTCCCTTTCTCCACACAGCAAAGTTATACCATGTTGCCACCCTTAATGAAATTAGTCTGTTTATGTGTCTGTTTATGTTCATCCAGACATTGCACAAACATCAGAAATCTGGAAAGCGGTTTTCAGGCCATGGAGGGCCAGGAAGAGATCTACAGAGTCTGACAATGCTTATAAATTTTCTGGTGATGTCATCTTCCTGAAAAATCTGCTGTGAAGTGCTTCTCATCCAGTTTTATTCTTGATTAGCCCTTTCTCCATGTCAGCTTTATTCTATTTTTATTGGTTAGAGTACAACTCAGAGCTTAAATAATTTTTCAGATTATTAAAAGCAGAGTATTTCTATCCTTCAAAACAGGAATGAAAGTAGGAAAAAGAAATGTAAGCACTTCTAATAAAAGGTTGTGGATTTCATGGTGGCTTCTGCTTAATTAAAGAATTTTTAAAGTTGTGGCATCCTTCCAGTACTCTCCTTGGTCCCTCTGTGGTAGAAGGAAAAACACAAACACAATAGTTTTTCATGTCTTCCTGTGCTAAATATCAGTGTGAATAGGCTTAAATGTTCCCTCATTTTTTGGTGGGCATTTAATTTCCAGGACATTTGAGAAAGTAGTTACTCAGATTTGTCTGCTGTCACACAGAGTGGGGGAGAGGAGCTGAGTGTTACTTTTGCAGTATCATAACGAAGTAGAACACTCATTCATATTCATAATTAACAGCACAAACAGCTGCACATGTTCTGTCTGGCTCCTCTCAATTTGTGTTAGCTTCCTTGTTTACATACATCCAGTGATCTTAGCTACTGTTAAGGAAGAGGAAATGTTTCAAGGTGACACTGTGAAATTTCCCATGCATGCTCCCTGCCAGTTCACTCCTTTCCAATGCAAGCACCTCTTTCTTTGCAACAAACCAGTGCTGAGGCCAAACACATCCAGAAATTATGCCCTGAAGTTTTTACTATTCAGTTCTGAAGGTGATTTATTAAACAATAAATCATGAAGAAATAAAGATAGAAATTCAAAAGCTGTGTTTTCCTAGGACATATCAAAAACAACCAAAAATTCTTCCCAGAAAATTTCCCCAAAGTTAGGGTAGACCCAGAGCCTTGCAGTTATTGCAGGCATGGAATCTGACTTTTACAAAGCCAAGATGAATTGTGCTCAAATTAAGATCTGTGATCCAGAATGAGATGCCTTCTCTTTTTTGTGGTCATTAATCCATGCCTCTCAGCAGGATTGCTACTCTTGCATTTCATTCATTGAAGGATAATGCATTCCATAGCAGGTGTTTCCAAGTACTTTCCCAGGGCACTTACTCCTGGAGCAATCTCTCAGTGTCAAGCCTGCAGGCAGTCAAACTGAAGTCTGGCTGGGTGTGGAGCTCTATCATGCAAGCAAAGCCACTGAAGCCTCATAAGAGCTGTAGTGTTCCCATCTGTGTGGGAGATTATGCACCAACACTGGTGAGACTGGGCACTTGTTGGAGAGTTACCCTTCATGCTCAAAATCAAGGTCATTTTATAGCAGTAGGAGCAGGCAAAAGCATGGATATGATATAAAGGATCTGCAAGTTGCCATACTTTATATGTGTATACACATATGTACATATATGTCTATGCATGTTTTTTTACCGTTTGTTTTAACTAACTATTTAGCAAACTTGAGTGAAATTCCTGCAGACAGAAATCACATTGCAGGATTTTTGAATAATAAGCCTCCTGCTTGTATGCTAAACTGGAGACAACAGCATCTGTTGATGCAGCCTGAAAGATTCTCATCACTCAGGCAGAAATGTCCCTCTTACGCTCTGCCACTGTGCAGGAGGGAAGGTGCAAAGCTGCCTGCTTCCATGGAAGACAGGATTCTGGGCATGACACTGGGGCCAGGGCATCTCTGCTAACTGCAGACTGGCACTCCTGCCTGTGAAAGGAGCTGCCAGCTCTATACCCACATTTCAAGCCTATTTCCTCTGGTCCTTCTGCCAGTAGTGATTGTTTGTGGCTGTTCGCCTGCCTTCTGCTGAACTGCACCTCATCTGCCCATCTACCAGTGTGCTGCCATTCAGCCCCTCCCCTCCCATTTCTAGTGTATGTGTGGTGTCTGCAAGAAGAATGGGAGAATGAGGAGCAATCCCTGTGTCAGTAATTGTTTAGAAAATGGAGTGTCAAAGCACTGCTTTTCCTGGTGCTACAGTTCAGAGACAGTGAGAGAGCCGTGGAGCAGCCGTATAATCCCAGCTGCTAGTATCTGTGACATGTAAGTCTGTCTTCAGAGTTTTTTCCATGGGAGAGCACTCCTGACCTCTATCTGAGATGGGTCTGGTGAAAAATAGGGCAGAAAAGAACTGTGAAAATTACATTGCTCACTTTCCACCTTAAGCAACGTGAATCTCCATTTTACTTCATCTGTTTATGAGCTTAAGGATGAAAAGTCTGGTCTAAATGGTCCTTATCTGACAGCAAGAAAAATGATACATAATTGTGTTGTTCTTGCAGCTTTACTCTTCTGTTAGCTTTTGTTTTACCTTTCACATCTCTTTTGGTTGCATTTCTTTAATATCTATGTAGATTGCATTTACTTCTAGTTTCCTTCTGCAAAGCCCTCAGCAATACTTGGTAGTTTTCTTTTCCATATTTCAGTCTCAGATCTCAGGATTATGATATTTCACTCTTTGAAGGCTTGTGTGCCTTGTATTTACTGGCAGAACAGCTATGGATTCTGCTGCTGTTTTTCAATTAATGCAGATGGATATCCTCTGCTATTCATGGCACTGCAATTGTAGAATTTTTTCAGTGTCTTTTATCACATGATTAAATCAAGCATAGAGAATGCAATCTTTTGTTGGGATGTCCACACTATATGATCCACAATCCACCCAATCGTGGAAAATGGTTCTCTAAAATGAATTCTGAACACTTTAAGCCTGGTGAAATCTATAAAACCTTTTTTCTTCTCCACCTTTCCCTTGTAAATTCTTTCCTAGTACTAAGTAAACAGTTCTAGGGTTTAAATTAACTTCATGAGAAATCTGAAAGATACAAGTGCATATTCTTCCATTTGCCATCCTTTTCTTTGTTTTTCAGCAAACAGATGACTGAGTGCCTTTTTTATTATTATTTTTTTATTTTAATGTCTTATTTGCTTTTAAACACTTTGAGAAAAGGTGGTGGTTTTTTTTTTTTTTTTTTCTTCCCACTGTTCCATCATTTATATGTGTACTCTCAGGTCTTTGTATACACTGGTATGAGTTACATCAGTGTAACTATACAGTATGACCAGGTTCTTCTGGTAGTCCATGCATGGAGAGTGTAATGTTTAACATAAAATTTGTTTATTTGAACATATCTGATGTTACCCTGGAGCTTTCATTTACCCTAAAATGTAGGTTACAATTAGCAAAATACACTTCTTCAATACACGGTTCTATGAAAAATACCAACATGCTTCAGTGGCTCTTCTCTGTAATATGCTCACCACCCTGATGCTGCTGTTCCTAGCCTCACCAAGGTGACACATGAGTTGAAGCCAGCTCTAGTCCATTGCTGTCCATTTTTTGTGCCTTAACTAACTTGACTGGTAGGACAAGCTGCTCAGTGTTATAATATTTTATAACTGCCATAATATTTTAAAGGTTCTCAAGTGGAGTCAAAATCATGTTGTCAAGTTGGCGGTTTTCTATAATGTATTTAAATCCATGCCTTGGTAGCAGGCCATCATTTTATCAGCAAACTGCAAAAAAAAATTGGTATTTTCAGCTGTATTTAATTTCTTCCCTTCATTTCTAAAGAGAAACTACTCTTTAGAGAACCCAAACACATTTTCAGTCATTTTTGATAATTTTGAACAAATGACCAAAGACAGTAAGGTGAACTTCATTATTAAATTTGAGCTGGCTTGTCTGAAAAGGCTTAAGGTGCACACCTAGATCAATCCAGGCTGAAAACAGGGGAAATAACTAAATTAGGTCCTTTCTTTGGCTATTCAGCTTCCTGTTCAACTATAAAATTGTTGAAACTAATTAATATGGCACAACCATTGATTATAAAAATACCATATTTTTGAATTATGAACTACGAATATAAGAGTATTTTAATGAAAATTGACATGCCAATTCCTAGGTCTTAAATGAAATATGATTCCTTATTGTGCAAATAGCCTGGAGTGAGGGAATGTTGTGAATTACAGAAAGCTCTATGGTAATCTATGACAAAAGGGAATAAATCATAATTAATAATCTCTAGATTCCATAGAGCTTTTTTTTCCTCAAAGCATCATTAGAAAAAGAAAGAAGATGGGAGACTCAAAAGAAAACCCAGAGGTCTTGTAAGAGGAAAAGAAAGTGAATTGAAAATTAATATTGTCAATTAAAAAATAATAAAAGTAGGATAGATAATTATTAGCAGGCATGTACCACTGAAGGAAAAGTCTAATCTCCAAGACTGATAGTTTAAAGGGCCCAAGAGATCTTGTAGTCCTACAGTTATGTTATCATTTTCTCTTAAATTCAAAAGAGCTACGGAATTTGCTAAGGAATGCATGTAGTACCCAGTTCAGTTTGTCAAAATAAAATAGTATCTGCTGATATCTGAGAATAAATTCTGTTTCTCTTGAGGAAGGCCATGCTAAAGCTTTTATGTTCTTAATAGGAAGATATTGCACTCTACTGCCTGGCAGAAACAAGTTCGAATTTCCACTGTAAGCTTTTGGATAGTCTGCAATCATGAATTAAGAGGATATCCTAATCAGCTTTTGGTTAACACTTCTTATATCCTGGAAATTAATGAGTGATTTACCTGAAAGTCTATGGAAAAATGTATGTTTTCAGTGACTTCAGTGAGGTGTGAGTGTTTCAGAGGTGAACCATGGTTTGTAACACATGATATTTTGTGTTATTGTTAGCCTTTCTAGCACACTTCTGTTTAGAAACAAGCAAAACAAGAGAGACAACTGTTCTATGACAGGGGTACATGCACCAGGTTGGACTAATACAAAATAGCTTAAGGGTTCTCAAGGGCCTTAAAAGCCCTTGATTCACACACAGATTCACATACCGATCTTTTCAATTACATATCACACTGTGACTTGACTGTAATGCCATTAGCTATATGATCTTAATCCAATTTGCTGTCACTAAACCCTTCAAGCATTGTCCTTCAGGTCCATTTTCGGAAAGCTCTGACAGCCTGGGTGAAGCCAGCTCTCCCAACCTATTTTTAGTTGCTTCTCTTGCTGAGCTTATAAATTTATTAATAGAGTTTAATTCTTTCAGGCTTTACATGTTAATGTAAAATGAGACTTATGCAATCAAAAATCTCAGTTGTCAAGTGGCTAAAGCTCAGGTAGTGACAAGCTGTGGCCTCGTTACTCTGTGATAGCTGTCATAGCTACATTAAAGTAGTAGCAGCTGCAATTAAGTTGTGAAATCCATCTCCCTGCTTTAACACTTTAAAAGGCCACACTGTCTGTATTGGATGTAGCAGGAGAAAATGCAAGGCAGGTAATGTGTATTATAGAAGTATTTTTGGAGATTTTCTGAGGAAATAGTGCAGATGCTTGATTCTGCTGTTAATCCCATGCTTTGGTTCTGTCATATCTCTATGCATCATAGAATAACGAGTCCAGCTTGTCTGTAGCATGTATATTGAGTATTTACACACTCTTCAATGCCTGTCAAACCATATCCCTATTTATTAAAGTCCAAAGGTTAACATTGGCCTCCATTTCATCAACAGCACCAGCCTCCATAAATTTCAGTCTAGCCACTAGATTTATGCTGTCTGGTTTTGGGGAGGAGATATCTTGATGTTGTCTACAAATCTTTCTCGATTTTCCTTTAAACAGCTCTACTTGAACACTCACCTTTGTTATGTTGCACACAAATCTTGATGCCTGGAATAAGCTGCAGCTATTTTGTAAGCTATTTGTCATGAAAATCTGTCATTTTTTCTCTGCAATATTTGACTGCTCCTATCCATATCTGGTTTGAATCAACTTATTAAGAGGTTGGGGAAATAGGATCCATTTCTTTCATTTTGTGTGTTTATAATTCATAAATTAAGTTTTCTGCAAGCCAAAGTTATCAGCAATGACTGAGAAAATTAAAAGATGCAGTTGTTTGGTTTAATCTTTAAAACTGTGACTAATTTAATTCTGATGTGGAAAATAAATATCTTTTTCTAGTTTCATTTTGGTTTTTGGTATCCTATTTGTAGTGGCTAAGCATTCTCAGCAGTGATGGGGCCTCAGAATGTGAGAGAGATGTCCTGTCTGTTAGAGTGAAAGATAGACATAGCCAAACAAGTACCATTGCTTAGTGATGGTGGGTGCTCTTGAGTCTGGCACAAATGGTTTAAGGTCTCTTCCAGCTTGTTTTAGCTGGTGTAGTACACTATGGACTTCATTTAAGTAACCATCATTTATAAGAAAACACTCATAGCCACCAAATTATGTGTTAAGAAGGTTTTGGACTTTTTTAACTTGGTCTTTCCTGTTGGTTTTCACTTTCCATTTTTTATTGAGAAGGAAAATAGCTCAGTTATGATTTAGGCTTTTCAGAACTTGTTATTTTATTCTTGGCTCTATCTGAACTTCTGTCACTGACAGCACTTAAGCTGGAGTTTGTGTGTAAGCACTCCTAGTCTTTTGATCTCTAATCCCTGCTCTCTTTCCTTTGGAGCAGAAAAAAATAGTGCTTTAAATTAATATATGAGTTATGTTATGTTCCACCACAATGAGTAAAGCAGAAAAATTATCTTAAAAACACTGCTAATCTGTTGGGAAGATAAACTTGCATAATGGCAGGAAGCTGTTCAGCAAAGAGATGAAATTGGAGAGAATTTTTTTAATTTGGTTTTCCCATCATCTTAATATAATAAGCAAAGCAATTTTGTACAGCAGGTCAAACAGTCTACAAATGCAATTTATCAGTACCAGAGGGATATGACAAGAAATTGTAGCATAGGGGTCTTGTTGCATCTGAGGAAAGGGAATGCTGCAGAGCCCTCCTTCCTTTTGCTCTTTGGTCTTGCCTGAGCACTCAATTTAGGATTGAAGGTGGAACTAAATTCTCATTTTGTATGCTTGTTAGGAAAATCATGTTATGCTCATTATTCTTTAATTTGTGTCTCTTTAAAAAGGGTGGATGAACTCTTTATATCAATCTAACATGTTTAGCTACTCAGTGTTGCTGGCAGCATTATTCCAGGAGTCCTCCATGGTAAGAAACTGTTGAAGTCCTAGGACTTCAATATTGGATCCAAAAAGCATTAAGAAAGTCACATTTAATATCCTAATTCATGTAAGCTCATTCCAGAATTATCTGGTTGCCTATGATTATAGTTTCTGTAGAATATGAGATAATTAACCACAGCAACAACAAAATCATGTTAAATACCATTCAGTAGTCCATAACCATGTTACTTGTGAAATTAAAACCCCAAACATTTCTTTCCAAGGTTTTTGTGCCTCGCTGCTCTGCTGCTAACAGTAATGCTAAAGGTCACTTGGTATGAATCACTTCAGTGCTCTGTGCCAGCAACCAGTCAAATCCTGCATCTGTTTTGGTCAAACTTGCCATTCAGACCTGCTCTGGGGTAAAGAACATGGGTGTCACAGGCAGATGGTCTCCAAATGACCTTGCTTTAGCCTCTGAAAACCTTCTCAGCAGATTTAGCACTGTAGCACCCATTATGGATTTAGAGCTGAACAGAGTCAAGTGCTGCAGTAGATGAAGGTCTAAGGATGAAGAGCTAGGTTTTTTTCACAGGCGTGCAAATGTGTGGGCAAGGCTCAGCTCTGCTGCTGAGCCCTATGCTGACTCATAGCTGCTGAGGAGGAGCAGCAGGTGAAGGAAGTGATGTAGACTGTGTCAGGAGGGATATGTGGCCAGGTCCATGCCATCCCCCATCCTGGTGCTCCCAGGAAGGCAGAGCACCCCACACCTGTCCTCATGCACGGCCCCTGCTCTGCAATCAGTGAGGGCCAGCTCGGTGTCCTTGCCTTGGGACTGACTTTCAGATATGTTTTTGTTCCCCTTCAAGTTATGTCCAAATTGTTTATGGTACACATGCAGCAGTGTGGTTTTACTGCTAAGTTGAGGGGATGGAAAGCAAGCAGTGAAGTTAATAATTTTGATCCTGAAGGCAAGATTTAAAAATCATCAGTTGAACACTTTCCAATATAACACGGGTTTCCCCCCCCCACCCTCCCCCCCCCCAGCTTCCAGGAATATCTCTGTACCAAATCTACTGGAAAGAATACACAGTGGGGAAAGAATTACCTTCCCATTGCTTTTCAGCTAGACCAAGTGAAAAGGCTGTTTCAAGAACTTCCATTTTGCCAATAATAATTTCGCTATCTCCAAAGAGCTCCACATAGGTGTGTGCCAAATATGTGTCTGTTTATATGTGTCCTGGAAAACTATTTGTTCAAGTGATTTTATGGATAGCACATAGAAGAGTGCAAATGCATGCTTACTGCAAAGTGGAAACTACTGGTTCAGCATATGCAAGCACTTTCCCAAGCATTGTGAGCATGCAGAATTTCAAGCTGCATGGGAAATTGCCAGAGTCACAAAACCTTGGCAGTGCTAATCTGGTAGTGATGAGTCATTGGTTGTTGGTAATAGAATTCTTTAAAGAAAAGAGTGAGTCATTTTATGCAATACCAAGCAGGAATTGAATTGCCTCTGGGCATAGAATTACAGGAAAGTAAAGCCAGGGAAATCCTTTTAGTGCTGAAGTAAAAGCAGACAGATTACAGGTGCTGATGCTAAATTGATCAGTCAAAGAGAACAGGAGAAATATGTGACTCTTAGTGCTAGCCAGCAGAACATTTTAGCTAGAATGTCCTAGATGACCTCTCAGTAGAAAATTATGTATGCTTTGTTGCTATCCTGGTTTCTGACATGGGAATCTTGTCCAAGTCTGCCAGAACGATTTGAAAGCAGTCTTTGTGATAGCACTAAATCTTATCTCAAAGCATTTTTAAACTGGTCCTAAATTCAGTATTTAAAGAAAGTGCATAGAGTGAAGAATCACCACCCAGTGATTCACCAATCGCCCCATCTGGAACACAGGGAAGAACATCTGAGCAGCTTAAAAGCTACCTTTCTGTCTTCTTGATCTGGAGTTGCTATGAGAACTGTGCAGTCTCCTTGTGTAAATTAATACCTGAACCTTCAGGGCTGCCTGAAATTTGTATAATGCTGCAGATTGAAAGTTGTATTTTATATCCTCAGTGCCTTGTCTCCTGACAGTAAAACTGTGATTGTACAATCACAGAAGGGTATCTAGAGATTCTGAATCCAGGCTTACTACTAATATAAGGATCAGCTAGAGCAGGTTGCTCAGAGATGTGTCCAGCTCAATCATGAGCATCTTCAAGATGAAAATTTCACAACTTCTCTGGCCAGCCTTTCCAGTATTTGATCACATTCCAAGTAACTAAGTTTTTCTTTGAGTTTTTTTAATTACTTTTTTTCTCAAACTTGCTGTATATAATTCATCTGTAGCTAGACTGGAGCCTCAAAACTGTTGCAGATGTATTATTCATCAGCAATACAGGGCTGGTGTTCTTCTGTGCCTTGCTCAGCCATTCCAGCTGTACAGGGTGTATACCTGCTTAGGGTATGATACATCAGAGGGGCTTTGCAGTTTTCTGCTGTGAGAGCTGTATACACTGTGCCACTATATCAGGCAGCCTGACCTGTGCCATGATGCATTTCTGTAACTGCAGCAATGCCATGCTGCTGCTCAAAATCACCACCTCAAAATATGGAATGAGCTGATTTGCCTGTGGAAGGGCTCATGTAACTGTGGGGGCTGACACCTCTTGCAGTCTGCTCAGCACAGTGTCTCAAGCGTACCTGATTTCTCAGTTCATCTCTGACTCCTGTATGTACAGAATGGGAATGCCCATGAAATAAAACTCATACTGCTTTTCCCAGGCCTGGCCTTTGTCTAGAGTAAATTAAGGGGTAAAGGCAGATGTGCCTTTTATGAATCTCTGTCACAGTGGTAAAGTATAAACATACTTTCATTTTAAGGTCACTTTTTGAGGCATGTACTGTGTTTCAACCAGTAATGTCCCCATCAGTTCTCAAGCTTCTGGCTTTAGCAGCCTGTTGATTCAGATTGGTAATACATCCCAGGTGTGGTCAGGAGGACCCCAAATCCTTGTAAGAGCAGAGGACTCTTACTTATCCCCGATATCAGATGCTGGAATAACAGATGCCCAAACATGGGTCATACCAGCAGCCTTTTTTAAAGTGTTATTCTTTCTTTTGGTACCAGTGGCAAATCATCAGATTTTTATAAGGAGACAAATTTCACAGGCAGTTTGGGAAAAAAAAAGAATTTTCCAAAGTTTTAGTAGCTGTACTAACCAGCACACTTGATGCCCAGTTGATGCCACCAAAGTGAAATGGCAAATGTTGCCTGGCAATTTGTATCATTGTACTTACAGTATTTTTCATTCTCTCTTCCAGGTCTCTCATTTCTGTGATGTCCTCAGGAGAAGTTGGTGATGCTGAGACCTACAAACAAACTGAACTTTCCCATATCATCTCCAACTCTGAGATAAGGAAAATGGATGTCAAATATGTAATAAACTTGGGGCTTATTAGACAATCCTTAATCAGCTGGCCTGGCTACTTTCTAAACTGAGAGGAATACAGGTTTCAAAGTAGGACATGATGACATCTAAGCAATGTATGTAAAAATCTGTGGAATATTTCCCTTGTGGGTAGATTTGTAGGTGTGGGTAAATCTGTAGGTTAGACATTTTGAGATACATTTACATTGACCTCTGTAATTTATATAATCTAACATCATTGAAGGATCTTAGTTCCTTCGGATCATGAGAGCTCTTTTAGAGTTTGTAGGAGAATACCAGTTCAGTAGACTTATAAAACTCCTTATTTGGCTGTGGTTTTCTGATTATATTCACCATCTGAGTACTCCACCCAAAATCTGAACTTATGGTTTCCATATGCGTGCATGCATGTGTGTATAATCTGTTCTAATGCAATATCAAGTTTTTCAGATCCCTGGAGAATTTCCTACAAGAAGGTAGAATATGAAAACTATTTATAAAAAGGTGTGAGAATATTTGTGCCATTGTGTGAAGCCACAGTAAAGAGTGGCTTCTGCATTTGCTGTAGCAGAAGGGAAAAAAGCCTGTACAACATCAGTACTTGATGGTATTTTAGGTATCTGCTTAGAAGACCCACAGATGGTGCTAGACATTTCCTTCTTATGTTGTTGCACAGCAGGTGTGTGAGCATAAAAATATTAGTGAGTTGTGTGGAAAGATCATCCTTATTTCCAGCATTAGCAACAGATGAGATTCCTAATACTTCTCATTTCCTGTCAGCTTTTCAAAAGCACTGGTGAGGAGTATTGATGCAGAATGTACAGGATGTGGGGTTCAGAACATGGGACCTCATGGCCAGCTTTTTGACTGCTAAATGGAAACAGTGACTTTTCTCCCACCATATTTGACAGTTTATGCTGAAAGACAAAATCTGTTTTGTATTACATATATCACATGCAAGCTGGTGGAAAGATGCTACTTCTGAAATTATTCTTTAGTAGTTTCTGCATTGGCTATCTTTTGCCATTATTTGGGAAAGGGCAGGAGGACAGAGGGAAAGGAGCACAGGCAATCTCACTCTGTGCCATTTCATCATTCATGACATGATGATCAATCTGAACAACTGGGATAATGGTTGCCACTGTCAAATACTGAGTATGTGACATTTTGTTTCCCTTTGCTATGCCTACTGGATGGTTTTATTGCTACATGCATGCCATCTTCCTTTGATTCACTTTCAAGTAGGAATTGGAGGTGAATGTTCGTCATCTGCTTCAGGCAGTTTACAAAGCATTAGCCTTTAATTTATTTTCATTTTAACAGCTATTTGCCTGATTTTCTTCTTGTCTTTCAAGCTCCGTGTCCCTGTGCTTGCCTTGATTCCCCCTGGGATTTCAGAGGCATGGAGCAGCAGCAGCAGCAGTGCTGATCTTCTGACTAACAGGCTCATGAGAACTCTATAAGTTCTTGTTGGTCATATTTGGCTTTGATTTGTAGGTGGAGGAGTATACACCTGTGTCATAAGTATATCTGAGGCTTCTGTTCTCTGCTGTGCTTCTGCAAAGAGCTGCATGTCCCAGCAGATGGAGTAAGATAAACAGCAAATTCACAGCCATTGATATGTGCTGGTTTCCATCACAATTTGAATGCAAACTGGATATCATACTGCTAACAGTGTATATATATAAGCTGTACTCAGCTGGTTGGAAGGGCCAGATATTTGTCCCTGCTTTGCAGTTCTGTGAGATAGTGTTAACTGGGAATGCAGATGCCTCAGAAGTAAATTAGCATTAACAGTCAACCGGAAATCATATATTTCCCGAAGTCCACAAGCACCCTATTGTCCTATACAGAGAGATAAATCAGGGAAGGATGTCAGTAATTCTTACGAAATTATTTACTCAGTCTTTTATTAATGAAAAAAAAAGGATTTTTTCCCCCATAATTCAACATCTTTTCATATAAAACAAAAACAATGTCACAGGGAGAAACCCTGTATTATTCAAAAGCCCATAATTCTGCAGAACATTTTGCAAACATAAACAAGAAACCTTGGGTGGCCTACACAATCAAAAATACATGTCTTTTCAGTTGCCAGCATCAGGAGTTTGCCAAGAATTGAGTCAGAAACTACCCCCAGGAAGTTTGTTTTTGAAAATATGCAGTTTGTATTAGGTTGCCTGGTGAGCCTGTGGGAGTAAGGGGCTATCCACATGCCATGAGTTTGAATGTCATTTTTGTGCTTGCTTAGGCTTGTAGACAGGGCCCTTGAAAATGCCAGAGAAATAATAATTTTAAAAAAAAGACGACTAGGGATCTAATCCATGTTTATTTTCTTTTCGTTTTCTTTTGATTTTTTTTTTTGTTGTTGTTGTTCTTTTCATTTTAAAATACACTTCCTGCTTCTATGAGTAAACTAGGAAAACTAGTAGCTTTCCTGCTTGAAAACTCCCATATATTCTGCTATATTAATATTCATGTTCCTGGAGAAATGTTTTGTTACCTCTGCAGAAGATTATGCTGCTTTCTTTCCCTTCGTAAAGTACTGCTTTTTTTCCTTGTCTTTTTTCCTACAGTTTGGGCTTTATTCAGTGACTGAGATCATAAATGGATGTGCTTGTATTTTAACTGTTAGCAGCAATCTTGCAAGTATCCTGAGTTAAAAACATGTTCAGGTGTTTTTTTACAAGACTTCTGACATGAAGCAATAACATAATGCTGTTGAATAGACTCTCCATGCAGAATTCAAGAAGGTGAAACTTGTACTGGAACTATGATATTGTGTGATATTGTGTCGGCTTCTGGTAAAATTGTATTAAAAATATCATTTTCAAGGAATGTTTATCATACAGAGTCATTCACAATCCCCAAAAAAGAAAAACAAACAATAAAACAAACAAAACAAAACAAAAAATCCCCTTCCTCTCATATTAAAAATATGTGCATTACTTAATCTGTATACATACATATATATATGTTTGTATGTATGTATGTGTATATATATGTACGTATGTATATATGTATGTATATATTTGGTAAGATTATGTAACTGCTGTTTCTTTCCCTTTCTATTTTAGTTTCTCAGCATGACTGCAGTTGTCTACAGAGATAATTGGAATATTTTTGCTCCTGTTGCCCTAAAGAAGGAGGGCAGAAGTGTTGTTGCTGTTTCACAGACAAAGAGAAAAGAGGTCAAGTGGATTTTCTCAAGGTCACACAATGACATCTGCAGCAAAGCTGTGATTTGAAGCCAAATCTCCTGAACCACAGAATTTAGACTATTAAAAGATCAGAATATATCAGATGTAACAACCATGAAGACATCCTAATCAAATGCATAATTTTTATGCCCTTCCCCTTCCTTGCCTCCCCCGAGTACACCAGTAAATTGTGGATTTTGTTTAAACATTGCTCTGGCAATATAACAGCTCTTTATCATCATACTTTGCAAAACTTGATTGGACTGTTCACACAGTCCTGTATTTGTTGGAATGGAATACTGCACAGAAACTGCAATTTTGAAAAGAATGCTTATTTTGAAGTAGATATGTGCCTCACTGTTTTTTTCTTTAAATCAACTGGGTAATAAAAGCTAAGACATTCAGTCCTGTTTGTGAAAGGGAAGATTCCAGCTCTTTCTCCATTTCTGTCTTTAAAGTGCCCCTAAGGTGAACTGCGTTCAGAAAAAGTTTAATTTATCATATGCAGAACCTGCCATTATGTGTAGTAGTGGTCTGTTTTTCCTATGTACTTCACTGTCTCTCTGCTCCTGTTTGGCTTTTTTCTTCAAACAGTCAGCATATTTGGACAGAACAACTTTTCCTGCTATCCTACCTAGCCTTTAGGCTTTGGCAGCCTATTGAAATACAAACTAGAAATAGGCAGTTGCATCCTAAATGCCCCTTGCCTTTTCCCCACTATGTGGAATTGTCTCCACTGGCTTAAATCAGCACATAAGCCTGAGAGGCTGCCAGTGTTCTGCAGAGACTGAGTGGTTCTGCTTACCACATTTTAGGGTAGTTCTCTTCTGATACCTTAAACAACTTGATTTTCTGACAGCTTGGTCTATCAGCTATAGCACTCAGCTCTTGTATTTTAACCTTGTCAGGGTTGTCCCCTATGTCTTGTGCTTTGATTAGTCGAGAAACTGGAGCTAGGTTAGTTCCGGCGTGCAGAACTGTAACAGCTTTCCCCCGCACCTGGCAGTTTCTATTCTCATTGACAAATCTCAGCTCCAGAAACACCCGGTGGTTTTTTTGGGGTTTTTTTATTTTCTTTTTGTCCTTTTCATTTTTGGCAGGTTGGGCTGCTTCTGAACAGTTTTCATTTAGGGTCACAGATCTGCTGGCTGCAAAGATTCTGCTGATTTCTGCTGCTTCCCTGACTCATTTTGTCCCTTGCAAACAGCCAGAGACAGGCTCTGTTAGAAAACTTCACCACAGTGGATGACTTGGGCAAAGGATATAGACACATACAGCTTCAAACTCTGGAGGCCGTAGTACTCAGCAAACTTTTCTGGACACAGTAGCTTCCTGTCTTCACTTACTGAAGGGAAATCAGAAGGAAATGTCATGTATAGTGGATTAATAGCTCTCTTGGTCTCAAGCATTCAAGTCTGTGGAGAGGAAAATTGTTCTGAGATGGGAGGACTTGCAGTCTTGAGTAAATGTGAAGTAAGGCAGTCTACCAGTGCAGTGCCGGAACATTAGTGATTTATTTCACCTGAATTGGACTTGTTGGTCTGTTTTGAGATAATCACTGTATTGCACTGTTATGCTTTCATTGATATGGCATCAAAATACACTACCAGATACATCTCCATCAGCACTTAAGTCATATCCTCCACTGGCTTTGAAGAATGCATTGAAGTGACTAGGGACGTTGGAATACGCTCCTCAGGGAAGTGGGGAATCACCATCCCTGGAGCTGTTTAAAAAATCAGAGGTGGTGACAGGGACATGATTTCGTGGTGGACACGGTAATGCTAGGTGAATTGTTGGACTTGATATCTTAGTGGTATTTTCCATCCTTAATGATACTACAGTTCTATGGTGCTACGATTTCAAATGTCTGCAAACTCTCTCTGTATGCAGATGAAGTTTGTGACTCTGGCATTGTTGACAAATAAATACTATTTCTGAACCAAAAAATAACCGCACAAGAACAAAATATGGTGGCTTTGAATGGATGCCTGGAAAATGTGAGAGCATGCCACGCTATATATTTTTCCTAAGAACATACATGTTTGCATCTGCTATGGGGATTTTCTGAATAAATTGTTTCTTTCTGTTTAAGAGAATCTGTACTTAGTGTTTTTCTGGTATTCTTCAGGTTCTAGTAAACGTCAAGAATTTAGATCTTTTGACAAGAAGTACTACCAGCACAATGAGACAAGGAGCTACCTCTTCATCATTTTGATCCTGGTTTCTCATTTTTTGGGTAATACTTCTTGAAAGTCATGGTGATGTAGTGGTCACTCCAGAAGAGCTCACTTTCTTCTGCAGTTTCCATGTGACCTCATAGGTCACTTTGAACATTCCCAGTCTCTACTAGCCACTCTGTGCTTTAGATATTGGAGAGATTTTCAACAGCTCAGCAGAACAGACACATTTTTCCTACTTCTGTCTTAGGTCCTGTTTTTATGTTATGGTCTCTGTCCAAAAAAGGCATGTAATTCTAAAGAAGATAACAGAAACTTACTGTTTTGCAAAGCTGTCTTTCTATGTGAATGAGTGTTTTTTGGTTGCTCACAGAATCACCAGGAAAAATCGCTGGCAAAACCAGGTTTAATACAGAAGTGAAATCGTAATGTCCTTCACCTGAGGACATCACAGAAATGAGAGACCTGAAAGAGAGAATGAAAAATACCATAAGTACAATGATACAAATTTCTCAGTTCACTCTACTATTTACTATATGGATGAAAAATTTGAGTGAAACATAAAATCAATTAATCTGAAACTAAAATCAACCAAAAATTATCTGTGTGAAACCTGGGGATGGAAAAGTGTAAATATGGGAAAGAGTAAGGATGAAAACAAAAAAGGGAGACCATCCCACAAAGTTGTAAGTCTCATCATGGACTCCTGTGAAAAACTTAGCTCTGGACCTGAACAGTACTTTGAGCCTAAAGAGTTAAACAGCACTAAAACAATAATCTAATTTAAACAATTTACAGAAGATTCTATAGCATTTACGTCAAAGCTATTTATAGGCCTAACTCATCAGTCTAAAGTACTTAAGAGATTCCAGGTTCATTTTCTGTAGCACATTCACACAAACCCAGGGTATGTACAAGGTACCTGTGAAAATTCTCCCTCAAGCTCAGTGAAGTGCTCATGTCAGGTGTCTGCATCTTCTCAACAGGCAAAGTTCTCTGGCTCTGAGAGGCCCCAGTCAAAGGGAGGTTGCTGGTTACAGCCCACTGTGGTCCAGGAGAGCTCAAGGGATCTCACTTAGGACCACTGTTTATAGGCTCACAAGATAATTGGCTTTTAGCACATTGACATCCTGGCCACAATTCAAGTTGGTAATTTTCTTTTAAAGATAATTTTAAAAATGTTGTTTCTCTTGGCTTGTTTTTCAGGTGAAAAAGAATGAATTTCCAATGGCGTTTGTTAAAACCAGGAGCTTTTTAGACAGCAGCAGTTCCTGGGAGCAGACATGGTTTTTCATAAGCTCAACAGGAGCTGAGCTCAACTGCAGGTCATCAAGAATAAGGCCTAATGAGCATTTCTGAGATCATAGTGTGGCTTGAGTTCAGAACAGGGAGAAATGCACTATCAGTCTTTCTAATGTTTCTGTGATGGGGTTTTTTTCAGTGTGTTTTGAGCATGTTTTGGTTTGAGTGGGTTTAAAGTTGCTGTTGCTTTTGCTCTTATGGGCCAAAACTAACTTCTGACTTCTAATGGAAGGAAATTCGTATAAAGGAAAATGTTTTCCAGTTCTCAGTTTCTTATTTTGACAGAAAAAAAGAGACTATGGGCTGAAATACTATATTTTCACTCAGAGCGAAAGAAGTATTTTAAATACTGTTTTCTGTCAAATGCTCCTTGATGCATCTTCTGTCCATAATTAATCTCCTGAATAAAGCAAACACTGAAAAAGTGTTCTGCCTTACAAGTCAAAAGTCAGAAGTCCTGCACTGGTATAAATAGCCTTCAAATGCAATTCAAACAACCGTTTTCATTAATCATCTTTTAAATTTATAATGCAATAGTAGAGTAAAATGCAAAATATTAAATATTACTACTTTATTTGGTGAATTGAAATAGAAAATTACAAGGGGAAATGAAAGATCATTCTGATCTTTTTTATGCTGTCACATCTAAAAGATTTTGTCCCTAATCACAGCAGGAAGTATATTTGGAGAATACTATTCTGGTGTCCTAAGAATCTTCACCTATGTATAAGGTTGATTCCTTTGCCAGATTTTAGTCGGTTTTGCTACTATAAAGTTTTTTTGTGGCAGTCCTCATTTTCACTGCCTATCTGGAATGTCCTTATTACTGCCCTATAGGTTTTATCCAAAAGTGTTCATCACATTTCAGGACTATGATCCAAACAAATACAGTTCTCTTAGTATTTCTGCTAAGGCTTGCTGAAACAGAAGATTATTTTTCCTCCCAGCAAGTCCATCCTTGTACAGTGTTGGTTTTTCCACAGCAGTCCAACACCACTTATGAAGCTTCATAGCTTGCAGGCTGCTCCAGACTTTGCAGAGTCTGGAATGGCACCGTGGTGTTGTCCACACTGTTATTTCCACCAGATGATTGTTTTGGACCCTAGTCCATGTTCAAAGTCTTCCTTTGCTCATCCTCGTCTGGTGGAGTAAGTGGCATGCTACCATGGATAGCTATCCTGCAAAGAAAAGGACCAATAAACTTTGGTACTTAGTGGCAGCTGCTAATATGGGCCCTAATAGTAATTTTTGTGCCCCTGAAGACCCTTTCTGTTCCCAAGCAAGCCAGCTGAAAGCTTTAGGGATGCTCTGAGTGCCATGCTCTAATGCAATGAAAATGCCATCTCTGATCCCTGACTTCTGCTCTTTGTGTTTACTGCAGCTGAGCCCATAGCAACTGCAGTGGGGAATTTAAATAGTTTAACAGATCATCCTGAAGATGTGTGTGACTATTTCAAAGTAGGCAGTTGTCTGGACATGCTTGGCATCGCTAATTGCTGTTTTATGTGCCTAGAATGGATGTTATGCCTCAGAACATCAGCCTGTAGAAAGAGAAATAGTTAATCCACCTGCAGTATCCCAAAAGTTGCCTGTAGGGTGTCCACAGAGCCCCAGGGCTCCATGCTGCTCCCATCAATATCTGGCTGTGAGGATAACACGCTTATAAATTGCAACCAATTTGAGGCACCCACGCTGAAATGTAGCACTTAAGTGAAGAGGGAAGAGGGCATAAAGGGCAGTGAGGAAAGGCAATTTAAAAGGATGAAGTTGCTCTTGAACTGCTTGATTTGCTTCTTTCTTTAGGGGTGAATTAGATTGAAGAACAGACCCTACAAGCCTACTGCTAGCGTACGTCAGCAGAAACTCTAACCCTGAATCTCTACAGTTCAATAGCTCTTAAGCTGTCTAATTCCTCTGCCTTTCCTTTGATGTGGTGTAGCTGTACGATGTATGCATAGGACCAACTGCTGGATTGCTCATCTGTTGGGGTGTATGTATCCTGTGGCACAGGCAAGTCTCCTCACGGGTTGGAATTGTCAGCGTGTTATCTGGCACTGCTCTGTTGGCCTCCACCTGCCACTGCAGTACAGCATCAGACAAAACCTTTGCTCCTGCAAGGCCACTCCTTTTTTTTCCCTCAACCAAATGAAGGTTCTCCCCCTAGTCACAGTCTTGAGGGAGTAGTACCAGACTCTTCTACATTTGCAGGATCAGCCCTGTGTTTATTTTACCTGGTCCATGGAGTCATATTCATTTTTATCCATATCATCTATCTCCATATAGGTTTAGTTATAATCTTCATATATGGACCATGGAGGATAGGTTTCACCAACTGTGGAGGACAAATTATGAGATGGTTAACTAATGTCTGTCCTAAGATTGAAGCTCATGCCTTACCAATAGCATTAAAGCCATTGTTTTATTACTGTTTCTGGAATATTCTGATTTCATACAGCTCTTCAGCTAGTATGAGAGGAGCTGTTTTCTAAAAGTGTGTAAGAAGAGGGGGGGTCTCTCTCAAGCTTCTGAACTGACAAAGGAATACCAACTGAAATAGTGGTTTTTATGGATACATAATAAACATAGTGCTAGACAAAGCAACACTGATTATAGCATTATATGTTGTTGCTTGGGGTTTTTTGCAAATATAAAAACTAAATCTCACATTCCACCCACAAAAAAATATTAGTCCTTGTCAAAAAAAGCCTGGGAAAAAAGGAAATAATGCTTGTTTAATTTTTGCTAGTTGAACATTGCTTTAATTTATATAGGCTAGAGAAGCTCAAGGTTGGATAAATAAATGGGAATCATTTTTTGTATAAAGCTGGTGAGCTGGAATTCCCACTGACTCTATTTCAGTTACATTTCTTTCCTCCTCTTTTATTGCCTATTTTTCCCAGATTCAAAGTAGAGGCAATGTAGAATGAAATGCTGTTAGTTCTGTAAAGGAATACATCATGCAGACCACAATTGATTAGAGGGGCTATTAAGCAATGCATGCTGGAAAAAGCAATTAATCTGCTGAGAAGTAATTTTCCAAGTGCAACATTTTTCACTGACTACATATTTTAAGAGGTATCTCATTATTTAGGTCTCCTATAGGTTAACATCCTTCTCTCTTTCTTGCAAATGTCTTTAGAGAAGAGGTAGCCTAGATTCAGACTGTACATATTCCTCTTCCTGGAACTTAAGCAAAACTTTGATGTCTTGGAAGCACTTTCATTAACTGATGTTTTCTCAGAGTTTCTGCTGCTGTCTTTTTTCCAGGGAAATTCAAGTCAGGGGTCCAGTTTGCATGTTGTTAGTTTAGGATCATTTTAAACCACCCTCTGTGTCCTGACCTGCATGACATCTTGCTGCTGCCTTCAGTTGTCTAGGAGAGTCATTCACAAAGGTGTTCTTTTGTTCTCCTCTGTGCTGATTTGCCACTAATGAAGGTGTGTGTGGTGTGCTAAATTCCAAGCCAAGTGTTTTCCCATGATTACTGCCCTGCCAGCCCAGCTGTCTGCCTGCACCTGCTCTGTGTTCAGGCTGCCTGCATTCCTCTGCCTGAAGCTTCCATTAACCGTACTTTGTAAGAAGCTCTTTGCAGCTATGGTTTGGACCAAAATTGCTAAAATGTATTTTGGGTGTAGAGGATGAAAAGAAGGTAAAGGGTACCTCATCAGTCTTAATCTACCTGCTTTGGCCTGAGCCAGGTCCAATCAGCCAGAAGTGGTAGCTTTCCCTCTCTTTCACTCAGTACAATTCACAGCAGGCATGTTGGACAGTGTACAACTTACTAACAGTGACTGGGCCAGGCTGTGACCTTTCACTGCCTACATAAACAATGCAACCAGGTCTCCAGATGGAACAAGAAAGGGAAGGTGCTTCGAGCTTCCACACTATGTTAGATTTGAATTTAGACAATCAGTTTAGGGAAATCACAGTAAGAAAGCTTAAGGGCCCGTACTGAAAGAATGGGCAGTAATTTTGCTGTCTCTGTGATGTTATTCTTGTGAAAACAGTCCAGCAGCATTTCCAGTTTCCAATACAGTCAGGTGTGTAACACAGGAGTGTTCTGCTAGACAAATATGCATGCCTAGAGTGTCCTCTCCCTGTGCATGAATTTTTCTCAGTACTTTCCTCCATATGCTTTAGAGACAGACAAGGCAACTGCCTTATTCCTGCTGTTACTTTGTGCATTTGATCGTGTCCCTCCCAAAACAAAATGCATGCCAAGATACGGAAAGTGGAAGCAGGAGGGGCAGGCTTTAAACCCAACTCAGCTACATCAAAAGCACTGGGTTATCTCAGCACTGTACATAACAGATCATTTTTAACAAGAAACAAACAAACAAAAATAAAGTCTGGAAATTCCGAGGTGGAAAGGAGTCACAGTGAAGAATCTCATGCAGAATTTTTTGTGCTACCTCACTGTGTACTGTGTGAGTTTCTCGCTGTAGAATCATATGGAGTCACCATGCAGTGTGGGGAAAGACAGTCTTGTCCCAACCTTCTGCAGCACAGCAGCCCTCTGGAAAAGTCAAGCCATGACACCTGTGCCTATTGTTACTGGTCTGTTAGCTTTTAAAAGTATGAAAAATGTAAAAAATTCTGAAGGAACTGTTCAGCCATGATAGCCCTCCAGGTGGGCTTCTTCCTTGTCTGTTGAGGCCCAGCACAGTCACTGTTTTAAATGGGCATAAACAAGCAGGAAACAACACAATGGATGAAAATCAAATCCTGCCCAACAAAAACGGGGTTGAGCAAAAAGCCCTTATAAATGGTACATTAAAGCAGTACATATGTAAAACTGTTAACTATGGAAAATCAACCATTGACCTCTGTGTTTCTGTAACAAGTGAGAGTTTACTACACAGAAATAAAGGATTTACTTGAGTTGTAGCATTAATTGGGTCCAGAGTCTTTTCTATCTACTAGGCACCTGGCTAAAATCATCCTTCATTACTAACAGTGAAACAAAAAACCATTGCATAAGAAGATCAAAGATGGTATCATATGACTTCAATTGCTGTAAATTGGGGTTTTTTTTCATTATTCTTAATTTGCTGTGTGAGAAAGGACCATTTGCATCACTGTTGCTGTCAGATTCAGTGACAATGAGTTTCTTCCTCTTTTCTCTGCTTTCTCTACTTTTACAGTACTCTCCAGCAACACTAAAAGAAGGATTGAGAGAACACTGAGTACAAACTGATAGAGAGAAAGTGGGAATGGCGTTGCCCCTCAAAACTAGAAGCTGCAAAAACATCTCAGGCACAAAGAGGTGATGAAACATAGAATTCTATGAAGAATTCTATTATTTGCTAAGTATAAAATGAAATCACAATCATTGGTCCTGCTTTGTCCATGCAAAGTTGCATTAAGGCTGACTTTGAAGCTGATCTCTAGTATGTTTATGGAAATGAAAAGTAAGAGTTACTTGTTTAAAGAGTCAAACTATTGTATAAAGAATTCTATATAGATAAAAAATAGCTGGAGTTGTTGTATTATATCTATTTTTGGTTTTGTTTTATTTTGTTTTAAACATCTAGGCTGTGTGTAAAGAAAGTTATATGAAGCAAGCTCTTTCTCTTGTGGAACAACTTTTCAGTGTCTGGAATACTGGCAAGAGTGAAGAGATCGAAATTCAGAGTAACAAATACAAAAATGGCTGATGAGGATCTTCACATGGCTTTTAGGAATGCAAGATGTAGCTAATGAAGTTTTCTGCCATCTGGAAGACAAACACCATTTCCTTTCTTGTGCTGTTTTACAGAGTGAATCTGCTGTATTGGAATGAAGTCCTGATTTCATGCCAACTTTCCAGCCTCAGAGATTTTTAGACCTAGAAATCCTAAATATCCTCAGAGATTTCTTGAGATGTATGTCACCCTCCCCTGCCAGGGCTGTGCACAAGACCACAGTGTTTGTTGCTCTCCATTTCTTTCTAGTAACTTCATACGCCATTCAGCTGGGGGGGAAAAAAAGATGCATTTGTTGATTTTTCTGAACTGTGGTAATTCATGCTGCACATTCCTTCAGTGTCTGTTTAGCACAGTGATGGCAAACTGAATTTGGTGTTGCTGATATTTCCAAAGTGGAAAAATCTTCCTTTGCTTCAATAAGTCTTTCAGTGTACTTCACAGAAGAGCAATTTAAACAGGACACAACATTGAAATCAAATCAACCCTTCCACTGAGCACTACCACAAAGAATAGAGGACACTTCAGCACTTTTTGTCCGGCACTTCCAGCTCTGCGCCTCAACCAGACAAATAGACACCTTCTTCCTCTCTCAGAGAACCAGAGAACCCTGTTAGGCAAACTCCAGGACACCATCTTTTGCAACAACAACACACCTGTGCTTGGGATACAACACATCAACAGTTGTTGCCTGTGTTTCATGCTATGCTGGGTTTGATTTATAATATCTGTACAGCACAATTCATCCAAGTCATGAAAAGGGTACAGTGAGTGTACACCATACAGTTGAACATGCCATCATTCATACTTCTGAAAAAGACTACACAAAACCATCTGAAGGATCTGTCTGACCTTATGCAGAAAGAGGTTAAAACTGGAATAGTGCTTTCATTGATGTGTGTGGAGAGAGTGAAAAGGAATCTCAGATGTGTCTAGGCACTTTCCCCAGATTTTCTGAGATTTATTTAAGGCAATACTTAACTTTAAAAAAGGAAGTATAAAAGTCAATATATTTCTGGTAAACATTATAGAGCAAATAAAACTCTGTAAACACAGAGAAATGTTCCTGTCTTAAACCTTAATAATGGTAGCAAACAGTCCCCCACTTATCATCATGTCTCATCCATGTAATAGGCATGTGGTACAATACATTTTTTTCTGAGTGATGCAGCTGCTGTTTGCATCTTCCTTGAAGACCCCTTTAGATTACATAAAAAGTGGAGGGGAATTGCACTGAATAAAAGGTGATGTTCTTCTGCAAAACACCAAATTTACAGAGCCTTTTTGTACATTATCAAATCCACTTAAATCTTCAGTCTTCATTAGTTAGAGGCATTCTCCTTGATGACTGCAAGATAAGCAACCCTCAGATTGCTTGCTTGTAAGATGAAATTGTGTTTCAGGGCTGCAGAGGTGCATTGGGTGGAAAGCCATAACACTGAAGTGCTCCCACTGACTGCAGTTCCATAGCCTAAGAGTGACTGCAGAAGGGTGTGCAGAGAAAGGCCCAGCGCCCTGCCATGCTCCCTGCTTGCGTTAAAGGACAACTTGTGACCAAAATATTGTTACAAATTAGAAAAATTCAAAACAAAAACCAACCCTCAAAGTGTTACAATTGCAGCAATCATACCTGCTGGCTCTGGTCCTGCTGCTGAGCACCACTGAGAGTCTGGCTCTTTCTTGTTTGCAGCTTCCCTTCAAGTTTTTGCATTTTGATGACCCTGCTGAGTCTTCTCTTTTGCAGGCTGAACAGTCCCAGCTCTCTCAGCCTTTCCTTGTAGGACAGGTGCCCCAGTCAATCATCTTTGTGGCATTTTGCTGGAGTGTCTCCAGTATACCCCTATCTCTCTTATACTGGGAAGCCCACAGCAGGACTCAGACCTCCCAGAGTGGCCTCACCAGTGCTGAGGAGAGGGGAAGGGTGCTCTTCACTGAACTGCTCACAACACTCTTCCCAGTCAAGCCCAGCCTAGTATTGACCTGAATTCCTACTTGAGTTTGTTATCTCTGCTGATTACTGGAAGGACCGTCTGGGGAAAACACCAGCAGCAGAAAGTAGCCTATCTATCCCCCTTTAATTCTGATGACCAAAGCATCCTCTAGTAAGGAACGCAATACTTCTATGTACCTCTGGACCTCATAGCAACAGAGAAGCTGAAGGGAGCAGGAAAGCCAGGCAGATCTTGACAGGAAGCTATGATGAGTAAAGTACAGATCAGAACAGGAGGGATACATATTTCAGAAAGAAGCCTGGGTGCAGTCCAGCCAACCTTTACCCTGTCCTGTTCCTTCTGAGGTAAGGGATTTGGCTGATGTGAAATTCTTTGTTGCCCCTTTAGTATGATGAAGAATCAAGAATGCAAATATTCCTCCTCAAAATGGCATTCCAGGGAAGAAATGAAGCTGGATGCCCTGTAGTTGCCTTGCCTGCATCTTTCATGCAGCCTTCATCTTTCAGGAAATTTCTCCATTGAAGGGGAAAAGTTTTCTAGCTGAAGAAATAATGGAAGTACATTTTATTTTCTTAAGTACTGCCACAGTGTTTGAACACGCTCCCCCCAATATAATTTCTTGAGATAATATCACAGCTTTTCACGAAACTCATTTTTGACTGTTTCATTATAACAAGACACTATCAAGTACAGTCACAGGGATAACTGGGTGCCCCAGGGGATGGCCTCAACTCAGATCAGTAAGTATTCTGTTAATATGCAGTGTGTGGCTGCCTATAGTCATAACATTTATATTCTGATCAAATAATCTTTTAATATATTGTAATATATTCACAGGAGGGTATTTAAATATAAATTTCATGGAGAGTCTTTGGGTTAATGTTATAAATAAAAAGAACTCATTCTAACAATACTGTTCATTGTGCCTTCATTACTTGCATAAATCTTTTTCTTCCCCAACTGCTTCTAGAGAACATTTTGTCTACATAAAACATTGATTTTATTTGGTGTTTTACATACTTTATTAAGGTTGAAATTTTTAAAACATTACTCTTAATGTGGTATTATAAAATTGTTGGCTGCTATTATAGTGTGTTGCTTGGCCACTTACATCTGGTGCTTGAGCTCAGGCACCCCTCAGAAGGATGAGATGTTGATCTTGTAATCAAAACAGCTCTTGGGACCATGGGTAAGAAACTATTAGACAAGTGCCATAGGATTTTCAGTGTCTTCCCACACAGCCCGTAAAAACTAGTAAAAACTAGTGTAATTTTTCTCTAATCTTCATCTATTCCAGTGGATTGCCCAATGAGGCACCAATATGTGTAGTGACGGCTCCTATGGGTGTGATCTAGTTTTGTAAATGTATGTCAGTTGAAAGAGGAAAAAAATGAACACACACCGAAGTTCCTTATTAGACTGGGAACCATCCTTGTTATTCCTTCTCCCCTCAGTGAGTTTCTTTGTGACTAGGATTGCATATTTTTCTAATGTCAGAAAATTTTGGATCTTTCTGTATTACTATGGCTGAGGGAATGATATAATAGATGAGATATATATTGAGATCAGAAAGCTTATAGCACTTGAGAACCTAGTCCATAATGAGGAAGTAAAAAGAACCCAAATCTCTGTTACCCTAATATAATTATGAGAGGATATTTACCCTTCTCTCCTTCCCTTCCTAGTCTTATCTGTACTGAACACTCCAGAATCACTGAAAATCTTTCCTACTTACTCTCTTCAAAGAGCACTGAAAGAAATTGCTGTGTACTTCGACAGAGTTATAAATGTAATAAAATTGGCTGTAGAAATGTCATGTTTGTCTATAAAATCTGCATTACTTCTGGGAATATTTATTCTTGAAACAAAACCAGAACAAAGAGTAAGAGAAAGAAACCAAATTATATTTTAAAAATAATCCAGTTTCATATGAGGTACAAGCTCAATCTTCTATTATATGGGATTTGCATGTTAATTCATTAATTCTTCCTAAGGCCTGGTTCAGCCAAATTAATTTCCTCTTATTCTACATGCTTTAGTAGTCTTGCTAAAGTCTAAAGGAATCAGTTATTCATTGTAGATAAACTCTGCTTAATGACTTGTTAAGCTTGGATAGAAAGTGCAGAATCAGAGAGAAGATGGCTGTAAAAGAGACATGTAGCCTATCTTCATGTCTCACTGAAGGACTACCTCTGCCTAAGATGTCCTGGCACATCATTGCCTAGGCTCTCTTTAAAAGCTTCCAAAGGTGAAGATCACAATTCTCTCTACAGCCCATTTTGCCTGATTTCCCTTAGTGTTTAACACACACCCTTCCTTACGTTAATTTAATTCCACTGCTTCCTGTCCTATCTACCTTGGTACATAAGAGATGTTACTCTCTGCTTCTTTATAGCAAACCTTTACATGTCTGAAGCTGTTGGTGGAAGTCCTTTCAAGTCTTTTTTGGGAATTCCAGCTATGTCAACATATGCTTATTCTTACTGCTTGCCTAATGTGCCACATACATGTCTCAAAATGTCAGGTAAATAATACTGTAAATAATATTCTTGCTGAAGCCTTAGTTAGGATTACATCTTGCATTCTCTCATCATGTGTCTCAGAAGAGATTTTGGTTTTTTATGTTTAATTTTCTGTCAGTATTTAATCTGCAGATGAGATGAACAATTTATCATGATGTAGAATCAACCAGCAATTTGTACATTACCACTGACATAACAGTAAAAATGCTGAGCTCCTTATAAGCTGATTATAGCCAGCAGAATAGGAGCTTCAGACAAATTTTATCAGAGAAACCCTCCCACTGAGTCATGAGGTGCAGAAAGGACCTTCCTGCTTTCTAAAGGCCTTCTCACTTAGGATCCACACTTAGCCTCGGAAAAGGAGAATTTCCACTGCAATCAATTCTTCATGAGCATGTTTGAATCTAGACAGCAATTTTACCTTTCAAACATCTCTGTATTCTTTATCATGGGTCCAAGAATAATTAAAAAAAAAAAGAAAGAAAAGAAGCAAGTGTAGGGAGTTTTCTTGCTCCAAACTCTCAGCCACAACAATAGAAAAGGCCATTCTCTAGAAATTCTCTCTGAATTAATGAAAAATCTTTACTGAGAGAGGGGCCAAAGAGTGTCATAAGATACCCAGAGAGGTTGTGTAATTTTTGAGTATCTCCATCTGTGGAGATAGCCAAAACACAACTGACTGCATTCCTGGGTAACCTGCTCTAGCTCACCCTGCTTCAGCAGTCAGTGTGGACTAGAGCATCTCAAGGCAACCCTTTCAAACTTTACTGTCCTGTGGCTCTGTGAAGTGAATGAGCTCTGTTCTGTAGGTTAGCTGCTTGTTGCCTTCGGTGCTGCCAGTTTTAACAGTTTCTGGTCCTTCTGAGTGATAGACTTGGATTTTACTTCCATTTTGCTGAGGGAGAAAGGCATTCTTCTGTTTTAAACCTTGAACTTATGCTGTTCATTGCTACTTACAAATTTTTGCTATACATTGCCCTGCAACAAGCAAGCTGTTACATTGAAAAGCTTGTTTATGGATAAGAAGGAAGCACCATTTCATTTATTAGTAAAGCCAAGAATCTAATGTTTGTTTAACTGGAATATCAAGGCATTCTTCAGTTTTAATCCAAGTGCTGCAAAAATGAAGGAATAGCAATGCAGTAGGATAACTGCTATGAAATTGTCATCACACATACATTTTCTCATTCATTTTACCCCTCTCTATTTTGTGCTTACCCTTCCACTGCTCCCCTGTCTGGAGAGGTTCCTCACTGATGGAGGTCATGGGCAAATATTTTTGTGAGCTGTCAGCTTCCAGAGTCCTTTGCCAGGAAGAATGTTCATGTTATGAATTCTTCTTTGTCCTTCTAGGAGCACTTGGGATAATTTTTACATGTTGCTGAGATACTGCTCTCTTCATGGAGACAGTGGTCTCCATGTTACACCCAAATTTAGTATGCCCTGGGCCATCTCAGTATGTTCTCTCTTGGTTCTCTTCACTACCCCTGAACCCAGTTTGTCCAGCTCTAAGTTCACACTTCAGCTGACCATGGGCAACCTATTTGCAGCTGTGCTCCTCTGTGCCACATCCCGTGTCCTTCTCAAGGCCTCTGCTGTCCTACTGTGCCTGGGTTTGTCAGCATGTTGTCACCAAGCTGCTTCTGCATAAATCTCATTGCACGTGGAGTAGCAGCTTGTCATTGCTGCCTATGCAAACACTGTGGTCATACCACATGAAGAGAAGCAAAAGTAAAACAGCTCAGGCACAAGAACCTGATCAGCTGGAGGAACTGCTGCCACATTCAAGAGAAGCAACATAAAGCCACAGGCAGGTCAAGGAAAGTTCAGAGAGAGGAAACCTGAGAGGTCTCAGTTCAGAGGTCTTGCACATTGCTTGCAAAGCTTACAGTCTTTACTAAGAATGGCAGAGCTGTGTCAGAGGGCTGCATGCTCACTATGTCACTGGGTCTTTTCAAAGTTGCTGGCATACTATTATCAGTAGTAGCTGTCTCCTCATGTTGCAATCCTGGTTCATCTTCAATTAACACTTGTTTCCCAGATAACACCTTTTCTTTAACAACCCGTTACTCTCTCTGGAAAAACTTTCTTCAGCAGTCTCTTCTTAAAAAAACCTTAATCAGCATGATGGGATAAAGGACACTTCTGCCTAATAGAGGTACTTTCCCAACTCTCTTTTTACAATTGCCATTTATTCATCCAGTTAATTCATGTACTTAGCTGGAGCAAAATTATTACCGTAAGCCCTAGAGTCTCACCTGCCATTAGGGTCTTATCTGCCATTGAACTCTATTTTTTTTTTTTTTCCCTCGTCATTATTTTTGGCAAACTTATGCCTATTGGCTGTTGTGCTTGTTTTCAACATAAAATGAACAAATATCCCATTTTTTCTCCAGACTGATAGTCCATTTGTCATTTGATACAGCACTGTCTATTGCTCCTGCAATCAATCTCTCTGCTGTTGTTTTCATGCTCTTTGTGCTACTCTGTTTTTGAACGTCCAAAGAGACTTGTAGGGAGATGAAGCTCCTGCATCTTGTGCCACATAAGCTCAGTCTGCAGTGTCTTCTGCAGCAAAAATAAAAGCCCACATTGTTTCCTCTCTTACAGTCTCTGGATTCCTTTCTGTCTTAGATACTTCCATTATGTGGGCTCATGTTCAAAATGGCAAAGCTTTGTGATCCTCATCACAGACTTATGATGTGAAAGCCTTCCTCAGAATGTAAAATTACCATTGCTTTATCCCAAATTAATTTGGGATCTTACAGGACATCTTTTTCTGCTTCCAACACCCTCCATATCCCTAGAGTTTTATATCTCTGTTTTTCTATAACATCTACGTGCTTCTAGCCCTACAAATTGAAAGAAATGTTCTTCAGACTTCTGTCAATTGCAAAGTTTTTTTCCTAACTGGCTTTTTCTTGTATTACACTAACAATACAATTGTTTTCTGGACATCCAATACCACTCCAGCACATTTCTCTCACCCTATCATTTTGGAGGGGCTCCTAATTCATTTCACTCTTGACAGCTTACACTGTCCAATAACCAGTCAGTACTAACTAGTCCAGCAAAGATCTGGCCCTGCTGCCTTCTCTACATTTTCCCGAGTGGAGAGGTTTAGCCAGAGCCTCTTCATAACACAGCAGCTGGTTTGAAGCCACTTCTGGGAGGGTGGTAGTTGAATTGTTTCTGTGAGAGTTCAGTACATAGAAATATATTTTCCCACCCTTTCTTGATTAGTAACAAATGTAGATAGGCACATTTAATCTGACTTTTCTTCTGATACGATGTTATTCCACTTGATACAGAGTTAGATTTTATCTTACTTCTTAAAAAAAAGGCCTCATTTGTATATTTAGCTAGAGTTTTTTTAACACCTCTTTTCTTTTTCCTTCTCGCACCTAATTTTAAATTTTAAACAAAGTTGAAACTGATTGAGGTACAGAGATCTCCAAGGGGAAAGAAATCCAAATCCCCTGTGCCTGGCTCTGGGAAAGACTGGTGGAATTCAGTCCTTTTCGGAGGTAGCAGCCAGCTGGCCAGTACTTCTGTTTTCACCAGACAGTGCTCCAGGAGCTCCAGGTCAGCTGTGGCACACATTGCCTCTAGCCCACTCAAAAGGCAAATAGGAGCAATGGCGGAGAGGTGAGGGGTGGCAGAGAACGGGAAAGGTGCTAATTTATGAGGAGATATTAGGGCAGATGACATAGAAATCTCTACATTGTTTGGTCTCATCTGCTTTGTGGCACTTGAAACTGCCCCTCCAATTGCGTTGCAGTGAGTGTACTATGCTACATAGCTGTAATTATGGTCATGGACAAGGGGGGCAAGTTCTGGAAGTGCTCTTGAAACCTTATTTTACTCATCTGTCAAATGGTATTCATAATTACTGCCTTGGGTATGCGCTTGATTAGAAACTGTAGTGTTAGGCTGCAATCTCTGTCACGAGTTACTCTTTTGTTTGGTGCTGCTTTTCCTGTAGCATTTTGGTGATTGAGAGGTAATTGTTGTCCTGAGCCTGATTCTTGAACACCTCTGAAGCACAGCAACCAGTGTTTGCAGGAAAAGCTCACTCATGTTGGGAAAAAAAATTTCTGCCAAAACATTCTTGCAGGCTCTAAATGTACAGATCTGAGCTAAGGGAAGTTTCTGGCTCAAAGGGCTCCTTAGACAGCATTCAGAATTCATTAAATATGCAGGTGTAGGTACCTTTACTTTATCCATGTTTGAAAAGAGACCATGAAACTATTCTTCTATTCAGCAGCCCTCTTTTTGCCATCACCATGGGTTCCAAGTACAGAAGAATACAGAGTTACAAACACATTGAGTGATAGTGTGAAGTATTTTGTTGTACGCCTTTTTGTTCCCCTTGCCAAATTTCCTGGGTAAGTAATAAAATTACTTGGACACCATTCTGCTAAATGAAGTGTAGATAACACACAGTTTGGTTAGCTTGTGAATTGTAAATATAGGTCTCATCAGATACTTTAGCAGCTAGCACTCTACCTATTTATTTCTCAATTAAAGGCCATCTGTGGCAAGTTTTCTTCATGTTATTTCATGAATTAGACGTAAAAACGCCAGCACACTCTGCAAAACACCATTTGTCATGTTTCTTGCTAAATTGGACATTGCTAAATTGGACTAATCAGTGCAAGCATTTTCCATTTTTACCTTGTAGAGTCTGTTTCACTGTGTTTCCACCTTGGCATTACTAGAGTGAAAAAAAACCAAGGAAAACCTCTTAACTGTCCTCTGTGTTGGGGATTCCCAGAACCTGGATTCATGGTCATTCTATGCCTTTTTCAAGGCTAAACTTGTTCCACAGGGAAATTAGGAAAGGCCATAAATTGTTTCACTCTGAGAGCACCCCATGTTCTTTGACGTGGAGTGTGAATTTTCTCATCAGGGGTGCACTGAGCACTTGAGCTCTGCTGTGGGTTGAGAACAGTGAGATGACAGGATAGCATCATCTACTTCCATCCCTTGGGAAGCCCAGATGAAGACCAGTCAATGGTCCATTTGCCTGGGACTTGGAATCATGTATGTAATAAAAATTCCAGAGAAGTAAATTAAACCCTATCTGAAGGATCGTGTCTTATGAGATATACTTGAGACAGCTGCCTTTGGAGGTTAAAGGCACCTGGTTTCCTCCCTACATTCTCAGTAGCTCATGAGAAGTATCAGATCTAATATGACTTATGCAAAGTATGTTTCTTATTGCTTGGCTAAAAAGGTTAGGTTTGTCTCTGAGGAATGATTTTTAAAGGTTACTTTAATGTCAAATTAGTGGTTTTGATTTCAAAGTAATACAATTTTCAGTGTTTGGTGGATTCTTTTAGATAAAATAGCTATTGGGTGACATTTTAAAAGCAATCTGCTGTTTTGCCTGGTGAGACTTCAAAATATAGTGATTAAAAATGGAAGGTCACAAAAGCATTACTAAAACAATTGCCCTTAATTTTAAATCCTGAAGTACAATTTCTCTCCTTGGGCACTTTCTGCTCACATGCTTATCCATATCCATATCTAAAGCATTATGCAGCTTCAGCTGCAGACCCTGACTCAGAATTGGATGACCTCCTTGTGCTGGAGATAGGCACACACTTAGTGTCCTTCCTCTGCTCCTGGAAATTTTCACATGTAAATTTAGAAGGACTAGAAAGAAATATGTTGAGAAATGGAGAGTAAATGGCTTGCATAAGGGCATGCTTCAGATCAGTAGCAGAATTTAGAATATAGCCCAGATCTTGCACACCTCTGTCTAGTGTGCTGGCTACTCAACTCCTGGCTGAACTATGCAAGAATACATTTCAGTCAACACTGAATTAGAAAATTTATTTGTTGTATCAAAAACTCCTGTGATAGCATAGTGTCACTTCCATTATATTTTTCAAAAGAAAGAGTTGATCTCCAAAATTTTTTAAAGTAGTACCTGGTTTTGAAGACCAGAAGCTATGTTTGAGGACATCTTAGCATAGTCATGTAGTCTAAAATGTAATTGTTGGGACTTAGTTTATCACAGAGGTTCCAAGGACTCTAGAGAGTTGTTCTCTACAAAAGTATCTATTCACACAGTAAGAGCCAGTCCCCCAGCTTGTAGAATTTGAACCAGAGCAAAACTTTCTCTCTCTTTTCCATAAAGAGTTGTTGGTCTGCTTAATAGGATTCTTGAAGCAGTGAACAATTGCTGCTGGCTCATCATCTTACATTTTTAAAATGGACAACTTCCATTTTTAATTTCCTGCTTAGGGAGACTGAAAATCATCTTTGCTTACTTTTTATTCTCATTTGGTCTACTGTCTGTGGTAGGTACTTCAAAATGCCAGTGATTACCTGGGGAAAAAAAATGAAACCTTACCAGTATTCAGCTTGTCTTTCCAAACATGTTGAGGTGTAAGTATCTTTACCAATTGGTCCAGAGGGCTTTGCACATGTTTGACCTGCATGTGCAATCTCTCAGTTTATACTCATTCATACCAAAATAAGTTGCCTACACAAAATAAGAGAGTGGAGCTCATTGGCTTTACCTTGAGTGCCAGCTTAGCTACTGAAAGCTGGTCCAGGAGGCAGTGATCTTGTGTGAGATTTTCTGTTGAATAAATACTTGCATGGTAATAATATAAAAGTCTAGACGGTTTCTCTTTTAAATTTTCCATTTATTTTCCTCTTTGGCTTGTCCATTGCAGAGACAGGGAAGTAAGACAGAAACTACAGCAATTTTCCCTTTGAACCTTGCTTTTCCCCAATTCCCTATAATCCTAATTTGCAAATTTGACATTACACAGTCCTTCCTAAGAGCAAGGGGATTCAATCTTTGCCATTTCTCCACATCCAAGTGAATGTGTCATTAGAACAGTCCCATTTTGACATCTCTTGCAGTGCCAAAGTTTATTGGAAGATGCTATAAGCATCTCCAGTTTGGACGGCCTGTTCTTTCATCTACAGGAGGATGTTTGGCAACAGTGTCATTTCCAATCACTAACTGAACACACTGAATGATACAAGTTGCATATCCAGGCCTATTAGCCTTGTTGTGCTCTGTTCTTCTGTTTCAGGAAGATGTCGTTAGAGTTCCTGTCAGGTAGCAGCCCAGAACTATCTGTCTTTTGTAGGATGTATCTCTTTCTCCGTGCTGTCTATTGTGTTTTACCTGTGACTCTTTAGCTTTAGCTCCTCAGGTCCAGCTAAATATACCCAGTAAGTGTGTTTTCAGGTTTCTCACAACCACAACAGCCCTAGGAAAACTGGTGATACATCTGGTTCAGATGCTTCAGAAAGCCTGCCCCTGGGCTAAAACTGAACAGGATTTTTACCTTGTAGCTGAGCAGAAAAGGAAAAGGAAAGCAAGAAATCTCTGTGTCTCTTCTGCCAGAGAGCACAAGGGCATGAACTTTACTGGGCAATCTTTCCCATATTACCCTACAGGCATGCAATAAGGGCTGTGTGTGAAACTGGAACCAGTTGTAAGAACGAGACTTCTGGAACCTGTGCTGCAGGGGGGAAACTTGGAAAGGAGAGCCTCTTCTGTGCAGGTCTGCACCTAATTATAGCCTGCAAGAAGAATCAGCAGCTCTGTTTAAAGCACTGTAATTCAGCTTATATTAACAAAGGCAGTCAGAACAGAGTAGTCATGGCCTGAATGCCCCTGACATATGGGAAAAAACCCTATCTAGGTCTGATGTAGCTTTGGGTCTAGAAGATGTTGGAAGTTAGGACTGAGTCAGTGCTCACGAGTGATACACAATAAGCAATGCTTCACAGGGAGACAAGTAGCTACTGACATCCTAAGGTGAATGACACCTTTCCCTCAGTCATCCCACAGCCCAGCAGGTCCAGCTTCAACAAGCATTGGGGTTTGCATGATCTTGGTCTTAGATATGCCTTTCCATGTCCCTGTGGGTATATACAGAGGAGGCAGCTCTGATATGCCTCCTTGTTGACATGCATTTGTGATAAATGCCAACACGTGGAAACAGCATATCAGAGACCTGAGGTAGCTCTTACACCACCTGGGCAAGTGTCTGTGAACAGTGCCTGTCAGCAATATGAGTGCTGTCACAGGAAAGGAATAGCAACCTTGAAGAAAATGGTGGTCTGACACTGGGGCTACTATCAGGGACATCAGGAAATACAGGAAATATAGTACTCTTCTGCCATAAAGATGACACTAATTTTTCTTCTTTACTGCCAGCCTGTATTTCTGGGATGTGTTTCCACTTCCTTCTCTGATATTGCATATATTATTCATGATATTTTCAGCCACCTGGGCTGCAATCCAAAACTTGGGGTGTTTCTACATACCTTATGAACCAGTGCCTGGTGCTCCTATCATTGTGTGATTGCTTTTCAGTGTGGCAGAAAAGTAGTCACACAGGTATTTCCTAATGCGGCAAGTGCACATGACAAGACTTGGACAATCTAACATGTAGTTGTGCCTTACCAGGTTCTGCATTTAGTTTTGCTGGGATTTTTTCCCCTGCCATTTCCACAGCTCCTCTTAATAATGAAAATGTTTGCAGAATTTTATTCTGCATATTGCATCAGATTTTTTTTTTCCCCACTGGTCCCAAATCTGACTTTTCTTAGTGTTTTCTTGCTTAAAATGCTTGCATCTCTTGGAAACAATCTTGTAGCATTACTGCTGTCCTTGCTAAACCTCATGCAGCAACACAACGTTTTTCTTCAATACACCAGCAGTACATTGATGCTTATGTTTTTCTCTCATCAGTCTGGAGTGATATTTTGCCCAGAGACCAAGAATGGATCATCACAATTGGTTGTTTATGTACACCCTTTTAGCAACTTGTGCTACTAGACAAGGAATCTTATCTCATTGCCACTGGTAGCTGTGTTGAATAGAAAGATATAATTGCATTTGGAGGCAAGACAGCACTAGTGGCCGTGGATGAATATGGCATCACAAGAAGCAGTGGGTAGTTTTTATTAGCACAATAGAGAGTTATGATTCATGCTCTTCTGTAGGCTGTTGTAAGTTTTAGAAGAATTTGTGGGAGAGCAAAGGGACATTAAGATGGGTCCAAGGAACTATTTTAGCTATGAGAGGCTGAGGTTCCTTACGGAAAACTCTTTTTTCAAAAAGGGATGCTGGTTCCTTAGGCAGAACTCCTACCATGACATGGAAGATGGTTTTGAATAGATGCAGGTACCTTGGTTCTGAGCCTAAGAGAAAGCCATGGAGTGAACTGGTGAGCTTCTGTAAGAGTTTTCTGTCAGAAAAGGATCTGGATCTATGCATGACACTGCAAATTGTCCTTTTGGAGATCTTCATTCCTTCCAGTGCTGTATTCAGAAGACACAAGCACAAAAGCAAACCAATTTTTTAAATAATTGTTTGGACTGATATGACTTTGGGAGTCGATTCTCCTATCTGTGCTGCATCTGGTGTTTCTGCAGATCTGCCACTAGAAGGTATCAATTCTGATCTATCAGGTTGTCTTGTCAGACCAGAGAAGCACAGCTTGAGTCATGAAAGGCAGAACAGATTCCAAAAGAAGACAATTAAGATAATCTGCATTAAAGGTAAGCATGAAAGCCTGTGGAGCAAAATACTCATGCAAGAAAATGAGAAAAGAAACAAAAATGCATCTGGATTTCCTATGATGTGAAATTGAAGTAGAAAATTACTGACTAGGCTAAAATAAGTATTTATCAGGGCAAATAAAAAGAACATCTCTTCTAGCTTGCAGAAGTCCATCCTGTGGTTTAAAGAAATCCATTGACCTTCTGTCCAGAGTCATGTCTGCAGGTGACATTGAGAACATTTTGTTTCCCGCAGTTTGCAAGCATTCAGTTTGCCAGATTTTTCTGTTCTGAGCATACTAAAGCAGCATTATTGAATATTTCCAGAAATAGTGCTAGCTTGAGGTATTGAAATGCCAAGAGCTATTATAAGAGAAATCAATCTGTTGGGCGGTATTTCCTGAAAGTGTCTGACTACTCTCTTGCGTCTTGTTACCAGATCCAACTCAGCACTGAGAGCCAAGAAGGAATGCCAAGAAGGAGTATTTTTACTCAAAATCCCTTAACTATAGTAGTGCTTGGAACCTTAACTTTGCCAAAAGAAATGTCTCTGTCCTTTGTTATAGAGGAGTGCTTCTCTTTCACTGTAAGCAGACAGCATGGCAAGATGGGGTTTAGAGGGTGCTTTGAGTGTTCTTTTATTCTGTACTTTTTGATTCTCTTTGTAATAACATTAGAGGCAAACCACATGAGTTAATAAATGGTAATCCCACAGACCTTAATGGAAGATGAAGGTTCAGTGAGTCTATTTTTCCTGTAATGCAGTATAGAGAGTTTAGGTAAGTTCATGTGATTGGATGTTCCAGTATTTCTTTCAGGTCTCTTTATGCTTATGGCTGTGTATTCAGGTTTTTCAATCAGGAACAGGTAAGTCTTTCAATAATATTTATGTTTCTTTCGAAGTCTCTTATGCCTTGGGATATTTACTGAATTTTGCTTCTGTTTCGTCCATTATCTGCTCTATGTGAAACATTTATGCTCAATCAGTGAAACTCACCTTTTGAGAGAGCTGGGGAAGGAACAACTTCAGTCTTCAGGTTTCAGTTCTGAAGTCTGCTTGCTTCTGCAGTCTGAACTATACACCATCAGATTGCTCTTCCAGAGCCCAACTCTGCTAGTTGACATAAAAATGCTGCAATGTGAAAGTGAGTCAAAGTGAGGTAGAAATGGCAAAATTTTCATGTGTGTTACCCTTTTGATGCCCTAGTTCAGCTGGATGTATGTCATGGGTCTTGAAATTCCTCATGTTATTTGCTGTGCAAAGCTATTCAGTGCTGAAAAGGGTTGTCAGGAACTTATTTCCATCAGAAAAAAATGTGGGAATAAATGCAGCGCTGAGCTTCCAAAGTTCCCACTGTCACCTTAGGGTTAATCCTTAAACAGACTTCAATTTGTCACAACTGAAATCAAAGCAGAGTCACTCTACTTCTTTGAGTTTTGCATTAAAAACATTAAGCTCTGCCTCAACAAAGCAATGCCCTTGAAGCTGACTGGGATGCTGAGCTGTGCCAGAAGCTCTTGTTTTGCTGCCGTCCTTTGCTCAGCCTGTACAGACTGCAGCGCCGTGGTAGGAGTGCGTCACACTGCAGTGCGCGGTCATCAGCTCTCAATGCAGTCTTTGGAGGCTGCAGTGTAAGACTGCAAGGCTACACTGCAGAGATGCTGAGCTTTTTAAAAGCTGTAGTTCGATCGGGTTGAACAAGCAAAGCATTCACTGGCAGGACTAAGCCTGTTTTGTTGTTTGTCAGCAGATCGTGCTCTTTGCAATCAAATATTTCTGCAAGACCCACAGGGCTAGAAGGAAAATCAACCCTCTGTTTCCCTGTCAGGTGGGAGGAAAAGGGACTGGCTTTGGCAGCCTTCTTATATACATTGGGGTGCTGCCCCAGAGCAGTTTGCATGCTGCATTGTTTGAAAAAACTACGAAGAAAGTCCCAAAATTTACCTTTTGTGGTACCCTATGGTATTGATGAAAGGAAGGAGAGACCAGCAGCAGCACAAAATAGCCAGCTGACACAAAGAAAGAAATTCTGCTCAGTAGGACTGCTGAGGGTGTTTTATTTGAACAACCTGGCTTTCATCAGGAAAATCCAACAGGAGCCTGTAAATTTTTCCTGTATCTTTCTCAGGGCTAGGTAGGGCTGGTGCCATGGGACTGTAATGATGAATAGCTAGTTTTGGCAGGATGAGGAGAAGAATGGTGGTTTTTTGAGGTCAGAAAATTCTCTCCTTTTTTTCTACACCCCCTGAACTGTTACTGGTGGTCCTGTTGGATGAAAAATGCCATGTTCAAAATAACACCTTCAAACTAGTTGTTGATCAGAACTACTTGAAGACAATAATTCTCTCTAAGGATATTTGGACTGGGAGTAGATGAGGAGAGCACTTTGGAGCAGACCACTGTTGTACCACATTCTTTGCGTACCTGCTTGTCCTAGGGTGACATGGGGGAATTTCTCCTGTGAGGATGTCAAGGGATATTGCTCCTGTAGCATCTTTGTAGCATCTTGCTCTCTTAAAGCCAATTTTGTGCCAAGGAGAAATCACTGGAAGGTAGCTTTTTATAAATTGAGGTAACCTGTTTTAGGATTGGCTTCAGATATTTATAATCTGTCCCTGTGCTCCTAATAAGAGTAGTACAAAATGCTTTGATACATTTTAGCAGCTATATTTAAAAACAGATGGATCTCTGTCTCTCCAAAAGCAGCAGAGATGGTTCTGTTCTACTCTTCAATGAGCAAATTTACCATTCAGCCTTCTCCTATTGCAGTCCCCACATGAAATGTGGGGTGTCTAGACAAGGACTTCTGTCACAGACATGTATATTCAGATGCAAATAAGTCCAATTATACATGACTGTGGCCCTTTACACAACAGTATAGATAATTATGTAAAGCAGAGCTCTACTTCAAATGATCATACAAAAAGTACTGCTATATGAATGAAAGGAATAAAACCCAGGTTGGTGCCTACGTTTCTCACCAGAAGTAAGTTTCTTCTAAGAAAAACGTCTGCAGCAGCCTCTGAAACCCACGGCTAAGGAGCAGAGGTTTGGATTTGCTGAAGATAGAAGCCGTGTATCTGAGAGGAGAGAATGAGGTTATACATATCTTGTTTTTGTAAACTCGCTGATCTGACCAGTTTTTAGGGGAGGGCCTGTGGCAGATGGGTGCTTGGTTAGACACAAGAAAGGCTGTTCTCAAGTTCTGCTGGGTTTTTTTGTTTTGTTTTGACCTTTTTTCAGGGTTAAACAGTAGCAGGACTTCTAAGACCAGTATCATCCAAGAAATAGGCAGGCCCCTTTTGCCTGGCACGATCAACAAATAACCACCTGCATCTTGGTTGGTTTCACCTGGAATGGAACAAGAACAGCCTTTTAGTACCCGGACAAAAGGGTGGGAGACAAGATCTGGCTGCAGAGTGATGATTTCTCCTGTGAGTTCTGCAGAAAAATACATTATTCGGAAACCTATTTTTCACACACAGTCTGTTTTTCAAGCTAGTAAGAGCCAGTCTTGCACTTCTAACACAATCACAAGACGTATACACAGCTTCAGTCCTGCGCATTTCTTTTTCAATTATTGTTTATATAACACATTCAGAAGGGATTGTCTGTTAAATATTTTAAAAATATTTAATCTGTTGTGAGTCATTCAAGAAGCGAGGGGTGGAGCTCCCTGCGTTGCTGAGTGGCCCATTATAAGAGGTCTGTAGGGGGCGTGGCGAACAGGAGCGGGCAAAGAGGGGCGTGGCCAAGGCAGTTTGCACGGCAGTTCGCGCAGGCAGGGCAAGCAGGAAGGGTTGCTAGTTCTCTGCTGGTAAGGAGTACTGTGTGTTGTGTTTTTCACGGTGCTTCTACTGGCTGTTTGGTGTTGTGGTAATGGTTTCAACACGGTCAAAAACTGTTGCTGGTATTAGTGTATGTAACCAAGTGGAGCCCTCCAAAAAGGATGCGTCTGTACAGACCTATTCCTGCCTAGAGTGTTTGAGCTTATCATTTGTTTCAGGGGATAATGGGAAGGAGGCGTGCCTGAGGTGTGAGCAAGTGAATGACCTTTCACTGGTGGCTGAGCTTAGGGAGGAAGTTGAATGATTAAGGAGTATCAGGGAAAGTGAAAGGGAAATAGACTGGTGGAGTTCAGCTCTTCCATCTTTAAGGGATGCCCATCTGGACTCAGAGGATTTGTATGACTCCCACTCCCAGGCAATAGAAGAGCACCCGGTAGATGAAGGGGAATGGAAAAGGGTTCCTACTCGGGGAGGTAATAATAAAAACTTCTCCCAACCTCCATCTCCAGCCAGGTGCCACTTCAGAATAGATATGAGGCCCTAGCTCTAGAGAACCAATTGGATAATTCAGAGGAACATTATCTGCCCAGTGAACCTCCCTATTTGGATTCATCTGTAAGACAAATCTCCACTTCTAACAACAAGAAGAAAAGAAGGGTAATCGTAGTAGGTGACTCCCTTCTGAAGGGAACAGAGGGCCCCATATGTCGCCCAGACCCATCCCACAGGGAAGTCTGCTGCCTCCCTGGGGCCTGGATAAAGGATATTACTAAGAGACTTCCTGGGTTGATTCAGCCCACTGATTATTACCCACTGCTGATACTACAGGCTGGCGGTGACGAGATTGAGAAGAGGAGTGTCAAGGCAATTAAAAGGGACTTTAGGGCATTGGGTCATGTGGTTGACAAGACAGGGACTCAGGTAGTGTTTTGCTCAGTCCCTCTGGTGGCAGAGAAAAATGATGGAAGAAATAGGAGAACTCACATCATCAACAAGTGGCTTAAAAGTTGGTGTCGTCGACAAAATTTCGGATTCTTTGATCACGGCGCAACTTTCATGGCACCTGCTCTGTTGGAACCAGATGGGATACATCTCTCTGTTAAGGGTAGAAGGTTCTTGGCTCAGGAGCTGGCAGACCTTGTTGAGAGGGCTTTAAACTAGGTTTGAAGGGGGAAGGAGATGCAGCTAGGCTGCCTGGATGCAGGCCCAAGGGTACTAAGCCTGAGTTAGGGTGAAATCAGTAGCCCAGCTGAAGTGCATGTACACCAATGCACGCAGCATGGGTAACAAACAGAAAGAGCTGGAGGTCCTGGTGCAACAGCAAAGCTGTGATGTAGTCGCCATCACAGAAACGTGGTGGGATGACTCACATAGCTGGAGCATTGCACTCGATGGCTACAGGCTCTTCAGAAGAGACAGGAAAGGGAGAAGAGGTGGAGGGGTGGCCCTTTATATTAAGAAGGTTTTTGACTCCATAGGTATTGAAACTAATGAAGATGGAGTTGAATGCCTATGGGTGAGAATTAAGGGGAGAGCCAACAAGGTTGACATCATACTGGGAGTCTGTTATCGTCCACCCAACCAGGAGGAAGAGGTAGACAACTTATTCTACAAGCAGCTGGAGACTGTGTCAGGATCATCAGCCCTTGTTCTTGTGGGTGACTTCAACCTGCCAGACATCTGCTGGGAACTTAATACAGCAGAAAAGAGACAGTCCAGGAAATTTTTAGAGTGCATGGATGGTAACTTTTTGTCACAGCTGGTAGGTGAGCCCACCAGGGGAGAGACTATGTTGGATCTGTTGTTCACAAATAGAGATGGGCTGGTGGAAGATGTGGTGGTTGGAGGACGACTAGGGCGGAGCGATCATGAAATTATAGAGTTCTCGATAATTGGTGAAATCAGGAGGTACATCAATAAGACTTCTACATTGGACTTCAGAAGGGCAGACTTTGGCCTTTTTAGAAGACTTATTCAGGGAGTTCCTTGGGAAGAAGCCCTTAAAAACAAAGGAGTTCAAGAAAGCTGGGTGCTCTTCAAAACAGAGTTTTTGAAGGCACAGGAACAGACTGTCCCTGTGTGCTGGAAGACCAGTCAATGAGGCAAACGCCCAGCCTGGATAAGCAAGGAGGTTTTGGATGAAATCAGGAATAAAAAGAGAATGTAGCGTTTTTGGAAAGAGGGCCAGGTCCCTTGGGAAGTATTTAAGGGGGCTGCTAGAGAATGTAGGAAAAAAATTAGGGAGGTCAAAGCTCAATTTGAACTCCAAATGGCGACTTCTGTAAAGGACGATAAAAAGTGTTTCTATAAATACATTAATGGTAAAAGGAAAGGTAAGGCCAACCTTTGCTGTCTATTGGATAAGGGAGGGAACTTAGTAACTGCTGATGAGGAGAAGGCAGAAGTGCTTAATGCCTTCTTTGCCTCAGTTTTCAGTGGGCAGACGACTTGCCTACAGGACAACTGTCCTCCTGGGCTGGTAGGCAGGGAACAGAATGGCCCCCCCATTATCCAAGAGGAGGCAGTCAGGGAACAGCTGAGATGCTTGGATGCTCATAAATCTATGGGCCCAGATGGGATTCATCCCAGGGTGATGAGGGAGCTGGCAGATGAGCTTGCAAAGCCACTCTCCATCATTTACAATCAGTCCTGGCTCACTGGTGAGGTTCCGGAAGATTGGAAACTGACCAATGTGACACCCATTCACAAAAAGGGGGGGAAGGAGGATCCCAGTAATTATAGACCAGTCAGTCTGACCTCAGTACCTGGCAAGATAATGGAACAGTTTATACTGAGTGTCATCATGCAGCACCTACAGGACAGCCAGGGTCTCAGCCCAGCCAGCATGGGCTTAGGAGAGGTAGGTCATGTTTGACCAACCTGGTCTCCTTTTATGACCAGGTGACCCGCCTAGTGGATGCAGGAAGGGCTGTGGATGTTGTCTATTTGGACTTTAGCAAGGCTTTTGACACTGTCTCCCACAGCACATTCCTGGATAAGCTGGCAGCCTGGGGCTTGGATAGGAGCACTCTGCTGGGTTAGGAACTGGCTGGATGGCTGGGCCAGAGAGTGGTGGTGAATGGTGCTGCATCCAGCTGGGGACAGTCACCAGTGGCGTTCCTCAGGGGTCTGTGCTGGGACCAGCTCTGTTCAATATTTTTATTGATGACATGGATGAGGGTATTGAATCTTTCATTAGTAAATTTGCGGATGACACTAAGCTGGGCACTTGTGTTGACCGCTTGGAAGATAAGATGGCTCTGCAGAGAGATCTGGAATGGTTGGGTCAATGGTCAGAGTCCAACAAAATGAAGTTTAATGAGTCCAGGTGCCGAGTGCTGCACTTTGGCCACAATAACCCCCTGCAGCGTTATAGACTGGGGACAGTGTGGCTGGACAGTGCCCCGGAGGAAAGGGACCTGGGGGTTCTGGTCAGCAGCGGCTGAACATGAGCCAGCAGTGTGCCCTGGTGGCCAAGAGGGCCAATGGCATTCTGGCCTCTATCAGGAATGGTGTGGCCAGCAGGAGCAGGGAGGTCATTCTTCCCCTGTACTTGGCACCGGTGAGGCCACACCTTGAGTGCTGTGTCCAGTTCTGGGCCCCTCAGTTTAGGAAGGATGTTGAGATGCTTGAACGTGTCCAGAGAAGGGCAACAAAGCTGGTGAAGGGACTGGAAAACAAGCCATATGAAGAACGACTGAGAGAGCTTGGGTTGTTTAGCCTGGAGAAAAGGAGACTCAGAGGTGACCTTATCACTCTCTACAACTTCCTGAAGGGTAGTTGTAGACAGCTGGGGGTTGGTCTCTTTCTCCAGGGCAGCAACTGACAGAATGAGAGGACACAGCCTTAAGCTGCGTCAGGGGAAATATAGGTTGGATATTAGGAAGAAGTTTTTCACAGAAAGAGTGATTAAATATTGGAATAGTCTGCCCGGGGAGGTGGTGGAGTCGCCATCTCTGGATGTGTTTAAAAAGAAACTGGATGTGGCACTTGATACCATGACCTAGTTGAGGTGTTGGGGCTGGGTTGGACTCGATGATCTTGAAGGTCTCTTCCAACCTACACATTCTGTGATTCTGTGATTCTGTGATTCTGTGATCCATCAGTTGCCAAGGAGAGGAAATAAATACACTGTTATCTTGTTAGTGTGCTTACGCTTGTATTACCTGTGTAAGCTGAATGGTGATCTTTAGGAAAGATGTTTAAAAAAGAGCAAAGACTGTAAAATATAAGCCAAAAAAGATATATTTTTTCCATTTAAAAAAATAGCAAAGAATAAGATAAATAAAGGAAAGCAGAAGATCAGATTATGGTCAAATTCTGAAATTATTTATGTTTATGAGACATCTCAGTTATTATAGCAAAATAGAATCCCAGAAAACCTGTCCAAACACAACTGAGTCATTATATCAAAATAGAATCCCAGAAAACCTGTCCAAACACAACTGAGCATTATTTTAGCACTTTTGCAGGTATACAAAATTGAAATGGCCATTGTGATTCTCTGAGAACCTAGTTACAAGTTGTGGTGGTTTAGCACAGATTGACAGCTTTGCTGACTAATAGGAGTGTTGTACATGCTTCTGGAGATCCAGTCTTAAATCAAAGGTCCCAGGTGACTCACACCCTTTCCTTTTCCGGCTGGCGAGAAATTAACATCACTTTGTAAGTGAGAAGTTTGGTCTGGGCCCTCAAGCCTGGCCAGGCCTTGGGGCAGGGGGCCACTGCCTGTGGGAGAGCTGCCTGGGTCGGCAGTGTCCCCTCTCTCCCGGCTCCTCCGATGGGGAGAGGAGCAGGATTGCAGATGGGCAGTGCTGGCCCTGCACCAGGGGCTGCGGTGACCATGCTCTGGGCCTGGCTGCCGGAGCCTCTGGTCCGAGGGAGGAGAGAACCTTGAGAACCTTTCTCTAGAGCTCCAGGGAACTGATCCAAGTTTGAGTTGCTTTAGATCTGACCAGAGGTGGAGGAAGGTCATCCATCAGCGTTCCTGAACATACTCCATCTCCCCTTTCCCCCCGTCACCATCATCTGCAGCCTTGAAGTTCTGGGAGTCAACTGGCGAGGAGAAAAAAAATACACTGGGCAAAGACATTAACCTTTTTCCCTCCTCCATAGAGGAGTGATTTCAAATCACAGAGTGATTTGAAATGTAGAGAGACAGCACTGAGACAAAGTCAGTGAAAACTGATAAAGACTGTTGGAAGAAGGGATGGAGGAAATGGACATTTCTGACCGGACTTCTCTGGATGTGAATTATGGAGAAGTGGATTATTTCTTGTAATATCATAATGCTGTTTGAGGGAATGCAAGTTCTAGCTAAAGGGTTGTGTGTACTGATATATATGAGATTTAACTGAGAATTTTGAATAGATTATGTCCCCAGCTCCTGGGAAAAAAATAAGGAGGTCTCAGCCTTTGAGATGAATATGATTCTGGAGAGGAAGTGATTAGGTCCCAGCTCTTGAGAATAAAAGCTCTCTATTTCTTTTGAGATAGAGACGATTTTAGAGATAGAAGAAGAGAATCCTTGCTTTGTACTAGAAAAGCATTCTTAAAACAGTACAAACATGCATAGGCTCATGAGCAGCTTGAGAAAGTCTTAAATGGGTGGGACGACACAGATCTGCACAATTCCAGGCAGTTGCAGATCTGTGACATTGAGAGCCACCAGACCATTTCTTGTGGCATGTATCCCCATGAACTCTAGAGAGGCTCCTCTCCCAAAGTGATGTAGGATTGTGTTTAAATGGTTGCAACTGACTGAAAAATCATAGTTTTCTCTCTGTGTTGAGTGGGAAAGTGAACAGTTTGTAGTAGAGGAAGAGGAAAGGTGTTTGAATGTCTCTCTTTTTTTTTTCTAGCGTAGTTAATAAAATCTATGTGTTTTACTTTTAAGTTGACCCTGTTTCGCCTTTTTTCTCTCAAAATCCTATCTCCCAGTTGGTAAATAAAATTCATTGAATGTCAAACCACCACAGAAGGGTAAGAATATAGGGATTTTTTCTCTTCCTTGTGCTGGTTTTCAGTCTTGGGGAATATTCAAAACAGCTGCACAGACACAGACCTTTCCTTTGAGGGTGGGGGTTTAGTGTGAAGTTGTAATTGGAAGGTTCTGATGCAAGTTTCAGTGCTGGCTCTTCTACAAAGGGATTTGTTTTCTTAAAGCAACAGCACATGAATAATTCACAATAAGACTAAATGTCCTAAACAAGAAAAAGAGACTACCATTGGTAGCAAGCATATCCGGATGCCTGTTTATTTTTTTGTGTTGCCAGAAAAATCTCGAAGTTGTTTAGTATGTTCCAGAGAACAAGTCTGTGCTAGAAATATTGGTTTTATGCTCTGGTAAAAGGAAAGGTAGAGCAAAGGAAATTAAATATGTCATTGAAAGTACATTAGTTTAACAGTCAATTAATAAAAGAGGAATATTTTAATTGAAATAGCTTTTATGAGGTATTCTTTTAATTATACACTTTCAGGGAGTTCATTATTGTACCTTCTGCTAGATAGAACTTTTTTCCATTTATTTGTATTTGTTTTCATTTATTTAATTCCTTTCTACCCCATAAAAGAACACCCTTGCTAGTACTAAGGTTTATTTGTGGTAAAAAAGTCACTTGGAAATACACCTTCTCTTCACAGTGAAATTTTTGTGGTAACAAACATTAAAGTTGTGTTTGCACAGAATATTCTAATCATAAAATCTGTTGGAAGGGGCTTTTAAAGTTCATCTAGTGCAACTCCTCTGCAATGAACAAACATTTTCAATTAAAGTATGTTGCTCAGGTCCCCATCCAACTTGACCTTGAATACTTCTAGAGCTGGGATATCCAGCAGCTCTCTGTTCCCATGCCTCACCACCCTCAGAGTAAAATAGTTCTTCCTTGTATTTAGTTGGAATTTTTCCTCCTTTAGTTTAAAACCGTTACCTCTCGTCCTATTGCTACAGACTTTGTTAAAGAGTCTGCTTCCATCTTTCATATAAGATCCCTCTAAATATTTCCTTATGATTCTTCTGATAATTTTTTGCCCTCCTCTGAATCCACCCCAACACTTACATTCTTTCAACCTGTGCACGGGTTGAAATAGTCTTTGCTTTCTTATTAGAAATTTTTACAAAGCAGAAGAAAATCCCAAATGCTTTGCAGAAAGTATCACTTGTTGTTCATGTATCTTACTTTCATGAGCTAGACCTGTTCATACACCATGTAAGAAAAGCGTGTTTTAGTTTGTGTGAGAATGAGTTTTTTCCTTTGGGACAAAGGAGTGGAACAGGCCGTGCCTGTCAAAGGATGCATGCAGCTCCCTTCACTGTGGCTCCCTTTTATATCCAAACTGGCATGCCTAACTTTCTATATCTGTACCTGAGCAGTGACCAAATTTTAAAAAAAGCACTAACTGGGATACTTTTCCTCAGACAATCAAAACTTTTACAAGTTTAATTCCTTCAGACCTGTGATATGCTCCTTATTGAATTAAAATATTTTTCTATTCCTGTGAGTGCAGAGATTAGATAAAACTTCATCTCTTTTTTTGTTTTGTTTTGTTTTGTTTTGGGTTTTTTGTTGTTGTTGTTGTTGTTGTTGTTGTTGTTGTTGTTGTTGTTGTTGTTGTTTTTTGTGCTGCCTGACATGAGCCTAAAAGAAGAGGGAAATCAAAGGAAGCCACATTTTTGGAGCAGGAAGCCTGATACTGGATTGTAAGATACTCAGTGGAAATAAGGATGTGTTTGGTCACAACACCCCTCAGGTCTGGGAGCTTTAGAAGACAAGGCCACTCATGAAACCAAATAAGAGCATCAAAAGCCTGGGCATCACCAAACACCACTTTTGCTTTTGCCTCAGATGAGACCATAGCTAGGAAGGCTTCCAGAATGAATACTGAATACAGAGAAGGATTCTGGCTATGCAGGACACAGCTTTCACTTTTGTGAGAGTGCAGCCCTTCCTCACATGCTGCATTCTCTCTATCACCTGCCTTCTATCTGTTTCAAAGCTCCTCTATCAGCAAGGAACAGTGACATATGACTCGAACCTACAGGGAAGGACCAGAACTATGACTCGTTGTCAGTTTGTGTTATAGAAAGAACAAGCTAGGTATAGGTACAGAACCCTCCAATTACAACTTCCCTGGTCCTTCCAAATGTCTCTATTAAGAATTATTCCATTATTTAAAAATAAAAGTATTTGTATAATTCCATTGAAGAGTGCCTGGTTGAAAGTTGAAAACCATTTTTTTCTTGCACTTTCCCTCCCTAATCACTCTAAGAACAAATATATAAAGTTCACATAATTTTGAAAGCCTTTTTCCACAACAGTAGCTTTTAACAAAATACTGTATGAAATGGGAGTCAAAAGGCTGTATTTTAAAAATGTCTAACTCAGCGGGAGATATTTCTACATAGTATGGAAGAGAAATCACTTTAGATTCCAGTAGAGAGTGGACTCACTTTCTCCATTCCCTCCAAAGTAAAAATCAGTCAGGGAAAATCAAATAAACCAAAAAATTTCAGTGAATTAATCATTCACCCTCTGCAGAGACACAGTTGGAGATAAAGAAGTAGACACTACCATAGGACATTTGTTCTGTTGAATCTCAGCTTTTATTGTCTACCTCAGAGAAATTAAGAGTATATTGCTAGTCAAATTACTATAAATCTCCATGGATAATTTACTCAATTTAATAATTTTAATACTTATTTTTTCCTGCTGATAGAAATGAAAACTCCAATGATATTTCTTTCTAATCAGTTTTTAGGAAATTATGGAGCTCATACAGAGAAGCATGTAAGTCTTGTAACTTGAAGGAAGCATGTTAAAAACCCTCAAACTTCTCTTTATTAACCTTCAGAGCTAATGCTCACAGTGTCCTACTACACCCAGTGTGGCTTTGCTTATTCAGAGTAAAGTAAAACTTGTGGGCTTAAAAGAGCCTTGCATTTCAGCCATCTGCCTCATGAACCTGCAAAAGGGATTTGTAATGGTACAGTTCATATGCAGTGCAGGTACATCTGTAGGCAGGCTTCAGATTATCCTTTGTTCTCATGATGTTTGTTTCCTGTAGGGGCACCCGTGGATGGCAGGGAGAAGGAACGCTGCAGACCTGAGATATGCTAGAACACGTGGTTTTATTGCAAGGGTCGTGGGTAAAAAGGGCCTTGCCTTCAGCCACCAGCCTCAGCTGAAGGGAAATCCCAAAGAGAGAGGGAGAAAGAACAAGAGGTTAAGAGCTAAGAGAGAAGGGAGGAAGAGAGCCACAGAGAGAGGTGGCAGGAGTCAGAGCGCAGGGGAAAGAGAGCAAGGGTAAGAGAGCAGGGGTAAGAGAGCCAGAGAGAGAGCGCAAGGTCCTTGTTACAATACATTATATTTCCTTTTGTGATGAATATTCCGATTTACAGTGACCAATGAATACAAGACACAAAATCCTATAGAATCTACATACAGCCTATAAGAACGACTACATTACCATACTGTGTTATATTTTAAACTCTAAAAACTACTCCTTGGACTTTTCTATTTTGCTACATTGACCTTTGGACCCCTTAGCCAGCAGAAGGGTATTGTTCAATCAAAAGGGATTCTCCTTCAGCTGGCTAGGCTATTGTCTTCAGGTTATATAATAACTAAGACTTGGTACCCTACAACTCAAAGTAAGCTTTTATTTCTATTTCTATTATAGGTTTCATATTTTCATAGAATCTTTTGCTAAGCAATCATATTTATAAGGCTTCCCTGATTGATCTTCTCCAACAGTTTCCATAAGTTTTTGACTATGTGGTGTACTATGATGAACTTCCCTAATGAAGCCCTGGTCTTTTCTCTAATTTGATTCTATCTGTTTCCCATCTGTACCTTTTTTTTTTTTTTTTTTTTTTTTTTTCCTTTAATTTCATTAGAATGTAGAGTGGTTTTTATAGCTCCTTAAGAAATGAAACATGGATACTTAGTTTTTAATTTCCCCTGAAAAATGAGTTCCCATTTCGAGTTGTACACAACTCATTACAGTATCATTAGCAGATTTAACATAAATAATGGAGCAACTGAGGATTAAGTGTAGGCAAAAATATGATAAGTGATTGATTTAAGGAAAAAATTGTGAGTCTGAAATGTTTCCTGGTTTTGTGAGTTCTTTCAGTTCTAAGAGATAAAATTCATTATTTCAGATGGGGATGAGTTTAACTTTCACTGATCACGTCAAGGCCTTTGTATTCAGGGCACAATGCAAACTTCTAATTACATGTGTTTATAGTAGAAGTTGCAGAGATTCTCTCTGTGACTGAATCTTCAAATGTCAATAATTACACATAAGGAGTAAGACGGCAAAGCTCTGTTCATCATTTCTCATTTTGCTCCCTGCCTTCTACGCCATCAACTCTAAATCTTTTGTATGCTTGACATGTTTCTGGCTTCAGTTTCTTCACAGCAAACTTCAGAATGACTGCAGCACGGTGTCTATGATTAGAGATCAAATATAATCACTCACTGCATCATTCACAAAACCTTACAATCTGACTGCAGTAATAAATTTTCTTGACCTGTATAAAGTCTGATTGTTACTAACTCTTTGCCTTGTGGTGAAACACAAGTATGCACTCTAGATGGAAGACCTTCTTTGAATAAAATCCAAGGTGTTTAATTAAGTTTCCTGGTGTTCTGATCAAATGTTAAATATTTCTGGTCTCCGTCAATTTGTGTTGTCAAATTCCATTGCAAAATGGCATTTGGAACATAGCCCTAAATGAAAATTAATTTTTCAGCTTTAATATTTCAGTATTGTTTCCTGTCCTGGGTAGCAGTGTAGGATGTACACAAAGTATTTATTCTATCACCATCTTCATCAACTGTTAAACCAAGTGAGGCAGTGTTCTTCCCAGCCCCCTGCCTTTGGGCTGTCTTCTGTTAATGGTCCTTCAATGCCTTGCCCATGACTCACAGGTGACTCCCTCCAGGAGTTATCTCTGTTTAATGGGCCATCAAGGACCCACTGCATGACTCATCATCCCATTGTGAGATGGGGAGGAGCCAAGCATTCTCACCTGGATATAATCTGAGATTTGGGACAGTACGAGCAGCCCTTACCCACTGTATTCCCAGAGGACCAGAGCTACCAGACCTTTCTACAGGATCACTGCTTCAGGAAGAGCACCTCACCTGGACTGCTTCCACCATCCTGCTCAGGTTGTATTCTGACTCTGTCAGTGGTTCTTTGTGTTATTGCATTTATTTTATTTTATTTTACCTTTTTACCTTTCTTCTTATTAAATTGTATTTCTGACTTGGATCTTCTCATTTGTTTTGCTTTCAAACCACAACATTTCCTTACAAAACACTTCTTAAAAAAGATACATACAAAGTCATATATTGATGCAAAGAGTAGAGAACCTCTGCTTTCCTGCACATAAAGGATGACGCATGTGGCTTACAACCGAGTCAGATGACCTGTGGAATTTGCAATCATCATTTACCACAGAATGTGGACAATAAACTTTGGTAGACTTGGCAGCCTGGATCTGCTGTGGGAGGATATGGCAGGTCCTTTTAGAGAACACTCTTTTCAAGTGGCATTTAGGCGTGTTACCTCTTTACGCAAAACTGTGCTGTGACTTTTCACCGCACAACTTTTACTCTGGTGGTTTCTTAGGAGAGGGAGGATCACCCCTGACCCCTGTAAGAATGACAAAGCTTGTGTAAGGTTGGTCAGGCTGGTGAGGCTCCTCAGAGTCTGGGAAATCAGGAAGCCAGATAATAGATATTGTTTATTTCTCATTCCTTGTAAAATTCATAGAATCCCACATTTGATTCATAGGTTTATAATCAAATTTCATCCTTAAAGCAGGACTAATACTGAATTCAGACCATGTTGCAAGGGCTTTATCCAAAAAACCTTCAAAATCCTTGTAAACTTTCAAAAATGAAGATTTGACATTTTCTCTAGGAAAACTCTTTCATTTCTTTTCCTTATATCCATCTGAATCTCCACCAATTTAATTTTTGACAACTGTCTCTGATTCTTCTTCCATATACTACTATGAAGAGTTTTGCTAAGTCCTCTTTATAGTCTTGTAGGTAGTGTAAGACAATTATGAGGCACCTCCAAAGCTATCTTTTTCTCCAGGCTGAACAAGCTTTTCTCACAGGTGCGGGACTCCTCATTTCTCTTCACTGAATTTCATTATGTTTCTGCAACCCATTTCTCTGGCTTATTTATGCCTCTATGAATGAAAGGCCTGCCCTCAAATATACAAGCTACAACTCCCATTTGGAGTCATCCTCAGATGTGATGAAATTCATTGTCTACTCAGGTAAGTCATAGATAACAATACCAAATATCAGACAGGGCCCAGGGAAAATCCCAGAGAAACACCACCTGTCATTCCACCCAAGTGGAGTACACATCAGCTACTTTGTTTTGAACCCAGTGATCCTCTCAATATTTCATCCAGGCAATTATCTGCCTGACTAAACCTCTTAAGTTCTTTCTTGGATAAAAGGATATTGTAAGAAACTGTGTTGAAAATCTTGCTAAGTTCAAGGTCAGTGACATTCAATGATTTTCCTACATCTGTGCCCTTAGCCCAGTTATCTTTTTTTATCATGATCTCAAATATCATGATCTTTTTTTCATCAACATACCTGGAAAATATCTAGTTTTCCATAAAAGTTATTCTCTAAGTCTGGACCATTAGTCAAACATTAATGTCACCAATAAATCTCACACATAACCATTTTTTACTCACCCTGTCTGGACACTGCTTCCTTTTGTTCATTCTCTTCACAACCCCTGTCTCTGAAAGATTCCTGATTTGTGATGACAAAGCCTTCTGCTCCAGTGGGAACAACAGACAGAAACAGACAGATGGGAAACAGATTAGTTCTTGGCAAGTTTGACATTAGTCAAACTTACGTCTCATAAGACTCTGAGCCCATTCAGAAGTGAGTGAAGGCCCAGGGATGGGACTAAATTACTTATGAAAATGATACTTTATTTTTACCTTGGAGTAAGTACTCTGGGCATGGGTTTTCTTAAAAAGAGGCAAGATATAAGTGGTTTTGTTTTGCCACAAGGCTAGCTATCCTGAGGGTCATGGAAAAACTGAGATGAGTTGATCAATCTTGTAAAAGAACTGTCACTCCTTGTGTTAATTTCTGTTTGTGCACCAGGACAGCTGTGAGTCTCTGGTTATGCTGCGATAACAAGCACTGCTTTCTGTCTTCCTCTTAACCAAAGAAGAAAAACTAAGGAAATTAATTACTTCAAGGCAGTTGGAAAGACAGCTTTTTTTGGGAAAACATTCAGTGTTTTCCCAGAGTATAATGTCACTTCCTTTCAAACACGTGCTAACTCCTTAATTTACTTTTTTTGCATAAAACCCACTTCTGCTGCTTCTGACCTCAGCCCCGTTACTGTATGTTGCTAATCCTGCATTACTGAAAGAAGCAAGCCATAGTGCACCAATAGGTGCTGGATCTTTCCTTCTCTGCTTCATATTTCCATGAAAAGATGACAGTTGACAGAAGATGCCAGCTGTCACATTATACGTGAAAATACTACAAACTGCTTTCATAGCAAAATGTCACAAAGCACATGTTGTTTAGGCAAAGAGAAAAGGGAAAGCAAATACTGGAAAGGTACTGAGTAAGCAAACTTCATTTGCTTTACACTAGATACTGAGTGGTGCAAAAAAGAGATGTGAACAGTGACTTTAACAGAGTTTCAGCACTTTCCTGAGATTCACAATGGGGTAGTTCCTATTTTTTATTTCTTAGCTTTAGTCTCAATGTCTTAATAACACTTCTGCATTCTTGTTGTACCTGGTCTGTAAAGCAACATTTCCACAGGAAAGAAATTACATAAAATTAAAGCTGGAGTTCTAGAATTTGCTGTAATTTATTTTTCCATTCTCCCTTAGAAAGTTTTTAAAAATACATTAATATGAATATTTAGACTTCTGGGATTTTGCCAATGTTTCCTATCTTCTGAGCTTTATTTGTCTCATGACTTCTCACTTCCCTGTAAAATAGAGCAATATTTATGAAATTAAATAAACGCATAAAAAATCTAAAAATATGGAGCAGATACTTCTGGAACAAACCATAGCCCATAGTTCTGCTAGAATAAGTATTCAAATGCAAAAAAGAAATAGAATTTCAAAAATACAACATCCTCAACTTGGAAACACTGGACTGTCCATGTGATAAAGGGGCATTAACATGAAAAATGTTGCAAGAAGGGCAGTGCACTGACAGCTATTCAGTTGCTGCCTACTCTGCTCAGTTTATGCAGCAGCCCTGACAGCCACCCCAGCCAGCTGGTGGCTGTTCAAGCCTACACAGAAGCTTGAGGTCTACAACAAATTTTAATTAGAAGGAAAATCTTTCAAAAGACTTTCAAAAGAATTGTCTCCTCGAAGTGTGTGTCATTTGCTTTTGGTTTGGTTTTTTTTCCCTGTAATCTGTAACAAACCTCTCATGGAAAGAAGATGATGCCCAATTCCTGCAACTGCAAGGCTGAGGCTGAAACCCAAGAAGAAACATTACACCTGTGTTGATGTCTCCACTCAAAAGAGATCTGCCAAAAACTGAAATATCTGTCCACAATAGCTGTTGTTGCTCCAGTACTTGAAAATCCTTCTAGCATCCATCCCTACCAGTGGATGTCATAGCTGCAAGTGGATCCAGCTGGAAAAAATCTTCAGACAATTTGCTGTGTTACAGGAGGAGTTCAACAGTCAGTGGACGACCTGGGAATGTGAAGGGGAGGTCAATAAGTGGTATTGTGTGCTGTCCCAGACTGACCAACAGCCCTGCCTTGAGGCTGCACAAGGGAATCTAACCTCAAACTTTCTGACACTAGTAACTCATGAGATAAAGGAGATTGCACAATTTTATCTGCATGAAGAACCTTCCCCTGATGTGTCTCTACACAGCAGATACTGTGCTCTATGCATGCAGAATGAAGTTCACAGTAATAATGGACAGAATCCAGGAGACCCCAACCCTTCGATTCCATCACTTGTGTGAGGAACATTAACTTCAGAAAAGAGAAGAGATTCCTTGCAGTGAAGCACCAAAGCACCCATTTCCCATACAGATTTTTCTCTACAGAAGCTCAGTGTCTATCAATAGATTACATTCACCATGTCACTGAGAGGCTGCTGAGCCTACTGAACCCTACAAATTACCTTCTGTTCCAATACTATGGGTCTATGTAGGGTCTATGGCAAGGCAACTTTGAACACTCAGAAAAGACTGTATATCCCTCACAGCACAGGTTGTGTTCTCCTCTGTCCTCCCAGGCAGTTGTAGGAGTTCAGGAAAGAGGAGTCAAATTGAAAGGTGAGTGCCTGGCTGTGTGGCTGATGTCATACTCAAGGTTTTGGCTTCCAAGACCGTGGACCTGCCTTTGGAAGCTGGGTCTGTTGTGAGCTTGTGAGATTCTCTTGTGAAAGTGGGGCAGAAGGTTGTTCACCAACAGGCTGTCCAGACTTATATGGAATGCATTAAATCATATTTAGTGAGTAAGGGGATTTTGAGCAATACAGAAAAAGTAGGGGCTGCTAATGTATTAGCAACCAACACAGAAACAACTGTGGAATGCCTCAAAGGCATTGGGGAGTATTTATCTAAAGAGGTGAGACAATCTGTAACCCTGCAAGGTGCCCATGGGTGAGGTGCCCATGCAGTGATGCCCACAGCATGGATGACTGCAAACCACTGTTCAGCTGGAACACTGTGATCTAACCACTGTCACTGAGATGTGGAGGGACAAAATGTGTGGCTGGAGAACTGCATCAGAGGCTATAAGCTGCTCAGAGGGGACAGGCAGTGAAGGAGGAACGGGTGGCAGTGGGGATGATGTTACCCTCTGTGTGAAAAATGGATGAACTACAGAGAGATGCCATGAAAAACCAGCAGTGGACAGGTAAAATGGGTAAAATTTAAAAGTAAAAAATTTGGGTCAGGCCAACAAGGGAAACCTCATGGCTGATGTTCACTACAGGACATAAGATCTAGGGGAGGATGTTAATTAAGTGTTTTTCTTCAGCTACAGGAATATTCACATTCCAGGCTCTGATCCTGATGGAGGGCTTCAACCACTCTGACATCTGCTGGGAAAACAGCACAACAAGATGTAAGCAGACCAGGAGACTCCTGGAATGTGTTGAGGATGATTTATTAATCCAGGTGATAGCCCAACCAGAGAAGCATTACCAGACCTTTTATTTACCAACATAGATGAATTAGGGATGCCAAAATTGGTGTTAGCCTGGCCTGAAGCAATCATTCTGATTGAATTTACAGTCTTGAGGGATAGGGGCTAGATGAAGAACTCTCATGTTTAGGAAAGCAAAAGTTGTTTGAGGAACCAGTGCACTGAGAGCCTGGGAAATTGCCCTCAGAGGATAAAGGAGGTAAAAATTGCTGCCAGCTCCTTAAGGACATTCTTCTCAGAGTGCAAAAGGTCTTATTTCCCTGTAGGTAACCGGGAAAGGAAGGCACGAGGCCAGCATGGCTCATTTTGGCTTCCCAACTAAAGACAGAAATGCAAAGGACAGATACCCATCCTGGGAAGAATATAGACACTGTCTAGAATGAATGGAGAAAGGAACAGGAAAGCTGATGCACAGTTGGAGCTGCAGTTGTAATGAGATTCAAAGAATACTAAGGGCTTCTCCAGGAATGTTGGATAGAAAAGGAAGATTAAGGAAAACATGCCCTCTCAATAAATAAGACTGGGGAACTAGTGGCAGTCAGTGTGAAGAAGCTGAGTTATTCAGCAATTATTTTAGTTTCAGTTTTAAATGTTAAACTGTCTTCTAACATTTCTAAAGCCCCTGAACCTCAAGGCAGGAACTGGGGTACTGAAGTTCAGCTTTTGGACCAGCTGAGGACCGTAAACATAAATAAATCCATGTCATTCAATGAGAAGTAACCCTCCAGGATATAAAGCCTACTTTACTCTAGCTTTCAATGTTGTAGCATATTCAGTCTCAAGAGAGACTCGAGAATAATTTTCCTGAAAATGTGGAAGTAGATTTTTTGTTGAATATATTGTACAAAGGAATGGCAGTATTCACCAAGAAATGTTCCTCTTGGGAAATACTAACAATAAAGATTGTTTTTGTTTTATTAAGTTTCCTTTAGGTCCTACAGCAGAGTTCTGTCAGTATATAGTTGGCTTATTCAATCAACCTCATTTCCATTTGGCTTCAATTAGTTTTTCATTTAATATTCATACATTTCTGCAGTTGGTTAAAAGACAAAGAAGATGGGAGGCGGGACTGGGAATTGATTCTGGTCCTCAAGGAGGATTTAACAGTGAAGCGGCAAAATTATTTTATCGTTACCTTTGTCAGGAGTAAAAGAACATCAAGGGACTGGAAACTAGCTTAATTTTTTTCTCTTTTGGCACAGACATTGCCACTGTCTTAGTAGTCACCTAACAGAAACCAAAGAAATGTGCTGAAGGTACTACCTATGCTGTAGGTTCATGGTGAATGAGTTTTGAAACGTGCAAATGTGGTGTTATCTCTCTACTGTTCACTATTGGGGGCCCAGCAGCTTTAGCAGAGAAAGAGGGTAGCATTTTACCTAGGTATGACCAGGATCCTGTGTTAGGGTGATGCCAAAATCCGGAGCACACATTGCTTCCAAGATGACTTATACCCAAGTTACACTTCCATCCGGGAAACGTGTGCCACAGCAGTGAAGTGGAGGCAGCAGAAACTGCAGCACCGGCTGTGCCATCAGCAGGCCTTTAGGAGGTTATCAGATGGATTTACTGTGTGAAAATCAGGCTGCTTTTTTGTATCACACACATTATGCAGTTATCTCTCTTACTTTGAAATAAACATGGCAGGCAGCTGATAACCTCTCTACTTGATTATTGAATCCGTGAAAATGTTTGTGCTCATGGAAGAACCTCCTGTTTAGCTTGGAGGCTTGTGTTTCTTTGAATGATACTGTAAAAAGTTAACACATTTTCAGTAAGATCCATCTGTATTGCTGAAAAGCAATAGCTTTTCAGGTATTGTTCAGGGAGCCAATTTTTTCCTGTTTGTATATAGCACCAAGGATAATTAGAACATACGGCAAGGGAAGAAATCCTGCAGGCTCATGCTTCTACCTTTCTTCCCATCTGCTTCAGGAGCTGGATGTCCTGTCTTTGCTGCTTATAAACTGTTAAGTCCAAGTATACTATTTATGAATGAGATGGAAGGGATGGCAAGATTTTAAAGGGAACAGCCTAGGTGACCTAGGAACAGGGAGAGCAGGACACTGGAATTTTCTTTTCTTTTTGAAGAACGTTTTAGGTAGCTTCCATGGCTGATGAGAATATTTGAAAGCAAACACCTTAGTACACCAGACAAAGCAGCAAGCATGAACTAGATGGCAAAAGGAAAGATCATCCAAATTCCATATTTTAAAGGTGCCTGAATTTGCAGATTTGAATTTTAAGGACAATCCTTCTTTTACCTGAAAATCCTGACAAGTGTTTCCATTTTCATGGCCTAAATCTAAAGACTGTTCTCCCTCTCTCCATAGGAATTTGGGACTCACCTTTCTGTCACTTTCCTCATCTCTGTCTACAATGACACCCTTGTAGGGACATGGTCTCTAAAGTGAAGAAACACTGGGTGTGGGACCCTCTGCAAGGATTGCACAAAATATCCATTGGTTTGCATGAAGAAAATATTTTCTGTATCCTTTACAAATAAAATTAAACAAAAATCAAAATATTGTGCTTTTTTTCAGTATCTATTTTGGTCCATGTTTTTTCCTGTACCTAGCATTTTATTACAGTAATACATTTATATAACTTTTAAATAAACATACATATACTCCAATATTGAGGTTGTGTGCTCAAAAATTGGTTTTTAATAGGGTTGGGAAACCAAAAAGTTTGAAGAACATTGGCCTATCTTTTCTTTGTGTGAGAGGCTAAGAAAGGAAAATAAAAATCCATATAGACTTTATTTATTCCAGGAAGAATAATTTTCTAGCTCAAGATACTCATACTTTTCATTATTTAATCAAATAAAAAGGCTCAAGAGTACTTATTAACATTATTTCCCCAGTGATGCTTGAGACAAGATTGTCTCCTGTTTGTATTTGTTGTTACACCCAAAATTAATCTCTTTGCAAATATCAGATTAGGTTCATACTTTGTGCTTTACTGTCTTAGTGCCCTTAGATCAGATTCCTCTGTCCTATATTTTCCTGGAGAAGGCTGAATTTTGCAGAATAGCCTTTGGCCCACGTTTCAAAACTTTAGTGGTCGTATTTCCATGACAGCCCCAAGTGTTTTATGAGTGACAGTTTGAAATACATCTTTTTTTTGTAAGATTGTATGAAGCACAGAGAAAACACAATTCTCAGTATTTGGTGGCACGAGTTTTTGTTTTCAATGTAATTCTGGGAATGTCCTGATCCCAGCCTTGTCTTAATATGAATAAAACACTTGTATCCAGTTTTAGATATATAGATTAAAAAGAAATTTTAATTTGTTGTTTTGTCTCTTTCTGAAATTTTGCAGGCATGTCTCATGGTCTCACCTCCATCTTCCCATCCTATTAGTTCACAAAATAGTTCCTTCATACAGCTATCCGTCCATCCATCCATCCATCCATCCATCCATCCATCCATCCATCCATCCATCCATCCTCTGCTTCTTGGAGCTGGACCTGTATGGAAGTGAGCATCTTTCCATGCCTTGATATGTTGTGAAAAGGCACAAGTAAGCATTTCTTATATGATGAGATTTCCAGAATACATTTGGTCATTTGCATATTCTGAGATTGTTTTTTGTTTTCAAAGTTTTGGCAACATACTGTTGGTTCTGGGTTTACAAAAGAGAGACTGTTGTTCTGTGGTGATGAAGTTTGAGATAATATTGAGATCACTGAATATAATGCACTGTTCTCTGTTATAGAGACATGACACACACATCAAATTAAGATTTTACCTTTTTTTTTGAGTGGGAGAACTCAATTTTTAAAAATATTCCTCATATAGGAACTTCCACGGAAATTTGATATAACTAGAGGAAAACAAACACCTTTTTCTTGTGAATGTGATAAAAACCACCAAACAAAACCAAAATAATTAGATGGGGGTTATCACGCTAAGGTCATCTTCTCCTCAGCCATAGGAGACATGAGTATTCTTTGGAGGAAGACTCTCTGCCAGGAGTGGTATCAAGCACTGTCTTCCAGGCTGTGGTTACAACTGCAGCCCCATTACTCTAGCAGTTGCTGGAAATGGTAAAATCTAGGAGGAAAAGGGAAGACAGAAAAAGTTTAATTAAGTGTGAAGAAACCTATTTCTTCCTCCCAGTTAAATTAGTGAAAAGGTCAGGAACCAGGAACTTCAGCTCATGGTACCCACAGGTTTGCATGACTAAGGCTTCTGAAGAAACTAGTACCTGGAAAATGCAGCTAGACAGAATTCAGATTAGAAAAGGGGTTCCTCTTTTCAAGGCACAGGGTACTTGAACATTTCAACAACTTGTTAAAAGATGTGGCAGCATCTATATCTCAAGTATGTATTTAATTTATGCTTAAATGAAGTCTGGTTATCCAACCATGGGAAAATTGCCTGCAATACTGTGAACTTTATCTACGTTGAGGGCATGACAGCTTGTTAGATCCCCTGTGCAGATCCACATCGAAGAGGATGCCTATCTGATCCTTTGTGCAGAGCAATGAAGTTAGGTACAGCTTTTAACAGACAATAGACCATACATAGATATAGATATATTATATTATCCATTTATTGCATATCGTGCATATATTATGTAAGTGTAGTTGTGGTGGTTGCAGTGTCGCAGGATTCCTCTCCTGTTCTGCCAGGCCAGCCCTGACACTGGCTGCAGTACAAGGTATGGCTCAGTACCCTAGGGAACCTCACAATCCTGTGGAGCCTTTTCTGCCAGCAAGAAGTGAGGAGTGACAAGCAGCAAAAGCAGACTCTGATAAGGGGACAGCAACTGAAGTTTATTGGAAAACCATTGGTAAACCCACACCTCACACCCAGAGCATCAACCTTAACAGGGCACCAAACACCCTGGTGCAGCAGCTTATATTGGGGGATGGAACAAGGGGGTGGATCCATTACCAGACCAATCAGAGCCTCAGGGGGGGCAGCTCAGTAGGTAACAGACAGGCATTACAGCAAACCAAGGAGAAGTAGGGGGGGAAGGTTAGGGTCCTGTCCAATCACTCGAGGCTCTCCCTGGAACCTTCTGTGTGCAGGGAGAGGTCCCGAAGTGACGGACAGGTCCCAGGGGTTACATAACACATTGATTGACATAAAACAGAAACCATATGGGGAAGAACAGAGGGGTACATGGAACAAACCATTTTAACAGCATAAAATCAGAAACCATTAATGTGGTGGTGCTTAAATTCAATTCCAATTGGGTTTTCACTGCTCCGGTTTGGTTTTATAATTTGTGTTTTATAATTTTGTATTTATTTCTATTGTTTAAGATGGCCTCTCCTTCCCTCTCCTTCTCTCCTTCCCTCTCCTTCTCCCCTTCTCCCCTTCCCCCAGACTTTCCCGCCAAAATCTTGGTTGTCCTGGTAACCCCATCCCATAATAGTTGTTTACCACTTTTCGGTTACCTGTCAATCTTTAAGTTATATAACTTCCCCACCCCCTCATCATGTATTCCTCCTCCCCAAGTTACCTGTTACTGGTTCAAAAGTTGTGCATCCCCTCATTATACGTTGGCAAAGAGTTTTAATTGGTCCCACGCGATCCCACCCCCGAACCTACTCAATAAAAAGCCGTGCCATCTTGAGGCCAGCGTCTCTCTCCGGAGCGCGGCCTTGGGACCACGCATCCCTTGGTTGCACACCCTGAGAGTCCCGCCTTTCTATTCTGCGCACTATCCGCACCGTGGTCGAGTTTGCCCACGCCTCTGGCAAAGTGAGCCCCTGGATGTAGTGGCGGCAGGGCTGGCCGGAACTGCACCCATTAGAAAAGCCGATCCACTGCACATTAATAACAAGGAACTCAATAAAGTTAAATCCACACCACTACATGTAATAAAAAGACACATAATATTTTTGTTTTGTGGCTTGTCTTGTTGCACTGATTTAGACCTGACTTTAAACATCATTGGGTAATGAATAAATTATTCACTGGGTAATGAATAAATCAGGCCATGTTGAGGTGGTCACTGTCCTGACATATATGGTCATCCAGTCCTGGTAATCTGTAGGAGAGGAATCAAAGGCTGAAGACAAAAACAGACTCCCTGAAAGAATTAGGGTCCTTTGAAGTCTGTTGCATTAACAGAACAGAGAAGGAAATTCTGTCACAGCTTGAAAAGGAAAAGAAATCACAGAGATACTTATTAAACATATGCTGCTTCAGTATTTCAGTTCTTTCTTTCTTTCTTTCTTTCTTTCTTTCTTTCTTTCTTTCTTTCTTTCTTTCTTTCTTTCTTTCTTTCTTTCTTTCTTTCTTTCTTTCTTTCTTTCTTTCTTTCTTTCTTTCTTTCTTTCTTTCTTTCTTTCTTTCTGTCTTTCTTTTATTCCAGGGCTTGGAATCAATCTGCACATTCAATTATGCAGTGAATCTTAAAGAACTGACTTACAGCACAAGCTGTTGAGTGATAGGTTCCTACTAACTGAGCTGCATCTGAAAGAGCCACCTGTAAGAAAGTTGGGACAGAGTCCCTGGCTGCCTGAAAAACCTCAGAGGGATTCATTCACATCACTACTGCTTGTGCTGCCCTATCTGATGGCTCTGCAATTATTTTTTAAAATCACAGATGATTAAAATTACCTGAGATACAAGACAGCCAGTTATCACTAATTGAACTGAGGGAGAGGCCACTCAGAGCAGCAAAATTCCTTAAGCAGCTCTTGAGATCCAATTTCTTTACTACCAGATTTTATTGCTAGGGACACATGAGGCCAAAATACAATATTTAATGAGTCACAAAGACTGAAGGAATTCCCAGGTGCCAAGGAAGTTCAGGCATCTAACTTCTTTCTAAAAAGGGAAAATAGGACCATAGGGATAACTTGAACCTGGGGAAAGATTAGTAGGCACATTATTAATAATTACATCTAGAAGCACTCAAAAGCATACTGCAAGGATAGAAAGCAACTGGTATGGATTTGTCAAGAACAAATTGCATCAAAGTGACACAATTTTCTCCTTTGACAGGACATCTGACCTTACAGGTAAGAGGGAAGTTGCCAGTGTGACAGTACCTGATACCAACTGGTTTCCCTGGACTACTTTGACAGAAAATGTGGAGAACAAAAAGCCCTACAGGCAGTGAGAGGAATCACTGTGATTAATATCATGGAGCAATTTGAATCGCCTTCTGGAAAAGAAATGCCTGTTTCTGCTGATTGGCAACTTCTTTGTTTGAAGGTCTCTCAGGGTACTGCTCTTCTAAGCTGTTTCTGACCAGCAACACATCCCAAGTAAGGCAGAAAAGCCACTGCAATAGACCTCTCTTGCCCTTGATAACTGTCCACAGCAGGCTGAACTATCAAGCCTGGATGATCCATGCACAGCCAAAGAACAATTCTACAGCAGCAATGGAGACAAAGTTGACTTCTGTGTCACTGGCCACTGAATCAGAACATGGTTTTCAAGGGAGAGAGAAAGATATTGTGAGTGAGGGAGGATAGGAGAGCTTTCATGAGAATGTGGCTGAGCTAGGGATAACTGTGCTTCCCTATTAAACTCAGCTTTGCATTCTTAGGATCCTTTTTTATTGCTGTCAAGCAGGAAAGCCTTACATGACTCACTTTACAGCTCATATCTGAAAATTGACTGGCAGCATAAGCGAAGCCAACTGGTCATTGTCGTATGATGTGCATGTTAAGATGACAGGAGCAGCAAGCTGGAGTGTACACAGAAATAGGCTTAGCAGCAGAAGTCTCAAAACCCTTCTCTTTCTGTGTTCCTACATATCTAGCCCTTATCCAGCCTGTGCTCAGCCTTTCTGTGCAGGTCAGAGCTGCAAAAGAGCTATTCACTACTCTTCATGCTCTGAAGAGGTTCCAAAACAAGTTAATAAGCAACACAGCACCAAAGCACCAAAGATCAGAATATACCGCAGGCTCCACTGGAGAAGGTATTGCCATTAAATGGCAGATTAAGTCCCAGATTGAGAATATAATATTCTTAAAATTAAGAAAATAATATTCTTCTGTGTCCACCAGGATATGAAATGAATTGCATGTAACTTTAACCCTCTGTGTGGCTTACATTGCATTTATAATGAAATTATTTCTTTCCACTTCTATATATTTCGCGTATTAGTGAAGCAGTGCCCCTATTGCTGTAGTCAAATCAGTAGTTTAGAGATGTCCTGATGCCTGGTTTGAATTTTCTGGTCTCTCATCTATTGCTAGTAGCATAGGAAAGTTTACTAGGCTTCAAGCAGTCTACTCTCCTTGTTTTTCCTCCTTTTCCAAGACTTATGGGCATCTACTGTTTGTCCCACTGGCAGTGGGTGAAGGTTAGAATGCTTCTCTTTTTGCTCTGTCAGAATTGAGGTGTATTTGAGTCATCTGTGCTACAAAGCTCAGGAGACAGAGACTCCGTAGTTCTTGGCTTTGTGGTTTGAAATGTTACTTTGTTAGCTTGCCGGAAACTTTTTAGGTTCAGTTCAGTCTATCATGAGATACGAACAAAATCATTCAGGCTACAGCACAATACATCAGACACTGTTACATCATTAAGGCAACATAAATCCTAAGTCTTCTCTTCTGCTAAACTGCCTGGTATCAGTAAAACCTATCCTGTGTCACCTGCTTGAGGAGCAGATACTTCAGGGAAGGGGTTCTTTCTGACTATGTATCTCCTTGGAGTCTTACCAGAGACAGTTCCCCTCTCCATGCTGTCATAATATCAACAGAATAATAGACTGAAGTTTAATGGGTACTGATATGGTAATTCAGATTTAATGGGTTAGTTCTGTTTGCAGATGGTACCTCTTACACACCATAAAGGCTTAGAAAGAACCCTAAATTGCTTGTAGGTTACGGATTATTACAGATTGTCTTTCACTACATTTAATTTGCAGTGGAGATGCTGATGCTTGCTTTTACTTGGGAAAGAGGGCACTGTACCCTGCTGGTGAAACTGAAGCTGTTGTCTGGTCTTTTGACAGTGAAATGGAACACACTGAGGCGATGTGGCTAGAATTGTAAAGCATACACCATCATTGCTTCAAACTTTTTCTTTATTTCCAGTCGCTGAGATGCGGTCATCCACTGACATTAGACTGTGTGCCAGAAACCAGAAAACCCTAGAACTACACTTAGAAAATCAATTTGCAGTAGAGAGTAGGGCTTTACAGTAACCACAAGACTCTGTATTACATCTGATGTTTTTGATCAAAAACAAAGGAGACCAGACAATGTAGCACTAGGTTATAGTAATTCCTTTCATCACCCAGGTGGAGTTAGTCACTAGGAAGGAAAGAAAACAACTATTAGCTTACCTCCTAATATTAATTCAATCATGCCTGAGGGTCTGAAGCTGTCAACCAAATCTCATCCTCTGCAATAAAGCATGAGTTGAGTCTTAAACGTTGTTACTCAGATATAGGAGGCAGTTGCAACCTCCTTAGCATTGTCTAAGCAGGAATAAGACAGATTTTGTGCAGTGAATTTTCAAGTGCATCTTCTGAGCTATGTTGATTATACATTATGCAAATTCTGTATAACCTGCTCCCCATGATTCTCCCAAAAATTATTAACTCTCCAGTACAGGTGGGTGAGTCTTGCAACAATAGTGTTAGGGGTAGAGATCTGTTCCTGAAGAGATGTGAAATAATACAGAATGACTAGCACTTCCCATTTAATCAAATTTCCTGTCATAAAACACTAGTTTCTGAAGTTATGAAATTATATCCTTTTTTAATTTAAATAACAGGCTTTTGGAGGTCTCCAGCACACAGAAAGCATGAGTATCTAACAATTTCAACTTTTCAAGTCTTCAATCAGAAAAAAAAAAAATCAGAGTCAAAAATGGAAATGATACATCATTTCAAAATGTTCCTCTTAAAGTGAATCTTATGCACCCAAACTATTTTAGTTGCCAGTAACTATAAATGTTAGAACACAGAGCTCTTAACTTCTATAACTGTAGGAACACAGTTAGTTAGCTCTTTGTTAGTGAAAGCTGATTTCTCATCTCATGATGCTACTTCAGGGACTAGAGGCCAAAGATAAGCTCAAACCTCGGGATCAAAGCACAAAAACTGAATGACTTGTACTGACAAAGCTTTTATAGAACTTTGAAATCAGAGAAAAAACTACTTGTATTTTAACAAATTAAATTATTTTCCATACCAATGAAACATGATAGGAAATGCTACCTAGACAATACCCAGCAGTAATTCACATTGAAGACCAGCAAATGTAAAACAGTAGGCTGAAATTAAATGCTGTCTTGATCACCTCCTACTAACATGAGCAGCTCTTACACTGATTTCCAGGGTCCTCCCATTGTGTCCCATTTTGGCTGGTTTAGTATTCTCACTTTAGCCCACAAGGAGAAAGCTTTCTCCACCAAAAAGAAAGCACTCTTTCTTTATTCTATCTTTGCAAGCTTTCTCCAGACACCTCTATCATGCTAGCCTAATTTTGGATTTCCATGAAGTATTCTATATAGGACTTTGAATTCACTTGGAAAGTTTCAATTTGCAAAAAAAAAAAAAAACCCTTCAGCTCAGTCTTGCAGATGTATTTCTGGGCAACAAAACACAAGATGCTTGTTCTTGCTCCTTCGATGTGGTTCTGTGAGAATCTCTTGCCAAATATATAAGGAAATTATTATTCCAGCATTTGCAATTCCTTTCAACAGCTGGTCCTGTAACAGCTTAGTAAGCCTGCTTGTCTCCTTCTGTGACTAAGACATTTTCCTCTGTGCAGCTGTAGTTTTGAAGACCTTGCAGAGCTGAGTGTGACATCCCAGTTTGACAGCTGGGCAGACTGCAATACTTCAGAGGAAAGCAAACGGTAACATTTTACACAGATGCTCAGGGATATAGCAGAATTCCTATTTTTCTCTCAGATAATGCCTCAAAGTACCTGTCCTTTCCTCTTGGTCCATGCTGGGCCAGTTAGAGTAAACACTTGTTCACTGTGGTTTGCAGTTAACGGATTAATTTATAAGTATCAGAATCTTACTGTGGACACTGTTGCAACTCTTGTGCAGATACAGGTGTTGTCCATCTGATAAGAGAAATAGTTGTTTTATGAGTATTCATCTGACCTGGAGTACCACAAATAATTTGCTATTTTGGGACTTTATTCCACTTAAGCCAAGCCTGTGCCACAGTGTGCCCATATATAATCACACAGATCAGCTGGTAGGAAAGGAGTGAGAGTCCTTGAAGATGCTTAGCAAGTGCTTGGACAACTTTACTAGGAGAAGTACAGGTAGGAAGAACAGTGAGTTCTGAAGTAAAAATCTGAATTACATGAAGCACAAATATTTTGGATCTCTCTCTTGCTTATGCATCTATAATTCAATAAAACAAATAAGCTCTGCTATTAGTGTGCAGTTTAGTTGTTATTCAGCCCCCAGGTGCAGGAAGAATGCATTAAAATGCATGCTGACAGGTAGAAACATAATCATGGAAGTTGTACAAAATTTGAATGTATTTGCACAATGCATTAATTTCATCCTTAAGTGTACTCTACAACGTTTCTCTTACAGATTATAGCTTGATGCAAATCCTTTGGAGGAAATGTGAAGAACCTCCCCGATCCTGGAGAATTATAGATTGGTGTCTCTATGTGTAACTATCAGTTGATAATTTCACTCAATAAACTTGGGAAGCTTCATTAATCTCTGTCAGAAAAAGAAACTAAAAGAGTTTCTGGTAATGACATCCATAGAGGAGGTAGCAATTTATGAAGAGACAACAGATAAAACAGATATGGGAATTATTAGAACCATTTCAAATCTTCTTCCAGGTCGATACATTATTGTGTATCTCTCATATACAATAATTAGACAGCGAATTTCCACTGGCTTTCCCGATAAATAGTTATGTTACTGTGGTTTTGGCTTCAGCTGCAGAGGTGGTGTATTTTTGTTTAATTCATTCAATTTTACCTGCAAGTGGACCATGACACTTGGTGTGGTAATGCCATTCTTTGAAATTGGAAGCAGTGTCCCATCCCTTCTCTGATCACAACCACAAAGCATTAAAGCATTGCTACCTCCACAATAAAACTTCCAGCTTCTTTTTTTTCTTCAATTTTTTTTCTGCAGATGAAGAAAGTTGCTTGTTATGACTCATACTTTGTGGGGAACCAAGCCTCTCAGGGTGCTGCAGAGGGCGTTGGCCAGTCCCCGTTACCCTAGCTACATACCTCCTGGTACGTTAACTGTCTTATTTATGATTGGATGTTGCCTTGTACCCCAGTTCTGTCCCCTGATTGGCCCGTTTTGAATCCCTTCCCTGATTGGTTGATTTCAGATCTTTCCCTGATTGGTGCAAGTTTCAATCCCCTAATTTGTTTATTAACGAACCCTCTGATCGGTTCTTTTTCTCAACCGTTAATCACATTGGCTGTTAATGAAGCCCCGCCCCTTTTTGTGAGGGTATAAGACCCCGCTGACGGAGCACCTCGAGGTCTTCGAGTCGTCGGCGGGGATGAAATAAAGAAGATTCTCGGACATCATTTTTGGCTCCCAAGTGATCTTTCCGCGTCACCTGAGATCGCCTCCCCCAGGGAGAGCCACTTTGGCTTAAAAGCCCGGTTCGAGTTGACGGGCTTTCCTTCACAAAAGAGCTGAAATCACTGCACCGGGGTGCCTGTGCCACCTGAACTGAGGCTGCCTCTTTAGAGGCGACTCGCTAGGGAAGGTCGCTGTCCTCAGAAGAGCTAGCCGGGCCTCGGCAGGTGGTGACAGCACTTCTTGCCCAAACCCTGCAAACATCAGCTGGTCATCTCCATAGCAAAATCTATTCTTCACTCCATGACTGATGTTGCACTCATATCAGTGGATTTTATTACTGGAATGAACCAATGAAACATAATCTGGCATTGTAAAATAAACCCTGAGAAACACAACCTTTTCTTTACTAACAGAAACATTTTTTTACTTTTTTAGTATAAGGCAAAAATGCTTTGAGGACAAAGGTGCAAAATGGTGATTTCTTAGGGTTCTTATGATTAAGCAACATTCTTCTAGCATTCCAACTCTTTTTAACATGGACTCTACTGTTTCCCTGAAGATGCATGGCATCATAATTACATACCCTACAGCATCATATCCTATGTCTCTGAAGGGTCCTAGTAATGATAGTTCATTTCAGGATTTGAAGTGGAAAAAAACAGATAGTGGAAAAAAACAGATAAAAGAATGTCAGGACTTAGCACCAGGAGGGTGTGGTTTTGTATAAACCTTGTGTCAGAGTCTGTCTGTGGATGTGTTATGCCCCACAACTGTCTCCGATGGTCAGGAACCGGGACCCCGAAGTGAGCCCCTGGCCTGGCCGAGGTGGAACGTTTGTCGAGTCTTGGGAGGACTGAGAACAATAGAGCTCGTTACAGTGGACTGAGCTGACTATACTGACCGTACTAGAAGGGTACAGCTTGCAGCCTGTTCCTGAACACCCAACCTTAACACAGGTGCCTACCTTGGCCATGTGCCACTTGCCTGGTTCTCCTTGGCTTCGTGCCACTCGCTCTGGTAACCAACCTATAAGAACTCCAAAGATCCTGAACACCTTCGTGTACACCCCACTGGAGAAGATCATGTCTATGGGCATCTCTACACTTTTAGGATTTCCGACTCTCCACGTTGGTAGCTATAATCCCCTTACCCTCTTTCTCTATCTTTCTCACTATTCTCTATTTTCTTTCCCTACTATCGCATTGTGGGCATTAAATAAAAGTGCATTTTTTGTTTAAGCAAACTGAGCTGTCCCCTGCTGTGTCTTTTGCATTTTGAGATCTCCAAAACGAACCATCAGGTTCCCCGCATATGTTTGCAGACCCTGACACCTTGTATGGAAGTTACTCAGACTCTGTTAAGTATTGCTTAAAATTGTAATTTTTAGAGAATATAATATTAAGAAAAATCAAAGTATAGACAAACTTACTTCAGGTGCTGGTAATCTCAAGTTGATCAGTGTAGAATGGGTGCGGCATGCTGTGCAGATCCACCTATGGGAAGTTCATACATTTTTTGTTCCTCTTACAATATTTTCTTGCAAGGAAAATAGTCCTATTCAACACTTTCATTGTTCAAGAAAAGGGGGTTGCTACATGAACTTGTTGTTTCACTCTTAGATAGAGACAGGGGCGTGCAAATGGTGTAATCACCAATATAAAGTAGGACATACCTGTAGGTTTCTCTGCTACAGTCAGCCAGGTATATCTATCCTGTAGTTAATACACATACACAGAGCTCGAGGCTGTCTGAAGGCCAAGCTGCGTCTGTCACACAGCAGAGCAGAGCACAGCACAGCCCTGGCTTTTTTCCACTCACACTGCCTATTACATGGATCACTAGTTCTTCTGTGCACAATGGTCTTCCAATTAGGATCATTACAGGGGTTTGCTGATTCAGCAGCATAGGGTGTTCCTTTGTTTATGCTGTTGTTTTAAGTACTCAGAGTATCTGAGTATCTCAGATTGATGCTGCTCAGTTTACTTACACTTTACTTTTCAGAGCAATGTAGTAGGGCGGGAGTCCATGTGCAGCAGGAAAGGAAGAGATGGATATTTCTGAACAAGGAGAAAACAAATCTCATATCTTGGGTGAAATGCTGCCTTTAAACTCATGATTACAAGGAACCGCTAAAAATGTGCGTCCTCTAAGTGAGAACCCAGCCTCTACTTGTGCAGATTCTCATCCCAGAATCCTCTAGCCTAGAACAAGGACGTATGTCTTTTTGAAGGACATAAAAGGTCTCACTAACTTAGGTATTGGAGGTGTCAGCCATCTTTCCCATACTACATTTGACTGCTAATGACCTCTCCCAGTGAGGTGAGGGGAAGCAAGTTTAGTCAACCTCAACTGGAGCCCTAGGAAGACATTAGCAAATTACTCACACTCAACACCTCTTTTTTTTTTAAGTGAAATTAAATCAGCTCTTTCCAGCTTTTTCTGAGATGTCACATTTCTGAGGCTCTCTGGATTTTACACTTTTTTGTCATCTTTCTTGGGCACTGGAATCTCCCTGGACAAGTACTGACTTCTCCAGTTGACACAACCCAGAAATGGACCAAATGAGAGTAACTGCCTCTCAGATAAAGCAATGTACTTTTAATATACACCAATGCCAATTTGCATTTCCCAGACATACATAAACTTATTTTTTATCCAATATAACTCAGAATCCTTTCCTTTCTGTTGACTAACTGATACTTCCTCATTTATTTGTATATTTAACTCTTCCTTCATTGTTTTTGGAATCCATTATTGTGCCTACTGCCATCACTAGCTCTTCTGTTGAGATCCTGGCTCCTGAGGTCAGATGGCTAGTATATATGTTCCCCTTACTCTTGGATTTGGTACAACTTTTGCAGGTTGTATTATTCAAGCTGATAATTAAAATACTGAGAAGGATGGAATTAGAGAGAAACCCAGTGGGGTCTTCTATCCTCCTACCCTTTGAACTTAACAGGTTATCAATGGGAACTTTTGTTTCAAGCCCCATTTTTAAACAACTCTATTCTCATCACAAACTGCTCATAGGTATCTGAATTCACGCTCCGGGAGGAAAGCTTAACATCAAGCTTATAGGCTCAATTCTTTCCTCACCTCTGCAGACTTAGATGACACTATTGGAAAGATACACTTTAGGAACAGGGATTATCTCTTTCATTAAGGAGTCTGCATTTTCATCCCACAGCCCCTTGCATGCATCACTGAAGGAGTCAAGACATAAAATAGATGGGAAAGCTTAGTGCAGTCCTATATATTTTTGTGTTCCTTTGTCATGCATTGTTTTGCTGGAGAATATTTAGTAGAATTTAGTAGAGAATATGTCTTTATAGCAGTGATTGAAAGAACTTCACTGAAAGACAGTGGGCAATATCCTTAAACCAGACAAAACATGTATGGGACTGGCTTTATTCTTCTTCTGAAGTGCAACAGTGGGTCTTGAAAAATTACCATCAATATGCTAGTGCACAATTTCATGCATCTTAGTTTCATGTGTAGGTTTGATCCTTTGACTTTCTAGGTAATTCTCATATTTAAACATTTTCCATGATCCTACAATGCAAAAAATCTTCATCCTTCCCCTCAAATTCATGTAAGATTTTATTATCCTTCCACTTTGTGAGAACAAAGAAAGCAATGAGAGCTTATCAGAACAAAGGGAATGGAAAGGAAACTGTCTAGAATATAAATAGAAAAGAAACATTAGCTGTAGCTTCTGCTGTAAGGTGGAAATCACAGTATGTTTCAAAGAAGCATGTTTCCCCGATTTCAGTTTGCATAAGGGTTGTTGTTATAGGGAAAAAATTAAAAAGAAAAAAGGCAGTTAGAAGCAATTTGAAAAGACTGCAACATTTTTATATTGTATGTTTCTTCCATATCAGAATTACAGGGTTTTATAAGCTAGTTGACGAGAACAATTTACACAATGCTATTCTTCAAATAAAACTAACAAGAATACTTATGATGGGTTGAGGTTTGGGCAAACTTTTAGTATGAGTAGAGATAGGCAAAAGAAGCTTAAGGATAATTTGTTATGTTCTTGTTGTGTTCCAAGTATTTTTGTCTTTCCTTTTCTCTCTCTTCTTTGGTTTAAAGTGGACTGTTTTACAGTTTTATCATATTTCCGTGTATTCCAGGAGCTCAAAATATTTTATCCACATCAGATTAAAATTCCACCTTCTAAGGAGACTGACAAAAATGGCTCCAGAGCAGGAGTGGGTTTCAACAGTTAAACTAGAGGACTGAGAAACAATTACAGGCTTGGTTTAACTTGATTAGCATAATTATCAGGAGAAAGTTTTAAAATATGAGATATTTGGATAAGGGATCAAGGTGCAGAGGGAACAACAAATTAGTCAAGCAAAGAACTTAAATCAGATAGAGAAAATGGGCTACAGTAGTGGATATACCTACACAGGATCCAAATTAAATCTCATTATTTTAGGAATTTTCTGGCCCTTATTCTAGATATCGTTTTAAGATAATACAAAATGGAGTATGTGAACAATGGGAACTAAAACCATCTACTGCTTTGAAATTACTAAAAAGCAGGGTTAAAAAAGATGTCAGCAAGAGACCAGTGGGGTGTGAAAGGTGGGTGGTCATATGACACAGCATTTGTGAAATTGAGAGAGATAAGAGAAAGACCAAGATTCCGTTTATAGAAATGGTGAAGGTCATGAGTTATTTTTTCTGAATAATTGTGAATCTGAATAATAAGTGATACTGACCATTTTTTTTCCTGTGCTGCAGCTTCGTTTAATGGAGCAGAGAGCAACTCCAGCAGCTGGGAGACACCAGGCAGTATACCTCAACCCTATTCCATGCATTAGCTAAGACAATGTAAGAACCTACACTTGGAGGTTTGTTGAAAGCTAGATAGTGGTGCTGTGGTGGTTTAGCATGGATGTGAGTTTGGGGATGGACACTGGCTGACCAATAGGAGTGTTGTCCATGCCTCTGGACAGCCCAGGCTTAAATCAGCAATCCCAGGTGACGTCCCTTTTTCTTCTTCTGTCTGGCCAAGAGGTGACATCGTAGTTATGGGCCCAGTCCAGGCCCTGCCACTCCCCACCCCAGGCAGGGCATCAGGTTGTATTTTTCTGACTCTGTCAGAGGTTTTGTTAGTTTTTTTGTTCTGGGATTCCTTGTTTGTTTGTTTGCTTATCATTTTGTACTATAACATTTGTATTTTTAATATCTCTAGTAAAGAACTGCTATACCTATTCCCAAAATCTTTACCTGACAGCCTTTTAATTGCAAATTTATAATAATTTGGAAAGAGGAACAGGGGGGCTTGCATTCCAAGGGAGGCTCCAAACTTCCTTGGCAGATACCTGTCTATTCAAACCTAGACAGCGGGCTGCTTTTGTGTGAGTTGGAAGCCACAAGAAGACTGTTTCTCTTGTGAAAAGTTATCAAAACAACAGTAGAGACTTATCTCTCTCAGAGACTGAATGAATGACAATTTTATCAGTGGTACTGACCTGGAGTTCTGAGTTTTGCCTCTTTACATTGTTTGTAGAAAATGAACAGTTTGTGGTGGGAGGAAGGGTTGGTTTAGAAATTCATTTGTCAGGTTTTTTTTCCTTTTCCTTTGCTTCTCTTTGTGTGTATAAATAAAATCTTTCTGTTTACCTTAAGCTGAAGCCTCTTTTGCCTTTTTCTCCCAAAAATCCTATCTCCTAGTTGGCAAACAAAATTTGGTAAATGTGAAACCACCACAGGTGCACAGGAAGTATTCTGCTTGGCTGTGAATTTTAATGACTGGGTAGTTGTCTCAAGTACTTCTCTCAGGTAGTAGTTATTTCTATTTCAAGTGACCATCAGTTGGTGAGACATCTGTAAAGACATAGAGATGACCAAAACACAGCTAAAATAATCTCATCCAACCCCCTTTGTTGACTCTATTGCATCCAGAATCACAGACTGTGTTTTTAATCCAGTGTCCCAGTGATTATTGAGATATTTAGAGATATTTTCATTATATTTCTTCTCCAGTTTAGCATTGATCTTGTAAATAATATTTTCTGTATGAATGGGTCTGGATTTGTAGGGGAGCATTCCCGGTGTATATTTGCAGGTACTGATAGACTGTAAACTATGTTTCTGATTAGCTGCACACTGTCCCAAACAGGATCTTTCAGGGAACATTTGCCACAGGTGCTTCGCATCCAGCCACTCACTGTGGAAACTAAGACATTTTACTAAGGGGTCAACCCATACCATGCTTCTAGAGATGTCTGGGATATTCCTGGGCTAACTTACTAGAGCAGGTGCGGTCTTCAGGTAAGATTTCAACACTGAGAAATCTTACTGAACCTATTACACCTACCAGCACAAATAATGTTGAAGACTTCAGTGGATATTTGCCAGCTTCAAGCAACAGCATGGGTGATTAAAGACATGCCATCTATTGCTTTCTAATGATGAGCCATAAAGTATTATCTTTTTGCCTCTTACACATGTTCAGGAAGGTTTAATTTAACCAGCTCTGTGGGTTGTTCTCTTTCTGATGCTGGGATGCAAAGGGAAGACAGAGTCTACTGTATTTAGCTCTGCTTTTAATCACAGGCCAGCAAACTCTAAAAATACTTTAAATATTTATCACTGCTAATTTACTGAGGATTCTGCAGCTCCTTTTCTTCAGTGGCTCCAATTTCTGGTCTTGTTAAAAACTTTGGCATTTAAATAACAAACAACAAGAGGATTCTTTTTGTGGAGTCAGATACAAAGGTAGTGTCTCCCTCTTGTTTCTGACTTTAGGTTGATCCTGGGAAAATTTCTTCTCTCTGAATGCCTGCACAGCTGCTGTTGCTAAGATCTTGTACTGGATAGCTCTCATCCAGTCTGCTTTTCTTGCCTGACATTAGGAAATGGACAGCCTCTGCCCTCTAAAATGGATGTTAGCAGACTAGAGGAATAGAAGGACCTTTTCCAAGGACATTTGTCACCTGCTGAAGGCTGGAGACCTGAATGAAATGCAATTGCACACCATTCACAGTCTACTGATAAAAGTGATGCCTGTCTACCTAAACTCATTCCACTAGTGCTGTTCCTACAGCAGGTTTGCCTTCACCAAGACACCATCATTGCTGTTCCACAGCCTGCACTGACAGAATTCCTTGGTACCTGAGTGCCTCTCTCTGCTTCATTTCACACATTTCCCACAGCTTCTGACTATTCTCTACTTCCTAACATCCTTCCCACTTTCCATCCTGCCTGGCCACTTATGCCCAGACAACAGTCAGCTAAAAGGCACATGTCCTGATCTGGTACTTTATAGTTTCAGTATGTGAAACTTCTAGCAGGTTCCATTTCCCTGGCACATTTCACATGTCTTGTGAACCATTTCAAAGCTCATATGCCTTGACCTTTGGTGGACTGGAACACATATGTTATAAATAAATGGGCGGAGATAATATTAATCTCCTTAAAATGCCTTTATTAATCAGCTCTTACAATGGTTGCTTGAGGGGTTTTTGGCGGCCCGTGCGCCGTGGAGGAGGAGGGTCCTTTCAGCTGTGCTGCATGAATTTCAACAGAGCTGGAGAACTCTTCCCTCACTGGGAGTAATCCCAAAGTTCTGAATTGCCTTTGTTTTCCTCAGGGGTCTCACTTCTGGCTTGGCACTCTTAAGTCACAGCGAGTCACAGAAACTGGAAAAATTAGTTCTCCTGATACTTTAGGGTTTACATGGCCTAGCATTGGTTCCTGTGTGTTTTAATTTTACTTAGTTTTATTTTTATAAGGGTTTTCTGGTGTTAAAAGAGTCCCGAGATGCACCTGGGGTTTCTGATTTGTATGTGGGGTCGGCTCCTGGGCGCAGAGGCTGGAGGCTCTAACGACCGCATGGCAGTTTTACAACAGTTATGGCGTCTCGGGGGTCTCGCACCGCCTCACAGCGGTGGCAGCGGCAGTGGGGGTTCAGGCCGGGGCTTGTGAGGTAGGGATGGAACATGGCGGGCGTGGGTTCCCTTCTTTTGGAACGGGGCGGCAGTCCAGTGGCCCGGGGATGCGGCACGTGGTGGTTTTGCGGGCTTTGGAGTTTTCCGCGCCGGGGATCGGGCTGGGACGCACCGCCTCACAGCGGCGGCAGTGGCAGGGGGGTCCAGGCCGGGGCGGGCGGCTCTGCGGGCCCCGGGATCCCCCGCGCCGGGCTCGGGCTGAGGACGGGGCCGGCCACGCCGTGCTGGGAAGCCCGAGGCAGAATCTCGACGGCGGCGGCCGCGGGTGGCCGGGGTCCCCGCGGTGGGCAGCACTGGGCCCGGGCTGGGACTGCGGGGGCGCTGGGAGGAGCGTCCAGTTTTCTCTCCCTCCTGGCCCCGGCAGCGGGAGTGCCCGCTGCTCAGCGGCGGCGGGGGTGGGGGAGCCGCGGTGCCGAGCTTCTTTGAAGGGAACGGGCTCTCACTTTCGAGGTGTGTTTTTAAGGTGGTCCGAGGTTGGGGGGGTGCAGACTTTTTCTCTTTCAGGGCGACAGGCAGTTTACTCTGGGGTCTGGGATAGGGGGCCTGCGGGCGGTTTCTAAGCGACCAGGCAACTCCCCCTTCACTGCCCCCCCCCCCTCCCCGGGGGCGGGGCACGGAGGTGGCTTTTTACTGTTACATTACAAAATAAACATTTAAGATATTAATACACTTATTACATGACAATTAAAGGTTTCAATTTTCCAAATTTCATTTCTTTCACATATACACCCCATTAAATTATTGTCTCTGCCTTTAGCTACGTTCTGAGACATCTCACATGCTTCCTTGATTGATGTTGTTATTTGATAGAACAAGGACAGAATTTCAGTCTCCTCTGCAGAATTTTCTTTATATTTGCATTTATGATGCATGAGTCCCCAAAATGGACAGCTTAAAACCATGAAAGAAACAGCAGAGATGACATAAACATCTAGGAAAGGGATAGATTAAGATACTGTTCACAACTGAAGGTTTTGCAGTGACCTGAGTTACTTAACTTTATCTCAATTGTTTGGCTGCTCTAGCAAAGACTAAGGAGTTGTATGCAATATTCTTCCTTTTGCCAGTAGCTCAGAGACAGCAACATTATCTGACCATGTTTCCTTTTGGGGTTTTCTTTGGGATTTTATTCTTTACAGTTTGGGAATATACCTTAGAAATACCTGTCACATCATGTATCTGAACATGGCTATTGCTACCTCGTGGAAATTTGTTCTAGACTGGGGAAAGGAACTTAAAATTTCTGTGGTGTGCATCAGTTCTGTGACAAGCCAGTGGGCCTGAGTTGAATTTAAACAAGGAAATTGTTTATGGAATGACCCAAAGCAGAGCACAATACCATTCCATACCACAAAAAGACAGATGCTTAGAGTCAATAGAGGAGAACAAATACAGGGTGGGAATGAGACATCAGTCTGTGGGTTACAGTGACATCTTTTTGTCTCTGCATAAATAAAGGTGCACTTGTCAGACTTTCTTCCTCTTCTAATCATCTCATTAACCAGTTCTCCCCAGAAAGAAACAGTGTTTTTCAGATGGGTTTGGAAATGTGACTTTCTCATGGCACGTATTACTAGCATCAACAAGAAATCTTACTTAAGGTTTCATGGACATCTGCCTCACCATTCTGGAGTTTAAAATACAGAAGGATTGTTTCCAATTTTATTCTGTTTATCAGGATATGAGAGTTTCAATTTGGTTGTCAGAAACTTAAATGGATTGCGAGTTATTTTTGAAGTCAAAAATTATTACAGTCCCACACCTTTGTGAGAGAAAAGAATCAGGATACTTGAGGGAAATGGATTTGTTAGGATGGGAAAAAGACATCTTTGGCGGTGATTCACACTATAATGGTGTCTGACTTTTTTATTCTGAGCAGGAGCTACAAAGAGATGATTTTTCTACCTATTGAAAAGGTTCAATGAGGACATGTCAGCACAAGTAGGACTTATTTTCTCTTTGTCTCTGTTCACTCAGATACAATTTTTTAGGTTTCACACTTTGCAAACAAACTTTTCCTGTAAGTCAAGACAAGGCTTACTCAAGAGTTGAGCTACTGAGGACAATACCCAGTAGTGTTACAGGATCGTGTATTGGACAGGTCTGTCAAAGGATGAGACTTCCAGACTCCTTAAAGGACATCAAACAGAATATAACTTTATTTGTATGGGATGAAAACTGGCTGACCTCTGGCATTATTTATGATATTAAGTAATTGTAAACTTGTGGTCTCCTGTGCAGAAGTAAGGGAACTCTCAGACAGGCCATGATACTGGAGATACTATAAATCTCCTCTCTTTTTCAGGTTACAACATGCAGTGAGAAGAGAGTTCAAAGTGAGTGATGCTCTTGGAAATGAGAAGTAGAAGACCTGCTGTTCTCTAAACCAGAAACTTTCCAGGCTTGATTACTACAGCCAGCCTGCAAGGTCTTCTCTGTGAAGTGTTCTTACTGATGGTGAAAACTAGCATTTTCTATAGGAAATCTTCTGGTAATTAATCATGTTTACTATTTTCCCATTCATTCTAGTGCAATCTGACCACAGACAATTACAGCCTTCTTGAGACCTACTAACTGCAACTCTTCTACCATCATTCTCTGAATATCAGACAGGTGAAAATTTTGTTCTCGCCAATTAAAAATATTTAAGACTTGCACTGGATTTACAGCCTGAATGGGGTAGGCCTGGGATGGCAACCTGCCTGATGTTATTCTAGAGATATTTTCTACAACTAGGTATTTATTATTTCGATTGATGTGTTCATATGCTTCCAGGTAAATACAAATGTTAAAATGAATACTTAATTAGAGGAACTACTAGCCATAACAACAAAAATTGAATATTGTGATACTAACAAAGGTTTTGTGATGGAGCACTAATGTCTCCTGTCTCCTCTGTTCATGTAGACTGTTCAAAGAATGGTATATTCCTCACATTTACCAAGTTTCTCTAGGTGAGAACTCTGAAGGAATGGAGGAAAAGTAGTAACAAGGAAATTGTTCAAAACTTGTTCATGAAGAAAACAAGCTTGAGAGGGACAAGATAGGTTCAAGCTCCATTTCACTTTCCTTCCCAGTGGCTCTTTCATAATTCAAATGTCATAGGCTAAATCAGTATACCTACAATGAGCTCTTCAGTGTCTTCTTTCAAGGATCTTGCCTCTTCCAAAAGGGAGATGTGACAGTTTCAAGTGTAATGGTTCTCCAGCTGATTTTCTTTAAAAGGTTGAAGTAAATCCAACAAAACCAGAACATAATAAACCCTTGTCTTGGTTTGGAAAGACTGCTGTCTGCCAGGGAAAAGCTGGAGCTTCCCTTGGAATGGAGAAGGTAAGAACCTCCCTCCAAATTATTTTAATTTTGCAATTAAGGGGGCTTTCAGGTAAAGATATGGGAATAGAAATAACAGTTCTTTACTAGGAATATTAAAAATTACAAATGCAGTAGTACAAAAACACAAGCAAATAAAAAAAATTCCTAGAAACACTGACAGAGTCAGAATACGGCCTGACACCCTGCTGGTCAGGATGTTGGTAGCAGTCCAAAACAACTCCTCCTGCAGTGACTGATGTGGTTCTGCTGGAGTAGAGATGATCCTGTAAAAGGGTCCAGTGGTGGCGAGATGGGTCCAGTCTTCCTCTGGGAAACCCAGTGGGAAAACAGCTGCTCTGGTGTTCTGAATCGCAGATTTTTTCTAGGTCAGAATTCTTGGCTCTTCCCACTGGGTGGAGCATCTCGCAATGGGATGATGTAATTTTATCAGTCATGTGGTAAGCCTTAATGGCCCATTAACAGAAGACATCCTTTGCAGGGAGAATGAGTTGTGGAACAGACAAGGAACACTGCCCCAGCTGGTTTTAACAGCTGGCCCATTAACAGAAAACGCCCGTCCCCTCCCCCCTGGAGTTATGAGGAATGGGTTATACAAGAGATAAAGAAAAACACCTCTCCAACTGGTTTCAACATATGGCAAATAGAATACACATTTTTAGTCACATTTTGCAAATCAAGACAACCTCACATACCCAATGAAGAGAATAAACTTGTCTTTGGCATTGTTTTTGACTTGCAGGAAAGAAGACAAAACCAGGACTATCTGGAAGACAAAATCTGGACTATGTCATCAGATATCCTAGCAGCTGCTATAGACTGTACAATTTGACTGCATCAGGAAGAGAAAGTCTATTTTTACACATGGCTAAATGTTTTGTTCTTCAAGCGTCTGAGTCTAGAAGGTGAAAGCAAATCAGAAAATCAAATTGTGAAACAGATCTGTTTGAAGAATCACAATGTTTGTTCCCACTCATTAAAGCAGTGAAAGCCTACAAACTGAAGTCAGAGTATAATGAAATGTCATAGAACTCTATAGGACTAAGAGAGGCTTTTCCAGAAAAGTAGAATGCCAGAGAGGGAATCTGTATTTGGGGAAAAAAAAAAAAAAAACAGGGATAAATGGCTTCTACTCTTGCTTTCACTCTCTATAAAATTTTCTCTGAATATCTGGTTTTCAGTGCAGCATCTAAATCACACATCATGAAAAAAAAGGAACCATTCCAAACTGACTAGGGGTTTTCCCTGATTGAAGAGAAACAAATGTTTTGTTCTGGTGCACATTAGCTGTAATAAGTTTCACTTCTAAAAAAATGCAAGTGCAATAGAAGTGAAGCATAGATCTCCTGATAGGATTAATTTTTTTCAAGGTATTACTGATCAGAAGTCTCTGTGAGAAGTAGAGGGACTCATGTGCCTTCATCAAAGGAAGATAAACTGTCAGGCACAGGTTCCAGTTAAAAAGGAAGTAACACCATTGCTGCGGAGTTAAGATTTGGAACTTCAGTTCCTTGGTTCTTTGGGTATTCTGGCAAGGCAGCAGAATAGCACACCTTTGGTCTGAAGATGACTTTGTATTATGGAGTAAAAGCAAAGAATCCAGGGCCTGTTAGTACAGATGGACTTTGTCATGGCTTTAGCAAGGACCGTTTGAGCCTGTAACTAATGTGTTTGTATTACATGGGTTTGCATCACTGAACTAGCAACAGCATTAGATATTCTCCCATTCTGTTTTATAACTGATCATAAACAACACTCCTACCAGTCTGAAGGACTGGGATATCCCAGAGCATTTCCTGTTGGTTGTGATTTTCTGCAAAGTTGGAGACTTCTCAACCTGTCTGGGCAGCCCAGTCCACTCTTTGACCACTCTTGCAGTAAATTAATTTTTTTCTTATGCTTTAATGAAATTTCTCATGTTTCAGCTTGTGTCCATTACCTCTGATTCTATCACTGAGTAACACCAAGAATTTTCAGGCTCTCTCTTCTTCCTTCCTTTCACTCAACTATTTACACACATTGGTGCTGCCCTCCTGAGCCTTCACTTCTCTGGGCTGAATAGTCACAATTCTCTCACCTTCTTCCTGTACAAAAGATGCTCCAGTGCCTTCAATGAATTTTGTCCAGAAAATCTAGGTGTCTATTGTACTGGAGAACATGGAACTGAGCCCCCACATTCCAGCCATAGCTTTGATGCTGCTGAGAGAAGGAGAGGACAGATCAGCCCTGCTGACAGTTCTGTTCCTTGCAGAGTCCAGGCTGCTAGTGGCCTAAGGGTGCATGGCTGGCTCACAGTCACCTTGCTGTCTACCAGGACCCCCAGGTCCTTCTCTGCAGTGGTGCTGTCCAGCAGCTCCCACCATTCACATCACTGATTCCTTCTTTTTTACTCTCAAACGTCAGTCACAGTGAAGCAACCACCCTTGTTCATTCCTCAGTTATGCAAATTATCTTCAGAATACTCCTGGACTCTTGATCATAGTTAGAATAGGTCACCATACTTTATGTGGATATCCCCAATTAATTATTTAAAAGGAAGAAAATAAAATAATGGGCCGGATACTGCTATTTGTATTTGTGTTACTATGAAAAAACTAGCAACTTCTATGGATCAAAAGGGAAAATAGATTATCCCAGAAACAAACAAAGCCCATACTGATAAGTCCTCTTTCTTGAATTTGTATTATTTCCTGTATTTCTTATTTTAGATAGAAACTGATAAAAAGATATTGTCTAAGTTATTAACCATCTCTAACATTACTTAAAATGACTGTTCCATTTTTAGTCACAATTTTTTTGCATTTCAAAGATCTTTTTTGATGAAAATTAGAAAACAAATTCTCCGAATCTCTGATTCTTTCTTTTCAAAGTGAAAAGACTTTCTGCATGACAAGGTCACACCCACAGTGCTGTATCAAAATCCTCACAGCGCTGTATCAAGATCCTAATTATGGCCCTGATTTAACTCATCTATAGAGGAACTGGGCAATCCATCATGAATAATTTCAGAGCCTTGGAGTTAGGCAAACTCCAACAATGCCAATATAGATGCTCGGTTCCTTATGCATTGCACCAATATGTGACACATTACTAGTTGTGTGATTGTAGACCATAAAATGGTCTCTCTGCTTCTGAGACCTCCAGTCAAGATTGTGAGGATACACTAGTATGTACTCATCCACCTTTGTACATTTGAGGGAGTAACTTAGCTAATGCCAGGACCATGCTGATGTACTGAATTTGTCTGCTGTTTCTGGTAGAGATGGAAATTGTAATGGAATTATGCTGTTTCATTTTCTACCATGTATGCAATTGTGTGTGAAATATGTTCTTACATAGTTTTCCTGTTTATTTTTACCATCTGAACCAGCATATGGAGTTTAGGCTGTAGGATCCCTTGTTACTCTAGTAAATCTAGTAACCATGTTTTTCAACTCAGAATATGCATTGAGAGAATTTCCTACACTGATCCAGGATGAGAACTAGTGCAAAGATGCAGGTATTTTCTTCCTCAACTGTCTTCAAGGTCTTCTTTGGTGTTCCTCCTAACTAGGTGAAGTTTCTACCCTCCTGTCTAGGTTTGAATAGACAGGTATCTGCTAAGGGAGATTGGAGCCTCCCTTGGAATGCAACCCCCGCCCTGCTCCTCTTTCCAAATTATTATAAATTTGAAATTAAAAGGCTGTCAGGCAAAGATTTTGGGAATAGGTATAGCAGTTCTTTACTAGAGATATTAAAAATACAAATGTTATAGTACAAAATGATAAGCAAACAAACAAACAAGGAATCCCAGAACAAAAAAACTAACAAAACCTCTGACAGAGTCAGAAAAATACAACCTGATGCCCTGTTAATCAGGGTGTTGGAAACAGTCCAAAGTCAGCCCTCCTGGAGTGGCAGATGTGGTCCTGTTGGAAGCAGAGATGATGATCCTGTGGAGCCAGGGGTCTCGAGATGGGTCTGGTCTTCCTTTGGGGTTCCCATGGGAAACAGCATAGTGCCTGGTGATACTTGCGGCTCCTTTTTATCTAGGTGGAAATGGTTGCTCCTCTGCTTTCTACTAGAGTATCTTACAATAGGGTGATGAAATGTGTCATGCCATTGGTGAGCTTTGATTGTGCGTTAACAAAAGATATTCCTATGGGGATAGTGAAAAACTGAGCAGAGATAAGAGATAATACGCCACCCGGTTTTAACAGCTGGCTTGTTATCAGGGAAGGCAGCTACCCCCTCCCTTCTGGAGTTACAACAGATAAGAAAAACAAAGCCTTTGGCTATCTCTTTGTTTTGGTCAAGTACCCTAACTATCCAACACTTAGTCTCCTTGGTAACTTATGGGGAAAAAATTCTTTAAAGCAAAAAAGGAGCAAACCTAACCCCCAACAGCTCCTTTTATACAGCCCAATCTTATCCTCCTCCACTTCTTTACATGCAGCATGATCTAGACAGAGACTTAAGAAATATAGTCAAATATGTGGTAGCATGTATCTCATCAAGATTATTAGCATATTGTACATTTTAATATTTAAACAACATTAAAGTTCATTTTTATCCATAGCATCCTTCAATGCTGTGGTCATACAATTTCTTTTCATTCTGCTTGGCTTTTCAGAGACAAAAAGAGGACCATTCTCTCTCCACCAGATCATGGCCTCTAGCCATGTCATATTTTCTACATGTCAATAATGCATTTCTCTACTTGCAAAGATAGCACAGTGAGTACACAAAGTAGGCTGTAGATAGTAAGACTTAGGTCTTGCCTGTGCCCTTGGTCTTCATCACACATAGGAGTGTTTCAGCCCTAGGAGTGATTACACCTCATAACCAACCTGAAATGTTACACTTTGGCTTACTCCCAGCTCCTCTCTAAGAGGCTGAAAATTCACAATATAAGAGGCATTTTAAATGCATTGTTTTTCCCTCTGGAAGAAAAGCTGTTCATAATTACTGCCATTTCTTCAGTTAACTGCATCAATATTCTGATGGGAGGTGTTCTTTCATCTGTCATTAACCAAAGGAAATGATCTTCCATCTACTTTAATTTACATATACATTAAATTTATGATAAAGCAAATTGTAAAGATAAAGCACCGTCATCACATCTCTGCTTCCACTGCCTATGGATTTCTTTTTTGTCCTTCAGTTTGACTATGAGGCCTTGACTCATAGTGGTCTCTTCCCTTCTTCTCCTGGTTTCTTATATATGGAGACCAAGGATGTAATCACTTCCAGCCTTAGCAAGATGGAAGCAGCCTTAAAATTTAAAAAGAAAGGACATTCATGTAAGCCATAACACAAAGCACTTTCCCAAAATGTTGTTTTTGTAGTTTGTTAGAGCCACTCACCACAGACATTAACTTAAAATTGCTTAATCTGCTTTCCTCCTTGTTAGTCATTCTTAGGGAAACACTCTTGGTGTTGGTGCTCTCCTGTTAACACTTAGACTGATAATCAATGGTCAGTCAGCAACTGTTCAGAATGTACATACAACCAGCATTGTGAAAGACAAAGTATTTCCAAGGATGTGCCATGTGGGCATGTCATGACATCCAGAATGCAAAGTAAATAAAACGGCACCAGAATACAGCTCATCTGTCCATCTGTGTCTAAATTTCTAAGGCAATCAAAGAGCAACTGCTGATCGGAAATTAGATTTGTAGGTCAAGAAAGAAACCTGCTTTAAGACCTGACTAAATTATTTTCTGTCAGTTGAATTAGATGAAACTCTTAAACCAAATCAAGGGATACTGAAGAGAGACAGCAGCATTTGAAGAGGCTGGAGGCCATAGTGAATGTTTTGTAAGTTGTGTGAGTGTCTCAGATAATAATGAAAATAATCAAAGGCTTCTCAGCTAGAATAACTTTCTCCTCCGGGAAAAACACTACTGACAGAACTAATGGGCTTTAGAAAAGCAAATACAAGCCGGGACAGTGTATTTAAGCAACTGTTGGTGAAAAACAATATAATTAGAACCCTGTGTTTGCTTTACAGTCACAAATTGTTGCAATTTGCTTTGCTCTCTGGTTTCCTAGGAGGTAAAAGGAAGAGGAACAGGAATAAATTTCCCTCTGGGCCTTGGTATTTCAGCCAAGCCAGTCTTGATCAGACTTGCTCATTATAGAAAAGCTGTATCACCCACAGACATTAGGACAATGTATGACACCAGTTCTTTATTTAGAAATAAGATATTTGGATTTCTTATAATTTCATTTTAAGTCCTTCCTTCCTTCCCGCCTTCTAGCCTTCCTGCATTTCTCCCTCTCTTCTCCATATTTTGTCATTTATTTCCTCTACATTTTCTTTTACTTTGTCGTGGTTTGAAAGCAAAACAAGTGAGAGGCTCCAAGTCAGAAATACAATTTAATAAGAAGAAGGGTAAAAATAAAATAAAATAAATGCAATAACACAAAGGACCACTGACAGAGTCAGAATACAACCTGAACAGGATGGTGGAAGCAGTCCAGGTGAGGTGGTCCTCCTGAAGCAATGATCCTGTAGAAAGGTCTGGTAGCTCTGGTCCTCTGGGAATCCAGTAGGTAAGGGCTGGTTGTAGTGTCCCAAATCCCAGCTTATATCCCAGTGAGAATGCTTGGCTCCTCCCCCTGGGCGGAGCATCTCACAATGGGATGATGAGTTGTGAAGTGGGTCCTTGATGGCCCATTAAACAGAGTTAACTCCTGGAGGGAGTTATCTGTGAGTCATGGGAAAGGCGTTGACTTGGCCATTAGCAGGCCAAGTTGGCAGGCGTTCACAAGGCCATTAGCAGAAGACAGCCCAAAGGCAGGGGGCTGGGAAGAACACTGCCCCACTTGGTTTAACAGTTGATGAAGATGGTGATAGAATAAATACTTTGTGTACATCCTACACTGCAACCCAGGACATACCTAATTCCCAAGCAATACAAATGCACATATGGATATAAATGCAGGCAGCTATCAATAACCCAATTAATTCTCTTTGGAAAAAAATTAGCTCACACATTAGCATCTTTCCTAATCTAAAGAGTTGCCAGTGGATCCCTGTGCAGTGTCTCTCCTCTCCTTAGAAAGATACCACCTCTATGTGTCAGAGTGTATTGAACTTGTCTGAGGTAGAGTTAGTTTTCCCACAGAAGCGCTCCCGGGGCTGTGCTTTGCTTTAGTGGCTGGAAAGTTCTTGATGACACAGCAGTGTTTAGGGTGCTTCTGAGCAGTCACAGCTGCGCATAGGGGCTGGCACAGCACCAGCCTCTCTCCCCAATATTCCACCCCACGCTGGCCAGGAGGCTGGGCTAGGCAGCCTCCTGGGAGGGCACATAGCTGGGACAGCCAACCCAAACTGACCAAAGGGGCTTTCCACATCATAGGATGTCTATCCAGGTACAAAACCTAAGGGCAAGGAGGAGGAAGGTGTGATTGCTTATGGTGTTTGCCTTCTGGAGCATCTGCTGCGTGTATTGAAGCCTTGCTTCCTATGAAGTGGCCAGATGTTGCTTGCTGGTGGGAAGTAGAAAATAAAATCCTTTGTGGGTTTGTTTTTCTTTTGTTGTGTTCTGGGTTTGGATTTTTTTTGTGGGTTTTTTTGATGGTTTTTTTTTGTTGTTTGTTTGTTTGGTTTTTTTTTTGTTGTTTGTTTGGTTTGGTTTGGGTTGGGTTTTGGTGGGGTTTTTTTTTGTGTGTGTTTTTTGTTTTGTTTTGTTTTTGGGGGGGTTTTGGTGTGTTTTTTGTTTTTTTGTGCTTGCATGACCAAAACAATAGCTTTAACTTATTTGTGCTTTTACGGTGCTGTGCTCTGTATTGGCATATAGCACATATACCGCATGAAGTGAATGCTCCCACAGCCTGGGAGGAGGTTGCCTATGAAACCCTATTCCTGATGCTTTTTTGTTATCAGCAGATTATCATAGAGGGTTTGTTTTCCCTTTGGGCTCTGGGAAATGTCCCTGAAAGTGAAAGTATTTCTTCCTCATGGCAGGAATTAGCCCTAGACAAAATGTATGGGAAGCCTCTTCCTGATGCAAAGCCTATAATACCATGTTTGTAAACTTCCAGCTTTACATTCACCAAAAGATGTCCTTTTAAATAGGTATCCAATGAGTAGCTCTGAAACTGTTAAGATGTAAATACAATCAGTACATAGGGTCATAGAGAGACAAGAGTAGCCAATAGAAGCCGTATGTCTTTGGGAAAGGCAGTAAAAAGATTGTCATTTTCACAAAACAGGAAAATAGAAAACTATGGAAGCACACTTGTGTGTGGTAAATGATTAAGTATTTATGAAGGAATTAATGAATCTACCACTAAAGTAAAAATAAACCTTGAAACATGAAAGATCCATGTTTCAGCATGGTCTTGAGGATACAAACTGATAGAAGTATTAAAATCATAAATAAAATCAATGTTGCAAGACTCCAGGCTACTCTTACCCCCAGAACAGCTTATCCAAGGGGAATATATTTAACCTTACACAAGAAAAAGGATTTCATTCATGAAAGAAGTCAAAACCAGAAAAGATTAAACTGGAAGCTTGATCTCCCTAGGCAGAATGTTAACAAAAAGATGCCTAGAACATTATGTAATTTGATTCAACTTCTCTGTGATTTTTGCCCCAAGGTGACAGATTTTACTAACAAACACACAATAAATTTGAAGTATTGCGTTATTCTTTGTGTATTTCAGAAATTTCTAGCTATTTTACAACTGTACAACACACAGAACTTTCCATTTTCTGCATACTTAAAACTGTCACATCATGGAATAGAATCATTGTGTGGTTTGGGTTGGAAGCCACCTTTCAGGATCACCTGGTTCCTACCTCCTTGTCATAAGGGGATTTGAAGTCTGTAGATCTGCTAGACAACACTAACCAGGGGAAAGGTAATTTAACAGCCAGCCTTTCGTTTGTGGTTCAGTTTTCTTTACTATGAGAGGAAGAAAGATTCTGACACATTTCATGTAAACCTCTTCTGATAAGATTAATGTTTTCCCCTTGCTATCTCAGCCTCTGAAGAGATTAAAATGCAAAGAATTACAACAGTGGTTACATACATTTGCTGCCTTGAGAGAGGTGGTGTGGCTGGCTTGGAGCTGCAATCAAGATAATGGAGGTGAACAAGCAGAGTTAAAGGCAAGTATAGGCAAATGCATGATGAGGTTCTTCTATCTATAGATTGGGCTAGTTCAAGAAGGCCAGAAATTACACAGAAGTAGGGTTTTGTATAGTGCTCTGTAATTGATGTGGGCATAAGGTCCTAATGAGGAACACATCAACAACAAAGTATGATAATTGCAATTATTTCTTTCCTTGCTCTACAGCTAACACATGTGTGTCAGATAAATGAATTTTTCTGCCTGACTGTGAATGCTAGAAAGCAGTCAACAGAAAAAAAGTTTTTTACCTGAAAACCTTCTTTCTTTGTCAGTGGGTAAACTGAGTAGATCAGTAAGCATAAATCTACATTATTTCACTGCCTTAAAAGTGATTTCTGAGTAGTTTCAATGAGCTGAGAAGTTGGCCTATACACCCACATGAAGATGTGGGTGCCAGGAGAACCTAGTCAACAGTGAGAAGATGCTGTGCATAGTTAGAATTGCTGCTGAAATGGTGAAAACAGTGTCTGCAGTTATACAAGAAATGAAAATTTTGTCTAACAGCTCAGGCATCACCTAATTTTGGTGCTTATAGAGTTATTTCTTATAATTTCATTTTCATATAATTTCATATTAGCTCAACTATGTATTATTTTGTATTAGCCCAAATGAAGTACTCAACACTTCATTTTTTTGTGTGTGTGTGTGTATTTTCTTGAATTTTGTAGACTGGATAAGACAAATGGCTTTTTAAAGGCTTTTTACAGAAGCTGAAGTTAAAAGGTTTTCCCTCATAATGGAATGGGTTAACAGGATGAGTGGCTGAGACACAGCTAACACAGAGGATGCATGAGGCCACTATACAAAAGTTGTGTGTCTGGATCTGAGTTTTTCATGGCTGTTTCCCACAAAGATAACAACATGTCACACCTGTATTGCTCTCTGCAATATTGTGAACCAGGAAAGACATGGAGTGGGGGAAGCATCTATGTAAGGCAGTGGTGTGACACCTGAATGGGAGGGGCCCCTGAGTTCAGTATGGTATTCTGGCCCACTCTTAGAGATAGATCTGTGATGAGAAAAGGTAATATATTTGTCTAAATTAATAAAACTGGCAGGAAATGAGGAAGTGAAAGTGTCCTGTGGAAATTAATTGGCTGGAGAAACCAGTTGAGATTAGCTGACTGCTAATCCAGGCTCAACCAGCTCATCCATTTTACATTCAACTTTGGGCTTTTAAAAAACCCTGTGCCTTAAAACAGAAAGCTTGAGAGAAAAAGGTTGGAGGAAACAATGCAATGTGTAACAGCAGAAGTCTGCATTTCATTTCCACATTTTCCTTCAGGTAAAGAAGACTGTGTTATCACTCACCTGTGGCCAGTTCTCAGACCCAAGACAAACATGAGAGTTTGGTGGGAGGTAGTTGTCTGCAGACTGAACAGAAATTATGCTTTGGAAGTAATGGAGATGTTTTCTAGCTTGCCAGTGTGACAAATGAAAACGAGGATGTGAAATCTCTTTAGCTGCATTGAGCAGTTTGGAGTTCTTGAGAAAACCAGATTTCTTAGCAGTTCCAAAGGCAGTGGGAGAGCACAGAGCAGTGGGAACAAAGGAGAGACCTTACAACCTTTTCATCAGGTGCTCTTTTAAAATCTCCAGCCCCTGACATGTCACCGTCTTCACAGTCTTTTTTCAGAACAAGGAACCTTTCTCTCAGTGTTCAGAGAAGAAGTTGTTCAGAAATTTGCACCTTTCTAATGTCAAGATGCAGGAATTTTACAGAGTGAAATCTGTTCAGGAGGCCAGTGGAAAGGTTTTAATTGCAATAAAGCCTGTGCATTTTGCACCAGATATCAGGAAGGCTGATGTTCTTCATGTAGCACATGATCTGCACCACATCTAAAAAGAACCTAATATCTAAAGAACCAGGCAGCAATCCAGAGGACATAAATTTTCTAATTTTCATTTGATTGGAGGTGTAACCAAGGTCATGAGCTTATCTTTTCATCCTGCTAGTCAGTGGTGGTGTTTCTGCACCTCCTGAGAGTACATAAACAGTAAATTCTACAGTAGTGTGAGAGCTCATGAATCCAGACTGCTGAGCCCATGACTTTTAACATTGTTCTAGAGCTGTGGTAACTCACCTATTGCTCCTCCCCATGAACTCCTTTGAGAGTTAAGGAAACTGGTTGTTTGTTTGTTTGTTTGTTTGTTTTCTTTTACCTGAAGGAAGTTTGTACCAAGATGGGTGTTCATCTATTTTCCAGGGTAGCAAATGATCAGAGGGGAAAAAAATCAAGTTGCACAAGGGAAGGTTTAGATTGGATATTAGGAAATATTTCATCACTGAAAGGGTTGTCAAGCATTGGAACAGGCTGCCCAGGGGAGTACTTGAGTTGCCATCCCTGGAGGAATTTAAAAGCTGTATAGATACAGCACTAAGGGATATGACTTTGTCATGGACATGGCAGTGTTGGGTTAACAGTTTGACTGGATGATCTTGGAAATCTTTTCCAACTTAAATGATTCTGTGATGACTCATTTGCCACTATCTCTGACTGCTGGCATTTTTTCAAGTGCATGTCTGCCTTTAAAAGGCTCCTCTTTATAGACAAGGGATTAAACTGAATCTCAGGGCATAACCTAAGGAAACAGCTTTTCTCATGCAGACATGGAGTACAGCTTTAAAAGTGGATATCTGAATTCAATTTAGTGTTTGAACTGATGGCATTTTCAGCCTGACTATATTCCTTCTTGTTTCTGATGCATTGAATTCTAGGAAAATCTGGGAAGAAGAGGGTACTGAAAGCAGTTGAATGAACCTGACAATTAAGGTCAATTTATAAAACCTCCTGAGCAGATGTGACAGAAGAGCTTTTTGTATCAAGCCTTTGGAAATGTATCATTTCCCACGACAAAGCTAAAAGGACAAAATAAGAAGCTGAGAAAAGATTGGAAGGCACAGCTGTGACATCTGTGTGGGTGCCCAGCTAACCACTTTGTACTGCAACACTTTCAGAATGGAACTCATCACCTAACCTCTCTCCATGACTGGACTCAGTGGTCCTAAAGGTCTCTTCCAATCTAACATATTCTATGGTTTATTTCTGGTCACTCACCAGCCACTCCACTCCTTTATCTCTAGATGCAACTAAGTAAGCAATTGAAAGCTTATCCCACTCACTAGGAAAACAGAATAGGTTTTTCCCCTCAGTTGTCTGGGACTGACCATGAGAAATAAAATGAGATGAAATACTGAATATAGAAAAATGAGGTCATAAATGACCTTATGAATTCATAACCCCATCCACAGATTTCACTGGATGTAAACTTACATTTACAGTAGGATTACTTCCTATCATCATTCCCCCATCTAACTCCCTGCTATTTCCTGTTTGAAATTTTTTTCCAAGTAATTTTCAGCTCCTTTCAAAATAATCTGTGTCTCTGTTGTGATTGCCTGTCTTAGCTCTTACTTCTTTTTGCAGTTTAGGTCTTGAGCATGTCACTTCAGCATGTCATGAAATTTACAGTATTATTCATATACACAATGTCTGTGGTGATGGGTAGGCTTCTCAGGTAGTCTGGTAACTAGCTTGAAGGTGGGTAGTTGACCCTGACCCATCCTAACAATTGGCTTGAAGCCTCTAAACTGGTCTTTAAACCATGTTTTTTGGTTTCATGCCTTGGCATTGAGAGAAAAATTTTCATTCTGCACAGTTTTCACTGCTCTTGCTTTGCCCTGTTAAAAGGAACTGCTTTGGTACCCCAGATCCTGCACACAGTCTGGCACTGTCATCCACAGCAGCTCCTCAGTGTTCCCTTCAAAATCCCTGGTAGCTGGCTGTCATGGTTCTAAGCCCAGCTGGAGATGAAACAGGATGCAGCCACCCACTCAACCACACGTCTTTTCCCACTTTCCCAGTGGAACGGCCAGAAGAATCTAAATAAAATTCGTATCTTGAGATTAGAACAACTTAATAATTGAAAATAAAGTAAAAGAGAGTAATAATGAGAAATTATAATAATAATCATAAGAAAATGAAAAAACAAGTGGTGCAGAACACAATTGCTCACCACCTGCTATGCTCCCACCCAGCTCCTTCTGTGTATTGCCTCACTGGCAGAGCATCAGACAAGGAAAAAAGTACTTGACTTAGAATAAACAAGACTTAGCTGAAACCCAAAACACTTTATTATCAACACCATTCTCATTTCAAAACACAGCACTGTAACAACTATTGAGAAAAATTGACTCTACCCTAGCTGTAACCAGGCCACCAGCCCATGTAACGTGGCTTGAACTCAGACTCAGCATTCGTGAACACCCATGCACATCAGCAGAAGGTTTTTCAGAAAAGGACAAGGTGCTGTATCGCCACCCGCCTCTGCCTCTGGCTAGCTCTTCTGAGGGCAGTGACCTTCCCTAGCGAGTTGCCTCGAGTAAGGCAGCCTCAGCCCAGGTGGCGCAGGGCACCTCGGTGGATTTCAGCTCTTTTGTGAAGTCCAAGACTATCAGTCCGGACAAGGCTCTAGCTGTTGGAGGCTGCTCTTCCGGGGGGGGGGTAATCCCAAGCGGCGCAGAAGGAAACGTGGGAGCCAGGGATGGTCTCCGGGAGGCTTCTTTACTTCATCTCCGCCGACGAACCAAAGACCCCGAAGGGCTCGGCTGTCAGGGTTTTATGCACCTACAAAAGGGGGTGGGGGTTTTACCAACAGCCAATGGGGTTAGAAACTGAGGAAATGGACCAATCAGGGAGAACATTAATAAACAAATTAGGGGATTGAAACTTGGATCAGTCAGGGGAAGGATACAGAACTGACCAACCAGGGAACAGAATTGGGGTAGCCAATCCATAGCTGGGGGGTGCTCATGCACTGTCTGCTCTCCAAGGGAGTGCAGGGTGCATGACCCTTTCAATGCCCATGCCTCTTCAGAGGCAAGGGCCTCCGCAGTGCTGTAGGGTGTTCATAGGCTGTCTGAGACTGGTTGCCAGCAACTGCTGCACCTCCATGTTTGCCTCATAATGCTATCCCACCAGAAATACGTGGCCTACCTTTTTTTTTTCTGCTGACACTTCTCAGAGCATCCTTTTCCACAAGTTGAAAGGGTGCATGTCCCCAGAACTGGCTTTGAGAGATCTCTGGATATTATGATTATAACTCTTCATAAATTCACAGAAGTATTGCACATGGTAAAATAAATGACACATCTTTGTTCTAAGTGCCAACTTGAAACGTTCTACAACTACTACATTTATTACTTGTAGGAAAACGGTGAACCTTGTACTTCTTTAACATGTTATTTAAAGCTTCATTAAAAAATTCTTGTCTCTTGTCGGTCTGAATTTCTGAGGTGCATGGCCAGCAACTAAAATAGTTTTAAAGGCCATGAGTGGTTCAGAGCTTTTTTAACCTTTTGAACTGATGTTCAGGCATGTTTGTCTAATATCTAAGGCATTATGAAGATTTACTTAACCACCACTGTTATAGGTGAAAAAAGTTGCATATTATCAAGTCTGCCTGCCACTGAACATTCACCTCTGCCACAATCACCTGGTCCTCTAAAGAGGTTTCTTGCCACCTTGAATAATATTTAAGGTCCTGGTTTGAAGGCTGGGTTTTCAGGTTGCCACTTGCTTTCTGTTCAGAGTACAACTTATATATCCCAAATTTTCTACATTCCCAGGAACACAAGGAATGTATTTCAATTGAAGGAGTGATGCACGTATGTCTACATGCAACCTATTGCTGCTACAAGTGTGTTAGAAATGCCATGTTTGACAACCATTTGAGCTCATGTCAAGTTTATTAATGGTGCATAAGGGGAGTTTGTTGTTAACCTTCTTCAGTCTTTACCCCCAGAATGTCTTGTCCCATCTATGTCTACTCCCTTTCTGTGACTCTCTCAGGCCCTAGACATAAATATCAGCAGATCATGACACACTTCTTACTTCTGCCTCCTCAGTTAGTGATCAGGAGCTTTCTGAAACCTTCTATAGGCTCACCAACTTAAGGAAAAGGAAACAAATTTTGGAAAAGCCTGCATAGTAGGTTAAACAAGTAGCTTTAAGAATGACCTGCAACTAGGGAAAAGGGAGCTCATCAGGACCACCTGCCCCATCTGTGTGAAACTTACTGAAAATTGCACATTCCAGTTCTTAGGCCCATTGGCCAGTTCTCCCAGTTTGTATAGTCTATGTCAGAAAGACTTTAAGAGGGTTTTGTTGTGACGTGTCCTGCCCTCCCCCTTTCCCCCCACCTCCCACTCTCCATCCTTTCCCTTCCTCTGACACTGGCTTTTCTTCTGTTTTCCATTTTCCTGTGCAGTGTGGTCTATGTGAACCCCACTCAAAGTTTGCCCAAGCCATGCTGTACAATCACCCATATAGACTGTGGCCAGGTGCTGCCCTCTTGGTCCAGGTCATAGGATTGATTTCTTCTATGCCATCCTGGGGTTCCACAGGGAACCTGAGAGGCTTTTGAGGATGGGTTCACAGTCAAAGTCATGCTGTACTTCGTCTGTATCTCTCACTCTCGTAACGCCCACTCTCCTCCAGCCCTCCCCCTGAACTTTGAAGGCTTGTCAAGCTGTCTTGTAAAGCAGGTTGTTCCTCTTTTACTTTTAGCAGTTTTTTTTATTCACATTCACTTATTAACATCCCTAGCTCTGATTAAAGAGTTTTTTTCTATTGGATATAACTTATCTACATTCTTATGAGTATATCCATGAATATTTAGTTTGTATCTTTCTGTATCTGTATCAATATATTTGTGCTATGTACAGGTATGGTGGACTCAAGACACAGGCAATTACAGTCCAGTATGAAAACATCTGTACCACAACAGTAAACCAAATGGAGGCTATTTGAAATGACTTGTGGCTGAAAGAGGTGAATCCTTGCATATTTGATGTATAGGCTTTCTTGCTATGAGATTCTTATAGAATAGATAGGAAGGGAAGGGCATCTCGTGCTGCCAACCAGTCACAGGGAAGCCTGCGAGCATTTGAGGTATTATGTGTTTCCAAATTGTGACAATCAGGGCAAAAAGGTGGAGCACACAAACTTCATGACTAGAAGAAGGGAGGGACCTTGGGGCATGTGACTGCCTGTGGGTAAGAATTGTAATTGTAGTACTTCTATGTGCCCTACCTTGTCATTCAAACTGTTAACCTCTTGATTGTAACTGCTTTTCAAGCTGCCTCTTGGGAACATGACATTTTTCCATAATTTCTACCAGCAGAATTCCAAAGGAGTGTGAGAAAGAAGTCAGCATTTTTTTCTGGGACACAGTTCATCTGACCTACTTTGCTCCTTTAGGCTGATCATGAAGTGAGTCTAATTCACAGTCACCTACTTGTTAGATGTTTAGAGTTATATAAGGTGAAACATCCCAGCCTTGGGAAACTACCCAGGAAGGAGAGACTGTTAACACCTCCACTGCAGGAAAAACTATGAATGAGTTGTAGCACTCTGTCAGACAATCAAGGATACCTCCAAGATAAAAAAAAATAGTAGAATAGCAAGCTGGTATGATTTCAAGAACAGTTTTAAGCTGCTGGAGTTTGTACTTCAGGAAAAGTGTCTAGGACATTTCTGGCTATGAAAATCTGTATAACAAATTCTTGGTTCTTATGTAGATTCATTGCACATGAAAAAAATTTAAAAGCAGATACATTTAATCAGGGGTCTTCAGGTTGCCTTCTGCACCTCCTTGCACTCAAAATCATTTATGGAACACTCAGCCTAAACTAACTGTTGGACTACAAGGTAGGTTCCAGTGAAGTCTCTTGGGATGCCTTAATTGCTTGAGTTTGGCATGAATAAGGCACAGCAATGACTTGTCTTGTTTCATCTCTCACCATCCTTACCTTTTACCTAGAGCTTGAGGCAGGAAGTGAAGTGTGCAACTAAGGGATTTCACAGGATTCTTAAGAGTGAAAAGGGGAAGATAGTTATTAACTTTTTTTTAACTTTTTTAAATTTCCCAGTTTTATCACATGCTGTGTGTTCTAAGGAAGTTAATGTCATGCTCTTTATCTTTTAACTAATGCTTGCTGTTATTTAAAATCGTGCAGCTGATGAATGCCTGCCAGGAGACAAACTTTTTCTGCACAGTGGTAAGAAATATTATTCTTTTGTTGAAACATAAGCCTTTAATATCTGCCAGCAGATTGTGAACCAGCTATCAGCAAGGCATAGAGCAGAGCCTCTTCTTTTGGATCTAGATTATGATTGGAGGAGGAAATATAGGCTCCATAAAGGACTAGATATTTCCAAATTACTATGGTGGTGGTGGTGGGGTGTGTGGGTTTTTCTGGTTCATATGTCTGGAGCTTTTGGGGAGGGGGGCTGGGGTTTTGAGGTGGTTTAGGGTTTGGGAGTTTGTTTGTTTTGGTTGGTTGTCTTGGTTTTGTTTTTTCTGCATGTTATTGCAGAAACATGTTTATGAAATGAATGTGCGTAGGGAAATGCACTTTCAGTCTCATGATCATATTAAATGTTTTTGACAGAATGTGGTCTCTTGCTGCTTCCTGCATAAACAGACCAAAGATCATTAGACAGAAATGAGTTATATGAAGCAGTAACAAAATTATAATGCACAGTGGCATCTCTGGAAATAAACAACTATAAATTAATTTAAGATTTATCTTATACTGAGGGTATGAATTAGAGTTCAAGATAAGCACGGAAGTAAGATTCTTCAGCTAAGCCAGGAAGATCATAAATCATGGAGGCTCAAGCTATCCCTCATATAAAGTGACTCTGATTCAGAGGTAAGAAATGAGGACTAAGCAGAATGAGAGAAGAATGGGAGAAGTCCTAGAAAAGGAGACTTCATAGAGCAATCATATGGCTTTTTTGGGGAAGAAGACTGTCCTGCTGCACCCTGGTGTAGCAAACTTCAGTGATGTATTCCTCTGTGCATGATATTGTGCTCTATTACTGCAGTGGAACCTTTTCTTCATGTAAAGAAGAAAAATCTTTCTCACTCCACTGACAGTCAGACTCCTAGCATGTGATGTCTGTTCACATCACCTAATATTGTGATACTTTTTGGAAAAGTATCATGCAGAAACAGTTGCTTTTAGAACACAAAAGCTGTGATGTGTGCCAGGGTCCTGTTGATCTACTTGAATATCTTCCTTGGAACAGTTCAGTCTTGAGATATGCGCACAGGATTTTGGTAGCCCACCACCTTGGTTTTTACAATACTTCAAACATGTAAAGGAGGAACCTTTTTCAGTCTTTCCCCTGACAATTAGATTTATCCTTTCCCCTTATGTGTGTTCCCTTGGCCTGTTCCTTTGTATCTTGATTTGCCTTACTTTGAAAAAAAGAAAAACAGCTTTCAAGATCAATAATAGTAATCCATGATGTGCCTACTGGGTCCAGAACCTGCACATCTCCAGTTTGCTACTGACCCTTCCCTGTTCTTTCCTACCATCTGAGACCTGTGAGTCCTGAAAATCCTACTATCTTTGGTTGTGTTTTTTGCTTCTGCAAAACCTGTGAACAGTAACTGTTTTCTATCTTCCTCTTCTATATGCAGGTGTGTCAAATGACTGTGACTCATGTCTTCCGTGACTACAGCCAAACCTTTAATGGTGGTTTTCTCCCACTGGAGAATGTCCAGATCTCTCTAATAAGTGGATTTGTAGTAAGTGGTAGCTCTTTGGTGTAGAGAGTTTCATCAGAGCAGATATACTGCTAAACCACATCCATAGCAGTGTCTCCAGTCCACTCCCATTTTACTTCCCATTACTGTTCCCTGCACATATCTGGCTGCAGGTGTGCTCTGCTCAGCCTACAGACAGCAGTGTCGTGCTGAGAAGTCAGAGCAAGCTGTCTTCTTACCTCTCACCATCCTCACCAGATGAGAATTACACACATCTTAATTAGAAGATTTGATAAGCAGAGGTTATTCTAGATATTCACCAGCTGTGCCTCAGAAACAAAGGCACAGGATTCAGAAAGCACATGACACTGCTTGCATGTAACTGTAATCACAGTAGGTTGTGTCTAGATGAACCCTGCAATCCAGTGAGACAGCAGCTCTGCCATTCTTTGACCTAAGAGCAGTGGAAAGCAAAGCCAGGGCAGAAAGATGAGATGTGAAGGGTTGATCACTGAGGCTGGGGCAGAGAGTGAATTCAAAACTTGCAACTTGTGTCTCCTCTTGTGATGAGCTGAGACATGGCAAAATGTGCAAGCAAAAGAGTGCCTACATCTGAAATGTCTGAGACAGGAACCTACTAGTGACTGCAGTGGGCCCTCAGGGGCTGACATCCATACACAATTCCAGGTCATCCAATGGTTGTTGTAAACCAGATTTTGCTTGAACCTCAGTTGTGGAACTAGTGCCTAATGAAGCATGGCATAATATTTGTTATCCTTTTTTCCCTCTATGTGCCTATTATTCCACCAAGTGCTTTTCTTCCTTATTCCAGAAGCAACCAACAGAGGGTACTCATGGGTCTTTGCTAACCTCCCAGCTCTTTCCATAGGCAACGGCTCTGCTCACTTTTCAGCTATGTGGTGACTCTATTTCTGTAGCTGCAATGATTAAATCCTCTTTGCAAGATGTTTGCCCTGGCAAGTTCCACATCCTGCAGCATTCATCAGAGGGATACCATCCAGACTGTGTTCCATTTACTGTAATATTCTGTTAGATGACAGCTTCCCTTGTTCCAGACGCTCCCTGCCCATGCTAGAGTAGATGTGATGACATAAGCTCATCTGCAGAGTTCAATGCTTCTTCCAGCTTCCTCTGGATGGTGGCCCTCCAGCACAGTTCACAGCTCAACAGCTTCTGTAGGTTTTATTTTGTCTGTATCTTCCTGGATTCAGAGGCTTGCAGATTATATGCATGTTCTTAGGTTTTGATTTATCCAGTTGTGCTAAACTCAGCAAATGTTTTCATTAATTTTTGTGAGTATATCTCAAGCTTAATACTCGTCCCATAATACCCTTATATCTATGGGAGTAGCATGCCATTGTGAACGGTGCAGATTAGTTGGGGTGTGCTGCCTGCTTTGTTCTCTTCCTGTTTGGCAGAGTACTGTCAGGGTCTAAGTTTAGTCTGAAAGAAGAAATTATCTGACTCTGAAGGAAAAGACAATATGAAGTAGTCAGCATGGAAAAGACAGTGATAACAGGCTCTGGCAGACAGAGAAATTCTACTCAAGAATTCTTCACAGGTGGCATATACACAGACACAAGCAACGTGTGTGGCTCCCTGGAGAAAGTCCAGTTTTAAATGGTAAATTTAAACTGTTGATTTGGGTCCATGCCACAATGGGAAGAAAGAGCTAGTGAGACTCAGAGGTCTGCTTATGCAGAGAGCATCCTGTCTCTGGAATGCCTTTAGCTTAGGGGAAGTACTTTGATAAAGACCTGTAGAACACAATTTCCTCCATCTAGCTGAACAGAGACTACTTCAGTGGCAAAAGCTGTACACAACTGTATTTCTCAGGAAAAATACACAACTTTTTTAATGCTTTGTATGCCACTTGCTTATTTCCTGAGATGGCTTCAGTTTCCTTCAGAAAGGTACAGGTGAAGCTTTGTGGTAATCAAACCTTAGAAAATCCATGACCCAACAGATCTATGATGCCTAGAGTGAGAAAAGTGACCCCTAAACTAAAAAAACAGCATTGTAGGATGAACCCTTGTAAATTACAGAAACAGGGTTGTGCTATTCAACAAAACAGGCACAGTGTATAACAAACAGATTCTCTATGCTCATGGTAAAGCTCAGTCAGTGAGAGGAGATACTGATCAACTTGTGCTGACCTCTACCATTTTTGTATCCCACTGTACTTCCTAATTAATTTCAGGTGCTTCATATTTTTCTACTTTACTGTATCAACTCATTAGGCCTCTCTGTGTGATTTTTCTGCTGGTAAAGGAATTATTGTAATGAGAGAAACTGCCGTTTAATTTCAGTCTCTCATTATTTCACAAGCCATATATTGATGGAGACTTTTTTCTTCCATAGATTGAGACTGATTTCTCGAGACAGACCATTGCTGGCTTTTGAACCCTGGAATTTGCAGGAACTTTATGCTGTGATGATGCAGAAAAGGTGAAATTTGAGAGCTTCTATTATTGTATACAATCTTTGCTTAGGAAGAATAGTTACTATTCATGAACTGGATCTATTCAGAACCAATTGTTAAGGTCTAGAGAAAGAAAGCTGTTTGTACAGGTTATATGCAGAATTTCAGAGCTTTATACTTTATTTTCATTGTTTTTTAGAGATATCTATGTAAGTTTACTTTTTATGCATTTCTTAACAGCCTCACATCTGATCTGACTGGGTATCTTTCTTTTGATTAAATCATGTTTCCTCTTTCTTTTATGTGACTGGGAGTTTAGAAAACACATGCATTTCTCTGTGCTGACTCACAGTCATTTCTTTAGCTGTCTTCCAAGGATGCAGTCAAAGATAAGGTCAAAATTACTTTGTTGTTCTATTGAAAGCCTTAAGTGTTAGGCTGGATTGAAAGACGTAGTCTTCAATTTTGTAAAAAACCTCTTTCTTCTTTAATTTTAAGCCTCTTCCTTGCCCTGAAAAACTTTCTAAAGAACTGAGTTTTACTGTTTTGTGTGATAATGTGCAACCTTCTCCTGAAGTCTGACAGTTGGGAACAATACCAAATGGGAGGTCTGTCAATTATGACACCTTCCTGCTCAGCAAAGAAATAAAGAACAACCATTTATTTGGAACTGCATATGAACAGATACGGAAATTTTTATGGTGCATTATTGTCAGTTATACTATCTTTTAATTACTGTCATATCCTTTCAGTAAGTCATTTTATCACTACAGGTTTTTCTGCAGGTTGAGAAACTGTAGCAGATTTAATACATTCTTCTGTTTTGTGTTTCTGCCCTATGTGATTTTACCTTGTACTAAATTTCTCTAAGGAAGTTCACTTGCATCAGAAGCAGAGGAATATTTATTATTAAAGCATTCTGAAATATGCTGACTCCCTTTCATTTTTAGTTGCAAACACATGCTAACTTTGTGGAGTAATTTTTAAAACATTGCCATACCCATTCTTCGTTATAGTTTAGAAAAATGTTTCTAAGTGTACTGAATGTTGAAGGTGTTTGTTAATTTGCATTATTCATAGTTTTGTGGTTTTGTGGTTTTTGGAGGGGTTTTGGGGTTTTTTTCCTGTTAATAATAATTAAATAATTTAGTTCTGCTTAGTTTTGTATGTTACTGTAAATGAAACTAACTCATTACACAGTTTCTAGTCCATGCCAACAATCCCTTAAAAGATGAGCGGCATTTCTGGATGTTGAAGAAAATGAAATCTTGAAAAAAATAGAAGACTGTAATTTATTTTACTAAGATTGTTCTCTCCAGAATAAGTTCTACCTCACCTAAAGCATTTCAATTAGAAATGTGGCTATTCTGACCCATAATAAGGGACTTCCTCTACTTCACCTGTCTTACCAATTATGTCTCAATTGTCACAGTATAGCTTGTGTCAGTAATAGAAGTCTTAGAAAAAAATTCCTCCTGAAAGAGCTGTGGATGACTCATTGGCTTAAATATACTCTCTGACTCAACCAGTAGCAGTCTGGTGATGTGCACAGACTGAAAATTAGAGCCTTTTCCCAGGAGTCTAGGAGTCTAGGGGAAGGTGAGAGTGATCTACCTGTGGTAGACTAAGGGGAGAAAAGCTGGAAGAGAAAATAAGAAAAGAGAACAAAGAACAGGGTATAGCTGAATCTCTCAGAAGTTGCCCATCCAAAATTCAGATCTATTCTTTACATGTTGAAGTAGACATCTGAGATTCCAGATAGAGTTCTGAAATCCCAACAGGATTAAGGTATTTTTTTTTTGTAATATTCTCAGTTTTGGATTATTTGGACAAAGCAGAAGCAGTGTGCTTCAACTCTCAACGTAGCTCTGAGGGGCTCTCCCCGTGTGTATCCTGGTTTCTTTTGGTTTGTCTTCAGTGGTGGCCAGTTGCTCAAATACTGTTATGCACATACCTGGGAGACTGGAGTCCTGAGTGAGCAAAGCACCTCTAGAAACATCCTTCTAAAAAGAGCAATAGGAGCCTGTATACTGCCCATAAAGTTTGATACTGTTTCATGTTGCTCGGTTAGTTCTTCTCGAGAAACAACTCATACCTAGGGAAGGAACAGATTCTTTTCTTGTTGCATGTGCTAGTCAGGCTTCATAGATAGGCTGAAAGAATGATCCAGCTCTGCTCATGGCTGCCATAATCTGGCACTTGCTCTTTTAAAACAGACATTACTGCAAAGCTTTAAATTTCCTCATCCATTTAGAGCAGACAGTGCTTCTCATCTGATTTTTCTTCTTTTGATCATTCCAGCTGTGAGAGGATTTAATAAGCCATATACTTGAATTTGTCCTAGAAAAGATGGGTTTGGAGCTGCTCTTTCATTTTCAGACTCTGACAGTTCTCATCTGGAAAATCTTTTTATATTTCTTGATATCTTCTTTTGTACTCATACAGTAGTCACTGCCAATTATGCTTTTCTCAGCTATTATTCTGGGAAGTGTTTATTCATGGCTTTGGAACTCAGCTGGATGTCTGGCTAAGCTGAAATATACAAACCTGTGTCCTTCTCCATGAGATCACAAGACTGGCTTATGGTATGCAACTTTTACAGACATTGACCTAATTTTATTTGCCTTATGCCTTTAGAGCTCTTGGATATTGTTGAGTCATGTTATCTGGCTCAGTGCTATGATCCTGAAGGATGGATAATATCGTAATTTCTATAAAATTGGATTTTTAAAATGTATTAATAGAAGTTCAGCAGCTTTAAGAGAAAGTATCAACTCTCACAGAGCCATCAGCAGTTGCAGACATCACTTCCAGGGTTCTCAGAGATGTCACTGAGTCTGAGAATTTGTCTAATAAAGCTGGTCCTAAAAGCTAAAAAAATAAAAGCTTGGGATGAAAAAAAAAATGGGGGAAGTGAAGTATTTTAGAAGTTATCAGCTCTCTTGTTTAAAGTGAAAAACAGCAGATGGGCATTTCTAGAAGTTTGTGTGTCATTTATGACTGTGTCTGTTCCAGTACTGAGTTTCCTTAACTAAACTGAGAAAATACCTGATCCTGTATATACAATTTCTCTAGCAATAGGAAACCAACCTAAAAGCAGACCCACATATCTGCTACAGGTCTGAAAGGGACAATACTGACAGGGACAAGACAGGGGCCTGTCTCTCTCCTGCCTATGGATCACTTCTTGCCACTTAGCAATGTTTCCTTTGGTCCAGGTTCAGGTAACTGTTTGAGCTCCTGGATCCCTTGTCACTCACTCCTGTCTACCCAAACCTTATAGTTCACTGGAGTTTGTAAGTCAAGAGGAACAGCAGTCATTTGTAACTGTTTAGTATAGTTTACTTAGTACAGTACAGTACAGAGAAGGGCAATGATCAGACATCTGTGAGGGCTTTGGAAATGGGTAAACAGACTTCTACTACTATGAAAAATAGTAAATACACTGCATCATGGAAAAGAGAAAACTGGGAAGATATAATGGTGAATGGAGTTTGACTGTTCACTGTCCCTTCAAATCAAAGTTACAGAGCAACACATGAATTAGAAGGAGGAAGTTTCAAAACAGATGGATTTCTTTTGTTCTTTATACAGTTTATCATTAATCATTATTAATGCTGCAGGATATTATGACTGTTAAAAGTCTTCTAAGTCTTCACATAGGATCAGAGGGCAACTTGACAAAGTCAGAGGAAAGAAATTAATTGGGGCCTCTTAAGTATAAAAACATCTCCTTTGGCTGGGGAACTCCTTGAACTGCAAATTGCTTGTGATTAGAAGAGTATTGCTGCATGCTTACCCTGTTCTGGTCTCTCCAATACATTTGCTGTTGTCTAGTGTTACAGACAAGCTGGGCTAAATGGTCCTTTGAGTTAGACTAAAAATGGCCATTTTTATGTTAAAAGAACAGATTGTGTAGACAGTGTAGCATAGCCCGATCCTTAAGATTTCCACAATGTTGCAGCTCTCCTCAAATTTCAGAAGCTGATTATAATTTGTGATAGAGAAATAAGGTGCAATGTTTTACACTCTCTTACCATGTTGCTGATTGCAACTATGTGATCATTGTTTGCTTAACAAACACAAAACAATTGTTTCATCCTCTCTTCAAAATATACTCAGATAGAGAGAGGATATCCCCCTTATCCTGCTACCTGAGCACCTTCCAGTTGGGCACTAACTGACATAACTGATGACCAGGAGGCAGCTGGGAGAAGGGCTGGATCTGTTCTGGTCAGCCAGAGTTTCAAGCGTTGCTCTTCTTTTGGATAAGTTCTGCAATAGAGACATTTAAAGCTTTTTCCCATGCTTGTAGAACTCTTTTAAAGGATAGGTTGATTTTGCTTATTTTTTCTTGGCTAATATGCCTCTAAGTCTCTGCTTTATGAAACTCAGCTTTTCTCCTATCATGTCTTTTGATGTTTCTGTTTTAAAATTCTAATTACTCCATTACTGTCTCCAGGGATCAAGACTTGTATTTACCTTTTAATTTCTAACTGGTTCAGGACTTTTTTCCTTGCATTTTAAATAAAAAAAGAATTATGAGTACTCTGACCCATAATTTAGGACTCTCCCCTATTTCTCACCTGTCTTACCAATTGTGTCTCAATATTTATAGTATGGCATCCTTACTTATTTCAGTAATTGCAAACTTAGAAAAAAGTTTTTCAGCCATCATCTTATTTTCCAGTGTGAAAGGGTTCTTTGCTCTTAAAACTCCATTTTTCAACCCTCCTAACGATAGTGGCTAGGATATGCAGTGCATTTTGGGTGAGTAACACACCAGTGAGGCACCTGACATAAGTCTTTCTGACTTAGCTGTTCAGCCTTCTTGTCACAGGAGCTTTAAGGATGCATTATCACTTCATGAGCGAGAGGTTCATCTTGTGCCCTTCTTTCCTTGGCTACTCTAGCTGAGAGCCTTGTGGTGTTTGTATGCACATAACAGGCTGCAGAACATTGTCCTGGAGCTCCTACAGTCTTTAGATGGGGGAACCAGAAGTAACTGTTGTCTGGTTGCCTGTATATTAAAAAGGATAACCAGCCCTAATCCCCATGAGGGCAGTTTAGTTGGTAGTTTGGATATCAAGTTCTCCTGGAGTGCAAGAAGTCATTACTGAATAGTTAGTATGAATTACTAATTACATTACTGAATAGTGCACTCCTCGAGCTGTTCAAGTACAGTTGTACTGGGGAATGACGTAGCCACAGGGAGGTTGTATAATCAGAACCAAGAAGTGAGTCTTGTTGACCCATCCTGGATGCCCACAGTGCCTCATTGCCAGGTTAGTTTGGCCTTTTGACGAGATGAGATTGAGTCTGTTTGTAGCCCTTGCAGACAGACTTAAAACATGATGAACCAATCTGTGTGGATCATAACAGTGGTTTAGACCCCCACAGGGTCTGGCCAGGCCATATTAAGAGTGGACAGCACTGGTCTGTAGTAGTAGCAATGGACATTCAGATGTGTAGCTCTCTGGACATCCCCTCACAGAAGAAAAGCCTGTTATCTGGCAGGGTTGAGCATATCTGGGTTCTAGTAAGCTCAGAGGCTGTGTTGTGAAAACCTTTCTGTGAAGGTGAGTTGGTGTGCCTTACAATGTCATAAGATCAGAGACTGAAACATACAGATTTCCAAACTCTCTTATGGTAGATTGCCTGTTGCTGTGTTAGAAAGCCTACTAAGCCTTTGTGTTGCTCCAAGAGCATTGGTAATGTCTGCTGACCTATGCCAACTCCAAGAATGCATATTCATCCCACTCCAGTCACTCCTTTTTGCACAAAGTACTTAAAGTGTGTCCATACCGGTAGCCAGACTTCTCATGTTACCACTGTGACACTCAGGAATGTTCATTAAGCAGAAGACCTACATCACAGGTTTTAATCAAGGTATGTAAATGTTTCCAGTCTTTTCTGCCTTTTCTTGTCGTAAGGACTTGAAAGTGAGCATATTACATAGTGAGGAAGGGAGAGGTCAGTACTCCATAGAGATGAATGTAGATATTTTAGAATTAGGTTTGAACTACCCCAGCCTGGACCTCACTCAGAGGCCTGTGAAGCCTGTGGTGTACTTAGAAATTAGTTTGTGAAGTGGTGACACAGTTAAAATTAGGTATTAAGGTGTTAGTGGGAGATAGTGGGTTTTCTAAGTGTTGATAGGTATAGTATTAGTGTGAATCCTTTAGCCACCTTAAGAAACAAGTGAAACAATATCTATTTACATTCTTTCTGTGCTGTGTGCCAATGGAAATGTGTCTACATTTGTAAACTATCTAGAAGAGTATATAACCTGCCATTTTAGACAAAATAAATGGAGAATGTAGCATTAATCATAGTGATTTGATCTGCCTTTGCTCCCGTCCAGCTTCCCATTTATTTTTAGGGGTCCACTCACTTTTGATGAAGGTTGCTTTGGAGACGTTATTGCGTCCTCCAGGGTGCTCATAACTTACAGCAGAAATAGGGAGTTTTCCGTGGATTCTGGCTGCTCAGAAGAAGGAGGCAGTTTTATGTATCTCATTAGCATGCTTAGGAAAAGATTTACATATAAAAGTCTGCCTTGTTGGACAGGAACAACACAAAGTAGCGATATTTTTAATGATAAAAACATCCAGGCGCAATCTCCCCAGTGTATTCCCCTACAAATCTTCTTCATATTTACAATCTGTTAGATCATCCAGGAGACAGAATGAGTCATGTCAAAGCTTGATAATTTACCCTTGATAATTTACTGACTCCAAGCAGAGCAGGTGAAGAGTGCTAAAAACAAACCCAGAGAAACAGGCCATCCTCTGCAGTTAAGAGCTACTGACAAAAGAGAGTTATTAAGGGTCAACATGAAAACTGGAAGCCTTTAAATCAAGAAAGATGATGAGTGTATGTTGCACTTGATTAGCTTGGTGTATGAGAACTCTGAAAGGCTACATTAACTAATGTTCTAACTGTATAGGGCCTGAAAACTAATGTGAAGTCTATATTAAAACTACTTTCATTCAGGGAGAAGTGCTTAATTTTCAGGCCCACTTTATTTTAAGCCTGTTGCACAAATGTCCATGGGAATGAGAATTAGTTCCCAATTTTTGTTAATGCTGTATGATGACATACCCTGACTCTTCAAATTTCTCCTCCACAGCCCAAATCTGCAGTAGCTGGCCAGTGAGTTAGGGTAGTTTTGTAGCTGACAGTAGAAAATAAGTACTGATCATCTGTGGAGCTCAAAGACACTACAACTTAAAGAAACTTAAATTGACCTCTCAGGACAAGTACAGAGGGTTTATGCCATCTTGGTCTCTCTAGAAATATCTGTATATCTGAATAGAAGGATTCAGACTCAGCTGGTTCTGCCACAAGTAAGTTCACTGTTGCAATGTAAACACCTTGAGAACACTTAATGCAAATTTTTCAGATTTTTTTCTGAAAAAAGAATTGGATTAAAATTTTCAGTCAGGGAAAAAAAAAATTCAGAATCAAAAACTACTTTCTGAAGTCTAAATGCCTTTCTTTTTCTTCCCTTTCTTTTGTGATCACTTGGGATTTTGTTTTGTTTGTTGGTTTTGTTGCTACGTAAACAATGAGGGATTTCTAAAATTATGCTTTTTCCTTACAGCACATTTTTCTGTGTCATTTTCTGAAAATTTTTTGAATACGTAGTATATGCGTCATACAGTAAGTCAGTTTGGAACCCAGTTCTTTCAGAAATAGATGGCTCCTTCTTTTGTGTGGTTTTTATCACATCAGAGATCATTTAAGCTTGATAAGCAATAAGAAATTTATAATTAAGCATGTGAGCAGCTGATAATGTAAACTTGTGAGGGATCATCTGTTTGAGATTATCCTTCCAGGTCCCCTAATTTAGTGGGCTGGAGAGTTGTTTGTGAACCTCTGGGGAAAGAAAAAGACGACATTTTAACACAGTATACCTAAGCACAATTTTTGACATGTTGAATATTTTACTCATAATTTTTTTATTATAGCAAGTGAAATGAAGTGTGAAGATTGAGCTAGCCATAGATTTTCCTAGTAATTCACTGAGCAGAAAGTGTTTGCAGTCTGCACCTTCACATTGCTGCTAGGAGGGAGACAGAGGATGCTGATGCCTCAGTATACTGCTGCTTGCAGAGGTTTATCTTGCCCACACAGATAATTTTTCTTTCTCATTCTGTTGTCAAGGTAAAGAATTGCTTCTAATCATACATTTGGTGAGCTATTACAGCAGTTTCTAGCTTCCTATCTTTCAGCACAGCTGATATTTTCCATGAAAAAGGGGATAAATATCAGCTGACTGCAGATGAGGATGTCAAAGAAGTTTGAACTGTGCTTGATGTGAAGTCATTACATTCCCTAAACCTCAAAATAATAGCTCTCATTACAATAGATTTCCCCTTTTCTTTGTATCCTTCTATCTTTTATAATTTGTTCATTTGGCATTAGGAAAACAGTTACTCAGAAAATCACCAGAAGGAGAGTAAAATCACCAGGGGATGAGGGCAGAAAAGGCTGGGATTGGGGCAGTAACATCTAGTCTGGCTGCGTTGTCCAACCCCAAATTCCTTTAGATTTAATGGCCAGATTCTGCTCTATGGTATAGCCATGCTGGTAAAACCATGGTGGTAAAACCGTAGTCCATCAGCAAATATTTCACTCTCCTCTTTAAAAAAATGAGAGGATGACATTATTATGGCAGTAATAACTGCTTTTTAAGACTCTTATCACCTCTAGCAAGGACAAATAGATAAAAACATAACTTGGCTTAGAACCTGGCAGCTGAGTCCCAGGAACAGCAGGTGAGAAGAAGGTGAATTTGTATCCTTCTGAGACTTGGTCTTGGATTATTAGTGAAGTGCAATTTGGGCCCAAATGGCATATCCCAGTAAAAGAAACACTTTTTTTTAAAAGTGTTTCAGAGGACCAGCACCTGAGACATGCTGTTCTCACCTGCTTGTACACCTTTCAATTTCAGTTTGTGGAGGCTTTTCCAGGCTATTACTCTTGTTCTTTTAGAAATGATCAGGCAGTGTTGTGTGAATTACTACACAAGAAAAGACACATTTGCAGCACAGCAAGCCAGGACATCCAGACTTGCTTCAGATGAGCAGATGATGATGATGTCATAACTTGTTGAGACTTTCAGATCTGCACAAAGCTTTCAATTTTACCTTTATTTGCCAACAATTCTGGAAAATCATCTATGCAGTTCCCCTCTGATTCAGTACACAGAATTCAGTACTGTGTATAGGGCATCATCTTCTTTATCAGCCAAGATAAAGGAATGTTCTGCCAACATCTAGAACTTGCCCCAAGTGCTTGAGGTAAGGAAAGGTAGCAGAAATCACAAAGAAAGGAGGGAGAACAGACTAAAAACCTTCACGTCTTTCAAAGTATTAGGACTGCTAGGATTGCATTGTGAATCTGACAGCATCCATCTTACTTCTTCCTCACTCCCTAGTGCCACAGTTTGCAGAAGGTACCTAGATTTTATCAGAAAACTAGGGACGAAATTTACTATATCATTTATATCTCTACTTCCCTCAAATGTGCCTGCTCCATCTGACTCAATCTCTTTCAGCAGTGGTGAAAATAAGCACAAACTTACTAATAATAAGGTTCTAAGACCACAACTTCACCTGATTAGTCTAGCACTTCTCATCTGTACTGGCTTCCCAGACATAACACCCTGCAGACCCTTTTCTGAAGATCTCAGTGAAACGAATGTATTCAAATAGACTGACTGTCTTGTCACTAAAAATGCCACTTGTTGATAGATGCTTTTCAAGGAAAAAAAACTACAATGAACTTGGACAGAAAGCAAATCACGATGAACCCAGACTGATTCTGTCAGTTTTGGGAAAGCAGATGATGCACTATGTGACAGATGTTTTCCATGATGTCCCACCTGACACAATTAGCAGTTTTCTATACACTCGGCATTCAGGATGATACTTTTCCTTGTCAGGTGTGTAGCTCTGACTAAATGCTCTAGACAGTTTCAGGTGAACCTGCTCAGCTGTTTCGAATGAGGCTTAGAATATGTTCACTGGCTTATTGCTGCCTGATATCCAAAAGAAATGGGCTAACTGAGAAGGAAGAAGAATAAAGAGAAGGGAGTTTCTGGTGAGAAAGTACAAGTGTATAAAATGTGTCTGATCCAGATGCACTGGATAATCTGGAAAGAAACTATGTGTGTACCTGGGCCCATATACTCTAAACAGCCAGGATTCCTTTCTCTCACCGGCTCTTCTGCTGTCAGTTAATAATTGTATCAGCAACAGCAATCATTCTCAATCATTGTTTCTTGATAAGGCAGAAGATATTTCCGCGTCAGTAAATCAGAGATTGCTTTGATAGTTGAAGCAGCAGTAAAAAAAATCACCACTTTCAGAGCATAAAGGAAAATTCCAATGGAGTTCATTTTTCAGTCCTGTAATAACTAGATTTAAAGAAGCATTGCATTTGTGAATCATCCAGAAATCCTCATAATCTTGCTCTGTTTTTTAAACTAATTAAAGTAAGTAATTTTCCATCCTCTGCTACTGCTCTGTCTTGGCACAAGCATTAGCCTTTTAGCATTTAGATATGCAATTCACACTGAATTTTTTATTGATTTGCTCTGTGCTGTTTAACTCCAAAGCTGGGCTCCCTGTGGTCTTGTAATATTAAAACAGTTACAAGGCTAATCTAGTGCATCTATATGTTCTGTGCATGTATGGTATGATTGCTCCAAATACTGATGGGTTTCATTTATTTTGGGACAATGGCAGAGCTGCCTTTCCTATAGTACATTAATTTCTCCATAAGTAGAAAAGAAGGATAGTTTGGGTTTTTGTTTTTTTTTTTTTTCTTCTTAAAGACAGCTGTAGGGGAGAAGGGCTTGTATTGTTAGCACATCAGCAAGGCAAAATAAGCTAGTTGTGAAAGCAAATAATTAACAAAAAAGGATATAACTGCTCCTGGCTTCCTTGCTGTCTTTCCTTTCCTCATCATGACCATGCCATGTCTTACACATTGCCTGCCCTCTCCACAGGTTGGCTCCCAGTTCTGCCTCATACAGGGCAAACATATCTAGCCCATCACCCTCTGTTTCTTCAGCCTCATGTCCCAGACCTTTTCCTCCCAGAGTAAAGAGAAAGAGCAGAGTAGAAAGAAGGAATGTGTGCCACTTTACAAACTGGCCATTACCAACTGATTTATGATATGGCAGAGACAACAAGGCCTCAGCTGTACCTCTTTGCTGCTTAACTAAACACTTCTGTTTTCTGAGTCTCTAGTGTGAAAGAAAGGTAAAGACATTCCTCATTTTCTGAAAGCCCAGATAAATGGCATGATCTCTCTGCTACTGTTGCAGGGAAAGGGGCTGGCAAAGCCTGGGAAGAAAGTTTAGCTTTTTCTCGCCAAGAACAGCTCATTCAAGATGCAAGGTGACACAGCAATCAGTGTGATGGATTGTGACAAGTCTGGCAGACTAAAAATTCTCAGGAGAGATGCTGTGACAGCTTCAGGTTGTAACACTTGCCCATTTTCTTGTTCTGCTTCTGTTTCCTGTAAAGAGAAAAGTTCATTTTATAAACGTTTTTTTAAATAAAAATAAAAATCATCAATGATGATGGTGATAACAACATTTTTTATCTCTTCCAGAACTGCAAAGTATCAACAAGATAGATTCTTCATTATGCCTTTTGAATATATTTTATTCAAAGATAAAGGAGAAGAAAGGCAAAGTCTCATTTCTGGACTTAAAAGAACTCTCATAAAAGGCAGATATTTAGATCAGACCAAAATGGCCTGAAACCATCTTTATTATTCTGGCATTCAAGAGTCAGCTTGCCTGCTTGAAGTTCTACATGTCTTATAAATGAAACATTTTCTTTAGGTGTGCTCAGTGGCTGCATGAGTCCTCATCCAGTAAAGTATTTTGCAGCCAGTGGGTTGAATCCATACACTGGACCAAACTGGGAGTAATATTACTCTGTACTGGTAATTTCTTAAAAGCCACTATAAAGGACTGTTGCCAGCTATAATCCATGTATAGCCCGCATTACGCAAAAATAAGCCAGCATGTGTCTTAGGAGCTGTTCAGATAGAAATTAGTCCCCAGAGAGAATTGCCAGACTCTTTTATTTGGGTGAGCAACCAATAAATGACTGATAACACTTGCTGCTTTCCCAAGAATTTTCACCCAGTTTCATTGGATTTCACTTTCACTGTGGTCCCACGTGGAATGGAGCACCCAGATAATGTGTAGAATGGGAACTTAGATGAATCTGGGCTCACAGAGCTGAACAGAGGAGGGAAAGCGTGTACAATGGTTTGAAGTGACTATATAGAAAAAAAAAAGCTCCTAAAACTTCTAGGATTACAACTATACAGAGAAAGCAATAGACACCAAATAATGGAATTTGAGTCTAATTAGACAAATAAGCAGAACTGGTAGTTAAGGAGAAGGAATCTCTTGGCAATTTTCTGCCTCAAAGATGAATACCAGAAAGGGTCTGAAGAACTTCTGGAATGATGGGCCGTTCTGTATCCACTACCCGCTTGCAGCCAGTGTTGACACTTTTTTGAAGTTATAAGGAGAGCCTGGGAGAACAGTGCTATGCTTTGAGATCCAAATCTCATTAAATGATCATCCATCCCACTTTTTTCCTAGCATTAGGTCAAGCATGGATCTGTTGCATATCTGAGTGCAGGTCCTGAGCCTAGAAAGAAGATCATGTCCAAGCTATTACCTATTGCCACCTACCCGTCCACATTGTGCTTCAAAGCCTGCAGAGGCACATTCACACCAGCTGGGCTGAGTATATTCTCCCAGCTGGGGACAGTTTTCTGCAGGTAGCAGCTGCAAGGTTTGCCTTCCCTTCCCCACTCCAGTACTGGCAGTCCTTAGCAAAATTCAAGTAGTGCTTTCAGTACCTCTATTTCTGCACTGTTGAAGCTGAGCAACAGCAGCTTCCTGGAGCACAAGGAAAGCACTGCATTTTTTCTTTGGATTGGTACATTTTTGGCAAACTTAGTGTCCCCCTTTCCTTATTCAGATCTTGTTGATAAGTATCAACACTGATTTTCCTGGGCCAAAATTCTTCCAAAGACAGAAGACCTCAATTTCTGAGAAAAATTATGAAAAAAAAATTAATTAAGAAGGCTTTTTCTGCTATTGGTCTGGCAGTTGTTTTGTTTTCTAAAGCAGACTGTTCTCTGAGTTTACATCTGCCTGTGGGGTTCCACTAGTCCTTCTTAAATTTTTTTTCTCTACTTAGTTCTTCTTTTATGTAGCCACCACCAGTGCAGTTCATCCTGATGCCTTTTCCTGGTCTTAAAATTGAGAGCCAGACACAGTTAAGGGATGAGGGGTTTTTACTTTGGTATTTTAATAAGGATCCTTATGGTGCACTGTTTTGCCTAGGTGGGATGTGCCGCGATGCACACACACAATAGATTGTGTATACAATTTATAGACCTTAAAACTAACATATCTAACAAGGATGTCCCAATGGGAGGCCTGGATGAATGGCATCCCATTATTATCCCATCTCAAGGAATTCTCCCCTAGATAGGATAAATCTGTAGTTTACAGGATATGTTCTAGAGAGGACCTTGGCTTCCTAAGATAAGATAGGATTTTCCTGCCTGCCATGAGGCCTTTAGGATGTATTGCTAGGTCTCCTGGCACCAAAAAATACTAGGGTTATGCTAAGTTAAGGAATTACAGGTAGGCATGCTAAGAATACTGAGGATACGTAAAAGTTATATAAGGAGTATATAAAAGAAAAAGCAAAAATCACCTTTGTGTCAATCTAGTTGTTTGCAGCTAGCTTCTACCTCTCAACTGGATCAACCTTCTCTGCCTGGCCGTATGATGCGCCAGACCACCTGCACATTCCAAGGCTTTCATGAGAACTGGCATAAATAGGAATCATCCATCTTTACTCTTCATATCTAGAATGTCCATTATCTACTCTAGAGAGCCTCTTCACTCATGTCAGTGTTGTTCCCTGGTTGCTCTCTCCTGTTGGAGGGCGTCAGAGACAGCAGCTGTGAGAGCTGGCAGAGGTGAACCCTGATGGAAATCATGGAAAACTGGCTGTTCTTTGCAGCTCTTCTACTCAGCTTGTCTGGAACTGAGAAGTTTAACTACATAATTGCAGGCTTATTGTCCATGACTTTTGACATGGTTTGCTTCTCAATCCTCCTACAACAGCAGATTCCAGAAATTTATTCACCACTGGATTCTTTTATTCCTTCAAAGTGATTTCATGCTAATTTTATGGAGTCACCCTTTGCTTTCGAACTGCAGAACAGTCTTCCTCTGGAAACCCACCGCCTGATTGCCTTTACCTGTCCAATCTTCACTACCACCCACTTAGAGGGGTACAGAACAGAATTGCACATAATGGTTATTGAAATAAAGGTACTGTGGATTTAGGTACAAAAGAATAATTCCCTCCACCTTCTTCTCCCTCCTTCCGTGGCGGTGCTTAGCATTGTTCTAGGTTTTTTACAACTTAGTGCTGTTGTACACTGAAGCAATATTTGCAGAGACCTGTCAGCAGTGACTCTGAGAGCTCTGTCCTGAGCTGAATTGCCAATTCTGCTCTCAGTGACACAATAACATGGCTTAGAGTTATTTATCTGTAGATATATTGTTTTGGGCTTATGCTGAAGGTCATCAGCCATTCCTTTGCCCATTAAATCAGTTTTGAAAGGTCATTCTGGACTGTCATTCTCATCATTAACTGTGGCGTTTGACTGAAAGACTATCATAGTATCCAGCAGCAGGATTGGAGGTTTCGCTGTTCAGCTCCTTCAAAGTTTTCAGATGAGGATGCTAAATAAAACCTGAGGGGCATCATTACTGAATATTTTCCACTCAGCAAAATGACCATTAAGTTTCTTTTTCTTCAACTGGATTTCAGTCTGTGAAAGAACTTACATTTCTTAACAGCCCCTCTGATTTTGGGATGCTTTCCTCTCCCTCCCCAATGCACCGTTAGGTAAGTGATCCTCAGGAGAATTCTCTGGGCCTCTGTTTCTACCCAGTTCTGGATTTTTAATAATGATTATGCAGCAGAGGCAGGGCAGACCTCTTGCTTTTAGGACTAGTCCTGATTGCCTGCTGATTTCATGTTTCTCCAGAGAGCCTGCGACAGAATGAGTTGAGAAGCTTTACAACCTTCAGTGATGTTGCACCCTCCTCTTTCCATTCTTAACCACTCATTGTTAACAGCAAGATGCATTGTTGGCAGCAAGATGCTGACTGAGAGGTGAGCCATGTAGGTATGTGTATCCATATTTGCCCCCACAATGGTATAGCTTCCTCTGCCACTTCCTGCCTGTTGCTCACATGCTGCAACTGCAGTTTTTAAATGCATATAGAATATTGCAGAAAGCACAGCCAGTACTTATACAGAAGACCAGTATTATAATCTGTAACAAAAAAAAAAAGTGAGTCTGTAAGATCTTATCTGTGTGCTCTGACTGAAGCCTTACTCACAATCATGTGAAATTCGTTACTGTGGCCTGTGCTGGCCTTCCTTATGATATTTCCCAAGAGAGACAGCAGGAAGAGTGTAATATCCAATCAGGTTAAACTATGAATTTCTCATCTTACTTTAAAAGAGAGTGTTTCTGGACAGAAGAATGATGAGATCCTGAGGGAAAGGCAGTGTTGATGGCACTGGGAACCTGAGAACAGTCTGGTGTATGATGGTGCAGTGGATCTCAGATGAGATGTACCGGGTTCTCACCTGTGTCTGCAGAGGAGGCCTCAGCTTGCACGTGCCCAGATTTATTACTGTATCTCTTAGAACTGCCCTGTTCTTTCATCTTGTCTGACATGGGTTGCAAAAGGACATTTGGGAATTCTGTGGCAGGACAGGGCAACTCGCTCATTCTGCTTGTACTCTCTTCTGTTTTTAGCTGCAATGCAATCACTGTTAAATATCAAAGCAGAAACAATCTCAGAGGAAGGGAAGGGAAGGGAAGGGAAGGGAAGGGAAGGGAAGGGAAGGGAAGGGAAGGGAAGGGAAGGGAAGGGAAGGGAAGGGAAGGGAAGGGAAGGGAAGGGAAGGGAAGGGAAGGGAAGGGAAGGGAAGGGAAGAAGAAAGAGAACAAAAGGCTGTTGGAATCTCTGTAGATTCAAGAAGGGGGGGTGCATTAACTGTTATCAACCATGCAAAGAAATATATGGTTCTTCTCTGCACTAGGTACTTTATTCTACATTTTCTATAGAGTAATTTACTGTTTTTTGCCCTAATAGTGGTTTCCAATCAGATGAAGTATGAATTTTCAGTTATTGTGATCTATATGTGCTGTGATTTCCTTTTAAGTAGGACTGCTTTTAATTTTGTGTGTCCTTTATTCTTCTTTGAAAGAAAAATTAATTTGCCATCTTCATTCAATGCATAATCTTTATCTCCTGCCCTGATGTTCAAAAAGCATTCTTCTGAAAGTACACTGTTTTCTTCCAGCAAATTCTCTGTATCTTCACTTCAATGCTGTACAAGTAAAATTTGTTTCAGAGGCATATAAGGAGAGATCTGTTTGTACAATTAGTGGCATTAGCATCTGAAAGTCTCTAAATAATGGGTATGTGGCAAAAAATACCTGTGTCATTCTGCTTTTACAGGGCTATGAAGGGATGAATTGGCCAGAAAACAGCTTTTTGGATTTTATCCACAGAGAAAGGTAGCCAATTCAGGAGTTTGGAACTGCCAAGAGAAGGTCAGCAGGAGAGTTCACAGTTTTTGGAAAGATCAAGAAACAAGATCCTTTTTCTCCAGGAGCTAAAAGACTACAACAAGGAAAGCAGGAAATAGTGGTTTTGTTTTTTTTTAATTCTGTGGAATGATACGTTGCTTCTAAAAAAGACACCAAAAATCCACATGCAAAACAAAAAAACCCTAACAACAACAAAAAACCCCACACCAACCCCAAAATACACTCCATCTGAAAAGAACAAAGTGAGGATGAGGTGTTGAAACTCAGTTTTTAATGCTTACTCCCCATTTTCTTTCAATGAGGAGACCTAGAGCAGGAAATACATTATTGCACAGAAAAGCTTCAGGAAATTATTACCACAAAGGGATTTTCTTGTGAAATCCTCACTCCTCAGTCTGGGCCCAGGCTCGGAACTCAAAAGTTCAAGGTGATCTGTGATACAGCTTAAAAACAGGATGAGAACAATGAGCTCCATATTACAGTATTTCAGGTCACTTTGAACTTGTGTTTCGAAAAATCCCCTACTGATATTTATTTCCCAAAGGACTTCAGTGCAGTGATAATGTGAAGGAATTCTTGGCCCAGGAAAAGAGTATGAAATATCTGCTGTTATTTCTCTGCTGTAACTGAGAACGCTGCTGGTTTAGGTCTGCTGACACAAGGGCATGCATCCACAGAAATGACAGGAGGAACATTCATCACTCCCTTCAGCTGCCTTGTTGACAGGACAAGGCTGAATTCCCCTTAAATAGTGAAGAAGTGCTCAAGAGCAGTGTAGACTCACAGGTCACGGATGCCTCTACACACAGGTGCACTCTGCTATAAAAGAGGGCACCTTACTATCCTGGTGAATAGTGCATTGAATAGTTATATTGCAATGCAGCTCTATGAAAGGAGCATATATCTTAATTCTTGTACCCATTCATAGAGATACTGCTTCAGTGATGCTCATGGTTTCTAACTCCAGGATTCATTCAACTACATTCATTTTTCAACTGCAGTTGCAGGAGATACCCCTAATAATAGCAAATTTTTCTGATGACTCAGTGGTCCCTGAGTCTTGGATGGAAGCAGAAGTCAAGCACCAGGGGACAGAAAAGACAAGAGCCATAATTGAGTTAATCATGTCCTTCTGCCTGCAAGGCACAGTTATTCCAGAATGAGACAGGGTTCAAATGTAAAGGACACTAGCAATCCCATGAGTCCTAGAAATAGCATTTCATTGTACTTATAGTCCTTGTTTAGGCTCCTTCTGTATGGAGAAAGAGCTGTTGTCAAGAATGATATAGTGTAGCTAGGGTCTGCATAACTTTTGGGAAGAAGAGCTCTCCGCAGTTCCTAACAGAAAATATTTACCTCTACTAGCATAATATCATTCATTTACTGCAATATGTCTTTGTGCTCCAGTGTGATCCTCTCTGTGGGCCGCAAAAGGAATCACTGCTCTGGAGCTTGGACAGTTTCTTCCCTCTTCTCCTTTTCTGACCCTGGTGTTTTCAGGGTCTTTCTTGCATTTTTTTTTAATCTCACTATTCATGGCATTGTGACCTTTCTTAAATACCTTTGCTGAGAGGTGACATGAGCTTGACTGAGGGGCTCAGCTATGTCCTGTGTTGGGTCTGTTGGAACCAGCTGGAACTGCCTGGGATCATCTGTGTCCAGCACAACTTAACTCTTGGCCTCTTCACAGAGACTAGTGCTGCAGACTCTCCACTGTCAAAGCCTGGACATCTACATCTAATATTTTCCACTTCTTGTCTCTGTGAAACTGAATTGTCATTAAATTATGTATTCATCATATACTCCTCAGAAATTCAGTTGTATCTACAAAAAAAGATCCACACCTGAAAATCAAAGTAACATCATCACAGACCCAGCAAAGATGGACAGTTTACACACACAGGAAGTCTAGCTCATGTCCTTTCTCCATATTACAACTGCAAAATTATAAACATGTATAAACATCCAGCCTTTTCCAGGAAAGTGGGGCCTCAGCACATGTAGTGGTACCTTAGGAAGACAAATGTTTTCACCACAAATACACCTCCTGCTTTCCTCCTTTCCCCTTAGCTTTTATTGCTAAGCAGAAGGTCATCTAATATTGGGTATCTGCAGCATTCCCAGCTGTGTCACTTCCCAGCTCCCCACCCACCCAACTGCCTGCTCTCTGCAGGGGCAAGTAAGAAGCAGAGAAGGATTCCTGCTGTCCAAGAACTGTTTGGAAACAAGTAAAACAGCAGTATATCATCAACATTATTTTAGTCACAAGTGCAAAGCATGGCATTATATTGGCTGTTAAGAAGAAAGTTAACTTGGTAACTTCCTCTCAGCCAGAACCCAGTGCAAGGCAGGTTTTCTCTTAGATGAGTTTTCTAAAGAAAGTTTTTCAAATGCCATTGGGGAAACAATTTCTGCCTAAAAATAGGTTCTAAAAACCCTCAAGCTGAACAGAGAATGGCTCAGTCATGTCAGCTGAAAAAAAAAAAAAAAAAAAAAAAAAAAAAAAAAAAAAAAAAGTGAGCAGTTTCATAGCTGACCAACAAGTGAGAGAAACATGACTGGATTTTTTCAGGTTAATTCTGCAAGCTTCAGTTAGGGAGAAAAGATTTTGTTATTTTAAAAGACACTACTGTGGCCAGTTGCTTAGATACTAAAAATATCTTCATTGTGTTCCTGAAATGTGTTGCTTTACTAAAAGATGAATTGTTGCTCCTTTCTGTAGGCAGAGGCATGTTCATGTGACTGGAAGAGTGAAAATCTAATATTTTTAATGCTCTTTTCAAAGAATCACTGTAAATTTGTCCCTTCCCTGACTCGAAAGATGAAAAGGCATCTGTTTGTAGGCAAGAATCCAGAGTCTCTCATTAACTGTAGTGTTCCGGTTGGGATTAATAGCTGTGTAAATGTGGAGAGTCCTCTTCTCCTGAAGCACATCTCCTTAGACTTCTGAGGCAGCACAGTGGGGGAAAAGAATGATCATAGACCATCAGTGTCTTCTTGGGATTTATAAAGTTAAAACAACTGGATGCCCAAGACAGCCTCTAAAAACTCCTTCCACATGCTATGAGACTCTGAAGGGGTTTTTCTCACCATTTTGAGAAATGTATTGCATTCCATGAGCTGTTTGGTGTTCTAGCCATTTTCCTGGCCCATCCATAAGAAAAGGGGTAGTGGAAAGGAAAGAATTAAAGAAAAATATGTTTAACATTTCTTAATTCAGTATTGAAAGACTTGTGTGCAAAATTCCTTGAGGTGTCTTTCCTTCATGACATGCGGGATTCATTCCCAGTTAAGAGGATGGTAAACAATCAGGGCAGAAGTATGAAGTATTTTTGTTTTCATATGTAAGACTCTCTCCCCTTGACTAGGAATCTTGTCACACTTCTGCCTGTAACCTGTGTCCATAGCCTATGGGAATGCTTTGTCCTTTTGGTTTTGTTTCCCCAGGCTGAATGCAGACTGTGTTTCTCAGGGGGTCTTTTCTGCTTTTGCAAAGAGCAAGTGTTTGACATACGGCATAAATTGTAAATGGGCAGTCACCAACAGAACATAGCAAAGCCCAGGTTTTCGGAACACCAATTAAATAATGAGTCCCTGTAATCTGTGTTCAGTATTTCATAAATATGAAATGCAGTTCCATGGTGGATAGGCAGGTAAGGGAATCACTGGCAAGCTATGGTTTCAGCTAATAGCAGTATAAGTGCTCTAAGTTTGATCTTTCAAATTCAACAAGGTATGTCTTCATTTATATCTGCTGTATGTCTTCAAAATATAGCTCCCTTAATGTAATTGCTATAGGTGCAAATTTGTAATTTTTAAGTTTATATAAATCCAGTATATGGCCATTTATTTTTTAGTAAAGCAATCTCAGTCTGAAAATATATAACTCCAGAAGGAGCATACACTGGTATAGATGGTACACCAATTACCTAAAAAAGGAATTGATCTTTCAGACAGATAATGATGCAACAGGCTTCCATGAATGGGTTGGTTATGCAGTCATTTGCAAATGTCCTACCTTAATAATTTTCTTCCACAAAAGGCCATTTCATCAAAATAAAAGCTTTACCAAAATTTTCTGATGAAATTTCCTTGAAAAGAAAAGGATGGAGTAGAGTGCTTTGATAAGGTCAGCCCTTTTAAGAGCAAGCTTTCTATTTTCTGTGGCATGCCATTGGTCTTGTTTGAATCTTTGTTTTTTCTATAACAATAAACACAAGTAGTTCATATGTGAACACAGCATTTTGATAGTGCCATGGCATTTGATTTCTTCCAAGTTCCTTCTTTTCACCAAAATTTACTTCTAAGGAAGAACTAACAGGGTTGGTTTCTTTTTTCTCTACCTGCTTTTGACTTAAATATCTGGCATTTCTAATGTCCTTCTTAAACACGTAGCCAAATTGTTAGTGGGTGGTCATGAGCAATTTGAGTCTTATCATTTCTTATTGTTAATCCCTGCTAAATGTTGTAGTATTTCTAAGTAGTGACCAAGGGAAAACCTGTATTGTGACCTTTCAACTCAGACTAAGGTTTACAATAATAATAATAATACAATAAAATAATATAAACCAATATAAACTATAAACAATAAACTATAAAAAATTAAGATAATAGTAATAATAATAATGGTATAATAATAACTGGACTTAATAATTTCTGTCCTATGCCTGAAAGGAGTGCCAGTTGAGTTAAAGGAAAAAGTCTCATCCTGCTCTTACTTGTATCCAGCTAGAACTGAACTCCTGAGAAGTCACTGGGTAAGGTTCTACTATGCAAGTTAATTTTTTTTCAGAACATTGGTCTGTTTATTTGGTACTACATTGAAGAAAATTGATGGGCAGAGATGGGTAACCAACAAAATAGAATTGTTTCAGCCAGGTTTGTAAAGTGAAGTTGGACTGTCCATTCCTAAGGAGAAATGTCTAACTGAACAAGTGTTTGCAGTCATACCAGGAAAATTGGAGGATGTGTGGTAGTTGTTTGATACTTATGATATGATGGGAGTTAGAAACTGGTCTTATTTCAGACATTTTCCAGTTTGTGATGCTTGATTTAGAAAACTCTTTTTAATTTTAACATTTGTCTATCTTCAGGTGGGTATATGTGGGTGTATGTCTAGTTATGTGGATTCCTTTAAACTATGCAGCAAATGAGAAGTCTTCCTATTTTATTTAAAGAACCAGAGTTCAACATTTGTATCTGAGATGGCTTCTCTTTTGTTAAGATGTAAAGTATGTCCAAACCTGTCTTGAACAATTGTTTGATGAGATAATTGTATATGATGGTCCTATCATTTCCCTTTATCTATGAAGAAACATAATGTATGAAGAAACTCTTGATTAATCCACTCTCATACCTCAAACTTCTGGGTGTCTCATTTGGGGCATATGAAACTCCTTCCATTGCTTTCACAGTCAAAACAAAAATGTGTGAGTGCTAGTGAGAAATCTGTTTCATGGCACCTAGCCATATGTTAAATATTCTGGCAGAAACATATGACAATTACTAGCTCATATACAAAACTCAGGAAATGTCAATTGTTTCAGTCCTCCAGTAGCTGTTTCCCCAAACCACTATGAATTTCTGTAATTACTGTAACAGGAAGTCCTGATGTTAATACCTTAATAGAAACACAGTATATTGTCATAGATTAAGAGGATGACTTTTCAAGTCAGATTAAGCTTTCTAATTCAATCTCATGACTTTGTTGTAAGGTCATGGTTAATGACTTAGAAATTAGTACCATGAGGCATGTGAAGGTCTTTTGGAACTATACGCAGCTAATAATTCAGCTGTGCATCTCCTATCCATTTGCAAACTCATCAGCCAGGTTTTGCACGCCATAACTTAAAACTGAGGAGATTTTTCATGTTGTAAATTTGCCTAATTCCTGGACAACAGCTCCTGCTATCTCCACCAATATATGTTTTCCCACCTTCCTGGCAGGTACATCTGGTAGGTACTTTTTTCAGAGCGGGGTATGCATTGAACTTTCACTGGCACTAACATAAACCCATTCTCAGAGATTTGCTTCTTTTTTTTAAAGACAGGCCTGTAGTTTCATAAATTAATATTGCATTATGGTCTCTACAGTGCCTTCCTGGACCAATACAAATAGATGGTAAAGCCACAGAAATTGTTCCAAGGGCTGTTACCTCATGTATCCTAAGGTTCTTGCCATCAGGCTAAAGCTGACCATTTTTTTTCTTATATTTTATATGATTTTTTGGTTCACTCCCTAGAAATTATGCTCTTGAGTCTCAGAATATCTTACATAAGATGTAGACAAATTGAAGCTGTGTATGAGTGATGAAGAAAAGCATTTCAACAGTGATGTATGATCTAATTAAACTGCCCATGCTGTAGTTCTGTGGGCTTACCTCCTCACAGATGGGCTTTGGCAAATGTCGGGACAGGCTACCCTCCATAACTTCCCCAACCTCCCCAACACCCATGATCCCGTCCATCCAAAAATGCATGTCTGAATGGTGTCAAGTGTTGAGGAGGAGCCTGCCAGACTGCCCAGCAGCAAAAAGGAGAGATTTTACCTGCTCATAGAGCCTCAGAAACTCAAGCTCTTGAGAAGCAGGACTTAAAACCGGTGCTGCACAGTCAGTCTTCTCTCATTTCCATAGAATTCTCAGTTCAGGCTGAGCTTCTGTGAAGAGGAGGCAGGAGAAATACAGTGCCACTGGCAGCTCAAACAATTTACATAATGCAGGGGACCACTGGAACTTGTAGGACTTCTCAAAACTGTCTGACTAAGACCAAGTTTCTACTCTGTTTCAACCTTCTTAGCATGCAAGCTGTGTGGTTTGGCTCTCTTAGGCTCTGTTTTCTGGGTGCTGGAGATACTTGTACTGCATCCAAAGTAAATAAAGGCCTTCCCCACTCCTGCTCTCTCAATGTGTGACTTTCTTTGTTGACTTTTCTGTGTATGGGGCAAAATGCAATAGCACTCACACTGTGGAGTCAGCCCTGCACATTTATGCACATGTGTAAGCAGAGTGTAGGAGGCTCAGAGGGTGTATACAGTCATATCTGGGGTTTGTGTAGAAAGTCTGCTGCAAAAATTAACTTGTCTTCCACTTGCTTGTTTGGCTTCAGGTAGCAGTAGCAAGTAAGATCATGTGTTTGCAGTAATGAAAGGCACTGTCTCACTGTAGTTGGAGACAGGTTATGCCAAGGCTGATTCTTGGGCTGAGAAGGCAAAATTGAATTTTTGAAAAGGATGAGAAGATAATCCCTTTCTACTAAAGAAATTAAAATTTAAAGGTAAATTTCTTAGAAGAGAACAACTCAAAAAAGGAGCACAGCTGTCAACCAGAGTTGGTTCTTTGCTAATGTTCTGACTCTACACATTGCTATATATTAATATGTTATATGCATTTGGATATAAATTCCAATGAATTAGCCCTGAGACCTTTCAGAGATGCTGTAGGTAAATGCATTGTTTCCAGAAGACACTTCCTGCCTCATTGCAGCAATGCTTATACGTTTGGTTATATCTTCAACTTAGTTTACTTATGTGCTATTAAAGCACTAGAGATAAATGTTTCTTATTCCTTTTTTTTTTAGTGTTCTAAACAATGGGGTTTTTATCTCAATGAAAATACACAGTAAATACTGCATTCCTTATGTTTTGTTTCTGTGCATCTCCCTATTTCTTTAAATATATGTCTTGGTCTTGGAACAATAGAAAATAAAAGATGTGCATTAATCTGAGCAGAGAGCACCTCATGGTCTGAATTGTCATTATCTCTCCAGGAGAGATCTGCTTGTTTTTTCAAAAGACAAACAAAAAGGAGAAAAGTCTGAGTATGAGCTGTCTCGTTCTTCCCTCTTGCAAAGTTGTTAAATTCTTTTCACAACAAGATTTGTGGTGGTATGTGGTCCCCCTGGCTGTTCTAATTGGATGCCTCTGTTTTTGTGATGTCACTGCTACCTGACTGTTTTGAAAAAACAATCTCAGAACACATAATCCTGCTCTCTGTGCTGGCACTCAGTTCAGCCAGTTCCAGCTCTGGGTCACAAGCCTGATTTTCAGATCTTTGTCTTGAAATGCACAGAGGATGGAGCAGGAGACCTCTGTGGTCTCCTAAGTGGACTTCTTGTGTAACACAGGAGAACAACTCCCCTGAAAATTCTTGCATCAGTCCTGGAAATGGTGGAAGAAATGGGACATGTTTCAGAAGAACTTTCAGCACAAATCCTAGCTCTGTCAGAGTAAACATCCTCCTCCTCAGCCAGCACACTCTTTGACAGCTGGCTTCCATGGGTGTTTCTCACAGTAAGTGAAGCTAGACACGCAAATGGCAGAGAGGATGGGTCAGAAGGGAAAGTGAGGACATTTCGTGAGAGCTAGTCTGACTGTTTAAATCTTCTGCTGGGAGACATAAAAATAGCTTTCTCTGCAAATCCATCTTTCCTCTTACACAAATGTTCTCCTTCTTTAGAACACAAAAAAAAAAAAAGTCTGATAAATTAATAAAATCCCATTGCTCCTCTTTTGGAAAAAGAACAGTCATTTATTATGAAAGGGAAGCATCTAAGACAACTACTGTTGCAGACAGAATTTTGGGATTAACATTCAATCTGCAAATTCTTTTATCTTATGACTAAAATGGCTTCTGCTTAGTGGTTGGTTCATTGAAATAGAAACACGCCTAATTAATTTCATTCAGTGGTACTATGGAAACCTCACACTACTTATTTATGCTTTGGCTCTTCTTTTGATGATGACAAATCTTATAGTGTCTGCAAAATTTCCAATTGTAGGTATCATCACAAAATACATGTAGACAGGAAGTCCCAGTTCAAACTGGCCTTGAACTTGTCTTGTGCTTGTAGTTTTGCATAAGAGGGATTTCCTTCATCTAGTCTCTATTTTGACAAAGAGAATTTTTATGAGGGGCATCTTTTTTCTCTACATTTTCCTTGTCACCATCTCATTTACCAAAACAAAATCTGGAGCTCTTTCCTCTTTTAGCCTCATGACATTTTGTTTGCATTAATGTTGCCTTTCCACTGAAGGTAAACTTGCATATAATACTGAACCATATAAAAAATTGTCAACCTTGTCTTTTTTGGAATAATCAGGTATCTGCCCTTACAGGCCCTTCTTTGACTAGCTGTCACAGTTCAAATCCTTCCTTCCTAAGTAGAGCTTTTCACAGATGATTATTGATTTGCTACACTGAACTAAAATAGATTAAACCACATTAAATTTCTTAGAGACCTTGTCTATCTGTCTAATGACATTCACACTGCAGGTCTTAATTTCTACTCTAGAGGCCTATCTGAAAGTCACAGTTCATCTTAAAGTTTATTCTCTCATTCTGTTTTGTGCAGTTGTTTGGAGTCACAGGGATATTATCTTACTGAGCATTTCAGCTGTGCCACGTGGGACAGTGCAGATTCTGGGTAACACAAATGTGGTGGCTGCTGCCAGTTAACGCCGCACTCACCCTGGGACAGGGGGACTTGGCAAAATCAAGGCCTGTCTCCTCCCATACCTGAAGCCTCTGCTGAGGAATCATAGGCTCTATCTATCCAGCTGTTGTGGTTTGAAAGCAAAATGAGTGAGAGGCTCCAAGTCAGAGATACAATTTAATAAGAAGAAAGGTAAAAAGGTAAAAATAAAATAAAATAAATGCAATAACACAAAGAATCACTGACAGGGTCAGAATACAACCTGAGCAGGATGGTGGAAGCAGTCCAGGTGAGGTGCTCTTCCTGAAGCAGTGATCCTGTAGAAAGGTCTGGGAGCTCTAGTCCTCTGGGAATCCAGTGGGTAAGTGCCACCTGCACTGTCCCAAATCCCAGCTTATATGCAGGTGAGAATGCTTGGCTCCTCCCCCTGGGCAGAGCATCTCACAATAGCATGAGAAGTGTGAAATGGGTCCTTGATGGCCCATTAACAGAGATAACCCCTGGAGGGAGTTACCTGTGACTCATGGGCCATTAGCAGGAGACACCCCAAAAGTCATTAGCAGAAAACACCCCAAAGGCGTTAATGGGCCATTAACAGAAAAGGCAAGGGGCTTGGGAAAACACTAGCCCACCTGGTTTCAACAGTTCATGAAGATGGTGATAGAATAAATACTTTGTGTACATCCTACACTGCAACCCAGGACACCGGCTGAGAGAAGAAGGGCTAGACATCACAGAATCACAGAATTATTCAGGTCAGAAAAGACCTCCAAGATCCTCAAATCCAATCTTTGACCGCACATTTTCATGTGAACAAGTGCCATGTCCAGTCATTCCTTAATGTATCCAGGGATGGCGAATTTATCTCCTCCCTGGGAATAGGGAGTGCTATGTCACTGCCCATTCCTATTTGACTCTTACTGTGGGGTATTCCAGAGCATGGACATCCAATTATCACCAGCATGTTGCTCCTGATATCCAGCTATGGGCAGCAACAACAAAACTGATCTCCAGAACTACAACCCAAAAAAGCTGCATGCTGTAGGAGAAGAGAATAAGGCCCAAATCTAGCCCAGCACTCTGCATAGTGCCCCCTTGGAGGAAGAGACTTCATCTGGAGCTGCTTCTTTAACCTCTGTTCGATAATTGAAAAAATCTGGGCTAAAATATTTCATGTCAAGCAATCTGATGAAATGTATGTGACTGAGTTTATCTTTGTTGGTCAGTGTTGTATTAGGTTTACTTGACCTTGGAACCACCTGAAGTCAAAAGAATCATAAAAACTCTGAATCATGTGCTAAAGTTAGTGTTGTTTGGATTTAGAAAAGTTCAGATGTGTTAGGTGCTAAGGACCTGCATCGTATAAGGCCACAAGAAGCTAAACACCCTGTCGGAGTAGCCAGTAAAAGCTGACCAAGTCGCTCAAAATGCCCTAGCATTTAGTAAGCTGACTGGAGACTTAAGAACTACCTGGCTTTTCTTCTTTTAAAGCCTGACTCAACAGTTAAGCTGGTAGTAAACTTACAAGAGTGGGACTTCTTATAGTGAATGCTTTTCAAGTGGGAAGCAAAATGGCTCATTGATGTTTAATAACTGGGGAAAAGTAAAATATTTGATAGGTTTTTTGAAAAGTAATTTGTAATTTTAATGAATAATCCTTCTTGTTGTTGTATTGAGAGCACAGGAATAAACGAATTCCACAAGATAAATGCAAGAAGTGTAACATGCTGACTTTCGCAGCAGCTACTGCTGGTTCTTCAGGAAACAGTGTGAGACAAGAGAGTTTTTACTGTTCATAAAGGGGCTGAATTCCTTTAGATATTTGTTAAGGTCTCAATCTTTCAGACTGTTTGTTAGAATACTCAGTTTTGTTTATTCTAGATGTTTTATCCTGGTTATAGAGAAGTCAAAATTCCTTTCAAAAACTGCAATAAACTTTTTTTTGTGACAGATATATCACCTCACAGAAAAGCTGCACTGAAATATGAAGAGTCTACCTGTTTGAAGCCTTGTTTGAGGCTTACTTATAGATATAAAACTTAATATATATTTATATGAAAGGAGAGCACATGGGCAGTAAAGATAAAAATCAAAACTCCTGGTGTTTAGGTGTTAAACTGTGCCCTTTTTGGCATGCTGCTTAATTCTTCATTGCTTCCAGAGTGTTTTTTCTCTTATTGTTCTGATAGTTTTTTATGTATCCATGGCAACCATGAAGCTTTGTCAAGGAGCCATTCCCTGTGTGACTCCTTTTGAAAGGCTGAAATCCTAAAAATCATGTTTTTTCTGCCTGAATGTTTCTTACATTGAACATGTCTTAATTTGTAAGTGTTTTGAAATGATGAAGAAGCATCTTTGCTTTTTATATTACTAGTGTCTAAAAAACTCAACAGAGGAATTTGGTTACATAGACATATAGAATTTTTCTTGGATTGAATGCTTCTGGAAATCACACCAAGAGCACAGCACTTCATATTGGTTATTTATGTACATGTCAATAACCCTAATATAATAAAAATCTGCAATATTTCAGATGGGCTAATATATTTCTCCCTTTCTAATATTCACATCACAATTGCGGGCTGGCAACTGAGAAAAAGCTCCATCTGGTATAACCAAACAACTTTATAGACCACCTTTTTCCTACAGTGTTAAAACAGGTATCAACCTATACATCCCCGAAGACAATGTCCATGCTATAGAGGCTAGAACTCAGCTCACTGGAAAAAAATGAACCGAGTTATTTTATTTTGATTTCATTTCTACCTTCATGGAGTTTCCTGGATTTTAGTAAACAAAAGCAGTTTATACATACAGTTTATACAGTTATACAGTTTATCTGCTATTAAAAACTTTGATTCTACAAATTGCATAAAGAGGAGGGCCAAAACACTGTTAGGAAGTTTTTGTCTCTTTTGACTTCATCCCCACAGCACAGCTTACACTGTCTGAGTTCTGCATAGTATGACATTATGCTGTAGGACACTCTTAGCAGTTCTTTAAACAGCCACAGAACTTTCTTGCAAGTTATTATACACAAGGAACAGGTTGTACTTCCTTTTTACCTGGCCTGCTTTAACAGGAATCTTTGATAAGTGGCTTCTTCAGATTTCGAACTAAAGACAACTTCCTATACAAACAGGAAAGAACCAGCCAAAATCTTAGCATTATATCCCAATGCATCTGCCTTTCTTCTCCCACATTTCATAATGAATTGCCTTTCCTGTAGTCATGTAGTTCTCAAAATACTGTTACGTAGAAAAAAAAATATCTAGTTTTATCACAGAAGATAAATGATTATTTTTTATATTAATAATCTTATTCTACATTTAGAATTAATTTATAGTAATTAATATTATTTCTATATCTAGAAAGAATACCTATTTCTATATTTATTATCTATATTATAAGCAATTGAATCTTAAAATCGACACCCAAAATGTTGTTGTATACTTCTAGAATTTCTGGAGGACAATAGGTACCATGGGATACATTGTGACATGGTTTACATTTCCTTCATAAATACACCACAAAAAGTTCTTGCTCTGGACTGTAAATTTCCCAGGTGATACATGTCTACCACTCCTCCTAGACTGTCTGTTCAGCACTTGGAAGTATCAGGACATCGATCTGCAATATGTCCTGCAAATTCAGTGGAGAGTATTTCTTGCCTGCTGTGGGGCATAAGTATAAAGGAAGGCCTTTAGTGTGTCCCAGGTGGTACTAATGGCATTAGGTGTTTGGTGGGATGTGGTGTAAGATATCCCCCATTCTGTGGGAAGTCAAGGACTATGGGAGCAAGACTTCATAGAATATCTTCCAGGAGTAGGACTGGACAATGTTGTTCTGATCTGCTCTGAAATGACCATAATTTACCATGTCCAGGTACCTGAGGTGCTGAAGGGTAGGAGCTGAAAGAGTAGGGATCTCTCTGTGTTCATGCTTTGCATCCTATTCTCCTCATTGATATCCATTAATTACTTCTGTAGGATACAAGATTAACCTGAGTGGACCACTGGACCAAATACAGATTTTTCTCTCTGCAGATGAACAGATCTGAGAATGCTTAACAAGCAGGCACTGCTCAGATAAAACTGCCAGCTCTCCTGATGAGTGGGTCCCCAAAGCATCTGTGCTGCAGCAGGGAGAACACTGTGCTTAGATACTTCCAGATAATCCACTATGACAGAGGTGTGAGTGTCCTTGGCCAACATTTAATGGTTCGCCTGGGAAGGAGAAGAGTTTGTGAACTTTATTCAGATTTGATGCTGACATACCTTTTACTCCCAGGCATACTCCCTTTATTGTCAGTGATAATTTTTGGAGGAACTGACTACCACAGAATGTTTAAAACTTACCCGGGAATTTTCAAAACCCAGTGTTAGTGACCAAAGGGCCACAATGCATTCCAATACTTCCCCAGGAGATGGTGGCTTCTGATATTTTGTCTGCTGTCTACCTACTCTCCTCTTGAAAGCTTAGCTTTGACAGCTGGTCTGGGAGCAGAACTTCTTAAAAAATTATTCTTCCCACTCTTCTCTAATTTGTGCTGATGAGGGCCTTGGCTTTAAATATTACAGTCATAAAGACTTTACTGACATCTATTTCATGCTTAATGCATACCTATTACTAGCTAATGACAAACTGAAGAGTGCCTCATGTAGTGGAATTTCTGCTTGGAGGTGAAGTTTAACATGCCTTTTGAATAAATAGTCTAACAATTCTGTTTGCATGTGAATGCAACCAACTTCAGCACATCTGGTTTTCTCATCCCAGCAGACTGAAAATGTGACAGGAGCAAGTATAAACAAATTGCTTGCCTAAGGTGCAAGGAAAACCCAGCATGAAATTAAGGCAATGAAGCTGTAATGAAGATGTTGCCATACCCAGGCTTCTTCCTTGTTACATCTCTAAGCATTGTCTGGGTTACAGAGCTCAGGAGTGAGTGTCAGGCAATGTGTGTTCCCTCATCTCTCTTTGGAACTAATTTTCAATCAAAACAGTGTGCTTTACTACTTACTCCCACTACATCTGTCTTGACTGCTTTTGCTTTTTTGGGTTTGTTTTTGTGTGTGTGTGTGTGGTTTTTTTGGTTGTGGGGTTTTTTGTTGTTGTTTTGTTTTATTTTGGTTTTTTTTTTGGGGGGGGGTGGGGTTGTATTTTGTTTGTTTGTTTTTGTGAGAGGGAGATACAAAGGTTATAATAATTTGGTCTCTACTGCTGAAACACAGTGACTACAGGTAACACTTGACTTCTCTGAATCTCATTTTCTCTCCCTTTGGCAATGCCTGCAGGTGCTCTCCCTCCCTATCTGCCTGTCCCACAGCTCTCCTTCACTCTCCTTTCCACACACCACCCTAGCATCTCCCTGTAGCTCATTCATGTTTTCTCTTTATTGAGATATGAGGCTGAAGAAGGAGAAGAGGGGAAGTAGAGAATACCATAGGGCAGATGCTAGACTTAAAATGATTTGTTGGTCTCTTCAAAATAACAAACAGGTCAATTTCTGAATATTTTTATAAATCAAGACATTCTTTTTCGCTTTTGGTGTTTAGACTTAAATGTCTGAATTTCCTACCCTTTCCTTGTTGCTGTAATTTCACAATTGTAAATTCATGATTTAATTGCACTCTAATCACAATTGTAAATGTACTGTTGTGGTGTCCGCTTCTACTTTAAATGTTTTTGGTGAGGCATCTCCTGAAGCGTTTCTTTGCTTATAGTATTTTGGTTCTCTTTGAGGGATCACAGTATCCTTTGTGTTTTAGGAGATACTGTTACAATTTATTACACCCACGAACCCATCTTTTTTCTAATTATTATAGGGTAAACTGAATTTGTGTATCAACTGCCAGGGCAAACCAAGTGGATTGTGCGATCATCTCCTTATTTTACATATAGTTTTAACTGCTTGATTTTCAGTCCTAATTCAATATTGCACACTACTTAAATGGATTTGTTCTGTCTCACTGTAAAGAATAGGGACGCCTGATTTTTTACCTCATTCTTTGTGGGAGATGAAGTGTAATGCCATCAAATTTCACCCTCTATCTGCCCTTCTTGAATTTTAGTCTCTTCAAGTATTGCATCTTTTGGCACATCTAAAACAATGATGGATGCGTTGATAATGCTGAGTTGTGTTGTAAATGTTGATAGTAACAACTCTAATCTGATCACATCTGATACAAGTTTTTTCATGCACAGGTACTTGACAAAGAAATTTCCTAAGGGTTGTGAGAAAAGCAGTATTGATAGTAATTTTCTTGCCCTCCTGTCTGGTGATGGACTTGAGAAACTGTTGTGTGTACAATGCTGTTCCAATACAGCTGTGATATGTTCTAGTAATTTCTTTCCAGTAAAACATGCCTGTAAAACACAAGGGAAGTTCTTGCTCTTCTATATGCACTCACAGTCACTTGGAATTTGCAATGTCTAGAGAGACATCATGTATCTCAAAATATATAGCAAAAATCTTTCCCTAATTTATACTACTGCATAATACCCACCTCTTGCCTTTTGGTGCCATGATTTTTTGTTCCTTCTCATAATGTTTAATGCTCTGTCCTTTGGCACTGGCTCTGACTGGTCTAGAAATCTAGATTTCAAATTTTATGAAACTTTTCTCTCTAAAAGTGAACTCTTCCATTTTCTCTTGCTCTGTTGTAGGCTGGCACCTTTTGTTACACGGTATGGTCTTGATAGTTTCCTGGATTCTTACTCACTCAATACTGATCTCAAGATATTTATAAATTCTCTCTGAAAAATATTTTCTTTTCAAGATAATACATGTGTGAGGAAGGAAAATGGTTCATGCAACCTGCCTGTATCTGTTTTCTGTTTTCTTCTATGAAATATGAGTTGAGGTCTATGGGGATTCATTGGCTTTTTCTGTTCAAATATGTTCTAGAAAACAACCAGAACCTGGTATGGTGGTTAACCATTACTTTCCTCAGGCTCTGCCAAGATTGATTCCTGAGGTTTCTACAGTACTCTTGATTTTGTATTCCAAAACCAAGAGAATTTTTGTGGCAATCTTTATTTTGTCTGTTCAATGGCTAGTGCAACTCCAAACCAATGCTTCAACTGGCACTTAATCGGAGAAACAAAATACAGTATTTTTTAGTGATTTTCAGTAAGATACATTCAGATCCAACTATACATGGCTCAGGCTTTTAGGGTGTGCAAGGCCAGAGTGAGAAAATTGCAGAAGAATTATGAAAATCTCTTGCATGTATTATGCAAGCAGCAGAAATGAGAGTTAAAATTTCTACTTTGTGTTTTTCTAACTTTTGGCCTGTGACTTTTTTTTTTTTTTTTTAATTTATTATGGTCAATATGATTCCCAGTGCAACAATAACCCTTTTGAGAGTAAAAGCCTCTATAGCAAGCAATAACTCTCTCCTAAAAATTATGATAAAAATAAATCTGCTAATGATATTTAAAAAAAAAACACCCCAAAGGCTCTTATATTCACAACACACTACATATAGCAATACTTTGTTTTGTACAAAGCAAAATCCAAGTAGTTTGTTTCTATGCTAAGGGCAATTTCTAAAGAACAAAGCAATAATGAATGAAATAAGAGTACAAGCCCATAACCACCAAACTTACTACAGCGATTGCATGAAACACCTTCAGAACAATGGGTTGTTCCTCACATGGCACAGAGCACTCACAGAGGTTATATTACTCATGCATCATCTCCTGTTTTGCCAGGTTGTAAATGCACACTGCAAAACTGGCCCTGCTCTAGTGTCTAGTTAAGATTCAGAACCAAGCTAATGGCATCACATTAGTGATGAGTAATTAAGAAATCAGGTGTTCCACCTTATGCCAAGTAGAAATTTTACAGACTCTATGCTAAAGGCAATGATTTTATTCTTGGCACATAGCATGCAAAGAAGATATTGCTGGTTACAGAAGCTTGTGAGCCAAACAGAAGTTACAAACTGTAGGGTGAAAAACATAGAGTATAGGGTATTGATCGGCATGATGGTAAGAAAATCTTCTGGAGGGGTCCTTCCATGTCTGTGCTCAGGAAACCATTGTGCATCAATGAGTTAGTGATCCACAGTATAGCTAACCTGAGCATCCAGGGCCACTCAATATCACACAGTCATGGGACTCTCAGCATCTGAAACTATGTAAGATTTACTTGCCATCTATATTTCTCCCTTGTTTCTATCTTATTAAAGAAGACCTTTAATTAAGCCATTTTTTATCAGACCTTTCTTATTGAGACCAGAAAAAGACTTGCACCATCTCACTCTCTTTCACTTCACCTCTTTTCAGCTTACCTCCACACTCTCACTCAGGCAGGAAAGGTCCAAACCTGGGCTAGAGTGGAGAAGGTTCCTTCATTTTGGCTCACTGTGCCTAAATAATTGGATTGATTTGAAGGTGTAATAGAGATTTTCCTATTGATAAGGGTGGTAGGAATGGAGAAGGGAAAAGCTGCCAAATGAGGGAGCTCTGTGAACATGGAGCAGGAGGCCATGCAGAGGCAGATGGAACAGCCACTGAAGAAGAGCAGCTCTCCGAAATTTGTATTTTGTAGACTGGGGATGTGGGTGTTACTGAGACAATATTAGATATGGAGCTCAGATGTCAGCCCAGTCTGTTCTGTACTATTCTTTTTGCCAGCATTTGTCAGAGGGACTAGAGGGGATATCCTGGAAGTAAATCTTTTAACATTTTTTCAAAGGTAAAAAAAGAAATAAAGCAAGACAAAGTGTTTGTAATGTGGCTTTCCTTCAACATTATCCGTTGCTCCATTCTATTTATCTGCTGACAGACTTTTATTATGGAATGCCATTTCTGGCAATCCTATAAAGTCTATTAAAGAGAGAGTGTGGAAGATAAGAAAGAGAGAATTGTTTAGTTGTCTGGAGGTGCTATTGTCAGTCATCTGTGATCTTTCAGACATACACAAAAATTCATAGAAGGAAGGCAAAAAACCTGGGGCTTTGCCTGTGGTGATGACTTCATTTTGGAGCCTCACTTCTGTAGGTGCCTTATGACCAGCCACTGTGCAAAGCAACACATCACACTGAATTGTCTTCTCCTGAAACATTTCTCTTGACTTGTCTTCAGATCACATCCTTAAAGCAGGAATGGGAAAGGTAACACTACTATGGATAAATGGTAATGATCTTATGAATCAGAGACAAAAGGATGTGCCATAAGCAGTGTTACAGCAGTGGAAATCTAAGGACGCTTCATATTACCATGATGAGAAATGGCAAACATCATCTGCCTTCTTCTTGCTGATGGCCTCAAGGTGAGAAAATCTGTGTGGGAAGGGAGGAATGGAAGCAGGGACAAGATCCTTGCAGAACCATTTTCCATTCCTACATGAGCAATGACTTTGAAAATATGTGTAAGACCACAGCCTCAGCTCTCTGTCTGCAGAGCCCTCTGAGCATGGCTGAGCTGGAGCAGAGCTTGGAAATGTCTTACTAGATTCTCCATTCTCAAAGGTCAGAGGGAAACTCTTTCACATCCTTTTTCCTGCTGTCTACTTCCCTCACAGGGCTAAGCAACCCTTGAGTGAACAATATTCGTGTGGCCTAGTGGACTTAGCATGCACTTGTCAGCCCAAAACTCATTAAGATTTCGCACTAGCTTCTCTTCTTAGCTGTTCTTCTCAGTTATCATTACAATTCATGCCTTTACAGCAGCATCCATAGGAATGCTTTTAGTGCATTAAACCTAAACAGCTCCAGCTTTGGCCCAGGCATCCTGCCTTTAGCTTTTGTTGATCCTCATAAAGAACTTTATAGAGCAGACTGCATGGAACTGCTGTTGCCATGGAAAACGTAAGAGGCGTGTCTTTGCGCAGTAGGGACCAAATAGAGCTTTTGAGAGCAAAGTAAATTTCTTTACCAAACCTCTTTGCAATTCTTAACATTATTTGCTTCATAAAGGAGGTAGGAGGGAATTTTTTTCCTTTAAGTTAGGAAAGAAACTAAGTGTGCATATGAATATGTAGCAGCCTTTATTACAGTGGTCCATACAATAGGTTGTGGCTGGAAAAGGCTTGATTGAAAAGTAAGGTTAAAATAATGAACAATATGGTTGCTATGAGCAACCTTATTTTGCATTTGAATTCAAGCTACATTCCTCTGATTGCAAATGAGAAGCAAAAGCATCTGTGACTCTCTTGGAGGTTGCCAGCTTGCCTAGCACAGGGGCATTATGGCAGAGGAAAGGAGCCGCCATATCTGGGGTTCTAGAAGTGACCACAGGGAGGTTTGGTAGTTCCAGGGAGGTAGCAGGGCCTAGAGCAGTAAAAGTCAGAGTGCTGTATAGCATGTTCAAGAAGACAAGGCCCTCAAGAAAAATTTTCTTCTGCAAGTGAAGAATATATATCCTTAAATAAGATTTCTCTGTGACTTTCCTAGGAGTCAAATAACTCAAAGCTGCATTCTTCACTGCATGTGAAAAATGCTGGAAGAAATTATTTTTGTAGTCAGACAACAATAATCATATAGGAGGTGTTTCCCAGCCCGTCACTCATTTCAGTTAAGTCACTTCATTTCACAGGGCCCCAGTTTCTTTCTCTATAAACTGAATAAACAGTCAGGTTCTTCTGAGAGGTGCTTTCAGCTTTACCTGTATATAGCATATAAAATAGCTATCCCTAATTGTTCTTCTATAAGGAATGAATTAGTAGGCTATTTCATTCATGGCAGATCTGTTATTAATGCAGCGGATTTATTTATGACAGGTAATCAATCACAGGATGTCTGTTGAGAGGGAGCCTCAGGAGAACCAAGAAGAGCTCTAAGACCACTGATTCCTTCTCAAATAAACCACTTCTATTTTTCTTATCCTGTGAGAAGGGAGACTCCAGCTGTGTATCCATTAACTCTTTCCATTTTCAGTTTACTCAGTAAAGGGTTTGGACATCTCTCTTGGTGATGGATATGACTTTCAAAACCTGCAAATTTAAAATTATTTTCAACGTGAAACATGTTTTAAGTGTGGTGGGATTTTTAACAGGTCTTGCTTGGTTTTTTTCCCCCTGTAAGCACACAGCTCTCTGTAACAACATTTTATTTTTATTATCAACCTTGAGTGTATTTTTAGCTGTCTTATATATGCATGTGGGATCACAAATATCTTAAATGTCACCTATAAGTGGAGGAGTCATTTTTCCCATCATAGATGGGAACATAGATGATAGAACAGCTGGTGGCATCATTCCAACTTCAAGCTAACAAAGGTTGTAATATTTAAAATTCTACAAGAATGAATTTAATAAAGAAAGACTTGTGACAACAGCCAAAGCTTTGCAGAGACTATGGATCGTTAAACCTCCTGTGATTTTATTTTTTTTTAATTGGGATGGAGTCTTCCTGTCTGTTAATTCTGATTTTATATCAATTCCCTGTCTATGATATTTTCTCATAGCCTATCCCCAAATTTTTCAATACTCCTGATGATTCTTTGCAAAGATATCTTGCTAACTCCACTAAATTAAAGTCAAATAATCTGTGGCAGACAAGAGGAACCTAGTTAGAAGAAGTTTAATAACAGTATTCAATATTCAGATTCATGTGTGGGTTTTTTTCTGATTTTATCTCTCCTGGTGAAATTCAATTTTTAATATCTCCTGAGGTGTTCTTCAGAATGATACAGCACCATATAATAGGACTTACTAGATATAATTAAAATCTCACAATTCTGAAGTCAAACCTCTTGCAGGAAGATTGCCTCCCACTTCTAGAGATTTATTAAACATCCACAACAGCAAGCAGCCTGTTGGCTAGTACAAATTGCTGTGAGAGAGCTATAATCCTAAGCCTGCTACTGCCTCAGACCAGGGCTCATTAGCTTGTCAGTGAATTACCTGGGTCTCCTGAAATGAGGCTCTCCCAGCTCACACAAACGCACACATTTGTGGATATGGCAAGTACCATCATGGTCCCTGTGGCTACTCGGCATCCCTTCCCCAGCCCCATGCCCCCTTTCCTGCCCTTGGTTCCCTGACTCACTGCTGGTCCAGCATGGTGCTCCCTGCAGACACACAGCACTCACACACTTCTCCCAGAGGCACCCCACTCTCACAGGTCCCCCAAATCTCAGCATGGACTGTCCACTCACCTGATACCCCAGCTCAGAATTGAGTTTCCCTGCTCATCAGTTGGTATCAGCCTGAAGATTGTCAGTGAATACAACGCCCTCCTCCCCCCCCCTTCCCCCCCCCCACACACATACACAACACTCTCTCTCTGTCCCTCTCTCTGTGCACAGCAGATTTTGGGGAGGGTGCAAACTCTCAGCCCTTCCAGCAGCTGGCACCAGGCAGAAGGGCCGTGTGTGAGCTGTGCTCCTACTCCAGCTGACAGTGCTGAGACTTGCACTCACACTGGTCACCTCAGGAGCTGGTTTTCAGGGCACAAACTGTTCCTGCCCCAATGGTTGGAGGTTAAAGACCCCCTCGTTCCAGCTGTTGGCACTGATTCCCCCCTCACTCGCTCTGAAGCCACAGCCCCGGCCAGAGGCGCTCACGGCCCCACTGGGACTCCAGCAGCTGCTCCTCACATGCTGCTCTCCCAGCAGTTGGCACTGAGTCCTTACATGGCTGGGATAGGGAATGAGGTGAGGTGGATGAGAGCAGGCAGGACACGCTGTGGTGATCAGGTGCAGGCTCCACCACTGAGCAGCCACAGCTCAGATGCAACAGGCCCCTTCTGTACCCTTCTCTGCCCACCCCACCTCTCTGTTTATCCCTGCTCTCTCTTTCCTGCACATTTCCTCCTTGGCTGGCACAGTCCCGTTGACCCACTCCCAATCCTGGATCCTCAACTTTACATCTTTATTCTTTGCAAATTTCTAGGTTTTCCTATAGATTCTTTAGCTCATCAGCTGGTGTTGCTGACTGGGTTTGTTTCTGGTTATTGTTTTCAGTAAAGGTAACTGCTCGGATTTGAGTCGGATTGCCTCTTTTCCTTTATTTATTGCCACAGCTGAGAAAATAACATTCTCATATTCCACATATCCATACAAAAGCATCTAATTTATAAGCTTTTCTATCTACTCCTGCATTCAGCCCTTTCCCTGCATGTCCCTTATACGTCTGTACAACTCTATTGACACCCTCACTTTCCCCTGGTTGTTTAAGAATAGACATTGGGTTGCAGGGGACTGTAGAGATCACTCAGCTCTTAGGCCTTTGCTGTGGAAAAGGACACTTTCCACTACAGCAAGCCACTCCAAGTTCCATCCAACCTGGTCTTGGACAATTCCAGGAATGAGGCATTCTCTAGGCAACCTGTTTCTGTGCCCCACCACCCTTACAGTGCTTTGTCGGTATAAAATTCTCAGCTCCACTTATTTCCTTATCAATTAGTGCAACTAAGCAGACTTCTTTTGGGCCATTGTCTTTGTTCACAGCAGTTGGTCAGGACTTCTGTCCTGTGAGAGAACAATTTGGTCTCTTTCCTGTCATCTCAATTGTGCAAAGCCCCTTGTTGGAAAATCTTCAAGGAATAAAGATTCTCAACTTCCTTTCAGTCTTGTGTAGTGCTTGTTTTCAACAGACTTGTCAAATAAATGGAAAAATTCAGGAGCAGATATTCCAGTTATTCATCTGGCCTGCCAGGTCAGGCCATCAGGTAGATTAGATTGCTATTTAGCTTGCACAGATCCCAGATTTCCAGTCCTCCCAACTATCTGACAACTCTGTGGGCTTTTTTCCACAAATTAAATTATTAAACGAATTCAATCCCACTGCAAATATTGCTTATCTGTGTTTCCATTCCAGTTCAGGATAGAATAAATTGGTATTTGAAAACTTGGTACTTTTTCCAGAGAATTGAATAGTCCATTTTCTAGCCTTCTCTTGGTCTTGATCTCCTTCATAGAAACTTGGAAAAGTCCTACCTGCAGTATACACAGTCACATACTAAGGAATTAATAAATTTTATTGTATGCATTTTTATCACAGACAAAATTTCTCAGCCATCAGAAATCTCTAGAGGTTTCTGTGTAATCCCACTGACAATATGCAAATGAAAAATATTCAGGAAAATACCAGTCAAGGAGAGGAAACTAGCTATGTATTGTCACACCTGGCAGACTGATGTCTGAGGGAAGATTTAGGATTCTAACTAAACACCATAATAAATGGAGCTTAATTAGATGAAAAATACTTAGTTGTTAGGCATCGTGACATTTCTAATGCAGTGAAATATTAAGCACAGAAAAACAACTATCCATGCTGTATTCTTTAGTACCTGTAAGGGTAATGATCAGAAACTCATTATGAGTGGGAATGTTCTTTTTAGAAGAATAAATTTCCAGGGGTCTTCTAGTAGACATATTTATCTTTCTCTTCACAAAAAGCTCTGTATGAATTCAGCATACTATGATACCACAGTAGCTCTGGGGCAAAGACCACTTCTTTGTTACGGGTGCCCCATAACTTGAATAGGATTTGGTTATTTAATGTCCACTCAATACATAATTTTCCTTTCTCCAACCTCAGCCTCATGATTCTCTTAATATGTAATTGCAATATTAATATAGTTTTTATTGGGGGACCCCCTCTGGACAACTTCTGTCGATAACAGCATTTCTAATTTGTGTATGGTTGATCATTTGGAAAGGAACTGTAATGGACTCAAAGGGCCTTTGACTACCAGATTCTGTAAAACTAGACTGACAGGGTTACCCAGCTGGAATTAAGATTTGAATATTGCACCTGGCTCCCTAAATCACATTTCTTCATGGTGTCTTGAAACAATATCCAGAGGGCCTTCCCTTCCCAGAACTTCCCTTCCCTGTAGCAAGATAAAAACTGTAGAAAACAGTAACAAAATTCCAGTGAAAAAATTAAAATGCCACTGTTTTTCGGAGCTCCAAATCAAAATATTATTGAAATATCTGAAGGGTTTCACTGCAAAAATTGTTTATATTTTTCACAGGGCTTTCAGTCCAGAGGGAGCACTGACAGATCTATGGGAATCTTTATATGGAGCACCATGTATCTGATCCTCTACATGTCTGACACATTTCAGGTGGTCCTCATTCTTGTTCTTTCTTTGCTCCCCTCCCCCAATTTACATGTAGCACTGTCTTAATTTTCATAGGGGATTTTTTTGTCCAAACACGTTTTGGGCCATCCAAATCCATCAGCATTTTTGCCTCCAGTCACTGACCTGCAGAGTGCTATCATTGTGTGTGTATCCTGGGACATCATTATGATTTCCAGTAGTTTATAGGCACTAGGCCAATTTAATCAGCTTTACAATGGATTTTGTTAGAATGCATGGATACAAAGAAGTGTGTTTAGATCCCCCAATCAAGCCCACTTGAAGCCATGGGTGGTATCTGTCTGGTTCTGGTGTTTCCAGAACAGATCTGTCGGTTCATGCAGAATATACTTTCATGTTAATATTTCTGCCATTTTAATAATACTTAAATTTCTTTTTACAGCTTATTAATTTTCTAGGCATTGCAGTTGTTCTGCCTTACATTTTAATGGATTAATGAAAATAACAGGACCTGGTATCATTGTGCCCTCTACTTGTGAGCATTTCAAGTGTCTTTAGGGGTTTTCTTTAGGCAAATAACAATCATTTTTCATTTGGCTTTTTATTGTTCAATTTCTCCCTAGTGAGATGAAACTTTTTTATACTGCTTTGGGATACTTTTTAACATTTTCATCTCAAAGGTTATGATTCTGTGGCCGATTCAATTAAGTAGAGGAAAAATCCAGAGAATCTAATAGACCAAGTGTTTTATCTCTCAAATGAGAACACAGATCCCTGTGACTTCAGCCTGTCTTGTACAGATTTCTGAAGAATTTGAATCATGTAAGCCTTTCTGTAAAGCATTATTTCTCCTGTATTGAAGATAGGTAAAAAATGCCACATGTCAATAAAGGAATACCTTTTACTTGCACAAAAACCACACAGAACAACATTTTTGTTGACTGAAAACAAAGTTTACCTTAGAAAACGTAACAGGTGATCCTGCCCCTATAGTGAGCCTTAGTGAGGCTGTGTCCAGTAGTGGGGTCCTCAGTACAAGAGAGACATGGAGCTGGAATGAGTCCAGACGAACACTGCAAAGATGTTTGAGGGACAGGAGCATCTCTCTTGCAAGGAAAGGCTGAGGGAGCTGGGCCTGTTCAGCTCAAGAGACAAGTTAGAGGGGACTCCATCAATGTCTGTAAGTATCTGAAGGGAGGGTGTCAGAGGAGGGAGCCAGGCTCTTCTCAGCTGAACAAGTGACAATGGGCAGAAACTGATGCACAGGGAGTTCCACTGGAACATGAGAAAGAATTTCTTTACTGTGCAGGTGACCATGTACTAGGACAAATTGCCCAGAGAAAGTGTGGAATCTACATCACTGAAAATATTCAAGAAATATTGGGATGAAATCCGTGCAATGTGCTCTCAGATGACCCTGCTTGAAACTTGAGCATGGCGGTTGGACCAAATGGCCCACTGTGATGTCTTCCAATCTTACCCATTGTGTGAGCCTGTGATACCTTTATAAAAAAAAATGTTTTTGACAAAAGCATTTGTTGAAATTACTTCCTTTTTGTCCTTTAAACCTAAATGCTTTCTCAGTTCATTCCTTATGCTTTGCCAAGTTACATTCTGTCCTCTATATACTGTGATATCTTTTTACTGACCCATCCAGATTCCCAAAATATTCATTACTCATATGAAGGTGCATTTCCAAGGTCTACCCTATGCCATATGCTTTTCCCTCAGTTTTTCATGACTAGTTGCAGTAGTCATGAGCGAGAGAGCCATTCTTGGACCATTGATGGAGAGCACTGAGTGTTTCCCTTCCTACATGTAGTAAATTAGTTCTCCAGCCAGATCTGGAGTTCTCTATAGAGAGTAGAAAGTGTAATCAAATTAGATGGATAATACACAAGCCTCCCAAGGTCTGAGAGAAGGACTAGAGCTGCTGGGGACACTCCAGTCAGGGATCACTTCTCAAGGGAGGATACAAAAGCCCCAACATGATGACAACAACATGACATGGGATCTTCAAATCCATCTCTGAGGTATTTGGTTCACTACAGGCAAATGAGACAGGAGTAAGCTGTTGTCCCAAGCTGTTTGAAAGGTTTTCCCAGGCTCTATTCTAATTCTCTATCTTCAGAAGAAGTACATATTTTTTGAAGATCACTCAGAGTTGTGAAAGATTATTAATAGACACACCAGGATGTATCACAATTCCATGTCAGCTGGGAACAAAAATTAATTAAAAGAACTTGGGAACATTATTCCAATACATACGTATTTGAAATTATGATTGTTGTGAATGAAACACTGAAGATCATTGACTGAAATATTTCCCTCAGGTTGTGGACCTCACCTGTCCTGGGAGTTGAGAGGCGTATCTGTCTTTCATGTTGATGGGTATGAATGAGGCATTTGTCACCCTTCTTGTGGTGGCATTACTACAAAACTACCCCAAAGAAGTTGAAGCAGAAATCAACAGGCACAATTTGTTTAGTGCAGCACCATGGAACAGGTTAAGTTTCATACTAAGTACTCATGTCCATATAATTTTTCTGCAAGGATGGGTGAATGATCAACCCTCTTGAAGAAGAGGTGATATTATTGATGGCAAGTCCTGAAACTCTTTTGAAGTTCAGAGTAGGTAAAATTTGCCACTGTGCTATTTTTTATTTCTGTGCAAAAAAGCATTCTATTTTAGTAGCTTTTTCCAAATATTATATTATAATATAATTATATTCAGTTTATATTCAGTTTATATTCAGTTTATATTCAGTTTATATTCAGTTTGAGCTGTACCTCTGTGCAAGATGCTACAATACCAACACCTACACCTGTGACTTTGTAGTGCATATGTCACATAAGAACCAAACTAAGCTTAACATGAAAAGTGTTTACTATGAGTCTTATGAAGACTTAGCAAGAAATCATGGTAGCAAGAAAATGTAAGACACATGCATCTGAATTCCAGACGTTCCTGGACTTTTTGCCAAGTCATCAAGACTCAAGTAGAATGTATGGCTATGAATAGATGGGACAAACTTTGTTTCAGACAGAAAGAAGTTCGACAGAACTAAAGATTTCTGTATTAAATGAAGAGAAGGATGTAAGGAATGTGAAAATTTACAGGCTTAATCCAGTAACTTCTGAGTGGGAAGATGCCCCATTATCAGCTGTTCCAACACTTCAGAAAAACTAAACTAAGATTCAGCTGCTGGGAGTAATATCCCATGCTTTCCTTCAGCATCAGAAAGATTGCTTATATCTGGCACTTCAGTGTGTCCCTAGCATTCACTGTAGCTGCATATATTCTGTGTGATTGTTGATTAGTTAGATTTCTGATAATAAAGGATAGTAGAAAACACATGCACAAATACTGAACAAACACTGCACAAATATGAAGAGCAAGAGGTCTTGGTACAAAAGTCCTCTTTTTTACTCTGGCAAAGTCTTCAAAGTCGTTTAAAAGCCTCACCATTCATGATGGAAATATGATTTTAGTTTTTCATGACTGGTGATAGGCTGGGGAAAGAACTTAAATACAAACAATAAAACAAACCCACACAAACCCTCAAACAAACAAAAACTGAACAACCAAAAAAACCCTAGAGACTTGCTGAGTGCCCAGCTTTTCTTCCAGGGGAAATTTTGTGATCATGCTCAGCTCCAGGAATATTTAAAAAAAAAAAAAAAAAAAAAAAAAATTTTGAGGTGTTATTAAAAGGAAAACAAATCCCAGAAAGATTAATTGTCCAAGAAGAATAAAAGAAGGCAGTGTCTCTGACGAACAGGTTGAGCATCTTTGAAATGCCATTGAAGTTCTTGCTTCTACAAAAAACATAATCCTCTATTGGAAGTGAAATGAAAGTGAAGCAGTAGAATTGTTTGCCCACAAAAAAAAAAAAAAAAAAAAAAAAAAAAAAAAAAAATCACATGTGAAGGAAAGAAGGACTAAATCATTTGAACTTACTTGAAACGTACTTGTCTCAGGCAGATATAAAATACGTATTGCTGTGGCAAGCAAAGAACAGTGTTTTGCCGACTTCTTTATATGACAAGGCAAGACCTGGAGGGAGAGAGGGAGACATGCAGAATGCAGAAGCCTTCCAGGTTTCAGAAAAATAATAGGTTTACTGAAGCTTGGAACCTAAAGACATCCTTATGCCAGCTGCAAGACTAAAATGATCAATGGTATTTTAAAAATGTGCAAAGAGGTACAATCTAGGGAAGCAGAAATCTTGTATTTTGCCAAGTCTTGTACCTGTGGATTGCTATATGACTTCAGCTGGAGGCCAAGTGGGGACTGCAATGTCTTCTGATATCTCTTAAAGTCACGTTGACAGACAAGAACTAATCCAGACAATCATGCATTTTTCTCAAATATAGTGGTCTATTCTGGACACAGTACTGCAGATGAAATCTTTTCCACTCCCCTGGAGTGTCGATACAATATTCCTATAAACACACCCCAAAAGAGGTGCAGAAGAATCTTGCTGTTCTTTATGAGTTAGCTTCACTCTCACATCCTTAACATTATACTATGTTGGTATAACATAGTATATGGTTGACTTTCTCATATGTAATATATGGGTTTTTCCCTTCAAAATATATCACTTGTGTTTGTGACATTTCATCTTGTTGATCCCAAGTCATCTATCTAATTTGTAGAGATTATTTTGAGTTCTGTTTCAGTTCTCCTGCGTACACCTTTCAGTTTGTGTCATCTGCAAACACTGTAAATGCACTTAGTCTTCATCTTCCTAGTCATTAATGAAACAATTGAATAACACAAGGCTCACACAGACACCCTTGGGAACCAGTTTGCATCTCTTCCCACAAATTACAGTGAATCTTCAATAATTATTCCAACTATCTTCTAAGAAACAAGTAAATCACTACCCAGCCAGGTCTCTGTTCCCTAGATAGCTCCCTAGAACCACAGGTTCATTGTGTGCTGTCGTGGTTTGAAAGCAAAACGAGTGAGAGACTCCAAGTCAGAAATACAATTTAATAAGAAGAAAGGTAAAAAGGTAAAAATAAAATAAAATAAATGCAATAACACAAAGGACCACTGACAGAGTCAGAATACAACCTGAGCAGGATGGTGGAAGCAGTCCAGGTGAGGTGGTCTTCCTGAAGCAGTGATCCTGTAGAAAGGTCTGGTAGCTCTGGTCCTCTGGGAATCCAGTAGGTAAGGGCTGCTTCTACTGTCCCAAATCCCAGCTTATATCCAGGTGCGAATGCTTGGCTCCTCCCCCTGGGCAGAGCATCTTACAATGGGATGATGAGTCATGAAGTGAGTCCTTGATGGCCCATTAAACAGAGATAACTCCTGGAGGGAGTTACCTGTGAGTCATGGGCAAGGCGTTGATGGGCCATTAGCAGAAGCCAGCCCAAAGGCAGGGGCTTGGGAACACTAGAACACTGCCCCACTTGGTTTAACAGTTGATGAAGATGGTGATAGAATAAATACATCCTACACTACAACTCAGGACATGTGCTAACAGGGAAGTGATGTGCAGGTGTACTGAAACTGATACATATCACACCCCTTACAAGTGAGGCCAGCTACTCCATCCTTAACAAATGGCTTTTTTCTGTCTTTGTCTTCCTTTCCTCCACAGTGAGCCCTGTTTAGTCCCAAATTCTGTGGCTTCTGCGGCTGACGTTAGAGTGATTACCCCAGAACTCTCAAAGGATCAGATTTCTCTTTTACAAAAGTGGATGTAAGTTGCCCTGCTCTTTCACAGGGCTTCACATTTCCTCTACTACTTCTCAGAAACAGTAATCTTTATGGTTACTTTGGCTGTTCCTTCACCTTTGTCCAAACTTGGCCAGGTTTCACAGTATTTTTATGCTGTTCTTTTCCTTACTGTAGGCAGTGGTTCTTTGTACTATAATGTTGTCTGATGACTGTTTTGTGAAGATCAATGAGAGAGTAAAAGAAGTGCAATATTCATTCATATCACCCATTGTTTGCTCTTTTTTCTCATATAGTGGGAGATCGGTACTTTGCTTTCAAATATTCTGTTGCTCCTAAAGAAGAGTGTTTCATTGCTTTCTCGTGTATCTCATACAGATTCCTCTCTGTTTATATCATGGTACTATAGCTTTTGAGCCTCTTGGGTAACATTTGTAGTAACAGCTGTGAAGTATTCCATCAGTGGGAAGGAAATTCTCCTGCAGATGAGATTACCAATAAAAATGCAGATGTGATTCTATTAAAATGCAAAATGTGAGGAGCTGATGGGACAAACATTGTGTAGTTGGTAAGGTCATAAAACAGACTAGTAGGACAGACCTATGAGAGGTAAGACAAGAACATACCCTCACTATTTTGCATTCCAGTTTTGTTTCTTTATTACCTACTTTTCCCTTGTTAGGATGTGGGCTGATATGACCAAGAAATGGGTGGGAAAATAAGAGAATCTAAAGAATTTGGACAGTACACTTATTTTTTCCAACATTTTTGTTCTTTTGATATAATGTTTCTAGGCCACAGACTCACCTCCAGTCAGTTCACTAGAAATAATCACATGTAGTTGCTCTCTAAAGACAGTTGAATATCTTAAATGGCTTAGTGGCATAACCATTTTATATGTCTCTCTCAATGTGATGTTTCAGGTTAAAGTATATTGCAGACTGTGGAACTTCAAGTATAAATTGTTAATCAGAGTAACTAAAAGCAGTTTAGGACTATGACATTGATGGAGAAGTAATATTTGCAGCTTTTTAGACTAATGTAAGAAATTTAAAGATCAGTCTTGTTGTTGGTCCAGTCTTAAAAAGTAAGTGCCCACAGTGACAGCACAGATGGTTTACAAACCCTGTATGAGAGAATTGGCATTAATCGCAAGGCTGAGCTGGACAATAGTTTCAGTTTCCCACTGTTCAATAGATTTTTTCCTATTGCAAGGCTAGTCATTACGTTTTAAAGTGGATATGAAATAGATTTCCACTGGCTTGGTACCTAGTGGGTAGAGGTATGAGTGACAGAACCTGACAACTACAATGCTCATTTCCTAGCTGCCATCATGTCTGCAGGTGCTACAGGTCCATGAAACAGAATACCATCTTTTTTCTTAGTGAAGGTGACTGAGCTTCTTGTGCCATGTGCTTCTCTATTTAGAAATTCTGACTTAATAGCTCTGATCAGCATATACCACAGTGATGATCAGGAATGACTGCATGTGAGACGACTTCTTCAATCAGGTCATCTTCTGCTCATGAGAATGAGAATACAGAGACAATATGGTTATACTCATCAGGGTCACATCTGCTTGTCTAAAGAGCTGGTAACCTTTTGATTTCTTTGGAATAAAGATGGGGATTCATCCAGATGGCCTCCTTGAAGATTTTTTAAGATTCTGGTCATCAGACGTATGTGTTGAGCAGACAACAGGCAGCAGATATGTGTATATACTTAGCTGACAGATGTTGTGTGGCCTATTTGTTTTAAGCAAGTTTGGAGATATTATGTGTTTTTAATTCAGAAGCTACTTCTCTGTAGAAATAATTTATTTTGTAGACAAGACAAGAAATGAACCATAACTGACACTCAAGAAATGTTTACATATAAGTGTAACTGATCTACATTACGACAGAGATCATTCTCCTCCAGTACTACTTTCAGTGAAGCAATATTATACGTAGGCTATCTTTTCCTGTCATGGAAATTGTTAATCATATGCAGCCTGCCTGCTTAGAGAAAATACTCTTAAGTCTGAATTATAAGAGCCCTGTCCTGATTTTCCAGCATTATATTGAATATGGAGCTAATTGATACTTGTTTAATGGGATCTGGATAGTGCACAGGAAATTAGACACATAATGTTTGCAAAGTGTATGACACTATCCCACACAACATTCCTGTCTCCAAATAGGAGAAACCTGGATTTGAAGGATGGAGCACTTGGTGGATAAAGAACTGGCTGGAAGGCTGCACACAAAGGGTTGTGGTCAACAGCTCATTTTCTATGTGAATACCAGCGATCAGTGGTTTTCCTCAGGGCTGACACTGTTCAACATCTTGCCAGTGACATGGATAGTGGCATTGAGAGCAACCTCAGCAAGTTTGCCACCAACATCAAGCTCTGTGGAGCAGTCAGCTTGCTGGAAGGAAGGGATGCCATCCAGAGGGGCCTGGGCAGGTAGGAGAGGTGGGGCTGTGCAAACCCCATGAAGTTCAACAAGGCCAAGTGCAAGGTCTTGCACCTGCATCAGAGCAACCCGACACAGCTACAGCAGGGAGGGGATTCTGCCCCTCTGCTCTGCTCTTTTGAAACTCCACCCATAATATTGCATTCAACTCTGGTGCTCCCAGCATAAGAAGGACATGGAACTGTTGGAGCAAGGCCAGAGGAGGCCCACAAAACTGCTAAGAGGGCTGGAGCACTTTGCCTAAAAAGACAGATTGAGGAAGTTAGGTCTGTTTGTCCTGGAGAAGAAAAGGCTGTATGCCGACATCCTAGCAATCTGGCAGTATCTGAAGGATCCTACAGGAATGTCAGAGAGGGACTCTGCATCAGGAACTGTAGTGATAGGACAAGGAGTAATGGGTACAACCTGGAAGAGGGGAAACATAGGTTATATATTAGGAAGAAATTCTTTACTCTGAGGATGGTGAGACACTGGAACAGGTTGCCCAGGGAGGTTGTGGAGGTCCCAACCCTGTCAGTGTTGAAGCCCAGGTTCGATAGGGGTTTGAGCAACCTGAGAGAGTGGGAGATGTCTGCCCAAGGCAGCAGGGGTTGGGACTAGATGATCTTTAAGGTTCCTTCCAACTCAACATTCTCTATCCAACTCTATGAATCTAACCTATTTGGCTTTGCCTTAGTTTTCTGTAAAAAGCTTCATGTCTACTCTCCTAGAATTTTTTTTTTTTCCACTGGAATAGGCAGTCTGCAGTCCTGGGGCTTCTCATTTTTTCCTTCAGCACGTCTCACCACTGATGGCTGGTGGCTCTGCTTTCACCAAGTTCCAGATTATTTGATTTTAGTCTAGAGAGTATGATGAAAAATTATAACTTGTAAATTCTGGCTCTTCCTGCTCAATCAGTATGCACTTCCTTTCCTGTCTTCTGTCAGAAAAAAAACCAAAGGAACCTGAGTCTCTGGTCCTGACTCTGTCTTCAGGAAGTCTTAATTTTTCTGCAGTTTTGCAGGGTGAGACCGAGGACAGATGAAGCAAGACAAATGAAAATTTTCTTTTCATGCTCGCTGCCTAGGAGGATAGAATTCTCCTCTTCCTCCAGTCTACAGCCCTGAAGGCTTTTTGGTTGTCCCTTTCTTCTCCTTTTTTTAGAATTCTGATTATCCTCCTTTTCTTCCATCAGGCCCTTGGTTATTGCCAAGAATTTATGCATTGAGTCCCACTCACTCCAAAGCAACTGTATGGGAATGTGTCAAGAAGGAAAAACAGTTATCGCTGACAATATCATAATAGAAGAAAAAAGAGGTTATTCCGAAAATGTTCCCCTTTATCGTATTTCATCATAACATCTGCAGAGACAAGCTTCATTTGAGGCTCCCTGAGGACAGTATTACCAAGTATGCTTCAGCAGGGAGGGAGGAAATTGAGAAGTAAATTTTGGAGTTAGGGAGAGTCCTGCCTTGCATTTAGATCCATGTGGGACAATCAGACTATCTTTAGCATAAAACTGGATGTGAGGTGTTCTATTTATTACTGGTGAACAAAAAGTCTTATTGTAAAAAAATTGCAGTTTCCAAAGAATAAAAACACCTTTATGTTTAATTGACAAATATCATTGTTTAGAAAAGAAAAAAAAGTCAAGGGAAAGTGTACATATAAGATATGAAGCATTATTTTTAAGCTATGAGGTTTCTTTGAAGTTTGACTTTAATATCAAAAGATTGCACAATCAAAGAGAGTATTAAAGTCATTTATTTGTTTGTCAGGCTCAACATATCAAAAACCCAGACACCTTTCGTCGTAAAAGGTAGAAGAATTAAGTGGAGGAAAATAGTCCCACAGTTCTACAGTGTTTGCTTCTGCAAACTGAATATGGGTCCAGTGTTCAAGTATAAAGGGAGGTTTGCACTTCTCTGTCTGAGAGCATTATACGAACATATGCAGACATCCAGCACTCCCTGGTAGTGTGTGACCTTTCACAATAAACAGGTTTGCACAGTTTGGGTCAGAGCCCAGATTATACTGGGCTATTTATGTTTAGCACTGGGAAGGCACATCAGAGCACTCATGTGGTAGGCAGTGCTAATAATGCACAGTAAGTAGAGAAGGCAATGCTGAAGTTTTCTATGAAAGAAGGCAAAGTGGCAGGACTCTAGGACAGCTTTGGACAGAGAAGAAGGCATTCAGAGGGATAAAGAGCTGAGGAATATTTTGAAATACCAAATTCTGAAGAGAACAGTGTAGAAGTATCAATATTTGCTGCAGAATGTGTTGACCTGGGCATGAAAACGTCATTAATTTTACAGCTCTTCATTTTTTAGCACTAATGGAATGCATTCATAAATACATAAAGTTAAAATAATGTTTAGCAATACATATCATTAGTTCATATCATTAGGAAGATATGAACAAGAAGGTAATTAAACTGTCTCTAACTCATGCTGTATTTTGACTAATGTAGAAAAAAAATGGCATCACAACTTTCTGATGAAATGGGATAAAGCATAAACATTTTTGAGGTGAAAGAATTTGAAAACTTCAAACATTTTGGGAATTCAGTTTTGCAGCAGAAGTGGTTATATTTCCTAGTGAAAATTGCTTCTGAATGAAAAACAAGTTCCTATTTATGGAAATATTTTCTGTTAAAAACTTCAGAAAATTTTTATGCCTTTGCTAGGGGAAGAAAAATGCAGTCAACAAATTCCTGACCAGGGGTAGCTAAAAAATAATGAGATTGATTTCTTCTTCTTTTCCATACTATTAAAAAAAAGGCTATTCATGTAACTGTGTCTTTTGAACACTGTGCTTCTGCTAACAGCATAAATCACCAGGATTTCCATGTCTTTTGAAGGCACAGAACAGTGAAAATGAGAGGTCAACCAGACATTGTGTTAAGTATAATCACATCGAGACATAGAAAACAAGGCTGCTTTCCTGCCAAAAAGCATTAATCCAAGAGAAGAGTTCACATACCTTTTATCCAGGAACGATGCACAGTGCAAGTTATATAAGGAGACTGGGATATATTGACTATGCACTTGCTATCTGGTTGTGATAAGAACTGCTAACAATTGTGCTAATTAGATATAAATCACCCATTTGAAGCTGGATGTTGGTGGAAACAGCTAGAAGCAACTGGTCATGTCTGTGCAAGCAGCATCTTACTTCCTAGAAGGGTGTAAATGAAAAGGAACATGAAGCAGGCTAGTCAAGTGCATCTGTCAGGTGTGCTGTGGAACACTGTACCAGTTGTTGTATTGTGTACCAAAACAAATCTCTAGATAAACTACATTTTATTTTCCTTTGTCTCATTTCTCTACTTCTCTCAAAGGGGAGAAGGCAGGTCCTGGCCTCTGTACAATTAGCAGATATTGTGAGAGTAATTTCTATTTTGATTTTGGTGTTTGCTCTTAGTTCCCTGTTAATGGAGCTGCCTGGAAGAAAAAAGACTATTTTCTTCTCAACAGTAAAGAATTAAGTATTAGGTTTGTATTTGTAAGTATTTGTATAATGTCTTGATAAAATTAGCATTTTCTTTCGCTGTCAGTTTCCACAGGGGAATTTAATTTTGCTCAAATTTATGGGAAAAAGAAACTTTTGACTGACAAGTTTCCTCACTAAAGAGGACACAGTAAACCCTCAAATGGCATGAAATATTTACCAAAATAAAGCTGAAATATTTACCAAAAGGACAAGAACACTTTTGATGGTGCTGCTCAAAAACTGTGACAAGCACATTCCCTTTTCATGTTTTTTCATCTTGTCCGAAAACTCAGAAGAGAATAAGTATTGTGAAAGAATTCTCACTGCCTCTGATAAGATTCTTTCTACTTACTCTAAAATCTAGAAGATTTTTTCATAACAAAGTGAACTTTTTTAACAAGTTCAGAGCATTCCAAAGACATTGGTGTCTCTGGGATAAATTTGCTAAAGTGAAAGGATCTGCCCTGGAGTTTACTTTATTGAGCTAACCAAACTACCTATGTTGCTAAACCAAACAGTAATGTATGCACTCAACAGTCTTTCATCTGAATTTTTGGAAGAGTGCAGGTCCCAGTTTATTTCAGCAGAATGAGTTCTGCTGAAAAAATGCCACAGGAGAGTTCCGAAAATAATCTCTGAGCACATGCAACTCCTTGTGTAGTTCTTTGTCTTGCTCCATCTTCATAGACACCAGTTGAAGGGGACCTGAAAGGTACTTAGATCAGTATGCCTTTGCGGTAAGGTGACTTCTCTTTCCCCCAAGTTCAAGCTTTGCTTAGGAAGGTACTCTACTGTGCTTCATGTCTTGAGAAAAATCTCCAGCTCCTTCTTTCTTGTGCTCAGAATGGCACATAGTACATGCCCTTTTACTGGAATCTGGGAGGTAGCCTATCCAGATGCCTTTGATGTTTCAGGTTTGTGAAATCCAGTGGTATCCCATGCAGAAATTGAGATAATTGTCCACTGCTTTTTCTCTCCTGCATGAAAATTAGTGCCTACAGAAATGTCACTCAACGTGGGCTTACCAAGCCCATCTTTTTCCACTATGGAACTGGAAAATGAAAACAGGCTACCCAGGAATGAAGGATTTCTTTTTCTCTAAACCATGTCTCCTTGCCCACAAATCTGTTTTAAATAGAATCTACTGTTAGTAATAAGCATGAACTGAAGCAATGGGAGAGGTATCATAACCTTGAATTGGGGAGCAGATGTCCCACTTGGGCTACCATGGCCCTGTTGAGCATAGCAGGGTCGCTAAGATAATTTATTATCCAGTACAACTAGGATTTACAAGGATAAATATCTGATGGAGTCTTTTAGTGTGAGCTAATGTGATTCATTCATTTGGTTCCCAATAAGGCTTGATACTAGACCTCTGAGACCAACATCTTTGAGAATTTTTTCCTGTGAAATTTTGTGATGGTAATTCGTTAGGGAACCTAGCAGGAACAGGTGGCAGCATCAGATTCTTCAGCTATGCTCCCAAAATGTTTGTGTTTAATATTATTTTGATGTAGCAAGTTTTTTTGTATATTAATTTTAACAAATATATGGATCCTGATAAGTACTCTCAAAAGTCTCCTACTTGAGCTGTTCCAGTTCAGAAGTTGAAACTGAAGAAAGTACTTGGGTTCGAAGAACAAAAAACACTTTATAGTAATTAGAGCCTTGTGGGTGGTGATAGGCTGACGTGTACATACCCTTGGAAACAACAGTATTAAAACCAGAAAAGGGTCATTTCCCAAACTGACACAAAAATGATTAAGACCCTAAAGCCCATAAAATCTTAGTTTTTCAGAGACTCCAACTTATGGTTTCCAGGGAACAAAGCAATTAGTATTTGCTCAAGGAAGGGATCAGCGTTCTGCTGCAGCTGTGCTTCCCTGTACTGAGAGATCAGAGCAAGCCACAAAGATAGTAATGTCAGTAAATGACCTCACTACTCAGTATAGACTTGCACTTCACTGCTTCTGCATGTAATGCTGTAAGGTTCAAAGAATTAGCTATGTTCTGTACAAGATGAACTAAGCAATCAATTTTACATGAGTGGTTTTTTAGTATCAATTTTTATAAAAGCTGGTATCTTAAAACTATTTTTGCATTTTTATCTCCTATGTAATGATGATGAATCTGCCTGCTCTGTACCACTATTAAAACCATGTACGGAACCTTCATTCTTGCCTCAGGTTTTAGTTGTGATATTATTCATCCTTGTTAGTCAAAAGAATACCAAATTAATGAATGGGAATAAAGAATGGCAACAGAAAGACCAGGAAGTAATTTTGTCTGCCTGAAGAAGCAGGCCTGGTTAGCAGTCTGTGCTAAACTAAGGCTAAGGATTTTTCTATAGCTGCCAGATAGGAGGGTTCCTGCTCTGTAATCCAGTTCACAGCATTATTCTGTGTGGCCTGAATCAAGAAAATCCTTAATTAGCAGCTGCACAATAAGAACATGTACTTTGAAAATGTTGTCAGAAGGAACTGAACAAAGTTCATACAAATCACAAGAAATACCTTGATTTTCAGGACACATCACAAGAGCTCTTCTCTTTGTCTAGATCTGCATTATATAACCACAAGTATTTTTATTTTACCATCCACACAGATAATATTCTTCCCAGAGTGCTGGCATAAGGACTATTTGAGGGTCTTTTTTCCTCTAGTCTTTTGGGTTGCTATGAGAAGAAACCCAGGAAGAGAGTTTACCTTCAGTTGCTGTGCAATACAGCCAGATTTTGGTCACAACCTTCTTGCAACCTGCCTGTTTGTAGTTTTACATCTTAAGATGCTAATGGATCAAAAACATCTGTCTCTCATAAGAAACTCCCAGTCTTACAGGAGTGCAAGCATCCACATTAGCAGGAAGATAAGCAATTGATAGACAACATAGAAATGCACTATGGTCATCATGGTGGTTGTCATAAATGTAACTATTGAAAAAGACTCAAAAAGGGAAAGAATCAAGGAATTCTACAATTGAGGCTATAACTCAGCAGAACAAAAAAAGGCTAAAAGCTGAATTTTCTTGTCTCCTCACTGGTCCTTTGAAAACTTCATGTCTTCAAGAAAAATGCATTCATTTTGATGGAAACTTATTATTCATTGTTTCACTTTACTTATAAAGGCCACAGACAAAAGCAAATTATAAAGAAAGCACTAATGTGAAATGGCAACTTCATGTTACCATCAATAAAAGTACCTGGAGGCAGTAAAGCCCATTCTGAATAGCATTTGAAGGCTATAATTTTCAAAGCTATCTAAGAAATGCTGAAACTTTTTTCATTATTACCTTGTCTGAAAAATCTGTTAAGCTTTCATTCAAAATCTCAGTGCTACTACTCAGACAAAAAGTGTGAAACAAGAAGTTAAGCTAAACACTATTGTAAAATGGTGGATTTTCAGTCTTTCTTCACTTCTGTAAGCAAGAAGTAAGGTGTCAATGAAAGTATGAGAGAGTAAATACAAAGTTCTTCTGGTTAAGGGAAGAAAACAGAATAAGGAAATCCAAGGTAAAAAATCTTTTTCACAAAGCAATAGCTAGACCAGTTCTTTTACATGAAGTTCTTTTACATGAAGTTCTTTTACATGAGAAACAAGTTAACAGAAAAACATTATGCGCTGATCTTCAATTTCCAGAAGACAAGTGACTAATTTCAGAGAACCCAGTACTGACTGCTGAACTATTTAAAAAGCCCATACTGGATTATCTTTCACATTTTGGATGAAAGACCTGGAAAACACAGAATTATGTAGGTTAAAAAAAACCTCTTTATCAGACAATGAAAATATCCTTCCCTTTGATGGAATTTTCCCTTCCCTTAAGACATTTAAGTTACTTTTCAGCTTTAACTTTTGCCTCACTATAGCTGAGTTGAAGGATTATCATGGTGTACATTTCATAAAACTATATATATTCTCTTCCGGGAAAACACTGTCCCTTCTGTGCCTTCCAAAGCCTGCTTTCTCCTGGCAAGTCCATTCAGATGATTGATTGAAAATGAGTCATTCTAAAAATACATTGTTTTTTAAATCTTCTTGCAAATTCAAGACGATTTAATAGTGCAAATATATCACTGTGACAAATTTAATTAAGAAAGAAAAAAAGGGAGATTAAACCAATGTCTTTCCTAAATGACATGAAGTTACTTTCAGCCGATTAAATGATGTCAGCTTTTGCTCACCATTTTATTGAGGAGTACAATTAGAAAAAAGGCCCCTCCAAAGATAGCCGAGAGCCTGTAAAAAATGTTCTCATCTTTGCTAAAACAACACCCTTTAAACTCCAATTTTAAACTGTTGTTCTTAGAGTACCTGCATCTTTGTGGGACTGCCGCTGCTGAAACTCATTCATTCTAGAAAATAAATAAATGCTCAGCTGGAATTACTTTTCACAGGCTAGGAGTATAGTGATTCATTGTATCCTCAGCAAGTTGTCTCAAATAGGTAAGATTAGCTTGGGAATGAAGCTGATGGGAATTTGACAGCATGCCATCCTAGTTTGCTTTACAAGAACTTCCTCTTCTTTCTACTGTGGAACAAGAACCGAGCACAGGTACTGTTTGAGACAGAATTGGCACAGTCCCCACTACTCAGCCTAGCATGAACACAAAGCAATGTTAAATTCCCTGCAAACCAGGACTGGAGGAGGGAGAGAGAGAACAGAAAATGACAGAAACTGGATTTTTAGTAAAGTATCAGGCTTTATCCATGAGGAAGAAGGACTGAAAAGGGATTCAGAAAGAGCAGCTAGCAGACCTGAAGACAGCAGCTGCTGAAGCAGGAGTTCAGAGATGTACAGACAAGGTAAGGGATGTAAGATCAGTATTAATCCTCCACTGATATTGCTCTGCAGAGAGGCAGCTCTGAAAAGCAATGAACAATTAATTGATTAGAATATTAGAGCAGGCACTTAGCAGCAAGAGGGATTAATAGTATTCTCAACCCCTGTAAACTTATTCACGTTTTTAATTCAGTTAATGCACAAAGACATGGAAAACTACTCTTCTACTAAACTCCTCCATGGAATCTGTTAACATCAGAAGCCACACTTAGAAAAGCTGTAGAAGAAAATTTATCCAAGATTTACAAAGTTTGGAGATGGTTGCAGTTTTATGTCATTTACCTTACTAGCAAATGCATAAGTTTATAAATTATATCACCACCCAAAAATAATATTTGACACAAAAATGAAATGCAAATTGATTAGTAAGAGGAAAATTTCAGTAAGTTGCTGTCTCTCTGCATCATTAGAAATGCAAGAGGTTTTCTATTTCCATTTTCTCACCCCATATTCTATAGCTCATTAACTAAAGATCCTCTCATTACTCTGCTCCAGTTAAGCTGTGTGGCTCTATTCTGGTTTCCTTATCAATTTAAAATAGCACTTTTTTTTTTAAACATGTAGCATATTTAAATGTACAATAAGCATGTAGTTAAAATCCAATATTGCCCATGTTTTGTCAGAAGGTTTTTACTGTCTGTGGATCTCTCTTTTTCTAAAAAGTCTTGATGGTTATTGATTATAGATCTAAATTTTATGCTTATTCTTTTGTACAAGTTCCATCTTCCAGCATGTAACACAAAGATGAGAGAACATTTCTTTGGATGTGGAAACATCCCCCTGAGCATTCTGATAGCTTTAAAAATTTGATACCCTCATATATTTTGCATTTATAATTCATGCAGATTTCAGTCCGAAACAGCCTCTTTCTGGTAGTTTCTACAAAGGGAAATCTCCTTGGAGTCTCAGATGGTTGTTATTTCCTTGCAAGAGGAATCTAATAATTAATCCATGCCATAGAATATAAACACGCAGTTTCTATGGATTTCAATTTGCCTTATTTTTAAAGCAGGTTCAGCTCTGCCTTGGAAGTTTTCTGCTTCAATGTAAATAAATATCTATATCATGATTTATATTCTAGGAGCATCTCATAGTCACAGACACCTGGAGCCACAGTGGCCCACAGCACCTGAAAAAAACATCAATGCAAAACTTCTAGATTCAAGGTAAAAGTAAACAAAAATAAGAGGCAGAGAAAAGCCACCCACACCTGGTCTGGTGACCCAGCTCCTAGTCCACTTGTTTTTCAACAAGCTAGTGACATTCCAGCATTCTTTCTCTGGGATGCAATTCACCAGCACTGGAACAAGACAGTTTTTCCCCAGGGCATGAAAAAGAGAGCATTGTTCCTCTGTCACCCTGTACTCGTTCAATTTGGTTTTGTCTCAGCCACAGAGTATCCTAACAACATAATGAGACACTACATACTGAATCTTTATCTTATTTTAGTGATACCTTTTGCTAGCCAGGTCTCAAAGCCAAGAAAAACGTTCATGGAAAAATAAGCACTCATGTAATTTTTGTCAATGAGAAAGGAGAATTTTGCTAGCAAGATCTAAGTGCTTGTGACATAACTTTAACAGGTTTTCTAGTGGGCCAGGATTTTTGTCTGGCATATGTGTGTATCTGAGTGTGTTTGACTGATTGCAAGTTCCATAGCACCCTTTTCTCCCAAGAACTTCACATGGCCTTTGGACTTTCTGGGTAATTTGAATAGGTCAGACTCACTCATAGCCAGCTCTGACAAGTGCTTTCTTCAGCAGCTTCCTATTAACTCCACAGTGGTTATGCAGTTCTTGTCCTTAGTATGGGAAGGAAGTTTTCAAGACCGTCTTTATTGCTGTGGGATTAGTTCTTCCACTGCTCCCATCAGTGTAATTGTTATTTTCACATAGTTCCTTGACAGTGACAAATCTACATTTGCCTACAGGCTGTCATCCTCAAAACTGTGACTGCAATTAAATCCAGACCTCGTTGGTCTGTCCTGCCCTTTTTTTTTTTTTTCCTTCTTTGTCTTGAACAGTTTAACTTTCGTCCAGCTGCAAAAGTAACCAGGGTTCTTCTAAAGTACTGGTAAGCTGTAATGGTACAATTCAAAGTAATGCCTAGCTTGAATGTTGTGGCCCCACTGGACTCTTTTCTGTGGTAATAGCTATTAAAATATCAGTGCTTGGTAGTGACTACTCTATTTAGGAGTTGTTTTCTTATAGAGTGAACACAGTTTGGTTATGGTGTTTTACCCAACAATCTCACTGTGAAAAAGCATTGCTTTTTATGGCATGCTTTGTATGTGGAAAAGGTTTATGGCAGAGGCTAAAAAGAAAAATCTGTTCATTTAATTTTTACCATTTTACATGCACTGTTGTAGAAAATTGCTATTCTTTATATCTGATCTTGAATTTAAGAGAAAATTGGTGACTCATTGCCAAGTAAATTGGTAAACGTGATTTTGTGGAAATGACAGGGGAAATATTGCTAACTGGGGCTTCAATTTTTCACTTTTTGTTAGCTTTAGAACATGAGTTCACAGAAAATGTGCAGGACTTCAAGGAAGGTGTAACCTTGTTATTTTAAATTTCCTTGTCCTGTGCTCCATCCCATCTCATATTCTTTTGGAAGACATCTGCTACTTCACATGAGGACATTTGGTTGCTCTGTTTTCTCAAGGTCTTCTTGCCAAAGAAGAGCCAAGCTCTCTGATGATTCATAGCGATATAACAGTGTATTCTTCTCGGGTTGGTTCCCTCACCCAAGATTTAAGTTGTTTAAAGTCCTTGGCCCTTTAAAAGCCCCGAGTCACGTTGGTACAAAGTAGTGGAGTCCTCAAGGCCTTGTTTTCTGGTTTCTCGTGTTTTTTATTATTTGATATCTCAGAGTTTTTCTCCGCTCCCAGCCGAGGTCCGGACAGCAGCTGAGACATGAGGCGACTGCCCCCCGATGGGACGTCACCTTACATTGATACAGATAACTATGTGTAGGTTATTTACTATTTTGTACCAATGCCTAGTGCTTACACTAAAAGGGTCACTTCTGCTTTGATCCAATCCACTCAACTACCTTATATCATCACCACCCCAGAAGATGGAGGATGAGGAAGAAGAAGAGGGACACGAGGTACCACCCAAATTCCACCATCTTGTCCCCCATTTACCTTTATTCTAAGAATCCTAAAACTACTGAATTTTGCATGTTCTATTGTGCTAAACTATTTTCACTTCCTGGTGATTTGTAATTCCTCTCCTTGTGTTGGAAGTTTCTCCCATGGGCTAAGATCAAACTCAGTGTCATCTTGGGCTCTGTGCCAAGGTCTCCAACTCACCTGGACCGGCTCCACACCCCCCTGTCCAGGTCTCAAATTCCCTTTCCTGGGTCCCAGGTCATCCAAAGGGATGTCCTGGACTCTAACATCTCCCCCTCCTGTTTGCACCAAAAAGACCTCTTTAGCAACCTTGTGCATGAGTCACCGCATGCACTGAAAAAAACACGGCACCACCATGAGAAGAAAATCCCAACAGGATGCAGAAACCTGTTTTTGAAATCTCCTTCCACAAAGGTGAAAGGTCAAAAAAATTTAACATGCCATCCAGCCATTACCCTGTTACTTTTCCAAGTTTGTTCACACTTTCTTGCAATTGTTTAATGTTCTCATGAATTGATTTAGAATGATCTGACAAGTTCATGCAACACATCCCTTCAAATTCCTCATGCCCATGTCCATGTGACAGCAAAAGATAATCAATTGCTGCCCTGTTTTGGACAGTTGCTCGTCTTACACTGTCAATGTCCATTAACATGTCACTCAGTGTAAGACAAATAGCTCGGGCATGCTAACTCAGCCAACAAGCCATATGATCCAATTGTGTCAAGCCTACTCCTGATGCTGTCTGTGGTGAAAAAATTGCAATCACAATTCTCTGCGCCTTGGACCAAGTATGAATTCGTCATCACATTTTGAATCATATTGTTGGATAGATCTTTTTATGTTTTTGTTCTCTCAGCAATGTTATGTTGGGCGTTAGGAATGAAAGTCTTCCAATGCTGCATGGACCACCTTTGACATTTGCGGGGACTGTGGGCCAAACTCTGTCCGCACAAATAAAAAAGATTCCCCTTGGCAATTGCACTGGATCATGGTTGGATGGTCTGCTCACCATCTTAGTGTAATTACTCCAAGACAATGCTTTTCTATAAATTATGTGATTTGGAATGACATCTATTGTTTTGTTTCCTGCCACTCCAGAGTGATCAAATTCTTAAAGAGGCACTTCCACAGCAAGCCTGACCACAAGGGGAGATTAGAAGGAGGGAATTATGGAGGGAACCCCTACTCTCTGGAGTCAAGTCTTGGTGGTGTACCATAGCCATCTTCTGCCTTAACCTTTCACAAGAGCTCATGACACAGTTGGATTATGTTCACTAGCAACATGTCCTTGGAAAACAATTTGTCTTTAGCACTTAGTTTCACAGTGCTGTCTGGTTCTCCCTTCTATTAATCTCAATGTTATTTGTACTACATTCTGCCCACAGTGCTGCCTTGCAGCCACACATTAAACTTGCAGCTTCTATTTGGCACAAGGGTATGCTACAGTCACATGGCATCCATGGTCCTGCAGGAATCTCTACAAAGTGTTTCTCTATAAAGTCTTATCACAGGGGGTGAGCAAGTAACATAGTCATGTTGAGAAGATGCCTGCTCACATGACCTCAGTGCCACTCAGAATTGCCTGGAACCTAAAGACCTGGGTTCAGATGAAGTGCAGTTTTTGTTAAGACAATTCAAGGTTTTAGGCATTGGAGGGTTTTGTCAGACAAGTATCTCTGATCCCACTGGGAAATGGTAGGTCTTGGGTTTTGGTTTCTTTCTTTCCCCTGAGATTCAGGCTGGTCATTCGAGTGGGTCTTTTTCTGTCCTCTGTGACCTCTGAAGGCTTTGAGTCTGTGCTTGGTGCGAGAATGAAGAGGAATCTCAAGGTCTTGGTTTTCTTGGTTTCTTGCGTTGTCTATTATTTCTTATCTTACTATTCTCTGTGTCTGGCCAAGATGTTCACAGCAGCTCGGACACGATGTGACTCCCCCCACGATGGGAGGTCGCTCTGCTTTTATATAGATCACTACGTGTCTCTTATTTACAATTCTGTGCCAGTGTCTAGTAACTATACTAGAAGGGTCATGTCTACTTTGACCCAATCCTATCAAACTACCTTGTGCCCACGTCACTGCAGAAAATGGATGCCAAGGGAGAAGGAGAAGGACTTAGGGCAACACACTAATTCCTCCATCTTGTCCCCCAGTCAGCTCCATTCTAAAAACCCACAACTACAAAACTTTCTACCTAGTGATTAGTTACAATACTTTGTGACTTGCAATTCCTCTCTGTGTTGGAAGTTTTTTCCATGGACCGAAATCAAAAACTGTGTCTTCCTGGGCTCTGTGCCAGGGTCTCAAACTCCTTTGCACAGACCCCAGACCCTCTTTCTCAGGTCTCAGGCCTCTCTGCCAAGGTCTGTGACCTTCCAGGGTGCCCAGAGGGATGCTCTGGACTCCGACAGTAGGAAGTGTGCATTTTTTGACGAATCAATTAAAATTAATTTCCCCACAGCAAAGTCATCTTTGGGCTTATTAATATGGGTAAATTTCTTGCTAATCTGTCATTTTTCATCACATTAATACCATCCCAAGAGCATGGAAAGCTTAGTACAGTTAATCCTCTTGAAGATGAAAGTTATTACTTTTTCTCCCCTCCCTAGAACATAAAGGTCTCCCTTGGAGAAACATAAATAGACCTTCTTCACTGTCAACTGCCAAAGTCTATTGGCAATAGCAAGGCAGTCTGTGAAAGCTGTAAGCTTAAGTTTCCACCAATTAATGAACCAGGACACTGTTAAATCCTGCAGAGACCTAAGGTGGAGCAGAGCCAGACATTCTCTGTCAAACAGCAACACACTGGGGAAAAGTGGATGTGCATTACCTCCAAATATGAGCTTACAGATGTGGCTGTTATTTTTCTTATGTAAACATTCCAGGGTGACTGCACTGAAAAATGGTGCATGAGCCTGGATGAAGTTCTCACTCTCGGGAAAGAAATGGAGCAAGCCTGGCAGAGAAATACACTTCTCAAGCCTACCACTTACAATAAACAAATCCTAGGCTCCTAGATAAAAGGAATGTCCTGACACTTTTACCCCTAAAGCAAGGAAGCTCAGTGAGAGCTCAGGTGTCCTATTTGAGGGAATAGGACCTATTTGTCGCTGACCTTCTGTGTTTCAGTGACACTTGGGGAACCTGCTGGCACAGTGTGCAGTTTCTGGGGTCATCTCAGAATAAACATGAACATCAGCTTGCCAAGCTGCCATTGAAGGCCAGGCTGTCTGGTTTGCTCCACTGCCTGAAACTTAATCCTCACCAGCTTCTTTTCTGCCTGGGAAAAGCTTCTAGCATGCCTGACATGTCTGGCATAAGTGACAAGGGAACAAAGAAGACACTAATCTTGTTAATTTGTGGTAGCGAGGGCAGAGGTCAACAGGCACAGAAGGAATGAATCCTGCAAACATGGCAATGGAGATATGAGATATGGAGATATGAGTCATTTAATGCAAGGGCGGGGCTGTCCAAAAGTGTTTTCACCCAGAAATGTCCCATCCTTTCTCTTTCCAGATAAAAGGAGAGAGGTTTGGAAAGCCAATTATGTGATGTATAGATCTGGGATTTGGAGTAGGCCATGTGTTTCTTTTTGATCACTAGGCAGAGCAGGAAACGGTTTTCTTTGCTAGGCAAGGAAGGCAAATGTGTTTTCTGGCAGAGATCAGTCGACATAAGAGATTAGCAGACACTGCTGCAGCCCTAGGAAGTTCTTCCAATATTTCCATAGCCAAACCCTAGGCTTCCTAGGTTTATGAAACCTTACCCCTGGCAAATGCAAGTCCTTCACTGTCAGCAAACAGGAACACTGGCAAGAGTGACTGTGCAGAGACTCACAAACTGCAGAAAGGAGAAGTATGTACCCTAGCCTTGTCTCTCCAGAAAATTTCAGGAGTTCCTCAGCCTTGCTGAGCAACCATTTCCTGTTCCATAACATGCCACATCACTATTAGTATGTGTTTGTGCTCTTCCTCACACCTTTTGTTTTTATTCAGTCATAAAATCTGTGTACCCTGGAGAGAAGCAAGCCAGGAATTTACATGCAAGGGCAGTTGTGGCTTAAGAGGTCTTTTAAGGTCATCAGTGGAGAAATGTGTCTTAGCACAGCAAGCCACTTTCTCCGTGCAATGCTCTCTCTTTCTCATTCATTTTCGCTCTCATGACCAGACAATCATGTTCTGGCACAGGAGATCTGCTGGGCAGTGGGCTCCTGACAGGCCTGTGCCTCTATCCCAACTGCAGCTGGTACCTGATATCTGAAACCTTGGAGGCAGCCCAGCCCAGCCCTGCCTTTTTCCATGGGGAACTGTTCTTCACTGCAGACTTCGTGTCACCTGTTTGACAGTGTCCATGGCCAGACCATGACTGTGGAATGTCACTCACAATGAACTTGGCTTTTATTCTGTACTAAGCATTGTTTTCCATGCTGACTACAGCCTCTCTTGGACCCTCACTCAGAGCTACTAATGGGAAAGAGGCAGGAAAGGGTCTTGCAAAAGTTTTGCTCTATGTTATCTCTTACATTATTTACTAATATGTAAAACCTTTAGAGTTTCATTCCTTATCAGCTTTGACTAAAAAAAGTATAAAATTAAAAACCCAAGATTTTTGTATTCTTGTTCTTCCTGGAAGATCCTTGGCCCTGACTTGGAAGAGGAACTCATGTAGAGGTAGTTGATATTCTGCTTCTGTTGGGACTTAATTTAACAACAACATCTGCAGAATTCTTTGAGTGATGCAGGACTGTCTTCTCTCAGCATTTAAGAGAGGAAATGAGGCCTGAAAGAATTTTTTTGAGTGGAAAACACTTGTAGGTCTGAGAAATAAAAAACTTCTAAGGGAAAGATGGTCATTCTCTGCTTCCCTTTAAAGAGGCTTAGATCAGCTCATACAGAGGGTGGAAAAGAGTCACCAATAGGTAAGTTTTGCCATCAATGAACATTTAATTGTATTGAGCTGACTATGTCTCCTCTGTTTGCAAAGCTTCTCTAACGGAGAACTCCATGTGCTCCACTACATAAGTATGGAATAGAATTTACAGCAGGTAAATAAATTTCCATCTAAAAATACATGTATTTAAATACCTGAGTATCAGCTAGGTTGCTCTTATTAATATTCTTGGTATTATAACCCACAGTAATGTTTAATAAGTGATATCTTTTTAATCTGTTTGGTATATGGTTCCCAGGAGCCTTTCTGACACAGATTCCTTTAATATTGTTGACAATCTGTTTCGAGTCCTCGGAGAAGGCTGCTTATGTAAAGGACAACATGTCTTGCTGGAGCAGCTCAAAGATGGTTCAGCACCATTATTCTCACTTCACCACTGGGTGAAAATTATTAGATCTGTTGCTCTAGCTTCCCCTACTCAGGCAAGTGAACTTGACAATGGGCAGTGTTCTCTCTTTTTCTTTGCACAAGGGTGGATATCCACAACCCATTTTTGTGCATGACTTTAGTGTTCATGCTGAGCTATCCTTCATAACCACAGTGAATAAGAGAACTTATAGTCTACCTAGGAAATTTCCACTAAAATATTCTACTTTCATTTTCCTCCTCCAAATGTAGCAGGGAGCTCTGTTGAATTGATTAAAAAAAAAAAAAAAAAAAAAAAAAAACAAAAAAAAAAAACCACACCCAAACCCACAAGCAATTACCATCTGCTTGCCCATTATTTTAAATGTGTTGTGGGCATTTTATTTTTCCTCTCTTTGTCATAGCCTATTAAGCTAGTCTGGCTCATGTCCACACTAAAAAAGACTGCAATACCACAAAAAAAGGATTTTTTATTTTTCGTTTTAGGTAAAAATATGAGATCATTAAGAGTTTCCTAACACTATACTACACCAAAATGTGAAAAATTTTCAAATACCTTGCATGTCATTTCCATTCAGCACTGTGAAACCAAATTCTTTATTTAATCATATAAATAAGAAGGGCTTTCAATCTGTAACTTGATTGTCAGTTGGCAATACATGTGTTGGAATTTCTTCAAATATTACTTTGAAAGAGATAATAACGGGTTTTGTCCCCAAGTGTCCCAGATGAATTTCAGTAGCAAGCTATTTTTTCAGAGAATCAATCTCTATTAATCTATTTATTTCTAAGTGCATTCACTTTAAAATGTTCAGATTTAGTCAGAGATTCCCACAGCATTCTTCTGGTGAAACCATGTTTCCATGGTACGCTGTTTATTTTGTAAAAAACTGTGAGGATGGCCAGGCCCAGAGAGTGGTGATGGATGGAGTTACATCCAGCTGAGGACCACTTGCAAGTGGGCCTCCTCAGGGTTCAGTTTTGGGGCTGGTCCTCCTCACTGAGAGCTGGATGAGCATGTCCAGAGAAGGACAATGGAGCTGGTGAAGGGTCTGGAGCACGAGTCCTGTGAGGAGTGGCTGAGGTTGTTCAGCCTGGAGAAAAGAAGGCTCAAGGGTGACCTTATCACTCTCTACAGCTGCCTAAAGGGAGGCTGTAGCCAGGTAGGTGGCTCTCTTCCCCAGGTAGCAAGTGACAGTGTCAGAGGAAATAGTTTCTAGTTGCCTCAAGGAAGATCTAGATCAGATATTAGGGGGTTATTTAGTTTGATTGGTTTTGGCTTTTTTTTTTTTTTTTTTTTTTTTTTTTTTTTTTTGGTTTGTTGTTTGTTTGTTTCTTGTTTGTTTGCTTTTTCCAGAAAGAATTGTAGAATGTTGGAAGGAACAGGGAACTAGTGGGTGCGGTCACCATTCCTGGAAGTGTTCTAAAAACACCTGAATATGTCCTTTGAGGACATGGTTTACTGGTAAACATAGTGGTGGAGCTACATTGATGGCTGGGCTTGAGGATCTTAAAAGTCTTTTCTTTGTATGATTTTCCATGCTCTGGCTTCACAAAAAAGAGGTTTCTTTGTGGCTGAGGGGTGAATATCTGATCAGCATCTGCTCAGGTCTTGGTAAGATATAGAAACCTGAAAATGTGTCTCAATTTCTATAATTTAAGAGCAAGCTGCTAGATATTTGATTTGTATATGCAGAAAATTCACAGTTTATCCAGCTATGAAACTGATAGTGCCATATCAGCCATGCGCCAGCTTCAGGTTGATGACACACATAAACGAATTTGAAGTGATTGTACACATAGTTTGGCTATTTTCAGCAAAAGTAAAGTGAAAATTGAAACAGAATATGAAGTATTAATACCTTAAGTACATTTCAGTACACATTCTCCTTTTTTGTACAGACTGGCTTTTCTTGGGTTTGACTTTTTTCACCAGCAGCTGACAAATTGGAAAGATATATTCTATTTTGTGCAAATTTAAAAATATTTTTTATTAAAAATTTAATAGGAATGGACCATACTTTCAGTCAGACAGTTGTTGTTTGTGATAGTCTAAACCTCATAGCCCAGCTGAAATGTTCACCACATAGGTTTTAAATAAGTCCTTTTCTAATTCAAAATACACTCAGCTGCTGTAGCTCAAGGTTTCCAAATACAATGTTAAATCTGACCCTCTCATACAAAAATAGATTTTCTGACAAAGGCAAATCTCAAATGAAAAAATTGTTTCCATCTCACAGCACTAGCAGAATTCAGCTTCTCAAAATACCAAATGCTCAGGAAAGCATGGGTGTTTGACATCACATATTCCAGCCATTTGTCTTTTTCAGATATACTTTTACTACGTATCTCAGACTGTCTGTAAAATCACAGGTGACAGGCTGTAGCAGAGTTATCTTCAACAAGTAATACCCCAATGCAGTTATATTCTTGATGTGGAGGGTTTGGTGGGGTTTTCTGGTGGTGGCGGTGGTTTTTTGGTTTTTTACTGAAAAGGGGAGGGTCAGTTACAGAAGAAATAAAAATCTCAGTCAGGATTTTTTAACTGGCGAGGTTTATGGGATGCCAATATATAGAACAGCATTGTGCCAGCATTGTTCAGTAGCCTTCATTCAAATCACTTTTTCAGAGAAAGCTTTATGGACCTTAGATCATCCATAGCAACCTCTGGAAGAAAATAAAATTAAGACATTAAAATGGACTTAATCAGGACCATGATGAGTATCTTTGGACCCAGATTTTCATTTGGAGATTAAATATTCACCCCAAGTATATAGTCCATGCCACCACTACTTTCAGTGAAGAGAGAGAGCTTGAAGTAGGGCTAATAATTTCATTCCAAGATCACTGTCTGAGAAATAAATCACTAATGCATTTTCATAACTAGAGTAGCTTTTCACTCCAGAGGCCCTCACGATGTGCCTGCTGAATTTTTTTTTTTTTTAGTAAGAAAGCAGAAGCTGTTTAAAAAGAATCATTTACCTCCATTGCAAAATGAAATTAAGCCTATCAAAATCACCTGCTTTCCTTCTTCAGTATCTGGATCTTGTCCCCAGCTTTTGTCTGGTATGACATTTCTTGTTCCCTTAAGCTGTGCGTTTCTTGGGGAAACAAGTGAGAAGTATTTTCTTGCCCTGTTATCTTCCTCAGAGACCTCACCTGGAAGCTGAGGTACGTGGAGAGCCTGCCCTTGAACTCACAGTCTGCAGCAGGATTAGCATGTGTTAGTTTTAGCAGTGTTAGGCTGAAATTCTGAGTGGGTGTTCTGGCATGTAAATAATATGGGTTGATTCTCCAAGAGAGGTCCCATGGCTGCTTCTGTTTGTAAAACACCCACAAAAAAAAATGAATCATCAAGCAGTGGTCCTAAGGAAGGGTAGGTAAAAGGGTATCAGGTTTTCCTATGAGATGTATGGTAATATCTTTTTCTAACGTGATGCAACACTTCCATGCTGAATATAACAACTAATGATTTGTGCCTGGGCAAGTAAAATGAGGCCTAGCTGTGTGGAACTTGCCATTTAATGAGTTTTGTATATATCATGAATTCTGGATCCTGAGATACAGTTTGTGTGATTGCTGATCAGTGTGTTACATTTTTTGTCTTAAGATCCAGACATATTCTCACTAAACCATAGCTAAATGTCCATGTTTCTTTCAAAGGAGCATTGTTCTGCTCTTCCCAAGGAAATCTAATTCCTAGTAGCAAAACTTACTTAAAATTTGATAATCACCTGTGCACATCAAACATCATCAGTGTTTCTGACAAATGAAAAAATGAGGATATTTATTCAAATAACATCCATGTTGCTCCTCAATTCTGTTACCATTCTATTTGTATATGAGCAACCATGCTTCGATTTCCAAATGTAGCCTGGTAGGAATTTCACAGGAAAGCATTGCAAACAATTTATGAAATCACTGGGGTTTTTTATTGGCTGTGATTCCATTTTAAAAGAACATCATACCATTTACTCACTTCATGCAGGAAAAAATACCAGGAAAATAACAAATTAAAATCACATTCACAATGTCTCTACTTTAAATCATCCTCAAGTACTACATGCATCTGAAAGAAAGCTGGGGAGCATTTCTACTAGAAAATGCATGACTAAGTTCAATTTTGCTCTGTGTGTGTGAAAGAGAAAAAGAGAAAACAGGCAATTTTTTTGATGACAGTACTGAAATATTTTACTAACTCAGTGCATGAAGGAACAGTTATCTTAATAACATATATTCAGAACAAATACAGACAACTTTCAGATACAGAAGACATTACATTTAGATCACAACAGCTTATTTCTAACAATGCTTGTTCTAGCACAAAAAGCTTGGCGAAAAGATGTCTTCAGCGGCACTGGTATGGTCTTTCTTGAGGAAGAAGAGAGGCTGGGAGGGATCTAAGCCAATGTATGATACTAGAAATATAGACAGAGGAACTCCAAAGTGATTAAGCACATGATCTTATATTTTGTTTTATCAATTTTAAACACAAGAGTAGCACTGATAATTAATATTGCAGTCTGATTTTATATGGCTTTCTCTACATATAAATGTGAGTTCACAAGGTCAATGGCAAACTAAATCATTTACCCTCCAAATGTGAAGGCCCTTAGACTATTTTTTTACTAACCTGTAAAGTCTTGGAACTGTGAGGGAAAATGACTTGCAGTGTCTAGCCAACAACCTTTCTGTGTAAATAAAAGTAGCTATAAAACTAAAATACCTCATTTACCTGAGATTGAACAGACCAGTGATGCAAATAAAACAATGTCATGAAAAACAAAAAGATATTCAGAATCCAAACAATGAACCATGCTTCTCTTTGGTGTCTTGTTTAAGTGCTTCGTCACCTGCTTGAGTACCAAGGGGAAAAGTGTGAGACAATGCTTCTGACTTTCACACATGAATCAAAGGTGTCTGTGTCCCTTGTTATCAGTTCTGAGTGGGAAGGGAAATGGATGGGCAGAAGAGAAAGGAGAGTGCCTTGTTCTCGAGTCTGTTCAGCATGGCTTAGGCACTTGGGGACTGTGGAATGACTTGAGGAGAGGTCCACTCTCATGCAAAAGTTATGCGAGGCAAAACCAAACAAAACCTATCCATTACCTGTGGTAGATCTTCTGTCATGTTTCTTATGGCAAGAAAAGGGAAATGGGAACCACCAGCTCACACCTGGATGAACTCTCTGCTGTCAGTGGAGAAAGGGCTGCTGCGAGTGTGGCCAGTTGAGATACAGAAGTGATGAAATAGCTGAGCTGGGAAGCTCCCACAATGAAAAAGACTCAGAAAACACTAATAAACCACCTTACCTTTCCCTCCTGCTTTGTGAGCCTGGAATGAGGCACCCAGACTCAACACAGTGATTCTATGACCCTCTTCAGGGGTTCAATCCAGATGTTCACACAGCTCAGCTCTCAAGGACAGTATTTTTAGTGTTCTGAGACCAGGGATAGCACTACCTGCTTAAGAAATTTGAGTAGGGTCTACACAAGATCCTGACTTAGACTGTTCATTCAATGCCACAGCTGCTGAGGCACAATTATCTAAAACAGTAACAAACAGTCTTCCTTTCTTTCTCTTCTCCCTGTCTTGTCTGATTTCCTCACCTTCCACAGATATGTGCACAAACATGCACATTAAGCTGCCAGAGAGACTGTGAAAACAATCAGCACTAACATTATACAAGGAGAATGCTAGGCAGAAAATTCTCATCTTACATCAGGAACAGTAGTTGGTTGGATGAGGAGGGGAATCACTAATGGGGGTTAGGGAAAGGTCAGGAAGCAAATGGAAGAGAAAAGCCAAAGTAAAGTGGAATGAGCTTATCTTCTCATTTGTTTGTTTGCAGAGCTCGCCAGCACAAGGTCAGGAAAATATATGAATGGGTTCATCTCTGCACAGGCACATTTCTGTTGGTTCTACTTAAGTATTAGAGGATGTGTGTCGCAGAGATTAATCAAGGCATTTCAAAAGTATTGATGTCTGTATGTCAGTGATCTAGGTTACATCTAGCAACCAGGAGTGGCTGAAGCGAAGAGCCAGGCTCTGCCTTTATGCTTTCAGGGATGTTGGATACTCTGTGGCAGAGCATCAAAATGAGCTGCTGCCCTTGTGACAGAAAGAGAGTTTTCAATTCTGTGAGATTTACTTAAACAGCCTCAAATTACTAGTTCCTGAATTTGCATGGGGTGAGTAGGACACTCTTCCTAGAAAATGGTAAATTGCTGAACACTACCATGCTGTACTCAAGCACTGATTCATAGAGTGTTCTGGGTCATTAAAAGCCCGAGGAGGGAAGCAGTCATCTTGCTTTAAATGAAAGTTAGGGGGGAAAAAGTCCCACTGACATTATACAAATGAGGAAAATCTATGTTTTCTTTCCTCTGGATAGCCCTTGGCAGCTTGTACCTGAAACAAGTCTTGTTCATAGATCCAGCCTGGCTGCATCTTTATCAACTTGTTCTGACATATATCAGCCAGACCTCTTCAGACTCCATCTTGGATTCAGTAGAAAGTTATGTTTGAAATTATCTAAGAAGAGAGGACTATAACACCTGAATAAGAGTTGTGTGAAGGGGGCATACTATATTTATTTTCTTTCAAAATAATCTTTTTCTATTACAATAGATGCTACTAGAAGATACAGAGCTCTCATGCTCAATTCCTTAATTATAGTACAGATTTCTTCTGCTTACCTGGAAAGATGATAAATGTCTTCTAAAATATCTTATTCAGGAAAATACTGAGATGTTTGCCTAAACTCAATTACTGAACCACTGCAAAGAAGATCCATTAAAGTAAAAAGCTTAATTTAGGTGCATAATGAACTATCTGATATTATCCTCCTTTTTGTCGCAAGCAGGAGTGTATTTGCTTTCAAATCTCATCCACGTACTTAGGAAATCTTTGTTGTTTCCAGGACAGGGACAAGTAATGCTGGTTCTGCCAGACAAACCCTGATTCTCCTGACAAGATTGTGAGACTGAGATGGCATGACACTCTCACAGCATCAACTAGAGAGACCTATCCAGATGCAAAATTTCAGGATTAGCTCTTCAGATGACAAGCCAGATATCTGATCATGAGGACCTGCATTCAAAATAGGTCTATCTATGTATTGAATCTATGTAAGTATTAGCAAGTCAACGTCTCCCATAGAATTTGGATTTTCTTATGCAATTACATGATATCTAAAGTGTTTAATTGAGGAGACATCTGTACCTGTCTGCAAAAGGCCACAAAGATAATGCTGAGAAAATACTCTTCTCCCACCCTGCCAGTTATCAAGGGATACCACACAATTCTCTAATATTAATTAGCTCCAGCACAGCACTAGAGAAGCATCCTCACTTTATGCCTTTATAGTAGGTAGAGCCTGAAACCTACATTTCGCAGGTGCAGGATCTCAGTGGGGCAGAAAATAAGTGACCTCCCCAAGGCAATGCAGTAGCTTAGCACATTAAGCATCATGGATATTTATAGATCTGCCACAGGCCACCACACACTCCCACACACTGCAGGAAAGGGTGAGCAGGACACAGCCATGACAATATGCTGGAACCCAAATGTCCAACCCGCAAGCACTGCTGGAAACACGATGGTTGAATATGGCAGAAAGAGGAAGATTGGTTAAACAGAGCAGCAAATACACTTGTCATTGGCTTCAGAGGGGTTGGGGAGGTCCTCTACCAGTGCACTGTGCACTTTTCTATGGTTTCAGCTCTCTGTATATGGCAAGTGCCTGACCAATTTGCTCATTCAAGGTAAATGTATGGCTAATTCCTCAAAGTAACATGACTCTTGCTTAGATTCTGAGGCATTTAACTTTTACAGCATCTGAGGGCAGATGATTCACTTCTTCCACAATTCTGAGTGATGTCAGCTGTGTAAGTCATGCATGATTTACTTTCCAAATGCTCTTTTATTTATGGCACGGATGGAATTAAAACAGAAAAGCTCTCCTTCCATGGGAGAACTGAGATATCCCTTCCAAGAGCAGATGAGCTCAACAAAAAATGGCTAATGTGATCCAATCAATAAAAACATTATAATAATGTCTAATTATTATCAATAATAAAAATAAGATAATTTTAAAAAATAAAAGAGGCCACTGTTCATACTTAGTGAACGCTCCTTCTTGCATTGGATGGAAATGAGATTGTTCCTTTTTTATGCTTGATGTGCAGTTGCCTTATTTAACATACACAGTACTATGGCTTATAATAAAAGTTGTGTAGTCTGCAGCTTTTTAATCTTTACATCCATTCAGAGGCATCTACTGGATGTGACTATGTACAAAATTAAGGAATGGATGAGCCTTGGGGTGCAGGAAAGGGAAAGAGGCAGTCGGAAGGAAATGGGAAGCGAAGAGACTAGTGAGCAGTAGAGGGCAGAGGTGGGGAGGACTGCGGGATGAATGGCAAGATTGTAAATCCCCATTGGGCAAAAGAGAAATCCTTTGCAGTACTGTTTATGCCCATCTAACAGTCTGCAGCTATTACTTCTTGAACATGTCCTGCAGGGGCCCCGGTAAGTATTTGATGACTGTGTCTAGGATGCTCTCTTCTTCTTCCTCTTCCTCATCCCCACAGCCAGGAGGGATCGCCTTCTTCGGGCGTGTCAGACTCCCTTCAGCATTAGCTTCCAGTGCAGCCTGGGCCTCCGCTTCCTTTTCTTCCTTCTTCTTTATCCCATACTGCAGGGGAGAGATAACACATTGTCTGAATCATAATACGAAAAATAACACATCTGCTGAACAGGATGGCTGATGAAGCAAGCCATTGCATGTGGTTCCTCATACTCTGTAGCAAGAACATAACATTCTCATTTTGCAATTTTACACAGACGCTAAAAATATCCATACTAACAACCCTCCACTAAGTATAGCCCAGTGGATGGATATTCTTCACAAGACAAGATGCTGAGATCACCCAGAAGCAAGTACAGAGGAGAAACTGGGACTATGCAGCCATGGATCTCTAAAGAGAGTATAAGTTTTGTGTTAGTGAAGTTTTAGGGTGGTATTCTGCTGATGTTGAGCCTCCTCTTTTCTGTTAACAAGCCTGATGCTCAGGTCCATCAACCACGATGATTTTGAAAGTCCATCTGCAGCATTTTATAGCTTATAGATGTGGCAAAACTTCAGGGAAAAGTTAGTTATCAACAAAAGAAAGCAAACAGGTCAGGACAGACAGGACTGCAGTAAAGACAACAGTTTCAGATATTCTCAAGTGGGACATATTGTACACCATTCATCCATGTTCTCTTTGTATAAGTGAGACAGAAAGACTTCTGTGAAAATAAATCTTCATGAGAAAATCAGCTGACTCATACTATTTGAAGAAAAACACTTTGAGCACTGTGAGTAGAATGGGTACTTGAAATTTGGTACTTCCACTAAGAATTAATAGCATGCCACTAAGACATTATATGAGTAACCAGAATGTTATTTTATGATATTACATTCAAGAAGCTAGATTTAATACAGGACATAAAACATACCCATAAGCTGCTCTTTCCATAAGTGTTTGCACTTCAGAGATTAGGTGATACACAATTACAAAAAAAAAAATCAACTCAAACTGTCACATGCAAATCTAGAGCAAGAAGTATACCTGCAAGCTCCCTTTATATTATGGAAACATAGAGTGGGTCGGGCTGGAAGGTGCATTTCAAGGCCATCCAGTCCAAGCAGTGAGTAGGAACATTTTCAGCTACATCAGGTTGTTCAGAGACCTGCTCTGTTTATTCAGATCAATTCAAATTTCCCAGACTGCTTCCACTTTTTGTGATGATAAATGGAGGTTAAACTTTCTTGGTATTGTGATCGCGATGCAAAAACTCAGAAAGTGTCCTCATTTTTCCATGCCCAGCTGTGCTTCAAAGAGGACAGCTGTACATTTTCAGGATGCTTGTGGTCCCCAGGCTAACAGCTCCCTGTCTGGCAACAATATTCTCCTGCCTAGCCTTTTAACCTTCTGAAAAGCCACCTTCATGGTTGCTCACTCTCAGCTCCTCAGCTATCACTCATCTCACAAGAACCTGAACAATTACTTACAATGTATTTTGCATGAATACGCTTGAAAAGAACATTAAAAAGAAAACTAAATATGATTTCAAAAACATCAAAGAATTAAGCTGGTACAATGTACTCAGTATTTTCAAGTACCAATAAAACCTTACTGCTGAATAGACATGAATTAGATGCTATTTTCATTATTTTTCCTTTTCATTTTTTCTACTTCTAAGATTAGTAAAAACTGTTAACCAGTAAAACCAAAAGCACATTGCCACTTTCATGACTTTCTCATTTCAGAGGGCTGTTGTGTGTGACTTTTCGTCCTAAACACTTCTGAGCAAAGGCATTTTTTTTGATTCCTTTCTCCATCATCATTTATATTTAAGATGACAGCCTGCAAAGTTGAAAGCAGTGGCTTTGAAACCCTCTAGTTCTCTAAACCAATTCTCTCATGCCGAAATGTTCATTAAGGACATTTGTCTTAAAATTTTTATACCTACAAGGTGCTGGTCACACCCGATTTCATGGTAGAGATATTAAAGACAAATGGTATCTCCATTCACATGTGAGACAAAGAAAGGGTTTTACCAACTTGCAGTTACAGGGCTGTACACCACAAAGGAGATTGTACACAGGATCAGCTACCACACAGATGGAATGACATGCACTGCTAGATTGTAGTCAGTTTGTACAGCTGTATTAACCCCATTTTCACTCTCAGGCCACAGGTAGATGTCTCTAGGTGATTCCCAATGTAATTTATATGTAGATTGTGCCTTCCTTCGCCAGCTAGAGGAGAATAGTAGTGGAGACAACATAAATACTAACACACAGGTACCCTGTGTGCTTTCAAATCCTCCATCTCAAAACAAGTATCAGCTCAAGATGTGTTGATCATCTAGCTCAGGAACTTGCTGAACAAACATCCAGCTCACAGGAAAGAGTGAAATAAAACCAACCAGTTATGAGAATTCAGTATTATCATTTTAATTTGGTGGTATTTTGGAATGCTTTGCAATAACAAAAAATGTAAACTGTAAAGATTCAAATGTTAATAAAATAGCATACTTTATGTTTGAAATTGTTTCAGAGGAAATAAAATCATAGAAAGGAAAGTCTTAATATAAGCAAAATTTTAAAACAGTGTCTTCATATTAAATCATTTGGGTGAAGTCAACAAATAGTTTTTAAAACTATGACTAAAAATAATCTTCCTGGTGCTCTGAGGATAGGAAATATTTCATTAGTTCAAAAAAAACTCGAAGCATGAGAATAGTTACATTTTTTTCAAGGTTCAACCTCACAAAATTTAATATCAGAAGTTGTATCATTACCTGCTTGGCCTTTAGTCATGTATTCATATCTTCCACTATATGCAGAATTATGGGCCTAACCCAGGAAGATACTAAAACATTTTTAGTATGTGCATCCTCTCGCCACTCCTGGAGTTACTATTCTGCAGCCACATGGGGATTGCCATCACTGGGTCATGTTAGAGAAATACTGTCAGCCTGGAGTCCTCAGTCATCCAATGGGAAGAGCAGGGAAAAAATACCCGGGCCCTTGGCGTAACCCACACTTAGTGACTGCATGCCAGGAAAAGACCATACTGACATACTAACATCAACTTCCTCCTGATCTCTTTTCCTCCATATTCCTCCAGCTTTTTACAAGGCAAAGTAGGTGCATGAACTAGAAACATTCTGGAAATTTGATCTAATGACACTAAGAGAGTCAGGGAGTTGAGCCAATGGGATCTGCAGCCTAAAATGTGAACCTACCATAAATATAGTTAAATTTCTTAAGACAAGCCAACAGTTTCTACTAAAAATGAACATGTTTATCTAGCAAATATCTAGGCCATGGAATGAATAGAATAATATCATAGCTAACACACTTGTAGAAGTAACAGCATATCTTTGGGTCAGGAAGACTCTGCAGGAAGACAGCTGCAATCAATGTCAAGCGAGTGGATTTCCTTGGATCAGATTTGGAACTGCCAACTCAGAAACAAGTGATTTATCTGAAAAAGCTAAAGAACTAAAAAAGGAGGTTTGTGGGGGATACAAAGACAACTCGAAGACTATGTAGTGGGACCAGAGAAGTCAGGAAACAACTCTTCCTCCCATAGTGTCCTGAGAGCTTGAAACTGGACCTCAGTCCAAATATTACTGCATATGAAATAATACTGCATGTCATATATCACCAAGCTTTATGTTCTGGGAAGAGGGTGGCATGTGAACTGTAGTGGTTATATCTCTCTTCAGGGAATTTTACTTTGCAGTGGTTTTGTATAGCTGCAGATAGTACTGAAACTATGTCTAAACAGCTGCAGCAGATACAGCCATCCTTGGAATTACTATTTTATTTACTATTTACTAGCTAAGGTTTGAAAAGCTAGTGAGAGATTTTAATGTTTATTCCTTATCTTGCTTCCTATAAAAGCTATGCAAGTCTATACTAAGAGCTCTGTCTGTTAAATTTAATTCATATTCTGAACAACCAAAAAAAATTAAAAAAAAAAAAAATAAATCACCCAGACTTGAAAGCATCTGGTTAGAAAAGACACTGGAAGGGCAACATGCACACCAATTTATCTCAAGAGATAACTTGACCTGAATTAGTCTTTTTCTTAGGGACTTCATCTACCGAAAACCTCTCACCTGTTCTCAAACTTAACTACCCTTTGCAATTAAAATATTTGTCCTCATGTCTAAGGTGATTTGCCACGAAATGCCTTAAAAAAAAATCCGGAAAATATGCAGCTACTGCAAAAAATATCTTTCATCTCTCCTTTAGAACATTATTTGCCAATTGTGCAAAGTTCTTATTTTCCTCTTCCATTACCAAAGATAACATCAGCCCAATTTAGATCTTTCCATCATTAATGCATGGAATTTTCTGCCAGGAATATATGTAGGACTAAAACAAATCAAGAGCAATAGGTAGAGTTCAGCACTGACCTTTAGTTCCACAAATGTGAGAGTCTAGGGTACAGAAAAAAGACTCCTCTTTTATTTGATTTGTACAAACTTGGAAATCTTTCTACATGATTTCTTTGGTCTCTCTGTAAGTGAACAGGCGGTCAAATACAGGAGGTGAGGGTGTCGAAACCCAGAGCTCCAAGTACACTGTTCTCACCACTGTTTAAAGCACAGAGCCTACTTTGATGTAGATCTGCCCAAAAATGTGCTCTGGCTTTTCTTTAGGCTCAAATCTGCTGACTTCATTTTGTGTTAAATTTGGCTCTTCTTGCTGGTTTGTTTTTGTCAGCCTACTTGTCTTTCTAATCAGTTCATTTTTCCCAAAATTGATAGAGAAGATTAGTCCCTAGAAAACGTGTGAGGGAGGCTCTTAACACATTCCAAAGGAGGACACTCTCTTTGTCTCCCAAGTAACCCATTTAAGTGCAAGGTCTGCCATGCAGTGTTAGAATTACACAGACTGTTTCAGGCAACTCAGACATGCTGACCCTAGATAATCTCTGTGCTTTCTGAGGAGTAATGAACAAAGAATCACAACCTGACACATCAGGGCAATCATGCAAATTTCAAACTGTGGCATGGAATGAAAGTCATGAGAGAGAATGCTGGGTGCCTCAGTCCATGACAGGCCAGCAAGGGGGTGTGTGGGGGGGGTGTGCCTGGGGGCTCTGTGTGGAGTGAGTGTAGGGGTGGGTGTTTTTTTGTCTCTGCATGCTGCTGCACAGCTCTGCTGACCCTGTCAATGTGTTAGTGGAAGACATCTGATTAATAATGAAAAAGAACAAGGCAAAGTCTGGCAATTGCAGTACATTGTTCAATTGTATGTGAGCCAAACAGAAGCACAGCTCAGGAGAGAGGTGGCAGAGAGAAAAAAAAAGGGCAATTAAACTACAGGTAGAGGACACTTGAGATGCAAAGGCGGGGTCTCATTTCTCCCAGAAAAGATGTTCCAAAACAATTTCCTTCGGGGCTGTCAGAGTTTTTCAGGCAGTTTTCCAGCAGCAGTTATTTGTAAACCTGGCTCATGTCCTTTACCTCATCCGAGGTTCCATCTCCCCATAAGTTCCTAGTGGCTACACATGCCTTGCTACTCTGTGCTAGCTCAAGCTTTCAGCTCTGTCAAAATCACAGCAATTCTTCTTGCATGACCTGTCTTGTATCAGATCTTCCAGTATGCTCTTCAGTCTTATCCCCCAGCTTCTCCCAGAGGGCTCCCACAGCAAACACAGAGGCCTACAGGTTTTCTCTTGCACCACAAACACACATCAGATCCAGATGCAGATTTCAAAGGGCACACCTGATCTTCAACTGCCTCGCATCAGCATCTTCTGGGGACACTGGATGAATCATAGTCTTTCCTTCTCCCCACAGCAATATTGCTGCCTGAGAACCACATCCCTGGTTTCCATTCCAATTAGCTGTGGAAATCCAAAACAATCCTAAGGGAACACCTAGTGCCCCAAGCATCCAAGAGTAGTGCTACCCTAAACAAAAGATCTAAAATTTGCTTTTCTGCTGCTCTACAACAGTTGGAGCGCAAGATAAAGCGCTGCTCTCTGGGCGAGATCAGATCTGCACTCAACAAGCCTTGTTTGTTTACTTTGTTTGAAAACAGTATCATATCTGTCCACTGCTGTTGTTTAAGTGAAAAAAAGAACTGCATCATCTCCGTGGTTGCAGAAGCCATCTCTGAATTTTCTACAACACAGATCAAGGGTAATCATTCCATTGGTTTCAGGGGAGACCAGCCCACACAAACCTAGTTAAAAGAAAGGGATCACAGGATTATAGAATGGCTTGGATTGGAGAGGACCTTAAAAATATTTCCAAATCACCCCAAAACCCCTACAGGCAGGGACACCTTCCACTAGGCTAGTTTGCTTAGAGTCCCATTCAGACATGGGAGAGAGGCAAGGTACACTAGCCTTCTAATCATCTTTGTGACCCTCCTCCAGGATTTGGACTCAAACCGGACTCAAGTCCAGGACTTGCTCAAACAGGTTCATGTCCTTCTTATGTTGAGGATCCCAGAGCTGGACACCTTGTTTCAGATAGATCTCATGAAAGCACAATAGAAGGATAGAATCACTTCACTAAATCTGCTGGCCAAGCTGCCTTTAATGCAGCCCAGGATAGGGTGATTTTCTAGACTGCAATGCATATTGCCAAGCTATGTCAAAATTCTCATCCACCCTCAAGTCCTTCTCCTCAGTGCTGCTCTCAATCCATCCACTCACCATTCTGTATCTGTGCTTGGGATTGCCCTGACCCAGGTACAGCACCTTGCATTTGGCCTTTTTGACCATCATGGGGTTTGCAGAGCCCCACCTCTCCAGCCTGTCCAGGTCCCTCTGGATGGCATCCCTTCTTTGCAGTACATTGACTGCCCCACACAGCTTGGTGTCTGTGGAAAACTTGCTGAGGGTTCCAGCAAGTCTCAGCAAGTCCCTTGATCCCACTGTACGTGTCACTGACAAAGATGCTGAACAGTGTAGTTTAATACCAAACCCTGATGAAACCAGTCATCTTTGGTGTCTGCTTGGACATTGATCCTTTAACTACATGTAGAATCCTAGAAGAAAAGGAGGATAAATTTATATGTTTAAAACACTGATAGCCCAATAGCTGTAGAGCCAACCATGTTGGCAATAACAGCCAAGAGTTGTTGGTGGTAACACACCATGAGAAAGAACAAGACATGGCTGGAGATAGGGGCCATGTAGAGCGAAGTGCAAAACTTTCCCAGGACAAAAATCCTTGTTATGGCTTCTGTAGATAAGCCCAACACAGCACAACACAAGCACAGGTATGAGGTAAAGAAGTGGACATGGACTGCAAGGGCGAAACAAGACTATCCAAGACCCCTGACACTGGAAACTGTCTATGGTGATTCCTTCCCTCCCTCTCCTTCCTTCCTTCCTTCCTTCCTTCCTTCCTTCCTTCCTTCCTTCCTTCCTTCCTTCCTTCCTTCCTTCCTTCCTTCCTTCCTTCCTTCCTTCCTTCCTTCCTTCCTTCCTTCCTTCCTTCCTTCCTTCCTTCCTTCCTTCCTTCCTTCCTTCCTTCCTTCCTTCCTTCCTTCCTTCCTTCCTTCTCTCACTTTCTCTCTAATTCATCTCTTCCCTTCTCTTTTCCCTTTCACCTTAACCCTCAACCCAAAACCCACTGCCATGTGTTTATATGGTAGGTCAGGGACTAACACATACTAATTTCAATGCCAAGTGTGTAATTTACTAATAAAACTTCATGAATTTTTGTGGACCCTCTGACTTTTGCTGTTACTTTCAATAACAAGCATTTTTGAATTTTGCATGTTCCCTATTCCTTAAGGATGGGATGTTACATCACAGGTCTTTTTGTCCATCCAGCCAATTCCTTAACCATCAAGGGATTCAGCCATCAAATCTGTGACTCTCCAGCTTAGAGGATCTGCTGCATGATCTTGCTGGGCATCTTTGTCGGGGTTCACTGCTCCTGACTTTGGAGATGGAGATCTGTGTATATTGAACAGCTTTTTTAGACTTCCATTCACTCCAGGACTTTATCCCATGGTATTCTACCAAGCAGATCCCTGAAGAGCCTAAAGTCTGCTCTCCTGATACCCAGTTACAGAAGCCATCCACCATACCCCTGTGGTGCCAATAAGATCCTGGCCCTGCAGGCATGTGCACATCTCTAACTCCTCTTGTTTCGTGCCCATTCTGGATGTTTGCACAGAGGTAGATGGGAAACATATTTTGACTTAATCTACTGCGCGTGCTGACTCTGCTGAAGCAAACTGGCCATTCTGCTAACTGCTCAAGTCACTGGACTATGCTGTTTTCCCAGTCAAATGCCTTTTTTTTTCCATTACTACATACAGGCAGTATGAACTACAATTTGTGAATAAATTTACTACTCTTTGGAAACCAAGGCTTTGAGAAACAACAGACACAGGTAACATATTCCATGAAATTTTCAGAATACTCAGCAAAAAACACGTTTTCATTTTCTCTGTGTTTGCAAGTATGTTTATTTTCTTCCTTTTGTGTGTGCAGCATCCATATTAAAACAATGCCTTTCTGCAATATGGTCAGCTTCAGTGTAAGGGAATGAGGTCTTGAAAGCTTCAGGAATGGAGATAATTAAATTACTGCTGACTAGCAAAGTTCTTCCATCTTGTAATCAGAGAAGAAATCTCCAGAGTAAGCAGAGACTATCTGACTCATGAAGAAGTGTATAGGATTAGAGGCTCTAAAATACTGATTTCATGTACCTAGAGGTTGGACTGAAATGAGTGCACTGACTCATGGCCACAGGGCCCAAAATAAGTACAGTACATACTGTAATCCTAAACCTGTTGGTTCTTGTGGAAAAATCTCTCCCCCAGAATCCAACTTGCAGCATCAGTTAAAAAAATCTGGGTCAATTCTATTCTTCAAAGCAGTTATGCAGGATAAGAAGAAAGAAAATTTACATATCCACAGTAACAACTGCAGTTTAATTGCTCATAGGTTACAGTGAAAGTTTAGATTTGCTCCATCACCAAGATGGGGTCAAGCTGCAGAAGGTTCCCATGAGAACAGAGGCATTTTTCAGTGATGGAGAGCAGGTGTGCTACTAGCCAAAACAGGTTATGATTTCTTGTGTTTCCAAAATCTACATTTAGTTTTCCACAAGAAAAATTCCCAGAAGCCAATGGTAGGGTCCTGGAAATAGATAAATGCAGTTGCTTGTATGAGTTTAGAAGAATTAATGTTATAGCTACATATTTGCTAGCATAAATACTAAATCCATAGGACATATCCTTCTTTATGTGTGCACTATGTAAGATCAGAACATGAAGTATAACCTGGTCATCCTTCTTCCTGCCTCCTGCATTTATTTCCTTTGCCAAATGAAAGCCTTTGTTTTAGTACAAGGCTGGTAAAATTATTTTCCCAGGATACTGAAGCAATTCAGATTAGACAAAACTATTTCTTTTCCATACCCTGTGTTTACCACATGTGACAGCTCTTTTTTGTTTTAGTTCTTGTTTGTTTTGGGCCTTTTGGGTGTGTTTTCATTTTTGCTTACTAAATATTATTTTGAAAGGTCTAGTCCAGTCAGTGTGTTTTTACAAGAACATAACACAAGAGCTCCAGAGGATAAGGAGTGGTTCACCACAGGATGAGGAGTAATATTTTTTCTGGGAGTGCAAAGCACGAGGAAGATCCAGATAACTGCCAAAAGAAACATAGTTTGTACTCTCCAGGGTAATAGGAAACTCATTGTTAGCTCATGAGGCTTAAAAATTTATTATTATCCTGCCTTGCTAGGTTTGTTCTTGGTGAGGTTCAGTATTTCATTGCCTTATTGATCACGAGCACCTTCACAGATTGGAGCTTGAAGCCAGCTGAAAATTCAGAGATTTAACCTTAAATGGCTGATTCATTTTAAGTTCAGCTTTCAGTAGGTAAACTGTGTGAGCTCTCTGCATCTCATCTCTACAAATCCCTGGGAAGCCATGAAAGGCAGATTTTTTAAAAAACAGTTTCTTACTGTCAGTTTTGTCTCTAGCATATTGCTAGAACAGTTCTCTGTGCACATATCAGCTACAGCTATTATGAAACTTTCGGTGCTCCTTCGCGTTTTGTAGTACACTAAAAAAAAGCTCATTAACATGTAGGATGGTGTTATCAGCAAAGTAATAGGTTAACAGAGCTCATCACAGCAGAGGAGCAGGAACTTAGAAAGGATTCTGGAAGTGGCACCCTCATATCTGACTGAAAGCTCCAGGTAAATTTGTGTTCCCTAATTAAGTTCAGCATTGTGAGGGACAGTTGCATTTAATTGTAGTTGTCTATTATACAGTAGGTTTGAGGGAAATGAAAAAGATCATTTTCTATCTAAAAAAATTCCACAGATCATAAACATAGATTATTAAACACACACACACAAATATATATATATATATACATATATATATATATATATATATATAAAAGTAGCATTCATATCTCTACTTCTGAGAATTTCAGGAACTAACCTGGGAGAAAAAGAGGCCCTTAGACAAAAAATTTAGGTATGCAACTGCAATTTTTCTCAGCTTTCTGTGTGACCATTTGGGAGACAATTCATTTCTTCTTGGTGAACAGAGAATTAAAGTAGGATTTACCCTTCTAAAGGGGCTACACTGAGTCTGCTCTGAAACACAGTCATTGCTTACAATGATGCTACACTATATAAGAAGTGGTTTCTGTGCTATTTTCAGATGTTATACTGTCCTCAGTAGCTCCTCTGGGTTGATAGGATGAATTTGACAGGACAATAAGCTGCACCAAACTTTTCAGTAAGAATTTTTTTTAAGTAAACTACACCAAAGTTGTAATTGCTGACTTTGTGGACAGCACAAGATAATGTAATTCGGCAACAGTAAGAGATCAGGAAAGATTAGTTGGATGATTATCTTTAGTCCTTGCTTTGACACTATTTAATTGTTGTCATAAATTCCTTGGGGATTCTTCTGTGTGGAATAAATTTCACATTGCAGCCATTGCAGCTAGGAACTAATTAGCACAGCCACCCTGCCAGTAGATTTGTTGAGACCAAGGCATTGTCACAAACTCTGAGCCAAGACTCAGTAAAATCAAAGGTAGTTAATCAATTAGTTTCAAACCTTTGACACACTCATCCCTGTGAAGCAAAAAAGAGTATTTCTCAAACCCATTAACTGGCAACAGAAGTGAGAACTCTGACATCAAAATGATTTAAAAATAGGAAGAAAACTTTTGACATCCAAAAGAGTGAGCAGGAAATGATGAGTGTTAATTCATATGCTGCGGCTTTTCAGAAGGACATGAAAAATTAAAGGGCAAGTCACTTCTTTTTCTTTAGCCCTTTTAGAACTAGCACACCAGCTTCTTCCTTACTTAATTCAAGGTAGTTTTCTTGCTTCCCAAGAGACTAAAGAGGACATGTTTGTAGTGAAAGCTGATAAGAGAAGATATCACGTCCATTTTAACAATCCTACCAAACAGCAATAATGGTGTTGAAGTGAGAGACCCACTCAGTCTATATAGTGTTGTAAGGTTGGGTTGCTATGACAAAACTGAAGAACTGTTTTCAACTGTAAACAGCCATGATATAAAAAAATCTAAGACCATTGCAACAGCAAACAACTGGCTTGGGCTGATAGCTCAAAACCCATTCTAGAGATGAGGTGCATGTTTCTTATTTCCTCTATGTGAAATCAGCTGTTGCGCTTTGCTCATCCTTTCTCTTGGCTGACCATGGTCATAGAACAAATGTTTTGTATTGTCAGGGATGTGTGAGCAGGGGCAGAGCCCATGGAGCTCACAGCCCATATCAAGCTAAGAGCTGTACAGCAGAAGAAACCTTAGCAGAAACCTTATGTAGAGGAGCTTGCTGTCTCTGCTGTACATTTCTCCAAGGCACATCTTCGTTCTATCATAACAAGATAAAGGTGTTTCATCTCCTACCAGTATCCATTCACTAAAGTACCAAAAAAGAGCCTTTTCAAAGACTCTTAAATAATTCTAATAAATTTCAAAAGTTCTCAAGGTCTTGGTCTCCAATTTTTCTTGCCCCCCATGTATACAGGACCTCACAGCAATTCCAACAGAAGAGTATAGAACAGCTGAAGTGTAAACCTCTTAATGCATGCAAGCATTCATCTTCCAGACAGTGTGTCAAGAAGAGAGGAACAAACCCATTTTGTTTATCTTTCTTGATGTAATCAGGTGGGGATTTTCTGTCACAGTAGTGAATGGGATGCATGCAGCATGTTGGAATTTTGTTGTGTACATGTCATAAAGCAGCAGTTCAAAGAACTTACTTATGCAGTAATTGATAACCAGCCATGCTCGTCTTATCCTCCTCAAGCTAGGCAAAGGGAAGCTGGCTCCCTATTTTATTTTCATATTGTCTGAGCATTTTGGTGTCATTAATGAAACTTCCAGTAGCTGGATGTGGGGTGTGGGAAGCAGGAGAAGAGGGCAGAGAGATCTCATATCTTGGATGACCTCAAGGGGCAAGAAGCATTGGAAGGGAACACATCAATAACTGAGCCTGCACATAAATGTGAACATGGACATCACGAACATGCTCAACTGATTAGGCTTTTCTGTATCCCAACCACTATTTAATACCTTCCCATCATAAAATATCTGTACATGCCTAGCAAAGCCATGAGGAATAGGAATCCTATTACTTAAGAAAATTAAATTTCTTCAGGCTATTAATGAATAATTATTCTTCAAATGTAAAAAAGAAGTAATTAAAAAGATCAAGTAAGAATACACTTGACTCCTTTCTTTAGGATGACATGAGCTTTTTTGGATCAGGTGGTTGTGGTTTTTGGCCAAAGCTTCAGCCTTTTTGGAAATGGCCCTAGTTATCCAAATTGCTGCTAAAAATTGGAATCTTTTCATGTAAGTTTTTGTTGAAAAGCTGGGAGAAAAGCTCCTTCAAATCTCAGTGTTTGCTGCCTCAAGAGAAGTCCTGTATTAGTGGAAGCATGCTTTCTACTAATAGTAGAGGTCTTTAAAAATTACTACCATGCAAGTACATGAAGAAGTAGCTGGCACAAACCCAGTGACAAACCTAGGAACTCTGATACTGAGAGAAGGAACACCGTAGCCTTTGAGAAGCACCTGAAAAAAAGGGCTCTGTGTGTGCAGAACAGAGAAGCCACCCATAAACCCAGCTCGGACTAGAGCCTGGGCAGAACAAATAGAAAAAGTAGAAACACTTCTCTGTATCTGAGCTGACTGGGCTGCTGGGATGAAAAGAGATGTTGTTTCATGCCCACTGATGGACATGTCCTGGCACCCTCACAACAGGTCAAGCAGGTATATACCCTCTGATTACCTTTCAGATCTTGCTTAGGAAATGCTAACATTTGTGTGACTTCAGGTACTTATTGTTCTTGACCTTATGTGCTTCAAGGGTGGAAACCCGTCATCTGCAGGAATTTTGTCAAAGAGATTTGTAGAGTGTGGGAGGGTAGGAAGTTTGCACATTGGCAAAAAACTAGTGTGCAGATTTTTAAGTTGGGCACAAGCTTCTAATTCTGGAGTACTTTCAAGAAGAGTGGGAAACATGGTGTGCATCTCTTTGCTGATAAAAATCTCCCTTTTATTTATATATTCATGCATTCTTGGCATCCTTACTGGTAACAGCTTGCCTGTCACTTTCCCAATGTGGCAGGTTCCTCAGCCCCAGTTCCTGCTCTTGTTTGACTTCATTCTCACAGAAACTAGCTCCTCCCACTTACATAACAGGAGGAAAAAGTTTAAGTCTTAGAGAGACACAGCCTCTGATTGTCTGAAAACAAGCACAACTCAATGACAAAGCATGATCATAAAAAGCACCTGCTCACTCTCTAGACTGCCCATCAATGTTCCATCTCTCACCTGCTTCCCAGAGCAGCCCTGCAAGCCCAAGGACTCTGTGTTATTTTTCAGCAATGCTGTGTGAAAATATTATTTGTCTGGTTATTCAGCCTTGTGTTTGGAAAATGACTTTTCTGGGGCACTAACTTCATCAGCCTTTATCAGAGCAAGTGTGTGGCTCCCAGGAGAAGGAGGTGCCAACTCACACTGGAGGAGAGACAAAAAAATCACAGACAGTGGAGAACACAGGAAGCAGAAAGATGATTTGCTTCAATGAATTTAATTAGGAGACATTAACAATATTTTTCCACTTTGCCCTGTGGCTTTTCCTGCTTTGATATCATCTGAAAGGTATATTTAAAACAAAAAGCAAAACTCCAGGCACTAGAATAATTACCCTCTGAACCTTACCTTAGAAATGCAGGGCATTTCTATAGCAGAAGAGACGAAGTCTGGAAAGCTACACAGCACTGGGTTCATATGTCCAGATGCTGACAGCTGGGGCCTTACAGGGGTGGCCTCTGTGACAAGAGTTCAGGGCCTGCTCTTTGACAGACACAGCCATCACCAGGCTCCAGAGAACTAAGCTGCCTATTTAGCATGATGTTCTCCCATTTTGGGCACTCCTCTACAGGAGGGCTTTGCAATGAACCTGGCAATAGAAGACGACGAGTGAGCACTTGCTCAATAGTTAGATAGTTACAAGTTACGCATCTGTTCTAAGCCCTTCTAGTTGGTGGGGAGAGGCATTCACTGTGGGCAGCAGTAACTTCCATGCATGTCCCAAGGTGTGCACCTGGGACATCATGCTCTTAGGTATGCATTTCTCCCTGCTGAGAACCAAGGAAGAAGTGACAGCCAGTTCAGACAATAAGCAGTTTGATTGCTAAAGGTTGGTAAGGCAAACTAATTGGTGAACCTGGTTGTCCCTATAATGATCCCAAATATTTACAAACCTTTTTCCTCACCTGAATTCATCTCTTTTTGTCACTCTGATCTCTGTAGGTGCCCATTGTAAAGTCCTTTAATTTTTTAAAAAACAGATACTTAATAATCCATTTTCATTCTGACTGATTCACTAAAACTAGAAAGAATTGAGATTCTTCTTCCACTTTCTCCCTCCCTCTCTCTCTCTCTCACACCACCCCATCTCCTCTTAGGCATAATCCATTCCTTCAACAAAAATGGGAACAAGCATAAATTTGGGTTCAGCTAATGAAAGCTGGCAATAGCAGTGAGATAGACTTCCTGCAATTCTCATTTCCTTACAAGACCTTTTTGTTGCATATCAGACACTTAGCTCTTTTTAAATGTAGTGCCTATCACTTTCATCGGACCAAAGATCAATAGTAACTAGCTCTGATGACTAATACAAAAACCTTCCACAGTGTTAATGGGTTTCCAGTCAGGATGATAATATTCACTACCTGCCCAAAATGATAATTTCAGCAGAGGAATGTACAGGAGGAACAGATGAGTTCTAGCAAGGTAAAAGCTTGATGTCCCACCTCACTAACTATCCTTTTTTCCCCCTGTAATCTGTGGACCTTTTTCAGTGGTGCTGCTAAGATGGATAATTCCTTCCAGGAGAAGGTCAAGGAATGAGCCTGGAATATTTTTCTCTGCACATCCTGAGCCCCAGAGCAGTAAGAGTCATCTTCCAGCAGCTCTTCTCTTTGGGCTCTGGCCTGCCACCACTAGTCTCCAACAATCTGAGGCCCTTATAGACTATCTCCTTCAAAGGAGTGGGTCTTAAGTTTTGTATGGCTACAGATTTAAATCTCATTGGCTAGTCAGAGTTTTGGAGAAAATTTTCTGTTTCTGATGAGAATTAAGATATTTCTCCAAGAATGAGGTTTCATCAGGTGCCCCTTTATGACAATCTGAAGAAATTATGCCAGCAGCTGTGTGTTGGGACAACCTGTGAAAACTGAACATCATGTATGTTTCTTGCAGCAGAGGGGAGATAAGACTGAAAGACAAAGGAATCTTCAGCAGAGCATATGAAGGTCCATGGTTGTCAGAGTCAAGTGCAGAAAGAGCATAATGCTGTGTAAAAATATTATCCCCTTAGTATTTTTCTGGTTTGTACTGTCCAAAAGACTACAGTGGTTTTTTCCTCCAGCCATTACATTAAAATTTTATAGCTCTGTCTCAGCATTCCAAGTTCTTTCCAGTCCTGGTACTCCCCTAGTAATTGTTTCCTTCACTGCAGAAGATTAAAATCAGTGCGGTCTTCTGCTGGGCTTTTAGCAGGGCAGTTGTGCTGTGGTTTGAACAATGGACCCCATTCAGGTTCTTTCCTTTCTCTCTTACAGTATGACATAACACTCAGATATATTCCTTAGATTCAGGATGAATAAGGAGGAAATTTGAAGTAGAAAATATGGATGTGTTGTAGAGTGATTTCTGTACCCACCAAAAGTGGAGGGGAGGAGAGACACAGTCACCAGTGTTAACAGCCCAGACTTACTTGCTTTTTTATATGCAGTAGAGATAAATCATTGTCTGCACTTAGAAAGAAAAGAAGAGAAAGAGAAAGAAAGAAAAAAAAAAAAAAAAACAAAACCCAAAAAAAAACCCCACCACTACAGCTGAAAATGTGCAGCAGAAATGCAGTGGCACAGGGAAACTGCAAATACTATGTTATAACAAGGGTCCAGTTAGATAGCCAGAAGTTACTGCTCTGAGGAGGATTGCAAAAATCAGTGTAACATTAAATGATTCTGCCTCTGGCAGCAACTACTCAACTACTTTCAACCATTGGCAGTTCAGAGACATCATGAAACCAAACTTGCATTTGGGTTGTCATATTTATCTCTTCTCTATGAATGGATGTAATGTGGGTTTTTAAATCCTGTTATATTTCTCATTTTCAATTCTATCTAAAGACTTCATATATGATTCTTGAAAACAGATGCAACCTGCACATGGAACCACTGCAACACACATGAAACCGTGACAAGGATTTAATAAGATCTGCAAAGTCTTACATCCCTCCTCCTCCTCTGATGGACTGCTAGGGTAACTTGCCAAATCCCGCTCTTACTGGGCATCTCTGAGAATTGTCTGAGATGGGTGCAATTGTCATACATGCTTCTGAGCTTTCATTTTGCAGCATCACCTCTCAGGTTCTCTTTCAACAACAGCTAGAGACTGAGCTACTGCATTAAATTTCAGAGAGCAGGAAAGAGAGTTAATGTTGTGGGTGGATGTGAGCACTCTTTAATCTGACAGAGCACTAAAAAGATTTGGTAATGTAGCACAATTGGATGGTCTGTTATTAGTTCATTATATTTATTCAAAGGTAAATGCATAGGGCTAACTCTACAGCCACATGGAAATCTGAGTTCTGTCCTGGAGGACATGCCTTCTAACTGGTTTCTTTCACTCAAAGCTTTAGTGCAGAGTTGGGACATATGCTGAGAGAAACATTTTGGTGAACAATCTTCCTATTCTGTGTATTTTAAATTTTTAAAGGTTTTTAAAAGATCAAGTGGCTCTTAAATATTTAGTGAAACCAGTTATTTCCAATTCTTCATTTGTCCTCTCTGTTTCTTTTCTAGGCAAAACTGAAATAGTTTTCCAGTGTGTGCATGTCACAAATACTGGGAATTTATGATTGGTAAAAAAAAGCTCAGAAACACATCAGCTCTTTGCTATGTTTTGGAAGTGAATAATTAGAAAGAAAAAACAAAGCTTTTGACATTTCACTAAATGCATACCAAATAATCATAAAATCCATTCTATAAATTTACCACACTGTTCTTTATAATTAAGTGTTGTCATAGTAAGACTTTACTGAACTTAATACTGATCTGTGGACACAGACACAGGTCAGAAATTACTTTCTAATTTTCCAGATGTACTTATTTTTAATTGCTATGCTTACTCTTTTCTAAGGTTACCCAATCCATATCCTTTACCAATTTACATTTTATAAATATAAACACACTGGGGCCATATTTTATTTTTTACTTTGTATCCTCTGATCTTCATATAAACTTTCATTTCTTAATATATTCCTTAACATAAGACTGCATTTACAACTGTGGTCTCAAGCTAACTTAATGTTCAAAAAAGGATCAATTCATTCCAATTAACATTAATTAAAGTTTCTCAGTGATTTCTCTGAGCAGGGAAGAGTCTTGGGACTCTCCTATTTCTTCTTCTCATCCCTGTTCAGTTGAATAATTTTTACAAATATTACTCTGCTAATCTCTTCAGAGCACTTGCACAAGGCAGTGCAGGCAAGTCACTTTTGCCTAGTCTGTACATTAGATCTAATGTACATGAGAGCTTTGTCTTTCTCCAAACCACATGAATAGTCTCTCAATCAGATTCTTTCTCCTCTTACAGTGGTGGAAATCAGTGGGATTACTGACTCACGCTGTAAAGTCATACAGTTAAGCAGGCAAGGTGTTCAAGGAACATGGAGTTTTTCCAGCTTTGCCACTAAATTGCTGCATCATCCTGATGATATCACTTAACTCATTTTGCCTCCATGTTATTTGCCTTTTCTCATCTCTCCTGAGCTCTTTATGAACTTTTTTTTTTTTTTTTTGCATTCCCTAACACCACAGAAGTCAATGGTACTTTTGCTTTACCTTTGGCTTTAAAAAAATCCTCAAACTTCTGCTGTTTTGAAAAACAACGTTCCATGTTTGATTTTTTTTTTCCTCCTTAGAGGCTGAATTGATATGTTTTAGTAAAATCAAGACATTCCACTTACACTGATCTTCTTACTTGCTGTCAACAAGTCCTTATTTGGAGAACTACTTCAGTGTTACAGAAAACTATTTCCTGAGACAGGGATGCATCATTATGCCACAAGCATTCGGTTCTTCTCTTGCTAGATCAAATCTCTTTCAATCTGATGTATTTTCTTCAAGGGTCTTTAACATCAGTGTTTTCAGCAACATCTTCTTCTCTGGCAAGGGGTTGATGGGACTTTTAGAGCCACCCACTGCACACATTCTTTTTGCTGAACAGTGATTTTTCTTTGGGTCTCTAATGCTCCTTTGACCAGAGTGGAGACACGCTTTAGGCAGTCAGTTTAAATTCGTCTAAAATTCATCCTGTGCCACCCTGTTCCTCTGGGAGATGAAAAGAATTTAGTCCAATGAGGCTGCAAGTACTCATATCAGGAAAGGGGGAAAGCAATCTGACACCCATCCATATTTCAGAAAGGTTGGTGATTCAATTCTGGTTGAAAGCATCAATGGCTTAGGGGCAGCTAAGTGAAGAGAAGTCATTAGTAAGCAGAGCTGGTCTCCTATCCTAACATCATCCAAAACACAATTAAGTATTTCATTCGTTCCTTTATTTTTCTGAGAGAATGGAAAGCAATTTCCAACTGTAGGAAACATTTTTATTATTAAATGCCTTTTTCTCCTTTTTCTTTCTTTTAAAAATAATATATAACTTTAATGAGATTCAATTATGGTTCTCAGTAAAGCTGCAACTCTTGAAGGAATTGGATCTGCCTTTATCTTCATCACTGAACCACAGGCTTTATGACTGAAATGAAATCCACAGCCATTGTTATGTCACATGATGATTCAGATGAATTTTTCATGGGATGTAATAGCTCTTAATTTGTCCTGCAGAAGAGCAGATTTTCTGTTCTTTCTACACACAGCTGTCTGTCTCCTTAATAAAAACATTCATTAGGTATAGGGCCAAGGACTAATCATCTACAAGACTTAAAAGCTACCTATTTGACAAGGATTCTGTTGGCAAAATCTTTATTCCTTTAGTAAGTATTTCAGGCTAACAATTCAGAAGAGATAATACAGCAAGCCTAAGAATGTCCTATTAGAGTGGGAACCAAACTTCTAACCTCACACAAGAATCAATTCTTCCAATCTCATAACATCAAATTCAGGCTTACTGGCTCTATGTATTTTTATTTCTGTTCCTGATGTACCCACCCCACTGGCCCGATATCTAGTATCTACAGTCTTAGTCATCCAAGTTTCCTCTTTTCATTTCAGTGCTGTTATTTTGTATCATCTTTAGCTGTGAATAATTTTTTTTTTAAATTTTCATCTCACATGCATTGTTTCTGTCTTCTGTAGCTGGAAAAAACTTCAAGCATTATTAAAAGTTGTGCAAAACTTATTTAATAGCCAATTAATATTATCTGAACTTTCTTTTTAGAGACTGTGGGGTTTTTTTAAAAAATAAAATCTTATTGTCATAATTCTGCCAGTTCTAGAGTTCTGCTTCTGCTCTTATACTTCCATTACAAATTCTGGTATATTTTAATAATAATAATAATAATAATAATAATAATAATCTCGATGGTATTATTCTTTCACATTTTCTTCATTTCAGTGTATTTTCTATTTTTAATACCGATTTTTTCCCCTTCAAGACTGCCAGGATTTTGTATAATGTGGGCATGCACATGAAAAAATTTCCTCATAGTTTCAAATTATTAATTGTTTTCCTAGTTAAATACGATGTTCTAGTTCATTTAGCCCATTATTGTTCTGAACTTTCTAGAGCCACCCACCTGAATATTTAAACTTAGCCTTGCAAGCATATTCAGTCCATAATCAGTTGAATCTGAAACTAATCCATCCTCAAGTTTTGAGAGAGATTTCTACTTTTCTGTCAAGGTGAGGCTTTAAGATAGAATTTCCCTTTGACTGGCAGCAGCCCAGTTCTAGCTTCTGAAACAAGTGGCAGAGATCTATCACCATTGCACATACAATGAAGTTTCATGCATGAGCTATTGACCCAAGTAAAGCAAAATTCAACAATAAAGAGTTGAAGGACAGAGAAAATACTGGCACCATTTTTTAATATATAGATAACATCTCCAACCATGTAGGAAGTTATTACATATAATATCAGGTTATGATATTATACGTATTATCAGTTGACATTTATTTTTTCAAAAAAGTAAAATCACCTACAGGCTGTGGGAAAAGCAACCATGGAGCAGAAAGACTGATACCTCGTGTCATATAAACTAGAAAAAGCCATCCCATGGACACATACACCAACAAAACATGTTTAACTCTCCACACAGAAAGCATTGCAAAGCTTCCTCCTTTGTACAGCGTGCAATGTACATGGCAAAACAACTCCGCACTTTTTCACAAAGAATATGCTGGTTCAGAACAAAAAATCAGAGCCCAAGCAGTTCTTATAGATTCAACAGACAGGAAAAAACAGCATTCCAGTGGAAAAGACAAAAAATATTTGGATTAGCATACCAATACAAATGTTCATGTATTGATTTATAAATTTGCCTTTAAACAAGTTAAATACTATATGTCATTTTTCTGCACTTTCTAAATAAAAATATAAATAAAATTGGCAGTTACTTTGAATTGTAGATGGCATTTTGGGCTTGTTTTTTCTAAGTGGAAAAACATCCATGCATTTATTATCCTGTTTAAGCTTATAATCAGCAACCTACTGCGACTTCGAATTAATTGGCATTCTTTATTTTGTTTTTCCTGCCCTGGGGGTGGTGTGGAATCCAAATGTGATAAGGGTCACAGACGCAAAAGAAGCTTGTACCTCTTCTTGCTATGCTCTGTGATGGTCTCCACAGTGGGACAGATGCCTTCTCAAATGAATGGTGTAGCATGAGGGATAGGAAGCAGGACAGATTTAAGTTCTGCTGTTATTATTAGGATAAGACTCTAAAGTAGAATGATTAATAACACTTCTTCATCATGGTATTTTTATCTTGGCTGCAGTATCATCTTCCTAAAATGTTCTGCCCCTCAGCTCAAGGCATCCAGCCAAATAAACGAGCCAGAGAAGGACCTGCAGCATCATAGACCAGTGGTTCAACTAGGATGGAAGAAATGAGTAATCTCTAGCAAAAGCCCTGTCATGTACACCACACCCCATCTCTACATGTGCTTTTCCTGTCACTTTTGCCAGCTCTCTAGCACTGTCCACAAGACAGCAGGAACACTGACACAAAGCATATGCTGCCCTTCCTCTGAAGGACTGAGGAGACCACATCAAGCATCTTACAGCTTTACCTCAGACAAGAGATGGAAACAGAAGCCAGTCTGAGATCACAGAATCATGGAGTCATTAAGAAAAAGACCCTCAAGATCAACAGTCCAACCATTTACCTAGCACCACTGCGTTCACCTCTAAACACATTAACACATTTGTTTAACATTTCCAGGGATCCTCTTCTCCAAGCTACACTGGAGGTGAATGTGACGTAAATGTTACTTCACCTTTCACCCTGTCATAGCCACCATTTTGTTTTGGGAAGCCTGAGGCTGCTTACTAGGGTAGAATTTACTGCCCTTCTCAGGTTATAAAGCTGCTGCAATTCCTGAATTTTCACAAGCACTACCCATAACTACAAATGAGGTTCTTGCCTTTAAATTTCTACTTTTGTAAACCAGAAACCATCAGAAGTTTTAGCCACTGTGACTAGGATTATATTGCATGCAAGACTGGAGGTTTTTAAAGGAGCTGAGCTGCATTAAATAGCATAATTGCTAGAAAGTGCATAAATTACCCTTTCAATTAGTCTCGTGATAACTGTTTTGTGTTCTGTTACCAAAATCATGATAAAACAGTCCAACATATCCTTTTGTTAGTTCTGCACCAACTTATAAATTAGTCTATTTCACAGGCACCGTGTTGCGCAGTTTCCAGTTTGATTTTTCATTCATATTGTGATGTTGTTCACTGTGCCCTTGAGAACATTAAAGCCAGGGAGACCTGGCATCTCCTAGAGAGACCCAGGTGCTTTAATAACCTTTATTCCACTTAGGCAACACTTCAGAGCTTTCAGGTTTGATTTTAATTAGAGGAGCTGTGACATTTTTAGTATCTTTTAAGCAACTTCCTTGCTGCACAATCATGATGCTCTGATTACAGAAGACTCAGCAAACAGCCACTGTGCAATGTTGTTGTAAGATAACCGCAGTAGAAAGTGTCACAGTTTTGTCCTATGGGGCTTTTACTAAACTCCTCCAAAGCTGTAGTTATCTAGAGTTAAGCTTTGAAGTTTTTACTTTGGATTTCTTTGGCAGAACCCTGTGCTAAATTATATGTGCACAACAGTACAGAGCTTACCACATTGTTTCTGAGTCATCACTGAGCAAATGTCAAGAAACTCTCCTAAAAAAGAGTAGAGTTAGATTTTTTGCTAAAAGCTTGCAGGGTGTATGGGTGAGGTAAGAGAATAGATTTCATGCGGTTTGGTGCTATCAGGACAGCACCTGCAGTGGTCTCAACTACCTCCAACCTCTGTAAATCAATAGCTGATTCCTCAGCTCTATATCACATCAGATTTGGGTGGAATTGAAGAATTTTTACATTTAGATTTTGAACCAAAAATTCAAATTTATTTCTGAACTACTTTCCACTACTAGAGATAAACAGGCCATGACAGCCAAACAAATAACTTCACTAAACTTCAGGTATACATTTTTCTTTTCTGGACATCCTTACTAAAAGCAGATGACAAATCAAAGACAGTCTTTCATAGAGCTATTGTGATTACGCCAGTGCTCTTATTTACACTGCTCTGTGGTTAAGACACTTGCCAAGATACATGTAGTAGAATTAGACAAGGAGGAGCTCCATGCTATCATCTTCTACCAGGACTTCAAATATTGGTTTTGTCTGCCTCAATAATACAGGAAAAACACAAAGGGTACCCAAAGCACCAGGACTGGTAAACTAGTAATCTCAAAACTCCCCAGGTGAAGAGACATCTTAAAAAACATAATGTCACTGAGCTTAAAACCTTTCACTGAGGAAGTTTTATCAAAAGTATGGTTTCATAATTGTTTTAATCAGATTTAATTTATTTTAGTGAGTTCAAACTTGTGTTTCTGTCGGGTATTTGCTCGTTACCTTACGTGGCACCTCTAACACACATGCATTCATGTATGGATCATTAATCTGAACAAAAGAGACAAAGAGTTTAGACAGGTCAGTTCCCAGTTACACAGTGTGGGAGTGCAGAATCTAAGGCCAGCCTTCTGTCCCTTTCCTGATGCCCCTGAAAGTGCTCTCAGTATTAAGAAGTCCTAGGTTTGCCCTTGAGAAATAGCTGTATTTTTCAGAGAGAAGATGCCTGCTGGAAGCACAAGAACAGCAAGTAGAAGGAAAGGAACACAATCTTGTTTGTTTTGAAATCTGATTTTGCATTAGTGAGCCAAGAAGAGATCACAAGCAGAGCTGGAAACATGAACTGACCATTTTATTTGAACCACACAAGTGAACGGCCAGAAGGCAGAAGAGAAAAATCAATACAAATGTTGGGCTGTTGAGTTTTCTCATAATCTGTGATTTCTTTTGCCCTATCACCGTGATGGCTTCTGCCAAACAAATTCACTCACAGATTCTTGTAAAAAAATATTGATGATCAGACTTGTGCCTCCAGTTTCTGGAAGGGCCCAGAGGATATAAAATGCCTTTTACACAGGCTCCAGTGTAACATGTCAGGATGAGAGGCAGATTATGAGTCGTGCGACAGGCCTTTCTCCTTGACACTCACTGAGCCTGTCAAACAAGGTCAAGTGCTCAATCTCTGAGAAAATTGAAGCTTAAACAAGGGACTGCACACACCTGTCAGGGGAAAGAGCCTTCAGAGTAGTCCTGAACCAGTCAGATTCCTGTTCCTTCCCTCACAGTGTCAGATGCCCTGCAGGAACAGGGATGTCCTTATCTCTGGGCATAGCTTGCCAGCTTCTTATTTCACATTCTCCCACTAGCCTCAAAGGGAAGCACTGAAGCACCCCCTACCTCTCTCCACCTCCAAATCTACACCTAAAGCATATGCCACCACAGACTTAAACCTCTTGCCAGACACCCAGTCTGAATGACAGAAGAGTGAACATTCATCCAAAGATGGATCAGTGCTTTTCCATTTGTTTCTGTTTGTAGATCACCCTTCCCTGGCAAACATCTTGGAAGAGAAAAGAATATTTTCACTGTGCACTGAAATTTGACAACAGCACATTGCTTTCCTTTGCAACAACCTGTAAAAGATATAACATATATTTTTACACTAACCCCATATTTAAAACCATTGTTTTGGGATGGTATGATCACTTTTCAAACCTCTGTAGAGAGATGTACAGCATTCTCACTGTTCCAATCACACTGCTCTAGCAAGAGCTTAACATAATGTCCCTTTGCAGCTCTCAGCTCAATCTGTGGTCCTCTAGTCCTCCTCTGGAATGCATCTTCTTAAGGGAAAGGAGAAAAGCAAATGAAGAGCAAAAGCACACATCAAGACTGAAAGACTCCTTCAGAGCCACATACAGGTTATTGCCTTTTTTAATTGAAAATTAGGATGAAAACTGATTCTCTGTAATAGAAAGGACAGATTTGAAAAGGCTGGACGACCAGATGGCACATGGATAGGAGGAAGTGGTGATGTACTTCCTAATTTATGAAGCACCATCAAACTTTCAGGAGTTAACTAAAATGCTTTTGTTAAACAGCATCAGACTGACAGGGCTCTGTGTGATTTCAGGGAACTGTTCACTCATATTTCCAGAAGGCTTTGTGTCATGTCAAAGGTTTTGCTGAGATTCAAGTATGCCTCAAAAATATCTTTCTCTTTATAACAAAATATCTTTGTTCTTTATAACTTTCCATTCATCTCTCATATCAGAGCTGACCAGAAAAAAAAACACTGCAGAGAGGAGCTGTAGTATTAGCAATGAGATATGGATACTGACTGTCTCAGAAGACCTGGTCTCCTAAAACTTGCAGCCTCGCTTCTGGATTAAAAATCAGCTAAATTTAAGCCATAAACCTGAATTCCCAGCTTGAGCTAAACTCCCATGTTATTGGAAAATAACTCGAAGTGGACAGGAGCAAAAACATCTTCCTTGTCATTTAAACAGAGATTGTTTGCAGAAATTGGAGGTGCTGTCCTTACTTCATTGAAGGCAGCTTACTAGATCCTTCCCTTCTAAACAAACCTAATCATCCCTGCAAATTACAGTGTATGGAAAACTCTGATTACAACACCAGAAGGTAGGAAGTGAGAATTTTCTAGCCAAATATGCAGCTGTATCAAGCACACAGATGTGTTGAAGCTGATTCTCTGCTTCTCTGCAACACTGTTTTTTCCACTTTTGCTTTGCAAGCCAGGTTTATAGTTTAAATTGGTAGGTTCTGCCTAAAACTTAGTCACTTCTTAAATAGAAGAAAGAAATGCTTTCAGTACCATCCACTAGTCAACATCTAAGGATTCATCAGAAACCTCAGAATATGAGAGAACAGTTGAGGGATTTTTAATACACTGGGATACCTCTATCCCCAAAGCAAATTGGCAGCAGCTGGAATAAACTTTCAATCAGGCACGCAAGTCCTGATTAAAAAAACACTAAAAAAACCTCACTGTGCTTTTTGTATTATCGAAGGGGCAACTTATCAGCTGCTTTTCTCATATCAGGCCTTGGACTATTTCTATCTCTGGCTAAAGAGATCTTTTCTCTAAATTACAGTCAGCCTGTTAAACAAGAAGACAGAATTTACCTTTTTGTAACAGAGCATGACAGAAATAATCCAGCAGCTATAAAATTATTAGTGAGATCCTATATGATACCAGTATCAAAAGTAAGTGCAGCCCTATTATAACCCTAAATTCCTAAGGGGCTGCTGGGAGGTCTGGCTTGGAACCAAGAGCATAAAAGCACTGTACACACTCCATAGTACTTGGTTTAGGCTGATACTCTTGTGAAGACCACCTCAACTGTTTCAGGAAATTATGGGAAAATTGAATATGGTGGCCCAGAGCTGAAAGGCTGCCTTCTTCCTCCTTCCATCCTAACCAAGGAAAAGAAATTCCTCCATGAAGCCTTCCTCTCAAATGAATAACCTGATTCTCCACTTCCCAAGAGGAGCAGACATAGAGACAAGATTCAAGGCTGTAGCAAAAGGGAAAGGAGAGAATCCTAGAAAACCACAGACAATGGAAATTATGAAAAAGCATATGTTTCCCCAAAATTCCCTGCTCCCCTCCCAGCAGCAGTCAGTATGTCTTCTTGAAATTCTCACACAGTCAGAGTAAGGTCACAGCCTTCCTTCTGCATCAGCAAGAGGATTAACTTGGCCTGGAGTCCCAGAGAGGGCACTTTGCACTGGAGTCTGGTAAGATTAAGTTGGCTCCATTCATGACTGCCTCAAAACTGGCCAGTGAGGCAGAGAACTCTTGAGACTCTCAGGAAGGCCATAAGAATTTCCAGTTACTATGAATGGGGTATGCAAACTGTCCTTTCCTTTCCCAGATTGACCATAAGCAACAAGCATCTACAGAGAATGAAGACACACAGCAGGCAAGCCTACACAACTATGACAAGGAAAGCATGGTTCAAACTTTATCACCCTGTCCCACGCATGAACTCAGACCTTGCCTGGGATTAGCCCTTTTTCTTTCAGGCATGGGCTGACTAATCCCTTCTGACAGTCTCAAATCTCAAACTGATGCAACTTGCATTAGAGAACACTGCCAGAACAGATGTGGAACTTCATGCTGATGCCAGGACAAAGTCACATCTTGCTCTAAGGAAGCACCAACATTTCAAAAGCTGACCCTGGCTCTGATGACTTTCATCAGAAAAGAATGATGCATCCGTTAGCTGAGCCATGAAGGTGCCAGGCTGCATTCTCAAGCAGGCATAACTCCACTGGTCTCATTAATTCCTGGTCAGTTATCTGATCATTCAGGACTCAGATAACAAACTGCCAAAAGAAGAGATATAATGTGGCTATTGCCTGATTTGAAGCACTAATGGGGGCTCTTTGGCTGCAGCAAAAATGGAACAGACCTTTTAATCTTGTTTGATGACTTCCGCGGTCCTTGAACTAGCTCATCATTAAAAAAAATCAACAAATATACAAGACCCTTCCCTTGCATCTGATTTGTAAGCTAGGAAAAGAAAAGTTACATGAAAAAATGCTGCAGCTGTACTTATTAGAGGCAATGGTACTGATCAAATTACTCTCTTGTAATTGACTGCATTTTGAGTCTGACACAAGTATGATCCAGAAGGATCCAAAGGACAGAGTTGTCTACTTTTAAAGATAAGATGAATGAAAGATTTGAAGTGGCTGTGTTCAAAAAAACTCAGAGCTCCTCAAGCCACTTAGTCAAATTTTATACCATCCTAAGTTTTTTTTTCCATCAAGGAAACGATGTTTTATTCCTCAAAGCAGCAGAACAGCAAATAAGCTCCTCTGCAAAATTTTGGGCAGACTTCTGCCAAATTTCTCCATTGGTAAATCACACACAATAATGCTAATTAAAAATGAATATTAATTAATTAATTAATTAATAATTACTATTTAATACAGTCTGTATTGTATAATACATTATTTAATCAATTTAATTTTTATATATAGAATATAAATAATTAAACAAACTAATAATCATTTAAGAATTAGATTTTGGAGATCTCTTGGGAAAAAGCCTTTCCTCTGGGAAGTATCGCTGAGGATCAGTGGCTGATGTGAGTAAGATTCAGCCATATTTACAATCACAAAGAGGCATCAAAAAACCAGAAACAGAGCTAAATGGTAGTTCAGAAGTGAATGCAGAGTTGCCACAAAAGAACTTGCAAATGACTACTTATTGAGGTACACATTTTGTGTCTTTCCAAATGCATTAGCCAAATTCTTGGATTTTCAACAAATCACACCCAGGAAGGTTTGAGACACCTTTCAGATACCCTTCCTAGTTAAATCACAGCACTTATAACTGTATGTCATATGTTTGGGTTTATTTTGCACCCAGTCCTGAGTGACTGAACTTCTCAGTACCATGTCAGCAATATGCACAGGTTTTGTCAGCCAACAAGACAAAAGTTGTTTAAGTGAGGGTTTCAGCTGAATCACTGTACAGGATGCCCTAGTGAGTAACAGTAAAATAGGCTGCATTTCAAGAGACATTTCAGTAACTTCAGAAGCATCACCCAGTGGGATTTCGTTAGCAAGTATCCAAAGTGACATCTACTGGTGCAGATTTGGACTAGCGCAAAACACAGAAATCGAGTTAGAGCAAGGCAGAGCTGCACAAAGAAGCAGACTAATGAGCCCCAAATGTACTAGTGGGGTAGTCAGCACCTGCTGGGTTCAGCTGGATAATTGAACCTCGAACTATTATGGAAGCAGATGAAAACAATTCCAATTTTCTTCTGACCTTCAATGGTTTCCTAAAGATGCCTTCCCACTATGAATTTTAAAAAATGGCCTACAGTTACAGCACAGGAAGGAATGCATGCAGTTTTCCCATAAAGGAAGTTTTGCTAGTTTAATGCCAACAGACAAGGTCTGGAACACATTTTCATTCAGACCACCTACAGAATTCTATAGATCTACCTGGTTGGATTCACTAAGACCAAGACATGGTGCATATCCTGGATCATCTAAGGAAATATAAAGATGAAACTTCTCAGTTTAGGTAGGAACTGATTCTCTAAAATCCCTCTGAAGATGACTCAGTTTAATAACAGAATTGGAGGTTCTTGGCAGGAACATCAATCTCTGTTCTGTGCTGAAAAGCACGTCTGGGAAGGCATCACTTCTCTCTCATTTTGCAAGAGAGACTGTTAAACTTGGGCATACCCAGATAACTATAACAACTTTTTCAATTTGTGATTGTATTTCCTCTTACTGGAGTAGGCCAGTTGGTTCAGTCTTTCACAAAATGCAGTCACTGCCTTACAGACATGGGGATGGTTTTGAAGAAATTTTGTCTGGTATTTCCAAAGGCAGAAAGTGCTAGAGAAGTGTGTGATTTAGTAAAATTGCAAAGGGCTGCAGTTTGGAAACAAGTTTGATGGTAAAACTCCATACTCAAAGCTATGGAAAAAAACAGAAACTCCAGAATGTGACTCAGAGGCAACACAGGCCAGTCAGAACATCTTTGCATAAAACTGGTTGGGGGTAAAAGTTCTGGCAGAAGGTCAGAAATCTAGTCCAGGTCAAATCACGGTATCTTCTTGGAAGCCTCTGAACACCAATATGAAAATGATATGCAGGGTTACAATGCTCTTGAATCACAATGCAAATGTGCTTCTTTCTTCCAAATCTGCCTGGACTTCCTACAGCCTGCCTTCAATAACCAGTGTATCAAATATGGGCAGAACACCACAAGATGTTGTCCTTGCAATGTTCTTCTTCCAGGACAGCCTGTGACTTAAGGCTGCAAAGAGTGCAATTGTTCCCAGTTTTTACTGTTGGTGCTGTTAAGATGTTCCCACTCATCCCACTCATCCATTTCACCTCATGGAAGGGACAATATAATCCCTGCCTTGCAAAGTATCACATTGGGAGTGTCATAGCCAAGTATTTAGCCTTCTCATAGCCAGAGGACCTGTGACCCAGTTGTAAACACCTCTGTCTATACCACAAACAGAATCTGCACTGAACTAAACTAAGAAGGATATTTTTTATTTTGCTTTTTATCCTTAATTATAAAAATCCACTGTAGAAGCAGAAGAATCCAGTTAATGATACCTCTCCATCTGACAATACATATCTCTGAAAATCTTTTTTAAGGCCCCTATACTGAACAGTAGATTCATCTTCATTAGATCACAAGGGCTGGACAAAAATTTACATCATTGGTTTAATATCAGTGATTTAAAAGGGAAGAGATCACACAGAATCTTCATGTTCATAGTAAGATTTTTATCTTTGGAATTATGGAATGTGATTCATTGCTGAGGAAAATATTTTCTTTGACATCTTTCATATTTTGGCATGCAAATAATACAACTTCTACACTTTTTTCAGTTGCCAATAGTCTCCAATGACAGATGTACTGTATATGTCTTGCTCACAAGGCAAAACTGCACTATCAAAATTACATTTTAAGGCAGTGAAATTTCAATCCTTTGTACAGGAATTTTTAAGGCCCTTGGCAATATCTGCACCTGAAGTTATACAAGAATGAAATGCAGCAAAACATCGAGGAGTTTAGCTAACAGTGTGAATCTATTTTATATCAACAAAGTTTTATCAAATTTAAGTTTGCACTCCTGAACTGGGAGTTTAGTTTCAAAGCTCTGATATTGCTGAAGAACAGACCTAGTTCATATTCTGCTATTTTTCTTACCCTAAAACAGGATTTTAGGAGCTATGTACCAGTTACATAAGGAAATATGCTAATGAAACATTAAAATTAAATAATTATATGATGTTGCATCTTGATTATCTGACATAGAAATCTAGGACTGCAGCTGTAAATCCTGATTGCCTTTTTGTCTGAGTGATTTAGTACTAAAAGTAAGTTCAGCAATCAGATTTAATAAAAATGAATTAAAAAAAAAAAAAAAAGAAAAAGAAAAAAAAAGAAAAAAAAACCCTGGCTCCTTAGGAGAACGCTTTCTCACTGGAAAAACTAAAGACATTAACTTAGGGCTGTTCCTGTTGCTGGCAATCCAAATGTCCCTACATTCCTAAAAAAAGCAAATTCCAGTATCATCTACCTTGAGACATGGAAAACCAGGAAATTACATGTCTTAAATATCCACAATGAACTGAACAGTTTTCATGATTTTCCTGGGACACAGAGTGCTGTGTCCAACTCTGTGGCCTCCAATACGAGAAGGACATGGACCAGCTGAAGTGAGTCTAGAGGAGAGTCACAAAGAGGAGAAACAAGGGCTAAAGAACCTCTCCTATGAAGACAGGCTGGGACGGCTAGTGTTGTTCCTCAGCCTGGAAAAAAGGCTTCAGGGACACATAGAGCGTCCTTCCTGTGCTGAAAGGGGGCTACAAGAAGGCTGAAAAGGGACATATACAAGGCCTTGGAATGGTAGGACACAGAGGAATGGCTTTAAATGGAAAGAAAGCAGGTTTATATTACAGAACAAGTAGAAATTCTGTGCTGTGAGGGTGGTGAGGCACTGACACAGGTTTTCCAGAGAAGTTGTAGATGCCCCCTCCCTGGCAGTGTTTGACATCAGGTTAGATGGGGCTTTGAGCAACCTGGTCTAGTGGCAGAGGCCCCTGACTGGAAGAGGGTGGGCTGGAATTTGATGATCTTTAATGTGCCTTCCAACTCAAACTCTTCTATGATTCTTTGGGCAATTCTAAATACTGAAGAGAATAGTACTGCCTAATCACTTGAGAGCATTAAATGGCCCAATAAGAAATATGGGAAGAATTAGTGGCACATACTCAGAGACAGCAGGGACTCAAACAGAGCAAGGACTGCACATTCTCCTGCTGTGTGATACGCTGCCTGCAGGAACAAGCCTCAAACCCAGATTTTGCCATTCCTCTATTGCCTGCAAAGGCACAAGCACTTCTGAGCATTCCTTGCTGTGCCATTGAGGCTCACTGATGGAAGAAGTTGTTAACATTTTTCTGCCACCAAAGATTTAATTACATAATGACCCTTCTGCATTCACACTTCATATAAAGAAAAAATGTAACTGTCCCCCACCCTGATAAATAATCAGAAGAAACCATGCTTCATACAGCTCCTTTCTACAACTTTATCTATCTTCTCTGATTCTGCAAAAAACACATTCATCTTTCAAATGCCTACTATCTGGGACTCCTGCTCCCAGGAAAAAGAAAACCACAGGAAAATGAGCTCACAATCCAGATGCCCTGCCCAAAGGAGGACTTCCTGATGCTAATCTCAAAGGTACTTTACCACACCAGTCCAGAGCCTTGACTGAGGTCAAATAATGTTTCTCCAAGTATTCTTATTCTCCTTTTCAGCAGACCCAACTCCTTGCCAAATTGCTCAAGGATTCAGTGCATTTCTAAGACACTTTGCCACTCAGTGCTCAGCCAGCTCAGCAAAGTCCAGACAGTTGCCAGTATTATAGAGAAATCCTGTTTGGCTGTAGCTCAGGCTGTATGCATCCTACTCATGAATGAGATCACTTTGGAATTATAACAAAGGACATCTCAGACTTTTTTATGCTTTTACAGCAGTTTTCCCAACAGCAAGAAAAAGGCAACCCCTATATATACATCTGGGAACAATTCAGCGGTCCAGAAGAGACAGTCACCAGTTAAAACCAGCCATTAGCTCATTTGCCTGCAACTCAGAAATTTACTATTCTTTTTCTTCCTCACAATCTTTGTCATTGCTTAGAAACAGTTCTGTCTCTAAACATACATTAAGCATATTATGCACACATTGATATGCTTATGTTAATATACTAGATTGTCTAGATATATATTCATTAATTACATTATTGCTGGGGTTGTTCAGCCTGGAGAAGAGAAGGCTCCAGACTTCATTGCAAACTTCCCTTAAGGGGGCTTATAAAAAGGAGAGAGAGGAATGTTTTATACAGGCATATGATGGGAGAGGATTTGGTTTAGATTAGCTATTAGGAACAAACTCTTTCCTCAGATGTGGTGAAGCCCTGGAATAGGTTGCCCAGAAAAACTGTGGCTGCTCCGTCCCTGTAAGTGTTAAAGGCCAGGTTGGATGGGGTTCTGAGCAGCCTAATCTAGTGAAAAATGTTCCTGCCATGGTAGAGGAATTGGAACTAGATAATCTTTAAGGTTCTTTCAAGCCAAATTTGACAATTCTGTGGTTCTATGATTATAAAACAACTTTTGATCACATAGAGGTTCTGCATTTCTGTCAGCTAGTACCCTCTTTTAAATGACCATATGGATATCTTTCTCTGGCAGTGTCAAAGGTAGAGAATTCCCTGCCTTTTTTTTTTTTTTTCTCTTAGAAGCATAATCCCAAGTTTCTTTACTTGGAGAACAATTCTCAGTAACTCTTTGCAAGCTGCACTGTGCCACTAGAGATATTTACCCTTATTCACGTTTCCATCATGAATCAGAAGAACTGGGTCAGAAGTTTGGACCAATGCAGATATGGTATTGTTTATGTCTGTTTCAAGGCATGTTGTTAGAGCACAGGGGTAGGAACTGCACAGGAGAACACCTCTTATACTGAGCAAGACTTTCTGATTTTATCCACAGGTATTTTCTTTGGCACATGATATAAATAAACTGACAGGCCTTCATCAGAAACTCCTTGTCCAATCATTGCTCACATTCCTTTCTTTCTGATGAATCCCACGTGAGTGGTAGAAGCTTAAACATTAACAGTAGAGTAGATTTGCCCCATATCACTGGTCAACACAATAAAGCTTTGGAACCAATACAAAAGATAGTTGCAACATATCTCTCAGAAACTCACTGAATTATGACAAACCACAAATGAAAGCTTGGAAAGCATCCCCAAAGGGACAAGGAAGCCTCTAAGACTTAATATAATGTGAGTGCTTAATAGATGATGAGAAAAGTAGACGGATTCCTCCCTTCACCTTCACTGTCTATTTCAACTTTGCAAGGCTTTGCTCCGTGGGAGGTGTGTTTGAACAGGAACAGGGCTTGAGGAAGAGTGCACAAAATTAGAAAGTTCTGTGTGGCAAAGTAGTTACCTGGTTCTATCCAGGTGCCTAGGGAACTAGTCACAAATCAACTGAAAATAGGTGTTCTTCACTGGGCATTACAAGTTGACCAGTGTGTGTTGAAAGCCAGTCACCTACCTTGTCTCGAATCCCTTGTCTCATGACTTCTCTTTCAGCCTCCATCTTGGCATATTTGGCTTTCCTCTCTTCCTCTTGTTGCCGAAGGGCTTCCTGTCGTTCCTCTTCTTTCTTAGCGGCATCTGGGTCTTTCTCCTCATCCCCACCCAGCATCTTTCCCATGTCTTTGGTAGCGCCTAGAGAAAAGCACAGGAGAAAATCAGCTCCATAAGAATGTGGTGAGTACCCCCAGTTCTTTTCTTCCCCATGCTCAGGGCCATTGTCATTCCCTCTGCATCTGGAAAGGCTTCTCCTTTCACTGAGGAGGCAGCACACTCTCCCCTCAGGCAGGAGATGGGTAAAGCTCTTACCCTGATCAAGTAAGTTACCTGGCACTGGCAGAAGCTCGGCAGCAAAAGGAAGAGATTCTATTTGTAGATTTGCATGATGGCAGCACAGCTTGTTTGCAGTCCTGAAACGGACAAGCTGCCATCCACATCATGTTTTCACTTTATCAACTCAGCCAAGTGACTGAAGATAGATTTTGAAGGGTCTTTAATGTAATAGGCAGGTAATACATCCAGAAGAAAATGACACCAGGGTTGGGAAAGGAATTTGAAATTTTGCAGGGATGAGTAATCACAGTGTTAACTGTTGTCAGAAATTACACATTCCATGACACGTAGGACCACACAGCATTAGCAAACAGTTGAAGTTGATGAATTCTAGGCTCGTACTGTGGATCACAAAGAAGCAGCATCACTGCATGTCTCTTATCAGTTCTTGGACATCATTACCTGTAATGCTTAGTACCTAGGTGAGATGATGGCTTTGTCTTGTTCCACTGGTGAATACACATTGTTCCCAAATTTTCAGTCCCTATGTGCTCCTGAGGCAGTTTTTTGTTGTTGTGAAAAGCCCTTGCACAACCACGCAAATGAGGAGGTTTCCTGCAGGCCCCTTTTTCCCCAAAGTGCTGCATAAATCCATTTCCTGTGTTTCCGAGACATTTTTATTAGCAAATGACTGTCAATCATCCAGCCAGGGAGAAAAACAGTTGCTGAGGGAAGGGGAAGAGCATGTACTGTGATACAGCATCATCAGAGCACTGGAGGCAGCAGCAGGATCAAGCCTTGTTACATGGGTGAAGAGAAGACATACCCTTTGGAAGCAGTGTTAGACCTTGCCTAGAGCAGGAAAACACTCTGCATCTTTTACTAAAAGAGGTTCCTTCATCCTGGAAAAATGCTGTAGGTCCTTAGATGCTGAGTCAGGACACCTCCAGAGTGGCTCATTGCTGGCTGAGATTTAACTGAACCAATCTGAGACAGCCTTGTTCTTACACATAGTTATAAGTATACATATTCAACATCTCTTGTTTTGCATAAAACAAAGATTTCTGGCCTTTAAAAAGGCTTGGGCTAGAAGGAGACACTATCAAAGATTTACCAAGTAATTGTTTGTTGGCTTTATCAAAGGCTAAGTGAAGGAAAGACATTCTCACAACCCCTTATAAATTGCCCCTATAAATTACTATTCACTGCATCAACACTGCTGGAGGACTGTGATTGCTCTTACTTTCCACATCAGTTCTTGGGATAGTGATTGTGAAACCTTGATCCTTAAGGGAAGAAACATACGCAACCTGTCAGAATGATTCCTCCTGAACTGCCATAGTGATGGCACTCATCAGATCAACTATCGCTTGTAATGACCACAAAGGAATTTGTAAAGAAGTAAGGAGACCCCTTTTCTCTCCATATTTCTTTTCCAGGTTACGTATTTCCTCAGAACCCTAAGCTGAAAGCAACCCTGAATCAAAAACAACCCTCCAATCCCCCAAAATGTGACAGAGAAAGGCCTTCTTCACATCTCCTACAGAGAAGCATGGGGAAACTGGTGATTTTATGCCTTGCAAGAGCTGGTTGTAATACACTGGGGTTGGTTTTTTTGCCAGGTGGGAAATAACAACAGTAAGCGTGACTGTCTCTATTCAGTTGCCTAACCGCAAACCTCTTGACATTTCCATTGCTGGGAAATCCGTGGCTTAAAAGAAAAAGACACCTAGGGACCCCAGAAAAACCCCATCTGGAATATTCATGATCCCTGTCTACTGTCGGCCTTCCTCTACTACCATTTTGCATCCTTCATTGCAGGATCAGAGTAGTACAGAAACTCTTGCATATTGATGGAAAATTTACCCCAACCATCTGGTGATTTCTTTCCTGTAGTGCAAGGAAGGCTAACTAAAATTGCAAGTAAGCTAAAATTTCATAGCAAGCAAAAAGGAAATACAGTGTAGTTGAGTCACATATCCCTACTGCAGGAACCTAAGCAGCCTTATCAAGAAAACATCAGTGATCACAAATCTCACTAACACCTTTAATTTCTGGGTCCCCTTCAAAAGATTTCTCCATTGATGATCAAACTAATTTGGATTCAATAATCTATCGAATTTATCTCTTTTTAGCTTCTCTCCAGTTAGAGCTACCCAGACAGCATAATACTCCAGTTACTTAGGAAACAGAATTCAGCAGCAGAAAGAGATTTTTTTTTCCCTCTAAGCACTACTTCTAGGCTATCATTAAGCAATAATGTCAGCTTAGCTCATCACATAAGAAGTGAAATTGCATAACTTTCTCTTATTTCTTAGACAAGAAAAGCTTTTAAATACATAAGGCATTTTGTTCTGCAGGCATTCAGCATACAGGACACTTAGAAGAACAAGAACGTAGTTTCAGGATCCTCACAGATTCTCTTAATTCACTTCAGATTTCAAGGTCGGTCACTTTCTTAGTGTTCAAAATGCTACACCATGGTATCACTGTTAACTAATTGGAAGGAAAGGTATTATGAGAACCAAAATTTTACACTACGTTTTAACTAAGGACTCTTGTGTGACTTTTAGAAAAGCTTTTTTTTCCATATCCTTTGTTCTACATCCTAAACTGTAGACTTTGCTGTTAACATTCCCTGGATAACAGCTTCTGGTTTTAGCAGTTCAGCAGCAATGATCCCAGAGAATTCATCTACATGCAACTGAGGTGCCTCAGTTATGGGCACAAGCAGAAGGAAAGAGCAGTTGTTTTGTCCTTAAGCACAGTTTTGAAGCATCCAAGGAAACAGAGGAAGGACACACTTACTAAATCTGTTCACATAATAAACTTGGGGGTAGTTGTCTTTGTCTTTTTTTTTCTCACTCCCCAATCATGACATATACCTTGATGCAAAGAGAAGTCACAGACTGCCACACTATTCACTAATCAGTAAGGAGTTTCAGTCAATTATTTCTAACATCTTTAGACAAGGCTACAGAAAGGAAACAGAAATGGCTAAAGCTCCAGGACAGCATGTGTCAACTGCCACCTTTCTGGCTCAAACAGCCCTGCCCTCAAAGGATAAAAACTTCCATATGAAAAACCATCCCAGAAGTGGTGTGAAAACAAGTGGCATGCCAGTTATTTCGAACTAATATTAAGTTCCTTAATCCATATAGCCTAAATAGCTAAACAAGCAGGTATTAAGCCAAATACTATGGGTGCACACAGATATCATGTGCTGGTTTTGGCCAAGCTAGAGTTACTTTACCTCACAGAGAACTACTTATGGTTTGCATTTTGGATTTATGCTGAATACAGTGATGATAGATACGTTTTTGTTACTGCTGAGCAGGACTTACACAGAGACAAGGCCTTTTCTGCTTTTTGTACTGCCACACTGGCGAGGAAGCTGAGGGCAAATGAAAAATCGGGAAGTGACATGGCCAGGACAGGTGACCCAAACTGACCAAAGGGATATTCCAAACAGTATTTAAAGTTAAATGCAAGGAGAAGGAAGGAGAAAATGTTTGAGTGATGCCATTAGTCTTCCCAAGCCACTGTGAGGCGTGAGGGAACCCCGCTGTCCTCGGAAATGCAAAACATCTGCCTGCCCATGGGGACCAGTGAATTAATTCCTTGTTTTGCATTGCTCGCATATATGGCTTTTGCTTCCTTGTTAAACCACCTTTATCTCAAACCCACAAGTTTCCTAGCTGGTGGGGGGGTGAGGGAGCAGCTGCATCGTGCTTAGTTGCTGGCTGGGGTTCAAACATGACAAATGCATTTGTGTGAGTTTTCCTGGGTTAAATTGTCATTATCCATCTGAAGAAGAGTAATATGGTTATTCAGGTACATGGGGAAGACATTCCCCAGTAAAATAGCAGAAAAGCAGGCCATCAGTCTAGAAAGCAGTTTTACAGTAAAGACTTTGAGGTTGTGATGGAAAACAAGCTGACCATGAGCTCACAATGTGTCCTTGCAGCAGAGAAGGTGTACAGTCTTCTGGGCTGTATTAGAAGCTCTGTCGTCAAGAGGTTGAAGGATTTTGCAATTTGAAATTTGCAGTGATGTGCCCAGTTCTGGCCTTCAAGATACAAAAGAGAGATGGAGCTACTGGAGTGAGACAGCCAAGGAAGATATTTAGGATACTCAAGTTTCTTTGATATAAGAAGAGCCTGAGAGAGCAGGGAAGGCTTACCCTGGAGAAGAGAAGGTTAAAGGGATTCCAGTAGTATGTGTAAACACCCAATGAAAACAGAACGAATACAAGGGAGCACAACAGGTACACAGTGACAGAAGAAGAGATAAGGCCTACAAAACTCAAGTACAGGGAATACAATTTAAATATTAGAAAAAAAAATTAGTTGCAGAAAGTCACTGTGGAGTCTCTGTGGAGATATTAAAAAATTCATAAGCCACAGCCTTGAGCAACTTGCTGAAGGTAACTCTGTGTGAGGATGAGGTTGGACTAGACAACCGTTGTAGATGAGCAACAACCTCAGATATTGTGTGACTTTGTGAGACCTCACGAGTGTTTTGAATTACATCTGAAAGTGACTGAAGTTAATTCTGCAAGGAAAATGGTGACAAGCACATGCCCAAACATATCCTGCATCTGAAGAAAATTAAATTCTTAACTGCCAGACCTCTGTTACAGAAGCACCACCAACCATGAGCTAACCCCTCAATAGCTGAATGACATCAATCCATCTTTCACGCAGAAAATGTAAACTTGAAAACCATTTTGCAAGAGCGCTGTTGAATTTGCTTCTTGATGAAAAAAGGTCCTAAATATCTGTCTAAAAGTTGTGTCCTAAATTTGTGTGCTGGGAAAGTTACAGGATTAGGAATACTAAGGATGACTTATAGAGCAACAGGAACATCTTAGGCCTTACTAATTAAAGAATGATAGAAATTTGCACATACCATTGTTTCAGGTAAGATAATCACGTGAAACCAAAAACTTTTCTTTTGCACAAATCTCATTTCATATTGTAGACAATTTATACCCAAACTTGTCTTTAAAAATGCGTGCAGGTGTGTATGCTTGTATCAGAGAATGGTTTTCCTTCTCAACCACAGGCTTCAGAGAAAACAGCAAGAGGTTTACCTGAAACAAGCATGCACTGAGGGAATTTTACAGGGTTTTGTTTTTTTGCGTGTTTTTTTCAGAAGTAGTATTGTGGCTGAGCCATATTTAGATTGAACAGACAGGACAACAGATTCCTCGTAGTCTCTAAATCACAGCATATCTCTTTATAACATCATCCAAAGATAAGGAGCTAATCACAGAGTACTGTTCTGGAGCAGGAATGGGTCACTCATTTTTGCTGAACCACTTCAGAACCAGAACTAAGTACGTTCTATTGATATCAGTGAAGATCATCAAGACTATGATATAAAGCCTATGTCTGAAAAAACAACTAAAATATCTGACTTCCTCCTGCTACAGTTTCAATAAAAGTGGAACAGCCCTTCGGGAAGGTATTGTATAACATTTGAAAGCGTACTCCCATGGACAAAAAAAACCCCAAGTTTATATATCAGTACAGAATAGTTCTAAAGGAACCATCACAAATTACCAATTAACTAAAGCTAATATACCTACTGAAATGGATTAGTGATTCCCTTTGTAAACAAAGAACTGATGCCAAATTCAGTTAAGGAGCTCATTTGAGAAATCATAGTATCTTGGAGAACGCTATTTTCTGGTCTTTTTGGTAATGTGAGCATCTCTGAGAAGGATTATTAAAATTTTATTAAACTAAGAAGTTTTCAATGAAATTCAAAGTTCAGAGTAGACATAAATATCTCTCTCTGCCTGTTTTTCCTGATCCACTCATCACAAATCATACACAACTGAGACAGGATGCATTTGTACGCATTTGTTCTTCCTGGGACAATCTGTGAGTTGATGTTAATTTCCAGGCCAGTGAGAAGCCTATCTTCTTCAGCATTAACTCTTCTGTGATATAATGGGAAAGATACAGGAAGGATTCCATGAGGTTCATTTAGACATATCAAGCGATAAGCCATGGGTCATGGGTCCTGTGCAAGTTATATAGTGGCAGAACACAAATGGGTAAGAGGAAGGAGCAGAAAAGGAGCACTCAAAGCTTCAGTTCACTTTGTTCATAAATTAATGCTACTGAAAAATGGTCTGCTGCTGGGGACCTTTGCTTCAACCATTCCCCTTCCCCAGACTCAACTTTCTCTGTCTCTGGTATTTTATTTCAGTCTTTCTCCCTCCCTCTCTACCCAACCCAGACAAACTATTGCCAAACAAAACTGTTTCTCTTCAGAGAATAAGCTGAGCAAATTCTCTCTAAAGGTACATGAGATATTTAAGGATATTTGGAGGTATTTAGAGCACCAACTATTTTGAAACATCACCACTATGGTAATGTGTCATTTCTCTCGCAGACACCAAGGTAGACTTTAAGAGCTAATGTTGAAGGGCCTTCTTCCAGCTTGGTACCAAGCCAAATGGAGGCACTTTGAATTTTCTAGAAATTATTTTTTCCACATTACTTGAGGTAGTAATAGGTTGTAACATGTGCAAGACTTATGTTTCAGTCTGCAGGTGGATATTGAAGCCAAAGAGTGAATGAGATAGATAGCCACTTTAACGGAAAAATGTTTTTCTTAACTTACAAGCTGCTGAATAGTCTTCTTCAGTGGATAATGGAAAGTATGTTTTTATAGCAAGACCCTATCAGCCTCATTAAAACAATTTTTTAGCTAAAATCTTAGCCTCCATGCTTTTATCTCTGCAAAGTCTCCATCTCTGCACAATGACAGTTCCTCTCTAGCTACATAGGACAGTACAGTACCTGCATACAAACAAACATCCATCTCCTGATATCTGCACATTCGTGCAATAAGTGGAAAAATCCCTTTCCTATTGTCTCCTTCTAACTTACAACTAGCAATTCATGTTCATTAGTGAATTCTTCACTTAGTATATTATTTATTTCTTTGCACTGGTGTCATGTCCTTTTAATACAACTTTAACTAAAACAATACAGTTCTCTATGAAACTTATGTGGAGACATCATTTTGGGTGACATTCAATTTATTGGACCTGCAGTCCAGTATCTTGGACCTTTGGAGCTCTGTTATTTTTCATGGAATCATAGGATCATGTAGGCTGGAGAAGACCTTTAAGGTCATCAACTCCAACTACTACCAAACACTGCAAAGTCCACCACCAACCATGTCACTAACTGCCATGTCTGCACGTATTTTAAATACCTCCAGAGATGCTGACTCTACCACTTCATTGTTACAGTCTGTTCCAATGTTCAAGAACCCCTCTGCTGGCGAATGTTTTCCTCATATCCAAGCTAAACCTCCACTGGTACAACTTGAGGCCATTTCCTCTTGTCCTGTCCCTTGTTACCTGGGAGAAGAGACCAATACTCACCTGGCTAAAATCTCCTTTCAGGCACTCGTAGAGAGTGGTAAGGTCATCCCTGAGTGTCCTCTTCTTCAGCCTAAACACTCCTCGCTTCCTCAGGTCCTCAGTCTCATAGGACTTCAGACCCTCCACCAGCTCTGTTGCCCTTCTCTGGACATGCTCCAGCACCTCAATGTCCTTCTTGTAGTGAGGGGCCTAGAACTGGACATGGAACTCAAGGTGTGGCCTCACCAGTGCCAAGTATAGGGGGACAATCACTGCCCTGGTCCTGCTGGCCGCTCTAGTGCTGATACAGGCCAGGTGCCATTGGCCTTCTTGGCCCCCTGGGCACACTCCAGGCTCGTGTTCAGCTGCTGTCAATCAGCAGTCCCAGGCCCTTCTCTGCTGGCCAGCTTTCCAGAGACTCTGCCCAGTCTGTAGCACTGCCTGGGGTTGTTGTAACCCAAGAGCAGGATTTAGCACTTTGCTTGTCACTTGTTTTTGAGGTTTTTTAACTGCCAACCATAATTTCCATTTCATGAAAAACTAGAAACCACCACTGGGCTAATATATATCTGTAATTGAAAATGATCCTGTAGGTGTTTTTTCCAGGTTTAAGCAGGTACTGCATTTTATAAACAGTTTCTGAAAGATGTCAAACACTCTTGATGGCCTGTCAGTTGTATCTGATTTGTATGCATCAGAGTTAGTGGTCTTCTTATCTCATACTGTGCCACGCACTTTCAATTTAGTTTAGTCAATGTCTCTGAGGAGTGAGATACTCATTTCAGCTCATTCATTAGCTTGCAAAACTCCGCTGCTTAAAAAAAAAAGCACACTTCCTAATTGAAAGATATTCTCCTAATATTTTCTGGTGGACTCATTCATTCTCTTTCTGCTCTCAGACCTTTCATGAAGCCTACGAGGCAGCATGAACAATTATTTTCTGATACACGAGTGTATGCCAAATAGCTATAAATATCCTAAGATGACACCATTTCATGCTGAGAACTACAAGATGATGGAACATGATGAGGTGATTGACACAAACATACAACACAAATGTGCGAAGACAGAAGCCGTGAGAAGGTTATCAGCTACCTCCGGCCTGGGCAGGGTAAGGCTTTGCAGAAGGAAAAAACCTAGTTTCAGTTCCATACCTAAACCCATTTCATGTTCTGCATGGGTTTCATTTTCATCTGACTGCATCATTCTGCAACTGAAACCATGGTGAAGCATTTCTGCCACTGCCTTTGAAGACACACAGGCCATTAGGATAAGCTATTGCTTCAGTCACTCATAAAATTAATAATTGCATTGATTGGAAACAGATTTTCTGGAAATGTAGTGAGTCCACATAAGCAAGCCCTGTTGAAGACGAAAACAGACAACTGGATCAAAGAATAGAATTTTAAAACATAATTTATATTTCAGTTTTGTTATACAAAGTTTTACTTCAGTGTGGATATGTGTTTAAGTGGCACACCTGTAATTACAAACTTGTATGTAATTACATACAAGGAAACACCTCATGATGCACATGCAAAGGTCAGTGCTAATGTGCCTGACCCAAGAATGTGCCTTGGGCTGGGGGCACACCATCAGACAAATGCAGCTTGTCATGTTGCTGGCTCAGATCCCTCCACAAATAGAACTTAGGCTTTTGCTCACACATACTTCACACAGGTATTTTAATGAACAGGTACTGTGAAAGAGCACTCTCCCTTCCCCATTCCACACTGATGCCTGTGTCCACTGCAGAAGACCACTAGGTTGTGAGTCTTCAAGATCCACAACCATGCAAAGAGGGGCCCGGATGAGGCATCTTTCTTTCTGAGACCAACACCCATAGCAGGCAGGTTCCTGAGACTCCCTTTACCTACTTCCTACCAGTTAAATCCTGCTACAAGGCAGCAAGAGGAAAAAGCAAAAAGCTGGGAACAAAAGCAATCACCAGTCTTCAGAACCCAGCACTAACAGAATATTCAACCACTGTGCCCCCGCTGGATACAGGCAGCTTGCACAGGAAGAGAAATGAAAATCATGCAGATGTAATGAGGAGTGATTCTGGGGTACCAGAGTGAGCTGCCAGCTGAAGAGTGCAAATCTGACTCTGCTTTTGGAGGGATCGTTAATACTCCAAGATACCTGGAGGGCCACAGTCTTCTACTTATGCTGCAAAGTGTGTGTAATCCTAGTTAAAGGCACTCTGCCTTGCTTTCAGGCACATTGTGTAAATACATTTCCAGATGCGCCACATGAAAATAGCAATCCATGCGCTGTTCTTTTGAACTACTACGCAAATCTTTTCCCTAAAAGGCAAGGTCATGCCTTTTATTACTTGCTAAGAGAGTAAGAGACATCTTAAGATTAAGAAGATTTACAGCAATTAAGATAATGTAAGTTTCTGCTACTGCCTCTGTTCTAGAGCTGCTTCATGCACCTTTGGGAGGTACTCCCATTTCTCCTTCCTAGGAATTTTGTTGATCTTCATTGTTTGCATTGTAAAGCCTCTGGATTCAGGCAGTTTTGAGCCAGATCTACACCTGGAAGGGAGCAGTCCCGTTTTCAGGGGAACACTCTATGCAACCATAAGGCAGGAACAGCTTTCTGTATCACATAAATGCAGTGGCTTCTGTTCTGGTTTTGATCAATAAGCCCTGACAAATGCTTGTCTTGTCCTCCTGACTGCTATGACCCAGCTAGGGTGTAGCTGTGAATAATCTCTGAACAGGTTCCCTTTCTAGTCCATGGGTATCTGTTCCAGCTAGTCACAGATCTTGGGATGAGATTCTTCAGGCCAAGTGGCCAATTCTTCTTTAGGAGAAGAATTCTCCTCTGGACTTGCTGTCCTGATATCTACTAACAGAGAAATGAACATAGGCATCTTGTTCACAGGAGACCTCCTGCACTGCAGCATTCTGGAATTAGTCACATGCAGCTTGTAGTTCCAGCACAAAAACAAAAACAAAAACAAAAACAAAACAAAACAAACAAACAAACAAACAAACAAAAAAAAAAAAAAAAAAAAAAAAAAAAAAAAAAAAAAAAAAACAACTTTAAAGCAGATCTGCTTGCCACAATATTTATTTGCCTATGATTTATGATTGTTCCAGTCCTGCTTTCCTGTTTCACAGAAATTATTCATTTCATATTCATTTCAGCACAGAAAGAACAGCTAAATAAAATAAATAAATAAATAAATAAAATTGCTAACTGTGTAAATCTCTGCTGCTCTAACATACTTCCTAAATTCATCATGGTGACAGGTTCCAGACCTTCTCTGTTGCCTTGAAAAATGATGGTCTCCGTAGTTTTTGACTGACAAGGATGATGAGTCTACTCAGAAAGCCCAGAAGCATCAGTCTGTAAGATTATCCTGCTGACTGGAATTTTCCTGCTGCTTTGAAGAAAGGCTAACAGAGACTGGAGCAACATCATACAACAGTAAATTTGGTGACATATTTAGTACATATACATAGAATGTTTCTCAATTGGCAGCCAGCCCAAACCTAACACCTGTGAGACCAAGGAAGTCAGAAGAACATGATTTCTCTCTCTGGTGGGAAGCAAGTCCCCTGTCTCTGCTGACATGGAGTGGCATTAAATGCTGCTCCAATATGGACTTCCAAGTTCCAGATTACTCATGTTATACCTAGGGCGGGAGGAGGAGGATGCAGACTAGATGACCTTTTAAAGGTCCCTTTCAACAAATTATTCTGTGATTTCTTAGCAGATACCTTAAAATAATATGTTAGCATCAAAATCAGATGAATTTGTTAAGAAGTACTAAGAGGCAAGAAAACATTTTTTTTAATTAAAAAAAAAAACCCAAAAACTAAAACACAAAAACCATACTAACACAAAATAAACCAGAAGACCAGACACGTCCGCAAGATATTATGGCTGCCTCAGCTGCTTCCTCAGGGACTTGGGAGATTGCAAACTGTTCCCCTGGTCCCCTGCAGATTTTCTAAGAAGGCATGTCTCCTTGAAATAGACTAATGTATGGGCAGGAAAAAATAACACTGCATAAGGGCACTGGGAAGAGCCATAAGCTAAACCGTCAGTGCAATACAACATCCTCACACAGGAAAGTTCTAAAGAGACTCAGTCAAATCTTCAAGAATCTTTATGAGCTTTTCGGTGCAGTTGAGTTCTTATGATGAGATGTCACTGGGAACTTCTACATAGCAGCAAGAGAAGTTTAAACAGCTCTATCAGAGCTTAGCTGGTAAAAACACTTACATTACAGGAAAAGTAAAAACTCCTTAGAAACAATTACTTCACCTTCATTTATTTTCTTTATATACTTCAAGAAATGTGGATGCTTGGTAACAGCAGCATAGCAAAACACTGGTGCTGTGCTTCTTAGTAGCTACAGTGATTTCAGTGGGATTATACTATAAGAGAGAAAAACATTCTTTGGAACGCACTTTTACTCAAGTTAGGAGCTTGCAAGTCCCATCTTATTGAATAGAATCAAGTCTTCTTTGAAGAAATGCTAACATAATTTCTGTCAGTGATCCGTCATGTTTTCTCAAGCCTGAGGGCCAGTAGGCAGGCTGTGAGTGGAGGAGACACGTTTTTCATAAGAAGATGTGGAGCTTCCATAGTGAAGTAATACCAGTGATTGCAGACACATTGTGCCCAGGAAGAACTCTTTAAATTTGGATTACTCTCAGCAGTTTCGTCATACACCCACAGACAGAAACATAACAGACACACTCACACACACACAAGCATTGTATCTGCTAGCCAGAGTAGCTCTCTCTCCTCTCTCTGCAGCTTGGGTTATTTCAGTTCTATGCAGGAGTTCCATCTAGGATGCAGCACTGATGAAACAGACCAACCTATCTGGAAGAAAAAATGAGAGTCCAAATGTCTAAGTGTGCCTCCAGGACTTTAAGAACAAAAACTATCAAAAAGCCATTACCTTCCCTTAATTAAAAAAAAAATAAATTAAAAATAATCCCTTCAGAGATGTGACTTCTCAAATCACTTGTGTCGTAACCACCACAGGCTTATTAACAGATTTGACATCACATTACATCATTGGGGATTCTTTGTCAATGCCATTTAGTGGACTATTCTCAGAAAGCTGCAAAAATGAATAGAAGTACCCAAAAATAAGAGAAGAAGCACTGCTAGAGTACTTGGTCCCTTGTAAGTTCAAAGCTTTCAAGAGATCTGAGATGTCAAAACTGATATCAGAAGAAAATAACTGAAGTCACCTTTAGTCTAAGACTTATGGATTTACTTGAAACAAAGTAATAAGAAAAATCAGTGGCAAGGCAATCGTTAATGTATTATGTTGTTTCATATTCTAACAGACTAGAGATGCAAATGCAAAGTTGAAAATATTTTTTAAACTAGAAGATTAAAATTAAAGAAATAAGTTACAGGAAAGGTCTGTTCACTGCTAAAGTATGATAATTACATAAGAAGTGTGAGGTTATTTCAAAGCTGTCATTGTTTGGTTATTCTGTGGTGGCTGTCTCTGACCCCCAAACCTGAAAATCTTTGTCCTGGCAAAATGCAGATTCAGTATGAAACCTTTACTCTGCATAAAGTTCCATAAATAAGTTGCCTTCACGAGCATGTAGCTAAAGAGTGTCAGAATGTGAATCCCTATGCCTCTGGACTCAGGAAACACAGCTCCCATATTTGCCCAGTGGCTGTTGTCTCTTTTCATGTACAGCACACTGGTTTAGCCTTTAGTGTTGATTAACACAACTCTGAACTCCGTATCATTATCTTCCCATTTATGAAGGTGACTTCACACTTTTTTCACTGCCTGCAAATGCTTTTCAAGGATCTCATTATGCAGTTTGCAACTCAGGCCTTTGAACACCTCAACAAAAAACTGCCTCAAAGACTGTGAGTAGTAAATCTAATCTGACATCCAGAAAAAAATATCTCTCAGTACTAAGAAAGTCCATTTCCTTAAAATATCTGGAAAGAGAAATAAACATCTATTCCCAAACTGAGGCATATATCATTTCTGTTGCACATGTTCCTGCCTTGTAGGTAAGCCTTCTCTTCCACTCCAACATTTGTGATTCTGGGTCCTGAAGACCCCTACGGGTCCCACTCTCAAAACAAAGGCTGTTTTTTCCTTTTATATGGACAGAAAGAGTGAGACAGTTCCCCAGGTATGCTTTATAATTTGTTGACAAGTCTAAGGCCCCTCCAGCTACCTAATATTACTGAAGTCTGTACTCCAGCTTTGCTCCTGGTGCCTCTTTCATATCCTAGTGTCTTGTTCAGTCTCCACCAGCGTGGGAACTTGCACAACCCATTTTGAATATGCAGATCTCACTAAAAATGTTCCTAAAGGAAGGTAGGTAAATTTTCCTCCAGAATTTTATAGTAATTTGCTTCAAGAGGCAAAAGCCCCACAGTGCTGACGAACACTTAGGGAGCAAAGACCTCTTGTAAGTCACCTTGCAGTCTTGATTGAACAAGATGTGCTAGTTCTATTTTCAGTCTTCCAACAGCAGCTCTTTCTTTCACCCTTTTAATATATAGGCCATGCCTCCTATTGATCCATGCACTTTTCAGTATAGCATGGCATTACCTCAGTCTATAGAATTACTGAGAAAAGCTCAAGGGATCAGGAGATAATTGAACAAGAAAAATAATTGATGTAATTTCTGTACTTTTTACTTTTTACTTTAGGAAAGTTAAAAGAAAATTGAAGGGCATGAAACACTTTTGAACCAGAAGAAAATGGTTTTTGAAAACTTTTCTATGAAAGACTTTAAACTGCTGCCTAATTTGATATTTTGCATCCTCAGTTAGCAATAAAAGATAACAAAAACAAGATTTCAAAAGCTCAGAATTCCATATTAACCTCAACTCGGAGAAATATTACAGAAATGAAAAGGTAACAACACAGCACTAAAAAAAATATTTTTATGCATGCCTATCTAGTGAAAAGGACAAGGGAAGAGTTGTGTAAGACTATTGCTCTCACTCCTTGAATTCATCTAGATTTACATTAAGAAAGCTTACTATGTAAGCAACACAGCTGCATTCACCCTGCATTCATTACTTGTATGAATATCACCTTCTCCTTTGCTCCAAAGGAAGTACTGCAAATGATGGTCAGGGCTGCTCAGACAGCTACAGCTCAGGCAAGCACTTCTTTTCCTTTTGGGAAATGTCATGTATTATTGTAAGTCTACTAAGCCTGTTATCCAGACATGCTCTTTCCTTCTTGTTTCCTGAATGGAAGGTACAGCAGGAGTGTAAAAAGCAGCCCTCCACAAGGCTCTCCTTACAAGCCACAGCCACATCTGTTGCCTTATTTGAGCAACAGAAAACTCAGGGTTTGAAAGAGCCTCTGAGGAGACAGCCACGCCCAAAAACTTGATACTACACTGTGGTATAGGTAAGGCAGGAAGTATCATATATGGTTCTAAATACCCAAACATCGAATCCAGCACAATTAAGAGTGATTATATCCTGCTCTTCTCTAAGCATTTTAAGGTAGGGGGAGCAGAATTCCTCAGAGCCATGAAGAAAGGACAACCATACTCATTTGGGGTATAAAATGACTGCTTCCTATACCATGTTAAAAAGTTGTAGGTTTTTTTCTTATGGGAAATAGATATTCAGACACATTATTCACATATTCACAAATTCACATCTGAATTACTACCAAACCATCTGTTTCATATATGTGCAGTATTCAGTGGTTTGTCAAGTAGCTTAATTGTGTCAAGGAAGCATCATAGCAGGGTCAGTAACCTAGAGGAAAGATGACTATCAAATTATCTTTTTCCATTTTTTTCACAATATATCCTGTATGGACTATATTGAATGTAAATATGACGTAATAGGTAATTGCTGCCAAAATTGAATCAGAAATAGTGTAATTCAGACTTAAGAATGGACTAACTGGAAGATATCATGAGACTTTGGCAATAGTTTACCCTGAATAGAGAATTCTACACCTCCAAGACTGGTCCTGTTTGATGTTTCTATCACCTGTCCTCTAGAGTCAGGAATGACACACATACAGAAGCAGTGGTTACACTGGCCTCTCCTTGCTGTGATTCCAAGCATCACGGTATTAGCAGCTGGTAAGAGGAGAGAATACTATCATTAAATGTCAGGACAGCATTTCTGGTGGCTGCAGAGCTTCTCCTGTATCTGCCTTTATATGCTCACAATAGTAACTGATGTACTTGAATTAATCCAGATGAGATGTATTCAAGGTAGGTCCTCTGACACATTCCTTTCCATGCTCTTGTTCACAGTGCTACTCAACACAGGCATTCCCAGGCAGCTGGGAGCCCCCTGGCCACCCAAGACTTCCAAGAGAGAGCGGGGAAATACCGGAGTATTTCAACACATCTGTGATTATCTACAGAGTCATCAGCTCCCAGAACCAGAGTGCTGATTGTACAATACTAGTGATGCCCTTCCCTACTCCAGGCAAAGAGAAAAAAAGCTCTGGATTTTTAATATCTACATACTATGACAGAATGTGGAATTACCATCTCATAAAAAACCCTCATCCCTGAACAGTCTACAGCTATTACACTACCTTGCTATTCTCCATGTCTATGAACCTGGAGAACCAAGGGAGCACAAGGACCAAATATAAAGCTTTCATTACCAAACAAGAAAAGGTGAAACACAGGGATCCCAGGCCCTTATGCTTCAACTGGGAGAGACTGGTGTGAACTCCACTGTCAGCAATGCAGTAAACCATCTTCCACAGCGAAACCCAGTGCAGACAAACACAATGCATCTTTTGCTACAAAGAGACTTATTCAGCACCATTTTTTTTTTACCCTTAGTACTTTCTCTGGAATCAAAGGTCAGTGGAGCAAGGCTGACATGACAGTACAACCAGAATCCTTTCACGGCTATAGCGTGTTTACTGTTTGAAACATAATCCAACTTGCAGCCTGCTGTACTAGCTGACATGTAATGCTGTAATCATATACACAGACATATGCAGAGGAAAGGAGGGAAAAGCATAATTAAAAGCTTTGTATGGAGAAACAAATACTGGTCAGTCAGCAGCCAATTAACATATTTAGGTTCCTCACTTACAACCAAGAACTGCAGGCATAAGGAGGGATATCAAAAGGATGATTTCAGCATTGACATATTTAATAAATGCTCTCTAGAAGAATCAGGCGGAGGGACTGTTATTTTCAATCCGTCTGCAATCACAACTGCAATTGGATTCACCCTCATCTCTGCAGACAGATGGGCTGCAACACTGAAAAGCCACCCATTTTTTTCTGTGAAAAGCCTTGCCATTCACTCTATGCTTGAGGGAAAGTGAATAAAAAAAATATTTAAAAGCAATATATCCTCAGTTACAGGAAGTGAACATAATTTACATAAAATTTAAAAATGTATCCTAATTAAAGGGGCTCTTTGGAAAGATCTTACAGCAATGGAATAAAGTTTATTAATCCACTAACAGCGATAGTCTGAAGGAGCAATCTAAGAGAACGGTGGATTTTGTGGGGTGTGTATGCAGGTAGCATCTGTCATGAATAGGTGCACATTCACATAAATATATAATTTTGACTCCTTTTGCACTATGCAAAAAAGGTCTGTACACCTTGTCAAGGTAAGTGAGATGCCAAAAAAGTAGGTCACCAAGAATGATAGGAGTGTGACAGCTTGGCTACATGAAACTATTAATAAATGAAACTTTCCAGTCAGGGAAACAGACACCTTGCTCAAGCTCCTCAGAATTGGGAATGACTGGGAGAAGGAATGACTTCTCACTGTCTCTTTAAACAAAAGAATAGGTCTTTTATTTAAAGGACCTAAGGAGAAAGCAAGTTTCAAACAGTTTCAGTCTGAGAACTCTGAAGAAGCAGAAGAATGTGGCTGTTCTTAAAGCAAATAACAGGGCTGTGAAACTCCTTGCCACAGGATGTTGCAAATCCAATAAACTGCCATGCTCACCATGAGCAGCCACAAGCAGCCATCAGCAGCAATAACATGTGGAGTACAAATGATATGTGCTCTGATCCTTCTGAACTGTGGTTCCAGCCATGCATGATGTTAAGCCTACATTAGAATTAACATAAAATTGAGAATTTTATCCATAGGTTATTAGGTTTCAGTGCTGAGCTGCAAATAGGAGAATAAAGGGGAATGAAGGCCTGTGTGTTAAGAGTTCCTAAGACAAAAAAAAAAAAAAAAAAAAAAAAAAAAAAAAAAAAAAAAAGAGAGAGAAGAGGAAGAGGGAAAGGGAGACAGGAGGGAGAGGGGAGGAGGAGAGAAGAGAAAGAGGAAGAGATTAAAATTCTATTACAATTTATGGAAGCTGAGGCACATTACGTTTCCCAGTGTCCCAGCAAGACATGCTTTTTTTGTTGCCATTTATTTCCTAAAGTGAAAGCAGTCTATGGGTTCACTCATTTGTCTCAGTATTTTACAATGTTGCTACGTGACATGGATAAATATTTTGGTGTTTGGAAGTTTCAAAAGGGCTGTTACCATCAGAACACTTTGACACACCAAGTCTGTTCTACCACACAGATCCTTCAGCAAGTAAAATGCTTGCTTCCATTTCTTTCCCAGATGGGGAAATATTCCTACTTCACAGATACAAAGTGCATTTGTGGCTGAATAAGTAGATAAATGAGGTCTAAACCATGTAATAGTCAAATAACTGTTAGTGAAGGAGAAAAATAGAGCTAGACTGAAGAGAATACTATCCTTTAGCATGTGGAGCATGTTACATATTGGCTTATGAGTTTAAAAAAATAAGCACGCTCTTCAAGGTCATGAGCTCTTTGGCCACAGACATTCAAGTTAAACATTTGGATATTTATTTCTGCTAGCAATTTAAGAGCTCAAGCAACCTAGTCACTCAGGAAAAGCGTCTGGAAGATAGCATCCCCAAAACCAAATAGAGCCATTTGTGCCATAATGTTGTTTTGCCTTGAGAGTTAGCACTTTCTCTGTTACATGTGGAATGTGCTTCTATCAAGCCAGAAGCTTTGAAATAACTAGATCAACAAGATACCCAAGAGTGCCTCAGGTTTTTGGAATTCGGTATGCAGACTAACACTTCAATGTAAAACTGAAGGTCAAAACAGATATTAAAATGAAGTTAATAATGCCATCATAATTTGTAGCAGGATAAGGAGATCATACCAAGCCCATCATAATTTTATTTATGCATAAAAAGAAATTTGTAATTGAACAGAAAAAAAGACGGGTTGCTTATATCTCCTTACAACTTCATTCTTTTGCAAGAATATGTATGTATGTTCTTTAGTGCCATGAATCAAGAAGCTTGAAAACAATTTTATTTAAAAAAAACAAACATAATGTAAGCCTACAATTTCAATAGGCTGCATTTTACCTCGTAAGTATTTTTCATCGGCAGTTGTCAAACTTCAGCTATGAGGGTTCATCTGTGATGTACAGTGTGCTGTCTATATGGAATACAACATACAAGAATCCTTCATCTCCCCATCTGCTCAGTGACAGAATCACAGGGCACCCCACTGCTTATGCTTTGTCAAACACTGACACAAGTACTTCCAATTCAGATTGCAAATTTTGTGGAGCTATTTATCTAATACAAACTCTCCTCAAGCTGGCATTTACATTTAGTGGACTGTTCCCTGAAGAGGGAAGAAGGGAAATATATATATTTAGGATTTTTCTATTCTGTATTTTATTTTGGCATTTCCTTACATTCCAGGTTCAAACTTCATGCATGTGTGTGATGTTTGCTTGTGATCATACTGTTGTGCAAAATGCTGCTCCACAGTGTAGCTGAGATACATGGATGAAGAAAAACTTGCCATGAAAAAGTCTGGTGCCCAAAATAATCTTTGTGGGTATGTTGTTTGTTTGGGGAGTTTTTTGTTTGTTTTTTGTTTTGGTTTGGTTTTGCCTAGAAACAGGTAAGGAGTCTCCTCCCAGGCTAATAATTTCTGCTGTTATTCATCAAATTATACAGACTGGTTGATATTTTGCCTTCAGTCACAAAAAATGGATGAATTCACAATTCATTCCTCTTACTCCATCCTGACATTGTAATCCTAAATAGCCTCGTGCAAATCTTTCCAGGGCTTACCTGAAGACTGGGATCCACTATAGCCCACCTGATCGGGGGAGTATCCCAACAATGCCTTCTTGCTTCAGATACAGGAAGCATCATACTTTAAAGCTCTCATTCTGATGGAAGATTTCAACCACCTGGACCTCTACTGAGGTTGTTCAGCCTGGAGAAGAGGCTGAGGTCAAGGAGACCTCATTACGGACTTTTAGTACCTTTAGGGGGCTTATAAAAAAGTAGGGAGAAGGACAGTTTATATGGGCAGATAAGGGCCAATTAAACTGAAAATTTTAAACTGACCTAGGACAGCTTTATATTAGATGTGAGGAAGAAATTCTTTATTGTGAGGGGGAGGGACTGGCACAGGTTACCAGTGAGAAGAGGTGGATGCCCCACTTCTGGTCACGTTCCAGTTCAGGTTGAATAGGGTCCTAAACAACCTGACTTAGTGAATGGTATCCCTGCACATGCAAGAGGGTGGAACTAGAGGATCTTTAAGGTCCCTTCCAAACTCAAACATTCTATGATTCTATGGATGGGAACCTCTGACAGAAGAAATTGCTGTACTGAGGGTGCCAACATCCTTGGAAGCACATCTTGCACTATTTGCTTCACAGTACGTGAGGCTGAACATAAAACTAGACCATTTTTCAAAAGTCTCCAGAATCCCATAGCAATTAAGCTCTTTTCAAAAAGCAACCCTCTTTGCTGTGTACAGACCACATACATATTGCCAGGATTACTATGTTCAGGCATTAATTCCTGTCCCTTCTTTTTGCTACGAGAAATCATCTTCCTAAAGTCTTCAATTACGATCAGGGGACTGTGATCCAGGGTGACTATGAAATCAAACTGGCAAATTTGATTTGGTCTGTGACGCCTCCAGTTTCAATGAAGCACATGAATGACACTTTTCTGACCCTTCCATATATTCAGCAGTATGAAGAATCTTGCTGTAAAATACACATTTATATAAAGGTGCTTCCAGTCCACCGTTAATTGATTCCAGGCTAGGAAAAGACGGGGTTAAAAGAGTGTAAGGCACTTTGATACAAAGCCTGACTGTGTCTTTGAATGCAATCATAATATCAGCATAATTATATAAATATATAATTAGGTAATTATACTGGTATTTTTTCATATTCATCTAGCAATTTTTATTTGAGACCACGCTGCCTAGTACAAGAGTATTAGGACTATACAAAATACAGTTGCCTAATAATAGACTCTAAGTTACCCATTGTATAGTCTAGGCTACAATAATAAGAGACTCTAGGTTAGTATTAAGTGATTTTTCTCAAAAGCAGCTACTGTTGCTAGATATAGCAACTTCCTGCTGACCCAGGTATCACAAATATCACTAACAGCTACAAAAGGATGTCAAATTATTCCATAAGACTGCTCAATAATGGAGCATCCAGTCTCAGTGTCAATAGCACCACAGGCCATTCCTGGCGGTATATCTTTTCCAGCTCCACCTAGATCATTAAGGACTATCAAGACAAGATTTTTCACAAACACAAGATTGTTCTTATCCCTAACCAAGGAGAAAACACACAGTGTGCTCCAAAACGGAACTATCACAAAAAAACCCATTTAAATCTCTCAGTACAATGCTAGGGTTTGCAGAGACAGTCTCTCAAGGAGGGCCTTTGTTTAAGGAAACTGGGGAAACAGACATCAGAAGGACCAAGATTCTTGTGATGCACTGGGACAATCTTTAGAAGAAGCACTGGGGCTTGCTAATCTATTCAGGCCAAAATGAGTATTCAGGCTGGAGGAAGTCTGACTCATGCTAAAGCAAAAGCTGTAAGAAAAACAATTGAGAGACACTTACTGACTTCACCACATGGTGGAACATGCTGCATCTGTGAGCACTAATAAAACCACAGATTTCCTAGTAACAGGAAGCCTAGTCCATGCAATGTCTTATCAGCTGAAAAGGATTCTGAAGGAAATAAAAGTGCTAACTTCTGACACAATTTTTGGGTTAGACTAAAGCTGCCAGTACTGAACTTTTCCTCTAATCTTTTGGAGACCTCAGTGCCTCCTGCCTTGGGAGCAATTATCCCTTCACGGTTCCCCCTGACCACTAATTACTCATGAGAGGACAAGATAACCCTCAAACTAGTACATAACACAGAAAAAGAGTTTAAGTAGTTTCTAGGTTACCACAGCATACATGCCCTGTACTCTTCTGCCTTTTGCTTTTCAAAGAACATAGAACACTGGGTTGAAAGTAACGTCAAATATTATTTGGTCCAAAACTTTCTTGACAAAAGAACAGACTAGACAAGATGGGCCAGCAGACTCTTCCAGATGACTCTTCCAAGTCACCAATGCTGCAGTATCCACCACTGTCCTGGGGAAATTACTGCAATTGCTAATTTTTCTCATTGTGAAAAATCTTCCTCCCATGGCCAACTGGAGTTTCACCAGGAGTACCTTGTACACTTCTTCATCTTTTCCATGTGATTCATTGTAGAAAGGGAGTCATCATCTTCTCTGACGTTACACTTTAAAGACTAGAACATGGTGTTAAAGTTTTCCCTAAACCTTCTTTCAAGGATGAACAAACCCAGCCCACTCAGCTGTCTTCATTTAATGGGTCCTTTGTCCTTTGACCCTCTTTGTTATCCTTCTCTGAATCCTCTCCAATCCATTCATCATTTTTTTCTTAAAATCATAGAATCATTTAGGTTGCAAAAGACCTTTAAGATCATCAACTCCAACTACTAACCTTACTAACCTAACTGTGAAATTCACCATCAACCATGTCCCTAAATGCCACATCCACTTGTCTTTCAAAATACCTCCAGGGATGCTGACTTCACCATTTCACTGGTCTGATGCAATGCTTGAGAACCCCTCTGCTGGCAAAAGTTTTCCTCATATCCAAGTTAAACCTTCATGAAAACAACCTGAGGCCATTTCCTCTTGTCCTGTCCCTTGTTACCTGGGAGAAGAGTCCAACTACCATTTGGCCAAAACCTCCTTTCAGGCAGTTGTAGAGAGATAAGGTCACTTCTGAGCCTCCTTTTCTCCAGGCTAAACAAACAACCCCAGCTCCATCAGCCACTCCTGATCAGACTTGTGCTCCAGGCCCTTCACCAGCTCCATCGCTCTTCTCTGGACATGCTCCAGCACCTCAATGTCCTTCTTATAGTGAGGAGCCCAGAACTGGACACAGAACTCAAGGTGTGGCCACCCCAGTGCCAAGTATAGGGGGACAATCACTGCCCTGCTCCTGCTGGCCACTCTAGTGCTAATACAGGCCAGGTGCCATTGGCCTTCTTGGCCCCTTGGGAATTTGATGGCTCATGTTCAGCTGCTGTCAATCAGCACCCCCACATCCTTTTTCAGCTGGGTCACTTTTCAAGCCCCCAGCCTGTGTCACTGCCTGGGGTTGCTGTGACCCAAGAGCAGGATCCTCATGCAAATGACATCAGCACTGCCCAGAACTCTCTGCAGAGTCTTCCTATCCCAAGCAGATCAGCACTATTCTTATGTTCCACTGCATTTGCTGCTGCCAAAACACATAAAGCCTAGAATATCTTTTGGGTTTGACATACTGACTCTATTTGTCATTAGTGACACATCTCAAAATGTAGTAGTTCTTAACAAATTCAGGAAAAATCACAACCTTCCTTCTCACCCAAACTGTGAAATGAAGGTATTTTCCCTGATTTGCCCAAGTTGTGTTATTTTTTTTAACTAATCATCAGTTCTAAAACATTACATCTAGCTGACAAGCTCTGTCAGGCTTTCTGCTGATCTCCCTGCAATGTCAGCTTGCTTTTTCTCCCTCTGTCATTTTTCTTGTCTGTAATATAAAACATGAACAAGGTCTGAGACTTGACAAGAGCTTTATTTACAGTGTAGGTAACATAAGATTTGTATGCAGCCATCAGAGAAATCGACTCTGCATATTAATCTGATATTGCTAAAATACAATATATTGGTACAGCAGTTTACATATTAAGCTCAAAAATTCATGCAATGAATTTGTCAACATTTATAACTCTAAATTAACTGTCGAAATAACTTTAAATGCAATCCCATTTCTGGGTTTCAGGCTGCATTCAAGGCATCAGTCAATGAATTGCAGTGGCCTGGTGCAGCCTGATCTACCACTAGCTCATGATATGTGAAGCACAGTATTTTTGACAGAGCCCCTTGCTTCCATCAATATTTCTAGCCTTTCTTGAGTACTTCTTCAGGTACTTTGAAAAATGTCTGGTCTGAGTCAAATGTGAACTCTTATGTAGGATAAGGACAAGCAAAGAGAAAAGACCTCTTCTTACACATTTGCACAGACCTTCCCATCTTACTGCTGGCCCGAAGTATAGCAATCAGCTAATACATATTGTCATATGGGTCAAGAACACATTTTCATTCTAATGTTGCACAGAGGTGAATAAGAAGATAAGAGGGGATGCAGAATGCTTATATGCTGTCCTAGTCTGACCATGCTGGAAATACAGTTTCATTTTAAATGAGGCTTGTGTTTTCACAGCTTAAATTTGAATACAGAATACAGTTGTTTCCATCACAAAGTACCAGCAGGCCCTTAAACACAGCTCTACCCTTGGAAAGAATGATAGGCCTGTTTAAGTTGTCATTATAGAGGACATAGTCAATTCTATCCCATCACTAGAAAGTGATTATTTTGCTGCTTCCCCTAAATCTCTAAGAAGCCATTGGGAGGTAGAGTCCAAATTCCTCTTCTTTCACAGGCTAGGCAATCACTTCACTTCAAAGACCTCAAGATGTACATGTCAATATGGAACACAGAATCTAAACCTTCTGTTAGGGACTTCACTATGCACCTCTCCAAAATTATGTGTCTTTGCACTTGCAGCATCGTAGAAGAGCTGCAAAACCTTTCCTGGTTAATTCACTTATTGAAAACACTAGCTGAAAAGCAATTGGGGATCATAAGGGTGAATGGTGACCAGGAAAGAAATGTGAATCTGACACTAAGAGAAGTATTTTATCTTTTCCAAAATAAAATATTTGCTGAACTGCTTTGAATTGTTTTTACAATTCTACTAGTATGTAGATAGTTGTTTGCCTAGGCATCACTCTAAAATGCACACATATTATCTCACTTCCATTGCTAAGAAGAAATGTTTTTATTAAAAGAAAACAAAACACACAAAAAAAGGACCCACAGTGGCAAAATCTATTACCATCATGTTTTCAGCCTCTAATTCTGATAGCAGCCATGAACAGTTCTTCCTTTAACCACTGGTAAGAATTGTTTGTTAGTATGGTCAACAGTCCTAAAAAATGCAACTTGCAATGTGGCATATTTCACCAAAACCTTCCTTCTCATAAAGAGAGACAGAAATCTTTAAAAGGGAATTAAGGTACCCTGGACTCCAAGTGATTCTAAAACAGGCATGTTCAGACACACAAACATTCCCAGATTAATTATTCCTGAAAAAAGAACATTCAATTATATCTTAAGAGAAGATGCCTCTGATTGCATTTCTTTTTAATAATTTGCAGAGTTTGCTTACTGATAGAGTCACCTGAATGCTAAGACCTACTGGAAATATCAGTGGAGCTGCCAAACTCAGGTCTAAATGTCCAAAGGGTAAGTGCAACAATTCTAAACTACTTCATGTCCAGAACTTTTTAATTACACTGAGGATTTTGAAAAGCTCAGTTAATGATTGATACCTCCAGTTTCTATGTTCAAGCATCCAGCTCTGCTAGATCAGACCATCAAGATGTTTGATACTGATAAACCTCTTTAGTCCCTTGACTTTCTGCTGTCCTTTGAGAAACTGATGTTTCTGAAAATATAAATCCAGATTTGTATTCTTTTTCTCTGCCTGCATTACCTGTTCAGTGGCGATGTGAGGCAAGATGCCTTTGGATGTTCCCCTACTGCACTTTGACAGTTTCACAACCTTTTTTTTTTTTTTTTTCTTTGGAGGAAGATATTCTTAGAGAAAAACAGGACCTTCCAAGTATGGCATCTAGAGCAAAACACACAGTAAAAAGTCCAGAATACCCTCCTATGACTCTTACAATGGCTGAATCACAGAACACTTCAAGCTATAAAGGATCTCTGGGGACCAGTAACAAAAGCCTTCTCCAAGCAAGGCTAACTACAAAGTTAAATCAGGCTGTCTCATGGTTCCAAACTCATGTTTTGGAAATCTCTAAACATAGGAATACCACAACCTCTCCTTTTAAAATTATTTTCCAAGTGAAAGCGCAAAAATCATAAAAGCTTGCAGAGAGTGTTTGCTCACCCAAAATAACAGGAGGGAAAAGTCTCTTCTTCATCCAGATGTCATGTATTCTCCAGCATCCACACTCCTAATATCCCTGACCAAAATATAGAATCAAACCAAGATCCTGAATAATGCATTCAGGTATTTATATCTGCCCACTTTCTATCATTCTCATTGGCACACACATATCTTTGACTCCCTTTGGAAAAGCACTGTGAAGTTCTGTTTTGAAATTACAACAGACTGGTTGATTCTTCATCTTGATTTATTTCCAAAGGTCTTCAGCCTTCTGTTGCAAGACTGTGTTGCTACTGTCATGTCCCAGCCTTGTTTCCCGCTCCGTAATTTAGTGATATTATTTGTTTTTATCCTAGACAGTTGTCTGTCATGCTCAAGAAACTGCCATCATCCAATGCGCTCCCCAGCTCTGCCTCTGTCCTTTTTTTCACTTTATGCTTTGTAGATAAATTAAAGACTTCAAAGAGAAGATCTAGGAAAGAGTCCTTCTTTTCAGCTTTCCCTCCTATTTCTGACAGACCTGGTTTGATGGTGACATAGACATTCTGTCATCCCTGAAACAAAAAACAGCAGCACACAACTAACTGCATCATGTGGCTCATAGATTCAGCTAACTACTTAACTACTTAATGCCTCAGAGGCAACACTTTTTTGGGAACTGACAAAATGGCTCAACCTTGCAAGAGAACTTCGCATATGCTCTCTAGGATCCTGGCTTCTTTGCAGCCTTTTTCTTTCATCTTTGCATTAAGTACTTCTGGTCCAATAACATAAAATCTACCTAACTTCAATTTTATGTTTAAATATTAGCAGAATGGTCAGGAAGGATATGATTCTATATCCTGGAAGGATAAAGAAAATTTATTTACTTGACTTCATTCTGTTTAAATAAAAAGATGAAATCCTTAGCAAATAGCAGCATGGCTTGGGATTGCTTTCTGGGTTTCTTTTTTCTTCTGTAGCATAGACATATTTGGCATGAGCTCAAAACCAAATATCATACCAGACACTGAAGAACTAACCCTAAAAAACCCAGACAACTCTTATATGTGTCTCTGTCTGAAATCTGCTGAAGGTTTATTTCATTAATATATGTTCTGTGTCTCTGTGGGTTTCCAAAAGCTCTCATCATTTCATGGTCCAAAAAAAAAGTGATTCTGCACATTACCAAAGTCTCACCCCCTGGAACTTTACTGAGTAGAAATAGTAAATTTTCCTCTGTGGTTTACAAGGAAGAATGTCTGAACAAGAAATTGATCTCACATTGGTTCATAGTGATGATGAAGATGGAAACTCTTACAACTCGCTTCAGGTCTTCCATCATATTGATGCTATTTCTTCCATTGCTTAGGTGGGAGTCTAAGACAGGATTAAACTTCAAAAGTTCTAGGAAGGCAGTAGCAGGCAGATTTCCTACCTTCCAGCCCTCACATGTGTCTTCTTTCTGCTGCAAAGCAGGCCCAGCTACTGTAGAGGTAAGCAAACCATTTCCAATACATATACAGTCAATATAAGGATTTGGGCTCTATATGAGGAGCCATCCAGAAACCTTGCAATGGATGTGGAAGAACCATACCTCTCATCCTTATGGCATTCAGTCTTCTGCAAAGACTGCTTTGCAGCCAGGTATAACCCATGCAAAGGTGCATCTCAGGTCTCACAGTACAGAACGTCTGCTGACAAAAGATGTGGCCAAAGCAACACTCTGGCTTCTCAAATTTGGTCACCAGCAAGCAGGGTGCACCGAGTGGAGAGAGTCCTGCCTAAGCAGAAGAGCTTTTTATCTCAAGCCATTCATGTCCACATATTTTCCTTCTGCTGCTCTCATGTCCCCTTTATTTTGCACCTTCCAAGAGCATAACAGAACACTACGAAGACTTTGCTACATGTCAGAAGAGCCTTCAGCATTGGTGAATGGAGAAGGGGAGTCATGCTGCCTTTAGTGTTGAATAATGCTGAAGCCATTATGACTCATCAATCCCAAAGTTAAACATCCTGATAGTGAAGTGAAATGTGGCAGACAGGGTGAAGGACCTGATAAAGGAACAAACAAGTGATACTACTGATGACTTACCTAAAGATGCTGAGCTGACACAGCTTGCCTGGAGACATCTGACTGACATGCAACCCTCCCAGCCCCACTTTCTAACAGCAGAGTTTTTTAACATACCCATTCTAGGAGTGTGCACAAAAAAAATTGTTAACTTTAATATAGCTGCTTTGATATAATTGCTTTAATATAATTCTTCAATATTGTTTAAAAATAGTGCTCTATTCTAATACTAGTAGTTATAGCTACCTATGCTGTATAGTAAATAATTTTGATTAGGATCCTTTTGTTTAATCAGAATCATAATAAATCACTTATATTTATATAAATATATATGGTTTGCCATCCTTAAACATGCAAGGCAAGGTTTTATAAAGATTCAATTACACCTATAAAATCCTTTTAACATAAACCATTGACAAAGTCCAGGGCTAAGAATGGATCCAGCCACAGGTAGACTCCTCCCTGAGAAGGAGTTTGAAAAGGAAGGCAGTCTCCTCTGCACCTTGTGACTCAATGGGAGGGCTTCTCTAACCAACTTTGTCTGAAACTCCCATTCTGCCCACAACAAGCAGGGAGAAAATGTGAAGGTTAAAACAAAGGCGATAATGTCTGAGGCCCAAGTTTCAGCATCCATTCTTCCAGCTGGGCCTGTGGCAATGTCTCATACACCTCATACACCAAGTAAGCTGAGTAGATCACTTGAGCCTGTAAAAGGTTTAAGGCATCAGTCAGCACAATGTCCTTACCCATTTTTGCACCACTTAGTCTTCTAAGCATTTGGGATTTACATCCTAGCTTTGAAATCCTAGATAGATGCAGGGCCAGTATGGAGAAAAAGCTGCTATTTATCAATAGTAGATGGGAGGCTTGATCCAGAGAAAAAAGGCTTTTCAGAAAATGCCTGCCTTTAGAACGTCCTGATCAAAAAGATGGTAAGAGTTGAGCATTGCACTAGAGTTTTGCAGCAAAATCGTAAGTGTTCGCTGAGTTACCTAACAAGCAGATCCATACTGGCTCAATTCTCACTCAGCAAACCACCTTTCAAAATCAGAAAGAAGATTCCCTGTGTTTTCCAAAGGGGTAGAAAGGGGGGGAAGGTATTACTCATTTCAGCCCTCAGCATTGGCAGAGGTCAACTGGACTCTAGACTGGAGAAGGGGGTGAGCAGAGCAGTGCCCATACCACTGTGAGCATAAATGAATGCATAAATAAACACTTCTACCCAAAAAAACCTGTTTAAAACAGGATAAAGTGACCCAGGTATGACATGTACTGTATCTGATTTTATGCTCTTATGACCCATTGCAGAAACCAGTGATGTCACTGGAAGTTGCAACCAGCACTTTCTGCAAGTTTTCCCAGCACAAAAGATAAGGATTTATAAAGTAAATTGCTGCTCTCTCTATATAAAGAAACACATGCATACAAGCAGAAGGCAGGCTAATAGTTTTGCAGAAATTCATTTGTTCATTAGCACAGACAAGAAGAGACTTCAACACTATTTTAACAGGCAAGTGGCTGCTGGTCTTCTCTCTAGCTTATTATCTGGGCAACATATGTGACTTTTTATCTACCTCCATGCAACAGAGGTCACACGACCCTCTCAAACGAGGCATTTCTCTTCCCTAGCAGCTCCTACACTCGAGCACAACAGTGTGCTCAAGCGGGCATCTTTCTAATGGCTTGTGTTGAGCTTCACCAGCAAACAAGTACATAGTCAGATGTTCTCTTTTCCACCAGTAGACAGGTCCAGCCCAGGTCTTTGGAGGATTTTGGAATAAAACCTATTTTGTAGCAGTGGAAAAATTCATCCTCCAAAGCTGTATTCTGTGCCTCTGAAAGTGATCAGGAAGAGAGGAACACAACATTAGGCACAATGACAAATCCAGTTTTGTCTTGGGAGCTTATTTTGCCAGTCCCTAAGGTTTTGTGATAAAATAAACCAACCACAGAGAAGATGAACACTGCAAGTTTTATGATGGGTAAAAATTATTCTTTATTTCCTTGATCACGAAGGCTGAGAACCCAAGTTTTGGATGAAACCTAGTTTTCCTTTAGTTTGGAAAACAGAAATTATAGTCTGGCATACTCCTTAAATTTCTCTGTGGCATGAAGGCTGTGATTCATTGAACCTAATGACCAAGCTTGAAGATTTGAGTAAGATCAGTTAATTCCCTTGTTGGGCTGTGAGCCCTTGAAGTGCTTTTCTCATTATCCTCCTACTTTGATTTCAGTCTTTCCCACTATGGAAAAATCTGACTTAATTCAAATTAGCAGATTTTCCCTTTTTCCTCTTTCAATGATAAAGAGTGTAGTAAGACCAGTAAAGAAAACTTTGCAATCTATTAATAAGATTTCTGTATATCCAGATGTTCAAAGAACACCCCTGAGACAAGGGTCCTAGTTACCAAAATACAGCAAATCCCTGCAAAAATAATAATATTTCAATCAGTGTTCTTAGCATGATAATCATAAACCAGATGGTTTATTCATCTAAAGTCTTTTTTCTATATCTTTAAATGATTACTTACTAGAAAAGCATTACTTTCCAGGGGAATCCTGAGAATCAGTCAAAACCCAGTTTATATCCAGTAAAAATATCTGGAATAGTTGGAGCATTGTCTTTCTCTAAAAGACCTCTCTTGGCAGGGCTGGATAGGACGTTTTTATCTCCTCAGAAAAAAGTATCAACTACATTACCTTCTGCATTTTTTGGTTTGGTGTTTTGATCTGTTTGGCTAGGTTTGGATCTTCTCTGACTTTTAGCTTGCTTCCTTGAAAGATTATTAATATGACACCACCCTGTGGTATAAACTACAGCACATCACTCTTTCTGCTCTCCCACTGACAGAGGGATAGAAAAATTTCAGCCCTGTTTTCCAGTTGTGCAGAGATAAAATGGAGCAGGCCATGACCACTAGCTTTCTAACAGTATCCCAGTTACTTTTCATATCCTATTTGTTCCCACTCCTCATTTTCTTTGTTCTTTACTATACTGCCTATCTGTATGATCAGCATTGGTGGCTAAAGAAATGCAGACTAGTCTTCTGATCAATGCCTCTTGGGATAGTAAAGGTCATCATCTCTGTCCTTGTAGGTGCTCATTTCAGTTCATCAAGCTTTCCTTAGCTTCTGCTTTTTACATAACAAATACCTTCTAAACTTACCATGACACCACTGAGCACTATTACTATGGTACACAGAGTTCATGTTTTGAACAGTTTTGCTTCCACCAGAAAATACTTCCCAAGAACATCAAGGAATTATGCTAGCTGTTACCTTCCTGTCTATGAGTAAGACAATGTGAAATTTACCCAGCAATGGAGCCAGGAAATATTTCCACTCCCCTCATAATCAGCTAGCCACACACCTGGTGGTGACTTCACTCACTGCCACAGAAACAACTGTGGTAGGAGCCAAGCTGGATCCTTCATTTCACATCATGATGACTTACCAAACTTCACTGATTAACCCTGGAAATGGACCTGTATACTGGACACTCAAAAGTCTTGGGGATGACATGCCAAATGAAACCACAGAACACTGCAACCATCCCAGAAGAATAGCTGTTTATCAGGAAAAAACCCCAAACACCACCTCCACCCCTCCCTCAAAGCCCTAAAACACTTCTTAAACATGTTTAAAGATAGCAAAAACATGCAATACCAGATACATTGTATAGCAGAACTCAGGCTAGCTCTACAGAGTGAGAGAATTCCCACTCACAGGGCTCTTAATGAGATATTTGGAAGTCATTCCTCATTTTAACAATGATCTCATTATAGATTCATGCTCCTTTTTGTACCATAACCCATTTTACCAGAAACAAAGGGGCCAGGGGAGGAAATTCAGTGTAACTTGAACAGACCAGGTGAAAATGCACCATCCAAACTGCACAGTGTTAAAAATAAATGTATCTGAAGGGGAAAAAAATCAATGACAAAAAAACAACTGGCAAAAAAAAGAAATTTGGCAGTTTTCAAAGAACAAGTTGATTACTACTAATGAAGTAATTAACACTTTTTAAAACAGTGTTTAATTTTTTTAAAAAAACCTCTGAAAAAATAAAATTGGATATGCAAGTTCTAATTAATACTGTAATAATTTATCACAATGTAAAATGAGAAATCTTTGCTCCTCATTAAAGCAGTAACTCAGTAGAATTTTATCAGGAAAAAACAACCATGGGAAGGAAATAGGGCTGGAAAAATCCTGAAAAAACCAAACACTCCATTCTCTTACTAGAAAGCTGTTTCTGCATAATTTTATCTGACGGATATTTTTTTAGAACTGTTATTTCTTCAGAGGAAGAAATTCTACCCCAGCCCACCCCCAAGAAGGAATACAGACTCTTCTCTACCAGGTATCTGAATTTGGTCCACTTTTCCCCTCCCTCTCCCTGTGTCAGTATAAACTTTGCCACCATGTGCATGGAGAACAGTTATCTTCCTTCAGTAGTAAATAAGGAGATGTTTCAAGCCTGTATATGTACAGTCGTGGGTGGTTCAATCTGATCCCAGATTAAGCACAGAAGTTGAAGATCTCAAGAGGTCTCTTTCAGTTCCTGATATTCTGTGCTTCTGAGATAAAAGAATAGGAAAGATCCAAACCAGCAGGCACTATTAGTCAAGTAAGGTTTTGGTCCAAATCAGACCAGCCTGCTTTTCTGGGATGGAAAGAATCTACTCAAAGGCTTCATTACTTCACATTCTCTGGCAATCATGACAAATTTTGTCAGACAGACCTGTCTCTATGTATTATAGACAGCTCATTCAGGAATCTGCCTGGATACAAGACGTTGTGATGGTATGGAGCAAAAACTGAGCTCTAAAATGCAACCAAACGTCTCCATGTCCACTCAGTGCAGCAAGGGACTCTGTTGTTACTGCTGTGACACTTCACCTCACAAAAGGAACACAGCACATGGCCCAGATGACAAGTGTGCTCACAGCTCAAAAGGCAAGAGCAACTGAAGGACGAAGAAAGATTCATAAAGCTTTTTCATGAGTGCTAAGGAAATTCTGGGCTGTTGGTTGAATCACAAATAACAGTTTGCTGTGTGCCTACAATAACAACAAAAGCTTCCAAGGCATCCATTCTTTAAGTTGTTTTCCCAGTTTCAGGTGCGCTTGAGGACTTAGATCAGCTACCATGAAAAAATAAAAAGCACAACAGCAATATTTCCTGTAGTTTATTTTTCTCTCACCACAATGAATTATGAGCAAGCTGAGTGCCTGAATATCAAAAAGGGATTTTAATCTGTAAGTCCAAAATTTTCTTCAGGATGACACATGAAAAGCTGTAGATCAGAATAACTGGTATACAAGGAAGCGATTAAAAGCTGGATACTTATGTTTCCTCAAATCTTATTTCTTCATGATCCCACTCACTCCCCCTGAACATCAAATCTAAATGGTGTTTTCTTTTCCTTTCACTCTGGTAATTGAGCTGTACACTGACTCTTGTTATCCAATCAAGGCATCCTATCAAATGTGGTTACCACACTGTTAAGAAAAAGAAATTCACCATTCTCCCCCGAAACTATTCAAACAAGGGCAATTGGTAAAATAATGTTGCCAGTAATTTCATCTGCTAGAACTCATATCCACAGGCAAAATATTAAGAAAAAAGCTGGAACTTCTCTGCTTTAAAAGAATCAGAAGCCATATGTGTATTTTTTGCCCACAGAAATTAATTTTTCACTGTGACACAGGACATTGTGGCCTGGAGAATGTGTCACTAATGGGATTTTTTTTGGAGGAGAATACTAAATTGAAAGGCAAAGCCAATGCAGTTTACCTGAGACCCTCCAGCAATTTGAAACAGGCAAGCTAGAAGGATGACTACCAGAATGTTAAACCCATTCTAATATACCTTGGCCACAGGTATAAGGTTAAATGGTTGCAAGGCAAAATTCCTTTGGCCAGAGGAAGGCAAGAAAGGCAAACCAGTTCTATAACCTGCACCAAATACAAGAGTCCTTGGAAAAGAAAAAATAAATCAAAACAAAGAAACAAACACCACACTCCCCAAAACAAAAACAACAACAAAATAAAAATAAAAAATTAAGCACAGCAACAAAAGCACTTGTGCATTATGCCTGTAGACAGAACTTTAAATTTAATGTCAGAGGAATTCTTACCGCTATCTCGGGCAAAAAAAGAGCCAAGATTCGACATATTCCGAGGCCAATCTTTATTCTGACAATTCTACAGCTATCTTGTGCTAAACTTGTCATACCAAGTTCAATAATAGAGGAAGTCTGAATTCCCAGCCCACAAAAGTTTAATGGCTTAAGTCATGATTTAACCAACTGGAAAAAGTCTCTCAGAAGTTCTTAGGTCTTAGGTCTCATGGCCACCAACATGATATTTGTACATAGTCATGTGTCTGGTTTTACCAAATGAAAGAGGGAGTTATGGAAAAAATTATGCTGAAAAAGGTGGGCAGTTGTTTTACACCATCTCATTTTTCTAAGAGCTGAGCTTCAGATATTTCTAGGCATCTACCTTTAGATTTTTTAAGTTAAATTTGTTTCAAACAGGTGGCTTTCACAAAAACAATGAAGAGGAAAGATGCAACTGCCCAATTTCTGCTCTTTTATAAAGACTTCCCCACTTCAGCCTCAACCATGTGATTTACCAATCTGTTGTCAGCATTAGAGAATTTTTCTCAATTTTTTTAAATAATGCTATTTTTTTCAGATTAGCTTAAAAACTAAGTAAAGACAACAATAATAATAACAATAGCAATAATATTTTGAAACTACCAAGAGGGAGCTTTCATCTGAAAGCAAAAAAGATAGAGAAAGATAATCTGTTTTCTTTGTTGCCTTTCTTTAAAAACCTTCTTTCTAAACAAATATGTGAGGCAGTGACCTGGGTTCCTTTCTCAAGCCACACTCATCAACTTGCATAAAATCAAGTCATTATACCCGAGTAAATTGGGGAAAGAACAAACAAGTGAGCCATAATCTAATTATTCCAAATACATTGTTTTTTGCTGCAAATTTAGCAGTATCACTCCATCTTCTTTAATACCTGGGCTGCTGTTGTTCATTCTTCACTTTGCCAGCAGATCTTAGGCAGATGACTGGCAAGTGATAGAGCTTTCAGAACTCATCCTGCTTCCTCTTTCTTACATCAGAAAAATAATTTTATTTAGGTGAGTGAGTATTTTCCATGGCTTCTGAACTGATCTAGTGAATATTTAGAGAGAGCTTTTCAGAAATAGAAAGGTAAGAATACAAATAAATTCAATTAATTTATGAAGGCCAAGCAAGTATTGTATAGCAAGAAAACTGTACAGAGGCTGTACTCTTGATTGATCAGATTCAATTACCGCTCAGGACCAGAGCTTTCAAGGGTCCCATTTCCTGCAAGAGCTTTTCAAGAGTCTTTGTGAGTCTGCTTCAACGGCACAGTAGTGTACCCTACAGCGTTCACAACTCCTCTTAGTGTGCCAGGAGAAACTGTGGATTTTTGCCAATGAGAATGTGATTTCCACTTGTTATTATGTAACTATCTTCAATAACAACTTCTTGAGCACTTGAAATATGCCCTGGGAAACACACACCTCAGAAGAATTCCTTTCCGTGTGGGATTACAACAGATCTCACTGTATTTCCCCATTCCAATTTAAATTCCAGAAAATCAGCTGAAAGATCAAGTGAAGGGATGAGGAGCAACCTACAAAGCCCTCAGGCAGTAATGGATCTTCAGGCAACATGCAGCAGACTGGTGGAACACCTGCATGTAGTGCTGTAGACACTAGAAGATTCCAAAGGTTCATGGACAGACTGGGCAACCTCACAACAGAAAATTCCACTGAGAATCATTAAATACAGAAAAACCTACCAATACTCAGAAAGCCACTGGACTAAAAGTAGAGAATGAGAGGGATGGGAAAATATTAGGGGAAGTTATTATTTTGCCTTGTACTTCTATTTTCATAAAAAGCATTCCTTTGGCCAGTACAGGAGGTAGGATGCTGAAACACATCAGACCATTGGCTTGATACAGTGTAGACCTGCCCTCCTACACACATTTCTGAAGTATTGGATCCCAGAACAGTAAAAAGGCTCTACAGTGAGCAGATGATGTGAGACTCTGGTGAAACAAACAGTGTGAGCTGCCCACACCACACATAGGATCATAAAGGTCTGTGTTTCTCTGCTCAGCCTTTTCAGAACTTTAAAAAACCTACACATTAACCTCACTGGTACAGGACGTAGGCAGAAATCTGCCCACTTCTTTGCAGAAAAGGACAGCCAAAGCTAGCATCTAAATGACAGTAGGCAACAGCTTTTTGGTAAGATTTTCTAAATATTATGTATCTTAATTACACAAATGGACAGCCAATGAGTTGCAAATTCCCCAGTAAAGCCTGCCTAGCACAAGATCTTTTAATTCTACCTTTGAAGTGAGTGATTTACAGGAAATGAGCTAGAGATTTCAGTGCTGACTGCAATCAAGACCTTTATCTTTACAATGAGCATGATTTATAGCAATTTTATGCTAATAGCTCTCACCCATCATTATCACAAGAGAGAATATATGTCAAAATTCTTTATTCACCCTAAATCACACATCAGCCAAGCTTCCCATTCAAAGCATCTTATTGGGAGCTACAGAAGCAGAAGGCACAGTGTGCTGCACACAATGACTTTCACAGCCTTTTAAACCCTCCTCTTACTTTGGACATCTTATAAAGTGGTGGAACATTGTTTTGAATAACAAATACAGCTCAATACAAATGGCAGGTTTGGGGTGGACATCCAGTTTTAGAAAACTGATCAATGTCAAATTTTTGTCCTTCTTCAAATATCATATCTAATTATTTTTTTACATAACCACTCCCTTGCATCCAAATATAGAACCCTTATGACTATCAGGTATGCACAGAAATAGCATGCATGGATTTGAAAGACACAGATACAGCCACAGCCAAGCAGGCTGAGCAGCGTAGGGGTAGATCTCCATTACTCTCATGCAATTGCTGCTTTTCCAACACATCCACTGTTAGAAGCAACACTGGGATAGACAGTCCTTACATTTGATCTGACATAGTCCTGCCTTCCAATACGGCTTTGAACTGACTGTAGTGAAGCACATTGCACATAGGTTTTCTGGTGTGTCCACTGTTCAAAAGGAAAGATTAAACTTACAGCACGAGGAAGTACAATAGGAATTAAATCTTGAGCGAATTTCAGGGATCCTAGGGATCTGTATTAAGATTTGTCTGCCCAGTGCTTATTCTAACTGGACATGAAATGAAGAATTTCAACCTACATGATTGAAACTGTGCTTTTTTCAACAAGCCAGTCCAATCCCACTGCATACTGAGCAGCATTGAGTGCCACAAGGTGGTATCTTTCTTGCTCAGCACTTTTTCACTTCCTCTGTGTGAGGATGTGATCAGGATCCCCTCTGTGTTCATCCTGGATCTATTTATAACAAATGCTTTCCTATAGGCTTGCTATGCCAAATACCAAAAATTGCTCCCACTCACTGCAAGGCAGAAATTCTATTCCTGTGTAATTTATTCTGTCTTTACATTTCTAACCTAGAGTACAGTGCAGATTCAAACCATTTGCAACCTTTCATCATTTTCAGATATGTGTATACTGCAGCAATCTTCTCCCACATATATTAGTCAGCTCACATCACCAATAAGTAAGTGCATGAAAGGGGGACACAGAAGCTGCTGTTTTGAGAGATGTACGTAAAAGCTGAGTTCTTGCGTTTTGTGAACTAGCCTGCATCTCTGTGAATTCATATCGATGGAGAATATGCCCTGGTGATTAGAGACCTGCAATCTATTTTGGTACATGTCAGGAGAAGTGCAGGACGGGTAACCTACATGCACAGTGAAAGTCAAAATTTTAGTTTATCCTCAGAAAAAAAAAACTGTTTTCAGATATGTGTCCTTGTTGCATAAAGCTTTAGACTGGTTCAGGCTGTAATGAGCATGACAATTGTTTGATCAAGTACATATTCTTCCTGGGATAGCCTTCCTGATGATTTGTTATCAATAAAAATACTGGGATCTTTTTTAATACCGTCCACTTTATTATTTTTAATCCTTTCCAACTAGATTGTGGATGCTGCCTGCTGACACATGTATTTTCTTCTTCAGTACTCCAAGTTTCCACATAAGAGTTGGGCTTTTTCTCAAATTCATAGCTGGGAGCTATATCCTATGCTCACCTGCGTGTCTACATTAAAACCAAACCAAAATGAACCATACCAAAATGCCCAAGACAAGTTTCTCTTTGGGAGCTTCTCCATATAACATCTCCCTCCTGAGGACACCTGGTTAACCCCAGACTCCATGATGTGGATCACCTGCGCAGAGACCCTTTTCCCTGACTGCCTAGCCACACTCCCGGGATCGGTTTGGTCAGTGCTGTACAGCTAAGACCTCTCATACAGTATATACATGAGTATAAAGATAGATAAAAGTCATCATATGCATACACTTCATTTTGGTAATCTTGTAATAACAACAGGTTGCCAAGAGAAGTTGTGGGTGTTCCATCGTTTGAAATTTTCAAAGTCAGGTTTGAAGCAACCTGATCTAGTAGAAGGCAGAGACATGATCTTTGAAGTTCCCTTCAAATCCAAAAGGTTCTATGATTCTAAGAACTTGATGAAGGAGTCCCAACACTGATGATTCAAGCCCTCCTTGCCCCCAGTCAGATCAAAGCTATCTTCTTCAGGACATCAAGGAACAGTGAAAGAGCAAACATCGCAACATAGGGTAAGAAAACAGATGCTAGAAATAGCATTTCCATGAGTTTCAATGATAATGAAAGGTTATCTCAGGTACCCATCCTCAAGGTATAACCCTCACTCACTGAGCACGATGTATGGCTAAAGTCACTCAAGCTCCACCTAAACATAAAGAAGTAGTAGGAAATAAAAATTAGTTAAAAATACAGAAATTTTGAGGAGAAGACTCCATTATAACTTCTAGGATCTGTCAATAGGCCGGACCTGTCTTGTCCCCCCCACAGGAGCACCTATCAGGTAATAAAAGTACTCTGTGCCTGCTGAATTATCTCAAGGGGGTTGTTAGTGTATTGCTTTGAGTTAGTATATTACTTTGAATATACTTTCACAGTCATATATCATCAGCAATTCTCAAACCTTACCCTGTCACAATTTTATTAATAAAGAGAGTTACTCTAGTCAGGATGGCAAATTCACTAAGTTCACACTTCGGTGATTGGTCTTTACCTTTGAGCATTAATACATTCTTCTATAAGAAACAGTAAATACCTTTCTACTCTTTGAAAAATACCTTACTGTCTAACATTCTAAAGAAGCAGGATCCATTGTTAATACCAAAAAGGTGTTCCAGTGCATGCAGAAGGGATTAGGAGGGTTCTACCTTTATGGCTGACAACAGTGTAAGAAATCTAGCTGCTTTCTAAACAAATGGTTAATTTTGCTGCTACTTATCAAATGAGCAGAAAAACAGTGGCCACTCAGCCCCAGGAGGATGGACAGCCTTCAGACATTGTAATTACAGAGTATCATAAGCTCCCCCAAAAAGCAAATGAAAATGTGTCTCTCTGAGCTAATGAACCCTAAGCCTCAATTCCAGCTAACAGCTGCTTATCGCAATTTAAAATGTGCTATGCAAAAGAACCCAGAATCACAGCTGCATCTGAAGCAATACTGGAGACAGACAACTGATGCAAAAGAAAGATGGGACACGACCTAGAAGCATGGCTGGAAAAATGTGACTTCACACTCTTCAAATGGGCTAAACACCAAATGCTTAAAATGAGGGGGGAACAAAGTTTTCTGCTGCCAAGAATAAATGCCAGTGGCTGCAAAAAACAAGGCCTACGGACTGTCTTATAAAGAGAGTTAGCAACTGATGAAGGTAGGCTGGATCTCCTTACACGTCACGGCTCCCACTGGCGTTCTGGCCAGCTGTCGATCACTCTGCACACAATTTCAGTTTTCTGTCATCCAGAGATCACAGTCTAGGCAAAGACAACAAAGAGGGAGCAAGTATAAAGGCTCAACAAGTTTTAGTTTCCTCACAATGTACAGAAAACGACAGAGCCTCCACCTATAAAGAAGCAACACATATGCTTAATTTTAGCTCAAACTTTTTACTTTATTGACCATTATTTTTACCTTTTCAAGATTCAAGCCACAAATAATGAGCTGGGATCAGAGCAATCCCATTGATCTACATCTTCTCATGCTAAACATCCAAATTTTCCTGTAGACAAAGTCATGTTTTAACATTGGGTGAAACCTTATACTGTTAAGCAAGGACCAATGCAACTGTTTAAAGCTGAAGATTTTTTTCACCCTTTTTAAGTCTGTGGCAAAGTGAACAGATAGTGACTTAAAGAGAGATCAAGAGATGGGGAGAGATGGGAAATATGTTTTTAAGCACTTCTATGTACTTTTTTTAAGCAGTTTTTGCTTAGATACTAAAGCGAAGTCCCAGTTTCAAACATAATGAAAAAGAGACTAAACCACTAACAGAGAAACATTTGAATGCTCTTGAGCTAAACTTTTTTGTTGAGTGTCATGCCTCAACTGTAAATGGGATAATCTGATTAATCCTTGAGTCACCTCCATTCTGTTTCTTCCTTTCACAAACATCACCAAGGATTTTCCACTTACAAAATTTAAAAAGAACAGACGAGGTTATCTTGTTCTGTGAACTCAGTACATTGTTTTCCAGGGCAGAAAGAACTCTTCCCACCACCATGCAGGCAACCTACACACAAGGGGCTACTACACTGGCTACTATCACTAGGAAATTACATTTCCTCTTAATGGCATGAAAAAATTTATTAAATGTCAGTGCTGCTAGAAGAAATCTCAAACGTGGTCCTAAATTAGCACATCTGAAGACCACGATGGGTTTAGATTTTTTCCTTACAGAATGAAGACAGATTTAAGAAGCACTTTCTGCCTTTTCAGGCTGGAAACTTTTGACTGGTAGGTCAAAAGGTAGGTATATTCAAAATTCATGTGTCATTTGTAAGTTTATGCCAGTTACGCCCATTCAAGAGAAGTGCAACTGTCATGGACAGTCAGAAAGGAGGACAGCAGATCTTATTCACAACAGCTTCAGGCAATTACTCAAGGGACCTACTCCCAGCACATGCCACTGTAATTTTTTCAGCTCCTGTAAATCCTACTTCTCTTCCTGTGAACATGGAACTCTCAGCTATTTTCCCCCATAACCTCACCTTTCATCTTCACTATATTGACCCCATTTTAAGACCAGTCCCTTTTTGATTCTGACAAGGGAGCCACAGCACACAAAAATGGCTCATGCTAGTTATGTCTTCCTTTCAATCAGAGTACAAAGCAACATGCTTAAAATACATACCACCACGCAAACTGCTTCTTGCATACTGAATTAAAGCTCAGATGCTTCCTGCTCTGATATGAACAGAGTGCCCCTTCGAGAGGACTCCTATACTCACAGAAGGTTTTAGTTTGTTCCAAAAACAACCAATATCCATCAAACCACAAAGCAAACTGAAGAGCACATGGAGAGAGGTGATAGCACACTGCTAATAAGCAATAATCTGTTTCTTGCACTTATAAAGAGTGCAATACTTTAGAAGACGTAATACCAATAACAACTTGGTTTATTGGTTAGAGAGTAGTAACACTGATCACAAAACTCATAGATGCTTTGCCAGTATTCCTATCTAAATTCTAGAAGATTAGGGGCATGTCTCAGTTCAAGGATACCGAGAGCTCTGAGGTGGACTATAACACAAGACCTGTAAGGCACCATATTCTGTTGTCAGGATATGCCCTCACACCACCCAAAACCTTCCTTATTTCTACAGTACCTCTCCTAATCCCACTGCCCTACCAAACTTCCACAGGAGCAAGCAAAGGAATAAAAAGAATAAACTATTGCAATGAACCAATAATGTTGACTGCTGTTTAGCAGATTTGAAAGCAACTACAGACCTTCTTCTTCTTTTTGGAAATACTCCACACCAAGGAAATCCGGGTCAGCAGTAATGACCTTCTGCCAGGAAGACAATCTTGATAGGAGCAATCTCAGCTAACATGGGCATCCAGCAGGTATGGCAAAGAAATATTGCTGATGTTCTCTCCTACCACCTTAAGGAAAACCACTGCCCCTCACAGATTCCTTAAAAGGTCAGTAAATACTGTTTTTTTAAGGGAAGCTCAGAATTTCCCAGATAGAGCAATAGCTGTTAGTAGAAGCTACCACAAAAAGACTTCTGGAAAACACTTGTATTGTTTTGTCAAGTATGGAAGCTGATGTACAATTGATTTGCTGTCAGGTTGGAAGAATGTGATTCTGCTAGAATATTCTGTAAGGCCTATCGTCCATTTTAATTAATCGTTTGAATGACAACATGAACATTTGTCACTGTAAAGTGATGTAAGGTAATGTAACAAAGCAACAGATGCAAGGCTTGTTAGAAGACAGAATACTTTGCATTACCAGGAAAAAAAACGGAGCAGCTTTCAAACACAGTGGCCTTTCTACAGTTCTGTATCTGGATGAGGGCAGGCAAAAAAGGGCTGCCACACAGAGCAAAATTAGCACTATAAGTCTTCTCAAATAATGGAATGAAATAGACAAAGTGCAAAACCAAGAGTGCCTACTAAAGGAGGAATATTCAAGTGGACAAGTACAGGAACACTTCCTGCAAGGAACTCACTGGCAGTTTTGCTGAAAAGACGAGGACAGATATCTAAATTACTGTCACAGCTAAGGCTGGAATACACGAGATTACATTTTTCCCTGCCCCTACAATTATTACAAGATCATGATGAAAGGAAAATCAATGCAGTGTGCCAGGAAATAGCTTATATTGGAGTTTAAAGAGAAGTGCTACTAAATGCAGCTCTTCCTCATCCTGACATAGTGTGAGTATACCAGGCAGAAAATCCTCCCATTCCTCTGAGACATTGTGTTCTGCTGGAAATGTTTAAATTACCTTACTGCCTTTACCCTTGTCTTTTTATTAGTGGCCACAATATATGCCAATGTTGTATTCCATCCTTCTCTAGCAATGAACTATTACAGGTCCTTTTAATCACTTCATCATCACCTTTGGGCCAGAGGAGGATGCTTACTTACAGGCAGAAGGTGTAAATGCTCCCCAGAGACCTGCTTAGAGAAAACACATTTCTTGAATGAAACACTAATTTCTAGTTAAAACGATACGTGTCACTTTCCAACATCTGGTCTATCCATTTGAGTTCTGTAACAAACTTGGTGAAGATCTTCAGCTGGAATGTTATACAGACAAGTTAATAAAACTGAAGTTGAGATAACAAATAGCTTTTCATTACAAATACATCCTTTCACCAAAATGAGTCCAAGTCTCTGCATCCTTTGATATTTTGTAGCAAACTGGTTTGTAGTACTACCATGTATCTGTGCTTATGCTTACAGGCACAGATTACATAGCAGTGGAACCATTCTTTCATGACAGCTGAAATCCAGCCTACTTGTGCCATGACACTGAACTGGAATACTAAAGGCCTTGCCCCAAAAAGCAATGACAGCACCACTGCCAGTCCAGCTGGTTTCCTATCACACATTTGTTGCTATAGGCACAGTCTCAAAAGAAAGTAATGTTGGGTTCATGCACACATTCTGCCCTCTGGTATAAACCAGATTGAGCTTCTCACAACATAGAAACCTGTTGACAATACACTGGCAGAGTTGAAAAAATGTCTAACAATTGGCTGCCATCCAAGACCAGAGGTCAACAACATGTCATGAATGAGAGCTAAAGAGGTAGCTTTGCTTCTGATAGTGGGCTGAGGTGATGGTGGGCAGAGAGCCAAAAGCTCTTGGCTCACACCTTGTGCTCCCCAATATCCTTCAGTGGCCTAGAATATTCTGGAAAACAGACAGGATCCTTCCCATATCACCTGTGAAAAACTATCCTATGGGCCAGAAAGTAAGAGAAAAATCTGTAGATAGACAATCTGTCTCATTTGCCATACTGGCACGTGCTTGTGACCAGAGTCGGCTAAAGCCAGCCAGGTTTCTGAGCAGCTGATTACATGCATTTTGCTCTCTATCCTTAAGCAACAAGGCTGCAATGTCAGGCTATCTTCTCCAAGGAGCAGACAAACTGTGACAGTACTCTTCTCCCCTCTCACTATCCCAGCTGCACTAATTGTTCTGTTTTTGAGGGCATGGAACCAGATTTAAATGAGAAGAAAAAAAGAACAACAAATCCTGTTCGGCCCAACACAACTAATTCCTTATTTTTTAGAGGGCAATTACTGCCAGTTTTAACACCCATCTCAATGAAGACTAATTCATGAGCTGACTGCCTTATAAGGGCTTTGTAGTTAAAGAGACTGGGAATAGGAACCTTGTTAAAATAAAGCTCTACTGAGCATTTTGCATTTCAAGACAGTTACCTCTTATGACTTTCTCTATTTGGTTCTCTAATTAAAAGGTTAGCAAACATGAACAGGGAGCATTTGACAGAACATAGGGAACCTTAGGTCTCTCCACTTGAGCCCTGAACTGAATTTAACTGCTCTGAGACTGTCAGTGATACAATCACGGCACATTAACCCCTACATAATTGCAACAGCTTTTTCAGCAGAACCACGTGGATATTAGCCCCAATGCAGACTGCTGAGCTGCGCAAATTCATGGCTATAATTTCTCTGTCTTTGTCCCCACTGCTGGGCTCAGAAAACACCTGGCTCTAAATAGTGAGCAGGCACCAGAAGCAAACACATGGCTGCAGAAAAAAAGTTGCAGCTGTCCAAAAAAGGGTAACAGGTTTATTGGAGAGCTGAGCCCTCAAACAAGAATTATTGTTTCACTTCCCTTTTTCCATCATTGTGATGGTCTTGATAGATCACTTGGAAGAATAATCCCCAGAATTTCTATAAAACACAGACAGAAGCTCTAGCTATAACAAATAGCATTAGTAAAATGTCAGTAGATTCATGCTGTCACCACCCACCAGCTGCACCATTAAAGGGTGTCTGCTCCTTAGGTGTCTCACTGCATGAGAAAGGGATGCCCAACACTGCCATGGAGGTAGACAAGGCTGATTTATGGCTCTGTGCAGGGTGATAACATGGGCATGAATCACCCAGCGCCTTCAGAGAGAAGCTAGTTTGGAGTTTGTGTGGTGAGGAAAACAGGAAAGAAAGCACTATCAGGTCTAAGGCCTGCCAATCTTTCTTATATGGAATATAAGCATTCTTGATCCTGGGCATGATTAAACAAACAAATCCCCCTCTGTGCCTTCTCAGGACACTGCAGCAGTCCTTAAGTGGCTGAACAAGTGATGCCAATTAGATCCTCCTGTTAGGCATCAATTTTTAGATGAGAATAGTCTGATCCTGGTGAATACATCTCAAGAGACAGTTCCTAAGCTCTCCCGTTAAGAGGTTGTAGTGCTATCTTAGCACAAAAGTAAATCAGAGAGATAACATTCTGACATGAGAGTTCTTAGCATGGGGGGGAAAAGGAGACTGAAAGACAAGCCAAGGCCCATATCTGTGCCTGTCAGCTATTGAGAGGAAAGAAAATTAAACATTAAAACACTATAAAAACACAAGTAAGAAGAGGTACAGAAAAGAATTTGAAATCATGTGTGTGTCTCAGATACTTTCAAATTTCAGTTGGGACTCAGACTATTTGAAATTAAGTGTGGCCTTCTCCATGATGTCAGTCATCTTTAAGTCAACACCTTCTAGAACTTTCAAGGTCTTCAAATTACATGACTATTACATTCTGTGGTATCTCTGATTAATCTTTCTCAACAGACAAAAAATTTCCTACAAAGATGAATAGCACTTCATTCTTATAAAATATTTGAAGATGAAGCAGTGTGATCCTTCTCTTTTGCTCTAAGTGAGCTGTACTTGGAGCAGATCTGGCCTTCGTCTTAACCAATAAACTCAGTCATCAGCCTTGTATGCTGTCTCCCAGAATATCTGCATGCTGCTTCCTTACCAGCCCATTCCTTCCTGACAGGGAAGTTCAACACAAACTCAAGAAGGAGGATTTCCAAAGGCTCTTGTCCATCAGCTCTTCTCTGATCCCTGAAAAAGTTCTTATGATCCAAGATATGAAAGGCAGATTTTGGCGTAGATGGATATTTATTTCTTGTTTTGCTGAAGCCAAATGGGAATCCAAGCAGGTAAGGGGAGCAGCCACCTCACACTGCAGAGAACAGAGTTTCCAGCTCTGAGACAGCTTTCCAAAACAGAAGTAGTAAGTGAGCAGCAAAACACTGCAGCTGAAATTGGGTAATGGGATTTTCAGAAGAGGAATGGGTTAACTTCCCCTGGCCTCCCATCAAGAAATGTATTTACAGAATCAGCTTTCCCCACTGTCAGAGACAGATGTAAGAGCAGAATTCCCATTGCTTTTCTTCACCTGGTTAAGTCATCATGCTTGAATGTGCAGGTGACAACAGTAATGCCATAACACAGCAACAAGCCATGCTCAGCATCCAGACCAAAGAGACAGAAGGTACTCTTTCTGGAACTTGGAGTTCCTGCATAAACCTGATGCTGAGTTCCAACCACAACTTCACCCTTGCTGAAGATATCTCCCTAGAGATATCTTCCTAGAAATGTCATGGACTCTACATGTCTTCAGGGCTTATGAGTTCTTATTGGATACTTTTACTCTTTAAACTTCATGAGAAGAGGAATTTTACTTTCCAGGGGTTGTTCTGCACTGAACAGATTTGCTTTTGGTTTGTTCCCTGGGCCTTAAGTGAAGGGAGAGAATAGATGAGGAAATTTATACAACACTAAGCCACTGTCAGTTTTCATTAATGATAGTGTTAGCATGGACCACGTGCTATATGGCTGTCATTAACCTAAAGGGTAATTTTGTTACCAAAGATTGCAGGATGGGAGTTTTGGTCACCTCCTCCTACCTGATGACTTATTTACTCTCCTCATGCCTCTAATGATTTATCAGAGAATTTGCACTGCATAGGAGTTATAAAAAATGCGCAAGTGTCAATGTGGTTTATGTATCCACTTCAAACAAAATACGAACTATGCTGCCCTTGCTTTTGCTGACTGTGGACTTCTTTTGGATTTAAAGCTTATTTCAAATCTCTCATAAACTAGACTACTACCTTTTCTTTTCTTGCCATGAAATGCACACCTTTTTATTGAATCACTTTTGCATTCCATACTGCCAGGCAAAGGTACTGTGAAGTATCTGTCACCCAAAATCTACTAAACCAAATGTTTGTCACTTAATCCTAATCGCAATATCCAGCTAACCAGTAAGGTAAAAAAATAAATTACCTTATTAACTCTATTCTCTTTGCATCTGCTTTATTCCCAACTGTAACATAACCAGTTATAATTGAGTTGCAGTTTAATCAACTAAGTGGGCCACCCTGTGAGGAAAAACGGAGGGAAAAAAAAAAGAAAAACAGAAAAAAAAAGAAGAGAGAATCTAGGTCGCTGTGTTCTGAAGACAGCAAAATAGATAATTGCTTCACTCCACAGCATCCATGCTACACTTGAGGTATGTTTGAGATCTTATGTAAGTAATACCATCCCCAGGTTAGCCTGACCATCCCTAATAATATGTGATACCTCTTCCATGCACATGAAGGTGATAGACCTGACATCAGACTGTGTGAAAACAAGGAATATTCTAGGCTATGAGATTTTGAGGGGATTTTTGTGAGTTTTTAAGAAGAGGAAGAAAACTCCTTAGATTATTTTATTTGCATCTGCAAGAAATTAATAAAAAATGCTAGTCTTCAGCTGCTGTAGATTGACAGACCTCTGTCAAAAAAGACAGCCGAAATTTCTACGTTACATTATGCTGTATCAAAGAACTGCCTGTGAGTGCCCAGGACCTTGTTGTGCAAAATCAAGCACAGAGTTTTCCTGGTCATCCAGAGGTCATTCCTGTTGGGCTAGACTAGTACTACTGTCTTTTAGTTAGAACTAATTTTTGGAGCACATAAAAAAGACCTAGTATAGAAGGACCTTGTACAAAGCAAAATGTACACTAAAATGATCTCAAAATAAAATAAAATAAAATAAAAAAATAAAAAATAAAAAAAAAATAAAAAAAAATAAAAAAAATTAAAAAAAAAAAAAAAAAAAAAAAAAAAAAAAAAAAAAAAAACAGGCAAATAACTACATAAGAACCAACAATAAGACAGGATGCCTGTAACAGAGAGAAAAAATTAATGGGTGTTGTTAACTAAGGGCAGCCAGTTCACAACAGTCAACTGGAGTAAAAACAGCATTGAAAATTACACACTCCACATTTAACCCAGGGAAATGATTCACTGTGTGAAGCAAAGTCAAAACTTTGCACTTTGACTTCACTTTTCTGTGTGGAAACAGAAGACTCCTGTTTGTGGTAGTGGTCAAGAGGATGCATTTCACCCACCTATTTTAAACAACTGTTACTGCATCTCCCAGCATAGCAGGAGCACTTGCAACTGTTTTGGAGGAGATCTGCTGAGTAGCAGGCAGAACAGGTACCACCTGAAAAGTTCTACCAGATGACATTCAAAACAAAACCAGAACTCCCAATCTAGCACCTCAACCATAAGGCAAGTCATCGTGTCTGCAACAGGGGATCTCAGGCCACAAGACCAAAAAAGGTGTTAAAACTCCTCAACATGGTCTTCAAAGAGATGTGAACTGCAGTGGGATCTCTGCTTGGCACGGTGTTCATTGGCAATAAATAAGATGCACAACCAGAAGAAAGGGATGGCACATTCATCCTCTCCCAGAACCCAACATCTTGCAATGGCAGTGATCTGGTGTTCTACTATTCACCTGTGTACCCTTGCTGTACATACTGTTTGGATAGGCACTCCGGAATTAGTCAGGCAGTTTCAAGGAGATTTGGTTGAAAAGTTACCAGCCATGGTGAAGCAGCCTCACACAGCTACAAGAGACTTTTGAGCCAAAGAGATTATATAAAATCTGTATATAAAACATGAGGTTTTCGCCAAGTGCTGGGCCAGCACAAGGCATCCTCTGAAATCGCTGCCTAGATAAGAGATCTAAGTCATACTGTAATGTGAGCCTGAATCCAGAATACTGAGATGGCAGACACCAGGCTCATAAACTGTGGAGTGTATCTGAGTCTAACAACCAGGAAAATAGTAAATATTGGTACTAAAGAAGATGGAACGTCTTATTTTCAGACAACTGTTCAAAACTAGGAAGAGGTCCCAGAGAAACACCTAGTTCTTAAATTACTTTTATCTCAACTGAAGCATAAAACCAAAAACTACTAAATGCATTGAAAATAGCTGTTTCCATGTAAATTGCAGGTAGAAGTCATCATGGAGGGAATCTCAAGCTATGCTTGTTACATGAAACTCAAATACCTCTACCTGGGCTGAAACACCACAGCTGAAAAGCTATCCAGTATAGTCTATTATAGAAATTACTTTATTAATCCACCAAGTGTTTTGAAATAAAATCACTTTCAATCTGAATCCAAAAGCTGATTTGGATCAAACCATCCATGAACACGGACATAATATAACTGCCAAACCTCTTCTGTCAAACAAATACAAAGCGGCTAAAATGTTTTTGGAAAATAAAAAATTTACCACAGCTCTGTAACTAACTCATCCAGAGGAACACAATGCTGCTTCCCACTAAGCTAGGTTTGATGGTTCTGGACACCATCAGATATTAACACATATTGAAAAAAAATCAAAATTTAGTGTAAAAACTAAACCACTTTTTAGGGAAATTCTGAAATTCTGTTATTACGGGCAATCATACAAGTGAAGACTCAAAGCCATGAACTCTCTATTGACGTACTCAGGACCAATAATTACTTCCTGCCTCACTGGCACTACCTCTCTGAGCACGTACAATTATTTCAAATGCACCCAAGACTCAGTTTCCATTTCTTCCTGCTTGCTGCAGCAGCAGGATTCCCCAGAGAGAGCACTTCTCCTCTCCCACAAGTCAAGCAGTAATAATTACCGACTCAAGGATGCTCTTGGTCAATTTATTCACATTTTACCAATATTGTCCCTCACTTTAAGTCGCTCTTCCTTCACTGCAGTGTTCACCTCTCCCATGTATTTATAGAGAGTAGTGGTGTCCCTGCTTAACCTTTTTCCTCAGCATTTTAATACATCTCTCCATGTAATTATAAATTTCCTTTCATGCACCTTTTAATCTTGTAATTTTTCAGCCCTGATGACATGGAAGAGAAACTTCTGATATTTAAGGGAAAATACAGAGGACAAAGTTGCAATTGTCAAAAAATTTGTTTTAAGTATACAGAATTCAAACAAACAAACAAAAAAGACCCACAAATAAAATTTTTTAAATGCTCATCTGTTTCTAATGAAGTCAAGATTTTTTTTCCAAATATTCTTCCAAGCAATTTTATTCCCAGCTAGAATTGTGTAGAGGAGGAACTGTATACATATATTGGCAAAATCTCTGAGTACTTTCTCTTTCTCCTCAATTATTTTGCTTACCTGTATTCTGTTTGGGATTATTTTTTTTTATTATTATTATTTTTTTTTTAATTTAGAGAAAAAATAAATCTGAAGGAAACTGCAAAGAGAAATCTAATTCAAAAAGAACAAAACATTTCACTCAGATTCAAGGAAGAGTAACACACATTAACTTAGTTTCAGCACACAGTAAACAACTGCCAGAGATTAAAAATACATTGGTTTGGACATGATGTCTTAGTCTCACGTAATCTTTCTTGTTTGCAATACATCTTCTTGATTGCTAAGAAAAAAAACAAACTTAAGTGTTTAAAAGCTTTTCATTAAAAACAAAAACCAACACAGCCTTAGTAAAACCTTCTCAAAGTCCTCTTGCAAATTAAGGTTTTGATTAATATATGCATTTTCAAAGAATTCAAGAGACAGACACACTTAGGACAGGCACTGGAACAGAGGCCAGGCAGTCCCACACAGTTCCTGCCCCTTCTGGGGGCGTGCAGAAGGTTTCACACTACACACAGTAACACCATGGCAGTGAAGTAGAAAGAGCAGGAAAGTTTCATTGCCAATGTCAAGTCAGGGACAAATTTTCAATCCTGTTAAGTCTGGAAGTTCAGCTCTGTCCAGCACTGACAAGCAGAAGGAATGATAGAAGGACAGAAGAATGGTGTTGGCTTCCCATCGAGGAAAGGGCAGTGCTCAGAGGCCCATGTGCCTAGTTGAGTCTGTGGTTTTCTTGGGATAAGGGTGTCCTGTAATGCTTTCTATGCGAGGAGACTGGGAAAGACACCATTTAACACAGAGATCAAGTGACTTTCCCAAGTATACCCAGGGTTCTCCCATAGACAAGGCCAGCAATTGAGACAACCATCTTACACTCAGTAACCTTCAACAGAAGGTTCAAACTTCTTTTCTGCTGGACCAAATTTGCCTGAGGTAGTCAAAAAACCAAAAAAAATTAGACAGATCCAGGGACACAGAGACATGGCAGCTCAACTATTTGTCAACGTAGGCATTGACACACATTTCTTTCCACCCTTTTTCCTTTAATTGTTGTCTGCCTTCCCCTTCATTGCTGTAATTCTCTCAGGAGACTGAAATTGTCAAAACAGCTCCACCATTCCTCACTGGATTTTTTTTGTTGTTGTTTCTTCCTTTATTTTTCACAGAAGGTAATTCATAGCCATTTGAATCCCAAATTTATGTTGATGTTGTTGCAGGTTTGACATTCCTTCAAGGTCAGTATCACTGCAAATAAGCCACGAGACTCAAATCATGATGCAAAAATATAAGTATTTACTAAGCAGATTCATTCTTGTAAGTAATGACAAATTCAAATTGCAAAAAGATGCACAAAGTCAGCAGATTAAATTTGTTGTTTGTATTAATGCACTTCTGCAGTGCCAGCATCCACCCAACTCAAAAGCAGCTCATTTAAAAATACAGGACAGAGGTGAAAAGAAAAAAACAATCCTCAAATTGCACAGGGTGGTCATCAACTTGTCCATAGCAGAGAGACACAATTTGTTTGAAGTATTTTGTTTCTAATACGCACTGTGATTTGTACCACTGATAGACCACTAGCAGCCTTTGTCATGTCTGTAACTGAGCTGTTACTCCTTAGCAAACCACATGAGCATCTGCTCAGCAATAGGTTGAAACTTTCAGCCTTCTCAGCAATGTTCTACATCCAGACTCAAAAACTAACCTGAACTAAACATAACTGACTTTATCAAAGCTCTCACAATCAGACTGTATGTGAGAAAGTATGATGGCAACCAGCAAAATGCTCAAAGCAGTAAGTTAGAAAATGTTTAAGGCTGTGTGTTGCCTTGATCAAGCACTTGATTTCAGCACATGGAATGAATATACAAAGGCAGTGCAGAGGTGCAGCCTCACCTCAAAGAAGAGCACCCAAGAGCATCTAAACCTGAGGACTTTCTGCCCCACGACTGAAAGAGGTGAGACAGAGAATTTGGAACAGCCTTCAGCATGCTGCTGAGGGTCTTTACAGTTGTTGGAAGTGGGCATAGAAATGCTGCAGTTCTGAGGGACTAACATCCCAGTTAACACTTGATGAACCATATCCTCTCTCCAACAGCCTTAAAACCTATGAATTCTCACTCCAGGTAACACTAGAACCTGTATTTGTCTCTGAGTCTCAGCATCAGTGTCTAGTGCCTCTCTTGTCTGAACACTATCACATGAAGTTCAGAGAAGGGACCTTGGCCTTCAAACAGAAGAACCTGCCTTTTGCATGTAGCCCTCTGACATGAAACAAGCCAATGGCAACAAAACAGAGATCTGTCCCTTTCTTTCTGCCAGCCTTCTCTGCTTATTGCCATTCCTCTTCCAGGCCTCCTCAACAATTTGACAGACTTCAAACACTGTTGAAGGACTTCTCAATTTCATGCAACTGCCACATGAAATTTCCCATGATGCCATCTTGTTGCTAGGCCAGATTTTTGTGCTGCTGCCTTTGGGCTGTGCCCCAGGATAAATAAGACATTCCCATTTCTGTAAGGGCAGGATGCCTGTCTTCCTTTAGTTGAGGACATTTGCAGAGGTTACTTAGAGCTTTTGAGCCCCATACTTACTGCAGTTCTGACAAACATGTAGTCTTTACATAACTCAGCAAGACTTCTAAACCCAGGTAGCCTTCAAAGATTTGATTTCAGAGCTTCATGAATTCAAACCCTACCCTTCTACTAGTCAGAGAAGAAAGCCCTCCTTTCCATGGACACCAGCTTTGGTATACATCAGTCTTCTTTAATGTCTGTGCTTTTGCCAGCACATGAACAAGTCTCCATGGCTAGCAGTTGAACTGCATCCTGCACTTCCCTCTCCTTAACAACTAACAAAAAGGGAAGCCAGTAGCTTATATTTAGAGCATTCCATTTCACCAGGAAGATCTCAATAACTGCAATGCATCATCCATTAGGTTCCTGCCCAGCTCCAAATCTGCTGCTGCAGATAGCATTTCCCATACAAAGCAGGCTAAAATTTCAGCACTGACAAATCCTATTTGTGCCTAAACCATGCAGCTGGCAAGAAACCACCACTTTGCTTCAATTATGAAAGATTAAAAAAAAAATCAGAAAGATTCAGGTATACAGCAACAGATATTAAATCAAAAGCATGCAGAATTTCCTTCAAAGGGGACAGAGAAATTCAAGGAGAAGAATCTTTCTCTCCGCCATGAATCAATCCTATACTTAATATATGTGAAATTTTATTATTTCTTCCTCTCTGGGAGAGAAAACTTCCTGCTTATCCATGTCGCTTCACTCCAAGCAGGCTTTTGGCAAGCAGATGGCCTGAAGCACAAATCTTATTTGTGGCCTACCTCTACAACCAGCTGAAGGTTGATCCACCAAGGATATTTCAATAAGCACAGTACTCACAGTGCCTGCTTGAAAGTAAGACAAACATAAGTAAGATCCCAGTGGACACAAGCAAGAGCTTTGTGTGATTCTGACAGCAACAGGCCAAACAGAGTCAAGCAAACATAAAAGGAAGTTTTCTCAAGAAAGGCACAGGAAAAAAAGGACTTGATCAGTTTTTCATCTCTTGGTTTGGATCATGGATGGAATAAATCAGCTGACTATCATTGTAGTTGTTTCATGTCAACAGCAACCATTTGCTTCCTTGGAAGACATCTTGCAACTTAATCAAATTTCTTGAAGAAAATATCTTTGCCACCAGTACACATTAGGAAAAACCAATGCTTTAAATACCATTCCTTGTAAAAAATGTGTACAACAGATATGCCACCTACCCCAGATTCCCACCTCCTGCCACTGGATCCCAAGCACCTTCTTCTCCACTTCATCTCTTCAAAAAGCTATAGAGAGCAATGAGGTGATCCCTCTGCATCCTTCTCTCCAAAACAGAAAAAACAGGTCCTTAGCCACTCCTCGGAAGATATTCCTTCTAGCCCTTTCACTAGCTTTGTTGCCCTCTTCTGAATACATTCAATGCCCTTAAAAACATGTTTAATTTGTGGGGCCCAGAATTACATACAACACAGGTGGAAGTTATCTGAGAATGGAAGTAATTTGTCCCCATCCAACACCTATCACATGCTACAGTGGGCTTGAGATCTCATGTCTCTTGCCAGATTATCCAGTCTTTGTGATTTGGATGCACCTGAGTGCAAAATTACAGACCTAACATGTTAATGGTTTCAAGGATCACAGACAAAAGAGACCCCAGAAGTCAATACCAGCAGTATTTGTTGGCATTACGACCTGCAGTTTTGCATTAGTTTCTGTCCTGCTCCAGAACTTCATACATTAACATAAGCAGTGGAGCACAGCCTAGTAGATGCATGAGGTCCCAGAGCAGCACAGAGGTTCAGCAGAGAACTGAGAAATGTGAGAATAAGACAGTGAGTTGGAGAAGGAGAAAACAGAAACCCCTGTGTTTATTTCACAGTGCGTTCCATCCTGAACAGGTCTGTACTGCCTTTGACTGCACTCAATCTTGCGAAATTCTGCAGGAAAAATTAAGGACTTAATTCTCACTTCATAAGCTACTAAAGTGAGGTATATGCAGCAGCAGAATATGCAGGAGGTCACTGCTAAGACGTTAAACACTAGTGTGGTTTTCATTCAGGCTTATCTGGCATTCACACACCCTCACATCTTCCCTAATGTAAGCTTAGCACAGGAGCTGTTCTTTCAGAGCTTAAGTCACACAGTGACTTAAATCCCATTATCTTCATGAGGGTTTGGATCTCTGTCTGCCTTCAAGAACAAGGGGACTCCCTCTGGACTGTGTTTTGTGATATACCCAGCTGAATCAAAGTTGCTGGTAAGAGACATGAAGTGGGCAGTGCCCCCCTGCTGGCATGTTCCAGATGGCAATCTGGCTGCATTTATCTTGTGCCTATAGTATTTTAAGAATCCTTCTGAACCAAACCAATACTTACAGTATTTTAAGAATCTTTCTGATTCTTGACAGAAGAAGCAGATGTGAAGCAACAGTCCCCATTCTAAACTGCTGCCAATAAATTAGCAAATCACGCCTGTGTTATCTATCATAGTGAATATGTATCCAGAAACTCAGATGTACCCTTCCTCTTAGTAGGGTTGCACTTCACTATTAATTCAAGGGGTCCTGGAAGCATGAAGAAGAAATTTAGACAGAACCATTCATATGCACTGTTACATGTGAAAGGATTTACATAATTTATCCACAGGCTGATGTTAAAAAAAGTCAATATTTAAGGCAAATATCCCAACATTTTACTATCCAGTTATTGCCATTTCTCCCATTCATGGCAATAAAAGTAGCACATTAAAAAGGCTCTGTGCAGCATCGTTTTTAGAGCTACCGTGTGTTCTGTATAACACAATTTCAGAATATTCTGGTCTGCAGAATGTTGCTTTCTGCAGTAGGAAATCTCTCTCTCTTCAAAGACATCATGATCCAACATCCCAGTAAATTCTCCTCACTTTCCATATGTTTCCTCTTTTCTTTTTCATAAGAAAATACCCCAGACCTTGGACCTCAAATCACCCAGTAAAAGAATGACACCCAGAAGAGTTTTATGAAGTTTATTGTCTTCTTTTTAAAACCAGTCTCCCTAATTGTCCAAGCCAGCAGTGACATAGGAAGTGATAAAGCATAGTACAACATGGGAGTCAGGTGTTCATGCACAATGTGCTTTCCCACAAACTTAAGAAGAAATAAGAAATGCACAGTGAAAAGCTTTAAAGCTAAACAAAATCATTCAAGACAAATTCCAGATCCTCTAGTTCCTGCTCTCTCTTGGGAAATCATACACATTGGTCATTATAACAGTAGCCCAGCTCTGACCTGGCTTGGCAATGAACACTAATTGTCAAATATAGTCATGAAATTATTCTGATTGTTTTCATTTAAAAAAACTGTCACAGGAACAGCAAAGTGACCAATCGCGCAGGCTACACACCTCTGTAAACATCTGTGACTGCAGGGTCAAAGATACAAAATATTCCCTTGCTGTTACTCCTGTGGGAGAAAAAGCAGTAACTTTAAGCCTTTAGGTGTCCTCTTGATAGTTTCTTCCTGTTTTACACAGCTAATAAGCATCATGACTTCTCCATGGCTTCTGTCACTATCAGACAACAGTCTGACTTCTTTATAGAGTGTTGAAAGGTCTGAGATGCACAAAAAAAAAAAAAAAAAAAAAAAAAAAAAAATCCCAAACGCCACCACCAAAAACCCTACAGACGGAAATTGGCAAAAAAACCTACTATTTTGTACTTTTGTACTGTTTCTCCTGGACCCACAATCCCTACTGATAATGAAAGGGTCAAGGATTTTGGCATGAAGAGGACAGGGATTTAAAAAGATGCATTTCAAGCTAGTCAACCTCCAGGCAGAAACTCTGCTGCCAACACAGAAGCAAAATCCCAGTGCTGGGACACAAAGGACAGCAGAGAATGACCTTCCACTGCACAGAAACAGCAGACTTCTGCACACCCTTTAGCAACAAGCCAGGGAAAGGATATATTCTATTGCAGCAATAAAATAACCTGTTAAACTGATTTCACAGAACCTAAATATCCTCACCACGCAGACTTCCAGACAAAGCAACTTGACACCACATAACTGCCTTTCCTTGGTTGTTAACTTTGCTCATCTATCTTTCAAAACACCTTGTTGCCTTCTTCCCCTATGGGCAAAACTCCAAGGAAAAGGAAATCTGATCATTCTGTGCCATTAGAGACAAGGCTAGTATCTTCAAAGTTTGCTTCAAAGGCAACGGCAAAACTCCCACAGAAGCATTCTGCTAAGGTTCGTGTTACTGCTAATTAGCAGAGAGTGAGACCTCATCTTTCTCAATAAGGTGCATGAGGAAGTAGGAGAATGATGTCTTCCTATGAGTACCTTATTAGACCACTCCCTATGACAAAACCTGGTTCCAAGCTCCTCACATGCTTCAGAGATCTGCATAGTCCTGCCCAGGAGGGAAAGGTCAAAAGAAACCACTGAAGTTTTCAAATCCAGACTCTCAGCTATCATAAGCTCTGGACTAAGCTCCATTTTGGGGCTGTACGCTGAGAAGAGAAAATGACGCACCCATTTTGAAAATGATATACCCATTATGGTCCGTCAAGGACACCCAACTGGCCCTCAGCCTTTGTGAATTTTCACCATCTGAGACAGTTTAAGGGTTAAGCTACCTTAGCTGTAGGTGCTCTGCAAGCAAAATCTAGAGCAGGTCTGATTCTGTGTAAATTAGAGTGGACCGTAATGACAAAATTGCAGTATTTTTTTCTTTCTTCCAGGAGTGCCGTAAGAGATTATGACAATGGGATAAGAACTTTTGCACCATTCAAAAAATCCTACCATACAGAAAAGTTAATTCAGAGGTGTTTCGGGAAAAGCGATATTGAACTAAAATCAAAGAGCCATGAAATCCAGCTAAAGACCTCCCAGAAAGTGAGGATAATAAAAATGGTCACTAGCAAATCAGACCATGTACCCTACCCAAAGCAAGCTTATCAGTCAGACCTAGAGGTTTGGTGCTTTGCTCAGTTTGACCATCCTTGTGGAGACAATTCACAGATTATTCTGAGCTGGAAAGGACCCAGAAGGATCATTGAGTCCAACCCTTAAGAAAATCTCCCTTTGAATATCAGAACTGGCAGATAGAAAGGGTTCTGGCCCCAAAACTAAGGAAGCAAACTATAACCTTTAGTCTTTGGTTTGCTGTGCCAGTCTGGCCAGCTTGGATGATTTGCATCATCTTAGGCTTTAACTCCAGGGAGAAACCAGTGTCCAAAACCACCTTTATTTTCCAAATTATATTTGCACTGGGAGATCTTGCTTTATCTTGTTGAAACGATTTGTAATTTAAAAATGGGACTCTGCTTAATGAATTAGCATATCCTGGATTTTACCAGTCTGCAGCAACTTCTCCTTTATTGAGTAAGTGGGTAAGTTCCAGACACATTAAGTCATCTGGCAGAAAAGCTGGTGCCCTGGGCAGCATTTTGACAAACATCAGGAGCTCAGACTTCACAAAAAGATGCTTTTTGAATTTACCTTCTCAGAAAGTCCTATTGTCATACAAATCCTGATCTTGGCATGCAACATCATGTTAGAATGAAGGTCTGCCCAGGGTGAATGTTGTTAAGCACAGGCAGACATTGCTTCCAACCCATGTTAAGTCACCAAGCTGCAGAAAAAAGCAGGCATCGTAGATGTTGTTCCTTTGCTGCAGCCCTCCTCCCCCCTTCAACTGCAGTCTCCAAGCAGTTATTTCCCTTTACATGGATCTCCAGCTGTAGTGGCTGCATCTTCAGTTTGCAGGTATATTAGTTCATTTCTGTGCAAGCAACCTTGCCCTACAGCAAACAGTGCAAAGCCTGCACATCTTAACACTAATTCTCCTTCAAAACAGGCACTGAAGAGTGAAATGAAACATAGCACTGCTACCACACAAACCATTACTTTGTCATGTAGACGTCTTCATACCTCACTATTTTGTACAACCAAATTAGTCCCTTTCTTCTCCCATTTGATCTCCCTATTCAAAATATCCCAACTAAAACTTGAGTTGATTGCTTCATTCTTAACCCTGACAATTTTGCTCCTGTTGTGAAAAACACTCACCACTTTCAGAGATGAAAACATTTTTTCCATGCCACGGGATAGAATCCTGCAGTAAATGTTGAAGTTGTATACAACATCAATATCACCACACATTAAACATTTACACGGCCCCATGATTCTAGAGTTTCTTGAAAGAAAAAAGAATGAAAAGAGCACACATGAGATAGAGTACAAGAGAGAATGATCTACTTCCTCTGAGGCCAATATTTCAGTTTCCAATAGCATCCAGCATCACCTCAGTGATGCTTAGACCATTGCTTAGACCAAATGTCCAGGTCAACCAGCCTAGAAAGTAACTGTGGCAGAAAAAAGGACCTCATTCCCAAATATTTGTTCAGTGTTTCAATTTTGCCTATACACATCCCTACTTTTTCTACTTCACAACATTAGGTTAAAACAATTCCTCACACACATAAGCTAATAAACAGAAACACACACAAGATTGGCCTCAAATCCAGGTAAAGGGTGTAGGAATACTTTATTATCACTTCCATCCTTATTAGGGCAGTGGTCTTACTAAAAATAACTCTCAGAATATCTGGGACAAAATTTTCTGCACTGGTCATTTTTTGTTCAGGATCTGGCCAATCTTTGGGACAAAGGTGAAAGAAGGCTTACTCACATAGACAAAATGTCACTCCTTCTTTGTGCTTACGCTGCCTAAACCAGTTTTTGTCCTTTATAATGCCTGCCTCAGTGGCATGGCATGAAGCAAATCAAGACCTGCACACTGCACAGTAGAATATGCATCCAGTTGGTAGGGTGCCAATTAGACATGCCCAGGGTCAGCACACCTTATGTGGGAGGTCTCTTCTCTGACATGGGGCTTTGGTGTCTGCTTGTTGCTGCCCTCTCCTGCTCAGACTCTTCAAACACTCCACTCTGGGATCATAAGCTATTCCAGGTACAGACCCCAGTACAGCAGACCATCCCCTCTCTTTCTGGGTCCAAAGGTTAGGGATAGAAGGGATTCAAGGCCCCTTGTGTGCCAATCACACTTACCTCCTAGAGCTTGTTTCATAACAAAATCCATGATTTGTTGTTTGGGGTCCTGCCCACCTTCACACCTCACATGCACAGAGACCAGGAATCCTTGGAAGGCGGCCTGCAAAGAGGGACAATCAAAAGAGGAACAGTGTCTCTAGGAGAAGAAAAAGGCTGACCCTGGTCTTCCTCAGCTCTCTCCCCACAGCCCTTCTCCCTTGGTCTGAGTGCAGACAAGTTTCCAGCCCTCCATCCCTCCAGACCCTGCTTTGCACGACAATGCACCCGGGGAGCAGAGCTGCATCCTGAAGGGCGGTCAGCGGGTGCGAGGAGTCAGGGGGACACGGCGGCTCCCCCCAGGCTGGGCAAGGGCCCGGGAGCAAGTGCGGAGGAGCAATGCGGTGCCCTTTCATGGCTTGTCTCCTGCAGACGGGCAGGAGAGGGTTAAACCTTTGAACTTTCTCGTTTCCCCGCCTGCTTCTCGCCCTCTCGGTTTTCAGAGGGTTTGCTCCAGGTGGCAGCTCCGCCCGGGACCGCCGAGGGGGCATTTGAAGGTGACGAGCCCTGCAAGTCTCTAGGAGAGCAAGCGGGGGATGCCGGGCGATCAGGATGCGGATGTAGTCCGGGTGGCGGGATGGAAAGCCCTCCACCAGAACCCCTCGGAAAGCCCCCAGGGCAATGCCAGCGAGGGCTACACCTCCTCAGGGCGAGCCGGGACGGCTCAAGGTTGAGACCGGCCCGCCCCAAGCGCAGCACAGCAGCCCCTCCGCTCCGGCTGCTGCATCCCACTCCCCGCCCGGCTTCGGCACCGGGTCACAGCCGTGCCGGCGCCTAGAGGGGCACGAAAGCTGTCCCCGTCTCTGTGTGCCCGCACCCCGCCTCTCCTCTCTGCCCTTCCCGGCTCGGCACGGCTCGCCCGCCCCGGCGCCGATACCTCGTTCGGCAGCAGGCGCTGTGCAGAGCCGGGCCGGGCCGGGGCAGGTGTCTGCGGCAGGTGCCGGCTGCTGCGGCTCCTCTCCTCTCCCGCGGGCTCCGGCCGGCGCCCCTGTGCCCGAGGGCGGCCGGGGAAGTTGCGGGTGCAGAGTGGGGGAGAAGGAACGAGTCCAGAGCTTCTCCTTACTTTTCCCCCGCGCCCCTCTTTTTATCACAGCATTTCCGGACCATCCCACCGACACGGTCCCTCCTTCCTCCTCCCCTCGTTGCGGGAGCTGGACTCTCTCCCTCCCCCTCTCTCCGGCTCCCCCGCCCCTTCCCTGCGCCGCCCTCGCCCCTTGGTCTCGGTGTTCGCCGCGGAACAGGGCGCCAGCGCTCCCCGAATCCCGCGGAGGGGTGCGTGTGTCTGCATCCGTGTCCCCCACCCCATGCCTGGCTGTCTCCAGCAACCAGGTGTCCTTGTGCTTTGCCGTGGGGGGAAGGAGGGGTGGCTGTCAGCCCGCCGTTGCATTTTGCAATTGCTTCCTTGCCTCTCCTCGGGAGTCAGTGTGTGTGCCAGGGGAAATCTCTGCAACCACGGCTTCCTGCAAAAGGGGGAGGGTGTGGGAGAGCCTTCTGCATCCTCTGTTCTGAGTCCTTTCCGGAGATCCCCTCTCATTCCCTAGGTCCTGGAACGAGTTGGAGAGGCAAGGAAGAAGACAGGGAGGGAGCAGACTCTTTTCCTCCCTCTCGCTTCGCCTCGGATTAACTGTGGCCGGAGAAGAATCGCCGGCTGCTCGTCTCTGTGCTCTCGCTATCCAGCTGGGGGGGGGGGGGGGGGGGGGCGAGGGCGGGAGCGGGGGGAAGGGAGGGAGCGGGATGGGGGAAAAGAGGAAAGCCGTCCGCCTGAGATTGCCGCTGAAGGACGCGAGTGCAGCGATCCGTTGTCCAGCTCGGATTCGGGACGGTGTCTGAAGGTGAGAAGGAAGGAGCTGTGCACGGTGCGAGCGCTGCGTGGCCAAGCAGAGCAGTGCCAGAGCACCGGCGCCCACCTTTAGGGATGCCGACAGCCGGCTTGAAGCTGGGTGGGGAGGAGACGAGTTCTGCTGCTGATCAGCGCTTCTGTCGCCGACAGGAGAGGTGGGACAGCAACCCCCAAAGTAACCTATATGGGTCTGAAAGGAAGGAGGGGGCTAGGGTGCAGTGCTGCCGGCACTAGTGGAGCCCGGGATGGGGAGCAGCGGTGCCGCCCGGGGAGACGCTGGCACGGCCTGAGGGCGACGCCGTTTGAAGGTCAAGAAGGACGCCGGGGCCGCACCTGGCACGGCGCGGAAAGGCGTGCAGAGCCAGCAGGCGTGACAGGCAAGTCAGTCCCTCCCGGGGCAGCGATGCCGGCCATCGGGGGCTCCGCAGTCCGCAAAGCTTTCAGATGCCAGCTGCAGATGCGGGAGTGCATGTTTCTGCACTCAGGGCAGTGTCTACCACCTGAGTCTGCCTCGTGCCCCGTGCCTGTCAGTGTTTCAAAGGCATTCGGATAATGCCCTTTATAACATGTTTTCATTTTCTATCATCCTGAAGTGATCAGACAATTGGACTAGATTGTCTTTTTAGGTCCCTTCTCCTGAACTGTTCAGTTCTATTCTATAGGCTCCCAGAAAACCACTTTTGCAGCTGACACTAGTGTTAGTCCAAGAAACTCACTTGTGCTGCACTTTTACTAGCAAGTTTCAGAAAAGAAAAAAATAATACAACCATGGAGTGAAAAACCCTCTTGTTTTAACTCACTCTCAGAAATTGCCCTTCAAAAGGCATGATGCAGTATTTTTGATGCTTTTTCATATATAACAAAGGAATGTGTCAGCATAGATTACTGTGCTCAGGAAATGAACCTAGGAGCCTGCTGGAGCTGTGTTTCTGTGCTATTAACACAGTATTTCCAGATCTATGTTTCCTCCCCAAGTGCCTATACCACTTTGAGCAGGGTTTGAGTGTGTCATATCACACCTCACATTCCTTTTTCATCATATGATTGCTCTTAGAGAGAAGGACAGTGCCCCACCCCACACTACTAAACCTCCATATGCACATCTTCCTCTTGTATCCTGGCCTCTGGGAAGGAGCAATTAAAATACCCTCAAACAGAAGGATCAGAAAAGTGTGAGCCAACAGTTAGAACACCCAACTGCCTAAAATCAGCTTTCTTCTTCCTATTTTGGGAATCCTTGACCATGCCACATCAAAGAACTCCTGCAGCAGCTGAGGGTCAGCACAGCCAAGTGGGGTTGCTGAGCATTGTCATTGTCCCTGTTCATAGGCTCCTTACAAGCTTTGCAATAGCAAATGTCCTCCCTTTGGTGTAGAGAAGAGTGATACCATCCACAGGCACTTCAGAAGCTAGACAAAACAATAGGGACATCTAGAAGTCCCTGAGAGATCCTTGAGCTTCTTGTTGACCTGTTTAGAACTGCTGGTCTGTTTCCAGAGCCAGCTGACTCTCCAAGGGTCATGTACCCGTGGTTCTGTTTCCAAACTGTGTCCACTTTTTCCAGATTACACACCTGATGCAGAAAATCATGACACATGAAACAGTGAAACATAGCTCTTAGCACCAACTACCTCACAGTTCCCTCCTCTTTAGAAAAGCATCAAATCACAAACTTCACTGAGATACTCCTAGTCCCAGCTTCAGCATCTCTACCCTGTCCCAAGCACCAGCTTCCAGATAACTCCCACAGGATGTACCTTCCAGATGAAAAACCAGTTTCTTTGTGAGCCTGATTTAGGTTGCTCCTTCCAGGTGATACCCTCACTGTTCAGTCAGGAAGGTTCCCAGCGGTACACTCCTCACCCCATGAGGATCAGGCATAGAGATAAGAAAGGACACAGTAGAAAGAGATGATCTATTCTATTCTATTCTATTCTATTCTATTCTATTCTATTCTGTTTTGTTCTGTTCTATTCTATTCTACATGTGTCTATTCATAGTCTCAGGCTTCTTGAAAAAGCTTTTATGTTGGAGGCAGAGCCTTTGCTCAATTTGCAGAGAAATCCAGCATGAAAGATGGACTTCTGGGGATGTGTTAGGTTATTTAGTTGCCATACGTGATGTCTGCTACAAGAGAAATGACAGCTCCTGCAGCCATGGTACTGATATGAGCAATGCCACATGTGTGCCGTTCAGACATGGATGGGGTCACCAGATGTGGGTGCTATTTCACAACACACAGAGGACAAGCAGGAAGCAGCAAGTCAGACATGGAAAGCTTCTTTATTTTCTGACTCCATCAACTTATATACACTTTGTACAAAATCCAAAGATTGGCTAAGAAAGGTTAACACCTCATGAACCTCATTGGTCACCATTACTATCAATCATGTTCTCCTCCCAGAGGAGAACTATGCAAACACATTGATAAATTCTAAAAATACATATGGTTTACATGAAGCTGTGTGAGAATCATGTGGCAAAGATTCAAAGACTCAAAAGGAGGAAAATTCAGGGCGACACACATGCATCTTCTTTCTGATGGCGTATAACAATATACTAGGTTCATAATAATTTATGAGCATGAATCTGGCAGTAATGCAATTTTATAACATTTACTGGACAGTAACAAATCTCAGAAATAGCAGTGTTTTCTTGCCAGAGTATGGGATAGAGACTGGTGTTTGTGAATGGGATCTATTCCAGCACCGTGGACAGAGGAGAACAGCCACACGTACGCCGACACCTCCAAAACTTCCTCAAATACCAAAGCCAGTTCTTAGTCTGGCTTGCACTTATGCCTGCTCCTGATTGTGAGAATAGGCTTGTTCTTCCATGCAGAACCAGAACACTAGGAATGCACTTTGCGACCTTATTTGGTACATACGAAAAGCACAGAAAACTGAGCAAAGATCTCCTCCATGAAGTTTTGTGCATGGAACTCAGATTCCTTCCTTGGCCACCAGCTGGGAATCTGTGTTAATATTGATATCCATGTAAGAAGTGGAATAAGCCAATAATTGGGTTTGGTGACATTTTCCATAGAAAAAAAAAGTATATTTGGATCTCCAAAAAGAAGGAAAGGTCTGTTTTCAGAAGAAAAAAATTAGATTAGTCAGAATGTTTCATTTCAACATCTTAAAGCGCAATGTTTGATTACTCAATTCCATATGGTGTTTGACTACTAAACTGAAATCAATGCCATGTAAAATGATACTAATAAGAAAGCTCACAAACAAAGAGTAAAGGTTATAGAAAACACTTAAGCAGCTGCCCAAAATGAACATGCTTTGTTTCTTTTTCCCTTTCCTTTCCCCCACCCCCATCTTAACAGCTCTCACTATTGTAACTGCTGCATTGTTCAGTGGACTGCTGGCAAGACCGACAGGAGCAAAATGGTTAGCGTTTTATCAATACTGCTACTGAGACTGAGGAGTCAGGTACCTGGTAAGGGTAGTTTGTGTATATCAGTTGCAATCTCTTCAGTGGTTTAGTTCACTGAACACAAATCTACTGTATATTTCATTTTCTCTTCAGTTGTCAATCCTGACTGTCAAAACATTTCAGAATTCAAGCAATTTTTGCCTCTTCAGAAGTATTGCTTTGTTTCTTGTTCTTCCATTCAAATTACAACAGACTTTGAGTAAGGTTTTTATTTTCAAACTAAATAGAAAAAAAAAATTAAGAGGTGTGCTTCTCTTAAGCCAAAACCATAAAAGGATTTTTCAGCCATTTATGATAGCTCTGAAGCTCTAGTCTCTTAAGATTTCTTGAAGATTAACATTCTATTTAAGCATTGGCTTCAGCTATCACAAGACCAAATTTTAGCTGCCCACCCTTAGAAAAACTGGAACAAACGTGTATTGGTTATTCTGTCTCAATGACCTGTGAACACAAGAATGCAAATTAATTTTTTTTTTCTTTTTAATGAACACAGATGCCCCAGCCTATTTTATGAATAAGCCCCTTGGTAGGCTGTCATTTCTTCTTGTTTGTATTCTACCTTTTCTACTCCCCTAGTCACTGTATCTCCATTCCTTTCTTTGTTTCCTGTTCTCTGGACAAGCTCTTGCCTTACCAGACTGATTGAGAGTCCCTTGTCAGCAGGACTCTGATTCCTGTGGATAGGCATGATCAGGTAAATATCCTGTAGCTCTTATCTCCAGGATTTACAGCTCTACATTACAAGGCTTATTTGGCAGACAGAAATTGTCCATAAAGCCAAGAATCCATCTTTATCACTGAAGTGATTAAGTAAAGATGCCTCTATCCAAAGCATATCAAGTTTTGTCATGAGATTATTATTTCAAGTACTTTTGGCAGGAATTTTTCCACCAGTGAATAAGTCATCCAAACCAGAGCATTCTGTGATGTGTCAGCTTATACAGGAGTTTAGAAGCAAAGAAGGTAAAAAATATTTTTACTGTTCTATATTTGATGCTGTTGAACCATTCTACTTTGATGTATCAAAAGTGCTGCACCCTTTCCATGACCAAATGACTTTGTCTTGATTCTGCTTCAAGCAATATATGTCTGTATGAAAAATAAAAAAATCATAGCAGAGTAAATTGGGGGTTTTTCAGAATTCTTTTGGCATGGAGAGGGGAAAAGGGGTCACACTTTTCCTTTTTGTTGCAATTTAAACTGCAAGCAAGATTCAAAATGTCAAACACACTTTACAACAGAATTTCCATTTTCCCAGGTAATTCTGTGCCTTGCCTTCTTTTATTACTCTATGTCTTGGAAAAGAAAATGATCACAGGGAAACAGCATACTTGGCTGAGATTATAGCTTGGTGTCAGATGCTATGGCCTGTATTTCTTTTTCTGTGTTAAAAGAGTAGTCTCAAGTTCTGACCTCGACTTGGAAGAAGGGTCCTCACCTCAAAATGTCAATCTCTGAGCCATAACAACAAATTTAATTATTTTACATTTTAAACTTTTCATTAAGCATGAAGGGAATGTGTGCTTGTGTTAGTTTAAAACAGACTGGTATTTAGTGGAGGGTGGGAGAAGCCATGGAGGCAGCTTCTGGAAAAAATAAAACAACCAAGCAACTGCTCAAAGCTTCTGCTATGTCTAGCACAGCCAATCCCTGAAGGCTCTGAAAATGAACATGTTACTAGCCCAGCTAGAGAAGTTGGTAACGCCTCTCTGATGACATATTTAAGAAGGAAAAAAACTGCACGCATGCTCTTGTTCTTCTTCTGAGTGGTGGGGAGGCAGCCAACGGCCCCATCCTGGTGCGGCCATGCCACTGGAGCCATCCTGAGCCATGAGCAGCCATGCAGCCAGGACCGTGCCACCAGGGCCGGCACTGGGAGCACCCATGCATCAGGGGCCATCTCAGCCCAGTCCACAGTGAACTGTGCCCACATGGCCACTTTTATCCAGGCATGCTGCAAACAGAAGGGCAGAAGCGGCAGCAGCAGCTTCTCCTTTTCAAAGCCCCACACAAAGAGAGGCACTAAATGGAGCCGATGTTGTGCCTGACACCACCCGTGCAGCTGCAGGAGGGACAATATGCCTGCAGCGAGGGGCACAACGAGCAATTTCCCGATGCAGAGCCTGGATGGGATCAACCTTTCAGCACTGTGAAACTCTATAGGAACTTTTCAACTGATAGAACTTGAGAAGAAATAAACCTACAAATAGCAATTATCTCCCGAATCAGAGAAAAGGGAAAGGTGAAGAGTAATGAGAACAACATGGTGACACTAAGGGCGGTGAAAAGGAGGGAGGGGGAGGTGCTCTGGGCATCGGAGCTGGGATTCTTCTGCAAACGGTGGTGAGGACTATAATATAACAAACTGTTTCCTTGTAATTTATTAAGTGCATGGGGGGATGCAGAGATCCACTTGCAGCCCATGAGAAAAGGTGCTCACACAGAAGTATCACAGGATGCTGAAAATCTGTAATCTTGTGGGAAACCCAAACAGAGAGAGAGAGTTCAACCAGAAGGGAATGATATCCAAGGCTAGAGGGGCTCTGCCTCTAGCCAGGGAGAGGCACAGAAGAATCGGGTCTTTTGGATGGTGTGGATCTGATGGCCTGGCATGCCAGAACCACGAAACTACAAACCTGTGGTTGACACTGGCACACAATGCACCTTGATCCCTTCAGGACATGTGGGGACAGAACCATTTTTCTATTTCTGGACAGGGGGATTGCAGCAATTGACCTCGTTGGAAGCCAAGGTGAGCTTGAATGGGAAGGAGTGGCAGAAACATCCAGTTGTGACCAGCCCATGTATTCTGGGCATAGACTTTCTCTGGAATGGCTAAGACCCAGAGGAATTTAGGTGGGCTTTTGGAATAGCCACTGTGGAAATAGAGGTCAATAGGTAATTGATCACCTTGCCTGGGCTATCTCACAATCCTTCTGCAGCTGGACTTCTGAAGGGGGAAGAGCAAGGGGTACCAATTGCCCCCTTGACAGTGCGCCACCAGCAGTATCGGATGAATTGAGATGCCATGATACCCATCCACAAGATGATCTGTGAGTTGGAGAGCCAATGGGTGGTCAGAAAAACCCACTCACCCTTCTGGCCTGTGCTCAAGTCTGACAGAGAATGGAGACTAACTGTAGACTGCTGTGCATTGAATGAAGTGACTCCACTGCTGAGCGCTGTTGTGCCGGACCTGCTGGAACTCCAGTATGAGCTGGAGTCCAAGGCAGCGAGATGGTATGCCACTATTGACATTGCTAATGCATTTTTCTCCATTCCTCTGGCTGCAGAATGCAGGCTTCAGTTTGCTTTCACCTGGAGGGATGTGCAGTACACCTGGAACCAACTGCCTCCATTCTCTACCAAAATTGTCATGGTTTGACTTTGGCCAACGCCAGGCACCCACAAAAAAAACCCCTATTTACTCATTCTCCTCTGTTATAGTTGAGCAAAGGAGAATGAGTAAATAGGTTTTTTTCTTGGATGCCTGGCTTTGGCCAATGTCAAAACATTACAGTGTTTATCTTTAGATACTTCAGATACTTGTAGGGCAATTTCTCTTAGGTGTGATGCAGATGCTGTCAAAATAGGCTGTTACCATGTTATGCTGTTTACACTCAGATATGTCTGAAGACACCATGGTAGTTAGATGCAATCTGAAAGCTCAGGAATCCTCATAACTTCCTATTTTAGTTTTGAACTTGATCTCCACTGCCTCACTTTGATAACAAACCTAAACATGTGATGAAGTAATTTTCTAGGTAGAGTGCATTTGCTGAATGAGGTGAGCAGAATAGCAGTATCTGAAAATAAATCTATGTAATCCACAAGAAATAGACATACATGTCACCTTAGAATGTGTTTGTTGTTTGTTTTTTTAACCTCAGCAGAACTGTAAGAAGTAACTCATAATGTCATATAAATAAAAGTATCCAGCCAGCTTGTTCCCAGCCTTTACTGGCACGACATTTCTTCTATTGATCCATTCAGTGTCAGCGGATCAACAGCACCACAGTGTTGTGGGAACAAGGTTGCATGTAGGTAGCAATGTTCGAGATTCTACACCCTTGTGCTGCACAACCAAACACAAGGAATACAATGCAGTGAGGAAACCCATCTAACAGGGCATCCCCAGCCTAATACATCACATTTTTCTTTCATCAGCTTCTCTCCATGGGGCTTCACAGACTTACATTACCATGCCCTTTTCTGCTTCATCCTTGTATTGCTAGATGATCATATATGTCATAGTCCCCATAAACTTTTCTCCTTCTGGTATTTTTTTAAGACTTCCTCTCTCCAGCAACTGGCACGGCTTTCTGACCACACTGTAGCTTTGCATTTCATCTCTCTGGCTGCAAGTACTCTCTTTTTGTGCACAAATCAATGCAATGGAGAAAAAATGTTGCATCTTTTATTGATTCTTCCCCCACTGGCATTTTTTATTACACATCTCTTGGACCTGCACTATTATCCCACTGTCTTCAGGGGCTATGACAACTAGTCTGACCCCAAGGATTTAATCCAACCCTGTAATAATTCTTATATCTAGAACTGATTTAAAAAATAGTTTATTATTTTCTTCTTTTAGTTTTCATATCCTCCCCGTGTCCAGTTCATGCAAGTGAAACCCTTAAAAAAAGGAGAAGAGTTAATTGTGCTGTAAAATGTCAGTGGAACACATCAGCTGTGACCGTATTAAACTGTCACTAAATGGGTGACTGACTACAGGCTAGTAGAAATGAGTAGCCTTAATAGTAGCCTTAATAAAGTTCCTACAACTAAATATGATGAGTATTAGACAAGTGTGGCCAAAACACAAATCTGGATTTAAGCTAAAGCACTAGAGAGTTAAGCTTAATAGAGTGAAATAACTGGGCTTCGACACTTCTATTAGTGCATGTGTGCTGAATCCAAATTAATTCTTCTAAGCCTGAACATCTCATATAATGAGTTTCCCTGAATAGAAATTATGTGATTGTATACATGATCTGTCAATTTAGCTCTTACACAAGGCCTTCCTGTATAATCAGTCTTTGCCAAAAATTAGTAATAAAGAAAATGAGAAAATTCACTGTGTTTAGAGAATCTCTGGGAAATGCAAATCTAAATGTCCTGTGTTTACAGCCAAAGCATTTCAGGATTCAGTAACTTGAATACTTAATCATTAACATATGTAAATCTCTGTGAAATACATTGTTTCATATATGCTCATCTGCCTCTTAATTTCACATTTTTTTTGCTAATTAGCTGCATGCCATTTCTCACCTAATCTCCTTTTGTAATATTTAATCTTCAAATGACACAATTTATCAGCCAGATGATGCACACAAAGGAGGTCACTGTTCTTGCAGATAACCATGGATGCCTCTGTCCAAACTCCCCCACGATGTGCGAGTAACAGTAAGAGTGAGGTCATTTGCCCACTCTCTGAGACTGTCTGGCACAGGGTGCCTGGGTTGGGGGACCTGAGTTGGGCAGGTCTGGTTGATATTGCTTCGAGTTTCGCCCATTTGTGTGTTCAAAGTCAGCTTAAGCAACCACATAGAAAACTTTGTTTTTTCTATTCCATTCGTGTTATTTCTCAGGTTTCCAAGCTTCCTGGGAATGGTGGCAAATTCCCTACTGGGCTTTCCTCTAAAAAATGTCATTTCTTTTGCTCCCACTCCATCTCTACCACAATTATACTTTGGACTAAACCACTCACTTCAGAGAGTTCCCTGTTCAGGTATCACAGCAGCATAGTGAAAAACACGCAAAAATTGGGTTAGGGCTCTGTGTTTAAGCACATATTTAAGCAACCTGCCCAAAACCAGATTTAGACCCTAAAGGAATAGGAGAATGTCAGTTATTAAATGTGGAAATAAGGCATATATAACCCACCTGCACATTTATTTCGTATTGTCTATCCATTCCATGACTTTCTAATCCATCAGCAAATTTCAACCTCAAGTAACACAGGAGTAGAAATCTCATGTTGTTAGTTTTGATTAATTTCATGGAAACTGTTGGCTTGTTAGAGGAGAATTAAATTTTATTAAGTCTTCATGAGAGACTAATTGTAGTAAGAATCTCTACTAGGAAATAAAGAATCTACTCAGAAGAGTTTTCAAGGAATTGACATTATATTAAATTGGTGCATGTTTGGGTTTCTTTCCCCTTCAATTTGAAATGGATAGAGACTCAACTGAATTAATCTTCTCCACCCCTTTTTTTTTCCACTTGGAGCTACCTCTGTCACAAAATTACTTTATAAGCTCACTTTAAATGAACATACACTTGTGGATATGAGATTTTCCCTTTGCTCCATGCCATATGAGATTGCACTATTGCTAGAAAATTAAATAAAAACTAGAAATTGAACTCTGGGAGGCACTAAAAGTCTGGTGCCTGTTGTGTGCATGGATTTCAAAGTGCCCTATTCATTTATTGAAAATTTATTGGACATGTATTTCTTTCACTCCTTATAAAGACATACTCATGAAAACAGTCCTACACCTGCAGAGAAAAGGTAAGCAAAACAAGGAAGTCATCACCTTTCTTCAGGAGCAGAATTTGAGCACAAGTGTCTGGAAATTAGTGTAGAGTGAACTCTTCCTCCTAATACAAACCAGCAGGTCCAATATTAACAATACTGCCTCATACTTCACATACAGATACCTGCAGTTCATCAGCAAGGTCAAGTAGAAGTGTTGACATCATTAGTACAGGAGGCCATGAAAGAAGATTGACCCATGAGAAGAACAGTAGTGTATCCAGAGGAAGATCTATCCCAAGTGACTAAGTGGTGGAGGCAGGAATAATCAAAGCCATGTTTTCAAGCACATGGCCAGGCTTCTCCGGAAGTGCCCTTTCACTTTCAAATGTGATTTTTAATGTCCCAGCACTAGACAAGGTGTCGATCCCATATGATCCTCTTAAGAGTTTGTTTACGCAGAGGTGACACCAAAATACTGATCATGCATGGATGGATTATTTCCTTGAACAGAAACTTCAAGGAACAAGTCAATTTCCCATGTAAGGCCAGACCAGAGCCAGACACTGGATTTTGACTTGCAGCCCAAGGGAAATCTTGCCTAGACTGAACCATGTTCATCCATTGGCTAGTACAACTGATATGGCTAGATATCTCTCCTGTCAGTCAGAAGTGTGTGGATACCCAGGGAGGAGCACTAAAGAGTTCCTAAAGAGCTGATCTCTATTCCCAGCTACTGCAGAAAAGGATGCTAATAGAGTCAATATTTGTTAAGGTGAAGAATGGTGACATGATAGTGGAAATGATTTTCAGATCAGAAGTAGCTCCTTCTCAGATAGCTTCATCCTTACAAAAGCTTAGATTTTCCTAGTCAAAAGAATAGAAGTAATTATTTTCTGTGCTACCAGTGTCTTATAAAGGGAGTCCTCTGACTCTCAGATCCTGGCAGTATCCTGTATTTTTGGAGATGAATAAGGTTGAAGGTCTGAAGAAATTTCTGGCTTCAATGGTGAAGTACTGGTTTTTGAGGTCGTTTTAAAAAGATTTTTAACAGAAAGAGAACAATTGGCTTGAAAGATGAACTATTAAAAAAGTGTATACCTGTGTATGTGTGCATGCACCCAGGAAATAGCAGAGGAGGTTTTACCTGAACAGATTGTATTGGTAACCAGGGACATAGGAAACAATCGGCAAACTGCTGAACACTGGCAAACTGGTGGTTTTTTTAATTGACCCCAGAAAATGACTGCTCTCATAAGGTCGCAGCCCATGCATCATCTGTCACTGACACCTTTCTTAAGGAAAGATGGCAGCACAGTTATAGCATATCCTATGCTGGTTATTTTCCTCCTATCTCCACAAGAAAACACACTGCACTTTTAAAATTATCTAAAAATCAGGAAATGAGGACAATAGGCTTATCTTGTTCATGAAGGTTCAAGTAAGTGTCAATGTAAATAGCTGAGGATTCCTGAAGTGTATGAAAACCAGTTAATGGAAGAACCTACCATGACAAACCCAAGAGATGCAGTGGAGACTCAGGAGGAAGCACCCATTGTCCTCTGTGTCATACATCACTGATCTTAGTTGGAGCAGCTGGGCACACTCATCTTGGTGCTGGTGACTGGATGTGAAAGTCTAAGTGCCAAGCTCTAACCTACTTACAGACAATTTAAAAATAGTATCTCACCCTCCCATAAGGTCTTGCACTGAGTTTCATTACATTTGTCTCCTACAGCATATATTAGTGGAAAAGTACAGAATAATATTGTGTAGGCTTCCTAAAGGCCCAAGGAGAAGATTAGTTGGACATGTCAGGTCACTTTGGGATAGAAAAACAGGAGAAATGTCATATTTAATTGGTGACCACTTCCCTCTTTGACTCCGAGCATAGGATAAAACTATGCAATTAGCAGACAAACAAGTTTGGGAAATCTCGTTACTGTTCTGGGACTGAATAATTGCCAGGCTAGAATGAAATGGGTATTCAGCAGGTAAAGGTCAAGCTTTCTCAATTGTATGTCAGTCCAGAGGGAATGGAGACCCCCATCTATTCAATTCACAAATCCCTGAAGAAAATTCAAGTCATGGTGATATATTTAGCTGTCTATAAAGGACACTCCCTGTGATGCAGCTGAGATGAGAGTTCTGACTTCATGGAGGCTACAGCTCAAAATATCACAGAAGGCAGAAACTGAAATAAATGAAGCATCATCTACCAAGGAAACACTAATGATAACTCAACTCCCAAGGAAATAAATGCAGCTTGTGAGAATGGCGTTAAACTTCAGCTCCAGAAAAGAGAATTGAAATAAAACTCACATGATGATATTATCTTTCATGACAGTTTCTATAAAAGGAATTCCTTACTTTAGTTTAGTTGTGCCTTTTTTTCTCAAATTATTTTTGATTCAGTTTTCACAGAGTTCAAGAAATGTTGAACTAAAAAAATTAAACCTCACACATTTCTCTCAAAACTACCTGAAAATCAAAATCTTCAATAGAAAATGCTACAGATAAAACCTAATGACTTAAAAAGTTATTGCTCATTTCTGCTTCCAGTTTCTAGAAAAGAAATGTTTTCAATCACAAAAGAAGTTTTGCTTCACAAAAGCTTTTATTTTAATTTTACAAGGAGTTACTTTGATCACAAAGGAGTCTAAAAGAGCTCTGTTTGTGGAAAAGGATTCCACAGAGCAAAAGGTAAAGTTTTGATTTTTTTTTTTTTCCTAGGAAAGATTGCAAAATACCATGGTAGGATCCCTTTGTCAGGAGATTAGATGAGCTTTTGGAGAGGAATAAAAAGGATGGGAACACAGTGTTCCTCCTTTTAAAATAAAGGCTTTCAGAGCAAAGACAGTGACACTCTTAGAAAGCCATTTCTCCTGGGGCTTCAGGAAAGATAAAAGCATTTTCTACAGGTTCAACAGTAAGGGAAACTTCTAACTGGAAAGTAGTTCTGTTTTCTGACAGGGCATTTAAACATTTCCTGGGTCTTACTATGAATTTAAAAATTGAGGGGCTTAATAATTAAACAACCTTTTCCACATGATTACCACATTGGATACAGAGCTGTGATTGAGTTATTGCTTGATGACACTACAATTTCATGTGGGTCCCATTTTAGGTTGATTACTTGCATTGCTTAATTATAAGGTACATCACTGCTTGAACTGATTTACTGTTTTGCTTATTGCATCATGTGATTGCCTTATTCACAAAAGCAATTATGCTCAAAAAATATCATTACCAGAAGTTTGGAGAATTGAACTCCTGCAGTGAGTAGACTATGTTTTCCCTTGTGGATTTTTATGATTGTGGGTTTTTTTTACTTTACCCTTTTCATTTTTAAGCCTTGTGCTTCTTCCTAAGTATAAAATCGCACATTGATTATTTGCTCTGGATGGATTGTGTGAGCTCATTCTTTATGGTGCATAAAGCAACAGAGGTGAATAACATCCCTCAGCTGTCAGCTGAAATCAAACAAGCCTGACATTGCTGTCAGTTTGTCAGGAATGGGTGGAGGATGGCAGCATGCCCAGATTGTCACATTACCAGCCCTCCTCAAAGGAATTTACAGTGATATTTTCACCTGTACATTCCTGTAACCATAGAAGAAGATAAGAAGAAATAATTTATAAAAGAGGATTTACCATAAAAATTCCAAACAGGAAGTTCTCTTGTTCCCTTTTGAGGGCTTTAAAGGGAGTCTGGAGCATAGCTTGGAAAGAATTTGGCCCAAGAACACTGAAGATTAAGTTACAACTAAGGCCATATGTGATGTAACACACTTGGGTTATGGTGGACAGGCTTCTGTATTGTCACATCCAAGGCTAATTCCAATCTCAGGATTAGATCCTGGCCCTTACTGGGGAAGGAAGTAACAGCAGGAGAAGTAGGAAAAGAATTGCTGAATTATTTGATATCACTGAAATGGAAATATATTACCTGTTTCAGTAATTCTCTGGAAACTTCCTGTCTCCCACATCCAGGTCTGCTTCATCTAATTTGCCAGAAGCATTTAGATCAGGTTCAAAACTGCAGCAGGTAGAAGGAACAACAAAATTTTTAAAAAAAAAAAAAAAAAGGGCAAATAAAATTTATTATATGTTCATCATAGAATGGTTTGGGTTGGAGGGGATCTTCAAAATCATCTACTTTCAACCCTCCTGCCATGGGCCACTAACCAGGTTGCTCAGAGCCACACCCAACCTGACCCTGAGCCTCTCCAGGCATGGGGCATCTACAGCTTCTCTGGGCAACCTGTTTAGTGTTCATCACCCTCACAGTAAAAAATTTCTTCCTAACCTCTAACCTAAAACTACTCTCCTTTAGCTTGAAGCCATTACTTCTAGTCCTGTCACTTCATGCCCTTGTGTCCCCTTCCTGTCCTCCCTGAAGGACCGTATCTTCCATTCCAAGTCTCCATTCATGGAGGCATCCCCTCACATCTCAGTGACGCCGGTAAGATTATGGCCCTGTAAGTGGGCATGCATCCCTGACTCCTCATGTTCATTCCTCATGTTCTGTGTGTTTGCACAAAGGCATCTAAATTTGGTCCCCAATGAAGCCAACTTAGTGGCTGGAGTGCCAGGAATTCCTGTGTGGATTTTCATGTGTTTTCCTCCTGACCTCACTCCAAGCTCTGTGACACTGACATCAAACTGGTTGGAGTGGAATGGGTGGAAGTTCCCATCTCCTGGCACCTTGAGTATAAAGCCCTCTTCACCAGTCTGGCAAGCCTATGGCCTAAGGTGCTCTTCCCCTTCTTGGACAGATGGACCCCTCAACCCCCAGTAGACCCCATTTCTCAAAACAAGAAATAATGTCAGCAGAGAAGGGAACAAAAAATCAAATAACACTTACTACAAGCAGAGTCTTGTTTAATGAATCCTCCTTTAGATCTGCCATCCATCCAAAAAATGGTGGGTTGTCAGGGTGGATTATTTCTGGCAGAGTACAACTCTGAATGTTTTTCAGATAAAGCTATCTATTAGTAGGTTGACCAGTTAGTCACTTAGTCCATACTCTGTCATGAGAGCACACCAGCCATTAATAGGGAAGCAAGAACAGTGCAGTTATGTGTCGCAGGGAAAACTGCCCTTGTTGAACTAGGTAGACCTTGCTGCAAGGTGTGCAAGGCACACATTAAAGCTTGTGTGGAAATGTGTCAAAGGGAAGGAGGCCTGTTCATACTTTATGAATAATAATGTCTGTTCTTGGATTCTGAGTAACTAGGCCAAATTCTAGGCTGCCACTACTGGTGTACTGGTTTTGGGTGGGATGAAGTTAATTTTCCTCATTACAGTTAGTATGGTGAAATATTTTGGATTTGTAATCAAAAATTATTGGTAACATAGTGGTGCTTTAGTTATTTCTAAGCAATGGTTGCACAGAGTCAGAACTTCTCTGTCATACCATACCACAGAAAGCAGAGTGGGAGTGCACAAGAAGTTGAGGTGACCCAGCCAACACAGCGAACCCTAACTGGCTAAAGGAATATTCCATACACGATGCTGAGCAATAAAAACTGTGGGAAAGAAGAAGGAAAGTGAGGTTGTCCAGGATTATAATGTTGGCCTTTTGAACAGCAGTTGCATGTAATGGACAGAGAACATCCCTGATCTCCTAGGGGAGACTGAACACCTGCTGGCCTTTAAAAAGCAGTGAAAGAATTCCTTGTTTTGCTTTAATTGGTAGCCCAGATAACTTTGTTTTATCTGTTAAAGTGTTCAAGTTTTCACATGTTTACCCTTTTGACACCCTTTCACATTCTACTTCGTGGAGAGTGAATGAATGAGTGGCTGTGTCAGACTGAGGCTAACCCACTATAGCTGGTATTGCAAACATGGATAAATCATCTAACCCCGATGTTGTGAGGCCTGTGACCAAGTCTCTGCTTTTACTACCCACAGTGCCATTTGTACAGGCTGTGTATCACCTGCATGCATGAAAGTAGTCTTGTGCTGGAAGCTCACTGCAGTTTCAGACCTGTGCCTCTCCACAGCTGCAAAATAACTTGCTGCTGCAAACATCCCCCTTGTCTGTCTCCTCTGTTTCTTCAGAAAACTTTTTTGTGTAGCCAAAGGAAAGCTCTTATGTGCCACATGACGCAAGGTCACACATCTCCTGACAGAGTTGATCAAGAGAAGATTGGTATTTTCTGCCCTGAACTAAGAGCTGCAGTCGCAAGAGTAGAGTCCTCTCCTAGCACTCGCTGAGTTGAGCTCCGTTTACTTCTGAGCTTTTCAGTGCTGATGAGAATAAGCAATGGCAGCAAGAGGTTTGACCCTATGCCTTGATATAAAAATTGCCAGTTTACTACTTAGATGTGTTGTGTTGCTTGGACAGGGCCTGCACAAGCCACATTTGTGACAGTAGCTATGGAAGTCAAGGTTCCTCTGAATGGCTGCACATCAATTTGGTGTTCAGTCACTCCTCCCAGATATTGTTTCATCTGAAAACTGCTGAGGATTCATTTAGCCTATGAGCCTCAGTCAGTATGAGTCTCAGTAAGACATCTAAGAGTATTTAAAGTAAAGCAGTTTCATAGTCACCAGGACAATTGAGCTATTCTAAGCCAGCTATTCCCACCCTTTGGCCCACCTGCCTAGGACTTTGCTGAGATACAGAGATATAAATACATTCAGGCTGATGACATTTTCTAGGCACACAATTCTCAGGAATATCACTAAACTTTGCTATATTCTCTTTCCTGCTGAATCCTGGTGTTCAAGACCCTGGACTGGTTTTGCAGAGGTGTCCAGGTTAGTGCTGTTTAATGATCAACTGAAAACTGGTTCTCCCCATGCACTAGGATAATGCAGATCTTCTCCTGCATGCAACCATCAGGTCAAATCTTGCCAATTACTTTGACAGAAGAGCAGAGTAACCAGAAACAATGGCTCGTTTCAGAGCTTTTCTTGTGCCCCCTCCTAAAGGTATAGAAAACTTTTCAAATGCTTGTATTGAGACAAAATTACTGAACATTTTTTTGGGATGAATGGTTATGTCAACACATTGTTTCTTTCACAAAGGCTCTCTTCCCAGCAAAACAGGACTGAGAAGACTGAGAAGTAAGGTGTTTCTGTACACTTCTACTCTTAACATGGCAGTGGGAAGCATGAGATACTCATTTGATTCACAAAGACTGAAGAGAAATTTGCTTAACCAAATGTTTCTGACAGACAAAAACTTGTGATAGAATAGGTGAAATTCCCTTTGTTTCTAACCTTTTCTAAACTTCAACTGATTCCATTTTAATTGCCCTTTCTTGCAACACCATATCCTCTGCATAGATCCCACTCCCATTAACTCCCTTCTGACAAACTGCTTGAAGTGGGTGTATCACTAAGATTACACTCTTCACTTCAAGGATTGTGCATGGAAAGTGATATTTTCTTCCATCTGAATGCAGATTGAAAAAAATCAAAGATCATTATACAGCTGTCTAGATGGGTCAGCTAAGATCATGTGAATATTCTGGTCAGTTATTTTGTTGGTTTGGGGTTTTTTGAGTTTTGGTTTTAGTTTTCATTGATGGATTGTTGGTTTGATTTGATTTGATTTGGTTTTGGGAGTTTATTATTTGTGGTGGGATTTTTTTTTGTTTGTTCGTTTGGGTTTTTTTGATCTGGAGGATAGGCAAAACAAAAGGCTGATTTCTGCTTATTCTTTAATACCACACTTTTTAAAAAATTCTGTATGAGTTATTCCACTGGGAGCTTTAGCATCCAAATAGCTAGAGCTAAAAATGATTTTTTATATTTAAAATATCAACTTTTACAAAACAAGCAAAAATTCCTGGGAATTTTTCCTCTTTTAAAAAGCTTGACAATCTAAAAAGAACCATTTATTATAAAAATGAAGCCAGTAGAGGATAAATAGATGAAGCTTTGATTACTACAGAATTACTCAGGGTTTTATAAAGCTGACCTCTCACCTCAATTTTAGTTTCTAAAAGTCTATATTAAAGCAAGGTTTTGGTAGCTGTGAATTTAAAGCTAATTAAAATAAAATTACTTGTAGAAGTGAAGACATCTGGCTTTGCCATACAAAATGACAAATATAAGTTTTTTAACACAGTAGAAAAAACTTGTCCCATGGCTCACGTCCAATTACTTTACAATTTTTTTTACTTTTCCCTTTTTTTTTTCCTCCTAGTAGTTAACACTATGCTCTGTAGGTTTATCTCAATAAATTTTCTTGGGGTATTTCCCATGACATTCAACTAAATATTGAATATTTAACTAAGGGTATGCAGAAGTAGAATCCCTGCTCCTTTAGGATATCTAATCAAAGGAGCTATAAATAAGAACATACAGGGACAGAAACCAGACTGAGAAGTTATAAGGGAGGTCCCTATACAAACAAACCTGGTCAGCCACACCAGCTGGTCAGCTATAAACAGCCTGTAGAAAACCTTGGAAATTTGCAAAGAATAAAGATGTAAAGCCGAGGATCCAGGATGTTGGAGTGGGTCAGTGGGACTGCACCAGCCAAGGAGGAAATGTGCAGGGAAGAGAGAGCAGGGATAAACAGAGAGGTGGGGTGGGCAGAGAAGGGTACAGAAGGGGCCTGTTGCATCTGAGCTGTGGCTGCTCAGTGGTGGAGCCTGCATCTGATCACCACAGCGTGTCCTGCCTGCTCTCATCCACCTCACCTCATTCCCTATCCCAGCCATGTAAGGACTCAGTGCCAACTGCTGGGGGAGCAGCATGTGAGGAGCAGCTGCTGGAGTCCCGATGGGGCCGTGAGCGCCTCTGGCCGGGGCTGTGGCTTCAGAGCGAGTGAGGGGGGAATCAGTGCCGGCAGCTGGAACGAGGGGGTCTTTAACCTCCAACCATTGGGGCAGGAACAGTTTGTGCCTGAAAAACAGCTCCTGAGGTGACCAGTGTGAGTGCAAGTCTCAGCACTGTCAGCTGGAGTAGGAGCACAGCTCACACACAGCCCTTGTGCTTGGTGCCAGCTGCTGGAAGGGCTGAGAGTTTGCACCCTCCCCAAAATCTGCTGTGCACAGAGAGAGGGACAGAGAGAGAGTGTTGTGTATGTGTGTGTGTGGGGGGGGGGGTGTTCACTGACAATCTTCAGGCTTGAAAGGAGTGAAAATTAGAAAGTTCCTAAATATATGTTGGAGATTTGAAGAGTTGAAACCCTTGATTGTCATGTAATAAGTGTATTAATATTTTAAATATTAATAATTTTGAATTGTAATGTAACAGTAAGGAGCCACCTCCGTGGTCCCCCTGGGGGGGCAGTGGGGGGGGCTGCTTGGTCGCTGGAGGCCGCCCGCAGCCCCCCCACCAACACTACAGTGGGCTGCCCGCCGTCAGAAAAGCCTGCACCCCCCCGACCCCGGAGCGGGCTGCCCGCCGTCAGAGAGCCTGCACAGACACTGGAGCGGGCCGCCCCGGCCCCGACCCCCGTGAAATGCCGGCTTCCCGCGCCTTCCCGCCACTGCCACCGCCCCGGCATGGCTCTGCCGACAGGGCGGCTCGCTGCTCCCAGCCCTCGCACTGCTGAAGAAACCAAAAACAAAAGTTAGCGGTGTGCTGCCTCCCCCCCGAGCATCCACTCACCTCGGGCCGGCGTGGCCCGGCTCCCAGAGCCTGCAAACCGCTGCCGCAAGGCATGAGCTGCCGAGCCAGCCCGAGCCCGGTGCAGAGAACCCCTGCGCTCCCAAAGACTGCTCCCACACTGCAGCACAGCCAGAACGTCCCGTGCCCGCGCCTTCCCACCACTGCCACCACCCCGGCGTGGCTCTGCCGACGGGGCAGCCCGCTGCTCCCGGCCCGCGCAGCCATCCCACTCCCACACCGCTCCCGCCGCAGAGCGGCCAGAAGCATACACACACACCCCCATCGAAACCGCGAGACCCCCGAGGCACCCGCTCCCCGTGTAGTGCGGCCATCTCGCTGCTGCCAAACCCCGACCCGCTCCCACCATGAGGCTGCTGCAGCGCCGATTGCGAAATAACCCCTCCCCGGGGCAACCCCATAGTACATGCAAATTAAGAATCCCAGTGTACTCTGGGACCCCTTTTGACACCAAAAAACCCTATAAAAATAAATCCATGTAAGATTTAGACCCACAAAAAACAGTACTAAACCGTGTATACCCTAGAGAATTAATAGACAATTTTTTGTAACTCACTGTAACCTAAAAATACCCAAAAAAAGGCAAGACCCCAAGGCAAACAAACAGAAATCAGAACTCCTTGGAGACCCCCGGCGAGGAAAGAGTTCTCCAGCTCTGCAGGAACATCCGGCTGCAAAGCTGACCAGGACCCTCCTCCTCAAGGGCAAACCTGGCTGCAAAGTCCCTTGAGACACCCTTGTAAGAGCTGATTAATAAAGGCATTTTAAGGAGAAAAATATTATCTCCACCCATTTTTAACAGGCTGATACCAGCTGATGAGCAGGGAAACTCAATTCTGAGCTGGGGTATCGGGTGAGTGGACAGTCCATGCTGAGATTTGGGGTACCTGTGAGAGGGGGTGCCTCTGGGAGAACTGCATAAGTGCTCCATATTCAGCAAGGTCACACTTAACATCCCTTGATTCACAGCAGAAAAGAAAACATATGATCTATGTTATAAATGAAACAGACATATTTGAAAAATAAAATAAAAAACAAAGTTTATTTTTGAGTAACAATAAATTTGGAAAGCCACGACAAAAAGACAGCTCCGACCCCAGGATCAAGACTGGGTGAACGTAGGGACAGACCTCTGTCCTTCCCTGTTCACGAATCCCACCACCAAGATCCCAGTTTTTATACACTTTATTTCCTCCAAGGCTAGATCCTTTGTCCACTTTTTTGGGATGATGTATTCTTGAGTTTTCTTTTGAGGCAGTCTCCCTTCTGAATAGGTTTTTTGAATTGATTAGTCTTCTGGGAAGGTTGCATCGGGTGGGTGGAGTGGTTGAGTCTTATCTAGTTTTGCTTATCCTTGATTAATCACCGTCAATGGCCCATCTCCAGGGCCGGGATCTTCTTTTCAAGTGTTGATTTCCATTATCCTTTTGCTGGAGACACCTATCCTGGAATGCAAACCTAGTTTTCTCAGGAGTGGTGCTTGTCCATTACTTTTGTTTATATTTTATTTCAGCACGAATTATTAAATGCAGTATTATAAATGATTAAGAGCCAATTCAAAATAAAAGAATTTATTTAACAATTTACCAAGATTGGATTGCAAAAACCACAATAAAAAACAACATCGATGTCAGGTGGACAGGCCAGCAGCAACAATGGTGCTAATCTGACCATGCCCACGAATGCTGGGTTTGTGATGTACAGTTTTATACAGGTTTTTTTTGTCCGGAGGCTATGATTATTGAGAAAGTCCAAATATTCATGTATTTCTTGTATTCCTGGGCTTGGTTTGAAAGAATTTCCTGTAAGTCCTAAAAGCTTCCCAGACTCCTTTTTTTGGGGTGTAGATGAAAATCCGAATTATTCATGCGGTTCTGAATTTTGTTTCTGGTGAGTCCAGAGGGTCTCCCTGAGTTCTTTCTCAGGGTGCAGGTGTCCTTCGAGATTGACATCAGGCTCTTAAGTAGATGTAAAGTAGACATTCCTTCTAGATGTCTGGGCCATCTTCCGCTAGCTCCTGCTGTTTCTGTTGCAAATGAGGTACTTTTACAGTTGCAAAATCAGTCTAGGAACTTTGGGGATGTCCCTGGTAGTTTTTTTAATAGTCTGTACTTTTCAATACAACAATTTTATGCATGAATTTATATTTTAAACCTATTACATGCAGTATGTCCCCCATAACATTCTATTTTATCTTTATATTTGATGTTAATTGGCAACTTTGTGTTACAAAGCAACAAAAAGGCAACTCTTCTAAGGAAAAGTGAGCTGAGATTCAGGCAAGGCAGACATGAGCAGGTACCTCACCTACAGGGAGCCAGGATGCAGAGCAGCAGGTCCCAGTCAGGATCAGGGCCAGAGACATTGCTGAAGATCAAATACAATCCACTAATCAACCAGCACTTCTGTAATGATGAGGCAGGTTTGAGCCCAAATCAGGAAGCCAAACTGTTGGATCTGTGTCAGGGTCAGGACAGATAAAGTATAGGTCTGGCACCGATGTCGCTGCTGCACAGTTGTGTGGGTGGCAGGAAAGGCACTCCAGTAAATCTCCAGGTAAAAGTAGTTCCCAAGGCAAAAGAGGAGCATGCTCTTGTTTCTACCTTTGCTCAACAGAACTCTTACCAGTGAAGGACCTGTTCATGGTCTCAATCAGACCTTTTTAACTAACCCAGCTAAACTAGAAGGGGGATGTTCTCACATTATGTTGGGCCACTAAGCCAGTTCTTCCAGACTTAAATGTGCTGATGTACTGAAGATTGTCAGACAAACCTTGGTTTCATATGGATAGAGACTCCGCACCTTGGAGACAAAGCTGGCAAAGGCTCTGAATACTTCTTCCATTGCATTTTCAAAACTGTCTCCATCACAATCATTTGGGAACATAAATATTAGTTTTTGATACAAAAAGATGCATCAATATTAGTTTTTGATGCAAAAAGACGAGCAGCTCTGTGCAATGTACATTAAAAACAGGTGCATTTGCCTTTGCCTTTAACAGTTGGTCAGAACGCTCATTTCCAAGGAGCATTTTTCTGACCCATCAGCATGCTGCTAACGTACTTTCTTCCAGCAGCATTTCCAGGAGGTAGGAAGGATTCAATAAGTGCTTGAGAATGATCATATTCAACAGCTCCATTGCAGAAGTTGTCTCTTATACCCATACCAAAAGCTATGAATGTGGTTTTTCCTAAGCATGGTAGAAAGCCAGTATAGCAGGGTAAAGAATTGAACAAGGACTGGCATAGGCTCCTTGGGCACAACATTTCAAGGAGGCAAAAACCACAGAAGTAGCTTTTCAAGGTCACTCACAGTGACAGAAGCAGGAGTTATTCTACTTGTTTTACGAGTTGACCACATCTACCACGTGGTTTTTGAAACATTTAGGGGTCCCACCTCACCTATAGAACTTAAAATTCATGACATATATTCCTATGCTTACATGTCTATTTCTATATTTTCCAAAAGTATTTTCTACTTCTTGAAAAGGAAATTGCAAACTAAGAAATCATCTTCAAAGGAGACCAAATATATCAACCAACCTTTGGGTGAACTCAGATTAAAAAAGTTAATTAATTAATATAATTTGACACTGGCAATAAATGTATTTGTAACTCAAAGTAGTTGAAATGCCTATTGCTGTACTAAGTGCTGTGAGTACTGCAGTAGCATGAATGATGTGTCCTACTCACACTGAATCCCCTTCTTTTGGGGTGTTCAATGTAAATCTGATCATGAGCACACTTGCTTTTAACTTGTGAGTTTTACATTTCTCTTCACTATGTTAGGAGTCCAATTCCACTTAGAATTTTATCTGAGATTCATAGAAATGAAAAGGATTCTTATACTGCATCTGTGATCTATCTAGCACTTATTCCAGCAGTACAGAAAATTATTTTCCCTCCTAAGCCTTGTTAAATTTCTTGTTGCCCCTCAGTAGTGAGATTCCAGTCCATTTACTAGTGAAAACAGGTCTGAATCTGCCTAAACTACACACATTTTAATGATGTGACTGGTGCACATCAGAAATGCATTCACATTTTCATGAAAGTTTCAATTCACTGCTGCATGGGGAAAGTAAAGTTGTTACCACGGGTCTGTGGATTCAATCATGACACAGGAAAGCAATGATGCTAATACACTGAGGAAAAAAAAAAAAAAAAAAACCAAAAAAAAACCAGCATAAAAAATCTGCTTTCTTGCAAGTGATTTACAGAACAAAAGAAAGCACTTACTGAATGATGTAGTGGGTTTTAGCAAGAAACCCTTTGTTGAAATACCATGGTCTCATTTCCAATATAAATTACCAGACAAACCCAAACCCTAAACAGAGATGACAGATATTTCAAAATGCTTAGAGAAATTAGGCAACATTTGGGACACCATGGTCGCAATCTTCAGCTTAAATGAGCCCCATCTTGATTTGAAAGAGCACATCAGAGCTGGACAATTCCTCACTGGACATCTGTCACCCTGAATTTTCTTGCTTTTGAGTCTTTGAACCTTTACAGCAAGTTTCTCACGCAGCTTCATGTAAACTATATGTATTTCTAGAATTTATCTATGTGTTTACATATTTCTTCCCTAGGATGAGGAATGTGACTGATGATGATGTTCACCAATGATATTCATGAGGTGGTAACCTTTTTAGCAAATCTTTGGCCTTCTGTACAAAGTGTATATAAGTTGATAGAGTCAGAAATTAAATTAGAACTTTCGCTGCTTGACCTGCTGCTGCCTGCTTGTCTTTTGTGTGTTAGAAACAGACATCCTTGATGCCTTCCATGTAGGTGTCCCCTTGCATTCCATGTAGCCTCCATGCATTCTACTGTCTTTCCTTGGATTTACTTCTTATATGTTTTCAGGTGAGCAAGTACTACCCCCAGTAATTTGACATTGCTTCTGGGCTTCATCTGGCCCTGCTGAATCAATCGAGAAGGTAAAGCACAGACATGTTTTGCAATCTTTCTTTCTGAAGAGGTGCCCAACTGTGTCACATCCCTGTCATAAGAGCAAAAAAAAAAATAAAGGACTTTTCTTTATAGAAAAATGTATCACTAACTTTGAGAAATCCAAGGGCCTGAAGTAAATAAACCTAGTAACAGCTAAAAGAGGAGATACAATTTCTGTTCACATAATAATAGTTCCAACTGCAGCTCAGCACTTTGGTTAACCAGCCTTCCAAATGGCACCATGAAGATGCTAACTTCTGCATTTTATCAATAGAAAATAAACACTTCCCACCAGCCTGGGATCTGACATCAGTGTTTCTTTGCAGCAACAGTACTTCATTCAGCTACACAAGAGCATCTGACTGCTCAACTCTAGCTCCCTGAAAGCACTGTCAGAAAAGGTCAGCATATCATACATCAGAAAGGACAAGAAAGACATGAGCCACATCATATCTAAGACACTGCAGCTTCAAGAGTCTGAACCTTCAGCTGTAGCAGGAAGAGACTGTGCCTGTGAAGCGAAAGTGAAAACCTTGATAAGGATGAAGGCTGGAAGCTGATGATGACTCACTTTAGGAGGAAGGTCCTGCCCCACTCAAAGGCTTGCATCTCTTCACTGTTCTTTGCTGATGATGAAGTGATGCCAAATGATCTTTTCTTGCAGATGAGTCAGAGCTTCTTTTGACCTCTAGACCAATGGTGTGAGTGGTAGTGGAACTGGTAGGCAACTCTTACTGGTGATGAAGACTCCTCTCTTTGTTTGAAAAGACAGGTGTCTGCTAAGGCAGGCAAGAACCTCCCTTGAAATGGAAAATGTAAACTTCCTCCCTCTAAATTATTATAATTTTGGAATTAAGGGGCTCTCAGGCAAAGATACAGGAATAAGAATAACAGTTCTTTATTAGGAAAATTAAAATAAAAACACAGTAATGAAAAAAAAAAAACCCACACTGACACAGTACACCCTGTTTGTCAGGGTGTCGGTAGCAGTCCAATTAAATGGTGGCTCCAGTCCTCCTGGAGTGACAGATGTGGTTCTGTTGAAGCAATGATCTTGTAGAAGGATGTAGTTTTCCTCAGAAGGTCCACTAGTGGTATATAAGGATCCAGTCTTCCTCTAGGAATCCAGTGGAAAACCAGCTGCTCTGGTGTTCCAAATCTCAGATTTTTATCGAGGCAGGAATTCTTGGCTCCTCCCACTGAGTGGAGCATCTCACAATGGGATGATGTAATTTTATCAGTCATGCAGTGAGACTCAATGGCCCATCAACAGCAGATATCCCCTGGATATCCTCCCTCCCGAGGAGGGAGGCTGGGTTGTGAAAGAGATAAAAAACACTGCCCCACCTGGTTTTAACAGATGGTAATAGAATACATACTTTTGCTTACATCTTGCATTGCAACATAAGACAGCCCCCAAGATGACTTTCCATTAAGGAAGGCTTGCTGCTTGTTGAAGGCCCAAATTCAGGATACCTAGGAGAAAACAAAGAGCATATTGATTATAACTTCTTGATACAGGTATTTGAGGAACCAGAAAAGAAAGGTGTTCGTTTCTGCTGAACCTGATTCTCATAAACAAGGAAGAATTGCTTGTGAATTTGTAAAAGTTGGAGGCAATCCTGGCTGGAGAAACAATGACATCATGGATTTCAGGATTCTAAGAGGAAGGAACAAAGTAAAAAGCAGGGCCAGCAACATGGACTTCAGGAAGGCAAACTTTAATCTCTTCAGGAAAAATCTCTAAATATACCATTCTGGTGAGAAGAGGGATCCATAATAGCTGATGTGTATTCAAGGATCCATCCTAAAATTTTATAAAGAGCCATCCTGTAAAGCAGAAAAGCAAAGCCAGGCGTCAGAAAGCCTACATGGACAAGTAAGGAAACCTACATGCACAAGTTCAGTCACGGGACTGAACTAAAACATAAAAAGGAGATATACAGGAGGTGGAAGTGGGTGCAGGTGAGGAGGAACACAGAGACAGTCTCAGGTTGTGTGTGTGTGGGGGGGGGCGCGGTAAAGAAGGTTAAAACCCACCAAAATTGAATCTAATGAGGTACAACATGAAAACCTTCTACAAGTATACCAACATAAAAAAGTAAGACATGGGAAAATGTCTCCTTCACTAACTGGAGAGGGATTGTGGTGACCAAGTTCATAGAAAAAGCTGAGGTATTCACTGCCTTCCTTGCCTCAATCGTTACTTGTAGAACCAACATCCAGGAGCTTCAGGCCCTTGAGGACAAAAATCTTGAGCAAGGAAAACTCATACTCGGTGAGGAGAAGCAGGTTAGGGAGCAGTTAAACTGGATCTGCAAGCCCATGAGGCCTGACAGGATGCACACACAGGTGCTGAGGAGCTGAACTGGGGCCACTGCAAGGCCGCTCAGTTATTTTGGAAAGTTCACAGAGATTGGGGAAGTCCCTGAAGACTGAAAGAAAGTAAATGCTACTTGCATTTCAAAAAGGGAAAGAAGAAGGAAGCAGATAACCTCAAGAGGCTCCTTCCAACCTAAGTGCTTCTATGGTTGCCTGATGAGAGATGGCTGGAAGCAGAGAACATACAAGTAGTAGAAGGACTCAATACTTTCTGTGGACTGCCAGGTGCAATTGCTCAGAAAACCTCCTTCACCAGCTTTCAAATTTAATGTTTTCTTTTTCCATTTTCTCCCTATGCCAGTATAACAGAAATAACACAGAATAACAGAGAATAATCTCTGCAATTTGGCTCTTAAAAGTTCTTACAGAGTGCCTGGTGAAAATAAACATTTTCATGAGATAAAACATTTTAAAATATACATTTGCATCTGAGAAATATCACATCCTATAAGGAATAAATTAGTGCTGCACCTCTCATACAAGTACATGCTAACTATATATTCCATGCTTGAGCAAGGCTTGGTCAGCACAGCCAAGTCACTCTTAAGACTTTTATCATCTGTTTGTATTTAAAGCTTTCCATTTTCACATGTAAACTAGCTGATAGCGTTTTGTGAAAAAAATTGGTATACATGTACTTGCCCTTAAAATATTTAGACAAAAAGTATCTGTCTACTGTCTTTAAATCAGTAGTGGTGTCTGCCTAAACTAATTCAAATTGAACAAAGAAGAATAAGACCATCTTAATTATAGACTGTAATAAAATCAAGCCCAACTAGTTTTGAATTCTAGCCACAGACAGCAATAATATTTCTTTCCTCCATCATGCATGAACACAAACAGAAATGAGAACTAGCACACATAATAATGTTATCTCTCCAAAGACATTTGTATGCCATAGAATATCACATAGTCTAAAACTTAAGCAATTCTAATGAAGTATGATTTTAACTATTACAAAGACAGCTGTTTTCCATGCAAGAGATTTTTTCCACACAAATCAGGGTAAAATATAACACTCAGATATAAAGGAGGAAAAAAATAGTAACTTATCTTTCTCTTTAAAAATCCAGTCGAGATATTTTGACCAGTTTTATGACAAATTCTACACACACATTGAAGTGAGCCAGAAATGTTATCTGTGGCAAACCATGCTTGGCCAAAAGAGAGAGGAAATCACACTAAAAAATGAGGTATTTGTTACAGCATACCTAACTGTCCACAGTTGTTGACTGTGTTAAAATATTAAATATTGTACTTTCAGAGCAGTAGAAAGATTATACAATTTTTGTACTTCTTTTCGAAGGTCTTTCACAAAGCTGGCTTAGAAATAGTGTCTCCTAAATGGCTGTAAATCTGGAGATTCTAAGCAATCAAATGCCTTTTTTTAAATCTTAAATAAAAATGTTTTAATTTCTAAGAATAGAAGGTATGTGAAGGAGAAATAGAGAGAAAGCAAACTTCTCAGTAAATGCATAAAAACTTGTCAGTTTTGCTTTGTGCAGGCAAGAACATCTCCTCTAAGCCAGCCTTGTCTCTATACTTTTGTTTTGTGACTCAAATGTCTCTCCAGTTAAATGGTGACCACACACACTCTCATGGGAAATTCTGTGTCTCCAGCTGCAGCTGAGATCCATTTAAACTTGGGAAGTGTTAGTTGAGGCAACAAGAGTAGGGACCAAGCAGGGATATGAGGATTGCAGGTGGAGTCATCATAAAACCCCTGGCAGGCCTGTTAACAGGTCATGAACATGCGTGCATTAAAGGAAGCTCATTGTGGGATGTACAACCTGAGATTTGAGACAGAAACCACATTAGATGAATCAAGTGTTTACTGTGTTCACACTTACAATTGGCTTCTTTCTTTCTTTCTTTTTTTTTTTTTTTTTTAATTTGGCTTTATAATGGGAAAGCTGACAAGATCTTAATTTGAACAGCAGGTACGGCTACTACAGCAATAAGTTATATCTGTGCTCCATTTCAAGGACAGGAGGAGATTCACCTTTACTTAAATTTTCTATTAGTGCCTGAGAGTTTCTTGATAAAAGCAATGGCAAAACAGCATCCACATCACCTGTAATAGTAACCAGTGACTGTCTCTAAATTAGCTGGAGTCCTACAAAGGCTCTAGCCTATTGCATTTATATTCTATAAATGCAGGCTGTATTCCTTGTGAGGTTTATAGGCTTATTTTCCATTGTTATCTATAAAAGCAGAGAGACACTATTGTTCCTCTGGTATGGAAAGGAATTGAAATGAAAAATAATTTAATATGGGCTATTTCTGGGATCTGGGGGTTAAGGGCAGTGCATTAAGTGTCACAGGGCACTAGACCTCATTCAAAAGCTGACAACCAGAGCTGAAGTCCAGCCTACAAAAGAGTTGCTCACAAGAGTTCCCAAAAACAGCTTCTTCTACTTTCTTCTTTCAAGAAAGCTTCTTTGCATTGCTCTGATGGCATTACTGGTTTTACAGAGAGATGTTTCTTCATCCCAGGCATGTATCACAGCCGTGTTAAGAGATTCCTAAAACTGAGATGAATACTTGACTTGATGAAAAAAAAGCAGCAGAGAGGCACTACCATCACACCATACAGACCAATCAACACCAAGACAACGCCTACAGAACACAGAAATCCACATCTGTGCTTGACAAAGAGGAGTCAGTGCTGCCTCCAAGGAGAAAGGAAAGGTCTTGCTCTGAAAATCAGACCCATATGCCCACACTTTTAATTTTATGACTATTCAACTTCCAAAATTCTTCCATAATGAAAAGCCAGGTGAAAGGCTGACACAAAATTGGAATCCCAGGTAACACTTGTGAACTGCTCCTGTCCTTTCTCAGAAATAGCTCACAGCTTTGATAAGTCTAAAATCTGTTATGAATTCAAATAATTCACAAATCATATGAGTTGAAACACTAATGATAACTTATTTGTAGAGTTTCTTCCCTGAGATTGGTAACCTCCTTAAAACAGTTTATTTTTTCCAGAAATGCTTATTTATTAAAGTTTATGTGGTGATTTCATGCCAAGTGAAATATGGAAACAGATGAGAGCTTTCCTGCATCTTGAATTTCATTTAAAATACTGACCAAAACATATGGTATTGAGTAATTTTAACTTGTTACTATTGTCTCCTCTTGCCTAAAATTTGAGGCTATTTTGCCTACAGCTACAAAAGTGAAAATTAACAGCGATCTATCTGTATTCTGTAAATGACAGAAAGTCCCAAGTCCTACTTGTATCAGTTTGGTAGACACAAAACAAGCATCTCCCAAGCCTCTTCCTGGAACCTTCAGGTTTTTCTAAATATTACTGGAAGCACCAATAGAGGGTTTTATGAACATGCGCTCATAATAATTAGAAAGTACTGGCTCACTGAAAATGTTTGGAAGAGGATTTTATCAAGCAGATAAACAACAGATCAATACTGGAAATCTAACCAAGTATTTCTATTTCTTTTTGTGGCACCTTAGCCTTGGATGATTTCCAGACTCCCATTCAGCTAGTGTCTCATGCTGCCTCCCTCAACAGGACAGGGGGAGAAAATTAGATTTAAAAGCTCCTGAGTCAAAATAAGGGTAAGGAGATCACCCACCAATTACTACCACGGGCAAAACAGACTCAACTCAGAGAAAATTTTATTGCTGATTAGAAATAGACCATGATGGTAAGAAACAAAGACAAAACTAAAATACCTTCCCCAATCCTACCTCCTCTTCTCATGATCAAGTTCTCTTCTTCACTCTCAATTCCCTCCCATTAAAATGGCACAGAGGGGAGTTACAACCAGTCCACGATGGATCCTCTCTGCTCCTTTCTGCTACTCACACCTTCCCTCTCCTTCAGTATGGAGTCCCTCCCCACAAGATACAGTCTTCATAAACTGCTCCTGTGTGGATTCCCCACAGGCTCCAAAAAACCTCTTCCTCCTTGGGCTCCTCCCCGTGGGCTGCAGCTCCTACCAAGATTCTGCTGTAAATGTGAGCTCTTCACAGCTGGAGGCTCTTTCACGATATCTCCACCTCCCACAGTGTGGGGTTCTCAGTGGGCTGCACTGTGGAAGCCTGATCCACTGTGGTCCTCTGGAGCTACTCATCTGCTTTAGTGCCCTTCCTCCTTCTCTCCCTTTGGTGTTTACACAGCTGTTTCTTACATATTTTTCCAACTCTTTGCTCTTAAAACTCCTGTGCAGCATTTTCTGGCCTTTCCTAACTGCCTTTCCAAAGATGTCATTGTTTAGCTGTGGGGCTCAGCTGTGGGACTTGGCTCTGCCCTGCAGTGAGTTTAGCACACAGCAGCCCTGAGCCTCCTCACAGATGCCACCCCTGAAGCCTCTCCCATCCCTGCCAAAATGCAGACATATGAACTCAACACACATTTCTAAAACTTTCTTTCTGTAACACCAAGCTAGCATGTGAAGAGCGAGAAATCTTTCTCTTTTCCCTTGGCATAAATTCATTGTGGAAAATGAGTAAACAGGATAAACCAGGACAATATCCATTCATAGCCACATGTATTTCATGAAAATATATACAAATAATTATGATACTTTTCTAGATAATCTTATTGCTAGAAAGAAAAATCCTGTGTGATTTTTTTTTCTCTACTGTATTTCAAAGTTAGCAGCAAGCTCAGGATTTCTTTACTTCTTGGATCTGGGAAGTTAGGACTAGGACTTTACACAGCTGGTGGCTTGTTCAAGGATCCTGACCTTGCCTTGTACAATTTCTGTTTTAAGCAAATGGCAAAGTGGGTAGAGTAACCTTTGAAGCTATAGGAATGTGGCTCAGATAAAGCAGGTGATATTCCATTAATGGTTTTTGTCAGTCAGTATGAAACAGCTTTTATAATGTGTTCATGTAACTTCTAGTGGGAGATACTTGCTCTTTTGGATTGATGACACTGTTCCATCCATCATCTTTAGTAAGAGAGTCTGTTTTGTCTTTCCAAGGCTGCAATATATAAACAGCTTGCTGCTAAGAAATGGTTCCTTACCGAGAAGCTAGGGAGCCTGTTGCGGTGTGTTTTAGTGCTTTACCAGTTTCTGCATCCATCTGTTCCTTGTTTTACAATAGTTTGTCCCATATACCCCACGTTAAACCCTTCTTGGTTACTCCCAAGTGATTGTCCAGTGTAAACCACAATTATGGGTCCTGTCCATCACTTTACAGCCTTGACCTGAAGTCTGGAAAATTCTAGTGAGGACGTCAAGTGATTGGCAGGGTGCCTGTTCTTCCCTCCCCTGGATTTATTGATTTGTTCTATTGACTGTCATTTATGTTCTGAGCCACTCCACTCACACACTGGATTGGTTCCAAGCTGTCCCCTTCCCATTTCCCCATCCCCATACTTAAGATGCAGTACAAGGGAGAAAACTCACTTTTTCGTGGGCTGTCTTCCTGGGTGTGTACAAGTCCCTCATAGGCTTAATAAACACCAGCTCAATTTCTCACAAGAGTCCTCCCTTACTCTTTGCCACTGCTTATGCTTCTGCCAAAGGTGAGAACTCACAGGATCAGGGATGTATCGCAGCACACAGAACCATATTTTCACTGCTGGTCTGGTGCTAGGGCTGGCCAGGCAACGCAGACGGGGTCCCGAGAAGCACCAGACCACCACAGGAGCTGTGTTCCCCAGGAGAGTGTTCAGAGTTCAAGGAGCATCTGGACAATCCTCTTAGTCATGACATGGTTTAGTTTTAGGACTTGTAAGGAAGAGGAAGTTGGACTCAATATTTCTTATGGGTCTCTTCCAAATTGAGATATTCTGTGTCTACAAGTGAGGCTACAAGTTCCACCTGCGTTGTTTCTTTTACTTGTAAAAGCCACAGCTATTCATTAAGAGAAAATGTCTCTACATGAGCATGTACTTTGCCTGAGTTTATCTGCGGCTTCATCTCTGCATAGGCAGGGAACTGCTGTCATCTAATTTTAATATTGGAGATAGATGGCATCTGCATGAGTGGATCAACCAGCGTCTTCACAGGTTGCTCTGTAAAGTGCTGGAAGAGCTAAGTGTATGTGTAGAGGGTTCATACAAGTTGGGAATCAATTAGGTATAATGCAAACAGTCCCAAGATAGCCAGAAAATGTGAGTTTGGAGAATTACACCCAGGAGATTTACTTCTGGACAGGGCTGACAAGACAAAGGAATTGAGCAGTTTGCAGAGATCACTGAGGGCCAAGGAAGTGGTCTTCTGCACACAGATGTACAAACACTAACTCACAAATATAACTGATCTTCAAGTTAAATCTAATTCTTTTTAATGTCTAGCATCATAAATGGCAGTATAAAAAGTTCCACAAGCCACTGTACAAGAAAGAAGACAGAATATATGTTCACATCCCTGCCTGAAAGCATAAAAGCCAACTAAAAGCACAGGAAAATAAAGTATTATCAAGGGCACTTTCCAATTGAATACAGACCATGCAAACTCTGTTGGAATTACCACTGGTGCTTATTAAGAAAACACAAGAGTAAACATCCTTTCCAAGCAACACAGACAATGGACCCCTTCATTTGTCAAAGACGCTCTCACCATGGTGAGTTGTGGTGCTAGCCATCTGTAGCGCCAGCAGAGATGGGCAAGAAAGCAAGTAGGGAGTACTAGTTTTGGCTGTGGAGTTAATTTTCCTTATAGGAGCTCATGTGGTGCTATGTTTTAGATTTGTAATCAAAAGACTGTTAGTCGGATAAGAATGTTTTTGTTATTGCTGAGCAGTGCTTGCAAAGTATTGTGATCATTCCCCTCCTGTTGTATTGCACTAAATAGTTAGTTAGCTGTCCTGGGTTGCAGTGTAGGATGTACACAAATTATTTATTCTATCACCATCTTCATGAACTGTTGAAACCAGGTGGGCTAGTGTTTTCCCAAGCCCCCTGCCTCTTCTGCTAATGGCCTTTGGAGTGTCTTCTGCTAATGACCTTTGGGGTGTCTTCTGCTAATGGCCCATTAACGCCTGGCCCATGAGTCACAGGTAACTCCCTCCAGGGGTTATCTCTGTTAATGGGCCATCAAGGACCCACTTCACATTCCTCATCCCATTGTGAGATGCTCTGCCCAGGGGGAGGAGCCAAGCATTCTCACCTGGATATAAGCTGGTATGTGGGACAGTGCAAGGAGCACTTACCCACTGGATTCCCAGAGGACCAGAGCTACCACACCTTTCTACAGGATCACTGCTTCAGGAAGAGCACTTCACCTGGACTGCTTCCACCATCCTGCTCAGGTTGTATTCTGACTCTGTCAGTGATCCTTTGTGTTATTGCATTTATTTTATTTTATTTTTACCTTTTTACCTTTCTTCTTATTAAATTATGTCTCTGACTTGGAGCCTCTCATTCGTTTTGCTTTCAAACCACAACATTAGCAAACACCCAATTTTGCACTGGGTGTTTTTGGTCATACCTTCCCATGTACCTTTGCACCTCCTTCACCTGATACCCCCTATCTCTCCCCTCCCCCTGGGTCCATCCCCATTGGTCAACAGGCCCCTTCCCCTCTTCCATGCGGCTTAAAACTCCCCGCATGGGGGTTGCACCCTCTTTTTCTTCCTGGACCATAGGGTGTAGGTTCTGTATTAAAGCTGTAGGACTGTTTCCCGTGAGGATTAAGAGCACCTTTTTGTCTTTTGTCTTCATCCTAGCCCAGATTTCCCTCTGTGGTCCATAGCTAGCCTGGGTGGCACTGCAGGGGCGAGGGAATCGGGGCACCCCCCATCTCCTCAGGCTGCTCTATGATCTCAGGAATTTTTGTTAGGCCTTGGTCCTGAGTTAATGGCTGTGGATCATAAAGCTCCCCTTGAGCCTATCAATAGCCCTGTCTGTTCCTCAGACCTTCTGTTGCCTAAAAAACTTATTTTCTAATGAATAGCCTTGGAAACTTATTTTTGACTGAATCACAGCTAGAGTAAAATAATATTATAGTTACTAGACTTTTAAGAAAAATTACTGACCTGGATTGATTCCAGGATGGAAACTGATTTAAGACTAAAGCCAAGCATCTCACAAGCCTATGAACAGGGTCCTACACAAGGCTCTTTGAGGTTCCATGGCCCCAGTGGCTGTGCCAGCACCTCCCTTGGAGCAGGATGTGCCTCTCAGTGCTCACCAACCCACACGTTTGAGAACTCAAAGAAGCCTCATCAAAAACTGACAGTGGGGCCTGGGGCTGGTCCCCCCTCCTTGAGGCTGAAGCCTTTGCCCACTGAGAGATGCTTAGGTATCCAATGTTTCACCAAACTCCAGGGAGCTTTAAACAGGTGCTTTGTACATACACACACATGAATATTTGAACATATACATGCCTGTGTCTGTGTGAATGTGTGAAAACTGACTTCAGCACTTTACAGCAAGTGTTACATCAATGTTGCCATCTTAGATGCAAAATTAAGTTAATGTTGTGGCAAATCTTACAGAATCATTCTGTAAGAGTTACATCACTCAATGATTAAGTGCTGCCAAATCCTTTAGACGTAAATCACTGAGCAATTCCAAGGGTATATTTGGCAAGGGGTCCATTGTGAACCTTGTGGGAATGAGTGGGAGTGTCTCCCTTCCCCCTCTGCACCCTTATATTCTCCATCCTCACCCTTTTGCATCCCCAGTCTCTGTTGTGTGTCACTCCAGATTGATTCTAATCTAGTTCTCCTTTGTGTGCTTTATCTATGTGCTAACAGAGCAAATTTTACAAATGCTTTCACAAATTTGTTTAAAAATTTCTTTTGCTGATATTTTTGACAGAGGTTCTTTAAGCAATCTTAACCACCCATTGACAACAACCTTCAAAGACTTTTCAATTTGTGACACCACCCCACAAGCAAGCAGGCTGGGATTGCACAAGGAGTTGGAACAGCTGATCTCAGAGACCAAAGGGATATTCCATACCCTATGGCACTACATACAGCAAAAAAATCAAGGGGAAAAAAAGGAAGAAAGTGTTAATTTCAGAGTAACAGCACTTGTCATCCCAATTAACTGTTAAAATGCTAAAGACCTGCTAAAGACCTGGAAATGGCTGAGTAATTTCTAATGAAAATAATTTCTTTTCTTGCTTGGTTTTGCTTTGCTTTGCTTTGCTTTGCTTTGCTTTGCTTTGCTTTGCTTTGCTTTGCTTTGCTTTGCTTTGCTTGATCAGGCACCTTCTGCTTTTCCTATTAAACTGTCTTTAACTCAACCCATGAGTTTTATCACTTTTATCCTTCAGATTCTCTTTCCTATCCTCCCGGGAGAAGAGTGAGCAAGCAAGCAGTTGTGGGGTTAATCCACAATACAGGGTTTTATCAAGAAATGGAAGAGCTTGTTTCCAGGACAGAAATTGACTTTCTCAATTACCATTGCTTTTTGTCATGCTATAGTGTACATCTAGGAAGACAGCTGGACTGCACTGGAGGAGCTGTCCATGGGCAGTAGGACACTGTAGGCAATTGGGTATGAGTATCTGTATTCCTAAGAGGTGTGACAGAAGTCAAAAGTCTCATTTGACCACTTCTCCATTCCCAGTGTCCACATTACTGCCCTCAATTCCCTCAATTCTCCAACACCTTGCATTACACAGGTAGGCTGCGAGGACAGAGAATTCATCCTTGTCCCCTTCTTCTGACAATGACAAACTATTCTGCTTCCCTATTAATCTCCAACTCACCAAGCACAGTAAGAGGCTCAAATCGTGTTGAAGCTTTTAAGTTCAGCACTTACCAGGTAGGTGTTTGCTAGTCACAACAAACCAATTTACAATGGCGTAAACACCACTGCATGAGAAAGAACCTGACACAGATAATCCCCTCTGTATGCAACACTCTGCAGAAATTCTACATTCCTAAATACAGTGTTTTGTCCCTGACAGTTTTATCCATGTGTATGCTTCTGTTGTGTTATTGGATGGACAGGGCTGGACACAGAAGTGTTTCCTACCTCGTTCGGTCATGTTACACAAAGACAAAAAATAGTATTCAAACATTCTCTTATAAATAAGGACTAATCCCTTCTTCCCCTTCATAAACAATTGCAGTGCATTTTGAATTCTTCCCCAGACAGGGATGTTCAGTGGCTCTCTAAAGCAGTTCATTGGTGTGGATGAAGGACTGTGAGGAGACAGCCTCATGCTTCAGAGTATGTTCCAGATTAGAGCCTGGATTCATAGAATCACAGAATGGTTTGGTGTTCAAAAGGGGACCTTGAAGATCATCTAGTCACAAACCGCTGCTAGGACATCTTAAATTAGACCAGGTTGCTCAGAGACCCAACTGACCTGGCCTTGAACACCTCCAGGGGTAGGGTATCCACAACTTCCCTGGACAACATGTTCCTCACCACCCTCACAGTAAAGAATTACTTCCTAATACCTAATCTAAACTTGGTCACTTCCTGTTTGAAACCGTTCCACCTTGTCCTGTCAGTATGTGACCTTGTTAATAGTCCCTCTCCATCTTTTTTATTAGGTTTCTCTTTGGGTAGTGAAAGGCCACAAGTAGCCTTCTTTTTTCCAGACTGAACAATGCCAGTTCTCTCAGCTTTTCCTCATAGGAGAAGTGCTCCATTCCACTGATCATCTTGGTGTCCCTCCTCTGGACTCACTCCAACAGGTCGTATCCTTCCTATGCTGACACCCCAGAGCTGGGTGCAGGGTTCCAGGTGGAGTGTCACTAGAGCAGACCAGAGGGGCAGAATCCCTTCCCTCCCCTGCTGCCCACGCTGCTCTGGGTGCAGCCCAGGACACGTTTGGCTTTCTGGGCTGGGAGTGCCCATGGCTGGGTCATGTCCAGCCTCTCACCCACCAGCACCCCCAAGTCCTTCTGACTGGGCTGCTCTCCATCTGTGCAGCCTCAGCCTGTGCTGGTGCCTGTGTTGGTACCCTGACCCAAATGCAGCACCATGCAGTTTTTGTTAAACCTGATGGGATTGTCACATGCCCACTTCTTGAGCTTCTCTAGGTCTGTAAGAGATGGTTTGAAGAGCCCTCATCTGCCTCATGACCATCGTCAAGGACAGAGAGTGAAGCCCCTAAAGAACTCTAAAACCCAGCACAGGAGTTCTGGCCTGGCTGAGGTAGGACATCTGCCAAGTGTTGCCTATAGGTGTATTCAAATGAAAAAACGAGCACGCATTTGCATCGGAACCTGAGCAGAAACAATGGGCAAGTCACAGTGAATTGACTGCACTTGCTGATGACTGTACCTGTTCTCACTCTCTCAAAATGAACACATCGCAACGATTTCCCCACCTTCTGGCCAACTGCCTGTTGTTTTGGAAAGGACTACAAAGACCCCTGAGTTAACCAAAGACTTTGAGGTATCCCCACAGAAGAGGACGGATCTACTGGCCAGGCCACAAGGATTTCATCTCTCCGTCAGTAGCTATTACCCACCCTCTCATTCTCTTTTCTCTCTATCCTTCATTTCCTTTCAAATCCTTCTATCACATTTGCTGATTGGCACTCAATGAAAGTGCATTTGTTTTGATTAATACTGAAATCCCCTCTGTTGTTTTTTTGCACTCTGAGATCAGTTAACGAACCATCACAGCCCCCACTTGCATTAGCGGATCATGACCAGGTCCCCCTGGATGGCATCCCATCCTTTAGGACCATCAACACCTTGGAGAAGACTGAGATACTAAGCATGTGGAACCAAAAACAATTTTACATCACCTGATTAGTGTTCATTACTCTGTATGGACTTGGTTCAAATATGGAAAACAAAATGATATTCAAAAGGTACTTATATGCTGTGACTAAGTAAGTGGATTTAAGAGTGTATTGAAGTGCATAGTTGGGTCATTTGAACAATTTCTTTAGAAAGTCAAACACAATATCAATATGTTTGCATTCTACAGGATTGTGAATAGGGGAAATGTTGAGAATTACAGTTCTTCCAGGCCACTCAGAACCCATGACAAAAAAATGAACTCTTGTCTCCATATCAGCTCTGTAGAGACCTGCACTCAAGAGGTCTTGGCAGGAGCAACTGGACCTGATATAGGTGCTTTGTCTCACACTAGTAGCACTCCCATTTCCATTTAAAGAGCAGGCAGCAACAGCCTCTTCAAAACCAGCCCTACACTGCACAGACCACTGCTTTGTTGCCCTTTTGGAGAAGCAAGTTGCCAGCTGCAGCAAGGGATCTCAGCCTTTCCTGAACAGAGCAGTTTTCCTGCGTGGACTGCTGATACCCAGGGATCCCCACAAGCTCAGTGCTAGTATAGGAAGGAGCTCACTCCATCTTGCTGCTCCTCCCTCTCAGAGCACCATGGGTGTTCACATGAAGACTGTGCCAAGAGTAAGGTCTCCTTCTCCACCCTTCTTGGTGCCAAAGCTCTTACACCATGGGACTACAGCTTTTAACAGCTGACCCTCGTTCAGGCTGAAGCTCTAGCAAACCAGAATGGCAATTTATTCTAATCATTCTATGCGGCAGTGGGCTCCAGGAGGAGTCGCACCCGGCAAGGCAGGCAATCCCAAGATCACCGGCTTTAGCAACCCCTCGCCTCCCGCGATCTGGGGCTCTTGTCCAGGAAGCTTCACCCAGGGCTATAGAGTCAGAGAACAGATGAGAGAGGCCTCTCGGAGGTGGAGAACAGAAGAAGTTTATTCCTCGGCTCCCGTCTCGAGAGAGACCAAGAGCAATGTGTGCACCGGCTTATGAATACAATGTGGGTGGGTACATGAACCGTCCAATGAACAACAGGGAGGAGTGGTTACACTGACAGCGACCAATGGGGAAAACATGACATAAAGCATACATTAAAACTGAACAAATCACAACTGCATAACTGAGGAATTCTCTAGAACAAGGGGTGGGGTACATTTGATGGACTTAAAGGTCATAGATGATTGACAGAACAGTCCTAACTGAAAAACAACTATTATGGGATAGGTATCACTATGGAAATGGGAATTTGGCGGGAAACTGTGAGGGGAAAACCATATTAATATAAAACCAATAAAACAACTGTGAACCAACTGCGCACTCCCACAATTCTAGTACTGGAGATTCTAGGGGAGACAGAATGCAAAGCAGATAGTGGTTTTGCTAGGCAAAAAACAGAGTAGAAAGACCCAGGCTTCTAGGAACCCAAGATCTATTGTAAGATATGTATTTAGAAAGGGCTTTGAACATAAGCCAGTACTCTGCATCAGATAACAGGATGTGATTACAAAGGAGTCAAACTCCAATTACAGTGTCATTACACTAAATATGCTTTTTGGGTAATGTACTACCAACTAATCCAAACTAGATTATTAATTACATTTTAAAGATTAGTGCCCGCTATCTTTTATACTCAGTACATGTGGCTGCGACTCTCACTGAAGCTTAAATATCTCCATTTAAGAGCTAGAGGGCCTATGCAAATCTTAGCCTACATTTTTGTGACTTAAGACCATTAACTATTTTGAACTGATACAGAAATAGATCTCCAAACTGTGGTTAATATTACATAATTGGACACTATCTTGTAAAGCAAAAGTGAAAATTTATATGAACTATGCATTTTTTCTGCTTCTTTATCTGTGTGACACCAAGTTCCCTCAACAGTGAAAAACAACAAAACCCAGAAACTTACGTAACATGGTTCAGATGAGAAGCTGATGTAGTTTTGAACTCACAACCTCACAAAAGGCTGCAATATGAGAACTCTGGATTTTCAGCATTGCTCTGCCACTGCAGAGAAAAGGCAAGACAAAGAAGTTCTGATATGGACAAGGTTATCTTTTGTTTTCCCATTGCACACTTTTGTTCATGATCAGTGCAAGACTGAGGAGAGAAGCCCATAGAGCATGGTGGCTCTGGGACCTCTGGCAGTTCTGTGAGAGTGATGGATAAACATGACAGTAGGAAAGCCAGCTTTCCATAGATTTAGCTATGAGTGTCTGCTGAGCAGCAAGACAACTCTGACTGCCAGCCTCTCCAGGGGGCTTGGCTCATTGTTCTGTAATGCTTTTTTCATCTACAGAATGACAATCCTGCTTATTAAAAGAAACCAAAGAAAACTTCCATGAACTTTTAATTCTCACTCCTCAAAGAAGCCATTCTTTCTTGTGTTTATTTCTCACAACATTTTCATTCTTGAGGTGCTAATCTAGTCTTAGGTGGACTTGGAACTAGCAGCTTATTTCAGCTATCAGTTCAAGGAGGATCAGAATCTGGCTGATGTCTTTTTCTGCATTGTAGCAGGAAAGATTTGTTCAGCTTTTGTAACAGCACAGAGGGGAAAATGTAGCATTCCTTAAAATGATGTCTGTTCAGGATGAGTGATGGAGGTGGTCTCTCAGGATCCTTTTAAGGTCTATTTTACAGCACATGAACATCTCACTGAGATGAGGCCAAATAAGAATCTCAATTGAAATGGCTTTCCAGCAAAGTTGTGGATTGGCTGAAGCTCAAACTTTTCATAGCAAGGCAGCATGAACTGTCAGTGTTTAGATTTTTTTCCACCATACATAATTCTTTTAATGGGAAAACACCAAGAATAAAAGTTTTCTCCTCTGATTTGACAAAAGGGACAGGAGAAATACCAGGAAAAAGGAATTTTTTGTACAAGTCTCCCTTGTTTCCAGCTGTCACAGATCCAAAGTTCTTTTTCATACCTCAACTGCAGCATTTTTGATGTTTCACAGAGTAATTCTAATTTAGCTTAAGTATTCAACTTCCCAAGAAGTTTAATTATGTTTATCATGGGATATCATGAAATTCCCTGAAAGGATAGTTTTTAATTACAATCCTGTTTGCTTTGACAGCACATTTGTGAATTGTGTGTAACATGATTATTATTTTGACTAACAGTAAGGAGGATTAAAACATTTTTCTACAAGAATGAATTAAATCTGCCCCAAGGCTATTAGGTTCTGGTTATTTATTTTCTAAGCAAGCAGATCACCTTGCAAAATTAGGTTGCTAGCATTAATCAAATTGTCCTCTTGCTTTATCATAATTAATATAAAATATATACTCTTAATATTCTTCTGATTAGCACACAAAACTGATGCACAACATAGAGTAATAAACATCATTTTCTATGCTCTTTTACAGCTTCATTAATCCTAACACACTATTTGGTTTATGCAATTGCCTGAGTGCTCCTCTGGAAAATCAGGATAGACTTCTGATCAGGATGAAAGAAGCTGCTGTTGCACTTTCAGAATCCAGAAAGTAAGGGCCTTGCTCAAGTTTGGTTTGGGGGCTAGCAGACCATCTGGAGAATTCTAAACACAAGTGGCATAAACAGAAATCTTTTTGCCACCAGAAAGTTTATCTTAATGTCTTCATGAATTAAATTTATCTTGTGGCTCTTAAAACACATTTCTAGTTCTTTGTTCCTACTGAGGACAGAGAACAGCTTATCTATCCCATTACTCAATGTACCAATCTTCTTACCCAAGGAATTGATAATGGCCATAGCTTGGTGCTGCAACCTGGATATGAACAATCCCTCTTTTGTGTGATATCATGTTCACAGCTTTGAAGAACTACCTGAAACACAGCTTATCCCTACTATCTGAATCCCTCCAGAAGTACTAATGTAAAGAAAAATAATGAGAGAGACTGGAAGTATGAAAACTATAGAGCATGCACCACTGCAAACATTATTTTAGAGCAAGATACGTGCAAAATGTTTTGAAAATGGTGAGACGGTTATGTGTGTCAAACTGCTGTTTGCCAAGTTTGCAGATCTGCATTTAGTCTGAGTCAGACTGTTGAAAATGCAATATTCTCCAGCTGCTTGTGGCTAAAGAAAGGAAAAGAAATCCTTCCTAGACATAGCAAGTGAATCAGAGGGAAGATGTGGGAAGTACTAAGAAAGAAGGTAGACTAATCAGGTGAAATGACAGTGAAAGTAAAAGATCCATAGTATCTATCATTAGTTGGTCATGTCTCATTGGAAGCACATGAGAGAAATCTCAGGGTAAGGGGATTCTTTTATAGTGTAAAATGAGCCTTTCTATCCCTAGGTCAGTCCTCCCTACACAAGGTTTCACAGATGCAGTAGGAAGGTCATACAGACATCCCACCCCAGAAATGCTGCGCAGCATCTCTCCATAACCAGGACTCTTCCCCAGCTCTCATGGCCTTTCTACTCTTTGGGCCATCAGTCTTCATCTTCAGGCCAATTGCCAGCCTCCAAAATCAGTCTTCATTATTTTCTCCTTCTCCCTCAGCCAAGTGTTTTACTGGAGAGGCGACTGTCATTATCTCAGTGGTATAAGTGAGCCTTTGTGGGAAGGGTCCTGTGCCTGGAATACAATGATGGACAGTAACAGGCTTTTCAGTAGAGATAGACAGGGAAGTTGAGGTGGAAGGTAGCACTCAGTGTAAAGCAGGGGTTGTACTTTACAGTACTTGCAGCTGGGGACATACTGAGACTATCTGGGTAAAGCATAGCAGAAAAATGAGTAGAACAACAAAGTGGAAGAGATTCCAGGGGTCTGCTACAGGTCACCGAGTCAGGATGGTGACAGTGATGTACGATTATTTGGTCAAGAGTTTAGGGAAACCTCTAGATCAGTTGTTCTTATAGGCAAATTCAACTTACCAGTTGTGTTGTTTGTAAATAAAATGATCTTGTAGGTACTGTGATGATCAGTGGCTAACTTGGCTACTGTGATCATCAAATAGTTAAGTTTAAAGAATGGAGGTATGCAGAAAACTGTCAGCAGAGCTACTACCATGGCTTTTGGAAGAGCAGGCTTTAGATTACTCAGGAAACTAGTTAGAAAAGTCCCCTAGGAACTGGTTTTCAAGGGCATTGGGGTCCATAAATGCTGATCAATTTTAAGAGCTGTCTTTTGAGAATGGAGGATCAGAAATATGTGTCAAAATTCAAAGCAAATTAGAAAAATTTCAGCTTGGCTGGACAGGAATTTCCTTCTGGAAGATGGAGGAAAAAAAATGTAGTATTTGAAAGAAAAATTAGGCTACACAGGAGGACTACTGAGATATCATAGAGTGAAAATTCACATGGCCAAAGCTCAGCTGGAGCTGAAGACAGACATACTATGGTAGATGGAAGAATGGCTTTTTAAAGTGTTTGTGTTTTAACAGCAAAAAAATTGTCCATTGCATGAGCAGGTTGGTTACCTCCCAAAGAGAGATAAAGCAGTGACATTTCATTCCTTCTTCACATCTGTCTCTAACATAGGTAGAGGGCCTTGTGACCTCTTGAGCTTCAGGTGGAGGGCTGGCCACAACTGTGGCAATTATAGTCAGCTTTGAGCTGTTGCAGATGAATGTACAGAAGTCTATGAGGTCCCATGGGATTCATCCCAGGATATTGAAAGACATGGCTGTGATGGTATTGTAGGATGTCATTATTTATTAACAGTCTTGTGAATCTGAAGAGGTCTCAGTCAACAGGAAGCTAGCAAATATTATTCCTATTTTCAAGAAAGAAGATCCTGGTAATTACAGGCCTGTCAGTCTTAGTTCAGTGTCTGGTAAAATTATGGAGAATATTGTTCTGGGTATCACTGAAAAGCATTTCAGAGGAAATGCAGTTGTTAGTCAAAGCAACCATGGGTTTGTGAAGGGACAGTCATGCCTTGCTAACTTATTATCCTTTTATGAAAAGGTTACACATCTAACAGACAGATGAAAGGCAGTGGATGTGTGGGGTTTTATTTTTGAATAGCTTTTGACTCTGACTTTCACTGTATCCTTCTGGACAAAGTGCCCAGCATCCATGTACTCCATGAACACTTGCCTTGAAGCCTCTGGCTCAAAGTGCTGCAACAAGCAGGGTAACACCTGGTGACCAGTCACTACTAGCGTTCCCCAAGGCTCAATTTCAGGCCCTGTTCTCTTTGATGTTTTTGTCAGTGACCTGGACACCAGAGCTTAGGCTGCATTAAGCAGGTTTGCAGCGATACTAAGCTAGGATGAGCTGTGGATTCTCTTGAGCATAGAGTGGTCTTACAGAGAGATCTTGATAGATTAGAGTGCCAGGATTCACCAACCATATCAGTTTAACAAAGATAAATGCCTGAATTCAGCTCTTGCAGTGGTGTAATCCTAGATGTCTGTACAGTTTTGGAGACTAAAGCCTGAAGTACAGCACTGAAGAAAGAGAATTAGGGGGTTTCCTTGATGATTAGCTCAATGTGAGTCAAAAATATGCACTGGAGCCCAAAAGTGCTTTAAGTATTGCATTAAGCATGCTGTATCTAACCAGTCCAAAGCATTGATTATCCCATGATACTCAGATTGGTGCAGCTCCACATCAGGTGTTGTGTACAGGTTTCTCCTTCCTATCACAATATAGGTAGGAGATAAAAAAAATTAAAATATGTCCAAAGGAGGACAACAAGCATGAGAATGCAAGCCAGCTGAGCAAAGAAAGAAGGAAAGGAGCCCATCAGATTGTGTTTTGTTCATCTGGCTCAAGAGATATTTGTCCCATGGCAGAGATCATGGAGTCACACAATAAAGAAACATCAAATTCTTGGGTTGGAGGTGTTCTCGTTATTATAAACAATCAAAAAGTATTTACTTTACTTTCCTCATAGACTTTAAAAATATATAAATATGTGTATTCTATATACATATGACCAAAAGTCAAGCTTATTAGAAGTTCATCCCAACAAAGAGAGAATTCACAAGCAAATCTATTGGTAGAGAGGGATTAATACAGGAACAAAATACTTACTGCTATCTGCAGTTGCCACTGCAGCATTAAATATTGTCTTGTCCTTGAGATTTATTGTCAGAATATCCTGAGGCTGCTTTCATTACTGGAAGGACTTGCTTCTCCATGACATAGGTCAAATTCTACCCTAAAAACCCCTTGCAGTCTATTTAGATTGCAAATGAGAGAACAGATGTTATTGTGATCCTACACTTAACATTGTAGCGGGATAGTTGAAAACACCAGCAGCTTACTCCACAATGTTGGTAAGCTGACCAGAAGCAGTCTAATGGCTTGCACAGATCTAAAGGAAGGCAGTGCTTGGGAAAGGGCTGCTCTAGAAATTAAGACCAAATTGATTCCCTTTGCTAGCAAACTTAGAGGGAAGTCAGCTCTGGGAGCAGTTGTTAAGTAACTTAATTGCTCATTTATAAAGCAGCAGCAGGGAAAAAAACTCAATTTTAAGCCATCAGGTCGTTTGTGGTGTTAAAGTATACTCTGAGTTACCACATGAGTGACATTTAAAAGGAGTTAAAAGACAGAGTACACATTAGCAAATTAAATTGCACAGGTGGTGTAATTATGCAGAAATAAGCATCAGAAACACAGGGAAGTCAGTGTTACACTTAAAATGAAATCTTAATATATGAAAATGCAGTTAAAGCAGTCAAAGATCCTTATCTTTTCCTTATAGTGACACTCTGAGGGAGAAAAGGGAAAGGGAAGAAAAAAGATTAAATGAAATAGGCTTTCAATTTCACTTGAAAAATCTATAATATTCAAGGTGTTTATCATAAATGTATGGAGTTGCTTGTCCACTACGGCCAAGAGAGGGAATCAAAACCTTCCATCTTTTAATTGCTGCTAGGTTACAGGCCTGACTCTTCCCTAGCTTTGAGGGATTCTGTGTGAAGACAACTGCATTTCCAGACTTAGTGACAATAGCTTTAAGTCATATGGTTTTCAATAAGCACAGGAAATTACAAGCAAGCAGCTGATTATGAACCTAAAGAAACTGAAAAAATGTAGTACTCAAGACAAAGAAACAGCCTGGGAATGAGAGTATGTCATAAGGAAAGCAGGATCACAACCAGCTGTATGCAGATTTGTAGCACAGGCCATTGCTCAAAATTTCCTGTCATCAAATGATGGCAGGTATGAAATGAAGGAGCAGCATCTGCCCTGCAGGCTATTAATGGTCAAGTTGTTCTTTTGAAAGACACTGACTTGTGATGCCGACCTGAATCAGTGAAGGGAAAGAGCCCAAATATTTTATTAAACAGATCAAAATTATGGTAAATGGCTAGCACAAGAATCCAGAAGAAAAAAATAACTTTGATGCCAAAAGGAAAGTAAAGAATACAGAACTACTTGCTTTGAGTGCTTGGATATTTCAGTTGTTAGTTTAGAGATTACAAGTATTTTGTTGCATATCTACCAGTTAATCAGGCTTCTTCACACATCAGTTTATGAAGAAGAATCAGTCTTCTAGTATGGACAGTCTTCTAGGATGATAATTCAGATTACCTCATCTTCTAAGACATTTCACAAATGAAGAGCAGACACAACGACAAAATGAAGTCCAGAAGTGAACTCTCCACCAATCATACCTCCAGTAACATTATATATGGAAAATGGGATGTTCTTTGACTTTTGGGAAGTTGTAGAAATACCACTTCGTTTTCAGCACACCAGCTCCTACAGCTCCATTGCCCCTTCCTGGAAGAAGTCTAATCAGGTTAGCAGTGTCCATTGTATTCCAGGATTTCCTTTCCCTAAGGTAAACAGAAATGTTGGTAAAATCCAGGGAACAGCCAATCAGTCATTCATCATCTTGTGCATCTCCTGCCCAGCTGACTCAGCACTCCAACATTTTGAAGAAATTATAAGAATGAAAGCACAAACCACTGGACCCTTAAAGCCACAGATATATTTTTCTTACCACCAGCAAATTCAGTGTGTATCTGAGGTTATCCATGGTTACCACACTCAGTTTGCACTTGTCCTAAAGCCAATTCTTTGTATTTAGTCAAAACAGGTTGAATGTATGCGTCACTTCCATCCATGGCCTCAAATGTTTCAGACACACATCACTTAGTAAAGCAGCCACATGTGTCAAGGTTTTTTAGTGAAGAGCAAGGAAAAGCACTTAGAGCACAGAGTCTCACTTGAGGCTCATGATCCAGCCCTTGTTCTAGTGCCTCATCCAACAGCAGGCCTCAGAGATATCTTCAAGAGAAGCTAACAGGTTGTGCCTTTAAAAGATGGGGAGTATCTGCATGTCCAACACAGATAGCATCTCAAGGCACACATGCTTGCAACTTCTTGCTGATGCAGGTAACTTTCAAATTAGGAGAGTGTCTGTCAAGTGTGCCCCACTCTGTGAAATAGCACATGTACCTGCATATCCTTCAGGCAATCCTCAAGAAGTTCTGGGAGTGAGGAGCTGACCACTGCAATACACTGCCTTGCAGAAGTTGGTTTTCAGATTTCTGAAGGGTGGTTCTTACCTGTGAATGTGTTTAGGCCATCTTTAGGAAAGGCCTAAATTCACTAGTGCAAAGAAGAAAATGGGGTCAGATCAGATAAAAACCTCACTACATCAAACACAAAGCAAGTGCAAGAAATATGATCTTGATAAACAGGTCATTTTAGGTCAGGATTTGAACAGCAGATTTGCATGTAAATGAAATACATGCAGCTGAAGAAAGAAGAGGGCATCTTCATTAAAGAATACCATTACCATATTTTATTAATATCAGCAGTGAAAAGAGCCAATCACAAAGCTGAGTTTTACAGGGGAAAAAACTCCAGTTGACAACTCTGCCTCCATTTCCAAGGCTATATCTTCCTCTGAATGCTAGTATGGGGATTTCTCTTATGCATTCATTGGCCTCATCAAACTGCCTGTATGAAAGGAAAAGAATATGTTGATTAGCTACTGAATATGCTGAAATAGGAGTAAGAGTTAATTGTGTGTGAACTGAAACGGTTCTTGACTTTTTGAGTTTCTAATTTCATTTACATTAATACATCAGAAATACAATTTGTCCTGCTAGCTGTGGTTTCAGTAATATCAATTAGGCAGTCTCAGGGCATGTTTGATTATCGAGACATGGGCATAACCTTTGAAAGATGGAAAAGTTTCTGTCTGTTTCTTAATTATCTTCTGTGACACAATTATCTCTGTACAAGAGTATCTTTCACTGTTAGTGGTATTTATTAAGCACAAATGAATTTTAGCAAAAACAGAAAATTAATTTAATTCTTAGATTCTCAACAAAATGGAATTAATGCCATATTAAAGAACACACATAAATCCAAGAGAGAGAAAGAAGAAAGAAAGAAAGAAAGAAAGAAAGAAAGAAAGAAAGAAAGAAAGAAAGAAAGAAAGAAAGAAAGAAATTAGTTATTACTAGTGCAAGTGCAAAGATGACAATTGCATCAGCAATTGGAATTTTCACCTGAGCCCTCACAGAAAAACCTTCCTGCTTCTCTAGTTGTGGGGGACTCTCCTAAACCTTGGATCAGTCTCTGCAAAAGAGTCATTGTTGAAAAAAGGGGAGGAGGAGAAATATCTTCAATTCGTGTTATATGCTTTGGATTTGGGGTATATACACTCCTTCTCAGGTGTGAAGCAGAATCAATAAAGTTTAAAGCAGTGCCACAAGTCAAACTCCTAAATGTGAAGCAGAAACATTTTGCAAATGTGTCTCTGGAACTCATCTCACACAAGCCCAGCAAAATGCAAGCTTGGGGACAAAAACCCTGAAGTTAACACAAATTATTCAGTCTCCATAGTAGTATGCATGTCATGTCACAGCCTCTTTGTTCATTACCCACTTTTATTGAAACTGTTCAACAGACCTTTCCACAAGGACTGGCTCTTGAACATCTCTTTTAGCTGAAGTTCCTAGCATGGGCTCTGGAGTTCTTTGTTGGAGTTCTAAACTGGAAAGACCAAGATTTGATGAATCCTATAAAGTCTTCTATTTCTATGAAGATTTGTTGTCTCAGGACACACACAGGGTCTCAAAGTCTAGAAGTAGAGCACTTTCGCTCTAAATATGTAGGTCTAAATTTTGTTGTACAGCAACCTTTCTCATCAAATAAATGACATCTGTTTCAAGGGAAGATGCGTCTCTTCTGTCCCACCTGGTGCTGGGCAAATTATCTGTGCTGGCTGTTGCATGGAGTGGAAGCAACCATTGCTTATCTATGGCCCAAAGTTCTCTGTCTTCCTTCACTTCTGTGGCAATTATTTGATCCTGTAGAAGCACTACTCAGCACAGTAAAAGACCCAAAGACTGAACCAGATGTAACACTTTAATGGCACTATTTTTCTCTGTTGTCTTTGCATTCAAGCTTTTTGATATGAATGGATCTTAGTCAATTAAAAAAAATGTTCTTGAGGGAAAGAAGATGGGAGGAAATGGTTTTGAGTGACAGAAGCTTGTCAATGGGGTTTTTTAGAAACTAAGCTCCAAATATAAAGGCTGAAACAACAGCTGTTGAAGTCAGCAGAAACATTTTGCTGAGTCTGTTCAAACATTGCTCTGGGAGGAACATATTCACTCAAAGGTAGTTGTGGGGAGTGGACAAAAAGACCTTGTTTTTAAGATACAAAAAGAAAAGAATATTACTTTTGTGGCTTTATTATCCTTCATAGGAGCATTACTGTTTAAGATGCAAGAAGAAAATACCCCCTTCAAAATACAGAGCACTTAATTCAGAAACAAAAACTTATGACTCATCATTGTTATGACTAATGATTTTGGAAGTTTCTAACCTGTCGACAGGATGCAGATTCAATTTTTTCAAGAGTGTAATTACTTTTGTTAAACTCCAAAACTACTTTTGTCCTGACACAGGAAAGAAAATCAGTTACTATGAGAGTCATAGCAGGTTCTTGGTAGCTACCTAGAGATAGGAAGCTGTGTAGACATGAAAAAAGTGGACATTACTCAACGGTATAGGAACGCACTGGGAAGACTAAATTCCCATTACTTACAACAGTGCCTTCAAGAGGCATCTTTATTCTGTCTGATGAGCAGTTTTTGTTACCAATTGTGGTTGGCTTGGTGACTTGGTCTGGAGGCACTGGCTTAGCACAGAGAAAAATCAGAGAATAGAATGGTTTGTCTGCTAAGTTCTGTCCTTGGAAATAAGACAGCCTTTGTTTATTTTTTTCTTCTTCAATGAGAATCTCTGGTGAAAGTCCTAGGCATAAAGATGCTTTTCAATGGATCCTATAAGTCTGCAAAGCCATCAGAAATGCAGTGCTGGATTGCTTTGTTGCAAATCTTACTTGGGTGACTTTGAGATCTAGCTATTTCTAGACCTCAACATCTGAATTAACTTTGAATGTGCCTGGCAGCTCAGATGATTGACTGCGGTCCACATATGTAAAAGGGGACATAGACATTGTGTAGGGTGACATCTGTCTACTTGATTTGTAGCGGTGGTAACAGTCTGACAGCATACATCCAGTTAGTCATATGCATCTGCACAGGTTCTGACTACCTGTTGCCTCCTTAGAGATAACAAGCCAGCTCTGTACAATACATAATAAAGCCTATAGCTCTGACCAAAGCTGGGGTGCCCTTTTGATGCAGTGCTTGACTCCTGCAAGAAGGAATGTGCTGCCTGAAGTTCTGGAGGCCTCAATCTATTGAATCTCTGAAGAGGAAGGCATATGAACCACTCTTTGTCGCCCTGTTGCTCACACATCTTACTTAAGCTAGAAAAAGATCTGCTACCTTAAGGATGCTCTTAACACTTCACTTATTATTAATTAATTAAATGGGTCTGAATAGTAACTGTCTGGGGAATGAAGGAAAATGTGTTTTTAATGGAAAAAAAAAAATTGGGAAGAGGCAGAATTTATTAGCTTCCGTCACACAGTTCTTGTTCAGTATGGTCCGAACTAGACTGAACCATAATGTATATAATATAATCAATGACATTCCTGCTGAATTAGGCACCCTATTCACTGCCTCTCTCCAGCCTTCATTGATTTGTTTGATTGGCCTTTTCTTGAGCTTGATTCTGGTCGCCAGAACACCAGTATATCAGCACCACAGCCCCCAAAACCTCTTTGTTGTCTATGAGGTCAGCACTATTAATTCAGCAGTTCTACACTGAGCGTTATCCTACAATAATGTGTCTACACGAGCTCACACAGTGTGACAGAAGCACTATTAATCATTTAGACAGTTGGAAGCAGGCTGTAATTCATCACTACACCTGCATAAGAATAACTTTATTTATATTCCTTTTGCTACTCCTTCAGGATTGCTTTTATCAAGAATCTGCCCAGCATAAATACGTATAGCAGAGTTAATTTCCTCAAAATCAGACTTTGTACTGGAAATTATCACAGAACCATTATTATCTCTAATAATGTAGCACTCATCACTGTCATATTCTTTCAAATCAAATTTGAAAGAAAAACTGACTGTAAAAAGCAACATAGTAATTGTTGTTTCTTTTTGCCCCTATGAATTTAGCTTGTACTCATAAGATTTTCAATGCAGTCAGCACATAAAGATGACAGACACAGCTGTCACTAGGTACATATTTTGAAGAAGATCTTTGAGAATTTCTTGTCATGTGGTCAGGGTAAAAAGAATTCTAATTCCATGAATATGACAGTTTCTTCATCGCTTTTAATTCTCTGACCGCCTTAATTTTTGTCCACAGCTTTAGGAGTCTTCTTGATTTATCAGTTATTCTTGTGGCATCATCAGCTTCTGTCAAATGCCTGGCTTAGCAGAGACAAGAACAGTTCCAGGAATAAATGCAACCTGACAAGAGCAGCTGATATTTAGAGGGGTTTTAATTATTTCTGAGCTACAGTAGCATGGATAGGATTTGTTTGAAACTTTCCCTCATAAGAAATGTTTTAGTTTAGAGATACATCAAAGTTCAGTGGGGGCAGGGGTTCATGCTGTCATCCTAATGCAAGTGAACTAAGTCATCCTTAGGAGCCATACAAACTCCTCTGGTGGGCACTTACCTTTTCTTAAGAGCTGAAGTCTCTCACAGCATGAGGGCATTCAACATGCTACCAGGAGCTGCTGACTTTTCAAAAATGTCTGTGTCCATCTGGCCTGCTTTTCTTGGCTTAGTCACCTTCATCCACAGGGCACTGTTTCCACAAGAGAGATCGATTCCCTCCCTTCTTGTATCCTTGGCATTATAGATATCCAAATGCTTACAAGCAAGACTCTCATGTGCCTACTCCTGTCAACATACACAGCACAAACACACACACCCCAATTCCTGCACAGTTCTTTGTGGGTCCAGAAAATGAGGTCCCCTGAGGAAGTAGTGGTTTGGTAGGTATAGTTTGGCCTCAGGGATTTTATAACACAAGTGCAGGACATGACTTTTCTGAGGGATAGAACTTCTAAATACTTTTCAACAGAGTGATTTAACCTCCCTATTGAAGTCTATTTAGTTATAAAGCTGTAATCAAGATTTAATATTCATGAAATTAAAATATTTATGGCCTTCTCAAATTATTGTGCTAGAGAAATATTTAAAAGAGATTCAGGAGTGTTGTGACTGCTTGTCTCCCACTCTGAAATCATGAGAGTTGGCTCTATGTAAGACATTCCTCTGAAAGATAAGTAGTTAACATACTCTCCAGCCAGACTTTCATCATCCTTTCACCACTCCATCCCAATATCCCACTATCTTTATTTCAGAATGATTTTCTCAGGTCTAGGTTTCTTTTCTTGAAGCTTGGTCCATTCTTCATCATTTCTAGGAATTCATAATATTTCAAATGGTATTCCTATGATTTTGGGTAAGTTTTCTTGGATAATGTCACTGGGGAACAATGAAAGACTTTGACTCCAAAACAGTTAAATTGTTCCCCTTGGACTGGGTCAACATAATGGAGCAGAACCATCTGGATGAAGAAGTAGGACATAATGCTGTAGGCATGCATTAGCCTTGTTTTATATTTATCATAGTACCATAGAATTATAGGATGGTTGGGGTTTGAAGGGATCCTTGAGATTATCTAGTTCTAACAACTCTGCATGGCTAGGCCAGTTTGACCATCTGACCTGGCCTTGAACACTTCCAGAGATGGTGTATCTACATCTTCACCTGTCTCACTATCCTCACAGTAAAGAATTTCTTCCTAGTATCTTATTTAAAATACCCCTTTCAGTTTGAACCCATTCACCCTTGTCCTGTCACTCACTACATATCTTTCTCAATAATCGGTCTCCATCTTTTCTGTAAAGTCCCTTCAGGGAGTGGAAGGCTGTAGTTATCTCAAAGCTTTCTCTTTTCCAGGCTGAACAGTCCCAGTTCTCTCATCCTTTCTTCAAAGAAGAGGTTCTCCATTCCACTGACTGTCCTCTGGACTCATCCCTGCAGGGCCATGTCTTTCCTGTGCTGGGACCCCAGAGCTGGATTCAGAGTTCCAGGTGGGGCCTCACCAGAGCAGAGCAGAGAGGCACAATCCCCTCCCTCGCCCTCCTGGCCATGCTGGGTTTAGAAACAGTTGTTAGCTTTTGAAACATGTGTTTGGGGTCTTTTTTTTACTTTTACTGAATTGTTGGTAATCAGGAAGCTATTGCAATTACATAACAAATGGAGAGAAAATCTTCATTTTATTTAGCAAACAATGATACATAGTTTTCTTAACACAAAAAGGTTTTTAGTTACGCTATTAGGTCAAGTTATCTTCAACAGAAATGTAAATTATTTAGAAGATTGTAGTACATCTTTTAAAATCTGCTTTTATTTATATTATCTTCTTTAAGTTGACTATACATAGAGGAAAAAAAATCAGAACAGGACTTGCATCCTGAAACTGATTTTCCAAACAAAATTGCCACAAATACTGAGCAAATGGGTTTAATGGCCTAAAGGCCATCACTGGATTCCAGGATCTCAAAATAAGTTCCCACTCATATTACATAGGAAAAAATACATTCTGCTTCTCTTTCTTTGAACTTCATCCAGTTTCCTCAACTGCCAGTAAAGCAGTCACTGAAACGATTTTGGTACAGGCAAGGACATTTTTTCTGCGGTATGTACATGGATATCAGGCTGAGTTTCCCTTCCTGCACCAATATGGCTGGGCTTTTCAGTGCAGCCTTTCATAGGTCACATTTACTCATGTTCTGTTCCTGAAAATGCAAAATAGATTGGGTAAATCACTTGACCAAATCTTACCAAATGTAGTTACCTTCATATTTATTGCATTATGAAATCATGTCTGGTGATTGGGTTTTCTATATTTACATTCATTATTTGCCTTTAATTTTTTAAGAAAATTTGCATTCATTTGGAGCTACAGAAAAATACAACAGCCTGAGAATGACAGCAGTGTTCTCCTCAGGCAGGGATATCCTTCTTTCTCTGCAGAAATAGAAATTAGGCAGAGAAGCAGACCTTTATATGTGACAGCCAGTGGATGAGGTATCAAAAAAAAAAAAAAAAAAAAAAAAAAAAAAAAAAAAAAAACCACCTGTACAGCAGCAGACCATTTTTTTGGCACTTTTATTTTCCTCCATAGTTGTCATATACTGAAATGATTACGCAATTTTGGAAAGCTTTCCACTATCAGAATCTATGGAGTTGTTTAGAAATTCTTCTCTGGATTCATGCTTTTTCTTGTGCCCATTTTCCAGTGGAGTCTTTCCTCATTCCACTAACACCACCTACATGTCTCTTTCAGGATGTCTCAGTGCTTAGCCAAGAGAAGCACAGCTGCTTTCCACTTCCAAGTGACCTTGTAAGAACCATTAGCTAGTCACGCAAGAGAGAAGATAAAAGAACAGCCGTAGGGTTTCTTAACACAAAAGGCCAAAAATAGATACACTTATTTTTTCTAAATTTCTGCATTTCCAGACTTGTTAAAATTACTACGCATTTCAAGAAAAAAAAATCATCTACAGAACCCCTCTATATCCTGCATTTCTTTAGCACCTCAGAAAAGGAGTTAGTTCCAGCCAGGTACAAGATCTGGGTGCATACAACTTACTGAAAGATATGTAAAGGATCTAACTTCATGCCTTCCACACCAAGCCTGGGTATGAACCCTGAGTTTCCCCATGCAGAAATGGAACTCTTACCCAACTGTACAAAGCTTGCTAGGATTGCCTCTTTGCAAGATTGCCACAGCACAATCAAAGCAGAATGTACTGTCTTTCAGTTCTGCTGCAACTATTCAGGAGGCAAGATCAAGTTCACTGGGTCCTCTAGGCCTATGCCACACCTTTACATTTCTTCCTGTAAATGTACTGAGGGATGATTGACTACTAAAAAGAAACCTTCTCCAAAGGTCTTTAACCTCAGAATGCCCAGAAAGTGTGAGGTATATTCAGTGTGGAAAAGTCAGACTAGTACTGCTGTCTGCACTACATAAAGGACACCCTAGGGCCCTTGATAATGAGCAGTGTAGAACGAAGCTTTTTTCTTCCACAAGGCAGCCAGTGTGCAACCTTCAGCTCACACTAACTTCATCACTGTCTTGGGGACATCACTGGTCTGAAAACAAGAAAAGCTTCAAATACAAAAGACAGTGTGTCCTAGAATAATCTATGAGCATGTTGCTACAAAAGACAGTGCTTTAGTCAGGTCTGCCTAACATTTAGGATATCATTACCTCTTCAAAGCTGCTGACATACAGTGTCTGTCAGAGATAATGTACAAACCTTCAGAAGAATAAAACACATAGTCAGGACCTAAGGAAACAGGCAACCAGAGCATACTCTGGCAATAGAATTTGGTCTTCAGGGCCAGGTTTGCTCTTGTGCTTCTGTTCAAAGGCAAAGTGGGAACACATACACGTACAAACACACACACGGGTAAATAGAGTTTCAGAAAGACATACAGGCTTATCTGACAGGAAAGATAAAGGTGAAAGTATAAAGAAGAGGAGGGAGGGAGGAAGAAGAGGGAGAGAGAATAAGAATGATAGATACACATAAAGTTACACATGCACAACACACCACACATAGATTGCTTTCTCTTCATGGAAGGCTTCAACTGACAGGGTCTTCATCTTTGAGAGGATTGCCTTGACTCATCCTTTGCAATTGTCTCAAACTCCAAATATACAGGAACTTCTCTTCTCAAGGAAGTTAGGAAGGGAGACAAAGTGCCACATTAACCTTAGAGAACCAATACACCTCTTCCATAATGCAAATGAAGACGGTTCAGCAGACATTCAGAAAACTACTGTTGTTCTTACTGGAGTGCTGGAGACTGGTACATTAAAGTATATGGAAATCCTTTCTGGGCAGCTCTGAATTCTCCAAGATTGCGTCCTAAAAGATAAAAAGCAAAACATCAACATATTGAGCTAAAAATTCTGTTTTGTTTTGGTGTGAGTCAGAGGCTTTCTGCAACAGTCACTTTCTCCATAAATAGAAAATTCTGGTTCAGTTCCATTACTGAGAAGATATCTAGCAGATTCAAAGCATTACAGAGATCCATGCATATCAAGTGTGTTGAATTTTTGTGAAACACACAGGTTTCTTATGGTATGGCTAGTACTCATTGCACCAGAGATTGACTTAATGGTTTAGAAGATAGAATGAAGAATCTCAAGGCCATTTCTTACAGCAAGCAAAACCTTCAATACAATGATGATGAATAAATCAGTGCTTTTTTAAAAAAGAAAAAAAAAGAAAAACAAAGAGAAAAAAAAAAACACAGAAACAAGCTAACAGAAAAAAAACCCATCAACACAAAAAAACTCCACCCTATAATAACATAATCACTTGGCAGCAGGAATAGATTTTTGTGAAATATTTGTGGGGATTTCAAAATGGAAAAGCGATTCTTTGTTCCTCAATTTGAGACAAGAACACATCAAATTTTTACTTTCAAATTCTGAAAAACATTTTACAAGGGACTTAGAAAGATTAAATTCCTTGCAGATTACATTAAACATATATGCCAGCTCTGACAGGGGCTTTGCTGTTCACACTAGCTCACATTTATGTCAAGTGGCAATTTCCAAGGTCTTCCAGTACTGTAAGAAATTCAGTGCTAGTTAATGCTTTTTAAAAGCTTAGTAGGTTTTCTATTTTTCAATTTCAGCTTTAAAAACATAGGAAATTTTTCTATGTTGACAAATCTAGTCTGACACCAGGTCACAGCTCTTCTGGAGGCATTAATAATGATCTGAAAGCCCAGCACATTTTACATATTATGCGGTCTGATTAAGGTATTTTAACATTTCTTGTTAGACAGTTAGAAGGCACTTGAGCTCTTAAAATTATGACGCATTAATAAACACTGTAAGAGGGTGATGTATATACTGTAGGATATACTCAGGACTTTTTCCATTAAGGAAGGTGAGAAAAAACAGTGTAATTATTCAGAAAACACTATTTTCCTATCAACTGTCTTTCAAAAAGAAAAAAATGCTGTCTCTTACACAGGGGTCCAAGCAACATGAAAATGTTCTGGCTTGCTTCAGCAAGCCAATTTTTTTCTGTCTGAGCAAGTTCTGCTTGCTATATTTGTTTTTCTATGAGTATGGCAATACTTCAGACCTTTAGTTTGCTTATTACTCTGCCCTGTCTCTCTTACACAGTCTGATTCAAGTTCTCCACCTGGATTATGGATACCTTATCCTGAGAAAAGGGCATTATTTATCTTGGGAACTTTCATTTGCAGAATGGAGTGTTTTGGCAGCATTGCATAGAGAGGAGTCTGACAGTATGACTTCTCTGTTCAAATCAAATCCAAATATTTCATTAATTCTAAAATGAAATGCTGAGAGTCTTCTTTTTAAGCAGAATCAAAATATTTTGACCCATCACTATCATTTGCTGTAGAATAGTATTTCACAGCATTGACATTTTCCACAGGTTTGCCATTACACAAAAATATAGCCTGGTAGAGATTTCTAGAACTTTCCAGTAGTGTCCCTTAACTTAAAGCAGGGTCAACTAGATGAACTTGCTAAGGGACTTCTCTAGTAAAATTTTAGGTATCTTCAAGGATCTCCTCTTGTGGGCTGCATGACTGCCAAGGGAAAGAAATTTTTCCAGACAAGGATTTCCTGTATATTTATGGCCATCAATCTTTTATTTTCTCACCATCCAGAAAAAGTCTGCCCCATCTTCTTTATATTTTTCTTGTGACAATGGACCACCCCCACCACATACCACCCTAGCCAAAGTGGTAATACGCAAATGTGAGTGTAAACTGTATGCATGGCACACTCAAAGTTGCCTGACATGGCTTGAGCCCCAACTGATAGTGTTGAACAGAAGGATGGCTTTCAGACTGATCAAACCATAACCAGGAGCAACTTTTGAAAGCAGGAAGAGTCAAATAGAAAAACAGAAAAGGAGCATGGAACTGTGAAGATGTGCAGCACCCCTGGAGGGGAGTAGTGAGGTCAGAGCAGCAGTGAGGCCAATTTGGCATTGTAAAGAACAGCACTGCTGGTGCCACACCATCACAGACAGAGGCATCTCCACAGCCTGGAATGTCTCCCTCCCCATGGCCAGCAGCTGCACTCCAGCTGGCTGGGGCTCAAGGGCATGGAACCCCAGCCCTGGGTATGCACAGGGACCACATGACACCTCTCCCACTGGAGCAGGATATGTGAACTTTACAGAGCAGCCTAAGCACTTCTGAATATTGAGTGTCTGTATCTCCTGTGGCACAGAGGAGAACTATGGTAAGAGACTCAGATTGACAAGAAAGAAAAATGCATGAAACTCATATGTTCGAAGTGCAGGAGGGAACTGCACGTAACTGTGTGAATGTGGAGGAGGTGAGGGCTTTTGGAGGTTCTTATTTTGGAGGTTGGAAAGTGTTTATACACATTTAGTAGTTTATTTGTTGTGATGCTGATAACAGTGTCATAGACTCACAGGATGGCTGAGGCTGGAATGGATCTCTGGACGTCATATGGTCCAACTCCCTCTCCTCAAGCAGGGCCAGGAAGAGTCAATTGCTCAGGGCCATGTTAAGTGGCTTTTGAAGATTTCCAAGGAAGCATAATGCACAATCTCTCTGTGTGACCTGTGCCAATGTTTCATCATCCTTACAGTGAAAAATTATTTCCTGATATTCAGGAGGAGCCTCCTGTGTTTCATTTAGTACCCACTGCCTCTCACCAGGCAACACTGAGACGAGCTTGACTTCACTTCTTTTCAACCTCCCTTCTGGTCTCTGCATGCATTGGTAAGATTCCCTTCTGGACGATCTCTTTTGCCAGCTGAACAGCCTCAGATTTCTTAATCTTGCCCCTCATGAGAAATGCCCACTGGTCTTAACAGTAGTGAGCCAGCTTCCCCAGTGCTTGGAGGTGTATCACGTCAGGATCCATGGATTTATCTTTGTCCAGTTTGCATACGTATTCCCTGACCTGACTACCTTCCTCGTGTGTTCTTTCCTTCAGACTTTGCCTGGTCTCTGGGCCCTGAGATTCCTGAAGGCCAGTCTCATCAGTAAAGTCTGAGGCAAAGAGGGCATTAAGTACTCAAGTTTTGCAATGTCCAATCTCGACAGGACTCCCACTTCATTCAGCACTGGGCCCGCATTTTTACTGGCCTTCCTTTTGTCACTATATACTTAAAAAAGCATTTGCAGAAGCTCAAGTCTGGATTCTGAATGTGTCATTTCCTCATTAATTTTGTGTACTTAATAAATCAATAAACCACTTGGATTTTTTTCGATTAAATTAAAGAGGACTGATCAATTTTCCATTGAGATATCTGTCCAGATTGGTATAGAAGCAATACAAGCTCCCCTTCACATCCTCATTCATAGGCTGATCAAGAACTTTTCTTTTTTCTTCAGGTATCTCTGTAATCTGTCCTGCTCTCAGTCGCCTCCATTGACTTGCAGTGGAAGTTATGAGACATCTTCCCATATTTCTTCTGTTTTCCAGACAGTACTTACTAATCAATCTCTTTCCTACACCTGGAAATACATGTCACCAATTCTCCATATGATGTGCATGCAGTTTTAACTCCTGGGAATACACAACTGCTGGAAGAGTGTAAAGCAATCCTGAGTACTTCAGTATCTGCTCATTATTTTTACCACTTTGTAGGAAGTGGTGCACTTAGTGTGTCTCATCTCAAAGTGGCAATTTTGTTCTTCATAAGGCTTGAAGGTTTAAAGTGCATTTTACTCCGCCAGTATGAGGGTTATGATAGACATTTGCACCAAATGGGAACAAGCACAAAAGAAGTAGACAAAGGACATACAGATTATAAAGATATTTTAACTTTTTAAATGCCTTGTCCTAAGTTTATTCCTGTATCACCATTAGACAGCCTTCAATCCCTCTTCTAGGAAGCAGGAGTGTTTGGAATCACAAAGCTTTATCTGTCAGCTTTCTGCCTATCCATGATAACTAACCCTTCTTATTTTCAACTCCTTGCCAAGTTTTAACTTGGTGACAGACACAGGATGGCACACAACATTCCATACAATGCAACATTTCCCTCTTTTTGTCATTAAAGTTTCCTCGTTAGTGAGATCACACCACTCTCATGATCACTCTTCTTCCCCAGCTGTAGCTGTTTGCTGTGACCTCTAAGGACACTCTGATTTAAGAAAAAGGAACAAAACAATCTTTCTTAGTCAGCAGATTTAACTCACAGGTATTTTGCGAGCATCCTTTAGAGAGCTATATGAAAGGAAACCATGGTGACCTCAGGAAAGGAGTCATTTCAAAGTATCATACCTTCTTCTGCTTTATATGCTTTATATTTTCTATATGACATTGTAGTGTTCTTGTGAAGGTGTAGAGTCAGAAGCTGAATCATGGAAATTCCTATAAAAAGAGTGTTTACAAGTGCTGACTGTTTCTGTCTAAATAAAACTTAAACAGTTTGAAAGGTAAGAGCTGTCAGTCAAGTCAGATGAGGGTACTGAAGCAGTTGTACAAGCAGTCCTGTAAACCACTAAGTACAGGTGTAAGTTCAACATTAGAGGACCAGTTCTGATACAAAGAAGATGGTAAGATCTTTAAAATCAAGATTTAGATTTTAAACTAGGTACATCAGATAAGTCAATATATACGGCTTCGTTTATTTCAGCTTGTATCTGTCTAACAAAATATGAAAAAGAATTGCTTCTCAGAGCTATCCAAAGAATCAAAAAGAGGCACAATTTTCCTGTTTCTGATTTCATGGGGTTTTTTTCCAAAACATTTATGACTCTTGTCATTGGGTAGTATTTAATCAATTCAAACCAGAAGAAAGGAATTTTTCATTGGGAAGGGGAAATTAGGGTGGAAGCCATTCTCTGTGAAAAATACTCTTTGAAGCCTTTGAAGCAAAAATGTGGGAAACTTCCCAAAAAATTAGAAACTGAAGAAGAACAGAAACTACAGAAGAAGCACTTACTGCCATAATTAAACTAAAAATATTCATTGTTTTTAATCACATGGCCATTATTCTTAACCCAGTAATTAAGAACTCAAAGCAATAGAGACTTTCCTGGAGTAGAGTGGTGTCATTGACATCACAGCTATCAGGTGGAATCTGATCCTGTACTACAAGGACAGAAGTAAGCAGGAAATAATATTTTTGAAAAACACAGTACAGTCTTTGCCCTGACACAAGACAGACTGGGATAGTGATCTAGATTGAGCAAGACCATGCAGTCATTCCGTATCAACTGCAAGCCATCTAGATAAAAGAAAAATCTTCAAGAGCAACTATAGGAAAATGTCAAAGATCCTTCAGACCAAGCATCACTCAGGAACATGAGTCTTTCACTGTGAATGATAAGCTTTCAAAAACTACTCTCTGAAAGATAGAATGGGAAACTTCAGTGGAAAGAACAAAATTCAAAGGAGCAGGAAATGTGTCTCTCCCATTGCCTAAATCCACTGTCCAGTGTCTCATGAGAAATATCCTTGAAATTATTTTTATTCCTGAAAGAAGTCTTGATCTGTTAAAATCACAAAGGAAAACATTCCTCACTTTTAATTAAGCCAATTTTCTTTCACATTTCCTCACAAATTGTTTAACATAGTTTAGCATCTAAGCACGCTGCTCTGATGCTGTCACTCAGATCAGCTAAGCCACTAGCTGGACAAGGCAAAAAGGGCAAAAGCACCATGTGAGGACAGCTGGTGTGTTCTGTTTGCCTTTGTGACAGCTGCACCTACATGTACCATTAGAACACACTTACCTAAGACATATGCTCTGTCTTCCAAGGGCAAAGCAGGGCTCAGGCAGATGCAGACACCAGGCATAGAAATTTTACACCTGAACTGCTCAGAGTGAACAGCAATCTGGATCCTCTGGTATAGAACTAGAGATGTCTGCCTTCTTAAAACCAAAAAGAATATATTCTTATCATGTGGTTCATGCAGGGATCTGAATCAGAAGTGGAAAGGATATAAAAATCCTATGTAAAATCATGAGTTTCCTCATTAAAAAAAAAAAAAAAAAAAAAAAAAAAAAAAGGCAGCAATGGCTTAAAAATGCTAATAACTGGCTAGAGGAAAAATACCACCTCTTCCTTAAGCCAGCAATGGTCCTGGCAGCAGCACAGACATAGGTCTGATGGAAGTTAAAAAGGCTTCCTAAAGGCATATTTGTGTTTAGCAGAGTTCTTGTGGGTTTTGTGCTTGTGAGAAGTAGTAACAGAGATCCTGCCCTGAGCAAGCACCTTGGGATCCCAGCTTATATCTTGGCAGAGAGAAAATAGGAAGAGCTCTGAAGGATGTTAGCGGTGACAGATCTGGCCAATCATACAGTTTGACAAGTGGTACCATACACCAGCTATTTCCCATGTACAGAGTTTTCTGTGAATGACAGATTTCTACTGTTCCTTTTGCCTTCTGATTCCCAACCCAGAGACTCTTCTTGCAACTCAGTACACACTTTTTTATTGTTCTCTGGTCATTCTGCACTGGAGTTACTGAGTGCAGTTGAATTCTGCACTGGCCAATCCTTTTCATTATCTCTTGTAAGCTAGCATGTCCAGTTTTGCAGACCTTGTGCAGTCCTGTAAGACTTGACCTAGCCCATAAAGTGAGATCTTTGTAGATGTAGCAAAAAAACAAATAGATTATGCAGCAGGCTGCCTACAACCCTATTTTATTTGGGATCCTGGTGGCCTGCTTTCTACTCCAAGTTTTCTCTGGCATAGCTGACTATACTTTCTCCTCCCACCCCTATGCTTTTCTGGCTCACACTGTGATCCCCAAGACAGCTCTCCTGCTTTCCTATTTTTTTTTCCCCACCACCATCACACTCAAATGAGGTGTGTTTTAAATACCACTGATTCATGAAGATGTTTGTACATGCCGGAGCTATCATTGTTTGAAAGGACATGGATAAAGTACATTAGAAAAGCCAAAGGAGAGGTTTAGCACCTCAGATCTGGGTTTTTCCATACAGAATGCACACTTTTCCTAACCCAGTTCAGTCATATGCTTCTAGCAAATCACCTCTTTTGTATAGCATAAGGGTAGGAAAGCAGTGACAGTCACCAGAGCATTTTCTCAGCAGCAGAGGTGTGGCTACATCCTGTGAAGGATAAGCAAAGGGACACAGAAAAGAAGTGAGCTGAAGTTTGGAAGGAAAATCTCCAAGCAAATGGTTTTGAATGACAAAAATATTAGAAACAAAAACATGACATGCAGACATGTGATTTCAAGGAGAAAAATAAATAGTCTTGAGCGAAAATCTGAAAAAATGCCTTTGTATTTCTTCAATATAGGGTTTTGAGCACTTTGAAACTGAGAATCTTACATTTCTAACTGGGACCTTTTCTTACTGCAGAATATTCTGCAACATTTGTCAAAGGTCAAAATTGAAGCTGAACTCACTTTTTTGCATGTTTCACAGAGGAAAAAAAGAATCTCTGTCATGAAAAGCATTAATTGATTATGGGGAGTTGAACAGTAAGAACAACTCATATTAATGTAGTTAAGAGAGGGACATCTCCATAATTCTCAGGTTTTAATATTTTTGATCTGTTTTGCTACAGAGATCAAACACAAAAAAGAAATCTATTACTTATCCACTCCCAAAAGTTAGTTCATTTCATCAGAATTAGTTCACTTCAAGCACCCATAGCAAAGACAAACCACATCCATGAAGAATTACAATGAATATGTGTTTTCTAAAGCACTGAAGATAGCAAAATGGGAAGACGACTATGAAATAATTGGAGATTTCCTGTGGGTCCACAGCAGGTTTATCCTACCACATGGAGCAACCAAAATGAGAAAATTCTTTCCTGACACCTTGTCTTTCTACCTGACAGTACAAATGTTAGGGACAGCACAGAGAGAGATTATATCTAAATAAAAAATTAGAAAAATGTTTGACCCCTCATTATTTACTTTACAAATGTCACCATTATATTTATTTTCATTATCTCAAACCAAAATCTTTTGGAGCTTTTTTTAGTCCTGTACCCTTGAATTTTCTGTTCCTTTCTGGTGAAAAAAAAAAAAAAAAAAAAAAAAAAAGACCAAAATTGATAACATAATTCTGAGAAGCAGCTTCCACATACCTATACAATTTTCAGCCTATTGTCAGTTCCACTTGATGAGAAGATCTGAGTAACGAATGATGAAAATGATGACAGGTCTCACTGTTTCCACTGCATTCTTTCTTTGCACTACACGCAAACCAAACCTGAAGGAAAGTTACCTGGTTTTCAGCTGATTGTTTCAGAGGAAAGAGAAGCAGATCCCTTTCTTGTACTTCAAGTATGGAAATATCATAACACCACTGTTTCTGACCAGATGAAGACTATTCCCTGCTTTATTGCAGTAGCAAATATACATGAGCTATGAAAATCCATGCACTACCCAGACTGTGAAAGAGCTATAGTATTGAGAGAAACTGATATAAAAATTTATTGCCAAATCTGCATCCAGAAGAATTCTAGCACGTCCAAAGCTGGCAAGAATACAGAGACAATCCTTTCTAATATCAGCTCAAACCACGTAGCAATAATATAACAAACTCAGGAAAGTAATTGCAGATATTGCAGTAAAAATTAATGGGCTGGCACCACCCAGCTGTGAATGCAAAACCAGCTTCCTTGAATCAAATTAATTGATCACTACTTTGGCATCCTTGCAGTCTACAATAGATGTGTAAGTGAAGGGAAAACTGACTCTTTATTTTATTATACATCCTAAACGTCTGCCAAGAGGAGCCTTAAAAATCTTCCTGCACTGAAATATGTGTACTATTGTAATATATTTGTTAAAGTACCCAGGAATAAGCATATTCCTGTGTACCCAGGAACAAAGAGTTTTCAATCCCATTCTGAAATGCTTTACAATTCTGACACAATCCAATGACAGTGAGTTCCACAACAAAAGTATGACTTATAATCATTCCTTCAACACAGGTGGCTTTCACTTAATCACCATGGAAAAAGAGTAAGTAGATGGAATACGAGAAATACAGAATTTGATGACTTACCACTAATTTTAATAATGCTAAGAAAATAGGGAAAAAAAGTATTTATAGTTGTTAGAAATTACCTGCATATTTCCATGTTCAGTTCAATAGGATTTCCTCATATTTCTCAAAGTCAAGCTGTCGTCCTGAAAATGTTCACTGTGTTCGCTAATAAAGCTGTGTAAATGAGCTCCAAGGAGAGTCACAATGTCTTCCTTGTCAGGAATTTCTCCCTGTAGCTGCAAGTACTCCCAAATTTTGGTACCCCTTCACAGAACAGCCACAACATCCACATAGTATCATCAGTTCTGACTGAAAGTGGAACAATTAACAGCGTTGTGGCACAATAATGCTAGAGAAGTTTCTAACAGTAGTTACTTATCCAATATCAGGAGTACATTTGCATGTCATTGTTCTTGCTGTTGTTTAGACAAAGCCCAAAATACTTTGATTAATAGAGCAAAGATGTGAGAAGGGGAGGAGGAGTCTTCAATAGAGATGTTTATAGCACATATTTATTTTCTTGAGCGACTACTGAGACATTCCCTCTGTGTCTCCTCTGTGAGAACAGGAACGCAGTTCTGCTGGATGCCTGCTCTGCAAACCAACAGTTCATAGCTACAGGATCCTGAAGACAGCAGACCTCACAGCCCTTTGTCTCCTGGGTACATTTATATGCCAGGTTTGGCACACTCCTGTTACATCCATGGGCATTCAGCAGCATGGTAGGCCAAGACCTTTGCCTGGAGCTGCCCAAGAGGACCAGCATCAGTGGCCAGGCTCAGAGACAGGTTTCAGAGGCCAGAAACAGGAGCACCACAAGAAGGTGCCAGAAAAAATTACATGACAGGAGCTGCACACTGTCTGTCAGTCTTCCAGCTCAGGGTACAGGATGTTCTGTGGCAGTCAGTGGTAGGGCAGATGGTATGTACATAATAAAGTCTGAAGGACTGAGAAATGCACCATTAGCAAGGATTGAATCCTCACTGTTTTGGGATGAGAGGCCAATACCTGTGTATATGTGAAGTAGGCTCCAGGCCTTCGAGAAAGGTATGTTTTCTTTAAAGACATAGTCGAAAACTCCTCCAGAAAAGGGAATCTTGTTTTTATGGAAAATACAGGCAAAACAATTGGAAATGCCTGTACAAGATTGTCTCAAAGATGATGAAAGCTTCACAGAATAAAATTTGTTATTTTCTATTACAAATGTGTGGCCTGTTGAAGGAGTGGTTGGGAATAGCAATGGCTAAAGTAATTAATCTGATATATTAGGGGTTTGCCTGTAATAAATAAAAGGGAACTGATAAGAATCTATCAGAATAAAAAGAAACATTTTGTGTGTTCAAATGTATTGATAAATAAGGGGAAACATGTATTTGAGAGCTTTAAAAAGTGCCTAAGGGTGAGTAATAACTTTGTCAGTGTAGTATTTCAAATAACTCCATCTTAGGAAACAGAGGTTTGAGGTACGTTTGTTTTAACATTGTGCAGAACTCACCAGCAAAAAAGAAAATTGACAGATTTACCACCTCACATTTTCAGATGCAGATGAGAAGTTTGGATACTCAAATGACATATCAGTGAAGGCACAGAAAGCTTTTTTGGTTCAACACCAAGGACTCCTTAGTCCTGGTACACCTGAACGATGTAATTCTCACACACCACAGTGATGTAGCCACATGATAGGAAGTCATTGTACAGTGGATAAATATTCTCTCTACACTACATGGCACATTTATTTCCAGTAGGGTATCCAAGCCAGTTTTGGAGTTTCACCTCTGGCTCAGAGCTTGGCCAGCAACCTACACCACCTGGAAATCAGACAGTCCTGAAGTATCCCTGAAAACTTCTAGTGCAAGCGGAGTTGGAGTCCCAAAGAGCATAGAAGACTCTTCCTTTTGCAAAGGGTTAAAGCAGACCCTCCATGGAACATCATATAATTGTGTCTGTCCTGGCCAAGTACCTGGATAGGTACCCCTAAGACACTTAAGCATTCTGAGAAAGAGAATGCAATTCCCACCAAAGCTTAGACACTTGCATTGAGCACTCTGCTTTGTTATGTTTTGAGGAACAATTAAAATCCAAGGTATTCCTCGTCCAATGTGTTGACATGCAGCACCCTGAGTCAGGTAACATTGCTTGTCTTCAGAACTTTATATTGTAATATTCAGCTGCCACAGTAAAAGATGTCCTCCACAATACTCTCCCTTGCTTTTTATCCTGCTGCCCATCTCTCTTTTCTGTTTACTTCTTTTTTCTCTACCTCATTGCCTTTGAATATCAGTTTTATGCTTTGCTCCAGCTTGTGCCCACTCCACACCACTCCCCTACCACACAATTTTTAGCTTCTGCCCTGCAGCACCAGTCAAGAAATGAGCAAGTTGAAGAGGCCTAAATTTTGGTTGATGTGGGATAGAAAACAACAGCTCCTCAAAGATGTTCTATATTCTTCCCTATCCAAAATTACAGCAAGGAAAACCTGAGTGAATTATTTTCCTGGAGCACTTAATATTTTCTCTGCTTGTTTCTCAAAACTCTCCAATCTTCTTCTATTATTCCCTCCCTGGAAACTCAATCTTGCCAAAGATCTAATTAAGTTAGAAGTTGTGCAGTGCACTTATTACTCCTGTTCATCTCTGCTCAATCTAATTAGTTTCTGCATACACTTCTTTCCAGTATTTCTGATTTAAGTGGAAGTTTATGTTTTGAAAACATATTCAAAGAACAAAGGAGAAATTTTGACTAGTCTGCCTTAAGGCTTTGAGTTTAATTAAACTTGTTAGGCAATGAAGTTGCTATCTAAACCATATTTTCCTCTTTCATTTACAGATTTATTAGCATTTACCAGTTTTTTAAATACTTGGATCTTTTAACAGTTTTTATAACAAACAGGTCCATGTATCTCTCCACAGACTCGCCATAATCTTTGGAGAACTAAAAGCTTTTCCTGGAGCTTTGTGGGTGGAAATGGTGTCTGTTTTGACTTTCTTTACATTGCCAAGGGTATTGGATACAGGTGTCCAAGTTCTGGCAGCAGTGGGGTTCAACATGGACAGTGAGAAGTGAGAACAGGGCTGCTCTGTCTGAGGCTTGGGCACTTTCAAGCAGCTCCAAACAGACCCAGTCCAAAGCACAGATCAAAGAATGAAGGTGAGCCAGGGAACAGGAAGAAGACTAGAGTTTTCCTCGGTCTGGTAATTGTTTGTTTCTTTCTCATGTTTGTTTTCCAATGGCTGTAGAAATTTCCGTGGATGGCTGGGACAAGGAATTTTGCAGACCTGAGGTGTTCTAGAAACACGTGGCTTTATTATTACAAGGGTTGTGGGTAAAAAGGGCCTGCTTCCAGCCACCAGCCTGGGCTGAAGCAAAGCCCTAAAGAGAGAATGTGGAGAGAGAGATAGAAGAGAGAGTAGGGGGAAAAAGGGGAGAGGCAAGAGGGCAGAGGGGCAGAACAAGAGAGTAAAGAGAGGAGAGGGGAAGGGCGAAAGAGAGGAGCCAGAGAAGAGAGGGGAAGGGTGAAAAGAGAGAGCGAGCAAGGTAAGAGAGCGATCATCTTGTTACAATACATTATATCTCTTTTTGTGTTGAATATTCTAATTTACAGTGACCAACCGGCACGAGATACAAAACCTACAAACTTTGCATGCAGCCTATAAGAACTACTACATTACCATGTCATTTTATATTCTAAACTCTAAAAAGCTACATTTCTTATCTGTTTTCTACTTGATGCCTTTGCAGAGTGGAAAGGCAACATTCCTGAGTCCTTTGTTTTTCCTGTCTTTTAACCCATCTTCAGCTAATCACCGTTTTCCTGCCTGCCATGATCACATCTCAAAGCTGGCTTTCATTTCTATTTCACTCACAGGTTTTGCATCTTCAGTATTTCTTACCATACAATCATATTCATTAGTCCTTCCTGTTCTATGTTTCCCAACAAATGGCCAAATCAATAATCCCATAATTGTATATTTATTTATTTTATATATACATAATTGAATTCTAATGGCAATTTTATAGTCAAATAATCATATATACTACAGAGTTGCATGAGGTATGTATTTCTATATTTATAAAAAGATATATCTATATAAATTATTTCTAGCTTATATATCAATATAAATATTACAGGTATGTACATATGAAAAACAAACAAATCTATTTAGATTGGCAACCAATTAGGGTAATTTTTCCCAGATCAAGTTGGTTTTTTCCATAATGGTGACTGGAAAGCACTACCCCTGTTTTTACCTCACTCATGAGCTTTGCTTCCATTCTTCCTACTCTCTCCCTTCTTTTCCAGTTCAATTGTGGGAGTGAGCAAGGGGTTCGGTGGGTGTTTGGCTCCTGCACCAACCCACTACATAGCTAATGAAAACTAATGTTAGGCATGCCTTTAGAGACTCAAGAAAAATGTGTGTCTTAAAAGACTGAAACTTAACTAGCTTCTGCTGTATTTTCATTTTAAAAATTGAGTTTTCTTGTGGAAGTTTGAGCAATATTAATTTTCTCCCAATTAGCTTCCTCTCTTCAGCTCTTATAACATCAGGGGAAAATAATAAATTCATTTTCTCTAAATCCAGAGGGTGAATTTTCTCTCACTGGTTAGATGAATCAAAGGGAAAAAACTAATATTTTGCCTGTTTTGCAGACAGCATAAAATCCAATGGGCCTTACCCATAGCTATTTTTGGAATGTCAACAGCAGAAAATCGTTCTTTCTGTAAGCAGAAGATTGCTAAAAACACATTCTACACAAAGGAGGATCAAGCATTCCCAAGAAGTTCCTTTCAGCCTAATCTTACTCAGATTATAGTCTTACTACTTCTCTAATAATAGAATAAACAGAGGTTATTTCTTTGTCCATCTGTCTATCAAATCTTCCTACTGCCTGTTCGTTTTGGAGACAGACAGTTCACTTCAGATTTATCTCTGAGTGATGCAGCAGCCAAGGAGGAAAATACTACCCAAAGCTTTTATGAAAATATGTATGTTTGATAGAGAAGAATATCAATATTTAGTGGACAAATGCCGATCCCACAGGAGATCCAGAAGGACACCAGAACACCACAACAGAGCTGGACAAAAGTGGTGTCTAAGGTTCAGTGTAGGCAAATATAATGTAACACTTCATCTCTAGTGAAAGGTAATCGAGGCCCAGACTCACAATTCTCCATGGCTGTAAAACAGCACTTGTGGGTTCCCATTGGCACTGATGTCCCACACAGAAGAGCCCTAATGACCCTTACCTGTCCTTTGCTGGTGACAAGAGTTGCAGGCAGCCAGGTCCCTGGCCAGCCAGGTCTCACAGGTGTAACACCACCACTAAGTACTGTGAGGCAGAACTGCCTCTGCCTGGAGGTGGCAACTCACCATGAAAACATCAGGAAGAGCTCTGACCAAAAAGACACATGTAAGGTACTTACAAATCCAGCCACGGTCCCTTTTCCACACAGCTGTAACTGAACATTCCTGCAGTGCTTTGTGTATTAGGGACATGCCAACTACAGCTTCCTTCCTTCCTTCCTTCCTTCCTTCCTTCCTTCCTTCCTTCCTTCCTTCCTTCCTTCCTTCCTTCCTTCCTTCCTTCCTTCCTTCCTTCCTTCCTTCCTTCCTTCCTTCCTTCCTTCCCTCCCTCCCTCCCTCCCTCCCTCCCTCCCTCCCTCCCTCCCCCCTCCCTCCCTCCCTCCCTCCCTCCTTTCCTTCCTTCCTTCCTTCCTTCCTTCCTTCCTTCCTTCCTTCCTTCCTTCCTTCCTTCCTTCCTTCCTTCCTTCCTTCCTTCCTTCCTTCCTTCCTTCCTTCCTTCCTTCCTTCCTTCCTTCCTTCCTTCCTTCCTTCCTTCCTTCCTTCCTTCCTTCCTTCCTTCCTTCCTTCCTTCCTTCCTTCCTTCCTTCCTTCCTTCCTTCCTTCCTTCCTTCCCTTTCACCCTATCATTTTACCCAAAACCCACTGCCATGTTCTTACATCAGGGACTAACTTATACAAATTTCCATTCAAAATGTGTCATTTACTAATAGAACTTAGTGAGCTTTTGCAGACACTCTGACTTCTGTTGGTCCTTTCCACAAGTATCTGCAAGTCTTCAATTCTCCCTTCCCCTTGGGGGTGGGACACTGCATTCCTGAAGAAAAGGCAGCCTTGGACATCAATGGATTGATAACTCAAACTCAACACTCCGACAACTGGATTACTCCACCATTATCCAGTTGTTACCTGGCACCTGAAAGAGATGGCAAGGCCCTGAGCAACACATCTCTGAAGCTGCTTTCAAGTTTAATGCATAGGAGGAAGCAAAAGGCTGTGTCATCACATGCCTAGCACATTATTCAGATACTATATACCTTATGTTTCCCACTGTGACTGAGTAGACCGTGTGTTTATCTAGAAAATACAGTCAGACACACACAGCCTTTGCATGCCAATTTCAGCAGCTGAGAGTTGGGCTGGTTTTGCTCTTGATGTGCCATAATGTCAATGGGTAAAAAAAATGCTTCACCTTCTGTACTCTTCAAAACCCCTTAGCAAGCAAGGGAAAGATTGCTCTAGCAACCTTACCTGCAAATATCTTCCCCTTCTCAGGCATGATATGAGGCAGCTGCCTTGAGAATTTGGAAATGTCATCTTAGTGAAGTATGAACTGATTGTACTCCTATAGCAAGAGACCCAAGAAACCAGACATCAGTACAATTATTGCTTCCTAAACTACCAAAAGAAGATTAGCCTATACCTTGCAAAAGTGGAATAATTTCTCCTCCTTAGCCTTTATTCTGTGAGAAAAAGGTAAAAAAAAAATCTGCCTAACTATTAGCCAGCAAAAAGGAAAGGCCAATCCAGACATTGAGGAAAATTAGTTGCTTCAAAAGGACAGAGTTTGCCATTACATTCTAGCATGTGGTTCATACATCAATATAAAACATGGCTATCTTAGCTCATAGCTACTGTTTTTTGTCACCTTGTCAGGGCTTGCCATGAAAAGCCAGCCTTTCAGTTACATCCCACATTGATGAGGGTAAAAAAAACAGCATGCAGAGATGAGATCTTACCTCACAGGAAACAAGGTCTGCATATCCAAGTGGATAGCTGAGGGAGACCACAAACACCTTCCCACTCCACCTGAGAGATCACAATGACACTCAATACTCAAGATACACTCAAGGCAGGAAGGAAATAACAGGATTTTTTTTAATTTGTTCACAAAGCCTTGGGCACAGTCTCTGTTTCTCTCTTCTCACAGGGTAGAAACACACAGACATCTGGATGTATTTGAGCTGGTTTTTCATTCTAAAAGCAGCTGCAATATTAGTGCAGAGATAGAGATATTTAGTGTCAGATTTGCAACATGGGCTGCAAAAAGACCTTCATAAAAGAGATTTCAAATATAAATAGAGCATCATGAGAGGGCCTGCATAAGTTTCTCATTGATGTATTGGATCACAGCTAGAATTATAGTGCACAGCTGGTTTCACCATGCTGTGCTTTGCAGCCAGCCAGAGCGGGCCAATCTGTCTCTAAGAAAGCTGTTTGCTGTGCATGGCACGTTTTGGTCTGCAGCAGCCTGAGACCAGCAGTGAGCCATAACAAGAAATGGGCCCACACCAGCAGGTGAAGCATGGGCACCACTTGGCAGTGTCCAAACAGGTTTAATGACTTTTATTTGTGCATCCCATAAATTGCAAATTATATTCAGCACCTCATGCATGGACACAAGGACCAGAAGTGAACAACAAAATGAAAGACTTTTAGGAAAATATTTGTGTGTTTTCAGATTGTCAAGATTTTGTGGTTGGGTTTTAGTTTTATGGATTTTTTGTTGGAGGAAGGTAGCATAAAAACATAAGACTAAATTATGTTTTTAGCATCAGACTGGTATTTTCTATGTAGATTGCAATTAGAAAACAAACAAACAAGAAACTCCAATATGGCTAATGAGAAAAGGGGATAAGATCTTGCATGTTAAAGTGGGTGAACTGGGAGACACCACACCTTCCCTCCTCACTGGAGAGACACAACATTTATTGCTTAACTGTAACTTTTGCTGTTACCTGTCATATGTTTATCTGTAACTTTTACTGTTTATTTATAAAATAAAGGTATTTCTGAGTGAGATGGCAAAAAGAGTGTCCTGGGTTGTAGTGTAGGATGTACACAAAGTATTTATTCTATCACCATCTTCATCAACTGTTAAACCAAGTGGGGCAGTGTTCTTCCCAGGCCCCCCCTCCTTTGGGCTGTCTTCTGCTAATGGCCCATCAATGCCTTGCCCATGACTCACAGGTAACTCCCTCCAGGAGTTATCTCTGTTTAATGGGCCATCAAGGACCCACTTCACAACTCATCATCCCATTGTGAGATGCTCCACCCAGGGGGAGGAGCTAAGCATTCTCACCTGGATATCATCTGGGATTTGGGACAGTACAAGCAGTCCTTACCCACTGGATTCCCAGAGGACCAGAGCTACCAGACCTTTCTACAGGATCACTGCTTCAGGAAGAGCACCTCATCTGGACTGCTTCTACCACCCTGCTCAGGTTGTATTCTGACTCTGTCAGTGGTCCTTTGTGCTATTGCATTTATTTTATTTTACCTTTTTTTCTTTCTTCCTATTAAATTGTATTTCTGACTTGGAGTCTCTCACTCGTTTTGCTTTCAAACCACTACAAAGAGGAACAGAAAAATTATCTCCACTGAAAATATTCACCAGAATGTTTTTTGGCTGGTCCTCTTGCAGCCATGACAAAATGAGCTATGTATTTTTAGTTTTAGATACTACTTTGTCCTTAAAAACATCACCATAAAGGAGAAGAGTGACTAGAATTCAACAGTCACTAGTTCACTGTGACTAGATCACGTTCACATGTCTTTACAGGAACTGGAACTAGTTCCAATGAGGACTGTGAGGTGGTGAATGCTGGTCCCAGCACTTGGGACCAGAGCACACGTCAAGCCACAGAAGTCCTCCTACATTGAGTAGGAAAACATTTCAGTAGTAGGAATCTGCAGTTTCACCTCAAGCAGGTTTACTTTGAGAGCCTCTTAAGTAGTCTTTCCCTCATCTTAGATACTTAGTCTACTTATTATCATTTTCAAGGCAGGAAAATTATGGGCTGTTTTATTGTGGACACAGTCCAAAAGCAAGTCTGTTCTGAGAGAATTCTACACCTACACTTGAATAGAAACTTTTCCACACTACTCCTAGGAATGTATGTAGCCAGCACTGGGTGGTGGAGAGTATCATCCTTTCTCTTTGCTACATAGGGTCTAATACCTGAGCTACCATAAAAGTCTTAGTGTTTCCTGACCCTGGATATTGTCACATGATTTCATTTCATGCTGAGTTTTACAGGCAATGGGGGTTCAGGGCAATAGAAGCATTGGCCTTTGCAAGAATATATCTGACAAAGTGTGTCCAAAATACCCACTCAATTTTGACATTCCAGATTGCATTAACATCTGGATAAGAGGTGTTTACAAAGCAGCAACCTGAAATTCTGTGTAGGTGGAGGTGTCATCTTAATTGACAGTGAGTATTGGAATAATTTTAGTATTACTGCTCCTGGCAAGAATTTTTCTTCTGTCAGGATTTAGGACACATCATCAACTTTACAATGTTTACTGTTCCTTTCTCTGACCCAGATTCTAGATTCCTGAAGCCATATGAGACTATGTACTTCCATTTGGCAAAGGTTATTCCTAGCCCTGAGAGTCCTGGGGTGGTTAACAGAACAGCAGAGGAATGCATGCTTTGAAAAAAAACAAATCTTGCCAGTAATTTTTTTAAGTTAACTAATATATTAAATTTTTGGGTTTGAACAGTAACCTGCTATTTTCTTGCCTGTGATTTGGAAGCAAATGGGATGAGTCCTGTGGTGTTATCCATCCCACCAATGTTGTACCCTGCTAATGAACCTGGCCTGTGCATGAAATCATACCAGGTCGCAGGTGATTTATTAAAGATGCTAATGCAATACATAACCTTGCCCATATGAAATCTCTGTCAATATATATTGTTATTAACAATATATTGTTAATTAACAATATTTTAATATTTTAATATATTGTTATTAACACTATATTGTTATTAACAATATATATTGTTAAAACTGTTAAAAGTCCCATTCTCCCCACTCTCTTATTCTCTGTGTACTCATTTGCACAAGATTTTCATACTCAATAGTTTTTTTGTTTTATTTCAAACTCTCCTGCAAGTAGAACATCTCAAAGATCTTTCTTCCCATCCTGCTTGCCATTATCCACAGAGACAGCCAAATCCTTCTTTTCTTTTCACAGCAGTTTTTTTGCGGCAATCTTTTTCTTTCACTACCAAATTTCATTAGAAAGCATCAGCTGACTTTCAGGAAGGTGTTTTATTGGTCATGCTGTAGTGAGCTCCACATAGGAAGATTTTCATTTGCTTCTACTAAAAATGTCCTCTCTCTTAAAGATACGAAGCACATGGAAACTTCTCAAATAAGAACATAATTTCTGGTAAGGAGTCATGTGTCCTGAATTTCTCCCAGGCAATTCAGGAGAGCAGGTTGTTTAATATCAGCATGTCTGTGTAACAGATGGACTGTTGCAGAGCTGTGACCATATGAATAAGTGAGCATAATTAGCTCCAAGGGGATAATGAGGAGAGAGGAGGCACCATTCACTTGCAGAGAGGGCCAATACAATATGAGGTGCCTCCATCTATTATATCTGGACTCTGCTGGCTCAAACTATGCCAAGATTCACAGAGGCAGAATAATTTCATTCACTCTAGATAAGGCCAAGGATCAAAACACATAGTATGGATAACGCAAGATGTTGATTACTAAGAGAAAAAAAAAACCATTATGTGAATCAGGATATATCCACTGTTGTTCATTACCTAAATCAGAACACAAAACAGTCATCCTGATTTTAATTTCTTTTTGATCTTCTACTGGGTTTGACAACCGCTGTTGAATTGAGGGACATTCAGTCATTTTCAAGCTACAAACTGAAGATAAAAATGTTCCCGTTTCCTGAGCCTGGGACTGGTGTGATACAGGTTGCCCTAAAAAATCAACAGCTATAAAAAGTCACCCTAGTTTGTCTTTTCCATTGAGCCTCACTACCTAATAACTAAGCACAGCATTACAAAAACTGAAAAAAGGGGAAAACCAAACTCTCCACTCTAGGGAGTCTTATAGGAAATAGCAAAAGTCAAAATAATTTGTAAGAACCTATGGCAGTGTAAACAACCACAGCCATGTTGTACCAAAGAGAACCTATCTGCGGGCGTAAGTGTCTGAAAAAAGTGGGGACCCAACTGAGGCCAGCAAAGTAGATTTGTAAGGAATATGTAATGATTCAACAAGGCATACTGTCTCCCCTCAAGTCAATGTTCAGTCAGTGGTGATTTGACCACTGGGATTCAGCAATTGTTACTGCAGGTCACTAACACTATCATACCACAGAAGTATCAGGAAAGCTGCATCCTACTGCTATTTCATTGTCTCCCTGCAGCGCTGTCATGTGCTAAAAACCATTTTCCTGTTTTTCTGGAATTCCTTTTCTTCTCTTCCTTCCACAGGAAGATACATCTGAAGCTATGAGGACAGCAGAACAAAGACAAACTTGGTGTTTGTAACAGTGATCTCTAACATTTCTACCAAAGTGACTTTGAGCTAGTTCCACGGCAATTAGCCCTTTTCTTCATACTGTGAATGTTCTGGATGAGACTACATGATTTAATTTTTAAATAAATACCTGTAGTATTTTAATAAAATACATAATTTCAATTTATATTAGACTTGCTAAAGAAAAAGTAGATAGGTGTGAGGTTTATCTGGAAGCTTCATACTGAAGAATTGGTATTAATATCTTTGTTCAGCCACGTGCCTTGGTTATTATCTTTCTGGTCCAGATTTCAACTGGGAAGAAATCCCCTGGGCAAGCCAAAAAGCTCTTGTTTTCTTGCGAGAAGATAGTTGCATCTTGGAAGAATGTGGCAAGAGAAGTTGGCAGTCAGTGCCTACCTAGTCCTTTGTGGAAATCATGACAGATCATTCATTGTAATCATAAAGCTCCTAGATTCCTGATGGATCGTTTTGCCCAGTAATACCCATGGACAGAAATCAGATTAGGACCCACTAAGTTCCTTTTCCTAGTGTCCCAGGAACAACCTGAATTCAAGACTGCCATCATGCTGCCTCACACACTTGATTCTCTCAGAGAGCCTAAGTTCTGCTTGTGAGGAACATAGATTTTAGCTGCTCTGGCAGTGGACAACGCCAAAGCCCTTCTACAAAGAGTAGAGTGCTCTTGGCAAGGGCGAACAAGCTGAAGGACAAAGAGGAGAGCTGAAGGCTGACAGTAGCTAGGACTTTGTGATATTGTTGTGAATAGCCTTTGTGGAGGAAGCATGTCCAAGGTCCAAGTGCCCTGTGATTTCCCCTGATAGCACCAGCAACCATAAAGGCAGAAAAACCACTTCTATAGCTGTCTAGCAACTGACAAGGGAACCATTTTGATTCAAGGGTGCCTGGAGGGAATATATTCCACATGGCAATAGAGCCTTCCAGAGCTAGGAGACATGGTGGAAGCAATATAAAAGGGAAGGAACAGACAACATGCCAAGTTGAAGCACCTTAGAGGCTTTTATCCAGGTGTGCTACTCTTTGCCTTATGTACCTGATAGGTTGATTCATTGTAGTTAGATCCATACAAATTTGCCAGTACCACCAGGGATCATGAACTACCTCCTGGCCACAGAACCCTAAGGGATTCTTCCCTTTAACAGATTGTGTACTGTTTACCATCGTGTCTAATGTTTCTGTACCTTATATACAGCAATTACTTTCTTCATATCACATTATAAAGTACAATTCGCAATCTTTTGGTTTTTACAGCAGTCATATTGTACTCTTTGGTATTTATTAAGCTAACTTTCATTGTCTGACATAATATATAGTTTCTCTTAAGAAAGAAAGCAAAATAGACAAGGAGTGTAACTTCAGCCATTTCCACATCTCTCATTTTGAATGATTTAATGCTTTTCCTTTGAATCAATTTGAAGAGAATATTCTTTATGCAGGCATATATACAAATCTCCTATGAATTCTAGTTTGACTAATATGACTACAATCACTTCACATACATTTTCCTTCTCTTACTTCATTTTTGCTTTTTTCTCTCTATACAAAAGCTAAAAGCACAACATATGAAAACAAATAAGTCAGACTTATTCAAAACTTTCCTAAATAAAGACCATATACAGTATGCAAAACATTCCTCATTTCAGATTTCTTCTTTAGAAGAGAATAGACATTTTCCATGTGCCCTCTGGAATAATTTAGAAACATTTGAGAACAGATAAGCACTGGACAGAGGCAAAATTTTTGCAGAATATTACAGTTCTGCCTGGGGAAGGCCCTTAAGTGAATAGTATACTCCAAACTGGTTCTTGCAGCCCACAAAGCTGTAGCTTTGTCCTTTTACAAAGCATTGTTTTACACCTGCATCTGCAGATGAATTTGTCTCTTAATTTGAATACCTAAATAGTCAAATAATTAAATGTAATCACCTAGTGATTTTCATAGTCGAGACCCCAGATGTAAGGAACAGACACACCATCAGCTCTTCCAGGGACTAACTCATTCCTCTTACACTATATGTAAACACTTGATTTGTATTATCTCATGTAACAGGTCACATTATTTCTGCTGATGCAGAAGTGGTCGATTTTCTTTATGGCTTTGTAAGAGACAGCACAGCCAAAAACCAAGGAGTAATGAGGAATGGGTGCTGGTTTCTGGGTGACAGAAATCATTCAAGTAATGAATTACAGGCTTCTCAGGGAAGGTGGGAAGAATATGGCAAGGACACAAACTGCAGTGCTGTTGTCAAGGTGAGGCCAGATGAACAGGCCAACCCAAAACTCTTTCCAAAGAAACACCCTTCCCAACACTGGAGTGCCAGAGGTATGCCTCATCCCAAAGCCATGTTTGCATACCAAGGCATCACAGAGTAAGAGATTTTTCCCTTAAGGACATAGAGGAATAGTTTCATTTTTCTTGTTGAGGAAATGCATTTTCCATGACAGCATTTGTAAGTTATCAAGCAACAATGTGGTGCCGCAGATTTATAGATGACTCATGTGGTTACAACCCTGCTCCCTGCCTTACCAGCTGGATGTCCTTGTGTCCCTTCAATGCTATGCTGAGGCCCTGTTCTTGCACTGTAAACCACAGTGATGTCACATTTTACAGCAATGTTGATGATTCCAGGTTCCCCTCTAAGGTCAGAGAGCACAGAGTATATATAGCTGGGAAAGAATTTGTGAAGAGAGAATTTACTGCAAAGTACACTCTTAGAGATACACAGCTTTTCTGTGTTTTTTAAGTAATTTTTAAAGTAAAGTTTGAAATTACATCATAATTCGGGTTGAAATTACAATTGTATTAACATCCATATTTGCAAAGGAAACATTCCAGATATTGGTTTTGAGCAAAATTTTTCTTTTAAAATAAATCTGAATGTAGAAAGAGATGCAGGAAAATACTGTAGAATACTCTAAAAAAGGGAATAGAATAGTAGAGTTTATGATGAAGAAAAATGTATATGCCACCCAGGAAATAAATATTTTTCAGTACTTCTGTGTTTGTCATCAGAACAAAATAATCCATTAGTCCCAGAGGTTTAAAACTCAGCAATTTAGAGAAGTGAAATGCTGGGTATCACAATGAAAGTTAAGATTATTATCTGAAAAAGAAAAAGAAAAAAAAATAGAAAAAAAAAAAAAAAAAACCCGCAACAACTTTTAAAGAGAATGTGTGACTTTAGTGAGAATCTTGCCCTAAGAAAATTAATCTAGACAATAGATTTTTCTGTAGATCAATTATCTGGAAAATATCCCCACAGTTTCTGTGAGTGGTAGGTGGGCTTTTAATTTCTCTGCTCTTCATTATGTGTGTCATTTTTTTGGTTGCTTTTCTTTAAAGTCACAGCTGATCTATTAATGGGATTAAGTGTGACTCTAACCTTGCCATGTTTAAAAACATAAATTTTTCTTTTTGCACTGTTTGACAAAACTAGAAATATGGCTCAAGAAAACAGAGATAAGGATGCCTGCTCATCAGAATTTAGAAGTTTCAAGGATAGAGCCAGACGATTATTTTTAATCCAGTTTTGAGTAAAAGATTTCACTGAAGAAGCTTCTAGAGATCAAGGCTCACTACATTAGAAAGCTGAAAGATACACTGAAAATAAGAACCTCCACTGGACAACAGGCCCACAGAGACCTTCAGCATCACACTGAAACGGGGCTGTTTCCCATACTGCTGCCCAGCAGTGTCCAAGCATGTGGAATGTCATGACAAGCATCAAGTTCCCCTGTGGTGCCAGCCTGGCCTGGGCTGGAGGAGACAGCACCTACACAGTTGTGTGTGTCTCTATGACAGAATAGCAGTCCCAGAAGAGAAATTGCTAGCAACCTGCTTTTTGCATCCCATTTTAAAATCTAGAGTTTGTGTCACTGATGGTGCAGTTTTGTTCTTGTGGGTACCTCACACTTAAATGCCCAGAGACAGATAATCCATTGCCTTAGACAGAGGGACGGACACAGGACAGGCACATAGTACTTTTATTCACTGTCCCATCTCTGATGGAAGGTAAAGACTTTGAAAGTAAACAAATTGCCCTGTCACGAGGCCTGCACAAATGGACAGTTTGCATTTCCTTAGGTAAAAAATCCCTCATTTTCTGTCCTCATTTGGCAATTAGCTTACATTGGTATAAGTTTTTTAACAGTAGATAATTAAGTGGAATACTCTTACAGAGGAATAACCTACACCTTCCTACCCAAGCATAACAGACCTTATATACCTATTCAATCTAATAGTTAATTAAACATTGTAAGTATGCAAGAACAATTTTCAATGGTAATTAAGAGGCAAAACTAAAGTAAGTCATTTGATACCAGAGAAAAAGGCACTACAAAGAGCCTTAATATGAGCATACCCTTAAGAAAATGTTGCTCAACACTTCACTAGGGTCTGCCAAGCTCCTCAATTAATAGCTCATCTTTTGTTGTCTTGTCCATTGAGCAGCTTTCTTCCTTCGCATTTTCAGCAAAATGTGAAAGTGAAGGGAGGGGTTTAAAGTGAAATACTACAACCTTTGAGTATTTTTCCTCCTTGGTATTTCTGATGGGAACTGTTTCTCTGTTGATATTGATGTTTCTGTTTCTCCTGTGTCTGCCTCTTTCACCTCAGACTGACATGAGAATAAATATTGATCAAACTCTCTGAAATGGTGAGTAGGACCAGCACAGCTTCTTAGTGCTCTCAAAGAAAGGACAGTGCTTGACCTGCCTGGCACGAGGCAGCTTCTTCTACCCAGCACGGACTCAAATGGAAGTTACCTGGGGAATAAAGTGCATGGGGAAGAAAATACTTTCTTGTCAAGGCATTGATTACGCTATTCAACTCCCACACTTGTTCCCTGACTTGTAAAATGAGTGTTATACAACTACAAGCTTCCAGTCTGGAAGTGCCTGAATGAGCTGCTGATGACATTCTTAGCTTGAAAGGCACAAACAACAATCATTGTTGAGCTATTGTTATTCACAGACCCTTCCTTCACCAAGAAGTTAAGAGTAAAGCTAGTGCAAGGATGAGCTGGCAGGTGTGCCTGCTGGCTATCAGCACCTAGATAGAACAAGTAACAAAAGCAGTGGCTTTTCTCTTCAAAGTAAACAAAACTTCAGGTGACACCTCTCGAACCAGCAGGTTTCCTGGCAGGAGCTAGTAGAGTTCCACCATTTGACATCTCACCAGGCCAACGGTTTATGTGTGATATTGATGAAGGAGGCTGCATGGGAACAGCATCCTTGCCTTGACTTCAGCCAACAAGCTGCTCAAGGATTTTGCCAGGGGCACTGCAACTCAGTCTGTTGAACTGGCTACAATCCCTGGCTCTAAAACCAACTTCCAAGATGACCTTGATAAGTCACTTAATTTCTGAATGCCTTTTGGTTCACATATTGCTTACTTCAGCTTGAATTGTGAAGACATTCCTACACCATTTTTAGGCCTGAAGCAGTCTGTGCTGGTACAGTAATAATATAATTCATATTTCAGCCTGGACAAGACCTCTAAGCTTGAACATTTCAGTCTGCTAGTTGTAGGTCATGTCTACACTGCATGCACTTTGCAGCATATCTCAGAGCCCTGATTTCATTGTCCAAAGTATGAGCACTGTTGCTTCTCTCCATGACACATACCTCTTTGGACTGTCTGGGTCCCCAGTTTAAACTTTACTTAAAATAACATATTAAATTACATAAAGCTACTTTTTGGGTGGTAACTGGTAAAGCTTCAAAGACCCACCAAAAGACAGATTTGCTGCATTTAAAACAGGAAAACCCGGCTCCTATTTTCAGCTTAAATTTTCAGCATAAGGATGTAAGGCAATATTCTGACACTATGACCTAATTCTGACACTAGGACCTAAAATTATTGAAGACACCAGTTAAAAAAAAGAGCAAAACAAGAAGGAGAACTCTATACATCTACTTGTAAGTATTTATTTCCCTTCTGTGGTGGGTATAGGGATAATTTCTAAGTGGCCCCTCCTCATCTCTCTTCACACACAAGATTTTTTTATCTTATTTTCCCCTTCTGTGCTCTTGAGATAGAAGAGTGAGAGAGTGTCTTTGGGGGCATCTGGCAACCAGTCAAGTCTAACTTCTCACATATCCAATTTTATTTCTTTACAAAACCATTAATGATTGATTAATTTTTCAATCTATCCATAAATTACCAAATTCATTCACAGTAAATCAGTTTCAGTGTTAGAACTTAACTAAAGAAATATTAGTACAAAATAATGTTGTTTCTGTTGAACTTATTCCTTTAAAGGATCCCAAATCCTATGATATGAATATTAACTAGTGAAAAGGGGAATGTAGCTAAGTTCACCAAATAAACCTAACAGTACTCCCATATATTATTCAATATTTAACTAGTTCCCTTCCACCCCAGTGACTTCAGGAATATACAGTCTGTTAAACGCACATTTAAACACACTGTGGGCTGTAAGTGGTCTTATATCTGTACAAAAGCTATTCCTACCAAATGTCCAACAGACATGCAACAGAACACACAAATGAAGATCAAAACCAAATTGAAATCAATGACATTATCAGGTATGCAGCTTCTGTAAGTAAGCCAATGTACTTGTTATTCCTTGCAAGTATTGCTTCCCTAATACATTTGTATAGAGGTGGTGGGAGTCAATATTTTCTGCATTTTATCCCTCATAAATCCCATATTGTCAAACTGACCTTTCCAACGTGGTAACAAGCACAACATTATGCATAGAGTTAAGCAGAAGTAATGACACCTTGATATCCCCTGCCATGCAGCTACACAAGACTCAGTTATTGCCAGAATGTCTGGCCTGGGAAGCAAACAGCCCAAGAAGGAAATTAGAAAAGCCTGTTGAACAGAAAACTTTATTTCAGTGTACAGCATCACAAAGCAAAGCAGTAAAAATATAAGTGAGACCCTCATCTGAGAAACAGCCCTGTGGTCTAAAATTTCTTTCTGATGGTCTGTATCTCATGTAAAAATGCAGTTCCTGAACAACAAGACTTAGAAAATTTTCTAGGTCCATGCCAAGACATGAACAGGTACAACCCTCCTTAGACCTTCCTACTTTCCAAAGACCCACAGCATTCTCTGGTAAGATTCTTGACATGACAATGCCAGGCAAGACCACAACAACTGCCAGCCTCTGTATTTGAGATTTCATGCAAAGATTTTCTGACAGTGGAAGTCAAGAAATCAATATTCATGGTACAATCTAGTTATCACTGTCATGAAGGGAGACAAGGATCTCAGTGTTGGATGATAAACCAAGGACACAGTGGCCTAGAGTTTATAAGAGCAGATCTGACATATTTTCACTCCCTTGTCCCATGAGACAGATCAATCCTTACACATGGATACAGACAGCCCCTATACATTATACAGTAAAAAACAAAGGCTCTTTAAAAAACAAGACTATTCTTATTGCCACTTCCCACTGTCCAACTCAAGGATTGACTGCTATGACTTCAGAACTATCTGGAGATGTGACTAAAATCTCATCCTCTCTGTAAACGAGAGAAGAAAAACTCCCTGACTGCTACACTTTTGAAGTTGGTACTGTACCTTTCAGTTTTAGTTTTGACTAATTCAAAGATATTTCAAAAACCCATTTAAAGAACATTATTTCAAAATTACACCAATGAGATTACTGTAAAATTGAAGGCTCAGAGAAAATGTTTGTGGAGATTCAAATGTTCCTTCCAGGGCTCAGAGAACCAGATAAGATGGCTTTGAGCCAGACAAGTTCTAAATAAACCTTGAGTAAAAATTCATTCTGGTCATAATTTAAGATCACTATAGCAACACAATCACACTTGCCAAGTATGCAACATTATAAAATGACAACAGACTTTGAAAAAAAATTAAAATCTGTTTTCTAGCCATTTTTAAAAATAGATTTAAAACTGTATTATGAAGGTGGCAACAGTTGTTCAGGATCAAGATCTTATTTTATTCTGGATGGTTAAGAAAAAGCTATGTCATATGCTAATTAAATTTACAGCAGATATCTCCTGGAATATGGAACCAGAGTCTTCTAAGAGATTCATGAAATTTTACATCCCAGAAACAGATGGTACAGTAAAAGGAGGATTAAAGCAATGACACAAGGAATCTGTGTAAAGTCCACTGTGCAGTGGGAAAGAAGACTGAGAAGTAAAGTGTGCTAAGGCACATCCTTTCCCACTTTCAGCTATGTGTGTTCAAAGGGAAAGTATATGTTTTGTGCAAGAGCAGAAAGGACACCTTTTGTTGAACTCAGCACAGTTCATCCCAATACAGAGGTGAGACACCAGATAGAGCACCAACCTTGACCTGTGCTCCGTGATGTACACCCCCAACACCTGAGCTACAAATCAAGCTTCCCAGCATAAGCTTCCCAGCACGTTTTTTTCCCTGTAATTTAAGCACACATGAGTTCCTGGAGAAAGAACTGCAAACAGTTCAGCCATGTCTTTATTTCTTTTGACAGAAGCAAGGATCCATGTTCCTCAGTGGGAGCACTGATAGGAGGATCCCATGCACACAAGGCAGTGCAGACTTCATATTAAAGCTCAGCTTCCTTTCACAGGAATTCTACTGGTTTTATGTAGCAGCCTTGCTGCAGCCTTGCATGCATCTGTATCCACTAAACACATCTACCTGTCCTGCTGCCAAACCCAAGGATAATCTGGAACCAATGCCAGATTTGAGAAAATCCTGCAGATTGAACCATGCCTGCAATCAGGATTTAAAATTGTATGGGTATATATTTGTATTTACAGAAGTTTTGGGGGTTCTTAATCTGTAATGCTCAAATGAAGAGGAGGGGATCCCAATTTTCTTCTCTTCTCTAAGGAAAGTTCACTCCCTAACAGCCACAGAACAGCACGAAACAGCCAGATAATTTTGTACACTGTACCTTCTGTCACAATTTCTCTGCCACACAAGTGACATGGTGCATACAATAGTCTTTGGGAGCTCTCAGACTAGTCTTCCTCTCTTATAGAATAAGGGCTGGGATGGAAAGTCCAGAAGGCTGGATGAGGCACAGATAACTCTTTTCAATATCACCTGCTCCTGCAGGACAGTGAAGTGGGGGAAGTGACCTGGGGAAGCTGCAGGTAAGATGCAGGTTTCCAGCATGTTTTCAGCATCACTTATAAGAAAGGGAGAAATCAAAATGCCTCTTCTTCCCATCCCATTAATGCCTTGCAGCAACAGACATCTGGATTTAAGAGAAGCCGTGAAAATCTTCCTGACAATTAAGAGGCTTTATGGGAAGGCTCGAGAGGGGCTTTTACAGGGGCTGGAGAGGATACATAGTGACAGGACAAGGTGGAAGGCCTTTAAACTAAGAGGTATTAGTTTATATTGGAGGCTAGGAAGAAATTCTTTACTCTGAGAGTGGTGAGACATTGAAAATGTTGCCCAGAGAGGCTGTGGACTCCCTATTCTTGCAGGTGTTCAAGGCTGGGTTGGATTTGGGCTCTGAGTAGCTGGATTAGTGGAAGGTGTCTCTGTCCATGGTGGAATTGGAACTGGATGATCTTTAAGGTCTCTTTCAACTCTAACTGCGCTATAATTCTAGGATTCTATGATCTATTTTACTCTTGATGGAATTTTTTAATCCTGCAATCTGTAGAGAATTGCCCTGTAGTAAGCCCAAACACCACTGTCTGAATCCAACCATCCTGCATGTTCTTGAAATTATGCTGGGTTGGTTTTTAACTCAAAGACCTTTGATTAGGCTGTGATCTTAATTACTCTGAACATCAAGACAGTTCCAGGTGTACCCAGTCAACCTTCCTTCACACTCCTAAGTATGCTCATTGGAATTTGTCTTTTTACACCAGCACTAAAAGTATGAATTTCCTGTGGCCCTGTTACACAGCCCTACAGTGCAGAGGGCACCTGAACATCTGCAGTTAAAAGAGACACTATTTCAGCATCCATCATGACCCTGATTTTTGTCTTCCATGCTGAAAAGTCTCTTTTACTTCCCTCAACATTTACTGTTTAGGGGAACTGCTAGGATCCCTTGGAATCAAGTGGAATCATTCCTAAGAACTTCCATTTTAGTACTATTCTCTCTCATGTTTTTGTAAGGAGCAATGGATAGAAACAAGAAGGAAGGCAGAGACTTCTTATTAAGATTTCCCCAGAACTGATAAATATATGAATATCTTCAATTGTTATTCAACAGTCTGATCTCTCCATAGGCTGGCTCCCTTATGCTACAGATCTCTATTTGAAAGTTTTTCCCAGACCATCTTCCTCTCAGCCTCACTAGAAGACAGCTGGTCTGCACCATTCAGCTGCAGGAAGCAGAGAGCCTTTGCTCTGTTTGTCAAAGCATTTGCTTTGGCAAACTTCAACCCATTCAACCAACAGCTAGCTGCTCACCTTGCCTTGTTGTGAGTGGAATCCTGGAGAGAAGCAGTGATTAGGTGTCTCTGAAGAACAGTCATGTTTATCTGCAACTTTGGGTGCCACAGTATAAAAAGACATTAAGCCATTAGAGAGCATTCAAAGAAGGGTAAAGGTCCTTGAGGGGAAGCCGTATGAGGAGCAGCTGAGGTCACTTGGTCTGTTCAGCCTGGAGAAGAGGAGACTGAGGGGAGACCACATTGCAATCGACAACTTCCTTGTGAGGCAAAGAGGAGCGGCAAAGATGGATCTCTTCTCTGTGGTGACGGTGACAGGGCCCAAAGGAGTGGCCTGAAGTTGTGTCAGGAGAGCTTTAGGTTGGGTATTAGGAAAAGGTTCTTCCCTGAATGGGTTGCTGGGCACTGGAACAGGCTCCCCAGGGAAGTGGTCATAGCACCAAGCCTGACAGAGTTCAGGACACATTTGAACAATTTTCTCAGGCACATGGTGTGACTCTTGGGGATGGTGCTGTGCAGGCCAGGAGCTAAACTCGATGATCCTTGTGGGTCTCTTCCAATGCAGTTTATTCTGTTTTGATCAAAATATATGCTCTTGGTGAAGCAGTTGTTTTGAGATCTAGTAGGACCCTGAGGATGTTCCAGTATGTGGTTGCATACAAAATGCTAAAAATAAAATAATTTTACTCTTAAACCTAAAGACCTGGCTAATATGGACTGTGTAAATAGCCCAGCTGTTCCACTTGAAGTGATACGCATTTAAGCCTTCCTCATGGGGGACCTGAGAACTTTTAACAGGATATAATAAGGCTCTCAACTGCTATTATCAGTACAATTTTATGGACATCAACAGGCTAGATGACCCAAATAATCCTTTTCATAGTGAAGTGTCTACCTCCTCTACCTCCTGGTTATATTCTCATGCTGATGAGCATTTCTTTGCTGTCCTACCAAAGAAAACAAAACATGGTAAGTTTTATTTACTAAAAAATATCTCAAAACTGTTCCTCTTCTTGCCTAGGAGGTATTTTCTCTCATTCTTAGAAGTCTGTACTCAAGCAAGTCGGAATGCATTGTCTCCTTAAATCTGACTAATTTCAAAATCACTTAATTGGTCACAAATGCTTTGTACAGTCATATATTTGGAAATTACCATAATGAAATTTTGTCCAACATGAACAATTTCTGTATGTATCCATAGTAGAAAGATAGAATTTCTACTGTGAGTACTCCCTCCTTTCTCTGCACATGAGCTGAAATATTTCTGTTGTATTAGGAAGCATATTGAAAATGTTCTCCCTAATGTATCAGGGGCTGTGGAGGACAGGTTATCAGGGAGAACATGAAAATTCAGTAGACTGCTGCTTCTGCTGATGCACTTTTTTGTTCTTCATTCAGAAATACAGAAAGCACAGAAACTGTGTTGTATATTGTTATATAATTTTGGGCATTCTGAGTAGCCTCAACAGCAACAGCAATAGGTCCTGGAGATGATACAAAAACTGCGGCAGAAACAGGACTCTCAGGCAGTACTCCAGAGTAGCTGGATATGCTACAACACACTCATGGTTATGTATCAGACCACGGCACATCCTTCATGGCAAATCCAGCACCAAGCAGGCCCACGAAGATCAAAGTTTTCATGAAAGACAGAGAGAGGGAGATGGAAGACTGCAATGGTTCCTGTTAGCATTTCTGGACAAGATAGCTCAGTACACTTGAACAAGATAGGCATAAAAAATATTGTTAAATGTCTTTTTGTTCCACATGGACTTATGCATAGTGAAGATGGCTGCATATGTATTTTATATAATTCGGATATTAGTTCTGAGTACCAAATACTTCACTATCAAGAAACCTCTGATTTTTAATAAGAATACTGTTGTTTGCCTGCATGTCTGTCTCCACTGAAATGTATCCCTTTCCTCTCGAAGAAATGACTATCAAACAATCAAGACAAAGAGGAACTTCACAACAGAGGAGAAATGTTTTAAATATGGAGCATTTGTTTCGTTCCATCTCATTGTTTACAAAATCTTTCTGATTAAACATTGGTTTTAGCCACATCCCAGATGGACCTCAGTGAAGAATAGATGTTAGAAGAACGTGACCAAATGGACTGCATGCCAATGAGACAGGAAGGGGATACACAAGCAGTTTGCACACATGGATTTCAAAATGCTAGCAGAATGAAATAAGAGCAAGGAGGCAAGAGAAGCCATTTTCCCAGTTTTAAAATACAATTCTCTCTCAGCTCAGGCGGAAGAAGAGGCTGGTAATGTATTTGTTGATCCTATGTCTCCCCTACAGCAAAGTTTACCCCTTCTGTCAATATCCCAAAAACTAGAGCCATTCAGGTGCTACAATGACCCTGAATGGATATTTTAGCTGGGTCAGCTGTTATACCACAGATCATTGTAAGGGATATCAGTAAGCCTCCTTCAGCAGAATAAGAGACAAAGGATCTGTTAACTATGCTTCTAGCAAAAACCAAGTCATCTTCTCCGTTAAGGGCCCTGTTACATTTGTGGCATCAAGACTATGCTTTCTCAGGAACTGATTCTGGCAGACACATACCTGGACCAGAACAAAACTGTGGATTCTGCTGCTGCTTCCCCTGATTGATGTTATCATATCCTTTAAGCAAATTCTCTGGAGGACCCAGTGATATGGACATGACAAATGGATAACAATGGTAATCCACCATCTCTTTCCAGCATTTTACCTGTGTGTGTTTGCATGTACAACCCATATTTGAAACCAGCTCGCTCATACTCTGCAGTGGCCAGAGACCTATTTTGGACCTGCTATTTTTCTTCAACCTCAGACCCAGTAGCTTTGTAAATCCATCTTTATTTTGGCACAGCTTGTCAATCTCGGCTGTCAGCAGCTCGCTGTGATATTTCACAGAGCATAGGCATGACTGTGAGGCTCTGCCTGCCACACAGCACTGACAGCAGGCCCCACACAGGGGCAGGAGCAGAGACAATGGTTCCTGCAGACAAAGCCCTCTTCTCCTCCTGCAAGGGCCTCGACTCTGGTCTGTTTCTTGCAGTAAGGACTCCGCCTTTTTTCAGCCTTTCTAGCAAAGGAATCACAAAACTGCATCCTGTAACTCCACTGGTGATGGCTTCTCTAGTCTGGTAACCATCCTTTGATGAGCTCTGGATTGTCATGGAAGAGACAGAGTTCAGCACCGCATACAAATCCATGCATATGCTAGTCAAAGCTGGACTACAGCCCACCGGAAAGTTAATGTCACTGCAAAGAGAGGACTGGCAGGTTACACTCTGTGTAATTACAGAGCGAAAGAGCCGTGGGGTCACTGCATTTTATTGGTCAAGGTTGTGTCAATAGAGGCTGATGGATGTCGTTGACTCTTTCATTTTCTCACAAATTGCAAAGTTTGAGAAAAGCTTTTTACTCTGTTGTTCACCACTGACATTAACTAACATCTTGATTTTGTCAAGGAATTATGTACCAGTATGCATGTCCTTTTCATCATCACAATTTTGCTAAGTGCTAAAAGAAGTAGGCTTTTTCTGTTGCTATTAAATGTGTTATTTTTCTGTCAAATTACTTTTTAGATTCATGACTCAGGTGTAATTTTGATGACACAATGATGGTCCATTTTGAACTTCATGTACCATTCTTCTCACCACAGCTATAATTCTATTAAATCAAGTACAGACTGATTATTCTACAAATAACAAGAGATATCCTAGATGAAAATTGCTCTTCAATACAAAATATTGTTTTTATTTGCAGCAGTGAGAAACTGTCAAATATATTATTTCATTTTTTTAAATATTGCATTACTTTCAGTGCAATGTCAAGAATATCAATGACCCTTTAGAGCATGATTAACTCTATTAAAGCATATTACTGTCATTGCAGAAATCTTGGTTAATCGGGTCCCAGAAAAAATTTCCCTTATTGAAAATATTTTAACAAACACAAATTTTAACACAGAGAAATGGCTCTTGCTCCTCTCAGTAATGGTTCGTGTCTAAATGGTGTTTGTGAACAGTTACACCTCATTGAGTGGTTTGTGGGCTTGGCCTGCAATGTTCAAAAGGAAGCTGGTTTGTACACTGAGTGAGGATAGCCAAGAAAAGTTGGAAGGAACAGCTTGCCTACAAATGCATTTATGAAGGCAGATCTATGCCTCTGAACGAAGTCACTAGCCCAAAGGTTTGGTTCATTAACTTCCCTTTTCTTATAAGGCAAAGATCAGATATCACTCACCAGGAAGGATAGGCTGGCATTCAGAGGCACATGCTTCACGAAGTCCTGGTTGTGTTCCCACGCAGCAATCTCACGCTTTCCTGGAAGGATTTACAGTGCAGAAAGGACAAATCACTAGTCACCTGTCAGTGATTTGCTTCCAACTGAGTGCAGGCTTCAGCTGCTAAATGACCCTCAGCTTTATTCTTCCTGCCCAAATAGGAGCCTATTGAGATGAGATCACAAGTCAGGTAAATGCCTGTGCAGGAAGGACGTGATACAAGCCTGCCGCAGCCAAGAACAAAACTTCAACCAGAACAACCCCTGTCTTCCCTTCCCTACTGAGTGATGCATTGCTAGGACCAGCCACAACACAGCCTCTGCCCTATTTCCTTGCAGGAAACAGAGCAAGTCAGAAAATCCTATCTGGCACATCACAGTGGCCACAGATGAGGAAAGAATCTAGGATGCTGATCTGCACATGCTTCTATCATACCTTCAGGGCAACAAAACAGAAATTAGTTGTGGATATCCCACTGAGATTTCTGAGTCAAATCTCTGGTAATAGAGAACATATAAAGGTTTATTTTCTGGTGTTGAGGAAAAGAGCACAAAACTGATTACGTAGTGCTCTGGGAAATGGTAATGTTATAAGTAAATAAATGTTTCCAGGGGTTTATGTGTTAAAGGTTGTAATTGTTGTTCATGGATGATGTTTCCAAGGGTTGTGTGTCAAAGGTTGTAATTGTTGTAGGTAAATGACATTTCTGAGGGTTATGTGTTGAAGGTTGTGGGATAGTTCTAAAGGGATTGATGGCTCTGCGGACATCATGGAAGCAGTGTCAACACTCCGACCCCAGACTGGTGGATGCAATGGACCAATCATTTGACACCCCGGCCGAATGATTGGTCCAGGATGATCCTCCTAAAGGCCAATCAGACGCTAGATAATGAAACAGAGAGAGGTTCCTGAGCACACCAATCAAGTGGAGCATGAGAGTATAAAAGGGACTGTGGGACTTTGCTGGAACATCGTGTCCTAAGGAGCACCCAGTGTTTTTGCACTGCTACTTTGCATTTTTTTTCTGGCTCGTCAAGTGGCACCTGGACTTATCTTGGGCTCCCGTTCTCAGTGGTTTTACCAATAAATGACGTGCCTTCTTTTGTTCCATCTGAGTCCCTGCCTTGTTTATTACAGTAACATGGTAAGCATGAACAGTTCTATTCCATTGACCTCAGACACACAAAAGTAGAGAGACACAATAATCTCTAGCAGTGTTGGCAAGTCTGACAAAAACAGCTGTGATGAGGCCTGATGAAGTGTTCTGTTCTCCTGGACAGGTGTTAGCACGCAAACCTCTTGATAGTTAAAGCTGAGAGCTGCTGGGAACTGTTGCTTACCAAACAGACATGACTCTCCTAAGAAACCAGACAGTTTGTATTGTATGAGCCACTGGAAGACAAGGAAGACAAGAGATGGGGAGAAAAAAAAAAAAAAATTAAGCTGGGGACCTTGGGCATTGTATGCTGAATGTCTGGCACTCCAGAGCACTTGCAAATATCCCTAAGGACCAGTGAGAATCAATAATTTTGCACAGACCTCAGTGAAGTAAGACTATCTCTGAGGGTCTATAATGAAATAATTCTTGCAGTACTTGTGTTAAAACATGAAGAAAGGCTAAGGGGATAAAATTTATTCTACTAATGGAGAACTTCAGATGTATATTACACAGGGCAATGGTTAGAGTTCTGGACTTACTCACAGATGTGAAGATTAAAGTTGACAGCTACAGAGGTCAGCATACTAAATCTGAAAATCAAAAGCCTTTGTCCAAACTGTTAGTGATCCTGGAGTCCTTGAGACCAGGGAGACTGATTCATATATGCATATACTACCAGATCCAAAGAAGACACAAAACAGAAGCTCTCACCCTTGCATTTTGTATGTTCCATTTCTCTGTCTTTAATGACAAGAGGAATTCTTACTGTATCTGTAAGTAATAGCCATGCAACATGCTGAAAGGTAAAATCTCCAGTATAAGATCAGGTGATCTTCTCCAGAGGGTTAGCCATTATGCTTTTGTTATTATTCTCATTGGCTTGCTGAATCCAAAGAAAAAAATATATCAGAAGAATTTTTTTAAAAGGCAGAAGTCTGATCTTTAAAATATGTTTTTCCATAAGCTGCAAAGTCTCTCTGCATAAAAGGAGCACAAAGTGTCCTCCCCTGCAATCTGTTGTAGACCAGGTACACCAGTTTCACACAAGAACATTGTTCTATAGAGTTGAACAACATACCCACTTTAGCTTGTTGTATGCTTTAAATATAGATAACACTATAAACACCATGAAAACCAGGCTTTATTTTCCAAGTCAAAATTTCTTTAACAGAGATTGTGATGGACAATGAAATGCCAGAAAGTTCAAGCTGACCATCTAAATTCTGTACTGCTTTAAATCTTACACATACTACGCAGAAAATAAATAAATAAATAAATAAATAAATAAATAAATATTTTTTTAAAAAGGCTTTTGGAGATATATTAGTTACTCAGTTATTGTTCAACTTAATTATCAATTAACACTTGCCTTCTTGCATTCACAATACAAATGGCAGAAGAAATGTAGAACCTATCTACAGCAGAAGTTTTCAACTTCTTTACTACAGTTCTACAAAAAGCAACTTTTTAATAATAAAAAGTTCTAAATTTAAAAAAAAACCTAAATCTCATGAGATGAAAATGCAGACAGGTGTATTCCAATGCTTATAAGGTTGAGGTTCTCCTTGTAAAAGGTATCTGTTACTTATAAGAATCCATAACCATTTGCTCCAATATCTTAACAAAACTAAATTTAGTAATTGAGACAACCACTGTAGGACTGTATTGTTTGGCCCTCACAAATATGGGGTAGAGAAAGGATTCCTGTTACTTCCAGCAAAATATTAAAGAATTCCTTTCAAAAGTAATTGCTAAGTGAGCAGAAGTAAAGTGGTTGGGAGGACCTGGGAATGAACTGACAGAGTCCACAGATACCAAAGAAAGTGACTTCAACCTCAATTATGAACAAAAATAGCAGAACAGTCAGGAGGAGAATTTCAAAGACACAATCAATAGTGAATCTGGAGTTTTAGACAGTATTGATTTTTTGATACATTCAAAGTTTGCCCTTGCAAAGCAGCTGTCTAGCCTATGGGAAAACTAAAGAGCAGGTGGGTCTTCACCCTGTCTCTTTTCTCATTGTGGTGTGACCCAGCAATAAACTCCAAAGCTGTCTACTCACGTCGAGGTCTCAGAAGAAGCTGTAGTTGCTGACCCAGGAATCAACACTTTCAAACTTACTGCTTCATTCCTCTCCCCGTGCCTATTGACCACATTTTAGAAGCACAATACTAGAAGTTCTTGGAGCGATTGAATTGCAAACCTGAGTCTGTTTTCCTGATGTCTCTACTACAGTTACCTGCTTGCACAGATGTATCAACTAAACAGAGGATGTGACTTTGGTGTCCTTCTCAAGACCAGTCAAGGCAGCTGGATTTCGTACCATGTAATTACAGACAGTAAGGTTTTCTTAGAGGTTACTCAATTCTTCTTGTTTTGATGGAAAATTCCAATCAGAATTTGCAGGCACTCCTTCAAAAATTCTTTCTTGAAATCTAGTACATTTTTGGGGGGAAAATGGCATTTTCACACACACATTACCTCTGAAATGTCTTCTTTGAACTGGTCCAACTGTCATTTACTGGTCCATGAGCACACTAGTTAGCAGTAAACAAAATATATCTTAAGGACACTTCAGGTTCTTATTCACCAACAGTTTGAGGGTTACTTTTTTAACTGCTGCTTCTGGACTGGAGACCAGCTGTAATCTAAACAGAGCACCCACCAGAGATCCAGAAGGAAAAAATGGCATGGACCTCTTCAGGCATATAGAGGCATTTGCAGCCTGCAAAAATAGTCAGTCCTCAGCTATACTGCCCTAGGAACAAGGGCATACAGCAAGGACATAAGGTCCCATCTACCCATTATGCTCTACTCTGCTGCCTGCCACACCAATGAATTCCTGGATTCCACACCAATGGATGCTCTACCATCTCCCAACATTTAATCAAGATTCTAAACACTTATGTTTTTCTTTGTTGGTGAATATGCCTCATGTGTATTCTCTAGCTTTGATCTTCTCTTAGATTGAGATGGAGAACCAGAACCAAACTTCAGCAGAAGTCAAAACTGACATTGTGAATAAGACATTGACAAGAAGAAAAAGAGATTTTTTTTCCTCTTCATTCCCTGCTCTCTCTTTCATCTACTCCCTTGACTCATCACCTATTACTAGCAGCATGTTGTATTTACACTTTCTCTCTTGGAGGGAAGTAAAAAATACATAGGTTTAAACTTTCTGGTTAGATTTGGCTGCTCATCACACGGACACTGCATATTTGCTTTCATTGCTGTCCAATACTTATTTTATGCTTTTCTGACCTAGCAAGCAGTTTTCCAGAGCACACTGTAGGCAATGCTAGTCAATTTTGCAAAGCTGTGAAACATCTGGTATGGCTGTAACATGTTAGCAGTGTTATCCAAGCTACTCAGCTCTCAATGAGAATTTTTTTTCCCTGTGTGCCAAATTGGAGTTGCTGTGAGCTTTGGGAAAACTGAAGCCTTCCCTAGCAGGTCATTAAATGAGTCATCAGGCCTGAATGAATCTTTCTATTACATGGATCACATGTTTAGTAGTCTCACTGAATACATTTTCACATCCCGGAAAAAAAAAAAAAAAAAAAGGAAGGAAAACGTTTTAGCAATTCTGTTAGACACAAACGTGATTTTGCTTAAATTCAGCCTCACCTGTAGTCCTCCCTTCTCCCTGAATAGATCCCATTCCTCCCTGGCAGAAAGAATACATATAAGTTCACATCCATGATACATATAAAGACATAGCTCTTCTGTCATGCCTGAGGCACTTAACCTCTTATGATTGCTGTGCTTCACACAGCCGGACCCCACACACGGGCAGCACTGTGGTTTCTCACTTGCATTCCAAGTTTCTGCATCAAGTGAGAGATAAGGATGTGGGTAGCAACATCCAGTTACAGAACAGGAGAAAATATGAGACTTTGCAAAGCATTTAGAGACAGTGTCTTTTCAGTTTCCTGTGACAGTCCCACTGTTTGGTGTCAGAAAAAAATGGCCTTTTTTCAGGCCTCTTGAGAGCCTACCTAATCTTTCCAACAACTCAAAGCCTGAAAACATAAAAGCAGCTCAGGCTTTCAGCAACAGGAGGATCCAGAAGATAGCAGCCTTGTCACCTTCAACAGAATGCCACACCTGAGAAGGATTTACAAAGCCAGCATGAAAAAAATGAAATTCGGAAAACTGAAACCTTTAATTGTCATACAATAAGTGTATTAATATCTTAAATGTTTATTGTGTAAAAAGCCCAGCACCGCGCCCCCCCCCCCCCCCCCCACCCCCAACGACGGAGCAAGAAGGACCGGCGGAGCAGCCAGCGCTGCCGCCGGCGGCGCTGCCACCGCCAAAGACCGAGAGAAAGGGCTTCGGAGAGAGGCGAGGCGTGGCCCTCGCCCCCGGTCTCCCCCCCGGCTCCCGGAGCGAGTCGCTGCGGCAGAGCTCGTCCCCGCCGGCGCCGTGCTGCAGCGCGGCGGAGGTGGCCTGGGGCGAGAGCGAACAGAACCGGCCGCTTCTCCCTGCCCACAGCGGGGACCCCAGTGAGCGGGGCCGTCCAGCCCCGACGCCCGCAGCCAGCCGCCGCCAGAGCGAGAGAAAGAGGGGCCGGCCGTTCCCCCCGTGCCACCGCGGAGCTAGTTCCCAGTGTCCCCGAGACTGCCGGGCCCAGCGCTGCCCGGCACGGGAGATCCTGGCCGCCCACAGCCGCCGCCGCCGGAGCGGGAGAAAGAGGGGCCGGCCGCTCTCCCAAGCGCGGCACAAGGAATCCCGGACCCCCGCAGCCGCCTCCCCGGCGTGGCTCCAGCCGCCATGCCGCCCGCCCGGCTTAAGCCCAGTCGCAGAGAAGCCCCAAAGCCCGCACGTGGTTCAGCCCGCCCGCGGCCAGCCGCCGGATGGCGCGTCCACAGGCCCGCAAGGCCGCGTCCCCGAGTGCGCCCGGGCTGCCATCCCGCTCCAAAAAGAAAGAACCCACGCCAGCCACATCTAGCAGCCCTGGTGCTGCCCAGCCCCTCCGAAACGCCATATTGGATACTATAAAAGCCCACAGCCCCTGCCGCCCAGGCCGACCCCGCATGCAAATAAAGGACCTCGAAATGCATCTCGGGATCCCTTTTAACACCAAAAACCCCTTATAAAATAAAACCAGGTAAAATTGAAACGCACAGAAACCAATGCTAGGCCATGTGGACCCTAGAGTATCGAAGGAGCTGATTTCTCCGGTTTTTCTTACTAGCTGTAAGTTAAAAAGACCAAACCAGAGATGAGACCCCCGGAGAAAACAAAAGAAACTAAGAATCCTGGCGTTACTCCCAGCGAGGGTGGCTTCTCCAGCTCTGCTCAACTCTTTGCAACAGAGCTGATAAAGACTCTCTTCCTCCACGGCATGCATGGGCAGCCAAAAACCCCTCGAGCAAATATTGTAAAAGCTGATTAATAAAGGCATTTTAAGGAGATTAATATTATCTCTGCCCATTTTATTCATAACAAGCAAAAGCATTGAGTAAGGTCAGCTCTGCAAAGAGCAGCAGCAGGTTCATGAAATCTGGTCTTTCCAGTTCACCACCAAGCAGATCTTGGGCAGAGATAGCACATATGAGAAATACAGTTTATTTAAGTACCACCTCTGCTAATACTTGTTCCTTTCAACCCTAGTAATGTCTGCTGCTACACAATTCAGTGCTGAATAGCAAAGGCTTAAAAAGGGGGAAAAGCATAGGGACAAACATCATAGTTGCCTTGTCCGTAGCAGCCTGGTAGGTAGTAACTGCCTCTACATGTAAGGTAACTGCCCTTACATCCTTGATTATCTCTGACCTGTGACTTCAACTTTGTTTCTATCATTTCATCAGACAAATGATTTAATTTTTCCCACTCTGGAGGCGGCCTGGGATGTGGGAGTATGACTTTCCCTGAGGAAAGGTGGTAGTTCAGACCTAGATTTTAAAGTCAACTCTGCATCCTCCTACTTCTTGTGCTTCACTAAGGTCACTGCCCTTAAGTGGCACAGCGCCCAGCCTCTCAGCCAGGCTCCAGACAAAGGAGAAACCATCCCCATCAGCCATTTTATCCCACTCTTCCAGAGCTTTGGCTATAACCTAGGCCACAAAAATTAATCTGCAGTAAAGATCATGTCCCAGCATTCTGCTCCACTTTACTGCCAATTTCCACCCAGGCAGTTTCCATTAACATTGCTCTGCTGCCTACACAGGTTCTCACTGCCCATCCAACAAGCTTGGATACAAGCAGGCCAGCCTCCACTGTCAAACATGTAGCCAGGTTCTCCCCTGCTCAGTCTGAGTCTGTTCACACTAGTATCTGGCCAATTGCAGTCATAACCTAAGCACCACAAGCTTTAGGCATAAATCCTTGGGCTTTTCCCAAGTGCTTCTCACCTGCTTCTTATCAGGCCTAAGCCTAAACCAAAACCAGCCACTAAGACTACGCCAGTCCTGTTGTGAAGCTCTCTCCATGTCATAGAGATGTTTTTGGTGTTTCTAATATTTATTAGCTATCACCAGAGCACAACCTTTATGCATAGCACCCCAACCAAAGGTACAGTTACAGCCATCTCTGAAAGGATTCTGCAGGCTTACTTTGGTTCTCTCCCCTAGCTTTAGGCCTACTAACACTCAGTTTCAGCCTTCACACCTGCATGTTAGTATGTTCCTCTGGAGTCAAAGCAAAAGAGGAAAATAGATGTTAAACCATCAGTACCCAGAGGTTAGCTTAACTTGAATTCAGATGTCAGCAATGACATTTTATGCTGAAGGAAATTGATCAATGGGCTTTTCCTAAATACATCACATGATTTTCAAGCTTAAGAAAATTGCATTAACTCTTATTTGCTAGGTGTAGAAGACTGCTAACATCAGCATGTTGTGAATTCAGTTGCCAAGACCAAAGAACAAATATGAGAATAGGTCTGCAAATTTGAAGTTTAGTACAAGTCTGTGAGTCTGTGTGGATTTTATAGAAAAATCTCCTGCAATACAAAACCCTTTCATAAATTTGGGCTGGATTCACACTGTTCTTTGTATTTGAAAAGAGACTGTTCCAAAGCATTTTCTTAAACTATAGTTTGTATTTAATCCTGAAAGGTACCTCTTTATTCCTGAAAAAAACCACATCTTTTTAAATAGATGCCATGGGCAATTCAGTCTGAATTTTTAACTCCTATTTTATTTATCAAAAAGCGAATTGTTTTGGAAATGTGAAACACTTACCTGGATTTGTCTCACCCAGCAATTCTTTTTCCATTTCCTCATCATTTTACTCAGCTGGAGCTTTCAATTTTCTTCTGTGGAGATAAAAGATCACCCTGCTTCCTGCAGCTCCCTGTATTGACTACTGTTTGCTAGCAGGCAGAAAAACAGAAGGGCAGTCAGAAAAATAGGTTCCCCCTCATCAATCTAACCCCACAAGTCTTCGCTCTGCTAGCAGCTCTTTTACTTCCAGAAAGGAATTAAGTGTTTCTAACAATTGCATAAATAGCTGAAAGCTGCAAGATAAGAGCCACAGCTTCTGCACTAGTCTCGCAGGGAAAATTCAGCAGGAAGTGGATAGTCCCTCTATCATTTCTAGCAAGAAAAGGGGGCTCACTGGTAGAGCTCAGTGCAGATATGGAGCAAACTCCAACTCACCCCTCAAATCACAAGGCTTTAACATTGATGAGGACAGTCCTCATGTTCTCTGAAACCTCAAGGGGTAATGGCTTTTCGGAGGTGGTAAAGGAGAAGTATCTGCCTCCAAGCATTGGGTAGTGGGTGTAACAAATGAGTTAAATGTACAGTAAGAGGATTTCATAGAAGATTAGCTGTAAAAACAAAGTCACTTGTTTGTCTTGAGGAGAGAAGTATCTGAAGAAGAGGTAAATATTTGTGGGTTTATATCTCTCTTCCTCTTTTCAGGTTTTTATCTTATGAAAATGAGAACTATGTACACAAAATACTTTGTGAATAATAATTATAAACCACAACTCTGTAGAGATACGGGAAGTAGGAATGCCAAGATCAGTCTTCATGTCTGTCAGTATCACAGGTGTAGGCCTCTGCTTCTGATGGTGCACAGCATGCCCAGCACCTGCTTATGAAAACTGCAGCTCTTCACCACCTCAGAATGACATGTGACATCAGCTAGTGGCATCAGAGAATCACAGCAGGATATGAACTGACTGGATTGTCTCCATTTTCCCATCTCTAGTCTGTGTTTCAGTGGAGGAGTTTGACATAAAGGCATATCCAGTATATGACTAAGGGGGTGTGAAGCAGTTGAAATATCCAGTAAGATAGGCTTCCTTCTGTGGTAAACTTCCTTACCTACCTTTAAAAAGGGTAGGCAACTACCTTCGGTGCAGCTTACAGGAGCATGAAATACCATTAATCTTTCCATGACTGATTTTCTTTATTCTCACAGCTGTTTTACCATTATGGAACAAATAATGAGATTCTTTAAGAGAGGCTTTTAAAACACATAGCTTTAAAAAGAGTAAGATTTTGTTCTTGTGTCAATGGAATACAGGGTAAAAGTACATTTCTTGTAGCATATTGCTGTGCATGTATTGAGTTGGATTTATCCAAAATAAAACCCTCTTGAAATGTTGCTTTAATTTCTTGAAATTGTATATTTTTTTCCAATTGGTTTTAAAGAGAAACACGGCATTATATAAACCTGTATGAAATGCAGAGGTTCAAAAATCCTTCCCAGTAGAAAGCCAATTATTCTAAACTGCTCTCATCTTCTATAAATAGCTAATTCTTTTGCAGTGTTTTTTGCCTATAAATCTCAAAGAACATCTATAAGCATGAGACCCTATTCTGAGCCAGGTGACATTTGTCATCTCATTGAGTGTAGTGCAATAACTTCACAGCAGAGTGACAGCTGCAGGAGTTTACTAAATTGTCCATGTAAAGAGTGGCAAGTACCTTATCATCTGCTCTCCTGATTGAGGCATCATCAGGACCTTTCCTTGGTAAGAAGTAATTCATCAGCATCTAAGCCATCAATAGAAAAAACACAGTACAAACGTCTGAGTGCTAAGAAGCACCCATCCAAATGTCTCTTGTAGCTTTAAGTAGATGTTTTATACAGCAGAGATCTCTCCCCATGAAATATGCCACAAGAGTTTACATGTTCTCTGCACAGAAATATTCTTCTTGAGGCAATTCTTCCTGCTAATTACTTCTGGCAATTATGTAAATATATAGGGACACAGATAAAAAAAGAATCACATGTGATGTCAGCTTCCCATATATTTAGAGTTTCACATTTCATCTAAAGGAAGGAGAAGTAAACAAGTAGTCCAGCAAAAACTACCAAGGGATCATCAAGTATAATATACCAAATATAATGAACACAGCACAACACAGTTGAGGCAGCTATATGTTTGAAAATACAAGCCATTCAATTGGAAAACATTAGCTGTTTAAATTCTCTTTAACTACCTTTGCTTCTGTTTTCCTCTGTTAAATCAAGTAATGGTTTGGAGCTTTAACAAAAAAGGGTTTAATCAGCCTGTTTCTGATGTAGGGAGTAGGTTGAAGTAATGATAGCAGACTGGAAAGATGTCTTCTGTTGCCTAGCATTGTTGTGCCAAATATAGACACCATGTGTTACATTCCAGCCCAAGTGATCCCAAAGCATCTTCTTCCATAAAGTCCCTTTTGCTTTGGAAAGGCAACACCTCAACACACAGCCAGCTGAGAGAGAATAGAATTTCAATTGAATATAGTGAATAACTGCCTATCTAAATCATTCTTCTCTGAAAGAAGTCTGTTGGGAAAAGGAGTTGTACACAGTGTTGGAAAGTTAAAAAAAAAAAAGTAAAGTATTTTTGTTTTACAAAAGAATAAAACACACATTTATTTTTAAAAGCCAGAAACAAAATGTCACTTCATTTTTCTCTCAAATATAAAATAAATAACAGCTTGGTAATAAGCTCTCAGAGGATGAAAACATTTGCACTGAAATGTTTACTAGCATAGGGAGTGAAATTTTTGTTTAACTGATAATGTAGGAACAGTACGCTCCTGGAAAGTTCAAAGAACATAACAGTCAAGCAAGAGGTGGTAGTTTGTTTTTGAACTCATAAAGAAGCATTCACACATATAAACAAGCTTGGAAAGATACTAGAGGCTGTCTGTCCCTCAGTAACTGCTCCCTAATTTGAATAACTCCAGGTCCATACTCAAGCTATCATCAGTCTGTATGCAATCTTCAAAGAATAAAATGCTTTTGTTATTCAAAATAAAGTGCAATAGAGCATGAAACAGCATTACTTTTTCCTTACTAGTTCACAAGACAGATTGCCAGTTATTGACCCATAGCAGGTTTTTACAGATGTCTTTGATACTTTTCAGTGCAAAAGATATTTTAGGACACATTTAAAAAACTGACATCTCTGTCTTTCCTTGGATTGTATCTAATTGACAAAGCCCAGATACTGAGCATGATTGTGATCAGAAATAATCTAAATTAATAGGAGAAGGTTTGGGTAGGCTTAATACAATACTTGTAAACAATTACTGAATTTACAGACATTCTCATTTTGATGTAACAAAGTTCAGATCAACTCCCTGGTAACTTCTGGTGTGGAAGTGAAGAGGGAGAGAATGCAAAACCAAAACTAAGATTGCCTTATAAATGAAAATGCATTAAAACAAACAAAAAGCTTGTTTGTTTTAAAAATGCTTACAAAATCCTCATTTAATGCACAAATCCAAATTCAGAATCCTCCCAAGCTATTCCAAAATGGAACTGATTCTTCCACCCCCATCTGATCTACAATGAGTCAATCACAGCATCAGGAAACTTTACATGTTCTACAGGCTACCTTGTAAAACAGACTTCTCTCTGGCTTGTTACAGTTGAGATTTAGGATGAAATTTGTGTCTCTAAAAAAAATTTAAGTTTTAGTTCCCAGACAGCATAAATTGATAAAAGCTTTCATGTCAATCCATTGATTTTTTTCCCCACAGAGAAGCTGATCCTTACCTTCTACCTCTGTCATATGAAGCAGAACAGAGTAGTCAAAATACCCCACACATGCTCACATCCTTTCCATGATTGGCTTTTGATGCAATATAGACAGGTGCAGAACAAATGCAGCCCTGCTACTCCAGACTTTTCCAAGTGCAGCAAGAGAGATCAGAGGCTTTACTATTGCTTTATTAAGAACTAATCACATCCTCTTACCATTGAAGGAGGCAATAGCTGATAAGATTCCTGCATCACAGGAAACATCTTCTTGAGTCAGGTACACGGGATACTTTGGTTACCACAAGACTCCAGCATTGTTACTGTCCTTGTATCTGACTGTACAGGGCATTAGCCTGGGCTCCAGGAGGCTGCAGGGCAGTTCTGTCCTGCTGCTGACCTCATAGGAGTCACTTACTCTGCTATTTTGCTCCCGTTTTGCTGCTATTTTGCCACAGTGACAATGACAATAAAGGAGCCCTGTTTTTTGCAAATTGTATTTAGATTTAGAGGTGTGGAGTTCTATTCAGGGCATAGGGATTATTCTCATTCGTAGAACAGGCTTGGCTTCTGAAGTGGTAAACAAGCTTCACAGCCAAGGTAAAGACATTTCCTTCTTTCTTTTGGTTCTCCTTCTGATGCATTTTTTCTTGTCATTGTAAAAAAAATGGGGAATAAACCTACAAGGTACTATTTTATATGTTTAATCATAATTATTACAAGAAAAGTTAGATTATACCCAGATAAAGTACACACAAACATTTCTTCTTGCTAGCAGGATGAAACTTGAAAATTCTAGTTCTGTAGTTAAAGGATGGAACTTATTTCAGGATGAGATAGAATTAAGATCTAGAGCATTAATAGGACACACACTTCCAATTTCTCATTCATGCAGATACCTTCAGGGCAGCTGGGAGCTGGCATTTCCTGAGATATTTTAAGAGACCATGAAAGCACATTGTTTTTCTTGCTGTGACAGCAAAGCACTTGTTCACAGGCTTTATTTGATCTGGAAGCAGGGAGGGAAAACTACAGTCCAATCTCCAAGCCTGGAATCATTTCTATTAAAGGTGTAGGACCCAACAAGTCCTCAGTGATAGCAGCTGAGTGCAAGCTGCTGTCACTGAATGTCAGCTGAATGCTGGCATGCTCCTCTGGTCCGGCTGCTGGTTCTGTGAGTTTGGGTATTAAGTTTGGTTGACATCAATTTTTGGTGCTGGATATTTTCAGACCAGTGGCTTAACCAAGCATCACCCTAAGCAACAATCCATCCATCAGAGGGAAATATGAATAGAAGACAGAACACATGGTACTGATCTGTTCACATTTCACTTTTAACTGTTGGATTTCCTTACTTTAGGATTCACTTCTGCTGTTTGTACTGTTCAAATAGATATGACTGATTACTTTGAGAGACCTACCATGGGAACATATTATTGCAGATTTCCTTCACTGTTTTATATTAGAACCCTCCATGTTCTACAATGAAAGGTTTGAGAGATACAACTCTACACCAACGGTATCCTCAAACAAAACAGGAAAACAAGAGAAGTAGGAGAGAAAATGATTTCCCCCAGTTGTGCTCCAAGTATGCCCTTCCAGCCTCATCTGACCTTGCCAGACCACTTGCATTCACCCATAGGAAAACAGACTGAGCAGAAAAATAAAGATCTAATGTTTTACAGGAATATAACTGAGAAAGAAATCAACACCTGCTGCAATCAATGTGAGCTTCTCCAACTACTTCAGTGAGCTCTGGGAAGGGTTAGGCCAAGAGGATAAGGAGTAGAAACTGAGGCACAGAAAGTTCCACCTAAATATGAGGAAGACAGAATATGGAAGAACTTCTTTACAGTGCAGGTGATCGTGTACTAGTTGCCCAGAGAGGTTGTGGACTCTCTCACTGGAGATATTCAGGGACTGTCTGGATGAAATCCTGTTTCATGTGCTCTAGGGTGACTCTGCTTACATAGAGAGATTGGACCAGATGACCCCTGTGGTCCCTTCCAGCCTGACCCATTCTGTAGTTCTGTTACCTCAGAGGGAAAGATCTGCTGTATTCCCTCTGGCTCCAGGGCAGAAACACACAATCTGCTGCTTCCTAAACCCTCATTTTCTGCACTACATGGGCTTACTATGTTTACACTTTTGCTGTCTCAGAAATGTCAATCTCATCAAGAATTTGTAAAGCCTCATCACCTGGATGTGTGTGATTACATGGGAAACTCAGCTCACCCAGCTTCTAGACAGCATAATAGCAGGCACAAAACAACTCAGAAGCCAGCCAGCCTCACGCTACTAATATTGACATCTACATTGGTTGGATCTGATGATATCAAAGGTCTTTTCCAACCTACTAGATTCTGTGATTCTACTATTGAAACTTAAAGTCTCTACACTGACATTTGAATCGTGTCATTAAGCATATTACTGTCTGTGTGAGGGTCTGAAGGGCACCACTGGGTGTGTCTGATGTTGCCTGGCACCCGAGGGCTTCTCCTGCCTGCCCATGAGTGCTGATGGTGTTGTTCCTGTCAGGACCCAGCCCTACAGCCCCTTAGAGCGCTCAGCTCCCACCATGCTGACAGTCTGCACAATTTGGGAGGATCACTGTCCCTTTGCTCTACCAGTCTGGCACTCTCAACACATGAATTCTGTGCTTACTCAGCTCCTGGGCAGCCTGTGACATGCCCCTGCATCCACATGAAGGGAAACAGCCTGGCCACCTAATCTCCTTTCCAAAATGTTCCAAGTTTTCTGTCGAGAAAAGATAGGTATTAATTATTACCAGCTCTCTCCTCTTGAACAGACAGAACAAACTGCTCTTATCTTGCAACTGTGAGTCACCCCTTTGGATGGTGGTGAAGGGGAGACAGGGGTGATGATGTAATCTCTGACTCTTTCAGGTTCCCCATCTGCCAAGGAGGAAAAAGCAGACTGTACTGCCAGGCAAAGCTTACAGATCATTTGTTCAGGAAGGTACCAGGAGGGCAATGGGCACAGATCTGTGGCTGAGCAGCCAAGACAGTAGAAGACAGATGATTGTTGGGGGAGCAGACAGACCTAGAGCTCTCCCATGCAGTACTGGAGTTACAAGTTACTGCCTGCTTAGTGTAAGGTACTAAAATATCATCCCAACTCTCCTTTCTCACCAGTTTCTTCGGCTGTGGAAAGGACATAAGTAAACCAGGGGCAAATTCTTCCCTAAAAATCCTTTCAAGAGGCATCTTGTCTCCAGACACAGAGAAAAAAAACGGTAGTTGTAAAAAGATGAGCCTTTATTATTTTCATAAGCTGTGTTTAAAGGGATGTCCCTTGAACATCCCACTCCCATTACTGGCAGCTAAAGGCCAGTATCTGTCAAGTATATCATGCTGTTTCCAGCATGTTTTTCTAGATATGCACTTTTGTAGACCCATGAGATGAGAAGACAGTCTGTCCATGGAATTCAGGGATTTCTTTGAAGTTTTTGCCATTCCTGCTCCAGTGCCCTAACTTAACTAACGTCTTTGGCTAAGAACATGATAGTGCAATCAGAAGAACAACAAAAGAAATCATGCTTCCCATTAGCTTGGATTTCTCTTCTAAAACAATAAATATGTACTTGCAACAGAACTCTCAGAGTTTACACATTCAATAGATAACTGAAGTAAATAATTATTTGAACTTTTTTAAGTAATTTATTTAAATAGTCCATCTATTTAAAGAGCCCATCTGTTTTTTAAATCATCTACAACCATTTGTTATTTTTTAAAAATTGAACATATGTGGCTTTAATCTTTGTTTGGGATTTAATCAACCCTCCCAACCTTGCCAAGAGTATTTTAAATAAAACTTCTTTTTGTAAATCAGAGATTTTAATGAAGTATTACTAGCTGTCAGTATGATTCTTTTAATAATCAGATACAGGGTTCTGTGTCACGACTTCAGAAAAGCTAGACAAAAATTGGTCTAAATTACTCTTCAGAGCAGCCCTGAAATATCTTTAGAATCTGTTAAGCATATCTGAGTTCATTTCAGGAAGATGCCTAGGTAATCTATGTAGTGAAAAGAATAATGAAACTGGCAGACCAAAATACAAGTTGGAGAAAAATGGTCCCTGAATGCTGTCTTTGTCCTGAGTCATGACCCTCAGCATCACTAATCACGATAATAGGCCATTCGTTGGAAACCCTTTTCCCTCACCCACATTTCAGTGCCAGTCATGGGAAGCAGACAGTCGTCCTCTGGGAGACACCATAGGGCTATAGGTGACACAGCAGTCCCCAATTTTATACGTCTGCCTTGTTTCCCAGGCTTCACTGGCTAGGTGGTCAACTCCTCCCACACCATGTCACCTGGCAACTCTCTGAAGTGCTTTTTGCTACCATCCTTCATGTGGGGATCTCCAGTCCTATCACTTCTGTCCTGACTTAGGAACATATTGTCCTCTACAGCTTGCTGTGTCCTGTTCCCTGGTGCTGGCACTTCCACTTATCTTTCTTTCTATCTGACTCTGCTCAAATTGAAAGAGGCTCTCAGATCCAAATGTTGTCATGCATCCATGACAACAAGTGGTCGAGTCCAAGTGGTGGATCTCCGTTCAAGACTCGGAAGATATTTTACTTTGGTACACAGTGCTCTTAACCCTTCCCAAACTTTGCAAATGCTGGTATCAGCAGTTTTACTCTCATTCTTATCCCCTTGTATTGCTCTAGCTTTTATCACAACAGGCTTGAGGAATCCAAGTGACTCTCTTCTCGCTACCTTTGTATATTGGGAAAAATCCTGGCAATATATTTTAGCCAAGGAAGGTTGTGTGAACCTCTCAGTACATGGATCACCTACAGGGCTTGAGTTTTCTGTGTACTTCTAGAGAGTTTAAACTGTTGTCTCTGATTGTTGCTGCCCTTCTGTTACCATTGCACTTTCCCAGCCACAGAGCTAGGAAATTGCACTTACCTAGAGAACCATAGAGCTCTTTGTTGCAAAGCAAGTCAGCCTCACAGTGGAGTTCCAAAACTGGGAGGTCTAGGTACCTTTTATAACATTGGGTAGCAGGTACACAGTTCTAACAAAAAGCCATGACTCAGTATGCTACTTGCTGGGACAGTGTTACCTAAATATATTGTACAGTGTACAGTGCATAGTGTCAATACTAAAATGACAATCAGTGACAATAAAATTACAATCTTCAGACACTTTAGGTATCTTTAAACCACTCATATAGGCCAGGAGACCTGACAAAGGACTAAGGGCAACAATCATCTTTCTAGATCTTCAAGGACACATGTCCTTCTAAAACACCACTAGATGCCTGTTTTGAAGGGACAGAACCCTTTACACACAGACTCATGCCTTGTTTCTTCAGTGAGATGTGATTCAACCCCCAGTCTTGAGCACTAGGATCAAAATTAGCCAAGAATGCCCTACTGTGGTCATTCCTCGTCCACCTCATCTAGACATAAAGATAAAATCCTGAATTATCTAGTTTCTATTATTAATCCATGACAACCCCCATGTGAGCCCCTCCTGAACAAATCTTCCTGGTATCCCTGCTGTCTATTTGCATTCACTTTGGTGTGGCAGTGGCTGCAGTAGCTCTGAATTACTGAATATTCTCCACTTATCCATCAAGCCTTCTTGGTGCTTGGCTATTCAAGTTCTATTCAAATGCCATCATACTTTATGCCACTTGACTTTCCTCATTTTCTGACATATTTTCAGTCTGTTTTTTATCTCCTTCATTTTCTTCATTGTCAAGTTAAGTGTGTCTTTTGGCCACAATGGTTACAGGCATCTCAAATAATCCCTATATTTTCTATTCTGCATATCTCATGCACCTTTGTTCAGAAAGGCTGTGCTAGAACAAACTGAACAATTCCACTATTTCTGTGTCCTGTTCTGCACAGAATAGATCAGGCCCCATAGGTTACTGCCCTTCAGTACTTTCTCAGTTTCCAACAGTTTATAGGTCAGACAAATCATAAACTACAGCCAATGACTACTTAATAACCCTATAAAGATTTGTCTTCCTTGGCCTGCCCAATATCCTTCTTGAAACCACATACATTTCCAACATCTTTGACATCCTACAGAATGGATGTCCACACCCAACTGCAAACTAAATGGAGAACCATCTGTTTCATTTATATTAAAGCTGCTAGCAAATACTTTCATACCATTACCCTGGATTCTGCAGTAGAAAAAACAATGAACAGTCAATAATTCATCTGTAGCAACCATTTATTGCTGTCCTCTAGTTTCATTTAGTATTTCAAGAAAACCTTAGCACAATTTTCATTTAGCTTGGATCATAGCAGTTTCTATGGTTTTACTATTTTTCCCCACTTCTTGTCATTATCTGTGAAGTACACTTGAAACAGAATGCATAGAATCAAAACAAAAATGTAAAGTTAATACCATGAAACAGTTGTCAATAACTTGAACCATCTTAACTCACAGATATGGTAGCACATTTCAGCATTAAATACTGCATATGCACAGGGGAGCAGAAAATATTAGAAACTTTCTTTCTGCAGAGCTGTTCCAGGATATAGATGGACAGTTTGAATCCTGATTTCTGATTCCCTGAAATCTCAATCCCCTGTGACCAATGCCACATGTCATTTATAGATAGTATCAAAACTGGGGCCAGACCTCATCTACCAGTGGAAATGGGCATGCCTGAAGCATGGTGTGGCTGCATCCCTAAGTTTCTTGTAAAGAATTAGCAAAGATGAATGGGTTTCTGCCTGACACACGGCAGGCAATGTTAGTGAAACAAAGAAAATGAAAGTTCTTGAAAAATATTCTGAAGTAGGCAGAAGGCATCAGGCTTTGAAAGCAAAGTACCTTCAGTTCCCCAGTAATTTGCCTCAAAAGGACTTGTTTAACATGGGGAAGCCAGAATTCTGAACTATTTTCTCATGGTCTTTTCCTTACATATGCACTGGGTTTCATAATAAAAGTGAAAGGCTGTGGTGGTCACTCTCTAAACTTCTGAAATCATGTATAGGATTTAAGTTTCAGCTCCCACCAAGATACCAGACTAGTAATTTTAATATACTGCTTAGGAGGTTACTAAAATGACATTTCCACTGAAAAGACAGTGTTATATCCTCATTACAATCTTATTCTTCAAGTTATTAATAGTTACTAAAGAGGCAGAGCATGTAGTTATGGAAAACCTTTCAAAGCTGAAGAAATAATGTCACTTTTTATTCAGTAATAAAATTAATAGAATTATAAAATTAGACTTGTGCATAATTCAGGTTATTCCTAATATAACTTGGTCATTTTTAGCCACCTGTAAAAACAGAGGGCTGCAGCTTAATTGGAAAACTTTCTCCTTTTATTTTTCTCTTTTTTGTATTTGCAGTGTAAGCAAATGTGCTTTACTAAAGAAAGATTAAACTTACTTTTAGTAATGACAAAATCCAAAAGTATGAAAATGCTACTTGCTTTAGGTTTGATGTTACACTAGAAAATTCCCTTCTCAGGACCATAAGGAAGAGAGTGGGAAGGAAACAATTCTTCAACGAGCAAGTTGAGAAACTCGGAAAAAAGTCTGCCCAGACCTTCCAAGAAGAGAGATATTTATTATTAAGCGGGAAAGACAGCACAAGAAGGGGTACCCACAGAAAGGATCTTGGAGAAGGGGAAAGAAGCCCAGGGAATGGTATATGTATTCCCAAACAAGCATTGACCGCTCAGAGTAATGCTCAGCAGCTCAAGAGCTGTTTCCCAGTTATTTTCAGGAGTGATAGTGGAAGAAGAACCTGAACAAGCCAAATGTTTTTATCACTGTAGCACTCATTTGTTTGTGTGTCAGCACTTAAGGTCTTCTACTGATCTGGAGGCCACCAAGGTAATACAGAAATTTAGCTGACTCCTTTTGTCTCTCAGATTTGGAGAAACAGGTTCAGATATACGGAAAGAAAAATCCTCACCTGATGCCGTCTTGCAAAGCCAGAGTGGTGACATGAGCTAGCAGGTATATTGAGGAAGCCACATGAGCCCAGTAGTTGCTAATACACTTGGATTTGGTGTGAAGCTGTCAAAGTGCTCACAAAACCTGGCATCCTTACAGACTGAATGGTCAAACAATGGTCAGCACCCCTTTTTTCACTGTTCCTCACAGGAGCAAGCAATTACTCCTCCTTTAAAGACGGGAATTTTCTAAACTGCATAGATCCTAAGCAGTTTCTGCATTGACAAAAGCTAGTGTTGAGAGGTAGAAATTTAGCCACCCTTTCTTCCCTATTGCAATTTCTTACTCTTTTCAGAAAAATTCAACCCACTAAAAGAGATACCTAAGGTACACTTTCGAGGCTGATGTCCTGATTCTTTAAGCAGACAAGGATCCATCTAGCTGTCTATCTCAATTTATTTCAGCCATGGGCAAATCCAATGTATAAAATTTCTACAGGTTTCTTGAAAATTAGTAGCTTTCAGGGAGTTGAAAATTAGACCTCCCATTGCTATAAAACCAGAGGCATAATTCTAGCAATTTGTTGTTCTGTGAGTCAGCCCATCAGTCTGTGTGGGTTTGCCGGCCATCCAGGACAACAGGAGCTTCCACTATGCCTGCTGGACAGAAAAGATCATTCTTGCTCTCAGTCAAAACAATAAATCACACTGGCATAGAAGGTTAGATGTCTCTCATGTTAAAGACCTAGAATGGAAGAAAAGATGTGCCGCTAATTGGAAAATGACAATCAGGAACCTGAGTGCACTGATAGATTCTGCAATCTTTTGCTATCCAGTGGTTTGGCTGCCTATGTGAAAATCCAGCTCTGCCATGATACAGGCTTTTTTGCTTGGGCCTGCTGGGTAGAAGCTGGATAAAAAGGGCTGTGACAAGCCTCATGTGATATTTCCAGCTACATAGCCTTCACCCCTCAGTTTGGGAGTGACACTGATCCTTGCCTAAGCTACTCGGTAGGTATGCTTGTTCCCCGACCATTTATCTGGCTGGCCCTGACCATGTATCTGGCTAGACTTGAGACCTTCCTAGTCATTGTGAATTTGTCTGCCCATCAATGGACTTCTTGTTGGACTCTGGCTACTGCTCTCCTTCTTCAGATGCTCCCTGTCAGGGAGATCCTTGCCTGTGCTGTGCTCACCCTTAGCTCCTGGATTTCCTTCCCTTGTGAAACCCTCCCCCTCTTGCTGTTCTTTTGACAACAAGAGAGCAAGAGGCATCAGGAAATTTTTCCCTTTTTATGTCATTTATAATTTCATTTTGCTAATGAATATAAAGGTTTTTTAAAAGGTGGAAATGTGTCTCATATCCTCCTCGCATCAGTCTGATCGGTTTTCTCAGCATTTCCCTGAAGCATACTAGTCTTTTTGTGTTTACACGGTAGAAAATTATGCACTAAAAAAACCCTTAATGTCCATAGAAATAAAGACTAAAACAACAATGTTGGAGTAAACAACACTGCCTTCATGATGTTTACAGTTGAAATCACAAATCAGGTGTTAGTGGGGTTCATTTATGAAGGATTTTGTGGGTCCAGAAAGTTCTCATATATTTGAAGGAAGAATAGTTAGGTATTTGCATGAGACTTAGTGGAAAAACTCCATCATGTTCATGGCTTTTCCTGAGCAAAAAAATGGCAGGAAGATGGAAATTCTCAAGGGAAAAATCAGATATTTGCTCAGTTGTGCTCAGCTTTGTACATGTTTAGAGCCAGGCTGCTCAGCTAGGAGGGAGGCTTCATCTGAGGTAGCAGTGATACACCTGTGTTCCAATATTATTATACTTAGATTTGCAGCTGAGAAATTGAATTGGTCTGCAGAGAGCAGACACATCTAGTAAAACTAAATCAATTACAGTCAAAAAAAGAACAAAACAAAACAATTTTTGGTGCTAAATCGGTATTGCAGTGGAAAAATTCTGATCAGTTTTAACAGCTTGAAGACACATCAGCAGACAGCAACCACAGCTTAGCAACTGTGATCAAAATGCTTGTCTTTCAGCTTCCTCCTGAGGATAAAAAAGTATGTAAATAAAACTAAGGTATTAGTCATGGCTAAATTACATAAGTTGTTACAAGACTACCCCATTGTCCCTTCTAGGAAGAGAGTAATTCCTGCTAAACTGAAAAACATGTAAAAGTAGTAGAAACACAGTGGAAGACAGAATATCACTCTGTCACCAATTCTCCTCATAACTGGCAAACTGAATTGGCCTTAGCTGTCCTGATATAAGACTGGGGCTCCCAAAACACTTCTCCCTGATCTCTGTGCACCTAATAAACGCCTGCAATTAAAAGCAATATGAAGATTCAAAAGAATAATAACTTAGCCTTCAACTGTCATGTAATGTCCCTTTCTCACAATTGAGTTTAATTTCTAATGTATCTCACTCACAAAAGCTCATGGAAAAACACAATTATCACATAACTATTTGTAGTATTCCCATGTGGATTCATCGTAACTTTCCTTAGCAGCAGATGGAGCATTATGGCAGGTCACCCACTAGGAATTCTTGAGTGGATGCTGATCCTGGACAAGGTAACTTCTCCCAACTGAGGGATCAAAACTAGCAGTTTGCAGAGCATTCACTGAAGTCTCCCATCAGCAGTGGTTGCTCCTCAACACAAAGTCTAGCTCTGTTCTATTAAGTAACATTTCTCTTTCTGGCCCTGCTTCAAGGTCACTTGAAAGTCAAGCTGAGAAATGTTGGAGTCCAGGGCATCCCTTTGGGCATCCTGGGAGGTCACGGACTTCAGCAGAGATGCCTGCGACAAGCAAGAGGGCTTGAATCCTGGACAGGGGCGTGTGGAGCCTGTTCAGGGGGGTTGGAGACCTTGGCACAGAGCTCAGGAAGACACTGGCTTTGATTTTAGTCTGTGGGAAAGGCTTCCAACATTGAGAGAAGAATTACAAACCACAAAGGTATGAAAAACAGTAGTTTAGCATAGCACAGGGTGGAAAATTGTGTAGTTTTAGGTTTTTAGAATGGAACTAAATGGGGGACAAGATGGAGGATTTAGGGCAATGCCCTGGGTTGTTCTTCTCCCCTGGCCTCCATCTTCTGCAGTGACAGTGGCACAAAGCAGCTCAAGGAGATTGGGCCAGAGTAGAAGTGACCCTTTTAGTGTAGGTAATGGGCATTGGCACGTAAATGTAAATAAGAGACACGTAATTATCTGTATGAGAGAACAGCGACCCCTGTCTGGGGGGAGTCGCCTTGTGTCCCAGCTGCTGTTCAGATCCCAGCTGGGCACAGAGAAAATTGTAAGATAAGAAACAATAAACAACACGAGAAATCTTGAAAAACAAGACCTTGAAGACTCTGCTTCTTTCTTGCGACCTGGCTAAGGGCTTTCAGAGGGCAAAAGACTCTCAACCACCTGGATCTTGGGTGTTTAAACCTGAGAGAGAAACAGAACCCATGGTGGCACCTCCTGCTCTGCCTCGTCCCTGTGAATAAGATCTGCTCCACCTTACTGAGTCCAAACATTATTGAAAGGATACAGCACCCAGCCTTGATTTAACTTGCTGTGTGATTTCAGTTGCCATGAAACACCATGATGACTGGTTCCTTGGAGAAAGCAGACAAAAAACAAGACTAAGTGTTTTGAGACAGGTAGAAAGACTAAAAAAAGCACAGTTTAACATCTAAGAGTTTAATACTTGTTATCCTCTAGGATTCTCTACAGGGGCTCTATCTGCCATAATAGTGCAGAAACACCCTCAAAAAATAAGTATGGGACAGTAGCAATTTCTATGTCAATGAAGGAAAAAGAAGTAAATTGTCCACATGCTCCCCAGCTGAATTAGTATTTGTTAATAACTAACACTTGCTGCTTATTGTATAAAAGTGTATAGAGATCCTCTCTGCTATAGGGTCAGGAATGACACTGTATCATGGAAAACAAGTTTCTAATGGATGGCTCTTTTTTAGTTATCATGCAGATATATTTGCACATGGAGGACAAAGTAGCAGACCAGCAATTTCTATACAAAAAACAATTGTACTCACTTGCACTCACTAGCTGAATGATTTCACTTTCCAAATTTACCATTTTTAAAAGCAGCATGGGTATATGTGTGAGTGTGCTTGTGTGTGCTTTTCTGTGTACATATAGATCTGTACTGGTGTACACATCTAACTGAAAAGATGCAAGAGCACAAGAGTTGGTAGGTGGCTGCACAGATGACTTATCAGCACACATTCCTGACATAAATTTTCAGAGGAAAGCTCTTTCTTTTACATATTCTGTTGTGCCAACTGCTTTTAGAAAGAACTGTTTGCCCTTTTTTGTCATTTGAGATTAGCTCAGTTGGTTAGAGCATGCTGCTAACAGGGCCAAGGTCATGGGTTAGAGTCCCATACAGGCCATTCACTTAGGAGCTGGACTAAACGACCCCTGTGGATCCCTTCCAAGTCAAAATATTGATGAGATATAGCATTATTTTCTTACAAGAAAGCTATTTTATTCCTAAAAGCTATTCTCATGAGAACTTCTTACCATTCTACTAAAGGCAAGGCCATGCAGGTGCAGCCATCACTGGTACCTGCAGTTGAAACAAGCTAGCTGAATTTATCTTGCAGCCAAGGGACTGTGCAGCATAAAACGAGTGCTCAGGTTATCTGTATCACTACCTCCACAACTTGGAGTGGTCCTCTGAATCAATAATCCCACCCCTTGCCTCAGATACAGTTCACCTTTCCCAAAGGTTTGATGACTTATGGATTATGTTAGCAATCTATTCAGCTGGTAGTTTCCTGACCAGCTCAGACCTCTGTCACAGCACCTCTCACACACTGTGTCCACTCTCAGTGCAGTACTGGGCCTTGTTGCAGGTTTCCATACAGCAGCTACTCAAGCTGGCATGTAGTCACTCATGGCTTAAGGCCAAGGCCAAATGGGCAGACGTGGCCTGTTCCAGATCACCAGCTCATCAAACGCAATGCCTTTTGTGGAGTTCCAACACATCATCCAAACCCTATGATCAGCTCTCCAAGTTCAGCTGCCTTCCTACTCTTACACATTTCCCTACTCCCAGTCCATGGCTGATGGTGCCACAATTAAATATCAACATTATATTTCTTGCTCTAACCAAACCTACCTGCCCAATATCAAATAAAGTCACATCACCATATCTTTTGCTTTTTAGAAATATCCTCATTTTTAGCTTCCATAGAGACATAAAAGTCATTCAGTTTTCTGCTTTAAAACTGCTGAAAACATCTTGATTTCTAAACTCAGACAAAGGCAAGCCCATTTACTGGGGTTTTTTCTCTTCATAGAATATTAGAATCAATTAGAGTTGTGACCTTTTTCTTTCTTTCTTTCTTTCTTTCTTTCTTTCTTTCTTTCTTTCTTTCTTTCTTTCTTTCTTTCTTTCTTTCTTTCTCCCTTTCTCCCTTTCTCCCTTTCTTTCTCCCTTTCTCCCTTTCTCCCTCTCTTTCTCTCTTACTCTTACTCTCTTACTCTCTTTCTCTCTTTCTTGGAAAAGGCTGGAACAATCAGTGGGATAGAGCTATCTGGCACTAAGACTGACCCATATTGATCCAGTTGGCCACTGACCTCACTTGCCTCCAGACTTTTCTGTCGATTAGCCCTTCACTACAGGTCCCAATACAGCACAGCCATATGGCAGTGGCCCCTGCAGCATTGTCAGGCAATGACACTTGGAAGAATCTTCCTGCCTAGTATATTCTCCAAGTGTCTTTCTAGTGGGACCTGGGAATCTAAAGAGGAGATAAACTCCAAATTATAGGCCTCAATGTTCATAGGACTTTTTCTCACTGGCAGTGCTCTCTCTTCAAACAGTAGCCTGGAGAAGCTTGTGCTTTGCTAAACAAAAGCAGAAACAATGCAACTAAAGAATCTGACTCCAGACACCAAGGGATTGTCTTTGCCAAATCAGAATTCTAAAGAACCTGCAAGTGGCCTTGACTACAGCATTCATGCAAGTCTTTATATAAGGTCTTAGAACACTTTTTTTTTTTCTTTTTCTTTTTTTTTTTTTTAAGACGAAACTGTTTTCTTGTGATCATGATTGAGATCAAAAGCCAGCAGAAACACAAGCCCTAAATGATTCAGAGTGGAAAGACAAACAAAGCAAAGCAAAAGCAACAAAAAAAAGCAAAACAAAACAGAACTAAAAACAAAACACCCTATCACAAACAAAACCAACAAACACATACACACGCACACACACAAACATGGAAAGGACTAATCTTGTGCGCTGCAGTTGCACCATGAGTTTTGCTAGACTTAGGGACATATTTTCTAATGGCAATAACAATGAGAATCAAACACTGCCTGCCTGGTAAAGGATGATTCCCATTAGAAAAGGTAGAAAGAGAACATTAAACAAACAGCTGTCAGCACTGGTTTAGAAAGAATCAATTCTGCCTTGAAAACCTACAGGCTATATCAGCTCTTGTCTGAACTTACAGACCAAATATCAGTCATCCCATCCACATGCCTTTTGACATCATAAGGTAGACCAGGAGCTGCATTTCACACTGGGATGGCTGCCTGATGAGATCTTAGTGTTTGCAAGCATGTCCTGTGTATGCACACACAGCAGCTAAGTGCTTTCACAGCAGACCAGCCCAGGCAACAAAGCCCTGATGCAGACCCATCCTGTGGCACTGTGGGACTACAGCTTGATTTGTGTGGCCAGCATCAAGCCACATATTCTCAGGTTTCCCTCCAGAGTGCTTGCCTTACCTCTGGGACATGCTGTGTGGAACGCAGGGTGTGGTCTGTTCACTGTCAGCCCCATACTCTGTCTCTTATCATCCCATGCCTGTAGTCCTGCTCTTCACAACATCCTCTGTCTCCACTTCCCAAGGGCTCTGCTGTCATACCAAATATGGTTTTCTCTTCACTACATCATTATGTTAGTGATTAAACCACACAGCTAAGAAAAAGTTTTTAAAAAATAGCATCTGGTAAATCAGAAATATTCTTGTCACATCTGAATTCAGTGAAATAAACTGCAGGCAGACTTCTTTAAGTTGAGGTAAAGTAAGCCTGACTCTAACTTACTACCAAAGGCTAGTAGCAATGGCAGTTTATAGGACTATGCAGTAAAGGAGTACAACATAATACCTCAATACACCTCTTTGATCGGAAGGCCATTTGTCCTAATGTCTCATCTCATATGATGGATGAGAAATGGATATCTGCAGAACAGCTCAAAAAGGAAATAAGAAGCCATCCTTCCCCAGAATATTCTTTCAGTCTCCTAAAATGTATGTGCCTGGGCTTTCAGCAATAAAATCTACATTTTATTTCCAGCAATAAATTCTACATGTCCTAGGGCTGCTGGCATAAACATTAGGCTTCCTCTTTCAGCAGAGGGAAGATGATCGCTAAGGAGCAATCTGAAATTTGGTACTTACATTTCTTTCAGGAGTGGAAAATAATAACAGCTGTGTTACTTTGCTGTGTCAGGGAGGTCATCAAAAGAGGACCTGTTTGGAGTTCTTCTACCCCTTTTTTCTTTGTTGTTATATATATATATATATATATATATATATATATATATGTACACACGCATACCTAGACACTGCCAGGAGCAACACACAGACTATTTGCTGAATTTAACCCATGTGCATTTGAGGACAGAGTGCTCCCAACACGCAGTTAACACCTCAGCAGAAGCAACAAGCAGAAATAGCCTGGGCCTATATTTCACTGTTTATCTGCAGATGTTTGCAGAGAAAATAACCAAAGTTTTTGAAAATCTCAAACTGCCGAAGTCCCAATCTCCTCTTTTTTCAAAGCACATTCAATGTTTCAAAATTTGCTTTCAGAAGGAATCTCTCTCTGTGACTCAAATCACAAATGACCTGAATGTCTCTCATTTTGTATCTTTGTTCTCAGGCAACAAATGATGTCCTGGGAGGAACAAAACTTTTAGTTCTTATAAAAGCAGCTTGACACAGACCATGAATTAGGTGGTTTATATCCAAAGGAATTTCACATATCAACTCAAGTATCAAAAATCACAACCATAGCAGGATGTTAATGCCCTCAATATAAAAATACAATAAGGTGTGGTAGTTGTCATGGTGATTTTCCATCACACTGGGCACTTGCAGCAACTTGAGAATAATGATTCAGAAGTTGAAATGTAAGGTGCTGTTTCAGAGGAAGATATTCTTTAAAACCACTTTTTCTTTGTGTTAAATAAATCCCCTTTTTTCACATTATCTGTTCTGATTTACTATTGTGGCTTAAAAATAATAGAATGAATGTACTTGAATCCCAATCCCTTTTTTGTAAAGAAGAAAATCCCCTCTTTATGTTTCCTGCCAACAGATCTCATCTTCCTGAGTCTATGAGTTTTCACAAAGTTTGTCTTGTCAAAAGATTTCAAGGACCTCTTGTATTTCTTGCACGCAACATAAAAATTTATTGCATGGTTCAGCTGAAGAATACTGAAGCATAACAAATAATAGTTCTTTTTGAAAGAATTGTCAAGATTTTTTGAGTTGAAAAAGTAAGAATTTGTTCCCAACTGGGGGCAAACTGTTCTTTCCTTTCAGAGAAAATACATGTACAGTGGTGTTAGGAATCAGTCATACTAGTTTCAACTGTATTGTAATGGTCACCTTAGGAGTAATCCAGATTTCTGTAATGATGCATCTCCTTTAAAAACTCACACAGTTCTTAGAAATCCTCTAAACAATTCCACTGAAGATATGTGTCTTTCTGTGTTACCAGAACTCTCCAAGGTATGACTTTGTTTCCTGACAGGCCACTGCAGGATGACCAAAGCTAATGTTGCAGGAGAGGATCCTGCCAAATTCAAGTTTGCATAGCCATGGCCATAACAGCTGCTTGTTTGTCTGACATTCACCACATGGGTGAGGCTGCTACCAGGAACAAAAATACAGCTTAGAAATCTCTCACTGAATATAAGATTTAGGATCACTATTTGAAAGCTGTTGAGGAACATATTTAGTGCGGGTAGCTCAGAGTGCAGCTGCAGTGGGAGCTGCAGGTTGAGCTCAGGGTGGGACCCCAAGGCAAGAGGCCAGGAATTGCCAACTCTTGACACAACAAAAGGCACAGGGACCTGTGGCACCAGCCAGGAAACCAGACACTGAGGCACTGCAGGAGCAGAGGGCTCAGTGGGAAGATGGAGGACTTTCACATGTATAGACTGTGGGGTATAAAAGCTCAATGTTTCCTTTGTTCAGGGTCCCTCCTTGGAGGCACCAGTTTGAGCTATGATTCTTTTGCTGTACAAGGATTAAATTTGGGATCCAGAGGTCTGAGATTCTGCTGTGGGAAACATGGGGTCAAGCCAGTAAAGAAACCATGTCCATCTGTATGAGTGGGGGTGTTGTAAGGAGTCCAGTAAGGCACCTATCATGTCACTGAAGGCACCCACTGTGAAAGCACCTCAGTTCCAGCTCAGGTGGTGAAAGCATGTTTGCCAGAGTGGTCCATGGATAGTCAGATAGGGAAGTTTCCTTTAAAAAGGCAGTGGTGATCTGATGCTCTATGTCCCAAAAGTTTTTTATAAAAAGGTCACCTCTTGAATGGGAAAAGGAGAGCCTCACCTTGTGCTGTTTCACCCAATGCTGTGTGACCAGGGCAGAGATGGAAGGAAAGATGAGGCCAAGTCCTTCACAGAGTTGTTACTCTGTTCCTGAAGACATCTTCAGTACCCATGTCCCTTCCTGGCAGGGATGAACTCAGGGACATACAACAGGTTGTCAGGATGTGTGGGAGCAGCTGTTTCCCAAAATATCCCCAAACTGAAACATTCACACTTAAGTTGCCTTGGCACTTGACTTGTCAAGATGCAATCATCCAAGGAGATTATTCAGGCTCTTCACAGGAAGGGGGGAATAAACCTATCCTGTTGCAAAAGGGAAGTTAAGGGAATCACCCTCCCACAAACAAATATCTCACAGCAGCAACAGAGTCAGATGGAAGGAAATTAGGTCACCCCACAGTTTCCATACTGTTTTGAGCCCTGGCTTAGAGCACTGACTGTTTTACCAGAAGCAAAATCTCAAACTGGTGTCAGGATTACACTTACCTGTGTAAGGGTATCTGCCAGGTCGAGCTCTTTGCTCTGGCTAGTGCTTGGGGAAGTAAGAAGCAGTGAGGACACAAGCCTCCCAGAATCCAGCCTCAGTCAGAGATCACAAGACCGCCACTGCAGAAAAAAGCTTCCAATTCAGTAGGAATTACACAATGACCAATATTTAAAAAATCACAGAATCACAAAGGTTGGAAGAGATCTTCAAGATTGATCTAATCATCAACCTAGCATTACCATAATCATCCCAAGCCATGTTCAGATGCCAGAAGTGCCACATCCAGATGCCACTCAACCACTTACAAAGAAAGCAGCACCACCACCTTCCTGGGCAATCTATTCCAACACCTAACCACCTATTCCATGAAAAAAAGAATATCTAGTATCTAATCTGAACTTTCTCTGGTGCAACTTAAGACCATTTCCACTTGCCCCTTCACTTGACAGAAGAGGGACCATTGCTTGCAACCTCTTTTCAAATAGTTGTAGAGAGCAGTTAAGTCCTGCCTCAGCCTCCTCCAGGCTAAGCACTCTCAGGTCCCTCAGCTGGTCCTCATGAAACATATTGCCTGGATTCTTTACCATCTTTGCTGTCCTTCTGTGGACATGCTCCAGCACATAAATGTCCTTCTCAAAGTTAAGGGCCCAGAACTGGACACAGACCTGAGGTGTGGCCTCACCAGTGCTGAGTACAGGGTAAAAATCACTTCCCTCATCCTGCTGGTCAGGCAGGACTTCCCCTTAGTGAAGTCATGCTGGCTATCCTAAGTCACCTCCATACCCTCCATGTGCCTTAGCACAGCTTCCAGGAGGATTTTTTCATTCCATCACCTTCCCAGGCACAGAGGGGAGTAGTTCCCAGGGTCCTCCTTGCTACCATTTTTTAAGGTAAATACAGTGTTCCTCTTTGTCCAGTCACCTGATCAGTGCTGGGTTCTGGTCTGGTTCCCTAGATGATCATTCTTAGCCCTCTTGTCATAGACTCTAGCTCTACAAACTTATAACCTAATATGAGCCAGATCTCTGCAGGTGTACCTTCCAAGGCTACAGAAACAAGACACACAAGGGCATTTCACAGATCATCAAAATCAATCCAGCTATCATGGGAAAACATACTACTGAATCCTTTTCTAATTCTACAGAAGGGAAATGAGCCTTATGTCATCTTTCACTATTTGTTTAGCCCTGATCACAGTATTTAAGAACTGACAAACTAACTGTCACAATATATTGCAGAGAGAACAGAGTAGCTTTGTTCAAGGTCTACATCACAGTCAAAATGGGCAGTGTCTGGAATTAAATCTGATTATGATTATGTGTCGAAATTTGAGCTTAAAAGAAACTACCCATTTACTTCTTACTTTCTGCTACCATCATAAAAACTAACTCCTTCTTTGTATCAGCAAAAAACATGCTTTCAAACACCAGAGAATTAGAATCAGGAGAGTGTTGGAATTCAGGAAACTTAGATTTTAAGATTTTAGTATATAGTAATACATGTATGTCAAGCTGGAGGGCTTTGGGTGTTGTCTGGGTCCCTCTTCTTCACCTTCTTCTTCCTTCTTCTTCATGGGTTTGGGTAGTTTTCTGCAATTGGCTGATGGAGTCCACATTGCAGACTTCAAGGAGTTAGTTATTGGGTTTAAAGTAAAAATAATTTAGGTGGCATTTCATAACTGGACAGTGTCCTTGAAAAGACCCTGTAGTGATAGAGAAGTACTCCTTTTTACCTCATTTCTCTAAATTGCTAGTTAGAGCTCATGGCTCATGAGTCTGTAAATAGATAAAAAATGATAAACATCCAAGTTCAAACACGAACTTTGAATCCCTTATATTAATCCAAATCCTGTCAGGGGAAAAAGAAGCCAGAACCATCAGAGGAGAGTGGTTAGTGTCTTGGACAACCACTTCAGCTTTGAGCCCCAGTTTATACCAGCTTAATGTGTTTGTGAAATCGCAGCCAATATCTCAACAGTTTATCTAAGAAAAGTCTACAAAAGAAGTCTGTATAAGAAAGACAAGGGAAAAAGACAGAATTAGAGTGTCTATAATAGGTAGATTTTAGAACATCAGTTCACTTCCACAAATTCAAGTGCCGATTTCAGACAACTCCAAGCTCAAAGCTGTGTGAGAAAGCACAAATCTGAACAAGGCTATCACAAAGGCAATGGATGTCCTCTAAAAAATTACTTAGATCAGCACCAAGATTCTCAATCTGCTGTGTTTAGCTTGTTCAAACTCTACCTTCACATGAATAGTGAGAGCAAGGGCTCATACAACAAAGGTTTTGATTAACTCTTTCTTGAACTTCATAAATTTTGATAACTCTTCAGTCATGTAAACTACATGCAGCAGTTCTAACCATGCACCTTTAGTCTCTACAGGAAAGTTTACTCTAGTTCATGAGAGAATTTTCAACCTTTCAACACACTGCTTTTTAGTTTTATCAGATATAAAGAAAGAGACCCTTTTCTTCTCAAAGCCCATTTTGTCATGGCAGTTTTCACAAAACAATTTAATTCAGCTGTAGTATTGTGCTCCTGTGTGTCTCTTGCTTCTTGAGGGAATTTTCTCTTTAATGCAGGTAGTTTGACTGAAATAGTTGTTTCTGACTTTGCTGTAGGTTTAAAATACCTGTGACTATTGGTTTCATTACAATGGACTTAGGCAGAATACATGAGGAGGAAAAAATATCTTTAATTAGACCACAATACTGCATGAAATGGAAGGTTTTGGGCAAGTCTTTCTTCACATTACAACAGTCATTTCAAGAGACAGAACACAACAGAGACAAGAAAGAGATACAGAGAGGGGCAAGGGGTGTCAGTAAGAGGAGAAAGAGAATGGAAAGATGAGGGGCCAAAGAGTCTGTGATAGGCTGAGAGAGGAAGATAGAAGCACAGGTTAGAAAGAGTGAAAAAGTGAGGAGAAAAAGACAAGCTGTGAAGGAAGTGAAAGACAGACAGCAGACAGAGAGATGCAGGCTGGGAGAGAGAGTGAGATGGAATATAAATACACTACAACAAATACTTTAGTGTTCCCTTTTTATCAAGTACTATTATCTCTGTAGTTTGCCCACATTCCTTCACAAATGCCTTTATTTGTTATTCTAATTAATTCTATCTGTTTCAGCAATTTTCTACAACACATTTTGTGTAAAATTCACATTAAAGTTCAACGTATTTTTCCATAAATATTCTTGATCAGCCTTCAAACTCCATTTATGGAGATTAATTTTTACTCCTATACGTAATGGTTTATTTTTAGATCTCTTTCTTTTCAGAGATCAAGCATGCATATCATATGAAATTCTCATAAACTCTATTCATTATTTCAGTTACCCAAGAAAAAACTCAAATACTTTTATTGGGTCTTCAGGACTGATCAAAAAGGGCTGTAAATATCTACAGTGAATCACAATTAGGTACAAAAAATTCAGAAGCACATGCCAAAATAATGAGGTTTTCATTATCACTTCACAGACAAGTCAGAAACTAGGGGGATGGGCAGGGAGGAAATGAGTTTACTTTATTATATAGATTTTACACTATAAATAGATACTCATATCTGGAAAATACAATTCTGGTAGGGAGCAATAACAGGCAGCTGTTAAAGAGTGTTAGAAAGAATATCAGCTCCCTCTATGGATCAAATCCAATAATTCCGAGTAAATATTATAATGGATGAAATTTTTTTTCTTTTTCTGTTTGCAAATTGTTTTGAACAGCTTATAGATAATTACAGTTAAAGTCATGTTCTGCCCATCTAGCTTAATAGTGATGGATTTTTAGGCTTGAGAGTTTTCTTCTTTTTCTTTTTTCTACTGTAAACAGAGATATTGAAGAATTTGGTTGTGGTGCAGAGGTTTTTGGGGTTTTTTTCAAACACAATCTTATGATATTTTTTCAACAAGTTTAGGCTGCAAAACCACATATTCGAGATATATTTTAATCTGCCAGGGTAACTAACCTGAACCATGTCAGGAGTGACTACAAACTTTTGAGACAAGGGTCAAGAGTTGTCTTTGTAAGCAGACTTGTCAGCCCAGTGAAGGCTAACCTGAAGGGAAGAGGCACACAAGGAACAGCGTGACAGGGGAAGCTCTCTGGTACTTCCTCTCTAAAAGCAGTATGACTCGCAGCCTATCACAAATGTTTGTACACTAATGCACAAAGCATGAAGCAAGGGGAATTAGAAGTCTGTGAACATAGCATGGTGCCAGTAATGGCAAGGTTGTGGATTTGATTCCTATGTGAGCCTTTCATTAAGAAGTTGGACTTTATGATTCTTGTGGGTCTCTTCCAACTGAGAATATTCTATGATTCTGTGAAATCAGCAAGCGTGATACTGTAGTAGGCATCTGCTATCACTTGATCAGAAAAGGAGACAGATGAAACCTTATTTAGGTAGCTTGAGAAATCTTTACCATCAAAGATTCTTGGTATCAATGGATGACTTTAACCTCCTTGATGTGTGCTAAAACAGCAGTACAGCTGGTGGTAAGAAACCACAATATATACAAAATGTGCTGAAGGCAACTTCTGATGCATGTGCCCAATGACCTGATGTGAAAAAATGCCCTGTTCAACCTGCAACTTCCAAACAAGGTTAAACTAGTTACAGGTAAGGAGTTTGAGGGCATTCTTAGGCTGCAGCATACAAGGTCCTAAGAGGAATGAAAAAGAGCAGAATAACAATTCTGAACACCAGGAAAACAGAACTTGAATTGTTCAGAGACCTGCATGGAAGAATCCCAAAGAAAGTTGCCCTGGAGGTTAAAGGAGCCTGGGAGAACTGTTTGAGAACTACTCCCAGGCACACCCCAGCATTTCAGCCCTTTCTCTTCCTCCTTCTGGAATTCACACAGAAGGGGTAAAGATGGAAGGGACCACAGTGGGTCATTGGGTCCAACCTCCCTGCTCAAGGTTCAAGCAGGGTCATCCTAGAGGACATTGCACAGGATTTCGTCCTGACAGTTCTTGAGTATTTCCAGTGAGGGAGACTCCCCAACCTCTTTGGGAAGCCTAGTCCAGTGCATGGTCACCTGCCCAGTAAGGAACTTCATGTTCAAGTGGAATTTCCTGTGCATCAGTTTCTGCCCATTTCCTCTTGTCCTATTGCTTGGCACCCCTCAGAAGAGCCTGGCTCCACCGTCATGGCATCTTCCCTTCAAATACTGACAGACATTGAGGAGATCCTCTCTCAGTCATCTTTTCTGGATGCTGAACAGGTCCAGCTCCCTCAGCCTTCCCATCATAAGAGAGATGCTCCAGTCCTTTAATCATCCTTGTTGCCCTCCACTGGACCCACTCCAGGAGCTGTATGTCTCCCTTGTACTGACGAGCCCAAAACTGGACACAGACTGAAGATGGACATTTATTGCACTTAAGATCTGTTTGATGACTCTGTGGCTCTATGTAGAAACACAGATAAACAAATATCATTCTCCTTATGATTCAAGCAAAAACAAGAACAAAGAAACAAGTTTGCTTATTGGTTCTCTACACCAACAAGTGATAAACTGTTCCTTGTAATATAAAACCAGAAAAAAATGTCATCTCGGCCCTAAAGACCATTTAAGCCTGAGGCAGGAAACAGGGGGTCAGCAACAAAATATTCTTAGATAGCAAGTTTCAACAGCTGAAGTCTCAGCATACCACCAGCTTCATCAGTGTTAAAAATATTAATTTCAGCTTCCTCTCAAGCAATGAGAAACTCCTATCTGAGTATGACTAGAAGCAGGAGGAATTGTGATCAAAGAAGAAGATACATATGCCACCTGATCATGCATGGGGTGGGAATAGAAAAGCCACAGGCTATCTGGAGTTGAATTTGATCAAGAATGTGAGAGGCAATAAGATGGGATTATGCAAGTATATAAATTTAAAAAAAAAAAAAAAAAAAAAAAAAAAAAAAAAAAAAAAAAAAAAAAGCCACCCACCCAAAGAAACTGTGGGCTTATAACTAGATGAAGCAGAGGCCATGGTACAAAAGGAAAAGGCCAAGGTACACAAAGGCTCTCTTGCCTCGGCCTTTTCTGGCAAAACCAGCATTCAGGAATCCTAGATTTCTGAGACGAGAAAGAAAATTTGAGTGGGGAAGACTTTGGTAAATAGACAAATTGGATGTGCAGCAGTCTGTGAAACCTAACAGCTTGCACTCACAAGTGCTGAGGGAAGCTGGAAATATTGAAAGACCACTCTTGTTTTTGGAAGGTAGATGGGACAGTTCGTTTCTGAGGACTGGCAGAGAAAAAATGTCAATCCTCTCCACAAGAAGAGGGAGAAGAATGGGTCAGAGAAGCCCAGGGCAGACCAGTTCTCATCAGTCCCTGAAAGGTGATAGAAATCTTCTCTAGACACATGAAGGATGAAAAGATGATCAGGAGTAGTCTGCACTGACTTACAAAGTGAAAGTCATGTTCGACTAATTTGATAGGCTTCTCCAACAAGTTGAATAGCTTGATGGATGAGGGGAGCACAGTAAACATTGTTTATCTTGTCTTAGGCTGGCTTTTGACACAGTCTCCCACAAGATTCTAAAAAAGAAACTAGAAAGAAAAAAATAACCAGGTTAAATAAGTGGGTAGTGAAGAAGACTGAAATCTGGTCAAAGAGCTGGCCCAGAGAGTTGTGAACAAAGTCTATCTGGATGCTGATCACCAGTCATGTATCCTTTGGGGGAGTAAAATTGCTGGGCCAATACTGTTTAATATCTTCATTAATGCTCTAGACAATTATGTAGGCTACAACTGTATGAAGTTTGCAGAACAGACAAAAGTGTGAGAAGTAGCTAATAAACCAGATGGCTTTGCTGCCATGCAGAAGGACATAGACAGGCTGGAGAAATGGGACAGCAAAAAACTCATAAAGCTCAACAGAGGGAAACATGAGGTTCTGTATCTGACATAGAGTAACCCTGGGCACCTGAGCATGTGGAAGGAGGTGATTTTTCCATGTCTGCTTAGCACTGGCGATGCCACACGTAGAGTATTATATCATTGTCTGGGCTACACAGTACAAGACAGACAGGGACATCCTGGAAAGAGTCCAAAAAATGTCCACTAAGGCAATTTAGGAATTGGGTCATGTGTCATGTGAGGGAAGTCTGAACAAGCTGGGACTGTTCAATCTGGAGAAGAGAAGGTATGGGGATCTTATTGATGTGAATAAATACCTCATGAGGGGACTAGAGGTGACAGAGCAAAGCTCTATTCAGTGATGCTGATAGGAAAAAAAGACAATGGATGCAATTTAAAACACATTGTATTCTGCTGCACACAAGAGCATAATTTTTAGCTGTGAGGTGGCTCAATCACCGGGACAGGTTTTCCAGAGAACTTTGGAGTCTCAGTCCCTGAAGCTCTTAAAATCTCACTGGACACAGTACTGGGAAACCTGCTTCAACCGACAGTGCTTAGGCAGAGGTATTGGAGTGGAAGTGATGTATGACAGCCTCAACAGTTCCTTGAGCAGGTATAGACTAGGAAAACTGCACAGAATCTGCCAGCTTAGACTGTAATTTTGTAGAAATGTGTTCTCCTGCTTGGACATAACAATTTTCTCAAAATGAAAAGGAAGAGGATATCTGATCATCTACTGATGATCAGACAATTTGTAGTTAAATACTTGCCAGCTAATGCAAGGTTAAGTTGGTCAGTATATAGCGCAACGTAACTCCTCTCTTGCCAAAATGTTCTGGGCAGCTCCGTGCATAGTGTTACAAATTGCCACCATTTCAATCTTTTGCTTCTTGCTGGGGATTATGAACTGTGCACAGCTAGTTTAAGAGAGTCACTTCCTTTGCACACACCCTGTTGCTCAGATCTGACCTTTCATCTTCCTGAGTTGTTTTATTCTCATATAGCCTAGAGCAGACACTTGATTCCACAGTTCCCAGGTTACCAAAGAAATTTGTTGCTCACAGTTTGTCTTCGATAGCTGAGAGAGGTGACAAAGACCTGAAGGAGTTTTTCTGCAGAGCTTGCAAATGTCATGTGACCGCATCCTGTATTTAATGTACCTGCAAATGCACTAAGGGCCGGAAGGCAGGCAGATGGAGCTGGAATTCACCTGGGAAGTGTTTGAATTTATTTAATGGCCACCGGGTGTCGCTGCTACTCTGCCAGAGAAGATCTCCTGCGCAGTAACCAGGATCGGTAATTACAGTCTGGAAATTCAGCTGCGCTCATGTTGTCACCATCAAAGAGAAGAGGAAACAGGCAATTCAGGGACTTCTGCACCTGCTGAAAGCAGATACTGCAGTGTATCAGCACACAAAGCATGGTCCTCAGAGAGTGTTAAGCAGAGAAACATTCATTAGAAAAGCATACATTTTTTATAATATTTTTACCATCAGATTAAAATAACAAGCATTTAGACAGCCAATAGAATAAATGATTCAAGCATCAGACCGTTTCTTTAAAAACAAGTGTCTCGTTACAGCTTATTGCAAACTACTGTGGTTCTACTCTATATTTTAAAAACTTTGTTATATCTTTTCCTCAGCTCAGTGGAATAAGCTTCTTTTATTTAACCAAGCAGTCTTTGCTCCTCATTTACTAAGCCTCCTTGTTTTCTCACCCTATGTATCCCCTTTTTTTATTTATTAACCATTCTAAAACCATTACAGTGTGTGTATGCATTAGCATTACTTGCTTTACATTTTGATTGATAAGCCATCAAATATAAGAAAAGATATATGGCAAACACAGCACGATCATCAAAAGCACTCCAAGTCCCATTATTGCTATGGCAATTACATATTTAACCTGAAGTTCAGAACTGAAACTTCCCAGCCAAGAAAACAAGCTGAAAGGATCCAATCCCTGCTTTTGTTGCAGTTCTCCAGACAGTTCCTTCAGTTTCCTGGATGTTCTCATGAATGGATTCAGAATGGTCACTCAGGTTCATACAGCACATTCTCTTTGAGTCTTCATATCTTGTCCCTGGGCTAACAATAAAAAGTTTATCACAGCTCTGTTTTGCAGTGTTTCATGACATACAGAATCAACATCTGTTAACAATCCTGTTAAAGTATTACTAGTAGCATTACTCTCCTTTACAAGTCAATTAACAAACAACCTACTTCATAAATTGTGTTCAAGCCATGCCACAAGTACCAACAGAGGCAACTAAAGAACAAAAAATCTTTTCCAGAGTCACAGTCAGGGCTAAATGACTTAGCATTACGTTTCTTCCACATATGTCATAGTGACCACTTGGTTAGTTTTGAGACTGGAGTGAAACATGGTTAAATGACTGAAAGTACATGGACCTCCCACTGCTTTTCCTGGAATGCCTTTCCATGCTCTGTCACCACGTATTAAAAATATGTGATTAGGCAGGTTTACTGCATTGATTTTTGTGGTGTTTTCCGAGGGAGCGGTAAGACTACACCAGGCAGAGGCATTATTGTAAATGCCAGTGCCACTTATATTAACTCCTGTGTGGTCTGTGTTTGGACTGTTGGTGTAATTGAGATAAAAATACATTTGAGCTTTTATAGAGCCTAGCATATCCAGCTTTTGAGGCTGCAGTGAGAGAGCAGGGAAGTTACTTGCTTTTCTCATGCCTCCATCAGTAGTGCCCAGGTACCACTCCACATTAGACAGACGTGATCCCAAACACCACGGTGAGCTACTCTTACCTGGAGTTGTACAAATACATGTAACTGTTTGATTGTATAACTTGTTCCATTCTACCTTGTCAAAGGAATGCCAACCAGGCTTGTCTGAAATGGATCACTAGGACTGGTCATGGGTATACAAAGGGTAGATTGGTTAATTGCTTCAGCTGATGTGAGCCAGACATTGGCTCATTGGTTGTGGGGCCTATGTTGCATTCACATTCATTCAGAAAACACTGAGAATGCTAAAAAGGGTTTACACATGATGTGCCTAAACCCATAGTAGCTGATTACCTTACTAAAATTGTGATGCCTTCAGGTCTTCATCCCTTCTGTGGCAGGTTTGATGTTTTTTGTGGGTAACAAATGGGTACCTGTGGATAGAGTAACACAGCCACAACCACACCTCCATGTTAGCAAAGTACAGGGCCTAGCCACTGTCCACTCTGCAAATCCTTATAATAAACAAGTCATTGAGAATCTCTTAAAGGATCATGGGAAAACCTTTTTTCACTTGCTGTTTTGTTATCAAACCTGGAAATATTTTAAAAATTTAAAACAAATGTTGCTTTGTCCAATTGTTCTTGAGGTGTTATACCAAAGGGATCCCTCCTCTTTTGTTTAAGAAGCATATTCTTTTAAAAGTATATGTACATTCCACAACAGCTGGACCTGTTGAGGAATGAGGTATGCCAATTCAGTGATGTATATACCCCAACAATGAAAAAAGGTTTTCATTGATTGTGAGACATGTGTTGAACCATTATTAGTTTTCACTACTTTTGGGACTTTCAAAGTAGCAGTAGTATACAACAGGTCCTTAATGGCATCTCTTGTGAATGAGATATCTTTTTTTTTCTCTTTATAAGTAAAGGCAAAAAAAATTTGGAATATGTGTTAACGGAAATGTGCATATTTTAAGGTGCTAGAAGAGGAAATGTGTGTAACATCCATCTCTCAAATTTCATTGACACACAATTTTTTTGGATTTGTACTTATTGTAGTAGGTAAAGGTGTTAAGCGTGTACAATAAGGGCAAGAATGAACAATTTGTCGCGCTTGAGAAATGGTAAGTTCAAGTTGTTTACTCAAAGCTTTTGCATTCTGGTGATAAAAGTCATGTGACAACTTTGCTTGTGTAATTTGATTTAGAACTGTTGTCATCATCATCATCAGAGCATCAGCAGCTGCATTGCCTTCCACCAGAGGTCCTGGCAATGATGAGTGAGACCTGAGATGCATGACGTAAAAACAGTGAGATGTGCATCAAACAAAACCATACAAAGTAGATAACAGCACAAACAGATCCATATTGGGTACCTGCTTTAAAAAGTACTGTTCAATATGGTTTAAAATACCTACTACATACAAGGAATCTGATATTAAGTTGAAAGGTTCCTTTTGAAACAGTCAAAAAGCTTCTGCAGTGGCTGCTAACCCTACTAGCTGTGTTGACCTTGGCTGAAAAATCAATTTTCCTAATCTTCTGTGGAGTTTTTCCAAATAGCAACTTCTTTCTGAGTTTTCCCAGAATGATCAACAATTCCCAAACTGTCTTTGCTCCAGACAGGGGCTGTGACAATGTTAGAAAACATGGCTGTAAAGAAAGATCCTTTAAAGATTGCAAAAGTTTGTTTTTCAGCAAAGCATTAACAGTGTTTCCAAGAAAGTCTGTCAAGACAGCCTGTAAAGCTAATGATTCTTGGAACATATCCTGAAAAGCATTTGCAGGCAAAGGAATGTGGATTTGAGAAAGATCTTGCCCACTTAGGGTCTGGCATCATTTTCCTTCTGTGGAAACAAGTCCAGCAAACATGTCAAGCAATGTAGTTACTGCTTTTGAAAATGTATGAGGAAAAAATACCCACTCTATTATCCACAGTTATTGTTTGTACACCACAGTGCTATTAGTGCCTTTGGTTGGAATTCAGCTAGGGTAAGAAAAAGCCTCAGTGGTAACTCTGCTTGTTGTCTGCATACAAAAGGGGTCTTGTTGGGGTGCGAATCTCTCCCTCTGGTCAGCCCGGTGTTCGGCTGGACCACCTGCTAGCTCTGATACGCCTCAACAGAACCGTTGTGTGGGTTCTTGGCTCTGCAGCACCTTGACCTTTGCTGTCACGGCTGTGGTATGAAAGAGGGGAAATTCTTGGAGGCCGGAGAACAAAGGTTTTATTCGGGGATCACAGGGGGAGCCCCTGACCCCCAGGCCCGGTGCCTCAGGAGAGACACCCCAAACCTGGGCTGCAAAGGATTTTTGTCCAGGGCAGTTCAAGGGGTGGATACAAGTTGTAAACCAATAAAACAAAGCAAAGTTACAAATGCCAACTGAATTACCTAAACACTGATAAATCGAGGTAAATTGGGGAAGGGTCTCTGGAGGATCCACCAACCACTGTCCAAATCTCTGAAGGTCCTGGACTTTGGAGATAATTGATGGACAGAGCGGGGGAAGATACATTGGAAAGGATGGGTAGGGATTCATCCCAGGGAGAGACCAATGGGAGACAGTCTCTGGGCAGAGACCTGGGTTGTCCTGGAAACTCCTATCAACTTCTGATAAGGACACATTCCAGGACAGGGGTCTACCTAGGGTAGCTAAAACTGTACTATACTCATAACTAAAACCTATAAAACAATTCCAGCCTTCTCACAAGGTCTTAAGTTTAATTTGCTACAAGTTGCAATGCCTCAGGGGCTTCTGCATCCAGCTTGTGAGGAGCGGAGATAGTAAGTCTGTGTCTCCTTTAAGTAAGTAAAACAAGTGTGACAGTTCCTCAGTGGAGATACCAAGGGTAGGTCTGAGCCAATTAAGAGTTCCTAATAATTTTTGTAAGTCATTTAGTGTTTTAAGAGAGGTCTGCAGCACAATGGGCTGAGGAGCAAATTTCTGTTCAAATAATAGAAACCTTAGGTATTTCCATGGTGGGACAGTTTGAACCTTGTCTGCTGCAATACAGACCAAATTTACCAAGAGAAAAACACAAAAAAAGGCAAAACAGTTCTGCAATGCTACAGGGTCACCTGTTGCTAGCAGTGTATCATCCACGTAATGATAAACAAAACCTTTGAAAAGTGCTGTCACATGGGTTGTAAAGCACCTGCTACCACAAACTGACATATTGTAGGACTGTTTTTCGTTTCTTATGGTAACACAATCCAGTGATACCTTTGCATTTGGTGCACTGTTGTTCAAAGATGGTAATGAGAAAGCAAAACGAGGTGCAGCATCAGGTGTAATGAAGTTGGGAAAAAACAATCTTTTAAATCAGTGATTAACAATTCCCATGTTTCAGGGATCATTGCTGGATTAGGAATTCCATGTTGCTGAGTGCCCATCAGGGCCATTACTGCATTGACAACCCTGAGATCTCGTGAGAGTCTCCATTTGCCAGTCTTTTTCGGAATCACAAACATTGGGGTGTTCCACAGGCTTGTAGAAGGAACTATGTTTCCCAGATCGAATTGTTCTTTGACCATTTTTTGTGCTTGTTGCAGCCATTCCCCTCCGAGGGGCCACTGATCCACCCACAGACGGGTATTGGTGTTCCATGTGAGTTTAAGTCTCAACTGTACATCAGTGGTGTCTTTGAGAAATTTGTTGTCAAAATCTGCCCCCACTGTGGTAACAGATCTCTTCCCCACAGTGTGTGTGTGTGTCTGTAGCAGAAAGTACATATGGTTCAAGCTGTGCTTGTTTCCCTTCTGGCCCATATACCACGAGTTCCTCAGCTGACTGCTGTGGCATCTGCTGGCCTCTGATGCCTGTGACAATCACTGTTGGCCTTGTCAAGGTAGGTGGCCATTCACATTCACTGATGATGGTTTTGTTGGGTCTGATATCTATTAATCCCATAAAAGAGTTGCTGTCTAGAGCACAGGTTAGAAAAGGTTGCTGCACTGAAATAAGTTTAGAGCAGTAAAAGTGAGGAGTGCTTGTGCTCCCAAAACCTCCAGTGCCTTTGTCAGCACTGGCAGATGGCATCAATTACGTGTCTGGTAGTATAGGGAGTGGTGTCAGTTGAGCGATGCATGATCCTGCTGGAATAGTACAAGGTGGATTAGGAGTCCAAGCCATGATTTTTATTTCACCCCTAGAATCAGAACTGATGATTCCTGGTAAAATAAAAAGTCCACTTTAGATGATGCTGATGATCTCCCAAGTAACAATGCACGACATTTAAAAGGAAGGGGTCCATTTACCTGTAGGTACAAGGTGAACTGATGTGTTATTTATTGTGGTTGTGGCAGAAACTGCCAAGTCCAAGCCAGCAACGGCCTGGTTTCCCCTGATACAGTTTGAGCTGCAGGGATTAGCTGTGCCTGAATCTTGTTTTGTTGAGGGGCACAAGTTCCTGAGCCCCTCTTTGAGTTTCCCTGCTTTGGCAGGGGTCTTCTGTCTAGGTCGAATTTAGAACAGCATTGTCTAAGCTGGCAATAGCCCTTTTTGCATCTGGGGCACAGCTTGCTAGGTTTTTTATTCCTTTGCTCATTCTTTGGGCACTTCTCACATGACCTTCCTCTCCACAGTCAAAGCATTCAATTGCTGCCCAAGCCACTTGCAGCTGTTGAGCCAAAGCAGCTACCAACAAATCTGCTCTGTATTATTCTGTACCAATATGTGCACAGGTTTTGATAAAGTCAGTTACAGTAATATCAGGTTTGTTTCTGATTGGATTGATTGCCTTTTGACAGTCAGTATTAGCATTTTCATAGGCTAAGGATTTCAATAAAGCTTCTGCTGTAGCTGGTAATTCAACTTGCCTGTTTATGACTGTTTGCAAATGATCAATAAAGGTGATGTAAGACTCCCAAGGTCCTTCTCTTATGGTGAAAAAACCAGGCTCAGTCTTATTAACGTCTGGCACTCATCTCAGAGCTTTCAAAACCAGCCCCCTTGTAGAGGTGTCAGTGTCTCTCTGCTTCAGCCAACTCTTGCACCACGACAGGAAAGGGGCTTGGTAGCAGGAGGACCCTCACTGATCCCTTGGGTTCTTGTTTGCCCGAAGGAGTCAAGCGACGACAGCAGGAAAGAAAGAGGGAGTCTGCTCAGGGTTAACCACTGGCTTTATGCATCCCCTGTCGCCCCCAATTTTCTTGCTTTCAAGTGTTTGAATCTTTGCAGCCTGATTCTCACACTCTTTCATGTAAACTATATGTATTTTTAGAATTTATCTATGTGTTTTGCGTAGTTCTTCTCTGAGAGGAGAACTTGACTGATGGTCACAGTGACCAATAGAGTCAGGAGGTTGTAACCTCCTTGGGCCAATCCTGGCCTTCTGTAAAAAGTATATATAAGTGATGGAGTCAGAAAAATAAAGAAGCTTTCCATGTTTGACCCTGCTGCTGCCTGCTGTCCTCTGTGAGGATCCACACCCACGTTGCAATGTGTGACCCCTCTGTGTGAGGGGTGACAATCCCCCACTGAGGATAACCTCCGTTCGGGGCATCTGCCTCAGCAGACACCCCTCAGCAGAAGTAGTCCCGTAGCAGAGAGAGTGGGAAAAAGTGGGGAACCCCCAAAACCCACATCTTCTATTGGGGGAGGAGCTCAGGGATGGGTTTAAATGAGGACAAATCAGGGATCATGTGGGTATGGCTCTGTAGGTAAATGACACATATTATAACAAATCAATAACTTGAGTGGGGAGACAGCCAAAGTCTCATCCAATCACTCAAGGCCCTCACTTTCTAGACTTTGGGGAGAGACCCCAAAGTGACAGAGAAGACCCAGGGGTGGTATAACTTATGATTGACACATAACTAGGGTTGGGGTAAAACCAAGAAGGGTTGGATATGGGTGATACGGGGCAAACCATTACAACTTACAAAAAACAATATGAAACAAGGAACGAATATATACATAAAACTGATAAAACCAAAAACACACCACTACAACCCCTCACTTGGTTAAATGTTTCTGGGGGCATTCTTAATTGATCCCTTATAGATGCCTGAGCTCCCATCCCTGACAGATGATCACTTGTTATTTCAGCAATATGAGTGTTCATATTTACCAGTGCCTGTTCTTGACTTACATCTCGGTATTCAGACCACCAAACTGAATACTGTCCTAGTATCATAACCAATTGAAATAAAACCTTCAATCAGCAGGTAACATTAAATAGCTTTCCGCAGTAGGCTCTGTAAGTCCCATCATATAGGAAGATTGCAGACCTTTTTCACTAATAGACTTCTTAAACTCCCTAGCCATATCGTAAGAAATTTGTTCATGATAAGGATGCTTGTTGTTATAAATTACAGGCATAGCATTGAGCAGTTCAACATCCCCTTGACTGATTTTAGCATGTACCTAAAAAGTGTCTTGTCTCAGAGGACAGCAAAGCCTCGTTTACAGTGACATAGGGTGGAGGATTTAATTGCTGGTTTAGCAGCGTTGTGTCACTAGATGGTGGTGCAGCCATAGCTTTCATTGGCTGTGGTTTTACAGTACGACGTAAATTAGTCTTCTAAATTTATGGGATCGCCCTCCTGTTCCTCCTCATTAATTCCTCCCTTAATTTGCAACACTATCAGATCATAACACGAAAGTGGTGGTGTTGATTCAGAAGAAGTATCTGCCGACAGATCTACTGCAGGCTGATCAATTTCACCCAAATCATGAAAAGATCGTAGTGCAGAATAAACAATTCACCATGTAATAAATTCATCAGGATTAACCTCATGGTTCTCTGATTGATGAGTCTTTAAAGAATCACCCACTCGCTTCCAGTTTTCAAGGTTATGCAATTCCTTTACTTCATATCACAGTTAACTTTTACTTATATAAGGAGTTGCATAAGCTTTCTTTCTTGAATTCTATAACCTTGCTCCCTTGTGATACGAAATAAACAGTGTTTATGACAACTTTCTAATTTACTTATATTATTTCCCATCCTAGATATAGCTATTAGGTTTGCAGTTTTGTTTGTTATTTGTTTGTTTGCTTCTCTATAAAATTTAATTTTTTCCCCCAACTGCTCACAAGGCTGACTTGTAAATGTTCCTTTGCCCACAATGAGAAGGACGTCCTCTACAATTCTGGAAATCCACCCTTGGGTTCAGTTGCAAATACACCGTTCAGCTGGGAACACACTGCAGGTCCAGAATCATCACAGAGATTTCAGGTCCCTTTTAAGTGGTGCCATTTTACCGTGTATCAGTGCACAAAGCACAGTCCCCAGACAGAGATAAGGCCAGAAGCATTTACTGGAAAAGTGCATACGTTTTATAATATTTTTACCATCAGATTGAAATAACATGCCTCTAGGCAGCCAATAGAATAAATAATTTGAGCATCGGACCACTTCTTTCAGAACAAGTGTTTTGTTATAGCTTATTGCAAATTACTGCAGTTCTATCTGTTACATTTTAGAAACTTCGTTCCATATTTTCCTCAGTGGAATAAGCTTCTTTTATTTAACCAAGCAGTCTTTGTTCTTCCTTTACTAAGCCTTCTTTGTTTTCAGCCCTACAAGACACTTTTTTTAAAAGGACTGTGACAGCTTGATGAGAAGTGAAGGTGAATTGGAAAGGAATGAGGCCTTCTGAGGAAAGAGAGCTCCTTATGAAGTAGGAATGAGCTAGAGGAATTCCCAGAGAGTATTGGATTTCAAGGTGGGGTAAATGTTAACCTTAGTTTAGAGAATGGGCATTTCAAGCAGGTCATCAGCAGATAAGATGGAAAGACAGACACACAGTTTAGGAGACTGTAGCCCTGCTGTCAGCATTGTGCAGTGTCATGTGTGAGCACCTCCCATCACAGCACAGGCTGTGCTGTCTCTCACCCAGACAGGCTGAAGCCATGATAGTGCTCAGGGTGGCCTCTTCCTCACAGGGACACAGACTGTGTTTCCTCAAGCCCAGATCTAGGCACTGTACCAGCCTGTCTAGGCCATGGAGCAGAAGGTCCAACTTGCTGCCCAGAGTCCTGCCATTTCAAGTCACTCTCACTGAAGGCCTCACAAGATTCATCTGTCAATCCACCATTCCTTGCCTGTGACCTACCATCTTCTTTCAGTATATCCTTCTTTAACTGTAAAACATCCCCTGCTTACGTCAAGCATGATAACAAGGGTTCCCAGAACCCCTCCATATTCTTGGGAATGAATGGGTCGCAGCAGTCTAGCAATGCCCGTCACCCAGATGAGAGTGACACTCTGAAAAATTAAGTATAATGGTATCCAGGACAGCATCCTTGCAATCATAATTTTTATTTGTATCAAGCAGATCTCAAAATGGAATTCAGTTACAGTAAGATGGTAGAATTTGCCATTGTGGTGAACGAACACAAGCCAGAGTGCTATTTCTGAATTCTGTTATGTAATAAGCTAAACGTAGCTGACACTGGCATGTAAAGTGGATTCTCTTTTCCTGACAACAGTTTAGTTTCACAGCTGTTAACCTTATTTTGGAGGCCAAAGGCCATGGGAGGTCAGAGGTGACTACTGTACTAAATAACAAGGCATAAGGAGGCAGAAGAACTCAAAAAATAAGACTGAAATTCTTGATGGAACACACAGACACAAATTGTCACCTAATAGGAGCCACGAGTTTGGATCATCTCAGCTTTTCAGTCCAGTGTGTCCTCAGTTTTATTTACATACAGCCTCTGTCAGCATAGGTTTGTCTTGTATAACTGAAGTACTTTGCTAAAACCTAGAGCTTTGACAAGTACTTCCATTAGAAATAGAAGAGATGTGGCAGGGAAGGTAATTCAATTTCCAAAGGAGACACAAAGAATACCTATCCTAGACCACAGCATGTGATAAGAAATGGAAATGTTAACCAAAATCACTCATATGAGCCAGCTCTTAAACCATATCTCTCTGCTTCTTCTTGCTTCACCTCCCCCACCCCTATACACCTCCCATGCCAGGACTCTGCAAAGTTCTGCTTTTCCCAGAAACTGCCTGGGCTGTGGCTCAGAATGAGTCCCTGTCTAGGGTGGATGACACTTTTGTTCCAGTTTTCTGACTCCATCAGGGAGTGTGGCTGTCAGAAAAGGGTGGTGACCAGAAGTGCCTTGAAGCCCAGTCTAGCCATTACGTGGTTTGTTAAAGGCCATGGTCCAAGTAATGTTCAGGGCAGATCTTCAGAATGATGGGTGGATGAAGGTCTGTGGTCCAGATTCTCTCTTTCCTCCACTTCTTCTACAACTCCAGGAAACCCAGGCAAGGGAAGGGGTCTACACTGGCCTGAGCTGTCTGGTTTCTGTACCCACTTTGTCTTGGCACACTCTTTTGTTTTACTTCCCCAGAGGTAGTGAAAGCTAAACCTGCCTGCTTCTCTTGGCTACAGAAATGAGGATTACTTGCTTGTTCCTTGTGGCTGCAAGCCAAATGAGACATCCCCAGACTCTGTCTGTCAAGGGAGGATTCGAACTCACAGGAACTGAATGAGTCTTACTTTTCCTCCACTGTCTGAAGTGCCTTACACCTCTCCCAGTGTCCCATAAGCTGTTCTGTCACACCCCAAAGTCTCTTCTCTACAATTTAAAAGTTCATCTACAGACATTTCCTGTGGCTCCCCACCCCAGGTCCCTAATTCTGGTGTTGTTTAATGTTCTCAAAGAATAGCTAACACTTGAAGGGAACAGAACCACCTTTCCCAAGCACAGAATTAACACACACACACACAGAGTCCCCTAAAACAACAACATTCATCTGTCTGCAACTGGTTTCACAAGTAGTGAAGTAGTGTAAATTTTTAAGAGAATCTCAAGTCCAGTTTGGGGAACAACTCTGCTTTCTCAAAAAAAAAAAAAAAAAAAAAAAGTCACAGCTGGCAGTGCAGAGTAAGTTTCTACACATGGGAATTAAGCATACTGAATGTCTTTTTTGAGCACCTCCCCAAGATTTTTTGAAAGGCTGAAGTGGGAGGAACTACAAGTTGCCAGCTGGGCAGGAAGTCGGCTTTCCCAAAACAAATAAAAAATTTCAACTTTATCAAAAGCAAAAAATATCTTGATAGCAACAAACCAAAAAGGACAAAAGCAAATTTACAATCAAACTGTCCCATTTTGCTAGAATTACCTCTTAAAATTATTTTAAATTCATTTTATGCACATTTAAGCAACCTTCTTAAAGTAAGGAGCAAATAAATCTCTGAACATGCTCCCTCTTCCTTCTAGTTTACAATACAGAGGTTTGCTGACAGCAACTCCCCAGAAGTCTAGCACATCTCGGATCAAAACCATGGTGAACTGATGAATCCTCTCAACTTTTGAGGTGTTTTGCACTGAACAAGCTCTTTCTATCCCCCACCTGTACCCATGGTGTGCATTTATTTACATGCCCATGATGACAGTGTGGCCCAAATGTGCCCTACTCCCTCTAAACTACACCCCCAACATCAGAAAACATCAGAGCAGCATTCAGTCACTTATGCAATTTCCCCATGCTTAGTAAACTGAAATGTCTTAGATGAATACCACACCCCAAATGCCTTTCACCCCTGCAGAAACATTTGGGTGGCCATGTGGGTGGTAAGCACCATCCCTGGTGATACCAGTAGGGTTAAAAAGCCTGACACTGGATTCAGACAGTGGCACAGTAAGAAACTCTATTGTTGGAAGCATCACCATTTATTTTCTTTCTCCTTGTATAGGAACATTCAGACAGCATGCAGGATTCCACAGGTCTGCTTCCCTATGGTCACTCTCTTATTTTCATTAGATTAGGAGGGGTTGATGGTATCAATAATGCCTAATGTTTATACTAGGCTATTGTGGACCAGTTGAGCCAGTTTAACTACAGTGACAGTGCAGTCCATGTGATACTGCCATACTCCCTTCACACATCTTGTTCTTTTATCTTTGTTAAGGCATGCACAAATCACTTGAGGCATTTTCTGCAATATTGAGCACACCATCTCTGGCCTAAAAACAACACCCCCAAATTTCAGTCACGTTTCTCAAGGAAATCTATAATAGCAAACAGAGTTGTCTGCTGACTGAGCAGGAGAAATAAACTGCAGGAAGTAAAGAAGGAATAAAGTGTCACTGAAAATAAGACAAAGAAAAATAAAATCGTTATCTAATTTGGAACATATTTTCCTTTTTTAAAGATCAGTATTTCATGGCAGAAACCAGTTTATTAAAAAAGTTCAGATAAGAAAGAAGAACAGATGCTTTGAAAGAATCCCACTTACTCCATGCGAAAAGAGGAATAAGATAAAATCCAATGAACATTTAGGGATTCCACTCTCTCAGAACTCCTCAAAAGACATCAGGTGGTACCTACTGAGTAGGTTGAGACTGTCATGTGACAAGATAACTTGTCACATTTCACCATCAAAAGCTGAAATGAGCCTTGTCTGTTTTTCTCACCAGTCCATCTGGATAAAAGCTGGTGTCCTGCCTACAAAGGTTAGCTTTTCTCTGGGTCAGTGTCAGATAACCAAATATTTTCCCTTGCAATTTCTGCCTTGATTAGATATATGAGAAACATGGTGCTTTTCTCAGAAAAAAAAGGAGAGGAAAATAAATACTTTTTGGTCCATACACAACCAACTCACTTTGTGTATTTAAAAATGATTTATGCATAAGAAGGTGTGGGCTATCCAACACCACTCCCTGCTATTCATCAAACACCACCAGCAGTTCCCAATCAATCCCCTTGCACGGCCTGAGGTGTGCTGCCCATGCTGTGATGTTATCTGTACTGGGTTTAATTTGATCTTCAACCTTTGGACTTTTGTAATCACTTGAAGAAGCCTGCAAGCTCTAGCTTCAATATACAGGTGTCAAATACCAGAAAAAGCTCTGCTAGGATCAAGTGTGACCATCCAGGACTCATGCTTCTCAGGATCATCCTCAAAAAATGATCCCAGGGTCACTTAAGAAGTACTTCCCAGGCTCTACCAGCATGACAAACCCATCATGTTTGCATCATCGGCATCACTGTCTAGCCTACCCGCCTTTAGCTGAGCAAGATATCCAATGACAGCCTCATTTCCTACATGAGTAGCTTGTTGGAAATATCATGCTGTGTGCTTCTGCACAATATTGTGAATGGATTTTGGTAAAAAAGGGAAATATTTGATGCTGTGGACACAGCATAGAAAGCAAGGAAGAAAGAAAAATCAAGCCTTTTTGCAAGTGCTTCTTTACTTACTCAAAGGACTTAGCCTTTCAGGGCTTAAAAATTAATTCTGTGTTAAGTATGTCTTGCAACATGAAAGAATTGTTGCAGCCTTGCTGTTATTCCAAGTGCTGTGTGATGAAGTGTTCCACTGGACCTTCGTTTCTAGGAAAGCAGATGGATTTTCAGGATACACTGCTATACTGACTCAGAGCTACAAGAGAAAGAAAACTTGGGGAAAAGCTTGACATTTCATATTTCATATTCATATATTCATCTCAAATTGAGATTAAAGACATCTTTTAGGAACCCAATTTATGTTTCTAGTTTCTATGGATTCTAAGCACTTTTCTACAACATTTACCCACTTATTCTTATTTCTTCAACTGAATTTGGTTAAATAAAACTGAGTCACATGAAAAAACATGGCTTTTAGGATCAATTTTTATTTACATTTGGGTTTTTTTTCAAATAAACATCAATGGAACTATTCCAACGTAGTGAATCATTTCACGTCCCTTAAAGTTTTATTTCCCAGAGGGTATTACTCCTATGGAAATGTTCTTTGAAGGTCTGCTCTGTGGTCTATCAGTAGAAAAAAAGGCCACAAACAAACATATCTCATTTCCTACCTAGTCAACACAGTGACATTTTGGTGGAACCTAGGCCACCAAAATTCCAATTTGATTTAGCAACATAACATGATAAGGTGCATGTGATTATAGTGCCTTCAGACCCAATCTTGGTTATTCATTACTATAGCATCCAGTAGAACAATGACAGACTTCTATTACAAGCTTTTGAAAAATACACTGCAGCACTGGAGACATTAAAAAATTTCATTTATGTTTCACTGGACTTTTCTGCAAATTTCTCATACACACATTGCACAACATTTTGGAGGGAATCCCACTTATCTTCCTGGGAATGGCCCATTCCCACACCTTCTAAACTGAGTGTAGTAGGAATGGAAAGTAAATACTAAAAAGCCTAATCCTTCTTCTATAACACCACAAGTCTCTGCCTACCATCCCTACTATATCTGCAACAACATAGTACACAGGGGATGATAACAGAGGAATTATAGGAATGAGACTCAAATTAGAGGAAAGGATTCCTCTCTCATCTGGTGTGAAAACAAACAAGAGAAAGTTGATACTATTCTCCAATTCCCCTACAGACTAATATCAAGGTCAGTTTAGCTTTCTCTTCAGTGCTGGGAAAGTGTAAGGTTTTGGTTGGTTTTTACCACAGTCAAACGTGAATGTCTTCCCCATATATAAAAAGGAGTGCTTCATGCAGGGTTGCTTGATTGGTGATTAATACAACCAACCTCTGAGGCACATTGCCTACTGAGCAGATAACTCAGGCCATTCCAGGAGACTGATGTGGAGCCTCAAATACAGAGCTATTACAGTTGAAGGCAGAGGATTCAACTAACTACACTGGCAAGTACTATGTTTTTGCCTAAGTTCCAGCTAGTGCAGTCACATTATCTGACTTCCTCCTAATTAATAAAAATACTAAGATTCTGGTCTTTAGAGTGGCAGAGAAAATCTTGAAAAATAGGGACACAAAGAAATATTCAAACACAAAAGAAGACAGTAAGAAGTCAAAATACATTGATTTATGATTTTCAGTAAATGTTAGTAGCTTTTCAGTGTAAAAATTTGAAAATACTTTTCAAAGCAAAGAATTTAACACTACTTCACAAAATAACTGATGTTTTCTGAACTCTTGGAGATTAGAGACTGTTCTGCCCAATTTCGTTAGGAGGAACTGAAAGTTAATTTCCACCAGGAAATTCTGCAAGCTGATTCTCAGTTTATAGATAAAGGCTTCTAGGCCAAATTTTGTGATACCCTTTGAACGGAACATGAGAATAAAGCCCAGTTTAAATGCCCTTTTCAGCGTGTTTGAAAAGTTTTCCCTCTTCTGAATGATAGACTACAATAGACCCATTCACAAACTTGAGCAAATTACACTATTTTGTGGCACATGCTCTCTGGGTTAATACTGGTAGTGAATGTTCTTGGAGCATCTGACACACAAACCAATCTTAACATTAAAGGATCATAAATGACACTGAAAGTTAAAATACCCCAGGCCTTTCAGAAGGTTAAAAACCTCTTAAGATAACCATCCTATTAGACTTGAAGGAATGGGAATTTGGGAGAATGCTGTTACTGACATAATGCTTCAGGTTACAAAGGTGCACTGTTTAGCCAGCAGTTGCCAGACTGGCTTCTGAGATTGCCGCAAGACTGTGCATCTCCTGCAGAATTTCCACTGCAGGAGCAGGAAGCACTTCTTGAAAGAATATCAAGGTGCTTGCTGCCCTTTTTCCCAATGCTGCAAAGTGAAGCATCTTTGTGTCCTTCAGCACTGCCTCCTTTGATGTGCCACTCATTCCTTTAATCCACCAGACCATTCCCCCTCCGGAGCAATCACAATGAGCCAAACCAACCCAGCCCACCAGTAAAGCAAACAAAAATAAAAAGCCCAGTGTTGCACACATCTGTTTCCCCTCAACAATTCCTGCTTGCTTGATGTAAAATTGTAACACTGTTTAGGCAGGATTTGACTACAGGAGGAGGAAAGTCCCATGGGGGTATCCTTGCCCTGTAATAATGTATCATTTTTCCAAACAGTCTCAACCCCTGGAATTTTCTCTGACCTCCTACTGTCTCACTTGGTAGCTTAGTGTCCTGAACAGCAAATCATGTGATATAACTGCATAGGTTTGGTTAATTATACATGATACTTTTCATTGTTGAGAGAGAGTTTTTTATATCACAAGACCATCCCTGAATTTACAGAGACTAAAATATAGCTCAACAAGACACACTTAGATTTGCCATGTCAGGCAGGATTTTAGCAGCTGTTCTCAGAAGGACCTTGCAAATGTTTTTCTTAAGCCTCAGTTGCAAAGTGGAATGAAACAAAGATTTCTAAATTACTTTTTTTTCCTTCCTGAGAAAGGAAAAGAAAGAGTTTGTTCAAACGCAAATCTATATGGTCTACAAGAAAGAAGATTTGGTTTTTATCCCAAGATGTTAAAAGAAAAAAAAAAACAGTTTTCAGGATCCATTGCTTTAGTTCAGCTGAATATTTAACTGACTGAAAAGGAGAGAGATGCTGTGCTTTTGACTGTGCTTTGTCCCTGAAGAAAACTTTTAATGGGCATTGGCTGGTCAGCAAGACAGAAATTTTTATTTGGTCTGTGAGGTGTCAGTCAACATAAAATGGAAACATTTTTCAACTTGGCTGGTATATCAAAATAAAAATCTCCGTTGAGGTTTGAGGATGAGTAGTCATTTCACTATGAAATATTCTATTTCTAGTAAAGTTCACCAATCCGAGGTTAACTGTGGTGGCTTGCATACAAGTCTGCAAGCTAAAAATACAAGAAACATTCAACATTTCTGACTTTAGACAGGAAATGCCAACCTGAATGTTCCCTAGGCACAGCCACTCTGCTGATGCATATGAGCCTTTGCTCTGCTTGGCATGAGAGAGGAGCTCCTATCCTCCTAATCCCAGCACAGTTACAGGATGTGAAGGGAACTGCTGCCTGCAGGCTGGCACACCTGCAGTCCAGCTGTCTGCATAATACAGCCCTGGCACTGCCTCATCTCTCCATACAGCCAGGAAGGAGATACCTAAGAGCAAGGTTCAGATCCAGGAATTACAGTTAAACTTTTATACAAACACTTGCACAGAAATAATGACCTGTAAAGATCAGATAAGGCTATCTTGCATAGAAAATTTTCATGCGTGACTGCCATAAACTTGAGGAACACCTTTTAGTTGCCTTGTTTAAAACAGATTATGTTCTCAGAACTGCTGCAATACATTTATTTTTATCTCAAGGAGTTCAATAATTGACTGCTCTAAGATGGTGGATATCAGAGTGGAAAGATTCCTGCAGTCACAATAGCCCCAGTAGCTGAACGCTGCTCAGAGGCAGGAAGGAGCATGCAAAACATAGTGTTTTGGAACCCCTTCACACTCTTTCTAAAAAACTGATCATTGTCCACATGGCCTCCTGCCAACATCCATATGTTATTTCATTCTCTTCTCTTCACCTCACATCTGGCCTATCCCCATGACAGTAGCACAAATACTTCAGTATGACTCCTGTCTGAGGTAGGAGCTAGGCCTTGAATTTCCCATCAGTACCCTGCACTACAGTACACCATATTCACCATCTTCAGAAATATGAGACTAGTAAAACCCAGACTGGAAAATAAATACAGCTCTACACTTACAAGTGGGATTGACTAACCAATACAAAAAAAAAAAAAAAAAAAAAAAAAAAAAAAAAAAAAAAAAAAAAAAAAGTCTGAAAAACATCAAGAAAAATTAATTTTTTGGAAAAGAAAATAATTTATTGCCTTGATGTATTACAGTTTTTAGCATTTGGTAAGACTGTATATGTCTCCACAGGCTTAAATGCAGATTTTGGTACTCCGCTTTGTTAGAGGGTTGAGTGGCAATTCCTCTTTGCAGACCTAAGTTACTTATGAGTGCTGAATTCAACACCTACATAATACCATTACATCACAGCTTTGCTCATTAACTGTCCTGGAAACAGAAGAAAGGTGCTGAGGAAAGAATATCTAGCCCATAAGTTCCAAGCACACATCATTTCACACTGAAGTGCCCTCCAAGCCTTGAACTAGTACCACTGAAGTTTTCCTATTATATGGTGCTTGCTGCTGGATTTGCAAAAAAATCTTGGACTGGCAGATGAAAGGAGTGGTGGTAAAGTGTTTGGGTTAGTCCTCTCTCAGTATGCAAGCCCCATAACAAACTGCTCCTCTCATCATACTAGGCTGTGAGTCTCACCATTCTGTCAGTGAACAGAGCCGTTGTACGCCTGGAGTGCATGATGTCTCTTCCATATCACAGGAGTGTATGCCAGAGATACAAAGGTCCAGCACATGGATTCCAATTTTGTCTTGACGGTTAGCATTTGCTTCAGTCAGGACTGGAACATATGGGCAGGAAATGAGCATCAGTCACCCAGGTTTGCCAACAGAACAGGATCATAAAAATGCCAATCCCTGTCAGATTGACTTCTGGCTTCTTAAATTATTTTGAGTCTTTTTAGGTCTTACCCTTTTTACCTTCAGAGAGATTTCTTAAATCCCAGGCCCAAGAGCTACAAATTCATTTTGACACTTTCCTAATGTCCAAATTAAGATATCAAGTACCATGGGACTGGCATTTGGACCTCTAAAACTGACAATACCATACTTCTTGGCAACCCTCCTTGGAAGACAACTCACCTAACCCAACCCAAATTTCTCAAATGTGAAAGACTCAGCTTGATTCAGGTGAAGCTCCCTACAGCTTCCCTTGATACCTGCCTTTCTGTCCATAACCTGCCCTCTGATCTTCTGAGGAGGCCATGCTTGCCTCAATGTGTCATGATACCCATGTTGGTTTCAAATGCTCTCCTCGTAGCAAGGAGACCCAATAGCTGTGGTGAACTCTTCCAGGAAGACCCCACTGGCCTGCACAGATCCGTGTTCAGCCATGTTAAGAAGGAGGTACCCAATTTAAGGGGGTCTTGGCTTTCTCTACCTAAAGTCATTCCTTTCTGGTCCCTTCATGGCTGCTGTAGATTAATTCCAGATACTTGTCTACTGCTCTCCTCGGTCCTCACACACTTAGCTTTGCCTTGGCTTCTTACAGTTAACTTGGCAAGACCTGAGTAAGACCCACAAAAAGACCCACAGAGTACCTCCCCTGCTGATTTGCAGCAGTTGTTGCCCATGAAATCAGTTGTTTTGAGTACTTCAGAACACTTTGTTCTAACAGGGAAGTCTCCACCTTAAGTTATTACACAGCATTTCTCAGAGCAATCTTTTCTGCAAAAGGCCATGGTAAAGTGCCTGTGCTCTTCCTCACTGTCCCTAAGTTTAGCTGATTAAGAAGTCACTGAAAAACTCCCTTCCTCTTGCAACTATAGGCATGCAGACTCCTAAGATACAGCACAGGTTTTGATAATCTGCTTAGGTCACAGGGTCTTGACAGTCTCAGGAAATTTACTTTCCAAAAAGAAACCAAGCACAAATGCACTGAAGGAGAGCAGTGGAAATGGAGAGAGAGGGGAGTCCCAGATACTTTATTTTCATTGTCTTATTTATTAAAAAGACAATGGATTATTTCTATGCCATGTATTTTAGATTTTCTTATTTCCATCTGCCCTCTCCTGAATGCTTGAGGCACACTCTGTAAGTTATTTTTGACTCATTCTTATCTGCATTTTCAAGAAGGGAAAGACTGGTCTATGCCACTGGTCTTATATGCCACAGATTTTAGGTAAATACTGGTGATCTTGAGATGTTCAGTTCTAGGTATGCCATTCTCACATATGTATTACTTTTGTAATGCAATTACATATGTATTAGCTTTCCTTCCATGACAGCAAACTTTTACCATACAGCTTGTTCTTTGCTGCTCCTTCACTGAGAGAACTGTGTGCTCTTGTGTTCTGTGGCTTAAACAGAGACCTAGGAAAAGCCAGTCACACACCAGAAGCAAAAGCACAAAACCACATTTTTCTTCCAAGCCATCAGACTGGCTGCAGAACACACTGCAAGTTTGCTAAGCAGAGTCCTCCTGTGGGACTACATGCTCCAGAGGGTGGAGTTGTGGCTTGGAGTATGAACTGTACCGCTTTGTTAAAACAACTATGTGACCTAAAGTGAACAAGCAGAAGCAGAAGACATGTTGTTCACCAGCTCTGCCTCCTGCTGTCCCCACCATGTGGCACCCCTGAAAGTCCTCTGACCAAAAGAAGAGGCAAGAGCCCACATGGGTGGTGCCAAGTCCCAAAGTCTGGCCAGGCATCCTGCAGGTTTGCTAATACTTTCCCTACCCTCAGCCAGGGATGAAGTTGAGAATGATTGCACTCTTAGTTGCTTACCAGCCTCAGAACTCTCTGTTCCAGGAAAAAAATGGACATCACACTGTCAGCTTCTCCAACACACTGTGGTCCCTATGAATGGGGAAAGGTCTTGGTTGAGTTGGATCCCAGTTGGCTAGATACTGGAAGAAAAGGGCGTTCTGAATCTTATCCCCTTCCAATGCATACTCAAAATTCCCAGTGCTGTCTTCATATATTTTAAGTGCCAAAGTACCTTTAAAAAATTTGCCTTCCTCAGTTAAAATCCAGCAAGCCCTGCCTGTCAAAAATGGCTTTCAATCTAGGCTGAGAAGAATCCAGCTAGGCCTTTTACAATTTTCCGCACCTCTGACTTTTCTTTGTACATAACTTAATCAAAAAAAATTTCTTCCAGTCTGTTATATTGTAGTCTACTTTCTCAGAGGTGATTCATTTTACTGATTTATGAAGCATGTCAGTTTGGCTTTTTGGGGGTAACTGATGTAGAACATTTAGAACAGAACATTTTCAAAAACCTTTCAGATACCAGCAAGCCAATATATGGATAATTGCAACACATATGGAGCACTGAAAGTCTTCAACAGGTTTAATGCTAGGAATTTTTTTAACTTGTGCATTCTACATACACTCTCTTGTGCTTTCTAGAAGCATGTGTGACATTTATGAAGATGGACAACATGAAGGACTGGGAAAAGATTCTGCTTTGAAAGCTTAGAGGTGAATTTTCCTTAATAATCTCTCTGCAGAGGGTCTGTACAGCAGTGAATGTCACTGCAGAACTTGTGAAAGAGATATCATTTGTATACTACACCTTTGCTTTCTAAATTCTCTCTCTATAGTAGGCCTCGCTTAAACAAAGGAATCTGCTAGGGTTCTCACTTGGAATAAAAACCCAATAAAACAGAATATAAAGCAGAATGTCCTCCAGAGCCTTCCTGTCTCTCTTTTGCTGTTAGAGTAAAAGGATAAAAGTGTATGGCACATTGACTCCCAGAACTATGCACTGATGCCAAAGCACTTAGCTTGTAGAGTATCTCATAATTTGGATGAGCAAAGTGCTAAAGTAAGTAGGGATTTCACTTATTCATCAGGTAAACTAAAAACTAGCCTCAGTATCTAAGCAGGATTTGTATTTTCTTTGCGGAAGACTGCCAGCCACACAGCTCATTACAAATACATATGCCAAGAACAAAAAGTCCTGCCTTGTCCCCAGTTCATCACAAAGTATGAACTCACCTTCAGGGCTGCTCTCACACAGTACAAGAGATTTCTATTTTATCCTTTATATACAGGAAATTTGCCTAATTAACATCTTGTTTTCCTACCCCTGGATTTTCAAGGATCTGTTGCAGTTGTGAATCCACCACATTTCAGACACAACATTATTTCAGATCCTCACTTAAATTCCCATGTCAGATTTCAGGCTTTTGGTTTCAGGCTTTTGGTTTCGGGACAGTAAAAAAGGGTCATGCAAGCAAGGGTGTCCTGTCAATCATAGTTTGCATCAAGAAAAAAAAGGCAAATCAAAAGCGATCCACATTTCTTCTAGAGAAGAACCCAGTAAAATGGTATCTGCAGTAACTTTTATAATTTATCTTACAGTCAGAAGCAGGCAGGATGAGATAGCAGGTGATATGGGATGGAAAATTAACATGCCTGTAGGCAGCAGCAGTACAATCCTGACTATTCTCTCTCATCAGTAAAGGATTTGTTTCTTGCTAGCCCAAATCCCAACTGGACTCTAAGCCTAGATTCTCAGCTGAAAGACAGCAGTGACCAACCCTGATTTCCCCTCTTCTGTCAAAGTCTCCTGATGCAGACCTCTCTAAAAACATTAAGTTCCAAGAACTTGGCTCAAGGTCACCCAGACTGAAATCTCCACCTTTGAAATATCCAACAGCAAGGCTCAGATCTGTAAGGGTACTCAGGCTCCCAGACCCTTCCTACCCTGAGGTCATATATTTTAAATTGTCCTTTGCCACCACAAATCTAAGCACGTATCTGGTCTGACGAGGATAGAAACTGCAAAACAATAGAATCAAAACCTGACCAAATAAAACCTGACCAAAAGAAAAAAAAAATCATTCCTGAGGAAAAACATACAGGACTTTCTGTAATGCATCATTTTACGCACCAAACAAGCCAACACCTTTAAGATAAATATGCTCTTCCTCTTCAGCAGGATCCACATCCTGCTTCTGCCCACCCACAGATACAAGATTGAATAGAACATGTTTGCTCTGACTAGAAGTTACTGCCAAGACACAAAAGAGTAACTCATGCATTAAAACACAGGCATCTGATGTAATTTTAAAAACCTTTAAGCAACCCTCATGGCCTTCAACTGTCAGTACACAACCTGTAGCAATTTTCACATCTTCAATATTTCATGACATCTATCATAAAATCTTAGAATGGCTGAGGTTGGAAGTAATCTCTGGAGGTCATCTGGTCCAACCACCCTCCTGTAACAAGGCCACTTCATGCATGGTATGCCCACATGACCTCTGAAGGTCCCCAAGGCAGGAATCCATGTAGAATACTGGCTCTTACTAAGTCTGCAAACCTGGGGATTTTCTACACAGAGCTTTCCCATTCACCTCCCTCGTGACTCAGAGTCTCTGTTGTTGTGGACCCGGGATCCACACTCTACTTCTTTCAGACAGTCTGGTCAGGCACTCATGTCCCAGATGAAAAGGGCAGGGAAGGCCCCAGCTCATCTGCCCCACCCATAGTCCCTTGCAGCAGTGGCTGGTAGAAATCACCTTTATTTTTGTCATTCTGAAAGTTCAGACCTTCCTTCCTGCTTCCGCAACTTTACCGTGCTAATTGTACTGAATTCCTCCAGTGTTTGTGGTGACCTTTTCAGCAGAGCTGCATGAGCTACATAACAGTAGTCTACTCTTTTCTTAGTGGACATTATTCACATACTTTTTTACAGGAACAGCCTGGAGGCAAATAAAGCAGAGGAGAGCAAGAAAATCTAGTAAAGCAAGGTTAATTGTTTAATCAGAGATTATTTGAAAAGTTCCTTCTGTCCCTCCTTGCCCTAAAGCAGAGAGAAGTATATCTTAGAAGGGGTCAGAGGACTTAACATTTACTCTCAGCTTCCTGGAACACCAGCTCAGTGCTCTGAATGTCCTCAAAGGAGCAGAAAAAAACTTCTGCAAATCATCCATGTCCACATTTCAGCTTTCTCCACACCTAATACTTCATCACTTGGGCAAGGCATAAGTCTCCAGACTGAATGAACTGCCAAAAGGAGATCAAGTGAACCTGTAAGATGTTGAGAGCTCAGGCAACACTAGCAGGAAAAAGGTGATGCTACCCCCCTTTCAATAGAAAAGGTCAGTGAAGATGTGTGGAAAACAGACATGGCTGTATGAAGTCATCAGAGTATATCATATATATCACTATACTTATTTTAGTACCACATGCAACTTTACAAAGGCAAAGCCCTTTTTTTTCCCCTTTCATTATCGAGCAGCCAGGCTGCTGTCGGCAACATATCAGCTGCCCCACTTGGCCGGCAGCAGGCAATGTAAGTAGCTCAATCTGAGTTCCCTGTGCAGTTCCCGCTTCCTTGAAACATTCAATGAGGTTATTGCTATTTGCAAGTCACTGGTCTCATCAAAGCAGGGGAAGAGGGGGATAAATTGAAACTTCTGCTAAATACATACAAATTGACCAATATGTTTTTTAAAATGCAGTAATTTTTTAGACTGTAGACTGAGCTGACATTGGGCAACAGCATTTTACCAAGACTTGTTCCTTACAGGAAAGGCTATAAGACAAGATAAGGCACTTGAAGGCCTGGTTTTGTGTGAGAAGGCAGGCACTCAGGTCCAACTAGCTTGTACAACCTCAGGTGGCTCAAAAGCCTACTGAAGATTAAAGAGAACACAACCCTCATTATTTGTCTTGTGTGCAGAGAAGGAGTGGTGGAGTGTCATGATTTAATCCCAGCTGGCAACGAAGCACCACACTGCTGCTCATTCAGGCCACCCTCTCATCAGAGAGGGCCAAAGAATCAGCAGACTCAGACTTCTGGATTTACCTAAGGACAGTTTAATGGGGACAGAGAGAACATACTAATAATGATGGTGGTGATTATTAATAATGATAATAACAACAACAATAATAATAGAATATATAAAAGACTGATGCACAAAGCAATTGCTCACTTCCTGCTCACTGATTCTGCCACTTCCCAAGCAGCAGGCCCCAGACAGCTTTCCTCTCCAGTTCATATACTAAGCATGACATCATATAGTATGGAATATCCCTTTGGCCAGCTGGGGTCAGCTGTCCTGGCTGTGTCCTTTCTTAGCTTCTCGTGTCCTGCCAGTCTTCTTGCTGGCAGGGCATGAGAAGCTGAAAATTCTCTGACTTAATATAAACACTACTATAAATTTAATACCAACTGAAAATATGTCTGTTATCAACATTATTCTCATATTAAATCCAGAACACAACACTATACCACCTACTAGGACAAAAATTAACTTATCCCACCTAAATCCAGGACATGGACATATCACAGGTATTACCTGTTGCTGTTCTAAATCAGGGGATAGTGAAGGAAAACCTTGTTAAAGGTTAAAGGTTCACTTTATGCAGCCCCTGTGATCCCTCCTGCATAAAGTCTTACGCTTATGAATTACCACACCTACACAGGTATGTCTGCAGAGTCTGCCTGAGAATAGCAATAATCTTTCAGCTAGGGAGGCCAGAACAAAGGCAGATAATACTAAGAGCCTCAGTATTATTCCTCACCCTGGTGATACTTTACTGCACCTTCAAAGCCACAATTTCCTGCACACTGGGTAAAACATTAGTACAACTCACATGGCACAAGGGACCAGGACAGGAACACTTGACTGTCCCTACAAGCACTCAGGTGCACTCATTTGTCTGAAAGAGTTGGTTAGTTGTCAGGGCAGACTCAGTAAGACCTCAGGATGACACCCCAGACTCTCAGGCTCCTGCTTTTGCTATGTTTCAGGAAAAGTAAAAGACAGCCAAGTGGAACAACAGACACAGTTCCTGGCAGACCTGAATTCTCCACAGTGCTACAGAATACAGTACTAAAGGGAAAAAAAATGAATTAAATAAATGAACTTGCATTTGTATCAGTCCAAAACAAAGGCCCATCTGGAAGGGTACTAATCATTGGTAGAGTAGGAAGTAAAGGTCTCCTGCCAAACAAATGATCAGTGACATTTGGAAAAGCAGGATGACAAATGTTTGCAAAAGTGGAAAAGTACAGTAAGAAAGAAATGCTGCCTGGACAAGCCCAAAGGAATTTGGGCTTTTCTTTTTAGTAGTGTCGCCCAAGAGAAAAAAAAAATAGAATCTCAAGTTCTAAATCTAAGGTCCTCTTTTTGTCAACGACAGAGAAATTTTAGAAATCAAGTATCTCACAAAGGGAAATTTCAATACAGCTTGCTTTCTCCCACATCTGGCAAATGTGTTTAAAACCTATATACCTACGTATGTATTTATGTGTATCCCTACATGTATACACCTGTGTAATGCAGCCCTGGGAGAAGGAAATCTGTTAATTGGATGTTTCAGTGCTGAGAAGAAATAAGAGCAGAAAAAACATATGTGCAGGATGAGACTTCAGAAGAACAGAGTGTAAACACTTTTGGGTTTCAGATTAGATTAGAGACAGAAAAAAATATGTATGTTTTTGAGACAAAGAAAGAAGGGAGCAGCAAAGAACTCACAGTGAAAATATATTGAAAAGAGAATCACACAGTTTGTAAACTGTGTAAAATGAGGGGGAAATGCAATATACAGTTCACAACAAGCTAAGAAAATGCCTCCTTCTTCTCTGATTCTACAAATGCCCACCTTTTTAGAGTCTTTTGTGTTGCTTTATTTTCCTTCCTTTTTTTCTGATGTTTTATTTAGTAGATATAAGTAGATTACCTTGTAGATATTTAACAGAATAAAATGAGTGGCTAGGAAAACACTGTGGTAACAGAATGCAAAAAAATTATAAACTGCCAATTATAAAGTGCCACAGATATAAGGGAGGAATCAAAACAGATGCTAGTATAGCACACTGATGTGAATTTAAAGAATATCACAACAATAGTCATGGCTACTACTGTTGAATTGTTTGTGTACAGGTGTAAATCTGGTCACCAAAAAAAAGCCAGTCAATAAAATTTACAGGTGCTATGTGCTGATCTGCTTACTGGAGTAAAGAGCTATAAATTCATGTGTAACTTTGAACATCTGTGTTTCAGGATACAAGCAGGAAAGGAGAGAACAGCTGGAGACCAGTAATTTTTCTGCAAACACTAAGGCACGCATCTCAAAAATCAGAAGACATTAACGAAGGAACTGCAAGTACCCCAAGACAACCTAGAAATTTGTGGTCACACAGGTGTCTAGAGCAGCTTGGGACTCTGCAAGAGAAGGGTAACTTCAGGGCACACACACGCAGGCCCCAGGACTTCAAGGGGCCAGAGGTACAGCTACAAGACACAGCATGACACAGCCTTGAAACACTGTCTTGAGAGAATAAGAAAATGTAATCAGGCTTGTGAAGCTCTGGCTGCTGCTGTCTTCCAGACCTGAGTATGGAAGACTCACTTGACAGGTTCCTTGCCCTGAGACAGGTGCAGATTCCCGTTGTTCTGATCGGATCTGGAGAGCCTTGGTGATGTTAAACACACTAGGTGCCATGGGTATATTAGTGGGTACTATCCACAGAGATGCTCGGCAGAAGCAAGGCTGCCTGCGTGTCCTCACCGCTGTGAGCCCCCGGGGGTCCCCGGCCGGGGGAGGATGGCTGCCCCAGGCACAGGGAGGGGATAGCGAGGGATACCCGGAGTAGGACCCCGCTTCCCACGCTGCCCTGCAGGGATAGGGAGCCGGCCTTAGCGCACCCAGCGCAGGGCCTGGGCCCCCGTACGCCCGGATCACCGAACACCGAGAAGCCCCGGCGCATCCCCCATCCCCGGACCCCCCGGCGCCTTCCTCTCCCCGCCGGAGGGGGAAAGGCGGTGCCTGCGGGGCGGTCTCTCCGAGGCGTGGCCCCGGCCGCCTTTGGTTCGGCAGCGGAGCCGGCCCGGGAAAGCGGTGGGGAGCGGCGGCCGCCATGGGGACGAACGCGCCGCCGCGCCGGGAGCCGCTGGCCCGCGGCCCGCACGTAAGTCAGGGCTGGGCGGGGACCGCGGTGGGCCGGGGGACTGCGGGGCCGGGGGACTGCGGGGCCGGGGGACTGCGGGGCCGGGGGACTGCGGGGCCGGGGCCGCGGCTGAGCCCCCGCGGGCGGGAGGGAGGGAGAGAGGGCAGCGCTCTGCCCAGCCCTGCGCCGAGCCGGGTCCCGGCCCGGGGGATGCGCCGGAGGGAGCTGCCCTGCCCGCCCGGCGAGGATGTCACGGCAAGCGCCGTCTCCGGGGCCATCGCGGGACCCGCCTCTGTATCACAGTGTCTCCACCGGGCACACGGCATTCGGGGCCGTGCCGGCTGATCTTCTGGGCGTTTAAAAGTTCTCGTGAGACGTGTGCTGAATAGGTTGCCTATTTGTGCCCTTTCCCTCTGGATTCTCTCTTCATTACCCAGTCCATAGCAAGCCGTGGGGAGCCGGTGACCTTCCCAAAGCCAGCACACTGTTCCTTGTAATTGTGACTACCTTTCTGTTATCTGGGAGATGAAAAATTAAATTCACCCAGATTAGGTTCACCCACCCTGAAGGGTGGTCTCGGGAAGGGCCTAGAATAATTTTCCCATTTATTTTGTTGATGTACCTGCGGCAATGACGAATAGCCCCAACGCGCCGGGGCCAGGTGCTGTACAGTGCGTTAGGACGAACGGTGTGCACGCTCGAAGGGTTCACGTTCAAGCAGGATGTAGACAGGGTTTGGGAGGAGAGGCATGAGTACAGGTGGGATAACAAGGGGACTTGAGCTCCGTGGGGTAATATTTCAGGTAGGTTTTCTCAGGAGGCGTTCAGCTAACAGGTGAAGTCAACACAACGTTGAGAGGAAGACAGAGAGCTGTAACAGCAGAGAGGATAGCAAGTGCAGAAAGGCTGAGAAGATGGCTCTGGAGAGGAGGCCAAGACCCACGGGAGGGGTCCAGATTCCATGCCCTTTGGCCTACCACTACAGGAAGTAGTCCTGCTGGTGCTGTTGCCCCAGGACATTCACTTTGCCACCTGTAGAGCAGGTTTTGTGACTGACTGGCCAGCTGGTTTTAACTACCAGGAGCTATAGCTCTCTGCATGCTTGAAGGGTGTGGAACAGATATCAGAGGTGATCTCTGCAAAGATGTGTGCCTATCATAAAAAGGAGGCCTCTTCCATTTCAATCTGAATGTCTTACTATGTCAGTTCTTTCTTTGAAGCTTTTCTTTACATATCCTCCCTTTCCTCTTGTGTTCCAGCCAGCTTTGACTTCAGATTTGGCACCAGGTCTCACTGAGATCTGGAGGTGTTGAGAAATATCACCTTGGATATTCACCAGTGAAGGCATCCGTCTAGGACTCAGGCTTTAAAGAAACTGATTTCCAAAAAGCACTGAAAATATATATGTTGTATTTATTTTAAAGTAAGAAATTAATTGACATTTTTTGCCCTCTTGTAGCAGTGTTTTCCTGTGATGCTGAGTCCAAATCTGAAACCACTATGTCAGCACATCAGATACTGAAGAGTAAACCAACTCAGGGACAAAAGTGAAAATTAACAAAGCTTCCCATTCATATTAAGGAAATCAAGGGTGCGGATGGAAATTATCCAATGTTCACATATGTTCCCCCAAGATTTTAAATGAGAATGTCAGTACACAGGAACTATGTGGACTGTCTGACTTGGGAGCACTCTTCTACCAGAAGATTCCTCACCCCTGCTGCATTGCTCCTTATGCATATCACACTTAACAAGGCTACCTGCAGCCTGGAGGATTTTAACTAGTAAGAAGGTTGGTGGCCCACACCAGGGGACATGATTCCCATCAACACTGAAATCGCAGGCAGATTTTTATGGGCTATGTAAAATTGACACTATGGCATAGTCAAGAACACTCATATTTCCTCTAAATAAGCATGATTTCATGTGGTAGAAGCCAATCATAGTGATTTTCCCACTAAGTACTTAGCTTTGAAAATACAGGAATGTCCTTTTCAAAATCATATTGAAATTGTATGCTTTTTCTTACAATTGTAATCAAATTTTAATTCTAATCAAAAGATTGAGCTGGAAAATTGAATCTTTGTATGAGAAAATACAGGCATGAGAGCGTGCCACACAATGCCAGTATTTCATAACCACCTTTCAGAGACACACAAGAGGGTTTCAAAAAGCACATGAAAAGTAAGAGAGAGAGCCTCTCACAATGTGGAGTCTCATGGTCAGGGATATTCAGGCTGAGTTTTTATAAATAGTGCCTCAGCAGCCAGGCCAGTCAGAAAGTGGTCTGTGTTCACATGATTCTGAGTAACTTCCTATAGCCTAGCACACAGAAGGCCTTGGGAAAATAGGCTGCTATTTTCTTAATAGTGTATGGTCTTTCCCAGAGAGACTCGGCACAGCCTAAGGATATTGGTGTTTGTTAGAACATCTGCTGAAGAGTTACTCTTCCTGCAAAAATCAGGGAATATTTTTGCAGTCTCTCTAATGTCTCTCTAATTGTGGATGATTTTTCATTAAAGCATCTGGTACTAAATTAAAGCTTTAACAAAAGAACATGGATAGCAAATCCAGCTGAGAAAATTAGACTATTCTATAATAACAGCTGACTCAGATTCTCTTCATGTGACTTTTTTTTCCAGATTCGTATCAAAAAGCCAGAATGAAAGAATGGCAATTTAGCATGTGGGGGTTTGGGGGTTTTTTTTGGTTTTTTTTTTTCCCCTAAATGTCATCCTGAATTCCAAAGAATTGCTCTTCATCATCAAGATCTTGATTTACTGTCCAATCAAAGCACATTAACAGAAAGTTTGTTGGTTGAAAGCTTTAGAAACAGAGCCTCTTTTTAAGTTTCTGTGCTTGTTTTTACTTTTCCTTGACTTTTATTTGTTGTTTGGAGAAACCAATGTTTTTCTGGACATTTCTGGCAATGAAAATACAGAAACTACAAAAAATGAGGAGATTTTATTCTTGACCCAGAATTAAAAGCACAGATGTACTTTTGTGGAATGCCTGATACCAGTATGCTTTTGACTGGCACTTAACCCTTCTATTGCATCTCTGCAAGCTTCTTCAAATGAAAAATCTGAAATTGTTTCAGGGAATTATAGTACCCATGTAATAGGTTAGGATTTAAGATTCCTCTGAGAGTCACATGATTAAAGGAGATATTTGAATAACTCACCTAATAATACCTAGTGTGTTAAAAAGACAGGAGAATTTAAACTTAGGGAAGGGTAGCTACTACAACACTTCTTTGTCCATTTTATATTCTCAGTCTCACAAAATCTCATCATCTGTCTTGGTAAGTATAAACTGACTATCTGCTTTGTACTGTAACTGTAACTTTGCAATCTCATTTTCTTCTTTCATCACATTTTTTGTCTTAATGAGGTTAATAGCCAAAATCCACAAACTACACATGAAAGAAATTATTTTTATATGGCATAAAGGGTGGAAATACATGTTTACTATTACAATTCTTTAGTCCTGATATTGGATCACTTCTTAATGGATTTTATATTTTGTAATTATATAGTAAAATTAGTACTCCTTAAAATTAGAAATTAACAATTACCAGAGAAGACACAATATTTCAGATATTTGTTATCTGATGGCCACATTGAAAAACACAGTTGCATTCAAGTAGGATGCCAAAGAGCCTCAAAAGGATTAGGTGAGATTAAAATAAACAAACAAACAAACACAACCAAAAAACCCAGTTGAACAAAAAGAGCAAAGAGGAATCTCTAGACCTGTGTGCAACATGGGAGGTATTTATTAATAGTGAGAAGTGGTCAGAGTTTGATTCCTCCTTCCTGCCAGACTTTTAATTTTCTTTTCAGCACTTCACGCCAATTTGAAGTGAAAAAATTAGCCAGTCTTAACATCAGAACGGGGAAAGCTTAACAGAATTTGCTTCCCAGACTTTCACAGATTAGAGATATTTGCATCTTTGGCTGTTGCAAACTTGGCTGTTTCTTCTGCATGGTTTCCTCAACCAGGTATTCATATATATATATATATATATATATATATATATACACACACATATATATATATGAATATAAAATATATATATTATATTATTATATTAATATATATTCATATGAATATATTTTCTTCATATGAATATTCATATATTCATATATATTATATATTATTATATTCATATATAATTCTCCCACCTGTACTTGAGATGGAAATTTGGATCTTGTATTTGGCAAAGTTACCCACTGTCTTACCTAGTGATGACAGCTTCCAATCAAGTTCGTTCTGCGCTGGCTCATGTCCAAATACTCTGAGTATGTACAGCAACTCTACTCATTCCATTTTGAACATACTCCAAGTTGTTTTAAGTGAACCACATCGTCTACTGATCAAGGGGTGTAAATGCACAGCATAGTAAGAGGAAGAATTACACCACAAGAATCACCCCAGCCTAGGCTGCCATCGTTGTTCAAGACCAACTATGGGTATGTTGAACTTTGTCAGATTTCCCAGTGAATGTCTGATGTGTCAACAAATCAGCAGCAGCAATCATTCCTGCAGGACTGAACAAGAAGTGGAGCTTCAGAAGAAACAGACAAGCTGTAACCTTAACAGCATCGATTACAAGTGAAGAAAACAGACCCTTTTGAAGAATTAAACTGATCACACAAGCAGAGTTAGTCACATGATGACAACAAAAAGTGGATCAGTTCCACTATTTTTAGATAGAGGGAGTGGGAAAGAAAAGTTTTGTGGTTTGGTGCTTTTATTAGCTGAAATTAAGATAAAGGCTCAAGACATTGAATGAACTGGGAAAAAAAACCCTGAAACTATTGAGGCTTCCAGTACTCTTTCCAGTGCTTTGCATGGGTTTCAGATGGATATTATCTTAGCCCACACACACACTCCTGGTCAAGGAATTCTCTAGAACAGAGATTGCTTTTTATCCCATGCATCTATCACATTCTACAACTCTAGCTAGTTACAATAAACTTTACTCACATTTTATAGGATATATGCAAATGCCATTATTTTGGCATTATTTGACACCAGAATATGCCATCTTTCCAGTAAGGTAAAAAGGAACTGAAATCTATTACAGAACATTGGAAATTCTGAAAAAATATATGGGATATTTTTTACCTAATTCCTAATTATGTCAGTGAGATTCACAACTCTGCTTGTTACCTGGGTTTTTGAATTTTAACACCAACTCATGGAAATATATAGATTGGAAAAGAACCTTAAGGTCATCAAGTCCAACCATTAATACAGCACTACCATGTCCAACATTAAATCATGCCCCTAAATGCCACATCTATGTGCCTTTTAAGTAATTTTAGGGATGGTCACTCTAGTACTTCCTTGGGCATTTGCTTATAATGCTTGATAAACCTTTCAGTGAATAAACATTTCTGAATATCCAAGAATAAACCTTCACTGGCACACCTTAAGGCCACTTCCTCTTGTCTATCACTTGTTACTTGGGAGAAGAAACTGCTTCTTCTTAACGTAAAGAGTGATAAGGTCCCTCAGCTGGTCCTCATAAGATAGCTCCCTGCACCAGCTTTATTGATGTCTTTGGACAGTATCTTTCCACAGACAAAGAACAAATTTTCATATAGTTCTTGATTTCCTCTCCCTTAGCTGGGATTCTGTATCTTGCAATCTTAGCTACATGTAGATGATCATTTTGTGTTAGTATAAGACACTGAGCAAAGATGTAAGAGATCTGTGTTGTGATGAGAAGAGAATAAATCCCCAAATTTCCCTCTTCATAGCATCTATGGCATTGTCTTATCTCTGATCTCTTCCCCTTCTCTGGAACATCAGATATGAATTGTTATGTGGTTGCCTACAATTGCTACTAACTGCACAGCTCACCTGGTAGTTTTAACTGGGAACAACAAACAGGAAAATGCAGGAAAGTAAAACTGATTAGTCTTTCCTTACTGTGTGTAACTGTTTATATTCTCCTTATATCATGTAGTACATGGTACTTGGTCTCTTCCTACAAGGGATATTTGCAATGGAGTGTATTCACAGTAGTTGAACACTACTGTGCCAGAATCTTCAGAGGTTATCAGTTTAGCTGTGTCAGAAGGACCTGCTTTTCTGAAAGCCCTGATCTTTAACATTCATGTTGCTTTTAGGTGTTGTAGGCTTGACAGTACAAATTGATATGGACAGCTGATTTTGAAAATCTTCGTAGAAGTTTTCACCCTCTTACTCTCAGCATGTGTCTTTGACATAAATGGACATAAATGAAAAATTAAGGATAATTAATAAAAGATTCACATCATGTAGATATTGAAAAGTCACAATGCTCTGCTTTCAGAAGGGAATAGCAACACAGTGCTTAGCACCAGTGCAGAAGCTCAGAGTGCTACTGATTCTGTCTGTCCACACTATCCATCTCCTGGGCATAGTCATGCACAGACCAACCCAGTTCAGCACCTTTCACCTCTTGCAGGATGGGTTTCCAAAGAATCCAAACCAGCTGCAAACCAAACCCACTCACTGATCTTTGGTTCTTCTGTTCAGATCTTAAGCAACATGACCTCTCCTGAAAGAAGTAAGCTCCTCATCTCCAACATTTTGTAACACTTTGACACTAATGTCCATTTAGTCTCTGCAGAGCCTTTACTATTCCTGCAAGGTTTCTGATGAGGGAAGTGCCAATAAATTGTCTGGATACTGAGACCCTGCTCCTCTAATGAACTCCCTCACAGCCACAGGCCTTGTCAATGACAGGAGGTCCTCTTCACAGAGTCATTGGAGATTTTGAGCAGCAAAGCATAAAACTGGCTGGAGCAGGCTGAGGCTTCTCCTCCCATCTCATCTCTCTGCATAGCATTTGTTTCTCTGCTGGAAAGCCTTTAGACAGGGCTCACTCAGTAACAAGAAAAATTTAATCTTGTTTATGTAATATGTGAAGTCTGTGAGAGAGAAATAACCAAAATGGGCATAAACTTTCTTGTTTCTTCTGCACCTTTTACTGTAACATGCTGGGACGCCATTAGAACATTTACAGAAGAATCAAATGAAGAGATGCACTGATGTTGTTAATAAGAGTAATTAACTCTCAATGTAGTTGCTTCTAGCTGTGTTAGTACTAGTATAAACCAGAGTCTGTCCATATGTTCACCCTTCTCTACACTCATGCTCAAATATGATCCAGGCTCTTCTTCAGCATTTTGTTTCAATGAAACAAATAGACATAGACATGCTGGTAAGCTTATCATAACCTGAAAGCATTTACAGGAGACAACTCAAATTTATTTAATATTACATTTCCAGAATGTACATGGGTTTTTAAGCAATGTGCATAAGAAAATCTAGTGATGCAGAGAACAATGAAAATAATTTAAATTGGACATGAATTGAACCTAAGGTGGCTTCCAGTTGCAATTACTACACGTGGTCAGTATTGCAAGCAAAGATGGCTGGTAATTTCAGAAGTGGGTGTGCTGCAATATTCTCAAAACACTGAGTCTTTAAGGAGCTGTGACTCATTGAACCACAGCTGTCTCAGGACTTTATGAACACAGGATAAGATCCTTTCCAGCTCTCTTGGGAAACAGTCACATCATCTCTTTAAATTCCCAAGGGCAAGTCTCAAAGGGTTTTCACTTTAATAATTACTATTGAATATATTTTTTTCTTTTAGCTGAAGACCTCAGTAATTGTTTCTCAAAGTCTTTTTAGACAAATATTTGTAACTGCTAGGAATGTCACCCTTTTTCTCCCTGGTGAAGGCCAGAAATGCGACTATCTCGTTCCTTGCACCTACCTACCTTCTTCTAGGTATGTCAGACACAGGAGTCGCTCCTGTGGCTAATTTTTCTAAGAATTAAAGGGCAAAACTAGAAGGGATTTGAGACCCTACAGGTATTATATGGATGACCAAAGATACAATCTGGACTGAAAAACTTGGCAAAGTTCAATACCACACAGGCTTGTAGGTATGGTCCTACCACACTAGGCTCAGATTTCAGCCACAAAACGTGAGATCAGAGAGATAAGAATGGGTGAAGAATTGTCCTTTTACAAAGACTGTGTGACGCCAGCTACTGCAATGTTTTAGGCAATTGTTTTCATAGCAGAATATAGTGGGCACAGGTTGCTGTTGTTACACATGGTGCCTCAGGTATTGAACTAGGATCCAAGTCACAGTCACTTCACTAATGTGAGCTTGAGAAAACAAATCACATCTCTTTTACAGTCAACTGGAACACAGACGACAGCAACACCTCATAGTTAGTTTAACAGCTTTTTTGATTGTGCTGCACGCCAATGAAGTTGTCATTTGGTGACAACCTGGGCTGAATTAATGCCTAAATTATAAAAATCTGCATCACAGCCAGGCACTCTTCACGAGCTAGTGACAGGTGCCCTGACTGGGGGCTGCAGTTCCTCACGGCCTGCACGACCAGGCAACTGCCTTATTCTTCCATACACCCCTGTAGGCTGTGTTTGGCCTAACTGTGCATCTCCTGCAGTAACCCCACAGCCCGTAGTTCCCTGACAGTCCTCACTTTAAAAGTTCCTAATATGATGGCAGTCGCCACTGAAGCTGTGAGATTATCCAGCAGTTTTAGCTAGATTGCTCAGATGTGTATATATGGAGTAGTCCACGTATAGACCGACAAGCAGAGACTGTCCCACCTCAACGATATGATTCCTCTTTAGGAGAAATTCTTCACAGAAGAAGTGATGAGACATTGGAACGCGCTGCCATTGCAGTCACCTTCCCTGGCGGTGTTTAGGGAAAGGGTGGATGTGGCCCTCAGAGCCATGCCACGGTCTGGTTCACAGGGTGATGCTGGGTCCTAAGTTGGACTCGATAACCTCAGGGGTCTTTTCCCGGTGCTGTGATTCTGTGACGCCAAACCTACAAACGTCACTTCCTGCGAAGACGGGCCTTGCTGTGCCGGCGGATGCCAGCCGTCCTCCGCGGTCCTGGCGCAGGCCAAGGTGGGTGCGAGGCGGCGGCGCAGAGCCGGGCCGGGCCGGGCCGCAGCCATGCGGGGACGCGGCGGGAGCTCCGCGGGGCGGTTGTGCCGGGGGCGGGGCACCCAGCGGGCCTGGGGCCGTCCCCGCCAAATCAGGGCTCCACAGCCCCCGAGATGCGGTCGCGGGTGCCCGGGAAAAGCGGGGAATCCAGGGGCTCCGCGGGGGAAAGGTGCGCACGGGCACTGCCCGGAAGAGCAGAGGGCGGCGCGCCACAGGCCTGGCTTCTCCCGGGGTGGGGGCTGCGTGAGGGGGAGTGCCGGGCAGACCCTCCGCTCGTGTGACTGGTGAATGGCCTCAAGTGTCAGGGCGGGTTTAGGATAGATATTAGAAACAGGCCCGTCGCCGGGAGGGCGGCTGTAACGGGCTCCCGAGGGAAGTGGTCACAGCACCAGCCTGAGGGGGTTCAGACCATGCTCTTGGGCACATGGGTGCTTGGGGTGTCCTGTGCAGGAGTAAGAGTCGAACTCGATGATCTTTGTGAGTCGCTTCCAATTCACCGCTGGAATCATCATATTCTGTGATTCACAGTGTTACCAGTACTGTGGAGAAACACGGGGGCTGATCCCTCACACCGGGAAGGGGCCTGGTGGAGCCATCAGCCACATTCATGGGGGAATGGTGGGGAGCATTTTTTGCCCTAACACGTGCAGGGCAGTGGATGCTTTTCCACCCTCACAGAGGCGTTTCAGGGTGTCTGAAGGACTTGATTTGGTGTTTGGTGAGTTGCACTGGGCTCTAGGAAGAGGCCCCCTGTGTGTGCCCAGACAGGCGATGTAGAACCGATGGGTGGGGAAGGGAGGTGGGGGTACACATACTGGTACAGGGTGTGCAAAGAGTTCCGGGCAGAATATCCTGCATATCGCACAGCAAAGCAAGTGGGAAGATGAAATTGCCCTCAACACATGGGGATAGACAGAGCGTAGAGACTGGGAATATTCCAGGGTCTTTGATTTTTTAACCTAGTGTTTCAGAGGTATGAATGTAGAGTACGGAATATACAGGTAGTGTCATTTGTGAAACAGTGGTCAAGGGGCGTCTCATGCTCTGGGGACTGCTAACAGAAATAGTCGCTGTTTGGCTGCTGTAAAGTCTGGCCCAGAAGTCCCTCAATCTGTAATAATCTAAGAGCTTTAGGATGGGATATAGAAGAGTAGTAGACCAAAGCACATGGAGATTAATTATTTCAAATAGTCTTTCATTGAAGACTGTTTTATTTCCTCTCCTTTCTAGTAAAGATTGGTAGTCTCTGGAAGGCAGAAGAGTTAGACCCCCAACTAGAGAATTCTATGTAGATCAAACTCAGTGTATCATCAAACATCTAGAAACTAAGAGGCAAATGTTAGTGACTAGTTATTTCAAATGATTAGTGATTAGTTATTTAAAATTATTTTGGTAAACAGTTATGAGAAGAGATGATTTCTCTGCAAAAACTGATAATGAATTCTAAAACCACAGTGGTAACAAAACTTTGTAGCTAGACCATCACAGCTCTGCTTGAAGGAATTTGCTATTAATGGCTGAAGGGACTTGGCCATTACTTGTTGATAGTGCATATTGTCTAAAAATACAGAATTGTTTTTGCATTTAGGCTCAGAAAAGGTCAGAGTCAGGATAGAATAATGTCTGTTACTAAACTGTGATATAGCAAATACATCACACGTTTCTTTAGGAAACATCCAAGTTATCCTAGAAAACAATTAACTGCTTTAATTAATGGCAGATTTCAACATGCAGTTGATACTCATATTGCATTGTTACCTACCTTGGGCTAGGGTAAATATTTTGGTTCTTCACATAAGCAGGTGTTTAAAATTGACAGCAATAGGAAACCTGTCTGCACCAAGGCCAATGCATAGCTCACTTGGCAGCTTTTTGAAACTACTGTGTTACAGAGTTTTAAGGCACTGGAAATTATTCTACTTTGAAATGTAATGTTAAGTTGAAATGGACAAATATCAGGAATTGCTTTTGATTCTAGTAAATTCAGACAGATTTGGAGTGTCTCCACATTTACCTCTCAAGTCATTTCAAGAGACCATTTTTGCAGCTAAATACTAACTGTAGTTAAATGTGATCTTCATGGCTGGAAAGATGTGTGGGCTAGTGATTCAGTTCTGTTGATTCTGTAGTTAGGGTGAAAAATGAAATTTTATTTTTTCTCAACTTAGAGATGTACTGTTTTAGGAGATGGTATATTCTGTTCTGGATGGAAGGTTTTTAGAATTTTAGACAATGCTTGAAGAAAAAAGGAAGACAGAAAATTCTGCTTCTTAAAGTCCTAATTTGCATAAATGAAAATAAACTATTGTCAGAGGGATCATGGTGGTCCTAGCTCAGACAGGTAATTTGGGGTTAACAGACCTCAGATAAGTTTGCTTTGTTACTTCCTTGTTTTGCAGGTTTTTTACTTTGGCTTCTTGTTTTATATAATAGAGAATACGTATGCAGCAGTGGCCAACTTGTAGAGTTATGTGAGAGGTTTGCCTCTAGTTACACTAATATTGTTCATGCAGTTCCAGAGACAAGTTTATAGGTGTGTCAGAAGTGGCATTCACATCTCCATCACCATTTTATTTTAGTTAGTGTCTAGTTTTACATAAATAATAACAGGATGTCCTGCTCAGAACCACCTCCAAAGAGAGGTTGTTTTAGAAATGAGGAAAAGGAGTCTGGATATGGTCACTACCAGTCATAGTTTTGCAGAGCCATAAGGTATTGCAAGTGGACTAGAGATACCACTTTACCTTGGGACAGATTCCTGATCACCCTGATGTTGCTACTACACCAAAGTATTGTTTTGTCATGTGTGATGAAATGTAAACTAATGTCTTAAAAACAGGGAAATCTTTAAAAGTTGATTAATTTTTTAAGTTTCATGAGGGTGTGGTGTCACAGTAGCCTTTCTTTTAGAACTTTACTGAAAAAATCTGAATGCAATCTAAAAGGAGCATGGAATTGCTAATATTATCATGTATCGTCATGCTTTTCTAGCTGGCTAAATCAGTAGAGAGATTGATACTGCTTTGAGTCAAGGATAAGCAAGCCTTGTACACTAATCCAGAAGAAGTTCAGTCTTTTGCACAGTGGAACAAAAATCTGACATAACATTAGATTTATACCAAAATAATATTGCTTACTTAAACTCTTGCTAACACCTTAGTAATTTCTGTTTGGGAGGAGAGGAAATTTGGGTTCTTTTGAGTTTATTATTTCTGTATCGTTTTTTAATAGGTTTATTTGAACCTAATACTGTATTGTTGATTTTCTTAATGTACTTTGGCCTACAAAATGGTATGTAAGGCTTTAGAAGTAAATGTTTAACTTACTTTGCCTCACCAAAATGTGTTTAATGGAGATACATGAACTGTCTTAGTCAAAAACTTTCTCTTTTTGTTTACAAGGTCTGTCGGTGGATGCATCTGAACTATTTGTTCCATTCTGTAACTTGGAATATGAGATTTTCTTTATTTCGTTTACTTAGGCAGATTAATTTTTCTGCTTATACAGACATTTCCATCAGAACAAGGAGACATAGTTTTTACTGTTTAACTACAGTTGAACTTCATAATACTTAAATATTGTTTATACAGAAATTTATAGTCTATTTGTAGAAATAGAAGTACTAATAATGAGTTTCAAGTAGTAAAAATACATTTCTATTCTGAATTTGGGAAACAGAACTTACTCGTTCTGTTAGGTACTAGTTATCCATTGTTGCTGGAGTAGTTAATGTGTAACCACAGTTTGGGTTGCACTGCTGTTTACTGCTCATGGAATGTATACCATTTGCTGCAAGTAAATTACTATTACTAATGACACACTTATTTTTTCTCTATTATGTCAGGAGGTGTACTTCAAGAATCTTTCAAAACTGAAACAAAAGGAAGTCATGGAGAAGAATGGAAACAACCACAAACTTCGTGTTTGTGTTGCTACTTGCAACCGTGCTGATTATTCAAAATTAGCTCCCATTATGTTTGGTATTAAGGCAGAGCCACAGTTTTTTGAGCTTGATGTCGTAGTGCTTGGTTCCCACCTGATTGATGATTATGGGTAAGGTGAATTTTTATCTACCAATATGTTTCTGAGGTGTTAACAATGATAATATGGACATTAGGTAAAAAGAAGTCTTGGCATAATGAGTATACACAACAAAGTGGGGTTTTTTATCCAGAATTTTATTTTGCAGCTCCTTATGAGATTGCATATTTCTGGGATTTTTTTCATCCTGTCTTGGAATTCTAGAATGCTTTGTGCGAATGCTGTAATTGAGACCCTAAACAGGATCCCTGACTGTATGAAGTGAGAAATTCATGTCCTGCATTTTTCCCTGAAACCTGGTGATTGTCAAATGGAAACGTGTCTCAGTTCTTTAATTTTAGTGGATAAAAGAGCCTCATTCATTTTAAGTCATTTTAAATTGCAGCTCTTCTGCTTTACAGTTGTTGGAGAAAGTACTTATATATTGCATGTCCCAGGAGAACACTATTAGTTCTTCCTTCCAGTGTTGTGGAGACAGGAAAGTGTGGTTGTATGTTTCTAATAAAATGAATAACAAAATGATATAGGATTATCTGTGGTATATGGATAGGTGGGAGAGAATAGAGTCCCTGTCCATAACTCTCCATAAGTAAGGAATCAAATTGCCTGCCCAGGAGGATGAGATATCTTGGTCCAAATCCCTTTCTTTGGGAAGACTTCCCTCATCCCAGGTGGATATTCTTGTTGCTGGGGAAAAGGTTGAAAGAACAGCACAGAGAGCCTTTCTGGGATTGTTGATTTTCCTCAGGTTGAATTTACCAGATTGGACCCAGTAAGTGAAATAGATATGAAAACGCATGTTTTGGAAAACAAAATCAGACTTTAGCTTAGTATTGGCATTATTGAACTCCTAGAAATGTGTAAGCGTATCTTTTTGGACTTTACAATGAGAAATTTTGGCATTTTATAAGCTAGGACAGGAGAAAGTTATATTATCTCAAACTACTAAAACAGGATGTTCCAGGTGACTGTTCTCGTTCTGCATATTACAGCGCTCTGTTCCTTGCTTTATACTGGACGTTGTTTCTATCCAGTAACATGGCAAGGTGAATTCAACATCACAAAACTAACCTGATTCAAAACAAAACCAAACATGAAAGTCAAACGGTTAAACTTCTTTACAGGTTAGTATGTTGAATTGCACCATCTGATTGGAGAAATAAAGTAATCCCATTTCATTTGCTAGAAAGGATAAACATGGCCGTGATTTCTCTATATCACATAACCCTTTGCTGTCTGCAAGACTTGTGCAAAGTAATACAAAATACTATTTTTCCAGTTCCAAGGTGTGTAAAACTTACATCTGTAAGTGAGTGATTTGTAATGCACAAAGCAAACAGTAGAGATTTTGATCTGGCAAATGTTTTTGTTTTAGTTAATTTTTGGTAAGTATTCTAAAACCCAGGTACTTGGGTTTTTTTCAGGGCCCTGCACCCCTTAATCTGGGTCATCCTAGAAAATTAGTGGGTCCTCAGAACATATATGTTCTAGTGATGTGGATGGGGTCATCGACAGTAGCAGAAGTCAGATGACAGTGATCCTGTGAGATTTCTTTTACTGAAATGCTTGAAGGATCATAAAAGAAACAAAACCACCAGAAATGCACATTCTTGTTTGTCCCCAAGATTTTCACCTTTCAAAAGGCAAAGAATACAGAAACAAAGAGCAAAAAGTTTTCTGAGATAAATGTACATAATCAGGAAAATTTTAGATCTGTAGGATCCGTGTAGGATATTTGTAATTGGAATTGGAAATGTAATGAAGTTTATGCAATACAAATGTGAGCCCCTTTACTCGGTAAAATAAAGATTCGCCCTAAAAAAATACAGAATCTGAAATAATATATGCTACCTACAGAATGTTTTCTTTAAACATACAGGCCTCAGCTTTGCATCACATCTGTTGTATTTATACAGTTTTCCACAGAAAAGTCAATAAAAATACCCTTTCTGGCAGGAAATCATGTCTATTCTCTGAAAGACTCTGCAGACACATGAATAAAGAGTTTGATTTCTGAGGATTTCCAGAATATATTCAGCACAGTTCTTCCTCAGAGGTGTCTAGAAATAATGGGTATTTGGAATATTAGGGAGGATCTTCACATGGATGACAATATTCTGTTAAAATCTTGAAAGCTGCTTTCCTCAGTAAAGAAGAAGTGAAAAGCAGGTCTTTTTTCAAACCCCAATACAGCTGTTGTAACTTGTGTTTATTTTGTGAAGCAACATTGCTGTAAAGTCAAGTTGTATTTACTCTAATAACCCTTTTTCTCTGACCTTCAGTAATACCTACCGTATGATTGAACAAGATGACTTTGATATTCATACAAGATTACACACCATTGTGAGAGGGGAAGATGAGGCAGCTATGGTGGAGTCGGTGGGCCTTGCATTAGTCAAGTTACCTGATGTCCTCAACCGCCTGAAACCTGACATAATGATAGTTCATGGGGACAGATTTGATGCTTTGGCTCTGGCCACATCTGCAGCCCTGATGAACATTCGCATTCTTCACATTGAAGGTGGGGAAGTCAGTGGGACCATCGATGACTCCATCAGACATGCCATAACCAAACTGGCCCATTACCATGTCTGCTGCACGAGGAGTGCAGAGCAGCACTTGATAGCCATGTGTGAAGACCATGACCGCATCCTTTTAGCAGGCTGTCCCTCATATGACAAGCTTCTCTCTGCCAAAAACAAGGACTACATGAGTATTATTAGCATGTGGCTAGGTAAGCAGGCTACTTTTAATGTTTTTCTCACATACCTTTCAACATTAGACCAACTCAGTATCAGTTATCAGTCAAAAAGTAATACATTTTTTAATAGTACCTGGTGTTTCTTTCTACATTTGCTTTCAGTCTGTATTCTACCATGTACAGCTGAAAGGCTTCAAATGTATTCTACTGACTACTTCTGGACCTTCTGCCAAGTCAAAAAATAACTCCTTAAATGGGTAGCTTCTCTGAGCTGAACCATTTAAAAGCAGAACAGTCTTACATGAGCAGTTACTTTTCTGTAATAGAGTTTTGGTTAAATAGAATCAACAGGCCTAATATAAATAAACAGAATTTCTATTATGAACCTTTCTTTTGAGGAATGCACTGCAACAGGACAAAATGCGTCAAAGGCTTTTGGTGTTTCATACTCACTGACTTACAGATAATTCCTGTAAAGACTGCGGGTTTTTGTTTGCTTTTTATCTTTGACAGAGCAGTCTCCTGTACAGCTACCATGTGTAGTTGGAAGCTAAAGTCTTTCTTAATCAGTATGTTTTACAGATCAATGTTTATCAAATATACTAAGACAAGTATGACTGACTATTTTAAAGCAGTGGAAATCAAGTCTTTACTTGAGAATGGACAACTGACAGAAAATCTGAGCAGCTTCAGGAGTAATTCCAGATTTATAATGGTGTGAGAACAGTCTCTTGATCCTGGTGTAGTCTTGGAAAACTTAAGAAGTAGGCTTGCAAGTTAACAGTTTGTTGACATTTACATAGTGGTCTCTAAAGTTATGAGACATGCTTAGAAAGGCAAGTAATGAGCTAGGCTACCCTGTAACTCCCTTGATTTTTATTCTGGCATTGATCCCCATGTGCTAGATGTATCCCATTCAGTGCCTTGACTTTTCATACTTTCACATCTGTAGTTCCAAACATATGTCCTTCCTTCTTCTTGCTATTCTACACCAATAAAAAAACTTTTCTTGCCCTCCCTTTGGACAGGTGAAGATGTCAAAACCAGAGATTATATAGTTGCTCTGCAACATCCTGTAACTACAGATATTAAACATTCCATAAAGATGTTTGAGCTGACACTAGATGCACTCATCTCCTTCAACAAGAGAACACTTGTTCTATTCCCTAATGTGGATGCGGGTGAGTAGGATACCTTCATGACAGAGTGACACATAACAGACTGTCTTCAAAAGAGTGCTTTTATCCCAGGTCCCCCAGACACATGGAAATAGCTGGATGGTGTCAGCCTCATGCATGCATCTGCTGCAGCTCCATGTTCACATTGCTGGAGAACATTTCAGCTTTTCAGTGTGGGAAGGAAAATGAGGAGAAACCACATGACATGTAGGAGCAATATTAGTGCCTCTTAAGTTAACTTAAAACTACAAAAAATACTTTTTGCAGTGAATTCTTATATCAGACTTTGGCATATGTGCTGAGCTATGTGATATGTGGTGTTCAGAGCTGGCAACTCAGTGAATGGCTGGCTACTAGATTCTTTGCATGTCTGGACTTTGATTTTAAAAGTAGAACTTAAATAATTTATTCTACTTTGGTTTTCTGTAGGAAGCAAAGAAATGGTTCGTGTGATGAGGAAGAAGGGCATTGAACATCATCCCAATTTTCGGGCAGTAAAGCATGTGCCATTTGACCAGTTCATTCAGCTAGTCGCTCATGCTGGTTGTATGATTGGTAACAGCAGCTGTGGTGTCAGAGAGGTGGGAGCATTTGGTACACCTGTCATCAACCTGGGGACACGTCAGACAGGAAGAGAAACAGGTATGTGTTTGCTTAACTCTCTAGTGTTCTGTAATGCAGGACAGAGGTGTCACTGTGGCTTTAGTGGATGCAAGGGGAGGCCCATAACTGATGTAGAGTAATGTCAATCTGATGGGCATCTTTCCCTCACAGAGGAAATAATTTTTTTTTTTTCATTTCTAAAGCAGCTCATACTCTAATGCAATTTGAGGATCTCATCTGTCCTATGATAGTAATTTTTGTCATCTAGGTGAAAATGTTCTTCATGTTCGTGATGCTGATACACAGGATAAGATTCTTCATGCTCTACAGCTCCAGTTTGGGAAGCAATATCCATGGTGAGTACATTAGTATTAATTCATTGGAGGGGATGTTAAAGCAGTAGAGTAAAAGGCATTTAGTCCTAAGGTGTTTCATCATATTTGACTGGAGTGCTTTTAATGCACTGACCTAAGGTTACAAATGATTTTTCATTTCAGAACTATAAAGCAACGTGTGGTTTGTAGTAGTATTTATAGAGCAAAATGTTACAGGTAATGTTTTGGTACAAGTAGTCATTTAACCTCCAATAGAAAGTCAAGAGGGTAAAATTCATACTAATTTGGATCAGCGTGATTAAGAGCAGTGTTCTTTAGGAGCAGCATAGGGGAGAACATCCTGTCTGCCTACTCTGACCTGTGCTGAAGGACACTATTTTGCATGGATACAAATGACACTGACAGCCAAAAAAATGAGCAGGATCAAGTAAGACTATAAGCCTCTGTGGTGCATGTGAAAAACATCACCCAAGTCACCTCCTCATGTGTCCTACCAGTTAGAGAAATCAGGACAGCCAGAGGCAGACACATCATGCAGATCACTGTCTGGGTTTGTGGTTGGTCTTGTCAAACAGGTTTTGGCTTTTATAACAGTGGGTTGTGTTTTTATGATTTTTCGCCTGTCATGGGGGAATGGGATTCCTCCGGCTAAAACAGGCAGAGGGTCTTTGACAGCAGGCATGCCAGTTTGGTGAGATGGGCTTTAAACTGAAGGACTCCAGGAGTGGGGTCCAAATGGCAACTATTGTGCCATTGCTTCCTCCTGGGGAGCAGGTCATAGCAACGAGTGCAGAGACAGATGTTTCTTGGCTGCAGCTCATACTGGAGATCTGTCTTGTTTTGAGGCAATTTAAAGAAGTGGGCACACTGAAATGAATAACCTCTCCCTTGATTCCAGCCAATCTCTTTCCACCAATAGGGAAAAAGACAAAAGTAGATGTAAGTGAAAAAATAACAGATATTAAGAAACAGGATGCCAACAGGCAAAGGGGAAAAAGTAAATAACTGCTAGATACCAAACTGCTAAATCTCACAACCCCATGGGAACAAAGACCCGAAATGCCAGAAATAACTGTTCCCAAAGTGGTGCCTGCCAGAGGCAGCCACATGACTGAAGAACAAAGTAAAGGGGACATCACACCCTTCCCTTCCAATATGGTACCTCCCAGGTGACCACAGGTTGCAGGAACAAAGAGGCAAGATGGTGACAACCCCTATCAGGAAGGCAGGAGTCTGCAGAGCAGTTCTGGAGGCAGATGGAAACTTGCTGGTTCACGTGAGGTCCTTGTTGCTGCTGCTGCTTCATCTGCACCATGGCTGTGGGGTGGTGGGGAAAGACCAGTCCATCAGCGCCGGCACAGAGTGCCCAACCCCAGGAACACGCTGGCTTTTTTGCTGCCAGCAGACCTTGCAAAGTTCACTTTGAAACAGTTTCTAGCTGCAAAATGCAGTTTTTAGAGTGGCAAACCCAAGGCTGCCACAAAAGGGAGAGGCTCTGCTCCCATGGTCTTCTCTCCTGGAGCAGGTCACACTGGGGTGGGATCTGCCCCTCTCTGCGGCAGCAGGAAGGCACCTGTAGTCTTTACCCCAAGACAGCCCAAAAACGCCAGCTGGAGTCCCTCTGAGACAAGGGAGGGAGGAAAAATGAAAAGAGAACCCAAAAAGGGAGGGGAAAAAAACCTCTGCCAAAACAAAGATGCAACAGCCTGCAAAGCAAATACCACACAGCAAAAGGCAGGAAACTGCCTGCGCAGGGTGATTTTAAAAATGCCTGCAGTCACCCTTCCACCCACCACACACACACAAGGTCCCCAGTTGCAGGGTCTTGAAGAGACAGTAACAATTTTTGAGTGCAGATAGATATGGAATACATTATAGATACTCCAGGACAGGATCACAGGGCAAAACACATCAGGGTTTTTTTGTGACTGTGGTGTTTATGACTCTCACACCCCTTCAAGCAACCTGGTTGCTTGATCATTAATGAAGTGCCTGTATAGCAATGCACACGGCAAGTGGTATAAACAAGATTATCTAATAAACTAGAAATCTATGTCAGGTTGCAGAACCATGATCTCACTGGAATTACAGTGGCATCCCTGGAATGTTGTCACGGATGGCTATTTATTTTTTAGAGAGGGCAGGTTAGAGAAGCAAGGTGGTGGAGTTGCTCTTTGTGTGAGAGAGCAATTGGAATGTATCAAGCATTCCAGTGTATAATGGAATTCATCTGTCAGGTACAGATGAACAAGTTGAGAATTTATGGATGAAAATTAAAGGACAGGCTACTATGAGTGACACTGTTGTGGGTATTTACCAGAGGCTGCCTGATGAGGAGGAGGAAGTTGGTGAGGCTTTGTGTGGGCAACTGAAACAGCCTCACAGTCACAGGCCCTGGTTCTCCTGGGAGATTTGTCCCTGATATTTGTTAAGAGTGGCAACACAACTTGGCATACACAATTCAGGAAGTTCCTGCAGATCAGTGAGGATAATTTTGGTGAAGTGGTGGAAGAGAGTGAGGAAAGGTGTGTTCTGGCCCTTGTACTAACAAACCAAGAGGCACTGGTTGAAGATGTGAAAGTTGGAGACAGCATTGGCAGCAGTGACCATTAGAAACTCAGAATCCTGCACTGGGGAAGCAAAACAGCAAGCAGGATTAGAACTCTAAACTTGCAGAGAGCGAACTTTGACCTCTTCAAGGACCTACTTGGAGGAATCTGATGGGTTAGGACTCCAGATGAGGACGGTGTCCAAAGAGCTAGTCAGTATTTGAGTATCACCTCCTCTGACCTCGAGACCAGTGCAGCCCTATGATCCAGAAATCAGGCTGGAGACCTAAATAGATAAGATTCAAGTACAAGTCAAAAAAAGAAAGAAATTTATGGGATATGAAAAAAGGGACAGGCCTCATGGGAGGACTATAGGAACACTGTCAGAATATGCAGGAATGTGAGAAGGAAGGCCAAAGGCCACTTGGAACTCGGTCTGGCTCGGGATATTAAGGACATTAATTCTCCAAGTTCAGCAGCAGCAACAGAAAGAATAGGATAGATGTGTGGCTGCTGCTGGATCATATGAGTGTCCTGTGATGAAAGACACAGAGAAGGTAGAATTACTGAATGCCTTCTCCACCTCAGTCTTTACTGCTGAGAACAGCCCTCATGAATCCCAGACCTCAGCAGTAAGAGAAAAAGGTTGGAGAATGGAAGACTTGTTTGTAGAGGGCTGGGTTAGAGAGCAGCTAGGCAGATTGAACACCCATAAATCTACAGGCCTGATGGGATGTACCCACATGTGCTGAAGGAGCTGGCAAATGTTGCTAAGCCAGTCTCCATTATCTTTGAAAAGTCATGGAGTGGGAGAGATGCCTAATAACTGGAGGAAAGCAAATGGTACTTCCATCTTCAGAAGGGGCAACAGAGAAGGGCTGGTGGGAGATGTGGTGATTGGGCGCCATTTGGGATCCAGTGATCATGAAATAATAGAATTCTTGATAATTGGTGAAACAAGGAGGAGCACCAACAAAACTTCCACACTGGACTTCCGGAGGGCAGACTTTGGCCTATTCAAGAAGCTGATTTGGAAAAATCCTTGGGATACAGCCCTTAAAAACAAAGGGGTACAGGAAGGATGGACATACTTCAAGAAAGTAATCTTGAAGGCACAAGAGCAGCAGCAGTCCATTTGTACCAAAAGACAAGTTGTTGGGGAAGATGACTTGCCTGGATGAAAAAAGAACTTCTGAAGGAACTAAAGGAGAAAAAGAGGATGTATCACCTCTGGAAAGAGGGGCAGGTAACACAGGAAATGTTTAAGGATGTGACTAGGACATGTAGGAAAAAACTAGGGAGGCAAAAGTCCAATTAAAATTTAATCTGGTCACTTCTGTGAAGAATAATAAAAATGTTTTTAGAAATACATTAATGGCAAAAGGAGGGGCAAGGATAATCTCCATTCATTATTATTAGATGGGGAAGGGAATTTAGTAACTAAAGATGAGGAAAAGGCAGAGATACTTGACACCTTTGCCTCAATTTTCATCAGTAAGACAGTCCTCAGGGCAACTGGCCTGTGCTGGTGAATGGAGTCAGGGAGCAAAGTAGTCCCCATGTAATTCAGGAGGAAGCAGTCAGAGACCTGCTGAGCCACTTAGATGCTCACAAGTCTATGGGACCAGATGGGATCCATCCCAGGGTGATGAGAGACCTGGCGGATGAGCTTGTGAAGGTGCTCTCTATCATTACCAGTCCTGGCTCACTGGTGAGGTTCCAGATGACTGGAGGTTGGCAGTTGTGACACCCATCCATGAGAAGGGCAGGAAGGAAGATTCAGGACACTACTGGCCTGTCAGCCTGACCTCAGTGCCTGACAAGATTATAGCACAGATCATTTTGAATGTGGTCACATGGCACCTACAGGATGGGCCAGGGCTCAGACACAGCCAGCATGGATTTAAGAGGGGCAGGTCCTGCCTGACCAGCGTGATCTTTTAAGATGAGGTGACTTGCCTGGTGGATGAAGGCAAGGCTGTGGATTTTGTCTGTTTGGACTTGAGCAAGGCCTTTGACACTGTGTCCTGGGTTACAGTGTAGGATGTGCCCAAAGTACGTATTTTATCACCATCTTCATGAGCTATTGAAACCAGCTATTGAAACCAGCATTTCCCTTGCCCCCTCCCTCTTCGCTACCTTCTGTTAGTGGCCCTTCAATGCCTTGCCCATGACTCAAAGATAACTCCCTCCAGGAGCTATCTCTGTTTAATGGGCCATCAAGGACCCACTGCATGACTCATAGAATGATATCAGCCCATTGTGAGATGCTCCACCCAGGGGAAGGAGCCAAGTATTCCCACCTGGATATCATCTGGGATTTGGGACAGCACAAGGAGCCCTCACTCACTGGATTGCCAGAGGACAAGAGCTTCCAGACCTTTCTACAGGATCACTGCTTCAAGAAGACCACCTCATCTGGACTGCTTCCACCACCGTGCTCAGGTTGTATTCTGACTCTGTCAGTGGTCTTTTGTATTATTGAATTTATTTTATTTTACTTTTTTCCCCTTCCTATTAAATTGTATTTCTGACTTGAAGTCTCTCACTGGTTTTGCTTTCAAACCAGCACATATTTTTGGTGCCCAACGTGGGGCAGAGGCACTGAGAGAAGTCAGAATTACAGTTTTGTACTGAAGAAGACACCTGTTCACTATGATGCTCAGCATGCTTACATGTGTCTTATACCTATCTCTCTGTATTTTTCCACACATGGAGCACTATCTGCCTGTCCTTATGCTCCTGCATAGACCAAGGTATGGTATTAAAATTGCTTTATTGGTCTATTATGTCTATTGCATGATAACTTCTGAGGCAATGAACAGCATTCGGAATATATACCCAGTTTTGTATTCGTGTTCTGGTCTAGGATGCTACATCTGGGGCCTCAACAATCTCACCCAGCCCCTGTGGGGAGAGGTAAAGAGTTATTTTTTCCAGGTTTTCAGGCCTGACACAGCAGTTTTCAAAAATATTGAGTACCCTCTGGATACCAAAGACAGTATGATGTTGTTAGAGTCCTGCTTTGTCTTCTCTGCACGGCCTGCACCATGCTTAGAATCAAAACACTACATGGTGTGATGCAGCATGTTCTTGATGAAGAGGAAAAAAGAAGCAAAGTAACAGCATCAGTGTCCACACAGACTGTCAGAGAGAAGAAGGAAACCAAAAGTGAGGCAACAGTGTCCACATCTATGCAGACTGTCACAGAGGAGAAAGGAACCAAAGGTGCTGTCAGCATCTCCACACAAACTGTCACTGAACTGGAACCACCTAAACCAGTAGCCGTTGCCACCACTCAGAAAAAGAAGTCAAGGAGCAAATCAGTCCGCGTAGTGACTGACGAGGATGCAGCAGGACCTTCACAGCCAGCAGAGGAGACAGAGATAGAGATCATCACTCGCTCTCTATCCCTGGGTGAGTTGCGTGACCTGCAAAGGGAATTCACCCGCCAGACCAACGAGTCCATCCTGACCTGGCTGCTCCACATCTGGGATGCTGCAGCCAATGACACCATTCTGGATGGAATTGAGGCCAGGCAAGTGGGATCGCTGTCCCAGGATGTGGTCATTGACCAGGGGATTGGGAAAACCCAAGAACCTCTCAGCCTCTGGCAGCCACTGTTAACAAGTGTGAAAGACAGATACCTTTGTAAAGAAGACCTCCAAGTGCACCAAGGAAAATGGAGCACAGTAGAACAAGGTATCCGATGCCTGAGGGAATTGGCTGTGCTAGAGATCATTTTTTCAGAAGATGAGAGATTCCCTAAAAGCCCAGATGATGTCCAGTGCACATCACGGATGTGGTTGAGATTTGCACGGCTTGGACCAGAGATGTACTAATGTTACCTGGCAATACTGCAATGGAGGAAAGGTAAGGACAGGGTGGGTGTCTTGGCTAATAAACTAAGAATTTACAACACTGTCACCGCCCCACTTCATACCCATGTCTTATATGTGGAAACAAGATTGGCTGAGCAAGTCCAGAGCTTGATTGAAGAAGGCCATCAGAAATTGCAAAAGGAACTGAAATCTACCACATCTCACCAGAGCCAACAAGAGTCTCTGCCATTAGGAGCAGACATCCCTCAGTCAGAGAGAGAGGATACACTCCACGAGGTAACCTCTAGTCTTTTCCTCAGGAGCATGGAGAAGACATGAGGGAGTGGGATGGAAAACTCACATCCTCCTTAGCAGCCAGGTATGCGAACTGAAAAGAGGAACACATACCACAAGAAGCTCATCTAGAGTCAAGGTTGTGGTCTCTTGTGCACAGAACTCCAGATGGTACAGGAATGATGATATGACTGATCCTCTAGAAGGGACCTCAGGAACATATTTACAGGAAGAGCGCAATGTGTGCCATGACTAGGAATAGGGAGGGCCTGCCTCTAGCCAGATAGAGGAAAGGGACAGTCAGATCTATTGGATTGTGTGGGTCTGATGGCCTGGCATACCTTACCCACAAAAATATATGGCTTTGGTTGATACTGGGGCCCAATGTACCCTGGTGCCATCAAGGTGTGTAGGAACAGAATCCATCTCTATTTCTGGGGTGACAGGAGGGTCCCAGGAACTGACTGTATTGGAGGCTGAAGTGAGTTTAACTGGGAACGAGTGGCAAAAACACCCCATCGCAACTGGTCCAGAGGCCCCATGCATTCTCGGCATAGACTATCTCAGGAATGGATATTTCAAAGACCCGAAAGGATATCGTTGGGATTTTGGGATAGCCGCAGTGGAGAAAGAAGACATCAGACAGTTGAATACTTTGCCTGGTCTCTCAGATGACCCCTCTGCTGTGGGACTGCTGAGAGTCGAAGAACAACAGGTACCAACTGCCACAACAACAGTACACCGCCGCCAATACCGCACTGACAGAGACTCTGTGATTCCCATACACGAGATGATCTGTAAATTAGAGAGCTGCCAAGGGGTGGTCAGTAAGACTCATTCACCTTTCAACAGCCCAATATGGCCTGTGCGTAAGTCCAGTGGAGAATGGAGACTGACGGTGGATTACCGTGCTCTGAATGAAGTCACGCCACCACTGAGTGCTGCTGTACCAGACATGTTAGAGCTTCAATATGAGCTGGAGTCCAAGGCAGCAAAGTGGTATGCGACCACTGACATTGTCAATGCCTTCTTCTCCATTCCTTTGGCAGCACAGTGCAGGCCCCAGTTTGCTTTCACCTGGAGGGGCGTGCAGTACACCTGGAACCGACTGCCCCAGGGGTGGAAACACAGCCCCACCATCTGCCATGGGCTGATCCAGGCTGCACTGGAGAAAGGTGAGGCTCCGGAACATCTGCAGTACATCGACGACATCATCGTATGGGGAAACACCCCAGGGGAGGTCTTGGAGAAAGGAGAGAAGATTATCCAAATTCTGTTGAAAGCTGGTTTTGCCATTAAACGAAGTAAAGTTAAAGGACCGACTCAAGAAATCCAGTTCCTGGGAGTCAAGTGGACGTCGCCAAATCTCCACAGAGATAATAAACAAGATCACTGCCATGTCCCCACCTACCAACGAGAAGGAAACACAAGCTTTCCTAGGTGCCATAGGCTTCTGGAGGATGCACATTCCTGAGTACAGTCAGATTGTGAGCCCTCTCTATCTGGTGACCCGCAAGAAGAACAATTTCCACTGGGGCCCTGAACAGCAACAAGCCTTTGTTCAGATCAAGCAAGAGATTGCTCATGCAGTAGCCCTTGGCCCAGTCAGGATGGGACCAGATGTGAGGAATGTGCTTTACTCTGCAGCCGGGAACAATGGTGTGTCCTGGAGCCTGTGGCAGAAGGTGCCTGGGGAGACTCGAGGCCAACCATTGGGATTCTGGAGCCGAGGTTACAGAGGCTCCGAAGCCAACTACACTCCCACAGAGAAGGAGATCTTGGCTGCCAGTGAAGGAGTTCAAGCTGCCTCAGAAGTGATTGGCACTGAAACACAGCTGCTTCTGGCACCCCAATTACCAGTGCTGGGGTGGATTTTTAAGGGAAAGGTTCCCTCCACACATCATGCCACTGACACCACATGGAGCAAATGGATTGCTCTCATCACACAGCGTGCCTGTATTGGAAACCCAAATCGCCCTGGGATTCTGGAAGTTATAACAAACTGGCCAGAAGGTGAGAATTTTGGATTATCTGAAGAAGAATAAAAGCAAGTAACACGTGCCAAGGAAGCCCCACCATACTACCAGGACTACCAGAGACTGAAAGACGATATGCTCTCTTCACTGATGGCTCCTGCCGAATTGTAGGCGCTAACCGGAAATGGAAAGCTGCAGTTTGGAGCCCCACACGACAAGTTGCACAGGCTACCGAGGGACAAGGTGGGTCGAGTCAGGTTGCAGAGCTTAAAGCTGTCCAGCTGGCTTTGGATATTGCTGAACGAGAGAAATGGCCGAGGCTCTATCTCTACACTGACTCATGGATGGTAGCTAATGCTCTGTGGGGATGGCTGAATCGCTGGAAAAAGGCCAACTGGCAGCGCAGAGGAAAACCCATCTGGGCCGCTGACATTTGGCAGGACATCGCTGCCTGAGTGGAGAGACTGACCGTGAAGGTTCGACATGTGGATTCACACGTACCCAAGAGCCGGGCTAATGAGGAGCATCGCAACAATGAGCAGGTGGACAAAGCTGCCAAGGTGAAAGTATCACAGGTGCATCTGGACTGGCAGCACAAGGGAGAACTGTTCCTAGCTCGTTGGGCCCATGATGCTTCTGGTCATCAAGGAAGAGATGCGACATACCGATGGGCCCGTGACCGAGGGGTGGACCTTGCTATGGACAGCATCTCCCAGGTCATCCACAACTGTGAGACCTGCGCTGCAATCAAACAGGCCAAGCGAGTGAAGCCTCTGTGGTATGGTGGACGATGGCTGAAGTACAGGTATGGGGAAGCCTGGCAAATTGACTACATCACCCTTCCCCAAACCCGCCAAGGAAAGCGCTACGTGCTGACCATGGTGGAAGCCACCACTGGATGGCTGGAAACCTACCCTGTGCCTCATGCCACTGCCCGGAACACCATCCTGGGCCTGGAAAAATAAGTCCTGTGGAGACATGGCACCCCTGAGAGAATTGAGTCGGACAATGGGACCCATTTCAAAAACAGCCTTATAAACACCTGGGCCAGAGAACATGGTATTGAATGGATATATCACATTCCTTATCACGCACCAGCTGCCGGGAAAGTTGAACGGTGCAATGGACTACTAAAGACTACCCTGAAGGCACTTGGTGGGGGGACCTTCAAGAATTGGGAAATAAACTTAGCCAAAGCCACCTGGATGATCAACACCCAATAGTCCATCAGTCGAGGTGGTCCTGCCCAGTCTGAATCCTTGCACACAGTGGTATACATGAAAGGTGTTTTAGGAATGCATACATGTGGTATACATTAAAGGTATTTTAGGGAAGACTGGATTAATCCCACCTCAGGAAAAGGCAGACCCATCCGTGGGATTGTCTTTGCTCAAGGACCTGTTTACACTTGATGAGTAATGCAGAAAGATGGGGAAACTCATTGTGTACCACGGAGAAACCTAGTTTTAAGTGAGAACTGTGTCTAAGGTTTCATTCTCTATGTATATATATAAATATTGATGTATGTATATGTATATCTGTGTAAGAGTGTATTGATTTGGGTATGATGTAGATGGTAATGGAATAAGGGGTGGATTATGTCCTGGGTTGCAGTGTAGGATATGCCCAAAGTACGTATTTTATTACCATCTTCATGAGCTATTGAAACCAGCGTTTCCCTTGCCCCCTCCCTCTTCGCTACCTTCTGTTAGTGGCCCTTCAGTGCCTTGCCCATGACTCAAAGATAACTCCCTCCAGGAGCTATCTCTGTTTAATGGGCCATCAAGGACCCACTGCATGACTCATAGAATGATATCAGCCCATTGTGAGATGCTCCACCCAGGGGAAGGAGCCAAGTATTCCCACCTGGATATCATCTGGGATTTGGGACAGCACAAGGAGCCCTCACTCACTGGATTGCCAGAGGACAAGAGCTTCCAGACCTTTCTACGGGATCACTGCTTCAAGAAGACCACCTCATCTGGACTGCTTCCACCACTGTGCTCAGGTTGTATTCTGACTCTGTCAGTGGTCTTTTGTATTATTGAATTTATTTTATTTTACTTTTTCCCCCCCCATTAAATTGTATTTCTGACTTGAAGTCTCTCACTAGGTTTTGCTTTCAAACCGGCACACACTGTCTGCTACACATCCTCCTGAAAAAGCTGGCAGCCCTTGGGCTTGGACAGGAGCACTCTTTGCTGGGTTAGGAATTGGCTGGATGGCCAGGCCGAGAGAGTGGTGGTGAATGGTGCTGCATCCAGTGGTGTCCCTCAGGGATCTGTGCTGGGACCAGTCCTGTTTAGTATCTTCACTGATGATCTGGACAAGGGGATCAAGTCCACCATCTGTAAATTTGCAGATGACACCAAGTTGGGAGCAAGCAATGATCTGTTAGAGGGTAGGGGGGCTCTGCAGAGGGAGCTGGACAGGCTGTATAGCTGGGCCAAATCCAACAATGTGAAGTTTAACAAGTTCAAGTGCCAGGTCTGAGACTTAAGTCACAACAACCCCTTGAAGCACCACAGGCTAAGGATGGTGTAGCTGGACAATGCCCGGGCTGAAAGGCACCTGGGGGTGCTGGTGACAGCAGCTGAACATGAGCCAGCAGTGTGCCCTGGTGGCCAAGAGGGCCAGGGGCGTCCTGGCCTGGATCGGGAATAGTGTGGCCAGCAGGAGCAGGGAGGTCATTGTTCCCTTGTGCTCAGCACTGGTGAGGCCTCACCTTGAGTGCTGTGTCCAGTTCTGGGCCCCTCAATTTAGCAATAATGTTGAGATGCTTGAATTCATGCAGAGAAGGGCAACAAGGCTGGTGAAAGGACCTGGAATACAGGTCCTCCTATGAGGAGTGGCTGAGGGAGCTGGGGTTGTTAAGCCTTGAAAAAAAGAAGGCTCAGGCGGAACCTTATCACTCAGTATAACTCTGTGAAAGGAAGCTGTAGCCAGGTGGGGGTTGGCCTCTTCTCCTGGGCGACCAGTGACAGGATGAGAGGACACAGCCTCAAGGTGCTCCAGGGAAAGTTTAGTCTAGATATTAGAAAAGTGCTTCGGCTTTGGAATGGGCTACCCAGGGATGTGGTTGAGTTGCTGTCCCTAGAGGTATTTAAAAAAAGACTTGATAAGGCACTCAGTGCCATGATTTAGCAGATAATGTTAGGCCACATGTTGGACTCAATCATGTCAAAGGTCTTTTCCAGCCTAGTTTATTCTGCAATTCTGTTATGTGGGGTCTGGAGTATCTCTCTTACAAGGGGAGAGGGAGGGAATGTGGAAGCCGGCCCTGTCTAGAGAAGACAAGACACAACTGAGAGTGGGGATCTCTTCAATACATACAAATATCTCCAATGCGAGTGCCCAGACAATGGTGACAGACTCTTCTCAGTGGAGCCCAGCAACAGGACTAATGGCCATAAACCAAAACACAAGTTATACCTCCACATGAAGAAGAGCTTTACATTGAGGGTTGCAGACCACAGGCACAGACTGCCCAGGTGTGTTGTGGAGTCTCCCTCCCTGGAGACATTAAAATACCACCTGAATGAGTTCCTGTGTCACCTGCTGAATGTGACCCTGCCTGGGGATAGAGGTTGGCCTAGATGATCTCCAGAGGTCACTTCCAACTCAAGCTATTTTGTGTTTCTGTGACACAGTACTGGATAGCTGATTTGACCTCATGATACATAGAGTCCTGAGTGCAAGCTTCCAGGGAAGCTGCAGAATTCTAGCAAGGTGTTTTTCCTTATTCCTCAGCCCTAATGAGTATTGACCTTCATTTCTCTAACATGTAAGTTCTTATAAACTTCAATACATAATATTTGTTCAGCTAAGGACAAGGATAAAAGGAATATTTCCAAAGAATCAATACAGAGCAATAAAATAGAATATTTTAATACCAATTATCTGATGCCATGTACGATATTTTAGAAACAGGCATGTTGCAAACTGACATGAATGTACAGTTTATTATTATGTAGTTGGCATCTGTGTGATAAGTACCTCTCATTTGATTTGTAGCACATACATAAACTGTCCATATTTTTATTTCTGCTTAATTTTACAGGGGTTTTGGCATCATTAGTTTCCAGATTTCTACATTGCAGTTTCATATTCCAAAATGGAGCTAGTGTCAGACTTGAAAGATCTGTGTGTGTTCTTTAAACTACTGTCACTGTGTACCATATCTTATGACAGACTTTCCTAGTGTGAACTGCAGTATTGGCAGAGTAGCCAGATCATAATATTGTATGACACTGTTAAAGTCTTATGTCATACCAAGAACTTTATAGATTGCAGTGTTATTTCCAATTACATGAATTCTTTTTTGTATTATAGCTCAAAAATATATGGAGATGGCAATGCTGTTCCAAGGATTTTGAAGTTCCTTAAATCTATTGACCTCAAAGAACCATTGCAAAAGAAATTCTGTTTTCCTCCTGTCAAAGATAATATCTCTCAAGATATTGACCACATTCTAGAGACACAGAGTGCTCTGGCAGTGGATCTAGGTGGAACAAATCTCCGAGTAGCAATTGTCAGTATGAAGGTAAATATTCTGTTGTGCTTCTAGTTATTCTGCAGACTCCATTGGGTTTTGTGGATATGGGCTTGTGATGCAAGAGAGGTCCAAAACAAAGCAGTCTATTGACTTTTGTTGAGGGATGAAGAAGATACCTCCCCATCTTTGCTGCCTCTTGTACAGTCATGATACAACTTGCTTACTGATTTGCTCTTCTAAGACTGATGTTGAACTAGCAATGCCCATTTGCTGGTTCAAGGTTGTAGCTGCTTCCTTATGGGTTGACTAAAGACTTTGAAGAATAGAACAACTTTCACATGTGTTGGTTCTTCTTAAAAGGTGACTCAGTTCAACCTGCGAATTTTTGTGTCAAGCAAAATGTGGAAGCCTTCAATAGTAGACTTTTTGCTTCCCCACTGCCTTATGCTGCCATGTAATGGGCATACAAGACCATTCAGAGCAACAACCAGCATCCTAGCAAATGAATTTACTGAACTCTGCAGCATTTCAAAGATGTGAATAAAACTCATGATCAGAAGTCACTGGCTTTTATTCTCAACAGTATTGGACAATTACTCCTACAGTTACATTCCATATTTGCCAATAAATATATCAGTTCAATAATAGTAGCCCAGAAGGCAAAATAAGAGGCCTGCAGAAGCATGAAAGGTTATGTAAAGTGACCTGATATAATCCAGAATATTCACATTCATTTAAAAGATGTCTGACAGATCTCCAAGGTCTTAAAGACAGCTTTTAAAAGTGTAATATTTTTGGAAGCAGAGTTGACACCACATTTTTTTCCTATGAGTCAACACAGCCTGGAAAAAAAAATGTAGAAAATTCTGCCCACTTCACAGAGCTCAGTGACATTTATGAAAATTGAAATGCTAGCAAATCAGAGTGAAAACAATCAGACTTTCATAATAAAATTGCACAACAGATGTAAGCATTTAACAGCCAGTGGCAGAATATGAGATAGAATTTTATTTTCACAAAAAAAGGAGATTTCAAAAATTCCTTTTAGAAGCTGTTATGTCTTCTGATAATATTTATTGCAGCCTTGTCTTCCAAAACAAGTTCTCTGATGCACCCTCCAAACCAAAAGTGAAGGAGAAACGAAGCATCCAAAATCCACAAACTATATTTATATTGTTCATGTGATGCTGAGATGGTGGGACCCAATACTCAGAACTGTTGTCGGTTTAGAATTTTCCAAGTTCTTTGGCAACAAGGACTTAGCCATGTTGCTTTGTTACTTCTCTTTGCTTATTTGCATTAATTCAGTGCAGTTCCCTTAGATACATGTACTGAGGATTTAACAGGGAGAATAACACCGATAGGCAGGATACTTTCAGCAGTCTCCTGGCTTAATCCTGCAATATAAACATTGGATTAAGGTCAATTCCTTAGTACCCATAGATTCCAAGCATCGGTCATTAATACTTTCATTACCACTGCATGACTAGGGCTGGAAATAATATTCATGGCCCCTCCCCATCCTGTCCAAAGTATTTACAAAGGTATGTCATGACATTACAAGGGGGAATGCCTTCAGCCTGAAAGAGGGTGAGTTTAGATTAGATATTAGGAAGAAATTCTTTATTGTGAGGGTGGGAAGGCACTGGAATAGGTTGTCCAGAGGAGTTTGGGATGCCACCTCCCTGGAAGTGTTCAAGGCCAGTTTGAATGGAGCTCTGAGCAATCAGATTTGGTTCAGTGGTCCTTTCCATGGCAAGGAGGTTGGACCTGGGTGATCTTTGAGATCCCTTTGAACCCAAACTATTCTATGATTTATCACACTTGATGGTACTCCACAGATACTGCAAGTGACTCAGAAGTGTAACTCCTTAGAAGACATTTCTGAAAGTATAGTAAATTTTGCCTTGAAATTTCTAGCATTGCTGTCTGATTCTCCTTTTTATTTGTGAAATGGCATTGCCTGTGACACCACAGAGATGGTTCATACAGTTAGATCATAAAGATTTTATTTTTAAAGCAATGTGGTTTTTCTGTCCTTTTTAGCAATAATTACTCTCTTCTTTTTTAACACTTCAGTGTTGAGTTTAAGTGCATTGCTCTGTCATTGTTTATACCTAACAAGAGTTGCAGCAGCTCTGGTGATACTTTTCAAAGGAGCTATGTGTTCTTTAAAATGTGCATTTAATTTCAGATGAGAGTTTGATTACAGAAAGATAATGCCTAATCTTACAAACTTGTCCCCCAGAGCTGACAAGAACCTTGCTTGCAGGACCAAGATCTGTATTTTTTTAAAAGAGATAAGTTATGGCTCTTTATTTTCAAATTGAACTGTAATTTATGTGGAAGAGAAATTTCATGATGACATACATTTCTCTGGGGCCTGTTTTGTTGTTTTTAATTTCTAGGGTGAAATAGTTAAGAAGTATACCCAGCTCAACCCTAAAACCTATGAAGACAGACTAGCATTAATTCTAAAGATGTGTGTAGAGGCTGCATCAGAGGCAGTAAATGTAAACTGCAGAATTTTGGGAGTAGGTAAGTTAACAAATAACTTTTTATATCTGTGTTTTTCAACATGAAATTAAATCACTACTCATTAATTTAAAACACCTTTCTAAAATGGATCTCATGTACTTTTAAGTCCTTCCATATTCTTATATTTTTAAATGGCTGAAAATGAGAAGCTGACTATGAAGACTGAAGTTTCTCCAGTTTGTAACAACCATTAAACAATCTGTTATGTTATAGTAAACTATACCTAAAATGTGTTTATGTAGTTCTCTGGACTTTGAAGCTCTCTGCTGTCTTGGCCTTGTGAATCAGATGCTCAGTGTTTATCAAAACAGCTCTTGAAACAACTGCAACTGAGTGATGTTTTCCCTGCTGTCTTTAAGCCTTTTTTTAGGGGTAGGATCAACTGTGCATCAGAACTTTCAGATACACCAAGGCAGACTAAAAAGGCTAGAATGTTAGGAGTAAATTTATAGCTAACAGAGACAAAACCAGCCCTTCTGCTGACTTCTGGTTCACTTTCAGTACAGTTCTGTGTTAAACTGTGCTTATATCAGATATGACTTCTTCAGTTTAATGGTGACTAGGAGATTCGGCCTTAGATATTAGTTATTTATGAAGATGTTGATTAATGCATCCTGGATTTTTGAGGACATGGAATCTTCATTTTAGCTGAGGAATTCTTGTAAAGAAAAGTAGTTTGTTTTAGATGAAAACCTTAGGTGAAAACTGAATCACACACTACAAAGAAAATTTAACTTGAACATATACTTTTTAAAAACAATGTTATGTACACAAAGCGGTAAGGAGAAATGTTAACCCTTCAAATCAGATGTTTCTTACAGCTTTAATGTTCAATTCAGCTGCTTGTCTTAGAGCTTTAATGGCTGCTTTCCATGTGACTCAATTATATGATCTCTGTACCATAAAATGTTCAAACTTTATTGTCTAGAGCTAAATAACTCCATAATAGAGACCTGCTTTTCAGTGGTCCTGAGAAACTCCGTCAACTCTGGAAGTCTCTCTAGCTAGGGAGAACTAGTAGGGTTGGCTAATAGAGCCTGTTATTGGCCTACTCTTGTAGGTAGTAGAGAGTAGAACTAATCTTTCAGCAGACAAATCTATGAACAGAGTTTTGATCTTTCCCAAAAACTGTCTGTTTTAAGTAAAAATCACTAGTGCTAGTAATTATTTTTAGTCACTCTAAATCTTGAGAGTTATAGCAAACTTCTGTATACTAATAGTGTTCCTTATGTCTTTTGTACATCACTAACAAGAAGCACAGCTATTAAGTGATTTGCTGCAATCTTGCCTGAAGTAGGAACATTAACTGAAATGAACCACTACCCATCTAGTTAGTCTTAAGTTACTTGGTGCATTGTGATTAGAGGCATGGCATTCTATGAATTATCTTCCTCACTTTGAGGGTGACTGAACACTGAAACACACTGCCTGAAGAGGTAGTGGACTCGTCTTCTCTGGAGGTATTCAAAGCTCACACTCACAAAATCCTGTGCCACTTGCTTTAGCAGGTGAACCTGCTTTAGCAGAGAGGTTGGACTAGATGATCTCCAGAGGTCCTTCAACCTGAACCATTCCATGATTTTGTGATCTTTACATTTCAAAAGTTGAACTGCCAGTAATACTTTAAAAAGTTTTACTTTCATGCTCTGCTTCAAAGCCTAGTATTAAGGGGAAAAAAATCTTGTCATTAGAGAAAGAAAAATAGATTTTTACTTTAAGTTTGTTACACAGACTTAATTTTCATTTTTCTCTCCTGTATTTTTGGCACTTAGGTATTTCCACAGGTGGACGGGTAAACCCTCGAGAAGGAATTGTGCTTCACTCTACAAAACTCATTCAGGAGTGGAGCTCTGTGGATCTCAGAACTCCTATATCTGATGTTCTGCACCTGCCAGTCTGGGTGGACAATGATGGAAACTGTGCTGCTCTAGCAGAGAGGAAATTTGGTCATGGAAAAGGAATAGAAAATTTTGTAACACTGATTACTGGTACAGGTGAGTCATAGTTCAGTGAAACCCAAAGTCCAGAACTATCACTTAGAGTGTCAGCTGTTCTATAGGCATAAACATTACCACTATGCCTGGAAAACGAAAAATTCTTTTGCTACACTATTTGTTTGGTTTAGGGTGCTGTTTAATTTACTCAGGCAAATAAAACCACTTCCATAGTTAAAACATCTTGATGAAAGAAGTTCTTCTTGTGCTGCTACAGAGGCAAGTAAGGAAAATCTAAGCAACTTCAACTGGAATAATTTTGCATTTTTTCAGCTTTATGGCTTAATTTCTTTCAACTTTAGAAATACAAGTCAGATCAGAATATGTATCTAGAAAGTATGAAGAAAGTATGCTTAAATCTTAAATGCAAACGTGGGGTAACTTTTCTCATTTTTTAAGTATATAGTCCTTTAGATGGTGACAATAAGAACTAGCTGATGGATCTACACCCATTTTGGGAAGGGGCAGCAGAGGTTTGCACATGTACGTGTCCTGGCTCTTTAACACACAGGTTTAATTGTCTAAATACAACATTAGAACTGCTCCTCTGAAGTGCAAAATTTTAAGGCCACTTGGCTAGTTTTCTGCATAAAGAACATGACTCACAACCTTAAAAGATCTGTCATAGTTCAGTATCATCCATAGGCTTTAAAAATAATACAAGCATATATACCATTTTTATCCATATATGAATAGGAGAGAGGTATGAGGTTGTGTATTAGGTGTGTCAAATAGACAGGAGTTCTTTAACAACTGGTAATTCTTGATTTCTAGTGTAGATGATCACCAATGCAAATTATTTTATCTTGTCTATATCAGAATAAGCAAATATCAGTGTCTTGCAGAACTGGGACTCTTAAAAACTGTTGGAGAACAGGGGGTGTTTGTCATTGTTTTGTTTTTTTTGTTAACAATGCAATTCTTATTATCTTTGCAGGAATTGGAGGTGGGATCGTTCATCAACATGAATTGATCCATGGCAGTTCTTTCTGTGCCGCTGAGCTTGGGCACATTGTTGTATCCTTAGATGGGCCAGAGTGCCTGTGTGGCAGCCAAGGATGTATAGAAGCATATGCCTCAGGAATAGCGTTACAGAGAGAAGCTAAGAAACTGCATGATGGTATCTATTTACTCTGGTTTTGAAAACACAGTTACTAAACTGCAGTATAGGAAGAAATTTTCAAAGAAGGTATTAAGAAAAAATAAATCTGCCTTTTTTTTTCTAGGAGGAGACAAGAATAGGTGTACAGGCAGCCTGCATAGTACAGATCTTTTTCAGTGGCAAGGAACATTTGGAACCACTGGTCTCAGAATTCCCAGAAGCACATAGTAGAGCTTGTCTCTTCTTTTTAAGCTTGATGTAAACTAATCTGACAGGCATTCTGTGGTGTTTGATTTCACAGCAATTGTCTTTCAGCAAAAGCTTCTCAGTCTTAAATAAATTTGAGAGTATTTATATTTTATTTATTTTTGGGTCCAACAAGACTAGAGAATTACCACACTCTCACTGTTTGAGTTCTGCAAGTAGTTTCCTGAATAATATGGATATGATTACTTCGACTAAACTCAGGATTGGACAGATTGTTCAGGATTCAGTAAAAGAAATGAAAATATTATAATTGCCTATTTTTTACCCTCTGACTTGCCACATTATCATGTTTTGCTCTTGGCTTTCTCTTCCTTCCAGATGATCTGCTTTTAGTAGAAGGAATGTCAATGAAGGAGGAGGAGATTGTTAGTGCTGCACACCTTATTCAGGCAGCTAAACTTGGGAATACAAAAGCAGAGAGCATTCTCAGAACAGGTGAGAAGGTAGCCCATAGGGGAAAACACTTCCATGATTGTATTTTAGGGGATACAGAAATGGTAGTGCACTGTAACACTAAAAACCTATACACTAAAAGCCTGTATATGTTGAGACCCTCTCAGTATAGAAATTACTAATGGTAATGAGATTTTAAATATAAAAGTTGGAGAAAATGTCAGCAGAAGTGTTAAAAAATCTGTTCCAGTAAAAAAAAAATATTAAAAATTCTGCAAAGATCAATTTAAAAAAGTAAACATTATCATATTAGACAATTCTGGGACATTTCATTGTAGGCAAGTGAATGGCTGGTCTGAGGTAGCAAAAAGGCAATTTATGTTATATGTTACTTTACATGGGGTGTTTTACTGGTTTACTAGTTTTAAGTATAGCCCTCCCTCATACAGAGTGGTTAACACTAAGGTGATAGAGTGATGCTTTCCTGTTTTCTCTTTGCTTACAAGCATGCTTAATGCCTTGTTTTATCTTTTCACATCCATAACGTTGAATAATGCATTATTGTGCATTAAAAAATTGCCTTTTTTACTTTCAAAAGAAAAGTTAATAGCAGACTTGTATTACCTGATAACATAAAACTCTGTGGAACAAAACGCTTTACTGACTTTCCAGTGTTATTTGCTGCTAACAGAACTGCTTTAACTACTGATGCCAGAACTGCTCTGAGTATTCTACTCAATTTCTTGTTACTTTGTCTTTTCAGCTGGGACTGCACTGGGCCTTGGCGTTGTGAACATTCTACACACCGTGAACCCGTCTCTTGTGATCCTTTCTGGAGTTCTAGCCAACCACTATGTTAATGCTGTCAAAGATGTGATAAGTCGACAGGCGCTGTCCTCTGTTAAAACAGTGGATGTGGTGGTCTCAAATCTAGCAGATCCTGCTCTTCTTGGAGCTGCTAGCCTGGTACTGGATTATACTACACGTAGAATATACTAAAATAATTACAGGAGAATTAGAGAATTGGACTACTCAAATTCCTAATGGGTGGAGGGAGTACTTTGCCCCAAATTTTTCTGATGAGAGCAGCTAATGAATCAGAGTAGTGTTCCGAGTTAGTGACTACTTAGCATTTCTTAATTGAGGTATTATCTTTTTGTATTTTTCCTAAATTTCAGCTGACTTGATTGGAAGTAATGTGCAATTCTGTTTTTTTAAGCACCTCTGTTGGTAAGCCTATACATGACTTTTGAGTGTGGCTGAATTATTTATGAGCATCTCTTGCTGTATGGGGATATTGTGTATGGTGTGTAAAATTATTATAACTCTTGGGGATCCGTATCTCATTTCCCACCTATGTGAAATGAGTTTACCAGCTTTTCAGTTTCCAGGATTCCACCCACAAAGTAAATACAATGTAATCACCAGTAGCAGGTAGTAATTTGAGTGGGTGGAAACTAGGGCCTCTACAATAAAAACGGCTACACCTAGAAATTCCTTTTCATGAAGGACTTGGTAGAGGCAACCAAGTTAATTTATTATATCATCTCTAAAGGGCAGAGTCCCATCTTAGAAGCTTTGCACATGAAGGAAAAAAACTACCGTTTAGTGAGCTTACAGCCTGCAGAGGAGTCGAAACAAACTGATAAGTATAGCAGTGAGCATCTCTTTCTTCTGGCTATGGCCAATAGTAAATGGTTTGAATTTTAATCTTGGGGGATTTCTCAAGAGACTTAATCTACTATTTTCAGGGAGGGAGGCTGCTTATTCTTTGGTAGCCAGTTAGCTGAAATTCAGCCACAGGGCACTGCTGATGATAAAGAATCTACTTTTCACTGCAGAGTGACACAAAGCATCCTTCAGCCATTTGGGTGGCTGAAGGTACACTGTTCTTTTCCTGCTTTCATCATCAGCTTTCAGGATGGAAAGTCAAATCTGACCCTTATCCTCACCTTCAGAGCATTCAGAGGCCTAGGAGAAAAGTATGTCAAATGCCAGTGAAGGCTTGCTTAAGTAAGCTGTGATTTGTATTTCTTTGTGTTTCTCCTTTCTTGATATATAGTGCTGTCTTTGTGCAGCTGCTTTTTAGCATACTTTCAAGATGCTGGAAAAATTGAAAAATCAACTCATCTATCAGCTAATCCAGAAAGATGGCTCTGGAGGAACAGTAACAAGACCATCCTGTCCTGAATTTAATGACCTATGTTGACATGTAACTCAACCACTGATATTCTCAAAAGTCCAGTAATGTGTCAGTTAGTAAAAGGGCTATTTCCACAGTTGAACTTCTTCTCCAATCAAAATGAAACAATATTCTAAACATTGTATAGCATTGTACTCTGCTATACTATGACTGAGTAGCTCCTAGTACACTTGCTAATTCTGGGATATAATCTATACACATTGTCTTTACACTCTCTTCCACAAGGAATGCTTACTGGTAACTCACATCTTCAGAGCAGATTTCAGAAACACCATCAGATCTCCCTCCTGATGTCTCCAGGAACAATCATGCAGCTTCTATACCATAGTTTTGTCAAACTTGGCAAATAACTGCTTCTTAACTGTTCGCCAAGCTGTACTAGGCTTTATGTAACCAAGGAGTTGTAGTTCTTTCTCCTACATATCCTGTTTACTTGATGATTCCCAGCCTTCAATACCAGAGCATTAGATCCATGAGCAGGTCAGGGAGAAACTGGCATTTCTCTGCAGTGACAGTAGCTCAGATAAGGAGTCTTGAGGTTCCTGTCATTTGATCTTTCCATCGTCTACCATCATAAGGAATGTTTGGCTGGAATGCCTTGCTCAAAGTGGGATCAGACTTTTGCTTTCCAGACCCTCTGATGTTCTGTGTTTCTGGTATCTCAGAGTCAAAATGGTTTTTCCCTAGTGGCTGAAGGAAAGGTGCAGGCACAAAAAACACACAACAGACTAAAATACAGTTGAAAAGTTTTAAACCTTTAACATCTAGTCATGTTAAGAAAACCATTCTTCAAATGCTTTTGAAAATGCTTTTTTCCTGTCAGTTTTGGCAAGAACTTGCTGCATATGTACAAGCAGTTTATAAAATCAGAAAGAATAAAAAATCATATTTAATAGCATAATAGTGGTTTTGTCTCTCCTTCTTTCCCTGTTCAGAAGCATCCTTTGAACTTCAGGTGCTTTAATGTGGACCAGAGATTTTATGGACATTAACCCCCATTTTTTTCCAGCCCCAGACGGGCCAAACATCATATATGCACAGAATATCTGCAGTAATGTACTTACTTGATGCTGGCCCAGTGTCCTTTAGAGTAGCCCATACCATGAAGATCGTGGATTCCAGTAAGGGCAAACCAAACTTTATATCCAATATTGGGAAAAACGAATAAACAAAGTGTCTTTCCCAAGCAGTTATCAGTATTTCAGAGCCTAAAGCAGCAGGGCATTCTCACTGCCTGCACTGGCAGCACTTGCTCATATTACCTGTTGTGTCTTGGTTGATTTTGCAGTGTCCGCGGTCAGTGCATGTGGAGTCCTAACAGCGGAAGCCTTGGCAGGAATACCACCCTCCAGCCCTCCCAGCAGGTCTACATATGACCTCAACAGCTTGGGCAGGACAAGTCCCCTCACAAACTTGCATGTTTATAACCAGCATTACATAAGCAAGCAAGCAGCAGCAGCAGAGTGCTGAAAGGTTGAAAAGCGAACTAAAACTGGTGTTCTTATTTCTGTAACTTTAAATTCAAGTAACCAGTATAAAACCAAGTTCCTATACCTCATTTTTTCCTGCAGCTGGTGGAAAAAGACTGCTTTGTCCACAATAGTTCTGCATTATCATAGAAACTCAAAGAGCCAGGATTTGGGATCATGAGGAGACAGCTGAGTTTTGATAGCTATCTTTTTACAGATCATCGCTGATGCTTTGCAAACCACACAGCTAATCCATTTGGAATCAAGGTTTAGAGTTTCTTTTTGGTCTCCTGGCCATCAAGTTTAGTTATTCAGTATTTTGAATATTTAGTCTGCCACCCAGACACTTGGAAATAATAAATGCAATAGTTTTCTGGTGGTCTTGAAGCACTGTCCTTCCTCCATTTAATTGTAACAAAATTATCAAAGAGTTGCACCTTTTACCAGCAGAGGCAATAATAATTTTGTATTACAAAACCACAACACAGAGTAAGGTGTAGACAGAATTTATACTTGGATTCAGTGAAATCTGATCACTGTCCCTTTCAAATGCCATGGAGACATCATAGGCATTACTAAGTATAAAACACCTGAGCTGTATACCCCTTGGCTCATTCCAGATAATTACATTTGGATTAGAACTAATGCCTCAGCACAAGGTTCTGCAGGGAAACATGCATGCCTTCATGACAAGTACTGCTGGAGGAAGCCTCTTGGCAAAGGTTATAGACACCTATGTCCATTCTGAAATACAAGCCAGTAATGTGTATGTTTCCCTCTTAACTGGTCACCTAGAATAAAACATTGGCAAGAAACATAAGCCACACCGTGTGCTTTATGGCTTCTTGAAACTTAACTATGTTCCACAGGCTAAGAGGATGAATGCACAGTACTGTTGTTTTCAGGCTCCCTGCTTTCCAATGAACCCATGACCTCTCCATCCCCCTTCTTCTTTACAAATGCTCATTGTAATTTCAGACTGCCTGGCTGCTGGCTGCCACCTGATCAGAAGCTAAACAAAGCAAATTCTATACCAGGATGTATTCAGCAAGAATCCCCAGCTTCTCTCTCAATACTGCAAGAGATCTTCATGCACATGCAGCTGGGATTATGTTTGAAGGAAGTGTCCAGGTTTTTTTCCAGATTCCACTGACTAATGCTATGGAGATAAGCAGCAACAGTGGGAAGTTAAAGCCAGTAAACAGGATTGAGGACACACAGCAGGCCAGAGGTAGCACAACACCATCACATGAAGTTACAAAACAAAGTGGCAGATGCTGACATCTGAAGAAAACAAGTCAATGTTTAGAAACACAGACAAGAGAAATGATTTGCCCAAATAAACCTGAGAATTCTTTGTCACAAGGTCTACGCATCTAAAATAATTCTCAAACACAGAAAATGTTCCAGGAGTGCTGCATTTGGTTCTGAGCTCCCCCATACACAAGAAACATAAGCACACCAGAGAGAGGTCAACAAAGAGCCACAAAGATATTAAAGCAATTACAGCATTTCTCCTGTGAGGAAGGGCTGAAAGCTGGAACTGTTCAACCTGGAAACAAGAAGGCTTAGGGTAATCTTATCAATGTGTAGAAATAACCCGAAGCGAGAGTGCAAAGAAGATGGAAGCCAGGGTCTCTTCATTCATGCCATGACAGGAGACACTGGGCACAGACTGAAACACAGGAGGTGCCATCTGAACATCAGAAAACACTTCTTTACTGTACAAGTATCCAAGCACTGGCAGAGGTTGCCTAGGGAGGCAGTGGAATTTCACTTCTTGAAGACCTTCAGAAGCTGTCTGGATATGGTCATGGGCAACAGGTCTGATGTGGTTTGGCTTGAGCAGAGGAGCTGAACCACAGGACCTCTAGAGGTCCCTTCCAACCACAGCCAGTCTATGATTTTGTGCCAGCACTGATAAAGAAGACAGTAAGCTAGCACACTTGCATGTAAAATTAAGGCAGAAGGAGTAATCTGCAAGATCTCTACACCAGTGAGTGGAGGTAATCAGAACCCACAAAGCTGCATTTTTAGTGTTTCGGCAGGATGAAATATGTCAAAAATCTGCAAACACATTCTTACACTCTACAAACCCACCATATAAAATACTGCTTTAACTTCTGTAACATTGCTTTGCCCTTGAATTTGAGTCTTTGCCCATTTTCTTGGATTGCAGCTCTAAGGCACATCCATAGCCAAATAAAATATTCTGTAAAATAGGACAATGCGGTGATCAATAAGTACCAAATTCAGTGTTCAGGAACTCCTCTAGTTTGATCTTTCAAATTCTCCTAAATTCATATTAACACTTTAGAGACTGTATATTTAATGCAGTGGACTTTTCTTTATTAAATTACCAGCTCATTCTGAACGCCTTTATTTTCAGAGCTTTTGAGTATGCAGCAAAAAGGAAATTTTCAGTCAAGGCAAATGCATAACTAGTCAAGCCTAGCAATGAGTATCAGTGTTCTATGGACTTGCTCTGTACTTCAGTCCTGTTGGACTCACCTGCCATACCCTTGTGCAGTTCAGAAGATACCTTCTTGCCTTAATCTTCCATGAAATAAAGCTTTCAGACCTGTAATCTGCTGTCATTCTCATCACCACCCATCAGCAGAGTGTGAATACACTTGGAAATATGATAGTAGCTCCAGTCATTACAGACAACAGTAAGGCACAGCTTAACTACTGCAGCCCAACTGGAAGTCATTTATTCACTACCTTACCCACCAAAGGGACACAGCTGCTAGTAAGACAGCTGCTATGCAGTAACATCCTGAGCCTTGGTACATGGTAGTCTGCATCTGCAACCTTTTTAAACTGCCTGGACTAACCTTCTAGCTTGTAGATAAAAGGCATTAAAAACAATTACACTACACAGTAGTTAAGATATTGTGTCTTTGATAAACATGGTGAAATAATGTAGGAGATTGAACAGATTAGTTTTAGAAAATACCTAAAGTAAGGTTTAACACAACAAGGCTAGATTACAGCTCCTGTGACTGCCGGGTGAGCTAAGGAAGCAGAACAGAGATTTTCTATATCAGTTTGTTTCAGATTCAACCACCTTGGCAGACAGAGCTCCAACCTAGAGATGAGCAGCAGTAAGAGCAAGTCTTCCCTTCTGTTGCTCTCCAGGTCTCCAGTTCACAACCCTAATGGTGAAGTGTCTGCAAAGGTCAATGAGGACAAGGACACAGTTCAAAACCATCCAAACTGCCTCTACACCACAGATCTTTGCATATGAAGATAGCACTGAAAACCTAGCAGAACAGAATAAGCAGTAGAATATTAAAGGTCTTAACTGCTCAGTGCCCTCTCCTGTATGTTGAACCTGAGATTCGCAGCCAGAGTGACAGCAGCAAACTACAAAGAGCTACTCACCTGCAGAAGGCAGAGTCCTCAGTCCCACTGGAAACAAGATAAGCCCCTTAATAAGCCTGCTGTTTTAGTTTTCTTGAGCTGCTGTCTAGTGTGATAAGGGAGTTTTTAAACTAAAGTTCTCAAGAGCTTTAAGAAAGCTTAATGAAACAAGCAGGACAGCCTTGCAGGGACCAGAAGCACTGCTGGCTGGACATGCACCAGCAAAGTGAAATCACAAGCAATCAAGAGAAATGTTTACTCACACTTAATTCAAACACCCTCTGTCAAAAGCAATCAGGAGACCTCAGTTCATCCAAAGTCAACACATTTTGCTGTTTAACAGATCTTTAATATCAGTAATGTGGGAAGTGACACCTCAGTGCACAACAGCACAGAGACTACAGTTTTGGAGGTTCTCCCATTTCAGACACAGAAAGGAAACATCAGGAAGAACATGCAATCAAACAATGATCAGCTCTAGATACATCATGATGTGGTCCAAAAAAACACATTGAAACAATTAATCAAATTACTGCAAACACAGCTTCTCTGAGTAAGGTTAGGATATTGCATTTGTAGTGTTTCCATTGATCTTTGCTTCAGCGAACCAGTGGAGCCTGCTTGAGCGAGATGAGGACGGAACGCATGCGGGACACATCTTTCGCCTGCTTACTAGACTTGGGATTAAAGTCACAGAGCTGAGCCACACGTTCCCACTCAGTGCCCGGAAAAACTTCTTCTGCATCATTCACAAAGGCTTCTTCAGCTGCCCTAAAAGCAATGCAATGCACCTTGTGTTAATGCCCAGTATGTAAGGCACTCCTTCCCTCTTACAGGATGCAGTTTCTTTCAGCATGTTTCAAAAGAGATGTGACCTGACAGCTGCTTGTGGACATTATGGCCACATAAGCTCCCACTGCCCCAGTCCTGGAGATGAAAGTAGATTGCAATAGTATGCTATGCACAAGCACTGCAGAGGATTGTGTAAAATGTTGGAATACAGGTGTTTGGTTTTAAGAATAGTAACTGAGTCTTTGCCAAAGGAGTTGCCACACAAGCTTCCAGAAAGTAAGTTACTTCTGTGTAGGCATTTTATTTATGGAGAAATGCCCAGGTCTTAACTAGCTATGCCTCTGCCACTTGATGGCTTTTACTGGATATTTGCCAACTGGAAATTTACAACTGCCTGCAAGCATGTCTTAAACAAATTCCATTTGAGAATTTAAATCAGCCCCAAGGCCTACAGGCCATCATCAAACTATCTGCTGATGATTCCCAATGCTGTAGTGAAGCAGCATGAATCATAAGGAATTTAAGTCATGAATCCCATGCTTGTGAGTGCAATAGACTAAAGCATATCTTGGCAGAGGAGATGACTTGTTTGAGGTCACTTCACAGAACAAACATATTTCCCCTGCTCTCACCCTAAAGAGACTCTAAGGAGGCTTTGTACGTTATGTACTGGATAGTGCCAGTGGCTTCCCAGCTGTAGTATTTTGGCTCTTCTATGCTGCCAATAGCATTGCTTCAATGCAGGGATAACACTCCAGCATCTAGTTTACATGAACTGTGGGCCCCTGGTAGCTGCCTGAGTGCAGAAGCAGTAAGCATCAAGAGATCAAACCAAATCCATCTACTCCAACAAGCAGTACAGAGAAAGCAGTGAAAATGACTCTCCCATGAGGGTTCAGCACTATTCACAGGGATGATAAGGTTACAGACACACTGAAGACAAGGATCACTACAACACTGCTACTTTATGTGACATGACACTTTTAAGGGGCAGTGAAGATTTTTTTACTTAACTGTTCTAGGCTGTAGCAAGGATGATTTATGTTTGTGCTTAAAGGTGAAGAGAAGAAAAGAAACAAGGAGAGAAAGTTTAAGTCAGATATAGAAAATGAGAATGAGTTTAATGCAGATGATTAGCTGGCTGAACATGCACTAGTAGCTTAGCCTACATTCAGGAAACAGGCAGCCAGTTTTATTATGCAGCACTTACACTGCACATTTGCGTTGGACATATGAAAATAAGGATTTTATTGAAAAAAAATCTAATAAAACCAACTCCAGGAGATTTCAGAAAAGTTAAACACCACCTGTAAATCCATCATTTCACAAGTCTTGGTTTACATCCACCTACAGTTAGCTGTGAATTTCACACCAAACCTTCAATATTAATGCACTCAAAGCCAGTGCAGGCTCACCAGTACACCTTCTAAAGGTGTCACCTTAGAATCTGTGACATGTCCATCTTTCAAGTCTACAAATTAAGGGAAGAAATTAAAATACATGAACAAGCCAATGAACATTGCAATCCTTCTATCCCTCAGAAACTAGAATACTCATTGGGGCTTCTGACTTCCGTTTCACTGACCTATTAGGCTTGCAGAACACTGACACTGCTCCTAAATGTCTTCTCAGCAGTTTACCCTAATTTCCCAATACCACCTTCTTGTACTTTCCATTTGTTCTCTAACAACCTCCTATTTCCATATGCACACATATCTTCTACCCTGATTTATGCCAGGCAATGCATTTCTACCTTCCTCGGCTTGTGAGCCTTTATGTGCAAGAATTGCTTGACTATTTTTCCAATAGGTAGGCAAAGCAGGTGGTCACTGCCTATTACAGAGTTAAACATTGCTTCTTTGTGGAAAGACTAAATACAGCACCCATGAGAAACTGCAGGCACTAACCCACAGCCCCAGCAAAGCATCTTGCTAAGCAATGTTCACTGGCCTGGAAACAACTGTAAACCCTCAGGTCTAAAGACTACTGAAGTCATTACCAAAATTCCAGTAATAGTACACTGTGTGACCTAATCTGAAAGTGATAGGCTTTGTGTACTGCATACAGGAGAACTGCACTTAATACTGGAGACCAGAAGTGGTCCAAAAAGTAAATATTCAGAAGGCACCTTCAGACATTCAGCACTATTTCTGATCCTGCTTATTATCGCGTTGACTAGCAAACAGAATTAGTAGTTAGGCAACATACACATAACCAATCACGTCAGCGAAGGGTTGTTTGTAGAAAGCTTCATCTGCCACCCTAGGTAGCAAGTAGTCCAACAGGCAGGCAAGCAGGCAGGAGAAAAGAGATAAGGATGAGAAGTACGGAACACAGCTGGAGGCAGTTTTAAAAGCACATTAACCTTGCATCACCTAGACTTACAGTAACAGGAAAGCAGTTACCACATGGAATGTAGCAATTAAACCATTGGTCAGAGGGGCAACACGAATTCTGCTACATCCTAGAAGTTTGGACCAGCTAGTTGAGGGCCAGGGCACCAATGTTAGCATTAGACTACTCCTAGAGGGTAGAAACTACCATCAGGCAAGAGATCTCGCCAGGGTGATAAGAATGCAAAACAGTTTTGTGTAACACCTGTTTAATGAGTCCTGCTCCAGACTTCATATCCTGCACTCAAACACTGGCCATAATAAAGGTATGAGGGTATCATAAGCTCTGGCCACCAGCTAGAACAGTACTAATCCTGTTTCTCTTTTTTGGCCCAACCAAAAGGTAGTGAATTCCTCACTGAATGGAAGTGGCATATTTGTCATTCTAAAGGCAGTGTAGGCCTCCTTTCTTCCTTTAGAAAGAAGAGTAGTCTACCTAGGACTTTACTTAATAAAGACAAATCTGATGGCCATTTTGATAAGAAAAGTAATGTTTCAAAAAAAAAAAATTAAAAAAAAAAGGAACAACAAAGCAACAAGATGAACAAAACAACAGTTCATCTTGAACCCTGAGTTCCCAAAATATAATGCAGTCCTGATGATTACCTAGACAGAAAGAAGTAGAGACTTAGAGGCATTAAGTGAGTTCTCATTAGGTGAGTATCACATTTACCTTCAGGAAGCTTGAAGTCAAAATTCCACAGGGAACTTCTAAGAAAGTGTAAGAGCTCAAGACATCACTTTCTGTCACAGGACCAATAATTAGACAATACAAACCACTACAGACACAGTCAGCATTTAGTTTCTCACTAGTAGAACTGAGTCATGTTATTTCTGAACTGCTTCAAAAAGAGCAGCAAAAGGTATTAAGACATTTAATGAAATGACCTGTAGCAAAGATTAACTAGAATGCCACTTCCATATGTCCTAAAGTAAGCAAGTAATAAAGATAGTTTCAGGGTAGGTAACTGCAGACACTGAAGGCCCATGCAGCTAGGAGCACGACAATAGAGTAAAATAAAATAAAATATTTTCTGGCCATGCTTGAACTTCATGTCCTAAGGAATCTTTAGTAATACTTGATCATCATCGTAATGCTTCCTGGACATTTAATCTATTTAAGAAAATTTAAAAAGATGGGTCATAGAAGCATTTACTTTAATGATCTGAAGGACTATTGCCTTAGAACATACAAGAAGTATTCTAACCTCTCTCCCCAATTATTTTCACAACTAGAACCATAACTGTTCAGATGGCTGGAGAAACTTTACCTGTTACTGGCTTTTGTTTTCTCGAGCTTTTCATCTTGCCTTGCATACCACTCTTCCAGCTCTTTTATTGCCTTCTCTTTCCATTCTGCTTCCTGCTTTCGTGAGTTTGCATCTGAAGATTTAAGAATTGCTTTATCAGTCATGTTTGTATCCAAATGCATCTTGCAAATAGTTCAACTGATGGTTCAGGATGCACTGTAGTGCAGGCAGTTGCTTCATCAACTCAGATAAGGGTTAGGAGATTTCCTGATTTAGGCTATGGGAACTCTATATACTATGAATATTCAAAGGATTAACTAAACAGAATTCCTGTGCTGTGACTGGGACAGTCCACTTCACTTTAGGATAGGCATTTTGCAAAGTAGTTCAGATTCAGTAAATCTGTTGGTTTGCAAACTGCTCAAACCAGAAACAGTCACCTTGCTATGCCAGTGCTGGAACAAAGCTTAGTAAAGCCTCTAAGCTTAGACAAAGGAACCTGGCACTCCACTTACTTTTTACACACAGCATACAGCTCAGGACAACCTCATCTGCTATAACTAGCCCAAAAGAGAAGTAAAAGGGTCAGCTCTACTCAGAATTACATTTTACAGAAGGTTCTGTCCTAACAGTTTCAAGCAAAGGCTCCTCCACCATATAAGTGGGAAGCACACCGGTTTGTAGTCTCTTAAGATGCTGTACATGGGTAGGTACCATTGCATTTGATTGCTCTATTTAGTTTAGTTAATAATCCATCACTTTCTTAATTTAGTCATTAGAGTAAGATCCATGTGACAACAGATGGCCTCAGCAATTACAAAATGAGTAATCTTTATCCTTTACAAAAAAACTACTAATGCCTGCAGTATTTATTCTCATCTTTTTAACTTACAAAAGCTGTTCATTTTCTGTCAGCTCATCTGTAAGTAAAGGTTCAGAGAGCCACTTGCTTGCCGACTCCCACACCAGTATTAAGTCTGCTTACTAGACAGCTTGCTCCTTGAACTCAGGAAGCATGTTAAGACTCCAAAGAGGCAGTGCCATTGTTCAGAATTCCACTGCTTAAGAATCATAGAATGGTTGAGTTGGAAGAGGCCTTAAAGATCATCTAGTTCCACCTCCTCTGCCATGGGGAGGGACAACTTCCATTAGACCAGACTGCTCAACTCTCTCAGCCTGAGAGAAGCTGACATTAAGTTACTCAACAAATACCATGCTTACCAAGTTGCTCCAGGCGCTCCTTTTGCTCCTCTCTCCACTTACGAATACTTTCTGGTTCTGATTGCAGTCGATCTGCTTGGGAGATGGCAGCATAGCAGTCTGTGGGACCATTACTCTCCTTGGAGGAAAGGAATAGTAAAGTCATTTGTGCACCACAAGCAAATATTCCAGATAACTGCCTGCCAGCTATATAAAATTAGACTCTATTTGAACTGAGCTAATAACACATTCATTTGACGTTATAACACATTTCCACCATTAAAAATCTTGCTACAAATTACAGCAGAATTGAAGGAAATTAACACAGGACTTCCTCCAGAAACCAAGGATAAAAAAAAAAAAAAAAAAAAGAAAACAAGGCAACTGGAAATACAAGAATACAAGTGCTACAAACACTTGGAGCCACAGTACTAAGCCTGCAGAATGCAGAAGACAATGCCTAGCACCTCATTATACAGTTGTAGGCCAGGTATTCTCTGAGCTCATCTCACCTTAAATATTTGCTCTGAAAGTAATTTTCTTCATGGTTTTGTGCACAGGAGTATAAAACATTCTTTGCAGCTTATTTGTCTACTTCAGGAGACATCTGCATATGACATTACGAAATTTGGATTGCTGTGTGCAGCTTATAACACAAGAGGCATTTCAGTATTTAATCATCAGAACAGTGAGAGTACTAGCATCCTTTTTTACCATGTAACATCTCAAAGATTTGAAATTAATAGGGCTAACATTAATACACCAGATTTACAAAGCTAATGAATGTTGTGGTATTTGCCACAGAAGATACTCTAAGTTTAACAACTCTTATTGCTTTATCCTACCCCTAACAGAGTTAATACTACTCCTAAGAGTACCAGGTCAATTGCAGATGACCACAGATTTGGCTGTGCCTTGCCCCTCTCTGGACCTCCTGTAGCCCTCAATGAAGGAATAATGCAAAGAGAAGACACTAGGCTGGTGCAACAAAACCAGGCTTCACATTTCATCCAAACCAAAATAAACTGGCCAGCTGCGGGGCCAGCTAGTCACAGGTAGCTAAAGCCTAAGTAGTAGCCCATTCAGTCTCTTCTTTCTCATTAAGAAGAACCTCTGTCAACCAAAGCAACTGGTCTCTTAGAATTCCAAACACAAAATCAAGGTATCTAAAGAGGGCAATCTACTTTCTGTTGTACAAGGAAGCACAAAGGGCCGGTAAAATGTAAGTTGTCCCATCAATCTCACAGTAATGCTGAGAATATAAGAATGTCAGCAGCAGTGAAAGCTGTTTGTGTCTCCACAAAACTCAGCATTCACTTAAAACTCTAAGAAGTATGTCGCTCATATGTTGCTTCCTTCCCAAGCATTTATTTAATCAGGGCTAATGAGCGAACTGTGACACCAGGCAATGACCATGCCTTGGACAAACTGGTGTGAAATTCATTTACAATGAAGTGATTGCCTTAGCATGCCTCATTCCTCCCTGACACCAATAAAGCAAGTATCTCTTCCTTTTGTGATTACTACGGCTGTCTAACATGCTTTCATACTGCGATTGAGCTTTTTAGCCATCAGCTCAATTTCATGCACCTTCATGTCACTAAGAAATGTATAATGTTTTCAGTCCATTCCTAGTAAGATCATCTCGATAAGACAATCAGGATGCATTAATCGTCTTTAAAGAGCATATAAATCTGAAAACTCTGCTTTAAATTAGTTTCAGCTTAGCAGTCAGTGCAAGCCAATGTAAAGTCACATCACAGAGCCCACCAGTCTGCTCTACAGTGCTTATGTACTGTTAAGCCATATTTCAAAATGAACTGCTGCTTTAAGTTGCCTCTAACTTCAGAGGATGGGCATAATTAAGAACACTCACAACTTCATGATACGAGCTATCAGAACAGAAGACCCTCCTCAGATATGATACTAAATTACTTTAAAGATGAAAAATAGAAAAATTAGTCTACATTAAGGTAAAGTTCTCAGAGTAGAACAGCACATTCTAAGTACAGAATACTTCTATCTTACCTGATAGACATCCCCGTTAACCACTCCATCAACAGCATCTGTAAAGAGGTGACTTGTTTAGTCATTTGAGAAAATATAGAACCGCCAGATTTACTGATTTCTGTAACTTTTATGGAAAGCTTTACTAGAGTATGTAATGTGGGAGTTGTGAACATTACTTGATACCCTGCAAGGGGCACTTCCTTCTCCCTGCACTTTTCTGAACAAGCATGAAAAATCAAGTGAGCCACCATTCCCCAGAACCAGAAAGACAAGGTCATTTCTTCATCATGAGGTCCTGCTTCTAAAAACATAAACAGCAGAGCTGATACTGCTGAGAGGCTGCTACAGACTGCGTTCTAAAGCTACTCCCACTCTGTTCTCCCTCTCTTAGAAGCTGACTACTATACAACTGTTCTGAAGTTAAGAAGGATGACTACCACTTTTTTAGTGTCTGCTCGGAAGATTAACAATCCTGCAGCCAACAACTGCTAATTCTTATCCTAGTGTTGTTACCTCCTAATTAGCTCAAAAGATATAGCTAACACTCCTAGCAAAGTCACCTCTCTGCTACCATCTGTGATGACATGCTTGATTGCTTCCCACTTCAGCTGCAAACTTTCAAGGCTTTGAAATTATTTAAATCTCTGGACTATACCGAAGACACCAAGATTTTCAAGAACTGCTAAATTTCAGCAGGGCAACTCTCTGGAGCAGCACCATGTAACATCTGTCTGCGTGCTATACCAAGTAGTCATGTTACTCATGCCACCATGGATGAACTTATCACACAGAAGTGTTTCAACCATAATACACCCCTCAATGAAAGAAGTGAGTGTATCAAACAGTAAGCAGAAAAACCAAGTTATTTTGCACCGCCTTCTTAAAAATAGATAGCTGACTGACCTAAAATTAAGTGAGTTATGCTGCTGTATCCTCTTGTTTGTGGCTAGGTATGCATCAGTTTCATAGCACTAGTGAATGGCACACTAAGGAACTCTTCATACTCCTTTATCAGGCAACTAGGCAAGTATTTTAAGTCTTTATCTCTGAGTCCTGAAGAGTAATCATTAACTGTGTTATGTCGAGGAGTTTCAATTCATCAGTTCAAGAATGGCAGTTAGGTTGGAGGACACTAGTCCTCAAAAACATAGTTCCTAACTTTTGCAGGGGAAGACTCAAATTAAGAAAAAATAGCTTTTCAGCTATGAGAAACTGATACTTCATAACTAGACTCCCATAACTGAGACATGGTTGCTACTTCATCAGATTTCTACTGCTCTGCAGGTACAGGAGGCCTTTACAGAGACTAAAGCCACCAGCTGAGCGAGAAGGCTCATAAATCTTGAGGATGCTTCCAAGAACAGCAATAATACGTTTAAGTATTATGGTCTTCTTTACTCAGGCTGGTAGTCTGCTCAGGTAAAAGGAACAACATCTTTGCTTAAGGCTGTGCCTGAGATGAAACACATAGGTTTGTCTAAGGGCCATTTTTGTTCTGCACAGAAACAGACACTAACAGACATTGAACTGTGTTTTGTGAGGGCACCCAGGTCAGAAGCATTAGCAATATTAGAACAAATTTCCCATCTGTTCTGAGCTCCCTAGAACGTGCAATTAAGCTGCAGAGTCAGCATGCTGACTGAGCATATCACAAGCAGAAGAGGAAATAGAACTGTACCAGCATGCTGTCATATGCCAATACAAGTGTGCTAACTGGGACAAGACCAATAGTCAAACATTCCTTCACTTCAGCTCTCCAGTCTTCATGTTTGTATAATTAAGTATGAAGTACAGAAAAACTACCTGTTTTCCAGCCTTCACATCAGTAATCAATGCCAATTGTGTATCAGATTTTTCTGTTCACAGAAACATGCAATTTCATAAGCTTCCCACAGAAAAAACCTAAATACTGGTAGTACCATCATAACATTTTCAGCAGCCATGAACAATAAGACCCCTCTACTGGTTTCAGAGTCTATCCAATTCTATCACAGTTTTGTATCTCCTGAAGTTAAAATCCACATATTTAGAACCATCTCAGTTAGTGATGATCCATACTCCTCGTTGTTTGCTTTTGAACTTAAGATAAACTCTTATTTTTAAGGGCACGGTTGCAATGAACACGCCTATACATCTACAGTTCTGCGACACATGCTGACAATATGGTAATAATGAACTTTCATACAGCAACACAAATACCTTTTAGAGTCTGGAAGAATCTGGAGAGGATAAGTCATACCAGCTGCCTTGCACTCACAGGAGATACAACACCCAAGCTTGCCAGAAATAGAAAGCTACCATCAAATTTACTACAGCTTACAAAAGAAAAGGCTGGGTAGTTTGAAGACAAATACAAAAACCATTTTGTCACTTCAGTCCTAGAAGTCAATATATGGCCTCAGAGGTTTATCACAATGATGATCAACTATTCTGAAAGCTACTACTGGCACTATTACCACTCAGTACCACTTGGTATAAGCCTCTCTAAAGTCTTATTCTCAATGCAAAAGAGGACTGTTATGAGAAACATCAGAGGTGGGGCTTTGCAGCACATTGAAACATTTTTTTATACTCTTCTAAAATAGATGTATTTTTTATGTGTTACCTTCAGCATCTCTTTTAAACAGTAAGTACTCTACGTACTGCTACTTTCAGTGAGCTAGCAGCTCTAGTTAAAGCAACAGAAGAACATAAAGTTTAATATATTCTGACATAAGGTTAAGTAACTTCACCACTCAAGGCCTAGTTTCCCATCCTTTTCTTTTAGGCACAGTCGCGCTTTCCATTAATCTACTCTCACCCATAAGATGATAAGAAAGAAGAATCTTTTACAAAGCTTTTGTTTGCATAGTTATGCAAGAACCTGGAGAAGAAATAATTTTTCTAGTCATAACGCATTCTCATGCCTGTGTGCAAAATAAAGGCAAGCAGCTCAGGAAGAGTGTTTCTTTCTGGTGTTTTAGTTCTAATCTGCTGTCCTATCAAAACCCATTAGTTCCCTTATTTTCAATATAATCAACAGGCTAGAACTAAAACACATCTGGAATAATACTGCACCATAACAGCTTCTTTTTCACCTCCTGTAAATTCCCACTAGTATTCTCTTCAAAACAAAACAAAATGGATTTTTCCGTCTTCATAATAATGCAGCATCACTAACAGAAGCTAGACAGATACCTTCCCTCTATCAAACCCTTCTCAGAGCTGTCTTATGGGGCTGTGAAGCCTCAGATGCTGATTGCTTAGCAAAACCCAGATCAATGGCTGTTCAAACAATTAAGAAAAAAATCAATAGTCACAGACAAGAATTCTTTCTGTCTGTGGTGCTAACTACAGAGACAGGAAGAATCAATTCCTTCCTAAACAATTTTCAAGCAAATTGATATTCAGTTCCCGAAAGGCTGCTAAATGAAATACCTAGACAAACCACCAGATGCAATTAATTTTCTTAATTGCTAGAGGCCCATGAACATCTTTCAAAGATAGACAAACATAATTCAGTCAAGTACATATAAAACTTACAGAGCGTGAAAATGTGAAAGCAATGTTTGAGACTACTCAGGCTACATTAAAGTTGTGTATTTCCATGATTGTTAACATATATATAACTCCTTGTCTTTGAAATTCCCCATAAGAAGCTACTCAACAAACTGCTAGGAGGATTTTGTATAGGCATACAGCATCTAGAAATCATACATTTCCCTTTGAATTCTCTCTCTCTTGCTCAGAGAACCCAGTAAGTGAATTGATAACAACCTCAAGACATACTACTGTAAGAATGTCACTGCATACACATGGATATTGATTCATGCCTGAAAAAGAAATCTCATAAGACATCACATTACTAATACCTAGGCAACAGCATTGCATTACTTGATTTATACAGTACTACCTGCTTTCTGGAGCTGGGATTATGCTTCACCTTCCAAGGGAAATAAGATTAGGTTTTTGCACACTCAGGCAGCTTGAATGGCATAGCTATTTACATAATGAGTGGTCCCACTGTATCAGGCCTGGATCAGTATTCCACCCCTGATCATGGCAACATGAAAGGATGCTGTGTGAGGCACATGACAATTAACAGAATTCCCAATACTGACACTTTCAACTCATGAAGCTCACTTCTGCCCATATATTTCTCTAATTATTTACCAAGAGGCTGAAACTGAAAGACTGTTGATGAGACATTATGATTCTTAAAAGTGTACTTCAAGAAGGTGATGACTGCTTGTCACTATATTTGAAGTTAACATGTTCAAACTTCAGCTGAGAGATGCCCAAGTTATTACTTTTGGCCCAGTATTTAGAAAGAACTTATCCAGACCAGACCTATAAATAAGGAGTTCAAAAAAGGTTACGGTTAAAAAAAGTAAATCCACAAATCCCTGCTCAGGATGCTTAAGGATTTACATCAGAACTTGCATTGTTTCAAGAAATTTGCATTCACCTATTCAATTACAGAAGAGTTTAATGAGCTAATACGCCAGAGACTACAGATGTTTGATATTTATTAAGGTACTGATCAGGTAATAAGAAATACCTAACACAAATGACAACAGAAACCATTAAATATCTAACCAATCTAGAAGCATTGAACAAATCAACTTTTTGATAAGGAAACATTCTGCAATAATCATCACTACACGCACCTAGAGAACATACTCCTCCAGTTGTTCTAGTACATCATAAGAAAGGTCAATGATAGAATTTTTTTTCCAACTAAATTATTTTTCAAACAGCTACTTTAATGTTCCAGGGTCTGTTTGGAACATAAAGGCCATGTAAGCCATGATGTTTGTCTAAGGCTTCTGAAAGTAAGAAGGGAAGTGTCCATTGTGTCTGTTTCTGCACTATACATAGAATACGGAAGTCAAATTATGTAGGATACCAAAACAGGATGATGTTCTGATAACAATTATTCTCAAGTTCTTGTGCTGAAGCAAGCTAGTCCCCAGTAGACACCATTATTTTCAGAAGGATGTAATCCATACGTTTTGAACCTTATGAGTGAGCTGACATTAAGGGCAGTGCTACCACTAAATAAGTAGCGCAAGGTCTCCATTACCCAGTTTATCTAGATGAGCACTATTCACAGAGACACTACAAACCTGCCCCCTCACACATAAGATACGTCAGTAATTTCTGGAATCGGGTGGCAAAATGAAGACTGAATTCTAAAGATGTTCCAACAATGAACTAGGGAGAAGTTTCAACTCAGTCTGAAGGAGAGTGGCACCCTACTGCAGTGACAAAGGGATGTCACATGAGAGCAAGTCTGTCCCTGTGGCCCTGGTGACAAGTAGCAGCAAAGCCTTCTGAGAGTGTTGCAACATAAACCTCTTTCCACTCAGGCTTCAGTTAAAGCTTTTCATAAGGAGAAGTGTTTATTTTGGGCTGCTTTAGCTGCCATTAGACTGTCTGGAAACACGCTACCCTATACTTCTCTACACACAGTTCCCACCCTTCTCCAAATGCGGGTTCTGCAGTGAAGGGCTTAGTACATTCAGTACAAAGGTTAACAAGGAACAAAGGCTAAAGGGTTAGTAAAATTAAACATTAGCTTAACTGCTCTTATGCTTTAATAGTAAGATCACCCCCGCTGAAGACAGAAATTCAAGTGGTGGATGTATCCAGCTTTGGGAAGCCTTCCTTCAGGCAGGCTCCTGGATTAGAGGAGATCAGCACCGCTCGCATTAGCACACGGGCATACCTTGGGCACCTTCGGGGGACACAGACGATAACCAGGGGAGCAGGGAGATGGCTCACCCTGTGGCACAGGGCCCCCAGGACGGCCCCGACCCGCCCCGGGACACCCCCGGGCAGCGGGCCCCGCTCGGGAGAGCGCCCGGGCAGGGTCCCCCGGCCCCGCCCCGCCGGACAAGGGGAGCCGGGACCCGCCACCCCCAGCCCCGGCCCCGCAGGCCGTACCCGCGCCGAGGCCCTCGGGACCCTGCAGCGCCTCGGGCACCTCGCCGTTCTCCAGGATGCCGAAGCCCTCGTCGTTCTCGATGCCCGCGATCTCGTTCTCCTGCTGCGCCAGGAAAGCGGCGGCGGGATCCTCCTCGCCGCCGTCGGACGTCCCGTTCCCGGCCGGCATCTGCTGCGGGTGCTGGGCGCCGAAGAGCTCCATGTCGGCCATGGGCGAAGGCGGGCAGGCAGCTCCGGCTCCGCACCGCGCCTACGCCGGGCGGCAGCGCGCAAGGGGCGGGGGCGCCCGCCGCAGCCAATGAGCGACGAGCGCCGCCGGCTCCGCCCAATCAGCGATGGGCTGTGGCGGGGCCTGCGGAACGCGGGCCAATCGGCGCCCAGAGAGGCGCGGGAGGGCGGGGCAGTGCCGGAGGAGGCGGGCGGCGCTGGGCTCGCTCCCGCGGGCTGAGGGAGAGCGGGGTCGCCTCTGGCACCGGAGAGGGGACAGCACAGCACCGCTGGGACAGGACACGGGCCCCTCGGCAACCTGGAGACAAACGTCCAGAACAGCGGTTCTGTGAAACATCTTTCGTGATTTGGGTGTCTTCTGTCTGGACACAGGGAAGTCACTTAAGTTTCAGCGAGTGTCAGGTTGGCAGGGGCCGCAGTGGGTCATCTGGTCCAACGTCCCTGCCTAAGCAGGGTCATCCCAGAACATCTGGCACAGGATTGTGTCCGTATGGTTCTTGAATGTCTCCAGTGAGGGAGACTTCACACCCTCTCTGGACAATCTGTTCAAATACTCAGTCACCCACACAACAAAATTCTTTCTCATATTCGAGTGGAATTTACTGTGCATCAGTTTTTGCTGGTTGTGTCATGTCCTAGTGGTTGGCACCACCAAGAAGAGCCTTGCTCCTGCTCTCGGCACCCCTGCCTGTAGATATTTATACACCTTAATGAGGCCAAACCCCTGTGAATTCAGGAAGCATGTGTTCCATTGACTGTGTGTTGACAAAGTGTTCGCTGGAAGGGTAGGGATTCCTGACACAGGTTTTTTTGACAGTTACTTTGATCAGTTCCTCTATCTGGCTTACAACACAGACAGAATCATACAATTGTAGAATGTTAAGGGACCAGAATGGACTAAAAGATCATCGAGTCCCAACCCCTGCTGCCTTGGGCAGGAAAACCTTCCACTAGAGCAGATTGTTCCAGGCCTTATCCAACCTGACCTTCAACACTGCCAGGGTTGGGACATCAACAGCCTCCCTGGGCAACCTGTTCCAGTGTCTCCCCAGCAGAAGACTAAAGAATTTCTTCCTAATAATCTAACCTAAATTTTCCCCCTCTCAGTTTGTACCCATTACCCCTTGTCCTGTCATTACAGTTCCTGACATTGACTCCCTCTCCAGTTTCCCTGTAGTACCCTTGAGTTACTGGGAGGGTGCACAACCTTCTCTTCTCCATGGGATGAACAGACCCAACTTCCTCAGTCTGTCTTTGTAGGGGAGGTGCTCCAGTCCTCTTACTAACATTGTGGCATCTTCTGGACTTACTCCAACAGTTCCATGTCTTTCTATGCTGAGGGCACTAGAACTTGTGTGCAGTACTCCAGGTGGGGTCTCATGAGCAGAGAGGGGGGACAGTCGCCTCCTTTGACCTGCTGGCCATGCATGTCGTTTATTGGCACAGCAGACAAGGGAGGGGAAAATATTGTAAGAATATGACTTACATATGTAAATATGTATGTAAAAAGAGAAAGAGAAAATTATGCTGGCAGCCCTCAAGCTGGTACAGTTGCTGCAAGAGGTACTTGTTTAATCCCACTTACATATTGCCTATAAGTCTGTGCGTACATTTCATGAGATATTAGAGGTAATGCTATCCAGGCTTATGTTACAGTCCCAAAAAAGGATTCAGACATATTTCATAAGGAGGCCAAATTCAGAGAAAAGTTTAACTCTTGAAAGACAGTTGTTTACCATGTGAATTTAATGGGTAAGATAAACCACATGCTGAGTTACATTTTTTCCCCTGTCAGTATCATTTGCTAGAGAAAAAAGCACAAGTAAACTCCTGTACTATGACAGAAAGCTCCCTTCACCTCATTTAGTCAAATAAAACATGTGCCTAGTTTCTCCTATGAAAACTGAGAATCTGGTATGGCAGGAGGCTAGACTTTGCTGAATTTTGTCTCTCATAGAAACACAGCAAGGTTATTTATTTTAAATAATCTCCAGCTGCCATGGGAAAGCTAAAGAATTAAAAACAACAGCAGTAAGCAGGCCCATAACTAACAACAGGAAACAATAAAAATGAAATGCCATCATGAATTGTATGCCATGCTCTCACAGAAATTTGCTGACTTTGTTCCACAAGTTCTTCTAAAAACATACTCCCGTGTTCATTTTCATCAGTCTTCTTTCTTTATATGTAAATACAAGTAATATTGCACTGCTTCCCTTTAACTACAACTAGTGAATGATCACTAGATGACTGTCTAGCTATTTCCTCTTTTGCTTTTCCTCTTTTTGCCTCTTAGCCCTCTGGGGGATTTCTGATGGCACAAACACAAGTAGGACATTGTGATTTAAAATGAAAAGCAAATCCGGTTACTTGCTCATCTAAAAATTGCAGAATAGGGATTAAAGAATATGAAATATAAGCAGAATTGCAATTTTTCAAATGGCCCCAGAAAATTATTTTCTGTGTTCCATCCAAATGATTAACTGAATGCTATTGCTTTAGATGCAAAGGAAAATACAGTGAGCCATTAGATCTGTTTTGATGATGAATTCAAAAGTTTTTATATTATCTATAATTCAGATGCACTATGAAATGTTCTTGCACTGACAAAGCTTTATTACTTTCCTGCTTTCTTACACTGTAAAAGAATGCAAGATGCCTGCTTTTCTAAAGGCAGGTGTTACTCCTTAGAGAGTAGTACAAAACATAAGAGTAGCATACCCTTTGTTATTCATCTGATGCCTTGAGAAGCCTGATCTGAAACAGAGACTGGACAGCACTAGCGAATAAAGTAGTTATTTATTGAAAGGCCTTTAAGACACACCTTGGGCAGGACAAGAGCCTGACCAGGGCTACACCTAAGGAGCACTTAAAATGGTCACAAAATGGATGACTGGTTACGAGGTCTTACACTTTTATGAGTTGTGGTCCATTTGCATATTGGGGTTTAATTGTCCAATTACAGCTCCAGGTTGTGAAGTCCCATCCTTGTTTTCCTTCTTCAGTCCACCGTTGTTTATGCTTTTGGGCCTGAAAGTTGTACTCATTGTCCTCAGTCTTTAGCAGGAAAAGGATTTGTTTTGTCTACCTACCCTGTGAAGAGAGCTTACTAGCATTAATGAGGCACAGAACTACACAGAATCTGAAAAATATGAAAGTTAAAACTTAAGGCATCACATCCATAGTGGTTTGTTGATGCATCACACTGGGGAGAAGAGTTTATTACAGAAATATTAGATGAATAAAGCCTCATTGAAATATGAAAAGGCAAACAGACTACAAAGGAGTGTCAGAATTGTTTTGTTTCTGTCCATTCTTTGAAAGATGATGACATTTAATTCCAGTTTTTATATGTGTTGAGATTTGGTTTAAAAGTAGTTTAAAAATATGTTTTTGAGCATTTATGAAAATACAGGTTTGCAGCTCTGCAATTCCAACATTAAGAAAGTCATTGCAATAGAGTAGTGGGATTTCTCTGACTCTTTCACAATTTTTTTTACTTAAGAAATTAAATAATTAGTAGAACAAATGTTTCTAGAGAAAAAAAAACTGACATGCAAGTCCTTACAACACTCTGTAAGTATGCATATGAGAAAGGCATTGCACAGCTTACATCTGGACATGAATCAGTTCTCAGGAAATCTCTCTAACTAGAAGTTCCCTGCACAAGAGTCTGCAGTTGGGGAAGCTGAAAGTGAGAGCACATGATGACTAAGACTTGCTCCAGTTCCATTGAAATCAATTACGAGGTTCCCTCAAACTGCTGATGGATAGTGACTTTCAAGCTATAGACTGAGATTAGAAAAACCTCCCAGCTTTTCACTTATGAGAACCTAGTATTTTATAACATGACTCCTGTATCAGAAAGATGGTGTCTGCTTGGGGTCAGATTGCAAGGTACAAGAGCCAAAAAGAACTGGTTTGAGAGGCACATAAAGCTACTAGCATCAGTCTGCTCTACAACAGCTACCCTGCACATCACTTCACATACATCTGGAAGCTCCCTCAAAGGCAGATTTGTAAAGGTCACTGCGCATACACTGACTTGGGCACTTAGAGCTACAATTAACAGTTCTATTAAATGGACTTATGAAGACTAAAGCCCCACAATAAAACATTAGTACACGTCACTGCCATTCAGCTCAAGCCCATCTGCACTACAGGCTCATGCTCTGGCTGTTCACCTTGTTTTGATAGGGCTGGATTTAAAGCCAAGCCAGGGTCTATAACTCATATTGACAGAAGCAGCTTAAGTAAGCCATCTGCCCGCTCTGATTACCTAGGAAGACCAAAGAGCAATTCTCCTACTCAGACAATCAAACTGGAGACATGTTTATTGCTACAACACACAAGAGAAGACAGTCCTTAAATATATGTAGTTCTTATCCCTAGAAGAAAGACAGTTTTTCATGAGAGCGGCTCCTTGGCCACATTAAGTCAGCTGCTAGGCAAGAGGGTTTGAAGTGGCCACCCTTTCTTCACATATATATTGACAAACGTGTCTTCTGCTACAAGACCTGCTGTACCACAGCAAGACACACTGCTTTCAGTTTATCAAGCTGATTTGCTGCCATGAGAATTTAATTAGTTGGAGGAATGAAGAGACTTGTAGAGTCCATACTGCTAAACACAAACATCCCAAGAGCTGCAGCTGCTTTCCCAGGAACACCCAGTATTCAATAAAATGAGGAACATACCTACAACTAATAAACACATGGTGCTATGCTGCTTTTTTTTGCTCTGACAGCTATATCTAATCATCACAGCTGTGCATGATATTCAAACAGAATCTGAGTAAGCAGAGAATAGACATTGTTCCCTACCTAAGGGAAGCACAGAGCTGCACAAGGATTAACAGAGTGGAGGGTTAAACTGTCAGAGCAGAACAGTCATAAGTAATATGACAAGAATAGTATAAAGGGGCAGATTTGCAAAGACAAGGTCAAAGATGCTTGAAATTATATGAATTATAGAGTAAGCAATACCATGAAGGTGAAGTCTTGCCAACATTTTGTATGGATAGAGTGGGCCTCTCCTTAATACAAAAGTACTTCATGCCTTTAATAGCCTTTGTTTTCTTGCCCTGGACACACTCCAGTATATCCATATCTTTCTTGTTCTGTGGGCCCAAAACTGGATTCAGCATTCCAGATGTGCTGAATGCAGAGGAAGGATCACTTTCTTTCACATGCTGGCAGTGGTCTTGCTATTGCAGCCCAGGATGCTGTTGGCCTTTTCATCATGAGGACATATTGCTGGTAGATGATAAGCTTCTTGCTCCCAGAGACGCCAAGGGCCTTCCTTCCCAAGCTATTCTCCAGCCTGAGAATGTACTGATGTCTGGAATTATTCTTATTCCAGTGTAAGACTTCACGTTTCCCACTGTTGAGTCTTATGAGATTCCTCTCTGCCCAATTCTCCAGTCTACCAAGGTCCCTCTCAGTGGCAGCACAACCCTCTGATGTAACAGTCACTCCTCCTGGTTTTGTATAATACGTGAACTTGCTGTAGCAGCACTCTGCTCCACCATCCAGATGGTTAATAAAGAACCTTAACAGTACTGGCCCCACTATCATTCCCTGAAGTGTAATGCTAGTGAACTTGCTTCCAGCTTGATTTTGTGCCACCTATCAAAACCTCTAGACCTGATTGTTCAGATGATTTTCAGTTCACCTTACTATCCATTTATTTATCCCGTACTTTGTCAGCTTGTCTTGTTAGAACGTTGTGAAAGACAGCATTAAAGCCCTATTACAGCCAAGGTAAACAATGTGCCACTGCTCTCCATTCATGTAGCAGGCAAAGCAACTCACTGTAGAAGGTTGTCAAGTTGGTTAAGCATGACATTCCCTCTGTAAGTGCATGGAGGCTACTTCTGATAACGTTTAGTCCTTTCTGATATTGGAAATGGTATCCAGGATTAGTTGCTCCATCATCTTCCTGGGGAACCACCTGAAGCTGGTTGGCCTGTTGCTCTGATAATGTTCTTTTTTGACATTCTGGAAGACAGATGTAACATTTGCTGTCTTCCAGTCTTGAGCAACATTTCCAATTGCCATGGCCTTTCAAAGACTATCAAGGGTGGACTCTCAAAGACATCAGTCAGCTTTGTCATTGGTGGAGTATGTAAGGCCTACTTGTTTATGTGCTCCTTAAACTGGTCCTTCTCCATTCAGGGAAAGTTTTTTGCTCCAGACAATTTCTCTAGTTCAGCCTATTCCTCTGGTTGCAGAGCCTTTAGATTCTTGAAGGTTAGGATTGTTTTATTGCAACAGACCAAATTTATTCATAATTCAAGATGGAGAGTTTGATTTAGGTGCATAAAAATACAGTGTAGAGATAGGTGTCTTTCTGATAGCTGAAACAGTAGTATGGGTCTCTGCATGGATCATTACTTCCTCAGAAACACAAGAAAAACTAGAACTAGGCTTTTGATGCCTTACCATTTGTTTTCTTAAGAATATTTGCTTTGCTAAAAGGAGTCAGAGGACATGCACAGAAAGAGCTTTCATAGCATGTTGCATTTCTTTAAAGATGGTGAAGTCAACATTTTTGTGGTGTTCTAAGAGATGTATGAAATAATAAGGGAGAGGTGCTTGAAGGGTGCCTTTTAATTCTTAGTACAAAACTCATTCATTATCAGGAAGAAAAAGCCCTATGTAGGGACAGAAGAAAAAATTACCTATTTGCGAGTATTTCTAGAACACAGATTTCTAGAATTTGCAAGCCAGATCATTGATTTCCCTTTTCAGGATAAAAGCTTATTACCAAAACCAAACAAACGACACTACCATGTAGAACTGCTGAAGCCTGCAGGAAGTCTCAAATTCTTGCCTTATTAAATTTGCTCAGTTTACTCTTGTCTGGCATCCATGCCAACAAGGAAGATGATTGATGTCATTGTGAGGCCACTCAATCATCTTTGAAATTCCATTTGAGAGGGTTCCTTAAGCCTGAATAAGGGCAATTACCATTCATATCTTCAAGAACAAGTTCACAGAAAAACATTCTGAATTCCTCACTAGTGAAAGATTAAACAGAATCTCCACAAAGCAATGTGTTTGACTTCATAGTTTCTTCTTGTTGTAGAATGTGCTGCATGTGAAGTTCTTACATCCAAAGGAGGACTTGTCAGCCAGCCTGACAAAAGTGTCCTGAGAGAAAAATTAGTTCTTCACAGATGGTAACTTCCTAGCCTGTCTGATCAAACTGAGTGCAACTCTGTAGGTAACAAGCACCTTTCTGTCCTATAATCTCACCCTCATCTTCTCTGACATAACTGAAAAGACCTATTTAATTTACAGCAGAAATTTTAAATTCCCCCAATACCATCTGAAGTATTCAGTGAATTTTTTTTTTTGTAGTATATTCGAAAATGTGTTCAGTAAATTAGTTTCCAGTTAAGTTTTCTGGACAATCTGTATTACATCTTTGTTCTACAGTTTGGATTTAAAGGTTACTTCACAACACAGTGTCTTAGTATTTTAGTATCACTTCTGAACGTGGAACTTCTGCAACTCTTAAGGTAGTAAAACTAATTGAAATATTATCAATTAATCTACCACTGCTTTCATGTATTACAGTCCTGTCGGCTTCCTTAGAAACAATGAAGCAATGGCCTTTTCTAGATTTGATTTACAGACACAAAAGCATTTCATGAGGTGCAAAAATAATATTTCACCTTGCCCAAACCCAACACAGGTCACAAAAAGTTGAGAAGAATCTGACTCCATAGAAACAACTCACACAAAGAAGTATAAATAAAAATAACTCTTTAATTTTATTTCTGCTGTAAACTGCTTTTCAAAGTGTGATTTTTTTTTAACGGTTTAACTGAACCTGAAATAAATGACAGCCACTTGACATACAGGGATTGTTGAAACCTGTACTGAGTAGAAATCACAATTTACTGCAGACCATTGCAATATAAGGAAGTTGAGTAAAGAAGGCTCTGGTAGAAGGAAAAAGACATTCTTTATTCACTGGGATTTTTCTTTTTACCTTTTTAATTAATTGGCATTTTTAGAAGAACATTGAAAGGTAGTTTGACTATATGGAAAACTTGGTAGTCAAGAGTTTTTGAAGCTCTTTTGAAGCTCTTGGATCTGCCAAGATTTTCTCATTTCCCTCCTGAAACAGCAACAGGTTTATGATCGAATTCCATACAGAAGGTGAGGTATGGCACCACTTTACTCTGTCTACTCTGTCTAAGTGTCCAAGTAATCTACATTCTGAAAACATAGCACCCATTCAGCTGCCTTATCACAAAATACATTAACTTGACTTTTTTTTCCCTGGGTAATTGAGGCAGTAGCATCTATGTGAATGCTTATTTTTCTGTTCAGAGTTCAGTTCTCTTTCTAATACTTGGAACTGTTAGAGATCTGTTTCCTTGCACAGCACATAGATTCTGATCTGCTGGAGGAAAGCACCTGGATCCAGATGCAAGATCCCTCTTACAGTGGGCACTTGTGACTAACATGTACAAACCAGCTGGGAATGGGTTTGGCTATGACCTCAGCCCACAGATTGTAGTGATGAGTAGGTCAATGATGAGCCATGTCAGCCAGGCAGGCCAGGAGGCTGAGATTTAGACTGGCACTCCCACAGCACTGCTGAGGCAGGACTGACAGCCCCAAGCTAAGCTGACAAACAAATATTTTGTTTATTCTCATTGTTCTGTCTGTCACGGGTTTCTGCATCACACACTTTTCAACTGTTCCTCTGACAACAAATGTATTATTTCTGTCCTATGGCTCTCCCTTATGCCTTTTATAATCATGTGGAGGCATCTTAAAGTAATAATTTACATTTACACACCTCTCAGAAAAGTGAGAGTATTAGTCCTCTCTCTGGCCTCAATTTACAGAATGTACTCTCCTCCCTCCTCTGCTCCTACAGAGTAGAACTGAAGTACAACCAGATTAGAGCAGACGGTGTCTACTTATTCCAAATAAATTCAGAGATCCCAAAGACCAGATATTTTATATAGGTATTGTGTTAGTTCAGCACATTTCTCATACTGATTTCTATCTGCAAGAATTCAACAGATCTGTAAACTAAACAATAATGCCTTGAATAAGCCAGCTATGAGAATTCAGTTTGACAATTAGATGTGAAAACCTTATTTTAGTGATTAACCCAGTATAATCCAGCAATCTGGTAGCAAAAACAGTGAATAAGAACTGGCTGATTTAGGGACCAGCTTTCTCTTCCCTAGAGCCTTATTCACAGTTTCCCTGCTGTCTTGTAAAACATAGGATATACAGACTAGGACAGTAATCTCCACTACATCTGGTATAGTCTGGGGCAAGATTGCTCTTGAGGGGGATATTTTACTGATTGTTCACTAAGTATGCTGAAAGAGGCAAAAATGATGACTGAAATTTTTTTAAAGTAGCAGCCTCTATAATTTGAGTGTTGTATAGCCCTAAACATGTGCTTTGTGTCATGTGTGTTGTTAAGTCAAAAACTGCAAGCCCGTGAACCCACTCCAGTGATACAGACAGGATTGGACCATAGAGATCTCTGTTCCTTCAGCCCAGGAAATAACTGAAGGAGAGAAGACAGTTGTGCAGAAGGAGGGAGAAAATATATTCATAATAGGTGTCTAGCTAAATTCTAAACCTTTACCAATTTTGAGTATGTTCTAATGGATCATTGTGATCCAAACTTGTGATTTTTTAGGTGAAAAAAAATATGATGTTTAACATCATCTGCCTTCTTCTCATGCAGTGCTCTTATTTATAGTCCATTTGTCTCATATTATTCATAGCACTAGAGAAAGGCTCTTTGAGTTTCATGATTCAGTCTCCTGAGCTGCTATTTCCAGCAGCATTTCTCATGAAACCAGTATCCTTCAAGCTCCCCTGTTCCTCACCTTTCAGTCCAGCTTCTTATGCTCCTCAGATTTTTGGGCTTCTCAGCAATCCCCAGGCCCAGTATCAGCCAGCACCACTTAATTCTGTCACTCACTCTTCCCTAGTTTCTCCTCTTTTCCTTTCTGAATCCCTTCCTGCCTCTGTAAACCTTAATCACTGTTTGTCAGTAAGAATTGTGTCATTTACATCATCCCTCCCAAATAATGTATGCAATCTCCATCTCTCACTTCTTCCTGTGGAAGTAGTTTAAACAGTTACTTAAACTCCACAAGATCTGGTGAAAGGACAAGTCAATCCATTACTTTAATTTACTGAACTGTTAGCACAACTGGACTCATTCACAGTACACAGGCTTGTTTTCAAAGTTGCATTAGAAAGTTGGTGAGAGCAAAAGTGAAACATGCTGGTTTCTTAGCTTGTCAGAACTTGTGTGGAAACTAAAATTCAGATGATGGGCTTAAATAAAGAAAATCCACAGAAGTCAAATTCCTGCTGTCGCCACAAGGAGATGTACTGCCTGTCACTATTGTCTGGATGGCCCAATAAAAAAATTACACTGTCATTGCTAGTAAGAATACTAATGCTAGCATTGCAAGGTCACAAGGACCGTGGGCTATTAGGCTTGTAATTAGTGTGAGTGAATTTCTCAGTGCAAACTGAAGTTGGGTACCTTTTGTTATGATCTAGAATTTAAGTGTGGGAGAGAGACCCTGAAAATATGTGCACAGGCTAAAAACAAAGGCCACAAGACTATAAACATCTCACTGGCAGTCAGCTTCTGGTTCTTGAGGAATAATCTCAAGGGCTAAAAACACTGCTTTAGGCATTACAAGGAGGACAAGGAAGTAATCAAACAACAAGTGCATATAGTTTATGCACTGTTTATGAATAAGACAAATTAGTTATGTGGCCATGGGAAGTTTACACCCCCAGAACAGCAGAGTATATCATCCAAGGAAAGGAGACCAGAGAATTAAAATTCACTGACAAGCTCAAGCATTTTTGAAATGCACTGGATCTTGATATTTGAAAGGATTTGCTGCTGGAAAATGGTTTTCATCACTGGATCATCATGGAATTTTCTTCCTAAAAACTATGTCAAAGCTGCAAACACATCATCTGTTCCAAGGAGCAAGGCTCTTCAAATGTCTTTTATCATGCCAGTCAAGTTTTAGGGCTGTATAGAAGTCTGTGTTGAGTGCATAAACTACATGCCCTTCTTGTCTCAAGCTCTGTAATTCCTGAATAAAGCATTACTGCACATATATTCAGTTTGCCTAGTGTGATAACTATCAGTGTGACAACCATCACACTGACAAGCCCTGAAATGATCAAGCAATTGCACTAAACAATCACTGTAGGTCCCTTCCAGCTGGAAGTATTCCATCATATTCTATGTATGCTTCTTATTACTGTCCATAAATACATCCATTAAACCCTCAGCATGAGTTGGCTCTCCCACTGGAATAAAAGACAAATCTGCAAGAGAACCAGGGTTTTAGTCATCACACAAGAACACAGAGTTTCACAGAATACAATGTTGGAGTCGTTGTGGCCAGACCTTCATTAGGAAGTGTTAGGGAGTGTAAAACTACCTGGGTTGGAATAGTTCAGTTTCTTTACTATTATTATTTGTTTCTTACTTTCATGCTTTACACTAGAAATATATATATGTGCATATATATGTGTGTGTATGTAGGCATGTATGTATGTATATATAGGTGTGTGTGTACATATTTGTCACTGCATATAATCTTACCTTCAATTCTACTGCTTTAATATGGAATAATTAAAAACACAGGGGCTCAGTCTTCTATAATTTTAGGCTATAATATGAAAAATATTATTCTGTCATTGCAAAATTATTCCAGAAGTTAATTACTTGTTTTCTGGAGGCTTTTTTTCCCCCTGCTTCTTTATCTGATGAGTGAACAAGAAACTTGCCCCAGGAAAGAAGGGTGTGTCTGTTCTGTGGAAATGGTGGTAAATGTTTGTGCAGGAAGAACCTAGAGCACCTAAGTAATTACAAGAACAATGGGGCTTTTGTCCTCAAGCCATGTAGTTTAGTTGGAGAAATGTCTTATGGGGTAGATGGTTTATTAAAGTGTAAACTAAAATTCAGTGAGATGTAGCACATTAGAGGCTTGCTTCAAATACTACAATTAAGAAATGCTTAATGAGCTGCTTTTTCAATCAGCAAACTTTTGGAGTAAACTTCATTATAATTATTCTCAGTGTTTGTATGCATGCAGTATTAAGGTTACATTCACAAATTGTTTTGCATGGCCAATATTGAGTGTCAGGTGTTTTCATAAAGTGTTAGTTAATGTTTAGTATCCTGAAGTTCAACAGTATGGCTTTCAATATGTAGTTCCTGAAATTATACTCTTATAGCCCATATGGGGTTCATCGGTAATGATGAACTGCAGGTTCACCTGCAGTACAGCTTCAACCTTTTATTTTTTCTCTGGAAAATTTTCATTAAAAACATTAAGGATGTTAATTGCATAAATGTACCTTTTTTGCAGGGACTGTATTTTACTCAGATCTCTTTCTGTAACAGTCAACCCTAAAAAAGCTGTGCCTGCATTTGTATCCATCTGCGACTGTAGTCAATGTAATTGGCCAGTAGAAATGGCCAATTGTTCTGTTGTCAGGAAACTTTCTCATCTATGAGACAGCCTCAGGCAACTTACCTGTCTCTAGAGAACTGTCTGGTTTTCTATAGATACAAACATTTCTTATGGTCTGAAATTCTTGGTCACACACGCAAAAAAAAAAAAAAAAAAAAATATATATATATATATATATATGTGGTGTTCTCACTATAATTTACAGAATTCAATCCTTTGTAAAAGGATTCCTTGTAAAAGTTCCTTTTCGAGACCCACTGGCATATTGCAGAATATCATTCATCAAGGCCATTTCTGATTTGAAATTGAGACAACTTCTTAGGCTATCTCTCATGTAGGTACTACACAGCTTAGGGTCTGCTGGCTGTGTTCAGTCAGTCCCTGCTGTCTGCCAGAAGGATGCAGCTCTCCTTGGGAACAGTCAATACCAGCAAACAGAATTACTGCATTGTAACTATGGTACTAACGTCCTGTGTCAGCGAGGCCTTGAGACTCAGCTCAGTTTCACATCCCTCACCAAAACAAAACAAGCCAACAACCAACCACCAGACGTGTACCATAAAATCCTAACAACTGAAACGATTGATTTTCAGTTCCATTGAAAACCTCTCATACAGGCCTAGAATGTTACACGTTATCTGTACGCCGATCAGACAAGGGATTTGGAGTAAAATAATCTCAGAAGAGGCCTTAGCCGTTGCTTCACATTTTACCATTTATTTCATCTAAGTCTCTACAACTCCTGAAAGGAGAACGCAGGGGGTGGGTCTCTCCCGCCGTGGCTGCAGCCAGAGGCCAGGAGAAAACAACAGGGGAGATTCAGATTAGATACCAGGAAAAAACAAATGGTCCCTGTCAGGGTGGTCAGGTCTGGGAACAGGCTTCCTTGGGAGGTAGTGGAGTGACCATCCCTGGGGTCCCGGGCGGAGCAGCCGGTGTGTGTGTGGCGGGAGCAGCGCTGCGGGCGGGCGCGGCCCGGGAGGCGCTGAGAGCGCGGGGCCGCTGCGCCCCCTGCCGGCGCCATTGCCCGCGGCCGGGGGGGCGGGGCCCGGGCGGGCCCGGGCTGGGGGGCGGGGCCTAGCCGGGAGGGGCCGGGCTGGGGGGCGGGGCCGGGAGGGGCCGGGCTGGGGGCGGGGCCGGGCTGGGCCGGGCTGGGGGGCGGGGCCGGGCCGGGAGGGGCCGGGCTGGGGGGCGGGGCCGGGAGGGGCCGGGCTGGGGGGCGGGGCCGGGCCGGGAGGGGCGGGGCCGGGAGGGGCCGGGCTGGGGGCGGGGCCGGGCCGGGAGAGGCGGGGCCTATCGGGGCTGCTGGGAGCAGACGCGGCGGGGGCGCGAGCGGCGGCGCAGTCGCGGACGGGCTGTGCCGCCATCTCACCATGGCTCGCGAGTTCGAGCTGTGCCCGGGGCGGCGCGTCGGCGGCGACCAGCCTTGCTTCATCATCGCCGAGATCGGGCAGAACCACCAGGGCGACCTGGACATCGCCAAGCGCATGATCCGCATGGCCAAGGTGCGCGCGGGGGCGCGGCCGGGGGACGCGCGGGAGGGTTTGTTCCACACGCACATTGTCTGCAGGGAGACCCGTGCGTTTGATTTCCATGACGGGTCTGGAGTGCTGGTCCTGTGAGGAGCGGCTGACGGAGCTGTGCGGGAGGGGTCAAGGCTGGAATTCAGGAAGAATTTCTTTACAGAGGGGCTGAACAGACATCGGAATGGGCTGCTTAAGGAGGTGTTTAAGGTGCCTTGGTCTGTTTGACAAGGTGGTGTTCAGTCACCTCAAAGTCTCGGTGATACCAGAGGTCTTTTCCAGTTATTTCATTCCGTGATCCTGTGCCATGGCTGCAGCTGCGGCAGGAGCTCGCCGGGAATTCAGGGAGTATCAGCCAGCTGGGGAACCGTCTCTAGTGAACCTCAGGTTTGGCTTGGTTGACATTAGGGCTTTACTGCAGTAAAGCTCGTGTCATCCACTAAGACAGCCAAACTGCTTTAAAATTCAATCCATTAGATAGAAAACCACACATCATCACAGCTCAGGACATGGTGTATTCAGTTCTGTGATTGATGTGTAAATGGAGACTGCTCTAATGAGGATATATCTTCACTGTTTGGCTCAAAGTGAGTTATTATTCCCGGTGGTGTTCAAGAGGTTTCTGGTGCTGGTGATGTGATCTAGGGGGTAACTGTGGTGATGCTGGGTGGATAGTTGGATTGGATAGTCTTAAAAGTTTCTTCCAGCTTTGATGATCCTGTGAATTTCAGAATCAGAGTCCTTGTTCCACAGAATCTGTATCCTTCTTTAATGTAAAATTATCAGTGACAGCTAATTTGGGAAAAACACCACAGAAGTCAACTCTCTGAATAAGCAGCATGCATAGCTAAATAGTTTTGGGGTTTTATATGATTTCTCTCAGCTGCTGCTCTAAGCGTATCAGGACTTTTAAATTAAAGGGGTTCATGTGTGTGTAGGTCCACAGTCACTCTGTGTTCATTACCTTTTCTGTGATGGCTGTGATGATAATGTGAAAACTCCACAACAGATAAGCACATCAGTTACTCACTCCTTGCATTCAGAGTTAGGATGAGTGCAGTTTCACTTGCACTTCCACTCGGTGAGCACCGGCTTGTTTTGCAGGACTGCGGAGCAGACTGTGCTAAGTTCCAGAAAAGTGAACTGGAATATAAATTCAACAAGAAAGCCTTAGAAAGGCCCTACACCTCTAAACACTCCTGGGGAAAGACCTATGGGGAGCACAAGCGCCACTTGGAGTTCAGTCATGACCAATATAGAGAGCTAAAGAAGTATGCAGAGGAGATTGGCATTTTCTTCACAGCTTCTGGCATGGATGAGGTATGTAAGCCATACTGGAATGACAGGGGGAGTCTGGCTGTTGTGTCTGTTGGGTATTATGTGCAATAGTTCTTACATATAAAGAATATATGGACAGTCAGTTTCTAACTGAGAGACCTAGAGTAATTTGCCAGTTCACCTGTCTGCAATGGTTGGCTGAATATTTTAGAAGACTTGCCGCATGTCTTGAGATACGTATACACAGTAAGTAATATTAGGGACAAGGCTTCATTTTGAGCTTCATAAACAATTGAGGCTTTGAGAGTGTAGGCCAATATGGCAATCAGATTGCTCTCCGGTGTTGTCTAGTGTGTTGGTTTGAAGCATACCAAACTTCCTTCTGTATTTAAACCAGATTCCTTTGTTGATCTAATCCCTATTATTTCCCTCTTTTTTTCCTCCTATTAACTAGACCCCTGCAGTGTTTCTAAGCAGCAGACATGTTTATGCCCGTATTTCTTTTACTAATCTCATGGATGGGCTTGGCATCTTGCCCTGTTACTGCTGAATCATTTACTGATTTTTGCCAGGGGGCTCTTGACCAGTCAGTCACCAGTTTCACAACTCCATGAAACTCCTGCTGCTGTTCCCCTTGAGACACATTTACTTGTTGCATGTTGTTTGCCTCAGAATGATGGTAGTGACAGTATTAACAAATGCAGCATACAGCTGAAATGTGTAAGCTCCAAAGGTCAGGTAACACTTGAACTTCAGTATTGATGAGATATTACAGATTTATTTTTCTTTGTGGCCTAGAAAACACAGAGAACCAAATTGAAAGAGACCCTACCAGAAGTCAGCTAGCCACTCTTGCGTATGGCCAGCAGAGCAATGTCTCTGGCTTTCTGCAAGCAGACATATACGGGGTAGGACAGGGATGTGATTTACTTAATGTTTTAAGGTGATATATTCAGAGACAATTCCTGATACATCAGTGTTATTCTTATTTTTTATAATTTGTTCTCACTCTTCATCTGATGATAGAGAAATATGTTTTGTGTATATGGCAATAGCTCAGTGCCAAGGATTCAGAAATAAATCTGTGAAAAGAGAGTGTGGTGATGTTTCTTTTATTGCTATCTTCATGTCTAGATGACCTGCTGAACAACATGTACTCCTTTAAGAAAGGAGTAAATTAACCCAGGAGTCTTAGACTTCTGTATCTGGGGTCTAAAAGACCCACATGCCTTTGGGGGGACTCCTTCTCTCATGTTAAAACCTCTGGTTTCCAGTGGCTGTAGTGCAACACAAAACACCTTTTATAGGCAGAAGCTAAGCTCACTTTCTGCTGCTGGGATCCCTCTTTTTCTCTGCTGTGCTCCTTTGTCTGTGACTTCATCAACTAATTGACAGAACTGATACATGTTTGTGCCTTCTTTTTGAGCAGTAATTACATTACACAACTCCTAAGAATTCTGGTGGCGTTTCTGCAAGACAGGGGTTTAGAATTTAAGGAGAATATTGCATGAATTGACATTAAAAGTCTTTGAGAATTCATTAACTTCTGAAAGGTTTTATACATTAACTTCAGTAAATTTAACATAATCTCTGGAAGTCCAGTTAAGTCAAAGAGCTTAAATTTTGTGTTTACCTATATGAGGAAATAAATGAAGTGATATGTGAAATAAACACAAAGGTTATGAATAACTTCTTTATTTATACTGTTCCAGTGTGTACTGGAGACAAAGCAGGATCTTATTGAACCACTCCCTTTAATGTCATTCCTGTTATTTGAAATTACTTCCTGGTACTTGAATCTCGTAAAGAAGAGCTGCTAATTTTCAGGAGATATTTACCTAATGAAGAGTGACTTTGATACAAGGTATTCCTGTCATACTTAATTTTTGGCTATCTCCTGAGATAAGATCTGTGCCTTTTTAATATAGAATACTCATTGTCTTTATGCATAATGCATCTGAGTAAACGATATTAATTAGTGAATAGAGAGATGTTGCACATTTCAGGTACAAGAAATTGAATTTCCATCATATTGATGATAGAAAAATTAGACTGAGACGTCATTATCTTCGTGGACATTAGCATTCTTTCTCTGGCATTAAGTAAATTTAACTGCACAAGGAAAGAACTGAAGAAATTTAAAGTATTTGTGGGTTGACAGGGGACAAAAGTAACTATTTCATTATTTTCCCCAGAGGTGAATGGAGGATGTCAATACCTCTTGCCTGTGATAGATTTAGAATTTAAATTTTCTTCTGATAAAGTACTAATTTTTAGAAGGCCACTTACTGGTGTAATACCTGTTTTCAGAAAGCCTCTAATACTTCTTGAATTGTCTTCAATATAGCACATATATTTTTTGACAGAGTATAATTGGCATTTAAATAAATGGTTTTATAGTCTTTGCTTTGGCATATTTTATTGTCTAGTATCTCTCCTAAAAGCAAACTCATTTTGGATTTCCCTTTTGGGCACTTTTGAGTTTTTTACCTAGTGCTTATTTAATATGCCTATACTGTTTTTCAGTGTGATGAGTCTGTTCTGCTACCTGTAGCTTTAAACACTCTGTGGCTTAATATTTCTGACCTGCCGGATGTGTGTGGCAGGACAACTGTATGTGTGCTTAAAGGACATTTCTTCTTCAACAGGCAGACTTCTATCTGCAGGTAGTTGCTCTCTCTGGTAGTGTTTTAAAAAAAGAGAAAAAAGCAAGAATGCTGTGGTACACAAGTTCATCTTTAAGGTGAGGTGGAGCTCACTTGTACATTCACAGCAGAATGTACAACTGCTATGACCAACTGTGGTGGGAGACCAGAGACTGCCTGGAGACAGTGATCCCAGTCAAAAATCTGCACTAAAATAGAACTATGAAAGAAAGCATCATAATTATACTCCACCTGGAGGGAAATCAGAAACTAATATTGTCAGGATAGCAAATGTTACTTTAGAAACAGTGGTTTTAGGGGAGAGTATAATACTGACCTGTTTAATTAAGCTTTGGGTTTGCTGTGATAAAGGGTTGTTTATTTCCAAGGAGAGTAGTTCCTTATCCCTTGATCCAGCTGAAGTGGAAAACACAGTGATTTCTTTTCCTTGTAGATGGCTGTGGAATTTCTACATGAACTGGATGTTCCATTTTTCAAAGTAGGATCAGGAGATACAAATAATTTTCCATATTTGGAAAAGACTGCAAAGAAAGGTAAGCATTTTCTTTGAGCCACCTTGGTGAACATTATAATTTCTCAGTAGCTCAGTTATCAGATTTTTCCTCCAGTGCATTTTTGGGAAAAAATCCGAAATTTCTTTAAAAGAAACTCACCCTCAGACCTTGAAAAAAAAGTTTTACCCAGCCTTCTTTTCTAGTTTTAATCTTGGGTAGCTTTCTTATAGTCCTAGGACAAAACTTGTGCATATTTTCTAATGGCTAGGTCGCCCAATGGTGATTTCCAGCGGGATGCAGTCGATGAACACAATGCATCAGGTTTATCAGATTGTGAAGCCCATCAACCCAAACTTCTGCTTCCTGCAGTGCACCAGCGCGTACCCACTTCAGCCCGAGGATGTCAATCTCCGTGTTATATCGGTCAGTGAATAACCCAGAGCCTGCTGTGGGTGGGGGAGCAGAGAAGGGCTGCGTCCTTTTACTGGGATACACTTCCAGGTCTTCAGTGTGCTGGAACTTCCCTTCTGAGAAGTTAAAAGATGTGTCATGTTCCTCTAATTCACATTGCAAACACTGAAGTAAAAAGATCCAGCGGGTCTTTTTTTAGCAGAACTTATCTTTGAGGAATATAATAAAGGATATTGCTGGAGTGTTCAAAGTTCAGCCAAGGAAAACATGATATAAGGTTGACCAGTTAACCCTGTGGCTTATAGTGCTAAGAAGAATCATGTAGATTGTTTTCATAAAGAAGGTGCTTGAAGTGAGAATGTAATTCTAAATAGGGACCTAGACCAGAAACTTTGTTCAAAATGCTTCCTGTGACTATCAGAGCAATGAAGAAAATTGATTAGACCCTATTATAGTTTTCTTCATTTGAAATATTTACCAGGATACACCAAATAGCCACGTAAGAAAGTTTTCCCAAATTGCCCAGTGTTCAAGCACTACCTTAGATCTATGCACACATAGTATATTATTTTTAATAGAATGACACATGGCTGCATTTAAGTGCCTTTAGGATTTGTTGACTATTCTCTATGCAGGGATTAAAAGATTCAGATTTTAAATACAGTGTTGAAGAAATCTGTTTTGGATACAGATTCAGTTTGACCAGTCCACTGGGTTGTTGGATGAAAATAGGATACTATTACTGTTACTTACACTGATACAGGCTTTGAAGACCTTGAATAGTAGAACTGAATTAAAAGGAGAAACGTAAGTTGTAAAACAGAACATGCTTCCTTTTTCTTGTCAGTATTGATAATAGTTAAATTTGGAACGTGGTATTGGTAATGCAGAGTGACTTGAATTTAAAAAGTTGCATTCTCTGCATAACCACTGCTTGGTTTATGGCACAATATTTGTCCAGTGCAGTTATCACTGTTAAATTTGCTTTGTCTTTGAAACTGCTACCTTGTAATTCAGACCAACTCTGTCATGATTCAAGGCATATCAGTCAGCTTTTCCTGATATCCCCATCGGTTATTCGGGACATGAAACTGGCATAGCCATTTCAGTGGCAGCTGTTGCTATGGGTGCTAAAGTACTGGAACGCCACGTGACTCTGGACAAAACATGGAAAGGAAGTGACCACCAAGCATCTCTGGAGCCAAATGAACTGGCGGAGTTAGTGAAAGCCATCCGTACTGTGGAAAAAGCAATGGGTTCTCCAATCAAACAACTCTTGCCTTGTGAAATGGCTTGCAATGAAAAGGTAACTTTTGATTTTGGTTTGTGTAAACCTGCAGCAAATTTAGACCTATAGCTAATAATTTCATATTCAGAAAAACAGCTTGCAAATTTTTTATTGCAGTAGTTTATTGCAGAATGGATTCATGTAGGTTGGAAAAGACCCATGAGGTCATTCAGTGCAACCTAACACTGCCAAGTCCAACCACTACTGTATGTTCCTAAGTGCCATGTCTGCTGATTTTAAATAACTCCAGGGATCATTACTCAGCTGCTTCCATGTTCTGGACTGTCTTGAGTGCTTGATAACCCTTCTAGAGAAGAAACATTTCCTAATATCCAGTCTAACCCTCCCCTGGCACAGCCTGAGGCTATTTCCTCATGTTCTGTCAGTTGCTGTCTGGGAGAAGAAACCAACCCCCACCTGGCTACAGCCTCCTTTGAGGCAGTTGTAGCGTGATAAGGTCCCCTCTGAGCCTCCTTTTCTCCAGGCTGAACAATCCCAGGTCCCTCAGCCACTCATAGTTTTGTGGTCCTTCTCTGGACTCACTTGAGCACTTCAGTGTCCTTCTTGTAGTCAGGAGCCTAAAACTAGACACAGGACTTGAGATGTGGCCTCACCAGTGCCAGGTGCTTGGCAATAGTAATGGGAATAATATCTCTATGATTGTATATGAGCTGCTTTTACACTAAGCTAAAATACCACTCATTTTAATCAGATTCCCTCCACTGTGATTTTGAAAAATTCCCATTGAGTCACTGTCCACTTTCAGAAAACATCTGCATGTTCCTGGCAGCCTGGTTACAGTGAAAGTAACTATGCTAAATTAATCTTCATTTGGAATAAGTAATGGAGAAGGCAGTTCTACACAACCTGTTCTCAAATAACTGCTGAATATTTTTTATCCTTTTTTGTTATACTAAGCTAGCAGTGTATTTAACTTAAATATCGTTTGGTTGTTTTTTTTCTTCCCTCCCTTGTAGCTGGGAAAGTCGGTAGTGGCGAAAGTGGCAATTCCTGAAGGTGCAATATTGACACTTGACATGCTGACAGTGAAGGTGGGAGAGCCGAAGGGATTTCCCCCAGAATCCATCTTTGATCTGGTAGGCCAGAAGGTTAAAAAAAATATTGAAGAGGATGAAACCATCACTGAGCAAGTAGTGGAAAATCACGTAAAAAAAGTGAAGTGCTAAACCAAAGCACTCCATATTTCTCAATGTACTACCACACAATGTGTTTGAGAATAGCAGTATGCTATATTAGAAGAAAGGGGTGCAATTATGAGGGTGCAAGCAGGTTTGAATTTTCAGGTTCTCATTAGCAGAAAATTTCAGAAGCAAGGGGATATAAATTATGAAGATTTTATTAGAAACTGTATAGCATTATGCCTAGGAAATGCCATGATCCTCTCTTCTCCATTCCATTTAACCTAGATTAATTTGGAATTTTGCCAAATATAAAACCACAGTCTGCTGCTTTCCAGTTTCCCTTTTCTGTTAAGAATACAATAAATCATGAGAATTTTGTCTACACTTTGATTGTTCTAGCTCTGTATCTTTTGATTCCTCTTTTCTGCCATTTGCCTCACCCCTGTAATAGCAGGACTCTAGTTGGAGTTAAATACAGATAAGTTAAAGTTTACATACATGGAACAGAAAGCTACAAATGCAACCCGGATGGATTTTTTTTAAGAGTAAAGTCTTAAAAGTGTCATGATAAAGCAGTGGTTTGCAGGAATCTGTATTCTGTGGGAAAATGGGCTTCTTGAGAAAGCTAAGTCCTTGAGACAGTACCAGGAAAGGAAGCATATGGAATATTTTAGAAAGGTCCCATTTAAGGGGCAAGAGAGCCTTTTGTGAACTGCAAGGCCAAAAGGTAAACCAAAGAGATTGAGCAAGGAAGAAAAGTAGATCTGAGATGAATCAGTGGAAATAAGGTTAACCTGTGCAAATTGTGAAAAGCATCTATTGCGAGATGAGTGAAGTCTGGAATATTAAGTTGATTCTGCAGAGCATTTGGATGCCTCTGGACCTGGGGTGCAACTTCTCAGGTAGGAAGCCAAATGCTGGTGAGGCTTGAGCAGCTATTTTTTTTTTTCCGTAGTTCCCTGCAAATCCTCTGTGGGGGTTTTTCTCTCAACACTGGTGTGTGAGATGACTGAGGCTGACTGCCTGACTACATCGCACCGTTATGCTTCAACATGATGGGTCAGTACACCTTTTGTGTGCTCTGCTCTCACGTTCCAGCCTCTCACTTTTCAAGTGAGAAATGCAATCCCACTCCTATCACCTGCTGCTTTTCCCTTTGACCAGAAGGGAGCCATATAGCAGCAGCTGCAAATCAGTCATTCTTCAATTACCTTGCTTAGCACAGAATTGCTTTGCAGTAATTCATCTGCCTTTTTTTCTGTGGTGGAGTCATTTACCTACACTTACTAGGTTACATGGAACTTGCTACCTTTTGGTCATGAGTTGGTGAAGTATCTTGAATTTGGTGTTGAATGGCTTTGTACCTATAAACTGTTTACTTTCAAAATGTTTACTCTTGTGCAATTCTGAGGATACTGTATTCATATCTTTAAATGGGGAGTTGAGGTTGAGTCATACTTGACCATATGTGAGCTGCAACTGATGCAATATGCTTGCCTTACATTAAAAAACTACTCAGCGGTTAAAATACTTTTTTTTCCATTTCAAATTTGAAAAATAAATTTAGCTTATAAAACAAACTCTTGTTTCTGCATTTCAGTCTATGGTCAGACCTTGCCTTTGCCAACACTAGTGATGCAGGGCCTTTTGTATGTGAACACTGTAAGATTACCTGACCAGTTTCAAGTAGCAGTGTTTTTCACTCTTTACTGGGCTGGTCCTGGAGACTGCTGTAAGCAAAGGCTCCAGAAATTTCCAGGACTTTAATTAAGGTATTGCTGGGGGGAGAAGTATTCATATAAAACTTGCAAGCTGTGTCCCCTAGTTTTATGTTAATGTTGCAAATTGGACACAAGGATAAATAGGCCACAAATGCACCTCTGGCCTGGTGTTTTTATTGCACCTGTGAGCCCTGCAGACATCTTATCTTGTTACGGGTTGTACACAGCTTTTTCTCATGCTTCCACTCAATGGGAAGAACAGGACGACTCAGAAGTCCAATTCAGAGTTTCTGTCACATATAAGACCAGCTAATGACTATTAAATGTGGCCACAGATGCTCCAGCTTAAGAAAAAACCTTTCCAAGAGTCACTGCCAGTCTTTGATTTTTCCAAGATGACACTTAAATATGAGCTAAATCACGTAGTGCATTTATTATCCAAATCTGACCTTGTCAGTGATAACAATATGCAGTATATATTCTTGAAGCTTGAACTAAACTAAACCTGTTGCTATACACAACTGCAGCCTCTCCAGGCTGGTGAGGGGAGGGAGTTCATTTAAAAAAAATGCAAAAAGTCAGTGCCCAGGTTCCAGTCTGAGTTGTAATGTTTCTTTCAGCCTAACTTCTTCCATTTTGCAAGTTGAAAAATACTACATACAGCACTTCAGGTAGTACAGCAACACCATTTATGAGTAAAATCATCTTCCCCCATTGAAAAATACATATACATGAAAAAATACAGTTGGTTTTCTTGAACTTACTGTTACAACTTGAGAAAAGTACAACAGTAGTACATACGGCACTTCAAGTGGTACATCAACAGCATTTATAAAAGGCAGACCACCTTCCCTCATTGCAAAAAAAATATATACATTAAAAATCACAGTTGGTTTTTCTGAACTTATGTTACCTTCTAAAAGCATCATAATTACAACTTTGATACAACAGAGATGAATTCATGTAGATAATTGCTAAAGTGGCATTAATAGAAAAAGCATGAAATAGTAGGCTTTATTTTCCTTTGTTTCTTAGGTTAGTTTGCATGTTCTAATGGACCCTTCCCAGAGTCTCAGGGCTGGATAAACAGGTTCTGTGAACTTGCAGCGGAAGGTGTGCAAATGAGCCATGCCATCACTAACATTATAGAATGAAAGGATTCCTGCTTCATAATCTAGAAAAATGCCAATGCAATCAGGATCATCTTCTATCAGGATGGGGATTCTCTCTCCCTTGTGAAATGCCCAGTACTCAATATCAAACTTCTTAAGGCACCAAGATGCTCTATTCCAGCCCAGTCGACAAGCTTCAGAGTCTCCTTTCCTGCCAATGGTAGGGTAGGCTGCGCCAATCCACCATCCTACTCCAGCGTGAAGCAGGTCAACTTCCCAGTAATGGCTCCCAGAAAGGAATCCGTCTCTGCTTAGCACTTGCCATAATTTATCAAATCTCTGGGGGCTGCAGGGGTAAAATATTCTCCGCCAGCTACAGCTTACTTCAAGAAGGTCATCAGACAATTTCAGTCTTGGGTGAATGCTGTCATATTCCCAGGTTGGTGATCTTGCATCTGCAGTCAAAGTCATAAACATAACTTGCTACATTTCTCATGACTCTCGGAAGAAGTCCAAGTTCTAAGATGCCTGCAAAGGAGCCCACAGTTGGCAGTGTCTTGGGACAGTCAGAAAGCCTGCAGTCCCAGGAACACGGGCTGGAAAAGGCATGCCAGCGGGGTCACAGTAGGGCACTAACACTGCTGTCTCCGCACATTTGTCATCTGGGCCAACCATGGTGATGGGGACCTCAGCCACAGCACCAAGGTTGCTTTATGCTTAGGGTTAGGTCTGAGATAGAAAGCCCACAGGCCCAAGGACACTGGGTCTGAAAAAGGCATTCCAGTCTGAGCAAGGCAGGGCCCCCACATTGCTGACTCTGTGTTAGGTAAGGATTGGTTCTGCTAGGCACAGAACCAACAGCTCCAGGACACTGGGGCTGGAAAATGTATGCCAAGTGCATAAGGCAGTGAACCAACACTGCTGTCCCTACACCTTTCTAACCTAGGCCACCTGTGTGATGGGCACCTCAGCCGCATCACCAAGCTGCCATTTGGGTTAAGGGCCACGTTCAGGGAAGTCACAGAGCCTACAGCTCTGGAGACACTGGGACTGCAAAAGGCATGCCATGGGAATCACAACAGAGCACCAACACTGATGCCTCTGCACATTTCTAATCTGGGTCACTCATGGTGATGGAATAAGGAGAAGCCATACACAGAGAGTTATGACCTCTTGGTCTGTTTAGCCTGGAGGAGACTGAGGGGAGACCTCATTGCAGCTACAACTTTCTTGTGAGTGGGAGAGGAAGGGCTGGCACTGATCTCTTTGTGAAGACAATGACAGGACCCGACAAAATGGCCTGAAGTTGTGTCAGGCAAGGTTTAGGTTAGATATTAGGAAAAGGTTCCCCAGAGAGTGTTTGAGCACTGAGACAGGCTCCCCAGGGAAGTGGTCACAGCACTAGCCTGACAGTGCTCAAGAAGCACTTGGACAATGCTCTCAGACACACAGTCATGTGCAGCCCCAGGAGTTGGACCCTAGTGATTTTTGTGGGTCCATTCCAGCTCAGGAAATTCTAGGACTCTAGTATAATCACACTTACGTTTTAAGAAAAGCAACCGATCAACAGGAGTCATGGTTTTCAGCACTGTCCCAGGCTCCTTCTTTGCAGTGGGATTAAGGCTACTGAAAACATCTGGGCAAAGATGAAAAGGGACAGTTTAGGGAGTCCGCAAGTTTTTCAACTATCATTTTCCAACTTCATGGACCAACTGTGTTACTTTTTCTGAGGAGGGGATGCTCACTCTGTATGCTTTCACCATTTTGCTCTTTGGATAGCCTGGAGATGCTGGACTAGTGTTGCCAAAGAAATACACAATTGAGCAAAACACCAACTAATCACACCTGATTCCTTAAAAAGTAGCCCTTATCAGATGAAAATAGGCAGCTGAAGATAGCTGCAGGTGCTTGCTGCTTGGACTACATTAAATTGTATTGAAATACCTGATAGAACTGGGGGGGGGGGCAGAAAAAGCAGCAGACAAACCAAAGATCATTTTCAGAGTTGGAAGAGAAACTTCTTATATATGTTCCTAAACCATGACTGCTGTAGCAGCATTACACCCATGCTGTCACAAAATAGTATCCATGCCTGAAACACTCTGGTTTCTCCAGACGATTTGGTAAAAAGTCCTGTTCTTACTAAAAAAGTACACATTATTTGCAAAGAGAGCAGAAGAAAGCAAAATTCAGAGCACTCTCCCAGGTACCTTCTTTAAGCCTGGCTTCCAGTGGTTTCTGTAGAATGGACTGAAGAACTCTGATGAAGTGTTTGTAATGGTTAAGTAAGTGTTCAAATGAGAGTGGTATTGGATGCCACTCTTCTAACACGTGCCTGGATTCCTTAATTTCCTTCTCAATTTCTGTGTACTTCTGAGGAGAGAAAGACAAACGCTACAATTAGCAGAGGCTGTGACATGGAAGGACTCTTCCTTCCCAGCTCCCATACACCACAGAGCAAGCTCCTTCACTAGGTAAACTGTAACAGGCAAGCTTTGCTGAGCTCAGCCTGCCTTGTAGCTCATTAGCCTGCCCATTACCTCCTGCCAGTGGAGCCAATGGCCACCCCAGACATGAAGAACCAAGCAGCCATAGTTAAAAAAGATCCCTCCAGGATGGAAGTTAGTTTAGCCTGACCAGTACCCTTTGTGGGAAATCTCATCAATGGCAAAATAAAACCATTAAGTTTTAAAAGCAATCTGAAGAATAAAATCCAACCTCCCCACAAGAAAATCTTCACAAAATCACAAAGAGCAGCTCCTGTGTGGAGGTGTGTTGCTAGCACACACAGCAGAATGCCAGGGCCATATCACGGAAATGGAAACTCAAGTCTGACACATGGCGAGGATGCAAAATGCACCAGAGGCATGCATCACCCCATAAGAAATGGCAACTTTTGGCTTGTGTCCAGGCATTAGCACATGGCAACACACTCTTCCCAAGGAAGGTAAAGATCATTGGGAGAGAGAAACTGATGTTTATCTGTAAGCAAAAAGAAAAGCATTGCACCCTACAGTGATGGCTGTTGCTTACACTGATTAGGATTTCTTGCAATTAAGGAAATTACACATTTTAACTTCTCTCCTGAGGTTTTCTGAGGGCTGCCTTTTCTCAGATCTTCATATTACACTGGACAAGGAAAGACTTGATACAGCATTTGTCTTCAAGATTAAGAGATATGTATCTGTCATTTCCACCTATGCTTAAAATAAACATGAATTTCATACAGACCTGAAATCAGTGCCATAGCAGGAACACCTAATAGCTCAAAAATTTGGTAAAATTTGTTCACCAAAACACCAACACAAAGCAAATTAAAAAACAGTTAAAAAGATGCTGCTTACAGACAGAAGGATCTATAGAAGACATCACTAGAGAAATATACCAAGGACAGTCAGAGTAAGCGGTAGAAAGAGACCATACAATACCACCTCCAGCAAATTAATAGCATCACTGTCCTGTTGTATTTGTCTGATTCGATGTGTGAAGGTCTCTAGGACTGCAAGCTGTTCTTGACAGAACCTCATATGCTGATCATGTGCTCCCAGGGCTTGCTGAGTCTTTTCATCAATTAAGTCTTTTGCCAGCCTCTCTTCTTCCCGAAGAAGTAACTGAAGTGCGGTCATTTTTTCTGACAGCTGCCGTTTGATTGCATCAGCATGTGCCTATGTAGGAAGCAGAAGAATGTCTCCCCCTTGCTCAACAGACTATAAACATTTCAGACCTTTCTCTTTCAGGCTTTCAGTGCTATGTTTTGGTTGAACTTTACTGATTTTCTCCACCTCTTCAGAAACATGTCTCTACCCCTTAAGGGAGGACAGACATGATCTACCTGCTGATGTCTGGATGGAGAAGATTGAGGGAAGATTTCAAGATGCCTATTTATGTAGAAAAATCTGTTTTCAGCTGGAATTAACAGAGTAGCAATTGCAACAAGAAGCAGACCTTTCCCTTCAGTAGCAAGATTTTGACTGCTTTTAAAGCAAGCTAGAGACAAGTAGCTGGTAGGAATGGAAAGCTTCCAAAACAAAGTGACATCAGACCAAAACTCTAAAGCCCCCTCAAGCTCTTATTGACATTTCTGTAACAGAACTGCTTAGAGATGTTCCTTAGAGCAGAAGTAATTTCATGCTCTAAAAATGAGGTGCAGCTTAGCACACATTCCCATTCTTAAGACAGAATCAACAGAACTGTTCTTGTGTTTACTCAACTCTAAATCCAGAAAATACAATAATGCAGTTCAGAGCAATGCAAGATACATAAGTGAAGCCAGAATAACATAGGCAGCTGTGGCTACCTACTGTTCCTCTGCACAAAAATTTCACCCTTGGCCTTCCAGAGATGTTCAGCTGATCAAGGAATGAGGACCAGGCCTTTGGACACTCTTCCTCTTCCCTCTGACAGTGTAATATATTGTGATGGACACAGGCAATACACTCTTCTCCTGAGAAGCAGTAGGTGCCTGGGTCTTTCTCTAGAGAGAAAACAAAATGTCTCCCCTTGGAAAATGACCTTCCTGTAGAGAATGAAATGACACTTTACCTTCACATCATTTACAGCCTGTTCTGTGTTCCTTTTGTTACCAGTTTCTTGCTCTTTTCTCTCTTCTAGATTCTGCAAGCACAGTGCCATGAGTTCCTAAAGAAAAATGAAACAAAATAAAATACTGTTTCATGAAAGCATCATAACATAATAACAACAAAAACCAGAAACAACTATCCAGCTTAATTTCCATATAGGGGAGTACTGAGATACTCAGTTTCAGAACCAGAATATTCTGAATTGAAAGGAACAACTCATAAATTAATGGTCTTTTATGAGGCTTATTAAGGCCAGTATAGTAATGAACCATAAGGATTTCAGCATTTCACCTGGTGGTTATACTGGTAAGGTTTGGACAGCTGTGCAAATTAGCACCACATTCTTAAGGCACAGGGAAATCCAAAGTGAAAAAAACATTTTCATCTTTAAATCTGTGGTGCCGCATATTTCAAGACTACATGCTAGTGCGTGTGAAGCTAGTGCAGCTGAAGGGCAGCTTGTACATTTATTTGGAGGATAAGTGGAAGGCTCCACTTAAAATCAAAATCAAGTGAATGTTCAGGATGCTTCCTAGAGTATACAAATGGTCAGTCAGATACCCCACTATCACCACAGTAATGCTGTAGCCTGAATGCCTGCAACTGCTAATGGTGTCAGGATGGCTGGTAATCAATCACAGTATCTGTGACACTTGTGGTGTGCCCAGCACAGCATAATCAATGTTCTGCTTATGTCTTGCCCCAGTTTCTCACCTGCAGCCCTCTGAAATTGGCTGCCCTCTGCCCAGCAGGCTGAAAAGTCTTGGTGCTAATGCATTTTTGTCATTAGTAACATGAAGGATACAGTCAGTGCTTACACACTCAATGCACTGGTGCTAAAACAACCCTCAGTAAATACCAGGTAAGCTAATCCCAGCTGTAGCTGCTATCAGTGTCCTCTTCTGCAGCTGAGACCCAATCAAGAACACCTGCATGCACATGTGCCAGTTCACTGCAACAGCCCCAGGGCAGCGCAGCATTTAAACTCTGCAGCGTGGACAAACAGAGCATAAAGTGTTGCTTCACAAGCAACAGTTTGCATTTCTAACATGTCTCCTTAGAAAACACATGCACTCTGTCATTTGGGTATGGCAGAGTCAAAAGAAAATGGGCTCCCAGCAAAAGTCAGAGACTCTGCATCTGGAAGGCTCTTGGCACAGATACAACCATGCAAGGAGGTAAATGTTCTTGCATAGACTGAGACACTCATACTATTTATTCCAGCCGCAGTTTTCCAGTATTGCCCCTGAAGAACCAGAAGAGTTCTACACCACCTGAGGACATTCAGGACTTTTACCAAATATCAGCATTCCTTAGTTTATTTTGCAGCCTAGACCTCATTCCCTTCCTCAAAGACTGACAAAGACCACTGAAGAAAACCCTGTCTTCCTTCTTTACTAGTAACACACATCACTTTGTGCACTCACAACAGTAACCATATGCAAATACTTATGTCAATCCCAAGCATATCTGGTTAAGCATTACTTTCTTTGCAGAGGTACATGAAAGAGCTGCTTCCTTATGACTGAAGACCATGCCAGCAACCCATGTCATTCACCCTGAGGAACCGACTCCAAAAAAACTTCCTTTAGGGATTCCCTGGATCTTTATCTCACTCAAGTGAAAACACTGTAAAAGCAAGGATTTCTGAGATGACACTCTGAGCTCTAGTCAGACTCACAGAACACGTATCAAATATAAAGAATTCTGTTCCTCTGTAATTCAGGTGCACAGGGAGCATGCTTTTCGATGACGTTAAACAATCTGTTTGGGATTGTTTAACATCAGGGATCCAGGAATGAAGCAGCTTGCACAGTGGTTCTCGTCTCTTTTTAGCATTCACAGCTAGGATTTGCTGAAATAGGTATGGAAGATTCTCAGTGGAAGAAGTGCTGCCTGGCTGATGCCATGCCACAAGGGCTGTACTGAATAACTGCTCACAGCAAACAAAATTACTAGTCAAAATACCATATTTTAGGCTAAAACGATTGATAGGTTCTGCATAAAATCTCTGCAGCCCTAAGCCGCTAGATGTCAGCAGATACCTCCTAGGGACAGAGGGTCACTTGGGAGTACAAGTTTCTACCCCGCTCCCTTCCTAATTTGGTGAAGAGATAAGTCTTTATCAACAGAACGTGCTTCTCTCTGTTCATGAGACCCCCAGGGAAGTGGCACAGTTTGTAAATTTGTGCACTTTACTTTGCTCAGATCAGGTTTGCCACTGCACAATACGTGCATCATCCACACACTGCCACCTTGTCATGAAGGGAATGCAAACACTGTAATGAGCTCCCACCTGCAAGAGGGACACTTTGGATGAAAGCACATCAGCAGGCAGGTGCAGTGCTCTGCCTTGCTCAGATGTCTTAAATGGTTTTACCTCTGTGCTGCTGTTTGTGGCAGCAAGTGCACGACCCTCTGCCCTTGTAATGCTCTCTTAACATGAAGTGCTGTAAAATGCTCCAAGAGTTTACCATGATGTGTGTACCAGCTCATAATCTGTGTGAACTTCCAAGCAGAAAGTTCTGTAGGAATTGCTTCTTCCTAGTGTTTTCTGTAGGAAACATCCTAGTAAAACTGCTCCAAAATATCACACAAGGAATGGGAAGGAACTTTCTAAAATTGTAGAGGAAAGGAAGGAAGGAAGGAAGGAAGGAAGGAAGGAAGGAAGGAAGGAAGGAAGGAAGGAAGGAAGGAAGGAAGGAAGGAAGGAAGGAAGGAAGGAAGGAAGGAAGGAAGGAAGGAAGGAAGGAAGGAAGGAAGGAAGGAAGGAAGGAAGGAAGGAAGGAAGGAAGGAAGGAAGGAAGGAAGGAAGGAAGGAAGGAAGGAAGGAAGGAAGGAAGGAAGGAAGGAAGGAAGGAAGGAAGGAAGGAAGGAAGGAAGGGCTTCTAAACATCAAACCTCTGTGTTACAGTATTTTAAGTCTCTCAAGCTTAGCACCACAGCATGCAGGCCTCGGCAAGCCTCCTGGCAGGCTCTCCAAATAAAACAAAGCACTAGCAGGAGTACTGGCAAGCCTGCAAAGCTTCCTGAGGATATTCGGTGGCCAGCTACATTGGGATGAAGAAAAAATCCTAGGGAAGAAACCCTGGGCTGGCTGTGGCTGGGATGGAGTTATTATCCTCATAGCAGCCCGTGTGGTGCTGTGCTTCCGATGTGACTATACTGTGAGTGGACAAAAGACTAGGAGAGGACACAAACAGGAGATGACCCCTACTAATCAGAGCAGTAATCCATACCATATAACATCATGTTCCGAAAACTGGAAGTAGAATGTTAAGGTGGGTGTTACAAATGACAATATAATACTGTATTTTGCACTTATGTATTAGCTCCTGCATGTTGTTATTAATGAGAGGTATTTCGATGTGGTACAATTTATGTCTCCTTTTAACTGCTCGTTAGTATAAAATAATCTATCAGTTTATGTATGCAATGCATAGTTTATATGAATAGTGTTGTGATTAATAAATATTGTAGGCCTTAGCAAAATACAAAATGTTAAAATGCCTTTAACTCAGAGAATGGTGCAAAACCAATTAGTTCATCCTGTTGTTTCTCATATCTGTAGACTGACGTCTACAAGTGATAAGATAAGTGACAGAAACCAGAGCACCAGGAAAAAATTAGAGAATTTGTTAACTGCTTGTTATCAGGGAATGGAACAACAGGATGAAAACACAAGAAGAAATGCAATATATTGACATAATCTACATAATGCCATGCAGACGAGTTAGAGGTTAAAACCAAACAAAAAAGTTCCTGTAACACAAAAAACTCACAAGAATGAATAATGTATAAACTCATGAATATGTATGTACCCCAGTAATGTAACAGTCCATAGGGAACTTTGTTTTAAAACTAATGCTGTGGGTTTTGGCCAATAGCCAGAAACACCCCAGCACTGGACATTGTCCCTTTTTATTCCCTTATTAAATTTTTTTAAATTCTAAAGAGTGAACTTTGTTTTTCACAGTGGGCTAGCTGTCTTTTGCTCAGGAACTGTCTGGTGAGTGTCTTCCTTTGCATCACTTTTGTTCTTTTTCTCTTCCCTCCACTTCTCCTTCTCCTATTAAACTTACTTTTATCTCAATCCATGAATTTTCTTGGTTTTAGTGTTCCCCTTCCCCAGTCCCACTGGGCAAGGAAGGGGAATAAGCTGTGCTGTGCTTAGCTGCCTACTGGGGTTAACACACATCTCAGAGGAGTTATCAGAGAACTGTGCATGAGCAGTCACTGTGATCTAGCCAGGTACAATGGTGGGGCCAGGGGGCAAACAGAAATGACCTTTCCCCTTTCTCTGAGGCATCTATGTTTCTGTCAAAGGTTATTCCAGCCTGGCAATAAGAACAAATTCTCTGGGGCAGACACTCCTCTGGTTCCACATACAAGGTCTGAGGATAAAATGCTGCTGCATGTGACTTAACAGTGAAAGCCACTTCCTCCTTGTTCTCTTGATTTATACACGTCTTTGCGGATGCTTGGGTGTGACCGATTACCTCTCTCCTTTTTGTAAACAAACCATATCCTTGTGCAGTGGCATCAGCCTGACCTTGCCTGTGTGGGGTCTACAAAGCAGTTGCTGAAAGTAGAGAAAGTACAGAAACTTTGTTTTGCTAGTCAACACAGCCTACAAACCTTGAACTCCGCGCGGTGTTTATACGGGAAGCAAAGCAAAGGCTGAAGGTCGGCTTAGCACTGTGGCTGTGCACTGACACTCACAGATGCCACCATAACCAAAGAAAACCCAGCGGCACAGGTTTCAGAGGGGAGGGGATAACCGGCAAGACCGCAACCCAGGGAGCTCTTGGCTCAGCCCCCGCTGTGCCCCTCTGCGGCGCCCGGCACTCACTCACCTGCGTGCGGCGCCCGGCACTCACTCACTCACCTGCGTGCGGCGCCCGGCACTCACTCACTCACTCACCTGCGTGCGGCGCACGGCGTGCGGCAGGAGGAGGGCGCGGTGCCCGCGGTGCGCGCCCAGGGCCGGGCACAGAGCGCACACGCAGCTCCCGCAGTCCTGGCAGAACAGCTCCAGCGGCCGCCCGGCGTGGGCCCCGCACAGCCGCGGCTCCCCCTGCGCCATGCCGCGGGCTGGGGAGGAGGAGGATGCGGGGCCGGCGGGGTGTGCAGGGTGCGCGCAGCGGGCGGCGGGGCCGTGCCCGTGGCCGTGGCCGTGGGGCGGAGGAGGGCCGTGGGGCGGAGGAGAGCCGTGGGGCGGGCGCACCCGCAGCCCAGGCGTCGGGCGGGCGGTGCCGGCAGGAGCTGTGCCCTGCAGCCGGAGAGGCGGTGCCCTGCGAGCCGCCTCAGCCCCGGCCCGCGTTGGAAAACTGACTAATGTGTGGGATTTCAGCAGCGTTGGTGTGGGGTAGGCTTCAGTGTCATGACTGAGCAAAACACTTAACCTGATACAGAATTGTGGGGGGAAATGGCTTTCGGGTTATTTTTTGTCACTTTCCAGGTTTTCAGTTGGAATTTTGTTCTCTAAAAGGTCTCATTTATAGAAATCGAAATAAAGTTCTCATCCTCTTACAGAGTTTGCACACTTACTTTCATTGGCCATAAGTCTTACCCTACATTCAACCAAATTCATACTAGTTTTTTAACATGCTTTGTTATCCTGTGAATAAAAGTAATGCAGAGTATACACACACGTGTGCACATGCACAGATGTGAAAAAATAGGAAGATATTTAAAAATCAAACATTTTGGTGGAACATGTGAGAGCCAGGATATGTATTAATAAATGAGAATGTGGAGCACTGAGGAACAAGGGCAGTCCTGCTGAAATCAGGCAGAATTTCCTGCCTGCAAAAGAGTTGCTGACATAACCAACGATTTAGAAAGTGCCTTGTACATACAAAAGTCACGGGTTTTTTTTCTTGGAAAGTGTTATAAATGGATGTGCTGCCTAATTGTCCAATTAAAATTAACAAAAAAAAAAATCCACACCCAAACAAGATTAAATATAGCACCAATTTCTAATTTGAGCAGCTTAAAAGTTACAATAATTTGTTAATAGTAAATAATGTATTGGTTCTAAAAATCATACAAGAGCAAATGGACTGCAGGGTACCTACTGCGGGGTACGGAGCAGGACCTTGGACTCCCGTCCCCCGAACAAAGCCAAAATGACCGATTTGGACTCTTTTTATCATGTGTGTCACCACTGCTTCCCACCTATTTTCGATTCATAAGATTTACATCACTGCCCTCCGCACCGCCCATTTCCGCCTTGACTGCACACGCTCCACGGTCCCCTGTTGGGAAAGATGGGACAGGAAGGACTTACGAATATGACTGCATGGTAAGAAATACTGTAGATGTAAAACCTGAGTGAAATAGGAATGAAAGCCAGTTCCGAGATGTGAGCCTGGCAGGCAGGAAGACGGTGATTAGCTGAAGACAGGAAAACAAAAGACAAGAATGTTGCCTTTTTACCTTGGCAAAGACATCCGGGAACAAATGCATAAGAAAGAAGTCTACAGAGTTTAGAATATAAAATGACATGGTAATGTAGTAGTTCTTACAGGCTGCATGCAAAGTTTGTAGGTTTTGTATCACACGCCAGTTGGTCACTGTAAATTAGAATATTCAACACAAAAAGAGATATAATGTAACAAAGTGATGGCTCGCTTCTCTCTTTCCCTCGCTCGCTTCTCTCTTTCCCTCGCTCGCTTCTCTCCTTCCCTCGCTCGCTTCTCCTCTCTTCCCCTCTCTTGTCCTGGCTCTCCTACCTTTTGCCCTTACCTCTCTCCTCTTCTGGCCCTCTCACCCTTCTTCCCTTACCTCTCTTGGCCCTTCTCCTCTCCTTTCGCTCACCTCACTTGCTCCTGTTTTCTCCCCACGTTTTTCCCCTGATCCTACCCCGTTTTTACCCCTTAGCTCTCTTCTATCTCTCTCTCCCCGTTCTCTCTTTAGGGCTTTGCTCCAGCCCAGGCTGGTGGCTGGAAGCAGGCCCGCTTTACCCACGACCCTTGTAATAATAAAGCCACGTGTTTCTAGAACATCTCAGGTCTGCAAAGTTCCTTGTCCCAGCCATCCACGGAAAAATTGCTATAGTCCCCTGTCAGGGGGTGTCCCCATCCCCGGGGCTCGTTTGAAGAAGGTCACTGCTCCTCTTCCTCACGCGTCCTGTCAGTGACCTCACTAATTGCACATGCACATTAGGCTTACATTACATATGGGAATACCCATATGTAATGGGAACACTAAGGCCAAAAATTTCATATAATTAACGCTTCTTTGGAGTTTCCCCAAAATCTCGAGTCTTCTAAAAATAAATAAATAAATTTAGCTCCTCTTATGTCAGTTCTTTCCTATCTTCCTGCTCTTCACTTGAACATCTGGAGACGAGGGGGTGGGACCTTCCCCCTCCCTCTTCTCAGAGTTACACTTTTGATTACTATTTCAATTTTATCAGTACGAATCATACCTGTTTATCACAGAAAGGGTTTCATACAGACCCCAGGCTACAGTCATGGAATCTTAAGGATCATTGTAGATATCTGTAGATTTTTGCTCTTGTTCTACACACACAAAGAAAAAGTGCTAATGCCTGCTTTAATAAAATGAAAGTTTCACATCCGCCTTGGGACCCTGTTCTGGTGCTTGGCCATCCTCAGGAAGAAAACTTTTCCTACTGTCAATCAACATTTTTTCTCATTACAGGTGGAACCATGTTGTTTCACTGTGCCATTCCAAGGGGAGTTTCAATCTCATCTTCTCAATCTATGCCCATACAAGAGCCGTAGACAGGACTGAGTTCTCTGACAGAGGCTGAACAATTCCAGTTCTTTGCATGTGTGTTTTGAAATGCTCAGCTTCAGCCCCACTGCTGTCATTGCGGCTTCTGCAGGAGGGTTTGCCTGATGGAGTCCCTGAGTGTCTTGTTCAGAGGAATGTGTGTGTTGAGTAAAGGTTCCCATCTGACCATTCAGGAACACTCTGGCAGTAACCCACAGAGACTGTACTGCTGGGACTGAGCCCCCCTCACTGGTGTCTCTCCAATGAGCCAAAGGGGTGGGGCCTGACTGCCCACACACTTTACACTCACACAGTCAGACTAGGCTGCCTTAGCAGTTCAACCCCAGGTTTCCAGTTGCACAATCTCAGACCTGATCCCTGGATCCCTGAAGAGATTTATTTATGGTTCTGGAAGAGAGTAACAGCTCCAGTTGGTGCCTCTAGGAGGAACCCCAAACAAGTGATTACCTGGGCTTTTATACCCTCACAATCTGTGTGACAGAAGTCTGGGATCTTCCTACTGAGTCCTTGGCTCCTGCGGTGTCTCAGTGTCCAGTCACCTGGCTGGGTCACAGGTCCCTGTGCTCTTTGCTGTGCCAGGGATTGGCAATTCCTGACCCCGTGCCTCAGGCTCCCAGCCAGAGTTAAACCTGCAGCTCTACCTTCATGGAATATTCATCCCTATTTTTGGATTGAGGATACCTGCTAATATATTAAAAGGGAAAAAGAAGGCTTTCACAGCCTTTTACACTGCCCTTACTAACAACACTATTACAAGTAACAGAATTAAGGCTAACATTGTTGTCATAGGGCAGAAATTAATATCAAGAAAAGGTCATGAAAGATTCTTGAAACTTCTTTATTGTCCAACTGGTGTATCATTCACTACTTGTTGGATATGAGACAGCTGTATCTACTTTTCCTATGACAAAATTTTAACAGCAAAATAAGAACACAGTAAGTCAGGATATGGTCCCTCCCATTTAGGTTCTAATTTGACTTTTTGTGAGAATATCTCAATTAACACTACATCTGTAGATTGCATATCATTTACTTCTATTTCAAGTGGACTAGACTAATACTACTGTGCATACTTTCTCCATTCCTCAAACCCTTTCTATATTTTATGTATAAAATACTGGGTCAGGCATTCTTTTCCATCCAAAAGGCTGGTCTTAGCTGGAATATAAGTGATATAGCCCACTGCCTTCAAAGAGACTTTCTGCCAGTGCTACAGGTTATAATGGAACATTCCAAACATTCTACAGCACCAAATTTAAAGTTTGCAGCCATTTTGGATAAATGTATGTGCATATTTTTATGTCCTATTCATCACCTCTACTTGTCCTGAAGATTGTGGTTGATACAATTATATGTAATTTTCTCTCTATTTGCAAAGACTTACCCAACCGATTGTTTATATTAGCTGTAAAATAAGCACATTTTGACTCAATTTGATTCCATTTGAGCACATTCTGATTCAATTGACTCCGTAGTACCCTGTATCTAGGGATACCTTTTTTAAGCCAAGGCCTTTTTCACTCTTCTTGTGCCAGCCCTTTTTGTTGAAAAGGCTCCTGCCCAGCCTGATAGCTGATCTGCTATTACTAGCAAGTGCTTACATGCAGCTGTAGGTGTCCACAGAGTATGTTTGTAGTCACTGAAAGGGAAGTAGGCTCATAGTTAGTCATCCTAACTCTGAGCTTGGTTTGATACTTGAGAACTTCTGTTAGGTTGGGAAGCTGGCTGTGATTCTTTTTGCTGTGGCATAAATTCCTGGAGCTGCCCATATTTTTAATTGTTTACTTGGCTAGCTGTTGCTTCTGCCTCTACACTGACTTTATTGTGAAATCATCTAATCACACAGATTAAATATCTCTTTGGCAGAATTGGCTTTGGCAGACCATATTCCATCATAATCTTGTGTCGCCTCCCAGTTTTCCCATTGTTGCTTTTCTTCTATTGAGCAGTCCTCCACATACATGGTCTTAGGGTATCTCAAATTTGGCCATTCACTCTGGCCAACCAGAGACACAACAGCACATTCCCTATCACTAGGCAGAGGCATTAGGCTCACTGGATTCAAGGTGTTACATGTTTTTAATATTCTCTGCCATTGTGAAGATCAGTTCATCTCTATGTGCCTATTGTGGTGTTAGAGCTTGGGCTGCAGGCTGTCAACAGAATCTCCACGTTGTGTGGGATATGATCTGCTGCAGGGTGTCTCAGGATAACGAGGACAACTAATTTCTAATATTTTTGCTGTTGTTGTTACCAGTGACTTAGGCTGGTGCTCCTGCTGCAAGTGAAGCTAATTTAACTGAGTAATATGCAAATGGTCTCTGATGGGGTCCTAAATTATGCTTTACCACCCCATTGGCTATACCTTTACATTCCTGTATGTACAGATGGAAGGATTTTGTATAACCTAGGAGCCCAAGACCAGGAGCAGACACCAGAGCTCCTTTTGTTGTTGTGTAAGCTTATTCCTTCTCCAGGTCCTATGCAATATACTTCATCTCTTCACTCTTGATTTCCTCAGTCACAGGCTTAGTCAATTCCTCTAACACAGGAATCTAAGGCCAACAAAATCACACAACTCTGAGCAAACCTGGTACATGCTTTTTGTGACTGGATGTGGGAGCCTAATTATGGTCTCTGTTCTTTCTGGATCTATCGTTCATCGTCCCGTCCCAAAGTAAAGCCTAAATATTTAACTTCTTCTCTGGCACAGCTGAAGTTTGTATGGAGATGCAGGCTGTTCCCTCTTTTGGCAAGACATAAATGCATATTGTTTAATATATAAACACTCTTGTCACAATTAGCCAATGACAGATCATCTATATATTGTACAAGAACCAATATACCCAGTAATTTTATACCTTCATTGCAGTGCTTTGTGCCAAATTCTCTGCAGATTCAATGGGTCTGACCTTCTATATCCTGAAGACCATAACAGAACTTTCAAGCATTTTTGTTTACAAGGTTTTTTTTTTTAATTTACACAGAATTATCACCATTACAAGGAAGCACTAGTCCAGAGGAAATCTCATATATGTACAAAAAATAAAGCAGTGTTTTCAGCTGACATAAACCTTCTGGAGAAGGTTTGGTCATACCTGCTCTTAGTATTTTAAGTTTACACCACCACAATCAATTCAAATAGTTACAATAACACACTTTGAAGATGAACATTCATCTACATGTTCATCTCCCTGAATCCCTGGTTTTGAAGAGACACCATGTGCACATAATAGCAACAGAGGGTGAACTATTTTATATTGTGTTTTGTGCACTCTACAGGGACATGTTTTGCCTGTGCAGGAATTGCCTCAAAAAAGAACTGTCAGGAGATGGGCATATCACTGGATGGATACAGGCCAGCCCAGCACAGTCTGACACTCCCTCCCCAAAATGGCCATGGGCAGTGAGAGCTCACCAGGTGCTGTCAGAGCTCTCCTCAGAACTCCTGATGGGCTATGCACTGCACTGGGTGCCCCGTGACACCCATCTCCACCGGTCTGGATGCAGGGATCTGAACCCCACCCCTGACTGCTGGGTGGAGGGCAGGGCAGCCATTGCTCATTCATTCGGAATGGCGCTTGCCTGTCACTCATGAGGGACTCAGCCAGATCTCTGGTTACAAATAATTTAATCCTGGCATAGCAACAGAGTGAGAGCTGCTGCCTCGAGGAGAAACCCTGAAAAAAGGATTACCTGGGCTTTTATACCCTCACAGTTTGTATGCCAAAAAGCCTGGGGTCTTTCCAGCTAGTCCTCAGCTCCTGCTTTGTCTCAGTGTCCAATCCCCTGGCTGGTGCCACAGGTCCCTGTGCTTTCCCTGTGCCAAGGGTTGGCAGTTCCTGGTCTCCTGCCTTGGGCTCCCAGCCAGAGTTCAACCTGCAGCTCTCACTGCAGCTCCACCCTGAGCTACCTGCACTGCATGTGTTCCTCAACACATGGCTGGTCTTCGTCACCACAGAGCCACTCAATGCTGATGGAGATACCCAGCTCAGGACTGTAATAAATGAGATAGCTGGATTTGAAAAATAAAAAAATAAAATTTATCTTCTCGTAACAGCGAACTTGGAAAGCCACAATAAAAGGACAAGCCCAACCCCGGGATCAAAGCTGGGTGAACTTTGGACAGGCCTCTATCGCACCAGTCCCCCCTCATTCACAAATCCCTCTACTGGAAGTGTGGTTTATATACAGTTTATTCTCCCCAAGGCAGGATTTCTTTGTCCACTTCTACTCAGATCGCATATTCATGCATCTTCTTTTGGGACTTCTGTTCTCCTGGATAGCCTTCCGGGTGGAGACAAGAATTGATGAGATTTTCGAGAAGCCAGTTTTGATATGATCAGTCTGGACGAGCTGGGGTGTCTTGTCGTTGATGCATATCTGGTATCAATCATCTAGGCCTAGCCTGGATGATCACCCCTGATTGCCTATCTCCATGACTGCACTCTTTTTCTGTTGCAAATTCCATAGTTCCTGCTCAGAGCCGCCCATCCCATTACAGATGTAAATCAGCTTTCCCAGTAGCCGCTTGTGATTTCTTATTTCTGTATTTCTTAATTCTCAGCAGGAATTATTTTATACAAACATTATCCATAACAGGACCCTGTTTTCTTTTCTGGCCAAGTTAATCCTCAGCCTCTTGATGTCTAGTCTTAATTGTTGCAGAGTCATTTCATGGCTTGGATAAGCCCAAACACCTGTCTTGATCTTTGTGAAGTTCATGCTAGTGGCATTTCTGCAGCATTTCACAGTCCCTCAGAAGGCTGATTCTGCCTGCCACTTAATCTTTCCTCATCCTCTGCCTCATGCCCTCCTTGTTTGTAATGACAGCAAACTCTGAGGGCATATTCCATCCAATTGCCATGGTTGCTGATAAGAACATTGTGATAAATTTTGGGTAAAAATTTGTGTATAAAATAATAACCTGATGTGTAATGGGAATTATGTTAATAAAAATCGTGAAATCCAGTATAGGGCTAATCGTTTCCCCCCCAGCCTGCCAGTCTCAGTTGCAAAGACAGGATGAACATCATCAAGCTAGACAAAGACACTGGCCAACCTCAATAAGAATCACTTCCTTGCCAATGCAAGGAAGAAATTCCTTCGTGACGACGATACCAATCTCATCAACTCTCTGGCAATCTCATCAACTCTCCAGCGCAACAAGCAAAATGAAATCAGCATAAGACTAACCCGTGAAATTGGCATAAGAAAGAGTTTTTCCCGGAATGAGACAATGAGACCTGATGAGATCCAGGAAGGCCATCGAAAAAGAAATTCGGACTATTCAGCCCATCCTGGACACCTGGACTGCCTAAGGGCAGAAAAACCCTATAAAATGCTGGACTGAAAGCTGCATCGGCGTGGATTTGGGAGTCTTGTACCCCGGTGCAGACCCCTATCCACCCAGCGCGGCGCTGATATTCTCCTAATTTGTGACTTTCTCATTTTTCTTGTGCTCGATATTTTGTTATTAATAAATTGTCTTTTATTTATCCGATATTTGCCATTGCATTTATAACAGATTTGGTGCCATGACTCGGAGTCAGAGGAAGCTGCGGGGACCTGCGACCCAGGAGGGTACCCCTGCCGAGTTCGGCGGCCTGGTGAGTGAGGAAACCCCGCGACTCCACCCGAACCTCCGCACCAAATTTAGGAATGAGAAAGCCACAAATTAGGACAGGGGAGAGAACGGATCCGGGGGCAAAAGAGAGCTCAGGAAGGCAAAGGGCTTTCGGAAAAGCCGCGGCTTGCAATTGCTCGTAAAACGTCTACGTGCACGAAGACATCCACACAGGAAAAGGAGGTGTAAGTACTGCTGGTTGAGCGGGTGATCGGGCGAGTGTGGGAGACGTGATCTGGTCGTGAAGTGAGTGTGGACTTCAAGGTTGCATTTCCGTATTCCCGCGAGGGGAACGGTCGGCCGCGAAGGAAGCGATTTCGTGTGAAACTCTCTCACATCGCTCGTCAAAACTGGGACTAGGGAAGTCTCGGGGCCCGATCATGGAGTGGGCAAAAAGGGGAAGGGTATGTCCTGTAGAGCTCGGGAATTGGTAAACCCTTTTTGCCAGCGGACCAAGGTAAGGGTCCAAAAGGAATCCGAAAGGATTGAGAACCGATCAGGGACCCCCCGGCACAGCTCGCTGGAGGGGTGAGTGATCGAAAAAGCCCCATCCCCTGAAAAAGGAAAAAAACACAATGCACAGGCAAAAAAAGTCAACTCGCAGGGAAATTTGAAGATTTGGTAAGGAGAACTTGCACAACATGGGACAGAGAAAGAGTAAGCCCCAGAAAAAGACCTCAGAAAAGTGCCCCTCTGGTAAGGGAAAGGGAACCATGAAAATCCCTCGAAATAGTCCCTTGGGGTGGATGTTGGAACATTGGGGAGATTGTCCACAAAGAAAAGAGAAATCCAAGGAAAAAATGATTTATTATTGCATGGATGTGTGGGGTGGTGAAGAATTGAGGAACCACCTTACGTGGCCAGTAATGGGAACATTTGAAAGTTGGGTATGTAGTGAGTTAAATCGCTATGTGGAAAATAAGAGCCCCTCGGACCCCGAGGAGAAGGAATACGCCCGGCTCTGGTTAAACACCCGAGCGGGCCTGTTTCCGATGAAACAGAAAGGGCAGCCCGGAACTGGGACCGAGCCCTGGGAACCCCTGGACCACCTACCACCTCCCTACAATGGGTTAAATTCCCCACCCTCTCCGGAGCAAGTGGTGCCCACGGCTCCTTTGGATCCTCCAAGCCAACTCTTGGGGGCACCGGCATCCCAGGTGGGGAGCCATGCCTCCCATCCATTGTCCCCACTGGCAGCTTCCTTGCTGCCCACCCCACTCTTGCCTCTTCCGTCCGGTTTGTGTCCGTCGGCAGTGCCCCCGTCGATAGACGCTATAGCCGCGGGAGCCCCTTCTGAGGTCCTTCCTGCACAAGCATGGGAGCACTCTCGTTCACTCTTTCCGCCGCAACCAGGGTTGGTCCGAGCGGAGGAGAGACTCCCCTCTGCCGCACAGGCGGCAGTTCCGCCCCCGCAGTCCGGGAAAGGGAGACAACCCACTGCTACCAGTTCTCCCCCTGCTAGCAGAACCCGACTGAAAGCAAGGATGGTGGGTGATGAATGGGGAGAGAGTGAGAATGAAAGACACAACCTACTTCCATTGAGGGAGGTACCCACGGCCCCTGGGGTAATTAGGTTTGTTAACGTACCCCTCAACACGGGAAATGTAAGGGCATTTAAGAAGGAAATGGGACGATTGTTAGACAATCCTTTTGGGGTGGCAGATAGGTTGGATGAGTTCCTGGGAAGCAGTATTTATACATATGAAGACCTGATGGCAATCCTAAGGTCTTTATTCAACAACGAGGAAAGGGAAATGATAAAACAGGCGGGTATCAGAGACTGGGACAGAAGAAACCCACAAGGGACACCAGGGGACCAAAAGTGGCCCAGCTCTAGCCCGAGCTGGAATGCACAAACAGAGGACGGGAGGAGGAGCATGGTAGACCTGAGAAATATCATAATCCAGGGCATTTGGGAAGCCGCCCCAAGGGGTCAGAACATTAGCAAAGCTTTCAATGAATGTCAGGGGAAAGATGAGTCCCCCACTGAATGGATTGAGCGACTAAGACGAAGTCGACAGATATATTCTGGGACGGACCCCAATTCCCCCGTGGGGGAGGTGTCGCTCAAAACACAGTTTGTAGCAAAATCTTGGGAGGACATCCGAAGAAAGTTGGAAAAGATAGATGGCTGGCAAGACAAAAGCTTGCAAGAATTGCTGAGGGAAGCCCAGAAAGTGTACATGAGGAGGGAGGACGAAAAACAGAAAGTTCAAGCTAAGGTCTTGGTAGCAGCAGTGAGGGAGGTCCAGAGACAGGAGCAGGCTTCGGGTAAGTATAAAAACTTACCCCAAAAGCCTCAAGGCCCCCGCAAGGCAACCCCAGACACGAGAAGGGAACTGCCTGAATGTTACTATTGCAAGAAGGCAGGACACCTTTGGAGAGATTGTAAGAAAAGGATGAAAGATGAAAAGATTTTTCAGGAGGATTAGGGGTGTCAGGGGCTCTTCACCTTGGGGACCAGGACATCTAACGAGCCCCTGGTAAAACTGAAAGTAGGTCCCCAGCATCAAGAGACCGTTTTTCTGGTGGATACCGGGGCAGAAAGGAGTACTTTACAGCATTTACCAAAGGGGTGCACGGTCAGTGAGGAGAAAGTTGTGGTGGTGGGTGCAAAAGGGGATCCTTTTAGAGTGCCAGTGATAGAGAATGTGGAAATTGAAACAGAAAACAAAGTCTGCTTGGGGAATTTGTGGTTGGTGGAGGAAGCTGATTACAACTTGCTAGGGAGAGATATGATTATCGCCCTTGGAATTAGCATAGTTGTAAAAAGTTCCGATCTCGTGGCGAAAATGTTTAAGCTCACCGAGAAGGACGAGGCAGACATCAATCCGGAGGTATGGCACTCAAAAGGGGAGGTGGGGAAGTTAGAAATAGACCCCATTCACATCATAATCGAGAATCCCGAGGACTCTATACGGGTCAAAGAGTATCCCATTCCCCTGGAAGGGAGAAAGGGATTGAAACGGGTAATCGATGACCTCTTGAAGAGAGGAACAATAGAGCCATACATGTCCCCCCGTAACACCCCTATACTGGCTGTGAAAAAGGCAGATGGAAGCTATTGGCTAGTTCAGGATTTGAGGGCAGTGAATACTCGAACCAGGACTAGATTTCCGGTGGTGGCCAATCCATATACTTTATTGAATCGGCTCACGCCCGAGGATGTGTGGCATAGTGTGATTGACCTGAAGGATGCATTTTGGACTTGCCCCTTGGATGAGAAAAGCAGAGATTACTTTGCTTTTCAGTGGGAGGATCCCGATACCAACAGAAAACAAAAATTAAGATGGACAGTGCTTCCCCAAGGATTTGTGGAATCCCCTAATCTGTTCGGACAGGCTCTGGAGCACCTCTTGACTCAATTCACCCCGAAGGAAGGGACAAAACTATTGCAGTATGTGGATGATCTGCTAATAGCTGGATCCTCTGAGGAAGGTGTGAGGGAATGTACTGTGGAATTGCTGAATTTTATTGGAGATAAGGGTCTGAAAGTTTCAAAATCCAAACTGCAGTTCACGGAGCCCGAAGTGAAATATTTGGGTCATTGGCTGTTCCAAGGGAAAAAGAAATTGGACCCTGAGAGGGTTGCGGGAATCATTGCATTGCCCGCTCCAAAAACTAAAAGGCAAATACGCCAATTATTAGGGCTCCTGGGGTACTGCAGACAGTGGATTGAAGGTTTCAGTGAAAAGGTGACATTTCTTTATGAAAGGTTAAACACCGACAGAGTGAAGTGGACTGATCAGGATGAATTGGATTTTCAAAAATTGAAAGAGGTCCTCATGACTGCTCCAGTACTGACCCTCCCAGACGTGAATAAGGAATTCCAAGTGTTTGTAGATGTCAGTGAGCAAACTGCACAGGGAGTCCTGACTCAGGAATGGGCCGGAAAAAGAAAACCCATAGGATTTTTATCAAAAATCCTAGATCGTGTGAGTTGGGGATGGCCTACGTGCTTGCAGGCCATAGTCATGGTGGCACTCCTGGTGGAAGAGGCGAGGAAAATCACCTTCGGAGCCTCTCTGGTAGTTTACACCCCCCACAATGTGAGAAACATTCTACAACAAAAGGCAGAAAAGTGGTTGACCGACTCCAGGCTTCTTCCATTGGAGAAGAATTCTTCCTCCTCTTCTTCTGACAATGGAGGGGGATAATGGAAAAAAAATCTATGAGAGGCGAAAAATGTTAGAATTACAGTGTTGTAAAAAAATAAAAAAGCAGTACACAACAATAAAAAGAAAATTGTACAAAAGAGTTAATGGCTTAACCAACAAAGGTGAAATGTCACATGGGCCCCTGGAAAAAAGACAAGACAGCAAGGGCTTACAGAGTGGTTCTGATGGTAGATAGGGGCTGCTGGTGCTGCCTGGAGCAGTTCTGGACCTGGAGGGAGGGAGCAGGAGTTTCCTGCTCCCTCTCTGTGGCAATGGTGGTGGTGGTGGTGGCAATGGGCGTCTCTCTCCCTGCAGAGCTCTGTTTGGTATTGTCATTGCCATCAGTCCACCACACAGGGCATGTGTGTGGGGATTGGTTCTGCCACTTCACTGCCTCTTCCTACCACCCTGCTGGGCTTCTTTTGTCTTGATTGGACTCAGTTGGTATCAGTGTCACTGCTCTGGGTTGCCTTGTTCTGCTGGGCTAGAGAAACAGTCCCACATGCCACGCTGGCTCTCATGGTTTCAGCTGTGTGGCAGAGCTGCCACTTCTGTGTCACCCATCCTCAGACCCATGTCCTCAAAAACACTGTGGAAGGACAAAAATGGGGGAAAAAGTGATGGTCGTGCTGTGGTCCCAAGGCCTCTCTGCTAGAATGAGCCAGACGTAACAATCCCCCTTGCATTTCTGCTCATGGCATTTTCTTGCTAAAATCACACCCATGGGTATGATGTAAAAAGTTTTGAATAAATAGCACTGAAAGATCTATGACCTTGTCTTTGCACCCAGGAGACATCTCTAAATGTAATTCTAGTGCTTCTCCTTGTTTGCTACTTTCTAGAACTAAAGAAGGTCTAGCTGGAACAAGCCTTCTGTTTTTTGCTCAGAAGCATTAGTAGCCAAAGATCAATAATGTGGTTCCTCACATCCTGATCCATTCTCAGTATTCAGCTTCTCAGTGTGGGCAATAGGGGCTTGGTGTGTTTTTAACTTGAGCAATAGGTTACAGACTAGGAAGGCTTTTTTTGTTGCTTTTTAGCAGAGAGAACTCTGCAGGTTTTTTTGGCCTTAGCTGTAGAGAAGGTCTGGTTCTACGTGTGAATTCACAAAGCAGCCCAGAGCAGCTGCTATTGTGATGTCAGCGGCCGCCTCACAGCGCTGTCAAGGCAAAGTTGCCATGACGAGGCAGGGAAGGCCTCAGTGTGCAGAGCAGCTCTTTGGCACGCTCAGCGCGGGCGGAACCTGCAGATCGACGAGGTCTCTGCCAGCAGGCTGCACCCTGACAGGACTCTGACGAGTTTTGTTTTTCCCCACAGGTGTCATCTGGTGCAGACTGAGCGGTGCTGCTCGAGCCATGGAGAAAGCGTGTGCTGCAGTTTTCACAGCTTTTTCTGTGGCCTATTCTGGGTACTTTTTTGCCCACCTGGCACGTAAGTAGACATTTTTGTTTGGTGCAGCATTTGGAAAGCAAAATCCCACAAAGAGGCCTTTAGCTGGCTGAATCTGCTGTCAAAAGCTCCAGCTAAGAAGGGGGTGTCTCTAGCGGCATTTGCAGTGTAGCCTGCGGGGGTTCTGCTCCCGCCACGGCGTGGCCTGTGTCAGTGGAGTCTGGAAATCTCAGTTTGCTGGCTCAGGCAAGTCAACTTCCAAGATGGGACGACTGCAAGAGCTTGGCAGGAGTTCTTGTAAAAATTGTCTGTTGCTCTCCAGGACTGAGGGGAAGCATCTTCTTGTCTGCATTCCCTCATCCCAGGACAGGACTGTGGAACTCTACTCTTTTTGTGCACTAAAAGAGCCATTTGCTCTGTGATGAAATGACAGAATCAGCTTGGAAAAGAGCTGTGAAGCAGACATTTCCAAAGACTTGTAGGTTGCCAAAGCCAGGAGCTGTTCCCATGCTGTGTCACAATAGAACTGCCACCATGGCTAAGGGGGACTTGGGTGAAGCTTTTCTGGGCAAACGTTTTCAGCAAGCTCGTGGCAATTGCTGCTTGCAATCTCTTCAGAAAACTGAAGTACAGGAAAGAGAGGAGCTGTAGCTGCTTCTGGGTGGGGCAGAGGCAATGACTGTTTCAGGAGCACTTGGATTTTCACACTCTCATGTTTCTCTGGCTTGAGTGACCAAAGAGGACGTAAGGTGGACACAAGGCAGTATTTTGTGCTGTTGTCTTGCTTGCTGTGTGACACAAGGGTTGCTGCTGGAGGGATGCAGTGAAAGCAGAAAGCTCTGTCTTTGGGTTGACTTTTTGGTGGGCTTGCCCAGCACGGGCAGTTCTCTTACAGCATCCAGTTCTTTTTCCCTTGTGTGTTGCAGGTCACATTGCCCGTGCCTGGAGAGAATCTGGTCCTTGGGTGAGTGGCAGAGGAGCCTTTGGCATTGGCAGCGTCTGATACTTGTGGAGCAATCTGTGAGCTGGGCCTGTTACAGTCTGTTGCCAGCCTGGTTGGAAGAATGAAAGTACAGTCCAGACTCTTTGCAGCCCAGCAGCAGCAGCAGCAGGAGAAGGATCCCTGGCTGTTTCCTCCGGTTCCATTTCAGAGCTTGGAATCAGATGAAAGTGGGGTTCTTGGTGCTTTAAGCCACAGTGGAATTTCTGCTGTACAAGAGAGTGCAGTCCCATCTAACTGGCCCATTTTACTTGAGTTTGAACAACTTAGAATCCCATTTCTCTCCAGATGATTACTCCTTAGTGCATCTGGGTCTAGAGCTGAATACATAGAAAGTTGTCTGTCCCTCACACTGCGGTCTGTCTGCAGAGCTCAAAACCAACCTCTGAGCCTTCTCTGGCTGCGTGTCTTCCTGAAGAAGAGCCCAAAGAGGCTTCCAAAGGGGAGGAAGATGCCCACCAAGCTGCGCCTGCTGCCGCTGCAGGGCCTGAGGATCCAGCATCAGTAAGTGGCAGCTCTGGGTAGGCCTGTGGCTGGAGCAAAGCAGAGCTGCAAGTTCCTAATCAGACAGCACTCCCCATGCATGGCTGAAAACACTTCCAGAGCACTTCCCCCAGCCAATGAGGCCTGGAAAAGCAGTGTGGAATTTGGGCGTTTGGGCGTCAGTTTCCCACTATTCCGACGGGAATTTGTCTTAGCGGGAGACAAGAGGCAGCATTGGGATGTCTTTGGATGTGCTGCGGTACAGAAGAGTGGGGCCCTCTGTGCCCAGTGGCTGTGCAGGCTCCCCCTCCCCTGTGAAGAGAGCAGTGCAAAGATGCAGTTCACAGCCTTGCAGGACATGGAGGAGACACTGTCCCCAGGAGTGACCTGGCCCTCTCCACAGGGCAGCTGTGGGTGGCTGAAGGAGCAGCTGAGATGCGGCGGGGCCTGTAGCTGGAGATACGTAAGGTTCTGAATGACAGGTTCTTTCCTGTCCCTCATGCTGCTGTGTCCACAGAGCAGAAAGGCAGCGTCAGCACCTGTTCTGGCTGCCTCTGTACCCGAGGAGGAGGCTGAAGAGGAAGGTGCCAGTGAAGCTGCCCCTGCTGTCAGCCCAGAGCCTGAGCGGCCAAGATCAGTAAGTGCCAGCTTTGGTTAGCAGTGCCTTTGGTGACATTTTGTCTGCCAGGCTTTAGATTTTGCACCTGGAGTTGGGCTGGGAGAGGCATCTCTGCCAGGCACATTTGTGACCCAACTTCATTCCTTGTCCCAGAGCTCCACCTCCTCTGTCCTGGCACCTGCAGGAGCTGCCGGCTCTGAAGAGTCCTGCGCTGCCCGAGCTGTAGAGCCAAGCACGAGCGGCTCGCGCACCTGGAGCACGAGCAGCTCCTCTGGCAGCAGGGAGCAGCTGCGAGAGAGGACAGAGGACGAGTGCCTGGCCATGCTGAGTATGTCCTTTGTGATCCTTGTGTGCCGGAGCAGTGCCTTGTGTGTCAGCACAAGCTGTCCCATCTGCTGTTCCTCCTCAGCCGAGTGTCAGGCCCTGAGGCCTCCCCACAGGAGCTGCTGTTGTGCTTTGAGGTGCTGCGGGAGCACCGGGCGCTGCTCCTGTCTCTGAGGGCAGCTGGGCCTGGTTTGGCTTTGCCCGAGCTTCCCTCCAGGCAAAAGGCAAAGCAGAGATTGTTTCTGGCTGAGCAGGAGGAGGCTGTGGCCTAGAGAATGAGAGGCCTCAAGGAGCTCTCTGGCCCAGCTCCTGTGGGGCATGGCCAAGGTCCTCTTCAGAGCTTTGCCTGTGCTTGAAGGCTGAGGGACCTCATTCCTGGGGCCCGTCCCAGTGGCTTATAACGTGAGCTGCTGCTCTTGGAAGGCAGAAGGGCGTTCTTTAGGCAAAGGCCTGCTTCAAGGTGGAGATCATGCCTTTGCTGGAAGCACCTTGCAATGTTCTTCCTCTTCTGGAAAGGGCAGCTGTTGATAAAACTTGATTCCAGAACGCAAGGTGCCTTTCACCTTTGCAAGGATTAAAGCTTTCGTTGAATGTCACAGAGTGTTCCTTGCAGAGAACAGAAAGGTTTTGTTTTTCCTGCTGCCTTTACTGTTTCTAGACAACAATCACTTCACTCAGTTACAGTTTTCTGATCCCTGTCTCCTCTGCCTCTTTCTCCATGTGCTTAGATTGTAGTTTAGACTTTTAGTTTTGTGCAGGCTGTCTGTGCTGCAGAGCTGCTTGCCTTGCTGCTGTTGTTTTGGTGGTGTGGTGGTTGTGTTGTTCCTCCACTGACTGAGCTGAAAGGGCCCAGTGAGTGGGGCTGCCATTCTGATCTGCTGCAGGATGGGATCTCTGTTTTGAAGTGAGCATCTTCCCTTTGGATTTTTACAGGGATGCTGGTGAGCGAGGGAGATCCTGAGGCAAAATACGCAGAAATGGAAACGCTTGGCAAAGGGTGAGTGCAGCCACAGTTTCTCCTTCAAAGGGAGGGCCTGTGTGTTTTGCTGGTGCCACATCTCCCCAGAGTGACATCGGGAAAGCTCCAGAGCTGTTCAGACACTGTGTTGAGATGCTGCCACCTCTCAGTATGATCAGCATTTATAGCTGTGGTCCAAAGGCATGGCAAGGACGCCAGGATGCTGGCAATGTCTTCTCTGCAGCAAAGAGCAGCACCCAGCAGATGTCCTGTCCCCCAAGCATGTTGCACCTGTTTGCTACTTTTCTTAGGAGAAACCATTTTTGCTTGTCTCAGAAGAATAGAGAATACGTGGGAATGAAAGGAGGAAAGACTTCATGGCCTCTAAGGTCAAGTTAGCAGCTGAGAGCTGTCAGGGAACAGCTCTCAATAACATTTCTTTCCTGTATTTTGTGGAGAACAAGATTCGGTGCTCAGGATGACCCCCACCAAGTCTAGAAGCCAAAAGAAGAAATGAAAGAAGCACCTCTCCTTCGTAGCTGAGGTGGCAAAAGCCAAAGCTTCAGGGGAATGCCCAGTGCCAATGCACTCTAGAGGAAAAGGCAGCATTCTGCCTGATGGCAGGCCCCTCGTGGATCCTGTGGGGTTTAGGCCTTTCCTGCGAAGAATCCCCCAAGTGATTCCCTTTTGAGAACCAGCACTGCTGACTGTAAATGGGATTTATTTGCAACATTTCCTCTGCGAGGAGCCAAACGTACAAGAACCCAGCGGAAAAGTAGAGTCCTTCCTGTGTCTGGTGCCCCAAAGAGAAGCAGCTGCCAACGGCTCTGGACCCAGAAGGCAGCTAAGGATCCTCTGGTTTGAGTCCTTCTCCATTTGTGTGTGCAACAACAGAAGCCTTTGCCTGCTCTGGCTGTGGCTGCAGCTGTGGCTGGAGACTACTTTCCTTGCCAGCTGGAGAAAAGATCTGTGTCCTGAGGCTTTCAGAAAGAGAAAACAGAGAAAGGAGCCAGACCAGAATGTGTCGTGTTCCATTTGCAGTTTACCCCAGGACTTTTTTTCCCCTTGCACCCCGGTGTCTTGCACTTGCAGGGTCTAAAGAACTCCTTTCTCTGCTGCTGTTTTGTTTCCAGGGGTTTCGGCACAGTGTGCCTGGCAGTGGAGACTGCCACGGGAGAAGAGGTAAGTGTCTGCAATGCCGCAGCTTCTGCAGCACTCGAGAACCCTCCCCTCTGCTGTGAGCTGTGGCTGAGCTTTGGGTCGCCAGTAGAGCTTTCCTGCAAAGGCAAATGAAGTGCAGAGCAGTGTCTGCCTGCCAAATGCAGTGGGGACAGATTTGATCCTTCTCAGCTGGCCCAAGGAACGCAAGGAGGCCAAGCGGTGTGTTTCAGAGGAGCACACACTAGCTGGGTCTTAGTGCCAAGGTGGTGTCTTAGAGCACGGCCCTGCTCTTTGGGGCTGCGGCTCAGGGTTCCCGAGTTCTCGTTTCTGGCTGTTAGCAAATACATGGGAATGGTGCTGGTAGTGCCTTAGTCACCTGCAGTGCTGTCCTTGGGAACTGTGCTTAGAGAGAGACATCTGCGAGGAGTCTCTCAAGGGCCTGAGCCCTGCTCAGAGCCTGGCGTGTATCGCTAGAGGACCAAGATGTGGGTTATTTCTTTTTACAGTCAGGCAGTAATTGCAAGTGTCAATGGTGTGAAGGAAAAGTGTTTTAGTGGAGCAAAGTGAAAATTCCTGAAGTGAGGAAGTGCTAGGATAGTGTTTTTTGGAGGTGTTCTTAACGATGTTTTCATCATCACGGCATTTTTTCCATAATGTATGTACTTGTAGGGGTAACCCTCAGGATGTTTTTAGGATGCCATTTTATCCTTTATGTCTGTATGTTTGCTTTGTTGTTGTGCAATGGAGAATGCCAGCGGCTGCTGGAGTAATGATGAGACCCCCTAGAATTCCAGTGCCAAAGGTTTCCCAGCAGTTTTGCTCCATTTTCCCTGGCACAAGATGGCTTCCTGCTTGCAAGAAGCGTGTGAATGAGAATGGGCATGATGAAATAAAGCCCTGGGGGAAGACTGGGGGCACAGCGAGTGTTGTTTGAGCTTTGAGGTGGAGAGTTTAGACTGTGTTTCTCCAAGATTTACAAGGCAGAGGATCTCTGGCTCCGCGTCCTGGGACTGGCGCCCAAGCAAGTGGTGTAAGAGGCTCTTGCAAGCTCAGCTTTTGAGTTCCTCTGATGTCCAGTCACAAGGCAGTTTGGCCCAGCCCAGCTCTGTCATCCCAAAATCACTGTCTCCATGTTCCCCTTGCAGTCTTGTGCCACAGACTTCTTTGGTTCATGGTTTTCCATGTTGTTTTAGGTGGCCATAAAGAAAATTAGTCTCCTGCAAGAGAGCAGCGAGGAAGCGTGCCTGAATGAAATCCAGGTCATGCGCAACATCCAGAACGCCAACCTTGTGAGCTTTGTCGACAGGTGAGTGGTGCTGCTGCTCTGCTGGGAAGGGCCATTCACATCCTGCAAGCCACAGGTTCAATCACTGCTTTGGCCACTGGCAGAGGATGGAGCTGTTAACTCCTGTTTCTGGGCTGATCTACAGCATCTTGGGAGGAGATTGCATTGGGGCTGCCTTCATCTTTCCTGGCATACCTAGTTTGAAGTGTGCTTGCAAAGACCTGACTTGGCCCTATCTTACTGAGCCAACAGCCTCCAAGTCCCTGCCCTCTCTCCTTGTTGTTTTGTTGGGTTTAGGGTTTGATTTTTTCCCATGGGTCTTCTGGGCTGACAAAGCACTGTAGATCATATTTCCCTTGGCCTGTTCCCAGGGTTTTGCATTGGTGTGGATAGCAAGCAGTCTTTTAGACTGCACAAAGTTCAAGGCCTGTAGAGCCCAGTGAGGGACTCTTCACTTCCTCCTGTCTTCCTCCAAGATAGACACGGAAAGAAGAGTCCATCAGGTCATGGAAATGCGGGCGTTCATCTCCACGCTGTTGTTTCCTCCTTTCAGCTACCTGGTGGATGACGAAGTCTGGCTCGTGATGGAATACATGGACGGAGGTTCTTTATATGACGTCATCAGGGAGATCCGTATGATGGAAGGAGAGATAGCAGCTGTGTCTAGGGAGGTGAGGGATGGCGCTTGTGCTTCCTGTGGCTTTTATGGGATGGTCCTTCCCAACAGGTAGCCAGGAGAGGAGTGATTTCAGCTTCTGAGCTTCCTTTCTGCCTTTCTCTTATGACCGGCACTAGCAAGAGCATCTGAATTGCCTGCCAGTGTGCCTGCCCTTCTTCTAGTGGGTTTGTTTGTGTTGGCCTCTCTAAACGCTTGCCTGAAGCCTGTGTGTGCTGCATTCCTTCTCCATAAGAGCAAAGGCACTGGTGGCAGAATCTGAAACCAGTGGCAAAGACAGAGATACTCGTGGGACTCTCACAGCGCTCAGCCTCAAAGGAGAGCCTTGCACCCCAAATGCAAAAGCATCTGCTGTCATGCGGCTGGAGAGAGCACAGCCACTGCAGCAGTGCTCCTTCAGTCTGTGTTTGCAGGGCACTGGCCAGAGGAACAGCAGCCCTTTCTCTTTCAAAAGCGAGTACACCCTCGCTTAGGAAGGCACTGCTGTCCTCATGTTGGAGCAGCAAGCTCCTGCCCCTGCCAGCAGCCTGTCCTGCCATGGCTCACCATTCCCCAGCAAGGCAGTCGTGCAGATGGGCCACTTCCCTGCTTGTGGGATGAAATCAGACGAGGAACTCTTAGGCTGCTGTTTCTTTTTCCTCTCTCAGTGTCTGCAAGGCCTGTATTTCCTTCACGCCAAGCAAGTGATCCACCGAGACATCAAAAGCCACAACATTCTCCTGGGCTTGGACGGATCCGTCAAGTTGGGTGGGTGTTGTCAGCCAGGCCCAGCCGGGGCAGGCTGCGGTGTGGGGCTGCCTTTGGGTGACTGCCGGTTCCCCGAGAGTGGTGCCTGTGGCAGAGCACATCCGCCAGGTGCAGGGGGGTGAGGCTGGGAAGAAGGTCTCAGGAGTGGCTTTGGGCTGTGTGTGTCCCTTCCCAAGCAAGGCACTTCCCGTCTAAAGCTTCAGGGACTAAAAGGCACGGTCTGAAAGTGGGGCTTTTGGCAAGTGGCCCATTCCATAGTTCCTCGGCTGTAGGCCTGAGTGATGCCTGCATGGGTGCTTTTGCAGCTGGATTCCACACTGCCTTCTTGGACATTGGTACGGTGGGGAATTCTTTGCTTTGCTTTCCTAATTCACGCTGGCTTGATCCCAGTGGTTTTTTCTCCTCAGCTGATTTTGGCCTCGCTGCTCAGCTCACTGCGGAGCAAAGCAAACGGAGATCAGCTGTAGGAACTACCTACTGGATGGCGCCAGAAATTTTCACCAGGAAGCCCTACGGTCCCAAAGTCGACATCTGGTCACTTGGCATCGTGGGGATCGAGATGGTGGAAGGAGAGCCTCCTCACCTGATGAAATCTTCCCGCACGGTACGCTGCAACTGCTCTCAGATCCTACTGTCACTCTAACAAAACCTGCCCGCATTCTTCCGCCCGGGAAGCTTGTTAACACCTGAAGATGATACGTTCCAGGCTGGGTAGTCTGTCGTGTTCCTTGTCTGTTTCATCATGAACAACATGAAAATATTGTCGTGCTTTTTGCTAGATGGAAGCTTTGCTTAAGGGAGCAGTGAGCAGTGCCAAGCTGCATTTTATGGAATAATCTTTGGGAATAGTAGAGGTAGACTGAAGTCCCTCTTCCAAATCGCCGTGGAGCTGGTGTCAGTCATCAGAGAAGCAAAGTGTGCTTTTGCTGATGGAGTTGCTCCTCATTCCATCAGCCAGTGAAATCGGGGGTCAAAGCAAGAGCCCGTGCACATTGGAGTGGCTGTGGCTGTCTGAGGGTTTGGGTTCTTTTGGCTGGGGTAGGAAAGGCATGTCCCACCCTCTGGCAGGGAGGCAAGTGCCGCTGGAGAATGGAGCTTGTCCAGTGGGTGTGCGTGAGCAGTTTGGGGTGCGAGGAGCCAGGTAGAGTGTGGCGTTTCCTTCTTCTCTAGGTCCAACAGCTGATCAGCACCGGGGGCACCCCGAAGCTGCAGAATCCCAGGCAGCAGTCAGTTTGGTTGCGAGACTTTCTGCACTGCTGCCTGGAGACGGACGAGGACAGGCGCTGGTCTGCCCAGGAACTTCTGCAGGTAAAAGGCAAAGCGGCTGCAGCGTGTGCCTGCTGCTGCCCACTGCCAGGGGCTCCTCGTCTGCTCCCGTGCAAGGCATCAGATGGGCCCCTCTCCTAATAATCTCCAGTGTGGGCAGTTTTCCAAGGAAAACGGGGGAGAATCCTGGCCTGGGATGGGTTGGTTAAAAGGAGCCTTTCAAGGTCACCTAGACTAAATCTCCTTGAGCCGAAGACATCTGGATTAGTGGGCTTGTGGGATTGTAGGCATGTTTGCCTCACGTAGCAAGGAGACAGAGGTGCACAGAGCATCCTTATTTCTGCATCTTTCTGGTAGCCAGAGAAAGCCTGTTTCAGCCTGTGAGGAAAGTAGAAGTTCATTTCTTCTTTTTCTCTCTGGCAGCATCCGTTTTTGACCTTGGCCAAGCCGACCTCCAGCCTGACGCCTCTGATAATGGCAGCGCAGCAGTTCATGGCCGACAGGAGATACTAGTCCTGGAGAGAGGCCATTGTTGTTTTTTGTAGTTTGTAGTTTCTAGTGGGTAGTTTGTAGTTGTTTAGATTGATAATCAAAATAAATACTGTGTTGGAAGCTTCCCTTTGTTCTCACCTTGTGAATAAACTCTAAATTTGCTTTAGAATGGTGAGTCGAGTGTTTCTAAAGCATGGCAAGACCCATGGATGGGGTTCGTGGCATGGTTGGGAAGTGGGCAAAGGTCTTCTCTCTCCACTGCCTCTTGGCCACCACCTGTTGTGGAGCTAGAGGCTTGCAGCTGTGAGTAGAGGAGCAGAGTAGGGCAAAAGAGAGCAGAGCAGTGGTGTCACTGCTGGGAAGGCTGCCGTGGCCACGCATGTGCTGCAGTTCCTGGGAAAGGTTGGGAGTGCCTGTGTTACTCTGGGCAGAGGGGGAGGGAGCCGGGCTTCTCCACAGGCTCAGGCGCAGGCAAGTGTCCAGCAGGAAGGTGAGTTCTGCCACAGGAACTAAGGCCAACGTGAGGGAGTGAAAACTTGTGCAGTTTGGATCTTCATGAGCCATGGCCTCTCTCAGCTCGGCACCCACCATGACTGAGGCAACTGCCCAGAGACTGAACTGCATGAGAGGTTGGGAGGAGACACAGCCAGGACAGGTGACCCGAACTGGCCAAAGGAATATTCCAGACCATGCATCATCCTGCTCGGTATTTCAAGCTGTGTGCAAGAAGGAGAAAGGAGGGGACATCTGGAGTGATGGCATTTGTCTTGCCAAGTCACTGTGAGACGTCAGGGGGTCCTGCTGTCCTGGAGATGGGAAACACCTGCCTGCCTGTGGGAAATGGTGAATGAGTGCTTTGGGGTTTTCTGCTTGTGTGTGTGTCTTCTGCATTCCGTGTGCAACTGAATTGTTCTCCATCTGTGAGTTTTCCAGCTTTCCAGTTGTCTGCCCAGCCCATCCTGCTGGTGGGACAGTGAGCAAGAATGGCTGTGTGTAAGTGCTTGATTGCTGGCTGGGGTTAAACCTCACCTGAGAAATAGAGAAAAAGTGGTTTAAAAGTGAGAGGCAGAGGAATGAAGCTTCCAAACTTTGGAATGGTGGTGGTTTTTCTGTTTTCCTAAGGCTGCCTTCCTGTAGCCTGTCCAGCACCTGACCTATTTGGTCTCTGCCTCACAACTTCTAGTTTTGCAGGGACTGGCACATTCGGGACCACTGCTTTCCTCCTGCCAGCACTTTGTGCATTGTCCCACAGCGTGTTGCAACTTGGTTTTCTTTCTTTCTTTATGTCCAAGGCAGGCAGGTCCCTCTGGTGTGTGGATGTGGCCAGGGAAGCTCCCAGAGGTGCATCTCAGATGGGCAAGGCTCCTTGGAAATGCCACAGCAGCGCAGCAGCGGGATGATGTGTACGCAGTGGACGTGTTGCTTGGCTTTCCATGTTTTCATCAATCCCATCCTTTGAAGGCTCGTGTCCCACTTTGTTCTGTGGTGAACATTTGAGAAGCTCTATCTATGAATGGGTTTTTTGAGGCTGGGGATGCAGCAAGGTTGATGTGGTGTTTTCAGTCCTTAGCCATATTACTTGCTTGCTGATGTTAATTTTGATGTAAACGGAGAAATGACAGGCTTTCTAATACAGGGAATTACTGGATATTGAAAGCAATTATTTCTGCAATAGGATTTCAGTATAGCGCTGCAGCTTCTCAGTGTTTGGATCAATTTTCTAATGCCTCTCGCTCTCATAGTTCATGCAAGAGTTCACCCAAGTCTTTAGCACTCCCACCCTTTTTTTCCTGGTCTATTGTGTCACAACTGACCCAAAAGGGTGTGCGATGTTCCTTACAAGTTCTTTTCAGGTTGAACAAAGATACCAGGTCACAGACACCAGATCACATTTCAGGGAGCTGTTACTTCTTCAGGGAACTGTTATTTACCAGGAAATGAGGGAAACAAAGAGAGCGCAACAGACAAAAAGAGAGAGAGGTGGGGCTCATCCACTTCCTTTTATAGTTTTCCTGGTGCGCATCTCTTATGTAAAACAGATTTTTGCCACTGTCTTGGGAATGTGCAGTGAGGCCTTTGGTGCTCTCCAGGGAGTTGGCAGTTTACACATCAGCACCGAGCACAAGTCTCAAGACAGAAGAAGAAGTTGGCTCAGCTCAGTGCATTTCCATCTTTGCAGCACTCTCTCTTCCAGTCACAGCTTTTCTGTTGCAACAGTCAGAATGCTTGAGATAAAACATTTTTATGCCTGGTACTCCACAACAGGTGATTATCTTGTTATTATCTTGTTAGCACAACACTAGTGGTTTATTATTCTAGTAAAAAAATACTTGAAAGCATGGAGCTCTACAGTATGTTGTGAGATTTTGAAAGAGGAATGTAGTTTTCATGTTTCTTGAAGAACTGCTGGCCTGGAGGGTAGAACATGCAGTAAATAGCACAAGTCACCAATATGAGGAAAGCTACTTGGTTTACCTGAAATTATAGGATACAGAATTATAGAATTCTTCAAAGCATTCACAGAATGCTTTGAAATCTCAGGGATACTAAAGACCATCTGGTTTCAACCCCTGTGCCAGGGACAGGGCCACCTTCCACTAGATCTGGTAGTCCAAGCCCAATCCAACCTGGCCTTGAACACTCCTAGGGAAGGACAGCTTCTTTGGGCAGCTCATGCTAGTGCTTCAGCACCCTAACAATCAAGATTTTCTTCCTAACATCTAATCTAACCCCGTTTTCTCTCAGTTTGAAGCCATTTCCCCTTCTATCACTACATGTCTTTGTGGTGTCCCTCTCCAGCTCTCTTGTAGCCCCTTCAGGCAATGGAAAGGGTTGTAAGGTCTCCCAGAGCCTTATCTTCTCGAGACTGAACAAGTCCAGTTCTCTCACCTGTCCCTCACAGCATAGGTGCTCCATCCGTCTGATCATCTTGGTGGCCTCCTCGGCACTTGCGTTAACAGTGGGGGGCCCAGAGCTGGACGCAGTGTTCTGGGTGGGGTCTCACCAGAGCAGAGTGAAGATGCACGCCCACTGACCTGCTGCCCATGCTGCTGGTGATGCAGCCCAGGGACACAGTCAGCTTTCTGGGCTATAATCCCAGCTTTGTTGAAGCTTGTGTTAAATTTGGGGTAAAAATTCGTGTATGAAATAATAATAATCCGATGTATAATAAGAACAATGTTAATAAAATGTAAAATCCAGTAGGAAGCAAATCGTTCCCCCCCAGCCTGCACGGCTTCAGTTGCGAAACAGGATAAGAATCATCAGACTAGACAAAGACTCTGGCCAGCCTCGATAAGAATCACTTCCTCACCAATGCAAGGAGAATTCCTTCTTGACGACGATGCAGATTTCATCAACGCCCTGGCATGATATGCAAACTGAAATCAACATAAGACTGACCTGTATAATTGGCATAAGAAAGAACATTCCCGGAATGGAACAACGGGACTTGACAAGATCCGGGAAGGCCATCGAAAAGAAATTCGGACTATTCAGCCCACCCTGGACACCTGGACTGCCTAAGGGCAGAAAATCCTATAAAACCGTGGACTGAGAACTGCACGGCGTGGATTTGGGCGTCTTGTACCCTGGTGTGCGGACCCCTGTCCACCCAGCGCAGTGCTGATATTTTCCTATTTTGTGGTTTTCTCATTTTGCTGGTGTTTGATATTGTGTTATTAATAAATTGTCTTTTTATGAATCTGATATTTGCCATTGCATTTATAACACATTTATAACAGATTTGGTGCTGTGACTCGGATTCGGAGGAGGCTGCGGGGACCCGCGACCCAGAAGGGTACCCCCGCCGATTTTGGCGGCCTGGTGAGTGAGGAGACCCCGCGGCTCCACCCGAACCTCCACACCAAATTTAGGACGAGAAAACCACAAAAAGGACAGGGGAGAGGACGGATCCGGGGGCAAAAAGAGCTCAGGAAGGCGAGGGCCTTCAAAAAGCCGCGGCTGACATTGCTCATAAAACATCTAAGTGCATGAAGACATCCACGCAGGAAAAGGAGGTGTAAGTACTGCTGGTTGAGCGGGTGATCGGGTGAGTGTGTGAGACGTGATCTGGTCACGAAGCGAGTGTGGACTTCAAGGTCGCATTTCCGTATTCCCGCGACGGGAACGGTCGGCCGCGAAGGAAGCGATTTCGTGTGAAACTCTCTCACATCGCTCGTCAAAACTGGGACTAGGGAAGTCTCGGGGACCGATCACAGAGTGGGCAAAAAGGGGAAGGGTACGTCCTGTAGAGCTCGGGAACTGGTAAACCCTTTTTGCCAGCGGACCAAGGTAAGGGTCCAAAGAGAATCCGAAAAGGATTGAGTACCGATCAGGGACCCCCCGGCATAGCTCGCTGGAGGGGTGAGTGATCAGAAAAGCCCCCATCCCCTGAGAAAGAACCAGAGACACAACGCACTGGCAGAAAGTCGACTTGCAGGGAATTTGAAGACTTGGTAAGGAAATTTGTGAAACATGGGACAGAGAAAGAGTAAACCCCAGAAAAAGACCTCAGAAAAACTCCCCTCCGGTAAGGGAAAGGGAACCATGAAAATCCCTCAAAACAATCCCTTGGGGTGGATGTTGGAACATTGGGGAGATTGCCCTCAGAGGAAAGGGAAGTCCAAAGAAAAGATGGTGTACTATTGCATGGATGTGTGGGGTGGTAAAGAATTGAGGAACCACCTTACGTGGCCAGTAATGGGGATCATTTGAAAGTTGGACATGTAGTGAGTTGAATCGCTATGTGGAAAACAAGAGCCCCTCAGACCCTGAGGAGAGGGAATACGCTCGGCTCTGGCTGAACACCCAAGCAGGGTTGTTCCCGATGAAACAGAAAGGGCGGCCCGGAACTGGGACCAAGCCCTGGGACCCCCTGGATCACCTCCCACCTCCTTACAATGGGCCGAATTCACTACCCTCTCCGGATCAAGTGGTGCCCATGGCTCCTTTGGACCCTCCAAACCAGCTTTTGGGGGCATCAGCATCCCAAGTAGGGAGCCAGGTCTCCCATCCATTGTCCCCGCTGGCAGTCCCTTTGCTGCCACCCCCTCTCTTACCTCTTCCGTCCGGCCTGGGTCCGTCGGCGGCGCCCCCGTCGACAGATGCCATGACCGCGGGAGCCCCCTCTGAGATCCCGTCTGCGCAAGCACGGGAGCACTCTCGTTCACTCTTTCTGCCACAACCAGGGTTGGTCCGAGCGGAGGAGAGACTCCCCTCTGCTGCACAGGCGGCAGTCCCGCCCCCGCAGTCCGGGAAAGGGAGACAACCCACTGCTACCAGTTCTCCCCCTGCTAGCAGAACCCGACTGAAAGCAAGGATGATGAGTGATGAATGGGGAGAAAGCGAGAATGAGGGACACAATTTACTTCCACTGAGGGAGGTACCAACGGCCCCCGGGGTCATTGGGTTTGTGAATGTACCTCTCAACACAGGGGATGTAAGAGCTTTCAAAAGGAAATGGGGCGATTGTTGAATGATCCTTTTGGTGTGGCAGATAGATTGGATGAGTTCTTAGGGAGCAGCATTTATACATATGAAGACCTGATGGCAATCCTGAGGTTTCTGTTCAACAATGAGGAAAGAGAGATGATAAAACAGGCGGGTATCAGAGACTGGGACAGGAGAAACCCACAAGGGACACCAGGGGACCAAAAGTGGCCCAGCTCTAGCCCGAGTTGGAATGCACAGACAGAGGACGGAAGAAGGAGCATGATAGACCTGAGAAATATCATAATCCAGGGCATTTGGGAAGCCGCCCCAAGGGGTCAGAACATTAGCAAAGCTTTCAATGAATGTCAGGGGAAAGAGGAGTCCCCCACCGAATGGATTGAGCGATTGAGGCGAAGTCTACAGATATATTCTGGGACGGACCTTAATTCCCCTGTGGGGGAAGTGCTGCTCAAGACACAGTTTGTAGCGAAATCCTGGGAGGACATCCAAAGAAAGTTGGAAAAGATAGATGGCTGGCAAGACAAAAGCTTGCAAGAATTGCTGAGGGAAGCCCAGAAAGTGTACATGAGGAGGGAGGACGAAAAACAGAAAGTTCAAGCTAAGGTCTTGGTAGCAGCAGTGAGGGAGGTCCAGAGACAGGAGCAGGCTTCGGGTAAGTATAAAACCTTACCCCGAAAGCCCCAAGGCCCCCGCAAGGCGACCCCAGACACGAGAAGGGAACTGCCTGAATGTTACTATTGCAAGAAGGCAGGACACCTTTGGAGAGATTGTAAGAAAAGGATGAAAGATGAAAAGATGTTTCAGGAGGATTAGGGGTGTCAGGGGCTCTTCACCTTGGGGACCAGGACATCTAACGAGCCCCTGGTAAAATTGAAAGTAGGTCCCCAGCATCAAGAGACAGTTTTTCTGGTGGATACCGGAGCAGAAAGGAGTACTTTGCAGCATTTACCAAAGGGGTGCACGGTCAGTGAGGAGAGAGTTGTGGTGGTGGGTGCAAAAGGTGATCCTTTTAGAGTACCAGTGATAGAAAAGCGTGGAAATTGAAACAGAAAATAAAGTCTGCTTGGGGAATTTGTGGTTGGTGGAGGAAGCTGATTACAACTTGCTAGGGAGAGATATGATTATCGCCCTTGGAATTAGCATAGTTGTAAAAAGCTCCAATCTCTTGGTGAAAATGTTTAGGCTCACCGAGAGGGACGAGGCAGACATCAATCCAGAGGTATGGCACTCTAAAGGAGAGGTGGGGAAGCTAGAAATAGACCCCATAGACATCATAATCGAGAACCCCGAGGACTCTATACGGGTCAAACAGTATCCCATTCCCCTGGAAGGGAGAAAGGGATTGAAACGGGTAATCGATGACCTTTTGAAGGGAGGAACAATAGAGCCATGCATGTCCCCCCATAACACCCCTATACTGGCTGTGGAAAAGGCAGATGGAAGCTATTGGCTAGTTCAGGATTTGAGGGCAGTGAATGCTCGAACCAGGACTAGATTTCCGGTGGTGGCCAATCCGTATACTTTATTGAATCGGCTCACGCCCGAGGATGTGTGGCATAGTGTGATTGACCTGAAGGATGCATTTTGGACTTGCCCCTTGGATGAGAAAAGCAGAGATTACTTTGCTTTTCAGTGGGAGGATCCCGATACCAACAGAAAACAAAAATTAAGATGGACAGTGCTTCCCCAAGGATTTGTGGAATCCCCTAATCTGTTCGGACAGGCTCTGGAGCACCTCTTGACTCAATTCACCCCGAAGGAAGGGACAAAACTATTGCAGTATGTGGATGATCTGCTAATAGCTGGATCCTCTGAGGAAGGTGTGAGGGAATGTACTGTGGAATTGCTGAATTTTATTGGAGATAAGGGTCTGAAAGTTTCAAAATCCAAACTGCAGTTCACGGAGCCCGAAGTGAAATATTTGGGTCATTGGCTGTTCCAAGGGAAAAAGAAATTGGACCCTGAGAGGGTTGCGGGAATCATTGCATTGCCCGCTCCAAAAACTAAAAGGCAAATACGCCAATTATTAGGGCTCCTGGGGTACTGCAGACAGTGGATTGAAGGTTTCAGTGAAAAGGTGACATTTCTTTATGAAAGGTTAAACACCGACAGAGTGAATTGGACTGAGCAGGATGAATTGGATTTTCAAAAATTGAAAGAGGTTCTCATGACTGCTCCAGTACTGACCCTCCCAGACGTGAATAAGGAATTCCAAGTGTTTGTAGATGTCAGTGAGCAAACTGCACAGGGAGTCCTGACTCAGGAATGGGCCGGAAAAAGAAAACCCATAGGATTTTTATCAAAAATCCTAGATCCTGTGAGTTGGGGATGGCCTACATGCTTGCAGGCCATAGTCGTGGTGGCACTCCTGGTGGAAGAGGCGAGGAAAATCACCTTCGGAGCCTCTCTGGTAGTTTACACCCCCCACAATGTGAGAAACATTCTACAACAAAAGGCAGAAAAGTGGTTGACCGACTCCAGGCTTCTGAAATATGAAGCCATTCAGATCAGCTCCCCGGGATTGGAGTTAAAAACCACCTCGGGACAGAACCCTGCACAGTTCATGTTTGGAGACCCCTCCGAGGAACTGCTGCATGATTGTGCTGAGATCGTGGAACTACAGACAAAAATAAGACCAGATTTGGAGGACCAGGAATTGGAAGGGGGAGAAAAATGGTTTGTGGATGGGTCAACGAGAGTAGTGGAAGGAAAGAGAAAATCGGGGTATGCAGTGGTGGATGGCAGAACAGGAAAAGTGGTGGAATCGGCCCCCTGAGACCCGAATGGTCGGCCCAGGCTTGTGAGCTTTACGCTCTCCTGAGGGCTCTAGAAAGGCTAAAGGGAAAAAGGGGACCATATTCACCGATTCTCGGTATGCGTTTGGATTGGTTCACACTTTCGAGAAAATTTGGGAAGAGAGAGGGTTGATAAACACGAAGGGGAAAGGTTTGGTCCACGGGGAAATGATTTGACAAATCTTAGAGGCGATCAGGGAACCAAGAGAGATTGCGGTGGTGCATGTGAAAGGGCATCAGACCAGACTGCAATTTCAAACCCGCGGTAATAACCTGGCTGATCAGGAGGCAAAAAGGGCAGCGTTGCTCACGGTGAGCGTCCCCGAGGTGATCGGGGAGGAGGACTCCGAAATCCAAATATGTCCCTCAGAGAAGGACATTGAAGGATTCAAGGAGATGGGAGGGGCATTGGAGATGGGGAAATGGAAATTGACAGACAGGAGGGAATTGGTCCCAAAAAGTGCGGCCAGAGGGATCCTGAGACGTCTGCATGAACAGACCCACTGGGGAACACGGGCATTGGCTGACCAGTTTCTGAAGTTCTTTGGGTGCAAGGGAATCTCTGAATTGGCAAAACAGGAGGTACAAGGGTGCGTGACTTGTCAGAGAGTGAACCGGTCCAGATCCAGACAAGCAGCTTCGGGAGGTCGTCCTCTTTCATATAGGCCGTTTGAAAGGATCCAGGTGTATTTCACTGATTTACCAAAGGTCGGAAGATATAGGTACTTATTGGTTATTGTTGACAAATTGACACATTGGGTAGAGGCATACCCAAGGGCGAAAGCCACAGCTCAAACGATTTCCAAAGTATTGTTAGAAGAAATAGTCCCCAGGTACGGAATTGTGGATTGCATACATTCAGACCAAGGGACTCATTTCACCTCAAAAATTACAAAACAATTAACCGAGGCCTTGGGAATCAGATGGCAATATCACACCCCCTGGCACCCCCAGAGTTCAGGGCAAGTAGAAAGAATGAATCAAACTTTAAAATCACAATTGGCAAAACTCATGTTGGAAACAAAAATGTGCTGGGTGAAATGCCTTCCCCTTGCTTTGCTGAATGTGAGAACCATGCCTCATTCTGATACGGGGCTGTCCCCCTTTGAAATGTTGTATGGGATGCCATACAAACACGGAATGCCAGTGGGACATCCCCGGGTCGAGGATGTGCAATTGCAACCTTATCTCATCACTATAAACAAAAATTTACAGGAGCTTCGAAGGCGCAGACTCATTCCCCAAAGCGCTCCTCTCAGGTTTCCAATCCACCAGATCCAGCCGGGAGACAAAGTGTTAATCAGAACTTGGAAAGAAATCCCTCTCGCCCCGCAGTGGGAAGGACCGTTCCTAGTGCTGCTAACTACTGATACCGCAGTTTGAACTGCTGAGAAGGGTTGGACTCATTCATCAAGGGTGAAGAAGATCGAGGACCCAAAAACCTCGGACTGGAAAGTTACCACCCCTCCTGGAGAACTCAAAATCAAACTCAGACGACAAACTAGATGAACGATCAGATAAGTTGTATTACCCCAGGTTGTGAATGTTTTCCCTTTATTCATTTTAAATGTGCATACTGTAACCAGGTTTGGGTCACCCACTGTCGGGGAGGGCATCGACCGAAGGGTTTGTGTACTAACTGTCTGACTGAAGAACAGGATAACACAGACTGTCTCTTAGTACTTGCCACCAGGGCCAGACTTTTGGAACTTTGCTCTCCTGAGTGGTTCCATATTTTCAAAAAGGGGATTAAAGGGAATTTGGACGCTAAAGCAGTACCTTTAGCCATTGAGTGCTGAAGGACCATCAAAGTACCCTGCCAAGGGGATACGATCAAATTATCCCGGTGGGCAACCTACAAAAGAAGGTTTGCCATCAGGACTACACGGGCCCCTGAAGCACACCCTTGCTGCTGAGAAGATGGTTTACTCCGCCATATGTACATGTACGGGCGAAAGGCAAGGCAGAGGGGTATTTCGGTGGGGTTTCCTGATGGTCCTGAGCCTAGCCGTATGCTGGGTCGAGGGGGCCCTTCCAGGGGCACTCCTGGGGGAGAATCCTCCCGCGAAGTGTGAATGGTGCTTAACAGCTCCAGAAACTGGACAGATAATGGATTGTCCTCTGAAAAGGCAGTTGGGTGATTGTTGGGCCAATGGCACTCGATTTCACCTTTGTGAATTGGAAGGAAGGGTCCGGTGCCAACGCTCAGGGGTAAGTCCTAAGGGCAGACCATTCAGGGACCCTGCTCACTCACTCGTTAGACAGAGGCGCGAACTCGAAATTCCTTACCCGGTGCAAACGTGTAACCAATGTAACAAAACTGTATGGGTGGGAGGAAAAAGGCAATCTACTTTCCTTGCCTACTACAAGGTGAATCCCCTGTGCTACGACAAAACGAAACTGAAAATATGTAACATGGGTGGAAAATTGTATTGGGAAAGGAAGAATCTCAAACACAAGGAACTAGGTTCCTTTGATACTGAACCCATCGTTTTTGACTTATTGCCTCCAGGTGATAATCGTGTGTGTTTGCAGTTTGATCAGACCTTTTGTTTTTCAAGGGACGAGGAAGGGATGGACCCTGAGAGTAAAATGAACCAGGTGATGAATCCTCTCAGGAGGACTGGGAAGAGTGTGATCTCAATTGGAATTGAGGTCAAAATAAATAAAAGAAACGAATTTTTAATTTGATAAATTATTAGGTGGAGGACTGTGATAAATTTCAGGTAAAAATTCGTGTATAAAATAATAACCTGATGTGTAATGGGAATAATGTTAATAAAAATCGTGAAATCCAGTATAGGGCTAATCGCTTCCCCCCCAGCCTGCCAGTCTCAGTTGCAAAGACAGGATGAACATCATCAAGCTAGACAAAGACACTGGCCAACCTCAATAAGAATCACTTCCTTGCCAATGCAAGGAAGAAATTCCTTCATGACAACGATGCCAATCTCATCAACTCTCTGGCGATCTCATCAACTCTCCAGCGCAACAAGCAAAATGAAATCAGCATAAGACTAACACATGAAATTGGCATAAGAAAGAGTTTTTCCCGGAATGAGACAATGAGACCTGACGAGATCCAGGAAGGCCATCGAAAAGAAATTCGGACTATTCAGCCCATCCTGGACACCTGGACTGCCTAAGGGCAGAAAAACCCTATAAAATGCTGGACTGAAAGCTGCATCGGTGTGGATTTGGGAGTCTTGTACCCCGGTGCAGACCCCTATCCACCCAGCGCGGCATTGATATTCTCCTAATTTGTGGCTTTCTCATTTTTCTTGTGCTCGATATTTTGTTATTAATAAATTGTCTTTTATTTATCCAATATTTGCCATTGCATTTATAACAAACATCAAGGCACATTGGGCTCATCTTCTACCCCAGAGGAATGGCACTAGTACCCAGCTGCCAGTCCAGGTTGTTATAAATAAGACAGCCGGATTTGAAAAATAAAAAATAAAATTTATTTTCGCGTAACAGCAAACACGGAAAGCCACGATAAAAGGACAGCCCCGATCCCGAGATCAACACTGGGTGAATGCAGGACAGGCCTCTATCGCACCAGTCCTCCCTTGTTCACAAATCCCACCACCATGAGTTCAGTTTATATACAGTTTATTCTCCCCGAGGCAGAGTTTCTTTGTCCCCCTTAGCTCAGATCGCATGTTCATGTGTCTTCTTTTGAGACTCCTGTTCTTCTGAATGGTTTTCCAGGCAGAGGAGGGAAGTTGATGGGATTTCCGAGAAAGTGATATTGATCCGATTGGTCTTCCATCATTAAGGCATACCTGGTTTTAATCATCAAGGCATAACCTAGATTAATCACCATTGATTGCCCATCTCCGTGGCTGTGACTCCTTTTCTGTTGCAGATTTCTTGGTTCCTCCTTGGAGCCGTCCGTTGCCTTACCGATGTAAATCAACTTTCCTGGTCGGCTTGTGCTTTCTTATTTTTATATTTCTTTATTCCTAGCACAAATTATTTGATACAGACACTAGCCATAACAAGGTGTTCTAGTCTATCTATCAAAAAAATGTCACGAGTTTGTAAGGACATGTCAAAGCCTATTACTTGCAGCATTAGAATTTGCATATTATTAGGACCTAGGGCATTACAAATGAACTCACTGAGCTAGATTCTCTGTGGTTTCTGGTGTTTTAAATTGTTTACTGTGGAGAAGAGAGTTGTGATAAAATTAAATAATGCTTGTGTAAACATTACTAGGTAACCAGGTGCTGTTATAATACACCAAAATAAGATGTAATTTCTCCCCAGTACTTTACTGTCTAACACTGGGGGAAAGTGCTGCTGCGTTGTGGTTGTGAAAGGTCTGAAGATTCTCTTTGCATCCAGGTCCCACATTCATCTCTGTGGAAGGAACTCCTTTAGTCTTTCAAAACAGGTTTTAAATGTCTCAGCATGTGCCTCATGCTGTTTTTACCAAGAAGAGTCATCCTCCAACACAGGCAGTGGAGAGAAGAGTTAAATCAAAAGAAAATGGGAAGTAAGAATGTTTTCCTCATCCAGCACAGTCTCAGTGCGAAAGCCTGCTGAGGAAGACATGTAGGTGGAGTGCATTGGTAGGGTCAGAATGGGTCTGAGTCTTCATCTTAGTTTTGAGGTGAAATGACACTTTTCTTCTCCTGACTTGGATCCAATATAAGCCCTCTGCAAAATAGGGGTGCCTTTCTGCAAAATTTCTGTGTGAAGCTGGCAGCATGCAATACATAGAAACCAGTCTTTTGTTTAGGTGTAGAATCCTCTACTTCTTTGTACAGAATATTTCTAATACAAGCTCTGATTTCATCTTCATACTTGCATATAGGGGTAAAGGAGGGAAGTCTGGTTTAGTGTGCACATTACAGGTCTTGGTGCAGATCTGAACATCTTTGCAGCCTACAAAGAACCAACCAACCAGCTCAAAACCAAGTGGAATCACCACTTCAGCAAAGACATCAAGGACTGTAATTTGTATGGCACTAATACACCATCTGTATGTACTGAACAGCCTTTAGTTGCTGCCACACAAAGGCTGAATGTTAAATAAGGCTGAATTGAAGAATCTTGTATCAAAGTTGGCTGTTTTCAATAGAAGTCACCTTTTCCAGTGGCTTAAGAAGAGGAATAATTATTACTTCAGAAATCAGAGTTTATCTTGGTTTGGTTTGGTTTGCCTCAGGGCTACCTGTTTCCAGAGGGTCCACACAGGGAAGATCTATTTTATTTTGAGTCAAGAGAACCATCTGGAAACATATGCATATATGTGTGTATTTTGATATTGTAATTGTACAGTTAGAAAAATGTCTTAGCAGTGCTACGTGACTTCAGTTTTCATGTCCAAGTCTTTTGTCTCCTGAAAAACAAATATAATTTTGAAACTCCTATTTTTACTGGCATTGGATGCCCTTTCTCTTTTGACATTTTCATTAAGAAACTAAATGAAAGTAGGAATTCTTTTGTGGTTTAGCTGCCCACTATTTCATTTAAAAAGACAGAAAATCATTTTAGCCTACCCGGAAAAAAATAAAAAAAATCTGTAGCTGGAAGCAGAAGAGAGACAGATAAAGAGAAACAGATAAACAGGAGAAACAGATAACAGATAAAGAGGCCTACAGTGGGGTGCTTTTTTGCAAGTTATGTAACAGGAAGCAACAGCACATGCCCAAAGAAAAAGTTTGAGGGAAGGTCACCTTTAATATTGAAGCATTCAGGGAATATGACCATCCCTTTTGATGAACCTCCAGGACTTTACCTGCCTGCTTTCTAATGCTTCAAATTATGTTAAAATTTTTATTTGGTCTGATTTCAGTATCACCCTGAGCCACAGTGAGAGACTAAAACATGGCCCAGGAGTATTATATCCCTGCAAAGTTTAGAGCTAGAACATGTGATGACTTCACTCTATCCTCCAAGCACTTCTGTCTGTGCTCCAGAAGAAGTTGTCTGTTCATAAGGGATGGGAAAGATTCTCCATGTGTTAGAGGAGCTCCAAATACAGGCTCTTGGTAATCAGGTTTGGGGACTGCTGGGAGATGTGGGAAGCAGAGGAAGGGTGCTCAGCAAGGGCAGGAAGGTAGGGGCAAAGGTCTGCTGGATACAGCCAGAGCTATTGGGCTTTTCTCTGCTGGCAGGGCTGGGGCATCTGGGCACTGCAGAGCCCCAGTGAAGTCCCTGGCAGCTGGGAAGGCTGGAAGCTGGATGGTGGCCCTAGAGAAAATCCCTAGCACTGGATGCTGAGTTGCAGGTGCCCCCTCAGCCAACATGAGAGGCAGCTCTGCACAGTCCTGACAGCACCAAGTCTTGCCTTGCTTTGGCTCTTTTGGACCAGGGCTCCTCTAGCTTTGGAGAGACACAAAGGGACCTGAGAGCATGGGGCTCTGCAGGAGGTGCCATTTTCAGACTGCTGGGAGGGCTCACTAGAAGGCAGCGATCCTTGCAGCAGCCGTGAGTGCATTGGCTGGCCCTGGGACCCTGCAGCTGAGCCTGGCTGGGGCACAGGGGGCATTTGTAGCTGAAGCCAGAGCCCTGATGCATGCCTGGCAGCAGGAGAGATTTATTGTGCACCACAGTGTAAGGGATTGATTGAGCTACACCACAGCAAGGCATTTGGTGCTTGCAAGCACAAGTAGTTTTTTGAAATTAAATCTCCTTCCCTGCTTGTTTGCTGCCTCCAAATAGGTTGGTATTTGCTACACTGTGGCACGGCAACCATCCATCATCTTAGTGGCCCTTTGCTGGACTCTCCCCAGAATGTCCATGTCTCCTTTGTCCTGGGAAGTCCACCAGCTGAGCTCATTAACAGCTTGTTAAAATTTCTTGTCTTAGTGTTCTATGACCCTTCCAGATGCTCAGTGTGTGCCATGTCCACCGACCTCACTGAGCTGCTTCTCTGGCTGCTTGTACAGAAACAGGTGCCAAACACCAAAGTCTCCCAGTTTGCCAAATATCAAGAGATTGAAAACATTCGTGGAGACTTGAAAATGTTTCATTTGAAACCCCAAGTCACAGTCCATCAGCTGGTGAGAGAAGAAGGGCAGAAGAGACGTGTCTTCCTTCAAGGATGGTATTTCTCAAGAATAACTTCTGGAGAGGTGGAAGCCCTGCCTGCAACTGCAGTTGGCCACTCTATCTGGGCAAGGGCTCCCCAAATGCATTCTGACACACCAGCACTTCATCCTCCTTCTGGGTGGGTGAGGAGTGAGAGCAGCTCTCTGGCAGCAGGCTGGCACCTGGGAAGGCATTCCTAGGTGTTCCCTGCCAGCTTTCCCTGACACTTGTAAGGGCAGAGGCATCCACAATATGACCAACAAGCCTTTCTCAGCCATGACGACTGTTTCTGATAGCAAGGGACCTCATACAGAGGATGGAAAATTAAAGACAGAAAAAGGGGAGAAAGAAGAGTGTGAGGGCTTGGGATTAGCCCCCGCGTCCTTTGGGAGGCAGCACACATGCAGGGAATAGGGGCACATTAGCAGCCTCAGCTGCATCCCCCTTCTCTTTCCCTGTTTTGGAGTATGATTAAAAAAACCCCTCCCCAGCTAAACTTAGAGGGGCATGCTGCAACACCCTGTACCAGGTAGCTTCTGGGTATCCCTGAGTGTCCCCAGCCATGCATTCAGCATCTCAAAAGAGCATCTCTTTATAAACCTGCTGCTCTTCATCCCTCTTCTTGCACCTCCCTAAAGCATAAGGTACTTCTGTGTTGACAATGGACAAGTGAACATCTCTTGCACCTGGGCCACAGTACAAGCCATGGATTTGGCCTTAGCAGCATCTGTCAGAGTTTATCCTTGGCTTGTGCACTGAAAGCCTTCAGAGCAGGAGCAGCACTCCCCTAGACCACCTAATAATGGTTACATAATAGTTACATAAAATAGACTACCTGTAATTTATGGCTTTACTTTAGATTTTGTGCTGCAAGCAGAACACTTTTATTACACAGCCTTTCTGGTCTTCCAGACACATTTCAAAGCATGATACCACAACTGAAAACTATATGACAGGAGAGAATTAAAGTGTAACTGGCTCCTTTCCTCCTTCTTAAATCACATGCTCTTGCTTCCCACATGACACTCCCCCAGCACCCTGGTGTCTTCCTGCTTATTTGCCTTTTGATGACAGGAGGAGTGTTTCAGACCCACCTGCCCACCCCAGTGCAAGGAGTGCTGTGTCACCCAAGTGCCTCCTGTGGGCAACCACGGCCTGGAGCACAGGAAGCTGCATCACTCTCCACTGATTGCTGTGAGCTCAGTGAGGGCTCAGGAAGATGACATTCTGCTATGGGCAGCTCCTAGATTCAAGGCATATAACTCTCAGCAGAGCCCTAGTGATGGTCCTGCTTTCACAGGCAGGAGAGGGATTCTCTAGCACCTGGTGTTCTAAGTCCCAGACAAGATCGAGGCTGCATATCCCGCATGGAGATGCTCGGATCAAGGAAGTCTGGTTTCATGTGGTTTGGTTGGAGGAAGATAGCTGGGAAGAGACGGCAAGTTTCAGTGTAAACACACCATCTGGATATGCAGCTGCAAAAGGGATTGCCACTTAAGGATAGGAAATATAGAATTTCTGATTGGCATTCTTATCTATCCATTCCTCATGCCCACTCATCCTATTTTGTACGGACTTAATTTTGTTTTCTTCTTTTCTCTTACTATTATTGCACTTGGATTATCCATAGCCATGGATTCTTTCTGTGACATTCTGTTTGCTACAGAGAATGCTCTAACTGGTAGTAAGGCAAAGATCTATTTTTCCCTGTATTATCTTTTCCCATCTACCTCTATTTATGACAACATTCTGATTTCATTTTCTATTTTTCTACTTTGCTTGTCCACCAGGTTTTTGATGAACTGTAACATCAAAAACATTCTCCTAGGACAGCCCAACAAAGATAGCACGGAAATCCATCTGCATTCATTGGGAACTGAAATATTCTTAAAATAGGTGCTCTCTGTGTCCTCTGCACTTTGTTTTACCCATATTACCCTGGTTATCTTTGTAATACTTGCTCAACACTGGTAATTGCAGAGCAGGTGGTTCTTGCCTGAGTAACAGATGGTTGTCTTTCAGGGGCCAAAGTACAGCAGCTGAAGTTCCCACCAAAAGGCACATAACACATCTCCCCAGGAAACTCCCAGGGAAATGGAAACTGCCCCATCTAGCTGTGGCAGATAATCAACCTGCAGATTTTTGGAACAAGAGTCCCAGAATATCAGCAGCTATGTGGCTTGTACCGTTTATGTACCATCTGATGTGTAAGAGGTGAATTACTATGAAATTACTATTACTATGTAATAATTATGTATAATAGCAATGTAATTATTACTGTGCAATAATGGTAGCCACAGCTGCATAAACATGCCTAAGTCAGCCCTGCCTTAAATTATGCCATTCATGAACAACTCACATGGAAACCACCCTTTCAAAATTAAATATTCTCCTACACACTACTTTCCTTTTCATGGAGTGTGGCTTTCATAGAAAATGTTGGTACCTACAGGGCAGAAAGGATGCCAAGCAGAGCACTCCCTGTTTGAGGACTCTGCCTTGCAGTCTGCTTGCTGACATCTTGCAGCCCATTTTTGCCACAGTGACCCTATCCCTCTGCATAGCCACTGAGGAGAAAAGCACTCTCAGTCTCATTCACCTAATAGCAATGCCAGCAATATCTCTGAGGTGGAAAGGTATTACCTAATGTCATGGCACTGCCACAGAGCTTCAGCAGGACTGTGACAGATTCAACACTTTCTGCAACATTCACAGCACCCTTGATAAGAAAGATCTTGGAGACCTGTTTCCCTCAGCAGCAGCATGTGGCAGGAAGGCTGAGCTGTCTGAAAAGCTCACAAGGAGCTTTGTCACGTTGGCAGCAATATTGTCCTTAGCTGTGTCTGTTCTGTGCTGTCTTTGTCACAATGGGCAGGAAATCAGTTCTGCTTGGTGATAAACCATGATCCCTCCCACTACTGAAGGGGAAACACACCGTGTGGGCATGTGGGGGAAGACAAAAGGGAGGAGAAGGACTGGGAGTATGTAGAACTCACACTGTGTTTGAATGCTTTGTGTTCTGAAACTGCAGCTCTGAGACATAGCCAGATGCACAGGCTATGTCACAGGAGGCCATTTTCCGTGCAGAAAGAATTAGTTGTGGAATTGCTGCCATCTGCAGTTCTTACGGAGACTGGAAGCCTTCTGCTGGTTAATGCATTCTGCCTCATGCAACGAGCAGAGTGCAGAAGGGGCTTGTTGTGCCTGGGCACAAGCTGTCTGAACTCTCTTTGGCTAATTTTTTTCCTCCAGGTCCCAAAACAAGAACGAAATGGAAGTGTGTCTTTCCATTTCCACCATCCTACAGAGCCACCTGCCTAACAGTCCATGAAAAGAGGGCAGAAATTCTAAGCATCAGACTCAGCAGTGTTTCTGAAGCTCAGGGATGCTGTGATCTGTAAGACACTTGATGCTGAGATTCCCCTAGCGTCAGATCTTGCAAAATCCATCATAAGCAAAATTATGGGCTCCCTAAGACAATCCCCAGAAAGACCAGAGCCTGGGGGTAGTTGATATAAGTGGATCCCCAAGGATTAGTCTTCTTAATCAGCAAATACTCTCCTTAATTCAGCAAACCCTGTCTGTTCTCTGAATTTCTCATACCCTGAGAAAGATTTACCAAAGCAGATAATAGTTTCTTTTCTTAATGGATTCAGACAGATTGTACCTTTCACTTCATGTATGGAGTTCTTTCAAAATAGCACTCCTACCTGCTACCTCAGGATGAATTTAGCAGCTAACCATTCCACACAATTTTTAGTTAACTTGAAGGTTTGTGCTTCTGGCTCTCATCCCTAGCTCATCCCCTGTGGTAGACTGAAGTCACACAGCAGTTCTTTATCTGCTTCACTCTTCTTCTATTTAGTAAATGAATGGAACTTGACTTGTTGATGACATAACACAAAAATGAGGGTACAGAGAATTGCATGACTATACAAGTTCTTTACTGTGATTGTGTTCCCTGTGAGTTCCTCAGCCTCTGGTATTGATCAGTCATCAGTAAATGTCAGACTCTACAGAAGTTGTATGGTTTCCTGTCTGTTCATGTACATTTAATGACTGTGCATTGTAGAAGCACATTCATTTTTTGAATGATACACCCCTATTATAACAGACAGATGGTCTTGGTAATAGAATTCATTTTAGTATATGAGTGAGCAATCATCTAAGACCAAAACTGACATCCTTATTTTTTGATGCTGTGTCATTTGTAATATTCAACTGCATTTACTCCTTTTGTGGCTAACTAATCATTCTTCATGCTGAAGTCTTAAAGATAAAGTGCAATCACTTATTTTCATGTTCTGCAATCTCCTTTCCCTGCTCTATTTCCTTAAATCTGTTCATGCTGGCCCAAGGTGCAATGGTATACAGAGGCAGTTAGCAGTAACTATTTTTTTTTTTTTAATTTGGCCTTGCTCTTCAGAAAGAAAAGTCATAGCAAAATGCCGGAAGGCCAAGCAAAATGAAATCATAGAGACCCAAAGTGCTCCTGGCTCTGCATGTTGGACTCAATTTCAGTGGAAAGGAAGTGTATGTTGCAAGAGAGTAGTAATAATCTCTGTATACAGAAGTAATATGGTCTATGATTAACAGCAGGTCAGTAAATTGCAGAGCAAGAGTAACCTGTAAGAGAACCAATATTTCAGATATTGCAAAAACATGTGTTTTAGCAGCATGAGTATGCATAATTACTTCTTTCAATTACTATGATTGTTTTATGATTTTTTTACAGAAATACTTTCTAATTACTGTGCAAAACTATCATAGCTACTTGCTAAGGATATTTTTTGAAGATGGTAGACCATATAAACATTATGGTCTATGTACCTAATTTCATTCCTAGTCTGTTGCATATGAAAAAAAAATATTTCCATTCCTTGTTAATCCTTGTTTTGAGTACAGTTCCTTCTCATTTCTCTTGTTGAACTCACAGATTTATCTTCAGTTTTTAAATAAGTCAGTAAGTCTATATGAATGGCCCAAGCTCCTAGTACTCAAATGAGGTGCTAATTGCTTCTCTCTCCATATTCTTCCCTTAACTGCCTCTCAAAAAAACCCGCAAACAAACCAACCAACCAACCAACCAACAAACAAACAAACAAACACTCTCCCCCCAAAAAACACCTTCCCCCACAAAAAAACCCCACCTTCCCCCACCAAAAAAAAAACTCAAAACAAACCACACAAAACCCACAAAAAAACCCCCCACAAAAACAAAACAAACCCTAACAAACATGGTTTGGTGAAAATTATTCTCTCACACACATGAATCTATGGGAAGAAACACTAAGACAGAGGAACTTGGTGGGGTGTCTCCCAGGACATTTATCAATCATGGAGGACTGTGCTGGCTTGGGCATCTGCATGACTGTTAACTTTAGACTCTTCTGGTGGTGCCAGGATGAGCCTCTCCAAGATATCCATTTGAAAATTAAGATTTGCTAAATTTTGTTCCAGGTACTAGAAGGCTGATGGTACCTGAGTTCTTTCACAACTGGAAACTGCACTTTGAGACACAGTGATGTGTTAAGTGGCACAGTGCAATCCACTGCAAAAGCCAGCATGTGAGACTGTGTTGGGTACAATACATATTTCAGAACTGATGGGTTATGTTCTATTTGCATGTTTAAAAAAGCACAGAGCTTTGTGAATGCAGTAATTCATAGACTCATAGAATATGCTGAGTTGGAAGGGACCCATCGGGATCATTGTGTCTAACTCCTGGTCCTGCACAGCAACATCCCCAAGAACCACAACATGTGCCCAGGACTATCAGGCTTCGTGCTGTGACCACTTCCCTGGGGAGCCTGTTCCAGTGCCCAAACACCTTCAGGGTGAAGAACCTTTTTTGATAAACCTCCACTACTCAGTTTCAAGTCCTGTCACTGCTCACAAGAGTCTCTCACAAGAGATCAGTGCCTGCCCCTTCACTTGTGAGGATGCTGAAAACTGAAATGAGGTCTCTCCTCAGTCTCCTGCAGGCTGAACAGAACAAGTGACATCCAGCTGCTCCTCATATGGCTTCACCTACAGATCCTTCACCAGTTTCATTGCCATCCTTTGAGCATTCTGCAAAAGCCTAATGTCTTTCTTACATTGTGACACCAAAAACTGCCCCCAGCACTTGAGGTGAGGCTGCCCCAGAGCAGAGCAGAGCAGGACAGTCCCCTCCCTTACCCGGCTGTGATGCTGTGCCTGATGCACCCCAGGACACAGGTGGCCCTCCCGGCTGCCAGGACACTGCTGACTTATGTTCAACTTGCCACAGATCAGGACCCCCAGGTCCCATTCCATGGAGCTGCTCTCCAGCCTCTCATTCCTGCCTATACACATACCCAGGGTTGCCATGGCCCAGGCACAGGATCTGGCACTTTCTCTCATTGAACTTAATACAACTGATGCCTGTCCAGCCCTTTCATTTGTCCAAGTTTCTCTGCAAGGCCTCTGAGGAAGTAGACAGCTTTTCCCAATTTAATGTTGTTGGCAAACTTAGTATCCCTTCCAGTCCTGTGTCCATGTCATTTATTAAAATGTTGAAGAGCACAGGGCTAAGGATGGAGCCCTGTGGAACTCCACCAGTGACAGATTTCCAGTCAGATGTCACCTCATTCACTGTAACCCTTTGTGCCCAACCCCTAAGACAGGTGCTCACCCATCACATGATGTGTTTAGCCAGGTGTGTGCTGGATTGTTTTATCCAGAAAGATACTAACAGAGACAGAATGGAAAGCTTTACTGAAACCCAAAACAATGACATCACCTGGCTTTCCTTGGTCAGCTAGGTGGGTTGTGTTGCTGTAGAAATCAGGTTGGACAAGCAGGACTTTCCCCTCACGAACCCAGGCTGGCTGTGACTGATACTGGGTTGTCGTCCAGGCATTTTTCAGTACTACCAGAATGTTTTCCACAATTTTACTGGGCAGTGAAGTGAGACTTCACTGTAATTTTCAGCATTTTCCTTCTTTTCCTTCCTGAAAATTGAGGTAACCATCACCAGCTTCTGGTCAGCTGGAACCTCCCCAGATGCCCAAGACTGCTCAAAAACCATGGAGAGAGGCTGTATGATGACATCAGCCAGCTCTTTAGGGATTCCTGGATGAATCCCATCAGGCCCTATGGATTTGCAGGGATCCAGCAGGAACAGAAGATCCTGCACAGGTCTATTAGGGTCAACAGGAAATTGTTCTTTCTCACAGTCATGGTTCTCCAGCTCAGGGCATTGAGACCCCCTTCACTCATTATTCATGCTCAAGACAGAGGCGAAGAATGCAATAAACATCTCTGCTTTGTCCCTGTTTGTGAGGTGACCATCCTCATCTTGTAATGGGCTGATATTATTTATACACTGCCTTTCACCATTAATATATTTGAAAGACTTGGGCTTTTGTTCCTGTTTCTGGCCAACTTCAATTGAGCCTTGGCTGCATATATTTTCTCACTGCAGTGGGAGCACCATCTCTGCATTCTGCCCATGTCACCTGACTGGGCACACACCTTACTTTTTGACTTATTTCAAAGAGAAGATTCCTGCTTAGCCAACCTGACCTCCTGCCTCAACTGCCTGACTTCCAACCTTTAGGAACAGCTTCTTACTGTGCTCCTAGGAGGTGATGTTTAAAAAGTGACTGGCACTGATGGAACCCAACATCTAGCCAAACATTTTCACAGAGGATTTTGCTAGTTCGCTGAGCAGTCTGCTCTCCTCATGTCCAGAGCTGAGGTTTTGCTGGGATTTTCCCTCCCATCAACACAGACTTTTAACTCAACCACTTTGTGGTCATTGTGGCAAAGATGGACACCAATCTCCACTTAACCAGATCCTCTCTGTTGACAGGCAGTAAGTCAAGGGGGGAATCTTTCCCAGCTGGCTCCTTTCACTTTTGTAAAGCTGTCACCAGGGTTTCCAAGAATGTTACGACCTGAGGTGTACCAGCTGCGTGATGGCTCCCAGTTGATTTCTGCAAGTTGAAGTCCCCTAAAAGGACAAGGGCAGTTGATTTGGAAGTGTCCTCTAGTTCCTCAAAGAGGGAAGATCCTCATGCTGTAAAATAAAGCCACCTACACCAAGGTTAGCAAAGGCCAGGACTGGACAAAAGCTACAGCAATGCCACTGCTCCTTGAAAAGTCTATCTATCTATCTATATGTAAGACCAAATAAGAAATGAGGAACTCCATCTGCTATAAGCATGCTATCATTCTTGAATCAGTTGATAAGCACTGTAGACAAATCATGAATCAGTTCCAAGGAAATACCACATCTGAAAATCAGATGGTCATGTGCACCACAGTGTGAGCTGTGGGAGAAGGAGGGTTACAGGAGACAAACAAGATAGACAAACAAGAATTCCAGGCAGTAGTTGAAAGCAAAACAGGAAAAGAGAATCACAAAAAAGTACACAGGACGCAGTATTTGGTGGCAGTGATATAATTTACTGGAAGTTAGAAACAGAAATTGTCAGCTAATTACTGAGAATGCCAGGAAATTCATTACCAGTGGTAACACAGGCTTGTGAGCAAAGACAGACACTGCACAGGCTGAGGAAGAGATGATGTGACACAAAAGCAGGGAGCAGAGAGGAGATCAGAAAAGAGGAGGAGGGAAATTCTGCCCTTCAGGCTAGGACTGGTCATAGCCAAACTACTGATGATGCTGGAAGCTGTTCTGCAATATACTCGTGTACAGAAAAATGTGGTTTTGCAAGTATCCAACCTCACAGATGGATACCGTTTCTCTTTTCCAACATCTCCCGAATCCAAAAGGTATGTGTGGGAACCTTCATAAGGATCCTCAAAAGCACGAATGAATCTTCAAAAATGTCTGAGTACCAAGAACACCTGCTATTGATGCAGCTATTAAATGTTCTACATAAATGAAAACCTCTTAAGTAACTACATCTGTCAACTTAGTTTACATTATCTTAAAACCAGAATCGCCCAACTCCTTTTTTTCTTTCTTTTTTGTTTTGCTTCACTACCAGTTTCTTGTGCAACCCTGGCTAATGAAATCATTATAATTCAGGATGCATCACTTACTACTGTTAGGGCACTTCAAAAGTGTAACACATCTTCAGCTGATACACAGTGCAAACAGTATGCTTAACAAGCACCTTCATCCCTGCAAATTTTCTTCTGGCTAGGTAAATAAGACCTTTAGAACACTGACCTTTTAGGCAAGGCTTTGAGTAGGTTGAATTATCACACTCTCAAAAATATGGTCCAGCATTTTATACCAGTTTCTTAGGCTCTCTCAGAATAAGAATAAAGAAAAAATTCTGTGCTGTGGTTAAGGTGGCAAAACGCTCCCCTACAACACCTGGTGTCAATAATATTTCAAATTGCATCATCATGCACCAACAATACACTCCTCAGAGAAAGAACAGGACAAAATTGTTTAAGTGTACATCATACATTTATTACTGAACAACTCTCTCAACTCCAAAATTGGGCACAGGGATTAAAAATAAAAATTCATTGCACTACCTAGTAAAGCATTACTAGTAACTCTCATAAAAAATGTACAAATTTTGTTAAAAATTTATCAAGCCTTCAAATGATTTGGTTACAGATATTTATAATACATTTAAAACTACATGTTAAATGATACAATAGTATATGATTTAAAGAAAACACTTGACAAAATATGATTCCAATGAAAACCATAAGCTTTCATAATAATTAGCAAGTCTGAAACACAAGTAGCAAAATGAGGTAACAATGTACCAATGGAAAAAACCACAGCTTTTACAAAGGCCCAAAGATAACTCAAGTTGAAACAGTTTTCTACGATTAAAGTTAAAACAATTCCTAAGTCTCATCCCAAGTATTATGCATTGTACTAACAGCTGTGAAGTCACATTCAAGAGCCTGTACAAAATGATGTACAACACACAGCATTACTTCTTTTGCTCAAGAAAGACAGAAAATGAGACACTGGAATTATCTGTAGGCCTTGATATCCACCAAAATGTCAAATAAAATTGACAGTTTATGCAAAAAAACCACAGCAGTGCCAATATGATAAAGCAAACATATTGGAGGTTGGATATTTTTTGTTTGTCTTTTTGGAGAAAAAAAAGTCACTGGATGGCAGAAAGGCGATGAACATAAAAGAAGTGTTGCTGAATTCAGGTGCTGTCAGGCATCACGGCAGCTGTGCATAATACATGGCAGTTAAGAGCTGAACATAAATCCCCTGCCCTTGACAGCCACCACAGAAGATGTGGTTGTAGTCTGTCTGAGCTGATTCAAAACATAAGCATATGTGTGCTCTTTGTACACACTAACCACGGGAAGCAAGTCCACATTCATCCATGCAAACCAAAGAACCATTCCAGAAGAGATGAGCCATAAGAGTGCAACAATTCACTGCAGGACTTCACTAACTTAGACCCTCCATCTCCTAGATCTCCCATTGTCTCACTGAATTTTAGTGGGGGAAAAACAGAACTACTTTCCCTTGGCGTTAGAAATATATGTCTTGTTCACTTGTATCAAGTTTAGAAAAAGTACCCTCTTTCTATGCTTTGAACTGAATACTAAACACAGAAATGTTAGTCCTGTTTAAATCTGTACATGAATTTTTTTTTCTTTTGCAGTTATATAAAAGAGGCTAAGTTTTGTAAGACATACGTGGTATATGCTTTTTAAACATGATTTTATTTGTTAAAAAAATAATTTTTATTACATGTAATTTAACCTGCTACGTGCAATTGTGAAAAGTCTATTCTTTAACTCCACTAGAAGAGAGGAAAAAGAAATTCTAATACTTTGAAGTGGAAGTAACAGCATTTTTTATTTATTTAGTGTTCTAAGTAAGGACAGGTATGGAAAGCTTCACTGTTTTTGAGAACTACCTGCAATAACTAAACAGAGGGAAAAACAGGTGAAACAGGGCAAAATTGTGCTTTTATTTAGCTGCACCAAGAGCTGTGACTGGTTTGTAAAATCTTCTTCAAAGAGGAAAACCAGCATGGAGAACATCTAACACTGTTTGACATTTTAACTGATAATAGCGCATAGCAGCATACAAAAGCATCAGAAATGATTAAGAATAAACTTAAAGCTGAGACTGGCAGCAAGTTGTAGCAATACTGGTAATTGTGCCACTTGAGCTGCTGCAACCAAAGTAATGACACTGAATTTATGAGAAGAGTTTAATTGCAAAAAGTGCATCCTTTTAATAACTGTGGTATATACAAACGTAAAGATTTTGCTAGCACACAGCAGAGATGTTAACAGTGTGAATGTTACAAAGAAAGCTCATTTTTTTCAATGGCCCAAATAAAATATTATTCAGAGTACTTGAATAGACATTATCCCCTCCAATTTCACAGCACTGTTCTGAAAAGTATTCCAGATTTCTCCTCTAGTGGAGCACTCTGGAAACTTGATTGCAAAAACTTAGGGAATTCCTTCTTCCTATTACACTCATCATGAAACAAGGAAGGGAAAGAAGCAGCATCAGGGCAACTGAATTTGGCAGGTAATGACCAAAACCTACCTCCTCTTGTGATAGGATGAAAGAAATACAAAATTCTACTTCTCTGAGAAAATGCTAAAAAATGTATTTTATTACTGAAGTTGCAGGAATAAAATTGTAACCTTTTACAAGTTATTTTAGTTACATACTAACTTCCTTGCAGATGACAAAGAATTTATGTGATTGAAGCCAATGTTTATAAGCTCAAAGATGATGTCCTTAGCAAAGACCATGGGCAAAACTTAAGAGCTGCTCCACAAGACCAGGACACCCTCAATGTACTTTCTGCTTTCTTTCATGGAAGAAACACGTAACTGGTAAACCCAGCTACAAAAATTTAGAAGGAAAACAGAAAAACATTGAAATTTGTATTAGCAATTAAAAACATTAATATTGCTAAATGTGATATTGCAACTCTACATTGATAAAATAACTTGTAAATCAACCATTAAAAAATCCAGACTTTGTAACATATGACAAAACCCCCAAGGTTACTTAGGTATGAACAATCAATGCATTCTTTAGTGGTACACACTTAAAGCCTCCAGTGAAGGGGAAGCCTAACAGCTGTTTCAATAGTAGTAGGAAGAAAGGTCTTTACACCTGTAAGTACGCTGGGGACAGAATACTAAACGTCTGTAATTGCTGCACCCATTGCATTCAGTGTGCAACTGCAAACACAAGGAAAGGAACCAGTGTACAGTACTAGTACTGTTTAAATAACACACAAGATTATACATTGCAGCATAATTATTACTACACACATACGTCCTCAGTACATGCTGGTATATAGGTTCTCAAAGACGCACACACACACCCAGACACAAGCACACTTCACTCACCCTCTCACAGGCAAACACACACTCACACCATTCATCCCCACTCACAGTATCTGAAGGCTCTATATAAGGTAGATTGCTATATTGTTTGGAGCTACCACTTTTTTCTTCTTTTTCTTTTATATAAAAGCACATGCTAAAAGATCACATCCACAGTAATCTCGTAGCAATACTCGGAATGATCACACAAAACCCAGGGAATGTTAGTGCACACACAAAAATTAAGCTAAAAAAAAAAATCTTTGGAGTTCCAATCACACCTGTTAGTATAACAATCCCGTAACTGTGAAGACTAGTTATAAGCTTTATAATTGATTAAGTCACACAGTGCAAAGTAAGGTCCATTGACCCTTTTGTGTAAAGGGTAGGCTGGAAGCCACATGGGTAGGTAAGTTCAATAGAGAGTTCATATATACATATGACCAGAAACATCCAAACCAGATTTGTGCTCTTAGATTGGTCATTCTGAATCACGATGCACTTCTGATGCATCAGCTCTACAAATTGGGCAGGTACGATTTGCCTGTAAAACCAGAAAAATAAGAAAGGGTTAACCAGACTGACAAATACATTGTTAAAGTAATGTGTAGGTGACACTGATATCTGTGACCACTGAAGAGCAATTCAAGAGAAGACAGAATGTGCTTATGCCTTTTCTTAATTTGTTTTCTTATGCTTGAATGGTGTGGCAAGTTTGCCAATTCAAAATTACATTTACAAAAACATAATTTTGCCTTTTATCTTTAAAGACAAAATGAGACAACAAATAAAGGCTCTAGCTAAGTGATGGTGGTTTCATTAATGCAGATTCACAATTATAGTACATTGCAGTCAGATGGATGCAACTAACAACCTGTACTGTATGCTGTAGAGAAACCCACCAAAACAAATTGAGACACCTTGGGCTGCAAATAGAGATTTTGTGTGAGGACATTGTACTGTCACAAACTGTACTGATCAGAAATGACATCATACTTTCTTTATTCAGTTATTGTCATAGAAGAATATCATACAGACTTGGTCAAAGCTGAAAGCAAACTGGGGAAAAAGGGAGGGACTTCTAGTAAAGGGGAAGGGGAATTAAAAAAAAAAAAAAAGAAAGAAAAGATGACCCACACAAACATGTATTCAAGTAACATACACCAGCAGACCTAGATTATTAGCTCTTTAGTAAAGCATACACTGAAAATATGTCCTGTGATTCATGTACTTTTCTAGCTTCCTTAAAAAGTAAAACAGATAAGAAGTAATGTTCATTAAGCTACTGGGAAAGTATTTCTGCCTTCTTTTTCTCATTTTCAAATGATGGCTGATTTAATTTTAGCAAATGATGAAAAAAGCCCCAGAAAAATATGTAACATCTATGAGTCAATACTTCCTTTGCAAAAGGAAGAGTGAAAAGAGCTCCTCCCTGTCCCAAATTCTCTATTTCATAGTTACCAAAACTGCAGGACCAACCACCGTACTCCAAGTCTTCTAAGGCAACCAGATTTTTCAATGAAAATACAAGTGAAGAGCATCAAGAAATATGACTCTGCAGGCCAGAATTCAGAATTCTTTGTCAAATATTTTAAATCCAAACAATAACTAATCCAATGAACTTAACACATTATTTATTACAGAAAAACATTATTCAGTAATGGAAGTTAAGGCGACAGTATATTTTTCCTGACAATTTTCCTGCTGTCAACTGTTAGCACTGTCCATAATTTTTATTGCTTTTAATTTTTGTAAATCATGAATTGGAGAATAACTTAAAATTTTATTTCTTTTTCACTAGTGGTTTCAAAATAAACTTCAAAATGTCCTTACCCAGTCATTTCACTTCATGTGCCTGATTCTAAATATAACCTGGCTAATATAATGTTTCAAATAAAAAGGCATGTTCTTAAACATTTGGTGGATTAACAAATCAAGTGCTATTAGCTTAGACTGGTATTGAAGTAACAATCACTTGTACCACAGAACAGCATTCCGTAGGAGTAATTTCCTGACAGGAATTGCAGAAATAGATCTACTGTGCCAGGATAAAATGAATACTCATGGACACCACACTACTGCTTTTAAAATAACTTTTCAAGATCCTACATGAACATCTGCTTTAAATTTAGTTGCATTCTTGTTTCTTTCATGAAATGAATTTCCCCCTCCTGGCATTTAATATGATTTTTTGATGCCAAAAGAGGAATGAGGGGGACAATTACAATAATATTGTAATACTGACCTTCTAACTTGCCACTCTTCCCAGCAGACCTAATTTTGTGCTGTAACTACAGAGTGCTGCACAATGAATTGATTTTTTAAAATATTTTATACAAATTTGTGGTTAAAGTGAACTGCATTTAGAACAATGAAACTACCAGGCTACTAGAATCCTCTAAAAACCATTGCACTACTTTGGTGTTAGTCCATCAGAAATAAGTTGAAGTATAGTTACAGTTTGTCATTTCTTATAATACAGCATTTCCTAGTACATTAAATATAAAGGCAGGTTGTCCTTTTAAGGTAGTTCTAAGCTCTCAGGGTGAAGAAAGGTTATGGTGTCCAAAGCTCTCCTTTAGAATGACGACATTTAGTTTATAGAAGAGCACATTTCTCATGTGTTCATGCTTGACTAGAGGATATAGGGCAAGAAGGAGCCAAATACTGTGAAACATGAGAATTGGGAATACTACAAAAAGTAAAAGGATAACCTCTCTCTTTTTAATTCTGTTGTTGCCTCCAACTGCATCACATCTTCTCTTATTAAGTCTAAGTCTGCTTAAATAGGGAAGTATTTTAGCTGAAGAGGGCAACCTAATGCGCTGTTACAGAACACTTCCTCTTACTTCCTCACTACCTAAAAAGACAGTACTGTCAAATATTCCATGCATATGAGCTTCAAAACGTTTTTAGGTAGTTCTTGTCTCCTCCATCATCACCAACAGGCAATAAAAGAAGAGTATTTTTTAAGTGCTCAGACTGAATCACTAACCTTTTACTTTTATCTTTCACTAAAGTGACATGATAGAACTTAAAAAAGAATTAATTTGACTCTATAGTTCTAGAAATAGTCCTAGATAACAAATACACTCTTCAAATAAATGAGATTAGATGAGTAAAAAATAGCGATGAACCAATAATTATTTTTCTTTGTGTACCATGTGGAATAACATTACAAGTACTGAAAACTACAATTTTAAATTTCCCTTGCAGAATTTATGAACGTGATGTTTGCTGGATGATGCAAATCAGGTGGATGTGGACATAATTATACAGTCAAGCTACATTAAAAAAGCTCTCAAATTAATAACGGAATGGACAGAAGCAAAACTAAAGCACAAAATATTTTCCAGTTATCATCACTTCCAGATGTTAGCTTCTTAACTGTAACCAAATTTAGACACAGGCTGTACCTAAAATAGATTGGTGTTACAGGTAATTTGTTACAGCTTCCAAAGCAAAACAGTCTTTATTTTTATATAGCATCTTTGTACCACCGTAACTGAACCTACATGGTATAAAGGTACTGTCTTAGTAATCCTACACCAGGATGGTTTAACCTTGTCCATCTTATTTTGCACTCAGCTCTGGAATAACAACGTCAATGCAAGTTTTACTAAGTTTAACTGCACCCCTCTAAATTTGGATTGCGTATCTTGCACCTCATTCTAACGACAACCTTTAGAAAATAGTATAGGAAGATCTGCTAAAAAATGCATTTTCTAAGATAAGACAGGAACATCAGCAAATCTATTTCACCACTAGAACAGCACACTACAATTACAAAAACAGACAAAAATAAATCTACTTTTTTCACTTCACAGTTCCAAATTCTATGGCCAGTTCATTAACAATTGGAAGGACTAACTCTTAACTTTAAAAGTAACACACTGAGTCCCAAAAAAGATTAACTCAACATGCTTGTCTGACTTCTGAGAGCCAGGTCAGGTAAGAAAAGAGCATTAAGAAAAAGACAAGCATGCACGACATGTTCCTCTAACTTCCAGAAATCTGCAGATCAGGGGTTCTATGAATCAAAGGTATATGGTTTGGTTTGGTTTTTTTTTTTTTTTTTTTTTTTTGCATTAATAGCCTGGAAAGAGCTACCTTTAAAAAAGCTCACATAATAAACCTAGAGCATCCACTATCTCAGAGGCTATGTCAAATGACTTTTTTATTTTTATTTTTTTTCCCATAAAGTGGAGAGGATACTATCTCTGGATACTATCAGTGTCCACACCACAACTGACTTAGAAGAGTTTCATTCTATGAAAGACTGACACGTGCACAGTGGATGCTGCACCAGAAGAGGAGGGAGACACTGAAGAACACTACTCTGATACATACAGATTCTACTCTCAATTTGTAGGAAGTGAATAAAATTGCATACATCTAGCAGAAAAAAACTGACAATATTATGTGGAGTGTGTGCATATGGCTTTTTAGTATACCAGTAAAACAACCAGGTGTTTAGATTCCTCTTTCTGATTCTTGAGCATGTATGTGAATTCAGACACTTCTGGACCATTTCTAGCAAAAATTATGAGCATTACAAATAGTTACACTGTTCCTAGATTTTGTAGAAGCTTTAGTCTTAGGCTACCATGAGTACTGTAGTGAAAGGGCAATTTCACATCCCATTTTTTCAAATCCTTCTCATTATTTTTGTTAACTTATTAGCAAAAAAAACCTGTCAATATCAATTTGATTTTCTTCTCTGTGCTGCATATTTTAGCACTTGCCTAAGTTATGATGCCATATTTATGGTGCCATAAAAGCCAGGAGGGCTTTATTTCTTTTTCCAAAACAAGGAACACCCTCTAGGTGTAATTTTCTAGGGACCATATCAACATAGGATCACTGCAGTTTCCAATGCTCCACACAGCAGACTAAATGGATTAAATCTTGATGGAATAAAATAGTAAAAAAACTGAGGCAAGATGGGAATCAATACCTTGCTGGCAGTAGATCTGGCTCAATGCAGCCTGTAGAGAGAGACGTCTGCCATAATCTACTTGTTTTGTTTGTTCTTCTCACCTTCTGCACAGCTATGTAATCAGTGCTGTTACTGGGAGGTCCTGATTCTTGAGCCTTTCTTTTCTTGGATGGGTAAATAATTTTGTAAAACTACCATTTCTATTTCTGTATATTACATTTCTGTGTATATGCATACACATAAACACACACATGTAACACACTTTATTTGCCCCAAAAACCAACATTAACAGCAAAGTGGGGAAGGAAATGTGTTGGCACTCATTCTTGCTAGGCAAGCTATGTAAAACAGTTGAAGCTACCATCATCATCAAACTGTGTATCATACCTCCAATATTATTTACTTTTTTTTGAGTCTTCTTTAATGTAGTGTATTACTCAAATGCACAGTTATTGTTTTAAGCAAATGGAAAACACAGTAAGAGCTGTCAATGAAAACAACTGTTTCATATCCATTTTCCCTTGTGCCAAATACTACGAAGAAACAATCTTAATCAATTATTAGAATAATATAATAAAATATCTAGGCAGTGCTTCCATTCTGTTGGCATTTCTAAGAATCAGAAACAAGAAACAAGATGAAATGAAGTGGAACAGCAAAATATCCCCACCCTCTCCTACAAAAATACATAATCAATTCCATCTAAGATAGGATTACTTTTTCTTACCTTCAGCCATTTGTCAACACACTTTGCGTGGAACTCATGGTTACAGGGTAAGACTCTAAGTAGCTGCCTTGACTCAAAATCACACATGCACACCACACATCTAAAAAAGACAATGAAGTTCAAATGTATCTGCTATGTAAGAACAACAAATACGCAACTCCATACAAAATCTTACAGGTACAACTGCAACGCAGCAGCTATTTTACTCCCTCAGTAGCTATAGCGATCTACATCTGACAATGGAAAATGAGGATTGACTCTGTGGGGTTTTATGGGTGTTTTGCTGGTTTTTTTATTTACTGTACTTTCACATCACAAAGCAAGTATTTTTTTTCTTCTCCTAGCTGTGACTGCCAGTTAAAGAAATGAAAATCAAGCCACCTAAATTATGGATCTTTGAAAGAGACCAGTATACTTACAATGTCTGCTCTGACTGGTGATTGTTTGGATTGAACCTGTAGGATGGAAGCTGCTCAATGTCTGCTTTTGTTAATCCCCGTGGTTTGGCTTCTCCCAGACGTTCTGCCAAATTCAGCAGTGCCTGCAAAACATGGAAACTAGACATTTAAAATTTCACTGATCAAACAGATTCTGGTTCCATTAGTGTTGGGGACTACCATCACATCTCACTACCCCAGCTGCTAGCATGAAACACCCCTTCTATTAAGAAATGTTTAGAACTTTGGTTCTCCTATACAATACAAGCTCCTTGGAAAGTCTTTCACAACTTAACCGTCTTTGTAATTATGTAAGGTATTATCTCTGGGATTTCAAAACCCACTTCCCAAGGACCCAATTTCCAATTAGTCCTGTGACTGCATGCACAGCTCAGTAAGTAGCTTCTGATGGACGGCCTCACTCTGCTATGAAATTAACAGTGCTGGTAACCAGAAAAAAAAGTCAACTAATTTCTTGTGTAAAAATATGTGAATTTGGTCTTGTGAGAGAAATCATAAATTTAATTGGACAGTTTATGATTCCCACTCCATGTCTTGGGCTGATTGAATTAGAATATGGAGATTTTATCCTCAATCTGGAAAACAAATAGATACCATCAAACTTTAGGCACTTTTTTGGCTGCTAATTTTTATGTTAATTTTCTGTTAGCCAGTAATTGCAACTAAAACCCTTTCATGTATATAATTTGCAATCTATCATGTATTTAACTCACATTCCTTCACAAGGGGCCTAGGAAAAAGCATCAGTGTGACAGAGAATCAGTGCACAGAAGAGATCCTATGAAAGCTGCAAATGGTATTGATTTCTTACTCATGAACCTAGGGTCCAAATTCTAAGAAGACATTGCTTCTTCTGAACCACCACAGAAGTTATTGCAGAAGTGCTTATTGTTAAACGGAAGACATGCAACTACACAGAGATCTTAACGGGAGCACAGGAATAGAGATGCAAAAGTCAGGGTTAATGATGACTAACTCAAGAGAAATCAAATGGAATCCATTAGCTTCAGAACCAGCAAAAGAACAACAGTTGGAAGAGCCCCATAATTATCTAGTATATTTAAGAGGGTTCTGCATCTTTAGATGTGAATTACCATCCCCTCCAGAGGACAGGAAGAAATGGCAGTAAGGCAATTTTATAAACATTACATTTAGATTAATTAATCCTATGGTATTAAAACTACTCTGAAAGTTACACTCATAAAACCAGTAACTTACCCTTCTCTTTCGAAAGTGCTTCATTTCTGTTTGGTATTTAAAATCAATTAAATTTTGAAAGGAAAGGAGTAGCATGGAGAACATAGAAGTTGAACAATTTAATGATTACTAGCCTGAAAAGGTGAATTCTGGGGAAGAGCAAGGGACAAGAAAGAAATCTAAATGCTTCTAATACCCAGTATTACAAAAAAAATCTGAAAAGACCCACTTTTGGATTCTGTCTTCACAGTCACTACATTTATTTGAAAGGCAAAACTAGGATTAAAAGCAAAATATAATAAAATTTTATCTATTGCTTGAGCTAATATCTGTTCTTTAAAGGTAGTTGTAGTTATACACCAACCTCATAGTTTTCTACCTCTCCATCTTCCACATCCAACTCAAAGCTGAAAGCTGGTCCAACTGCCGGTGGCACTGGGAGCATTGATCTACCACAAGAGCAAACAGGGATAAGGTTCAGCATTTTGCTGAAGGAAAGCACAGAAACACCTGGCAGAGGTAAAGTAACCTTTCTGATGCCTCTCAAATCAACATGTTCTCAGAACTGGTAAAACGTTATGTTTGAAGTCAAGGACAGACATTTGAAGTGAAAAAGTCACATGAAAAAGCTTTTTCTGCTACCTTCTGATATTGGGAGCGCTAACTTTTTAACTGCATGTGCGTTTCACTTGGTACTTTTAACCAAGCTCAGCTTTATTACAAAAACTAATCTAATTATCACAGACTATGGAGACCTAAAGCTGACAAAAACTGACATTCTGGTTTTAAATTTGTTTTGTTTCTTTAAATGGATAGAAGACAATCAAAGAGGAATGCTAAGTTAATTTAGATTGCCAACATAAAAGTCTTGCAACTTCTGCAAGCCTAAAACACACAGTGAAAATTAATAGGATTGCTACCAGATAAACTTCCATCCTGAAGGCAAGCACAAATTCACTTTCTCATGTACTGTGATGTTGGTTAAAGCAGAATCCTTCAGACTGAGAGATCAGAGAGATGTTTTTCTGGTTGTATATTCAGTAAGCCTTTTCACCCCCCAAGGTAGTACAATGGGTCAAAACTCCATCCACAGACATGGAAATCACAAATTCAAAGCACTAACATAGTAGAACCAGGAATTACTGTGCCACATCATGTCCTCAGTGAACAGGCAAGAAGCTGTGACATTACTCTCAGACTGCAAGATGAGAAGTTGAACAACTTTGCTGAATCAGATTTCTGGTGTCATTTTCATGCCATGTCTGACATTGCGCAGAGAAAATCTACAGATCTGGTGTCAGTGCTTGATTATTTCCTTGTCAATGTCACCTTTGCCACCAGAAACTTAATCTTTGTTTTCCAAATATTTAATTCTTACTTCCAATACAGAACAGAGAAGACTAATACATCTCGTATCACAGACTCACACTCTCTTCCAGAGAGGCTACCGTAACACACTACAGATAATTCCTATATGTTAATTTTCCCACATCTTTTCCAGAAACAGCTAATCAGAGGCAGATGATAAATGTGACAGCTGTGACAGAGTAGCACTTCAGCCAATAAAGAGTAACACATCACAGAAGTTCCCACTCTTGTGTTTTATAATTAAGAACCAAACCAAATTAATTTATTCTGTAATGAAGACTCCTACAACTTAATCCTACAGTCTAACTATGCCTCTGTAAGAGTATCACAGAACTCTGTTTTAAAATCCACTGAAGATTTTACTAAGAGTTCAGAAACAAGAGGCTACTGTAACTCAAAAATACCTACAAAACTACACAGGACAAAAACTGTTCACTTGTATTTTTCCTTGCTCAGTGGTGTAGGTTATTCAAAATACGCTGAAAAGTTTACACAGAAATGGAAGTTTTCCTCTAAGACAGGTGAAATATGCCTGGTTTCTGGTAGAGTCCAACCATAAAAAGTGCCAAGATGCTTGGTGACTTCTTAATAACCTACATGGAAGCAAATGTACTTTTCACTTACAGCACATAAGGTAATAGGCTGGGATGGTAAGGGTGTGGTGGTATTGGCTGCTGTGATCGGTATCTGCTGCGCCCTGTGAGTCTTCGAGGCATAAAAGGTGGGTAAGGCTGCAAGAAAGAAGAAAATAAGCTTCAACTGAAACTTGTGGAACTGGAACTTGTGTCTGGTTCTGGGCTCCCCAGCACAAGACAGACATGGACATACTAGAGAGAGTCCAACAAATGGTTACTAAGATGGGACTGGAGCATCTCCTGTGTGCAAAACGGCTGAGACAGCTGAGCCTGCTCAGCCTGGAGAAGAGAAGGCTCAGAGGGGATCCTATCAATGTATAAAAATACCTGAAGGGAGGGTGCAAAGAAGATGGAGCCAGGCTCTTTTCAGCAGTGCCCAGTGGCAGGACCAGAGACAGTGGGCATAGACCAAAACACAGGAGGCTCCGTCTGAACATCAGAAAACACTTCTGTAATCTGAGGGTAACTGAGCACTAGCACAGGCTGCCTATGGAGATGGTGGAGTCTCCCTTCCTGGAGATACTCAAAAGGCTGGACATAGTCCTGGACATCCAGTTTTAGGTGGACCTGCTTCACCAAATGATCTCCCTTATCCAGTCTGTGAGCCCATGATTCAACATTTTTCTATTCTTAATCTCTACCCTCAATAATGAAATCCATTTTCAATAAAGCATTATTTAAAGATCCAGCTTCTGCTAAAATCCAAAAGAATCTCAGCCTCAATATGAAATTATTATTCCTATCTATAATATACAATCATACCAATTCACGTGGAAAAGTGGTAATATACAACAGAAATCCTTACAAGTTCATATGTGTTTAGTCTACAGTCAGAATAGTCTGGGAAACAGGATGTGAATTGCTGACCCTCTTGTAAATATAAAAGACTCAGATGCTATTATGCAGGCCTGTGCATAAACAGTTGAGTAAACAAGCCTTTAGAAAACTCTTTTAAAATGAGAATTTTTTAGAAATCTCTTAAAAAACCCTTTAAGCTGTAATATATATTTACATTTAGGCTTAAAGGTTTGAAGCCTTTCAGGTGTATGTGGAAGATTTAATTAGTACAATTTCTGCAGCTGGACCACACAGAGACACTCAAGCCCAAAGTTTCAATGCATTCATTCCATGGATAAATCAAGGTGCTTTTTGTCACCTTTTACTAAAACGTATTTTCTACAACTGAAATTCATCTAGCCCTATTAAATTTGTATTGGAGGGCCTTAAGATCTTTTTTGAAAATAAAGAACAACATAAGCCTTTACTAACACATTTTCTTCTTACATGTTTGAAATGTGAAAGCACAAGAGCCCAACACTCCCAATGAATAACCTAAAATCCCTTAATTTTACAATAGAAACGTTATAATTAATGTATGGCCCAGTCATACATAAAATTAACACATGAATATAAGAACAATGCAAAAGAACCAGGTTCCTTTTCGTTGAGGTCTCAAACTAGACATATGAAATATTAATTTTACTGCTTTGTGAATTCTGCAATCCAAAGCCATAATTAGAAACTGTTGTGTTCACTGAATGAAAAACAATCAGAAATGCAGCTATTCCATTCTAATTTTAATGCAAATAAAGCTTTATAAAGATTTTGTATTACTTTATAAAGGGCCACATGGTTACTTCTGATAATGTCTCTATTATACTCCTTAGGAATAGATGCTACAGGGCTGAAGCATCAGAGCAGACAAATGCTACAATCTGCAGAAAATGGTATAATGTTCCCTATCTACTACAACAACCAAACTTTAAAATGAAGGAAATCTGATTCCAAGAAAAACCTGTATGATTAGACTAATTCATCTAAGAAGCATACTTAATAAAATACAAGCAGTTTATGGAACATTTCAAGTGTTCTGGACTCCAGAGTGTCTCATAGTGCCTGAAAAATTCATTGAAAATCTGTACACCTTTAGATTAGGAGTAAGTTGATCACTTTTTGAAATGGTGGACATTTACTTGAACCTTTATAAAAACTGCAGCAGGTATTTGACTAGGCTCTATGATTTCAAGGAGAATAATTAAAGAAAAGATATCTGAATATTCTACAGCTGCAGGGCCTAAAATTTAATTCTTATTTAAAATTTAAATAACAATATACCCCTAAAACCACCAACAACTTGATGCATATGTCAAACAATAAAAAATTTCAGCACCTATATTTGGGATCTAGCTATTTCTCCCAGCATTACACAAGCAGGAGATTGAGTATTTCATTTATTTAAAAAGTGACCCACACAAAACAATCACAACAACAACAAAACCCTGACCAATTTCAAAACTAGTATAATTGCAGACTGAGGTACGACAAAGATCCTAGAAGTAGCACCACTGGACACACCACAGAAGCACATGATTCAAGAAAATTCAACACAGACTTTATCTTGCACCATTTTAAACTTTATTTTGTGCTGCTGCAGTTAAACTGCCTGAAAAAAAACCCCTGAAAGCTGACTTAAATCAAGCTTTATAACAAGAATATATTTATAATATATGGTGTGGTCTAAATTATGGAAGCACTCTACAACTGCTGAAAGAGAAAAACTGTTTTTAAAGCATTCTGGCTTTCCAGAGCTGTGGAAACTCAGCATACGATGACAAATTAACTAAAAGTAACAACAGTTTTTTTAAACTGTACTAAGCAATTCCTGCAATAGAAGTTCCAGCCTATGTGACAACATGGAAACTTTTTCAAGTAAATGCTGCTGCACTCTGCAGATAATGTTAGTGGAAATAATTTGCTGGCGTCATTTAATTACCTTTAACTTAATTAACATAAGCTTAAAGAAAATACCACGGTGTGCAGCTATTTCAATAATGGAATATGATTGCAAAAACTTTCCAACAAAATGTACTACAGAATAAAGGTCAAGAATTTTAATGCAGTATGAAAGAGAATGTAGCATAGAAAACAATACTTACTACCCCAAATGACACCTCCTGGTGTAATGGATCATGAGCTAAGAATTGAAGAGGAGCAGAGGGAGGCAACGTTGGTGGGTGGGCTGAGGGAGGGTATGTAAAACCTCCTACAGGAAGATGTTCTCCAAGCAATTCTACGTCATTTTCTATCCTTTGAAGTGGCTACAAAAAAACCAGAGATAGCCATTGTTGCAATAATAGAGATGAAATATTTTCCCCAATAAAGAACTGCAGTCCCAGCTGTATATTCTGTACTGCCATGATTGATTTTATAGTAACTCTGTGAACAATTCCTAGATCATTAGCACTACCCAAAAAAGCAAAAAAAACCCCTACACATTCGATATAAATTCACCTTTTCCAGCTAGCCATGCTTACAGACCAGGAATTTATGCAATCTAGCAAATATAGGAGTGGCTGTAATTTCCTGTATCTTGCATTTTTCAGGATGAGTATTTTCTCTTCTTCTTGACAGGTTGCTCTCACTGTATGATATGTGAGACAATGTCCTGGGTTGTAGTGTAGGATGTACACAAAGTATTTATTCTATCACCATCTTCATGAGCTGTTGGAACCAGGTGGGGCAGTGTTCTTCCCAGGCCCCCTGCCTTTGGGCTGTCTTCTGCTAATGGCCCATCAACGCCTTGCCCATGACTCACAGGTAACTCCCTCTAGGAGTTATCTCTGTTTAATGGGCCATCAAGGACCCATTGCATGATTCATCATCCCGTTGTGAGATGCTTCACCTAGGGGGAGGAGCCAAGCATTCTCACCTGGACATAATCTGGGATTTGGGACAGTACAAGCAGCCCTTACCTACTGGATTCCCAGAGGACCAGAGCTACCAGACCTTTCTACAGGATCACTGCTTCAGGAAGAGCACCTCACCTGGACTGCTTCCACCATCCTGCTCAGGTTGTATTCTGACTGTCAGTGGTCCTTTGTGTTATTGCATTTATTTTATTTTATTTTACCTTTTTACCTTTCTTCTTATTAAATTGTATTTCTGACTTTAAGTCTCTCACTGGTTTTGCTTTCAAGCCAGCACATATTTTTGGTGCCCAACATGGGGTAGAGGCACTGAGAGAAGTCAGAATTACAATTTTGTATTGAAGAAGACATCTGTTCATTATGATGCTCAACATGCTTACATGTGTCTTGTACCTATCTATATTTTTCTGCACATAGGGCACTACCTGCCGGTCTTAATGCTCCTGCGTAAACCAGGGTATGGCACTAAAATTGCCTTATTGGTCTATTATGTCCATTGCTTGATAAACTCCAAGGCAATGAACAGCATTCAGAATATATACCCAGTTTTGGATTCTGGTCTAGGATGCTACATCTGGGGCCTCAACAATCTCACCCAGCCCCTGTGGGAAAGGGGTAAAGAATGATTTTTTCCAGCTTTTCAGGCATAACACAGCAGTTTTTGAAAATATTGAGTACTCTCGGGATGCCAAGGATAGTATGATGTTGTTGTTTTGTCTGCTTTGTCTTCTCTGCATGGCCCTTTGTTTTTTCTGCACCATGCTTAGAGTCAAAACACTACATGGTGTGATGCAGCGTGTTCTTAAGGCAGAGGAAGAAGGAAAGAGAAGCAAAGCAACAGCATCAGCGTCTACACAGACTGTCACAGAGGAAAAGGGAACCAAAGACAAGGCAACAGTGTCCTCATCTACACAGACCATCACAGAGGAAAAAGAAGCCGAAAGTGAATCAACAGTGTCCATGTCTACACAGACTGTCACAGAGGAGAAGAGAACCAAAAGTGAGGCAACAGTGTCCACATCTACGCAGACTGTCACAGAGGAGAAAGGAACCAAAGGTGCCATCAGCATCTCCACACAAACCGTCACTGAACTGGAACCACCTAAACCAGTAGCAGTTGCCACCACTCAGAAAAAGAAGCCAAGGAGCAAATCAGTCCGCATAGTGACTGACGAGGATGCAGCAGGACCTTCGCAGCCAGCAGAGGAGACAGAGATAGAGATCATCACTTGCTCTCTATCCCTGGCTGAGCTGCGTGACCTGCAAAGGGAATTCACCCGCCAGACCAACGAGTCCATCCTGACCTGGCTGCTCCGCATCTGGGACGCTGCAGCCAATGACACCATTCTGGATGGAATTGAGGCCAGGCAACTGGGATCGCTGTCCTGGGATGTGGTCATTGACAAGGGGATTGGGAAAACCCAAGAACCTCTCAGCCTCTGGCAGCGACTGCTAACAAGTGTGAAAGACAGATACCTTTGTAAAGAGAAACACCTACCACAAGAAGCCCATCTAGAATCAATGTTGCCCCAGTCTCTCAGAACTCTAGATGGTACAGGAATGATGATATGACTGATCCTCTTGAAGGGACCTCAGAAACATATGTACAGGAAGAGAACAATGTATGCCATGACCAGGAATAGGGGTGCCCTGCCTCTAGCCAGGAAGAGGAAAGGGACAATCAGATCTACTGGACTGTGTGGATCCGATGGCCTGGCACACCTGACCCACAAGAATATACGGCGTTGGTTGACACTGGGGCCCAATGTACCATGATGCCATCAAGGTATGTAGGAACAGAATCCATTTCTATTTCTGGGGTGACAGGAGGGTCCCAGGAACTGACTGTATTAGAGGCTGAAGTGAGTTTAACTGGGAACGAGCGGCAAAAACACCCCATCGTGACTGGCCCAGAGGCCCCATGCATTCTCGGCATAGACTATCACAAAAATAGATATTTCAAAGACCCGAAAAGATATCGTTGGGATTTTGGGATAGCCGCAGTGGAGAAAGAAAACATCAGACAGTTGAATACTTTGCCTGGTCTCTCAGATGACCCCTCTGCTGTGGGACTGCTGAGAGTCGAAGAACAACAGGTACCAACTGCCACAACAACAGTACACCGCCGCCAATACCACACTGACAGAGACTCTGTGATTCCCATACATGAGATGATCCGTAAACTGGAGAGCCAAGGGATGGTCAGTAAGGCTCATTCACCTTTCAACAGCCCAATATGGCCTGTGCGTAAGTCCAGTGGAGAATGGAGACTGACGGTGGATTACCGTGCTCTGAATGAAGTCACGCCACCACTGAGCGCTGCTGTGCCAGACATGTTAGAGCTTCAATATGAGCTGGAGTCCAAGGCAGCAAAGTGGTATGCGACCACTGACATTGCCAATGCCTTCTTCTCCACTCCTTTGGCAGCACAGTGCAGGCCCCAGTTTGCTTTCACCTGGAGGGGCGTGCAGTACACCTGGAACCGACTGCCCCAGGGGTGGAAACACAGCCCCACCATCTGCCACGGGCTGATCTAGGCTGCACTGGAGAAAGGTGAGGCTCCGGAACATCTGCAGTACATCGACGACATCATCGTATGGGGAAACACCCCAGGGGAGGTCTTGGAGAAAGGAGAGAAGATTATCCAAATTCTGCTGAAAGCTGGTTTTGCCATTAAACGAAGTAAGGTTAAGGGACCGGCTCAAAAAATCCAGTTCCTGGGAGTCAAGTGGCAAGATGGATGTCGCCAAATCTCCACAGAGATAATCAACAAGATCACTGCCATGTCCCCACCTACCAACAAGAAGGAAACACAAGCTTTCCTAGGTGCCATAGGCTTCTGGAGGATGCACATTCCTGAGTACAGTCAGATCGTGAGCCCTCTCTATCTGGTGACCCACAAGAAGAACAATTTCCACTGGGGCCCTGAACAGCAACAAGCCTTTGTTCAGATCAAGCAAGAGATGGCTCACGCAGTAGCCCTTGGCCCAGTCAGGATGGGACCAGATGTGAGGAATGTGCTTTACTCTGCAGCTGGGAACAACAGTCTGTCCTGGAGCCTGTGGCAGAAGGTGCCTGGGGAGACTCAAGGCCGACCATTGGGATTCTGGAGCCGAAGCTACAGAGGCTCCGAAGCCAACTACACTCCCACAGAGAAGGAGATCTTGGCCGCCAGTGAAGGAGTTCAAGCTGCCTCAGAAGTGATTGGCACTGAAACACAGCTGCTTCTGGCACCCCAATTACCAGTGCTGGGGTGGATGTTTAAGGGAAAGGTTCCTTCCACACATCACGCCACTGACACCACATGGAGCAAATGGATTGCTCTCATCACACAGCGTGCCTGTATTGGAAACCCAAATCGCCCTGGCATTCTGGAAGTTATAACAAACTGGCCAGAAGGTGAGAATTTTGGATTATCGTCTGACGAAGAAGAAAAGCAAGTAACGCGTGCCGAGGAAGCCCCACCATACAATGAACTACCGGAGACTGAAAGACGATATGCTCTCTTCACTGATGGCTCCTGCTGAATTGTAGGCGCTAACCGGAAATGGAAAGCTGCAGTTTGGAGCCCCACACGACAAGTTGCACAGGCTGCCGAGAGACAAGGTGAGTCGAGTCAGGTTGCAGAGCTTAAAGCTGTCCAGCTGGCTTTGGATATTGCTGAACGAGAGAAATGGCCGAGGCTCTATCTCTACACTGACTCATGGATGGTAGCTAATGCTCTGTGGGGATGGCTGAATTGCTGGAAAAAGGCCAACTGGCAGCGCAGAGGAAAACCCATCTGGGCCGCTGACATTCGGCAGGACATCGCTGCCCGAGTAGAGAGACTGACCGTGAAGGTTCGACACGTGGACGCACACGTACCCAAGAGCCGGGCTAATGAGGAGCATCGCAACAATGAGCAGGTGGACAAAGCTGCCAAGGTGAAAGTATCACAGGTGGATCTAGACTGGCAGCACAAGGGAGAACTGTTCCTAGCTCGTTGGGCCCATGATGCCTCTGGTCACCAAGGAAGAGATGCGACATACCGATGGGCCCGTGACCGAGGGGTGGACCTTGCTATGGACAGCATCTCCCAGGTCATCCACAACTGTGAGACCTGCGCTGCAATCAAACAGGCCAAGTGAGTGAAGCCTCTGTGGTATGGTGGACGATGGCTGAAGTACAGGTATGGGGAAGCCTGGCAAATTGACTACATCACCCTTCCCCAAACCCACCAAGGAAAGCGCTACGTGCTGACCATGGTGGAAGCCACCACTGGATGGCTGGAAACCTACCCTGTGCCTCATGCCACTGCCCGGAACACCATCCTGGGCCTGGAAAAACAAGTCCTGTGGAGACACGGCACCCCCGAGAGAATTGAGTCGGACAATGGGACCCATTTCAAAAACAGCCTTATAAACACCTGGGCCAGAGAACATGGTATTGAATGGATACATCACATTCCTTATCACGCACCAGCTGCCGGGAAAGTTGAACGGTGCAATGGACTACTAAAGACTGCCCTGAAGGCACTTGGTGGGGGGACCTTCAAGAATTGGGAAATGAACTTAGCCAAAGCCACCTGGATGGTCAACACCCAAGGGTCCATCAGTCGAGGTGGTCTGCCCAGTTTGAACCCTTGCACACAGTGGATGGAGAAAAAGTCCCTGCAGTACATATGAAAGGCCTTTTAGGGAAGACTGTTTGGATTAATCCCGCCTCAGGAAAAGGCAGACCCATCCGTGGGATTGTCTTTGCTCAAGGATCTGGTTACACTTGGTGGGTAATGTAGAAAGAGGGGGAAACCCGTTGTGTACCACAGGGAAACTTAATTTTAAGTGAGAACAGTGTGTAACATTTTATTCTGTATGTATATGTGTATCTTTGTATGTATATGTGTATCTTTGCAAGAATGTATTGATTTGGATATGATGTAGATGGTAATAGAATAAGGGGTGGATTATGTCCTGGGTTGTAGCGTAGGATGTACACAAAGTATTTATTCTATCACCGTCTTCATGAACTGTTGGAACCAGGTGGGGCAGTGTTCTTCCCAGGCCCCCCTCCTTTGGGCTACCTTCTGAGGAAAGAGTGGTAGGCCAGAACTGTAAACCTGATTTCCCCTAAATCCAAAACAGGGTCACATTTTCCTGTGTTTATATAGTCCATTTCACTAAGCCAAATCTGCTTAAGTGACCACATCAGTAACTTTCATTCATGTAAAGAAAATGTCCTAGGAAAAGAACTGGTCATTCAAAAATTAATCAAGAAGTAATACAAAAGAAACATATGATTAAAACAACAGTGTGCTTTTTTCTCTGCTAAGCTTTTTTCTGAGATGCCTACTATGCTTACACAATCTCCTCTGGATTCTATTCTACTTCCTAGGAAAGAAATAGCCAATGGTGAAGCAAATACCCATCCTTCTGAGAGAAGTAAAAGCCTATGGAGAAACAGCACAGACAGTGACAAAATCTGAAGGGGAACACGGAACTTCAGAAGTATTTTTTTTCATCTTTATATCAAGTGGTTACAGTTTGGAAGAAAATCCTTGTTTCCTCAATCAGGTATCAGTACTATGTGTCACTCCAGCCCATCAGTTCTACTGAGAGTGGGGTAAGAAGCATTACTTACCGATCGTGACTGCTGTGCTTGGAAAGGAACAAATTGTCCTGGAGGAGGTAAGTGAGGAGGGTGGTGTGTAGAGATATGAGGAGGATGCAAAAGGAATGGGTCACTAGAAATAAGGGGTGGAAATGCTGCATATGGTACAGGTAGGTGCTGGACTGAACACGCCTGAAGCATCTGAAATAAAATGAAAACAATACATTTTTGTAGCACAAACATTCCCTATACAATGTTCCATATTCTATGTATTTATAATGTGAAGATGTAATTGTAACCAAACAGTTCTTTAGCACTGTTGAAAAAGCCTCCGAAATAGACATAAATAATAACAACTCATTCAAATACCCAAGGAACAGTGATTACTAGAGAACAGGCTCTAGGAAGTAGCATAGTGACATCTGCCAGGTGCTCATGAGGCCATCAGGAGTCTGGATTTTCAATACTCCAGGATGAGACAGGCTTTTAAGTGATGAGCAGACAGTTATCCTAGTTAATTTTATTTTTCTCACATATTATCATTAAAACAGCATGCCAAAGCAATGGTCTTGCAACCACTTTAAGCTTTAGATGCAGGTGAGGGACTCAGCTGTCAGACTGTGCCTAAAGACCTCTGCTGTCTCATATACTATGAATAATTCGTACAGTCTGCTCCATTTTGCACTTTTGGGTGAGTCCTATGCTCCAAAAGCAGCTCCCTAGTGACAGATACTACAAGAAATAGCTCTTTTTCTCTTCTTTAAATTCCTAACACAAAAGCAACTTTGGGCACTAATGTTTGATCAATAAAATTATGAAGGCATTGCAGGGTAACAGGAATGTGCTTTGTGGCATTCCACCTTTATATATGGAAGAGCAAGGAACCTGCTTTTTTTTTTTTTTTTTTTTTTTTTGGTTCTGCTTTTGCTTTGATCCATTATGAGAATGTCAGGCATTTCTTTTATACTTTTAACCATTACAAGAGCATTTAATTAAGATATTCATTATCAAATTTTGAAAAGAAAGATTACCCAGTTCTGATCTCTTTTTTTTTTTCTTATTAGTAATGGCACAAATTGTACATTTACTTATTGACAATAATAGCATAAAATGGTAAAAAGAAGTAATTTAAAATCAGATTTCAGTAGTGGAGGTGAAAATATGATCTCAATTTGCTGTGATCATGACCAAACATAAACCTCCAAATGCACCAAAACACTTGTAGATTAATTTGATCCAACTACTATTTTTAATTTAAATGCTGACTTGATGACTGTTTTTTTCCCTCAGTTACTACCTCATTTTTCTAAAGAACATATACCATAAACAAGTGTTTCTATGGTTATAATACATCTTTATCGTATTTTACTAAATTGAAAACTGTCCTCTGAAATAGCTGAAGATAAATTTGCAGGTAGAACATCTCACGATCTTCATAAAAACATTCCCAAAGATTCTTTGGGAAACACTGAAATAGGATTCTACGCTGTAAAGATTACCATAGCTCCTCTATATATTTGGAAATGTTTGGAGGCCGCACTAACTTCCAAGCAGAAATAAATGAAAATTACCTGTTTATTCATTCAAGCTTTTTTAAAAGCTCTTCAGTTTGGACATATCATAGCATGACCTGGGTTGGAAGGCACCCTTAAGATCATTTTGTTCCAAACCCCATGGGCAGGGACACCTTTCACTAGACCAGGTTGCTCAGAGCTTCAGCCAACCCAGCCTTTCAGGGATGTGGCATCCGTAAGTTTTCCAGGCAACCTGTTCCAGTGCCTCACCACCCTCAAAGTAAAGAATTTTTTTAATAATATCTAATTTAAACCTACTCTTTTTTCAGTTAAAGCCATTTCCCATCTTGTTCTGTCATTATGTGCCTTGTAAAAAGTCTCTGTCCACTGTTCTTGTAGGCTCCCTTCAAGTCCTGGAATTAGGGCACCTCAAAGCCTCCTCTTCCAGGCTGAACAAACCCAATTCTCTCAGCCTTTCATCACAGTAGTGCTCCATCCCTCTGATCACCTTAGTGTCTCTCCTGTGAACCTACTCCAGCAGTTCCATGTCTTTCTGGTGCTGGGACCCCAGAGCTGGATGCAGGGCTCCAGGTGGGGCCTCACCAGAGCAGAGCAGAGGGGCAGAATCCCCTCCCTCCCCTGCTGCCCACACTGCTCTGGATGCAGCCCAGGACAGGTTTGACTTTCTGGGCTGGGAGTGCCCTGGGTCATGTCCAGCCTCTCACCCACCAGCACCTCCAAGTCCTTCTCACTGGGCTGCTCTCCATCTGTGCAGCCCCAGCCTGTATTGGTATGACCCAGGTGCAGCACGTTGTGTTTGGTCTTGTTAAACCACATGAGATTTCATGTGGGTCCATTTCTCAAGCTTGTCCATGTCCCTCTGGATGGCATCTTGTCCTTCAAAGAACTTTTAAAACTGATGAAAGTACTTAATAAATGGCATTTGTTTACTTCATAGTTACACATGCAGAGAGAGAGACAAATATTGTGAAAATAACAAAAGGAAACTGGGAAGTTCACAGGTGAAGCTGGTGAGCATGGTGGAGGGCATGGGCTACCTTGAGATGTATTTTCATAGGCTGGAGAAATTGGCTGACAGGAACTATGTGAAGTTCAAAGGCAAATGTGAAGTCTGGCACTGGAAAAGAGTAACTCCATGGATTGGGACACTCTGAGACTAATTGGTTGCAGTTAAGACTTGCAGGAAAAAAAAGTGGTGTTGTGGTGGACATGTACACAATACCCATAGTCTACTCAGTCAAAAAGGCCTGTGGCATGCCAGGCTGCATGGCTAAGAAAGCAACTGGTGAAATCAGTGAAGTTATTCTGTCCCTCCATTCAGAAACTGACATTAATCTCAAGCCTTGGGCCCAGTTTTGGGCGTTCTAGTGCCAAACAGAAACAATGACAACACGATAACCAGGTCTTGATGAAAAGTCATGATGATCAGTGACTTGAAAAAAACTGCATAAAAGAGGTGGCATGACTGGATTTGCTCTTCTTTAAAAAGAGAAAATGATACAAAAACCTTACCCCTGTCTCTAACTACTTCCTGAGAGTGGACAAGAGTCCAAGTCCTTCTCAAGAAGCAAAGTGAAACAGCAACAGGACCAATGGGACCAAGATACAACAAAGAAAATTCAAGCAGACATATGGAGGAAATTCTTCATCACAAGGACAGTCAAACACTGGAGCAGAAGCCTAGTGGTGTTATGAAACCTCCATACTTGGAAGTTGGTACTGCAGCAGGAGACCACCAGACAACTTCCACTGTCCCCTCTTAACTTAAACTCTTAACTTAAAACTATTCCTCAATTTTATGCTGTAACAGAAGAAAACAAAGTCTGCCTGCTGATGCTACAGAAACTTAACTGTTTATATTCACTTGTACTGGATCTATTCTCTCAACACACTTGATTAACTGTTGTACATTCAAAATAAAAACCAGAGCTTTACTCCTATACGTATTGCAAGGCCAACTGCATTGCTGAATTACAAAACATGTTATGAATTGCACAGATAATATACCTATTCAAAGCACAGGGTAAGATTATTAGTATCCATTGTGTGGATTTCCGTAAGCCCCAATACAGTTTCAGATTTTTCTCTGCTGTTTCTTAGGACATGTTGCTTCTTCCTTGCTTAATTTACTATGTAGGTATTGTTCCAGTCTCTGGGTACTTATTCTGAGATTGCTTTGTTCCACTAACATCACCACTAAACAGAAGAAACAAGCTGTCTCTCATGCTGCTTCAGGGATACACACCAGCTTAAGTAACAGATTTTCACAATTTGACAGGTAAGAAGAACTGATTCTCACAAATGCTCCAGAATAGCCATACTGCAGCATGCTGCAGATCTTACTGCCTCTCATGGTCATAAATGGTACCCAGGCACGATAAATGCAAATTACCCTTACTCTTCAATGAGCAGCCTAAAGAAATCAATGGCTCATATCAAGGGTTTTGTTTCAGTGCCACACAGGCTTATTCATGTCACAGAATGCACCACAGGAAAAGCACAGTTACACACTGCTGGCAGAGACCAACATTACACCAACATCAGAAATGTTCACTGGATGCTGTATATAGTACTGTGTAGGACATTATACATTTATACTAGAAAAACTGATTGAAGCTGGTGTAGTTAGAGGGACCCACTTACTGGGGGAGGCACACTGCAAACTGGAAGGTGCTGTCCACTGAAAACCACTGAGCACCCTGGAACCTGCTGCGCGCTGCAGGCTGGAATGTGCTGACCTGTGCAAAGTGGTATCCCATGTGGAGCCACAGTTGTCACTGTGTATGAAACAGGAACTGTGCCCTGATGGATCTGCAGCAAAAGGAAAAGAAAATTTGTTTATTAACTTACAGGAAAGATTTAACACTGTTGTGTTGTACAGCACAGTAAGGTAACAAGCTTTTAATTACAGACCATAAAAATAATATATTCACCAAGAAAGTATAAAAGGAGGCACATGGTTGTAATTTCTCTTCATAAAAACATTTTTATCAATGGAATGTTATTTATTGATCAGAATTTCTGGGCCAGACTGATCTCTCAGTTTAACATGTTAAAACTTCAGTGGCACCTTAGTCACTCAGAAGCATGTCAGACTATTAAGCCTGCCTACCCTCCCTTCTTTCCCTCAGGTTAATTCTTATGAAATAAGAATGTAGTAACTCCCACATAAAAGCTAATCTACAAGCAGCTCAAGAATTTTTTTTAGTTCTGAAGGGAGTGATTCGACATTAACTCAAGAGACTTGTATCAGTAAACACCAAAACAATTTTCCAGATTTTCTTTCTTCCGAAGAGACCATTCTCTTGATTCTCCTTCAGGCTAGCATTTAAGCTAAATTGCTAATGTAGGTAACAGAACAGCTAACTAGAAAGCTGAAAATGAAAAATTAACATTAAAAAAGGCAGCAAACCCTAACTATCCAGATTCATATTAGGAAACCATGTAACCCAATTTTCTAACTAGTGGTAATCCCTAAAATTTAATCATCAAACCAAAATCCAAAGGTATTCTGGACATAGAAACCACATGGGATGTTGATTTGTTTTTTCAAAATTTTGTTGTTGGTTTTGTTTTGTTAGCTTTTTTAACACTGAGCAATCTTTTAACACTTTTATGCTCTAATAAAAGTGAAAAGGCTTATGAATCAGGCAGCACAGATTAATAGAAAGTAATTATTTCGAAGCTCTCTCTCCCTTCATGATCAGCCAAAATAGAACCTTATTTAAAATGGAACAAGAACAGCTCCTCAAGAAAGTGAGAGTGAGTAAAGAGAGCTAAACTACCACACTGGTAGTGGACAGCCAGATAAAGAGACCAAAACAGAACACAGATCACTGAACACAGATTAAAATCTCAGCCTATGTATCAATAATGACAGAAACCAGTCTCAGGAAAGACACTGAACTTGAACTGCTTCTGGCTCTGCTACAAAAGCTGGGCATAATTGCAATGCTGTATGTAATAAAAAGATGACCTCTCCAAACGTTCATGTCCCTGAATTGAAAAGCAGCACCACTGAAGACCTCAGTTAGTCTGGAATACTGACATCTCACCAAAGGCAGTGTTTAGCATTGGGACTGAAAACTCCTCAGCCAGACTTGTCATGAGGTTATGACATAAAGCAAGAGCATTATCTGATCTCCAGCAGAATAACTGTCAAAAATTTAAGTTTGTGAGATTGCTGGAAGGGCGTTGGCTTCCATCCTTTCATTTGGTCCCAAATGCAAATAATTCCTTGCTGACAACTGCTCTGCACACACAGTATGACACACCAGTGCTATGCAGCTGCACTGAATGCAAACCAGCTTTTAAGCACAGATGTTACAGCTGCATTCGGTGCACATGCAGCTCCCAATGTGGACATCTTACATAGCCAGGTCTATTCATGGCTATGTAGCAACTAGTGTACTTGTGCTGTGGTCCGTTAATTTGGTAGACAACAACAATGGTTACCTCAACGGGATCACAGAATCATTTAGGCTGGAAAAGACCCATAAGTTCATCAAGTCCAACCATTAAACCAGCACTGCCATCTCTAAATCACGCCTGTAATTGCCACACCTATGTGTCTTTTAAATACCTCCAGGCATGGTGACTCCACCACTTCCCTGGGCAGCCAGTTCCAATACTTGACAATTCTTACAATATTTTTTCCTAATGTCCAACCTAAACTATACTTGTGCAATTTGGTGCAATTTCTTCTTGTACTGTTACTTGTAAAACCAGCTTACAACCTCCTTTCAGGCAGTTTTAGAGACTCCTCCTGGAGCCTCCTTTTTGCTCCAGGCTAAACACACCCAGCTCCCTTAGCTCTTCCTCATACGATCTGTGCTCCAGCCCCTCCACCAGTTCCACTGCCCTTCCAAGGACATGCTCCATTCAATGCAATTTCCTTCTTGTAGTGAAAGGCCCAAAACTTCTTTTACAGGTCCTCTGTTACAGAATTCTACACGAAGTGCTGTCAGAGAGGAATTAATTACTTTCTGGACCAACTACATATACTTTTTTCATATAATTTAAGGAGAAAGTGATTAGGCTTGTATATATTGTTATGTAACAAATAACAAATAATATAGTTATGGAACAAATGTATCATGAGTTCTGCTGATACATAGGCAACCAACTATAGGCACTGTGAATTCCATCTCTAAATAATACAGTTTAACTGTTTAATGACTCCAAAGCTAAGGTGAGGTATTTCATGTGAAAAAGAATGTATAATTAATAAGTATCGTATCACATATTTATCACAAGAAATTAATTACAAAGGCAAAATAACTGCATTTCGAAAGTTTGAGACAGAGACATAGAAAAATACGGCAATTCGTGCATGGACAAACTGTTAAACATAAATTGTTAAGCATCAGTTTTCTTTATTAAAAGTGTTAACTTTTTGTGGTTTTTTTTCACTGCCTACTGTAATGCTTCATACACATAATATTCAACAAAAACCACCACTCAGTAAGAAGTTAAATAGAATTTAGTGCTCTGTGACTTTCATTGTAAACTATGAGATGATGTGAACTATTTGGTGAGGAGAGAGATCTTGAAGATGGTGGGAAAACCCCCCCAAACCAAAACCCACTTGAACAGCTTTCTCTTTGTGCTCTAAAAACTTTACCTGATCATGAATGTCAACCATCACTGCATTCTGCTGTGGTGGGTGAGCAGCTGGGTGCAACATACGAGGAGATACATTCGGTGGGCGGAAGGCTCGAGGCTCTTCTATTGCTTGCTGCTGTCCATAGGAGAGATGGTGATAGTTTTCATCCTGGCTAATAGAATTATGTCTAGACAAACGATCTCTCCTTGTTCTCTGACGTCGAACAGGAGGACTGGAAATGCATTAAAAAAATCAGAGGTTATATTTAAAGGACATAAATCCTTAATAACTAAAACCTTAAGAGAATCAAATATCAAGCAATTTTAAAATGGGAAGATTTTACTAGAATGAGTTTATTAGTTTGGAATAGAACTTTTTACTGACAGAACTGCTAGAATCGCTACAAATGACACTTTTTTCAGTATGGAAATGCTTAACTGAGTATAGCTTAATGCTGTTAAGGAAACCAAGAGAAGAATGCCTATTCCCTTGTTAAAAAAATGACACTTGGATTGGCACAGAAGTGCTCAAAAGTCAAGATAGCAATCTTCATGACATTCCCATGCCTTTATCCTATCTAGGAAAAAAATCCTTCAATAAATGATCGCAGATTTCCCCAGGGTCTTTGTTTCAACCAAGTCACAGAATAATTACTCGCTTAGTGACAGCAGACAAAGCAGCAGACTTCTTTGAAGAAACAAATTAATTTTTCAACTCTCACATGCTCACTACATACTGAGCACATTCTAAAATTCTCTCCAGAAGACCCCAGGAAATTAAGATCGTGGTACTGTTTCTATTTCAGAATGGAGAATTTCTGTAGAAAAATTTAGACCAGAGCATACACCTCTTTTGAGCAACTGATCTACAGGTGTAGGGTTTGATTACGTATGCTTATATAGTTGTGTGTATGTTCTGAGCAGAGCTGTAACTACCTTGAGCCAAACTGCTAGAAACCATAGACTACTGGCTCAGGTTCAGCATTCAGAAAATGATGCACACAGATGTGATGAATTTATTATGAGAAGTCTTGAACAAGTCGCTTCTCATTTATTTGGAAGGGGAAAGCACTGAAAGCACAAAATGATCTTGCAGTACTTTCAGCACATGCACACCAATCTCCAAAAGACACACAAGTTACAGGTCCCAGAAGCAACAGCAAATTAAAGCTACATGGGGTGAAATGGTTCCCCATTTATGAAACAGGCCAAAGGACCCAAACTGCAGAGAAGAGACAAAAAAGATCTGTGATCATTTTTATAATATGTCCTCTCCAACACTACATGAAACACAACTTCTGCTATTACCAAATAAAAATCACATAAACCTGCAACCTGTTGGCAAATCCCAGATACTTCTCAGGATGAGTCCAATTTTCCTGCTGCATGAAACACATACTAGGGGTAAGTGAGACCACTTTACCAGCTACCCAGATGCTACTGTGAGCATATGATCCAACATCTCAAGCCAACCTTTTTCTACCCTACTTCGCAGAGATTTTATGACATTATTGCCTCTCTTTGAACTGAAACGAATGGTAATTCCCACAGGTCAGACAGAAGGCATAAGGCCAGGCTGTAACACAGCAAAAAAAACCCCAAACAAATTTAAAAATGTATAGCCACCATTATTTTTATAAACTACCATGGCAGAATATACAAGCTGTGTTTTCTTCAAACTACTGAGAACCTAAATTTAAGTTCTTACTGAAGTATTTAGTCTTAAATTCAGCTTTTTTTCCTGAAGTTTTTGCTGCACTCTGTATTACTAATATGATACAACTGCTATATTCTCCTTAGGTAAAATTGGCATATATGGTTTCTAATAATGGACCTAGTAATGCAGAAGATGTTCTACTGTTTGGAGACCTGTTTCAGATTGTTTTAAATTTGCTATTTCCTGCTATGAAACAGAGATGGTTTGAACACTTTAATATAAAAATGGCTGTGTGAGGATTTTTCTTCAGAAAAGCTCAAAAAATAGAGGAAAGATACAAAAGACAGCACCAGTGCTTCAGAAGAACAGAAATTCTCTTAACTGCCACCAGCACTTAGACAAAGAAGTTTTTAGACAAGTCTTGCCTCTGTCTTGGTTAAAATGCCTGGTTTTACTTTTCTATGAACCCAGAATTATGAAAAAGCCAACAAAGGCTAGCAAAACTTCTGGAGCGTCTTTTTAAATGAATGAAGAAGTATCATTCTCTGGTAAAAAGCAAAGCCAGATTTTTCCTGTGTAGAATTATAAATATACTATCTTTTCAGTCAGCAAAATTCAGAGCATCTGGATACACAGCTTTATCAGCTTTTGAATTATTCGAAATTACTTCAGAATAATTGTCAAGACATGGTTCTAAACTATTATTGAACTTCAGTAATGAACTTGTGCTTAAGGTCTTTGAAAATAGCCACAAAAAATCCTCTGTTACTACATGCACAATGTAAGTATGATAAATGCCAGGTTAAAACAAAAAGACAGGATGAAAGTGGTGAAAAAATTGCAGGAATTCCTATCCTGAGGTAGGAACAGCAATCAAAAGGTATCCATAATGGCACAGTTAGTATGTGCAGATCTCAGTATTTCTAACAAGGGTGATTTCTTCGCAGTAAGACATTCTTGAATCCCTTTAGTTCAGAATTACACTCAAGACAAGGCAGAAAGGAAGCACAGATGAAAGGTAAGGCACAGCAATGGCACAGATCCCCCCATTTCACAATGACTGATAAATTGGAATGGCCGTGTCTGTTTCTGACAGGCATGCATCATGCTTTTAACATTCATAACTTATCTGTACTATATATAAATATCTAGACAAAAATAATCTTTCTGCAAATTCACCAGACCAGAAGGCTATCTTTATTAATCCAACATTTATTTGCTTACAGGGAATCAGAATTTAAAAACCTACCAAATTAGGGCACACTTGTGTTAGGCACAGTACAAAAATCACTGATACCAAGCGGTAAAATTGAAACAGTAAGGCAGGTAATGAAAAAAAAAAAAATCCAGGTTATAAAAAAACCCAAGAGAGGCTGTCCTGACTAACAGGATTCAACTGGAAGGATGAAAGAGTTAATGCTGATGACACTGGGGCAGTGATGTCCCCACCAGACACTTCAAAAGTCTTCCCTGCACTTGCCCTAGCCTGTTTCCTTGAGCTCAATGACCATTTGAAGCTGCAGTGCACCTTTTCTCTTATGTTAAGCTGAAAACCTGGACTCTGAAACCATTCTGCAATGAGAAAATAAAGCAGAGAAAACAAAGGATTTGCTTCAAAAGCATAGGCATAACCTCACCTAAAGCATTAATAACGGACACACTCATAATGATCTTAAGGAATCAAGCTTTTGATCCATGAGAATGGCTATTAGTTCTGGTATGACTCCAGAGCAACTCTTAAGACTCAGTAAGACTCCTGCAAAACAAGAAACATGTATGTATGGTTCTCCTAAAAATCCTGGTTCTAGAAGAAGAAACGAGGGGCAATGCTACTCTGGAACTGACCTGGAGCTAGCTCAACTGCAACACTGCACTCAAGTTAAAAAATGCCCTGACTCAAGTGTAGAGAAACAAAGTACAGACACATTCAAATGTCTCTGTTAGAGCAAAAACCTGTGTTATTACCCAGGAGCAGGGTGAGCTGACCCCAGAAAGAGTAATGTTTGCATCCATAAAGCTGCAGCCACCCTAACAGCTTCTGTTAGACTCAAGAAGGCTTTGCAATGAGGTGTCTCCCTGTTTGCAAATGGCTTACTTGAAAAAGCCACAAACTACTACCCTGGTAGCACTCAACCGCATCTGAATGTCAAGACACTTGTCCCATGCACATTCACCCCTTACACATTTCCATTCTTATCCTCCATGCCACAGTATATGCAAACTGTCTAGATTCTGCTAACCTAGCATTTAGCTTGTTAAGCACACTGTTTAACTCTGCAGATGTTAATGACCACTGCAAAGTAATTTGTGTAAGCTGACTGGACACCAAACAAAAATTACCAAATGCACATATTCTAGGCATCTCAGTTCAAACCATTTGAGATCAAGATCACTTTGTGGGCCAAATACCCCTAACAGAGCATCCTTGTACCAAATTATATGAAAGGTCTGATCTTTTGTCTTCCTAAGTCTGACAAGCTGCACTGAGAGCTGCATACTTTACATGCCTCTCCGACCGAAAGATTTCAAATTCATGAAGTTGAAGCAAATACACAAAATTAGCATGCTCTAAACTCTTTGGCTTCAAAAACTACTGGCTGATTATAGTTGACAGATTTGATTTGTGGAATCTGAAAAAAACTAGCTAAATATATCTTAAGCCTAAAATTCATATTAAAGAAAAAGGATAGACACTTTTTTGTTTAGTACAAACCAAGCTAAAACATTTCTTAGCAGCAAACAGAAACAGTGTGTTTTAACTTGCATAAGATGACTCAGTATTTTTGGGGCAGAATGTGAGGCAATGAAAGCTTCTGTTTTGGATAATCTGTTTAACTACAATAGCAAAAAAATCCGTGGGTTTATGTTTTGCTAGACTATCATCCATCCAGGCCCCAGTTCCAGTCTCTCTCTTCCATAACCACTGGAACTTATTCCAAAATCTCTGCTTTGAGAAGTCACTGCACCACAAGGCAAAACCAATAGTAATGTAATTACCATTACATGTAAGTCACCCACCTCAGTCTGGCACTATGTTAACCTTCTCATTTCCTCAGCTGGTATCTCTCATCTTTATTTTGATTGGTTTTAAGTACAAAAATATTTGTGACTGTAATGAAAATGATGATATTACACAAGTAATTCATAATACTTTTAAAAGTACCCTGATGAGAAAGATTTTCCCTTGCACTTTACTACATACTTTTTGCCTCAATGCAGAATAACAGAGAATCAGATTCATAATAAAACATGTTTGGAGCACTTTTCCTCAAGCTGACTTTTCACATAAATTACAAGATGATGCACAAGCCTGAATTACTTCTAGTAACTTTTTAGTCACAGCTGCATTATCTTACAGCTCAAAAGAAATGTTAACATGTTTACCATGTGTAATGTAGTCAGTGCTGTCCAAAACACACCTTCCCTGAGCTAAAATTAGAAAGAGTAAAAACTCTTTTCCAAGCTGCACAGCTTGCTTACCTCCTCCTGTTTCGTGCCGGCGTGTTGCATCGTTCCCCTGAGAAGTGGTGTTGGCTGGGTCGAGCCAAGGAAGGCTGCCTGTTTGATGTCATCTCCCATGGTCGCATTGGCGGTGATGGGGCTGGTGATGCTGCTGAGTAGTCAAAGACGGAATGGGAAAGGCGTTGTCGCTTGGGACTAGGGCTGTCTTCGCTCTATGCCAGTGCAAAGAAAACCAAAACAAAACAAAAATAAAACCCACCTCCAGATGAGTGAATTACAATCCATACTTCAGTATTGCTTTGCACCTACCATTAGGAGTGACTCATTGAAGACTAAAGACTTAAACACCATGAAATTTAGCACCTGCAAGTATTCACCATTATAATGTGTTTATAAACACCGATTCCCTAACCTTGAAGAATTAGTACTCAAATTATACTTTAGCAGCACTAAAATATAAAAATTCCAACATCCATCCAAAATTAAAACTCTATCAGAAAAGAGTAATATAAAGAAAATACGGCATCACCTATTTTACATCCTCCTGCCTTAGCATTTACAGGCTACAGAAGCATGGGAAGATGTACAAACACAGTCTTCAAAGCAATGGAATCTGTACTAGGCAGTAAGCAGCTCTGCACAGAGCTTGCTCTCCTGCATTGCATCCCCTTCCTATCAGGTTTGTTACTTAGCTAATCAGACATTTGCTCTGTACTGCAGCCTATTTTAATTCTGCTAGCTCAGCACAGAGATGCTTTATCCTTCTAGTTATTCATGTAATGATAACTATTCACACACATAACCTGAAAAAGAAAAATCATCAATCTCTGGTTATGCCTGTCTACTTTATTAAAATTCCACAAGGCCTACACAGTGCCTGAAGTTTCCAGTACTAGTGATGTGAAGGTCATTCACCTTCAAGCAATGTTTTCCCAGTTAGTTATGAACACAACTACTTTTCACTGTGTGTCCATGCTACCAAACAATTTCATAGAGCTGTCGTTCTTCTCAGAAGTTCCCATCAATGCCTATGAAGCAAGCAGCAAATGCAATAAACATCCCTTCCTTCCACCCCACTATTCTGCCAAAATTAAAACACACCATGTGTTAATGGGCATGATAACAATTTTCTCTCTGAAAATAGAGAAAACTACACATCATACTTCAGAGATCACCAACTGAACAAATGAAAACTAAAAACACATGAACTACCACTGGAACCATCCTTGAGTCCAAGCATTATGAGAACTTCTCAGACAGAATTCCTAGTGCAAGCAAATTTGTAGTATTTAGTTGCCTGCCAGCTTGTCCAGTCACTCCACCACTTCCATTTCAGTCCACCACAGCACTACATAATTGGAAATTACATTTCCATTTAACTGCAGATAGCTGAAGCAGTGAAAATAACTTGTCTGCAACGACTCTGTGTTCCAGAACTGCTCCCTCCCCTTAGACTGTTAGAAGTCTCAATTCAGACTTAATTGTAGACGGGACTATGGACCTCTCTGGGCCCTTAGCTTCACAGGGGCATTTTATTTTCTGAACTCTATTAAGTTGCTCCTCGGTAGGTTTCCATCGACATACAGTTTGTACTCCAGTGTTCTTCTCAGTGCAAGGACACTCTTTTAAGAACCAGAAGTGCTGTCCAGGTGTTGAAGAAAAAAAAAAGGTATTTTTCCTCTGTTTGATTTGTGGCCATTTTTTACAAAATTTTAGAGTTTTTCAGTCTCTTGCTTTCACATACTTTAACACAGATTGTAGTTTTCCCCTACTGTATTTTGGCAGCTTCCTTAGGGAACCAGCCTGATAATGCATGCATCTCTGTTTGTTGCTCAATCTCTTCTGAACTCCTTAACCATCTGCACTTTAATTTTTTAGAGAAAAATAGGTCAAAAGGCAGGTATGCACCTGATGGTTCATGACAGTAGATGTCCAGGTAGAGGGTGATTCTTCCAGAAGGCTACTTGCCCTGAGAAGCTCAACACCAAAAAAACTGGAAGAGATAGCCAGTAAGTGCCTTGAGAGCACAGCTTCTATGAAAACACATATTTTATTAGATTTCAGACAACACTGCCAAAGAACAAACCTTAAAGGAACTGTGCTACAAGAGTCAGAGAAGGATGATTTGTGGCCCAATTTTTTACACCATGATGACTAAGCCTATTCAAAGACAAAGACAGGTAATGAAAATGCTGCTAAATTAGATATGCTGGAATTTTCTGAGTGCAAAAGAAAATGGAGGAAGGAAAAAGTGGATTTAGTGAAGTAGGCAGAAAAAAAAAAAAACAAACTCAAAAAAATACAATAACCACACCTGTCTAATACAATCTATATATGCCTTTGGCTGGAGATCTTCCACTGCTACTGTCTAATTTAAATGTGCCACCCTTCCTAAGCATTAACACTAATATATGCTGCCCCAGAAAAAGAAGTCTACTTAGGAAAAAGAATTCTTCTAATATTATTATTATTGTTTTCCTTTTGCATCAGGAGTGCACCATTTCAAAGACTGTAGAGATGCAAACTCCTAAGTAGTTTGCCTTCATCATCACTCCAGATTACTCTCATAGATATTTCAAATTCCGTAAGTGCTAACTGCCCTCTGCAGTCAGCAACAGTAATTTTACTCAGAACTGTTTCCCATTAGAAAGAAAATAAAGGTAAAATAATTTTTGGAACTACATGTACAGAGATTTGAAATGTAATTGGGTCTTCTTTTGTACTTAAAAAGAACGAACCTAAAGCTAAATTCAACTTATTTGCAAAGAGATGTTATTAAAAAAAACCCAATACAAACCTAATTAATTGGTGTCTTGTCTTAGTTTTCATTAAGAAACCAATTCTCATGTGGTAATTTTATCAAGATAATACTAGCACACAGGAAAGTACAAGGAGCTAATAAGAGACACATATCCTGTATAATCTTGTTTTCATGTTATTTTCAATCAGCATGTGGAATAACTATATGCTGACAGTATGTTTTTTCAGTCTACATTATTATTAGTCATTAAGTTCAGTAGTTTATTCATGGAACATGATACTTTCCACAATGACAGGAGCTCTCCAAATTTCAAATCACTCTTACTGTTTCTTGTTAGTACTCAAAATATTATCTGGGACTACTGCTACTTTTCCCAGCCATGTGCTATGTATTTTTCTCATGTCAACACACAAGAACAGACTGGATGGCAGCCATCAAAAACAGTCTACCTAGCTTTTAACCAACAAGATAAATCCACTGCCCTTCTTTAAAAAATACTGAACCAAAAGAGCAGGATGAACAGGAACAGAGATTGCTTCCTATTTAAAGGAAGCAGTATCAGAACAAAGTTACTAGTTACATCAGATTGTTACTAGTAAAAGAAGCAGCATATGTCAGGCCACTAAAACCTAGAATCTCGTCCCTAGAAGTCAGCACTCCACTGACATCCCCAAAAGTTATCATTTTGTTGGCACACCTAGTATAGTTTTGTCTCATTCTCATCTGTGTAACTCCATAAACTCTCCTAAGTATAATGGTAATAAAGGTGAACCAAGAGTATGTCTCTTTGTAAAACATGTTAGAAGTGTTTGTTCTATTTCTGTATATGTTTCTTGCAGTAATGGTTCATCTGAAAGCTCTTCCATTTTATTTGGGAAAAACTAGATATTTTCACCAAGACAACATCTTTTGAGGTGTGTCTTTTTCGCTGTCCTTTTCCAGTAAAATTATAAATACTGCAGCCACACACTGATTATTAACCATCACAGAAGAGTATTATTACCAAAGCAATTCCTGCAAATATCTGAAAATCACCTTCCTCTCCAACTCCCTGTATGTTTCCATGTAATGGTCCTGTGAAAAACAAGAAACTTTATTTCTTTCCTTTCCATACTCTACATCTCAAATCCAGAGAATAAACTACATCTATCATGTAGCCCACAAAAGACCTGTATTTTAGAAGTAATTAATACTTCAGGGGTATTCTCATGCCTATCCCATAGAAGGCTTTACACAAGGACAATCTGATGGGTATACCCTATAAAACCCGACCAGGCTGACCAGAAATCATCAGCTGCATGTTTTCTTTTCATGAATGCATATTGAAAAGGAGATTATATTTCCCCATGATAGAAGTAAACATCAACATTTATAATAATTTTCAAATTTAACTATAGGCTTCTAATGGGTTAATAAGCTGAGTACTCTGCATACCCTATCTGCTCCAACAATTCTAACAACTGTAATTTGAATTACATTTCAACATTTCTCTTAGTCTGATCTACCTACAATAACAGTAAACTCTTGGGCTGAACAGACAGTTACATCCAAATGCACTGGTTTATTCATAATCCAAGACCAACTTAAGCATAAGTACATTTTTTGGCCTAGGTCGAGTAAGCTCTGGAAGAGCTGTGCCCCACAACCCAAAAGCCAAGGGAAATCATCTATGTGATGAAGCCATTGCAGCCAAGATGGCTTTGTAAGCATTACTGTCTCCTTCCATCTCTCCCACAGAAAGCAGCAGTGGCAGAAGTTTAACTTAAGTGTAGCTTTACAAGGTAGAGTTTACAAGCTCACACAACTCCCCTGCAGCTGGCACTACAGTCCGTAGTCTGTAGGAAACCAACAAAATAATTCAGATAGCTACAGCCCCTCCAGCTCCTGCCACCAAAAGTCTCACTCATTTCCACTACTGGCACTGCAAAACTAGCTGGTGCCAACAACCCAGGTTGCTGCCCTCGTTTCTAGTCAAGCTGGTCTCACCTAGCCCCTGTAGCACTCACACACATGGTATAAAAAGTGGAATTACATAGAGAGGCAAGGCAGTTAAGAAAAGACCTAATAAAAAAGGACAGACTGCAGGGATCAGGCACAGGGCTCAGACAGACAAGTGTTAAGACTGGCCAGTTTACCTCTATCAGTCCTTTTTCTTTCTGGCCCAGTTTTGTCCCTTTCCCAACACTCTTCCCTTGCAAATCACCTTCTCAGATGGCATAGTTTCACTGACCTGCCCCAACATCCTGGAAACTCAGGTTTGCATCCTTATCAATCACAGAATCCTTGTCTGTGTGCACTTTTCTGATAGCTCATCTGTTGTGTGACAGATCAGGTTTTATTTCTTATCTTTGTCTCCATGAAGTTTGCTAGGCAGGTTTGCGTCTCTCTCCGTATCTTGTTTATGGCTTCCTCCTTTCCCTTATAATGCCACTTGATGAGGTCTAAAATCAAATAATCTCACTGAAATAAACATTCCTATATTCCACGTGCCCTCTTCAATTAGTGACTGATTAGGTTACGTCCTTTTATCTGCCTCCCTTATTTTTTGGTTAAACAGATTTGTGCCTTAAAATGTTCCTGTTTATTACTTCTTTTTTTTTTATCCCCTTATGACACTCAGACGTTCCTTGACCAGACACAACTTACATGAGCTGATGGTCTCTGCTTCCACTCACAGATCACAAAACTCTCCTAGAAACAATACAGAGCACAATTGTAACCACTCTGTCCATCCAGGAAGATTACTTCTGAAAACAGTAAAAACTAAGAAGAATATGGGAATAAACAACATATTTGTTGTTTATATGTCCACCTTGCTATAAACAAGAATATTTAATGAAAAGGCAAAGGGTTGGTGTAGAGGGTGAGAAGAATTTGTTATGGTAAATCAGGAAGGTTTGTCTCTTCCATCCGGGTATGTAAAGTCCAAAGGACATTTTATCTTCTTGCCACGATAAACCAGGATAGTTCACACACCCCCATCTGTATGCGCTTTAGCAGCAGTGCACATGACAGAGGCCAGCTGCAGATCCTGGAATCCAGGCAGCAGCATCTGCACTGCATCAGTCAGTTCCCTAATGAGCAAAACAGGACACTGCATATATATTGCATGTTAACAACCACAGGTTTTATCATCCTTCCCTGTTGTGCTTTCCCTTGAGCTTCACTGCTGATCAGGGTCCCATTTGATTAACATTGGTGTCCCAGAGCTCCCACATTGATAACTCTCAGTTCTCATGAAATCCAAAGCTTTCACATGCTCATTGCCCTGCCTTATTCCTGGGGGAACCACATCTACATTTTGTGTAGCAGTGAGGGAAAAAAATGGAACTAAAAAACCCACCAGGACGAAAAAAGTGGCATCATATTAACTTGTAAGCTGAGAGATGAAAAGATCTTGAGGACCATGAAGTTTGACACTTCCTTTAAATATATTCTTAAAATTCTAGCTTTAAATAAAACCAGAAAGGAGCTACCATAAGAGGCAACTATCAGACAGTAAATTAAAAGCCCTGTGCCACAAGTGACAAAAAGTAACAGATTTTATGAACAAGTGGACTACTTCCAGGCCTAACTGATGTGCTTTTTTCAAGACAAAATAAACAAGGATTATCCAGTTGGACTCAAAGCTGCATGACAAAGGACCTGTCCATGTCTAAAGATTTGCCAGCAGAATCATACTCTAATGACACATATCTTTCACTGGCAAAAGCTCTTTAGAGGAACTTAAGCTGACACCAGAATAAGAATCTTTTGCTACTATAATTGGATTTGCCCAAAGAATTTTGCTGGCTTAGCTGCCTGCACTGGCCAACATAGTGATATTTTTCATCCTACCAACTGTGCGCCAGTCCAACTAGAGCATGTAACACTGCTTGTTCAACTTCTGCAAGCTAAGCAGGATTCAGAACCTTTGTTTCAACTCACTACCATTTACATAATTGTTATACCTCTTTTCATGAATAAGGGAACATCTTAGAAGAGATGAAGAGAACAGATACAGTGACTTTGCTAGTTAAAAACTGCAAACTGTTAACAGCTGTTGATGATGAGCATTATCTTGGTATAACACAGTCATAAAGTCAAGGTAAATGGATACATGGTGAGAAAATAAAAATCCTAATATTGATGTCCACACCCAGCATCCTCCAGGCACTGGATATAAATCCTAGAATGTAAATAATGCTTCATGGGTTTAAAAAAAAAAATATCAAATTTTAAAACTACTCTATCAATAATATTCAGAGACTTTTTTTTCTAGCCAAGCTTTGATTTCAGAGTTGTAACCAGGACACAACTTGGAAACGTGGCTGTCTGGGCACATCGCAGACAATTTCCTTATGAAGGAACAGTTAGGGAAATATGAATTTGGTCTAATAAAAAATTGGCAAAGAAACATAGACCTTCCCCAATCTGCAAACTGTTTCAATAAACAGTTTGGAGATAATATAAGAGTTCAATTAGCAGGTGACTGAACAGAAGCCCCAAATGAGCCAGTTCTTTCAAAAGTCCTAGGAGATAGCATCTGGAGTACTGTGTGCAGTTATGGGCTCCCCACCACAAGAGAAACACTGACATGCTGGAGAGTCCAATAAAGGGTCGCAGAGAGGATGAAGCACCTCCTGTGTAAAAAAAGACTGAGACAGCCTTGGACTGACTGATCAGCCTAGGGAAGAGAAGCCTCAGAGCTATCTCATCAGTGAGACACTGAAGGCTCCATCTGAACACGACTAACACTTCTTTACTCTGGAGAGTGATTGTGCACTGGCACAAGTTTCATGGAGGCTGAGGAGCCTCTCTCCTTGGATTACCTCAAAAGCCATGGTCCTTGGCACTTAGCTCTACCTAGTCCTGTTTCAGTAGGAGAGCTGGGCCAGATGACTTCAGAAGTCCCTTCCAACTTCAGCCACTGTGATTCTGCAGCTGAATTTTCATGTAACGCTAAACACAAAATCTTTTGAAGCTTTTTTCCTGTGAAAGAACAAAGTGCAACTCAAATAGGACTTCCGGGTACTTCAAGAAGTACCCTTGAGACACAAAGTATCCCTGTGAGTATCTACAGCTCCCCACTGAACATCCAATACATCTGAGTATTCAAAAAAGATAATTTCTGTCTGCACTTCAGAACTTTTTTCTTGATTTTTTTTTCTTAATTCTTACACTGTCAAGAATTAAGAAAATCAACCTGTAATTAATACTTGGGATGAAAATTCCACAGAGAACAAAAACCAGTAAGTATGACACTAACAGTTTCTTATAGCCACAGGAAAAAAAAGGCAGTTAAAAAAAACCTCACCTTCCTGGCGACATCTCTGTTATGAAGAAAGTATTTAAATTCACACAGAATAGTGCTTAGCAAGGCACATAATTCTGAAAACAAACCTACAATATTTTCTTTAACTTGCTTTTGAAATACAATCACATGGCAAGAAGAAAACTAGCCACTACATCTTAAGATGGAAACCACTGTTTAATAGCCATGTCAGGTTGCTGGTACAAAATTCTGTAGCAGCTATATATACATACATCAGGTTTCCTAGTAATTTATGTGAATTAAAGAGTCCTTCTGACAGCGGAATAGCAGAACTTTCCACAATTTAGTAAAAGAAACATAATTTGTAAAATAAGAGCAACATTACCAGACATGGTAAAAAGAAGATGCAAGTTCATCTCATTTTTTTGTCTTTCAACACTATGATGGTATATCTCAATTACGTGGCTTATATCAATTATAGCTGTAACTGCAGCTAACAACTGTACCAAGAACATGCCCCAGTAATCTTTCTGGCCATCCGTAATTCACTCTTGGCAACAGGATTAATTTATTATTTACTGACAGTGGGCAAAAAAGCCAGCTTGTCCTTCAGCAATCAGAACTGACAATGAATCCTCTATGCAACGCTTATCTGTAAAAACCTGAGGCATGCAATAGCAAATCACACAGCAATAGTACAGAACTGTTTCAAAAAAACCAGGTGATTGCAAGAAAGGCCAAAATAAGAGAATTCTTGCCAAAGCCCTAGGAGAAAGCATCTAGTGTGCAGTTTTGGGCTCCTATTACAAAAGAAACACTGACATACTGGACAGTCCAATAAAGACTTGCTTTACTTATGCCCAAAAGACCATTAATAAGCTGAATATTTAATTTGTTGCTTATTCTACATCAGATTGACATTTCTGTTTTTCCAATGTTTTCTCTGCATCAGTTTCTTCTCTGAAATGCATTTCTCACTTAACTGGATGTTTAGGATACACAAAAAATAACATTAGGAGACAGCTACATCTGAAACTGCTGAAGTTTCACACAGTAATTACTTTAAACAGTCCTAAGAATTTGATTATTAGATATCAATTTCTCATTCCAAACACTGGAATACTACTTTGCTGTGCATGAATTTAAATTGCACAAAAACACTAGAAAAACGTAAAAATATTAGCATCATATTTAGCACTGCAGGACTCAACAGCATTAAAAAAAAAAGAAGATAATTGTTTTAATAAGACTACATGTTTCTTATTTTCAAGCTCTACTGTTCATACAAGATGGACAGTAAAATCCATTTCTTGCAACTCCTTTTCTAATACTGAAGCAGGTTTAAGAACCAAGGCAGCACACAACCATCTCAAAGTTCTTCAAATGGAATTTTATTAGTATTTGCTGCTGCTTACAGTACTTGCTGCATGCAAACAAACCTTTGAAATATGAACAGGTCTTGCAACCATTTTTTGCAGGAATGAATCAAAGCACTTTAAATACTCCAAACACAAAGATGTTAGCAAGTCTTTATTTTTGTATCACATCATTGTATTTTTTGTGAAAGGAAATCTTTAACTCAATCCAAAACCACCAATCAAATGTCATGATCTTTCTATCAAAAAAAAATCCAGTTTCTGGAAAAATATTAATTTCACCTTAAAATTCCAATTTATGGTCTCAGTTTTCAATTCAACTTTGTCAGTGGTATGTGTGATAGAAAATGGAAAAAACCTGAGCTATTTCTGCAGATGTTCCCTGTAATTACTATGTAGTGTGATAGCAAACATTTCAAGCTTTCTCAAAACTGAAAATTGAAAGAGTTATGCAACAATCAGTAGTGGTATCCAAAAAGATTTAAAAAAATATTTTCCATTGATAATTTTCTATCAGTCAATCTCCAAAATGTCTACCAAGATCTGAGGTAAAATGTCCACGTTTTGCCATCTGTACCACCTTACACATTATAGAAAGTGTCATTTTAGGTGATGGTGTTAAAAGCTATCTCTGGGCCTTCACAGAGTCCTGATTCTCTCTTTCCTATGTAAACAGAAGACAATTTTTTAATTAAAATCACATAATGATAGAAAGAGAACTCATTTTCCTATATACAAAGCTGAAACACACTAAATTTTGCACGTGTACCATTAGAATGTATTCATTATTGTAAAAAAATTTCTTTAAGTATCATAAAATGTGCTGAAATTGACATACTTAAAATGATGCCAGGGCAAGAGTGAAGTGGGGAAACCAAGACAAGGGGTTCAGGCATAGGCACATCTGAAAAAGATCATGTTTTCAATTTTAAAAACAATTCTGCTCTTTCTGCTTTGATGGGGTAAGGGCTCTGAAGAGAATCTGGGTCAAAATTGCTTCACAGCAAGGTCTATTCTACACATGGTTTGCATATTCAGTGTGTATTCACTAATAATTTTGCCATTTAGGCACGTGAAACCAACAACACAGGTACCCCGTGAAGACAGCGTAATTAGGATATTCGTTATGAGTAAAAATCAAAATTACAATCTTTCCACTTTAATATTTTTCCCCTCTATTAAACTACACATATATAGATGCACACAGGTATGCAAACACATATATGAAACACACCATATGTAAATGGACAAGCTATCACTTGAGCACTGAAGACCGAAATCTTTTAGTTGTGTCAACTGACGTTATGTTGACAGTATTTGCTGACAAATCATCAAAAGAACATCCAAACATTTACATCAATAAAAATGTGACTCACACTAATATAATTGATGTCCCCAATAGGCACAAGGACAAGTCAGCATTTGAAATCTGTTCCTAGTGAGAGGACTACTGGCATAATAACTAGACCTCTATTACAGTAACACATATTCATACTCGGGTGCCTTCACAGTTGTTGCCTGTCATCACAATACTTCCATCACAAAAGATGGAAGTATCTGGTCAGCACACCATACTGTTAAAAATTTCTGTGTGTAATGTAGTTTTACGTCTTCGCAGTTGATACCACGATTTTCTCTCTACATTGCTTCAGCCTCTCTGTATTGCTAGAAATTCGAAGCCCCAACAAATACCCTTCATCCATTTCAGGAACTACACAATGAATCCATAAAAACCTACATACCTACTCACCCGGTCAGTACAACCAAACTGTCATGTTAACAACAGAATGCTCTTCAATATACTCGCACTGGTATTAATGAAAAAAAACCCCAAAAAAACCCAACAAAAACAAAACAAAACAAAAAAACCAAGAGAAGCAAGTCTTAAAAGATACAGCTTAAAAGAGTTTTATTTAAACACAGGCTTGAAAATTCAAACATCAAGATACTTAATTCTAAGAATAAGGCACTCTAAGGTCTACCTTTTTCAATTTCCTTCTTCTCTGGGGAGATACCACTGAATGAGGGAGAAAACACATCCCAAATGACCACAGTAAAACTGCAATCCTTGTCCTTAACTCTCACAGCAGCCTCCAACACCAAGCAGGGCTTCTCTCACCCTGTGCACCAGTTCTGTTCTTCTATTTATGATACTTCATTTATTCTTTCCTTATTCTACAGAATTTTCCACATAAAAGCAAATTTTCACAGGTGAAGTAAACACCAAGGCTTTACTCTGCCTTTCACACAGTTCAGGACAAGTAAACTCTTCATCACCTATGGCTGGACACAGTGGGTCACCAAGCATGATGTTATGATTGGCATTTTGTTGAACTATTTTTTTAAAAAATGAATTTATTTACACTACAGAACTATCCTTAAAAACAGCACAATCTAGGACTCCAGGTCATGGCTGTTCATGAGAAATGCCCTCTTTCCTTGGTAAAGAACTGGCTGAATGGCCAGCAGGAGCAGGGCAGGGATTGTCCCTCCATACTCAGCAGTGGCGAGGCCACACCTTGAGTCCTGCATCCATTTCCAGGCCCCTCACAAGAAGAAGGACACTATGGCGCTGGAACAAACATGGTGGGTTTGGAGCATGAGCCTTGTGGGAAGCTGAAGGAGCTGGGATTGTTTAACCTGGAGGAAAAGAGACTCAGGAGACCTTGTCTCTCTCAACAGCTACCTGAAAAAAAGGCAAGGTGGGAGTTGATCTGTATTCAAGTGATAGGACAAGAAGAAATGACCTCAGTTTGGACCACAGATGGTTTAAATCAGGTATTAGGAAAATTTTCTTCACCGAAAGGATCATGAAGCATTGTAACAGGCTTCCAACTGCTTAGATGAGTCACCATCTCTGGAGGTAACAAGAGATGTACAGACACAGGTTAGTCATTTAGTGCCAGACTTGACAGTAGGAGGTCAGTGGCTGGAACTGATGATCTTATGGGTCTCTTTCAACCTAAATGATTCTACTCTTTTCAAAGCTCATCCTATTTAGACTATGTGCTACATATTAAAGACTACTTGATTTAAATATACACACATCATTTAGTTTTTATTAACAGCTTGGATAAATTAGAAAGAGTTGCTTTAAAAAGCTTAGTGAAAAAAATGTTCTTCTCTACAGCTGGGATTTGAGAACACCTTTACCATTAGCAGCTTGCAGAACTTTCTTCTTTACATGTGTCAGATTCAATACAGACACTGTAAATACATTAACTACTGCAGCAGTGGGTGGTTCCTTTGCCCCTACAAAACACAGATTAGGAGGCTGTCATCAAACAGGTCATGTAATGGGTAAAGAACTCACTCCTCAATGTGAGTGACAAATTTGAGATGACAAAACCAAGAAAGATTGACATTTTCTGCTAAATTAACTAAAATAAGGAATATATGACACAACACTGCAGGTCCTCAGCTTCAAAAAATAGCCTCTACTTTTCTAGATCTTTTCATTTACTTTAGAAAATAAGGTTAGTCTCACATAAAGTCAAAGGAAGGTCAATAGAAAACAAACCACATGATACACATTAGATGATATGCAAAGGAACACATGCCTCGCTCCCCCAAACACACTCAAATAAGCACAATTTGCTGACTCATTTCTTAAACCTTATCTCACACCTTTTATCAGGAGAAAAAAAGAGACACTAAGAACTTAAATCATGTAAGAAATCTGGTGAGATGTGTCCTTCTTTAAAACATTCTCAAGCCCTGCCTAATGTGGAACAAAACAACAGATGCACAAAAACATTCACCTATAGAAAGCAGAGCCAAAGAATACAAATACTATACTAGTACTTGAATTTGAGAAAAAGTGTTCTGGCTGTTCTCTGATACAGTAAGGAAATTAAATAAAGAGGAAAAAAGCATCACATATGATCTCTAATCTATGCTCAGGAGAGCTTCACATACAAAATGGCTAAATGCCTATTGGTCTTACCAGGTCCTTCGTGCCCATATCTCAGTGTTTTTCCCAATTCCATACTCATCCACTTGGAACTTATAAGTCTTTACAAGTTCCTTCCAGAATACAAATTGAAATTAATTTTCTAGTCTTTTATGTATCCCATCTCTCGATTTCCCATCTTGCTTTATATTCACTTCTGGTATTTTCCCAAGACACAAACACAGAAGACTGATCAAAACTGTCTCCCTTCCATACTTGCTAACAAAATAGTCTTACATCTTTTTGCAAGAGAATAATTTCCAAGAATCAGATTTTGAAAATACAGCTCATCAAAAATATTCATCACATCACAAATGTGGTTTAAAGAATAGTCCCCACACAGGCCGTCTAAAGAACCTGAATAAGGAAGAAAAGTCCTATTTTTTTGTCTAGAAAGCAATCTCTTAAAGCTTTCAGTAGACTGCTAGACAGAGCATCTGTTCAGCAGCATCATAAATTGTGCCATGAATGTTCACATCCCTTCTCACACAATTTACTGTTACTGCAGTGTGACCAAAAACGAAAAACAAAAACAACAAAACACCACTTCCATCAGAAATTAACAAAGCTAGCAAAGACAGACCATAAGGCTAAGGTAAGAGGTTCTGTAGAGAGAATGGAACTGACTTAATGAAATTTCTGAGTTTTTCTAGGACAGAAGTCTTCACAGATTTTGCAACAGGAACAAAAGACTGCAAGACTGATAAGATGAAAGAGCTACCTCCAGAAAGTCAGCCAAGTACAGCCTATGTAGTGGTACTCACATGAAGCACTAGGCATTTTTGTAGTACCTGAGGGAGTAGTGGGAAATACAAACAAAGCAAAGTTATTGAAAATAAACAAGAAAATAAAAAATTCTGAGACAGCAAACCTGGAATGTATTTACTGAGAACCAGGAACTGCAGACACTAAAGAAAGATTATCCCTATTTTCCTGAAAGGAGAAAAGCAAAGCAATCCGTCTTTCTACTGCTACAATGCCAACAGAAGACACTATGCAAGTCAGATCTATGCTGTTTACCTACTTTTCTACTTTCTAGGTGAGGTACAGTTCGAGTGCAATCCAGACAAACTGGCTGGAAGGAAAACAGCAAAACACTCAAGGTGTAAAAGGGCTTCCTTTCTCTCTTTACCCTTCCCACTGCTCTTAAAAGAGCTGATGTTAGTAGCCACTGCTATTAAAGGCCAAACCCAGCACCAGTTTTCAATGTTCTGACAAACACGCATCAGTAGAGGGCACCAAAAAGCAAAATAAGTTTCCTTATCTTTAAAGAGATTAGTGAAAGAGGAACCTACTTGCTTCCAGGAGAAGATGAAGAGTAAAAAAAATTAAAACCATCCAGTTAAATCACTGACCTCATCAAGTTCTGCCCACAGCAGAATTTAAATATTCCGTATTAGATTATTTAACTTGATATAAACTCTTGTATAGAGAAGGAAACCACAAATTCTATTTCCATATGAACTGATTAAGTCAAATCTGTATCTTCCACAAGTTTTAAGAATCATTCCTCGATAGTCAAAGTAACTTTCTGACTAAAAACGGGAAAGAAGAAGTTCTATATCTTTCCTCTACCTTTATTTTCACCTTTCAAATCCTTCTGAGGCAAGGGGAGCTGAGGCTCATAAAGCTACACAGAAAGACTTTGTGAGAACATAGTAACTCAAACACCTGCTCTGTACAAATTCTCATTAGATCCCCAGCAATTCAGCCCATGCAGTCTCTACAAACAAACATGTATGACAGCTTTGACTTACAACAAGACTACAGTTTCACAGTACAAGACTACAACTCACTAGCAGGTAGGTCTGAAGAAGTAATTCCCTCCCTAACCCCACAATTTTTATATTTTAGCAAGACCTTGCATAAAAACCATTACAACCCTTCAAGGTTTTCTTAGCAATGAGTTGAAAAAGTAACTTGACTTCATCAACAGTACACTTTAAGTCATAAAAGTTATCTCTTATTGTCAATAAACCATACTAAAAAAACATATTTAGATAAGCTGACACATAAACCTGACAAATCACAACAGTAACTGATTCAACTAATATCAGCTTCTAAGCCACATCCTCCTATTTCAGAAAAAGAAAAGAATTATATACTGTGACTTCTGCACCATGGCAGGTACAAAGAAAGGACTGATCAACGTGCAACTTCAATTCAATATTTATTACACTTTTATTAATTAAAAAAACCCACAAAGTGAACCAGAGGGGAATCAAATGAAGTTTAACCTACTCTTAAGTCCATGAGTTAAGAAATTACTTTTTGAGGCCCTTTTACTTACATACAACTTTTCACAATTAACACTTTTCACAAGTGGTATAACTCCCAGTAACAATTCCCTGAAAACTTTCTTCACCTGTTATTCTGTGATGCACACGTTTCATTTGTTGTCGGAGATGCGCTGATTAAGGAAATCATTATGAACTATCGCTAGCCATGAAAGCTGCCACAGAACCTGTTTGCTCTTTCATATTGTACTTCATCATCTAATGACTGCACCCTCCTTTCTCTCACTGCTCTTACATTAGTATCCAAATGGAGCTTTCCCCTCTCTCAGAACAGTGAGTCTCTAATAGCACAGTTGCAATATCCCCTTGAATGTAAGAAAGGTAATGTAATATAATGTTGCAAAGCCGTAAAGGAGTTTGTTGGGTCAGCAGATAGGGAAATCCCTGGGATGTGGATAAATACCATAAATTTGGCAAATGAAACCAAAACAGTTGCTTCACTGAATGACATTTAGGAAGAAGCACATCATCAGCAATACCAAATCAAATTGAATGACATTGTATTCAATATTTGAATAAGGCACACTTCTGGTAATCCTATTCATCTTAATATTCCAGTTGTCCCACTCTACATCTGAAGAGCTTATCAGAAAACACACATCTGCTTCAAATACTACCTTCAAAAATCTCTTTCAAGATGTAAATGCTATACATTCATAAACATTGTCACGATTTCCAGTTCAATGAACTTCTGTGTAAGTAGTAACTAAGCTACTTGCTCTAAACTGTTACAATTTGAAAGGAATTTCTTCAGTTAACATCTCAATGCATAGTCAGTTTAAAAACAAAATTTTTAATGAAACGAGATGCAATTCGACGGTTCAAGCATAAAAAAGAAATCCCCTCTGTATTTTTTAGGAATAGGAATTAAGTCACGTGTACTGAAAAACACCGGATGCCCTCACACGTATGCTTGCTAATTCAGTGTTTCCTTAGACAGCTGCTCTTTTAACTCATTTAAGGGGATTACAGATACCTAGAGACTTCATTTTACTGCACGGATGGGAGGACGTTCCGTGCTTCAGAAACAGTGGCTACCACCTTGCACATTTATTTCCTGTTCTGAGGACAGAACACAGCAATTCAGCTCTGCAAAGTCCGGTAAGTTTTAGCTTCCAGTTCTACCTTTTGCCAAAGCAGATAAAGCAACTTTAACAGGCTCAGACAATGACATCCCTTCCCCTCGCCCACTCCGCGGGCGGCCCGCCTGGAAGAAGCTCAGGCTCCCCGTCGGCCCAGGCCACACGGCCTCCACCTGCACGGAGATCGCCCCTTCCCCGCCCCGGCGGACGAGCCGCGGCCACCGGGCGGCGCCGCCGAGGCCCGGCCCGGCCCCGCCCCGCGCTCGTACCTGCGGCCCGGCCGCCTCCGCCGCGGCTCCGGGGGCGCTGCCCCGCCTCCAGCTGGGGCCGCCGCGGCCGCCCCGGGCCGGGCCCGACCCTTCCGCCCAGGAACGCGCTTCCGGGAACGCGGCCAGTGACGTCACATCACGGCCCCGGCGGGGCGTCCTTTGTCTGCGTCTGGCGGCGGCCGCGCGCCCAATGCGCCTGCGCGCTGCTGTGAGGGCGCCCCTCCCCGCCCCCGGCCCGGCCCCTTTTAGTTTCGGTTTCACAGAAGCGCGGGCCGCTGCCCGGGACAGACCGCTCGGGTACTGAGGGCGCGCCCGGGACCCATCTCCATCTTGTCACCTCACAGTGCACCTGCTGTCACGGCCAGTCTTTCCTTAAAGACCCTCCGCGCCAGCGACCCCAGCGCCTCTCTGGCAGCCCGTCCCGGTGTCCGACCACCCGCTGAAGCCTTCCTCATATCCCGCCTGGACGCTCCCTGGGGCGGCCTGAGGTCACCTCCTCTGGCTTTGTCGATTGAGGAGACCGACCCCCACCCGGCTCTAACCTTATTTCGGGAGTCAGTGGAGGAACAGGATCCAGCCTTCTGCTGACGGTGCCACAGGGTTCGGCTCGGGATGCGGCCGTGATCAGCAAAGGGAGCAAATGGAGCCTCAGAGAACTCATTTTCTCGAGCTGTTCCCCTCAAACAATACATCGCCACATGATTTTTTACCTTTCAAACCTCCCTGCACTCTATACCTCAGCCTAATTAAAGTTTTTCCCAACTCTGATCCAGGAAAACAAACCATCTGCTGTAGGTATAAAGAATTAACGTTATAAAGGAGATGACTCACTAGGCATGAAAGTGGTTGAAAATTGGTAAATTACATCGTTGCAGCTGCCAGAGGTGAAATGAAAAAGGCATAAAGCTGCTCAGTAAACACCGACAGAACGATCTGGGACTTAAGAGTGTGTGGGTGTGGGGATGTGACATCAACAGGAATGAATCTGACCTGTCCTAATTGGACAAGAAAATTTTCCAGTTTTGAAATTGGAAGGGGTAAAAGAAATTCCCCCTAATATTCCCATTTTTTTTAAATATAACTGCCCCTAACCCATTCACCACAAGAGGTGCATGTAGCCCTATATAATACATCATATATAAATAAATGTGATGGGTCCTTCAACTACCTGAATTAGTGAATCATTTTTTGTTCAGCTGTGTGTGAATTTTACTGGCTTTTGCTACCAGACACTACACCATCCAAAGCGGAACACAAAGCTGATCATTTTTACTTTAGGATTAGAACTTAAAAATACTTCTTGTGAAGAAGTATCTTTTTAATGAGTTGACAGACCTCTGTGTTACAGACTGGGTTATTTGATATCCATGGCAATGTCATTGAGATAGGCAAATGAGAGTAAGTTCACAGGAGCACAGAATTGTTAGGGTTGGAAGAGACCTCTAGAGACATCCCATCCAATTCTCTTGTCAAGGCAGGGTCACCTCGAACTGGTGAAACACAACATATCTGGAAGATGTACTAACTATAGCTGGGAAATTTAAAGGTTAGAAATAGTAAAATAAATTATGTAGTTATGTATTTCAGTCATAAGTACGAAAAAGAAATTCTTTACATACTGTGAAAGTAAAATAAATGAAAATAAGCTAAAAAGGAGAAAAGTAAAATATAACTACCAACCCCTTAGTAGCAGTAAAAAAAAAATTCTACTAGATTGCCCCACAGTGCCTTTTGTTTGTTTGTTTTTTAACTGCATGGAATAGATAACTTGACATCTGTGAAAAGAGATGTTGCAAGAGTAGTTAAGGGTTGCATCTTTGGACTTTCTTTTCAAGATGAGTTAACATTCTGTAATAGAAGCACACCACTGGTGAACAGCCACCCAATGGACAAAAAAAGTATTTTTAATGGTAAATAAACTTGGTATGATTGAAAGGCTCTGCAGGATGATATACCTGCATTTATATCTAACACTAGTAGGAATCCACTGCTTGAGCATTGAAGTAATATACCACAGAATAATAGTTCTTTCTTACAAGAACCTTTCCCTAAATGCTGTCCTGAATAAAGAAATTTATTCCGTTCTTTTATTTAATGTTTGTACTTTAAAACAAATCAAAGAAATTACAAACATGCAAAAACAGTGCCCTGACTCATGCACTGAGGTTTAAAAGCTCCCACTACCAAAACAACAATTATTTTTAAATAAATCTCAATTCTAATTGCTTTGCTACACCAAATAAAATGGGAAATATATTTCATACCTATGCTATATTGGATTTCTCTGTAAGACAAGAAGCACTACTTTGGGTGCTACAAAATTGGATGAGTTCTTAGTACTACCAATAATGCTCTCAACAATGAACATCCCTCTTAATGCAATGAGTCCACACATGAAAAATCTTGGACTTTGGTTTCCTGCTGATGTCACTGAACATGAATTCAAGATTCTCATGTGCCAAGTCAACAAAATCAAGTAATTGGAGTGGAAGCCTGGGAATTGTTTTCATTAAGATTGCAACATTTCTTTAGCATGTGTGGTGTGGAACTTTTCTCATGCTGTTACCCAGAAAATGACAACTGGGCTTGTGGAGAAACTACTGTAAAATATATGTAGATTGCCAGTCAAATATGAGCCTTTACTTTTCTTCTAAAATGCAAAAACCGGTTATGCGCAATCAGTCAAAAAGTAGTAAATTATTTTGCTGAAATATGCCTATTGACTAATCAGGTATGTCAAACTATTTTAAATGCATGCTTTTTATAAAGTTTCTAGAATGAGTACAAAAAGACCCAGCAATTAATAAATTTGTAGATAAATCAATTAAATCCTGCATTTAATATAATTTAAATTATATTAATACGAAAATGAACAGGTGGTATCTCTCAGCAATGGCAAAATAAATCAGAACCTGATTTTCAAAGTAATTCAGAGTGGAAGCTGACCAAAACTGACACAAGAATGTAGGCGTATGTGACGACAAGCAAGGAGTGATAGGGGATTGCAACTGTACTCTAGTACAGGCTACTTTTAGGAAGCATCACTTATGATTTTTGAAAAGCATATCCATATAGACAAAACCTCTGAAAAAAACCAAAACCAAACAAACCCCAATCTGTGGGCATCCAGAGGGTGATGGCCAAAAGCTCAGAGTCCCAATGGACATCAGTGACAAGTTGTGTCCCAGAGATATCTGTATCAGGACCAGTGTTATTCAATACCTTCATTAGTGACACAGAAGAAGTGCACCCTCATCAAAATTGCAGGTGACACCAAGCTGAGTGATGTGGTTGACACTCCTGAAGGACAGGATGCCATCCAGAGGGACCTGGACAAGAGAACTGTTCACTGTTTTTCTAAACAAGTGGTTATTTTAATCAAGGAATCAACTAGAATTTCCTACAAAATCCAAGTCAGACAGCTTCACATATTCTTACAGAAAAACCAAAACCCTTATCAAATAAACCTGACACCTGAGGGAAAAACATGTCTTTTAAACAAACCCCAAACCACGTTCTTTCTGCTTTTTATACTAGCTCTACTTCAGCAGAATTTACAGTTGTAAATTCTTTCTCAACTGGTGCAGAATCAACCCCAAGGAGAAAGAGTGTTTTTTTCCACTATCTCTAACTACGCAAAAAAAACCCCATCTGGCCCAATTCCTCTATTAATATGGAGGCAGATGGTGTATCAAACAACCACTCTTCTGAAATTTATACCAGGTAAGCTGCCACACCCCTTCCTGTGCCCCTGCCCCCAAACCAGTGAAGCACCTAACAAATGGATTTTCCAAAAATATTAAAACCACTTATAATTGCCTTGATATGAAATAAAACTAAGAGAAGACAATCAGTGTAAGACAAGAAATGGTCTTCCATGTAATGACTCACAAAAGGAAAATGGTTAGGTTGCTGCACTAGGATGGCACTGAAATGCAATTTCCCCCACCCATTTCTCACCCAGGAGTCTACCACTGCAGAGTACACAAGCCCTAAAAAACAAAGCAGTGAATACTGTTGAATATAGCTAATCAGATAGTCAAGTGGAAACTTAAAATAATGTTGGCCTATGTTCTGGATAGCACGTTTGATCCCTGTCTGTAGGATGAACTAGTAACCAAATTTAGGGTGGTACCTAAAAACAAACAAACAAACAAACAAACAAAACTCCCCAAAAAGAGACCCCAACAAAAAAAACAAATACACACACACACGCACACAAAAAAACCAAAACAACAAACAATCAAACAAATAAGAACCCCAAAAAGCTATAAACCCCCCAAAACAAAACAAAGAAATAAACAAAAACATCTCCACAAAACTGGAGGAAGGAGAGTGAGAGAAGAAAAAAAGATACTAAGGCAGTAGATCAGTAAAAGAAACTTTTTGTGAAAACAATTCTGGTTCTAGGATAAGCTTGAACAACTTAAAATTAACTTACTCCAGAATTTCAAAGCATGATTAGTGCACTTATTAAGGCAGCGCCATGCAGGTTGCATTTCACCTCCCAAGAAAAAATATTTAGAATTTGACCAATATCTGGCCCTTTCTAGGCATATCAAGCCAAAAAGTTAGTTTACTATGATGTATTTGCATACAATGTAAGACACATTACATGATGAACTAAAGTTAATCAATTTGCAGTATTTACAGACAATGAAGCTTAAGGTAAAATCATCAACAGCCAGTCTCACAAGCAGTTCAATGTCAAAACTACTCCTTTCTGTATGCCACAATTGCAATAGTGATCCAAGTATCCCTGACCATTTAATAACCAGTACTCTACTAAACCCAAGCAAACTAATCTGCAAATGTGCCAAAAAAGGGTTAGGGAAATGCATGCACATGACTAGACAGGTTGCTATTTTGAGGTTGCATCACTGAACAAGAAGTTCCAATCTGTAAAAGCTTCAATTCCCAATTCCAAAACAGGAAAATATAGCTACTGTGAAGAAAGGAAAAAAAAAAAAAAAAAAGCTTTGAGCACTTAGCTAGGCTCTAATCTCTAAAGTCAGAAGAAACAAGACACCCTACCTTATCTAGAAATTAGCAAAAGCATTGCTGTTATTTATTAACTGAGAGTGTCAATACAGCAAATCACAAACACTTAGAACAGCAAAGGAATACAAGCAAAATTAAAAATACAATAATAAAGACAAATTTCTCATTAACTGTCTGAAAGATTGTCCAGAGAAAAATATTTATCTAATTATGCTAGAGACAGTTCAAAAAGTAACTCTGAAAGCCGACTGCTTTATTTGCAGAACAATACATCTTTGTGTAGTAAAAGCTATATATAAAAACCCTGCAATGCATTTGCATCTTGTGAATGAAACATTCACATAAATCTCACCTTGTCACTGTCATCAGTACAAATGTGATCTTGATGGATTGAGTGGCATTGAAACGATGTACCAATACTACCTGGAAAACAAGGAGGGAAGGGAGAAGAAAAATAACTAAAATGATGACCCAATTTCTGTGAACACTAAAAATAAAGATAAATTTAGGAAACTTTATTTTCTCTGATATTTAGTTGCGAAATAGCTAGGTTTGATAGCAGAATAAGCATCAGAGACACATTTTACAAGTGTGCCAATGTCTTCACATATATTTTTTAAGACTTTTAAACAGAACAAAAATTATAGCTAGTTCATCAATCTAAAACAAACAAATGCAGTAAAGTACATATGCACATATACAAATAAGGAGAAGCTACACACTTCAAGTTTGTATACTGTACTACAGAACATCTGCAGCGCCCTGGGTAACCACAAACCAGCAGTCTCATTCCAGCAAAACATTAAGAATAAAAGAGGAAAATTCCAAGGTCAAAGTTTTAATTGTGTCCACTTTTCTTATAACGGAATTTCTGCCTGCTTAATGGTTCTATACAAGTTTCTTTATGCCTACAATACACCTTTACAAAGGCTTACCCCATTCCTGAGACTTCTGTCCAAGGAATATATGAAAATACTTTATATGAAGCTTCTTTCTGATTTATCACTTCAGAAAAATTATGTTGCTATAGGAGTCATTGTACTGGCTTGAACATCAGTAGAGCATGATCGTACTGTGTATTTTTTGTAGGAAGAGAAGGCAAAGAAGAAATCACTATACAGTTGAAATACAGCAAGATGAAAAGAGAAAAAAAGAACCAGTTTTAAACAGTTTGAAATATGCAGTGCTCCCCTCTTACTTTATTTAGACTTATGCAAACCACAAATGTGCCACTACTAACACTCCACAAGTTTTCTTGAAACTGGAATCAGTTCAAGCTCAAAAGCAAGCTACAAAACCCAGGAGAACACAGTGTTAAAGGTAAGGCTTGATATCTTTCTGCCTATTATCCCAGAGGCAGACCTGATGTAAAATACAACATCTTGAATTGGTCTAAAATGAGAACATAGGCAACAAGGAATAGTTAAGTTCAGCCAAATTACAACAAATACATATAAATTTGTTTCAGGCATCTACACATGTGGATAATGAAAGGAATTTCCTAATTCCATTCCTTCCTCCTAAGAGGTGAAATTCCTAATACTTACTCCCTAACAAGTTGAAACTCATAAATGTGGACCTTGCATTACAGGCTACATTATATGCTTTACAGATAAGGCTTTTCATGAACAGTGATTGCATGCACCATCACAATGATAAGATCATTTTTTTCTAGCTAAAACAGATACCAGCAGTAGCAACATGGCTCTAATAGCAGAGCTTCCAGATAGTAAATGCCACATAAGACACCTGGGCAGCTCATCAGTTTTCATTATGCCATACTTTCAATTGTAACGATATCCATATTACCAAGAAAAAAATCTAGCTTGAGTTTTATCTGTACATTTCAGTCAAACTCAACTGTTCCACAGATAACCTAGTGCAGTTAGCAGAGAATATGGCAATGTTTTCCTTTAAATTGTTTTTTTTTCCTCTCTCTTAACAGGATTATTCATGGCTTTTATGGCATATTTGTTTCATTTGCAGTCAACTAATACACTAGCAAGATACAAGACAAAATCCCTAACTGCAAGAAGTGAAGGCATTACACACATCCTGCCTGCTTTGCACCAGTGAGCTGGCTGACCTCACCAACAGCCTCACCAAAAGCTGCCTTCGGAAAAGGCTTTACATCAAAGACAGCATTGATAATGCAGTCCCTTGAATGAGGCCAGCAGAGGTAACAGATCTGAAGACACTGACACAGCAGACTACCAGCTAACGGCTGTGCTTCATGACAGTGCAATTTATAATGTTGAGTTACACGGTCAGGAAATCCTGTAGGACTTTTCTGATCTTAAAAATATTTTTTTTATATATACACTTAAAATAAAAAGCAGTTTTTAATAGCTGAGTTATTATGTTTCTAAAGTGTTTTCTTTCTGACACAATGCACTGAGAGGCAGGTTAATCACCTTTCACCCACCTGCAAGGAAGAACAGAGTCAGAATCTGAAAAGTCAGAATCTGAAAAGTCAGAATCTGACTTCAGCAGCTCTCTAGTCTGTGTCAAGGACTTTCAATTGTTGTTAAACCGTTAAAGATGCCAGAGGACTGAAAGGAACAAAAGCCAATTTGCATTGTACTGACTGCAGGGAGTAGATACAAACTCAGTTAAACTACCTTTATGTCCCCAAATTTACAGGGAATTTCGGACCAACTCAAGACTAACTGCACTCCAGGGCCAGCATATCCTAGGGCTGCTACAGTCAAAGCTTTAATTCTGACTGAAGAATTAACTCTGCAAAGCTGACTGAGAGGGGAGAATGCCATGAGACTCCTACATAAGGGGAGAATGTGGCAAACAGGCCACTGCCCACATCACCTTCCAAAATGCACTTCCTTGCTACTGTGTTCAAGAGATGCAACTAATGCCCAGCATTTTCTCAAGCCTAATCCTAGCTTGAACTTTCTCTTCCACAATCCAAAGTAATTTCCATGCTGTGCTTTTTGCTTCAAGCCTGAAGTAACAGGGCACTTTGCAACTGACAACAGTTGGTTTTCTCAGACTCATAGCTTCTAATATCTAGGTGACAAAATAGTAGCCTCAATTTATGCTGAGACACCACCAAAATACAGCAGGCATAAATGAAACATCAGATCAGGTATCCTTTCACCATTACCGGTATCAGACAGGGTAGAGAGTAATGCCCTTCAATTGATGCACTATATGTGTATATATATAACCTCTTTAAATACACTTAAATTCTTTTGCACATCCTTCTTCAAATAAAGTGAGATACCCAGCTTAGTATTATGACTTGCACTCCAGGAAAAACATTAGTTCTTTTGGAACAGGCAAGAAAGAAAGTGCTGCACTCCCCAGCTGCCACAGGAAAGGGATTGTTTTTCTTTAAAACCCAGACATTAAACTGAACAGCAAAATGGAATCTTCAGAATTTCATGGGTATAACTTCTACATTGTAATAAAAAGAGAATCAGTATCAGGTTTGAAAGGCGTGCTTCACGCTTGCCAATTTAAAGCATCCAAATACACACAATGCTTGTCCAAGCAAAAAAGTGGTGTGAATTCAAACCTTTTAATTCAGTAACTTCAGAGCTACTGGAAGTATCTCATTGCTTAAATGAATAACACTGATTAATACATTCACTGACTCTCCAGCAGCACCAGTGTCATTAGGAAATCATTTGTGTATGACACCTGTACTATTAAACCTACTTTACCTAGAGTTAAGTTGTTGAGTCTTACTAACTTGCATGAATCAGACAAGTTCTGGGCTAAGTGTCTGATTTGCAGACTAGAGTCTGTAAAGTAGGAAATGCATGGAAACAAAGTCTGAATTGGATCAAGTTTAGACTCTTAATAACTGCTCCCTTAGGAAAACCTGTGAGCTGAATGGAGTAAATAGATGTATCTGGTGAGAGACAGCCATGGATGGCTAGTATACTTGAAAAGATAAAAGGAAAGGAGGTTAAATTATCTGTGATCTAGGAGCCTCAACATCCAACAAAATAATGCAAAGCACTCCTGCGGAGTTCCTCTACCTGTGGCACATTATTTAGATTTTATATGTTCCTTCTAATTCAAGAGCCTTTCAAACTGCAGTGAAGAAGTTACTTAATGGATAAACAGAATACTTTGCTGTTACAACAGGAAAGTTAGAAGTGAGTGCAATAAAAGATACAGCTACTCAGGTTGGTCAAGTAAGAGATAGGCTGCAAATTAGGTATATTATGATACTTTTAAACTTTTTTCTCTATGCGTGCAAATCTGACCACAAAGAAGAAACATGATACCTTGTATGCCAGCTGCATACAATGCACACTAGGATTGCTAGCCTTCCCTTCTTTCTTCCACTCCTTTTTTAATAAACTCCAACAAATTGACATTCCTATGGATTTGCATCCACTTTAATTTAGGTTGTTTAAAGAATTTATTACACTCTAGGAAGAGCTAATATTTTTCAGTTGCGTGGTATGGGGCACAACACTGATAATTTAAAGCAACTCTTCAGCATGCAGTATACCTATCTAAGACGCTGTGATAAAACTTTGGAATGCATTCTAGCCAGGAAGCAGCCTAAAGTCACTAGAGAAGAAAAAAAAAAAGAACGGTAAAATGCCTCCTGAACTTCTCTCCTTCCTTTCCTCCTGCTGCCCCTACTTGTCAAGAAATCCATGCTCTTGTCAAAACTGCAACCAGCATAGGTTTGCTGGTGTTTCCCGAGTTCCAGTGTCCCCTCCCACACCCTCACCCAGTCAACCTTACTGGTAAACCTGCCAGCCCCTTTTCCCCACCACAGTGCTCAGCCAAGGAATGCTGTCCTCAATTCCACACACCCAGTGAGAACTTAGAACTAGTAAGCATCAGGAAGCATAGCAACACTGTAAGAAAAGCTCCCGCAGCTTTTCCTTTTTCTGCAGCTACCAGAGAAATACACAGCATGCTTACTAACCAGCAAGAAATGGGATGAAAATGACACAACTGAGAGTTCAAAATGAAATCTGGGCCTACATTAATTGCAGTAAGTTAAATGCATCTTCCAGTCAAACTTCTGACTGAGTGACACCTCTCAGACATTTTCGGAGAAAAGGAGAAGAACCTAAAAGAAAGACTTTGTATTTTAACACCATGAAGTCTGACATATTTTAACAGTACCAGAGCTTTAAAAAAGAACAGGCAAACTTACTTTAGTACGGCAAAATGCCTGAATATGAGGCAGGCCTCAGCTTCATAAACAAAAGTCATCTATAAATCAGAATTGAAGATTGTTTTACCTTAGGTTTCTGCTGTGTCTGTACAAGGCTGCATAAACACTTTTATTTCAAGGAACATCTAATTTAAATTTACAGGAACAAACTGGACAGCTTACTTCAGGAAATGTCCACTAAATGGCCCTCACAGCAGCCATCTGAATATAACCCCATCTAGATACCATCTGCCTTAGTGTTGAAAATTTTGTATTATTTGAAAGTAGGTATCAGTAACTTGAATTGTTAGGATGCAAGCTGAACTTTATCTGAACTATAAGGCTATATTGTGTAAGTCAAAGAGGTATTATAGTGAAACATGGAGCTAAAAATCTGAACATTAATAATAATTAGTACAGACAAACCTAGCAACTTAAATATTATTTTAAAATATTATTTTAAAATTATTTAAAATACTTAAATATTATTTTAAAGACAGCCCATAGATTGTGGTTTATGAACTGTAACAACCATATTTCAACATGGGCTATAAAACTAACAGAAGCTCCCACCAAAACCAAGCTAAGACGGTGTGATGACCATATGGCAACCACTTGGTAACAAACGAACTGATGAAGAGCAAGAAGACTCCAGACCCTAACATTGCTATTTTTCCAGACTGTCCCATGAGAGATGGCAAATAAACGTACTGAATGGAGATGAGAACATAGTGACGAAAATTTCTTTAACACTGTGCTTGCAAACACGCTTATAATAATGGCTCCCTCACCTCATACAAGGAAGTACTGTGTCCCAGCTGTTGCCTTCTTCCTTCTCCACTAGCTTTAGGAGCTACATGTTTTTAATTGAAGAATGAGAACTACACTTCAGAGGGACTGGTAACTCACAGAGTCAATCACATGGTTTCATCCCCTCCACAGCAGTCTGAGACAAGGAAAGAGGCCACTGCTTTGGCGGCCACCCAACTTCACCTTGCAAGGTCCAAATTCTGAGAAGATTTGCAAATTTTTAAGCTAAGCACATACCTGCAAAAAAAGTGTGAGTCATTTTCACACTATAAAGTGTCTGAAGGATTCAACACATCAGCAACATGCTTCCTACATACCCTACAATTCTGCAGCTCAAGTAAGGTATCAAGTACAACATCAAAAGGTTTTTTCCTCAACTAACAATGCAGCATTACTGAAATATTCTAAAATTTGTGTTTTCATATCTTTATAGTGCACATACAAAAGCAAGGAATTTTTTCCATAGGTTTATTGACAGCTATTTGCTTTTCTCTGGGGATCATTTTTTCCTGCTTATTCAAGAAGCTGTTCAGCAAGAAATCATCCAGTGAAAAAATTTAAAGCTTCAATAAACCTTCAGGAAATCAGCTTAATGCAGAAATACTACTACTATACCCATAAGCACAGTACCAGTATTTTACTGGTGTTCTTAACACTCAAAATGTCAAGACATGAACTCTATCTGAAAAGACTACACAGCCAAGCATGAAGAAAATGATAGCAGAGTGTTAAGCTTGGTTCCTAGTAGTAAGTCACAATCAGAGAAAAAGAACTATATAAAAAAGTTAGGTAAGAGCACTGTTTGTGTCAAACAACCTATTTAGCCTATTTCCTCTCTGTTAGTTTTGTATTTTCCTGTTTTTCATGCAAGTGTCAAACATGGAAGATTGCAAATAAATGAGGATGAGGAAATCATTTAACCAAACTAAAAAACCTGCATCGGATGACAGTTCAAGTCCCTTGGGAAAATCCGCTGCTCATTCAATAGGGTACAAGATAATTTCAATGAATCATAGGACCATTTGGATTTTTAGGAACCTTTACATACCATCTAGTCTCTCTATCATTAGACCACATTGCTCAAAACACTGTTCAAGCTCATCTTTAATAGTTTCTGTGACTGAACTTTTACAACTTCTCCTCGACATCCACAAGGGCAACTTGCTCCAGTGTTTCTCTATCCTCATTGTTAAAACTTATTTCCTTCTTTCCTCCTGCAGTACTATAGACGGGGGTCTCAACTGAGTGCAGTAGAAGGAGCAGAATCACCTCTCTTGACCTGTTGGCCATGCTTCTCCTGAGACAGCTGAGGGCATGGTTTTGGGTTGTAAATACACACTACTGGCTCATGTGAATGTCCATCCACCAGTACAGGGAAGTCTTTCTTTGCAGGGCTGCATTCAATCAATTCATCCACCAGCCTCCATGGAAATGGGGGATTGCAGTGATCCAGGGGCAGGACCTTGCACTTTTCCTATTAAACCCCATGGGGTTCACATGGGTTCATTCAATGTCATCTAGTGATGGATGGCATCACTTTCACCAAGCCTATCAACTGCACCACTCAGCATGGTGTCATCTACAAACTTGCGGAGGTTCTGCTCAATTATTTTCTGCCATTGATTAAGGTATCAAAATGTATTTGTCCCAGTAGAGACCCCTAAAAGACATCAGTCATGACTGGTTTTCACATGGATACTGACCTCTTGACTGTAACTCTTTGAACATGGCCAGCCAGCCAATGTCTTATCCATCTTATCCAAACAATACATTCATCAGATCCTTCTTCCTTCAGTTCAGCAACATGAACATTGTGTGGGACCATGTCAAAAGCTTTGCAGAAGCCCAGGGAGACACCTGCAGCTCTTCCCTTGTCCACTGACGCAGTCAGGACTCCGTCATAGTCAGGCATGAATTGCCCTTGGTGAAGCCCTGTGGGCTATCTCTAGGCACCTCCATATCTTCCTTATGATTTGACACGGCTACTAGTAGGATCTGTTCTGTGATCTTGCTGAGCACCAAGATGAGGCTGATTGGTCAGTAATTTTCAAGGCTCTTCTTTTTACCCTTTTAAAAAGGGTATGTCCAAAAGAAAGCCAAAAGTGCCTGTGGGATTACTGATTTTAGATACGCGATCTGGAACCATCTCAACTGCTCTAAGGACATACAGAAGTAACACCTAATATGTAAGCCAACCTTTGTGTGGGGAAGGGAACAATTTTCCAAAAACTGACTTAGTCCCACAACTAGTACATGTTTCTTAAGGGATTATCTACCTCTACACTCTGCAGATAATTCCATGCTGCTGCAGACAAGATGTATAGATGCAGAAGAGATTACTCCCATGGACATGGCACTCGGGTACTTGAACCAAATGAAGAACACAATCACCAGTTCCTCTCCCTCCTTAGATCTCCTCTCACGACAAAATCATTCTAAGGTGATTTTCTGAAGAACTGACATAAACTTTAATTGCAGCTTGAAACATATGACCTCTGCAGCTAAAGCACCATAACATACTTCCTCTTAACTGCTGTACTACATGACTCTTACAATACCCACCTAATGAAGAATACTTAAGACACAAAGCTTGATGCTTTAAGACACAGGGACTAGAGCAATGTTTTATTTTCCACTCTGTTCTCCCCTGTGTACAGAAAGATTCACAGCTCCTACACCAGAGTTATCTCTGATACATAACAAAAGTAATTAATAGTTTATTAACAAGCTAAAAGAAAACTCCATTTTTGCATTAAAATTCTGCAAGAGAAGGACACTGTTGTTAAGAAACTCTGAACAGCATCTCCAGTTTGTGGGGTCTGGTCTCTGTGGCTGCTTTGCTTAGTAGTTAATCATGGTTTACTTGCTATTCCCTGAAGGCTGTTTCATCGGGATTGCTTCTGTGAAAGTGTAGTCTAGTGAAGGATGCTCGCACTCTTCAAATGCACATTTAATGTCAGTCCAGAGACAATTATAACACAGACAAAGAACGAGGTGAAACTCACCACAGAATATAGTACTGAAGGGCCAATATATAGCAGTGGCTTTTCATAAGGAGCCTCTCCTCCAGGAAGTTCAGTATCTGCTTAGAAAGAAGGAAACATTTTGCCTGTTCTTGTCATCTTTCAAAAGGAGGCTAACAGCAGTACCATAAGCCCAAAAGGCATCCAAACAGTTACTATAAAGCATATGCAAACAGCTAGAAAAGGAAAGAAAACAGGTATTTCAATAACTCAGGGATGACTTTTGCTGAAAGTAAATCAACTGTAGAACAAAGAATAAAACTGGCAAGCCACAAAGCATCTTAAAAAAGATAAAATCTTTTAATCTTGTCCTGGAATTCAGTTTTCATCAACCACTGTGTGGGAGCTGAAGCAAGAGATGCAAATACCAAGCACAACTACATTAAAGGCCTGGTCTGAGCATAAAAGATCACACAGATATCCTCTACATGTTCTATTTCCATCTTTATAGGAATTTGAATTACTGGTTTTGAAGAATCGGTGGTCTTGAATTTCTGAGCCTCCTGAATATAACTTATTTTTCAAAAGCTACCTGAAATTTCAAGCCATTTGTTCTTCTCTATTTGTAACTACATTATTAAACTGATTTTCTTGAAATTAATCTTCTCTTGAGAATCTCATTTAGTCTCTAAAAAATCAAAGACTGCTTGTACAGACTTTCTGGATGCAATGAATAAAGGGCTTTCTATGGCTTACATTTATTGTTACCAACATAAACTAGCCATCATTGCCACAAAAAAAAACCCCTCCGAACAGGCATAGAAGCACAATTTTGACTCTTAACCTTAGAATGTTGCCCCTGCTTGTTTCTTTATGGTATCATTTATCAAATTTAGCATTAATTTACACAAAGGCTGTGGTAATTGTTTCATTGGGGTTTTCAGCTTTAATGTGGTTTTTCTAATAATACAGCTCCCATCCAACCTAGCTTGGAGAAGAGAATTCTTGAGTGGTAAAAATATTGTTGGTGCCAATTCCTGTAGTCTTTTACACAGACAGGAAAGAGCAATGATGTCCAATGTCAGTGAAATCTGAGAAACAAAGTTTTAAATGCACCTCAATCATATTTATTCTTTTGCCTTTTATTTTCACTGCATTTTCAATCTAACCATAAAGCAAAAGGTAATAAAGAGATATTTCCTACTTAGGAACTGACCTTGCAAACATCTGTTTGAAACAGAATCAATTCTGAAAGCATGGCTAAAGGTGCATGATCCAGCCACCTCTCAGTAATTGTTTCAAACGAGAGAGAGCCCAAGCTCTCTCTAAAGGCAGCTTATTTAATTAAATGTGAAAACCTGAACACAACAAAAACCGGTCTAAGGAGGAATCCAGAGAAGCGAGATCTAAGTAGCGCTCTGTTACTGTGTACGAGCTCTCCACATCCCTCACCTCCCTGAAGCCCACCATTAAGTGCTTACAACTGCAACTCACATTAATAATCAGTAAGGAGTGACTTGCCCCAACAAAATGAAAAAGTTAATTTATATTTGACAGGCCATAAAATAACTTCCTCTCTTCCTGTCTTCTTGGTTTTGCTCCAATTAGTAGGCATTTGTCTCAGTCTTGTTTCAAAGAAAACCATGTTAACAATCAACATTTTATGTCTTTTCTCATACATGCAGAGTATAACACCATCAGCAGCCAAAGACACCACACCAACTTCACAAAAAAATCATAAAAAATGTTTAGTAATACTTCTGTCCCCTGAACAAACCAAGCTATGATGATAACATAGAAGTTACTTTGGAAGAAAAGAACAAAAGGTCAACAGAACACCTCTTTTAACCCAGTGCTGCTTGTAGTAAATTATAATAGAGATTTTGATTCCGCAATATTACAGTTTTCCTCCCTTTCTAGATATATCCTGTCTCAAGCTGACAAAGCTTATACAAAGAGAAGAACTTTCTGAGGAGCCTCAGCTTGGTTTATCACAAGCAGCACTATCATTGTCATCAATAAGACAAAGCTTCTGAGAAAATAAGAAGAAAATTTGACATCTGTATATAATCAAATGCTGAATATTTCTCTGAAAAAGCAGGTTCTAAGTTTTTCAAGTAACAGTCAGTAATAGATTACATTAAGCTTTACAGAATAACATTTCCATGCTAATTCTGTCATGGGAACTCTTTACAACTCCTTTTTTTGTACTCTGGCTTTTAAAACCAAGACGCACTACTGTATACTTTGTCTGATCTTAATATTCCTTTTCAAAGATGCCTAGGCACCTCCACAGCTCCCAGTCCCTGTCATCACCTATATTCCACTTGCCCTTGTCTACATCCTATGCTCATTTTCAAAACCTTTTTCTTCTACACTGCCTATCCTGAGGAAGGATATCAACTGGTATATAATCTCCAGTTTTAGTTCTGGTGCAAATGTGAGAGACAGTTATCCCAGACATAACCCACAGGTAAAACTACAAGTTATTCAGCCAGCAATCAGGCATGCAGAAAGCATCAGATTTCTTGCTTTCAGTTTCCAGCCTTTCAGAAATCTGGTATCTTTTTTGATGATTTTGAGTTTTAAAGATTCTTTAATTTAAAAGGGCATCCATAAGGAGAGTAAATCAGAACACTGACAACAGGAGACCAAGCCAAATTTCAAATCTGAGGAGCGTATTAGTTAACCAGAAAATTATTAAAGAAGTACTCTGAGAAACTTACATTTAAAACCTTTGCTCCCTGTCCTGTCACTACAAGCCTTGGCAGTAAATCTCTGTTCATCTTTTAAACCTCCTTTTGAAAGGTCACAGTAAGGTCTTCCCAGAGATTTCTCTCCTCCGGACTGAACAACCCCAACCCTCAGGCTCTCCTCGAAGGAGAGACCTTCTGACCATTTTTGTGACCCTCCTCTAGACCTGTTTGAACAGGTCTATGCCTTTTGTGTACTGAGGTCTCCAGAACTGGGTGCTGTATTCCCACTGGGATCTCAGAAGAGCAGAGGAGAGAGGCAAAATCACTTCCAAGATGCAGTTAACTTTCTGAGCCAAAATGCATTTCTCTCTGTCCTGGACCCTGGGGATTGCAGAATGTATCTTCTAAACTCCTCCCAAATTTAATACAGGAAAAATCCTTTAGCTTCTCCAGTAATACTAGCAGACAGAAAAACTCTTCTGAAAACAGCCATATGCCCTATGAAAAACTCTTCTGAAAACAGCCAACAGCCATAGGTTAGAGGCAAAAACCTTCCAGGGTTAAATATGCTCCCTTTTCAGTGTAAAAACACCCACACTGTCCTATGGAGTACTGGAAATAGGGCAACTTTTCAGTATGGTTGGATCAGTCATTAGTTTTGCACAATGTTGTCTTTCCTCTTTTAAGAACAGAGAAATTGGTCTATCCATATTCCATAGGCTACCAGGTGCCAGCAAGACCATTAAATGTTAACAGAAGCACTCTTCTGGTACATATTCAACACTCAAATTAGAAACCTGTCAGCCATGGAATGAGTTAAGTTTGTAAACAGGAACAAATGTTTACATTTATTTTAGCTTTGTGAGACATTATTAACTCTAGTAAAGAAACTCTGGAAGCGTTGATACTTCAGAACAAATAGATAATCTTGTTGCAGTACTGGTCAATAGCAATTCTGTCTGGAGAGAGCACAGAAGACAGCACTTCGTTTCTCCTCCTTTTGGCAGACTCTTTCAGCCCACAACAAACAATAGTTCTGGGACCCTGGACCTGCAGGTTGCATGTGGATGGTGTTGAAAAGTGAAGAGTGACAGATCCATCCCCCATAAATTTGCAATAAATAAACTATTCTCAGCCCTCTACTTTTCATAACTAATTTAAACTCCATTCAATTTTTCACTTCTGATAATCCTTGCGTTTTCCAAAACTCATCTAAAGGTACTCAACAGAAAAGAACCTTTTTTCCTTGAAAAGAGTGCATTAACAAAATTAGCTCCAACTAACATGCTAATCTGAAATCATTGCAGGTAATATCCCTCAGAAAGGTAATTAAACTTTCTGTCAAGTAACTATTCAAGCAACACAAGCTGAATTTTACCCATCTGTATATGTTACATATTTGGAATGAAATGCCCTAAAGTGACCAACATCAAAACTAACAGGACAGGTAATACCAAGAGTAAAGGTTAGCTGCCTTTGGCTCTATAAAATATGCAGCACACAGGCAATTTCTCATTAATTCACAGCATACAGAATACACATACAGAAAGATTCTTCCATCTGGAGGTACACTGAGACTCAAACAGTCACACAGTCCCGTTTTTTGGATGGTACATTTTACTTGTCAGTATTTTAAAATATAAGATTACTGAGAAGTTCTCAGAAGAGCATTCCTATTCCAAGCCCTTTCAAAACAAAGGACAAAAAAATGCAGAACAATGAAATACCATAGTAATACATTGTCCAAGAAAAACCATGATGGACCAATATAAAAATTGTATGCACAGCTTTGATTACAATCCCTGATGCAAGGACGAGTCTTTGAACATCAGAAACCGGCAAGTAAAAATACGTAACTTTAAATTAAGATGCTGCATTTAAACTTAATGAAAGCTATTTTCAAATGTACTTGAAATTGAAACCTATGTTTTCTAGACCAAAAACCAAAAAGTAATAGAATACTTCAGATAGTGAACATTAGTCCTGATGTTTTTGCATCAGTCAAGCCTCTGAAGAAAGTTCTTGGCCAATGAAATGAAGTCAGAGATGTCAGAGTGTTCTTTTAAAAGCTGATGCCTTTTGTTCCTCTTCCCACTGAAAAGAGCTTAATAGCTTGCTTATTCAAGGTTAGGAAATTTATTACAAATTGTAGGAGAAAACAGTCTAATTTTTACATATTGGAAAAAGAAGGCAAAGTGCAAGTGAATACTAAATCACTAGTTCTACAAATACTAAAAATCAAGAAAAAAATCTCCCTCAAATAATTTTCTTTCCATATTCCTGATTTCTCCAAGCCAGTTTATTTTCAGCATACTGACAAAACATCTGCCTTTCAAGACTCTTTTAACAGCTTGTTGTCTAAACTTATTTTATGTTTCTATGAAATAGAAGCCCATCATCAATTAAGAAATAAAAATTAATCTTATCAAGGAAAACAAAGTAAACTATACAATTTTTCAAAAGCCTAAAACACAGAACCTAAGATGCCAGTAAATTGTGCAGCTATATAAATTCCTTATATGTGCCTGAAAGTTACCTCCTTTCCTCACAAAATTTAGCAAATAGGACTTCAAATGTTATGTTCAACAAGAAATACCCTTATTGACTAGCAAGATTCAAGTTTTTTCTAGATGAATGCCCCAGAAGTTAAACTAAAAACCATAAATCAAAGAAGTATCCTAATTGGCAATTCAAATTAATTAAAACCAACCTAACTCAGTTTCCCTGTGAAGGCATTTTTGTGGTGGCCTGTGGGTTTTGCTTCAGGCTTTTTTTCTCCCATGTTAAAGGTGAACAGAAAATAGGCACAACTTTTATGAATTGAAAAGAAGCAAGATGTAAGGCACACTAGCTTAAACATATGCTAAGTAAAACCAACAACAAAGTAAGGGACGTCAAATCTTGACTTAAAACAGTTTTTGTTTTCAAGGTATGAAGTTGCAAAACCTAAGTAGAATGTTTCTCTGAAATGTAAAGCAATTTGCTAATTTGTTATGGGGATTGGGTGATTACTGGAAGCACGACTACAGATAAACAAAAGACCTTTGAATGAAACAATTATGAAGCCACAATATAAATGATTTTTAAATAACTACAGGGTGATTATTTAAAATAGTCCTGTAAAAATGTTTGAACTCTTAACTGTATCAAATATTTAACCCATTGATGCCTGACATTTGAGATACCTTCCAATTACCAGCCTCCTCTCATACAGCTTGTCTATCCAACAGTACACACATTCATGGCCAGGCATCACAGATGTGCTGAGCCTTTCTTTTCTGCTTCATAACTCCTACAGCCATCAGCAGAAGCAGCCTGGGTTGTATACAATGATGAAAGATCTACGACCAGGAATGCGCACACAAAGTCGAGGATCTTGCAGTTAGCTTCCCTGATCAGTCTCCAACAGACCTGCTTAGTGACCCGACACAACAGTAGAAATATTCCTCTCTATGCAACCACAGTGCTCTCAGACATTGTTTAACTCCATGCTCAGAAGTTACCAACTGACCAAGAGGAACATCACCTGAAAAGCTGGCACAACACTACCAAGCTCAATTGTAAATGGGATTGTCTCATCTGGAGTGACTTTGATCAAAGCCGGCACAGTGCAACTCTTTGCTATGAAGAGAAGTACATCTCCTTGCCCCCTCCACTATAAACAGAGGAGTAACATGGAAAGAATAACTTAAACTACTGCTCATTTTTAAGCATCAGAAGCATGATGGATATAAAGAAATTTTTTCTCTCTATCCTAAGATACTTTAAGTCTATAACCTAGAGAAACTGACTAACAAAAGTTTCCCAAGTAACAAAAGTTACTGTCCTCTGATGTAATTAAAACAGTCTTTTCACTTCACTATATTTATGAAAAAATAAAGGAACAGAAAATGAAGAAGCCACAAATGCTTCATTCACAAAAACATGCAATGCACGGTTTGCTTGTGAATCCTTCCCAGTGCTGTTACACCTGGCATTACAAGGTAACTAAAACCCAGTAGAACTACAAGTATGGTTTGTACAAGACAGGCTTATAAGACATTAAAAGACAGCAAAGTGCCTTCAGCTACCAAACAAGTGAACAAAAATCCTGAATGAACCAGAGGAGCTCACGTTTTTCATTTAATGTTTGTGTAACTATACCTGCCTGCTAGATAGTTTGTAAAATCTGTGTGTTGCCTCAACAGTGCATAGTGGGACACAAATTTTAGTTTTATTACTTTACCATCAGCTTTAAAAAGCCAAAGAAACATACATAAACATGAACATAATTTTTAAAAAATCATATAAACTACTTTGTTTCAAAAGCAAACCTAGGTTAAAGATAATTTTTCTATATGAGACTGAGGCAGTTTTTCCCAGCATAATATGCTTTTGCCAATATAAACTGCCTCAGAGGTGTAAACCTTGGTTTCCTAATCATACCAGTAAACTCATTCCAGCTGAACTCTGTCATACAACACCCCCACAACTCACTACAAAACAAAGTATTGTTTATAGTCCTACTCCAGCTTTCTTTCCGCAACCTACACTCTGAAGGCCACTTAGGAGTACAAAAGGTTCACCTGCACTTCTCCAAAACGGTAGAAGCTAGCAAACAAAACTAGAACTTGATGCAGAACTACCTACCATTATACAGTAAACATCTGCTGAATAGGCTTCTCTCGAAAACAGCCTCTTGCAAAGTAACTCACAGAGACTTCCTTTGAATTACCTGCTCAAATCACTAGGTCACTGCACAACGTCTGCAGCAAGAAGAACTGAAAAGAATGAAGAACAATCAGAAATGTGCACACACTCAGTTGGCAGAAGATGCAGCCCAGGAGGACTAAGCTATCCTACCAGTCTCACTGGAATCAGCTGAGAGCATTCACAAGCAAACTGAAGTTGCCAAAGTCACAGCTCTGTTTTTCCAGCTACAACAAACTGTGTGTGTGCATGGTCTGTTTCTGTGTTTGTGTGTTTACAGGGAAGCATTAAAATGTATTCAAATGGGTATTAATAAGAACCCCTATTACATTCTCGACACAAGCTTTACTGTTAGTTAACAGTAAACATTCAAGTGCAATTTTAACACTGTGTATATATAATGGAAACAAACAGGATCATATTATCAATTACCCAGCCCTTTGTATATAAACAGAATATAGCTGCAGGAACTATAAACACCAGCCAAATCCACAAAACCTCTACTACTCAGGGTCTTTCAAATCAAAATGAAGTTATGTTTTTAAATTAAAAAAAGAACAAAGAAACCAAACAGTAGCATTTACTTGGGCTGTGGCCAGGAATGCCAAATTCTATTGCCTGTAGTATGTTTTCACTGCAAAGTGATAAATTCTGCCACAAAAGAGGTTATAGTATGAGCAGCAATCTCTTGTACAACTCTAATAATAGGAACAGCCTTTAACACATTCTATGAAATAGTTAATTCTATTTTAAGATTTGAAGTTGGTCACCAAATTATCTTCCTTTTACTCTCTTCCTTTTCTTGAACAATCTTAAAAAACAAAAACAAAAAGCAAAACTATTGAACAAGCCAAAACCCCACAAACCGACACACAAGATTTTGACAAGGGAAGTACCAGCATTTGCAATAGGCAGCAAATAGCCTGGATATTAGCCTGTGTGATGGATATTATGCTTTCCACTTACTTCCTTGCACAATAGCATCAGTCAAGGCAATACATCAAATTTTGCCAGCTAAGTTACTTTCAAACTCACATCATCTCCAGCTAGAAAGGGAGACTCACAGATAAGAACTGGGGAGTAGCAGTGGAAAGAATAAAGGACCCTGAGTGACAAGAACAAGAGGCACTTAAGACGCAACATTACAGGCTGAAGGGGCCCCTGTCTGAAGTGTACATGCAATACACGCAGTCTGAAAACACACAGGAGGAGGAAGAGCTCTGCATCCAGTCACCACACAACGTGACTGGAATAACTGAGATCTGGCAGGAATGACCGAGCTGTGATGGACAAACAGATGCTCTCCAGAAAATGCAGACAAGTAAGATGAAGGGTGCCTTAATGCGAAAGACCAGTTTGGATATATGGAGCTCTATTAGGAGACAACAGGTGGCTGAGGGTTTGTGGATCCACATCAGAAAGGATGTCAGGAAATGTGGCATCATGACAAAAGATTTTTCTACAGACCTCCCACGTAGACAGAGCTTCCTAAACAACTTGAGGATTGCTTTTGATCACAAACTTGGTTCTTGTGGAAGATTTTAATCTCCTTGACAAAACAACAGGGCAGGTGGGAACACACACTAAAAAGAATAGAAATAACAGAAATTTGAGGAGTAGAGGGGGAGAGGAGGAGAGGAGGGGATAGAATTTCTATAAATAGTATCTCCTTAATACAGGTACTGGACAGGCTAACCTGGGCTGGTGTACAGCTAAGTACATCTGCAATTCACTAGCTGGGAAGTACCAATGAAGGACACAAAAATCACTGGCAGTCTCAGTCGTAATGACCATGACACAGGGGAATTCTAAACCCTGTAGGCAGAGGAAGGTGAGCAGTAGAATACAGACCCTGGACTTTTGGAAAGCAAATTACGGAATCAGTAGGCATACTGAAAGCTGCAATGATGGGTAAAGGATCACAAGAAAGCAAGTAGATCAAAGAACATTCTCTGGGCACAGGAACAGTCTAGCCCAATACTCAGGAAATCAAGTACACGTATCAGAAGAGCAGCCCAGGCAAAGAACTCATAGTGGAACTCCATTGCTAAAAGGCAGTATACAGGAGGTAAAAGCAAGGTCAGGCTACAAAGGAAGAATTTAGATACGTTGCCTGGGCATGCAGGAATGGCATTAGGAAAGGCAAAGCTCAGGTGCAAGTAAGACTTGCAAGCATCAGAAGGATAACATGAAGACTTTCTACTGCTCCATGAACAGTAAAAGGCTGACCTCTGAAAACATAGTATAGTTACTGACTGGAGTAGGTGATTTACTATACCAAGGAACAGATCAGGAGAGATACACAAATTTCTTCTTTGACTTTGTTTTTTACCTGCAAAGTGCTCCTGTTCTTATAGACAGGGTTCAGCGATGTTCAAAGAAAGGCCTTCAGTTGATGATTTAGTCAGAAATTGTGTAACAGAACTTGAACCATACAAATCCACAGGATGAGACCTGCTGAACCCAATGGTACTGAGAGATGGATAATGTCATGACACGGCCCTCTCTCTCTCACATCTAAAGTCATGTAAAAAGCATGGAGATTGGGGAGGCCTCTAATGACTGGGAAAAAGCAAATGTTACACCAGTCTGGGGGAGAAGGCCAAAAGGTCATTTTTGAGTTGCAGAATGGTCAGATTCACCTTGATCCCTGAGGAAATCATGAAACAAGGGTGTTCTCTGAGTATTTTCTTGAACAGTCAGCATTTGCTCTTGTAGTACTCACTCTATCACTAGCCAACAGGCTGAAGTTAATATGGAGTCTCATGCATATCAGTACCTGCAGCTGAAAGCAATTAAATTACCAACATATGCGGGGATGAGAGAGGAGGACAAACAGGAGTCAAAAGCACACACTTCTACTGAAAATACCAACTTAAGAGCTGGCTATGGAAGTATTAATCCAGATCCTAAAGCTTACATTCACTTTGAACACCTTTTTTAAGCAAACAGATAAAACAACGACATAAATGAGACAAATCTCCAGAAAAACTAGTTTTGGAGAAACAAGTTTATCACAATTTTTACAGTGAAAAACTTCCATTGGAAACTCACCGAAGTTTTTAGGAAAGAAACTGTGCTTTTAATTGCCAAACTGTCAGTATTATTGCAAGCCAATCTTTGCCACTGAAATCCACCAATATACAAACCCCAACATACACCATCTTAAACAGAATGTGTTTCTTTTTCAGAAAGAGTAATATTTGCAGGTATTACTAAACTTACTATCACTGGCAGCTGTAGGTTGCTCTGAAGAGCTCAGCTCTCTCAGGGAACTGAGATCCCCTCAGCACCAGCATCCTCCCAAGTTTCAAAGCATGACATTACAGCACTCCTTGTGTTCTGACACCGACCACCCTCAAACAGAAGAGGCTTGCATCCTACAAATGCCAGCTGCTCCCTCATTACAATATTATTGTCCAGAAATATTCACTAAAAGCTTTTGAGCAATTTGCAGCTTCACACAGATCCTCTCTCATTCTACCTCTACGTTGTTCTGGCTTAAAATCACTTACTGAAAACCCATGCTCATGTAACAGAATCTGTGGTACAATATCCTTTCTAAATTCTTTTCCCTCCTCCTACCAAGGCCTCTTTGAGGCTTGACTTTGAGAAGGAAAATACTGAGAATGGATGAAAACAACCATCTCTTCTCAAAACTATTGTGAGCACATGGTTGCTTATTTTTCATTTGTCTGTTGGGGTTTTTTTTGTCCCCACTGTTCAAAGGCTGAATGTAAATGTGAGAGGGGAAGAAACAAAAAAGACCAGAAAAAGTGCAGAGGCTACGCAGTAAAGTTTGGTATTTTTTCTCTCTCACACAGACTTCATGGGATAATGAAGCACACAATGATTTTTCTAGTAACTGACATGAAAAGATGTCTCCTGATATAATCAAGAGCTAACAAGAAAACACTGTAACTCTATGCAGGGCATGAGAAGACTACGCTGCGGTAATCCAGGGTAGCTCACCTCCCCTGATCAAGTACGAAGAGTCAGAAGCAGGTCTTACTTTGTTGTGACAGTAGGCTGGGACAATTTGCTTCCCAGCATCCCCACACTGAGTATACAGAGCCTCAAGCATGTTTTATTTCCTCACAGTGAGCCAGTACAGTTCACCCACTCCATCTGCACAAACCCTTACACCACTTCAGACGATGGAGGCCTGCTGCAGATCTCAAAATCCAGGCAAATGCACATGCACATCTTGTATCAAGCCCCTCAAGATCTGAAGCCAACTTTACAAATTGTTTTTGTTGTTGTCAATCGGTAGATGTAGCTGGACATTTACAACTAAGCAATTGCATTGTGAACACTATATGCTTGGCTAGTGTTTATTTTAAGGAAAAGGGAAGACAATCCCAAGACAAATGGGCTGTCTGGACGAGAGCCACCAGGAGTAAGGCCAGGACTGAGCAGTAACTGTGGGAGAGGCAATTCCAGCCGTGGACCACCAGCTCAGTGACCACCTACTCCAAACAGACCCCAGAGTCAGACAGAGGGAAGAACTGCATCTGCAGAGTAATTAGCATGGCAAATAGGGGGTTGAGTACTAATTAATGAAAGCCATGTAATCTCAAAGCAATGAATGCTGATGCTTTGCTAAAATGTACAAACGGTGTAAAGTTTTGATGACTGGGGAGCCAGCCTTCTGTGGGCTACCACACTGCTCCTTCCTTCGCACAGACCAGAATTAGAGGTAGAAATACCTCACCTGCCTGTGTGAGTTGGTGCTGCACAACAGGGAGGGAGCCTGTGGTTGGCACAAGTTTTGGCAACCCAAGTGGAACAGACAAGGGTGCCTTGCCCAGATTGACTGGCCACTACAAGCAAATGGGCTCAGTCAGACAAATTCCAGTGCACACCGATCTTCTGACTGGGGACTTCAGAAAACCAGCTCCAAAGTCAGGACACCCAGCACAATGCTTTAGAGAAGTATTTAATCAGTAAAGGGCGGTGATTGGGAACTGGTAAAGAAGCAGAAGGATTCTGAGTTAGGGCTCTGCACAAGCTGCAGGAGCAAATACTTTGTTTCTGCACTTCGGTGACATGTGTCTTGAATTTTTGGTATTTTGCACATACATTTTCATACTTGTTGACAGTGTGAAAACTTCTTTTAAGGTGTGTGCATTTGGACAGTTTATGAAACATTAGGAATTTCAGTACTGAAATGGGTTCCTCTGCTTCTACAAAAAAATTGCACTAATTTGCTCTGCCCCAGATGCATCCTAAAGAATAGAAGAAAATTTCAGGGTGAGCCAACATCTCAAGAGAAATTGAAAAGATACTGTAATCAATGGTGCATTTAATGTGAAGTAGATAATGGTGAAAATGGCCAAAAAATTAGTCTCTGAAATATAATATGATTTCATAGCTGATGTTATTTTGTAAAAGCCAAACCAAATGAGATTAGTCTATTATGTAGTTTTGGTTTTTGCTTTAAGAAATAATTTGGATATAAGAAAATCACATCTACACCTGCTTTTCATGAGCAAAATTCAAAACTAAGTATCTTCATTAGGCTGATAAATTTTCTTAGTTCTTATGCCTTATCCTTTTAAACCAAGTGTAAATAATCCTTTCAATCATTATAAAGGAAAGAAAGGAGGTCTAAGATGAAGGCCCTCATGTTATCATACATAGTACTAAAGAAAGAAACTAGAAGTACAATAGATCCAACATAGATGTATTAATAGAAGCAATAAACTGGATGTCGAGACACAAAACTAAACCTTGGGGTATTGCAGCTTCAGTAAACTAGGTACAATGAACCATTCTTACTCTTCTCAGAAAAGCTGAATGAAACTGAGTTAACATTCAAACCTTAAAATGACAACACTCCCACACACCTCACACGTTAAACCAAATAGAAAAAGAATGACAGAATTATATACCAGTAAAAATAGAAAGGCCTTTCCCAGCAACATATGCAGCTTCTGTTAGGCCTTCACTACTACAGTGTATAAATCACATTTTTCAGTGATTAACTGTATGTCAGGAAATCTCACATACACACACAAACACAAATATTGTTGCATGCAGGAGGTGCTGACCCTAAATATGATTTCTAATTCTAATGTTTGATGCACTACTAAAAAATCACAAACTGAACAGAACATTTTACTGGACTTTATAAAGACATGAAACCTAACAGTTAAACCAACTTTTAGCTAGTAAAAGCACTTGAGAAGGAAGCTAAACTATATTTTGAAATTATTCCAAATTACTTGGAGAGGGAGAGAATCAGTTACAAAAATCAACTAATATGGTGACTGAAACCAGTATCTACAACATTCAAGGACAACACTGTGGATGGTGCTTGGCTGTTTTCAGATGAGGTATTTGTTTTAGCCAGGAATTTCACAATCCGAACACATTCAGAATTGTTTTTAAAGGTTTTCACTTCTTCCCTTGGTCAAAGACAATCCAAAGACATTTTCAGTGTATAGCTTACCAGTATTTTACTCAGCAGGAACTGAGTATTTTACTCAGCAAGACTGAAAGCTACACACACATACAGACTACAGCACAGCTCCCAAGTAAGTGAGGAATCATGAGGACATAGCTAAAAAAAAGGAGGACAGAAGCACAACTGAATGCTGTATACAGACAAACAAAGGGCAGTCGGATTATGTCCAGATGTAGAAATCCACTGAAAAAAGCTATACCACCTTGCAGTAGTTTTGTCTCCTAGTGGTAGTCTGAAAGACCATCTAGCAAGTGACAAGAGCCTGAAGAAACATCTGTAACAATAATTTTGTTACCAGGTTTTATTTCTAAGATTCTCTCTGGAGGATTCAGTTCTGGAAATTCCTTCCCATGTTAATAGATGAAACAGATAAAACAAACTAAGTGAATGCAGCACCATTACTAAATCGCACCCTAACTCCTTCTACCTTCTACAACCAGAACAAAACAGTCACACTTCTTTCTGAAAGGCTGAGAGAATTGGGATTGTTCATCCAGAAAAAGAGAAGGCTTAGGGGTGACTTGTTTGCAGTCTTCCAGCATCAGAAAGGGGTTTTTCAGACAGATAGAAAGAGATTATTTACAAAGACATGTAATGATAGAACACGGGGTGCCACCTTGACATCGAAAGGCAGGTTTAGATGAGGTATTAGGAAGAAATTCTTTACTCTGAGGGTGATGAGGCAGTTTGCCCAGAAAAGCTTTGAATACCCCATCCCTGTTCAAGGCCAAGCTGAATGGAGCTCTGAGCAACTTGATCTAGGGGAAGTTGTCTCTGCTCATAGTAGGGTTGGATGATCTTGAGATCCCTTCCACTCAAGCCATTCTACAACTCTCTCATGCTACATTGGCAATAACCTAATTCAAACTCTCTTTTCTCACCCCAACAACCTTCAAGTAAGTATGTACAGAGCCTCCATTTAGAATCTTATGCCACGTTTATTTAGTCTCCTTGGGTGAAAAATGTCCTCCTTCAATAGCCATTGAAGGGTCTAAGGGTTCACAGCCCGCACAATGCTCTCTGCCGTGTACACAAGCAGCAGCCTCTCTGCTGGCAGGCACCTGTTGGTAGGCTGGTAACATCAGTAAATGGGCCTGCAGTGACACCCACACTTGACACACAACTCAGACAGCACTCAAGCACACTGTAGTTCTTTATAATTCCTTTCTCAAACCTAGAAAATGTCAATGAGATCTGTACACTAGGGTCAGGGTTCCTTTCATCTGAGTTAAGCACAAAGCCACACATGTCACTAACTCTGTAGGTAGAAAAACAGCAAGGAAGTCTGATTCCTTGTCTTTCCAACAGTTAAATGCATTTCAGCTATTAACTCAGTGATCATATCTCAAGACAGAACATTCAAGCAATTTTAAAAAGCTAGGCAAATTTGCTATGGAATTAGAGAAAAATTAGTGAAAAACACTATTAGGTTTTATTTGGGTATCTACACCAGCTGCTGAGTGGGTTTGTAACTGTACATATAAGTAGAAAACCTTCCTTCTCCTTGCTCAAATGATACATGAAAGAAACACACAAAGAGATCACCTCAGAAAATATCTGAGGAAGTAGATGAAAGTATTGAAAAATAAAGATTCCATACATCAATTGTCATCACATACTTAGAGTTAACGAATTAGGAAAAACACTCCAAACTCTCCCAATTGCTTCCTAAACTTGCCCATTTTAAATTTACACATAACAGCTCATGATTGCAGTTCACAGAAGTAGTGAAAATAAATACAACTTGTAAAGGTTATAGAAGCAACATCTGCATTCTGTCTGTATGTCACAACCAAGGATACACATGCTTAGAAACAAATTGGAACGAGTAAAATAATAAAGTCTTAACAGTAGTGTAATTTGGGAAAAAAAGCCACCCTTTCTCAGTCTCTTTTCAAGAAGAAGTGACATATGTATTCAGGAAGGGGTGTTACTTGGGGGGTTTGGTTCTGGAGTATTTTTGTTTGTTTGCATTGGGGGGCATTGGTTTTTTTTTTTTTTTTTTTTTTGTTTTGTTTTGTTTTGTTTTGTTTTTGTTTTTGTTTTTTGGTGTAGGGTTTTGTTGGGTTTTTTTAATAATACTGACTGAACTTATCTGGACTACTTGACTCCTAAGTAGTTTTTTCCACGTGAGTTTTGCTGTCACAGAGATGCCCTGTCTCCACATTGAAATTCACAGTAGCACCTATCCTAAAAGCAGTTTCAGGATCTGGAGATACTAAAAAAAATCCAAGGGGACACTGTCCTGGCCAGCCTGTTCTAAAAAACCTGTTTCAGCAGAGAAGCTGGATTAGATGATCTCAAAACATGCCTTCCAACATCAGTGTTTTTCTGATCTGTGTACAATGACACAGCTTACTTTTGGCTAACTAAGGAAGCCATCTACTCCAAAAAAGCTACACTATCCCAAGCAAATCTGGTATTTCAAAGCTTGCCACACTCCTTTAAGGACAACATTCTATGAAATGCCTTTATTAAAAATATTAATGAAGTTTTCAAAAAGAACATAAAAAGTTGTTATTGAAAATAGTTTATGGTATTCAACATACTATCTGATTCAAATCACGATCACTCATCCTTCTGCTGTGTATCCAAGAACAGGGTCTGTATCTGTATTTTAGGCAACTTCTTTATAGATGTAGGCACACTATTACCACATATCCCTGCTCTACAGTTGTCTTTTCTCCATGCCAAACAGTCCCTCAGCCTCTCGTAGGAGTGCATGCACTCCAGATTCTGTGGTGCTTCATAGTTCTCTGCTGAGCTCAGTCCAGTTCTCCATTTTATTTTTTTTTCTCATACTGGGGCATTAAAAGTGGATGCAGTATTCCAGACGCAATTATACAAGTGACAAGAGGAATCACTTGGTCTGATTTCCTCGTTATGCTGTTAATACAGCCCAGGATGTTGCTGGCTTTCATCAGTTGCCGAGCACTCTTCGTTTATGTGTGGCCACTGTCACCCAGACTCTCTAAGAGCTTTTTAGCAGAGCAATATCCCAGCCACTCAGCTCCTGTCTGAAGGAAACAGCATGTCCTGCTGCCTATGTCTTTGCTCAATTATACAACATGCTTGTTGGTCCACTCTTCTAGCCTGTCTAGACTGCTCTGGATGGCAGCCCCTTACTTCAAGCGTATAAACTGCAAACCCAGACTGGAGTCATCCATAGCTTTTAACGATATGCATGATCAACAGCTGAACAAGAAGATGTGAAGATATCAAACAGATTTCAGAACAGACACCCGTAATATTACTATCTGGAGGCCAGTAGTATTACCCACTAACTACAACCTTCCCAGCTCAAACACATAACCAGTTTTTCACACACACAGAATCACAGAACAAAGAACCACAGAATATGCTGATTTGGGAAGAATCAAATCAGGATCATTGAGTCCAACTCCTGGCCCTGCAGGGGACATCCTCAAGAGCCACTCCACGCACCCAAGAGTGTTGTCCAAATGCTTCTTGAATTCTCCCAGGCTCGGTGCTGTGACCACTTCCCTGGGCACCAGTGCCCAACCACCCTCTGGGTGAAGAAATTTCTCCTAATATCCAACCTAAACCTCTCCTGACACAACTTCAAGCCATTCCCTTGGGTTCTGTCACGGGTCACTATAGAGAGATTATCAGTGTCTGCCCTTCCTCTTCCTCTCATGAAGAAGTTGTAACTACAATGAGGTCTCCCCCTCAGTCTTCTTCAGTCTGAACAGACCAAGTGACCTCAGCCATTCTTCACACAGCTTCCTTCAAGGACCTTCACCATCCTTGTTACCCTCATCTAGTACTTTTTCATTCATCCAGACTTTACCATCCCAACTTGGATGCAAGGATGCCATGATGCCACACCAAAAGCCTTGCTAAGAATCAAGGCAGATGACAGCTTCTACTCTCCCATCATTTACAGATCTTGTCATTTCATCACAGAAGACAATCAGGTTGGTGAAATCTCCTACCTAATGCAGCCAGAAATGGCTTCCAAGAGACTTTATCCTGCTTAGAACAATGTAATCTACTTCTTCCAAAATGGTGACTACTCTGCAGTTCTGTTTCTTTTCTTAACTAAAGATCCATATCACAGGGAGAAAATGTACTTATTCTCCAGCCAAGGTGGAAGGAAGGCTGTAAATGTTTTATGAGACTTATCTGATCATTTAAGTAAACTTGTAATACAAAAATAATACTAAAAAAAAATTTGCTAAGGAGACTCCCCAACACTGCCTTATAACTTCTAAGTCAGTTCCTCTGACAATTTCACAGAATCCATGTTTGTTGGTATTGCAGGGTTTGTATCTTCTCTTAGTGTGTCATGCAGATCTCTAATATGATCTTGCTCTGCTTTAGTTTTACCATCTGCATTTAGAAGAGTGAATGCTTGTTTTTGGCCAGCAGACATTGCAATGAAGGAATTCACGGCACTGGACAGCAGGTTCAGCCATTTAATCCCCTCCCACACTGCACACATCTAGAATGTAGGCTTAAAGCAACGCAAGTTGCTTTATGGAGCACTTTGGGAATATTTAAGACTATCTAATGAAGTACCAGAGCTTACCAACAGGTCTACAATCCCAGTAAGTTCCTTATTTAACTGCTCTGTAATGAGCGAGAACTCCCTGTACAAGCCAAGACTGGTATAATAAACATGCACTTGACTTCTTCTAGTTTTTGGGTTGCATGGTCTCCAAAGAAAAATCGACAGTTTTGATTTACACAGCTACTGTCAAGTATACTTAACTTTTAAGCAATTTTGGAAAAGACATGTGATTGAGCTCAGCTTCTTCAAACTTCCATGGATCTTTCTTTTTAATGTGTTTTTTCCTTATAGGGCAAACTGATAATAAAAACTAAGACTTCTAATCAATAAGAACAATATACAAACTTACACCATTCCAGTACTCAAAATTACGTCTAAACCCACAGGATAGTTACCAGCTTCAGGAGAGTTCACTTAGTCAAGATTTGAATGACAACTAAAAACATTTCTCCCGTTTTCTGCCAAGTAGAAAACAGTAATCTGAAGAGGGGAAGGGCAGAGGGGGGAAGCAGGGAGGGGATGGGGAGAGAGAGAGAGAGACAGAGAAACAGAGAGAAGGACTTCAACAAAAAATCCAAAGGCTTTAAGAGTTGCAAAATAATGCACCTGACATAGAAAGAAAGCCCCACGTGTTATTTGAGGGACAATAGAAGTCAGTTACTGAAGTCAGCTGTTTGGGCTGATGGCAAGCAGGAAGGCATTAACAAGAAAACATAAACATAGGAAAACTCAATATTATTTAAATTGGAATCTGCTAATTAGTCAAAATCATTTGGATCATTTGTTTTTGACAATGCTTCAGTGAGTTCTGTTTTACCTCTGTGGAAACACCAAGAATTCTGTGCTTGGGTCTTAATAATAAACTGGCAACCCCTAGGTTGTTTGGAGAGTCTCTCTCACTTTGACAAAAATTTAGAGCATCAGAAAAGGCTTTTCCCTGACTAGTATCAGAAGCACCTCTACAGTAATGCAACCCATACTGGGGTTTTTCATACTCAATGCTTCATGTTTCAGGTATTAGACTAACATGTTCTAATAAAATGCACTGAAAGAAGTGAAGTTAATGTAGGTAAAGAGCCATTCAATGTTGTACAAATAACTGATCTAACTTTAAATCCTTTTAAATATGAAAGGACACACATGGCACTAAAAGCTGCTATTCCATGGCAGTAGTCAATCATTGCACAACAGCTGTGGTGTACAAACCTACAGGGCTGATGGCAATTCCACAGCTGGATAAATCTGTCAGTGAATCTACCATGCAAAGGAGGACACTGCCCATTAGAAACATAAACTGCTACTGGCAAATCAAAGAACCATGTATGTAACATGCCTATGGTCAGGAAAAATGCAGGGAGCAATCTAAAGTGAGGTCAGCCAAGCCTTTGTCACTGCACTCAGCTGGAGCTTCAGCTTATCCAAAAGCCAACTAATATTCCTTAACTGTTGATGCAGAATTTTGGTGGCATCTTGTAAAAGAGCTCAAGGAAAATACCAGTACAATAGAATTATGAATCATTTCAGTCTGCTCACTTTCTGCTGTAGAATGTGAGCCGTTTGATACAAACCTTCAAAAAGATGTTACAAAACACAAACATTTGGTTTCTAAAAACAATAAAATGCTTTAGGTTACTTCTAACATAAATCCTACCCTCACCAACGTTTGATTACATAGGTTAGACAATATCAGAAAGCTTTAGCAAAGAAGCAGAAGTCCAACAAACATACAAACAAAAAAAAATCCTCTGTTTTCTCCTCATGTTTTCTGAACAACTTTGAGAGTCAGAGTAACTGAAATGGCCAGTTACCAAACACAGGACATCCAGCTGATATTTTTTTTACAACAATCCACAAAACAGCCAGGTCAGAAGCAACCACTGGATTTCCACAGGACACAAAAAGTGTTCCCCTTATTCAGTAACACCATCTTTGCCAGCCCAGGATGAATTTGTTATGATCTCCATGGCTGGAAACCATGTAGCTGTTACAAGGTGTGATGTAGGTAATTTTTCTAAAAAGCTTCACTTTTGTCTAGCTGTTCTTTTGCCAATATACTCTGAAAAAATGTCCAGAGTTCATTCCTGTATGAAAGCCCTGCTGAACAGACTGCTCATACCACTTCCAGATGGCAAACTGCTTCACAGACTGCCAGCCTGCCCCCCCTACCCCCAATCATTTTTGCTGCTAAAACCTAAAATTCATATACATGGTACTTAACAAAAGCTATGTGGAGACGTGGCAGTTGGTAAAAGTCACACAACAGATCTTTTTGCCTTGTACATTACTTTGGAATGACATGAGCTTTTTGTCTGGCAGCTCTTCTTTCATATTGAAGGGTAAAAGTTCTTGCAAGGTAAAGTACTACCTCAGCACTTAGCCAAAGAATGCATAAACAGATTTTCAATTATCAGCGATTTTTACTGCTGACACATCTGAATGTGTGCCTTGGTTGGACCATCTCATCTATTTGGCACTCCAGAGGCAGAATATGGATTTTCACTTCCTAGATTCATCAGAAATACCTCATTTTTCAAAAAACTTTTTTTTTCTTCTTTCCTAAAATCTGCTTTTGTTCACACATAAAACTGAAGAGCTTTAAGACCTTATCCTCTCAATGGGAAAAGAAGTGTAGGACCTTGCCTTCAAAAAGGCTGTCAAAACAAAACAAGATGTTTCTGCAATAAAGCCAGCTCATTTGGTTTGGGTTGTTGGGGTTTTTTTGGTGGATTGTTTTTTTGATTTTGGGTTTTTTGGTTGGTTTGGTTGGTTGTGGGGTTGTATGTTTGTTTGTTTGTTTGTTTTGGGGGGGAGGGTTTGTCTGTTTTATTTGGGGTTTTTTTTGAGCCAGCTAAATCTTGGAGGATTGCTGTTGTCCCAGAGAAGCAGTTCTCACTCTCACTGTAGGAAACCTTGTGTCACGTCTTTTCTCGTAATGAAGTGGGAATTTTTCCAGTGGGTTACAAGTTAAGACTACACCTGCTTACTGACAAAGCTTTCAAGGGCTTCTGCTTCTCAGCAACATGAAAAATTAACAGGATGACAAATTCAAATCAAAGCCATTCAGTCAAATACCCCTCGCCTTCCTTCAAAAAATTCATCTGATACATTACAAAAGACAGTCAGAAAACAGTATTTCTGGTCTCTGAAAAGCTGTCAATTCTTATTTAATTTCAAAATCAGAGCAACAGTTGACATTCTGAAAAAACAATAAAGTTTAAATTTGCCAAATATATTACTAAGGTGGAAGTGCTTTAGCACACATACGTACTTGCTTTGGGTGTCCCTCTCCTCCGAAGAGCTAACTATGGGAAGATGCCTTCTCCAAAACATAAGTTGGGATACTCTACTCAAACTGACTTTCATCTACAGCTTACAACTGAAACTTAAAAAATATTTGATTTTGACCTTCCAAGTTAGTATAAATCAATTTCTGGTAACATGTTTTTATTTGAAATGCCTCAAAAGTGACTTTAAGTATTAGAAAACAAAGCACTTCCGGAAGAAAGATAACATTTTTTGGAGGTAGGAACTTCCCATTTCATACTTCAGAAAAAAATGTTGACAGCTCTTTTAATGTGGAAGAAATAATCTGCCCTCATTGCTGATTAATATGGAAACAAATCTGCTGTGAAAAAGACAAAGAATCACAGAACAGCTGAGGTTGGAAATGGAAGGGACTACTGGAGGACGTCACCCTGTCCAACCTCCTTGCTCAAGCTGGACTACTCAGAGCAGGTTGCTCAGCACAATGTCCAGATGAGTATCACACATGTAGGAGCCTCCAAAATCTCCCTGAGGAACTTGTGCCAAAGTCAGTCCCTCTCTCTGTTCCTGATGTTCAGAAGGAAGCTCCTCTGTTTCCGTTTGTGCTCACTGCCTCTAATCCTCAATCCCACAAACAGAGTTGTCATAACAGAAGGGAATACAACTACTACTTTTTCCTTTAAATTTCAGCTGTCTTAGCCACTGCTCCAGATAGCATGCAACCCACAAATGACGATGCAAGAACATAATATACTGTCCACTTGATTTAGGGTGAGAATATATTAAGGCCAAAGAAAATGAAATTATAAAATCATACTATTGTCTGCCTATTTGGAGAACAAGGAAGAAATTCCATCAATTCTTTTTTTCTTTTTTTTTTTTTTCAGTGTGCATTTGCAACCTTCTCAGCTGCAACATCAAAATACAAAAAGGCATTTTTATCCTCAATAGGAGGTAGTATACCAGAGGAAAAGAAATGTACAGTAAAAGAACAGTTAGTTCCCCAACTACACACGTTCAGACAAGCAAAAGCCGTGAATTTAGAAAACACACTCAATTTAAAAGCTAACTTAACTTAGGAAAGCTCAGTGCAAGAACTAGAAATGACTATGCCCTCTTTTTCTCCTCCTAAAAAAGGAGGAGAAACTTGGGAGTAATAAGTATAATTTGGGAGAAACTTGCTGAGTAAAAGTTCTAAATCCACAATTTTAACAATGCACAATCAATTAATTCTAGTATATATGTGACAAGAAACAGGAAGGGCTACAAGTCTTGAACAACAACTGTTCCAGAACCTGGAAATCTTCTAAAAGCCTTCCACAAAATGCTCTATTTTTTCAGCTTGCTGCTTTCTGTGAAGTTTAAGAGCAGCACAGTTACCAAGTAGAGGACCCTACATAACTGACTATGAAACAAACTGAATGTAATGCCAAAGATGTAATCATTGTAAACACAGAATTTACATACTTATCCAAATGCTCTTCCAGCAGAGTAATAAAGCCCATAGCACAATTTATTCACATTCAGGAAATTCATTACAGCAGTGTTCACTATCTGCACTCTCGTCTGAAAAAGCTATAATACAATACAGGGATCAAAACTAAGGACTAACTACTGGAAAAAAGCAAATTAAGTTTTTTGAATAAAAATGCTTCTCTTCCAAAAAAACAACTATATATATCAGTGGACTCTTGAATCAAAGATTCTATTTCTTGTGAACTTGGAAGTCTAATTAACTTCAAAGAGAAAACCTGAAGATACCATGTGCTGAGAGCAGACCAAAGATTAAGTTTCAGCAGTGCTCAAAGAAGGGAGTCGAATGCTATTTATTGCACATACTGACTGCTAGTTCAGACTGTCAAAACTTTGTTGTGGGGTCACACATAAGTGACAGAGATCTGGCCTTCATTGTTTATTACTAGGCAAAATGAGGAAATAATTCAAAGATGTTCTAAGTACAACGTGAATTTTGTTTACAGTCAGGACAGTCTTTTAATACCCTCCAAATGACGGTATTTGATACAAAAATGAAGAAACACAGAGAACCCAACTGTACCATCTTTCCAGAATTAATATGCTTTCTGAATTACTCCCTACATGAAAAAACTGTACACTTAATGAGGCTAATTATCAAGGTATTGGGATGAGCACTTGTTTTTGTAACAGGTTATTTGCTTAGAATTCAGTGCACCAAACCAGTACTAGACAAAGTCTGCTACCTGAAGCTAGGCTAGCTGATGGTAACAGCTTACCACATGCACTAGGATGCTACAAAGGAGATGCCAGAGCAAGGCTTAAAAGGTTAAGAGAGAGTAAGCTTGTAGCAGCAACATACTTATATTTCAGTTCCACATTAATGTATGTCCTAGGGTGACTATGATGCCTGTGTCCCCAGTCGTCCGTTCTGTGTGTGCTGTGTGTTCTGTACCTTTAAGACTGGTTCTGAGAGTGAGCGAGCAGGGAAAGAAGAAACGCAGAGTTTGTTTTGAAAAACAGTGTTCACTCTTCTGCATCTTCCCTCCTCTCTTGAGACTGTGTGTTCATCGGATGCACAGACAGCAGCCAGAGAGAGGGTTTTTTTTCCTTTTAGTTAGTCTAGCTAGCTGAGGCAAAGAAGCTTCCTGGACTGGTTTTTTTTTCCTTTTTCTTGGGACTGTTTAAATCTGCTCTGGACTGAAAAGCCCAGAGGAACACCAGGTGCTGCACCTGTGGCCCACCAGGCCTGGACCTCGGCATTTTCCAGCACCGAAGGGACTGGCACTGGTAAGAGACTGAGGGGAGCTGAGCTGACTCACAGCAAGGACTTCTCTCAGTTTTGTCATCTCTCTTTTACCAGCGAGAGGTTTTATTGTTTCATATTATTCATTCCTTATGCTTGTGGGCAGTTTGTTTGTTAAATAAATAGTTCTTTCCACTTTTCTCTGAGGAAGTTCTTTTCCTGGACCAGCTGAGAGGGGAGGAGCTGTTTGGGTTTGCTCTCCAGAGGAACTCCATTTGGAGGTTTCCTCCCAAATTTGCCCTAAACCAGGACAGTGTATTTCTCTCTTTCACCAGCTTTCAGTGACTGAGGTGTGAAGATTACAAAAGAGCTGAATCTGTCAAGGAGACAGATGCAGAGCAGCAAGAATCAAAGGCATGCTCATCAGATTATACTCAAACCTGGCAGACAGCATAGTGGCATGGAGCAAGAATGATCAGGACATGAAGAGATCATAAAAAGGCCAGTACATTTTAACTTAGAGGCAACTAAAGGACACTACCATTAAGCCTAAAAACATGAAGTCATAAGTTTACATAACAGTATGAAAATCAACAATCAGACAGGGAAGAATATCTCTGAAGACTACAGGAAAGACACACTGAGAAAGCAGAAAGTCAAGGGGCATAATATAATAATTTCATTTTAATTAAATTAATAAAGATCATATAACTATATGGTTCAATAATATTACATAACAAATACCATAATATTTTTTTTGTATAATCACACATCAGAATACTTAACCTGCCATTTCCTGACCTACAGAAGGTATTTTGAAACTTACGATTTAACAGGGACAAGAAGGTGCACATGCTGCTCGCAGGAGAAAAACGTGGAAAAACAGTAGTGGAAAAACTTCAGGTAACTGCTTGAATACTGAGGAGCTGAACTGTGATCATTAAACAGTCTTTTCTAACTCAGAATGGAGAAAGGGGAAGTTATTCTATGTTTTCATGGCCGCAGCAGAAATTAAACCACAGGACACAAGTTTATGAGTACTCTTGGAAGGTCAGCCTTTAAGCACATATGGACCATTATCACACATAACTGCTTTTACTGTTCATTTTTCTTTCTCTCTTAACCCCAAATGCACAACAATTCTTTGCTATGACCAGATCTGCTATACCATTGTACAGAAATATCAAAACATTCATTTCTCTCACTGCAGCAGTTTTAAAAATTTATTTCACTCATCCTCCTTTGTACCTGAGGCATACTGCCAAATAATACAAGACTGACAACATGAATTTTAACATCTAGCCAATAATCTAGACCAAGTAGCATGCTAATGATAAGGTGCATTTCACCAAAGACTTCTTTTAATTGGAAGTGTTAATGCTATCCAACAAGAATACTTCAGCTTCCTCATCCATCAGAAGACTCAAATATTCGCTCGTTTCTTAAGTTGGACAGCAAGCAGATGTTATGTATCAGAAAGCTTAGCACTCCAGTCAAAGTTTATTTGGAAAACATGAAGGATGTGGCTGTCACATTAAGTACAACTCCCCAGAGTGACTCCTTCTGCCTTTTCTCTTCCCACCGGCTCACCTGCAGATGCAAGATATGCATACTGCCGCCAGCACTTCCACTACTGCAAAAGCCCCTACGAGACCTTAGTACATCCTTTTGTACTCAATTTCTCAATGAAAAATCAATATATTTATAAGCACATTGTCAAAACATAGTTCACTTTGCTTTTGAAAAACAAAGTTCTAAGAACAGGGAGACTGTCCTAGGTGTGCTACTACCAGTTAGAAGTATTAATAACTACTAGTAGTACTACTAGTAACTAATAGCAGTAGTAATACTACTACTGGTCAGTTACATTCAGGAGATTTTTCCTCAACTGCATTGCTCAAATTTTACTTAAGTTATTTACAGTTATTTACCCTGCAGTGTAATTACCACCTGCTTTTTGTTCCCTAATTAGAACACAAACAAAGCAGACATGAGACATACTTTTTGGTGTTGCTCATTTCAAGGAAGCAAATTGATTTAGCTAGTGGACAGAACCCAGAATTCTCACGCAGGTGCAAAAACATAATCTCAAATTGGAATACAGCAAACAGCTGGAAAGACTCCTCAGAGAAAACCACTGGATTTGTGGGGGTTTGCAGGAACTTCCAAACTCTATCCCACTCCAGTGCAATTACAGCTTTGTACACTCTAGCTTAACAGCAAGATTTCCTATTAAGATATCTCTTTGGAATGGCATGGAAAAAAAGGCAATCCCAGTAGTGGAATGTGGAGTGAACACATTCCCAGAAAGCAGGGAAAGGAGAGATCAGGAGATTTGCTAAGTCATACTGAAGAAGCAGTGATGGGTTACTATAAAAGCTTCCTAATTATTCACAGCAATTAAAAATCAAGGCTGTTGACCCAGTTACCTATCATTTTAAAGACAAAAAATCATTTAAGTACCTTCTTAAGTTAAAGCAGGGTGAGGGCCAAAAAATACCTTCAAGGAGATGAAAGGAAGAGCAAGAAGACAAAATCATGATTGAAATCAGAGGGAGTTACTCTGTGCAACCTTTGTTCCCATTGCCAGGGCACAGCCTCCACATTTCCAGAATATCCTCAGGACATGCGCTATTCAGAAGCAAGCAGAGCAGCACATTGCCAGTAAAGTAAATATGACAGCCAGTTCCACAGACAGACAAATGTGCTTGATTAAGTATGGGTAGAATTGTTCAAATAAGGAGAGTTTATCCTCATCTGTCTAACACGGTTCTGCAATTAACGGACAAGGTCTTCAAAGTTTCAAAGCAATCCTCATTTGCTAGTCTATTGAAATCAGCAACAGGCACAACCTGGGGTCAAATGGAAGAAAAATATACAACAGAATTATGACAGCATTTAATAGCAAGTGAGGAGCAAATAGACTGATGAAATTCAGTGCCAGTAACTACAAAAGAGTCAATGCAAGGAGACAGATCATCCCAGCTACACTTGTGGACCAAAAATTTCCTTTTACCTTCTCCTCTTAAATGGAAACATTCTATTTGTTCATCTGTTAATTTTATCAGAAGTTCTGCATTACGAATAATCAGAAAAATACTACAGAAAAGGATTGGAAAATACCTCATGGTTTTCCTATACCTTGATAACTGCATTCTTGAGAACCTGTAATTAGTCAGAGAACCCTGATTAAACAGATGAGTGTGGTGAAAAGCAGGAAGACAGCATATAGACTTGGACTCTTCAGCTTTTAAATTGCTTGAGGGAGTATAATACTACCAAAAAGAATGTTGATGAAGAGCACTCACTGTGCCTCAGAAAAAGCCCAGCCTACTGAACACAACATGCCTGATAGAACTTCTCCTTCTGGAAGTCCCTGAGCAGAACTTCCTGAAGCTTGGTAAGATGATGGGACAGGTACAATTGGGCTGTATTTGTCAGATACCAGCTTAGGACTAGCCAGTATCTGACAAAACAAGAACAACTAGCCCCAAAACCCATTATTCACCTTCTAAAAACATTCCTCCAGACTTCTAAGTCCAGCTGTAGACAAGTTCCAGGTTTTGGAAAACTCTTCAGTACTTTTGTTTGGTATTAGTAAAGCTGCAAGACAGAACAGGGCACCATCAACAGAACTGACAGCAGTCTTTTTCAGAAGAAACTTGTTAATAGACATTGTGTGGTTACTGGGGACAAGCAGTTTTTCACAGCCCTGGTAGTTCCTGTCAGATTGGTAAGTGCCTGAACAGGCCAAAAGAACATTCTTGACCCCAGGTCAGATAAATTCTATATGACACTTTTCTCCTCATCCTGTAAGTAGTCTGCTTGATTAGTTTTTCTTTTTTGCACCATCTATTTGCAGCACTTTGCAAAATACAGCCTCCCCAAGCACAACAGCAATGTAAGTAAAAGGATTCTGCACCATGAAGAAAAATGCATGGCATATTGTTTCCTGGTTCAGAAGCCCAATACTAAGCCTATGATTTTCCTGGAACATGACCAGGCATCAGCTGTCAATTTCTAGCAGTATGCAAGCACTGAGGGAAGGCTGAATTTCTTTAGATTGCTCAACACTCAGCACATGACAGACCCTTCTGGGCTCAGGTACCTGGAAACTGAAATCAGAGGGAAGAATAACAGATAACATTACAGCTACAGAAGTGAAAAGAGAAGAAAGATAATGGTTTTGTTTCTCTTCTTCCTCAAGATGTCCAGAGGCAATGGACGGTAAGACAAGCTGGAACACAGGGAAATATTAGGAATGAGGATCTGAATATCAAGGAAATAAACAAGAATATGTGTGGCCAGGACTAAACAGTGGGAAAAATGGAACTGGGGAGAAGTCCTGCCAGACACAAGCTCAACCTGTCTAATACTAGAAGATTTCCACTTCTTCTAATCATGAGATGTTATTACATCTTCAAAATATCCTTTTAAGAAAGCCCAACACAGAGCAGCAACTAAGGTAAGTGCTCTCAATACAATCTCTCAGAAAGATTGAAAGCCTTGCTTAATGCTCCTAATAGACCTAGGTCCAGATCTTCTTTCGAGAGCCACTATGAGAGAGAAGAGCACAATTCAGATTATATAATTCAAGTATCAGCAGTTTGCCGTAATAAACCTTTTAATTTAATGTTATTTCTCCTAGAATCAAATGATTAAGCCATACTCTGGATTTCTAGACACAGATTTTCACTTGTCTTACTGCCAATGTTTCTGCATTATTTTCATAACAGAAGCAACATCTTATGATGGGAGACTTGCTAAGTTTTTACAAGAAATTTTCTCTCCAAAAATGTCAAAGATACTAAAAAGCTTATGAGAATGAGTAAGTTGAAAATAACTGTGATGCTCAAATATTTTTAATGAACGGTTCATCTGGAGGAGGAAGTGCAGTCAAATGCTTAGTTCTGTATGACAGGGTTAATACATTCTGTGAAATGCTAACGTGCTTCTGGGTGATAACGGCAACTCAGGTTTTCTGCTTTTCACTCGATATGAAAGAAAAGCTGTCTAGTATTCATTATATGCTTTGTACATGGTTTTCATCGTATTTGCTTCTGCGTATCAAGTACTAGACAAAAAGTACCAACCCCTGTACTAGTACTGTACAGGAGGAAAGCACTGGGGCTACATGAGCAGATCATATAGCAGAGTAAGGTAAAAATTATGTTCAGCAGCTGAGGTTAGCATTTACCAGCCTGAAAGCTTATGCTTTGGTATTATTTGGGGTCAGGCAGGAAGGATCAGTACCTTAAAGTGAGAAGTCTCTAGCTTCAGTCCCAATTTGAGGTATTACTCAAAAGTGCAGTTACAGAGTGCATAAGCTGTTCTTTTTGATTCACAAAAAATTTGATCAGTACCTTAAAGTGAGAAGTCTCTAGCTTCAGTCCCAATTTGAGGTATTACTCAAAACTGCAGTTACAGAGTGCATAAGCGGTTCTTTTTGATTCACAAAAAATTTGAATCAGTGAAGATAAAGTTCAAAGAAATATCTGCACATTGAGGCCATTGTGAGTGTGATTTTTTTCATTCACTTTACACTATTGTAGAACTGTATTCAATGGAAAAAAATACTTTTCTTCCTGAAAAAACAAGTTTAGTCTCTTTTTCTCTTCCTCCTAAGTTCTCGGGTACATCACAGACACATGCCTTCATCACTGATGCTATCTCTATCACTATTTCTATATGGAAATTTTTTTAAGGAGACAAAAATACAAAAAAAAATGCCATCACTATTTACTTATTTTACAAAGCACTTATTTGTGTTTACTGTGTATATCCTAGCAGCCCTCTAAAAACTATCAAAATGGATTGCAATAGGTAAAATGGACAACAAAAGGAGGAAACAAGTACCACCTGGAAGTGGCTACACAGGCAGAAAAGAAGTGGTTGCCATCTCTTCTCTTTCTTTTCTTCATCTCACATTAGAGCAGCACGCCCAATGAGGGAGACACTTCTAGATTTCCTACATACTGTAGGTATGTATCTGTAAGAACACCCAGTGAACCTGGAAAAGTGGTTTACCTCAGTTAACACCTACTGCTAATGTTAAATTGCAACAGTACGTTAATCCATTTTAGGAGTAGGTTGTCAGAAGCCAGGTGATAATGTGCAGCTTCTCCTGCTATTCCCAGCTGCAGCTAAAAAATACATGAGGTTATTACCCTAGAAGCACAGTTTTTTGGATATCTCTTATATTGTTTCTACATAGCTAATAAAAAGGTAGATGCCTCATTCAGAGCTTCATGTCATCGAATTAGAGAAAACACACACGCACAAGCCAAATGCTTTATGAACGCTGGAAAGACCAAAGCTGTCCTCATCTCCCTTAAGCTACCAATGCCACCCTAACATTCAAAAAACTACCCCAAACCAAACCTGCTCTTGCAGCATGTCTTGATTTCACCTTATTCCTCTGTTTTGTCCCAAAGGCGCACAGTATCACATTCAATAAAAAGAAACACTAAAACACTTCTAGCAATGGATTCAGATGGTGCTCTTTAAAGAGACTGTGCGCCATCACAGTGAAAGCTTCTCAGAGGGACAGTCTACCTAAGAGTTCATGAAAAGGTTCCACACTCACTCATTCCAGTGAAAATCTGATCCCTTCAAACACAAATCAGAAAATTTTCTTCAAACAATACAGATGTCTTTGATCACTTTGGAAAGCTAAAAACGGACACATTTTCACCACAGTACAAAATACAAGATGAGTCACCTACAGCAAAACCAACTAATGCTTACAAATACCAGTTTTTCCTTGGTATGCAAACCAAGTGCTACTCAAAAAGGAGCACTTCCTTACAAGCAGGAGGAGAGAAGTCATTTCCCTTTTCTTCTTACTGGTAAACCCATGCACTCTTCCAGAAACATAGTTTCACTGCCGAATAAAGTTTATTACTCTATCTTCCTGTCAACAACCTTGCTGGCCTCTGTCTTTACATGAAAATACGTTATCAAAGCTCCCTCTATCTTTGTGATGGATGTGACTGCTTTCTGAAGTTTACTCTAAACATCACAGCCACTGACATTTTAGCAGAAGATGGGTATTAGATAGACATAATCCACCTAAAATATTGTTGCAAAAACACGCTCAAAAATCTAGGTACCAGATTCACAAAGACAATGGAAAAAATGCAGAAATTTCAATAAAATAGCAAAGCAGCAGGTCAGTCATAAGTAGATTTTACTGAAAATCACAGATTAGTCTGAACACTACTGTTTCTATTCCATTTATATAGCTGGATTATTTTTGCATCTTTGCTAGTTCCGCAGTTGCTTTCTCTCTGATGTGGGGGGGCGAGGAAGCTAACACAAAAAACAAACAAACAAAAAGACTACAAACCTCCACAATTTCACAACTGTCTGAAAGCTTCCAAGTTAAAGTTGAAAATCTGAAATCCCCAAGAAGCTAAGCAAAAGACATGATACACAAATCTCTATCTACCTCAAAAAGTTGTGGCTTAGCATTTCCATTGGAATTTCATTATTTTATTTTTTTAATAATTCCAGACCTCTCCCCAGTGGCAAATTCACAAGTATAAACAGCATCTTTATTTCTGACAAGTGAGTAATCTAGTAGGATTCACAGCTTTTATCTAGACCCTTCTGTACACTGATACTTCTTTTTTTCAATATAATAGCTGCAATGCAATCCATTTTCAATTTTAAATGCAAGCTACAGGATGTGAAACCCAGAGAAATCTTCTTTTAGGGTCAACTACATTATCCTTTTCAGCCCTAGAACTTTTCTAGGCAGCAAACTGTTTAAGACATAAGCAATCACAAACCAAAAAACAGACCATGCTGAATTCACTCTACTTCCTTGCATGAGCTTTTCCACCCAGCTTGTCATACAACCCATCTTGCCCCAGGACACCCTATGGAAATAAGTTGTGTTTCCTTCTTCAAGCAATTGTCTTGGAGCTATGACAAAATCATGACATCAAAATCTTTGTGTAGCCAAAGGTCAAGTAACACATACGTAACCAGCAATATTTGTCTGCACTCATTATTTATGTCGATAATTAGAGATTTTTTTCAGACCATCTTGTGTGGCAAGGTTTTGGTGGCTAGCTACAGGGATAACCTTTGTCAGATGATGTCAGAAGCTTCTTCTCTGTACAAGAGCCAGTGCAGCCAGCTCCAAAACAGAACCACCACTGGCCAAGGCCAAGCCCATCAGTGACAGTGGATCTGCCATAGCACGTGACACTTCATGTCACAGCACAGTGGACAGCATCTCTAAGAGAACATATTTAAGAAGGGGAAAAACTGCTGCATAACAGCAGTGAAGCAGACCTCAAGGTCAGAGAAAAAGGTGGGAGAGGAGATGCTCCAGGCACTGAAGCAGAAATTCTTCTGCAGCTTGTGCTGAAGACTGTGATGAGGCAGGCTATCCCTCTGCAGCCCACTGAGGTCCATGGTGCAGCAGAGATCACCTGCAGCCCACGGAGGACTCCACATCTGAGCACGTGCCTGAAGGAGGCTGTAGCCATGCTGGAAGACCTCCCACAGCAGCTCATGAAGAACTGCAGCCAATGGGAAGGACTCATGCTGGAAAAGCTGGGAGGGACTTCACACTGCAGCAGGGAAAGAACAGGAGGACAGAGGAGCAGCAGAGACAAGTGTGATAAACAGACCATAGCCCACATCCTCCATTTTCTGAGCCACTCAGACAGAAGAAGAAGAGAATTCCAGAGCTGAAGTTGAACATGGGAAGAAGGGAGGGGTAGGGGAAAGATGTTTTAAGGTTTGTTTTTATTTCTCATTATCCTTCTCTGACTTTTCATTAGTAATTAATTAAATTTATTTCTCCAAACCAAGTTTGGTTTGCCTGTGACCATACTTGCTGAACCTTCTGTCATACATTTTCTTCACCATCCAGATGAGGAAGGTGAGTGATTAGAGTGGCTTTGGTGGGCACCTTGTATTCAGCCAAAGTTATCTCATCACAACATAACCTCCTTTCTCTGCTGAATTTTACTTTAGTTTCCACACTGTCTCATTTTATATATTCTGCACAAATGAACTATACTCTGGAATTTGCTTCATGTCTCCTAATTCAGTAACATGCCATGGAGGCAATAGTGGACCTAGTATTTCCTTCTCTGCAGTTGCCAACTCTCAGCTTGTGACATCCTCTTTGACTTAGTGAGGTAAAGTATCTCATTGCTGGCTGATTTTTCCTGGTGAGTTATCACCCATTCTCACTCTGTTGCATCAGGAATTCCCATAACCCCATCACACTCTTACCTTTCTCAAGTAAACAAGACCCAGCTCTCCCAAACACTCCTACTACCATAGCTCCTTGTGCTCCAACTGATACTCATGGTAACATCTGAAAGCAAAAGCAGCAACACAGATGCACGTCAGCCAATACCTGTGACATATCCACATAGCTCAGCAGTTTTCAGTTGTTTGTCTATCAGCTTAGCAGCCAAAATACCCCTTGAAAACTTTGAGAAAGAGGACGAGTTACTGCAGTTATATCCAGACTATATGGTCATTTTAAGAGACTAAATTATTTTGATGGGGATTGTTAACACCAGTATTTTTATACAACTGAACAAACTACTACTGTTGCTGTTGATGAAGGCATACCTCTCTCCACTCCAGAACACAGGGCTAACACACTTACACAAAAGTATATACGCAGATTTAAAGACACATATAGTCCAGTTTTCTTTTAAGCACATTTCAGCTGAAGACAAGATCTCAGTAAGTAGCGCATAGAACTGGAAGAGAAGTTTCAAAGTAGCTGGGTCACCCAGTCCCAACAGGAAATCATTAGCTATACCACTGCATACTGTAGACAAGCTTCACAAAAAAAACCCTTGTAAGTTTACAATGCATTCGACACACCTAATTCTAGGAAATCATAGAGCCAGTTTCAGCAAACCTTTTTTTATATACCTTACACAATGCACTGAGGCAATTAGAAGCAGAGGACTGTGGCCACTGCCAAATAGCAGATCTTTTTAAGAGATACAGACATGACTGTTTATATATATATATGAAGTATCTAAATTTGTGTGTTTGTGAGCATTTCCCACATGCATGTGCTGTTGGTCTCTAGAAGCAAACAAACTCCAAGTATGCATGTCAAAAGAAAAAAGGTTAGGACTTAAGACACTGAATTTAACATGAGTCATCTCATCACCAGTTTTGAACTCTCAAGCCTTCTTTAAGATCACCAGTATGTTAATAAGAGAAAGAGCCAGTGTAAAAACAGAGAATAGTCAACAGAAATGTATATGTAAAGGATACTTTAAATGAATAACAAACAACCTTGTGACTTGAGATATATCAATTTTTTCTTTCAACACGTTACCCTTTTCAATTTCAATAGCTTCTGTGTTGTCTTTAAAGCAAAACAAAGATTTCTAATAGCCTCTCTACAGTAATGAAGATCAGCCATTGGAATTCTGAAAGAACGTCTCTTGCCCTTCCCTTTACAAATACAGATTTCGGAGTACAATCGCACATGACTTGTTAAACATAGGCAGAAAGAGTGAAATCAACACAGATCAGTAGATCAGACATTAATTCTGTCTTCATGATATTTGATTTGCAAAGCTGAGGTATGATTGTTTGTGCTTGATGGTGAGAATTATGTCTACACTTCTGAAGGCAAGAGCAAATCTGCTCCTCAAAACCTGCCTCCATCTGCTCTGTTTCACAATGCTTTCTGGAAAGTAACAATTGCAGTGCTCAGGTGAGTAAATTTAGAACTTAAGCTCCCACTGCCCAAGCTTTCCTAAAACAAAATATGCTATAGCCAGAGCAAAACTCCACAAGTTCAGACTGCCACATTTCTTCTTACTATATAAAACAACCAAAGTCCACTTCCCCTTCTTTCCTAAGTAATACATTTGTAACAACAGCAGCTTGCTGCATGTGCAAAAGTCTTCCCTGGCAACACCATAAAAAGAAAGTTCTGAGCCCAGCTTTGCACTTCATATAAAACCCTCACAAGGAATCCAAGCAGTTGAACCAAGACAGCATTTTGTTAACCAGTGCTGAGAATCATTTTCATGTCCAGGAAATGTGTCTCCCAGGACCTGATATTTCACCCTCGGCCTGCTAGTTGTATTTTCTATTGAGGACTCTGGGCAGCCCTGGAGAACAGGTAAACCACATGTCCTGGTTTCTCCTCTCATAAGATTTTGTGATAGCTCTCCCCTTTTGATGCCCCTGCTCCAATGATAACATAAAAAGCTTCAGCGGCCACAAGAATGCTGAACATAATAATCTGCAAGAGATGCAATCCAGCCCGCCAAAGGTTTTTTACTGCACTTTGAAATTTGTTGCTCCAGCAATTGCCTTGGAAAGGACAAGCTTAATTGGCCTGGGAGGTAGCAAAAGCAACGAAAATGCCTGCACAGCCATAAGAAGCACAGCTAGGAGGTTCCAGCATGACCCCTCAAATGAGCTGAAAGGAGCACAAAATTTTTAAACACAAGGAGTGGTAAACTCAAGACAGCAAGAGTTAGGCAAAGCAAGTTAAAGGCTTTAAACACAAATGTTTTATAGGAAATCACATCTTAAATTCATCACATCGACTGACTGCAAGGAAAAGGCAGCTGACACCCATAGTCCAAAAAGGCACCACATGGACCCCAACATAGCTGAAAATTTCTTTTCAGTGACACATATAGCTGTCAGGAACTTGAAATTTCAAGCATCTATAAGCTCATGGGCTACATAAGAGAATACACAAGTGTATTGGTAAGCCACAGTTCTCTAGATGTACTGAGTCTACAATTCAAGAACTATGGGGTTATCAGACCAAAACGGTCGTCGTATTGATGAGTTACCCTGTTTCTCAAAATGGGACAAACTCTCCCAGAATGAGCATTTCAAAGTCACTTTTATGTCTGAGAAGACCATCCTTGCCCCTTTGGATATACTGATTGAGTTAGCATAGCATAACTTTCTAGCACAGGCAATCCCTAAGCAGTAACTCCAAAAATACTGCATAATAAATATCAAAGCATGTCAGTATACAACAGTCATACCAACTGTAATAAGCAGTATTAAAGTATTCCCACCTACTGCTCTCTAAAGAGATCATAAGATTTTTCATAGTTACGCTAGACCTTCAGAGGAAGGTCTAGCATAACCATGAGAAAGAGATGCAGTAAACCTTACAGAACATTTCTCCTTCAAATTGTGTAAATTTAAGATCTTTAGAAGATCAAAATTAAAACCACTTCGGGTGGAAACCATTCAGGTATCTCTTTCCTGGACAATGAACTATTTTGAAAATCCATAAAGACATAGAAGACCCTAACTAGATATGGTGCCTTGAAAACGAAGCTCTCTTACAAGCATTGTACAGTGGCAGAACGATCTCCTATGTCTTGCTTTCCAATTCAAATTATTAAGACTACTTTTTTTACCTCTCTTGCTACTTGAGACCAAAAAAATCCAAGGGGCTAAACCAGCAGAAAATGGTGCAGAAGAACTAAGTTACTAGAAACAGTTTGCTCTCTATGACATCAGTCTAAAACAAAAAATTCAGCATCCAAAAAATACCTGATAGGAAACAAAATCTGGAGCGAATGCAGCAATGTTACAGAAACACTACAGAATAATAAATGAAACACTCTTTAATTTAAAATACTTTAAAACCATGTCCTGGGTTGCAGTGTAGGATGTACACAAAGTACATCTATTCTATCACCATCTTCATGAACTGTTAAAACCAAGTGAGGCAGAGCTCTTGTGTAGGGCTGTCTTCTGCTAATGGCCCATTAACGCTTGGCCCATGACTCACAGGTAACTCCCTCCAGGGGTTATCTCTGTTTAATGGGCCATCAAGGACCCACTTCACAACTCATCCTCCCATTGTGAGATGCTCTGCCCAGGGGGAGGAGCCAAGCATTCTCACCTGGATATCATCTGGGATTTGGGACAGCACAAGCAGCCCTTACCCACTGGATTCCCAGAGGACCAGAGCTACCACACCTTTCTACAGGATCACTGCTTCAGGAAGAGCACCTCACCTGGACTGCTTCCACCATCCTGCTCAGGTTGTATTCTGACTCTGTCAGTGGTCCTTTGTGTTATTGCATTTATTTTATTTTATTTTTACCTTTATACCTTTCTTCTTATTAAATTATATCTCTGACTTGGAGCCTCTCACTCGTTTTGCTTTCAAACCAGAACAAACCACTTTTGCCCCAACCTACCTAAAGATTCAGTAATTCCAGAACACTCTGGCATCCTCATTTGGCTTCACTACCCCACCCTGTCACACAGTCTCCACACAGCCCACCAACAAGAGACACAGACAATGTTTCAGTTAATTCACAGTAAACAAGTCCATAACAATATGGGCAATTCACTTGCTTTGAAAATTCTTTTATGGCACAGATGTTTTAAGAGTGATCCTCAAAATAAATCAGTTGTTACATGAACATCGTAAATAACGAAAATCTGCGTTCATGGAATTTTGTTACGTATTTTTATGTTTTCTCCCGCAATAACACAGTTCACCTCCAAATCCTTACAATTCCCAATTCCTTTGGTTTCCCTAGCCCTCAAGATCCTCCTTAATTTCCTGTGCCCCTGTCAGAGAGATGGTACACTGCAGCCGTTGGGAAGCCAAATATTGTCCAACTGCCCAGCCTCTACCTGTGTCCTTGGATCAATAGCAAGATAAAACAGCATCAGATTTCTTCAAGCTGTTTGCTTGAGAGAACAGACTAATTCATCTGATACTTACCAGTAATTTACTAGAAGTCTTTTTAAAATACTAAAAAGCCTTCCTCAAGTTTGAAGCTATTTACAGAGAAACAGGACCAAGCGAACAAGTATGACAGCTTTACTTAATGATGCCAATTTCACTTTTCCATGGGAAAGCGGCCTGAGGAGGTCATATACCACAGTTTTTCACTTTTTTCCTACCTCCTGCTGTGTTCATATTTTATATTATTGACTGAATACTTGTTTGTACCATTCTCTCTTAAAAATACTATAGAAAATATACACACTAGTAGAGTCATCATATTAGAAACACTGGTTTGGTAAAGACTAACAAAAAGGGATACAAATACGTCAGTGAATATATTTTTATCTTTTTTACATACTGTCCAAGCTTGGGGAAAAAAATCCCTTTCACTGCTGAACACATCTCTCGTTTAATTTATCTGGCACTTTCTGACAGTATACCAAGTATGACATGAAAAACAGGACCAAACATCCCCTATGCTTCTAGGACTGAAAGGTAAAAATTGAAGTGAATACTTTTGTCTGTCAGATGAAAACAGACTGTTTGTACATAAACCAGCAAGTAAGTTAGGAAGAAGGGCTGAGAGGCAGAAGTGCAGCTCTGTTTTAAATACAAAGAGCTATTGATGCTTTACCCAGAAGCATTTATACATTAAATACCCATCACAAAAGGTACTTTTGGGTGTGTGGGGAGGAAGCATGTGAAAAAATCAAGGCTGAAAAAAAAGATGTCTCACAGGACTTAGGTGACACTCGTATACCAAAGCAAACTGAGTTCTCACTGTCACTTCTGACCTTGCACAACTAAACCAGTACCAAATTGCTATTCCTTCTATATTTGCAATGCCTGAAGCAGGCATCCTCAGGTTAACAGTAACATGCTCACTACACAGTAATAGAGTTTTTCACTCTGCAAGAGACTGCTGGATATCTGAAAATTCAATCCCCCTGCTCCAACTAGGCCAATTCAGAGCAGTGCCTTGTCTAGCAAAGTTCTGAAGCTCTGAATCTCTCCAAAGTCTTAAGGTCCATAATGTCCACAGTTCTCTGCTTCAGAGTGAAGAAAGATTCTTCCTAAAAATATCTGCCACATATTTAGGTTTTTCAGCCTGAGTCCTACTCCCAGTGACGAGCCTTACCAGCATGCAAAAGTCTGGCACTATCTTTTCTTCATCTGCTCTAAGAGGAGAGTACTGAGATGTCACAGCTGGGATCTCCCCTGGGCCATCTCTTCAACTATGCTGTGCAATTCTGGTGTCCTCTACCTCTCCTCACAGGTCCCATGCTTCAGCTTGCTGCCCTTGAGTGAGCGATCTCCACTAGGTCAGGAGCTGCTGCCCACCCATCCAACCCCCACGTGGCACACTACTCTTCTGTCCCAGTGCAAGCCTCAGCCTTTGCAGAATGCCAAAAGGTATCCAGTTCTCCAGCCTCTCAACGTCCCTCAGAATAGCACATACATACTGCACCCCAGCATACTGACTGGTCCTCACCATATAATGTAATCTGTGAGACAGCTGAGGATCGCTATTGCACCAGAGAGATATGCTGTTCCATAATTGGGTTTTTTCCCCGTTTGTAAGGTGAAACAATCCTAGTCACTACTAAATAATTTTTACCATATTTATCAGTTTCATGGTCCTTCCCTAATCCTTCATGTTCAGAATGCCTCATCAAACAAAAAGCTGACAAAATACAACTCTTTTAAGTTATTTTTCCTCACTGTCCAAATTCTTCGTTAGTAATATTTTTTTGTATCTCATTGCATGAAAGCACAATCAATAGTCTGTGGGAACAAGAGACTGACAGTGTTTTAAAAATTAAATTATGTTTTAATAAAGAAAATGATATTTTTCTATCTCGTTCACATTGTCAGTCCAACTCAACAGGCCCTTATGATGAACAACATCAAATACATCTTGACTCTCATTTTCCTGAAATATGTCTCAGCAGTATATACCTCAGTTTGCTGATCTTGACAAGCATAATCACATATTTCTTAAGTTTGAGGACACTTGTCACACCGGTGACTAAAAGCTTTCACTTCCAAGCCTCCAAAAATCAAAATGCTTTCCTGAAACAGCTCAGAAGTCTAACCTGTACTCAACCTCCAAAATAAGCTGTAAAAGCAACTTTCAGACCATATCATAAACACTTCATGTAAAGTTGCTCAAAAACACACACAAACCACAACAATTACAGACCCAAAGGGTTTCTGTGCCAAAAGGCTCAATATCCTACTACTAAATCTGCATGATAATTCTTTCCAAAAACTACTGCTTACTCTGCTTGGCTTTGGGCCATTTCGACTTACAAACAGGAAAGAAGTGATGCCATGGAAAAGATATATACAGAAAGCCTGCACACACCAAAAAAAGCAGATAAACACATTTTTAATGAAAATTCAAAAAATCACTTTAATGTAGGGAGAGAGGCAAAAAACCCCACCACAATCCAGATCCCACAAACATTTGCACAGGCTCCTAATGAAAGCAGAAGTATCCGTGTGCCTAAAAGCCAAAACTTCACAGAGCAAGAACCCAAGCAGAGAGTAAACACAAGTCTAATATTTTCACTCTGCAACCTGAACATACTTTGGGTGCCAGGCAGTAAAAGATGAAGAGGAGATAACTTTCAGCTGTGCTGAAAAAACAGGCAGCAAATGTTTTCAAACTGTATGTCGCTGTTCCGTGGTGCAGGTTCAATCATACAGTAGAGGAGCTGTTCCAAGTATTCCCCGACACACCCAACTGTTCTACACACATAGCTAATGTTTCTAGCCATACTTCATGGTCTAATAGCCATTCCTCGGGCTGTTACACAACTAGAAATCATGCAAAAAAATATAGTGCATGGCTTTTAGCAATGTTTAGACTATTTAGGGTCGTCTTCCTAACAGGGAATTTTCCAGGCACATAGATTATGAAGTATTTTAATAAGATTCTGAGAATTCATACTTGACTCCTCCACAGGCTGGCAGAAAATTTATAACATTACTACCTTCCTTGTACCCTCCTTCCAGAAAAATGTGAACAAACACAAACAACATTTTTTTGGAAGTAGAAATTGGTAGTATTAAAGGAAGAAATGCAATTCCACTATTCACAAAGGGTATGAGAAACAATCATAAACACCTAACTGTTTAAGCAATATTCTTTACTGATACTGGCTGCACACCCTTGTGGTACAGTTGTGTACCTTGCACAGAACACAAATTCAGTTAAAGACTTAAGCAAGTTTTTCAGGGGGTTATTTTGGTGGAAATTTTTCTTGTTGTTGGGGGGGGGGCAGGGTTTGATTTGGCTTCTGTAATTGAAATAGAGTACGTTTCCTGTAATATTTTAATTTTCCATTTGGGATTGTCCTAGAAATTGGTGACCAAGCCTAAATGCTTAGAGATGTGAGCTTTGAAGTACTACAATGAAGGCTGGTTATTATGACAGCCCATGTTCAAGAAAACCACATCAGCTGCCAGACAACGCAGCAAGCAGCACAGATTATTTGTCTGGATGTAGAATCCCAGTCATCACAAAAGACATTAGTGAAACATCTTGACACACTTTCCCACCAAAAGACTGATAAAATATGTTACTTTTCCATACATCATGGTGGCAAAGGGCTTGCATAAGAGGGATGATGCAGACACTCAACCTAAATGCAATGCCAGGGATAATGGGAACAGCAACTCAGGAGCTTAGAGCTGGGATGCCAGGCTCTCTACTGAGAACATCTAAGGAAGAGTGTTTCAAGAATGACCATTTGGACCATGTGTGTGCATTTCAGAAGCTCAGAAAACACCATGTATCATGCTTGCTTAAAATAGTTGTGAAAATATCTATGACTTACTATTTAAAAAAACTTCCTGCATCTTTCCTTAAGTGAAGTATGCATTCTTTGCCCTACATTACACATCAAGCAACTTCTGGAAGGAAGCTTTATTTTAAGTCATCAAGGCACAAGAACAGGAGTATTTTTCCTATCGAGAATGGAGATCTTTGCTTTATGTGAGAAATTCTAACAACCAAGCATTTACTGTACTTTACATATACAAACATGAAAAAAATGGTTTAGAACAAGAATGCAACCCAAAGGTGTTAAGAAAAGAAAAGGCATTAAAAGAAGGTATAACAAAACAAATGAAACCCAGTAAAACAAAGGTGGGGAAAAACAGCACTATGTTATTAAAATATTCATGTAAAGGAAGCTTTCAGTGTGCCATGATTTATCCCTGACTAAGTACCAGCAGCAGGTCTCCATTACTCTCCCCCTTTGACAGTGGGATGGGAGTGAGAATCAGGAAAGGTAAAACTTGTCTACTGAGGTAACAACAGTTCAGGAATTAAAATAATGTAAAATACTAAAACAACATTAACGATATAGTATTATAACTATAACCAATAGGGAGATGAGGGGGTGGGCGGAAAAGAGTGACCCAGGAATAAAACAACCCAAGAGAAACAAGTGATGCACAATACCATCAGTCACCACACACTGACTGATGCACAGAGTGCCTGCAGGAAGAAAATTAACTCTATTCTAGCCAAAACCAAGAGACTGAAAAATTTGTTACATTCTCTCTTATTCTGGTACTCTCCTTCCGGTTAACCCATCCACATCTTGCATCACATTAACAGTTGCAACTCCTTTGTTTAGATGATATATCTCCACTGGAACTTCTAACACGAAACAGATGCCATACGAGATCATTTAAAATACCTGAGGTGCAAGAACCAACAAAAAACCTGCAAAGCTATTGGCTGAAAAAGATTTAAAGCCTATCTTTCTCAGAAAGAAAAAAAAAAATTGGTCAAAAATATTCTGTCTGCATGTGGATTTCATTTTGCCAAGATAATTTGTGGCCGAAAAAAGGCTGTATAAGCAGCAAAACTAAACATAAAAAGGCAAAGAAAAAAAAAAAAAAAAAAAACAACCAAAAAAACCACCTCTGAACCCCACCATTATTTTTTAATTGAACACAGCTTTTCCAAGAATTTACAGTGTTCTCAATCATGCTTATTAATAGTCTTTAATGCATTTTTTCATTTTAACCTTTCTGTGACAAGGCAAATATATTTTTCAGGCTTCGTATTTTGAAGACTTAGACCAAAAGGATAATTTAGATTATTTCATAAGCAGATGTTGCAAAGCAGAGCATGCATTTCCAAATTAAAGACATATCTCTGGTCTTCTTGCTATTATGAAAATGAAATTTGTACTTTAGAGAATAGTCTGAATTTTTAATTTCCATGCTTTTGCACATTTTACACCTAAAATATGCCAGATTAGACAAGGATCAGGTTGTTCATACTCTATGAACTACAATCAAAAGAACTCTATATTAATTTTGTATTATATATTTTCTTTAAAATACATTTGTATCAGTCTCACACTACTCTTAAATACTTATGCTGGAGGCAGTGGGTGGTAGTATATTAACACTTGCCAGCATCCACTTGAGCTGCCTTGATCCTGGCACCTAAAGGCACACCTCCAAAGAACCATTTCAGGCCAGAAAATCATAATTTCCAGTTCCTGTAAATACTACAAGGTAAAAGTGAAATAAAAATATAAAAGTCATAGTCGCAAAGCGTGGCTTAAAATGAATGCAGCTTATCTGAAAATAATTGTTAAGGAAGTACATTTGCATTTATTTCCCAAATAAATCCAATAAATATGCAATTCATATCTCTTATAACCAACTTCTTGAAACAAACATTTATTATATGCCTGTTAACATTAAACCTGTAATTACTACAAACTATTCAAAGTGCAATTATTTTATGTAAAAAACAAAGCCTATCTTCCTTTATAATTCAAAAGCAGCAAAACTAGCATACCAGCATTTTAATAAATAATTCTGATATGCTAAAGGTAATTGCAATCTCAAGCTGTCCAAAACAGATTATGTTCAAACATGCAAAGTAACAGATTTACAAGATTGTGGTAATTCTAACTAAGAAGTACCGTCAAACCATTTCTTTATATCGCACTTCGACCAAATCTAAAATGGAGATTTCCAAAGATAGTTTCTGGTTTCGGTGGGGGTTTTGTTGTTATCTTTGTTTACTTTTTCTTTAATCTATCAAAATCAATTGTAACTCTTGAAAAGTCTCCACATACTGAACATGCTTCACTTGTTCCTACCACGAAGCTATCCTTCCATCTCACTTTATTTTATATGGTTATAAAGCTGTGAAGGCATCATTATGTCATAAATAAAAAAACTTGCGTCTATCATCAGGCACGCCAGAATTAGATACGACTCTCACTGTAAAGCCACATTAACTGCTCTCCAGTTGGAGAACAAAACCACAAATACCACACAGAGATGGTATAACTATGAACAATTGCTAAAAACACTAAAGTTTGTATGTGTCAATATGAACATACAATTCTATTACAACTGCTCAGCACATACAGAATTAAGCAGAATCACTAACAATTCAGCTTCCTAATGTACTTCACTGATCTTGATCACCTCATATGATCTTCACAAGAAGTCCAACTCCTCACATTCTACAATCAACTAGGGTGAAAACTGGCATTAATCCTTTCAGCAGAAGTTTCAGCTCCTCCAGACTGAGACTTAGCAAATGCACAGTTATATGCCAAAATAAGCACCTTCCATTTCCCTTCTTAATATAGGACTTAACCTTGTGTGCACCTTAAAAAACTACTAAACTAACTAAAGACTTAGCAACAGGAGAAAAAGCAACATTAAGCAGACTTAGCAAAGTTCATCAGATGACATCTAAAGAGCTGATATGAGTAACAAAGATGTTTAAGAGAAAAGCTGTTTTTACCAGTTATGGATGTAACATCATGTCTTAAATACAACACAACTTTCAAAAGCCATCTTTCCTTTCCACATGTTGCAAAACCTGAGAATGTCAATACAGGGGGAAAAAATCAAAAAAACCAAAACAAACAAACAAAAACAAAACAAAACAAAAAAACCACCCCCACACAAACAAAATACCACACACACAAAAAAAATCCCAACCAGTTTTCCCTAAGAATTTCCACTACAGACATGCTTTCCCTAGCTGACAACCTTTTCTCTAGCTGAGTTACTCTTTTTCACCAAGGAGATGCAGGTAGCCCAGTTGAGGCAAAATACTTTACGAACAGTGAAATGCCTTTTAAGATCAGGATCAATTTTCTAAATTACATAAAGAATCAGCAGCATTTCTAGTCCAATATCCTTTCGTATTTGACAGCCACGAATGGAGACTTTCCATTCTGTTGACACACACTGGAAAAAAACACGAAAGAAACACCAAAAGTGACCCAGCTATCACTGAACATTTTTCTGCTGGGAGAAAAGACATAGTAAACATTTTCTTAACCCTGCATGTATAGTACAGGAATTTCACTGCCCCTCAATGCTTGAAGATTAGATCACAATACAAGTTTTTACCAAAAGTTAATATATAAGGATCAAGAGTACAACTAAGAGGATGCTCAGCAAAACAATCCAAGTTTGGCCCTGATGCCTGAGTTTCACTCATCATTCTTCCCTCTGGTGACAAATATTTGACTGAAAAAGACTCTTCACTGAGAGTCTTTTCCTTTGAAGAACAGCAAGCAAAGAAACAAATACTCCCCATACACAATCTAGAAATCTCCCAGATTTGTCTGTAAATTATGACACTATTTAAAAATCATAAGATGAATCACATATCATACTATCTGAAAATGCTTTACATATTTTTTTAGGCAATGACTAGCAACAAGCATTCACCTGCTACTGTGACTTAAAAGTATACTGTAAAACTTAACCTTTCAATCTGGGTGTCTGCAAAATCATTCTGGCTATTGCAATTACCATTTTTGAGCAAAATCATTCTGGCTATTGCAATTACCATTAAACACAGGAACTTTTAAGGGCTTTTAAACACAGGATCTGTACTAGTGAATACCAAAACTTCAGAACAAAGTCCAAAAAGGCCACTTTCTAGGGAATAAAAAATCTAGTATTCCCTAATCCAACACTAGGGTCGTCTTTCCACATTAGGCCTGTGATGAATTTATCATATGGTAAAGGTTATAGTTCTTTTCTCCGTCATGACTTTCCAAATAATGGAAAATACAAAAGCTTTTATTTCCCAACAGTAGCATACTAGGTCAATTTGTATATAGGATTGCTAAGAGCTTAAGAAGATTAGGAGAGGTTTTGAGATCAGGCTTTAAGGTAAGTTTATCATCCACACCAGGAATGTCCGTGCAATTGTAAAACAAAAAATTTGAAATGGAGCTTCATCAGATAAAATCTCCATTTCCAAATAACATATACTGGAAAAATATTTTTCTCCTATATATATTTTATTTGGAAGGCCTGGGAGAGTCTCATCTGTCTCACGTATTGTGTGGTCTCAGGACACAGCAAAATCTGCTTTTGAACTACATAATGCAATGGTAAAAATTCAAGTTCTCCCTCAACTTTCCACATTGTAATCCTTACTGTTGTCAATCACGAATTTCAAGAGAAGCTTGTCTATAAAACCTACTTCATTTCAGAGCAAGATTTCTATCAGTATAAACACCCATACCACAGACTCCAGCAAATCACCCAACTAAGTGCCCAGCACCACTAAAAATATATGCTAAGAAAAGACTTAATTAGACACCTCACTTCTTCACCCTGCAGGCTCAAAGAACGATCTCTTGTTTTCTGACCTTCTCCCATACCACTTCCTAATTCGTAACTTTGCATATGCATAAACAACTTCATTCTGTCTGCCATCCACAAAGAACAGCTTAGGAAAACATCTCCGGCCCTGATCCCAAAACCACACAGACACGCGTTTCAGTGTAAGCATGTGGGAAACTCCAGCACAGCCTTGGAAGCGGCTCTTGTGTTTGACTATAAACAAGCACATCAACCCATCTGTTGGGACCACACTCCTGAAAACATCGAATCTTCAGGATGAACGAACCACATGTCCAAAACCAGCTCCTCAGAGGGACCCTGCTGGGGAGTGGTTTCTAAGAGGAAATCCAAAAACACGACTGTGGAAGTGACGAATGAGAGCCCCGAAGACACTCGGCGGGGTCTCGCAAGGCAGAGCCTGACCTGAGATCAGTATTTCGGGGCGGCACTGGACAGGAGCGGCGGCCGGGCACCCGCAGTTACCGCCGCCCGCCGCCAGGGGCGGGGCCTGGCCACGGGCACGGGCACACCGCCCCCCCCCCCTCTCTCCCTCACACACACACACACACACACACACACGCACACACACAGAGACAAAAATCCTTCCCGGAGCGGGGCTACAGAAGGCCGGCGGCCGCTGCGCAGGGAAGGCAGGGCGGCCGAACCGGGGAGGCCGCGGCGCTGCCCGGGGCACATCCGAGTGCGATGAGAGGCGGGCCGGAGGGCGAGCGCACCCGGTGCCCGCACAGCGCGCCCTGCGGCCGCACCGCCGGGCAGGGGAGCGGGGCAGGGAGCGCCGGCGGCAGCAAAGCGGGGACGAGCAGCACCGCGGGCCGCCCGCGCTCCGCACCGCCGCATCCCCACCGACCGTCGGGGAAAGAGCCATCGCCGCGCCGGGCACCGGCTCAAAGGCGGCCCCGAGCACTTCGCCGCCGGCCGGGCACACACGGCCTGCCCCGACCGCCGCCACGACCCGCCTGGCCGCGCTCACACAGCGGGAGTTTGCCCTCCCTCCCTCCCGTCCCTCCCCGTCCCGTCCCGCCCGCGGCCCCCGCCCGGGGACGGACCCCGGGCACTGCGGAGGGCAACTCGGCGGCCCTGCGGGCCGGCTGCACCGCCAGCGGGGGCGGGACGCCCGGCCCCGCTCCCGGTTCCCCCGGGGCCCCTCTCCCGCTCACCTGGTGGCGGGGCTCTGGCGCCCGGGGCGCCGCGGGGAGCGCCGTGCCCGGCGGGGCTGCCCCGGCCCTGGCTCCGCGCTCCCGCCTCCGGCAGGCTCGGCCCGAGGAGGGGCGGCGGCGGGCAGAGGGCGGCGGGCGGCGGTAAGCGGCCGGAACCGCCGCTCATGGCGAGTCCCGGGAGGACGGAGCGGGAGCGGACACGGGCGCGGGTCTGGGGGAGTGCCGGGAGAAGAGAGGCGGCCGGGGGGGAGGTGGAGGCGGCGCCGGCGGCCCCGGCAGCGGGGGAGGAGGCAGCGGAGGAGGCGGGGGGCGGCGGAGGGGAGGAGAAGGCAGGCAGGAAGGGGGCGGCGGAAGAAGCCACCCATCTGCCGCGCCGGCCCGCCTCGCCGGCCTGGCGGAGGGGCCGCTCGCCGCCGCTCTCCTCGGGGCCCGCAGCGGCGCCGCGGTCCCGCTGGCGGGCAGGGGCACGGAACCGGGCATCGGGCCGCGCCCCGGGGACCGCCGAGCGGGCGGCCACCGGCATCGCCGCCCCGGGAGCAGCCCCGGCGCGGGGCCGGCGGAGCGGTCAGCGCCAGCGGGACGCGCGGAGAGCCCCGGCCGGGAGGGCGGGCCGTGCCCAGCCGTGCCGGCCGCTCCGGAGGCGCAGCTGCTCTACTGCTGCCGCCGAGGAGGAGGAGGAGGAAGTCTCCCCGCCTGCTTCCTCTCTTCCTGCCTCCCTCCTTCCCTCCCTGCCTCCAGCCCCGCCGGCGGTCCGGTCCGGCGCCGCCCCGAGGCCTCTGGCCGCCGGCGGCAGCGCTGCCTCAGGCCGTGACGGGCCCGCACTGCGGCCGTGCCCCCTCGGGACAGCGGGGCCGTGCCGGGACCCCCGACGGGCCCAGCCCTCCCCGAGCAGCCCCTGCGCGCAGGGCCGGAGCCATCCTCGCCCGCTCTGCCCCGCGTTCCGGCCCCGGCCGCGGGCCCCTCGCCTCCGCTGTCCCGCTCGGCGCTCCGGGGACGGGCCACGGCCGGGGCAGGGCGCGATGGACGCCGAGCAGCCCGGGAGACACGTGTAGGGAGCGGGGACCGCCCTCCAGGCGTCAGCGGGGGGCGGCGGTACCGATGGCTCACGGGGACACACCGCGCCGGCCGGTGCACGCGAAAAGCCAAGGATGTCGGTGAAGGAATAGGTTAAGGACAGGGATGTCCGTAAGCTGTCACGGCGGTGCCCGTTTCGTTGCGGGATGAACAGCATTCTAGCAGATCCTTTGGCGTGAGAAGACACCGGGGAGGCGTTTCTCTGAAGGTGAGGGACATGCCTCTGTGCGATGTGAGGAACAGCTGCCTGTGCAGAGCCAGCCCGGCGGGTCTGGCTCTCGGGAATAGGGCAACAGTGGGGAAAAGGACACATGGCATTAACAAAGAAAACTCACAGCAAAGTTTACTACCTAGAGGGGTTCACCTGCTGTCCTCAGTGGAACGACAGTAATTCTCTGGGATCTAATTGTGCAGACAGAGAATTTGTTTCGTTTTGCACATCGCAGCAGTGCTGCCTTCACCTGTGCAAGGCTGTGAGTGGGAAATGTTTCCACAAATCCTGCATGTGCCAGCACTGCCCCGCTGTGCTGGTCTGTTCTCTCACTCCATGTCATTTGGTTGAGGTTTTCATCCAACCTGGGAGCAGGTGATCATGACTCCCCAGAGGATTAGCAACTCTGGGGCTTGTAGCAGACTATTGATGTGATTCTTGTGTCCCAACAATTTTTTAAGGTCGTTCAAAACTTTTCTTTATTTGTTTGCTTAAGCTTCATGGAGTGTTTCAGGTCTCCAGCCCTGAAATTGGAAACAATTTCAACAGCTCCTGTCTTCTATTTCTGTGAAACATGAGGGTCTGAAGTACTTTCCTGTCACGTTTTCCACTTCACCTTTCTGAGGTGTCTGCACTTGTTTCAGATTGCTGCTCTCTGGCATGCACATGCAGTCTGCATAAAGCTCTTGGCAGTTCACAGCTGGCAGAAAGTGGTGAACAGAGCCACTGTTGCTTTTGTGGTGATTCGTTTTCACTCGTTTCCTGGGGGGAAGTTGCTTTAAAACTACTCCTATGTTGAAGGTAGTACTTAAAAGTGCATTGTGGCACAGACTTCCTTTTTCACTTCCAAAAATGGCAAATTTGAATACTAATTATACACCACAGGAAAAGGTGTGAAAATAGCACCAATCCTTCAGCTAAGACAGTCTTTCTAATCTTTTTATATGTAGATTGTCTTCCAGAAATAAGCAAAGAAAATATATTTCTGCAATATGAAGTTAATTCAACTCTTAGTCTAACACGCACTCCAAAAGGCTGTCTGGAAGTGCAGGAAGGCTGTTTCTGTGCAATTTGGAGCAGGAGTCTTGCAGACATAACCTGACAGTTGCAGTGCACTGCACTTCATTTTTTTTCTGGAGCTTTGGTGTTCCATTTTCCTGTTAGTTCTAAATTTAAATAAAGCCTTTTCAAGATAATATCATTGCAAAACCTAGATCCAGGTTGGTTTTTTTTTTGTTTTTTTTTTCTCAGAGTCATTTTACTCAAGTATGATAAGAGATACCACTTTTAGTCCAATACCCTATTAGGGTAATGGCCACATTTGAAAAACAGGAAAGCTTTTAGCAGTGTACAAAAAGCCTTCTGATCTGCTTAAGGTCTTCAGGTTCTTAAAGACAAGGTTTTGTCTAAGATTTAATAAAACAACTATTAACTCATTTCTCTAAACAGAAAACATACTGATGGCTATTCATTACGCTCCTTGGTAATTTATATCAAACAGATCCAGGGAAAAGTTATAAAAAGCTTTTTTTTTTTTTCTTCATTTGTTGTGATTTTTTTGTTTTAAAGTTTACAAACTTGCAATGCTGCCTAAAAAACAGCACTACATTGGAGTCTAGGTTTCCATACCTGTGCCAATGGTCAGAAAGAATCAGATGCATGTATGATTTTCAGGGTTCTTTCTGTGATACAGTGATACATTTTTCTGTTGAAAACTATGGGATTAGATATATTGTTTCGCTAAAAATTGAGGAAGTTAAACATCCACTCTGCCCGGAGCATCTCTTAAAAGCTGATAGTCTCTGAAGTGATGTTTAAGACTTCACATAAACCAGACTTTGCAATGGGATGATTTCTGCCGTGAATACTTCATTACGTCCGTTTTGTTTCTGTTGGTGCTGCTGAAGTCCTTGATGATTAGAAGAAGAAAATTACTGCAAGTAAGGCTGGCATGATTGAAAAAACTGGAAAAAATTATGGACTTTCAAAACTGATATGATATCTGACCCATGGAATGCCTCAAAGGCATTGGGGAGTTTTCATCTAAAGAGGTGAGACAGTCTGTAACCCAGGTGAGGTGCCCATGCAGTGATGCCCACAGCATGGATGACTGCAAACCACTGTTCAGCTGGAACACTGTGGTCTAACCACTGTCACTGAGATGTGGAGGGACAAAATGTGTGGCTGGACAACTGCATCAGAGGCTATAAGCTGTTCAGTGGGGTTGATGTTACCCTCTCTGTGAAACATGGATGAACTACAGAGGGATGCCATGGAAAACCAGCAGTGGACAGGTAAAATGGGTAAAGTTTATAGGTAAATATTGTGGTCAAACCAGCATGTTTACTACAGGCCACTAGATCTAAGGGAGGATGTTAATGAAGTGTTTTTAAGTCAGCTACAGGAATATTCACATTCCAGGCTCTGATCCTTCACATTACAGGGGGGGTTCAACCACTCTGACATCTGGCTGGGAAGCAGCACAGCAAGATGTAAGGAGGCCAGGAGACTCTTGGAATGCATTGAGATTTTAATGCAGGTGATAGATAGCCCAACCAGAGGAGAAACTTTACCCCAATAATAATAATAATAAGGACTTCTACGGCTGTTTTGTCAGAAAAGGAGACCAAAGAAAAATGTAAGCCCCCAAGAAATAAGATGGGATAACTGGTCTAATACAGAAAAGGCTGAGGCACTCAACTTCTTTTTTTTTTGCCTCAGTTTTCAGTGGTAAACTCTCCTCCCACATTTCTCAATTCCCTTGTACCTAATCTAAATTAATCCTTCTTTGATTTAGAGTATCTCTTCTCCAATAAGTTTTCATTTGTACAGAAAAAATATGCAGCTTAAAGGAGTATGAGAAATACAATGTGGAAGGGACAGTGCAGGCAAAAGGATAGGTGGTTTCATCATGCATTATCAGTGGCAGGATGTTTCTTATCCTTTCAGTAGCTGCTCTAGATTAAGCCTGATAGTCGGGCTCTTTGTAGGTGACAAGATTTTTGCTCTGTGGTAGCACAGTTTTTCTACAAGAAATGCAGGTAAAACAGCTTCAGTCATTCTAAATTTCTTATACTCTGGTCTTCAGATATATTGAAATGCCCATCAAAACGGGATGTTTTGAAGCTCTTTCATGTTACAGTGGAGAATTTGACATTGTTTGTAGTAGATGATGTAGCTTTATCCCACACTGTAAAACACCATGCATGCATCCCTCTGTTTCTGAACAAAGAATAGCAGAAATATGGACCAGCTTTTTCAAATCACTCTTAGACATGGTGGCTAATAATTAAACGCAATATGAAGTTGCATGATTGTCATAACTACCAAGTAACAGTAGAAGAGTGTAGCCAGACTGAACGGAACATCAAACTGAGGAAAAGTAGACTTGCTATTGCAGATTCAAAAGCTAACCTTTAGGCAGTTAGAACTCCTGGACTATGTTACCTCCTGCTCACATTTTAGCTAGCATGTATTCAAAGGACAGTCATAGGTCATCTCATGGGGAAAGTGGGAAAAGGTGTACCAAATCCTTTGACTCACAGTTTGCCTCATGCTAATACATCTCTGGCTGTCAATCTGTTGCAAACAGCTGCTCCTTTATCCCATAGTAATCTAGTTGACATTTCACATTACAAGTTACCTTCTAATGCTATCCATCCTGTGGATTGATGAAAGAATTAGATAATTGAATTGATATGATTTTGAATTGCTACTGATAGAAGAACTGATATATTAATGTTATCATAATTGATAAAAGAATTAGAGAACTGGGGAATTGTTATCAAGTCTCATTCTCCCTGTGTAGCTGCCAGTAAAAAAATCCCATGGCATGTTGTGACTGCCAGTGGATTACAGAGCCTTGAATGGTGTCCCTGAACCACTCACTGCACCTGTTCCCAGGAAAAGTGATACAGTTAATATTCTTAATGAATAAGATGTATAAACTGAACAACACCAGCAGTATACTTAAAATATCTTCCTGTGGTATTCAGGAAATCATGAGAGGATTCAACACCTATCACACAAAAAGCAGAGTCACTTTGCTGGACTTTCAAGGGAAAGGAATAAGAGAAACTGTGAGAATGAAACTAGTCATTACTGAGACTTGAATACAATCCAAAACTTAAGTCTTCTCCGCTAGGAACTGATAAATGAATAAGTGAAAGTTGTAATTCAACCTGCGTACTACAGAAAGTAACTATTTAGAAAATATACTAAGTATTCCCTGAACTTTGTTAATACACTGATGATGAGGTGTTATAACTGGAGATAATGTTGACAACATCTGAAAAGATAGAAATCTTCATATATCAGACATTGCTAACCCTTGCATTCAGAAATCTGGTATTCTGGTATTGTAAACCCACAAAAACTGGTGAACTGCAGTAACTTGGACAGTGAGGTCCAAATATCGAAAATCTCACATCAGTGCTGACAAAATTCTGGACTTCAGCTTAGCCTGTACCCTTAGGAGCAATATGGAGGACAACATACTCTAAAATTGAAGAGCTGGAAATCTGAAAAACCAGATATGAAAAGGCTATTATGTAAGAAAAACAAATGACTATTGCTATCAACCATGATACCTGCTGGAATTATTTGAATCACACCAGAAATTGAACAAACTACTGGACATCATTGTTGTGATATTTTTATAGGATTCACACCATCTGCATCTGGCATATTGCATCTTATATCCTATGATCATTTTATTATTGTATTCTGCTTTATTAGCTTGTTTGTTCTTAAGCTGGTATATTTTGCATATTGCTTTTCTCTCCATTTAAAAAATGTATCACATTTAAAACATCAATTGTTAAATGAGTACCTGCCAGTGAGAATACTGTCTCCTTCCAGATGTTGCATCATAGTGTATGAGAAATGTATGTATAATCCACAGAAGACCTGCAAGGACAACTCTGAAAGCTGGGTTTGTATTTGCTTATTCACTGACAGAGCTTCAGATGTTGGTTAAAAAAATAATTGGTATGCACTCTTGAACTGCGGCCAAATTTCTTTTTGTTCCACAAAATGCCTTTAAATATCATTGTACCTTCCCTAAAGAATTAAAAGGTACAGAAAAGGAGGGAGGAACAAACAGCCATTTGATTCGGAATAGAGGTGTTATCAATCATAGTGACTGGAGTTTAGTTACAGAGTGAGAAGAGGACCGGCTAGAGGTAATACACCTTGAGCTACAGCATTAACAGAACATCAACACTGGTGTTTTTGTTTAGGTAACAATTTATTGTCTGCCTTGTTTGATGTTTCAAAGGCTTTGTGTGTACTTTCCCACCAGATGCACACTGAAGTAATTTCTCCTATCCCAGGCTGAAGTTTCCTGGAGAAATAAAACCAGAAATTTAAACAATAGGTTTGAGTGACAGATACCATCATTAGTTACTGTGTGAGTCTGAGGCACCAAGAGAATTTACAAAATGTCTACATTCAGAATTGACAGGCTCTGGCTGTCATTGCCTCTGGAGGCTGCATTTCACTCTTAGGCATATTTAGCAAGTGGTAGAGAAATTACATCCATCCACCAAAACCAGAAAACACACCTATAGAGGCACTGATTATACTGTGATATTTATCTCCTCACTTGACAGAGCTAAATATTTAATTGATGCACATTCTTTTTTTTTTCTTTGCTTTGACATGCTGCATCACTTTGGTGAAAAGAAAGGATTCTGCCAACAGACTAGGAGAACATCTGTCTCTGTTAATGGAGAACTGTACTGAGTTTCCTTCTTTTCTCCAGTTACACCCCAACAAGTGAATTAGCATTTCCATATGAATGTCCATGTGTACAGAGAAGCAAATCTAGGATGACGTGGCAAAGATTGGCATTTCTTGTTTTGCCTACTAGACTTGGAAGGCTTTGTTATTTACAAACTGCTGGAACTCATGTGGAGTTCTCAAAGCCAATTCATTTTAGTGGATTAATTTAGGTTCAGACTAAGGCTCCTTTTGGTGTTTGGTGAATGTCTATAGTGGGGAGAAGAGGTGTTGGTGTGTGTGCATAAGCACATGTGACTGTCAACGTGTACAGTCTGGATAATCATTTTCCATCCAGAATGAGTATATGAAAAAACAAACCTTGTGGATGCAGAAGGAAGAAACTCCAGGTAATTCCTGGAGAATCTATTTTTCAAAGAATACAGAGGAAAGAACTAAGAAAAGACTCTGTGGTAAAGTATTGGCTGACATGTGAGCAAAGAAGGTGCAAGGCAAGTAGGACTTTATATTACATAAGAATACACAGGTAATGACTATTTTATTGTACTCCTTGGGGTGAATTAAACATATTTTATTTAAGTACGAAGAGGTCTAATAGAAGGTGCCTTGGACACAGTCCTCCTGTCACTGATGGTTCTCCAAGGAGTCTACAAAGATGCAGCATGAGCTGAATCTGTATCTACACTTGCACTTGTACCCACCAGATGATTGTTGGCATGGAGCTCCTCAGCCCAGCATTGGTTTAATTCCCCAGCACCAGCTCTGTCTACCAAAGTGGCACCTGACCACTTGGATTATGTGATCCTGCAAGATAACGCGGGGGGGGGGGTGTGTTTGAGCATTTCTTTCCTCATCAGCAAGGGAATCTTCACTCCTTTGTATGGTGATTGATCTATTTTTGGCATTCTACTTTCAGTCAGTTTAACCACTTTGGCAATTAAGTTTTCTTGTGAACTACACCAGGTAATTCCTCTGTCACAAATTGCCATTGCTCAGCCATTTCCATTTGAATTTCTCCTTCATGATAAAAAGCCCCTATGGTTTGATGAGGGGAAATCCTCCACATGACCACAGACTGGGTGTTTAAGACTAAGATTATGTAGGTGTTGTACAGATGCAACCATGAGATATGTACATAGTTCTCTGGGGTGGTAGGATGTATTATCTGCCATGACTTTCAGATGGATGAGACAGAAGGACCCCTCAGGTGCATTCAGTTAATGTGGGGAGACAGTTGAGCAGTGTAGTGTACAATAGGTTAAGTGTGCTGTGTCTTACCCAACTTCTTAATGGTTCTCTCTGTGAACAGCCCTTTTTCTTCTGTAAAATCATCTCCAGAACAAGATGCTGCTTATAGCTTGATTAAAGCAGGCTCTAAACAAGGCTCTAAAAGGAGAATCCGTCAATGGATGACATGCTTGAGATATAATGAATACTTTAATTTCTCTTTGCCTAAGATGCCTTTACCTCCTGATCAGTACAATAGTAGATCTTCTGGATGAGTTTGGCCAAACAAATGCCTTTTTGCCTGAGGCAGCTGGGATTACTGTCAGCATGTTACTGTCTGCTATTTCACTGAGCACTTTCAAAGCCACTCTGCTAACCAGACGAAAGAGACACACTGGAGGACCACAACTCCTCGATTAGTACCTAAAACAAAATGTCATTTGTGACTTTATCAGTATGGCTTATGAGTAACATAATATGATAGTGGCTGGTGCTGAAACAGATTGAAGTGCTCACACTCCTCCAATGTTTGTTAGAAGATGTTTGTTGGCTGGTGTTTGATTTACAGCAGCCTGGAGTGACTGGTAGTGTAGGGCAAGATACTGCTATAACAGATAGCAGATAACAGATAGGTCATGAATCTGCATGCAGCAGAATTGGGAGCATGGAAGTTTGAGACGGTTTTGTGACAGAACACACTATGTATCCAGATGGTGAGGAACAAATACTCCCAAGCAAGAGCTTTCACTCATGTGTCAATAAAAATACAAATTTTCAAAAGTCTCCAAAGGTCAATTTCCTGTTTCAATGGTCAATAAGATATCAAAAGAGATTCCAGAATCACTGCATCAGGAATATTTTTCACAAAGATGAAAGGACCTTGCTGAAATCAAAGACATTGAGAGGTGGCTGTGAGGACTGACGGGGGGAGGAGAGCTCAGTTGGTGTTCCACCTTTGTTGGGCCAAGAAAGGCGTCAGAGTCACTCAGTGTTTGCTATAGTATCTGCCTCTCACATCATTGTGTGCAGGAGACAGAAAAGAAAATGCAATTGTTGTGGTCCTGCATTAACTGTGTTGGGAAAGTGTTGGTGCTTGAATCAATTAAAATTCCTGCAGAAAAGTGCTCATCCCATAAACATCTGCCTGGCCAAGTCGTCACAATGCATTAGTGCAAATCACCTCACTTCAGGCTCCAAGTAGGTCTGACAGCAGCTGTCTACAGTGAGAAGGGCCATGGGGATATGTAAAGCAATAGACAGGACAGAGAGAGAGATCATCCCAGTGTGCAGTGGGAGAAGGTGGAAGAAGGGATGAAGTTGGCCACAGGTATGATTTTGGCCATTTGATTTGTTTGTGATATATAGCCAAAAGATTCCTGAAGATAGGCCTGTCTTTGAAATCATTCTTTACTGAACTGGGACCAGAAAACCTTTGTAATTTGTACTGGGCACTTCATAGAGAGCACCACAGAACCCATGAGGTGCAGAAACCCTCATGAGGGTTTTCCACTGAACTGAGGCATGCGCTTTGCAAGAAGGCAGAGCAAGGACTGATGTGTGCCTGAGCCACAATCTTGCCAGACTCAGGATCACCACTATGATTCCCGTGTTTGAAACTTGGGTGAAAATCTAGCATCAGCTTAAATGGGACCAGCAGCACCAGCATTTCATTCCCTGTGTCTGATGTATGGCTGAAAGACCTTGAGTCTGAGTCTAGGGAAGAACAAGGTCCTAAAACTCCCTCTGACCATAGATATGTGTGAAGATTCTAGCTGGAAGGTCAGGATGATGGTCCCCAAGATGGCATAACAACTATGCCCAGCTAGGAGGTAGAGAGAGCTAAGCCCCCAAAATCCAACATAGCATATACTTGATAACATTTTCCATTCTACAAGCCTCACTGTACCTCACTGCCTGTAGAGAAGATGCAAATGTCAGGAGCTTGATACTGGAACAAGTACAGAATCAGTTCTGACAGTGCTGCAGGAAGAGAAATTTTAGGAAATCCTCCTCAGTTGGATTGAATTAGCCATACTCTGGAACTGCTGCTGTGTTGGCTATGTCTTCTGCAGATCAAGAAACTATGATACTTCATGTTGTGTTCCAGCTGTTTCCACTCTGTACCCCACTTTCCACCCCAGTTCTTCCCTCCAACAATTCAGGAAGACTTATAACATGAAGGACTATGAAGCCCTGAGGTATTGTGGTATGTTATTGCATTAAACAAATCTCTCTCCTATTTGACCCCAGCAAGTCAACTGGATTCCACTAGTGTGTATTTTTCATCTCTGCTCTCACCTCATTTCTGATGCTATGTGAAGACCTTGTTCTTAGTGAGAAACTTGAGGACCTGTGCAGCTTTACCAAATGGAGCTCTCTGAAGCAACTTACAAATGTACAGGGACTTCCTCTGGGTTGCAGGGAGCACTGAAGAATTATTTGCTTTGCAGCAGAAAAACTGAAGAAGAGGCGGGAGATGTCAAGGCTAGATGGCACGAAGAATGGACTACCACATTTTTAACAGGTGATGTTCAGTTTTTGAACTAGTTTCCAAAAGATCTAGTGCTTTCTTTTGAAGACTCCAAAATTGTATGAGATTGTTTTCCTGAGAAAATTGTAAGACAAGCACTAGTCTAAAGGTCCAGTATTGATGCCACTTGAAGCCAAAGATGGAGACAGAACAGAGGTCTACAGTGACCACCTCTGGTTTGTAAATCTGCAATGTGTTCAGTAACTAACAATGGTTAATTGATTGTGTTGACAAGCAGTAGCTGGGGGACAGTCATAGGTGTTTGTTCTTCCATATTTGCTTCTCTGATTAAACCTGCAGAGCTTTCTAACATTATGCATATGACCACAGGAAGTCCTGACCTTTTTCTTGGCAGAACTGCACAGCAATCCTAGCAATAATGGGATATACTCCTGTTGTGTGTACATGGATATGGAAATATATATATATGCACTTACATGTACATATGTACAAATACACCCAGAGGCGTAAAAGGATGAAACAAAGGATATGTAGAAACTTCATCATCTCTGAAAGCTCCTCCGTAAATAAGATGTCAATCCTTTCTTTGTTAAAAAATAAAAAAAAATCCGAAAACGCTTTAGCCGATAAGTAGTCATGATCACTGCTAACTGGGACATAAATCCCACTCTGCTTATTGCTGCTTCTTATCTCATCACTAAAAATGGCCTAAGCAGATGGGTGCTGCTCTCCGTAAAATGCAAATTCCAAATCTACACTGCTGGCTATAGCTTAATGCTAGGAACTCTAATGTTTTTCGTCCTTTTAGCGCATAGAACAACATCAACCATGTGAGTGACTACACTCAGTTACCCTGTTACAATCTTCATTTTGAAGATGTGGGCTGATTAATGCACTGAAAGCTGCTTTCTCCCCCTTCTTCTCCTGTCCTCCATTCAGGCCAAGCAAGATCAAATTCTGATTTACTGATGACAAACTGGAAGTCATTGGACAGCCCTCCTCACATGACAAGTTTATTAATGTTCCAAACATCAGAAACAGGACTGCATTTTAGTTGATTAAACATTAGAGGAGTAAAAAAGTCCAGAGAGCTGGAAAAGATTTATGAAATAAATTATAATTTATGTTTTGTACATTGGTGATGATTACAGGTAAAAGACGCGTTGTGGAGCCCTGTTATCCTGGAGCCTGCTAAGGGGAAGTGGTGAATGAATACTTTGGTTTTCCTTGTTTGCCTGTGCAGACTTTGCTTTACCAATTAAACTGTTTTTATCACACCACCTGATTTTTCTGCCTTTAAGCCTTCTGATTGTCTTTCTTGTCCCACTGGATAGGAGTGGTTATGTGGGGTTTAGGTGCCTGCTGGGGTTAGTCCATCACGATCTGCCAGCAGTAAGCTCCTGCCATGGTTTCTGAGGTGGAGAGCTTTCAAACAAAGAGCCGCAAGACATGGATATATGCATTTTTTCCCCTGATGTTGCTGATTTTAACTTTTAATGCAGCCCTGTAATTTCTGAGCAGAAACTGTGGCTGTTGTCTGCACACACTTGTGAAACTATTGTGACATTCTGGCAAACCACTGTTTCCAGATTATTCAAGTGACTTCAAAGCTGTTTTCCTGGGTAAAAGCACAGGTCCAGACTACAAAGTAGAATCTTCTCTCATTTCTCCTGGTGAACAATGGCACACACTCTCACATCTTCATTGGCATTATTAATTCAATACCTTCACATGTGCAGGGGACCCTGAAACTAGCACTAGTGGCACAATAATCTGTTGAGCCTTGGGGCTCAGTTAAAGAAGTAATCCACAAGTAGCATCATACACCTAGTGGGACTACTTACTCAGGATTGACCAAGAGGGAGCTTTATAGGCCTCCCTACCTTCATCAAAAGTAAAGATTTAGCTGGAAATGCTTAAATGCCTGCATGATTCAGGCATCAAAGTCCTGTTCAGAGATGTTAAGGTCCAGATCTTTAATGGCTGCTGTGTGCCAAGCTAAGATTTGAGCACTGATTGTGCCAAGCAGGAGTTCATCACACTGGTAGATGAATGCACAGCATTGAAATTATGCCCTTCAGGAATTTCACAAGACTTTGTGAAACTGGCGTTTTCAAAGAAAAAAAAAAAAAAAAAAAAAAAAGAAAAAAAAAAAGTAACTTTCTACTACTTCTTTTCATGGTTATCTATTAGTTATCAGTATTTTAAAAATCTATATAGAACATCCGTTCAGCAAAACATGGTTTTACCATCTCCAGAAATCATGCTTTAAGGAGCTGTAACAAATGGAATTAATAATGTTAATTAAATATTTAATGCCTTTAAACAGATTGAAAGTTCAAAGCATGATTAAACTATCAATGACAAAATCCTGCAAAAATGAGCAGTGCTAAAATTTGGGAATTGGTCTTTGCTAACCTCAGCATTATCATAGAATCGTAGAGTGGCATGGGTTGGAAGGCACTTCAAAAATCATCTAGTTCCAACCCTGTCCACCACAGGCAGCAATGCCACCCACTAGATTAGGGTGCTCAGGGCCACATCCAGCCTGGCCTTAGGATGGGGCATCCACAACTTTTCTGGGAATTCTGTTCCAGTACCACACTACCCTCTGAATAAAGAATTCCTTCCTACCATCTAATCTAAATTTACCCACACACACTTTTTTTTTAAATTATTATTTTTAAAGTTTGAAACCATTTCCTTTTGTCCTATCACTATCTGCCCATGTAAGTTGCCATTAGAAGTTGGTCTGCCCAGCATTGACCTTTCATTTGGCCCTTACAGAAGTATATTGCAGCCCTGCCTGTCACTATGTCACACTTCTCACAGACCATCAACCTTCTTCATCTTATATGGTGGACCTGCTCTGGATGTGAATAGTAGATTCCCCACCTCCTTACCCTTTAAAAAAAAAAAAAGCTTATAACAGCATGTTTGTCCGTTTTTACCATTGTTATACAAAGCCTCAATTCTCTTGTTAAAATTACAAACTATACAATGCAAAACCATCTGCATTGTCTTAATCGGCAGAGATACTTTTACACTTTCAATGAACAGAGAATATCTTTGAGGCAAAAAAATATAGTGACATTTATATGTAGCTGCTCAGCTGGCACTGGAAGCTGTGCAAAACATTTTACATTTCCTCTCCATTACCTACACACTCCTTACTGTGTGTTGATTATGCTGGTATGTTTTCCCTTGGTACTAGGTACTGCCTTTCCCTGTTTCTTTCTGTTTCTGGATTCTGGTGTTGGTTTTTTGGGGTTTTTTTTGGTTTTTGGTTTTTTTGGTGGTTTTTTGTTGTTTTTGTTGTTTTTTTTTTGTTTGTTTTTTTTGTTTTTTTTTTTTGGTGGGTTTTTTTTTGGGTTTTTTTTGGGGGGGGTTTTTTTTGCTGTTGTTGTTGTTTTTGGTTTGGTTTGGTTTGGTTTGTTTTTAACACCTGGTGTTGATTACAGAACAGCATCGTGTGGGCCTTCAGCATGTGAAAAGCTCCTGAGGGTGCCTTTGGTGGAGCTGTACTTTTCCTTACATGAGAGTGCAGAGATAATACATGAAACGATACTAAATGTGAGGCCAATTTAGAAATATTACTGAGCGTAAACACACCTACCATAATGAAGTATGTAAAGTTACTATATACTTTCCTCTACAGTGGTCAGAATTTACCTAAACCCATTAAACCTTTATGGCTACATTTTGTTCAGCAATAGAGTAGAAATGCCTTAGACTTAGATTACACCTCAAAAGAGGCTTTTGAAGCCACCCTCTTATTTGGATGCTGCAGTAATAGAAATGAAGATCCTCAGTGCATGCCAGTTCACAACCCCTTGCAGTTTATGATAAACACAACCAATCTGCAAATCAAAGTCTGGAATAAACCACAAAACTTTCTACAAGCTGTGCTTCATAAGCTGAAAACTTGCTTCAAGCAACAAATAGTTGTGAGCTGCCACTGTTAAACAAGAGATCAGTTCTTAGAAGAATGTTTCCAAAATTGGTCTGTGTGGTGGATGTAGTGCCACAGAATGCAATAGTAAGTGGCAAAGAGACAAGAGAAGCTTACTGGTGGAGCAGTATTTAGCTGAGCCTAACACTGACTGCAAGACAGATTCTTCACTCTAGTAAGAGCTAATTTATTCTACTAACAGCATTCAGGGAGGAAATGGGGTATTTGGCTCAAATTTTAAACAGCTGGTAATTTCATTAGTATATTAGAGTATTTCTCTTATCAATAGCTATGCAGCAGTATTTTCACAGAAATGTCTCAGCATAAGAGAACTGCAACAAATTCTTGCACAAACTAGGCATACAGCAACACTCCTAGGTCATTGAAAATGCAGGTTGAGCACAATATGATTCATCTTGAGATTCTTAAAGCAAAAGAAGTGAAAATGCTTAGTTATTGATGTGAACTAATTGCCACTGTTCTTATGTTCCCACTGTCAATATGCTGTTTAACATTAGATGTGAACATAACAGTCAGCCAGATGTCACTGAAAGTCTGGTTCCTTATTAAAAAGATACAAGAACTATGGTATCCACACTGATGTTATAGGCCTGGGTAAACCATCTGCCAACTGTAGCAACTTCCAAGCAGTTTTTACTCCCATGGCTTGTGCTTGCCTTGACTGAATAATGGTTTGATATTTTTTGCTCCCAACCTGGGGGCTTAGCACCTTGCTAGACTACATTCCTATCTTGCCACACAGAGGAAGAGATGCAAAACATCTTCTTCTGGCAGCAACTGCATTGTGCTCCATAAATGGGAGACAACTGAAGCTTGGAAACCATGCATTTAAAACCAGGCATAGACACAATATGTGTCACAAACGCCTCTGTGCAGGTCCAGTGTCACAGTCAGGACTGGTATCCATTCACAACGCTGGGGCAGATTCTGTCGCATACCAGCAGTGGAGGCTTTGCAGAAAATCACACAGACTGCCCCAAGCCCTAGATTGATAACTAATTCTGCATGGTGCAGAGGCTTCCTGCTTCTCTATAAGTCCTTGGACCCCATGGGATCTGAATGTTGTGTTTCTTAAAAATGTGCCTGCTTTTTTGGAGTGGACCTGAATTTTTTTCATCAAGCCCTGGAATCTCAGGATTTTATAAAATCATAGAATGGTTTTGGTTGGAAATGCCTTAAAGATTGAGAACATGCTGGCATGGGCAGGGACACCTCCCAGGTGTCTCAAAGCTTCATATAATTTTGCCTTGAAATGGGGAATCCACAGCCTCTCCAGACAATGTTTTCAGTGCCTCACCATCTTCAGGGTAAAAAATTTCTTCCTCATATATAATCTAAACTTACTATCTCTAAATTTGAAGCCATTCTCCTTTGTCCTGTCGCTGCATCCTGTTGCAAAAAGTCACAGCTTTCCTATAGTGCCCTTTTAGCTACTGGAAAATTCTGTAAGATCTCCCTGGAGACTTCTCTTTTCCAGGCCTAAGAAATGCAATCCTCTCAGCTTGTTTTCATAGAGAAGGTGCCCTGTCCCTGTGGTAATCTTTGTGTCTCCACTGTTCTCATTCCAACAGACCTGATTCTTTCTTGTGTTGGGGGTCTTGTGTTGCGTGAGTCTAATGGTTGCCTGGCAGTTTGCTGCTAGCTAAACTGGCTGTGTTCTTCTGCCCAAAGCTCAGAACCATAAATTTGAATATACAGTCAGATGTTGTAAGAAGTCAGCTGGGAAACAACTCCAGGGCATATCTTTCAATCAGGGATTCATGATTCACTCCACCTTCTCTCTGGTGGAGTGGCCACATCACTGAGAGGGTTATTCTTTCAGCAAGAAAAGTTAAGGAGATCAGGTATATTTTAGACTTTGGACGTAACAAGCTCTTAGACAACACATAGTTTCAGACCAAGGATTTATTTGCTAGAGAAGTGAGTTTTTAGGAAACTGAGTAGTTTGCAGATGTTTTCACTCATTACTTATATAAAGCCTATGCTTTCTAGAAGAGAAGAAATGGTACTCTTTGCAAGCTGTTTCATTATCTGCCTCTTAAAAACACAGATGTCATCACCTATTTGAATGCTTGTCTTTCAGAGGAAGAAGGCCTGAAAAAAAAATAAAAGATAATCTTTTTTAGGACTCTAGTGCTGGTTTGAACTTTTTCTCATACATTACAGTTTTTGGAAGAATATGGTTTAGATGTTCAAGAGATGCTACGTTAGACTGAATTTTAAGAAACTGGAGAATTTTAGATGTTGGCATTCTTGTGAGAATTTTTGGCATGCAGGAACAGGTTGTCTTCAGAGACTGATGATCAACAGTCACCTTGGTATTTGTTTTTAAATTTGGTCATTCCAGAGTTATTGTCCATTATCTGGACTTCTATTGACAATACAGAGTCCATTTTTATAGAGGCTTCAGGCTGGACTGACTCCAGGATGTGTCTTTCAGCTGGCCATAATTTCCAGCCAAAAGAAATTGAATGGACTTTTTTTTTTTTTTTTTTTTTTTTTTTTTTTTTTTTTTTTTTTTTTTTTTTTTGTGTCATTCTGTTTACCCATACAGACTGTTTTTACATCTGGGCTTTTTCTCATTGAGTACAAGTCAGCCAGAGACCCTCCTGTCATATCATAGTAGCTAAAGACGAAACTGAAAAATGTAATGAAACATACAATACACATAAGAAGTACACATACTCGTTTGGTCTTGAAGAAACCCTTGTACCAGATCTACATGTGTGAAGAGCAACACAGAAACGTTCCCCAAAATTCAGAGTTTGGCCATAACAGCTCCTTCTCATAGCACCGTTAGTCAACTTGCCTACGCTAGGAGTTGGTGTTTTCTCTTGCTCTGAATAAATCTGATAGGTCTGCTCATCACTTGCAAAGGAAGTGGCTTTATAGCCTGAGTGAGAGCTATCAGTACTTTTGTCCAAAAAACAAAAGAAGAAGGTACCCTGGCAGTTATTCATGAATCTTGTTCTGCATGTTACACTTGCATAGTAATGAGTGTGGTATTAGAGACTGTAAATTACAGGTAGCAAATGAGACTGACTGAGGCTAATTAGAAACATCTAATTGCATACACATATACACAGATACCACTTTCTGGCAATGAGCAACAAAAGAAGTAATAAGTTGAGTGAGCTTTGATAGCTGTTCGCCTGCTTGTGGTACTGGATCTCCTTTTGTGCTCAGGTGCTCATGTTCCAACTTCGAATAAATACTAGATTTTCTCTAGTTACAAGAAAAAAAGCCAGATAGAAAATGGCACAATATCCATGATTTTCCATATTGCTGCTTAGGATAGACCTGCAAGCTGCACAGTTTTTTAGAGCAAACAGGAAATAGTATGAGTCACTTAGGAATGAGAAATACATGTTGTTTAAGCCACCCGTAGTCTGGCACAAAACCTGCAGTACAGTTCTTTTTTTAATGTGAGTACTAGTGAAAATTATAAGCCAAGTCAATTTTGCAATATTTCTCTGTTTTAATACAGCCATGCAAAGTGTGAAACAAAACTTTCGATCACACAAGAGTACTCCAGCCTTCTTCAGATGATTGTCACTTTACATAGAACTTCTTAAACATTTCTCCTAGAAAAACAGAATATTCTCATAAGAATATTTAATTTTTGTTTCTCCTTCTAGAGCCTTGGCTATTAAATGCTACATGCATTCTAGGTGGGATTTCTTTTTCTCTATCTAAATGAACAATACTTTTTTTTCCTAGTACTTTTGCAAAAGCAGTTTGTTATAGTCAATATGATCAGTCAAATACTGCTGCTGTAGATAACTCGTAAGTTAGAACTTTTGTATTTCATCTTCTGAATGAGGATACCACTGCTTTCATGCATCAAATCCCTCACTTTCACATTTGAAAAGTCCTCAGAAAGGTAACATCCTAGTCTAAGATGAGTGGTGAAAGTTCCCTATTTCAATTTTCCCCCTATCTTTTCCCTAGAAAAGGAAAACTGGAATTTCACTTTTTTTTCTCTCGTAATTATAATCTGCTAGTTCAGTCTTGCTAGTTCAATCTATTCAAACAGAATAATCAGTCTTACAATTGAGAAGTGATATTGCTATGGTCTATTTGTGAGAGTGTGATTTCTGATCTAGTCAAGAGGATATTTACCAATTACTGCCATGGAAATCAGCATAGATGTGAAAGGAGCACCTAAGGACTATGGCTGTTATGTGATTTTATAAATTGTTTAATTTTTTCCATCATTCCAGACGGTGGGAGAAACTGTGTTACTTCAGGGCTGCCAAAAAATTAAAGGGGAAAAAAGTGAGCAATTCCTTGGTGTCAGCCTTTGCCCTGCACATCCTAGTTCCATTATGGCTTGGGGTGGAAATGTCTGGTAGTTGTCTCTTTGGTCTGGCAAGCTGGAGATTTTGTTCCTGAGTGTGAGATTAATTAAAAAACTTCTTGCATAGAAGTCTACCTTCATCTGTCCTGCTAGCCTGGTTCTCACTGAGGTTCATGCAAACCCTTTAATGAGTATGAGGAAGGAGGTTTCCTTGTGAGTCTTCTTAGCCAGTTTCTTAGTATACATTACAGGTCTGTTAGGAAGAGCAAGTTAAGGAGAGCTAGTTTGTGAGCAGAAAATTAACATTTCCCCTTCTGTCTTTTGAGATGAGAAAATAATTATGATTACTCAGCCAGGGCTGGCAGAAAGGGCACAATGCCTGAGGAAGTGAAAAGTGTTGAGGTCACAAGCAGTCAGACTGAGAGAAAGCATCTTGGAGCTCCTCCAAGCATTTTCTAAACTGCTGTTTCTCCAAGACCAGACCTTCAGCTGGCACAGCCTGTAGACCCAGGATCTGGTGGGTTACCTCCCTGAGGTAAGACCAGTTCCTGAGTGGGGCCACCTGGTGTTCTAAGGACACAGTTTTCCTCTCGGATTCATACAGCCATCCTGAGGACCTGCAGTTCTCACACATCTGTGAGAAGTGAGACCTGTGAGAAAAGATTTTTAAAGGCAAAGTTTTTTGTGGAAAGCTCTCTTTTAGAATGTGATAAGAAACCTGCACCATGAAAAGGAGTGTGAAATGAGCTGTACCCTGTTGTGCTCACATTGCTGCAGAGAAGAGAGGCAGACTTTGGCTACACACTGATCAGTGTCACTTTCTTTTTTAATACCCAAAATATTGAATTATGCCATGCCCACAGGGGCATAACAAACGCTTCTCCACTCACAATGTTGAAAGAAATGTAGTCCTTTTACCCAAGGAGGTTTTAAAGCTTACATCAGGGAAATCCTGTCAGACTGCTTCTGCTTGTTTTCCTTTACAGATTGGTAGTGTGAATTCTGTAGCTACTCTGACAGAAGATTTGCAAAATAACAGTGAAGACATAAGGATAAGCAGATCTCTGTGACAGAAAATATATTCACTACTTGACCTTTAGTGATGTCAGCTGCCATCATTGCCTCGTGGCTGATCACAGTAGCTGGACAGACTACAGGCAGTAAAACTGGTCAGAGGTCTGTATTTCAGGCTGCTATTAGCAATACAACCTAGGACAAGCCATGTGTGAGGACAAGCCATGTGTGAAAATCTCTTGTATGTGTCATTTGCAGTTAATAATTCCTGGAAAATAAACATGTTATTTCAAGTGTTTAAATTATGACAAGAAAGTAGTGTCTCACCTCCACCTTAAGTATTTATATTTAATAGATTCTTAATATAGAAATTGCCATATATTGGAGTGCCAAGCAAGTGATTTGTAGTCAAGAGATGCCTTTGCTGATAAGCTTTGAGGTAAAAAACCCAGACTGGCACTGGTTCCTGGAGGCCTTATTCCTTCTGTCTCCTCATCAAATTGCCCTCTGAAAAATTCAAATATGCTTCTCTCAAAGGCCAGATTGGCAGCCTCTCTCTATCAGTCCTGGGGGCAGGCACTGATGGAACCTCCCTGCTCCAGTGACCTTCCCAACTGTCTGTTCTAAACTTATAGATAGCAAGTCTGTACTCATTTGTTCTTAGGCCAACATCAGGTTTTTAGCTCAAAAACTTCCTCACCCAACACAGCATTTTGTAATCTGCTATTTTTACAGAAAGGAGTCAAGTGCCTTCAAGTTTTCTCTTAACTGGGAGAAACAACCATGCTCTTTTTGTCTTCTTTCAGAAGATCTGTGAGTCTGCCCAGAGCTCTGGCTGTAGCACTGGGCAGTGCAGGAGGTACTAGGAATTTTTTGAGACCAGGTTTGCTTCAGCCACCAAGTTGAGGTTTCTGAGCATCATGCTGTGTCTTTCAATTTTCTAACTGCCTTTTCCTCTATTGAATTTTTCTATCTAATCTCATCTTTCAGTACCCAGGATACTCTGGGGCCTGTGAATGGCATGAAGAAACAGTTATATCTCCATTTTGAACAATCCGGTTTCTTTCAATGATGTCACAAATGAGTCATTTAGGTAATTTAAAGAATCACCATTGAGGGTATTGGCAACCCGTTCAATATAAATTTGTCGAAGTGTGACTTAACAAAGTTTGGTGGCAAGGTTCACTCTATGATCTAATATATAGATGAAACATACATAGAAAAATTGCATTATGAAGCATACTTAAAACAATTGGGTTAGAATCAGTTTAGAATTATTCACACATGATCTGAGGATGCAAAATGATAAGGATGCAAAAGGGTAAGGGACACCCCCCCGTTGAGCTATGAAGTTCAATGAGGACCTGTTGGAGTCCAGGGCATCCCTCTGAGCACCCTGGAAAGTCACAGACCTCAGTAGAGAGGCTGGGACCTGAAAAAGAGGGTCTGGGGTCTGTGCAGGGGGGTTTGCCTGGCACAGAGCCCAGGAGGACACAGTCTTTCATTTTGGTTCATGTGAAAAACATCTAACAGAGAGAAGAATTGCAAGTCACAAAGGTGTTACTGAGAGTAGTGTAGTTATCACTGTGCAGAAGATTTTGTAGTTTTGGGATTTTTAGAATGTAGATGCAAAGGGACAAGATGGAGATTTTAGGGCGCTGCCCTGGGTTCTTCTTCTTCTCCCTTGGCATCCATCTTCTGCAGTGATGTGGGCACAAAGTAGTTTCAGTGGATTGGATCAGAGTAGACATGACCGTGTTAGTATAGGTGATAGACATTGGCACAGAATTGTAAACAATGGGTACGTAGTTATCTGCATAAGAGGTAGCGACCTCCCATCACAGGCGGAGTCGCCTCGTGTCCAGGCTGCTGTGAACATCTTGGCTGGACACTGAGAATTGTAAGATAAGAACTAATAAACAACACGAGAAACCAAGAAAACCAAGACCTTGAGACTCCTCATCATTCTCGCGCCGAACACCGAGAACCGAGCTCAGCACAGAACACAGAGACACAGAGTCAGACAGGAGACCCTAAATCCTTCAGAGGTCGAGAGGGAAAATCACTCCCTCGAGCCCACACGAACCACCAGCCTTGGAATCTCAGGTGAGAGAAAACCATAAAAAACCTGAGAAGGACACCCTTGCTTTCTAAACTTCTAATGGAGCTTAGGTGCAGCTGAGCACAATCTTAGTCCCAGCCCCTTAGTCAATGGTTTATGGCTAAAAGATTTGGCAATGCATGATCACTGACAAATTTAACATTTAGGAAGAGAAGCAACAGGATTTACTACAATTACAACAGTGACTTGATAATTGATTCCAGATGGCAGACTCATACTATATTTGATAGAAGGTATTTGAATGAATTCAGACACGCACAAACACAGATGTGTGTATGGATATATACTGAAAAGGTAGCTGTTAAGATTGACACCAAATATGTTTGCATCTCTGTGGGTGAAGGACTGAGGCTCAAGGAGCTGGGTACCACCACAGGCCCAGTTTTCAGTTTTCTGTCGCTGTTCCAAATTCCAAAACCTGTGAATTGGTGACCTCCGAGAGACCCTGCACAAAACACTGGTGCAGCCACTGCACCCAGAGGAGCTCAAAGGGCCTCACTTGGGACTGTTGTTCAAAGAGTTGCAAGTTGCTTTGCTGTAGTCATCAGTCAGTTTCCATCTTGGCCTCAATCCAGATCAGTAATTTTCCTCAAAATTTCAGTAACAATAATATTATTCCATTTGGGCTATGATTCAGGCAAGTTAAATTCCAAGGCTTTCAAGGTTATCTCTTGTCCCCTTCCTTGGTCAGGCAACAGAATTTCCTGCTATGGATCAGGATAAGATCTTTTTGATAAGTTCAAGGGGAGATTCATCACCCAAGAGCAATTTATCAAGGACAAAGCATAACAAGAATTTCTGACATCTCAGAGCAGTCTAGGAGACAGCAGGAATACACCACCACATGTGCTAGAATTCGCTTTTAAAAGTATGAATTTAAATGAGCTACAGATTTGCTGATCTGAAAGTAGACTGAAAAACTAAATTACACTGCTTCACATCTGCATATGTATTTCATACTAGTAATCTGGTATATTGGCTAATAACCTTATTCATATGAATAATCTCAAAGGTTTTATCCTTTGTACCATGTGGACATGGGGTGAACAGAATGAAAATAAAGAAAAAAAAAAACAAATAAAATAATTTATCACTATAGTATAAATTCCCTGGTATTACAGATCTTCCATTTCTCACTAAGTCTTGTTTTGGAAAACAGTGTCTTCTCTCTTAAGCAATTGCAATAAAAACAGTAACTCAGAAATACAGTTACATCCAGATTTTAAAAATCCTGTCCATTACAGCATCCCAGTTTCTTCTCCTGAGAATGGGGGAGGAAGGAAGAATCTCCATTGTTTTGAGTGGGAGGTGCTAGGTTCTGAATTAAATACTGTGATGTGAGTTCTGTAAAACTGAGAACTCTTTTTTATGAGTGGGAATGCCTGGGAGCTGATTCCCTGGCCCTGCAAATATATCCACTAAATTATTCCCAAACTTTTGTGATCTAGGAAACGCTATAGTGCATGTCTCTGGTGGAAAGTTTGCCCACTGAGCTGGTCATTCAGACTGCTAAAACACAGGGGCCAAGAGGTGTTAAGAAAATTTCACCACAAAGGGGGTATACCAGGTAGGAAAGCTGCTCTTTTGATACTGTCCTGGATACCTCCACACTGAAGTGGAGTTTCACTTGAACTCTTCTGTAACATAGCTCCTACCTAAGTCTTATGATAGCATTGTCCAAAGTTGGGTGCCCGTCTGCAGCAAAGGTTATTAGGGAGCACCACCACCACCAGCAGCACAGGCAGTGCCTCAGCCTGTCCAGTGTGCTCTCATGCTTCTCCATGGCACGAAGGCAGTAAAGAGCTCACACAAGTGTTACTGGCTCCAGTGCTTTTGTTAAGGTTGTGCCAGGTTTTTTGCTTTCCTAGGAAAGTTGGAACAAAAAATACCATTAAATGAGTGGAAATTTGAGAAGAGGAATGTAGGAGCTGAACTATGAGTTTTCACATGGAATTTACTCTGGGGAAGCTCACTCTCTTTGATTTGTTTCCTGGTTTTTGATATTATTTCAGGATGAACAAGTTTTACCAAAAGTTACTTGGGCTTTGTCAGATATTCACAAGGTTTTTCTGCTATACCAACTTTTACCTTCTGTATTTTCTTGTTGCATAGGTAGGTTTCCCACTATATTGTCTAGTCCTATTGTATTAGACCATTAAAGCAAGAATTATAATTTTTTTTCTTAGTTTTATAAAACTCAACAACATTCTGGAGTTTGACCAGGCATCCAGGAAACAAGTGATAACAGCAGGTAGAAATTTAGATTTAAAACTGAAGTGGTAAGTATCAATGATGTCTAATTAATTATGTTCACATTCCTGATTCTATTCTACAGCTCAGATCTTATCCTACAGCTATGTACTTAGGTAAACTCAAGACATATTAAGGAATATGGAATAGGCCACTGTAGTGATCTTGAACAGAAAATTATTGTTCAGAGCTAATGATCCACAAAGCAACTTCCCTGAGCAGATCCTGGACACTGCTATGCTGCACTATGCAGAATGGATGCCTTGGCCTTCAGTCCTAAATTGGTTTGACTTTTGCACTTTGACTTTTTCTGCCCAGAACTCTGCATCTATTACATTATCACTGATTCTGGAAGCCTGTAGTGAAGGTACAAACCAAGTCATAAGATTGTCCTGCCAAGCTGAATAAAAAAATCATGTCCACTCAAACTTTTCCATATATTAGCCACTGCAAGCTGACTCTCCCCTTCAGCCTTTTCTCCTCAGAATGATGAAAGACAGAGTCCATGTCTAGGTCTACAGTGCTAAGGTCTGAGTGCTCAGGTGATTTAAAAAGAAAAAAAATAGTTAGGCGTGGGAAACATAATTTGAGTTCTATTGGAAGCAAAATTCTAGTCATAAGCATAGAGTAGTTGAAGACCTCAATTATGTGGTATGTTTAGTGAGTAGAAAATCCTGTTTTCACTGCTTTTCCTTTCCCCTCTGAAGCTGTCCTGGTTCTGTGCTGGCCATGATGTTTCTGGTCTGGCTGAGAGTTTTGGACTTAGAAGACAGCAAAGAAGGTTGTGTTTCCAATGTTTAAATCATCTTAGGTCTAGAAAAGGCCTGAAGAAAAAAAACATGTAATCTTTAAGTGGATGTGCAAAACAAATTATACAAATGGAAATAAACCTGAGAGCATAAATTCATCTCTGGGGAATCCAGCTGATAGAATATTCTTCACTGGACTCTAAATGTCACTGAAGTCTTTGTATCAATTAAATATAAATTATTCTGATTTTCATGTAACTTGGTAATTTTTTTGCTGCTATTGGTCACATGAGTTATGAGATAACTTTCAGTTTTGTGACTGTCTACTTTGCAAATCTCTTGCTCTCAAGATCAGCCTGCCTCCAACAAGCAGCACGTCATGCAGCAATGACCCATTGCAGACACAATCCCTTTTTGTGCTTTCAAGCAATTAAAGGTTTTTCTTGCAAGGAACAACTCTATTATCATTTATTTCTACAGTCAAAATGGTAATGAAGTTCACTTTAAGCATCTTCCTGCACATTCAAAGGCAGGACTTGCAATTTCTACTTCCAAGTGGGATGACCAGGCCACTGTTGCATGGAACTGACTGAGTTTATGCTGCAGCCCAGGGACCTCCTCATCTGTAAGGCCATGCCATACATACAGACCAAAAAAGGATAATGTAAGAATTTGGGCTGTCTCTGCCTTAGGCATAGGTAGACCCATCTGTGGGATGCTTTTCTTCAGACCCCAGATGCACATGGTGGGTAATGCAGGAGTATGGGGAAGTCCAGTGTGTATCTTAAGGGGATTTCATTTTGGGTGAGATTAGCCAATGAATTAAACTGTATGATATTATTATCTATCTATCTATCTATCTATCTATCTACATAGATATACATATAATGTATATTATATATATATGTATATTTGTGCGTGTGTGTATGTATGTATGCATGTATATATATATACACAGTATATTATCATTTCTATGGCTGCTGTCCATTCTTCATCACACCAGGTACCTCACAGTATCCATCTCCACAACTCCAGATTTTCAACTGGTGTATTAATGAAGAATGGATTTCGATGGAGCTCAATGAGCATAGTAGTGATGGAATCAGAATTGTCTACAACATGCAACAATCGGATACTACACACCATCTTTCCTGCCTGATTATTACAACAGTCCAGGGTCAGGAACTAAATGAATTCTACAGACTCAATAGGAAGGCTCCATAGACTCATGGAATAACAGCAGTGGGTATATCAATCAAAAGATAGGAAACGTGATGGGGTGCTGAGGGGCATGGGACCTGGCATGACAAAAATGGTATGGGATAAGATGTGGATCCTTACCTGTTTTTTGCTGGGATGGAGTTAATTTTTGTTTTAGTAGCTGGTATACTGTGTGTTTTCGATTCAGTAGGAGAATAATGTTGGTAACACACTGATATTTCAGCTTTTGCTAAATAATTCTTGCTCTAAATCAAAGACTTTTCAGTTTCCTATGCTCTGCCACATGAGCAGGTGCACAAGAAACTGGAGGGGGCACAGCTAGGACAGCTGATGCATACAGGACAAAGGGACTTTCCATCACAAAGAGTGTCATGTTCAGTGTATAAACTGAGGGGAGCTGACCAGGTGTCACCAGCCACTGCTCAGGGATGTACTGGGCACCAACCAGCAGGTGGTGTGCAATTGTATTGCACATGGCTTGCTTTTCTTCAGTTTTATTCTTTTTTCTCTCTTCTATTTATTACTGTTGTTGCTTTTGCTGTTTTTGTTTTTGTTGCTACTATTATTATTGTTGTTATTATTTTTAATAATTTTAATTGGTTTCAATTGTTAACTGTTCTTATCTCAATCCACAAGTTTTGCCTCTTTCTTTCAATCCTTATACTCATCCCACTATGGGGAAGGGCGTGAGTAAACAGCTACTTGGTACTGAGTTGCCAGCTGAGGTTAACCCATTATGACTGGCTGACACAAGTTTCACCTGCTTTACTGAAATTACCTCATCACAGAAAGATGCTGTGCATGCTGCAGACATGGTGTTGGTTCATCATTGAACCTAGTGTAAGCAGACAGAGCCAGAAGCTTGTAGAAAAACACGCTTGGAAAAGGGGCTCCTTTGAGTGTAACAAAGGCAATATGAAAAGAGCATTCAGAGTATTCTGAAATATTGTAAATACGTTTAGATAAGTTATATGCATATTCATCTCTCTGATGCCTTGAGCTTTAGCTTTCATGTTTTTCAGATTCTGTGCTGCCTAGGGGTGTATTTCTGAGCCTCATATTAAATGTTAGTGAGCTCACTTCAAAAAAGTAGGTAGACAAAACAAATCCTTTTCCTGCTGAGGACCAAGGACAACTTTCAGACCCAAAAACATGAACAATGGTGGACTGAAGAGAGAAACAAGAAGGATGAGACCTCACAACTTGAAGCTGTAATTGGACAATTAAACCCTACTATGCAAATGAACCAAAACATAAAAGTGCAATACCTTGTGACCAGGCATCCATTTTGTGACCATTCTTAGTCCACCTTGAGCGTAACCCTGGTCAGGCTCCTGTCCTGCCCAAGGTGTGTCCTAAAGGCCTTTCAATAAATATCTACTTTATTCTCTAGCTCTGTCCAGTCTCTGTTTCAGGTCAGCCTTCCTAAGGCATCACCTCCAGAATTCGTAAGAAAATTTGCAGTGTAAACTCAGACTCTTAGAAATATTCAGGGGAAAAAAAACCCAAGAAACAAAAAATAGGGAATAAGAATGTCTGGGGGAAAAAAGGCAAATAATTCATGAAAATAACAATTAGTACTAGTAATCCATAAAAATTCATATTAAAGCATACACTCAGTCATTATTGGAGTATAAATATTTATTTCTATAACATGACATATTATTTCAAATAATCAAAACGTTCCAGAGAACTTTGAATGTTAAATGATGTCCCTTTCAGCCAGTGTAGAGGACAAATTCCTCATCACAGGTAGCTGGGTGACCAGATATATGGCATGAGCAGTTGCATGGAATTCCTCAAGAACTTTTTCACAGTAACACAAAAAAAAAGCCAAACAACTTACTTTTCTTTGGATCTCATCCCCATGCCCCATTTTGAAAAATGCATAATCATTGTTTAAATCTCACCCACATACTAAGACTCAGCTTTAATCTATGCAAAAACCATCCTAGGAAAGACAGACCAAAAAGCTGTGCTGAAGCTGTTCTGAGCAAAAGAGTCAGGGCTGACTCTCAGCAAGAATGGGTCAGAAAAGGATCAGGGAATTTTTAATGAAAACAAATGGGAAACTATCTCAGCACTCAATTTAACCAGAAATCTGTGTCTCTTTGAGGTTTTTAACTCAAGAAGAGCAAAAAATGAGGACTGAAAAGCTGTGTTGAGTCAGTGGTGGTGATTCTATTTTCACCTTTTGTTTCTCCTGCCTCTTACTGGCCTAGAGATGCTGCGTGTGGTTTATAGTCTGTAAGGTTCAGAAGATAGCTCTTTTTGAAAACACAAGGCTCTCAGATGCTATTGCTAGAGGACATGTGAAAATGCTATTCATGCAAATAATTAGCCTCATGCTTCCTGAAACAAAACCTTCTCTCACAGCTAGCCTCAGGGGGTAGCAGAGAGGCATGAATATGAAATAGTTGATAGAAGTATTGAGTCAACTATAATAACACGACTAATTTTACCTGGAAGATAATTTCTTTCACAGCTTTCATGCATTTTAGAGAATACTACCATTTGGCCTCCAGTGACTTTGGGAATATTTTATTCTCAATTTCCTAATATTATTCTGGATCTCATCCAGATGAAGAAATATCTTTCCTTAGTGAAGGCATGGGCACACACATTTGCACCTTTACTGCTTGTTTTATAGCCAATTAGACTGATTGCATGATATGACATAGAAAAAAATATAAAAATTACATAATCTAAGATAACTTCTGCAGAAATCCAGCATCAGCATTGCTTTTCATTGGAGAGACATAGCAGACCAGACTAAGTTATTCTCAAGGAACTAAAAATACCTGTGAGCTTTCCCTGGTCTATCTGACGTGCCACATTGCATTTTGTGTCACTAAAATAACAACAACGAAAACACCAAACAAGCATGCTTGTCAGGCACTTGTTTATGTGTGGTGAAATGACTGCTGCATGCCTCATTCCATGTAAGAAAAGTATGGATAACTCACTGAAAAAGTTCTCCAACAATAGTACTGAACTAGGAGAAAGAATGTGGAAAGAATGTGCAAACCTGAGATTCTGGATTATGATTAAGTACAATCACAGTTGTGGCAAACACCTGGATCTGTTCACGACCATCTGCCTAAGTAATTTCTATGTTTTCTCAAGATGTTAGGTTTCTAATTGTAGGATATCTGAATGCTGTAGAAGGGTAACAGATTTTATTATCATTTGCAGAGTTCTGAGGGGTGGCAGTTGTGTATCACTTTTTAGTTGCCTAAAGATCCATTGCATCTGATGATACGTTAGTCCTCATTTTTTGCTCTTCTTGATTTAAAACCCCAAAGAGACATAGATTTCTGGTTAAATATAGCACTGAGATACTTCTCTGTTTGTTTTCATATAAAGTTCCCTGATCCTTTTCTGACCCATTCTTACAAAGAATGTGAAAACACTCAGTGGAAATGTTGGTGAACCCACACTGATCACTAATAAGCTGGAGCTCACCTCTGGACTTCATGGAGATGAATTTTATCTTGCATTTATTCAATTATGACCCAGATGCTTGGGAAAAAATAGGGTCATGTACACAGATAACTGAAGGCAATAAAACTTTTAAACATATTTTATAAGTACTTGGATAAAGCTTTTATTTATGCCCCTTGCATCTGGATTCTCACTGAAATCTAAAATTCAAGTCTTAGAAATACAAGATCAGTATTCTAACAAGGAAAAAAAAAAAAGGGAGAGATAATTATTATCTCTCAATAGAAGGAAAGCAATCTTGAATGGGTAAACATGATATCTGGCCTTATAACAGATGCAGTTTTCACTGCTTATCTAGACCTGATAGTGTCATCTGAAAAACCTGTGTGAGATCATCAAATGTAAGATTTATACTTAGTTGGAATTCATTTAATCTGACTGACAAAAACGAAATTTTATGAGAACTACTATCAGAAATCTGATTCTTAATGGTATCAGCCTCCTGGTTTCTGTGTGATCGAAGCAGCCCTAATTACAAACCATACCAGCTGGGTAACTTTGAGCTGCCACCAGCCCCATCACCATTACCCGGGATGCTGACATGGGCCGTGCTGCTCTAGCTCAGCCCAGAATACGGTATCCATCCTAAACGGCTTTGACAGAAACCCACAGCTTAGCAAACAGGCAAGAAGGCCATATGACAAAGACTTGGCACGAAAACACACTCCAAAAAGGCAGACACAGCATTGTGCTGTGAGGAGCAGAGCTGCAGTTAACAGAGGCTGCCCACTCTTGATGGCAGCATGAATGCACTTTGCTGTCAATGGTGGTTTTACTAGAAAATTACAACAAATTGGGAGCGGTGTCCCGTGCACTGACGGTATGATTTCCCTCTGGAAGGGCTAATTATGCATGAGCTGTTTACTCCTGGTTAAACAGTTGAGTGGTATCCATGCCACTTGCAGAGAAGCCTAGATGAAGTGGGCTTTCCTTGTAAAAGTATGCAGATAATTAAGCAGATCCACATACTCTTTCTCCGTCACAATGGGGCATGAAAGGATTATATGGCTAGAAGCCATATTTACCTTCTTCAGCTGCTTTCTCTTCAGCTGCCCCTGAAGTTCCAGCAGTGCAATGGGGTTTGATGATATTACAATAATGTAAATTTGACAAGGTGTTCCCATGTCTATTGGGACACAGAAGATTTAATGAGTTTTCCAGATTTGCAAGGCATTTAATAGGGCAGGGATCACACCCAGGATTTGAGTTCTGTAGGATAATGCACCTCTACTTGTCTGATTTATACCATAATCAAGCTATCTGAACTGTTAGGCTTTTCTCTTGCATTATTGTTAACAGCACGACAGATCACACTGCATTTGTCCCAAGTGCAGAAGCACATGCACCTCACCTTTGCATCTGTCTCTGGCTTATTATTTTACATCTGTTGGTTGTCATTCAGAGCTCTTTCACATTTAAATGCATGTCCTCATTAGGAGCTAATCACCAAAACTTGCTCAGAGTGCCATTCTATAGATGGAAATGGTTGGATGGGATACCCTTCCAAAAAGATTATTTGGCCATATTGCCATGAGGAAAATCTCACAAGGAAAAACTCTCCTTTGACTATTCTGCATGACTTTCCCTTTCATGCAATTTTTAGCTGCCATTTTCAGACTTTTTTTCACTTTTTCCTGTAACATCCCATCTTTGACATTTTCCTTCAAGCACCAAATCTTGTGAAGCTCTCACAATGTCTGAACCTCTCTGTTACATCACTGAAGAACCTGCTTTAAAGAAGCTATTCTTAATTAAATCTTACTTTTCCACATCATCTGTATATCCAACTGTAACTATCCTTTGACATACTGTAGTTTTCTAGGTGGATTCTAAAGTCTGGGTTTTTAAACTAATACTGTGCTGGATCTTTCCTAAATTCACAAAGCTCTCTGCCAAAGAAGTAGACCTTGTAACAATCCTTCCTTAAACCACTTCTCCTACCTAGCACTTTCATATGTGTATTTTTTATTCAGACTATATTCCCAATTTTAAAAACTCATGATTAGAGTTTTTTTATGAATGATTTGTCTATTTTGACAGAAAATCTTAAGCTGAATACTTTTTTATTTTTGCAAGTAACATTTTCACTGATTTTTTCCCCATGGTGCTTACAATAATCTAAACTGGAAAAAATATTCTAGTAGAAAATGAACTGAAAATAACAGATTTTTTATGAAAGAGGAAAGGATCTATTGCTTTGTGAAAATTTCTTCTTGAAAACAGAATGTAAAAATAAAGACAATTTCTTTTCCATAAAGAAAGGCGACTTTGACCATCTGAGCTAAATCGCAGTCTTCAGTTTGGAACATATTCTTCATTCTATGTTTTTTAAATCAATTCACAGCATCATAAAGCTTCCCTAATGTAATGACATACCCTCCAATATTTTAGTAAGTCACATGACCAAATTCCACTTAAATTAATTCACAGCTCAAAGCCAATCAAATACAGCATTTTTTTCTTTCTACATATGATTATGCTGTGGGACTCAGGAACTAATTACCTGCATACTTGATAATTGACTTGAAAACACAAAATTTTGAAATAATTTTCCAACTTTAAGTACTGTTGAACTTGAAACAACTGTTCTAAATATATCTGCTATGCTTGAAGTTATCTGGAATGCTACTGTAGACTTTCCAAAATATTTTCTGTCTGAAATTGACCCACTTTATGTAATAATACAGATCTAAATGGAATTATAACATTGTGACCCATTCTAATTCTGCAAAGGATTCTTGAAAGAACTTGTCCCCATCACATTGGGTATCATTAGATAACAAGGACCACAGGGTGAAATGCCCAAGAAAGCACCTCCAAGACTGGGAGATATTTCTTCCTGCCACAAGAAGTGCTGTCACTATTTCCTTCTCACCAGAACTGGAACTGTGAGGTGGGTGATTGTTGTGGTTTGAAAGCAAAATGAATGAGAGGCTCCAAGTCAGAGATATAATTTAATAAAAAAGAAAGGTAAAAAGGTAAAAGTAAAATAAAATAAATGCAGTAACACAAAGGATCACTGACAGAGTCAGAATACAACCTGAGCAGGATGGTGGAAGCAGTCCAGATGAGGTGCTCTTCCTGAAGCAGTGATCCTGTAGAAAGGTCTGGGAGCTCTGGTCCTCTGGGAATCCAGTGGATAAGTGCCCTTGCACTGTCCCACATACCAGCTTATATCCAGGTGAGAATGCTTGGCTCCTCTCCCTGGGCAGAGCATCTCACAATAGCATGGGAAGTGTGAAATGGGTCCTTGATGGCCCATTAACAGAGATAACCCCTGGAGGGAGTTACCTGTGACTCATGGGCCAGGCGTTAATGGGCCATTAACAGAAGACACCCCAAAGGCCATTAGCAGAAGAGGCAGGGGGCTTGGGAAAACACTGCCCCACCTGGTTTCAAAAGTTCATGAAGATGGTGATAGAATAAATACTTTGTGTACATCCTACACTGCAACCCAGGACAGTGATGAGGTCAGCACTGGCACTGGAACCTCAGGGGTCCCTCTTAGCATCCAGATCCTGAACCTTCAGCATATCCAGGGCTGGATTCCAGGTGAATCGCAGGTTTGGAAAGCCCAACTAGCCCTGCAGTATCCCAAAGCAGCTGGACAGTGGCCCAGGCCGAAGAGGGATGCTTGTTCGGCTCTCAGTGTGTTCCTGTGGAAAACTGCCCTCACAGGTCTGGTGGCCAAGCCTCCAGAAGAGAATGGAGAGTGGAGACAGAAGCCCACAGAGCTGAGGTCTGAACTTCAGGGCACCGCGTGGCTGAGCACCCTCACCAGTGCCCACCTGTGCTCCCTTCCTCAGAGGGAGCCCAAGGGTGCAGAGCATTCCCTGGCACTGAAAGGAGGCCTGAGCAGAAATGTCCTCATCACAGAAGAGATGTCAGGACCTGACTGAGGCAGGTAAGGCAGCTCCCAGAAGGCCCACAAACAGCTGCTGGCTGTACTTCAGCAAAGGGCAACAGAGCCTGGGGAGAGAAAATCTGCCACTTTGCTCTGCAACCTGGCAGCTGCTCCAAGGCACATCTCTGCTGAAAGGCTGGCCAGTTGTGCAATGTGTTTCCCTGGTGCAGATACAAAACCCGTAACCCAGTTCTCGCTGCTACAGTTGCTGGTAATCATGAGGACTGACCTGCTGTGGCCGGTTAGAGAGCCAGATCCCGTCCCTGCTGCAGTCTTTGCATCTTTCAAAAAATGGCCTAGGAACTGCTCTTGGGCAAGCAGACCTCTGATGAAGACAACTCTAGGCCCTTTAGGAAGCAGAGGAACAAACCCTCATTGCTGGGACAGGCAGGTCCTAGTGGGTTGCCATCCTGCTCCCTGGGCTTTGGGAGGAAAGTACAGTGGAGAGTGGCCAGGAGGGCTAATTGTCAGCTGTGTGGAGCCAAGGAAGGTGGTTTCAATGCTTTCTCCCCTGCTATGGGGAAAAGGAAAGTTTATTGTGAGGGTCAGCCTGGAATGGCAGAGGACAGTACTTTCCCTAACATTGCAGGGGTGAAGTGGAGGGAGATGGGATTCTTACTGCGTCTGGGCTTCCAGACAAGCATGGTGAGTGGGTTTGGTTGGGATGGAGTCAACTTTCCTGGTAGCAACCATTATACAGCTGTTCTTTGTACTTGCAGCTACAATGGTGTTGGTAACAGATAGTGTTTTGGTCATGCTGAACAGAGCCCACACATCTGATGGCCAGTAGGCTGGAGGTGGGAAAGAGATTGGGAGCACACATAGCCAGGACAGCTGACTCAAGCTAATCAAAGGAATTATTTCATACTATATGATGTTGTACTTGGCAAAAAAATAAAAGTTAAGGATCATGGGAGGGATTTGTTAGTAAGGCATTTGTGTTCCAAAGTAATCACTACACATTTTGAGGTCCCGCTTCCCAGGACACCACCTGAAAATGAAAAAGAGAGAATGAGTATTTTTGCTTTGCTTCCACGCACAGCCTTTGGTTTTCTTTGTTGAACTGCCTTCATTTTGACCCACAAGCTTTTTCAACTTACTTTCTCCCCTGATCTGTTGAGTGATACAGCTGTTTGTGGTACTTTGCATCAACCCACTTTGCATCAACCCACCACAATACTTTTTGGCACCCAGCATGTGGATCGAGACAATGGGAGTTCTGAATTGAGCATGCTATTGCTATAGAAGTTATTAATCAGCAGATTTGTGTCTTTGAAGTTGGCTGGCTGCACTGAATTCCTCTCCATTTTGTTGAGCTTTGGAGCATGTTAATACAAATGTTGTGCACTTAACTATGCTGGGGAAGTTAACTTGCAGAGAGAATGAGAGAATACACCTTCTTCTTCACTGAGATTGATATTGGTGGTTTTACCAATATCAATGGTAAAACCTTGGACTTTACCTTGGACTTCCAAGGTTCTTGTTCACCCTTATGTGAGGTGCTTAATACTAGTAACTGATATTGTTGAGTTTGTGGCAAAAACACCATATTCTGGACAGTCTAGAGGCCTCATGTATCCTTGGCATAGACTGCCTGAGGACAGTGTACTTGAAGGGCTCAAAAGGGTGCCAATGAGCTTTCAGTGTAGCCATCATGAATATGGAGAAGATTAAACAGCTGACTAGCTTGTCTGGATTCTCAGAACATCTCTCTGTTGTGGCCTTACTGTGGGTGGATGAGCAGCAGGCTGATTGCCATCATGACAGTGCACCAGCAGTGATACTGCAGCAATGGAGATTCCCTGACTCCCATCTGCAGGCTGATTCACCCACTGGAGACCCAAAGAATGATGAGCGTCTTTTAAGTATCTCATATGACCCATGCCATAAATCTGGTGGAGGGTGGCAATTAACAGGGACTATTGTGTCCTGAATGAAGATGGTGCACTGCTGCTGAATGCTGCTATACTTGATATGCTGGAGTCCCTATGCCAGCTGGAGTCAAGGGCAGACAGCAGATATTATCAATGGTCTTTTCTCAATTCCTTTGTCAACAGAAGCAAAAATTTCATTTGACAGGGTATCTATCAGTACACCTGGAATGAACCACACCAGCTTGGAAGCACAGTCCTACCATTTGTCATGGACTAATTAGAGCTGCACAGTTACCAGAATGATCCCCCTGAACATTTGTCATACATCGATGACACCAACGTCAACAGGTGGGATAAAAAAGCGTGCTAGGTGGGCAGCAGGGTTTATAGGACTGGGAATGTGTGTGATTTGGTTTCTAAGGAATTAAGTAGCAGAGTCTCTAGAGTATGCTGAAGAGGTCAAGTCTGGGTTCTTTTGGTGCTGAGGAAACAGTTGGGACTAGCAGTTTGAGCAAAGCAGGGCTAATGAGCAGGAGGGCACTTGGGCTCCCTGGAAAACAGCAGGATCTAGCACTCCTTTCTCCAGCCTCACCTCTTACAAGATGCATCTTCTGCCAGTTGTACCTGTGCTGAGAATTGATGGTTATGTTTGCTTCCTTGGTATTGCAGGTGGTTTTGCAGCTACATCCCATTACTTACTTACCTGAACCTGGAGCATCAAACGGCCCTGCTAAAGTCTGCCTCATGAGGGAGCTATGTTCCCAGGAAAAGAGTGCGAGTTGATTTCTCCACGTACATCAGCCTTTGAGACCTAGAATGGGGTTGAAGAAAATCTTCCTTCCCTCTTCCAGGACTCCCCATCGAAGGAGTGTGTCTCTATACAGCCTGCAGCTGTGTCCCACAGAGACACAGCAACAGGGAACATGAGGATTTAAGGCTGTGGGGGATAGGATAGTGGGGATGTGAAAACAGGATCACTGCCTGCCTGTGGGAGGGATCCACTTCTGGAGGAGTTTCCTTATGCTCTGCCTCTATATTGAACAGGACCCCACCTCAGGCCAAGCTGGGGTGTGTTCAGTCCTCACACGGTGGAAGGACCTTCCCTGTAATCCAGTAATGCCTTGGCAGTTCTGGGCAGAGAGAACACACAACCCTATCCCCTTCTGCCCCTTTAGAGTCCTGGGGATTGCACTGTCTGACTGGCTGCATCAAGACCAAATATGCTGGGAGTGGCCATGAAATTTAATTTTGCATCAAAATGTTCATAATTTTTTTAAATTTTCCAAGACTCAAACCAAAATATTTGACAGTTAGATTTCAGCTTTTCAGGTAGATAGGTAAAAGGAGGAGGAATGGGAGATTAAGATGAAGGAAGGAAAGAAAAAAATGCATCTGGAGAGACAAATATAAAAAGTAAAATGAGCACAAGCAGGCCAAACACATCTTCCATTTTCATTATTGCTTTTGTTGAAATAATGAAAATTCTAGGACTCAGTAACAAGAAAATTCAATATGGAGAAAAATCATGATATGATGAATATTAAGTTTGGATTTAGCATAGATTAAGAAATCATAATAGTCCCCACTATAATTGTTCTGGGTTTGGTTAGCATGTGATTTCTTTAAAAGCAGGAAAATTTTGTTTTGCCCATGAACCAGCCTCCTTCTCCATACACTGAGTGGCCACAGCTGTAAATGGAAGACATAAAAACTGAAGAAAGGATGCACATGTAAGCATTCAGCAGCTCAGTGTGGAAAAAAAAAGAGCAGTTCAGCAGCTTTGGCAATCCCAGAATATTATCTCTTGCTGTCAAGCTCCATTTTCACATGATTTCTATAGAAACAGAATCTATTGGCTGGAGCAGGATGTAGAGTTATTTTTTGTTTGTCCCTCTGTTTGTTTGTTCTTTCTGGCATGATTATGAGCCAGCAAGTCAGTCTCAGTCTAGTGGTAAAACAGCAGGTGCATAGGGACCTAAAAAGCCTGAGGCTAAGCCCAAAAACCAAGGTGATGTGTCAGGATTAGAGTCAGAATCAATGAGATACAACACCATGAATTATGTAGGTGAAGATACTACAGAGTACCACAGGTAGGGGTCACTAGTAAAGTCTGAGCTTAAAAGCAGCTTCCAAGTGCAAAAGGGGCATCCTCTCACCTTTAGTTTTCCTAAAGAGCTCCTATTAGTGACAGAGCAGACACTGGACTCTGCAACTCAAGCTCTTTCACTCAGCACCTTGAAATCAGAATTATTCAGGCAGCCACATGGTGACAGCACAAAAGACAAGTAAGGGAAAGGACTGTTTAATTTGTTTAACAGAGAAGAACAGCCTTAATATCTGTAAAACTGGTGCAGCTAATAGCTGGAGGATGTCTGCACCATAGTAATCATGAAACGATGGAATTTAGGAATGTGGTTAGGAGAACTACCAGCTTGGACTTCTGTTGGGAAGGCTTTGGCCTTGCCGACAGAGTCTCTTGGAAGGCACTCCAAAGACGGTATTGAGTTGCTGGGGTGAGTCCAGAGAAATCCAGTAAAGTTGAAGAAAGGTCTAGAGGATAAGTCCTATTAGGAGAGGCTGAGGGACCTAGGGTTGTTTAGTCTGGAGAAAAGGAGGCTCAGGGGTGACCTTACTGCTCTAAAAATCCCTGAGAGAAAGTTGTAGCTAGCTGGGGATTGGCATCTTCTCCTAGGCAATTAGTTACAGGATGAGAGGACACAGCCTTAAGCTGTGCCGGGGGAGGTTTGGGCTGGATATCAGGACAAATTTCTTAATGGAAAGGGTTGTTAAACACTGGTATGGGCTGCCCAGGGAGGTGGTGAAGTCACCATCCTCGCAGGTGTTCATGAAAGGACTGGACACAGGACATGGTGCAATGGTCTAGTTGACAAGGTGGTGATCAGTCAAAGATTGGACTCAATGGTTCAGAGGTCTTTCTCAGCCTAAAGGATTCTGTGACTCTGTGCATTCTTGAAGGACAAAGGAATCAAGGCAGGCTAGCAATTTTTGAGGAAAAAAGTGCAGAAATACCATCTCTGAATGCCAAAAGAAATGTGGTGGAGTTGGCAGGGGCGGGGTGGAGGGAGAGAGAAAACCAATCTGAATAGAAGAGTTTATGACCTTTGGAAGAGGTGGGTCTCCACTCAGGAAGACTACCAAGTTCCAAATTTGTATCGAGAGAAAATTTAAAGGGCCAAAGCCCAAAGAGAATTTAATGTGGCTACCACAGTAAAAGACAAAATGTTTCTACCAATACATCTGGTGAGCTGGAAGACATAGACGGGGAACAGACCGATGGCTTAATAATCCAAGGGGGAAAAAATGAACAATCTGCTACACCACCATAGACACACGCAAGTCTATGAAGCCAAATGGGATCCTCCCAAGGGTAAGGAGAGAGCTGGTAGAAGAGCCCATTAGTAATTTTTAATCATTTAGCAGCAGTACTGACTAACCGAGTCAGTCCCAGGAGACTGGAAGTTAGCCAATGTGTTGCCCTTCCACAAGGGCTGAAAGGAGGATCTACATGGTGCTGGGGCTCTATAGGCCTGTCAGCCTGGGAAAGGTCATGGAACACATCACACTGAGCGCTATCACAAGACACATACAAGACAACCAGGGATCAAGCCCAGACAGCAAGGATCTAGGGAAGGTAGATGGTCTTTGACCTACCTGACCTATGACAGGGTGACCCACTTAATAGATGAGGGAAAGGCTCTGGATGTTGTCTATCTTGACTCCAGCAAAGTCTTTGACATTATCTGCCACAGCATTCTCCCAGAAAAACTGGCTCTTCATAACTTGAATGGATGCAGTGTTGTTAATTGGCTAACAAAGTGGCTGGATGGCCAGGTCCAGAGACTGGTGGAGAATGGAGCTACAACCAGCCAGCAGTCGGTCACAAGTGCTTATTCCAGAGGTCAGTACTGGAACCAGTTTGTTTAACAGATAATTCACTGATCTGGATGAGGGAACTGAGCATACCCTCAGTTATTTTGCAGACAACACCAAGTTGGGTAGGAGTGTTGACCTGCGGGAGTGCAGGAAGGCTCTGCAGAGGGATCTGGACAGGCTGGATTGATGGGCTGAGGCCAAAGGTGTGAGGCTCAATAAGGCAAACTGTCATATCCTGCCCCGGGATCACAACAGCTCCACTAAGCACTACGGACTGCGGGCAGAGTGTCCGGAAAGCTGCCCAGCAAAGGACCTGGGGGTGATATGGTCTACATGTGGCTGAACATGAAGCAGCAGTGTGCCCAGGTGATCACAATCAATGGCAGTTCTGTTCCAAATCTGTTTTGTTTTACCTTCTTTACAGGGAGATAGTAGAGTAGTGTGTGGGGTGAGGTCTTTAATTTGTGTATTTAAAATTCTGTTAAGATCTTGCTCATCTTGCTCAGGCACCACTTGAGGTACCACCCGAAGACAGCATGAATAACTTACAGCAGCAGAGGACCAAGTCCACCAGAGTATAGCTTCGCATTGTAGCAGTGTCAAAATGGAATCAGATAAAAAATATAATTTGTGGACTCCACCAACATTGCCACATGGCCTTTGTGTTGCCAGCTTGAGCCATGACATCAAGATAAAATGCAAAACACAATATGATGCTGAGAAGAAGCACACAAATGTGTCAAACTCCAAGCAGTAACCACTTTCCTCAGAGTACAGATTCAGGCCATGTTCTTTAAGAAGCTGAAAATGTCTATTTTGTACCTTTGCATTTAATTTACTCCTGTGCTTTGCATCTTGTCTCTGAAGATTTCATTTCAAAGTAAGACAATAATCTGTTATCAAGTACAGAAACCATGGTGATGACTATACTTCCACAAACCTGAATGGTTTTCCAATTATGGAAGGAGCTGTGAAATGCAATCTCGGCCACTAAAGCTCTCCTAGACATCATACAGATGTTCACAGCTCTCACCATGCTGTGAAATACTCATCAAAAGAGAAGCCTAATTAACACCTCTTACCAAGAATGCAAAAAGTGACTCACCAGTGCTATGCTGTTAGCAGCAATAACTGGATTCCTTGGACACCAACAGCAATACTATTCATGCATGCACCTGTGTCAGCCCTTGTAAAGGTGCCCATTATCAGGAGAATTAGTCAGGGTAAAACTGAGACATATGATTTTCCAGACTCCAAATTACCACCTAATGATTACTTTCATAATACAATTAAGACACATACACACAAGTTGTTCTAAAAGTCTGCTTCAGTTATTAGCTATTCATGACAATCTGAGTACACAATGACAATCAGAGGAAGAAAAGGGAGAGGTTTATATATTTTTTAAAATAAACTTTTAATGTGCTATATAGGTATGATCACTACAAGATCTTCCACCTATATGCAATACTACACACTGTTAACACACTGCATTTTCACTGTACATTAAAAAATCTGGGAAGAATATTCCTTCACTGGAAAAATATCATACAATCACTTAAATAAACAAAGACAACATTACAGTGCAAACAAAATCCTGGTTTTATTTATTCTGCAATTACTGAGTACTTTCTAAAAGTCTTTTAGAAAAATAAAAAAACCTTCCCATGGACAACCAATACGTTCTGAGATGATTTCCTCTTGCTGAACCAAGAACCTTGATCTCATCCTTGAAGTTGTAATAAGTGGTACACTCATTTATATGATATTCACATGATTTGTATGAAGCAATGGATCCCAACCCAAAATTTGCAGACAGCAATAAAATGGCACTTGCTGGCTTCGTCTGACTTTTGATCAGACCCATGACAAGAAAGGTCTGGTACAATAGTTATCCCCATGAATTAAAGACAAAGTGCTTAAGGAAGCCAGACAAGGCCTTGGTTAATGATGCTATCAGTTTCTGCTGGTAATTGCTGTTAGACAGAGTAGGGGTATACTTTTTTTCTTTCCCTTTAAAGAAAAAAACAGACCATGGAAGAGCAATCATGCCAGATTCAGCATGCAAATGAAGAAATATTACATATTTCTGTCCCAAAGGGCATGATAGTTTTGTTTGAGCCCACAAAGGCCAAGACTCAGAGCAGATGTCACCTGCTTCCTAATCTGTGTGAACTTTACCACCTTCATGAACTCCTCCTCTGGTGAGAGAATATACTAACTTAAAAGTGTCTGTATGCTCTTGTCAGTTGGGTGATGTTAAGAGAATAAAGACTTTAGGGAAATAAAAAAAGCAGGTAGGTGTGTACATGAAAAGGGGATGTTTGTTTTCACTTGGAGAGGAATGTTGTCTCTTTGTCCTCCACTGTGCCACCCTCCTCAGAAAACTGGAAAACCTATTTGAATGCAGCTTCTGATTCCGGGTGAGACAGACAGTTTGACCCACTACCATTGCTGCACAGAATGACACTGGGCTCTTCACATACATATTATCAACTTCTGTTCAATCCGCATTGGATGCCATATAAAGAATAAGGCAGGCTTAAAAGGAAACAGAATATTTAGCACCAGTGACAGTATATGGGTCATCCTTGAGGTTCTTACCAGCTTAGACAATACCATGAAGCATTACTTTTACAGGCAGTAAGTGGTTATTCCATTACAATTTTCAGATTTGCACTTCTTTCTAAGCATACATAAAAAATAGTAGTAGCTAAGAAAGCTGAATTAAATAGCACACAATTTCACAGTCCTATTGCTGTCTGTAAAATACATAACCTGCATATAACCAGTTTGCTACTATACCAGCTGATGGGTTAATGCACAACATTCTAGACGTATGTGGGAGATGGCACAACATGAGGACTATAAGGCTATAGAATCCCCAGTTCCAGCTTGTGTACAATTATAATTTTTCACTTATCTCACTGAACGAGCACACAGAGCATGTAGAAAATATGTCCCAAGTGGATAGGCACTGAGCTGGCAGGACTTAGATAAAGAGCAGCTTCCACAGTCCTTATGGCTGACAGTGACTGAAATACAGGAGAAGGCAGGCTTCCGCTCACGGTGAAAAAGAGCATTGGCCAGAAGGTACCAATGGGGCCTTAAGAATGCCTTGGCAGACCAGAAAAACAAATTCTGCTCTGCTACATACTGCAGTTCTCACAGCTGCAAAAGCCATCTTGTGGAAAGACAGTGTGATATACGTTAGCCTGCTACATCACTAGGACAACTGTAGATCCAGATGAATGAGCAAGTGAAGATTTTGCCTACTAAAGCTTTATAAAAGCCTTTGACCACCCTCATGCATAAATACTAACCCACATATCAAAATTACTTATCCTAACTATTTAAAACATCATGGTGTAACTGCCCCAAACAGAATTAGCTGCCTGTACCTACAAATGAAACTTGCAAATGAAGACAGTAAACATTAAGAGATTATTGTACCAAAATGGATAAAAATATATCATAAACTACTGTTTTATTACATCCCCTATTCATAAGTAATTGACCATGATTCACTCTCACAAAATTATTTTAAGATTGTGTGTCTAATAGAAGTTCAGTATTTGACTACCCCAAGAAACTGCATTAAAAAAAATTTCCAAACCCATCAAGATACGTGACCTGTGCCAGAGACTTGCCTGCTAAGCAGCTCCTTCTCAGGTCCATCAAGAACACCCTAGGGTCCCTCAAAGTAAGGTTACTCTTTCTCACGGAGAAGTTTCTCAGGGTAGCAAGAGAATAAAAGTTGTTGGTTTTTTTACTGATGAGAAGAACTTGTTGATTCTTCTCAAGACATAAAGGAAGAACTTTTGTTGGGAAGCACTTTCATTCACATAGGAGGTCTGGGAAGGTTATCTGCTCTCCTTGCACTAAAATAAGTGTTCTTTCTTTTACACAGCAATACAGTTCTAGAGGCATGCTGCAGCACAAGTGTATCACGCACACAGTCCCACAGACAACTCTGCAGAGAGCTCACATTCACAAGACTAAAGACTGCCTCTCTCCATTACAGGCTCAAGCTCTGAATTCTGGTAATGAATTCTGTGCAACCCAGCTTATCTCTCACCTCCCATCCACAGGAAGGGGTGAGACTAGGTTATTAGAGAGTCCGTACAGCCACAGGGTAGAGCAAGGACAAGTGTTCTGCTCCTTTGATAGGCAGCTTTTTTGTAGTGTAGTAGTGGATGACTTCAGGAACACTGTCGAAGGGAGGGCTGTTCTGACCCAGGATGTATTTCTCTTTGGTTTTCGTCAGCTTCATATGCATAAAACCTTGACTGCTCCTGCAAGGAAAGCAAAGTGTAAGTTCATGTCTGTGCATAGGCAAGAGGGGCACAGCACCACAACAGGCTCTCCTTATGGAGGGGAAAGTAGAACAAAACACAAGTAGTTGCTGGATGCCAGGCCAAGACTTGGTGGCAGGCTGAAAGTTTCCAACTGCTAGTTGCAAACCCCCATGAACAGTTCACCACAAAGACAGCCTAAGGTAGTGTTTTGTTTCCAGCACCTGTGCTGCCTTGATCCACATGCAAGGTTATCTCACACAGAAACTGAACCACAAGACAATCCATTTCCTCCCCTCCCCACAGCCCTTCTCTCCAGCCGCTTCAATATTTTTCTGTGAACATTTACTTTCACCATAGCCAGTCGTTACTTCTGCCCCCACACATCTCTGGTGTTGGCCTGTCAGAGGCCTGAGAGTCCCTTCACAGGCACAAAAAGGGCCATGAACCTTGATCAGCTAGGCAAGACAAGACCTGTCCTGTTCTACCCTGTGAATGCCTCAGGGCAGACCTTTACCCATTCCACTCTGGCAGTAACTGTCCAGAACACATCTCTCTGTGTAATCAGCTGGCTTCAGGTGGGAAAACTACTCCAAGTGAGCATGTTCCCAAGGTTCATATCATAATACCCACTAGACTGAACAGTATACTGAACAAGGGCTGCTGTCCTGTGGTCTTTCTGCAGGCACTCTCTTCGAGGGAAGGCTCAAAGGAGAAGAGTGGCATGCAACTCATGGAACTGCCTTGCCTGCTCTCGGTAAAGCAACTTATCCAACATAATTCCACTCTGATGGGTAGCACCCACACTGCCATACAGCACCAGAAGTAAAGCTGGCCTCAGCTCTTCCCAGAAGTGACCCTTCAGTGTCTGCTGTCTTAACATAACATATAGGCTACTTTAGGAGTGTAGTGTTCAGCCAGGGCAACACAAGTGTAAGGAACAGCTCCTACATCAAGATATTAAATGAGGCTTGTCTTTTACAGGAAGTTTTTACAGCTTGTTTGATGTCCCAATATCTAACCTTCTGGCTCCAAGCCATTGTTTCTTCTAGGTGTGTCCAGGGGCAGAGACAACAGTGTTAAAACTAGAGCTTGGTCTGTGTCAGCAAAGAAACCCAATTCAAGATGACACAGAAAGCTTCAGCAGGAAAACAAATTATGTTAAAACCAGCTTCTCTAAAATCTGCCATATTCCAGTTAGCAGGTGCAGCATTTCAAGTGCCTGTATCATTAGCAAGCTCATATCTTTCAGATGTATTCAACAATGCTCTGATTAAGAGAATATTTCTGGTGTGCAGAAACCACTGCAGGCACTGTAATTATGGCTCTACATGCTTAAAATCTTGCTTTAAATATCAATTTCTTAGTGGGAAAATATATCTTTCAAGTCATAATTGATGTCTAAATTATTTCCCTTAAATAAGAGCAACATCTTTAAATACTTATTATGAGGACAGATGTATTGCTCTCTTTCTTCAGTTCACTATGAATCTGCTTTGCTACAAAATGACTTAAGAGTTTGCAGATACACTAATGGAATCACAGGTGCATGCTAATTTCAGAAGTATGGCAAGGATTGGAGAACAAATCTTTTAAGTGCACTTTAGTGCAGAAAAGGAAAAGGCACAAGCCTTTTTTGAAGAGGAAGACAATGCACATGGTATGAACAAATTCCTACAAGCCACGTATTCATGACAGACAGCTGTTGCTTCCCCAAGAAGGATGTATGTATACATTCAGGTTTGTGTAGCACATAGTCATCGAGCTTCCATAAAAAGAATCTCTGCTATATATCTTGACAGGTGAGGAACGCCACACTGTTTGTGAGGATGAGGGAAAAGGAATGTGAGCTGAAAGTTAGGAATAGCAGGCTGATGGAATGTAGACAAGGCAAATCTATAGCTTCTGCCCTTAGGATGGAACAAACCCAAGATGCAGTACTAGCTGGGGCACAAGGGGCTCCACAGAAAAGGAACTATGATAGGGAGGACCCATGGTGGGAAAGAGAATGATTGAATGGTCTGCCCATGAAGGCCTGCAGTCCTGAGCTCCATAGCAAAGTGCAGCCAGTGGCTGGGAGTCAGTGACTACTTCTTCTACAGAGCACTCATGAGGCTGCTCCAGTAACTGGTGAGAGGGGTGTCCCATAATAAAAGATATGTCAATACTGGAACATATCCAGAGCAGGACCACTAAATGTGGTCTGGGGATGGGAATATCTGACATATGAGGAGAGGTTTGAGGGAATTGTGCCTCTTTAGTCTCCAGGAGAAGAAAAGGTGAGATGAAGGGTGTCCAGTTGCAATCACCCACTGCCTAAAATGGAGAGCTACAGAGAAAACAGAAGTTCCTCAGTCAACAAGCACAAACAACAAGGGAGCTCCCACTGGACACAGGGACTTCTTCCTCATAAGAGTCCTAGAGCCTGGGAACCAGGATAAGGTCAGAAGGGTTTCATCCTCACAAGTTTTCCAAAGCATTCAGCAACCTGATAAGCATGTACTGCTTGGAGCAGGGGATTGGACTAGGTATCTCCAGAGGTCCATTCCCAACTAGATCTCTCTAGGAAACTGCAAGGTATGTGAAACTGACTTCAAAGCTTTGCAGCCTCTCACAGCAAATTTTCTGTTCATAAAGGAGTAGAACTGAGAGGCAAGAGCTCTCAGTCAATGAACTGTTTTTGCCCACTGCTAGTGTTTGCAGCCAGTACCACATTGTTAGTGACAGACCTGATTTCTATTCTGGCTACACAGGATCTATCCTGGCTTTCTGGATGTCCAGAACTCTTCAAACTGAGCATTATTTCAGGCTTCCTGGTAGATGAAAGCAAAGATTATGTTTTCAAATATTTTCCTCCTTTACTCCCTTTCTGCCCTCTTTTAGTTTCCAAAAATTACATAGTGAATGTGCTATGTGCCCTCCCTGTTTCAAATGAACTGTCACTGGTTTGACATATCAAACCAGACGATTGTCATCTTCTATAATATAGAACATATTAAGTTGGAAGAAAGTCAACTAAGCACCTTGAAATCATGCCCTTGAATTAAACACTTCCAACTGTAAACTATGCTGTGAAACTATTCACATCTACACTGAGGATCCTTCTGTGCTGTCTCACCTTCTCTATTTGTCCTTAAAATCTGTCTCACAGTCTCCTCTCTTCTGATATGCCTGGACTCAAACAATCAATGCCTGTAGTAACAGGTAAAGGCAAAATGAATCTGCACTTGATTAACAGTACTAGTGCTGCTACCCCAGTGACCAGAATTACAGGGACCATGTCAAAAAGGAAGCTGGAAGTCATACTCTCTCTTCCTCTCCTCCAAACACTTTCAATCTAAACTCTGATTTTAGTATGCAAAGATATTACTGAAATTTCAGGTAATGAAGGGGGAGAATGTTTTCATGGTTGACATGATTGTGAATAAATTTCTGCTTAGGTTTTGAAGCACTCTTGGAGTCTACCTGAACAAGTGCCTGACTAAGTAGCTCTGGTTTTGGAATGCCTATTTTTCAGCTCAGTAATAATTATTAGAACCACCAGGCCCAAGATTTTCAAAGAAAAGAACACAAACAGTGATCCCAAGTTCATATATGGGAATACTGATGACAGTCAGTGCCTTGAAGAGACAAGACATACACATTTTGCTAAAGAAGGTGCTGGGACCTGAATTAAGGCATGTGATATTGCTATTGTGTGAATTCTGAATGTCATTTTTTTGAAATGCTGCAATAACTCTTCACCACATTTTCATTCAATTGAGAGAAAAGAGTGACAAAACAGTGCTATTGGAGACAATATTCTATCCATTCTTTCCTTTTTGCAACCATTCCCATGAGTTTCAAATACAGAAGAAAATTGCTAATTGCTGATCCCTGCATTAACTTTCTTTGGAACTCTCAAGCACAGATGTTTACATAGACACAAACTTGATACATGACTAACAGTCAGTCACATCTTGTTTAAAATGTTTGGCAACATGACCATAACACCAAGAGACTTTGAATTGCAACCTCCCCACATATTTTCTTTCAGTTTTCAAAACCCAGTGAGGATGGGAAAGGAATTGGGCAGACAGTTAAACAGAACATGCCTTTTTGATCTTATGCATGAAGTGTGATAAAAGCAGGTTTAATAAATATTAATTAGATATTAAACCTACTATTTTCCCCCCGGAAATATTAATGGCTTTGAAACATGATTCACTGCTCAGAATCAGAAAGTTTGGCCAAGTCTTCTGAACCCTATTTTTGCTGAAGAAAGCAGTGTTTTGTCAGAATAGATTTTCTGCATTCATTCTGATAAAACATCACTTGCACCAAAAAAAAAAAAAGCGCAACAATTTTGCAATAGCATCAGAAAAAAAATTTCTAGTAATATAGGAAATATATGTTGTGTTATTTTTTCATTCTGAAATTATCTTCCATTAATAATTTTAACTTGTATTACATGCTGTTACTTTGAACAAACCCTATAATGTTTCATGTCAAGGTACAGTAACAAGAAAATAAAATAAACCCTCCTCTGAAAAATGAAGACTCACTACTTAACCCCAGACAATATAAAATAAATTGAAAAATCATTTACTGGAGACATTAAGAGGCTGGCTTATGAACCGGCTTTCCTGTTCCAGCTTTGCTTTTTCAAGCACATTATACACACAAAGCTGTCATTCTACACCTGATGGACACTGTCTCATGATAAAATAAACAATGTCTCTTCCTCTACAAACAAGGTGCAGAAGTGGTCATTAGCACCCAATGTGTGCAGATGACTACTGAGCCGAGGCTCCATTCTCTGTAACCAGTTGTCATCTGCTGCTTTGAAGGTAGTAAGAATCTTTAGCTTGTTGGATTTTTCATAGAAATGACAGAATCCATGTTTTCTGCTAACAGCCAGGACTCTATCATTATGGTTTAGCCTAACAACATACGAGTAATACATTTTAAAATATTTTTATTCAATTGCTAATTTAGAGGCATATCAAAAATCCCACAACCTTTTTGTATATTATACTGACAGGAAGAAACTTGTAATTTTTACAATATTACAGGAGTTACTTCCAAGAACAAAATCAAGAGCAAGGTGCAAGTCCAGAATTTATCCAGAAGCCAGAACTACCCAAAGTTTATGTACTCAACAAGACCACTTCTACAGATTGTAATGACAAAAAACACTATAGCTTGCAGTTTCCTTTGCTATTCAGGGAAACCACATGCCTGCTTATGAGTCCATAGGATCAGGATGCCAAAAGGCACCACCCTCTCTGAATTCAGCTCTGTACTTCCAGCGTCTACGATTGTGCAGGAACTGACAGAACAGAAAGCAAAGTTACTGTTTTTGCTCATAGACTGCACATTTAGTTAACTCGTGAGATAATCTTTATCTACAATTAAGAGTAGTCACATTTCCCAAAACTGAAACATGAGTCAGGAAATGAAGTGGTGTGGGCACAGTGCACACTACTGCAAGAGCCTTGGGAGCGGGAAATCCTGTCTGAAAGGATTAGCTAGTAAAGCCCAGTTGGTGCCTGGTCTTCACTGAAACATGCTGAACTCATCCTGAGATCTTGTTCTATTGCTACATCAGGAAGGCAGCTCTATGAGCCTGATGTTCACTGAAGTAATTGCTGAACATCTAAAACATTTATAAATAAGAAAGGGCTCTCCCTCTTTCACATGCACATCTACTTCTACCTTTTTCACCAGCCTCCTTGTTAGTAAAGAACAGGTCTCAGACATGGAATTTGAAAGTAGGCATTTCAACAGCAGCCAGGAATTTCTGGTCACACCACAGTTACCAGGAGTATGGCTCTCCCATTTTTGCCCAGCCTTCCACAATTACAATTGTGTTTAAGGAAAGGGTGTGTGGGTGTCAGCAAGCCAAAGATCTACAACCCTGAAGGAATATAGAGAAGAAACACAGGGAACAATCCAGGGCTCACAGAGGAGATTCAAGAGAATGTAAAGCTGCCTCTCATGCCTTTGGGATGATTTTGCGCTGGGAAGGTAGATCATATTCTTTCCCTCTTCTGCCATGTGGAATTTAAACAATGTTGACAAGGAGGCTTAGCTCTTTGGATCCCAATCCACAGGAAGATGCTTGTAGCTTCAAATACTTGTCACCAACAATACTAGTTCCTTGCTCCTAACTGAGATGAGCAACATAAATGTGGTACTTCAATAAGACCTTCTCTGATGCCCCCAGAGAGATAGCTAACTCACATACAATTAAGTTGCACTGGGTAAACTACACTATCTCAAAGTGACAGACATTGACATGAGCAACTTAAACTACCTCCAATGACTGTTTTATACACAAATGCATTTTAATTTAGCAATAAATAAAGCTATTTTCACGCTCATTTCATTATATTTGGAATGATTATTTTTGGAATTTGAATCAGACAATTATCTCACAAAAATTGCCCATGCAAGTTAAGCCTGTCCAGCCCTCTCAAAGTCCACAGAACACAAAAAAGTTTTCCTGCTATTGGAAAAAATGGTCTTTAGAGATGTCTCCATTATGTAATATTCAGTTATATTAAATGAAAATGAGCAAGTTCTATAATCTTTTCACTTTTTAAATACAGGTAATACTTGGGTAGATTCTTATTGCTGTGTTTTAGGAAACGATCTTTTGTTACTAGAGAAAAGAAATCTCAAAAACTAGAGTGAAGTGGTTTGGCCTTGGTTTTTACTTTCAGTTTTGTTTTTAGAAAAAGCTTGTCACATGGAACAGAAGAATAGATTTTATCACTGTTACTTAAACTGTGTACAAAATCAGGGTGTGATTCTTACTTTTTCCCTGAAGTGTAAATTAAACATTTGACTGAAAAAAAAATGCTGACCCACACACGGTAGTAAAGGTCCCTGAGAAGCACAAACACACCTAACAGGCAATGGGAACATTGTAGTTCTGTGCAAAGACACTTCAAGAACATATTCAAGCCATGAACTCACCTGTCCAAAACAGCAAAATGTAATTTTAACTGTCACGCTTTCCTCTGGAATTTGTGCCCTGGCTGAGTAACAAATCAATGGGCTGATGCAAGAGTTAAGTGAGATACTTTTAAAAAGAAAGGTCATATTCCAAGACTTGGAATTTAAGGGAAAGTTTAAGCCTGAGGGAAAATTTATTCCAAAGCTTGTGCCATTAATGCTTCAGTGTTTGAAAATATCTAGAGGACACCTATATTGGAGAATACTCAGATCAAATTACAAAAGAGATAACAGGAACTGAGTCAGTCCTAAAAGAAGATGTGTTTCAGCTCAAGGCAAACCTCTGCATTACAGAGATCCCAAAAATAATAATTTAAATGATTTAATTAAAAATTATTTAAAATACATTCCCACAAAATATTTTTCTTCTCAAGTCCTAGAATGATTTTTAAACATAAAAAAAAAGGATCGGCTTTGGTGCTATTTATAAATCGGTTTGTTACAACTGGATATCACCACCATCCCAGCAGTAAAATGTATTTTTGGAACAGACATGTGAAGAAATGGCACAAAAGCCAAACTGGCAGGAGTAATGTTAGTGAAAAGAGCAAGTTGGCCTGTACCCCAGACCTACTTGGAAGATTAGGTTCTGCATCAGATCCTATCCTGCATGAAGGAAAGAAAGGAAACATTTCTCTTTGCACCTGTAAAGCCTATACCAAGGTCAAGGGCTTCTTTTTCTCCTGCACAGAAAATCTTGACAATCTTCCTTAGCTAGAAAATGAAGTGAACTTATTATCCTGTCATGAGTGGGACAGCTGGGCTAGATGACCTTCGACCCTGCCTTCCAACCCCAACTGTTCTATGAATCTGCTTTATGGTATGTTGAAGACAACACCTGTATAACCTGCTCAGCCTAAGCCAGGTAAGGCAGAACAAATTCAGAGCAGTGCTAAGACTGCTCATTTCCTAATTCTGTAGATCTTTCATCCTCAGTCCTGGGCTTTTTACTTGGAAGAACGGTAGCAATGCTGTATAGCTTTACTCCAGTAAAGCACACAAAACAAAAGGAATAAAATCCCCAAACAATACAGTTCCTTATTCAGCCTAAAGCAGAAGCAGTATTTCAAATTAGAACCAGAAAAAAACCTACTCCAAGTTTATTTAGTTAAGTGGACACCAAATGAAGATTAAAAATCTCTTAACATCCCCCGACAGAAGGTACTGTATTCAGTGACTGTAACCATACATCAGTCCCAAACACTCCAAAGCCCTTCAGAGCTAGGACAAACTGGATAATTTTCTCGTATGGCCCAGAGAAGTTAGGGATTATAAATACATTTACTGTGTTTTACTGACAAGTACTTACTTCAGTGAAAGAGAATAGTCATGCTTGCTTGTTTGACTATTTCTTACAAGGTAGCTACACTCCTTACATAAACGTAACAGGTTTTCTGCATCTGTCCGACTGATTGCTCCGTGATACCATCTAGAAAAAAGCAAAGAGGTTAATACACACACAAATATTCCCACTCATACTGCTTTCACTACTTAATTTTTTAAGGTATGAACTGCTATCAACAGTACACGGATACCTTTAAAATCTAATGCATTACAGATAAAAAGCACTAGATTAAGTTATTACAAATTGTGGAGGCTTGTAGTTCCTGTCAGCTGAGGGGAAAAACTCAGATCAGGAAACCACGCAACAAGATTGGTGTACATGTTTATGTAAGAAATTCCCATTCAGAGCAACACATTATAGTTTGTCTTGCAAACAGATCCATGATATATGCATTTTCTCTATTTAATCCCTGGGATATATAAAGTTTTAAACTAATATACATTATTTTATTAAAATAAAAAAACAACAAAAGCAAAGAAATAGAAGATCACACATAGAGAATACGAACAGTTATTAGTAGAAAAGGTTTGCTAAAATAAATCTTTGAAAAAAGAGAAGAGTAATAAAGTGTGAAGATCTATCAAAAAAGCACATTCTAAACAAAGCTGTGGCAACCCTGAGAGCTTTATATAAATCTCTGGTGGATCTGTGGAGTGGATGCGAACAATTCAAGGAAGAAAGGAAACTGAGAGAGGAGAGGTGGGACCTTCATTAAACTAGCCACTGCAAACAAAGAAGCTTCTCACTGCACACTGCTCTGTACCAGCTTTCAAAATCTGAGTCTACAAGTAAGCACTTTGACCCTTCCCTAAGTTTCCAGAGTAATGTCAAATGTGTCTGGCCCTGTACTGTGTCAAACATGTCTTTGAGGAAGATCTCTCTCTCCCTGCAATTGCCAGGTGCACTTTGAAACACTATGGCACGCTACCACATCTGCCCAAGCAAGACAATGAACACATCACAAGTGCTCTCTGTTCTTACCAGGAATTGTTGCTTGCATTGTGCAAAAGAGTTTTATTCCATTTGTTCTTACTCTAAGAAAGATGCTCCAACTAAAAGATAGGTGAATAAAGACCAGATAAATGTCCTTGACAGAAATCATGCTGCTCTTAATTACCTTGTGCTGGTGTCTCCATTGTCAAATCTGATGAATGTGCTAAAAAAAAGGTTGGTGTCCATTTGTGTGCCCGATTAAAACCAAATTCTGCATTATAGGGAACTAAAAAGAGGTTATACTTTTTATAGTCAAGACAGACTAGAAAGGGAGACCCTGACAGCTTCATCACTTCACAAATAAGATGGAGACACAGATGCAAATTATTTCAGGCAGTCTACTCCTCATCTCCCATCAGATATTTACTGGTGAAGGATATTTCTTAACAAGCAATTTTAAGACTAGATTGCCTTCTGAGTGTGAGGAAATAATACTAACACAAGTGTGAATCAAAAAATGGACTTTGGAGAATTTAAAAACTTTTCCTATTAGCTATAATTATCTTTATTTTCTTTTCTCCCCAAAGGGCCAGATAAAATAGAAGTGAAATATTGCCTTTCCAAAATAAGGGAGATGCTGGACTCTGATACTCAGAGAGAAATGGAAAAAGAACACACGGCTGGTTTGAGGTAGAAAACCATGCTTTTAGACTTACAAGTAAAGCAGTTGATGAGATAACATCTGATTCAGATGTGATATCTAGAAGCTGTTTTGGCTACACCTGACAGTAAACAGCAGTATCCAGAAGTGTAATTGCTTATGAGTCATATGTACATGTAATTGGGACACTCTGCTCCTGTTCCAGCTACCTAGTATGATAAGCAAACAGTGATAATGAGTTTTAAATTCCTGAGTGATTTGCTGTTCAACTGTATTGGGTCTGTTTGTCCTGAGTGTGCTTATTTTTTTAAATGTCAAGATATAAGCATTTGTGAAGAAAGGTCAAAGATTCAAACATCAGTGACGTGGTCTTTAAAAAGTGTAATGAAAGCTTGTGAAAGACACCAGCGCAAAAAGCATGGAATAATCTGAATGTCTTCTAAGATATCCTGGAAAACACAGGCACATAATGCAAACCTGAAAACAAAAACTTCTAACATAATCACACACTTTGACCCCTAACAGGATCTCCTTTCCAAGTTTCTAAGAACCCTGATTGTGGTTTACAGAATGCCCTTCCTGATGGTCTCTTACTTTGTCAATGGTCAGGTTTTGGCCACTAAGGGGCCATAACTCCACTGAAGACAGGAGAGCAGCATCAATTATACAGTAAGCATAATACGTTATTACAGCTTATGTAATGCACAACACTACTCTGTTTCTGAGTTACAGCAAAACAGGAAACCACCAGATCTTGATTATAAGGCTGGGAGGGATTCACTTTCAATGAGACAATGGAAACAGCAGGACACACTTTTTCTTTACACTGTTATTGAGGAAATAGAACAAATTACTTTGATCCCCCTGGGTCCGTGAGTTAATAAGTTCATAGTTACGGATTCCTCAGTCATAAGTAAGTAAAAGTATTTTCTTAATATACTAACACACCTTGGTATTTTTGCCTGTTTAGGGAATATCCTAACCTACCCATCCACTTGCCAATTTGTGTACATCCCTTCCTTTAGATCTTGTATTCCTTTCTGCAAAAACAGACTCCACTTTAGCAGAAAAAGAAGAAAGGGTTTGGCATATGCTGTGGAGATGTCTCACACTACTAAAACTTGAGTAATCTGAGTTACTATGAATGGTAAAATAAATGTGAACTCTTGCACTTTCTCTGCATCATGGTTAACTGTGCATTCATTTTATGTTTGATCCATTATAGTGAAGCATCGAAAATAACCTTCTGTCACTGGCATTTGAATAGTTAAGAAGGAAAACCTGTGTTTTTCAGCTGTAACATTTAACTGCACATTTAACATTTAACTTACACTGAAAGACAGAATGACACCACAACATATTTATGAGTCAAAAATTACGTAACAGAAACTCACCTTCCTGCAGTTATTTTAAATGTATTTGGGACTGAGCAAGTGGCTTTCATGAGCTGTAACTACCCAATTTAGAGGACCAAATTTACAGTAAAATTTACAGCCTTTCAGTTATTTACCAAACAATATCAGTGGCTGATTTCACAATAACAGTTGCTACTTCTTCTACTGGAGATAAGCATTCAGTGGGCAGATAGTTCAAAGGCTGAGACTGATTAGATGGAACATGACAACATGCAGATGACATTATTATCTGTGTCAAACTTAGGCTTCCAAATACTGCCTGAAAAATAGAATGTCAAAGGAAAAGCAATTTCTGGAACTATCTCCTCTCAAACATTGGGAAAGGATTCCTTCCTGCTGAGGATTTGAAGTGTAAAAGGATTGTTAATCCTTTCAATACCACTAGCATTAAGGAACAAAGCATTCTCACAAAGTGCATACTCATATCCGTGTTAAATTATGCCCTCCCTCTCCACTGCAAATAAATTCTGCCTCTAACCCAGAATGACAGTTTTTGGAGGGGACTGCCTTCAGGGATTCAAGACACAGCTTTTTCACTTCACTTTACTTCATGAATCCACTGGCTTCTCAGTGCCCAGGAATATTCAGTCTAACTTTTGTAAATTGTTCCACATGAGTTTTTTTCGCTGTGTAGCAGGAATACTAGCCTCTTCTCTGAGGCTGCACCTTTGGTATGATACAGGACAGCAAGTCATTCCATCGCACAAGCCAGTCTGTCCAAATTGTCCAAGGAAGGGCAACAATGAGACAGGACAGTAGCCACTCTTGTGGATTCAGACATTCACTACAGGGAATTCACCTGAATTTGGAGCTGATTAAAGTGCATCATCTAAACACCACTCTCAATTTTGACAGCACAAGGGTAGAAATAACAATCTCTTTTCTGAAAGCTATTTAACTAGTCTTATCATTCTCTCTCTGGAGGAGAATCATAGCCAGATCAGAATCACAGCAAGGCAAATCTGATGTATTAGAAACATGCTTTGTAGCTACAAATACGTAAGATTTATGCACTCTTAAACAGAATTTGGTTTTATGTGATATACAACTTTTTTCCCCCAATGCAGTATATAAAGGTTGAAAATAAAATAACTGTACATACCTGACAGATAAAATTCACTCTTCCTGAGATGAGTTTCTTTAATACTATTTTGTTCCCCCAAAAAATTACTTACACTTCACAGGATTAGTAAGAGTAGGTCTTTGGGGATACTGAGGAGGGAAGCTGGGCAACAAGATCTGGGCATTTGCTGCTCCTGTAAGTGAGGAGGCAAAGAGCTAGAGAGCAATTACTGAGCTTACTTACATCTGCTTTTCCAGTTGAATGGTTGGATCTATTCTCTCTCCCAGGATCCCACAAAATTCTGGACTGCCATGTCTGATGGGTTTAAAGCCTCCTCCAGGTGCTCTTAATTGCCTGTGCTGGTCATTTGAGGGAGGAGGAGACGCTTGCCGTTTCCCGCTTCCATTAAACTGGGCTGCAAGATACACAACAATTACCTCTCCAGGCAAGGTTAGCAAGGACCAAAAGAGTTGTAGCACTTAGAGAGGTTTTCGCATCCCGCAGAGAATAAACATATACCCACTAGCATTAAGATGCTTTATCTACAAAGTTATATGTATCATATAAAGTGTTTCTAACTATGCATAGTACAGTCCTAAAACTCTCCTGCTTTCCCAGTAATAAAATTCACACACTTCTAAACCTTGTTAAAATAACTACAGCTTATCTTGACATTTGATACTTTGATCCTCCAGAGATGATGCTGTTAAACAAGTAACAGTAACAAGGCTTCAGTCACCGGCCATAATTCCTAAATCAAGTAAGTGAGAACACTTGTTTGCCCCCAGGTATTGTGGTATCATCCTAACAGTGATATGGGGGAAAAATCAGGCAGCTAACATTCATCTATCCATATCAGAAATACTATCAAGCAGCAAAGAGTTTACAGTGCATCCACTCACGTGATGCCGGCACAAAGCTTTTGCCTTTAAAGTGTAGGAAACAAAAATTTTTTAAAAAAATAGCCTTTCATAATTTCACTCACCAACTACACAATTCCAAGAAAAGCAATACAAATTACTTTGCAAAGCTGCAACTTGTTAGAGCACTACAACACCCAGAGCCAAGCACATACTAATAATGTCAGCATCCTCATTCTACACTTACAGATTCCACATAGCTACAATTTGGAAAAAAAAAAATAAAGGACAGAATGTTGACAGGAACAGTGAAAGAATCTACTCACACCATATTCTTGACTCTCATTGCCTTCTATGATTTGCTACTTCATCAAAAACTACCACTCCCTGCTGCAGATGATTGTATTTTAAGATCATCTAGTGAGGACCATGCAGATAATCTTCACTGTGTCAGGAGGTAAAGATCACAGTGCTTATAAGCACAAACAGCTCAATCAGCTCCTGTGTGAGTTTCAACAGCAATACTGGGGAAAAAAATGTTACAAAGAAAACTGAAGGGACTCCCCACAAAACTTACTGGCCTCATGCATTTAAATGTGAACTTACTATAACACACAGCCAAGTAGGCATGTGGGTGATAGTATTATGTGTTTTAAAGCAGTCTTTTAAAGCAGACAGCTGCAATGTGCAAGTTCAAAAAGATAATGCACAGAGACATGTTGGATGAGGAAAGGTTCTGGAGCTCTTTTTCAAAAATTTATTTATGCTTTCGTCATGAAACTTAGGACACTTCCAAATCCCCCCTCTACTCAAAGAAAGTAGGCACAATTTTTTTTATTGCAAAATTTGGGCAAACATATTTCATCACGCTCCTAACTATGCATGGTAGAAATATGCTGATTTTTTCTTTATATAAACTCAGATTTAACCTCATTACTGGATAATGAAAGCTGATTAGCGTAACAAGGAGAAACACTGCGTGTGGATACTTGCCCGTGACATAAATGAGCAGTATTATTATTTTAATTCCAAGAAAAACACCTGGATGTAACTTGGGTACTCTGAAAACCAGTGAGCCTATTGTCACCTTCTGAAGAAGGAATATCTTTCAAACACAAAAAAATTCAGTTCACAAAACTCAGTTCTGACTGTTAACAGCTATATCTTTACTACACAGAATCGCTTGAGTTGAAAGTGACATTAATGATTATCTAGTTGCAACCACGTAAGAGCAGTGAGATGCCACCACAGGCAGTGATTTCATTCACTAAACCACATTGTTAGGAGCTCCATCCAACCTGGCTTTGAACATTTCCAGGGAAGGACCATCCACAATGTCACACAGGGCAACCTCTTCCAGTGCTTCACCGGCTTTGACTACACAATTTCTTCCTAACATCTACTCTAAATCTCTCCTCTTTTGGTTTAAAAACATTCCCTCTTTTTTATTTCTATGTGGCTGTGTAAAAAGTCACCAACATGATGGTAAGAGATAGCAACTATTCTCCAAAAACAGGACAAAGTTAAATTTCAGATGCTTTTGAATGTTGAGGCTTTTTTCTCTGTTTGAAAAGTTCAGACATGTCTCTGGACTTCCTTCCTTCCCTTCCTTCTCTCCTCCTTTTTTTTTTTTTTTTTTCTTTTTTTTTTTTTTCTTTTCTTTGTGAATTATTTTGTCAGGAAGAAGCAGCCTTGAAGGGATATCCAGGCAGATTAAAGTTTCAAATGTGATACCCAGTCAGGTACCTGCCCACCCCATGTTGTAATCAGGTCTGAGTTCTGGCTGCTATGAATTCTCTCTTAAACAAAGGTTAAAGTATATTCAGTCACTGTAATTATGGAACTGACTGCAATATCTGACACTTCCACACTCTCCATATGGCCTCTCTTCCACTGCCCTGTAATTCCTGCCATTCCCCTGTGACAGTGGCATGCCAGAACTCCCTTGCTTTAGGTCCTTCAGGGTCCTAGGCAACACCTTTCTATGCAACAGCAGACAGAAAAAGTCTGGCATTTATAAGTCCTCCTTCCATGAGCCCATGATCAGTGCTGGCCCTCTTAATCATTGAGACTCTATAACAGAGGGCCCACGTATTTTGTAAAGCAATACTAAGACTGGCTCTACAGACTTCACAGACATTTCCTTCACCCAAAGGTTTGCTGCGCCCACATAACAGTTTGAAGAGGACAGATTTCTCATGAACTCAGAGGAAGGCAGTGTCAGCATGACACTCCTGAATGGACTCTCCGACGTCCATGTTATTGTCTATCTATCCAGTGGGCTCTCCCTGGTGTTTTCTCCTTTCCTAGCCAGACTTGTGTACCTGGAAGCTACTTTATTCCTGTTACTTTGCCAATCTCAACCCTTCTGGACAAACCAGTCTGCCCAGCTGAGCAGGAGTTGTAACAAGACCTTGCTTGGTTCCCATAAAAGCCATCAAAAATTAATTTTAGCTTCAGCTGTACAGCCTCCAGTATAACAACCTCAAATTTGTTTGTGAAAGAACTCCAGCTGCAGACAGTCAAAATGCTGCATTCCAGTGCTGCTCCACAGAGGCACAAAATTTTAGCAAATTATCTCTTAGCACAGCAAAATCCACAGCCAACATAGAGCTTGCCCCATCCACAAAGCCAGTATGACACTAGCCCCAGCCCCATCCTTAGGAGTCAGAGCACAGACACACTCCCCTCAGCCTAAGCACATTTTGTAGCTTGTGCACTCTTTCATTCTGACAAATCATAAAGTCCAGCTTGGAGATAAATGACTTTTAGCTATGCTTCAGCAGCACATCTTGCAATCATGGCAGAAGAACATTTTTTTACTTCAAAGATTTGCATAATTAGGTTCATGATAATTCCAGTGTTGCTTGCAATTTTGGTTTGTTTCTACGGTCTATCGCCTGACAAACCAAAAACATTTGCTGCATAAGTCTCTGTGTCTGCAATTCTCATCACAAATGTCTGTTGTTCCCTCCAGATGAATTTCTCAAAATAGTAAAGTTTCAGCAGAAGGTGTCTCCAGGATCTCCACACTTCCAATTCTAGAGACACTTGATGAAACAGCAACTTGCAACTGTGCTTGCAGCCAATCCTTAGACATTTCTTTGTGGCAAATAACCTCGTACCTAAACCAAACTAATCTATAATGAATGGCAGATGTAATGAGAGAAAACTAATTATGAAAAATAAACACTTTTTGAGGTTATTTTAAATAAGAATTCTCCACGCTGAACCTGTAAGTAATTCAAACATATCATAATACCATTTAATTAAACCTCTCTTTAGTCTATTAATTCTGTAAAGCGATATTTTGTTCTATGAGCTTTCATAACTGCATCGTACTTGAAAGAATATTTACACATAAGCCAATCATAAAACCTTGTACTGGACTGACCTTGTTAATTTACAGTTACATGTAAAAACTGAAGAGTAGATATAAAGAAAAAAAACCTGACAAAATGAACATTCTTTATTTTAAAACAACTCAGAAAAAGCCTATTTCAGAATTAACCTGATAAAGACCAAAAAAATGGACATAAAGATGAATACAGAGCTTAAGACAAGATTCAAATGAATTAAAACTCATTGATTTCATGTAATACAACTGCTACATGAAAGATGTCTATGATTTACATATGCATATATATGACTCTTAAGACTTAACTTTTAAAATTAATAATCCAGTCTCTGTAGCTGCTATATTAGTATTTGAAAAATACTGTGAAATATGATCTCACTGGAGACAGACGTATACTAGTCCCACAGCTTGTATCTTACCATCATTAAGCAATGAAGTTGCTGGGTTTTGAAAGGTGGATAGCACACAATCACTGACCTTGTGTGGGAAGTTATGTGATCAGATCACATAACTTAACACTGGATAAACAACGTAACTGGTTGTTTATCCAGTCATTTCTTCCCACAGGCTGAAAAAAATCCCGAAAATGGAGACTGCAAGAGCTCCTTGAATAATTGTTTCCAATGCTTAACTGTTCTTGCAAAGAAGAAACCAACTTGAATCAGAACATCTCTTGATTCATCTTATACCTCATCTTCCCATCACACACCTGCTCATTTGTGAAGAAACTGGCTCCACCTTACTGAGGATCTCCTCATAGGCATTAGATAGCTCTGTTTATGTCCCACCCCAAGTTTCCTCTTCTCCAGGCTAAGCAAGCCCAGTTCTCTCAGCATCTCTCCACATGTGCTGTCATGTGCTGCCATTCCTTGTGTTTTGTTGGCTCTGTGCTAACAAAAATTTTTATCAACATCCCTCTTTTATTAGAATCCTGCCACAGCATTAAGCATAGTTTAAGAAATATGAAGTAAAGAGGAACAGTCACTTTGCTTCATCCACTGGCTTGTTCCTATTCACATAGGCTGCATGTTGCTGGCCTTCATCATTGTGAGGAGCATTGCAAGCTGCATTTAGTCCTCTTTCCCTCAGGACTCTTTCCGCCCCTTCTAGCAAAGCTGTATCCTAGCAAGTCAACCAGATCTAGGTCCATATCATTGCAGGGGGTTAGTTTGCTCCAGATGCAAGTCTTTGGGTCTGTTCTCATTAGGTTTTGTAAGCTTGTTGTCAATCCATTTCTCCAGCCTGTTCAGGTCCCTCAGAACTACAGCTTTGCACACACCCTCCCCTCCCTTGGCTGTTATTCCAAGCTTGATAAGGGGCATTTCCTCTCCCTCTGCTCCCAGTAACTAATAGGTATGCTAAACAGGAAGGATTCCAGAACATATGCTTGGAGGAATCACACTTATAACTAGATTCCAGGAAGAGTATGAATCACTAACACTACCCTTTGAGGTCAATGACTCTGATAGGTTCTCACAGATTTACTAGTACACCCATCTGGGCTACAACATTCCAAACACAGCTGATGCCAAAGCACAACATGCTAAAAGCTAAAGTCAACATAGATGACACCTACTGCTCTCTTTCCATTAAGAGATCTACTAGTTTTAACACAGAAAGCAAACAGGTTTGTCAAGCAGGATTTACCTAGGGTAAATGCACACTAACTACTTGGTAATCATTGCTCTCAGGTTTATTCCATGATTGCTCCCAGAGCCACATCTCTTTTCTTCTCACTCCCAACACTTCATCACACTGTCCCTTTGAGAATTGCTCCACAATTTCAGGACCCTTCAAAGCAACTTCCTCATCACAGAGACACTCAACAATAAACACTATCTACATCCCACCCATTAAAATCAGGGTAAAGACAAGGAGTGGGAGAATCAGAAGTTTTAATTATTTGAAACAAATGCTAAGATGATGGACAACAGGTTGGTGAAGTACCAAACAAAAAGGGCAGTGTTCCGTATTTCTGCAGCAGGTAAAGATTTGAGATGACCCACATTCACTTTTCAGACATTTCTTCACACACACATACACATCAAAGGAGCATTAGTATTTGATTTACCCCAAAGGCAAGTATATATGCTATAACTGTGAGACAGAATTTTAGAGGCTGGGATCTAGGAATCCTACCTGCCAAAGCTGGGATGGTGACTTTGTTCCACTCCCACGGCTGATCATACTCATCTGCAGGCCTGTCATCATCCTGTGGCAATTTGCTTTCTCGTAAATGGCGACTCACCACACTTTCAGAATCAGATTCCACACCACTGCCTTCTGGTTCATAGGGTGTGTCATAGAGCTGCATGTTTTTCTGATGGGACTTTATGCCTTCCTGCTGTTGAAACTCTGTTGGCAAGGAGGAAAATTGCATCAGAATCACTACTAACCATGTCTTATCATTACAGTCTATAATTTTAGAGCATTCAACTTCCACCCATTTCTTAATAGCCATATAATTATAGAGATGACAAGCTTGTACAAGACTTCTAAATTCTACCTCTACATTGGTAACTGGCTGGAAGCAAAAGTTTGCTCCAGTTAACAACCACAGCTTCATGCCTCCACCAACACTTCCCAGCTTGTGCAGAGCCAGACTGCAGGAAGCACAGAAACCCTGTCTGCTGGTATAAAGCACACTCACAAGCAACTGTAAATAAATTCTCAAGAACACTGAAATTTGTGTATAGTTAGCTCTTCAGGAAGAGATGGTTCTGAAGTGAAATTTGAAGATACAAAGAACATAAAAAAAAATTAATCCACAGTACGATTGTATATGCTGATTTTTAAAAAATCGTCTACATTTACGCCCACAGAATATCAGCAAAAAATGAACTAGGACTAGAGTAAGAAAACTAAACAAAAGCATAAGAGCTTATCTCACATGAAGGGGGTTGTAACAGCAGCTTTCAGATTACCTGAAAAGCAGCCAGAACCAAACCCTCTTGGGCAGAATCAGAAGCAGCAGTAAGGAGTAACAGGCACAAGAGGTAGCTCAAGAGATCCAAGTGGTACATAGTGGGTATGTTCTTCCCCTGGTGTGCGGTGCAGCCCTGGGAGAGGTTACCAGGTAGGTTAGGGGAGGTGTCTCTGTTCTTTGGAGTTTACAGAGCCTTGGTTAGGCAAAGCCACAGTCCCTCCATCTACTGATACAAAACTGGGTGGAGTGAGTGACAGACCAGGTGTCAGTTCTACCATTCAAAGGGACCCAGGGGATGCTGGAAAATGGCAGGCCAACAGGCTAGAAAGCTGCTCAGCAGAGAAGGACACTGGGGTCTTGTATTACAGCAAGTAAACGTGAGCCAGCAACGCACCCTCACAGTAATGAGGGACAACCCAACCAGGGGTGCATCAAGAGTGCTGAACACAGACCAAGAGATGTGATTATTCCCCTCTACGCAGCACTGGTGAGGCCAGATCTGGACTCTTGGGTCCAGTTCTCACCTGCCCAACACAAGAAAGGCATAGAATACTGCAGGAAGTTTCAGCAAAAGCCTGTGAAGTTCAATAATGGGACTGAAGCACTTTTCATATGAGGAGAGGCTGAAAGAGTTGAGACTTGCTAGCTGGGAGAAAATAAGTTTTAGTGGGGACATTATCAATGCATATAAATGCATAACCTTATGGAAGAGAAAGAACATGGAGACAGACTTTTACTGACAGTGCCCAGTGACAGGCCAATATTTAACAGGCACAAGTCAAAATATATGCAATTCCATCTGAACACAAGAAAACACATTCTGACTGTGATATTGATCAAACGTAGAAATAGGCTGCCTGGAGAGGCTCTGAAGTATCTATCCTTGGAAATATTCAAGATCTGACTGGACATAGTCATGGGCAACTTATTCTAGCTGATGCTTCTTGAACAGGATTTTTTATTAGATGATATCAAGAGATGATATCCCTTCCAGCTTCAGATGTTGTGTGATTATACTGATCACTGCAATGACAAAATAAGAACACCAATAATGTTGCAAATTGCAAACTTATGAAAAAACTCAGTGAGAGAACTTTTTAAGCTACAAATGAAGCAGATCTAGATCTAGAGCAGTTCTCTCTGTTACTATAATAAAAGTCATCAATTAATACATCAACAAGAATATTATAATCAAGTAATTTCTCCAAATCAATTCAAAGCACAGTGAAAAGTCTGCAAAATGACAGTGTCCTTACTCCTTGGGAAAAAAAAAAAGTTATTTAATTTATACATTAAATATACAGTAAATTTGAAGAAATATATACCAAAATTGATGGAGATGTAAATACAAACAAGATATGTTCTGTTAATTTCTAGTAATGAACAACCACATCAAGAAAAAAATCTGAGAAAAAACAGTAATAGAATACACAGGTGTCTTGAATACTCTGGATTGAAAAGATAAACATTTTATTTCTTCTAAAGTCATAAAAGTGGTATGTATCTTTTTTCTTTCAGTACTGCAGACCCAGTCAATGCTACACCAAGAAATGTGCATTTCTGAGGAACAGCAGCCATGATTCCTCCAAATCAGTTTTAAGTGCCAAACACAAATTTGTGTGCCAAATACAAATTTGTGCGCCAAATACAGCTATGCAATTGGCTCTTTGTGTGTGAGTATATTTTAATACGAGAACTCTTGTCTGACATTTTTCTTTTACTCAGAAAACCAAAGCATCAGACCATACAGAAGAGTTTACCAGTAAACAGAAGGCTGTTTATGTTCAGGGAGCATAATTAGAAAAACCATGACTATCTGATTCTAAAGCAGAAAAGTTTTTCTAGGAAAAGCTAAAATCTAGAGGGAGGGAAGTGCAGGGCCAGGAGTCAGACTCAATGATCCTCATGGATCCCTTCCAACTCAGCATATTCTGTGATTCTGTGATATATAAAAACATACGCATGTATGAACATACGCTTATACGCATGTATTTCCAATCTCTTTTGTAAAGCTTTGTATAAATATGTTAAAAAACCACCTTTGACAGTATTTGTAAATAAAAGCAATTTTACTAAAAGCTATATCAGAAGAAGTTCCCTTCCATAAAGGACAGCACAGCTGAATCTGTACCATAAAGCAGTATTAGCACTGATAGCTCACTGCAAACCTGTTACTCAAGAAGCAGATAATAGAAGACAACAGAACATTTCTGATGAAGCATTTCTCATGGTAATTTTACAGCCTCTAACAGTGACAGCCCTATGGGCTAAAATAGTCTTTAGAATTATTAGAAAGTTGAAAATTATGTTAATTTAACATTTTCATTAGAAATTCACTTTCATTAACTATATAATTTGAATTCTTATTGCTGATTAAAAGCACATTTGTATACAATTCAGCATTAAGTTAATAGCTAACAGAAGAAGTAACAATCAAAGTTTTAAAATCACTAATTTTGCTAGCAGTCTGGAAGAGTCCAACAAATAATGCCTGTTCTCACAGATCATTCGTTGTTACAAAATCATACTCCGGAAGTTTGGGCTCCTGTGTAAAACAAAGAACCTGACCAGGAGAGATACAGAAACTGAGACAACACTATGAGATAAAAGACTCAACTTGACTTTGTTCTTCCCACTTGGTGAACAATTCTGTTCGCACACAGAACAGAGCTGGAACTCTGGACAAGCAGCCTCATCAGCCACACCACACACATTAACAGCCCTAAATAATTCTACAGGATTATACATAGATGGACTGTATTCCTGAAAACAGTTTGGAGAGAATTAGGGGACATATCATCAGAGAAGCAGAACAGCTACAGCAGAAAGCCAACAGAAGGTTGAAAACATTACTACTTGCTTTCAGAACCCAACAGGTGAACTTCTGCAGCTGGCCTTCCAAACGGAATTGACTAAAAAACAGCCAGATCATTCTATAATGGCCAGATGCCAATAGATACTTCTGTCATCTCAAACTCAAGCATGCAGTAACAGGAGGTCAGACAATGTAATTGCACTATTAAAAAGAAGTTCTGATAATATAAAAGCCTATTTTCTCAAGTCAAGCATATCTGTAAATGTCACCAGGCAGTAATAAACTCAATGCCATTTTACAGCCCCTTTTTAACATTTCTTTTGATGAAACATTAGACAAGCAAAATGCAGGAGTCTTACTGCCATAATCATGTAGGGGATGTCAGTCAGAGACATTCCCTTAAGTTAAGAATTTGCAGGAGTTTTTGTTCTCCTGTGTGGTGAAAGACTATGGAACAATGACTGGGCAGGTTGGGAAGCAAAGACAGGTTTCTGCATCATAGTAACAGCACATCTTGCTCATCCACATCTAACATGCAGGAAGAGTCTTAACCTGCAAGAGAAAAAATCACTAAGTTATGTCAATTCCCAGATTTTTTCAACCTCTGCTATTCTATTGGGAAACCTTTTAAACAAATTGCATGCAACAAATCACGGCATTGGTGGTAAGACAGACATAGGTGTTTCTTTATTGGTTTGACAGCAATTTATAATTTATGCATGCTCCACTGAAAACCAGGGAAAACTATAGTGCAATTGGATACAGTCACATTAATTTACAGATTGATCAACAGCAGCACAATAAAGCTGTTTTGACTTGCTAGTATGTCAGATTTCAAAGTGCACTGGCCCACATTCATCAGCTACAAAAGCGATAAACCAGACCCCTCCCCATCTCAGCTACGGCTTTCAGGACTGGTGCCAAATTAAAATGACAGTCCTATCAGATCCCCAGCTGCTTTCTCTAGCCGAAAGCCCTGTCCTAGTGAGAGAAATCTGACTATGAAGGTCTCATGCTGGAAACAGTACTAAGATGCAAGGTCAACTTTTGAAAAGCTAGCACTGAAATTGACTTTTAAGCAAAGTACAAGGGTTATCAACACCCTTTGTATCTGACAAGCCTAAAAGCAATACTCAGGAGAGAGAACAGGATTCTGCTGAAGGGATTTTACAGGGGACATTTAGCTGCACTCAGCTCCATTCAACTTGTTAGTACAGAATTCACAGAGTTTATCCGGCCCCATTGCTAAATAAAGCTTCATCCTATTTCAGAAAGCATGAAACAAAATACTTGAAAATACTCCTAGTTCCAACAAGCAGCTGTTGCTAGAAACCCTTTAATATAAGTACAATGATTTTCAAGGTCATTTTTGCATGCGGTTAAATTTGTTCAAATACATAGTTATTTTCAGGAAGCCCAGTAGATTTTTTTCATTCATTTATTTAACACACATTAACATGTAAACACTGTGCTGGAATAAGGTTGTACAGAGGACAGCTGTCAAGCTGTCAGCTAGAAGAAATTCTGTCCTCCTACCTCTGAATTCAGACTACAATTCTCCTCCAGATGGTTGCTGCTCTTCTGCTCTCTTTCCAGAAGTCAGCATTTAAACAACTTTAATCCTACTGACCTGGATTTAGTTTCCAACTAACCAAATAAAAAAACACTACAAATTATTAACTACATGCAAAACTGTAACCAGCCTGCAGTGAACACCAAATACTGTGCTGCTATTCTCACTGAGTTCATTTGTGTCACTCTAATCTATCAGATAGTTCCAGTAACAAGGATCTCAACACTGAAGCAACTTTATCTGAAACATACAAAATTTTCAAAGCACACAGACCAAATATTTATCATTAGAAAGATATAGGTATTTAATTAAAGCAAGCAAGCAAACAACTATACCCTGAACAGAGCCCACTTCTTGCATCTTTTCCTCCTAGATACACAAAATTCCCCACAGGGAGACAGAGTGCTTCTGCAATGAGAGAACAGGCTAACGTGTCTTTAACTAGGATAGTCAGAACAGAATTATGAACAGTAGAACTTCTGGAATGTGGATTCAAACATTTTATATTCAAAAGCCCTAAAAGAGCAGTCCACAAAGTGTTTAGAGGACTTGCTATAAGCACACTGGCTTTCTGTGAATATGTCTGAGAAAAATAAAATACCATATTAAAAAAAGTGAGAACATAACTCAGGAACAAGACCTGTTAGGGGACAATAGCCAATTGCATTCTTTGTATTCAAGAATACAAAGAATCCTGTCATTGAAAACCAGAAGTTACCAGTGGAAGCAGAAACAAACTTGAAAATGCTCAGGCTTACATTGAGAGGTACTGGTGAGTACCTGATGCATTTTCCCCAACATTACCCCAGCAGCCTGGCAATCTCTAGCTGGTAAAGGTTACATTAGGGTCAGATCTGATAACAGATGACAAAGACCCATCTGCAGGAGTTCTTGCTATTAGGGCGTAAGTTTTTCTGAAATGGCCCAAACCTCTGCTTTACACATGTTCTGCTCTTGAGGCTTCTAATGGAAAATCACTGAACTGGCAAGTAATCACATTGAAGGGCATTGAGCTGTTTGCTCCAGGTGTATGGGTAGGCAACACATCAACCAGTAACATGCCAGTTTGCCAGAGGCATAAGACAGATTAATGCAAAGATCACCCTGATATGAGCATTTGCTTCCATTGAATTAGTTTCCCAGATAAACAGGTCAAAATATTCAGCCAACTGTTTACTTATCCAAGCTCCACCATTAAGGTTTCTTTAAATATCCATTTTGGAAAGACAGTCTGAAAGTATTTCAGGACTCGTGATACAGCATTCTCATTTTGTTACAGCAAAGCCTATTCACTAGAAAAGCTAAGTTTTATCTCTGTTCAAATTTCACCTCAGGTCACCAGAAATCAAACTGCTTTTTCCTCTGCTTCCAGATACAGCTGGATGCCTCCAACTGCTGGGACACAAGGGAACACCAATTATATTCCAGCAGCATGGAGGGTTGTTTTGCTTTGAGACTGCAGCAACTACCACCCAATGGTAATGATTGCAGATTTCACTGCAGGAAAAGCTGGATATGAGAAGATCATCCTTCCCTCATCTTTTCTTCCAAACAGAAGCCAAGTGACTCAGAAGTGAGCCACCTTCCAGGAATGAACAGGCATTTGTTCCCCTGTTCCCTGTGAGGGCTTGGCATAACTGCACAATGCGAAAACCAACATCTTCACATTGCCTGCATCATGCCGGAAACACTACTAAAGTCCAAGTATGACTCATTACCTCAGGAAGAAGCAATCAGAGCAACCTTACATTCCAACAATCCTGATAAAAAGAAAAGTTGTTTGGCCAGTCAGAGCAGAGGCAGGCAGGGAGAAGGCCACTCATGATAAGTATCAATAAAATGGCAAAAAAAAAAATCCATTAACATTTTCCACGGAAGGCATGTATTGAATTAAAACAAGCAACCACTAACTACCCTGCCCAAGAAGACAATAAGCACATGTTTGTCTTTGTGGGATGGGTAAGGAAGAAGAGGGATAGCTGTAAGTGGAGTCAAAGGATGCTAATTAAAAAATAAAATACATGAGAAGAAAACATAAATCCTGGTGGCCTGAAAGGACAGTAGTACTGCCTCTAGAGAACATAAAAATTATCCTTGGAGATGTATTTCTCTTTTGGTAGAGGTGAAGAAATAAAAAATTAAATTTCTTCAGTTCCTTAGAGGCAGAAATTTAATCTATAAAGCATTTCCCCACAACACTTTATTTTCTGATAAGTAAGCAGTGATTAAACTCTAACTGTCAGTTTAAAATTCTTGATTTCTGCAGACTTTGCCTCTTTGGAGGTGCTTTGATGCTGCTGACCTACTTACTCTTTGCACATTTTTTGTAAGACACAGAAGAATAGTAGGGATGCCCTTTTTATTTAGATGAGGGGACAAAGAATCCAAAAAACCCTGCAAGTCTGTATGTTTACTGCTTCTTGACCAAGAGCCAACTCCAGATGCTGCTACAGCCAGTTACATCACAGTGCCATACTCCTGGTGTGTTTGTAGGTTTTCTCAACCTGTCTGGAGTACTGACCTTTGGGATTCAAGGATCATTGTTTCATGGCCTAAACAGAGCAATCCAAGTGGCCACAGTTGCAAACCAAAAAATTCAAGATCCTCATTCCATACTTCAAAACTTCTAAGCTGTGCAAAAGAATATTCATTTCTTGTGGTAAGAGTGAACAGAAGCCCTCTAGGAAAGAGAGTGCTATGCTGCGATTTCCATGTACATCAGTTAATACAAGCCCAGGACACAAACGACAGTGTCCCAAAAGATTTGCTTTAAGATTAGCACGACAGAATAAATTCTCCCTGAAAGCCATCCTAACATCAACGTCTAAATGCCTATTTTAAACAAGCTAAAACTGTCTCATGGTCAGGACAGAGAAGTTTGTAGTGAATATGACGGTTTCCTGTAGTTAGATCAGTCTTGCTGCTCATGACTGCTCCTGCTGCCCCCCATGTCCTTGCCAGTGCTCCTCATTTCTCACTTTCACAGGAATCACCTTGAGAGAGGACAGGAGTGGAAGAAGAAACCATAATTTAAATGCTCTTCAATACTCACACAGAAGGAAGATACTTGCATCATGTCTGCCTGTGAGAGTCTCTGTTTGCTGAAAACTTACTCAAAAGAATCAAACGAGAAAAGCACTAATCAAAATTATTTTTTCAATGAGTACAAACATATAGATTTATATAGTCAGGATGATATTGCAAGGAATAACCAGATGTGAGCGAAAGGGACTTTATATGACGAAGACAAAACATCAACTGTTTCCTGAGAGCTGGAGCTTTAATTCTATGCGAATTATGCAGAAGGGAGTTATCTTTTCTGCATGTAAGTGACTTTCAGCACAGCCTCCTAGGGATGTGGGAGAGGGTAGAGAAGGATAAGTAGATAGAAGCCTCCCTCCAGACTTCCTCCCCACTATGCTCTGTGATACAAATAGAGGGAAGAAGTTCCCTGCAGGTACAGCTTACATGGTACAGTAAGGCAGTAGACTTTCGTAGCCAGAAGAAATCCTATATCTGATTTAACAAACTCAGATGAGATATATTCTCAACCAAATGAAACATGTTATCTTCTTTTAGCCACCTGCTAGCATCTGCCACAAGGAGTACAAGGCAAGGAGAAGAACTGCTACTTAATAATTCCTAGCACAGATTTATTCTGTAGACCTGGTGGCTACGTTGTTAAGAGGAACACAGAAATGTGATTTCTGCATTGCTTTCATCCAGCCTGCGAATGATTGTGTCACCATGATTAAAAAAACTGAAAACCAATCAACCAAAGTAAAACCTCAGAATTCCCCAACTGCCAGCTCAAAACATCGCCTGAAACTTCCCTGATGATTAATACCCATTATTTTATCTTTATTAGTAACGTTTTAAATGAAAAATGCTAAGAAAACAAAGAGAAGTCAAAGCTTTGGAAGCAATATCTGATGCATTTGCAAGAGCTCTTTCCCTCTTGTTTCCCCAACTAGCATTCCAGGAAGAGCAGGAACTATCAGTACTGTTTCCTCCTTTGGCAGGACTTAAAAGCCACACAGCATCTGCATGCTAAACCATCTGGTTTTTCTCCTGTTCACTACAAGGAACAGCCATAGTGATTACTTGCCACAGTGATAATTTGCAATTTTCCAAATGGCAAGGTGCAAGCAGCAGAGATCAGCCACTGGTTATCTGCAATTTTCCCCACTTTTACATGCTTTCCCCAAGGTAAGTACTGTCCTAGTTGCAATCTTTCTGTTCTGTCATTCAAGTTGAGTTATGGGGATAATCTAGGAACTCTAATCAGCACCTAAGCACGTAATTGAGATGAATCACCATCTCTTGGACACAAGCTTTCAGATACATTTCCAATGTAAATTTAAAGTCCAGCACAGTCCTGCACATGCAAACCATAAGAATCATTAATGTAGACATAAAAAATGGTCTGCATTTGCTGTTCCGCCCTGGAGAAAAAAATGGTTTAATTTAGAATTCTACCTTCTCATGATTAGATGAAGAAAGCTGCTTAGCTGTCATTACATGCAACCATAGATTTTACTTTTCACAATCCAAGGCCTTGCATGCATTAAGTGACAGCTGACAGCACAGAAAAGGTGACAGGAATATGAACACTGAAATTACTGAGAAAATGTTTCAACTCATCCTCTTTGGCCTATCATCTCTTTACTCATTGTGTCAAGTAGGTCAGCAAGAGATTGAAGGAAGGAGAAACTTGTCTAGCATTTGTAGGATTTCAAGTACTCAGCACTGAGCTGTGCAGCTGCTAATACTCAGTACCTTGCCCGTGCTTGCAGATTTATCTCTAGTTATTATACTACTCAGGTAAACCCTGATTGGATGTCCATTCCTAGTTAAAAGCCAACTAGCAGAGTAATCTGTCAGTTACACAGTGTTGAGTTTTCCCTTTGGACAAGACTTTTACAACAGTACAGAACATGCAGCAGTGTTTGAATGTATGCAATATACAGCCTCTCACATCATCACTCAAGAGCATTTGTGCTTACACTGATATATAACAGCAAATAAATCTGGTTAACATTCAGCACAGGATCATTAAGAACAGGTGCTTTAAGAAAGCAAATGACAGTCATGAGCAAATATCATAAATCAGTACTTTTCTTCACTTCTTGCAACGGAAGTATCACAAATCTGGAAGCACAATATTTAATATTTTCCAATTAGGTCAAGTCAGAAAATGTCACGTTATAAAAATTCATTGCAATCATGATCCTGATGCACACAACTGAGTCAACACTTCCTGGTAAATTTTCCAGTTACATTCTTACTTTCCAATATGTATCTCTAAACTATCAACCAGTGTACATGCAAATGTTTGCAATTCACAAAACCACTCCCATGGAGACAATTGTGGAAAGCTTTTTTGCTGTTTTTTTTTTTTTTTTTTGTTATTTGTTCTAAGAGACAGTTAAGAAAAGATCCTTCTAAAAATAGTTAGAAGAAGCTGTCTTTTGTTATGCTCTATATTCTACCACGATACAAGATCTCAGTGATGGTGCATGTTTACAGCCAAAGGAAAGGACAATGGTATGTGCTACTCAGCAAAAATATAATACAAAATCAGGGGTATACATACAGAAGACATCACCTTTTTTTGAACTTCATCTCACTCTTCCCTTTCTATTTCAACTGAGGCAGCAGTACAGACACTTTCAAGATAATCTCAGGCTGCATTAGAGCTACAACAGCTGCTGCAGGACTTGCTTAGGAAAAGTTCACACTTTTCTGTCTTGCAGCCCATCCCAGACAAGTGCAACTGTTTTTTGACTGCACAAGACAATCACCAGAACAGCACAAAACCCACTGCTTCATCACAGCGATTTTCAAATTATCCACTCCACAGAAAATGAATGGAGAACTGAAAGCAAGCCAAGTTCCTTCAGGCAAACCTAATTTCCTCCAGATTTACCTGCATTGCTCTTAAATTGTTAGTGTAACCTGCAGTAGCATCCGTTTTGCATGCCTACATCCTGCTTCATAAAACCAAGATGTATGTGCACTCTCCCACTTCAAGGCACCAACACATGGAACTGAACAATGCACAGCTTTGCTCAAGCCCAGATGAAGACTGAGTGTTTTCATCTTCTATCTGCACATTGATATTATTCAACGAATTTAGTCACAGTAGCACAACACAGTCCATCAGCAAGCAGAAACACACTGAAGGCTTCCTAGGTCTTTACCTGAATAGCGATAATAAAGATTAATGAACATATCAGCTCACAGACACACCAAAACCAGATGAGTCTCACCTGACCTCAGCCAGAAAGAACCCCTGCAGACAATTGCCTCTAATTTAGCATCCAGAATGGTAATGAACAGCTGTGTTTGCATAGATGTTTGAGCTCCTCTAAAAGAGCATTTTCAAACAGAGTTCCTCACAGCCAGAAATCAGAAAAAGAGAGAAGCTGTATGTTATTGCCAGCCTACATAAAATGCAACGAGCACAAAAATTGTGTTTCTCACCACTTTTGACTGAAGTTTTAAGTTCATTCTATGACAGTGCTGTGAAGCCGCATTAAACTGATGTTAGTAAACTGATGTACAGTCTGTGTGGCAAAAGTAGACACACAAATAACTGGGTGAATCTTCAACTCTCGTTTACTTTTAAGGATATGAAAGCACTCATCTAGTTTGCGCTCCCTAACTGAAAAAAGCACAGGAGAAACTGTAGCTACTACATTACAGCTGATGTCAGAAACAGACTTAATTTACTGAAGGTTTCACTCATATTTTGGCACTAGGGATTTCCAGAGTCTGGATGCAAAAATTTTATTCATTTACTAGCAAGCTAAGCTCAACAAAGATGACAAAATATCAGAGCTGAAAGGGTATTTTGGTCCCTCAACACCTATTCTGTTTACCTCATGCTTAACCAGCTTTTTTGAGCTCACTTAACTCTTCTGTAGAGTGCAGATAAAAAACTCAAAGTGATTTGAGTAAGTGAAACTATATTATGAAAGAATGATTGAGAAAATCCTTCTGAGAAAAAATTCTCACTAGTTTGGGGGGGGGGGGGGGGGGGGAAGACCCCCAAGCAGGACCTCTTGAGTTGAGCACAGCTAGCTGTGGAAAGGGTAGAAATTCCTTCTGACTTGACAGCATATGTAATGTCCATTAGTTTCCTTTAAAAAACAATGAATCCAGGTTAGGCTAGAAATATCTATTCCAAAGGCTGTCATTCTGACACTAGCTTGTTTATTAACACACTGGTCTTAAACATTTTCACATTTTCTTTAGCTAAAAGCCTCTTCGCGAGAGAATAAGAGGAAAGAGAAAATGAAAACAAAGCATAATTGAAGATACATACAAGTGTGACAAAGGATTTTCGTACCACTTTTTGTCCCAAAAAAAGGTCTCATTTTTTTCTTTTAGTATCACTATTACAGCTCCATATAACAAATCCCTGTAAAACTCATCAGCGATAGCCTCTATCTCCCATACATTGCTGATTCTTCATGTAACAAATTCTCCACATTCTGCTTTTGAGCAATGCTCTAAGAAGCAATAGAGCTGGCACCAGTTTGAGAAGATTGAGAGCTGAACTAGTAAGCTGGCAAGATGTATCTTCCATGTCCCCCTGCCGAATACAATTACACTCTTCCCAGTCAGACACAAAAATGAATTTACAGTGTTCCCTTCCTTTGCTGTGGCAGACCACAGTAGCATCAGTCACCTACACTTCCATTGTACCTCCACCTGGAAAGCACCCAGAATTCCTGCCAACAGAGTCCCGAAGTGCACATACCGGCCAAGTGCAGTCTGGAAGGCCATCTGTTCAGCCTCTGCTCCTTCCTCCCACAAAGTGATAGTGAACAACTGTCAAGAGTCATACTCCCTTGCTGCAACAGCATGCTTTCAGCACGGATTCTGCCCATCTAGGGTTACCTCCACAAAACTGGAATATTTGTGGATAAGCCCCTGCTCAAGCTACATTTCAGCAGACTGCTTCCTTGTGCCTCATAGTCAACCTGTCCAGTCTTCCCCGGGAGAAAGTTTAAAAGGATCAGTATTGGGAACATACTGTCATGGAAATCAACTGAGACTAAACAAACATGAGTTCCAGCAAACCAGTCTAGGATATGCTGACTCTCACAACCACTTCTCACTTTCACAAATCAGTTGTAGGATCATAAGATAAGCTAGGTTAAAGAAGATCTCAGCTAGTGGAAGTCATCTTGTCCAATGTCCTACTCAAAGCAGGCTTTACTTATGGAGTCAGACAAGGTTATTCACATTTTGGTTTCTCAGTCGCGTCTTGAAAATTTCCAAAGATTGAGACTACACAATCTCACTAGGCAACCTTCTCCACAGTTTGACTGTCCTCATACTGAGATTTTTTTTCCCCTGTATTCAATGAACTTCTTATTTCAGTTTGTGTTCACTGCCTCTAGGCCTTTCCAGGCATGGAAAGAACAGATGGAACACTGATTAAATCAGAATAAATCACAGTCTACAGAGGTCTGATTACAAGGGAAAATGCAAAACAGTTTCATTTTTTATTTATTTTATCAAATTTAGAGTTTATACAACTCACACCCATCTCTACAGGACAGGCAGAGGATCCCCTCACGGCCATTCACATTTAGGCATGTTCTATCTAAGAGAATCCTTTGCACCAAGATGAAGTACATCTTTCCTATCCTTCCACATGATAAGTAGAAGTGATATATATATCACTCAGATAAGTGAGACACCTTCAAAGTCAACATACCCAGTACTAGAGGATAGAGGTTGGGGGGAGGAGGGTAGAAGTGAGATGGGAAGGAGATTAAAAAGACTTGAACAGGTCAGTAGGACACAAAATGAGAAAACAGTAGCTCTTTCACCTTTGTAACCAAAAGAATATCAATTTTCTAATGAATACTAATTTTTTTCACTCTAGGGTCATAGTTCTCTTTTTGATATTTCTCAAAGAGACAGTTGCTGGAGTTCTAAAATTACAGATCCTCTTGAACCACACAGACCTCAGTGCTACTCAAACTGCTGCCTAGACACATCACTGTCTTGAAGGGACAAGCAATTCACCTCCTATATTAAAAGCATCATTGTGCTTAAGAAAAGCAGTCCAAAATCTTCCAACTTATCTGGGGATGAGAAGGATGGAGAAGAGGGAAGACCTGTAGTAACTGGCAGGTGAAAACAGACATAGAATCAAAGCAGCACAATAAGAAACACAAATAAAACTCCCTATGCCACAGGCGACGCTGCATGCAAATCACATGAAGGCACCAAGTTGCTTGCATTAGAAAAGCAGATAGTTTCTGTGAAATTAATAACCTTGATTAAAAATGGCTTGAATCTACTGGTTCTTATCCAACACAAGTCTTCCAGGCTGCCGGCAAGGGTTAAACAGCATTTTGAGCTCATTGGTTTCTTTTTCCCAAACATCCAAGTATCCATTCTTTCACTCTGCTTTTTATGCAAGTACATAGGTGAGATTCATCAGATAGTGAGCAAGTAAAGTGAATTAATGAAGTTACCATCCTTCAACATGCACCCTCAAGTAGTCTACTATAATTCTGATGTACTTTTCCAAAGTTCTGGACACCTTGTTTCCATTCTTTTGGGCACAAATTTTGTCTTAATGAGACCAAGAGTCAAGAAACTGTGAAAAATTCATTTTTTTATTCAGGCTTGTTATTTAATATTTAGTCCATTTCCAGACTATACCAAATCAAAAGAGCAAAATGATGGTGTTGAAACAGGAAAAAAACCCACAAACAAAATCAACATTAAATTAAACATGTAGTATTAAGCATTAGAGAGAACACCTTAAATCTTTCTTGGGGAGGAGACACCTTTAAACATAAAGAAATTGTATTAATTTTACACACAGCTGGTTTCCAGCCCAGTAACGCACCTAGTTATAGCAACCACAACAAACTGCAGTCTCTCATGACATGAGAAACTAGACTCTATCCTTTCTGGCTTTATCTTCTCACAATCCCTGATGGGGTATCAAGTGCTCATGAAGACAGGAAGAGAAGTATTGATAATCCTCACAACTGGACATGCTTCTAAACTGGCAGGGTTTCATGGCACGTGTGCGATCTATTGTTTTGCTCAGAGAATGTAAGTACTTGTACTGAACCAGGTCCAGCACTATTTCAAACACGTCTTAATTCACGCACATTAGACCTAACACCAAGGAAGAAGTTCTCTTCTGTAATTGCTCCTAGACAATTTCTTTCCTTTAAATCATTGCCCAATGTAATGTCTGTCCAAATTCCAAATAAAATAAGAAACAACTTGAAATAGATGCTGGAGCCCACGAGGTTTCTAATTAACATTACATCTAGCATACTTTAAAGAAGAAGCACAGCTGTTCAGAGCATATGCCCTCACTTCTCACGAGCTGCAGGGAATTTTACACTACAGGATAGCAGCAGGTGACAGAAACGCTAGCATTATGCTCCAAATGATGGGAATGCTCAGAACACATCAGATCCTTTGTCACTTCTAGGAAGAGCTCCCCAAGATTTCCAATGCCACTCTGTAGGAAACTCCCAACATATAAATAAAACCATCTTCTTACCAGCCACAAGCTTTCTTCTGTGTGCTGCTGATCTTCTGAGAATCCTACCCAGTGGCTCTCTACATTGCAAATGTTGAGATGAGAGCACATACAGATCAAATTTCAAGACCAAAGAGTTACCTTTCATTTTTCCACACTTTTAAATGAGAAAAAACCAACTTAAAACTTTTCTACGAGAATGACCAGCAGGTCTATTCACATCATCTGGAAACAGGATGATAATAGTGCTAATAAGGAATTCAAAATACCACACAAGGTGCACTGACAATGAATCGATTATCATTTGGGGCTGATTTCCAGTCATGGCTGGCCTATTGTCAGATTCTCAAACAGAATTAGAGCTGAAACACACAAATGTAGGAACAAGAGAAGGAGCTTAAAGTTTTTTGAAAACTATGCCAGCTGTTGAGCTTAGTGGACAAACACACTGCCTCTTCTGTGTTGGCTACAGCTGTCTCCCATGCTCAAGTACAGACAGACAGCAAATCTTACACAGAGCCACTATAGTGCTTAGAGATCTTGTTAGCTTGCTAGGCTCAAGTGATTTTCAATAGGCCAAAAATATTCTTCCTAAACTTCCCATGCTGTACGTGCTCATCTAGGCATCCTAATCAAAGCCTTTATCAAAGTAGCTATCGTTGCTCTCCTTGTATCATTTGCAGTTGTAAAGTCGGTGCCAACAAGCAAAATGCCAGAGGCCACATGGTAAAGAATTTTACAAGATCTGACTCACCACCAATGTGCTGTAGTGACTATTCATATGAAGCTACATGTCTGAACAAAAAAACAGCCTTTCTAGTTACAAGGGAAACTGACACCCAAGACCTTTTGAAGTAGGTGCAGGTTCATGGGAATGGTGTTTTCTCCATACTCCCAGCATTTCTGTGATAGCTTGCATGAAGACTGAGCTGCTTCTCCCAGCATGTCCATGGGAAGCTCCCAGTTAAGGCAGGTGCAGCACTTTTACTAGGCTGCCTGTCATGCATTAGAGATTTCATTGCGACGCAGCCATGGACTCTTACCTCAGTCCCTACAAAGAAGCACTGAAGTGCAGGAAGGCATGTACTCTTCTAGCACTGTCTGCACCTAGAGAGAGGCCTCAACTCTGTGCATCCTCAGGGAAAGAAGACCAAGCACAAAATCTGTAAGTATGAGATAGTTAGACTTGTTCACTGCTGTTCTACTGCATAGCCATGATAGAAAAAGGATAATAAATACATAGTAAAAGAAGAAAGAAACAGGATGCTAATGTTGTGAGCCGATGAACAAAGCTGTGATTTCTCTTTTGGAATTCTCTCTAACATCCCATTGTTTAATTTTAAAACAGTTCCTGTTGACGAAACGCTCACATTTATTAAAACTCCTTTAGATAAAACCCCTGCCCTTCCTCGTCACACACTTCCCTTAGGTTATGCTCACTTTTGCTAGTAGTGCAAATGTGTAACTACTCAAGTTGATGAACACAATGAACAACACAGGCAAGAAAATATGTATCTCTGTACCATGATCCTAATGCTCTAGAGCATCCCTAGGAATGGATTCCAGTTCTTCAGGTCCACTACACAGACTCTTCTGCCATATCACTCACCTAGCCCTCGAGCACGCGCACAAGCTCATCTATTCAGTTTGAAACTTGAATTCAGCTTTCTATTTATGGCCAGAAACCCTTTTGTGGCTTACTTAGATTTTCCAGTGCTCAGGGAGTAGTGGCAGCATGGTTCTGTGTCAATTTGGGACTGACCAAACACACACTGAGCACTTTCCCTGATCCCGTGGGTCAGCACATCCCATCTACAAGATCTATCACGCCCAGCCCCCAGGACAAATGTGTTGACTAGACTCTCGTGAGGAATGCATCAACAACAAACTGAATTCCGTTCTCCTGTAACACCTACTTTGGTTATCCAAAAAGAGCTATTTTATGCCCTGAGGAACCTCTGAAGTTACCCTGATCAGAATGGAGGCACAATGCATATTTTATCAATAGCGCTATGACAGCCTTCTTAGGTCTGCACAACACAGCATTTGCTCCATGAGGAATACAACATAGTATGTTACATCTCAGGGAAAGCAGCTGTTTGAGAAATGCTACCCATTTAAGTTTTCAGAATTCTGAGACATAAGAGGAGGCTTTTCTCCCTGCCTACCACATCCTTGAGGCAAATGCATGAACTAGATGCCAGAATCCCATAAAGAGGCTGACGGCACTGGCACTGTCCTAGGTGATACCCATAAAAGCAAAGGAAAAAAGTGATGTACATCAAGACTCTCAGGGCACAGACCTGAGGCATTCCTGGATCTCTAAGAAATCAAGGTACTAATGCACCCACCACATGCTTAACTCACCCTTCAAATCATAATCACTGGCCTAACTCAAGGGCTTAGCATTCCATATCTCTCTTTCCCTGATCAGAACAGAAGATACAATTCCTGATCTAGAAAAAACAGAAGTGATTTTGCCAACACACATTTCTCAATGTAAGCATCATAGCCTGATAATGCTTTCTACTTTCTCTCACCAAATAGCCCCATCCCTTACTCAGCATCTTTCATTATGTGGTTCCAAATTATTTTGAGACTTAAAATGACCTTAATTTCACTGTTGTTTAAGTAAGCTGAATCTTATATTATAGCATGTATCATGCTAGGTGCTTCATACTCAAGAGACCATAAGCTATTCTGATCAGGGTAACTTTAGAGGTTACTCAAGGCATAAAACATCTCCTTTTGAAAACAAGATGCTCTCTTGAAATCCAAGCATCAAATAGGACAACAGATGCAGTTCATTAACTCATTCCTGTAGCCAGTATTCCCTATCTTACCTTAAAATGACACAGTTCTTTGTGCAATAGCTTGCCTACCAGCAGATATCCATCTAAATGATGATCCCAAATTGGATCCTTCTCCAAAGGCAAGTTTTAGATGCACTCTACAGAGACCAGGCTGTGGTATAGACAGCCTTGATCTGGAATTTGATTGCAAATGTTTCCTGCAATCTGAGTAGTGGTGTTAATTCCTTCTGAAAGGCAGAGATGCCTGGAAGAGCTATGTCAATATGTACAGATGTCAGGAGAAAGAGGAAAGGCATGCCTGTAAGGCTATAGCTAGAATAGGGCCTTATGACTTTCATGAGATTACAAAGGCAAAAAAATGCACACATTTTCCCTAACCATAGCCATAGTCATATCCATGAACTGAGGAAAATTTTTCTCCTCTCGGGTAAGAGATTACCATAGAAAACAAACAGACCCCTCTCCAAGATTTGACATTCAGTACAGGCTGATGGGAGTACATACTCAAGTAGAACTTAACTTCTCTTCCCCTAGCATTCCCTGAGGGGAGTGGATGACAGAGAAGCCTGGATGTTAGGATCACCAGCACTCTGACCTGACAGTGTCTCAGCTACTCACTTCTATTCAAATGCAGCATCTCTGGCCACTGCTTCTCTGCAGAGCTCTCTCTCAAGTACAAAGAACATCTTACACCTGATCCAAGCAGTGATGCTTGGTTACAGTGTAGGTAAAGCAGCACAGGCTTGCTTCTGTGACAGGCCACATGTCACTGCAGCAGCTACTGACTGACACCAGGGGAGAAGTAAGGTCCACCTACTACTCAGGATCCTTCTAAATCAGTATTGTAGCTATCTCTATTGCTGCCATGCATGCTCGATAGTGGATGCAGCAGCCAGTCCAGAATCTCACTCCATGCATAGTCCAAGATACTTCACATCATACACCACAGAGAACTTCTTTTGTACTCTTATATATCTAGTTTCTCTGGGACATCAAATCGCCAAACATGTTGCGGGCAAGACAAAGATTCAGCAGCTGTAGCTGTGGCTTTGGGTGCACAGCCAGCCAAGCTCAGACTCCCACCACACAGCACTTCAGGAACTGGATTGCCAGGGAGTCTCTCTGAACTTTCGGCACCAATTTCCTGAAGACAGGACAGACACGAATATCAATACCACAGCAGATGTGTTTGGCTGACAAGAGATGATAGCTTCTTATCAACATGCATTCACTATCAACACACTCTACCTTAGCCTCAGGTCAAATCTTTCTTTGAGAAGTCTTTCCAAACCTTGTCATAAAGGTTGCTCTTTTTTCCAGTCATCACAACCACAAATCTGGGGAGACAGTATTTTTGGGGGGCAATATTAGCAGAAGAAATTTCAAGCCTGACTGAACTAAATTGTAACCACAGATAGCATGGGAAGAGACAGACCATTCAATAATTAATTGAAATAAATCAACTCAAGGACTGCATTTTCTTTTAAATTAAACATCAGCTCAGAACAAACTGCCCAACAACTGCAAGACCACAGAACTTTTAAGAAGAAAGGATAAGCTCTGAATAAAAATATTAGTTACTTCAGACATCATGAATTTCTATTTAGATGTAAGCTTACTTTCTCATATTGAAATCATAGGCTCTCATTTCATATGGACACCTGCTTTTGCCTAATCCTCTGCTAACTAAAGGAGCACGTAGCACACACAAAAGTTTTAGGGAGGGCCATATTTCACTGGGTTCCCTGAGTTCAAGAGTTAGGGTACACCAGTAAACATGGAATAACTGATAAAAAGCTGGTTTATTTTCTGTCTCTCCTTTAGCGCATTCCACTGGGTTATGTAAATTCCCTCTCTCTAGGATTAAGCCATGTTAAATGCAATCAGAAGGATTTAATCAGATTAGTCAGGCTAAACAGATAGCCATCTAATGTTCTTCTATTCATCAGACAACAAAACTAACAAACATAACGAAGTAGTAAATATTTTGAGGAAAGCCAAACTTCAGAAACAGCAGATACAGAATAGAACTCACCCAGTAAATATAAACAGAATCTTTAAAAACTTTCCAACAAAATGCCTTTGGATTTTCATTTATCAAATAAAGGGCAAAGGTGACACCTGAGCAATAAAAAATTTCCACATATAAAACTACATGCTTGAATACAGTCAATATAACTTAATGCCATGGAGGTTAATGGGGAGACCTTCTTTATCCACATTAGGACAAGATTACTGGAAACTAAACACCCAAATCTCAAAATATTAAACATGTTCACAGGTGTATCAGTCATCTTCTACTAGCTCAGTCACATGAATATTCAGAACACTTGCTCTATCAATACAATCAATTAAACCCTATTTTCAAAAGTGCCTTTAGCATCTTTGAGAGCTCCTCATGTTTTCTTCATAACAACATGGAGCAGATATAACAGCTTATCATCTGCACCAAGCACCAATTAGCAAAAGGACGTTCTTGTAATTGCAATGGCTCACAAACCTACTGTCCTTTACTGCAGCTAAGCCCTCCAGTATTGTCCACTGAATATCTAATTTGTTATGGCTAATCTGGAAAAGAAGATAGAACAAACTCCAGTCCTAAATGCAGGAAGAAACAAGCCAGTGCACTGTAAACTTAATAGTTTGAATTACAAATTGAGCTCATCACTGCTGTATAAAGAACAAGAAATTATTTTGACTAACTTGATTTTCTGAGAAATCCCTCAACTTATAATGAATAGATTTACACTTATGAGAAATAACAGCTCCCAGCCCTTCTATAAGGTACTGAAAACTTCCAGAGAACTGTTTCCACGTCACTTCCTTTGTCTCTCTTCAGAAATGCTTTAAGAAAAGAAAAATAGGAACACTTGCATGAAAAAAGGATCTTTGCATCCAACAGCCTCATCTTCCCCCACTGATTAATCTTTCCTGAGCGCCCAAAACAGGAGCTGCCAATAGAAAAGGAAAGCATACAATCAAATCAACTTAACCAGGTACGAGAGTGACTTTTACCGCAAAACGAGAAAAAAAAGACCTGCTGTACAAATCCAAGAAATGTGGATTTGATCTGCACAAAGATATGTGTTCACTGGTCAAATCATCACAAATTAAAAGCATATGGCCCCATACCTCAGAACATTTAACAGACTGCACAGCCAACAAGTAGGATATTGATCCTGATAAAGAAAATACATAGAAAATAGAGATGCATAATGCCAGGACAGGGGGTTCAAATAGTCCAAAGGCGTACAACAACATCACCACTAACCACTTCCCTACATGACAGAAAAGGAAGGACGCTACCAAGAATAGCAATTAAAGGGTCACAGGCATCCTATAGTGTCTCATTTTGACTACTGGTAAAACAAAACATCAGAGAAGCAAGGAAGGGAAGAAGGAAGCTACAGAAAGATGTAGCTCTGCAGCCCTCCTCTAACACCAAGAAGTCTGAATCTGATTGAGGAAAAAAGTCCATAAGCAAGCTGATGAACTATTTTGAAGCAGAATAACACGTCATGCTTTAGCCATCTCAACCACATACAGAGATGACAGCCTTCATGTTGCCAAGAGGAGCAATACACACTCCAACTCCCATTGCTCTTATTTTTTCATCTTATCACACGACAGTACAAAACTTCTATATTTAAAAGCAAGGTACAGAGCAGTATTTTTAGGTACAAAGGCACATGTAGGAATACGCAATTGTTTCCATGGCATTTGCTGCTGCCAACCTAGGCATCTTCAAAAACATGGTTTTCCAAGCCAAAGGACATTTCTGTTTCCTAGCAGCTATAATATATATGTGAACTGCCATGCAATTGGTGCTCACAGGTGCAACTATCTTTTCTTACCAGCCATTATTCTCTGGGCTTCATATGGTTCCATGTAGCCAGTGTTCTCTCCTTTTCCCATTCTGTTCAACTCACTTTTGGCATCAAAAGGGTCTGAGTAGTCATCAGCTATCAATACCTGAAAGACAGGAAGGTAAACGTTACTGAAGTCTTCAGTCAGACGTGCAAAGCAGAAGGCAATGACATCCCATCAGCAAATAAAAACAGCTTCACATGGCTGCATCCTACGCTGCCTTCAAAGTACAGTCTTGGTCCAGAGGATAAATACACAATTGCTATAGAACAGTTACTAAATGGTACTGAAGTAGAAGTGTGCTCCTATTCGTATCAGAAACCTCAAAGAGGCAGACTCCATGGCAAAAAGATTTCTGACTAGCCCAAGCAATGGAATAATTGGAATGGACAAATCAGACAGAGCCAATAAGTCAGCAAATTCAATCCAGTGCAAATCTTATCAGAGATGTCTGCTAATATTCAGGGGGAAAAAAGCACTCTTTATCTTGCACATACTTCATCTCCTCTGCTTTTAAGGTTTATGAACCTCAACTGAAAATATTGCTAGAAACTTAAAATAAATATTCTAAGGCTACTCTTTTCACTGAATTAATAAGAAGCCTTTTAATTTTAGGTCTCACCTGAAAAAAACAAGACACAAAGCAAATTTCTTAGCTAAATTTAAATCCTCAAACCCATCTGTGCCATTCTTTCTCTCAAAGGAGCATTATTTTCACTTATATTTTGTGAACTGAGACAAAAGACAGCAAAAAGAAATTATGTTTTCTTCCTCCACTAGGAGACTAAAAAAATCCGAAAGTTAGAATATCTCACAACTGACCTTACATTACTATGTCTTCCTGACCACTGCAAAATCATTGTATGCTGTGTAGGTCCCACATACAGTTTTTTTTCATCAGGCATTAAAGCCACAGGAATCATTCCTCCCTACAACTGAAGTGGTACAGCTCATCTTTGTTTCTGGGATGTCACAAGGGGACTGGGGCAAAGGCGGAAATCCTCATATGAGAATTATTGCAGAGGACAGAGATGTAATCTACAGCAGGCAAAAGAGTCTGAAGCAAACAAAGCACGCAGAGGCAGGCTTCAACATCAGAATCCTACAAAATTCTAAGATTATTCAGGTGGTTAAGAACCACAAGAGATCATCCTGTCCAACTCATCACTCAAAGCAGGGCAAACCTAAAGGATTCTGTCCTGAAGGCTTACTTTATTTACAAAGGACTTTTCAACTTAATTACTTTGTTTTAAGACCACCACTAGTAAGACTTACAGCACAGTGCTATTCCAACAGTTTCAATCTTTTCAACAAAGAACCAGGAGTACACTGCCAGCTAAGAGACTGAAACTGCATCTGCTTCTGTCTCCTGCTTCCAGCACATCTCACCAGACAGAGAAGAAAAACAGGACGCACAAGTATTCACACAAGATCAAACACCTGCACAAGTGCCATGGAATAAATGAACACTCTATTAGGAAAGTCAGAGATCTCCTTTCAGATTAGGAAACAAAACATCTAACACACTTCAGAGCCATTACTCAAGCCCTGTAACACTGGCACATTGCAATTTTATACTGCTCATTTTGCTTATTTTACTATCAAGACTGACATTTTAATTATGTTTTTTGTGTATGTTTTCCTCCAATCAGAATTTAAAGTGACTAGAAGCTTTTTTTTTTGACCAGAAACCACCAGACTGACATGGATCATAGAGAGAGGGAAATATAATTCCTTCTTTCACTTAGTGTCCAAAATTACTCCCTCATTATTTCAAAAAGCAGTTAACACAAAGGGAAAAAGTCCCCTCCCCTCCGTCTGGCAACATATGCCCAAGCAGCAAATCAAGTGACAGCAGCTGCACACACTTGAACAAAGACGACAATGTGTATCAGGCAGCAGTAATTCCCCCCAGTTACAAGGGCAGTTTTATTTCCAAAAGTGATGTAGTTGAAATGCCATCCATGTTGTCTTCTCCTCTGACCCTGTCAAGAGCTGCTAGGTGGTAGCACGTGCTCTGTGCTGCTCTCCTTTGCAAATGTTGACACATAACACTCGCCAATCCTTTGCACGACTGCACTAGAACACGAAACAGAAAGCAGACTTAGCACAGCTCTTTGACATTTCTTCTTCTCCATTTGCCCAAAGTATACTAGGAGGAAAATTAAACATAAAATACATTGTCAAACAAGACCGCCACCCAAAAAAGCCACACAAAAGACTCCAACCTAAACAACACTCCCACAGCAAATCCCAAACCCACTTTTCAGTCAGGCAGAAGAAGCAGCCTGCTTCACCTTTCCTGGAACTGCATATCTTATTGCAAGTGGATTTACAATGCTGAGCTGTCGAAGGACTCCCCAGCTGACTCTTACTGTTTCCATATATACTAAAATTCAGTAATTCTCAGCAGCTGGCCAGTGCCAGAATTTGATTTCTTCTGTATTTGCTAACAGCTATAAATTCTCCACTTCTAGGAAGTCTCAAGTATTTCTACTTCTTTTTTTTAAAAAAAAAAAAAAAAAAAAAAAAAAAAAACAACAAACAAACAAACAAAAAAAACAACCCAGTGCTTGAAAACCTTGAACAGGTGATTGTTGGTTCTATTATAATACACTTACTGTAAATGTCTGAACTCCTTTTGACAATCCCATTTCAGAGGATTATTCTTCCTGTTTTCAGAGATCTCAACCAGAAAAAGAGTTCCTCCTCTGCAAGTCCTTTTGCCATCTCCACATAAGCTACTTTTACCTTAATGAGCTCACCTTCCAAGCCTCTATGCTTGGTTAGACAAAGTATAGACAAAAACTTTTGATGAAATAGGAGGTTCTGAGTACATGAATTTTCTAGTCATGTACACAATAAACAAAACACTTGCTTCATGATAGATGGCATTAATACACTGTCCTCATACCCCTTCCATGCTCAGAAAGAAAAAGTTTGCCAATGTCACACACAAGTTCTCCTAAAAAATATCACAGGTACATGCCTTGCATGTGCAGTGGGGCTTCTGCAGATCCTGATCTTGATCACCTCCATGCCACATGGGAAAGACCCACTGAGAGAACACCATGTTGTCACCTCTTCCCTATGGCAGGCAGGAGTTGGTCTTTCTGTGTGATAACCAACATGCCCCTGTGTTCACCAGTGCTCATCATCTTTCCAGAAGGAGGTATTTGCTGTGCATTTTGTTTGCTTATATTGCTCCCAACGACCTTTCAACCACTGCCCAGCAAACCGGTCTCAGTCAGGCATACGTTTTCTACAGTCCAGAGGCCAAGGCCAGCGCAGGAGATCCCAGGTGAGGGCCTGCATGCAAAGCCCCTTCCACAGCTTTGATTTAGTGCTCTTTCAAGGCAAATGGCTGAACTTGTTCAACTGGTCTCCAAACTGATCTTTCATGTTACTGACTGACAAACACTGGACAGGAGTAGAAGATAATGGACAGCATCCATTATCTATCAATGCATGCCTCCTAGAAGTCTCAGCTAGTCAGATTATCCAGGATCCAATGCTGTACTTGCCACATCTACCCCTGGGCACAATCAGAGGAATGGCAACATGGTGAAATCTTGTAAGCACAGCTAAAGACAGCATTCATACACAGAGGCTGACCTTTGGTGCACATTTAATTTGGCTCCCTGCTCTGCCAAATCCAGCCACCTTGCTCACAGGTCCTATCTGTCAAAATGGAAACACAGCTATGAGGAATCCCTCAGATTCCAAATTAATGTCTAAATCACTTGCATTTGTCAGGGTTATTGTCAAAGACCTGTGGCTTATCTCTCGATAGAATGCAAGATCTACATTCTGACTGTGGAACAGTGAGCTCCTACAATTACTGATTTCTGCTCTTTTCAAGCCTGTTCTATGGCATCTCATACACATATGATAGTATTTTCTCTTTTTGTACATGTAGTAGTAGTAGTACTTTGAGACATCAGTAACATCAACCAAAAGAAACTTTTAACACATAAATAGAAGTGCAGTTATCAAAAGAAGCCAGTAACGATTTAGAGAATGCGCGCAGTGGCTCTTCCTAGCAGGTTACTAGTTAAAAGTCAGAACACAGAGAAAAAGAGTACAGCTCAGTTACCAGACAACTTGACAATTTAAAAACCATTGCTCTAGCTAAAAAGTTAATCAGCAGATACAAGATAAAAAATGCAATAATCACTCCATCCCCTAGAAAATTAAATACAAGCTGAGATTGTGGTTGGTTTATCCCTCTAATATATATTAACTAAGTTGCAAGCTTTACTGTTGATGAATAGTCTTTGTTATTCTACAGTCTTAAAAAACGTCTGACAAATATTATCATATTAAATACATGTTTAAATGGGTATTTGCATATACAAAAGTATGATTTGCATATGAAGCCACAGGAAGAAATCAAAGAACACGCCTAACTGCATAATTTCACAGGTATCTCTATCTGACTAAACCCAACATTTTAAGGGAATGAAAAAGAAGGAAACAAATGAGAACTCACCACACTGAAAAAATAGACATAATCCCTTTTTTGAATTGAAAGGAAACACAGAAGATCAGCTGTCTTTAAAACACCAACATCAGCGCAGAACTGTTAACTATTTCACTAATTTAGTGGCTATTGTGATTAAGGACACTATTGTAGAAGAACACAAGAGGAATCATAATAAACAACACGTAGCAAAAATCTAAAAGACTTCTCCTGCTCACCAGGCCCTTGGGGAATTTACTAGGGGAGACTTATCTTAAATATTTATTTTTAATAAATAATATATATTATTATTATATCAATATTTAGATAATAGAATGTTTTAGGTTGGAAGGCACCGTCAAGATCCTCTAGTTCCAACCTCCTTGCCATGGGTAGGTATATACTTAAATAACTATATAAAGGCAGACCATACAGTCCTCTTTCAACTTTTGTGAGTTGCAATTAAGCCCACCAGTATCACAGATGAGAGCATGCGTCTGTCAGCAAAGATACCGAAGTCAAGGGCACTTAAAAACTGCAAATATGTCTCTTAGAACATCACAGTTAACACATTTAACACAATGTAATGAAAAAGCTTCATCCTCTCTGAGAATTTGTTTTTACAGAAGAACAGTCCCTAGCTACAGCAGAAGTCACTCTATATCATCACAGAAAGGCCTGGTTCAGAAAGGACTTTAAAGATCATCTCATTCCAACCCTTGTGCTATGGACAGGGACACCTTTAGATAGACCAGGTTGCTCAGAGCCCCATCCAGCCTGGCCTTGTACACTTCCAGGGATGAGGCATAACTTCTCTGGACAACCTTCACAGTAAAGAGCATCTTATAACGTAACTTAAATCTACTCTCATTTCAAAGCCATTCTCCCTTGCTCTGTCACTACATGCCCTTGTAAAAAGTCCCTCCCCAGATTTCTCATTGGCTCCCTTGAGGTGACCCCAAAGCCTTCTCTTCTCCAGGCTGAACAATCCCAGTTCTCTCAGCCTTTCCTCATGTGAGAAGTGCTCTATACATCTAACCATCATGGTAGCCAACAATAATTAACAATATTACATGGAAGGAGTGGTGTTGTTATTTTGTTTGGTTGCTGTTGTGTTGTATTGGTTGGGGGTTTTTGTGGGGTATATTAGGGGGCTTTTACAACACTATTTTTACAATATGGTATTTTTGATGCCAAATTTCTCTCTTTGACCCCAAGCAACCTCCAGGTCTCACTACCCAAACACGCCCTTAGCAGGTATTTCCTAAAAAGCTATATTTTCATGTAATATTCAGGCAACTACACATCAGAAACATCTCTGACATTGAAGCCTGGACAAAGCCCAGCCTGCATACAGCAAGTCTGTGAAACTTCGTCTTGATTTGTTTTCCATATTAATAAAGACTTCCACCTGGGTTTTTTTCTTCAAGCACCGATTTCTGGAACATGTTGGATAATCCTCCCTGTAGCCTAAGTTCCACTCTTTATTAAAAAAAAATTCACAGTCTTGGAAAACTTGCTAACAGAGTGATCTGTAAATAGTCAAATTCCTGAATGCATCAGAAAAATAAATCAAGGACATTTACTATCTTACTAACAAGTGAGAAATTTAGGGTATGATTCTAGAGGACTACCCTACAGATAAAGTGTGTTTAGAGATTTTCCTCCTAGCCCTAAATTTGAGTATTGGAAAGACCAGCACTAACTCTGCTCCTGGAAGGAATCACAGACTTTATTCATTGCAGTGACTTCCAGAGATTGACAGATCTCATCTAAAAGGTAATTGAAACACAAATTGGGAAATGTAGTGCCTAAATTTCTCAGAGAGTTGTGAACTGATAGTGAGGTGTTGGAGGGGAAAAAAGCACCAGTATTTAATAACAGGATTTCAAGAGCTACTCCCCACACACATAAGGTTTAGTGCTCAGTGAAGGTGAATCGCTCTTCAGTTTTAACAAGTCCACACACTCACAGGGACGGAACTGAACTGCTAAAAAGCTGTTACAAATAACAGTTCTGCCTCCTTGCCCCTCCATTTCTATCCTCTATTCCCAGGTAGTAATTGAAGTCCCCTGCTATCTCATATGTGTCACTGCTTCACACAAGGCAATGCAGACTCTTCACACAGCAGGCAACACGGGCAACTTCCAACTTTGAGCTCAAAGCTCAAAACTGCAGTTGTACACACTTTCCCCTCAGAAAGGAACAGGTGCTTCATTGACCCATCCACTCAAGCATTTTAAATTTGAAAATATACCTTCAAGGATTTTTCAGTAGATCTAAGTCATTGAAGGAAGGACAGGCAGAATAATTAACAGAATAATCAGAAAACAAAAGTGTTTTGTTTTTTTTAAAAAAAAGGAAGTTTAAAAGAATTGTAGTCCATGTAATGTCATTAGCAGAATATATTTTGTAAAACAGTTTTCCACACTTGCTGGACAATGCACAACTACTCCAAAACCACACCTTATGTCCATTTCCTTGTAAACAGACTGTTTAAAAGTAACATTTACAAAAACAATGACCTATCCAGGAAGATCTGCACCACAGTTCTTCCCTATCTGTTGTTAGAATCCACCATTATGCTGTTTTGACTGCTCAGTCTCATATAATTTCCTCCACTTCCAAACAGTGCCTAGCATACCATTAGTTAAGGATACAACCACACTGACACAGGGCAAAGGAGTGAAAAGTCAAACCATATTCTGTGCCACTTGGCAGCGGTCAGCACAAGCAAGGACATATACAAAGACATTTAGAGACACAAACATCTCTTCTATCCCATTGTTGGTGAGTCTGCGGAGCAAAGGATCTTGTAAAAACAGCCAACTCTATCTCAGGCACATGGTGTGACTCTTGGAGATGGTGCTGTACAGGGCCAGGAGTTGGGCTCAGTGATCCTTGTGGGTCCCTTCCAGCTCAGCATTTTCTGTTGTTCTGTGAATTAAACCACTCCTCTGCACAAAGCAGGTGTAATACCAAAGGTAGACCAAGTTGTCCAGGATCTTGCTCAACAGTTTTGAAAGTTTCCAGAGACAGAATGTCCACAACCTCTTTCTCAGCAATACACACGTTTATGTATACCAAATAACAACACTAACTACATTCTATATATTTATCATATTTTGTCTATGTATGTTTGTACACACATATAATGTAGATTTCAGAACGTTACAAATAATTTCAACATATGTAACAAGAAAACCTAAATTCACTTAAATGAACTTGTAGACTATTGTAGCAACAATTTGAGATCAGACAGCAGAAATGTACACCAGAGAGATTTAAGATAAAATACACAGCAAGCAATTGGTAACAAAACTAACCAGAAGCAAGAAGATCGCAATGTTGCTGTTTGTCCAGACTGCCATGTGAGGGATAGGGGGTTTGGATTATAAGTGCATAACTGCCTAGGGATTTATTTGTTCAGAGTCCGTGTCTTGAGCCACTACCTGATACCATAACTGACCTATGCCAACAAACCTAGCTAATGAAGAAGAGATTAATGTGAAAAATTTCTTTAACACCTGCAGAAATGGATCTTGCAACCTTCACAACAGAACTGTTGGATTGTTCTGTCTCCACTGAAGAGAGATAGTGCAAAATGCTGCTGATTATGAAATAAATGTCTTTTAAATGACAAAATGCTACGAATCTAGCTTTTAAGTCTTAAGAGCTTCTTGTGATGAAGTATGACAAAGCTTGTTTTTGGGAAGTATCCCAGGTTCTTCAGCTGCAAAACCTGGCAGAGAAATGGTTAGGTTCGAATACGTAATAGGTGAAAACGTATTTGAAGTATCCTTTCACACAGACACATCCCACCCAGTTATTACTTCATAGATCTACACACACCACAACGCCAGATAGAAGATGATCACTCAGGAAGACTTCAGTTTATTTCTTTTGATCTACATTCATAAGTGGTTTGCCTATTTAGTCGGTCTTAAACCAAGTCTCGCGTTTATTCTTACACAAATAGAGGAGATGCCAGATTGATCCAGAATACAACCACATGTTGTTTCAACTTGCCCACACTCCCTAGCTTCTCTGTGGAAAGCAAGTAAGTTAAACTCTCACAGGCCAGCACTAAAGATGGAAGCCAGTAATTTCTTTATCCACCATACTGGAGGACCTGAACTGCTTCAGCCATGAATTCTAATACATCATGCTCTCCCTTGTCTGAAGGTAAACATCACAGTAAAGTCCCCAAACCCACCTAAGTATTACCAAAAAAAAAAAAAAAAAAAAAAAAAAAAAAAAAAAAAAAAATCTACCCAACAATCTGAATTGAAAGACACCTGGAAATACTGACTCTCACTGAGCATCTGTTGTAGAGGTCAGCCAGCTCACTACTAAAAGGTGCAAGGCAATTTGGCTTTGTCTGCTTCAGCTTTATTTGGTATTTCTACCACTACACATCAAAACCTCCTGAATCCCAGATACATTACATCTCTGTGGTTACTCAACCAGCCTTTGTCTAAAGTCTTGCAAAATATAATCATGTCTGCCACTGCTTTAAAACTCCATCCCCTTTATTCCCTGAATCAGCTAGTTTACAATTTTTCTTTTTCTCTGGGAATTTCAGCTGACCAATCTGCCACTATCCATACTTTGCCACATGCCCTTTGTAAGTGACCATACCAAATACACATCTTCCCAAATCTCTTTCCCATTCCAGTAACTCTTTCAAGTATGACACACAATTGAGTTTTTCAGCCAACTCTTTACTGATAACAAAACATAGAAGATATAAAATTGCTTGAAGCCCCTACTTATTACTTCTCCACCAACACATAAAGGACAACAGCACCCTATCTTTGTAAATAAAATCAGAAAATAAAACACCAAAACACTGAAACGATGATGCTGGAATGAAATACAAACATTTAACAGGGATTACTGGATCATTACACACTAACACACTTCCATGAAGACAGAACTATACGGCACTTAGTTTTGGGGTTTTTTTCACTCCTAAAGTGTTTACTAGCTTATGCTATGTTACACACAGATTTTTTTAAAATGTTTTTAGCATGTTTGTGAATTCTTCTGAACAGCAGACCTCTAGCTTTGGGGGGTTTTATTCCATCTTTACTGCCTTCCTTATTATACCTTTCTTAGAGACTATTTTCACTTGCTTTGTTCGCTACTGAACTGCAGACACTCGCTTAACTAAATTACTTATTCTTCTTACTTAGTAAACCACAGGTGTAGGGAAGTAGTTCCCTGCCAGCCCACTCTGACCCCTGTTCTGCTGTCAAACTCTACAGGGCTGTGAAATAAGAGAGATTTCACATCCATTGCTGGAATGAAATAACGCAGTTGAACAAAAGGCAAGCTATGTTGCTTATCACATACGAACACTGTTACAGGCAGGCACAGTTGGCTTTTTGAGGCACAGGGATAGTTTATATATTCAGATTTTCTGCTTGTCACATATAGTTCTCCCTCTCAATAACAGGAAAAAAGCCCGAATATGACTGAGAATTTTTGTCTACAGGTTTCAGAACCTGCAACAAGGGCTTCAGAGCAGCATACAGATTTATCACCATTACAAAGCAGCAGGTTACCTAGCAACAAATATGTATTTTCTGATTTGAAAACTGCTTCAGTAGCCTCTAAATTTGAATAGTGGTTTTAAAAAGAGAAAAAGAAAGATACATTTTGCCCTGAGCAGTTGTTTTTGCTGAGAGGTGTTTTCTAAAAGAAGATACTTGCTACCAATGTAGGAAACTTAAAGAAGACTGAATAGACTGTAACATACACTGTAAAACATAATGAAATACCAACTTTTAATCAACCACTTCCACAAAAGAAGTTGCTTCCTGTCAGGAACACCTACTAAGAGAATAGAATAAATCCTAGACTTTTCACCCTATATCACCACTGTCACAAGCGGATTTCTTTGGAATTCCACCTGGACATATATAATTTATCAAGTTGTCATGGAAGTGTTGCCATGCAATCATGTTACATATTTAAACATGTACACACAGACCATTTCGACTAGTAGCATTCAGCACATACTTGAAATTCCTGTGATGTGACTATTATCCTGGAGCTGAAAATGCCAATTAACAAAATAGAGAAACATTTATTTCCAATACATGAGAAAAACTGAATTATAGTCGTAAGACCGACACAGGTGGAAGGATGTGCTATACTATTCCCTCTGTAACTTGAGTTCCCAAGTCCAGCACTTGTGCCTAGAATCTTCTGTTAAAGTTTAGAGAGAATGACCAGTAAAAGACAGGGTAACATTCGCAACTGGGCAAGCATCTATGGAGTTTGCCTCCAGCACACCAGTTGGAAACATAGTATCATGGAAGATGCCATGCCATTGTACCACAGGACTTTGAACCCCCTCACCTTTGACACTGAACTAGGAGAGAAAAGTTTATAAATAAACAGATTACAAACTGTCTGCGTAAAAACAGTTTATTTTTTATATATGACTGGCCCATGCCACGCGCAGTGGGGTTGAAGCCCTGTTGTGCAGGGGCATACGAAGAGCCTTGGTAGCCATCCTGAGGCTGGCAGTGAACTGCGCCTCAAAGCAGGGCTAGGCACACCTGTGAACCCGCCCCTTCAGGAGAAAGGTGAGCTTAAAAGCCAAAAGGACAGGGTACCATCGCTTCACGTGCTACTCCTGCACACGCCCTGCCTGCCCGGCGATATTAAAAAGGGCCGGGCCACCCAATGAAGGATGGCTGAGAACAGCGGCAACTCCAGGCGCACCGCAGCCGGTCCCCTCGCCAAAGTCCCTCCGGGGGCTGACGGAGCCCCAGCCCTAGCACCTAACCTACAAGGGCGGGAACAGCAGCACAACACTTACTTTATCTTTCACGGCAGAGGGGGCAGCAACCGTCGGGTACTTGGAGCCCTTGCTGAGCTTCTTGCCCGCGCCCCCGCCGCCGCCGCTCTCCACCTTGATCAGGCGGTGCTTGGGGGAGATGTACTTCACGTCGGGCGGCGTGGCCGGGCGGCGCTCGCTGTGGCTGCGGAAGAGGTGCGGGGAGCCGGCGGCGGGAGGCGTGGCGCAGCACGACGAGGAGGAGGAGGAGGAAGCCCTGAGGGCCGCCTCGCCCAGGTCCTCGGGCGCCGAGTAGTCCGGGCGGCACATGGCTCGCAGCTTGCGCAGGGACGAGCCGGGCCCGCTGTAGGGGTCCTCGAAGTCGCGGTCCTTCTGAGCGCGGTAGGCGCGGAGCAGGTCGCTGGTGTCGTCGTGCAGGCGGCGGCGCGAGAAGCCGGGCGAGGTGTGGTGGTGGAGGTGGAGGTGCGGCGGCCCCTCGGGGCGGGGAGCGCCGCCGGCACCGTTGCGCTTCTCCCGGTAGTCGGGCCGCGGGGGCTGCGGAGGGCTCTTGGTCTTGCTATTGCCCAGGCTGAAGTACTTGTTCAGCCATTTGGCCATGGTCTCTCCCGGCCGCGGCCTCAGGCGCCCCGCGCCCCAGCCCCGCTGGCCGCCCGCATGGAGCAGCGGGTCGGCGGGCCGGGCCGGGCCGGGCCCCGCTCCGAGCGACCGCCGCTCTCCCGCTGCCGGCGGCGGGAAGGGCCGCGCCGAGCCCCGCGCCTTCCCGGCGGGAGGAGGCCGCTCCCGGCCCCGCACAGACGCTCGCCGGAGCTCCGCGCCCGCCCCCGCGGCCCCGGGTCTGCCGCGACCTCAGCCCCGCTGCTCCGCGCTGGCAACGCAGCCCGGCCTGACCTCAGCACGCACCGGAGAGGCGGGGGACGCTTCTGCCCGGGCCCGCCCACCGCCGCGCCGGGCGGGGCCGCCCAGGTGCCCGCGGGCCGGGCCGGGCCGGGCCGGGCGGGGCGGGGCGGAGGGGCGGGCCCGGGCGGTGCCGGGGCCGGGGCCGGTGCGGGGAGTGGGGTCCGTGTGGGCCGCGCAGGTGCAGCCGCGTCCCGGCCCCACGGCAGCCGCCGGAGGTTCCCCCTGCGCCTCGAACGGGCGGGGAGCGGAGCTGCTGCCGTGGGGAGGACGGAGGTGCCTTCCCGTTTCTTTCCCAGCTGCCTCCGCCCCTCGTCTGGAGTGGCCGTGGTACCTGCAGCCACCACCGGCAGAGTTTGAACTCTGAATTGTCTGCTACCGCCACCTGTATGTCCCTTCCCATCCGTGGTGCGGTGGGAGGGCTCCGGCTGGCGCCTGGAAAGGAACCAAGCCCTGGTTTTGGCTAGGGCTGGTGCTAAACAAACAGGATGTGGCATATTTTTTGGTAGGTACCTTTCCTGTGTGCACTCCTAGGTAAGGGCTACCGTAAATCAGATGCAGAGATGACAGCGATGTGAATCATGCTGCTCAGTTCGTGTGTTACCAGAAGGATTTGTAATCTGGGCCACCACAGTTGCAACCACTTAGTATTGCTCTTTTAACCTTCCTCCATCTGCCCAAAGGTAAACATACACTACAGCAGCTTTTCTCAATTCTCTCTGCCCAGCTGTGATAGTCTCACCTCTATCTTTAGTCCTTATCCCAGTAGTTTGGTTTTAGGGAATGCTGGAGGCATTGAATGGATGTTCAGGTGGAGATAGGAATACCTGCAGACTGATCTCTCCAGGCCCATCTCTGACCTCTACCACAATCAAGTTAAGCAAACAGAAGAACTACTCAGATGATAGCTTGACCTGTGGTGCTTTAATTATGCATTATGACCAGTGACAGGAGAGATTTGTTGCAGTTTTGTTCTGTCTACACTGCATAGTGCAATGCAGTTTCAAATAGTTAGAGAATGCCTCACAACTGCATTTTTAGAAATCTTCCACTAATCAGAATTCAGACCTTTCAATAAAAGAAATAAAGAGCTTTTCATTCTCCCAATGCAAATCTGTGACAGAGTTTTCCAGGGCTGTACCTTCATGGGAAGCATCATTTCCCTGTTGCTTTATCAAGTCCATCAATGGAGAGAGATGAGAAAAAAGGGGAACGCTTTTCATATAGTTCAAAAATCTGCACAAGAACACGGCAGTTTCACTAGGAGCTGTGGACGTGTTCCTAATATGATGTGCTGTTTTGGGCTTGGGTACAGTTAATTTTCTTCACAATAGCTATTATAGGGCTATTTGTGCTGAAAACATCATTATTAATCCGGGGGTGGTTCCTAGTGATGAGCAGTGCTTACACAGAGCCAAGGCCTTGTCTTCTCACACCACCCCAGCAGTGAGCAGACTGTAGGTGCACAGAAGCTTGGGATGGCACAGGCTGACAAGCTGACAGCTGACCTCAGCCAACCAGACAGATATTCCATATCATATGGCATCATGCTCAGCCTACAAAACTGGGAGGAGGAGAAGGAAATGGGGGATGTTCAGAGTGCTAACATCTGCCTTCCCTAACATGTTTTCTGCGTAGAAGGGTGGCCCAAAAGTAGACTTGAGATGCAACCCTGTTTTGAAGATGAAAAAGGCAATGCCATGCACTGTTTGGAGAGGGGCGTGAAGATGTCAGGCACAGTCGTGTTTTGCACTGTTGTTTTTAATCATTTGGGAGTTGAAGCTCTTTTAACTATAACCAGAATAGTGGAGGGAAGAGGAAAGCTTTATCTACTCGTCATAATTCATCTGTGTATTGCCCTGTTGCAGTTTGGCAAACACCTCTGTAGCTCTGTGTTGGCATTGTTGAAGCCCAATGTCAGACACATACCTGTAGTGTATTTACACACCCACCACCAGTCATGAATTACAAGGGCAAAATGGATTCAGTTATATTAATGAGTTAATTATCTTCATGAAATAAAGATGGATTGGATTTACATACAAAGTTTTTATCTGGTTTTATGGACCCTTTTAACCTTGCTCTTGGCTACACATTCTCTATAAGAAGCCTCATTCTCTCTGAGTTTGGTCACTATCTTTGCAGTTTGCTTAACATAAGCATGTCTGTACATTTTAGTGAGCTCCTGAGAACAAACCTCCTCCCATAGGCACAGGCTTCAATTGTAATTCCCTCCTGCAGCATTTTCATCAGTTTATGCAGAAAGGAGGGTTACATACTCCCTTTTCTGTCATCAGCATTTTTTTCTTTTTACATCCTTAGTGCTGGTCTCCTGTTTCTGCTCAGCATATTCATCCTGTACAACTAAGGTTTTGTTGTTTTGGGGTTTTTTTTCTCAGAGCAACTTATCAGCCTGAGTCTGACCAGTGTTCTGTTTCTTGTCTGGCTAGTATCTGGATCTCTCAGGGTGTTGCAAGACTCCCAGTAGTTGCTGATTCAGGAATGGTATATTCTAGGCCCTTTGTATGAGAGCGATTTTTTGCCCTGAAGCAAGATGAGTCTCAATATCTTTAAAACTCAAAGGATCTCATTACCCAGAAGTCTAGCAGTTCCCTAATTCCTGTTCTGCCAGTCAAGGGAAGGGAAGGAAAGCCGCAGGAGAGCTCCAAACTCAGCCTGATACTGTCCCTTGTGGCTCAGTGAGGAACCACGTTCTCTTCCCCTCATTGACAGGCAGCTTGTGAGGTGACAAGTGAGCAAAAGCACATCGATGCAGGGAAGCTTCTCTAATATTTCCGAATTTCTCTGAAGTTGCCTCCTGGCAGTGTGAGAGGATAGGAACTATGGGTGTACTGGATAGCCATGGGAAAACCCAAACCTGGATAAATACAGACAAATGAGGATGGAATAATCTGTAAAACAGGCAAAGCAGAGAAGTAAAATGAAGAATTCCATTGTCTCTCTAATCTGGGAGATTGTTCCAATATAAGTCTGCAAGGCCCACAACACTTTTGCATGTGCACAAGATGCTTTCCAATCTCAGTCTGCTCATGCAGGGTACATCTACACCTGCAGGACTCCTAGTCCCTGCCCTGAGTCATTTTCACATGGATTTTTGAAGGAAACAGGCCTTGGCTTTTTTAGAATTTTGACCACATTTTTGAGTTCTGGTTGGCAGATTTCCAATGTATTTTTTTTATAAACATAAGCATAAAGAGGTGATGGTGAAAGTGAACTTTTTCTGTGAAATAAAAAATCCTAAAATGTTATGATTTGAATAGAACATCTACTTCTCAGATCTGCATTTCCTGAAGTAGAAATAATTTAGAGTTTGTTTCAACTTAGGGAATTAGTAAAAAAGAGACTCTTACCTTTTGATACAGGCATATCATTATGCAAAACTCAATAATTTGTGCTAAGTGTTCACATTCCTAATCATATTAGTTTAATCAAATAATAAAGTTAATAGCATCTACTCTAGAATTTATAAGGTCTTGTTTCCTCTCATACTTCTGATTTCCATGAGCAATAAGGGTTGCAGTACATGCAGTGCATTTCAAATTGGATAAAGAAGAAAAAGTAGCAAGTAACATGCAAGAGCAAAGTAGTTTCTGTATTAATAAACACTCAAACAGTGCTGCCAACTGTAAATTTACAGTTATCTTACAGGAGAACAAGTCCAAAATTTTTAGTATTGATCAACCCTTCCCACTGAGATATCCACAAAAAGATAAAAAGCAGATAATCTTTCTGGTTAATATGGTTTAGGCTAGGCAAAAAAAAAAAAAATTCAGATGCATTCACCATGTTAAGAACAGCCATCACAAATCAGAGAAATGTTTTCTTTCTTGAGGCACTTCTTTCTTGGTGACTAGTCAGATAGTTCAGACAGGGTGTGTGGCATCCACAACACATTTGGAATCCTCCTATTTGTGGATGTTGCATGACACAAATTATACCCAACTAATGATTAGAGATCAATTTGTTGTCCACAGGCTATCAAAGTGCTGAATGTTTTCCTTCTTGTGCTGCATATGTATGACTAAATACAGGATTATTAGGAAGTTCTGATTTTTCTACTTTCCAGGGTGATATCTTCCTGCAATTAGTTTATTCCCAAGTAAGGAGAAATTCTTATACTGTGAGCATGGTTAGTTATTTAAGTCCAACCAATTTGTCCCATATTCTCATGCTGCAGGGAAACAGCCTAACCAGATACTCCTCTTGAAATCTACTTTTGTGGTGATCTTTTTGCCTCCAAGAACAAGTTCACATTAATCATCTTTAGTTTTCTTAAATCGCATGAGCTGTTCAAAATCAGATTTTAAAGGGTTTTGTCACCTACAGATACCCTGCAGAATTTGGAAAACAGCTTCATTAAGCCAGCTAGATTCAGAGTACAGGATGCTTCCAAATATTCCATTTGTCATTTACTTGCATTTTTTGGTGCCTCTCTGGAAAACTCTGGCTCAAGTGACCACTGCGTCATAGATTTGCTTTGAGCACAGGTAGTGTGTAGTCATTGGAATGATGTATTTCAATCTTAGCTACTCTTCAGACAATGGCAAATTCTGGCAAAGATGCAGCCATAACAGCATAGGGTTCTCCATGGACTGCAGATTTTGTTTATGACACTGAATTAACCTGAACTCAATTGGATAAATGGGAGCTCTTTGGTGCAAGCACTTTTCCTTGGGTTTTTTGGGGGGTTTTTTTAGTTGGTTGTTTTGGTTTTTTCTGCAATTGCACAATGCAGTGTGCAATTATTTCAGGATTCTGACCTTCCTGCTCTGAGGGCTAGTGCAATACAGAACCTTTGGGTAGTAACAGGGCCTCCTGTACAGTGAAGAGAAGTTGAGCACCGAGTGCTCAACAGCACTGAGAGTGGTAATGAGATCTCTAGTGTCAGAAACTGAGACCTCAAATAGAGAGGGCCCCGAATATTCAGATTCAGATTCAGACTGGCCCAGCAAGACAGTGGAGAGATATCTGAGGTGGTGTTCAACCTAAAATGAAGGTGCTCTCCTATCCATATTCTTTCCAGCCCTTGTGTTCCTGTGCTGCATAAGGCAAGACACTGACCAAAAGCCCTCAGTGGCCCAACAGGACAATTTTCCATATGAATGTACTTGATTGCTACCCCACTGAGATGCCACTATTCAACCTTAAATTGAAAATGGTCGTCCTATAATTTTACTTATCAACTTCAACTGTAAGGACAAACTGATTCTTTTGGAGAACCTCAGCAGAATGATGGCACTGGACTGTAATTACAATTGAAAATCTATTTTCAAAAACATCGTTTTATGATCAGCATAGTACAGAATTTTATGATCACAGTAGCACAGGATTTTTTTGTAACTGGCATCAGTGTAACATGATTTTATAAGTATCATAGCACCAAATTTAAAATCACATCTTAATTGATGTTTCTTAATCACCTGGACTCTCTGCAATGTAATTAGAGCAATCATAATCTATAGTCAATCTTCAGAGGAAGCAGACAACAATGGAGGATCCCTAGCCACTGGGGGATCATGGGTTTTGCTGTCCAGCAGCAGCTGTGGGCCAAGTCCCACTTAGGGTTTGTAACTTACCCATTTTACAGAGTGCTCTCTCTATCTGATGTTATGTTTCACTTTTCTGTGACTGAGTTGTCACAGCTTGTTTGTGCAGGTGCCTGAGGCCTTCAAGGCTGTAAGGAGTGGAGAAGGGGGGCTGGTGCCCAGGAACCTTGAGCATGACACGGAGGACGATAAGTCTGCCTGGTGTGTGGTGTCTTCAAGACCTGATAAAGGGGAGGAAGGGAGCTGACACATGACCACACAGTCACAGAACAGCTCTTTGCCATATTAAAGGGCATTAGTCTTGCTAACCATATTGCCAAGTGTCAGGAGCACAGGAGTGGGGCACCAGAAAATGTGTAGAGAAAAAAACAGACCCCTAGATATAATAATGAGGGAAATTTTTGATACAGCACAGGAAAAGATGCAAGATCCTGCTGGCAGTGGTACTGTTGCATTACTTTAGGTACATTGTTCAGGAACAATAATTTTAAAATCATTACAGTTAAATTCCAGAGCCTTTTGATGACAAAAAAAATTTAAATTAATTTATAAATATTTTCCCCTTTGTTCTGAACTTATTTCTAGTTTCTGTGGACTAAATAGGTTTTCTTATTGGTTTAAAGGGTTTCACATCATCTTGTTGGAATGTGTGGAAATAGCAATTTGGAGACCCACAAAAAGCTCCCAGATTTGCTGAAAAATTGGAAAAAATTCTCCATTCCTTTTAACTCTTGTTCACATCAGGCTCCGAATACCTAATTACTCTTTCAATATAATAATGAAGAAGAAATAGAACTTCACAGGCATCAACCTGTGTACTTCATAAGAACATTATCAGAATAATATCAGTACATTAGGATAATTCCTCTTCATCATTATTAAGGACAAACTTTAACTGGTCAGAGATTGGAAAGATTTCTTCATAATTAGCTTCTATAACAGAATTATAGACAATTCTGCATGCTAAGAAACATTTAACCACCTTGATCAATTGCAAGGAATTGAGGTATAGCTCGAGTACAGAGACTCCAGAAAATTAACGCGTGCACCCATAAACATTCCTCTGAAAGGCTGAAGCAGACACTGCAGCATAGTGAGTACAGCCTCAGAAACTGGGCAAGTAATCATACTTCTGCAATACATTAGTGGCAACTACTGGGACAAGAGATGTGAGAAATTTCATAATCATCTTTTCAAATTGGTATGTATGAGCAGGAAAGGAAAGTAATATTGAACACAGGCTTCCAATGAGCAGTCCATGCAGCTGGTGCAGTAATTGGGTCTGGATTCTACGAAAACACAAAGCATAATTCTGTAATTAAAGGCTAAAGCATAACAACTGCAAGTAAGATATTGAATTAAGTTTCTGCATGCAACTTTGACTCTAACATTTCCAAATCTACAGTGCAGACAGAGTATTTATTATGTTATTGGTTATTTTTTAACATTTCCCTAGGTCAAGCAGAACAATGAATTAATGACTCTCAGGAGTCTTATCCTACCTCATTTTCATGAAGTTTTAGTTATCATAGAAAGAGGAACAGTTCTGCAGTTCGATTTTTCAGATTTGCCATACATTGGCCATGTACCCTCATACTACTATTGGAAGATGAGCTTGCATATTTTGCTGTTGATTTCTTGCTCTTTGTGGATCTCATGAAGAGGAACGCTACAGATAATCTGTGTCAAGTGTTGCTTCATGCCTCTGAGAGTCAGCAACAGTAATTTACAATGTGTTTGTTTGTCTGTCTTGGTGCTCTTTTGTGCAGTAAACAGCTCCTGTGGTCCTTCTCTGGTTCACAAGTTCCCTGGTTCACAGCTTTCCTGTCAGGTTCTGAATATCCATCAGGAACACAAACCATTTTTGTAGCTCCTGATTTCATGCTGTTGACAAAAAGGACTTTGCCTCTTAAGACCTGCATTTTCCTACAGGTACATTTTGTAGGTAATTTTTCTTCTGTAGCTTGTACAAAAGAGGAGAATGATCTGTAACCAAATCAAATACTGAGGAGTTTCATAATAGTCAAGCTCCTACAATGGAAACATACACACAACAGTTGCTGAAGCCTGAAATTCCAATTCTATAGAGGGAGATAGTTTGGTGACTTGTGCATTGACACATACTGCAAGGCAATCAAGATAGCTCTGATTTTTTAATAAATTTCTCCTATGCCTTGAGTCACTGTCCTCCTCTCTGATATTTCATTCCATTGGATGTCACAAAAATGACATGAAAAGAACTACACTCACTCATCCACATAAGAGTGAGAAAAACAGGACTTTATTTTGGAAATTTCAACTTGTGGCAATTTCAACTTCAACTTCAATAGTTTTTGGGATTTGGTCAAGGATTGGGGGATGAGAGGAACACCTTTCTGACCCCAGTGGTCAAACCAGCAGTCCATCAGAGAGAGGAATGTGAAAACAATCTACTTTGTTTATGTTTTATTAGTGAGAACTCCAATACAAGAATGTAAAAACAAACCAGAAGGCTGAAAATCAGGGCGACAATTGGACTCAGTATAAGGTTAATGGCTCCCACTTAGTGTCTATTGGCTTATGGATGTCCAAACGTGGCCACTTTACATAATACAAGATTTTGCAATTGCCTTGCGAGTAATCCAGATGCAGATTTGCATTTTAGCATGCTTGGAAACCATAAAAGAGCTTTAAACAGAATCAGATTGTTCAAATGCAGTCAAACAGCTGACTTCTCAGTTAGACTAATGTAACTCACCCAAATAATGTAACTCACCCAAATGCCAGGGATTTTTTTGCACACTCCTGGTACAGCCCTTACACTTGTATTTGGTCTGTCTGAGGTAAGAGTTCATTTTCCCACAGCAGCCCTTCCAGTGCTGTGCTTTGCATTAGTGGCTGGAAAGGTTTTGATGACGCAGCAGTGCCTTGGTTGCTTTTGAGCAGTCACAGCAGCTCACAGACACTGGCACAGCACCAGCCTCTCTCTCCAATATTCCACCCCACACTGGCCAGGAGGCTGGGCTGGGCAGCATCCTGGGAGGGCATGCAGCCAACCCAAACTGACCAAAGGGGTTTTCCACAACTTAGGATGTCTGTCCAGGTACAAAACCTTGGGAAAGAGGAGGAAGGTGTGGCCTTCATTACTTACGCTGTTTGCCTTTTGGACCATCTCCTGTGTGTTGAAGCCCTGCTTCCTGGGAAGTGGCTGGACATCATTCATTGGTGGGAAATAAAGAACAAAACCTTTCAGGTTTTTTTTTCCCCTTTGCTTGCACACATTCTCTTTTGCTTTATTAAACTGACTTTATCTCAACCCAAGAGCGTTTGTTTCCCATCTTATTTTCTTTCTGCTCCCACTGTGCTGAGGAGAATCATAGAGAAGCTTGATAGGCTCCTGGGTCCCAGGCAAGGTCAATCCATATCACTGTCCCCTTGAAGCTTCCAGACTTCACCAAGTTTTTGAAGCATATTCATAATTTGAACCAAAAAGAGACAAGAGGCTGCTGATTATCCATCGAGGACTTCTTAACAGTTCAGCTTTGGCAAAAAAATTTTGTTTGTTTGTTTTTCTTTTTTCTTTTTTCTTTTTTTTTTTTCCATCCTTTTTTCTTTCTTTCTTTCTTTCCTTTTTTTTTTTTTTTTTTTAAATCTCCCCTTAAAACATTAATTGCAATTTCAAGTGGAGGATGTCTGTCAGCTGGTGTCTATGATCACTTTTAATAAAGAATGGTGAAATGCAGTGGCCTTTTAAATATAGAACAATAATAAATATATAGTATTTTTAGGGCGTTGTATACTTTAGGGCATTGTATACTTTTTCCCTGAAACATAAATGATACTTTGGAAGAATTCAGGTTAGACTTTCTTGTTCAACACAACTGGAGGTATTGAGTCATTTGAATAGTTTCGGTTTGAAGGAACATTTAAAGGTCATCTAGTCCAACTCAGCCATGCAACACACCTGAACAGGGACATTCTTCAACTAGATCAAGCTTTTCAGAGCTTTGTCCAACCTGATCACTTGTGGAATGGACCAAAGCAAAAAAAAACAAAAGCAGTATTTTCAAAACTTTTCCTGAGGGCTGTGTCTCTTTAAATCATCCAAATCCCCTATAAAATATTATATGTGGAATAGTAGGCAATAAGTATTACATCAAATATTATAACTTGGCATAATTTCATCTGTCATCCAATAGTCATCCACTTTGAAGGAACAGACCTACCAAAACTAGAGTTCTATCTACCTGTTGCTAGACATGAGACATAATGCTCTGTGGAGAGAAACAATGGGATAAGAGTGTACATGCACTCTGCATTGCTCTAAAGCAGCAAATAATTTACTAATTCTTAATTTCTCAAACAATCAGTCATTCATCTTCTTGAAGTGGGGAGTAGGTGCAACAGAAACTTTCTAAGTGAACTGACAGAGAAACTTTCTCTGCAGGCTGTGAATCTCATGGAGTCTTGCCTGTGCCACTGGTTCTGACATTACTAGATGTCTGATGGCAAAAAGAAATAAAGAATAGACTTTGCTAGTATTCCCACATGAACAGACATAAAAAATGTGACATTTGTTGCCCAGGGGAGACAATATCACAACTGTGGCCATAATGCAGCTGTCTGGAAGAGGGGATCTCAAGCATACTCAGTTGCTTCTTCACTTTTCAGTAGGCAGTGTGGTAGGCTGACCCTGACTGGATGCCAGGTGCCCATCAAAGCCAGTCTATCACTTCCCAACTTCTCAGCTGAAAAGAGGAGAGAAAACAGAACCAAGGGCTCATGTGTCAACATAAGGACAGGGAGAAATCACTCACTAATTACCACCAGAGATAAAATAGAATTGAATTGGGGAAATTTGTTTAATTGATTGCCAATCAGAGTAAGATAAAGACAAATAAACTCAAAATTTAAAACATCTTCCCTCACCCCCCCTTCCTTCCTGAGTTTAATTTCACTCCCTAATTTCTCCATGTCCTCCATTTCCTTGAAGCACAAAAGGATGAGGAATGTGGGCTGAGGTCAGTTCTTCACACATCTCTCACACTTCTTCCTCCTCACTGGAAGGACTCCTCAGAGTCCTTCACTGCTCCAATGTAGGGTCCCTTGCAGAGGAGACTGTTCTTCATTAATGTCTCACACACTACAGTTCATCATGAACTGTTCCAGCATGGGTTCTTTCCACAGGATGCAGCCCTGGCGGAACAGACTGCTCCAGTATGGTTCCACCATGGGGTCAACAAGTTCTGCCAGCAAACCTGCTCCAGCATGGGCTCCTCTCAAGGTCTTCCAGCAAACCTTCTTCAGCATGGGCTCCTCTCTCCACAGGGCCACATGTCCTGCCTGGAGCCTGCTCCACTGCAGATTTTCTGCATGGTCACAGCCTCCTTCAGATATATCCATCTGCTCCAGCACGGATCTTCTGTACTCTAGCACCAGAGTGAACCAGCACTGCTAAAGGGAAGGCATGTTCTGCATCCATACTGCACCTTTCTTCTCCTTAACCACACTTCTACCCACAGGAAAGCTGGCTGCCCACATGCCCAGCAGCACAACAATAGTGGCTGAGATCATGAATCTACTTTCTGGATGTCACAAAGAAGATTTTGGTAGGATTTTAGAGTGTGTCTGTGGACCACCACAGAGTTCCTGGCATAGACTTCCCCACAGCTGAAAAAAGCATCATATGTGCAAGTCTCCAATGACTGAATCCAGCTTTGAGGAATAATTCTGGTCATAAAAATTAACTAGAAAGTATAGATATATTTATTTTTTCAATACTGCAACTTGTAAACTTCTTTAACATGTTGACCAATTTGTTAATCACTCTTTCACTCATGAAATTACATTCCCTTATGAACTTCCACTTTGCCTTTTACCCTGACTCAGTAAAACATTATTATTTTGGGTGCCAGAGCTTAATATCCTTTTAATTCCTGGCCCTGAGTCCAGATGGTTGTTTTATAGGAGTTATTCAGTTATGATCATAAATTTACTTGACCCAAGGCATGTAATAGCCATTATGTCTTTAACTGACATTATTTTCCAGTAATTCTAATGGAGTCTGAATATTTGTTTAATTGTATTAAAAAAACAAAGAAAACTTGTCTCGTTGTAATCTCATATGGTCATCTGCTGCTTTCCCAAATAGATATGTGGTATTATGAGGGGAGAAGTATCCTTATATAATTACGAAACTGCAGTATGTGTTGTTGCAGTCAACTGCTGCCTTTCTAGTAATAGAAGAATGGTGGGGAAAAGAGAAGATTCTTTTCATAAGAGGCACTGACATTTCCTAATTATATTATTGGTGAATCATCATGAAAAGCCAAAGCATTCCTGAAATATCAAAGGTGACAAGTAGGTTATTTATTTTGCCGTGCAAAGTCCTGCACCTGGGTCATGGCAATACCAGCCACAGCCACAGACTGGGTGGAGAAGTGATTGGGAGCAGCTCTAAGGAAAATTACTTGGGGTGATGGTTGATCAAAACCACAACATGACTCAGCCACATGCATTCACAGCCCAGAAGGGCAGTGGGATCCCAGGCTGAATCCAAATTAGTGTGGACAGCAGAGTGAGGGAGGGGATTCTGCCTCTCTGCAGCTCTGCTCTGCTCTGGTGAGACCCCAGCTGGAACACCGCATCCAGCTCTGGGATAAGTCCAGAGGAGGGCCATAAAGTTGATAAGAGGAGTGGAGCACCTCCCTCAGAAAGACAGGCTGAGAAATATGCATCTGTTCATCCTGGAGAAGGCTGTGTAGACACCTCATGGCAACCTTCCATTATCTCAAGGGTCCTACACGGAAGCTGGAGCAGGATTCTTCATAAAGTAATGTAGTGATAAGACAAAAGCTAATGGGTACAAACTGAAAGAGGGAAATTTTAAGTTAGATATTAGAAAGAAATTCTTTACTTTCTAAAGAGGAAGTAAAGGAGGAGATGAGACACTGGAAGAGGTTACTCAGAGAGGTTGTAGGTGTCCCAGCCGTGGCATTGTTCAAGGCCAAGTTGGATAAGGCCTGGAGCAAACTGGTGTATGGGAAGTGTCCCTCCCCATGGCAGCAGGAATTGGGACTGGACAATCTTTAAGGTCTCTTTCAAATTTAACATTTCAACCTTAACATAACTAGTAAATAAGGTAAGTAAATATATTTCATATGGCATAGCTGGTATAAAAATTATTTTCAAAGAGTAATAATATTGGAATAAAATTGCAGAGAAAAGAAACAGACTTAATCCATATTTTCCTGCAGAGAATTTTTCTTCATAGAAATAGAAGTAATTCTGTAACTCGATTGCCTTTTTTAACTAACAACTGGACTTTGGTGACCCCAGGAATTTGTCACAGATCACACTTTTATATAAATCTGTCTGAATACCACACCTGGCTGGACAACAGTCTTGCCTGGGAGACTGGTAAGAATGAGAAGGTCTAAATGTTAGTAGTATTTATTTGAAGTTTTCTTGTAATGGGTTGACCCTAGCTGGATGCCAGCCACCCACCAAAGCTGATCACTCACTCCCCTCTGCAGCTGGACAGGGGAGAGAAAATATAACAAAGGGTTTATGAGTTGAGGATTGAGAGAGATCATTCATCAAATACTGTCACAAGCAAAACAGACTTGAATTACAGATATTAATTGTATTTGTTATTAACAAAATCACAGCACGATAATGAGAATTAAAAAAAGACTTTAGAAACATCTTTCCTCCTCCCTCCCTCCCTCCCTCTGAGCCCTACCTCCTCCCACTTAGCAGCACAAGGAGACAGGGAATGGGTGTTGTGGTCAGTTCATCACATGTTTCTGCTGCTGCTCAGGGACAGGCATCTTTCCCCTGCCCTACTCTGGTGTCTCTCCACAGAAGCCAACTCTCCATGAGCTTCTGCAATAAGAGTCCATCCTACAGGCAAACACTGCAATGTGGGTCACGTTTCCATAGGATGCAGTCCTTCAGGCACAGCCTGCTACAACGTAGGTCTCCCATGGGATCACAAGTTCTGCCAGGAAACCTTGTCAAGCATGAGATCTTCTCTCCACAGGTCTATAGGTCCTTGCCAGGACCCTGCTCCAGCATAGGCATCCCACAGAGTCACAGCCTCCTCTCAGGCATCCCCATGCTCCAACATGGGGCTCCTCCATGGAGTGAAGGTGGATCTCTGTGCCCTCATGGATCTTCATGGGCTGCATGGGAACAGCTGCTTCACCATGGTCTGCACCATGGGTTGCAGAAGAATGTCATCTCCGGTGCCTGGAGCATCTTCTACCCTTCCATCTCCACTGACTTATGTGCCTTCAGAACAGTTCCTCTCACATATTCTCACCCCTCTATTCTCTGTCCACAATTACATCTGCACAATAACTTTTTTCCCTTCTTAAATACATTATCACAGAGGTGTTACCACCATTTCTTATTGGCAAGGCCTTGGCCAGCAGTGGGTTTGTCCTGGAGACATAGGGCATTGGATCTGCCAGACACAGGGAAAACTTCATCAGCTTCTCACAGAAGTGACTGTACCTCCCCCACTACCAAAGCTTGGCCACACAAGCACACAAACCCAGTACACAAGCACTGACTCATGAATCAAAACCAGTGCAAGTCTTCTAGCATCTCCTACCTTAGAAGTTTGATGACACACAGTCTCACAAAGGTTTGCTTGGACCATTCTCAACTTATTCAGCTTTGCCAAACTGATTATGAGCTCTTGTCTTTCTCGATGACAGGCTTTCTGGGTTACAATATCTTCTAGCATATGATCAGTTTCTGGGGATGCTGCACCTTTCCCTCACTCACTTCCTCTCCCCCCACCTCCCATTTCTCCTGCCTCCTCAGCCCCCTCTCCTCCTCTTCCTCATTCTTTTTTAAATTAAAAAGTTATTTTTTTCAGTAAGTGGGCTGAAAATTGTGGGAAATAAGGTCTTCTACTAGGTGGTTTACTTTTCAAGCAGTCATAAAGATGTGTTAGTAGGAAACTAATGAGAAATGTTTTTGTATATGTGTCTTAATTACAATTAGATCATATATTATTATCAAATACTTTTTAGCAATTTCTCTCTTTCCATTCATAATTTTTCTTCTTTCCTGCTTTCCAGTGTTCTGGAGTACTTTTCCAGATTATTTGGAGTACTTGACTGGAAAGAGACTACACAGACATCACATGTGACTTTGGGGTTGAACCAAGACCTGCTACCTCCTGTATCTGTAAAATGCAGCTGCATCTTAAAAGTTATGCATTCTTGTATTTCTCCTCTTAAGTATTTTTCCTATGGCTTGTGGATTTTTCTGTTAAGGTAAAGTACATAGATTTTAACCATGTTAATACTCTTTTTTAGTACACTATGAATTATGTAACAGATGCCTGGCAAAATTATGACAAAAGGCAAAGCAAGTAGGAAATTACTTGTTAGTAAGAAATTTAAAAGAGAAAAGAGAAAAATTGACATCTGGTTAGCTAGGCAAGGAAATAAATGGCCTTCTGTTAGAAGGCAAACTGAATTTTGCCAGAGTGGTTACAGTACAAAGAACTGACATTTTGGTTAGTATTTAATAACAGCTTGTCCTTAGGTATAGTCTCATTTTGTCCAATCTGCTGCTTGTTAGTTGTAATAATGCCAAATAAGGCCACTTCCAGTGTCACACATCTCTCTGATTTGCAGTTATTATGGTTGCCATGTAATATAGGAATGCAAATGCCTTCATTGACCTTTCTTATCCCTTGATTCTGCCAACTGGTACAGTTATAGAGTACAGTGTAGCAGTTCTGCTCCTTGGTTAGTGATGAAAACTTTTCAGGTATTTTCTTCTGTCCACCACTCTGTTTATGGACCAGAAAACTTTTTCTTACTTCTGTGATCTTGTGTACTGAGAGGCTTTAGCTCCATTGTTAATATGAGCTACCCTAGCTCAGCATTGAGTGCCATAGTTGATTAACAATTAGCTCGCTCAAGAAGGACAGACTGTCAGAAAGGCAGAGTGATAAATAGTCAGTGAAATCATCTCTGTCTTGTATATTGGGCAGATTTCCAGCTGCTTGAAAAAATGCAGTATGCATGTTCAGTCAGCTGTTAACTTGATCTGGAATCATTAGCTTCTAACATGAGACATTGGCTGCCTTTTGTATTAGTCAAGTGTAAATCCATTGGAGGATTAATGATGAGTGAAAATATGACCTCATTATATACATGTGAAATATTTACATTGCAGATTTTAAAATCTGAGTATTTTCTTTAGTTTTTATAAAACTCGTATTATTTTCATTTAAAAATTCCACAAAATCATAGACAGTCATCTCACTGCAAGTTATTTTTTGAATGCCAAAATGGACTTTCATAATACTTCACCACAGTCAATATAAGAGAAAAATAAGTCAATACGAGAGAAAAATATCAAGTACATTAAAGTGCATTAAATAAAATCACAGCAAATATTGTGTAAGATGGTTGTCACAGAAACACTTGATCCTCACCCACACCTTTGTTCAGACTAAGGAGTAACAGGCCTCATGTCCTTTGGTGAACTTGCATGCTGTTAAGCTCCTGGCTCATGTATAAAGGAGTGAAAATGCCTCATAAAAATATTTCCAGAGACAGTTTCAAAACCCAAAAGTACAAGATAACTAAAACACAGAACAAGATGGCACAGCCAAAATGAAGACATCTGTCTTATCCTTATTACTGAGCAGGAGCCAACTACTTTACTCTCTAAATCAGGATGGGCCCAATTTGAGATCTCCCTCATGCTTGCTGAGTGACTCCCCTCTTCAGCAGGGATGCCTCATGAGGTTTGAAATTCCGTACCTGAGATTAGAATAGTCTTTCTTACCTAAGGTGGAGAGATCCCTTACATTTGACAGATCCTTGGTAACTGATTCAAATAATGCTGATTTAATAGTAATGAAATGTTACTAATCCATGTAGCTACCTATTGTTATTATTGTTGTTATTATTGTTGTTGTTATCATTGTTATTATTATTATTATTATTAACTTTGCATAGGTTAATTTCACTGCACATAAACCCAACACTAAGATTGGATTTAGCGCTTCCTAGGATTCCTAAGTAGTTTAGAAAAGAAGGTGGTCTATTCTGAACTTTGAGACTTAACAAGGTGGGGATCTCCCTTGTTCTTTGTCTCTTTGTTCTCTGTGTGACTTGTTCTAACTCAATTCACTTATATTTTAGTAAAAGCTTTTTTTTTTCTTTTTTGCTTCCTGACAGGTTCTACTGTAATACCGTATGCTTCTTGTTCTTTCAGCTCAGCAGTTAAAAATACTGAAAATTACTAGTACCAGCAAGCAGCCTGTACTTTGAACTGCTCAGTAAGTAGTCCTCAATTGCATCTGTTCTCACCTGATTTAAGTGATTTGCAGCTCTTTGAACCTTCAAAGGAAAAATACACTTGCAAATACAGGTTTCTAAAATTATGTCAAATCTCTAAAATCCAACATGATAATGCCCTGATTATCACAGATGCTGTTCATCTCTCCAACAAAACTCTGAGGAAGCTGTAGGTTCTCCTCCTTAGATTACCTCTCACAAGCAATGTAATGTTATCCAAATTGCATCAGCCTTCTGGGACAGCCAGATAGCTACTGGGCTAGCTACTAGCCAGATTTACCACTGAGAAGTGTTTCTCAATGCAATTCTAGCTTTATTTTTGTCTGTCATAAGTCAGGTTTTAATAACTGTATTTTCTACTTCTTTTCTTTTGCACTTAAAAAAAATCAGTTATTCATAACATAAATAGCTGTCATGACCAAGGAACTGTCTCTATCACAGAGGTAGAGAGAAAAAAAAATAGAAAATAGGGGTGGTTACCTACTGCAACTGCAGAAGAAATGCAAACATTCAGTCCATACATTCTTGTGGGAAATGAACAAAGAACAAGATAAAGGCAACAGTTTTAACGTAATTTACAGGGAGACCAAACTAGTATAGAGTCATTGTTCTAATAGTAACAAACAAATATAATTTAATTTTTTTTTCCTAACAAGTCTCTCTTGCTGTCTGTCACAGTAAAGAAGTGCTTCTAAATGAAATTATATTGCTGTACATAAAAAGAAATTTAAAAGAAACTCAATTGTGAGAAACACGGGGAGGATACAGTTCCAATATTATAATTACTGCTGAAAAATATTTATATTCATTTTCACACATTTGAATCAGTTTTTTTCTCTGTTAGAGCTAATTATTCTGGGAGTGCATTTTACTTTTTCTAGGGGTGAGTTAGAAGGTGTTTAGACATACCAACAAGCTAAAAGCACAGAATACTACAGTTAATCCCATTAAACGTAGAGTACTGGAGCATGACTGGATGGTTAGATGAAAGAAGATGAGGTAAAGTTTGGATATTTAGCTAATCAAGGGGAATAGTTTAGCCCAACGTCTGTGTTAGTTCAGTCTTCATCTATACAGTATGATATGAGCTACTGTCCTCCAAATATATTGCCATAGCCAATATTTCCTACTACTGCAGTAAGTGTACCCCTTCCTAAATTATACAGAAAGAGATTTAATCTTCTGGTAACTGTGTTTGTGTTCAGGCTTTACTTTGGAAAACATACATAGCTCACAAAACAGACATGCATATGATCAATAATCACTGCCTCACATAAGTTTTCTGGAAGGGGATTGTATTTATTCCTTTGTTTCCTATACTTATTTATTAAGCACTGGCAATGAGCTACCTTTAGGGACCACATACTGTGCCAAAAGATTTAAAACTAAATGCAATTTTAACACTGTAAGCTCTTATTAAAATCAAAGTGAATTTTAAATGAGAAAACTGACCCAGAAGGATTATTTTAATCACTATTAAAAAGTTCTACAAAATTCAGTAGGTGCTCTATTCCATGATAGGATAACTTCCTCTGTTCCTTGATATAAAACATATTTCAGGAAAGATGTAGTCAAAAGACATGAGCAGAACTTACTATGAATTATAGCTATAATAGGCTGGAGCATTGCTTTGCAGAAAAACAAACTCACCGTACTCCTGTGATCTTACGAATTTTCACAAGTCACTGGTTAGGAAGATGCAGTTTCTCCTCATGCACAGCCTTAGAAGTCAGGATAAGGAAAACTCACAACTCACTAATGTGTTATATATTTTAAAGTCATGGTTTACTTTGCTACTGTATTTGACAGGAAATGTTCTTCTGGTAGAGGTGTTTGACTAAAGCTGACCCAGATCAGGCACTGATTGACATGTCTTTATTTAGTTGTCTGTAAGCCTCTGGAGAACCATGGACTGTGGCTGTACATCAATGGGATTGTGTCAGATACCATCATTAGAAGCATAAGACAGCTGGGCAAAAATCTCAACAGCCTCAGACCAGCTGCTGAATCCAGGTTGAAAATGATTGATGTGATGTCTGATATATATGATCTAAGTGTGAAAGGATGCAAATGTTTCTCTTTTCTAATAGTGGTCATGATTTGGATATAGTGTTCCCTCAGAAAGAAACTTTTGGGGCAAATAGTCCAACATAGTGAACCTGGCAACAGCAAACTGGCAGGAATCTTGAGAAGTTTTCCCTGTTTCAAAACTGGCCAGTATGTTTGGAAAGAGCATGTGCTGTAAAAAACACAAAAGGCTGTGAAGATATTAAGAGTGTTGTCATGATACAATAATGTAAATACTGGCCTGGGGATATACAGCTTAAAAGTAGAAAAGTGAGTAGATACTTTTTCCTATTTCCTTCTATTCCTCTATCACTTTTTTTTTTTTTCTTTTTTCTTTTTTCTTTTTTTCTTTTACAGTTTTAGTAGCAGAAAAAAAGGATGTGGTATTGCCAAAAGCTTTTGGGTACAGGCAGGTACAATTGACTCAACTGGAAGGATGCAGGACTAAAAAAATAGATTTATTAGATATTTATTAGATTTCTTTATCAGTGAATCCAGAACTTGCTACAGAGAATTAGTGCAGTAGAAAACATACGATAATGAGTCAGAGGATTTAATTCTACTTTTGGCTCTGTCAGTGAGCTGCTATCTGACTTTAAATCAAATGATTTCTTCAAGTTTTCTCACTCCAAATTCTCTCATCTCCTTCTGTTAAGATTTTACACTTCACTGAAACTTTCTATTGAAATCTTTCTTTGCAACAGCGTCTAAAATGGAGTCTCCCTTCAGCGAGTTTCCTCTCAGTGCTAGTTTGAAAAATTCTCTAGAATAATTTTCTAGAGTAAGAAAGTCAGAAACCTGGGAGAAGACTGTTCTGGTTGCATCTCTTTTCCTACATGCCAAGCTCTTAATTTGGTTTCTCCCCTAGCTGAAAATGTGTTTCTTTACTTTGTTATTTTAGAGTTTCCAAAATGGCTAAGGCACTAATGGGTGAAATAAATGGCATACAATATCACACCCTGTTTTCCCCCATTTCCATGTCCCCCAGATCAGTGAGCAACACGTAAAAGCACAAAAAGACAGGAGGCTCATTTAAGAAACTATAGCACGGCATTCTAGAGGGAGTTGGTATGCTGTTTTAAAAGCATTTAGCAACAAAATACCCTATACAAGCCATTCAAGTTAGTTAGCAGTTACAATGCTTTGACTCTGACTTCGAAGATTGCTAAAAATTATTACATTGACATTTTGGATGGAAAAAACTTCATTTATTTCTGTGAAAGCAGACTCCCAGGTAGCATCCAGCTGCTTCACACAATGGAAGGCTAAGATTGTGCAGCTAGGTTTCCACAGCTACTTGTAAAAATTTAACAAGACTTGGATGATCAACTTGAAACATACTTTGGCCCAAGCCCTGAACATACATCCCAGTCTGGGGTTTCTGAAAGGTGGGAGATTCTGTATCAGTCAGCTCATCACACTGTTATCTCTTGCTGGTTTTTACATCATCTTTCATATTCATTTTGGCTAAAGGCATTACTTCTCTGAGGCCTTATTTTAGCCACATCCAACATAGACACAGTGTTCTTTAGATGCTTTCAAAGTTTATCTGCCTTTAGCTTACCTGAAATTTCCAGCATTGGGTAGAAAGAGGTGAGAATCGGCTCCTCTTCAGTGGCTACACGTGATCACAGTCCCTCTCTTGGACAAGTGCTTTGCCACTAGAAAGTAAAGGTAGGTAACTAATGTAAACTCTGACAGCTAGTTATTATATCTAGAATTCATTTGTATTCCCCAGAGAAAGCAAATTTAAAAAAAAAAAAAAAAAAAAAAAAAAAAAAAAAAAAAAAGTGGGGATCTGCTCTCTGAGAGTAAGTGTATCTTCCATTTCCTACAAAGGTCAGGGTCCTAGATTATAAGAAGCACTCATATACAGCAAGATTTTTCTTTACATTTAATAAGATGAAAATTCTACAACAAATTAAATTCTGCTAATACTCCTAACAATATCTGTGAAAGAACTAGAAAATTTATTATTTAGTGCCTATAAAAATTGGCTTGTTGGGAGCTGTTCTTTCTGCATAACCACTGCTACCTTGGCCTAGCAATTCTTTCAAAATGAGAGGGCTTGTTATTGGCAAGGGCCAGCCATTGTTATTAGGTAATTTACCTCAATTTTCTGTACCTGCTTTGTTTCATGATATTCTCCATGTTTTCCTCATGTAATTTTGCACAAAATAACTGAAGAATGCTGTATTTGAAGATGTTGAACTCAGTTTCAGAAGAAAATACTTTCACAGACAATAGTATTCCTGGTTAATCTGAAATCGTAGAGAGAAGAGATCAAGCATGAGATAAAGTTACAATGGTGTAATGAACTACTGCTGGAAAAATTGAGCACACTACAAATGACTGTGTGCAGACACAGTCTGATTAATGACATTTATTATATGAATCTTGTCTGAAGGTAGATTGTTACTCTACTCTGACATTTCTGATTGAATTGCTTTACTACTAGTGAATTTTTCCTATCCACCTTCTTTCCAACAAACTAAAAAGGAATTTTTACTACATGTCTAATGCAGAACAAAAAGGAGAGAAATTAGAATGACTGCTTATCTGAAAACAGCACTGGACTTTATGTAAAAATGTATTTAGGAATGTTAAAAACAATTTTCTGCTTACAGAAAAGCAAACCACCAAAAATTCCCAAAACAAAACAAACCAAAAAAATCCCAAACCCTCAAACTAGCCAAGCAAAAAACAAAACCAAAACCAAACCAAACCAAACAAAAACCAACCAAACAAAAAAGCTGTAAACAAAACAACAGAAAAATCAAAACACAAAAGCACCCCAAAGCAAAATCAACAAGACAAAATTTTATATTGTTCAGTTACTAGTAGTCAGGACACTTACCTAAGCCTTCATTATTGAGCTTACAGTTCTCACTTTACCTGACCTAGAGGTGACAATTGTTCAGGCCTGCAGAATCACATCATCTGTCTCACCAGTGATCTTAGCAACTCATCTGTTAGGGAGAGATTTTGATCTTAACACTGTCTCAGCCATAATATGCACCATGTGTAAGACAGAGATTTAGTATGTTTACTAGGACACAGAGACCTAAAATCAAGTCCTTGCTATCTTCAAGTTCACTCCAACATTTCAGGACATATAATTGATTTTCACTACACCTCAGTAACATCTTGACGAATGACTCTTTAAATTTAGGATGAGCTACTTTCTTGTGAATATTTACAGGCACGTGCTAAGCCAGAGAACATGGCTGATCCAAGTTCTACAATTCTCTGTCTCCAGTCATCCTGCTCCACAGTTTCTGCCCCTAGTGATATGACAGAAAGAAGAACAGAGTGGAGAGCCTAATGAACAGAACAAATTGTTGGTACCTCTTACTCAGCACAGGCAAGGATTGCCTTCTTCAGGCTGAGTTAAATATCCAATGCAGATATATCCTAAGACACCTGCATTTTAGAAGACTACTGTAACTCCAAAGTTACAGTATTCTAATTCATTAGATTAATTCCTCTTTAAATCCATCTAGGAATTCCACATCTGATGTCAAAATGCTTTGCCAAGTAACATTTTATTGCTAACAGTACATTTCCAGGGAAAAATTGCAGTTTGGCAAGCAATAGTTTTCCAAACTGTATACAGTATTCTAAAAGCTCTCAACTGTTTCCGGGAAGTGCCTGAGTTTTCCTTGAATATTTTGCTATTGATCACTCTCAGTATTTTCAAGCATAAATGTACAAGACATATGTCAATGTACCTCCAATTTTTCAACAGCTGAAGCCTACATTTGTTCTGTAGCTTAAATACATGTCCATAAGATGAAATATACCAAATAATTGGATCTCAAAAGTAGTTAGGAAAGAAGAATATTTCAATATTGTCAGGCACATGACACCTTAAATTTGTTCTAAGAGTATTGTACTTCTGGCCTGTTGTTCATCCGTCAGCATTTGAAAGGGGGATATGAAAAAACCCTGACGTGACATCATTTCATCTTATTGTTATAACCTCAGGGGTTTTGTAGGGGATTTTTTAGTTTTTAAAATCTACCTTCACACTGGTATCTTATCACAACTGAATGAAGAAAACATTATTTTTCTTAGATTGGCATTTGTTTTTTGGCAGGATGGTATTTTCTGGTGCTTATAGCAACAGCAATTGAAGGAAAATTAAATAAAGCTAAGTATATTCAAATCTCAAACAAATACACACTTTGTATAACCAACTAACATCACACATAAAGAGTATGTAGGTAAAACCATTTCATCATACATAGAGAGTTCAGACCTTTCATGTGCCTAAGAATTTTTGTCTTTCTATTTGATTTCTTTTTCATTTGGATTTGTAAGAAGATAAGCACCTGCATTTGCAAGACTCTTTAGAAGGGGAATCTGGATGCAAGAAAGTTCCTTTTCAGAAGACTCCAGTGTCTTCTGAGGAACTTAGTCCAAGTGTCTAATGTAGCTCAGGTGCCACATTAGTGCCATAAAACTGGCTGTCTTGGGGAGGCAGTATGCTCCTGTTGCTTCCTAGCCCCAGCCTGGATTATTTATGATCAGCTCAGATTTCTCCTCATGTGGGTGTGCCCAGAAACCTTTGCCATAGAAAGAGATTGTGTGAAGCAATGCTATTATTAGATACCAGCGCCCTTCAGGCACACACTCGTCTCACAAATTTTTTTGTTAAATATGGAAGTGACATCTTGTCTGCTGCCTACGGAGATTTTTGCTCTTAACAGCCTTCTCATATTAATGTGACTGGTTTTGTTTGCAGTTTGTCTTCTCATCTGGCAGTTGTAAAGCATTATCTATGCTTGAAGCATACTGCTGTGAGTCAGAACTAATGATTCAAGGCAGTTGTTGGATGTTCAGTTGACTATACCTGACATTGTTATATGCTGATTATATTGCTTATTCCTTGTATTATATCCCTTCACAGAACACTTGTTTCAAAATGCATGCTCTGCATTCCAGACAGGCATGCTATCAAGCATCATTCTGTTCTATTACTGTGTGCATCTCCTGGTAGTCATGAGGGTTTTGTAAGATTCCCTGCCGACATGAAAAGTACTTTGAAAGTTTCACCTACAGAATAGTCTTACAAGCCTCCTTATAGCCTCTACACAGTTCTGTCTCTTCAAGGCACCAATATTTTTCCAAAGTAGCAATGGTGAGTGCTAAACTTCTCAGAACAGTAGGCACAAACAGGCTGCTGCACACACAAACCAAGTCATGCAAATTCCTCAAAAACAGGACTGCAAGACTCTTGGATGCTATTCATAACCATCTGTTTTATTTTCAATAGATATGCCCTTCCTAAGACTGTTGAAGTAACTATAACCACTATTTGGTCACTGTTGTTCTGTGTCACTGTGGATGACTCAGGGTTAGTATGAAAAGTTCAAAGCTGTAGGCTTCAAGTGAGCTGGTCTCCATACACCATTCTTAGGAGCTTGGTCTAAGGTTTCTGAACAGTAGCTTAGGTTTTCTGCCCAGGTTTCCTATACTACTGAGGTTAATGAAGTGGGTGGAGAGAGTAGGATAGAAAGAATGGCATTTTAATTATGAGAGCGACTGGTAAGTGCAGACATGATGTGGGTATTTTGGAAAACAAGCTAGGATGTTGCAACATCAAGCTAGTAGTTGCATAAGCATACTCACAATTAGTTCTAGAAAATGATTGCCTTGCTTTGCATTGCCTTGCCTTACCTTCTTCTGAATTGGAAATGTACTGGTGCAATGGAGTATCCTAGTTCACCAAATCATGATAATTAAAACTACTGTGAAATGCAGAGCTCTGTTTATCCTCTCCCTGGCTGGCAACTATGCCAGAGACATGTTATTGTATCATAGTGATGACGATTCTACACTTCCATAGAAGTCACCTGAATGAGAACTGAGCATATTCTTTCAACTAGTGTGCAGGTATTATGTTATATTTCCATGGTTTAATTTTCCGGAAAGATAGTAATATTTTCACTCTCTCATACCAGTCTATGGGAAAGCCAGTCATCAGTCTGGAAATTATGGAGTTAATCATTAGCTTTCATAATTAATTGCAAAACTACTGAAGGCAAATAGAGCTATGTCAGTCTACCCATTCATATCAGCAGTGTGACCCATTAACACTATAGTATACAAAAGGTCTTGAGAACTGAGGTCTATCTAAAAAGTTTTCAAAAGTTGATGTATTTAAACTATTGCATAAAGGAATAAAAGTAGACAGGACCAGTTAACTCTGAGTCCTTAGGCTAACACTTAATATTATTTGATTCTTAAATAAGTTTCCTTTTTTTCCTTCTGGTTTTTTTTCCCTCTGTGACAATATCTTGTTTTATTGTATGACTCCATCTCAAAGGAACTACTACAATGAAAAGTGTCAAGAAAATAAAGGGAGTATCGGCCACTTTTTAGGAGCATGAGAATTTCAGATAAATCCCCTCAGGGAAGCTGAACTACAAAATTACTTGTTTTTTTAGTTCAAGGGCTTGTCAATACTTGAAAGGTACTCCCAATAAAATGTCATTATTCATTACTATGTCTTATGCCCGGAAAGAGTTTTGTACATTAATGGTGCTTTCATTACTGGTAATTATTCCCTGCATTTGGAGCCAGAAGTAGGAGGATTATGAATTTCTAATCCATATCAAGTTTTGCTAGCTGATAGTGGTACCTGTCCAGTAAATGATGTTGCTTTTCAGCTATTTGGATTCTCTATCAGTTCATACCTATATCATCTACTGGGTCAAAGCTAGCCTGACCAAAAGGCCAGTTGATTTTAAATTGATGTTTTTGTACACCACCCAGAACTATCTTTCCCATCTGCCATCAGCTGCAAATTTCACATACCTGTGTATGTGATCATATTTCTAATCATGAGTATTCACACCACTGTTTTGTGACTCAGACTGCATTTACTTTCTCTGTAGAATCTTGTAAATATACTGCTGCTCTAATAAGAAGAATCACATGAAATCAGTATTTCTTAATGTGGTTGTGGACTAAATGTATGAACAGAGACTTTTCAAAGGACAGACATAGACTATAATTTTAATATCAGAAACTATTCTATAACTAGTTTCTCACAATAGCACATAACTAGCATCAAGCAGCAGCACAAAAACCCCATTAAGTTCAATCTACTGCTTAGAATGGATAACAGGAATAAAAAGGAGCTAAAAGTATTAAGATTTAAGCATTAGGATTTAGCATTAAAGCATTATCATTTAAGCATTATTCCTTAAAAGGAAGAAAATAAAAGGATTGTATTAATACCTGAAATTGTTTTTAATTCAATTTCAAACAGAAGCAAGGATGTCTCTTCAACACAGTGTTATCAAGTAATTTGCTACCTGCCTTTCTCAAAGATTTGTTTTTAAAGGAACACTGCCAACATGTGGATAGACTTTCAGTGAAATAAATACACCACTGAAAAATTCACCACAGGCAAGTGGAAAGAACTCTAGTTTCTGAATATATACTTGAACTAGAACTCAAACACATTAGCCAGACTTTATGCTTCCTTGTCTTGAGATGCTGTAAGTTAGAGTACCATGGTTTAATAGATGTCACTGGCATGTGCACTTTGTTTAGCATATGGTATGTTCTCTATCATTTAACATATCCTATCTGACTGAAGGGTACATTTTTGTTGCAAGTAAAAGCTCTACAGTTTACTAAATAATTTAAGACTATGAGAGAGCATCAGTAAAGTACACTATTTTGCTACAGAAGTATTAGTTAAGCTGTTTTCACACAATTTTCTTTTATAATCTTTTTAATGGGTGCGAGGGGTTTTGCTCTCATTTCCCTGTGCAAATAGAATCAAACTAGTGGTGTGAACAATGAGCACTTCAGAGAAGTATGTGGAATAATATGTATGTGTTACACTGACCATTCCACTACACCTTGTGCTTACTTCTGCTTTATGGAAGATTGAGAACACATCAACCAGCTTAGTACCTTATGGTAGGCATGTTCATAGAACTCAGCATATCAGGAGCAAAGTTACTTTGGATGGTTCCTATTTCTCATATTCAATACTTGCCTGATTCACATCACTTAACTTTAGAGTACTAGACAAAGATTAACAAATAGATTTATAAGAACACATTAAATGAATAGTGCTAGTTTTTCACTGCACCTGATAGGTGGCTGAAAAATTCAGATTATAGCTCTTCAGCAGTTCTCCCATTTGAAAAAGAGAAAGTAATACTATTCAGTTGCTTAATGGGGTACTTCGGAGATCAGCCATAAGCACAGATAACTTCTTGAATTCCAGCGTTATTCTGGCTATAAAAAATAGGATACTTATGCTTGTATCTTATTTATTAAGCATCCTGTTTGTATCTTATTTATTAAGCACAGTAACTGAAGCTCTAAAAATCCATAACCATTGTTACTTTATTACTGTTGATGTCAGGGTTGATTCCAAAATGAAGTAGATCTTGTCAATACTAAGTGCTTTTAAAATGCTCACTGTGGATTTATTCTGGGCAGACTTCCTACTTTATAAAACTTCAGTCTTGGTGAATCAATTTATTACCATTTTTTTCTCAGTATTTAAGAATGGTAATTTTCAATGCTATTTAGCTTCAATTTATGTTGGATAAGAGGAAGTGACTGCTTCCTGAACTGAGCTGAGCTGAGAATGGAGTCACTGGAAAGAGAGACAAATCTACGGATGATCTATGGATCAGCTGAAGAGCAGAACCCTAAGGGGCAGACTGGCATAGACTGTTTATTACTGGAAGCAGAGGAGAATTCTGAGCTGAGGTCGCTTAGCTGCAAGTTTATGAGCCCTCTTGTTGCTGCTACTATTGTGATCCAGACACTTCACAGATTCTGATAAAACTCTGAAACCCAAAATGAAATTATCCACTATTTTGGTGAACTAGTTTTCTGCCAGATTAGGCAGCTGTACAGTTGAAATCAGCCTTTGGAGCAATATAAAAAGCATTAGAGTTGGTGTAAGGTAAGCAGTGAAACATGAGGCAAGAACTGAGCAGGGAAAAGGACACTGCCATTTTGGAAAGTGGCAAGCTGTTCGGTCTGCCTAAATCATCACACTTTCTCAGGTTGGCTCCCCCACCCGAGATTCAGGTTGTTTAAAGTCCTTGGCCCTCTAAAAGCCCCAAGTCACATTGGCCAAAGAAGCGGAGTCTTCAAGGCCTTGTTTTCTGGTTTCTCATGTTGTTTATTATTTGATATCTCAGAGTTTTTCTCTGCTCCCAGCCGAGGTCCAGACAGCAGCTGAGACATGAGGCGACTGCCCCCCGATGGGACGTCACCTTACATTTATACAGATAACTATGTGTAGGTTATTTACTATTTCACACCAATGCCTAGTGCTTACACTAAAAGCGTCACTTCTGCTTTGACCCAATCCGCTCAACTACCTTATATCATCACCACCCCAGAAGATGGAGGACGAGGAAGAAGGAGAGGGACACGAGGTACCACCCAAATTCCACCATCTTGTCCCCCATTTACCTCTATTCTAAGAATCCTAAAACTACTGAATTTTCCATGTTCTACTGTGCTAAACTACTATTTTCACTTCCTGGTGCTTTGCAATTCCTCTCCTTGTGTTGGAAGTTTCTCCCATGGGCTAAGATCAAACTCAGTGTCTTCCTGGGCTCTGTGCCAAGGTCTCCAACTCCCCTGGACCGGCTCCACACCCCCCTGTCCAGGGCTCAAATTCCCTTTCCCAGGTCCTAGGTCATCCAAGGGGATGTCCTGGACTCCGACACACTTAACTGTATCCTAATTTCTCCTATTGAAAAAGCAAATTTTGATTAATGCCTGTTGGGAAAGATGAATCAGGGAAACCTTATAAATATGATTGCTTAGCAAAAGATTCTGAAAATATGAAACCTGTAATCGAAATGAAAGCGTACTTTGAGTTGTAGGATACCAAGTCTTAGTTGCTGTATAACCTGAAGACAATAGCCTAGCCAGCTGAAGGAGAATCCCTTTTGATTGAACAATACCTTTCTGCTGGCTAAGGGATCCAAAGGTCCATGTAGCAAAACAGAAAAGTCTAAAGAGTAGTTTTTAGAGTTTAAAATATAACACATGGTAATGTAGTAGTTCTTATAGGCTGTATGTAGATTCCATAGGGTTGTGTGTCTTGTATTAGTTGGTCACTGTAAATTAGAATATTCATCACAAAAGAAGATATAATGTATTGTAACCTGGACCTCGCTCTCTCTTCTCCTCTCTCTTAGCCCCTACGTCTTGGCTTTCCCTCCTCTCTTGGCTTCTCTTCTTTCTTCACACTCTGGTCCCTGCTTTCTTGGTTTTCCCCTCTCTGCTCTTCTCTTCTCTCTTCCCTCTGCACTTTGACCTCTGCTACGTTTCTTTAGCTTTTTTCCCTTTTCTTGCCAGCTTACCCTCTTGCTTGTTCTTTCGTGCTGTCTCTCTCTGGGACTTCCCTTCAGCCGAGGCTGGTGGCTGAAGGGAAGGCCTTTTCTACCCACGACCCTTGCAATAAAACCACGTATTCTAGAATATCTCAGGTTTGCAGAATACCTTGTCCCTGTAAGTCACGGATGCTTCTACAAATGCCCTGTAGCATTCTGGCCATAAAATCTGGCAAATTACTCCTGTGCTACCTGGTGTATATATTTATAGTACATTATAGTTTCTAGCTAGTACATGCTTTTTTAAAGAAATGAAACACTAGATGTAGATCTTTAGAATTGAGTTATAAACATGCTAGCAATATTCAAAGAGAAAGAGAAAAATACACTGGTTTCATTTTAGAACCTGAAAGTTCTTACAGCAGCTTATTTATTTTTCTGAATTAAACAAAATCAGCAAAGCATGAAAAGCATTTATGGTGACTATACTACAATAAAAATTTCCAGTGTTCTAACCCTGTTATGACTCTTCCTTACAATAGCTTGGAGTTTTTTATCTATAATGTAGCACCATAATCTACCCAAAGGCTCATGTGCCACAGGTGTTTATTACTACATGACTATTGAGAATGGGACTGCAACTGGGGCTGGGCACTATGTCAAATCCTTGTTCTAGGCCACAGAGAATAAAAAGGCTTTCTGGATTCTAAGAAAATACACAGTGGTCTTAATGTTTCTGAAAGAGACGTGGCCAGAGGCAAGGCAGCAGTGTAACCTTAACCACGCTCTATTTAAAAGAGGAATGTGTATCTAGGAAGTATTGCTGAAAGGTGGGTTGTGGACAGCACAAAGCAGATAGCAATGACAGTTCTATGGAAGCAGCTGCTTCTCCTCACAAGAATCTCCAATGAGTTAAGATACACAAAAACAACCATGCCTCATTTAGCTCCACTATTCACAAAATTATTTACTTTAATTATTTAACTGGTTACACCTGTAGAAAGAGATAGACACATAGATAAGGATATTTATTTTGCAAACACGGTGCTATGGATTGCCTGGGACAGTACTCTGTGCAAAAAAGTGGTTACAAATGGCTGTAGTTCCTGCTGGCAGGGGATGAGGGTGCCGGATTTGTTCAGAGCAGTGTGCACACCAAAGAAACAATTTTGGCTTTAAATACAAAACCTCACATTCAGGAAGAAGTTAACATATTAATCAGTAGCACTAAACACTTCAGTCAATGAATAAAAAGAACTTCCTTATTTCTTATCTCTCAGTTCAAACTTTAGGCACAACTATTTGTTGGGACAATTTTTTCATCTTATTTTAAGGTTGTCAGCCAAATGATTCACCAGTTCCACACCTGTGTCTGGGCTACTTCTGACATGTTTTAGCATGACTGATGAACTCTCGCCTTCCAGCCCCTGAAGGCCTGGCAACTTCTCAACTACAAAGCTTCACTGTGTAGTTGCTTCCTACCTGCATATCCAATTGAAAACAATTGAAGACTTTCCACTGAGTCAAAAGCACCTAAGTGTCTACTTACACTTGTACCACTCATGAAATCTCCGTGCCTTTCATGAGAAAAATAAACCGGAAAAAGACAGTCTGAGTCATGTTTCCAGGTGTCTAAAAGCTGCAAGATCTAAAGCATTCTTTACAGATGGCTTGTCTTCACAGTTAAAAAAGGTGCAGGGTTACTGGCAAATATATTTTAACCCATGAAAAGGTCCCAATTAAGATATTGCTGAATGGATGCTACCAAACTATGGCACAACACAGGTTATTGCAGATGTTCTAAGGATATATTTAGCGCTTTGAGAAAAGAAATGTTTTATTCTGCACCTTAAAAAAAAAAGAGAGAGAGAGAGAGAGATTGTGGTAATACTTGACTTAAAATCTGAAAAAAGAAACTATTTAAAATTCTTCACTTCTACAAATCACTCACAAGCTATAATTAAACTATATTTGTTTTACAGTGGAAAGGACCTGTAACTTTTAGGCACAATTTAAAAAAATAATTTTGTAGAAATTCTAGCTTTTTACAAACTTGAGTAAAGAGGGACCTTCAAATCCATTCAATTTTTTTTCTAAACATTATTATATAAAACTACAGCGACAGCCTTATTCTTCTACAAACAGTACCAACAGTGCTACTGTGAAATGAGCTCCATGCCTAACTTAAATTGTATGACTAATTGCTATTGTATTATCTTAAAACTTGATGTTAATGGGAAAATCTGGATATGGAAATCTCTGCACATATAATGGAGCTTGATCTTTTTTCAGCTTTTTAGCTTCCCAAAGATGTATTATACTAATTAAGGATTTTTGATTGGCAGAAATAAAGAATGGTGAAAGCAAGCTCAAAAAACACCATTCAGGCCTCTCTTCAGCCTCCATATGACACTGTGTAGAATCCCAGCAAAGTTAGCTACATAAGTATTGTTTCTTTAATATATTTAAATATAGGCCAAACATGGTTAATGCTTTGAAAAGAAAGCTCTAGAAACCTGTCATCCTATTAAAAGAAATTATTTGATGATTTAATAATTTAAAGTTGTTTTTATTTTGAGGATGGGCTGTTGTGATATGTTAAGGCATGTCTGAGAAAATGTAAGTGGTTATTAAAACACGCGTAACTCTGTGCCAACATTACGGCCAGTGTTAAACTCCAAGGACTTAGTGTGAAACATGACTTTGACCTAGATTATGCTACAGGGTTGTCACCATAACTAAGTCTGTGAAACATGATCAGGTATGGAAAAGTGCCCTTCTAGGTTTATGAAACACTTAGAAGAGGTACAGAGCTGCACTAGTGCCTGGGCTCTCATGGCCCTTGTCCCTTTCTTTACCCAAAGAGCAGTTAGCCTCAGATTTTTCAATTTTTACAATGAAAATGGGGCATTAAATTTGTGTTCTTTGAGAGTAATCAATTTCCATTTTCTCCTTTCTCAAAAATCAGTGTTTAAAAATCTCCTGTGTTAAGAAAAAAAGTTAGCCAGTTAATCAGATGATGGCAGAAGTATAGCTGTCAGGGAGCAGAGGGCAGGCAAGTCAATAATGAGGCTAGATACTGAAGACATATAATTTCTATATGTCCTTTTCCAGGTTAAGTATAGATGGCCTGGCCACCTTGATCAACATCAGGAAAATTTTGTCACAAATTGATGGTAGGTGACATATCACACGCAATTCTTTTGTCATCTCTACATACAATCCCTCCCTAATGCCAAGAGGATTGCAGTGGCTTTAGGTTCACCTTCAATCTTATGGCTCTTTGTTGATGTTCAGCCACAATCACAATCTTTTGTCTATCGTGTCCCCAGTCCTCTGGGGGTAAGGGGTTGGCAGCAGGTGTTACTGGCACCTATCGATATTTCATTATAGGTTTTAACACATCTTAAAATAAACACAGTAGTACAAGATGTTATGTAGCTATTAAATATTACACAGGTCAAGATGATACAATACTATGTGTTTTACTAGCAAACATGCACACAATATCCACAGAAGTAAAAAGTGCCCTGAAAACCAAATCATGGGCAGTCCTCTCTCCTCGAGCTGAAGAGACCCCGGGCCTTGGGAAGCTCGCAGTCGCCATGACGCCACTTCCCACTTGTGCCAAGTAGAAAATCCATAAATACAATATTTGTAGCAACTTTTAGTTCTTGAATTTGTTCTTGAGGATGTTTATAGTTCTCTACTTCTCCCACAGCAGCCACTTCTAATGACGTTTCAATATTTTGGTATTTCATTATTACATCCAGCATGGATGCCTGGTTCTCTTTCACAAATACCAGGTCCGGTTCGTATAATTAATTGTTTGGGTGTCCCGTGTTTGGCTGGAAACCAAACACTATCCAGTCTTTCTTTGTAGCATCATTTGATCACATTTCACATCAGTCGGTTGTGCCTTTTGATTCTCGAGTCTTGCACAGCATAACACTACCGGACAAAGAGCGAAATTATTTGTTTACTTGTTTAACTGAAAAGTAAGGTTAAATAGCGCCGGAAAGGGCAGGGCAGGGCAGGGCAGGGCAGAGCCGAGCCGGCCGATGGCACCACCGCGGCCGCCTCCCGGGCCCCGGGCCGGCACATCCACCACCCGCTCCCCGGGCCCCGGGCCGGCACGCCCCACCACCCGCTCCCCGGGCCCGGATCCCGCCCCGGCAGCCCCGGCGTGAGGCGGGCCCGTGCGGGAGGGGGCGGGGCTGTGGGGCCCGGCCGCGGCGGGCAGGAAGCGGCTGAGGCAGCGGCAGGAGCTGCTCTCCCGAAAAGCTGCCGAGGGAGCGGCGGGCCGATAGAGCTGCGGCCCCGCGGGGCGGTGCTGGCGGTGGGCAGGGCCCGAGGCAGCCCTGGGAGCATGCGGCGGCGGGAGGAGGAGCCGTGAGGAGCTGTGGGAGCGCCGCGGCCGGGAGCGGACCCCGGGAGGAAGATGGAGCCCTTTCCCAGCGGTGAGTAGAGTAGCCGGGGCCGGGACGGGGCCGCGGGGCGGAGCCGCCCCCAGCGGGAGCTGCTTCCAGAGGAAAACGAGAGCTACGCTGTCTTGCCGCCGCCGTGGCCCGCGGCTTGAAAATTGTCTCAGGCTAATTAGGAATAGGTGTCTGGAACGGCAGGGGTGTCAGGAGCTCCCTCAGGAGCGTTCTCGGCGCTGTTGCGCTTTTGGCTGCCCGGGTCTCACTGGCGCTGGGCAGCCGCGGCCGCTTGTGCGCCGGGTGTGCACTCGCCCTGTGTGGCACCGCTGAAGCAGCCTTATAGTGTCTGGAGTTCCAAAGCCATCATGGTTTTGATGGGAAGTAGGAAGCAGACTCGCTGTTCATGGCATTTTCCTGATCGGGGCGTTCTCGCCAGAGCGTGCTCCCCCCCCCCCCGGCCCTTTCCCCTCTAGCGAAAGGAGAAATAAAATACAGAAGTGTCAGCCGCGTGCGAAGTTGTGTTTCGGGGTGTTCATGAAAACCAGCAAGCTTTCAGAGCTGCCCCTGCATTGACAGAAGTGCCTGAAATGCCGACGTGATTGCATATGCTTAGAGATAAGCGTGCGGGAGCGTTGGCTGGCGCCGTGATACAGCAGTGTGTGTGCATCCTGTGCTTGTGCCTGAAATGAAGCCATGAAAAGTCCGTGTTGCTGCTGCCTCTACTAATAGTAACACATTCTACCCGTCCCGGACAGAGAAGGAAATGAAGCTCTCAGATCAAACTGAAACTAAAGTATGTTTGGTTAGACTCGCGACCATGGCCAAATATGGAATTAGATCGTGTGTAAAACAACAGCCTTCCTGCTGAAAACGCAGCACTTGCGCTACAGGTGGGATTTGGTCTGTTAAATGACAAGCATGTTGGATAGCCATAGCTGAAGTACCAGATAGAGATTGCTGCATCATATTTTAAGTCCTCAGTGACCTGCCAAGTCAGAGTATGAAACTTATGTCAAATTCAGAAAAAATCCCATGCACTAGAAAATAAATTTTCTGTCTCATGGCAAGGGGATTGGAACTAGATGATCTTTAAGGTTCATTCTAATCCATTCTATAGTTCTATGAACTATTTTATTAATGTATAAATATGTCTTTGTTACCTTATATTTCCCTTTTTTCCAAACACATGAAATATCCCCTATCATTCCATGCTGCTGTTTAGAATCCAAAAGAAACTAAAGGTTATGAGCTCTGGGCATATTTTGGTGACATAACTAGCAAGAGAGACCTTCTCCCTATTTTTTTCCCCCTTTCTCTTTGTATTGTCATGTTAAAATTACAGTTTGTACAAGCCGTTGATGTTTTGGTTCTGTAGATAATCCTGGTCTTAGTAGAAGGTTTTTCAGCTACAGTCTTTTTCAGTCACAAGGTTGTATTCTTCACTCTTGTATGCATCGTAAAAAGAGATTGTTTTTAATAGTAATGCAGTTTGGGGGAGAATTTTATTTTAAGCTCATCCTGCTAAGGCCATTCTCTTTGAAAGAGACGAAATGTTGTTTTAGAGGTCTGTTACTGCACTGTGCAAAAAAACATTTTAAAAATTCTGCTCCATGCAACTGGAAGAAATGGACCTGTGGGCTTGAGCATGCAGCTTAAGGTACTGAAAAGCAATATTCATGCACTGAGCTTCCTATTTTTGTTCCCTGAAATTAAAAGCTTGCAGATGGTGGTAAGACTGGAAGAAAATTTGGAGCTGAACTTGGTCAGTAGGTTTCTTTCTGAAAGCTGGCTCTGCTGGAATGGACACCACAGAGAATATGAAAATATTAGAGCAAAGATGTTGCACCTTATTTCTGATGATCTTGAGGCATGTTTGGTGCTCAATAGCAGCTTCTAAAATCTGAAGTGAAGAGGATGCTTACATTATTGTTTCTTTTTAAAGAACTTTCATTTTCATAGCTGGTGGTCTGGAACCTTTTGTGGACATCAAATTTTTCAAATAAACTGTGTTTTTGTTTAGTCTTGCACAATAGTTATGAGTTCTGTTTTTGAGTCTATGTTGACTTCCTGTGCAAAGTGCTGCTTAAATTCAGAAGAAAGGATGCCTATCACAGGAAGCTTACAATATTATACTTGAAGATCTTTCAGTTGTTTGGGGCTTTTAACCTTGTGAAACACTGGGAAGAGGGAACACAGTGGATTAAGATTTTGCAAAAGCATTTTAGTTGGATTCAGAACTCTGATGCCCATTGGGCGAACTATGAATGAGACAATTTCTTGTTTTACTTTATGGAAGTAGAGCTGTGTCAGAATGAGTATGTATCTTAAAATAGACTTTAAAGCAGCAAGTGCACTAAAGTAGATATAAATCCTGGTTGTTTTAGTTCAGTATTTGGTGGGGTTTTTTTTGTTTTGTTTTTGGTTGTTTTTTTTTTTTTTTTTCCCTTAAATAAAAGGAAAAAACACAGCTGTAATGCATTTCAAAAGTCAAAGAAACTCTTATCCTTTTCTTGAAATCCTAGTGGGTGTTACTGTTTAAATAGCGTCTCCAGTGGAAATTCTCAGATAAACTAAATAAACTTAAGATTTTATTTTTTTTACTTTACCCCTCACCCCTGTACTGTAAAATTAGTTTTCAATCTTTTTGAAGAGATCAGGGCTGTGTCTTCTCCTCTGTCTAGTAATTTAGGTGGAGATAATATACGAGGTCTGTAGCTCTGGAAGAACAGTAAGTTGCATATTTATTTTTAGTGCCTGGACGAGCTGAGTTAATCATAGAATATCTCAAATTGGAAGGGAACTATAAGGATCATAAAGTCCAACTTCCTGATCCTCTTAGAACTACCTCAAACTAAACCATATAACTAAGAGTGGCATCTAGACATTCCATGATCTCTGACAGGCTTGATACCATCACCACATCCCTGTTCCAGTGACCAGCCACCCTCTCGATGAAGAACATTTTCCTGATGTCCTATCTGCACTTCCTCTTGAAAGTTATGGATGCTAAAAATTAGTAAATGTTCTAGAAATGGTTATTGGTAGGATTTTTTTTCTTGAGATGGATTCCTCTATTTTGCATGACTGTTGTTAATTTGAGATCTTCCCCAAGAATGAATAATCAAAGTTTAATTAAAAGTTCATGGAAATCTTCCTTATTGTTGCACATAACTTTTTCCCCCCCTAAGTTGTGTGATCTCACATTCCTTTGAATTCTGCTCTAAATCCATGAGTGGAATTTATTTTTACTAGTCGTTTGTTACCTAAACAGTTTCATTAAAATTAAAAACAAACAAACAAACAAAACCACAAAAAACCAAAACCACACACACAAAAAAAACCCCACCAAAAACAACAGCAACAACAAAAAAAAAGGAGTGAAATACAGACTAAAGGGAGTATGTAATGTAATTGTGGACATCTCTATTTTGGACATCAATACAAATTATTTTGCAAGTCTTTTGCTTATTTTTTAGATTGTATGTATTTGTGAAAGGTCTTTTCATCATTTCCTGGTTACATTAAATATATAACTAATCTACTTGAGACAGAAAAAAGAGGTAGCAGTGAGCTATTACAGTGTTTCTCACTTAAGACAAGTGACATGCATGAACTTGGGACTGCAGATGGGATAACTTGTGATCTGCTGAAGTACAGGTAATATTCACTTTCACTGACATTCCTGAATTAATTTTATCCTTTTCATACACAACAGATGCAATCTTTGATATTAATTTCATTACTCAATTGATGAACAAAATAAAAAGACTCTCATGGGAAGAAGTGTTTGTTTGTTTTTTTTTGAAAATAGAAATAAATCAGGTTAGGTAATGTTCTTTACAAATGAAAATGTCCTTTGTAAAGTCTAGTTATTTCAGGTAGTTCCTATAAACTCTAAAATGTTTTTGTTCTTTTTGTTAGTTTTGTTCAGTACTGAAATATATTGGAGGTTGCAGGAGCATGTTCCTGTGTGCATGGCTCTTCTGTTGGGGACCGCAGACATAGGCTTGACTGCCAGTGTTTAACACTCTTCTGTCATGAAGCAGAAGGGTTCCTGTTTGTCTTAAACTGTTACTCAGTCCTAAACAACAGATTGAGTAATCTTTTTTTGCTAAGATGGTAAACAGAAAACATCAAAGAGGTCTGTTCCTAATGTCTTTTTTTTCTGCCCTGTGTTTGCCTATTCCAATTATTACTGGGGAAAAAAAGCTAATTTAATCTGTTCTTAAGTGTGAGTTTTATGTTGTCCAAGTGCGTGGTGCTGGGTAGTAGTTTTCCACAGAGCCATGTTGTAGTATCTGCACTTGTGTTCCTATGTCAGCTCAGCTAAACAGGAACCTGTTTTTTCAATGTGATAGGTATGTGTTTGCTTTTACTGCTTCACTGTGAACTCCCTGCCAAGCAATGGATGTTCAGAAGGCGAATTCAGTAACTTAGAATGTCTAAAGATGAGAGTATAGGTGCTCTCTATTGATCATTTGTTAGTATTTTTCCACTAAGAAGTTAGTCTTCCCCTTGCAGAATGAAACCATTGTGTGTTTGTCTCATAAGTAAAAAATAAGGAAAATATATGCTGACCTCAGCATCTACATCTAAAAGTATTCCAGGACTGTCTTGTCATCTTTATTGGGAAGATGATGTAAAGTTGAGCAACCATGTTTCACATTGTTAAGGATATGTGAACATGTGGATAAAGCCCTGTAATGACTGCCATAAAAAATGGTAGAAACAAACAAAAACAAGGATAAAACCACCTCTGTTTGTTTCACGAGAGTCGGAATACTTTTTTCATATAGATGGGCATTGATGTAACAATTACATACAAGGAAGCTGAATTTATCTTTAATGCATCCTTTGATTTCAGTAGTGATGAATTCAGAGAATTCAGGTTTTTCTTTTCATCCTTTACTCAGTAGTTTAAGAAAGTTTAGTGAATTTTCAGTTCTCCTGTGCAATATTTTTTTCTCATGAAGTACAAAAACAAAGACTGTGTAGACGGGCAAAACCATTAAGATTTCTTTATGAGTGGGAGCAGTATTATTCCTTTGTCTGTCAGAGAGATGTATGCATGGCAGCTGCTGCTTAGACTTCTGTTCAACAATGCCTTAAAATAAGATCATATTAACTTTTAAAATAAACCAGGATTTTGTGTCATCTGTGTTTTTATTGCCTCAAAGTATTTTGAAGAGTACATACGTACCTTTTGAAGTTGTGTTTTGACTACTTATGGTGCTGCTTTAAATAGTGGAAGCATATTTACCTTAAACTGTAACAGTCACAAAAAGATTGTGTGCCATCTTGCATACAGAAAGATGGATACTCCTAAAGAAAATTTGGAGTAAGTAGGGGAGGGAACATGTCTGGAAAACTCATGCAGTTAATCAGAGAGATAGGAATTTCAGGGTAATATGGTGTGTTGGGTTCTGCGCAGTTCATGTTCCTAGGGCACAGCTGATCCTTTATTGCTTCATGAGTGTTGTCTTAAAATAGATGTTTAAGGAAGACCTCAGAGCCCAGCTCTTCTCCGGGATTATTCACAGCCTGTAGTAGTCTGTTCAAGCAGTGGTCTTCTCTGCTATTTCTGTTGAGGAGTGAAGAAGTGGAATTCTAATTCCACTGAAGCACGAGATGCTTTCAATCAGCCGTTTGTTCGAGTGGAAATAAAGGCGGGTTTTGATTTTGGGATTTGTTTTTTTATTCCAATCAAAACTCCCACCAAAATATTTGGAGGAGTGTTTCAGTGCACTTTAGTAAGTGTAACTGTGCAGAGAGCTTTCCTTCAGTTGTAATTGCTCTGACATTGAAGGAATATATTCTGTTAACTGGAGTTCTTATGTAATGATACTTCTAGCACTGTGCCATTGACTTTTATGGAGAATCGATTGTGTTCAGAACTAAGAATGTGCCTAGTTCACCTACTGTTCTGGGGCCTAATAGTGGTTTGTATTTAAACCTTTCTTTGTAAAAAAACTGACAGCTTCTCCAGTAATGAGTTGGTAGCACATTAGTAGAACCACCTTTATTATTTTTCATGCATGAAAAGCAAAAATTCTGGACATAGCAAGACTTGAGTTAGTAGGAGACCAAAATGCTTTGATATACTTTAGAGTCTCAATAGTAGCCTGGCTATTTATGTATAAATCTAATTGATAAGTGGTGAAATGTAATTGATCCATTTAGTTCTTCAGCCTGAGGTCCTGCCAAAGAAAATGCAGTGGTACTTTGCTTAAAAATCAGGAAAAGATTTTTAGAGAACCTTTTAGAAGCACCCAAGACTTATAAACAGTGACTTCCTTGAAATTACACTCCTCGCTCATGTTTCTTATGGCAACTTCAGATAAGAGAGGGTCTTAAAATACATGATCACACATTGTTTTAATTTCCATGATACAGTGAATTGGCAGGGTTTTGTTCCAGTCTATGTGCAGAAGCTTGTCATTGCAGTATTTATCTCACATTCATTTAAAAAACCCACATAAACAAGTAAACACCAGAAGTAAACATTGCAGTATAGCTTGAAGGGGTGAGTGACTTTGTAATTTGAGTTTCCTTGCATATTTTGGAGTGGAAAGCAAAATTTGTCCTCCTTTACAACACAGGAAAATCTATTAACTTTCAAGTTAGCCGGTTTTTTTTTGAGAAAGAAGATTTTGTTTGTTTGTTTGTTTTTCAAAACCAGCATCTGTTTTGAAGAACTTTTGTCTGTTCAGTGGAAGCTATGATATATGTTTAACTACACAGAATCTTGTAGACTTCTGTCAGTTATTCGTATCTTGAAATCAAGCCCTTACAAGAGTGGCATATGTGCCTCAAGTTGTGAGCCAATGTTAGATCCTCTCTGCCTTCTGATAAGAGTATTTATTAAAATCATACAGAGCCATCATTACTGTTTGCATATGGATGTTGACACTACAAAATGCAACAGACCCTCTTCTGTTTTACTGGAGTCTGTGGGCCTTTTTAAAGTTTTTTTTTTAGTTGTATTCAGCATATAAAAGTATATATAAGCATATATATGTCCAGTTTTGGTCTATTAAAAATACCCAGTGCATATGTAATCTTACTGCGTAGTGGGAATTAAGAACATGTTCTTAGCCTACCTGTTGCTTCTGTTCTGTCTCTAAAAAGCAGGTCAATCCCATGGCAGTGCTTTGTATTGCCTAATACTTCTTAATTTCTTTTGTTTGTGGTTGGTTTTTTTTCCGGTGGATTATTTCTTTTTTTTGGTCTGAATTCAGTAATTTGAGAGAGAAACATGGTGACATCTATCTTGTAGCAGCCTGTACTTTTTTCCCCCAGTAATGTTGCTCGCCTGTCAAGGTTCTTAAAGTAAGATTTAACACATTTAAAATAGGTGCAGGCATTAAAGTTTTTGTCCCAAAATGGAAAGATTTGTGCTTTCCTGTAAGAAGCTGTATATTAACCCTTTACTCTACTATACCAGTAAGTAAAATTCTGTTTAGATGATGTTCTTGTAGGTAAACCCTGATAGGCAGCTAGTCCCTGCATACTTAATTCCATGCAGCAGGGTGGTGGAGAGAATCAGAAGGGTAAAAAAGGGAAGAGTCAGGAGTTGAGGTGAAGATATTTTAATAGGGAAAGCAAAAATTGTACACACAAGGAAAAAAAAGCCCCGGCTCCAAAGTGGTAGATGAAACTACAGTGAAATGAAGGCAAAGGGCTTTCCAGTAGGACTTGTGATTTCCTTGACATTCCAGTGGCTTGTTGTATCTTCATTAGCTGAGTAAAGGTTATAACTGTTTTCTTACTGTAGATAGATGCAGATTTGAAATTACATGAATGACGTGTACTGTCCTGCTTCAGTAAGAGCAATAATTTTTCTATGTAGAATTGAATTATTTTCTTGTTGAGAAGGAACTTAAAACGTATGGAATGTTCAGGGAGACACTGTAGAGAAGAAGGAAATCTTTAGTCAGAGTCTTAACATAACTAACGTGTTTGTGGACATGGGTTTTGCTGAACAAGCTTGTTGGAAAAGATAAGATAAGCTTTTCTTCATTCCCTCCAAACACAGAATTTTTAATGGATGAATTGGCGACAGCCCAGAGCATAGCAGTGCAGGAAGTAATTCGCATTATAGAAGGAAGATCTAAATTGATATGACATAGAATAATAATCATAAACAAACAACGTTTTAGATCACACTGAAAAGATAATAAAATTAAAAGATAGCATTGTAAAAAAGTCACTACTTTCTCCAATTCAGTAATTTTTAATCTCTGATGTGATGTATCTGTTGATACTTAGCCACAAGAAGAAATAGTGTGATTCAATATTTAAGTATTAGTACAGTGACCTTAATCACTGCTTCTACAAGACACAATTTTGCAGAAAGAATTTTGAAAATACGAAGATTTTTACTTATTCTACTCTTTTCATATGTTTTACTTACATACTGTTCACTAAAAAAGTACAGTATCTTTCAAAAAACAGATTTTGTAAGTAAATCTTCAGGGTTTGTTTGGTTTCTTTTCCCCCCTCTAAATATGTGAACTCAAATTTGAGCAGGTCTTAAATTTAAGGAGTTGTGCTTGTTGTCTATAAGATCCATGCAGCCAATCTTTAGAGTTTTTATGTGGAGTTCTGGGTCCAGAAATGCCATAAGATGAATAATTTGCTTTCGTGAAGACTTTGAATATATATAACTCTTTCGTTGACATTCCTCCTCACACTTCTTTCCTCTGGGGGAGGAAGCATAGAACCAGAAACATCACTGCTTGCCTGACCCACAGAAGCTTGAGGTTTTAGTTAGGATTTTGGATAGGTTTCCCAATATACTCAGACATTTGGCATGTGATCATGAAGTGCCTTTGCCAGTACCCTTATACTCTTTCTGCAAGTGAATTTTTGTGTTCCAAAGAGCAAACAGATGGCAACTGATTATTTACTGATTATGCTGTCAATCAATTCTCTATGAGCAAAATTCAGCAAAATTGATATAACTTCTGTTGGATGATATTTTAGAAGAACAGAAAAGCAATTTTTAAAATTAATATTTGTTAGTTAAGTATTTTTTCCACTTCAAAGTTTTTTTTAAATTGCTTCCTCCGAAATTTTGAGATCTTTCTTTTCAAGCTGTGACCAGACAAGATACACCGTGACAGAGCAGGGGGAGCTGGCAATTAGAAAAGCTAAGTGAGTCCTATACCTTTGAGTGGAAACCAAGGTAAGGAAGGAGCTAATTAAGCGTTTATGACTGTCCCAAACTTTCAGAATAAGGAACTACACTGATTCTGTGTTAACTGCTCCTCAAAATAGGCATGGAATCCTACAGTGAATCAGTGAACGTAGGGCTCAGAGGAGAAGTAGGTAAAGCTTGCTCACATTTTTAATTATTTAATCTTCTGCTGGATAGCAGCAGCTGGATATCCAGAACTGTTATTCTGAAAGGAGAAAAAGAACAAAGAGGAGAATGGAAAACAAAACAGTGTCTGCATTATGCTGAATGCTGGATATCTGTTGGGTATAAGGATGGTGGGATGTGATGAGGGGGTGATGTACCCTCTCTTAGAGGAAGTGGTGATTTAGGTGAGGGAATAGGCCCAATAATGTTCAGAGTGATATTCTATCAATTTTAACAGCTAGGAATACAGTATGACATCAGCAAATAAACTGAGATGGTCTACAAATTGTACAAGTTACTTAATTAGATCAGATTTATAGAATTTCTACCTAATATTAGAAGTCCCCATGCTAAGCAATTATTTTTTGAATCATAGAATCGTTTCGTTTGGAAAAGACATTCAGAGTCATGGAGCGCAACCATTAACCTAACACTGGCAAGTCCACCACTAAACCATGTTCCTTAGTGCCACATGCACGTGTCCTTAAATAACTCTAAGGATGGTGACTCCATCCCTTCCCTCGCCATTGTGTTCCAAATCTTGATAACCCTTTTAGTGGAGAAATTTTTCCCAATATCCAATCTAAACCGCCCTTAGTGAACCTGAAGCCATTTCCTCTTGTGCTGTCAGTTACTAGCTGAGAGAAGAGACCAACATCCACCACACTGACTTCCTTTCAGGTAGTTGGGAAGAAACTAAGTACCTAGGGAAAATTCCTGTCCTACTTAACTGTGATTTGTCATTGTGTTTTGATATGGTTTTTGTTTTTCTTGAGAATTTGTAATTCAAATTTGATGTAGAAATGTCTCTTGTATATGAACTAGCATATAGTTAAGTAACTTAAGTCAGCATTTTGGCTCTAAATTTTTCCTTGTTATTTCAACTCACTTAGATTTAGACTAATTTACCCATTGATAGAGCAAGTGAAAAAGAAATACCTCAAACCAGATTTAACCAAATAAGAATTATATTTCTGGATAGAAGACATTAAACCTATATACTAACCTGAGTTCCTTCATCATAAACATTAAGCAATGGCTCTATAAGTTGCTGAGGTAGTAAGTTTAACTGAAGTTCAGCTTTGTTTTAATCCCTATTAAGAGAAACTGCTTACTGAACATCCTTTTGTTTTTTAGAGGACTTTTCATGACAGTAACTGAATGTTTCAGTTACACTTGTAGGTGTTTTGACCGCAAGCCCACACATTAACTCGGACTCTCTGAGAACTAGGTATAGAAATGCAAATGGCAGTTGCCTGTCAAGCCTCCAAGTGGCTTCTGTTTTTCAGCAAAAATTTAATTTTAGACTTCTGTTTGCTTTTTTCTTTTTAATAACCCACCCTTTACCCATATTTGATGTATTTGAACAGCAGAAATCTTTATGAACACAGCCTGGGTATTTTCATGCAAGTTTTAAATTAGACAGCTACAAAAGACCAGCTGAAAAGTGGAAATGTCAGTAACAAATAACTTTCTGAGGTGTTTTTTATGTGTTTTTTTTTTGTTTGTTTTGTTTTGTTGGTTTTTTTTTGTTGTTTTTTTGTTTTGTTTTTTTTGTGGGTTTTTTTGTTTGTTTTGTTTTTTGGTTTTTTTTGTGTTTTTTTGGGTTTTTTTGTGTTTTTTTTTTTTTTTTTTTTTTTTGTTTTGTTTTTTTTTTTTGTTTTTTGTTTTTTGTTTTTTGTTTTTTGTTTTTGGTCTTAGTTGGAGCTTACATATAATGAAACAGGAAAAATGGTTCTATGAGACAGGAAAAAAGGATTCACAAACATAAGACACTGCATGACTGTTTCAGGAGAAATTTGAGGACATCAAAATATCTGCATAGATGAGAGTGCAGATGAGATGCTGTTTTCACTTGGACTGCTGAGATTCAAAGTAATTTATCCCACAAAAGATTATTGATGAACTATCAAGTAACATCTTTATCTCCTTTTTAAACCTCTGTCTTATAAGAGGAGAGAGGCTTATGTCTTGAAGAGCTGGTATCAATAGACAGCTATTGTTAAGCATAGCCTTTGGTTTTACTTTTCTATTGTCTGCATCAGCAAATTCAGAAATCAGACTGTCAACACGATTATGAAGACAAGTTTGTAGTACTTATTCTACAACTTCAAGACCTGTTGAGCCACTGTAGAAGCCTTTTGTGTTCAGTTAACTTTTGCTCAAACCTTTAAGTGCTGTTTCTGACTGAATAGCTGTCACTGAAGGTATCTACTGTCACTGAAGGTATCTACTCTCCCTGCAGCCTAACCTACAGGCTCTACTAAACCTTTAGGCCAAGGGTTGCCTTGGAGCAACTTATTTTTTATGCAGCTAAAATAAGTATCTTTAGAGAAATCATCTCAATCCTAAATAGATCACAAACTTTGTAAACTAGGGAAAGCGATTTTAAATCTGTCAGAATCTTTTTTTCCCGAAATTTTATTCTCTTGGGTGCAGATTTATAGAATACTGCTTGCTCGGACTGTCCAGAAGAGCTTATCAGCAAGCAATGAACAAAGAATTTAAAACTAAGTTCTTTCAAAAGTAAATACCTCTTAGATTTAATCATTTAGCAATTCTCCTAATTGTTTATAAGCACAGGTCTGGTCAATTGTTATTAGCATTTTCTGCTAAATGTATAAAATGTAATACCTGCCTTTTTTTTTTTTTTTTTTTTTTTCCTCTCTCAATCTTAACTATTTTGTTTCTTTTGGGGGTTTTTTGGCTTTTTTTTTTTAAATAAGTCTACAGCAGCCACTGTGTGCTGATTTTGACTAATCAAGGAAAAATAAGACACTAGACCACAGCAATTAACTGTTCATACAAAAGGCAAATCTAATCCTTAAAGAGTGGTTGCTAGGTAGTAGCGGGGAACCTGCAGTTCTGGGAATAATTCCGTGCTGTGTGTGGAATATTACTAGCAAATAAACTATAGAAACTTTCCAAGATTACTGAGACTACTGAGTGCTTATTTTTCAGTGCACCTTTTTTTTTTGGTATGCTGAAGGCTTTTTCCTTGAGCTAGCTGAATAATCAGTGAAATGACAGAAGGTAGTGCTAAGGCAGTGTAAAGGCTTGTGGGATACGACTTCAGATTCATATTTTTTCACTTTTTTGGGGGAATGGAATTGCATGTAAAATCTGTCTGGATTGACCATCAGTTGTTTTGGGTGTCTGTGACAACAACAACTGTGTTGCATAGCTCCAGTGTGGGTCCAGTCAGTACTGTACTCCTACAGTTAAATTCTCTGATAGAGCAGAGATGGGAGGCAATTCTGCTTCAGAAGTAGCTTTGAAGGTGGTTTCCTTTCAGATGTCAAAAGGTAATGGGGTTTCTATGTACTCATACTCAGTGTTCAGGTGGATTGAGAGCCTCCAAACTATAGTTGTGGACTGGCTGTGAACATTAAGATGACAAGCACTTCTGCATATGAGTGGGTCTCTTTGTTTATCTGTTTGCTTAACTGACTTAAAAAATCTAGAATCAATGGTGAGAAATCCTGGCTTTCCTTTCACAGCTGCTGATGCTTCATCAATAGTGAATTACAGCTGAAAAGTCAAATACCATTATGGTTGCTTTTAGCCAGTTCATGTAAGTGTATAATTTTTGTTCAGATTTTGAAGTGTTTGCCTGAGCAAGCAACCTGTTGTGAGCCTTATTACAGAGCTCAGGTTATTTCTGATTTGACCAGTGGCTTTTGAAATTGCAGTAACACAGAAAGCAGCTCTGAATGTGCATCCAGACGTAACAGAAGGCTTTTGATAGCAGGAGGCATTTTTGTCTTAAGCACTTACTTGTAGACTGAGCATTTGCTGGCATATACTGACAAAGATCAGTCAGTGCTGATTATTTGCATTCTTTGAGAATTCTGTGGGAAAAAAAGAGAGGTCACCTAGTGTTGAGATAATGTCATCTACGTGTTCAAATCCTGTGCCAAATATCTTTTAATACAGCATATAAATAGGACATAGTAGATCTATATGGATTTGAATGACGCCTAAATGAATAGGGAAGTAGGACTGTGAAAAACAAAATACCCTATTGCCTCAGTAATCTGTTGAAGGTTTTATTCTTAAAATATTTATCTTCCACATATATATATCCATATATCCACATTGATATAAAATACTGTCAATTTTCTAAGTTGTCACTTCTTTTTCTTGATCTTTGTTTTTTTCTCATGTCATTTGCTGAAGTGGTTAAGCAGAGTAGAATGTTGCTTCCTTCTCTGCTGGATTTTTGAAACTCATTTCTGTCATATTAGGTTATGCAATTCATAAACAGCATTAGCTAAAGTTTCCACACTTATTTCATTGCTAGATTTAGGAAAAAAAATGTTTATATCTAAGAAGATGTTAACAATTAATGTTTTAAGTGTGCATTTTCAAAGTCTACCAATTCAGATGTTTAACTGTCAGTTCAACCTCTTCTTTGCTGGTCATTTTATTCCTCATCTGTTGAAAAAAAACCTTGATAGACAATTCTATTTTATCTATGCCCCTGGCAGTTCTGATCTCTGTTTACTTAAACTCTGATGCTGATTTGCAGTAATAAAAACCCTTAACTAGTAATGTTTGAAACTAGTGATTTTTAGTCTCCATTGAGGAAGTGATTACACTTTCTTAAATATTTCTCATCTTTTGGATTTCCAGTGTAGTATTTGGAATCAAAATTTTCTTCAAAATGCCTCTGTCTGCCAGTTTGAGTATCTGTGACAATCAATTTGTTTTGGCACTCCCCTTTGGGCTGCCCATGTCTCTTCTCTCCTCTCAGACAACAGAGAAACAAAAGCCAGGACGATAGTTTTTGGTGAGAAGAGGATGTAAAATTTGGAGCAAGTTTCAGGCAATGAGTACGGCATGAGGTGCACAAATAAGATGAATGTCCCTTCTGTCTTCTATAAAACCATTAATGTTTGGCAGTTCAGAATTGGGGTGATTTATCTGGGGCTTCCTGTTAAGCAGAGTTGGTGAACTGCCATTAGTAAGAGCAGAGCCCAAATATATAGTTTTTATTTTTACAATTCTCTTAAAATTAAATTTTTACTAAGTAACTCGGCATAAATAAATAGATTTATTGCTTTCATTAGTTGTGTGGAAGTTGGGCCTATGGAATTTAATTTAAAAATCCCCCAAACTTAAAAACGTGATTGAATAGCATTTGCTATGTTGCTTTTCCATAGTAGCACTTCTGAAATTTTAGATAGGACAATTGAAAGAGGTTTGATGTGTTAAACATTTCTCTGTCTCTACCCTCCTTCTATTTGAGATTGAAGATGCAGATTTGCATCAGACAGTTCAGGAAGAAAAGTGTACACCTTTAATAATGTTTCCAAATCCTTAGGGCCTCAGATGTCCTTAAACACATTTTAGATGATTCTGTAATGTGAAAAATTACAGTTTTCTTTCTACAATGAAGTCCAGCCCTTCTAGGATAGAAAGGAGCATTAAGATTTTTTTTTATAGTGACAGCCTTAGTGGTTTGTGGATTTAAAATGTTGTTTTAAATTTAAATAGAAACTAATGATAGAAGCACATAACATTTCTGAAAGCTTGCTGAATATTCATTATACTGTTCTCCTGTAGTTTGTTTCGTTCCTCCTTGCGTGCAAACTGTACAATGCAAGTACCTCTGGATTTAATTGTGTCTCATATTTCATCTTGTTCTGGTCACCGGCTTGGGATGACTGAAGATGTAAGAGATGTGTGAGAAATTTCACTAAATTGGTATATTTTTTGTTTCCTTTCTCATAAATATGTATGAGTACTGTACTGTGAGTACGGTAATAATGTACTCACAGGACAGTACTGTAAAAATCTTTCCCCTAAAATAACAGATTCTATAGCAGATTCTTTCTAGAGCCATGTCTGCACAAATCATATTACTTCTTAAAAGACAGTGCAATTGTAGCAGAAAATTTCAATACATCTGTCATGGCTAATAGGTTTTTCTTAATTTGTGCAGTCTTTCTAGTTTTTTTTTTCTTTCAGATACTATGAGAAACTATTATTTCACTAAGCAAAATATAAATTCTAAGTTACAGTAAAAACATTTCTTTGATACCTAATTTTCAACCTTTGCTTTTTCTTCTTTTTCTGGGAAATAGTTATACTGAATTTGGTGCTTTCAGTACAAGAGAGGGCAATGACTCCATAAGAGTCATTATTTCTGCAGAATTCCTTCATTGGCTTTTCCATGTGACATAATGTTAGTTACTGACAAGGACTAAATAACTTAAAGAGCAGTAGCATTTGTACACTTTTGTATCCATGGCTGTGTATCAGCGACCTGCTTTAGTGGTAACTGCTGTGTTCCCTTCCTTCACTGCTTGTCCCAAAGACCAAGTAAAGGAGAGAAGGTCAGGTTCCATGTACTCTAACCAGTCTTACTATTTTTACAGTTGAGTTAGATGTACATACAAGCATGCATCTCTGCTTGGAGTGTGCTTACATGCCATACACAAAGTATTTGCAAGTGCTTGTAAGGGCTTCAAATGTTTTGTCGGAGTCCTGGAGACAAGGAATTTTATGCTCTTTGCTAAACCTTAAGAGTGTACAACTAATTCTCCAATTCTTAAGTGATAGTGAAGGCCTTGTTCTATCAGTTTTAGACTGTGTGACACAGTATTTGTGCCCAATAGTATCTTCTCCTCGAACTTACTTTGCCATCCTGGTGGCAAGCTCATTCATGTATTTGGTATAACATACCCTGATCTTAGTTCCTGTGCTGAAATCTTGCCAGTGTTTCACCACTACTTCTAGCTGAGGTGGCGTTTAGACAGGTACATGAAGATAAAAAATACCTTTAAAGGGAAAAAAACTATCTCAGAGTTGCTTTTTGCCCTGCTGGATGGCCTTAGCCAAAATAACCAAGCTTTTAATAGGAGTAAATTTCTCTGGTTTGTCTATGGAATTTGCTGTTTTATCAGTAGCTGCTGCCAAAAAAGGGGCCAATGCTTTCAAATTAGGATGTTAGGTATGCAAAACAGTCTTAGGGCTCTTAATAGCTAATGCCATTGTTAAACATCTATTCCTGAAATCATTGGACAAAATTATTCTTTGACATAATACCAGTGAGTTGCTTGGTAGCAAAACAAATACTTGGCTCACTGCTTTTCTGTTTTCTTTCCTGACCCACCAGGCATAGATACATGGGTTTGGGCAGGCTTAACTCTGCACCTTCTCTCCCATTATTTAATGCGGCTGAAGTAGTTTACATTCAGTGGGAATCAGTTTTTATTCCAGTTGTTTGTCACACTTTATACCCCTGGTCTTGGGTTTTGGTCTGGCCTTGAGTTTTGCTACTTCTGCTGCTACATGCTACCCAATAGTTGTTTTACTCCTAGGTTATGCCAGAATTACAGAAAAGTTCTCACTTACCTGCAGTGGGCAGTTTAGTTGCTACAATGTGTCAGGTGTTACTGTTATTCCTCTAACATTTCAGTTAAAATATTGTATGATATCTACTCAAAGATCTTATTGTGCTCAATTTCAGTCTCAGAAAGCAGCCACTGTCTGAATTGGAGTGAATAGGATTTTTAGGTTTTTTAGTTTTAGCCTCCTAATCAGAATTGAGAAGCTGAAAAATAAAATGCCTTTGAGGACTTTCTGCATATCTTTTAAAAAAGAAATGAACTCCATTAATGGGTCACTTAGGTTCATATAAGAATTTTGAGCATTGAGGTTTCTACTCTGAGGTAGAATACCCAGATACAACAGGCAAATGAGAGACTACTGATTTTGTTTTGCAAGGGAAAAGTACCTACTTCTAGAACTAAAAAGAGATATCAATAGGATTACAGGAACATCCTCTCTCTGAAAAATAAAGAAATAATTTCTTTTGTATTCTGCAGAATATTTATAATGGATTCCACAAACTGAACATCAAACATCATGAGATACTTTGTTGTTGCACACAATAAGATTCAAAATATTGTGTTGCCTGTTAAACTTCAGTGAGAAGCTTACATTCTCCTCCTCAATGAGATTGGACCTCTTCAGACAAAGTAAATACCTGAAGCAAATGCTAGAGTACTCTACTGTTTTACTCCAGCACACTTGATTGTTCCTGTAGGATCATGTTTCATACTGAATTGAGTGTTGTGGTAAAGTTGCTTTTTAATTTAAAGACTAATTTGTGAAAGGGTGTAGAAGTGAAGAATGTACATCTTGTAGGAACAAGCTGTGTGGCTAATTAATGCTTGCCTTTGTCCTTAAGTCATGCCACTCTATACCAGCTGGGTCACATCAAAACCTATAGGGATTACATTGTAAAGACTGCAGTACATAATAGCAAGCTCACTGAGCTGTTGTCTTGGTGCAAACCGCAGCAAGTTTGGAGTTCATGTCTAAGCATTCTGTCCTCTTCACTGAAAATAATAGACCCAGCTTGTTATGATCCCTGAGTATCGTAATGAGGAGATACCTTGCAGTGGGTTTTTGGAAGTCTGTGCTGCAGGAGGCAGCTCTAAAAAAACTTTCAGAACCATCAATTTAGAGAAAATGTCTGCCTTCCTTCAGTTTTTCAGTATGAGGAAGATTAGTTTTCTGGATTTGTTGATCATATAGTAGTTAATCTCACAACTTTTCTCAGGATTGTTTCTAACTGTGAATGTTCCTATTATTCACTATTAAATGTGGTAATAGATCATGTATTGGGGAAGATGTTTAAAATCTCTTGTTTTCAGAATAAAAATTTGTAGAAGAATTGTGAAAAAACACTTTTGTTTGGGTGTGTTTAAGCTTTTAGTTGTAGCTAAAAACTTAAGCTTTAACCTTTAGGCTCTTAGCATTTCATTAAAGCTATTTAGAGTGCAAGAGGACTCACCTCCAAGACTTTTTTCTTTTACCTCCTTCTTTACTCTCACACTGAACTTGTGTTTAGCAAAGATTTAAATTTAAATTCCCGTGCTTGATGGCAGATAGCTTTTGTAGTGCATATTACCAGCTGAGATCAGTACTTCCATTATTGTGGGCCGGTGTGACCAAAATGTCTCTAGTGCACCTGCAACCTCTGGCATGACAGTGCTAGTTCACTAGAACCGTGCAGCTTCTTTCCAGATTAATTTTCCTACTTCTGCATTTATACTAATTTGTCCTGTGTTATATTTGGAATCTGAATTAATCTGCTTTGTATGTGTTTTAAAATGGGAATCTTCACTGTTTGGCTGTACGTGGTATGAGAGATGGCAGTGAAATATGATGCTTGCAATCATGCTCCTCAAACTGCTCCTTATTCCTTGTGGCATGTTTCAGTTTAAGAATACTGGGGTTTTTCCCCTTCATGTGGCTGCCTAGCTCACATTGTATGGACTCAGGGATTAAAATTGAAATGTCACAGAAGTTCAATTCACTCATGCTATCATGTTACCAATGTCAGTGAACCAGCAGGGAGCGAAGAGTTCAGAGTTTATCTGAGTGTTAAAGTTTTAAACAGATTTTCCATGGTTCATCTCCAAGAAATGTATTCTGTGAATAAAGAAAACAATAAAAATACTTTTATGTTGGCATAAATAGCTCTAGTAACCTTTTGATACTTGGTCTGTGTTCTTTGCAGTGGAGAGTAGTAGTCTAGTGATGAAGTAAAGTTTTGGTTTTACAGATTTTGATTATTTCCAATTTGCGGAAATATTTCTGTAGAAATTGTCTATAACTGTTGTTTTCCTAGAAATTAATGTCTTTAGGTATTAAAACTGTGAATTGTCTTGAAGCTAACTTCTAGTTTAACTTTCCTATCTTAGTTTCAGTTTGAGAATTTTTAGTATAATTATTTTTGACTAAAAAAGGAGTTAGTACCTGCATGCAACTTTGAAAATACTATCTTTAGAAGAAACTTATTAGAGAATAAGCTCTTCAATGAGGAAATTGTTCTCTAGGCATCAGAGCTGATGCAACCTACTTTCTGCTAGATTTATGCACTTTATCTTTCTCCTCCTTCCCTCTGCAGTGCCTCCCCTGTCTTCTGCCTCTTTTGCTGGCCATGCAGCTGCACATGCCATGGCTGGGGTTGGAGCTGTGTACTGATTGACTGCTACCTTTTGGAGTGGTTAAGATGTGAGTCTTAATACCTGCCTTTTCTACATAGCACATATGGATTTGGGTGTCTTCCACCAGGAGCTGGTTGTGTTGGTGTGGGATTGCATTGTGACTTGAAGAAATTTGGTCTTGAGTCTGTTTCCAAATTTGATAGAAGCTAGTGAGCAGATTTCAAAAGCAGCCAGCTGAGGGGAGTAATCAAGAACTTCTGTTTGAAATAGTGTAGTGAATTATTGATAAACTGTTCTTTGGGAGACAAATTGTAACAGAGTTTTTGCTGCACAATACTTTTTTCCATGTTTTTTCCTCCAATAGTTTGCTTATGTGTTTTCACTTGTAATTTAACTTAGCTCTCTGTCCTCTCTATTCTGTGTGGCCACCAATCTGACAATTAAGTGCACATGCTCCAGGGTAGAGATCATAGTGCTAGACCACTGAATGCAACCACAGCCTGAAGCCTGGCATGTGAGCACTGTACTGGGAAATGCCATAAGAACAGAAAATTCTGGAAGCTGCTTTTGCCTAGAAGTTGGTGCAGATGACCTCCTGAAGTCCCTTCCAACCTCAGATATCTTGTGACTCTCTGATCCTATTCCTTCTCAGATCAGGTTGATCCAAATTTCACCAAACTTCCTGCTTTCATACATTAATATATCTCCTGTTCAGGTTGGCTAGTGCACCTTTCTCTTACTGAAGTTTCTGTGGAAGGATTTTTTATTTTCTTATTTTAAGGCCTTTTTGTTGCTACAGCTGCTGACATAAATTTTTTTTTTTTTGACTTTGTGGCCTTGAAACAGGAAGTCTTGATACACTTACCGTGAATATTGAGGAACTTATTATATCTGCTTTGAAATCATTCTTGCCATTTTTTCATTAAAATGTTTTAAATTCGCTTTTGAGATTTTCAGCCATATAGAAACATGACTTTAATAAAATTAAAAATAAAATAAACAATACATTGGAGGAACAGTTATATTCCAGGTTGTTTATAGATTGGCAAAATGTACATTCTTGCCAGAAATTAATGTAAGTTAACCTACTTTGCAGTAAGTTTACATCCAGAGCAGAAATCAACTTTCTTCCTCTGGAAACAAATAATGTGGAAGATAGAGGTGTGATGTGAATATTGTTCAGTTGACAGTAGATATGAATGTCTGAAAGAGATTAGATTAATTTCTGAACCCTTGAAGTTGAGCAAAAGTATTGTCTAGTGTCCCTTGGATAGAACCTGTGGGGGGAGACTAATTAGCTAAAAAATAACCTTTTACATAATAATTGATAGATATGATCAGAAGTTTCATTAAAATGTAACTGCATGCTATAAAAATGTGATTTTAAAATATGGTATGAATTTCAATTCCTCATTTATATTCATTCAGTGGTTCATTATCTGTAAAGGACCAATTTTATGGAGGCAAACAGTCTGACTGGAACTGATTTGACTTCTTAGATGCGTGGATTGTTTCAATGATGGTATGAGCTAAATCTTAAATTAAGATGTCAATTGGAATTAGGATTTTTATACTGCTATTTTTGTGAGATTTTTTTTTGTAATGTTTGTGAAAAATTAAGTTTAAAAATGTCAAATGGATGTTTTGTTTGTGTGGCTGCCATTGCATTAGCAGATTTTCTCCTCTGCTAAAAAACTAAAAAAGTTGCATATTTGAAACACTTCTAGAACGGTATTGGCTCCTGTGCTTTACTGTGCAGCATAAAAAATAATCCAAGTTAAAGAATTTAGTTGAATACAAATATAGTTTACTGGAGTAGAGGAAACACAGCCGAGCCAGTGACATCAGTCAACTGGGAGAGCAATGCAGTGGTACAGCTGGCCTCCAGTTATGGTGTAAAACGCTTTTGATTATGCACAAGGAAAGCATCCTTTTGAAGATACTGAAAGCAGAATTACAGTAGGCAGAAAAGCATAAAAATATTTCCAGGGAACAAACTCAGGAGAGAAAATGGGAGACATCTTGATGATATATACTGTAAGGATGTTTCCCATTCTGTAAATCAGAAATATCTTTGAGGTATTACACTCAAGCCTGTTGTTTATGATGTAATATATGGTCCGTCCTTTTTCAGATCGAATCCAGTTGCCCAGGAATATGATTGAAAACAGTATGTTTGAAGAGGAGCCCGATGTGGTTGACTTGGCAAAAGAGCCTTGTTTACATCCACTGGAGCCTGATGAAGTGGAATATGAACCAAGAAGCTCCCGTCTCTTGGTGCGTGGCCTTGGGGAGCATGAAATGGATGATGACGAAGAGGATTATGAGTCATCAGCAAAATTGTTGGGGATGTCCTTCATGAACAGAAGCTCGGGTCTGCAGAATAACATGTCTGCGTATGGGCGAAATACAAATGGATCATGCTCAGTGCCCTCTACGAGGACCATGGTGGTTTGCACAGTTGTTTTTGTGATTGCATTTTCATTAATATTAGTGATTTATCTTCTTCCCAAGTGTACGTTTACCAAAGAAGGCTGCCATAAAAAAAATCATACAATGGAACTAATATATCCTTTGGCAACCAATGGAAAACTATTTCCATGGGCAAAAATTAGGCTTCCTCCTGATGTTGTACCATTGCACTATGATCTTGTCTTGCAGCCAAATTTAACTACTCTGAAATTTGCAGGCTCTGTAAAAATAGTGGTCAGCATCCTCCACGCAACTCGGAAGATTGTACTTCACAGCTCAGGACTTAATATCACCAAGGCAACAATTACTTCAGCACAAGGGCATCAAGTAAAGCCAGTTGAATTCCTGGAATATCCATTGCATGACCAGATTGCGCTCATGGTTCCAGATGCTCTCCTTGCAGGACAGAATTATACTGTCAACATGGAATACTCATCTAATTTATCGGACACCTACTATGGCTTCTACAAAATTTCTTACAAGGATGAGAACTCTAAGCAAAGGTATGCCCACTAATACAGCTTTTCTCTTCTGTCACTTCTGGATTGTGCTTTGATAACAGAAGTAAAAATGTTGCTTTTTTTATTGGACATTTTATGCAACTTATTCCTGTTGAGAAAGATCGGTCTCTAATCTCTTGATTAATCTACCTGAAAAATGTCTTTCATGGATGAGTTCCTTAAATCAGGGCAGCCTCTCCTACACTGAAATATACTTCAGTGTGGAGGTTGTAGGTAGTCATAGTGTGGGCTTTTTTGGTTTGTTAAATTTTTAGTTTCTCTTTGGTAATTCTTCCCACATTTCTTGAGCCCTTGAGCATCAGGACAGGGACTGAGGAAACAAAGTCCTGTCATCATAGGAATAAGCCAGGTTCAGGACCAGAGGAACCCAATGGGTTCCGAAGGGAAGCCTCACACAGTCCTAAGGGAACTGGGAAATGTCATTGTCAAGACACTCTCAATCATAAATGAAAAAGTCCTGGCAGTCAGGCAAAGTCTCAGGTGAAACTGGAGAAAAGGGGAGCATTGCACTTATTTTTACAAAGAGTAAATTAGTGCTTTTTATCAAGAAAATTATTAAAAATTTGCCCTCCCTCTCCACTTCAAATGGGCCTTATGCTAGTCATGTACTTTAAGAGTGTTCATGCCTTTGTGGGCAAGTAACTATCCATGCAGGTCTTCTAGAAACAGTGTGGTGCAATAAAAAAGAGACAGAAAAAGCAGTGTAGGTCAGCTAAGCAACTTACTGCAAGCATTAAAAACATGCATTCCAATGAAGTTAGCAGGCGAAAGAGAACACAAAAATCACCTACATGATTGAAATTTAGTGAGTTTTTTCCTATTCTGATGTTGCTGCAGCTTTCTTTTCTTTTTGCATCTAGAAAGAGAATGCATAATGGTTCACAGAGAAAAAATATGATCTGTGAGTTGTTTTGTTGAGGTTTTGTCCCTCTTCAGTCTAGTGCTACCTGCTTTTGTTCAGGAACAGGATGTAATGCATGTTTTAACCTGTATGTTTTTCAGTTAATATTTTTCAGATAACTCTCTAGTGATTTCATCATTTCCATTGCCTTGCCTGCCTCTCCTTTTTGCAGGGGCAAAAAGGAGACTGTTGTCTGTAGTTTTACAAATGCAGACTACTCTGATAACCTCTTTTGTTACTGTACTTCCTATATAAAGCTCAAACTATCAAGCTGATTTTGCAAGAAAATATATTTTCTTTACTTTAGTTTTACTTTCTTTTGAATATTTTTATATTGTCCCAAAAATGTAGAATTACCAAATGGCAAAATAACTCTCTTAAATGGTTGCCAAAAGCAAAATAAAAAATAAATAAATTTGGCTTTATTTCTATTTTTATGTAGAATGGTTCTTTATTCTTTGTTTTTCTTCTGCCAAATCTTGGGATGAAACTGTGTTAATTTATCAGGGGGAAGAAAAGACTAAGAAGTTGAAAGCAGGCATGCAGTTTAATCTTGTGACTTGTCAGCACTGTGCCTTCTCAGAAAAGCTGTATATCTGAAAATGTTTGAATCGTGGTGCAGAAGAAATAAACCCAAAACACTTGTGGGTAGCTTGGCTGTAGGTTATAATGAAAAGCAAAGGGAAAAAAAGCACAATGTGTACCATCTTCTCCGTTTAGCTTCAGTAAATATCTCAGTTAGTAGACTTGTTGAACTCTGTGTTGTCTTCCACGTGCAGGTGTCAGAGATGCTCTCCATCAAAAGCCATAATTTCCGTGGCTAGTGGAGAAGGAACATAGTGGAGAAGGAACATAGTGGAGAAGGAACATAGACTTCTGAGAAGTCTTCTTGTGATATGAATAGCTGTTGGATTAGAGACAAAACATACATGAACTTGGACAGAATCCATCTACTAGCCAGCACAGGGAGCAGGCGTACAGTTAGATGAACCATGGGAACATCTGCAGGAAATGGCCTGGCAATTGGATGGAAAAAGCTTCCTGCAGTCCTATCTACTGCAGAGTTTCCAAACTCTTACTTAATAGGCATGCTCACTAATTTAATTTTTCGATCTTCTTTTTGTTCCTCTCTCAGGAAACTGGCTGGCTTATATTTTGGCGATTGTTTTGTAAGTGTGTTCTTCCAGGTGCATTCGTCTTTGTTCAGAAAGCAGAAAATAGCCAAGAAGATTACTCCTCAAATAAGTGCATTACTGGGTTTTAAAGAAAAAATTGTCATTTAAACATTTATTCTGACTGGCCCAGCCTTGTAGTCTAGTTCAAAAAGCTACTCCCATAACATAATCTTAGAATGTTTGTGAGGAAAATGACTGTTCTATCCTAAATAAACTGACATTTGTGCTTTTAATTATTCTTATTTTGCTCTTCTCTGCTCTTCCTATTAGGTGGTTTGCAGCAACTCAGTTTGAACCTCTGGCAGCAAGGTCTGCTTTTCCATGCTTTGATGAACCAGCACTTAAAGCTACTTTTTTAATCAAGATCAAAAGGGATGAGAAACTTTCCACTCTATCAAATATGCCAAAGGTACCTGCTTTTATGGGGGAATTTTAGTAAAGCTGCTGTCTAGGTAATCGTTTCAGTGTTTTTGACTGTGTTTTTATTGCAGTAATGTCCAGGGGACTGACCTGAGTGGGTAAGCTATAAACTATATGACTTTATCAGCCATTTTGTTCTCGAAGACTTGAACTTCATAGAGAAAATAACTGCTCAATGCATTGCACAGTGTTCCATGTTACTGACAGACAGTTGAATGACTTAAGGATTCCTGTTGAAATTAAATGAACCATTATTTTGCAAAGATTATGTTGTTGGTGACATTGGTCTAAACAGCCCTTAAGGTTTGCTTTTGAGTTTTCTGTTTTTGCTGTTGCTGCACTTGTGCAGAGAACTGGAGTACCTTCAGCAGTACTTTGTGTTAACTAGCACCAGTGTGTGTGAAAGAGATGCCTGATCTTGAGGGATGTGCTTCTGTGGCTAAATGAGGCGAGGTGTGGTATGAATACAGACAGAGTCAGCTCCCGAATGTGAATGAGGGATTCCTTTGGCTAGAGTTTTTCAGACATAGTCTTGTAAGAGCTTTAAGTGTCTGAATTTTATGGTGGTGTTTTATACTATTACGCCTCTGGACAAACCTTTATGGAAGCCTAATTCATTTAGACAGATGAGAAAGACTAACAGTACCTAGTCTGTGTCTAAACTAGGTATTTTCTCATCAAACCATTACCACCATTTATCACCCAGCAGAAATTCATTGCTGACAATGGTCTAATCAGTAATGAGAAAATTACACCTTTGGTGTTGCTGGTACTACATTTATGTACACTGTGTGGCTTGAGTTCCAGAAGTTGTCTAAAGCTGAGGTGCTGATGCAGATGCCTTAGTTTTGAAAACCAAGCTAATAATTCCAACCTTATTAAATAGTATCTTTTCATGGTGTATGAACATTATTTGGATTTGTAGTGATTCTTAGCAATTACAAGAAGAAAAAGACTCTGGTGGGCCACTCCTCTGTTTTATGTAAACAAGAAACTCACTCACTCTCCTCTGCTAGGAGCTGGGCAAGTGGCTAATGCATCTTTCAACAGCTTCCCGAGTTCTTCATGTACAGAAAGTGGGTGATGGTTTAGCACTGCTGCATATACCCACAGTTAGCTCTGTTGGTCAGAGTAGGGTGTGCTAGTAATGCCAAGGTTGTGGGTTAGAGCTCCGTTTGGGCCATTCACTTGGACTTGGAGTCCATGGTCCTTGTAGGTTCCTTCCAATACAGAATAATTTGTGATGTGTGCAACAGACATTGCTGAAATAATCATCTATACTGACATGAGCAAGAGATCTCAGAAGTACGCCTAGTCAGCTGGTATGTCCATGACTAACTTGGCGATATGTAGTGTCTGATGTGGATTAAGGCTAGAATTAAACTGCATATTTTGGGCCTGTGGAGCTATCTTTTATCATGGTTTTGGGGTGGTTTTTTAATTATTTGTTTGTTTTTATGAGGATATCTAATTTTTAAACCAGTTCATCTGCAGCTGCAGATTTTCTTAAAGAGACTGTCATCTCCTTATAAAACAAGAGCTGTAATAAAGTAATAAATTTATGAGTTCACTGGAGGAATTCAAAGATGGCATCCTGCTCATATATAATGGTCAGATTAAATTATTATAGTGGTTATATCTTCAGGTTTAAAAATCCATCTTCTTTTCAAGGCTGACAGTTTTCAGTGACAGTTAAATGTCAGAACATTGTTTGGTTTCAAATAATCTTGTCTAAAACTAAGATTACTGTTGTTGGTTTTTAAATGTTTGTGGGTTCATCATATGTGAAGTTCAGAATTTATAGATTGCCATCTCTTCTCTCCAGACCTTTAATATTCTGCACTATAGTGGTTTAAACATTTTGCTTTATTCTTTTTGTATTTTATATTTGTGAAGGAATACATAGAAAAGTACTTTAAGGCATGTAGCATGCTTTTCTAGGACTATTATTAAAGAAAACTACTCAAAAAGTAATTTGAGGTATAGTATCTTAGTTCTGCATGGTATCTTACTGTGTGCTCAGAAAACTGGGCAGACAGTTACTTTTGTCAGTGTATGTTTAAGCTGGGCATGTTTTTTCTTTCAAGTAACTAAGATTTTATGTTTTCCTGAGTTTTTAAAATGCATTCTCTTTTGATTAGTAAAAGCGCATTTGAGGAATATTTTGTTCAGTTTTGAAATAGTAAAGATGTCTGGTTACCTAGTATTGCTGACTTATGGAAAGAAACAAATGCTTAACCCATGTAACACCAGTGTTTTTAGTAGGCTGTGCTGAACTACTGATGTCTCTGGTCTAGCCTAACACTCCCTTTAATTAATGCTGATCTGTGTTGACTTTGGATTATACTGGGAATTTAAACGCTAACCAAATTAGATTAGTTTCTCCAACAGAGTAGTTGTTAGGTAATACTACCTAATAAAACTCAACAACTATTTTTTTGTATATAAATGTAAATTTCTCACGTCTTCTTAAGTTTGTTACATTGTTGTAACTATCATCAATCTCACTGAAATATAAAAAAATATAAAGATATTATATAAGCTTACCTATAAACTGTTCATAGCATGAAACAATTCTTTAACATTGATTTATTTTATGTCTTAGTGTTCTTTTGTCTTCATTAATAATACTTCATTTCCCCTGCAGAAAGCCACTACACCTGTGACAAATGGAATTGTTCAGGATGAGTTTTGTGTGAGTTTGAAGATGAGCACCTATCTAGTAGCTTTCATTGTCGCGGACTTGAAAAACATCAGCAGGGAAACTAACGGGACCCTGGTATGTGTTTGTTTCACTTTAAGTTCTACTTCCCTCTTCCCAAGCTGACCAAGCTACTAAACAAACCAAAAAGATAGCCAAGCCAGCAAGCAAACTCTGTCTCTTTTAAATTTATTCATCTTCTTGGTTTCATCATACTCATCTTAGGTAGGAGACAAAAGCAATATGGTATAAAGTGACTGAGGTGATACCAGACTGAATATACTTTCACAGCAAGGGGCTCTGCATCAGGTCTTGTTAACAGTAGAAGTTTACAAAATGTAAAATTCCTAAGACCTTTCAGAGCTGGAAGCTTTAAACTCTTCTTTTCACTGCTTCATCTGTGACTCGTAATGTCATGCAAACTAGGAGTTGTTCTGAGGATGTAAAGAAATGTAACAAATTTCTAGGAATACCTCCACGTGGTCTCAAGCAATGCCACAAAAAATTTCTGTACCTGCCAAGATAACATATCTAAAATCTCATGCCCTACAGTAATGCAAATTTAGGCTGACCTTAAATCTACATTTAGTCACTTAAATACAGTTATTTACTTTCGCTTTTCCAACAATTCCAAACATCAAACAGTGAGTCCTGCTTGAGCTTTTTCCTTTACAAGGGTATGGCGTGTTTCTACAATGTATGCAGTTAGAGCAACTAAAGAGTAAGTGTGATAATATTAGTAGATTCTCCTTAGTCTTATTTTAGAAAGAGCAGAAGTTTCATGTAAGCAATGACTTTCGTGACTCTTTAGCAGGAACTGCCCCTTTGTGGTGAAATATCAGAAGTGCCTATGTATCTAGAAAAAGCCAGATGGAATAGTGCTAGTGGCATTGTAGAAAGAGAAACCCACTCTTTAATCCAGTAAACAAACACAAGTAAAGATACTAGACAGGATTTGATTCTGATCAAGACAAGTATTTCTAATGAAAGCTGAATAGAACATATTGTTACACTTTTTTTTTCATGTAGTGGCTTTTATTCAGGTCTGTGTTCGAACCGTATTCTGGTAAAACCATACAGTCAGTTTCTTGAGGCAGATAACTTTTTAACTTAATAAGAATACTTATATTTTATTTATTATTTTTAATTTCTTCATTCTCTTTATCAGTATTTTAATCTTATTAAGAATACTTGCTACCTTGAAGGGAGAAAGCATAAGAATACCAAGTAAGGCCAGACTTTTAGTTAGTCTAAAATAGTCTCATCAGTGTCTAGCAGGCCAAGGAAGTCAGTAAAAAGGAAGCATATATTGACATTTCCCAGGAAATACAGACTTAGAAGCCTTCCAGCAATTTGTGGCTGGGTGATCCAAAGAATGAGCTTCACACAGAAGAAGTTTATTGTCATGAAAGCTTTAAGATAGTGTAGAGTTGAAGTAAAGTTCCTTCATTGCTCATAATGCAATGAGATTTTTCACAACTCCAGATGATCCTGGGAGGCTCTTATGTTTTCATTTTAAGCTTAGAATTTGAAACAAATAATGCTTTTGTACTCCAGGATCACTAGACTAGATTCTTATTTATATGTGCTTCATTCAGACTCAAAAATTAAAAGGTGATCTTTTCCATCTGTTTGAAATGTTATTTGTTGAACTAATTTATAGCACAAGAAGAGGGACTCCTTTTTTTTAGAACTCGAATATGGTTCTCCATGTATTTCTTTGTTCGTATAGGAAAGGATTTCCTAAATGTGAATCTACCTGTAACCTAATCAAAGATGTTTCCTTGATACAGACAATTCAATATGAATAGAGGGAGACTGTAGCCTCTCAATTTTTTAAATGCTTCTTACATCATGTCTGATGTGGCCATACCTTAGATAAGGATGAGCTTTATGTCAATTACTACTTTTTGAGAGAATTTCTTGGAGGTCATACTACTCCTATTACATTATAAATGCTATCATAGCCTGAAGATTAGTTGAGGTGTACAGGGAGGCTCCCTTAATAACTCATGAGGGATTTTAAAATTTGTTTCATGTAGACCTTTCTTGAACAGGTTCTTTAAAGCAGTCGTGCTTGAATTGTTCTTGCATGCGCACAGGACAGTGTCCCTGTATTTTGACTAGTTAATAAGCTCTAGTAAGAAAAACTGGCTTTTTATGAGCAACTTCATAACTACTGTACTTAATTTGTGTATGTACTCGCAAAAATGTGTCCTAACTGTTTCAGAAACTCCTGCCAGTTCCTCTTTCAATTCTAAATATTTGTAGCTATAAGTTTCAAAATATTTTCTCTTTTCTGTTTGGAGTAGGTATCTGTCTATGCCATACCGCAGCATCTAAACCAAGTTGAGTATGCCCTAGACACAGCAGTGAAGCTTCTGGAATTTTACCAAAAATACTTTTTAATGAAATACCCTCTTGAAAAATTAGGTAAGTTCTTTAGGACTTAAAAAAAAAATCAATTCTTTAATCTGAAAAATGCATGGGAATTTTAATTTTTTTAAAAGTATTGCAATTACTAAATCATTAAATAATTTTAAAAACTAATTACATATTTGTCTGAGTGCAAGTATTAAGCGAGTCCCAAGTTGGAAAGTTTTATGTGCTTTTGGAGCCAGATTGCTTATATTTTTATAGAAGAATAATTTTTTTAGTGTTACTCAACTTGGTGGTGAGGAAATTCTCAGTCTGTGAACGATGTTCACAAGTGCAAGATCTGCAGCCTGACTCCTCTACATGCATTAGTTTGACTGGAAAGATAGTGAAATGCAGTCTTCTAAGAGACTACTTTACAACAGTGTACTTTTCAGGGCATCTCATATTCATGTTCATGCAGGATCCATAGACAGGGTCTCTTTAAGTTGTTTGTGTCAGAGTACTGCTAGAGAAACATTGTTATAATTCTGTGGGGTTTCTGTACTTGAGATTTGAGTGTATGTCTGCACCAGAAGGTTTAAATCATGAATTTTTAAAAATCATTATTTTTAAAAATTTTAATAATCATTTTAATTATGATATCATATAATAGATAAGCTTTAAAGACAGGATTACTTGAAATAGCAATTTTCAAAACCTTCTTTCAAATCTTTTCCAGATCTGGTGGCGATTCCTGATTTTCAGTCTGGTGCAATGGAAAACTGGGGCTTGATCACCTTCCGAGAAACAGCGCTCTTATTTGACAGTAATACTTCTTCAGCACAGGATAAAAAGCTAGTAACTGCAGTGATAGCACATGAACTTGCCCATCAGGTACTAGTCTGGCAAGGTTATTGTTTTCTTTTTTAATGTCTTTGGTTTTTAAGTGCAATTCCGTCCTTAAATACGCCCTTCCTCTCACTGTGACTGGGTTGTGCATTGTATCTGTTCAGAAAACCTGATGGTGTATTTTCTACAGCACAACAGGCAGAGTGCAACTCTCATGCCATGCTTGAGGAGTTGTTGCTGCAAAGGCTTTAACTGTGGTTTTGACTGACCTTCATTTTACCACAAGATAAGGCAAAGAATGGATGGAGTACTTCTCATTTGATTTTGATTTTAAGAAAATAATGGTGTTTTTGTCTTCTGTAGTGGTTTGGAAATCTAGTAACTATGGAATGGTGGAATGATCTCTGGCTGAATGAAGGATTTGCCACTTTCATGGAATACATTGCCATGGAGGAGGTTTTTCCAGAATTACATTTAGTAAGTAATTTCTGTAATTACATTTACTGGACCTTCACTATTATCTGTTTTTAGTGCTGCCTATAAATGATTGATATTTATGAACTGATACTGAAATTAATTTTGGGAACCATTTTGATCCTGCTACATCTCTTCTTTGGTATTTTATTATATTGCAAGTTGCTTTGAGAAGGGTACCTTGTTTCTGTGGGTTTAAAATTTTTTTTGCTTTATTTTGGTAGTAATCTACATGCAGTTCGCTGTGCTTTGTGAAGGTTAAATTATACTGTGCACAATAGCAGGTGTTAAAACATGTAGATGTCTATATATCAAATTATAACTTAAAATCTTTCTAGAACAGGTCCAGATGTGTTGTTGAAAAAGTTTGTCTACTTCTGTTTTTCCTAATAGACCTAGGAAGCTTTATGTTATTAAATATGCCTGAGGTTGCAAGTGCATGAAAGAGGTTGCACGTGCGTGAAAGAAACACAGTCCCCAGTCATGGTATAACCAGAGACATTTATTAAAAGCGTACACAACTTCTATTATATTTTCATCATTGTGTTAGAATCGTGTGAGCCTGGAAAGCCAATAGTGTAATTGTTAATAAGCTTGCTAACCAATAATATTTGTGATCAATTCCCTAACAGCACATCAGACTTTTCTCTTAAATGCTTATATAAATGCTTATATAATAGTTCTTTCTGCAAACTACTGTGTACCTGTTAACTGTTACATTTTTTAAAACTTCATTACAACTCTGCTGCCTGGACTAAATTGTCTCTTCTTTCTGACTAATGCTCTTTGCTCTCAATTACAAGTGCGCTTTACTTTCTTTCTCTATATCTCCCCTTTTCTTTTTTACTAAGCATTGCAAAGCAACTACAGTGTGTCTGCATATGCATTATCTGCTTTACATTCTGGTGGATAAGCCATTGAAATCCAAGAAAATACACATGATAAACATAACATAATTATCAAAAATGGTGTAAAGTCTATTACAGTGAAACTAACTACACATTTGACCCAAGGTCTGAAATTAAATCTCCCCAGCCAGGAGAATAGGTGGAAAGGATCCCATCCCTGGTTTTGCTGCAGTTCTCCAGACAGCTCCTTCAGTTCCGAAACACCACAATGAGCTACTCTTACCTGGAGTTGTACAAATACATGTAACTGTTTGATTGTATAACTTGTTCCATTCTACCTTGTCAAAGGAATGCCAACCAGGCTTGTCTGAAATGGATCACTAGGACTGGTCATGGGTATACAAAGGGTAGATTGGTTAATTGCTTCAGCTGATGTGAGCCAGACATTGGCTCATTGGTTGTGGGGCCTATGTTGCATTCACATTCATTCAGAAAACACTGAGAATGCTAAAAAGGGTTTACACATGATGTGCCTAAACCCATAGTAGCTGATTACCTTACTAAAATTGTGATGCCTTCAGGTCTTCATCCCTTCTGTGGCAGGTTTTTATGTTCTTTGTGGATAACCAGTGAGCACCTGTGGATAGAGTAACACAGCCACAACCACACCTCCATGTTAGCAAAGTACAGGGCCTAGCCACTGTCCACTCTGCAAATCCTTATAATAAACAAGTCATTGAGAATCTCTTAAAGGATCATGGGAAAACCTTTTTTTGCTTGCTGTTTTGTTATCAAATCTGGAAATAATTAAAAAATTTAAAACAAATTTTGCTTTGTCCAACTGTTCTTCGAGTGTTATACTTAGAGGAACCCCGCTCTTTTGTTTAAGAAGCATATTCTTTTAAAAGGGTCTGTGTTTGTTCCACAATAGCTTGACTTGTTTAGGAATGAGGTATGCCTGTTCAGTGATGTATATACCCCAACAATGAAAAAGGGTTTTCATTGGTTGTGAAACATGTGCTGCACCATTTCATAAACTGCATAAACTGCACCATCAGTTTTCACTACTTTCAGGACTCCTAAGATAGCAATAGCTCACAACATGTGTTCAATGACATCTCTTGCCTTTCCCCCTTTATGAGTGGAAGCAACAAAGTATTTGTAATATGTGTCAGCTGATCCATGCACATATTTTAGGGTGCCAAAAGAGGGAGCGTGTGTAACACCCATTTGCCAGACTTCATTGACACCCAAACCTCTTGGATCTCTACTTACTGTGGTACATAAGGGTATTAAATGAGCACATTTAGGGCAAGAATGAGCAATTTATCTGGCTTGAAAAAGGGTAAGTTCAAGTTGTTTACTCAGAGCTTTTGCATTCTGGTGATAAAAGTCATGTGACAACTTTGCTTGTGTAATTTGATTCAGAACTGTTGTCGTCATCATCAGAGCATCAGCAGCTGCATTGCCTTCCACCAGAGGTCCTGGCAATGATGAGTGAGACCTGAGATGAATGACATAAAAACAGTGAGATGTGCATCAAACAAAACCATACAAAGTAGATAACAGCATAAACAAATCCATGTTGGGTACCTGCTTTAAAAAGTACTGTTCAATATGGTTTAAAATACCTACTACATACAAGGAATCTGATATTAAGTTGAAAGGTTCATTTTGAAACAGTCAAAAAGCTTCTGCAGTGGCTGCTAACCCTACTAGCTGTGTTGACCTTGGCTGAAAAATCAGTTTTCCTAATCTTCTGTGGAGTTTTTCCAAACAGCAACTGTTTTCTGAGTTTTCCCAGAACGATCAACAATTCCCAAACTGTCTTTGCTCCAGACAGGGGCTGTGACAATGTTAGAAAACATGGCTGTAAAGAAAGATCTTTTAAAGATTGCAAAAGTTTGTTTTTCAGCAAAGCATTAACAGTGTTTCCAAGAAAGTCTGTCAAGACAGCCTGTAAAGATAATGATTCTTGGAACATATCCTGAAAAGCATTTGCAGGCAAAGGAATGTGGATTTGAGAAAGATCTTGCCCACTTAGGGTCTGGCATCATTTTCCTTCTGTGGAAACAAGTCCAGCAAACATGTCAAGCAATGTAGTTACTGCTTTTGAAAATGTATGAGGAAAAAATACCCACTCTATTATCCACAGTTATTGTTTGTACACCACAGTGCTATTAGTGCCTTTGGTTGGAATTCAGCTAGGGTAAGAAAAAGCCTCAGTGGTAACTCTGCTTGTCTGCATACAAAAGGGGTCTTAAGTTTAATTTGCTACAAGTTGCAATGCCTCAGGGGCTTCTGCATCCAGCTTGTGAGGAGAGGAGATAGTAAGTCTGTGTCTCCTTTAAGTAAGTAAAACAAGTGTGACAGTTCCTCAGTGGAGATACCAAGGGTAGGTCTGAGCCAATTAAGAGTTCCTAATAATTTTTGTAAATCAATTGGTGTTTTAATAGAGGTCTGCAGCACAATGGGCTGAGGAGCAAATTTCTGTTCAAATAATAGAAACCGTAGGTATTTCCATGGTGGGACAGTTTGAACCTTGTCTGCTGCAATACAGACCAAATTTACCAAGAGAAAAACAAAAAAAGGCAAAACAGTTCTGCAATGCTACAGGGTCACCTGTTGCTAGCAGTGTATCATCCACGTAATGATAAACAAAACCTTTGAAAAGTGCTGTCACATGGGTTGTAAAGCACCTGCTACCACAAACTGACATATTGTAGGACTGTTTTTCATTTCTTATGGTAACACAATCCAGTGATACCTTTGCATTGGTTCACTGTTGTTCAAAGATGGTAATGAGAAAGCAAAACGAGGTGCAGCATCAGGTGTAATGAAGTTGGGAAAAAACAATCTTTTAAATCAGTGATTAACAATTCCCATGTTTCAGGGATCATTGCTGGATTAGGAATTCCATGTTGCTGAGTGCCCATCAGGGCCATTACTGCATTGACAACCCTGAGATCTCGTGAGAGTCTCCATTTGCCAGTCTGTTTTGGAATCACAAACATTGGGGTGTTCCACAGGCTTGTAGAAGGAACTATGTTTCCCAGATCGAATTGTTCTTTGACCATTTTTTGTGCTTGTTGCAGCCATTCCCCTCCGAGGGGCCACTGATCCACCCACAGAGGGGTATTGGTGTTCCATGTGAGTTTAAGTTTCAGCTGTACATCAGTGGTCTCTTTGAGAAATTTGTTGTCAAAATCTGCCCCCACTGTGGTAACAGATCTCTTCCCCACAGTGTGTGTGTGTGTCTGTAGCAGAAAGTACATATGGTTCAAGCTGTGCTTGTTTCCCTTCTGGCCCATATACCACGAGTTCCTCAGCTGACTGCTGTGGCATCTGCTGGCCTCTGATGCCTGTGACAATCACTGTTGGCCTTGTCAAGGTAGGTGGCCATTCACATTCACTGAAGATGGTTTTGTTGGCTCTGGTATCTATTAATCCCGTAAAAGAGTTGCTGTCTAGAGCACAGGTTAGAAAAGGTTGCTGCACTGAAATAAGTTTAGACCAGTAAAAGTGAGGAGTGCTTGTGCTCCCAAAACCTCCAGTGCCTTTGTCAGCACTGGCAGATGGCATCAATTACGTGTCTGGTAGTATAGGGAGTGGTGTCAGTTGAGCGATGCATGATCCTGCTGAAATAGTACAAGGTGGATTAGGAGTCCAAGCCATGATTTTTATTTCACCCCTAGAATCAGAACTGATGATTCCTGGTAAAATAAAAAGTCCACTTTAGATGATGCTGATGATCTCCCAAGTAACAATGCACGACATTTAAAAGGAAGGGGTCCATTTACCTGTAGGTACAAGGTGAAGTGATGTGTTATTTATTGTGGTTGTGGCAGAAACTGCCAAGGTCCCCCAATGTTCCTGAGCTTGAGCTGTGTGGGATTGCTGTGACTGGATCCTGTTTCATTGCGGGGCACAGGATTTCTAGCCCATCTTCAAGTTTCCCTGCTGTGGCAGAGGTTTGCCGTCTTACCGTATTTATAGTGGCATTCATTTCTCCAGTGGTAACCTTTCTTGCATCTAGGGCATGGTTTACTAGGTTTTTTTGTTCCCTTGTTTATTCTTTGAGCATTGATTTTTCACATGACCTTCTCCACAGTCAAAACATTTGACTGTTGCCCTAGCAACCTGTAGCTGTGAGCTAAGGCAGTTGCTAATAAATCTGCTTTGTATTGTTCTGTACCAACATGTGCACAAGCTTTGATAAAAGTCATGTAAGGAAATATCAGGTTTGTACTTAACTAGATCAAGTCCCTTGTGACAGACAGGATTACTGTTCATAAGCTAAGGATTTGAATAAAACTTCTGCTGCATCTGATAAATCAGTTTGCCTTGTCACAGTTTGCAGACGATCAATAAAAGTAGTGTAGGGCTCTTGAGGTCCTTGCCTTATAGTAGAGAAGCCAGGTTTAGTTCTAGTAATATCTAGCACTCTTTTCGGAGCTCTTACAGCCAGCTCCCTTGCTTGGTTATGTGTTTCTGCGGGCATCCTTAACTGTTCTCTTATTATCTCTTCTCCAGTGCCTGTCAAATGATGCCTTGTTATTGCAGCATTAGCAGCATTATTTATGTTAACCTGCACTTGATCTTCACAAAGCCAGTTGTACTCTGTCCACCATATAGAATACTGTGCTGATGTCATAATCAATTTAAATAAAGCTTTCAAGTCAGCAGGTAGCATAACATAGCTCTCTGCAATAGCTTCTATAAGTCTCAATGTATAGGAAGATTGTAAATCGTTCTCTTTCATAGATTTTCTTAGTTCTTTAACCTTTCCTTGGAAAGTTGCTCATATCAAGGCTGATTGCCTTGATAAACCTCGGCAAAGGATGGAGCAATTCAACATCTCCTTGAAGCAAAGCTGGTTTTCTACAGAGGTCTAAAAAGTCTTTTGCCTAAGGGAGCAGAAAAATTCACTCAGTCACAAAGCGCTATTTTGGCACCCTTGCATCAGTAGATGGTGCTGCAGCCGTAATTTTCAGCTGTTAAGATGGTATTTTAGAATACAAATAACAGATATTTTTTCTGCAAGCTTGCTTTCTTTTTTCTCCCCAGTGGTCCTCTCCACATGCAAAGCAAGTGAATTAAAACATGAAAGCATTGCTCTGAGTGGAGGAAGTGTCTGCAGGAGAATTTGCAGCTGGGAGTACTGTCTTCAAAATTATGAAAAGCTTGCAATGCAGAATATATAATTTTTCATGTTAAAAATTCAGCTGAGTTAATCTCAGGCATATGTGTTTGACATGTTTTTAAAGCATCCCCCACTCACTTCCAGGGATTGAGGTCAGAAGAGCCTTTAGAGAGGTACCAGGAACAGTTAGCTTTCTCCCATATAAAGAGTTGTATTAGTTTAATTTTCCTGAATTTTAAGATTTTGCTCCTTTGCTATGTCTAATAAGCAGTCTTTATGGCAGACTTCTAGTTCGGAGATACTGTGACCCATTTTATGTGGGAATTACGCTGTTGGGGTGCATCCCTCTGCATTACCCAACCACGTCCCTAACCTGTTTATTAGCCAGTGGTGAAAGGATGTCCTCAGTGATCCCTGAAGCTCACCATTGGTACAGTCGAGATGTGCTGCCAGTCCAGGATTGCCTTAGGAGATTGTGTGTCCCTGTTCAAGGAGCCATTTGCAAGCACATGAAAGAAACAGGGTCTCCAGTCACAGTATAACCAGAGACATTTATTAAAAGTGTACACAGCTTTTATAATATTTTCACAATTGGGTTAGAATAGCATGGGCTTGGATAACCCATAGTATAATTATTAATATGCTTGCTAACCAATAATTTTCATGATCAATTCCCTAATAGCAGCATCAGACTTTTTATCTCAAAGATAAATGTTTATGTAATAGTTCTATCTGCAAACTCCTCTGCACCTGCTACTTGTTATGTTTTTTAAAACTTCATTACATCTCTGCTGCCTGGACTGAATAGTATTTTCTTTCTAACTAAATGCTCTTTGTTCTCTCAGTTAAAAGTTCCCTTTGTTTTCTTTCTCTACATGAGGTAACTGTCTTCCCATCATCATGGTTCTTGCTGGTGTCTGAATCAGTTGGGGTTTCATAAATGAATGGATCTGGCATAAAAGTATCAAATAGTCCACCACAAAGGTTTCTGATACATTGAGTAACACTTAATAAAAAACACTGTTCCCACAGGCACTTCTCTTTATATATATACGGCTGAAGGATAGAATCTTTCTGATATAATAATTCAGTTATTATTTACTAACTCACTCAGATACTAAATGACCTAGCTTTTCAGACACTGGAAAATATGATGGATTCAAATTCAGTCTCTCTTCTCCAAGGAAAGGATATCATCTGCTCCTATATAACTTTCTTGTCACTGAGAATGACGGGCATATAAACAAAGGTTAGCGGAATTAAGTGTAGGGGGTAGTGGAGAGACTAATTTTGCATTCTGGATAAAGATACCTCCAAGGAGAAGACATACCTGAGGCCTGAAATCAACTTCTAGGAGTGTTTATGTGATTTGCCTTAGTCATGGGATTAAACACCTGATTTGTGCTGACTGTTTCTTGCTTTATAGATTGTGTTCTTCTCAGCATTCTGGAGAGGTGTGAGTTTTGAGTTCTTAAGTCACTCATAAGTATTAAGAAACTTGAGCTCCTAACCTGGTCCAGTAGAATTTTTTTACAGGACTGGATGTTTCAAAACTTCTTCATTTGGCCTAGCTTGGTTGTTCAGTTGGATTGTCACCAAAAGTTTATAGCCATTCTGCTTATTGGGTGCATATGTACTGAGAGAGTGGGACACAAAAGTAGTGTCCTTTTTAAACAAGGATCCATCTAAGGTCTGTGTACTTCATTCCAAAAGCTGTCTGACAAGCTGCCTTGACCAATATATCATTTCATTGTTTGATGGTGCCAGAATGTGTTTTGATAAAAATAGACGACATCATCCAGAACTTTTCCATTCAAGAAGAATAGCTGTAACATTTTAAACTTTAACAGTTATTTTTATTGTATTTCACAGAGGGTTTTTGTGGGTTTGTTTTGTTGTTGTTATTGGGGGTTTTTTGGGTTTTTTAACTCTTTGCTGTATAGAGAACTAACTGTTTGCTTGCCTTGATAAAATGAAATGGACAAATACTGATACGATCAGCTTCTTTTCGGTGTTTGCGGTTCTCTTGTTCTGGTACCAGTGTATTAAATTAAAATATCCTCATTTTAGAAGAAAAGAAGTTAAGAGCCTTTGGTAATCACTAGATCAGGTGCTGTTTACATTCTCCCAAACATTACAGTAGTGAATAACTTCTCTAGAATTCATGCTTAAAGCACATGGAAGTCATATTTTTGTATTCCGTGCCTCCTGTAAATGAACTGAAAACAGTGGTGAGCCAAAGGGGAAATTTCACACACAGTTACTTAGAAGGTGCATTTTTATCTAGTGCCATTGACACACTTGTCTGAAACAGGGGCTTAAAAGTCTGTAAAGTGATGGAAACTTAAAAGTGAGTTTAGCAGTGATTCCACTGCTAAAATGTGGCAGGGAAATGGTACCTTTCATAAATGATTCCCTGACAATTCTTTTGCTGCCAAGAGCAGTGGAAGAGCAAAGCAGAGACAACTTACTTTTCTGCTTAACATGTGTTTCAGGTTTCTAAACAGTTAAAAATGTTTCTCTTCTAGGATGAAGATTTCCTTACTTTAATTTTCAAGGCTATGATGAAGGATACCTTGAATTCTTCACATCCAGTCTCTTCTGCTGTTCAGTCTTCAGAGCAAATTGAAGAAATGTTTGATAGTCTTTCTTATATCAAGGTAACTGTAAAAATGTTGCAAAATATTTGGAAAGCAATACATTAGCTATTGAAAATATGAATGTGGAATCACAAGTAAATAGGCATGATTGACAAACCTTTGGAGGTTATTTACACTCATCTCAAACAATGGAGGATTTATCAATAATGTTTTTGAGCACCTACATAGCATTCAATTAGGAAAATATTATGTATATGTATTTATGGCCTTACTTACCATCTTGTTGAATGCTTAAGCACAAAATATAATACTCATGAAGATGTAAGAGGGGAACCAATAGGTGAAGCAACATAACCAGTTAGGCATATATTCTTCTGTTAGCAGACTGTAGCAAGTGATTTTAAAAAAGACTAAAAACAGCAAAATAATCACTCAATCTTATACTCTCCCTGGTTTAAAAAAGCCCCAGTATTTTAGAGATATCCTAAACTGGAGGCTTGCCTCTGAATGCAATGTCTAGTGAGAGTTGTATGTGAGATTTATATTATTAAAGCATCTCAGTGCCTTGCTTAAAAATGCATGAGAGAAGAAATACCTGTATTTGCAAAATTTGTATTCACGTTGTCTCAGGTTTTAAATAGCAGATTTTGATAATGTTGGAGGAAAGTCGTTTGTTTCTTTATTTTGGATTAGCTGACTTTTTTCCATCGCTGTCTTGTACTTCCATCTAATTAGAAATCATGGGGACACCTATTTTCTGCTAGAAAATAGTCAAATACTACATCTTCCTCTGCTCAGTGGAATGCAGTTCCCATGACAGTCTTGGTTTGTTTACTCTGGCTTCTTTTTGCAAGTCTCAACTGGTCAACACACGTTGTCTGGCGTCCTTGAATAGTATGGGATGCCAAATAGACCTACAGTAGTGTTGTGCTTCCGTTTATTTTGGACTCTGTTTTCTCAACTGCAAGAACAGATATGTGTGATTTTCAGGTTACCTTGGTTGTTAAATGAATTTGGATTCTCTCCTTTTATCAAAATGCTTGTTGTTTCGTGCTTCAGAAGTGGTGCCTCAAGTAATTCCCTTTTTGGTGAGCTTCTGGAAGCTATATATTTGGCACAATCGTGTCTTTAGCAAAGTAACTTTAGAGATACAAAATTTGTCAGTCTTTGACTGATTGAAACTTCTCTATGTAATTTTAACGGAAAAGTCCCAAGTGATTGGATTGGAGTTTTAGTCAATTAGTGTAACATTTTATTTGGAGAATCATTTTATTACTTCATTGCTGCTAATAAGTATTTGCAAATTTTGTATAGAATAGTACTAACGTACACCTTTAAGATCTGACTGAAAGCGGTTTTGCACATTGTCAGAAATAATGTTTTCACAGCTCTTTCTATGTTTCAGAGGATTTCATTGCATATATTTTCATTCATGCATGAAGCTTTTGTATTCCCTTACTCTTGTACCTATAGCTTAGGTAGAGTTCTTGGCGATTCACATGAGAAGACACATGCAATGTAGTCCCTAGTAAGCAAAAGGTTGTCTGTTACTGAATTGTAAAACATAATTTGTTTTAATGGACTGCCAACTGACACATTACATTAGTAGGTGACCTCTACAGTGTACTGTCTGGAATAGAAATAATTTTACAATATTATTTTTAGTCTGACTCTTTTGTAGACCATCAGTAAACCTAACACCCATGGCTGGGACAAGATCCACCTGCAACAGCAGAGTGTATGGAAGGATATGACAGTAGGGAAAGCAAAGGAGCAGAGCTGTAGGTTAAGTATGGATCCATACAGGAGAAGAAATTGTGGCCATATTATTAAAAACTGTAGTAAAAGGGCTATTCCTGATGTTTGATGAGTAGTGAATAACCAGGCAGCCTTCAGTTTCAGATGTTGCTCAAATTCGAGAACCTGAGTTTGGAATGCATGAAAACAATGCATTTTCTCTCTAAAATCTTCTCCTTTATTTTTTGTTTCTTTCCTAGAAATAGTACGAGAAATATAAAGTGCACCTTTAAACTATTCTTGATCTATGGCTGCTCATCTGTGTTTAGTTCTATAATATCCAAGTCCTCAGGCAATTTACTTATTAGTGTCTTTGACACAGAAACATGCACAGCCCTTTTGATACTAAAACTACTCAGTTACTACGTTTTTTTCTTTACAAGACATGGTTGTATTTAAACACATCGAAATGTACTTGTTCTTCTGCAGTCAGTTCCAGCCTACCAAGTGTATATTTTTCCTATATTTTTAGGGTTTTGATATAACTGCACATCATGTGACTGTTAAACACTGACTCACAAGTGCAGTTCTGTACCATAGAGATGAATATTGGTAATGAAAAATGGCTACCAGTAGAGACATACGAGTAAGAAGGCAACAATTTTCAGATTATGTTAATTGGAAAAAATGTCAGATTCTACTAGACTATTTTGTAACTGTAGTTTGAGCCTTTAAAATATTTTTTTCCAAAGCAGCTGGAAAAAGTTTTCTGTAACTGTATTTGGAGTTTATGAAATAGTAAAAGAATATTTTTCCAAGGCAACTAAGTGTAAAAATTATTTGAAGGATATTAATTGGAATAAAATCTGCTAGCTTCTGACTTATTCCTGTACTATGAAAGAGCTATAATATGCCTATGCTTTAAAAAGTTCTGTAACTTCAATTTACTGTATAATTTTCTTTTTTTTTTTTTTTCCCTAAAGGGAGCTTCACTTCTTTTGATGCTGAAGCATTATCTCACTAAGGATGTTTTCCAAGCTGGTATTGAGGTATACTTGCATAATCACAACTACGGAACTGCCCAGAGTGATGACCTGTGGGACAGCATGAATGAGGTATCCATCTTTGGCACACTGTTGTTCTTCTCTTTTTTTTTCTCCACTTCTTTAAGTGTATCATAAGTTTTTTATTTACTTCCTTGTTTATGAAAAAAATAGGATAATGGAATGCAAGTAAATACTCTGAATATTTTGCTCATCCTCTTCCAATATATCCTATTCATATAGATAGGGAGATTACTGAAGCTTCTAAAGATACACTGAGTGTCATCCCCAAAAAAGCACTGTGAGTGGGTGTGTACCGCCATGCATGTCCATCCAGTATGGACATATGCTCTCTAGAATCACACGGGAAGTGTTAGGACCAGAATGAAAGTAATAAAATTCAGGATAAAATTTACTTTTAAGGAATAGCTAAATACAACCTCGCAGAGGTCTTAGGTTACTCTCTACTAGTGTAACTCCATTTGTGATAGCTTCTGTTTTAACAAGTGTGTTGAAATTTTAGGAAAGCAGACTGTACAGGCAGCTCTCAAATTATAAGGCAGGCATAAGTCTCTGTCTGAAATGAGTATGAAGGGCTCAAGAAAGGAAAGGCTTGGGCAGAGCAGAATGAGGGCTAGAGTCAGCAAGGCTGTGGGAGCCAGAGAGGCCAGGGAAAGGAGGGTGGAGAGACAGTAGGAAGGACAGGGGAATGACTGAGGGTCCAGGGAACTACAGGCTTATCTATCTGAACTGAGTGCCAGAGAAGGTCGTGGAGCAGATGACCTTTAGTACCATTACACACCACACACAGGACAACCAGGGAATCAGGCCCAGGCAGCACAGGAATAGGAGGTACAGGTTCTGCCCAACCAACCTGGTCTCCTCTTATGACCAGGTGATCCACCTGTTGGATGACAGGCTGCCTGACCTTCAGCAAAGTCTTTGACACTGTCTCTCATGGCATTTTCCTGGAAAAAACTGGCAGCTCATGGCCTGGACAGGTGCAGTCTTTGCTGAGTTAGAAACTGGCTGCACACCAGGTCCAGAGAGTGGAAGGAAATTGACAAGTTTACTGTCAAAGCGATAGTTTACAGCTGCAAAATCATGCTACCACTTAATTGGTAACTTAAGTATTCTCTATTTGCTATTTTCTTGATATGTGATGATTGTTTTTACAGATTACCAATGGAACACTAGATGTAAAAAAAATGATGAAGACTTGGATTGTGCATAAAGGATTTCCTTTAGTCACTGTTGTCCGAAAGGGAAAGATTATTTCAGTACAACAAGAGAAATTCTTGTATCGTGTGGAACCAGAAAATTGGACATCAGATGCAAGGTTATTACCTTCTTAATACCTTTTATCCATTAATAGCAAGCTGCTGTCTTAAACCTTGTACATCTTTCTCACTTATATTCAGGCCTTTTAGTGTTTTCTTTGGAGGCAGGTAGTAGAGAATAGAGAATTCAGCACAGAAATTCACACATCTAGTATCTGCCTGAAGATCCATGTCCATTTCCACTGAAGCAACTGGTAAAAATCAGTGATATCCTTTCTAATCTGAATTTCTTACATGCATCATTTTCCTGAAGCTTTTAAACTTGACACTGAGTTGGTTTTCAATACCAAAAGGCAGATCTCATAAATAAAGGTTTCTTTACATTGGAGAAAGTTTTGTTTGTTTAACAAGACTCTGAAGAAAGGTAAGTTGCAAAAGTTTTACAGAAGTTGGAGATGCATGTATCCTACTTTAGAGCCTCTTCTTACTTCCAAAATTCAGTGCCTACCTTGGGCTTTGCTACAGGAAGGTAGAGAAGCTAGAATCAATGCTTTCTTGGCTTCAAAATTGTAAGATGACACTGCTGCATGATAACAAATGACTGAATATGTAACAGAGGTAATATACATTGTACCCAAACCTAAAAGGAGTACATATGCAAATATGTAGAAGCAAATATGCAAGAAGCAAAGATGTGGCAGTTGGTAATTTTAAAGTTTTGTTTACTGCTAATGGAACTTACCTTATGACCCTCAACAGTGTCTTCTAAAAACATGTAATTGTGAATTCCTTTGGGATTTTGCTGGGGTTTTTTGAGATTGAAGTTTAAGCTGGAGCTGAGTCCGTTGCATCATCTTGCAGAAAATTAGGTCTGTGAAAGAAATTTGTCTCTTGAAACATAGGAATTTAGAGGGCTCTGTTTTATGTTTGTTATGTGGAGAAGAAAAGCAGTGTGGAGTTGAAAGGTAAGGGAAGAAGGGAAGGATTTTAAGCTAAGTAATTTCTGTTTCTAGTTGATGTAAATTTGGGGCATGCATGAAAAGGTTTTGAAAGAGAGTACTCTGTGTGAGTCATACATAGAAGGGGGTCCCTGTCAAAATCAGATTAATATGTGCAGCTTCTTTCATCTCACTCAGATAAGTGTTTTTCTCTAAATAGCCAAGTCCTTATCATCATTATGAGCCTCCTTAGCATCTATCCTTCCAGTTTGCAGTTCACTTAACAAATTCTTTGTGGTAATTATGGTTTCTATACCATGATTCGGAATTTGAGTCTGGTACTTGGGTCATTTTTTAATTTTAGTTAAGACTTGTAAAAGATCAGAAAAACAATGTTGGACTCAGGTAAAAATAATACTGGATGAATTTCTGATGCAGAGATGTACTGTCTGTATGATTTTGGACAAGCTATCTAGCATGCTGGAAATGGGAAAGAAGTGCTAGGAAAAGTGAAGTCCATCAGGGTCAAGTGCAGTGTAAGATCTTCATTGGTGGCATACACAGTGGTATCAAATGCCCCTAAAGAGAATTAGTAGATGACACCAAGCTGAGTGGTGCAGTTGGTGTTCCTGGGGGAAGGGATGTCATCCATAGAAATCTGGACAAACTGGAGTAGTGGGCCCTTGGTCAGGGCAAACCTCTGGTATCAATGCAGGCTAGGGGGTGAACAAATCAAGAGCAGCTTTGCAGATAAGTGCTTGGGGGAGTGGTGCATTCACAGCCCAGGATTCCAGTTGCATCTTGGGCTGCATCCAAAGCAGCTTGGGCAGCAGGGCAAGTGAGGGGATGCCCCTCTGCTCTGCTCTTGAGAAACCTGGAACCCTGCATCCAGCTCTGGGATCCCAGCACAGGAAGGGCATGGACCTGTTGGTGTGAGTCCAGAGTAGGTTCACAAAAACAATCAGATGGGCAGAATACCTCTCCTATACAAGGACAGACAGACAGTTTGGGCTGTTCATCCTGCATAGCAAAAGGTTGTGGGGAACCTCACTGCATCCTTTCAAGTACTTAAAGGAAAGATGGGGACAGACTTTTTAGAAGGTCCTGTTGTGATAGAGCAAGGAATAAAGGTTTTAAAATAAGAAGGTAGATTTAGACTAGATATAAGGAATAGTATTTTTATGATAAGTGTGGTGAAACCATGGCACTGGTAGCCCAGAGAGATGGTCGATGCCCCATCCCTGAAAACATTCAGGACCAGGCTGAATGGGACTCTGAGCAGCATGATCTAGTTGAAGTTATCCCTGCTTATTGCAGGGGATCTGAACTAGATGACCTGAAAAGGTCTCTTTGAACCCAGTCTTTTCTATAAAGTTTACCCATTTCTCAACACAGTGGGATAGAAAAAATAATTTCTTTGCGTGCTGTGCACATTTCTGTGCATTCTTTCATCATATTCTGATTATATCAATGATGTTTATGCTTTTATTATTTTGCACAGCATTCAGTGATACTAGTATAATTAGTATACAAAAGTTCTTAAACCATTCAAGGGAGAAAATACGTATATAACATGTCAGTAAACATTTGTTTTCCTTTGCAGTTACCTGTGGCATATTCCTCTCACTTACATAACAAATAGATGCAACTTCACACATTGTATTAATGCACATTTACTGGATCAGAAGTCAGGTATGTGACCAAAAGCTTTGGTAGCAAGTTACGCAAGTGGTACAGATACATAATTTTTCTGAGAACACCCTTGAGTAAGGTGTGAAGCTGAAGACATACAGGGTAAAAAATAATTTCAGAGATCCGGAGCAAAGCACTGCTGGTGTTGTCATTGTCAGAGAGTTGGTTCCCTGTAGCATTGTGTGTATAAATACATGACAGCTACTGGAACAGAAGCACAGGTTTGAAATTTCTAGTAGCCTATGCTTTTCGTCGCAATGCATACACACAATCTCTCAAACTGCATGTTCTTTAGAGGGCAAGTTACGTGAAAGTTGATGTGCCAGTTTGCTGAAATGTTAGGAAGTAACTTTCCACTGAAATGTTTATTTTATTTAATTGTGTAGGAAAATATTGTATTTGTAACAGTAGATGGGGCTGTTTGAAAGAACAACTGGACAAATGGAGAAAAATTACTGATGCAGCTTGGGGCAGTCTGTGACAATGCTCAATCAGATGTAGGAAAAAGGATGACAGACTAAAACCTGGAATTTTTGAGCTGTCTTTCAAAACCTTCGGTCTGGCTTTTCCTTCTTCATTGTAGAGGGAAATAGTGTGAAAGAATTTACTGTCTCTCTGGAACTAGTCTACTTCATAGACTTTGATTTGAACAAACAGTTGTTAAATGTTTGCTAACATACTGTCTGTCCACTAGCTGTCATTGAACTTTCAGAAGAAGTGGAATGGATAAAATTCAATGTGGACATGAATGGCTATTACATAGTACACTATGCTGAAGACTGGAAAACACTGATTGATTTGTTGAAAAAAAACCACACTGCTCTGAGTCCTAAAGACAGAGCGAATTTGATCAACAATATCTTCAACCTTGCACGGTAAGACTTCTATATTGGAAAAGGTTTTTAATATGTGTTTCAAGTTTTTTTTTCAAGTCAGAGAAGATCAGGCTTAGTTTCTAGAGACAATTGCTTTAGAGAAATAGCCTTGTTGGAACTGTTCACTGATGTTCTAGATGTTAACTCTCTCTATAGCATCATCTATTTATTTGGATCACAGAGAGCCCCATGATAGTTTCCATTATTGGGAGACACATTTGTTTTCTTTAGTGTCCAATAACCAATCCATTAGATTGTTCTCCTGTACTCTAGTGCTCCACTTTAGAAAAGTAAGCTATTTCCCTCTTAAATTTTTACTAGTGCCCTCTCATGTGTTTCACCACCGTCAGAGCAGGTGAGGCTGAATGTTATGGATAGTCTATTCTATCTGAGTACCCTTATTTATTGTAAGTATTTTCAGACATCCTTGCCACACTTACCCATTGTCAATTTCTGTTAACTGAAGGCATTATAGTGTTGTAATCTTACTGAAGTTAAAATAGGAAAATTTCTACATGTAAACTGTTTCTTATGTCACTCCCTTTATTCACTTATCTCTCTGTTAGTGTAATGGAAAGCATCACTTCTGATATGTTCCAGGGAGTGCTTTATGTAATCCATTTTAATGTTTGTGTTCATTGACCTGTAGTCTAGGAAGAGAGTCTCTGGAAAAGGCCTTTCAGTTGATTGATTACCTCAACAAAGAGAACAGCACTGCACCACTTACTGAAGCTTTGTTCCAGCTGAGTTTTATATACAGCCTTTTAGACAAAAAGAGTGAACAACAACTGGCAGCACGAGTCATGGTATGTCTTAGTTTTTCATAAATGATGATTTTGAATAATTAGCTCTAATGTTCTTTATAGTTACATTCTCTTTTTACGTGTTGACTGCTGAACATATTCATTAATTTCACTAAGTCGAATGGGGATTCTAGAGAGTTGCCAGTCTTGACAGCTTTTTCTAATGATCTCTTACCAAAATGCTACATTTTTTGGACCAGTTTCTTCCCCTGTTTCCATACCATACCCATGTACCCCAAAATGTTTTGTAGGGAGCGTGGTGCAGTGGTAACACTATGGTGTCTGGGGCTATCTTAAGGTGCCCATACAGGTCAATTTAATACAGATATGTAATTAAACAGATTCCATGTACTTTCCTTGTAAAGAAAAGTTATTTTCAAAAGTTAGAGTGGCTAGAGATCAGATCTAATTGCTTTGTAGAGAGACAAGAGAAAAACCCAGAACTGTTTCCTGTAGAAATAGAAACACAGGGATGGTTGTGATTGTCCTGTTTCAGTTGTGTAATAGCGTAATACAATATAGTTCTACAGACTTGACAGTGAAATCAATATTGTAGGTTCAGTTCTTGATAAGCATATGTCTTTCATTTCTCTATTCACCTTCTTATTATGGAGCTTGTTCTCCATATTCATTTACTGATTTGAAATTACCTTTGCTGCTTTACAGTGTTAAATGTCAGTAAAGGGATTTAGTCTATAAGAAAATGATTAAATGATTAGGTAAAATAGCAGATGATTTTTCTTTATGCTAGGTAGGGAAAATTAGTGAGTGCTTAAGGAAACAAAAGGAAAAACAAAGCACTATTTTAATTTACACAAAGTTGTTTTGTATCTGCTGTAAACAGTCCAAGCTCTGGTTTGCAATGCAGTGTCTATTCAGTTTTATTTAAGTTTCAGCTGAGATGTGGTAGCTGATCAGCTGTGGTTTTGACAAGCTACAGAACTACAAAACTGAAGGGTGTTCAGCCTATAGACATACAAAAGTCTGTTTCTTTCTGCTTAGCGAAGGCGTATTTACTGTGACTTGGTGAAGTTAAAAGCAGTTAAACATACAGAAGTTGTAGTATATTGAGATTGTAAGCTGATTACAAGCAAATCTGAGCTGTGGCTCAAAGAGTAGTCTTCAGTTTCCATGTGCAACTTAAGATGTGCCTGGCCAATCTTTCAGATTTATGTCGTATCTGATCCTTACTCCTGCAGTTAAGAAATAGCACATGTAAGTTGGAATAAATAGATGAAAAACTACTGTGTTTAGCTTCCACAGTTCAAAAGCTCAACCTTTTATTTTCTTATTTTAAACTAATTTTGTATATAGAAAATCCTCTTAGAAGGAATTAGCTATTGCTGGTAACTTCTTCCTCCTTTAGCATAGGATAGAGCAGTTGTTTGGAGATAAAATTGATCAACAGCACTGGACAGATGATGGGACCCTGTCTGAACGAGAGCTCCGGTCAACACTGCTGACGTTTGCCTGCACCCATGATAGACGAAACTGTAGAACAACTGCCGCTCAGATGTTTGAGACATGGATGAAGTCTAATGGAACAATACGGTACCACAAAAACTGAGCTTCCACTTCTTTTACACATTTGTTTTCCTGTTACATTGTGTTTGGGGAAAACACCCCAACAACAAACAGAACAATAAAAAAGAAAAATAAACCAACGCCAAAAAAACACCACCACTAACTTAGTATTAAAAAAGAATGTGATTCTGTCTTTAACTGTTCCATGTGTAGAAGTAATTACTATTTCATAATAGAGGATGACTGTGCTAGACTTTGTCTCCAGTCTCATTAAGTTTAACTGCAAAACCAGCCATAAATTTTCTTTATCTGCGCTACCTGAGCTGCACACTGAAAGAAGATTACTTAGTGGCAAAGCCAAAGCATACTCTTTTATCACACGGAATTCATTCTGCTGTGGATTCATGTGCGTTTTGAGCCATAGAAAATTGTCCATTTTGTGTACAATTTACTTTGTTTTTATGTGACTGAATGATTTGCTTTTTCTTAGTGACTGAAAGTATTAGATTGGCATGAATTGAGTCATGCCAAATCTTCACAGTTGCTACAGAATCCAATTGCTCTAAAGAGAGGCATCTCCTTCAAGTTAATCTTTTAATTTAGTGACTGTTTTCTGCTTCCTCAGGTGAGCATTTTTGTGCCCCTTGCGTTTATTTGTTTTGTTGATTTTGTTTTTCCCTGCAGTCTGCCTACTGATGTAATGAAAGCCATATACGCAGTTGGAGCCAAGTCTAGTGATGGCTGGGAATTCCTCCTGAAGATGTACTTCTCTTCTGTTTCTGAAGCAGAGAAAAGCAAAATGATTGAAGCCTTGGCCAGCACGGAAGATGCCAGAAGGCTGATTTGGTATGAAGGAGACAAAAAGTTGTATGCTCTGTAAATAACAAGTGATAAAATCTTCATGTAAAAGTGCATTGCCTTTTTTCTATTGTTGAAAAAATTTCTGATTGCTAAAGAAAATCTATCCAAATGTTTTGCATAGGCTTCTGTACACATGAGGAACCTGATACTTTTCACTTAAAAATAACTTATGTGACAGAGCAGCACAAAAAACCAAATTCTGGATATGTGTGAAGAGAAAACAATTGAACTTAAAGGCTTTGCACTACTGGTAACACAAAATTTCAGATTTTGCAGTGCAGGTAACAAAATTGCAGGCTGTTCTATAGAACCTTAAAAGATTGCTATATCTTTATAATCAAAATAATAAGTAGTTAAGGTATATTTTTTTGTTTGGGTATTTTTCCTCTTCTTTTTTCCATTTCTTTCTTTGGGTGAAAATTTGACTTTGCATTATGTTCCTCTTTGTAGACCATATCTTAATATTGCATGGAGAACACAAACTTGTCCTGCTAATTTAGTCTTCAGTCTCCCTCTCTTACCTCTTCAATGTATTGTTTTGCTTTTACAAGTTACTAGAATTCACTTCATCCTTTCCAACACCAGTGAAAATTCAGGCACTTGGATTAGAACTAAAGTCACTCTGATTTCTGGAAATTAAAGCTAAGTAAATATAATTGCTGTAATAAAATATAGTGTTGATTTCTTCCAGATACCCGAAGTTGTTTGCTTCATGTATTATATCATCTTTTGCAACCAATTGAGGACTTTGAGAAAACCCATGTGAACATATGAATAGATGTTTTTTTTCCTGTGTCTTTGCATATGCTCTGTCTCCTAGGCTAATGCAGAACAGTCTTGAAGGAGAAATCATCAGGTCACAGGAGCTTTCACATATCATAGCAACTGTTAGCCAGAATTTGCCTGGGTATTTGCTGGCCTGGGACTTCGTCAAAGAGAACTGGGAAAAGCTTACACGAAGGTAAGACTTTTGATGCAGCTGAAACTTCAAACTCACAGCGGCAAAAGCACCTGTTTGTTTCTTTCAAAGAAGACAATAAATAGTGGCATTTGTATAAGAAGATCATATGAAAATTCTAAATAATGTTTTAAAATCAGAGTCTAAAAATATAATTTGCTACATAAAATTTGAAGTCTCAACAGTCATCGTAGAGCCTCAGAGTAATTCTAAACAATCTCGATCTTAATTTCTCTTGCAAGGTTGCTGTCTCTAAGGTGATTGGTTCAGTTGCAAGATACTTATGTGGATCAAATGGATTCAGAAGGACACACAGGGAATTAATTCAGCATTGATTTTTTCTGAATTGTCACAGGATTCCTAAAAACAAGTAACCAGTATTTTCCAACTACTAAACAAAGAAGTAGAAATAGTAGAAAAGAATGAATACATATACCAGAACTGTGTCTTAAAGTGTCTGCTAGCTGAAAATATTTGTTTGTCTTTCAGGTTCCACCTAGGCTCATACACTATCCAGAATATCATTAGCTGGTCAACTTCTCAGTTTGCAACAAAGGCACATCTACTTGAGGTTGGTGGCTCAATCTATCAGAAAGGGGTATTTTCTAGTGCCAGTGCTGTTTTCATTTAATTGAAGGATGAGGAAAACATGTTATTATATCCTAAACCTGTTATTATATCCTAAACCTGTTACTTATTTAAACCTGTTATTTAAACTTGTTATTTATCAGTTGCTTTCACTATTTCACACATGGCAAATATATGCATAGACACTGGAGATTATATACTGAGTCTGTCACAGAGTTGCATTGCAGAGTTGAACCCAGTTACTGGTTTAAGTGGTTGTGTTTTCCTGTGCACTGGAACGCACTGTCTCACAAAATAATGATTTGATCTATATGTAATTTTGATCTAGATTTTGTAAAGAAGCTATGCTTTCTGTATGTCTGAAATGTTTATGTGCCATAAAATTTGCTTTATGCTGCTTTTTTCCATTCAGCCATCCCAAAGAGTTATTGTGGAAGTTGAGTATCAGCCCAGAGTTGTTTAATAGCTTTTAGAAAACTCTATTGTCTTCCGTAACAAGGCCTTGAAGTTAATGTGTCAAGAAATGTTTATGGTTTAGTCTAATGTTTTCATTCAGATAATTTGGTAGCGATAGGTGTTAATGGTTTGATTGATAGTATTTTAAGTGTTAGCGTTGACAGTTACGATTGGATGTGGGGCTGTTTCGGAATGCTGAAGCGGGTTGCTTGCAACAAGCGATTCTTTGTCACAGAATAGGACTTCTTTTCCAGAAATCTGCATACTATCTGTTGGCTTTGTGATAAGGTAAATGAATATCTGTTTATTGGTGAAATGATATATTGAAACCAGATGAGTTATTGCTGCTGAATCTATGAAAAATGCTTTCCTTGCATTTTTGGAACTCCTTTGAGAGGTTTGCTTACTGCATAGATACAAACAGTTCTCAAAAATGGATTTCCTGCAACATGTGTATAGCCTTTGCTGCTGAACTCAGTTCTCTGGCTAGTGTTATTTTAATTAAGATTGCCTTTTTCTTTCGTTATTCTTGTTATGCAGGTCAAATCATTTTTTGAGTCAAAATCAGAGGAGAGTTCTCAACTGCGTTGCGTAAAAGAGGCAATTTACACAATTCAGCTCAATATCCAGTGGATGGATAGAAACTTGGCAAAGCTACAAGAACTGCTGTAGTACATATAAAAATACTGTGCTGTGTCAGCCATTTAGGAGCTCTGTGGGGAGTTACTGTGTTTCATTTTCAAAAGCTGGGGGTGAAACCAGGCATCACTGCAACCTTGCACTATTAAGGAATCCAGATAGCTCAGGGCATGTCTCAGATGAATTTTTATTTTCTTTGAAGCATTTTGAGCAATATGTAAGTATTTACCCTGAAACTGTTTTCATCTATAGACCAAACATCTGCACAAATGATTAAATATAATTTTATATGTGAAATTTACGCCCTTTCCTTTGGAGTTGCGTTATAGTTTCTTGGCAGTGGGTTAATACTTACAGTCAGGTAAGAAAGAAAGAAAGTTACTGTGAACTGTTACTTCTTTGCAGACTGCTCATTGAGCAGTAGATTTTTCTTAATGCAAAACTGTATGCGGTTTCCACATTTGTAGATAGAGAAGTTGTTGTGAAACAGAATTATATTTCAAATATGTAACTAGTAGTGAATGTTATAAAGTTCAAGAGGCAAAATAAATACAATTCCAATTTGATTTATGTTTGGAGTTTTTATTGTCATGGTGTTCTTTAGGAATTACACATTAAAAAAAGATCTTATGCTAATAGTATACAATTTGATATATAAAAGTGACTGGATGTTAGTATGGATAAAAAGAAACAGATAGCAAAACCACGCATTTTAGAGATGGGTTTTCCAAAAACACTGGTGTGACTTTGGAGCTTCTACTCTGAGTTTATCAGATCGTTTTGAGAATCTCATCATTAATCGTCAAACTTAAACTGATTTTGCTGTATTGGTCTCTGACCAACAGCACAAAATTTATTATTTCAGGCTGGTTCACCTGTTGGACTGATACTGATTTGTGCCCTTTTGACTACTCACTTTCAATTCCACCTCTTGTTGCAGAGAGTTTGCAGTTGATAGATTGATCAGTCACTTAATTTTTGTAAACTTCCAGTCTTTCATTGTCTGAAAATTCACAAATCACAGTGTAATTTGTCATCATTGCTCACTCTTTATGGCATTAGTTTTAGGAATACTTCTAATTTACATTTTTAAAAAATCTTGTGAGACAAATCTTCAAAGTCTTTTGAAAAGTAGGAGCTAAAAACCTAATGTGCAACACCGTAAAGATTAAATACCTGCAGTGCAATCTGTCTTTCAGAAGTGGTGAAAAAAGCCATTATATTATATTTGCACAAAACATGCAAGAGGAAACATATGTCTTTATCTTTCCATTTCACTACCAATGTATCTTTTGTGGATTCATGCAAGCAGATTTAGAAATGTTGTTAAATTATGGAATGATAATTGCAATTAAGTATATTCTTGGAGTTTTTATACTGTCATGTGTTACTACTTTGATTCCTCCTTTATTTTAAATCTTTGAAATTCTACAGAAGTACTCTTTCCAGCTTTGAATATTTGTGTGTGTGTATATATATATGTGTGTGTGTCTGTATATACACATATAGATGCCATCATTTTCTTCCTAGTCACTTCTTAAATTAAATGAAAACTCCATTGTAAACTTCCACTTTTTACCCCTGCTGTCTCCTCATGTGGTTTCTTTCATCCCTGGCCACAGTATTGAGTCTTTAAAAAATCTAAAATCAAAACTTGGAAGAGGAGCTTATCTTCCTCCTGATTTCCACTCTGGAATTTCCAAAATTTACTATTATATTAAAATGCTTTAGTAACAACTATGAAGCAATAACATGGAGCTGAGTTTTAGACAGGAAAGTGTACCAAGAAAATCTGGAAAGCTGGAGATGTTTTTTTCATTTGTTGCATAGCCATACTTTTGTTATGTCAGTAATAGAGGTTTTAAAATTATTTTTCTGTTAGGGAGTCTCCAGCCCTATTAATAAGTTGTACTGGAGTCAATTCCTCCTTCCATGAGAAATGCATAAATACAGTTCTCCTTTTTGTGAGTGTCTTGGGAATTGATGAAGACTGAAATAGCTAAGACCTGGTGCAAGGTGCACAGCCTTAGCTGGCAAGGCTCATGTTGGACATGGGCTTAGGGTAGGATGAGGGTCAGGAAAAGAGTGAGGTGTCAGTGAAAGACAAAGAGGAGAAACCCACTGCTAGGAGAGCTATGAGAAAGCCTCCAATGAAGGTGAGGACTGCCAGTCCACCCTGAAAGCCAGAAGAAGTTGGATGTCACTAGTTTGAGTATGACTAGCTGTTATGGCTAGTTAAGCTTGGCCATAGGTGCAGGACAAAAATTTGAACTGTTCAAACTAACCCAGGTAATGCAGGATTATTAAATTCTTTATAGAATTAAGTAGTACTTAGTAAATGAGACTAGCAACTGTAGGACGCCAAGTATTAGGGGCAGTACAAAATGCAGACTAATAGGCTGAAGTGTGGTAAGCAAATGTTTCCTTGGATGCCTTAGGAATTGACTTAATGAGCCAGCCTTAGCAATACTAGAGGGATGACTACTAAAGATACAATGGTACTTCTGAAAAAGGTGCGTCTTTGGGGCAGGGTTGATTTGGAAGTGAAGGGCCATGTGACAAACCAAGCTCGGCCACTCCCAGAGGGATGTGGTTCCCACATTACCTTCAGTGTCTTTGATGCTGTTGGCACAATTGTCCAGCAGCATCCTTTCATTTGTGGTGCAGCTCCTCAGCTCACAGGCTATGCAGGGACGGAGTAGTCGCATAGGGCATGATCCTTCACTTGATACTGTTTTTCACCTCCTCTTCAGCTCTAGATCTCCAACTCCATTGCTAAAGCTCTGGGGTGGCAAGAGGAGAAGGTTGCTTACATCAGCAGCTGGAGAAAGTGTTCCAGAGAGCAGAAGGCAGAGCCTGAGGGTACTGCCAGCAAGGGCACTTTTCTCTCATCACAGCTGGCAGCAGGGATTTACTTTGCCATTTCTTTACACTCAGCATCTTCAGCCTCTTCCATACAGATCTCATCCAGCTCAGAGAACAAGTCATGAGGGATGTATTGGTCATCCTACTTGGTCCTGAGGATGAACTGTGCCCACTGGGGTGGGGGGTATGGGGATAGAAGGCAAAACTCTGTCTTTTTACTGTGGCTATCATGCTCACATTCCAAGTGGGCATCAAGGTTGCACCAGTTCAGCCATTATTATTGGGCTAGGCCCTTTTCCCTTAGGTCTGTGCAGGCTTGCCCAGAGCCATGGAGGAGAAACATCTGTTTCACTTCTGCATAAGGATAGACTGCTTTCTTCTCTCACATGTTTTATTTTTAAAGGCAGGAAGATAAGGATGATGCATTTAGGTAAACTATGCACTTAAATTGCCTTAAAAAAAAAAATAAAAGGTCTTGCTAAACAATGCCACTTTCCCTCAGAACAACTGGCCACATGGACTACCTGCAGAAAACCTTATGCAGTGCCCACATAGCCCCAAGGAGATTAGTGAGTGATGTGGATTGTTACAGTAGTAGTCCTGCAGTGTCACAAATTGTTTCTGAAAATCAGACTGTGTTGCTTTTAATTGTTGTTAATGTAAATTCTGTAGGAGTTTTGGATGTCAAGCGAAATCTTGTATCATTAGCACAGTACTGGCACGGGTTGCCCGGAGAAGCTGTAGATGCCCCATTCCTTTTACCATTTGAGGCCAGCTTGGATGGGACTCTGAGCAACCTGGTGTAATAGAAGGCATCTGTGTGCGTGGCTGGGGTTTGAAACTAGTCAATCCTTAAGGTACCTTCCAATCCAGACCTTTCAGTGGTTCTAGGCCTCTACATTGCCCTTCCCCCCTGCCTCCAGAGGCCAGCACCATGTCTGGAACATGGAACCAGTCCCTCTGTGACATCATCCCCAGGGCCAAGGGCACTGCAGCAATGCAAACCCTGTGGGCACTACTTTGGCAGCTGCCCTGGAGGTGTCAAGCCATCTCTCCTTGCAGCTGACTTGCATCTCTGACAACAATGATTTTCTTTTGCATCCTCATCCTACTGGCTCTGTGCGGGCCTGCACATGGCGCCTGTGGGTAAGTAGCGCCAGGCTCTGAGGGGGCCTAGGCAGAGGCTTAGGGGGTTCCCTGTGGGTGCCTGATTACCACCTGTGACCATACGAGTTTCCAAACTGTACGGGAGTCTCAGTTTATCACCAGTGCCCAGGCTGCTGGCACCAGTTGTCTACTGGGCTAAAGCAGAAACGGGCACATATATGCACGTCCCAGGCAGTTCCCTGGCCCTGCTGGCTTTGCAACCAAAGCCTTGTAGGGAGGGAAGCTGGCTGGCCTTCAGCACAGCTGCAGGCCTTCTCATGAGACAGTAATGCTCAATTCTGCTTACAGACAGACCTGTGGACTCCGGCCCATGGGTACTACCCTCAGCTCATCACGTGTTGTGGGTGGCACAGATGTCATGCCAGGATCTGGGGCCTGGGCTGGGATTGCCAGTATCCGCTGCGTCTGGAAACCACCGGTATCTGTCCATGTCTGTGGAGGGACCCTCATCAGTGCAAAGTGGCTGCTCACAGCTGCCCACTGCTTTGTCAACATCACAAAGTAAGGAGGACCTGGGCACAGGGATATCCCCACACCACCAGTGCATGCTATTCCCATCCCATTTCCTTGCATGTGCCTGGTGCCAGGACATTGCAGGGCCCAGCTGAGAGACTGCTCAGGGAGAAGACGGCTCATGCCACTGCTTCCTAGCAGCCTCCAGCTTAACATACCTCAAGCCTGCTTTCACTCTGTGTAGTGCTGTTCTCCTCTCTGGCTCAAGAAGCAGAAGGCAGGGAAGGGCTGGGTTGTCACAGCACATGATTCTATTACCTCTCACCCCTCTCTCCATCTGCCTTCCAGTCCCATCAGGGAGTGGGCCATCGTGCTTGGGGCCACCTCGTTGGGCCAGTCAGGCCCTGGTGTGGAAGTGCGCCGGATTAAGCGGCTGATCATTCATGAAAAATACACCCCTACCCTTGAGTATAACGATGTTGCCTTGCTGGAATTGGACCGGCCAGTCCAGTGCAGCTCCACCATTCAGACCGCCTGCCTGCCTGGTCCTTCAGTGAAAGTGTCGGAGCTGAAAAACTGTTACGTTGCTGGCTGGGGTGACCGAATTGTGAAATGTGAGTTCCTATAAAGGATCTGTGCCCTGAGGGCAAGCTTGACCACCAGGGAGAGATGGCTGGGGTTCCTGACAGCAGAGGCCAAAATGGCAGTTAGGCTGTGGGACATACGCCTCTGGAGAGATGGGCCTGGCCTGCTGTCGAGCACCAGACAGCAGTGACACAGCACTCCCAACACCTCTCTAGAGGCAGCCAAGCCATAGGGAAAGACTTCAGCACATGGGACAGGAGAATGGGAAAGGAGCTGCTGGGAGCTCATTCCATTTCTCTGCTAACAGCCTCAGGTAGAGATATCCTGCAGCAGGCCAAGGTCCAAGTTGTCCCTAACCAGCTCTGCAACAGTAGCGAGTGGCTGCATGGGTACATCTACGACTTCCACGTGTGTGCTGGGCAGGGCGGCGTTGGCACTTGCCAGGTAGGAGCGTGCTGAGTCCCCCAGCCCCCAGCAGAGTAGGCAGCCCCACCACCCAATCACAGCCCAATGTGTGCTTTCCCTGCCCAGTTGCTCTCCCAGCCCCAGCGCTGCACTGCCACTGGAGTTCCCTCCCCCTTTCCCATCCATGGGTCCCTTCTCTGTGAGGTCCAGACACTAACCCTGAAACACCCAAGCACAGGGGAGACAGAAAGCCCCACCTTACAGGCCCCCAACCTGCTCCCAAGGGTGTTGAGGTTCTGCAGGTTCCAGCACTCGAGCAGAGCCTTGCTCAGCCAGGAGTCCAGTTCTTCTGGCAGGGGCTGGGAGAGTAAAGGAGTCAACTCAACTCTAACTGCTGACAGGGGCACACAAAGGCACTTTAATCCTCTCTGCTCTGCTCCAGGGTGACAGTGGGGGGCCTCTTGTCTGCCAAGATAAGCGTGGTGGCTTCTTCTGGCAAATTGGTGTGACCAGCTGGGGAATAGGCTGTGCTAGACCTAAACGGCCTGCAGTCTCCAGCTCCACTCAGTACTACTACAACTGGATCCGGACTACGATGGGAGTAAGGCCAGTACCACCAGTTACTCCAGCGCCAGCCTACACCTCAACCCCCCTGCAGACACTACCTCCAAAACCAACACAACCCTGTCCAGTTCCACGAGCAAAGCTGCTCCAATTCTTTAATCTGCTGAAGGAGATCTTGCTGTACCTAAAGGGAAAAATTTTTTGAACAGCAGAATGGACCTGCTGCACAGTTCAGGCTATAGTAGACCACAACTCTTTCCTTCTTAGTTATATTAATTTGAATTTCATTAAACTGAATTAAATTTTAAATTATAAGCAAAAAAGAAGGAGACCTGTATTTTCTGCTCTGAGAATACTCTGCATCCGAATTCTATAAAATCCTGATGGCTTGATCATTGCTCAAGCAGCCCTGAACTCAGGGATCCCTTCATCCTCATCTAGGAAGAATTTGGCTTCACACTCCCTTCTGTACAGATCAATGCCTTCCCCACAGATATTGATACATCTACAGTGGAAAAGTAGTATCTGGCACCTTAAGTTTGCAAAAACAACAAGTGCAAGAAACACAACACTAGGAAAACAAGAGAAAGGGAAAAAAGGGTGCAGATGTTGCCCTGTCATTAAGAATGTGAAATCCTTCATTCTCCTCTGTCCCCTAAGGATGATTTTTGTCCCTGTCAGATGGTAACTGGGTTTTTTGACCAATGTAGAAACCCAAGCAGTAAAGAGTTAATGCACTGCTATCACCTAAACACAAACAGCCATCAAGCAAACGAGTTATAACAGGATGTGCCTGGAAAGGGGAGCTGTATTGAAAGTAAGGCACCACCATTCTGGAGCTGAATTTCCTGTTCCAGTCCATAGTGACCACACAACACAAAGAACAGCTCAAGTGCAGGAGTGGGGTCAAGGAGCAAGCAAGACCAATAGATGGAGAATCAAGACCACTAAAAAAAACCCCCAAAGCTCCCCAGCCCATTTCCAGCAAAGTCCAGAATACTGGGCTGCATGCTCACTCATTTGTATGAAGAGTGAGGAACCTAATCCCAGAATGGGGAAAACTTACCTATAAAAATGTACCACCACAGAGGCTGGGTGGCATTCTCTCAAGACCCTGGACACCTGTTGGCTGGATCAGTGCTGGACCTAGGACTGTAATCTTCTTTCCTCTCCTATCTCATTTCTCTTTCCCTTCTTCTTAGCTCTTTTATTCTTTTGTTTGTCTTATTATTAGAAGGTAGTGGCAAAACATATACTGATTGCCATGCTGAGTGTGTAGTTTGTTAATAAAACCTTGTGAGGTTTTTTTGGATCCTTTTGCTTTTTGCCATTCTTTTTTATCTGTGAACATCTATGAATCTTGGTTGCTCCCTTCCACATAGCAGTGAGATGTAAGACCAATGCACAAACACTCCAGGAAAGTAAACAGCTGCATCTGCCTTCTCCAGTGCCAATCCCTGGGCCAAGGATCAGCTGCACATCTCACCCTCTTACAGCAGCAGTCTGTTGTATCAGCACATCTGCACATCTTTTATGATGCAATTATTGACACATGCCTCCACCTGAATTAAGGTGCAGGCAACACCATGTGCCAAAGTCAATAGTATGGATTTTATTTACCAGTAAACATGAGGTACAGAGATAGAAATAGGAAAGAAAGGAGGGCCAGAGGGAGAGAGAGAGTGAGACAGTTTAAGTAGAAAGCTCCGCTCTTGGATCCAGAAAGCATCCTGTTGCATCTTTTTTAACCCTGGTTCCCCAAGGTGTTCAAAACTTTTCACTATTTATATATTTTAGCAAACAAAGGAATTAATGCTTATTGGCTACAGTTACCCACTCAGAGTTGATTTTCAAAAAAGTGGCTTTGTTGGCTTTCTGTGTGGATTCTTTCTGTCCAGTATCAGTGCTCCCCCAGTATGTGTTTTCCTCCCGCTAGTCTGAGATAACATCCAGACAATCTTATGTCATGTTCCTCTCCAGTGGGTTAACTCACAGCTCAAGGGGCCGGGGCCGGGGGCGGGGCCTGGGGGCGGGGCCTGGGGGGCGGGGCCTAGGGGGCGGGGGCCTGGGGGCGGGGCCTGTGGCGCGGGGCCGGGGGCGGGGCCTGGGGGCGGGACCTGAGGCGGGGCGGGGGGGGCGGGGGGCGGGGGGACTATCGCTCACGGTCGGCGACAGTCGCGACACGGCAGCGCGCGCGCCCCGCCCAACGGCCGAGCGCCGACTGCGCAGGCGCCGCCCCCGGCACGCGCCCGGCTAACGGCACGGGGTCGGCAGGGGGCGCTGTGCTCCGCCCCCTCAGACACCCGGCGCGCCCGTACAATGAACCTCCGCAACATCAATGAGCTCACCAGTCGCCGGGAGGAATCGTTCGGGCTGGAAGTGACCTCACAGCATCTCTCCTTCAGCCTACCGCTCAAAGCACAATCATTCATCGGGTCAGACCACGTTGCCTGGGGCTTTGCCAGTTAAAGGATGCAAAACCTGTCTGGGCCCTCACTCCATCACACTGTCCTAGCTTTTTCCTTATCTCCACCCCAAGCCTCTCTAACTGCAGCTGATCCCACTTTCTCTTTCCTCCTGGCAGGCACCTCTGTGAAGAGCGTGGCCTCAGCCCCTTGATCCCATCTCATGGCCTCAGATGCCTTACAACCCTCTCTGCTCCGGAGAGTGAATTAGTCCTAGACCCACAGCCTCACCTGTCAGAGGCAGTGCTCCAGCCCCACTCTTACGGTGCCCTTCCCTGAATTTCTCCTGTTTTGCCAATTTCCATCCTGACTTGTGGATCAGAACCTGGATGCAGGATCCATTTGTGGTGTGACAAGTGCCAAGCAGAAGTGATAATCCCTTTTGTCCTTGCTGAATTTGATCTGATTCCTTTTAGCTCATTCCTCCCCCCCACTTCTGGTACCTGTGGATGGCAGCTGTGATCTCGTGCACATTGACAGCCTCCTCCTCTTCTTCCCTAGTTTATCATCATCTGCCAGCATCACAATGGCTCTCCTTTGCTTTGCCCATTGCCCACAAGTTAAACAGGAAACATCCCAGGTTAGAACCCCACTGGATTGCACTTGTTGCTATATTGCCTTCACTGTTTTGCTGTCAGGAATAATTCTTGGCATATGCATTTCTGCTGCACCTGGAAAAGCAATGCCTTTCCTTCACCCTGAAGGAAACTGTAACGTTTAAATAATTGAATTTGTAGTTACAATTAGGTTTTTGGTTTACAGTTGAACTTGATTTTAAGGGTCTTTTCTAATGCAAATAATTCAATACTGCTATATCCTGGAGTGAGGAATATCAAGTGCTTATATCATAATGCCGGGTGATGAGCAGCTCTTGCCTTTACACCACATTATAAGGCATGCGTGCACAAGTCCTTGTCTGTCTACTGAATACAATCACAGTTCTGCACATTTTTTTAGCATGTGTTTGACAGCAAACATATGAATGCTCACTCCATTGGCTTTTCTTCTGTAGGCTGAAGGTTTGGTAGCTCTCTTTGTATCTAAATGTCTTAGCAGATGGACATTGGAATTAACTGACTTCCTTGTGTTTGTACCATGACAAATATCCACACCTGACAACACTGAGTTGGTATCTGTTGTTTAGTTAGTCATACATTAGAAAAAGGGCAGGCTGACAGAGCTTGTGTTACATGTGAAATTGCATGTGACGCAGTAAATTGAGAGTCATTTACTAATTATCCAAAAGCAAAGCAGTATTTCACTAGGCACAGCTAGAATAGCACTGGGGAAGACACAAGATGTATTTATTTGAATTTTTTATTCTGCAATACTCTGTATCACTTATATATATAAGAGAGAAGGATACTACCAGGAAGTAAAACTGTTAATAGAGAAAAATACTCCTTTTAATTTCTTATTACACATGAACTAGTTGTAATCAGTTTTCCCGGAGAACATCCTACCAACATTCTGCAGAGCATGGCATTGGGTTACAGCTTGCTTCTAGCAAATAAGGCAAGCTAATCTAGCAATCCTAGACAGAGTTGTGTCAGATCTTTTTTTTTTGGTATGGTTTACATATATTTTCTCCCCAATATTTTCTGGCTTTATTTTCCTTCCTTTCACTACTAAATAAATAACAAAATGTGGTTTAAATTTGGTCTTCCAGCAATTTCTGACAAAATACATATATACACTGGGGATATGAAAGCCTGGAGGATAAATTATATATCTCCTGCTAGTCTAGTGGGTCAAGTGGTGAGTGGTATCTCAATCTATTTGTGTTAACCACTTCCAACATGCTGATTGCCAACAGCAGCAAGTCCATTTGTGTGATGAAACAGATACTACAAGGCTCAAAGCCAAACTGCTGATGCTTTGTTTACATGACCAGTGACTCTGCCTTATTTTATCAGAGACTCTGATTATTTACAGCCATCAAAGGTCAGATGCAAAATTTTTATACTTCTTTGGCTATTACAATTCAAAAGACCATGAAAGTGGCAAGATCACTAAAAAAGCTCTGCCATCACAGAATCCTTTGCAGTTATTTTCAGCTTGGACAATATCCCTATGCATGTGGGGGTGCACACACAGAAACTCCAGAGAAACATTCCTCTCTCACTTACTTGAAGCAAGGATTTTTCTTCCCATTCCTCTTACATTCCTACAGAGCCAAGAAATGCAAGGACTTTTGATACTAATAATTCATATTATACACCAAACTTCCTAAATCATTGCTTCAATACACTCCCGTCACATGCTATTGACTTTACTGATACCATTGCTGTCTTTTCAAGTGATGAATCTTCTTTCATAAGGCTGGGAAGACAAAAATCCATTTCAGAGTCTCTGACAGGGAGTTAATTTATCATTACTTCAGTAAGCACTTTTAGCTGCATAGGGCATTAATTCTCTCTCTTGGTCTTCCATATCAAAGATGTGGGGCCTTTCCTGAACTACCGCTTATTTGATTAAATACTGGTAATTTTCCTTCATGATGATAGGCAACTGAGAGGTTATTGTCCAATTTTTATGCTCTTTCCTTTTAGATCTAGTCACTGGATCCTATCAATTACATGCACAACTAACATATGTATTTTTTCTTTACATTTCTAATGGACAAGCATCCCAGGGTTAATATAAAATTGAATTGAATTTGTATGTAACACAGTTTGAAACTTAAGAAAAAGCAGCTTTTATGTCTGTCCATTTGTCTGTCCAACTATCTAGCTACCTACCTACCTACCTACCTACCTACCTACTCACCTATCTTTCTACCAAGTCTCTATAAGTTTGAGAACAGCTTTTATAGTAATCATCTTCCTTTACACTAATTTTCAGATATAAACCCAAGCATTCATTTACTGAAAAACACCTGTTGAGCACTCATTTATACTGTCCATCTGGTCCAGTTGAATTGTGAGCTGAAAAAAGTCCTGCAGCCTGAAAAAGAAGATTGAAGGAGAACAAGAGGCCCATTTTTTGTGGGGTTTCCTTTATCAGAAAAAGGTAAAGTCTGTATCTGATCTTGTGGTTCTAATTCTCTACTTTTAATGAAAGTAGAGAACAAAGGAAGTGGAAGAAATATACCCAAAGACCTATCTTTCTAATGTGGAAATGAGTTAAGAGTGGTTTGGCAAAGACCTCTGTGAATGGAGCCACGTTGTGGATCTGACTCTCCAGCTGGATATCTGTTCCTTCAGGTCATTATTTTTGTGGGGTTTGACCTGGTCTCCCCTCTCAAAAAGACTCTACTGCTTCCACCTCGTACATCTTTTAACTACTCCATTCCAGAAACAACTGTGGCTTCATAAGAGTGCTAAAATTCTTGGTAGGAAAAGGGAAAAATGAAAGTGACTGTGGATCAGATCCACAAGCATAAATCCTGCTCAAAGTAAGGAATCAAAATCACCTAAAAATTCACAGGAATGTCCAGAGAAATGCTGTGATGAACTGATATTAAAACTGAAAACATGGCCAAGGCCTTGGTGACTGGCATTTAACTGTGGTGGTGAGCCAAAGACATGGGTGAGAAGAGAGTGTAACATGGAGCCGCAGTAGTCTTGGACTTATGTGTAGAGGCATGAGAAAATGCAGGGACTGATGCCTCATTGTAACATCACTGGGTGGGAGGATGGCATCACCAGGAGGCGGATTGTAACCTTACATCCCTTGCTGCTTATATTCAGGGGCCAGACATCCATCTGACTGTGACATCACTGGGTGGTGGAGAATGACATCACCCGGAGATGGACTGTGATATCACATCCCTTGCTGGTTATATGCATGCCTGCAGAGCCTGGCTGGACCAGTTTAGCTCAAGCCCAGACTTCTGCTGAGTGTGCCTGCAAGTGGGAGCTTCTTCTGGCTCTCAGTTCCCCCCAGCCTGCTGCAGCAAGAAGACATGGCCACAGGGACAGATTGGAGCTGCCCCATCTGCCACAACACTCGGAGTGATGTGGCTTCTGTTCTGCCCTGTAATGACCAGTTCTGCCTGGGCTGCATTCTGCGGTGGGCAAAGACAAATCCAGCATGCCCACTCTGTAGCAAACCTATGGAGATTGTCAGGTTTTCTGAGCGGAGCGAATGGGACTATCTGCAGTTTGCCATCACAGCCTCAGAAGAGTTGGCAGAGGACAGCAGCCAGGCAGGGAGTGCTCTGTACCACCTGGCCCAAAACAGCCCCCATCACCCTGGGGTGTCCACTCCACCTTCTCTACAAAGGATGCTGTCCCCAGATGAGCAGAGGGCTGCAGAGCCAGAATTCATGGGTGGCCTCCTGCCTGAGGTCTGGGCAGAACTTTTCCAAAGACAACAGCAACTGCTAGATCCTGTGCTTCCCTGGCTGCGCTGGAGGCTGGCAACAGTCTATCAGGACCAGTGGTGGCGAGCAGAGGCTGCCGAGGGCGCCATCCTGCATGGCCTCTGTGTCTGTGGTCCAGATGCAGAGACCTTGGTGGAGCTGCTGGAGCCTCTCCTCAACGGGCACACAGCATCGCTCGTCTATGGCATCATCAATATCATTGTAGGCCAGTGCAGCGATGAAGCTCAGAGGCTGCTGTGCTTCCATCATGCCAGCACCAACTCCAATAGCTCCAGCTACACTAGCTCCCGGGAGGTGACTCTTGCTGGTGGATCCACAGGCTCTGAGGTAGAGGAGGAAGCTGGTACATCAGAAACCGGTCTCCAGCCAAGTGCCAGCCACCCCCCGGCTATGCCCACCTGCTCAGAGCAGGACCAGCCCCAGGAAGAGCAGGAGCAGACAGTGGCAGCAGCAGGTCCATGTGCTCAGGGCTGCAGCCCTTCTGCTCCTGACCAAGGCAGGGACCACTCTTCTGGAGAGCCCCGCCATGCCCAGAAGAAGAGACCTCATAGCCCCCAGAACTCTCCCTGACCCAAGAAGAGGCCACCCCACCAGCAGCACTAGCATATCTCCAGGAACTCTTCAGCCAATAAAAAGGAAATAAATTGTCATTTCCCTGACAAAGTCTCTGAGTGCTGCTTTCTCCCTGTTCTGGTGCCTTCTTCTGGCCCCTATGCTCCATCATCAGCCAAAAGCCCCCAGGACTCCAGGGCCATTTCAGCAGTGCCTCCTCATTTAGGAAATCCTGCTGCAGCTGTGATGATTGAAAAGCTTTTGAATAAGCACCAGGGTGATGCTCCCAGAGGTATCAGGAGTGAAAGACTGACCAGACATTCATCACATGATAAGAGAAAAACTCTGATAGTGTCTAACAGAATTTCTCCCTATGACATTAGTGAAAAATGTGCAGTTATATATGTACAGGACAGGTGTAGTCTGAAGGTACAACCAATTAGAGTTCATTCAATCACTGGGAGGGAAAAGACCTATGTATTAATGTAGAATGCACTCTAATCTATATTAATGTAGAGCACTATAAAAAGATGGCAGGAGGAAAAGGAAATATGCATCAAACTGGGGAGTGGAAGAGGAGGCAATACCAGAAGCACTGTTCATAAGGATGCTAATTATACGTTTTTCAGGTATGTTTCAAAAAACTAAATAAACAACAAAACCAAAAAATCAACCAAGAAAACTCCAAAATCCAGGAAAAAAAAAAAAAAAAAAAGTGTTGTTCTTTAAAACTTTGGAGGCTGGTTTTGGACACATTAAGTTTGTAGTTTGGGTAACCTGTTTGTTGGAGAGCAGAAAAAATTAAAGGCAGTTGAAGAAGGAAGGAGAAGTAATAACATTTAGCACATTGCCTTTCTGTTTCTCATGTTTCTACAGTCTCTAGAATAGTTCACTCTCACTGCAGAAAAGGTTGACCAATGGAACACAGTGAGAAAGTTGCAGATTTGTCACCCGCTTGCAGCAAGCAGCAAGCTCAGTGACTGAACAGGCAATTGCTGTCCTACTGTATGTTCCTGGCAGGAGCACATGCTGGCTTCCCAGACCAAGTGTGTGCTGTGCCCCCCATGAACATCCTGTGAGCATGACTGAGCATGACTCAGGCCACAAGAACCTGGATGGCAAAAAAATTCTTACAGAAGGAGGGAGGGGTGCCCAGCTGGCCAACCAGCAGATATTCATCCTTGGTAAGTCCTGCTGAACAGCCTGGTGGTCTTCAGTGATGGAGTGACTACACTAGTGGACAAGGGAAAGGCTACAGATGTCATCTGCTGGAGTGCTGTAAGGACTGTGGCACTATTCCCCACAACATCCTTTGCTCTAAATGGGTAGGTTTGATGGGACTGTTCAGTGGAATTGGTTGGACTGGTATCGCCACCCGCCTCTGCCTCTGGCTAGCTCTTCTGAGGGCAGTGACCTTCCCTAGCGAGTTGCCTCGAGTAAGGCGGCCTCAGCCCAGGTAGCACAGGGCACCTCGGTGGATTTCAGCTCTTTTGTGAAGTCCAAGACTATCAGTCCGGACAAGGCTCTAGCTGTTGGAGGCTGCTCTTCCTGAGGGGGTGATCCCAAGCGGCGCAGAAGGAAACGTGGGAGCCAGGGACGGTCTCCAGGAGGCTTCTTTCTTTCTTCCAGCTCTGCCGATGAACCAAAGACCCCGAAGGGCTCGGCTGTCAGGGTTTTATGCACCTACAAAAGGGGGTGGGGTTTTACCAACAACCAATGGGGTTAGAAACTGAGGAAATGGACCAATCAGGGAGAACATTAATAAACAAATTAGGGGATCGAAACTTGGACCAATCAAGGGAAGGATACAGAACTGACCAACCAGGGAACAGAACTGGGGTAGCCAAGCCATGGCTGGGGGGTGCTCATGCACTGTCTGCTCTCCAAGGGAGTGCAGGGTGCATGACCCTTTCAATGTCCTCTTCGGAGGCAGGGGCCTCCACAGACTGGCATATCCAGATGGCAGTAGTCAGTGGCTTAGTGTCCTTGCAGGCATCAGTGAAAAGTGATGTTCCTTGGGGGCCCATACTGGAACCAGTGTGATCTTCATCAAGGACGCAAGACAGAGTGACCTAGTGCACCCTCAGAAATTTGTGGGTGACACCATGCTGCACAGGTGACATTCCTGAAGAGTGACCTGCCATCCAGAGGGACCTGGACAAGCTCAACAAGTGAGCCCATGGGAACCTCATCAGCTTCAACAAAGCTGGGATTATAGCCCAGAAAGCTGACTGTGTCCCTGGGCTGCATCCCCAGCAGCATGGGCAGCAGGTCAGTGGGTGTGCATCTTCACTCTGCTCTGGTGAGACCCCACCCAGAACACTGCGTCCAGCTCTGGGCCCCCCACTGTTAACGCAAGTGCCAAGGAGGCCACCAAGATGATCAGAGGGATGGAGCACCTATGCTATGAGGGACAAGTGAGAGAACTGGACTTGTTCAGTCTCGAGAAGATAAGGCTCTGGGAGACCTTACAACCCTTTCCATTGCCTGAAGGGGCTACAAGAGAGCTGGAGAGGGACACCACAAAGACATGTAGTGATAGAAGGGGAAATGGCTTCAAACTGAGAGAAAACGGGGTTAGATTAGATGTTAGGAAGCAAATGTTGATTGTTAGGGTGCTGAAGCACTAGCATGAGCTGCCCAAAGAAGCTGTCCTTCCCTAGGAGTGTTCAAGGCCAGGTTGGATTGGGCTTGGACTACCAGATCTAGTGGAAGGTGGACCTGTCCCTGGCACAGGGGTTGAAACCAGATGGTCTTTAGTATCCCTGAGATTTCAAAGCATTCTGTGAATGCTTTGAAGAATTCTATAATTCTGTATCCTATAATTTCAGGTAAACCAAGTAGCTTTCCTCATATTGGTGACTTGTGCTATTTACTGCATGTTCTACCCTCCAGGCCAGCAGTTCTTCAAGAAACATAAAAACTACATTCCTCTTTCAAAATCTCACAACATACTGTAGAGCTCCATGCTTTCGAGTATTTTTTTACTAGAATAATAAACCACTAGTGTTGTGCTAACAAGATAATAACAAGATAATCACCTGTTGTGGAGTACCAGGCATAAAAATGTTTTATCTCAAGCATTCTGACTGTTGCAACAGAAAAGCTGTGACTGGAAGAGAGAGTGCTGCAAAGATGGAAATGCACTGAGCTGAGCCAACTTCTTCTTCTGTCTTGAGACTTGTGCTCGGTGCTGATGTGTAAACTGCCAACTCCCTGGAGAGCACCAAAGGCCTCACTGCACATTCCCAAGACAGTGGCAAAAATCTGTTTGACATAAGAGATGCGCACCAGGAAAACTATAAAAGGAAGTGGATGAGCCCCACCTCTCTCTCTTTTTGTCTGTTGCGCTCTCTTTGTTCCCCTCATTTCCTGGTAAATAACAGTTCCCTGAAGAAGTAACAGCTCCCTGAAATGTGATCTGGTGTCTGTGACCTGGTATCTTTGTTCAACCTGAAAAGAACTTGTAAGGAGCATCGCACACCCTTTTGGGTCAGTTGTGACACAATAGACCAGGAAAAAAAGGGTGGGAGTGCTAAAGCCTTGGATGAACTCTTGCATGAACTATGAGAGCGAGAGGCATTAGAAAATTGATCCAAACACTGAGAAGCTGCAGCGCTATACTGAAATCCTATTGCAGAAATAATTGCTTTCAATATCCAGTGTAATTCCCTGTATTAGAAAGCCTGTCATTTCTCTGTTTACATCAAAATTAACATCAGCAAGCAAGTAATATGGCTAAGGACTGAAAACACCACATCAACCTTGCTGCATCCCCAGCCTCAAAAAACCCATTCATAGATAGAGCTTCTCAAATGTTCACCACAGAACAAAGTGGGACACGGGCCTTCAAAGGATGGGATTGATGAAAACATGGAAAGCCAAGCAACACGTCCACTGCGTACACATCATCCCGCTGCTGCGCTGCTGTGGCATTTCCAAGGAGCCTTGCCCATCTGAGATGCACCTCTGGGAGCTTCCCTGGCCACATCCGCACACCAGAGGGACCTGCCTGCCTTGGACGTAAAGAAAGAAAGAAAACCAAGTTGCAACAGGCTGTGGGACAATGCACAAAGTGCTGGCAGTGGGCCCAAATGTGCCAGTCCCTGCAAAACTAGAAGTTGTGAGGCAGAGACCAAATAGGTCAGGTGCTGGACAGGCTACAGGAAGGCAGCCTTAGGAAAACAGAAAAACCACCACCATTCCAAAGCTTGGAAGCTTCATTCCTCTGCCTCTCACTTTTAATCCACTTTTTCTCTATTTCTCAGGTGAGGTTTAACTCCAGCCAGCAATCAAGCACTTACACACAGCCATTCTTGCTCATTGTCCCACCAGCAGGATGGGCTGGGCAGACAACTGGAAAGCTGGAAAACTCACAGATGGAGAACAATTCAGTTGCACACAGAATGCAGAAGACACACACACAAGCAGAAAACCCCAAAGCACTCATTCACCATTTCCCACAGGCAGGCAGGTGTTTCCCATCTCCAGGACAGCAGGACCCCCCTGACGTCTCATAGTGACTTGGCAAGACAAATGCCATCACTCCAAATGTCCCCTCCTCCCTCCTTCTTGCACACAGCTTGAAATACCGAGCAGGATGATGCATGGTCTGGAATATTCCTTTGGCCAGTTCGGGTCACCTGTCCTGGCTGTGTCTCCTCTCAACCTCTCATGCAGTTCAGTCTCTGGGCAGTTGCCTCAGTCATGGTGGGTGCCGAGCTGAGAGAGGCCATGGCTCATGAAGATCCAAACTGCACAAGTTTTCACTCCCTCACGTTGGCCTTAGTTCCTGTGGCAGAACTCACCTTCCTGCTGGACACTTGCCTGCGCCTGAGCCTGTGGAGAAGCCCGGCTCCTCCCCCTCTGTCCAGAGTAACACAGGCACTCCCAACCTTTCCCAGGAACTGCAACACAAGCGTGGCCACGGCAGCCTTCCCAGCAGTGACACCACTGCTCTGCTCTCTTTTGCCCTACTCTGCTCCTCTACTCACAGCTGCAAGCCTCTAGCTCCACAACAGGTGGTGGCCAGGAGGCAGTGCAGGAAGAAGACCTTTGCCCACTTCCCAACCATGCCACAAACCCCATCCATGGGTCTTGCCATGCTTTAGAAACGCTCAACCCACCATTCCAAAGCAAATTTAGAGCTTATTCACAGGGTGAGAACAAAGGGAAGCTTCCAACACAGTATTTATTTTGATTATCAATCTAACCAAACTACAAACTACAAACTATCCACTAGAAACTACAAACTACAAAAAACAACAATGGCCTCTCTCCAGGACTAGTATCTCCTGTCGGCCATGAACTGCTGCGCTGCCATTATCAGAGGCGTCAGGCTGGAGGTCGGCTTGGCCAAGGTCAAAAACGGATGCTGCCAGAGAGAAAAAGAAGAAATGAACTTCTACTTTCCTCACAGGCTGAAACAGGCTTTCTCTGGCTACCAGAAAGATGCAGAAATGAGGGTGCTCTGTGCACCTCTGTCTCCTTGCTACGTGAGGCAAACATGCCTACAATCCCACAAGCCCACTAATCCAGATGTCTTCGGCTCAAGGAGATTTGGTCTAGGTGACCTTGAAAGGCTCCTTTTAACCAACCCATCCCAGGCCAGGATTCTCCCCCATTTTCCTTGGAAAACTGCCCACCCTGGAGATTATTAGGAGAGAGGCCCATCTGATGCCTTGCACGGGAGCAGACGAGGAGCCCCTGGCAGTGGGCAGCAGCAGGCGCACGCTGCAGCCGCTTTGCCTTTTACCTGCAGAAGTTCCTGGGCAGACCAGCGCCTGTCCTCATCCGTCTCCAGGCAGCAGTGCAGAAAGTCTCGCAACCAAGCTGACTGCTGCCTGGGATTCTGCAGCTTCGGGGTGCCCCCGGTGCTGATCAGCTGTTGGACCTAGAGAAGAAGGAAACGCCACACTCTACCTGGCTCCTTGCACCCCAAACTGCTCACGCACACCCACTGGACAAGCTCCATTCTCTAGCGGCACTTGCCTCCCTGCCAGAGGCTGGGACATGCCTTTCCTACCCCAGCCAAAAGAACCCAAACCCTCAGACAGCCACAGCCACTCCAATGTGCACGGGCTCTTGCTTTGACCCCTGATTTCACTGGCTGATGGAATGAGGAGCAACTCCATCAGCAAAAGCACACTTTGCTTCTCTGACGACTGACACCAGCTCCACGGCGATTTGGAAGAGGGACTTCAGTCTACCTCTACTATTCCCAAAGATTATTCCATAAAATGCAGCTTGGCACTGCTCACTGCTCCCTTAAGCAAAGCTTCCATCTAGCAAAAAGCACGACAATATTTTCATGTTGTTCATGATGAAACAGACAAGGAGCACGAGAGACTACCCAGCCTGGAACGTATCATCTTCAGGTGTTAACAAGCTTCCCAGGCGGAAGAATGGGGGCAGGTTTTGTTAGAGTGACAGTAGGATCTGAGAGCAGTTGCAGCGTACCGTGCGGGAAGATTTCATCAGGTGAGGAGGCTCTCCTTCCACCATCTCGATCCCCACGATGCCAAGTGACCAGATGTCGACTTTGGGACCGTAGGGCTTCCTGGTGAAAATTTCTGGCGCCATCCAGTAGGTAGTTCCTACAGCCGATCTCCGTTTGCTTTGCTCCGCAGTGAGCTGAGCAGCGAGGCCAAAATCAGCTGAGGAGAAAAAACCACTGGGATCAAGCCAGCGTGAATTAGGAAAGCAAAGCAAAGAATTCCCCACCGTACCAATGTCCAAGAAGGCAGTGTGGAATCCAGCTGCAAAAGCACTCACGCAGGCATCACTCGGGCCTACAGCCGAGGAACTATGGAATGGGCCACTTGCCAAAAGCCCCCACTTTCAGACAGTGCCTTTTAGTCCCTGAAGCTTTAGACGGGAAGTGCCTTGCTTGGGAAGGGACACACACAGCCCAAAGCCGCTCCTGAGACCTTCTTCCCAGCCACACCCCCCTGCACCTGGCGGATGTGCTCTGCCACAGGCACCACTCTCGGGGAACTGGCAGTCACCCAAAGGCAGCCCCACACCACAGCCTGCCCCGGCTGGGCCTGGCTGACAACACCCACCCAACTTGACGGATCCGTCCAAGCCCAGGAGAATGTTGTGGCTTTTGATGTCTCGGTGGATCACTTGCTTGGCGTGAAGGAAATACAGGCCTTGCAGACACTGAGAGAGGAAAAAGAAACAGCAGCCTAAGAGTTCCTCGTCTGATTTCATCCCACAAGCAGGGAAGTGGCCCATCTGCACGACTGCCTTGCTGGGGAATGGTGAGCCACGGCAGGACAGGCTGCTGGCAGGGGCAGGAGCTTGCTGCTCCAACATGAGGACAGCAGTGCCTTCCTAAGCGAGGGTGTACTCGCTTTTGAAAGAGAAAGGGCTGCTGTTCCTCTGGCCAGTGCCCTGCAAACACAGACTGAAGGAGCACTGCTGCAGTGGCTGTGCTCTCTCCAGCCGCATGACAGCAGATGCTTTTGCATTTGGGGTGCAAGGCTCTCCTTTGAGGCTGAGCTCTGTGAGAGTCCCACGAGTATCTCTTTGTCTTTGCCACTGGTTTCAGATTCTGCCACCAGTGCCTTTGCTCTTATGGAGAAGGAATGCAGCACACACAGGCTTCAGGCAAGCGTTTAGAGAGGCCAACACAAACAAACCCACTAGAAGAAGGGCAGGCACACTGGCAGGCAATTCAGATGCTCTTGCTAGTGCCGGTCATAAGAGAAAGGCAGAAAGGAAGCTCAGAAGCTGAAATCACTCCTCTCCTGGCTACCTGTTGGGAAGGACCATCCCATAAAAGCCACGGGAAGCACAAGCGCCATCCCTCACCTCCCTAGACACAGCTGCTATCTCTCCTTCCATCATACGGATCTCCCTGATGACGTCATATAAAGAACCTCCGTCCATGTATTCCATCACGAGCCAGACTTCGTCATCCACCAGGTAGCTGAAAGGAGGAAACAACAGCGTGGAGATGAACGTCCGCATTTCCATGACCTGATGGATTCTTCTTTCTGTGTCTATCTCGGAGGAAGACAGGAGGAAGTGAAGAGTCCCTCACTGGGCTCTACAGGCCTTGAACTTTGTGCAGTCTAAAAGACTGCTTGCTATCCACACCAATGCAAAACCCTGGGAACAGGCCAAGGGAAATATGATCTACAGTGCTTTGTCAGCCCAAAAGACCCATGGGAAAGAATCAAACCCTAAACCCAACAAAACAACAAGGAGAGAGGGCAGGGACTTGGAGGCTGTTGGCTCAGTAAGATAGGGCCAAGTCAGGTCTTTGCAAGCACACTTCAAACTAGGTATGCCAGGAAAGATGAATGCAGCCCCAATGCAATCTCCTCCCAAGATGCTGTAGATCAGCCCAGAAACAGGAGTTAACAGCTCCATCCTCTGCCAGTGGCCAAAGCAGTGATTGAACCTGTGGCTTGCAGGATGTGAATGGCCCTTCCCAGCAGAGCAGCAGGACCACTCACCTGTCGACAAAGCTCACAAGGTTGGCGTTCTGGATGTTGCGCATGACCTGGATTTCATTCAGGCACGCTTCCTCGCTGCTCTCTTGCAGGAGACTAATTTTCTTTATGGCCACCTAAAACAACATGGAAAACCATGAACCAAAGAAGTCTGTGGCACAAGACTGCAAGGGGAACATGGAGACAGTGATTTTGGGATGACAGAGCTGGGCTGGCCAAACTGCCTTGTGACTGGACATCAGAGGAACTCAAAAGCTGAGCTTGCAAGAGCCTCTTACACCACTTGCTTGGGCGCCAGTCCCAGGACGCGGAGCCAGAGATCCTCTGCCTTGTAAATCTTGGAGAAACACAGTCTAAACTCTCCACCTCAAAGCTCAAACAACACTCGCTGTGCCCCCAGTCTTCCCCCAGGGCTTTATTTCATCATGCCCATTCTCATTCAAACGCTTCTTGCAAGCAGGAAGTCATCTTGTGCCAGGGAAAATGGAGCAAAACTGCTGGGAAACCTTTGGCACTGGAATTCTAGGGGGTCTCATCATTACTCCAGCAGCCGCTGGCATTCTCCTTTGCACAACAACAAAGCAAACGTACAGACATAAAGGATAAAATGGCATCCTAAAAACATCCTGAGGGTTACCCCTACAAGTACATACATTATGGAAAAAATGCCGTGATGATGAAAACATCGTTAAGAACACCTCCAAAAAACACTATCCTAGCACTTCCTCACTTCAGGAATTTTCATTTTGCTCCACTAAAACACTTTTCCTTCACACCATTGACACTTGCAATTACTGCCTGACTGTAAAAAGAAATAACCCACACCTTGGTCCTCTAGCGATACACGCCAGGCTCTGAGCAGGGCTCAGGCCCTTGAGAGACTCCTCGCAGATGTCTCTCTCTAAGCACAGTTCCCAAGGACAGCACTGCAGGTGACTAAGGCACTACCAGCACCATTCCCATGTATTTGCTAACAGCCAGAAACGAGAACTCGGGAACCCTGAGCCGCAGCCCCAAAGAGCAGGGCCGTGCTCTAAGACACCACCTTGGCACTAAGACCCAGCTAGTGTGTGCTCCTCTGAAACACACCGCTTGGCCTCCTTGCATTCCTTGGGCCAGCTGAGAAGGATCAAATCTGTCCCCACTGCATTTGGCAGGCAGACACTGCTCTGCACTTCATTTGCCTTTGCAGGAAAGCTCTACTGGCGACCCAAAGCTCAGCCACAGCTCACAGCAGAGGGGAGGGTTCTCGAGAGCTGCAGAAGCTGTGGCATTGCAGACACTTACCTCTTCTCCCGTGGCAGTCTCCACTGCCAGGCACACTGTGCCGAAACCCCTGGAAACAAAACAGCAGCAGAGAAAGGAGTTCTTTAGACCCTGCAAGTGCAAGACACCGGGGCACAAGGGGAAAAAAAGTCCTGGGGTAAACTGCAAATGGAACACAACACATTCTGGTCCGGCTCCTTTCTCTGTTTTCTCTTTCTGAAAGCCTCAGGACACAGATCCTTTCTCCAGCTGGCAAGGAAAGTAGTCTCCAGCCACAGCTGCAGCCACAGCCAGAGCAGGCAAAGGCTTCTGTTGTTGCACACACAAATGGAGAAGGACTCAAACCAGAGGATCCTTAGCTGCCTTCTGGATCCAGAGCCGTTGGCAGCTGCTTCTCTTTGGGGCACCAGACACAGGAAGGACTCTACTTTTCCGCTGGGTTCTTGTATGTTTGGCTCCTCGCAGAGGAAATGTTGCAAATAAATCCCATTTACAGTCAGCAGTGCTGGTTCTCAAAAGGGAATCACTTGGGGGATTCTTTGCAGGAAAGGCCTAAACCGCACAGGATCCACGAGGGGCCTGCCATCAGGCAGAATGCTGCCTTTTCCTCTAGAGTGCATTGGCACTGGGCATTCCCCTGAAGCTTTGGCTTTTGCCACCTCAGCTACAAAGGAGAGGTGCTTCTTTCATTTCTTCTTTTGGCTTCTAGACTTGGTGGTGGTCATCCTGAGCACCAAATCTTGTTCTCCACAAAATACAGGAAAGAAATGTTATTGAGAGCTGTTCCCTGACAGCTCTCAGCTGCCAACTTGACCTTAGAGGCCATGAAGTCTTTCCTCCTTTCATTCCCACGTATTCTGTATTCTTCTGAGACAAGCAAAAATGGTTTCTCCTAAGAAAAGTAGCAAACAGGTGCAACATGCTTGGGGGACAGGACATCTGCTGGGTGCTGCTCTTTGCTGCAGAGAAGACATTGCCAGCATCCTGGCGTCCTTGCCACGCCTTTGGACCACAGCTATAAATGCTGATCAGTACTGAGAGGTGGCAGCATCTCAACACAGTGTCTGAACAGCTCTGGAGCTTTGCCGATGTCACTCCGGGGAGACGTGGCACCAGCAAAACACACAGGCCCTCCCTTTGAAGGAGAAACTGTGGCTGCACTCACCCTTTGCCAAGCGTTTCCATTTCTGCGTATTTTGCCTCGGGATCTCCCTCGCTCACCAGCATCCCTGTAAAAATCCAAAGGGAAGATGCTCACTTCAAAACAGAGATCCCATCCTGCAGCAGATCAGAAAGGCAGCCCCACTCACTGGGCCCTTTCAGCTCAGCCAGTGGAGGAACAACACCACCACCACACCACCAAAACAACAGCAGCAAGGCAAGCAGCTCTGCAGCACAGACAGCCTGCACAAAACTAAAAGTCTAAACTACAATCTAAGCACATGGAGAAAGAGGCAGAGGAGACAGGGATCAGAAAACTGTAACTGAGTGAAGTGATTGTTGTCTAGAAACAGTAAAGGCAGCAGGAAAAACAAAACCTTTCTGTTCTCTGCAAGGAACACTCTGTGACATTCAACTAAAGCTTTAATCCTTGCAAAGGTGAAAGGCACCTTGCGTTCTGGAATCAAGTTTTATCAACAGCTGCCCTTTCCAGAAGAGGAAGAACATTGCAAGGTGCTTCCAGCAAAGGCATGATCTCCACCTTGAAGCAGGCCTTTGCCTAAAGAACGCCCTTCTGCCTTCCAAGAGCAGCAGCTCACGTTATAAGCCACTGGGACGGGCCCCAGGAATGAGGTCCCTCAGCCTTCAAGCACAGGCAAAGCTCTGAAGAGGACCTTGGCCATGCCCCACAGGAGCTGGGCCAGAGAGCTCCTTGAGGCCTCTCATTCTCTAGGCCACAGCCTCCTCCTGCTCAGCCAGAAACAATCTCTGCTTTGCCTTTTGCCTGGAGGGAAGCTCGGGCAAAGCCAAACCAGGCCCAGCTGCCCTCAGAGACAGGAGCAGCGCCCGGTGCTCCCGCAGCACCTCAAAGCACAACAGCAGCTCCTGTGGGGAGGCCTCAGGGCCTGACACTCAGCTGAGGAGGAACAGCAGATGGGACAGCTCGTGCTGACACACAAGGCACTGCTCCGGCACACAAGGATCACAAAGGACATACTCAGCATGGCCAGGCACTCGTCCTCTGTCCTCTCTCGCAGCTGCTCCCTGCTGCCAGAGGAACTGCTCGTGCTCCAGGTGCGTGAGCCGCTCGTGCTTGGCTCTACAGCTTGGGCAGCGCAGGACTCTTCAGAGCCGGCAGCTCCTGCAGGTGCCGGGACAGAGGAGGTGCAGCTCTGGGACAAGGAATCAAGTTGGGTCACAAATGTGCCTGGCAGAGATGCCCCTCCCAGCCCAACTCCAGGTGCAAAATCTAAAGCCTGGCAGACAAAATGTCACCAAAGGCACTGCTAACCAAAGCTGGCACTTACTGATCTTGGCCGCTCAGGCTCTGGGCTGACAGCAGGGGCAGCTTCACTGGCACCTTCCTCTTCAGCCTCCTCCTTGGGTACAGAGGCAGCCAGAACAGGTGCTGACGCTGCCTTTCTGCTCTGTGGACACAGCAGCATGAGGGACAGGAAAGAACCTGTCATTCAGAACCTTACGTATCTCCAGCTACAGGCCCCGCCGCATCTCAGCTGCTCCTTCAGCCACCCACAGCTGCCCTGTGGAGAGGGCCAGGTCACTCCTGGGGACAGTGTCTCCTCCATGTCCTGCAAGGCTGTGAACTGCATCTTTGCACTGCTCTCTTCACAGGGGAGGGGGAGCCTGCACAGCCACTGGGCACAGAGGGCCCCACTCTTCTGTACCGCAGCACATCCAAAGACATCCCAATGCTGCCTCTTGTCTCCCGCTAAGACAAATTCCCATCGGCATAGTGGGAAACTGACGCCTAAACGCCCAAATTCCACACTGCTTTTCCAGGCCTCATTGGCTGGGGGAAGTGCTCTGGAAGCGTTTTCAGCCATGCATGGGGAGTGCTGTCTGATTAGGAACTTGCAGCTCTGCTTTGCTCCAGCCACAGGCCTACCCAGAGCTGCCACTTACTGATGCTGGATCCTCAGGCCCTGCAGCGGCAGCAGGCGCAGCTTGGTGGGCATCTTCCTCCCCTTTGGAAGCCTCTTTGGGCTCTTCTTCAGGAAGACATGCAGCCAGAGAAGGCTCAGAGGTCGGTTTTGAGCTCTGCAGACAGACCGCAGTGTGAGGGACAGACAACCTTCTATGTATTCAGCTCTAGACCCAGATGCACTAAGGAGTAATCATCTGGAGAGAAATGGGATTCTAAATTGTTCAAACTCAAGTAAAATGGGCCAGTTAGATGGGACTGCACTCTCTTGTACAGCAGAAATTCCACTGTGGCTTAAAGCACCAAGAACCCCACTTTCATCTGATTCCAAGCTCTGAAATGGAACCGGAGGAAACAGCCAGGGATCCTTCTCCTGCTGCTGCTGCTGGGCTGCAAAGAGTCTGGACTGTACTCTCATTCTTCCAACCAGGCTGGCAACAGACTGTAACAGGCCCAGCTCACAGATTGCTCCACAAGTATCAGACGCTGCCAATGCCAAAGGCTCCTCTGCCACTCACCCAAGGACCGGATTCTCTCCAGGCATGGGCAATGTGACCTGCAACACACAAGGGAAAAAGAACCGGATGCTGTAAGAGAACTGCCCGTGCTGGGCAAGCCCACCAAAAAGTCAACCCAAAGACAGAGCTTTCTGCTTTCACTGCATTCCTCCAGCAGCAACCCTTGTGTCACACAGCAAGCAAGACAACAGCACAAAATACTGCCTTGTGTCCACCTTATGTCCTCTTTGGTCACTCAAGCCAGAGAAACATGAGAGTATGAAAATCCAAGTGCTCCTGAAACAGTCATTGCCTCTGCCCCACCCAGAAGCAGCTACAGCTCCTCTCTTTCCTGTACTTCAGTTTTCTGAAGAGATTGCAAGCAGCAATTGCCACGAGCTTGCTGAAAACGTTTGCCCAGAAAAGCTTCACCCAAGTCCCCCTTAGCCATGGTGGCAGTTCTATTGTGACACAGCATGGGAACAGCTCCTGGCTTTGGCAACCTACAAGTCTTTGGAAATGTCTGCTTCAGAGCTCTTTTCCAAGCTGATTCTGTCATTTCATCACAGAGCAAATGGCTCTTTTAGTGCACAAGAAGTGTTGAGTTCCACAGTCCTGTCCTGGGATGAGGGAATGCAGACAAGAAGATGCTTCCCCTCAGTCCTGGAGAGCAACAGACAATTTTTACAAGAACTCCTGCCAAGCTCTTGCAGTCTTCCCATCCTGGAAGTTGACTTGCCTGAGCCAGCAAACTTAGATTTCCAGACTCCACTGACACAGGCCACGCCGTGGCGGGAGCAGAACCCCCGCAGGCTACACTGCAAATGCCGCTAGAGACACCCCCTTCTTAGCTGGAGCTTTTGACAGCAGATTCAGCCAGCTAAAGGCCTCTTTGTGGGATTTTGCTTTCCAAATGCTGCACCAAACAAAAATGTCTACTTACGTGCCAGGTGGGCAAAAAAGTACCCAGAATAGGCCACAGAAAAAGCTGTGAAAACTGCAGCACACGCTTTCTCCATGGCTCGAGCAGCACCGCTCAGTCTGCACCAGATGACACCTGTGGGGAAAAACAAAACTCGTCAGAGTCCTGTCAGGGTGCAGCCTGCTGGCAGAGACCTCGTCGATCTGCAGGTTCCGCCCGCGCTGAGCGTGCCAAAGAGCTGCTCTGCACACTGAGGCCTTCCCTGCCTCGTCATGGCAACTTTGCCTTGACAGCGCTGTGAGGCGGCCGCTGACATCACAATAGCAGCTGCTCTGGGCTGCTTTGTGAATTCACACGTAGAACCAGACCTTCTCTACAGCTAAGGCCAAAAAAACCTGCAGAGTTCTCTCTGCTAAAAAGCAACAAAAAAAGCCTTCCTAGTCTGTAACCTATTGCTCAACTTAAAAACACACCAAGCCCCTATTGCCCACACTGAGAAGCTGAATACTGAGAATGGATCAGGATGTGAGGAACCACATTATTGATCTTTGGCTACTAATGCTTCTGAGCAAAAAACAGAAGGCTTGTTCCAGCTAGACCTTCTTTAGTTCTAGAAAGTAGCAAACAAGGAGAAGCACTATAATTACATTTAGAGATGTCTCCTGGGTGCAAAGACAAGGTCATAGATCTTTCAGTGCTATTTATTCAAAACTTTTTACATCATACCCATGGGTGTGATTTTAGCAAGAAAATGCCATGACCAGAAATGCCAGGGGGATTGTTACGTCTGGCTCATTGTCCTGGGTTGCAGTGTAGGCTGTACACAAAGTATTTATTTTATCACCATCTTCATGAACTGTTGAAACCAGGTGGGCTAGTGTTTTCCCAAGCCCCCTGCCTTTTCTGCTAATGGCCCATTAACGCCTTTGGGGTGTTTTCTGCTAATGACTTTTGGGGTGTTTTCTGCTAATGACCCATGAGTCACAGGTAACTCCCTCCAGGGGTTATCTCTGTTAATGGGCCATCAAGGACCCATTTCACACTTCTCATGCTATTGTGAGATGCTCTGCCCAGGGGGAGGAGCCAAGCATTCTCACCTGGATATAAGCTGGTATGTGGGACAGTGCAAGGGCACTTATCCACTGGATTCCCAGAGGACCAGAGCTCCCAGACCTCTCTACAGGATCACTGCTTCAGGAAGAGCACTTCACCTGGACTGCTTCCACCATCCTGCTCAGGTTGTATTCTGACTCTGTCAGTGATCCTTTGTGTTATTGTATTTATTTTATTTTACTTTTACCTTTTTACCTTTCTTCTTATTAAATTATATCTCTGACTTGGAGCCTCTCATTCATTTTGCTTTCAAACCACAACACTCATTCTAGCAGAGAGGCCTTGGGACCACAGCACGACCATCACTTTTTCCCCCATTTTTATCCTTCCACAGTGTTTTTGAGGACATGGGTCTGAGGATGGGTGACACAGAAGTGGCAGCTCTGCCACACAGCTGAAACCATCAGAGCCAGCGTGGCATGTGGGACTGTTTCTCTAGTCCAGCAGAACAAGGCAACCCAGAGCAGTGACACTGATACCAGCTGAGTCCAATCAAGACAAAAGAAGCCCAGCAGGGTGGTAGGAAGAGGCAGTGAAGTGGCAGAACCAATCCCCACACACATGCCCTGTGTGGTGGACTGATGGCAATGGCAATACCAAACAGAGCTCTGCAGGGAGAGAGACACCCATTGCCACCACCACCACCACCATTGCCACAGAGAGGGAGCAGGAAACTCCTGCTCCCTCCCTCCAGGTCCAGAACTGCTCCAGGCAGCACCAGCAGCCCCTATCTACCATCAGAACCACTCTGTAAGCCCTTGCTGTCTTGTCTTTTTTTCCAGGGGCCCATGTGACATTTCACCTTTGTTGGTTAAGCCATTAACTCTTTTGTACAATTTTCTTTTTATTGTTGTGTACTGCTTTTATATTTTTTTACAACACTGTAATTCTAACATTTTTCGCCTCTCATAGATTTTTTTTCCATTATCCCCCTCCGTTGTCATGGTGGAGGAGAGAGAGGAGAGGCTTTACAGGGACTACCTCAAGAAGAGGACATATAAAGGAGGGAATGCCTTAGGAAAAAAAAAAAAAATAAAATAAAAAAGATAAAAAAACAACCACAACCCTCATGCTGCCTCTTTTGGAAGGAATAAAAGTGCAAGTTTCTCTAATATCCAGCCACCAATCTTTGGGGTCTCGACAACCAAGAAGTACGGGAATCTGGAAATCTTGTTGTGAGAAACTAGAGGAGATTGCTGGCTCAAAACATTTCAGGTGGTTGTATGCGGGGGAAGGGGCAGGCCAAGCCTTGCTCTGGGTGAGGTGATGGCCTGCACCACACACCCCACACCCCCAGGCCTGTATCCCAGGCCAGAAGTGGCTGCTAATGCCTGGCACACCAGGGGCAATGCGCCACACCTGTGACTGGAGCCCCTAACCCAGCTCCTAAATGGCCAGGTGAGTGGAAGCCCCATGTGGGGGAGAACCCCAGGAAAGTCAAAGGGTATTTATCTCAGGATATGTGGCAACCGCATGTCTTCACCCTACCTCCTCTAGAATTTCTATCAGCTGAACACTACTGGAACCAGGAGTGGTAGCTATGTCAGTTCTTTTCTATATCTTGTCTGTCATTCTCTCTTTCTCTTTATTATTCTAATTCCCTCCTTTCAGATTTTTTAGTAACTTGAAATCTAACAGGCTTGGAGTTTGTTGAATATGCTAAGTTAATGCTTTAGGTTGGTTGAATGCTGCTCTAAATTTTTTGCCAAAGTTCTCTAATTTTCTAAAGTTGCCAGTGCCAGTGTTGTTTTGACCTCTTGAGAATATCTCATCAGTATTTCTCTCACTTGTCTAATTCAGAGCACATGAACATGTTTCAATCTTTTCAAAGTGTCTCACTGAGTGACGTTTTTGGGGCCTTACATTTTAATTGGCACAGTGAGCAGGGTACTCTTGAGACATGGGTAGTTTACACAGCAGTAACTGCTTGTCACGTAATAAAGGAGAAATAAATTGTCAGTCAATGCTGCTATTTTGTAGAAAAAAGTAATGGAATCTGTTATAAATGCAATGGCAAATATCGGGTTAATAAATGACAATTTATTAACAACAGAATATCGAACACCAGAAAAATGAGAAAACCACAAAAATAGGAAAATGTCAGCGCTGCGCTGGGTGGACAGGGTCTGCACACCAGGGTACAAGACGCCTAAATCCACGCCGTGCAGTTCTCAGTCCACCGTTTTATAGGATTTTTCTGCCCTTAGGCAGTCCAGGTGTCCAGGGTGGGCTGAATAGTCCGAATTTCTTTTCGATGGCCTTCCCCGGATCTTGTCAAGTCCCGTTGTTTCATTCCGTTGTTTCATTCCGGGAAGGTTCTTTTCTTATGTCAATTTCACAGGTCAGTCTTATGCTGATTTCAGTTTGCATATGGTGCCAGAGAGTTGATGAAATCTGCATCATTGTCAAGAAGGAATTTCTCCTTGCATTGGCGAGGAAGTGATTCTTATCAAGGTTGGCCAGAGTCTTTGTCTAGTCTGATGATTCTTGTCCTGTCTTTGCAACTGAGATTGGCAGGCTGGGGGGGAAACGATTTGCTTCCTACTGGATTTTACATTTTATTAACATTGTTCTTATTACACATCGGATTATTATTTCATACACGAATTTTTACCCTAAATTTATCACAAATCCCACTCAGAAACCGATCTAAACTGCTCTCCACTGACAGACTTGCTAAAAGCTTATATATAAAGGTATCCAGCCCTAAAGAGAGATGGGGACTAGGGAAACTAGCACCATCCACAGTTACTTGTGGAGAAAACATGAACTTTGGTAAAAGAAAATTTTAAAACCCTCGTATCCATATTTGTGAGTCGAATATGTTGCTGAGCAGCTAGAGAAGGAGCTGAATCAGCTGCAAGTTGCCTCTGAGGCTGAAACAATAGCCGGCCGCAGGCCATAGCAAGAACTGAATGCCAGGAGGAAGCTAGCCCCCAAAACCTGAGAAACCAGTTAAACACGGTTGTCCAAAGCCAAAGAGCTTTAACGTTGCAATTTAACACGGCTGGGGAAGGCCTGGGACCAGCGTCTTCCAGACTCGAGGAGAAGGCAGGCCTCCCAGACTGCACCGCCACTCCCACAGCCCTTGGGAGGGGTTTCTGGGGAACCCCTTCCTTCCCTCTAAATTCCGCCTGCCCGTAAAAAATATGGAAGTGGGATGCCCCAAACAGGATGTCACCTTCCTCCGCTCCCTGGAGGAGAGGAGCAAAGCCAGTCTTCTTCCCTCCTCCTTATCCCAGGCCCTGCCCACTGATAAAGAAGGAATTCGCTAATCAGGAGGCAGAGTTAATGGTAGTGATACTTCACTCAACACTCTACTCACCTACAAGAGAAAATTAGCAATCATCCTAAAGAAAGTTAAATGGAGAATGTTTTGATAATTTCGCTAGTGGGGGGAAATGAAATCTTTTCGAGGAGGAAGCACATGGTGAAAATTCCTGGTCTTTTGCCTGGAGAACAACCTGTTGCGTGAAAAGTTTGGACACTTTGGACGAGGGAGAACCCCTATCTATCCCCACTCCAAAATACGCTAAAATTACTGGGAGAGTGTGGGAGGCAGCTGACCTCCAAGCAATGCATGAGAGACGGCTGATGCCCCTTTGATCTTCTTCTGTGTTATTGTTACTTATTTCAAAATTTAAGGATAGAGACTGAGAAAACGGAATCTCGGCACCACCTCCAAAAAGTGAGTTGGGGAGGGTGGTGAATTCAAATACCCTAAGAGGCTCTTTGGAAATAAAATGGGAACTAAACGGAGATTCAGTTTCCCTGTACTCTTAATGAAGCTTTGCAAACTGCTCCTGCAGTGCCTCTTTCTGGCAGTGGTGGGTATTGAGCATTGTCTTCCACCAGAGGCAGCAGGCCGAAATGCTGCCACTAGAGAATCTGTAACCCTTAGGAGAAAATGCTTTTATCACCATGCAAGTTTGTCGTTTTGTCTCACTAATAACCCTGAATGTTCAAGTGTATCCTCACCAGTCAGGAGACCGAGTGTATGTCCAGACCCGGAATAAAGAGCCAATTAACCAAAATTTTGATCCCATGACTGTGAGATCTACAGCTAGAGACTCCTAAATGATGTGATTAACGTCAGCTCTGGACACACAGAATTGTATTGAACAGCACAGTAAATGTAACTCTGCTGCAGATAAAGCTATAATAGGACAAGAAACTCTAAAATGAAAAACATTAAATGGTTTACCTTTCTGCTCATTTCCTTAACAATGTCTCCAGTATGCAGCATGGCTGTTTGTTCCTGAACTAGTCAACCATCCTAGCAGGACCTTGTACCTAATGACTGTAATAGCAAGTATGGCTTTGACTGCCAGAGGGGTAAGAGACCAAGAAAGAAAAGAGAGCCAAGTCCTTTTCTGTAAGGACCACTCTAACATCACACACATAAAACAAATACTACCTGACCCTTGGAAAAGAAATTTTGGTTTATGGACTTCATATATAATGGACTCATATGGACTTCAAAACAGAATGTAACAGAAAGTGTAGATCTGACAAAAAAAAAAAAAAAAAAAAAAAAAGTTACATAACACTGAAAAGGTCTCAAAAGGGTGGTAGGGTGGTTGGCTACTCTAAATTAAGATTGCCTACAAGATGCTAAGAATCCTCATCAGTATTATTAAGGTACTGGATAATTTAAATAAGATAACTTTTGCCAAATCAGTTTTATTAGTGATTGTTGCTTTCTTGATGTCTTCTAAATTTCTTTTTACAGACTTTTATTGTTGGTTTGACTTAAGGATCACTGAAACTTTCTGTGGCAGAGAACACAAAAGAATACTAAGTGGATAATTCCTCCTCATGAAGTAGGTCCAAGTAGGACTGAGTTTTCTCCTTCTAGAGGTGTTTCATGGAAATACGAAGTGGTGAGAGGACTGAAGAATTGCTGTTCTTCACTGCATTGAGTGTTTAGATTTTTTTATCTTATTAGGTTTTAAGACATTTATGCTCATATGTTTTATATGTTTGTTGGAACCAATATTTTTAAACTTTTGTATTTCCCCCCTGGTTGCCACAGTGAAGATTCCTCTCTAAATTTCCCTTAGCCAAATTTTTATATTTCGTCCCATCTCCTCAGAGCAAAACATAAAATTACTACACCAAGGCAAGTACATGGAGCAATGGCAGGTGATGTCTAGAGCATGACTGTGCAGAAGAAGGGCACACGGAACTGTTGGTGGCCCTTGGAAGCAGGGAGAAAAGGAGCTGACAGAGGAGCAAAGGGTGGCAGCTGGAAAGCTCTCTCCAGCTGTAGACAAAGAAGGCATAAGTGATTAAACTGACAAAAGACAGGAAGAAAGATTTTGAGATTGAGAGCCACTGAAAGATTAGGTAAAGTCGGAAAGGTATTTGGTGGGAACCCAGGACCTTGACTGAAATTATATGCTGAGGAGGTTGGAACCTCTTGATTTTTGTTATATCTTTGACCCTCACCCCTGAGGCAATCCAGATTATTACAACAATTAAGTAATTTCAGATTACTTTACTGAGAAAGGTTGCTCTGCTTTCATTTTCTGAAATGCAGTAAAATGATCGCTCTCTGGGTGCCTGTTCCCTTCTCTGGCCCACATGACAGGCAAAGTGACCCCATCGCCAGCAGGAGGAGTGTGCAAATGGGAGATATCCTGGGGAGAGATCGCCGGCATGGAGGTATTTTGCTGGTATTTTGATGCCGAAATTCTGGTGGGGAGAAAGGTTCTTGTGTCTCATTTTGCAAGCTGAGCTTCCTAACCTCTTTCAAGTCCTTTCACAGTCTAGTGCTCTGTCAACAGTGCTTCATTTCTATGATGGGAATTCTGAAGTTCTTTCAAAGAAGCTTTTTGTGAAAGAGAACAGGTCTGGCTTGCAGTGCACTGCTCTGTAGGCCTTAGGAAATCATTTTGTCAGCCCTTACCCACCTACTGCCCTAAAAATGCATGTGAGAGACTGAAGCTTTGCCAGCTGTGACAGTGCCCAGAAGAGAAGGCAGTTAGGGGCAAAATAATGAGAATTATTGTGCTGTTGGCACATCAGGTACCAGGTGGGTACAAAAAGGACGTTAAGACATCTGTAAGTAGCTTAGCTGAAAATAAAGGAGAGGAAGGTCCAAAGAAAGGAAGCGGTAGAAGCATCAAAGGAATGAGACGACCATGTAAAGGAGTTAAAAGTAGCAAAAAGAAAAAAATAGTAATTGTATAAAATACTGAAAAATTTAAACAAGGTTTCTCCTGGTGCTGGATGGTGCATTGGGGGATGGTGTTAGCAGCTTTGGGTGCCCATCCCAAAGCCATCACCTATTTTCCCTCAGCCCTGACAGGTCCAGGCAGCCTTTCTGACAATGTTTTCCCACACGGCACACAATCAATCATAAGCCTTTGATTAGCTTGTTTTCAAAAAGAAGAGAGTGATGCCAAGTTTGTTGTAGACGTTTTCTCTGGGGAACACAAAATGAATTTTGAATCCAGTTTGAAAACATAATTGGCCATTGCTTGAAAAACTCCTCAGAGAGGTTTGTGGTACTTCACTGAATTCTTCTACCACTGTGCAAAAATTTCATTAAAAAAGTTTAAAGATGCTTTTTATTTTAAATGAATTAATTAGATGTCTAAGTACTTGCAAGCATACTCTACTGCTATCATGGTCACCCATCAGCTGGAAAATATATCTGAAGAATCACCTTCTGAAAGGAATGCCATACATTTTAAAGCAGTTTTGTTAGTTTGTTTGCTCTTGTGGAGCCAGAAGAAATGAGCAATCTGAAGACAAATTAGACTTCATTTAATCAGAGTTGGAATAAGAGACCTATGTGTTAATGTAAAAATGTGTGTAACAAAGGTTGGGATCACTAAGTTTTAAAGCGAGCTTGGTACAAGCCAAGACCAACCCAGAAGGTGGGCCTCTAACATGCTGTGTTGGTCCAGTGCCCCATCCCAATGAGCTGGACATCCCATTGTGATGTCACACGTACTGTCCCCTGGCAGTGAACTGTGATGTCTCTACGGTTAGACTGCAACCTCACATCTCTTGGGGCTTTCATTCAGGCCCAGAGAGAACCTGACTCAGATTGGCTCAGATCTGATTTCCTGCCATGTGTGTCCATGAGATCTGGAGGTTTGAGAGCGGGGACAGTAAGGGACCAAGGCTTCTCCATTTTGTTGCAGTGTGTGAGATTCTTTGGTAGTGCCAGTGATGGGGAGCAGCTTCTCAGGACTCCCTGAATTGCCACGGAGAGGAGACAGAGTCATGGGGACAGAGTGGAGCTGCCCCATTTGCCATGATGAGCAAGAGGGTGTTGCTTGTGTGATACCCTGTGGCCATGAGTTCTGCATGGGTTGCATCCTGCGTTGGGCAGAGAAGAAACCAGAATGCCCACTCTGCAGAAGATTGATAGAGTCTGTCAGGTTTTCTCTGCAGGAACAAAAATACCTCGAGTGTGTCATCACACCCCAGGGAGAATCACCAGAGACCAGCAGACAGGCAGAAAGATCTCTTGGCCTCCTGGATCGAAACAGCTACCAGCGCCCTGGAGTGGCTCCTGTGCAAGGGACACCCTCCCCAGCTGAGCAGGGGCCTGCTGGAACAGCGGCTGTGGGTAGCCTGCTGCCCAAGGTCTGGGCAGAACTTTTCCAAAAAGAAGAACATGTTCTTGACCCCATGCTGCCCTGGCTGCGCCAGAGGCTGGAGCCAATATATGGGTCCCAGTGGTGGCTGGCAGTGAGAGCAGAGAACAGCATCTTGTATGCCCTGTGCCTCTGCGGTCCAGATCGGGAGGCCATGGTCCAGATGCTGCAGCCTCTCCTGGAAGAATATACAGAACAGCTGGTTGATGGCACAGTCAGTTTCATTGTGGGCCAATGCAGTGAAGAGGCCCAGAGGCTGCTGTGCTCCCATGCTGCTGGGAAGGAGACCAGTTCCCACTCCACCAGTTCCACCAGCTCCCAGGGAGGGACTCCCACCTGGCATCCAACCCCTGCCAGCAGCCCTGCAGGCTCTGACATGGAGGACCAACCCAGCACAGCAGAAGCTGCCCTCTCTGCCCTCCACATCCCCCAGCCATCTGTGCTGATTGGTACAGAGCAGGTGCAGCCCCAGAAAGAGCAGGGGGAAGTGGTGGTGTCAAGTTCCTCTGCTCAGGGCAGCAGCCACAATCCTGCTGTGCCTTGTCAGGGCTGGGAACGCTCACACAGGGGGCCTCGTCACCCCACAGAAGGGACAGCCCCCAGCCCCCAGGACTCTCCATGGAGTACAGAAAGGCACACTGAGAGAGAGTGGAGCTGTCCCATCTGCCATGATGCTCATGAGGATGCTGCTTATGCGATGCCTTGTGGCCACCAGTTCTGCCTGGGATGCATCATGCATTGGACAGACAGGAAACCAGCATGCCCGGTCTGCAGCAGAATGATTTTGATTGTCAAATTTTCTGTGCGTGGAGAAGACGACTATCTACAGTGTCTTGTCACACCCTTTGGAGAGTTGCCAGAGATCCGAAGCCAGGCAGGAAGAGCTCCCAGCCACCTGGCTGAAAACAGCCCCCATTGTCCCATGCCATCCTTGCCATCTTCTCCACAGGGGACACTGTCCCCAGCTGAGCAGGGGGCTATGAGGCCAGAGGCTGTGGGGGGCCTCCTGCCCAAGGTGTGGGCAGAACTCTTCCAAAGTCAAAAGCATCTCCTAGACCCCATGCTGCCCTGGTTGTGTCAAAGACTGGAAGCAATATACGGGTCCCAGTGGTGGCTGGCAAAGAATGCAGAAGGACACATCCTGCAGGCCCTCTGCCTCTGTGGTCTGGATGGGAAGTTGTTGTTCCAGATGCTGCAGCCTGACCTTGAGGGATATACAGCACCGCTGGTCTATGGCCTTATTAATGTCATTGTGCATGAATGCAGCATGGAGGCCCAGAGGCTACTGGAATCCCACACTGCTGGGGAGAAGCACCATGGCCCTGCCACCAGCTCCACTAGCTCCTGGGAGCAAAATCCTGCCTCCCCTACAAGCAGCCCTGAAGGTTCTGATACGGAGGACCAAGCCAGCACCTCACAAACTGTGTTCTGCATGGATTCCGACTGTCCCTCATCTGTGTCCTTGTCTGCAGAACAGGTGCAGGCCCAGGAGGAGCTGAGGGAGGTGGATGAGTCATATTCTGTCCAGGGCAGCAAATGCAGACCTTCTTCTTCTGTCCAAGGCAGGAACTTCTCACGTAGGGGGTCTCGGCACCCCCGGAAGAGGAGGGCCCCTGGCCCCCAGAACTCTCCCAGCCCTACAAGAGGCCACTCCAGTGATGGCACAATCAAGGCTCCAGCAAGTCTTTATTCAAAAGACAGAAAATAAATTGTTATTTCCCTGACATAGTCACTGAGTGTGACTTTGTCTCCCTTCACTTGGGGCCTGTCTGTGATCCCATGACCCTCCACAGTCCAAAGATCCACAGAGCTGCAGGGCCCTGTTGGTGGTGCCTCTTCCTGCAGGAAATCCTGCTGCAGCCATGACAGTGGAAGAGGTTCTGAATGAAAAGGGAGCAGTGCATCTACGTTGGAGAATGTGCCAAATAAAGACCAATGGTGCCTATGCACAGATGGAATGAACATGCTGCTCTATACAGTGTCTTTCTCTGTGGCCAAGGGGACAGGCAGGACCCTGTGGTCCCTTGGTCAGAGGGGTTTCTGGGCAAACAGGCTGGCAGGATGGCTTCTGCCTGCCAGCCATGACAGGCTACGTGACTGAAAGGATGGTGTCCCTTCCAGGGTACAAGGCACTGGGGCTTCAGAGCAGCTTCTCTAAATCCAAACACCAATTTGTAGGGATAACCAGAGTTCTGTGACTGATCACAGCACAGAGAACAACTTGGATCTGGCAAAAAAACCACAGTGGTCTTGATGCTGCTTGTAAAGTTGCACTTGGGTGAAGAAACGGGATTCAAGGAAGACATTCCTTAGCTGACCTGATGGCTGATCCTCAAAGTTGGGAAGTGTCTGGCTGATGAAGTGATTCTTCTTCCCTTTCTTACTTCCTCTCTCCTTCCATACCTCCTCTCTCCTCTCTCTCTTTCTCCCTTTCTCACTTCCTTCCTTTCTGTCTCCCTTCCTCCCTTTCTTTTCCACTTTCCTGTCTCTCTTCTGCCTGTCTCACTGAAGAGAATAATTGATGAGACAGCACATCCCACCAAGACCAGGATCTTGGTCTTCCTGGAGTAGAAAGGTTGTCCCTTGTAACTTATTCTGGAGAGATAACTATAGCTCCTTCCTGTGCCTATGGGATGAGGTTCCATTGCTGGTGTTTTTGTGGAGCACCAATAAAACAGCTGGCCAGGAGCTCCACCTTCCAGAAGCTTGGCAGACATGGAAAGTGGAGAGGGACCTGGCACAGTGGGCAAGTGTCAGTGGCAGTGGATGAGAAGGTGTTGTGGTTTAAGCCAAGACATCAACCAAGCACCATGAAGCCACTCTCTCACTCCACTACCAGGGGCAGGGGAGAAGGAACTGGAAGAGTAAAAGTTACAGAATTCCTGGGTTGACATAAAGATAGGTAATAGGTAAAGCAAAAGCTGGACACAGAAGGAAAATGAAACCAGGAATTCATTCACTGCTTCCCATGGCCAGGCAGGTGTCCAGCCATTCCCAGGAAAGCAGGACTCCATCATGTGTAATATTTACTTGGGAAGACAAACACAACAACTCTGCATGTCCTCCCAGTCCTCCTTCCTCACTCTACTACATCATGCTTAGCATGATGCCATTTTGCAGTTACTGCATCAGAATTCATCCATTCCATCTTTGCTTCTGTGTAACTGAGTGTTCCTGATCACCCAGAATTGTTCTTCCTTTGTACTGCCATGCAATAATTAAATATTCTCCAAGAGAGCCTCCAAATCTGCCTGCCAGCTACTGAGAGCATTGGCCAAACACTTCTTGAACTTAGACAGGCTTGGTGCTTTAACCACTTCTCTGGGAACCTGTTCCAGTCCTCAACTATCCTCTGGATGTAGAAACTTCTCCTGAAATCCATCATAAACCTCCCCTGATACAACTTCATGCCATTTCCTTGGTTCTGTCACTGGTCACCAGAAAGAAGAGATCAATGCCTGCCCCTCCACTTTCATGAGGAAGCTGTAGACTGCTAATGTTTCCAGTGTTTCTTCTTTTGCTTTTTTCTTATTAGGAGACCTCATTGTGTCCATCCCTTTTCCTTCACAGATTGTGTCCACACCTGGACTTCTAATCCTTTTTTTCTTTTTGTCACACTTTGTCTCACTGCATGCTAGATACCCTAAAAGGCTGTATTCATCAGTGTAGCAGTCACTGAATTATGATGATTTTGATGAGGTCATTTTCTCTCACTAAACTTACAAGCTCCTCAACTGTGGTCTCCATAGCAAGTTTTGTATTTCCATTATCCAGCAGATTTTTTACTTTTCATCCTGCTCTTTTCTCCAGAAGTGGCCCAGTGATCTGTTAATTTATCAGTTTCTTTATCTGCTTCCTTTGTCAGAGCAGCAGCATCTGCAGTAGTGTTCCCTCTGGCTCTGCAGACCTCTCCATTCATTAAAGGATTTTATTCTGTTCGATAGATTGTCATAAACTGTGAACAGTAGTCTGAGCCCTCCTCTGCAGAACTGCTAACAGTAATTTTCAACAATCTTATGAAAAGCAGAACCTCTCCAATATTTAGGATGCTTACTCTGTTTTCTGTAACATTGATTGCTATGTCTGCTTCTTTATCTCCTTTTGCCTTTTTCTTTACTACACAGTCCTGGTCTGCTTATTCCTCTGGAGTAGTGCTCTTAGGACTCAAGGAGCCAGAGCCTCTCTGACTCTTTGTAGAGCACACAGAATCAGAGCATGGTTGAGGCTGGAAGGGATTTAGCATTGGTGCAAGAGGATTAGGTCAGGGAATACTTCAACAAACTGGAAATAATTAAGTCCATAGCCCCTGATGGGATGTACCCTTCAAATGCTAGGTGTTGAGGGAGTTGGCAGATATAACTGTGAGGCCCCTCTCAGCAACCTTTGACCAATCACAGCAACTGTGGGCACTACCCAAAAACTGGAGAAAGCAAATGTCACTCTATCTTCCAGAAGGGTAAGAGCCCTCCCCTACCTTTTCCTGTTACTTTGGATGTTGTAAACTATTCCTCGCAGAATAAAGAAAGAGTTATGTTCACACAAGAAACTCTCTGAATGTGATTTGAAAGGTTTTTCAGGTGATGAAATAAACAATTTCCCATTTTCTTCTGTGATAAAGGCATATGATTCTGGTGAAAGTTAAATGACATTTTGACCAGTTCTGCTATACCTTTATGTACCTTTCCCTGTTGAAACTCAGTAAAGACAGCTGTGCAAAATATTTTTGACGTATTGATCTGGAGCACAAATAATATTTTTTGACAATGAATATGTAGAAGAGTTATGTCTGTAATGCAAAACCTCAAAATTAGTTAGCTCAAATCCAATATTAGATATCTGTAACATAAATATTGATGTAATTTAATGCAATCCCCTGTATTCTTGATAGTTTTCTTAATCACTGTGACTTTACAGACCAAAGCTATTATGATGTAATTTTTATTTAGGGGAGATATTTTCACTGTTATGTTCTGTATACTTATTTAGGTTGTTACCTCCACAGTTGCAGCATTTATTAAATAGCCCATTGACTTTTTGTATGGCATTTCTGAAATTATTTGTTTTGTTTTGAAGTGGCCACAGCTGCTGGTAAATTGAAGGGCTGAGATTGTATTTGGGATATATTAGCTGTATGTCAGAGAGGAGAGAGTTATGTTTCTAGGTTTAACTTGTAAACATGAAAATAAATTTATTCTGGTGATAACATTCTAAGTTTGTATTGTTTTGTGTGCATTAGTAGAATATGACAAGTAACTCTCATTAAAAATTGGTATTTTGGAGTTCATGACATTATATGGGTAAATTAGATGAGCACATCCAAGAGAAGTTCACTGTAGCTTACTAAAGAGCTTAAATATACTGTAGAAAAACTAAATACTCCTAAAGTAACCCTAAATTTTAAATAAACTATCTTGAACTATAAAAACCAGAGTTACAAAGAGAACTTCAGAAAACAAAAGTAACAGTTTTACACCTTGTACACATGATATGTCAGAATTAGATACTCAAATCATACTGCACTGAACACTGTTGTCTATCATTTTAATTAATGGAGACTAATGAGAAGGGATGATTGTGTCAAATAAGAACTGCTCAGTTGTTTAGTGTTTCACTTAGATAACAAATCTGTATTCAATGATATTTCATAAATTTTGGGGAGACCTTACAGATATTTTGGAGTGAGGTTTGAACTACCCCAGCCTGGGCCTCACACCAAGGCCAGCTGTGAAGCCTGTGGTGCAGTTAGAAATTAGATGTTAAAAGATGCTAATGAGAGATAGTGGGTTTTCTAGAGGTCAGTAGGTATAGTTATTAGTGTGAACACTTTAAGGAAAAATAAAACCATGTTTGTTTGCATTTTCCCTGTGCTGTATGCCAATGAGAAGTAACTGCAATTGTAAACTATATCAAAGTGTATATAACCTGCCATATTAGACTAAATAGATGGAGAACGTAGCATTAGTCATAGTGATTGGATCTGCATTTGCTCTTGTTCAACTTCCCATTATTTTAAGGGTTTCCCTTGTTTTAAGACCTCACCTTGATGCTGATCTCCTGAACAGTATGAGAATATAGTATTATGTTTTACACAGGTAATTTTTGTTCAGCATTTCTGTATGTGTAGCACAAGCAATACATTCATTTTGGCAGTATTAATGGATAAAATAGATCCATGGTAATCACTGGAAAAGAAGCAGATAAATATTAAAGTTCCCTTAGTTCATTCAATAAAGAGCTTTCACCTGCCACTAAATCCAACAATGGGTTTAAATTCTGAGTATTAAGTTAGAGAAGATGTTTATTCCTTGTAGTTCATATCACTGTAAGAAGGGTTCTTAGAAAAATAACCTAAATGAAAGCTTTTCTTTGCCTTCTTATATTTCAGTGAGAACATTATGCAGGTGATGCAAATAGATTAGAAATTAATAATTGAAGAGAATACAACTGAAAGATGATTTATGTATGTTTGCATTTCTGTTTTATTTATAAAAAATAAATTTAGAAGAAAGTCAAGCTGTACACTCATCAGAGGTAGAATGAGTAACCAAGAATGCCATGTTCTCTTTTAGATCAATTATTCATTATTCGAAAAATACTCCATACTCTGTATTTGGCTTAAGGCACAAAAGTGGAATGGAGCTTGCTAGTTTGGGTGACTGGGTTGCCTTCCTAATATTTTTTTTTTCTTTTTAGTGCTTCTATTTATAAAACCTTTTCTCTTCATTATATTTCTTTTTTTTTTTTTTTTCCAATTTAGAACATTATCAGTAGCAATGTAATAAGTAGAAAGCTTTAAAAAATTGAATCATGCTCTTTATCCTGATTAAATTATTGCTTTGCTTTCTCACTGGAAAATCACTTTTGGTCAAAGAGGAAAGGGACTTCATCTCAAACATGAAGTGACACAAGTCTCTGGAACAAGGAAAGCATATTTGATATTTCAGAAGAGTAGGAGATACAAGTGGAAAAGATGCTTTCATCTGTGTTTTGTGTGTTCAGGGGGAAATAATTTACTGCAAAAGTTAGAAGGCTTTTATTCATTATTCATTCTCAAGGAGAAAAAAATGTCAGCTTCTAGTAGCTAGGGTTGCTAAAGTGAGGCTTAGGTTCACCTCTAATTCATGCTTGGGCATAATAACAGTATAAAGACAGTAATAAAAGTTTGTGGTAACTTGGATTGCAGCTGTCTACACCTATTAGCTAAATAGCTCATGCTTTAATGAAGATCTACTTCATGTATGTAATAAAACTGGATAACTCTAATTGCAGCATGTTCATGTGCTATCACACACAGCAAGCCAGGTAAATAGCCACCATATTTGTTGCCCTCTGTAAAAGCAAAATTTCCTTTTCATACAGAATTTACTCAGTGTCGTGATTATGTTTTGTGTTTTTCAAAGATTATGACTGCTGCAAAGTGCTGCAGCCCCTCAGCTACTACTTCACTTATTTGTGTATAAGGGTGTGATTCCTTCTGCTGTTTTTTCCTCTCTCCTTTCTCTCTCCCCCCCTTTATGTCTGTTGTGAGAGAGAAATATGTGTGAACTCATTTCTGACTTGGAAGGCTCTTCTACCTCTCTGCCCTGTTTCCCTTTCCACCTCTATATAATGCTTTCCACTTTCCTACTACTGAAAATTCAACATTTTATACACTCAGGTTCTGTAAATTTACTTCCTGTCTGCTGCCGGTATGGGGCCACAGTGTGGGTTTTTAACATTTAAAAACTGTGGTTCATAAGAGTTTTATACTTATACTGCAATAGTATCTGCACTCAGCTAAATTGGGATCCATGGTGCCATTGGCTGTCCATGTCTAGGTAACAATGCATAGTTCCAAAATCATTTGAGGACAAATAAGGAGATGAGGGAATTTTAAAATAATTTAACAAAGCATAATGCAACTAGTTAGATGACAATATGTAACACTGACTATGCAATTAAGTGCTTATGTGCTTAAGTGCATCAAGAACATCCTGGGAACTGAAAACAATGTAACATATTGGTTGATGAAGTCAGTAGTTGCTAAAAATCTTGTTCAATACACATGTTAAGTTGCCATTCGTGCAGTTACAGATCTCTGTTCTTGCTCCTTCTCATCTGTATTCTAATTCTGACATGTGATAAAAACAGGGTAAAAATTCGTGTATAAAATAATAATTCGATGTATAATGAAATAAAGCTAAAGTAAAATTGTAAAATCCAGTAGAAGGGTAACCGTTCTCTCTCAGCCTGCTAATCTCAGTTGCAAAGACAGGACGAAGATCATCAACTTAGACAAAGACACTGGCCAACCCTGATAAGAATCACTTCCTCGCCAAGGCAAGGAGAAATTCCTTCCTGACGACGATGCCAATTTCACCAACCTTCTGGTGCCACAAGCGGAATGAAATCAACATAAGACAGACTCTTGGAATTGACATAAGAAAGGAGCCTTCCCGGAATGAGACAACTAGACTTGATGAGATCCGGGAGGGCCATCGAAAAGAAATCCGGACTATTCAACCCACCTTGGACACCTAGACTGCCTAAGGGCAGAAAAATCCTATAAAACGGTGGACTGAAAGCTGCACCGGCGTGGACTAGGGCGTCTGGCACATCGGTGCGGACCTCTATCCACCCAGCGCGGCGCTGACAATTTCCTATTTTTGTGGTTTTTCTCTTTTTCAGGTGCTCGATATTCTGTTGTTAATAAATTGTCATTTATTAACCTGAAATTTGCCTTTGCATTTATAACAGACAGATATTGCGTCTCTTTCTCTCTGACCAGCTCACGATAGGGCGTGGAACTTTCTTTGCTGCAGCCTTTCACAGCTGCCTTTGATCCTTCTGCTCCACGGTGTCAGGAGGAATCTGCACTCTCCTTTCTCTAATCACCAGATCTAAGGCAGCAAAGTCTTCTGTCCTGGCACCTTACCATTAGCTTTTGCTGTGAAGAAAACAGCTTTCCTCCTGTATATGAGCACCACTTCTCAAGTCATGAATGCCAGCTCCCTAACCATGTAAATGTATCTTAGGTTTTAGATTATGTTTTTCCACTTACAATGCAGAAAGCCTGAACTAGTTTTTTCTAATTTATTTCTGTTTTGTTTGTTTGTATGTGTTGTTTTTTTTTAATAAGATACTGTAAAAAAAAAATCACATATGTCTGCAAAAATGTTCAACCTATACCTTCACCACAGCTATGCAGACTTTTTTTCTGACATAGATGATGTCGGAGAGACAATGAATACTTGAGAACTGATGTTGTCCTTTGTAGGAATAATACCAAGAAATATGAATTTAATTTCTTATTCGTATATGCACTTTTAATACCTTGAAATTGAACTTCTAGATTCTTCTCTAACTGTTAATGAAGGGTAGAAGACAATTATTTTCTTACAAGCTATGTTGCTTCATATGTCTAGTTTAGTATAGGTGACAGTGAATTCTTAGTGACTGTTAAACCACATCAAAAGTATGGGAGTTCTGGACTATATCTGAGCCCCAGAGGTTCCTTATTAGTAAAAAGGTAAATGCTTGTTGCTTTGAGGGAGATATTACACATAAATCTGTTAGATAAGTAAGTAGTGCCAATAAGATTTCCATTCAAGGTTAAACTTGCCACATATTTTACTAAAAGCTACTTTTATGAAAATACTTGCTTGAAGAGGTAGATTTGTATTTTTCATTAAATGGAAAACTAAACTGGGGGCCTCTGAAAATTCTGCTCTCTGTGCCCAAGTTAGTGTCTCTCTCTCTGTATTTCTGAGAGAGTAATTCCTTTTTCATGGAGACAAAATATCACAAAATATTCCTAATGTTAAGTTTAGGCTTCTGCAGTTTCAACCATATTAAATGTAAATATAATTTTTTAAATGCTTATCAAAAATAGCTTATTCATGAGACACCAAAGTGCTTGTCAATTTTTTACATTTCAACCAATACTTTTGTAGAGTGTAGCAAAAAAAAAAAAAAAAAAAAAAAAAAAGAAGAAGAAGAAGTGTTCATCTGCCCTGATGGCAAAATTTATGACTGAAAAAAAATTGTAATTTTAATATTCAGTGAAGGCAGAAATTGGGGGATTGACCGTATTTGTGATCTGTATATATTAATTCCAACTTCTTATATATATTTTCTAGATTCATTCTTCAGCAGCTTATGTGTAGTTATCATTAAAGCCATCTTCCTGTTTTTCCATGCATAGAGTATATATAGTAACTGTGGCATAACAGGTTTTTCACTCCTGTTTTGGTATTGTGTCCCTCTCTTACAGTATCAAGAGAACTGCCTTGGTCCAAAATCTCTTTTCAAGCTGCTCTTTACAACCAAAGCATATTTAGATGGAGCTACTGCCTTAAGATGCTATGTCAGCAAACCCACTGAGTGTAATACTTGCACTTAGTTGTGAGGTAGTTGTTTGTTCGTTGGTTTTTGGTTTTGGTTTTTTTATCAGTAGGCATACTGATACATTTTTTTGTAACCCCAACTATCAATACTACCTCTCCTTTTGCCTGACTAAAACCCCGCATATGGTGGTGTTGGGGGTTAGTTTGTTTTACTCTAAAGAATTCTTTTCCCCATAAATTACCAAGGAAACCAAGAAAACCAAATGCTGAATACTTAAGAGTAGTTAACCAAAACAAAGAGGTGGCCAAAGCTCGGAGGGGGAGATAATGCGGGTTTTGGGGGCAGGTAAAGGACGGAGCTTGAGGCAGCCGGGCACTCTGGTTTTTTCGGCGTTCGAAGAGAGAGAACGGCTGGGTTGCTGCTTGCTGGGAGAGGAACTCATTGTCACCAGAAAGTCCGGCTCTGGGAGATCTACTGTAATCTGCTCCCCTGCCTTGGAATTTCTGAGTTTCTCCACCTGCCCCGCCGTCGCGGCTTCTTCAGCACTGGTCCTCTTGCTACAGTGTGACCCTGCACCTCCCTGCCCTGCCGGGACATCTTCGGGACTTTTCCACTCTTTGCAGCTTGGTGCTCTAAGGATCCAGCAGGGGCACCGAGACTAAACTGCCCTGGGTTTTTGTGAAGCAAAGCCCGCAAGGTTCTTGGTAGTGTTTTGTTATTAATGCTGTAGTTGTTGTTTTTGTTTCCTTTGTTATACATACTAGTAAAGAACTGCTATTCCTACCCCCAAATCTTTGCCTAAAAGCAAATTTATAATTGGGAAAAAAAAAATGGGGGGGGGGGGGGGGGGGGGGGCGGGCGTGGTTTACATTCTCCGTTCCCAGGGAAGCTCCAGCTTTCGCTGGCAGATATCTGTCTTCCCTAACCGAGACAGGTGTATAGATATGGTGGGTAAATAAATATGCTTCTGGTCACACAGCCATGATTGAAGCTGTCCTGTTAGGTTTGTGTTGGGAGGAATGGGTTAAAGCTTGGAAGACTGTTGGGAAGGATTGTAAATGACTCAATTGACCTTGCATTTGGAAATAACTCTTGATAAGCCTCTGAGAACCACAGTCCAGTGATCCTCTAGCACGAACCATCTCTGCCTGTGTGCCTCTGCCTGCTGCTGCTTTGGGGATCCCCTCATTAGCAAGGTAAATGGAAATAAATGTATTGGTTTTGTTCTAACTGCAAGTTTGTAGCTGTTTGGGGTGGCTGCCTGTATCAAGCCCAGTTTGAAACACCACCACTAACATCTTTAAACTTAAGTAACTTTATAGAATTCAGTAAGTATCTGTCCCATCAGAAGTGCGGCATATGTCATGCTTTATAAATACATGAGTCAGGGTCCTCATGTTGCAGTATTTAAAATCCTAATCTCTTTTTTTACTGCATAAATCTCAGGTGCTTGTGTGTTGATTATGTGATGTTATTTTCCATTCAGTCTCAAAAAGTCTTGGCACAGTTCTTCTGGCAGACCACATTCTCATTGGCCTAACTTAGCATCAGTAGCAAAATTGCTCATCCCAGTCTTCATAGGGCTCCCTTTTTTTTCCCCGAAGGTTACATTTGGGAATGTACTAGATAGCCCAGGTCCCAGCACTGATCTCTGAAGAACTCTGGTGGCAAGTCTCTATTCCAGGAGTTAACCATTAACTCATACTCCCTTCTCCCATTTCCTTCCCATCTGTTAATTATTTCTCAAACCCAAGAGTGAAGTTCTGATCTTAGGCTTAAGCCTTCTTTTAAGGCTTAAGGTTTCTTTCAAAATAGGTCTGCTTTAGGAGACTTGGTGAGAAGCCTTTTGAAAATCCCATAGACTCTATTAACTAGATCCTCATTGCTTACTGATCCTTTTAAAGGCTTTAAAAGCTTTTCCCTGTGATAATAAACAAAGCCAAAGTTTGCAGTACGTTTTAAAAATGTGTACAATGAGACAAGTACCAGGTGATTACTGTATATGGAATGTAATCCAAATAACAGTGTTTAGATGTTTGGGTCACTAAGCTATGTTAATTGCTTTTAATAAAAGGTTTTATGTCTTAAATAAGGCTTTACCATCTGGATTAATTAATTTTTTGAGGTTTGTAATGATAACTGTGTGACAAATACATAGCTTATGGACTCTAGGGGTTTATTATTATTTGGAGGCAATCTGTAAACATGTTATGAAAATGTGAGAAACACTCCAAATACGTATAGACTTCGGTATCCAAAATAATGCAAACAGGACCACTTAGCATATGAATTAATTATTTTCCAGTGTCTAAGAACCTTATTTTTTATTTAATTAAGGAATAACTCTTTATTTCTAATGCATTTTTATTTAGTTTGCTTTTGTACAGTTTGTTTCCAGAGTCCACGATTGATAACTTGTGAGCATTTGAAGGTTTTATTAAAATTTATACCTTAAAAACAACCACTGTTTGAAATTTTAAACCCTATAAAAGAAGAGAGTGAAGCATTACTGTAAATGAGTTGATAGCCCACTGTGACAATGTAAATAAAACTCCTGCTGCGTTAATGCTGTTTGGTACTGTAGATTTTGTGGTAAATGTAGAAAGCCTTTGCAGAAGACAATGGTGCAACACACCACATTTCTCCTTCAGCTCCTGAACCTGGTAAATGGTGGGAGAAGTGTTGGTTTGTCCAAAGAGACTGCTCAGTGCCTTGTGTTTCCCCATCACTGGGCTGGCTCTGTGCCAGGCACTGCCCAAGCCCCGGCCCGGGCTGGATGGAGCACAGCTCTGTGGAGAAGGGCCCGGGGGGGACAGCAGCCACCCATGTGGCCAGGAAGGCATACGGAATGCTGCAGTGCTTTAGGAAGAGCAGTGTCAGCGGGCTGAGGGAGTGATCCTGCCCCTCCACTCAGCCCTGGCAGGGTCACACCCTGGAGTGCTGTGTCCAGTGCTGGGGGGCCCGGTACAAGAGAGGCACGGAGAGCCCGAAGGAGGAGCACTGGAGGCCAACAAGGACGATCAGGGAACTGAAGCATCTCTTACCAGAAATGGCTGAGGAAGCTGCACCTGTTCAGCCTGGAGAAGATACAGCTGAGAGGGGACCTTATCCATGTCTAAGTTCCCTAAGGGAAGGTGTCCCGAGGATGGAGGCGGGCTCTCTTCAGCGGCGCTGAGCAACAGGACAAGAGGCAATGGGCAGAAACTGATGCAAAGTAAGTTCCACCTGAATATGAAGAACACCTTTCTTTCTGTGCGAGTCACCGCTCGGCACAGATTGTGAGTCTCCCTCACCGGAGATACTCAAGAGCTGCGGGGATGCGACCGTGTGCGACGGGCACTGGAAGGGCCGCCCCTGGCCCTGAGCGGGGGGTCAGAGCACATCAGTCTGCGCTCCCTTCCAGCCCGGCCCAGCGGGCTCTGCGGTGACTCACGGCGCTCCTGCCGGGCCCGGCCGCGCCCCGCGGTTTGGGGAGCGCTCCCCGCTCCGGCCGGGGCGGGCCCGCCACTCCTGCCTCTCCCGGCACTCCCGCCGCTCCCGGCACTCCTGCCTCTCCCGGCACTCCCGCCGCTCCCGGGGGCCGGCCGGAAGCTCCCGCCTCCCGGGCGAAGGCCGCGGGCCGGCGCAGGTGTTGGGCGGCTGCTCCGGGGCCGGTGGGCGCTCTCCGCCCGGCTCGTCCTTCTCCGGCCGGCTGCTCTCGGGCCCCGCGGCAGTTCTCTCCCGCCGGGTGGGTCGGGGGGCCCGGGCCCGGCCATGTCGCGGAGCTGGCAGGGCGGGCGGCCCGGCGGGTCCCCGCAGTCCCGCGGGCCCAGCCCCGGCCCCGGGCCCGCCCCGCCGCCGCTGCCCCTGCAGCCCCCCTTCGGCCCCGGCCGCGCCAGCCCGGGCCCCGGCGCGCCGGCGGAGCTCAAGCCGGTCCGGCGGTTCATTCCGGACTCGTGGAAGAACTTCTTCAAAGGGAGACGCCAGCCCGGCTCCAGCTGGGACAGCACGGCCTCGGACATCAGGTACATCTCGGACGGGGTGGAGTGCTCGCCGCCCGCCTCTCCCGCCCCGCTGCGGCCGGCGGCCAGGACGGGGCCCGGCTCCTACACGGACCCCTTCGGGGGCTCGGGCGGGAGTTACAACTCTCGGAAGGAGGCGGAGGCCATGCTGCCCTGCGGAGACCCCTCGGGCTCGCTGGAGCGGCGCGCCGGCAGCGGGCAGACGTACAGCCAGCGGGTGGAGGAGTACCAGCAGCGCTACGCCTACATGAAGTCCTGGGCAGGGCTGCTCAGGATCCTCGGCGCGGCCGAGCTGCTGCTGGGCGCCGCCGTCTTCGCCTGTGTCACCGCCTACGTGCACAAGGACAACGAGTGGTACAACATGTTCGGGCTCTCGCAGCCCTACGGGTACGGGGCGGGCAGCGCCTACGGGGGATACTCCTACAGCGGGCCCAAGACCCCCTTCGTCCTGGTGGTGGCGGGCGTGGCGTGGATCGTCACCATCGTGCTGCTGGTGCTGGGCATGTCCATGTACTACCGAACCATCCTCCTCGACTCCAGCTGGTGGCCGCTGACCGAGTTCGGCATCAATGTGGCCTTGTTCCTCCTGTACATGTCGGCTGCCATAGTGTACGTGAACGACACCAATCGAGGCGGGCTCTGCTATTACCAGTTCTTTAAGACGCCGATAAATGCGGCTTTTTGCCGTGTGGAGGGCGGTCAGACTGCGGCGATCATCTTCTTGTTTGTCACGGTGCTCATCTATCTGATTGGTGCAATGGTTTCCCTAAAGCTGTGGAGGCACGAAGGGGCCAGGAGGCGCAGGGAATTAATGGAACAGGAGGTAAGTCATTAGTTACCGTTTTCTGCCCAGCGGGTACCACATGGTGGGGGGCAGCTGTAAGATCGTACCGTGCAGTAGACAGAGTCCAATCAAGCGTCTTTTCTGCAGCAGCAGATCTATAGCCCTGGGGCTGAATTTTAACCAGCCTTACAGTATTAGAAACTACCAAATGGAAGGTGTTTTTAAGGTGCCAGATCCAAAGTCTTGGACGCTTTTTTTTTTTTTTTCTCTCACCTTGGGTAAGGACCTGGCTCTGTTCCCTTCATAATACCGGGCTCTCTTCTTGAGTCAGCTGATGAACTACTTCCTAGTGTGTATTTTCCAAACAAAGAAGGAAACGAACAATGTTCATCTGTTCAGCAGGGTTAGGTGGCTTAAAGCCACCTAGCATTTATTTGAAAACTGTGGGTTCAGCACATCAAGTGCTAGTGTGAATGAACCTAAGAATGTGAAATACTTATTTTTACTTTGCAAGCAAAGCTCCAAGCAACTTCTTCAGGCCTTTTCAGCATTCCTCACAATAGTTGTCAGCAAATACTAGTAGAGACAGCCTTGGTTAGATTTCGATGTCTCAAATTTCAGTCAGCCACTTCTTTTTCATGTCAGATATTTTGCCCGACTACTGGCCTTGCACATACTAGAAGCATTCAGTATTTGCTTGGTTAATGATAAACTAGAACAGTAGAGATTTAACACTCTTACATAGAGAGTTCAAAGTAATTTCTGTAAAGCTTCCTTCATTTGAAAATATCACCAAAAAACCCTTTAAAAATGAGAAAGACTTAATATAGTATGAAAATTAATGCATGTGAAACATACATAACCTAAGGAGGGGCAGCCTTTAAGTGATTTTGGAAAGAGAGAGTTAAAAGTTGCATTTCCTCTGCTCTGTAACTGCAGTTTGATTTGCAGCATCTTTATTTAACAGTGGTTTCCAGTACACCATCTTGCATAAAACTGAGACTTTTCTTTTGAAAACTAATTATAATTCTTCAATAAAAGTTTTTTAAACAACTGATAGTATGTCCTGCAAGGATGAGGTGATTGCCAGAGTTACACAGAAGGTGTTCATTCTTCCCTGTTACTATGAAGTTCTTTTAGTCTAGTTACTAAACATTTCTAAAGGGAGTCCTTTAGTGATAGAGATTAGACTCTGGAGGGTGCTGTGCAAAACATCTGCAGGTTGAGCTACCAGTTAGTGCACTGTTGTGTGTTCTAGGCAATGAATTAGGTACATCTCAGAGTGTTAGTAGTTAACATGAGCTGGAATCTGAAATAATAATAAAGGAGCTTGAGAAGTGGATGGAGTATTTCCTGCAAGCTGTTCCTTCCAAGAGCTGTGCTCTCGGAAATCCTGTTGTTCTGGGGTTTGGGTGGTGGTTTTCCTTAAACAACAAGTCTTTACATTAGTGGATCTAAAAATATTCCTTATGCTGAATTTCATCATACCGAAATATAAATGTAATTTTCTGTACAGTATGATTTTGAAAATATTTAAATTTTCAGAGTCTGTGCTTTTGCATACTATTTTTGCTGAAAGCGAAATTTAGTTATTTCCCTTTTTTTTTTTTTTTTTGATAGATGAAAACACAATCCTTTTTTCCAGAAAAAAAGGTAGGAAATTGGAATTTATTTTTCTGTTTACTGGTAATTTTAAATGGTTATTCTTTTCCTTGTGTCTATTTTAATTATTTATTTGTTCATTTGACCTCGAAGAGATTAGGTTTAGTTTTTTAAGTTAGTTTGGACAGCAGTCGCTTGCCTAGAAGATTCAAAAGGAGCTTGTAAAGAACTTACTCCTAGTTAGGCTAGGTTATAAAATCTATAAAACTGTAGATGTGATGGCTGCCTCTCCGTGTACTCTTACCCTTTTCTATGAGGTGGCAAGTTCTGTAGTATTCAGCACAGAGTTTGACTAAAACAGCAGGTCGTCTGATGCATGATAGGTTTGAGACTCTTTTTCTTCCTGGATATGTGCCTAATTTGCAGGAGAGCCAGCACAGCGTAGGTGTCCTGTGAGTTGAGCTTCTTCCTTGGTCTCTGAGACTGCTCCACAGACTCCCCCTGCCAGTTTTAAAGCATCAACAATGTTAGTGTTTCAGCCACACAAAGTGTCATTGCATAACTGCAAAAATTGTATAGGGTTTCCAGAGAAATTATGGTGTATTAATTTTGGTCTTAAATGTCTCCTGTTGGACACCGCGAATTTCTCCACCAGTTTTCTCTGTTGATTCAGTACTGGATCAGTTTGTGTCCTAACAAGATTCCATGTGTTTTTATTCTGGATCGAGGCATGAATTGTGCAATAGAAAACAGGGAGAAAAGGGAACTCCAAAGAATTAAATGATTCCAGTTCATTCACAAATCAAATGAATACTGAAGGAAACTTCCTTACACTTTTTTTAAGATATGCAAAAAAATCTTTCCAAACCTCCAGAAGTATTTATCTGTACTGCTGTTAGGACAAACTGAAGAAAAGTACTCTGTGAGAAGCATCACTCTAACTCATTAAACTGATTTTCTAATTACAATAAGAGTTCTAAGAAATATCTGTGATCTGCTTCTACTGCTGCTCAATACATGTATCTCCATCTTAAAGTTGTGTATTTTGTGATTTATCTAAAACTGATTTCATTAAGAACAAATTCTTTCTCTTATAAAACAGTATGAAGGTGATGACAGACCAAGAGAAGAAGTCAGTTACAGGGAGCTCAAATCACTGGAACGAAAACCAGAGCTACTGAATGGCCATATACCTGCAGGCCACATTCCTAAACCTATAGTGATGCCAGACTACTTAGCGTAAGTGACTTGATTTTGATGGACCAACTTAGTGGAGGATACCTGAATAATGTTTTTCACTCTGCATTTATCCTGTATACACTTGTGGTTTCTCTCCCATGCACGTGCTATGGGAACTCGTAATTGTGTGTTAAGTTAACATTTAAAAAGCAGAGAAGATCACAGAATCACAGAATGTGTAGGTTGGAAGAGACCTTCGAGTCCAACCCAGCCTTAACACCTCAACTAGGTATCAAGTGCCACATCATGGTATCAAGTGCCACATCCAGTTTCCTTTTAAACACATCCAGGGATGGTGACTCCACCACCTCCCTGGGCAGACTATTCCAGTATTTAATCACTCTTTCAATGAAAAACTTCTTCCTAATATCCAACCTATATTTCCCTTGGTGCAGCTTAAGACTGTGTCCTCTCGTTCTGTCAGTTGCTGCCCTGGAGGAAGAGACCAACCCCCAGCTGGCTACAACTACCCTTCAGGAACTTATAGAGAGTGATATGGTCAGCTCTGAGTCTCCTTTTCTCCAGGCTAAACAACCCCAGCTCCCTCAGTCGTTCCTCACAGGGTTTGTGTTCCAAGCCCCTCACCAGCCTTGTTGCCTCCTCTGGACGTGCTCAAGCGTCTCAAGGTCCTCCCTAAACTGAGGGGCCAGAACTGGACACAGCACTCAAGGTGTGGCCTCACCAGTGCCCAGGACAGGGGAAGAATGACCTCCCTGCTCCTGCTGGCCACACTATTCCTGATCCAGGCCAGGATGCTCTTGGTCTTCTTCGCCACCAGGGCACACTGCTGGCTCATGTTCAGCTGCTGTCACCAGAACCCCCAGGTCCCTTTCCTCCGGGGCACTGTCCAGCCACACTGTCCCCAGCCTATAACGCTGCAGGGGGTTATTGTGGCCAAAGTGCAGCACTCGGCACTTGGACTTACTAAACTTCATCTTGTTGGACTCTGCCCATTGACCCAACCATTCCAGATCTCTCTGCAGAGCCATCTTATCTTCCAGCCGGTCAACACACGCTCCCAGCTTAGTGTCATCCGCAAATTTACTAATGAAAAATTCAGTAGCCTCATCCATGTCATCAATGAAAATATTGAACAGAGCTGGTCCCAGCACAGACCCCTGAGGAACACCACTGGTGACTGGCTGCCAGCTGGATGCAGCACCATTCACCACCACACTCTGGGCCTGGCCATGCAGCCAGTTCCTAACCCAGCAGAGTGCTCCTGTCCAAGCCCCGGGCTGCCAGCTTATCCAGGAGTGTGCTGTGGGACACAGTGTCAAAAGCCTTGCTAAAGTCCAAATAGACAAAATCCGCAGCCCTTCCTGCATCCACCAGGCGGGTCACCTAGTCATAAAAGGAGACCAGGTTGGTCAAACATGACCTACCTCTCCTAAGCCCATGCTGGCTGGGCTGAGACCCTGGCTGTCCTGTAGGCGCTGCATGATGACACTCAGTATAAACTTCCATTATCTTGCCAGGTACTGAGGTCAGATTGATGGGGCTGGTATCAGTGGCATAAGACCAGTACTATAAATAAGGAGTCTTAATTAAAAAATCAAACCCACACAAACCTCAAATGTTGAAGCAGAATGTAATAATCTAACAAATATAATAACTGCCAAAGGAACAGAAGACCACTATATAGATATTAAAAGAGAAAACTAGAATACATGGGAAATTGAGTTTTTAGGGCCTGAAATTTGACTACTCTTATACTTTCTAAGGGCTGAATTTGTAATGTGCTCCCTTTTAAAGGGTAGGCATTTCCAAGTCTGATATCATAAATTAATTTTTATACTATTTGCTATGGGCACAAATAGAAACAAGGGAGGTTTCACCTGAATATTAGGAAAATATTTTTTCTCTGTGAGGGTATGCACAGGTTTCCCTGAGAGACTGAGTCTCCATGCTTGGAGATATCAAAAGCTGTCTGGACATAGCCCTGGTCTGAGTGTTCCTGATTGTGCAGGAGGTCAGACCAGATAACCTCCAGATGTCTCTTACAACCTCAACTATACTGTGATTCTCTGATTTCAATGCTTTACACACATGCACATTTCAGCAGGTTATGCGATTAGGAAAAAAACCCAGAAATACACTGCCAAGGTGAGGAGGCTTAATGTTGTATCTCTAATTCTTAAGTTTTTTTTTTTTGTTTTTTTGTTTTTTTTTTTTTTTTTTTTTTTTTTTTGTTTTTGTTTTTGTTTTTGTTTTTGTTTTTGTTTTTTTCCCAGGAAATACCCTGTAATTCAAACAAATGAAATGAGAGACCGGTACAAAGCGGTATTCAATGATCAGTTTGCTGAATATAAAGAACTGTCTATGGAAGTTAATGCTGTATTAAAAAAGTTTGATGAGCTGGATACATTGCTGAAACAGCTTCCACACCATCCTGAAAGCATATATGTACGTACTTGTGAAATGGGCTCATGGAAAATACTTGTATTAGGTGGTATTACACAGTTTCTGACTGTCTTCAGCTAGGACACAATGTTTTCTAATGCTGGCTGTCACCTGGTGTGAGAGGAAGTTTCCCCATATGTTACACCATCTCTGGGCATTAATCAGGGATACCGGGTTCCAGTTAAGATGTATACATGGTTTTCTGGGGAGTTTTGTTTCTTTGTTTCATACTAGTAGCTTTTAAGTTCTAGTCAGTCACAGTTGATGTATTTTCATTATTTCTCAAATACAAGATCTACATCCAAAATGTTACAATGATCACGTGAGAATTCTGATCAGTATTTTGTAGAATTTACATTTGGAGCACACTCAAAGTTTAAAAATTTGTGGTTTCTCATTAGGAGCAGGAAAGGATATCAAAAGTTCTGCAAGAATACAAGAAGAAGAAAAACGTAAGTGGTTTTAGATTTACATTACTATTGAATCTAATGGCTAGCAAAGAAGGTGCAAATAACCAGTACTTCTGACACTAGGCAGATTTCAGTATGTCAGGGTACCTCAGGTATCTATAGTGCTACGTGTATTTTGTCTTCTAAAACTTCAGCAAAGTTAAGACACAACCCATACACTCATGCCAACAAGCATTTTTAAGAATAATGATTGCAGTAGGCACATGTCAGAAAAAACTCCAAACCACAACCCAAGAGTTGAGCATTTCCATCTTCTGAGAGTATGCTTCATCTCTTAACATTCTGCACTGAGAAGATCACTTCTGTTACGTTCACTGACTGACACAGCCAATGGATAAAAACAGAAAACGGAGTCTTACCTTTGAAAAGAAGTTTTGTAATTTTTGAGGCATGGAATTTAGGCACTCTCAAAAAGTAATTTTCAGTGTAATCCAAGAGGTTTCTCTTTGTAATTTTAAATGCAGGCAGCAAATGTGTATCTGTGTTCTGTTAAAAACATTATGCATTACAAATACAATTTTTTTTTCTCCATGGAATCCAGAGTTTGTGCCTATGTTAGTTAAAGTTAATTGCTTTTTTTGAGGGGGAAGGATTTATTGCACATAAAACAAATACGTGTATAAAATCTCAGTTATGGTGAAGGATGTAATTTATGCAGATTTCTGTTTTAAAACACCTCTATTTACTAACTACAGCATATAAAGCCAGAACATTTTCTTCTGGTCTTTCATGAACGGAAGGAGAAACAGGAAATAAAAAAGGGCTAGGGAAAAAGAATGTGTTTTTTTTGAGAATATTTACATACTGTCCTTTTAGTCAAGAACAAAATCAATAATAGACTGTATTTGGAAGAGTCTGAAAGCCCAATATATTAATGTAAAGATTTTTGTATTTTTGGCAGGATCCTGCATTTCTGGAGAAAAAGGAGCGCTGTGAATATCTGAAGAATAAGCTTTCTCACATAAAACAACGAATTCAGGACTATGATAAAGTTATGAATTGGAATGTAGAAACTTAGCAATGCCTTCACTTCATGGATACTATTTTCTGTTTTTAAAATAGATACTTGTATTTTAATCTATTTATTTACCCTTTGGACAGTGCACTTCTGGGGATTACTTAATCACTGTCATGTATTTGGATGTTGTACATTACTGATAGGTTTTGTATACAGATCCAATTGTAATTGAAGTTGTAAGTTAGGAAACCTCTGCTAACATTCTGTTTTCATTAGTGCAAATCCTGGCCTCTTAAAGGTGATTCCTTTATTTGAAAATACTTCATTTGCAAACTTGCAAAGCCTACCAGCGAAAGCAGTTTCCAAATACCCTGTGGAAACTTTGCACACAAATGCTGTTAAGAATTTTGGATTTTATTTATATGTTAATGATATATCTTAATGATATCAGAAAGAGCTAAGCTGTTCTTTCTTTGTGGGGTTTGATGCACTGCTTAATTGTATTGAATAATTTGGGCTATTCACAAGCTATTTAAATAAGAATTTTTGTATTGTATTTCCAAATGCTGTACATTATACCAGAAATCACCTTGAATTTTGCCTAACAAGAGAGAAAAATAGTTTTGTTTTTAGGCAGCTGGGGGAGGGGGACTTGGTTTTTGTGTTGCCCTCTTCAGAGATGATGCAACAAATTGATACTTGGCCTTAAAGGAATAGAGGTAAAGGAGGAGACATATTAATGTTCCATTAGTGTTGCTATAGGTCAGTGTGCTGTGCCTACCTTCTGGATCATGCTATTAGGGGTACATGTGTTTAAGGACTTCACTCTTCATCAGCAAGTAACAGGACTTTTTGTCTGTGCAGCTGTTAGTGAACTTGGCATTCAGAGAGTAAGTACAGCAAAATGAATTCTCATTCAATGCATAAATTGTTAGTATCCTCATTAAGGCCCAGAAAAATGTATTAAAAGACGTACTTTCCAGAGCATATTTGCATAAATTCTTTATATATTTTTATATTTTATGCTGGGGATATTATGCTGGGGATAGGTTTGTATGTGCAAGTATTTTCATAAGCCAGTAAATTTTCTCTTTGTGTCCTTCTTCATATCTTCATTTACTTTATTAACTTTTTTTTTTACTTACTAGAATTGTTAGAAGCATTGATAGTTTTTGTACAGTTTTCTACAACTGCAATTTGTCTGTTCTGAAATATGTTTTTTAATATTAAAAAGCCCACCAGTGCAGCCATATTACTCTCTTGCTTATAAAGACATTTTGTTTGAAAAATGTTTTTTAAACTCTGATTACAGTTACTGCAAATTTTTGTTAGTGATTTGGATTTTTCTTTGAAAGAAAATTTTTAACTTCTGCCTTAATTTAAAGGAACAACAGGAAGGCCATTTCCAGTTTAGTATGGTCATGGTACTCTGCTCTTTACTGCTGGAAATGTATTAACATACCTCACTCTGACCATTGTAGCCTTTCTGGTTTGTTAGCCCTTATCATTCATGCTGCAATTCTGATGGCCATACACCCACCTTCATATTTGTAAAATTGGCATTCCAGTTTTATCAGCCACTTAATTCCAAGAGCTTCAGTGGTTGAAGTAAATAGCACAAGATGCCATGGGAACACTAAGAGAATTTGAAAATCTGGCACCTCTTCATTTCAAAGCCTTCAGTCTCATCTACATAAAGGTGCCTCAGTATTTTCATTATTCTGAAAACAGGTGACAGCCAATGCTATGCCTTGTTCTCTCTTTTCTTTCAGTGCCTTTCTCTCTAGTTCTGATTTGTATTAATTTCAAAGGAGAAACCTCTCTTCCTTACAAAGGAGGTGGGCCAATTTTTTATACTTATTGTGCTGAATATTTGTTAAATTGTTCTTTTTAAGAGAAGTACTTGTCCAAATCTCCACAGTCTAAATAAATTACCTCACACTGTACACCCAGGTTTCTTGTTTTTTCTCAGTGAGAGTTCTGGGCATTGCATCAGCAACAGAAGATTAGTGCAAGTTTGAGAATCAACTGGTGTTGATGAAGTGCCAACAATAACCTGACTGATGTTTTCTTTGGAAGATTCATAGTCTGCACACTTTACAGGTCTTCTTTCTGTAGGACCGTGAGACCCAGCTCCAGGCTTCTTTTGACAGTGGTCTGAGTTTCAGTCTTTGAGAAACTGGCTCCTGATTCCTCAGAGAGTGTCTGCATAACCTGTGGAAAACTATCATGCTGCTTCTTTCCTGCCAAGTTTCCAACAAATGGATTGGGAAAAGGGAACACCATACCTGTGCCTGGATTGAGGAGATTAAGTGGCAACATCTGTATGTGGATTCTTGTGTTTCCCGGCAAGATGCCACAGGTGTGGCCAAGCAGATTTTCCAAATGTTGGGAAGAGAAGCTGGGAGAGAAATATTCCCTTCTGTCTGCCTTTTGGATTCCAAGCAGGATTGGTGTAAAGCATGACAGAAGTAAGCTCCCATCCTAGGGTACACAGGCCATCCTATGGCTGCAGCAATGTGTTGCAACCATTACAGTAAATTACTTGCCCAGTCCTGTGTCTGTTACAGGCCTCAGAGCTGCTCAGCCACTTCTGGTGTGCACAATCTGTGCGGTGTTTTGCTCTAACCTACTAATGGACAACTGAAAGGGGTCTTGTCTACAATGCGACACACATGCTGAAGAAAAACTGTTAGTCTAAGATTAGTCTAACATGTTCATCTCTCTGAGAAACTGAGATTAATGAAATAAGAATTAATGGCTAGAAGCTGAAGCAATTTGGAGCAGGGCAGAAATTGGGAGGAGAGTGATGGGAGAATCCCTCAATCTGAGTTACCGTAAGAACTATCAAGGAAAGTGGCCTCTTGATATTCTTAAAGAATAGAAGGCATACTCCAGACAAAACTGGAGGTTTTAGATGATTATCACCTCAATCTCTCTGCAATCCCTCTAGGCTCAGCTCTGCATCTACACTTTTGCATGTACGTGTAAACAACGTGCTGTGTGGTTTTACCCGTGTGACTGGGTTTTTGCAGAAGGTAGTTAACACGTAAATGAATCACCTAGGAATATTGCCTTACATCAGTGGGCATGCTTTTAATTACAGCCTGTCCTCAAACCCTGATTGTATACAGCTAGAAGTTTTATCCTTCAGTCTTCCTCTTGGAAAATGCTTGCCTGGCTCCACAGATCTATAAATCGAGATGTTCAAGATTCTTAGTGTTTCTACAAATATTATAGTTTCTAAACTGGATTGGTGTTTCTTCTTGTCTTTTTAAGCATTTGGGTATCCTAGGTCAAAACAACTGTGGAAGATTGGCATACTTTTTACTAAAGTGTACATTTTTTTCAGGCCAGATAAAGCAGTGACTAACAGACATACCCAAAATTTTGTCTTGCACAATAGCCTGACCAGCTTTCATGACACCATCATATTGACTACAAATGCTCACAGCAATGAAAAATCTAATTGCTTTGAAATTGTAAAAAAAAAGTATCCAGTATGTTATTTATTAATTTCAAAATTGTGGTGGGATTTCAAGCACTTGTACAATCAAGTTTTACAAAATTACTGTATATCCTGCATTCCAGTCCAGCACCGAAATTCTTGGTCTCAAGAATAAAAAATATCCTGAAAGAAGTCTCATTTCTACTTCTTTTATTCAAACTGATAGATTATAAGTCACTTCATTTTGGTGTTTTATAGACTGGACTTTTTCCTTCTAAAGAAAAGATGGTCTCTGTTGTAACAGGAACTACAGCTATTTCAGTTCCAAGAAGCAAATCCTGACTTTTCAAAGAATTCCTCTCTTCCTATCTTCATATGGCTTTCCTTCAAAAAAATAATTGGTTTTTCCCAGGTATGGTTTTATTGAAAGCTAATTAATTTCTCTTCTCTTTCTGTTATAATTATACGTTGCTCCTGATAAATGCAATAAGCAGAAGGGTACAGAAGTGGTTAGTTTTGCCTCACTCCTGTTTCAAGAATTGTTACTACTGTTTACATGTTTTCTTCCTCACACATTGTCTTACGTGGATGCAGAGTGAGACTCCTAGAAACGGATGTTCGGTAACTTTCCTGTAATTGAAGAGGTGAAGCCCAGCCTTGGCATCCTTCCACCGTATCCAGTGAAGTTTTGACTGCTCTGCAGAGCAATCAGCAATTAGCTCAGCTAGTTCGGAGCTAATCCTGTCTGTGGCGCTTGTGAAATGGAAACTCTGTGACATGAATACTCAGAATTATTTTAGGCAGATGGAAAACATGATAACATCAAAATACCTGAAACTTCTTGCTTTTTCTGGCGGGGTGATAGATAGCTGCCTTCATTAACAGGCGTATGAGCCTAATCCTATGTTAAAATCCAGTGCTTTTTCCAGGCTCCTGCGTTCTTCTATTAATTACTGAAATCGCTTCGCTTGGTTGCCGAAGTGGCGCCGAGCCGCGGGCGGTGCCGTGAGCCTGGCGGCGGTGCCGGGACACGGGCGAGGGGCTCCTCACGGCGAGGGCCCCGGGCGGTGCCGTGAGCCTGGCGGCGGTGCCGGGACACGGGCGAGGGGCTCCTCACGGCGAGGGGCCCGGGCGGTGTCGGTGAGCCTGGCGGCGGTGCCGGGACACGGGCGAGGGGCTCCTCACGGCGAGGGCCGCGGGCGGTGCCGGTGAGGCGCCCCCATGGCCGCGCCCCGAGGATTCCGCCGGGGCGGTGGGAACACAGCGGAGCCTTCCCGGAACGGTCGCTCCGCGGCGCGGGCGGGGGCCGGACCGCTCTGGCGGCGCACCCGGGCGGAAGAGGGCGGGCGCCAACGTGTGCGGGGCAGCGGGGCCTGGCGGTGCCGCGGTTCTGCTCAGCCTTCCTCGGCTCCTCTCAGCTGCTCTTAGCCCTCCTCGGCCCTTCTCACCCCCCCAGCGTCCCTCGGCTCCTCTCTCCGACCCCTTCTTCCCACAGTCCCCCTGGTCACCCCTGAACTCTCCCATCTCCGCTGGTATTCCCTCTGGGCCCCGCCTCTCCCGTGGTCTCCGGTCAGCCCCCCACAGCCCCTCAGGCCCGCAGGGATGGATGACGAACCCGAGCGGACCAAGCGCTGGGAAGGAGGCTACGAAAGAACATGGTATGTTCTTCCCCCGTCATCTTTCTCTCCTTTCTGGCGACAAAGGAGGAAAAATCTCCTCTCTGCCCACTGTAACAGTCTGTTTTGCTTAGGGAAATTCTTAAGGAAGACGAGTCCGGGTCGCTGAAAGCAACCATCGAGGACATTCTCTTCAAGGCAAAGAGGAAAAGGTACTTGGTGTGGCCACGAGCCTGTTAATAGGACTGAGTTGGTCAGTTATATGGGCTTGATCATCCTGAAACTGGGGCATGTAGCATTAAGCATTAATTAATTAGGCATAAGACATGCCTGCAGGATGTTTTTATGTCCTTTCTCCTTCAGAGGAGAAGTTGCATGGCAGAAAAAATGTTGAAAAATTAATTTTTGTCTATAAACACTGAATGTGTACAGGCTATGTATCCCATGTGGATGCAAGCTACAGGTCTTGGTCTGATGAAACAGTGCAGAGCACTGCAGCTGCAATCTGCACAGCTTAGAAAAATCTTCCATAATTTTTTTTTTAATATACAAAATCAGAGAATCACAGGTTAGTTTGGGTTGGAGGGGACCTTAAAGTCCATCTCACTCCAACCTGCTACGGAGCAGGGACACTTTTCGTTGGACCAGATTGGTCGGAGCCCCATCCGACCTGGCCTTGAGCTCTCCCAGGGGTGGGGCATCTGCAGCTTCTCAGGGCAACCTGCTCCAGTATCCCACCACCCTCACGGTAAAAACATGTTTATCTTTAATCTAAATTGATCCTCTTTTAGTTAAAAACATTGCCCCTTGTCCAAGCACAACAGAATCTTGCTTCTGGTATCATGGCTACAGATTTCTGTTCCAAATTTCAGAAAAATTGCTAGAAAAAATCCTAAGTTTTGCATTATTTCAAATTATGTTAGAACTTGATTTGTCAAATTTGGATAAAATTTTAAAGTTGCATTAAAGCTGATAGTAAGAAATAGTTCTTATTTATTTTCTGAGAGCTACGATTGAGTTATGGGGTTTTTCAGCGTGAATAAGTGTCTGCAGTTTGTTGCTTTTACATTTTTGCCTGAAGTCTAGTATTGGATTTGTTTGGACTTTTGTTTTAGGAGCCATTCACTCATTTGAATTTGACTTAAATCCTTCTGTGTTTTGTTAGACTCTATGAACACCATGGACAAGTTCGGCTTGGAATGGTATGTTAATACTTTAACCCTCTTCTGTCCTTAGTCCAAAACTTGGCTAGGGGAGTATTTCGGATCTGAAATACACTTCTGCTGGCCTGACATGCTTTGTACAAAACCTTGCGGTTTCCACCATTTTTTATTATTTATTTTTAAACATTCTTTGTTTGTTGGCGGTGTGGATGTGAAGCGTGGCTATTCAGGGTTGGAGGTTTGAACACAGGATGCATTTGGCAGCAGAAGTCACACTGTGCTCACACTGTTCATTTCTCTCCATGTGGAAAAGGGACATCACAGAAATGTGTTGCAAACAACCACATTGCTTTGTACAACACTGAACTCTTCAGATGAAGACGTGACTGTTCAAACTATGCATGTTTTGTAGCTTGTCATGAGAGGAGAAGAGGAGTGTGCAATTTTCAAGACAGGGTTTTTTTTCATTTTAAGAGAAAAGTGGAAGAATGCTTTACTTTAGTTGACATTAATTCCACCACTCAATCTACTGATTTTTCCCTATTAGAGGGGGGAGGTAGTGACTTTTTAAAGTAAATGGAATAATGAATTCATTTCAATATGTATTCTATGAGTGATTTTCATATATGGTGGAAATGCAGATGCGTCACCTTTACGTGGTTGTTGATGGATCAAGAACAATGGAGGACCAAGACTTAAAACCAAACAGACTTACTTGCACTCTGAAGGTATTCCTGCACTTAAAAGCTTTTTCTTACTGAGCCACCATTTCTGTAAACTAGTTGCATTTTGCATTTCAAAGAATTGCAGTCTCCTGTATGTGCATAGCCGCATCTCTCATCCCTGCATTTATCTCCTTGCTTCTGTTGCTAGTCTATCACTTTCCTCTTTTTTGAATAGGAGAACCTGTGTGGCATTATTTAGCCTTGCACATGTACTTCTGTACAGTAAAAACACTGTATGGGCATATCATAGGAAGACACATTTGGAAACAATGTGGAAATTAAATGTTGCCCATAATAAGGGGATGACATGTTTTCATTACACATCTAGAATTGGTTTATATTTTTTTCTTACAGCTAAGAAAATGTTAGATGAGAGTTGAACTAGATTGCTGTTTCAGATTGTGGAGGACTTGAACTGTGTACATCATGTTCCGTATGGTCTTCTCCAACAATACTAAAGCAAGAAATCCTGGATTTTGATGGTTTTGTACGGATTAGTGCTTTTTGGTGCATTGAAAATCTCCATTTGAACCAGCAGGAATTTAGAACTTTAACATAGGATGTGAATAAAATAAGGGAGGGTGTGGTTTCTGAAATCTGCATTTCATTGGTTATGTGGGATGAAAGGGGAGAGATAAGGTGAAAGAAGAACGGAAGAGAAAGGCTCATTCCCCCTTTTTGTTTTACCCAATTACTTTGTTTTGCTTTTTAGTGACACTAGATGTTTTGCATCTGCTTAATGCATGTGTAATAAAAGTATAATTAGTTTTTAACTGTCTTAACTTTTCTTTATAGTTACTGGAATATTTTGTTGAAGAATACTTTGACCAGAATCCTATTAGTCAGGTATGTACAGCCATACAAGAAACAAATAACAAAAAAGCATTTCAAAAAGTAGTTTTGGTTATAACACTACCCAGTAAACTGACTTATGTGTACCTTCCCATTCTTTATTCATCAGTCTAGTGAAATTCTTGTTTCTGTCTGTTTATGCCAGGCATTTTGAATTTTAGAAGACTACTTTTTGTACCTTTTGGCAGTAGTAATGAAAATCCAAGAGTGTTTGTAAACTGATGCATCATGCTGTGCTGCTGTTGTTACGCTTGAAGTAAAACTTGTATAGACTTGTATGGTTAAATAATTCTGGTTCATAAAGACCAAAAAAATACAGTAAAATTCTAAACAAACTCATAGTAAAACTTTCTAAAAAAAGTTTTGTCTTCTTTTTTCCCTTTTTCAGATTGGCCTAATTGTAACCAAGAGTAAAAGAGCAGAAAAAATGACAGAACTCTCAGGTAGGGAAGTGGTATTCTTTTCTTAAATTGCAGATATTTTTATCCTTTTCATTAGTGTTACAAGTTCTGTCTGATACACTGCTGAAAATGAAGTTACGTTAACATTATTAGTTTTAATTTAAAAGATAAACTATTGCAAGAATCCACAGTCTGAAACCATAATTTTGATCTGCTTTGATCCAGAACTCTCATTCTGTGGTTGTTGGCAATCAAGTCTCGACCAGAATGCAACTCAGATATGTTCTGTTTCCCCTATAGTTAATTTTCTACTCTGTTTGTTAATTTTGTGTGTTACGACATCTGTGTTTTTTGTGAGATCTGATCAGATGTTAAGAAGTCAAGGTTTGTTTGGTTTCTGCCTGGTGTTACACCAGTCTCTGTGGCTTCAGCAGGTTTCATTGAGGAAATTGAGGATCAATCTTTGAACCATACTGTGAGAGGCGTTGCACTGGTGTTGAGTGCTTAATGATACCAAATGGTGATTTTATTCTTTTTGGCATCTAAACTTTCTAGCATCTGAGTGTCTATAGAGTAAAAGTCTGTTTTACTGTTTTCTGCATTCTGATCAAAATACCAATTTCTAAGAAAAAATACAGACCTGTTCCACTTTGAAACCAGTCCCTGTTGTTGTACAAGTACACTGCATTACATATGCAGTTTAAATATTTCTGTTCTTTAAGTTGTTGTATCAGTTAAATTGATTGCATTTTTTCCTCTTACAGGAAACTCAAAAAAGCATGTAACTGCTCTGAAGAAAGCAGTGGATATGAACTGCAGCGGAGAGCCTTCTCTATATAATTCCCTAAATTTGGCCATGCAGACTTTAAAGTCAGTGTATACATGGAGATTTTTTTGTTTTCTTTATGATTTTGACATTTTTGAGAGGCAGGAATAGAATTTTTTCTAAGTAGCATCTTGCATCATGCTGACTTGATTTTTTAAGATGACTTTATCTCTTCTTAAAATGCAAATCATTAAGTTAAATACTTTAGCAGTGCAGAAGTTTATTTTCTACCATTAGATGCTTGTATTTAGGGGTGTGTTTCTTATAGAAATGAAATTTGAAAACCAAGTTGATGATAGTATGTAGATATTGTGATGAAAGATACTACAGTTCTTTTTTACTGAAGGGCTGCGGTATTAGAGAGGACAGAGTTAGGGGTTAATAATGTAAGAGAACAGAAAACAAACAGCATTGTGTCAACAATAATCTTGTTGGCATACTTCAGAAAGATCAGTCTTCAGGTAGGATAGATTCAGAACACTTGTTTTCTATGTGAGATATTGAGATGTATCCCAGTTTGTGGAGGACTGAATAAAGAATTACAGCTAAAGACACGGACTTTAAAAGCGAATAATCAGTGTAATGAAAAACTATTTAGTTACTAGCAGGAAGAGAGTTTTCAACTAAGAACTAAAAGTAATTAAAAGTAATGGATTTACACTTAAAAACTGATGAGAGCTTTTTAAGAAGTCAGGAAGACTTACTACAGTGTGCTAGTTTGAAGATGAATTTTACCTGTGAGTATGGCTAAAGTACAAAGGATTCATTACAGCAAATAATCAGGTAACAATTACACTATTAAATACTGTATTTTAGATATTGGAAAGGTTTGACTTTTAGAAGGTGAAAATCTGGTACTCAGAGAAGGATCTTATCAGAGTTTGTAGAGGACTTCATATCATGTCATCTTCTGACTTGGAATACATTGGAGATGTTATCATACAAATAGGTTAGTTTGCAGTAGTAAATTAACTGTTTGTTTTCCTTAGGCACATGCCAGGACATACCAGCAGAGAGGTTTTGGTAGTCCTCAGCAGTCTGACAACATGTGATCCAGCCAACATTTATGATCTAATTAAGGTACAGAACTGAAGTTTGACTATTGCATTGAACATCCAAGCTACTGGGGGAAAAACAGGCAGTTGCAATGTCATCACTAATTAATTTTCATTTAAGCGTTTAAACATTTTTACTGTTTCTTGTTTCTGCACATGAATTTGAGTATGCTTTTTTTCTCTATTTTAAGTGTTTAAAAGCAGTAAAGATCAGAGTATCTGTCATTGGCCTAAGTGCTGAAGTTCGAGTTTGTACAGTACTTGCCCGAGAAACTGGTGGTATGTATCTGAAGTTCAGTAGTTATATTACTTAACACAGGTTTAAAATCAAAATTAAGTAAATACTTCGTTATGTGTTTATTACTACATTTTGATATTTTAAGGATAAATATTTTCCATTGTGCTGGCAGAAAATTAAAGAATTGCCCAAATCTACAAAATATACAGTTGTAAGTGAAATCATTATCAGCTGGTAGTTGCAGCTGTAGAGAGAAAAAATACATATATTTTCAAACCTTTTGTTTCACATATAAAGCTATGTGATGTGGAACTTCGTCAATGTGATATGTACTACCATCCATTGCTACAGTGGTAGTTCTTAGAGTGTCATTACTACAATATAATGTTGGATAAAAAGTTCTGTGCCTTCACATCTAATTTAACATTCTGTTATTCCTAGTTTTAAAACTTGTCATTTACTGTGGCATTAACAGGGCTGCTTTTCGGAACAGGTTTGGATAAATTGTGGATAAATTCTACCTAAGTTGTTTTCTGTCATTTGGAGTATATGTTTGTATTCTTTTTTGCTCATAACCTGACTGTAAAGCATTTCTTTCTTTGTGACAGGAACATACCATGTTATTTTAGATGAAGGTCATTATAAGGAACTGCTGATGCACCATGTTAGTCCTCCACCTGCCAGTTCAACTTCTGAGTGCTCCCTTATTCGAATGGGTAGGATATGGTTTTGTCAAACTCCTAGCACAACACTTGCTTTTTCTTTATTTGCTTCTTCTGTTTTACAAATAGTAAGAAGCGTAATAAAGACATTGTGCAATTTTTTTTTGTTATTTTAACTTTTACTTTGCAGGATAAGTATTAGCTTTCTTGATACTATTCCTGCATAGTAGTCAGCTTCTAAATAAAGCTTATTAAGACAAATTACTGAACAGAATTTGGAAAAACTGAGTGAAACAATATTGATGGTGCAGTAATTGTTACAAATTTAATATTTAGAAATGAAGGATGAAAACCTATTTTATTTTTCCCTCTGCTTTTTTCCCTGCAGAAGGCAACTGTTAGAACTATTAATTAACAGCCATAGATAGTACATGTTTATTAGCAGCTTCTCTTGAGTGTTCTTTCAAAAGCAGATTAGGTACCTTTTCTTTTTCTGATGTGTTTCTCAATAAATTTAAGCTTGGAGTTAAACCAGAATAGGAGCTCTAATGCTGCAAAGTAGAGCATTGAGTTCTTGCTTTCATCCACCTCTTTCAAAGATAAGAAGATATGTATTTTTATGTCCAGATAAAAATATCATATTGATAATGAAAAGACTTACTTCTCATAGGTAAAGCCTGAGCAGCAGTTGGAAAAACCAACTTCTCACCTGTCATGAACTGTAAAAAATAAATGATAGAAAGATATCAGTCTCCAAAAAGTCCTATAATCTCATCTGTCATAGGTTGGATGGATGCATATGAAAGTATTTCCCCCTTAATTAGAAACTATTGATTAAGTGAACATTTGTATGCTGCTCATTCTGGTTTCCTACCATTTCACATATTTATCTTTTTAACTGTTCTTTAAAAATGGGGTTCTAGTGTGCTTCTGTTAACACAAAATCTATGACAATGACATTTTTTCAGCTGGGGGGAAGTAAAGTCAGGAAGACGTGGATGTAGGTAGAGACCTTTGGGAAGATGCCTGGCAAGAATGTGCCAGTTCTCCTGTAATAACAAATGGGAAAGAGATAGCCTTGAATGGCTGGAATAATCTTTGAACTTCTTCACTGAAGTAAGAAACTAACACATTATTGCATGTTTAAAATTGTTACTATGGGATGTTTTCTTCTTCAGGTTTTCCTCAGCATACTATTGCTTCTCTATCTGATCAAGATGCAAAGCCCTCCTTTAGCATGGTGTAAGTAGCATTGATTAGAATTCAATGAGCTGATAAGAATTCAGTATTAATTAGTCATATTTAGAAAATCTGCTCAGCAGTGAAAGTATTGCAAAATAATATAAAAAAAAGAGTAAGCCATGTCTTGTGACTTCTCAGTAGACATTTTATTTCCATTGGTAGCTCTAGTATGTAGCTACAGTTACCTCTGTTAAATATGTGGTTTAAAATTTGCATTTAAGTTTTTTTAAGGTAGTAAATGCTACTTAGTTGTGTTACACAATGATTGGGACACACAGGTGCTACAAGGTATTAAAGTAGTTATTTGCAGTTCTTGATTTAATTATTACTATCATTATAAAAGATAATTATGAAGATGGAAGGGTATTATCTGAATAAAGTACTTTTTATGTATTTAATACCACAAAGGGAAAAAATTTCATTCCTTTAAAGGGAAGTTGGAAATAGAGGCCTCTTTTGATGACTGTACCAGTGCACTTCTCAATGAAAAGAGTCATTGTTTTTCAGGGTGATAGGGGAGTCTGAATTCCAGAACAAAACAGTGTCTAACAGCACGTGCTGCTTGAAAGAATAAGTACTACGTGCATCTTAAAGGCAATATAGAATATTTTTGTGTCTCAAAATAAACAATCATGCAGTTATTGTTCATATCCTTATTTTTAAAGATTGGCTCCTTTATATGGAAATATTTGTCTTTGTTCCTGTGGGAAAATGTGGTCACTGATATCTCACCATATCTATTGTTTTCTGACATTTACACATTAAACTGTTACATGCAATCAAATGAAACTTTTTAAATTATTTGATGTGAAAACATTATTTGTAGTTTCATAGTAGTGTGGTATTGTTTCTTAAGTACTGAATTGTTTCTTTCTACTGTAGGCAGTTGGAAAATAACAGTGACCCAGGTCTTACACTGGGTGGATATTTTTGTCCTCAGTGCAGAGCCAAATACTGTGAGCTTCCTGTGGAATGCAAAATCTGTGGTAAGTGGCAAGAAAAGGTGAGCAGAAGAATCAGGAATTCATGGTAAGAGAGTTAAGGGGTAGAAAAATTCAGCTATACTTAGTAATTAAAAACCAACTCTGCCTTAAGAATCCTGCAATTCTGTGACCTGGGATGTCAACTTTGTACAAGGGTCTCTCAGGACTATACCTGTAACAGTAAAGCTGTATCATATTCCTTGGTATAAGGAATAGACCTAAGGCAAAGTAGGGAGGAGGGGTGATGCACATGCAGGAATAGTTACTTCTCAAGAATCCTCATTTAACTGAACACACCCATGTTTCAGAGTCCTCATTGCAAGGGCAATGAAAATAGAGCTTTGGAGTAAGAGGTGAAGCACTGTCATCTGCAGGAGTATGTGGATGAAAGATTTCCAAGTTGAACCCAAGGGCAGGCTGCGTAGTGACGCATGACAGGCTGTAGAGTTTTAAACAGAGCCCTTTTGGTCTTGCAAATGTTAATGGACTGTGCAACCAATGATGCCTCCCTCCATTGCTCTTAGTGAGGGTGGGAGGGAGGATTAGCATGGTCTATAATAATAATAATATTGTGAGGGGGTACTGTTCACCTAGCTTCTACAGGCATATGACTAAAACACAATAGGTATTATCAGGATGCGTGTATTTGGCAAGAGTATGAAATAATTGTAGTTTTGGGACACTTTATCCTAGTTTAATTTCAAGTTTTTCCTACAAGCATGAGTTTTGTTCCAGCAAGGGAATAGTGTAACTGTAGAAATCCTGTGCATCTGCAGTGGATTCTCCACATCTGCAATGATCATCAGAACAACAGTTTGGACATTTACACTACCTGCGAGTGAGTGATGGAGATGTTTGTGCCAGCCCGTGCCCCAGATGACCTGTTCTCACAGTCTAACCCCAGCTGGCAACTCAGCCCCTGACATCCACACACTCCCCACTGCTGAGATGGGGGAGAGAATCACAAAAGCAAAAATGAGAAAACTCGGGTGGTGTTAAAGGCAATTGAATACTTCTAGCAAAAGCTGTATACAGGCCAAGTGTAGTAAGTAATTCATTCACCACTTCCATCAGCAGAATCTCCAGGAAAGCAGGACTCCATCATGAGTAACAGTTACTTGAGAAAGTAAACACCATCTCTCTGAACATTCTCCCCTTTCCAACTTCACCACCCAGCTTTATAGGCTGAGATGATGCCACATGGTATGGAATATCCCTTTATTCTCTTGGTACAGTGTTGACTGCAATCCTGACTGTATCCCCTCCTGATGCCTTGCGCACCCCCAAGCCTACTCACTGGTGGAGTAAGAAACAGAAAGGGCCTTGAGGGTGTGTAAACACTGCTCAGCAGTACAGAAGACATTCCTGCCTTATCAATTGTGTTTCCAGCATAGATACAAAACACAGCTACATGCTAGTTAGTGTGACAAAAATTAACTGGTTTAAAACCTGCAGACCTGTGTTAGCTGAAATGGGGCTGTGGCCTGGTTTTGGCAATAATGTAGCAGCCTGTAGTAGAGCTTTGTAATAACAGAGCCTCATTTTAAGTGGTGGTGTGATACAGCACACCATCATTGCCAAAAGGAGTTCCCTAACTTCACCACTGTGTGTTGTAAATGTATGTCTAAAGATTGAATTAAACCTTTCCAGTAGAAATTTGAGCAATTTGCTTGTTCTTTGTATTTGGACTTAAAACTGGACAGGATTACAGGTTTGGCTAATGGAACAAGTAATTTTACTTTTTTAAATTCTTGGAAGCTCTCAACCACTGAGTAATTAAAAATATTGTTTTTCCTTTTTATTTTATTTGACACAGAAATGCTTTTCGGTAAATCCTTCCTCGTAACAATTTTGGTGTCTCTTTATTTGCAGGTCTTACGTTAGTGTCAGCACCTCACCTGGCTCGGTCTTACCATCACTTGTTTCCTTTAGATGCCTTTCAGGAAGTTCCACTGGAAGAATACAAAGGGGAACGGTATGCAAATCTTACTTGTGATGATTAGTGCATTTGTGGATCCTGTAACTTTTTAGTCACTGAAGTAAGAATAGCTGGCAACAACTTCTTTGCTGATGGAGATCTTGGGTGTTTGGGTGGTGTGGGGCACCTCTCGCATTAAGAAATACTTGTATTTTCCATGATCTGTGAGGTTAGTTGAACAGCTGAAATAATTGCCAGAAATGGTTTGTATGTATGAGATATTTTTTTAAACACTGATTTGACTCTTTTTTTCAGTTAAAATATACAATTTTGCTTTTAGGTATTGTCAAGGCTGCCAGGGAGAAATAAAAGATCAAAATGTAAGTATGTTGAATGTCATTATAATTTGCATTGAGGAATGTGAGAAATAGAGATGATCCTTTAGCATTATGTTATAAAGACCAGAAAAATATCTGTGAAAATTAATGTCATGGTTAACTAGAGGTCTGTGTTAAACAGTCACACTTTCTAGACTGCAAAGTCTGTAGAAGTACAGGAAGGGATTTCCTGGGGAGCTGCATAAAAAAAGCTTCCACTCTCAGCCATTTGGAAGCATTTAGAGTGACCTGAGCTCAAGCCTGTGGATATACTTGCTGTCAGCTTTAATTCAATTGAGTTTCTGTGATGATAGCAGTATAGTCTATTTACATTCTCTTGATGACAATACTGTTGCATTACTGTAGTGCTATGATGATGATAATTTTTGCTAATTTGATATGTCTTTCTATCCTTCCCACACAGGTGTACATATGCAAAGTGTGTCAGAACACATTTTGTGTGGAATGCGATCTGTTTGTTCATGATTCACTGCACTGCTGTCCAGGCTGTATTCATGAGCACCCTGCTCCTGTATCTGTATGATCTCATATCGTCTCAAAAATTGTTGTATCTTTATCATTCTTGCATGAATCTAATTTGTTTATTCAGCCATCACTTTATCTGACACATCTCTGAACAAGAAGATGATTACAGAGGGATGAACAGTGGAGTAGATGCAACTTTTAATGTTTTAATGATTTTATTACTGTTAATATATACTTGAATCATCTGTATCTATTTTTTTTCTTATCTAAAGAGCTGGGTTTTTCCAGCTGTTATTATAATAACATGTATATTTGTAAATGTGAAAGTGATAAAACTGGTCTTTATGATAATGTGATGATTCATCTTGGTTTCATTACTTGTTCAAAAAGAAGCCCTGAAAATACATTTTACACATCTATTATTACAAACTTCTGGTTTTGGTGGATTTCTGTAGATCAAAATATTCTTTTGCAAGAATTTAACAAAGGTGTTTTTGAGCAATTAATTGGTGGACATTTCATGTATTAATGTCAAGTATTATGAGTATTCACCTTGGCATTCGGTAAGGCAGCTCAAATACAGCTGTTATAAATGTGCTGAAAACACATTTTAGGTTTTAATAGTGCAACTCAAAGCCAGCTGAATTCTATTACTTCTCTGTCTGCAGCTGTGTGGTTTAAATTTCAATTTCTTGGAGGAAGGTAAGATTGCTGAAAGGCAAGGAACTTGCAAAAGGGCAAGGCCTGAGTTAATACAAACTATTGTGTGATGGACTCAGTCTTGAAGATGAAAAGAACTGCTGTTTGGTTCTAAGGCTACCCTGAGTTGACAGAACTGCTCATCATCTCTCCTTGGCTAAACCTCTAGAGCAACAGACAGTAAGGTGGGTGGAGGAGGGAAGGTGTCCATCCTTACCTGAACTTTGAAAATAGGAATTGAGACAAGTGCAAGACTGCCATTTTGCAGTGTCTATTCAAAGTGTGTTTGCAGCTTGAACCTGTGAGAACTGTAGTGTGCTACACCTCAGTAAAAGGAGGTTACAGGTGTAGTGTCTGAAGCAATTCATCACGATGGGTTTTCCAGAGTCACCTTGTGATGATTGTAAACACATCAGTGATTGATTAGCTCTGGGTGTATGAGGCTTAATTTTTGAGCTTTGTTTTTTGTCAAATTAGAAATGGCAATAAAACAGCTGAATCTTAACATAGAAACAACCCAACCCCCTCCTCATACATTAGTCCAATTTTTCATGCTTACCATGTATAAACAATACATGCTACTTTTCAATTCTGACAGGCAGCTTTCATTCAGTTGTTAGTATAGCTCTTTCTATGCTTTTTCTACTGATAGTAGATAGTGGATGGAGTGCAGTCATTCACTTGTGGTGTCAGAAAAATTACTATTCTGCATCTCGTTTTGTGCTGACTCAAACAATCCTTATAAATCCTATGTGCTGTCAGGTGGTTGCACAGCCTATTACTAAAAACTAGCAGAAAAAGGACATAGAGTGTTTGTTCTGGTCTAGCAGGCCATTCCAAGCCAAACTAATGCTCTGAGCATCTGGCTTTTAGATACTGTGGTGCTGGTGACAGCCTCTTGGGACAGCATTTTCTGGTAATATTTTATTTTCATCTTTGCAGTCAGTATTTTCTAATGGAAATGAAAGGGGGTTGTCAGAACATTTCAAATCCTTCTTCTCTTGCTAGATATCAAAATAACATACTCCTACCCAGCTTCTGTTTCTGAAAGTAAGAAGTGAAGATGTTGCAATGATAATACCCCATTATCAGTTTGTGGTCACAGCAATAATTTGGTTTTCACTTTCCTACCATTCTCATTGGTAGAACAGTTCAAACTAACTCCTGAAAAATCACTACCAAGGCAATATTTCTCTGGTGTATAAATACTTTCATCTGTCTATTTAAAGCAGCATGGAGGAAATCTTTCCTTCGGCTGTTCTCTTTGGCTGGGATTCACTGGCTCTCAATCTCCCTTGCTTGTGGGAAGCTCCAACCTTTTAAATTCTTATTTCCTTATTTACTGTATGTGCCATAAGATCAGTCTTTGTAGGAATAAAAGTTTCCATTCTGTAATAACACTCATAGCTAATTTCCAAGAGTGGAAATGCTGAAAATACATTCATTAAAATATGAGTAAAAGAGGACCCCACACTGGAGCACGGGGTACCTGAAAGAGGCTATGACCATGTGGAAGGTCCACACTGTAGCAGGCTCTGTGGCCCCATGGAGAGGAGTCCATCCTGGAGCAGGTTTGCTGGCAGAACTTGTGACCCTGTGGAGGATCATGCTGGAGCAGCCTGATCCTAAAGGACTGCACCTTGTGGATGGGACTCACACTGGAGCAGTTCTTTAAGAACAGCAAGCCTTGAGAAGGACCCACATCGGAGAAGTTCATGGCAGACTGTCCCCCATGGGAGGGACCATCCTGGAGTAGGAGAAAAGTGTGATGAGTCCTTCCCGATGGAGAAGCAGTAGAGTTGTGTGATGAATTGTCCACAGCCCCCATTTCTCTGCATTGCTGGGGGGATGCAGGTAGAGCAAATTGTGGGTGAAGTCAAGTCCATAAAAAAGGGAAGGGTGGGAGGAAGGTGTTTCAAGATTTGGGATTATTGCTCATTAACCTAATTTGATAGCAAATTAATTTCCCCTGTTTAAGTCTGTTTTGCCCAACAGTAACTGGTGAATAATTTTTTTTCTGTCTTTATTTTCACCCACAAGTCTTCCATTGTGTTTCCTCTCCCCTGCACAACTAAGAAGGGTAGGGTAGAACGGCTTTGGTGGGCACCTCTTGTCCAGCCAGGGTCAACCCAACACAGCAATTTTTCAAAATATAGTGGGACTAGAAGACTTTGATAACAGTCATAGCACTTTTTGACTTGGGATTTGAATGAGAGAGGAATGTAATTTCTATAGCCAGTGGAAAAAAACAACAAAAAACCCAACAGTTTGGAGATCCTGGATTTAGAACCACTTCCTTGAGGATAAATTTGTTTGGTAAATGTCATAAATCTTTAAGATCCCACAATTACTTGAGAAAACAAAGCTCTTTAGACTTACAGGGAGCAGAATTTGAATACATATAGCTGACCTGCAGACATGTCTGCTACATTCTCAGAGCAAAGTATTTTCTATCATTGTCTTACCACAATAGTAGTAACAACATGACAGAATTGTATGTTTTGCCACCTGTTTTTTTTCTCTTAATCTAAAAAGAAATTCAAAATGCGCTATCAACATTCAGTAATGGCTTTGAGATGAAAGAATTAAGATTGAGAGGTTCACAGAGGCCACTCTAGGCTTTTAAGCTACAGGATGAAGTTCTTTGGATCTGCTAATTGCCTGTGTCATCTTGCTCAAATCTCATGTCTCTTCTTTCCCTCAATTTTGGTTGTAACACCTTCTGAATACTTGCTATTGTCATTGTAAAGGCACTAGTCAGTTGGAGTTCACAGAAATTTCAGTTTGGCTAGTCAGATATAATACACCTGTTCATACCATCTGTGTAGCTACTTTATCTCTTCTTAGTAAGCTAAAATCAACTTTCATAACTTCTAGAAATCATGTTATTATGGGAGGAGAAGTGATGATAAATGTCATCTAAAAGATGTGCATAATATAATTATAATTTTATAATTTGGTAGTCTTGGTTTTTCAAAAAAATATCAAAAAAGATTTTGTAGCAGCGACAAATAACAAATACATGAGCTGAATCTTTGTGCTTTGCACTGATTCCCAAATGTAGTCTTTGATTTTCTCAAGTTTATCAAATACATGGAGATAGAATTCCAGGAAGCCATGAACAACTGCAGAAAAGTTAAAACCTTACCATAAGAAATGAGTATGGTAGATTAAAGTCCTTTTTGTCCTATACATCATGGTCTTTGACAGAAATGGCAACTGCTGTTTTTTTTCTCACACCCTTGTTCAGTTCAGTGTGCAGTGTTTTTGCTGTGGGTTAGTTGTATTTACCATGACGGTTAGATGTACCCCATGTGAACAGCACATGAAATTCTGTCCCCCTTGTGAATTTGTCCTGGGCAGAAGTGTAGGTAATATTTCATAGTATGACATCTGTGTTCAGAAGCTGAAGAACCCACCAGAGACACTTACAGGTATAGTGTGCAGGATGCAGTCCTTTGATAGATGGCTGTTGTATGCCAGAGGAACAAACTGATTTACTTGCCATAGCTGGGTTTTTCTTTACAGGTAATTGAAAGCAAAGTTGGGAAGGATTTTTGGTTTGATTTATAGAATGGCACAAGGATGGAGGAGTCTGACCAGATTCTTTCAAAAAACTTGGCCTGCAGAAGCCCGTAAGATTCTTATGTTTTACATAAGCTTGAACTGAGATGGTTAGCTATATAAACACAAGACAAGTAAAAGATCCACTTTCCAATGCAGGTGGGACAGATGTTCAGTATAGTCCTGGTGCCTAGACTAAAATCTTGTCTTGGCTTTCCATTAGGAGAGTAATGTAGCTGAAAAATGAGAATGGCTTTTGTGAAAGTTGTGACAAGGAAATTGAAATGAAATTGCCCTAGCACAGTCTGAGGTGAAAGCCAGAGCACAGAGTGGCAAGGAGGGTATGCTTTTGTAAAGGAGAAAGCATTTATCTGGACACTTATTTGTCTGGTGTTACTAGGAGAGTAACATCGAATCAGGTTTCACAAAGCAGTTGTGATGAAGGGTGTGTGTTCAGGTCTCTCTGAGGGGGATGAGCTTGTGATAAATTTGGGGTAAAAATTCATGTATGAAATAATAATCCGATGTATAATAAGAGCAATGTTAATAAAGTGTAAAGCAAACCGTTCCCCCCGCTCAGCCTGCACGGCTTCAGTTGTGAAACAGGATAAGAATCATCAGACTAGACAAAGACTCTGGCCAACCTTGGTAAGAGTCACTTCCTCACCAATGCAAGGAGAAATTCCTTCTTGACAATGATGCAGATTTCAACGCCCTGGCACGATATGCAAACTGAAATCAGCATAAGACTGACCTGTGAAATTGACATAAGAAAAGAACCTTCCCGGAATGGAACAGCAGGACTTGACAAGATCCGGGAAGACCATCGAAAAGAAATTCGGACTATTCAGCCCAGCCTGGACACCTGGACTGCCTAAGGGCAGAAAAACCCTATAAAAGGGTGGACTGAAAGCTGCACCGGCGTGGATTTGGGCGTCTTGTACCCTGGTGTGCGGACCCCTATCCATCCGGCGCAGCGCTGATATTTTCCTATTTTGTGGTTTTCTCATTTTGCTGGTGTTCGATATTGTGTTTTTAATAAATTGTCTTTTTATTAATCCGATATTTGCCATTGCATTTATAACAACTGGCACTGGCAACTTTAGAAAATTAGAGAACTTTGGCAAAAAATTTAGAGCAGCATTCAACCAACATAAAGCATTAACTTAGCATATTCAACAAACTCCAAGCCTGTTAGATTTCAAGTTACTAAAAAATCTGAAAGGAGGGAATTAGAATAATAAAGAGAAAGAGAGAATGACAGAAAAGATATAGAAAAGAACTGACATAGCTACCACTCCTGGTTCCAGTAGTGTTCAGCTGATAGAAATTCTAGAGCAGGTAGGGTGAAGACATGCGGTTGCCACATATCCTGAGATAAATACCCTTTGACTTTCCTGGGGCTTTCCCCCACATGGGGCTTCCACTCACCTGGCCATTTAGGAGCTGGGTTAGGGGCTCCAGTCACAGGTGTGGCGCATTGCCCCTGGTGTGCCAGGCATTAGCAGCCACTTCTGGGCTGGGATACAGGCCTGGGGGTGTGGGGTGTGTGGTGCAGGGCATCACCTCACCCAGAGCAAGGCTTGGTCTGCCCCTTCCCTCACATACAACCACCTGAAATGTTTTGAGCCAGCAATCTCCTCTAGTTTCTCACAACAAGATTTCCAGATTCCCATACTTCTTGGTTGTCGAGACTCCAAAGATTTGTGGCTGGATATTAGAGAAACTTGCACTTTTATTCCTTCCAAAAGAGGCAGCATGAGGGTTGTGGTTGTTTTTTTTTGTTTTTTTTTTTTTTTTTTTTTTTTTTTTTTTTTTTTTTTTTTTAATTATTATTATTATTATTATTATTATTTTCCTAAGGCGTTCCCTCCTTTATATGTCCTCTTCTTGAGGTAGTCCCTGTAAAGCCTCTCCTCTCTCTCCTCCACCATGACAATGGAGGGGGATAATGGAAAAAAAATCTATGAGAGGCGAAACATGTTAGAATTACAGTGTTGTAAAAAAATAAAAAAGCAGTACACAACAATAAAAAGAAAATTGTACAAAAGAGTTAATGGCTTAACCAACAAAGGTGAAATGTCACATGGGCCCCTGGAAAAAAGACAAGACAGCAAGGGCTTACAGAGTGGTTCTGATGGTAGATAGGGGCTGCTGGTGCTGCCTGGAGCAGTTCTGGACCTGGAGGGAGGGAGCAGGAGTTTCCTGCTCCCTCTCTGTGGCAATGGTGGTGGTGGTGGTGGCAATGGGTGTCTCTCTCCCTGCAGAGCTCTGTTTGGTATTGCCATTGCCATCAGTCCACCACACAGGGCATGTGTGTGGGGATTGGTTCTGCCACTTCACTGCCTCTTCCTACCACCCTGCTGGGCTTCTTTTGTCTTGATTGGACTCAGTTGGTATCAGTGTCACTGCTCTGGGTTGCCTTGTTCTGCTGGACTAGAGAAACAGTCCCACATGCCATGCTGGCTCTGATGGTTTCAGCTGTGTGGCAGAGCTGCCACTTCTGTGTCACCCATCCTCAGACCCATGTCCTCAAAAACACTGTGGAAGGACAAAAATGGGGGAAAAAGTGATGGTTGTGCTGTGGTCCCAAGGCCTCTTTGCTAGAATGAGCCAGACGTAACAATCCCCCTTGCATTTCTGCTCATGGCATTTTCTTGCTAAAATCACACCCATGGGTATGATGTAAAAAGTTTTGAATAAATAGCACTGAAAGATCTATGACCTTGTCTTTGCACCAAGGAGACATCTCTAAATGTAATTCTAGTGCTTCTCCTTGTTAGCTACTTTCTAGAACTAAAGAAGGTCTAGCTGGAACAAGCTTTCTGTTTTTTGCTCAGAAGCATTAGTAGCCAAAGATCAATAATGTGGTTCCTCACATCCTGATCCATTCTCAGTATTCAGCTTCTCAGTGGGGGCAATAGGGGCTTGGTGTGTTTTTAAGTTGAGCAATAGGTTACAGACTAGGAAGGCTTTTTTTGTTGCTTTTTAGCAGAGAGAACTCTGCAGGTTTTTTTGGCCTTAGCTGTAGAGAAGGTCTGGTTCTACGTGTGAATTCACAAAGCAGCCCAGAGCAGCTGCTATTGTGATGTCAGCGGCCGCCTCACAGCGCTGTCAAGGCAAAGTTGCCATGACGAGGCAGGGAAGGCCTCAGTGTGCAGAGCAGCTCTTTGGCACGCTCAGCGCGGGCGGAACCTGCAGATCGACGAGGTCTCTGCCAGCAGGCTGCACCCTGACAGGACTCTGACGAGTTTTGTTTTTCCCCACAGGTGTCATCTGGTGCAGACTGAGCGGTGCTGCTCGAGCCATGGAGAAAGCCTGTGCTGCAGTTTTCACAGCTTTTTCTGTGGCCTATTCTGGGTACTTTTTTGCCCACCTGGCACGTAAGTAGACATTTTTGTTTGGTGCAGCATATGGAAAGCAAAATCCCACAAAGAGGCCTTTAGCTGGCTGAATCTGCTGTCAAAAGCTCCAGCTAAGAAGGGGGTGTCTCTAGCGGCATTTGCAGTGTAGCCTGCGGGGGTTCTGCTCCCGCCACGGCGTGGCCTGTGTCAGTGGAGTCTGGAAATCTCAGTTTGCTGGCTCAGGCAAGTCAACTTCCAAGATGGGACGACTGCAAGAGCTTGGCAGGAGTTCTTGTAAAAATTGTCTGTTGCTCTCCAGGACTGAGGGGAAGCATCTTCTTGTCTGCATTCCCTCATCCCAGGACAGGACTGTGGAACTCGACACTTCTTGTGCACTAAAAGAGCCATTTGCTCTGTGATGAAATGACAGAATCAGCTTGGAAAAGAGCTCTGAAGCAGACATTTCCAAAGACTTGTATGTTGCCAAAGCCAGGAGCTGTTCCCATGCTGTGTCACAATAGAACTGCCACCATGGCTAAGGGGGACTTGGGTGAAGCTTTTCTGGGCAAACGTTTTCAGCAAGCTCGTGGCAATTGCTGCTTGCAATCTCTTCAGAAAACTGAAGTACAGGAAAGAGAGGAGCTGTATCTGCTTCTGGGTGGGGCACAGGCAATGACTGTTTCAGGAGCACTTGGATTTTCACACTCTCATGATTCTCTGGCTTGAATGACCAAAGAGGACGTAAGGTGGACACAAGGCAGTATTTTGTGCTGTTGTCTTGCTTGCTGTGTGACACAAGGGTTGCTGCTGGAGGAATGCAGTGAAAGCAGAAAGCTCTGTCTTTGGGTTGACTTTTTGGTGGGCTTGCCCAGCACGGGCAGTTCTCTTACAGCATCCGGTTCTTTTTCCCTTGTGTGTTGCAGGTCACATTGCCCGTGCCTGGAGAGAATCCGGTCCTTGGGTGAGTGACAGAGGAGCCTTTGGCATTGGCAGCGTCTGATACTTGTGGAGCAATCTGTGAGCTGGGCCTGTTACAGTCTGTTGCCAGCCTGGTTGGAAGAATGAGAGTACAGTCCAGACTCTTTGCAGCCCAGCAGCAGCAGCAGCAGGAGAAGGATCCCTGGCTGTTTCCTCCGGTTCCATTTCAGAGCTTGGAATCAGATGAAAGTGGGGTTCTTGGTGCTTTAAGCCACAGTGGAATTTCTGCTGTACAAGAGAGTGCAGTCCCATCTAACTGGCCCATTTTACTTGAGTTTGAAAAACTTAGAATCCCATTTCTCCCCAGATGATTACTCCTTAGTGCATCTGGGTCTAGAGCTGAATACATAGAAGGTTGTCTGTCCCTCACACTGCGGTCTGTCTGCAGAGCTCAAAACCGACCTCTGAGCCTTCTCTGGCTGCGTGTCTTCCTGAAGAAGAGCCCAAAGAGGCTTCCAAAGGGGAGGAAGATGCCCACCAAGCTGCGCCTGCTGCCGCTGCAGGGCCTGAGGATCCAGCATCAGTAAGTGGCAGCTCTGGGTAGGCCTGTGGCTGGAGCAAAGCAGAGCTGCAAGTTCCTAATCAGAGAGCACTCCCCATGCCTGGCTGAAAACGCTTCCAGAGCACTTCCCCCAGCCAATGAGGCCTGGAAAAGCAGTGTGGAATTTGGGCGTTTAGGCGTCAGTTTCCCACTATGCCGACGGGAATTTGTCTTAGCGGGAGACAAGAGGCAGCATTGGGATGTCTTTGGATGTGCTGCGGTACAGAAGAGTGGGGCCCTCTGTGCCCAGTGGCTGTGCAGGCTCCCCCTCCCCTGTGAAGAGAGCAGTGCAAAGATGCAGTTCACAGCCTTGCAGGACATGGAGGAGACACTGTCCCCAGGAGTGACCTGGCCCTCTCCACAGGGCAGCTGTGGGTGGCTGAAGGAGCAGCTGAGATGCGGCGGGACCTGTAGCTGGAGATGCGTAAGGTTCTGAATGACAGGTTCTTTCCTGTCCCTCATGCTGCTGTGTCCACAGAGCAGAAAGGCAGCGTCAGCACCTGTTCTGGCTGCCTCTGTACCCGAGGAGGAGGCTGAAGAGGAAGGTGCCAGTGAAGCTGCCCCTGCTGTCAGCCCAGAGCCTGAGCGGCCAAGATCAGTAAGTGCCAGCTTTGGTTAGCAGTGCCTTTGGTGACATTTTGTCTGCCAGGCTTTAGATTTTGCACCTGGAGTTGGGCTGGGAGGGGCATCTCTGCCAGGCACATTTGTGACCCAACTTCATTCCTTGTCCCAGAGCTGCACCTCCTCTGTCCTGGCACCTGCAGGAGCTGCCGGCTCTGAAGAGTCCTGCGCTGCCCGAGCTGTAGAGCCAAGCACGAGCGGCTCGCGCACCTGGAGCACGAGCAGCTCCTCTGGCAGCAGGGAGCAGCTGCGAGAGAGGACAGAGGATGAGTGCCTGGCCATGCTGAGTATGTCCTTTGTGATCCTTGTGTGCCGGAGCAGTGCCTTGTGTGTCAGCATGAGCTGTCCCATCTGCTGTTCCTCCTCAGCCGAGTGTCAGGCCCTGAGGCCTCCCCACAGGAGCTGCTGTTGTGCTTTGAGGTGCTGCGGGAGCACCGGGCGCTGCTCCTGTCTCTGAGGGCAGCTGGGCCTGGTTTGGCTTTGCCCGAGCTTCCCTCCAGGCAAAAGGCAAAGCAGAGATTGTTTCTGGCTGAGCAGGAGGAGGCTGTGGCCTAGAGAATGAGAGGCCTCAAGGAGCTCTCTGGCCCAGCTCCTGTGGGGCATGGCCAAGGTCCTCTTCAGAGCTTTGCCTGTGCTTGAAGGCTGAGGGACCTCATTCCTGGGGCCCGTCCCAGTGCTTATAACGTGAGCTGCTGCTCTTGGAAGGCAGAAGGGCGTTCTTTAGGCAAAGGCCTGCTTCAAGGTGGAGATCATGCCTTTGCTGGAAGCACCTTGCAATGTTCTTCCTCTTCTGGAAAGGGCAGCTGTTGATAAAACTTGATTCCAGAACGCAAGGTGCCTTTCACCTTTGCAAGGATTAAAGCTTTAGTTGAATGTCACAGAGTGTTCCTTGCAGAGAACAGAAAGGTTTTGTTTTTCCTGCTGCCTTTACTGTTTCTAGACAACAATCACTTCACTCAGTTACAGTTTTCTGATCCCTGTCTCCTCTGCCTCTTTCTCCATGTGCTTAGATTGTAGTTTAGACTTTTAGTTTTGTGCAGGCTGTCTGTGCTGCAGAGCTGCTTGCCTTGCTGCTGTTGTTTTGGTGGTGTGGTGGTTGTGTTGTTCCTCCACTGGCTGAGCTGAAAGGGCCCAGTGAGTGGGGCTGCCTTTCTGATCTGCTGCAGGATGGGATCTCTGTTTTGAAGTGAGCATCTTCCCTTTGGATTTTTACAGGGATGCTGGTGAGCGAGGGAGATCCCGAGGCGAAATACGCAGAAATGGAAACGCTTGGCAAAGGGTGAGTGCAGCCACAGTTTCTCCTTCAAAGGGAGGGCCTGTGTGTTTTGCTGGTGCCACATCTCCCCGGAGTGACGTCGGCAAAGCTCCAGAGCTGTTCAGACACTGTGTTGAGATGCTGCCACCTCTCAGTATGATCAGCATTTATAGCTGTGGTCCAAAGGCGTGGCAAGGACGCCAGGATGCTGGCAATGTCTTCTCTGCAGCAGAGAGCAGCACCCAGCAGATGTCCTGTCCCCCAAGCATGTTGCACCTGTTTGCTACTTTTCTTAGGATAAACCATTTTTGCTTGTCTCAGAAGAATAGAGAATACGTGGGAATGAAAGGAGGAAAGACCCTTCATGGCCTCTAAGGTCAAGTTGGCAGCTGAGAGCTGTCAGGGAACAGCTCTCAATAACATTTCTTTCCTGTGTTTTGTGGAGAACAAGATTCGGTGCTCAAGATGACCACCGCCAAGTCTAGAAGCCAAAAGAAGAAATGAAAGAAGCACCTCTCCTTTGTAGCTGAGGTGGCAAAAGCCAAAGCTTCAGGGGAATGCCCAGTGCCAATGCACTCTAGAGGAAAAGGCAGCATTCTGCCTGATGGCAGGCCCCTCGTGGATCCTGTGGGGTTTAGGCCTTTCCTGCAAAGAATCCCCCAAGTGATTCCCTTTTGAGAGCCAGCACTGCTGACTCTAAATGAGATTTATTTGCAACATTTCCTCTGCGAGGAGCCAAACGTACAAGAACCCAGCGGAAAAGTAGAGTCCTTCCTGTGTCTGGTGCCCCAAAGAGAAGCAGCTGCCAACGGCTCTGGACCCAGAAGGCAGCTAAGGATCCTCTGGTTTGAGTCCTTCTCCATTTGTGTGTGCAACAACAGAAGCCTTTGCCTGCTCTGGCTGTGGCTGCAGCTGTGGCTGGAGACTACTTTCCCTGCCAGCTGGAGAAAAGATCTGTGTCCTGAGGCTTTCAGAAAGAGAAAACAGAGAAAGGAGCCGGACCAGAATGTGTTGTGTTCCATTTGCAGTTTACCCCAGGACTTTTTTTCCCCTTGTGCCCCGGTGTCTTGCACTTGCAGGGTCTAAAGAGCTCCTTTCTCTGCTGCTGTTTTGTTTCCAGGGGTTTCGGCACAGTGTGCCTGGCAGTGGAGACTGCCACGGGAGAAGAGGTAAGTGTCTGCAATGCCGCAGCTTCTGCAGCTCTCGAGAACCCTCCCCTCTGCTGTGAGCTGTGGCTGAGCTTTGGGTCGCCAGTAGAGCTTTCCTGCAAAGGCAAATGAAGTGCAGAGCAGTGTCTGCCTGCCAAATGCAGTGGGGACAGATTTGATCCTTCTCAGCTGGCCCAAGGAATGCAAGGAGGCCAAGCGGTGTGTTTCAGAGGAGCACACACTAGCTGGGTCTTAGTGCCAAGGTGGTGTCTTAGAGCACGGCCCTGCTCTTTGGGGCTGCGGCTCAGGGTTCCCGAGTTCTCGTTTCTGGCTGTTAGCAAATACATGGGAATGGTGCTGGTAGTGCCTTAGTCACCTGCAGTGCTGTCCTTGGGAACTGTGCTTAGAGAGAGACATCTGCGAGGAGTCTCTCAAGGGCCTGAGCCCTGCTCAGAGCCTGGCGTGTATCGCTAGAGGACCAAGGTGTGGGTTATTTCTTTTTACAGTCAGGCAGTGATTGCGAGTGTCAATGGTGTGAAGGAAAAGTGTTTTAGTGGAGCAAAATGAAAATTCCTGAAGTGAGGAAGTGCTAGGATAGTGTTTTTTGGAGGTGTTCTTAACGATGTTTTCATCATCACGGCATTTTTTCCATAATGTATGTACTTGTAGGGGTAACCCTCAGGATGTTTTTAGAATGCCATTTTATCCTTTATGTCTGTACGTTTGCTTTGTTGTTGTGCAATGGAGAATGCCAGCGGCTGCTGGAGTAATGATGAGACCCCCTAGAATTCCAGTGCCAAAGGTTTCCCAGCAGTTTTGCTCCATTTTCCCTGGCACAAGATGGCTTCCTGCTTGCAAGAAGCGTGTGAATGAGAATGGGCATGATGAAATAAAGCCCTGGGGGAAGACTGGGGGCACAGCGAGTGTTGTTTGAGCTTTGAGGTGGAGAGTTTAGACTGTGTTTCTCCAAGATTTACGAGGCAGAGGATCTCTGGCTCCGCGTCCTGGGACTGGCGCCCAAGCAAGTGGTGTAAGAGGCTCTTGCAAGCTCAGCTTTTGAGTTCCTCTGATGTCCAGTCACAAGGCAGTTTGGCCCAGCCCAGCTCTGTCATCCCAAAATCACTGTCTCCATGTTCCCCTTGCAGTCTTGTGCCACAGACTTCTTTGGTTCATGGTTTTCCATGTTGTTTTAGGTGGCCATAAAGAAAATTAGTCTCCTGCAAGAGAGCAGCGAGGAAGCGTGCCTGAATGAAATCCAGGTCATGCGCAACATCCAGAACGCCAACCTTGTGAGCTTTGTCGACAGGTGAGTGGTCCTGCTGCTCTGCTGGGAAGGGCCATTCACATCCTGCAAGCCACAGGTTCAATCACTGCTTTGGCCACTGGCAGAGGATGGAGCTGTTAACTCCTGTTTCTGGGCTGATCTACAGCATCTTGGGAGGAGATTGCATTGGGGCTGCATTCATCTTTCCTGGCATACCTAGTTTGAAGTGTGCTTGCAAAGACCTGACTTGGCCCTATCTTACTGAGCCAACAGCCTCCAAGTCCCTGCCCTCTCTCCTTGTTGTTTTGTTGGGTTTAGGGTTTGATTTTTTCCCATGGGTCTTTTGGGCTGACAAAGCACTGTAGATCATATTTCCCTTGGCCTGTTCCCAGGGTTTTGCATTGGTGTGGATAGCAAGCAGTCTTTTAGACTGCACAAAGTTCAAGGCCTGTAGAGCCCAGTGAGGGACTCTTCACTTCCTCCTGTCTTCCTCCGAGATAGACACGGAAAGAAGAATCCATCAGGTCATGGAAATGCGGGCGTTCATCTCCACGCTGTTGTTTCTTCCTTTCAGCTACCTGGTGGATGACGAAGTCTGGCTCGTGATGGAATACATGGACGGAGGTTCTTTATATGACGTCATCAGGGAGATCCGTATGATGGAAGGAGAGATAGCAGCTGTGTCTAGGGAGGTGAGGGATGGCGCTTGTGCTTCCCGTGGCTTTTATGGGATGGTCCTTCCCAACAGGTAGCCAGGAGAGGAGTGATTTCAGCTTCTGAGCTTCCTTTCTGCCTTTCTCTTATGACCGGCACTAGCAAGAGCATCTGAATTGCCTGCCAGTGTGCCTGCCCTTCTTCTAGTGGGTTTGTTTGTGTTGGCCTCTCTAAACGCTTGCCTGAAGCCTGTGTGTGCTGCATTCCTTCTCCATAAGAGCAAAGGCACTGGTGGCAGAATCTGAAACCAGTGGCAAAGACAGAGATACTCGTGGGACTCTCACAGCGCTCAGCCTCAAAGGAGAGCCTTGCACCTCAAATGCAAAAGCATCTGCTGTCATGCGGCTGGAGAGAGCACAGCCACTGCAGCAGTGCTCCTTCAGTCTGTGTTTGCAGGGCACTGGCCAGAGGAACAGCAGCCCTTTCTCTTTCAAAAGCGAGTACACCCTCGCTTAGGAAGGCACTGCTGTCCTCATGTTGGAGCAGCAAGCTCCTGCCCCTGCCAGCAGCCTGTCCTGCCGTGGCTCACCATTCCCCAGCAAGGCAGTCGTGCAGATGGGCCACTTCCCTGCTTGTGGGATGAAATCAGACGAAGAACTCTTAGGCTGCTGTTTCTTTTTCCTCTCTCAGTGTCTGCAAGGCCTGTATTTCCTTCACGCCAAGCAAGTGATCCACCGAGACATCAAAAGCCACAACATTCTCCTGGGCTTGGACGGATCCGTCAAGTTGGGTGGGTGTTGTCAGCCAGGCCCAGCCGGGGCAGGCTGCGGTGTGGGGCTGCCTTTGGGTGACTGCCAGTTCCCCGAGAGTGGTGCCTGTGGCAGAGCACATCCGCCAGGTGCAGGGGGGTGTGGCTGGGAAGAAGGTCTCAGGAGCGGCTTTGGGTTGTGTGTGTCCCTTCCCAAGCAAGGCACTTCCCGTCTAAAGCTTCAGGGACTAAAAGGCACGGTCTGAATGTGGGGGCTTTTGGCAAGTGGCCCATTCCATAGTTCCTCGGCTGTAGGCCTGAGTGATGCCTGCATGGGTGCTTTTGCAGCTGGATTCCACACTGCCTTCTTGGACATTGGTACGGTGGGGAATTCTTTGCTTTGCTTTCCTAATTCACGCTGGCTTGATCCCAGTGGTTTTTTCTCCTCAGCTGATTTTGGCCTCGCTGCTCAGCTCACTGCGGAGCAAAGCAAACGGAGATCAGCTGTAGGAACTACCTACTGGATGGCGCCAGAAATTTTCACCAGGAAGCCCTACGGTCCCAAAGTTGACATCTGGTCACTTGGCATTGTGGGGATCGAGATGGTGGAAGGAGAGCCTCCTCACCTGATGAAATCTTCCCGCACGGTACGCTGCAACTGCTCTCAGATCCTACTGTCACTCTAACAAAACCTGCCCCCATTCTTCCGCCCGGGAAGCTTGTTAACACCTGAAGATGATACGTTCCAGGCTGGGTAGTCTGTCGTGCTCCTTGTCTGTTTCATCATGAACAACATGAAAATATTGTCGTGCTTTTTGCTAGATGGAAGCTTTGCTTAAGGGAGCAGTGAGCAGTGCCAAGCTGCATTTTATGGAATAATCTTTGGGAATAGTAGAGGTAGACTGAAGTCCCTCTTCCAAATCGCCGTGGAGCTGGTGTCAGTCGTCAGAGAAGCAAAGTGTGCTTTTGCTGATGGAGTTGCTCCTCATTTCATCAGCCAGTGAAATCGGGGGTCAAAGCAAGAGCCCGTGCACATTGGAGTGGCTGTGGCTGTCTGAGGGTTTGGGTTCTTTTGGCTGGGGTAGGAAAGGCATGTCCCACCCTCTGGCAGGGAGGCAAGTGCCGCTGGAGAATGGAGCTTGTCCAGTGGGTGTGCGTGAGCAGTTTGGGGTGCAAGGAGCCAGGTAGAGTGTGGCGTTCCCTTCTTCTCTAGGTCCAACAGCTGATCAGCACCGGGGGCACCCCGAAGCTGCAGAATCCCAGGCAGCAGTCAGCTTGGTTGCGAGACTTTCTGCACTGCTGCTTGGAGACGGACGAGGACAGGCGCTGGTCTGCCCAGGAACTTCTGCAGGTAAAAGGCCAAGCGGCTGCAGCGTGCGCCTGCTGCTGCCCACTGCCAGGGGCTCCTCGTCTGCTCCCGTGCAAGGCATCAGATGGGCCCCTCTCCTAATAATCTCCAGTGTGGGCAGTTTTCCAAGGAAAATGGGGGAGAATCCTGGCCTGGGATGGGTTGGTTAAAAGGAGCCTTTCAAGGTCACCTAGACTAAATCTCCTTGAGCCGAAGACATCTGGATTAGTGGGCTTGTGGGATTGTAGGCATGTTTGCCTCACGTAGCAAGGAGACAGAGATGCACAGAGCACCCTCACTTCTGCATCTTTCTGGTAGCCAGAGAAAGCCTGTTTCAGCCTGTGAGGAAAATAGAAGTTCATTTCTTCTTTTTCTCTCTGGCAGCATCCGTTTTTGACCTTGGCCAAGCCGACCTCCAGCCTGACGCCTCTGATAATGGCAGCGCAGCAGTTCATGGCCGACAGGAGATACTAGTCCTGGAGAGAGGCCATTGTTGTTTTTTGTAGTTTGTAGTTTCTAGTGGATAGTTTGTAGTTTGTAGTTGTTTAGATTGATAGTCAAAATAAATACTGTGTTGGAAGCTTCCCTTTGTTCTCACCCTGTGAATAAGCTCTAAATTTGCTTTGGAATGGTGGGTTGAGCGTTTCTAAAGCATGGCAAGACCCATGGATGGGGTTTGTGGCATGGTTGGGAAGTGGGCAAAGGTCTTCTTCCTGCACTGCCTCCTGGCCACCGCCTGTTGTGGAGCTAGAGGCTTGCAGCTGTGAGTAGAGGAGCAGAGTAGGGCAAAAGAGAGCAGAGCAGTGGTGTCACTGCTGGGAAGGCTGCCGTGGCCACGCTTGTGTTGCAGTTCCTGGGAAAGGTTGGGAGGGCCTGTGTTACTCTGGGCAGAGGGGGAGGAGCCGGGCTTCTCCACAGGCTCAGGCGCAGGCAAGTGTCCAGCAGGAAGGTGAGTTCTGCCACAGGAACTAAGGCCAACGTGAGGGAGTGAAAACTTGTGCAGTTTGGATCTTCATGAGCCATGGCCTCTCTCAGCTCGGCACCCACCATGACTGAGGCAACTGCCCAGAGACTGAACTGCATGAGAGGTTGGGAGGAGACACAGCCAGGACAGGTGACCCGAACTGGCCAAAGGAATATTCCAGACCATGCATCATCCTGCTCGGTATTTCAAGCTGTGTGCAAGAAGGAGGAAGGAGGGGACATTTAGAGTGATGGCATTTGTCTTGCCAAGTCACTGTGAGACGTCAGGGGGTCCTGCTGTCCTGGAGATGGGAAACACCTGCCTGCCTGTGGGAAATGGTGAATGAGTGCTTTGGGGTTTTCTGCTTGTGTGTGTGTCTTCTGCATTCCGTGTGCAACTGAATTGTTCTCCATCTGTGAGTTTTCCAGCTTTCCAGTTGTCTGCCCAGCTCATCCTGCTGGTGGGACAGTGAGCAAGAATGGCTGTGTGTAAGTGCTTGATTGCTGGCTGGAGTTAAACCTCACCTGAGAAATAGAGAAAAAGTGGATTAAAAGTGAGAGGCAGAGGAATGAAGCTTCCAAGCTTTGGAATGGTGGTGGTTTTTCTGTTTTCCTAAGGCTGCCTTCCTGTAGCCTGTCCAGCACCTGACCTATTTGGTCTCTGCCTCACAACTTCTAGTTTTGCAGGGACTGGCACATTTGGGATCACTGCTTTCCTCCTGCCAGCACTTTGTGCATTGTCCCACAGCCTGTTGCAACTTGGTTTTCTTTCTTTCTTTACGTCCAAGGCAGGCAGGTCCCTCTGGTGTGCGGATGTGGCCAGGGAAGCTCCCAGAGGTACATCTCAGATGGGCAAGGCTCCTTGGAAATGCCACAGCAGCGCAGCAGCGGGATGATGTGTACGCAGTGGACGTGTTGCTTGGCTTTCCATGTTTTCATTAATCCCATCCTTTGAAGGCCCGTGTCCCACTTTGTTCTGTGGTGAACATTTGAGAAGCTCTATGAATGGGTTTTTTGAGGCTGGGGATGCAGCAAGGTTGATGTGGTGTTTTCAGTCCTTAGCCATATTACTTGCTTGCTGATGTTAATTTTGATGTAAATGGAGAAATGACAGGCTTTCTAATACAGGGAATTACACTGGATATTGAAAGCAATTATTTCTGCAATAGGATTTCAGTATAGCGCTGCAGCTTCTCAGTGTTTGGATCAATTTTCTAATGCCTCTCGCTCTCATAGTTCATGCAAGAGTTCATCCAAGGCTTTAGCACTCCCACCCTTTTTTTCCTGGTCTATTGTGTCACAACTGACCCAAAAGGGTGTGCGATGCTCCTTACAAGTTCTTTTCAGGTTGAACAAAGATACCAGGTCACAGACACCAGATCACATTTCAGGGAGCTGTTACTTCTTCAGGGAACTGTTATTTACCAGGAAATGAGGGGAACAAAGAGAGCGCAACAGACAAAAAGAGAGAGAGGTGGGGCTCATCCACTTCCTTTTATAGTTTTCCTGGTGCGCATCTCTTATGTCAAACAGATTTTTGCCACTGTCTTGGGAATGTGCAGTGAGGCCTTTGGTGCTCTCCAGGGAGTTGGCAGTTTACACATCAGCACCGAGCACAAGTCTCAAGACAGAAGAAGAAGTTGGCTCAGCTCAGTGCATTTCCATCTTTGCAGCACTCTCTCTTCCAGTCACAGCTTTTCTGTTGCAACAGTCAGAATGCTTGAGATAAAACATTTTTATGCCTGGTACTCCACAACAGCTGATTATCTTGTTATTATCTTGTTAGCACAACACTAGTGGTTTATTATTCTAGTAAAAAAATACTTGAAAGCATGGAGCTCTACAGTATGTTGTGAGATTTTGAAAGAGGAATGTAGTTTTTATGTTTCTTGAAGAACTGCTGGCCTGTAGGGTAGAACATGCAGTAAATAGCACAAGTCACCAATATGAGGAAAGCTACTTGGTTTACCTGAAATTATAGGATACAGAATTATAGAATTCTTCAAAGCATTCACAGAATGCTTTGAAATCTCAGGGATACTAAAGACCATCTGGTTTCAACCCCTGTGCCAGGGACAGGGCCACCTTCCACTAGATCTGGTAGTCCAAGCCCAATCCAACCTGGCCTTGAACACTCCTAGGGAAGGACAGCTTCTTTGGGCAGCTCATGCTAGTGCTTCAGCACCCTAACAATCAACATTTTCTTCCTAACATCTAATCTAACCCCGTTTTCTCTCAGTTTGAAGCCATTTCCCCTTCTATCACTACATGTCTTTGTGGTGTCCCTCTCCAGCTCTCTTGTAGCCCCTTCAGGCAATGGAAAGGGATGTAAGGTCTCCCAGAGCCTTATCTTCTCGAGACTGAACAAGTCCAGTTCTCTCACTTGTCCCTCATAGCATAGGTGCTCCATCCCTCTGATCATCTTGGTGGCCTCCTTGGCACTTGCGTTAACAGTGGGGGGCCCAGAGCTGGACGCAGTGTTCTGAGTGGGGTCTCACCAGAGCAGGGTGAAGATGCACACCCACTGACCTGCTGCCCATGCTGCTGGGGATGCAGCCCAGGGACACAGTCAGCTTTCTGGGCTATAATCCCAGCTTTGTTGAAGCTTGTGTTAAATTTGGGGTAAAAATTCGTGTATGAAATAATAATAATCCAATGTATAATAAGAACAATGTTAATAAAATGTAAAATCCAGTAGGAAGCAAATCGTTCCCCCCCCCAGCCTGCACGGCTTCAGTTGCGAAACAGGATAAGAATCATCAGACTAGACAAAGACTCTGGCCAGCCCCGATAAGAATCACTTCCTCGCCAATGCAAGGAGAAATTCCTTCTTGACGACGATGCAGATTTCATCAACTCCCTGGCCCGACATGCAAACTGAAATCAACATAAGACTGACCTGTGAAATTGACATAAGAAAAGAAAACTTCCCGGAATGGAACAACAGGACTTGACAAGATCCGGGAAGGCCATCGAAAAGAAATTCGGACTATTCAGCCCACCCTGGACACCTGGACTGCCTAAGGGCAGAAAAACCCTATAAAAGGGTGGACTGAAAGCTGCACCGGCGTGGATTTGGGCGTCTTGTACCCTGGTGTGCGGACCCCTGTCCACCCAGTGCGGCGCTGATATTCTCCTAATTTGTGGTTTTCTCATTTTTCCGGTGTTCGATGTTCTGTTATTAATAAATTGTCTTTTATTAATCCGATATTTGACGTTGCATTTATAACAAGCTGAATGAGATGAATGGCTGTCCTCAACTAGCATCTCTGAAAGCCACACACTGTTCTCCTGCAAAAAAATAGGTTTATAGGGAATAGGAGAAGGTAGGAAATTATTACGTTTTGAAAAGGGAGGATTACTGTTGCAGAATTTCTTAGAGGAATGAGGGCATGATCTATATTTGGAGTGAGGTTTGAGCTAACCCAGCCTGGGCCCCACACCAAGGCCAGCTGTGACTTCTGTGGAATTAGATGTTAAGATGTTAATGAGAGATAGTGGGTTTTCTTGAAGTCAATAGGTATAGTTATTAGTGTGAACACTTTAGCCACCTTAAGGACAAGTAAAACCACGTTTGTTTGCATTTTTCTCTGTACTGTATGCCAATGAGGCTGTAACTGTAACTGTAAACTATACAGAAGTGTATATAACCCGCCATTTTAGACTAAATAAACTGGAGAATGTAGCATAAGCCACATTGGCCGGATCTGCATTTGCTCCCATCCAACTTCCCATTATTTTAAGTGTTTCCCTTGCTTTAGATTACCCTTTATTTCTCCCCCCTCCCCTTCCTTTCCTGTGGGTGCCTTGAGTTTGTCAATGGAAAATTCCTTGTATCTCTAGAGTACTCATGAGACCTCTTACACCCTCTCTGGAGATGTAGTTTGCCTTTTCTGTTGATGACCTTTGTAAGCTATTGAGTTACAGAATGAACACCACTAGCAGGGTGTCAAGGGTTGAAAAAGTATCTCTCTGCTAGAACCTTGGAATTCTATGGAAAGGACAGGGACTTATGGGGAGGCAGGTTATGGATTTCACATGCAGTTCTGACCATTCAAATAACAGAAGGCACCTTTTGGTACTACCCATATAAAAGCTGAAGCTGAGTTGGAGACTTTCTCTTTTTCTTCCGTCTGCCGAGCAGGTCCCAGGTGGAGCCGAGCAGGGCCCGGCTGAGGCCGGGGCTGCCCCAGGGTGGCCGGGCCCGGCCGGGGCTCCGGGAGCCGCTGCCCCAGGGCAGGGCAGGCCGGGCTGCAGCTCGGCAGGGCCGGCCGCGGCTCTGGGGCTCCGGAGGGGATCGGGCTGGGCTGGGGCAGAGCCGTGCCCCGGCCCCCCTGGCTGCCGGCACCCCCGGCCCGGGGCGAGGGCGGGATCTCTCCCCCAACTCTGCGCTGGGCCTGACAGAGCGGCTGCCAGCGGCTCCGGCCTGCAGAGTGAGGCGCCATGGGGCACGGCTTTGGAACTTGTGCGGCTGCCTTGGCAGAGATCACTGACCACTGCAGGCCTGGGAAAGCTTTAACTCTTTCCTGACACAGATTGATATTTTAAACTCTAACCCCTTGTTGGGGGTTAGGTTTGTTCTTTTTTTATCTTTAAGAGTTTTTTCCCCATAAGTCACCAAGGAGACTAAGTGTTAGATACTTAAGAGTACTTGACCAAAACAAAGAGATGGCCAAAGCTCGGCTGGGGAGGTTTTTCCTTACCTGTTGTAACTCCAGAAGGGAGGGGGTAACTGCCTTCCCTGATAACAAGCTAGCTGTTAAAACCGGGTGGGGCATTGTTTCTTATCTCCGCTCAGTCTTCCACTGCCCCCATGGGAATATCTTCTGTTAATGGACCATTAAAGCTCACTAATGGCATGACACATTTCATCATCCTATTGTGAGATGCTCCACCCAGGGAGAAGGAGCCAAACCATTTCCACCTAGATAAAAAGGAGCCACAAGTGTCACCAGGCACTCCCGTGTTTCCATGGGAAAGACTGGACCCACCTCGGGACCCCTGGCTCCACAGGACCATCTCTGCTTCCAACAGGCCCACATCTGCCACTCCAGGAGGGCTGACTTTGGACTGTTTCCAACACCCTGACCAACAGGGTGTCAGGTTGTAGTTCTGACCCTGTCAAAGTTTTCCAGGATTGTTTGTTTGTTTCTTTGCTTATTCTTTTGTATTATAACATTTGTATTTTTAATATCCCTAGTAAAGAACTGCTATTCCTATTCCCAAAATCTTTGCTTGACAGCCTTTTAATTGCAAATTTATAACAATTTGAAAAGAGGAGGAGGGACTTACATTCCAAAGGAGACTCCAATCTTCCTGGGCAGATACCTGTATCCAAACCAAGACACTCTTCTCGGAGATGAGAGAAAAGGCTAAGTTGGAGACATGTAAAAGGACAATATGGAGATCTCAAAGTCAGTAGAGTGACTTTTTTTTTAAGTGATAGAGATGACAAGTTGCCTTGGTTCTAGGCTGAAAATCTCCTATGGATTATGGTAACAGGATAATCTTTTCAAACGTGGACAATATAAATTGGGGAGATGATTTGTGGATTTGAGCAAAGGTAGCTGTGATGAACTGAGTAAATATTTTTTGTGCCCCCATGAGAAGTTGAACAGAGAAAGAGGAGAAGAAGCCTTCTGCCAGTGAAGTGAGAAGACCATCTCTGTTCCCTGAACTGAAAAAAACCTTTTTTTTTTTTTTTTTAATAGCTCATTTTTAAAACGTACCACCCCAATTTGTGAAATCCATGGCTTAAAGGTAGTCATGGGAAAGGCCTACATGATATAAGAAGTTCCACAGATTGTCTGGGCAGGCTGCTTTTGTATGAAAGTTACCAAAGCACAGTAGTGACTTCTCTCTCTCAAAGACTGATTAAAAAATGTTTTGTAAGTAGTACTGATCTGGAGTTTTGAGTTTTGCCTCTTTACATTGTTTGTAGAAAATGAACAGTTTGTAGTGAAAGGGTTGGTTTTAGAAATTCATTTGTGCTGGGTTGTTTTTTTTTTTCCTTTCTTATTTTTCTCCTCTTAGTGTATGTTAATAAAATGTATCTGGCTTTGCTTCTAAGTTGAGCCTGCTTTTGCCTTTTTCCTCCCAAAAATCCTATCTCTCTTAGCAAACAAATTTGGCAAATGTAAAACCACCACACAGGGCCAAACCTGGGAAAGGAGCTTTGTAACTTTGCTGCTAGTTATATTAGCTTATATGTCATAGCTGTTCAAACTCTGTATTTCCAAAATGTTTTTTGAATGTAATTATTTTCTAGTAGAGTCTTAAAACTACCATATTATACATAGGCCAGGGAAAATGTTTTTTTCCTGTGAACAAAAAAAGTCTGTCTTATTATCTGCCTTTGTTTTTTACATGCATTTCAGTATATGTAGTGACTTAATTACAGGAGCCACATCTTGTAACCAGGGTGACCATAAGGCAAGGCTGGAAAGCTCATGTGATGTACTCAGGCCTGAAAGAGATTGCTGTGCTTGGTATGTCCAACTCTGCAGAGCTGATCTGATGTCTGACCTGCAGTGGCTGCCCAAGTGGGTGTTTTATTTGCTTTGTTCTGTAAGAGTGGCATTTGAACACTTGTAAACACACCAGTATCTTATACTACTAGGCACTGATACGCCTGCCAGAGTATCCTATATCAATCTCCTCAGCCTGAGTATCAATCACAATCCTCAAATGTGTACAGTTCAAAGTTCTACTATTTTTTTCAACCTAGCAGCAACAAATTTATTTTTAATGTACCATACCTCAGCTTCACTGTTTATTTGTTCACGTTTCATATAGCACCGGAGCATCTTTAAATCTTTATTGACACCTGTTTGATTTTGCAGTGCAAGTAGCAAACTATGGACATTTCCAGAAGCTCGGAAAGCTGTTAGCAAATCACTATGTTACAGAAATTTCTTTAGAATACTTGATAATGTGTCTGCTTTAAAAGAAGTGCCATTATCTGCATATTCACACATCAGATCACAGCCAGAGCAGCAGCAATGATGGATTTCATCACTGTTTCTTGATTGTCTGGTCCCGTGACAATAGCAAAGAGGGGTTGGCTCCTTGATACAGAGGCCTTTAAAATAATGATGAAAGATCTCTAGTGGAGGAGTTTAAAATTACGTTAGCATTGGGTTTTGCTCCTTTCACCACTTTTTCAAGCCTAGAAAAGTTTTAAAGTGTTAGGGTTTGGGGTTTTTTTCCCTTGTCTTCTTGTCTTAGTAACTACACACCTCCACTGCAAATAAACACTGTCCTGGTTCCAGCCAGGATAGCGTTAATTTCCCCAGCAGCCAGGAGAAGGCATGACTCAAAGTCCCAGATTATTCTATACCACCTCACATTTTCAATGGGGATGGAAGAAGGGACCTTTCCAGGTCACATATCCTGGCAGTGGTCAGCTGTTGTTGAGAGTTCTCAGTGTGGTGGGCACTCATGTACATCCTTTTATTAATATTCTATTCAGTCGTCTTGCTTGTAATTAAATCAGTTACAAGAATCATTTGTTTAAAACATAAACCACTTTACCGAAGTCAGAACTGCAGTGAAATTGTTGTAAGCTAGATTTTACTAGTGTTAAGAACTGATGAAGGCCACTTTTTGTAACAATGCCAGACACCAACACAACTAATTGAAGACGAGGGCAATCTCAAAAGATGATTTGGAAACAATTGGAAAAAAAAAAAGCCTTCAAAATGGCTTAGGTAAGTTATGAATAAGTTGATGAATAAGACTTTTTTTGCTCAATTACTTGTGGGAAAACTGATCTTCTGACACATGACCACAGCAGGAAAAGGAAGTGAAGTTCACACCTATATTTCCCTGAAAAGCAAACCACTGGCATTAACTAAATCAATGCCTAGTTTTGTGGCTACAGCCTCTATTAAGAGTAGAGTAAAATTCAGGCCTACATTGTAAGGGCTAAAACCTATGTTCATACTTACCTTTCTACAGGCTTTCCCTAATTTGCTTTCAGTAACGGTTATCAGAAAAAGGCAACATATCAAGGCTTTCTGCTGTATTTCAGCCATTCATCCAACTGAAACATGCCTATGGAAGCTCAAAATAAAAACCACCCCAAAACAAATTACATCCCTAAACTCAAAGTTTAAAAAGTAGAACTTTATTCACACATTTGAAACAAGACAATAGCCTTTCTGAAACCAGCTGTCGTATTTCATGATTCTAATCAGACCTGTAAGATGTCCCTCCTATTATGACAGTCCACTGTTTTCCATGTCAGTGCCACCAGTGGCCACTGTAACACACAATGCTGCTGTAACTCTCTCCTAAATAAAGATACCATAATTATTCGTTCTGGTGCTGCCATTCAGACAGAATGTCTGAGAAATGCAAGACATGTTGAGAGATAAGTGGTATTACATGGTAAATCCATCATGTGGTAAGAAGACTAGAAACTGCCTCAGGGAAGTAAAAAGTATTTTGTTGCTGCAGTGCTTTTGAAACACATTTGACTGAAGGTCTTTAAGAAATAGCTCATTTCAATGCACATTTAATTACTAGTCTGAAGTTATTTATTTATTAATGGGGACAGCTCAGCGTTAAGAAAATATTACGGCTAATTGTCTTGATAAAATTCAGTTTTTCACCATCAACCACCAATGCATAAGTGATATACACCTCTCAGTGGGAAAAATTTGTACCTGGCTTTAAAAAAGAAGCAAAAATTAGTATAAAAGAGCTTTTTGGTTTTAAACATACGAAGAATTACTCAATTGCACAGAAATTACATGTCACAGAAAATCAGAAAAATATCCCCCAGGAGAATATAGCTTTGTTTCATCAGGAAGTGAACAATACAGTGGAGAATTCTGGACAAAGCATTTCAAATAAAAGCATGGGCACTGAAGTACTGAGAACTGAACTGCTCAACATTACCAAACTGAATTTGTCCTGGAAAGAAAGTTTAGCTACAACCTACCATTCCATCTGTGTAAGGAAACACAGATGAAAAAAACTGCATTTCACTTACAACCTTTTGTTCCCAAAACAGCTCACTATGAACCATAAATAATTCAAATAAGCTGCACTGTTAATCCTGATGTACATCGATGCTGTAGTTAAAACTCTGATCAGAGGAATTTTACTTTCCTTCGTTCTAGCCACAAAAATAAAATTCCACAGCTGCTCAGAAAAGCAGGGATTACAACTGGCAGAAGTAGTCTTTACAGAGCCACAAGGATGGATGCAAGTCCCAAAGCCAAGAGGTTTTTGAAAGAAGTTCAAAACTTGACTGTATCTTCATTTACCACAAATTACCATTTACCATTTACTTACAATCCTTCAGAACAATCGTGGATATTCAGTTACTTTGCATGTGTTTGTCTCTCCAGCGCTGCTTCCATTCGGCTTTGTTTTAAACCCTACAGGATACAATTTAGTAAAATCTTGGTTTGCCAACATGCAGATAAAAGCTTTAGTTGCAGAACAAAAACATTTCTGGATAATATTTTTCAGTCCTCTACAAATCGCAAACAGTTTTTAACCTTCTTTGGAAATCAGAATGGGCAGTTTAAAAACAATAAAAGCCACAAACTACATGTCTTCTTTACAATTAGAGGCTATACAAAATACTTTTAAATATATACTTCTTGTTCAGTTGAAAGTAAATCCCCAATTATGTATAATCTGAAGCACCAAATCCCCCCTGTCCAACTTCCTCAGTGCAAAGACTTCATTGTGTCATTTTCTTTCTTCATAAGTGCACAGATGAAAACATGAATCAGTAACACAGGTCATAGATTTTCACTATGCTGACAGCCTCTACTGGACCTTTACAACGGCATGAAAACATTTACTGATGAACAATCATTGCAAAAGTGCTAAATCTGATTTCAAATGTGATACTACCACTCATACTGTAAGAAAATACATAGAGAAGTATTGAAAAATAAACGTATTTACTCCACTTGTCTACAAAGACAGAATTGGTTGTTTTAGAATGGCTGTAAAACAGTGGCTGTAAAAGTGCCTGACAGTCAAACGAAGTACTAGAACATCAACAATATATATATAAAAAATATGCTGGCTCGTGTGAATTCTACTCAATGACAATACTTATACAATACAAAGAACTCTTAAATGTAGTGACTGTAAATTAGAATAAGACACCTAAAAAGCAGCCCCCCGTATGGCTTCTTGCTGCAAACGGGAGCACCAACAGCAGTGCAAAATTACCAAGACACTTCAAAACCACTGCAGCACATACCAGGTAATATCCAGTGTGGTAACCACTCATGTACCAGGCTATCAACATGCTCCCCAATGCTTCGTCGTCTTCAGCAGTGTCTGGCCTCATGGGTGGTGGTGGAGGAATCAACTAAGAAATCAAAAGGAAATGTCTGTGTTTCAATAGTTCCCCAGATTAGAGAGCACCTAATTCTAAAAGATTAAATCATAAAACATAAAAATAGGAACATATACTCAGTTTGTTCTCTGAAAAGGAGTCAAAGATGGTGTTTTATTACATGAACACATGTCATTTCTAAAGCCTAGGAAAAACAAGACTCCCCAGCTTAACTGTACACAAAAGTGTTACTAGCAGAAAATACTATCTTCTTCAGTGAAATACTGTTAATATAAAGTGTAGTTTCTTCAAATAATTTACACTCTGTTCTCACCACTGTCACAGAAATGACTGCAAAACCGACCTTGTATGTCAGATTATCATAATATTTGCAGCTGAATGTGTTAACTAACACATGAAAAATACAGGCAAACAGAACAAATGTGTTCTGAAAACAAAGGCAGTGAGCACATTCAGTGAGAAAACCTGAGAACACCAGAGAACACCAATACCCATCTTCCCCATTCTTCTGTTACTTACTGGTGGTCCTGCTGGGAAGGGTGGAGGCCAGCAAGATAAAAATGATGGAGGTACCTTGAATTTTGATCCAGACTACGTGGGGAAAAAAAAGTGGAACAGTACAAATTAAAAGGGAATTTGAGGTATTAGGATTTGACTTAAGAGAGTTATGTGAAACAATTCACGTACCTTAAACAATAGACAACACACCCCAGCCATTTAATGAAAATACAGACAGTAGCTATTTCTGAGGCACATTCCATAACTTGAGAAGTACAACTTAGGATTACTCATGTCACTGAGGCAAACACTACTGAAACACGCCTCTGATTAATACAACATCTTTTAGTTTTCCTAAGTGGAAGTCAATGGTCACACTCTCAACAGGAAGAAACAGATCAAATAGTCACACAGGCAAACAGACAATTTCTCTGCTCCTGTGCAGATGGGGCATAAATTACATTATGTCAGTGAATGTCCTTAAAGAAAGATCTAGGTACAAATCAACTGATACAAAAGAGAAAATAAAACCTTATAAAGAAATCTTTCACAAAACCAGTAATATTTAGAAAACAAAATGCTGTGTTGTAGAAAACAACTACAGTATTACTTAGACTCCTACACAACAGGAAAACTGAAGGGTGTATCAATGCTCCACTCACTCCTAATTCAAGAGGGCAGCTACAACTAAGAGGCTCTATGACATGTGGACATCACCTTTAATGCCTTCAATGTCCTGTGAAGTGAAACATACCAACTTGCTAGAAAAAGAAAAATCTTAAACATCAACAGCACTGTCATTAATCACACCACCAGAATCCAGGGAACAGTATCTCTCTTTTAAGATAAAAGGTAATTTGAAAGCAAGGGTTAGCTAAGGACCAGAAGGTTTTCATCACTAGACAACAGCACTGCAGAAGGACTATACTGTGCCAGATTATTATAAAATGGCAAACCAACAGATACTGACATGCATATCTGTACATCCCTCCTCAAAATGCTGCTAATTGAATTCTAGACCATGATAAATATCATACTGTCTCAGGATTTACAATAACACCAGGCTTAACAATCATACATAAATTATTTCAATTAAGGTTGAGCTTACCTTTCCTAGGCCTGGGACTGGCGGTGGTGGTGTGGGAAATCTCAAGTTTTGAGGGGAAAATCTTGCTTTTGTGTAGTTGTTTTTGTTTCGAGATGACTGGGAAGATTTTTCACTTTCATCTGTTGAATAGGGAGTCTCATTTTCATTCTAGAAGACAAAGATATTTTTATGAAATGAACTAAGAGTTTGCAACAAGCAATTTTAGCGTGAAAAAGCTTGGTAAGTCCCATTCACACCATTCCCTCTCTCTAGCCCACCCAGTCCAACTCAGGAATAATTTTATCTGCCCACCATTTTAGCTATATTATCTTTCACTGGTGAATTTCTTCTTGTCCCCACCCTTTCTTCCATGCTGAGTTCAAGAAGCAAAGGGATGCTTTCATTCCCTCCATCAGTTTGTGTCTGTTTACAGCAGAATTGTGCATCGCTTCTCACTCTGAACACCAACAGCGCCACCAATTATACTAAAATAAGTTAATTCTCCTGCTTTTGCATTTCTTTACAGAAGAATGAAAAGTCTCTCACCTCCCCAGAATGCCCCATCTCATTTACTGTTTCATCGCTGGCTGGAGGAAGTAGATCAGACAGGTTCTGCTCCTCCTGATTTCCATATCCTGTGTAAGTGACCACGCACGTGCCTCTCTTCTGGTTGATGGAGGCAATCGTTGCTAGATACAAATTACCATCCTCAGACCAAACAGCACTGCAGCTATCACCAACCTTCCACTGCAACAGAAGCAAGAGAAACGTGTAAATACCAACACCAACAGCTGGACAGAAGGTGCCTTTTCCTAAACTACTTTTTGTCCAGAAAGATGGACCCCACCTACAGTGTTCCCTCTGTATTTACTGAAATTCCTATACGTCACCTAAAAATAAAGTTCATAACGTAATCACACCACCACCCCAAAATGTTATTCTCAAGGTAATGAAGCAGCTGCTTCGGAGTACATAAGTACAGCATGCGGTAGGAGCACCACTGGCATTTACAAGTGAGACGACCTGTTTCAAAGGCGCTGTATTGTTCTTGTTTCTATTTCTGTTCTTTTTATGGCTTTTTCTCTTTATCACCAGGCGCTGCTCCTGCTTGTCTGAAGGCTCCGAGCACTCCCCATTCTTTAAGGCATTCTTAGGGAAGAGAAAGGAGAAACAGTAAATGCCAATCCAGCGGCCTCAGCCCCGGCCACGATCCAGGATCCAGCCACGGCCGCGCCGACTCCTCACCTTGAAGGAGGCCACCGCCTTGTCGTACGCCTTGATGAGGGCCGTGTCGTCCCAGATGTCCGAGTCGTCGCTCTGGGGATGCCACACAGCCTTTAGCGCCATCGCCAGCCCCTGCCTGCCCGGCCCCGCTCCCACCTGCCCGGTGCTCCCCTCACCTGCCCGGTGCCCCCGCCTGCCTGGTACTCCCCTCACCTGCCCGGTGCTCCCCTCACCTGCCCGGTGCCCCCGCCTGCCCGGTACTCCCCTCACCTGCTCGGTGCCGCGCCGGAACAGCACCCCGTCCGCCATGACCGCGCGCCCGCCGCGCATGCGCCCAGCCCCGCGCCCGCCGCGCTGCCGGAAGCGGCGTCGCCCCGCGCGCCTCCCCGGGCCCGCTCCGGCGGGAAACGCGCCCCGGCGGAACCAACGGCGGGCGAGCAAAGGAGCTGCTGCTGTGCTCGGTGCTGGACTCCTCAGGACAGCAAAGACAAGAGATACTGGAAAGGGTGCGGCAAAGGGCCACAAAGATGATTTGGGGTCTGGAGCAGCTCTTACGAGCAGAGGCTGCAGGAGCTGGGCCTGTTCAGTCTAGAGGAGACTGAGAGAGGGTCTCATCAAAACATACAAACACCTCTAAGGCAGGTGCCCAGACCGTGGTGCCAGACTCTTTTCAGGGGTGCTCAGCAACAGGACAAGGAGTAATGGCCATAAACTAAAACACAAAAAGCTCCACCTCAGTGTGACAAAGAACTTACATTGAGGGTGGCAGAGCATGGAGCAGGCTGCCTAGGAAGGTCATGGAGTCTCCCTCTCTGGAGACATTGAGGCTCATCTGCTCCAGGTGACCCTTCCTCGCCAGGGCACTTGGACTGGATGAGCTCCACAGGTCCCTTCCAACCCCAACAATTCTGATTCTGTGAATTTGCTTAGTTTCTCACTAACTGCTGGTGTTATGGTGCCAGCACCAGCTACGTTTTCCTTCCAACTCTCCTCAAGCTGTCCCAGGGGCCTGTTAACCAAAAAATGAATGCACTTAGATGGAACAAATCTTAGAAAACAGAGGCTTCAAAAGCTCTTTCTAGAGACTGAATCAGTTGCTGAGGAATACAATCAGTGCAGGCAGCTCTGGGCGCAGCTGCAGGGGGAGCCCAAGTCACAAGGCTGTGAATTGCCAACCCACAGCCCAACAGAGGGCACAAGGACCTATGCCACCAGCCATCAAACTGAGACACAGCAGGAGCCAGGACCCACCTCTAGCCTGTAAGGGTATAAAAGCCCAAGGTTTTCTTTGTTTAGGGTCCTTCCACAGAGGCACTGAGTTGAGCTGCGACTTTGATATAGTTATTGCACCAAGATTAAATTATACTAAAGATCAGGATGTATGACACTCTGCTCCAGGAAACCTGGGGTTGAACGGGTAAGGAGTCCAGTCTGGTCTGTGAGTGTGAGGGGTGTTAGCTACAAAGAGGCCTCACAGCCCCTTCGAACCCAGCTCAGGTGGTGCAAATGTGACTGCCAGAGTGGCTTCTGGATGGTCAGATGAGGAAGTTTCCTCAAGTTTTCCCCTGCTTTTATTCCTGAGACAGGTTTAAGCAGTAGTTTCAAATAATTTCAGGATCTGCTTCCATTGGATCTCAATGTTGAGCCTGCACCTTCTGTAACTTAGTATCAGGACTCAACTTAGTCACTTGTACACCAACAAAGTCTGCAACTAAAGAGGCATCTTCTTCTACAGGGCAGACTTAAATTGCATGTGACAGTGCTTATAACATGCATTTCTTATAAACTTTACACATCATATTACACTTACATTCTTATACTGCATTTCTCCACAAGATTATCCATTCCTTATCTTCTTGATAACTTCTTAGAAATCAACTGATATTGAAGCATTACCATTTCAGATTAGACAGCATTTCATGCAACATTTTATTGTAAAAATATTTTGAGATTTACAGTTCAGATCTCTGCAAGGTTAAGCACATTTTATAAGTGTGTTCCATTCTGAATGAAGCTCTACTTTCAAGAATTCAGGCAACCAAATGTGGTCTAACTGCAGATTCAGAAATTCTGTTACTGGAACCACTAAGTAAAACTAACAAATGCAAAAGCTAGAATAAAGCTATTGCTTGGTACTTTTATTCATACACATGCAGAAGAGTGTAGTCAGTTTTGAAAGAGCACTGTAGAGAACTAGGCCTATAGTAACCAGAAAATACTCTTAACTAATGCTAGTTGAACATCTCTGCACAATAAACATTTAATCATTTAATGGCCAGACACTTTTATGAATGATCTTATAGATCCTTCTGCTTCATCAGGGCACTCTTATCTTCTTCATAGCAGCAGCTCATTTTGCTCCTGCCTGCAGAGACTTCCTTTCATTAGCTGCTTTTTGCTTTTGCTGCATGATTTCAGAGTCCCTGTGAAGAAAAAACAGTTGGATATCAGAAACTGGCTCCCAATTTTTCTAAGCAGAATTCCCTGCCTTTAATAACCCCCACCAGAAGAAGGAAAAAAGATCAGCATAAAATTTCTCAGTTAGACACAGTGTTTTTATTACCCTGGTAGTAAAGTTTTTCAGTGCATGCATTATTTCATAAGGCAGACAATTTACTTGATTAGTAGACCTCATCTAATTATTTTGGTTTTAGAAGTAAAGGACATAAGTGATCAAACATTTTTAAGAAAGCATTTCACAATCTTTTACTGTTTGCTGTAGGCAAAAAGGTCCTCAAAAAAATTAAAAAGCTTTGCAGGACTTAATAATAATAAATCTCTGTAACAGCAGATACAGCACAATTTTATCCGCGATTTATGCTCTGGCAAGTGATTTAGCCAATGAATAAAAAAAGTATTCAAATGCTGTGTCAGCTAAGATACTGGATTCTTTCTGACCCACTTTCCTCTACTTTTTCTGCCTAAACATTTACTCAACTTTGAGATTTTTACCTCTGTTTCCTCTGAGAAGCAGACAAGCTATCTTCTTTTCTTTTGCCTTTGTGGATTTCCTGAGTTTTCTTCAGGTTCTTTTGGCGGGCAAGTTCACGCTGGTTCCCACCTGCAAGATAATATACAGTTAAACAAGTACTATCACTTGTTCTTTTCCACACAGTCTATCTGCGAAAAAGTCTGTTATAAAGGCAGTACAGTTTGGCACAATGTATAGAGCAGGTATGGTCATATCTTCTACCTCAAGTGTCCTCTCCCAGTGTAAACAGGAGAAATTAAAGGCTCACAGTTCCAAAATTTTCAATTCTATACATCATATTTAAGAGATTAACAGAATTCTAATATTCCTTGCAGAAACCAAATGTAGTTTGCCATAAAAGACTGAGAGAAAACCATCTTGCCAACAGGCTGGGCAAAATTATGCCAGTAACTCATCCAAAGAGGAGTCATTCACTCTCAAATAGATTCCAGCATTCAATATAGCTTGCAAATTAATTTTAGACTGAAAGATGCATTGAAATTGATTACACTCAAATACTATTGAAGAGGTAACCTCAAAATATTTTTTTAATTTGAAATCAAGTGCAGAACTTAAGCCTGGGCCTTAGCAACTGGGTGGCATTACTTCCAACAAGAGTGAAAAGAGTAACATTACTTCCATATGTATATAAAGACACAAACCCACATCACTGTCAGTAGAGAGGACACTTCTTCAGGGAACAGACAGCTTTCCCCACGACTACCAACAAGACAGAAATGCAATCTCTTTGATCACATGAAGTTCCTGAGGGGACAACATCAAAACTATACACCTAAATACTCAGGGTCTTCCAGGCACTGGCCACAGAGTGCAAACTCTTCTGCATTAGCTGGCAATGTCTCCTCAGTATTCTCTTCCTTAGTTCTATTTTGCTCCAATCTGTCAGACCTGGTTCACTGGCTTGGTAGTTCTTCTTGCTCTATTTCTTTTGGAATGACAATGTTCCAGATGTGCTATGCATAATCATTTGTGGTGTTGAACTAATATGATCAAATTCTTTTATGCTCAAAAATGACAATTCCATCTCTCCATAATTTCTTTTGTGTCTCTTTTCAGTCTCTCTACAGTCTTAAGACTGCCTATGCCATCTTTCAGTCTCAAAGTCAGAGATCTCAATCTTCAGTGCCCGTAATTTCTGGTCTTCGAAAGCTTCTTAGGACAGGTCACTTTTAAACAACAACCTGCTGGTATGATCGACCACTTTGTACCCACACCATTTCTGAGCAGACAAAGGTACCTGCAATGTCAACAAGTAGACGAGAACAGCCCTGCAGGGGTTTGTGCAATCTTCCCAACAGCCTGAGGACTCTCCGGTGAGAGAAGCCAGAGATCAAGCGAAAACAGCCCAGTACGACTGCTGCTTCCCAAGGGCTGCTCCTGTCTTGGAAGATATTTTTTTTCCGTGACAGGACATTAGGCACTACCTTTTGGAAAAGCTAAGGAAACTCTTACTCATCATCCTCACTAGCATCCTGTCCCCAAAGTCCATCTATAAGAAGGGCAGCTGTTTGTTCAGAGGCTGAAGCAAACCAGCTGTCTCTGGCAGTATTAGTTTTGATTAGAACTTGATGACTCATGAACAGATGACACATTCCAGCCCATAAATGGTTCCTGAATTTGGTGGTGATCAGGAGGCAAGAACATTCATTATATGAACGACTGGGCAACAATGAAAGAGCTCTTCTACAGTACTTTAACAAAAAACAAAACAAAACAAAACAAACAAACAAAAACCCCACAACAAAACCAAACAAAAGTATCTTCTTTTATCATGAAGAAAACGGAGAGGAAGTCAAAACAAACACTGAAGCCAGAGTTAACCTCCACCCCAAACCTCTCATACTTCCTTGTGAGCAGTTACTCTCCACCTTTAACCTCCAGATCTTTGTTGTTTCCCAAGCAAACACTGAGCACGGGCTCTGCAATTTTTCCATACACACGGTAAGGTTTGAAATTTAGGAACAGAACTCAATTGTATCACTGAAAAGCACCCGGCAAGGCAAAGCAGAGATGGTAGAAAAGCTGAGCAATACAGAATGCACACAAAGCATAGAGTACCAAACAACTGTCTGAAGAGAAACTTTTACCATCAACGCTTCCAAGTATACATTGCCAAGGACCATTTGGCACCATTACTTCACCTGTGCTGAATAATTATCTCTACCTTCAGGAGAACCACTGGTGCTTTCCAATATCAGCCTAATCTTCCATGAAATTGTCCCAACAAGACAACTCAGTTTCCTGAAATTCAAGCATGAATTGCCACAAAACTCTGCCACCAGTACACTCCTCCTGCTTATACACTTTCATACATTCCTCCCATCCTGGCCTGCTTGTGCAAGACGTATCCCTTAGTTCAACCTGCCCTTGCTCTTTCAACTCCAAGAGAAGAAAACCGCCAGCAAAACCCGCAGATGTGCCTCTTTATTATGCTCTGTGCAGAACCTGTTTACGTTCCAGGTCTTCAGCTGCACTTCAGCAGCAGTGTGCCTTCGTAACTGTATTTTTGAGATGAATGTGAACGCACAGCCTCAAAACTGTTATTTTTTTCGAGCGAATGTGAAAGCACGACCTCAATTAAACACAAGGAGTTTCTGTATTGCCAAACATAAGAGGCAGAAGGCACAGGAGGAGCATCCTGGGTCCGGTTCACTGTTCTCCGCCATTTTAGAGCGGCGGTACCAACGCTGCCGTTCCTCAGCATCAACACGGTGATGGTTCACCGAGTGCTCCTGCCCTTCTAACAACAGCCTCAACAGCCACAAGTTAGCCAGCATAGTATTCAATGTTCAGCACTGATATAAGAGTCCTTTATTTTCAGTCTGGGCGACTATCGGGACTGAAATGGAGTGCTGTTTCAGTCCATCATCACCTTGGTTTCTCCCCCGGTCTCGCCACCGCTGCACCGCCAGAAGGCGGAGGAGGATGTTTTCGCCTCCAGCTTCGGACGACGGCAGGACGTGGGAAAAAGCCTCCTCCACACGCACTCACCACCGGCGAGATTTCGCTGGTGGGATGCCAAGTCCGCAAAGAGTCAGACGCAGCGGCGGCCGATTCCCGGCCTCCGGCCCAGGCACGGCCCCCAGCCGGACCGCCCTCGCTATCGTGCCCACGCCTGGAACCGACCGGGGCGGCGGCCCAAGTCCCACTGTCCGCTTCGCTACCTGACAGGCTCTAAGCCAGCCCCCGGTACTTACGGGTCATGGCGAGACGCTCAGGCCGCGCAGCACGGCTACCGCTACCACCGCTACCTGACCTACAACGCCCACCCCGCTCGCACCGGCACGGCCGTCTGGTGCGCCCTCCGCCGCCGCCGCCCTTTATACCGTCCCGGCGGTTACTGACGTCACGGCGCCGCGCGGGCCCAGCCCAATCAGCGGGACGCGCACCGCCCCGTGGGCGGGAGGCCTGCGAGATTCTGGCCGTGCGTCCGCCCTGGGCCCGGGAGTACAGGAGGGGCGTGGGGGCTCTGGTGTAACAGGCTGTGTTCAGGGGCAAGGCAGGCGCCTGGAAGGCCGCCGAGAGCCGGCTGAGCCGGGGGCTACGCGGCTGAGGAGCTGCTGGGGCGTTAGAGGTGCCTACGCCGCCCTTGTTGGTTACCCCTCACAGGCTCCCCCCTCGTGCCCCTCCTCCCCCGGAGTGCGCACGCTGATGACGTATCGGGGCGCGCGGCCGGGGCGGCACGCCGTGGGCCGGCTGGGCTCCCGGCACCCCCGGGCCGCCGCCGCGTGCTGCTGACGCCCCGAGCCCGCTCCCGCCGCCGCCGCCATGTTCCGGCGGGCCCGGCTCACCGTGCGGCCCAATGTGCGGCCCCCGGGCAGGGCCGTCGCCACCGGCTCTGGCGGGGGGGACGCGGAGCCGCCGGAACCCCCAGGTTCGGACGCCCCGGCGGCGGATAGAGCAGGGACGGCGGCAGGATCGGCGGATGCGCGGTGTGCCGAGAGGTGAGTCCCGCCGAGCTCGCCCCGGCAGGGCAATGTCGGGCCGCCCAGCAGCGTTGGGCCGCGGATCCCCGGAGCAGGACGGGCCTGTGCAGGGCGGGACCCGGCGGAGCCCGGGAGGTAGCGGTGTCTTCTCTAGTGCTGGTTGTCTTGGCCTGTCACCGTCTGGTTATCAGACTGGGGGCTGCCTTGTCCTGCAGACCTCGTGGAAGGGGCGTACGATCGGTGCCCGGTGTCTGCGCCTCCGCGGTTGTCAGACAAGGACTTCGGCGTGTTGGACGCGTTCGCAGCCTAAGCTGAACTCGCGTTTCTTCACTGCCATTGTGCAGCCTGGATTAACATTGGAATGGATTGCTCAGAGAGGTGGTAGAGTCACCGTCCTTGGAGATACTTATGGAAAGACTGGACATGACATTTAGTGCCATTGTCTGGTTGACAAGGTGGTGTTGGGTCATAGGTTGGACTCGACGATCTCGAGGTGTTTTCCAACCTAATTGATTCTGTGATTCTGTAAGTTAAGACTGCAAAGGAGTGGCCCAGTGTGGTCTGACACTAGTTTTTTTTTTTTTTTTTTTTTTTTTTTTTTTTTTTTTTTTTTTTTTTTTTTTTTTTTCTGGCTTCACAGCAGCCAGGAGTAGTCCTGGTTTGCTCTGTGCAGCAATTCTTTGTGCTCTGTAACCAGATGAACTTGATTTTGCATTTCTACAGCATTTTCTCTTTTATATTCATTTCTTCATGCATCGGCAAGGGAGGACTTCCCGTCTTTTTGCAGGGTTTTTTGTGTTCTGGGTTTTAAGTGCTTTTTATTATGATGGAAGCACATGGTAAATTTTGCTTTAGGACTGATCCTCCCTGAGGACCTCCCTGTTGTGAGTTAAGCATGGTTGGTTGCTAAACCCCATGCAGTTTATTGCTTGCTCCCCCACACCCCTGTCCCTCCCCGCCTCGTGAGATGGACAGAAAATCTAAATGGCAAAAGTGCAAGAAAAGGTGTGTCAAGATAGAGACTGTTCAATAGATAAAGGAAGAGCTGTGCTCATATGCAAAGCAAAATTAGGAATTCATCCACCACTACATGCAGGTGTTTTACTGTCTCCAGGAAAAAAGCTCGCAACATTTATTTGGGAAGACAAACACCTTAAGTCCAAATGTCCTCCTTTCTTTCTTCTTCCCCCAGCTTTTAATGAGGAACATGATGCCAGATGGAGTGGGATATCCTTTCAGCTGTCCTGGCTGCTTCCCCTGCCAGCTTCTTGCCCATCCCCAGTGTGGTCAGGCGTGGGACAGTTTGAGAAAAGACCTTGGTGCTGTATAATCATTGCTCAGCATTACCTGAAAACATGGGTGTGCCGTCAGTGCTGTTGTGTCACAAATCTGAAACAGCACCATGTGAGCTACTGTGAAGGAAGTTAACTCTGTCCTCACCAAAGGCAGTACAGATCAGCGTTTTGGGACATTTCCTCAGTCAGATAAATGTTCTTCAGAACAACAGTCACACTTCTTTTGTACAGTTGGGTTTGAGTCTTTCATAGGTCTTTCATAGTCTCTGTTCTTTTAGTTGAATCTTGTCCCTTATGACTGTCTGATGAAAGAGTGTTAGTCTTCTGTCTCAGTAGGCTGGAAATTCAGGTATCAGAGTAGTTGGCAATGGCATGTCTTCAGAAAACCAATGCTGCTTTTTATTCAACTTGTATCTTACATCTTTGCTTGTTTTGCATTGTGCTTCAAGGATGCCATTCTTTCAAGTTGTATTTATAAAATTTTTATGTTACAGGATCACCTTACTGGATATTTTGCTATCTATTTCTTTTTAATGGAGAAATTTTTACTATTTTTCATTTAGGTGTTACTGTTGCTGTTTCAACAGAGTTGTTAAAGACTTTTGTGTTTGTAATCTAGCGGGTGCGTCAGTGTAATATAATTTTAAATTTCAAAACTAGATATCAGTGCAACTCTGATCTATTCTCATGGCCTAAAAATAGGCATTTGCCATATAACCTTCTGACAGGGTAGCCCACCTATCTGACCAAGGGAAGCCAGTTCATGTAATCTTTCTAGATTTCAGTAAAACTTTAGAGACTGGCTCTCACAGTATCCTTCCTTCTGGACAAGAACATCTGGCACACATCTGGATGAACACGTCATGTTGGGCACAAAGGATTACAATGAATGGGGTGACATCTGACTGCAGACCTGTCACTTATGGGGTTCCACAGGGCTCCATCCTCATCCCTGTGCTCTTCAACATCTTCATAAATGACCTGGGCACAGGAATCAAAGATATATTAAGTAAGTTTGCAGGTGATACAAAATGGGAGAACCTGTTGACTCCCTTGAGGACAGGGAGGCCCTGCAGAGAGACTTCAACAAATTGGACGACTGGGCAAACACCAGGCATATGAAGTTCAGAAAGGGAAAGTGCTAGATTCTGCACCTGGGGTGGGGCAGCCCTGCGTGTAAGGACAGACTGGGGAACAAGAGACTGAAGGAAAATGACCTGGGGGTCCTGGTCAATGGCAAGTTGAACATGAGCCAGCAGTGTCCTGGCAGCCGGGAGGGTCTCCTGTGTCCTGGGGTGCATCAGGCACAGCATCACAGCCGGGTAAGGGAGGGGACTGTCCTGCTCTGCTCTGCTCTGGGGCAGCCTCACCTCAAGTGCTGGGGGCAGTTTTGCATATCACAGTGTAAGACAGACATTAAGCTGTTAGAGACATCCAAAGGAGAGCAACAAAGATGGTGAAGGGCCTTGAGGTGAAGCTGCGTGAGGAGTGGCTGAGGTCACTTGATCTGCTCAGTCTGGAGGAGGCTGAGGGGAGACCTCATTGCAGTCTACAGCTTCTTCATGAGGGGATGTGGAGGGGCAGACCCCAATATCTTCACTCACAGCTGCTCAAGTCTGTGTCTGTAGCATCAGTCACTTTATTGTTTTGTTTTGTATATACTGAATAAGTTTTGATAATTATCAGGGAGGGGAAAATTTTATAAATGTGAGAATTCTAATTTTGTAATACACTTTCTGTTAAATTGTATTTAACCATTCAGAAATCCAGTGTTGCACTCAGGTTGAAAGCTCCACATAACACAGGTGGTATAGAAGAGGTGAATGAATAATTACTTCATTGTCTTCTACTGTAGAAAGAACAGTAGGTATTGAGTGGAACTTGCAGGGGATCTCATTCAAAATACATAAATAGGCACCATGTAGTAAACCCTCTAAACTCTTTGCCCATGGGTTTTCTGTACTGAAAATGCGTATGAACTCACGGTGTGGGACAAATTGATTCAGCCATTTAACAGAGGCTGCTAAATGCAAGCCCATCATCTGCAGCATTTGCCTGAATCAAAGACAGTAGCTGGAGAGAATTTTGAAAAGTTTCACTGTATGTTTATGCTTTTTTTATATTTCTTGGAAAGCATTTTCTTCTCACCATTTTTAAAAATGTGTAAGTTAACCATGGGTGTGGTTGTCCTAATGTACAGAAACAAGTCATAGTTCCAACGTAAATTAAAAAAACCTCTCTTTATGACTTAGTTATAATTATACTGCACTCTTATTATGAGCAACAGCCATGAAGCTGAATACTGATGGAGTCAGCAGATTTGGGATGATCATAATGGTTGGCAATTTTACTTGCACTTTGAAAATTATTTCTGCATAAGTGATAGAAAAATACTTACATACAAATTTTTCCAGGGACATTAAGAGTTATTGAAATGTTAAGTGTGATCAGCAGTATGACTGCTGAAGTTTTTCTGGAAGTCACAGTTTATTAACACCTGCTTGCAAATGTGTTACAGGAATGTTCAGTTTTACTGTAATAAAAGTCATCAAACCACCGTTACATACAGCTTTGTTAAAGTGTTTTTAATATGTTGCCTATGTTATGTGGGTAATTTTTTATAAAGCTTTCAGCTGAGACAGCCTTCCAGAAAAATAGGAGGGTTGTGGGAATGTGTTAGTGTTGCAAGCTTGTTGATCAGTGATTAGCATTAGAAAATAATATGGCAGTTCTTAGAGCTGATTATTTTTTGAGGATGTACCAGCTACAGGTTGGTCCTAGCATGGTTTCCTGTGTATAACTACTCTCCTATAGCCTAATGTTTATACTGATTAGCTGATAAACACATCTTGAAAGTAAGAGTAACAAATCTGTCACTGTAAAGAACTTCAGAATACTCTCTTAAATTTTCCAGTGATGACAAGGCGAATAATACAAGTGCCACTGGGGAAGCTAGTAAACCTGCAGAGATGCTTACACAGAGAAGAAAACGTATCTCTACCATGCCAAATCTTGTCAAACCCAGAGCTGGACCATTGTCTGCTCAGCGTTCTGCACCAAAACCGCAGAGGCGAACATCACAGGCTTCTGATGGCAGTGCTTCACTTCAGAAGGATCCCTCCCCATCAGAAAAGAGTAATGTTGAAAGTTCTGTAAAGTCTCCCATGCTTCCTGAGAAGAAAACACCTGTCCCACAAGTGCCACAATTTTCGCCACTAAAAAAAATGGTGAACAAAGAGCAGACTATTGGTGTAGCTGCTCCAAAAAATGATGATAGCTCACAGAAGAATGTACCCTCTCCTCTCAAGGAGAGACCAACACAGGAAAGATCATGCACCCAGGAGGAAAAGCTACCTGTGAAATCTTCTCCTGAGAAAGTCAAACGAACGTATTCTGACCGTGAAAGGATCCTCAAAGCTCGGAAATTAAGAGAAATGCTTAAAGAAGAGCTGAAGAAAGAGCGGATGGTAAGGCCTCTGTGTTGAGCAGTGCTTATCTGTGAGGGGCAAGACGTGATTCGCCCTGCATACATTATCTCTTGCTGTAGTGTTTTCTGATGATTGTCAGCTGCTTACTGCTAGTAGTAGTCTGTCATACCTCATAACTCTCTTATGTGTTTATTCTGTTTATAAGCAGTAGTAGCACTTTGTTCCCTAACAATACAGATTTTACAAGGAATTGCCTATCTTTTTATTTGGTTAGACCACAAGTCTTTTTGACGTGACACTTGGTTTTATTTTATAGTCAGCATTCTAATTTTGAAAGTTTCACAGTTTGTAATACAGCAGGGAAGTGGGCTGCAAGAAACTTGGATTTGGGATGCCTCATATTTTTTCAGGTTTATCATTGTCAGAGTTCTGTAATTTTGAATAACTTTCAACCTATTTGTGCCAGGTATTGAATACTTTTGAAAGGGTCAGTGGCTTAAGGGTCTGTAATGCCCTATCTAAAAAAGGGACATTTTTAAGATAATCTTGCTTTGGTTCTTGGGAGCGGGGTGTGTGGGTGTGGGGGAGTGTGTGTGTGTGAACAACAGAATTCCATGAATGGGATACTTTGTAAACAAAAAAAAGTAATAATAATTTGTGAAATATAAAATACTTTTAGAGTGCATCTAAGGTTTTTTTGTTTTCTTTTGTTTCATTTTGGTTTATATGGAAGAAGTTGAAACACAGGCCTCCAGTAATCGAAGGGCGTTCTCCACCAGATCGCTCTAAAATGACCATGAGAGACTTAATATACTATCTGCCAGAAAACAATCCTATGAAGTAAGTATGACTTCTTTTCTCTCTTCTTAGGTTAAATTACTTTTTGACCTCTATAATATTAAATATGGAGTATTAGCACAGATACAATACTGTTGCAATGGTAACAAAAGCTTCTAGACTAGCTTCTAGTTTTCATGTCTGCTTAATTCTAGTACAGAAGTGAGAATGGAGCTTAGTGTACTTTTTGAAATACACAAATATGAATCTGTCTCTAGTGTTGATTTATCTCTGTAGAAATACAAAATAGTAGATTTCTTTTTTCCAACTCTCTGCTGTGAAATTTTTAGTTGTGGCTGTTAGAGATATTGTAATTGCCCACCAGATCGAGTGGACTCAGGAAGCTAAGCGTTTCTCCTTCTAGGTGCTGAAGTGCAAAATGCACTGTAAGACCCTTGAGGTCTTTACATTCCATTCCATGTGGATGAATGTAGCTGCTGCTGCTCCACTGACGTTTCACCAGCAGCAAGGCTGAGTTGCATACAGGGAACACTAATGCAGCTGGCTGCACAGACTGCCACAGACAGCAGAGCAGGGCCTTTTTCCTGCAACTACCAAAAGCAATCACATGAATAGAAGTACAATAACCCAAGTCCTATTCTTTCAGTAGTAGATGAGTTTTCTGGTGTTGTCTGTTAGCACCTGCTTGTTAATGTTTGTGTGCTTGTGTGTTTTATTTATCACTGCTCTTATTTTTTCTTTTACACTGAATAGTCCCTAAGGAGGTAAAAAGCAAGGTGCTCTCCCATTCCCTGTATCCTTACAATGGATTTGTGCTTGAAATGTGTTTTTTGTCCTTGCTTGTACAAAAAAGAGCAAAATTTACTAAGCAGTGGTGGTTGTGTAGCTCAGTCTAGATGCAATACAAAGAACTGAAAGAAAAAAAGCTTTGTGTTTTTTTGTCCATTGTCCATTAAAAGCCATTTTTGTGGAAGAAAGCAGAAATGTATCTGTACAATCAATCATCTCTAGCTTTTTATGACATTCTAGGTCTTCATTGGTAGAAGAAAAGAGAACAGAAAAAAGTTCTGCACTGAGTCAAATGAAAGAGTAAGTCTTGATGGGGAAGTATAGTAAAAACGTTTTCTGGTGCATAAAACCTGCATTTCTGTGATAATACTAACAGTGTAGGTATATTTTTTTGCTGTTTCAATATCACAGCCTAATTTATAAAAAATGTAATTTGGGCATGTAGGATGGTTAAAGAACAGTTACTTTCAGTGTTAAGTTTTGCATATTTCCATTTCACAGTGGAATGAAAAGCAGGTTTCAAAGTTCACATATTGACTGATTTCTTGATGTGTTGCCTTGCAGGGTGGTTCATCAAATTGTTGAATGTCTGACATACTCAGCAGCAATTCAAAACACTTAACAGTATTTTCACTTGCTATCTTAAAAATTGTAGACAGGAAGAGAGAAGTACTCCTGATCATGAAGAAGAGGAAGAGGAAGAAGAAGAGAATGGGGAAGAAAGTCAGGATGGTCCACTTCTTGTTCCTCGTGTGAAAGTAGCAGAAGATGGTTCAATCATTCTGGATGAAGAAAGGTGACAAATTCTGTGCCTGACTCATGGACAGTACTGCATTGCAGCTCAGTTTGTAAATAGAGAACTACTTTGGATTGGGATGAGTATGAGTGTATTTATGTTTGAGAGTTGAGCTACACCGACTTAGGAAACAGTGCAAGGATGTGACAAAATACAAGCAGCAGTAATCTGCATCTCTGTAGTGCCATACTTTATGAGAAATGTTGTTGGGGAAGGAGCTTGAGTGGAAGGTGGCATATTTTATTACTGTGAATGAACACTGAAGATTTGTCAAACTTCCAAATGTCTTCTGTTAGCTGACGTTTTTGCTTCTCACAGGTAACATGCATCTGGTTACTGTTATTTGGTTATAAGTACAATTTGCTCCAGCTTTGCATCTTGCCTGTTGCTGCCTTATTCTTCTGTCAGTGTTTTCAGTAACTTTGCTCAGATTATGATGTTTAAAAAGTAGATTATTAAATTTCTGAGTTCCCCAAAGGTATTAAACACAAGATTTAGGTCAAGGTTTAAGGATAAAGAGAGCCTGGTTAAAGAATTTCGAAGTATAGTAGAAGAATATTGAGAGGTTCTCATGGTTTTACAAAATGGATTTCTCAAATGTAAAAAAAAGTTGTGGTGGTTGTTTTGTTTGTTTGTTTGTTTGTTTGTTGTTTTTAAGCTACTTAACTATGTATGTCTGTATTATATGTTACAAAACAGAAAATGCAAATTTATTCACAGAGGGTGAATTAGGATATTGTTTTCTTGCTGCATTCCCATATTAAAGTACACGTTAGTGTAATTATTAATTACACAGTAGAAATGCTCACTTGTGGAAAAAGAATTGAATAGCTGTCTTATAAAGATCTACTATGTGTTTTCTTAGTAATATTTTGAGGTGAGTCTTCTTGTGTGTTTTTTTTCCCAGCTTAACCGTGGAAGTTCTAAGAACAAAAGGCCCATGTGTTGTCGAAGAAAATGATCCCATCTTTGAGCGTGGCTCTACAACTACATATTCTAGCTTCAGGAAAAGTTTTTACACAAAACCATGGTCAAATAAAGGTAAGTATATTTTTGGTTTCAAGTTTTGAGTCTACAGAAAAATCCTAGTTTTCACCTTTCACCTGTCATGCTTTATATTTGACAGTTTTCATCCCTAGTGGAGTAAATGGATCTACTTGCATGTCATCTCATGTCATCTCAACCCTTCACACTTAAAATCGACAGAGCTGTGGTATTTACTGTGAAAACTCTAATTTTTAAAAAATCCGGTACCTTTTAATATGTAGGTTATCTGTGCTTTTTTTTCTACCATGGATGTTTGGATGCTGATGAAATGCTAGTCTGCTTTATCAAGAGCATAATTTTGGATTCTGGTTTACAGAGATTCGAGTTCTTTATGGTACTTAACTGGGTTCTCCCAGCATGGGCAGAAATAGATTGTATAAGGTATCTCTGTGTGGACTGATTTCAGTGCAAGTGGACAGCTGTGTTCTTATGAGTGGGTGGGTTGGGTTTTTCATTACTCCTGCTGTGAATACATCTAGGCTTACAATACTGTGCCAGACTTTTTACAATTGGAAGTTACTTTTTACAGCTATAGGGGGAGAAATTAGCTTCAGAATTCACTGTACTCTCTTTGGAATGCACTCTTTTCCTGTTAATAATGGAGACAGTAGATTTACATGATGTTTTTCTGATTTCTATTTGTGCTTGTGTTTGTAATAAAAATGGACACGGGCAATTTGTGATTGGTTATCTTAGATTTACTAACTTTAGAAAACACACTTCCCATTCTGTAATTTAGTAATAGATCAGACAATTCTTTCTGTTGGTAGTTCATTTGGAAAATGTTATTAGAGGGACCTAGGTAAAATAACAAACAGACTCCATATATACTCACCTGGACTTGCAGCTACAATAGACAACCTCAAAGTTACTGATCTTATGATGTTGAGTTTGCAAGGCGTTTTTATTTTTGATAGCAAGAAGGATGGTTTCGTAAATATTTAAGTTTGTGTAATATTTTCTTTCCCTTCTAGAAACAGACATGTTCTTTTTAGCTATCAGTATGGTAGGAACAGACTTCTCCTTGATTGGGCGGCTGTTTCCTCACAGAGCCAGAGCAGAAATTAAGGTAAAAATTAAAACACTCAATAAAACAAACATCTGGTTTTACTTTTCTTTTTCTTATTTGCATTCCTGTGCTTCCTCCAGTAGTGTTGATAATTTTGATGTGAATTTTCTCCACAGCAGTGCTTGTTTTCTGATACCTGTTTCAAGAGGTTATAAGTATCCGAAACATTAAAATGCTGGTTGAATTTCAGAGAATGTAGCATACTTAAAGACACTTTGTTTTAGATAAAGAATGTTGATGTGCCTAAATGGCTGTTCGGTGAGAGGCTTCTGTGTTATGTCTTTTGTTGAACGCAGCCGGGAAAGTCTTTGATATTTGCTCAGATTGAAAAGTTGGGAAAAGGTGTAGAAAATAATAAAAAGTGTAGCTGGTGATAGCTATGGTAACAGATTTTATATTTAAAAATTAATTACAAAGTTGTGTTCCATGGATATGCGTGTGAATTTCAACAACTTTAGTTGGTTTGTTGCACTGAAGGCTTACTTTGAGCTGCCATTTTGTAGAACATGTTGTTGCATTTCTTGGTTAATGATAAATGCCACTGTGCATTTGCTTTTAGAACAAGTTCAAACGTGAGGAAAAAGCTAATGCTTGGAGAATAGACAAAGCTTTCAGTAAGTAAATATTCCTTACCCTACAATGAGTCATTAAATAGTAGCCATCTATCTCCATGGTAATTTCTGTGCTTTGCCTTGTTTGAATTGCTTAGAAGAAAGTTTTTGCTCATAGATGAAACCAGAAACTGTGGAATCTTAGGTTTTCATAACAAGCATAGTTAACAATAATGATCTTTAGGTTTGTTTTCTATCTTTCCTAGATGTCTGCTAAATGAGATTAATATAAACTTTCTTCTCTTCATTCAGTTGAAGATAATTATTCTTCTTCATGGGAATTTCTAGCACAGTTATTTATTGTAAATTGCTTTGAGACTCCTTACAGCCTTTTTTTGTTAGCTGAATGAGGTACATATGTCCTACAAGCAGCATGTTAATATGTTATTTGGTACTATGGTACGGTTTATGCATTTGGCAGTTCTTAAGTTTTCTGCACTACTTATTTTTATAATTATAATTGTTTTTTAAAACCAAACTACCATAATCCAATCACCTTTATGTCAACTTCAGCCCCTGCTTAAATGATACTGTAAATACTTTCAAGAACTCTCTGTTTAAATGTGTTTAACCTTTGCTTTTGATATTATGTTATGTATCACTAGTTATTTTACAAAGACAAAACTTGAAAAAATAATCAATTTGGTATCTGTTCTGTTTCTTTGCTTTAATATGATAGAAGAAAAACGACCTTTTGATTTTGAATTCTTTGCCCGGCTGCTTGAGAAGGTCTTAGCAGATGAGGAAAAGAGAAAGCAAAAGACTGTTAAAAGCCAGAGGCCAAAAGAAAAAAAGTCTCCAAGGTCACAGAAGAAGTCAAAAGGTACTTTAAAAGAGTCCTTGAGAAGGCATTACAGAGCAGTAGTCAGTAATGTGTTGCTAGCAGAGGAAAAATCACATAGGGCATCACGTTTTCCTTGCCTGTTGTGGACAGGACTAGAAGATCTTAGCTTCATAGTGTTAACTTTTTCAAGTGTAGTTTACTTATGTACAGGATGGTAATAATTAGTAAGAGAGCAAAAACATGATACCACAGTGAAAATGGTGCTCTTCTGCAATCTGAAGCACTGATACTCTGATTTACCAGTTGTTAAGTATCTCCATGAGTTGCTAATGAATTCATTTGTAGAATTTTTTGGGCCAAAATCATGGTTTAGGCAAACTTTCCATGTTCAAAGTTTGCTTGCATTTAAAATCCTCTTGTTTTGAGGGTTCTGTTTCTCCTTTAATAGTAGTTGAACTTCCTGAGTCTGAAGGGTATGATTCTTTTCAGAGAATCACATGAAAGTTATTTTGTCTTCCTGGTCTGTTCAAAATAAAGATTATGTTTAATTACTGTTGATCACTACTGTGTCTTACTGCCTCAGTACCTGGGAAAAGACTTTTGACAGATGTGCTTTAATTAAAAACAGTTATACTGACACCACTTCGTACATTTCATGCTAATTCTGTGGCAATGTTCACTTGTTTGTTCCACAAGGACCCATCTTTTATAAGTGGTATTGTGAAACAAACAAGTGAACATCTTTTTAAAGGGGATGCTAGCTAAGAAGCAACATCTCTTAAAATTGAAATAGTTGCTGCTTTTCTATAGCCTTGTTTTGGATTTGATTAAGTAAAATATCCCATGTATTATGACTTAAAACCATGTAGAGAAATCTCGTATCTACACTTCGATATTAAAGGTACGTCAAGTGTAAAGCAATGTGAGTATGCTTTTCTACTTTTCTTGCATTTTGGACTTCTTAATTGCAGGGAAACAAGTTCATTTGAGATGAATGAAAGGGAAAGGAAAAGTAATTTGTGGTTAAATACAGGATCAAGACAAAATGTCCTTAAAATAGGGGGGAGGAAAATTTTAGAAACTGATTAAACCCAAAAAATAACTTGTTAATTATTAGCTAGGTAATATTTCAGCTTTCTTACGTAAGCTAGAATGATCAACTGTTATACATTTCTGGATGAAAAATTGGTTTTGCTTGGTGTACATTCTGTAACCACCGTCACCTATTTCTGCAGACATACAAAAGTTCTTTATAGGACTATTGATGTCTCTTTTCCCTGAATCCAGATGTGATTGTATAAACTGCAAAAAAGCACAGGCATAATAGCATTTACTAAATTGGCTTTACACCCATATTAACTTTCTCCTTGTGAAGTATTGTCCCATCTACAGAATGTGTTTTATATTAAATACTGAAGTTAATCTATACTGAAGCTTTTCTGGCAGGTCAATGACTGACATTCCCCAGTCCTGCTCACACACCTGGCAGTGTATTGGCAGTGATACATGAGTACACAAATGCTTTTCACAGAAATGCCTTTGCTGTTTGTTGCTCCTAGTACTCCACTAGTCTATTAACCGAGAACCATATTGTCTCAATAGCAAAAACTGCCAGCACAGAAGCTGCCAATGATCAAGATGAACTTCACGAAGCTGGAATTTCTGATGCAGAAACAGAAGCAGATGGTGTGACAGCTGAGAAAGAAAATGAGGAATCTTTGGGCATTTCTGAACAGGCAGAAGAACAGGTTGCATTAGAGCCAGCATTAGCAAAAAAGAAGAGAAAGAAGAAGAGAAAAGATGATCTGGAACAGGAAGTAGAGAATATTCCAGAAGAAATGCCTGTTCCTTCAAAAACTGCTGAAGACGGGAAGTCTTCTAATAAAAGTAATAGGCAAAAAGGCTCACTTTCATATTCAAATAGAAATTTTGTATAAAGTAATTGGAAACTTAATAGTCAGAATTTGGTCTTTGATTTATATTGCTGATCTGCCTTGTAGGAGGTTGTAAAACAATGCCTTTTAAAATCAACTTTTATTCTAAATCTAAACATACTTTGTTTTAGGTGAGAACAGTTCTCTTAAATCTTAATACTTAGACTTTTTCTACTAGGATTTTATATTAAGTCTTCTTCACTGTAGCTAGGCTTTGATTACTGGAATCCTAAGATGTTTCCCAGAATGTCCAAACTGATTTAATTCTTATTAATTATCAGGGGAAAAAGTGATATATGATGCAAGCAGTGATGGTCATGCTACCTGTGGAGAAGAAATGGATTGTGCTATTGAAGGAAAACAATATGAGATTGCTGTAACAGAAGGAGAGAGATCAGAGTCTTGTTCACCAGTGAATAACGAAATGGAAAGAGAAGATGGTGTCAATTTATGCAGGTAATGTTTATAATGGTAAGCTTAGGCGAAACAAAAAAAAATAGTGTAAAGTTTTAATATTGGTTTTATTTGTTCATGATTACCACCACTTAACCACCACAGATTGTGCAGATTTCTGAGAAGTCTCCTGGGGTTTAGTAAACTATTTATGATTTACATGCTCAAAATATTCTCCACCCTAATGGGCTGCCCTCACATAATAAATGTACATAATTACTGAAGTCACCTCCAAAAGTTATTTCATGTTTTAAGAGTGTTTAGGAAGACCATTGTTTATTCTAACTTCTAATATTTCTCTTGAAGCACTGCTTGATAATGTTGCTAAGTTGAGTTACAGTATGTTGGGAATTTTTATCTGTAATAAAATTACTCTTGTGGAAAAGTAAAGTTGCTTAGATTTTATTTTTGCAGAATTCAGTGAGAGGCAAGCTTTTGGGTTCAGTTTTGGGCATACTTTTACAACAAAGAAAGTGAATGTTGGTTTATTAAACTTGTTATATGTGAAGGTGGTAAATCTAAAAACTCTTTATGATACTGTGAGTGCTGCTTCAGAATTTTGTGTGATATTTTGTTGTATTTAGCTATATTGTAATTGTTATTTTATACATATTTATGTATATATATAGATTCCCAGAAACTTCCATTTTCTTAAATAGTTCATTACAAGTATATGAAGAGACAGTTATTTGCCTTTGGATTCAACCTAGATTGTTATGAAAGATCAGAGGAAAAAAACATTGGTGTGCAGTTGTCCATTTTAAAGTTTATTTTCTTAAAAGCAATCAGTCTAGAACAATCAGATGAGATTTTAACTTCATCTTATAATTGCAATGCAAAAGTACAAAAGTTGTTTTAAAGCTCATAGTCTGCAAATATTACTAAAACTTTGTGAGATTCTCTGCAACATGGGTAGTTATTTAGTGTCAAAATTGCATTGTTTTTCTATGCAACTTCCTCGGTCTGTAAGGAGAAATAGCTTTTTTTCTACAGGTACACTAATGTTCTTGTATGCTTTTATTTATTTCAGCCTTGAAGGTAGCAGTGACATTATAGTAGAAGCAGAACCTGCTAAATTGAGAACCAGAGATATTAGAGATGATATATCACAGGAAAGCCAAATTCCAGAGTTACCAGTTTCAAATATTAGAAGCAAGGAAACACAATCTGTAGAAACTACAGAATCTAAGGTATTACTATTTTTTTATGTAGTTCTTCTCAAGATCTTGCCCTTCATCATTAAAAGTGGTTTGTAAATCAAATTTCATTGTTTTTGTGATGTTTTCACCACTAGGTGGAAAACAATCAAGAGGTGTAAGGACATAATCAAAAGTGAAATGCTGTCAATTCTCCCAGGCTTAATGGGCTGTCTGTTAATGCAGATGAATTCAGAGAGTATATTGTGCATGCCTGACTTACCTCATAGACAATTTAACACGGCGGAACAGTTTAAGTATTTAAAAGTGGAGGACTGCAATATGAACAGCTAGGTGTTGGAGCAGGATTTTGCTGGCGTATGCTTACTGGCACAGTGTTGGAAAATAATTTGTGTGGAACATGCATTGGATGGTTTGTGCTGCTCCACAAATGATCTGAATGATGGAGCAGGGTGTAACCTCAGCAAGTTTACAGATTAGGCAGATCTAGAAGGAATTGCTTCCCAAAGACAAAGACACCCAAAGGTTGTACTGGGCTCCAAAGGAACCTGGAGAAGCGGGCTGACAGGAACCTCAGGAAGTTCAGCAAAGGGAGGGAGATGCAAAGTCCTGCAGCAGGGGAGGAGCAACGCAAGGCACCAGCGCGTGCTGCAAGCCACCCAGATGGAAAGCAGCTTTGCAGAAAAGAACCTGGCTGTCCTGGCGGTCTCCAAGTGGAACATGAACCAGGAACGTGCTGTGGCTGCACAAACAGCTCACAGTGACCTGGGCTGCAGCAGGAGAAGCCTTGCCAGCAGGCCGAAGGAGGTGATCCCTGCCCCTTGTTCAGCTTCACTGAAGAAGCCACACCTGGAGGACTGACAAGTTCTGGGCTCCCTGGTAGGAGAGACCTGGACACACCGGAACAGCCCCTCAAAGGGTCATACAGATGGTAAAAGGGGTGGAAGCATCTCTCCTATGACAAAAAGCTGAAGGAGCAGGAACTGTTCAACCCAGAGAGAAAGCTCAGGGGGATCTCTTCAACAGACAGTTCCACAAAAGCCTTAGGGAGGGTTCAAACAGGACAGGGCCAGGCTCTTTCCAGGGCTGCCCAGTGACAGGACAAGAGACAATGGGCAAAGAATGCAAGACAGGAGGTTCCTTCTGAGCACCAGGAAATCCTGTTTCGCTGTGAGGGTTACCAAGCACTGGTACAGGCTGCCCAGAGAGACTGTGGAGTCTCCATCCTTGGCAAGATTCAGAAGCTGTCTGGACACAGTATTGGGCAACCAGCTCCAGGTGCCTTGATGTATTGGTTTTGCCTGGCCTGGTTTTGGTAACAACGGGCTACAGGGGTGACTTCTCTGAAAAGCTGCTGGAACCTTCTTCAATGCCCCGCAGAGCCGATCATGACTAGGCCAATTAGAAATGATGGTAACTCCTCTTTGATAACATATTTAAGAAGAATTCAAAACAAAAAGGGGTTGTGCAGTTGTAATTGCAACCAGAGAAGAACAGGGAGAGAACATGTGAGAAGAACAAGTCTGCAAACACCAAGGTCAGTGGAGAAGGAGGGACAGGAGTTGTTCCAGGCACTGGAGCAGAGATTCCCCTGCAGCCCATGGTGCAGGCCATGATGAAGCAGCTGTGCCCCTGCAGCCCGTGGGGATCCACAGGGGATGCAGAGATCCACCTGCAGCCCGTGGAGGTGCCCATGCTGGAGCACATGGGTGCCTGGAGGAGCCTGTGACCCTGTGAGAGACCTGTGGAGAGAAGGGCCTTGCTCCCAGGCTGGAGCAGCCTGTCCTTGAAGGACTGCACCCCATGGAAGAGTGACCCACACTGCAACAGTTTGAGGGGGAGTGTTGCTCATGAGATGGAGCCACGTCAGAGAAGCTCATGGAGATCTGTCTCCTGTGGGAGGGACTCCAGGTACAGCAGGAGAGGGACTCCTCTCCCTGAGCAGTGGGAGCATCCTCAGGTCATGAACTGACCATAACCCTCATTCCCTGTCTCCTTGCACTGCTGGGACATAGAGCTGGAAGGAGGGAGAGGTGTGTGGAAGGTGTTCTTAAGGGTTTATTATAGTTCTCATTATCCTCTGATTTTGTTAGTAATAAATTCATTTTGTATTTCTAAGTTGAGCCTGTTTTGTCTGTGATGCTGTTTAGTGGATGATCTTTCTCCTGGTCCTTATCTCCATCCATAAACCCTGTGTTAGATTTTCTCTCGTCTGTCCAGCTGCAGAGAGGAGTGAGTGAGCAGCTTTGGTGGGTGCCTGGCATCTGCCTAGGTTAACCCACTACGCTTGATCAGGGGGTTGGACTAGGAGACCCCTAGCAGACCTTTCTACTCTCAACCACTGTGGCAATCTTGCTTCTGCTTTTCTTTACATTAAAACATTTTTTTTCTTCCTCAGAACGAAGATACACATCACTCACAAAAAACAGATGGAAAGCAGAGTGCATCAGAAGGTGGTTCACAGTCTGAAATCATGTAAGTAGAATTATTTTACTTCACAGTGGCACTTGAACTAAACTGGGTCTGCTCAATTTGGATATAATTCCAGTTGACCATAGCAGATTGAACCAATCAGGAGATTGTGATATCTTGTTTTCCATATTCAGTGAAGCTTTTTGGTAGAAATTTTGATTACTGAGTAGCAGTGCATTAGCTAAGATCAAAAAGGTAGATAGGAATAGGGAGAAAGACTTAGCTAAACTTTGAGGGAAAAAACCTAGTCTTTCTACAAGAGCAAGGGAATGAAGAAATTCTGCTCATTCTGGGTAAAGCTTGGCTGTGAAATTTGATTTTTTTTGTTTTTTTAATAGAAGGGCCCTACTGAGTTTTTTGATGTTCATAGTTGTTCATCAGAACTTATTAGCTGTACACATCATGTGATGGTGTATTTCTTCTTTCCTATTTGGGAACTGTTCCTCTTTGGAACTTGGTGCAAGCTTCTAAGATAGAAGATACTCCAAAATGTCTCTGGCTTCTCTGTACTCCTTTATGAATTTAATTTTGGTGACTGTTTCTTACATTGAGAAGTGGTATTTAAAGAAGTCTATGCCTAAGACTGTGCATTTTTGCATGATGATCAACTTCTTATTTCAAGATACAGTTTTTTAAAGGTGATTTAGAGATGGGGTACTAGTTAATGCTAAGTTGGTTTTCATACTTCTGTCTTTCCCTTTTTGAATGGCAGCTCACTCTTACGATAAACACTGTCAAAGCTTTATTTGTCCTGTTCTAGGGAGAATATAAGAAAAAGTAGTAGTTCCCAATCTGAAGATTATTGATAAGGTTTAGGGCTGTGTCAGTGTGTGAATCCTAGGACATGCCATTGCAATGGTTAAGGACACAGAGAGTGATGTATGTACCCCATTCCTCAGTAAGACGTGGATGTTGGCAGTAGGACAAGGTATTTGAAAAAAGTTTGGTTTTCCATGACTGAGATAGCTTTGAAATGTGATGGGGGGACAGGAGAGGTGGATGCAAATCATTGTATTTAGAGCAGATTTATATTGTTTCTATATAAAATTAAACACAGTGGCATGAATTGTGAATCCCTAGGAGAATAAATATTCCTGTTTACTTAATAGCAGGAAATCCTTCAAGTATTTTTAAGTAGATTCCACTGAAAGCCAGCAAAGTTGTTAAGGTTTATTTGATGCTCTTTTCATAACTTTGTAGCATGTCTTTTCATATCAGAAAGATGCAATGGTTCATTTTTTTTTTTCTGATTATTGTCTTGCTGCATGCAATACCTTGACCCATACAGTCTGTGATGCTCTTGAAGTACATGTTGAACCATATAAGACTTTAGGTTTTTCTTTGGTAATAATGTATACCACCTTTCTTTGTATCTTCAGGAGAACTGAAAAGTCAGCAGATAGAAGGCACTTGAAAAGACCTAAACCCAATTTAGTGAGATCACCTGGAAGGAAGGAGATGGCAACACAAGACAAAATGGAGACGAAAACTTCTCCAATTCTTGCAAATGCAGGTGAAAAGGTCAGAAAGAGGAATGTTACTTAGTATGTTCTTGATGCTGCATCTGTTTTGCTCAATGGAGATATGCAGGTCAGTGACAGTCTTAGAAATAACAATACCTGCACACTTGTCTAAGGGTAATATTCCTTGCCTCAATTTCAGTGCTCTGAAGAGGACAACAGAAGAAGCAGAAATGAAGGCATGGAAGTAGAAAACAGGGATTTGGATACTGCATCTCAGTAAGTATTGAAATCACTTTTCCAGTCTCCTGGTATTAACTGAGTATAATTGTTAATTGGTTCTATATAGTCCTCTTAGAAAAAGATAACAATAACTGTGAAGCTGTAATATAAATTTCAAAATCGACTTTAGCATTTTTTTTGGATGATATCAGGTGGTACTTAAGTAGAAGGTATGTACATCTTTTCTGGAAAGTTGATGAAAGGATTGCATGATGAAGTAACAACAATGCCTGTAATTTGAGAGGGGGCGAGTGATAACTATGGCTTTGCTTTCCTCCTAGCCTCAGTTATGAGAGATGATGGTTCTGCTTCTGGCATTTGCAGAAGTAGCTGTGGTATCAATCTAGTTAGGTTTTTCCCATGTGTGACAAATTAATCTCTTTTTAATATGTAGATAAATTGAGTTTGCCCACATTGTAAGACAAACAAAGTCTTGTTTCTTGTGTGAAGCAACTTGCATGAGTTTGGGCAGATCTTTCTGAAGACAACACAATTCCAGTAAAGAAATCTGTGCAAGACATTGTATTGTTAGATAGGCTTGAATATTGTGGAGTAAATGTCGCTGTTGTGGATCCTTTGTGCAGAGAACCCGAAAAAACTGCAATTGCAAAGACAATAGTTAGAGGATATCGACAGAGATTTAAACCTAATGTTACAAGATCATCTGGAAGGAAAGAAGAGCCTGAAAAAGATGCAGGAAATGATAAAATGTCCCTTCTACAACCTAAGGGAGAAGCTGAGAAGGTATTTAATAAAGTAACATAACTGAAGATAATGTGTTAGCTAAAAAGCTGCTGGATGCAACCGTAATGTTATCTTTTTTTTTCTTTACTTTTTTGCTCCCAAGTATGACCAGGAATTAGCCACTTACTTAACCTGCTTTTAGTGACAGATGGTATTGCTTAGTAACCTCAAATACGGTGAGAGGTTGTTACAATACAGTAGATACCAATAGTCTTTCATGTCCTGCAGCAAATACAGATTCAGGTGCTTGCTTTAGTTTTTACTGCACATGTCTGACTGTGAAATTTACCCTGTAATTTTTGTGTGTCATAAGCCATCTGTTTTGTCTCCTCTTATAAACAGTTACTGAGTCAGTTAGGTGATGCTGTACTTTATGAATGTAAGACAGTTCATGTCATAATACTCTGTTTCTGTTCAGAATAATGACAAAGGTAATGGATCTGATGTTACCAGTGAAGATGCTGCAGAAAAAGATGACAAAATCCTGGAGACAATGCCTCAGTAAGTATGACAAAAATAAGAAGATAAGTGCTGTGTCCCGCAATTTATCATTCTTGTCACTTCTGGTAGTATTTTGTAGTGTGGTAATTATAGAAGTTTTTGAAACAGCTTCTGTAGTACGGATATTGAGGGCAAAATAAGAATCTTCATTAACTTATGAAACATACATGAAGCATTTTCATTCTTGAAGTGGTACTTTTTAAATTATAAGTCAGTCATGGTAAATGTAAAAAAGTTGAAAACTTAGTCCCATGAAAACTAAAACAAGCCTTAGCTACTTGCTTTTAATACTAAAATGCATCCATTTTAACAGTGGTTAAGTATTTAAACAATAGGAGTAAGTGTTTTTAAAATTGTAGTTAACTGTTAGGTGTCAAATAAGAGGAAGAAAAGAAATCCAGTATGTGGGCAATGTAAGGCACATATTTATTTTGTAGTTTTCTTCAGTGAAGTGGCAGCTGTAGTGTAAAAGGAATAATATGTTTTACAGAAGAGATTGTAAAAAATAAAAACTTAAAAAAAACAGCTTTCCCCCAAATATTCCCCCACAAAAAAATCCCCAAAACAACCTAAACCAAGACAGAAATAAAAAAACCCAAAACATAAACTTTTCTTTTAAAAGTGAATAGTTTAAAAGGATGGATGGAGATAAACTGGGTGTGATAATCTGCCAGAAAATATTTTCGGTTATTTCTTTCATTAATCTGCTCTTTAACTTGATGCTCAGTGTAAAAAGGTGTTGAAGAATCTGACAGTTCTAATAATGAACTACTGATATTTTTACATTAGTAAGCTAAAAAAGTTATTTATGTATTTTCTGAATACACTAAAGAAAAACTCTGAATATTTGCATATTTTTTTATCTCTTTGTTAAATTAGGTCCATCTGCCTCTAGACTAGATAGGAATACAAAGAGATTACAAATGCATTATGGATCAGAAAAATATCTCTCTAGTGTGGTATCCTGTCACCAATGGGAAGAGGAAAATAACAGGGCAAACATAAGTTTAAACTCTCAGTCCCTAGTAGATACACTTCCAATTTTATTATTTCAGGAAGCTAGTAATATACATTTTAGGTAAGTGTATATTAAGAATTTAAAAGAAAGGAGGAAAAAAAATCACTTCTCCAAGTCTGCTCCCACTTTCAGATGTGGTGTGCACTTCATGGATAGTATATGTTTTTCCAGGGCTAATGAAACAGCTGGTTTAAAAGATGGCAAACGGATCGTGTTGAATCAAACACCTCTAAAGAGAGGTAGAATACAGAGACCAGCACCAAATCTAGGAAGAACTGTTGCAAGGCCAAAACAACAGATAGATGATAAAGATCCTGAAGAGGAGACAACTGAAGGTGAAGAAGCAGGAAAAGGTGTCATACACCATCAATATGAAAACAATGATCCCTGCCTCAAAAGTGTAAGTTTCTGGAGCAGTTGTTTATGTATGCTGTTTTGTTGGGTCCTTAGTAAAAGCTTTGGTAACAAAGACCTAGGTACATACCACATAATTTGTAGGGATTGGTTTTGCATGCTTCATTTATTATTTCAGAATAAACTAAACTGTCATCAAATTTCCTCATTTTTGCACTTGGGTTCTGTTTTCTGTGGTATCAGGTTTAACCCCAGTCAGCAACCAAGTATGAACTCACTTGCTCACCACCCCACCAGCAGCACTTGGAGACAGAACTGGAAGGGTAAAAGCTGGAAAACGAGCTGGATGTAAGGTTTAATAGGGAGATGTAAGGTTTAATAGGGAAAGCAGAAGCTACACTTGTGTGCAGAGCATGGGCAGAAACTCTTCTATTACTTCCCATGAAAAGGCAGGTGTTCCACCACATCCAGGAAAGCTGGGCTTCATCACAACAAGTGGTTATTTGGGAAGATAAAAGCCATTCCCCCCACTTTATATACTGAGCTGCATGTCAGCACAACATGGAATATCCCTTTGGTTAGTTGCGGTCATGTGTCCTGGCTGTGTCCCCTCCCATCCTTCCATGCTCCCCCAGGTTCCTCTCCAGCTTGCCAATATGAAAAGCAGAAAAGGCCTTGGCTCTGTGTAAGCCCTGCTCAGCAATAATTAAAACATTTCTGTATTATCAAACCTGTATGTAGCACAAACCCAACACACAGCCCCATACTTGACACTGAAGAAAGCTAACTCTACCCTAGGCAAAACCAATATACGTGGAAATGGAATATATCTCACTTTGTTGTATTGTGATACCAGATCTGAAAAGAGAAATGCAAAGAAAAAATGTCTTGGAAGATGTTGTAATGAATAAGCAGATAGTACTCAGTTTTCTGATGCAGAAAAGCCAATTCTTTATTCACAAAGCTCATATTTATAGGAAATATCAGAAGGGACTGTGTTAAATCTAACTGGTCAGCAATACAGTGAAACTCAGTTCATTGGTTGGTAAGGGCTATTGTATATATCTGTCAAATTTTCTCTCTCTAGATATATTTTTTCTTCACTGATTCTCATGGGACAGATTCATTGTTTATACAGGTGCAAATTTATTTTTCTCTCTAAGACTAGGTTATTATATTCATTCTTGTAGTATTTCTTTATGGGAACTTCAAAGCTACTTCTAGCTTAGCTAGTGTAGCAGGGCCTAAACCATATCTTATAAGGTCTTTCTTTTATAATACCTCTAGTAACAGGAAGATGAACAACTTAAAAGAGAAAATATAAGAAAAATAACTTTTTACTTTTATAGTAGACAGTAATATTAGTTGGATGCACAAGAAGCAAGAGAAATTGTAGTGCTTCTGTAGAAAATAATAAAACTTTATTTTCCTCCTACTCTCCTAGAAGAGAGATTCAGCAAATGTTTCATCTTAACAGAGTGGAACTTCTGTTTGTTTTAGGATTTAGCTGTTTGTGAAGACACTGAGCCATCCAGTGTGATACTAGAAGATGTTTCTACAGATTCTGAGATGAACTCAGTATATACAAGACAGTGTTTCCAAGAAAAGTCCTCAAAAGCAGAAAGCTATGAAAGTGAAAAGGGATTGTCAGATGTTTCGAAACAGGTTTCAGATTCCAATACAGGGTAAGGTTATTTCTCTTTAATGGAGAGAAGGGATGGTTCAAAGCGATCAATATCTTTAGGTATTGTACTGTTTTACATTCAACTCCAGCATTACAAACAAGTTTTATATAAAGACATAGTTAATCAAGACAGTACTGGACTTTACCAAACAAAACCCCAAGAGCTTGAAAGCATTAAATTTGCATGCTGTTGGATGTTAATTTGATCTTTAGACTATTGGCCTAATTTTCTAAAAAATCCACTTTTCTAATGCTCAGCCCCTGTGATTGTCTTCATCATGTTGATCTCCACGGTGCATTCCAGTGTGCTTCTATAAATCCCTGAGTACAGGGTCTGCTATGCTATTAAAGTGTCTCTTAAAAAAAATGGTCAACCACAGGTATCCTGTAAGTCTGCTGGGTAGCTTTAAACATGATTAGAGGAAGATATTTGTAAAATGTATATATCATGTTAAAATGTCTCAACTTGTCTTCCAGGTCTCAAGTGGAAGTTGCAGTTAACTTACCTTTGCTTACCTATTCATAAGATATAGAGGCTTTTGGTGATGATGGCTGTGTTGTTCTTGGATCCTTTTCATGTCACTGATGTTGTTATTGCTCTGAGAGCTGTGTACAAGTATGCCATATTATCCTATGCCTGTTTGTTGTTGTAGGGAATCTTATCATCAAAAGGAAGATGAGAAAACTGTTGTATCATCAATTTGCCTACTGAGGACACAATTCCAGAGACCGAAGCCAAATTTAAGAACAACTAGTGCAAAGAAGGTTCTGGATGTAAATAGTAAAGGTGCATCACAGAAAGATACCAACAAGGAAGAAAATTTGACCCAGTGTGATAGTGAATGTAGCATCCTTCCTGACACAGATGTAAGGCTTTTGGTTTTTTCCTTTAGTTATATTTGAGCTTTTGGTTTTGTGAAATGAAGTACTGATGATTAAAAAAAAATACGAAGTTAACTTTTTGAAACAATTTTTTCAAAAGCTAAAATTTTCTTCATTAAAACTTGTGTACTTTTCACTTGGTCATATGTAAGGAGAAAAAGATGACTGAATCCCTTGTTATGTGTCCAGATGTCTTTCTGACCTAAGGTTTTGGAGTCTCTTGTGCTATTAAAGGAATTTCCAACTGCCCTGCCTTGGAAAAGTGAAGATTAAAGATACCCCAGGTGTAAAAAAGGGCTTCTCCCCCATGGATCCTTGTAGACGTTGTGCAAACCTTTCTCTGGGTTTCACAAGTCCATCATCCATCCCATGGTGTATCCGCTTTCCCTGTTTCCCCATTGGCTATGAGGCCTTGGTGTCCTGCTCATCTCTTGGTCACTTGCCTCCTTCTCTGCCCCTTGTACCCCCACTAACCTGAGACCCTGTATAACTGAGGAAAATCACATGGTCATCCTCTCTGGCTCTGGATTCACCTTCAGCACACTGGAATAAACACTTGCTGGAAATCGATTTGGGGCTGGGAGCCTTCTGCCTCTTGCTGAGCTAGCCTTGTAATGTGTGTGGTTGTGTGACCTTGAATTGCTGCCTGAATAGTTCTCAAGCAGTTTCTCTACAGAGAGGCTGACTGGAATCTAGAAGGGCTCTGGCTACACCCCAAAAAGACACACTGTTACACAAGGTGACATTATAGAGTTGGCAGGGAAGAACAAAAAAGTATTAATAGAAGATGGCACAGAAGAAATACAGATTTCAAGCTATTTTGTCTTAAATAAAAAAGTGTGTATTTGTCCTGGAAAGACTAGGAAATCATTAGTTAGTAGTTACAGAAGAGTTTTGTAAGAGGCTGCAAAAAGCTCTCTGAGTTTTTCAGAGAGTGATAAGTACCAAACTTCATAGACATCATAAAGTCTCCTTTTGGTTTGTTATTACAGCTTTTTCTGGTTCTTTCATTTATTTTTTCAGAAAGCAGGAAAATGCGAAGCCTTAAATGCACTAGCATCCTTGGGAAAGGAAAAGCCACTTCAGTCTCAGGAAGTTTCTGAGAGGCCAAGTTGTAAGTCCCCAGAAACATTTTCAAGATCAGAGGATGGTGAACTGGAGTTCTGTCTACTTGAAATTAGCCAAGATGACGTTTCTACTACTGTTACAGGGTAAGGGCTTAGCTACTTTTGATTCTTGACTGTAACAGTGAAAGAATTTTACAAGAAAAACAGTGTGCCAATGGATTGCCATCTGGCAACCATAGTCTGATGACATTACTGCACAAAATTTCCATTCTCATAGTTTAATACTAGTGATACTACAATTTCAGTAGCTTCTATACTAAGCACGACTTTAATTGAACATTCACTTTGTAACTGTTTCATCAGCTGAAAGACTGGATTCATTTTATGTAAAATGAAATGGTAGTTTGCTTATCAGAGAAACCATATGAAAATTGCTTTAGTTTTTAGCAACAAGTAGTCAGTAAGTTAATACCTTCAGTGAGTTAGTTAATTCTGTTGTTGGAAGTATTTAGAAGACCGATGCTTTGAAACTTTTGCTGGAAAAAAATTGTCATTTGTAATTTAAACTCAGCTGAACTTTTAGTTCACAAGATTTCTCTTAAAAATTCAGTGTTTTTTGCATGTAATACTAATGGACCTGTGTTTGTGTTTGTAACACGCATTTATACTAAGTTTTGGGTTATTTTTTTTGTCTTAATTTTGTACTGATGACAAAAACAGCACTCAAGAAGAGCATCAACAAGCACCTCTTCCACCTGTACAGCTAGCACAGAACAAGAGGTACAAGTCAAACTTGGTAAGTACTTTTGGAAAGAAGGAGTGTATATACAAATATACAAATACCAGAAAATGAGAGGAAGAAAAAGCCTGAAGCAGAGCAGAAAGATGAGCTTGACCATACTGTCATAGTAGATCTTAATAAGAGTAAGGCTCTGCCTTCAAAGCTGGTTTGAAGTGCATGTTCACTTTTATGAAGTTAAATGAAAACATTGAAGTTGCATTGCCTGAAGCTGAGACAATATATTAGATGAAAAAAAAAAATACCCAAGTCCTGGTAAGCTGAGGTATTGTAGGTATGAAATCACTGAGGTCTACAACTTGAAGTATTAGTTATTTTTTTGCAAAGGACCTGTTTTTGATTGGACTGCATCATAGGAAAAAAGTGCTCACATTTATACAAACTCTAAAATAAAAATGCATAAAAATTAGCTTTTTTCTCATTTCATCTTTCCTGTTTGGATGGTCAAGTGTTGAGCAATCTAGTATAATGTCTCATGTCAAGGCAGAGGACAGCTATTTTTATGAAAAAAAAAGGGGTTTTAAAATTTGATAAGCTCCAACTGCTGTCATCACTACAGTACATGATGCTCTTCTATTTCATACAAGTAACTGACACTGTGTGTCCCCACAGACACTTCACTAGGGACTGTAAAAGGTGTGGAAATCCTTGAAAGCCATTTACAGTATGATGTGTTCTCTGTAACTGTTTTGTGGATTGCACATGAATCGTGGAATGGAATTAGGGATATCTTTGTAGACTTGCCTTAGATTTGGAATACAGCTAAACTTTGCGAGAGTGACTGATATTTTGGATTGGTTCTAGCTGGTTTTGTTCTTGAGCCTATGAAAAGTACTTGTGTCCTGCATTCGTCTCTGATCTCCCTTTGGTGCCATGGTTGGCTCACCCTGGCTGAGATAGTTCCTTGTGGTTCAGCTTTGGCTGCTCTTAGACCTGTGGCCTGTGAACCATGCACATGCATCTGCTCTGTACTGGGCAAATCTGTAGAACCAGAGCAGGTCTAACGATCCTTTTTACTAATCAAGCTGTCACAGGCCTGAAGTGGTAAAGGATATGTTTGAGTGGCTGCTTTGTGGAACCATTGTGGCAAATACAGACATAAAGCTTATTAGACCTTCTGGATCTTGAGGCTGTTATTGTGGCTTGGGTGTGTCTGTGCTGCCCTCTGCAGTGTCCAGTTTTCAAAGGTTTTCCATTTGCTGAACTATCTTGTTTCCACGGTGCTTCATGTATTAGGGAATTGATTGAATACTAAATAGATGAGTGTTTCCCACAATGCTTGGGTGCACATAGTATTTAAGAGCTTAGCTCTAGGTATCCCAGGAGTATGAAGATTCCTGTTCCTTTTTGCATATAAATTGAATTATGATAAGATAATTCTTACCTTTATTCAAACTGGGAAAGTAGCATAATTTCTATTTTTGTATATAAAATCTATGTTTGTTTTAGAAGCTTACATACTTCTATTTTTCTTCATTCTTCTTTTATTGTAAATTAAAGGCTGAAAATGAAGCTGTATTGTGTCAAGATGATGTATTGAGCAAAGAGGAACAAGAGCAGCAAGAGGTGCCTCAGGTGCTCTCTATCTCTGAAACCTTATTGTCTGAACAAAGCAGGTGAGATTTGAGTTTAGCAAAATTGCATTTGAAAAGCTTTTGCCTGTGCATAATGAGATACCTTTGCAAATGGCAAGTCTTCTCTTCCTTGTCTTTTGTCTTCCTGCAGTATTTCATTTTCAGTGCCCACAAATAGCTTCTTCCAGTGTTTTCAGAGCACATTTTTTTAGCTGCACTCCTCATCTTTGCTTATCTGGTACATACTTGATCTGTAAGAGCTCATTGTTCTTCTTGACCAAGGTTTTTTTTACTGGGTCTGTATTTGCTTAAGTAGCAATCACACATGTAAGATACAAATGTAACATACATTTACACATGTAAGATACATGTAACATACAAATTTTGCATAATGACAGAGACTTGACTTTCATTGATCCATCCATGTGCTCTTCTATTTTACTGTCACTGTTGTTAAAATAAGATCTTAAGTGTGTGCTAGACTGCCAATACTTTGATGTTAGTATGGTTAGCAACGTGACTTGTTTTTTAAGTTAAAAATGCCTTGACATTTTGTTATTTCTGCTCCAAAGTTAACCATAAATGAGAAATATATTTGAAAATACAATTTTATTGATCTTAAACAAAGCAGTGTGTTAGTCTCTTGTGTAAGTGTTGATTTAAAACTTAAGCGCAGAAGTGCTTTTTTTCTCTCCCAGGCAAAGTCAAGTGTGACTTTCCTGTTTCTGTTTGTTTGCTTTAAATTCAGCAGTACTGAAAAAATTACCTCCCAAGAAGGCAAGCTGAGTGCTCTGAAGCCAGGACAATTCATAAGGATTGAATCTGTGAGAACTAGACCAAACCTAGAAAGAACATACAGCGAAAAGAAAGAACATCCAGTAGTACAAAAACTTGCTGCCCCAAATGAAGAGGAAATAAATCAAGGAGAGAATCTGCCTGTGGTGGAAGAATCTGAAAACCCTCTCTCCTCAAAAGTGAGATTTTCTTCATTTATTTTTGACTACACTTTCTGATGCTTGATTCTGCACAAGCTGTTTTTAAGACATCTAAATAAGCTGTTGTAAATGCATTAATTAATTTCAGCCTAGTAAAAATTCTTGTTCAGTATTTGCACGCTATTAGAAGGTTTTCCAAAATTCTGTTAAATGGCACATTGATAAGACACATAAAGACTTCACTTGAACTTTGACATTTCAGTCATATTCATGATACATTATTAGTTACTTGCATGCTATATTTCTGATGCTGGGTTTCTTCTGAGCTCGTTGGTTGCTTCTCATGAAGGACTATATTGGTTGCAGTATCTGTTTTTATAAGCTGAATGCCTTTGTAGAGAAACAAGGAACAGTGGTGGTGCCATAAACTACTTGGAAGTTTTTAAATGAAGTTTCATCTCAAAATAACAACTTGATCATAATTTGCAATACGTTATTTTACAAGTGATATATTTTGTGCTAATATTGTTCTTTTTTTCTCAAATCAAAGGATGACATGGAGGTGTTGCTTGTGGGAAATCTGGCCAAGAATGACAATCCAGATGTAAATTCAAAAGGCATGACATCAGGAATGCTTTGTTCTTCTAAGAAATCACCAAGTTGCAACAGCAGAAGAGAGCTGGAGGAGTGTCTGCCTACAGATGGTATAGGAAGCATTCAAGATACCGCAGAAAGGTAAAGTTACCTTCTGGCAAAGTAAAAAAATCTCTGATTTTGGTTTCAGCTGGGGTAGAGTTTATCTTCTTCTTAGTAGCTGGTACAATGCTGCATTTTGGATTCAGTGTGAGAATAGCATTGATAACACAGTGGCATTTTAGTTGTCATTGAGCAGTGCTTACCTTGAGTTGAGGACTTTTCAGTGTCTCAGGGTCTGCCAGTGAGCAGGTGCACAAATAGTTGAGGGGGAGCACAGCTGGGACAGCTGTTCTGAACTGGCCAAAAGGATATTCCATACCAAGGAATGTCATGCTCAGTCTATAAACTGGAGGGACCTGGCCGGGGGCTGCTAAACACTGTTTGGGGACAAACTGGGCATCAGCCAGCAAGCAGTGAGCAGTTGTATATCACTTATTTGCCTTGTTTTTTTATTCCCCTCTGTCTGTGTATGTTTGCCTCTCCTTTTCATTATTTTATATTTTATTTGTTTTGGTTACTATACTGTTCTTATCTAAACCCACAAGGTTTACCTTTTCTTTCCAATTCTCCTTGTGCCTGGGGTTTGAGGGCTGAATGACTGCATGGCAATTACTTACCGGTTGAGGTTAAGCCATGACAGCACTTTAAAAGTTTCGTGCATTTGTCCAGTTGTTTTCATACAGCACTTGCTTTTGGAAGCACAGGCTCTGAGCTGTACTAACTATTATCTACTATGTGCTGTGAAAGTCACTAGGTGGCATTCTTAAATAATACAAGAGTTTTTAACAGAATTAGGCAATTTTTTTCAAGGCTGTTTTCCTTTTCCATGAAGGTACTTCATGGGTTAGAGTAGAAACAAGTAATCAGGGTTTAGCTGTCTGCATTTCTCACTAATAAATTCCTAGGGTACAATGTACCATGAATATGGACCAGAGACTGAGCAGTGCCATTTGCACTCCCTTATAATTGAGAAGTGGAAAGAAGACAGCAAGCTCATTTTATGTTTCTGTAGGATATATTCTGAGTCTCTTCAATTTTTATTTCCAGTAGAAGAACTTACTGTAATGATGCTTATAATGTACATGCAGTATGAGGCAGATGGTGCCACTTTTATGGGAGAGTTCTGCATTATGTTATCAGCTACCTTTGCTCAGTCTTAGCTTACAGAGAGCAGCTGTAAATCAATATATTTTACAATTTTGCTGTTTTCTGAAATTAACTTCAGTTTGCATCTATCTCTGAAACTCTAAAACTGTTTAAAATCTCTTCCATGAATTATGCTGAAATTGTGTCCCAGGGTCTTACTTGACAGTCTTCTTGTATTCTATGATAGTGGACTTTCACAGACTCACAGAATAACTGAGAGTGGAGGGGCCTGCTAAAAATCTTCTGGTCCGACTGCTAGTCAAGGCACCTGGAGCTGGTTGCCCAATACTGTGTCCAGACAGCTTCTGAATCTTGCCAAGGATGGAGACTCCACAGTCTCTCTGGGCAGCCTGTACCAGTGCTTGGTAACCCTCACAGCGAAACAGGATTTCCTGGTGCTCAGAAGGAACCTCCTGTCTTGCATTCTTTGCCCATTGTCTCTTGTCCTGTCACTGGGCAGCCCTGGAAAGAGCCTGGCCCTGTCCTGTTTGAACCCTCCCTAAGGCTTTTGTGGAACTGTCTGTTGAAGAGATCCCCCTGAGCTTTCTCTCTGGGTTGAACAGTTCCTGCTCCTTCAGCTTTTTGTCATAGGAGAGATGCTTCCACCCCTTTTACCATCTGTATGACCCTTTGAGGGGCTGTTCCGGTGTGTCCAGGTCTCTCCTACCAGGGAGCCCAGAACTTGTCAGTCCTCCAGGTGTGGCTTCTTCAGTGAAGCTGAACAAGGGGCAGGGATCACCTCCTTTGGCCTGCTGGCAAGGCTTCTCCTGCTGCAGCCCGGGTCACTGTGAGCTGTTTGTGCAGCCACAGCACGTTCCTGGTTCATGTTCCACTTGGAGACCGCCAGGACAGCCAGGTTCTTTTCTGCAAAGCTGCTTTCCATCTGGGTGGCTTGCAGCACGCGCTGGTGCCTTGCGTTGCTCCTCCCCTGCTGCAGGACTTTGCATCTCCCTCCCTTTGCTGAACTTCCTGAGGTTCCTGTCAGCCCGCTTCTCCAGCTTCTCCAGGTTCCTTTGGAGCCCAGTACAACCTTTGGGTGTCTTTGTCTTTGGGAAGCAATTCCTTCTAGATCTGCCTAATCTGTAAACTTGCTGAGGTTACACCCTGCTCCATCATTCAGATCATTTGTGGAGATACTGGACAGCAGGTGATACAGTATTGACTCAGGGGGCACACTGTTGGTTGTTGGTCTCTAACCGGTCACTGATGACAAACCTCAGAACCTGACAACTCAGTCAGTTTTTAGTGTACTGCCAATACACTTCCAGCTCCCTTATCAGCATGTTAGAAGAGACAGTGCTCAACAGTGTTACGAGCCTTACTGGAGTCCAGGCAGACACTATTTACTGGTCTCCCTTCATTTATTGAGACAGTCATTGCATTGGAAGATATTACCAAATTGATTAAACGTAACTTCTGCATTATGAATCCATGCTGACTACTCCTAGTTAGGTTGTTTTTCATGTGTCTGGAAAAAGTTTCCAGCTTTAGTTGCTCCATCACTTTTCCCAGGGACTGAGATGAGGCTGGCTAAATTGTATTTTTCTGTATTACTCTTACTCCCTTTTGCTCAAGTCTTGAGTTTGGAAGGCCAGGATTTCTGTCTCACTGATCTGAATGTCTTTAAACAGATGTAAGAATTGTATCCTTTTGAAAAGCAGTGGAACCTTGATTGCTGCAATTAGTAGATTAATTTTAGTGAACTGCAATTGCCTGCTTAATTTTGGACATCTGTGTTTGTATACCTGACACTTTCCAATCTCTCTGACTTCCTGTTGTTTTCCTTCCAAAAATCTTTCCCAAAAGTAATCAGGAATGTCCACTGCTGTGGATGAATTATCTCCTTTATGCAGTGGGGTTTTTTTTCTTTATTTATTTATTTTACATGTAGCCAACAAAGCAAATAAAAATTCAAAACACAAATTCATTTATAGTTAGAAGTACTAAATATCTGATAGCAAACCAGGCTTATAGAATGTACTCTGTAGTTAGTTCTTCAGAAGTAAAAGTTGAAACATATTTTTGTAGGTCAAATGATAAATTGAATTCTGGAGAAGAAAGTGAACAGAGAGCAAGGGAACCCAATTGCAACCCAAGGCCAGACCTAATGAGACTCACTAGGAAAAGAGATTATCCTGAAGAGTGTGAAAACAGAGAAGAGGACAACACTGAGGGAAATAAAGAAGAGTTTTTGGTGTTATTAAAAACAGGTGTATCAGGGGTAAGTGCTGATCATGTATTTTGAGCCAGTAATACCTCAGTCCTGTTGCCAAAGTTCTTAAAAAGCTGGCACAGAAACAAGAATGTGGCTGAAAAGGTTAATGTGATTATTTGATTTTTTTAAAAATTCACTATTGGAAACTATCTGAATAAATGGACTTAGAATTTAAAAACTGTGGAAATACTTAATATACACTGTTGTCTTCAGTTCTGTGGTTTCTATGATAAGAAATTTGAATTATAATAAATACATGCTAACATTGTTAAAAATAATTTACTGTTTGTTATTGATTGGACAGTGGAAAATAAGGCAGTTAGTTAACTTCAGATACTACCTAAAATGGATGTTAACATACTTAGAAATTAAAATGATAATGAACAAAGTTCAGACCTTCTTAAACTTGCTCAGCAGTCCTGACTTAGTCCAAACTACTTCCATCTGTGTCTGATGCTGTGATAACCAAGTCAAGTTTATCTGGTGTTCCCTATTTTCTATATGGATGACTAAAAACTTCTAGTTAAAATATTGTTTTAGCCAAGTATCCATAGTTGACAGAACTGTGGTTGCTGATATTTGTCTGTATATATGTTTAATAATATTTAAATGCTTTTATATAAAATATGATAGTTTTTTTGTTGTTCCCAAGGGAGAAAAAAAATTGTTCCTGCAAATTGTTCTTTAAATTAATAGGTAATTTTAGAAAATGATTCATCTTTCCAGCTTCTAAAGAGATGTTGCTCTTGATAAATTGAGCATGGTCTTGCTGTATTAACTACCAGCAGCACTGGGAATTCAACCATCATAGATAATACCAGTTAATGATACCTCTGCTATAGAGCCCAAAATTAGAGACAATGAGGAAGAATATACTAAGTTATCAGAGATGACAGCTGGGCATGTTCTCAAGAGCCTCAAACAAAGTTCTTTAAGTTACCAAAACCAGTTACAAATGTTTGGCATTTAATAATTTACTCCTCTGTTCAGCAAAATTCCAGTAATACAGTGGAAGCTGGATCCTTCTCAGAAGCTACAAGGAAATACAATTTTGCAGAGAATGTTGAAGAAACATCTTGTAAGAAAATCAGACAGGACATTACACTCCAGTCTCCAGGGGTATCATCAGAGAGTCAAGTAGAACAAGATAATGATTCTCAGCTTCCTACCTCACAGGAAAAGCATTCAGGCAATCTCACAAGGTAGAACAACTGTTTTGCTTTGTAAACCAAACTCAGTTAATTGATAATTATTGGCCGTAGTTCTGCCATATGTTATGTAAGTGCATGCAGCATGTCAGTTTTTGTGTCTTAAATCTGAACTTAGCAGATGTGTGGAGATACTCCTTTGTCTCTTACTTTGCCTGTATTCTCATAAAATGAATACAGCTACCACTCTCACCAGTCCATCCCATGGTTTCAACAGAAATTCCTGATTTTTTAGAGGAGGACTAGAGAGTACCCATATTTGGGGGCACAGGGCAGAGAGAACCTAAAGGGAAGCTTTGTGCTAGAAGTGCCCTCTGCAGCCATTTGCTTCTGCTCCCCACCTGTTTACCAAGGAGGATGTTTTGGGGGGGAAGTTTGTCATTACTTTTGATACTCAAAGTGGTTGTGCCCATGATTTTGAGGAAGGAAACTGTAGGTAACTTATTATTGAAGAGAATGCTGTCTGAGAACCCAAAGCAGGTAAGTAGTTATCATCTAACACTTTCACTTTGTAAACAGTAGTCTGATCAATTAAGTATCATAGTTTGGGACTTCTGGTGTAGCTTTAGTAAAAGACAACTGAAGTGTTCCTGTGGCTTACAAAGTATGTGACTTCCACATCCCTTTAAAATTAAAATTACTTCATGCTTTGTTAATCAAAGAATTGTGTATCTTGCAAGTTTAATTGGGAAAATTTCTAGCATTCTGAAACTGCTTAATACACATTTGCAGTCAGCACCTTATGTACACAGGAAGAAATTAATTTTCTGATTAAATGCTTATTTGTCACTATTAACTAAATAATTTGCATTGTTGGTCACAATGATAACTTTGTAAATTGAGTTTATTTTGATTTGTAATATCTCTCTCTTTCGAAGGTCTTGGATTTAATTGTTTTTGTTCTGTACTTTAGAAGGCAGTTCAGGAGATCATCAAAACAGACAGCACTGCCAGAACATGTGTTGAAGCCAAAAACTGCTACTTCTTCTGCCTCTGAATGTGAGGCTGATTGCAGTGAGAAGAGGAGTCAAAGACAAGAAGCTAAACTGAGAGTTACCAGAGACAGAAGTCTGAAAACTACACAGAGAAGAAAATCTGAGAAGGAACCCAGAAGTTCAGAGATAACCTTTGTCACCCTTCGGGCTTCTCAAGAGGAGGAGGATGAGGAGCCAGATGACTTTGAGCTTGATGATGAAGAAGAATGCTTTGCATCAGAGGAAGTAAATAAGGCTCCAGTGTTTGTTCCTATAGGTCTTCGATCTCCAAAACCAATTCCTGTGCAGATACAGGAAACCATGGAGGAGGTATTGTGTAGCTGGGTTCTGCATATGCAATTTTGTTCTGATTGTTTTAAAAATATTTTATTCTAATTGTGTCTCTGAGTATTTGAGTTTTATCGAGCTCAAGTTAAGAATGGTGTTGAGAGTAGTAGGGATGTTGGTTTGCACATACACTTGGTTTTGAACTTAATACTGTGTCAGCCTAAGATCCAGTTATGTCATCAGGTTTACAAACTGTATGTAGGTCTGCAGGGTACTCATCAGTTTGCTTATTGGGATTGAATACAGGCCTAGACTCGATGCTCATCCATGTGTTTTTTAGGCTCAAGATGGATCAGATGGAGCACTTTGATTTCATATTTGAATGTTAGGAAATAAGGGTGTGAAGAAAATGTTTCTGTATGTCATGTCCCCCTTGCCAAGAAACTTCTAACTGTCAGGTAGGCTGACCTGACCAGCAGCCAGACATACACATCTGCTTGCTCGCTCTGTTTTCCTGTGGGAGAAGGAGAAATTAGAAGGAGGACAAGAAGATTTCTCTATTGATATAAAGACAGTTACATACATTAAGGAAAATCTGTGTGTAAATGAAAATCAAATTAAGGAATTTGTTTGTTCCTTTCCATTGTCAGGTTACTTCCTGGAAATCAGGGTCTCAGTCTGTGTAAGAGTAGCTTTGGAAGAAAAATGCCCTAACCACAAATGGGCTCCTCTTCTCCCTCCTTTCCCTGAGCTTTTATTGCTGAATGTGTTGTCATATGATATAGAATTCCCCTTTGATCAGTTTGGGTCAGCTGTCCTAGCTGTGCTTTCCTGACCTCTTACTTACCCCGGCCTCCTTGCTGGGTAAAAGAATAGGAAAAAGCTTTGACATTGTGCAGGAATAGCAAAACCACTGGTATGTTACCAACACTACTGTAGTTATAAATCCAAGAGACAGCACTATGTGGGCTGGTATGAGGAGAAACAACTTCATCCCAGCCATGCCCAGTACAATCTTCACCCTTTATTTCATACAATTTGTATCATGCCAAGGTCTTACACTATCCAGTACAAGATCTTTTTCTATTTTTTTCTTATCATCGCCTCTTTCCATTTACTTCAGTGCTTTTTGCTTTCTACTGCTTTTTTTGCTTACTACTACTGCTAGTCCTCTTCCTCTCTTTGCCCATTGAAATTCTGCTTTTTATTGTCTCCTGAATTAATCACACTGTTTCTTTCTTCGGGTGAAACAGCAGAATAATTTAAAGCTCAGTCAAAACACCAAGGGATCTCTAGAACAATAATGGGTGTCAAAGTTGCTGCATGGAAACTTTTGCTGAATCCTTGATTTCAGTGATGTGGAATATATTCTGTGTGGAGATTACAGTCAAGTTGCCTAGTTTAACATTTAGGAGAAATGAGTACTAATGAGAGATGTGCTTAGATACTTGAGGACCCAGCTGTTGTAAAATTTAGATAGGTGAGTTGAAAGTCTGTAGAGTGGAGGCCTTTGAGAGCAGCCCAGATTGAGCAGTGTTTTCCGTGAGAACTTCCCTGGAAATATCATAAACTTTCTATCAAATTTCAAGTCCTCATTTCTGAAAATGACAAATGTCTGAAGTTCTCAGTGAAAATACAGTGCTGAAGAAGATTAAAAAAATAGGTTAAATGGTGAGCGGATGTGTTTCTATGTCTCCATGTCTATTCCCTATCTCGCTTTGGAAATATGTCTGAACTGTTTTTCCATCCTGAAGACTTCGAGGTAAACAGTCACTATAAAAAAATCTCAGCTGCATAACTTAGTATGGTGGAGAAATGAGTGATTAGAAACAAGGCCTTAGGTTGTCTCATGCTTCCACTTAGCTAACAGGTAGCAGTATCTGTTCTTCTTTCTGTTGATACCACTTCTTCCTTCTCAAATCAGAATGTAGGATTTTTGCCAAGAATCTCTCTAGATCTAGATGGATCTAGATGTTGAACATCTGTTAAATATATAGGTTTATAAAAAATTGCACTTGACAGATTTTCTTTTGCATCTGATGAACTAAAATACCTGTAAAATTACTTCTACAGCTTGAAATATCTGTGAATATCCCAGATGTGCAGCTGGCTAAGGATGCTGAAAGTCTTTCTTGTGCTTCTATCCAACCAGTAGTACAGAGGGAAGAAAAAGTAAACACCTCAACAGCTGTAAGAATGTCTTTTGTCTGTTTCATTGGTCATACAAAGCTATTTCAGCAGTGTCTTGTTGCCATGTGTGAATGTAACTGTATCTTATTAGACTGATACCTATCCCACACAGATGTGAGGCACAGCTGTGGGAAAACTGCGTTAGTAAATATTGTTAGCCTTAAAACTGGGGTAACTAGTGGGCACAGAATTTACATGTAAGCATTAAATAAAAATTATTCTATAATTTTATATAGAATTTTGATACTGTTTTTCTTTGTATTTAAGGAAGCAGCCATCCATGACAATCCAGATCTGGACAAAGGTAGATATGAAAAATGTATTTCCTGCTACCAATATATACATTTCCCCCTTTCTTAAAATATGCTTCCAGAGGTGACACCATCTTGGCTGACAGGCTCAGCTCTATTATGCAGTGGGTCAGCTGGAGCTGGCTGTGTCCAGCAGGTGGCCCCTGCTGCCAGCAGCTTGCCACCTGTATCCAGTACACCATTAAAGGCAGTTGTGTTGCTGCTCAGTGTTTTAACAGTAGTTTGAACTTGCTAGATGAGAATGGCTGCTTGTCTGCAAGCATTTTGATCCATAAATAAGGTCAACTTTAAAAATACGTACTTCACTGTATTGGTGGTAGTGTCAAATAATTTTTGAATATGGGTAAGTGGATTTCTGGTTAATGTGCTTGTGACTTCTAATATGTGTGAACAACTTCACAGGAATTAATGATGGAAGCACTGAAGCTGCTATGACTTTACTTGCAATGGGTGATCCAAATTTCCAGTTAAAAACAAGCACTGAAGGTATGATCTGATTTATGGGACAAAGCCTTGCTTTCATGCTTTCTGGGTCCACCTAAGGAGGGATGGAGCAGTGGTCTTCCAAAGGTCTTCCACATGCTGCTGCATAGCAGGAAGTCAAGAATCTTTTATGCTTTTAGTCCTGTTGCATTGTAGCACATAGTGAGTCCAGGCAGTGCAGGTTGGCTGGAAAGAGGCAGTCACTCTAGTGAATACTGTCAAGTCTCTATCACTGCTAGACAGTTGTTTCTGTGATCTGTTTTAGGAAGCATACGTTTGAATTGATCTGGGCACGTAAACTGGATGAAAGAAAGGGATCAAGCTTAAATGACTGTAACTTTCAGTGATCTTTTCAGACCTTTAATGTGAAGCATAGCCTTTTCATCTTAATTAGCTACAACCTAAAATTACCTGTGTTTTTTATAGATTTTTTTGTAGTATTTATTATCTACTTTCATTCACTGAATGCTAGTTTTTGTATTTTTACTACAAAAAGTGTTCTCTTAGGACTGTATTTATCTGGGATTTGAATTTCTGTCTTTGGAAAATACAAACTTGGTTAAATGAAGCTTGAAGTTCTATAGCTTTATGTACATGCCAAACCTGAGGGTTTTAAATGAAGTTTTACCATTCTGTTTATTGTTATAACCAGAACAGACACATATGTCACCTGCTCAAGATGACTTCGACACAGCTGATAGCCATGTAATTCACACCTACTCCAAAGAAAATAGAACTTGTAGTCAGTATTTGCTTGCTTCAGACACTTCTATCAAGGAATTACTGCCTTCTGAGGATGGAAACAACATCAGTGTAGAGCATCAAATCACTGGCACAAGAATAGGTGTAGAAGAATATTCGGAGATGGATGCTCCTGATACCAGGTTAAATTACTACTTCATTTTTTATTAGTGAGGGAGATCCTCTGGCACTGCTTACTTTTGCTGGGTTCTTTCTGGCATTTTTATTGATTTGCAAGCAGTCTTGTTTTAGTTAAGGTTTCTCAGTTTATGTTATCTAGTATTTAATCTGCAAACACTCCTCTTTCTTACTACTTACATTGTAATTTTGGGTATCTATAACTAGTTTTTCTCTCACAAAATAAGAGATTACCTGGAGAAGGGAAGGAGAAAAAAAGAGCAAACTAATGATGTACTGGATCACGGTTAATTATCAAGATCATTTTTGAAAAGTTCTCTACAGCTAAAAAGACCAAGGCAAATTGCTTAAGTGTCACTGCTGCTGTGGGGTGTAGATCAAAGATTTAGAGCAAAGGGATGGCAAGAAACCAGTTATCTTCCATCATGATGGTTTTTAGTGGTTGATGTTTTATAATTTTGCATTTGTGAATTATAAGACAGCTTAATGGGACACCTTTCCAGAGAAACATCTGCTTGTGGTCGCATATTATTTGAAAGACCATTTAACTTGTTGATTGCTTGAACAAACTGTGAGATTATACTCTCTGAAAAATCATAATCCAAGAGAACTTATTTTGCATCCAGTTTAATTATATTATTAAACCAGGACCTACTACCACGTCATGTGTATTAGATATTCTCCTATTATTTAAGCATTTCAATTTTTAAAAAATTCCTTTACGTTAGAAACATACCTAGGTTACAGCATACCTGTCTGTTTAAATTCACAGATGCTTTTTATGGTTTTTTATCCTGCAAGATAGTTTTCTGTCTTCTCTGCCAGTTGCAGCCTGCATTTCAGGTCTTCATTGTCTGATCTGCCCCATATCTTCACTAACTGTCAAAAATCAAGGACTCTATTGAAGACATTTTTCCTTTTACTTGCAGTGGTACCCCTCTGCCTGTGGTGAACAGTAGGAGACTTACAGGAGGCGGACATCTGGAGCCTGAGCCAACCTCTGGAATATCAAGGTCCAATGAAAACTTAATTGAAGAGATACTTAATTCAAATTTACTTGTGGAACAACTAGAACAAATTCAAACTGGTAAGCCTGTTTCTTATCCTAGGGCTCTAAAATGGTTATTCGATAGATTCACATCTATTCATGAAATCAAACAAAGCTGAAAGTCTTCACTTTCTGTTCATGTTCACAGATGATACATTACCATTGTAATGCAGGGTACCCATTTGTGATACAGCTTTATCACAAATAGGTATTCCTTTGAGTATAAAAATAAATGAAATTTGAATAGTAGGTTTTTTCTGCAGGTATTAAATTACCTGGAAAGCACTTAAATTACTGAACTGTCAATTACAGAAATACAGTCTAATACAATGTATTTTTTTCTATTATTACTGTCTTTTCCTTCCATTAAAAGTAGAAGAGGAGATAGAAAGAACTGGTTTTCTGTTCTTTAAGCAGTTACAGAAAAGGTAGTCTTCAAAATCTGAATCGTCTTCATACCACCAGTAAAATAGGAAAAGCAAGATGAGATATGTGTATGTACCTTATTTTATAAGACACAAGTATACATGTGCACATTCATATATATGTGTCTATATAAACATACTACAAAACTTTAATATAAACAAGATCATATGTAGAAAGTAATACAAATATGTATATACACCCACAGACTGAAAATACAGTATTTTAATTTTTATTCTGATAAAACTAAGATCCTACAAGTCTGAGGGGTAATGCAGAAATGCAGAAGGTGGAACCACAACCAGTCAGACCAGCTGCAGATGATTCTTCAGTTCTTCATGACTTCACAACTGGAAGTATGGAACTTAACAAGCAAGTAGACAAAACTGAGAGGTAGGAAGACTCATGATTTAATACTGACTTTATTCCTACTGTGTCTTAAAATATGCAGCTGAAGTTCAGGTGTAGTATGCAACTGTAATGGGAACAGTGTGCTCACTGACACTGTGTATGTTTATACGGATAGTGTACAATTTAGACATCAGGTTTTTCTCCCTTGCATATCATGCTACAGCTTTTGGAGATAGAACATTAACTTTTGCTTGCTATTTCAGAACTTTGTAATTACCTTGCTACTTAACTGTCTTTCATGACACTGCAAGGAAATCCTAAGGAGTTGACTCATTTAGAAATGTTAATGAGCTTGTAAGACTTCCTGCTTGGTTGTACTTTCAGTAGGAATGTCTCCATTAGTGGAGTTACAGAGGCCTTTCCCTGAAATCTTTCATGTAGATTTGGTCAAAGATTATGCATTCTGTTTAGTAAAATTATGTAGTTTTTAAACGGGTGCTCTTTTAATACGAATACGGTTCATATTAAATACGTTGTAACATGGAATTTAGTGTTTGCACAGGGCATCTTCATTTGATTTCAAATTAACTAGATATATACCTTGCAGAACAGAAAAGCAGATAAGAGATGCTTGTGGAAATTCAGGAGATTTAAGACATCTAACTGCATCACCAAAACCTGAAAAATCACACCTTGGATTAGAAGACTGCCCAAATCCAAGTTCTGTGGATGAACTGTCGGAGCGAAGTCCTTATCCTCTTGAGCACCATATAGGTACAGTCAGCTCTACTCAGGTAAAGAACAAGAACTTAATTACAGTCCAGAAGTCCCCATATATGGAAATTCTGTAAAGAAAGCGGTTTTCAGTGCAAATGTACCCACCAGTTCTAAAGACCTGGTATTTCAGCTGGTAAATGAAACTGCTTTTTCACAAGGGCATAGCCAAACAATTTTTCAGACAAACTTAATCTTTGCAAACTCTGTTTAGAACGTTTCAGTAATAAGTGATACCCATTAGCAAAATTGTGAAAAATTTTTAAGAAGTCTTGGTGGAAGAAATTACTGAGGATTTGTATATCCATTCAGTGTGACCTCTCACTGTTATGTTTGTTTATATTAAAATGAAGTTAAAATGTTACTGCTTGAATGGAGAATGTTCACTGTCATTTCCATTTGTTTTGTTTAAAGCAAACTGCATCCTTTGTTATGCTCTTTCTCATTTATTTAAAAAAAACAATTAAGAGATATAGATTATATAGATATATGTAAAAATTTTGCATATTTTTACATATATCTATATAATCTACATCATCATGTATGTTGTCACGGACAAACAATATGTCTTTCACACCCATTTCTTTGCAGTGGTTTGTGTTTCTGTTTTTTTCTAGTATAAATGAGAGTTACTTTATTTCTTCATAAGAGAATGTTCATTTGCAGTTCCCTCAGGATTTTTAGTGTTTTCGATCAGTGAGCATGTAGTTACAGTGGAACAGCTGATGCACAGAAGCTTGTTTCCTGAGTGCAGCAGGTGCTGTGTCAAGGCTGATTTCCTATTAGGACAACATGCAAGAATAATGTTGCTCTTACAGGCCTGGCAGAGAGTATGAGAAAAGGCAGCTTGCAGTAGATTATTCCTGATTTTAGCAAAGGGACAAGCTGTAGAAGGGAAGGGATAGATGAACTGTAGAGCTTGGTGTTTTTATTTGGCACTCAGTGTTTTGCTAAGGGTTGTAGGAATCTGCTTTCTTAGTGCCACTGAACAATTTATTGTGTGAGTCACCTCTGACAGAGTTGTGCTATAGGAAGTATAAATTTATGTTCACAAACCATCAATACAGACAACAAGCTGCATATAAATTTTATATTTCCCCAGTGTTTCTTGTCCTTGTTAGGCTAATATTCTTCAGCCTAGAACAGCTAGAAGTGAAAACTGACAAATGAAATAGCAATGATGTGATTGGATTTTTTGGCTCTTCAGCATTTGACATGCTTTGTTTCTTCCTGTTTCCTAGAGTAATTTCTCAGATTTATTAAGTTGTTTTATTTCAACTGTGTTGTTTCTAGAATGAAGCTTGTAATCAGGATTCTCAACAACATTGCGTAAGCAGCACTGAAGAAACTTCAGGTATAATGTGCTAATATTCAAAGTTAGCAAAAGCCCACGTTTGTGTATCTTGCCATTACTAAGAGCTGAATTCAAACCCTAAAATTTTCATTTAAAAGAAATCAAAATTTTCATTGACATGATTAATCAATCTATTCCACTAACACAAGTAATGATCCACAGCATAGTGACATTCCTCTCCCCAGCTTCTTGTCTTTACATTTCATTAACAGAAACTAGACTTGGGAACTATTTGAATAGCCCTTCATTAAGTTTAAATATCAGTGGATGGGAAACTTGTTCTCTTTGCCCTGTTGTGAGCCCCTGCTGCTTACCTTATGATAGGTATAGCAGTATTTAGAGCCCTTTATGCATCTCTGACTCACCCATCAAAAACTGAACACCACAGAGGGAGAGAAACTGTGTAGTTTTCCACTGGTTTAGTGAGCTATAGTTGTTCATGAAGTTATCAAGTGAATGCTGTTGTCAGAGTTGTGTGAGTAGGAGGGCTGTACTGTGCAAGTGTGAAGCAGGAGGGAAAGAAGAAAAGAAGTCTAAGACAATCAAACTTCTTCTTTAGCTCTACTCAGTTGACAGATTAATGCCTATCTAATCAGGTGATGAAAGTTACAAAGGTGATGTCTGCTGTTCCCTAGAAAAATTTGAAATGGTTGATTTGGAACCACTACTGGTCTTACATATGGGATAGTCATAGTGACAGAAGCCCAGAATACTTACTTTACATGGAAACTGCAGTCCAAACCTGTAACTCATTAGCTTGTGCCAAAGATCGGGCTGATACTTCTTCTTAGACGTCTGTTGCTATGCTCTTTATTTTAAGAATCTTAAGATGAAGCATCTTAAACTATGCTTAATTAGATGAAGAATCCAAGCAAGTTGAGTTTGGAATGAAAGCTTTACATCATTGACAGCTGGAGTACCATTGTTGTTTTCCATCTTTTGAAAACTTTACAAATATTTGTTCCTTAAATTCTAACAGATGGCAGCTGGCAGTTAATTATTAATGTCTGTTTGTTGATTAAATTATCTATATTTCTCATCTATTAAATTCAGGACTATGCTTCCCAACTCCTAATGTGCAGTGAGGGGAAAAATCCTGTGCTTACCTTCAAAACATCAGACATCTGCCATTTAAAAAAGTAACTCTTAATACCTAAGAATTGGAATTAAAGAGAGAGGGCCATTTGACCACCATGACATAAGTTTAATAAAACTGCAAATTGCTCTTTAATGCTAGAACACCCATTAAAAATCGTTACTGGGCATTTTTAATATTCCTCATTCTCAATAGTAATCAGAATTCCTCTGCAGTGAATAAGCACCTAGGAGATGATGATGTGTGTCTCATCTGAATAGACAGGAAACTTGCTGTCTCAAGAATATGCTCAATGCCTTTTTCCATGGAGAAATGTGTGCCTAAAATTTCAGTACTCCATGTAGGGAGGATATGAAGAGAACAGCATAATTTCATACTTGATTAATAGTTTTTTGTTATTTATTTCCCTGAATAAATTATAGTAGTGAATGATGATCATAGATGTCCAGAGGAAGAACAGACATTCATTTTAACATTGGTGGAAATCCCAGCTGACTCAAAAGCATTTGATGCATCTTCTATGGTGGAACAAACTTCAGAACCAGTACTACCAGCCCCAATACTTATCAGCAAAATAAATGCAAGTGAAACAACTGTGACTGAAGTGGAGAGGTAAATGGCTTTATTTTTTATTGAAGTGAAACACTTTGTGTACCTGGATTGTTCTCTGAATGTGCAGTACAGATTAGAACTTCTTAAAAGAAGAAATGTAAGACGAAGTAATTTTAACGAATTGATTAGAGAGTTAAGAAAGTAAAAATTAGGGCTCTACTCCGATTTGAGGAAGATTCTATAGGTGTTTCAAATCTAATGTTTTAGTTAGCTGGGATTTTAGCGTCACCTTAATCGTAACTTACCCTTTAGAGTAAGTCTTCCTTTTTAGCAGAAGTCATTTGTCCAGCTTGAGACTTATTTTGCCTTATGGATACTTACTTCCAATGCAAGGCAATTGAAATGAAAAAAGCTAAGCATGTTTGCATTTTTATAGTACTTCAACAGTTTTGTAGAATAGCTGTTTATTAATTGCTCTTCCAGATTTTTCATGTAGATGGTCTTCTTGGAAAATATGATAAACAGTAGATGTAAATTCTTATATCATTCTCTTGAGTTTGTTCTAGTCAAAAGGCTGAGAAGATGAAAACACAAGCTAACTGATTACTCCAAAGAATAATAGCTGGTTTGTCTACTGCAATCCAGAAGGGTTTAAATTTCTGTTACAAAGAGTACCTCTGAATGCAGTGTAACAAACCTTTTGTGTCAGCATTACAGCTGAACTAAATCTCTTAGTCATTTTGGGAGAAAAAATAATCAAAGGAAAAAAACATTATGAAAAATAGAATTGTTGCAAAGTAGTAAAAAAACCTTGCAAACCCTAATACTATATTAATGTAAGTCCTCAGATCGTAAGTAGAGATGTGATGCAATTCCACATAATTGTGGGGAATCTTTCCCTGTGATATCAGATGCTAATATCATTCCTTTATTGAAAGAATAGGTCTTTGAGTCAATGTTGGCTATACATTGTAAGAATTCTTACTCCTGTGGAACTACTGATGATAAACAGAATTGCTGACAGACAGAGTTAGAGTACATGTTCTGTCTTGCTGTTCCTGTACTGCTTTACCATATTTTCCTTGTCTCTGCTGCTTCTCGGTATGTCTTATATATGTCTGTATGTCTTTTGAGATCATACAGCATGTGGGGGTTCCACTGTGCAAATAAATAATACTGTATTTTAGCATTTTCTAGGGCAGTTAGTAAGTTGCCATATTTTTGCATCATATGAGAAGACCAAGTGGAGTTCAAGTAGAACAGTGAAACTAGATTCAATATGACTAGAAAAACTAATTTTAGATAGCACAACTAACTGTTTCTTGGTAGAAAAATGGTAGATTTGAAGTTAATATTGACATTAAGCAAGAAAGAGTATTACCATAGATTCATGTGTAATTTCCATATAGAAACATTATACAAAGTAAATTTTGGCTTATTGCACTGTCACAATAATGATTTTGTGTGTATATATAAACAGTACTGGATCCCTGACAACTGCAGCCGGTGAAGTTGCTGCAGCTTTAAACAGCAGTATGGAAACAGAACTAGAGGGTGCAGTAGACTCTGTTCCAAAATTGCAGACAGCTCAAAAACGATTGGCTGCTGAGCTTGAAGAGAATGATTTTCCTCCTTCCAAGAAAACTCATGTTGCAGTGGAAGATAACCTGGAAACGACTTACAAGGTGAGATCATAATTTGGTGAGTTTTCATGCATGGGATAGATGCGTAACACATTAAAGAGCATTTTAATTATCATTATTTTTTAATGGTGTCAGTTGCTTAAGTATGTATTGCCTATACAATTTAAAAGGAAAAACAACACCTATAGATTTTTAAATTTTTAAATCTACAACAAGTTTTGGGTATTAGTTTATTATTAGGGTTTTCTGAGAATTTGTAAGCTCTCAGGTTTTTTTAAATTAGACTTCCTAGTAGACAGACTTGTAGTATGTTATACTTGGTTCATTCCGCATTGCCTTTATGACAGTGGCATTGCAGGAGAGGAAAGTCTGGAGCATATTGGATGTCTGGCATGTTGTCTGGATTCACCGAATGATGTTTTGAATCTCTATTGTGTCTGTTACATCAAGAAGCTGTTAAATAGATATATATGTTCCTGTTGGTTCTTAACATAGCAGGTACTAGTTTATAAGAGCAAGCTGCCAGTAAAAACAAGCCACCATCTTTCCAGCTTCCTTTGTGCTTTTTTACAATATGACCAAGCTTGTGGCAGCAACTACCATTGATCTTTGTAAGTGGCCTATAGTGTACCTTGGTGTAGGAATGGGTGGTAATTCCCCACACAATTCAGAGAGCTTCTCTAGGAAAGGATGGATAACAATCTTTTTCCTTCTTTGATCTCTTATCTCAATATCCTTGTCATTAGTAATTTGTCATAAGAACACCTTGAAAAGCCTGCTCAGGAAATGAGTTAAGTGATGAATGATGCTGCACTGTCTTCTGTATCAGTCCTGCTTTTAGAACTGTGCATGTGTGATACGAGTTTATCAACTTCATTGTCTCTTCCATATTGAAAGCAATGAAAAAACTTATTTTTTTCTTTTGAAAAATACAGGGTTATTCAATTAAATCCACAGATGTCCCAGTGGTAACTTCTGGTATGTACACTTAAACTTGTAAACTAAAGTATAATGAATGTAAACACATCACAACTTAATACTGGTTGTCATGCTAAATAGTTCTGTCTGAGGCAATCTAATACAAAAATAAAAACAATTGTTGTTTCTATATGTTGTTAATTTAATAATGGTTCTAAAAGCATTGGTGTAGCTAGTTTGTTGGTGAAATTTGAGAGGGTTTTTTGACTAACATGTTATCTTCTCTTAAGCAAATATTTCTATGTGTTAAAGAGCACTAATAATCAAAAGTATTAATTGGCATTTTAACCACACTATGCCAAAATAGTTGATTTTTATTTTGTTTTTCATTTTTACTAAAAAAGTATGTAATTGTTTAGGAGCTTAATCTGCCTCTGAAGAAACAGAAAAAGCAGAACTGCTAACAATGTCATCTGCATTAATTTGAGCCTGTGATGGGCTTGGTGGACTATAATTTTCACCCTGAAAAAGACTTCTAAAAGAAGTTGTAGAAGCTTAAACAGCTAGGTGACTAGACTAAGTTCTGTGGTGTGCTGTAAAGCATGAGAGGGGGAAAAATGTGCTGTAAAATTTAAAATCACACTTCTACCAGCTTTTCCCCATAATATCTGTATGTTCTTACAAGCTTTAAAAGTAGACCATGGACTTTTAATTCGTAGCAGAGGTGATTCAAGAAAGTAAATGGACAAATGAAACTAAACAAAAATTCAGCCATTCTGTTGTAATGGTGGAAGCCATTTTAATAACATGCATTTTTGGGCTCTTGTGTTAACTTTGAAGTCTTTGACTCTCAACTCCTCTTACAGGGAATTCTTTTCAACAAACGGAGTCTTCAGCAAAGGAAAAAGTACTTACTTCTGTATTGGTTTCTGAGTCTATCTCACAACTGGCTGAGAGAAGCCAGCTTGAGACTTTAGAGAGCTTAGAGAAACCACCATGTGAGAATCCAGCATCCAAAAAGGAAGAGGAGGTTATGTCCAGATTAACCTCTAAGAGAAAAGCAGAAATAAGTGGACAAGAAAAGCAGGAGAATGTGCATGAATCTACACAGCTGGAACATACTGGAAACGCAACACCGTCTTCAAAAACTCCATTACTCAGGTATGCAATAATTGCAATAATGTTTTGTCTGCTTGTTCTGTAAAAAAAGATCCTGTTTCAATATTGACATCTTTTCAGTACCATTGTTTGTGACCTGCATGGTGAAGAGTTACAGTATTTATACTCCCCTGCAGATCAGAAAGGATCAAACTATCTGCTTTGAAATTTGCATTATTTTACTCATTAAATGAGTAGATCAACTGGAGGGCACTATTGATGTATCATGTGTCTATTTAGATGTGATAGATGCCTCTTGCCAGACAGACATGCATTGACTGTGATAGGAACTTAGGATAATTTGTTGTTTTCCATAGGTAAGTCTCATGTTGTGAGATATATACCCATCCACTCGTTTTGGTGTTTGTCCTGCCAGTAAGATCTGTTATGGGTACAGATTTAAATTAATTTTTAGATTACAGATTAATTTTTAGGACTAACTTAAGTCACTTCCCCAAAGGAGTACTATCTGTACTGTTTGGTTAAATGTTTTGAGTTCCTGCTCTCTGTTGCTCCTGTGCTCAAATATTCTGATTGTAGTACTCCACTGCCCTCTTCTAATCTGTCATTTACTTCTTCATTATGCTTTTGTGAGTACCAATACTGGCTATTTTTACTTGGGACATCCACAGCAATTGGATAGTGATGCATTAACATCAGAATCCTTGCCTTAAAGTTTACTTTCTGATTTGTAACCTCTTAACAATATGAAAAGTTAATGCTGTGTGTGTACCTCCCTCAGTGCCGTGATTTCCATAAGCTCACTGGTCTGGGTTTGCTGCTGTAAGTGGGCTAAAACCTGCAGCCTGTAGTCTGCTGTAGCCCCATCCTTGGGGATCAGGTTTTCCATTGATTACATGAAGGATGCTCAGAATTTTTAGTTTGTTCTTCAGGAGTGTGTCTCCATCCTTCTTGGAACCACTCTCTGAAACTCTGGTAGCTTGTTACAGGCTGTGGATTAGCAGCAACTTACTAGGTTCCTGCTCTCAGGGTTAAAAATTGTCGTTAATCTCTGTGACTGTTGAAAAAAATTCTTGTATCAAAATATTCAGTAATACTTTCTCAGAATTACTTTTTTGTTTAGAATTTTCATATATCCCATAGGTGTGTTTGTTTCCTATGTAATGGGTTGGACTCCTGCAATGCTATTTACATCTTTCTTTTATGGAGCAATCCTGTGACATCCTGACTATATTTGTTTTGCACAGGGGTGGACGAAAACCATTGGGATTTTTATCTTTAATTTGCAAAAAAAATAATTCGGAATCTGCAGAAGACACCAAAGGGAATAAAGGGAAGATCCAAAAGCCTCGAATTGTGACTCTAAAACGAAGTCTAAAGAAACCCACTCCATCCACTAAGGATTATGGGGAATCTTGTTCCTTTCCCTCTACTTCATCATCTGTGGAACATGAAGCTGCTGATGCTCCAGTTATGGTATGAGTTTACTTTTGAACACCCATGCATTTCTGAGGTGCGAAGAACAGAGAATTAGTTGTTTCAGGAGTGGGTAGATGGGTGTGTAGTATTCATGTTTTGAGAGCAGTATCTGCTCTGGTTCTGACTTGTGCATGTGTAGGAAACCTGTAAGGGAACTAAGTTGATTTTTCTCTGCATGGATATCTATTTATTTCTCATTTTCAGTAAACTTTTTTTTTTCCTTTGGTCAAAACTTCCTGCATAAATAAAGTAACCCTACAAAAAGCTCATGTACAGATATATGTAAATATATTTACACATACACACTGATAAAGACTGTTAAGAGCAACCTTTTCTTGTTTCATCAGGTTCCAAGTAACAACTCATCTGAGAAGCCACCTCTCTGTGCTAAAGACCAAGAGAAGGAAGGAGAGCCCACCAAAATCTCTGAGTACTTTTTCAGTGACATCTTCATGGAAGTGGATGACTCAGAATAGCAAATGGGTTTTATAAAAACCTAGGATCAGAATATACTTCAACAAGAAAAGACTATTTTAAAAGTTCCAATTTGTTCTGATACTCATTATGCCACACTTACTGTCAGCCAGTAATAACAGTACTCTTGTTAGTTAATGCTGTGAAGATAAAATGGATTCCTTCTGAAGCAACTCCAGGCACTTTCAAATGCTGACATAGTCTAAACCACTACAATGATGTCATTGGACCAGACTACCGATTGCTGGCTTATGGTTTCACTTGTTTAGACACTGATAGTGAGTGCATGACTATCCTACAAAAAAGTGCAATGAAATAATGTTTAATCTTGCAACAAGTATCCTTTTCCATTTTAATGCTAAAGCTTTTTGGTACTGACTATTCAAGTTCTTTACTTCTTTTTGTGAAGTATGTTAATTAGAAGGAGCAATGAACCTTTTGGGTATAATGTAATATATCAAGATCAGAATGCAAATACCAGAAATGATGTAGTAAATACATACATACATATGTCAAGCATTGCAGGTATTTTTATTAGAATCTCCAAATTACGTATTTTTGTAAGAGTTTTTTTAACCACATAATTTAAAAGATCCTAACCTGAAAAGCCCAATAAGATTGGTTCCTTAAAAATGTACTGGAAACTTAAAAACACAATTTATTAAAATATGATAACACAAGATTAATGTTTGCAACCTTTTTTATCACTTGAAGGAAGAGACTGATGTTTCCTTCTTGGTATAAGTGCTAATTTTCTTCTAAATTGGAAAACAAAGCTATAGATACAATTTCTTTTCTTTGTTTTTTCATATAGTTGTTTGTATATTTGCTGACTTCCTCAATTTCCCTTGTGCAAAGCAGCCCAAAGAGATTGGATTTAAACCATTATTATAAAATGTCACTTTTGAAGATCTTCTGCTTTGAAGCAGTTGAATTAAAAGGGTTTTCTCATGTTGCACGTCTGCTTGTACTGTAACTTGCTATAAAATTCTGCTGTAGCTTTAGATTTTAGTCTTAAGTTTTTACTTATCAAGAAATTTGTCTTGATGAGATAGTTAGGTTTATGCACTCTCCAAGTCAGGTGGTCACTGAAAGATTCAATACTTAGTCTGAAACTCCTCCTTGCACGAGTTGAATAGTCTTAAAATTTTTCCCATTACTTACTTAACACGTGCAGGTACTTGTACAGAACGATTTATTATGAAGGTAAAACTGATGTTTAAATGGTATTGATAATGGTCTCAAGAAATCTATCATCAGATTTGGACTGGCTAATCCTTTACTGGCAAGTAAATAATATAAATAAGTAGTTAATTTTGAAACAGTTGATGAAGTTTGAGAATGTTTTCCTTTTCAGAAGTTATTGGCAAGGCACCAAGGAAGGAACCTTTAAAACTTTGTCAGAGAGAAGAAATACAGAAAAAAAGCTACTGTTACTGCAAATTGGTATGTTAGCTGGTCTCTGTCAATGAAATGTCACTAGCAGCAGTGTATTCCTTGTGGTGATGGAAAAGGGACTAGTGGTCCCAGTGTAGAGTAACTTACTTGAAAGCATCTGATCAACCCATCTCACCCCCCAAAAAAAAACCTAAAACACCAACAGCAGTTTCAGTTCAGATGGTATCTTGTGCTTTGCCTAATCCGTTCAACTTGAAATGTTTATCTAAATATTGTTTTACTGTAAACATTATGAAAGAGATTAATGTATACATGTAACTCTATGTATTGTATATCTTGTAGATATTAAGTATGCAAGTGTTTACTTCCTGATATGTGTGGCATGTTTATATCACTTGCACTCATAGAGCCTAAAAATAGATTCTTGGGGAATGGCTATGAAATAATTGCTGTGAGTACCTTCTGAGTAAGTTCTGAGGGGATAATCATTCTGCGTTTAGTTGCATACATTTAAGCTTCATGTTACAAGGGGAGAAAAAAATCAACTACTTCATTACTGAGATTTATGGTGCCTTATCTGCATTGTTAATTGGGGCTATGCTTTCTCTTTCCTTGCAGCAAATTACATGCACTTTGTTAGAGGATTTTTTTTAAGAACAAATTCAGTTTGAATAGAAAAAAGACAATTTTGTGTTCTGTTTTGCATATGGAAGTTTTATAATGATGAAGGAGGTAAGAAAATATAATTGAAATCTCAATACGTATGGGGTAGCATTTTTACAAAGATGTGGCATAGAACTGCTTTGCTTAGAGTTGTCTGACACCTTGTATCATCACATATAAGCTTTCTGTGTGAAAGGAAGTAGTCCTATTCTGTATGTAAATTATGTGAATAAATTATTTTCTTTTACCTGTGTTTCTATTTCTTACAGTATCAGTTGCAGTTTTTAAATACTTTTAAGTACACGAAGCTAACAAGTGTGAACTAAAGGAAAAGCTCAGTTTTGGGCTGCACCACTGCGGGGCACACAGACCTGCCGGTAACAGGCTGGCTTGCTTTTGATGGGGGCGCTGTCGTTGCTCCCTGCCTTAGTTTTAGAATAGAGCTTAATTTACTTGGTATCACACTTAGTGGTGTTACCTTTCTCTAAAGACAACGGCCTTTTAAAGTAAAACTGGAATGCGGAAGAATAGGGAAAAATTCGACCAAGGATCGTTCAGATTTTAAAAGATCTGTCCCTAATACTGTATGACAAGTTTCTAAGAGGGGCAAGGGCTTTCCTAGGCTGTACAAACACGTAATACTGCGTGAGCAGTGGGGCGGCCCAAGACAACTCTTCCGAGAGGCCTTTCACCGCGTTCGCCTCCCCTCGGCCCGGGCCGGGGCTCGGCGCGGGCCCGGCCCCGCTGTGCCCATTGGCTGCGCCGGGGGGAGTGGCGGCGCGGCGGGGCCTGCCACGGCCGCCTCGGCTCGGCGTGCTCGGCTCGCTCGCTCCCGGCCCAGCCATGCTGCTGGGCGCCCCGCGGCTCCCGGGCCGCTGCCTGCGGCTGCTGCGCCCGCTGCTCGCCCGCGAGTACCGCGGCGAGGCGGTGGCGGCCGTGGGGTCCCCCCCCGACGCGGGCTCCGCGCTCTACCAGGTACCGGGGCGGCGGGCGGCGGCGCCGAGCGGGCCCGGGGCGGGGCGGGGCGGCTCCGGGGGCGTTCCGGCCCCGCCCGCGCGGGGGGAGCAGTGCCGCGGCTGCGCTCCGGGGCGGCCGGGCCTGCCCTGCCCTGCCCAGTGTGCGGGTCGGGCCAGCTGGTTTATTAAAAAACTATAGATATTGATCTAATACCAATATCCAACTATGACGGACGTCTATTGATTATTCAGGATGCAAAAGCCTAGTTTGACAGCTTCCATGATTTATCAGTTCCTTCAGTCTGGCTTCTGTTATCAAAAGGGAAGTCTTAGCTCCCTTACTCAGCGATATTTATTTTAACTAAAGTCTTTAATTCTTCTAAATCAGTGCTCCAGTGCCGTGTGTGCGGGCCGGGCCCGCGGGTGCCCGCTGGAAACAGCGTCGGTGCGTGCAGTCCTCTGCCCGGTGATGGATATTGCTGCACTTTTAACTCAGGATGGCGGCTCTCGCTGCATGCCAGGCGGCTCGATATCGTGCTAGTGAGGTGGAGGCGGGGTCTGTAGACAGTGTAAGATGGAGCCCAGTGATTTCGAGGTTGGGTGTTTCCATGTGTTTGCAAATTGATTTCCGTGTTGAAAACAGGTGGAATGTCTGTACAGAGTCATGGGCTTGCCTCCAAAAATCTAATCTTTTGAGTAGGAGGGTTAGATGTAATTCTGGTTGTCTTAACAAAACAGGAGCAGTACTTAGATCTGGTATAAATAGATTTAATTTTAATAGGGCATTATTAACATCATCATGTTCAAAAATTTTGTTTACAGTTAGGCGGAGAAAAACACGGCTTTAGGTAGGAATCAAGGCTGATAGAAGGGCAGTGTTTTCTTACTTGTTCACATAAAATGTAAAACTGTATGAAACGACATCTGTTCGTACTGAGAGAGGTCCATTGGTTCTGTGCTTTGTTTTGCAGGAACTAAATTTGGGACAGAAATTAGGTGACTGAAGCTTGTGTGTAATCTCAGTATTTGTCCATGTGTATGTGTGTATTTATATACATACAAAGCTGGTGCATGTGAAGAGCGTATATATGTGTACACATTCATATTTTGTGTGCCAAAAAAGATACTGTTTTAATAAAGGTGTTCACTCATCTAAGCTGTCCCCTGACTCACAGTTATGTCTGGATGCATCTCAACCTCAAAAGAAAAGCAAGGCTTGGTAAAATAGCTATTAGTGTTAGTATTTGGTAGGAATATTGATGGGATATTGTTATGCGTATGCATTGCTTTACAAACACAAAGAGCTGAAGTCCCTGCTGTGAGGCACTTAACCGTCTGAAAAAAAAGGTAATACCGGGAATAACAGTGCAAACACAAGAACGTGTTATGATACGTGATGAAGGTCTTGCCTCTAGTCAATGTCTACCTTTCTGGCTGTGAACTCAACTAGACAGACTGGCCTTCATGGTGCAAACTGTCTCTTTTAACTGTCTCTCAGGCAAAGGGGTAATTTAAAAGCGAGTGAGTCTCAATTCTGGAAAATGAAAGAAGGTCTCTTTGAAGATCCAGGGACTAGCTCTTCAATCCACTTTGATGGTGTAGCTGTAATTCAGGTAGTTGGTGCTTAAGTAACTGTAGGATTAGTCTATAGGGTTTGCCTCTTAGTTTTGCATTAAAATTAGTAAAAATCCTCATATTAACAGCAGAATTTTACTTAACTTGCTAGTATAAGGACCAGTTTCCAGAAAGAACTTGATGCCATTTCACTGACCTTTCTCTTCATTATTTAATGACAATAATGAAGAGCCCACAAATACATGGTAGAACTAGCACATTTGTTTCTGAGAGTAGTCTTTTCTGTGTGCACTCAGAATTACTTTAAAACATCCTCTCTTCTCTTCGGTGAAGTATAACAGGGTTCTATTCTGGTTTAAGGCATGAAAGACCATGACAGAATTTAAACAACTCAGATGTTCTTATGCAGTATTTTTTGTAGTTTATCTAAAAAGTCCTTTCACAGTTTTTTTTCATGTAGAGTAGCTAAACTAGCTACAGTGAATCAAAATCTAATGAAAAAGACTATGATTGTGATTACTGCTCCTATTAATATCTTCTGCCTTTTTAGCTGCTTTTTGCTTTTTTTTCCTATGTTAAAGGTGAGTTTTAAGAACAGTATTGTGTGCAAAAGGTGAATGGTTTAGAGAAAACAGACTGACTGAACAAGGAGAAACAGGGAAAATTTTTGATGTGTAAGGGTGCTGAATGACCCAGCCAGACAAGACGAACACTGATGCAGAGTAATACTGGGTGTTGTGACAACTGCAGACTTTGAAGAGTATGGAATTACAAGATATGTTTTTACCTTTCAAGAGAGTATTTTTAATCTATTTCTAGCAATTACAAAGGCAGAAAAATACATTCTTTTGAAAGTCACCATACAGCCAAAGCACTTCAAATCTGAGCTGAATCTGTACTTTTTTATTTTATTTCTGCTTTGCTTCTTTGCCTTTCGGTGCCTAAGTGAACAAACTCAACTGCAATATTTGCAGCTTCTTAAGGGAAACATTAAGCCTGAGTGTTCAAGTATATATGAACATAGAGTTACCAGCTGGATTTTTTCTGTCAAAGTAGACTCTAACATAATTCTCATATAAATGAGAATTAGACAAGGCAATAAGATCTTTTTTGTGCAGCATGTTCTTTTATTGCAGTTGCACTTTTCAAGAAGGTAGTAAAGTTCTTAATGTGTCTGCAAAAAGCCCCCAACAAATTAAGCTTGACTAATGCCTTTAAATCCCTAAGAAATTATAAAAAAACCCAACCTGCTGGAATGTGCACACAGAGTTTTGGATAATTCTGGTAGAAATGGTGACCTTCGTACTGATTCACTCATATTCAGAACATGAGTTTTGGTTTTTCTAGAGGTGTAATGGCAAGAACACCAACTTTAAAAAAACAACCCAAAAACGCAACCAAACCAAGACAAAACAAAACCAACTTTTGTTTTATCTATTTATTCAACCTAAGCAACAAGAATCTAAAAAGTGTTTACCAAAATCTATCTGACATAGGTAATTCATCCTTTGATACAAGTCATAAGAGCACTTAATTTGAATCTGCATTTTTTAAAAGTTAGTTTAAAATGCAAACAAACTTATGCCAAAAATAAACAAAATCTAAGAAACAGCACTCAGCTCTGTAGTGACTAGTTCTGTTTTGGTTTATTAAATTCAGAACTCGTCTTTTACTATCATAACACAGTAAGGCTCTTTGTAAAGCATTTTTATTAAATGCTTTGGGATGCTTGAGAGAAGCATAGGTAAAAATGTTACTACTTTAATGACAATACAGAGACAGTATTTAGTAAAGTAAAATTGGTTTTGGAAGAAAAATTAGTTTTGTACTTCTTATTTTTGTTTATTAAAAATAAATATAGTCACTCTTGGTTGAATTTAAAATTCTGTTTTGTTCCCCACTTAGGAGAACTATGAAAGAATGAAAGCACTGGTAACTGAACTACAAGAACAAGTGGAAAAAATCAGGTTAGGTAAGTACAATAGTCTAGATTTTAGAATAATAATCTGGCACTTGGGCTTGTTGAACCTCAAAGAGTTGGCCTTGGCCCCATTGATCCGGCCTGTCCAGAACTCTCTGCAGAACCTTCTTGCCCTCCAGCAGATCAACACTCCCTTCCAACTTAATGTTGTCTGGGAACTTACTGAGGATTCACTCAATCCTCTGTCCAGATTGTTGTTAAATTTACTAAGCAGGTCTGGCCCCAAAACTGAGCCCTGGGGAACCCCACTAGTAACCACCCATGAGCTGGATGTAACTCCAGGCACCTCCAGTTTCTGGGCCCAGCTGTCCAGACAGGGCCTTTTACCCAGCAAAGAGTGCACCAATCCAGGCCATGAACAGCCAGTTCCTCCAGGAGAATGCTGTAGGAGACAGCGCAAAAGGCTTTGTCAAAGTTCACAGAGACTACATCCACAGCCTTTCTCTCATCCACTACGTGGGTCGTCCTGTTACAGTAGGAGATCAGGTTGGTCAAGCAGGACCTGCCTTTCCCAAACCTTTGCTGGCTGGGCCTGATCCCCTGGTTTTCTGGTATGTGTTGCCTAATGGCACTCAACATGATCTGCTTCATGTCCTTCCCTGGCACCACTGTCAGACTGACAGGCCTGTAGTTCCCTGGACTGTCTCTTCAGCCCTTCCTTTGGATGGTGTCACACTGACTAACTTCCAGTCACCATGCTTAGCCAGGCCAGTAAGCGATGGAAAGTGCCTCTGTGAGCTCTTCCACCAGCTCCTCACTGCCCTTGGGTGGATCACATCTGCTCCCATAAGCCTGTGTGTGTATAAGTGGTGTAGCACGTCACTCACCAGTTCCCCTTGGATTAAGGGGGCTTCAGCTTGCTTCCTGTTGCATCCCTGCTCCTATCTTCCAGCTCAGTGTGCTGGTATCCATTTAAAGACTGAATCAAAGAAGGTATTAAGTGCCTTTTCCTCATCCTCTGTCACCATATTTCCCCATGCATCCAGTGAAGGATGGGGATTCTCCTTTGTCCTTCTTTTATTGGTTGATCTCTTCAAAATTCCTAACTGTAGTTGTGCTGGCAAAGAGAAAGTGGGTCTGTAGTAGTTTAAAAGATTGAAATCTGTGTTTCTTCTTTTTTACTTGTAAAGCTATCTGAATGAATTGTTGACTAGAATTAATGGAGACAATAAAATGAAAACATTTAATAAATGCTTATTATGCTGCTAGAGGCTGAGCATGTAGCTTTAATTCTGCCCTTTCTGTGACTATCATGATACTGTTTTTGTAATTTTATACACTCTTTCTTATATAATGCATTTTCTTTTACAACTTTGGAATGGAGCACAGTTAAGATTTTGTGCTCAGTGTTTTTTCTTTCTTGCTGTGAAGCAGGGATCTAGAGTTCCTGAGGAGATGTTAAAATCCATGGCCTGCCTCTGTCTTTTATGGGTATAGAGACTGTTCAGCAGTTCATGAACTAATGATGCATGTCTCATAAGTTAATGATTATGACCTTCTTCCTTGCTGCTTGTTTGCCTGTTCTTGCATGCTACACAATGACAGGAGAAGACCATAGTGCTAGTCTTTCCTTCATCTGGGCAACCTCTATCAGGATGTTAATACACAGTTTTGAGTGACATTGATTGCAATTGCTTTGTGTATCATTCAAGTATATAGGAAAAATTAGGTACTCGTGTTGAATACTTATGAAGGATATGTGCAATGTCCTTTAGTTTTCGCTGTAAAAGCTGTCTGCCAGAGGATGAGTTCTTGTTTGAGGTCTTTGTAATGAATGCTTTATTTAGCATTCATTAGCTGTTATTCAGTGTGTAGGGTTTTTCTGAACTCACATCCCACTCTACTGAGAAATCTACAGCTGTGCAATAGGAAGTGGTCCCTGCCCTTCTACAACAGGTGGTTTTCTGACAGGAGGCACAAGAAGTAGGTGAGATACCTTTACTCTCCATGACTGATGATAGCCCATCAGCAGTCACAGTGGTGTAGGCCTTGTTATAAAGGAGAAATTAAGAAGAAGTTTCAAATTAAATGCCTCCAAGTTTGTTTTATTGTAAAGGACACTGCTTCTCAGAATGGAGGTTAGTGCAGAATAGAGTGTCTTGATGTTTGGAAGAGGAATGTTCAATAGAGTAGCTGCAGGACCTGGGAAGCAAACATTCGTGATGCACAAAGATGACGAAAGTCCCAGGATGGAAATTATTTTTGCAGCATCATGCAGTGTAAATGAAAGACTTCAGAGGTCAGAGATAATCTAGTTACGATGTGAGATGTTGAGAACATGGATGAGAGTAGTATCTTTGTGGGTGGATATGAGAAGTTGTTTCTTAAGAAACTTGTACAGAAAGAATTTACAAGATTTAGACTTAGGCTGGATATACAGACCTAATGAACTGGCTGAACTGAAAATAAATTGTGGGCTTTCTGGCATGCCTAAAAGATAGGAAATTATGTGTGTAGTGATCAAGGAAGAAGGTGGGAGAAAGGACTTCAAAGGTAGGCTTAGAAGCTCTGTTTCAGTGATGCCTAGCTGACAGAGAAATCCTCGAGTCTCAGGTGAAATGTTAGCAAAACAGCACCTTCTTTATTTTGGACAGGGACACAATTTTAGAGTGATGAGGTGGATCAGTGATTTTGTCTACACGGAGAGACAATGTTTGTATAAGCTGTTGTTATAAAGAGTCTGAGGTGTGCCAACAAATCTTGAAGTGTTGAATGACACAAAGCTCTAGAGAGCTAAAGATATGATTTAGGACGACCTCTAGTGAAGGATTGAAATGAAACAAATATAATCTTGATACTAAATGCTATATGTCTGAATTCTGCTTACAGTTTTGGCATGGCCTAAGGAAGATAATCCAGATGGTGCTGGGTCATTCAGCATAGCTATTCCGAATGAGTTGTAGGCATTAGTATTTCCTGTAGTTTTACTGCTGTGCTTTCTATGTGTGTTTTCTGCCCTTGTGTTTATTGCCAAGCAGGGGGGGAAGTTTCAGACAACTGTGTTTATTAAAATCTTTACCTCAAGACTAACTGTAAAAAATGAGGAGGGAAATAAAATAGGTTCTAAAAGACAAGACCTTTTTATCAATACCTTCAATCTGTTTCAAGTAGAAACTATTATTTATTAAATTTATTATTAAGGTTCATACTTCAAAAACAGGGAACTCATCAGTGTTTCCATTCAAAGTTTTAATATAACTGATGATTTATCTTATCCGCATCCATAGAAAATGTGACAATTTACTGTTGTATCACAGGAGGTGGAGAAAAGGCTCGTAAGCTTCATACATCAAGAGGAAAGCTGTTACCTAGAGAGAGAATTGACAAGCTTATTGATCCTGGGTAGGTATTTCCTTTTTTTTCTAAAACATTTCAAGTTGTCTTTTGCAGGTAAATATTGCAACAGGTTTTTTTTCTCTTAGGTGCCATAAGCTCTAGCAAACAACATGATTGAAATTTTACAGAGGCATTCTTTGAAATACTGATCTCTTTAAATTTATTTTGTTTTAATTTAACCTTTTAAGTGACATTAAATGGCAGGTAGAACTAGTAATTTTTTACAGTTTTGTTTCATTTGTCATTGTTCAGATCTCCGTTTCTGGAGTTCTCCCAGTTTGCTGGTTACCAGTTATATGGTAATGAAGAGGTGCCTGCAGGAGGCATTATCACTGGCATTGGACGAGTATCTGGGTGAGAGATTCCAGTCATGTATATTACTTATGATATGAAAAGGAACAAGGTATAATTTTATTCAGTTTCCAGTATTAGGCTGTCAGGATTTTTAATGTTTTGTTTCTGACACTCAAAAAATCAGCAAAGTTGGTATGTCAATTTGTTTGGTCATAGCTAAAAGGAAGTAAGGTTTTTGGTTTTGGTTTTGGTTTGTTGCGGTTTTTTTAGCTAATGTATTCCACTAACTAAACAAAACACACATGGAGTTTCAGGTGTCCTATGAAGGAAAGAGACTAGTGCATCTGGAAAGCAATTTAAAAAAATAGGATGGTATTTTAGTCTAAAAGTTAGTTTTGCTTACTCAAAGTACCTCCAAGACTGTTCTTGAAATTAATTATGGTGCTATGCAGCATTATTTTACTCCCCACAATAATGGAACAAGACATTATAGTGCTGGGGTTGCTGTTACAATGTGCCCTTGAAGGAATACAGGTGAGAAGAGCTCTCTTAGAGCATCAGGGCTTCAAGAGTCCTTGGCATGTTGCAGTTCTTAACCAACATACATACATACATACATAGTATTTCTCAGTAGAAATACTTTTCTCTCTCATAAACTTTTTTTTATTTTTAGGACGGAATGCTTGATTGTTGCTAATGATGCAACTGTCAAAGGTGGTACCTATTATCCCATCACTGTTAAGAAACATTTACGTGCTCAAGAAATTGCAATGCAAAATCATCTCCCTTGCCTTTATTTGGGTAAGTCTCATTGCAGAAATAGCCAAGGTCCTGTGTTAAGGGCAGCTGTTGTGTCTGCAGATCTGACTAACCATGGATGAATTTAAAGCATGCCTATTCAATTGTATTTTCATCAATACTGTATAATCTCTATAGAGGGGTGGCACGTCTTAACTGGAGGCTGTATACAGGTTCTCAGCACTGTCCACTGCTCTGCTGTTGGGCTGCGTTCATAAAACACAGATGTAGCTGTTAACACTGTATCAATTCTTTCTGTCATGGATAAGCAATGTTTCCTGTGGACTCATCCAGTCAATTCAAATTACAGTTTAAAAAAAAAAAATTACAGTCTGGTGGAGAATGTATCTGTATAAGAAAACATACCAAGGAAATAAAAATAATAAGAGTCACAAAATTGTCAAAAATAGTTCGTATGAATAGATTTTTAGGATTTGAGATGAATTTCTTTTGAAGCAGGAATTTAATTGTATTTTATTTTACATTTTGAGTTTAATCTATTAGATCAGTATATAGCCAAACCTTCATGTAAGTTTTACTTATGTATGCTTTTATTGTAAAAGACGAAAAATATCTGTAATATATTACTGGTAGTGTTTTCCTAGCCTGGTTTTATACTAATAAAGGAGGTTTCTGCCAATGCTTTCCTTTCAGCCTGAATTCCTAGTCTAATGTCTTTTGAACCTATTAGCCAGTTTCAGTCAGCTTTGGCAGAGAGTTGTAAGAAAGTCATATTCCTGTGGATGTTGTGTTTGTCAGCATCAGAGGAGAAAGACCTACTCCATTTTAAAAAATAGGGCAGGTTATTCCTTGTCTATTCAGGTTAGTTTAGCAACTTAAATATCATCTGTTTGCCAGTCTGGATGCTTATATTAGTTAAATAGTCGACATAAATACAGGTCCTGGCCAGCACAAGTATTTGAAGTTTCTTGCCTGCTGATAAGTCAAATATGAATAAGACCAGTAGAAGGATTAGGAGAAGTGTGAACTCGAGACTGTTAGTGAGGTGGTTACAAGAACAGCACACTGTAGATTTTGTGGGATTGCCATAGAAAGAGTCCTGGAGGCAAGGGGAGGGCTAAATTTTATCTTAGTTGTTAAAAAACATAAGAAACTTAGCTTTGCTGTTTGCAGAATTACTGTTACAATTTTTTTTTTTTGTCTGAATTATCAACAAATTCTGTGTGTTCAGAGAAGTCATTTTTAGTGAGTATCAGTGAGTGACTGTGGGTGATTCTACTTTGTTTCAAGATCTACTATGTTTTAAGATCTTACAGAATTAGGAGAAGTGGGGCAGCTATGTCTTTAAAAGAAAAGTTTAGAGGTTTTATTCCATCTTTGAGACATACAGTCCTTGAATGTACAATGTCATTCATACCTGGTGAGTTACTTTACCCTTGCGGTTTCCGTACCTGGACTTGTTCAGTGGGTTTGAGCTGTGTGATAAGAGGAAGTGCTTTGTAGTCAGTCAGCGCTGTGCAGACCATGTAATTTTCACTCTGTTTGAGCTGCCTTTTCCACTGTGATAACAACTGCCTAGGTGCTAATTCTCATGTGGACAACTGGTGCTGTTTGTCACTGAGTCAGTCACTGGTGTGGGCATTTTGTTTTGGCCGCAGTCATGTAATATGGGACTCTACATACATACTGGTGGTTGTAGGTAAAAAATAATTACCAGGAGCCAGAGTTCTTAGAGATGCTTTACCTCCCCGTGCATTTCCGTATAGTCTACTATCTTTCTTCGGATACTTCTCATGACAGGTTTTTTCATTAATTGTGAGCACAGAGGTAGCTGCCATTGGTGACCTGTAAGCAGGAGGGTGTATCCTGAGGCAGGGGCACATAATAAATGAATCTTTCTAGAAATAGTTTATTGGTTTTGTTGTGAAGTTTAATCAAGCTAGGAAAGTACACAAGGCAGCACCTTTTGAACTCGGTGGTGATTAGTTCTGCCTTTTTCTGGAGCTTGTGACAGAATTGCAATAGAACAGTTGAGTTAAAATTGTACATTGAAAGTGTTCTTAGTTTAAACATTTTGCAGCAAGGTGAGTTTAAAAGTTTGTTTAGGGAGGTATGGTTGCATCTTTATGCATGTCTGAGTTTATTATCCATGAAAATCATAGGGATAGATGTTATTTTAGAGAGGGATGTTTACCATTTTTCTTCTTTATTTTTTGAAAAAGAACATGCTATTATACATACACTCATGGAAATATATGCAGTATTAGTGATAGTAATTGCTGTCTATTTCAGGTAACATGCAGATACTTTACCAACAAGTATATAATGCTGTTCAAAACGTGAATGTAATTAATATAATTTGGTTCATTCTAGTTGATTCAGGAGGGGCAAATTTACCTCGGCAAGCAGAAGTATTTCCAGATCGAGATCATTTTGGCCGTATTTTCTATAATCAAGCAGTCATGTCCTCACAAGGAATTCCACAGGTAATTTGTTTTTATCTAAGAGTTAAATGTACTAAATAGTTTTTTGTGCTTGCTGCCATTTTCTTTTTTCAAGGCTTGTGCCCCTGTTTTGTTTCTGATGGCACTGTGTTGTGTTAACCTGATGGCACAGTCTGGGGCTTGGAAGCACTGTAAACACAGTAACTGTCCACAAGAATTCATTATAGTTTTGAAGAAACTGTCTGCTTTCTTGGTCTTACTGTTAATGATTTGACCTACCTGCTCCTGACTGGGAGTAGGAGAGAAACAGACTTGGAAACATGGTTTGTAGGGCCATTTGAGAAAGCAGTAGAAAATGTCTTGGAACAGTTCTGCATCAGCACTGCAAAGGTGAGGACCCCCTTGAGGATGGCTAGTAAATGACACATATTTTCCACTAACAGGGGTATATGTGTATTTATAAATCCATTTTATACCCTGATGTGCTTTATGCTGAAACGTCCCTAATAATAGGGTTATTTTCTAACGTGTTAATGATGCATCGAATTACTGTTAGTCACAGTTCCTGGATTTAGAAGTGCTTTTGTGTCATGGTTCACTCAGTAATACATAGGGATCAGTTTTTTGATGCTAGGGAAGCAAAATCACATGTTTTGCTGAATCTGTTACTCATGAAGAATGTAAAATATTTGAGGGTTGCTGATGGGCAGCTATGGCTGTAGTGACAGTGGAGGGCAGGATGTACGGTCCTAATGGAGTTGAGAAGGACAGATAGCAGAATAAAGACTTGAAGGGAATACTTAGCAGAGACCTGTGAGAAGCTGCCAGGGAGGGTGGAAAAATCCACGATCTTTGAAGCTAACCTGCAAGTAAAGGATCATTACAGAAGAGCAAATGACCCACTAATTCCTACAGTTGCTGTCTACTCTGTCATCTCCCACCTCTTTGTATGATTTTGTAGCCTTCTCTTATACCTGCCTTGCACTCCCTTTTGGAGACCAAAAAATTGAAGCTTACTTAGCTGTTCTTCCTGCAGTGTTCCACACCTTTGATGGTCCTAATTCATCTTCTTTTCCCAATCTTATTGTATCTTTTTTAACATGAAAGAGACAGACTGCACCAACAGTCCTTAAAACAAGTCAAAAAAAGATAAATTGTGTGGAAGTTCTTAGAACTACCAATTCTGAGCACTAGTTCTCAGAACTAATCTTTTTTTTCTTCAATCCCAAGGGAGAGCAGACAGCTTCCTCATTTAGCACTGAGGGACAGCAAAATTCATTTGATCCTGCAGAATTCTTTTAGTTTACCGGGAGAAAGTATATAAACGGTACAACAAAACAATAAACTAATAAAAGAAATAGACATTGTTTGAAACCTGCATTCTTTATGGACATTTGCAAGTGGTCAGGGCAAAAAGAATTTATGATCATAAATCCAGGTTCTCCTTGAGACCTGCGATGTATACAATCTGACAGATTAATGTACAGCTGATTACAATAAGAGATGAGGAATGCAGAACATGAAAAAAATTACTCAACCTCTGTTTTCTATACAATGATAACAGCAAAATCTATTCCGAGTGAGAAACAGGTCACACCTACTGTGGAACTTGTGATGACAATATTTATCTTCAAGAAAAATAAGTTCTCTACCACACTTTGAAACCCTGAAAAAACTGTCATTATCCTGACAAAAGGGCTGGGATACAGTTTAATTTGTGGGTGCCTGTAATGTGCCCTGAGGTTCTCCCAAGTTACGTGTCATAGCAGTTATTTCACCCATGTTGTCTAAGGCTGAGCTGTCACACAGCCAGACCTTTGGCAGTGCTATGACACCATACTACACGATCTAGTGCTCTTTTTCAGAAGGAATAAAACCCTTGAGAGACCATGCTCACTGGATTCTCCTGCCCTGGGGCTCAGGGGGAACACAATTCCAACCACTCACACAAGAGGCTTTGCTGGGACCTTGGGCCTTTACCTTTTTTTCTGGGGGAAGGAGGTAACAGAAGCCATTACTTCTGGGGGTGAAGCAGATGCACCCTAGAAGGGTGCATCCAGTCAAGGGTACAGTATTCAGTCTGACTCCTTATATGATAGATACTGGCTTTGCAGAATTTTTGAGGACACTGCCTGTGTTACCTTGATACCTTTTTGGCATGTTTTGGAAGCAAATCAGAGTCCAAATCTTAAACCATCTTTTACTCCTCCAAAGGATCTTAAGATCCATTGCCTCTATAAAAATCCAAGGCTGAAGATTCCAACACGCACTAAATCTCTTTAGGAAGTATGACATAAATTTACTCTCTGCAGTTCTTTTCAACAGTGGAAATGGACCAATTGTAGTGATTAGGTGGGTCTCCAGAGAAAAGCAGTGTTAAGTTAGAACAAAAATAGATAGGAGAAAAAGACACTTTGTAAGCTGGTCATTGTATAAGACTCCCTGATAGATCCAGGTTGGTCCTAGTGTTTTTGTGGAACAAGTGTCAAAGGAGTGATGTTTTGCTGAATTATCTTTTTTGAAAAAGTTTTGGAAAACCTTATTTTTGCTAGTGACTTCCATCATGATCTGCTATGGGAGTAATGATTTTTAGATGTTATGTCAAAGATAAATATGTATACCCAGCTTGCAAGGCTGAAATTACTGATGTTGGGCAGGACCTCTGTAAAAATGCTTGACCCTACAGTCATACTCTTGCTTGCAGCATATCTTGAAATGTATTTTACATACTCGTAAAATTGCATTAAAAAGTTGAATTTTTCTTTCAATTACCATATGGTGTTGTATTAGGAGTAATTGTATTCATATACAATAAAACTTAAATATCAGAAAGATTTGTCTTCTATTAAAACACATTTCTGTTTGTTATGACACTGATGAAAGTTAAATTTTCCAAGTATGACACTGATGAATGTTTATCTTTCTTCAAATATTTATGGAAGATTGGGAAAAATGTTTTACTGAAGCACTTCCTTTATTTAAAGGATGTCATAAGGGTGCCTTTTTCTGGGAGATGTATCTATGCTTTGTTTTATTTCAAAGAGACACTGTTAACATTTGTAAATTTATTATTGGTCCTGTGCTAACAGACTGTGGTAGCTAGAACCATATTCCCTGTCTGAGAACATGTTTCTTTAGAAAATGGAATTAGGAAATTATACTCTTTCTGATCTCTTTCTGACTCTGGTCAGTTCTTCTGAGATGATAGTCTGGACATCTTGAGTTTGCCAACTTATGTTCTGTGCTGTGTGGCCTGCTTTGAAGGTCTGTTTATCAGTTCATTAGTTCTTCTCAATTTGGCCCTCTAAAGTGATGGCTTTTTTTTCCCCCACTTTTTTATTTTCTAGTTGCTGATAGTGCTTTTAATTTCCCCCTCTACTTTTACCTGTGACTAATTTATTATCCACCCACTACATCTTAAATTACGTTGTTGCCTATATGGGTGTGAATCAGAAAGCTGTGATTAGCTGCTCATTAGCTGCTTCCTGAGCTCTCTCACACTCATATGCTGCGTGGATACCGTGGGGGATGGATCACTGGATATGAAATAGTGTATGTTCACTCAGGACTGTTGACTTTCATTGAACACATCAAGAATTTCTTTGCAGCAATTTAGAAAATGAGGTCAGGATGTAGGGCACTAATTGTGAATTTGACAAGTAGCTTTTATTTTTTCCAGTACATACATATTCCAGTTTTTATGTTGGAAAAAATTAACACCTGAGCTGTAGTTTAAATGCAGGCACATATTTTCAGTGTGAGCATGGTGAAATTAAAAATAAGAAAAAAACACAAATCCTGGAGGGAAAAAAGAAATAAATTTATTTGCACCCAGTTTCTCCTATTTCTAGAGGCTTATGTTATTTTTTAATTTGCCAGGAGTTATTTATTAAATGCACAAGAGAATACTGCTGATCAATCATGTGACTCTGAATGTAGTTTAAGATCCTGAAAACTGTTTGCTGTAAAGGCTGTTTGATTTGATGATAGCAGATTGACATAGTTCTTGTAGTCCTGCTTTAGATATGTGTAATGTGATATGGAAGTTTTATTTATCTGTGTGCTGTTTTCTTCTTCTAAATTATCATGTAACAGAGAACACTAATTGATGTCACCTTAGAAATATCTTGAAACAAACTGAACATAAAATAACGTTGTTTTCTGCGGGTTTTTTAGGAGTTGTTTGTGTGTGTGTATGTGCAGTTGTGAAAGAAGATGTTTGCCTTTTCCATATGAATATTCCTTTTCTTCTGCTCTACAAGTGTCTTGAAAGGGTCTTTGAAGATGCACCTGTGAAGGAGAAATCGAGAAACTTCACTTCCGTGATTATCTACAGTTACAGTATTTATCATATCTGGGGTCAAGTAATTTTTGTAAAATATCACCAAGATATTACTGGTAGAAAATGTTCGCTGGGTAGGTGTTCATCTCAAAATTAGGCAAAAGGATGAAGCAGAGATTGTTCATGCTGAAGCCTATAATGAGATGCTCAACACATCTCAAAAGGGCAAAATTAATTAGTTGATCTATTGAAGACATGAAGTAGCGTATTAGAAGATGGGAGAAATTTCCTTCAGAGGATGTTAACACTGGTGCAATTATGCCAATAAGCAGTAACTGGAGCCCTGACTTAAGCATAAATACTAGGAGAGACCTAGGTTTTAACCTTTACTGTTCATCAGTAAAACCAAACTCCATGATAGAATGTGTGTCTCTTCAAATATATCACATATGTAGCTCATGGTACTTCATATATGAGTTTTCCAACAGGGTAGTCTGAAGATCATAGTTCAAAAGACTGTTGAAATTGGAGGATTCCTTATTTTTTAAAGAAATGCTAAAACATAAAAAGTTTGCTCTATTAGACAAAAATAATCTTGCAGTGCTGTCCAATGACGTTAATAAAACGTATGTATTATGTATTAAAATACATAATATCTTGTGCCTTTGCTATTTTTAAGGGTTTAGATAGTTAACATTAACTTGTTCTTTTTGTTTTCCTGATAGATAGCAGTAGTCATGGGATCCTGTACAGCAGGAGGAGCATACGTACCTGCAATGGCTGATGAAAGTATTATTGTTGGCAAACAGGGAACGATATTCCTGGGAGGGCCACCACTGGTAAGGTTTTACAGCGGTTTCTAGTGACATGGCCCCTCTCCTCCCCCTCCCCCCAAATCGTGCTCTGATAATTGCACACCTTAAACAATTGAGACATTTCTTGGTGATATGTTTCTATATACTCTGTAGATTAGTTTGTGTTAGAGGTGTATATATATGCATCAGACTGAGTCAAGGTGCTTTCGTAGTACTGCTTTTAGACTGCTGTGCACAATTTAGGTGATAAAAACCATTCCTATATTCAATTACATACTCTCTAGGTTTGATGCAAAATTTGAAAAAATCACAGCCATGTGTATTGTATCTCAAAGTCAAGATCAAAGATAAAAGAATTTCTGAAACACGGCTGATCTGCTGAATTTTTATGTCAGTTTACTGACGAAGAAGACACGCTTACAATGCAGTTTGACCTTCCTTCTTACCTGACCTGACCTGACCTGACCTGACCTCCAGAAGTCCTGTGAATTAAACCTTGCTTTATTGTGGAACTCATAGTGGCATTTGTGACTGTGAAGTAATGCTGTATAAGAGAGCTTTAAAATTACAGTAGCTTGGCACAACAAAAGGGGTGCTTGAATGTGGTTTATTATTTTAGAAATAGCTGTATGTCCTAGTGTAGGCTCAGTTCTATACCAATACAGATAATAATACAATAATGTCAGTCTTTTGCTGACAAAGATTATTCTACTTAACATAAGCTTTATGAGAAAAAAAAGAATTTTTAGTAATAAATGTTAATGCTAGAACTAACAGAGCATCATTCATCATATCTGTTCAAGTCTCTATGAAACATGGCTGGATAAACTTGTGCTTATGACATAGTCAAATATTTGTCAAATTTATTGTTCAAACTGGTCTGAGACAGCACAATGGCTCTGTTTTGATTACAGTCTTTTGGGAACTTGAAGGTGTGCTTCCTGTGACAAAGCCAAATGTAAATCAAATGTCTCTCAAGAGTCCTTGCAATTTAAGCATGCCAAAATGGAGAAATTGCTTTGTTATGGCATTGTTAATGAAGATACTGCTCCATTGATTTCTCTAGTAACAGAGGAAGCAAAGTCTCTTGGAAGTCATTTCCTTCAACACTTAAAATACTGGGAAAATGTAGTGTGTCCCACTAAACTATAGGAAAACAGCCACTGGCAGATTTATTTGTCGACTAGTTTCTAAGGCATGATTGTGTTACTCTCATTAGAAGTATCAAGGACTCATCCTTTAATATGATTTAGTGTTTATAGCTTTGCTGTCATTTCCACAGCATATTTTTGTATTGCATTGTCTTCCTTTAGAGTGGATTTTTCCCCATTGTGTCATCTTGTTGATTAAAGTAGATTTGGCATTTTGTATCTCTCAAAGTTCAGTGTTCAGGCTTTTAAATTCTAGTGCAGTTAAAAAAAAAAGAGAGAGAAAAAAGGTCTTGCATTTGTACATCTTAAATAAATTCAGAATTTAACAGGCATGTAGAAAGCAGGGGCATGGGACACACACCTGAAAGTACAATGTTGCTTTGTTGTCTACCCTAATAAAAAAAAGGCATTTAGTTTGAAGAAATTTATTATTTTGGTGGAGGCTTTCCAAAATGATAAGAACAACAAAGTAATCAGGAAAAGGCGATGAAGTAATGAATAACAACTGTGTAATGTAATGGTAATTTATTTGCTTCTCATTAGGATTTTGTTAGAATTTTGTTGACAGTAATTGTTTCAAATTGTTTCAAATGTCCTACCTAGGCTTCTGTTCCTTTTTATCTTGTATTAGTGTTTTTCCATTTGTTTATAGGTGAACATAGACAAATCCTCAAATTAGAGTACTTCTCAATAAATCTGTCACTGTAATTTTGGATATTTGAAGTTTCTTGTTGAAAAGTGGCATAAACATGACTGAAGATGCTATTTGAGAATAATATTAGTTGAGTAAGTAACATGTGATTTGTACATTTTCCCTTTGAAATAAGAAAACTAGTGTGATGAAAGACATGAACTTTTTACATTAGACTGTTAGTAGATTTGTAGATAGTAGATAACTAAGAATAACTGGCCTAGTTGTAGGAACACCTGAGCTGTCAAAGTACAGACCTTTCCAAAATGTTTTCAGCAAGACATTAATACCCAGTATGACCCAGAAAGCTGGCTTGGAAGATGAGAAAAAGAGAACCAGATGCTTGTTCTCTGGGAATGGTAATCATTTAACATCACAAGGCAGTTTACATCATACGTGTACTGACATGTAGCACATGAGACTTTTGCCACGGTAGACAAGGAAAAGGGTGACCCAAGTCAGGCCTCCATGGAGGGGCTTGACTAGGCAAAGCAGTGACTGCAAGGGTGGTGTGAAGTTGGAAAGTTTTAAAATCTTTGCCCATTTTCAGGGGAAGATTTCACAACTATCCTCCAATTTAATTTGTTTCTTAGCAACCTGCAGATGTAATGATCCTTATCGTTGTGCGTATAGATCAAACTTTATTATCTCCACCTGTCAGCCTTTCTGTTCTGTACAGCTTTTCATATTCTCACCAAAATGTGAGAAAATAAAACTTGCCTTGTTCTAAGCATTAAAACTACTTCAGACTCCCCTAGAAACTCCTATTCCATGCTGTAGCAGATGTAGCCATTATTGAATAAATTCTGTTCCCCAAAATGTCTTTCCTATACGAAGAAAATTGGATTGGACTTTATTGCTTGCCAGCCTAAAACAAAACATCCTGAGAAATGAAAAAATAAAAATCCCTGGTGTTACTTATAATTAGACTTGAGATGTGTATGATAAAAAAATATGAATTGTAGGTACGGTCTGTCATCATAAAATGGAAGATTTCTTGGCCTACTTTTTTGGAAGGGTGAGGAGTAATGACTTCATAAACCGATCTCGATAGAAAAGGGCAAGTGTCACAGTAGCAGTAATATTCTGGGCCATTCTGCATTTTTCTAAAGTGGAGTATCTGTATCCTCATCTTTGGCAGTACTGCTTGCTAGTTCAGGATGTCATGTAGACCTATAGGCTCTTGTTCCAGAAACTTCTGATTCTTCCTTCATGAGGGAACATTTGCACACTTTCTGTGCTCAGAGGTGAAAAAAAAGTCTGGAAAAAAGAGGGAATAAATCTTTCAAATTCATGTCTATTTATGTACTGGGGACTTTCCTATATATTGGCCTCATCTGTTGTGGTAAATGCATATTATAGCTAAAGTTTATGTTTATTTCTTTTAATAATTTCTTGCTGAAGTAGCTTGAACAGGTGTTTCTTAGAAAATACCCACATATCTTGTTGAGGCTCTTACTTGCAGTCTGTTAGAATTTAATGAACTTTAAGGTAACTTCAACTAACTCTAAGTAACTTTAACTGTTACTTAAAACTGCAGTTTGTAGAATGCTGTGCTGTACTGCTGTATCTGGAAAGATGATGGAGTAAATACTCATGCTCACCTACTCTCAACAGAATAAGACACATTTGGGCTTCAGGGTGCAGCTCTGGGTGCTCCAGAATAAGCCTGAATGAGCCAGTGAAATTCCATGAAGATGATGGAGGTGGAGCATCTGTAAAATGAGGAGGGTGTGAGACTTCTCAATCTGGTGAAAACATGTCTTAGGGCAAATCTATCCATACCTTGCAAGGGGGAGTAGAGATAGTAGAGCCAAGCTTCTTATTGGTACTCTGTGATAGGTCAAGAGACTGCCAGGCGGAAACTGAAATAGAGGAAGTTCTGTTTAGTCGTAAGAAAACATTTTTCTGCAAGGATGGTCATGCCAGCCAAGTTGTCCAGAGAGTTTGTGGAGTCTCCATTCTTGAGCTATTCAAGCTTGAGCAGAGAAGTTAAACTTGGCAATCTCACATGGTGGCAGACAGAGTCCATAGCTCCAAAATTGTAATTTGAAGAAGGAAAACTTGAACTCTGTGGAAAAACAAAAAAGAAGTTTTTGGTAAAATATTTTAAAATGAGTCTCTGGATTTCCGTGCCAATGGAAATCATTGTGCTATTCGGCTTTGTGCCAAGTTCTGCAGTAGTTAATAGTATGTTAGAACTGGTTGCATAATGACAGATGTATGTAATTATTTCATAGAATCATAGAATAAAATCACACAGTCAAATGGTAGAATCACTTATAATACACCATAAAGGTCACTGAGTCTGGGTATTAACCTTGCACTGCCAAATGCACCACTAAACTGTGCATTATACCCTTAAATGCCACATCTGTAGGCATTTAAGTGATTCTAAGGATGGTTTCTCAACCACTGCTCTGGACAGCTGTTCCAATGCTATGTAACCCGTCCAGTGAAGAAATCTTCCTCCGTTCTCTTAAAGTATCTTCTTATGTTCACTGTTTATTGAAGACTCAAGTCTCTTAATTATGTCTCCGACAGAAACGTTCAATTAATTAGTATGCCAGACCTTCATGTATCATGGGTAATTCAAATTTCAGACTAGAATCCACTGCAGAAGAAATATCTATACCTAAATTTGCAAACTTGACAGTTTGGAAGTGCATGTGTATGAGAAAATACATGTATATAAAACTAGTGTGCTTCATTTTTAGATATGAAATTTCAAAACTGAAATCTGTTTTGGAAATGATGATATTTTTTCCTTCCCTTGCTTGTACTTTACCTCTGTACTCTCTCTGAGTGATGAATAATGGTTTCTCCAGCTTTCAAGTAATCCTCTTCAAAGCACTTACTCTAGAGTAGAAATGCTTCAAGAAGTCTTCTGGGGGTTTTTATTAACCCCAGTGGTAAATGATACTGCTTTGTTCTAAGAAGGAGACCATTCACTCTTAAATTGCCCTTTCGTGTCTAAGATTATACAGATTGTAGGCTTTGGATTGTGCAGTCCAGGTACTTTTATGGAGACATCATACTTGATCCAAGCAGTTACATGCCACTGATATGCTCTTTTAAGGAAAATTATTATTACTAAATTGTTGTGTATTTACTGAAAGGTTTAGAAAATAAAAAAGTAATTTTTACAAGATTCTCTGTTATCATATTTTAATATGCTCTGAGCAAGAGTAAACAGGAAAATATGGTCAATGAAGAAGCATTTTGCAAAGATGTCTCTCATTACTGTATCTAAGGTAGTATAAATATTAATGCAAGACAAGTGTCAACCGTGAAGCTCATTTTCCTTTTTTTGTTTCAGGTTAAAGCAGCAACAGGTGAACAGGTATCAGCAGAAGATCTTGGAGGGGCAGATCTTCACTGCAGGTTTAAAGAAATATTTTCCCAGAGTTAATTTCTTCCATATTTTAGATTGCCCCTTCCCCATGCCCTTCGCCTTCCCCTGCCCTTCTCTTATTTTATTTTGGTTTTAGATCTTTTTTAAGCTGTGTTTACCTTTTGAAAATTATTTCTGTGGTGTTGTCTGGTGCTGACTGATTGTTTTATTGTTGGGATCTCAGAGTTACATTGTGTTACTCTAGTTACTTTTCATTTACTGCTTTGAAATACTCACGTCTAGTGTGCAGCATCATGCAGTATATGGAGGACATTAATACTGAGTGTTAACAGAATAGTATGTGTTGAGAAACATTTTATAGATTGTATCTTTCTTACTGCCACCTAGAATTCACTACAAGCAACATCAAAATACTCTGTGCGTTTTGTAAAAAAACCACTTCTTAACAAACCCAAAAAATATATGCACTTTCAAGTTCTGCAATTAATAATAAACAAAATTAAGTATTATGGCACAGTAAGTTATGTATTGCTGTATATTAAATGCTTATTTGTTACTTCAATTTGAAGTGAATAAAGAATTATTTTGAAGGGCAGTTCATGCCATTTTTGTAAACACGTTTTTCTTTATAATTGAAATTAATTTTTGCTGCATATGAAAAATGCTTTTTATATTTTATATAGTCATTTAGGTTTTTTATTTCCTGCAGTTGCTATTTTATTTCATGTCTGATAACTTGAATGTACTATTTTGAAGAAAAGGTCAGGCATGAGATTTTTTTTTTAAAGTAATTTCATAATAAAACACACAGAGCTGAAATGTTGCATCTATATTTTCAAGGTCTTAGAAGGTTTAAAATTTCAAGCTTTCATTGTCTGATTTATGTTGTTTTTTTCCCCCAAAGTATTCATCTTGCTGTTGTTGTATATATACAGAAAATCTGGTGTAACAGATCATTATGCTTTGGATGACAACCATGCACTTCATCTGGCAAGGAAAGTTGTAAGAAGTTTGAATCTCCAGAAAAAAGTAGATGTAAGTGTGTAGAGTCTGAAAACACTACAGTGGTGAAATTAGAAATGCTTTTCTCTGCCTGATGGATATAACACTTGTTTTATAGAACACATATTTTTGTCTATGACTTTACACATTTGAAAATGGAAGTTATGCTTCTTGTCGTTAAAGATTTCTCTGATGCTTCAGTTCTGCTATTACATTCCTGCTGTATTACTCCCAGGAAAACTACTGGGATTAAATGCAAGGGTGAAGCAACTAGAAGAGTGCTCCAGAGTCATAGAATTGCACTTTTAGATTAATCCAGTCTTGCAAATTACTTAATTTAATTTTGAACCACATGATCATTTCCATGGACTTAAAATTAGATCCCTGCTAAAGCATCTTTTTGAATAGACATTTTCTGGGATTATTAAGGGGTTGAAAACTGAGAGGATAGACCTAATTCTTGACAATGAATGTTATTGATTTAAGAATTCCTTGTAGTAAATGGGGTGGTTAGCATATGGGGGTGGAATTGCCTCATCTTATTTTAGTAGGAAATATGAGAGGGTGAATGGAAGCTCAAGGAAGGCAAGATGTTGTATTCAGTTGTGTGACAAAATCCTAACACGTTTTTCAGAATGCTGCCTGCCTTAGAGGGCATGGGGGGAAAGTAAGCAAATAGGAGGACATGCCTAATTTTTTTATAATGGGAGAAGTGGAGCACATGTGGAGACATATGCAGGAGTAGGAAAAAGGTAACAGTGAGAAAGTGTTACCAACCTTCAGGTTAGGAAACTTGACCTTTGTGCAAAATGAGGACAAGCCAGTACAGGCATTTTGGTGTTGTTGGTGAAGAGAGATCTGTTCTCAAAGAAATTGATAAATTAATTGCTGTTTGAATTTTTAAGTCATAATGTGAGCTGACGATTCCTTTGTTATTTAAATTGTTTTGTTAAAATGCTATAGGTGACTGTGGAACCGTCAGAAGAGCCTTTATTTCCAGCTGATGAAATATATGGAATAGTTGGTGACCAGCTAAAAAGAACTTTTGATGTCAAAGAGGTATAGTATTAATGCAAGATCCATATGCCCATACATACATGCACAAATTCTCGTGCAGGAAATCACTCTTTATATTGTCGTTATTGATAATACCTAATTAATACCTTATTTCTTCACAGTTTTGTCCAGCAGACCCATTGTGATAGCAGTGACTTGTTGAAAATATAGTAGTTTTTGGTTATACTTTTCAGAAGTATTAGCAAGGATGAGAGATTGGTTACATTCTGAAAAAGCTGACAGAAATGGGAACTCCTAGTTGGCAAAGCATTCTGTTGACTTTCCCAGGGATATAATAGCTTTCTTTTTCTGTCAGTCCTGTGAAAGATGAGTTGTTTAAATATTTATGGTCTATAAGCACACCAAACAATTGAGCCTTCTCCCAACTCCATGCAAAGACTATTGTGCTCTACTGTAGGTCTAGTGTAATTATCTGCCTTAGAACCTTCATCTGAGCCAACATGCTTTCTCAAATTTTGCACAAATCTCACATTCTGAACCTTTTTCGCTACTAGTCAAGTATGTATTTTAGAAAGAGTCTTAATATGTACCTGTCTTAAAAATACTTGGCAGAAATTACTAGGATTTGCTTTGCATTAAGGGGAAAAAGAGATGAACAGTTTCACTGAGTTTCATACTTCACTCTCAGAAGTTGGAATAGGTCGGATTTATGTTCTTTTAAAGTTGAAATAAATATCTTCTGGCAAATGTCTTGCTAGCAGTGGATCTGTATTTATAAAAAATGGCTCCTTTGCATCAGAGAGAAACCTCCAATCAGTTCTTCATTATTTTTGTATGTCACAAACTCAAGCAAGCCTAAAAATAATCATATCTCTAAGAAGGCAACTCGTGAATATGTTTTTCTTCACAAATGAGTGGCTATTGATTAATGTTTAATGTAAGCAGAGGTTTTTGTTTGAAATTCAGCTAATCAGGAAAATGTTGCTCTGTGTAATTTAGGTATTTGACTGGAACTTTCTTAATCTTGAAATTCCATTTTTTACAAACATGTAGATGAATCACACTTTACCAACTAAATGGGCTTTGCCTGCCATTCAAACTGTTTATATGGTGGGCTGCATGATGTTCTATAAATGGTAAGGTTTTAAGTTATATGTTCTCATGGCCTTCCTTTCTAAGCAAATTAAAAACCTTGAAAGATTAGGAATTTAATGTTATTTTTCCATTTTTTCTTAAGGTCATCGCTAGAATTGTAGATGGAAGTAAATTTGATGAATTCAAAGCCTTGTATGGGGATACTTTAGTTACAGGTAAGTAGAAATATAATTATTCTGTGTAAGTTCCCACTGGTTTTATAGTTGGGTTTATTCTGGCTCACCCACTGATATTTTTAATGATGTTTATCTTCAGAGGAGTAGCAGTTGCTGTTACCAGGAGAAAGTATTACCTTTATATGCTGTGGAAAAATAAATACATGTGGAAATTTACAAATTAATCTCTCTCTTTTAGGATTTGCAAGAATTTTTGGTTACCCAGTAGGAATTATTGGAAACAATGGAGTTCTTTTCTCAGAGTCAGCAAAAAAGGTAAATGGATAGGTTATTAGCTTCTTTGCCATTGAGAAACAAAACTTCTGGTAGACAACTTGCTCTTGAGATGAGGAACATTTTTAAATAATGAAAGAGAACTGACTCCACGTTTTTCATGTAAATGTGAAACAAGTATAAGCTGTTAATAAGCTGTAAAAAAAATTGACCAAAATTTAGAAACAGTGTTTGGTAGATTTTTCTGATGTGAGGAAGATAGGCCAACAGCAGAACAGCATTTGGATTTGTGTGAATACAGTGTAGTTGAAATAATATATCCTGAAACTTAAATCTGTTATGAGACAAGTCCATCCTGATTACATCAAATACCATGTTGGGTATTTTTAACCTCTAAACTATTAAGTGCTACGGAAAATCACGTCATTGTTTTTGCAATAACTGGAAAATCTAAAACTTGGATTCCAGTACTCAGTTCATTGGTTTACCAGAGTTTTAATTTTCATACTTTGCTGCAGAATCTCCTGGCTTAGAATAATTAGTGAATACCTTGTGCAATCTCTCAATATTTGTGAGCTAAATTACCTATTTTGTGAATGAAAGGCTGTGTGTGAAGGAATATTGTGATTTTTTTTACAGTTAACAGTGCTTTACAGTTTGGACTTCAGGGAATTATGCTGATAAAGAGTATCTGGGTATTGGAAAGTGTTTACCTTGGCCTGTGTTGCTTGCTTTAGTTCTTTATTTTCTCAAGAAACAGCTGTCAATTGAATTTTTTGTAACAACAATTATATACGCTAGTTTTGTTCTAACAGGCTTCTTGAGCTAACAGTGAGGAAATCAGTATCGAGAATATAAAGATAAAGGAAGAATTGATGAGAGAGATGGAGAAAGGAAGTAATTTTACTGGATTTATTGCTATTATAAAATAATACACAAAATTGAGTTTCATGTGGTGAAGGAATACTTCCAACTTGGAGCACTGCCGTAAATGACATTTGTTTTCATCTGATGTTTGTTTTAGCAGTTATTTCCATGTAGAAAATAACTCTTGAAGTATTTTTAATACTTTCATTATTTTTCTAACAATTTAGTACTACAATGTTTTTTCCTAATAATGAGAAAAAAAGTAAGGAATCTTCATTTTCTGGCTTTTACTCACATATCAGTAGTGTAAAATGAAATTCAGTTCTAAAGAAACCTTTGTCCATGAAGTTGGTTCTATAAGCAACATACCTTAGCAATACTCCTTTTTCTCCCCTTGCATTTTTTTAATGAGTTGTTTTAGATTTTTCCTGTGATCATCACTGTACTATTCACGTGTTTCTCTGGAGAAGATTATATTTAATTATTTTTCTGTCTTTTTTCTTTTTATAACTTTTGCAGTTTTTATATAGTGAGGAGGTTAGATGTTTTCTCAGTTGTTGTGCTGCATAACCCTGTTGGGTTTTTTTTCCAGCAAGTGTATAAATAAGCCAAGGAACTTTATTGATCTAGATTAGTTGAAACAGGGGCTCAAAATCTACTATTTGTAACTTAGCTAGGAAGTTGGTTTTTTGCTAGTAAATAAGGAGAGGACATCTGCCTTCAGGAAAGTGAGAAAATGTTACAGTAATTGGCAGGGCCATGAGTAAATAATGTATATGGGCCTTCCCTAATTTTAGAGAATACTTTTCTTCTGTTCTGGAGAGGTGTTTTTCTGATTGTCCTAATTTCTTTGGCAGAGTCTTAGCAAACTCAATGTCAGATGCCACACTGGTGCTGTCCATGGTTTAACTGCATCTTGGCTGAGTCACAACAGCTGAGCTTTTCAGTATCAGTAGTAATGCTTTTTAAGGATATTATTTATGTTTTACCCATGGTCTCACACATTTTTGGAGATCTCTTACTTCTGCTACAATGAATGCATGTTTTGCAGTTAACTTAGGGTGAAGAAGTAGTGCAGCACTTCCTGATGTAAATACTGAACTCCATAGGTGGACTTCAGTGGAAGGATTTAGCGCAGACTCCGGAATGCTGGTAGTGGTAGCACTTGTCCAACTTTTAATGGCTCACTCTTTTCTTTTTTTCCTGTCCACAGGGTACACATTTTATCCAGTTGTGTTGCCAGAGAAATATTCCCATTGTGTTTTTGCAGAATATTACAGGTGAGTTAGATCAAGCTTTTGAGGTTTCACTTTGTTGTAGACGTTGCTGTTAATTGTTGATGCTGTGTTCTAGACAACCTCTTGTGTGCTTTGTAGTACCTGCATCTCCAGCCTGTTTGGAAATCAGCCTGTCAGCAGCTGGTGAAGGCCTTGCCTTATAATTTGCTTCTCAGTTCTTACAGCATGTGCTGTGAAGCACACAGTGTGATATCTGGCACAATATTATAATATAAAGATGGTGAGACTTTTGTTTATGTTGTATTTCTTTAGGTTTCATGGTTGGCAAAGAATATGAGGCTGGAGGGATAGCAAAAGATGGTGCCAAGATGGTAACTGCTGTAGCTTGTGCCAATGTACCTAAAATAACCGTCATTATTGGTGGCTCTTACGGAGCTGGAAACTACGGGATGTGTGGAAGAGCATATAGGTAAGCGTTGCTTCAGATTATGACAGCAGATAGAAATAATTTAAGAGAGCATAACCTTGAAGTAGCATTCTGTAAAATCATCTGGACTCTTGAAGAAGTTGAGCTGTTTGGAAAAGAAAAGAGTTCTTAATGAATATATTCATAAGTAAATAACAGCCTGAAATTTGTGGACACTGATAGGGCTTATGATTCCCTTGAATTAGGTGGCAGAGGAGACCTTCTAACAGTAAACCTGTTCACATCCTTTTTTCCCATTTCAGTTCTTGGTGGAAAAATTGTAAAGTCATTGGTCAGTATAGGCTGGTCCTATATTCATAGGCATTCATAGGAAGATTATATCAGCTTGTGGAAAAACTCCTTATTCGCTTCAGTCAGCCTTTTTTTGTGAGTAAGGTTTGTATAACTGCTAAAGATCTTTTTGTTGACCCTTTGGATATGTGTTATGTAATTTTTTACATTTCATTTTTCAAGGGTCCTGATACTCTTGAAGTTATTTGGGATGTTTAGGAGAGAAATCCCTGTCGGTTAAAAATGTGAGCTGAAGAGACTCAAAAAAGAAAAATTTTTAAGAAAAGATGTTTGAATAATGGAAGTTAACAGAATTTTTACATTTTCAAATGTAATGCTGCAAGCATTTAAGTATGTTACTGTACCTTTTAAAAAATATATATATATATTTTAAAATTGTTGTGCATAAAAATGTATTCTTAGTTGAGTGAGAATTAGTTCTTCACTAGAAAATATGACAATGTCTTACCTTAATGTTTAAAATGTATTTTTTCAGTCCAAGATTTCTATATATGTGGCCAAATGCTCGCATATCGGTGATGGGAGGGGAACAAGCTGCAACTGTTCTAGCTACAATAGCTAAGGACCAAAAAGCAAGGGAGGGAAAACAGGTATGTCTTTCTTCTTTAATTTCTAATAAAGTTATTATCATTTACTCTTTCACTGGAGTTGGTCACTTTGTGAGCTAGGAAAGGGTGGAAGGGAGTGAGACTACAGTAAACCTACCCACTACAGTGAGTGCCACCTAGTGCGCTCACAAACATGAAGCATTTGTGAAATATTATTGTTTACTTCTTTGAAATGTGAAGATAATTCCTAACATTTCTTATCTTTGCATAAAAAGAGGAGTATTTCATGTACCAACTTAGTTTTGTACTTTGTCCACCAAGTTATTAGTTCTACCCAAGATGAGCAACCAGGAATCCTCCTTGTTTTGGGAGTATGAAGAGGAATATGTCAAGATAAAGTGTCTTTCCAATTATTATGAAGGTGGCAGTTTTAGAGAAAGTTGATCTTCAAATGATTCACTGATTAAGAATTATGAAGCTTGTAACAGCAAAAGTCTGGAGAGGTTTGGAAAGGTTCTTGCTCATGTCAGCATTTTAATTGAAAATTAGAGGTATATTGTTAATATAATAAACGTATTTTATTAAATCTCACAGTAATATTTTTTTGTTTTGCTGCACACTCTTTTCTGCTGAGTTGGGTTTTTTTAATTGCAAAGTTTATGGCTGTACTACTGCATTGATCCCATAAGAAGTGGTTTTATTGTCATGTCTTAAAATAGTTCATATTTTTTGTGAATAGTTAACCAGAATAGCGAAGCAGCATGAACATGTTATCTCAGTGTCATTACTTTTCAACACCTGACTTGTTCTTTCTGTGGATAGAATCACTCTTATCTCTGTCTTTCTTAATTTCCCAAATCCATGACACCCAGAAAGAAGTTCAAGAAAAATAATTAGTAGTAGGTAAAAATGTCAGTCAAATGTGCTAGAGACTTGAAAGTTTTCTGAGTTACTGTGGCCAGTCTGGATCGTAGAGAAACCCAGTGCTAGAATAGCACAGACTTACTTTATTAAAAAATCTTGCCAAAGGCAACCTAAATTTTTTTTTTTCAATACACTAGCTTCAGTAATTTTTCAAGTGCTAGTCACCAATTACTCTTGCATTCAGTTAAGTATATGTTTATTCTCCTTTTTCCACCCACTTGATTTGGAAAGTGCTATTTTAATTTTGTTGTCAAACATGCAAAGTTGAAAATTGTGTGCTTAAAGAGTAAAAAAAATCTTTGGGCAGATAATTTAGGCATTTTCTTCAGGTTGATGCTGCATATAAAACTCTATCATTGGGGAAGAAAATACTAAAGTGTATTTTATGTGTTTTTTTAGTTGTCTGAGGCAGATGAAGCAGCTTTGAAGGAGCCAATCATTAGGAGGTTTGAGGAGGAAGGAAACCCTTATTACTCCAGTGCAAGGTAACATATAAATAACTATTCTAAGACTTAATTGTAATCATGAGACTTGACATCTAACTCTTGGTATTAAAGAACAGCAGAACAGCAATCAGAGGCTCTCAGCTGCTATTGATGGTAGAGGCTAGCATATTTCAGTGACCCATATGTCAGCTGTGAAAGCAGCACAGCTGGCAGTGAACAGCCTAGGAGACTCCTGGAGTAGAGGTCAGGGTATCAGACAAGCCAGCCAAAGGTGTGGCCTTCCAGGGCCTGGTGCTCACCAGTGCAGAGGGGCTCATTAAAGAGGTGATGGTTGGAAGCAAATGGAGCTGTAGGGGATACACTGTGACTGAGTTCAGAATCTCAAGGAATGCAGGGTGGCAAAGAGAGACTCTGGACTCTAAAATTTGGAAGAGTGTACTTCTAGCTGTTTAAAGTGGATGAGATTGCCTGGGAAACTCCTTAAGTACAGAGGAGCTGATTAGGAATGGCAATTCTTTAAAGGCACTTTTCTTAGAGCACAAGAGCTCTTTGTTCCTGTGTGTAGGAAAGTGATCATGGCAGGCTGGAAACTGACATGTCTGAGCAAGGATTTTCTCCTCAAACTGAGGAATAAGAAGGAAATGTACACACTGTGGAGCAGGGAGTGGTAACCTGGGAAGAGCTCCTTCTTCATGATCAGAAGTAAGATACAAAACTACTGTTAACTTCTTCTTTCTGTAGGGATAGTGGAATATGCTTAGCTGAGATATTTGTACCGGAGAAATCCACATTAGTTTTAATGTTTCATCAAATGAATACCTTCATCAGGCTTGAACTTAATGGGTAGTAAAAGAAATAGCACAAAAGTTTTTAATAGCTGACCTTTAACAGCTGACCTTGTGCTCTAAGGCAAGAAGAAAAAATGAAAAAAATAGATGTTACCATTTTTTATAACTGGATTTTAAGGAGAGGAGTATTCCACTTATAACATTTTAAAAATGAGTAAAAACGTCTGTATGTAAAATTAATCCCTACCCCAGAGAAGATGAATAATGTGATTTTTTTTTAATTTTTTTTTTTTTTACATTTACTTTTTTTTTAATATGTTCGCTGGAAACAGACTCTTTTACTCATGATTTATTTAACATTCAATATATTAGATATATTAGCAATATAAAAGCTTACCCTTTCCTCAAAACCAACAGATGATTGTCAGTATTTACAACAGTAAGTTACTAACCTGTAAGAAAGCAGTTTTACATGTAAATTTAAGACCAGCATTAAAAAATATCACATTTTAAATTTTTAATAATGTCTGATTTTAAGACATGAAACTTGAATGTTTAATACCAGCTTTATGCTCTCTAATAAGCAACTTTTATCAGTTTATGTTTTCAAAATATCTGGCTGTTTTGTGAATTTAAGTTGCAAATCTAATACTCACCCCAGCAAATAGCTTAAATTTGCCCAGCCAAGGCATGAGAAAGTGCTTTTAGTGCTTGGTGACATGTCATTTATTTGAAAAACCAGAGTAGTTATGCACTTCTTATTGTTTCCTCTTGGAAAGGAAATGTGATGTGCACAGATGTGAGTTGGCTGAGAACTAGCGTGGGTCTGGATTGCATGTGGTTGGGTTCATGTGACACTGCACTCAAGATAATAAGCCCAGCTGAAGTCAAATGTCAGAGCTGAAATCCCACTGAGGCTTATCTGGCTATAAGTAATGAAGGTGAAATGCCTCTTTTCACAAAGGAGTGCTTTTGACAGCAATGTGTGAGTGGCTCAGGTCAAAGCAGTCCTGGCTGGTTTCTCTCGCTTTTCAGTTCAAGTAGGTGCAGTCTGCATTGTCTAGGAGCTTTTAATTGCTCTCTTGTAGAGTTAATTGGATATTTCAGTGGATATAGTCATGTTTCCTGCCCTTTTATGCTTTGCATTAACTAATTCCTAAGCAAGATCTCAGATCAATAGTTCAGAAGTTTTCATTACTGTGGAGTGGGCTGTCCAAGCAGAAACAATGAGATGAAGTGGATTACAGTCTTTGCTGCAAGTGTACTCATGAGGAAGGATATACCACTCACCTTGAACCTTGTAGACAACCCTTTCCTCAGCCAACATCAGCAGCTACTCATTAGCAAGCATTTGCTGTAAATCAGGGAGGACTAACCTGTCCCTTTTGCAACCCATTCCTGTTGGGCTCCAAGCATGGTAAAAACCCAGCTGGTTGTCAATCAAATTTCAGGGTACTGAAATTGAAACTGAATCCAGACAGCCTTTGTTTTGTAAGATCCCTCCACCAAAAAGGTCAACAAGGAAACTAACAGTTTTGCATTTCGGAGAGAACAGAAAGGATAGATGGGCACAAAGATGGTTGTCCATACTACTGCTTGTGTGCAGTTGGTTTGGACTCCCTCTCGTGCTGTCCTCCAGCCTATTGTCTGCCTCACCCTTAATAGCCATTGAGATTGATGTGACCCTTCCATTTGACGTCATTAGGCTGTGAATCCAGCTTTTAGCAGTAATAAGGAGAGAGAAGGAAAACGCCCTAACGATCTTAAGAGACAAGAAAATATCCCTGTTTCTTGTGTTTATATCATTTTGCTTATAAGTGATAACTTGTTATATGTACAGGATGTCAATACTGTTCCCTGCAGTTGTATTTTCTAATCAGACTTTAACCAGTTTTTTGATTAGAACCTTACAAAATGAGCAGTCTTAATTAATGGCAGTCATTAGGCAGCACCCTTTTTAATGAGTTATATTAATCTGCTCACACGTTTCTTAAAAGATTTCAGTGGTTTGCATCTTAACAGATTACACAAGCATTTTACTCTAGGCAACTTCATTTCTTTTACTCACACTGTCTCAGTTACAGATATTTTATGAGTGTGGTGTGACTCATGTTCCTGCAATGGGGTTATAATAGGTAGTTTAATTATTAATGCAATACCCTTGTAGAGAATGCAGTTTTCTTTAAACAAAGAGAAGCAGAAGCCTAGAGTCACCATATGAAAGCAGCTTGACTTCCATGCAACATAGAATCTCTACGGTTGTCAATCTGAGTCAATTGCATTGTTACAAAAAAAAGAAAAAAACCCCTCAATCCAAAGTTTGGATATTTATTACAGCAGTAATCACTATGAGGTTGCAGCTTGCAAGATATTGTACTAAGTTGGTAATTCCTTTGGAGTCAGTTCATCCCTGCCCTTTCCAGGCCCTGAGCAGATGTGTTGCACGTTTTAAGTATTACGAATTCCCTCATTCTGTTTTGGTGTGTTTCATAAATAAGAAAGTTAATTACAGGTATTTGTTGGGAAAAATATTTATATGCAGAGAAAAAAAACCTGTAGCAGTCAAAAAACCAAAATTTGCCTAATAATAGAAATTACTATATTCAACATTGTTCATAAAGTTGGGTTTTTTTCATAATCTTAAGAAAACAGAAGGTTCAGATTGATTTGACCTCACTATTAAGGAGGATCTTTTCCATTTCTTTGGCAGATTAATTGACTATATTCATCATAACTAAATCAGAATACAAATACAAGGTGAAGAAATAAACAGCATGTGCATTAAATTTTGGTAATGCACACTCTGTGAAGTTGAAAGTATAGAAAATACTGTCTTGGCCATTCTGTCATGCTAAATTATATCAAGAGCTATAACCATTGTCTTGAGAAAAATCAAGAAAATGCAAACATCTCTTAACTAAGTCTCTGTAAAACCAATTTACACTTTCCTTAGACTATTTTGAACAAAAAAAATCTTCCAGTTGGTTTTGCTTTTGTATGGTAAAAAGTACTTTCTGATGGAGCATTGCCCAAATAAGCCCAAATATTTTAATGGGTTGCTACTTAAAATTTAAAGATACAGTTAGGAAGGAAGTTACTGACAGGCATCAGACAGCAGGAGTTTAGACCATGCACTTTATCCAAGTTATGATACAGAGAGCTCTTGTGTCATCTGAAACATAATTTGCTATTAGTACCACTTCATGCAGGTACAAATGTGGCTATTAGAATATTCCAGTGCTTGGGTTACTAGCCTCCTAGAAGTGAGGTACTGGCTGAGAATCCAAAAATGAGAAGTTAGATAGAGCTACAGTTTTCTTACATTTGTAGTTTGGGGTTATAGCAGGGGATTTTTTTTGCCATGCCAGAAGTTTTTCTCCTTTTTACATTTGAGAAAATTCTTTACTGCGAGGGTGGTGAGGCACTGGGACAGATTGCCCAGAGGAGCAGTCCTCTGCTCCATCCCTGGAAGTGTTCAATGCCAAGTTGGATGGGGCTCTGAGCAACCTGGTCTAGTTGAAGGTGTCCTTGCCCATGTTGAGGGGGTTGGAACTAGATGATCTTTAAGGTTCCTTCCAACCCAAACCATTCTATGATTCTGTCATTTTTCCATAATTCATTCTCTGCTTGTTGGGACCTGGCAGTCAGGTCAGTGACTGCCATAAATACTGTGGTGCAAGACTTCTTGAATCAAAATTTGGTTTTCACTCCCAGAAAAGAAGGAACCTTATTTTGTCCAATTAGCAGCAAAGTCTTCCCTTCTCCAAACCCTTTCTTCTTCTGTTCTTAGGTTTTGCTCTTGTGCCTCATTTAGTTTAACAGTCTCCTGCTTGGGAAGCTGTGCCGTTGTAAGATCTTTTTATAGTAGAGTACTCTTTCTAAGCTAGGTATCCTTTTTCTTCTCTGTTTAATAGTTTGAAAACATGCTCCTAGAGCTGAGCCTGAACCCTTGCGCTTGGTCTTGTTAAAGGTGTCTTCAACTGCAATTCTATTTTGTGCATCATAGGACAGATACACCTTGTAAAATAAAAACATATATTGTCAATCTCTTAGTATATTTATCTGATTTATCAATATTACTTTCACAGCAAATGGCAAAATAAAGCAAATATGGAAAACACTCAAGTGTCTGCTGCTGCCTTGAGTTTATCAGCATGTTTTTATGTACAGTTTGTAGTTGTCTTGAGGGTGAAATTGGTAGGATTGAAAGAAGAGTGCAAAATACCTTGTTTCCTGTCTAATAGATTTTGCTAAATTTATCTCCAAACAATATAAAATATGCAGATGGAACTTCAGTTAGAAAGGAAAGGCTGTGTCTTCTCTTAGTAAAATCAGTCTTAGCTCCCTATTCATGAGTGTTTCTTTCATTTTTAAATTTTCCACAAAGAATTAAGCATTAGCCAACACTGAAGTAAGTTCAGAAAGAATGCAAAATAAGTCTCTCTAGAGAAAGATGGGATGAAGGAGAGGCATCCCTCTCTTAACCAAAAATACTGTGCATGTGTTCTGCAGATGCTGAATAAAGTATGTGTTCAAGTGAGACTGGGTTTCAATAAGCAGTGTGGTATGTTGTTTAAATATCTTGCTGGGGAAATAACAATATTTACAGGACACTTTCATGGCCTGCTGGGAATTTCAACATGGATTTGAATTCAGGTAGAATGGAGCTGTCATTGAGAACTGATGCCACTAAGACCCTAAATTTTGAATAATATCAAAGAGACTATTTGCAAGTATTGACAATTTTGGGGACCTGGGAATTTGACAATTGCTCATTTATAATTTAATTGCCTTCAGGCCTGGATTAAGAAGGGTGGTATTTTCTAGTTCTTTAGAAATGAACTTAATGGTAAAATAAATGAAAGAAATTCTATTGGGTCTTGCTGAGGTGGAGTTCATTTTCCCACAGCAGCCCTCTTGGTGCTGTGCTTTGCATTAGTATCTGGAAAGGTGTTAACAGCGCAGCAGTGCCTTGGCTGAGCAGTGCTGGCACAGCACCAGCCTGTCCCTCTAGCATTTTCCCCCTCTTCAGTATTCTGGGGTGGGCGAGAACCTGGGAGGGGACACAACTAGGCCTGCTGACACAGATTAACCAAAGGGATATTCCGCAGCATATGACTTCAGCTCAGTTCCAAAAGCTAAGGAAATGAGAAGGAAGGTGGAACATTGGTTATTTACAGTGTTTGCTCTCCAAAGCAAATGCCTGCATACTGAAGCCCTGCTTCCTGGGAAGTGACTGGACATTGCTTGCTGATGGGAAGTAGAGAATTAAGTTGTTAACTTTTTTTTCTTTTTGTGCACATGCAAACTTTCACTTTTGCTTAGTAAACTATCTTATGTCAACCTATTGTTTTCCATCTTATTTTCTCTCCTCTGTCCAGCTGGGAAGGGGAAGAGATAGCAGCCCTGTGAGCACCTGGAATCCAGCAAAGGTCAACCCACCACAGAAAGTCTGAAAATACTTGAAATTTGTTCTGTCTTTTTAGTGATGAAAGAATAAACACTTGTATCATCTTCATCTGGCAGTTGAATGAACATGAATAGTGTGAATAATGATGTGACATAATCCTTAAAGTGCATGCATTTTCAGTAGAATTAAATAGGTCATTGGCAGATGGTCATTCTCCACATGAAAATAAACAAGCAAAGAGGGCTTTTTTTCTTGAAGGAGATGATTAAGAATGAAGAATCTGTTTAAAATATGTAGGTCTGACATTCTGCACTTACCTAAAGCGAAGTAGGTTGTTCTATAAGACAAATTCCATGGAGTAATGCACACCAGTCTGTTGCATTGGTGAACAGCCTGAGTTGACTCCATCATTTTAAGTATAAGTTAGCTCTTTGCTCCTCTTTACTTTATATGAAGCATTTCCAGTTCCATGGGTTTGAAAGTATACCAGCTGTATAAGTTGATTTCCTTTAATTGTTAAAAGTTTTTGTTTGTTTCTGGTTTTTCTCTAGATTATGGGATGACGGAGTTATTGATCCAGCTGACACAAGACTGGTTTTGGGTCTCAGTCTCAGCGCAGCACTGAATGCACCCACGAAGAAGACAGAATTTGGAGTTTTCAGGATGTAAACTTAAACATGTGATGATCGGAATTACTTCTATATATTTTATTTGGGGCTGGGCAGCACACTAGCTACAATATTGCAGTGATTAAAAATAAAGATTTGTAAGATGCTATTTTTAATGAAAATTTCATCATTGTTTTCACTGACTGAAACTGTCACACAGTGCTTCAGTTTTTTTATAGTAATTTGAGATAAGTGATTTAAGTGCTTATATAACTACTTTGCATGAATAAATTTCAGGTTCTAGCATTATGATTCATGTTTGATAAGAAACTATTGATATTATCTCTTATATAAATAAATGTGCAAAATAAGCTATGTATTTGCTTGTCAGCTCCTATGTTTCTTTTAATTCTTTTTTGTATGTCTCCTATAAATGCAAAGTACTTTTGCTGTCCAACAAAGAAAAACCCATATGTGCTAATAAATAGTATTTGTGAAAGGGAAGTGCTCTAAGGGCAGCCAGGGACTTCAACACATCACGAAATCACAAATTTCATGCAGTTGTTGTCATCTTGTTCTGTCTCTGGCTTTCATCCAAAAAACATTGCTTTTCTGTGTGGCTCCCTGAAGTCAAAGCAACTGTTGAACCTGATGAATGCATAATGTTTTCTGGAAGAGATGGGAGGTGTGTTCTGGTATCTGTGAAATCAGCAAGTTGCTGGGAGTATGTGTGAGAACAGGAATTAGCTGCAAAAGTGTTTAAGCCTGGCATGTGGTCCTTCTGGTAATTTTGTTTTCACAAAGGTAGTGTTTTCTCCACAAGGATCAGTGCTTTGCTCAGAGCAGAAGCCTGAAATCCACTGGCTTAAGGAGTTTCGAGATGTTGGAATGCTTTGGTTATTCTGGTTTATTTAGGGTAGCTTGTTGGAGTGTAAAGTTTTTCAAGAATTTAGCGTCTGTTATTTAATTTGTTCTCTGTTGAAACGTTGTGCCTTATAGAAACTACATACTGTTCTACCTGGGAACAAGGAGGTGATTTCATTTTATCTGGCTTTGCTCTACAAGTGCACAGATAACCACTGCTAGAAATATTCTTAACTGAAAGTCAAATCCAAGAAGAGCCAGTGCACATGAATAGAGGTCCTATCCTGTGCTGGCCTGGGGGGAGAGGAAAGACTGCTAAGAGGAGTGATCACCTGGGGTAAGGTGCTAGCTGTAATCTTCCTAAGCTTGTGTGAAGAGGAGTTCTCCTTGGATCCCGGAAGAGGATGGAAGGCCTGCTACCTAGTAGGCTTTCCAGTTGTGTATCAGACAGATGCAAAAGAGAAGAAGAAATAATTCTTTGGAATGGGGATCTTCAATATAAAATAGCAACAATGTAGACAGTGTAGCTTAGGTTGAACTGTGTGGTCTCTGGCACAATTCTGTATTGCACTAAAAGAGCAGTTTTCCCTGTCTTTTTACTGAGATGAAATGTATCCAAAGCCAGGTGTGTTCTGCACAAAAGATTACTTCTGTAGGTCTGCACTCTTATGCTTACTCTTAGTATATTAAATAATATTTAACATAGAATAATAATGTTAAATACTGCCAGCTAGGCACAGAGCTGTGCATTTGTGCCACTTGTCTCATTATACACATTTGTGAACATATCTGGCATAGACCCAAAATTTCTTGATCCCAAAAGTAAAATTAAATTATTTGTGGCTAGTAGGCTTCTGAAATGCATTTAAAAATACCCTACTTTTAAACACAGATTTTTATAATATATAAATACAAATATATATTTATAAAATATAAGCAAGGAGAAAAAGAGTTCCAGACCCTGGAATGCTGTTAGTGGCTTCCAGTAAGAAGAAATGCACTGTATTTTCTCCTACTCCAGCTGAATTATCAGTTCAGGCACATGACTTTCTGTCCTTAATTACAGCAGTCACTTTTGCCTGTCACTTCCAAAGCCATGAGGTCTACTGCCTGTTTCTGCTAAGAAATCTGATCTCCTCTGAGTAATTTTTTTTTTTTGAATATACTCTTTCAATTACTCTGGTAATTAAATCATGCCAAGTTGGAGGCAGTAAGATAATCTTGGGATACAGATGATAGAAGCAGGTATATTTGGAAAGATGCCTCTGAGAATGGTAATTCCCTGTTGCTTGTTACATCTGAAAAGACAGTTTTTACATTTGTCAAAATTTCTTCCTCTGAATATGTCTGCAAGCAAAGTCAAAACACGTCTGATTAAATAGGAGTGTTCTGCCTTAATAATATTTAGCTTTGCAAACATGTTAAGCAAATAAAATTAATCATCGTAGGCAAAATCATCCTATCAGCATGATCTGGTTAGCAGTCGCTACCAAGCAGGATCTTCAGTGCAGAACAGCAGTTCAGAGAGCCACTAGTGGTTATCACTCCTCCACTACACAGCTATTTTGGAAAAGCTTTTGCATGTTACCATGCTGCATTCTGTATGGGGCACTGACTGTTCACAGCGCCCCTCATGTGTGATGGTGTTTTGGTCACTGAGAAGGTCTCTTGCTGCCCAGAGGTTTGCTGAAAAACAGTGCTTTCCGTGGAGTCAGCAAGAGTGAGGGATTGGACCCCATGCTCGTACCACATTTGATAATGTTGGTAGAGCTATTCATGCTGTCTCAAAATAATCACTGAGAGCACTCACATTGTATCTGCCACCAGGAGTCTCATGCTTTAGCAGTAGCAGCTCCTTCTGCCATTACAACAGTAATTTTCAGTTTTCATTGGCATTGTACTACCAGTAGGATCTCTTTTGGAATGAAAGGAAATTTTAAACTCAAATTTTAAACCTAAAGGTAGCTGCCATTGTAAGGGCATAATATTTATGATGGCAGAGGCAATGTAGAAGTTGTGGGTGACTATTTCAAGACTTCCTACTTGTCTCTGGTACATGTAACCTCTTCACTGTAGTATTGAAGTATTGTTGAACTGACAACCACTAATCTGTTTCCTTACTGGAAAGGGTGGTACTTGGGATGACACTGATTTTTCAAGTGGAGGTTGAAGAACAAGGAAAATCGCTGTGCCATATTAAGCACACAAACTTTGTGGACCAGGACATCACACCACGTGCTCTAGAGTTCCTGGGAATCTTTGCTTCTGTCTAGTCTTACCTTGGGCATAGCTGTTCTGAGCTATGTGCCTCCCTCCAGCCCCTGAGAAGAGGGGAGGCCAAGAGGTTACCTAGTTCTGTTTCTCTGTGATAGTTAGACATGGTCTGTTTAAGAGGTGAACAGTTGACTGCGAGGAGTTTTAAAAGAGTCGATACTGTGACCTCAGGGGTGTTTTGAAACACCTCTACAGAAGGAAATGAGAAACCATGAATGAGATGGGCTAAGCTTGTCTTCATGCCCCTAGAGATGTTGCAGTAACCAAGGGTTTCCTTCTCAGATTATCTGGGCTGAGATGATAAATTCAGGATGGATTTTAAAAATGTACCCATTGCCATTTTCCTTTTTATTTTCATGGCAGCTAGGAAGGTGCTGGGAACCTGGGAGCTACAGCTTGGTCTTCAATCAAAATTGGTGGCAGTTTGTTTAACAAACATCAAGGTAGAGCCTCTGGAACGCAATCATTACAAGCCTGCTTCCAGGGCTGAAATGAGATGTGGATAGTGCAGAGCCTCTGCGATAACTCTGCTTGCAGAAATGGAGAAGCCATTGGGGACCTGTTCCCACCTCTCTTCCACCCATGTTAGTTTATTGGGAAGTTTATTGGGATTAGTTTACTGGGGAGTTTGTAGCCTCACTCTTTGTGTGGGCATTGGTATACGTGCTGTTGTTCTGAGAACCCATCTTTTATTTAAACGGCTTTTTTCCAATCTATTACTCATCAAGATTAATTGCTATCTCCTGCTGAAATAGATGTCTTTCAAGTATGCCTCTGGACTCTTTATTATTTCATGTGTGGCAGAACTCTGATTTATCTTAGATTTTTCTCACTGTTCAAGATTTCAGTAAAAAAAAGTCTTGATTCAGAAACCAATGATGCTATATTATTTTTAAACAGTGGTTTATAAATTAGGCAATTTAACAAGCCATTTATAAAAGCCTGCTGCTTTTCTGCAAAGACTTAAAGCATCCACTTAAAGCCAGATGTCCATTTTGGTGTCTCTGATTCAGTAGAGCACTTGTTTAAATGCTTGACACTAATCTCTACTGTCTAATAGTCCTAAAATCCATCCAACACTATGTCTATGACAAGCCAAAACTGGAACACACATAAATGCCTGAGAACTGCTCACCAGCATCAGCATAAGCTTCCATTATTTTCCCACATTTACAAGTACACTTAATTGATCATGATGGAAGAGTGTGATTATGAAAAGCATGTGTGATTTTCAAAATTATCCATTTGATGTACAGATGCTAATGCACATTGTTAATGTTCTGTTTGTATCATGTGCAATAACATTTGCATGGAGAAAGCTTTAAGAAACTTGAATAGTACTTAGGTATAACAGAGCTGTCCATCCCTAAGATCTGATCACACTTCATGCAGATTACCCCAAGCTGAGCTCTGAAGTGCCACAGGCTTCCCTCGTTCCATAGCCAGCTGTCTTATGACTGGCTACTGATGCTGTTGTAAAGTACCTGCCTTTTTGTAATTGTAAACTGAGATTTTCCATTTTTGTATCTTGACCCTTTTCTGCTCCTTGGACCTGTAGCTTCTGACACTTACTTAATAATCAGCTATCCTGCTGATATTAATCCTGCTGATTTTTTATCCCCTAGTGCTGGAGACAAAGTGTACCAGAATGGCTGAATGGAGAACAAGGGAATGATGTCTGCAGAGACATTGTGATACAGACAATAACAGGCACAGAAACTTGTAGTTTTGTGGGTTTCTGTAGCCAGACACAATGAATTTTGGAAACAAATTTGTAATTGTCTCCACATTCAACAATAATTTTACTGGAGTAGCTAACATTAATTCAGTCTTTTACTGTAAGCGTAAATTGGAAAGAAAACAGTGATGTTTTCTGAACATCTCTGGTGTGTTCAAAACTGCATGAGTAATCCTCATACTATAAAATATGGTTTGAATTTTTGGTCAGGCTTCACAGATGCTGCTTTTAAAGTTGAATAGGCCATATATCTGCCTCTCTGTATGAAGCATTGCATTTTTCATAGCCTGGGTAATTTCTGTGTTCTAAGAAACTTTGTTTTGGCACACCCATAATTTTCAGTACTGCATGTGGTGGTGGTTTTGCTCCAGCCTGGGAACAAAGCCTGGACTTTGCTATGAGTGGTTTACTACTAGCGTCACATCTGAAATCTTAGCCTTCCCTGTGGCTAAATGAAACTGGAGGATCCACGCAAGACAGCAGAGGACTTCTACTCTGACCAGCAATTACAAATGAGACCTTTGCTGGATGTGATGATCAATAGGAGCGTGTGGGAGGAAGTAACAGCAAGAGGTGAACATGCAGTACTGGAGGCCAGCAATGTGATAGAGAGATCAGAGCTTTTTTATTGCCTCAAACAAAATGCTGCTGTTGAAAATTACTTGTTAAACCACACTCCTTTTGTTCCCTTGAAAAAAAGCCTGCCTGCTTGGAAAGATACATGCCTCGACCTGTTTAATTTGTCTTTAAACAACTTTATGTGTGTGCTCACATTGTATTGGCTTTTCAAGCTGTTCCTAGCTCCCCTTCCTAGCATCCCTACAAATGACCAAATGAAAGAGTTCATTAACAAGCTGGGAGAGTTTTGTTAACAAGGTTTTCTAATTTCTTTCTCGAAATGATCCTCCATTCACCTAAGGAGACAGAGCCCAGTTCTTGCACCTGTTGGCTTGCGGGCAGGAACATCCCCATAGCCACTTCAGAGCCATGAGCTTGAAGTGAAGCCTCCTGACAGGCAGACCCAGCCCGCTGCCTCCTTGTCTCAACAACCAGGTTGACCAAATGTCTCATGCCACAAACTGCTGCCCAGCAACCCTGTTTTACCCCAGCCTTGGCCCAGAGGAGGCTGGAGAAGGCTGAGCACTGTCCTTCATCTTGCATGCTCTTCTTGGCATGCCACTGTTTTTGTTATTAGGAACAGCTGCCCCCGTCATCACCATGGCCGTGAGGCCTGGGCAGGTTTGACCTGCCAGGGATCTTTCAGTCAGAGTATTCATGGACACGAGGCCACTGGGCTTGCAGAATCAAACGTTGCTGGGAAGGTCTGGGTGACATGTGTACACTGATGCTAGGTCTCCTTTTGGCAACTGGACTTTTTCTCTCCAAAACGGAGGTGGCTTCATTTCACACACAGGATGTAAGAAACTGTTCAGTGGTATGATATTTGACCTCAACCACCATTCACAGTTCTGCTTGTATTACTTGAAGCAGTTACTTTTATCCTGGGCCTTTTGGTGCTGCTTATCTTGCTCCCAGTGGCCCTGAGACTCCCCACACTGTTCCTTCCCTCCTGTCCTTATTCAAGCATTCACATCCTCATCAGCTTATTGCTCACCATCACTATCTACCACCCCCCTCCCATCCCCCCCACTCCTTCAGGCTAATCCTCCCCAATGGTTCTTCCTTCGGGCACATTGTGTTATTCCTTAGCCCACAGCGTACTTGCTCTCCCTCCTGTCAGATCCCTGTCTCGACTGCCAAGCCTAGTCTCCCTATTCTGCAAGCCCAACCGCCACTTTCATCTCCGTGTGTCCAATGCCCACCTTCCCCCTCAACCATCCCAGCCCCCAGGGCCGAGGGAATAGTTTCCCACTCTGCTCACAGCCCTGGGCCGCAGCGAGCTCGGACAGGGCGCGGCTGGGCTGGCCGCCATCAGGTCAATCGGTCGCCCTCGGAGACGTATGTGCTGTTTGGCCCGACGGCGGGGGCCGGGCAGCGCTCTGGGGCGCCGACTGGGGCGGTGCGGGGCGCGGAGCCGAGCGGAGCGGAGCGGACCCCGGGGCGCGGCGGCGGGGGGCGCTGACGCAGGCGGGGCGGGCGCGGCGCTATAAAGCGGCGGCGGCGGCGGCGGGGCGGCAGCACCATGGAGAGCTGCCGGGCGCTGGCGCTGTGCGCAGTGGCCGCCGCGCTGCTGCTGAGCGCCCGCGGGCACGGAGCGACCCCGCCGCGCCCCGCCCGGGACCTGGGGCCGCCCGGCGGCGGCGGCGCCTCCCGGGAGAAGGAGCTGGTGCGGCGGGACGGGACGGGACGGGACGGGACGGGACGGGACGGGACGGGACGGGACGGGACGGGACGGGACGGGACGGGACGGGACGGGACGGGCGGGAAGGGGGCGCCGCCGGGGCGGGCGCGGTCTGACGGCGGCTCGGTGCTCTCTCGGCAGATCGAGGCGCTGCAGGAGGTGCTGGAGAAGCTCAAGAGCAAGAGGGGACCGCACTACGAGAAGAAGTTCGGGCAGGTGCCCATGGTGAGTGTCCCGGCGGGACGGGTCGGGACGCGACCGGGAAGGGAATAAAAAGGAAGGGGAAGGGGGCAGAGCAGAATGAGGCGGGACGGGACGGAATAACAGAGAAGGAAGGGACGGAATGGGGAAGAGACAGAATGAGGATTGAATGGGTACGGGACAGGGACGGAACAGAGACCGGGCGGGAATGGGATGGAAGGGAGACGAGAACAGGGAAGAGAAGGGAAGGGGAAAGGACAGAATGGCACTGGTCTAGGGACTAGGCTAGACGGCACAGGACGGGGCGGGACAGGAGCAGGCGGGCGCTGGTGGCGGTGGCACTCACCCCCGGCCGCTGCCCGCAGTGCGACGCCGGGGAGCAGTGCGCCGTGAGGAAAGGGGCTCGCATCGGGAAGCTCTGCGACTGCCCTCGGGGGACGTCGTGCAATTCCTTCCTCCTCAAGTGCCTGTAAGCAGAGGCGCCCCGGGACAAGCCCGGGAGCGCAGGCACTGACGTCTGGCCGCGGCGTGCCGGCGACTTCCCGCAGCTCCTTCGCCCGAGAAACGCAGCGAGAAGCCCCCACGTCGCCCGTGTAACGCTGTCCGTGACATCCGACATCCGTGGAGCTGTCTTCTTTCTCTCCCCCGCCCCACCCCGTCCTCTCCTTCCTCTTCTCCCCCGCTTGTTTTTGTCCGTCCAGGAAAATCCCGGGCCGTCCCTTGGGAGGAGAGGTGCCGGTCCCGGGAGCTGCAGTGCCGTCCCAGTGCAGACCCGAGCAGTGCCAAGCCGTGTCGGGAAGCAGTACTGGCCCCGTGCCGCGTCCCGGGCTGTCCGGCTCCTTCCTCGGGCGGGAAACATCCACCTACTGCCGGCTGGAGGAGCCGGGGCCAGGGAATTCCCCTGGGGTGGTTGGGACAGTGGGGGAGGCGGATGCGGGCGTGTCCCAAGAACCCCTCTCTCTTGCCTCCCCGCTGAGAGGACCCAGCCGGGCACACCCCAGAGCAAGCAGCCTGCAGCCCTCGGTGGGGTTCATCCACACCGCCGGCCTTAGGCCAAATCCAGCTGTGCTTACCCTGTGCTGTAGAAGGTCCGGCATGAGACACTGGTGGTGTGCAGGGGGTCCGGCACCAGCCTGGCTGGGGTGGGGCTGGGGGGAAATTGGTTGTTTACCAGGGTCACCACGGAGAGAAAGCTGTCTGGATTCGTTGCAAACCACCTGGGGATATCCTAGTCACCTAGACCAAACTGCTCACGTTTCTACAATGAACCGATGTACATAAACATGTCTGTCCTCCACAGGCACACTGTGTATTTCAGCAAACCCATTACGTGTTTTAATCCTTTGTTTGTCTCTGTTAATAAAGTCAGTGTTCTGGTGATGGGATTTTGGGTGTTTTAATTCACACATGGCTATCCCTAGCACTCAGAGGGAGAGGCTAAGGCTAGGTACCTCCAAAACTACTCTAAGTGTTACTGTGTGCTTCTGCCAGGCCAGGACAGGACTAGAAGCCAAGGTCCATGTGTTCCAGTGCTGCTCAGCTGACATCTTCTCCCTCCCCACAGACACTCAGAGGGACTGGGACAAACACAGAGGCTCAGGACCTCAGGTTTTTCTTTGGGAAAGAACAAGGTGCATCCCGGCTGCAGGGACTTGTCTGGGGGGACAGTGTATGGGGAGCAACCACCATAAGCTGGATCATCTTTGTTACTTTGTGTTTGATTCCCGTAAATGGTGGATCCCTGAAGGAACTTCTTGCCTCTCCTTTGTCACAATTCATCTGTGGGTGTCTTTGCGAGAACCAGCTCTTAATTCTATCAGCATGGAGATGAGGGGGTGCATGGACCAGGATACATACAGGGGAAAGACATACAAGGAATTTTCATATTTCATGCTGAAGAGAGCACAAATTTAGGTGTTTTGTGAGAAAAAGTCTTCTGTAAGGCAAAAAAGCAATGCTTTTTGTTTTACTCCTAAACAGTAAGAACACATAAGCAATTCTCGCTGAAACAGGTATGGACAAGCTGATTTCAAAAAGAGACCTACCACAGCTAATTTTGCTATCAGTATTACCACTGTTATTATTGCCAATATTGTAGTTGCTGAGGTTTATTGTTGTTATTAGTTATTATTTCCCAGGACAGGAATGACCTCTTCTTAGCCTGAGGAAGGACGAAATACAGGGTAACTGAAAACACCCAGAGTGTGAAGGCTGTTTTAATAGGTGGGGCCACAAGACTGAGGTATGCCATTCACGGGCAAGGGAGTACTGCCCTGGGGGACTGTGTATGTGGGGGAGTCAGGAGGGGAAGGTAAAATTAAAGCAAGAGCCATGGTGCACTCGGTGGGAACACTGTTCATTGAGAATTGACAGAAAGAAATAGATATGTAATGAGCAGGGATAGAGAAGTGAGGAGTGGCAGCCAGCTCTGCCTGTAACTTTTGTCACCGTGGGTGAGTGAGGCCTGTGAGGGAGAGGCATGACAGTGCATTTCGAGGGCGGGAGCCAAGTGTCAGGTTTTGTAAACATGTAACTGCTTGTGGATAGTTTTATTTCCAGAGATAACGTAGAAATTCTTAATTTCTCAAGGGATAATGAAATAATTTTCGTAGTATCTCTGTTTTGTTCCTATACAAACAATAACAAGGACTTGTATTTTGGCATTTTTTATACTCTGGCTGTTTGATGGTCCCATCAGTGCTGTGTCCAGCCCCAAGTACCACAGTAATCTCAATGAACTGCTCATGTATATTGACTCTACATGTAGCATTTACTGAAGGTGTATTTACAGAGAATTGGACTGAAACATGAAATATTGCACTTAAATATATCAAGAACTATTCAGCTTATATGCTGATTTTATAGTTCTTGTTTTGCCTGATTATAGTAATCAAAATTATGAATGTGGTTTACATAAAGATCAAAATTATAAATCTAAAACCTAACTTAAGGAATTAGGATTCCAAGTTTACTTTCATGATCCTGGCATTATGATAATACTCTGCAATGTTGTGTGCATTAACCTGAGGGTTCTTAGCTTGTTGATTATATACACTTACATAACATTACAGATATTCCTATTGTAGAGATGAAAAAAAAAATAGGTGATGAGAGAAACTTGTGCTGTAAGAGTCAAGATAGAACTAGCATTTGCATATTTTTCACTCCTGAAATCAATTACATTAAATTACACAATTTTTTAGTTTAAAATGTCTCCTGATTTCACCTTACTAACACTTCTAAGGTGGGCCCTACACACGTGTCCAAAACAAGAAGCACAGATTTTGAGGGTTCATTTTGGATTTAGATACCAGAGAGGGTTGCAAGAAAGTCTGGATTCAGTAACTGTGGTTCAGAATTAATGTGTTTACTGAGTATGAAGTTGAAAAACCCAGCTGCTTCAAGTCCTATTGTATTAGAAGTCAACCACAGTAAATCTGCTTGCCTCCTACCAATTCCATTTGAAGAACAAATTTTTCTTTTTGACTGGATCTTCCCCCTAGAATGAGATGTGAAAACCACTCCTGATGGGCTGATTGTCAGCTCATTTCTTTCAGTGTGGTGGGCTGACCAGCAGTTTCAGCTAGCCCCACAACCCAAGAGATCAGTGCTGTGTGCATAGGTTACTCCTCAGTTTCAGAGGCTTCTGGTAGCTCTGAAGCACTTGGGTTTGGCTAAAACATTACCCTTGTTTTGGCTAAAACAATACCCTGCATTACTCTGCACATGAAGACTAAAACACAGGGAGACATAATGAAAAAGTCTAGCTAAAAGACTTGTTAATTTAAGAGGGTACTATATATAACTGTTACCTGAAATAAATAAAAATTAAATACAGTGCTAGAAATCAAGGAATCTATGCAGAAACCCCATCTCTGTCAGTAGTCGAACCCCAATGAAGAAGCTAGTTGAACATCAAGCATCTGGACAAAGAGGCCCAGCCAGTCTGTCCAGTTTGTCCCTTCTCCTTGCCATCTGTGGGCTTTCCCCATGTTGAACCTGCTAGCACAGTGCACATCCTCCTTCTTCTAGAGCAAACCTCTTCCCAGAGAGCACCTAGTCAAAACTCAGAGATAAAGATGATCACATTACATTGCCTATCTGCAGCAAGTCTTCTTCAGGAGGCTCTACATCATTCTCGGGCTTGGTGTTCCTGGTGGAGGTAGGCACTGCTCTTCATTAACTGGCATTTGGAAAATGTATGCCCATGGGTGGCAGCCCCTGGGGTAACAGACTGCCTAAGTACTGAGAGGAAAACTGAGGTTCACATCAGAAGTCACAGAGTTTGGAGGCAACACTGCATGGATAAAATGTATTTCACATATGCTGGACAAATCCCATGACATTTTCACCTGAGGTGGGTTTTGCTGCTTCTCAGATTTTGGGGGTGGTTTTTTGTTGTTGTGGTAGGTTTGTGTGGTTTCGTTTGTTGCTCCCTCTTTCCCCACTACATTTCTTTCAGTATCTCTTTCTTTGAGTTAGCAGAGAAAATAGTTACACACTAATCAACACTGTTTGATAGAATACCTGGATGTTTTCAAGCGTTAGACTTTTTTGTAACTTGTATAGAAGTACATGATATTGTATCCAGCCAGTTGCTCTTCCTTGTAAGGTTTCAGTTTAACAAAAGTAATGGAGACTTTATGCCTTTTTGCTGGTGGTGGATCCACCACAGATTTGAGCTGGGCGAAAATGAAACCAGCAGAAGAACAAGAGGTGGCAGTGTTGCAATGGAATGACATTTTCAGCACACAGCTGTCTCTCGTCTAAATGAGTGTGTTAGCTTAACAGTCAAGAATGGAATTTTGGGGAATGAAAAGTGTTTGTTTGTTTGTTTGTTTGTTTGTTTGTTTTTACAGAGCAATAGTGCAATCTGGAACATGCAGCCATACTTTGCCTGTCTAGAGAATCTGTGACCCCTTACAACTACCAGCAAGTCACCATTCTTCACCACCTAGATCTAGGTCTCTAGGAGATGCGCAACACCTGTAACACCCCTTGCTGGGAAGCTAGGAAGGGAGGCTGCACAAAAAAAGACTCAGGAACCTGAGCAGCCTTTCTTCACCACCCCTCCCCCCACCCCCTTCCCAGTCCCTCATCCCAACTGCATGAGCCCTTTTTCAGCTCAGATCTGGGCCTTCAGATTTTGGCAAGACTGTGCAGATGGTGTGTGGGACCTGTCTGGAGCCCTTCCACACAGCCTGTCTGCAGTAGCAGCTGTGATGAGATTGGAAATGAAAACGTAAGAACTGATTAAGCATTCAAGGGTGGCTCTTTTAATTCCTTCCAAGTAAATGGCAAATACTCCTTGGTATGTGGTAATTGACTTGATTGCAACTTGGAGATCCTGGTTATTTTGCTTGGGAGGCCGAAGGTCTTTTCGCTTGCAGCACTACTGTAACAGAACAACCACGACCACATGGGAGCCAGACTTTGTCCCAGAAGTACTTCCCTTCTTTCAGTCCCCTGTGATTGTCTAGTAGGATCTTACAGGATTCACAGAAATGAAGACACCAATGCAAAGAACCAGCTGCTGAATTCCAGCTGTGAACCACAAATTACATTTCAGGCACAGAGAGAGTAGATGGTGGTGAGGGTTCGCTTCTATGCCTGGAAAGACAGACTCCCCTTGGAAGCTGTGCTAAGGCACACAGAGCAGGGAAAAGATTTGAAACAGCCAGCACAGCTTTACCAAGGGCAATTCCTGCCTGGCCAGCCCAGTGGCATTCTCTGGTGGTGACACTGGTGGAGTGACAAGTGAACAGCTATAGATACAATCTATCTGGACTTCTGTAAGGCCTTTGACACAGTCTACCACCATATCCTCCTCTCTAAATTGGAGACAGATGGATTTGATGGGTGGACTGCTTGGTGGATGAGGAATTTACCAGATGGTCACATCCAGAGAGTAGTGGTCAACTGCTTGATGTCCAGAGGGACGTCGGTTGAAAGTGGTGTCCCTCAGGGGTCCGTACTGGGATCAGTACCATTAAATGTCTTCAACAATGACACAGACAGTGGCATTAAGTGCAAGTATGCAGATGACATCAAGCTTAGTGGTGCAGCTGACATTCCTGAAGGACAGGATGCCATCCAGAGGGACATGGACAAGCTTAAGAAGGGGTCCGTAGAAACCTCATGAGGTTTAACAAGGCCAAGTTCAAGGTGCTGCACCTGGGTCAGGACAGCCCCCAGCACCAGCACAGGCTGAGGCTGCACAGATGGAGAGCAGCCCAGTGAGAAGGACTTGGGGGTGCTGGTGGGTGAGAGGCTGGACATGACCCAGCCATGGGCACTCCCAGCCCAGAAAGCCAAACCTGTCCTGGTCTACATCCAGAGCAGTGTGGGCAGGGGAGGGAGGGGATTCTGCCCCTCTGCTCTGCTCTGGTGAGGTCCCACCTGGAACCCTGCACCCAGCTCTGGGGTCCCAACACAGGAAAGACATGGAACTGCTGGAGTAGGTTCAGAGGATGGCTACAGAAATGATCAGAGGGATGGAAGACCTCACCTATGAGGAAAGACCGAGACATTTGGTATTCAGAGAACAGAAGGCTCCAGGAAGATCTTATTGCAGTCTTTCAATACTCACAGGGGGCATAAAATAAAGATGGGCCCTACTCTTGGCAGGGCCTCCTGTAATATATCAGGGGCAGTTGTTTTAAACTAAAAAAGGGTAAATTTAAGTTAGATATAAGGAAGTAATTCTATGATGAGGGCGGCAAAAAATGGCACAGGCGTCTTGGAGAACCTGGAAACACTCAAGGTCAGGTTGAATAGGGCTTGAGCAACATTATTTAGTTAAAGATGTCCCTGCTCATTGCAGGGAGGTATTGAACCAGGTCTAAAGGTCCCTTCCAACCCAAAGGATTGATTCCATGATTCTATAAAAAAGATATCATACTCTACCATTCTTCACAACAGACTTATTAACTCTAGTTAGTGGTCACACTAGATGTGCTGATTTTCTTCCTTATGGAGCTGGAGTTCTAGTATGTCTCTTTGCACTGATCTGGTTAAAGTACATTTCCTCTGACTAACCTTCCAGACTATTTAGAATTCATTAATGACACACAGTTTTCAGGTACACTCTTCTCTGTTGTATCAACTAGAAATATATCTGCTTATTCAAAAAAGTTTGGTAGACCAATCATGCATAGGTTCACCTTTTTTAAATAGCCTTGTGTTGGTTTTGCATGGCCTGGTTTTTGGTACCAGGAGGGTCACAGAGGTGGCTTCTGTGAGAAGCTACTGGAATATTTCACCATGTCTGTCAGAGCCATTCTCTGATGGCTCCGAAGATGGACATGCCACTGGCCAAGGCTGGGTCAATTGGAGATGCTGGTAACACCTCAGAGATAACAGATTTAAGGAGAAAATCAAAACAAAGTGGCACACAGTTTATTCTTCTAGCCAGAGAAGAGGAGGTGAGAACATAAGAGGGAAACAACATGGAGACACCAAGGTCAGTGGAGAAGGAGGAAGAGAAGTTGTTCCAGGCACTGGGGCAGAGATTCCTCTGCAGGCTGTGGTGCAATGGTGGAGCAGCTGTGCCCCTGCAGCCCGTGGGGATCCACAGGAGGATGCAGAGATCCACCCACAGCCCATGGGGGAGGTGCCCATGCCCGAGCAGGTGGATGCCTGGAGGAGGCTGTGATCCTGTGGGAAACCTAGTGGAGAAAGAGGCCCTCCCTCAGGCTGGAGCAGCCTGTCCTTCAAGGACTGCACCCCGTGGAAGAGTGACCCACACTGCAGCAGTTTCGGGAGGACCGTGTGCCTGTAGGAGAGACCCAGATTGCAGCAGATTTGGGAGGACTGCTGCTTGTGAAATTTGGAGCCATGCTGGAGAAGTTCACAGAGAACTGTCTCCTGTGGGAGGGACCCTGTGGTCTCGCAGGGGAAGGACTCCTCTCCCTGTGCAGCAGAAGAAAACCTCAGGTGATGGACTGACTGAAAACCCATGCCCTTTCTCCCTTTGCTGTCGGTGGGAGGGAAAGACTAGGGGGCAGGGGGTGGGAAAGATGTTTTTAAGGGCTTGTTTTACTTCTTAGTATTCTCCTCTGATTTTGTTGGTAATACATTCACTTCATAGCTCTAAGTTGAGCATGTTTTGCCTTTGGAGTGTTTTCTCCAGGTCCTTAACTCATGAAGTCTTCACTAAATTTTTCTCTCCTCTGCCCAGCAGGGGAGGATGAGTGAGTGACTTTTGCAGCTGTCTGGCCAATGTCAAACCACAAGCCTTCAAAAGAGCCATTGAGTTCACAAACATTTGCAACAAGATTTTACAAGCCTTGTTTAGAAGATTGCCACTTTTAAAAAAAATCACGTTTTCATGCCATCCAGAAGGAATTAAAGAAACCAAACCACAGACTCAATTGAGAAATGCAATAACTAAGCATTAAATGACTGCATCAATATCTTCCAGGCCAAGATAAAGACTTATTTGATATACAGAATTGTTTAAAGCATTAATGAATTCTGGTTGTTTAAAGTTGTTTAAAGACTTATTTGATATACAGAATTGTTTAAAGCATTAATGAATTTGTGAGACATCACTGGCAGTTGTCTGCTTGCGTTTATCCATAAAACAGGTAACACTTTAGACCAAAGCGCACATCCTTGCCAGATAGAGATCACAGAAATGAAACTAATGACCACAGTAAGATGATGTGTTAAACAAAATGCAACAGAAATTAAGAACATAATGAAAAGCATGAAGGCAAGTGAAAGATTATAACTTTTTAGGTGACATATCCATGGAGGATGGAGCCATAGTTTTATTGTAACCTCACCTCTTATTTGTATTGATGGAATAATCAGCAATCTTTATGAAGTACATCAGGGAGGATATTTTTCTGCACCTGAACACAGAATTTTTTGGTCTTATTTAAATTGTGATACTAAACTTGTGTGGAGATTAGTAGACAATGAACCTGTCGTTTTAAACAGTAGAATCGAGGAGGGATTAACTAATTTATTTTTATCAAAAAACAAGGGGACATTTTCTTCCTGACAATATATTATAAACACTAGTGCAAGTACAGGATTTCATAATGAACCAATTGAGGACAGCAGATGTGAAAGATGTAGTTCTGAATTTCTGTACAAAGTAATCCAAACAAGAAAACAACAAGAACAACAACACACTTCAGGGACAGTTTAGTTGCTGGAGAACTGATCCACTGGTGGTTGCATCAGTTGTTCTTTTATTTAGATACCAGTACCGTACCCTAGCCAAACTGTGTATTTGTTCTGATTTGGATTTACTTACGCCATTTCATTGCTATTACACTATTTATAGGGCTATTTCTATCTCATAAGTCCTTAACTGAGTAAAGTATTGGAGATCTGAAAAGCCATAGGAAACTTCCTAGCTTCTCTTGAAGACATGGTGGTAATTCTATTTTGAGAAACACCCAAGCTTTTTGGAAAGGCAATGGTAGCTCAAAAGAAGGACTTGGGGCAGAAGTTGTTCAGATTATTTGTTATCAGAATATTTCCGACAGCGTTAGAGAAAATTAACACGTGAGGTACATACAGCCGTGCTAATTACTGCTTTCCTGTCTGGGCAATAGCCAGCAGCTATTGGAGAAACATGTATAAGACTTCAGGTTCCTGCTGTTATGTCAGGTTTGGGGCCGTGGAAGGTGCTCCAGGACGAAGCTCCGGAGTCATTCTGAGTTTCTTGGCACGGGGTTTGGCTTTTGCGCACCGTGAACACAAGAGGGTGCTGGTTACTGTGCGGAGACTTTCCGTTAGGAAATAAGTTTTTTTTTTCGGCTGGTCTAGAATGAAAAAGAGAGAAGGAAGTCTGCTGCCCTGAAGACCCATATGCCGTGTACTGAAGTGACATGATCAAGGTCACCAGTATGCATGAAATCACATGTAAGTAAGCTTCCTTAACAGTATTGAAATTACAGGTATTTATTGTTTGCATCCCACTTCATCCTTTAGTCTTCCTGAGGTCAAAGAAAGCAGTATTAAAAAAGGATGCAATCTTGCAGCATCATTTCAGCAGGCTTGGGCACTTGGATAAAGTAACTGTGTAGTTCTCCCACGTGAGGGTTTAGCAAGGTCACCCCTGGGCTCAGAAGGCACACTGCACTGGAGACTTTTCATGCCACCCAAATTCTAGCTGGGCTTTTTTAGTCAATTTTGACTTGCTTTATGCCTCCGTTATGAGAATATTCTCATCCAGGCACTGTTAAATATATACACAGATTAGTTCTTAGACCATGTTCTACAAATTCAGCATGGGATGGAAGCTGAGGAAGTGTAAACAGTGTTTATTGGGATATTGCTGAAAAACAGTTCAGCAGTTAGTAGAGGAATTGTCACATCAGTTTGCTGGATTATGTATATTGTGCCTGGAAATGGGATATCTACATAAATGAGAAATTTATGAGGAGCCCAATTTGGCCATCCAGCATTTACCTGAGTAAATCTGATACATTGCCTGAGGAGGTACCACTTGAATTAAAATTAGTTCAAATACACACTTGGAGAAGAACAAGAGGCATTTAAGATAGACATGAGAAAGGTCTTCAGCTTTGATTTACAATATCTTATGAATATTGGGAATTTATTAACCAGCTTCCTGACTGTAAGACAGAGGTTTCAGAAACATGGAATTTATTCAGAGAAATTATAGTTTTGGTCAGGGTTGGAGGGGTTTGTGCTGTGTAAGAAAGACACTTATTCGCGCTTGTGCGCTTCTTTTGTGTTTATTGTGGTTCAAGAGAGACTGATGTTGAGGTAGGAAAGATAACCCAAAAAAGACACAGTGCTGTGTTAATCTTTAAACACCTTAAGTAGATTCTTCCCAATGTATTTCAGAATTGCTACTGTAGGCACACACAGTTACCTATCTATGAATCAACCAATAAATCTCCCTGCATGCTCTCATGCATACAGGTCAGCATAAGATGTAAGCAAGTTTCATCATGTGATGGAAAAAGAGGAAAGAGCTTTGCAATAGTTTTCCTTTTGTATATGCCAACTTTTTTTTCCAGTCCCTTCTTGTTCTTGAGCAAGCAGAACTACATTTTTAGTACCATTATTAACTTTATATTGTCTTTCTTAAGTAAGCCTAACTTTTTCTCCTTTGCATGGCAGTAAGTAAAGAGTTTAATTCAATTTCCTATTCAATTATAGGAATATAATTTTTCTTACTCTCCAGTTAGGCATGTACTTCAGCACTGAAAAAAGTTTTAGCTCTGAAAGAGTACAAATGCAGCAGTGAATACAAAAAGTGAGCTCTCGCAACTTAAATAGATATCTTGTCTTAATAATGATTTAATAGGGTAGAAACCAGCTAACAAACATAATGCAATTTACCCCTGAATTAATGAAGAAATGGTCTACAGAGCTGGCAGAAGCCATGAATCAAAGCATTTCTAAGTATATGCAAAATACTTAGCGTTAGGGACATTTGTCAATGGAGCCATCAAAAATTTAGTATTCATCAAGTACTAGCTTGAGTATGCTCTTGGAAAATAACCTAAGAAATTACCAGATTATGAAAGAGAATATTTTGAGGAGTTTTTACCAGCAGTCAACCTAGATTGAAATTAATTTTTTCAGTTGAGACATAGGCTCACCATTTTGTGTTCTATCCTTCTGATTTCATTCTTTATGGCAGATCAGTAAAGTCTTTGTAATTTACTGAAAAAAAAAAAAAAAAAAGAAGTAAGAAGCAAACAATGCTGTTGAAAAACAGCTCTCAATACAGAGCATCATCTGAGGACAACTTCTTGTTTGGACTTATGCACTAAGACTGTCTGTACTGTGAGTGAACAGTTATAATCTCCCTCTGGAAAAGATGTTTTGCAGTTTGATCTGGATGAGGATAGGCCTTTGTCTTCCAGAAGAGTCCTGACTGCTACTCTCCAGACAAGAACACATTGAAACAAGCAGTTTGTTTTCACTTGTGCCATGATCACAAAAGTATGAAACAAAAGAAACCTTTGTTTTGTGCTTTTCCTTGCCTCACTGCATGTCTCAATTGTGTTAGCAATTATCAGGTAGCAGGGCAGGGTAAAGTCAGTGCTAAACAGAACATGTAGTCACATGAAATCTGATAGAGATTCTAAGTGCCAGATCCAGAGTAGAGGATAATGGAATCGCTGGGAAAAATCAAGACTCTTCGCTTCCTCTTTTTCAGAAGATACTTTGCGTTACTAGTTTTCAATTACCTTTGCCTCCTCCTGCCTTCCCGCTCCCAGCTCATGGTATTTTCTTATTTTGGACATATGTTATATTCACAGTATATTTCCATGGTCACAGGAGCCAAGCTGACCAACTGCTGTTGAATGTCCATGATTAATGAAGAACATCCACTCGGCTGCTTGGTGGAGTACTTACATATTTCATTCCCCAGCTCCCTCCTGGACAAATTCTCTTCTTTTTTTACCAACACAAAGAGGCCTCCAAATTCCTTCTATTCCTCTATTACAAAACAGGAGCAGAGCATGTAAGTAGTAGGTGTTAGGCTGATAAGTGAAGCACAACAACTGAGTGTTGTTAAGGACTGAAGTTCATAGAAGATGTTCCAAACCAGTCCTTGCTAACAATGAACTCAATTCCAGGTCTGTATCCTCATCCTAAATAAAGATGAAACAATAGTTGTGCTGACACCAGCAAGGTCAGAATCTCACCCCAGGCCCTTGCCTTCCCCTTCCTTATAATTCTGCCCAGTCTTGTATTTGGCAAGAAAGATACAGATAATTTTCCTTGGTCTTGTTCAGCTCTTTCCTGCACCACTTATCATTCTTCTCAACATATCAGATCACCTTTAACATAAATTTAAAGTTTATATGCACAAAACAAGTAAAGCACACATACTCAGTAGGTGTACACTTACATGTACACGTGCATTACATGTATTGAGTATGTTTCTTATGATGTAGTAGACAGTTTACAGTATCTAGAGTATAGTAGACATATTGTTCCTAAAGCACAGTTTTTTCTTACACAAATAGTAAGATTTCAGCATAATTCCTGTCTCATCATAGAATATGCTTATGCTATGTAGTTTGTTGAGCATAAGGCCCAGTACTGTTTAGGTTCTACATGTGTACTACTAAAATACTGCCCTATGTAATGAAGATGTTAAAAAAGAAATTTCTTTGCCCTAGGTTCCTTACAGCAGAGTTTCTAACATTCAGCTGCAGAAAAAAAAATAACCAAATAATTGAATGGTACGTCAATAGGACAGCTAGAACCTAGTTAATCTATTGAGGGACCACCTACAAAAACCTTGTGGGTCTTTATTCCCTCAGAATTTATGCATTTGTTCCCCATGTGCCCTGCACATGCCTCTTGGTGCAATGGCAACTTTTGGTCTGGGGCCTCCTAACACCTTATAGAATTCTTTCCCGTGACCCTACAGGCAGGGCAGTAACTGTTCTTATCTTGTTGAGACACAGCTTCTGCTGAGGACTGCAGCCTCCTCAACTTCTGGTTTGTGCTTCATATGTACTGGTTTAGTTGGTAGAGAATGGGAAGCTAAGAAGTCTTTGGTTTAAAGTAAGGACTGCTAGGCAATAACTTAAACATTGGTTTGTAATCGACGTTACTCTCACTGTACATGCTAGTAGGAAAATTACTAAGAAAATTAACTCTATTCTAGCAGAAATATCTCTAGATGAAAGCCTGCAAGTATTGGCATACAACTCCAGAAAATTCAGCTACTCATGCTAAAGCAAGTAAGTTCAAGGCAAACAACATACTATATCACACTTTGTAATTTTAAGTTCCTTATTTTTACTTAAAACTTGTCTATTAAGCCAAACATTAATATCTCTCCACAAGGACCAGACCATAATCATTGTTTTCCAATATCAAATCCCTGTTTCCATTTTTCTTCAATTCATTCTAGAAGGTTAAATATCTTTCACCATTATTTTCCTTTCAGAAAACCAAGTAATATTTATTTTGCTTATTAGAGCACTAGCACAAGGTCCAGTATCACAGGCTAGGTGCTCAAATAAGGGAACACTACTTGTTTGAGAGCAAGATGTCACCTTGCCACGAGAAAGATGACAGTTGCTCTGTGGATCTGTGGTAGGTTTGGCACAATAGGAGAACTGAATTTTCAGTTCTGTCTGCATCCTGCTTTTAGAACAAAGGTAACGTGTTTTAGCCTTCAGACATTGTTATTTAAATACCAAATTAATGTCAACATCAATCAGGAGAGGAACATTCTCTACGTTTGTGAGAATGATGGAATTTCCTACAACTGTATTTGGTGTGCTACTCCATGTTTGTCATCGTGAGTGCACTGAAATACTAAAATGTGTTATATACAATAGGCATATATATAAAAGTTTAGGCATCACTTGAATGACTTCCCACTGCAGATACATACGTGGCTTAAGTGTAGAGGCTATATAAAACTGAATATTACATAGCTGAAAGCAATAAGAATATTCAATTATAATAAATTTATCATGGTGGGTGCAGATAACAAACCAAAGTTAGGTTTGGCAATGACATAGCCTAATCATAATAAACATATAAAAATAAAAATATACAGATCAAATGCAGTACTTGAGTGGCAATAATGAGTTTGAAGTGTAAAAGGACTATTTTTATGTGTACTTTCCTATACTTTTGTGTTATGTAATGTGAAATCCAGTTCTGCTTCATTATGTCTTTTTAAGTAGCACTGCTACTACTTGTGATCCAGCCTCTAATTTTAGATTCTCAAAGCAAAATTCTAGTTGTGTGAAGTACCACCTTATGTAGAGTAAATACATGAATTATGAAATTGCTACATTGAATTTATATTTTTCTTGGGGTTCCCTGTACAGTAATCATGAGACTTGGAAGATCAAGTTTTACTGTTTTATTTTTCTTAATTAAGTATTGAAAACAGATCAGTGAAATGCAGGTACAACATTTCATTAGTGGATGCTCATCCATTTTATGACTACCACTGTATTCTTATTGCCCAACACCCTTTATTAGATGGCTCTTAACAGAAAGTACACACATGAAAAGTACATAGGGATGGAAAACACAACCAGAAAGGGAGAAAATTATGTAAACAGAAATAATAATAATATGTAGACAACTCATAACCTCTCTATAAATGTGTAGATGTCAGATAGAAAAAACACTCAATTCTTGTCCTGTCCCCAGATGGACCCCTCAAGCCCCTTTCTTTCTGCCATCTCCACACTAACTTTTTCAGAGCATGTTAAGCTGTTTATCATCTCAGTAATAAAAAAACCCAAGTCAAATTCTGTCCCTCCTTTGGTTGTTAGATAACTAGTAAACACTTGCCTCATTGACTCAAAAACAGGGTCAGAAAAATGACATTTCAAGTTATCTATATAGACTAAAGCTGTTCCAAATGCCCTTTACAATGTATAACTTCCCTCTGCCGCAAACAGACAGGAAAGATGACAATATGTTGGCATAGCAGGTTTTTAGGTCAACAGCTATGCCAACATCTTGCCTTCCCTCCAGCTCTGCATAAAGGAACTTCTTGGAAAGGTGTCTGTGGTACTTGTACAATCTTTAAGTGTGATTTGTTTGATCTAAAATAGAAAACCGAAGTTTATGTAAAAGCTTCACACTGTTATGTAAAACATCTGAATATCAGTCTCACCATACAGTGTACAGCAATGCTAAAGCAAGTGGGTTTTTACCCCTTAGGCTAGGAGATCTAAAAAAACCTCTGACAAAAGCCAAGTTTGTAATTCTGTGCCTATAACAGTTGCAGAGCAGAGACAGTGTTCCTTAACTATTTTTCACAAAGTAATAATGTATTCAAGTCTTTTCTTACCAAAGCATCAATAAAATCCAAGAGAGAGGGTGGATGATCCAGAGCTGTATCTTATACACTGCAGTGGATTCATATTCTCAAGTGGCTTTGTTTTAAACTCATTTTCTGTTTGGTTTCTCTTTTTTTCCCAGATTCACCTACACAAAGTGATTACAAAGGAAGAGATTTAAACACACATTTGCTGTTACGAAAATAAATCAGCAGCTCCATTCATACTTAGAAATCACACCGCCACCTTGTTGTGATCTATTTCCACTCACACAAACAATTGCAGACGGTATTTTTGGGAGCAGTGGATTTACCAAGGAGACAGATTTTCAGGAGGAAAGTGGTAGTCATTACAAAACTGGAGACAGACTCCTCCAATTTACCTTGCCCACGGTGCACACTTCCACTGTTCGATGGTTGATTGGTGTTTTCGCTTATTTTAAACAAAAGGAGGGGAGATACTTTATTTCTCTAATAATTTACCTGGTTCTATAAAGCAGTCAAAATGGCAAGAGTGAAATGTAAGAGTCTAATAAGTGTAAAGGCAGCTGATAACCCCTGGAGCACATTGACTACTAGGTCAGTCATTCACAACACCAAACATGCTTTACTGAACAGATGACATGGTCAGCTGTGGAAGTTGCCAACTATACCTTTAATTTTCATTTCCAAACTCGGTATTCAAACCTGACACCTTGAGTTTAAATCAGCATTGTGGAGTCTTCTTAGTTTAGGGATATTTTTTCCTCCAGATTTTTAAGAATGAAGAGAAAAGCAAAGGAAAAATTGTTTATATTTGTTGCAACATCTTTGATGTAAGAGAAGTGCATTCACTGTCACCAGACATCCTGGTATTTTAAAATATTGTAGGTAATCTTCAAAGAAGCTGGGGTTCAGTAAAATCTTTCAAAGTTGAGGCTGCACAACGCAAGCCTCCTTCGGGTGTTACCTCACTATCAATGATCAAGCCACTTCAAAATATACAACCTAGAACCCTCTAAAAAAGAGAGTGAAGACAGAATATCACATTTTTCCATATTATATGAATAGAACAGAAAACATTCTGAAGCCAAGCACTTAATCACATTTCAAAACCCTGCAGGAGTGCACCTTTTGTTATCCTTGTTAACACTTGTATCTTTAATTAACATCACTATTAGCATGTGAGCTGTCTAACACAAATGAAAGCCTGTTTTCCACCAATTACTCTCTTCTAAGAAAACTGCAGAATTGAAGACACTATATTTCAAAGGGGCCCCTTTGGAATCGCATTTAAGGAAAAGTTCTTAAATCTACCATTTGGGAATATTATCAGTGAAATCATTAGAATTTTCCATGTAGGTATCTCAAGATGGGAAAAAGTTTAAAATCTTCAAAATGGAAAGTAAATTGTAAGTTTCAAATGCTTATTTCATGAAAATTCATGGATGTACAGAAAAAACATATTTACTTGCCTATTTTGTGTTTGCTAAACCTTTCTTTCTGGCTTCAGAATTTAGTTTATAAATATTGTATGAAGCTTGTACGTTCATACATAACTTTTCATTACCCTTATCTTACATATCTTTTAAAAGTCAGTGTGGTTATTTTAAAACTTTTGCAATAATCTCTGAATTTGTTTAAGATCATGACTTTTCCAATCCTTTTTTTCTGAATTGAAAACTGCTTATATTTGGGATCATATTCTGCAGAATGTTTGGGTATATGTGTACTCACATCAGTAGAAGGTTTTTATACTCTGACATGACATAAAGTAAACAAGATTTAAATTAAACAGCTGCATCAGCAGACAAGATCAGGGTGTGTTAACATTGATGCTCTCTGACCTGCCAATTTGATGTCTCATACAATCACTTCTGTCCTAACAAAGCCTGTTTTTTCGGAGGGTAGTGTAAGAAATGCAGCTTAGTCTGGACTTTGGCCAAGGGAGGCATTATTTCAAAGCTGGCTGTGCCACTGACCCAAAGAGTCTGGATTTGGCATGCTGTGATGACCCAAAATCTAATCAGTTCAAACACAGGCAAGACTATGCTTTGCGGCAGTAACAAGCTGCTGCTGGAAGTTATCCCATTTGACAAATCCACCTCTGAAACTGAAAGCAGAGATGGGTAGAGCTTCCAGCACTAACATGAGGAGCTTGAAGCACAAGATTCTGACAATCTGCTAATAAAGTACCTTTGATGCCACAGCTCATTTTAGACAAAGTTTACTGTGAAAGAAAAAAGCTACTTGTATATAATCTAATATAATTAATGGCTTTTGCATATTTTGTAGATTTTTTTTTCCCACAGACCCTATGAGCTACAAAAACCAACAGGTTAAGTATCTGGCAGTACATCAAATGCTACCTAACACATGAAGCAAACCAGCTGCTGAAAGAACCATTTTCTGACTAAGGAAAAGCATGTAATTATAATTGATAAAACCAGAGGTGGGATAGTGTGTTTTTCTAAATAACTTGCCAACTTCATCCGTTCTCCCTGTTAAAAAGTTCAGTAGCAGAGCACAATTTATCTTCAGTACAGCCAGGTCAGAATATGAAAGCAAGCAGACTACACGCTTATTTCACTTGATGCGTTATAGCGTCTCTTACTCTCAGACTGCTTGTCCCAACTTTCAAACACTCTGCAACAGGGGAGCAGGGAAGAGATACAGCACAAGGAGACATAACACACACAAAAGGAAGGAGGGTGATAACACAGGAGAATGGAAGCTTGCAACAGCAAGGACCCACAGAAAGAGGAGAATTCCCCAAAGCCTGAGATGCCCTTGCAGAATCACTTCAACACCCTGTATACTGGGAAGAAAGACCTGCAAGATCACAAGAAGCACCAGGGCTCAGTAAGGCAGCCCTATCTGCTCCCTATATAACAACCAGGAGGGCAGCCCCTTCTGGTCCCACATCACAGCCAGCACAACTAAGAAAAGGCAATGGGTGACAGCAGTAGGTGACTTCTGAGAGGTTCAGAGGCACCGAGAGACCTGACACACAGTCTGCAGAGGTGCTGCTTATTGGGGAGTCGTAGCAGGGATGTCACTGATAGGCTACTGAGCCTTGTACAGTGCGTGATTACACATGGCTGTTTTTTCACATGTCACAGCAACAGTGACATAGCCAGGAGAAGACTGAAGAGTATCAAGAAGGATTACAGAGCCCTGACTGTGACAGTAAGGGATTCTGAAGGGCAGGTAGTTTTTTCATCAATCCTTTTGGTCAAAGGGAAGGTATTTGAAGGGACAAGTGGAATGAGGCTAAAGGCAGGGCAGGGACAAGGTGACATTATAGCAGGGGCCTGCTACAGGCTGCCTGACCAAGAACACTGAGCAGATAGACAAATAGGAGAAGCCTCTGTAGACAAATAGGAGCAGCCTCACATTCACAAGTCTGGTCCACAAAGGGGACTTGAACCATTCCAACAGCTGTTGGACATAAGCAGTCCAGGAGGTTCCTGGAATGCGTTGATGACAACTTCCTTCTCCAAGTGACAGAGAAGCCAACAGGGAAAGGTGCTATTCTGGATCTTGTTCGCATCAACAAGGAGCAGCTGGTGTGGAATAGGGAGCTCCAGGACAGCCTTGGCTGTAGTGACCATGAAGTGGTGAACTTCAAGATCCTTAGGCCACAAGGAAGGGGCAGAGCAAGCTCACTCCTTGACTTCAGGAGAGCAGATTATGCTGTTGAAGGATCTGTTCAGTAGAGTACCATGGGATAAAATCCTGGAGGGAAAGGAGAAAGCTTGATAATATTGAAGAGTTCCCTTCTTCAGGCTGAGGAGTGATCTCAACAAAGACCATGTCAGATAAATTTGCTAGGAGGCCTGTATGGACGAACAAAGAGCACCTAGACAAACTCAAACACAAAAAGAAAGCCTAAACAGCATGGAAACAAGGACAGACAGACTCTGGAGAATACAGAGAGATTGTCTGAGCAGACAGATTGCATGATTCTATGAAAACTAAATCCCTGATAGAATTAAATCTGGCCTTCATTTAAAGGGATGTCAAGAGCAACAAGAAAAGCTTCTGTAGGTACATTGGTGATAAAAGGAAGACTAAGGAAAATATGGATCCTCTTCAGAAAGAAAGAGAAGACCTGATTATCAAGGATATAGAGAAAGCTGAGGTACTCAATGGCTTTTTACCTCAGTCTTTACCTGCAAATGCTCCAGTCAAAGGTAAAGCAGGTAAAGGCAGGGACAGGGGAGAATGAAGAACCAGTCCCTGCGGAGAAGATCTGGTTTGAGAACATCTAAGGAAACTGAAGGTGCACAAGTCCATAGGACATGATGAGATGCACCCACATCTCCTGAGGGAACTGGCAGATGAACAGCCTACTACCCATCCAATCAGAGAACTTGTTACAGTCTGAAGAAATTCCCACTGAGAAAAAACATGACCCTCATTTTTTAAAGGGGGAAAAAAAGAAAGGCCTGGTGAACTACAGGCCAGCCAATCTCACCTCTGTGTCAGGTAAGATTGTGAAATAGATTCCCCTGGAAATTGTGCAAAGGCAATGGAAAATAAAGAGGAACTAAAGAACATGAAAAACAGAAAAAAGAACATGGCTTCACTAAGGACAAACGATGAGCGACAAATTTGGTAGCCTTATACAGTGGGGTTACAGCAGTGGTAGACAAGGGAAGGGCAACAGACACTATCTGCCTGGACTTATGCAAAGGATTTTACACTGTCGCACATGGCATTCTTGTCCCTGCATTAAAGAGGCATTGATTTGATGGATGGACCACTCAGTCTATAAGGAATTGGATGGTTGCACTCAAAGAGCTGCGTTCAGTGTCCAAATGGAGACCAGTGACAAGTGCTGTCCCTCAGGGATCAGTACTGGCACCATCACTGTTCAAGATTTGTCAGTGACACATACAGTAGTATCAAGGGCACCCTCAGCAAGTTTTCCACAGACACCAAGCTGTGTGGGGCAGTCAACATGCTGCAAAGAAGGGATGCCATCCAGAGGGGCCTGGACAGGCTGGAGAGGTGGGGCTGTGCAAACCCCATGATGGTCAAAATGGCCAAGTGCAAGGTCCTGTACCTGGGTCAGGGCAATCCCAAGCACAGCTGCAGGCTGGGCAGAGAATGGAATTGAGAGCAGCCCTGGAGAGAAGCACTTGGGGCTGTTGACGTAAAAGAGGCTGAACATGATCTGTCAATGTGCGCTCATGGCCCAGAAATTCAAGCATGCCCTGGGCTGCATCAAAAGCAGTGTGGCCAGCAGGGCAAGGGAGGGGATTCCATCTCTCTACTTTGGTCTGGCGAGACCCCACCAGGATTACTGTGCCCAGTTCTGTAGCCCCCAACATGAAAATAATGTGGACCTGCTGGAGAGTCCAGAGGAGTGCCAGAAATATTAAAGGGCTGGAGCACCTCTCCTATGAAAACAGACTTGGGGTTGTTCATCTTGGAGAGAATGCTGTTCTGAGGAGACCTTATAGCAGCCTTCAAGCACCTTTTGGTGCTGAAGAGGGACTTTTGACAAGGATATGTAGCGATAGGGCAAGGGGTAATGGCTTTAGGTTGAAAGGGGGAAGGTTCAGATTAGCCATCACATAGAAATCCTTCACCATGAGAGTGGTGAGGCCCTGGCACAGATTGCACAGAGAGGCTGCGGCCACCCCATCCCTGGAAGTGTTCAGTGCCAGGTTGGATGGAGCTCTGAGCAATCTGCTCTAGTGGAAAGTGTCCCTGCCTATGACAGAGGGGTTGGAACTAGATGATCTTTAAGGTCTCTTCCAACCCAACCTATTTCAATATTCTGTGATTCTATGAAAAGTGCTTGAATCAGACAGAGAATCAGCATTTCACTGAAGAAAAGCTGTAGCTTTAAAACAATCTTGAAACAAAGGGAAATCTACACATGGACAATGGAGGTTAAGCTTTTGGGAGGGAAGAAGGAAAGGGAGAAATTGTGACTGTTGATACTGATTCACTGGGATGAACCTTGCAGTAGGGAATGCAAAGTTACCTTCCAACCCCCAGCACTACTTCGTTATTTTGTATAGACCTGCTCAGAGCAGGTTTAGACAACCAGTATTCAAAGCAGTGGCAGCTGCCTAGAGCTTCTTGTATTGTAGGACTCCTACTATCAGAACCAGAAGCCACATTGGCATTAGCAGTAGCAGAGTATGTGTGAGGGAAAGCACCAGGAGAAAACAGGCAGCCTTGCGGGCATAGTTTAATCCCTGTAATTATGCAGACTTGGTAATGTAAAGATCTACAAACAAATTCTGAAGCTTCATAAAACTGGGAGTTTGGGACATTCCCTCAAGGATCTTTGTTTTTAAACCAAGTATTTTGGCAGCCTCTGATATGCACGATCCATTTCAATATATTTTTTTCACTAATTATAGAGACTATACCTAATTTCCTCAGAATAATAGTCTGAATTTTTTAAAGATAAGAGTCTGTCATAAATTGACTTAATTGCATTTTAATTAATTTTCATTTATTGTACTAGCTAAAGTATTTTCTCCCATTAAATGCAGAATAAGCACATTCTTGAAGGAAAGAAATACTTCACTTCAAGAAGACCAACCCAACACATGCACACACAACTCTGCTGAGGAGTAACACTCTTAATCCTACAGGACTGGTGAACAACCAGGAGGGGTTCCACGTTGTAGAGAGATAAAGGCCAAAGACATGTCAACTCTCCTACAGACTGGGTTGCCAAATGATATCTGGTAGATTTCTGAAAATCTGAAAGCATTCTGCACCAGGAAGAAGATGGAAGGAATGAGCAGGCAAACAGTTTCTAGAAGATTCTGCAATCCTAGTTCCCATGCAAATTTTCAGCTGGAAATGTATCAATACTAGAGAAGCAGCAGCTGGAAATAGAAAAGCATACAGCTGCTTGAAATACTCATCGAGGAAAACCTCATTTTCTTTCTTTTATAAAGCTCATATGTATTCCTCCCTCACACCAAATTACTTGACTATGGGGGATTTGATATATTATTAATCCAGAAATATTTATTCACTTACTACAGTATAAACCATTATTCATTCTAACTGCATTTGACTGAATAAGACTGTCCTCTGTCTTCAATTGAAGGATTCTTCCATATTAAGTTTTCCACGGGCTTCTAGTTAAATTAGAAAAAAAATTTCTTCCCTCCCTTGTTCCTAAAACCTATGAGACTATGCCACAGCCTAATGCACATAAATTTTCCTGCATGGTCTCAAAAGTTGCACCCTTGTCAAAGAGATTCCAGTCAATTTTGTGAATTTTGTGGGGGTTTAGCTGAGCCTATTTGGTATACATATGCTGCTTTTTTTCCCCTTTTCTTTTCTGGTATGTCTTGTTTTGGCATTTAAAACATTTTTTTAAAAAATGGTTGTGCAAATTTTTGTCAATCTTTGTATCTCCATGTTGAAGTTAATTAAGATATGACTGATCCTCATCTATCTTCATAAATTATGATGTTTAGGCTCAAGCTGAAAAACAATTTTAAATTACTTTAAATAAAATTAGCCTGTGAACTCTGTTGATCTTTGCATTGGATTTTACTTCAATCACTGAAACAATTTTATTTAAACTGGGATTTTTGTTCTTTAAAAGAATCTAACTTTTTGCAGATGGCTGTGGGAATAACAGGCATATAGGACAGACAATGTATTTTGACAAATGATGCATTATCTCTCTTTCTCTGGATGCTGAAATAAAGTGGAGTTTCAAAAGGGAAGATTAATGGGAAGATCCCAGAATTACTAATCCTGTGGAGGCCTAGTTTCTCAGATTTAGCTGAATTCCAAATCTCTGGAATACTCAGCAATCTTTAAGGTGGCCCCAGTGCCAAGAAACTGAGGTGTGTGATTGAACGAGTCTGTCTCAGTATTTAATGATGCATCACTGAACTGTGACCCACTAATACCCCTGACTTCACCTGATAATGGAAAAGCTGTCACCCTTATGCAGGTGTTTGATTCTAACAATTCACTTTCAAAAAATTCTGGCCTGTGAGTATGTTTAAAGACAATGTAGCTTCAGTTTAATTTCATTTGGTTACATTTATGTTTATGCAGATATAAATTAAATACATATTTTATCAATATTTGAATTAAGCAATACACTTTGAGTGTTCCAATGGTGAAGTCTGCAACATGAATAACAACTTCAAATCCTGTTGCTTATGAGTTAGATGGAAACAAAACCAATTCAAAGGGAATCAGATAAAACCAGATAGCAATACATGAAACTTGCCAAGATATGTGATGCTACAGATCCACCAATAATCCTGTAGTTCTTTTTTATGGAAGAAATTCCTGTGATTTTAATGCCAGCCCCCTGTATTAAAAAATTACCTGGACTAAAGCCTCAGGTTTTAAACTTCACTGCAGGTGATGGATGCATTTCCTCAATTAACTCCTCAATTTATCTAAAAAGTCTGCTCATTACGTTAATTTGTAAAAGTTAAAAGTGATACTACACTTTTAGATATTTATTTTGATTAACTAGAAAGTAATCATATCTGTTATTCAAAACTGAACCCAAGCTTGCATGAGATACCAGTAAGTCACATGACTAAGCAGGAAAGTAAGCATATTTTCCAAAAAATCAAACCAGTAATTTAAGTTCAAATAGAACAAATTACTAACATCAGTAAATCTGATAAAGGTGCTTGTCACAATTACAATAAACTTCTTGCCTGTCTTTAAGATTAAAATATTTAGGATGAAGTTTGGAATATGGGATCCTGAGATTTCTCAACCCTGCATTTGGATTCCAAATAGGTGTAACATGAACACCTCTCATCCTCACTGGAAGTAAAAACTCCAAAAACCAAAATTAATTAACAGCAGACAGTTCAGTCTTCTGAGAAAATGGGATTTTGCCACTGACTCAGTGGAAGCATGGATAGACTAATGATTATGTTTGGAAATCAGAATGTGAATGAAACCAGAGTGAGGTTAATAGCATTTCCAGTCTCCTGTATGAATTCTGTCCTTTGAATACATTCCATGAGGCACTAGTATGCCATGGGAAATAATAGGTTGCCATAAGAAAGAAAGAAAACAAACAAACAAACAAACAAACAAAAAAAACAAACAAAACAAAACAAAAACAACAAACCACCTAATTCTGGTTTTCTGAATAGTCTTTCTCCAATGACAACTGACAAGGTCAGTTAGCTAATACATGGCCGAATGCAAAACAAACCCCTTAAAAAATTTGCTAGAACAGACATCAGTGATGATGGGAAATTCTGTAATCTTTAAATAGGAACAGGGCATTCTATCAGCTTATAGTAAATTTAGCTTTGTCCCTGGAAGACTTAATTCTAACAGAATTTTGATAATTTAATTAATGGGTATGATTTTCTTCAGGAGTATCTTGAATACTGCCAGTACATATCTCCACAGTAAAGCGGATGTAATGGATAGCACCTGAATGCATTGTTTGATCAAAGATTATCATCCTTGAGTTGGAGCAAAGTTTGATACACACAAGAGATAACACTGTTAAGTGGAACAACTAAGGTAAATGCTGTTTTGTGAAAATGTAAGCTGACTAATATTTGAATATTCTCTATTGGCAAAGAAACAGCATAGGTTTTACTTCCTTTATTTGTCCAAACAGACTGAGAGAAGGAGTTCTCAAGACACAATCAAAAAATTCAAATGTGCTGTAGCAACACCGAACTGTTGCCGACATTGTCCTGTTTATACAAATAACTTTTAAACTATTGCTATCCTAAAAGCAGCTCCCCAATCGGTATGTGATTGTGTAGGATGCAGATGCTGAATGGCCATGGGACATGGTAATGACAATGGCTTAGGTATGTAAAATTGCATTTAAGTTCACTGTGATATGTTCACCTAAGGACACCACTGGGTCTGAACAAATATGTAATAAATATGTAACAAACCCTCTCTCTCATCAATAGGTCATGGTAACTAACAAAGGATATAGAGAGCCAAAAGCAGAACATAGTAATTTGTTTAGAGTCTTCAACTCTTTTGTTATTTCTACCCCATGTGTTTCACTTGGACTTCAGGGAAAGGCAGATATAAAGGACTAGCAGGCATATAGTGGAATTAGTTACTAACCTGCTGTTCTTCCCCAGTCTCCCAAATTAACCATTAAGTCTAGAAAAATAAATCACAACATGAGGTATAAATTGCTCTGCAGCCCACAGGCTGTCAGTTGTCCAAATGATTCAGCCCATTTTTTTTCCACTCAGTGTAGAAACCAGACACTGATCCCTCAACGTAGGAAAGCTCAGAAGTTATAAGAAAAATTACTGGACTGTAGTCCTCAGAGAAGCATACAATATCCATCCTTACCTTTGCATTATGATTAGTTCATATTAGCCATAATGTTAGGGAAATACGTTTGTGTTACCCACAAACTATTGTCTGTTACCATTGTCACAATAACAACTTGCCAGTTTACAGGGTAGGACTTCCACAACTAGACCTGGTTACAAATGAATAAAAAGGAGGTATAGACATCTGTCTTAAAAGGAGTTGGAGAGTTGAAAACACATCATTATTCCTTCAAGATTTTGCAAAAACCCATTTTAAAAATTTGTCTACTTAATCAAGTATTCTGTGCTATTTTCTGTTTCATTTTACTGTTCCTGACCCTATCTATCTGAAATTCTCTGTTGCACTTCAAAGCAAGGTGTTAATTACTATTCCTGGGTAACTTCTTACAGGGGCAGGTGTCTTGCAAATGTGTTCATGCAATTTAAAATATTCTTAAAATAGCTTGCTGTGAGCAGCATGTTCCTAAGTAGGTCTAAGAAACACTGATTAAGTAAAGCTCCCTACTGCGTCAAGAACATCTTTATTGGAAAGAAATTTGCAAATTAACCAAGGTTGATCTGGATTTCTGACTTTTCAGTATGGTTTAATCCTACTTCAGGTTCAACCAAGAAAGTTTTGGTTTTCAGTTTTGGGCTCAGACATTTTCAGTTCACTGCTTAGAAAGCTGTCTAATACCTACTACAGTGCTGCCTTTCTTCCCCTTCGTGCCATGACCTACACTGCCAATAAAGATACAACTTGTTATTGGAAGTTAGTTAAGGTGCATCAGTGATGAAATGCTAGGGACACAGAAAATGTTGATGGAATTTTGCATTTTCTTGTATTTTCTAGTTTGTTAGTTTTTTGGGGGGTTGTTTGTGGTGGGGTTTTTTTGTTTGTTTGGTTTGGTTGTTTTTTTTGTTGTTGTTGTTGTTGTTGTTTTTTTTTAATGTGGAGTTTTGAAAGGTAGTAGGTTGGCAATTCTGAAGAAGAATCATAGGAAAAGGGAAGGGTTCACCATGACTAGCCAATAAAAATTATGTGGATAGCACATGTTAATTACTCTTCCTCATCCAGAACTGGTTAAAGAACAGGTCCCTCTGTACAACTGGTTAAACCCAACGGCCTCTAGAGAACAGGTTTCTGGGGTGTACAATGGTGTGTCTGGTAGATACATATTGAATCCAATCTAAGGATACAGAAGGCATCACTACAGAAGACTCAGAGTGGCTGGTCACTTCTGATGGAGGATTCCTTGGACAGTCATTGCTGGAGAAGACCTGCTGAACTGGTCTCTGAGGGGTAACACATCAAGACCAACACAGTTACAGAGAAAAATTAATTTATTTCCTGTCCTTTTTATGAGAAGATTTTTATGCTCAGTAAGTGTTCTCCAATATCTGAGCATGACTAATTTAGCCAGAAAAATTAATTGCATTATTTGTTGCACCCAGTAACAGAAAGATTCCCCTAAAAGAGTAGTAGACTGGAAAACATCTACAGAGCTACTGCCAGGCAAGCTAACCTCTAAGTGGATTTTGATGAAGCTACCTTCTCTTTTAAAGTCTGCTTGAGAAAATCTGCAGAAAACATATTGACTTAGTCTTTGTTCAGTTTTGGTGGGGTTTTATTGTTGTTCTTGTTGTTTTTTAATAACTAAATGAGTTACCATTATTTGAATTATTAGATTCTAAGATAAAGGAATAAGACTTACAGAAGAGTTTTTAGGCATAGGTTTTATATTAAAAAACTGCAATGGCTTGAAATTTTCTCATTAATTTTCTCATGTATTGAAGTGGGTTTTGCACATGTACACAGTAAAAGGAAGAAATATCTTTTTTTGCCGCCCCTAAACCATACTAGTTAATTAAAACAAGATTTTGTGGCCATAGGGTCTCCATCAACAGATTTCTAAACAAACCTTTTGTGTTAAAGTCACGCATTCAATAAAAAAAAGCATCTTACTAGTAGCAAATAATGTTGTAGCGATATAAAATAGTACAAATATTGAAATTGGATTCCAGTCTTATGAACTTGATTTTTTCTTTTTTTTATACTAATTTTAAAGAAACTTAAAAATGCATTCAGAGCATAATAGTTCACTGCTCATTGGCTCTGTTTTAAAAATTTTATATATTTTAGCCTCTAATTTTCATCTCTTGGTTATCTTGAAAATTTGTGAATACTATTTGTAAGGACAACTGCTTCTTGTATTTTGCTGCAGGAAGTACTGGCTCAATTTCTCTGAATATCAGGGTTAATTGTGTTAACCAAGTCTGTGGAAATGACTTGTGTATAGCAGCCTACCAGATCAAATCTCAACAAATAATTATTTACTACCAAACCTAAATGCAGTTTTTTATTTCACTGACTTTCTTAAAGAAATTTGATTTTGTATTAACAATATTTACTAGCTATATGCTCGAAAGGTTTTCTTCTCACAAGTTTTTAGAATTTGCTACCTTATACTCTCAATTCAAAAGACTACGATCTGGGAAATCAGTAATGGTAGTACATGAAAAGATAGACTTTGCACTGCTTGTTGCAGACATTACAGGAGATACGTGAATTAGGGATAGGAGTGGGAGACAATGAAAAGAGTTATTTTGCAGGAAGACCTTCTAGAAAACTGAATTCCTTCTCAAGCCTCCTATGCAAAGCAGGTACCAGACTTCTTCCAAAGTTTTTACAAATGCCTACTAGTTGTCAGCACTTTGTTTTCTGAATAACCAGAAATACACAAAGACAGAACAATAGGTGTGATGAGAAGCTCTCTATGCTGCAGAAATAGTCACTGAAAGGATATCAGGCTAAGCTGGGATATCCAGAACATGCATCTGACTGTATTTACCCTACCATCTACCTGAGTCTTGCCGGTTTTGTGAAATTTAATTAGCTTGTTATGAGACACTCAGAAATCACACACAACACTTGAACTAAAGGCACACTTAGGAAAAATTTTAAGAAATGGTCTTTGGTCTGCAATAGATAAAATTAAATAAAGTCAAACCCTGATTAAATAAATGAGGTTAAATTAAATATGAAAGATATTAAAAAAACCCCAAACAACAAAACAGAGAGAGAGAATAATTATTTCACCAAATGAAGATGTGACTCTCCTAAGTTTGGTAGATGTGTTGATACAAGTTTTACAATAAAGTTAGTATTTTAAAAGAAATTACATTTCTCTGTTGTGGCAAAAAAAAAAAAAAAAAAAAAAAAAAAAAAAAAAAAAAAAAAAAAAAAAGGAAAAAAAGAAGTGTACAACTTGTGAAGGCCAGAAGCCCTTGATAAGAAGCACCAACACTGGTGTCATAGGCAAACTCATTTACTCATTTCATTGATGCCGTGGATCCATGGACATGCATTCTAAGCCTGTATATGAGTAGACAAAATGGATGTTGCTACAAATTGACTTTTTTTTGGTCAAAACAGAAAGACGTAACTCCTTCTAAAAGATAACAGCTAACTTTATTGTTACTACTAACATTTAAAACATACAGCAAAAGATGAAATCCAGAGAAGGAAGATCTATAGACTGTACAACAGGATGATACTATCCTATCATTTGGAATCAGGTCTCTCTTTAAAAACAAATCTCAAATTTAAGAACTAATTCATCTGCCCTATTCTCAAACTTGTCATAGCTCATAAAGACATTCATCCTACCACTAACCTTTCCTTTGATGGAAAGCTCTCACAGTATCTGTTCATCTGCCAACTGCACAGCATCACTAACAAAAGAAGGAAGACCAAGACACAGAAGAGATGGCCAGAGCTATTCTGAGCTCAGCCCAAACTTAAGTTCACCTATACCATAGAGGCAAATTCCTTTCCCTTCTGATCCCAACCCTCAAAGAACAACCAAATCCCCAGTATCATTCCTCACTGAACTTTACTTTTATTGTGGGTTTTGAACTTTCAAGACTAAAACTGTGCTTGAATTCCTCAATTTTGCCACCCTGTGATTCTTCCCACCCTCTAGACATGTTACTTCTCATACCATGTGTGGGAACGCCGTGCCCTTTTTTTCTGGACAGAATCTGACTACCCTCTCTATTGATTTTTAAGGAGAAATAGTATTGCTTAACTAGCTATTTCCTGAGGAGACACAACAGCCACATGGGTTGCTGAAATAAATGGAAATCACACAAAGAGTCACTAGCTAAGACTACAATTAAAATTTAGACATGGATTTCATTTTTACTCATAATTTCTTCACTTTCTTCCAGCCCTGTGTTTTCTCCTACTGTTCATGGCTCTTTCATGCAATACTCTTGTATTAAGAAAAAAAAACAACCCAAACAACTCCACATAGTAGAACAAACGTCATCCCTATATCTGAGATTTTAGAGCTCCAGGAAGTCTCCAAAAAGAGCCCAGTTTGCTTCATTTCTTGGAATAACGTTGTCACACAAAAAGAAAGCAAAACTTCAAGATAAGGGACCACTCAAAACTAAGCAGGGAGTGGGCTTCCTCCTGTAGCTGAGGACAATACTGGCTTGTTCTTTTGCCAAGCATCCCAATACAGTGACACACATCACCTCAAAGCAAAAATCCCAATTCTATTCCCAGGACAGAAACTCCTCTGTAACTGCAGAGTGTTCTGCAAATATTTAAAGCAGCCTGTTTGCTTTACAAAATCAAAAAAAAAGGCATAAACCTGCTGCCACCACTACTTGCACAAAGTCCAAAATTTGAGGTCACTCATAGGACTAATGCATTAGTAATCAGCCTTTGCAGCTAAACAGATACTTAAGAGATTTCTTTCTCTACATACTATTATGCTATTGCCTACACGGAGTAGTCTGCTACCTTGAAAACAACGCTTACCTTGTGTCACTCACTAGGAGAATTCTTGAATTTAAAGATTTAAAACTCATTCCATATGAAGAAAAGTTTTACTTACATTGACAATTCGATAAAATACTGGATTAATTATAACTGCCAATCTAACTTTTCTTTATTCCTCCCCAAAGCAGATGCAGGAAGCATTAAAAAAATAATGGCTACACACAACCATGACACTTGTTATAGAGTCCAGATGACAAACACTGCAGAATAAAATAAAGGTTATGACTGTTCAGCCAAGATTTGGGCTAGTCAGGTGGTGTAAAAGGATGATTTTTTTTCTCCTGTTTTTAACCAACCCTACCACACATGACTCAGATTCCTCTTAGTGTTAAAAGTTACACAAATCTTTTTATAAATTAGTTGAGAGGGTATTTTACTTCTTATAGTAAAAGTTTTATCTTGAAATAATCTATAAACAAATCAACTCTTTAAACTATATGTCTCTGAATACATTTACATGGGTAAATATTTTTGTCCTAGTTCTACTATATAAAGAAGTTTTCTGAAAAACTAAGTTAAGTGGGCTTAAACTGAAGCAGTACCAAAGAGAAATTTGACTTGTAGTGTAGCCTCACTGTGCTCAAGGGTTCCTTTTAAATATAAAAAACTAAAATCAAGAGATGCCAGTAAACCATGGGCTGCAAGTCCATAGTCTCTTGACACCTTTTTGCTGAATTAAAGATGAAGGTGTCAGTAGCAGCCTGTATCATAAATGTCTCAAACTCACTACCATGGAATAATTACTAGCTTGCAAAAAAACAGCCAACCAAATTTACTAAAGTAGCTTAGAGACAAAAAAAAAGTAAAAAAATTAAAATGTTGTATCGTTTCTAAGTTTTTGCTCAGTGAGAGCATGGACTTTGGAAAATTTTTTGTACTATGGCTCAGTCATAGGAACGAAAGGATCCAGTTAAATATTGTGGAAGAGCCACCAGTGCGAGTAAAAAGCAGCATGCTTGACAGTATCTGCAGGAAGAGATATTTCAGAGCTCTGCAAAGGGCTAAACATAACAAAGTATGTAATCAAACAGCACGTCTTACGAATGGCCAGCTGTACAACGCGGTACTCGCCCTATGAAAGCTTTTACCTCACAGCACACCTGAGCACACGGCAGCGCCTGCCTCTGGCTTTGTCCCCCATTATTTGCGCGAGAGAAATTTATTGTTTGGTCCTTACCGTTCACTCCTCAAGCACATTCCAGCTAACACCATTCCTTGTTTCGCGTTAGCGCAACTACTGTTTCAACAGGAAAGTGACTGTCAGGACTCCCCCTCTCCGGCCGAGGAGCAGACCCACCCTCTCTCCCGGGGACGGCTCCGGGGGGAGCGGAGCGCCGCGGGCGGGCGGGCGGGAGATCCGTGTTCCTCCCCACGTTCCTGCGCCCCGCCGGAGACGCGGGTTCGAGCCCCGGCCCGCTCGGGGGCTGCGGACACCCGACCCTCCGGGCGCCTCGCCTGCGGCCGCGGCTCTGGCCACGGACGGGTCCCTTCAGCCCGAGCTCCTCCGGAGACGCCGTGCTCCCCTTGCTCCAAACCGAGCCCGTCCCGACGGCAGACTCCCAGCCGAGGCCCGCCTCCGGCCGCGGGAGGGGAGGGTGGTCCCGCTCCCGACGGCGTCGGGCTCCCGCAGTCCCGGCCCCACAGGGACCCCCGGGATCGAGCTGCGCCAGCACATCCCCCAGCCGCGGCTCCGCGGCGCGACTCCGGCCGTGCCCGCCGCGGCGGACGGGAGAGCCGGGAGAGCCGGGAGAGCTGCGGCTCGGCCGCCCCGCTCCGTGCCCGTGCCCACAGCCGCACACCTGCCGCTGCCACCGCCGGCCCCGAGCGCCGGCCTCGCCCGCAGGGACACGCCTCGCCCTGCCGGGGCGGGGAGGCCACGCTGGGCCCAGGCCAGCCCCGACGGCCGCCGCCTACGGCCTTCCCCGCTCCGAGTGCCCCCGCCGCTCTCCCCCCCGGCCCCCCGGGGCCTCCTCCCGGCGAGGCCGGGTCCGCGGGCGCGGTGTTTGCCCGGCGCTCCTGCGCCAACGCCGCGCCCCGGGTGTTACCGCCGAGCGCCGACACCCGGGGGCTGCCGCGGGCTCCGCGGGACAGCCGCTCCCCAAAGCCTTTCTCCGAGAGCCGGGCCCGAGCGGCAGCCGGCTCCTGGCCGGGAGCGGGTCCTCCCGCGGGTCCCGGGCGCAGAGCCGCCCCTGGGCTCCGCAGCGGCCCGCAGGCCTCGGCCGGGCCCGCGCCGTGCGGCCCTGCCCGCCGGTGGCTCGGGAAAGCCCCGGGGTGCGCCCTGTCCCCACAGCAGCCGGCGGCGGGGGAGAGCTGGTCTCCCGGTGTCGGTTTACAGACCCTTACATAGGCGGTGTGCAGGTCTGGACGCAGAGAAACCTGTCTACCATCTCAAAATCATACATCTCAAACACCAGCCCTCCAACGTTGAGCGTTCAGTAGCTTTTGCCACTTTCTGTTCGTTTTAGAGCAACCCGCGAGATACCGTAGGATACGCAAAATGTCAACACCACTTTCTCCAGTTCTTACGGTAGCAGGCCAACATCATTTTATGTTTTAAGTTTTTTTTTAATGAAATATCTTATATTTAGTACGCATAGAGAAAATGTTGCTTAGTCGACCTGACAATATAATTCAGAAGCCCAGTCAAACTTTTGGACCTAATTTCTTGTGGCTGAAAAGAAGTAGCAAGATGCAAGATTGAAAGTAAAGTGAAGGTTACATATAATTTTTTAAGTAATCTATTGGCTTGGTCGAGAATAGAGTTAGAGAACGTTGTAGCAGAGCAGGGCAATGGGTGGGTTTTGTATCCTGTTACTCATAGAAGGTGAACCTCACGATTTCTCTCTGGTGGTGTTCTATTCACAATCTGACTTTATGCTAAAAGCTGCAATACAGAAAAGCTAAAAACACATTTAAAATGTGACCTTTAAAATGATATTTCTGTATAGTAAACTCTGAACTTTTGTTCCAAAAAGTGCATAGGCATGCACTGTAGAGAAGCATGCTTCTAATTAAAAGTTGTGCTAATTTCTAAATTTAGCTATATTTACTTCCAATACATTTTTAATAAAGCAGTGATTAGGCATATATATATTTCTTTATTCCTGTTCTGGTTTGTACTCTTATCAAAAATCTTTGTATAGAGTAATTTTCAGTATTTCCTTCTGTGCTCTGTTAATTGCATTGCCCTATGTTCTTTTATCTTGTGTTCTCACAGCAATTTGAAACATTCTTTTGAAATTAAAAGAAGGCAATTGTAAACCCACAAAACTGACAGAGCAGCTAGTGAGATAAAATCTTCAGGTGCCTAGCTAAGAGGATTTTCAGTTATGCACATGTGGACTGTTTTTCCTTAATGCCTTATGTAAGAGATGGGTCAACGGTGTTCCAGGAGAAAGTTTGCTGACTTGAGATAGCCATTAATTCCCTACTTTTTGCATTGCAAAACTGGCTGTAGATTTTTTTACCAGCTGCAAAATTATGTCAGTTTTAATCACCTCCCTCTTTATGAGAGAGGAAAGCAATACGTGCTACAAAAGCAGTCCCTCACTAATTTACTGCACGACCCAGCAAAGCCTGAAAAGACCTCCCAGCTCATGTGGAATCCCTTTCTGCCGGTGCCAGTGCATTACAACTGAGTTTGTTTCTGGTGGTGGGAGCCGTTGGGTGTTTTTCATGGCATAGACAATATTCACATGTGTTGACCACGCTTTCAGACTACTTAAAACTGCAGATGAAATGGGAAAGAAAAAAAAAGAAATTGAGAGAGGGGAAAAAATTAGGAAGACATCATTTACCATGAGGTGGTGTGTAGGATTATTTGTGGATGGCAGGGAGAAGGAATTCTGCAGACCTGAGATGTTCTAGAAACACATGGTTTTATTGCAAGGGTCGTGGGTAAAAAGGGCCTTCAGCCACCAGCCTCGGCTGAAGGGAAGGCCCAAAGAGAGAGAGAGGAAGAGAGAGGGGGTATGAGGTAAGGGAGATAGCAGGGGTAAGGGAGGTAAAAGAGCTAAGAGAGTTAAGAGGAGTCAGAGTGGTAAGAGAGCGAGGACCTTGTTACAATGCATTGTATCTCCTTTTGTGTTGAATATTCTAATTTACAGTGACCAACTGGCCTGAGATACAAAATCTACAAACTTTGCATGCAGCCTATGAGAACTATTACATTACTATGTCGTCCTATATTTTAAACTCTAAAGACTACTTTTCTTATCTACCTTTTCCCTGATACCTTGGCAGGGTGGAGAGGGGCTACATCCTTGGGTCCTTCTGTTTTCTACTCCTCAACCTATCTCCAGCTAATCACCATCTTCCTGCCTGCCATGATCACATCTCAAAGCTGGATTTCATTTCTGTTTCACTCACAGGTTTTATATTTTTAGTATTTCTTGCCAGGCAATCATATTTGTAAGTTTTTCTTGTCTCATCTTTGCCAACAGTGGTGAGACACCTGAACAGGTTGCCCAGGGAGGTCCTGAATGCCCCAAATCTGGCACTGTTCAAGGCCAGGTTGGATAAGGCCTTGAGCAGCCTGGTCTAGTGGGAAGTGTGACTGCCCATGGCAGAGGAATTTGGGACTAGAGGATCTTTAAGCTCCCTTCAAACCCCTTTACATCCTATGACTGTATGAATATACTAATAGTATAACTGCATTCTTATGCTGAAAACCCTAATACAACTTCAAGAAATGTCAATAAACTGAAGGGCATGTATGTCTACCTAATGTTTAAAGATGGAATTGTCCAAACCACATTTTTTTTAGAAGCATCTACAAATCAACTGACAGAAGCTTTTATTTTGATATACATTGTGGGGCTTAAAATACTGCACATAGTTCCTGCTGCTTTTTTCTGTTGAAAGTTAAAGCTCTAAAACCTGAATTTCAGTGTCTGGGTTGGCTGAGCATGTATTAGTGTCACTTTTTCACATCCATGTATCAGCTTTTACTCAAGGCACAACCACTGAAGCAAAGAGTTCTTTGTAAAGTCACCCCCTGCATGTCTTTTGCAGGTAAGAATCAGGGCTCAGTGAACTGGCTAAAGTACTGTAATGAGTCAGGGTGTGACTGGTCAGGGAATTACAGAAAAACCTTACAGTTCTCACTAGCCAGAAGCAAAGAGCAGCCCTTGAGAAGGGGACTGCTCAGCTCCAATAGTGTCGTTCCGTGTATGCTGTGCTCCTTCAAGGTCTGAGAACTTCCCTGGGCAAGTTTGGAAACTTCTGTGTGGTGAAGACAGTGGAGGGGCTGGCACTGTAAATTACAGTTCTTCCCCTGAGTTCTCTGCATGCCACCTCCTGTGCATGCATTGAGATCTGAGATGGTGAAGGGGAAACCACTACTTCTTAAGCAAAAAAGGGAGTTTTACACTGTTCTGGCTCTTCCCATCAACTTTGCAATGTTAGAGGAGAGGTAAGGACCTCACTCAGATTTCGTGTATTCTAGTTACTGAGCCATGAGGAAGGCAAACATAGAGGAAGCAGAAAAAATTCTTCAGTTGTTTTTCTGGCAATGTGTAACTAGTTGTTTTACCAATATATTATACAAAATGAACTTTTGCTCTGATTTTTTTATGTCTTCCTTGAAAGAGAGAAGGTAGTCCAGAATTGTATAGAAAGCTTTTATGTTGTTCAAGAATGCCATGACACTGCCATCTCTCCCAGTTTTATCCTGTATGGTTAGGACTGACTCCTCCTTCAAATTTGATAGAAAATACAGTATTAAATTATATATTATGTTAAAAATATATTATTATTAAATTATATTTTCCTTTAAAATATCTCTTTGTCTGGAACAATTGGTTAGTTTTATCATAGAATCAAAAATTCTTATTGGTTTGGAGTTTTACTTCTGTTTTTCAAGAGCATCTGTCTTCTTTTGATCTGAAAACTCTACCACTTTTCTAGCCAGCTGTGCTACATATTAAAGGATTTTAATAGCAGTAGTATCTGAAAACTAAAAATTACTAAGAACTTCTTTTCATAATGAGGGCAGTGTTTCTTTAATCTTGTGTGAGCTCTTTTAACTGCTTGATTCTTCTAACCCCTTGATTTGAAGAGGGAAAAGAACACAGGCTTAAGATTTTTAAAAGCCTTGGGTTAGGAAAAAGGTGTAGGAGTCTAGTTTTAGAATTCCTGTTTTGTGGGAATAATTTTTTTCTTGTATCTTTTTTCTGTTTATTGGGAAGAATAGTAAGTGATTAAAAATGTGATATATACAGAACATTAATAAAATGCAGAATCTCAAATCTATATGAGAAACCCGAGTTCTGTGGCAGTGATAGTCCAATTTGAGGCGATAGTAGGTGTTTTTGAGTGATCTGAGTGAAACAGCGTGAGCCATCCTGTCTGCCAGCTTACCTGCCCTATTCCTTTGCTCCGACACTCCTCACTTCTCCACTACCTTCACACAGACCATAGAGGCTGAAAACAGGCCAAAAAGAAGTGAGTTCAAGAGAAAGTGTGTGCTTACACACTCACACCTTTCATCTGGAAAAATAGAAGATGCATGCAGAGACCATGAAAGTGCTGCTTAACCCTGCACAGGCTGTTTTGATAGAGTATTTGTTTAGCTGTAGCTTTTTGATACTCTTTTGTCTTCTGTTTCTAGGTAAAAGAGACATTATGAAATTAATTAATTCACCTGTAAAACAATAGTAGATCTTAGCTACCTCTCAATGACCAGTTGGCTAAATCTATCAGTGACTATTAAAACAATGAGATTGTTAACTGCATCTCCTGCCAGCCTGCAGAGTGGCAGGTGGTCTCTTACAGGTTGCTCTTCAATAATACCAAAGGGCCTCTGGCCTGACAAACAGCTTCACACAGATTTTACTAATACAGAGCACTTTGCTGCTGCTCTTCTCCTCTTTGAATGTGTGTAAGGCAGTTCTCTTGTCAGTAGCTAAGAACCATTTGGTCTGACTACCAAATTTTGCATGGCAGAAGTGTAGTTAAGCTTTTTCTTTTTTATTGGATACCTGAAATAGAGAAAATTTCTAGTGCCTTAAAGTATAACAAGACCTAGAAAGCCACATGGATGAAAGAAGTTGCTCAAAATGAAAGTATTTCCTTCATATAGAAAACAAAATCCTCAAAGAAAACTCCAAACTTAATTAGCAACCTGTTGATTCTAGAATTCTGCTTCTCCTAAGTGTTGCAGCATTTAGCATTTATTTGGTTTACCTCTGCTTTACGTTTAAAGTTCAATTACTTCAGTGAGGTGAAAAGCAGTAGTTTTGACTTCACAACTACTAGCTGACTTTTCATGAAGAGTTTAAACCCTCATAAATATGTACTTTATTGTACTCCTACAGAAGAATTATGAGATACTGCAGACATGTCAGATGTAGTAACAGTGTGTTTGAGGTTGACCACTACATAGGAAATTCTCCCACAAGCAAGACTAGACTATATATTTGCTTCCTCACTTCAGTGATGAGGAACTTGTGGGTTATCCTTTTCACAAGCTTAGTTAATTTGAAGCACACTTCATTTCTGTGCTTTCTCCTTTTTTTCAGAGCAGAGTTTGACAAATTCTTGGTGATTTGCTTGTAGAATAGATACAGCACACAGATATATAGATATATACAGCACATTTTATCATGAAAGAAAGATACATACATGTATATGTACATACATGTACAAAGATATGTACATGTATATGTTTGTAAATATCTGTTCATATGGGCTTGACATGTACAGTTATCAAAGTGAAGTATTGGGCTTATAATCAAACAGATCCATCCACATCAGTTTTTGTTATCCGTGTCTCTGTAAAATTCTGGTATTGGCTTTCTGCTGTTTTGAAGAATTAAGTTCCTGTGAGCTACAGTGCCCAGAATATGCATGTAGAAATCAGAAGGAACGGGATTTCTCGTCCAGCTGTATTAGCCTTAGTACTTTTTACTAAAAAGTGCTAGTAGATAAATGACATTAAGTAGGTAGGTATTATGGCCTCATTTTACTGGTGAGAAGGCTTGGGATCAGACCACACAGGTAATTTGTGTGAGAACATACAGAGTCATAAAAAGGTCTCTTTTGTTTTCTGCGTTAAAACAGAGATCCCAAGAGACCTGCTGTCTTAAGTGACAGAAGTTTTGTGGTGGGGTGAGCCAGAGTGTGTCTTTGACAGCAACTGTGAACTTGCATCTGCACTTGATGACCACTGAGGATTAGCAAGAGAATAAAGAATAACAACCAAGTAACACTGATAGGTCAATGATTTGTGGTGGTCTACGGCACTGAAACTGAAGATTAAAATCTGTGTCTCTTACTCGGAGCGACATAGTTGTGTGGGTTACAGACACACAGAGGCAGTTTTAGAAGAACCCTATTAGTGTTAGGAAAATTATAATACAGGAATCCTCTGATTTGAGAAAAAAAGAATGCTAGACTTTCAACCATGTCACTTGGTTTAACTGTTTGGATTTTGTTAGCCTCTCAGCACCACTGATTTGGAAATTCCTGTTCACATTTACTCATGAAAAGACTTCCTAGGAGGACATATTGCAAGATTCACGTGTTTCTTCAACCAAATCAGTTGGATCTTGTCTTATATGGGATCCACATGTTCTAGAGAGAAAGGAGCAGAAAGATAGCACAGCTGTTAGAACAGGGAGGTGGTTGCCCATGAGTGAAAGGATGCTCCCTTCTGGGGATCCCCATAGTTTGTACAGCTGTCAGTGTTGATGCCTTCCCTCAGCTCTGTCCTCAAAGCAGCAATGAGAGGGGATACTCATGAAAAGTAACACACAGGGTTGCACTAGCCTCTGTGCTTTGTGGGTTGTAGGGAAGCAGGTGAGATACTGTGGAAGAAAAACTTTGTTGCCTTTCTATTGTGTTTGAGTAACTGTTGTGTTATGACAGGGTGTATGTTTCTAGGGACGGCCTTTTTCAGTCTGAGATATCTCTTTTCTTGTTATTTCTGGTAGATTCAGAGTGGTAATTTTTTCATCCCCAAACTTTCCATGGAGTGCTTGTATAGTTCTACCTAATTGTTTTAAAGCTTACTTCTGTTTCCTTGAACTCTTGCTTTAAGACATCAATTTAATTCTTATATTTTGATAAGTATTTTCTTTGTCTAGTTAGGTACTAGCCATTCATAGTGAAGCTAAGGCCTATTTTGTTGCATGGGAAGGTTGGGCAAACTGGAAGCATCCGATGAGAATATACTCAGAATTATCTATAACAGAAATAAATTCATACAGAGAGGATATTTGAAGACCAGTTGCTACAATAACCAAAATCTTCATTTTGTATGCAGTCAGAATGTGTTAAATTTATCTGTCCTATTTATTTATTATACACTTACACACTAAATTTATAAAACTGCTTTTGAAACTTTAGTCTAAATTATCTAAGTCTAATAGAGGTATTGCATCTGATAAAACATGTTGAGATATATGAAGTTTCTAATCAGAAACCACCCTCAAATCCTTTGAGAAGTAGATAAAACACACTTATTGGACAACAACACCCTGTAAGAGCCAAATAATTTAACAATAGTCAGAAAGTGGTTCTGATACAGAGTACCTCTAGGTGTAGGGGAGAGGGATTTTACTGTATGTTCCTGTCATGATATGAAGCCAATACATCAGTTGGATTTAATTGAATGTGGATTAGGCTTTCTGGAAGTAATTAATGACTATTTATAAGTCATCATTTCAGTAAATGTTAAGCTGCCATTTTTTGCCACAAGATTTTTTTTTTATTGCTGTTGATAAATGACTAAGGAAGGATAATTTCCAAATGACAGAGGCATCTTTTCTTGGCCCAAAATGAAGAAAACACAGAAGCTCTGTGATGTCCCAGGTCTGTATGTCAATAATGAACTGTTCAGCATCAAGACATCTGTTCTTAGGCAAAATTTGTCAGGCAGAAATTAAAGGAATAAAACTTTCTGTGTGATTGGAGATTTTCCTGGATATTTTGTTTTGTTTTTTTAAAAAAAGAGCTAATATTTTTTATATTTTGAAACAACTTATTATCTTGTTTGTTGTGAACATTGTATAAACAAACAAGAAAAGGATAAAGAACTTGTTTGATTGAGAAAATTATATTCACATCCAGCTATTGGCAGGCTTGTCTCTAAGAATGAAAAAAGAAAAATAGAGTGAGTGTTTTGCACTATGATATCTCAGCAGTTCCTTTTTTGTCAGTGGCAAAATGTGATGTGCATGAATGAACACGATTATTCTCAAGGACATCTCCATATGTCTGTAAATTATGTAACATGTATGAGTACATATTACATAACATGTATGAAGTATATCTATATATACATAATTTTTGTTCTTGATTTAGCAGCACTGCAAAGGATCAGAGAGGCAAAGCTCACAAAATTCCATGGAATAAAATTCTAACTTTTTAAAATATGGTAGAATATTTTTCTTCAGGCAAGAGTAAAGTGTCAGATCACTTTACCTCATTTGCACTGCTTTACGATTATTCCTTTACTTTTTCTACAGGGTGTTGGAATTGTTTGAGAGCTCAGGCTATCTCATCTCATTCAGATTACTTTTGACTTATGTATTATTGTTGTAGTTAACACGTATTAAAAAACCCCAAAACAAAACCAACCAACCAACCAACCAAGCAAACACCACAAAAACAAACCCCTAACAACAGCAACAACAATAAAACCAGGGCAGTTAGAACTGTATTTTTGAGGTAGAATTTCCATTTTCTTTAACCCCTTTAAAGTTTTCTTTATATAGCTATGAATTCTTATGTGATTGTTTTTTCTACCTTATCTCTTGCATTTTTAATATAAATTCATATATCTTTAATAAAAACTTGTGATGATAGTGACTGAAATGAGGTTGCAGATCTCTTAGACTGGGTTTTATTTTGGATGTTTGGAACAGGGGGGTTAAAAATTTCATTATTGTTTCTAAGGACTTCTTCATATTTGTTCATGATTCTTTGTCATAAATGACCTGATCTCAGGTGTCCCTCCTTTGAGGAGGGTGTCATAATGAATGTCTCCAACCATTAGAGTTTTCTGTTTGTGTAGAAACAGGAAAAACCGTGTCTGGGAACAGCTTAAGGGCTGTGCAGCCAAACCTGAGGTTCCTTACAAAGGCTGAGGAAGCTAACTTAGCAGCTTGCTGTGCAGATGTGGCAATCTGAAGTGGCAGAATGAGCCCTACGACCGTATTTACCCCTGAAATAACCTCAAAGACTTCAGCCATGGTGATGCTCAATCGGCTTTGCTAGTTGCTTGTGTTTACTCATAGACTTCCTGATAACCTATTTATCAAAATTGGGTGCACATAACAGAACAGACGTTGGATGAGACTCTTTTGCTGCTTGTAGAGTAAGAGAATTCTATTTTCTTCTTGTTTTCACTTTCTAATCTTCAATAGGGGCACAATATTAAAAGTATGTTGCTTAAGAAAGCAAGAAATCAGAAATCAAGTTCAAAATTTTTTCCTTTATTTTCACAGAACAGAGGCCAGATCAATTCCCTCTTCTTCCCTTTGCCTGAGTTTCTTGTTCTAAAATCTTTGGCATCTGGAGCAGTAGACATTTACTAGTTCTCATACATTTTCTGTGCATTTACTCTGTGTTTTTTTTGGAGAGGTAGGATTTTGACAAATACCGTGGAGTTTCTTACACTACAGCAGTTAAGTCATACATTTAAATTCTAAAATGGGACTTGAAATGAGAGATGTGAATGCAGAAAGACCTAGAGTATGAGCCCAGAGACCCTTCATAACTTTACACTGTACAAGACAGAGCTGTCTAGCACAGAAAGGCTTTTGAAATATAGAGTGGCATGAGATCGTATAGTATGACTGTAATAAATCACTAATGAAAGAAGTAGATATAAAAGGAATACTTTCATATAAAATGCCCCCTTTTTTAATGCCAGTATTATTTAATATTCTTTATCTGCATGCACAAGAACAGAAGTAGTGCTGCTGTGTCAATTCATGCTATTCAAGGGTTCCTTTTATGGATAATATATCTCAAAATTATATTGTCTTAACAGACATTTAATTTAGTTGAACTACACACATACATGTAGTTGGTGACATGTATAGAGCCTTTAAAAAAACATAAAAATAAGGTAATATAAAAGACCAGAATAAGTGGTGGTTTTTTTCTTCATTATAGAGGGTAATCTTTCACCATTATATGTTAAGGAAGTTTTTTGATTTTAAATATATAACATTTTGGGGAAAGGAGAACTGCATTTATAAGGCAATACAGGTGTTGAATCTGTTTAGATTATTCTGTGAAGTCTTAAAAGAAGCAGATGTTTGAAAAACTGTCAGTAGCAGTTTCAGTAATATTAAGCTAGTCTCTGTTTTTAGAAGTCTAGAATAGAAAGGCAGGGCCTGAACTTTTAAGTGCATATGCGTGCAGAACACAGCTGGAAACAGCATTCTTAAGAGAGCTGCCTACCTTACAATAAACACAGTTGTCTTATACATCATTATGCAACTTGGTTTGAGCTTGATTGAGCTTGTCACTTAGTTTGGTGAAAGTGGACTTTTTAGAAGGGCTGATGGGTGTGTTTACGCTGTGGTCACTCCTACAGACACACCTGAGTTAAGCTGTTGAAATGGATGCTGCTGGCAGAGTTGCAGCACTGAGTGCAGTGCAGGCCACTGCATGAATGTTTACTCAGCTGGTGAAGTGGAGGGTTTTCAGTCTGCTGAGTTTTATGCTACCACTGGTATGCAAATATTTTAACGGATGTGGATGCATAAACACCACCCAACTGTCCAAAACTGTTCTTGGTCTCCTTTGGAGGATGTGGAGATGCTGAAACTGCATTAAAATGAGTTGCAAAGATCCTCCATGTGGCATTGAATGAACAAGTGTCAGAACCAGTGAGACACAGAGCTATCTCTGTGGGACCTTTTGACAGTCACTCTGAGAGATGGAACCAGTTAGCTGGAGGTAACTGTGGTAAAGAGAGTAATTGGCTTCTGAGACCCGAGCTAGAGTCTAATCTGGAGGAGCAGTTGTACTATTTGACCTGACTGGTTATCTTGTTTCCTCTGACAGACTGAAGTGTAATTTTATGTAGAATAGCCTCAAACTAGCTGACTGCTCCTGAAAATGCTGCCTTTATAACTTTTTGAAGGCAGCTACTTCTTCTGTAGTGTTTACACCTGTCAAGCAGAATTTAAATCCTAAAGCCATCTACCAGACTTAAGTTTTACAGTGAAACTTATTGAAAATTCTACCACTTTCTTATGATCTTCAATGTGACTCTAAAAGACAGGAAATAGTATTTTGCAATTTCTCTTGACAGGAATCTACTGGTCTCAAAATGCCCACACCCATCATGGGAGAAAGTAATTCAGTTTTTCGTTATCAATGTGACTTTCACAGATGAGTGCCAAAACAAACATTTATAGAGTTGTATCGCTGATGGAAGAGATTACATCTGTAGGATTGTAACCACTCCCAAGTTTGGTGGTGGAAATAATTACTAGGGTTCCACATGTGCACATCCCATTCTTTGAGGGGTTTTGGTTTGGGTTTTAGGGGCCATTGTAGGGGCCTGAGGGGAGCAGAAATGCCTGTCATAGGAGAATTTTTCTAGCATCACTGACATTTAGGTAAAGTGTATCCTTTTTCTTAACCTGTAGTCCTAACAAAATCTGAGATCTCTATCCACTGATTAAGGTATTGCTTTATTCTGAAAAGCTCTTTTGGGAAGTCTTGTTGCTGTTATACAATATTATATTGGATTCTCAATTGCAGTATGGAAGAAATGCAAAAATACATTTACTGTCGAGTCTGTTCCAAAGGTACATGTTTGATGAAGGTCTGGTGCCTTCAGCCTGATAAGCATCAGCCAGCTTGCTTTCGGGACCTGTTTCAAACAGTGCCCCGGGACTGACACAAAAGTGTTCTAAGATTAAGATAAATAAACTGTTTCAATAGCAGTCAACATCTATCTCAAATATGAGTATATTGAACACATTTAGATGAGCATTTTGTAAGCCAGAAAATATTTTGTTTTACCTTTGTTTCATAGTAAGTTTTGAGAATTTATTAACTGCGCTTCACAGATCGTAGGAATGTGATAGATGATTGTGGGGAACATACCCTTTCCTTTGGAATAATTTTTATTTGTAAATATAGGAAAAAAGGGGAGTATCTGGTGGCTTGTTCCTAACATGGTGTGTCACAAGCCAAAGTATCCTTGATTAGGGTGCTCATGATTTGTCCTAGTTGCAGTAAATCTGTGAGACCCTTTGGAAAACCCTGCAGTCTGACTGCATACGATTTATTTTCACCAGTGACCACCATTAATTTAAGTATAGATTAAAGGAGCCCTTGTCAAGTCTCATATTTCTCTTAAGTAAGCTGAATTAAATTATTGGGAATTTTCCCTGGAGAAGTACTGTAGCTTTACTTTCCTTTCTTGCTTTAGCAATTGTTCAGGAACAATTATAGAAAGAGATTCATCAGGAGCATTGTTTAACTTGTGTAACCTACTTCTGTACATATGTATACACATGTGTGTAACAGAGAAACCTCTGGGTTTCTTTGTAGAGAAATTGTACGGAAAAGTCTGTTTGAAAGACCATATCAATTTGTTTCATAAAATCTATACAGTGTATATCAAATTATCTCAACAAGGGAGCCAGAAGTATTACATGAAGGCATGAAAGCCAGCATTAATATACATTGTGCACTTCGCATTATCTCAGTAGTTTCTCATAGTTTGTGGGACATGTTCTCTGTTTGCAAAAACCTAATTTTTCTATCTTACCTAACTTTCTTGCATTTTTAGACAACCACTAGCTCTGATACTAATTATATATAATACTTCCTTCATTCATGATAGAGATCCTCTTTTAGTTGAAATTACTAAATACTCAGGAATGCCTCCTCTGAGTGTCTTTTCCTTATCTTAAAATCCCACTGTAAACTTTCAATCACTTCTATATTTGCTCAGTTTTATCTTGAAAATGTCCCATGGTCTCTTTTAATTTGAGATCCAAATGAAAAGCAAATGCAGTTTTCTACTATCAATAGCACTTAAGGTGCGATGGGTAACCAGTTAGAGAAAATAAATTAATATAATTAATTCACAATTTATTGTAATATATTAAAAACATACTGAGATAAGCAGATGCTGAGTGTGAGTGAGATGAGGAGTTGCAACAAATAGCTGATGCCTGAATTTTGATACTGAATTTCAAGACTTGCAACTTCCTATATAAAGCAGAAGGTAAGAAAAAGTCAGTTTTGTAGTTTTGGAGACCTACAGACTTGAGCAATGCTACTTTGGTTGCTCTTACTTTGTTTTCTAGCCATTCCTGCAATTTAGAGATTTAGTGATGGAAGTGGAGGAAAAGTGGTGAACAGGATTTATTGTCTGCCATTATTCTCATTAAGAGGGATCCTAAAACACATAGTGGGGATCTCTCTGGTTCCTCTCACTCTGGCTTTTTTCTACTATGATTATTGTCTGGTTACAAATTTCTGTAAGCAGATGGACGAAGGTCAGAGATCAGAGACTATTTCTTTCAAAACCAGAGGTAAAAAAACTCTTAACACTTTACTCTTTATGCTATTGCAAAGGTGCATAAAGAAGTGTGAAGCGGTTTTAGAGTGCAGAACCAAGAAACAAGGGAAAGGAGTGAAGCAGAGCAGGCTGGAGCTGAAGAGTTTTTCATTCAGCAACAGATACAGTTTATGTCAGAAAGACAGCAGCCTTCTTCAATCCTTTCCTTGGAGACTGCAAATTAGACTAAACCAGGTCGGGAGTCTAGTTGTGCCCTTCTGTGGAATAGGTTTTCCCCACTAGCCGCTCATGGGGGCACCAATCAGTTTCCTGTTGTAAGCCCACTGTAATTGTGGGCTGAGCTAAACCTAATTTGGACCAGGATGGAGTAAATTAGTAGGGGAACAACTGAACATGTGCTTTAACTCCCTTTAATGCAAAAAGCAGAAATGGATTTATAGAGGTCTTGCTGATTATACCTGAGAGGTCTGTTATAGGAAGATCCTTTCCCAAGCCTTTAGGCACTTAAGCTTCAGAGGAAACAAAATAGGGAGCAACAGGTTGTCAGTGCTTTTACTTTTATTCTAAAGGCAATACTTGATACCAGATATTATCTAATAGTTAATCTGTACTTCGGGAGTTTTTTACCATTAGCATGGAGTTGTAAGGTGTTTTTTTCCTCAGAAAACCTAGACCAGATATATGGGCCATCCAATCTTCTGAAGAAGGGGCTTCATCTGAGATACGCTCACTTTTTGAGGAATAATCCAGAGGGTTGTGTTTTTGTCTGAAACAGTCTCTTAAACCAGTGTTGTCCACTTGGAAAAAATCATGAAAAGTCACCTACCATGTGTGAACCCTGTCTGAATTTGAAAGGATTTTTGTGCCATCAGAAGGGCCCTTTTTCTGTACAGAAGGGGCATTCCAAAGCTTGCTTTTATGAACATCTGACTGAAATCATGTTTAAGAGACAAAGTAATATTACTTAGTGTACTAGATTACTAACATTTATCATTCCTCTGCCATCCCAAAACATGATGTTGTTTTGCTCTAAATGGCTTAGAGAACAAAACAAATATTTTACCATGTGTTTTTCAGAAAGTTACTTGAGTGGCCAAATATTTTAAAAACATTTCTTTTTATGTCAGCAATCTGATAAAAAGTAGTCGTACCAGTGTGGAGCTGCTGAGATTGATCAGTGAGTGATGAACTTCTATCAAAATGCATCAGCGGAGACACTGCTAACCAGGAGACTCTCCATCCTAAAGAGGTGGACATCCTCTCTGGTTGCTTCTAATGCTGATCACAGGCTATACCTGAATTATCTTTGTGGAGCCAAGTTAAAATGTACTATTAAATTGCCGTTCATGTTGTCTGTAGCACAAATGTCATATATGCTATGTTGAATATTTTTGAAAATTTTAACTGTTTGTACTGGTATATAAGGCTCTGCTTTGTTTTTTCATACTCTTATCAGTCTTTTCATACTCTTATCTGGATTAATCTATCACCTGCAAGTAAACAAACATCTTCTGTCCTTAGCCATGGAGGAAGCAAGGCTTCTGCTGGAGTTGGCTCTCTCCTTTTCCAGGACACCTTGTTAAGATGCTTCTAATGAAAGTCCCATCTGGTTTTAACTGTATGGCTGCAAGGCAAAAGTCAACTCCTGCTTTTCTTTCTTTTTTGTTTTATTCATTTCCCTTTCACATGGCTCTTTGTGCTAGCTAGACAATAATCTTGGATACTTCTCTTTCACCCTGCAGCAGGAGAAAAACACTTAAGAGGCAGTGATGTACTCAAGGCCGATTTTTCTTGCTATTAATACTTTAAGATCCTGCCTTTGGCAGAAATTTGGAAAGTACCGCACGCTTGGTGCAGCTGTAGGAGACAAGGTGGGGTTTCTTCCACTGCAGAGTGATTGACACACGTGCTGGAACAGCAATTATCACAGTGAGTTACCCTAGGGTTGAATACCTGGACTACTAAACAAAAAGTGTTCTAAAAAGTCTTCTCCTTATAGATACAGGCTAGATTAGTCTATTTATCTATTTTAATAATCTCTATGCTGTAGTGAACATATATTGCTCAATTCCAGTTTTAAGCCTGCTTTGAGCTGCTAATCATTGTGGCTTTCCACTGCAGATATCTGTTTTGATTTCTATGTCTTTCATAAAATTATAATTATTAATTCACTAAGCTCCACCTGCTTCTATTATCTGCCTATTCTGTAAGATTAAATTTACTGAGGTGTGAGTTAGGCATCTGCAGAGTGTTTTTGAAGGTGGAGAGTAACAAGGTGTCCCTGCTTCAACTGACTTAACATTTATTGCATTGATACACTGTTGTTACGTACATGACTGTCATATGAAAAATCCTCTTAAGACTAGAGGTGACTGTAGGCCATGTAGAGCCACTAAATATATCTTTTAGTTAATCTCTACTGGTTTCCTGATTACTAATATCTGAAGCATAAGAAGTGACCCAACCTGTCTGACATTTTGCCTTGGTAAAGCCTGACAGGTAAGGTCAGGTGGCACATTTGTGCATCCACCACAAAAGGCCAAGAAAAGCTTGCAATAGGTATTTCTAGGTCTATTGTGCAGACACTGTACAACCAATTGTACAACCTCAGGCTTAATAAAGGAATGGGATCGTTTCCTGAATTTCAAAGGTGAAGCTGAGGTCTACAGTAGTACACTTACTAACATCTAAGATGTTGAAAAAAGTGTTTTTCAAATTACCTGAAGTATTTTGAAAAATACCATGTACTGAACAGATAAATCAGGATGTAGCTTAGCTCAAGTAAAAGTACTGCATTATCACAAAAACATTTGCTATTTTACTTACCAAAGTTTAAAACAGCTGAGCAACTTTTAAAAATGTTTGCATTCTCTTGTGGTATTTTTGTAGAAAAAAAATTCAAATATTTAGAGATTTTTTTTGCTTTTCTATACAAAGGTGTGAAGTTATGCTTTTCAGAGTATGTGGCATATGCAGCATTGTTTTCTTTTGTGAGTACTAAAAAGTTTGTTCCAAGCTTAGAGGTAAAAATTAGTAGAAATGCAGCACATTAACAATTGTGCAGTTTTTCTTTTCATATTTCTTTTTCCTCTAGAAAAGGAATCAACTGCCAGATTGAAAATTTTTGTACTGCATGTATTGCTCAATGTAGAAGAAAAGACTGGTTTGTTTCTGGGTAAATTTTTTGTTCTTTAGGTGCTGCAGTTAGTTTCTCCTGGACTGTTGATGTTTGTTTATTTGTAGTTTCATTTAAAATCAGGGGTTTTTTTCCTCTTTTATTAAGCAGACTTTGTCCATGGAAGGACTTCTGCTGGTATTAGCTTTATACATGTGATTACTAGAGGTGATATGGAAGAGTGTTCATGTTAATGTAGAGATTTAATTCTTCTTACAAAAAGGATTCCAGGAATCTACAGTGAGTTTAAATGTATAAAAAGGTGTTATTTGAAACTTAAGTGCCAGAATAATCTTCAAAGCCAGCTGTAAAATGGTAGAAGACCCTGCTAGTGCATATAAAAAGTTACCATCCATGACATGAAGGAAAGTGGAGCTCAAGCTAAATAAACATGAAGCACACACCACAACACACACAGTTTTTTATAGGCATAAGTGAGATATTTATGCTGTCTCTCTGTTTATATTTATATTTATATTTATATTTATATTGATATTGATATTTGTATTTGTATTCGTATTCAGTATATATGATATTGAATTTAGTAGGATTTTTCAGAGGTGGACAACAGCAGCAAACAGCACCTATTGTCATTTTTAACTGGAATCACATTTTCTCCAAATCGTGGATTATCTCTGAAGAGAGTTAGCTAGCTCTGGGGAGCCTTGTGTTAGAATTAAGATTGCTAAGTAACTACAATTAGACTACATCACAAAATATAATATCCTATCTAAAAAGGAAATATTTTCTAGTGTGCACTTTAAAGTAAAGTGAGGGTATGAATTGTGTGAATAATCATTCAGAAAGTACTTACAAATCTGATGTTTTCTGAATAGCATCCTGACTGCTGAATGTAAGTGTGATCTAAGCAGTAAAGGAGATAGATCTTATATCTTACAGTTAGCAGGGATGAGGAAGGCTAAGAAGTTGTTACCATCCTTTAAAAAAATATTCACAACCAAAGATATTTTCTATCTGCTCAAACAATATCAGTTTTTATATAAATCTTGTTATCTTTGCAAGTGTCTGCTGCTTAGTTGACATGTTCAAAGTTTCTAAGACCCATTGGCCAGTTATCTTGGATGTTAAATGAGGATAAAGTGAGAGTGGACTGGTCTTAGCACTGTATTTTAGAAAAAAAACAAAACAAAACAAAACAAAAAACAAAACACAAAAGGCATGGAAGGGTAGATAAATGAATTGATAGTTAGAAATTAATTCAAAAGTGTATCTTCCCATATCACAGAAAATTTGAAAGGGATACTGTGCTATATATAAAATTTTGCTCAAGTAAAAACCACTTTGTCCTAAAATGGCCCTAATCTTGGAATACTTACTACCACTGCCCTGAATATTTGCTTTACCAGACATGCTCACATAAAGACAACAGTAATGCCCACATGCAAATACATATGATACCAATATTAATATTTTAGAAATGTGCAGAATGGCTTTCAGTGCCCCATTTAGAAAAAAACCCAGTGAAATGTTGCCCCTACCTTTTAGTGACTGTTGTTGGACTGTCTTTCAATCTGATGGCATTATTAGTGCTGGTTGTTCCTGAAATTTGCAATACACTTATTCTTCAGCTTTGCTTCCCTTTCATGCTTGCATTTCGGCTGACCAGACAAATGCAAACCACAGATAGAATTGTTCAGGTGGGTTTGAAATTGAGCAGAATGAGTCCATCCATCCACAAGGGAGAACTTTTGAGCCGTGGCCTTTGGAGACACGTAATTATTAGTCAACAAGTAGTCTTCTCTCTGGTGATTGATGTACTGTGATCCTTCTCACTAATCCTTGCTATGATTCTTCTAACTAATTGATGAGGGAGATTATTAGGAGTGTTTATGGACCAAGGGAAAACCCAGCCTTAGGGGAATATATTTCTGCTGTTTTCTGTTACCTTTTCTTTTTTCCCTCTCCTTCATGTAATTACTATGTAGGAAGAAAATATTGACTCATATCCTGGGTTTGCCAGGTACACCTCATTGTTGTGGTTTTTTTTACACCTACATCTAAATGCAATCCCAAGAATGACAAAATTTGAACCTATTTTCTCAAGAAGCAGAGACGTTTTCATGTCAGTGTGCTGCTGGGTCCAGCTGAGGCAATCAAACAAGAACAAGGCCAATGACTTTGGAATTACTTGTGAGTCTTTTTTCCTGATCCAAGGTCTTTGGCTGTAGTCCTGTTGTCATTCAAATAATCTTGGGCACATAGCTGCCTTTCTGTAAAACTGCTACTCAATATCGTGAACACATCAGCTTTATGTATCACTATGATACTTGATATAACATAAAATTAGAATTGTGAGGATTGACCATACTTGATCTTGACTGCACCCTTTCATACAAAATTAAAGCTTCAAAGTTTTCTGAAATAATTTGAACCAGCAGAATTGCTTTATACTACATCAGCACTTTGCCATATGTGACTACATAATTTTTCGTGTGATAGGAGCAACCCCAAAGACAAATTTCTCTCTTTACAAAACCACTGTTTCTTACATGAAACAGCAGCACCTGTTTTTCTCAGAGAGAAGCTGCAGCATACAAGACACATAATTTAGCACGGTACATACAATGAGCCCATTTCCACAGTCTTTGAACACTTTACACATTTGCTACAGTGGTTACAACAGCTCTTTTACATCCTCTGAAAGTTTCATGTAATTACCTATACTTTTATCTCCTTTTTAAATAAAGTTTCTCATTTTGCATGCTATAAATGGAGTATTTTTGGAGAAAATTAGTAAAATATGTAATTTTGAAATTTAGTATTTGGGAAATAATAGCTGGGCAGGGACAACAAGTGATTTTTTAATATTATTTTCTCTTCAGAAGTAATTTTTTGTGTGTTGTAGTATCTCAGTGAAGTAGGCCTATTCTCCTTAAAGCTGAAGAGTATTTTCTGCTTAAGAAAAACCTTTTCTCCTTTGAAGGACTCTGAGATTTTCTGTTTTGCTTCACATGATTGCATGCTAGTTTGCATATTCCAAATTCAGAGTAATATGCTAGATATCCCCAGCAGCTGGTCTGTATTCCGAAAACCAACACAACAGGAACAAATTTTCTTAAAGTAGAATTTACTACCATTTTAGCCTTTGCCATGAGAAGAGTGCAGGCAGTGGCTTCAATAGTATGATACTCAATTTCTTTGTACCAACAAGAATCCTTCCAGAAAGAGGTAGATTTAAGCTTCTGGCTAAAAATAACTGTTATTGAGTGTGGCCTTCAACCCAGTGTTCTCTGCAGAGAATGTGATGGTATATATGGGGTAACCATTGCCAGACCAGAGATGAAGGAAGTAAGGCAGTTTAATGATCTGGCTGAGATGGGGTTGTTGAACCTCAGTCTAGGAGGAAGGAAGACAGAAACAGGGAAATATGGTTCAAGGAAAGAACAAGGCTTTACTTCAAACCCCTTTATTTTGAATGTTTTGGGATTTTTTGCCCAAAGCCTTATCTTTTAAGCAGCCCTCTTTTTAGCTTGCCCCATCTAAGAGGATGCTGAATTATTCATTCTTCTGAATTGATTTTACAAATTAATATATTATTAAATATAGCCATATACAAAAATATAAATCTCTCATCTCACATAACGGACACAGTGAGACCTCTGGTTTGAAATATTTCTGCTGCCTTATTACCAAACCTTTATTATCTACACCTTTATAAAGACAACTATACATATGACCTTGCAAGCAGAGGTAGAAGGATGGATTTGTTCTTGTTGTCATCTGGAAAACCCATAGTCACCTCAAATGCAAATATTTTCAAGCCTAGCAACTTATGGTGAAATTATGGCATTTTAACTCTTCCAGAGTAAATAGGAAAGAGGTCAAGCAAAAGCTGAGATACCAGATATTGTTCTGAAAATAATCAGAGTTCTAAGTGGTATTTCCAATAATGGGGAACTGACTGAGAAATTAAACTTTACATCCTCAGTAGGTCTGGTGTTTCTGGCACACTGGTGTCCTCAGAGGCAGAATCAAAATGATGACCATATAATAAGACAGTCACCCAAATTACTTGTCCTTTTTGCAGTGGGATAATCTGCATGGCTGTTTCTGACAATCTTGACACTTTTTCTTACTTGGGATTCAGACTGTATCTGGAAGGAGAGGCCTGGCAATCAACTGAGACAACAAATAGAAACACACTGAATTTTCCGGGAAAGCTTAGTTGGGATCAGTCTGAATCAGAGCTGCTCAATAGCAAAGGGTACAAGAGGAACAAGAATGCTGCCAAAGGAAGTGATGCAAGGCCAGAAAGGCTTGGACTAACTTTGCATACTGAACATTTGTCTTCTCCCTTCAAAGTAATGAATCAACATTAATTTCCCACACATTTACATCTCATTGATTTCCTGGGTAAATTGTTATCTCCCCTGATTTAGGGTTGTGCAATAAGCTGGTTAATGTGCACTGATACAGGTGGTTACCCTGCTATAGTCATTGCCCTTAAGTGTTTGCTTTAAGCCCCTGTTACATTCAAGTGGAAGCCTATCTCTTTTTACAGGTATTAATCATCCCTTAGTCAGAAGTCCCAGTGTGGGTGCAGGTGAGCAGTGCTGAGGAGGCATCGCCCTCAGCAAAGGTGTTGCCTCACAAATGTCTGCCAGTTGTACCACTGCTAGGCCTGAAAGGAGCAGTTAAAGATAAAGCCTAAAGTATAGCCCTGCCTGGATTACACTTAGGTTTGGTGTAGGAATGAAATTAGGAAATGAGATATTAAATGAGAGACGATGTCTCTCAGCAACTAGGGTGAAAATAGAGTTGTGCTACCTGTACGACATGCAACTGGGGTCTGTTTCTTCAGAAAGTTCTTCCAAGTGGAAGAACTGCTTGTCTTTCAGTTTTGATGTCTTTGTGAACATCTTTGTTTCTGCTTTCAAGATAGTGCATTACATGACTATGACTTGCAGACTAATTTTCATTCAAGAATGGCTGTGTGAAGGATAGCTCTATGTATATGTAGCTTCTTGTAAGAAACTCTTCATAAGATGTTTGAACTGCCGTCTGGAAGAGACTCTCTGTCCCATTCACTGTGCATTAGTAAGCCAATTGCACATTAACTTTCAAGAAAGCATTAGTACTTTTCAGCCAGATTGTATGTTTTACTGGGGTATTATGCTTTCTTTCATTCTATAAGTATTTTTTCTCACTTTGAAAGGAATTTCTGTTTTTTAAAATTTATTATTACAGGTATGATAGCACTGATATTACATTTGAATTGTGTTGTCTTTGGCCTCAGCAATAAATAGACCATTTGGGTCAGTGTTTTTTCTGCAGCTATATTCCATTCCTAGCAAAATCATGGTCCTAAAAGGTTATTTCTAATACAGCATGTGAAATCTGGGTGATCAGGACCAGCAGATGTAAAATACATCCTCAGCAAGATGAGTGCTCAACTCTAAATAATCCTCAGAGCTTGACATTACCATGGGTACTCATGATATGGTAAGAACTGAATCTGACAAGTTTGGCTGTACTTCATGTCTTTTCAAAGTGTAAAGATTTTTGGGATTTCCCCTCCAAAATATATACTGGCTACAGAAAAATCAGACAGTGGTGTGAAATGTGAACAGCAGAAATCAGGAATCCTGATTTTATCTGTTCAATCCTGTTTTCATCTGAGTTTGTACTTCAAGTCTGAGTCTTTAAGGACTGAGCTCTATCCCTGAAACACATATGTATTTTTTATTTTTCTGTCCTTTAATACCTGTTATGAAAACTGTAGGAATGTAGTATTTCTGAGGTCTATGTCCTGTTTAGGTTTCTTGGTGCATTGATTCAAATGTAGTTTTTCAGGGAAGTCAGACATGCTTAGTCTTTTGCCCTCATTCCAGTGTACGATTTCCTTCTGATTTTCTCAATGCTCTGCTCTGAAAAAAGTGCTGTTATGTTTTTAGTCTCCCATTGCATCCATCCTTCCTGCTTAGAAAAAGAGAGGGATGGGTTTTTTTGTATAATGAGGGATGAAGTGATCTTCACCCACGTTCATAAATCCTTTTAGAGATACTTTGAATGAAAATAAAAGGGAATGTTTGTGAATTTTTGTCCTGCAACATTCTTAAGAGGCTGCATTAACACTGCATATTAGAGTGAGATTTCACAGTATGGTTTCTGGGTGGAAAATCTAGTTAAAAGCTTTTCATCAGACCACTACCCTCAATAATCTGTGGGGAGTGTGCTCTGTGCCAGTGAGTGAAATGAACTGGGTTGTGAACAGACTTCTAAAATAGGGAATGGCAACCTCAGCAGCTCAGTCTTTAACATGTTCTTAGTGACTGACCTGCCCTCCATCACAGGGGTATTTCTTGGTGGTGAAGTGTGCTTTCTAAGCCATAAGAAATCTCTGATACTATTTTTGTTTGTTTGTTTTCTTCTTCTCTTTCAATCTTTGTTGTGTATGAATTTTTAGTCACTTTAATTTCTGGGAAAGTTACAGTGTGTGAACTTCTCTAGAAAAATAATTATCTGTATATTATTTTGATGATTGCTTGGTCTCTGTATAGTTAGTTAATATATAAAATAACAAAATAACAAATCACATCTGTAGATGCTTTGTAGGTTGCTCTCTAGAGTGGCAAAAGTAGTAAGAAATCTTATAAATCTTACAATTGCACAGTAATAGCATAAAATCTTACAAACATGGGATCTCATGAATTTATTTACTGTGCTAGACAAAATGCCACACAGAAATTATGTAAGTCACAGTCTTTGAAGCACACAATGATAACTTCAGGACAGGAATAAAGTAACAGGATGTGTAAAGGTATGCAAGCTCATTATCTTGGATTAAAGAAATTGTTATGGGTAACAAATGGTTTCCAGTTACTTTCATGATTCTTCCTCCATGACTTCAAACTCTTTTCTATTAAATATTTTCACTGCAAATGGCATGAAAGCAGAAAAAAAAAAAAAAGAAAAGAATGGTAGCAGAACATTAATGTCACAAACAGAAAGCTGATGAATTTATTAAAAGATGTATCTTCTCTATCAGGAGTGTCAGGAGTCTCTGGCAAATGATACCTGTGTAATAGCTCTTCCGAGAGACCCACAGCAGATACTGCCCTGGCAAAATGAAATCAGGAGCTCTCTCTTCTGTAAAACTGCAGACCTATTTCTGTTTAAAAGGAGTTCAACCATCACAGGATATATGGGTTTTCTATAAGTGATGTTGTTCCTTGGGTTATTTATGGAAGAGACTGAGCTTAGGGGGTTCCACTGCCACCAGATACAGTGACAACACAATTTTTCCTTTCTGCTCTTGATTTGTTAACTTAATTCACTGCACAACTTTTATACAGAGTTTGCAGTTTCAGAACATTTTCCTTGTATTATGGGACCAAGCCTGAATCAGAGTTTTCAAAATTGTATCCAGGGAGGACCAAGCAGGGATTGGGACATCCTGCTAGAGGGCAGGCAGCAAAATGTGTCTGATCTGTGATTTGAGACGGTGAAGATTTACAAAGTACTTTTCCAAGGTGTTGTTAAAGTTCTACAGGATATTCTCGAGATTCCCTGCTCTCTGCCACCCTGAAGAAAGTGTGTGTGTGTTGTAACAGTTTTAACTCAAGAGCATCTGTGTCAAAGTCATTAAGTAGACAAGATACTTTTATGAATAGAGACCACAGGATCAAGCAGCATATGTAATACAACTGTCTCTTTCAGGAACTGGAAAAAAAATACTGAAGTTTTAACATTGCATGGATGTTGTAATTTCTGATGGCAGCAGAGCCCTGGAATTTGTATTAATTGTCAAAAGTGAAATGACTGTACTATTTTAACAGTTGGGATAAGGAAATCCTCATTGAGAATGAATGAGTCATAAAAAGAACTAGGTTTATGCACAGTAATTAACTTCTCGTTGTCCTAGTGTATGATCTGTTGGATACTGGCACTAGGCCATCATGATAGAGGACATCAAAGTACCTGTTATGCTTACTTCTCCTTTTTAGGTGGAAAGAGCAGAAATTCTACATATCCTTAATATGCAAAATTTGGAGTTTTTTTAAAATTAGTTACAAAACTTTTTTGTATTATTTACAAAAGCCAATACAAAAATAGTGAAGAGAAGAAATAATTCAGTAAATAATGAAGAGAACAGCAGAAGCTCAATGCAGTATGTGTACAGGATAGTGCACATATACAGTGTATGCCTTGTATTTCATAAATCCTAACCTGTAAGCAAGTCCTGAAGTGTGTGATTATACTGAGTCTCTTTCCTTGCAGAAATTTCATTGGTCTCTGTGAAATATCTCTATGTGCAAGGAAGTAAAAAAACCTTGCGGGACTGCTTTGGTAAATTAATGTTTGCAAGATAAAGACAGTAAAGAATTAAACTTCATTATACTTGTAGTTTGTTCTGTGTCCTTAGGGCTTGTTTAATTTATATGCCGTACAAATCATTTACTGAAGCTCAAGCATATGAAAGATACTCCACCAAAAAGATGTACAATGCCAAAGTTTTAGAAAGCAATTGCTTTTACTAATTGATTGTCTTCATTTTAGTTGTACTTTGGCTTTTAACCAATTTATTTAATGGATATCTTTGTTGTAAGCAAAATTTCTCTTCTGACTACATTTAGCAGAAAAAAATATTTTTGTTGTTACTCAGACTTGGCCTTAACTATATTCTGGCGTCAAAAAATGCCAAGTTAGAGAAATTATTTGTTGCTTGCAGAAAGCTCTGTTCTTGGAAGGATTCAAGGCCAATCTCGATGGGCTTTGAGCACAGTGGTCTAGTGGAAGGTGTCTCTGGCCACAGCAAGGGAGTTGAAGCTGGATGGTGTTGAAGGGCCCTTCCAATCAAACCATTCTGTGATCTCTGAATATAGAAGCATGCTGTAGCAGCCTCAGTCCTATCTGACTGATTTCTCTTTCTTTCTTTATTGATCCTCTGTTATGAGTCTCTCTCATAACAGAGAGAGGGTTTGGAACCGTCCATTTTTTTAGAAACATTTATTTCTAATTATTAAAAATAATTAGGCTGCTCTTAGTTAATTCTCTACTTAATTTCTTTCAGCTTGAATGTTTAAGTACCTAGACATGCAGTCTAAATTTTTATCTATAGTTTCTAAACTATTGACTTCATTGACTTTATGCCTTTTTTTTTTTTTTTTGTGGCAGTATTTGCATTGTAAATGCTCTGAGAGACTATTTGATTTTAAACTGGATTTTGCTTTAAATCATGAAACAGATTTTTCACTTGTCCTAGGCACTGTAAAATTTGTGTTTATTAGCTGTCAGTTTTATATAAAGTCTCAACCAATTATCCTAGTTCAAGGATCAAAGATAAAGAAAATGATGTTCTATTCTTTTTTATTTTCTCCATCAAAGAAAAAAAGAATGTAAGAAAAATTTTTAAAACAATTTTAAACAATTTTTAAAAAATTTTAAAGGGAGAAATTACTACTGGAATGTATGTGAAATACATATAAAAAGCCAAAGTTGATGGAAATTGTGAATAAAATTCTTGTGAGGTACAAATACACTTATAAGGTGAAATCCAGTATAGACTTTTATATTTGTGCTCTAACTTTGGAGCACATGTAAGAAATTATGACCTCAATGAATGCCGAGTCCCTCATCAGCATGAGGAACTCTTATATAAGAATTACTTTCTGAAGTAAAAAAATACTGAGTCATCACAGAGAGAGCACATATACATGTCTACCTTCACTTCAAGAATATAATGAATCTCATTGAAACCAAACTTGCAAAACAACATTAATAATATCTCCCTTATTTTTAAACTTATACCTGCTTTAATCTATGTGTTATGCAGCACTCTTTCCAAAAACAAATGCACGTAGGTTGGGTTTACTTGTGACTTTGTTGTGTACTGCTATATATCCATGCCTAATAGCATTAATAACGTGATGACAATAAAGTTGTCTTGTGACTGTTGTCTTTGATTAAAAGCAGGTATCTATTGCTTGAGAATAGTTGGTGTTCATGCCAGGCTATGCTAAGACTTAAGAAATAGGAACTAGTCATTGAAGTACCTAAAGCAAACTTCTTGTGTTATGCAGACTATTATCTCTTATTGAGGATTTGCTCATTTGGTTTGCAGAACATTCATGTACTTTACTAAATTATAGGCAACAACTTTTTTTTGTGTTTTAATAAAAGCAACTTGCAAGCAGAATAGGCACTGTCTTGTCATGATGTTCTTTCTTCTTGCTGACTTAAATGGTAGACTGTTACTGTGTAAAATACAAAAGAAGGTGAGAGATAGACCTTAAGGTAACAATATTCATTTGGACTACAGAATTCAACATTTCCTTTGAAGTTTATCCTTGTGTAGAGCAGGCCGGCTTATATTACCCCACTTGTTGGAGGAGTATGTGCAAGTGTAAATATTGCATAAATTAAATGCTCTACCCTGCTCAGGCTTGTATTTTACTCATAGTTAGTATTTCAGCTCTAGAATTTAATATTTGCTTTTCTCATTTTTTTTCCCCCAAGAAAACACAATACCTCATAAATCAATGGAAAATAGAAAGAGCAGTTAAATACAATTGTTTTGAAGTGGTCTCTTCCACTGAATCCTGTCAGAATTTTTTGTTGCCATTGTTGTACAAAGCTAGTTTTTGTGACGAGACAGAGAAATTTTCAATACTATTCTAGTGCGTCTTCTTGCCAAGTAAATGTACTAGTAGCATTCCTTATCATAATAGAGATTCCTATTTTCAAATGCTGCCTAATCTGTTGAAGGAAAGCTATGGATCTGTGCTTTTTACTTCCATTTTCTAGTCCTCTTTACCATTTTGTTTTAGTCATAAGAGGATTAATACATTTCTGTGAGATAAATGAAAGTATGAAGGAGCTGTTAAGAGTATTTCAAAGCTGTTTATGTGCAATTTTTTTTTCCTGTCTCTGCTCTATAAGAAGGTAATTGCAGTCTTCCTTTTTTTGCAGGGCTGTTTTTAACAGAATGTGGTTACCTCTAAATGCATTGTATTCATATGATGACCGAGACTCTTGCACAACTATACTATTTTCTGCTCCTTGGAATGTAACTCTTCAAAGGACTCAATTTCAGAGGTTGCCCTAACTCCTCCTGATCCACAGCAATTAATTTGAGCCTTCAGGAATCAACAGAGGGGTGGGTGCCAGTTGAAAGCAGGGACATGATGGTTGTCCATTGTTTTTCATGGGAAAGCCCCATGGATATTTTTACCTTCGAATGGAACAACTCCAAGGCTCCTTTGTTAAGGAACTTGCGGGAGTGGGTTCTTGATTATACTAAGTAAGATGCATTCACAGCAGTGATGGTTTATCTTGCTGTGAATCTCACATTTCCTGGAGATAATAGGGTGAAAAGGTTTTCTGATCTTGATGGAAAATTACAAGAACTTTAAAAGCTAGAAAGAACTATTCATCGAGTGACCTATTTGATCCTCTTTTTCATCAAACGATCAACTAATAAGGCTTGAATACAATTGTCAGTTAAATTGAAAGCCATCACATACCTTATTTTAGCCGATGAAGAATAGTCAAACTTAAGTGTACAATAAAATTCAGCTCTGAATTAGGTTCCATCAAGTGAGATGGACTTATCTCACGTTGTCATTCCAAAGCATGAGAATGGAATTTGTCTACTGTTTCTGGTTCACATCCATCTGCCTTAGTATTCATACATTTAGCAGGAGAAGCAGGAGGTGATAACTAACAAGAACTCCCACAGTTTCAGGCTAAAAGCAGCTTTTCTTGCAGCAAAGGAGACAAAGGGGATCCATTTCCTTTCTCTGTCCTTGAGTGCAACCTCACCAGCTCATGCAGCAGGGCCATGCTGCAGTCATCACACACCATGATATCTTCAGAAGATTGATACATGTTCAGACAAACTTTGCTTTGTAACCTCTTGTCTTTTGACATACAGCCACTTGCAGTCTGTCCTTTAATAAAGTCCAGTACTATTCTGCTCTTTAGTCAAGCTATAGATGGATGTAGATAGTGACCTTTCCTTTTGATTAAGGTCATTACTACCTCTTCAGTTTGTTCTTGCCTGTGTGTTGGAAACTGGACAAGGACAGCCGTTGTACCACTTATGGAGAATATGTGGTTATAAAACATCAGGACTTTGTGTAATCACTTGTAATGGCATTTTTCTCTTCCTTTCTTTTAAGGCAGTAGTGGTCAAACCCTGAGAACACATTGTACCATTGAAGACCAGGAAAATTTCTACTTTTTTACTGAATATATTTTATATATTCAGTAAAATATATATAATATTTTATATATTACAGCCAACAGTGAGGGATACAAAACTCTAGGGGATTACTTAGACTTGCAGATCACAAAATCTGAATTTTCAGACATTTCAACAGTGTCATTGCTTCCCTGCTTTGCCAATCACACATTTCCTGAGTCTTTCTTCTTCTTCATGTTCAGACAAACTTGCTTTCAGATTGCTCCCTTCACCAGTCCTTGATGTTCCCCTCCCTTTCCCCTAGGAGAAAATCTGCCCCGTCTCTGACCCACTGCCATGTTTAGTCCCTTCAGGTTGGGTGTTTGTCCCATGGAGCCAAAATTGTTCCCTCAATTCTTTTGTGAGAATTCACCCCTTCTTTTGTGACTGTACCAAATCTATTCCTCATATTAAACCTCTCTCAGTGACTTTTCTGTACTTCTTTGAAGATTATCCATCATTAAAAGTCATACTTAATACAAATGATAAAATATGTATTAGTAGGAGACAAAACTCTTAAGTGCTGTTTCATACTGACTGTATCTCAGTTTTCAGGTTTCTCCTGCAAGTCCAAGCAAGCAATTCAGTAAGCTCAAAGTATTTAATATTGTATATGTTGTTCTTTGCCTCGGTTTGCATTATTTGACAACCATTTTTTAGGTTTATTTGTAAGAAACTTTCAGTAGTGCCAAGTTCTCTTAAAAACTCAGTACATTCTACTGAAATGTTTTTGAGTATGTATCTGTGCATGCATGAATATACACATAAAATATTATAAATACTCCTGTACTGTATATGTATTTACCCCTCTATTATGTTAAAGCTTTTTCCATTTCCTTGTCTAAGGTAACTGGTGCAGATATTCAGGATAAATTGAGCAGTTGATAAAACATGTTGTTTCAGAGTGATTGTTGATATATGTCGAACAGTTTATGTGGTTACTAATATTTTAAAATTAGTAATTAATGAGGCTATCTGGTAAAAAATTGCCAGAATTGACCATATTGATCGTGTTTGTTAAGTTGCAGGCTCTTAAGTGTTATACTACCAGAAAAAGCTGCAAACTGGAATACAGCCTTCGTTACAGAAATTTTCTTTTTTGTTTCACTCCAGATAACCTTTCCTAGTTATTACTTGAGTAAACTTTTCAATACTAGGAGGAAGCTGCATTGTTTCCTTCTAAAAGGCAGTTTGGTACTTGCTGACAGTGGATCATGGAGCTTTGGGAATTTTTGCACTGTGGGTAGAGTCAGGAAGGGCAAAGGAACATCTTTCTCTATGCAAAGTTTGGGCATCAGTGAGATTTCTGGCTTACTAGGAATCTCTAATTATGAACTCTGGACTTAAGGTTTCTGTGGTACCTTGACAATACTGTATGCTTTTGTAGAGATTATGTAACATTAATCAAGGTTCTTGATAGGATGCAAATCTGGGTTTGCAAGAAAGTCCTCAAGGTGGCAAGGCAGAACTGCCTTCCTTGTTTCCTTCCCTTTTATGACTCATTCATTCTGCTGCAAATTTTTTACAGAAACATGGCCCTTTGCATAGCATCACTTATCTTCAAGAAAAGATTCTGTTGAATCAACATCATCCTTTCTGTCTCTTTCTTTCGAATTCCTTGCTCAAGTGCTGGCATACAGCGTGAGTTAAGTGGATTCCCTTGAGACTCAGCTCCTTTTGTATATCCTTGCAATCTAAGGAGGAGACTCATTTTAAAAGAGTCAGACTATTAGTTTTGCTTTACTTACCTGCAGGCATCAAGTGAAACTTGCTATCTTCCTATGGTTAGTCTCTGGCTCATAATATTTATGTACTATATTTTGATGCTACCTGATAACAATTGCCAGCATAAATTAAAGTAGCCACGAGATAATGAATTTAACATGCACTGCCTTTGTCCCCAAGGGACAACCCCAGACATGAGACTAGTTGGATGCTGTGGGTGTCTCAAAACACATTCACTTTCACTGGTCCTGCACCTTACACAGAAGCTCAGGAGGGAGTGTTTAAAAATTTCCTTATGCCAAAGGCACCATCTGATGGGTAGCTGAGGCAGGTTTTGAAATGTGTAATACCACTGGAGCTGGTGGAACAGACCCAAAATTAGCCCACAGACTTTAATTGCATGATGACTCAGGTAATACTCCTTGCAGACAAGATTTTTCTCCTCCTCCTCCCTCCATCTACTTAAAAAATATTGTACTCCATATTTTTATTTATTTACCAAACCTCGATTGCTTGCAATGAGCCATTTCAGGTTCCACCTTACCTGATTTTGATTTTTATAAAGATTTTATTTCTGTTTTTTTAGACAGATGTCTAAACAGCATGTTGGTTCTGAGTTAGGGCGGACACGTAATAGTGAAATTAAAAGACTTCTGTCAGGTTTCTCTTCTGGAAGATCTCTAACTTTCACCTTGCAATGACACAGAAGTTGTATTTGTATCTTTGCCTTCTAATAGAATTCCTACCTTAGCTCTGTATTTCCTAATCAGAGGATCAGGAGTACACCTTGCAAATGAACTAAGTAGCACTTAATTTCTCCCAAAAATAAATATATGGATTGGTTTTTACAAATAAACATTGAAAAGTAATAATGATTTATATAATTAGAAGTGTTTTCATAGTACTGGAACTCACCATTAGGTTTGACAACTTGCACACAAAAGATTTTTAAGTTTAAAGAAATTCAGTTCAGTTTTACTTACAATATAGACTTTTCTCCAAATTAAATAAAATAATCTTAGTTTCAAACATTTTAACCAAGTGTCCTGGAAAGCTGAATGAATACTACATGAAGAGACATCATTTTCCTGGCAAATATTTGTTTTCAATGAATTTTCTGATAAAACAAAAGCATTTTGAAAAATTCCAAGCTTGTTGCTTTCTTTATCAACCAGCCTCACAATTACATGTAATGTGTGTGGTTTTGATACCATTGCTTAATAATCACTAATTTCCCTTTGTGCAGTCAATTGGCATCAAGTTATTGTATCCATATTATGATACCTCTATCCTGAAGATATCATGGTGTCATCTCATCCTATAAGACCTTTTAAGTCTGACTTTTGTTATACTTGGGCCATTTCTATGGGCCTCCCCCTTCTTTAAAGATGCTAATTTTCCTATCTGAACTCCAACAGGTTTATGGTTTCCCACAAAAGCTGTTTTTCCTCACACAGCTGATCTATTTCACAAAATCAAGAAAAACCATAGATTTTCCAATGGCCTATGGAAGGATTTTAGTAAAATATAATGTACTTTCCCATGTCCACACACTGCTATGCGTGTAAAATCCTTGTCTTTTGAACACCCTTTTGCAGGACTCTCAGCCTCCCTTGGTGACAAATAAGGCTCATTTGAGGATTTAATTGTTAGATGTTGCATGCCAGGGGTTTTCAAGGGTAGGAGTCACCAGGAAATCTTGTAATTACTGGGTCTGTGATTTGTCAATAATGAGTAGATGGCCTGAGACAAAAGAAGTCTTAAAGCTCATCCGGCTCTTTAGATTTAGATTTCAAACTGGTATTCATGGTTACTTTCCCATCCTAGACAAAACTCTTAACCTATTTCAAATAATCACAGTAGACAGGGTGTTGTTTCTTCTTTTTATGTAATTTCTGTCTTCAAAGAACACCAACAATTGCACTGGAGCAGTTAATATGTTATGTGTTGACAGCCAATAACAGTCCTATCTGCTGGATATCAGTGGTGAAAAGGGAATGAGTTTGTTAGCTCTCTGCCATTGAAAAGCAAATCCCATCAAGAGCATTTGTGTCGATTGGCAGTATTTAACTACCAAGATGTACTGGGACGCCATAAGAAGAGAACAGTCCCATTTTGCAATTGTTACCAAATGATAAATTGTCTACACCTGGTGAGCTAACACAATCGCTTTTCTCCAACACTACTGACCTAAGAACTGCACAATACCCATTGTGTAAGAAGGAGAACTGGAAGTTCACCAGCCTCAGTGCCCTGCCAACTCAGCCAGGTCAACTGGAACACTGGGGTCTCCAGCCACTTGGGACCACCAGAGTGACCCCAAGGACAGAAGAGCACATGTGTAAAGGGGAGGGAAAATATGTTAATCATTTCAGGGAAATGATTATCATATACATGTTTCGTCTGGCACAATCAATGAATACACACAAACAGAATCTTGCCTGTACTCAGCATGCATGGATTTGGGAGGAGCTATTCCCCCAGCTATGCATCTGGCCAAATATGGAATGTTTGCTTCTTAATGCTACATTGGTGTTAAGAAGGCTGTTTTATTTTACCAAATTTTTGGTAACACAATGAACAAGTTATATGAGAGCCTACAGTATGAAAGAAAAGTCCTAGGATAACAGATGTGATCTTACAGAAAGCCCCACTATCTACTGAATGTTGTTTGCTAATGAATGTTGTTGATAGAGTGTTTTAAGGGACACCAGAGGCCCATTTCTGGCTTGCTAGGCTTTTTACAAATAGAATTGTATGACTGTTCTGTCTGAAAACAAGGACTATCTGAAACATTTACTGCAAAAGAGATTCAGTTGCAGGTAAGAAAGATGATTTTTTTGCTGTTATGGTACTCTCAGGTGTTTGAGAAATGCCTGGAAATGAGCAAGTTTTTCAGATTTTCCACTCCACATAGTAGTTTTGAAATCAGCCTGTGGACAGCATGTCTAAGGGCACCTAATGGCCTCCAGACAGCATAAGTCCATCTGTCGCATACCAAACTCAAGGAAAGCAATCCTTGCCTGAGCTTGGGATGGCACTGACAGGTCTGTTGCTGCATACACAGCTGATCTAGCCCTGAGAGTGGCCTTGCAATATTCCTGAGGAGACAGCCCAAGATACTCACCAAGTCCAAATCAGGATTTGTGCTGCTCCTTCACAGTTGGGGAGCTACACAGGGCTGATTTTCCTACTTGCAACTCAGAAAGAATAGGTTACATGCTCTTAGTGACAGAAGGAATCCCTGAGGCTATCACACTATGAAACATCTACCACCACCTTTGTGCACTGGCTCCTCTCTTTATGTGAGATGTGGCTTCAGGTATGTGAAAGCATCTCCAGAATGATAGATATGTGCCATGGTGTTCTTTGGGTTGAGCCATGTGCCTTTTGGAGTTGAATCTATCCTAACCATGGTTTTGTGTCTATGTATATTACTATATATCTCCCATGTATTTCTTTTTAAACAACAGATTTTCAGAGAGGCAATTTGCTCTTCAGCTAAGTAAGAAATCTTCAAAAGTAATTTCATACATATTCTTCTGAAAATTCCAGCATGTGCAAAATGTCCTCCTTATCTTCTTCCCTGAATGGCTGCTAATCAGATGAAGGGAATAAAATTAATATTTGGATTCACCTCCCTGTCATCATTTAGTCATGGCTGTCCCTTGTGAAAAAAGAAAAAAAATACCCAGCCAACTAACAACGACAAAAAATGGACACAGGTAACACAATTGCAAAGATTGGACAATTTTAAGGAAAATTAAAGAAGAGGACAAATGGAACAGATATTTAGCTTTCTCTGCTGCTGGAATGACAGCATTTTTTGTCATCTCATCAATCAAAACTTTTTAAGGGAGAAAAGGAAATCATCATGGTACTAAGGACTGAAGGCCATAAGAGAGAAAATTCATAAATAGGTGAAATAATGAGCTACATGAAGACTTCCTGCCATGAATGATATTTTGCATCTTTATAAGCTAATAGATATGATGGTATGTAAATTAGAAGACAGTTACTACAAGTTGGTAAGTTAGCTCTAAAAAAGTAGCAGAAAAATACGGTTTCCTTTCTTCCATTCAATTATGTTGAAGGCCCTGTTGATTCTCCCATGGAAACCTCAGTAGATTCTCACATTGCAGACATTGTAGAATGGAATCATAGCCCATGGAATATACTAAAAAAGAAAACGGGGAAAAGATGTGCAAGGATTTACTAATAAAGCATAAATAAAATCCAGCCCTTCTGCCAAGGGCATCTGTAAGGTCACTGTGCACTGGCTTTGGCATCAGTTCCAGGAGCACCTCCAAGTACTGGTGTATAGCAGTGAAGTTTGTTCAAAACAGAGAGGACCCCAGAGCCTTTCAAAATCCATCCACACAATCATTTTGATGATGAATAAAAACAGTCTAGCTGTAACTAGCCAATGTGGTTAGAGTAAATGTCATTACTGAAGGGGGACTGGTGACAGTTAGCAAAGCACGAGGGATGTGTGAGGGGTACCTGAGGAGTGGACAGGCTGCTCAGAGTAGGCAGTAGGGACCATAGGAGGCTCTTCTCAAGCTGTGTGCTGCTGTAAAACTGAAACACAGAAAGATTTTCCCCAATAACCAATAACTTCTGCTCTGTATGTTTGAATGGAAAAGTCTGTGTTTGGCAGCTCTGCTCTGATGGACTGCCTTACTTTCAGTTATGGGGACCAGGGATTTGTTATTTCCCACTCACATCCCTTAGGGATCGCCTCCTCTGACTAATGACCCTACCTGTGTGGGAAGGTCAATATATTATGTAGTAAGTTTTATAGTTTGCCTGCAGTTGAGTCTGAGTCTGGGTCTCTGCATGTTAATTAAGACTGAAGTCCTGCAGTCCTGCAGATGGTGGATGGAAGGTTTCATTTCATATTTTAAGAGATTACTCTTAAGCAAAGGGTCTAATAGGCCTAATAGGGATTGAACCCACAACCTTGGTCTTACTGACACCCTGGTCTAACCAACTGAGCCTGTCTCAGCTGCCCTTCAACATGATCCAGTCTCCAGCTATGCTACACAAGGGAAAAGTGCCCCAAAAACTGATTTTAACTTGTTTCCATCAAATCTGCTTTCTTGCATTAAATATCCACACTTTTTTGGATCAATGAAACATTTGCACTCTCTCTTGGCCTGTCCTGTTGAAATTATTGTTCCCTCTGCAAAGTTTTGTGGTATCCTCTTCTTCTTCCATGTTGTTGTGGAGAACGTTCATAACCTCCTCTTGAAACTCTGATTTTCCTCATATGTCATTTACTTTCTGCACAGTACTTTTTGTGTTCTTCCTTCTTAGAGTCATCTATTGTAACTTTTTTTGAAACTTACAGTTTGTGCTGCGTTTCTCTGTGATTCCTGTCTGTTCTAATAATACATCTCTGTGATAAGGGCATGTAGCTGCTCAGCATTTTGGCACTGCCTTTCCCTTAAAATCTATTACCAGAAGAGCAAATCACAGAATGTATCATTCACATTCTCAGCAGGTAAGAATAGATTTAAATTTTCTTTTGGTACAGTTGTTAAAGAACTGTTTACAACTCAGTACTTTGCAATATTTCTTTGTTGTTTTGTGAGGCTTCTTAGAGGGACTTGCTAACCGAAAGAAAAATAATAATATGGCAATTGCAACTATCAGTTGGTATCGGTATCTTAAGATATTATTGGATGTTAAAGCCACAGAATTGCCACTTTGCAGCTGGGAATCTGATATTTGTAAAGGACAAAAACATCCTCCCAATTTGAGAGTAACATTTGAACATACATGGCCTGAAGGGGGCCTATAAAACAGCCCAGTTCTATACACTTCTGATTTTAGAGGAAAATACACCATTGGAATGGTGCAGCTCTGGCTCTTCTATTTACTTTGAATAAATTAAATAACTTGCAATAAAAAGATTATTTCCTTCTGTGATTATTTTTAACCTCTTCCTGTAATATGTATCACAAAGATGTTAAAAATGCCAAAGATCTCTAAGTAATTTTCATATTTCAAGTCAGTTAAAGCAATTTTAGATACACTATAGAAGATAGAGCTATAATACATAAATACATATTATTGTATACAAAATGGAGCAAGTACACATCTGTTTCCTACTTCTTTTTCATGGAAGTGTCACAGTCATCATCAGACTTCATTTACAGAGTGAGGGCAAGACAACTGGATTTGCCTGGGCTTACCTTTTAGTTGCATTTGTGAAAATTGGAAGTGCCTCAGCTTTGATTTCCATTTTGTATTACTTGTCAGTTTGTGAAGAAACATCTGTGTTAACTGTGTATTGTAGAAAGCCTGCACTTCAGCTGCTCATTTTATCTATGGTAAAAAAGCACATACACATTTTCAATTGGTACATTTTCATTTTTAAAAATATAATACTACCATTTCAGTAATTCTGCATTTTTCCCTTAACTCATGGAGATCAAAAAGTACTGTCATTGCTAAAGTATTAACTTTCTTTCGTTTGTGTTCAATAGTCTCTAATTTTTACCAAGGAATTACTAAATAATTTACAGAAGTTATCTACCAAAAGCACCTCAGCTTTGTTATTTTATGTAGTTTCTATTTTATTCCTACTGCATATTCCATAAAAAGATTCCAGATGAATTTATTTTCCAGCACTTAATTATCACCAGAGATCAGATGTTTGGCTGATTCATAGACAAACTTAGAGCCTTCCTCACAGCTGTGGTTTTTCAAGTAGGAACTAGCTTCCTTATTTCACCCTCTTTCCTCTTGTGATCTGATTCTCTTTATGAGTAAGGGCTTCATCTCTCTTCATTCTTATATGACTGCAAGATTTTTCACTGTAGGTAAGGCTGAGATTTACTTTTGTATATATATACATTTGTATATCTATGTGTGTGCATATATTTTTATATACACACTGAGAAATTTTTATAAGAATATTGACTTGAGTTCTCTATATAATTTTTTTGAATTAGTTTGCTTTTCCTTTTAAGGTGGTGTGGTAAAAATTATAATAATCCTTATAAGTAACTGGCAGTATTTTTTTAGAGAATTCATTTTGGCAAAGGGCACTGTTATCCCTCGCATGGTAACTCTTGAAAGAGGTGACAAGAAAAAAAATTAGAACAAACATGTAAAAAACTGCATTTTTTTAAACTCTTTCCACTTTTTCTCTGTTTTTGTATTCTTTTCAAATGTTGTCCCAAGCTGACATTTTGTTGTTGTTAGAAAAGTAAGTACTGTGTGCTCTCCAAAGGAAATTGGGGATAAAATGGCTTTTGAAAAGATCGCTGCCTGCACTGAAGGGTAGTATAACATGTCCTCCGATCAGACACCCTGATTATTTATTCTTCAGTAATGAGCTTTCAAAGTGATAATCTGCAAACGGTAATTTGATCATTTGAAGAATATAGTGCTTCTACTAAATTTATATACACAGTTATGCAGAAAAGCAACATATAAACTCTGGAGAATAGAGTGAAATTCACAGCAGCATACATTTATTCCATTCCACAGGACAAAAATCCCTAAACCTCACAGGGTAGTATCTAAATCTTGTTTCTGTAATGGCTATCTTTATACCTTACTTGTTTTTACCTTATTGCTGTCACTCAGGTTTCTCTCCTGTCAGACATTCAAGATTATTCCCAACAAACTTATACAGGATTCCTGACAGTACTGTGCAGGTATCAATTTTTAAAAATATTCCTTTACAGGAGGTTCATTGGTTGGGGTTTGGATTTTTGGTGTTAGTTTGGTGTTTTTTAGACTGCAATAGACTTTTCAGACTTCAGCTGAACCATGAATTAATTATAATTATTGTCGATAAGTGAAATAGAGTATAATTGGAATGTCTCACTCTTCTGTAGGAGGCATAAATGGCTTTTGGTCTGGTAATTTTCATATCCAGAAACTCTCACTTTAAATTAGGGGTGGAGTGCTTTATGGCAGCTTTGCATTTGTTGTAACAAGAAAAATACACAAAGCTCTCTTCAATACACAGTGTCAGCCATTTAAACACTAGTGTTCTAGTGTTCTTCTTCCTTCACTCAAAGCATTTTTCCTTGTATTTTTCAAGTACAAAATAAAGTAAGTGAAGAACAACTGTGTGTCCAGTTCCTGAGGAGTCTCAGAGCTTCTTCCTTTAAGAGGTAGCTTAAACTAGACAAAAAAACAAAAAAAAAAAAACAAAACAAAACAAAAAAAAAAAAAAAAAAAAAAAAAAATCACAGTCTTATCCTAGATATAAAAATGTCTGGCATTCTCAGAGGCTTATGTTTTTCACTTTATTCAAGCCAGCAACTGGCAAGCCTCTGTGAGTTTTCTATTGGCTGTAAAGTTTGGTCCTGCTCTGAATTTGGTGAATGATTAGCTGACGTGTCTTCAAATTACATAGATGTCCCTGACTCCTGCAGTTTTCCTCTTGTGCTCAACAGTCCTTCCCTGGAACAAATTCAACATCTCTCCCCCTTTTCTGTCCCTTCACCTCGGTTCGCTCCCACCCAACCCTTTACAGATCTTCTGTGTCACACTGTCCCTTCCTGTAAGGATCATCTCTTCACACTGTCATCAGCTGACTTCCTTACTCCTTTCAAAATGAAGGTCAGAATGATCTTCCCTCTGTTGCCCATGAAGATTTGCTTTGAGGATGCCAAAGTTTCAGCCAGGAGAATTGTGCGAATGGTGCTTTTTATGGGCCTCATCTGAAAAAATGTTTTTCAAGGGTTTCAGAATTTCAGCACAGATGTTCAGAAAGGAATCAGAAAGTTGGATGTCAGAGATACATCTTATGGTAGCAGCAGCATTTCGCTCTTCCTACTTTTTCTATGAACAATTTTCCTCTAGTAGGGTGTTTTTCATAACCAGATAAATTAAATCTTTATGACACAATGGGAAGTTTTACTTCATCCTTGTTGTTTACTGTGTAACTCAGACAGGCTTCCCTTGGTAATATTTCCGATAGCTTTTCTCCTCTGTCACTGCTGAAAAATATGCATGGCTATTGATAGGCATCAGTCAAGAAAATTACTTTCTTCAACCTACAATGGCAACAATTGGACATCTGTGGATTTGTACACCAAAATGTGAAATCCAAATGTTAAATAAATGTATTAACCATGTTTATAGTTTTATTACCCTGTAATTATATCATATCTTCTGATTGTTTTTCTTTTCATCCCTGTCTATAAAAGGTAGTTGCCTGAACTTGTTGTGAATGTCTGCACTTCTAGTGTTAGTCCTAGTGATGTTTTGCCAGGTTCAGTGGAAGAAAAGGCAGTTGTAGGCATGGAATTGTTATACTGGAGGATCTATCAGATGGTGAACTAGAGACAGCTGTAGACTTGATATGGCCCTGTAGTTATGTTTGGCATCCTGTCTGCCAAAAGGCTTTGTGGAAGGGATCATTAAATGCTGTCTTGAATAGTGGTGGTTGGGAAGTTACAGCAAGGCTAAGCTGTGTGGTGTCAGGGAATTAACTGATTGCAGTAACACAGGGAGAAGGGAATTGTCAGGGTCTTCTCAAATGCAGAGTCCTCTGAACACACTGTTAACTGACTTAATGCTGTAGTTCTCCTGTTAGATTCCAGGGGAAAAAAACCCAACACTTTGTATATATATCTATATTTTTTCATCTTCCTGATCAAAATAACTCCGCAGAAGTCAGCATATCGGCAAACCACTGAAGCCTAAGATGAAACATTATCATTGATTGTAGCAAGGGAGTCCTTCTGATATCTCAGTGACAACTGAAACTGGGCTTGGCTTTGTTCACACCTGTGGTGCAATTGCTATTTCATAATAAAATTCTACTTCCATGACATGGAGGATATTTTGTACTAAATATTCCTTATTTGTTAATTTAAAATGCCAACATTGATTTTACTTTTATTTTCTGGCTGAAATTAAACATTGATAAATATTAAAATATAGGTTATTCACTGATTACTTTGGATAAGAGTCTGAATTTTTTCTGTTGATTTTGGGCAGCAGTTTCTGCAATGAATGTTGCAAAGAGCTTCATGGAAAACAATCCCATTATCCACATGATTTCACAAAGGCAAGGAAGCATTTTGCCATTGCTACATCTGCCTGCTTCAACTATCTGTGGGATGGAAAATGGGACGAGTTTGACACCCGAACAAATCTATGGTAATTTTTAGGAGTACAAAGCAGTGTTTTCTGCTGAAAATAAATGCAAGGTGGTTGGGCTAATAAAATAACAGAGATGTTCCAAGCTTCAAGACTTTTAATAATTATTTGAAAGCTATACTTGGCTTTTGTATTCCACCTGGTGGTCTCTGAAATGTTTATGGGTAAGTTTTATAACTCATGCTGTATAGTTTATAGAAGATTTGCAAAACATTCTCCCACCAGATACGCTTACCTTCAGTGAGGACAACTGCCTCTAAGTGGTAATTTAACAGTGCTAGAAGGTAAATCTCTGCATTCTGGTTAAAGTAGTATGACAATTCTGAAGCTGGAGGATACTTGGCTTTCTCAATTGAATATGGTATTAGAAATTCAGTAGTGGGAATTACAGAAAAACATGTAAACAGATAAAATTCCTCCTCTTCAGCTTCAGTTCACTTAAGGGTGTTTTCAACACTTCAGTTATTCGTTAAGTTTTTTTACTAGTGCTCCCGAAACCACCTTATCATCAGCTGATTTCCATTTTAAGGGAGCCTGCGGCTGAATTAAGTGAAAGATCTTGACATATTGGAGAACTGGGGAGAGTTCTAGTTTTAGCTTTAGCTAATAACAGGTCATCTGATACATTCCCATAAGCCATAATTGGTGTTGCTTAAATGAAGGAGCTCCAGCTCAAACTCTCTGTCAGTTTTGGCTTATTGTAGATGAGAGAGGTCATCTGCACTCTGCTGGTGACAGAACTGTCACCTCCAATTCTTACACCAATCATTGCTTTTTTCCTCATACTTTTCAGGAATCACCTGCTTAAAGTTTAGAAATGGCAGAAATCAGATGTTGAGCATAGGGCACAACTTCTGTTGACTAACTTCACCATGGGTGTAGAGGGGTGGTTAGGAATGATTGGTAAACTGGTACATAAACTTAATCAGGGGAAGGAGGCCACATTTTTTCCTTTTCTTTTACCCTGTGTTCCCCAAACAGTCCATTAGAGTCTCTCTAGCTAAGACAAAATGCAGAGAAATATCAAGATGCGTGTAACTATTTGTTGTCTATGGAAGACTCAGCTCTGACCTTCACACAAATGGCAGAGATGCACAGATCTTAAAGGTGGAATTTCCGTTGCTATCTGTGGGAATTTTACTATTCATTTACCAGGAAAGAGAAACAGTCTGGGCCCTCAATCAATGTGAGATTGATCTGTATTGGTTCTGTTGACACTGAAGTTCCTAAAGAGACATAACCATTATGATGGCAAACTGATACTTAGCGGTGTCCTCTCTGGGCTTGCCCGGATGAGTGATTCACTTGAAACACTTTTTACTTTGAGTCAATTGAATGGCTTTTGATACTGAAATTTTTAGCAGAGAGATACATTTACTGATTTTGAGATCTTTTGAACTTGCAAATAATGCATCAGTTTTTGGGATCACAAACATAATCTTGGCTTGCTGTGATGGGGCAAAATTTGGAATGTCATCCTAGAGGGGATGACATCCCCTCTAGGACATCCCCTTCTTCATCCTTTGACCCTGTGAGTAATGAGCTTAAAACCAAACATGATAACTTTAAAAAGTGCAGCTCAGGGCTGAGGTTTAGGAAGTTGCTAGTGCCTTGGCACCTCTACTCTTCCTCTGTCAATGCTCCTGCAATTATTGTGGAATTTCTTCTCTTTCCCCTCTTATAGATGTAATTCTTGGCCTCAGATCCATCCACATATTTTGCATGGGAGTTATTGTGTTGGCTTCCATTAGACTATTCATGTATACTTAGAAAAATGCATATGGTAAGGGCTCTGAGTCCTCAAAATCCTCTTATAAGGATGGCTACATTACCTTACCAATCAGAACAACTTGAGAGCTGCCAAACAGTGTGGCTGATGTACCACTATTTAGATTTTCAAAGCACTGGATTTAGAGAAGTTTCGTCCTGGAAAATTAAATAGACAAAAGAGAATAAACAGATTAAAGAAAATAATGTGGGCAGACTTCACTATACAACTAGGGTATTACGCATTTTGGTTGTTTCTTTGATCCACCTTCCAATTGCCATGTTAAATACAATTTATGCTAAGCACAGATCTCTCTAATATGAGAGATCTCCATTTATTCCTTTGTTGTTTTAAAGTTTCGAATGACTGTTCAATTAGTGCCTTGGTTTCCAGGACTATAGTCTTAAAATAGCTATCATCAGACTTAACATATTAAGGACAAGAAATTGATTTGTTAATTAAATATGAAGTGTATCTGTTTAAAGGGGCACAGTTCTAGTCTTTTCTTTTTTCCAAAACCCAGCTCCCAAATTTCATACACATTTATGTATGAAATGAGTGGATGAATTAATATGAATGAAACACATATTTATAAGGTAATTATTTTATTGCAATCCAATTTTTCAAACTAGTGTCAGCTGCACCCAAGTTTCTCCATTTTAAAATCTTATATAGCATCTTGTAATACAGTCCCCTTTGCAGTGTAACAAGCAAGAAAGAATCTGCCCCCCAACTCTTATATTTGGAATGTGATTCTTCAAATTTATTTGCTCGTGAGATTTTACTCATGCAAAAGTTTCACTTGAAACTAGTATATGTATATGTTTTAGTAACTAAGGATTGTCCACATGCAATCAGATTTGCTGGACTGAAATTTTACTATGTCCCAGGTAAAAAACTAAACAAAACAAAACCCAAAAAACTTGTTTGTGACCAATTTGCCCTATAGAGAATGACTGGTTAAAATCACTTCTCCATAGATTACGAGATGCCTCCATAGTCATGGATGCCTCCATAGTTTTTTATAAAAGTATTTAGGGAGAGGTTGAACAGGGGAATAACCACTAAACAACACTCACTATTAATATTTATTGGGAAATTATTACATACATACATACAGCTTAATTTTTGTTGTTTTAATCTTTGTACTGGAATACTCAGACTGGAAAAACTTTAGAAATATTAATTTTTTAATTTCTTTGAATTTAATTTGTTTCACTGGATTGATAAAACCGAGACCATGAACAAGAAACATGCCTCCCTGTTAACTGTTAAAATACACAAGAACGCTCTTTCCATACATTCAGATCTTGAGCCAAAATTAACTGAAGCCTACATCAAGATTCACATTTTCTTGATTGGATTTTTCACAGATTTATCAGTGGAGAACATTTTTAGAAGTCTAGCAAATTATGCAAATGGAGCCCAAGCTGTGCTACTGTAACTATAGTAGACCTTACTGTGTCCCCAGAATCTCTCAAAAGAAAGGTTTAAGATGCAGTGACAGAAACATAAAGCTGAAAGTCTCTACAAGAGACTATGCTTCTGTAAATTTCTGTTAAGCCTCCATGACAGCTGATCACACACTGCTTTGGAAAATTTTTTTGTCTAAATTCATACAGATTTTTTTGCTGCTAACGAAGTTGATCTCTTCTTTCCCATCATGGAGAGTATCTGATCACTTCATTAAACACTTCTTTACATAATCTCCCATCTCTGTACTTTTATATCCAAGTTAAACATATCCACTCGTCTCACTTTTTATTCTAAAGGGCTTGTTTTTCCAGTCCGTTACCATTTGTATTTTTGGAGTGCAGTGCAAATAATCTCTCTTTCAAAGTCAGATCCAAGACAGGATACAGCACAGGATCTGCAATGAATATTAGAATAATTAGCTTCCAAGTCTGCTATATACCACTTCTCTGAATAACATCCCAGGATAGGTACCTTTTTCTCATTCTTTCTAAGGATTCTATGTTGTGCTCCATCTCATTTTACATCTGCCATTTTTTTCCTGAGCAAATGCTTATTATATTAATTAATCAATTTCAACTAAATTTGACTGAAGAATGCATGAGGATCTGTAGTTCTTATGAATTTTGTGAAAATCTGTGTCTGGACAGGTAACAGAGAATTCAGCTACCCTCCTGGATGTAGATGGTTGGCATGTATACCCTGTCCACTCTGTCATTGCAATCCACATCCAGCCTCCTCTTCCTCTGGCATGTGAGGCAGAAAAGGGAACAGAAAAAGAGGGATTTAACAAGCATGAGAGTATATTACAAATATTTGAGGGGGGAAGCTGATGTTTAGGAAGAAATAGCTGAAAATATTGATTTGGAAGAGGCTAAATACAAGTTAATATTTCATTAGTTCCACCACTGACAGCAATTTAGAGGGAATTTTTTGTTTATTTTGCATTTGAGTTTGGTCCTTTGTTTGCTTATTGTCCAAAGCTCCAAAGCTTTGACCTGTTGGCTAATTTTCAGATTGCCGTACACTGTAATCCTTATATGATTTCCTTCAATTATGCTCCTGGATTCCTGGTGTTTTATGCCTTCTTCCCAGGGGCAGTTTGCACTTTAAAGTATATACTCTTACTCTCAAAAAAAAAAAAAAAAAAAAAAAAAAAAAAAAAAAAAAAAAAAAAAAAAAGAGGGGTGGGTATTACAAAAGTAACTGAAATGCAGCATTTAGATGCACTCAATGGGAAGTTTCAGTTGCTGTACAAAAACATTTTCCTATACCCTCACTTTTTCCAGGAGGAAATCTGCACATCTTTTCAGCAGCCTGAGTTTACTTTGCCCATGCTTTTATAAAGTTTATGCTGAAATATTTATTGCACAGCTTTCCTTGCTTACCCCAGAAGTTATGCTTACTGCACAAAAACCCTTCTGAAATATGAATATGTTAGATCAGGCTTCTGAGACTTCAGTTGCCCTGAGGAGTGGAACCAACTGAGCAGAGAGAGAGACTGACAATATTCTCACTACTTTATGATGATCCCCTTTAACTCCGAGGTTACCTGTGCATTTGGAAGTGCCGGTGAAGAGTTTCACTTTGTTGTCTGCAAAGGACAGGTTGTTTGGATAAAGAGCTCCAGCCTGCAAATCTCATTTTTTCCGAAAGAGATGAGATAGTTCAAGTGTTAACAGCAAAGTGGACTATGAAGTGAACAGTTGCAATAATATCACAGTTTAGTCTATTAGCTTTGACATACATTAACTGCTGGTTCATATTATTTATATTCTTCTTCATTTTCCACTCTTACCAATCTGATGCTGTACTCATCATTCAGACAAACTAGAATACAATAAATGACAAAATTTGACAAATTCCAACTGTAAATATTAACGTGCAAATGGTGTATACAGATGCAATATTTGCATTTGTAAATGCAAATATTTACATTTTGCAAAAGGTGCACAGGCATTCTATTCATGGCTTAGTTTTGGAATGATAACAGAATATTTTTTTGAGTTTTGGTGATTTTTATTGTAGAAAATTAAAGCATTTCCCTAAATATTGGCAGGCAAGACATTAGCTGAAGATCAAAAGAATCATTTTTGATTTGTATGGCTTGAAACAGTCCACTTTATTGTATTATGTGCTCAGTGTGGTGCAAAAACAGTTTCACTTTTCATGTTCTTTTTAATGTCAAATATAAATTCGAAGTATGTTACATTGTTAAAGGTGAAACTCCTGCTTTTTAAAAAGAGCAAGCATTAGTCTGAAAAAATAACTTTAAAACCAGGCATCATTGCATGTCCTGTCTCCTTGAGAACAAAATTGGGAGGATGTGAATGGCAAAAGATAACCATAGCTGAAAACTAGGTCTTCTATATATGCAGGGTCACAATAATTTACAGGATTTTCACTTTAATTGTTAATTGATAGAGGAACAGCAAAAATATGTGATCATCTAGGACTCACGTAAGTCATCAAAAATCAAAACAGATATTATTATTTTGTAAGTAGAATGGGTATGCTGACACTTGCTCCCAGGTCGAATTTCCCCTTAAACAGAGAGTCACAAGGATGAGAAAGCTACCTTTCCTTTATCTAAGCACATGCATACGTGTATGCACAGGTATGTATGTATATATGTATATATGTGTATGGGTCTTTCTTTCTAGATACCAATTTAAATGAAAGCACTAAAACCAGATTTATGGTAAGAGGCTTCTTTATATTATATCAGCATTTTTGTGAATGAGGAAAGGAGAAGAAGCCAATAGGTTTCTTTGCTTCTCTGTATGTACCAAACACAGAAATATGCACATGAAAGCATATGTATTTATATATAAGTATACATGAAAAGAAAAAAGTAAATGCTTGACTGTAAAGCTAAAAGTCTGAAAGCAGATGTGTCTTTTCCTTGAAGTGAGACTTTGTGGTCTGTAAAACTACTTTTTGTCTTTTTTAAGTCATCCCATGTCATAATGGTGGAAAGATTAGATTCACTTGTTGTCTTTCCCCTTGGTTCTCGGGCCTTACATAGTGCTGAGAGGCACTTTACAAAGAAAAAGACAGCATGTAAATCTTCAAAGAGATGGATAGACTCTGGAGTGGCAGAGGGAACTATAGCTTGAACAAAATTATCTTCAGGAGCACGCTGTGGCAGTGTGACACTGTCCTTGCTGATTTTTGGTACAGCTGTTGTGTACAGCTGTTTGTGTGAAGTTACAGCTCTGCATGTCTCAGAGCCACCATGGGCTGTTGGGTTTGGGCAAGTGATATCCAAGATCACATTGCTCTTGCAGGTCTTTGGAAGCCTAGTTCTGTTCCCAGACACTTTCCTGATTCTGGTCCACATTTTGTGTCCTGAAGAGCTGTAGGATCGAGCCTGTGTTTTTTATCAATTAAGAGGTTATGGTGTTTTCTCTGAAGTGTCACAGTTGTTCCTCTTCAGTTTCTTCCATTTATGCCAATGCTCTTTCAAACTTAATGTATTTGAAAAATATTATTTTTCTCATCCCAAATTCAGGACACTGGGTTCTGGAAGAAGTTCATTTAGGTTGTATTTTTGTTGGGTTTCTACTTAGTTAGTTAGTTAGTTAGTCAGTCAGTTAGTAGTTATTGCTTGATTCCTTTTTCTGTATAGATGATTCAAAATCACACACAGCGATGCAGATTTGTGAATGCTCTTACGAGGGAGGTCAAAGGCTTGGCAAAAAAGAAATGTATCTTATTCTTTCCTGACATACTTGGTATATTTTTCCATTTGTACTTTAGATCTTCCTTATTTCTTCATTTTCCAATTTCACAAGTGCTAAATTTATTATTTTACACGTTCTGTCATAGTAAAAGTGTTTCTCTGTAGGTCTGATGAAAAATCCCTGGGTACTTTTCAGTTTGACAGATCTCCATAATTGTCCGTAAGGCTATGTAATACTACAATTGAACTTCATATTCTTGCTTTAATTTGTAACATTTTAGGACATATTCCTTCTCACCTAACAAGTAGGCACATGGAAAACAAGGTAGTAATTTTATTTTTAAAAAATCAAAAGAGACACAATTGCAGTGCATCTGTCTACCATCCCTTTACACTAAAAACAGGTTGCTTGGATGCGTAACAATGACTCATGAGAGCATACTGATGCTTAAAAAACCTGACATTACATTTAACCTTATTTATAACAGACATTATTAACAGAAATATTATTTCAGAAATAATTCAGGTTGCTATGGTATCTTTATAAAGCAGTCATGGTATGTATTGTCTCGGACTGCATTAGGCTGGGTTACATAACTTAAGTAATTTTCTTCCCTCTTGTTTATAAATTATTGGTGGAGTGAGATATGAATATCTCCACAAAATCTCTGGCCTTTCTTAGGGAGCTTGTTCACACTTTCTCAGTACTCTGTGTGTATGAATATGTTGTGGCCTATCCACATAATTGTGTTTACATTGCCTATACTGGCATCACCAGCTGCTTTCATTTTTTCAGTTCAATTCTGTGGAAGCTTGAAATAGACTTCTTTAATAAATAACTTTCATCATGTGTGGTTTTTACCTTACAAAGCTTTTGAAAATTTCTTTACAAATGGGTAAGTTTCTCCTTCCCAATTATTAGATTTTTTATTAGGCATTGAAATAATTTTTGTATAAGGGTGTGGGTATATCAACTATATTATTATCATGATCTATTTTGGAACAGAACAAAACCAACATGAAGCAAATTTTAATAAATGAAATGGAAAAAATTACAAGATACATATTTGTATGTCTGCTTGGGGGAAAAAAAAAGTGGGGTTTTTTTAGTCATTGTTAAAACCATAAATCAGGAGGAACATTACAGAAAAGCTGAGTTTTGACATGCAAAGTGTGAGCCCCAGAAATCACAGTTTTGTTTCAGATGATGTAAAGAAAATTACTCTTTAATTTCTGAAGAAAACCACTTAGAGGATTGTATTTTTATCTCTTAGTTCCCAACTAAGATCCTGCCAGCCAAATCAATTGAGAGATTTTGCAAAACAATCAATAACATGACATGAAAGCAGGTTATGTAAGTAGGAGTGCAGATCTTTTAAATATTGTTTATTAGTAAGCAGTAAGAGAAACATGGGCAAATATCAATTCTCTTTGAATTCAGAAGGGATTATTTCCGATGTTAGTCAGTACCTAATAAGCTCAGGCCCTTTGTAGCACGATGCTTTGATGCTGCACAGATCTGGTTTTGAGGCTATTTCTACAAACTAATTAAAAATCAGAAAAGCAAACTTCCTTGCAGTTAGGTAAAATGTACTGTATATACTTGTTCTAAAACAGAAACAAGTGCATTAGAATTCCATAGCAATCATGCTGTTATGAAAATAAATAAATTTCTTATATTGTTACAGATTTTTGCCCTGGTTTCTGGAAGGAGCAGTTTATAGTATTAATCTGCCCAGGCACGCATGCAGAAAGGTGATTTTCAACCAGCCAAAGAATTCTGTCTTCACCCTCATGAATGAATATGCTTTTCCCTCACTAGGAAAAGAAAAAAATTCATGTACTCTGAAGTTTCATGCATAAGACTTTTTCAGGACCAAGACAACCATCTTCGCAGATTTTCTGCAAACCCCAAAACACGAAGAAAACAAAACCTTTGCATTCAAACTTACAGAGTCATTAATGTTAAGCATGACTCAAAAGAAAATAAAGATGTGGAGAACTGATTTTTTTAAAAATTCAGAATCAGTCAAAAGGAGCTTTTTTCTGTTTATCAAGTATGGTTCTACCAAACTGTGCATTCTGGAAAATTAAAAAATAGGTATCTCTGCTGTACAGTGGTGGTGACTGAGAGCAAGGGTATTTTTGTCTGTATATTACTCATTTTATTAAATTGATCAAAGACATAAATATATTTATATTATCCATATTTTATACTTAATTTTTATACATGAATTTTGAAAATCAAAATAGCATTGGGGTTAGGACATCAAACACATGTGAGCAGATTTAAGAATCTTGATTTTGGTAGTAGGAAGATAATTTGTACTGTCATACCTCAGTCCAGTAATACATTAAAGCACACCTTTGCTCTAAGCTGAGCTGCCTGCAGCACTTGCCCATTTGTTTGGGTCTGTAGCTTTTACTGCTCTCCCCTTAAAAAATATTTGTAGCTGGTTATCACAAATCATTGTACTCGAATATGTACAAGAGGCTCTTCCAGGCTTTCTTAACCTCTTTTTGGGTGCACACTGCCAACAAGAATGAAATTTTCACTCAAGATGATTGGAGAAAAACTTGATAATCATTGTAGGTTTTAAAATACATAGTAGCCATAGGTTCTCATGTAACAGCACACTTACTAGTAAAAATTCTATTAAAAGCTATTCAATAGAAATCCAGAAAATTAAATCTAAATACATCAATTCATTGTCTAGTTCCCAAGGCATTCAGAACAAGTTTTTAAAAACTGCTAGTTAAAAACATAAAATATGATGGATTTTTGTCTTTTCTCCATTTTTTTCTCTCTCTGGTCACAAGCAACAGATGGCCACGTGAGATATCATGTGAGCTTGTCCCTGACCTGTATCAGAAGGCCAGGTGAAGTGGTGGACATTCTTCAGCATGCTTGGCAGCCCAGCTTGGAGACTGCTGTTTGCAAGAGAAGGGAATGTGCCAGCTTTTACAGATCTGTACTTGCAAGAGGATACCTAGACCTGTGAGGCAGCACCCTGCCATCTGGCTCCTGGCTGGCACCCAGACACTGTGAGTAATCCTCCAGTGGGGGAGGCATTCCAGCTGAAGGGAGCCATGTCTCATTCCTCAAGCCCTTAGCAAAACCCCCAAATGACCAGCTGTTTCCATAGGAAGAATTAGGGGCTCACCAGGCACATAAGGCTCCCAAGACCTGTTCTTTGGAGGGTTTTGAGGAACACTGGTATCACATATGCTTAGGCAGAATGGGAGAATTTCCTCTCATGTGAAGGAGCCAGGATTGCAGATTTCCTGGCCACTCTTGGCTTTTTTGACCCCCAGCTGATTTCCAGCCCCAGCTGGATGTGAAATGTGTGTGCCCATTCCTCCTTGGCATCAGTCTGACAGCACAGAAGTGTAGACAGCTATGCTAAGTCCAAGAAGCTGGGCAAACCAGGTTTCTGGTCCTCACCAATGTCATCTTGGTGGTCTGTGGGCTAGGATAAGGGCAGGCTCAGCAGTGGTCATGGTGTCCCCACATCACACATAGTCAAGCCCAACATGCATAAGGCACATGAGGCAAACTTCAGGGCTCTGGGCTCCAAAGGTGAGCAAGCAGTTTGGCTGTGCCAGAACTCATCCTTATGCCTGCAAGCAAAACTCTTTTCCCACCTATTCTTTATTCCACTGCCAGTCCTCTGAATCACCATGTCCTTCCCTGCTTCCCCCTCACTTGTATGCACACCTAACTTGCTTGTTTTTTAAAAGATTAAAAAAGTGCAGTTTTCTGCCTACATTCCTGCCTTTGCCATCTTCATTGGGCAAGGCACACAGTGCAGCAGGAACAAATGATTTTTTTTTTCTTGATCTTTATGCTAATAATTTAATACTAAACAGCAGAAATAATTTCAAAATACCAGGAAAGCAATTAAAAGAAAAAAACAAACTTGACATGTAATAAATAATTTAACACCTCACCCTAACTCAACCTGCAGAGTCTTTCAGTCACGTTATGGATGTACACTCATCAGTTTTTGTGGTGCTTTGCATAAATTTCATTAGTATGAACAGAGTAATATTAAAACACACACATAGACACAATTTTCTGGCTTTTCAGTTCATTATGAAATACTTTACCTCTGGGCAGATGACTAATATGCTATTAAATTTCTCTATCCTTGAGTTCTGTCATAGCCAAAAAAAGGGTGCAGTCACTCATAATCTTTATTAAACAAGATGAATACACCCACTCAGGGAAAATGCTGTTGTATGACTTTAATGTGTCCTGCAGCAGCATTAACATGCTTTTAGGTCATTCAGCTCTGTGTTGTGGAGATACAGTAATAAATCCATGGTGAAAACTGGGGGAAATTCCCTCTCTGTTCTGTGTAGTTTGGGAGGCATTACCCAGAAGGTTTAAATTCCTGCTTAGCAGAAGGAAAGCTTTGCCTCATGTTGTATTGTGAACCCTACACACAGTCCAGTATAGATGAGTGTTGTTCATGGTCGTAACAAGGCAGTTGCTTTTATTTAGGAATAAAAAAGAAGTCTGCACAGTTGTACCTCAACACTAGCCAGATTTCCACAATCCCAGTTCAGACCCCCTCTTTACCAAGGACCCCTCATATAATTTTTTTTATTTTCCTGGATTGTTGGTTTCTGATATGGAAACCAGGATAAACAGAATTGCTTCTGCTGCTCCCACAAGCAGTGGATTGATGTGAGTGTGGTCTGCAAAGGCTGGCCACTCTCCAGCATACAGGAGCTGTGCCTGGAACTGGAGAGTTTGACTGATAGTGAGATTCAAAGTGCTGCAGCACTGCAGCTAATTCCCCTTATGTTGATTCATAGGGGATGGATAAAACCCATGATGAGTTTTTAGTGTAGCAGGTCACTGCTGCAAACTATGATGTTTATGTGTCAGGCATACAGTGAACTCTAGCAAACCATTTGTGTGGAGCAAATGTAATTCTGAAGAAATTTTCAGTTTCACCTCTTTTGCAAAACAGGTTTGTTTAAAGTTGTAATATTCTTATGGATTAGTCTTAACAGAATAGACATTAAGCTTGAATTGTTTCTTATTGATTTTATTATTGATTCTGCCTAGAACTAGACATGAATTCCTTTGTTTTTCTTTTAAACTGAGGAGGGAAAACACATAACTACTCTAAATCATAAATAGGAAATCCAAACTGCTTATATAACATTAAAAAAAAAATCATGAAACCTTTTGTGAATAAAATCTAGGCCAGAACCAGTCTATTTCCAAGGTGGAATAGAAATCACCTTACCAGCCATTAAAATGTCTCTATAAATATTAGCTGGAATAAGCTAGTAATTTCAACTGGACAAGAGTTTTCTCTGGTAACTAGTAATGAAGAAATTTCCTTGTCACTGTAACTTCTTTGTCTACCTTTAGAGCTAGTCCTATTGAATGTTGCATGAATGATTCAAAGGCATTTAGAAGAATAACACAAATCTATTTGCCCATACAGGAAATGTAGGATATGTTCTGGTAGTAGCTGACAGTGACAACACTGGAAATTAATTCACCTTATGAACACACCCAATTTGTGCCTTGTTATGAATGGAGAATCATCTGGTTTTCTTGTATTTAGGGATATATTTTTGCTTGGGAAAGGAAATTATTTTTAAGTTGAAAAAGAGGTATTCAGGAAGTTATTTTTAGTCTTTGTACTTTTTTTTTTCTTCCCAAGCTTGCACTTATTGAAATGAACGTGGAATATTTTATTTTATAATTAAGAGATTCATTGTCCTCTCATTGGGGAATATTCTAGAGATAATGCTGTAAATTCTATGAATTCTTGTAAATCCTAGTTATTGTAATAACTCAAATAATATAATATGTAAACCCTAATGATTCTAAGAAATACCTATTGCAGCAAAAGGACAATATGGAAACTAAATTTTAACTCTTTTCAAGAAAGAGAAAGCAAAATTCTCTTAATAACTTCATCAGTAAGAACTCCTTCTTTTATCCCTACTTATTGGTACATTGGATTACTGTAGAAGTACCCGAATTGGTGAAACAAAGGAACATGAACGTGAACAGCATCAACAAAGAAACAACTATCAGGATGATAATGAATCAAGGGCATTGTTAAAAATTGCTCTTCAAGATGCACATTTATTGTGAATGCCTTGGTTTTATGACTTCTATCCTTAGCCTTACAGTATGTAATAAATCCTTAATTTTCTGTGCAGCAACATTTCTCATCTCATTTCTTCGATGTAAATTGCCTAAGGTTGATCTTTAAAGAACTTTTAAAGTGTCTAAATGCTTAATGGGAGAGATAAAGAAATATGACTGCGACTAGAATTCCACTGAGACAAAGATTAGATTGCCAAACTACTCTACTAATGAAAGACAAAACCACTATCTTTATCTTATGATTGTCACAACAGTAAAAGTTCATACCATGTAACTATTTTATTTTTCTGTTTTTCTGTAACTTGCAACTTCATTCAAAACAGATGTAATCAAAACAAAAACAAACAAACAAACAAACAAAACCCCAAACAAAACCCCCAAAGGAAATAAAGCAACAACAACGACAAAAAAATCCAACCAAAAAACCCCCCACCCAAACACTATGTGAATCAAAACAACATAAATATTTAAAACTTTTCTTTGTGAAAATCACTTGGGCTTAAGGATTGTTAATAAACCATGTGATTAAAAATTAGAGTTCTATAAATAACTGTTACTTCATAATGCCAGGCTAAAGACGAAGACAAGAGAGGAGCCATACAATTGTATAGTTCTTATTAAAGTAGCAAACCAGCAACTCATAACCACATTAGAAAAAGATTAATAATTTAGATGTCAAGCTGACACATACTGGACTAGCTTCCTTACCTCTTAAAATTCATAAGTCTATACAGGTCTTTTAGTATGATTCAGATCTCATAATTTAATGAAACAAACTTCATCAGAGGCATTCATTAAATAACAATTCTGATAGAGAGATAATTAAGAATGACGAATTGAAGACCTACTTTCTTTACCTCTGTCATTCTATGAAAAGTTCTGCTAAGGTGTAATTTTCTAATTAAATCATGTGATCCAAATCAATGTTTCAGGCATGTAATTGCTTGGTGTTTTGCTCTTCTTGAAGAAATCATGGAAATTTCCATGAGAATTGAGGATGTACCAGCCTTTTATTACTTTTTAAAATTATCTTCTCATTAAAGATGTTGATAACATCTTTTTCTATACTGTCTTAAAATGGAATGGACTAAATGCAGGAAAGAGTTAGAATTTGGAGTATATTGAGATTAGGTGTTCTTAAAGTTGTGTATTTGCAATAATCTTTTAGGAGGAAGCTGGTCTTTAGTTTAAGTACAGCAAAGTACTTAACTGCACTCTCATTTCTGTCCCTGTTCATGGAAGGACAAAAACACATATTCTACATGAAGGGTATATTTCAGCAATTTTGCACAACTACTTAAATTTTGTTTTCTTCTCCTTTCCTCCTTGTTTTCATCTGCAAAATAATGTCTTAAAAATTAGTGAAGACTCAATTTAGATGTTTTCACTGTTTCTTCTTTATGCAGATAATTTCTGCAACCATGTCAAGACTAAAATCTTATTTTGTATTCCATGCTGCTGTGAATGGAGGTGGCTACTGTCTATCTTTGAGAAGCTCCATCATCAAAAGGTTAGTTGACACCTTGGTTTGTTAAAAAATAGAGAATGTATTTAATATCTTTTCATAGATGGATAAAATTTATCCTTCAAAATTGAAAATAAGGCTGAGTGCAGTGCATAATTCTTAATGATAAAGGAAATTACAAACTAGAAATCATCCATTCCAGTAAAAAAAAATCTATATTCCTATTTTTAGAACAGATTTTAAGACATATACTTAAAATTTCTGGTTTATTCAAGAAGGGTTTCTAGTTTACTCAAGAACAGACCTAGATTTCTTGCTTAAAGAGCATAAGTTTCCTGCGGTCAATTCACTGCTTTTTTGTTTGTTTTGCTTTGGGTTTTTTTCATGTTTCTAGCATTGTTGTCATTACAGAAATCTGACAGGTCTAATGTGACATGTCTTTATGACATCACTGGGGTCTTAATAAGAAGAGGGTGAAAAATCAATTGGATTCCCATTTAATTAAGTTGAATCATTATTACAGACATTTTTTACAACTTGCCCAAATACAAACCATTTTTCTGGCTGATGGTTCCTACCATCCTGTCTCCCAGCTGGCAAATGGAAAAGCTAAGAACAGATGGCACAGAGACTGCAGTTTCTATACTTTCCCAGAAAATTCTCTTTGTTTTAGTGCCTTGTATTAATAGTTACTTTTTCTGATTTGCAATTGACTTCTCGTACACTCTATTATTTTCAAAAATTGCTTAGGTAGCCAAAGTTTGAGACTAGCACATCCTTAGAAATGTGACTAGCAATTCAGTTGCAGTTATTTAGCTTCCAGTCGGTAGCAGTGAGTTAACCATTACCTAGCAGCGGGACTTCAATTCTGTGTGAGGAGGGTTCTATGGATTTTCCAGTTTTCAGAAAAGTTTTCTGGAGACCATGGGCTGCAGATATTCAAGGCAACAGATCTTCAGCCTTACAGTAGTTCAGGTGTCATGCTGATTTTCACATGCTGCCCTATAACTCAGAGACATTTAGCACCTACCCATCAAACTTTGCTTGGCCAGTGTTATTAATCCTTGCCTGGAGGGTAGTTAAAATCACCATTTTCATACCTGTGTTTTTGTGTACTGGAGCTGCTCTTCTCTGACTGCTCTAACATGTCTTGGTGGCATCAGTGACTCCCTGAATGTTGGGATTAATGGGATAACAATGCCTGATTATGCCTCTCCTCCATGCCTGTCCTCCTGGCAGTTTTCACATGTGGTTGTCAAGCTGAATTAAGCATGACCTAGGACAGTATATTAGACTAGAAACTCATTGAACCATAATATCTTCCAATAGACATTCTGACTGCTTTACAGCTTTGCATTCTCTTTATGCTTCTTAGCTAGATGTAAAGGACACAGACAAAAACTAGCTGACTTCACATTTCAATGTCCCCATTACTTTTATGAGAGAGGTGACATGAAGACACAAAAACATATTACCATCATGGAAAATCCCAAGAACTTCAAGTCATGACTGAATGATAAGTATATGTAGCCTCTGAGTAGGATTAACTACTTAAGTATCTGTTTGTAGAAGTTTCTTATCTGAAAGTGTTTTTAAGCATGGTCCTGTGCCCTGAAAATATCTATCATAACTATCTCTGAAATTTCTGGGGTTAATATGAAGGTGGAAAGATTAACGATATCAAACCATCTTCTGTTTTGTATGAACAGTGATAAACTTCTTAGTACTACTGGAGCACAACCTTTATTAGACATGACCTGACCAGACTTGTTCTTCTATTGTAGCTCAAGATTAAAGCATTTGTTGCAACATTTTTTTTTAAGTAATCCTCTCTCTGGCTGACTCATAACAGCTGTTAAATAACTAGATATTTAGCTTAAAATGAACTGAACCTATAAATTTAAAAGTGGTATAATAACCCACCTCTTTACACATAGCAAAATGCTTCTGTCATCATTTGAATACTTTATGCTGACCTCGATGTCTGCATCTGATTGAACTGATCTAATATCATAGTTGACAGAAGATGATAACAATGACGGAGTGAGAAACACTGTACGGTGGGAGTTGTAAAAGTTGACATAAGGTTTTTGAAATGTCTAAAAGATTGTTTGGAGTTTGTGGCTGTGTGTCTCAATGGCAGCACACACAAAAAGTGAACATGCTTTGTTTTTCCTTGTTTTTACCCCCTTTGCCATTTATCTGGTGGTCTCTCTTTCCTCCCACAAGTGCTGTTCAGGAAATCATAGCTTTGTTATAAACATAATGGTGGTATATTCACCATTTATTTTATGCCCTCTTAGAGGTTCTGATTTGTCAGAAACTTCTTAACAGTAATAATACCTGGTGCTCCTACAGCAGCTCATTCTCTCTTGACCACAGTGCCTTAGAAGTGTTGATTTTTTCTGATGGGAGAGGCTGACACCTAGAGAAGTAAAATTACTTATGTAGGACAGATTCAGTCTTTTTATACATAGCCCCCTCCTAACTTACATCACAAGGAATCTTCATGCTTTTTTTCTCCCCAATAAAGGGACAGCATGCATATAAAGGCTTTTATTAAAAAAATTTATGTAAAAACTCAACTCAAGATGAAAGAGAAAAGATTTTCTTTTGTTGACAAAAGTAACTTGCTTCCTTTTCACATAGTCTCTTAGTTCAATTCGCACTGGTCCCAACGTTTCCATTAACCTTTGCAGTAATGTTTGAAAATATATCATCTACTGTTGGAATCAAATCTAGGAAATGAGAAGGTTTTTTTTTTCTATGTGCACAGGTTCCATGAAGACTGAAATAAAATTACAATTTTAAAGATCGCATTCCTGAAACCTTTTAAAAAGACATTCAGCTTTAAGCCTATGTAAAGGGCCTTAGGACTTGAAGGTTAATGATTTGAGTCATGTGTTGTCTCAGTGCAGACCTGAATTCATAAGATAGTAATTCATACCCAGAAGTGAAAATACTCAGTTTTGTTCTCCCCACAGTAAAGATGAGACCACCAGTGTTTGTGGGCCCCAGTGTTTTCAGGACATGCAATTTCCTTCTGGTTTGAGCTACATTTATATTGTTGGGAAGTCTAAGAGTGCTTAGTTACTCTGTACTCTGTGCAAATATAGAGTGAAATAACAGCTTTTTTGAGACCTGATGGAGCACAACAAGGCAGTGACACAGATGCATCTATCATGATACTAATGTGAGCCAGCTGATAGTAAATCTCAGTAATGTGATTTGTTGTTCTCCTCTGAGTGTAAGGGGTAATCAGAAAGGAAGTCTGAAGATGTGAGGTGGAGGAAAATGAGGTGAAGGAAATTCTGGCACTGTGAAGTACACTGCAGTATTAATCACCTTATCATAACAGAAGAAGTGGAGACTGGTATATGAAGACCCTTGACAGTGACAAGAAGTTACCTATACTTGGTAATAAAGACAGGGAAAGAAAGAAGTGGTATGGTGTTACAAAAACTGAAGTCATCTAAGCTGCAATATGAGAAAGTAATATTTACAGCAACAAAGCAGGAATGGAAAGAGCTGATCTAAACTCCTGTTTGCCAGAGTCACAGATAATAATGTTGTGATGAATGTGTGGGATTTTAAGAGTTGAAGATATCAAATGTGTTGTTTCAAACAGCCACATCCCTGAGAAAGAGAAAACAGACAATGAGATGATCAGTTCAGTATTACAGATTGAGAGTGTGTGAGACAGGTAAGCAAAGAAAAGAAAGTAGAGAAAGTCTGCCAGAATAGAGGGATAGCTCAAAACCTCCTGAAGATATGTGAGAGAGACAGGACAAGGCTTCACTTTTGAGAATAAAATTGGCCTAAATTTGAGAATAAAATCTGTGGCTGCCTTGTTTCTCTCAAGTAGCCTTATCTGTTTGTAATTTTGAGGATTAAATAGGAATATTACATATAACATTTTAAAAAAAATTACAGACTCTATCAGGTCAGACATAGCAATTTTTTACTCATTTCAAGAGCATGTGAAGTAACATAGTACAAGAATCCAGTGATGACAAGTATCAGGTGCTCAGTAATATATTAACCATGGGAAAATTAACCTGAATGTTACTGGAAGCAAAACCACTTAGCAAAAGACATGGTCAAAATGATAGTGGGGATGGAGAAGTACATTCTGTTTTGGTCACAGGAGGCCATGCCTGCATAGCAATGGATAGCCTCACAGGGACACTGCAGCTCTGACCTCTCCTGCTCATTTTAGTCTCTCATTTTAGCTATGTAGGTGTTGCTTCTGTACATAGCCTGGTTTCCCTCAGGAAACTGAACTGAAACCATTATGTTTCAACTGTAACAATGGTGTTTGTGCCTCTCTTTTCCCATTCCTCAATAACCTGTTACAAAATCTGAGTCAATGCAGCAAATTCAGAGATGTGTTTTGCACAGGCAAAGGAAGGAGGCTGACAGTGAAGCTGCACAGAGGAGCACCAGACATCACTTGCAGTTGTGCATGTAATGCTCAAGAGACCTCCTGGCCATGCACTGTCATCTGCCCAAGCTGAGAGCAGGGCTTCCATTAGAGCTAGGGGTTTCCCCTCCTGGAAGAGGATGTGATGGGATGAGAAGGGGTAAATGGGATGTAGCACATTGCATCACATAAAACTGGTTTAGCTGTGCTCCTCACAGGACAACTGCTCCACGGCTGCAGTTTTACAGCTCAGGGTGAGGACCTCCAGGGGGCTTGGTCTCTGCTTTAGGACTATGCACAGCTCAGTGTTAATCTGTGGGGTTTTCAGCTAGATGAAAATAAACAAACAAACAAAAACCAAAACAAAAACAACAAAAAAAGTGCCATAGAGTATGGCATCCAATGGCTTTGGAAGAGGAGGAACAGTTTTCTTACAAACTTTTCTCGTCTTTCACCCTCTCCCTCTGCACACCTTTATGTTCTGCCAAGTGTTCCCTCTTAAACAGATACACATCTTTTTCCCAGACTTAATTCCTGTCATCATCTTTGCTTTCTCTGCAATCATCATGCTGTTGAAATCACTAGTAAAATGTACAAATATACAAGAAATTTTTGCAGGTTCTCTTACAAATAAACAAAGTGGAAATTTTCAGCCTATTACTGCCTCCCATTTTTGCTCTGTGTAGCAGCTGTGCTTATATCATGGTTGCTTGTGGCTTTGGAAGATAGAATTTTTTTAGATTACTGGCACCAGAAACATAGGAGGGACAGGATCAGGAGTATGAGCCAAGCCCCGTGGTGATCACTACTCTTTTGGTTCAGAAAGTGGTTTTTTGCCTCTGGCTCTTGCTCTCCTCTCCACCCTCTTATTGAAGAATTCAGCTTTTTTACCTCAGACAAAAAGCCATGGGAAAACAGATACAATTTTTTTAAAATTTGAACACAATTATTGGTTAAATTCACACAGATTTTAAAGGTCAGCACTACGTCCAGTGTCCCTCCTCAAAGATATGGCCCCTTCACACTCGCTAAACTGCATCTTGTATCTGTTTTTCAATAGACACATACTGATACACAGCTGGTGATGAGAAAGGTAAAGAGAGGCAGAAGCAATGTGAGCCCATAAATGAGCTTGGGATGAAGGTGAAGTGTAGCAGTTGTTCTTCAGAACAGAAAATCTAATACTTCTCTTTCTTCTTCAGGAAAGGCTTTCTCTCAAGAGAGCCTATAAACACTGGCAGGCAAAAAGACAGGTCACAAGCTGGAGAAATCAGATGATATAAGTAGAGCTTTAAGTAGACAGTAAAACACAGCACAGGCTGCACGCCTGTAGCACGTACAGGTCCCAGGAGAGCTTCTAGCCCTTTCTCTCTGCTAAGATAATGTTAAGAAGGTCCAATACTAGAGAACAAGAAAAGGAAAGCAATGCACTTCAATTCCTGGCTCACGCCCTAGGCTATGCCATGGGTGAGAGACATGGGTTACTGGGGAACAGGTGGTTTAGAGGAAAAAATACCTGTAGGTGTCTGCTGTGGTTTGATATTGGCCAAACGTCAAGCACCCATGAAAGTGGTTCGCCCACCTCTTCTGCTACGGCTGTACAGAGGAGAGGGGGAAAAAAATAATGAAGGGCTCTTGAGTTGAGATAAGGACTGGGAGAAAAAACACTAAGAGCAAAACATGTTCAAATTTAAAGGTATAAGGTAAATGTATTATTAACATAATCAGAGGAGAATAATGAGAAGTAAAAAAGGCCTTTAAAACACTTTTCCCCTCCTCTTCACCCCTCCTTCCTTCCCACTAATGGTACAGGGAGAGAAGGCATGAGGGTTTTGGTCAGTTTGTTACTCAAAATCTTTTTCTGTTTGCTCAAGGAGAAGAGTCTTTTCTCTGCTATGCCACGGGGTCTCTCCCACAGGCAAACAGTCATCCCAAAACTGTTATGCCATGGGTCACTCATCCACAGAGTGCAGTCTTTTAAGGATAGGTTGCTCTAGTTTGGGAGCCAGGCCCCTCTCTCCCTATTCAGGTCTCCCACTGGATCACAACTTTCTCTGGCATCCACTCACCTCTGTGTGAGCACTTTCCTTATGGACTGTGAGTGGATCTCTGCATCCTCCATGGACTTTGTGTATTACAGGGGTACATTACTGTACCATAGTCCTCACTATGGCTTGCAGAGGAATCTTGGCTCCAACGCTTGGAGCACCTCCTTTCCTTTTTTTTTTTTCCTCTGACCTTGGTGTCCAAGGGTTTTTTTACATATCCTAACTTCCTCCTCTTCTCTGACTAGAAGAAAAACTGCTGCTCATAGGTACCACTGCCAACAAGGTTCACCAAGTCAAAGATTCCTGCAAGATCCCTCAGTGCCAGGAGGCCCATCTCATCTAGGCTCCATGCTAGGGAGTCGCCTGTCACCTTTTCACCGTTGGCCAGGAGGCCCTGCTGCCATCACATGTGCAGTGGTGGCCGCCACAGCGCTGGAGCTGTTTAACACCTCTCTTCATGTGGGGTGATGGGAAGGAGAAGCTGCTGGTGCCACCCCTGCTCTTCTACCCACAGGGGTGGCCAAGCAGGCAAGGCCTGCCATGGGCTGTGCTGAGATGGCAGTGGCCATGGCCATGGATTGCCACAGGCTGTGCCAGGATGGCACCAGGATCAGCGCCTTGCCATCCCTGGAAAAACTGCGCTTGTGCTGTTTTGATTTTCTTCTTAAATACGTCATCACAGAAGTATTACCAATCTCTCTAACTGACTTAGCAATGCGTCCATCTTCAGAGCCATCAAAGATTGGCTCTGTCAGACATGGTGGAAGCTTCTAGCAGCTTCTCACAAAAGCCACTTCTGTGGCCCTCCCTTGCTACTAAAAACCAGGCTGTGCCAAGTCAAGACAATGTGACATGGATGATTTTGCAAATCAACAGACATGGCTTTTGAACCCATACGTACAAAGATAATTCTCCAGTTACAGATGATTTCTTTGGTCTGTATGCATTGACACAAACACATATGCTGATGTATGTTTACATGTGGCCATCAGGTACTCTTACAAGGGCCATGGCGCAAACTTCCCAAACAAACTAAGGTGTATATTTTGGGGTATGCTGCTGTTACCCACTTTACTTATGTGTAGTCATGCTGTTATTAATTTGCTTCAAAACAGCCCAAATTCTTCCTCTGAAATGCAAACACTGATATCTCCAGGGTTAGCAGCATAGAGAATTTCAGTTTATTCCACTTACTAAATCTGATCCAGCTGATAATCACAACCACTGGTGGTTTTGATTTATGATATATAATTGTGTTCAATGGCTGCAAAAATAAAGATCACAAAAATTCAGACATAAATTGAACAAAACTGTTGCCAAATGTGAAGTCATAAATTGCATTTTATGTGATATCTATTTTGTGAAGAGTATACTGTCTAATAGTTTGAACACTGAAGAGAGAAACTCAGTATCAACAACTCACAGTGCTCTCTGACATAATGAAGAGACTACTTAACTGTTAGTAGGACACCTCCAGGAGAACTGCAAATGAACATTTGCTAGGTCAAGGGTTTTACATGTTTCTCATGAGATGAACTTTCACAAGAACTCAAAACTGTAATGAAATTTTGTTCCCCTCTTTCAGTCATTGAAGAGGAGAGAGCATCCCCAAATATTAACTTTTCTCTTGTCTATGAAAGGCAGAGAATGTGGGGTTTCTAATATTTTCAGCACCTTACTGCTCCATTATCATGATGAAGCCAAAAATTCATGCCAAGGGTCAGGGATTTAGTTGTGGAACAACTCAAACATTGGTCTTACCCCATGAAACAAACTGTGGCCAGTTTTCATCATCCCTTCCCTCTAATCTGTGTCAGTACTAAAATAGAAATTTCATCCACAGGTCCCTGGATTTTATTATCCCTCAGACAAGACGAAACTCATTGAAGACCACTTTGTTCCTAGACTAAGAACATTGGCATAAAACAGTCTCAGTTTGCTACTCAGTGAGCTGTGCTACAAGACCAATGTATTTGCCCTCAAACTCCTACGCCAGAAAATAGCTGAGCTAAGAGTCATTTAATCAAACTGCTGAGACTGCTAAAATTTCTACTTGATAAGGAGAAAATTTTCCAGGTTATTGCAAATTTTTATTGTCTTTGTGTATCAAGTCTTTCTTTACAGATTAGAGAAAATAACACACTAGTCCAGAGAAGAATTTGAATATTGTGTTCATGCTAGTATTTGCAACTCCTCCATCAAAACAGGTTTCTTTAGTTACTTATAATTAGTTGCTAAATTTAACATGCCTTGAAACAGAATAGTAGAACCATCACTGGTAATCACAGCACATCTTCTATTAGCCTTCACAATAGATTTTTTTAAAAAATTTTTTTTTTGCATTCTATTCATTTACCTCTCCCTTTTTAGACCACCTGGAACATTTTTGAGAGGCGGACTTTGCTGCAAGCTGTTTGCCCATTCCAGCATGTTGAATGTCACTGTGTGTGCTGACACAGTATTAGAGGTATAATTGACGGGTACCTCCAGGGGTGCATGGAGGGAGCATAGGCAAAAATTTTTACAGAACTCATCCAGGGAATTAATTATTTCAGAGATAGCAAGATAAGCTCTGGTGGTGGGGAAGTATGAGCATGCAGAAGTATTGCCCAGGAAAGGAAAAAGTGGTTGTTATTAATATGCCAGGTCTATATAATGATATTTAATAGCATGTGCAATGTGATAGCTTATGCAACTGTAATATATAAATATAATACAAGCATGACAACAGTGTTTACAGTTATGGTGTAGCACTGTTCAATTCTAAGATAATGAAGAGATTACTTTGATGATGGCAGTGGGTATCTACAACAATCTTAGTAGCATGCAGTCATGGAAGAATTAACAGTACCCCTCTATGGTTATGATTGCTGGATTTTTCTGGTGCTAAAAGGTCTGCAAGAGCCTTCTTTTGTTCCTGAGCATCCCTGTTAATAGCTTAAGACCTCAGGATGTTGCATATGACCAGAGTAATCTGTTAAAGGGCACAGCCACCATGGCAGCTGATGCTCTTGACCTAGTGGTAACAATACTGGCCCTCTTCTGCTGACCCCATCCTTGTCATCCTTGAGTTTTCCCAGCTGCTTAGACAACATGACTTACGGCTCTCTGGCTTTCATTCACTCCATTCTCTGGACAGATTCATCATTACCAAATCACTTGCTGAGCTGATCCAAAAGCAACAAATCATAGCATCTTCCTATTACCACAACTTCATCCTGTAGCTCTTCCCTAGGGGAGACCATTCCCCAAAACCACTCAGAAGTCAGAGATGATCTGTGCTTTCATCAATGCCCTATGTATCCTACCCATGCCATTTTTGCACTTTTTGTTCTAAGTTCTAGAAATCACATTAAATGAACAAGAGAATAAACCTCTTCATGCCAATATCAGCAATTCAATTGTTGTCTTACAAATACATTGATAAGGACAGTAGAACAGAAAAAAAAATTATTCTGATAAGGACAGAAAAAAATAGCACAGCTTTGGAGAAGCAAAGGATGTAGCTTAAGCGAACAGAAGTAATGCAAAACACAACAGGATGCCAGCTTAGCTTTGCAAGGATGACAAAGAAGTTCTGCAAAGCAATGATATTGGGCTTACTCAGAATCAGGGCTGAGGAACAGTCACCCAAAAAGGACCCTGGGCATTGAAGACAACCCCCAAAGAACTGTATAAGGACTTCCAGTGAGAGTTGCAACTATGCAAAATGAAGTAATACACATAAATCAAGTAGGCTGGGATAGCCAATGAGTATGTCATCAGTATGTATAATAAAAGCTCCCAGTTTTGAGCATCTATCCAGTGCTCAGGGAACTCAGAGGAAGGATTCTCCGAGTGACGGTTACACTGCAATAAAGAATGCTGCTTTCTAATACTCAAAATTGTGTTGGAAAGTTTTTATCTGGCTGATTTCTGTACTATCTGCTTTATGGTAAGGCCAGGACAATGATACATTAGTATATTAGTCTTTCATCACAGATAATTCTAAACGTGTTCCTTATGTTAACATAAGTGAAATTACATTAAGGTTTTATTGTGGGTCAGTGATACACTCCCCTGCTGTGAACAGACACCCCTACAGACATCGTGTTTATTCTTCCATATTTATAAAAATATTTTTTTCTTTCTTTGATTCTTCCTGATATCATTTGCAATTTACAAAGTATGTGTCACCTTACAAGCTATGGGACATAGCATGGACCATTTAAAGTGGTTTATTTTTTTTTTGACTCAGTATTGACAGTAAATCTGATCCTACCTAAGTGATTGCAGAGTTGGGGCTGAGCAGGGCAAAACACCTACAAGAGAGTATGTAACTCATCAGGTTGGTTTTGCTAGGACAAGAGATGGTTATCATTGATGGTTCTGAGAAGAAGGGCTTGGGATGCAGAACCCCCATACCTGTCACTCCCTCAGGACACAGCTGACTGAGTTCACTGGTGCTTTTCCTCTCACCCAACTAGAATCCAGTGAGACCATGAGCACTTCAACTCTGATTTCACCTGCTTTTAGGTCATGTTTTGTATGCATTTACTGATATTTTATAACAAAAAACCTTCACCCTTATTTGAATGGAAAATATCTTTCAGATGATCTTACTAGGAGACAATACTTGAGCAACGGTTTCCCTGTACATGACTTTTCAGCATTCACATATTTGTTTTCTTGTTCTTCCAAGGTTCTGGAAATGAGTATCATTCAAATCTGTAATTAGTAATGATTCCTCTGTGAAGCTAAATTTCTAGAAGAGCAATTGCATAGCTACTGCATAGTAAAATATATGCCATATATTGTATCTAATACATTTAATTATATCATACATTCTAATGTAGTATATCATACATTATATTGTACTTATGGCAATGTATTTTATCATATATTGTATTGTACGATATATTGCACTTAATATAATACACTGTATCTTTTTGTGTGTGTGTATAAAGACATTCAGAGTTTTTCTTGCTGGTATTTCTAATAAAACTGTAAAATAAAGAACAGTAATTTTTCCCCAAATCTTTTTTTTTCCATCCCATTTCTGCAGAAATTCAGTGTTTGGTCCAGGAAGAACTTATAATTTAGCTGTTCCATGGCTCCCATCACCTCGGAGTCACATTCCCAGAGGGCCCTACAGCTCGCATGAGGGCCCTTCTATTGCCTAGCTGTCTTTTGAGTAACATGATGTCTTTTATCCCTTATCACAAAAAAAATCTTTTTAACCTGGGAAGCTGACTCTAAAAAAATTTGGTCCAAAAAATTGTCAAATTAAACGTAAAATTGGTGAAAAAGGCAAGGTATCTTAACATACAGCAGAGTGGAGAGTTAGGCCTATCCCAAAATATATTCTTGATTAGATTTTAAATTGCAAATATGCTTCAAACACTTGTTAGCTTAATAAGGTACATTTGGTAGAAATAGCCATTTTTTCAGCATGAGGAATTCGAGCTTTCTTTTCTGCTTTTCAGTTACCAAGTACTGTAGCCTTACTATGTTTTATTTACACTTGTGTAGATATATCTGCCTACAATATTAACTTCTTCTAAAATTTGCATATTGTTAAGTACATTCATTTATGTAGATATGTGCCCAATTTTCAGTGAAGACATTAGCAGATCATTAATCATTTGTGTATACTTACTGTTAATTTGGTGACTGAATTTATGCCAGCCTTACCAGAATGAGCTGTCACACAGCATTAATCTTTTTTTTTTTTTTTTTTGCATTACATTGGTGACGGAGGAAGTAGAACTTCTGGGAACTATATGCAAAGCTCTGTTAGTGGTGGTGGTAGGTCTACACATCTTTTAAATACCTCCAGGGATGGTGACTCAACCACTTTCCCTGTTCTAGCCTGTTCAAGTGCCTGACCACCCTTAAGTGGAGAGAATTTTCCTAATACCTAATCTAAACATCCCCAGGTAAAACTTGAGGCCATTTCCTCTCATCCTGTCACTTGTTATGACCCCCATCTCCCTACAACCTCCTTTCACATAAGTTGTACCCTGAGCCTCTTTTTCTCCAGGCTAAACAACTTCAGCTCCCTTAGCTGTTCTTCATAACCTTTGTGCCCTAGACCCTTTAATGCACTGGCTCCTAAATCTGAATTTACTGTTTAGTTTTTTTAAAAGTAATTCTATCTAGTACTTTGTCATTTACAAGATTCAATAACCTCAATAACTAAGCTGTCAATAAACTGGATAAAATCAGCATTATACTGCTACTGATCCTCTTTTACCAGTTCGTAAATAGGTGTCCACCAATAATTTCAACTCTTAATCACTGAAGTCTTGCCAACAAATCTTGGTTTTAACAACCTTTATAAGAAATTTCAATTCCTTTCCATATATCTACATCATGTAAGAAGATTTCTAGATCCTTGATATTCTTTTGAGCTTTATTCATTAATATGGAGGTAGCATATATTTACTGCACATTTTTCTTGCAATAGTTTTACCATTCAATTATGGTTATATTCTTTCCTTCACATATGTCAAGCTCCATCAATGTGATGAAATATTTTCTGCCTGGAGAAGTCATTCCAGATTTGTATTCAAAAGTAATCAGAGTATCAACTAATAATTATGAGGTGAATGTTTTAAGTAAATTTATTAGGTTTGTGTGGCCTGGTTTTGTAGTGGGGAGGTTACAGAAAAAAGCTATGAAAAAAGCTTTTTCTATGAAAAGCTGCTGGAAGCTTCTTCCATGTGCCAATCCCTGGTGGTTTCAAAGATGGACGTGCCTCTGGCCATGCCGGGGCCAATCAGAAATTATGGTAACGTCTTTGTGATAATATATTTAAGAAGAATTCAAAACAAAAAGGGGTTGCTGAGTCATAATTTTTACTGGAGAGCAGCAGAGAGAGAACATGTGAGAAGATCAACTCTGCAGGTGCCAAGGTCAGTGGAGAAGGAGGGGCAGGAGGTGCTCCAGGTGTCAGAACTGAGATTCCCCTGCAGCCTGTGGTGCAGGCCAAGGTGAAGGAGCTGTGCCCCTGCAGCCCGTGGGGATTCTTGGGGGATGCAGCCTGTGGGGGAGGTGCCCGTGACAGAGAAGGTGGATACCTGGAGAAGGCTCTCATGGGAGACCCAGTGGAGAGAGGGCCCTTGCTCCCAGGCTGGAACAGCCTGTCCTTGGAGGACTGCACCCCATGGAAGAGTGACCCACAGTTTGCAGCAGTGCAGCAGTTTGAGGGGGACTGGTGCCCATGGGATGGACTCACATTTTGACAGTTCGCAGGGAGCTGTTGCTCCTGAGATTGAGCCACACTGGAGAAGTTGGTGGAAAGCTGTCTCCCATGGGAGAGACCCCACGGTGCAGCAGGGGAACAACTCTCTCTGAGCAGTGAGAGAAACCTCAGGAGAAGCCTTCAGGTGATGAACTGAACAAAATTGAAATATTTGAGTCAATTTCCTTTAATGGAACAGTTTTCCTTAAAAAAGTGTTTTACTTAAATAGTTTTCCTCAAGAGATTTTTTTCTTCTCATACACAAAGTGATATTATACACATTTATGAATAATAATAGTAATGTCTTATGTTTTACAATGTTTTATCAGGAAATACTGATTAATCAACCAAAGAGCAACTACTCATTCTGTTTTGCATTTATATTATGATGTTGGCATGCAGCTGACAGCTAATTGGAGAGATAAACAGAATAGCTGAATATCTAATACATTTCTTCAGCCTAATCAGAAAAGTTGCTCTGCAATAAGAAGCATTTCCCAGGCTGAAAGAAGTCAGTCAAATGATTGCCAAGTAAATTTTATGAAAATTTGCCAGGCAGAGAGTAGTTTATTTGGAATCAGTATGATCAAATACCTACACAAAGTTAACACAGAACCATGAAGAATCATTGAAACTATACAAACTAAAATTTATTCCTGTGCATAATTTCTTGGAAAAGCTTGTTGGACAAATGTATTTGCCACAGTACTGGAAATAGAGTGTGCATCAAATTGTTACCAGAAAATCTGCATTTTTTCTGATTTTCTTGGGTGTTTACTTTATTGTTGTTGTTATTGTTGGTTTTGGTTTTTTTTTTTCCAGAAACCTCAAAATAAATGTGGAAGAATTCATTCACGCAAATTGAAAAGACAGAACAAGATGAGCAAAACAGAAGCCTAAAAAATAAGGAAAATGAGAAGGATGGCTTAATGGTGACATTGTCTGATGGTCATAATAGTGGTGATGCTAGGTTGATGGTTGGACTTGATGATCTCAAAGGTCTTTTCCAATCTTAATGATAATATGATTCTATAAGATAGAAATATATGATCTGAGCTCTACAATGAAAGTGAAGGAGAAAAGTACAAAAAGTAATAAAATGTGCTATTAGAAAATAAAAAAGTAATGCAGTAAATCTGTACTCCTTCTGCCCAAGGATACATTTTTCCTTCTATTAGCATGTGGGTTAAATCAATAAGAATTTTTCTTTCCAGACTTTCCATTTTATTTTATGTCATTACCAGTCATTACGCTCTGCAAAGATGAAAAATATTATCACTGTTCAGAAAGGCTACCACTTGCTCCTTTGGCCAGAATGTAACTAACTAAAGGAAACCTGAAGGCTGGTTTTCAGTACTTTATTTTTCTTTAACAATAAAATGACAGTGCTTTAGCCTTCTCCTTTGGAAGAAGATGTTGGAAAGAATCGTTTATTAACTGTCTCTCTCTATTCTACCCAGCCACATGTTTTCACAACTCTCAAAGGAACCAGTATCTTTGAGAATTCTGTCCCTCTTGGATTGGGATGGCATTGGACAGTATTGTAAAAAGTCAACAGAAGAAGGTGAGAAAGAAGGATGCAGATAAACAGAGAGGCATAATGGTCAAATATCTCCAGTTCTCTCCAGGAAAATTCCCTACAATAGCTACGTGGAGCAATACTTAAAATTTTTCTATCTCCCTATGCCTCCTTGCTCTACTTTGTAGAGAAATGTAGAGGCGAAAAACTATTGAATAGCTACATTTGTAAGGATCACAAACCTCTTTCTTTTCTCTCTGTACAAAGTGCAAAGATCCTTTCACATGACACCAGCACATGCTCTGCTTCCATAGGTCTTCTTCCATTGCACATGCAACGCAGAGCATGAATTCATAGCACAAATACTTTGCTTCCTTTTCAATTTCTTACTTGCTTAGAGAGATAACTAAACAGAAATTTCCCCTAACAAGATTATCAGCTGAAAAATAAATTAGATAATTAGGTCAAAATAGCTCATCATATTTGCTGTGTATTCCAGTTTGTTGTCTGTTTTTCTTCCCTTCCATAGCCAATACCTTTTGTCTTATTTAACAAGCTATTATTATTAGGCTAACTTTGCTCAAAAGTCTGACTCAGCTACTAATAATACTGAAGATAAAGGAGCACTTACTGCTGGCTTTCAGATGGGTTTTAAGTAATTCTGTTCCCACTGAGTCAGGAGCTCTTTGCCAAGAGCTTTTGAAATTCTCCATGTCTGCCATTTGAACTTGTGCCTTTTTCACAATAGTAAGCAGCACATTCAGACCCTCAGTATGTACACCCACACACCAGGTCCTGCCTGCTCACACATCAATTTACATTTACTTTGTTATTCTGCCAACCTTTCTTAATTCTACCAGTCATCCTTCCTCTGCAATTCAAATGAGTCATGGAATCCTGCTATCTGGTGTAGCATGAGAAGTTTTCCTACATTCTTGTTGAAAATGGTTTCCTGAGAGCCTCACTACAGGCAGTGACTTTAAGTACTTTCTAAATAAGATCTTGAGGACTATTTCAATAAATGTATCTTCATTTAGCAGTTGAAGTACCCTAGCTCCATAATGCATCCCCCAAAAATATTTTTGTGTTTTAGGTCCTACCTTAATTGATAAAATGTGGCATATCCTGTTTCAGGATTGGGAGAAATGCTCTTCAACCATGTGGTCCCTTAGACTGTAAAGCTCTGTATTTGGTCTGGCTGAGATGGAGTTAATATGGCCACAGCAGTCCTCACAGTGCTGTGCTTTGCAATACTAACTGGAAAGATGTTGACAACACAGCAGTGCCCAGGCTGCTGCTGAGCAGTGCTGGCACAGCACCAGCCTCTCTTTTCACCATTAGGCTGGGATGAGCAATATCTTGGGAGGGGACAGAGCAAGGGCAGCTGACCTGAACTAGCCAAAAAAATATTTCATATCATATATTATGCCTGGCCAGCAATACAACAATACAAGCTAAGAGAAAGGAGGAGGAAGTGGTGGGAGGGAGACAACATTTGTTACAATGTTTGTCTTCCATGGCAATTGCACATATAGAAGCTTTACTTACCAAAAGGTGGCTGGACATTACTTGCTGATGGGAAGCCGAGAATAAATCTATTGTTTTCCTTTGTTTCCAGGTGCAGCTATTGTTTTTACTTTATTAAACTGCCTTATACTTGACCCATGTGTACGCTTCCTCCCCTCCCCCAGGCCTCCTGTGGAAGGAAGTAATTAAGTGGCTTGCTAGGTACCTAGCCTCCAGCCAGTGTCAACCCACCACAAACTCTTGATTTTGCACAAATTCTAATCACAGGCCTTCTGTGAGCATACCTAAGGCATCTGCAATATGTTTCTGCATTGTTTCCTTCTAGACCTCTGCTTATGGCTGCAAGGTTGTACACAGGAACAGCTTTTCAGTTTGCTAAAGCTTGTTAAACTCAAATGGTCATTCATTACTGTAATAAGACACATCAATCACTACAGGATAACCCTGCCCCTTTCTTCACCAAAAGAAGGTCATCTTGTTAAATAAATCTACTCCTATTAAATGAGAAAATAGGGAAAAAAGACGTTTTTAGAAGCATGGCGGTGATTCCATAGGGCTCGGAAACCTGTTAAACAATTTATCCATGGGGGTTTTTAGGCTCCTATTTCATTCAAGTAGATCAACTCTATAGATAATCAGTCTTCTGCTGCTTTCCTTCTGCTTTCTAGAGTCGTTTGAGAATTCTCTGAATTTAAATTTAAATCTGTCTTATGCATTGTCTCAAGGAAAATCAGGGAAGGTTTGGTAAAGCCATCTCTTAAGAAGGGAGTGCAGTCGGTTGAGCTGATGGGCGGGCAGGGTGGGGGTTATGAGTGCACAGCAGCATCAGAGTGAATTCTTAATTTAAAATTAGTTCAAAACTAGGATTTGGATGGCTACCACTTGTCATTGCTTAAGAAAGCTTGGAGTCTGTAACTTAGTCTGGCTCAGTGAAAGAAGTATGGGATTGGGAGAGATGAGACATGGGATTCTGTTTCCACATCTTCATTGCTCGAGTATATTCAATTGCTTCTCTCTTCTCTCTGCCTATTTGGATTGCCATAAACAGTAAGATCTTTGAAGCAGAAACCATATCAACACATTCAGTGCAGTTACAAATCACTGTCTTAACACTTTTGCTCATCAACACTGAAGATTTTTCCTTTCAAAGATACACTGGTGGCTACAACACACCATACTTTCAGAAGAGAAACATGCTCTACATCAATATTCTTGTTAATCATGTTCAACTTATTTTAACAGCTAAATAAACAACAGAAAAGGATGTTGATCCCAAGAACCCTGACAATATTTGACAATAGTTAGTGAATTAAACTGTATTTTATACTGTCACCTTCTCATCTCAAGCTTCCTTTATTATTTTGGAAGATGGCAACATAAAAAAAGACATTTTAAAAGCCCCCTTTTTAATTTAATATGCACAGAAGTAATATTTAATTGCTATTTAAAGCTGAATGATGAGCTAGAAGATGTTCTACACCACAGTTTAGCCAACATTGCCACACAGGCTACATTAGCAAAGAAGCCACCCACACAATAAAAATGAGCTATTCTGCTGCTAGAGGTAAATCATATTGCTGAAGGACATAATCTGTACATAATGGGCACACATATAATAGTGTTGTGGGTTTTATTTGGCACAGAATCACCACATGTTGGCTAGAAGCACCGGCAAACCTCAGAACAAAGCGTTAAATGCTCAGAACCTCTTCACTTCCACAAAGGACCTGCTGGAGGAGGGATCTAACCATAGGGAAATGGTACTGCGAGCCCACTAAATGGGAACAGGCAGAGGCATGAAAAAAGCGAAGATCTGGGCCCATCCAGAGCCCAGCTGTGTGGGATGGGCATGTAATAACTGAAGGATGCATTAGGTCAGCAGTGAGTACCTGCATGCCCATGGCCAGGGGGAGGCAGGGAAGCAGCCTGCGTCACATGCCTCTGAGTCACTGCACCTCCCGGGCCAGTCCCCTGGGAAGCAGTTTACAATTACCCGGACCTAACTTTTAGTCATCAAGACCATACAGAAGTGATGCCTGAGCAGAGCCAAGGAAGGCACCTGAAGTCAAGATGCAGTCAAAGAGGGTTTATGGGACAACAAAATCCAGATGGGATTTGAATAACCATATCTCTGCATAAACCAATTAAATATTTAGGCCACTCTTTTTCATTCTTCTGCTCTTATTATCTGTGTGGTGGGAACTAAGCTGATATGTATGTTAGAAAAAATGCTGGAAGTAGAAGCATGTGGTAGAGGAGCAAGTTTCAGCTGAGCCACATGGGAAGGCAGATTTTGCTCTAGCTAATTACATTAGTTTTATAAGCACTTCTAGGTACAGGTGATATGGATGAGTCATGAACAAAAACTAGTTAACTGGTATGTGGACCAAATTAGAGAGAATCACTCACATCTTAACACTAGCAGACCAATGCAGCCATTAATTAAAATAATGCTCATATTCTGTTACCATTTCCTATGTGATCTGAGGTTCTCTTTTCTCTGTAGCACCACTGATGATAATGGGAACTTTGAGTCTGTACATTACAATCAGGAATAAAAGTATGACCACATTAATTGCAGTATGAATTTTCTTTTCTGAACTAGCTTATTTCAGTAATGTCAAAAGTCAAGTTTCTGGATTCCACTATCTTATCTTGCAGGTTTTACATACCTGACCTCACAGTGTGTGTTTCTTTGCATCAACGCTTTCAGAATTATATCAGTAAATTACCTCTAAGATGAAAAATTCTCTTTTGTAAATGCCAGAGTTTTTACAAATTCTCATTTGTAAACACTCTGTCTGTGGACTGTGCAATCTTCTTTGAATTAAGGTTATTTGATGCACAAGAAGCACATCACAGCTTTGAAGATGATGAGATCACCTTCATAGTTTCTCCTTGGGGAAAAAATCATGCTAGAGAAGGAACTTTCTGATGTTTGTTTTGCTAAAATGGTCCGTTCAAGACATTGACACTTGTTTCAAATTAGGGAAAACCCAACTGCTCATTTTACAAATGGATGGACCCATGTAAAGTGTTACAGTTGCACAGCAGTCAGTGTAAAGACAGATGTTTTCAGCTCCTGATAAAGGTCCTAAGAACTTCCTCAATTAGCCTTTTGCTGGCATGCTTTTGAGGGTTCAGAGACTTCTCTGCTCCACAAGACATCTGTAGAAAAAATAAACTAGTAGTTTAGGTAGTGGATCACAGTAAAGAGTTGGAAACTTAGGTTTTCAAATATTCCTGAACCCGACTCAGATGCTTACATACGGTAGTCCTTAAGCTTATTTATGCTTTGAAAGTCATTTTTCCTAACACCAAACACAGAAATTAATTTTTCTTTGAAGTCAGTTGAAATCATAAATCAGTATTCTGGGGACAGGGATCAGAAAATTGTTTCCAGTACACAGGAGCAAAAATGAAATTAACATGGAATTTGAAAGAGAAAGCTAGTTTCATAGTAAGAACAAACGGCAAACACAGACTTCCCTTTTGGGTCAAATTTTGTCTGATATAGAAGGACACAGAATATTCTTCTTTCAATGCGTGTAATACTCCATCACTATTGAAAACATTCTGTGAACTTGCAGGGCAGAAACAACAAAGTCTACAAGCAGAACAGCATAATGGGAACTATTGACAGTGAGATCAGCACGAATGAATGGAGAAGGTAAACTGGACTTGACTGAGGCTTTATTTTCCCTTCTTCCATGCAAATACTGTTTCTTTGAAGTAACATTAGCAAAAGCAATTCAAAGCTCAGCTATGTGTACACAGCACTGTTACTTCTTTACAGCAACTTTTGTTGTAATAAAAAAAGTAAGACCTTTTACCTTGATACAGAGCTTTTCATCTTCAAAGCATTCTCACAGATACATTCTGAACACCCCTTAACACAGTAAAGGTTGATTACCATCACGATTCTGACTTCAGGAGGGAGAGGGTTTAAATTACTTATGTACATAAAAATATTTGATGTCTGAAGAGGGAGTAAAACTCAAGAGTCACTACATCCTAATTGTCCACAACAGACTTTTCTCACCTTTGGTTTGTACTGTGAAGAATTATCTTCTTATATTTACCTAAATAATATAGTATTTTTGTAATAAAAGTGTTTCTTACACTAACAATAAGGTTTCTGTTCATTTGATCAACGTTTCCAAGCTCTGTAAGCCCTATGACCAAAACTGTTGGAATAGTTGTGAGGGACTTGAATTGTCAGGTCTTCCCAGACTTCTAAGGACTTTTGGGGTTTATCACAAAAATTTGCTTGAGACATACAAAATTACTTTACATTTAAGTTTGAAAGGCATTCAAACTGATACATAAAATATCTATTTTTATCTAAAGGTTCTTTTGCATGTTTTGAATGGTATAAGGTGTAAATGAGACTTAATTTTTACATATTATTTTAACTTCAGCTTAAGGAAACACTGCCCATGAGACAAAGCCAACAGAGATACTGAGAAATCAAACCAGAGAGATTCCAAGTAATTGCCCATTTCTTTTATTTTTGAAAATATGAAACATAATTTTACTGTTCCTTTTTATTCAGATAAATGAATCCATTATAAGGTAAATGGATTTACAGTTTATCATTTAGAATATGAAGTACAAAGTGCAATCTCTGGGAAAATACAAAGCTAACACTTTATTTTAAGATGTTCTTTTCTGTAATGTCATAAACTAAATTGTGAACTGAAATTGCAGCCTCTCTAGTAATCCTGTAACAAGTATATTTTTAATAGTTTATATTCATTGTGTTTTCCTGAATATTTTGTTTTTGTTGGGATGGTGTTCAATTACCTGCCTCCAATTTGAAATGGCTGCTGTAGAAATCTGACTACTCACAATGATAAGGCTAGTGTTAAAGATTTCTAGATTAGAGTTTCCTAATGAACAGTCACTGAACTGTACGATTTGACCTCTCAATCCTATTCAAAACTGAAATATCAAAAGCATAGGGTGTACAGAAATGAAAGCATTTAAAATGTTCATTTCACAAAGCACTTGTTTCTTACCTGTGACTGAGCAGTTAAATAATTTTGAAGGCTTAAATACACGTATGCCTTAATCTAGGTTACAAGTAATGCAAACTCACTAATTGTTGATAAGCACCTCACTTGAAGAAGTGTAAAATTTCATACTGATACAGGTTTTCCTTCTAGTAAACTGCTAAACTGAAATTCATGTCTTGGCTTGGATAGACAGGTATCTTCCAGGAAAACTGGAGTCTCCCTTGGAATGTAAGCCCCACTCCTCCTTTTCAAATTATTATAAATTTGCAATTAAAAGGCAAAGATTTTGGGAATAGGTATAGCAGTTCTTTACTAGGGATATTAAAAATACAAATGTTGTAGTACAAAAGAATAAGCAAACAAACAAACAAGGAATCCTGGAAAACCTTGAATGAGTCAGAAACACAACCTGACACCCTGTTGGTCAGGGCGTTGGAAACAGCCCAAAGTCAGCCCTCCTGGAGTGGCAGATGTGGGCCTGTTGGAAGCAGAGATGGTCCTGTGGAGCCAGGGGTCCCGAGGTGGGTCCAGTCATTCCCATGGAAACACCGGAGTGCCTGGTGACACTTGTGGCTTCTTTTTATCTAGGTGGAAATGGTTTGGCTCCTTCTCCCTGGGTGGAGCATCTCACAATAGGATGATGAAATGTGTCATGCCATTGGTGAGCTTTAATGGTCCATTAACAGAAGATATTCCCGTGGGGGCAGTGGAAGACTGAGCAGAGATAAGAAACAATACCCCTACCTGGTTTTTAACAGCTAGCTTGTTATCAGAGAAGGCAGTTACCCCCTCCCTTCTGGAGTTACAACAGATAAAGAAAAACCTCCCCAGCCGAGCTTTGGCCATCTCTTTGTTTTGGTCAAGAATTCTTTAACTATCCAACACTTTGTCTCCTTGGTAACTTATGGGGAAAAATTCTTTCAAGTAAAAAAGGAACAAACCTAACCCCCAACAACATGGTATCAAATGTGAAGAAGTACTTCAAGCGAGCAGTTTTTTAGCTTCTTTTTCTGATTCTGATTCTAAGCTGTCCATCATTGTCTGGACTGTGTCAAAACAGTTGCTCTGACCAGCCACCATCAGAAACTCCATCTAATGAAGCTTCTTTTGAGAAGCTTTCTTTCTCTATGTCATTAACAATCATTATATAGCAATGTTATATAATGAAATAAATAATCAATAATATTAACAAATAATCATTAATAACAACATGAGCAGTCTTTTCGGCTTCCTGCTCAGTGTTCACATTTAATGTGGAATGGGGAGCATTATGCAGAGCAATACTCCTACAAAACACATGAAGAGAATACAAGGTATGAAACTGGGCTTTTAAAGAGGAGTAACAACTGACTTTTAACTTCGAGTGTCTGGGAGTGCAAATAGTGAATACTTTCATACTATTTAAGGAACACAAACTCTCATATGCAAAAAGCAAATGTATTGCATGTAATTGTGGTCAAAGATGAATACTGCAACACAACTGACACAGCTTTTTATATGCAATTCAGCAGAGGAGAATTGTAGGATTAAACAGAAAGAATAGCTAAGAATTATTCATTAAAAGATTCTGTACACTAAAAGCAGAACATGTCCAACAGAACAACCCATGGTAAATTTCAGTTGTATTGCAGTATTATGGCTATGCACAGAAGCCACAAAAGAAGTTAGCTACAACTTCACCTGAAAAACCATAACTTCAGTTGAAGAAATTAACATGTAGCATTCCTCATGTCCTTCTTTCTCTTTTTATATCATGATTTTCCAGAGTAAATTTCTTACCAGTACGCTCTTCATTTTGACCTGCAGTAACAAGGTTTCACCCTTGGTGACAAACATCCCAGCGGTGCATGAAGATCACTAGCACACACTGAAGACAGTATTTTTTTTTAAAAGTGTTTAAAAAGTGTTTAAAGCTGCACAAAGAGCACATTCCAGCTGAAGTACGAGTTCAGCACCAGCTGCTACTGCTGAAGTTATTTGGAATATCTGTTTCTTTTAGCATACAAAGAACTGCCTCATGATCTTAGCAATTAAAATGTACAACATATATCCAATGACAATTCTGAGCCTGCATTTACTAGCAGATGTGTGACAGTTTTTTACAGGCAGGTAGCACTGAGTGGTCTGTGAGAATGGCATGTCTGGGTGGCCAAGGGGTCTCCAGTAGATAAAGTTGCTTTAAAGAAAATATGTCAAACACTTTTACAAGCAAGTACTTCAGATTAAAAAGATAGTGGGTGTTTTTGAAAGCTATATGTTTTATAAAAATAGATTTGTAACTACTTATAGAAATAAAATGCATAAATATATAAAAACTATTGATGTGTCTCAAAACGTAGAATTATGGTACGGTAAAAGAAATGTTCCTCCTAACCTAAAGGTATGGACTTGTAGCAACAAGAAAAATATATCACAGATATGAAAATTTTAATTATTAATATATAATAAAAGTGTTTCTCTTTTGCTGTCACTTAAAGCTCTATTTAGCTTGGAGAGCTAAACCCATGCAAAATTTCTGTGTATGCATACTTCAAAAAGAACTATTTTTCTTTTTTGCAAAACGTGCTCCAGTTTGTTCTCAGACATATTTTTGGATATTGAAAATACAACCCTTAATTTGTAGCACATTAAAATTCTAAATTAATTGGATTTTTTTTTTATTTAAAACAAATCTCTTCTACTTAGTTAAAAATATTCTAAATTAGGGATTTTCATGTAGGTTACGGCTAGAATTTTGGTGTCATTTTGCCGTTTCTGGCACTCCAGGGCTAATTAGCACTTTTCCGCTTCATGTCACTGTTTTATAGGACGCTCCGGGGATTTTGTGGTGCAGGTTACCTCCACCTCTGTTGGCAAATTCAAGAATAGGAGGAAAGTCAAATAAACCGCTGGGTTTCCAGGAATATGAAAAGCTGGTGTGACCGAAACGTAGACCCTCTAAAAGTTCAGCTTTCAGAGAGCCAGGCCGGGCAATCTGAGCACACCGTTCCACCTTCAGGCCGGCGAATGGTACCGATCACACCCCCCGCGGCACCGCTCCGGCTCCCCGCAGCGGAGGCCCCGGGAGTCGCAGGGGAGCGCGCAGGTGGGAAGGATTAGGAAGCAAGCAAGCCAGGAGCCCCGCCCGCGCACCCACCGGCGTCAGGCACGGCAGGGCTCCCTGCGAACCCAGCGGCGTCAGGCACGGCAGGGCTCCGTTCCCCTCCCGGGGCGGTGCCCCCGAGGCCCGGCCCGGCGCGGCGCCCAGCGCGGGCGGGTGCTGCCCCCTGCCGGCCGAGCGCCTTCCCCGGCGGGCCCAGCGCCCCCGCCGCGCCGCCCCGCCCTCCCGCCAGCATGGCCGCCGCCGCCGCCTCGGCGCCCGTCAAGGTAAGCGCGCTTCCGCCCGGCCGCGCCTCGGGAGGGAGCAGGTGGCGCCCATCGCCGCCCGCAAACGCTCCCCGCCGCCGTCTCGGGGCGGCTGCGGGAGTGAGATGGCGCGGGCCGCGCCGCTGCCCTGCCAGTGCTGCCGAGCGCGTGCCGAGAGGCGCTGCCTTCTTTCCTCCCTCCCTTCCTCCCTCCCTTCCTTCCTCCCCTCCCTCCTGCCCGCCGCGTCCTTGCCCGCTTCCTGCCGCCTTCCCAGCCTGCTGCCTGCTCCTGCGCCGCCTGCCGGGACGGGACGGGCCGGGAGCGCTCCCTGGCCCAGGCCCGAGCAGGGGGGGCGCCCGCGGCCCGCCCGGAAGAGACTTTTTTTTTTTTTTTTTTTTTTTTTTTTTTTTTTTTTTTTTTTTTTTTTTTTTTTTTTATCCGGAGAAATCTCATTTTCCATATGACCTGTATGCAGCGTGTTGGATTTGTCAGTGACAGGAATCGTGGGTCTGTAGCCGTGGGCTCTGTTTTTTAAACGTGCGCGGAACTCTTAAGTTTTGGCAGAAGTGAGCAGTGCAAAACTTCCTCTCTTAAGACTTGTCTCCTGGGTGTTTGAAAGAGATGGTGATGGCACCAGGGGCGAGCAGGCCGGTGGTCAGGCTGAAATTTGAGTTTTCCACAAACTCTGCATTATTTTTCTGTAGTGAAGTAGAAAAATCCCAGTCGTTTTAGGTGTCTTCAATCTACAGGTTTATTCTCTTTAGTGTAAATTATATGCAGCTCGATTTTTGTCTCCTTTTAAGCAAAATTATTTGTAATGCCATCCTCACCCCTTTCTCAGTATCCCCAAAACAGAAACGAGGTATACAGAAGGGTTTGTTGGTGATCAGTTGTCCAAACGACCCATAAATGATAATGATATGTACTAGGATCCACAAATGAACAAGTGTAAGCTGTTGCTGCAGTGCTACCTCTATCCCTCCGGCTTAAACCTACTTGGAGAAGTTCACCAAACACCAGGTGTGATTGTTACTTGGACTTCCACAGAGAAATGGGTTTGATTTCTGTAGTCACTGGTGTGATAACTTTTTGTTAGGTTTCTCTTCTGTTGCTCTTCATCAGAATGTTTGAGACATTCTACTGTAATGCCATTTTACTTGATATTTAATTTCAGATAACCTTCAATACAGCCTCTGTTAATTTTACGACTTATACTTTTACAACTTGTGTCTCTTTGTAGAATGCAAAGTCTGGAATGGAGAATGCAGTCTTTCTTACATCTTTCTATTCTTGAGGTCATTTCTAGGTGTGAGGTCAGATCTCTGACTTTTGAGGAAAAGTGAAACTGTTCTTCCTTGGTCACATTCTCTCTGTCTTCCCATAATTTCAGTGCTTGGGCTGGTAGGTGGGAATAGAACTCAGCTCCCCTGACGCAGTTGTTGTGGTTTAGACATGATGCTCTCCAATTTAGGAGAAAGCACTCCGAACCCACCCCCCCCACATCTCCCCACCCCCTGCAGCAGAATGAGAGCAAAGTTGGAGGCACAAAAGATGAAGATCATGGGTTGAGATGAGAACAATTTGCTGGAAGCAACAATGAGATAAGAGAACAGACAGTAACAACAACTATATAATCAAGTGAGGTGAGCAGCTCACCACTATGCGGAGCCCAAAAATACCCAATTGTCATGCTGCCCTGACCCAGAGCCCCTTCCCCTGTTTCTGGAAGATGATACAAAGTCATACGGAATAACCTCTAGGTCCTAGTCGTGGCCCTTCCAGGCTACTGCAAAAATTAATCCTGTCCTGACCAGAACAAGGATGTAGGGTATCTCTCCCACTGAGCCTAGAGCATCTGCATTTTGATAATTCACTAGAAGGTTTGGAAAGCAGAATTTCGTATAGAATCAGATTTTTGTGTCTGGTTTCCAGATGCAGATGGTATTTCTGGAAATCATGTATGCTGGAGGAAAAATAATTGTCAGGCAAAATTAATTTTAGGATTAGAACTACCAGCTCCAAGTTGACCTTAGAGGATTGGAGAAGCAGCTACTTTGAAAATCTCTGCTGGCCTGACTTTCCTTCCACTGAATTACCTCTCCGGTGAATTACAAGTGAGCCCAGCATTTCTCTAGCCAGTGTTGCCTCAGGTGGCTCAGAGTGCCACGGAGGTAAGTTTGCGGTGAATAAGAAGGCAGAACAAACTCAACATAGTCTAGGTCTTCTGTCCTCCAGGTTCTGAACCCTGAGACCTGTGAATATTTTGCAAGCTCATTGCAGTCTGCCATTTCTGACGGCATGGCTATTAGTGTAAAAGCCTGTGCAGGAACTGAACAGTGCAGCCAAAGCACATGTTGATGCTGCTGCAGCAGCTGGGTTATGGAGCCCGAGAAAAAGTTTGAGAGCAACCACACCAGGCCTATGCTGCCACAGGCTAGGCCTGCTGCTTTCTGTACAAGGAACACTCTGTTATTTTGATTCATCTGTGTGTGTATAATAACCTTAAAGCATTGCAGTTTCAAAATAACTTTTATGTCGTGCAGCTGCAGCTGCTCTCTCCAGCACTGCACTTTTCCTCAGTTCCCAACAACTTTCACTATGCTAGATGTAAAAGTTCAGTTCCCTTTTGAATCCTAAGTCATAGGGCACTAGTAAAACAAGTGTTATACCCAACTAAAACTAGCAAAGTTGCTGAAGGAACTTTTTTTTTCCCCCTAGATTGAAAAAAATAGAAAAGGCACCATTTTGGTCCTGTTTTCTGTTAATGTAGCAATCATCAGTGTTTACTGAATGTATACATGAACAGTGTTAAAGATAGTCTTTTGTTGATTTTGAGTTTTGTAATTGTTCCTGTTGCATACCTTCCATGATTCTTAAGGCAGTTTATTATTTATCCTAAAGTGTATGTAGTTTTCAGGATTGTCATGAGCAATCCAAGTCAGAACCTTTGTGATAGCTAAGCAACGTGAGTAACATGTGGACAGACCCATCAGTACTACCGCAAACAATGATCTAGGTCTTCCTTAAAGCTTGTACGTGTATTCAGGGTCAGATTATGTGGGTTAGTACTGCTATTTTCCTTAGCACTTTTTCTTGTGCTCCACGAGAAGGAGGGTAGCAGAAGGAAGTAGGATATGGGTTAAAACTATCTCATCATATCAGCGTTTACATGACTGGGTATGGAAGTCATGTCATTCATTGTCAGTCAAGTCATTCTTTGTTAGAGAAGTGTTTATAAGTAACAAAGAACACAGAGCCTCTTCTTCGTGAAAATAAGTGCTTAATGAGCCAGTTAATACAATCATTGAACAGATGGGGTCTCTACGAATGTGAAAGTAAGAAAAAGCTGGAGTAAGAGGCAGCTAGCTCTGTGTGTTCTGGAAGGAGGGTGTTGTATATTGAAGTCTGAAGGTTTTACTTAGGAAGTATTCAGGCTTTGTGGAAATAAGTTATGTCAGAATGATTCAAATTTTGTTTTTCCGTGATAAGCAAATCAGTCATGATATGTATTCAACTTGATACAAACTTTGCAACAACTAGTCACATTGAAGAAAAAAGTGAAACACTAATTTTCTCTATGTGTGATAAATGATGACATCATTTTTAGATACCGTTACTAAGTTTTCACTTGTGAAAAGTTTGACCATAACTACTCCGTCTGAAGAATTACAAGTGTTCTGAACTCTAGAAAAAGCTTGACTTAATTGAAAATCTAATTATCCCTAGAGAGACAAAACCAAGTTACTTTTCAGTTATGAACTAGAAAAATCAGAAAAAGAAAAATCAGATGCATTTTTCTTAGGTGGAATATGCAAACACAGGCAAATCAAAACACAGCAGGGATTTTAGTTGGGAAACCTTAGATTTGTCAAGTCAAAACAAAAGACTAGTTTTTTTTCCAAAAATGTTTTTTGAAAACAAAACTTTGTTTTGGATGTATAATACCATATGGAAATGCCTGTGTCTTGGTTACAGCTATAGTAAAGTTAATTTCCCCTCAGTAGCTGTTCCAGTGCTGTGTTTTGGATTCAGAATGAGAAGGGTGTTGATAACACACTGGTGTTTTGGGTTTTGCTGAGTCATGTTAATCCTAAATCAAGGACTTCTTTTTTCCCTGTCTCATGCTCTGCTGAGGGGGAGAGGATTGGGGATGCAAACAAAACTGTGAGGGAGCATAGCTGGGACAGGTGACCTAAATGGATTGAAGGGATATTTCACACCATAGGATGCCATGCCCACTATATGAACTGAGGTAGTTACCCATAAGGGCATCTAAGGGTTTGAGAGTGGGGGTCTGGCATTAGTCAGTGGGTGCAGAGCACTTGTATTGTGCATCACTAGTTTTTTCCCTTTTTTATCATTATTACTGTTTATTACAGTTATCTTTTTTACCATATTTACTTTATTTTCAGTGATTAAACTTTTCTTATATCAACATACAAGTTTTACTTTGATTCCACTCCCCATTCCACCAGAGTGCAGGAAAAGAAGAGAGGTTTGAGCAAGTGGCTGTGTGATGCTTAACTTCCAGCTGGGCTTAAAACCATGACAGCCTGATACTCAGTATGGTGGTTATGTGTAAGACTTTTTGTCCATATAAACAAGAAGCCTTTGTTTTAATGGGTTTTCTACATGTATTTCTCAGTCATAACAGGCATTCCCAAATAGCAATCTTAATTTTTATATTGGAAATAAATGTTTAATGGCACATCTTTGTGCACTTTTACGTAGCTTTTGGTTTTTTTTAATTTGCTATTTTAAAGAGGACAATTGAGGTAAGAAATCAGCAAGCTAAATACAGTTGTTTAAAATCAGGTATTTGAAATTTGCATTCTGGAAAAGCACAGTGAGTGGCTTGTTGATCTGTGGTTTAACCTCATCTTGAGACAAAGATACATTTTGTAGCTGCCTGGTTAGTTTTTCAGGCATGCAGTTAAATGTGAATTGCAAGAAGACTAATATGTACTTTCTGTGTAAGATTGGAATTATCGGTGGAACTGGCCTGGATGATCCGGATATCTTGGAGGGAAGAACAGAAAAATATGTTGACACTCCTTATGGCAAGGTCTGTATAACCTTTTTACTTATTACTGTAACTTTTTGCCAATTTTCAAGATGTTTGTATGCTTTAAGAATTTTCAGACTGGTAAAGGAGGTGCTGGCACAACTGGTTTTAGTTGCTATGTGTTGTGGGACTCTTAGTTTGTAAAAGTGAAGTATTATTGCAAAGATTATGTGTGAAGGAGACTATACCTCTTCTCATTTTTAGATTGGATTAATTTAGAAACTCACTGCTGAATTTACAGTCAAGGGATAAACCATCTCTTTCAAATTTGTACTAGTGTGTGACCTGTATTACCTGTCAGATCAGTCCAAGAACTTTTCTGAATTGCAGAAAACTGTCCTTTGAGGTATATGAGACACCATTTTCCTTGTAACTAATGAATTATGTTTTACATGCCAATGTAAGATCATGCTTACAGCCACATAATTTGAAAAGTATTTGAAAATTAAGCTCTGAAACTTTTTGTGACCCTGGTACACCTGAGGGTCTCCTTTACATTGCTTCTGTCCTTTTCCTCAGCAGAAGGGAGTGGTGGCTAGGGCTGTTGCTCTGTACACAGCACTGGGTGTGTTTTGAAGGATAATTCCTGGCACAAGGCATTTACAGTACAAACAGGCAAGACAAAGGATGAGGGAGTTTCCTAGGTAGGAAATCAAGGGGAGAGATGTTCTAGTTGTCACATGAAACTCATAGAAGAATTTGATCTTAGGTTATCATTTTGTAGGATATGGGGAGTCTGGGTGCTTTATAATTGCTATTAGAATTATATGTTATGCAATCTACAGTGTACATACAAAAAAAAAAAAAATCTGGTATCTGGTAGCAAGTGCTATTTTGTGACTGGAAGCTTGCCATAAAACTCAGTGGTATGGGATGTGATTGAAAACCAAATCCATGCCTCCACTCAAAAATGGTTTAAAATGGAGTGTAAAGAGCCAGAGAAGTTTGTATCTGCACCATAAGGAAGGGGAAGGAGATAAGTATTAAAGGAAGTGAAAACACAGTCAGAAGAATGCATTTGACTTTTCTATTATCTTTCAAAATTAATTAACAGATTGTAATAGAATGAAAGGAACCTACCTCCTCTTGTTTTCTATACTGGTTTCCACAAGTAGCTTTGGTCTGAAGGGGAATCCACTAGCTAAACCAAAGCAGTTGCCATTGCATTCTCTGTTTCTTGAGAGTCATGAATGTTCATCGCAGCATGGATGTTTTTGGAGAGTGCTGGCAAAGCAAAAGTAATAGTACGCTTATAGTAGATATTAACTGAAGCTTTCCTGTCTAGGATGGATGGAACACTTCTCCCTCACAGGGTTGTGTTCAGATCAGAGTTAAGGGCACAGTGGCAGCAGAGCATTTGAAGGTCTGTTCTGTCATAGCACACAGGATTTGGGGGATGGAGATTCTGCAGTACAGTAAGTGGCCTACAGTAGGGTTCAGTATTCCTGAGAAGAGTAGTACTTCCAGGATTGCTCCTGCAGAAAGGAGTGAAAAAATCTTTATCAGCCATTTACCTTTGGTCAGTATGGAAGGCTTTTTTACTTTGTGGGATTTTTTTACTAGTAAGTAGCTTATCTAGTGTCTTTTTTTCTGTGTTCTTCACAGAATGCAACATAAATAACAGAAAATTAATATTGGTTCCTATTGTGGTTTGTGAGAGACCTTGATCAATGGACTGCCTCTGTCTGAGCCTGCATATTACGCATCTAGCATAGGCTGAACTTAAAAAAGAGAGCTCAGGAATATTTTTTCATTGAGAGGAATGAGAATACAACTGAGATACCATGGTATGAATCTAAGCATGAATTCGAGATAATGTCCTGAGTTCAGCTGGGACTGTTAAGCTGACCTGCATGGAGTCAGGTCACAGTCGAAGAAGGAGAGCACAGCCAAAGAGGAAGCTTTTATTCTTTTACCAGCAATGGCCTGCCTTCCTTTTCTCTCTCTGTAGATCTGAACTTCTGATAATCAGGCCATTGACCTGATGGTTGTTTCATGCAGGTTTCCTCCTGTATTAGAATCACATTAACTTCAGTGACTGAATGCAGTTTCCAGTTCAGCAGCTGATGGATCAGCCTTAGTGTAAGATGTGCAGAGCTTAGTCCACAAGTTACAGTTGCACAAGATGCAATGGATTTCCATTGAAGCAGAAACAAGCTTCAAATTCAATTGGTGTTACTGGGTGGATCAGTATTCACTTACTTTGCTGGTGAGACTAGTATTCAGGAAGGGTTACACAACCTACCTCTCATTTTAGAACTACGTAGTTGAGAGGAACAGCTATTGCTGAATGCAAGAGGGCAATTTTATTTTTATTTAAGTGTGTCTTGAGAAGTTTAAAAGTTTATGGTTTGTTACTCTTTTTTCCTAAAGGCATGTTTTGTTCTTGATTGTTCTGGAATAAAACCAAATTGGGACTTTGCTGCCATAAAGATACTTCTTCATAGAGCTGTGAAAACAGTGGAGAGATAATCTGCCTGAAAGTTAAAAAAGTCAAGGGCTTAATTTAAATAAACTTCAGAACTTTATGATCTTTTATTTCCCAGGAGAAACTGAGATGAAACATCAACCTATTTAGTTCAAGCAAAACTAGGAAGAATGAAAATGAATGAATGTCAAAAGGAAATTGCAAAGCGTAATTACTAGAATGTATGTCCATTTCCTTCTGTCATGTAAAAATGCAAAGCATACAATTCCATTATACTTAAATCTTGGGGTTTAATTCTTAACTTTCTAGACAAGAAAACTTGTACCAAAAGATTTTTGACTGAAAATCTTTCTGGGGTAGATGATCATTGGTACCTTTGACATTTGCCAGCAGCAAAATAGATTTTCCTTTAATGAAAAATTCTGTTTCCTTTCTTTCTAAAGATTAATAATAACTTACATTCTCTTCATATGAAGTCTGCGAAATGTCTTCTGCTTTGACTTTCTTAAATCCTAAGAATCGTTTAACTACAAAATTTAGCATCAGGAATGTGGGAAATATGGAAAAGTTTAAAGGAAACTATTGTGACAGTTTTTTTCTCTGCATTGCCATTGGTCCTCCTGTGATCTATCAAGTTACATTACTAATAGTGAAAGTGCAGAATAGTTTAAAAAAAAAACTCGGTAAGCTTATTATATTAGTCTCCTACAGGATAATAGATGCTGTTCCAAGCAATTTTACATCACTGAATTTTGAAGCTCCTAAAAAGCTTTGTTCAGATATATTTTCAGTTAGATTCTCTTCCTTTCTGGATGACAGATCTTGTTCTGAATCACCTTCCCTGGTGGGCAAGAGATCTTCCCACTCTAGAAAATTATTCTAGGGGCTCTGTGTCTTTTTCTGCTCAGGAATATATCTGGGAAACAAAGCAGAAAGTTCCACCTTTCAACTGAGTGGTATTTGCTTGCACCAGGAAAACCTGATCATGTAACATAATACTTAAGCTCCTCTTCTACCTCCCCAAAACAATGTACATTGTTGATTCCTAAACTGGCTCACAGGTAGAATGGAGGCTTGCAGAACCTCTGAAATTATTTTTTTATCAAAAGTGTTCCACGTTCATTCTGTTTTCTGTTCCAGCTAGCCTCTGAGGTGAGACCAAGGGAAAAATGAATTCTCTAGACACCACATGAACAGTACTTTTTGCATATTTATATTATAGACAAAGGAGATTTATTCCAATTGTTTGTTCTTGTAATAATTTGGGGTTAATTGCCCAGAGGTCTATTCTTCTTTTCTGTTTTTGCAAAAATGAGTAATATATACCTGACTTGGATTTTGTGAAAAGAGGGAAGTAGTTAAATACATTTATGAATTTCTAATGTCTGAGAACTTATTATTGGACCTTTTATTAAATCCTCCTTTAAAAACACAGTATTAGAGCTTTGATTTCAAATTGCTCCATTGGAAGTTTTTATTATTTTATCATCACTCCTGGCTATGACTGAGAAAATAGTAGAGAGGCACAGCACTTGGAAAGAACTTGTGGGAGAAAGAAAGCAGAGTGGAAGTATATACTAGCTATGTTACATGGTTTACACATAGTTTGAAATGTCTGTTTCTAGAACTTTATGCACTTATCAAAAGTTGGTCCAGTCTTATTCAATCTCTTTACCAGCAACCTCGATGAAGGGATAGAATGAACCCTAAGCCAGTTTGCAGATGACACGAAACTGTGAGCAGTAGCTGACACACCTGAAGGCTTTGGTGCCACTCAGAGAGACCTTAGTCTGGAGAACTGGGCTGAGAGAAACCTGATAGGGTTTAACAAGGGCAAGTTTAGAGTCCTGCGCGTGGGGTGGGAATAACTCCAAGTACCAGCACAGCTGGGGGCTGACCTGCTGGAAAGCAGCTCTGTGGAGAACCTGGGGTGCTGGATGACAAGTTCACCCTTTCAGTCAGGAGGGCCAGTGCTGTCCTGGGGTTCAGCAGATAAAGTGTGGCCAGCAGATCAAGGGCTGTGACTTCCTCTCTACCTGGCCCTGGTGAGGCTACATCTGGAGTGCTGTGTTGAGTTCTGGGTTCCTCAGTACAAGAATGACAAGGAGCTATTGGAAAGGGTCTGGCAGAGCCAGAGAGGTGATCTAGGATCTGGATCTCTTTCTTATGGGAAGAGTCTGTGGAAGCTGGGCCTTCTTAGTCCAGAGAAGAGAAGACCGAGAGTTGATCTTGTCAGTACATACAAATATTTCAAAGGTGAGTGCCCAGCAGATGATACCAGACTCTTTTCAGTGGTGCTCAGTGGCAGGATAAACAGTAACGGCCGTAAACTAAAACACATTCTGAGGAAGAATTTCTTTACATGGAGGATGGCAGAGCACTGGAACAGGCTGCCCAGTGGGGTAATGGAGCCTCTCTTGCTGGAGACACTCAAACCCCACCTGGATGTGTCCCTATGTAACCTGCTCTAGGCAAGCCCGCCTTGGCAGGAAGGCTGGATTAGCAGATCTCCATAGGTCTTTTCCAAGCCTAACAATTCTGTGATTGTGTGATCCTTATTTAATGTCTTTTAATGAACCATGATGCATATCTTCAATTCTTTTCTTAAACTGTCCTCTCACCATTTAGCAGTCCTCTGTTTGTTCCAAGTATTTATTCTTCTCTTCCATTTTTCTAGAAGTCATGGGCCAAAAAGATAATCAGTGTATCACTTGGAAAATGTGCAGAATGCATTTTGTGGAAATTAGTGCAAAGATGTCAGGTGTCTTGCCCACCAGACAGTACTGTTACACAACCATCCTGAAGCCTTTTGAAGTGCTAGGATGTGAGAAGGTAGAGAGGGAAACCCTGGCTGCAGCAACTAGATCTTGAAGCCTGTGAATTTGAAGGCTGTTATGTTCTTTCTGCACTGTCAGTGTATGCCAGAATTCAGTGGAGTTCTGTGATGGGAATGAATATCAAACTACGCCAAGTCTTTTGAAAATGGATACGAAGTTAAATCTACCTCTTGCAATAAACTTGAATTAAAGCCCAGTCTTCAACTTAGTGACCTTTTTGATGGGAGGCAAGAACTTTTGCTAGAAATCCTCTTGAGTTTTTAAGAGTATTTTTCTGGTATTTTGGGGACTTAAGTCACCAGTTTTAATAAGTGCTTATTACTTAACACAGCAAATGCATGTAAACAAAACAAAATTCTAAATGCTAATTTTTGTGAACCTTCATTGTTATGGAAAGTTGCAATGGCAAGTTGCCTCGGCCACTACACAGCAAGGCTTTTGCCCTGTGTGAAATTTCACTCTTAAAGCCATGTTTGTTTGAGAAGAGTATATGTAAGGTACAGAATAAACACTTAAATATCAATACTTTAATATTAACAGGAGTCTTGGAAAAAAAGAAAAATAAGTCAGAATAACTACTAAACAATAGTTATAAATTTTCTGGAATGTTTCCTTTTTTAAAAAAGAAATAGCAAGTGTCTGCCAGAATTTAAATATTGATGATTGAGTAAGTTGGAGTGCTTTCACATGAGTAATTACCAAAAAGAGCTGTGCAATAGGAAGTAGAAGGTGATGTTTTTATTAGAAATGGGTATCTTGTGACTCCCATATCACTTAATTGTCAATTGCTGCAAATTTTCAAGCGTATAATAAAATCAACAGCTGTAGAACTAAACACTAATTGAAATCTTGCATAAAGCATAACAATTTTGTTTGTTTTCTGTCAAGTAGCTGGCAACAGAACATTTCTGAATGCAGATATGTGAGTCAAGACACAAACTTGTGATCAGTAAATAAAACACGATTTTGTTAGTAGCTGTTTTAACAAAAAGGAAAGTTACAACAAAGTGTATTTCAGATGTCTGAAGGCCAGGAGCAGAGCACAGCCCATAGAGCAGTTAATTTACTGTAATAGTGGTTGATGACTTGGACCCATTTACATGGCAAGGAATGTGTTCCAGCTGGACAGCTAAAATAAAAATGCTCTGTTGTCCTGGCTGGTTGGTAGTCAGGAAGGTTGTATTTTCTTGTTGTGTAGCTGTAAGAGAAATCTCTGGTTGAAGCAAATGCAACACTGCTTCTGCCACTTATGTACCAGAATTTCTCAGTTATATCACGTTTCATTTCCCAAAAGCAGGACTCCTAGCAGCAGGGAAGAGTGAGTTTTTCAGGAAGCTGGGAGTGAGTGAGGGGTGGGTTGGAGGAATCCAGAACTCCTCACAACCTACTGCGAGCCCAAGTTAGAAAGAGGACAGAGAAGAGAACGGTGAGTATTATGGAAAAGCACAGGTTAAATGTTTTTTATGTTGGAAGGGGGCTTTAGTAGAGAATGGCACCTATTTAGCAAAAAAGAAACTTAAGTAGTTTACAGAAAAGAGTGAGTCATGTTAACCAATTTGATGGTAACATGTGCATGCTACAATTTTTGTGTTTGAAATACTCTTTTGATATATTAGAAAGTATTACAGTTTCAAACCCCGAAATAAAGATTTGCAATGTAAATGTTAATATGAACACAGAAAATTTGTGGTAATCCTTCCTGTCTAAAGTTCGATCTTCCTGTTCCAGGCTGTTTTACTAATCTGCCATATCAAATTACAGAGCTAAAGTATGAAAACATCAGAGTACAATGGTAATCAGTATTTTCTTTCATAACCATTGCACTTATTTTAGGTAGTAGTAAAGGTTTGTAATGTGATTGTCAGGCAGTAACTCATTCTTATGTGCTTGTTTTGCAGCCATCGGATGCTTTGATTTTGGGAAAGATCAAAAATGTGGACTGTGTGCTCTTAGCAAGGTAAATGAGCATTTTAAGGGGTTTGTATTATGCATCTTTAAGTTTTCTCAGAATTTTTTCATTGGATGAACTGAATTTCTACTCTGATGTCATCTTGCTCTGTGAGGTTGCTAGCACAGTCTGGCACAAGTTTGGATTTTTTCATAAGCAAATTTGATGCTGCAAGGACTGAGAGTACTAAAATTGCTGTCTAGGTTAGATAAAAAAATCCAATGGGAGGTATTGCCCTAGTAAGAATGGCAAGCCTGCAAGGCCACTTGCTAGGATGATAGGTAGATGTTACTGATAACCTTATGAATTAATTTATCTGCTCACTATGCTTGCAGATTTCCTTTGTGAAACAGAGAACATGTCAGCTTCAGATGAGCTGTGTTGCTGATACCACTGTAAACTCATCCAAATCATTCCCTTAGATTATTGAGTCCTCTTGCTGTTACAATTAGTTGCTTAGGGGGCTGTACCCTCTGCAGTTCTCCCTCTCTATGTAATTTTTGATGTCATTCAGACATTTTATACTATACTTGAAGGGGTTCTGGAAGCAGGATCTGCAGGTGAACGTGTGGAAATTTCACACTGGTGTTACCATGGATGCCTAGGACCAACGTGCTACTAAGATTAAATGTAAGAATACTAACACAGTTGGTGGCATTTGGGCAGAATGGACAGGGCAGGTGCTGATAACAGGCTCTATTTGCAGGCCAAGTCAAGATAATTAATCAAGCACAGGATCCATCCAGGGAATCTAGGCAGGAACTGCAGAAGGTGAGAGACAAGGCTGTAGCATGTGTCTAAAGCCCATCCCTCTCTGGAGACAAACTACAGCATAGGTCTGAAGTCTGTGAGTGAGTGTGAGTGAGACCAGTTGGGGACTAGCACACTGTGACATAGCTCAGGCCAGGAGCAAAGACTGAGCTTGGAGGCAGGAGCACCCAGGCTCACAGGCTTCAGGAGATTCTGTGGAGGCCCAGGGTGAGACTGGCCAGGGCACTTAGGGCCCAGTGGTGCACTCAGGGCCCTGATTTTTTTAATTTCAGTGTTCTTCCATTAAAGCTGCTGATTGCTAACTGTCTCTGCAACTACACTTCTGTCTGTGGTTTTACTTTTCTTATCTTTCATGGACTTTGCTCATGCTTTTTACTGCACTTGGACAACATTTTTCTTATTTTCTCAAATGAACTACTGAGTCAAATTCTCATAGCTGTACTGTTTCAAACTAGACCTTGGACCACAGATGTCTGAACAGCTTGGCTGTGGTTTACCTTCTCCCTGTGAGTTTACTTTTAGGGCTAAGGTACCTGCAATTTTTTCTTTTGTGTTTAGGCTTCTGAATCAGATTAGGGAAAAAAAGGCATGTGTATTATATAAAAAAGATTATGACAGCAACTGCCATAAAACAATAAATCTATGAGCTTAGTAGCTTATCAGAAGTGGTAATGACAATATGGGAATCCTGACTGACAGTGCTTGATCATGTTGTCTACAGTTCCTGAATGATCAAATTCTTAGGACTTTTTGGCCTCTGAAAAATGTCAGTTGGTAAATTAAATTCCTTCTTTTCTCTTACATGATTGAAAATAATTTTCTAATGTATTTAATCATGTAAGTGAGGTGCTTCTGTAGCAATGCCTGAGGTAGCACAAAAGCTCGTGCTTATAAGGCCAAGTATTTCCTGTCTTGCTGAAAAAGAATACTGCAGCAGTGTGAAGTCATTCTTAAAACTTATGAAAACTGCCAAATCACTTAAAGATCAATGAGAAAAATGTGATGATTCTACTCTTTTCCTTGGAAAGATGACAGATTAGAGCACAGTATTCTGTGATGTGCCACTCTTTCTGTGGGAGAATACAAGCAATGTTTCTGGGCACATTCTTCTTTCTTCAGCAGAAAATCTGTGGAGATGTATTTAAATCTTAAAAACTCCCTGTAGTGCGTGGAAAACGGGTTTCATAATCTATGGAACTGACTTAGAAGATTCAGAGAAAAATGGTTATTTTAGTCTTGAAGCTGCTGTGTTATATTTGAATTGTATTTTTAAGATTCTTTTCATTACAGTCTTGAACTTAAAATTTTGCATTTAAAGAAAATTATACCACTGCTTCTTAAATTGAATTCCAAGAGCAGCTCAATACATTTAGGAAAACAAAATATACTGGAGGTAGCTGAAATGGTCAGTTCCACTTTCAATATTGTTAGGGGAAATATGTTTCCTGAAATTCTCCTTATCTGGGAGAAGGAAGGCAATTTCAGTCTGATTTATTTTACTCTCTTGCTTCATGTATCATTGCAGACATGGAAGGCATCATACAATTATGCCATCAAACATCAATTACCGTGCCAATATTTGGGCATTAAAAGAAGAAAATTGTTCCCATGTATTAGTGACTACTGCCTGTGGTTCATTACGAGAAGAAATACAACCTGGTGATCTTGTCATAATTGACCAGTTCATTGACAGGTGAGTAAGAAGGAGGAAAAAGAGGACAAATGGGGTTGAACCATATAATAACATATTCATGTTACATTAAGTTTTTGTAAAATAAGATGATAGCCTCAGTTCTTCTGTCAAAAAGTGAAATTCATACAAGAAAATATGATAGGAAATGGGAATGCGATTATAAGAAGTTCCATTCTAACAGACACAGAAGTACCAGACTTTGAAGAATGATCATAAATGATCCGTAAAAGAAATCTTTTTCAGATGTGGGAGAGAAACATGAATAAGATCACAGGCCATTCCAAGCTTTATGAAAAATCTGAAATGAAATGGAGAGATACAAGAAAGCATAGTAGTAGTCAGCTAGGAAAAGTATGTATCATAATAATAACATAATGACATAATAATAATAATGCGGTCCTGCACAGGAGAGATAAATGCAACACAGCAAAGGAGAGGCGGTTGTTTTAAAACAAGAATAGATGCTTACATATCTTATTTATTAAGAATCATAAGGAAGTAAATTTGTTTCCAAAGTCTCTGTACGGTAGCCTTGATTATTTGACTAGAAAAATTCAAGCAAAGCTGGGGGCAAAATAAAGCTACATTTAAAGATCACCAACAACACCAATAATTCAAAGATCTGGTTGCACATTTTAAAGGTAAATTTACTTTTAATATTTATAGATGTATTATATCATGAAGTCTTATTTGGGTATTCCACCTAATTTGAAGTACTTAAAATGGCTTATGCAGCTTCTTTGGGCATTTGTGGTGGTGCTGGTAATATTTTATTGCCAACTGAATATGTAAACCTAGATTTGTTCCCGGCACTGCAGTGCTATTCAAGTTTTGACTTACTGATTTTTCTTCTGCATATGTAACTGAAATGCCTTTTTTCATGGGAGAGTGGGTTTTAGATACAGTGTATCTAAATTACTAAGTACCATGCAGGGGCAAGCCCCATATAAAATGATTCCTGTTATACTAGAGTTGATTTATGGGTGAATATCAGCTATATTGCTGATAATGGGTTTTTTTTAGTATTGATACTGATTTATATAGAAAATATATTAAAGAGATTTGGGACATGGTTTGGATGATTGTGAGTCAAGCACCAGTTATTTTGACTGCATTATCACCTAGCAGACTTCTGAGTAAGTGATGAGAGCCTCTCTTTGCCATTGGTGAACCACACCTGGAGTACTGTATCCAGTTCTGGGCTCTATAGTGCAATTTAGACAAGGACATAGTAGAGAGAGCCCAACAGTGGACTGTGAAGATGTGTAAGGACTGGAGCATCTCTCCTAAGAGGAGAAGCTGAGACAGTGGGACTGTTCAGCCTGGAGAAGACTAGACTCAAGGGGAATATTATTGACCTGTAGAAATACCTAAAGGGAGGATGCATAGAAGAAGCCAGGCTCTGTCCAGCAGCACTTAGGATCAGAGACAGTAGGAAAAGACTGAAACACAGGAGGTTCCTTCTGAGCATCAGTGAACACTTTTTACTGAAGGTGACTGAGTACTGGCACAGGTTTCCCAGAGAGGTGGCACAGTCTCCATCCTTGGAGATAACTCAAAGCCATCAGGGTATGGACCTGGACAGCCCATTCTAGGTCAACCTCTGGTGACCTCCAGAGGCCAGTTCTACCTACCATTACTGTTCTGTGATCTGTGTTTTCATTTAGAGTTTATTCAGATGCCCACCAGTAGTAATGTAGCCTATTTATGAGCAATGTTTCATTTGGGCAAGTGAGTTTTCGTTTTGATGTAGGCAAGTGGAAACTTGTTGTGACTTGTTAAATGGCATCAGGAAACCAAAAAGCTTCTCAGAAAAGCATGTGAAAATGTTTCAGTGTGGAAAATTATATGTCATATGAATTTAAAAAATCGTTCCAAACTTGCAGTTTAATTCAGAAAAATGATACATTGTAATAGTCTGTCTCTTTTGACAGCTGAATTTTTGTGTCAAATCTTCTTTTCATCATGTTCTACACCAGGGAATGTTAGACTGCTGGGTCTTTGGAGATAGTCTGCATTTAGCCCTTGACAGCAGTCTAAGAGTGATTGTATTTTATAAGTCATTATGCCAACACCACTGATGGGATGATATGTTCATGGGACAGAATATTTTAATTATACCCCAAAGTCTGAAAACATGGAATTTTTCCAAAATCTCTTCTAATGAAAGATCAAGGTAATGCAAACAGTGTTAATAGTCTTTGAAAGAAGATACTGGTTAAATTTGCAAAAACAGCCAGTAATTTTTCTTGAAAGGTATTCTGGCTTCTGTATAGTGGTTAACCCCTGCCAGGCAGTACACAGAGAAGAAGTTGTGTTCTGAGTGGCAAGGATTTACTGAGGCCATCATTAAAATCAGTGCCTTCTGGTGTCCAGATACCTTTTAGTATCTAGGCTCTCTTTATATATATTCTCAATAGGGAGAATTCCTATTCTTAATTCTCCTTACAGGTGTGAAGCAAAAAGAAGGAATAGTGAATAGGAATGGGAGAAGAGCTAGAACTGTGCAGAAATCTGTAGGCAGCAACTATAATTTGCTCTCCTTGGGCAGGGACACTGAAATTAATAACAGGATTGCAATATAAGGAATTGTGTAGGATTTCTGCCTAGCATGGGTTTCTTACAGTGTGAAACACTGAATGAGTATCATTAGAACTACATAAGATCTCCAAACTTTTGAAAGCCTAATTCTTCAGGTCATTACCACACCTAGTGTTTGATTCTATATATGGTCTCTGCTTTCTTTATGCTTATTATTTTGTGTATTTAAACAATAAAAGATACCATTAATTAAATAAATACAAAAATTCATATATTGTGTTCTCCATGCTTCCAAATCCAAAAATAACCACTTGCTACTATAGGCTGCAAAAGTGGTTCTTTAAAAAGGTACTTCAAAAATCCAGGATAATTTTTTTTTCTGCCTTTGACTCCTGTTAGTTAATCGCAGTACTGTTAGTCAGTTGACTACATCAGACCAATTGTGTGCTTTTGAATACTTCCTGTTTGGTTTGCTGCTCATATTTGCTAGGAAGAGAAGAGCAAGACAGTAACTACTTACTTGAATGACTGAGCTCACTTGTGGAGTTGCAGAAAATAGCTTCCTGTAACAGATGACAGTTTTAATGTTTCTGTTCTCTGTGTCATAAGCAAAACTACAATTACTGCAGTATTGTTACACCCTGTAAATTTATTTTGTAGGAGTTTCTTTCAGTGTCCCTGAAGATGCAGAGCATACTGAGACTGCTTTTTATATGCTTATGCCAGTCTGAATTTAGATTTTGTTCTTTAATTACCAATAGTTTGATAATTCAACATTACTGAAAGAAGGAGTAAGGTGATGATGGAAGTGGTAGAGGACTGTTTGTCACAGATGTAAATGACTAGTTGTTCATTTATTTGAGTTGTATTTTGTTTCCTAGAATCAGTCATAGTCAGAATTGCCAGAAAATCCTTTGTTACTGTGATAAAATCAAAATGAAGGAGCAAAAGCCACCTTACTGTTGGATTAAAAGTGTGGCTGTTGCTGCAGGTACAGGGGCTTAATGTGATTTAATTTCCAGGTGGGTTTAAATTACAACAGATGCAGAACAGAAATTATCTAAGTGTGAACACATGTCGTCCATTGCTCAGAGCAGTATTACTGTTGTTACTTATTCCCGTGCAGTTTGTACGAATAGTGCTAAACGTAGTGGGATTTCTTTAGGAGGCCGTGTAGTCATATGGCCATTCTCTTCAAAGAACACAGGATATCTGAAAGTCAGATATCAATATTTATGCATATTAGACTTTTTCTTGGGCTTTTCTGACTGAAAGTGCCTGACTAACAACATCTGAACTACTATAATGCAGGGAATGGATGGTGGCTTTTACCATTTCTTCCAACTCTTCGTCCAACTCCAATTCATTAGCAGACAAAATAGAAAAATCACATATATTCTATTTGCAACTTTTCATTATCCCATAAAGGAAAAAATAATTTTAGTGTTTCAACTATTGTAACAGCTCTATCTCATTTTCCAGATGTTTTTAATTTGTCCATCTCTTTCTTATTTTATAATCTCATTCTTAAGGCGACCCTAGTGATGCATTTTTTTTGTTGAAAGCTCCTCTGACATATAACTTATATTTAAAATCTTCTTTTAAATCTTTCCTGGTGACTTTATTGAGGAGCTGTTACAAAAAGTATTACCAGCAGATACTTTGTATTTCAACTTTGGATTGAATTTGCTATTCTTTATTTTCTTCGGTAAAGCACAATATGTGACACACTGCCGGGAAGAATGCAATGTCTGAGAACATTGTTCTCAATGATTTGCACCATCCAATTGGATGGCTTAGCTTGAGGAAGTGCATTTGAGGGTAAAGGGGTAGTGGGTAGCAGTTCCATGTGTTCCAAAATGGCATGGTGGATGGTAATTTCAACAGGTTTGACTATTTCCATCCATTGAAAGAAGAGAGAAAGAGGATTCTTCTACTTGGAAGCTGCCACTGCACATGTGTGTAATCTTTCTTAGAGCATGAAGACATCCTGTTCCAAGGTTTTCTTGTTGAGTTTACACTTCCTTTGTGCTGGAAGCTGTTTCCTGTAAATTCCCATCCTTTCAATGTAGGAATGCAATTCTGTGAACAAGTTCTATTTCTACTAGCCTTGAGATTTTATTCCTTCCCTTTCTTAAAGCTTACTTACACTTTTTTCCAGGGGTTACATGCCTGACTGTTAAATTAGCTGATTGTTTTGCAGTAGAATCTCATCACAATAGGGCTGTTTGTGTCATTTAGGAGCAAATCAGCTTTTCACTGTCTTGGTTAACAAAAGATTTTCTTTATGAATTGGCAATGAACTAGGGGGGTAACAGTTTTATACTCTTCAGCTCAATTCTCAAAGGTTTGTACAGAGGAGGAAGAGGATTGCAGGTGGTCACTAATATCACACTGATTTTTTTCTTCTGCTCCCAGAGATTCTGTATTTTTTGATTTGTATCAATGTGTTGCTTTCTCTTTCTGTTGTTCTTTCTAAGCAAGTTTTCTGCTTTTGTAGGACAACTAAAAGACACTGTACTTTATATGATGGACAGCATTCTGCTCTCTCAGGAGTGTGTCATATTCCAATGGCTGAGCCGTTCTGCACCAAAACCAGAGAGGTTAGTGAATTCTGTAATAGTACTAAGAAATGTTTTTATGGCACTTACTTGTGGTATATTAGTCTAATTCTGCATTCTTAAAATACAGAGGCAATATGCATCTCTTTATCCTGTTTCTCAGATACATCATGGTATTAACGGCTAATGTAACATTTGGAAGGCATTGGAAGTAAAAGATCTTGTGTCTGTCTTCTTACGGGAGGTATGCAGAAGAAGTCTGTTGGCAACATAGATTTCCCCAGTCTTAATAACTGGACATAAGATCAAGATCTTTATTTATCAAGTAACCAGCCAAGAAAGCAAAAAAGTAAACAAAGCAGTTGGGATTGGAAATTAGTTCCCTTTTTTTTCTGAATAAAGCTGCACCTATGGTAAAGGCACTCTACTTACTTAAATATTTAAATAATCTTTTAACATTCACAGAAATTGCAGTAGTGCCTTTGTGTGCTGTTGTACATTGTGGAGGTGGGTTGTGGTGGAGAGTCAAGGCTTAGGATGTTAAGCATTGAAACAAGCCAAATTACATTTGCCTTCTATTACTATTTGTTGCTCTCAATTGTGTCACTTGAAGATTTTCAGGCTTCTCAGTCTAGAGAGTGTGAAACACTTCTCTATTTTTCAGCACCTTTATAAGCTTCTGGGACGAGTGTATCTTATTAATATGTCACCTTAATGTATTCCCCTCATGAGGAAAAATTGAGGAAAAAGGAAGGTGAAGGAATGAGAAAAGGAATTAATACATTAAACTGTGTGTTTTGTGGTATTGTGGAAAGCTCTGCTCAGGAGCTGCAAGAAGGTACATTCTTCAGAGGAACAGGAGTACTTACAGAATCAGTCATATTCATCTAAGAGTCCTGCTCTCTGCAATCAAGACAAATTGTGAAGCAGGTGGCACAATCTTTACCCAGAGCATGGATGAATATTTGGGCTACTGAGCTATTCTGCTTTTGTCACCAAATTGCTTCAGAGTCATTATGTGTTATTTTTGTTAATTGACCACACTGTGGTTTAACTGGGAGTCAAGGTGTTTTACAATGAGCTAAAGATACTTGAAGTCTTATGGAGAAACAAATGTATATTACACATGTGCATGCTTTTGCCCTTCTTTCATTGATGAGTAAATTAGGAAAAATACTTTGTCTTGCAAGAAGAGCCTAGCCACATGCTCTTACCAAAGATTAGTTGGTATTTTGTTACTTTCTACTGTGAGCATGATGTCATGTCACAGCAGATGCAAGGAGCTTATTAAGAAATGGATTTAAAAGTGTTATTACTTTAATGATTGGCAGTACTTCACATTGTCATTTTTTAAAAAAGTAAGTACTCATACATAAGACTTTTCCTGAGACTGCAGGGAACACATGCAAAGACTAGTTTTCTTTCAGTTGTTAACTAGCTAGAGATGTTTTTTGGGTTTTACATTTTTTGAAAAGTCAGCATGGAAATGTGCCTTTTCAAACAGAGAAAAAGCATTTAGGTACTCCCCAGTCTCACATGTGATCATTATTATCTCATTAACCTGTGCATTCTAATCAGCCTGAGAGATGTTTTAAAGAACATATGGATTTTGAGCTCTTTGTGAGACTGAGAAAGGAGTATTTTCACTTAATTTGAAAATACCAGATAAAAGTGAATTAATTTTTTTTTTTACTGAAACTATGTCTGAAAATTATTGGGATAATTTCAGTGCAATTTATCCTAATTTAGAGGAGTTTTGTAAATAAATGCAATAAGAATAAAAAATGCAAAATTGTGAATGTAACATATTTAAGGAACATCTGAAACCAAATTGTATTGCATTTGTGCAAATACATTAAAATGATCTGGTTTAGTTGGTTTATGCACTGTAAATTAAATGAGAACCTAAATGAAGTTAATCTTTTTCTCTCAGAAGTCTTGAATAATGTAGGGTATCTTGGGTATTGGTGCTTTTAGAAAACTGAGGCTCAACACAACATCTTATAGGCAGTAAAGTTAGAACTTAGTAAAGAGTTTCAGAAAGGTACTGCTCACTTGTGGTTATGTCACGTCAGTTGGTCTGTTGATTTATCAACAATGTAATTAACTGGCATTCAGCTAAACATATATTCAGAATTAAAAGCATCAATAGAGGAAAATATTAGGTGTGATTAATTTTAGATCAACTTACAGCACAGAGTGAATCACAGAATATTAAGGGGTTGTAAAGGATCTTAAAGATTATCTAGTCCCAATTGCCACTGCCATGTGCAGGGGTACCTTCCACTAGAACAAGTTGCTCAAGGTATAATCCAACCATGCCTTGAACACTGCTGGTGTTGCAGCATCCACAGCCTCCCTGGGCAGCCTGTCATAGTGTCTCACCACCCTCACAGCAAAAAGTTTATCCTAATATCTAACCTAAATTTTCCCTCTTTCAGTTTGCACCTGTTATTCCTTGTTTTATCACTACAATTCCTGACGAGGAGTCCCTCTCCACCTTCCCTGTAGAACCCTTCAGATATTGGAAGGCTGCTGTGAGGTTTCCCCACAGCTTTCTCTTCTGCAGGCTGAACACCCCCAGCTTTCTCAGCCTGTCTTCATAGGGGAGGTGCTTCAGTCCTCTTATCAATTTCGTGGCCTCCTCTGGACTTGTTCCAACAGTTCCATGTCTTTCTTACAGTAAGGACCCTGGAGCTGGATGCAGTGTTCCAGTAGGGTCTCACCAGAACAGAGCAGAGGGGCAAAATCCCTTCCCTTACCCTGCTGGCCATGCTGCTTTGGATACAGCCCAGGATCCCACTGCCAGTGTGCTGTGAGGGCACATTGCTGAGTCATGTTGAGTTTTTCATCATCCATTTCCCCGAAGTCCTTCTCAGCAGCGCTGCTTTCAGTTGCTTTTTCCAACCTGTAAGTGTTTCAGGTGTTGCCACAACCCAGGTATATAGTGCAGAATTACCTGTTTACGTGCATCTGCAGTGGCAGATGTGGGTACTCCAGCTCCATGTTGTTGTGCTGCTCCACAAAATCCACTGCTCCACACAATCCACACTGATCCACATGCCAGGGAGAAGGCATCTCACATGTAACTCTGTTGCTGCTTGTTGCATATGTTTGTGTTGAGTGCAGGCTTCTCACAGTGTTTTGCAGGAAGCTGTTCCATGTGGCATAAGTCATAATGCTAAGAAGTTGATTCTAGTGGTTTCAGACTAGGTTTTTCACTACTGCTGTGTTATTAAAGTCCCTCCTGGCCTACCACAATTTTTGGTGGTGCTTTTGTTTTCTTTTCTATCTCTCTTTTTTTGTTGATGGCCATTTTAAATAGATGTCATCCTAGTTCCTTTCACTTTCCTACTCAGGAAAGTGATGGGTATCCTAGCCCCATTTACTAGGCTGATATCCTTTTATTCCAGCTGTATCAACTGGCATTTTCCAGGCCAATTACCAAGAGACAAAGTCAGAATTATTCTACCATATATGAGGTTCTCATTGGAGCTAAAAAACCTGATGGAAGTACACACTTTATGTCCAGTATACAGCTCAGCCACTGGATGGGAAAATGTAATAATTTCTGTACAGATTCCCAGGGTACTCTTTTGAAGTATGTGCTTGTAGAGTTTTATTTTCAAAATGTAAATTTCCTGCTACTGTTTACACTGGCTCAGCTCCACCATGTGATAATGTAGTGCTCAGTGGAATGCTTTTACCTGCAGTTCTGCTTGCAGTGTAGGCACAGTCTAAATGTGCAAAAAAATTCTGTTTCCCAGTCTTCTTGGTCTGTATTGAAAGCAGTAATCCATCTGATACTAACAAATTCAGATGAATTCAAATACATCCCTCTTGGTAGGATAATTAATTTTTCTTGTTGGGTGAGGAAAACAAAACTCACCTTTGGTTTTGGACAGCTGTAGCATATGAAATATGACTACTTTGTATAAAGCTAACTTCTTTTGTGTGCAGGTTTTTGATGGGATGCAAAAGCAGTGCATGAGGGGAATTATTTCCTTTCCTCGACACTGTCATGTTTTGCAGGTTCTTATTGAGACTGCCAAGAAGCTGGGGCTCCAGTGTCATTCCAAGGGAACAGTGATCACAATTGAAGGTCCACGTTTCAGCTCTCGAGCAGAAAGCTGTATGTTTCGCAGTTGGGGAGCTGATGTTATCAACATGACTACAGTGCCTGAAGTGATTCTTGCCAAGGAAGCTGGAATGAGTTATGCTAGTATTGCCATGGCAACAGATTATGACTGCTGGAAGGAACATGAAGAAGCAGTGAGTGAAACTTCTTTCCTCTGGTGTTGTCCTAAGGGATTTGGATGAAAATGTGTAGGTTTTGACAAGAGATGACATACTGTACTAAATCTGTTCTTAATTACATTAGTATCCCTGAGTTATTCTTGATGCATGATTGTGAAAGAATAGACTCAATTGTTGCTATCTCATTCATTTTTATAAACCTGCCATTTTCATAAACCTTTTGTTTCCTGTTGTCTGAATCAGGGGATCTGTGAGCATGAAGCTCATAAATTCTGTGTGTGACTTGTCTTCCTATGATTGGTCTAGTGCTTTTTCTTTTGCAGCTCTCTGCAAAACAATGCATATGTTTTAGTTCTCCTATTTGTTTGCAGTATACAAGTATAAATCACACAAAACATTTGTACTATGTAAAAAGACTGATATTCTAAGGTTTCACTTTTACACTTCTGAGTTAAATTTATTTGGATGTTTAAAATGTGTGCCTTCAAAATTGAGAGACACCACTCAGTTGTATTGTATTTTTAGGTTTCAGTGGATAAAGTTTTAAAGACGCTGAAAGGGAATGCAAATAAGGCTACAAGCATACTCCTTACTGCTATACCTCAGATAGGCTCCATGGAATGGACCAACACCCTGCACACTCTGAAAGTAAGTACCCAAATGAGGCTGATGAGTAGCAGGAGGAGTGTATGTGTGTGCACACATAACACAGGTGTATGTTACAGGATGTTTTTGCTTAAATCAAAATGTTTCAGAGTAAATACTTCAAGAAACCAAATTCATTCAAGAAGGGCAAACAGATTCTTGCAAGTTTTGTTGCCAAGGTCTAGCTTCAGTTTTAGGTCAAGGTCAGGTTTCAGTTTTGGAAAAAGTTTAAAAAAACCAGATAGCTATATATGGTTGATGAAGTGAGACATCAACCATAAGATATTCATAAGGCACAAACAAACAAGATACAAAGTAAGATACAAATATATGTGAGTATCCAGATGAAACCCTGATCTTGCATCATAGGACAAAAGAGAGTCAAGTGGAAGAGACTGAACCAAACCAAAAACATTATGTTCACTTTATTATGTAGAAGAGGAAAAGTCTTAAAAGGTATTGGGTAACAACCAGATTAAAGTTGTTAGAATTGTGTTCTCTATAGGTTTTAAGTCCAAGGTTCATGAAAAAATATGGGAAAGAGAAACATTTTGCAATATACTGGCGAGGGAGATCTTAAGCAGATGTTTTCTTAGACAAGGTTAGTTGTGGTTTTTTATCACCTGTATTTCACAGGCATACTTGAGATTCATTTGTGTCTATAACAAAGAGGGGAAAAAAACAATGTTAAAACAGTTTGGATGTCTACCCAGCTCCTCAACAAATAAGGGTTGAGATAAGGACCAGGAGAGATCATTCAACAAATACTTTCAAAACAGGCTCAGCTTAGAGATATTAATTGGATTTGTTGCTAACAAAATCAGAGCAGGATAATTCTACCCCTGGCCTCTGTAAGTCACATATTTAAGAATTATCATCAAAATTACGCTCAACAATAATCCTTAGTTAGAAAAACAAAAAGCTACTAAACTAAATAGAAGAAAAAATTCTCTACACTAAATCTAAGGCATAATCACTACACAGAACCAAAAAGACAAATTACGCAATAAATCCACCCCTAGATTTTTCACTGCAATTGCAATACAAATTTCCCACTACATTCTACTTAATTTTGTGATTTAATACTTGTTTTTCTGAAATAATTATTTATTTCTATACAAATAATTATTTCTCCCAATTAATATCCTTATCTCAAAGTCCTCATGGTTGCCGGCATTCTCCACCAAAAATATCATTATTTTGACACTGGCCAAATGCCAGTGCAGCCACAAAAAGTCATTCACTAATTAACTCTGCTGTAGTCAAGCAGGGGAGGGGGAAACAAAATGAAATTAAAAGGCTCATGGGGTGAGATACAGATTAGGAGAAAACACTCTGAGGGCAAAACAGGCTCAATACTTCAAAAGGTATAATGAGAATTTTATTAACAGAATTAAAAGAGGATAATGAGAACTAAAGCCTTTAGAACACCTTTCCTCCACTTCTTCCCCTACACCAGCCCTTCTTTCCTTCCTACCAACAGCACAGGGAGACAAAGCATGAGCTTTTTTGTCAGTTTATCACATCTAAAAATCTTTCTTCAGTTCACTTAGGCAGGAGAGTCTGTTTTGCTGTGTCGTGGGGTCCTTCCCATGGGAGATAGTTTTCTGTGAACTTCTGTAACATGATTCTAATTTTCATGAATAGCAGTCCTGCCCAACCTGCTGCAACATGAGTTCCTTCCATGGGCAAGCAGTTTTCCCTCAACTGTTTTTTTGTGGGCTTCTCTCTCTCTCTGTTCAAGCCTGTCACCAGATCACAGGTTTTCAGCATCCACATGCTCCAGTGCGAGCTCCTTTTTCTCACAGGCTGTGTGAATCACAGCCTATCTCACAGGGTGAATTCTGCATCCCCCCATGCACATCATGAATTACAGGGAAACAGTTTGTTATATTATATTCCTCACCACCGTTTGCAGAAGAATCCCAGCTCCGATGCCCAGAGCACCTCCCCCTCCCTCCTTTTCACCGCCCTTAGTGTCGCCATGTTGTTCTCCTGTGTCTTCATTTTTTCCCTTTTCTTTGTTTCAGGAGAGAAATGATGTCTGTAGGATTATTTGTTCCAACTTATATATCAATTGAAAAGTTTTTATGGAGCTCTGCAGCGCTGAAAGATTGATCTTGTCCAGGCTCTGCTTCAGGGAGCTGCTTGCCCTGCCTCTCACTGCTGGTCACATTGTCCCCTCTGACACCAGCTCCATTTAGTGCCTCTCTTTGTGCAGGGCACCGAAAAAGAGAAGCTGCTGCGCTGCTTCTGCCCTTCTGTTTGTGGTGCAGCAGGGCAGAAGGGGCCAGGCAGGCAAAGGCCATTTCTGGCCGTGCCACAACAGCAGCAGCCGCGTGGCCTCTCCTGACTGGGCCACCCCAGTCTCATCTGCGGGGTTGCTCCCAGCGCCAAGCTGTGGGGCCACTCTGGGTGCCAGGATAGTCCCTTGCAGCATGGTCTGGCAGCCCTGCCAGGAAGGGGACCAGTGGCCCCTGCTGCCACCCCTCCAAGGAGAGGAAGAAAATAGAGTTCCAATCGTTTTATCTTTCTTAAATATGTTATCAAAGTGGCAGTACCAGGTTATCTAATTGGCTTAGCAGTGTGCCTGTTCTCAGAGTGAGCCAGCGATTGGTTTTGCAAGGCACAGAGGAAGCTTTTAGCAGCTCCTCACAGAAAATCACTTATATGGCTGGCTTCCTCCCTCCTCACCAAAAATCAAGCCATGCAAAACCACTACAGTCATTCATCAAATACTGTCACAAGCAAAACAGGCTCAGCTTAGAGATATTAATTGAATTTATTGCTAACAAAATCAGAGCAGGGTAATGAGATATAAAATAAACCCTTAAAAACCCTCCTTCCAGCTCTACCTCCTACCCCAGCAGTGCAAGGAGACAGGGAATGGGGGTTATGGTCAGTTCATCACCCAAGGATGCTCCCACTGCTCAGGGAGAGGAGTTCACCTGCTGCATGTTGGGGTCCCTCCCACAGGAGATGGTTCTCCATGAGCTTCTCTGATGTGGATCCATCTCACTAGTCCCCCTCAAACTGTTGCAGTGTGGGTCACTCTTCCATGGGGTGCAGTCCTTCAAGGACAGGCTGCTCCAGCCTGGGAGCAAGGCCCTTCTCTCCACAGGTCTCTCACAGAGTCACAGGCTCCTCCAGGCACCCATGTGCTCCAGCATGGGCACCTCCACGGGCTGCAGGTGGATCTCTGCATCCCCTGTGGATCCCCACGGGCTGCAGGGGCACAGCTGCTTCATCATGGCCTGCACCATGGGCTGCAGGGGAATCTCTGCTCCAGTGCCTGGAACAACTCCTGTCCCTCCTTCTCCACTGACCTTGGTGTTTGCAGACTTGTTCTTCTCACATGTTCTCTCCCTGCTAATCTCTAATTATTTCCAATTGCAGTTGCAATTACAACTGCACAACCCCTTTTTGTTTTGAATTCTTCTTAAATATATTATCACAGAGAAATTACCGTCATTTCTAATTGGCCCAGCCTTGGCCAGCAGCACATCCATCTTTGGAGCCACCAGGGATTGGCTCTGCTGGGCATGGAAGAAGCTTCCAGCAGCTTCTCACAGAGGCCACCCCTGTAGCCCGTTTTTACCAAAACCAGGCCATGCAAAACCAGTGCATCATATCAGTGATTCTCATCTTCAGTTTACTTAATGTCATGAAGGGAAGACGTATTTAGTAAAATTCCCCTGGGGCACTTTTTAAGCCTAAATTACAAGGTCCGGTTTGTAGAACTCTAACCCAAATTCTTGAAATCAGTCTTTTGCCAGTTCTTTACTGAAAAACCTACTTTTCGTTAGGAGTGCCTGAATTATCTTTATGAATCTTTCTCACCTGATTATCTGGAGCAGTTATTTTAATGTTTAGTCTATACATATGAGAGAGGTAACAGACTTTTTCCTTTCCCTTTTGCATCCTTTAGGAATGGATGGATAAGGGAGGCAACAAAATCACTATTGCTTCTTCCCTCTAATCCACAGAAAACATTTTCAGAGGATGGGACTGCACTTTTTAATACAGGTGCAAAGCTATACAGCAAACTCAGGGTTTGAACAAATAATGTAAAATCTGCTAGATATTCCTCAGGCACTTTTTTTCATATTGGCATGAAAGGAAATGATTCCCAAGTCTATTATGCAGTTTAAGTACTGATGAACCTGCCTTGATTTCTAGCGGGTATACTTCAGTGAGCAGTGTCCTCTTGTGTTCCTTTGCACGATTGTCTTGAATCTTCATTGGGAGTGAAAGAAAACTGGCACTACATTTGCAATGTTCCTGCTCGATGAATACCAGCTGTTCTTTCAGTTCATTGTCAAGTGCTTCTTCCAGCTGGGATCCCCTAAGTACTGTTTGCTGAAAGAAGAAAATGTGATGCACCAGAGGAAGAGCCACTCCGTCCTAATCTTAATGCTTTTTCTCTTAAATATCTACTGCCTCATATCAATGATGAATATTGAGATAGTTTCACTTGCAATTCTTGGGTGCTTAAGTTCTTTGCAGGTAGGTTGAGAAAGGGAGTTGATCTGAAGGCACTGGAAGGGCTGGAAACAGGCATTGGGGATTGAAATTTTCTATCAACAAAGTAGGAGCCACAAATGTTAATTACTTGAAAGAACAAGAACTCTGGAATAATGAGAAATTCTGACGTTCCAGAGGCTTTAGAGGCTTCCTTTAATTTTATATAAGAACATCAGGATAGGCTAAAAATGATCCTGTTTGGAGAATTCCATGATGATAAAGCAGGTGAAGAATTGGTGTTAACAAATCGGAGAGGCAATTTTGCAGGGAAGCAAAGAGAAAGATACATGTATGTGCCTCTGTACAAGAGTGTAGTTGAACCATAAAGAGTTTTTTAAAACTATTGTCTCGTAGTATACTTCATTATATTTTATAGTGGGAATTTTGAAGGCCAGATGATGGAGTTATTTGAACTGATCTCTTTTGGAGACACCTTTTCTTAGAGCTTGAAGGCAGCACCCTCTTGCATGCTCTGTGGAAATGTGTTAAGGACACAGACAAGGAGCAAGCTGAGTAAGACTACAGCTGGTACACTACTATCAGTGACAACATATATGCAGGCCATAGCCATGCAATAATACAAAAGACCACTGACAGAGTCAGAATACAACCTGAGCAGGGTGGTAGAAGCAGTCCAGATGAGATGGTCTTCCTGAAGCAGTGATCCTGTAGAAAGGTCTGGTAACTCTGGTCCTCTGGGAATCCAGTGGGTAAGGGTTACTTGTACTGTCCCAAATCCCAGTTTATATCCAGGTGAGAATGCTTGGCTCCTCCCCCTGGGCAGAGCGTCTCACAATGGGATGATGAGTCATGAAGTGGGTCCTTGGTGGCCCATTAAACAGAGATAACTCCTGGAGGGAGTTACCTGTGAGTCATGGGCAAGGCGTTGATGGGCCATTAGCAGAAGACAGCCCAAAGGAAGGGGTCCTGGGAAGAACACTGCCCCACCTGGTTCCAACAGTTCATGAAGATGGTGATAGAATAAATACTTTGTCTACATCCTACACTACAACCCAGGGCAGCTACAAAGAAAGAACCCAGATAGAAGTGCAGGTATGTTAGGAATGTTTTCAGGACAATGGCAGCTTGTCTATAGTTGACAATTGGAAGAGATGTCAAGGATAACAAGAACTGCAGCCAATGCATTAATAACAAAAACTTATCACATAAAACGGGCTCATTGCCCATGAAGTAAATTAATTAGTGAGAGCAGACAATTTCATATGGGAACTGATAAAATAGACTTTTTTTTATCTTCGCTACAAAAAGTATTAGTTAGAAAAGAACTGTCCTGTTGAAAAGAATTTTAGCTCATCATAACTGGGAATTGAGCTCTGTACCCATATCAGCAGACAATCTGAACTATAATGGTAAAAAGAATGTCCTGTTAGAACTGAGACTTTTTACAGTGTGGCTGTAAGAAGTTGAGCTTGTGCTAAGATGTTAGAGCTTTTGTGAGTGCTCCTCAGGTAAATTTCTTGGCTGTGTGAGGAAGCGTGCTGGTACTACTTGCCTTTTTCTTGAACTTCTCTACCAGCCTTTGAGAAATGGTATTTGTCAAATCTCTGATACAAGGAATAATGATGTATTTTGAGAGCTGTGGTATGTGAATACTCTAGGGTAGTTTAGATTACGTAAGGTAACTGCAGATGTGTTTCAATACACTTCATCAGGCAGTCACTTGGGCATTTATGTGATTTGACAGGTAACAAGTTGAAGGGCATAAAGCTTAGTATTTTTTCAGTCATTTTTGCTAGTCTGTCTCAAACTGAAACTTATATTCCCAAGTTCTGTATATAGAACTCTAATCTTGTAAATATTTTTAAATTATTTTCTTCCTCAAAAAGTATCTCAGTGAAATCAATGAATGTACATTGATCAGACTATGTTGACTCAGGTGATTAAAGTGGAGGAGAATTCATCAGGGTTTCACTTCAACTGTAGTTGCATTGGTCTACATGCAGGGGTGCTTGTAGGCCAAGGACTTCTCACAAAAGCTGAGATTAAAATGTTTTTCAGACCTTGCCCTTGAATGTGGCTGATGTCAAAGTTGCCTGTCCCTGTGTAACTTGAGTAGTTTGTTCACTCACAGTCAGTGCCATCTGACTGGTTTCTGTTCTTGATTTCTGTACTTCAGAATTAATGGAAAGTCCTGTGGAAGTCACAGAAAGCATGCTATGCAATTTTTCTTTTGTAGTCTGTGAGCACAAAGTCCCTAATTTAGTGGTTTTACAATATGATTGTTTTTCTCCATACCAATAAGCCTATCATGCTGCTTTGGAAAAGTTGTAATGAAAACTTCTTGTGTATGTATGCCCTCCTTGTAATTATATTGGCTTCTGTGGTGTTGGAAAAAGTTGGAGATACTGTGCATATGAAAGGAGTTACACCTGTTTGTAACCCAAATGGAACCTACGCAGTCTACCTTTACAATGAAAAGTAATTCTCTCTGTATTGGCAAAAGAAGCATTTATCTCCTGTGACTTTGTATTTCAGACAATGGTGCAGTGTTCAGTCATCCTCCCAAAGCAGTAACAACCTGGATGGACCATGAAGTTTCAGTGCTTTCAAGGAAGAGTGGATCACTTTTGAACTTTCAAAGGTTATAATATCTTCAAAAATTGTTACAAGCTTAAAAGAATGGACTAAACAATGACCAATGATCATGTGTAAGGCTGCTGTTAAAATACTTGGTTTGATCACATATAAGATTAAAAGGTTAAAATTAGATTTTGAGTATGTTTTCATCTATAAATACCCCCACTGACAAAGTCTGACAGTGGTCAGAGAAAAAGTCAGTATCCTCTTTTCAGTGGAACCTTTTAACTGATGGTAGAAAGGAAAGTCTAAGTAATATTGTTGTTGCAATTTCATAAAATAAGATCTAAGAATGCAGATTCACAGGCTGTTTGTGTTGCTGTTTCTACCTCCCATCTTTTCCTTCAACAAGTTACAGTTACAGTTCACCTCAGAAACATATCAGAAACATAACAGAAAAACTGAACAAACAACTTCAAATTAAAATTACTATTTTTATACATTATCCATATTTTTTATTCCAGTAATTTTTTTAAAGCAGCATATTTGTTTTGTATGCTAGAAGACATGGTTTAATAATTGTAGTGGTTCTGTCACAGCAGCAGTTGTGTAATGAGTCAGTGTTGGAGACCTAATTAATACCTAAACCAAATTTGTGCCTGAAGATGTACTTATGTGACTTACAGAACTGTACTTTGCTGAGAGTGTCCCAAGCACTGGGACACTCTGCTGGCCATTTTCTGCTTCATTGAACAGCTCCAATTTTAGTTCCTGTATTAAGTGATGAATGTGCTCAAGTGGTTTGAATGTATGCATTTCAATTTTTTAATACAGTTTTATTTTAATAAAATAACCTGCTATTTCCGGTCTAGTAAATAAAACAAATGAAACATATACTTCTCCAAGATGTGTGGAAATTGAGGGGGGTGGTTTATTTACTTGTAGTCATTATGTATCACAATGATTTTTGCCTTTCATGGAGCAGGTTGGCAATGATACCTTGTAAACAGCACTTTCAGAAAGACATTTTTTAAAACATACTGTGCTGCTTAGAATTTTAGGTTCTATGTTCCTGAACAGCAGGGGTTGCTGAGGCAGAATTGGATCAGAATGCAAGGAAAAGATCAGAAACATGAATGGTAAGAATCCTCATAATACTGTAAAAAAAAAAAAAATCTAATCCGAAGGAAAATAGAAGAAAGCAGGTACACAACCATTATAGCTTCCTAATCTTTTTCTGTTAGACACCTGGTCTCCTGCTTGTGAAAGCCTTTAGATCTGGATGTATTCTTCCTAGCAAAACCAGTAGAGGTGTTTTTCAGATACTGGCGAAAATAGCTTAACCAATTTTCTGTATTTCCTGATGCTTTTTTAAAAACCTGGATTGCAGGAGCAAGAACTTGAACATATCTTTCATTACCTTCTACTAAGCCAAATCATGTCTCTGGCCCTAAGAATGGTTTGCATTTTTACCTTTCTTCCATAGGCACTTTTGAGGAAATGGATCAGAGCCAGGAAATTAGTATCTGAATGTTCTAAGAGAAAGTTTTTTCTGGATGTCCATTTTCAATCCCCTTGGGTTTCCTTTTTGCATTTGATAGTGACAGAAAATAGTAATCGTTATGCTAATTTTTTTTAATTTATATACTGGGCAGTTAGTGTCATAGGAGAGTGGCACAGAGCAGCTCCATAGGTAGTAGGTTCTGTTACATATTTCTGTTACAAACTCTTCATATGCAGGTCTAGGTGAGAACACTAGGTAAGGATGGCTGCATCCAAAGAGTTACAGTCAATAGTGCAGTGCCCAGGTGGAAACCAGGAACAGGTGATTTCCCTCAGAGGTCTGGGACCAGTATTGTGTCATATTTTCATCAATTAAGTAAGATAGTGGAATTGAGTTTGTGGAAGGCAAAAGCACCATGGTGAGTGAGGGAAGGAATGCCATTCAGAGGGACCTTGACAGGCTCAAGGAGTGGGGCCTAGGTTCAACAAGGCCAAGCAGAAGGTGCTGCATTTGAGTTGGGGTGAAGGGGTTTGAGATCAGCCTTGGGGAGATGGACTTTGGGGTACTAGTGGATGAAAAATTGAACATGGGCCAGCAATGTGCACTCAGAGTACAGAAGTCCAGCTGCATCCTGGGCTGCATCAAAAGCAGATTGAGGGAGGTGATTTTGGCCCTCTGCTCTCATGAGGCCCTACCTGGAGTATTGCATCCAATTTTGGGGTCCTCGGTAAGATAGATGTGTTGGAACAAGTCCAGCAGAGGACCTCAAAGATGATCAGAGGGATGAAGCATCTCTCTGAAGAGGACAGGCTGAGAGAGTTGGGGTTGTTCATACTGCAGAGTAAACAGCTCTAGGGGGACCTTAGAGTAGCCTTTCAGAACACAGAGGGGACTTACAAGGAAGATGGAAAGAAAAATTTCACCACAGCTCATAGTGACAGTTTTAAACTCAGAGTGCATATATTTAGATTAGATGTAAAAACAGGTTTTATGATGGGACTGCTGAGACAGGGAAACAAGTTGCTTGAAGAAGTTGTGGATATCTTTGGGAATATTCAGAATCAGGTAAACAGAGTTCTGATCAGTCATGACTAGTGTAAAGTGTCCCTGTCCATGGTGGGAGGATTGGGCTATATGTCATTGATGATTTGGGCTGAAAGAGGCCTTTCTGTGATATTTACTTGCTCTATCAACACAGGCTTGATAAAGATATCTCATGCAGAATTTGTATATAAAGTCTGCAAAACTCTGGTAATGTGTAGTGTGTTTTTTGCAAAGCTCAGTGTACATTTTATACTCTGAAATATGTTGCAAGTAATTTATTCATAGGACTGCAGACAGAGATTGAAATTGGCAAGAAAAGCATAGGATAACATTTAATTATGTAAAGATAGGACCAAATATAAGTGATTTTAATTGTCTTTCTAAAGACTCTTTAAGATACGTATTTATTGTAGGCAGAACTGCAGGTGTGATAGGAAGAAGATACAATTTGTATGTATCACATTACTAAAACCAAGTAAACATTTCAACAACAAACCATGGCCCCTCCTTGAACTCAGAATATGTTTGATTTCACAAGAATGAGACAGTGATGGGTCCTTTTTTTTTTTTTTTTTTTTTGGCAACTGTTATTCAGTCCATTTGCTGTGAAGGATTTGGAATACTGCCTTCTGGTGCCGGGTATTGATGTTGCTCCTATATCATAACATCAGATGTTAGCAAGTACTAGTTTGAGGCTCTAAGAAAATTGCATCTTGGTCTGGTAAATGGCTTATCAGGATATAGGATAGTAAATTGTGGCTGTTGCTGAGTTTTCAAACATCCCAGGTTCCAAAGCATGGCCTCCAAGCTTGACTGATATAATTGCTTGTCTTATAGAGACTTCATGGTTTCAGGTTGTTAAGTATGACATGTTAAGTGACATATGTTTCTGGTTTTACACTAACATCTCTTACATCAAATGCTGTCTCCTAGAAAAATTAACAAAGGTTTCAGCAGGAAACCTGTCCGCTTTCTATTTATGTTTCACAGACCACTTTAAAGCCTCTTCTAAACACCAGTCACTTCAAGACAGGTACCTAAATAGTGAGCATTGAAGCAAATGAAGTAGTGTCTCTGTGGTTAAATTATGTGTCATTTAAAATGGATTAGAACCATGGAAAGCTAATAAAGTATTAGCTAGTGGAATTTTACCCTAAGTTTTCCAGGTCTGCTTTTCTTTCCCCACAAAATTGTCCTAAACTTACTGATTCATATGGCCTGAGTGCTGTCTTGACTTTGAGTTGAAGAGAACACCCCTAGAGCTAGCAGGAACTGCTGAAGAGCAGATAAGTCTCTCCTGCTCTGCAGGATGTGCCTTGGGGAAACAGAGAAATGCAGCTGGGAAACAGTGGGTATGTTAGAAATAAATGTTCAAAGCCTAATTTTATTTCCCACATACACAGACGGGAGACTGAATGGAACTGAGTGCTTGCAAATAGCACAGATGCATAAAGCAAGAGGCATGCCAACATTAGGCAAGGACCAGGAAACATAATAAATAGCCAACTGATTTCTTACTCAGTTTTCAGCTGGCGTCCAAAGGCAGAGATTGGAACTTTATTAAACATACATACATAAAGATTAAAGATCTACACAGACCACAGGCAGAAATGTCACAGCAGGGTAAGTTCAATATGCAAATGACATGCAAGAGAAGACGTACACCCACTCAAGGAGCTTTTGTCCCACTGTCTCTTCAGTGATGTTCATTAGTAGTTCTGCCTTGTCTTGACACAGGTGTCCAGGCAACAGAACTACTTCTGCTTTGAGTAAAGAGGTTTGGACTCTATTTGGACTCAGTAGCATTCAGCTCTGTTTTCAATATTCCAAGCACACACTTACCTGTATCATGAGCACTTGCTGTCTGAGTGAGGACTTGCTATTATCTCCTACCCCACTCTTCACGGATTGATTGGATGTTGTATTTTGCTTAGCCTAGCTATCAATCGCTTTTGAAGTCCTTTTATCTTGGATGAGATCTCCCTTTATTTTGCTCAGAGCATCCTCCAGTGTGCATATTAGCAGTATAACGTACTGATGGCAATGCAATACTGTGGGTTCAAATGTGGCGCAAACTAGACCAGGACGCAGGCCATTAGATTTACTAATTTTTTGCTTTTTCTGTTTTCTCTAAAGCATTCTTTGCAGCCTGACATTGATCTATCTTGCTAACATGAGATTGCCCACTTGTATCTCATTTTCACTTATCTTACACTTCACACTCTTTCATGATAATATCCAGAGCATCTCTCAGAATTTGCATAAGTGGCATATGATATCAGAATTGAATTTTTGTATTAGTGTTCAAAACACCTCTGAGAGCAGTTGCTGTTCCTAGAACAAACCAGCAAGAGAGTACTTTGTCTATTGAAACCAGCTGAGTAACCATCTTACTGATGTAAGAGGAGAAATTAATTAGGGAGATGTTCAGCACTGGGCAGGATCAGTCTTCTAAGATGGAAATTCTGGCTTAACTGTTTTAACGTCTGCTTCCTCTCCACATCATCATTTCAGTGTTGGCTGAAGCAGGACAGTGGAAAAGAATTGAAATTAACATTCGATCACACTATTGCAAAAGTTTGCCATTGTTTATTTAGATTATTGGCAATTTCTCCACCACCTTTGCTATGAATTGGCTCAGGCAATTTGTGATGCAAAGACCTGTGGGATGATTAGGCATACTTGAACATCAGGGTGTCATAGATGAGGCCCAGCTGGAACTAAGAATAGTGCCTATTGTAAGTGCAAAATAGTCTAGAGTACACATGAAGTGTGTCCAGTTGATTCGTTTCCTACAGTATGGTCCCTCTAGCACAGGAAGGAGGACATTTAATCTGAAATCTTTTAATTCGAACTTAGAATCATAGGAAGCAACTTTTGTATGGGTTTTTATCAATTGTATAAGAAGGTTCTAAAATACATTTTTTGTGTTTTCAAAACATAGTCAAACATTAGTCATTCTTTTGCATTCAGGCAGTCTTCTTGCCTGAAGATAAACCAGCAAGATAAGCTCATAGGAGGATGGTGGCAGTAGAGTTTCTTTCTGCTTACTTCCGTGTGAGTGCAGGAGAATAAGCTTTTCTCATGTCAGTTTAGTACATATTCTCAACTCCGTGGTTTTACTGGCCTGGTAGCAGGAGTTTCTTTCCCCTTAACTTTCCTGTGAGGGCAGGGGAATAAGCTTTGCTCATGTCAGTTTAGTGTACCTTCCCCACTCCATGGTCTTAGGGGCATCATAGCAGGAGTTGCTTTCCCTTTTTGTGCATGTGTGGACAGGAGAATAAGCTTTGGTCAGTTAGTTTAATACACATCCCCCACTCCTTGGTGTTACTTGGCTAGTACCATATTGAATCTCTCAATACCCCTGAGGTTGTCCAGCACCTCACAGAAAATGGCTTAAATCAATAGGCCGACAGCATGGTCGGATATGTCTTGAAAAAGCAAAAACGTTGCAATAAAGGAAGAAAATAATACAAAACCAAAGAACAAGGCAAAGAGAGTGTCTGGAACAGGTTCCATACACCTGCTTCAACACCTCCAAAATGCCTTGAGCATCTTTGTTCTCTCTCTTATCTACATAATGATTAAGGAGGGGTCCATTGGCAAACTGCCAATAGAAACAGCTACAGGTTTTGAAGAACAGCTGAAAGGTCCAGTAGGTGCTCCTGCCCTGGCACTGAGCCAATTGCCTTGAGAAAGGCATGGAAAATGTTAGCTGAATTTCCTAATATGTCTAGAGATAAACGGAAACATCTTTTGTTTTACAGAAACGCCTGTTTGTGTGGGGGGGTGCCTTCCTACAGTAGCAGGAGTTGAGTTCCTCTTTCTTGCATGTGAGAGCAGGGGAATAAGCTTTGCTCGGCTAAGTTTAGTGCACGTTCCACATTCCATGGTAATACTGTTCCAGTAGCAGGAGTTGTTTTCCCCATACTTGCATGTGAGGGCAGGGGAATAACCTTTGCTCGGGTCTGTTTAGTATGCATTCCCCACTCCATGTTGTTACTGGTACCTTGGGTTGACTCTAATTTTCTTCTCTGGCCCTTAGGCTCCTCACCATCTAAATAGAAAACACATGTAAAAAAACCCTAAAAACCATAAAGCCAGCAGTGTTGAAGTGCTTGTTCTCTATAGGCAAGGAATGCCTTCTCACAAGCTCCACAAAGCAGGGTTCACTTTCTGATTTTACGTGCCCCTGCTCATCAGCCACATGCATTCAATTTCTGCAAGGATGAGAGACAAATCCATTGACCCAGGCTGACATGGAGTGGAGTAGGGGTAAGTGTCCCTGGTGCATCCTTTCAGACACAGGCAGCCATGTTTGTCTTTACTTCCCCCAGGCACCTCTTTCTTAAGCTGGACCTGTGTCTTTTCTCCCCTGTTCTGGATACCCTCTTCTCAGCTCTCAGCCTGCCTGTTTTCTTACTGTCAACAACTAGCACCGTGGAGAGAAAAGGGTGCTGATGCTGGCACTTTCCCTACCTGGTAGGTCAAACTCTCATATTCTAGATTGCTACTCAGCTCCTCAAGTCAGAATGATTCTGTTTATAAATCACGCTGCTTCCTGAAAGGAGTGACTACATCAATGGCAGCAAAAGCTACCTAGCTCAGTGGTAGGAAGTAGGATATTTCTAATACCATGAGCTCTGCTGATGGTGTCAGCTAAAGCCTAGATGTTTTACCCCCTTGGTCCTTATTTGCCAGAAGTAGGTGAAAACAAGGCTTCTCACAGCCTACTCACAATCCTGAACTAACACTCAATAACAAGAGCAGTGCCTGATCCAGTGTCAGTCATCTGTGTACCTTTCTGGGAGGCAGCCTGACACCTTTAATTGCAAGATTCTTGGTTTTCAACGCCTAAGTACCACCTCTCCTTTCACTATGCCTTCTTGAGCTTTCTCCAGCAGAGAAACACTTTGTTTGCAAGTGTTTCTACCAAAATCATAAAGATACTTACAAATACATAGTAAGAGACAGGAATGTGGAGACGTTGGCCCTCAGGGGTCATTTCCACAAAGAAAAAGAGTGTTCTGACTTCTGTTCTTAGAGTATTTTAAAGTACTTCTGCCTCTTTTTCCTGTGAGTTTGAAGAAAAAAAAATAAAAAGAAGAAATATTTTATTACTTCAATGAGTGTCTGTTTAGGATTGGTTGAAATCTGATCAAAAAATAATAAAAATAGAACAACTGGATATATCATCTCTTCCCTGGGAGTGATTGCCTCACCAGGGCACTTTGTGAAGACACGAATATCTTCAGCGGTTCCCTTTCTGGCACTTGGTATTTGGCTTGCCTTTTCTATCTTCAAATCCTCACTTTTTTTCTGTAAGGGCTCTGGGCATTTCTATTTTCTTCCTGAGATTTACAGTACATGAGGCTTATTTTCTGTGTAAGTACCCAATGAAGTTAATATTATTTACACACATTTGTTCAAGGCAAGGTGGGGTGATGACTTCTTTTCTAAAACAATTTTTGTTTTTCCTGTTTTCCCTGAAGCTTTCAAAGACTTTGAATGCAAGATTTAAAGCCTGTGAACCCTTAGACACAATAAACTGGGTGAATTTGAAGGGGACGTGTTGCCTGTTGTAAAGCTTAGGAGTCATGTTCTAAAATAGTAATTTCTCATAGTGTTTAATAGCAAACCTTGTTTTTTTAAGTGCTATTTCACCTGAAGGTATTTTATTAAAATTTGGCAGAGGACACCACAATTGAAAAATATCTTGTCAAATTATTCAGATACCGGCATTTGCACACAATTGAGGTGTGCTTTTTGAAGCACACAGCACTGTTGGCACCTTGTCCAAAGAATGAACCACACTTGCATCACCTCCGAAATTACCGTACATAACTCTATGCCTAGAATTTTTCATCCTGTTCAGGCAACTTCCAAAGGAAGTTTTGGGCATTGGCAGCTCTGGGGCCAAAGCCTCTGGGAAGGTTACACTCCTTTGGCGCAGCTTTCCCGAGTGGGGAGAGCCTGGTGGAAGCCCCGTTGGCATCCCGGTGTGAATGGGATGCCACGCCCCCTGCCATGTTTCGAAGGGAGCTTCTCGGAGCTCTGGCCCTCCTTCCCACCCTGCAGGGGTGGGCAGCCTGCAGGCAGGAGGGTCGGCGGCGCAGAGCGGGACAGCGAGCCCAGAGGCTGGGATGGATGATGTGTGCATGGATACTCCGCACCCCGCCGCGCCAGCCGAGCTCGGCTAAACACCTGTCCTCGGGCGCCTGCTCGAGAGACTGAGCTGGGCTCCCGCCCGCCTGGAGGGGCAGACAGGAAAACGAAAAGCGCATTCAGAGAATTACAGACTATTCTGAGTTGGAAAGGGAGCCACAAGCATCACTGAGTCCGACTTGCCCCAGATGGGTTTGTTCCTAGACGCCAAACATCCTCTGTGATGGGGCTCACTTTCCGTTTGTCCTGCAAAGAGTTAAAAAAAACCACTCCTTTTTCTTTTTCTTTTTCTTTTTCTTTTTCTTTTTCTTTTTCTTTTTCTTTTTCTTTTTCTTTTTCTTTTGGGGGCGGGGGAGGGGATTGGTTCCCCATCTCCTCTTCTATTTTAAAGAAATGGATCTGGCTCCGCTTCTGTGCCCCAATTAAAGGAAAACTCTCCCACTTTTAAAAATACATCGTGAAGTTAAACAAAGGAATGAAAGTGCAGGTGAGCTTTCTTTTTGCACTTTAAGTGCTGTTTTCAATAAGGAAATAAACGATTTGAGTATTTTTAAGTCTTGTGTGTATGTGCTTAAATAATGCCTGTCTTCAAAAAGTCCTGTTACCTGCCCTGCGTGGTTGTGCTGTGTGTATCCGTATTTATTTATGCAGACACACGCACAAAAATTGAAAGCAACAAATGACGTTGAAATAAATAACACCACCCAACTAAGTACTGCTGCATACAGAACCATTAAATAGTTGAACACGAGGATGGAATTATTTTTAAGCCAAACTTTTTCATGATTTATTACAGAATAATAGCAGGCATTTAATCACACAGAAGTGGTATGAGCATCGGATAGATTATAGAAGTTACAAAGGAAAAACAGAATACAAAAACTAAAAAGTGAACAAAGATCCAGATTTAAAACCAAACTCTGTCATTTGTTGTTGTTTCTAAATATCTGGTTTAGATACCTGGAAAGCTGTCTTAAAAATAAGAAGCTCGTTGTCCATATCTTCTGAGCAAAGGGGGTCTCCAAATGCAAAAAACGATGCAGTAACTAATTGATTGCCAATTGTTTTCTCGCACAAATTTCCGTGAATACAGCTACACAAAATGTTTGTAGTTCCCAAACTGTAATGCTGATCAGTGTTTAATTTTTTACCATTCAATCACTGTTATATCTCGGTGTTAAAAGTGTATGTCGAGAGTGCTGGTGAGAAGACTTGGGGATTAACTAAATTTATGAATGATATGGCTAAACTGTTTACTATTTGGGAGTACGACAACATAAAAGGATTTCAAGGAATAACGAAATTACAAAGCCTTGCAGGGCAGTGAGCAAGCCAGTAAGGGTTCTAAATTCTCTAAGCAGCTTTGTTGTTAAAAACAAAAACAAAACAAAAACAAAAAACCAAAAAACAAAACAAACAAAAAAAAAAAAAAAAAGGGGGGGTGGGGAGGGAGGGGAAGGCGAACATTTAAATTCTTTTCCCCCTAGAGCTCAGAAGAACCGTCAGCTGCTTGCGCTCTGCCCGGCGGAGTGCATGAGAGAGAGAAGCAGGAGCGCTAGTCTTGATTGTAGCTTTGGATTTTTTTCTTCTTTTTCTCAGGTAGTTGAGCAGCGCGTGTCTTCACGGAGAAGCGGGTGCCGGAGTGCTCGGGAGGCAGCGGAGGAGCCCTGGAGGTAACGGGACAACGAGGACTGCTGCCAGCAGTCGGACCCCGGGAGCTCGCTGGCGGCTCGGCGGCTGGGGCACCGGCGGGGGAAGCGGTTTGCAGGGAACGAGGGGGTGGGTCAGCGGGGAGCGGGGGTGGGTCAGCGGGGATCCTCCTCGGCGGCCCCTCCGGTTCCCGGCGGGGGCGGCGGGTGGCGCAGGTACCGCCCCACGGCCCCGTGCGGGCCCCCCGCCGCCACGTCGAGGGGCAGGCGGCCGCGGCCGTCGGGGAGGTCGAGGCGCGCCCCGGCCCGGTGCAGCGCCCGCAGCGTCTCCAGAAAGCCGGCGCGGGCCGCGTCGTGAGCCGGGAGGCAGCCGGTGCGCGGGTCCGGCCGGTTGGGGTCGGCCCCGCGCCGCAGCAGCAGCTCGGCCACCCGCGGGCTGCCCATCATCATCACCTGCGGGGAGAGAGAGCGTCAGCCCCGCCGTCCCGGGCACCGCCACCGCCCAGAGCCCCGGGGCAGCCCGGGAAAGGACTGGCCTTTCCTTTACGGCACTTGGAGTCGTGACCTGCATATATCGTGATGTTTGCGGTCATCCGTAGGGGGCCCTTCCAACTCCAGATAGTCTAGGATTAGATGATGAGTTAAAAACATTAGCTAGTGGTTTCTACACTAGGTACAACACGTGTATGTTCTGCTTCACATTGTACCATTTCCATACACCATGGTATAGATGGCACTTGCGGCGTGTGTATAGGCATATACATGTACACACACGTGTTTATGAGGAGAAACAGGGGCAGCCACCTGTGTGTACAGATATATACACACAATAGAGATACCGTTTATGTAATATACCCTTTATTATAGAATAAATAGTGCGTGTATACATATTATAAATGTATTTAGACACACACGTGTATTTGAAATACGTTAAATGTATTTACGCACATTAACAGTTTGTATATGTTTGTATACTGTATATACACGCCATGCATTTTGTGACGGCCCTGAGGGACCTTGCATTGCTGTCACTTTGAATGCATTATCGATTTATCAACGGTCAGCACAGCAAGGGGCAATGCAGCTGGGTGTGGCTCCTTTCGGCATTCCGTGTAGATACTTCCCATTTTTCCCCTCCTGAGTTTTGGACCAAGATGATTTTTTTCCCCCCCTCCCTCAGCTCTGTCTTCTCAGGGGCGTAAGAGGAGCTGGCTGAGCACTCACGAGCAACGCATAAAACTTAACTGATGGAAAATTCCGAGTGATATTTTGTGTCTAAATGGCAAATCTCTAATGACATTCTGCTTTTCAGTCACTATCAGAAGCTTTCGGCAATGTTTGATCATACACGATTGAACAAAACCCAACAAAAAACCCTAATCAACAAAAAACTAAAATAAACTTGCACATGGGGTTTTACTTCTCTTACTGTCCTAATCCTTTTCAGTGGAATTTTAACTGCCATAAATTGCCACTTAACACTTTGAAAAAAGATCTTAAGATAAGACTTTTTCTATCAATTTCTTTCTCGGGACTTTGGTTTGTGCACTTCAAATAACTAGATTTATTTAGAGTAGAAGTGCGAAAATATTTATAAATATCATAATATATAAATTCCCGATATTAATCTTTTCCAGAAGGAAAAGGAGGGTCTACATATTCGAGCGTCAGACATTTTGCAAGTTGCTGACAAGAGAAAGAGAACTTAGTCTGAAATGAGGAAAGGAAAGAAATCATTTATAAGAGTTTGGAGATTCTTTTAATCTGTAATTCGAACATAAACCAGAAATAAATCGAATAACTTTCTGAGAGTCTTTCTCTGAAATACACTTCAGAAAAATACTTCATTTTTTCATGTAAAGTGCAGAAATGGCTAAGATGGCTGCTCAGCTTAGCTGATGAATCATTAACTATATCTATTTAAATGACAACTCGAAAAATCTTAATGAGATACACAGCTCTAGTTTAAATCACAGTAAACTAATAGTTCAACGAACATTTTAAAAGTGTCTATTTAAGTATGTCGATTAATATAACACCCTTTTAACTCTCAAACTGCCTGGAAAGCAACTCTACATACTGGTATTCTAACATCTATCAATAAATATTGACACTATTGATGTTTAGAAAATATTAAAATTACTACTACTACTACTAAAAGAAAAAAAAGAGGTGACTACTAATATATACCCAGCTTCAAGTTACAATTTTTACCAGCACAGTTTCTAAGGTCTATGTTCATGAACACACTAGAAAGGAGTCCCACTTCGATTTCTTTGCGGGGAAAAGGGACTATATTTTAAAAAATCAAGAGATTTGATCGTTCCCCAAACCTATCCGGATAAATTATCTGGAAGCGGATTGTGCAGTCCCACTTCTCCTTTTGAGTATCACCTAGAAAAATTCGTTTGCTGCCAGCGGTTCCCCAGTTAACTCCAGCTGGTGTTTTCAGGACGGCAGGGCTTGTTTTAAAAAGTAAGGGGCCCGTTTGAATTCAGACGGCTGCAGCCGGAGCCCGGTTCCGACCATAACCATAGAAATTCATTCTAAACACGAGATACCCCCCCTTCCCACCGACGGGGCAGAGCACAGCTTCCCCCCTCCGCCCCGTTCCAGCTGCCCCCTCTCCCCTCTCCATACCTGGAGCGGGGTTCTCCCAAGGGAATTGGTCCCGTTGGGATCCACGCCTGTGTCCAGCAGCCTCCTCACCTCCTCATGGTCCCCGCGGGCGGCGGCGCTGCACAGGCGGTCACTGTCGCTCCGGGGGGACCCCTCCATGGCCCTCCCTGCTCCCCGAGCCGCCCGCCTCTGGCTCTCCCTCTCCCGTGGCTGCGATCTCGTTCCCAGCTCCTCCTTTCCCCGGGCAGCGGCCGCCCCCTCCCGGCCCCCGGGCACGCCACCCCCTCCCGGCCCCCGGCGGGGCGGGCTGCAGCATCCGCTCTCCCCCGGATCCCAGCGCCTGCGGAGTAATCCGCGGAAGGACCGCGGGATGCGGAGCCTGCTCCTCAGACACAGCGCCTCGGAGGCCGGCCCGGTTCCATTTCCCCCCAAAGCGTGGGCGGCTCTCGCGGGTTTTCCCCTCACCGGGGAGAAGGGAGGGGGGCGGCCTTGCGCCCCCAACTCTCCCGGTACCGGGGCGGACTGGGAAGGCGGGCAGCGGGGCGCGGACCCACGGGAAAACTGCCCCGCCCCGGCTGCCTAGGCCCGGGCAGGTGGGGCGCGCCACGCCCGTATCTAACGGGGCGGGTCGACGACATGATGAAGGGACAACGGACCTGAACTTTGCCGGGATAGAGAGGGACTTTTTGTGAGAGTGATGGCGCTGCTTCCTGTTTCCCAAAGGGGTCCTGCCCTGCCAGAGCCCCTCCAGCGGTGGGTCGGGGTCCATCCCTCCGTCCCGCACCCGCCGAGAGCTGGCGGACTGGACGAGGAAGGGACCGGGCAGAAGAGGATCGCCTCAGCCTGTCCCTGCCAGAGCCTCCCGGCAGCAGGAAAACCGCGGCGAGAGCCCGCCGGGGTAAGGAGCAGCTCCAGCCGCGCAGCCGGAGGCTAAGCGTAAGGCAGCATTAAAGATCTAAAAAAATCCAAGCATCTGGCTCCTCCCCTTGGCGTTCGCCAAGCGTCTCCCCGAGGAGGCGTGCAGGCCTTGGGCACGCCTGTGACACACTCCCCCGCCCCAAGACACCCCCCCGCGCCCGCCCAGGGAGAGCTGGTGGTCGCACCCACGACCTGCGCAGTGAGGTTTTTGTTCTGCCACCTCGACGTTCTGGGCAGACCTTGGTGAGAGGCAAGGGGCGTAAGGGGTTTGTTTGTTGGTTGGTTGGTTGGTTTGGGGTTTTAGGGGCTTTTTTCCCCTTCCCCCCACACCTCACAATGTCAGTTCTCTAATCTCCATTTTTTTATTTGCAGAAGACCGGTGTGACACCGCAGAAGAAGTATCCGCTGTGCAGATTCAGCCCCCGAAGGGCTCTGCATAGCTTAAAGAGGAACACGGTGATTTTATGTCTACATTTACTATTAGCCAAAAGCAGAGACATCCTCGGATGAGGAGAAATAAACACAGATTTACCCCTGAATAGACAAGTCAGAGGTTCACTAAAACGTCTTCATTTAGTGGCTTTCTGAGCCTCCCTTGCGAAGTTTCTGGGGCAAGGGGTACTGCAAGATGAGGGTCCAACATTTGAGGCGAGACCCTTGCTTGCTTGTGGTGAACTTTCACCACATCTGGTTTTTCTTACAATGCTGGTGCAAAGCAGCCCTTGGGACAGACAGACAATTTAAAATAAATAAATAAATATTATTTTTTAAAAAAACCCAAATAATGTTTAAAAGAGTTATTTTCTAAAGTTTGTACAGTCTAAGAAATTAAGATGATCCCCCACCCAAAAGGCAAAGTATCTTCCAGTTCTTCTTGTGCTTTCTGACATTAATGATAGCCACGTAGAGATAAATCCAAGGATAAAACCTTGTTGGTTATTCTGTCAGGTGTCTTAACATTTCAAATCAATAGTGATGCATGGCAGGGTTGCAGACCTTGCTTTCTGTGAAATAGTGTTGATTATGGATTTTATGCATCTATATGTATAAATACAGGAATACAGGTATTTTTGTGAGTACATAAGCATAAAAATAGGTTGGACTCAATAACCTTAAAATTCTTTTCCAACCTAGTTAATTCTGTGAAGAAAAAAAACCCCTGCACATGTCAATATATTGTCAAGTGAAGATGTTACTTCGAATCAGAGGGCTTGTCTGTATCTCCATCTCCACTGAATTATGTTAAAAGCTAATAGTTTTAAAACAAAAAATACTGTTCCATTATTATGTCCCAACATTACTGACTCTCCAAGTCATATATCAAACTACTAGAACATTTTTAAGTCACAGCATTTTAAGTCACATTATTGAAATAATGCAATTTCTTCTTCCTCTAAAAGCAAATCTTATATTATACAATTCTAGTACCAACAAAGGACCTCAAATTAATCAAAACATAACAACACAGAGTCATATCTGAAGTTAGGGTAATAATAACACAGCCTAGTATGTTTTGAAGAACCCTGTATTACACTTGTATCTTGGGGCAGGGAGGGAGGTGAATCCACATTTTCCCCCAAATAAACCTTACTGCAAAGATATTTTCACAGGAGTTAAAAAAAAAAAAAAATCACGTTAAGCAGTGTACCTAGCCTAGCCTAGCCTAAATTTCTGCTCTTATTTAATTTTAGAATAATTATTCAACCATACAGATCTTTGACACTGAAAACAGATCCATTTTAATACTACACTACAGTAATCCTGCAAATTGTTCTAGATGTTTCGATAAGAGCATAAAGGACGGAAGAGGTAACTTTCAGTTAACAAACGCAGCCATCTTACGCCCTGTTTAAGGCTTAGCAAGTAATACCCTTTCAACAAAAACAACAACAAAAAAATTCAAAACATTTACATTTTATCTAACAAGTATTTGGATAATAGATTCAGGGGTTAATTAAATACTATAAAGAGACAAACTATAAAGAACATAATATTGGGATTCCCTAGCTTGTAAATAGGCAAAGAGAGGCAAGGGCAGGAGGTGCAATGGAGAGGTTGCATGGAAGTAACCTATTTTTTATATAAGGGGGGAGAGGGGGGGAACAGTTGTTCCAAGTTAAACTAAAAATGAAGCAATACCCATGTACCAAAATAATTTAACATTATTGTTCACTTTAAAATGTCAGAATATTTGCAAAGATATTTATCGTGATTACACATATTGGTTAAGAACAGAAAAATCTATCACCTTATTTTAGTCATTCAGAAGTTGTGCCATGGGGATTTCTATTGAACTTTATGGTTCAATTATTATCAGGATATAATTATAAAAATTATAATTATATAATAATTATAATAATTATAAAAATTATAAAAATTATCCTGAACAGACAAAGCTAAAACCAAACCACACACAAAAGCTCAAACATATCTCAAAGAAACTGCAATAATAGCGAATAAATACTTCATAGAGTGTATCTTAAATCAGAGACTGGTTAGGGTTGGAAAGGAGACTCTAATATCAGAGATATTACTCCTAATCCCACCCCACCGCCCTGCCTCATACAGCCTGGTTTTGGTGATGGAGCAGCCACAACTCTATTACATGTTACCCGAGACAGTTACAAAATTATCCTCGGGTATTGTATTTTTCGTAGGGTTTTTTAGTTTGGTTTTGTGGTGTGTTTTTTTGTTTGTTTGTTTGTGGGTTTTTTGAAATTAAATCTAACACTCACACATGTCTTACTCCAGCCCAGGCCCTTCAAAATGGGATTTGTAGTTTAGAGCTAACTGCCATTTTAGAAAAACTCATTCTCACCAATTAAATGCTCAGAAGACAGGGACAAAAAAAGTAGCAGTACTTACAGCAAGTGTGGAAATAGAGTGAGCAAATAATAGCTACACTTTCAGATCCGTGAAGGAGTTTTGTCCTTGTCACAGAGAATTTACTTCGAGGTGATTAGCACCCTCACACCTATGCTTGTATTTGAGATTCATGCTTTTTGGGTCAGACAGAGTTTATAGTTTCATTTTCTCCCATATAGTGTAGAATGAAGAAATGAGGCCTACCACAAATGCAAAAAAAAAAATGAGGCATTTGAAGGCAACAAGGAAAACTGTCTATAGTCTCTGATTTATATATTTAGAAATATGTGAATAAATTTTTATGTGTGTGTGTCTGTGCATATGGCCTCACACTTCTTATTCAAATAGCACTGGAAGCAATCTAAACAGACAGTGGAGCTGGGAAACTCTAAATTACTTTATGTCCACACCCTGAGTCCTACAGCTTGAAAGGTTAAAAATTTTATACATCCATTTATACATGTACAAAATAAAATATGGTCTCTATTTTTGAAGTAATTTTGAGGTAAATATTTCTACTTCTCTTCCCCCTCTGTTCTTTTCCAGCCTGTGGTCTATATTAGAGCAGGTTGTGGAATGCTCTGATAACTCTCTATGAGGATTTTGCAGAACAATCCTTAGATTTTTATCTAAATTAATATTCACTTTAGCTGCACTGTATGTCTAATTATTATGGTTATTTTTTATGTGTGATAATCAATACCTAGGTCCACAGCATTCTGATTTTGCACCCTGCAATAAGGAAAAAGTCTCTAAAAGTGCCCGGGCCTCGGATGTCTCTCAAGGTCCTTCATACGAGGGTGTTTTAGTTATTCTTTCTGATGCTGCTCGGCCGCTCTGAGCCTTATTTCCCATATTTTCGTAATGATAAGGGAAGGAAAAGTTGGCAACTGTATTTTACTGTTGTTTACAAGTGTGGAAAATAATACACGGTCGGAAAACAGTGGCCATTTTCTCTCTTCAGAGCAACAGTTATGTTCCTCGTTTGCAAGGAACCGTCTGAAAAGAGTGGTAAGGGGTGGTGGGTTCATATTTTCGTAATAAACTATACAGAAAACTTCTCAAAAAGTGGGAGGCAAGGCAGAAATAAGTTACAGTAACTTTTCAAGAACTCGACATTTTCTACTGCGTTTAAAAACAAATAAATAATAATAATTGAAAAAAAAAAAAAAAAAAAAAAAAAAAAAAAAAAAAAAAAAAAAAAAAAGCCGGCACTGTTCCCGGTGCCATCTGAGCATGCGGCGCGGAGGGGTCCCCGCTACCGGCGCTGGGCCGCCGCCTCCCTCTCCCGCCGCCTCCCTCTCCCGCCGCCCCGTCGGGCCGCCCCGCGCAGCCCCGAGCAGCCCGAGCAGCCCCCGCAGCCCCGTCGCTCCCGGGTCCTACCTGGGCCGGGGGCTCCCGCGGCCCCTCCGCCGCAGGACCAGCTGCAGGGCGAGGCGCCGCGGCCCGCGCCGCCCCAGGGTCCCGAAAAGGCGGCGGACGATGCGCCAGCCCAGCGCCCAGGCCCGGGGCAGGCTGCGGGCGCGCCGAAAGTGAATGGTGCACCTTATCCGGGGGCCCATGAGTGCGGGGAAGCCGCGAGCGCCTCTCGCTACAAATACCTCCCCAGCGGGGCCCCACCAGTGAATCGGCCCTCTCACCCTCCATTCATTGGAGAGGATTTTTTTTTTCTTTTTTTTTTTCTTTTTTTCCGTTTAACTAATTTCGACTCCCCATTTCTTTTCACCTCCCTCCGCTCCCCACCCGTCCCTCCCCTTACACCCCGCTGTAACTCCTCCCACGATGACGGCTCCCGATGCGAAAGCGGGCAAAGGAAGACCGTCGGCGGCGGATGGGGCCGGGGGAGATCGGCGCCTCCTCCGCCCTCCCACTGTCTGGTCCCGGGGAGCAGCGCTGCCAGACAGGCGTGGGGACCGGCCAATCGCAGGGCGCTCCCCTGCTTTCAAATAAAGCCTTGGCGACGTCGCCTTGTCCCCCCCCGCCCCCGTTCTGCCCCTCCAAACACACGCCTCCCGCTCCCTCTGGGGACTCCTCTGGGTGTTTCCCTGCTGCTCGGCGCTCTCGGACCCCACTCCCCGGGAAAGCCCCGACGGGCAGGGGTCCCCCGGGGCGCGGAGCTGGGCGCTGGCGCTGGGGGGGCGGCTAGCGGATCGCTGCCGCTTTAAAAGCGCGGGCCAGTGCTGGCCCCGGCCAGTGTCACATGGCCATTTGAACGGGACGCGGGAGCGCTGCGGAGCGGAGCGCGGGGGGAAGCGGGGCCGGGGGCCGGGGGAGGAAAGAAAAGAGGATCTCGATTTCTCCGCGCCTGTCACAGAAACGGGTAATGAACGGATCCCCTCTCAGCCCCCGGGCCTTCTCCCTGTTCGTGCTCCGCCGTGTCGGACCTCTTTGCTTTCTTTTTGAAGGGCGAGGTTTTGGAGCGGGGCGGGGGAGCAGCAGAGGATCCCCAGTCAACCTGCTGGCGCTGCCCTGCCCGTCCGGCCCCCCGGAAGCACCGGGGAGCTGCCGAGACCCGCGACAGCCGTGCTAAGCCAGCCCTGCCGCCGGGCAGAGCATCCCTGGGCGGTGGAGGGGGTTGACTGCTACCTCACCTTCACCTCCAGAATCCTTCTGCCTGCGCTTCCCCCCCCCCGCCCCTCGGGTGCGGGTTACCTCCGTGTGAGGCCTGAGCAGAGCGATGGATAGGCAGGGCGCCGTTTCTGCTGGCGCATCCTCGCCCCCCCCGGGCGCGGCGGGGCCCGGCTCGGCTTGGGGCGGCCGGGGAGAGGGTTCGGGGCCGCCCCGGGACTGCGCGGAGCCGCGGGACAAGCGCCGGGAGGGGACGCAGAGCAGCAGTCCCTGGGAGGGATGGTTAACACAAGCGCGTGCAACACCCTCCCACAACAGAGACCTCCCTCTCTCGAAGGGACAAAAATTAGTAACTCAGATATCAACAAAAGGTTTCCTCTTCCCCGGCGCGGAGCAACCCTAACAACAATGCTGATAAGGAAAATGCCTGTAATGGTTTCTTTTCAAGCCCGATTTCAAGCCTGGGAAACGGGGTGAGTAAAATCGGCCGTTTCGAAATGAAAGCACCTTTCGAGGGTAGTTGTTTTTTTTTTTTTTTTTTTTTTTTTTTTTTTTTTTTTTTTTTTTTTTTCCCTTGTCTCGTTTCCTCCTCTACTCCCCTGCCGTTATTACTGCTCCCCGACAGGCAAAATTTAGAGAAATGAACGCCTACCTGTAATGTTATGATGCAGGTGCCAGAGCCGGAGCAGCAGTGAGAGGATATACCGACAGCTTTGGCAATAAAAACCGAATATCATCAATGCTGAACGCATCACCGGTCCGGGGCTCGTCCTGCACAGGGTGCAAACCCTGCTGCAGAAGGCTTGCTCATGTACTCAGTTACAGCAGCAATATTAAAAATAAAAATTGCTAGTAATCTGCCACCTTAAACATAATACTTTTAGGCCTTTCTTGATAAAGAGTATTGCCGCTGCAATACACTTTATCAAACAACTTTGTTTGTTGTTAATTGTTACTATGCTTCTTTTCAAGGAGGACTCGAAGCCCTGGAGCTGCTGCTGCTAGTACCAGAAGAAAAAGTGCCTGTGGAAGGCAGGATCCCACAGCCAAGCGGGATCTTGCCAGTGATCCCCATCCTTCCATGCAGTGAGTAGTCCCCACCATGGGCCTGATCTGGGAAGGGGCTCTGGAGCTACTCCGTGAGGCAGATTTATAACCATTAGGTATTTAGCCCTGCTGGGTTTTGAGGGCATACTCTGCTTATTTGCTGCAGTCAGCCCAGCAAATTGTGGTTTTTTTCCCTGCCTGCTTTATAAAAAAATAACAGTAGTAATATAATATTACTATTTTTGTTGCTGTAGTTTTATAAGCCTTAGTGGAAATGCTAAAAAAAATGAAATAAAATCTGGTTTTTGGAGAAAATGATGATTTAAAACAGGAATACTGGTCCAATTGAGGATGGAAGTGCAGTTTAATAGAACCTTACTGTTCTGTGAGGAGTGTTGCCAGGCTCTAGCTTTTCCCCATCTCCACACCATGGTGGCAGCTCCATTCTGGTTCCCACAGGCGTGGGATGCAGGCACTTAACTGCTGCATCCCCAGTGCTGTCCTTGGTTCAGCTATGCCATGTTTTAGGGCAGAGTGCAGCAGAAATTAACAAGGTGTTATAATGGCATATTATAATGTTAAATGTTTTTTAAGGTATGTTTAAATTATATGTTCTAGACATTCTTATGATGAAAAATTGTTAATATAAACCAAAGATAACAAAAATATTTGATACGTATTTTATATGCACATAATTTCGTTATAATTAAACCAAGAAGCATAATTAAACAGCTAAGCGTATTACATATAAAAATAAATGATAAGCAAATATATTGCATTGATGCATGATCATAACGTTTTATATATGTGTGTTCTATACGTGTATCATGTATATTTTATATAGGTAGCACATAGATATATTATGTACATTAATGACGTAACTATTTTATAGTGTGACAACAGATACAAAGTAATTATAAAGCACACATTTTATGAAATAACATTATAATAAATAACATATTCCAACACGTTACAAAAACTGTATATACATTATTTTTCATGTTCATACATGAGATACCTAGGGGTTGATATTCAGTAGGAATGCAAACCCACGATAAATCTTTATTACCTTTTCTACCGGCAGCTCTGAAAAGTGCCCGAGTTAGCGCTGGAGTACGAGACCTGAGCCCTGTCACTGCATCGCCTGGCTTCCCTTTCTCAGCCCGTAAGGTACGGGACGTGTGATCAGAGCCCCTCTTGGGTTCCAGGGAGGGAGACAGGGCCTGCCACTTGTCCCGCCCCGGCTGGGAGCACCGTCCCCGCCGCCTGCCCCACCGCCCGGCTCGCTGCGGCACCCCCTCAGCGCCTCTCTGGGGCTGGGGGACCCGCTGTGCTGAGAGCAGGTCTCCCCGCCTCCTCCTTTCACCTCGGCAGAGCCTGGGCTGCCGCTGCACCTTTTTCCTGGGCTGCTCACATCCAACTCCCCGGCGCCGAAGCAGTCAGTGAAACCTGTATCGATTTCGTATAATATATAGCCCCCACCCAGCATCAGAGCTGTTTCAAAGGTTTGCTTTTTTCTTTACCAAATGTGTCATCTCCGAGCTTCTTGGGAAGCACTGGAGTCGAACTCAGGTGTATTACTTTTAATTTTTCGTTTACAGCTGCCTTGGTTTTACAATCACGTGATTTTTTAGAAGTACTGTGACTCAGGGGAGATCACTTGCAAGTTGTTAAAACGAGTACTTCAACTGGAGACCATATCAGGCTTGCAGAGACACAAATCACTATTTTCTTCTTCCAGGTCCTGGTCATGGCTGCAGCCATAAGGAGAGCCACGGATGTGCTGTCAATACGTGTACAGACACGCACAGCATCCTACGTGGGTTTAAGAAGGTATTTACCAAAGCTGCAATCACACCAGGAAGCAGTAATCCAACTGGTTTTGCCAGAGGTGGCAGACTGGCTTCAGCACCCCCTCAGTTTGGTTTAACCAAAATCATACAGGGAGCTGTCGGGACGGGGAGACCCTGAAGCCTTTCCCATCCTCTTCAGATGGAGGACTAGCAAGTGTGAGTGGGGGCCCCCCGGAGAGCAGAAATTCCAGACGCGGCCCCATCAAAACAGAGGAAGGGTTTATAGTACCATATATCTTTGCAGCTATTTTCCTTCATGTTTAATATTCAATATTCAAAATATTTATTATTTTCACATTTAGTACTTTCTTACTTCATATTTCATAGTTCGTACTTCATATTTCATATTTCTCTTCAGAGTTTAGACTCTCGTGTGAAAAATGGGGCCTGCGGAGGTCCACAGCATTTCCAGTGCAGGATAATATGAGGGCATGAGTAAAAAATATTGTCCTTCACGCGTTCCGGCAGGGAAACGCGATCTGGGGTTACTCACAGCATCGCACGAGTACTGTTCGATTTCGGTGTCTCCCGGGACGTGCGCGAGCCATGGCAATGGGAAACGCCAGGCGCAGGTACCGCCCCACGGCCCCGTGCGCGCCCCCCGCCGCCACGTCGAGGGGCAGGCGGCCGCGGCCGTCGGGGAGGTCGAGGCGCGCCCCGGCCCGGTGCAGCGCCCGCAGCGTCTCCAGAAAGCCGGCGCGGGCCGCGTCGTGCGCCGGGAGGCAGCCGGTGCGCGGGTCCGGCCGGTTGGGGTCGGCCACCCGCGGGCTGCCCATCATCATCACCTGCGGGGAGAGAGAGCGTCAGCCCCGCCGCAGAGCCCGGAGCTGCTCGCTCGGCCCGGGAGGAGCAGAGGCCCGCGATGGAAAGGAGAAGAAAATCCCGTGCGGGTGAGGCACAGAGATCGGCTCTGCACGCGCCAGGAGCGGGGCAGAACAGGCACCCGTCGGGGAGTTTTGCCGCGTTGGAAAACTCTCCTTTATCCACGACAGGGGACAGGAGGGAACAGGCGGGACAGAGAGGTTCGGGATCCCCGTCGGGATCGGGGAATGTGGACGCGCGCTGGGCCTGTCCCCGACAGGAGCCGGGGGGGTCCGCGGGCCGGGAGCAGACGGGCCGGGGGAAGGGGCTCGCTCTTCTCCCGACGCGCTCGCGCAGAATCCCAAATCCAGTCCCACGTCGCTTTGCACCGGTGCCCCCGGAACCGCGCCGGGTCAGGGGCTCGCAGGACCGCCGTGGTTCCGCTCGCACCCGCGACGCTTCTCCAGAGGGAGGGTCACTGTCACGGGGAGACGCGCAAGGCAGGAGCCCCCCGTGCTGCGCGCCCCTCGCCGGCAGCAGGGAATGAACCGTGTCCAGGGCAGTACCAGCTTGTCCGGCAGCCCTCCCTCCCCCTCGGGCTCGCTGTTTTCTAAGCTGCATTTCCCCTAACGCGCCCTGCAGTGCGTTCAGCACAGGGGCCAAGTCTCTGCCGCGAAGATTGAAAAAAAAACCCCAACAAAAACAAACCCAAAACAAACCCAAACAAAAACCCCGCGAACCAAAAACAAAAAAGCAAGAGAACTGGAGGACGGGAACGAATACCTATTTCGAGTGAAATGCTCTACCGACATTTTGTAGGAGAGTATTTCGCAAGCACTGGCAGTAAAACTTAAATATAGCTTCTCAGATTATTCCAGTTTCGTTTTATTTTGAAATTTTAACAAACAGCTGGCTAGAACTACCTCAAAATTAACTCAATCTTTATAAATTTAAGCTCTACTACACCTCCGGGCGATACGTCTACCCACACGTTCATGCGATATAAAATGTGGGCAGACTGAGCCCCGCAGGGACTGCTCGTTGTCGACCTGCAGCGCCAGCGGGGCAAGGATGTCGCGACAGGGCGTCTCTGTTCGCGAGAGCCACCGAATATCCTTCCTGCCCATGGGATCGGAGACCAAAAATACTAACAGTCATATCAAGCAGAAGACGAGGCACAACGAAAGGGAAATTATTTCTGCAAACGTGAGTTGTTAGATTTTATTTCACGTTTATTGCGAGATGAGCATTAAAGTTCTCGGATTTGAGTCATCCTATCTCGGTTCAAAAAAAGTAAAGGGTTGCTGAGCCTAAAAGCTCCCTGTTGCGGCCGACGCCGTAAAAGACTTTCTCCTCCCGAGAGAGGCGAGCAGAAGCCCCGTGCCGTGCCGGCCCGACGGCAGCCGAGCACAGCCACGGGGCCCGGTCGCCGCCAGGGCACGGAGGGCCCGCTGCCGCCCCCCCGGGCAGGGCACGGCTGCCGACAGCCCGCCTCCCTACCTGGATGGGGGTCCTGCCGTAGGAGATGACGGCATCGGGCTCCGCGCTCCGTCCAGCAGCTCCCTGAGGCGCTGCGGGTCCCCGCGGGCGGCGGCGTTGGCCACCTCCTCCTCCTCCTCCTCCTCGTCCTCCTCCGCCGCCCCTCGGCTGGGGCGATCCCGGCCCGCGGGAACGCCCGGGCTGTGCCCCCGGCCCGCGCTCGGACCTTCCCGCCCGCTGCTGTCGCCGAGGAGGCGGCGGAGGCTCCCGGCTCTGGTTTTCTTCACCCGTCCGGTGCCGCCCGGCCCATCCCAGTGTCACCCCGGCGGGGCGGAGTGACTCGCGCAGCCCTCGGGCGGCAGAGAGCGCCCGGCTCCCGGGCAGCAGCCGGCGGCGGGGCGGGCTCTCTCTACAGCTTTCATGGCTAATAATTTTCCGGGACTTGCTCTCGAGGGCAGCAGCGTCTTAACCACTGCCTGAGCGCCACGAGGTGAGCAGGGGCAGGGGAGGAGCAAAGGCGGTAAAAGACTAACGAGAGCGGGCATAAGGAGGAGGTGGCCCCCCAACCGCGGACTTGGTGCTCCCCCCGGCGCTGCCTCCGCCTCTCGGGACACTCATCGGCACCCAAGGCGCAGGGGGCGAAGGTGGCCGCCCCTCCTTCCCTTCCCCTGGGTGAGCTGCGAGCTCCTGTCTCTGCTGTTTTAGCTGCAGGGACAGTTACACGAGTGACAGCGGGGCAGCGGCAGCCGACAGCCTTCACTGACACACGAATCGTGGCTGCGACGTGCCTACCGCACCGCCTAAACTGCCTTTTTCTTTTCCTTCCCGCCTTCCCTCCCTTCTTTCTTTTTTTTCCTCTTAAAGAAGTTGCAAGCCGAGCAAAGGGGCGGTGCAGGGCCAGCCCCGCCTCCCGGCAGGCGGGGGGCCGGGGAGCGCCGGGGCAGCACCACGGACAGCTCCCCCCGGGGTGTGCCCGCCCCGCCCCGCCTCCCCCGCTCCCCTTCCCTTCCCTCCCCTCCGGGAACCCCCGCCTCCGGACTGCCCCCAAAGGGCCCCTCCTGAGCGCCCCGCCTGTGCGCTCGGGGGAAGGGCGGTGTCGGCAGCGCGGGGATGGATGTTCCTGAGGCTGTACTGGCCAAATGCGGCTTCATCGTTACACTTCTCTACTCTATGTTTACATATGTAGCAATGAGTGGAAATTACTCGCTCACGATAAAGAGCTTCTTGATTGAAATTGTTGCTTCTGGTTAAATAATTGAGCATTTAAACATGATGTGGAGATTTCCTTGGGTTTGGGTTTGAGGTTTGGTTTGGTTGGTTTGGCTTGGTTTTTTGCTCTGTACTAATGAGTTTTCTATTCGAGCACCGGATACTACACAGATGTGAAAACAAAGATGTTTCACACTGTTAACATTAAATAAAAGGAAACGTGGAATAGTTTCATCTATATACTCTGGTGTGTAGATCACTGTACAGTGGAAACACCCAAGCTGTGAGCAGTATAGTGGAAGCCTTGAAAAGACTGCAAGCTGATCTTTACAGCTGCTGTAGTAAAGAACAGTATTATAGAATCAGTTTCATAGACATAGTATATTGATCCCGATTCTCAGCTGCAGGACAAATAGTAAAGAAAAAGGATTCTGACAAAGCTTTGATGCCAATGATATATCCATAAGGTAAAAATAATCACCTCTATTGGAATTGTGTGAAAAATTTAGGTGGGGCACTTTGTTTTAACAAAGAAAAAGCATGAAAGATAAGCTTTCCACTTATTTGTTTAACTTGTTATTCCAAGGTTATGTGGTAAGATAACTATGCCCTAAAATATTCCTTCAGACCACTTTCCGAAAAGGGGTGGCATTTCCTACCAACCTCATGAAGTAGCACCATCGAATGTATATTAATAACAAATTAGGACTTCACAATTTTTCCTGCAGATCAGAAAACCCCACATTGCGCCATAAGAGAAGACTCCTCTCCAGCAAATTCATAAATGTTCCCTTCTCCCTTTCGCAAATTCATAAATGCTCATTTTCCTGACCAAGAAAGGAAACACTGTCTATTAGCAAAAAAATGAGATATTTTAGCTGCAAACTGCTTGCCTTGTAACTGGACTCTCAGATAGAGTTTTCCCTTTGTTCTGAATATGAATGTTCTATCTAAAGGACAATTTCACTGTCCAGTTGATGGTAGCTTTAAAGAAGCTGCTACATAGTTGGAAATTACTTCTTCCTGTTTCAAAGTTAATAGTGGAATGGTAAATTATACAATCATGACCTTAAAACAAACCTTTAGGGAGGTGTCACACCTTTCTGTTCTGCAGGTTTATTAATTACATATACGGATAGTGACAAAATGCCAAATAAATACAAATCTCTTGGCAAGTAGAAAGACCTTGCAAACATGACAAGAATACAGTTTTCTACAATCAAAAAGAGGAAACAGAGACATTGAGAGATTCAAGAAGATACTCAATATTATACATAATGTGTAATCAACTTAGTATTGCTCATAAACACCAGCCCAATTTTTCCTGGGGAGGAAAAAAATATTGGCAGTTTGTCCTGGATATGTTTTCTTCTAACCGACACCCTTTAAGTAGTTGCATTTGGAGTAGAAGGTTCTGTTGTTCTCTTATCTGGATCTCTTTCTCTGGGAAGCAGGAAAATAGCCAACACTGGTGACCTAACATTCCTTTTCTGGATCAGAATAAATAGGCAAATAAGCCAGACAGAAGACTATCCTGATTTTGTATTTCTTTCAAGTGGAAATATAAAAATACTAGTTCTAATTTAGTTTGTCTCTTTGTGATGGTATTTACAGTATTTTGGAAGTTTATTTTCTCTTTTTTACCCAGTTGTTCTTTATGTATTATTTCAAGGAAAGTGGACATCAAAAAAAGCACTACAAAACACGGCATAGACACCTTTCTGGTAATTTTATGGCTATTTGCCCAACTGTATTTGCAATGAGCTCTCTGAGTGCACTATTACTCTTACTGAAGTTGCCAGTTTTACAGATGAAACTTCAAACTTTTTTTCAAGTTTACCTTGAAACTTGCTCCCATGTTTGGTTATCATGTTGGATATGTAATTTGCTTTCTTGTGGCTCTTTGATAGAATGTTCTCCCAGAACAGCTTATTCAGTGGTAGAGAAAGTACTCTGTTAGAAAACCAACAGCAACAAAACCAATGGCACTGTGTCACCCTCCCAAAAAAACAAACAACAAATGCAAAAATAACCCAAATAAAAACCTCAAAACAAACAAACAAACAAAACCCTCAAACAAAACAAAACAAAACACACCAAACAAAATGCCTGAATTACTTTCTTATGTTAAAGAACTGTAAGCTACAAAAACACCAAAAGCAGATGCTAGCCAATTACCTTGTCTGCAAACTAATCCCTGATTTTGGTTTTTGATAGTAATGTTGTTTTCCCTACCAGAAAGGGTTCCCTGATCCACGGATGTCACACTGGTTTGGTCCTGTAGTTTGTACTATGGAAATCCCGATAAACCACAACATCAAAAACATGCTATCTAGATTTAGTTTTTTTATTTCTCTTTTCCTTTTTAATCTCTCATTTTATATGTCTTCACATTCAGAGATAAAGCTGACTGCAGAGAAAGACATGAATGCAGAATCTAGGACACATTATGCAGTTCACAAAGTCTAGCACAGCCCCAGCTTTGCACCTTTGGCATCTGTGGCAATTGCAGCAAAAGTTCTTAGAATCTAAGTAATAATTCCCATGTTTCAGTCATTTAATTGTACAGTGCTTAGCAAATCCCTCTGTCTCTTTGGCTCATATATATGCATAAGATTTGTGATCATAGACCTGAAGTACAGTGAGAGGAAAAACTACTGAATTTGATATGTTTTCAATATAAAAAGATGGACTGTAAAACTTTCCATATGCACTCTCCATGGGCTTTGTGATTCTGCAATTCCAGGGAACAGTCATCCACTATCTGAAGAAGAGTGTGAGTCAGACAGTCTGCTGAGGCCTAAGCCATGCTTAACATGTCAGGCAGGTATCAGGCATCTCCCATAATCAACAACTATGTTGAAAAGTTACATCAAATTCACAGTTAGCACGGATTGAACATTTAATCAATTTCTCAAGTGTATGTACTTGTATAACCATTGTTAATGACAAGACTTCTGCCAAAGCTGCAACACACCAATCAGCTTGCATGGGAGAATCAGTTCCATTGCATGAGCTTTTTCTATTTTCATCAAGAGTGTGGTGACCAAAATCAACAAAAAGCTATTGATTTCTCACTACAGTTGGGCTGCATACAAGCACACTGAGATTCTGTAGGTTCAATTTAATCTGGTAGTAAAATATCCTTATTGATTGATGCATCTTTATTGCTACGTATTTGTGTCCCCATAGGGAACAAAGGAGAAAGATTTCCCAGTTACAGTCAACTGATATTCAGCTCATGTTGAATTATTCCAAATGGGGCTCGGGGGGGGTCAGAGGCAGAGCAATTTAGTGCATTACTACAACATACAGAAATTTATTTTACCTAGCCCACAGACATCAAAGATTACTTACTGTTTTTTATTTTTATTTAGACCATATGTCAGCTGGTTTTAAAGTGAGCTTTGCTGGCTGAGTGTTTAGTGAATGTTTCTGAACTTTTTGGCAGCTGTGCCTGTCCTACCTTTAAGTAAAAAACACAGGGAGAAGATTAAGGTATTTTTTAGGAGCTGATCTATAAAGAATTTGTATTAAATTGGTTTTGTCTTGCTTTTGTAAAGACCATGAAGTTTTAAGAAAAAGAGAAGCATTACAAGTTTTCTTTCCCTCTAGCCCAACTTGCTTGGTAGGTCAGCTTGAAAATTAGTTGTTAGGAATACTAAACCTTATCTTCCCAATCTGTTTGGCAGACTACTGATGATAGGAGGAGTCTCTATTCAATGCAGCTATTGAAAACCCAAGGTATGAGTCACTATGTAACATGCTTTAGATCATCACATTATAACTCCAAGCAATTTAGGTGATCTTTAGCTTGTCTCTTAATTTTATAACCTCCTGTGGTCATATTTTCAAACCTGTTTCATAAAGCTAGGATCTTTCTCCTACCTAATCACATAAGCCCATAAACTGTGAATATCAAAAAAGCAGGAAGCAGGAAAATGTCACTGCTCAGACTTGCGAGCAACTGAGACATGAACTCAGACTGGCAGAGAATCCAAATCGTTTATTCAAACAAGAAACAAGCTGTCTTCATACACTTTTTCAAGGCACAGTATTTCCTTACATAGTAATTCTCACCACACGACCTATCCCATGTTGCCATGCCAGCAAAATGCTTTCTAAAAGTCCTTCTATGGTGTGATCATGCACTGTTCACCTGTCTGCCAGCTTCTGGCAGGCTCCTCTCTGTAGGCACCTCCTCACCCCAAGGTCAGGAGACAAGGTGCTCTGTGCTGCCTTGTGCTCCTTTGTGCTGCCATGTGCTGCTGCAGGTGGACTCCACAGCCCGCAGCCCAACTCCTTCTCATCTCTTCTCACACAGACTAGTCACGCCAAAGTATGTAAAAATGCATCAGAATGGTGAAGCATTGTTTTGACTCTAAACATGGCTTTCTTTCTTGAGAACATTTATTAAGTGCTGAAAGTAGGTATTTAGCTGAAAACTAGAGTATAAGTAGTTTTTTTCCAAATGTTGAACTTTCTTGCTTCTTGTCATGCCATAATTTCCCCTATTCATCAGGCTTCATACAGTCTTCCAAAATAAAGGTGTTCACTCTGATAAGTCAACTTTACCTGATGTCTCTCAGATATCAAAAAAAGTCTTCCCAATAGCATGCTCTCTTGTTATTAGCCATTCAAAGCCCTTTTGCAATAGCTAGAAAGTGGAAACATGAATATGCAGATGATGTCTGAGGCTTTAGTCAAGCCCCAGTTTAGGTAGGCAAAAGTATGGGTTTCTGTGCTGCAGGAGGGATGGTACAGTTGAATTTACTTTAAAACATTTGTATCAAGACACTGATCTCACTGACCTTGCCTTAAAATATTTGATACTTAAAACACACTTATTTTTCTACCTAATAACTGACTTTTTGATAAATTACAAGGCAAATTTCTTTGCCTTGGAGAAGGAAGCATAGGCTAGAATTTTAGTTTCTATTTAGTTTGCATTCCACTTTTGAATATGGGTGGGTTTTCCTTACTTTCTTATGAATTTTTAAAAAAATGTGTAAAACAGCTTCAGGATATGCTTCCAGAAGTAATATGTAGCTCCAAATTGTCAAGGGGTGAGTTTTGGGTCTGAACCTGGACCAAGGCCAAACGTGGGGACATAGTAGATCTAATTGGAGACATTCAGTATTTAGTAGGACTGATGATGGAAGAGTGTTTGAGGTTTGGATTCCTTTATTATTCTCCAGTTTTTACGTATAGCACTGCCCAGTAGGACTCATTATTCAGTTAACTTGTTTGCAAAGTGTTTCCACAAGTAAAATAATCTTCAGTGGAAGGCTGAATGCATATTATATGTGCAGTATTGGTCCATTTAACATGTGTTTTGTGGAGTGCATATTTACTGCAGAAATGTTGATGATGGTTGAATCAGGTAGTGGAAAGATATTCTACTTACATTTCTAAAACACAAATTAGTCTTTGTCTGTGAACCACCTTAGGTTCACTGGTGTTTCTGATTCATGTCTCGTGACCTGAAGTGTATCTATTCTTTCTGCAGTTCCTTTCTAGAACCTTCCTATGGTTCTACGGTTCTACAGCTTCCCCAGTTAAACACTCTGTTTTATAGGTAAGGTTCTCTTCTGTTTAAAAAAAAATTCAGGAGATGCTTGTGTTATGTTTGTGTCTGTAGGCACAGTTGATGGTGAAAGTTAGTATCTCCCACTGAAAAACAGGACTAATCAGACAATAAAAGCTGCTGTTACATATGTACAGCTATTTTAGTATTTACTGACAGTGTTTTATATACAAGAGTCTCTAAATACAAAATCCAGCTATAAAACACTTTCATTATTCTTAGCTGTCATAATTATAGATTAACAAGGAGACACCATGTGGTCACGAAAGGCCTACCTTGATACTCTGTTGGTTTCTAAAAGGCCATGGCCTTGGACTGAAGATATAATGGATTTATTTTTAACATGAGAACACAGATGCTTTCTGTAAATAGAATAATGAAAGAGATTTGCCTTGTAATTTATCAAAGGGTCAGTGGGAAGATGGAACAATAAGTATCTTTTAAGTATCAAGTATTTTAAAGCAAGCTCAGTAAAATCAGACTATTTTGACACAAATGTTTTAAAATAATTTCAAATTTATGATTTGGCAAAACTGGAATTCTTGTACATACATGATCTCATCAAACAGAATGGCATATTTTATAATACAGACATAGATTATGTGGTTTAAAACAAAAAAAGAGAGCATGGTATGGTTTCAAACTAAACTCTTTCTACCCGAGGAGATCTCTGTTGTCTATGTTTTATCTTTTGCTTATTAGACTGGTTAAGCTGTAAGATTTCTACCATCAAAACTCTTTTTGGCTATTTTATTTTTTTTCAATAGTTGGGATAAAGGCTGTGAAAGCCTTCTGTTGATGCCTTAAGTTTTAGCTTTCATATTTTCCAGATTCTGTACTGCATTAGTATATAACTCTGAACTTCATATAAAGTGTTAGCATGTTCTCCTCACAGTTTAGTTAGACAAAACAGTCCTTTTCCAGCCTGAGAACCACGGACACCATTGCAGCTTCAGGCCCAAAAAAATAAACAGCAAATTGAGGAGAGCAATCTAGGAGGATGTGGTCTCATAACTTGAAGCTGTAATTGGACAATTAACCCAAATACATAAATGGACCAAAACTTATAAAAGTGTGAAAACGTGGTACCTATTGTCCATCTTGGGTGTAGCCTTGGCCAGGCACTTGTACTGCCCAAGGTGTATCCTTTGAAGGCCTTTTTAATAAATACCTACTTTATTCCTTTGACACGGTCTAGCCTCTGCACTAGGTAGCCTCTCAAGTTTCACGTTGCATTTTAAATTTCTTATGTAAGCAGTGTTTTCTAGAAAAACTTCAGTAAGACTACCTGTCAAAGAACAATCCTGTTTAGAAATGTAGACTAAGACAATTTTTTAATGAGCAAGTATACTTTTCTCGTGGTTAAGGAGGCACTGTGATTCTGGAGTTAGTATCTGCAGAGTGATAACAGACTCCTCACTGCCTGAAATCTTAAGGTGCTCTCTTAAAAAATGAGTCACCAGACAAGCGTTGTTTCTTATGGTGCTATATTTCATTATTTCTCTTCATATTTCTATTTAACTTGGTTAGATATAGTCACTGCAGCACCACAGCCTTTGGTGAAATTAATCCAACAAAAGCATAACCATCTATCTGTAAGCCACAGAGAGGGCTTAAAGTGAGGAAAAGACAATAGGTTTACCACTCTGTGTTGATGTGCCTGTTGGAATTTTTTTTTTTTTTTTTTTTTTTTTTTTTTTTTTTTTTTTTTTTTTTTTTTATAAAATAAAAGCATCTCAGGATGATTTTGATGTCAAACAACCATTGGCATCCTATTTCAGGGGCCGGAATAGCTTCTGATTCCTTCATTACTTCCCTGTGAAGGCTGAGTAATTAGCCATATAGCAGCTGCTGAACATGGCAGGATTATATACCTAATCTGCTGCTTTTGCTGCTCTATGGATGCTGCTGTGTGTGCTATGATGAATTACCACATACTACTTTCTTGGATGGCTGCTATCAAGCACATTTGTTTGTTTTCTAGTTATATTTTTACAAAAGGCCACTGCCCAGGAAACAGATGTTTTGCTTTCTCTTGCCTCTGGAATGGCACTGTGCCCTCCTGTCATAGGATACTTGCACATAAGTTGCAATTCCTATAGTCTCAGGTACCCTTAACCACTGTGCAGTCTTCTATAAAGCTGTATTTATTAACTCCCAGTTTTATTTGAGTACAAAATCTGGTTGAAAATTTCTACTGAAAAGGAAAGATGGCTTCATTTACAGTAAGGGAAAACTGAGGGTTTGTTTTTGTTTTTATTCCCTTTCAGTTACTGATTTCTGTTGTGTTTAAAGCCTCTTCCACACACTGTGCAATCTTGCAGTGACCCGTTATGTACTAATGCAGTACATGTGGTTGAGTGTGCTAGCTGCTCCCTTCGAAGTCTAACATTTTACAGCTCAGGATCCCTTCTTCTGTTAATCCCACAGCAAAACTTTATTCTGTGAAGTGCAGCTTCCCGTCTGATTCCTCTGAGTAATGATAGGGTTTCTGCAGCTGGCAGGATAGCCTCCTATGCAGATGGAAGTCATTAACATCCCAGGCTAGGACCTGCTTGCCACATCTTCATTCATCAGGCTTGCATCAGCCCTTCTGGTTGGGCGCCAAAGCAGTGACTGTACCAAGCTGAGGCAGAAACCTCAGAGCATAGCACCTGCTGCAGCTGGTGCAGCGCTGGCCTCCCAGGAGTGGGTTAAGTTTCAGTTGGTGTCATTTTCAGGTCTCTACAGTGTGTATCAAGCACGTGATTTCCTCCACGTGTGCTGAATGTAGATCTTCCATCCATTCAGTTGAAAGTGAGGGCTTCTGACTAACAAAGTTCTATGTGAATTTTGAAAAAGAAAATTTTAAAAGATAAGAGTGGTTGCTTAACAATCAGCACTTAGAAACTGGAGAATCTTGGAATATTTTGAGAATTGTTCCTTATAATCTTAAGTTCATCCTTTTTCATTTTTTGATTGTATGCATACCTATATGGCGCATGATGGTGATGACCTGTTGCCATCCTAGATTTATGTGCTATTGTATCTCTGGCATTGCTTCGAGGTGACAGCAAAGCACAGCACCACCACTGTGAGTGTTGTATGAATAAGGTCTCTAAAACAAATATAATATGTCTGTTTGCTTATTTGTTGGTCCCTTCTCCCCCCAAAACCGCCACGTTTTTAACAGCTTATATTCAAGCATCAAGAGTAACCGCCAGGACTTCCAAACACAGAGGAAAGTGTACAGTGAGGACGTGATTAACAGGATTACTGCAAGAGAGGAACTCACAGTAGTGGAGAAACAAACAGGGTATGTGGTCAATGTGACATTCATCTCTGGGTAATGCCTGCAAGCAATGGGATACTGTTTTTAATGGATTCATGGAGGTTATACCTGTGACAGATGCAAGCATGGGCCATGTGGGCTGCAAAAATAGACCAGGCAGGGGCAACACGTGTAAAAGCATACTTGGCATACTCCAGCTCCAATAGATATGGCTCCTGCCTTTGAGTCTGGTGGTAAGCAGACCTCTCCATGTCTGAGGCAGCTCTGGAGCAGAATTAGACTTTTCTGTACTCTTCACACGGTTACATTTGAATACCCATGTTTTGTAAGACTGACTTTACTTAAACAGTCCCACAGTTTTCATGCCCTAGAGCATATACTTCTTGAGGAAGACCCTTACTCTTTGCAATAATTTCTTTTATTGGGGGATAACAAACATGGTGCCTCATCCCACACCTGCTGCCCCGCCTCGCCCTGCGGAGTCTGCAGCGGAGTCTGCAGCCACTCCCTGCCGGGCCAGCGGAACTGCCTTTTTTGTTGCTGTTTTTAATTTGTTTTAAAATTTGCAGTGACAGCTAGAAAAGCTGCCCAAAGCCGTGTCGGAGGTGGGTGTGAGTTTTAGAAGAGGTACGTGTGCCATCTAGAGGAAGCGCGGCCGCCGGAGGGGAGACGGAGCGGACGGGACGCGCCGCGCTGCGGGTTTGGAGCAATCGGAAAACCAACATGGGGGACTCGCAAAAAACCCCAAACCAATACCCAGCAGTTTCCCCCAGTAAATGGCGTGCTATACCTCTGTGTTGGGAAAGCTTTTACATATCTCTATAAAAAAAGCACTAAGAATGCTGTACTCCTTTCTATTCCAGTAAAAGAGAGAATGCCTGTTGGTGTGTTTTGGTAGCCCTGGCATTTATTAATGCTGTCCAGTTCCTAGGATGTAGAAAGAAACAGCTCTGACCTGGCAAAACTAGATTTCATCCTTCCTTCTGGCTGTGTTTTCTTTGTTTTTTGAACGTTGCACAATCTGATGCTTCTGGCATATATCAGCTTACATCAGTAGACAGAAAATTCAGTAATGGTTGGTTAAGAGGGTGTTTGCATCTTGAGAGCAAGAGACTGAACCTCATAACCTCATTCTCTGTACCCTGGATCTTGTAAGGTAGCAAAAAATAATACTTTTTCAACTAGGATCTATGCCAGCCAGATGAATCTGTGTGAAGTTATGTGCACAACATTTCTTGTGAGTAAGAAACCCTCAAACAGTGTGGGCATGAATCTTCAGGCACTGCTGGAACTGCAGAGCAGGGTTTCAGTGTGGTTTCATTGCCTGACAAGGTCAGCTTTCTATTTTCAAATCACATGTTATAATGACTTGACCTTGTTAAAAGAAACTGTCCCATCCCGGGGTCTTAGATTAAAGGCGATGGAGCAGAGAGGAAGTTAGGTCTTACTAATTCAAGCTCTACTAAGGACTGGCTCCTTGGAGACATGTGCAAGCTGAGGCACAGTGAAATACCCTGTGACTGCTGCTGCAAAATGTACAGACAACCAGCTGTTATGTTTGATAACTTTCTCCTGAATTTGTTGTCACATTAGAAGATTTCTAAATTATCATGACCCAGTGGCTTTAAAGGACTGAAAAATTTCCCCAAAGCTCCTTACCATATTGCTTGCAAAAAAATCTAGAATAATAGCCAGTACAGACTATCTACATTTTGAAACCTATCATGACTTCTCTTATAAGTAACTAATGTTAGGGAATGACTAACAAGGGTCAGTGTGTATTTGTCTTGTTTTTTTCAGTGACCTCATTTGAATGACATCAGTCTCATGACAAAGGTTCCACTTGAAAGGACACTGTAACATCTAGTGGCTGTTTGACACTATGAAGTTTCCAAGTGTTGACTGCAAATTGCAAACCAATGAACAAGGACTGTGAAGTACTTTGTCCTGTAGGTACTTCCCTTGCTCACTGTGGGAGGCTGAGGAATGTGCAAAAACAGAAGGACAAGCTCAGGTGACAACTTGTGATTTGTCTTCTACTGCATGATGCTTTATAACTGGTGCAAGTATTATGAAGCTTCTCCATCTGCATAAGAGGAGCAAACAGCCTCCTCCCATCCCCACCATTTTACTCTGCACTATTTAATGAGGTTACTGTCCACTGAGGTAGGCCAGATCTGTGGCTGCTCAGTATCACCCTGTGCAGCAGCAAAAGTACCTGCATTTGGGACATTGCACAGCAGCAAAAACCTGCATTGGGTGATTTTTCTCGCTAAGCAGGTACCTTGTGACAGCATCCTGGCATTCTAGGACATCTCTGCACATTTCAGGTGGTGCAACCAGACCACAGACATACTTGCATTACCTTGGAACTACCTGGTGTGCTTATTGAAGTCAGCATGAAAGTGCTTTTCATTGCTAAGTGTTGCATTATGCAGCTGCTCTTTTCATTGCTTTTCATACCCATATAAGGTAAAAGCCTTATATCAAGTCTGAGACATGCACACACAAGTGGTGCCTCTGTGTGCAGCATAGAGTCTGTTTTCTGTTGTGTGGGGGGAGAAGTAAAGCTCACCTCCCCCTTGCAGAGAAGAAAAATACAGCCTCCTCAACATGACAAGGTGACAGATCTGCTTCTTAGAAGAGAATGTTCTTAGAAGATGAGTGGTCAAGTCATGAGTAAAGGAACCATCAGAAGATGAGGAGGTGGCTGCAACTCTGTGTTTCCTCCCAGAACCTTTTTGTCAGATGGCATTGTAGATGGAGTCATCTCTGGGTCAAGTTTAATGTTGAAAATTAGATGGGGAGGTGGGGGGATGGGGAGGAGTGGAGAGTCTCTTTTAACAGACAGAAGGCTTTCCACACAGGGAAATGTGGTTCTTCTCTTAACCCATCATGAGTCCTGCATCAGCAGGCAGAGTTTCCAGCTGAATCAGTTTGATCCTGTATCTTCCTGGAGAGAAGACAGTTTTGACACTGGTCAGTTCACTTTATTATTTCCAAGCACACATTTCCATTGCAGCCTAGAGGAGGCCCTCACTAGGAACTGAGGTTGGAGTTTGGTTTTATTTTGATTTGCAGTAACAAGAGGGACAAAGCTCAGAAGAGAAGTAAATTTAAAAATAGATTCATTTTGAAGTCCAAGTAATGCTTTCCATTTGTAGCATGTTTGGTTCCAACAAACCAGACTTGCTTCTGCAAGCAAGATATATGGGATTTTGTAGGACAAAAAATAAAAAATGCTGCAGGAAATTTTTTTGCAAGATCAGTGGCATGATTACCTATAGGTCTGTGTGAATCTCAAAGGTAGATTCTTAGTTGAATATGTATTAAATAAAAATGTTTTCAAGGGCATGCCACACCTCCCCTTTAGAATACACAATGATTGATTAAAAAAAAATCCCCAAAGTTCACAGGGAAACACCATAAAGAAACCAATGCTATAAAGTAGTTTTACCCATACAGACATTAGCACTGTACTTTCTATTCTGAAAAAGAACCTATTGCACACTATAACAAATAGAATTAAATATGAAAATCTGCTATGGACAAAAATATATACTTATCCTTGACTGGCCATATTTAACAACATGGAGTGGTTTAAAAATGATTAAGCATTTAAGGAAAAATAAAAATGGTTGTGCATCAAATACTAAACTTAATATTATACACAGTGTATCTGCAAATTGTGACTAAAGGTGAAACATTTTTAAAATACCTCTGATAATGAAAAGATCTGATGTAAAATTTGTCTTAAATGGCTTGAACAAAATACTCATTGTGTGTGCACAAAACTGCTTTATTCAGCAGTAATTCTTGGATTTAGCCCTTGGTGGGGTTGAGATCCAGGTAGAATGAAGGATTTGACAGCAGAGGAGCAGGAATCCGTAACAAACTCCTTTTTAATATAGGGCCATAACCACAATGTAGTTTGGAATGGGTGAACTGAATTAAATTTTTTTTTTTCTTAGTGCCTGGAGTTACCACCACATGTGCTAATATTCTCATTAAAAAATGTCTTTAGTGTGTAAGATGTTGAGAAGAGATACTGCATGGCAGGTTCTACCTCTAAATTTGAAAGTTCCCTTTTGTTAAGTGATCACACAGCACAGGGTGTTGTCGTCTCTGTTTCTGTCAGCAATCATATCCTAGTGTGTTTCCTCATTCTTTGCTGATTTGTACATGCTCAGTGAAAGCATGGACAAGTCAGTCCTGGGAAATCAGCCTTGCAAGAATTCTGAAGTATGACCATACCCTTACCAGATGTTTTTGGAAAGTTGCACATACCAATTTTGCATCCTGATTCCCCAGCATGAGAATCTGTCTCACTTTTGCTCATTTGTACTCTGCAAAACATCTGAAAACAAAGAACTTAAAATTTGTCATGGTGAGTAGCAAACAATAAAGAAGTTGCTTTTTACATGCTTGCTTTGAAAATTTATTTTAAGAAATATGTGTTTCTGAGCCCTTTTCCTTTTTAAAATATTCTTCTCACACAATCTTGTTCTGAAATGCTTTTATCTCTCTAATAATTTCTTATATTTCTTCTTTTTGCTGTTTTCTTTTTGTCGGACACATGGTGGTTCAGCTGGAAGGAGAGAAACTTCAAAAACTAGAAACTAGATTATAGATCAAAATAGCCCTAAATATGATTTGCAATAGCAAGTTTTGGCTCTTCTTTCCAGAGAAACAACCTCTCCAGTTGCTTTAAAAATCTCCCTGTCCAACTTAAACCCCATTTTTTCACCTGTTTTAGATACACCAGTAGTCCAGCCAGGATTGTTAAAACCTGCATCAGTCATTGGGAAGATTACAATACAATTTACACCAAACCCACCTTCTTCTTCATTTGGGTGGCGTCAGTGGAGATGAGTGGTACTTTTTGTGTACCTTTGTGTTGCTCACTGGCTGATGTACCCCAGTCAGGGAGATGAGAACTTGTGTATTTGCATGTTTCTGTTGACACTTGGGATTAATCACAGCTGAGTAAATACTGTGACAATCTTGTTCTGGACCAGTAGTTTTGATGTATGCATGTGCCAAAAAAAATCACTCTGGTAAGTAAAACGTGTCGGGGCTGTGCTCATGGGTAAAGTGGAAGTGGCAATGTCAACACAGAATGCCATTTACCAGTTGGTGTAAACTGTGGTGGTGGAAGCTAACATAGGCCTAGGCTAATGGGGCCTAGCTAGGGACCCAGCCCAATGTTTCCCACTTACAGATTTTATCAATCACCTTTAAAGCATAAAGTTTGGGAAGATAGAGCCTACAATTTTATTTCTCTGATTTTCTGTTTTTAAAATGTTGTAGACATATTTCTATGTGTCAGAAAAGGCAGCTCACATAGAAAAAAGAAACCTTAAAAACCAACATATAGTGTAGGGGCTTAGATCATTATTACTTGAGGGGAATTCTTGATTTTGTCATGAAAAGAGATAGCAATTAGATAATAATGAAACAAAGTCCACCAGTTGCTGGATGAAATTCAGGTCTTGTAGACTACTCTTTAGCCTTCTGCAACCTGGTAAAAACTGTGGTCCTATGAATTTGGAAATGCTGTCAGACCTCCTTAAGCAACAGCACATGTGTTGGAAGGAGATGTATGTCATCTTGATACAGCCCACTGAGTTCCTGTTTCTGTCTTTTCCAGAAAAGCAGCTGGCTTTCATTTCCCAGCTTTCCCAGCTGTCTGTCATTTGAAAATGAACACAGTTAAGGTGTCATGGTTACTTCAGTGCCAAATTTAAGTTTTTGTGATGCTTGCTTACTCATTTTTTAGAGCTAGAGGTTAAGGTTAAAGACCTTAGAGGTTCTCAGCTGTTCCTATCTCCCAGCCCCAAGTTCAATAACAGTGCCTCTGGTATTGAAAGGAAAGGCTCTATCAGGAAAGGAGACAGGGTTTAGTTTCCTATTTTCATAAAGTGGAGGAGTGTCAGTGGGAGAGATTGAAATGTTTCGGGCTCTTTCACTTCTAATTCTGTCTCTGATTTGTGGGGGGGGCGGGAATGGATTTTTTTTTTTTTTTTTACATGTTTAAGGATCTTTATATGGCTGTGATTTGTAAGATGAAACAATAAGGTGTTCACAATAAGAAGACACTGATGCCCAATAGGAGGGATATGAACAACTTGAGGATCATCAGGGGCCAGCTTGAGTTGAAATAGCTTCTCAGATATCCCTGCAGACTAAAGAATTCTCTTCCCGAAAAGAAAATGCAATGGAAATTATGACAATAGAAAGGAACATAAAATGAACAAAGTTTAAACTGAAGTCTGGATTAGTCAGAATTCTGAAGTATAAATGCTTAAAGCTACAAGAACTGATAGTAAGGTTTTCTAGTACAGCAGAAACAGAGAGAATGAAAGCAAATAAGAGATATTTTAGCTTATTAGAAAATAGAGAAACCCTGATACTGTACATTGACCCTTTAATTTTGCAATGTTTTTTTTTCCTTAGTAAGGTTGTAGACATGCTTACTATTTTCAAGCAATAGAGATACTGTGAAGGACAATTCCTATGCAATAAATAAACACTCTGTTTAACTGTATGTGTCAGGTAAGAAGACAAAAAAGATAGATAGGGTTTGGGATTGAGTTCTAACTTGAATCTATTCTTTGCTCTGTAGCATTAAACAAACTCCTGAATTTGACTTAATATTGTTAGTTGCATATGCTTATTCTCATTTCAGAACAGTTGTTGGAAGAGTTAGCAAGGAATTTATAATTATCTTTGCTCTCTCTTTCTCTGTGTTGAAAGACATGATTCTGGGAGGAGATGGAGTGTTATTTTCAGAATTTTTTCCCATAAATTTCCATGAGGAAACCACAACCTTCCCTAATTTTCTGGTCTATTGGGAAGTCTCCAAACAGCACTGGAGGAGTAACCAACACTTTAGCAGTTTCTGACCAGATTTATTCCTGAGCTTCACTGATTTCTTTGTACTCTGGCTTGTTTCATACCATAACTGGGTCATCATCCTTCATGCAATTCCTTATGAAAGAATGACAAAATTCTTACTACAAAATAAGAAACAGTCTCGTAGGTTACAGAACTCCAGATGTTTCTCTCAGAAGACTTGGGCATGAGGTCATATGTTAATACGATGGGCTCTCAGCCATCAATCGCCACATTTCCTGCAAACTGCAGCATCTGAGCACTTTTACTGGAGCGCTGATAGGTTAGCTTTGGCAGTGGTGGCATGCTAAATGGAATTCAAAGGGACTGACTTTATTGTTAAAGTCACAACAAGCAGAGGATAAGGGTGTGTGTGTGTTCTCAATCCCTGCAACTTTTTGAACATGAGAGCCATAAAAGGACTTGAAAGTTTGGCTATTGCAAGTTCTTGCTACCCATAGGTCCAGCGTAGGGAGAGTTTTTATTCTGCTCTTCTGTCAGAGAAGGGGTTGTGCAGGTGAGCCAGGCTGCAGTATTGATTAACAGGCAAATCTGGAAAGAACGCGTTGTCAGTGCTTCACATATGTCATGCAGGAAACACAAAAGAAATGGAGGGAGGTACCTGTCAGGTCCTGCTACTGGACAGGTTCAGCAATCAAATGCGTCTTAGCAGAAGGATTAGTTTGTACCAGCATGAAGAGCAAATCTTGCTTTTCCTCTTCAGCTGCCATATAGATGTACCTGTCACCCTTTTTTATCTCCATATATTTATTCTCTTTCTTACCTCGTATCCCAGCTTCATTGCCACCAGTCACCATACCTGAAACAGTTAGCACGTCACATGCTGAGCTTCTTGTACTCATATTGGCTAGCAGACAGGGCTGAGATCCAAAAATTTTGAGGTATGTGTTGAGGCAAAGCTGTATAAACCTGGGACAAATTCGGGTTTCATAGACTCACAGAACCATAGGATGGTTTGGTTTGGAAGAGACTTTTAAGACTACATAGTTTCTTCTCTAGTCAGAGGAAAGAAAACCTTTCACTAGACCAGCTTGCTCGAAACTGTATCCAAGTTGGCCTTGAACACTTTCAGAGAGGAGAGATCTACAATTTCTCTGGGAAAACTGTGCCAGTATCTCACCACTTTCACAGCACAGATTTTCTTCTCAACAGCTAAACTAAAATTGCTCTCTTCCAGTTTAAAGCCATTCCCCTTTGTCCTGTCTCTACACACCCTTGTAAAAGAGCCCCTCTTCAGCTTTCCTGTAGCCCCCTCTAGTTACTGGTAGGTGTTCTAAGGTCTCCCTGGACCTTCTCCCCTCCAGGCTGAACAATCCCAATTTTTTCAGCCTTTCCTGGTAGGAGAGGTGCTCCAACCTCTCAACTTGGTGGCATCCTCTGGACTCACTCCATTAGGTTGATGACCTTCTTACTTTGGGAATCCTAGAACTAGAAGCTCTGTCTAGTTCTCATATCTGGTCTCATGTTTGATTCCATCACTTTACTCATTTAAAAATTCGATGGAGTCTTGAGCTGGAGTAACAGGACGCAGAACTTGAAATGGTGCTACAAATTACCAGGGAATAGACCCAAGTGCAAAACATTTTCTTTTACATTTTAGGAGCAAAATGGTGACAGTTGCATTTTGCATGTATTCAAGATATAGGAAAGACCATTGTATTTCCTCTATCAGGGTTTTATTTACAATGTTAACTAGCTTGAGTTTTGGGTTTCACATATATGCAGTTATAATTTGCCTCAGGGGCAAAATGACTAGAAGAAGTGCACCTGAAAAAAAAATGACAAGAAGTGCACCTGAAAAAAATAGAAGCTGATACAAGACTGATACTAAAATGAAAGAAATAGCTATATAAGCAGGTCAACCATACAAAACACATCTGAATTGCCAAACCCAGCATAACTGCTTTTAGAACTGTGTTGGGGAAATTGCTATAAATTGTTTCCTGTTGTGGATCTGATGGGCTGTTGAATAGTGTCAGTTTATTATTTTTCACTTTCAGCTGCTATGCTAAATTCATTTATAAGAACTGTGTTGGATACACACCTCTGGAAAGGAGAGAATTGTATTCCTCTCTTCAACAGCAACTGAATGTGCTCAGGGAAATATGGTCCCAGACATTGGGGATGCCATGATGCTTGTCTAGACCCAGAGGAATGAGGAGGGAACCTTGCAGCAGAGGTGCTGAAGGGAGCAGGATACATCCAAAAAGTTCTAAAGGTTGGTCTAACGGTGAGCTAATTGGAAGAAAAATGTTTCAGCAAGTTCACCTCAAAGCTCTGGTAAGCTTGGAATACCATCAGAGAAAGGGCAGCTGAGGCTGGTAAGACTGCATCCTTTCTGAACCTCTTCCTAGGTTTGCAAAAGAAAGAGCAGCTGTTTCACAGAAGGAACCAAGTTATCACCAGTCATTGCTGGGCCAGGGATGTTAGAGAGTGGTCCACAGTCCACTGGATCTCAGAGTCACCTAAACCCCTGAAGAAAGCTTCACATGGCCAGGTGCCAGATAGGCACTTCACCAAAGCCAGTGACCTAATAAGGCACCTCTAGGAAATAACTGCAGAGGAGGAAGTTTCAGGAGATATAAGACTATAAAAGCTGCCAAACAGCTGGAAAAGTGCATCTCTTCACAGTTCACAGCCACAGATTTCTCCTGGAGTTACATAAAGAAGTAGGGTTAGGTGATACCTTTTAGGGTCTGTCTCTCTTCATTCTCTGCCCAAATTCTGATGAGAAGTATGAAAAAAACACAGTTCAACTCTTTTTCTTCCTTCACCTAATTTTAACTGAACCTTGAAATAGGTATTGTCTTCCTTAAATAGCTCCTTTTGAATGTTCTCTGCTTTGTCCAAGATATGGAAAATCTTGATGCTGTCCCAACCTGTGCTCTTATTTGTGCTTCTTATACTGTGCCATATTTTGCTTCAGAAAAAGGGCGAAAAACTGGAAAACATTGGTTGACATCTCTATTTTTCTCCCCTCCTTGCTGCTGTGAGATCAGCATTTCAGTATTGAAAACTAATATTTTTACTTAAACCATACTTTTTTTTTCCTGATGCAAACATGCACAGTTTGCATGGCTCCTATAAAGATATGGTTTCATCCCTTCTCCAGTGCCACAGCAAATGTGTTGTAAGACCATGTCAGGGAATTCTTATAATGTTCCTGAATATGTGCAATTAAATATATCTACCACAAAAGAGTTAACTTTCTTTTTCTCCATGCGTATGGTACTTCTGAGCCTTCTGGGGACTTCCTGAAGTCAGGGTTCATTTTAGCTAAATTGATTTTTTTTTTACCCTGTTTTAGAAACATTGCATCCAAAAGCTTTGCTGACTACAGAGTATCAGAAAGGAGGAAATGCACCTGTTCCTGTTTTCCCAAAAATATTCTTCCCTAATTGACGTGAGTAAAGCTGCAGAGATTAATAACAAAGGGCTATTGGCTTAGAGCTTAAGCAAAAAAATTGCTTAACAGAAGCAAGGGCTCATGGATATTGTAAACATTCAGTATTGGCTTGTGTTACCTGATGAAAAGACTCTTCTGAGAATAAACTATGAGGTAGTCTTATCATTTGTCTTTTCTGGGAAAAAACAGATGAAACGATTCTCATTTGTTTGCTTTCTGAGTAATGTCTACTACTGAATAAGTTTACATTTTTGTTTCAATTTTAAGAGTTAAGAAGCTTCTAGTGATATTTGCAAAAGTAAAACTTTTGCCTGATAAAAGATCTTTTAAAATGCTTTTAAAAGGTATGTATATTTTATATATATTTTACTGTGTATTTTTCCACAGCAAAGTGTGAAACAAGAAGTTGCAGAGGTGCATAGATTTGAAGGGGTTTGCTCTTTAAAATATTTGAATGAGAGAACTCATGGCCTGTTTTAGTCATCCATGTCTCAGTGAAGCCACACTCACACACTGCAAAGATGCTCACTCACTGCAACCAGATGACCCACATTCTTTTTTACAATGTGATTATTTCCCTTTCTTTCTGACCTGTGCCCTACACACAGCACTATCAGTATGGGACAAACTTGAATTATCATTACCTCTTTCTCATAAAGTTCTTTATGTAAATGTTCTTTCTAAGCACAGGACACTACAATGTCCACATTGCTCTTGGTAGACAGCTCTAAAAAAAAATCATTGCTTCTCAGCTGAACCATTTTACTATCCATCAGGCTGTTATTCCTGGTGACCTGTTTGTCATAGTTGGTGTGCCCAGTCTCTCTGGCAGGAGGTCAGTCCTGGGAGAAATTGTGGGTTTTCACCACCTTGTTTGAGGTGCTATGCAAACACAGACATTGTTTCAAGTAACTATTTGGACAGAAGAGGAGAGGTATGGGTGGGAAGGGAGGACAGGAGAAGAAGGAGCTGAAATCTGTGGTGGGAGCATACACAATGAGGGCAGGAAGGCTATTCTTTCTGTTTTGCACATACTCCATTTATACAAGCATGCCAATCACATCAACATCTCTGCCAGTTTCAAAAAACTCTCAAAACTTCCACCTGCTCCCTGTTCCTTGGGACTGTAAAATAAAAAGCTGTCTCAACCTCCTGTCTCCAGAAGCCATATTGTCTGAGCTATGGGCTGCTATCCGTGTTTTTGGAATTCCCCAGTACACAAAATTTTACCCCAGAGCAGTAGAATTAGAGCATTTCCAGGTCTGGTCCTTCCTCTGCACTACTTACTGTTTTATCTTGTTTCTTCCACCTTTGTTTAGAGGGTACTAGCATGCTTGCCTTCTTCCCAGCAGACCTCAGTTATAAAATGTTCTTGAAAGCCTGTAGGGTGCTGACAGGACTGGTGACCACATCACTTTCTGTTAATGTTGACATTACTCATGTGATATAAATCACATCAGAGTGCTGGGCTGATATAAAGACATGAGTTTTAACAGCATAAAAAATATTAGTCCTTTAAAATAGAGGTCTTCAAGGAAAAGTACACTTGTGTCCCTCTAAGGAAACATGCAAAGACTAGCACATGTAATTTTCCAGAACTACCAGATCTGTCTGGGTTTTAGACGTTGGGCCATTTTTGTAACCAGACAAACCTGAGAGTGGCAGCACATGAAACAGGGAGGTGTATTAGTGTAAGGTGTGTCCCCCTGGGACAGAAAAAAAATTATATAGAGCAATATATATTCTGCTCACTGTTTTGCTGTAAATGTATAAAGGCTGCTGCTTTGTTTTCTCCTTTTGATCAGCACACCTGGGTTTTGGTCTCAAAAACAGCTTTTTATCTGGGCCTTCACAAACTCTCAGTTTGGACTAAACTGAGGATTTGGAGGTAGTTCCCTGGATAAGGATACCAATGGCATTTGCCTCCTTGACAAGGCTGCCTTCCTTTGGCAAATATTACTATTTCTCCCAAGCTTGGAAAAGTTGTGAATGTTAGGCTTGCTGGAGGAGACAGAAGCAGAGATGGACACTGCATGACAGTAACAATGATATTCCTGTTGCACTGCATGTACTGAAAGCTGTTTCTGAAAAAGTTTGAGGAACCTACTAGGCCATCCTGTGTCACAGAATTTGGGTCTGCAAGTAAACTACATTAGAAACTCCACAAGGGAACTAATCATGCACAGTCTGCTCTTTTGATTCTGTTCACTGTGCACCTTCTCTTGTAAAATAAGCTTCAGAATTCATTCTCTGCCCACCAGGCTGCAATCATCCAGTGTATGGATGATTTACTGTTCAATATTTCTCTACCATGAGGTCTGAAATCATCTGTCATTATTTGTGGAGGTTGGAAGGAACCCTGGAGGCCTCTGGTCCAACCAAAAAGTCCAAGGTGCTATTCTGGCTTGAGCTACACTCTGGCTGAGTGCTACATATGCACTCAGCTCCATCTCCTGTGATTTGCAAGCAGGTTCCCTTCATGGATCCCAGAACTGACTTGGTACCTTATCTTGTTATCAGCAGCAGGTATTACTGGTCACTGTCAACAGCCTGATGCCACTGTCAAGGGCACACTGTTTGTGTTGGGGGCACACTGTGTGTGTCCACCATGGAGCAGCCCCATTCTTACTGCGCCTTTCTGACAATACCAGTTAGGAAGTTATTGAGAAGCTGCTCCTCAGAGCAGCAAAGAGCAGGAGAATGAAAGGCAATGGCCATAGACTGCAATAGAAGATGCTCAGCCAGATGAGGAGGAAAGTTTTTCCCCATGAAGACAGCCCATGCAGGAGGGGCCAAGAGAGGTTGTGCCATCTCCATCCCTGGAGTACTGTCAGCCCCCTGAGTACTGTCAGCCCAAAAAGGATAAAAAGCCCTGAGATACCTGGTCTGACCCCATGGCTGAGTCTGCTCAGGGCAGGCATTAGGCTGGAGTCTTCCCAAGTCCCTGGTGGATTGCATGAGTCTGTGGTCCTCAGCCATGTAGACAGAGTGTCTTCAGACACCCTGCTTTGCTTCCATCAGGAACAGGAGTGTTTGTCTGTTCCTGCTGAGGAAATCAGTTCCCTCTTTTCCTGAAAGCCATACAGTGGTTTCTGCAGAAGGCCTCAGAGTTAGAGGGAGATGTGAGAAACACATCTTGTGGAGTTGAGGAGCTGTCTATCCAACATGCACTAGCAGCTGCAAGTTGAATTATTTGGCAATAGCAATAAAATTATTTGTCTGATATCATGGGAGAATGATGCCTATTGCATTTTAACTCTGTATTAACCTGTTAGTTCTTGCTGTCGTGGTTGGTTTTTACAAGAAGTTTGGTCACAAAGTGAATTAAGGAAAGCCCTCCAATCTTTTTGAATACCAGGTCAGTTCTTTTTTTGCAAAATGATCAGGAAGAAATAGGCATTTGCAAAGCATGTGAAACTGAAATTAAATTTTTAAGATTCGGCAAACTGAACTAGTGACAGGAAACCTCAAGCACTGTATTACTAAGCAATTAATACCAAGTGACTTTCAGTAATTCCTGGAACTCATTCACAGTATTACTGCATTTCTGGGTACTTCTGTGAAGGTTTTTCCATTTGCTTGCTTGTCTTAAATTCTTCGTACTGGCTCCATTTGAAAAACAAAGTATTTATAGAATATTTTAACACAAACAAAGGAAACAGAATAGAAGGAGCCTGAACATTTAAAAGTAGATAATTTTAATCCAAAAGTTGTTGGGCTTACTCAGAAAGCCCTTGGCATGATCCAACCTAAACAAATCAGTTTTCAACGTAATGACAGAATGGGATACTGACAGAGTAGTAATGCTCTTTCAAAGCAGGAATATAAAGATCGGAAATGGAAAGATCAGCTGCAAGACTGCACTGTGAGGAGCACCATGTGAAGTGCTTGCAGTCTTCCACATAAGATGTGGAGCTCAGTGGCTGAGATGAGCTTTGGATCACTTACAGGTTGCAGATACTATTTCTAGTTGGCAGCAGTAAAAACTGGAAGATGTTTGCCTGCCTGTGGCCACAGCTAGATGAATGTAAATATCCAGGATTATGAGAAGTCCTGGCTCTTTCCCAGTTAGTGACCAGGGACAGCATCTCTTGAAGCTTGCTGTGAGATGAAAAGTCAAGGAATGGGAAGGAAAATGGTGTGTTAATCTAAGAGACTATAACATCAACTATGTAAAATTGATTCTTGTAGAGGTCCCTATGAACCAATAAGGGTATGGCTTAAAGGCAGAGCTTCCTCTTCTGTTAGAAGGACTGCATTCATGGTACATTTGTCAGAGAAATTTCTCCTCCTTCTGAAGTGGATTTCTCTGGTACCTGTCTCTTCTTGATGTGAGGCACTGACCATTTTTCTTATATATGATGGTTGGAAATGCAAACCATGAGAAATTTGTGTTATAAGTTTCTGAGCCCAAAGACTTTGTAAGTGAATTGTTTGGCACTTGTGGTTCATTTTACCCATTCATAAAGTGGACATTGTGAAAATACACACACCGACACACACAGACATACACACATTTGTCTCATCTGCTACACTGAGCAAAAAGCAGTTTCAGGTTTTGAAGAAGTCTTGATTTTTATGAGTCAAACCTAGATTTTCTGAAAGAAACAGTCTGCCATGAGGGAGCACAGTGGCAGCCTAGGGGAATCCTAGGACTCCTGGTAAGGCAAGAGATCTAACTTGCAGTACTTTAAATTAACTGTCTCAAGCTTCAAGGAATTACCCTTTACTGATGGAGAGGTGCTTTCTTCTCCTATTATTATTTATACTGAGCTGGTAATTTCCAAGGTGTATTGCATTGTAAATTTCTTTATTTAAAATTTAATACTGAAGGATGTGTGTTCAATACTAAAGCCAGTGAAGGAGACTTCAGTGAATTTCTACAGTTTTTGCAAGTGTGTATGGGAAAAATGCTTCCATCTGGAGCAAAAATGGACATGAATACATATGTACGAATAATATGAGAGATAGCATAAAGCTATTTTATATCTTTTGCATTTGCAATATTTAGACATATGAAAGTAAAGATGTCTCCAGGAGCATAAAGGAGTACTGGGATACTGCTGGGAGTAGTACTTAGATGCCAAAGTCTCACAATGGTATTGCCAGATGACAGCCTTGCCAGCTTCTGTGGAAGGGCTTATGAAACTATCTGCTTAATTTTGTATTGGTTTCTTGGCTTAAGCTGGTCTTTGTGTGAAAAAGCTAATGTTCTGTGTTTGGATTTGAATTTTTAAAAAGTCTTAAGCTTTTCTACAATATCACACCTTTGAAACTGAGTGTGTTTAGCCCTGTCAGTGCAGGGAACCATGAAAATGACACTTGCAAGAGAATAGTGGAATTTTAAGTTTTCATCATTTCCTTTTCCAGACAAAAAAAATAGAGCTTTGAGATGATCTTAGAAGAAATAATAAAAAGATATTTCCATGGGGAAACAATGTCATTTTCTCCCTCTCTCATATCTTTGTTTCAAGTAGATCTTTCATTTAAAATGCTTTGATTTTTGATATTTCTGTAGTTTCTCCCTGTGACTAGGATTTTTTTTTTTTCACACAAAAATTCTCCCTCCTTCACTCCAGGATGGTCTCATGGCACTTGGCTTCAGGTGTTAATCTTGACAAAGAAACTCCCAATTATATGGCATTTTTAAAAGCAAACACAGGTTTTGAATTTCTCAGATGAGGGGTGCAAAATTCTGGTTGTATTCCAAGAGAAGCTGTAGTGCCTTAAGTTGTAAGAGTTGAGAGCAAGGTGCTAAAATACTAAATTATTCCAAACCTGGCAGCACTGATAAAATAATTTTTATAGTGATGTGCTCCAGATTGGCTTTGGAGAAATGTATCTACGTACGACATTGTCTTGAGTTATATTACCAAAAATTGTGTATTCTATTTCATCTGTTGACAGCATCTGGGGGCATATTTTTCTTTATCTCTTGTAACTCCAGGGGGAGAAGCTGCCTTCTGATAATGGGCCAGCTGTTAAAAGCATATGGGACATTGTTCCTTATCTCCCTTCAACCATCCACACTCCAGGGGGATATCTTCTGGTAATAGGCCATTAAGGCTCACCAATGACATGACACATTACATCATCCCATTGTGAGATGCTCCACCCAGTGGGGGGAGCCAAACCATTCCTACTCAGATAAAAACTGAGATGTAGGAACACCAGGCATTCTGGTTTTCCACTGGCTTCCCGAAGGAAGACCAAACCCATCTCGCCATTACTGGACCTTTTTCTACAGGACCATCTCTTACTCCAACAGAAGTACATCTGCCACTCCGGGAGGGCTGACTTTGGACTGCTTCCAGCACCCTGACCAACAGGGTGTCAGATTTTGTTTCTGACTCTGTCAGGGTTTCTGGGATTTTTTGTTTGTTTTGTTTGGTTGTTTTTTGTACTGCTACATCTGTATTCTTAATATTTCTAGTAAAGAGCTGTTATTCCTATTTACAAATCTTTGCCTGAAAAGCCTTTAATTGCAAAATTATAATAATTTAGAAAGGGGTGAGTTTACATTCTCCATTCCAAGGGAAACTCCAGCTTTCCCTGGCAGATTCCTGTCTTCCCAAACCAAGACAGACATGTAATCGGTGTATCATTTGTACGTGGCCTCTAACATAACATATTCTGCTGAGCAGCCAAGAGTACACTTGCCCAATTTGTCAGTTTTAATCTGGGGCTGTGTATGTTGCAAGATTTTGAAGCTTTCTTGCTACAACAGAAGTAGAAACAAAATAGGAATGTTACTACACCCAGGAGCTCTGACTTTCGGTTTTATTTCAATAGCAAGCGAGCATTCAAAAGACTTCTGATGAAGGAAAACCCTCAAGGAAGCCTTTTGGCTTTGTTGCTTCTGTGCATAGGAACAAAGTGAAGTGTACTCAGGAATGGAAAGCAATTGGAAAAATACACCTGGGAGTAAGCAGGGGGAGAGGAGTGAGGGGTATAAGCTGCTGGATGAAGAGTATGAGGGTGAGAAAAAGAAGCTTGAGGGGAAGGTGGTGGTGGTGGATCTCATTAAATAATCTAGGGCTGATACTGCATGGAGCAGACATGAGTTGATGAGTTTGATCAGGTGAGGGTTGACCCACAGCTAGCCTTCTGTAGGGAAAGCAGCTTCCACCCTTCTGCACTTCATTTCTCAGGCTCTGTTAAACCACAGAATCACACAGAATATGTAGGTTGGAAGAGACCTTTAAGATCACCAAGTCCAACCCAGCCCTAACACCTCAACTAAACCATGGCACTGAGTGCCACATCCAGTCTTTTTTTAAACACAGCCAGGGATGGTGACTCCACCACCTCTTTGGATAGACCATTCCAGTACTTTATCACTCTTTCCATAAAGAACTTTTTCCTAATTCCAACCTGTATTTCCCTTGGTGCAGCTTAAGTCTGTGTCCTCTCATTCTGTCAGTTGCTGCCTGGAGAAAGAGGCCAACCCCCAGCTGACTACAGCCCCCCTTCAGGAAGTTACAGAGAGTGATAAGGTCATCTCTGAGCTTCTTTTTCTCCAGACTAAAAAACCCCAGTTCCTTCAGTCGTTCCTCACAGGGTTTGTGTTCCAAGCCCCTCACCAACCTCGTTGCCTCCTCTGCATGTGCTCAAGTGTCTCAAGGTCCTCCCTAAACTGAGGGGCCAGAACTGGACACAGCACTCAAGGTGTGGCCTCACCAGTGCCCAGGACAGGGGAAGAATTACCTCCCTGCTCCTGCTGGCCACACTATTCCTGATCCAGGCCAGGATGCCCTTGGTCTTCTTGGCCACCAGGGCACACTGCTGGCTCATGTTCAGCTGCTGTCACCAGAACCCCCAGGTCCCTTTCTGCCTGGGCACTGTCCAGCCACACCATCCCCAGCCTATAACGCTACAGGGAGCTCTTGTGGCCAAAGTGCAGGACTTGGCACATGGACTTATTAAACTTCATCCTACTGGACTCTGCCCATTTATCCAACTGTTCCAGGTCTCTCTGCAGAGCCATCCTCCCTTCCAAAGATTGGCACACGCTCCCAGCTTAGTGTCATCTGCAAATTTACTACTGAAAGCCTGAATATCCTCATCTATGTCATCAAGAAAAATATTGAACAGACCTGACCCCAGCACAGCTGGGGATTCACCATTCACCACCACATTCTGGGCCTGACCATTCAGCCAGTTCTTAACCCAGCAGAGTGCTCCTGTCCAAGCCCCAGGCTGCCAGCTTTTCCAGGGGTGTGCTGTGAGAGATGGTGTCAAAGGCCTTGTTGAAGTCCAAATAGACAACAACCACAGCCTTTCTCACATCCACCAGGTGGGTCACCTGGTCATAGAAGGAGCCCAGGTTGATCAAACATGACCTACTGTTTCTAAAGCCATGCTGGCTGCTGATTCCCTGGCCATCCTCTGAATGCTGCGTGACAACGCTCCATAAACTGTTCCATTACCTTACTGGGTACTGAGGTCAGGCCAACTGGCCTATAACTACCAGGATCCTCCTTCTCACCCTTCTTATGAATGGGCATCACATTGGCCAGCTCCCAGTCATCTGGAACCTCACCAGTGAGCCAGGACTATTGGAAAATGATGGAGAGTGGCTTCACACACTCATCTGCCAGCTCCATCATCACCCTGGGATGGATCCCATCTGCTCCCATAGATTTCTGAATATCCAAGTGTCTCAGCAGTTCCTCTGACAGCCTCCTCCTGGATAACAGGGGGACCGTTCTGCTCCCTGACACCATCTACCAACCCAGGAGGACAGCCGGCTGTCTTCCCATTGAAGACTGAGGTAAAGAAGGCGTTAAGTTCCTCTGCCCTCTCCTCATCTTCAGATGTGAAGTTCCCTCCCACATTCAGTAGGGAACAAAGGTTGGTCTTACTCTTCCTTTTTTTGTGAATGTATTTGTAAAAACATTTTTTACTGTCCTTTATAGAAGTTGCCAAATTAACTTCGAATGGAGCTTTGACCTAGTTTTCTTCCTACACGTCCTAGCAACCCCCTTAAATACTTCCTGAGAGACCTGACCGTCCTTCCAAAGATGATACATCCTCTTTTCTTTCTTAAGTTCCTTAAAAACCTCGTTGCCCATCCAGGCTGGATGTTTGTCTCATTGACTCATCTTTCAGCACACAGGAACAGTCTTTTCCTCTGCCCTCAAGATCTCTGTTTTGAAGCACACCCACCTTCCTGGATTCCTTCATTTTCAGGGGCTGCTTCCCAAGGAACTCTCTTAATAAGTCTCCTAACTAGGCCAAAGTCTGCCCTCCAGCAGTCCAACGTAAAAGCCATATTGATGTTCCTCCCATTTCACTAAGAAACAAGATAGAAAATCAAAACATCAATATTCTTCAAGGACAGAGAAATCAGAGGGCTTTGGTTTCAAGGTTCTGTAACAGAAACTGAAGTTTTTAATTTTAGTTAAGAAAAAAAAATCCACCTTTAAATGGTGATTGAACATTAAGGATTTTTGAGAATAAATTTTCCGTGAAAATACCACCACCATTTAGTTTTCAGCAAAGCACATTAGTTTCATGGAACTTTGTATTTCAGGAGAAAATATTTAGATTTATAGTTTGTGTCAGCTCCTGAGACTAGGGCCACTATATCAGATCCCATGTTGGGATTTTCCTTGTGCCTTGGACTGTAACCACACAGTAACAGCGAATGCTGTGGTAAAAGTAGGTCTGTTGTGGCTTAGCTGTCAGTGCAGTATCTTAAGAGAGGGGGATGAAAATCCATTCAGAGCCTACCACTGTGCAAAATAAAAGCTGAGGAGCTGCCATGCTTTTATGAGAAAATGTCAGAGGTTGATGTGATCTGAACACCAGTGCACCCATGAAAAGTCATTCACTTATTCTCCTCTGCTATAGTTGAGTAGAGGAGGGGAAAAATTAAAAAGGGGTTAATGAGTTAAGGATTGAGAAGAAACACTTTAAGGGCAAAACAAGCTCAAAACTTTAAAAATATAAAGAAAAAAGTTATCACTAGAATTAAAAGAGGATAATGAGAATTAAAATACACCTTTAGAGCACCTTTCCTTCTCCCCCCAGCTTTTCTTTCTCTTTCATTGACAGCACAGAGGGACAAAATATGGACTTTTAGTCAGTTTGTCACTTCTGAAAATCTTTCTTCAGTTTGCTTAGGGAGGGGATTTTCTTTTGCTATGCTCACTGGGGTTTTTCTCACAGGAGACTGTTCTCAGTGAACTTCTCTAACATGGTTCTAATTTTTACAAGTAGCAGTCCTGGCCAGACTGCTGTGAGTCCCTCCCGAGGGTAATACAGTTTTCTCATAATTGTTTGTCCATGGGCCATTTAGTTCATGGGGTTTTATTTTAAGGATGAGCTGTTCTAGTTTGGAAGCAAGGGTCCCCTTCCTCTATCTCTGGAAGCAAGGCTTCTCTCTCTCTCTGTTCAAGCCTGTCACCAGATCACAAGTTTTCAGCATCCGCATGCTCCAGTGTGAGCTCCTTTTTCTCACAGGCTGTGTGAATCACAGCCTATCCCATAGGATGAATTCTGCATCCCCCCCATGCACATCATGAATTACAGGGAAACAGTTTGTTATATTATATTCCTCACCACCGTTTGCAGAAGAATCCCAGCTCCGATGCCCAGAGCACCTCCCCCTCCCTCCTTTTCACCGCCCTTAGTGTCACCATGTTGTTCTCCTCATTGCTCTTCACCTTTCCCTTTTCTCTGACTCGGGAGAGAATTGGTGTTCAAAGGTCTGTTTCTTTCCAAGTTCTATCAATTGAAAAGTTTTTATGGAGCTCTGCAGCGCTGAAAGATTGATCTTGTCCAGGCTCTGCTTCAGGGAATTGCTTGCCCTGCCTCTCACTGCTGGTTGTTATAAATGGGCAGAGATAATATTTTTCTCCTTAAAATGCCTTTATTAATCAGCTCTTACAATGGTGGCTTGAGGGGTTTGGCAGCCCGGTGCGCCCTTGAGGAGGAGGGTCCTGGTCAGCTCTGCAGCAGGAAGTTCAGCAGGGCTGGAGAACTCTTCCCTCATGGGGAGTCTCTGAAAAGTTCTGAATTCTGTTTGTTTGCCTTGGGGTCTTATTTCTGGTTTGGTACTTTTAAGTTACAGTGAGTTACAAAAACAGGGCTAATCAGTTCCACTGATGCTCTAGGGTACACACAGCTTAGTATTGGTTCTTGTGGGTTTAAATTTTACTTATGTTTATTTTTATAAGGGGTTTTTGGTGTTAAAAAGGGTCTCGAGATGCACCTGGGATTTCTAATCTGCATGTACGGGGTCGCCCTGGGGGCGCAGGGGCTGCAGAGGCTCTAACAACCTCATGGCAGTTTCGCAACAGTTATCGGCAAGCTGGTTGCACTTGGGGAGCAGGCGTCTCGGAGGTTTCGATGGTGGTGGGGCTGTGAGGTGGGGACGGAGCGCAGCGGGCTGCTCCTATTGGCTGTGCCACACCGGAGCGGTGGCGGGAGCGGGTTCTTTTTGGAGCGGGGCGGGGCGGCTCGGCAGCCCCGTCGGTCTGCGGCGGCGGCTGGCTGCCTGGCGGCCGCAGCGCCACGTGGTGGTTTTGCGGGCTTTGAGGTTTTCCACGCCGGGCTTGGGCCGAGGCGTGACGAGGCTGGCCGGCCCGTTGGTCTGCGGCAGCGACTGGCCGCTCGGCGGCGGCAGCAGCGGCGGGGAGTCCGGGAGCGCGGCCCCAGTGGCGGTGGGGCAGCCCAGGGCAGACCTACAATGGCGGCTGCCGCGGGTGGGGACTGCGGGGGCACCGGGAGCCAGACCCCGTGGTGGTGGCGAGTGGGGGTCGGCGCCGGGGCGGCCCTGCTCACTCTCGGCTTCCTCGGTGGCTGGGGTCCCCGCAGTGGGCACGGAGGAGTGGCAGCGCCGGTGAGCCAAGTTGGAGCCGCGCGGCACGCCAGCAGCCACGGGGGCTTTCCTGTGGCCTCGGTGGCGGGCGGGCAATCTCTCCCTCCCCCGGCCCCGGCGGCGGGCGGCCTGCTCCGGTGTCTGGGGCGGGGGCAGGCTCCCCTGATGACGGGTGAGCCCGCTCTGGCACCGGAGCCGTTCCGTGGCGGGGGAGACCGGCTTGGGCAGGGAAGCCCGAGGCAGACCCCTCCCCACTAGCAGCCATTCCGCAGCGGGCTTGGCAGCCGATGCTGCATGGCTGAGGGCGTTCGCCTCCCCCTCCCGGCTTCTCGGCACTCACAGCGGGCGAACTCACTCTGGCATCAGAGGGGGGCTTTTTTCTCTTTTTTTTTCTTTGTTTGCTTGGGGGGGGCTGCGGTTTTTAAAGAGCTCTCCCCTTTTTGCTTACCAAAGTGGCTTCTTGTTGTTACATTACAAAATAAACATTCAAGATATTAATACACTTATTACATAACAATCAAGGGTTTCAATTCTCCAAATTTCATTTCTAATTTTCATTTCTTTCACTGGTCACATTGTCCCCTCTGACACCAGCTCCATTTAGTGTCTCTCTTTGTGCAGGGCACCGAAAAAGAGAAGCTACTGCTGCTGCTTCTGCCCTTCTGTTTGCGGTGCAGCAGGGCAGAAGGGGCCAGGCAGGCAAAGGCCATTTCTGGCCGTGCCACAACAGCAGCAGCTGTGTGGCTGGTCCTGGCCTGGTGCACTGCAAACAGAAGGGCAGAAGTGGCGGCAACAACTTCTCTTTTCTGGTGCCTCGCATGAAGAGAGGGGCTGAATGGAGCCGGTGCCGTGGTGGCTGGCGAGGCCCACACGGCTGCTCACTGCATCAGATGGCTCTCCTGCGTCATGATCCCGGCAGCTGCAAAGGACCCTGGCCCTGCCAGGAAGAAGTTCAGCCACCCCGCTGGAAAGGGGACCCAGCCACCCCACCAGATAGCCCTGTCCCCACTGGGGAGGGGCTCTGCAGCCCCCTCCCCACTCCTCAGAGGCAAGGAAAAAAGAGAACTTTCCATGATTTTTCCTTTTCTTAAATATGTTATCGTGGAAGTGTTACTAACTGGCTTAACAGTGTGTCTATTCTCAGAGCCAGCTAGCAACAGGCTTTTTCCAGGTAAAGAGGGAGATTTTAGCAGATTAGATTAAGAGATTAGAAAATCTCTTCTGTGGCTGGCTTCTTCTCTCCTCACCAAAAATTAGGGCATATCAAAACCAACAAAGAAAAAAAGCAAAACCTCCAGTGATTCAAATGCATGGCCCCCAAAACAAAGTCTTCACATGCAGGGAGGAAACAGCCTGTCTTGGCAGACCATGGCATAGCAACTTCTTTCAGTTTTCCGAGTCCCACTTACTTCTGATTTTGGGAAAGAGAGGGCATTCACACTATGTACCAACAGTGTACCATTCCAGGAAAATTTTGGTGGCCATAGAGAGCTCTGTCTAGCCAAGGAAGAATCCAGACAGAAAGGCACAGATGAAGTTAAATAGTTTTAGCTGAAGACTTTCGAGGACAAAGTTTGCTGTTGGGGATTTATGCTCTTCTTTCATTCTTGCCATGTCTGGTTCCACTGGAGTATAAACATTACAATTGTCCTGTTTTAATGATTTAGTTTAAAGTTGAAAAGTCTTTAGGAGGAATAGCTCTGTAAGCACCAAGTCTCCCAAAGAAGGGGTCTGTAAAACCCAGAAGAGATGTAGAGTCTAGGTTCTGTTAATGCCAGGAAAGAAATTATTTTTACACTTACTGGAATCCTTAATTTTTAAAAAAGAAATAGCCATAAACCCAGAGTTATTCTACTATAGATTTCTAAAAGTTTTTTGTTGTTGTTGTTGTAGTATTGGTTTAAGTGGCTGAGTTAAAGCCAGTTAAATTCCTTCTATCTGTATATATTTGAGGCAAACCTCCCCAGGAAAGCATTTGCAGAAATGGTCTCTCATCAGCCACAGAACCTACCTGTATTGGGGACCCAGCTTTTCATTATAATTTTTTTTTCCTTTCTAATGGTCTTCTCCATACAAATTTTAAGTGAAGAGGAGGAAAACAAAACATGAGGAAGGTCTACAGTCTTACATATTACACGATTTATGTCTCACTGTAGCAAAAGTGTTATGAGTATTCTGAAATTATTATGAAGTCTAGACTACTCAGAAATCTCTTTTCCAGAAGGAAGGCAAATGCACTGACTTACACCCACTCTCAGTTGGCTCCATGACCAGGGTGGAGCTTGCATTTGTTTATCTGTTAAAATAAACAAAACATATTTTGATGGACCACAGAATCATGGGTGGAGCTTGCATTTGTTTATCTGTTATAATAAACAAAGCATATTTTGATGGGTCACAGAATCTCAAAGTCTGTGGAGTCTGAATCAATGTAATTGAAAATACTTGCTTGCTCAAGAAAAAAGAAAATGCAACCTCACAATTTCTGGAGTAAGCCGTAAAAAAGAACATTACAGCATCTTTTCACTGCTTTCACAGCTACACATACTGTTCTCTTAACTAGTTTTTGTAGAATTACATCAGTTCTTATTAGAACTGATTCAGAGGTCTGTAACTAAAAATAAAATCCTGAAAACTACTATTCGTCATGTCCTTTTTACTTTGGCACTTACATGTTACAATTACAAACACTGAAGAAAGTTTTAAATAAATGAAGTTGCTTTGCCATGCTAAAGTTTTGAGGCAATAACTTGAGTAAAGATAATTGGACTAGATTTAATATGGAAAAGAAAATAAAATTTTGGTTCAGGAAAATGAATCATCATTGTGGAATTAATGTCACACTATCTTAAAATATAGTTCTGAGGGGCAAGAATAATGTTGAAAATAGAAGTATACACTCCCAAACACAGAAGAGTAGAGAAGATATGTTGACATCAATCTGTATGAGATAAAATAACCAAAGATTATTTTTAATAAAGAGTATAGGTATTATTTCAGTCTATTTGTGTCATCAATACTGTTGTTTCTAAAGGCGTACTTAGACAAATTTTAATATAAGCAGGATATGTTTTTTAACAATGACTTTTTTGGACTCTTTCAGTGTGACACTGAGAAAGATATGAAGATCAAAACCAGCATGTTGTAGGATATGTTAATCTTCTCAGCCACACCTAAAAAAGCAGACAGAAGTGCATTTTCAGTATGCTTGTCCTCACCTGTTAATTGCAGGCATTCTCATATCATTTTGGGTGAAATGCTTACAATGAGGTACTTAATAATTTTGGCGCTTTTTTTAATGAGGTCTGCATTCAGTCATCTATATTTAGGTATTAAAAATTTTGAAAGTTGAGACCTTTGAACCCAAGTGTCATTGTTTCTTTTTTGCTCACAGAAGACTGAGGTCAGAGGGTATGAGTGATGATAATTTCAAGAATAAATACTGAATTTTTGATATTTTTTTATTAATTATATCTCAAATACATGTAAATATGTGGACCAGTGGGATATTTTTTATATTTTCAGATAAGAAAAAAGTGTTGAGACTCCTGACAACAAACTCGCTTCCTACCTAATATTTTTCCAGGACTGTCAGTGGTCCAATCTGCAGGGGCTGCACTGTCAGCAGAGGTGACCAGAGCTCCGATGTTCCCCTCTGCTATTGACTCTTCCCTGGTGTAAATTGTCATGGTGCAGTGTAAGCCATTAGCACTGGCAGTGAGGCTCTGTCTCGATGTGCCTTGGTTTATTCTTGTGATTAAATGAGCAGGACTGGCTGTGCTCACCAAGTGCATTTCACTGGGTAAATAATGAACAGATGCAAAATGCTCTGGGCTTCTCCAGTGGGGAAAAAAGCCAATCACCCACCAACAAAAAGAAGCTGCAGGAATGGATAGGAGTGGTGTTATCTCCAGAAATTATCATAGAGGTGGCAGGTATATTATTAGGAAAAGAACCTGTGATAAACACTGATCACTCTTAATTCCTCATTAAAATATTTTATTACAGATCTAAGTTTGACCATTCTTTTGGAGTCATGGTAATGGGTACATTTGACTCAAGTAATGTTTAACTTGCAGTATTCTATTTGCTCAAGATTTCAAAAGCTTTGTAAGTTCAAATGTGTGCTGTAGGAGAGAAAGTCAAACAATATCTGGGTTCCTATTGGACTCCAGAAAGACACAATATTCTTGCTTATCTATTAAAAAGTAAACATTTGCAGCTATATTATGTTCAGTAGCACTAACTGCTAACTATTCTTCTGCTACATGGTCTGAATTATATTTTTTCCCCTAGGAAGCTATCAAGTGTCTAAAATACAGTATTATTCATACAAACCTACCCTACATAATGAAAGGTACTTCTGCAAAAAGGCTCCTTGAAGCTTAGGTTTTCTTGTTGTTACATAATTACTTTTTTATTAATGTAGTTGTGTAGATTTTTTTTTTGCTAACCTGCAAAAGATATTTATTTCCAAGCTTTACTGAAGAGCTGCCATGCAAATGATAGCAAGAAATTGTCAAAGTAAGTTCCTCTGATGGTTTTCATGGCTGCTTACATTCTTTATCAGCCTTATGTCAGGAAACTGGAAAGTGGAGGGGCCAGTGCTATGACTTATCTGACATGAGAAGGGTGCAAGTGGCAACAAATCCACCGGGGAGCACAAGCTGTCCTCAGCTTGCAGAGATTTTGGGTGCTGCTACAGTGGGAGAGGGAGGTTGAGCAAGAATGGGGGTCCTGGAGGTGTCCTAGGAGAAGGAGGATGGCCTCTGAGGAAACCTGGAGGGTCACCACTGGGCCTGAACCCCTAGTGGCTCCAGGGACTGCAGTTTTGAGCCCAGTAACAAAAACACAGCTGCAGGCTTGCAAGTGCTCAATTTTAGTAATTGATTAAACTGTAATCTCTAAGAGGAGCTGTGCTTGTAGAGTGGTAGGAGTTTCAAAATTCTTCCTATTTCTTAGAAGGCTCAGCTAGGCAATGCCTTCCTTGAAGTCACCCATCAACCACAGCAGAAAGCAAGAAATCATCCTTGAGTGAGCTTGTGGAGTGGGGCTGTTCGATGCTCTACAAAGTGAAAGCTTGCAGTGCTATTATCCCACCACAGAGAGGAATCACATTCCAAAACAAGAGTCGGGGAAAGTGAAGTGCTGCCCTCCAAATGGGTGGTAGCAGCTTGCAGCAGCTGTTCTTTGCTTCCATGTTCTACCTTTTACCTGCCCCCTTCTCTGGCCGTGATCCTGCTGGTGCTGCAGGGTGCCCCTAGGTTGCTGTAAGCCCTGCAGGAACTTCTTTCTCTTGCACTAAGAATCAATTTGCAGGGCTGCAGCTTGTATGAATAACTCACATGCCTCCTTCCTGTTTGCTCCTTCTCAGCCTTGTTATATCTAAATTTTTCTGAATCATCTGTTCCAGCCTTTCTGAGGGTGTGCAGTATTCCAATGCATGACAGGGACTGGTGAGGGAAGAACTTTGTTAAAACTGCCAGAAAACTCAACAGTTTAGGGTGGTTAAATTGTTAATTGTTAAACTGTTAAATGATTGTTTGACTACATCATTATTAATACCTTGTCAAGGATCTTGGGAAAAAAAAAATCAACACTTCAGGCAAAAATGTGTTTCCATGCAATCTGATATATGTTAGATGTGTACTCTTCTCACAAATCCAAAGAAATAATCTTTGCTATCCTTAATACCCTCACCTCCCAAAATTTAAAAACTCCCTGCTTGTGCGTAAACTTAGAAAAACAGGGAGAGAGAAAATTAATGAAATTCTACTAATTTCATTAATGTATTTTAGAAAGACTTGAACCAAATGAGATTTCAGTTGAAAAGGAAAAAACCCAAAACCTGACAGGAAATTTAATATGGCAACTAAAGAAACTTGTGTCTGCCCTGATGAACTGTACAAGGCACATGCATGGTTCATTGGACACCACTATCTCTATAAGTACGATTCTAGCCCTTGTTCTCCAAGGCTGAATTTCTACCTATTAACCAGACAGAGAGGGCTCATGGGTAAGGAGGAACCCTTTCCCCTCTGATGTGGTACCAGTCAGGCTGGAGGACCTCCATCCCATCCCCACCAGAGTTTCTCTCTCTGTAGGGTCATCTTTTATTTGCTCCAGAAATAACATCCACAGCTCTGAGCATTGAGACTGTGAGGAGGGAAAAGCAGGTGAGCACCAACCACAAAAACAATGGCAGAGATATGAGATGGACCAGGGGATGCTGCAACCTGCTTTGCATCTGCTGGAGTAGAAACTTGGTTAAGCATTTTCACCTCTACCTGTCCCTCCTTTCCTATCCTTCCTCCAGTCTACTTAGAAAATGAATGTCTTAGGACATGGCCTGTCTTCTCTTGACAATGTACATGTGTACAGTGTCTACTTATGATCTTATCAGGGATTGCTGCTCCAGCTCAAGCAGCACCCAAAATACATGTTTAAGAGCCGAGTAATTGAACTCTAAGTGGTATCTATTGGTCAACAGTGGAAGTCTGCTCTGTTAGACAGCAATCACAATTTCTGTTCTGAGTCAGTGCTTCTGCATCAGACACTTAAAGATCTCTGAGAAGTTTAGTCTCAAGTGCAAAGAGTGCATGGAGAGTAGTTGTTGCTTTGAACAAGTAAATGTGAACCAATTCTTTTCCTGTGCATGTATGGCACACTGCCCTGGTACTCAGCAAATTCTCAAAGTCTCTCTACAGGGATTTTTGATAACACTTTGCATTCCCACAGTGTTTGTTCAGCTTGTCTCACTGTCCCAGCAGTACTGGACTAGACAAAGGTATTTAAAACAATTACCAGAGTGTTTTGTTTTTCTCTAACTTTATTGCACAATTACGTATTGCATTATATCTCACATTTCTGAAAAATCTTGTTGGACACCCAGGGGATGTATGTCCTGTGCACTCCCTCAGTGAACTCCCCTTAAGATGGATGTTAAAAGCATTTTGTGTAAATTGCTGGTGGAAAATTGTAGACCCTGGTGTGATGCCATTCCACCAGGCTGAGATGGAAATAAATGTATGTACAATGCCAGAAGTTAACTTATCTCTAGCTTACTAATAAGTTACACCACCAAGCCTCTGCTGGAAGTTCTGAGCCATTGGTATTACAGCAGGCCACCCAGAAGTCAGGCAGCAACAACAGAAATGCAAATGCTATGAAGTTTTCCTGCTTCTTGTGCTTTGTGCTGCCGTATGGCACACATGACGCAGTCCCTCCCAGAAACTTTTCCAACCTCCCCGCCAGGGCAGAACATGTTTTTGACTGGAGAAATGACTGAGAGTGAAGCTAGTAGTGAAAGGTAGCTGCGGACACAATCATCACTGGAGATACACAGATGTCAGACTTTCTCCTTGCCAGGGAATGCTCCTGAAAGGTAAAGTTTATGCCTGTCTTAATAGGGGATAAATATAATTTTCTCCATTCTTCAGTTAAGAGTAGCAAACTCTGGGGAAGAACTAATATCCTGCTGGCAATATATCTAACTGCTAAAATAGAAAATCTCTCAAAAATCTTTTCAATTTGCCATAGAGTAATTGAAAAGTCTGTCTATATGAGGCAGAAGATGATCCTAGATGTGTTACATATTGCAAATTAATTGCATAAGATTGTTTTCAACCTACTGTTTTCAAAACTGAGAGATTGAAATGGTACATGACCCAACCTGCCATTAGCCCAAAACACAATATTAAGCTTTCCAGTGAAGCATGTAAAAATGGGTTTGCATCAGAGTATCGTAAAAAGGAATGGATTGGAGCAGCAAAAGTAACATCTTGCATTTTTATAGGCTAATGTCACATCTGGAAAGCCACTGGGCTCTGGTTAGTCAGCACAAAAGAGATCATACGAGCCTGATCCTCCAATCACTTGGATGCAGGAAATATGTGCTGTTCCTGCCAGCAGACTCATTATAACTAAGTTTCATCCTTTGCCAGGGAATCTTAAAAACTCTGCAAAGAGTCCACTAATATACCTCTACCTATTTTTCTTGGCTGTAACTTTGGTAATTGCCACTAACTGCAACCTTGGTTACTGCCACTTGCAGATTTTCTAATCCAAATAAGTGTCTGCTGCACACCTTTACCAGCTGTGCTCTTGCTGGATTGGGGCAAGATTATCTGTTTTTTGATTGGTGATCCATGTGGTCGTGTTCGTGCCTGAAGTACCACAGCCCTCTTCCAATATGAAATGTAGTGGGATGGTGGAATGGATGTGGGTGGGAATGGTGCACCTGGCATGCTCCTCTTTTGGACAGTCTGGATCTAATTCTCAATTCCTTTGCTGATAGGAAAACCAGAAGTTCTGAGAAAATGGGTAAAAAGTAAATTTTTGTATCTCCTCTGTGGTTTGAAGTCTAGAAAGGTTTCTCGCTTATCTTTTAGTGCTCTCTGCCATAGCTCTTGAGATGCCAACTAAATTTTTGGTGTTGTTTCTGAGCTTCTGTTCTCATATTCACTACAGATTTTACTAGTAGAGAAAAAATTAGATACTGTCATATCATAATGATTGCAAATGTCAAACAGGGTTATGTCAAACAGGTAAAACATCTCTTTGTTGTGGTTTGCTTCAAACACCCTATTGTTTTCTGCTGCAAACCAATTAGAGAATTACTCATTCATTGGTTACTTAGCAGTGTCTCATATATTTTGTAAAACCACCCCCGTGTTCCTTTCTCTTTCTTTCCATCTTCTGAAATGGATGAAGAACTCCTCCAGAGAGCCTTAAAGATTAAGGCAAAGATATTACTGTGCATCTGGAGAGAAAAGTGGGTAACTACTACCATCTCCGAATAGCATTGACTATCAAACTTTCTTAGTAATTTCTGTATTAACCCCACAGTTGTGTTTCAGTATGTCTGTGGAAAAAAACATTATCTATCAGAAAACATTCACTGGCAGACAACCAAACTTCATCTAGTACCCAGTCACCCTCATTTTAAAAATTATACATCATAATTATAGGCTTGATTCTGTTCAGTTTTAACTTCCAGCCATTAAACAACATCATATCTCTTTACTTGTTTGATTGAAAGAAGCAGATAGTATCAGAAATGTGCCCCAAATGTAGGTACTGACAGGCTGTGACAAAATTATTCTTTAAGCTTTTGTTGTGGTAGTTGGAGAGATTTCTCATTCATCTCCTATTGAAAGGAAAATCTTCATGATTAAGGATTGTTGTTCTGGTGCTTTTTGCCAGAATATGCTATGAAGCACAGATGTCAGGACTGGACAGAGACTTCAAAGTCGGTCTGCAACTGCTGCAATAGTTGCAGAAGTAACATAGAGCTCTAACCCTTGCTAACAGGTCTGACAAACTTCTTGTGAGATCTAGGTTCTACAACCTAAATATTCATGTTCTGAAATAAAAAATATATTTCAGATATATTTTTACTAGTAGTAAGAATTGACACCACCATTTTTGTATGATTATAGCCTTATGAGTGTGACTAGTTCTTAGCAAGTCCTTAAATTGCTATTTTAAATTAAGTGGGACTTACATATGGGAATTGACAGTTACTGGGAAGCACATTATTCTAGTCTTAGCAAAAAATTAGAATCGCTCTCAAATGAGTGTTCGAGAAAAATTAGAAGAGTTACTTCCTGAAAGTGTCTGTCTCTGAATGCAGAAGATCCCAAAACAGCTGCCTTATTTCCTGATTTTTAGATGGCTAAAGGTGAGAAATTTCCCAAATAATTTTACAGATGTCTGTTCTGGGATTTGAATAGGATCATAGCTGTATGTGTAATGGTGGTGTTTCTCTGGTGGACTGCTCCCAGGGACTGGTGTGCAAGCAAGAGAAACTGAGACTCTTTCAGGTGCTGGCAAAGCATGCAGGCTGTGAGCATGGAGCACTCTGGCTTTAGATAGCCAGGCAGCTGCCTTTTCCTGAGGTGGCAAGACTTACAAAGAGACTTCTCAGAAAAATCCTTCTCCTACTCTACCCCTCCCCTTTTCCTGAAACAAAACCAACCAACCAACCAACTAAACAAAAACCAACAACAAAAAAACCCTCCTAAAAAACCAGCCCTGCCCAGCTGAAGGCTATCCACAGAATTATGGGGAACAGGCTATTTTTATTTCACTTGCATCCTAATATTGTACAGGGAGGACACTTCTGCTGAATGAACAGGAAGGAAAGGAGGTTAGAGCATGACATTATCCCAAAAACCATTGCTGGCCTGTGCTGTTTTATAATATCAAACCCCTTGATGGCTGTTTTATAACAACCATCTCCTTTTCCATTCTGTACATAAGCTCCTGGATCACTCAGCTCCCTCAGACTTTAACACAACCTTGAACTTGCACAAGACCTGAGCAACTTGGCCCAGTCATTCTACAGATAAGTCTGAACGGGCTCTTGGCAGAGGTGCAGCCCTGCAGCTTTCCAGGACGGTTACTGCTCCAGGGCAAGGACACACAGGTGTGTCCCAGGCAGCTATGTATGTGGGTATCAGAAGGGGATCAGGGATCTTGAAATTTCTGGAAATTGGCCTCTGTACCTTGATTTCTTCAGTATGCCAGATACAGGCTGCTTGAGAAGTTTCTCTCCTCAAAGGAGCTTAAGGTGAGTTGTAATGAAAGCTGGGTGGTACTCATACTCACTGAATTTTATAAAGCTGTTCTGCACTGAAAAAATCCCACCAGAATTTAAAAGGTGGGGAAAGAGCTGTTTGGATGCATTCAGTAAAGATTTTATTCCTTTGGGACTTTTCTCTACTTTTCTCTCAGATTTAGGACTGGTGTTAAAACCTTTTTTTACAAGGAAGGCAGCATAGGCAAAAAAAACAACAACAACAAAAAAAAAAACTCCAAAGAAACCCCAAACAGTCTGTTTTCAGAAAAAAAATATGAATTTAGTGAAAGCAAACTCTACCATTACTGCTGTTGGCAACTTCCTGGTGAACTTTGTGCTGTCAGAGAATAGCCAGGAAGGTCACCTCTTGAGTGGGCAGGATGTATGGAACAGAGACACAGCCCACTCCTTCCGACCACTGCGGTGTGAAACACCTGAAAACTCACCTGCAAAGGTAGGAATGCTTCCAGCTTGCATTGCCTGCAGCATCAGGAAGTTGGGGGTGCATGCAGTGCCAACTGCATTAGCCATAGGAATCCTTCTCCAGTATACAACATATTCATTTCATCATAGAGACAAAAATAGAGGTACCATTGCAGACTACTCTTAGAAGGTATTATCAGATTTTGGGATACCAATGTGGTCCCGCTGCACAGAGTAGCAGATGTCTTTGTTTACTGTCCAGAAACTTTGGGTTCATGGTTTGAAGAATGCCTATTATTTCATCCCAGTGAATAAATACTTTATTTGCTATCACATCAAAGGTATTCCAGAGTAGATTTCTTTCCATACTGTTTGAGAAATTGTGGTTATAGACCACCAGCGTCAGTTGGACATCTATCAGACAGACTTCTATGCACATTTGGCAGAAATTCTGGACAGAGGTTGTAGTTTGCTATTACTGGCAAAATCCTCCATCCTATTAAGTAATACAAAGTATTAGATAATAATAAATGCAATATGTGTGTGTATTAAGTAGGCAAGTGTTTAGAAAAACAGAGACTGAACAAAAATCTATCTGGGAACTTTATAGCTTTATCAGGTCTAAAAAATTTGAGCATGACTAAAAAGTGTAAGCTGGTGTTTCCAGGAGTTGGTGGAAACAAAAACTAGAAACCTACTAAAAAAAGAAAAAAGCCCACAGAAAAAGGTTCATATCCTGTAATTTTCTTAGTGTAGTATCATAAGTAGCTGCCATCCAGTCTAACCATTCTTCCTGCACATAAATCACATGCTTAGTTCTGTGGCCTGGAAATGGTGTATGGGGAAGTCCTGCTGCTCCTAAATATGGATGTTCACCTGTGTTTTTGGAACTATATTATCTCCCTTGTTGAATATTGAGTCTCTGTTGAGGATGGGAAGAACTTCCTCCAAGTGCAGGAAGCTCAGGGCAATACTGTTGCCATATTAGTATGAACTGCTAGAACACCAGTTAAGCTTTAACCTAATTTCTACCACAAAACCAATGGATTTTGGTGGTCAAGGCAGGAGACCAGAGACAAAAATCTCCTACCAATTTGTGCTGTTTATTGCATAGCTTTGGGATATTTCAGTTAATTTCTGCAGGCAGTTGTGTCAGTGTCCTGTTGAAAGAAAGAAGAGGGCTGAATAATTCAAGTAAAGCCTCAGCTTTACCACAAACTTTTGCCCCGGATGGTTTGCATGGCATGAAGAAAGCTGGATCAGCCCTAGAGCACCTTGCCTGAAGGCTCGCTACAGGGACCACTTCTGCTTGGGTCAGTTCTTTCTGAAGACCAGTGCTTAGAGGAAGACCCTGGGCTCTGTGTCTTCAAGGACACCAAGTTGCTGCTGGAAACCCAAAGACTGATTCTGAGAAATGAATGAGATTGCAGTCACACCTTTCTCTACTGTGTTTGCCAAGCTACAGGTGGTTTCCTGCGCAGCAGCTGGTTTTATTTTACCTCCTTCCTTGAGTATTCACTCCTCTGCTTCAACACGCAGGGACATTTTGCTGTTGCTGGCCTTTTGGATTTCACTCTAAGGACCAGACGCTGGAGCATTAGGTAACTCAGCTTCTGACTTGAGGTTAGGTTTAAATTAACCAGCCTTGAGTAGCATGTCTGCAGTTCCTGAGCCAAAATCTCCCATGTTCAGAAGCCAGGGTTTTTGCAAGCATTTAATAAGAGCAAGCTCCTTTCCCTCAAGAATTTTCACTTATTTTTTTCACCAATATAGAATGAAAAGTGAAAAGAGACCTCCATCTAACTCATCAGCAAGTGTCTTGAAAAAGCCTGACAGCCCCTGCCTGCCCCTTTCCTTTTCCCATGAGGTAGGATATATAGAGGAAGATGGCAGAAGACAACATCGAGTGATCTGCAGCATAGTTCAGACTCCCAAAGGTAGGGGCACAGTCACAGTTCAGCTTCTTGGGAGAGCAAAGGAATTCTTTATAGTGAGGCAGAAATTTGCTTATTATATTATAGATATAGTTATATTGAGGGTTCTCTTGAAATCCTGATTTATTTTTAATGCCATTTTCCTGTTGTCTTCAACTTTTTTTCTTAGTATTTTTCAGACTTTCATAAAGATAAAATTCCATCTTCTGTTTCATATCATAGAACACCAAAGTGCTTGATTGAGCGCATAAAATATAGCTATATATTTAGCTCTGAAGAGATTTTTTTAAGGTAGCCTTTTAACTCTATCTCTTCCATCCTCTCACATCCTGATATCAGGGGTTGGAAACTGCAAAATTTAATGAAAATGGGGGATGGTTTTGGGTTAATGTTGAAATTTCAGTTTCATTGTCACTGGACAAACTCTTTACATGGGACCCGTATTGGGAAAATTAACATAGAAATTGTTGCTCAGAAATGTATGTACAGGTCATTTTTTTGAGAAGAAGATTATCTCACTAAGAAGTTTACCCAGGGCAACCTGAAGCTGACTTTCTACACTTGAAGTTATTAGAAGAGATTTTTACCTCTTCTTCTACCCTCCCCTTCAGAGAGGTTCTATCTTGCATTGCCCCTACAAGTTTGGGGATTAGACAATACCCCTTTTGTGTCAAGGATAAGAGTGTTAAAAATCTAAAAAATGCATTTTTAATCATGTTTCTGGAGGAAATTAACCTAATTTGTCCCAAATTCTCTCTGTGTCAGTGCTCAGAGAAATTCAGTGCTGTTGTAGGTTGTTGGCTCTTGACATAGGATATGAGTCATTACATCGTTCTGGCAGTGAATAAAACAAATCATGGACTTAAATATACAAGAATGGATTTTTTTGTTGTTGTTTTTTAATGACATACCCTTTTGAAATATGAAGTAGCTAGCCTGTTACCACAGGCAGTCTGTTTGTAAAAGCAGGTGACTATGGGTGGGGAGTGAAAATCTAACAGGTTGTTCACATGGTATTTTCAAATTACCTCCTCAAACCCATTAATTTTAACTCAACCTTTGTAACAAAGCCCATAGAAACCACACAGTTTATCATCCTGACTCTTATTATCACAAAAGGGGAAAATAAAAAGAAGAATGCAATATAACTCTTCCAAATAAAGAAGGTGATAATCCCTGAACCAATGGCTGTGAAAGCAACCGTATCTTGAACTGCCCTTTGAACACCTTCACTCAGTGTTCTGTCAATAGCCAGCATGTGAACAGGTTCTACAAAGCCAAGCACATTGCTCTCTGCATAAACCCAGGATCATTTCAGGTCACCCAAGGTCTTCTCCCAGCCTAGGCCTGCAGCATCCTTGTCTTGTTCATCACAGATCTGATTGTAGTTGCCATCTCAGTCACCTATTCTTTGTTCAGGGAGGAGAACTATAGATTTTTACAGGCACAGAGAGCCAGAGTGAAAATGGCTGTGCAAAGAAAATAATCTGATAGCTAGAAATGAGTGGGGAATGTTCAGAACAGGTATTTGCCTTAGTTACTTGAGGCAGAAGAAGAAAAGTTAAGTCTTTTGGCATATCTTCTTTCAGGATGATAAGTCTCTGTTTTTCTGTATACTTTGCCAAGAGAAAAAGCAGATGATCAGCCACTGTTTACAGCCTTCTATTGAGGCATGGGGAAGTTTGGCTTGTCTCCAGATCAGAGATGGATGGGCAGAGACTGGGCCCAGGCCTGCCAACTCTCAGTGAACAATGGTTTGGAAACTGGTACTCAGTGACAGCAGATGATCAAATTTTCCTTTTCCGCTTCACTCCAAATGAAACCGAAGGGATGGGGATTATTCTTTTAAAATATCTTTTTGAATTTTGGGGAGATATAGCCAGACCTTCAGGTTTTCAGGTTCTGAAGAAAACGGTCTTCCATGTGGTAATCATTCTTAGGACCTTCCTTCATCTAAATATTTAAAATTTATTGCAGTAAGTCAGTATACTTGTCATAAAGATAAGCACTGGAATTAAAATGCCTATCTGGGTAATTAGCTGATAAAGCATTTCTTGGTTCCATGTACTGAATTATGGTCACTTTCTTTGTGTCAGCTGACTGCAGGTTGAGAGGACAATGAGCACAGGAAGGAGCTTGAACGGTGAGCCTTAGTTTTATTGCATTGAATAATCTCTTGTTGATTTTTCGAACTTTTTTCCCTGCCCCTAAGCTACAGACCAGATAGGGATCATTTCTGCATGCAGACATGATGTTTAGGAGTAGTTCTTCCACTCAATTGGCTGAAGTTCCTCTGCAGAGCCATGGCAGGTAATTGTGCCAGTAATTCTGCCAGGGTATGTAGGAACAGCTCTTTTATTTGAGTTCCTCAGAGTCAGGCAAACACAGATAGATTATTAATAGCCAAACAGTAAGTTACAGCCACCCCTGCAGCAAGGAGATGTTTGCATTTCAGAAGAGCATTAAAAAAGTAATATGGTTTTCATCTACGATGAGTTATTTCACACATCATTTATTGCTTTTTGTCTAAGGTGAGAAGCTTAATAATATTGAAACATCTCTTGAGAGTATTTGCACTTAGCAAAAACCTCAAGCATCTTGTAGACAGCATAATGCTGTTTACTTTATATGAACATCAAGTCAGAAGTGCTTTAGAAATATTTGTTATGTGAACATTAGTCTTTATTTGAAATGCCTACTGTGACTGACGGCATTTGCTGTGGATTCAGAGAGAGTTGTCTCTAGAAGGCCCTCACAGAAGGATTGTGTGTCACACATGGGCTTCTGAGGCCACATGGAGGTATTAAAATGCTCATACCTGGACAAGATCAAATTGGCAAATTATACTAATATTTTCTTGAGTCCACCGACTCAGGTTGATGTGGTAAAGGTGATGAGGAAGATGGGTCTCTCCTGAATCTCAGTCATAGGTTCCATGTTTGAAGAAGTCATGTCAAGAGTGTCAGAGTAGATGAGCAGACTGTGTAGCATTAGGAAGGAGAAATAGGATCTCCATGAGGTTTTTAAAGATATGCTGTAGAGGCAAAAGCCCAAGTCACAGAGTAAAGGGAGAAGTGAGGACATGGGAGACATGGAGTATTTTGGAGAACCTAGGGATGGGAGTGGCTGAAACTTTGTGCTCTGTGTCAGCAGCAGACAGACTCTATTCATTCCCAGGCCTGCAACAACTAAACAAAAATCTGGGATACAGGCAAGGAGGAAGTATCACAGCATTGATCAGTGTGTCTCTTGATAATGCAAATGACGAGGTGAATGGCAGTCTTGGAAACATGGCAATAATACCAGACTGGGTGGGGCAGTCAATGTGCAAGGACTGCTGTGCAGACAGACCTGAATCATAGAATGGTTTGGGTTGGAAGACACTTAAAGATCATCTAGCTCCATTCCCCTGACATGGGCAGGGACACTTCCCTCTAGACCAACTACCTCAGAGTCCCAGCCAGCCAGGTCTTGAACACTTCCAGACATGGAGCATCCACAGCTTCTCTAGGCAACCTTGTCTAGTGCCTCATCAACCTCACAGTGAAGAATTTCTTCCGGGATGAATCCAGAGAGGGTCACTGTGAAGGTCAGGTTTGGAGCACAGGGCACTCAAGGGAGGTGGGGGCCACTGGGCTGGTTCAGCCTGGGTAAGAGGAGGGCATGGAGAGAACTTTTTCCTGTCTACAAATGCCTGGTGTGAGGGAACAGAGAAAATGGACCAGAAAATGAAACACTTCCCAGTGATGAACACCAACAGGATGACATGCACTGAGCATGACCTGGAACACGGGAAATCCCATTAGATACTAGGAAAAACCATGTGAAAGATCTGGCACTGAAAAAGAGCCAAGAAAGTGTGTGAAGTCACTGACCCTGGAGAAACAAAATTTGACTTTACAAATCTCTGAGCAGCATGATCTAACTGGACCTGCTTCAAGCAGTGACATAAATTAATTCCAGAGGTCCCTTCCAACCCTGACTATTCTATGATTTCAGGAAAATAATTTGGAATTACAAATAGCTACATTTTAAAAATAAATCATTCACTTCCCGTTTGTTCAGGACACAAAATTGAATGGGTTTTTACGTGCTTTTAAAAGTCCAAATGCTACCATCCCACTTTTGCAAATTTTCTTAATTATGCACATATGTAAAAGAAATTGGTGGAACATTATTATTATTGTACTTTGTACACTGTTATAATTATATGTTATTAAATGAGGTGAAAATTTTCCATTTCAGTTTATCATGCACTAGTTACCTTTTAATTATCATATTTAAAACTATTAGCCATGTATTAAAATGTGGCAATGCAAGGTGCTGCACAATTGAGATGTAAAAAGGCAGTCTATACCACAGGGAGATTTGAGCTCAATAGAATGAATATACTTAGATTCTTGAAGGTTTTCAAGTGGTTTGGGGTTGTTTGTGGTTTTTTTTTTTTTTTTTTTTTTTTTTTGTTGTTGTTGTTGTTGTTGTTGTTGTTGTTGTTGTTGTTGTTGTTGTTGTTGTTGTTGTTGTTGTTTTTGTGGGTTTTGTTTGGTTGGTTGGTTTTCTGGTGTGTGTTTTTGTTTGTTTGTTTGTTGGTTGGTTGGTTGGTTGGTTTAATTGGGTTTTTTGTGTGTGTTTTTCTGTTTGTTTGGGGGTTTTTGGTTGGTTAGTTGGATTTTTTGCACAGAAGTTTGGGATAAATAAGCAAAAGGGAAAACTGATGTGAGCTGTTGGAAAGATTTTTTGAGTAAGGGAGGTCAGAAAGTAATTGGGAAAAGTTTCAGATTATATAGGCTTATTATATCATAAAAACAATAACAGAGTGCAAAGCAGTGGAAGAAGCACTACTACCGTAATTCAAAATAACCACACCCAGGCATTATCTAGCTTGGGGAGCCTTTGACTTTTTCACTGTGTCTTCAACATACGTTTTCTCAATGTACTTTCTTCCATATTTTCTCTAAAACAAGGGAAGCCATGGGGGCTTTACAGTAAGTACTCCTACCAAAGCCTGACCACTGCTGCCTGTCACTCACTTTAAAGTATCTTTGCCTACTGCCTTTTAATTTCCATTTGCCTAGAAGATATATCACATATTGTGATTTTACAAGGTTTATTTTTTTGCCATTTTGAGTGCAGCCTGGGATTGCTGTGTACTGTAGCTTTACCCCCACTCACACAGTTGAAGTGATTCAGCTTCCCAAAAACTGGTTCTTCTTCTTTCTGTAACTAGACTCTCCATGTCACCGAGCAAAAACGGAGCTGATGTCTGATCATCTTTTTCTTTCAGTGGCAACACTCTGATGAAAAACAAATGCAGAAAACTTGCCAAAACACTTAACAAACCAAGCTGATCTTCCCTTGAAATCTCTCTTTCATTCCCCAGCAGGAGCATGCTTGATTGTAAATTGCAGTGTCTTTCACGAGGCACTTTCGCACATTACTGCTTCACAAGGGCTTTTCTGATTAGTTAAGTGATAGATGTCAAAGGCTTAGGGAAGGAGATGTACGAGCAGAAGACAGCATATAGTTCTTAAACTCCTTACTGGGTAATTTTGAAGCTAAGTAAGAACATTTCAAGTTTTATTTCTTCCTCTCTCTCTCTCTGCACCACATTCCCC